>NC_056062.1:60507142-65507142 GCF_016772045.2 Ovis aries | reverse complement strand
GATTAAGTCAATCACACAAGTTCCTTTTCTCTTTCAGGTAACTGGTTTACTTGTGGCCATTTATCTCAATTATTGGTAATAAATTATGAAGGATAGCCTGCTGGAAGCTTCTGAGTAAACTTTTCTGCTTGATAATATGGTGGCCCTTTCTTCCCCACCCCCTCACCCCCCAACATCCCCCAACCCTGCCACAAACACTTGTTTCTTTCTTGGAACACTTCTATGTAAGGGTGCAGTGCTTGGAATTTGTGATGGTTAATTTTAAGCATCAGCTTCACCATAAGGATGCACAGAGAGCAGGTAATATTATTTCTTGGCTGTGTCTGTGAGAATGTTTCTAGAAGAGAAAGTGAAAGTGAAGTCACTCAGTCGTGTCCAACACTTTGCGACCCCATGGACTATAGCCTACCAGGCTTCTCCGTCCATGGGGTTTTCCAGGCAAGAATACTGTCATTTCCTTCTTCAGGGGATCTTCCCAACTCAGGGATCAAACCCAGGTCTCCCACATTGCGGGCAGATGCTTTACCCTCTGAGCCACCAGGGAATCCTTGCCTAGAAGAGATTTGCCTTTAAATCAGTGGACTGAGTAAAGAAGATTGCCATGAATAAAGTGGGTAGGCATCATCCAATCCATTGAGGGCCTGAATAGAACAAAAACACTCATTCTGCATGAGCTGAAACATCCATGTTCTTCTGTCTTTGGACAGCAGCAGCACTCAGACAGGGACTTATATTACTGGCCACCCCCACTCTCCACTAATTCTCTCTCAGGCCTCTGGACTCAGACTGAATTATATCACTGGCTTTCCTTATTCTTTTGCTTGACCATGGAACTTTTCAGCCTCTATCACCATGTGAACCAATACCTGAATTAATTAATAAACAAGCAAATAAATTTATCCAATTGTTTATATTTCTTTGGAGAACATTGATTAATACAGAGCTCCAGTAGTTACCTGGTAGAGACTTTTCCAAACTCTTTTCCAAAACTTTGAAAACTTTTCCAAAACTCTTCAAATATTAGAGCAAAAGAAAAGGAAGGGCTTAGGTCTTTAAGAACAGTTTTAGCCATACTTCCGATAATGGCACTTGCTAGATGAAATAAGTTAATGTATTTATTGGTAAATCATTTTTATGAGTAATTTTGAAAACTCTGAACTGAATGAATGATAGTTCATTTTAAGACAGTTAATGTCAATTTTGGACTTTTTAAAAGATGGTTGATTTTGTTAATGACTTTATTCCTTCAAGTTTAAAATTCATTTCAACTATTCCATTCTTCATTTTAATAATTCTTTAGTTTTTTTCCACTCTCTGCCCTGTATCATGCCTTTTTCCAAATGACTTGGTTTTTCTTTCAATTGAAAAGGCAGTTGAATATGGACTCAAAAGTGTCACTTGCTTTGGTCAGTAGAATACGGTAGAAGTGACAGTATCTGTATCTTAGGTCAATCTCTCAGACTGAAAAACTATACAAAACTTTGAGTGATTTTTTTTTTCTTTATCACCTAAATGGCAGGACTCATGGCCCATTTCACAGTTTAATATGGCATCAGAACTAAAATTTCCTTAGCTAACTACCTACACACTTTGAACACTATTGCTTAGGTGCAATAGGATTTCGGAGCTTACAAAGCAATTCTTTAACAACTACTTTAGTAACTAATGTAGAAGTGCTTGCATTCCTTTGGATTGCAAGACCCTGAATAATATCAGGGATAAATGAAGTAATCTACATTTACTGGATGATTGGGAACTGAAGTGTTCGATTGATGCACACTCCTAGAGTTTTTCTCTATTAGTGTTATTGCAATTTCCTTGGATGTAAATTTACTGTGCAGGATATCTGTACCTCTGGAGACCTCTTGAATTTAGGGTTTTGTCACTCTCAATATGTGAGAAATAGAGGCAAGTTTTAAAATTACTGAATCATTACTTTTGGACCTGCCCTACCATGCCACTATTCCACCTACAAATATGTGTGTTTATTTCCTACTGAAAGGTGTTAATACAAAATTTTATACGATCAGCCTGTGTTACATTGTAAAACATGTAGAGATTTTATATAACTGATAATATGAGATAGCTCTCCAATAATAAGCAAAACAAGTAATACTAAAAGTATTGAGATCCTTTAAGGTATAAATGGTTTAGAATAGTTCACTATTTAATACAATACTTTAATACCTACCTTAAATATATATTGGGTTTCCTTCCCTGGTGGCTTAGATCATAAAGAATCTGCCTGTGATGCAGGAGACCTAGGTTTGATCCCTGGGTTAGGAAGATTCCCTGGAGAAGGGAATGGCTACCCACTCCAGTATTTTTCCCCTGGAGAATTCCAAGGACAGAGAAGTCTAATGGACTACATTCCATGGGGTCACAAACAGTAAGACACATTGAGTGACTAATACTAAGTATATATATTCTTTTTTATTTTTGGCATACCTCTAATTTTATATTTTAGAAATAAATGTATTCTTTTATCCCAAATAAAGGGATGGATCATCTCCCAGAATTTTGATTATTCTCTTAAAAATGTTCTCCCAAGACACACCAGAAACATAAATTAAAAAAATATTTTCTTTCTTACATTCTTTGTTTTGCCTATCAAAATTTATTTTAAAATTCAAGAATCTTAAATTTGGAAATGATAATATATGTTGCTGTTGATCTCTCCAGCTCAGAACTAGCTGATGGTTTCTAACTTGAGCCTACACACACACACACACACACACACACACACACACACACAAAATGGTGCTTGTACAATTCTAGCATATACGTCTTCTACTGTAGTTATCATAGATCTGTATAGTTAGCATGGCAATAATCCTGCAGATGACAGTAAAATGTTTGAGGAAAGGATGCTTTATCTGTGTATGCATACATTTGGGGGATGTTTCTAACCTGTGATTTGGTAGAAAAATAATGCATGCCATTGCCCATCTTTCATTTTACTCTTCTACAAAGACACAGTGACTAATGATAACAATAATATAGAGCAATAATTTACATATAAAATCATTCATATTCAAAAGATAATTCATAATTTTATTTATCATTCCTTACTTTTGTTCACTTATTCAATAAAAATTATCATTCCAGACCTTGTACATAGTGCTTGGAATACAATACTAAATAAAACAGAAAAAAACTCCTTCATGGACTTCAGAATTTTCATTATCAAAGGGAAATAAAATGAATAATTTAAAATATATATATCAAAATTATTAAATGTTATGAATAAAAATAAATCATGGTACATATGACCAGCTGTGCTGGGTGTGGGGGAGGGTGTAGAATACCCTTAAGAGAAGGCCTTGCCAATAAGGTGACATAGAACAAGGACTGAAAGAAGTGAGTAAATCAGCCATGAGGCTATCTGGAGAAGGAACACTGGAAGCAGATCCAAACTCCCTGAGTCAGCAGTGAATTCTATGGGTCCAGGACCTTTGAGAGGGCCAGTGACAGAAACGAAGCTAGTAAGAGTGGTCGGAAATGAAGGCAGAAGGATAGTGGGTCTCAAATCTGATGGAGCTTGAAAGTCTTTGTGAAGACTGTCTCTTAAAACTACATATTAATAAAGACAGTGAATGAGAATAATTTCAGAGACTGACCTTTCAGAAAGAATATTCTTTAAGCTCTCAGAGCAAAGGGACAAGTTGGGTTGATGAGTTCTGCCCCTGATTCTTCAAATCACTTGCCAAAAAGGTGTCACTGTTCCTATCCAAAATTTCTCTTCTTTAAAAGCTTCATTATTCTTGAATATTAATCAGAAAGGAAAGTTCTTGTGTGACCAGAGGACTAAGAAACAGAGAGAGTGAGCAGAATATGGAAAACATATTTGAAATATTTCAAATTTCAAAACATGAAATGACTTAGAGCTAAGACTGTTAATAATCTCCTTTCTTTATTTTATCATGAACGGTATGGTAGGTAGCAAACTGAGAGAAGTCAAAGGTTATGTATATACCTTTGCAGCAGATACTCATGGACACTTATTCTGTTAGCAACAAACATAAATGGTCACCTCAAATAAAGCCCAGATTATGAACTAAGATGGAGACGTGTCAACACTTTGCTGAGTTAGCACACAATACTGCTGGCCTCTAGAAGGCATTGCTGGTTTATCATATTTCATCTCATACATGAATCACAGGATCCTAATAAAATGCTATTATAACCACATCCTTCAATGATAATATAGAGACTTGAAGATTAACTTTCATATAACCATTATGTGGTCAATTCCATCATTTTTCCTATAATCAGCAGTGTTCAGGTAGATGGCAAATGAAGGCAACATGGTAGAATGCTACCTTCTATCTTCCTTAGATTCCCCTACCAATTGAAGGCATCACTTGTGAGCAAGGGAACTTTTAGGACCTTACGTGTTCCATTCATCACTGTACTGCCTTGGGGGTAAATGTGGTCGGATTGACAAGGAACCACTTGTTACTTCTAATTCTCAAATGAGAAGTCAAAAGAAGCATTTGGTTTCCTGACCAATTCACAGAAACAATCTTTTTCTTATTTTATCTCACCCATAAACATAAATCCTTCTTCTGCATCACTTTTGGTTGATGATGAAGAACTGTCCATCTGTTTCTTGAAAACCTAGTTTTTCTACTATGTTCTTCATTCTGTTCCTCATGTTTTAACTGAAACTTGACTCTGTCAATGATTCTCCATTGTTCACTTATATTTTCTTTTCCCTTTTATATCATTTTCAGCTCAATTTATAAATATGCTCAAACACTCTGACCAAAGGTTAAAAAATATTTGTATAAACTATTCTATTTGCACATTATCACTCTTTAACATCTACTGTATTTTTTCTTTACTTTTTAATTTAAAAGAGTATGTATTCTCTGTGTGAACTTCTCCTTTGCCCATAGTTATCAGGTGAAATTTCTCTGGCAATGTGTTACATGATGCAAATGCAATGAATGATTTTTATTCTTATTTTTCTTGCTCTTCAAATATTTGAAACAGTATGTAAATTTCTGCTACATATAGGATTTAAATGAAGCTATTTTAAATGAACCACTTCTTCCTGACACTCCTCATGTCTGTGGATCTCATAAGAACTTTTTCTTGAGTTGCCTACTACCTTTCTGAAAAATCCTCAAATCTATTAGTAGAAATTTCTTTCTTCTCTCATCGCTTATATATTAGTATTCTTCATGGCTGTGTAATATGTCATTTCTCTTCTGACTTTTTGGTATGCTATTCATATAATCTCATTCACTTTCATAATTTTAACAATCATTTTATGATAATGTCTCCTTGATTTGTTACTAAAGCTGACTTACTCCATGAGTTTTAGATGGTTTTAGACACAAAAACCCAGCAGGCACCTTTATTTCAATAAAGAGGAAGATGAAGAGAAGATTCATTAAAAAGAAGAGTGAAAAAAAAAAAAGCTGAGCTATATTAAGATGTATAGCTTCATTTAATGTTGTGTCTAGCATGCATTACTGTATTTAATTCTCATAAAATATTAAATTCAATTTCAAATATTAATAAATTAAATCCCATTTATGAGAAAACTAAGGCTTAGAGAGGTTAAATACTATTCCTATTGTCCTACAACTAACAAAGAACAAAGAAAAGAATTAGAATTCATGTATGTGTAAATTTTAAGCCACTATTCTAGCCTCCATTTAACAGTTGCTTACAACTATGTCATATTCAACATGTCAAACAATCTCTACCTTCTATTGTCTCTTCCTCTATATGTTAATTATATTTATGAAAATTGTATCTACTCAAGCCATAAAACTTGTCCTTTTTCCAGGTCTATGATGACCTGGCTGTCAATCTCCTTCATTTTAACTTCCACTGCTTCCTAACGTGTGTTTCAAGCTGCAATACTATGGAATAGCTTGTATTTTCTGTGTTGCCATGGTATTTTATTTCTCTGTGACCTTATTAATTTTATGTTTTCTGGTACCCTTGTTTATCTGACTAATTCTCACTTATCTCTTGTGACTCAGTTCAAGCATTTCGTACTCCATATATGCTTTCTTGAAACCAAAACCATACTTCAAGAGGTGCCAATCACTTAGAGTAGTTTTTCTTGATTAATACAACAAAGTGCTAGCAGATGGTCATAGAGCATAATTTAGCACAAATAAGAAAGATGACTGTTTTCCTAATTTGCATGAGTCTTACAAACTGACCTATCTAAACTCTAACATCTGAATAAACGCCTCTCTTATACTCTCTGAGCTCTTTGCTTTGCATCCATGGTCAGTTGCTTACACAAACACAAATTCTAGCCACTTTTTTTCCTTTCTGCCAAGAAAGCTTTATATCACTTTCTATGTGCTTAAATTCCAAACATTTAATAAGGAGTCTTTTCTTTCACAGCAAGGCAGTGTGCATGTGGCCCAGTTTTAGCCACTAGGAACTGAGAAAGTCTGCTGAGAGTACTGAGAAACATTTTAATCCTCAGTAAAATGAGAGAGGCACATAAGGACACCCACTCTCCAAACACTCCCTATAATAGTATACTAGGACTGCACAACAAAATACCACTGAATGGGAGGCTTAAACAACAGAAATTTATTTTCCCATTGTTCTGGATCCTGGAAGTTAAGATCAGGTGCTAGAAGGGTTGGTTTCCTCTGAGGCCTTTCTTCTTGCCTTCAGATGGTCACCCACTTACTGCCTTTTTTGTGTATGTGTACCCAAGTATCTCTTTTTATGCCCAAATTTCATCTTATTAAAAGAAGACCAGTCAGATTGGAGTAGAGCCCACTCAAATGGTCTCACTTTAACTTAAACATCTCTTTAAAAGCCCTATCTATGAATAGTTACATTCTAAAGTAATAGAGGTTAGGGTTTCAACATGTGGATTTGGAGGAGAGGGGAACACAATTCAACTCAGGATAATCCTCAACCACTTATTGTCTTGGATATTGTCACATAATGTGATATTTTGTGTGTAACAGGCACCTGAGTAAAAATACAAAAGAATCTCAGAAAAGGTAACCCGGAGCGCTCATATCACTGATCTATATTAAGCAGCTTTGGAACCCTCTGTCCTCCAAACTTTTTTAGATTAATAAAGGTACGTGCACTTTTAAATAATTTTAGCTGGCTATATTTAAACTTGTGCTCTAAAACATTTAATTGATACACTAATATAGCACTTTTCTCACTCATTGGAAAAGACCCTGATTCTGGGAAAGATAGAAGGCAGGAAGAAAGTGGGATGACTGAGAATTAGACAGTTGGATGGCATCACAGACTCAATAGATATGAGTTTGAGCAAGCTCCGGGAGATGCTGAAGAACAGGGAAGCCTGGTATGCTGCAGTCCATGCAAAGAGTTGGACAGGACTGACTGAGCAACTGAACCACAACAATACACCACTTATTACAATAATTAATAGAATTGAGTCTAAGTCAGGAGTAATACTGCATTGTCATCATCTCTCTGTGACCCACTACAGTGTTTAATGCTAAATAAAAATGTATTGACTTGAATGAATTCTATGCTTCTCCTTCCACATTTCCTCCCAAATACCATAACTAGAATCATTTAGTTTACTATAGCTTTCCTAAATCTTGAATCTCTCTGGAAAATTCTTCACTGAGTCATTTGTCCTAGTAACCACTGGAAAAATCCCTCTTTTATATTTCTTCTCCAAATCTACCTGTATCTAAATCTCTCCATATTTTGATTTGACTTCACTCCCTAATTGTTTACATCTCCCAGTAGTCATGGAACAATAGTGATTTTATATTATAAGAAATAATAGATATGAATTTTGACTTCATAAAAGAAAACACATGGTCCAATTGGTAATTCTAACACTGCTATAATTTTTGTTCACTGCACACATTGAAGTTGAAAAAAAATAGTAATAATTTCCTAGATTTAGTAAGCAACTCTAGAGCAAATCACTATATTCAGACATATGCTCAGTTCTTTGGTTCTTCTTCAATTTAAAATTTATCAAATAAGTCAAATTTAATTATCAGTTGCAATGTTTTATATTCACTTTAATATTAAGTTTTATAGCTTTCAAATCAGCATTAGAGCTGCAATGACCCTTCAAATATGTAACACTGTAATTTATGACAATAATCTCTAACTTAAGCCTTCAATTTTTAAATATTCTCAAATTTTAAAAATGACATATAGAAACATGGCTGGCTTTATGGCATGAATACTAATACTGCTTACTGCTTTATTTAGCTTCACAAGGAAAAATATCTTTGAGTTTGACATATGTTTCATGTTTCTCTGATCCATTACTATGAGACTTCAAACTCCCTGAGTATCCATAGAAGCTGTGAATTGATGTATATTCGTGAAACTATGTATTTTGCTTTTTCCTCTTGACAGATGTGGTAATGATTCTTCTCAGTTATCCACAGCCAAAGAGAAACAGATCTAAAGCCATTCCCTGATACTTGAGGTAAATAAGACTGCTTACTCTCAGTCCTGATTTGCCCAACCATCTGAAAACTCCAGCTTTCCAATACATTGGGAGGATTGAATTAAATGGAAGTAAAGACTCTTGTCAGGATGTTTACATGTAAAATACAAGGGTCTTATCTAATCTTATCTACATTTGCTGCTATAGTGAATTAAGCCTACCAGCATTAAAATCCTTTATGGATTGCCAATTTGCCCCAGTGTTACAGTAATACATGAACCGTGAACTTCCAGATATTCAAGCTGGTTTTACAAAAAAAAAGGCAAAGGAACCAGAGATCAAAGTGCCAACATCGGCTGAATCGTCAAAAAAGCAAAAGAGTTCCAGAAATACATCTATTTCTGCTTTATCGACTATGCCAAAGACTTTGTATGGATCACAATAAATTGTGGAAAATTCTGAAAGAGATGGGAATACCAGACCACCTGACCTGCCTCTTGAGAAACCTATATACAGTTCAGGAAGCAAAAGTAAGAACTGGGCATGGAAGAACAGACTGGTTCCAAATAGGAAAAGGAGTACATCAAGGCTGTATATTGTCACCCTGCTTATTTAACTTATATGCAGAGTACAGCATGAGAAACGCTGGGCTAGAAGAAGCACAAGCTGGAATCAAGATTGCCAGGAGAAATATCAATAACCTCAGATATGCAGATGACACCACCCTTATGGCAGAAACTGAAGAGGAACTAAAAGCCTCTTGATGAAAGTGAAAGAGGAGAGTGAAAAAGTTGGCTTAAAGCTCAACATTCAGAAAACGAAGATCATGGCATCTGGTCCCATCACTCCATGGGAAAAAGATGGAGAAACAGTGGAAACAGTGTCAGACTTTATTTTGGGGGGCTCCAAAATCACTGCAGATGGTGATTGCAGCCATTAAATTAAAAGACACTTACTCCTTAGAAGAAAAGTTATGACCAACTTAGATAGCATATTCAAAAGCAAAGACATTACTTTGCCAAAGAAGGTCCGTCTAGTCAAGGCTCTGGTTTTTCCAGTGGTCATGTATGGATGTGAGATTTGGACTGTGAAGAAAGCTGATTGCCGAAGAATGGATGCTTTTGAACTGTGGTGTTGAAGAAGACTCTTGAGAGTCCCTTGGACTGCAAGGAGATCCAACCAGTACGTTCTGAAGGAGATCAGCCCTGGAATCCTTTGGAGGGAATGATGCTGAAGCTGAAACTCCAGTACTTTGGCCACCTCAAGCGAAGAGTTGACTCATTGGAAAAGACTCTGATGCTGGGAGGGATTGAGGGCAGGAAGAGAAGGGACGACAGAGGATGAGATGGCTGGTTGGCATCACTGACTCGATGGACATGAGTTTGAGTGAACTCAGGAAATTGGTGATGGACAGAGAGGCCTGGCATGCTGCGATTCATGGGGTCGCAGAGTCGGACACGACTGAGTGACTGAACTGACTGACTACATTAGCCAGTTAAAACACAAACTCATAATGTTCTCTATCTTCAAGAAGTCCAAGAATCGAAGATAAAAACAGTTAGAGAGATATTAAGACCACTTGAATAATCAAATAAATAAGGAGCTTTGGGAGTTGTTGTTGGAAAAAAATGAACATCTTTCTTCTAATTAGTCATTATGTTAACCAGGAAAGGTAAAAATAAGCACATTAAAAGCAAACCTTCAGAATACTTTCAATGATTTTCTTAACAAAGTTCCTAAAATGCTGTTCTGATTATAGACAATTTTTTCTCTTGAGTAATGAGAGTTGTTTTTCCAAAAAGTTGTATTTTTTTAAGATTCCCTGTAAGATCATGTTTTTGGATTCTGTATTACATTTGTGCAAATGTGCCTCTACTTTATTGTATTTATGTCCATATTTCTTACTGTGTGTGAGCAGTAGGATAATTTTTTTTAATAAAGTCAAGTAAAATATCATCCTTAAGGTAGAGTTTTTCAACTAATTTCAGTGAAAATTTAAATTTTCAACTAATTTAATTAGTTTTTCAACTAAATTCAAAGAGATAGTATGTATGATGTTCTCTGTGAAAAAATTTATATACTTTTAGTTTTATTCTAAGGCTATACTTGGTTGGTAGACATACTAAATAGAGGGAAAAATCCTCAGCTTAAAGGTAAAAGCTTTCACACAATTCATCTTTACAAAACAACCATTTTAAAGAAAAAAATAAAAAATAAAAAGTTTTGGCTCTAAATGCAGGAAAGTGAACAATCGTTCCAATATCTTCCCCCAAAGCTGGATCAATTTACTTTCAGAAGTCAAGAATAAAAAAATGCTTGAGATTACTGCCAGTGAGATCCAGAGGATGATATATGGTATTGTTGAAAATAAAAGCCTCTATAAAGGAGTTTTTGTGGTGTGACACCGTAATTTTATAAAGCCACTAGGCATTGTGAAGTATCTCGCATAGACCTTAAGATGTTTTTTAAAAAATGTATAATTTGAAATAAAAATCCAGAAAGGAATCATGTTTTAAAAAATGTTTCTCACTTGTGAAAATATTGGTCAACATTTGATCATAAAGCCCATTCAGTTCTTAGTTCTTGGAGTTTAAAGATTATAAAGATAGCTGTGACCCTACTTATTTGCTTTGACAAAGCAATCTACAGTACAGAATCTAATAGCAGCTTGGTGCTCTATAAAAGTACAACACGTGAGTAACAGATATGAAGGATACATCATTTAAAAGAAGAGGGATGATTTAGGACAGGGAAGATGACCAGCACGATAACATACCAGAACATTTTTCATATTGAGCATCTGTGAAATGGAAACAAAATAAAGGAGAAAGAAGAGAAAGAAGGTGAATTTTGAACATCTGCCGTTTATCGTAGGTAGCGATAAATATAGACAATCAAGCAGACATATGACTATAAAATGGAAATTAATAGGTCCTATTTGAAAGGTTTACTAAATCAAAACAATATATTTTCCCATGTATATTTCCCTTCAGTGTCATATCTACCCAGATCCCAAAATATCTCTACTGTAAACTACCAGATTTTATGAAATTTTAAAACTATTGAGGTTTTTCTATTTCATTTCAAAAGGGAAACAAAATCTGATCATTTTTGTTCTCAAGACTTTTGAAATATAGACATAATACTCAAATGCCTAACACTTAAATCATATGTCTAAATAAAAATGTAGGGTGCAGTTTTTATCAGATAAGCATCTAATAATAAATATACAGATTATGCATACTTAGAGTGAAAGGGGATTCACTAATCCTTTTAGTCAGGAAAACATGATGCCTTTTTCAGTGAAGTATGTGGCTTCAGAGGACACAGCCATGAGCATATGATGAAGGAGGGTAAATCAGAAATCTAACTACAGTCAGAAGGATCTACCATTAAAATTAGTGGCCCAATAAATGCCACACCCAGATCTTTGTCAGACCCACTGTTTTTCAGCATGTTACAATGTAAATGATCACTTATACAATCTTCTTCTTTCTCTGTTAAATCTTCAATTTATCTCTCTTGAAGTATTGAATACATAAAAACATATACATGCAATTAAATTTTTCATTTTTGAAAAGTCATTTGTTTCCATATCCCCTTCTAGCTATTATCTTATTTCTCTTTTTCATTTCCAGTTCTAAGTTCTTATCATGTTTGATGTATCAGCAATATTTGACATCCCTGCTTATTCCTGCTTCACTAAAGTGGTATCTTCCACTGGCTTCTAAGGTATTATATATCATTTCTGGTTTTCTTAATTACTATCTGTTACTCTGTCTCAGTCTCTTTTGCTGGTAATTTCTCATATCCAACAAGTAAATTTTGGAATTCCCAAGGACTCAGCCCTTTGACCTATTCTATTCTATCTCTACATTCACTCCCTTTACTCACCTAGTTCTTTGGCCTCAGATAACAGTTATTGAACAATCTCTGATTTTTATCTGCTTCCTAGGCTTATCTCAACCATGGCTCATTTATTCACAAGGTTGTTGAATATCTCCATTTGGATAACAAATGCCTTTCAAACTTCAGTTCAGTTCCATCCCTCAGGTGTGTCCAACTCTTTGTGACCCCATGGATTGCAGCAAGCCAGGCTTCCCTTCCCAGCCCATCAACAACTCCCAGAGCTTACTCAAACTCATGTCCATTGCTTCAGTGATGCCATCCAACCATCTCATCCTCTGTTGTTCCCTTCTGTTCCTGCCTTCAATCTTTCTCAGCAACAAAGTCTTTTCCAATGAGTCTGTTCTTCGCATCAGGTGGCCAAAGTACTGGAGTTTCAGCTTCAACATCAGTCCTTCCAATGAATATTCAGGATTGATTTCCTTTAGGATTGACTGAATTGATCCTCTTGCAGTCCAAGAGACACTCAAGAGTGTTCTCCAACACCACAAAAGTATCAATTCTTCAGTGCTCAGCTTTCTTTATAGTCTAACTCTCACATGCATACATGACTACTGGAAAAACCATAGCTTTGACTAGATGGGCCTTTGTTGGTAAAGTAATGTCTCTGCTTTTTCAAACATAACATGACAAAAAACAAACACTCTTCCTTCCAATATTAATTTTTCGCCTCAATATTCCTCAATTTAGTCAATAACAGCCACATTCTCCCAGGTTCTTGCTCAATCCCTTATTCCAGATTCCTCTCCTCCTCACACTCTTTCAAATTCAACAAAGGATTTCATGATTATATGTTTAAAATACAACTGGCAGCCCATCATTTTTCACCATCCCTACTGCTACCACACAGTTCTAACATAAGATTAAATAACCTGAATTACTGCAATAATTTCCATGCATTCCTAAAAGTGAAGTAAAGTGAAAGTCACTCAGTTGTGTCCTGCAATTTGTGACCCCCTAGACTATACAGCCCATGGAATTCTCCAGGCCAGAATACTGGAGTGGGAAGCCTTTACCTTCTCCAGAGGAATATTCCCAACCCAGGGATCAGACCCAGGTCTCCCCCATCGCAGGTGGATTCTTTACCAGCTGAGCCACCAGGGAAGCCCTTTGACTGTGTGTATCACAACATACTGTGGAAAATTCTTAAAGAGATGGGAATCCAAGACCACCTGACCCACCACCTGAGAAATCTATATGCAGGTCAAGAAGCAACAGTTAGAGTTGAACATGGAAAACAGACTGATTCCAAATACAAAAAGGAGTACGTCAAGCCTGCATTTTGTTACCCTGCATATTTAACTTATATGCAGAGTACATCATGCAAAATGCTGGGCTGGATGAAGCACAAGCTGGAATCAAGATTGCCCAGAGAAATATCAATAACTTCAGACACACAGATGACATCACCCTTATGGCAGAAAGTGAAGAACTAAAGAGCCTCTTTTTGAAAGTGAAGGTGAAAGAGGAGAGTGAAAAAGTTGGCTTAAAACTCAACATTAAGATCATGGCATCCAGTCTCATACTTCATGGCAAATATATGGGGAAATAGTGGAAACAGTGGCAGACTTCATTTGCGGGGGGGAGCTCCAAAATCATGGTAGATGGTGACTGCAGCCTTGAAATTAAAAGATGGTTGTTTCTTAGAAGAAAAGCTATGACTAACCTAGACAGCATATTAAAAAGAAGAGACATTATTTTGCCAACAAAGGTCCATCTAGTCAAAGCTACGATTTTTCCAGTAGTCATGTATGGATGTGAGAGTTGAACTATAAAGAAAGCTGAGCACAGAAAAATTGATGCTTTTGAACTATGATGTTGGAGAAGACTCTTTAGAGTTCCTTGGACTCCAAGGAGACCCAACCAGTCCATCCTAAAGGATATCAGTCCTGAATATTCATTGGAAGGACTGATGCTGAAGCTGAAACTCCAATACTTTGGCCACTTGATGCAAAGAACTGACTCATTGGAAAAGACCCTGATGCTGGGAAAGATTGAAGGTGGGAGGAGGAGGGGACAACAGAGGATCAGATGATTGAATGGCATCACTGACTCAGTGGACATAAGTTTGAGTAAGCTCTGGGAGCTGGTGATGGACAGGGAAGGCTGGCATGCTGCAGTCCATGGGGTCACAAAGAGTCAGACATGACTGAATGACCTAACTGAACTGATTCCTAAAAGCTTCTCTCATAACAGCTGCCAGAGTGATTCTTTTATAGTGTAATTCAAATTCTAACACTCTTCTATTTGAAATGATCTAGCGGATTTCTCTTTCACTTAGTAAACGTCAAACTCATCTTATTGCATAGAAGACTGTAACATCTGGACCTGTTACCTCTGTAACTTCTTTTACCACTCTCCCTATATTCAACATCCTTGTATGGATGTGAAAGTTGGACCTTTAAGAAAACTAAGTACTGAATAACTGATGCTTTGGAATTGTGGTTTGGAGAAGGCTCTTGAGAATCCTTTGGACTGCAAGGAGATCAAACCAGTCAATCCTAAAGGAAACCAACCCTGAATATTCATTGGAGGGACTGATGCTGAAGCTGAAGCTCAAATACTTTGGCCACCCATTGTGAAGAGCTGGCTCATTGCAAAAGACCCTGATACTGGGAATGATTGAAGGCAGGAGAAGGGGATGACAGAGGAAAAGATGGTTGGATGGCATCACAGACTCAATGGACATGAGTTTGAGCCAGCTCTGGGAGATGGTGAAGTACAGGGAAGCCTGTGGTGCTGCAGTCCACGGGATCACAAAGAGTCAGACATGACAGAGCAACTGAACAGCAACAATAACTGAACTCAACTAAATTCTAGCCACACTGGCTAGAATTTTGCTTGAATATATAATTCATGTTTGAAATCTGTGTTGTGGCTGCTTTTCCTCCATTAAAAGCTCCTCTATCATTGTCCACACACCCTACATTCTTACCTACTTCATCTCTAGTTGGCGTCCTTGAACACATTACATAAAATAGTTCCCTTCCCATTTCTAGCATTTGTCTTAGTGCTCTCCACTGCCTAATTTTTCTCCATGATACTTATTACTTAAGTATAATCTACTGGTCTCTTCTCCCTCAGTCATTTGTCTCCACCACTAGAATGAGCATAAGAGTTTGAGATACTTGTTCACTGCTGTATCCTTTGCATATGGGACAATATCTGACACATAGTAGATACTCAATAAAAAATGATGAATTGATGTTACTAAATTTGAATATTTTTGTTCATAGTGAATATTTTGTTAATAATTGCAAAGTGAGAGGAAAAAGAGAGATTTGTATCTGAACATTCTGAGAAAGCCAATGGGAAGTATTCAATCGATTGGCATTCTTTGTCAGAACTCAATTATATCTATACAGTGATATGTTCAAATTCTTAGAACATTCCATCTCACACATTGGTAATTTCATACTTTGATACTCTGAGTGGTTTATTGTGTTATTTCAATGTTTGGTGGTTAACTGATCATAAGATTATGTTTATGTTTACAGGCCATAGCATATCTGCCATGTGTCAGAAAGTGTGGTACACATTTCTTAAGCATCACTTCAAAATCCTTTCATCACAAACTCTTACTCCAACAGTGGCCACAGCAATCAGTTCCAGGTGCAGGAATAGGTTAGGCACAGGGTATCCTCAGGAAATTACATTCATTCAGGCATGTGCAACCTTGTGATGTGAAGCGGTGAACACTGGAGGGATAGCCCATGAGCAGAAGAGAATTAGAACTAATGGATATAGGTTTCATTTTTTTCCCCTCTGGGTAATCAGTTCTAAAATGCATTTAATAGGCTTTTCATAATGTACTGGTGTGATCAGACATCAGTGACCCATAACAGTAGTGAACTCAGAAATGCATTCTTGTTTTGGCAGTCTTCCTTGTTTTATATTCCTGTCTTATATTTCTGCTTAATGAATGCAAGGTGCATTTCAGGTTCTGCCTTTTTGGAAGCCCATGTCTGGACTTGTATTAAACATTTTAAAATACTTTTCATCGATTCCTTTAGAAACTTATTGCTAGGTATTAATACAGTCTCCATTGTTCAATTTTAGAAAATGAGGCTGATCTAATTAACATATCCTTAAGATAAAAGAGGCAGAATTGAAGTCATTTTTTTGTCTGACTCCAAATGTGTGGAAAGACCTAAACTAGTGAGCTAACAGGGTTTCTGAACTCATGGTGTTTTTGATTTAAAAATAAAATGTATAGGTTATAGAGTTAATAATGCACAAAAATTAAGATTACAGGACAATTCATCAGGAAAAAACTTCAAAAGAAAATATAAATGAGCCTGCAAATCATTATAATGTGCCATAACACAAATATGAGGTCTTTCTCATGTTAATTCAGGCATACCTGATGGATATTTTCTGTTTGCTTCATCCTTCTCTGCCTAGCAAAATATTTCATCTTTATGAACTATACAAGCAGGCTCCTTTGCCTTCTGGTTACAGTTAGTTTCAGCTAGTGGGAGGCATTGGCAGAACACAGGGTGGGCGACAATACGGCCAGGGTGTCTTTCACTTAGGTTCGTTCATTGTCTCTAGGGAACATCACAACTCCTGGACATAGTTCTCTTGTACTTGCAGGAAACACTCCTGTCCCTTGCTGATTCAAGTTCACTAGCCTGGGGTTACTGCACCTTTCCATAATGGTTCTCTTCACTTCACCCACAACTTTATAATTAGCTGCTTTATTAAAACTCTTCTTAATTACTTCATTTTGGAGTATGCCATCTGTTTCCTTCTGGGACTTTGGATCATACAAGAGACAACAAAAAAATCTTAAAAATATATAATATTCTTAAGCAAAAAATCATTGAAAGTAATTAGGGACAGATTGTCTGCTGAGGAGGGAGGAGGGCTATAGTAATTATTAAGGGAGATTGATAGTTACATATTAAAGAGTAAGAAATAAAATTAATGAATTATTTATGGGATCAAGTAGACCCTTACTGTATAATGTGAGAAATTTTAAAAATTTATAAATTTATTAGGTATCTAACTGAGAGACTTTGCTATATACATTTGGTTAAAACAAATACATGATTCAACTTTCAGTGGAGTTGGTCTTCCATTGACAGAATGCTCACTACTGTGGCTACCATATTTAACAAAATATCAACCATTAACTGTATACTGATTATATCCTTGATGTACACTGGCATAGGCATTGATCTCAACGATGTTCACTATGAGTTGCATGGTTTGAAATTTGAAATCATTTTAATAGAAAAAGCATTCATACTACATGTGGTAGTAAGAATTCTTACTATATTAAATGGATTTCATTCTACACAGACTTCCTATAAAACTGGATATAAAGTTATATTTTATGGATATGAAACCATGAAATCTAATCTTTACAGAGAAATTTCCAAAACTGCTACTGAACTAGAGATTTATATAGCTTTAGAACAGAAAATTAATGAAGTATAAATTCTGAAGTACAGCTTCCTGCATTTCCTTCTCTTTTTAGACTTGGTATGCAACCTATTAGCTGACAATTTTGTAATGTATCTCTTCACATTTCCCTCCTTTTTATATGACTTTTACTTTAAAAATGGTAACTTTTTAAGCATTTATTTTTCTTTAGCAATAAATAACCCTCTCAATAATTTTTAAAACTGGTATAAGTTTCAAAGTATGAGACATCCTGATTATTGCCTCTGCCATTTCCTATTAGAAAGAGTCCATGCTCAAAGGAAGAGAAGGGAACTTTGACTTTGGCTTTTAGATAAGCTTTTTTATATTATCTTACTTCAGTATGGACCCAGCATGCAGTTTTGTAAACATAACCATGGTAACACAATAGATTGAACAGTACATCTATTGCTTCTGCTATCTGAATATCCTTACCATTTTGTCACTGCCTTGATGAGTGCTCCATTTTTGTACCATCCTTTTTTATTTTTATACTCTGGGAAGAAAATTTAAATAGAGAATTTATCTCTATGGTATTAGAGTTTTACAAAAATGCTTCTTTATTGAAAATCATAACACATCTAAAGAAAAATACACAGTATGATTTATCCCAAAGTGAATACCCATATTACTTCTACCAGGGACAAGAAATAGAATATTTCCAGTGTCTTCCCAAATCCTTTTCTACTTGCAGTTTCCTCTTTCCCCTACTAAAATTTTACAGTTACTTTGATTTTTCTACCCATCGTTTCTCCTTTTTCTTTTAAAATTTACTCCCTAAATTGTTTTGCTGACCCCATAGTTATGTTTTGTCTGTTTTTATTCTGGGGTATATGTATAAATAGAATCATTCAAGAAGTATTCTTAGTGCATGACTATTTTTATAAAAATTATTTATTAGATGTATATATGGCACTGACATAGATATACTGTCTTCATTTCCATAGTTGTCTGACATTTCAAATTTGAATATACGCTATTTATTAGTACATAATGCCAACATTTTCCTCCCAAAATGGTAGCATGAAGATTTACTCTCACAAGCAGTATGGGAAAGCATTCCCTTCATAGTTTTGTCCTGGTACAGAGTTTGCTGATAAGATGACCTTGTGTATAATTTAGCAGATGGAAGTAAGGCAGAATTAACCTCTTTTGGAAAATCATGGTAGTTCTTCCAATTATCCAGCTATAGCCTTGCAGTTCTGTACTATCCAGCACTTCCCACATTTGGATAAGCCATAACTCTTATGGCATTTTTTTTTTTGGTTACATAAATATCATTCATTTATTGACATTGATATTATGAACACATAATGGAAAAATGCTTCTCAAAAGAGGAAGGTGAATGTTGACCATCAATAGGACAAAGCTGTCTTCAAACAACCGAGATGTGAAAACTAGGTTCACAGTTGGGTTGTGGAGTCCATGTGGATGGAGCTCATCTATGTATGTGTATCTACAGGGGCAAAGCGTTTGATGAGGTGGCTCAGGAATCAATGAGTCCTCCTTTGTTGGTCCACTGATCCACTTCAGCAGTGTCTTTGTTTCC
Organism: Ovis aries; assembly: GCF_016772045.2. Taxonomy (NCBI): domain Eukaryota; kingdom Metazoa; phylum Chordata; class Mammalia; order Artiodactyla; family Bovidae; genus Ovis; species Ovis aries. The sequence goes on along the minus strand of NC_056062.1, from coordinate 65,487,859 downwards.
CATGTCATCCAGCAACTGTGGCAAGTCAAGCCCGATGTCAGGGTTTCCTTCCAAACATTCTTTTAGGTCTACCATTCTTCTACACATAGCCCTGAGCAGCACGAGATATAGTGGGCATTTAGTGATCTAAATAATTGTATAAAGGGTACTTAGATCAAAACCAAACCTGAATAATGAGCTAAAATGTTCCATATACTGCCAAAGATAGTTGATGTGAAAAAGGAAAGAAAGGAATAGTTGTATGAGAGAGAGCAAGAAGGAAAACACAGAAGCTGATGAACAAAATGATGAAACAAAGAAAGGAATGCCGAACCAAAGAAAGAGAATGTTGTTAACAATGATTCTGATTTATTGGGTCTAATTAAGTGAGAATATGATGACGTAATAATCACATAGACAAGTCAGAGTGAGGGTCTGCCATGTAGGATAACATGTTTGGATTGAATATGTTGCAGAATGCTAAAGGACAATAGGAAATCAGGAGAAAACAAACATTGAAAGTATGGAACTTGATTGAGATCAAAGATGAAGAAATTATTTTGGGAGATCAATTTGAAGGCAATAATGCTTCTCACAAAGATCACTATCTAATGGTTAAATGAAAATAGTGAAAAATGACCCTTTATATCAAGATTATATATACATATTTATATGTCAAATGGTGTAGCTAGTCTCATTGTTTTGTAATCCTTATTGTCAGGAAATTACATCAGTTGTTTATTGTGCTCTATGACTTCAGTATGTATCACATACACATATTATCTCAAATCTTAGAGTACAATATTTTTAATGGGGACATGATACCCTATATATCACTAGCTTTCTAACAGTATCTAATGCATATTTAATATTTATCAAATGATTGTGTAAAGAAGGAAAAATATAGGAATAAGTGAGAGATGGATAGATAAAAGTGGTTGCATCATTCTGTAACAGAACACAAAAATCTTTCCAATTTAGGAACAAAAGCAAATGAGTCAATGAAGATTGCCTTGCTTCATAGAGCTTAGTGCAGTGAAAGTCACTCAGTCGTGTCTCACTGTTTGAGACCCCATAGACTGTTATAGTCCATGGAATTCTCCAGGCCAGAAGACTGGAGTGGGAAGCCTTTCCCATCTCCAGGAGATCTTCCCAACCCAGGGATCAAACCCAGGTCTCCCATATTGCAGGCAGATTCTTTACCAGTTGAGTCACAAAGGAAGCCAAAGAATACTGGAGTGGGTAGCCTATCCCTTCTCCGGCAGATCTTCCTGACCAGGAATCAGACTAGGGTCTCCTGAATTGCAGGTGGACTCTTGCTTCTTAGAGCTTAAGGTCAAATGAAAAACCATGTAGGGAGCCTGGTCAATTGAAATTTCATGGGGATCTGGAGATAAAAGTCATCCAAGACTTCTGGTGTGAGATGGAATAAATACACATACACAAAACTGGACCATGTTGGACAAGCCTTTCTCAACCAAAGTCCTGTAACACTGCCATGTCAAGAACTTTAGTCCTGACTTTTCCTTAGTTTATTATCATCTCCTGACTGAATCTAGATTGAATCAAATAGTGGGTAGCACTTTTACTTTTCTTAATTTAGAATCAATCCTGATGTAAACTATTTGAATTTTCAAAGCACTGTCATATTCTGGGGTCAACTAATATTACCATCAAAACAGTTTAAACTTTCCTTTTTATAGTACATTATAATTCACAAATATTGATATATTATCTTTTAGTTTTAGGGAAAAACAATCTTATGGCATGGGATTATTATTTTCTTTTGACATATAATAATTTGAAGAGGACAAAAATGATAGCTAATAAAGTACAGAATGGGGACTCGATGGCGGGCTTGAATTATAGACCTCCCACTCTTTTCACTGGGGAGTGACACTAGGCAGGGATGCAGCCCAGGAAGGGGCTGCTGTAGAGAGCAGGCTGATCATTTTTTCTCACAGGTTGTTCCTCAAATGTCTGCCTCACTTTTTCTTAAACAGTCTTTTCTATTCTTCAGTTCACTGACAGAACACAAACACCACCATCCTCTAAGCCTTACTTTTATGATGTGGATCGCTACTGACTGGAACAATATCACTTATTGCCAACTTTATTCATAATACAACTGTGATATATAGATGATCCACCCTGCCTCACAGAATAAAGGTCATATTTTCTAGCCTCTTTTCCCAGAGTGGTGGCCAAAGAGGTAAAAAAGTGAAAATGTGACAGCTAGAGTGTCAGCAGTCATATCAGGTGATAACATCCACAAAATATGGAGATTAGTGTTCAGGATGGCAGAGTGAAAAATACAAAAGGAACCTAGTGACCTGGTGATTATGGTATCACTAAACCAACAGATGGTGACTGCAGCCATGAAATTAAAAGACGCTTACTCCTTGGAAGAAAAGTTATGACCAACCTAGATAGCATATTGAAAAGCAGAGACATTACTTTGCCAACAAATGTCCCTCTAGTCAAGGCTATGGTTTTCCCAGTGGTCATGTATGGATGTGAGAGTTGGTCTGTGAAGAAAGCTGAGTGCCAAAGAATTGATGCTTTTGAACTGTGGAGTTGGAGAAGACTCTTGAGAGTCCCTTGGACTGCAAGGAGATCCAACCAGTCCATTCTCAAGGAGATCAGCCCCAGGATTTCTTTGGAGGGAATGATGCTGAAGCTGAAACTCCAGTACTTTGGATACCTCATGCAAAGAGTTGACTCATTGGAAAAGACTCTGATTCTGGGAGGGATTGGAGGCAGGAGGAGAAGGGGACGACAGAGGATGAGATGGCTGGATGGCATCACTGACTCGATGGACGTGAGTCTGAGTGAACTCTGGCAGTTGGTGATGGACAGGGAGGCCTGGTGTGCTGCGATTCATGGGGTCGCAAAGAGTTGGACACAACTGAGCTACTGAACTGAACTGAACTGAAACCGACAGGGGAGTACCTACCTCAATATTTCTTTAATATGAGAGATAAATAAGCTTCTGAAAAGCTCTTTCACTTTCACTTTCAAGTAATCTTCTACTCACTTAAATCACCATTAAAAGTGAAAGTGTTAGCCATTCAGTCATGTCCAACTCTTTGTAAGCCCATGAACTGTAGCCCACCAGGTTCCTCTGTCCATGGGGTTCTCCAGGTAAAAATGCTGGAGTGGGTTGCCATTCCGTTCTCTAGGGTATCTTTCCAACCCAGGGATCAAACCTGGGTCTCTTGCATTGCAGGCAGACTACTATCTGAGTCACCAGAGAAGCCCCTTTATTTATAATCAAATCTAATTTAACACTTGGGTCTCTGGTGGCTCAGTGGTAAAGAATCTGCCTGCAATGCAAGAGACACAGGTTTGATCTCTGGGTCAGAAAGATCCCCTGGAGTAGGAAATGGCAACCTGCTCCACTATTCTTTCCAGGAAAATTCTATGGACAAAGGAGCCTAGTGGGCTGTAGAGCCAGGAGTCAGTAAAGAGTCGGACTTGACTCAGCGACTAAAGAACAACAAACTGAACACTAACTGACACTATATTATGTCTGAATGTTTAAATATTCATCAATATTTCAAGTTTTAAAATTCCAAGAAACTGATTTACAGAACCTAGATCATATTCCTGCTATTTAATGTCAAGTTTATTTATAAGGGGAGGATCATATTTTAAAAAATTGTTCTTTCCATGATAATCATATGGATGGAGACAGCAGTAATTCTCAGAAAATTAAAAGACCAGCCCAGACAAAACAATAAAATAGGTGTCCAAAGTCACTTAAATAAAATCTTTTCTGTGAGTTATCATTGTTATTTTTTAATCTGACTATATTTTATTGTATTATTTTTATTAGTGAGTCATGATTAATATAAACAAATGAAAATTATGAGAAAATATGGTATGACTTTAAGGAGTAATCTTTACTATTATCAGCTAAGATCAAGTTTTCAAGAGTTAAATTGTAAGTGTTGTCTGATTTTTTCTATGTGGAGTGTGAAATGAAGGATAGTAGATTGTTTTTATCTTATTAATAAATATGTCATACTAGATTTTAAAATTGCACATAATATGAATGGTAAATGTATTATTAAGAAATGACTAGAACATGATATTATGGTCTAGGTAGGACTATGTGATTCATTAACTTTTCATATAGCTGTCTTGACAAGGCATCTTCTTGTGGATGAAACATACACTTGATAAAAATGTTTACAACTGTCATTTTGTGATTAAATCAAAGAAAAAGGACATATACTTGGCAGATGATGCAACCATAACATTTTATTGGTTTATATAATACCAAAGTTTGTTTAACTTTTGTGAATAACTTAAAAAGTATTTAGGTGTAAAATTTTAAAATATTTACCGTAAATGGCAAATTGAACAAATTTAAAATACTCAGGATATGTTTTTAGCTTCTACACATATTAACTCCTTAAAAAACTGAATATTAAAATAGGCAGAACTAGATTTCATATGCTATCTGATTTTTATCACATGGAATTTATTTCTATAAACTAAAAGTTGTTAGAGAATGTAGGCATAAACTTGACTTTATGCTAAGGAAATAGAAAATCCATATTAATATCGTAGGAAGCAAAATGCCATGCAGTGTGATATATTTATAAGAGAAATTCAGAGTGAATGTCAAAAAATAAATTCTGGTCACATTTCTATAATAAGTAGCTATGACCCTGGGAAAGTCACTCAATCTTGTAGTACATGTCAGTTTTCTTATGCATAAAAGGAAGTTAATTTCATGTGACTTCATGTGAATAGTGGGAAAACAAAAGTATGCTAATTGACAAAGTATTAAAGAAATTTTAAAATTTCCAAGGATGGAGATAATGTACTACACAGAAACTAATTACAATTTGTCAGTCTTAACTGTGCAATATTTCACATAATGTCAATGCCTTTTGGAACAACTGGCACAAGGGGAAGAGGACTAAGTAAGGTTGATGAAATTTGAGAAGTATATATTTTAATTTTTGTGTACTATTGTATTTAATCAACACACTATATGGGGTAATACAAGATTACTTTCTGACAGTTATACCACACTTTGGGCCCAACAGAATATACAAGCAACTGAAGACCCCAAGTCTATAATCACATATAATAATTAATTGATCGCTCCACTCTTGCTTTCTGCAGTTTACTTTTCAAAACTTTTGGGGAGTGAAGGGTGATGGTGGTGGTGATTTCCCAGGTAGTCCAGGGGCTAAGACTCTCTGCTCCCAATGCAGGGTCCTGTATTCCATCCCTGGTCAGGAAAATGGTTTCCAAATACTGCAACTAAGAGTTTGGATGACACAAATAAAGATTCCCAATTGCTGTAATTAATAAACAAATATTAAGAAAAGAAAACTTCACAGGAAGGTTGGTGTGGGTATGAGTGTGCATGTATATGTGTCAAAAATAAATTCTAGTCACATAAATTAACACATAATAAAAATTAAAAATAAACATGTAAATAAAATATCCATTAAATCTCCATTTGACTACTTTCACCATGGTGGGATTTTGTAGTTTTATAATACCAACCAGTTTTGTTGATAAACACATTAGTTCTGTGTCCTCAGTTAGTTCATGTGTCCTAGAACTATCAGAAGCATATTTATTTTCTCATTCAGGTTCATTGATAAATAAGTCAAATATAGAGAAACAGGTAGAGTTCTAGTCTATTTCACTTCAGGCATCCTAAAAGAGTGTTTCAATTTATTTATTTAAATCAATGGACGTAGAAAATACTCTGTCATTTTCTACAATCTGCACAAGAATATATTGGCTTAGGGAATAAATAATAAGTTTAGGAATCTCTTATAAAATCTATCTGCATGTTATTTATGCAGAATATCCTTCTGCTAATAAGAAATATTTTGGAAAGCCTTGTTGAAATATAGATATATCATGTCTTTGCTGTTTCAGATCAGTTTTATTTTCCTACAAAAAAACTGAGGGAATATAGCAAAATCAGGCTAGTTATTTTCTACTTGTATCTCCAGATCTATTTTCAACTCCTTTGCCCTCTTTTTGCCTCAAGAGGATACCCTAAAATTAATCAAATTACTCAGACACCCTGCTCCTAACAACTAGGTTAAATTGCCCTTAGGAGGGAGATAAAGGTGAGTTCTGAGAACTAGAATACAAATTCAGAAGAAAGCAAAAATTTTGATATGATACTGTTCCCAAATTTCCTAAAATTCTTCTGAAGGACAGGTGTTTTCCTGTTGGCAATAGGGCCAAACCTGTATCTGAAAGGAAAGTGATCCATTGACAGAAACATGACAAGCACTGGCCTTCCCAGGTGGCGCTAGTAGTAAAGAACTTGCCTGTCAACATAGAAGGCACAGGAGATATGGATTTGATCCCTGGGTCAGGAAGATCCTCTGAAGACGGAAATGGCAAGCCACTCCAGTATTCTCTGGACCACAGCCCATAGGTCGCAAAGTGCTGGACACAACTGGAGCAACTTAATGAGAGTATGTGCATACAAACACACACACACACACACACACACACACACACACACAAGAAAAGCACAGAATCAAACCAAATATTTTAAAATATAAACCTTATATTTTAAAAAAAAATTTAAAAAAAGACACTAAGGACATAACTTCCCAGTGGTGCTAGTGGTAAAGAACCTGCCCGCCAATGCAGGAGATTTAAGAGACACAGGTTCGATCCCTGGGTCAGTAAGATGCCCTGGAGGAGGAATGGCAACCCATTCCAGTATTCTTGCCTGAAGAATCCCATGAACAGAGGAGCCTGTTTCAGTTGCAAAGAGTCAGACACGACTGCAGAATCTTAGTACATAACACACATAGCACAAGGACATAACTACAAAACCATCTAAAAGTAATGACCTCAGTGATTGCAAATACTCATTTTCAAATATTAGTTTACATTTCAGTATTTCCCTGTATTTCAGCAGAAAAATAAAATGAGTTATGATGTATTTAACTTCTGCTCTGTGTTAAGATTTTAAGATGAGTATCACTTATAAGCTCATTACGGTTAGAAGTTCTAAATGACCAAATTCACTTTTCAGAAAATGAAACAAAAAGTTGGAATGGCAACAAACTGTCTGAGAGCACATGGCTATTGGGTGTCAGGGACAGTCCTCAAATTCCATCCTGATTTCAACAGCAACTTTCTTTGAATTTTCCCATTCCATAATTTCATCTAGGCTCCTTTTCTAAAATCCTTCCCTCTAAAATCTAATCATGAATACTGGAAACTTTGGACACAAACCTGTGGCTACATGTACTTAAAGAAATATCTAATTAGGTTTACAGTTTATTAATGTTATTTAATCTAATAATTGTATCCTTTAAGCAAAATTATTGATCTTTGTATTTCATCAAGAATCTCTTTGCAGGGGAGAGCAAGATGGCAAAGGAGTATGTGGACATGGAATACATCTTTCTCCATAGATACATTAAGAATACACCTTCAGACACAGAAGTACATGAAAAACACCAGCTGAGAGTGGACAGGAGTACCTGAGCAGTGGAAAAGAATATACAAAATCACGCAAAACTTGGTAGGTCAAAGGAACTAGGGGAAGAAACAGGAGTGTTAGTAGGATTGGACCTGCCATTACCAGGTGGGAGAACTGAAGCAGGCATCCAGTCCTCACATTAGGGCAACTATCTGAGAGCAGAAACATATAAGGCTGAGAGTGAAACAGCTGATCTGTGGCAGTCTAAATGCAATGAGAATCAGACATTCCTTGACATAGCCATACATACCCAACAGGAATGCTGGTCCCCTGGAAGGCACAGCAGCTGGGAACTGGAGTTTAGAGACTGTAGACCAATTCCAGGGTGAGGGCTCTGTTGATTGTGGAGAGATGGATGGAGGGGATGAGGGAGGAGATTGTAGTGGGATAGCTGGGCAGCATGGAAGCAAGGCAATACTGCTGAGTCACGTGTAGTGGGTGGAGCCTTCACAATAGCCTCTCTCTCCCCACAGGCCAGCATCAGCAATGAACAATAAACAGGCTGGTCCATCAAACGCTTGACACACTGAACTGCATAGAGAACCCCACCCAAAGTGCCCCTTTAAGTGCCTGATGCACAGATCTACAAAGTAGGACCTAGCCAGGGGAGGCCCTCTATGTGCCTGATGCTCTGAACAACAGAGAAGAACCCCAGGCAAGGGAGCCCTCTAAGTGCCTGAAAGGGCAAAGCAATGGAGAAAGGCTGCCCAAAGAGGCCTTCTGACTGCCAGCTACAAGAAGCTCTAAAAAAAGACCCTGATAGGGTCATAACTCCTGGGGCAGAGGCAGTCTGTGTCCAAACACACTTTGTGCCGCCAGGGTCCCTGCAAAGCCAAGCAGCTGCGCCACCTCCACACTCAACTCTATCTAATGGGGGCAGAGCTGCCACAGGCAAAAAGAAAAGTCTCACGTCTATGTGCACAGGGTCACTTTGGTAGTGTCCAACATTTTGTGGCCCTGTAGACTGTGACCTGCCAGGCTTCTCTGTCAGGGGGGTTCTCTAGGCAAGAGTCCTGGAGCGTAATGGCCAATACTTGTAGTCATACCACTCTAGAGCACTATATTTCCTGCTGCCCTAGCTGCCAACTCCCCTGAGTACCTGGTGCTGCCAGAACCCCTGCAACCCAAGCAACTGCACCACCTCCACACCTGGCCGTCAGAGGGGCAAACCCAAGTCCTCCAGGACAAACTTAGGAGCAATCCCCAGTGGGCAACCAGCATGTAGAGGTGGAAATAAAGCCACAATTGAAACCCAGGGCATTGTGGCTAAGGAAGAAGACTCAAAACCTTTCCACCAGCTGTGCAAGCTGCAGATTAAATCCGCATGATCAGCTAGGCTGACTCTGTGTCTGTGGAATATATAAAAGGCTATTGAGAGCTCCCACAAAAGAAAACACACTAGTTCTGATAGTTGTGGAGATTGGAGGCAAGAACATAGAGGAGTAGGACCAGATTAGAATTTCAGCTACCTCACAGCAGGTCCAGAGATCAGCACAGTGTTGGAGGGCATCCTAGGGAAGTGAGGTGGACTGTGACTCCTAGTGAGGGAAAGGACTTTGACTCCAGTGACTAAGGAAAATTATTTATTATTCTTGTGTTTTGACTTGTTCTTTAGATTCTTTTGGATATTTTTTCCCTTTTCCCCTCTTCTGTTGTAGTTGTTGATTTTAATGGTACTATGAGTCCAATTAAGCTTTTGAACTTTTTTTTCCTCAGTCACATTTTTTATTGTTGTTATAAACCTCTGCATCTACATTGGGCTTTTGCCACTCTGTGGAGTTTTCCTTTTTTTTTTTTTTTCTTTTCTTTAAGTTTAATTTTTAAACCTATTATTATTTTTCTACATTTATTCCCTTGTTTGTTTTTCCTCCTGTTCTTTTCCCCTTGCAGGTAATCTTTAATGTATATAAATCTTCTTTTTCTACCTCTATTTAACTTTGCGTGTCTGTTTTTTTCTTTTCTTTCCTCTCAACATAGTTGTTAGTTTTATTTTCATCGCCTTATTCCCCAATTGACACCTTGCTTTAGGGTGTTGGTTTTTTTTTCAGTTTGTGCTTTAGTTAGTTTTGTTCTAAACTGGTAGATATAAATTTTGGTTTCCTTTGTTCATTGGATCAAACTATTGTACTTTATTTTTGTTGGATTGTTTTGATTTTGCATATGGGTATATATGTATATATGTATATTCAGTCACATTTCTTATTGTTGTTATAAACTTCTGCCTCTACATTGGGCTTTCACAGTTCTGTGGAGTTTTCCTTTATTTATTTATTTTTCTTTCTTCTTTTTTTTCTTTTCTCTTTTTTACAATTTTAATTTTTAAATTTTTAACCTATTATATTTTTCCTACATTTACTCCTTTGTTTGCCTTTCCTACTGCTCTTTTCCCCTTGCAGTTAATTTTCAATGTATATAAATCTTCTTCATCTACATCTATTTAACTTTGCATATCTACTCTTTCTTTATTTATTTTCTTTTCTTTCCTCTCAACTATTTGTTAGTTTTGTTTTCATTGCTTTATCATCCACTTGGCACTTTGGTTTAGTTTTGTTTTCTGGTTTGTGCCTTAGTGACTTTTATTCTTAACTGGTAAATATAATTTTTTATTCCCTTTGTTCGCTGGGTCAATCTACTGTGCTTTATTATAGTTGCACTGCTTTGACTTTGCTTATGGATGTATATATGTGTGTGTGTGTGTGTGTGTGTGTGTGTGTGTGTGTGTGAGTGTGTGTGTACATTCCATTATTTTAATTATTATTTGCCTGATTTTATAATTGCCATTTGTCTGGAGTTCATCTCTGGTTTCTCGACTTAATGCTATAACACACCACTTGTAAAATCTTTGTTCATGACCACAGAGCAAGCCCCAAGACTTTGGAGTAGGAGCACAGACTCCAAGACCAGAGAATATCAGAGAACTAACACTGGGGAGTCTCAACAGAATTCACACTAAGGAAACCGCTTGAATACAAGACCTGGCATAACCCAATCACCAGTAGCACCCTGTGCAGGATGCCTCATCTAAACAACAGACAAACAAAAAAATATAAACCCAATCATAAGCAAAGAGGATTACCACCTCACTCAGCCTTGCCCATCAGAGGAAAAACAAACAAAAAACCCAGCACAAATCTCACCCTATACAAAGCTTACACAAACCACTGGACCAATCTTAGGAGGGCAGAAACCGAAAGGAAGAATGAATTCAAGCTTGAAGCCTGGGAAAAGGAGACCTCACCACAATAAGTGAAAAGCAGAGAAATAATGAAAAGGCAGAGAAATACTACACAAATGAAGGAAGAAATTAGAAACACAGAAGTCCAAATAAATGAAGAAGAAATAGGCAAACTACCTGAAAAAGAATTCAAAATAATGGTAGTAAAGATGATCAAAACCTTGGAAACAAAATGGAGAAAATTTTAAAATCAACTAACAAAGATCTAGAAGAATCAAAGAATAAACATACAGATACAAATGCCACAATTATTGAAATTAAAAATTCTCTGGAAGGAATTAATAGCAAGATACCTGAAGCTGAAGAACAAATCAGTGAGCTGGAAGATAAAAGGGTGAAAATAATTTCTGAAGAGCAGAATAAAGTAAAACGTATGAAAAGAACTGAGGATAGTTTCAGAGACCTCTGGGACAATATCAAATGCACCAAAATTTGAATTATAGAGGTTCCAGAAGAAGAGAAAAAGAAAGTATATGAGAAAATTTTTGAAGAGATTATAGTTGAAAATTTCCCAGGATGGAAAAGGAAATAGTCAATCAAGTCCATGAGGCACAAAGAATCCTATATAGGATAAACCCAAGGAGAAATACACCAAGACACATACTAATCAAACTAACAAAGACTAACCACAAAGAAAGAATATTAAAATCATCAAGGGAAAAGCAACAAGTAACATACAAGGCAAACCCCATATGCTTAACAGCTAATCTTTCAGCAGAAACTCTGTAGGCCAGAAGGGAATGGCAGGATATCTTTAAAGTACTGAAAGGGAAAAATATACAACCAAGATTACTGTGCCCAGCAAGAATCTCATTCAAAACTGATGGAGAAATAAAAAGCTTTTCTGTCAGGCAAACATTAGGGGAATTCAGTATCACCAAACTAGCTTTACAACAAATGTTAAAGGGGCTTATATAGTCAAGAAATACAAGAGAAAGAAAAAGATCTACAAAATCAATGCCAAACAATTAAGAAAATGGCAATGGGAACATATATATATCAATAATTACTTTAAATGTAAATAGATTAAATGCTTCAGTGAAAATGCACAGACTAGCTAGATGGATACAAAAACAAGACCCATATTATGCTGTCTACAGGAAACACACTTCAGACCTCATGACACATATAGACAAATTGAAAGGATAGAAAAATATATTCCATGTAAATGGGAAGCAAAAGAAAGCTGGAGTAGCAATCCTTATATCAGAAAAAAATAGAACTTAAAGATTACAAGAGATAAGGATGGACACTACATAATGATCAAGGGATCAATCCAAAAGGAAGACATCACAATTGTAAATAGCTATGCACCCAATATAGGAGCACCATATATAAGACAAACAGTAACAGACATAAAAGGAGAAATTGACAGTAACACAATAATAGTAAGAGACTGTAATACTCCACTCACACTAATGGACAGATCATCAAAACAGAAAATTAATAAGGAGACACAAGTCCTAAATGATATATTAAATGAGATGGATGTCATTGATAACTTCAGCACACATTCAGTCCAAATGCAGAAGAATACACCTTATTATCAAGTGCACATGGAACATTCTCCAGGACAGACCACATCTTGGGTCACAAATCAAACCTCAGTAAAATTTAAAAAGTTAAAATCTGTCAAGCATCTTCTCCAAGCACAGCACTATGAGATTACACATCAATTACAAGAAAAAACCAAAACAAAAACTGTAAGAAACACAAACACATGGAGATTAAACAATACATTTCTAAATAACCAACAGGTTAATGAAGAAGTCAAAAGGGGAATCAAAAACTTCTAGAAGCAAATGACAATTAAAACACAATTGAAATACTGTGGGATGCAGCAAAAGCAGTTCTGAGAGGGAATTTTATAGCAATACAATCGTACCTCAAGAAACAAGAAAATAGACAACTTAACTTTACATGTAAAACAACTAGAAAAAGAAGAACAAAAACCCCCAAAATTAGTAGAAGGAAAGAAATCATAAAGATCCTAGCAGAAATAAATGAAAAAGAAATGAAAGAAACAATAGTAAAGATTAACAAATCTGAAAACTGGTTCTTTGAAAAGATAAGTGAAATTGACAAACATTTAACCAGACTCATCAAGGGAAAAAAACAAAAGAGAGACAGAAGAATCAAATCAACAAAATTAGAAATGAAAAAGGAGAGGTTACAACAGACAATGCAGAAATAGAAAGGATTATAAGAGGCTATTATAAATAGCCAAATGACAATTAAATGGATAACCTGGATGAAATAGACAGATTCTTAGAAAAGTTCACTCCAAGACTGGACCAGGAAGAAACAGAAATTATGAACAACACAATTACAAGCACTGAAATTTAAACTGTAATCAGACATCTCCCAAAAAACAAAATCCCAGGACCAGGTGGCTTCACAGGAAAATTCTTTCAAACATTTAGAGAAGAGTTAATGCCTATTCTTCTAAAACTCTTTCAAAAAACTGCAGAGAAAGGAACACTTCCAAACTCATTCTATGAGGCCACCATCACCTTGATACCAAAACCAGACGAGGACAACACACACAAAAAAAGAAAACTGCAGGCCAGTATCACTGATGAACATAGATGTGAGAAATCCTCAACAAAATTTTAGCAAACAGAAACCAGCAACACATCACAAAGCTCATACACCATGATCAAGTTGGGTTTATTCCAGGAATGCAAGGAATACATTGCATTCAATGTATTCAATTCCTTCAATACACACAAATCAATCAATGTGATATACCATGTCAACAAATTGAAAGATAAAAGCCATTTGATAATCTCAATAGATGCAGAAAAAGCCTTTGACAAAATTAAACACTCATTTATGATTAAAACTCTTCAAAAAATTGGTATAGAAGGAATCTGCCTCAACATAGTAAAGGCCATATACAATTGGCCTACAGCCAATATTACTCTCAGTGGTGAAAAACTGAAAGTATTCCCCCTAAGCCCAGGAGCAAGATGAGGGTGTCCACTTTCATCACTATTATTCAACATATTTCTGGAAGTCCTAGCTACAGCAATCAGAGAAGAAAAAGAATTAAAAGGAATTCAGATCAAAATAGAAGTAAAGCTCTCACTGTTTGCAGATGGCATAATACTGTACATAGAAAACCATAAGGATAGTATCAGAAAATTACTAGAGCTAATCAATGAATTTAGCAAAGTTGCAGGACACAAAATCAATACACAGAAATCATTTGCATTTCTATATACTATACTAACAATGAAAAATCACAAAGAGAAATTAAGGAATTAATCCCATTCACCATTGCAACAAAAAGAATTAAATATCTAGGAATAAACTTAGCTAAGCAGACAAAAGAATTATACACAGAAAATTATAATACACTAACAAAAGAAATAAAAGACAACATAAACAGAGAGATACTCCATGTTCCTTGGTAGGAAGAACAAATATTGTGAAAATGACTAAACTACCAAATGCAGTCTACAGATTCAATGTGATCCCTATCAAATTACCAATTACTTTTTCCACAGAACTAGAACAAAAAATTTCGCAGTTCATATGTAAACACAAAAGACCCTGAATAGCCAAAGCCTTCTTGAGAAAGAATGGAGCTGGATGAATCAAACTTCCTGACTTCAGATTATACTGCAAAGCTGCAGTCATCAAAACAGTATGGCAGTGGAACAAAACAAACACATAGACCAATGGAAAAAGATAGAAAGCCCAGAAATAAACCCATGCACCAAGGGTATCTTATATTTGACAAAGGAGGCAAGAATATACAATGGGGTAAAGACAGCCTCTTCAATACGTGGTGCTGGGAAAACTGGACAGCTACACGTAAAAGAATTAAATTAAAACACTTCCTAACACCATTTACAAAGATAAACTCAAAATGGATTAAAGATCTAAATGTAAACTTAGGCAGAACACTTGATGACATAAATCAGAGCAAGATCCTCTATGACCCACTACCTAGAGTAATGGAAATAAAAACAAACGTAAATAAGTGGGACCTGATTAAACTTAAAAGCCTTTGCACAGCAAAGGAAACTATAGGCAAAGTGAAAAGACAACCCTCAGAATGGGAGAAAATAATAACAAATGAAACAACTGACAAAGGATTAATTTCCAAAATATACAAGCAGCTCATACAACTCAATACCAGAAAAACACACAACCTAATCAAAAAAGTGGGAAAAAGACTGAAACAGACATTTCTCTAAAGAAAGGCATACAGATGGCTAACAAACACATGAAAAGATGTTCAACATCACTCATTATTAGAGAAATGCAAATCAAAACTACAATGAGATATCACCTCACATCAGTCAGAATGGTCATCATCAAAAAGTCTACAAACAATAAATGCTGGAGAGAGTGTGGAGCAAAGGCAGTGCTCTTGTACTGTTGGTGGGAATGTAAATTGATACAGCCCTATGGAAGATGGTTGGAGAAGGCAATGGCACCTCAATCAGGTACTCTTGCCTGGAAAATCCCATGGATGAAGGAGCCTGGAAGGCTGCAGTCAATTGGGTGGTTGAGGGTTGGACACGACTCAGTGACTTCACTTTCACTTTTCACTTTCATGCATTGGAGAAGGAAATGGCAACCCACTCCAGTGTTCTTGCCTGGAGAATCCCAGGGACAGGGGAGACTGGTGGGCTGCAGTCTATGGGGTCGCACAGAGTTGGACATGACTGCAGTGACAGCAGCAGCAGCAGCATGGAAGACGGTATGGAGATTCCTTAAAAAACTAGGAATAAAACCACCATATTACCCAGCAATCCCACTGCTAGGCATATACACTGAGGAAACCAAAATTGAAAATGACGCATATATCCCATTGTTCATTGCAACACTATTTACAATACCTACAATATGAAAGCAACCTAGATGTCCATCAACAGATAAAGGAAAAAAAAAGTTTTGGTACATATACACAAGGGAATATTACTCAGCCATAAGAAGGAACAACTTTGAGTCAGTTCTAATGAGATGGATGAACCTAGAAACTACTATACAGAGTGAAGTAAGCCAGAAAGAGAGATAAATATTGTGTTCTAATGCAAAGGACAGAAATGGTATGGACCTAACAGAAGCAGAAGATATTAAGAAGAGGTGGCAAGAATGCACAGAAGAACTCTACAAAAAAGATCTTCACGACCCAGATAATCATGATGGTGTGATCACTCACCTAGAGCCAGACATCCTAGAATGTGAAGTCTAGTGGGCCTTAGAAAGCATCACTACAAACAACGCTAGTGGAGGTGATGGAATTCCAGTTGAGCTATTTCAAATCCTGAAAGATGATGCTGTGAAAGTGCTGCACTCAATATGCCAGCAAATTTGGAAAACTCAGCGGTAGCCACAGGACTGGAAAATGTCAGTTTTCACTCCAATCTCAAAGAAAGGAAATGCCGAAGAATGCTCAAACTACCACACAATTGCACTCATCTCACATGCTAGTAAAGTAATGCTCAAAATTCTCCAAGCCAGGCTTCAGCAATATGTGAACCGTGAACTTCCTGATGTTCAAGCTGGTTTTAGAAAAGGCAGAGGAACCAAAGATCCAATTTCCAACATCTGCTGGATCATGGAAAAAGCAAGAGGGTTCCAGAAAAACATCTATTTCTGCTTTATTGACTATGCCAAAGCCTTTGACTGTGTGGATCATAATAAACTGTGGAAAATTCTGAAAACCTATATGCAGGTCAGGAAGCAATAGTTAGAACTGGACATGGAACAACATAGTGGTTCCAAATAGGAAAAGGAGTACGTCAAGGCTGTATATCATCACCCTGCTTATTTAACTTATATGCAGAGTACATCATGAGAAACATTGGGCTGGAAGAAGCACAAGCTAAAATCAAGATTTCCAGGAGGAATATCAATAACCTCAGATATGCAGATGACACACCCTTATGGCAGAAAGTGAAGAGGAGCTAAAGCCTCTTGATGCAAGTGAAAGAGGAGAGTGAAAAAGTTGGCTTAAAGTTCAACATTCAGAAAACGAAGATCATGGCATCTGGTCCCATCACTTCATGGGAAATAGATGGGAAACAGTGGAAACAGTGTCAGACTTTATTTTGGGGAGCTCCAAAATCACTGCAGATGGTGATTGAATCCATGAAATTAAAAGACGCTTACTCCTTGGAAGGAAAGTTATGACCAACCTAGATAGCATATTAAAAAGCAGAGACATTACTTTGCCAACAAAGGTCCATCTATGGTTTTTCCAGTGATCATGTATGGATGTGAAGAAAGCTTAGCACCAAAGAATTGATGTTTTGGAACTCTGGTGTTGGAGAAGACTCGAGAGTCTCTTGGACTGCAAGGAGATCCAACCAGTCCATTCTAAAGGATATCAGTCCTGGGTGTTCGTTGGAAGGACTAATGCTGATGCTGAAACTCCAATACTCTGGCCACCTCATGCAAAGAGCTGACTCATTGGAAAAGACCCTGATGCTAGGAGGGATTGGGGGCAGGAGGAGAAGAGGACGACAGAGGATGTGATGGATGGCTGGATGACATCACTGACTCAATGGACATGAGTTTGAGTAAACTCTGGGAGTTGGTGATGGACAGGGAGGCCTATCGTGCTGCAATTCATGGGGTCACAAAGCATTGGACATGACTGAGCAACTGACCTGAACTGAACTGAATGCATATATACGGAATCTAGAAAAATGGTACTGAAGAATTTATTTTTCAGGGCAGCAATGGAGAAACATGACATAGACTTGTGGACATGGAGAGGGGAGGATAGGGTGAGATGTATGGAAAGAGTAACATGGAAACTTACATTATGATATGTAAAATAGATAGCCAACCGGAATTTGCTATACGGCTGAGAAACTCAAACAGAGGATCTGTATCAACCTAGAAGGGTGGGATGGGGAGGGCGATGGGAGGGAAGTTCAAAAGGGAGGGGATATATATGTATACCTATGTCTGATTCAGGTTGTGATTTGACACAAAACAAATTTCTATAAAGCAATTATCCTTCAATAAAATAAGGAAATACTCTCTTTCCATAAGAAGCTGTATATGCTGCAGAGTAATTCTTTGCAATCGCTTTAGGGACTCAGAAGTCTATTTCTATTGACTATACTCTGCCTTTCCAAATATCTTATGAACTTCATGAAAGAGAATGAAAATGCCATTTTCTTCCTTTGTATCCTCCCAAACATGTCTGCCCTGTTTTATTCACACAGTGGGTATCCAATTTATTTTGCTTACTGAAAGATAATATCATTATATAATACAATTTTCTTTTCTCCACAGCAATTAAAGCAAAACAATGCCTAAAAACTGTCATGAAGCTTCCAAATATGATCTATTTAGTAATGATGATGAGTAATAGAAATAGTTAGTCCATGATACAGGAGAATACTAATGAAGACAAAAAGTGTATTTTGACTAATCTGTTTTCTGAAATGTTCTTGGTAATAAGTGTTAGAATGGGGTCAAAGTCATTTCCCTTATTTGAAGTGGAAAGGTAATTCTAATGCTTAGAAAAGAAAGCTTTGCAATCTTCCAGGAATTTTAATTTCTAAGCTGAAAATGCTTTAGCTCTTATATCTGGTAACACTTGTTATAATGCACAAATCAGTCTACTGTCAGTCTTTGGCTCTTTCACAAGTCAAAAGTGAAATACGGGTAACAGTAATATGAAAAATGTGATGCAATTCTCTGATCATATTTAAATGTTATTAAATTGTGTTAAAGAGGCATGTTGATGGCAATGTTACATATTTCCACACCTGATAGTATTCTAATCAAAAGCAATTTTCCTCTGAAAAAGAAATACGAAATGAAGTAGTTCAACTTAATTGAATGACTGATAAAAATAATCAATGGTACTTTAGTTTATGGTATGGATAAAGAAGTATAAATGATTTCCTATTTTCAGAAACACTGTAGTGAAATAGATGATGGGAATGGAATACAAAATACAGTTTGTAGATCCCTGTATGCTACTAAGAATCAAGTCACTAAATCATCTCACTTACAGAACCAGGCAAAAGCAATGGGACAAAGGTCACAGGTAAAGAAAAGGACTATATAAGTGTCTGAAAGCTGTTTGATATATTTGATTATAGTCAATACCAGTCAACCAAAATTTTGGCCTCCTTTGACAAGTTAAAAGTAGGGGAAAGAAAGGAATTAGCAGATACGATAGTGAGGAAGAAACCATTTTAAATGTGGTATTTGGGGTATTTTTAAAAATTGGAATATAATTGCTTTACAATGTTGTATTAGTTTCTAGTGTACAACATCATGAATTAGCTATATATATGGAGATATATATATATATATACATATATATATATATCCCTTTCTTCTTGAGCTTCCCTCCAACCCTCCCATTCCACCCCATCACAGAGCACTGAGCTGAGCCCCCAGTGCTATACAGCAGCTTTCCACTGGCTATTTATTAATAACACATGGTATTATATATGTCATTGCTACTCTCTCAATTCAGCCCCTCCCTCTCCTTCCCCACCCTGTGTCCACAAGTCCATTCTCTATATCTATGCCTCTATTTCTGCCCCGCAAATAGGTTCATCAGTACCGTTTTTCTAGATTCCATACAGAGCAAAGTAAGTCAGAAAGGGAAAAGCAATTATAGTGTATTAACACATATATATGGTATTTCAGTATTGAGATAAAGAAGGTAGGAGTTCAAACAGGAATACCAGAAAGCAAGCATAGTGATCAAGTATGAGGGACTCATCACATTATATGATATTTGAAAGTTTTGCAATGGCATCACCTTCTCAGTTCTAAAGCCTGAATTTTCAAATGAAGAAAAGCCCCAGAAGTAAGGGAGAGAGACTCTGATGAGTTAGGATTCCTGTTTTCCTGTCCATGAAGCACAGAAAGGGCCTCCTGGACCATGGGTCCAATTAGCAGAAGTGAGACTTGGGGCACCTTACTTAGATAACATGAAAGGGTTGCTCACTCTGAAGTCACAGGTCAGAAATTACTTTCAATTCCAGGAAGTGATGCAAGACACAGAACCTTAGAACTCAGAGGTAAATCTAGTTCTGCATCATTGATTACAAGTTGAAGTAATCATGTTCAAACTCTTTCCATAGTCTAGAAATACTATTAATATCTAACTTGATCTGACTACACACTGTTTCAATACCAGCATGTATTCCTGAATGTTTACTGGAGGAACATCATGCCACTCACCAAACAGACCCCCCACATAACTCAGTGTTTCACTTCTCGTGCCTTGAACATATTTTTACCTTTCTACCTGGCGGACACTAGCCTCAGTCATTTTCTGGAAAGGTTTACAATTATCTGTTGATATTTAGATTCAAGAAGATCACCCTGATTTATCTCCCTTACGAAAATTCTCGACTGAGAGTCAATTGGTCTCTCAATTGCACCAAGACTATATCTTACAGAATTTTTCATATCCTGTTTCAGTCATCTGGATCTCCTATCAGGGTGGGAGATAACTATGAAAAAGGTCCATGACTTACTCATCTTTTTAAATCCAGTACTTAGCATACATATTGAACATAGGTGATTAACAAGTATTTATTAATAAATAAATTATTTACTGCCTTCAAATCTCTTTCTGGGTACAATCATACTTCAAAGATACTGCATGTTTTATTTCAGATCACCACAATTATTGCAATAAAGTACATCGTATGAGTTTTTTGATTACCTAGTGCCTATAAAAGTTATGTTTACACTATAGTCTGTGAAATGTGCAATAACATTATGTCTAAACAACAATGTTCTTACCTTAATTTAAATATAATGCTGTTGGGAAAATGGTGCCAATAGTCTTGCCTGATGCAAGATTGCCACAAATCTTCAATTTTTTTAAAAAAAACACAGTATCTGTGAAGCACAAAAAAGTTAAGAGCAATAAAACAAGGCATGATTGTATATAGTCTTTGCATTTTAGCTTTATACATTAAGAAATTTATAATTAAAATTTATTTACATTATTATAATGTCAGTAAAAGTCAAACTCTGTTAATGAAAGCAAATAGTTTTAAGGTTTTTTTTTTCCCTTGTATCACTGTTATAGCTTAATATATCCCTCTGTCTTCTGTGTTAACTATAATTTTATGACTGAATCAGATACATAGTAGGTATTATTGGCAAGTTGCTGTTTGGTTGCTGAGTCACGTCCAACGCTTTAGTGACCCCATGGGCTGTAGCCTACCAGGCTACTCTGTCCACAGGATTTCCCAGGCAAGAGTACTGGAGTGGGTTGCCATTTTCTGCTCCAGGGCCTCTTTCCAACCCAGGGATGGAACCTGCTTCTCCTGAATTGGCAGGCAGATTCTTTACCACTGAGTCACCAGGGAAGCCCCATTCTTGGCAAGACTTGTAAACAGTGATATGATCTTCCACTGAATCTTTAATAATGTCAGGCTTTCATTTTTATTCCTGTAAAAGCTATTAATGCTTTTAAGACTTTTTGGGAGGAGGGGGTTGGTTTCGACTTTTCAGTGATGTGCCAAAATGTGTTTTTCTGAGTATGTGACATTTATATAATGGTAAGGCTTACTGGCATCATAAATGTAAGGTTTGATGTCTTTATCAGTTCTACAATACTCTTAATCTTTATTCCATCAACCTGATCTTTCTTTTTCTTAAAAAGCTCATTCTAATAATTAATTACCTGCATATTGATGTTTTAAATGTCTCTCCTTCATATATCTGAACCTCTTATATAGTGTCTTATTTGTTTATCTGTCTGCTCCATTCTGTGTCTTTTCATTCTCAATTTTCTAATTGTCTGGCCCATTTATTAAACTTATTTTTTACTATAGTGTTTTTATAAATTTATTGAATTATGGTCAGTTATAAGTTTGTTGAAAACTTATTCCACTTTTTAATTCCTTCTTTTGCTTATATAAATGTATTAAACATATTCATATTATATACTTGGTGTAATGTAAATACAAATTCAAAATTCTTTATTGTGGCTTTAAAAAATATTCTTATTCATGGTGGCATGTGTTTCCATTTTCTGAAAATGGGAATTCATATCTCTTGTAACTATATCATGGGAATTATTTGATTTCATATTTTAAAATAATTCATCCGAGAGCTTTTCCTTGTCCTTTGGCCATGTGGTGAGGAGTGCTAAAATTCTTGGAACACTTTACCTTAACTTTTTTGTTTTATTGGAGTTTAATTGCTTTTAATTGTTGTAGTAGTTATTGCTGTACAAGGAAGTAAATCAGCTGTATGTGTATATATATGTATATATATATGTGTATATATATATATATGTATCCCCTCCCCCTTGAACCTTCCTCCCACCACCACCCCATCCCACCCTTCATCATAGAACACCAAGCTGAACTCCCTGTCCTAAACACCAGGTTCCCATTAGCTGTCTATTTTATACATGGTAGTGTACCAGAGAAGGCAATGGC
Organism: Ovis aries; assembly: GCF_016772045.2. NCBI lineage: Eukaryota > Metazoa > Chordata > Mammalia > Artiodactyla > Bovidae > Ovis > Ovis aries. The sequence continues at coordinate 65,465,739 of NC_056062.1, read as the reverse complement.
ACCCCACTCCGGTACTCTTGCATGGAAAATCCCATGGATGGAGGAGACTGGTAGTCTGCAGTCCATAGGGTCGCGAAGAGTCGGACACGACTGAGCGACTTCACTTTCACTTTTCATCTTCGTGCACTAGGGAAGGAAATGGCAACCCACTCCAGTGTTCCTGCCTGGAGAATCCCAGGGACGGGGGAGCCTGATGGGCTGCCATCTATGGGCTTGCACAAAGTCGGACTCGACTGAAGCAGCAGCAGTGTATATATGTCAATCTTTCTCTCCCGATTTGTTCCACCCTTCCCTTCTCTCACTATGTCCGCACGTCTATTCTCTGCATCTGTGTCTGTGTTCCTGCTCTGCAAATAGGTTCCTCTGTACCGTTTTGTTTTGTTTTGTGTTCTTTTTTAGATTCCACATATATGCACTAATATACTATATTTATTTTTCTCTTTCTGACTCACTTCACTCTGTATGACAAACTAGATCCATCCACATCTCTAGATCCATCCATGTCTCCACAAATGATCCAGTTTCATTGCTTTCTAAGTTTTTTAACTGAGCCTTTTTATACCACATAGATGGTGATTCAGCTTCTCTATGGAAGGCAGCACTGTGGTAACAATTCTCAGGGAGTTTTCATACCCCGACCCCTACCTACTTCTGCTTCACAACTGCAGCAGGCACGAATCTAAATACCTTCTCTAAGTGTGTTTTATCTAGATTTTTTCCAATGAATGTGTTGCCTTACATAAGTTCCAGCTTCATGAAATAGCTTCTTGCAAAGCATATTAATAAAATCAAAAATTCTAAGCCACCAGGGATTGACAGATGCACTCTGTTCCTAGCTCCCTGGATTCATGTTTTTCCACGGTTTCTAGTTTGTAAGGATTTGTCTTAGTCTCCTGTTAGCTTAACCACTCATTCTAACCTGTGAGAATTAAATCTTATGTTTTATTCCCCCCCCCCATTTTTAAATTTACTTTTTGGTATTTTCTTTATATCAAATCTGAAATTTTGCAAGGAAAATAAACAATGTTTAACTAATTTACCTGAAAAATGTATGATTTCAAAAGTTCAAATATGTGTTTTTATCTTTTGTGTATAATATAATCAAAGACAAAATACATTGTTTGGCACAAATCTGAGGTATTCTCTGTAAAACTGAAATTATTCTGTCCCTCAAGCAATATCCTACAGTGAAATTGATCAGTCTTATCCATTCATTCATTTACTTACATCTGACATTACCACAAACTCCTAATTTTGTAAACTATTTAATTTATAGCATTAATCAACCTGATTATGCACTTTCAATGAGTAAATAAGGATATTTTTTATTATTAACTTTAATGAATGAAATACTTTTCATCAGTTGTATGTGTAAACATGCCTCCTATTAAAAAACAGTTTTCTAAAAAGACATCTGTATAAAATTCTAATAATGATTACTATATCACTGAATAAATTTCTTTCTCCAAAATTTGTGTATATAAATAATAAACACTATTTTTTTTAATATGCATCTTTGTTTCTTCATGTTTCACTGATGGTAAGGGTCTTGATACTTATAGCTCAGTGATGTTCATTTTTTCTATGTGATACAGTATCAAATGTCTGACCTAATTAAAATGATTTTTTTTTTCCTTGTAACTGAGCTTATGTTATTTGGAAATAATACATGTTTAACAGTATATGGGATAATTGGTTCCGAATGATATCTCTCCTACTCGAGAGTCTATCAACACTTTGAATGGCTCAATAACAGATGTAAAATGCAGAGTGTATGTAAAAAATTTATATTAATTAAACCATGATGTATAGTTAAGCTGAAATTAAAATATTAACTTCCTTTATATCTATGGATTACGTATTAGTTCAACTTTCTTTTTCAAATCTTTTTTGTCCATCATTATAAAGCAACACTATTAATATTACTTAGAAGAAAAATTGAATAATAACTTAATCTTAGTTTTAAATAATATAAAAAATGAGTTTTAGCATGCTTACCAGGAACTTATTATTTTAAAAAAAAGTGGGACACTCTTTTCTGTCCACAGGGTATCTCTCATATTTCTGATTGATTATTATTCAAGTTCCACAATAAGAGAAAATATGTTCCTAATAAATTTGAGGATCAGAATGTCAATCAATATATTTGCCAATTATGTTTCCTTTTATGTGTCTATAAACAAGACAAGTTTTTGACCCAACTATGGGTGGCACATCCAGATACCTTCTATTGTGAAGAGGTTAGGAAACTTTATATCAATTTTAAAATACAAAATTTGGCATCAAGCAGACACCTGAGAGAGAACAAAATTGAGACTCATAATCATTTTCCTACAGTTCTTAGAACATTTATTACAATGCCTGAGATGATCGTAGCTGAGATCAGTGAGCTGAGATAGACTCACTGAAAGTCTACATGAGGAAGGATCAGATATCTGAGCTAACCACTGGGCCCTAAATAGCTGTTCTTTTATACACTTTGAGGCTCAACAAGTGACTAGGTCAAAATCTTTTGATCTCCCTATCACATGCGCTTGCTTTCCATATAATAGCAGTACTTCTGGGTAACCTTTATGAAGTATAACAATGAGATACATGACCCACCACATATATAGTATATATGTACTATACACTTACACATATAATTTAAATACTGCACAGCATTTTATTTTTCTCTGTTATTTATAGTGTTGTAGTCATAAGTTTGAATGTATAACTTTGCGCATACACGTTTGAATTTCTGTATTACTGATTTTCAGAAATGGAGCTAAGGAACTGCTGAATACAAAAGACAGTTTAATCCAATTTACTTTTCTTTCCTAACATTTGTGCTTCTTATTTAATATGTTTATTCCACTTATTTAGAAATGGACACATTAAATTCATATTCTGATTTGAAATATAACTTCTGAAAAATCTCTTGATATATTTTCACTACCTAGAATATAAGTTCTGCATTGTGATATTTCAGAGTTTTTTTTTTTTTTTTTAACACATTTAAAATGAAAACAGTTTGGATTTTTGTTTCCAGGAAACGCATACTGAATATGACTTGTTTAGCACTCTAATGAGTGACTCATGCATTATGGCACTATTTCTACATTAACTACAGAAATGTGTAGGTGGCTTATTAGAAGTAAAGCACATGATAGAGCCTTTCATGCAGATTTCACAAGTGTATCATAAACGGCATGGTCAATTTTTTGGTTGGTTGTCATATAAAGAGAAAAAGCAAACACTTTTTATTTAAATATGTTGCTGAAATTGTTCTAGCTTTGAATGGGAATCATTATTTCAAGTGTGTTTATAGATTAACACTCCTTTTGTCCAGCTGTCCTTCATGGAATGCTGAAATATCTTATATGTACTGCTCAATCTAGGATCTTGGCTCTAGATGCTTGATCCACAAATGTGTCCCCTCAACTATTTATATGTCTCTTGTATGCTGGCTTCCTTTGCTTTAAGTGACCTCCCTGAACTTGACAACATAACTCACTTTTAGAATCAATGGTCCTTCTCATGTCTGTAGTTCAGAATATTGTCTATTCTAATCCTACAGAGTTACTAATCTTGCTATTCATTTGTTCTTGTTATTCAGTCACTAAATCATGTTCAGCTCCTTGTGAGCCCCATGGACTGCAGCAAGACTTGCTTCTCTGTCCTTCATTATCTCTTAGAGTTTGCTCAAACTCATGTCCATGGAGTCAGAGATGCCATCCAACCATCTTATCCTCTGTTGCCCCCTTCTCCTCCTGCCCTCAGTTTCTACCAGGGTCAGGTTTTTTTCCAATGAATCAGCTCTTCACATCAGATGGCCAAAGTATTGTAGCTTTAGCCTCAGCATCAGCCCTCCAATGAATATTCAGGGTTGATTTCCTTTAGGATTGACTGGTTTGATCATCTTGATCACTAAGGGACTTTCAAGAGTCCTCTCCAGTACCACAATTCAAAAGCATCAATTCTTCAGTAATCAGCCTTCTTTTTATTCCAAATCTCACATCCATACATGACTATTGGAAAAACCATAGCTTTGACTATATGGACCTTTGTTAGAAAGTGATGTTTCTGCTTTTTAATATATTTCCTATGTTTGCCATACCTTTTCTTTCCAGGAGCAAGCATTTTTAATTTTGTGGCTGCCATCACCATCCACAGTGATTTTGGAGCCCAAGAAAATAAAATCTCTCACTGTTTGTACTTTTTCTCCACCTATTTGTCATGAAGTAGTGGGACCAAATGACATGATCTTAGTTTTTTGAATGCTGAGATTTAAGACAGTTTTTTTTTTTTTTCATTCTCCTCTTTAGCCCTCACCTTTGAAGGAGAGTGGGATTTGACTACAGAACTCCCACAGGACTGGGGGAAACGGGGACCCTTGGAGGGCACAAACAAAATCTTGTACACACCAGGAACCAAGTGAAAGGAGCAGGGACCCAATGATTAATATATAATATTAAACAAGACAAGTAAGCTTTCTAGGCTTAGGCCTGAAAATGATGAACATATATTGATCTCTCTTCATCCTAAGCCAATTGTGAGGATTAACTAAGAATAATTTCCTTTGTATTAGGTAAGTGATATACAGGTACTTGATGCTTTTGAATTGCAGTGTTGGAGAAGACTCTTGAGAGTCCCTTGGACTGCAAGGAGATCCAACCAGTCCATCCTAAAGAACAGTCATTGGTGTTCATTGGAAAGACTGATGCTGAAGCTGACTCTCCAATACTTTGGCTACCTCATGAGAAGAGTTGACTCATTGGAAAAGACCCTGATGCTGGGAGGGATTGGGGGCAGGAAGAGAAGGGGACAACAGAGGATGAGATGGCTGGATGGCATCACTAACTCGATGGACATGAGTCTGAGTGAACTCCAGGAGTTGGTGATGGACAAGGAGGCCTGGTGTGCTGCGATTCATGGGGTCGCAAAGAGTTGGACACTACTGAGCGACTGAACTGAACTGATACAGGTACTTTCCTAAGCACTTGATGAATGTTTATGAAGTAGGAAGAACTTGCCATTTTATTCCAGTTTTAAGAACTATGAAATTAAGTATCAAGAGGTTGAATAATCAATATGAGATACTGAATCAGAAAAATATGCAAGATTTTTTATTTCCATTCTAATTTGCATTTCCTTGTTCAAAATACAGGAAATATATTTGGCTTAACCAAGGACAACATTAAAATCAGATTATATTTGATAGTGACCATGATGATAACTTGGACTGCAAGAAGACCAAATCAGGCAATCCTAAAGGAAATCAGTCCTGAATATTCATTGGAAGGACTAATGCTGAAGCTAAAGTTCCAATATTTTGGTCACCTGTTGAAAAGAACTGACTCATTGGAAAAGACCCTGATGCTGGGAAAGATTGAAGGCAGGAGGAGAAGGGGACAACAGAGGATGAGATGGTTGATTGCATTACCAATTTGGTGGAAATGAGTTTGAGCAAGTTCCAGGAGTTGTTGATGGACAGGGAAGCCTGGTGTGCTGCAGTCCATGGGGTCTCAAACAGTTGTTCTCAATTGAGTAACTGAACTGAACTGAAATGAACTGATGATGGTAACTTTCACAGTACTTAGAAATTTGCTTTAGTGTTATGAATGGATTTAAACTTCTCATCTCCTTCTACATACACACACACACATACATGCACACACACACATCCTATGGACTAAAACAAATATTGAGGGCTTTTTAAAATGTCATTAATAAAAATATTTGGTGAACCCAAAGGTTGTTGGGTTTTTTCCTATAACATCTTACAGAAAAAGTCTGAACAAACCTTATGGTCAACCCAATATTGTAATTCATTCTGACTTTTTATCTGTAGAAATATTTTCTGAAGCACTGACATAATTTTATTAGCACCTCTTCTCACATGGATGGCAAGCAGCCTTTCAAAAAATCATCTTTTCAAAGTGACTATGCAGTGATGGAAAGGTGCCATTTGCTCTACCACATTAAAATACTCATTTTCCCCTTCATATGGCCAATGCTGTCCCAGATGCCAAGCTGGGAACCTCAGTGCCCCCACAGCAGCAGCTGGTTCCTTGGCAGCCTCATTAAGTGGCTACCTTGGCCCCCTTAATACGGTCTGTAGGTCTCACATGCCATTATGCTTATGATAGCTGCCCTGGGCTTCTGTGTGCTTTGGCCTAACTTGTCCCCTTGACTGATATGTTTCCACAGATTTCCTTAATTTTACTAACTTGTTAATTAGGTAAACGTAGTGTGTTTCTTGTACACATGAAAAATCATCCATGGATAAAGTGAAATCTATCATTATTTTACATCTCAATTCATTTTTTAAGCACTTTTGAGATGAGTGCTTATTTAAATCTCAGTGTGGAAAAGGTATTTTCCCACCACCAATTCTCAAACTAAAATATATATATATAATTTATGTAATTTATATGTAATAATAATGATCAGCTCAAACCTTTCTTTAAGAAGAGAACTCAATTCTTAACCCTAGGAAAAGAGGGACTACCAAATTTATCTGTTGGCATTTCCCTTTTCCTATTAAATCACTTACTAAAGTGTCTGAGAATTCATAACATTTAGGATAAAAATTTTAAAAAGAAAAAACAGGTAAACTTACCAATACATTAATCATATGGCTCCAAAGTATCTAATAACAAACTGACAAATGTACCTTTCCAATGGCTATCTACTAGGTTTGGAGGGAAAATGTCCCAAGTTAAATTATATATGGCATCCTGTGCAGTAGCAAATGGCTTTGCAGGTGGTCAGGGACCTAAAAAAGAAAAGTTCAGAAGATCATAGTGAAGTGGTTTGGGGTAAAGAGATGAGACTGGACAGAAATTTTTTCTTAAGGAAATAGTATGGGTTTGCCTTTTTTATCTACAAAGCCTCAACCAGCATCACTCTGCAAATTTTAAGTGTTTGTTCAGATTGTATGGGATCTCATATAACATCACATACCTCCCATCTAACCTGAACTGTAGTCCACCAGGCTCCTCTGTCCATGGAATTCTCAAGGCAAGAATATTGGAGTGAGGAGCCATTCCCTTCTCCAGGGGATCTTCCTGACTCAAGGATCAAACTCATGTCTCCTGTATTGCAGGTGGATTGTTTACCATCTGAGCCACCATGGGAGTCCCCTCGTGCAACTGAGGGACCTATAATAGGAGTATGAAGGAGGTATGAAGTGAGCCAATAAGCATAGGATACTCTGTCACTTCACCTTAAATCTGTAGTCCTAGTAGAGCATTGGAATAGCCTATTAAGATAAAGTTGAAGCACCAAATCAGTTGAGATATCATTGCCAGGAAGTAATAATATACACATTGAGCCAAAGAACTTTCTATGGTAGTATTTCCAATTGGAAAAACACATAGGTTTGCAAACCAAGGGGAAGAAGTAAAAGTGACCCTATAGAGTTTCACCTCCTGATTGCTGAAGGAGAAATACTTTCACCAAAGGATGCAGCAAAAGTCTCACTCGGTGTAATCTATAGCTCTTGCCTGTAAATCAAGTAATTTTTAAATTGTATATGGAATATTGAGGAATGCATGTTACAAAGACTTTGGAGTATGGTACCAGTCATTTACTAGCATACACTCTTGACATAGCAAACAGTCAAATTATTGGCTGATCATTTAGACCCTGTGGAGGATTGATATTACCTTTGTTAGAGTCTATTCATGTAATGCTGGGGTGTTTATGTTCTTGTTCAGTTGCTAAGGAGTGTCTGACTCTGTGACCCCATGGACTGCAGCACGCCAGACTTCCCTGTCCTTCACTATCTCCGGGAGTTTGCTCAAACTCATGTCCATTGAATGCTGTCCATATAACTTATTTGACTCAAAAGTCAACCTCTATTTCACTTTCACTTTCAACGACTGAAATTTCTGCTCTGTCTTTTCAGCTTTCCATCTGTCCCTTTCTTCTGGATGCATCGGTATCTCCCTGAACACATATGCAACTCAGTGTTAAACCAACAATTTGATAGGAATTTAAACAAATATTTTGTAGGTCCCCCTGCTGGAAATCTTTTGCAGGATTTCTTTCCTTAATTTCTAGCTGATTTTATAGCCCTAAACTCTGCCTCTTCAAGACTGCCTTACCCACATTGTTCAAACTCAGGAAAAAGCAACCCAGAGGTAAATCTTACTTTGTGTGCTTTTATTCTTTCAAAGGTAAAATGCCCTTCAGTTTCTGTCTATTTTTGGTATTCAACCATACCATAATATCATTTTTATTAAATATTTGTCCAGAATTTACAGAATTATATATAATTTTAATTACATAAATCATATTATTACCTAGAACTATTTATCAATTATTGAACAGACCCCAATGTTCATCACAGCACTGTTTATAATAGCCAGGACATGGAAGCAACCTAGATGTCCATCAGCAGATGAATGGATAAGAAAGTTGTGGTACATATACACAATGGAATATTACTCAGCCATTAAAAATAATACATTTGAATCAGTTCTAATGAGGTAGATGAAACTGGAGCCTATTATACAGAGTGAAGTAAGCCAGAAAGAAAAACACCAATACAGTATACTAACACATATATATGGAATTTAGAAAAATGGTAATGATAACCCTGTATGCGAGACAGCAAAAGAGACACAGATGTATAGAACAGTCTTTTGGACTCTGTGGGAGAGGGCAAGGGTGGAATGATTTGGGAGAATGGCACTGAAACATGTATAATATCATATATGAAACGAATTGCCAGTCCAGGTTTGATGCATGATACTGGATGCTTGGGGCTGGTGCACTGGGATGACCCAGAGGGATGATACAGGGAGGAGGGAGGGAGGAGGATTCAGGATGGGGAACACGTGTATACCTGTGGTGGATTCATGTTGATGAATGGCAAAACCAATACAATATTGTTAAGTAATTAACCTCCTATTAAAATAAATAAATTTTTAAAAAAGAAATGCCATTTAATTCTTTTTTATCATTCTAATATCTTAATTTTGTTAGTTTCAATTCAACTTGGATATAGAAAACAATCTTTGTATTTTTCTAAAGGTAAACTTAATTTAGAAAATTTGCCAGAGAGATGGTATGGGGAAGGAGGTGGGCAGGGGGTTCAGGATGGGGAACACAATTATACTCGTGGCAGATTCATGTCAATGTATGGCAAAACCAACACAATATTGTAAAGTAATTAGCCTCCAATTAAAATAAATTTATATTTAAAAAAAAGAAAATTTGTTACCCAAATAATGGCCGAAAAGTGGAAAGTATGGCCAACCCGAATTTAGTACACCTAGGCTAGGGATGCAAACCTAGGAGACAGCATTACTGGAGCCCAGGGGCTACAGTTATCCAGCAGAAGCAGGAACTCATTGGGCTACTCTAAAAAGTTTTGACAGCGTGAAGGAGATTCAGCTGCTTCCAAATATATTGCCTGGGTCAGAGTGAAAGAGAAATACCAAGGCTTTCCTTATCCTCCTGTCCTCAAGTTCCTGTTAATACCTTCCATTGGCTGAACACAGCAGAAAGTTGACTGATAAAGAACTTGGAAAATGACAAAGGAGTCTACATATATCATCTGCCCTGCAATACTTAATAGAACAAGATACGGACAAGAAAGAGATCAGAAATCAAACAATACCAGAAGAAAAGTCATTCACCAATGTTCTTTTAAAAAAGTGTTTCTGAGATTATCCAAAAAATTATAATTTGCATGTTAAATTTATATGAATTTAAAGTTATGAAATAGTTTTTTTTCTTTTTTCTAGACAATTCAGGTGACTGAAAATATTTAACATTATATATATATTCATCAATTGTCAGGCTTATCCATTATTGTGATCTTAATGTTACTTCATTTATTTCAACCCAAACTCTATATGATTATTATAAATAATATTTTACACAGTCAGTATTTGGTTATTTATATATATATATAATATGTACAACTTTCTTTGCTCTTCTTTCCTTCTTACATCTTACAGCTCAGTGGATGTGTTTATATCACCAGCATGTGCTTTAGAATTTCTTTAGTGAGACTCTGCTAGTGGCAAATGATTTTATTCTGAAACTATTTTTGTTTAACCTTAAGTTGTAAGAAGTTTTGAGTTTTGGTTGTTTTCTTTCTTTCTTTCTTTAGCACACTAAAAATAGCATTCCACTGTTTTCTGGTATCCATTGCTAATATTGAAAGTCATGTTATCAGTCTATCTTTTGCTCCTTTGAAGCACATAAATATGAAAATACACCAATAAAGACAATTCACAAGATATATATAATTTTTCAATTCCACTCATGGACCAGTCAAGGAGGTTGTGCACAAGATTATCTCACATACTATAGAAAGAAAGGATTTCTATGAGGCAAGATATTTAAAAAACTGCACATCTTTCATTTGGAAGATAGTCTAATATATATAGTCCCTATCTCCTGGTGGCTCAGACAGTAAAGAGTCTGCCTACAACGCAGGAGACCTGGCTTGGATCCCTAGTTTGGGAATATCCCTTGGAGAAGGAAATGGCAACCCACTCCAGTATTCTTGCTGGGAAATCCCATGGACAGAGGAGCCTGGCAGGCTACAGTTAATGGGGCCACAGGAGTCTGACATGACTGAGAGACTATCACATAATATATATAGCTCTTCACACTGGGCTTCTCAACTGCTCTACTGGTCAAATAAAATATGAACCAACCTGAAAGCTCTTATATTGCTCAGTCATGTCTGACTCAGTCGATGGATTGTAGCACACCAGGCTTCCCTGTCCATCACCAACTCCTAGAGCTTACTCAAACTCATGTCCATTGAGTCGGTGATGCCATCCAACCATCTCCTCCTGGCTTCAATCTTTCCCAGAGTCAGGGTCTTTTCAAATGAGTCAGTTCTTCACATCAGGTGGTCAAAGTACTGGAGTTTCAGCTTCAGCATCAATCCTCCCAATGAATATTCAGGACTGATTTCCTTAGGGTGGACTGGTTGGATATCCTTGCAGTCTAAGAGACTCTCAAGAGTCTTCTCCAACACCACAGATACTCAGTAAAACTACTTTATTTTTCCCTTGAGTATTTTTATATATTTTATGTTTATTCATATAATGTTGAATGAGCATTGTAATGTCATAATTTGTTGAGAAAACAGCAATGCTGTAGATTAGCTTTTCATTTTCCTGTATTTCAGCTGAAGATTTTCTCCTCTTTTCATTTCCATTCATTTTAAGAAGTAATTTTACCAAAATAAAAAAGTGAGGTATATAAAATGTCAGATAGCAATGATTTTTCAGAACTTACTTCTAGTTACCTGCTCATTTTTATTTATATCAGGACGTATTTCAGCAGAGCATAGCAGAAACAAAAGTATCCTGATATGAATATCCTAAAATACACTGTAATAAGATAAAGCAATACTGACATCAGTTATGAAGGGACATTGATCTAAAATCATTTCTCAATTTGCAAGAATTGTCTTTAGTCCCACAAATAGTTGGATCTGACACTTTCTTGCCTGTATTAGAATTCTCTACCCAATGGAATTGTAAGCATGAGCTAATTTTTCACATAAACCAAACACTATAATTACAAATATGCACAGCAGTGATGTATTATGAAGAATGTAAACTAAAAAAATGCTTTTTCCTCAATACCTAATATATATTTATTAATTGTTTATCCCGGTAACTACAGGTGAAAAACTAGACAAGTCTTGGCATAATGCAATAGAATTTTGTGTGTTAATTTGTGATAGAAACTTCCAAACCAAAAGTTCAATAAAATTAAAGTCAGTTACATTGGTTTTCTAGTTGCTTGGCCATGAAAACACATTATGAACAAGAGATGTCAGATAGGTTTTACTTTGTCTTCTTACTCAAGAAGACAATGCTGACAAGAGTTCTACATTGAGGAGAATGTGAGGTAAAATAACAATGAACCAGCTTTTCAAAAGGCCATTGGCTAATTTTTCATTTGCCATGAAAATTGATCATGAAATTTGAGTAACTCAAATTTCCTTGCAGTTCTTATATACAACTGAAATTTTAGTAATAGTATTTGTTATTTACTTTGTTTTCTTGGATATTTTGCAAGAATTTCCCATCAATGCAGTGGCCATTTTTTTTGGGGGGGTGGGGGGGGGGGGGGGGGGGACAGGAAACTTTTGCTGATTTCTGTTATCCGAACAGCCATAGATGATTAATTTAAACCAACTGTGGCAATTTTATTCACTTTACTAGAGATAAGTTTAGCAAAATTATGTTATTAAATACAGGGCAATAAGACTTAAATCAGGGTCTGCTCGGATGCTTTTTGAAATGGGTAAATGAGGGAGAAAGTGAGACAGACAGACAGACAGATAGAGATGGATATTGAAAGCAACAGTCTGTTTTACCTTTCAATATTGTCTGATCATATGCCCTGAAGTAACTACAGCCAACCTGAACCAATAATTTTTCAGAAACAAAATTGAAACTTCAGAGGTAGCAAAGCGTAAAAATTTAAACAGTGTGGATAACTGAAAATGTCTTTGAGCCACTGAGTTTATCAATTTTGGATCCATCACAATTTGGAATTTTTTAAACTTGAGTTTATAAATTTTGTTATTGCCTAAATAACTTGAAGTTGGATTTTCTGCTAACTGCAGATGTGTGCTAATTCTTGCACCTTGCTAAAGAAATGAGGAAGCAATGAACTATAAGGAATAAAGAATTAATTTATAACCCCTAGTTACTTGGGATAAACCCAAGATGTAATAAAATATGTCTAAATACATCTGTATCTAAAGCTCTGGCTCATTTCAATGTACCATGGAAACTAGTTCACATACTGCCATAGTGGACATTGTTGAAGTACACCAAGAAAATAGGCATACGTTAAAATATATCCTTCTCAGATTATCTAAAATCAAATTTTGAAACTGGTACCTTAGTCTATTTGGAATGACTCTTAATGCAACTAAAAGTATAACTCACTTAGGATTATAGTCCTAATTGCTACAAAAGATAAATGCAACCCACTCCAGTGTTCTTGCCTGGAGAATCCCAGGGATGGGGGAGCCTGGTGGGCTGCCATCTATGGGGTCACACAGAGTCAGACACGACTGAAGTGACTTAGCAGCAGCAGCCACAAAAGAGGAAAATTTTGCTTATGGAAATGTTCTGGTTTGCTACAAGGATACACAGTGTCTCAAATACCACACACTGTTATCATTAGCTTTACATTTTAAAACAGATAAATTAATTGGTTTTCAGTACATCCTGTCTTGGAAAGTGAGGTTTATTTGTTAAAAAAAAAAATTCAGTCTGCTTTTAGAAACTCTTGAACATTTCAGTGAAGCATATGTTATAAATTTTTAAGCTTGCTCCAAGGCAAAACAATCATCTCTTCATAGCATCATTTCCTTTATTTCCCTATCATCACTCTTAAATAAAGCTTTTGTATATTTAAAGTCAGAGGCTTTTGCAGATAATGAATACAGTGATAAGGTTTTTGCTTTGTTGTTTCTTTTTCACTATCTGGAAGAAAAATGTAAAATATAATAACAAAATCATTTAACTAATTTCTCCAGATTCACTGTTTTATCACTTTTTACTGCTATAATTTAAACAATTGCCCCTAGTATTTTGCAAAAGTGTTCCTTCACACTTAAATGTTACTAATAAAATTTGAGGATTAGGATTCAATTATTATTAACAGTTTATTTAACTGGATTAGGCTACTAGTTTTCCCTTTGTTCTGCAAATATTTTATTTTTTGCTTCCCATTATGTTTGTTATAGGACATAATATATTTATTATATTACCTAAATAAAGAGCATAGAAAGTTGGGGAGGGAATGTTAGCATAAAATCTAAAGAATTTGCCTTGTAAATCAGAAAACTGGTTTTGAATTTGCAGGCTGGCATGTTTGAATCCTATGTTCCTCCCACTGGCTTTTCCTGGAGTCAAATAAACCTTGTTTCACAGACTTTGGTTTCTCCTGCTCTATTAGTTTGTAATTCCAGTTGGGATTGACTCTGTCCTGTAAGAGAGTGGGGTTTATTTGGGGGGATGAGATTGTCAGGGATTATAAACATTTGGGCAGTTTTCTCCTTCTGGATCTCCCTGGTCTTTGATAGTAACAGAAAGGCCAAGGTTTCCCCGAGAAATTGAAAGATTGGCAATGAACACATTTTAAAATCCATGAACTACTAGTTCAATGAACATTTCTGGGCCAACAATCACAAGGATCTTACAATGGCCATGATCATTGTTGGCTGGGTAACAGCTACCCTAAGACACCAGCCCTAGACATGAGAACCTCTAAGTTTTGCCTTAAAAGGAAAAAGCATCTTGGCTATTATCATTGAGTTAAGGATCTTAAGATTATCCTGGATTTTCTGGGTATGCCCTGATAATAACACAGTCTTTATAAGAGGAAAGTAGAGGGATAGTTGACACAAACTGAAGGCAACATGATCACAGGGGCAGAGACTGGAATTATTGCTAAGCCAAGCAATGCCAGTGGCCTTCAGAGCTGAAGACAAGGAGAGATTACCTCCTAGAATCTCCAGAGGGAGAACAGCCTGACTGAAAGCTTGATTACAGGCAGTGTGACATTTATTTTAGAGTTCTGGCTTCCAGAACAGTGAGAGAATGAATTTTTGTTGTTTTTAAGTCATCAAGTCTATAGTAATTTTTTACAGTGGCCACAGAAAATTAATACTATAGTATATCTATAATAAAGACATATGCTGAATTATTTTACAAATTCATATATTTTACTACATTTATGACTATTTTTAAGAAAAGGTAGCTATCTGTGTCAATCATTCTTCAAGTACTCTAAATTTGGAAACCACAGGAATCATCTCTATAGAGTAGCGATGGGTGGTCCCTTTCTATTCCTTGTAAATACTGTAAATTTATGCCCAGTTGTATCTGATTCTTTGCAACTCCATGGACTGTAGCCTGTCAGGCTCCTCTGTCCATGGAATTTTCCAGGCAAGAATATTGGAGTGGGTTGCCATTTCCTCATCCAGGGGATAGAACCCCTGGGTTAGACTCAAGGATAGAAAGCCTATCTCTTGCGTCTCCTGAATTCACAGACAGATTCTTTGCCACTGGTGCCACCTGGGAAGCCCATTCCTGGTACTAAAGTAAAAGTAATTTGCAAATTAAATTATGAATTTAATTGTTTCCAAGATTACTTCCACTATCAGTATCTTATTCTTCCTGTGCAATTTAGGTAAATATATTCATTAGGGATTCTTGACATCACTTTTTTTGTGATTTTTAAGTCCACACAAATTTTCTTACCTTTAAATGTCAAAAATACTCTATCAGGGAGGTTGTAAACATTCACATACCATCCATACAGAAATAGGTTTATACTGGTATAATAAGCGAACTATTTCCAAACTTTGTTTCAATTCTGATTGGCGTAGAGGTAAATATTACATCTATATAGGGAGCATGATTCTATAAATATTCACAGAGATAACCCCTGCTCATAAAGAAGAGAGGGTTTTATTTGTTTGAAGACTAAGAATTAGGTTAAGATGTGTGGCTTGTATGTGACTTTCGTAGTTCCAATTGTGAGGCATTTCAAAGGATTTTCAACCACTTTGCTTATTTCAGAATAATTTTCACATTATATCAAACAATTCCATAAATTATATATAAATTTTTTTCTAAGTTTCTGAATGAGTTTAGACAAAATAAGTACTTCACAAAGTTTGATTCTCAAAGAACAATCACTTTCAAACAGACTGGACATAAATTTTGTCATGTACTATGACTTACATTCACTGAATGATTCAGTCACTTCAGTCACTCAGTCATGTCTGACTGTGACCCCATGGACTGCAGCACTCCAGGCTTCCCTGTCCATCACCCACTCCCAGAGCTTGCTCAAACTCACATCCATCTCATCCTCTGTAGTCCCCTTCTCCTTCTCCCAGTCTTTCCAAGCATCAGGGTCTTTCCAAGGAGTCAGTTCTTCACATCAGGTGGTCAAAGCATTGGAGCTTCAGCATCAGTTCTTCCAATGAATATTCAGGACTGATTTCCTTTAGGATTGACTGGTTTGATCTCCTTGCAATCCAAGGGACTTTCAAGAGTCTTCTCCAACACCACAGTTTAAAAGCATCATTCTTTGGTGCTCAGTTTTCTTTACAGCCCAAATTTCATATCCATACATGACAACTGGGAAAACCATTGCTTTGACTAGACAGAGCTTTTTTCAGCAAAGTAATGTCTCTGCTTTTTAATATGCTGTCTAGGTTGGTCATAGCTTTTCTTCCAAGGAGCAAGCATCTTTTATTTTCATGGCTGCAGCCACCATCTGCAGTGAATTTGGAGCCCAGAAAAATAAAAGTCTGTCATGTTTTCATTGTTTCCCCATCTATTTTCCATGAAGTGATGAGACTGGATGCCATGATCTTCATTTTTTGAATGTTGAATTTTAAACCAGCTTTTTCAATTATTTCACTTTCAACAAGAGGTTCTTTAGTTCTTCTTCGCTTTCTGCCATAAAGGTGGTATCCTCTGCATATCTGAGGTTATTGATATTTCTCCTAGCAATCTTGATTCCAGCCTGTGCTTCATCCAGCCCGGAATTTTGCATGAGGTACTCTGCCTATAAGTTAAATTAGCAAGGTGACAATATACAGCCTTGATGAACTCCTTTCCCAATTCAGAATCAGTCTGTTTTTCCATGTCCAGTTCTAACTGTTGCTTCTTGACCTGCGTACAGATTTCTCAGGGGCAAGTCAGGTGGTCAGGTATTCCCATCTCTTGAAGAATTTTCCGCAGTTTGTTGTTATCTACACATTCAAAGCCTTTGGCATAATCAATAAAGCAGAAATAGATGTTTTTCTGGTATTCTCTTGCTTTTTCGATGACCCAACGGATGTTGGCAACTTGATCTCTGGTTCCTCTGTATTTTTTATATCCAGCTTGAATATCTGGAAGTTCACAGTTCATGTACTGTTGAAGCCTGGCTTGGAGAATTTTGAGCATTACTTTACTAGCATATGAGATGAGTGCAATTGTGCTCATTGTTCAAAGAATGTTTGAACATTCTTTGGCACTGCCTTTCTTTGAGATTGAAGCCTTTTATCATTATCTGTCAGAGGGAAGACAGAATGAAAACCACAATCACAGAAAATTAATCAAATTGATCACATGGACCACAGCCTTGTCTAACTCAATGAAACTATGAGCCATTGAATGATTACTAGGAAAAAGAAATTTATAAAAATCAAAATGAAATAAAGTAGCTTTCAGACATGAGATTGTACAACTACATTATTGCATAGAAAGACTTCAGAAAATCAATTACAAAATGTAAACCTAAATTATAAAAGTGAAACTAAAGAAAATTATAGGATGTAGTCAGACAGTCAAAGAAAACTACACACCTGAAAAATCCACTAAGTACAAATTGCTATACACAGTTTGTTTTTCTGGTCATTTCATCACATTCAAACTTTTGAAAAGCAGTGAAAACTGCTGTACTTTTGCTTTTGTTTTTTATTTGTCTTTTGCATTCATGCACCTCTTCAGGAATAAAGAGAGTCCACCAATACCTATCATTTTATAAAAAATTAAATCACATTTTCAGCTGATATAATTGGCGCAGTCAGGTGCTAGTTTATTCATTAAAGCCTCAAAGTTTAATTATGAAATATTTTCAAACTTGAAATGCTATGAGTTCTATAGGAGGATCATTACTTTAGAGCAAAAACTTGTAGATATGTCAAATAGAAATCATTTTTGGAAGTCTAACTAAATTGAGAGTTACAGAAAGCTGCCAGGATTATGTGTTAGAGGATTAAAGAGTCTGGCTGCACATTTCAGAGGATCTAATTCTATCCAACACTAGGGGAAAAAAATACATAAATTCCTTTATGTGTTCTTTATTGGCTAACTCAGAGGTCTCACAGAAAGAATTCAGTTAGAGTAAAAGAGAAATTTAAATTCTACCACGTTAATACTTGATATTCTTACAGTATGAATTCATCTCTGGCATCTAATGATTTATTAAACGGAGAGTTTCCAAATACACAATGACATTTTACTTCAAGTATAATGTATCAGAGCTAATAACATTTTTTGTAAGCCCTGAGTTTGACAGTCTATAAATTTAGATAACAACCATTATTTATTTCCTACACATTTGTCAGCTATTTTATGAACCTTATGGATCTAACTAAAAGTTAGGGTTATATATTCGTGACTTATAAATTATAAACAATGTTAATTCACTTCAAAACTAGCAATGCAGCTGACAAAATGTTTTAAGTTACAGTTGCTAGAAGAGTCCTAAGCATCTGAAGAAAAATTTCTTTGAAATTCAAGTACCGCTCAGGGAAAATTTTCCATAAAACCCTATCCTGAAAGAAAAAAAATCTATAAATAATTTGCTTTACAGTAAAAACTGGAATATACTAAGAATGTAGCAGGAGAATGTCTTATTTTTCAAAGACATAAGCTTAAACTTGCAACATGCTTTAGAAGAAAAAATGAAAAAACAAACAAACAAACACCAATTTGTTCAGTGCTCTAGACCCATTACGTTTTTTCCTTAAGTCCTTGGACAAATTCTCTAAAAACTTCATACAGTGTTCTTCTTTTGCTTGGGTGTCTAGTCTTAATAGTCTCTACTCAACTACGTCTCACTTCAGATGTCAGCTTGCATGTTTTGACTGGTACTTTGTCACTGTATACGTAATTAAGTGACCAATCTGTGTCCTCACTGTAAGCTTCACATAATCAAAATATAGCAAATATTGCACTATTATAAATGTTATTTATATTACCTTTCCACAAGACCATTAAGTCCCTAATTTCAGGGATTGTAACACTTAGATCTATGTAAGTAATCAGCAAATAAGAGGACCTTAATATTTATTATCTGGGTCATGAAGATCTTTTTTGTACAGTTCTTCTGTGTATTCTTGCCACCTCTTCTTAATATCTTCTGATTCGGTTAGGTCCACACCATTTCTGTCTGTTATTGAGCCCATCTTTGCAAAAATGTTCCCTTGGTATCTCTAATTTTCTTGAAGAGATCTCTAGTCTTTCCCATTCTGTTGTTTTCCTCTATTTCTTTGCATTGATCGCTGAAGAAGGCTTTCTTATCTCTCCTTGCTATTCTTTGGAACTCTACATTCAAATGGAAATATCTTTTCTTTTCTCCTTTGCTTTTCGATTCGCTTCTTTTCACAGCTATTTGTAAGGCCTCCCCCGAAAGTCATTTTGCTCTTTTGCATTTCTTTTCCATGGAGATGGTCTTGATCCCTGTCTCCTGTACAGTGTCATGAAACTCCATCCATATTTCATCAGGCACTCTGTGTATCAGATCTATTCCCTTAAATCTATTTCTCACTTCCACTGCATAATCATAAGGGATTTCATTTAGGTCATACCTGAATGGCCTAGTGGTTTTCCCTACTTTCTTCAATTAAGTCTGAATTTGACAATAAGAAGTTCATGATCTGAGCCACAGTCATATCCCGGTCTTGTTTTTGCTGACTGTATAGAGCTTCTCCATCTTCGGCTACAAAAAATATAACCAATCTGATTTCGGTGTTCAGCATCTGGTGAGGTCCACGTGTAGAGTCTTCCCTTGTGTTGTTGGAAGAGGATGTTTGCTATGACCAGTGCGTTCTCTTGGCAGAACTCTATTAGCCTTTGCCCTGCTTCATTCCATATTCCAAGGCCAAATTTGCCTATTACCCCAGGTGTTTCTTGACTTCCTACTTTTGCATTCCAGTCCCCTATAATGAAAAGGACATCTTTTTTGGGTGTTAGTTCTAAAGGTTTTGTAGGTCTTCATAGAACCGTTCAACTTCATCTTCTTCAGCATTACTCGTTGGGGCATAGGCTTGGATCACTGTGATATTGAATGGCTTGCCGTGGAAACGAACAGAAATCATTATGTCGTTTTTGAGATTGCATCCAAGTACTGCATTTCAGACTCTTTTGTTGACCATGATGGCTACTCGATTTCTTCTAAGAGATTCCTGCCCACAGTAATATATATAATGGTCATCGGAGTTAAATTCACCCATTCCAGTCCATTTTAGTTCGCTGATTCCAAGAAAGTCGACATTCACTCTTGCCAGCTCCTGTTTGACCACTTCCAATTTGCCTTGACTCATGGACCTGACATTCCAGGTTTCTATGCAATATTGCTCTTTACAGCATCAGGCCTTGCTTCTATCACCAGTCACATCTACAACTGGGTATTGTTTTTACTTTGGCTCCATCCCTTCATTCTTTCTGGAGTTATTTCTCCACTGATCTCCAGTAGCATAATGGGCACCTCCAACTTGGGGAGGTCCTCTTTCAGTATCCTATCATTTTGCCTTTTCATACTGTTCATGAGGTTCTCAAGGCAAGAATACTGAAGTGGTTTGCCATTCCTTTCTCTAGTGAAACACATTCTGTCACTAAGAATAAGGCTAGTGGAGGTAATAGAATTCCAGTTGAGCTATTTCAAATCTTAAAAGATGATGCTGTGAAAGTGCTGCACTCTACATGCCAGCAAATTTGGAAAACTCAGCTGTAGCCACAAGACTGGAAAAGGTCAGTTTTCATTCCAATCTCAAAGAAAGGCAATGCCAAAGAATGCTCAAACTATTGCACAATTGCACTCACCTCACTAGCTAGTAAAGTAATGCTCAAAATTCTCCAAGCCAGGCTTCAGCAATATGTGAACCTTGAACATCCAGATGTTCAAGCTGGTTTTAGAAAAGACAGAGAAACCAGAGATCAAATTGCCAACATCTGCTGGATCATCGAAAAAGCAAGAGAGTTCCAGAAAAAACATCTATTTCTGCTTTATTGACTATGCCAAACCTTTGATTATGTGGATCACAATAAACTGTGGAAACTTCTGAAAGAGATGGGAATACCAGACCACCTGACCTGCCTTTCGAGAAACCTATATGCAGATCAGGAAGCAAGAGTTCGAACTGGACATGGACCACCAGACTGGTTCCAAATAGGAAAAGGAGTACGTCAAGGCTGTATATTGTCACCCTGCTTATTTAACTTCTATGCAGAGTACATCATGAGAAACACTGGGCTGGAAGAAGCACAAGCTGGAATCAAGATTGCTGGGAAAAATATCAGTAACCTCAGATATGCAGATGACATACCACCCTTATGGCAGAAAGTGAAGAGGAACTAAAAAGCCTCTGGATGAAAGTGAAAGAGGAGAGTGAAAAAGTTGGCTTAAAGTTCAACATTCAGAAAACGAAGATCATGGCATCTGGTCTCATCACTTCACGGGAAATAGATGGGGAAACAGTGGAAACAGTGTCAGACTTTATTTTTCTGGGCTCCAAAATCACTGCAGATGGTGATTGCAGCCATGAAATTAAGACACTTACTCCTTGGAAGGAAAGTTATGACCAACGTAGATAGCAGATTAAAAAGCAGAGACATTACTTTGCAAACAAAAGTCCATCTAGTCAAGGCTCTGGTTTTTCCAGTGGTCGTGTATGGATATGAGAGTTGGACTGTGAAGAAAGCTGAGCACCGAAGAATTGATGCTTTTGAACTGTGGTGTTGGAGAAAACTCTTCTGAGTCCCTTGGACTGCAAGGAAATCCAACCAGTCCATCCTAAAGGAGACCAGTTCTGGATGTTCATTGGAAGGACAGATGCTGATGCTGAAACTCCAATATTGGCCACCTCATGTGAAGCGTTGACTCATTGGAATAGACCCTGATGCTGGGAGGGATTGGGAGCAAGAGAAGAAGGGGATGACAGAGGATGAAATGGCTGGATGGCATCACAGACTCTATGCACATGAGTTTGTGTGAACCCCAGGAATTGGTGATGGACAGGGAGGCCTGGCGTGCTGCAATTCATGGGGTCTCAAAGAGGTGAACACAACTGAAATGAACTGAACTAATCTTTATTATTGTACCAACTAAATGAATGAAAAAGTGTGACCAGAAAGGATACTGGGATTGAATCCATACATTATTAGCTTTTCATATGAAAGGTGTAATTTTTACTCACTGCAGGTTAAATAGGGAAGAACAAATCTGACTCCATATTAGTTCTGTTCCATTTACCTATTGCTGTTGCTACAAGTTAAGAATGTTGCCTATGGTGAGTTTGGGGGATCATGGATACATTTATATGTACAGCTGAACCCCTTTGCTCACCACCTGAAATTATCACAACATTGTTAATTGGCTATATGCCAATATAATATAAAGTTATTTTAAAAAGCTAAAAAAAAATTGCCTATTTCCTGAGGTATTCAGGATATCTCATTCTCAAACTCTGACCTTCAAAAGTATAACACTTATCCATTCATATGGAGATTAAAAAGTTGTAGAACAGCAAAGAATATCTATCTTGTTGGAGGTTTATAGAAACATCATGAGTTGACCTATGTGCACAGCTGCAAGGGCAAGGGATTCCAACACGGAAAAGTTTTCAACAACCAGCAATACCACATCACTTTTTAGCATAGAAGAAGCCTGAATTCTAACTCCAGTAAATTGGTTTTCTGCAGTGCTAGTCCAACATCTTCTCCTCCTGCTAGTTTTCCAAATAAAGTCACTATTCCTTTTTCCAACAACTTTGTCTCCTGATTTACTGGCCTGTAATGTCACAAGCAGTACAAGCCTACACTCAGTAACACAAAAAGATGCCACAGTTTCTAATTAGTAAAATTTGGAATTAGTTTTCTCATTTGCTAAATCACCATTAAATAAAATAAACTTTACAGTGAGTAATAATTCAAATGCTGAATTTTAAAAATTGTCACAACTATCTGACAAGGACCTAATTTTATAAATATAAGTTTAATATAGCCTTTAATTATTCCACACAATTCACTTCAAACTTTTGGAGTGGAACGTGTCCAAAACTAACAAAAATGCAAAGCACAAGTATTCTTTGATCTAGCAATCCTAAAACCATGCCAAATACACACACACACACACACACACACACAAGAACATTAAATTGTGCATATTAGTGAATAATTGTAGATATTAGTGAATAATTATAGATAACCCAAAACTCTATCTTTTAGCGACAGGGTCAGCACATTAGGTATGATTAGATTCCAGGTAGCTATTTAGACTAAGGAAGATTGTTTAATATATAAATATGAAATAAGGTTTCAACATACCAAACATACTGTTTGATGATACCAATTCCATTACATTAAAAATATATAAACTATGATTGTAACTTTTTTCCTTTGAATACATACACACCTATCTACTTGCCTATCCAAACACACACACAAATATACACATATATATATCCACTTAAAATTCAATAAACATTTCTTGAGGAATTACTACATTCTAGAAGTGCTCTATATAGGAAATAGAGTGTAAACTAAAATAAACAAGATCTTTGGTTTTTTATTATACATTCTAATAAATAATGCAATGCTTATAAGTGAATATGAGATGGCTGGAAGAAAGCACAGCAAAATTTTAATGACCTAAACTTAATTTAGAGGCTTCCCTGTTAGCTCAGATGTTAAAGAATCTGCCTGCAATGCAGGAGACCCATGTTTGATCTCTGGGTTGGGAAGATACCCTTGAGAAGGGAATAGCAACCCACTTCAGTATTTTTGCCTGGAGAATTCCATGTACAGAGGAGTCCTGGCAGCCAACAGCTTATGGGATCACAAAGACCTGGACACAACTGAGTGAATAACATTATCTACATTATCTAACTTAAGACTGAGGTGGGTAATTGAGAAAAAGCTAAGAACAGCTTTTATAAACTGCTGTTTATATTTTTCTATAAAGTGCTTAAATTTGCTAATAATCAGCATGCATTCATTTTGTATTTTAAAAAAAGAATTAAAATTTTTACTTGAAAAACTAGTTAGCCCACATAATTCCTCCAAATAGCTTTAAAAATTATATAAAAATTTCAATTTGAAACTTAAACAAGTTTTCCTTTCTTGTTGTGTTTTTTTTTTTTTTTTTGCATACAGACTTTATTTTTTAGAGCAGGTTTAGCTTTAGCAAAATTGAGCAGAAAGTACAGAGTTTCCCATATACATTTGCCCCATAAGATACAGTCTCCCTCATTATCAACATGCCCCACCAGAGTAGTACCTTTGTTACAATGGGGGTACCTATACTGACAAGTCATTATCACCCAAAATCTATAGTTTACATTAGGGTTCACTTTTGGTGTTGTACTTTCTGTGGGTTGGGACAGATGTGTCATGGTGCGTATCCATCATATAGTATCACACAGAGAACATTCACACCCCAAATATCTTTCATGCTTCACCTATCCATCTCTTCCCATTCCAACCCTTGATGACATATGAGATGGATCATATTTTTGTGTGCTTATTTATTATTTGTATATCCTCTTTCCTGAGGTATCTGTCCAGATTTTTGGTTAGTTGACTTGCTTTCTAATTTTTTGAGTTTAACAGTTTCATGTATATTTTAGATAATAGTCTTTTATCAGATAACTTTTTTGCAAATATTTTCTTTCAGTCTATGACTTCTCTTTTTATTTTCTGTGACTTCTCTTTTTTTACTTAATAGAATACCCTCTAGAAACATGTGTTGTCAAAATGGCAAGATTTCTTTCTTTTTTTTATGGCTGAGTAATATTTTATTTTATATATACACCACATTGTCTTTATCCAATTATTCATTAATGAATACTTAGTTTACTTCAATGTCTTAGTTATTATGAATAATACTGCACTGAACATTGATTGATCTTCAAATATCTTTAAAAACTAGTGTTTTTATTTTCCTTTAGTATATTCCCAGAAGTGAAATAGATGAATCATATTGCAGTCCAATTTTTAATTTTTTGAAGAAATGCCATATGTTTTCCATGGTAGCTAGACCAATTTTACATTTTCATCAACAATGCATGAGCACTCCCTTTTCTCCACCTCCTTGCCAACATTTGCTTTGTTTTTTTTTGGTTTGTTTTTTTTTTTTTGGTGATAAGGATTTTCACAGGAGAGAGGTAGCATCTCATTGTGATATTTATATTTCTCTGATAGTTAGTGACGTTGGGATTTTTTCATGTGTGTGTTGATCATCTGCATCTTTGGAATAATGTCTATTCAGGTCCTCTGCTCATTTTCAATTATGATGTTTGTTTTTGATGTTGAGTTGTGTGAGTTCTTTATATATTTTGGATCTTAATCTCTTAGAGAATATAGTGTTTACAAATATCTTCTCCCATTTAGTAAATAATCTTTTTAATTTTTAATTGTTTCCTTCATTGCACAGAAGTTTTTAGTTTGATATAGTCCTATTTGTTTCTTTTTGCTTTTGTTTCCCTTGTCTGAGGACACAGATACAAAAAACTAATATTGCTAAGATCAGTGTCAAAGAGCATATTGCCTAGGAGTGTTAGATTTAAGTCTTTAACTAATTTTTAATTTATTTTTGCTCATGATGTGAGACAGTAGTCCACTTTGATTATTTTGCATGTGGCAGTTCAGTTTTCCCACCAGCACTTACTGAAAAGGCTCTCTTTTCCCCATTGTATAATCTTGCCTTCTTTGTCACAGATTAATTGTTCATATAAATTTGGATTAACTTATGGACTTTTTAGTATATTTCACTGATCTGTGTGTTTATTTTTGTGCCAGTACCATATTGCATTGATTACTATAGCTTTGCACTATAGTTTGAAATCAGTGAGTATATCTCTAGCTTTCTTTCTCAAGATTGGTTTTGCTGTTTACATACAAAATGTTTAAACTATTTGCTATCACCTGTGAAAATGTCTTTGGCATTTTGATAGGGTTTGCACTAAATTACATGTTTTTAATTTTAATGAATTTCAGTTCATTAATCTTTTTTCCATGGATGATACCTTTTGGTAAGTTATAACTAAAATATATCACCAAACCCTAGGTTATATAGGTTTTTTCCTGTTATTCTGTAAGACTTTTGCATATAGGTATATAACCCATTTTTGCCTGGACTGCTAATGTGTAAAGGCACTTAGTTTTTAATTTCTAATTCCACTGTTTCAGGAGTTCCTTTATATTTACTAGATGAATGCTGCCTCATTTCTAATCACTGAATAAAGTCAACAAGATTTTTAAAATTTAATCAGTTGAATTTTGTTTTCTAAAAGATTGGTGGCAGTGAAAGGATACAAAGAAAATTTCTGATGACTCTGTGAACAAGACGCATAGGTGCTATTTCTGAGGGCCAAAAGTTTAGTTTCTGTCAGTTCTGAGCTCTACTTTTTTTTTAGCTAGCTCCTGATCTAATTGGCTATTGTGTCCTGGACTCAGCAGGTCAATTTGAACTAATAGACAATTCCATCTAGTCCTTGGCTGCTTATAGTTTCTCATTTAATTTTAATCCCTAGCCTTTTGTTCAGCCCTCAGATTTCACATTGGGAAGTTCTGACGGTTCAGTTCATAGTCCTCCATTTCATTGAAACCAGTTTCACAGTCCTCATTTGTTGAGGTCGGCTAGTTCAGTCTTTTCCCTAGTTCCCAGTTACACACTAGGAATTGCTGATGGTACACAAGGCCTTCCCTTGGCCAGTTTGCAGTAACATCTCTTTGATTACTTCTGATGTGTTAATGTGGGCTTTTATTGGGACAGACTCCTCTCCCACTTCCTTTGCTTTAGCTTCTTTCTAAAGGATACAGATAATAGTATCTGATGCATATTTTCTGAGTCATTTTATAGATGCTAAAACCACTGGCAAATGGAAAAAACTAACTACTAGATGATCATAAGCATATAGCCCCCAGATCTACTGGAGCCTAAGGACTGATGATGTTCGACCCTTGTAACACTTCCCTCTCACCTCACCTACAACCAGTCAGAGACTTGTGCATGAGCTGATCACAAACTCTGGGATGTCTCTCCTTCACTTTGCCTTTAAAAATGCTTTACTGAAACACATCTGGGAGTTTGGGTGTTTTGAGCACTAGCCTCCCTGGACTCTGCTGCCCTGCAATAAACACTGTGCTTTCCTTCACCACAGCCCAATTTCAGCAAGTTGGTTTTACTACACATGTGGGAAGAGACGCAAGTTTGGTTTGGTAACATTCATGTACACATGAAGTGAATACTATTACTAATGAGAATCTCAGGAGCCAAAAGCTGGAAAATTGAAGGGCACATGGATCAAGAACTTAATAAAACTTACCATCTCACACTAAAATATGTTAAGTTGGTCACAGAACACGTTGGAGTGACACTAGGTCATCTGCTAACCTCCAGAAAATTACCGTGCAATAAACTATACTGTAAAATACCACCCAACCCCCTACCAAAAGGCACAGTTCTCTTAAGCATTAATTTTGCTCTGAGAGACCAAAGGCTTTGCTTAAAAAAAAAAAAAAAAAAAGAATTCTTAAGTTTCAAGGAATCAAGCACAAGTTCTGGCACACTTACTTATTTTGTGCTTAAGAACTATGGTCCCAGAAATTGTAGATATCTATAAAAATGTTAAAATGTTACCAAAATCTGTGTCCTGAGAACTTGACTTGGTAACTGTCAGGTTGGAACCCCAAAATATAAACAGACAGAGATGTGGGTTGCATCCCCCTTGCAGCTAGATTTGGGTGGACAGAATGTGGGTTAAACTCCATTTGAGGCTAAGGTCTTAACAAACTGCTGCCAGCCCTCAGGTGAATTACAACCTAGAATTACAATGGTCATTATGAGGAACATTCCAATTAGACAAGATCATTTAAAAAGTATATTTAAAAGCAAGGGTTCCCAAATCAAAGTGAACTGGAAACATATTTTAATTGTCATACAGAAGTCTCCAAAAGGCCTCAAAATTCCAAAACAGCATCCCTGAAAGATTCACTGCAAAAAGCAAAAAGCTGATAAAAATTTTAAATTATAAAAGGTAATTAAAATGAAAGACTCTAAGACTGATGTAACTCTTACTGTTCCCCTCCATCTGCCTTTATCTGAACACTTATTCTTTTATGATGTTCTGCTTGAAACATTACTGATTCCTTCATGTTGTATTTTTCCAGAGTTAAGGAAAGCTTTTTCCTTCAGCTATCTGTGACTTACAGCAATTAGGTAAAATATCCCTTTGTAAACAAATATGGAATATTTACTTTTTCTCTATATATGATTCCTCCAGAATTCAGAAAGTCTTGTGTATTCTCTTTGTAGCAATATAATTACTTATTTGCAGAAGTTCAATAAGAATCTGTTCTCCTTATGACAAGACACAATTGGAAACATTGGCTAAATAACCAAGGCTTTGTATGGAATATCATACTTGAGAGAGATGTACATAGACTCAGATACAAGACAACTTTAAGGAACTGCTCAGAAAAACTGGCCTGGAACTGCTTATATAGTTCTTGGCACCATTACCAGATGAGTAAGGAAGGTGACTTCCTGGCTGGCTCAGGAACTTAAGGATAGTTTTGGGGGACCTTGAGAAAAGAAGAATTTACCTTAACTATAGGTACTGAAAGTAAAATTTGATGGTGAGTCCTTGGCTTGGTTTCCAGGCCTCCATTTACTTTTAAAGTTCGATCTGAGATTTTTTATGAAAAATTATAAGCAAATTTTTATGAAATTTCTATGAAAAAGTAAAAAAAAATTTTTTTAAGAAAGCTTATGTCATTAATCACTATCCCTGCTCTAAATAATCAGGCCATTATTAACAAAAGCAGACTACTTTTACTATAATTATCTTCATTTCTAAAAAATGGGGGTAACTGTAAACAGAAAAAAAAATTATGTTTGTGCCTTTGTATGAATGGATTCTAATTCTGTTAACTGTCTGAGGTTTTGTTGTATAGCTATAAACTAGGCTAGACTCTGAATTCCTCCAGTTTCCTTAAATCTCTGACTGCAACTCTTCAAAATAACATTTCTAATTTTCCCCCACTTTTAAGAACATAGATTGCCCTTGCTTTTTTTTTTTTTTTTGGAAGGGACTGTTAAGTAGTTAGAATGGAAAAGGAGTTCAGAATGGCAGTGGCTAAAAGACAAAGAAGGGAAAAAATAGCCCAGGAAAATAGAGCAAAGGAAGGTCTGAGGACTGGAGTGAGAGCATCAGGTAAAACAAAGAGCCCTCCTGGCTAGCCCAATTTACATAGGGTAGGCTGGGGGGAGGAGAGAAACATAAAAAGAGGAGCCAAAATTGAGCTGCAATGCAATGCTTCTCTTCTCTTTGTGTCTTTTGGGTCAGCCTGCCCTCATGCCTCCAGAATGTATTTTCCTTTGCTTGCTAAATAAAACTGAGCTGTAACACTGATCCATCCATCGCTTCAATTTTTTGCTGCAGTGAGACAGAACCAAGGAAATTACAAACGCCCCCAAAATCTGTGGTGCCATTTCTTGGATTTAACCTGGCTGAAACAACTTCGGCTTGGCCCCCATAATGAAGAGGCCAAGCACAGCAGAAGCCCAGCTCGGTGAAAGCTCCCATGGTGGAAGTTGAAAGCAAAGAAAACCCAGCACAATGGAAGGAAAAAGAAGCCCAACCTGCTGGAAACCAGGACAGCAAAAACAAACTCAGAGAAAGCTCACACAGCTCAGTCTCAGAAAGCACCAAAGAACTGATGCTTTTGAACTGTGGTGTTGGCGAAGACTCTTGAGAGTCCCTTGGACTTCAAGGAGATCCAACCAGTCCATTCTAAAGGAGATCAGTCCTGGGTGTTCATTGGAAGGACTGATGCTAAAACTGAAACTCCAATACTTTGGCCACCTCATGCGAAGAGTTGACTCATTGGAAAAGACCCTGATGCTGGGAGGGATTGAGGGAAGGATTAGAAGCAGACGACAGGATAAGATGGCTGGACGGCATCACCAACTAGATGGACATGAGTTTGAGTAAACTCAGGGAGTTGGTGATAGACAGGGAGGCCTGGCATGCTGTGATTCATGGGGTTGCAAAGAGTCGGACACTGCTGAGTGACTGAACTGAACTAAACTGAACTGAACTGAAAACACACTGTGCCTGGTTTTAGGACACAATGAAGCTCAGACTCCTGATGTCTCATTGCAAAAAAATCCGTGAGAGCACAGCAATAGGTAAGAGGTGGATTTGTTTGGATTCAGAGAGAGGGACACTCCAAGAGTGTGGGCCATCACAGAGGGAAGTTTGGTAGCCATAGAATGTGGTGTGCTTAGTTTATGTGAAGTGGGTGATTTCATATGCTAATGAGTGGGAGGACCATTCCAACAATTAGAAACCACCCATTCCTCAGTCTTTTGATGGTGACTTGGAACTGTCCTGGCACCTCTGGGCATATCATTTAGCTTGCAGATTGAGGATCAAGGTTTAGTTGAATTTGACTTGTCATCTTTAGTTCAGTTCAGGTGCTCAGTCATGTCCTACTCTTTGTGACACCATGGACTGCAGCACAACAGGTGTCCCTGTCCATCACCAATTCCTGGAGCTTACTCAAATTCATGTCAATAGAGATGGTGATGCCATCCAACCATCTCATCCTCTGTTATCCCCTTTTCTGCTTGCATTTAATCTTTCCCAGCATCAGGGTCTTTTCCAGTGAGTCAATTATTTGCATCAGGTGGCCAAAGAAATGGAGTTTCAGCTTCAGCATCAGTCCTTTCAATGAATATTCAGAACTGAATATTCCTTTAGGATGGACCATTCCTTTAGGATGGACTGGTTGGATCTCCTTGCAGTCCAAGGGACTTTCAAGAGTCTTCTCCAACATCACAGTCCAAAAGAATCCATTCTTCAGGGTCAGTTTTCTTTATAGTCCAACTTTCACATCCATACATGACTACTGGAAAAACCATAGCTTGGACTAGATGAACCTTTGTTGGCAAAGTAATGTCTCTGCTTTCTAATATGGGCCTGAATTCCATGATCTTAGTTTTCTGGATGTTGAGTTTTAAGCCAACATTTCCACTCTGCTCTTTCACTTTCATCAAGAGGCTCTTTAGTTCTTCACTTTTTTCCATAAGGGTGGTATCATCTGCATATCTGAGGTTATTGATATTTCCTCAGCAGTCTTGATTCCACCTTGCACTTCATCCAGCGAAGCATTCCTCATGATGTACTCTGCCTATAAATTAAATAAGCAAGGTGACAATATACAGGCTTGACATACTCCTTTCCAGATTTGGAATCAGTCTGTTTTTCCATGTCCAGTCCTCTGTTGCTTTTGACCTGCATACAGATTTCTCAGGAGGCAGGTCAGGTAGTCTGGTATTCCCTTTCTGGAAGAATTTGCCACAGTTTTTTGTGACCCACACAGTCAAAGGCTTTGGCATAGTCAATAAAGCAGAAATATATGTTTTCCCTGAATTTCTCTTGCTTCTTGATGATCTAACAGATGTTGGTAATTTGATCTCTGGTTCCTCTGCCTTTTCTAAATCCAGCTTGACACTCTGGAAGTTCATGGTTCACATACTGTTGAAGTCTGGCTTGGAGAATTTTCAACATTACTTTGCTAGCATGTGATGCTGGGAGGGATTAGGGCAGGAGGAGAAGGGGACGGCAGAGGATGAGATGGCTGGATGGCATCACGGACTCAATGGACATGAGTCTGAGTGAACTCTAGGAGATGGTGATGGACAGGGAGGCCTGGCGTGCCGTGATTCATGGGGTCGCAAAGAGTCGGACACGACTGAGCGACTGAACTGAACTGAACTGAGATACATGCAAATTTGCGGTAGTTTGAACATTATTTGGCATTACCTTTCTTCGCGATTGGGATGAAAACTGACTTTTTCCAGTCCTGTGGCTACTGCTGAGTTTTCCAAATTTGCTGGCATGTTGAGTGCAGCACTTTCACCACATCATTTTTAGGATTTGAATAGCTCAACTGGAATTTCATCACCTCCACTAGCTTTGTTCGTAGTGATGATTCCTAAGGCTCTCTTAACTTCACATTTCAGGATGTCTGGCTCTAGGTGAGTGATCAAACCACTGTGGTTATCTGGGTCATGAAAATCTTTTTTGTACAGTTCTTCTGTGTATTCTTGTCACCTCTTCTTAATATCTTCTGCTTCTATAAGGTCCACAACATTTCTGTCCTTTATTGTGCCCATTTTTGCATGGAATGTTCCCTTGATATCTCTAATCTTCTTGAAGAGATTTCTAGTCTTTCCCAGTGTTCAATGACTTGTCATCTTGGACCCATTTGATTTTAATTGTTTATGTTATGCCCTCAGGTTATGCCTTCCTTTCAAAAGTTGTGCCCCGCCCCCTTCCCTCCTGTTTCATGCTCTTTTCCTGAGCCCACTCCAGGCCTACAGTGTGGCCTCTACAATCTTCTGGAGGGACAACCAGAAAACAGCTGGCCCTTGGGAGAGAAATGCTGTGTAATATCCAATCCCTCTAGATATTCAGGCCTTCATCTTCCATGTTTCCTACAAAATGTGCAACAACAGTATTTCTCAGTGGACCTGCTAGGGTGGGTGACAGGCACACAATGCCTGCTAGAAGTCCATCTGTTGGAGGCATCCATTTAAGGGCAACTGGGCTTCCAGGGACAATGTTTGCCACTTTAGGAGTTAGCACTGTAGGCCATTTGGGGCCAAACTCTTACCACCCTTCTCCTAAAGTTAGACATACCCCATGATCAAATCTCCACTCCACTTTTATGAAACATCTGGTTTGTTGCCTCTTATCAATTTTTTCTTAAGCCACTTACTAACTCCTACAACCAAGACCCTGCCCCCTCTGTAGGCAACATTGCTCCACTCTGCCTATTATTAAAATACTCTAATGTCCCTAACAGACCAGATAACACATCCTTTGTCATTACTTCTGTTATTACCTGAATTGATTTTATGACAATGAAATGTTTACCATTGGAAACACCCTAAAGTGCTCTTATGGAGGACTAGGGGAGGAAATCAGTGACTTACATTCCCTTACAGCAATAAGAGACTAAGTCTTATGGCTATTTTTCAGGTTCCCATTCTCAGGGCACAGGCTTGGATTCCTTTACAATCCAAGCCAGCAATGAGTTAAGATTACAATCCCTTAATACTATCCAGAACTAGTCATGCTGGAGACCTTAGGGACACCCAACTCCAGCTTGAAATCCTAGGAGGTCGACCTTCCTCTACTTACCTAGGGATCTAGTCTTTGGGAGGTTATCATGCCTCAACCTGCTTGGGAATCTGCTAGTCCAGGGATCCCAGGAGGTCAACATGCCTCGAACTGCCCAGGGACCAACTCTCAGGATGCTGACCTGCCTCGATCTGCCCAGGGATTCTATCTCCAAGAGGCTGTCATGCCTCAGCCTGCCTGGGGATATGCACCCTGACCCAGGAATGCCTGGCTCTCAGGTTGCAACAGTACTGGGTAGGATAAGCTTCAGAAAGACTCACCCCTAAGGAAGTCCACCCATGGAAATAGAAGGAAGCCCATTAGTTGTGGGACTATGTCCAGTCTTAGCAATAACTCAGGAGTTCAGTGGGAACCCCACTGCTTTTCTGGAAAGAGGCCTCCAAAAATTTGCCAATCTGGACTTAGGCTCTTACAAGGGACAGGTGATTTTAAAGGACAAATTCCTGTCCCAGTGTGCATCAGACATAAGGATAAAGTTACAACAGCTACAGCATCTGAACCCTGCTTCCTCTTTAGATGAGATGGTCCAGATAGCCAACACTACCTTTTATAACAGAGAACAGGAGAGAGAAGCCAAGGCCCAGGAAAGGGAGAAAAAGAAAGAGACAAGGCATGCCTAGGTGACGGCTGCCCTCCAGGGAAACCCTATGGCAAACCCCAAATCCTTAAAGCACAAGGGATGAGGGAAATTCCTAATCTATAGACAGGTGGGTCATTGGGACAAAGAGTGTCAAAACTGTGACAAGTTTCCTAAAATGCCATCAGCTGGAACACTGGGCAGCACTCTGTCATGGGGACCCAAAAGCCTCAAGGTCAAATGCCAAGCCTTCTCTCACTGTGGTTCAACAGGACTGAAGTGGACTGCTCCAGCCAGTTAACCTGTCACAGATAACCATCATGGGGCTGTAGCCAAGGGTTTAACTGGATGTAACAGGTAGGTCTGAGAATTTTTTGGTAGATACAGGGACTGCCTTCTCTGTCCTGACCCCCTACTCTGGAGCCTTCTCCTCCCAAACCTGTACAATTGTGGGTGCTATAGGAAAAACAATTACAAAAAGTTTTACCTGAGCACTTCTTTGTTGCTGGGATGAACACATATTTTCCCACCAGTTTCTGGTGGTCCTTGAGTGTCCTACTCTTATTGGGAAGAGATCTTTCCCTTCCTTTGAAATTTTGCAGCTATTGCAGTCCTGTTAGAACATGCTTTAAAACTCTCTGTTGGGGGCAAAATAACTATTTTTACCAGCCACCAGGTGAGACAATTCCTGAATGGGAGAAGTGATTTATGGATGTCTGATCAAAAATCCTCAGATATCAAATAATAATGATGGAAAAAACAGGCATGACTATATCCTCTTGTGAGGTTCTTAACCCAGCAACCCTCCTGCCTACCTCTGAGGGCTCTCTTCCCTTTCACTCTTGACCTAGAAACCTTGGACCACTGGACAAAACCCCAAGAGGTATTGTCAGAAGGTCCTCTGACCAATCCTGATGAAATCTGGTACACTGATGGAAGCAGCTTTGTCTTGGATGGAAAAAGAATAGTTGGGTATGCAGTAGTCTCCAATTTTGAGACCATAGGGGCTAAACCTTTGCCACCAGGTACTTCAGCCCAATTAGCGGAGCTCATAGCCCTGACTTGAGCTTTAGAGCTGGGAAAAGGAAGAAATATAGCCCCTCACACTGATTCCAAGTATGCCTTTCTGGTGCTACCTGCACATGCTGCTATTTGGAAAGAAAGAGGTCACTTGGCCACCTGAGGGTCCCCAATCAAATATGATGATCAAATCCTTAGGCTCTTGGAGGCAGTCCATCTGCCCACTGAGGTTTCAATCTCCCGTTGTAAAGGACACCAAAAAGGAAGCACAGAAGTGGCATGAGCAAAGCAAGCAGCCGATCAGGCAGCTAAAAGAGCAGCATTACAGAACAATGACGTAATAGGGGCTGCCACCTGAGTTCCACAGACTAATTTGCCAAAAACTCCTGCGTATACTGAAGGTGAGACCCTTAAAGCTAAGAGTGAGGGCTTTCAAGAAGATCATATGGGATTCCACAAGGAGGGACTCCTTCTTCTTCCTGAAAACTTCCAATGGATGTTGGTTAACTCCTTACATGCCACCACTCATTTAGGGGAAAAGGCCTTCCAAAGATTACTAGAAAGGTCTTTGAGAAAAACAGGCCTCCAAATGACTCTAAGGCAGTGTCCCACTTGCCAATTAAAAAACCCTTAAGGAGCTCAAAGACCTCAGCTTGTCCAGCCAGTCCAATGACATGGGACCTACCTGGGAGAGGAATGGCAGATGGACTTCATCCAGATGCCAGTTTCTCAAGGGTATAATACCTATTAGTCATGATAGATACATTCACAGGATGGATTGAAGGCTTTCCCACCTGGACTGAGAAGGCTGAGGAGGTGGTAAAATATTGCTCCATGAAATCATTCTGAGATTTGGTCTGCCCAGGTCATTACCAAGTGACAATGAGACATCATTTACTTCTAAGGCCACCCAAGGGGTCTCTAAAGCACTGGGCATTACTTATTATCTCCATTGTGCCTGGAGGCCTCAGTTCTTCAGGAAAGGTAGAAAGAGCCAATCAATTCTTAAAGTCAGCAATAAAAAAAGATAATGCAGGAGACCTCCCTGGGATGGAAGGAGCCTTTACCAGTAGCTCTCCTCTGCACCCATATTGCCCACGTAAGGAACAGTTTGGTCTTAGTCCTTATGAGATGGTATATGGGAGACCTTTTGTTTATGTCAATGACCTCTTCCTAGATCTAGAGGCTCAGACCCTCCTGTCTTATACCATGCCCAATGGGCAATTTCAACAGGACATATGCTTGTGGGGTGTCAACCAGGACCCAAAAGATTCTAAAGAGCTACCACTATAAGCTTCAGGGACTGAAGTCCTAATTAATGTCTGGAAAGATGCATCTCCAAAGGCTCAACTCCATCCCACATGGAAGGGCCCCTGCCCTGTAATATTTTCTACCCCCACAGCAGTCAAAGTACCAGGACATGACTCATGAATCAAGCCATGGAAGGAAACAGAAGAGGACAGTCCATACACATGTGAGCCCCTGGAAGATCTCAGATACCTGTTCATGACTACAAATGAGTGCCATTCTAATGAACATCTCCAAAACTAAGTTTCTAGGGATAAGATTTCTCAGGATGTCTCTGAAGAGCCAGTGCAGCTTGGCAGGGGTTGCACTCCAAAACAGACAGGTGATAGATCTCCTGATCTCTGAACAAGGAGGGACTTGAGCCATTTTGAATGAGTCATGTTGTTTCTGGGTAAATACCTCTAGCTAGGTTAAAGAAAGTCTCACAGTCCTCAAGAAAAACATTCAGATCCTACATGATCTCAAAGAATGAGCTAGAGAGTCCTCTGGGTGGCTACAATCTCTCTTTGGGGGATCCTTCTCCTGGCTATGGCAAATTTGGAGCTGGCTAATGCCCCTACTAATCCCTGTTATCACCATATTGATGCTGCTTATGATTTCTCTATGTATTATCAATTGTCTAACCCATTTTGTCTCTGCCTAGGTCAACAAGCTACAACATGCAGTGCCAGTTTAACTAGGATATTTAAAACTACAGCAGACCATGGGAAATATCACTCACCCTTAGATGGACTCTGCTATAAGAGTTCATAGGCTAGAGACTAGCAAGAAGGAGAGGCCCAATGGCCTTCACCATCCCAGTTCAGCAAGAAGTAGCCAAAGAACTTGACACCCCTATTCCCAAATAATTGGGCCTCCCATCTCTTGAGGGGGGAATATTTGGTAGTTAGAATAGGAAAAAGGAGTCTAGAATGGTGGTGGCTAAAAGACAAAGAAGGGAAAAGCCCAGGAAAATAGAACAAAGAAAGGTCTGAGGACTGGAGTGAGAACCTCAGGTAAAACAACCATCCCAGCTAGCCCAATTTACATAGGGCAGACTCAGGGGAGGAGAAAAAAACACATAAGAAGAGGAACCAAAATTGAGCCTCTGGGCTTCTCTTCTCTTCTCATCCTTTGGGTCTGCCCGCCCTCATGCCTTGAGGGTGTATTTTCCCTTGCCTGCCAAATAAAACTGAGTTGTAACACCGATCCATTCATCGCTTCAAATTTTTGCTGCAGCGAGACAGAAGCGTGGAAATTACAAACTCCCCTGACAGCACTAGATCAAGTCCTCCTTACTACCTAGGCGGGAGCCAAGTATCAGAGACTTCAATCTTGGGGCCACACCTCCTAATTTAAAAGGGCTCCTTAAGGCTCTAGGAACTGTATATCAGCTGGGAACCTGAAAGTCAGATTGACTTGGAAGACAAGAAACTGATATCAAGGGAGACTGCTTCCTTGTACAATGCCAGGTTTTGTTTTTTGTTTTTTTTTTTTTCATTTTTCTTTCCCTCTCCTTTTATTAATTCTTATACCACAAATATCTTTATAACTCTTTTGTACACCTTTTGCTTTGAGCTGGCCTGGAAAGACAATGATATCTCAGGCTATTACAAAAGGGGATAATCCAATCGCCAAACAACCGCTAAACCTGACGCAAGGTTGATAGTTTTGCCCATCAATTTCTCCCTGATTTCCTATGCCTCACTTACTCTGGAGCAAACTCAGCCCCTTCTTTAATGTGTCAGACCAGATGTCCATTTCCCTCTCTTGTTCAGTTCAATTCAGTCGCTCAGTTGTGTCCGACTCTTTATGACCCCATGAATCGCAGCACGCCAGGCCTCCCTGTCCATCACCAACTCCCGGAGTTCACTCAGACTCACATCCATCGTGTCAGTGATGCCATCCAGCCATCTCATCCTCTGTCATCCCCTTCTCCTGCTGCCCCCAATCCCTCCCAGAATTAGAATCTTTTCCAATGAGTCAAGTCTTTGCATGAGGTGGCCAAAGTACTGGAGTTTCAGCTTTAGCATCATTCCTTCCAAAGAAATCCCAGGGCTGATCTCCTTCAGAATGGACTGGTTGGATATCCTTGCAGTCCAAGGGACTCTCAAGAGTCTTATCCAACACCATGGTTCAAATGCATCAATTCTTCGGCGCTCAGCCTTCTTCACAGTCCAACTCTCACATGCATACATGACTACTGGAAAAACCATAGCCTTGACTAGATGGACCTTAGTCGGCAAAGTAATGTCTCTGCTTTTGAATAAGCTATCTAGGTTGATCATAACTTTTCTTCCAAGGAGTAAGAGTCTTTTAATTTCATGGCTGCAGTCACCATCTGCAGTGATTTTGGAGCCTCCCCCCCCAAAAAAATCTGACAGTGTTTCCACTGTTTCCCCATCTACTTCCTATGAAGTGATGGGACTGGATGCCATGATCTTCGTTTTCTGAATGTTGAGCTTTAAGCCAACTTTTTCACTCTCCTCTTTCACTTTCATCAAGAGGCTTATTAGTTCCTTTTCACTTTCTGCCATCTGCATATCTGAGGTTATTGATATTTCTCCCGGAAATCTTGATTCCAGCATGTGTTTCATCCAGTCCAGCATTTCTCATGACGTACTCTCCATATAAGTTAAATAAACAGGGTGACAATATACAGCCTTGACATACTTTTTTTCCTATTTGGAACCAGTCTGTTGTTCCATGTCCAGTTCTAACGGTGCTTCCTGACCTGCATACAGATTTCTTAAGAGGCAGGTCAGGTGGTCTGGTATTCCCATCTCTCAGAATTTTCCACAGTTTATTGTGATCCACACAGTCAAAGGCTTTGGCATAGTCAATAAAGCAGAAATAGATGTTTTTCTGGAACTCTCTTGCTTTTTTGATGATCCAGCGGATGTTGGCAATTTGATCTCTGGTTCCTCTGCCTTTTCTAAACCAGCTTGAACATCAGGAAGTTCACGGTTCACTTATTGCTGAAGCCTGGCTTGGAGAATTTTGAGCATTACTTTACTGGCATGTGAGATGAGTGCAATTGTGCTGTAGTTTGAGCATTCTTTGGCATTGCTTTTCTTTGGGATTGGAATGAAAACTGACCTTTTGCAGTCCTGTGGCCACTGCTGAGTTTTCCAAATTTACTGTCATATTGAGTGCAGCACTTTCACAGCCTCATCTTCCAGGATTTGAAATAGCTCAACTCGAATTCTATCACCTCCACTAGCTTTGTTTGTGGTGATGCTTTTGAAGGCCCACTTGAGTTCACATTCCAGGATGTCTGGCTCTAGATGAGTGATCACACCATTGTGAATATCCGGGTCATGAAGATCTTTTTTGTACAGTTCTTCTGTGTATTCTTGCCACCTCTTCTTAATATCTTCTGCTTCTGTTAGGTCCATACCATTTCTGTCCTTTATTGAGCCCATCTTTGTGTGAAATGTTCCCTTGGTTTCTCTAATTTTCTTGGAGAAACCTCTAGTCTTTCCCATTCTGTTGTTTTCCTCTATTTCTTTGCATTGATTGCTGAAGAAGGCTTTCTTATCTCTCCTTGCTATTCTTTGGAATTCTGCATTCATAGGCTTATATCTTTCCTTTTCTCCATTGCTTTTTGCTTCTCTTCTTTTCACAACCATTTTTAAGGCCTCCTCAGACAGCCATTCTGCTTTTTTGCATTTCTTTCCATGGGGATGGTCTTGATCCCTGTCTCCTGCACAATGTCACAAACCTCTGTCCATAGTTCATCAGGCACTCTATCTCTCAGATCTGGTCCCTTAAATCTATTTCTCACTTTCACTGTATAATAAGGGATTTGATTTAGGTCATACCTGAATGGTCTAGCGGTTTTCCCTACTTTCTTCAATTTAAGTCTGAATTTGGTAATAAGGAGTTCGTGATCTGAGCCACAGTCAGCTCCTGGTCTTGTTTTTGTTAACTGTATAGAGCTTCTCCATCTTTGGCTACAAAGAATATAATCAATCTGATTTTGGTGTTGACCATCTGGTGATGTCCTTGTCTAGAGTCTTCTCTTTTACTGTTGGAAGAGGGTGTTCGCTATGACCAGTGCATTTTGTTGGCAAAACTCTAAGCACAGGCAGCTGCAGCCGGTGCATGAAGCATGGCCGAGAGGAGCTACCCTGCGTGCGAGTTCAGGGGTGATGGCCAAGAGGAGCTACCCCATGTCCAAGGCCAGAGATGGAGGCCAGGAGAAGCAATCCCACACCTGAGGCCAAGGCGGCAACTGGGAGGAGCAACCCCACATCCAAGGAGCAGTGGCTGCGTGGGCGCAGGAGGGCCTAGAGGAGCCATCCCACGTTGAAGGTCAGGAAGGGCAGTGGTGAGGAGATACCCCTCATCCAAGGTAAGGAGTAGCAGCTGTGCTTTGCTGGAGCATTGTGAAGAGATACCCCACACCCAAGGTAAGAGAAACCCAAGTAAGATGGTAGGTGTTGCAAGAGGGCATCAGAGGGCAGACACACTGAAACCATACTCACAGAAAACTAGTCAATCTAATCACACTAGGACCACAGCCTTGTCTAACTCAATGAAACTAAGCCATGCCTGCAGGGCAATCCAAGATGGATGGGTCATGGTGGAGAGGTCTGACAGAATGTGGTCCACTGGAGAAGAGAATGGCAAACCATTTCAGTATTCTTGCCTTGAGAACCCCACGAACAGTATGAAAAGGCAAAATGATAGGATACTGAAAAGGAACTCCCCAGGTCAGTAGGTGCCCAATATGCTACTGGAGATCAGTGGAGAAATAACTCCAGAAAGAATGAAGGGATGGAGCCAAAGCAAAAACAATACCCAGCTGTGGATGTGACTGGTGATAGAAGCAAGGTCTGATGCTGTAAAGAGCAATATTGCATAGGAACCTGGAATGTCAGGTCCATGAATCAAGGCAATTTGGAAGTGGTCAAACAAGAGATGGTAAGAATGAACATTGACATTCTAGGAATCAGCGAACTAAAATGGACTGCAATGGGTGAATTTAACTCAGATGACCATTATATCTACTACTGCGGTCAGGAATCCCTCACAAGAAATGGAGTAGCCATCATGGTCAACAAAAGAGTCTGAAATGCAGTACTTGGATGCAATCTCAAAAATGACAGAATGATCTGTGTTCGTCTCCAAGGCAAACCATTCAATATCACGGTAATCCAAGTCTATGCCCCTACCAGTAATGCTGAAGAAGTTGAAGTTGAACCGTTCTATGAAGACCTACAAGACCCTTTAGAACTAACACCTAAAAAAGATGTCCTTTTCATTATAGGGGACTGGATTGCAAAAGTAGGAAGTCTCTCTCTGGTTAACAACCCCAAACTCAGGAAACCCTTTGTTCAGACCCTGCACAAAGAAAAGAAAAGAACACAATGCATGAGTAACCAGAAATAAAACCACCTGTGCGCTCTTAAAATTTTACTAGTCTCCATGGCTCTCACCTTTCCAATTCTGGACCACAGACTCAAATAAGAATTGCCAAGAAGCATTTATGATTCAAAACTAGCTTTCTTTAACTAAGGAGGTAAAAGGTCTGTGCTCTGAAAACTATAAGACACTGATAGAAGAATTTGAAGATGACACAAATAAAAATAGATAAAGACAGACCATGCACATAGGCTGGAAGAATTCATATTGTTAAAATGTCCACACTACACAAAAAAATCTACAGATTCAATGAAACCCCTACCAAAATAACAATGGCACTTTTCAAAGAACTGAAATAAATCATCCTAAAATTTGTATAGAAATAGAAAAGACTCTGAACAGTCAAGGCCATCTTAATAAAGAAGAGCAAAGCCAGACCAAAGTCATGCTCACTGATTTCAAACTAGAGCAAAAAGCTATAGTAATCAAAACAGTATGGTACTGACACAGAAACATATATATAGTTCAATAGAGCATATTAGAAAATCCAAAAATAAAACCATGTTTATATGGTCAATTAATTTATGACAAAAGAGCTAAGAATATACAGTGGGAAAAAGTGTTGTCAACGAGTGTTGCAAAACTGGACAGCTACATGAGAGAAAATGAAAATGGACCATTTTCTTACATGATTTTAAAAAATAAATGCAAAATGTATTAAAGGCTTAAATGTAAGACCTGAAACAATTAAACTCCCAGAAGAAATATAGGCACTGGTCTTGGCAGCATTTTATGCAACTGTGTCCTCAGTTCAGTTCAGTTCAGTTGCTCAGTTGTGTCCAACTCTTTGCAACCTCATGAGTCGCAGCACGCCAGGCCTCCCTATCCACCACCACCTCCCGGAGTTCACTCAGACTCACGTCCATCGAGTCAGTAATGCCATCCAGCCATCTCATCCACTGTTGTTCCCTTCTCCTCCTGCCCCCAATCCCTCCCAGCATCAGAGTCTTTTCCAATGAGTCAACTCTTCGCATGAGGTG
The DNA here is from genome assembly GCF_016772045.2 of Ovis aries. NCBI lineage: Eukaryota > Metazoa > Chordata > Mammalia > Artiodactyla > Bovidae > Ovis > Ovis aries. Next base: position 65,423,450 of record NC_056062.1, on the reverse strand, counting down.
CCCAAAGTACTGGAGTTTCAGCTTTAGCATCATTCCTTCCAAAGAAATCCCAGGGTTGATCTCCTTCAGAATAGACTGGTTGGATATCCTTGCAGTCCTAGGGACCCTCAAGAGTCTTCTCCAACACCACAGTTCAAAAGCATCAATTGTTCTGTGCTCAGCCTTCTTCACAGTCCAACTCTCACATCCATACATGACCACAGGAAAAACCATAGCCTTGACTTGAGGGACCTTAGTCGGCAAAGTAATGTCTCTGCTTTTGAATATACTATCTAGGTTGGTCATAACTTTTCTTCCAAGGAGTAAGTGTCTTTTAATTTCATGGCCGCAATCACCATCTGCAGTGGTTTTGGAACCCCAAAAAATAAAGTCTGACACTGTTTCCACTGTCTCCCCATCTATTTCCCATGAAGTGATGGGACTGGATTCCATGGTCTTAGTTACCTGACCTGCCTCTTGAGAAATCTGTATGCAGGTCAGGAAGCAACAGTTAGAACTAGACATGAAACAACATACTGGTTCCAAATAGGAAAAGGAGTATGTTAAGGCTGTATATTGTTACCCTGCTTATTTAACTTATATGCAGAGTACATCATGAGAAATGCTGGGCTGGAAGAAGCACATGCTGGAATCAAGATTGCTGGGAGAAATATCAATAACCTCAGATATGCAGATGACACCACCCTTATGGCAGAAAGTGAAGATGAACTAAAAAGCCTCTTGATGAAAGTGAAAGTGGAGAGTGAAAAAGTTGGCTTAAAGCTCAACATTCAGAAACAGGTGAGGGCAATAAAAGTAAAATTAAGTATATGGAGCTATACTCTGCTAAATATAGCTTTTTCATAGTGAAGGAAATCATACAAAAATTCAAAAGGCAGCCTAATTAATAGGAAGTGATATTTACAAAACATATATAAGAGGTTAATATCTAAAAGATATTAAGAATTCAAACCACTTGATATCTTTAAAACGTCCAAACATTTAAAAAAAAAAATCCGATCAGGATAGAAGCCCTGAATAGACATTTTTTGTTGTTTTTTTTTTTTTGCAAGGAAGACATACAGATAGCCAACAGACACATTAAAAGATACTAAATAACACTAATAATCAGAAAAATTCGAATCAAAATCACAATGAGATATCATGTCATGCTTATCAGAATAGCAATTATAAAAGAAAGAAAGACAGAAAGAAAGTAAGGAAGGAATGAAGAAAGTGTTGGCACAAAAAGATGATTACAGAACCCTTATATAATGGTGGGGATGTAAATCAGTGATGCCATTATGGAAAACAGTATGAAGTATACTCAAAAAATTAAAAGTTAGAACTACCAGACAATCTAGAAATACCACTTTTAGGTATTTTGGAAGAAAGCAAAAACACTAATTTGAAAAGAAATATGTATCTCTATGTTTATTGTTATTATTTAAAATAACCAAGATATGGAAGCAACCTAAGTGTCCACCAATAGATGAGTGGATAAAGAAGAAATGGTGTATATATATATATATATATATATATATATAATTGAATGTTACTCAGAAACAGAAAAAAATGAAAAAAATGAAATCTTGCCATTTGCAACAAAGTGGATATACCTAGAAGTTATTATGCTAAGTGAAATAAGCCATACAGAAAAAGGCAAAGACTAGAATATTTCATGTATATGTGGAAAAAAAAATGAGCAAACAAAACAGAATAGAAACACCTCATAGATACAAAGAACATTCTAGCAGTTGTCAAGGAGGAAAAGAGAGGTAAATTGGGCAAAATAGGTGAAGAGAATTAAAAGGTAAAACATTTCAGTTATAAAATAAATAAATCATGAGGATGTAATATACAGCATAAGGAATATAATCAATAATACATTATATGACAGATGTTACTAGACTTATCATGTTGATCAGTGTGTAACACATATAAATTTTGAACCACTATGTTGTAAACCTTTACCTAATATGATATTGTACATCAACTATATTTGAAAAAAAAAAAAAAGCTTTCTTTGAGAGATTACTGCTCCCCAGGTTAGAAGTAAGTGCAAATGAGGCCATGATCAGGAACTTCTATTTAACCCTTGAAGATACCACTTAATCTGCTGCTAAAGCTGTAGCTGCCTAACAAAATCCCTACAGTCTCTTGCCAAAATTGTTCTTGATAATAAGATGGCTCTTAATTATCTTTTCATTGTGCAAGGAAGTGTCTGTGCTATGACCAACATTACTTGCTGCACCTGGATTAACACTTCTAATGAAATTGAAACTCAGCTACATAAGATGACTGAATAAGCCACTTGGCTTTAAAAAGTGACTTCTTCAAAACAATCTCTTTTGACTTATTTGGTTTTAATTGGTCTGGGTCTTGGGGACAATGGCTATAAAGTGCACTCCAGGCATTGAAAATTATCCTCCTTGTAATGATTGTAATAGTCTCCCTGGTGCACTATATTTTCTCAAAAGCTTTGAATTCATGTCTGTAGCCATTAACCACTGAGTAAAGGATCTCCCTAAGACTGGAATGTCAGGAAAGCAACAAAGAGAATGACTGACTTTAAAAATGTAAACCTAAAGGTTTTTGAATGTCACAGAAACTTGGCAAAAACGCCATGACCTGTGATACCACACAAAGGATCAGACAAAACTTCAAGAATTTTACAGTTGTAGAAGGAAGTGGTGCTAATGCCTTATTTTTTTGTCTTTTTACATTTAAATTTATTTATTTTTAATTGGAGGATAATTGCTTTAAAATGTTGTATTGGTTTCTGCTATAAAACAGTGTAAATCAGTCATAACTATATATATATATATATCTGTATATATATATGTTCCTTCCCTCTTGAGTCTCCCTCCCACCCGACCCCTATTCTCTAGGTCATCATAAACTTCTGGTCTGGGATCCCTGTGTTATATAGCAGCTTCCTACTAGCTATCCTAAATGTCCATTGAATGATGAATGGATAAAAAAAAATTGTGGTACATATATACATGGCAATTAGTCATAAAAAGGAATGAATATGAATCAGTTCAATTGAGGTGGGTGAATCTAGAGCCTGTTATACAAGTGAAGTAAAACAGAAAGAAAAACATAAGTATTGTATATTGATGCATATATTGAAGAAGGAAATGTCAACCCACTCTGGCATTCTTACCTGGGAAATCCCAAGAATGGAGGATGCTAGTAGGCTACAGTTCATGGGGTGACTACAGTCCAACTTGGTGACTAGAAAGCAACAACAACCAATATATGGCATCTAGAAAAATGGTACAGGTGAACCTATATGCAGGGCAGGATTAGAGACACAGACATAGAGAATGGACTTGTAGACATGACTGGGGAAGGAGAGGGTGAGACAAATTGAGAGAGTAGCATTGATGTATATACACTGCCATCTGTATTGCCTTAGACTTTGATAGCATCTCACACCTAAGCTGAGAGTCTGATTAGGGGGGAACCTTTAAAAAAAGAGACAACAGATTCAAAACAGAATGACTTTTGTGTTATGCCTATGTCACCAAGTGAAGTCATTCAGTCATGTCCAACTCTTTGCAACCCCCATGGACTATAGCCTGCCAGGCTCCACAGTCTATGGAATTTTCCAGGCAAGAGTACTGGAGTGGGTTGCCATTTTCTTCTCTAGGGGATCTTCCTGACCCAGGGATCAAACTTGGGTCTCCCGCATTGCAGGGAGAGGCTTTATCCTCTGAGCCACCAGGGATTCCCAAATTCAGAATTAAATTGAAGAAAGTGGGGAAAACCACAAGACCATTCAGGTATGACCTAGATCAAATCCCTTATGATTATACAATGGAAGTGAGAAATAGATGTAAGGGACCAGCTTTGATAGACAGAGTGCCTGATAAACTATGGACAAAGGCTCATGACATTGTAGAGGAGACAGGGATCAAAACCATCCCCAAGAAAAAGAAGTGCAAAAAATCAAAATGGCTGTCTGAGGAGGTCTTACAAATAGCTGTGAAAAGAAAAGAAGCCAAAAGCAAAGGAGAAAAGGAAAAATATACCCATCTGAAAGCAGACTTCCAAAGAATAGCAAGGAGAGATAAGAAAGCATTACTCAGTGCACAGTACAAAGAAATAGAGGAAAACAGCAGAATGGGAAAGACTAAAGATCTCTTCAAGAAAATTAGAGATACCAAGGGAACACTGCACACAAAGATGGGCTCAATAAAGGACAGAAATGGTATGGAACTAACAGAAGCAGAAGATATTAAGAAGAGGTGGCAAAAATATACAGAAGGACTGTACAAAAAAGTTTTTCATGGCCCAGATAATCACGATGGTATGATCACTCACCTAGAGCCAGACATCCTGGATTGTGAACTCAAGTGGGCCTTAGGAAGCATCACTATGAACAAAGCTACTGGAGGTGATGGAATTCCAGTTGAGCTATTTCAAATCCTGAAAGATGATGCTGTGAAAGTGCTATACTCAATATGCCAGCAAATTTGGAAAACTCAGCAGTGGCCATAGAACTGGAAAAGGTCAGTTTTGATTCCAATCCCAAAGAAAGGCAATCCCAAAGAATGCTCAAACTACCGCACAATTGCACACATCTCACACGCTAGTAAAGTAATACTCAAAATTCTCCAAGACAGGCTTCAGCAATATGTGAACTGTGAACTTTCAGATGTTCAAGCTGGTTTTAGAAAAGGCAGAGGAACCAGAGATCAAATTGCCAACATCTGCTGGGTCATCGAAAAAGCAAGAGAATGCAGAAAAACATCTATTTCTTCTTTATTATGACAAAGCTTTTGACTGTGTGGATCACAATAAACTGTGGAAAATTCTTCAAGTGATGGGAATACCAGACCTCCTCACCTGATTCTTGAGAAACCTGTATGCAGGTCAGGAAGCAATGGTTAGAACTGGACATGAAACAACAGACTGGTTCCAAATAGGAAAAGAAGTATGTCAAGGCTGTGTATTGTCACCCTGCTTATTTAACTTCTATACAGAGTACATCATGAGAAATACTGGGCTGGATGAAGCACAAGCTGGAATCAAGATTGCTGGGAGAAATATGAATTACCTCAGATATGCAGATGACACTACCCTTATGGCAGGAAGTGAAGAAGAACTAAAAAACCTCTTGATAAAAGTGAAAGAGGAGAGTGAAAATGTTGGCTTAAAGCTCAGCATTCAGAAAACTAAGATCATGGCATCTGGTCCCATCACTTCATGGCAAATAGAAGGAGAAACAGTGGAGACAGTGACAGACTTTATTTCTTTGGGCTCCAAAATCACTGCAGATGGTGACTGCAGCCATGAAATTAAAAGATGCTTACTCCTTGGAAGGAAAGTTATGACCAACCTAGATAGCATATTAAAAAGAAGAAACGTTACTTTGCCAACAAAGGTCCATCTAGCTAAGGCTATGGTTTTTGTGCTGGGAAAGATTGAGGGCAGAAGAGAAGGGGACGGCAGAGGATGAGATGGTTGGATGGTATCACCAACTCAGTGGACATCAATTTGGGTAAACTCTGGGAGTTGGTGATGGAGAGGGAGGCCTGGTGTGCTGCAGTCCATGGGGTCGCAAAGAGTCGGACATGACTGGGTGAATGAACTGAACCATGTTTCCAAATCGAGACTTTATGTCTAGCTTAATTATTGTTTTAAACTCCCAGGAGAGGAGTCTTAAGAAATTACCTGGTCAACATCAGACTGACAGTCTGACTGATAGACCCCTGGCATCCCTAATGGAAGGTGACCTTGTCACATACAGTCCACTCTTTATTATTAACCCCCTCATTCCACCCTGTCTGCCTTTAAAGGTCTTGCATTTTGCACAGCTCATCCAAGCACCTTTCAGTTTGCTAGATGGGATTGCACCCCATTCATGAACCATTGAATAAAGCCTATAAAATCCATTGAAAAAATTCACTTGTTTATTGCTGGTATACATAAAAGCAATTGGTTTTTGTATGTTAACCTTATAGTCTACATTGTTGCTACAATCACTTATCAATTCCATGAGTTTTTGTTTATTTTCATCTTTAGCCTGTGCTCAACATTTTCCATAGCTTCATGAACTACTAATTTGTAATATGTTTGTATCACTTTATTCTATCCTGAAGGCAGAATTTTATCTCATTGATCTTATACCTAGAATACTATGGATAACACTTTAGGTACATGTTTTCTAAAAAGTTTGAAATAAATGTGTTCATGACATTGGAAATCATGACTTCATTCTAAAATTATTCTTAATTTCAGCTAATGTATATAATTTTATTTTTTTAAATAGTTGTCAAGCAGCATACTTTCATTATTCTCTTTTATTCAAAGTGCCTTGAACTTAAAATATTTTTAATGGTATTTCTTGAAACATAGATAAAAGCCACTCCTAGTTTCCAGTAAAACACTTAACCCCAATAGTGAGTCTCAAAATATCTCAAAATGTATTCTGAAGTTTCATCCAATATATAAAACTGGATCATTTATTTGATTAAAAAATGACAGAAAAGTATAACTATTTGCTAAGGAATTTCACAAATTTGGCCATATGTAAAAAATCATTTAGATATCAACAGAACTGATTTCTGTTTAATGACCACCATGAACTTAAAAGACGCTTACTTCTTGGAAGGAAAGTTATGACCAACCTAGATAGCATATTCAAAAGCAGAGGCGTTACTTTGCCAACAAAGGTCTGTCTAGTTAAGGCTATGGTTTTTCCAGTAGTCATGTATGGATGTGAGAGTTGGACTGTGAAGAAAGTTGAGTGCTGAAGAATTTTTTTTTATACTTATTACAATTTTTTTAAATTTTACTTTATTTTACTTTACAATACTGTATTGGTTTTGCCATACATCAACATGAATCCACCACAGGTGTACACATGTTCCCAATCCTGAACCCCCCTCCCACCTTTTTCCCCATATCATCTCTCTGGGTCATCCCAGTGCACCAGCCCCAAGCATCCTGTATCCTGCATCGAACCTAGACTGGCGATTCATTTCTTATATGATATTATACATGTTTCAATGCCATTCTCCCAAATCATCCCATCCTCTCCCTCTCCCTCAGAGTCCAAAAAACTGTTTATACATCTGTGTCTCTTTGCTGTCTTGCATACAGGGTTATCGTTACCATCTTTCTAAATTCCATATATATGCATTAGTATACTGTATTGGTGTTTTTCTTTCTGGCTTACTTCACTCTGTATAATCAGCTCCAGTTTCATCCACCTCATTAGAATTGATTCAGATGCATTCTTTTTAATGGCTGAGTAATACTCCATTGTGTATATGTACCACAGCTTTCTTATCCATTCATCTGCTGATGGACATCTAAGTTGCTTCCATGTCCTGGCTATTATAAACAGTGCTGCGATGAACATTGGGGTACACATGTCTTTTCAATTCTGGTTTCCTTCATGTGTATGCCCAGCAGTGAGATTGCTGGGTCATAAGGCAGTTTTATTTCCAGTTTTTAAGGAATCTCCACACTGTTCTCCATAGCGGCTGTACTAGTTTGCATTCTCACCAACAGGGTAAGAGGGTTCCCTTTTCTCCACATCCTCTCCAGCATTTATTGCTTGTAGAATTTTGGATTGCTGCCATTCTGACTGGGGTGAAATAGTACCTCACTGTGGTTTTGATTTGCATTTTTCTGATAATGACTGATGTTGAGCATCTTTTCATGTGTCTGTTAGCCATCTGTATGTCTTCTTTGGAGAAATGTCTATTTAGTTCTTTGGCCCATTTTTTGATTGGGTCATTTATTTTTCTAGAATTGAGCTGCAGGATTTGCTTGTATATTTTTGAGATTAGTTGTTTGTCAGTTGCTTCATTTGCTATTACTTTTTTCCCATTCTGAAGGTTGTCGTTTCACCTTGGTTATGGTTTCCTTTGTTTTGCAGAAGCTTTTAATTTTAATTAGATCCCATTTATTTATTTTTGCTTTTATTTCCAGTATTCTGGGAGCACTGAAGAATTGATGCTTTTGAACTGTGGTGTTGGAGAAGACTCTTGAGAGTCCCTTGGACTGCAAGGAGATCCAACCAGTCCATTCTAAAGGAGTTCAGCCCTGGGATCTCTTTGCAAGGAATGATGCTAAAGCTGAAACTCCAGTACTTTGGCCACCTCATGCAAAGAGTTGACTCATTGGGAAAGATTCTGATGCTGGGAGGGATTGGAGGCAGGAGGAGAAGGGGATGACAGAGGGCGAGATGGCTGGATGGCATCACTGACTCAATGGACATGAGTTTGAGTGAACTCTGGGAGTTGGTGATGGACAGGTAGGTCTGGTATGCTGCAATTTATGGGGTCTCAAGGAGTCAGACACAACTGAGTGACTGAACTGAACTGATCTGAACTGAAAGTTCTTTATCAAATAAGTTAATGCCAAAGGGTAAAATTCACTTACTGCATAATCTAAATGTCTGTTAGGTTTAATACAATCGGAGAATTATTGATGCCTTAATATTTAAGCCTAGTTAAGAAATCCTAACCCTAGGATTCAATAGCTATTAACCGTTTAAAAATCAAACAAAAGGCAGGATGGTCCTAACTTTCATTAATTTAAATATGAAAGATAAATTGATTATTAAGGAGACTTAGTAAAATCAGAAGTATAATTAACTGGTAAATAGGTCAAAATGCCATAGAAACCCAGGAAGTAAATGTTCCTACTCACCAGAAATGAAGCCATGAGAGTAGCCTAGTAGATGATGAGAATAAAAGTTGGGGTATTGTCCAAGTTGGACACAATATTATTTACTTGAATTAAATTTGGCACATTAAGTTCTAGGTGCTAGAGTCCAGTCAGGATATTGCAACCGCATAGCTTAATATACGGAGAAGGCAATGGCACCCCACTCCAGTACTGTTGCCTGGAAAACTCCATGGACAGAGGAGCCTGGTAGGCTGCAGTCCATGGGGTCGCTGAGGGTCTGACACACCTGAGCGACTTCACTTTCAGTTTTCACTTTCATGCATTGGAGAAGGAAATGGCAACCCACTCCAGCGTTCTTGCCTGGAGAATCCCAGGGATGGGGGAGTTTGGTGGGCTGCCATCCATTGGGTTGTACAGAGTTGGACACGACAGAAGCAACTTAGCAGCAGCAGCTTAATACAAAGAATTATTCAACTGTCTAAGAGAATAGCTGTAAGATGTAAGATAACTCTATATGTGTCTAGATATGATGGATATTTTCTCGTTCCTGTTGTTTAGTCACTAAGTCATGTCCAAATTTCTTGCAACCCCATGGACTGCAGCCCACAAGCCTCCTCTGTCCATGGGATTTCCCAGGCAAGAATACTGGAGTGGGTTGCCATTTACTTCCCCAGGGGATCTTCTCGACTCAGGAATCAAGCCTGTGTCTCCTGCACTGGCAGGCAGGTTCTTTTACCACTGAGTCACCAGGGAAGCCTCAGAGAGTATCTTAGAAAGGACAAATTGTTAAATATCCCTCCACCAGGCTGGAGTTCAGACCTCCTTGAAGGAGGACAGCAGAAAAGCAAGATAGTAGAGTTCACTACCTGGCCCAGGCCAGCACACTGGGCCATGGTGACTGGGCCAGGCAGCGACTCTCTAGCATACAGATGGGAAACAAGAGATCAGCAACAACAAGCAGCATGCAGAAGGGCTGAGGGCTCTCCCACAGGTTGGGTACTGCTAGGGGTGAGGCTGCAATGTCACTGAGGGGCCATGTGATCTGTGAGTATGACTAGGCCAGAGCTCCACAAGATGTCCACATGCTCATCATCCTGACACAAGCAAATTACAGAAAAAGCCCTTCCTCCTGTAAACACCTCCAGTGCTCTCTAACAAGGAAACATAACATTATGCTCATGCTGCAGCAAAAATGCTTAAAGGGAGTCCATTTATTATTAAAAGTACATACTGAAGGGTGAATGTAGAGCTAAGAAGAAAGAAATTGACAAGTGGCACGATAACACATAAGTTTTGCCTTGCGCAAGCATAATTTGAAATTTGTAGAATTTGTGATCAGATTAAATAAAAATCAGTATGGCAGAAGACCATCAAGGAAAGACATTCTTATGAGATGGATGGACTACAACAGTGCAAAATATAGATCCAATTTCATATTTGACTATAAAAGTGGAGTTAACAAGAGGAACTTCTCTCTTGCTTATTTGTTGGGGGAGGTGCCATGCCACATGGCTTGCAGGATCTTAGTTCCCTGACCAGGGGTTGAACCTGGGGCCATAGCAATGAAAGTGCTGACTGCTAACCATTGAACCACTAAGGAACTGCAAAAGGATGTATCTCTTTAGATAGCAGACTACAGTCATGCAGCAAGTTACAATAGTCTCTATTCCTTCCTATCTGCAATTTGCAATAGCCTAATTAAGACCTCTTCAAGCCTGACTCAGTCTCATGGCACACTGCTTCAGCTGCATTTTTTAACTGCTGCCCTTAGATATTTTCAGTTCCCTATTCCTGGGTCAGATGGGTAAAATTCCCACTTGATAGGAAGTTTTTATGGATGATCCATCTTCCCCCAAAGGGGACTTTAAATTGAGTAGGCTGGTCATAATTTCTTAAAAAACAATTCAGATTCTCAGTGGATAACTAAACTAAATATACTCACTTGTTTTTATAACTGTCTTTAGGAGCACTTAGGGTAAATCATAAAGCCCTGCCTATGGGAATTTAATTGGCTGGGAGCATATGAAATATAAATCATTAATTTAAATAGACAAGATGATTCATGGTATAAATTAGCCACAATACACTTTTTCCAGACATATTGCTTTTGTTTCTTGATGTCTTTTTATTAACCATGGTTATTACTTTGTCTCAAAACTAAGAATGTACTGAACAGTCTGGTAAAACATTATTCAATATATTTTCACTTCATGGAATGACTTTTGTCAATGCAATATGTTTAAAGATCTTGTACAAGACAACCACAAAGCACAGAGATCAAGTTCATCAAGTGAACAGGGTAAGAGGAACAAAGACATTATAAAGATCATGTGCTCAGCAAAATTACAGGTTAACAAAGTCTTGTGTAAAAAAGCTACCTTGAGGATAAGTATGAGGAATAATGAGGGGATCTACTAAACTCACATGAAGAACCAAATATTTCTCAAAATGTCATGAGTATTAATGAGATCCGATGATAAAACTCATCAATAGCAGTAACTACTGTGTTTCCTGTAGTCATTCTGAGAAAGGAGAAGATCAATTGCTTATTCAATACAGAGTTACAATGTACCAATAGCATGGGAGGCAATGGTATAAGAATTGAGGATTTAGCACTAAACAAGTCAAGCTAGGTCTGTGCTCCCATGAGGTGATGAGAGTTACATTAGTGATGAGAAGCAGGTAGGGAAAAAGGGAAAAAGAATAAAAGATTATCAGGTAATAATTTGTGGTAAATACTACAGATTTTAGTGGTGCCACTGGAAGTGGAAAAAGAAATGGTCAGATTTACAGACAAGATACATTTCAGATAAGACCCAATAAGACTCACTAACATAATTAATGAAGGTATGGAGGAAAATAGATGATTAAAATTATACTTAGTTTTTAATTACAGGTGTGTGTGTGTATGTGTGAATCATTATGCAACTCTTGACTGATGATTTGCAGCAATCCTAGAGGACATGAAAATTGGTATGTACTTGCTGAAGGAACAATATAAAAGACAGGTAGTGAATGGAGAAACTTCTCTCATTCCTAATCCCCTCGCTATGTTTTGTTGTCACTGTTATGGTCATTTGTATCTGACTCTTTTGCGACCCCCTGGACTGTAGCTGGCCAGGCTCCTCTGTCCATGGAGATTTCCCAGGCAAGACTGCTGGAGCAGGTTGTGATTTCCTTCTCCAGGGGATCTTCCCAACCCAGGGATAGAAACTGATTCTCCTGTGAGACTCCTGCATCACAGGCAAATTCTTTACCACTAAGCCACCAGGGAAGCCCTTCATCCCTTGCTATCAAATACCAAAGGATAGAAGGAACCAGATGAAAGACGCTGTGATAGGAAGATGCTGTAGTATCCTTACTAATGTTTCTTGTTTCTCACAGAAATAAGAAGCAAAGGCATAAAATAAGAGCAAAAGAATGAAGTGTTAGGTATTTGTAGATAGAATGACAGGATTGGAATGGTTGCCTGAGAGAAAGGGGAAGGACTTATTCTACAGAAATGTGGTAGGTTTGTTGTAACAGGAGCTTCGTTGCTACTACAGATAGGAAGGTCAAGGAATGCTTCTCTGAGAAATGGGTATTTAACCAAAGCACGAAATAAAAAGGATTCTTCCATGGAAATATCATAAGAAATATTATTCCAAAAAGAAGGAACAGCAAACAAAACATCTTAATGTAAGAACAAGCTTATGTTTAAGGCTCTGACGTAAAGCCAGTGTTGTTTGAGCATGAGTGTGATGGAGAGGGTGCTGTAAGATGTGGTAGGAGAGATAGGCAAGAGCCAAGTTCTGTTAAATTATATGAACAAGATGAAAAAAACTAGATTTATAATACATGCATTCACCCATTAAGGAGATGATTTCTGGTGTGTGTGATTTTATATGTTTCCTACAAGCTGGAAACAATAAGAGGCAAGAACCACAAGTTGGAATCAAGATTCCTGGGAGAAATATCAATAGCCTCAGATATACAGTTGACACCACCCTTATGGCAGAAAGAGAAGAGGAAATACAGAGTTTTTTCAAAGTGAAAAAGGAGAGTGATGAAGCAGGTTTAAAACTCAACACTCAAAAAACAAAGATCATGACATCTGGTCCCACCACTTCGTGGCAAATAGATGGGAAACAATGGAAACAGTGACAGACTTTATTTTCTTGGGCTCCTTAAATCACTGTAGATGGTAACTGCAGCCATGAAATTAAAAGAGGCTTGCTCCTTGGAAGAAAAGCTATGACAAACCTAGACAGCATATTAAAAAGCAAAGACATTACTTTGCCAACAAGGGTCCATCTAGTCAAAGCTATGATTTTTCCAGTAGTCATGTACGGATGTGAGAACTGGACAAGAAAAAAGGCTGAGCACTATAGAATTGATGACTTAAAAGTGTGGTGTTAAAGATGACGCTTGAGAGTTCCTGGCCCTTTGATTGCTTGAAATTAAAAGAGGCTTGCTCCTTGGAAGAGAAGCTATGTCAAACCTAGACAGCATATTAAAAAGCAGAGACACTACTTTGCCAACAAAGGTCCATCTAATGAAAGCTATGGTTTTTTCAGTAGTCATGTATGGATGTGAGAGTTGGACTATAAAGATGGCTGAGCACCAAGGATCTGATACTTTTGAATGGTGGTATTAGAGAAAACTCTTGAGAGTCCTTTGGCTTGCAAGAAGATCAAACCAGTCAATCCTAAAGGAAATCAATCCTGAATGTTCACTGGAAGAACTGATGTTGAAGCTTCAATACATGGGCCACCTGATGCTAAGTTAGAAAAGACCCTGATGCTGGGAAAGATTGAAGGCAGGAAGAGAAGAAGACAACAGGGGATGAGATGGTTGGATGGTATCCCCAACTCAAGGTACATGGGTTTGAATGAGCTCCGGGAGATGGTGAAGGACAGGGAAGCCTGGTGTGCTGTAGACCATGGAGACACAAAGAGTCAGACAGGACCGAGTAATTGGAAAACAACAGCAACAACCACAAGATGTGCTTGACCTACAATAAAGCTGCCAAAGAGGTGATCCAAACCCATATTGAAACTTTCTTCATCACAAACCTCTAGATGACATTAAAGCAGTGGAGGAATTTGTTGACAGACTAAAGAAAGACATTGTTTATCAAGTGTCTGTTTCCCTCCATCCATTACCTCTACCACGTCTTTTGGCTTCAACATAGTACAGGAAGTAGATGGTAGGACCTCACCAAAGAGGTCTGTCTGTCCCTGTGATATGATGGTATCAGAAATAACTCACGTCAGAAATAGTGTCAGACGGAAGAGCTGAGAGGTGAGTTTGTAAGTGATCAAATGCTAGAATATGATCCATACCAGAAAAAGACAGAGCTGGAGGTATCAACAGAATGATGGATCTCAAAACAAAAGAAACAAAAATCCGAACACACAAACTTGCTTTTATACTGTGTTTCATAAAAGGATACAACAACAGGTAAAACAGCACAAGTCATGTAAGACTGCCATTTCTTCTAAATTTTTCTTTCCTCTATATCAGATTCTGGAGGATCCAGGAATAGAAACTATCAAGTCACGGAGTTGAAGAAGAAAGGAAACGAGACACTACAAAGCATGTTTCTCTTTCCTGCTATAGTCTCAAAAATCTGGACTGGGCCTAAGCTGTAGAGGGAGATACTTTAAATTGTTTGATAGAGTGAATAATTTTGATATTTCAGTGATCTGGTATTTCTAATACCAGAAAATAAGGTTGCCAATCAACACCTGAATGTAACAAGATAAATCTACAGAATTTAGTTCATGAAAACAACCAGAAATGGAGAGGAAAATTCCAAGAGTGATTTTGAATGGCATGGTAAAATAGTACAGAATACATTCTGAGTACAGTACATTCTGATTCCAACTCCGTTAATAAATAGTGAGTCATAAGTATGTAGTGACAGAAGGCTTTTGAAGGGTTTTAGTCAGAAAACAACACTTTCTAATTACCATATTGAATATCACTTTACTGGCTATGTAGGAAGATTTTAGGAGCCAACGGGGGGAAATTATGAATATATGAAAAGAGACCAGACAAGAGAGGACAGGAACTTGGGCAAAAGTGGTTATTAGTTGAAAATGGAGAGGAAAGGATAGTTCTGAGATATGTTTTATAGGATGGGATGATGTGGGAGTGAGGAGTAAAAGGAAATGAAGTGTAAATGCTACATTTTAGGGTCTAACAACTGAGCACCAACACTTACAGAGTCGTAGAAGACTAACAAGCAGCAGAGTGCAGTGAAGGGGAGCGATTCATAGTTCTTTCTGAATATATTGAATCTGAGGTGCCAAGTTACATCCATTTAGAGATGTAACAGTTGGAATTGGTGGAAGGAGTCTGGAATTGTGGAAGAAGGCAGGAATGGGTATACAGAGTTTGGAGTCTTCAGTACACAGTATTTAAAATTCTGACTTTAAAACAAACCATGTCTTCTGCCAGCATTCAGAAGTTGTTTTGTGAAGTTTACTCAGTGTTGAAATGCTCTTTTGATGAATTTGTGAGGGAAAGTGGTCTCCCCATCTTATTCCTCCGCCATCTGCCTTATGACCCAGCAATCTCACTGCTGGGCATACACACCGAGGAAACCAGAATTGAAAGAGACACATGTACCCCAATGTTCATCTCAGCACTGTTTATAATAGCCAGGACATGGAAGCAACCTAGATGTCCATCAGCGGACGAATGGAAAAGAAAGCTGTGGTACATATACACAATGGAGTATTACTCAGCCAGTAAAAAATAATACATTTGAATCAGTTCTAATGAGGTGGATGAAACTGGAGCCAATTATACAGAGTGAAGTAAGCCAGAAAGAAAAACACCAATACAGTATACTAACACATATATATGGAATTTAGAAAGATGGTAATGATAATCCTATTTGCGAGACAGCAAAAGAGACACAGATGTAAAGAACAGACTTTTGGACTCTGTGGGAGAGGGTGAGAGTGAGATGATTTGGGAGAATGGCATTGAAACATGAATGCTATCGTGTAAGAAATGAATTGCTAGTCTAGGTTCAATACAGGATACAGGATGCTTGGGGCTGGTGCACTGGGATGACCCAGAGAGATGATATGGGGAGGGTGGTGGGAGGAGGGTGCAGGATTGGGAACTCATGTACACCTGTGGTGGATTCATGTCACTGTATGGCAAAACCAATACAGTATTGTAAAGTAAAAAAATAAAATTTAAAAATAAAAAAATAAAAATTAATTAATTAATTTAAATAAATAAATAAATAAAACAAACCATGTAATGGGATTTCTTTGGTGGTCCAGTGGTAAAGAATCCACCTTCCAATGCAGGGGATTTGGGTTTGATCCCTGGTCAGGGAACTAAGATTCTACATACCTTGGGGCAACTAAGCTTCTGTGTTGCAACTACTGAGCCTATGCACCACAACTGGAGAAGCCCGCTCATCACAGTGACTACTCAATGCAACAAATGTTAATAACAATAAGTTATGTAATAAGAATTAATACAAATAAAAGAGAAGGGGTGCCAAGTCAGAAAAATGTGACACTATAACACTGGAATTTCAATGGAGGAAAATAACAGAAAGGAAATTGAAAGGGACAACAGTCAAGGAGATAGAAAAATAAGAGTTCTTTTATCTCAAAGCAATGAGAAGAAAAAGTTTTAAGTAAGCAGACAGACAACAGTGTCAGAGAATGCTGATAACTCAATTAGGAAAAAAAAGAGAGAGATAAGAGCAATTACCTTTTTATTTAGTAAAAAGAAAGTCCTTGATGACCTTCACAGTTATTCTCATGAATTGATAGATAAAAAATACAAAGATTGGAAAGCTGAGGGAAGAATGGGAGATGAGAAAATCCACTAACCATCAGATAAAAGAACATTCTACCAAGAAGTGAATGGAAGACAAGAAGAAGCTTAGAAGCCAAAGAAGATCTACGGGTAAGAACCATTAAAAAAAAAAAAAAAAAAGACTGAACATCAAGAATATGTTTGAGCACTGATACCAATTCAGTGGAGATAAGGATCATTCAACAATGTAGAGTGGAGGGTGGAATTAAACGATCAACATTTGAGAACTGATGATGAAATACAGCCCAAACTTTGAGGGCATGGCCTTCATAGGAGCAAAGATGCTTCTGTTAGAGAAACAAAGGTAGAGAGGACAGAGACACAGGAAGGTCAATTATTTTTATGATGGCAAGATAAGAAAGGTTATCAATATTCTTTGCCTGTCCAGCTGGCAAAATCATTGTAAAGGGCACTGCTCCCCTTTCCAAGCAACAATAGCAGTTTCAATTTCACACTGTTCTTTTCACTTTTCTTGAGAGAATGGAGAAACTGCTGGTAACCTACTAGTGCTAGTACTAAGTCGCTTCAGTCATGTCTGACTCTTTGTGACCCTATGGACAATAGCCTGCCAGACTCCTCTGTCCATGGGATTTTCCAGGCAAGAATACTAGAGTGGGTTCCCATTTCCTCCTCCAAGGAATCTTCTTAACCCAGGATTCGAACCCATGTCTCTTAACTTCTGAATTGGTAGTGGGTTCTTTACCACTAGTGCCCCATGGGAAGCCCAACCTATACACAGTACTAATTTGGAAAACTGTATTTACAATTACATGTTATTACTCTTTTCAGTCCGCAGAACAACAGCTTTTTACAGAAAATATATCTCAACCCTCAAGTGAATGGTGAGGAAGATAATGGGAATTGATATCATGCCATCCTGTTTAGGGCTTCCCTGAAAGCTCAGCTGGTAAAGAATCCACCTGCAATGGAGAAGACCCTGGTTTGATTCCTGGGTTGGGAAGATCACGTGGAGAGGGGACAGGATACCCACTCCAGTCTTCTTGGGTTTCCCTGATGGCTCAGCTGGTAAAGAATCTACCTGCAATGTTGGAGACCTGAGTTCCATCCCTGGGTTGGGAAGATCCCCTGTGGAAGGAAAAGGCTACCTACTCCAGTATTCTGGCCCAGAGAATTTCAAGGACTATATAGTCCATGGGGTTGCAAACAGTCGTACACGACTAAGCGACTTTCACTTCACATCCTGTTTAACTAAAAACAATCACACTCTCCAAAATCAACTTGTGCGTTAAAAGACTAGATATTTCTAATATTTAATTTTGCTCATTTTTACAATAAATTAAAATGAGATTTTCCAGTTTATAAAAAATTAAGTCTGTGAGAGCCATGGTAAATACTATTAAGGGGCTAGAGATGCAGGAACTTAAGTCCACCTGAGAGAAAGCCAATAGCCTATAGATTAGGAATTCAGCAATCATCTCCAAGAGTACCATGGAGATGGTATGTGATATGTATGAATTACAATGTGATGATGTGTCCTGGAGTGGTTAACTGAAGTGGTAGGCTCAGTGCTTAACAACTAAGGCAAGGGTTTATCAGAAGGAGTATTTCTTGCCTGAACAGTCCTAAGAAAATCTAATTGAGTATATTATCGACTTGATTACAGTCACTCAGAAGATGACTTATTCCACAATACTCCTTAATTATATCTCATTCCCTCTGAGGTATTAATTTCTCCTATTCCCCAAATCCCTTTTAGATACTAATAAAATGTGTCATACTTGATAAGCAAGAAGAGTCTATTTACTTGTCCGACTGGAGGGAACTTTAAATATCCAAGCTACTAACTCAGCTTGTGTGTACATGCACAGATTCAGGGGAAGCATTTCTCTTTTATAGCTTCACTGTAAAGGAGCCAAAGTGAACATTATGGAAATAGGCGTCCTCATGGGATATTCTACTTTAAAAGGTCAGAATTTGGCAGAGAAAACAAGTATTTTTCCTAGCATCTAAAAGGTTTTGAACTAAAACAGAATTTCATAACTAAGAAATGAAAATGGCTGTCTCCTAATAGAATAAACAAATATTGCCAGAGTCATGGCTGGTTGGCCACACGATACTGTATGTACCCTATGTTCTATATAACATGTCTGCTATAATCTCCACTTTTGTTGCTGACCATAAGGCCTAAGTTGAAAATCACAGTTTCTTGCTTTCACCCCTTATTTTGTATTCTTCTTGCAGCTACTCACTGCTGGACTGATCATGTTGAGCACTTTTAACTGGTAGGTAATCCCAATTATAATACGCACTGGTTACAAGTTATCTTGTATTTGTTAGGTTGTCAGTTTTCCACTGACTTCTGTTATTAAGAACTTCCCCGATGAATCCTCAGGTTTCTGGACATAGCCTTTGTATTATAATTATTAATTATAATAATATAATAATTATTATTATAACCTTTGTATTATAACTGCTGTTGTCATAAATTATCACAAACTTAGTGACTTAGCACACATCTATTATGTTATAGTTCTGGTGATCAGAAGTCTAAAATGGGTTTATAGGACATTCTTTCTGTAAGCTCTTTCACTCTCTCCTCAAATCTCCGACTCTGTCCCTCTGTTTCTACCTTCTGTCTTTGTAAGGATCTTTGTGATTATATCATTGGGCCCAATTAGATAATTCAACATAATCTCCCCATCTCAATACCCTTTGATCACAACTGCAAAGTTCCTTTGCATAATTCACACATCCTAGATATAAGGAACATTTTGGGGGGATCATTTATCAATCTACCACAATCCTCTTTATTTTCATAATGTAGCAGCCACTCAATTTTTTCTTGGTAATTTGAAACAAATACCTGACAGTAGAGCAGAAATCTTTTGTACCTGTTGGCTTATTAGTGTCAGGAGTCAAAAATGTTGGTCAACAGTTTTAGCTTAATATTGTCTTAGGCACTGGGACCTGCAAATCTATGAATCTAAAATCTAAAGCTGCAGACAAGAGAAGCAAACATTTTATGAAGATTCTTGAGTATAATACGAAAGAAGTCTCATTGACTTAGACCCTCTTAGTTCCTCCACTCATATTTTGTCAGTGGAGGAAGTAGCCCTATAGATCAACCTGTTTTAAGGGATAAATGGTGTTCTATAGAACAATAATCCAGCATCACAAAGTGTGCCTCTCAGATGGAGTGCTGAATGAATCTGTGGGAAGCTATTTCACCATGAGTAGGCTTGTGATATTTTGAAGGAATTCCACAGGGGAGAGCCTATTCTTCATATCTTTTGCCTTACAGCAAATTATTTGTCTAGTGGAAACTTACATGTATACCATATTGATGAATAGTGCACCAGGATCCTGGACTGATCATATTGACTCCTGAGAGAAAACTGGTGAAATTTTAACAAATTTGTAAAATTGCTTAAAACTTCACAAATTGGTTATTAAGCACAGCCATTATGAAAAAATAAATTATTTAAACTTACTGTGGGAAAATAAAACTTCTCTGAGTTTCTTAGCACTTTGGTAAAAAGAGCGTTCTCATACCTTGACAGTTGTTTGTGGCCATCTCTCTATTTCTCTGATCCAAAGGGTAATAAAACTTCTCTTACCTCCAAGAGAGCCAAATATCAATAGCCTAGACAAGTTTCTTGGGTTAAGCTCCTAAGGTGTCAGAAACACCTTTGGTTTTGCAAGGTTTGAAGCCAAAACTTTGCAGAAATATCTAGGACAGAAAAGACAGTCACTTGGGATTTATCTGATCCTTGGAAGGATGAATTTACATTCCAAAGATCAGAGTAAGATACCAGAATGGGAGAACCTAGGACTCTTTCCAGCTGCCAGGAAGAAACAAAAGTGGGTTTCTGTGTGTGTCTATTTTGCTTTTTTTTTTCATTCTCTCTCTTACTTGAGAGAGAAGGAGCATGACTGTCTCTCTTCTATAGAAAAATGGAGAAAATCTTCATTTTATGTTTAAATACAGTTCAGCTACCAGAGTGGCATATTTGACCTGGTTTTTATCACGTCATTCTAGGGCTACAGCCAGGGGCAAAGTGGGGCATATAGGAGCTTTACTATTTAAGTAATAAGATATTTGTCTCTGATATAGAACTCCTCATGTGTGAGCATTCAAGGTGAAATTAATAAAGATGAATATCAAAATCTAACACAATTAAACAAAATGTATTAAAAGTAAAAGAAATACATACAGATTTTATCACTTCTTAATTATTTTACTGTATTTTACTATCTTCTATGGTCTTGAATTATGTCCACCTATTGCTGACTAAGGTTCGTCTAGTCGAGGCTATGGTTTTTCCTGTGGTCATGTATGGATGTGAGAGTTGGACTGTGAAGAAGGCTGAGCCCCGAAGAATTGATGCGTTTGAACTGTGGTGTTGGAGAAGACTCTTGAGGGTCCCTTGGACTGCAAGGAGATCCAACCAGTCCATTCTGAAGGAGATCAACCCTGGGATTTCTTTGGAAGGATGATGCTAAAGCTGAAGCTCTAGTACTTTGGACACCTCATGCGAAGAGTTGACTCATTGGAAAAGACTCTGATGCTGGGAGAGATTGGGGGCAGGAGGAGAAGGGGACGACCCAGGATGAGATGGCTGGATGGCATCACGGACTTGATGGATGTGAGTCTGAGTGAACTCCAGGAGATGGTGATGGACAGGGAGGCCTGGCGTGCTGCAGTTCTTGGGGTTGCAAAGAGTCGGACACGACTGAGTGACTGAACTGAACTGAACTGATTTTGTCCAAATGGTGGAAATACTAAGTAAGCTACCGATATTAGCGCAGGTCCAAGCTTAGTGAAGACATACTGATCATAGTGGGAATATTTTCAGCCTGAAAAGTAGAAAACAGTACCCTCATAACTTTAGTGTTGATTGTCTAGATTTAAGAAAATAATGGAGAAAATGTTAATCACAGACATTTCTCAATAAAATATGTCATGTCTGCCGCTATCTCTTTGTGAATTTAAAAAAAGACAGAGAAAAGCTTCCCTTTAGTATCCAAGAGCTATTTTCCAATGTAAAAAAAAAAAAAAATCACATACATCAGAACTGATGAGCAAAACTCTTACATATATCTTTATTATTTCACTTGGGTCTTATCAACATAAAGGAAAATATCAATTATCCTTCATGTTTGAATGTTATTAATTCATTAGTTGTAGCAATAGCTGGTTGCAGATAGAAGTCAGCATAAATCAAACTCATTTTGTAATAATCAACTGGTTACATATAACTCAAAATAAATTTTCATACATTATAATATTACATGTGTATCATATATACACTATATTACTATATAATTCTTAATAAGTATATGTATGATATACATGTGTAATTATTCTTAGATAACTGGTTGTTAAATATTTGCCAGCACAACATTGTTAAGGCTTTATAAAAGTTCACTAGTGATGATACTGGAAGACAAGTTGTGAGCATGAAGGCAAACCTGTGTGCAAAATACAGATGTCTTACAACGTCCTTTCCTTGATGGAAGAGGTGAAATTAAATCAATCTGAGCCCCTAAGAAATGGTGCTATGCAAGGACCTCAGCATTGGGTTTTAATGTTGGCAAGAGGGGAAGTCAGCAAGGCTCAGCATTGCAATAACTATGGTGAGAAAAGTCCAAATTGTTAAGGTCATACAGAACTTCTCTCTATAGCCCTGCCCCCTAAATAGTTCATCTGCCAGAATTAGGGGTGCATAAAACTAGATCATTCATTTAAAATTAGCTTATCTTCTCAGAGAGCTGAAAAAAAATAAGCCTCCTTTTAAAAATATTCAACACTGAAGAATCATCTACCTAGCAACATTAACCAACACAGTAATTAAGACATTAATCCAGGGATTTTCTTGCATATTTCACACTGAGTAGGATTAGACATTATAAGAAAAATGAATACAATTAAAAAAATTTAAGTGGGAAATTGACTGTCATTATCTTAGCCAGCGGTATTATCATCTTATATAAAGAACTGAAATGATAATTTGCTGAGTGACTGTTGAAAATGTGTGGAGATGTTTTAGGAAAAGAATTATTTTTATCTGGAAAGATGATTTTCTTAGCTGAAGTGAAGATGCACACA
The DNA here is from genome assembly GCF_016772045.2 of Ovis aries. Classification (NCBI taxonomy): domain Eukaryota; kingdom Metazoa; phylum Chordata; class Mammalia; order Artiodactyla; family Bovidae; genus Ovis; species Ovis aries. The sequence goes on along the minus strand of NC_056062.1, from coordinate 65,400,910 downwards.
ATGCACTGATGAACTCCCTCAATGCTCTATTTATGGACCTGCAAATTGTTCAGGTTTGTCAGGATTATATTTGAATTTCAACTTATCTGTTAATGCTGAGGTTGTTAAGGAGGAAAAGCAAAGCATTCTCTTAAAGCTGATCTTTGTTTCATAAAAACCGCCTTAAAAATCCATTAGGATCTGGCATTTATTCAAAAAGAGACATCTGAAGTTAATTATTTAAATTAGAGAAACTGGTGACAAATCAAAATTTACCTCTTAATCTAACAATAGACTTCCCTTCCTCCCTCCCCAAATTACTACTTACATAACCGCTTTCTGCAAGACTCATTTTCTCTTAAGAAACCAGGGTTCATCTATCACCTCACAGTTTTTCTCACACATATATGCACATAGGAATAAAGAACTGATGCAAAGCCCATCATAATGTAAAATACTTATTAAACGTCTCAAATGTTATTTCTTTTTGAGTGTATTAGTTTGAGCTAATTCTTATGGTTCAACATAATAAGTCATGATCATTTTAGGAGTGGTGAGTTAATTAATGCTGTTAAGGACTTCCCTGGTGGCTCAGACGGTAAAGTGTCTGTCTAAAGATGCAGGAGACCCAGGTTCGATCCCTGGGTTGGGAAGATACCTTGGAGAAGGAAATGGCAATCCACTCCAGTACTATTGCCTGGAAAATCCCATGGACAGAGGAGCCTGGTGGACTACAGTCCATGGGGTCGCAAAGAGTAGAACACGACTGAGTGACTTCATGTTTACTTTAAGGATTAGCCTATCCCTTCTCCAGTGGATCTTCCTGACCCAGGAATCAAACTGGGGTCTCTTGCATTGCAGGCAGATTCTTTACCAGCTAAGCTACCAGGGAAGCACTAAAAATACTGGAGTGGGTTGCCATGCTCTCCTCCAGGGGATCTTCCCAACCCAGAGATCGAACCTAGGTCTCCTGCATTGCAGGCAAATTCTTTATCATCTGAGCCACCAGGAAAGCCCAGGAATACAGGAGTGGGCAGCATATCCCTTCTCCAGTGAATCTCCCTGAGCCAGGAATCAAACCAGGGTCTCTTGCATTGCAGGTGGGTTCTTTACCAGCTGAGAGCTACCAGAGAAGCTCTGATCATTTTAGCATAAGAATTAGATTATCTAATTAAGAACCAATGTAGTATAACCTATGTAAAATGGAGTGGTGAGCTAATTAATGCTGTTAAAAATTTACAAACAAAGCTAGAGAAGGACAATGAAGAGAGAGGTAGAAGTTTTGTATTCAGTCCAAAAAATAAAAAAAAAAAAAACCTCCAAATGTTTTATTATTACTCACAACCAATCAACTGTAACCTCACACATTTAAAAAACAATGGACAGGACTAATTAACAGGAATCTAAGTCACCAAAGGTGGTGCAGCTCAATTTAAGGTCTTAGCATGTATAATGAAAAGCTGAAATAGTAGCTTTATTTAAGAAGAAAGAGGACAGGATTATTGAATACTTCTTAGAAAGCCAGACACTATGTTAGCCATTTTGCATGAGGCATTTCATCTAATTGTTAATAAACTCAGTGACATTTTATCCCATTTTTTAAGAAAAGTAAAGCAGAATAAATTGCTTAAAGAGACATAGCTGATAAATAGCAGACCTGGGATTTGAACACATATTTCATTGAATTTGGAGCCCCTGATCTTTTCATCATTTCTGGATTAAATCCAAATCAATTAAATGAAAATAAAATAAAATCAATAAAATGAATCTAAAGAAAAAAGGAGTAGAAAGTGATTTGAAAAAATCTTAGGGCAGAACAAATGGATAGCATCACTGCAAGTTGGTCAATGGACCAGAAAGAATATTCGCATGGATGCCATAAGCATGTTTTTCCCCTGTAATCAGAACCTTAAAATTCCCACAACTATAAAATTTTTCTAGATGAGAACTCAATGACCTGTAAAATATCATTTGAATATGAAAGTTGTGAGTTAGAAAGTACAAGCATCAAGAAGTACCCTTATAATCCTCCTTTTCTCATTTGAAATGCAATCAGCAGCTCAAATACCCAAGTGGCATCTTTACAAAGTTCTCACATACATGACTGTGGCCTTTGAAAGGCAAGTTTCATCTCAAGAATTGCAATTGCCACTTCATGTACAAACTCCTCAAGATGGAAAAAAAAATGACTGTAAAAAGTAACACATTTCTAACCTTATGAAATAATTCCAGTCACTCATAAATCACCAGTATAATAATTTTATTGTGGTTTTAAACAAAACTGATTTAATAAAATAAAACACTAGTAGGGAATAAAATTAAATTATTCACTTTTATAAATATTGTTTCTTGTTTAGTCACTAAATTATGTCCAAATCTTTTGTAACCCCATGGACTGTAGCCTGCCAGGCTTCTCTGAGCCTGAGATTTCCCAGGCAAGAATACTGCAGGAGGCTGACACTTCCTTCTCTAGAGGATCTTCCTGACCCAGGGATCAAACCTGTGTCTCTTATACTGGAGGTGGGTTCTGGGCTTCCCTGGTAGCTCAGATGGTAAAGATTCTGCCTGCAATGCACAAGAACCAGGTTAAATCCCTGGGCTGTGATGATCCCCTGGAGAAAGAAATGGCTACCCACTCCAGTACTCTTGCCTGGAGAATTCCATGGACTAGAGGAGCCTGGCAGGCTACAGTCCATGGGGTCACAAAGAGTCAGACACGACTGAGCAGCTAACACTTTCACTTTACTCTTTTCATTTCTTTACCACTGAACCACCAGAGAAACTGCTTTCATACACTAGGTCAAATAAATTTGCAAGTAACCTTTATATTTTCTGATAAAATAACTTTTAAGTAAAATTACATAATTGCACGTGCAGTTAATATAAAATGTGCTTATTCTATTGAACTATGTCAGCTTACCTACTCTGAACATGAAAAACATATGGAGGAATAAATATTATAAATTGTTTCTTAGAAGATGGTCAGCAAAGCTAGTCAACATTAGAAACCATAAGAATAACCCTGAAGTACAAGTTGGACATTTCCTCTTCTATTTCAGCTATTTCAAGCTCTCAGAGTGTTCTCTGGGGTTTTGAAACACAGTGAATCTTTGTAAACTATTTACTTCAGATATCCATATGTTAAATATGGTTAGTATCTTATTCATCAAGGTCCTAACCATGAAGCTTTTCAACTAGCAGTAATCCCCATTATCAAATATCAACATGTCTCCTTATTAGAGTCCCCATCACCTTTTAAGTTCTAATGTCTTCTTTGTAAGTGAGCCTTTCTTTACTTATAGTGTGTAAAATCCTTGAAACCAGAAATATTTTCTCTTATACATTTATACCTATACATATAAAATACATGAATTTTCTACAGTTGAATATTTTTGATACATTAAATACTTCAAATATGTTGTTTTAGTTGGCATATCACTCTACAATAATGAGTTTAATCCAAGTTGAGTTACTTGTATTTTTTTTCTAATTAAAATTCTTCTCCATAAAAACAATTACACTACCTTTCACTACTATGAAAAGTTTAAATTTATCCTTGGGTGATGGTAAGGAGGAGGAGATTATCCCTTTTTTACTTAACACACAGGAAATGACACTGCAATGGGTAGCGTAACTCTTTGTACTTGGCAATGCTCAAAATGAAATATTTTTAAAGGTGTAATCCATCAGAATGAAAACCAACACACACTGGATCTGAATATTATTGAAACTAGATGGATCACTGATGCATGTTCCTGAGCACTCCCTAAACCATCCACTATCCTGGCATATCTCTATCCCCAGACCACAGAATTTCTCACATCTTCCCTGTGACATGATTCTCTGAATTGCTGATGAGACCAAAAACCTCCTTCTATGCATATTAGTCATTCTAGTATTTTTTTCTTTGATTAGCTCCCCAGAATTAAAGATGTTTTTAGACATGCAAACATTATAAACATAGAATCCAATGCACATTTTCCTTTGTATATTATTGGAGGACTGAGTGACCAAAAATAAATGAATAAATTAAAAAGTAATTACAGAAATGCAGGGGGACCAAGGATCATGGAATCTTACTCGGGCAGGTGGCAAAGAAGGTGCTCAGCATATCGCTGAAATAAAAACCAGGCTTGTAAGTGGGCAGCAGAGCTAGAAAGCAAGTGAAGCAGACAGGGGAACTGAGGGCGCTAAGGGAGGGTTTCTCTAGAAATACAGGTGGTTTTATGACCTGAGGTACTTCAGCACTGAAGGAGTTTTTTACCTGTGGGAGTAAGTTAAAGATAGATTCATAGGACATAAAAAAGAGCTAATGAAAATATGAGATAAAACTTTACTTCGGTAGGGGAAAAAAGCTATACTTAGATTATAAATATAGTTCCTGTGGCTCAAATGTAAACTGCCTTTTTTCAAAATAATCAAAACTCAGGAACTCTAAAATTGATTTAAAAATTTTTGTACTGTATTATGTGACTGGGACTAGTGAATGTTCATTTGTTATAAGTGTGTGAACAAATACTCATGGGCAGGGAGGCAGACAAAAAATTAAAATGCTCTTCTTACATAGCAATAAGATAATATAGTCTCATCTACAAAAAATAAACTGCAGGATAAATATGTTGCTTGTTTATATCCTTTGTAAATATGGAAGTTAAATAACAGAAGAAAAGACTGAAGGCTTAAAAGTGATTATCTCTAGGGAAAAGGAAAGTAGACTGCTATTTTACTCTAGCAGTAAAATGTTTGTTTTGTTTTTTTTTTAAATTGTGAGCACATGTGCACTGACTTATCTGAATGAATTCTAAGAGCCTTGCTGTGAAGGTGCAATCCTCTAGAGAATATCTGTGATTGTTCAAGGTGCTCCTAACTTGGGGTCTCATCAAATTAATTTCCAAGGTTGGATGTTTTTGATACCACCTGTGTAGTGGGAATTTAAAGCAGTCTTGCATGAGGGTGACTTACAGTTATGAATTCTCTGGGGTGACTTTTCATTCTACAAACAAGTGCCAAAGCTGTGGCAAATGTGTCAAACAACTGCCTTTAGAGAATGGATTATTTTCAGTTTCTCTGGCACTGAGATTGTAGACCTTCTTTAATCTCTGTGTAGGGCTATTATCATGATTCTCTACCTTGCACAGACGCTAAGTCTTACTTCTTTTCCTCACTGCAACCATTAAAACTCAAGTTCCTGAGGCAAGTGCCTTTAGGGCATCTATGAACTCAACACACAGACTAAACTGGATTCATGCTCCTGGACCATTCCTGCCTGGATGGGAGTTTACTTACTTTCTTGATTCAGCTTTGCAGGTTTTTTTTTTTTAATGTTTTCAAACATTACAAAATTATAACAGCTTGAGATATGATTCACATGTCACCCAGTATCTTAAATTGTTTCATAGCAGAAATACTCGTAGAACATTTAATCCTACGTATTGTTGAAAGTGACAGTCTTTAGTATATCTTCAATTGTTATCTTCTCTCCATTTTCTTTCTTCATATTGTTTCTGGATAATTTCCCAGATACAAACTTATCTAGATTGATTCTCCAAATTCTTATTTTTCACAACATTTTTTCATCTCTTTGCATTTTTAAGCTTCCTCTTTGGATATTCCATACTTTTTCCACTTTTTTTCTTCTGCTTTCATATTGTTATTCCAAGAACATTTCCTCATTTTCTGAGTGTTCCTTTCTATATAATTTCTATTTTATAAATGTATATTATCTTCTATCATCTCTAGGGATACTGTATTTTTGCAAGCTTTAATATTTTTTAAAAAAATTTTAGCTGATTTTATTCATTTTTCTGTGATATAAGATGCTGTCTGGGATATCTATAGGTCCATGTCTCTTCATTTATATTTGAGAGTGAAAATCTTGAGTGAATAGTATGGTTGGCTAACTTTGAGGTTTTAGTGAGGGGCACATCACTATATTATGATAAGACAAAATGCCTTGCCTATTCCTTTGGAGACAACTAATTCCATTAGCTAAATTCTTTATACTATTTAATTTCTCCACGAAGGAGTCTTCTCTCTTCAATAAAGGCTAAAGTCCCATTAACAGCTTCTGGAAGATGAGTAGACGCAGTGAGTCCACAGTTATTTACCATGAATGTAGACATTGATTATGATTCCTCTGTTTTCAGTAGCATGCCCCATCCATTGTCCTTTGCTATGCCTAGAGTCTTTGACTGTAGAATCTCCTTTTCAGTTTTCTTTGTCTTTTCATGGTGAGAGAATTGTAGTTGTTTGGCCACTGCAATGGAGGAACCTATCTATGATTTTACACAAATCTTTTTAACTTTTTAGTCCACTTCTTTTGAGCACCAACTCCCTGAAACTATCCAGGCCCTAGAATCCTGATCATTGTGGGTGGGGGAGGCAAATAATCATCTTCTGGTCTTCCCCTTTGCCACACTTAAATTTCGGCATCCTCAGCTTTCAGTAAGTGACCACTTTCTGATTTACTTTCACCCTCCATAATTATGTTGACACCTCTCATCCAGTGTTGTCTTCCTTCCAATTCTCTTTTTGCCCACTGTAATTCATTTAAGTTTATTTGAATATATATTTTTGGAGAAGGAAATAGCAACCCACTCCAGTTTTATTGCCTGGAAAATTCCATGGACAGATGAGCCTGGAAAGCTACAGTCCATGAGATCACAAAGAGACAGACGCAAATGAGGGATTGAGAATACACATACAAGTATACTTTTAGGAGAGAGTAGAAGACAAACATTTCATTACTCCATCATGTTTAACTGGAAGTATACCTATTAATTTTTATTGTATCGATAGTTATGTGTAGCTATTTAAGTCATGTATTTATAATTATTTTTCCTATGTCCATTTTTATACTTATTTTTATTTGATTTATCTACCAGACCACAAGAATCACAACAAATTACCACTTCACTCCAGTCCTCTGCCCCAAATTCCTATCCCTCTATCACCATGCATGCATATAGCCATCATCCTAGAGTTTTCATTATTGGTTTCTACCATTTATGTGCCTTCGAAAACAAATACGAGGAAGATAAATGGTTATTTCATAAGTGGAAGAGTAAAATTTGTCACTTTTCCTTGTAATGACTAGGTATAACCACTTGCATTTCAAATCTTTGAAAACCTTTCCTGTTTTCTTCTTTCATTCAGTGATGCTGTTGGAATATCTAAGTCAATGTGCTGTCTTTTTCAGGACTTTAATTATAATTCCAGGAGACAGGGATCAAGACCATCCCCGTGGAAAAGAAATGCAAAAAAGCAAAATGGCTGTCTGGGGAGGCCTTACAAATAGCTGTGAAAAGAAGAGAGGCAAAAAGCAAAGGAGAAAAGGAAAGATATAAGCATCTGAATGCAGAGTTCCAGAGAATAGCAAGAAGAGATAAGAAAGCCTTCTTCAGTGATCAATGCAAAGAAATAGAGGAAAAGAACACAATGGGAAAGACTAGAGATCTCTTCAAGAAAATTAGAGAAACCAAGGGAACATTTCATGCAAAGATGGGCTCGATAAAGGACAGAAATGGTCTGGACCTAACAGAAGCAGAAGATATTAAGAAGAGGTGGCAAGAATACACAGAAGAACTGTACAAAAAGATCTTCACAACCCAGATAATCACAATGGTGTGATCACTCATCTAGAGCCAGACATCTAGAATGTGAAGACAAGTGGGCCTTAGAAAGCATCACTACGAACAAAGCTAGTGGAGGTGATGGAATTTCAGTTGAGCTGTTTCAAATCCTGAAAGATGATGCTGTGAAAGTGCTGCACTCAATATGCCAGCAAATTTGGAAAACTCAGCAGTGGTCACAGGACTGCAAAAGGTCAGTTTTCATTCCAATTCCAAAGAAAGGCAATGCCAAAAAATGCTCAAACTACCGCACAATTGCACTCATCTCACATGCTAGTAAAGTAATGCTCAAAATTCTCCAAGTGAAGCTTCAGCAATATATGAACCGTGAAATTCCAGATGTTCAAGCTGGTTTTAGAAAAGGCAGAGGAACCAGACATCAAATTGTCAGCATCCACTGGATCATGGAAAAAGCAAGAGAGTTCCAGAAAAACATCTATTTCTGCTTTATTGAATATGCCAAAGACTTTGACTGTGTGGATCACAATAAACTGTGGAAAATTCTGAAAGAGATGGGAATACCAGACCACCAGACCTGCCTCTTGAGAAACCTATATGCAGGTCAGGAAGCAACAGATAGAACTGGATATGGAACAACAGACTGGTTCCAAATAGGAAAAGGAGTATGTCAAGGCTGTATATTGTCACTCTGCTTATTTAACTTCTATGCAGAGTACATCATGAGAAACGCTGGACTGAAAGAAACACAAGCTGGAATCAAGATTGCTGAGAGAAATATTAATCACTTCAGATATGCAGATGACACCACCCTTATGGCAGAAAGTGAAGAGGAACTAAAAAGCCTCTTGATGAAAGTGAAAGAGGAAAGTGAAAAAGTTGGCTTAAAGCTCAACATTCAGAAAACGAAGATCATGGCATCCAGTCCCATCACTTCATGGCAAATAGATGGGGAAACAGTGGAAACCATGTCATACTTTATTTTTGGGGGCTCCAAAATCACTGCAGATGGTGACTTCAGCCATGAAGTGAAATTAAAAAACACTTACTTCTTGGAAGAAAAGTTATGAGCAACCTAGATAGTATATTCAAAAGCAGAGACATTACTTTGCCGACTAAGGTCCGTCTAGCCAAGGCTATGGTTTTTTCTGTGGTCATGTATGGATGTGAGAGTTGGACTGTGAAGAAGGCTGAGTGCCGAATAATTGATGCTTTTGAACTGTGGTGTTGGAGAAGACTCTTGAGAGTCCCTTGGACTGCAAGGAGATCCAACCAGTCCATTCTGAAGGAGATCAACCCTGGGATTTCTTTGGAAGGAAAGATGCTAAAGCTGAAACTCCAGTACTTTGGCCACCTCATGCGAAGAGTTAACTCATTGGAAAAGACTCTGATGCTGGGAGGGATTGAGGGCAGGAGGAGAAGGGGATGACAGAGGATGAGATGGCTGGATGGCATCACTGACTCGATGGACGTGAGTCTGAGTGAACTCTGGGAGTTGGTGATGGACAGGGAGGCCTGGCATGCTGCGATTCATGGGATCGCAAAGAGTCGGATACGACTGAGTGACTGAACTGAACTAACTGAACTGAGCTCTGAGATTCACATGTGATTGAATTCAAGTGTGAATACTTTGATTTGTTTAGTGCATGAGCTTTGTTTAAAATGTTCTAATACCCTATTCATTTCCTTAGAGTGGGAAAGACTAGAGATCTCTTCAAGGAAATTGGAGATACCAAGAGAATATTTCATGCAAAGATGGGTACAATAAAGGACAGAAATGGCAAGGACCTAACAAAAGCAGAAGAGGTTAAGAAAAGGAAGCAAGAATACACAGAAGAACTATACAAAAAAGATCTTAATGACGCAGATAACCATGATGTTGTGATCACTCATCTAGAGCCAGGCATCCTGGAGTGTGAAGTCAAGTGGGCCTTAGGAAGCATTACTATGAACAAAGCTAGAGAAAGTGATGGAATTCTAGCTGAGCTGTTTCAAATCTCCAAAGATGATGCTGTGAAAGTGCTGCACTCAATATGCCAGCAAATTTGGAAAACTCAGAAATGGCCACAGGACTGGAAAAGGTCACTTTTCAATCCAATGCCATTAAAGAATGGCAATACCAAAGAATATTCAAATTACCATACAGTTGTACTCATTTCACATGCTAGCAAGGTAACACTCAAAATACTTCAAAATAGGTGTTAGCAGTATTTGAACTGAGAACTTTCAGATGTTCAAGTTAGATTTAGAAAAGGCAGAGGAAGCAGAGACCAAATTGATAATATCCACTGGATCACAGAAAAATGCAAGGGAATTCAAAAAAACTTCTGCTTTACTGAGTATACTAAAGCCTTTGACTGTGTGGATCACAACAAATCATGGAATTTTCTTCAAGAGCTGGGAATACCAGAGCACCTTACCTGCCTCCTAAGAAACCTGTATGTAGGTCAAGAAGCAACAGCTAGAACTGGGCATGGAACAACAGACTGGTTCAAAATTGGGAAAGGAGTACATCAAGGCCATTTATTTGTCACCCTGGCTATTTAACTTAAATGCAGAGTGCATCATGTGAAATGCTGGGCTGCATGACTCACAAGCTGGAATCAAGATTGTTGGGAGAAATATCAACAACCTCAGATATGCATATGATACCATTTTAATGGCAGAAAGAGAAGAGGAACTAAAAAACCTCTCAATGGAAATGAAAGAGGAGAGTGAAAAAGTTGGCTTAAAAATTCAACATTCAGAAAACAAAGATCATGGCATCTGGTCCCAACACTTCTTGGCAAATAGATGGGGAAAAAGTGGAAACAGTGATAATAAATAAAACTGGGCTAGAACCAGGCATGGAACAATAGACTGGCTCAAAACTGGGAAAGGAGTACATCAAGGCTGTATATTTGTCACCTTACTTATTTAACTTATATGCAGAGTGCATCATGTGATATGCTGGGCTGGATGACTCACAAACTTTTGGGCTTTTATTTTCTTGGACTCCAAAATCACTGGGGATGGTGACTGCAGCCATGAAATTAAAAGATGCTTGTTCCTTGGAAGAAAAGCTACAACCAATCTAGACAGCATATTAAAAAGCAGAGACATCACTTTTCTGACAAAGGTCTGTATCTTCAAAACTATGGTTTTTCCAGTAGTCATGCACAGATGTGAGTGTTGAACCATAAAGAAGGCTGAGCATGGAAGAATTAATGCTTTGGCACCGTGGTGTTGGAAAAGACTCTTGAGAGTCCCTGGGACTGGAAGGTGATCAAACCAGTCAATCCTAAAGGAAATCAGTCCTGAATATTCATTGGAAGGACTGAAGCTGAAGTTTTGATACTTTGGCCACTTATGTGAAGAGCTGACTCATTGGAAAAGACCCTGATGCTGGGAAAGATTGAGGGCAGGAGGAGAAGGGAGCAACAGAAGATGAGATGGTTAGATGCTACCATTGACTCAATGGACATGAGTTTGAGTAATCTCTGTGAGATATTGAAGGAGAGAAAAGCCTGGCATGCTACAATTCATAGGGTTGCAAATAATTGGACATGAATCAGAGACTGAACAATTATTTCCTTATTTGGGAAAATTTTAAGTGTTTTCTTTAATATTCCCTCCCCTCCAAGTGTTTTTCTTTTTCATGTTTGTCTACTCTCATATTTTGACCTTTTAAATTTTTTTATTTTTTATTTTATATTTGGTCATCTCCTTCTAATGCCCTCTGAAAGAATTATCAGTTTAATATTTTACTTCCTAATTCAGTGTTGTATTGAACCAACTGTTGGCTTCTTTATTTCAAAATTTGGCATGTAATATTTGAGGTTGATTATTTTAATACCTTCCTACCCCTATTCTGTATTTCCATTATCCAAACATTTCAAAGGCTTATTTATACATTTGAAAATATGCTTATTTAAAATTCTTATTTTCAAACACCCATTAATTTTACTTCATCACATTTAAAAATTATTGAGGAACCTTAAGTCTCAGGGCAGAGTCTCTGGTATTAACTACAGGCTGCCATTCCTCCATGTCCATCTTTTTCTACTGTGTAACAGTCTCTCAGGCAACTGTCCTGAACATCAAACTTTTTTTTTAATTGTCTTTCTGGATTTTAATCAGGTGATCTTTGGAGTTAAGTAGAGAGAAGAAGGGAACACTCAACCCCACAGATCCCTCTGCCAGATACTGAATTGCTAATGTTTACTTGCAAAACCTAGACTATCATTGGGCTCACACTGGGAAATGAGGAAAAGGATAAAAGCAAAGTATTAACCCCTAACCTCTTGCTGTTCTTAGGAATCCAGCTCTTATCATTTCTATATCTGACTCTGCAATCAAAAATGTTTGGCCTCCACATACTTATCTCATTTCAGTTCTTATGTTAAGTTTCAGAATCCTGCAAATTCATTCACATTAATATAGTCTCTCCAGTATTGCATTCAGAGAAGGGGAAGTCAGCAACAGCCTATGTTAGTTAGTTATCCATGATAAAAATGCGAATGAACATTTTCATTCATTCTGTGTGTCAAGTGATTATTCAAGATAAGGGATACTATAGAATCAAGAGTGAAAGATGTAGAGTTAGGGTCTGTGTGTGGTGTTCTCAGTCGTTCAGTTGTGTCTGACTCTTTGAGACCCTATGGACTATAGCCTATCAGGCTCCTCTGTCCATGAGATTTTTCCAGGCAAAAATATTGGACTAGGTTGTCATTTCCTCCTCCAGATGATTTTCCTGATGGAGGATTGAACCAGTGTTTTCTGCCTTTCCTGCATTGGCAGGCGGATTCTTTACCACTGAGCCACTTGGGAAGCCAGGGTTAGCTTATAACCTATATAAGTCCTGATATGTCAAAATCACATACAACAAAGTTTTGGAAATAAATAACCAAGGCAAAAATTTATTCATAAGATACACAATGAGGGGATTTCAAGACAATATAGCCAATTAGAGGATTTCTTCCTCTAAAATAATTATATTAAAGTATTTGGTATACTCTCCCAATGCTAAGCCCAGGCAAGTTTGTATCTACTAACTGAAATCAGCACAGATAGAAGACATTCAAAAAGCAGTTTGCCAGTTTTAAAGTTCTTCACCTATCACATATAAAGGGCATATTTTATGTTCTAGCACTATGAGTGACTCAGCTTAAAAAACACATGGTGGGTTTCAGTATCAAAGACTGAGTAAGAACATGTCATTGAAAGGAAAGAGAAAATGATTACTGAAAGAACTATGATTTTCCTATCACTAAAAGACTATTGATAGATTAATTTCATTAGGAGCTCTTAGAAATATCTATTCTTCAACTGTAAATCTCATTATCAAAAATCAAATGTCATATCTGATTTCCCTGTAGAAGATAGTACCCCCAACACTCTCCTTTTCCCTCTACTTGTCTTTGTTACACGCTTCACCAGCTCCCATACAGTCTGTCTCCCTCCCACCAGACTACAAGCATCACAATGGTACAGACACAGTATGTTTTCAGTTCAGTTCAGTTCAATTCAGTTCAGTCACTCAGTCGTATCCAACTCTTCACGATCCCATGAATCGCAGCACGCCAGGCCTCCCTGTCCATCACCAACCCCCAGAGTTCACTCAGACCCACGTCCATTGAGTCAGTGATACCATCCAGCCATCTCATCCTCTGTCATCCCCTTCTCCTCCTGCCCCCAATCCCTCCCAGCATCAGAGTCTTTTCCAATGAGTTAACTCTTCGCATGAGGTATCCAAAGTACTGGAGTTTCAGCTTCAGCATCATTCCCTCCAAAGAAATCCCAGGGTTGATCTCCTTCAGAATGGACTGGTTGGATCTCCTTGCAGTTCAACGGACTGTCAAGAGTCTTCTCCAACACCACAGTTCAAAAGCATCAATTCTTTGGCGCTCAGTTTTCTTTACAGTCCAACTCTCACATCCATACATGACCACTGGAAAAACCATAGCCTTGACTAGACAGACCTTAGTCGGCAAAGTAATGTCTCTGCTTTTCAATATGCTATCTAGGTTGGTCATAACCTTTCTTCCAAGGAGTAAGCGTCTTTTAATTTCATGGCTGAAGTCACCAAAAATAAAGTCTGACACTGTTTCCACTGTTTCCCCATCTATTTGCCATGAAGTGATGGGACCAGATGCCATGATCTTCGTTTTCTGAATGTTGAGCTTTAAGCCAACTTTTTCACTTTCCTCTTTCACTTTCATCAAGAGGCTTTTTAGTTCCTCTTCACTTTCTGCCATAAGGGTGGTGTCATCTGCATATCTGAGGTTACTGAGATTTCTCCCGGCAATCTTGATTCCAGTTTGTACTTCTTCCAGCCCAGCGTTTCTCATGATGTACTCTGCATATAAGTTAAATAAGCAGGGTGACGATATCAGTTCTAATGAGGTGGATGAAACTGGAGCCAATTATACAGAGTGAAGTAAGCCAGAAAGAAAAACACCAATACAGTATACTAACACATATATATGGAATTTAGAAAGATGGTAATGATAACCCTGTATGCGAGACAGCAAAAGAGACACAGATATATAGAACAGACTTTTGGACTCTGTGGGAGAGGGAGAGGGTAGGATATTTGGGAGATCGGCACTGAAACATGTATACTATCATGTAAGAAACGAATCGCCAGTCTAGGTTCAATACAGGATACAGGATGCTTGGGGCTGGTGCACTGGAATGACCCAGAGAGATAGTGTGGGGAAGGAGGTTGGAGGGGCTTCAGGATTGGGAACTCATGTACACCCGTGGCGGATTCATGCCAATGTATGGCAAAACCAATACAGAATTGTAAAGTAAAATTAAAAAAATAAAAATAAATTTTAAAAAGAGGTAAATTCCGTCTTAGATGCTTTCTAAATTAGGAAATAAAATAAACCAATTAAAAAAAAGAAGTTAAATAAGCAGGGTGACAATATACAGACTTGACGTACTCCTTTTCCTATTTGGAACCAGTCTGTTGTTCTATGTCCAGTTCTAACTGTTGCTTCCTGACCTGCATACAGATTTCTCAAGAGGCAGGTCAGGTGGTCTGGTATTCCCATCTCTTTCAGAATTTTCCACAGTTTATTGTGATCCACATAGTCAAAGGCTTTGCTAAACCCCAGCACCTATAATAGTGCCTGTTCCAGTAAGTACTAATATATATTAATGAACAAAGACAGAACTCCAAAACTAAATGGGACTTTTATCCAAAACAAACAGCCTTGACACCTATCCTTGAGTAATGCAAGATATGCCCTGTAACAGTGGATTTGGAATATGAAATCTTTCCTGTAGCTAGGCACAAACTATGGTGCATCAATACCATGATGAACTTTCCAACTGTTGATTGTCAGTCATGCTATTCAATAGACATGGCTGATGTAGTTAGTTCAACGCAATATGTTTGGTAACTATTGAGATGGTTTTCACTCCAGAAGAATGGTCTGACAGGAGTGATGATGAATTAGGCTATGATCCATAAGGGATCATACAAGCACAAACCCAGGTAACTAGAGTAGTTTATTAAAGTAGAGGTGGTTTATTTCATGGTTAAAAAAAAAAAGTGATATTCTCATCCTTAACCTCTAAACAGGGTTAAGAAAAACATGTAAGCTCCTAGAGGTTCCCTTCTTTACTCTGAATTGTTTCCTTTTATTTCGCCTCTGGTTAGTCAAGGTGGGATTAAATCAAACAAGTTTGAGTGGTAAATTCTTTCCTCAAAACTGATGCCTTTATTAAAGATCTATCTTGTGCTTTTTAGAGAATCCTCTTCAGTGAGAACACACTAAAATCTAAAATCTCAGGTAAAGAGTGAACCAAAAAGTGCTTCAAAATAGTTAGTTCTGTAAACAGCTTGGATATAATACTTATGCTGGATAAGTGGCACTTGGATGAATCCTATCTAGAAACCAAACTTGAAATCAGGACCATATCACTTATCTGGAGTCTAGAGGGAGTTCCTAGGAAAGATGGAATCAAACAATCAGGGAACCAAAAGTTATGCAAGTCAAAGGCTAGCAGAGAATAAATATTATAAGGGAGGTGACTAAAATTTCAGAAAATAATACTGCCTCAACTCTCTCTTAGTATCAGTATCATCATTTCAGTCACTCTTGACCCCATGGACTACAGCATGCCAGGCTTCCATGTACATCACCAACCCCCAGAGCTTGTTCAAACCCATGACCATGGAGTCGGTGATGCCATCCAACCATCTAATTCTCTGTCATCCCCTTCCCCTCCTGCCTTCGATTTTTCCCAGCATCAGGGTCTTTTCCAGTGAGTCAGTTCTTCACATCAGGTGGCCAAAGTATTGGAACGTCAACTTCAGTCCTTCCAATGAATATTCAGGATTGATTTCCTTTAGGATGGACTGGCTGTATCTCCTCCCAATCTAAGGGACTCTTGAGTCTTCTTGAATACCACAGTTCAAAAAAATCTGTTCTTCAGCACTCAGCTTCCTTTATAGTCCAACTCTCACATCTATGCATGACTACTGGAAAAAAACATAGCTTTGACTAGATGACCTTGTCGAAAAGTAGTGTCACTGTCTTCTAATATGCTGTCTAGATTGGTCAAAACTTTCCTTCCAAGGAGCAAGAGTCTTTTAGTGTCATGGCTGCAGTCACCATCTGTAGAAGTTTTGAAACCCCCAAAAATAAAGTCTCTCACTGTTTCCATTGTTTCCCGATCTATTTGCCATGAAATGATGGGACCAGATGCCATGATCTTAGTTTTCTGAATGCTGAGCTTTAAGCCAGCTGTTTCACTCTCCTCTTTCTCTTTCATCAGTTCAGTTCAGTTCAGTAGCTCAGTAATATCCAACTCTTTGTGACCCCATGAATCACAGCACTCCAGGCCTCCCTGTCCATAACCAACAACTGGAGTCTACCCAAACCCACATCCATCCAGTCAGTGATGCCATCCAGCCATCTCATCCCCTGTCGTCCCCTTCTCCTCCTGCCCCCAATCCTTCTCAGCATTAGGGTTTTTTTCCAATGGGTCAACTCTTCACATGAGGTGGCCAAAGTATTGGAGTTTCAGCTTCAACATCAGTCCTTCCAATGAACACCCAGGACTGATCTCCTTTAGGATGGACTGGTTGGATCTTCTTGCAATCCAAGGGACTCTCAAGAGTCTTCAACACCACAGTTCAAAAGCCTCAATTCTTCATCTCTCAGCTTTCTTCACCATCCAACTCTCACATCCATACATGACTACTGGAAAAACCATAGCCTTGACTAGACAGACTTTTGTTGGCAAAATAATGTCTCTGCTTTTGAATATGCTATCTAGGTTGGTCATAACTTTCCTTCCAAGGAGTAAGTGTCTTTTAATTTCATGGCTGCAACCACCATCAGCAGTGATTTTGGAGCCCCAAAAATAAAGTCTGACACTGTTTCCACTGTTTCCCCATCTATTTCCCATGAAGTGATGGGGCCAGATGCCATGATCTTCTTTTTCTGAATGTTGAGCTTTAGGCCAACTTTTTCACTCTCCTCCTTCACTTTCATCAAGAGGCCTTTTAGTTCCTCTTCACTTTCTGCTATACGGGTGGTATCATCTGTATATCTGAGGTTATTGAGATTTCTCCTGGAAATCTTGATTTCAGCTTGTGCATCATCCAGCCCAGCGTTTCTCATGATGTACTCTGCATATAAGTTAAATAAGCAGGGTGATAATATACAGTCTTGACGTGCCTCTTTTCCTATTTGGGACCATTCTGTTATCCATGTCCAGTTCTAACTTTTCAAGAGGTTCTTTAATTCTTCTTCACTTTCTGCCATGAGTGTGGTGTCCTCTGCCTATCTGAGGTTATTTATATTTCTCCCAGCATTTTTGATTCCAGCTCGTGCTTCATCCAGCCTGGCATTTTGCATGATGTAGTCTGCATATAAGTTAAATAAGCAGGATGGCAATATACAGGCTTGATGTACTCTTTTCCCAAATTGGAACCAATATGTTGTTCCATGTCCAGTTCTAACTGTTGCTTCTTGACCTCATATAGGTTTCTCAAGAGGCAGGTCAGGTGGTCTGGTATTCTCATCTCTTTCAGAATTTTCCACAGTTTATTGTGATCCACACAGTCAAAGGCTTTGGCATAGTCAATAAATCAGAAATAAATGTTTTTCTGGAACTCTCTTGCTTTATTGATGATCCAGCAGGTGTTGGCAATTTGATCTCTGTTTCTCTGCCTTTTCTAAATCCCACTTGAATATCTGGAAGTTCATAGTTCACATACTGTTGAAGTCTGGCTTGGAGAATTTTGAGCATTACTCTGCTAGTGTGTGAGATGAGTACAATTGTGTGGTAGTTTGAACATTTTTTGGCATGGCCTTCCTTAGGAACTGGAATGAAAACTGACCTTTCCCAGTCTTGTGGCCACTGCTGAATTTTCCAAATTTGCTGGCATATAGAGTGCAGCACTTTCACAGCATCATGTTTGACATTTGAATTAGCTCAACTATCATTCCAATCACCTCCACTAGCTTTGGTAGTAGTTATGCTTCCTAATGCCCACTTGACTTTGCATATAAGGATGTCTGGCTCTAGGTGAGTGATCACACCATCATGGTTATCTGGGTCATGAAGAACTTTTTTTGTATAGTTCTGTGTATTCTTGCCACCTCTTCTTAATTAAAAAAAAAAAAAATAGATCATGGCATCCGGTCCCATCATTCATGGCAAATAGATGGGAAAACAGTGGCTGATATTATTTTTCTAGTCTCCAAAATCACTGTAGATGTTGATTGCAGCCATGAAATTAAAAGACGCTTACTCCTTGGAAGGGAAGTTATGACCAACCTAGACAGCATATTAAAAAGCAGAGACATTACTTTGCCAATAGAGGTTTGTCTAGTCAAGGCTATGGTTTTTCTAGTAGTCGTGTATGGATGTGAGAGTTGGACTATAAAGAAGGCTGAGCACTGAAGAATTGATGCTTTTGAACTGTGGTGTTGGAGAAGACTCTTGAGAGTCCCTTGGACTGCAAGGAGATCTAACCAGTCCATCCTAAAGGAGATCAGTCCTAGGTGTTCATTGGAAGGACTGATGTTGAAGCTGAAGCTCCAATACTTTGGCCACCTGATGCGAAGAACTGACTCTTTTGAAAAGACCCTGATGCTGGGAAAGATTGAGGGCAGGAGGAGAAGGGGATGACAAAGGATGAGATGGTTGGATGGCATCACCAACTCAATGGACATATGCTTGGGTAAACTCCAGGGGTTGGTAATGGACAGGGAGGCCTGGCATACTGCAGTTCGTGTGGTCACAGAATCGGACACGACTGAGCGACTGAACTAAATGAAAAAATGAATATTCCACTGAGTAAAGAACTGATATTCAGCGCAATAGAGGCATCTAAATTTTCATGACTTACATTTTACGCCACTGTGAAATGTTGACAGCATCTGACAATGTTTAATTCAAAAAGGCTTCAATATTGTTTTTCATGGCTAGAACTTGATCAGGAAACAAATAAGTAAAATGATCTAATAAGCAGAACTTGATCTTTGGAAACAACTTAGAATATCCTGATGATATGAGGGTATTTTTACTTTGGGTATCTACAAGTTGGATATGCTCATGGTGCAGACATAATATTCATATAAGCTTTCTTGTAATGATTATATGAGGGCTACTCCTAGTTCTCTATTTGGGATAGGCTTTATATTCATAAGATTTTATGGTAAGGTTTTAAATATGTTTTACACATATGCTGTCATACTTAAGCTAATTTGACATTCAAAGTCTGCTTATATTCTCAACTTCTTAGATGCAGGGATTACTGTCTATTAAATTTTACTAAACCTGTAAAATGGGTGTGCCAGTCACTGGCAGTTACCAGCAATCCACAATAATTGTTGAACCATTTGAACTTCTCACTATGATTTGAGTCCAATTTTTATGATAGTGTTGATTAATGTGAAAATAAGCATACAACTGGTAGCCAGCATTCATATCAATTTTCCCTTAATTCAGGACAAAAATAAAATCAAATTTGTCATGTTATCTTTTTTCACATGAGACACAAAGTATGCAAATATGACAGGGAAAAATAATCTGAGGAACAACCAAGCAACAATTTAGAGCTTGTCACAAATATTCTGCATATGAAATTAAACTTTCCCTTTTATTTAAATTTGTTTAAATTTAGAATGTGATCTTTAAAATGTTTCACAGCTTGTAGGGAGTGTTTTGGAAAGAATACATTTAGGTTTAATAAAAAAATAAAAGAGCCACTGAGAAGGATAAAATCAAATAAATACCCTGGTTGAAGAATCAGAATCAGCTAAAGTATTTTTTTAAAGAACTTATTAATAATTTTCTCTGAAAATATTGTCAAATTATCTCAAAGTAGGTTTATAGTTTACAAATCTACATGTGGTTTCCTAATGGCATATCGACACAGTATGGAATCTTAGAAGAAATTTTAACATCTCCCTGAAGCTATATTAGAGAAAATAAAAATGTTAAAGACCTAAAATAAAAACCAGAACCTCATATAGTTAGTAGAAAATTGCTATGAAAGAAATAAGGTCTTTGAGATTTTGCTTAGAACTCTTTTGTTTTATGTGGTAAGTGTTGAACACCAAAAATGTTAAAGATACTTAAATTAATGGAGCTATTTTTTTTTTATTTTCTGGCAATCTAAACATTTGGTTTTGATTTTATCATTTCCCTGAGTGGATCCATTAGTCTATTTTTAGCAAATTGGGTTGTTTGGGGTGGTCCTTGCCCATGAAACCTTCAAGACTTAACTACTTTAAATTGTTGCTGGTGATAAAAGATGACTTAATTGTTCATGTTCAAATGGTGCCTGTATTGAATCAGAGAAGCCAGGCTCCTTCACCTGCTTCACCTTGTGGTCCTTCACTCTGGCCTTTATCTGGCCATGTTCAGAGGAAGTCAATGATTTCCTCAAGAGACGAGGCCAAGACACCTTGTCCTCACCTTCGTGCTGACCTCAAGAGAGCCAGTTGCTTTTTTTTTGGCTCTTCATGTTTTGTTTTATGAATATAGTTGCTTTACACTACCATGTCACTATCTGCTGAACAGCAAAGTGAATCAGCCAGACGCATACAAATATCCTCTCTCTCTCTCTCTTTTTTTTTTTTTTGATTTCTTTACCATTCAGGTCACCACAAAGCCATGAGTAGAGTTCCCTGTCCTATATAGTAGGTTCTCATTAGTTATCTATTTTATACAGGAGTGTATACATGTCAATCCCAGTCTCCCTCACACCAGTCAGAATGGCCCTCACCAAACAATAGATGCTGGAAAGGGTGCGGATCAAAGGGTATGGATCTTACACTGTTGGTGGGAATGTAGATTGATACAGCCACTATGGAGAACAGTATGCAGGCTTCCTAAACAAACTAAATCTAAAACTACCATGTGACCTAGCAATCCCACTATTAGGCATATACTTAGAGAAAACCATAATTAAAAAAGAATACAAGCACACCAATGTTCATCACAGCACTATTTACAATAGCCAGGAAATAGAAGCAACTTAAATGTCCATCAGCAGAGCAATGGTTAAAGAAGATGTGATATGTGGTGTATGTACACACACACACACACACACACACACACACACACACACAGTGGAATATTATCTGAGCCTCTCTCTAAGTCTCTTTTATTCATTTAGGAGGGAAGCACAACTTTTGCTTCACCAGAATTGACTTTCAACCATCTGTATTGACTTGGCTATATCTAGTCTCTGCGCAGGGATGCCATAGGATATCAGTCTGGTGGCAGTTTGGGGCAAATTGCTGATTCTGCCCATCAGATCCTAATCCACACATGCACCAGACACATATATTTCTTTCCCAGGCTTCTGATTCAGGATATTTTGCTTAATATTTCATTAAATGACTTTACTAATAGAATTTTCTACTGTTTAAAATGGCCCTGATTCCCCTTCTCCCACATATAAATAAATATTTTATTAAAGGAGGACCAGAGAGGAACTTGAGTAATCTACCTACTTTCCCAGCTCAAAATTCTCCCTCCACACCCTTTTTTTTTTCCTCCTGTTCCATGACTTGCCCCTTTGCAAAAACCAAGAATGTACTTACATTTCCCCAGATTGCAACTAGGAAGTTCTATGCCCAAACACTCAAGCCTGAGGAAAAGAAATTTCTTTTTAAACATCTGAATTACATGTTCCTATATATTTTAACCTAGAATCAATAAATTTTATATACATTTAATCAAAATACTAACCTGTGCTAATTTTATTTCTAGAACAGAAAACTTACAAAACACATTTTATCTTTAAAGCAGGAGAAATTGTATTTTTCACACCATATCAACAGAAGTCTCAAGTCTTAATTAAGTACTTTTGATTTTCAACTTGGAGGGCATCCAGTCCAAGTAAATAATCATTCTTGCTTGGTGTCTTTAACATAGTTTCTCTGAACCCAATTATTTTCTTCTTTGAACACATATTTTCATGGCCAGAGCTCAATAAAGGAAAAAATTCTCTAAAACAGTTCCACAGCAAATGTGAGAAAAATGAACTAACATGGTCATTAAATTTTTGTATAATTACCTCTCTTTTAGAATCTTTATAAACTTAGGCATTACTGCTTTAGCAATTTAATGTAAAGAGACTTTGAATTATTTTACTAATGTTTTTATCAGCATTTGCTAGTACATAGGACAGATATATTTGTGGTAGTAGTGTTTAAGGGCTTTTTAAACTAATAAGCTATGATCCTCTGACCATTTATCTCAACCGTTACTCTAATATAATTTGGTCTAATGAAATGGCTATGTCACTGGAGTATGCCATCTAACCTTTATGTGTCCTCATTCTACATTTACAGAAATGGTCACAAGCCAGACCCTAAGACTAAAGAAGTTAATATATGCAGATGACCTTGAACAGTGCCTGACACAAAAGAAAACCCCTAAACTGCTGTTATGAGAGTTCACATATCCTCTTCTACCTAAAACATTTTTGACTTGAGTGCATAAATTTTCTTGTTCTTCAGTCTTCATGTCAGAACTTCACAATTATCATTCTGTGTTTAATGCTTTGCCCTTGTACTGTTTGCTCATTGCTTTCCCTGCTGGTTGTTGTTCACCAGCTTGCTGATTTTTGTGAAAGGAGTCAATATTATTGTGGACTGTATAATTTTTGCCTTTCTTATTTAACACAAGGCATCAGTGAACTTTAAATGTGTTTATTAGACATTTCTCCTTCTGCTTCTCCAGGGAAGAATCTCAACTGTTAAGTCCATCACAGGGATTGGCCAAAGGTCCTGCTTCTAAGAATGAGTTTCAGAAGGAGCCAAAGCGATCATGCTTTGTCAATATTATCAACCTTTTAGATCAAACTCTTTCCCTTTCTGCGAGTTCTTCTTATTTCCTAAAATATATATTTAAAAAAAAATCAGAAACTTTGCTATGGTTCAGGAGAACTATCTCACATGCTAGTAAAGTAATGCTCAACATTCTCCAAGCTAGGCTTCAGCAATACGTGAACCATGAAATTCCAGATGTTCAAGCTGGTTTTACAAAAGGCAGAGGAACCAGAGAACTAATTGCCAACATCCGCTGGATCATTGAAAAAGCAAGAGAGTTCCAGAAAAACATCTATTCCTGCTTTTTGACTATGCCAAAGCCTTTGACTGTATGGATCACAATAAACTGTGGAAAATTCTGGAAGAGATGGGAATACCAGACCACCAGACCTGCCTCTTGAGAAACCTATATGCAGGTCAGGAAGCAACAGATAGAACATGGAACAACAGACTGGTTCCAAATAGGAAAAGGAGTACGTCAAGGCTGTATATTGTCACCCTGCTTATTTAACTTCTATGCAGAGTACATCATGAGGAACACTGCACTGGAGGAAACACAAGCTGGAATCAAGATTGCCAGGAGAAATATCAATAACCTCAGATATGCAGATGACACCACCCTTATGGCAGAAAGTGAAGAGGAACTAAAAGCCTCTTGATGAAAGTGAAAGAAGAGAGTGAAAAAGTTGGCTTAAAGCTCAACATTCAGAAAACGAAGATCATGGCATCTGGTCCCATCACTTCATGGCAAATAGATGGGGAAACAGTGGAAACACTGTCATACTTTATTTTTGGGGGCTCCAAAATCACTGCAGATGGGACTGCAGCCATGAAAATGAGAAGATGCTTAGTCCTTGGAAGAAAAGTTATGACCTACCTAGATAGCATATTGAAAAGCAGAGACAACACTTTGCCAACAAATGTCCATCTAGTCAAGGCTATGGTTTTTCCTGTGGTCATGTATGGATGTGAGAGTTGGACTGTGAAGAAGGCTAAGTGCTGAAGAATTGATGCTTTTGAACTGTGGTGTTGGAGAAGACTCTTGAGAGTCCCTTGGACTGCAAGGAGATCCAACCAGTCCATTCTGAAGGAGATCAACCCTGGGATTTCTTTGGAAGGAATGATGCTAAAGCTGAAGCTCCAGTACTTTGGCCACCTCATGTGAAGAGTTGATTCATTGGAAAAGACCCTGATGCTGGGAGGGATTGGGGGCAGGAGGAGAAGGGGACGACCGAGGATGAGATGGCTGGATGGCATCACGGACTCGATGCATGTGAGTCTGAGTGAACTCTGGGAGTTAGTGATGGACAGGGAGGCCAGGCGTGCTGTGATTCATGGGGTTGCAAAGAGTCGGACACGACTGAGTGACTGAACTGAACTGAAAGAAAGGAAGATAGGAAGCTCCCAAGGCTTATTTGACAGGTGAATTTTTGAGGGGAGTGGGGGCAAAGAAAGATACCTTTTCCCCTGTTTTATATGGTGATGTTCTTCTCCTCACAAATACCAATATTTAGGTGCCTGGAGAGCAATTATTATTAGTTTTTTCACTATTACTATTTATCACCAATTGGAGAAGGAAATGGCAGCTTATTCATATATTCTTGCATGGAGAATTCCACAGAGGGCTACAGCCCATGGAGTCGCATGGAGTCAGACACAACTGAGTGACTAACACATTTATCACTATTAGTTTTATCCACTAAGTTTATTCTGCTTTATCCACAGAAACTTAAATTTTATTTTTAAGTTTATTATTTTTATCCACTAAGGCTTCCATGGTGGCTCAGAGGTTAAAGCATCTGCCTGGAATGCAGGAGACCCAGGTTCGATCCCTAGGTTGAAGATCCCCTGGAGAAGGAAATGGCAACCCACTCCAGTGCACTTACGTGGAGAATCCCATGGAAAGAGGAGCCTGGTAGGCTCCAGTTGATGGGGTTGCAAAGAGTCGGACATGACTGACAGACTTCACTTTTAATTTCACTGTTTATTAAACTCAAAAAAATAATTGTTATAAATAAATGCACAAATAGAGTAATAAATAAAAGAGTTTCAGCAAATTATATTTTTCCAAACACAGACACTGCTTACAAGGTTTACAAATATTTAATGTATAATATACAAGATCTTCTTAAATGTCTCAGCCATATTAACAACAAACAAAATAATTATAGCAGGCTACAAAAACGTTAATATCAATTCTTTAATTTCCTTTTGTTTTTCTCTATATTTTCCGTTATACTAAATTTTTAACCTATTGAGAAAGTAGGGTTCATTAAATACTAGAGCAAGCATCACTTTCTCTCACTCTATTCAGTATATAGGCCTAAGGATTTAATTTAGTCAATTTTTCTTATCTTATTCACTTCAGTTCAGTCACTCAGTCGTGTCCGACTATTTGCAACCCCATGAATTGCAGCGCACCAGGCTACCCTGTCCATCACCAACTCCCAGAGTTGACCCAAACTCATGTGCATCGAGTCGGTGATGCCATCCATCATCTCATAGTCTGTCGTCCCCTTTTCCTCCTGCCCCCAATCCATCCCAGAATCAGGGTCTTTTCAAATAAGTCAACTTTTTGCATGAGGTGGCCAAAGTATTGGAGTTTCAGCTTCAACATCAGTCCTTCCAAAGAACACCCAGGACTGATCTCCTTTAGAATGGACTTGTTGGATCTCTTTGCAGCCCAAGGGCCTCTCAAGAATCTTCTCCAACACCACAGTTCAAAAGCATCAGTTCTTCAGCACTCAGCTTTTTTCACAGTCCAACTCTCATATCCATACATGACTACTGGAAAAAACATAGCCTTGACTAGACGGACCTTAGTCGGCAAAGTAATGTCTCTGCTTTTTAATATGCTATCTAGGTTGGTCATAACTTTCCTTCCAAGGAATGAAAGTGAAGTGAAAGTCACTCAGTCGTGTCCAACTCTTTGTGACCCCATGGACTATACAGTCCATGGAGTTCTCCAGGCCAGAATACTGGAGTGGGTAGCCTTTTCCTTCTGCAGGGAGTAAGCATCTTTTAATTTAATAGCTGCAGTCACCATCTGCAGTAATTTTGGAGCCCCAAAAAAAGTCTGACACTGTTTCCACTGTTTCCCCATCTATTTCCCATGAAATGATGGGACCAGATGCTGTGATCTTCGTTTTCTGAATGTTGAGCTTTAAGCCAACTTTTTCACTCTCCATTTTCACTTTCATCAAGAGGCTTTTTAGTTCCTCTTCACTTTCTGCCATAAGGGTGGTGTCATCTGCATATATGAGGTTATTGATATTTCTCCTGGCAATCTTGAGTTCAGCTTCTGCTTCTTCCAGCGCAGCGTTTCTCATGATGTACACTGTATATAAGTTAAATAAGCAGGGTGACAATATACAGCCTTGACGTACTCCTTTTCCTATTTGGAACCAGTGTGTTGTTCCATGTCCAGTTCGAACTGTTGCTTCCTGACCTGCATATAGGTTTCTCAAGAGGCAGGTCAGGTGCCCTGATATTTCCATCTCTTTCAGAATTTTCCACAGTTTATTGTGATCCACACAGTCAAAGGCTTTGGTATAATCACAAAGCAGAAATAGATGTTTTTCTGGAACTTTCTTGCTTTTTCAATGATCCAGTGGATGTTGGCAATTTGTTCTCTGGTTCCTCTGCCTTTTCTAAAACCAGCTTGAACATCTGGAATTTCACAGTTCACGTATTGCTGAAGCCTGGCTTGTTGAATTTTGAGCATTAATTTACTAGCGTGTGAGATGAGTGCAATTGTGTGGTAGTTTGAGCATTCTTTGGCATTGCCTTTATTTGGGATTTACAAGGGTCCAGCCCCAGTTGGATCCAGGGTATCCTCAGGGGGACAGCATCAGCGACCTAGATGAATGATTATTTAGAGATATAGAAAGAGATAAGGATGGAATATAGCAGTTAGGACAATATAGGAGAGAAAGAGGCTGATATTCCTTGGTTTATGCAGAAAGCCAATAAAGTCTCAGACAAGAGACTTACTCTGTTCATGTAGGCCACAGGCACCTGCTTGAAAAGCCCACATTGGGCTCCCTCTCACGTGGGTCTTAGAAGCCCGGCATGAAAGTGAACTCAGAGGGCCTCTATGCCCCAGGGAGTCAGCCTGAAAAGAAGATAAAGAAAGAAACAAAGAAAGACATGGGGGAGCCAAGCTATGATGAGGCGAGGCCCAAACTTTATTTTCCAGGGAAGCTTATATACCTTGAGTTGTACATTGAAAATATTGGAAGATGCATAGTCATGCAGAGTCAGCAGTCCTGACCCTTATCGGGACCAGGCGTTCTCCCTGCATTCCTTCTGATATACAAAGATCTTGGTTGATTTACATCATCTTTTGGCCAGGGGGCCTACTAACATCTTATGACCCTTTCTGATAATGATTAGCCAGAAAACTCATTTTCTCCAAAGGTGATTTTTCTAAAGTCAGGTGCCACCCTCAGAAAGCACTAGATAAGGTTGCATTCCTATAGGGTAAAGGTGAAGTGGGCTATAGCATGGGAGGAATTTATTAACTCAAGGTCTAATGTGGTTAAATCAAAGGCTACTAATTATTTTCCTTAAAGACATAATGGGTAAGGGATATGGAAACTTTAGCAGCAAATATTGGCTCAACAATGAAACCCTCCACCAGTGCTATTCTAGTGATTTCTTAACTCCCTGAAAGGTTCTATATTTTTAGAATGTGTCAGGCTTCCCGTGCCTCTCACGGTTAGGAGGCCGTAAACAATCACATGCGTAGCTGCAGGAGTCTGAACAAACCTGTCAGGCAGGCTAGAAAGTCATCATAGGGGTTTGGATTGGAACACTCTATTATGCCCAGGAGACTTATTAACCAGAGCTCTAAGTTGAATTTCTTTAGAGAAAGATGGTTGGGGATAGCCCCCCCCATTAACATCAGAGGTATTGGTGAGAGGCATGATATAGTAAAACAGACATATTCTGGTTTTGGGGTAGATGCTCGAGAAGGTTTGGGGGGTCTCTCGAGGCCTGATCTCACCTTTGCCCATCAGGTCTCTTCCTCATGAACTTTGCCATGGGTGGGATCTCCTGTGCTGGCTCCCAGCAGGGACTGGAATGAAAACTGACCTTTTCCAGTCGTGTGGCCACTGCTGAGTTTTCCAAATTTGCTGGCATATTGAGTGCAGCACTTTCACAGCATTATCTTTCAGGATTTGAAATAGCTCAACTGGAATTCTATCACCTCCACTAGCTTTGTTCATAGTGATGCTTTCTAAGGCCCATTTGACTTCACATTCCAGGATGTCTGGCTCTAGGTGAGTGATCACACCATTGTGATTATCTGGGTCATGAAGGTCTTTTTTGTACAGTTCTTCTGTGTATTCTTGCCACCTCTTCTTAATATCTTCTGCTTCTGTTTTGTCCATACCATTTCTGTCCTTATCAAGCCCATCTGCATGAATTGGTCCCTTGTTATCTCTAACTTTCTTGAAGAGATCTCTAGTCTTTCCCATTCTGTTGTTTTCCTCTATTTCTTTGCATTAATAGCTGAGGAAGGCTTTCTTATCTCTCCTTGCTATTCTTTGAAACTCTGCATTCAGATGCTTATATCTTTCCTTTTCTCCTTTGCTTTTCACTTCTCTTCTATTCACAGCTATTTGTAAGGCCTATCTTATTAGGAGTCATTAATTTTTTAAATAAGTTTTAAAGCTAAAAGTTTGAGATTTCTGTATTAAAGCCAAAATGAGGAGAATTCTGTCCATTACATTTTATCTTTTGATCTGATAAGAAACAAGCTGACAAACTTTACTTCCAGTACTATTAGCTGATTATCTATTTTATCTTAGTCAATGTAAAAATATTTTAAATTGGAATTATCTTACCCTAAAAAAATGTCAATTAACCAGCTACTTGAAACTTTTTTTTTTATTTTTTACTATGATCCAAGCTCCAATAAAATTTTTATTCAAAATAACTTGAATAACTTTGTTAGGAGTTATTAGAAGTGTGATGGTATAGATAGACAATAATGTGAAATTATTTTCTTCACAGTAAGAACCAAATAATGAACTCTACACTGTTTCTTGTTGGATTACTTATTTTTTAGGTATAGTTTACATTCAATAACAGATTAAGCAAATTGATGAATTTTGATAAGTAAATATATTTAATTACCACAATCTGACCATAAAATATATTCCTCACTCTAAAAATATTTCCTTCCCTCAAATGTCCTTTCACAATTTACATATCTGTTATTGTTGTTCAGTTGCTAAGTAGTGTCTGACTCTGCAACTCCATGGATTGCAGCATGCCAGGCTTCCCTGTCCTTCAGTGTCTCCTGGAATTTACTCAGATTCATAGCCATTGAGTTGGTGATACAGTGTAACCATCTCATCCTCTGCCACTCATTTCTCCCTTCACCATCAATCTTTCCCAGCCTTAGGGGCTTCTCCTATGAGTCAGCTCTGTGCATCAGGTGGCCAAAGTATTGGAGCTTCAGCTTTAGCATCAGTCCTTCCAACGAATATTCAGGGTTGATTTCCTTTTGGATCAGCTGGTTTGATCTCCTTGCAGTCCAAGGGACTCTCAAGAGTCTTCTCCAGCACCGCAATTTGAAGACATCAATTCTTCAGCACTCAGCCTTCTTTATGGCCCAAATCTCATATCCATACATAACTATTGGAAAAACCATAGCTTTGATTATATGGACTTTTGTCAGCAAAGTGATGTGTTTGTTTTTTAATATGCTGTCTAAGTTTGTCATAGCTTTCCTTCCAGAGAACAAGCATCTTTTAATTTCATGGCTGTAGTTACTATCTGCAGTGATTTTGAAACCTAAGAAAATAAAGTCTGTCATTGCTTTCACTTTTCCCCCATCTATCTGACCATAAAACATATCATTACTCTAAAAATATTTCCTCCCCCCAAATTCCTTCCACAATTTACAGATCTGAACTGCCACCTAATGTCATTTGCTTTAAGACTGAAGAACATTCATTAGCATTTATTGAAGTCCTGATTTATTGGCAACAAACCAACAAAAAAACATTTTTTGAACAAAAAGGATACTTCTTTTCTTAAAACATCTTTATTTACTTGTATTTTTGAAGCATAGTGTAGTAGGATATAGAATTCTTAATTATACTTATTTATTTTTCCTCCATCCTTTGAAATGTCATTCCCTCATTTCTGGTGTAGATAGTTTAATCCATTTCTAACAAATCGTCCATTTATTTTATTGTTGTTATTCATACCATTACATTTTCCTTTGCTTGCTTTTGAGATTTTCTCTTTCTCTGTTCAAATATTGGACTATGATGTATCTGGAAATAGAGTGTTTATGTTTTACTTACTTGAGGTTTGGTGAGCTTCTTGGATCTGTAAACTAATGTTTTCCACAGATTTGGGAAGTTTTCAGTTAATATTTCCTCAAATGTTTTTTCTCCCTTTTGCTTTCTTCTGCTTTTCTGCAAATCTATTTGGCCGTATGTTGGACTGGCTTAAATTGTCCCTCAGGTCACTGAGACTCTGTTTATTATTAATCATTTAAATATTTTCTTCAAATTGGGTAATTTGTACTGATCTAGCTTCAAGTTCATTGCTTTATCTTTCAAAAATAGATTGTTTTTCTTCTCTCTGCCTGTTTATTTTTTGCCTAGTTTTTGTCTTTTGCTGTTCCAACAGGGGTCTCTCTCATACATGCCAGTTTAGTTGTCAATCATGTCTGTGTAAAATCTATAATTTATATTGAGAAGTCGCTCCAACGATTTTCAGAATGCTGACTTTTATCTTCATATTTCCATTTGTTTTTCCAGCGCAACATAATATATATCCCTTCATATTTCAAGCTATTATTCCAATTCAATCTAACTGCTGCTGCTGCTGCTGCTGCTGCTAAGTTGCTTCAGTTGTGTCCGAATCTGTGCGACCCCATAGACGGCAGCCCACCAGGCTCCCCTGTCCCTGGGATTCTCCAGGCAAGAATACTGGAGTGGGTTGCCATTTCCTTCTCCAGTGCAGGTAAGTGAAAAGTGAAAGCGAAGTTGCTCAGTCGTGTCCGACTCTTCGCGACCCCATGGACCTCAGCCTACCAGGCTCCTCCCTCCATGGGATTTTCCAGGCAAGAGTACTGGAGTGGGATGCCATTGCCTTCTCTGCAATCTAACTGCTGGGACCTTTAAATGACAAGGTTTCTGTTCTCCTGATCTCTCATTTACTTGTATCTATCTTTTTCTAGCTAAATCCAAAGAAGTTTAGGTTATCATCTTGATCTAAGTAATTGTTAATGTTTTAGTCTTACTCTTGCCTGTTGGGCTTTCCAAGTGGCTCAGTGGTAAAGAATCTGCCTGCCAAGCAGGAAACATGGTCCCTGGGTTGGGAAGACCCCCTGGAGAAGAAAATAGCAACCCACTCCAGTATTGTTGTCTGGGAAATCCTATGGACAGAGTAGCCTGGTGGGCTACAGGCCACAGGATCACAAAAGAGTTGGACATGACTGAGTGACTAAACAACAACAAAAATCTTTCCTGTTACAATTTTTGAGATAAAGTGTTCCTCAAGTTTCTTTTAATAGTTTTTTTTTTTTACTTAATTTTAAAAATTCATTTACTTGCATTTATGTGACAACTTCATTGCTTTACCATTACAAGAAATCCTAAACTTCATTAGCGTATTTCAATATTGGTATATGCTAAGAATATACTAGCATATATAGGAATGTATCAGTATATACTAGGAAGGAAACTGTCTCAAGTTTGTTAATATTGCCTAAATAAGTTTCTTGATCTCCTAAGTATATGGCATAAATAAACCAGAGTGACCTGATATATAGGACTCAAATGAGTAAAGTATTATCAAAAGCAATCAGAAACAAAACAAAACAAATGCACAACTAAAAAGGCAAATACATCTCATGTGAGTACTGAGTCCACTACTAAGAGAGCCTTCTCTATCAGAAGACCCCAGTGCAAAATATAATAAATTGTTTTTTATTTTCAGTTGCAGACCAGAATATGTGGCAATGGTTCCATTTCCCACTAACAAAGCCAATCTGAATAATGACCCCATACTTTAGATATGGGCTTCCAAGTTGGCGCCAATGATAAAGAACCCTCCTACCAATCAATGCAGGAGACTTAAGACATGAGTTCAATTCCTGGGTCATGAAGATCCCCTGGAGGAGGGCATGGCAAGCCACTTCAATATTCTTGCCTGGAGAATCCCCTGAACAGAGGATTCTGGAGGGCTAAGTTCATAGGGTTGCAAAGAGTCAGACATGACTGAGCGACTGAATGCACACACTCATGCATCTTAGAGATACAGAGCTTACACTTATTTTAGAGGATATGTTGTTTTGGCTTATACAGGATATGAATGCTTTTCTCTTTTGAGACAATTCCAAAGGAATATTATTCAGATGCAATTTTGAAATAGCATAACAAGTTAGAAAATGCCCTGGTAGAGTGTGGTCAACCAATTATATTCTAATTAGGACTTTGATTCAATACAAATATTCTCAAACGTCAATGTCATATATTACGGCTTTGACAGAACAGACTACCTATATTTCATATCATACTGACACAAATTCAGTTTAGGTTCTGACGATAAATGCTAGCTTCTCAAGTGGCTCAGTGTGTAAAGGGTCTGCCTGCAACTCAGGAGATGCAGGTTCAAACCCTGGGTCACGAAGATCCCTGGAGAAAGGCATGGCAACCTACTCCAGTATTCTTGCCTGGAGAAGCCCATGGATGGAGAAGCCTGCAGCCTACAGTCCATAGGTTTGCAAAGAGTACGACACAACAGCAGGGACTGAGCATGCAACATGCTAAGAAATACAATTGGAAATTAAATACAATGCTGCTGCTGCTGCTGCTAAGTCGCTTCAGTCGTGTCCGACTCTGTATGAGCCCATAGATGGCAGCCCAGCAGGCTCCCCAACCCCTGGGATTCTCCAGGCAAGAACACTGGAGTGGGTTGCCATTTCCTTCTCCAATGTAGGAAAGGGGAGAGTGAAAAGTGAAAGTGAAGTTGCTCAGTTGTATCCGACTCTTAGCGACTCCATGGACTGCAGCCTACCAGGCTCCTCCATCCATGGGATTTTCCAGGCAAGAGTACTGGAGTGGGGTGCCATTGCCTTCTCCAAAATATAATGCTAAGTGCAGTCAAATCATCAAGAGAAAAGCTGAGTAGAGAGCTAAACAAAGAAGCCTAGCACTGAGTTAGAAGAAAGGACAGCACCCAAAATGGTGCTGACCACAAGTGTCAAAGATTCCAGTAATGTTATTCTTAATTTTTAATAAAATTTCCTATAATTTCCTCAAAATATCTTATATTAATATTAATGCATTTGGAATTATTACAATTTTTAATATTGTTCTCACAATAGCTCATAATTTTTTTAATTAAAAATAATTTCTTCACAGATTCTGAGGGAGCTGGTAAGTTCAAAGAAAAATATACCTTGAAATTATTAATTTTTTGTATCAAAATGTATAAACATTTCAGCTGAAATATTTATGCAAATATAATATTTCTGCCTTCCCTGAAGGTACTTATCTTCAAAAAGGATTTTTAAAAGATAAAATTAACTGAATTATTTTCTATAATTTTGATTATTTGAATGCTTCACCAAATTTAGATGTTGTGAAATATAAAACTCAACTCCATTACATTCAAGTAGAATATGAATCTATTTTTGTCTGTTTGTTTGTTTTGTTTTTATTTATTTACTTTATTTTACTTTACAATACTGTATTGGTTTTGGCATACATTGACATGAATCCGTAACAGGTGTACATGAGCTACCAAACATGAACCCCCCTTCCACCTCCCACCCCACATCATCCCTCCAGATCATCCCTGTGCACCAGCCCCAAGCATCCTGCATCCTGCATGGAACATAGACTCGCGATTCATTTCTTACATAATAATATACATGTTAATAGGCCATTCTCCCAAATCATCCCACCCTCTCCCTATCCCTCAGAGTCCAAAAGTCCGCTCTATACATCTGTGTCTCTTTTGCTGTCTTGCATACAGGGTCATCATTACCATCTTTCTAAATTCCATATATATGTGTTAGTATACTGTATTGGTGTTTTTTGTTTTTTGTTTTTTGTTTTCTGGCTTACTTCACTCTGTATAATCGGCTCCAGTTTCATCCATCTCATTAGAACTGATTCAAACGTATTCTTTTTAATGGCTGAGTAATACTCCATTGTGTATATGTACCACAACTTATCCATTCATCTGCTGATGGACATCTAGGTTGTTTCCATGTCCTGGCTATTATAAACAGTGCTGCAATGAACATTGGGGTACACGTGTCTCTTTCTATTCTGGTTTCCTCGGTGTGTATGCCCAGCAGTGGGATTGCTGGGTCATAAGGCAGTTCTATTTGCAATTTTTTAACAAGTGGTGCTGGGAAAACTGGTCAACCACTTGTAAAAGAATGAAACTAGATCACTTTTTATCACCACAAACAAAAATAAACTCAAATGGATTAAAGATCTAAACCTAAGACCAGAAACTATAAAACACTTAGAGGAGAACATAGGCAAAACACTCTCCGACATAAATCACAGCAGGATCCTCTATAATCCACCTCCCAGAATACTGGAGATAAAAGCAAACATAAACAAATGGGATCTAATTAAAATTTAAAGCTTCTGCACAATGAAGGAAAATATAAGCAAGGTGAAAAGACAGCCTTCTGAATGGAGAAAATAATAGCAAATGAAGCAACTGACAAACAACTAATCTCAAAAATATACAAGCAACTTATGCAGCTCAATTCCAGAAAAATAAATGACCCAATCAAAAATGGGCCAAAGAACTAAATAGACATTTCTCCAAAGAAGACATACGGATGGCTAACAAACACATGAAAAGATGTTCAACATCACTCATTATTAGAGAAATGCAAATCAAGACCACAATGAGGTACCACTTCACACCAGTCAGAATGGCTGTGATCCAAAAGTCTGCAAGCAATAAGTGCTGGAGAGGATGTGGAGAAAAGGGAACCCTCCTACACTGTTGGTGGGAATGCAAACTAGTACAGCCACTATGGAGAACAGTGTGGAGATTCCTTAAATCTATTTTAAAAATAAGAGAAGCATAGCAAAATTCATCCCATAAGTACATATATTCTAAAAAACAAAGATAAATTTTAAAATTAAATACTTTAAAACATAGAGTTTATCACACAATTTACTACCTTGATTTTGAGGTAATACTGTTAATATGTTTCTTTTTTTAAGTTTAATTTCAATAATTAAAACTTATGAAAAGCTTCAAAGTTGAATTTTCCTCAGCCTTTGGTTGAAAATATATGATTAATGATTTCCAGCTGAGTTTGAACAAAATAGATCCGAAATTTTAGAGAATGTATTTACAAAAATTTTAATATCATTCTAGAAAAGTTAATTTCCAAGTTTTTTTTTGAAGTTTAGATATTGTAAAAAGCTCCTTTAAAAACATAAAAGTAAGAAAATGTACATATATATATACAAATATCCTTATAAGTATTAGTGTGTATATATACACACACACATATTATCCTCTTAAAAATATTCTGTGCAAATATAAAAGTAATTATCTTTTAGTACTGCCATTTCTATTTTCATTGGTAAAATATTTCCACATGGGACATGATTATAAACTACAAGAATTTTTAAAAATATAAATTTCAAAGTTCCAATACCATTTTTGCTCAAAAGCTTCTTCAGTTCATAACAGTAATACTTATATTGAGACATTTTGTTCCTCTCAATTTTTAATTCATATTGTTATAACAAAAAACAATTTCATATTTACAATCAAGCCTCTTAATTGAATTTCAAATATCATTCAGTAAACTTCCAAAACTTTTTTTCTGATTCCACAATTGGATGTATAAATGACCCATTATTGGAATTAACTGACTTTCTGTTCGAGACGTCTGATGGCGCTGGTTTACTGGCACCATGTAATTGTTGCGAAGCTCTTCTGCTAATGGATCTAACACATCAACTGCTATCACCACAATTCTCAGAAGTGCAAACACACATACAAACTTGTTATATAAAACGAGCCAAATTAATTCAACAGAATAGTCATTTGATACAATTTAAAAAATCATACTTTACATAGTATTATGTAAATGAACTTTCTACAAGTGCCCCTACTAACTTTACATCTTCAGACACAATGTTTTAAATATTTATTAATTTGGCGATCTGACACTTTTTGAGTAAATGTGTATATTCTGGTTTTGACTTCTGTCCAGTGATATCACCACAGTACCAAGGGTGGATAGTAAATGCCAATAAATATATCGGAAAGGTTACACAGTTATTATCAACTTTTGTGAGAAATCTAAGTTCAGTATCTAATATGTCATTAAAACATGCACTTTAATTGAGTTCCTGATTTGTTGCAAATTTAGAAAAAGATGATTTGCCAATCTTATCCTATAAGCAAACTCTTGAAATACATGTTTGAATGACATAAGAATTGTGTTCAATACTAAGATGCTTTTTTCTTTTTTCTCATTCATTTGAGCTTTTTCCCTCTCCCATGAAAAACAATCATTTCTTTCATTATGAAGCAATTATTTAGCCATATACTCTTTTCCACACATTTAAAAGTTAAACATCACAAATTAAACAGTAAATATTTCTTCTCAGCAATAGGAACCATAGATGCATTTAGCAAATAGATGTTAACACACTGGGAAAAGAGATTCCAGCAGCTAAACCTCTCCAAAACTAATATTTTATCATGCAGTTAACTCTAACAAGAAAATAAATTCAAGAAAAAAGTTGAGAAAATTTGCATAGGCAATTCACAGAATGGTTGTAAGTTTTATGAAAATAAGTTCATCATTTTTAGTATTCAGAAAAATGTAAATTTTAACAACAGTGCAATAGTTCAAGTTGACTAAAATGAGTAGAAAAAGATAAAATACAAGGATGTGGTA
This sequence comes from Ovis aries, assembly GCF_016772045.2. Lineage (NCBI taxonomy): Eukaryota > Metazoa > Chordata > Mammalia > Artiodactyla > Bovidae > Ovis > Ovis aries. Next base: position 65,364,107 of record NC_056062.1, on the reverse strand, counting down.
GGATGTGCTTTTCTGTTGGGATAATAACCAGATTCCGCCATTTGGGGGCAGTCTGATAGTACTTGGAAAATAAGTAACCATAAATTCTTGAAACAAGTGTTCTGACTCCTATATATATATACCCCAGAGAAATCTTTCATGGAACTACATCAGTTCAAGCACTATTTGGGCTGGGGGGAATGTAGATAGTCATTTTCCATTAGAGAGAAATGATTAAATAAAATGTGACAAGGTAGCTCTTGACTGACAAGGCAGCTTTTGGCATACAATGCAACAATCAGACTAACTGGGATAGAGAAACATATAGCAATGTGGATATATAACAGGGAAAAGGAGAACATTTATAACAATTCTAAAGTAATTTAAATAAGATACATATGCTTACTATACCCAGTGTTTTTTTCAGATAGCTCTTATCCAAAGACACACCTTGAACATATTATAGGGGCAAGAATATCACATTCTGAAAGAAAAGCAGCAAGGGCAAAAGACAGAACCACACTTCTAGGAAGTTACAGCAAAGAGAAGCAGATGTTGAGTTTATAAGCTTTGCAAGTGATGGCTAGCAGAATATGACATCCAAACCATGACTACAGTAGTTCAGGACATACTACCTCAAAATATGGTTGACTTTGATATTGATAATTTTGATCAGTAGGTACCTGCAAAACAGCAAATGCAGGGAGGGACTTTCTCTAAACTCCCCTTCTCTGCCTAAAGACAGAAATTCAAAAAGGAGCTCAATTGTCAGAAATGTTCTCCCAAGGATGTCACCAGCCAAGGATGATTGACTCTTGCTAGGAAAGAGAAGACTAGGAGCTGATGTCGAGCAGGGCCCTGTGGGGCTCCTGGCCATGAAGGCATTTTAGTCCCCTACTTCTTGTAGGCAAGACTCCAGCCTCTATGACCTTCTCTGAGGTTCAAAAGGCAAAACAGTTGCTAATCAAAGGAGAAGCAGCAATGAAACCATCTGAGGCAAGATTAAAAGGACCAGAGAGGCTCATAAAGAATGAAAAAAAAAAAAAAAAAAGATTCAGAGACCAACCACCTGAGACCCTGCACAAACCCTAACCTTGTCAGCAACCCACCCTTTTGAAGCTTTACTGAAGAAGGAATGTCCTTATCATTTACTGCTGCTTGACTATATAAATTCTCCCTACTCACCAGAGAGATCACAGCGCTAGGCTACTGTGTTTCCCTTTTGCCTGGTAAAATAATAGTCACTCTTTCTTCCTCCTCCATAACTCTGTTTCCATATTTCTGTTTGGCAATGGTGCACAGAGAGCCATGATATTGGTAACAAAGTCAACACTTCACCTAGACAAATTTTGTTCAAACCATCACGCTGGTATTGAACAGGACTGACCCTGTAGGGCTCCTGGGCACAAAAGCCTTGCTCTGTCACCAGTTTCTTGATTATAAGAAATAGGCTTCATTCAGCCTCCAAGAACTTCCATGAATTCCTATGGCAGGTTCATGCATGCATGGCAGGTTCAGTCATGTCTGACTCTTGTGACCCAATGGACTGTAGCCCACCAGGTTTCTCTGTCCATGGGGATTCTCCAGGAAAGAATACTAGAGTGGGTTGCCATGACCTTCTCCAGGGGATCTTCTCAACCCAGGGGTGGAACCTGGGTCTCTTATGTCTCCTGCATTGGCAAGCAGGTTCTTTGCCACCGGTGCCACCTGGGAAGCCCATATGGCAGGTTCAAACAGATGCTAATTAGGGAAGGCAAGAGATACAGAAACAAGGGAGGAACTGTCAAGAAACAATAGTGCAACCTTGAACCAAATTTCTAGTTCCCCCTCAAGGGAGATACATAACCATATCTTTGAGCTTTTTTGCAGGTATTAAAAAACACACCAGGTGTCAGAAGTTAATTGTATGCTGCAACAAACACAGAGACCCCAAACCTTAGTGGAAACAGAAAGTTGATGATGCTGACTCCTACTTACCTGATCACCAACCAACCAGACTGTCCACAAGCTGAGCACACCGTCTTTGAACCATCACAGTAAAACTCCTCACTACCCTCTCCAGTCTGAGAAACATGATTTTGAAGGCATTAGCCCACTGTGGCCTCCTTTACCTAGCAAAACAATAAAGTTATTCTTTTTTGAGGTGCAAAACTCTGCCTCTGAGACTTGATTAGGAGCTGAGGTACAGAGGCTGGATTTGGCTTCTAACCTCCCATTGAAACTGACTTCCCCCTAAAACCCAGTTTCTCTGCAGTTTATAATTAATCTCTCTATCCAAAATGTCATTTTCTTTCTTGTCTAACACCTGTTCCCCTCAAGACTGAGGAGAATCAAAGAAAAGGGAGGATCAAAACCAAGCAGGACTTTGGAATCCTCTCAGGTGCAAAAGTTGTTTGACATCTCCAATTTTTTGTTTGTGGGAAAAGGCTTTTAGTCTCCTAGACCTTCCTAGAGTTCCAGAGGGTGAACTTGTACCCATATTAATTAGGGAACTGAGGGAATACAGAAAGAAATAATAGTGTGCTGATGGGGCCTGGTTCCTCCTCAAGGAATATACATAACAATCTGATCAATATCTCTCAGTTCATCTATAGGAACTATGGCCCCCACCCAGGTGCAGGATGGTAACTTCAGGCTGAGCATAAGCCCATGGCTAGTTGAAACCAAAGGCGGATTCCAGCCCTTTGCAACACCATGGATTGAAACCCACCAGGCTTCTCTGTCCACGGGAATTCTCCAAGCAAGAATACTAGAGTGGATTGCCATGGCCTCCTCCAGGGGATCTTCCCAACCCAGGGACTGAACTCAGATCTCCCACATTGCAGGCAGATTCTTAACCAACAGAGCCACCAGGAAAGCCCATGAATACTGGAGTGGGGAGCCTAACCCTTCTCCAGGAGATCTTCCCAACCCAGGGGAACTGGGGTCTTCCCCATTGCAGGTGGATTCCTTACCAGCTGAGCTACCAGGGAAGCCCTGTTCCTAGAACACCATCCTTTTCCTTCACCATCCACCAATTAGAGAAAGATCACACATCCTGCAGACTTCCCCCAAAGTTTACCTATAAAAACTCTTCCAAGAAAACCATCAGAGAGTTTGAGCCTTTTGAGCTTGAGCCCTGTCCTCCTTGCTGGGCCACTGAAATAAACCTTTCTTTGCACCAAACTTCGATATTTCAGTTTCTCTGTCCTCGCTGCGTGTCTAGAACTTGAACAAGGGTTTGACGACACCACTTTTTCTTCTAAAGATCCATTCCTCTTTCCTAAAAAAAAAATCATGTACTCAAAGAGGGCTCTATACCTTCACCCCTTCCCTATTAAGAGGGTATTTAATCCTGAATTCTGAGCCATCTCTGGGAGTTGCTCATTTTTCCTTGGGCATTTCACACATAAACATGAGGTATGCATGTTAATAAACTTTTTTTAATTTTGTTAATCTTTTTATTACAGAGGTCTCAGCTAAGAGCACAGAAGGATAAAAAGAAAATTATATTTTCCTCCCCTACATAAGTTTGTAGAATGGAACTCAAGCAGCTCCAGATAGCAAAAAGTGAGAGCAAGTCCTACAGACAACATAAATCTCACTGGTTCATGATATGATTTTTCACTCCCTCTTGATATTCAATACAATTATACAGTACATGATACTGTGTGCCATTGGAAAATATACTGAGAAATATAAAGAGGTCACCTGGGTTTGATTAAGTAAGTTGAGGATATCAAATGGTGAGAAACCTGAACAACTTAAGGCAGAAGTGAAGAGCAGAAATCACAAGAAGGCCTTTGAATAGTTTAAGGCTGTAAGAGTGCACTTCTAGTTTAAGGGCTTAAGGAAGAAGAATATCCACCCCCCTCAAGACATCTGTATTACCTAAGGATTGAGGAAAATCAACATTTTCTGGCATCTAAACTTTTATTTTCCAAAATTTGGAAATATAAAGATACATGTAAGTAAATGGGGAATAATTTTTGTAAGTACATGAAGATAAATGGAAGGACAGAATAAAAGTACTTTTTTTCTATCTAAACCACTCAAATTCCTGTTTGATTACATTTAAATTACTCCTTTACTTGGGTTTAATTTTACATGCTTTATGTGCATTGAATTAAAAAGTCAATTTTCAGTATGCATTTATTTATCATTTGGTGCACTGCTATTTTACAGGGTAATTTTGTTCTGAATTAAAATGAATAGATGTTTGCTAATTCAATCCTATTCTTTAAAAGTCAATCCTGTGTTAATAAGAGTTAGGAGTCAATATTGCTTTAACTCATTTTTATATTTTCTTATAAAAATGCTTCTTGTGTTCTAATATAAGAATAACAGCTTGATTGTAAAATAAAAGATAGCTCAATAGTAGCATCTCATATCAATTTCATTTACTTTAAAGTGAGGACTAGTAGAAACAAATAATCATAATATGTACTTAGAAGTACTTACTTTTTCACATATAAATTATCTGTTAATATAATACCTTTAATATCAAAAATGTAATTCTAAACATACTGGAGAGTTTCAATTAAACATAGAAAAAACACCTGATTGGAACTAAAATATAGAAGTTAGCCTTATGCTATGAAGTATACTTAATATAATTAATGAGATATATTTAATATATATTTGTTCTTGCTTGGTCAATAAATCATGTCTTACTCTTTTACTATCCCATGTAGCCCACAAAGTTCCTCTGTCCATGGGGCTTTTCAGACAAAAACACTGAAGTTACTTACCATTTCCTTCTCCAAAGGAACTTTCCGACCCAGGAATCCAATCTGCATCTCCTATGTCTCCTGCATTGCAGGTGGATTCTTTACCCGCTGAACCACCCAGGAAGCCCAGAAAACTATACAGAACCAAGGTATACTCCTGCTCAGAGTTGTTAGCAGAGGGAACTCAGAAGCACATTTATTCTTTTTGAAAGCTCATCATTTCAGTGGTAATTGGAAGTGCCCACCTATACCTCTACTCTGTCTGAACTGTTTCCTTAATATCTTATTAAATTTAATGTATCAATTTCAAAAGTATTTATGAGTGCAAAAGGTTTTTTTTTTTGGGGGGGGTTGTTTTTTGTTTTTTTGCCACTCATTGTTTCACAATTGTTTGATCAGGAACTTTATATCTTCTGCAAGAAAGAAACTTTAGCTGTCCTTCCCTCTTTTGTTAGGTACATGTGGGGACCTAAGGGTTTGATGAGATGTGAATGTCCAGATGTGTCTGATTTTAAAATTGAACACAAGTTAACTCTGGCCTTCTTGGGGTTTGGATAGACTGTTGTACCACTGATTCCAGTTCAATATCTCTGCCATAAAGGAAGAAGTGATTTCCTCAAGAATGGATATATCTAGCTGGCTCAGTAAGACTTACTGTATTGTCTTCTACCAAGGACCTCACGGCCTGCAACATTTGGGGACAAATATCCTTCTCTTAATCCCTCTTTGAGCCTATTTCACTTTTGTGTTAAAGAGTATTTGTCTCTTTACCATATTGGCTATTGTTACCAAGGGCCAGTGGCTAAAAATAAGTTTCTCAAAGGTCAAGCAATTGTTTTACCCCATACCAAATCCATAAAAATGTTTTCAGCTTAATATACACTGGTTGTATAACCAGTATGACCAAGACATGTTCTAGATTTTGTTCAGTTCAGTTCAGTCGCTCAGTCATGTCAGACTCTTTGCGACCCCATGAATTGCAGTACACCAGGCCTCCCTGTCCATCACCGACTCCCGGAGTTCACCCAAACTCATGTGTATCAAGTCAGTGATGCCATCCAGCCATCTCATCGTCTGTCATCCCCCCATTCTCCTCCTGCCCTCAATCCCTCCCAGCATCGGGATCTTTTCCAATGAATCAATTCTTCGCATCAGGCGGCCAAAGTATTGGAATTTCAGCCTCAATATCAGTCCTTCCAGTGAACACCCAGGACTGGTCTCCTTTAGGATGGTCTTGTTGGATCTCCTTGCAGCCCAAGGGCCTCTCAAGAATCTTCTCCAACACCACAGTTCAAAAGAATCTCAGCTTTCTTCACAGTTCAACTCTCACATCCATACATGACCACTGGAAAAACCATAGCCTTGACTAGACAGACCTTTGTTGACAAAGTAATATCCCTGCTTTTTAATATGCTATCTAGGTTAGTCATAACTTTCCTTTCAATGAGTGAGTGTTCAAAAATAAATAAAATATAGCCTGTGCCCTCATGGAGATCATAATCTAGAATCAAGTGAAAAAAACACCACAGCAGGTATACCGCTAAAGAAGAAGAACTCTGATTTAAAGAGGCACTGTACACAAATAATGGAGAGATGTCAGGTAAGAGCACCATCAGGTTCATCCAGAAGGGTTGTAAATTCATCACAGATGTGATAATATCTTGGTTGGTCTTGGACAAACGATGACTATTACTTGGCTGATATGAGAATATTTAAACAGATTTATTTCTCTGGATGATAAGAAACATGGAGACAGTCAGTGAACCACATGGTTGAACAATAAATTCAAATCCAGTATCTCTTTGATTCAATTGCCCTTTTTATGCTTAAAAAGAAAAAAAAAAAAAAAAGGACACTGCAGCTCCAGATAATATATTCAGATTCAGGAAAGAACTAGATGGTTTGCTCTAGTAAAATCTGCCACTTTAGTAGTGAAAGCAATATTTTTCTACTGTGAGACAATTTGTATTCACTTGTAAGACTCCTGCCATTTGGCCATCTTCAGCTGAAAGGGGATTTGTGAAGAACCAGTCCAGAATTTCTAGTCTCTAGTTGAAAGGCAATAAGGAAAAGGGTTAACATGTTTGGTATGAATTAGCCAATCTATGAGGTCAGTCTCAGTTGAATAGAGATTTATCACGTTGAAAAATAAGAAAATAAAGTTGATGGCCAAGGGAAGAAAATGAGATTGAAGACAAAAAGAGATGAAAATATGAGCATAGGAAATTTTATGTGAAAAGAGGTAGGTATGAGAATGGAATGACATGGCATCAGCTGTGTTTAGTGGATAAATATTCGTGTTGAAAATAAGTTTAATATGTCAGTTTCTAAAGGAAGTAAGCTTTTGTCTTTTTCTTTTCATTGAATTAGAAGACTTTCGATTTTCTCTTGTTTCCACCACTTCTAATCTACCACTGCAAGCATCATAAACATTATAGACTAATTTAATAAAAAATTTTGCATACTCCTTAGGTGTCAGACACTTTGCAAAGCATTAGAGTTACAAAAACGGACTTCATTCTGAAGAAGCCTTGAACCAAGTAATAAAGCATTAAAACCTAAGGCCATGTTCCAGTTTTTAAGTGGTGTGATAAAGGAACCTAAATTAATGTTCTATTAATAATACTGAAATCACATGATTTCAGAGATTTTTTCTTATGAAATTAAAGTCCATGGTACCTTATTAGAACTATATTCCATTTACAAATAAATTAAGCATGTTCTTGCAATATGTCCATTGCAATTTAATGTATTTATTAAATCAGGTTTAGAACGGGAAAATGAAACAAGGAAAATTTCCTTTTAAAAATTTCTTTAATTCATATTCAATGATTTCGCAAAAAAATCCAGAAAGAGAATAAAATAATTATTTAGGCAATAAACTGGCATCATCAAGAATTCTTTCACACTAATGGAGGAAGTAGAGGAGCAAGGAATACACACAGAAAAAAAAAATCTAAGATGCAATTTAAGTACATTCAGGACAAAAGTAAAGGGTTTTCCTTTAAAAAAAATTGGATCAGATACTTAGGAAGACTATTTAAGAGCCACAAGAGGCTTTGCCATAGTCTAGAAATTATTAATTTTCTAGGCTTGGAAATTTAGTTTTGTCAGTATATCCAACTGTGATAGAATTCCCTGGATCAGACTTATTACTTTGCAGACAAAGGTCTGTATAGTCAAAGCTATGGTTTTTCCAGTAGTGATGTATGGATATCAGAGTTGGAGCAGGAAGAAAGCTGAGTGCTGAAGAATTCATGGTTTTGAACTGTGGTGTTGGAGAAGATTCTTGAGAGTCCTTGGGACTGCAAGGAAATCAAACCAGTCAATCCTAAAGGAAATCAATCCTGAATACTCATTGGAAAGACTGACGCTGGAGCTGAAACTCCAATATTTTGGCCCCCTGATGGGAAGAGCTGACTCATTAGAAAAGACCCTGATGCTGGGAAAGATTGAAGGCAGGAGGCTAAGGGAACAATGAGATTGTTGGATGGCCTCACCAACTCAATGGACATGAGTTTGAGCAAACTCTGGGAGATAGTGAAGGACAGGGAAGGCTGGTATGCTGCAGTCCATGGGGTCAGAAAGGGTCAGACAAGACTGAGCAACTGAGGAACAACAACAACTTATCACAAAGAAGTAGGGAAAAACACACAAAAAAAAGCCAGTTAATTGATATAAATAAAATAAAATTAAGATTGGAGAGATGACAAGAGACTGAGCACTTTTTCATAATTAACAAATATGAAGTGTGAAAGTGAAAGTGCTATTTGCTCAGTCATGTCTGACTCTTTGTGACCCCGTGGATTGTAGCACACCGGGCTCCTCTGTTCATGGAATTCTCCAGGCAAGAATACTGGAATTGGTAGCCATTACCTTCTCCAGGAGATCTTCCTAATCCAGGAATCTCATCCTGGTCTCCTGCCTTGCAAGTAGATTACTTACCATCTGAGCCACCAGGGAAGCCCAACAAATATAAACTGAAAATATTCTGAGACCAATAGTGATACAAATATGTACCATATGAAATCAAGATACTTCAGTTTTTCCTCACAGGAAGTTGAAGTGAGTCAGATTTTAAAAATATTTATTAATATATGGACAAAAGAAAACACAGAGCAATAAATACTATTCAGATAATTAAAATGAGTGCTATGAAAGAGAACACTGAATGGCTAAATTAGATGGTCATGGAAACTTTTCTTGAGGAGATACCATTTTAGGCTGAATGAATGAATGTCAAAGGTGAGTCTATTATAAAGTCAGTAAGACAACCATTACAGGCAGCATGAATGTTTATGGAAAAAAACTAAAATGGAAGCAGCTTGATATATCTATGAAACCAAAATTTTCCAATATGGCTAAAGCAGAGCAAATAAGACAGAGAGCAGTATGAGAGAGAAGGATGGAGAGGAGGGCAAGAGTTGTTGACATAAGGGCGTGGCCAGAAGAAGCAGTAGATTTTTCCACTAAGTGCAGTGGGGAAGCTATGGAGAATTTTAAGCCGGAATTTGACATAATAATGGATATTTTTGAAAAATGCATTTCTAGTTGTTATGTTTTGCTTTTAATGAGGGCAAAAGTGGAAGCAGGAAATACATCTAGAGGACTGTTGTGGTATTCCAAGTCAAAGATGTGGTGCTATAGCCAAGAGAATTTAAAAGATGCGAAGAGAAATCAATTCAAAATGTGCTTTCCCTCTGTATGACAGGCTCTAGATTCAACCATGTCACTTCAACTGATTCAACTTTGTTCCTTTCTATGGCTGAGTAGTATTCCATTGTACCTAGGTACCACATCATCTTTATCCATTCATCTGTCATGGTTGTTTCCATGTCCTTGCTATTGTAAAAAACATTGCAGCGAACACTGGGATACATGTCCCTTTACGAGTTATGGTTTTCTCAGGGTATATGCCCAATAGTGGGATTGCAGGGTTTGAATAGAGGTGCAGACGTAGAGAACAGATTGGTGGACACAGTGGGGGAATGAGAGGGTGGGATGAATTGAGAGTGCAGCAATGGCATATATACATTTCCATGTGTAAAATAGGTATCTAGCAGGAAGCTGCTGTACAGCGCAGAGAGCTCAGCTCAATGCTTTGTGATGGCCTAGAGGGGTGGGGTGGGAGAGTGGGAGAGAGGTTAAAGAGGGAGGAGAACATATGTATGCATAAGGCTGACCCACGATGTTTTACAGCAGAAACTAACATTGTAAAGCAATTATGTCCCAATAAAAAAATGCTTTCCCAGGATATCTGAAAGTACATATAGATGGATTGGATGAGACGGGGGAATCAGTTCAGATGCTTTCAAATACAAGAAATAAAATGTCTAATTGAAAGAGGCTTTAAAGAATCTCACATAACAACATATATGGAGGGAGATATTTCCAGATTTAGTAATTCAATCAATCATCCATGATTGTTCTCCCTCTTTATCTGCTAGTGTCAAAATTATTGGCAGACATAGGTACATATATCTGACATATAAATGACAAAAGGTGGAAGACAGGATCATCTCTTTCACCTTCTTTGCTTCTCTTCTAATAAAAAATATGTATATATTTTTTCTCCTATAACTCCCATGCACAGTTTAAGTTCAGTTCAGCTCAGTTCAGTTCATTTCAGTCGCTCAGTTGGGTCCGACTCTTTACGACCCCATGAATTGCAGCAGGCCAGGCCTCCCTGTCCATCACCAACTCCTGGAGTTCACCCAAACTCATGTCCATCGAGTCAGTGATGCCATCCAGCCATCTCATCCTCTGTCGTCCCCTTCTCCTCCTGCCTCCAATCCCTCCAAGCATCAGAGTCTTTCTAATGAGTCAACTCTTCCCATGAGGTGACCAAAGTACTGGAGTTTCAGCTTTAGCATCATTCCTTCCAGAGAAATCCCAGGGCTGATCTCCTTCAGAATGGACTGGTTGGATCTCCTTGCAGTCCAAGGGACTCTCAAGAGTCTTCTCCAACACCACAGTTCAAAAGCATCAATTCTTAGGCGCTCAGCCTTCTTCACAGTCCAACTCTTCAGTCATATCTAACTCTTTGTGACCCAATGCCCAGGCTCTTCTGTTCATGGGATTCTCAGCAAAAATACTGGAGTGGGTTGCCGTGTCCTTCTCCAGGGTATCTCCCTACCCAGGGATCAAAGCCACATCTCTTACATCTTCTGCATTGCCAGGTGGATTCCTGGGAAGCCTTTGGTCCTACTAGCTAGGATTAAAAAACTCATACTTATGTTCTATGAAAAAAGAAACAGAAATAGGAAGAATTCTGTCATTTTTAGCTTCTCTTGCAAGATGTGGACTGGTAGTCAGAGATGAAGATGACATTCAGACTTTCCAACTAATATGTTCCCTTCAAAAAACCTATTATTTTCCTATGTATTACATAGCATTTAGATTTTACTATTCATCAAATCCCATTTGGCTATGTAAATAACAAAATGTATGATGTTCAATATCAAGTGCTTTCCTGAAAAATATATGATTAGATATTAACGTTCCCTTGACTTCACATCAGCATTTCTGTCTTTAGGAAGAAGCATCTACTTACATCAATATAAGGCTAAAAGGAAAGATGCAGAATTTGAAATAATTTTAAACTACTAGTAGATATAGATACCCATATATTCTATCTCCAGACAGAGATAGAATAAACATGTGCCTTTTAGTAATACATACTATAAATATCTATATGTATCTATAAGTATCTATGAAAAATATATGAGGCATGAATATATAATTTTATATATTAACATATCAAAACACAAGATACTATGTTTATTAAATGATATATAATAAGATTCATTTAGTCCAGATTGTCTGACTCTTTGACACCCCATAGACTGTACAGTTCATGGAATTCTCCAGGTCAGAATATTGGAGTAGCTGTTCCCTTCTCCAGGGTATCTTCCCAACTCAGGGATCGAACCCAGGTTTCCCACATTGCAGGTGGATTCTTCAGAGAAGGCAATGGCATCCCACTCCAATACTCTTGCCTGGAAACTCCCATGGATAGAGGAGCCTGGTAGGCTGCAGTCCATGGGGTCGCTGAGTCAGACACGACTGAGTGACTTCACTTTCACTTTTTACTTTCATGCATTGGAGAAGGAAATGGCAACCCTCTCCAGTGTTCTTGCCTGGAGAATCCCAGGGATGGCAGAGCCCAATGGGCTGCCATCTGTGGGGTCACACAGAGTCGGACATGACTGAAGTGACTTAGCAGCAGCAGCAGCAGCAGCAGGCAGATTCTTTACCAGCTGAGTCATCAGGGAAGCTCAATAATGAATATATAATGCATCAAATCTTAGTAACAAAGTCTGATTCAGGCTCTATCTATATAGAAATAATTTATCTGAAAAAAATAACTCAAAGAATGTTTTAGTAAGGATCAAAAATTTCTATGTATCACCACATCATTTAATACTTCTGTGATATCCTATAGTTGAATCACTAGCATATTCTCTGTGTGCTTTCAAAAATAGTTGCTGTTAATTCCAGCAGACAGGAAAGGTTGTCTGTTTGTTTTTTAGTATTTCCAATGGAAGAGGTAAATTTGCTAATAAAATTACAATCTTTAAAGTAAATTTCAGGAGTTTGAAGAACTTTACATTTTACAATTTCCCAAAAGACAACTACTAAGATACAACACTGACTTACATGACATTGAAATTATAATCTGTCAAAAAATAGCTGGTTGATGAGTCAACAAGTGCATGACTAAGGAGTAAATATTTTCACAATGAAAGTTCTCCATCCTGACTCTGGTCAAACCGGGACAGAAGGGAGAGGCTTGTTTGTGGATTGTAATCAATGCTCTGATTATGTGATTTTTTGGGAAAAATACTACTTTAAAAATTGTTTTCCATATTATAACAGATTACTTTGAATAAAGGGAGAAAATCTCAAACTACTGGTCCTGAAGATTCAGTTCTCAGTCTGTCTGGGACATTACCATAGTAATTTTAGAGATGCTTATAAAATGTGGATATACTTCACCCGTGGACGTTTTCTTTTCCCTTGAATTGCTGCAGAACTGAAAATTGGATGAAAAATCTAAAAATATTAAGAGAAAGAAGAAATTCCTAAACCACTTAGGAGGTTGATTCTAATGCCAAAAGAGTAAAATCACAACATGTGAAGCACATTCTTTAATTCACTGTTACCCATGCATTTATTACTCTATAATTTTACAATCAGTTTCCTTACATAATAATAATCATAATAATCAAAAACACCAAGCACACATATTTACACACACATCTTTAAAAGTTAAAAATACCTGATCTCTGCATTTGAACTGTGTTATCTTTTTAAAATATATTCAGAAGATAGTGTTCCTAGACTATTAATATTTGTGGTATACAACAAAAGAAGAGAATTTATAGCAGTTAATATAAACATTAGAACTGAAAGGATCTAAAATCAATAATCTAGGTTTCCATCTTCAAAAACTTCTTCAAAAAGAGCAAATTTAATCTAAAGTAAACAGAAGAAAAGAAATAAAAGAGCAGAAATCAAATTGAAAACATGAAATTAATAAAGATAAATCAATGAAAAAAAAAAGCTAGTTCTTTGAAAAGATCAACAAAACCAAAAGTTTCTAGCTAGACTAATATAAAAAGAGGACATGTATTACTAATATATGAAGTGAAAGTCGAAGCATCACAGTAGAAACCATGAATATTAAAAGCAAAATAAAGAACATATATAATAACTCTGTGCCCACAAATTTGATAACCTAGGTGAAGTGGACAAATTCTTTTAAAAAATATAACATTCTAGAACTCATACAAGAAGAAATCATTTGAATAAACTATCTATTAAATAAATTGAATCAACGATTAATTATGTGCCAAAACAGAAAGTAGCCAGCCCAACTGGCTTCGCTGGTGAATTCTGTTATTAAACATTTAAGGAATAAATTATACCAGTTCTCTACAATCTCTTACAAACATAGAAGCACAAAGAATACTTCCTAGCTCATCTTTTCATGCCAGCATCACCCCACTACCAAAATCAAACAACAGTATTACAAGAAAAAACAAACATAAAACTACAAACCAATATCTCTTATCAACAGAGATGCAAACATCTTCAAAGAAAAGTATTAGAACATAGAATCCAACAATGTATAAAATTATAAGGCTTTGACCAAATGCTGTTTATCCCAGTTATGTAAGACTGGTTCAAAATTCCAAAATCAGTTAACCCACTCTACCACATCAATACACTAAAGAAAAAAAATGGCATGATTATATTAATATATGAAGAAAAAGCATTTGACAAAATTCATGACCCATTCATATTAAAAACTCTCAATAAAATAGGAATAGAAGGAGATTCAACTTGATAAAGAGTCTCTATAAAGCAGTCCTACAAATAACATACTTAATTGTGAGGAGTTCAACCCTTTCTCACTAAGATCAAGGGCAAAGCCAGGATGTTTTCTCTCACCACCATTTTTCCACATTGTACTGGAAGTCTGGCTAATGCAATAAAACAAGAAAATTAAATACAATATATACAGATTGATAAGGAAAAAATAAAACTGTCTTTGTAGTTGTCATAATTGTATATATAGTAAATCTGAAAAAATTCTAAAACATTTTAAAAACCTACTGGAAATAACATGATTACAGCAAAGTAGTAGGATATGTAGTTATAAATATATAGAGTTAAGTTGCTTTCCTATATACTAGCAATGAACAAGAGGAATTTGAAACAAAAAAACACCATACCATTTACTTTAGTATCCAAGAAAATGAAATGCTTAGGCTTAGATCTAAATAAAAACATATTCAAGATCTGTAGAGGGAAACTACAAAACTCTGATGAGACATACCACAAAACTAAATAAATGGAGAAATAATATATGTTCGTGGATAGGAAGACTCAAAACTGTCAAGATGTTTATTATTCACAACTTGATCTATAAGTCCAGTGAAAAAAAGAATAGAAAACCCAGAAGTAGATCCCCACTGATATTTAACAAAACTGATCTTTAACAAAGGAGCAAAGGCAATGAAATGGACCAAAAATAGTCTTTTTTGACAAATGGTACTGGAACAACAGAACATCCACACATGACAAAAGCTAACTCAAAGTGGATCACAGACCTAAATGTAATGTAAAATGCAAAACTATAACACTTCTATAAGACAGTACAGTAAAACCTAGATGATTTTAAATGTAGAGGTTTTTTTTTTTATATATATAAGCAAGCCATAATCCACAATAAAAATAATCTACAAGCTGGACTTCATTAATTATTTCTGCTCTCTGAGAAACACTGTTAAGAGAGTAAAAAGACGATCCACAAACTGGGAGAAAATGTTTGCAAAAGATGCATCTTATAAAGAACTGTTAGCTGAAATATACAAATAATCTTGAAACTCAACAAGAAAACAAGCTTGTTGTGATGAAAAAATGGCTCAGAGACCTTAACAGACACATCAACAAAGAAAATATATAGATACAAAATAAGGACATAAGAAGATGCTCTACATCATAGATCACCAGAGAAATGCAAATTAACATCGTGATACTATAACACACCTATTAGAATGCCCCAAATCCAGAATACTGACAACACCAAATGCTGGCCAGAATGTGGAACAATAGGAATTCACATTCATTGTTGGAATGCAAAATAGTATAGCCACTCTGGAAGATAGTTTGATGATTTCTTACAAAACTAAACACATTCTTACTATGTGACAGAGCAATCCTACTCAGTATTTACCCAAATGAGTTGAGTACACATGTCCACATAAAACCACCAGGCAGACATTTACAGCAGTTATTTTCATAATTTCCAAAACCTGGCCTTCAGTAGATGAATGGGTAATAATAATGTGGCAACCCCAAACAATGGAAGTGACACAGCACTAAAAAGAAATGAGCTATCAAATCCTGAAAAGACATGGAAGAAACATAAATGTACATTACCTAGTGAAAGAAGCCAGACTGGAAAGGTTACATAGTATATGATTCCAACCAGAAGACACTCTGAAAAATGCAAAACTACGGAGAGAGTATGGTAAAAAATCAGTGTTTTTCTGGGGTTAAGGATTGAGAGGGATGGATAGGCAAAAACAGCAGATATTTATGGCAGTGAAATTACTCTGTGTGATCCTATAATGATGGATACATCCCCTTATATATTTGTTCACACCCACAGAATTTGCAACAAGAGTAAATCCTAATGTAAAGTATGGACTTTAAATGATACAAAGTTAATATAGGTTCATTAATTTAACATAATGGGTAAGACTATATATGTGTGTGTGTGTATATATATAGATATATAATATACGGGAAACCTCTGTACCTCTGTACTCATTATTGTTCTTAATCTAAAGTTACAAAAGACAAAATCTCTTAAGGAAAAACATTTAAAAGGTGGTGTTTTTCCAATGGAGAATTATGTGCATGTCTTTTTGGTTTCCGTTCAGTTCAGTTCAGTTCAGTCGCTCAGTCATGTCTGACTCTTTGCGACCCCATGAATTGCAGCACAACAGGCCTCCCTGTCCATCACCAACTCCTGGAGTTCACCCAAACTCATGTCCATCGAGTCAGTGATGCCATCCAGCCATCTCATCCTCTGTCGTCCCCTTCTCCTCCTGCCTCCAATCCCTGCCAGCATCAGAGTCTTTCCAATGAGTTAACTCTTCCCATGAGGTGGCCAAAGTATTGGAGCTTCAGCTTTAACATCAGTCCTTCCAAAGAACACCAAGACTGATCTTCTCTAGAATGGACTGGTTGGATCTCCTTGCAGTCCACGGGACTCTCAAGAGTCTTCTCCAACACCACAGTTCAAAAGCATCAATTCTTCAGTGCTCAGCTTTCTTCACAGTCCAACTCTCAAACCCATACATGACCACTGGAAAAACCATAGCCTTGACTAGATGGACCTTCTTTGGCAAAGTAATGTCTCTGCTTTTCAATATGCTATCTAGGTTGGTCATAATTTCCTTCCAAGGAGCAAGTGTCTTTTAATTTCATGGCTGCAATTATCATCTGCAGTGATTTTGGAGCCCCAAAAAACAAAGTCTGACACTGTTTCCCCATCTATTTCCCAGGAATTGATGGAACCAGATGCCATGATCTTAGTTTTCTGAATACTGAGCTTTAAGCCAACCTTTTCACTCTTCTCTTTCACTTTCATCAAGAAGCTCTTCAAGCTCCACTTCACTTTCCGCCATAAGGGTGGTGTCATCTGCATATCTGAGGTTATTGATGTTTCTCCCGGCAATCTTGATTCCAGCTTGTGCTTCTTCCAGCCCAGTGTTTCTCATGATGTACTCTGCATATAAGTTAATAAGCAGGCTGACAATATACAGCATTAACATACTTCTTTTCCTATTTGGAACCAGTCTGTTGTTCCATGTCCAGTTCTAACTATTGCTTCCTGACCTGCACATAGGTTTCTCAAGAGGCAGGTCAGGTCATCTGGTATTCCCATCTCTTTCAGAATTTTCGAGTTTATTGTGATCCACACAGTCAAAGGCTTTGGCATAGTCATTAAAGCAGAAATAGATGTTTTTCTGGAATGCTCTTGCTTTTTCCATGATCCAGCAGATGTTGGAAATTTGATCTCTGGTTCCTCTGCCTTTTCCAAAACCATGTTGAACATCTGGAAGTTCATGGTTCACGTATTGCTAAAGCCTGGCTTGGAGAATTTTGAGCATTACTTTACTAGCATGTGAGATGAGTGCAATTGTGCAGTAGTTTGAGCATTCTTTGGCATTGCCTTTCTTTGGGATTGAAATGAAAACTGACCTTTTCCAGTCCTGTGCTACTGCTGAGTTTTCCAAATTTGCTGGCATATTGAGTGCAGCACTTTCACAGCATCATCTTTCGGGGTCTGACATAGCTCAACTGGAATTCCATCACCTCCACTAGCTTTGTTCAGTTAGTTACGTTCAATTGCTTTGTACATAACAACTTTCTAAAATATAACTTCTCTCATAAATGAATAAACTTTCTTTCCATGTTAAGTGCTAAAGTCCTTTCTTGATGTACTATGGCAAATGTAGCACTAGATGACACAGTATTTGCTTCTCTGAGTCACATAGTGCCTTGTTGTTCAGAGACCAAATACAAATGGCAACATGGCAAGTTAAGGCCACTGGAACTGTTTATTTAGTCCTTCATGTTTTGAACATGAGTTTCTTTTGATGCTCTTACACTCATATGCTCACCAAAGCTGTTATATTCTGACCTTCAGAATTATTTTTTGAAATATTTATAGGCGAAGGGACTCAATTACAAATTGTACTTCCATCATTTCTGAATAGTTTATAATATTTTAGCTAAAATATACTTCCAAAAAAGAATCTACACAGTATCCATTTTACGTTCACATAAAAAAATCAGCATTGCCTCTGGTTAATGACCTCCTAGCCTTTATCTATTGATTATGTTTCCTGATTTATTTTTTTCTCTCAAGTATCTTCCAGCTAAATTCACCTTTTCTCACCCTAAAATTAATTTTGTTCAATAAGTGACCTTGCTATTATTTCTTGCAGGCATGGAGGTTTTCATCATCTCTGCAGATATTCATATATATGAATATATATGAAAGGCAAGGACTCTCAGTTATTTTTATTCTAACAATTGTCAATGTTTTACAGTAGAAATTTTTCTTCATTTCATTAGCAGTAAATACTGTGTGACCCTTTTAGCATACATAAAAATGTACCTCTTCCTATTACATTTATGCATTTGGCCAAATGCTTTCACACTGCATTTAAATACAGTAAGTTGATTGATTGGATTTAGCAGTAGAAGGAAATTAAGTTATTTTTTATTTCTGTTTCATATGAATAAAAAAATTCATTCTGCAAAATATTCTGTTTGAATCATGTTTTTTGATTGTTGCTCTTTTCAAAGACAACAAACAAGTTGACTTTGAGGACTGTGTTCTTAAACATTAAGTAATGCTGGTATTTAGATATTAAGTGCACCTGTATGTCACCCACTATTCATAAACACATGCTTTCTATACAGAAATGTATGAAGAGATTCTATCAACAATTTTGGCCATTGACAAAGCAGTGTAACACGAACAGTTACTTATTTCCTATCTTACATCCCTTTTATTACATTTACTTTCAAATATGGAAGCAATTTTTTTAAGAGAAGTTTCTAAAACCTGCAACATTGAAAATGATATTATTGCATGAAATATTTCTGTGAACATTTGTCTCAATTATTAAATAAAGATGTATAAAGGCTTTATGCAATCATATTTCTAAAAAAGAAAATTCTGTTTAGATAATATTCATATTATAGATCTTATTTCCAGTTTATTGTTTTAATTTTTAACAGTTTTATTGCAACAGGATTCACATACCATGCTATCTACTTATTATTTTTACCATATTCACAGAGTTGTAAAACCATTATGATAATCTAATTTTAGGATACTTTATTCCCCCCAAGAAACCAAGTACAAATTAGCAGTTACTTCCAATCCCCTCTCTCCTCAGCTCCTGGCAACCCATTAATCTACATTCTCCCTATGTATATCTTTTCCCATTCTGGACATTACATATAAAGGGAATCATATAATAGGTGGTGCTTTGTGACTAGTTCCTTTCACTTAGGTAATATCTTCCGAGTTCATCCATGTTGTAGCTAATGTAGTTCCTCCATGTATCACTAATTTCTTCTAATAATTACTAATATCCCATTGTATGGATGTATCATATTTACCAACACATTGTTTGATGGACATTTGGGTTGTGTAAAGCACATTTTGTTTATTATAAATAACGCTACTCTGAACATTTGCATGCAAGTGGTTTGTGTGTGTATGTGTTTGGGGGGGGGGTACCTATGGTGTTTCTTATTCTCAGGAATATACCAAAGAGTAGAAGTTGCTTAGTCATGTAAAGGCTTGATGCTTAGCTTTTGACAACTCCACAGCAGTTGCACCATTATATTATCAACACGCTATATTAGAAACTTAAGCTCTCCACATGCTCATAAACATTTGTTCTTGTCCATCTTTTTGAATGTAGTTATTCAAATGTAGTTATTGTAGTTTTGGTTTTCATTTTCCTAAGGACAAATGATGTTGAGCAATTTTCATGCACATATTGTACATTTTAACAAGCAAAACACCTATTCCTACCATTTCCCTATTTTTATTGTTTTTTAATTGCTGATTTACAAGTTTTTTTTAGTCTTCATATAGATCTTTATCAGTTATTTCATTTGAAAATATTCTCCCATTTATGTGTTGTCTTTGCATTCCTTACACTTTGATGCACCAAAGTATTTAATTTTTATGACAACCAATTTATTTAACTTTTCTTCATTGCACTTTTGGTGTGACATGTCAGAAAGCATTACTGGATCCAAAGTCACAAAGACTTATCCCTATGGATCATTCTTTGATATTTATAGACTTGTATCTTACATTTAAGCCTTTGACCTGCTGCTGCTGCTGCTGCTGCTAAGTCGCTTCAGTCGTGTCCGACTCTGTGCAACCCCATAGACGGCAGCCCACCAGGCTCCCCCCATCCCTGGGATTCTCCAGGCAAGAACACTGGAGTGGGTTGCCATTTCCTTCTCCGATGCATGAAAGTGAAACGTGAAAGTGAAGTCGCTCAGTCGTGTCAGACTCTTAGCGACCCCATGGACTGCAGCTTACCAGGCTCCTCCATCCATGGGATGACCTACTTAGAGTTAATTTTTGTTTTTGGTCTAAAGGGGTGCAGTTTCATTGTTCCACAAGTGAATACCCAATTGTCACAGCATCATTTGTTGAAGAGACTGTTCTCTCCCTATTAAATTATCTTGGCACCCTTATCAAAAGTCAACTATCTGACTACAGATGTATAGATTTATTTACTGGGATTGTAATTCTATCTCATTGATCAGGATGTCCATCCTGGTGCTGTTTAGATTACTGTGGCTTTGTAGTAACTGAATTTGAAACTGAGAATTATGAGTCAGACAACTTTGCTCCTCTTTACAAAACTTGTTTTGGCTATTCTGGCCCTGTTGTATTCCCAAACAACTTTAAGTATCTACTAATCCAAATCTGGAAAAATAGTCTTTGGGATTTTTAATAAAGATTATGCTAAATTTGTAGATCAATTTAAAGAATGTTGTCATCTTAATATTCTGTCTTGTGCATAGAGTTGCTTTCCATTTATTTATTTTCATTTAATTTCTTTTAATATTTTATAGTTTATATTATAAAAAGCCTTGCTTTCCTTTTGCTATATTAATTCTTATGCATTTTGTTATTTTTATGCTATTGTAAATGAAATTGTGTTCATTATCAGATGGTTTAGGGCAAAAGAATACACCTTTTTTTTATTGATCATCTGCTTATTGTCACTTCCACCTGAAAAAATAATAAGCTTATCATTAGAGAAATATTACAGAACTTAATTATCATCTACCTCATCTCTACAAAAATATGCCCTTCTTCCATTTTATCCGTGGTAGTAAATGATATACTCACAACACTGTTTTTAAGTCCCAAACCACAAAACCAGGCTAGATTTCCTTCTTTCCCTCCTTCCACGTCCATCATTCCTTCATTAAAAAGTCAATTTTGTTCTACCTTGAAAAATTATCTCAAATATATCTATGTATATATATAATATTTTACTCAAACATATATATATATATATATTTATCAAATATGTGTAGTTATATTATTACTACAATCAACATTAGCCCAGGACTTCAATATTTTTGCCAGAATACTATAAAATCTACAACAACATCCTGGTTGGTCACTCAGGCCACTTTTGTCTCTTATAATATATTCATCCATTATTATCTTGAGTGGTCTCTTAGGATCTCATGTTCTACTAACTGAGTTAACCAAGAGGCCTTCTGAAGTGTCTTTTGAAACATAAACTAAACCAATCCACATCCCTACTTAAAACCACTCCAAGTTTTTATGCTACACTTAGAGTAAAATTAGTATTACACATACACACCTCTTCGACTCTGTCTTTATGGCTTCCTGTGCTCCAGTCACACTAATTTTCCGATTCTTCCTCAAGCACATTCATGTGTATTATTTGTGCATGTTACTGCCTCATCCCAGAGCATTCTCTCCCCATGTCTATCACGATGGGCTCCTTCTTGTCAGTAAGGTCACAGATCAGTTGTTACGCCTTTAGGAACTTCTTTCCTGATCATCCTCCCTAAGAATCTTACCCTCAACGCTCTCTATTACATCAAACGGTTTTATGTTATTTATAGCATCTAATGGAGAAGGCAATGGCACCCCACTCCAGTACTCTTGCCTGGAAAATCCCATGGACAGAGGAGCCTGGTAGGCTGAGGTCCATGGGGTCACGAAGAGTCGGACATGACTGAGCGCCTTCACTTTGACTTTTCACTTTCATGCATTGGAGAAGGAAATGGCAACCCACTCCAGTATTCTTGCCTGGAGAATCCCAGGGATGGGGGAGCCTGGTGGGCTGCCATCTATGGGGTCACACAGATTCGGACACGATTGAAGCGATTTAGCAGCATTGATTACTAAAATAACTCTTATTTGTTAATGTACCTACTTATATAGTCTATCTTCCCCCTTTGTTGTGCTTGGTTCAGAAACCTTGACTTTATCACTCAGGATACTATTACCTATATCTGAAACCTGAGTGAATGAAGTCTTAGCATTACCACAGCAGATTTGACATTTAGAAATTACCATAACCACTTGTTAGTAAAACACTTTCTTGTAGGTTGAATTATAATTAGTATGGAATTCAGGAGAGATGCTTGTCTAAATATTGACTTAGAGATGAACTTTTCTATTTTCTCAAGCACCATTTTCTGTTTAAGTCTAGATCTTGTGTGTCAACAATAGAACCAAAGATGAATGTATGTTAATGCCTAGAGTGTCCTAGAGTATTGCTTCAAAAGGCAGAGGATTAAACTCAACAGTTACGGAGTTATTTGGGGCACCACATTTTTCTTTTAATTTTGAAACTTCTTTAAATAGCCTGTATTTTTAGTTGGCCATTATCCATCGAATTGATTCACAATAATTCAGTTAAATATGGAGGCATATTTTTCTAATCATGTGAAAATAATAAATGAAATATTTACTCTGTCACTCACAAAGTAATTTCCAGAAATTTTAAGGGCTTAAATGCAGAAAACTAAGTTTTAATGTTTTAAACATATAACGGGATAGCTTTTATGAAATACACATGCAAAACAACCCATAAATCACAAGAAAGGTAGATTTGACTTCATTAAAATTTAAAAAAAAAACCTTACGTATGAGGAAAGACCTGACAAAAAGTAAATCATAGACAGAAGATTGGTAGAAGACATTTTGAACATAAAACTAAAGTATTACTTGTAATATATTAAAAACTGTTAAAATAGTAACATATCTACCCCCTCCCACTCCCAGCACACACACACATACACACACACACAAACATACACACAAAGAGCCAAAGGATATTCATTGAAAAATTCAAAAATCCAAAGAGCAAGCAATCAGATTGGCAAAAGTCCAATATCATTTGTAAGTAGGGAAATGAAAATATTTTTAAAACTGAGATACCATTTCACACAGAATGTGGAAACAGAAACAGCCATGAACTCACAGTGAATTATATAATGATATAATCATTTTGTATAGCAATTTGTCAGTAGCCAATAGAGCTTTTCCAATAGCTCAGCATGACCATTTCTAAGAATATTTGCTAGATGAAGTCTCAAACAATATACAAGAAAACCTGCTCAGAGATGTTAATTGCATTGTTTGCAATGAAACCAAATTAGAAACCACATAAATATTCATCAAAAGAAAATAAATAGATGTTTGGTCTTAAACAAAATGGTCTTACATTTAAAATGAGTCAACTGGAATAGACAGATAAAAATTTTTAGAAACATGATGTTTAGCGACTAAACATTGCATATAGACATAAATGTGTGTGTGTGTGCTCAGTTGCTCAGTTGTCTTGATTCTGCAACCCCATGAACTGTATGTAGCCTGCTATGCTCTTCTGTCCATGGAATTTTCCAAGCAAGAATACTGGAGTTGGTTGCCATTGCCTACTCCACTATTTATACAAAAGTTAACAGTGACTTAATTTTAACGCAATCTATATATTGATTAGAGATGCATAAATGTCTGGTGAAACATGAAAACATGCATAGGAAGAATTCACACTTACCTCAAGGTAGTGCCTACCCTTGGGGAGTTTGGGTGGAACAGAAAGAGTACTACCGTAGCTTCATTGTTTCTAAAAATATCTGAATCATATATGATAAATATTAATATTATCTTTGGGTAGGAATATATAGGAATTGTTATTATTTTTATTTTTTCCTATGTTTTAAATAATGTATGTGTTAGTTTCCTATGGCTGGTATAATAAATTATCACAAAATGGTAGTTTAAAATTACAGGTATTTATTGTTTTGCATTCTGGAGGCCAGAAGTCCAAAATCAGTTTTGTTAAGCTAAAACCTAGGTGTTGAGAGGACCACTCTTCCTCTGGAGGTTCTAGGGGAGAACCCATTCCTCTCTCCCTCTGGTTATGTTGGGTACTGACATTCCTTGGCTTGAAGCCCCATCAATTTGTTCCCTGCCTCTGTTTTCACATCACTTTCTCCTCTGTGTCTGATCTCTCTCTGCCTCTCCAATTAGAACCCTTGTGATGGCAGGTAAGGCACATGTGGCTAATCTAAGCTCATTTAGCACAAATTTTATCATGTAGGGTAACATGCACAGTTTACAGGGGTTAGATTCTAAAATGGTTGGGGCTACCATTTAGTCCACTACATTTTATAACAAATAAAAGGAAATAAATCAAACCAAAGAATAGTATTTTCCTTTTTCCTTCCTTTTCTTTTTCAAACAGATATTTGTAGAGGACCTATTATACTAAGTACTCTTTAAAAAGCTGAGGATACAATAATTAGTAAGATTAAAAACTAGGTGCCAGACTGAGGAACTTTACACTGGAGTGTCAGAAAGACACAATAGGTAATTATGTAAATGAAACCATTATAAAACATGATAAATATGATGAAAAATACTAATGTGTGATCAAAAATAAAAGACAACTACATTATTTTCCTAGGGAAGGTCTTTCTAATTGCATGTCATTTAAGTTATTACTAAGGCTGAAAAGGGCTTGTGATACAAAGAACCAAAGAAAGAACCGAGAAAGCAGTAAAGTCCTATCTACCAATTACGAGTTTAATGACCTCGCTAAGTGACTTAATCTTCCTAAGCCTTATTTTCCCCTCCAGTAAATAAGAATAATATCACCTCTTTTTTTATCCTTTTTGTGGAAGATAAGCATAAGATGTCACAATAATTAAGCCTCAATACAGAATAATTACTGATATACAGAAATAATAGGAAACTGTCCTATTATTGTTTGAAAGCTTTCATCACACCTGTCATACTAATTTCCTTATTTTCAAAATTGTCATCATTAATGCCATTTCTTTAAACTCTCTAGCATAGTATTAATTTTATATTGAGATATTATGATACCTAAATGTGATTACATTAAGCCAGATTGCCTACCTTTCTTAGTAAAGGGATAGCAATTTTTCAGCCACTTCTCAGTTTGGGGCTTCCCAGGTGGCACAGTGGTAAAGACTATGCCTGCCAATGCAGGGGATGTAAGAGATACAGGTTCAATCCCTGGACTGGGAAGATCCCAGGAAATGGCAACCCAGTTTAGTATTCTTGTTTGGAAAATGCCTTAGACAGAGGAGCCTGGTGGCCTACAGTCTATGGGGTCACAAAGAGTCAGACAACCACTGAGCACGTGCACACACACACACCACACCACACTCAGGTTTAAAGCATAACTCACCCTACTCTTTGGTGTGAAGTAAAGCTGTGAAGTAGGTAAGGTTGCTATATCTATGAGACAATTTCAAGAACACTGCAAATGGAAATCACTAACACCCACTGTCTTCTATATGCTAAGACTCTGCCATACTCTCTTTACAGTTTTCTTCTAATCTGCAAAACAACCTTTAAGTTAGATATTATGTTCTCCATATTAGAAGAGAAACTAAAGTTCCATAAAAAGTAAGCATTTTTTTTTCAAATTTACAAAGCAAGTAAATGCTGGAGCCCAAGATTAAAATTAGATTTGCCTGACGAAGCACTTCTCTCTCCCCATATTTACATTTACTCGAGTGTGTTCTTTTAACAGCTGTTTTTTTTGTTTGTTTTGTTTTTAAAATATCATTCCACTGGGTCTGAAATTTCAAACATTGAATTTAGTCTTTTGAAAAAGATAATAAAGCAAGGAACTGTATTGAGAAAAAAATGTTGAAAGTACATATTCTTTTAAAAGATATTACTTTGTTTCAAAAGGGGGGGTAGTAATTGCTTTGTTGAAAGCCTTTCTTTATATAAAGTAATAATTTTAAAATCTATTCTACTATTTGTCAAAATAGCTATTTATATTACTTACCTAAAATTGTATACAAGGCTCTTTCATGAAGGATATCCCATTAATTGTTACTTTTATTAACCATAAGAAGATCTGTTAGGTAGGCAGAATAGGGAAAGGAGTCCAAAATGGCGGTGGCTAAAAGACAAGGAAGGGAAAAGCCCGCGAAAATAGAACAAAGGAAGGTCCAAGGATCGGAGTGAGGACCTTAGGTAAAACAAACAACAACTCCTGGCTGGCCCAATTTACATAGGACAGGCCCAGGGAGAGAAAAACATATAAAAAGAGGAGCCCAAGCTAGCTCTCTCTCTCCCGTGCACTGGGGTGCTGTTCTCTTCGCATCTTTGGATCCACATGCCCTCATGCCTCAAACATGGATTTTCTTGCTATCTTCTAAATAAAATAGATCTGTAACACTGAGCTGTAACATTGATTTGTCTAAGAGCTATAACATGGTCCGTTCAAGACCTGAGAGCTATAACGCAGTCTGTCCAAGACCCAAGAGCTGTGACATGCTGAGGGGGCTTTAATGTCCGTCACTCCAAATCTTTGTTGTGATGAGACAAAAACCGAGAAACATACACTTGCATAACAGATCTAACTGTGTGAAAGTGTCAGTCACTCAATCGTGTCCCACTCTTTGTGACCCCCATGGACTGTAGCTCACCAGACTCTTCTGTCCATGGAATTCTCCAGGCAAGAACACTGGAGTGGGTTGCCATTCCTTTCTCCAGGGGATCTTTCTGAGCCAGGGATCAAACTCAGGTCTCCTGCACTGCAGGCAGATTCTTTACCATCTGAGCCACCAGGGAAACCTATATTTAACCATATATTTCTACCAAATTTATTGCACTTTAGATAATTAGTGAAAAAACAAAAGTAGACAACTCTAGGTAGGGATTGTCTCCTGTTAAACAGTCCATGTCTACCAGAGGTTGGGCAATTTAAATTTATAAACCATGTTCCAGAGCAAATTTAAAATCATTTTGCCATTTGTGATATGTATGGCATTTATAATAAGTATCTAATAATTATAATTTGAGAAAAACTAGTTTTCACAAAGGAATACTATAACAATTCAGCTTTTATGATGCATCTAGCTCTAACAAAGTATCACATTTTTGACAATAAAAATGCTTTTAAATCTCTCAGTATAGTTGGGATTCAAAGTTTATAATAAAAGCAACGCTGAAAATAAAATTCTTACTTAACTACATTCAAATTTGAAGTATACTTTTCAGCAGGTGGTAGATTTGGGCTTGCTTTTTTTAAAATATCTCAACCTTATTCCTAAAAACTATAAAGAAAGAAGTTGAATTTCCACTTGGCAGTATTCACCTACACTACAATATGATTTTTCTTCTTCTTTATTACTTAGTAGCAAAGAGAAATTTATAAGCTATTTTTTAGAACAAGTACAAGAGAATTAAAATTTCAAAAAGTTAAAAGGATATTTATATAAATTGTTTATATAGAAAGTATGTACAAAAGCAGTATGATTGGGTGCCTTCCACTTGTTTTATTTGTACTTATTCCATTTATAGGAAGTTTTGAGAAATGAATATTACTCACAATAACATCATACATATTCATAAAGTAATATTAAAGGATTATTTTCATGGTGTCATTATTTACCATTTATGCAGCAAGGCTTAATGGCTTCTGTATCTATAAATAATCTGAAAATTGCAGGCTTTGGTGAATAAATTAAATCACTTAAAAAGAACTGGAAAAGAATACAGAATACTAAATATCACATATATATTCTTTTGTAGTTATTATAATTTATACTGAGAGAGGGAATGCAATTCTGTATATTAATTCTCTGATTGTTTTTCATCTTTCTTAAATGATGATGAATGTGTCAGAATGTGTGTGTGTAATGGAGAGCAGTATGTGAATTCATTTCAGTTAAACAACAAAATTAATTTTTGAAGAATTTCAAAAGATTTATAATTACTAGCCTTTTCAATACCTGTCAAAATAGCTGCCATTTAAAATAGACATTGCATTTGCACATTCAAAAAAAATACAGGTAGGTTGAGTAGAACAAACATTTTCATTAAAAACAAACAGAAATTATAAACATATCTTTTGAATGTAGTATAAAATTGTAAGATATTTTAGTTGGAAGGATTTTCTCTGAATGTCTCCAAAGCTAGCAAAATTGAAGTATGTGATATATGTGATATAAAGAACTGAGTGATATATCCTTGGTAACTTATAATTTGCTAATTAACCTAATTATTTCTAATATATAAATATTATGCATAATAGTATTACACACAATACATTATCAATATAATAATATAAGTATATCAATATATAAATATTATAATTGATTATAATATAAAAATGTGTATATATATAACATATAATTCTATACAGTACAATCTTCTCCTTCTAATGGGTCAACATATTTTAAGCTTCAATTTTCTCACTGATTTATTAAGATAACCATCTGCTATCTTTTTAACCCACTTCCTCTCTTGTCCCCACTCCAACTGCTCAGAACCTCCAATTTTTATTCTACTAGCCTTCTACTTTCCTTTACCAGGCTTTACATTTCAAGTCACCCTTTCACATCAAAATCACCCCTTTTTACATTACCACGCAGTACCTTTATCTGGTAAAACTTCAAAGTTTGTCAAATCCAACTGTTTCTCTAAACTATATGTCCATTCAAGAGCTAATGGCTGGAGAGTAATAGATCCCCATACTGAGTCTTATCACTTTCAATTCTGGATCATCAACTTCAAATGAAATATAGTGATGCCACTCACTAAGCAGGAAAGAATTCACCTGCAATGCAGGAGATGCAGGTTTAATCCCTAGGTTGGGAAGATACCCCGGAGGAGGAAATGACAACCCCCTCCAATATTCTTGCTTGGGAGAATCCCATGGACGGAGGAGCCTGGTGGGCTATAGTCCACGGGATCGCAAAGAGTCAGACAATTGAGCGCATACACACAATCAAACAGTAACACTAGTCACTCTTCCTGATGATTGTTTTATAGCTTCTCTTTCTCCTCAAACACGCATATTCTTCTCCAGCCCCACTCTTGATGATGATGATCCTATTAAATATTCAGAAAATGTAGGGGAAGTGGAATCAAAACAGATTTTCCACTGATTCTGACAACTACAGCTACCCATCTGTGCTGTGACCACATACTCTGCCTTTTAGCCGGTACTATGGGTTAAACTGCAGGCCCACTAGATCAATTCTCATTTTCTACAAAAGGTTTGGGGTTTTTGTTTTTTCAATTTTTATTTTTCCCCTAATTTCTGCCCTAAATATAGCTGGAATTTTTGAGGAGAGGAAAAGGAAGAGAAAATAAGAAATTTCTTATCTCATACTCTTATAGTATAGTACTGTACTAATATTATATTTTGACTTCTAACTCTCTGGCCCTTGCAGATATTAAAACTGCTTCTATCCTGGACAACTGTCAAGGTTCTTCAGAAGTTCCCTGCTGGGCCCTCCTAACCAAAGATCCCTTGATGTATCTGATTCCTCTTCTTCAGCTAGACACTTTGATCTCAGATCCACTCTCAGACATTAACTGCAGAGTTTCCTCACCCTCCCAGGCAATCTACAAGAGGACATAAAAAGTCTCTACGCAAGATGTCTTCCAGTTTGCCTACCTCTGATCTACAGAAAACGGTCCTATATCCCCTGTCTTCAGTGAGAGTGTTCAACGTCTACGGTGGCCCTCTGGGGACAACTTCGGCTCTGCCACCACCACACTCACTGTGTCAGATGTCAGTCCCTGGGTCCTCCAACACAGGACACGCAAATCAGGCTTCAGGGATGCTTCAGGTTTCAGGCGCCTCTTTAGGAATGTTCCATCTCTCTCCCATTTGTCCTCACAGCGTGGTGTTCTGCTATTCTGGTTCCTATGCTGTGTAGCAAACCACTTTAAACTTACTGGTAAGTAATTCAAGTTACAGCGCTAGCACACTTGGTGGGTCAGGAATTATAGTCAGGTTGACTTGGAAGTCATGCTATCTGGAAGCCCATCCTGGAAACTCTTGAAGGTGGGAGGTGACTTGACCACTGGGATATGAAATCACCTGGAGGTATTTTCAGTCAGTGGATAGCAATTGATTCTTGCTATCAACTACGGCCTCTACAGAAGTTTTGGACATGCACCTAGTTTTACCTTTTCCAGTGGCCTTGATACAGTTGGATTTTATACAGGTAGTTTTGGCTCCAAACCAAGTATTCAGCTAAACAGGTGGAAGCTTTCTTAGCTTTTCTGGCCTAGCCTCAGAAATATACAGCCTCACCTCTGCCACTTTCTGTTACTTACAAGTGAGTCACACTGAAGATTCAGCGGAGAGAACTTGACTTTTCTCCTAGATAACAAATATCAATGTTCTGAGATTATTGTGATGAACTTTGAAAATGCTATATAATACATTTTCTCTTAAGGTAATTTTACTAACTACATTCTTTCTTCAAAACACACATCCTGAATATTTTATAACCTTGATCTGAATGAGAGGTCCACATGTTACTGAATATGTTATCATACACTTCCTCAGTAAATTACACATATTTAAGTGTCACCTAAATTTGGTATGCCACATCTTGTTATACAATTTTAGCATCCTATTACAGAAAAGGACAAAAAGAAGTAACTCTTCCATTGTCTTCTGTCACCTGATAACAACTATCAAGCATCAACCTCTCTGCACACAAGAGTAAAGGAAACTCCAGATTATACACGTGCCTTTCTCGGCCACAAGAATAGCAAATTTTCCGTTCTCAGTTTTTAAGAAGTTGAGGAAGAACTCGATGCTTTGAGCTGGAATTTCCAAGTACCAGTCCCAAGGGCCTTAAAACTGTAACAAGAAAGTTACAAAAAGACTTTCCTGGTAGCCCAGTAAATTAGAATCTGCCTGTCAATGCAGGGGACATGGGTTCAATTCCTCGTATAGGAAGATTCCACATTCCTCGGAGCAACTAAGCCCATGTGCCACAACTACCCAGCCCCCACTCTAGAGTCCAGGAGCTGCAATTACTGAAGCCTGAGTGCCTAGAACCTGTGCTCTGCAACAAGAGAAGCCACCACGATAGAAACCTGAGCACCTCAAGGAAGAGTAGGCCCTGCTCACTGCAGCTAGAGAAACCTGGTGCAAAGCAAGGAAGACCCAGCACAGCCAAAAATAAAGAAAGAAAGTTGCAAAATAGAGAAACAAATAGTGTACTCTAATGATTAAGTAAATAGTTTTCTTTTTGGTAAGAAATACAGAATACAGTAACAACCTGATATAGTTTTGAAATTATTTAAAGTATGAATTATGAATTATGAAGCCAGGAGACCTGAATTTTCCATACGATCACTTAGGAGGCCACCTTTTTAGAAGAAAAGTTACATTTGTACAGATAATATTTCTCTTAGCAAAACTTTCATTTTTAATTACGGATTTTATCTCTATCAAGCATGTTCCTTATGACCCTATTATGTAAAAAGTGTGTGTGTCTATAGCATCCTGTGAGATTGGGGAGATTTTAGAAAGAGTTAACAAAATACCCAACTCGCAATTGAATAAGGTTAATAAATCAGAGTCTGATAATTGCAAACGCTCAACCTAGAATAGAACATTGTTATTCTATTGTTAGAATTCTAACATTGTTAGAATAACATATGTTATCCTACATAAGGTACTGTTTATAGCTGAGCAATCTAATTTTTGGATAACAGCCATAATATATATTCTGGAGGTTACAACTTAAAGGCTGTAAGACCCACTCTGTGGGTCTTTCTTAAAGAAAGAAGATATTCAGATTTTTCATTTCTCTTAAGACTGTTGATCTGAAGAGAGAAAACAAGGCTTCAGGAGATATAACTTGCCTTAGAGGAGGGGCACACCATGCCTTAGAGAATGTTGGAACTACGCTCTGAGCAGTGTAGACTGTCTAAGTGCATTCCGAGTCTGTAGAGGTAAGATGACAGTAACCATAGAAGGCAGCCCAACAGCTGGGCTGCTGCTGCTGCTGCTAAGTTGCTTCAGTTGTGTCCGACTCTGTGTGACCCCATAGACAGCAGCCCACCAGGCTTCCCCATGCCGGTTAGGAGGGGTATTTCCCAGATATTTTGAATCATGGGACTGGATCTGAGAATAACCGTAATTAGAAATAGCTGAATCTCATCCTATCTGTTGGAAGGCAACTTGTTATCTCTGATCTTATTTAAAGTTTTGCTTTTACTACTACTGTGGGGAGTCTAGGAAAATGTCTCTCCTCAAACTTAGAGTACAGGAAGAAAAGAAATAGAACCCTTAGGAAAGGTGGCCAGGCAGTATTGAAGCTGATTTGAAATAGAGTATTCAATAGCCTGTGGACAGACTGGAAAGCCATTATCTAGAGACTGCTTTTTGTTAAAGCAAGTAACAACCAAGAAAGATTTATCTAACAAGTAGGTTTTGGAAGGTAAAAACCTTCAAAAAAAAAGCCTTCAGTTTTCCATTTTTAATCTAGATTTTTTTAATTGATAAAAGAACAAAATATGTTCTTTGGAGTTATGGAAATAACCACCAAAATAAACAAACATATATAGGGAAAATGGCTCTGTAAGGAAAATAGAATAATGATTTGAACTCTAGTAAGTTACGTAAAGTTATATGAACTTATATAGCTCATATATAAAAATTGATTTTATAAAAATAAACATTCAGAACTAAGTACAAAAATTACTCAGCAGCTCAATTTTACACAAGACATTCTGAGGCCAGGTGACATTTGAATTACATACTTTATAACATGCAGTAGTGAGAAAAGGAAGAAGTGGGCAGGAAAAAAAAACATTTCAGGAATGGAATTGAGGAGAGAAAATGTGTATTATATGTGGGAAGAAGTGGTTTGGTTAGACCATACTGTGTAGAAATAGAATAGTAAAAGGTAGAATTAGAAAGTAGAATAAAATTCAATTGATAATTCAAGGAATATAAATTTCTTCAAACACCATAAGACATAAAATGTTGTTCGGTGATCTGATTATGTAATAATCAGAAAATTTGGATATTCTTATGAGAGATTAAACTGATAGCACTGTGTAAGAAGTTTTGGGTATAGGACAGATCAGAAGCAGAGATACTCCTTAGCAACATATTTTAATCATTCAGTATATATCAAATGGATGCCAGAACAAGCTGAGGACAGAAAGAGTAGAGAGGGGAGACTTGGATGTAAGAGTTACTGCAGTGGTACACTGCAAGACTGAATATCTAGAATCATTTAGGAAAGAATGAAGAGTATCTGAAGTGATTCTATTATTTTAAAGCTAAGATCATTCAAAACTTTAGGTTCCAAAGTAGAAACAGAAATGTAAGAGAAAGAAAGATTTGGAGAATAATTAGAAGGGCCAAGGAAAGGTAATTAGCTTTTTCTACATTTGGTTTTGAGTTTCTGACAGAATATTCAGATAAAATTTTTTATTTGCACCACTAAGCAGTTAGAAATCTGAGTATAAACGTCTTTTATGCTCAGCCTTTTCCTTGCAATGAAATACATAATTTTTGTTAAAACTGTTAATAGTTACTCTAAACTGCTTAGAGAATGCAACCATAAAAATAATACACTCAATTGCCACTCCTTAATTCCCATTAAGTGTGAAAAAATATGAAATGAATGTTACATAATGTTATTGTATTAGATATTTGTGTCTGTGTTCACAGCTCTATTAATCTAGGTTAAGCGAAAATCTATTGTGAAAAAACAACACTCTAGGAAACACAACACTCCAGAAAGGAGTTAGTGTAAATTCAGATTGAAACGTAGTTTTTAATACACACTTAAATGACAGTTACGTCGGTGTTAGTTGCTCATCATGTCTGACTCTTTGCAACCTCATGGACTGTAGCACGCCAGGCTCCTCAGTCCATGGAATTCTTCAGGCAAAAATACTGGAGCAGGTTGCAATCCCCTTCTCCAAGGGATCTTCCCAACCCAAGGATCAATCCCAGATCCCCTGCATTGCAGGCAGATTCTTTACCGCCTATAATTGTACATATAAAGATTGGTGATTCATTCATTCAGAGTAGAAGGAAAAGTCCTGTTTTACGGATTAAATTTCCATCTATATACTTATGGTCTAGACCTCTCTCCTGCATTCCCTACACACGTGCCTGACTGCTCACATAAGTTATCTTAACTGGGACTTCTGAAATTTAAAATAGTGCTAAAAATAAGAGGATAAAATACACACAAAATTTAGGGGACTTCTTTACAAAGTCATTCAATACTACTAAAGGGCATTTTTGTTCATTTACAAAGTAATTCTTCAGACTCAAATATCTCCACATGAACACAAAGAAACTAAGCACTGTTATACTTGGAGACATTTTTTGTATTTAACACCAGTTCTGACACAAAATACTTGAACTACAATCAATTTACTATGTGATCTGTAGCATGTATTTGTTGTTGTTGTTTAGTCTGACCCTTTTGTGACCCCATGGACTGTAGCCTGTCAGCCTCCTCTGCCCATGGGATTTCATAGGCAAGAGGATTTGAGTGGGTTGCCATTTCCTTCTCCAGGAGATATTCCTGACCCTGGGATTGAACCTGCATCTCCTGCATTACAGGTGGACTCTTTACAGCTGAGCCACCAGGGAAGCCCCATGTAGCACGTTTGTGTGTATGTGTGTGTGTGTGTGTGTACTTAGACACTCAGTTGTGTCTGACTCTGCAACCCCATTGACTGTAGCCTGCCAGGCTCCTCTGTTCATGGGAACTCTCCAGGAAAGAATACTGGAGTGGGTTGTCATGCCCTCTTCCAGAGGATCTTCCCAACCCAGGGATAGAACCCAGGTCTCTTGCAATGCATGGGGATTCTTTACCAATTGAACCAACAGGGAAACCCAAGAATACTGGAGTGGGTAGCCTATCCTTTCTCAGGGGAACTTTCCAACCCAGAAATCAAACCAGGGTCTCCTACATTGCAGGCAGATTCTTTACCAGCTGAGATACCCAGGGAAGCCCTGTATAGGTAAATGTATTTAATTTCAAAAAATTTAATTTAGTAACTCACACAATTTTTAATCTCTTGGATTTTCTGCAGCAAAATTTGTTTTCCTAATATCAATTAATTCTATTTTAAATGTTGAACCATTCAGTTGAATTTACAATAAACCATAGCCACAATTTTGTCATTCCATCTGATCACTATACATTGTCAACATTTTGACTTCTATGAATTTGAATGAAAATGTCAAGTGT
The DNA here is from genome assembly GCF_016772045.2 of Ovis aries. Classification (NCBI taxonomy): domain Eukaryota; kingdom Metazoa; phylum Chordata; class Mammalia; order Artiodactyla; family Bovidae; genus Ovis; species Ovis aries. The sequence continues at coordinate 65,328,753 of NC_056062.1, read as the reverse complement.
TATTAAAATTAATGATTTTTCTATCTGAAGTATTTAATGTCTTTGATATAAAACTAGTATCACCTAACTGTGGAGTGCTTCTGTCAATGGAGCTATCACTTCATTTTTCACATGTGCACAAGAAAACTCAAAATTCTAAATGAATGAAATTGTTTCAGAAGAAGAGAAATTCCATCTAAATAAAAACAAAGAAACTCATCTAAATGAAAAGTCAAACACCAGAAAGTGCTTAAACACAACTCTTGGAGTCATGTGTATTAAATCATTATCATCAAGCAAAATCTTTTAAAATGACTATGCACATTTGACCTAGATTTTTGTCTTCTGATTTACATGTCAGCAGAACCACTTTGGCCCACTGTCAGCCCACTCAGGCTGTCATAGCAAAATACCATAGACTGGGTGACTCAAACAAGAGGAATGTACTTCTTACTATTCTAGAAGCTAGGACGTCCAAGATCAGAGTGCCAGCATGGCCGATTTCTAGTGAGGGCTCCCTTTTTTTATTTCAGATAGCTGTTCTTTTTGTGCTCTAGCATGGCCTTTATGGGGAAGGTGGGACTGAACTTTCTCTTCTTATAAAATCCCCAGTCCTATTGGATTAGGACCTCACTGTTATGACCTAGATTACTTCCCTAAAGATTATGTCTTTATTCACATTGGGGATTAGAATTTCAACATATGAATTTTGGGGGAACAGAGTTCATTCTATAGCACCAACATAGTAGATGAGAAAAGGCCAACTATATTGTATAAGTACACATTCATTATCAACTTTCTTAAAAAACAAATTCTCAGTATTAAATGTTAATTAAATAATCATTTTCATTTATTTGACCTTATTACTGTCAAAGTGTTTATTGCACTACTGAACAATAAAATGAAAAAAATGTTTTCTATAGCTATACTATAAATTCAATGCTAAAACTACTATAGCAAGAGCGTTCAGACTACTGTCTTTATACTCTCTGGCAGCACTTCTCAGCTATTTTTGTCTATATTTCACATATACCTAGCTTATATTTGTTGAAAGTTTCCACTAATTTGGCTTACCTCAGGCCTGGGGTTTTGTGCAACTTGCAAGCACAATCAAAGCCATAGTATTTTGCGTCTGGTATTAAACGTCTCTCCTCCTACCACCAGTGACTTCCCTGGTGGGAATACACAGAGTAAAAAGCCATGTGAATACAGAGGCAGAGTTTGAAGTGTTGCATCTATAAGTTAAGGAATGCCAAGGATTATTGGGAACCACCTGAACCTGGAAAAGTGGCATAGACCGAATTCTTCCTCAGAACTTTAAGAATTGACCCTGGCCTCCAGAACTCTGAAAGAATAAACTTTGTTGGTTTAAGCCACAGTTTTGTTTCTTTCAGAAATTTGTTGTGGCAGCCACGGTAAACTATTGCTACTAATATGAACCTTTTGTTAAAATAGAACTGTTTTGTTAGGATATAAAATGCCAGGAGACATGCTGCTTTATACTCGATACAGGCAACAGGTATAAACCAAAACTTTTCAGGCAACCTGTTTGAAGCATTTCTCAAATTTATTGTGTTCAGTTGAATTCCTTATGTTATCCTCCTACGTTCTATTGTTTAATCTTCTTCTCAAGTTAACAATTTCATGTTTCTATTTATTTCAAAGATGTTGAAATTATTTATGCTGCTGTCTTTCAAACTTAGACTGAAATTATTTGTTAGTCCCATCAACTTTAACTCTGAATTTATATCTAAATTCTACCACTTTTACATCATCTCAACTATTCCCACCTTGGTCCAGCACTGTTAATAATTATCACCATCTCCTCACTGGTCTCCCTGCTTCCAAGGGTTTCCATGGTGATTCAGTGGTAAAGAATCTGCCTGCAAAGCAGGAGACCTGGATTCAATCCCTGGGTTGGGAAGATCTTCTGGAGAAGGGAATGGCTACCCACTCCAGTATTCTTGCCTGGAGAATTCCATGAACAGGGAAACCTGGTGGGCTGCAGTCCATGGGCTTGCAAAGTGTTGGATGCGACTGAGCACATCCCCGTGTGTGCACACACACACAAACACACACATATGCACATATGCAGTCTCTAAACATAGTATCCAAGAAGATAGTTTTTAAAATCATAGATCGTGTAGCTTCTACAAAATATTCTCTTGCTTCCTATATGTAATGGGTTGAATTGTATCCCTAGAAATTGAATTCCTAACTCTCCAGTCCCTCTGAAAATAAACTTATTTGTAAATATGTCATTATAGATGCACTTTGTTAATTTAGCTATGTCATATTAAAAAAACTAATTACATCTGTAATGATCTATTTCCATTTTCATATAGCCAATATGAGAGCCAACCTAGACAGCATATTAAAAAAGCAGAGACATTACTTTATCAACAAAGGTCCGTCTAGTCAAAGCTATGGTTTTTCCAGTAGTCATGTATCGATGTGAGAGTTGGACCATAAAGAAGGCTGAGAACTGAAGAATTGATGCTTTTGAACGGTGGTGTTCGAGAAGACTCTTGAGAGTCCCTTGGACTGCGAGGAGATCCAACCAGTCCATCTTAAAGGAGATAAGTCCTGAATATTCCTTGGAATATTCATTCATTGGAATTTGGCCACCTGATGTGAAGAGCTGACTCATTTGAAAAGACCGTGATGCTGGGAAAGATTGAAGGCAGAAGGAAAAGGGGACAACAGAGGACGAGATGGTTGGAGGACATCATCACTGACTCAATGGACACGAGTCTGAGTAAACTCCGGGAGTTGGTGATGGACAGGGAGGCCTGGTGTGCTGCAGTCCATGAGGTTGCAAAGAGCTGGACATGACTGAGCGACTGAAGTAAACTGAACTGAACTGAATATGAGTGATCATTATTATAATGGAGGATAACAAATACAACTGGTGTCTTTATAAGCACAAGAGAGAGAGACACACACAGGAAGAATGGGATGTGACGACAGAAGCAGAGACTAAGGTAGTGCAGATAAAAGCCAAGGGGTGCCAAGGTTCTTAGATCTCCACCAGCAGTTAGGAAAGTCAGAAGAAAATCTCCCCGAGAGACAGCAGAAGGAGCATGTCACTGCTGAAATCTTAATTTCAAACTTCTGATCACTAGAACTGTGACAGAATAAATGTAAGCTGTTTTAATCCACCCAGCCTGTGGTACTTTGTTTTGTGGCCCTAAGAATCTCATACAGCATGTCACTCTGAGTAAAAGCCAAAAGTGTTACAATGACCTGTTTGGTCCTTAATAGTTTGGTTCCCATCTTATCCATGATCTCATTTCTCACTAATTTTTGCTTGGTTCTCTCTGCTGTAGAGACATTACTTTGCCTACTAAGGTCCATCTAGTCAAGGCTATGGTTTTCCCAGTGGTCATGTATGGTTGTGAGAGTTGGACTGTGAAGAAGGCTGAGCACCAAAGAATTGATGCTTTTGAACTGTGGTGTTGGAGAAGATTCTTGAGAGTCCCTTGGACTGCAAGGAGATCCAACCAGTCCATTCTGAAGGAGATCAGCCCTGGGATTTCTTTGGGAGGAATGATGCTAAAGCTGAAACTCCAGTACTTTGGCCACCTGGTGTGAAGAGTTGACCCATTGGAAAAGACTCTGATGCTGGGAAGGATTGAGGGCAGGAGGAGAAGGGGATGACAGAGGATGAGATGGCTGGATGGCATCACTGACTCGATGGACGTGAGTCTGAGTGAACTCCGGGAGTTGGTGATGGACAGGGAGGCCTGGTGTGCTGCAATTCATGGTGTCGCAAAGAGTTGGACATGACTGAGCGACTGAACTGAACCACTATGTTTACAGTTGAGACTACTGCTCCCAAATTCTCTACCATCAATGTCTTACTTTTACTTCCATAGCACCTTTCGTGTATTTACATTCTATATATTAGATTTTTTTTCTATCTGTATTACCACTATGTTTCCAGCAATTGGTATACTAATTTGCATACAGTAGGGACTCAAGATTTACTTATTAAAATAATGAATATATTTTAAAATATGACATACTCAGGGAAATTTGAATAATTAAGTGTGGCTGTGGTTGATTTCTGCTTTCTTGGCGAGGTATGAAGGGTTAGAAAAAAGGCTAAATTTTAGTCAAAAACCAGATTGTACATGACCATATATGCTTTTCAAATATTTGGAATTTATCCTTTAGTCCAGTTGTTTTCAAAACTGGTTGAATTTTTGTTGTATTTGCTTATAGTGAAAAACATTATTCAAACAAAATCTTATAAAAGATATGTAAAAGAGACAAAGTTAAGCTTCTCAGCAGGAAGAAATAATGTGAGTCCCAGAATCCAGCCCTCTCTCTGTTTCTTTTCCTTTTCAGAAGACCTGCAGGTCACTGTATTCACTTGGGGATTCATGAAATCACAAGGTGAAAAGCAGTACTGTAAGATACAGAAAATCTCTGAAGGATTTAAGCAAAGGAGTTACATGGTAAGATTTTCATTTTATTAGATAACTGGGGTAATAGTATGAGGGCTAAATCAGAGGCTTGTAAAACAAGACAAAAAGGCCAACAGGGAGAACTTCATGATAATCTAAAAGGGCAAGTGACTAGAACCTGAGTCAAGAAAATAACAGCTGGGAATGTAGTCAATAAATGAGAAATAATTGCATAAATCAGACTAGCTGATTAAGTTCATAGAATGAAAGGGAGAAAAGGAGACTTTAGGTTGCTATGTTGAGTCATACATAGGACCACTGTGCCTGAAGTGGTCCCATTTACTAACACAGGGAATACAGAGAAGCAGATCTGAAGAACAGTGAGTTCAGCTTGTACTAGGGCAGTCGGGTGAATGGGTCCAGAGGCTTAGGGAAAAGTGTCATATTGAGATATAGATTTCAGTATTACCTTTTCCTTTACCATCTGAGCCATCTTCCCAGGTGGCCCTAGTGGTAAAGAACCCATCTGCCAATGCAGGAGATATAAGAGATGAGGGTTCAATGCCTGGGTTGAGAAGATCCTCTAGAGGAGGGAATGGCAACCCACTCCAGTATTCTTGCCTGGAGAATCCCCATGGACAGAGGAGCCTGGCGGGCTACAGCCTATAGGCTCACAAAGAGTTGAACATGACTGAAGGGACTTAGCACAGCACATTACATTATTCAGCATTCACTCACTAAGTCAAAAATATTCATTGTGTTCTTTCTATATTCCAGCTGCTTTGAAAGTTAAGGAGCATACAATGAAAAAAAATCAGTCATTTTCCTTATGTACAGTGATAAGAAATGATGGCCCAAAATTCAAAGTGTGGAGAGAAAACTTTGATCTTTATGTACCTGAACAAAGGAAGAAGAGCAGAAAGGGCTTTCTCAAGTTATTAATTTATTGCCTTTCAGCACCAAATGCATCCTTTTTGCCTGTCCTGTGAAAATGAATCTTGGCCCTTTAAGTGTGATTTTTCTTTGCCAGCTGCCATGATGTTTTGTCAATCAAGGGTAATGAAGTGACACTACAGGAGAAAAAATTTTGCTTCCTGGTTTGGGTGAGCTCCTTTGCAGCCCTCATATAGCACCTCAGGCGGCTTCTCCAGCAGAGCTCATGGTTTCCTCATGGCCTGGCTCCTTTAATTCACAGCACCTATCACCACTCAGAGCCAACAACTTTTGCCAGCAACCTCATCAGACAGTTTTGTAGTCAGAATTTCTAATGAGATTAGAAATCTTCCTCCTTGTGAAAAGCTTCTCCTGGCATTCTATAGAGTGGATTTCCTGCAAGTTCTGCCATCAGCACAGCAATTTTTCTGCCATTCAGTTACTCACAGTTATGCACCCCCCAACAAAGTATGGATCACATTTCTGGCAGGGAGGAAACTTACTTGGGAGTTCTATATCAGCTCTCTGAGTAATGGCATATTATATTATTTCCATTACTATTTTATAAATTTGCTATTCCTATCATCTTTAAAGTTTTCTCTACTGCTTACTTGTCGACCTCTTATTGCTCTATTTCCATCTTGTAGTCAATAATTCCTTATGCTGTACTTTTCCTGGTCAAATTACTCTATGGTTTCTTTTTCCTGATTTGACCTAGACTGATTGAGATAACAAAGAAGGAAGATTAATAGATGTATAAATAGAATACAGTAGTTTTTCAGATGACAATAAAATTGAGAGTTTCAAGAAGAGAAAATAAAGTTCTAGTTTTAAATCATGCGTGCCCAAAGCTCCTTATGGACATGCTTATGATTTCCCATTCACACATCTATTAAGACTTACTTAAGAAAAAGAGGTCCAATACCAAAACTGACCAAAAATGAAACAGAAAGTAAACCAATCCCAAGTCTTTGAAGAAAGCTCAATATAGTGTCCATGCACATCCCCTAGGGACCCAGCCATTCTATCCTAGGTATTCATCCAACAAAAATGCATTATATATTGCTCCAAAATATATAGACAAAAACACTTGTAGTAGTATAAGTGATAGTAGGCAAAACTAGAAACATCTCAAGGAAGCATATAAAATATAGAATTAAAAATAATGATGCATTTATGTAATGGAATATCTCAAAACCACAATATGAATGAAGTTATAAAACACAGAAAATAGTGATAAACTTTGCAGGCATAATTTTAAATGAAAGAAACCATGCCAAATACTATTTATTATAAGAATTAATTTATATAAAGTTCAATGAAGGATAAAACAAATCTTTGGCACTAAAATCTGGAATAGTATTTGAGTGGGGAAGAAAACAGTGTTTAGTTGGAAGCACTAGAAGACTGAGTATTATTTCTTGACCAGATGAAGTTTAAACAATTATACTCAATCTTGTGATGATTACTAAGGTATAAATGTAGGATTTATACAATTTTCCATATGTAGGTTACTATCCAATGAAATTTTTATTAAATAACCCCTGTACCAGGAATAATAATCTAAAATATAAAGCAAGGTAAAAAATTACAATTAAGGCATTCTTAGAAAATAACTAAAAATGTATTTTAAAATGTTAAGAATTAAACTTACAATTAATAAGATATTTTTCCTATAATGATTTTGAGATTTACAAGATAATCATGAGTGGTACAATATAAAAGTGACTATAACAACTATGTTGTTGTTTTAGTCATTAAGTTGTGTCTGACTCTTTTGCAACCTCGTGGACAGTAGCCCACAAGCCTTCTCTGTCCATGGAATTTTTCAGGCAAGAATACTGGAGTGGGTTGCAATTTCCTTCTTCAGGGGATCTTCAAGACCCAGGAATTGAACCCACATCTTCTGCTGGGCAGGAAGATCTTTTACCGCTGAATCACTTGGGAAGCATAACAATTATATAACAATATATATATTTGAAGGAATAGTAATTAAAATTCTCATTGAATTTTTTAAGAATGCAAGAAATTCATTGTAATATTTATAAGAATGGAAAACTGTTCACACATTTAAAAAGATGGACAAAGGAAAAGAATGGCCTACTAGATATAAGAAATTATACAGTTGCATGAAATAAAATTAGTATTTAGCATATTAGTTCCTCAATCATGTCCAACTCTTTGCACCCCATGAACTGTAGCCTGCCAGGCTCTTGTGTTCATGTAATTCTCCAGGCAAGAATACTGGAGTGGATTGCCATTTCCTTCTCCAGGGGACCTTCCTGATCCAAGGATCGAACCCAGGTCTCCTGTATTGCAGGCAGATTCTTTATCATCTGTGCCACCAGGGAAACTCAAAATTAATATATTAGTATAAACAAGGACACCAACTAAATGGAGAATGATACCTCAGTATTAAAATAGAAAATAAAGATTGCTAAGAGAAAAGTATTGCTTACTGAAGATAAGAGTGCATGTAAACAAGGCTAATATTTAGCCCAGCACATTGATACAGTTGCACCTCTTTGTAACATACTGAACTGCTAGTAAAAACCTACCTCCTCTCAGTTCAGTTCAGTCCCTCAGTCGTGTCTGACTCTTTGCGACCCCATGAATCGCCACACACCAAGCCTCCCTGTTCATCACCATCTCCCAGAGTTTACTCAAACTCATGTCCATTGAGTCAGTGATGCCATCCAGTCACCTCATCCTCTGTCGTCCCCTTCTCCTCCTGCCCCCAATCCCTCCCAGCATCAGAGTCTTTTCCAATGAGTCAACTCTTCGCATGAGGTGGCCAAAGTACTGGAGTTTCAGCATCACCATCAGTCCTTCCCAAGAACACCTAGGACTGATCTCCTTTAGAGTGGACTGGTTGTATCTCCTTGCAGGCAAGGGGACTCTCAAGTCTTCTGCAACACCACAGTTGAAAGCATCAATTCTTTGGCGCTCAGCTTTCTTCACAGTCCAACTCTCACATCCATACATGACCACCAGAAAAACCATAGCCTTGACTAGATGGATCTTTATTGGCAAAGTAATGACTCTGCTTTTGAATGTGCTATCTACATTGGTCATAACTTTCCTTCCAAGGAGTAAACGTCTTTTAATTTCATGGTTGTAATCACCATTTGCAGTGATTTTGGAGCCCCCCAAAATAAAGTCTGACACTGTTTCTACTGTTTCTCCATCTAGTTCCCATTAAATGATGGAACCGGATGCCATGATCTTCATTTTCTGAATGTTGAGCCTTAAGCCAACTTTTTCACTCTTCTCTTTCACTTTCATCACGAGGCTTTTTAGTTCCTCTTCACATTCTGTCATAAGGGTGGTGTCATCTGCATATATAAGATTATTGATATTTTTCCTGGCAATCTTGATTCTAGCTTGTGCTTCTTCCAGCCCAGCATTTCTCATGATGTACTCTGCGTAGAAGTTAAATAAGCAGGCTGACAATATACAGAATTAACATACTTCATTTCCTATTTGGAACCAGTTTGTTGTTCCATGTCCAATTCTAACTATTGCTTCCTGACCTGCATATAGGTTTCTCAAGAGGCAGTTCAGGTGGTCTGGTATTCCCATCTCTTTCAGAATTTTCCATAATTTATTGTGATCCACACAGTCAAAGGCTTTGCCATAGTCAATAAAGCAGAAATAGATGTTTTTCTGGAACTCTCTTGCTTTTTCCATGATCCAGCAGATGATGGCAATTTGATCTCTGGTTCCTCTGCCTTTTCTAAAACCAGGTTGAACATCTGGAAGTTCATGGATTACCTATTGCTGAAGCCTGGCTTAGAGAATTTTGAGTATTACTTTAGTGTGAGATGAGTGCAACTGTGCAGTAGTTTGAGGATTCTTTGGCATTGTCTTTCTTTGGGATTGGAAAGAAAACTGACCTTTTCCAGTCCTGTGGCCACTCCTGAGTTCTCTAAATTTGCTGGCATATTGAGTGTAGCACTTTCACAGCATCATAACTAGCTCAACTGGAATTCCATCACCTCCACTAGCTTTGTTTGTAGTAATGCTTTCTAAGGCCCACTTGACTTCACATTCCAGGATGTCTGGCTCTTGGTGAATGATAGCAACCTTATGATAATCTAGGTCATGAAGATTTTTTTTGTATAGCTCCTCTGTGTATTCTTGCCACCTCTTCTTAATATCTTTTGCTTCTGTTAGGTCCATACAATTTCTGTCCTTTATCGAGCCTATCCTTTGCATGAAATATTCCCTTGGTATCTCTAATTTTCTTGAAGAGATCTCTAGTCTTTCCCATTCTGTTTTCCTCTATTTCTTTGCATTGATCGCTGAGGAAGGCTTTCTTATCTCTTCTTGCTATTCTTTGGCACTCTGTATTCAGATGATTATATCTTTCTTTTTCTCCTTTGCTTTTCACTTCTCGTCTTTTCACAGTTATTTGTAAGGCCTCCTCAGACACCAATTTTGCTTTTTTGCATTTCTTTTCCATGAGGATGGTCTTGATAGCTGTCTCCTGTACAATGTCATGAACCTCATTCCATAGCTCATCAGGGACTCTATCAGATCTAGTCCCTTAAATCTATTTCTCACTTCCACTGTGTAATCGTAAGGGATTTGATTTAGGTCATACCTCAATGCACTAGTGGTTTTCTCTACTTTCTTCAATTTAAGTCTGAATTTGGCAATAAGGAGTTCATGATTTGAGCCACAGTCAGCTCCCAGTCTTGTTTTTGCTGACTGTATAGGGCTTTTCCATCTTTGGGTACAAAGAATATAATCAATCTGATTTTGGGGTTGACCATCTGGTGATGTCCATGTGTAGAGTCTTTTCTTGTGTTGTTGGAAGAGGGTGTTTGCTGTGACCAGTGCATTCTCTTGGCAAAACTCTATTAGCCTTTGCCCTGCTTCATTCTGTATTCCAAGGCCAAATTGCCTGTTACTCCAGGTATTTCTTCACTTCCTACTTTTGTATTCCAGTCCCCTATAATGAAAAAGATATCTTTTTGGGGTGTTATTTCTAAAAGGTTTTGAAGGTCTTCATAGAACAGTTCAACTTCAGCATCTTCAGCATTAATGGTTGGGGCATAGACTTGGATTGCTGTGATATTGAATGGTTTGCCTTGGAAACGAACAGAGATCATTCTATCGTTTTGAGATTGCATCCAAGTACTGCATTTCGGACTCTTTTGTTGACCATGATGGCTACTCCATTTCTTCTAAGGGATTCCTGCCCGTAGTAGTAGATATAATGGTCATCTGAGTTAAATTCACCCATTCTAGTCCATTTTAGTTCGCTGATTCCTAGAAGGTCAACGTTCACTCTTGCCATCTCCTGTTTGACCACTTCCAATTTGCCTTGATTCATGGACCTTACATTCCAGGTTTCTATGTAATGTTGCTCTTTACAGCATCCAGCCTTGCTTCCATCACCAGTCCCATCCACAGCTGGGTATTGTTTTCTCTTTGGCTCCATCCCTTCATTCTTTCTGGAGTTATTTCTCCACTGATCTCCAGTAGCATATTGGGCACCAACTGACCTGGGGAGTTCGTCTTTCAGTATCCTATCATTTTACCTTTTCATTCTGTTCATGGGGTTCTCAAGGCAAGAATCCTGAAGTGGTTTGCCATTCCCTTCTCCAGTGGACCACATTCTGTCAGACCTCTCTACCATGACCCACCCATCTTGTGTGGCCCCACACAGCATGCCTTAGTTTCATTGAGTTAGTCAAGGCTGCGGTCCATGTAATCAGATTGGCTAGCTTTCTGTGATTATGGCTTCAGTGTGTCTGCCCTCTGATGCCCTCTTGCAACACCTAACGTCCTACTTGGGTTTGTCTTACCTTGGACAAGGGGTTCCTCTTCACGGCTGCTCCAGCAAAGCACAGCCACTGCTCCTAACCTTGGATGAGGGGTATCTCCTCACGGCCACCCCTCCTGACCTTGAACATGGAGTAGCTCCCCTTGGCCCTCCTGCACCCACACAGCCGCAGCTCCTTGGTGTGGGGTTGCTCCTCTCGGCCGCCACCCCTGACCTCGGGTGTGTGGTCAGGGGCAGCGGCCGAGAGGAGCTACCCACATCTGGGGTCAGGGACAGCATCCAAGATGAGCTACCCCACACCGAGGGGTAACCGAGTGGGTTACTATATTGTGTACAAAAGGCAAATTAAATATGAAAGGTTGAAATATTATTTTTTTTTAATGAGGGAAATGATATACTACTCAAACAGTAACAAAAAGAAAGCTAGAGCAGCTCTATTACTAAATAATGCTCTTCAAGAAAATGAGTATTTTGAAGTATAAAGATGGACATTATACAATGATGAAACAGTCAACTCATCAGAAACAACAACCTTAGTGGAGATAGAGACAAATCTAAAAAACATTTAACACCAGTTCCTTAATAACTGTTGGAATATCTATTCAAAAAGACAATAAGTTTATAAAATATGAAGAAATTATCAACTATGTAAACCTAGTTTATACTATAACACAGTACTTTCTATAAATATAGAATAATCATTCTTCTTAAGAGCATATGGTCACTCAGACCATGTGCTTGTTAGTTCATAAAATAAGGATCTATAAATGTCAAAAATTTGAAATCAGTCATATTTCCTATGAACACATGAAATTTAATTAGAAATATTTAAAAATAGAACATCTGTAAATGCCCCAAGGATTTTTAAGTTGTACTGTACATTTCCATAATAACACATCAGTATAATCAAGGATATAAGGAGAAAAAAATCACAGAATCCCAAGTAACTAAATAGAAAATTTCACTATTAAAAGAACTACATTTTATAAACAACTTTAAGCCAATGTAGCAAAAAATTTGTTAAAAATTAAGTATTGAAGAGGATGTAAAGAAATTGGAACGCTTGTATGTTGTTACTGGGAATATAAAATAGTGCAGTCATTGTGGGAAAATAGTATAGAGATTCCTCTTAAAATTAAAGGCATATACCATACAATCCATCAATCCCAATTCTGAGTACATATAAGAAAAATTTTTGAGATTGGCAACATGAAACATTTGTACATCTATATTCATAGCAGCATTATTTAAAATAGCCAAGAAATAGAAGCAACCCAAGTGTTCATTAGCAAATAAATGAATAAATAAACGTGTTATAGACATACAATGGACTATTATTCAGCCTTTCAAAAAAGGGAATTTCTGGCACATGTTAGAATATAGTTGAACCTTGAGGACATTATGCTTAATGAAATAAGCCAACATAAAAAGAAAAATACAGTATGCTCTACTTAAATGAGGTTTTGTTCGAGAGTAGTCAAATTCATAGAAGCACAAAGAATGGTGGTTGCCAGGGTTTGGATAGGAGAAAATGGAGAGTTGTTTAGTGGGTATAGAGTTTCAGTTTCACAAGATGAAAAAGTTATGGATATTTGTTACATAACAAATTGAAAATGCTTAATATAATTAACTGTAGCCACAAAAATGGTTAAGATGGTAAATTTTAAGTATAACTTACAATTTGAAAAAACTTATAGTTGATAGGAATAAGAAAAAAGAAATAATGATAGAGGTTTTGATTCTTAAAGATGTAGGTAAAAATAAATTAGGACAAAGGATAAATATGTATATATGATTACATATATGATTATATATTAAATGCATAAATATATATTAAATGTATTTGCATGCAAATATATATTTATGTGTATACACATGAAGTTTCAAAAGGCTTGTGTGTGTGTGTTTGAAGCTATTGAATAAAGTAGTTCATGATCATGGAGAACATATGTATCTTGTTCATCGCCATATCTCTAGGCAAAGCACAATGTGTAGCACAGAACATTTGATCAGTAAGTATTCTTACATGAATGAATGAATGAAGCAATCAGTTCAGGTAATATTTAACAATTATTTCCAGTTTAGACATGCCAAAATTATGGGTGAACAACTTTTGCACATTGGCAGTATAGTGGTGAAAGATCCAGAGAAGTCTGTCATGGTAGTCAAAGTTTGGATCATGCAGAACCTTCCAGATAATGTTAATGGTTTTTGTCTTAACTGTAAGAGAAAATGAATTTATTGAGGCCAGAAGGATAATAATAATTAAGAAAGGCAGGTGATATAAGATTGATAAATTAATTGTGAGAATTATAAAGAATAATTATCTAAACAATTATAAACAATAACTATCTAAACTATCTAAACAGTATGAGAATTTCAGGTTTTACTCGCAAGCGGCATCATGTAATATTTCTTATATTCTAAAATATATTGTGCATATTTTATGTTCATGTAAATAATATGAGACTCCTACACAAAAGACACATAAGCCATGAGAAGATATTTTAGTTTATAAAAGTTCAAATCATTTCTGTCTTCATAATCCATGAGAAGATATTTTAGTTTAAAAAGTTCAAATCATTTCTGTCTTCCCTGTCTCCCATGGTATTTATTAACAGTTTGAGTCTCTGTTCAGATAGCTTGTAAGATCAAAAAGAGAAATTTAAATCCTACTTCAAAACATTTCCCTTGTGTAATAATTAAAATACTCTAGAAGATATAATCCAATTGTTAAAATAAAATTTTATATTAATTTCGATTTAACTCATTTCCAATAAATCTTTTCTTGAATACTATTTCAGGAAAGAGTATCACAATGACTTAAATTTTAATTTCAGCTTAATTGATGATAACTCTAACCCTTCCTTGCTGAAAAAGAAATAGGTGATTAAAGATTACAATCTCTTTCATGTATTTTCTAAAGGTGGTCACAAGGAAGAGATCAATTAGATGAAATATCTATATTTATGCTATAGCTATTAGCAAAAGCTCTTTATAAAGATGGATAATCAGGTGTTACAACAAGGAGCATGGATCAGAAATTTTCAATCTTAATTGATTCATGCAAATATCTTTATCTGTTAGCTATTTGCTTATAAAATGTTTTTGTCAGCATTACTTTACCCTTCTTAGACTCTCCATTCCCAAATTAAAGAGGAAAACATAGACATTAAACTCTTAGGGTGTTTCAAGCCGGAATGTTAAAGGAATATGTAAGATTATGACTTAATTTCCTATGCAAGAGGGACCCTGAGTGAATGAAGTAGAGATAAACTTTCCATCACAAATCTGTGGCCCCCTTTCCCTTATATTCTAAAATGCATTGTGCATATTTTATTTTCAGCTCTTCGCATCAGGTGGCCAAAGTGTTGGAGTTTCAACTTCGACATCAGTCCTTCCAATGAATATTCACTACTGATTTCCCTTAGGATGGACTGGTTGGATCTCCTTGAAGTCCGTGAGACTCTGAGGAGTCTTCTCCAACACCACGGTCTGAAAGCATCAATTCTTTGGTGCTCAGCTTTCTTTATAGCTCAACTCTCACATTCATACATGACTACTGGAAAAACCATAGCTTTGACTAGATGGACTAGATGGACCTTTGTTGGCAAAGTAATGCCTTTGCTTTTTAATACGCTGTCCAGGTTGGTCATAGCTTTTCTTCCAAGGAGCAAGTGTCTTTTCATGGCTGCAGTCACCGTCTGCAGTGATTTTGGAGCCCTCCAAAAATAATGTCTCTCACTGTTTCTATTGTTTCCCATCTATTTACCATGAAGTGATGTGACTGGATGCCATGATCTTTGTTCTCTGAATGTTGAGTTTTAAGCCAACTTTTTCACTCTACTCTTCCACTTGCATCAAGAGGCTCTTTAATTCTTCTCTTTCGGCCATAAGGGTGGTATCATCTGCATATCTGAGGTTATTGATATTTCTTCCAGCAATCTTGTTTCCAGCTTGTGCTTTATCCAGCCCAACATTTCACATGATGTTTGCTGAATATGAGTTAAATAAGCAGGGTGACAATATACAGCCTTGACATTCTCCTTTCCCTATTTGGAACCAGTCTGTTGTTCCATGTACAGTTGTAACTGTTTATATTGTCTACTCTCTCTTCCCCATCTGCCAGCTAAATGAATAAGACTGTGAAGCCCTAGGAACGGTGAAACTACAGAAAGAAAGAGGCCTGAATCTCTAACCAGCCCTGAAATGGAAAGCTACTCATGAACTGTGCTTATTAGCTCAGTCGTGTCCAACTCTTTGCAACCCCATGGACTGCAGCCCACCAGGCTCCTCTGTCCTTGGGGATTCTCCAGGTAGGAATACTGGAGAGTGTTGCCAAGCCCTTGTCCAGGGGATCTTCCTAATCCAGGGATCAAACCCAGGTCTCCCTCACTGCAGGCAGATAGATTCTTTACCATCTGTGCCACCAGGGGAGTCCATGAACTAGGAACTTCCATATTGAACTTAAATGATCAAGAAATAAACTTCTGTTGGCTAAAGTCAGTGAAATTTTAGAGTTTTTTTTGGTCAGCAGTTAGAATGCCAATACATCACCCAATGGTGAAAAGAGTATTGTAGCCATACAGAAAAAAAATCATTCTTCTTTCCTTTTAAAAAGTAGCTTTTAAATGTTCACAGCAGAATTATTTACAATAGCCAGATGTGGAAGCAATCTAATGGATGAATAGATAAAAGAAAATAGGGCATACTGTCCCCTACACATGCACACAACACAAATGAAATATTGAGTTCAGTTCAGTTGCTCGGTCATGTCTGATTCTTTGTGACCCCATGGACTGCAGCATGCCAGGCTTCCCTGTCTGTCACCAACTCCTAGACCTTGCTCAAACTCATGTCCTTTGAGTCGGTGATGCCATCAAGCCATCTCATCCTTTGTCATCCCCTTATCCTCCACCTTCAATCTTTCCCAGCATCAGGAATACTAATCAGCCATAAGAAAGAATGAAGTTTTGCCACTCGAAACAACATGAATGGACCCGGAGGGAATTATTCTTAATGAAATGTCAGACAGAGATTGACAAATACTGTATGCTATCACTTATATGTGGAATCTAAAAATAAAACAAATGAATAAATATAACAAAATAGAAATAGACTCACAGATAAAAAGAATGAACTAGAGATTATCAGGGGGAGACGGAAGGGAGAAGAAGCAAGGTGGGGATAGGCAATTAAAAGTTCTGTACTGTTATACATAAAATTAATAAGCTACAAGGATATACTTTACAGCACAGGGAATATAGCCAATACTTTATAATAAATTTAGAAAAGTTTTGAGTCACCAAGTTGTATACCTAAAACTAATATTGTAAATCAACTATACTTCAATTCAAAAGTATCTTTTTCCTTCTTTGTTTTGTTGGATATTCATATAAACATGCTTTTCAATAATTATTTAAAGTGATTGATATTGTTTTAATCCACGAGACTTTCTTCATTCTCAATGACATTTTCTTTTGTTGAATAGTTTAATCATTTTGACTTGTAAATCAGAGCTTATGATGTACTGAACAAGCTGCTCTGTTCAAATGAAGCTCCCCTAATTTTTTTAATAGCCAAAGGAAAAAAGAAAGCACTGATATTTAATTGGAATTTCACTGTTAGGTGTGCAATTTATATTGCATGAATAGTGCAAACTCAGTCCTTAGAATTTTAGAAGTAATTTATTATACACACATATTTTTAAAGAATAGACATCTCTACAATAATTTAGTTGGGCTCAACTTTTGTAAGACTGTGCCATCTGGAAATAAAATATAACGCATGTATTTTCTGTTTTATCACCAAGGCACTGTTCTGGTAGACAAACAACTCTCTGTCTTCTGTTTGCAAATGAGTTTGTGCAGGTGTGCTGAAAATTCTTACTCAATATTTTATCTAACAACCCTCATAAAATATTATATTTCCCAAACTGCTCATTAGGCATTCTCAAATGTTTTAGGTGGAAATAAGCACAATTCAATAATTAAAATAAGGCATGTAGTAAGGAATATATTAAATTATTATAATATGTGTTATAAACATAATAAGGATGCATTCTTTAAGTTTGCAGTTCATTTATTTATTTAACAAATATTTTTTAAGTGAATATATCAAGTAGATACTATTAACAAAATCACATATTGAAGTTTTTACTATATAGTAGGCAACTCATAACTGCATATAATGAAGATTAATGAAGTTACAGTTATGGGTAGCACAGGGAAAGGAGGGATCCTTTTGTTTAACCCTTTAATTTGACAAGAAAAATGAGGAACTTGCTCAATTAGGACAATAGTGGTGACTAAACACCAAAATCTATACAATTCATTTCAATTCCAAAATGACTTTCTGAAATATGAAACACTGTCCTCATCACCCTGTTGGATACAAAGATAAATAGGCATGCAATCTTATCTCTGATGACTCAGTATCAGGTTGCAGCACTGTGTGTGTGTGTGTGTGTGTGTGTGTGTGTGTGTGTGTGTGTAGAGAGGGATGGCTCAGGCTAGTTACTCCACAGTAGTTTTATGGTAGGAAAGGGTTTCATCTGTTGTACTATTTCATCAGGACACAACATAAATTTATAGCTTGTGTCAAGATTTCAAAGAAACAGAATGTACAGAAAACTCTGCACATCAAGTAATAGTTGGAAGTGTGACCTGTACAGTATGCCTGTGCTTAGTTGCTCAGTTGTATCTGATTCTTTGTGAACCTGTGGACTATAGCATGCCAGGGTCCTCTGTCCGTGGGGATTCTCCAGGCAAGAATAATGGAGTGGGTTGCCATGCATGCATAGGTTAATACAAAAAATCAAATTAATCTCTGGCATATATAGTTTTATAAGTTTATAATTATAGTCATGCTGTGCTAATCCTTTTAAAGTAGCATTTATCTTCATAGGTAGTTTCAGTGTTAGTAACTGTAGTCCCCACTTCTTAGGGCTTCCCTGGTGGCTCAGAGGTTAAAGTGTCTGCCTCCAATGCGGGAGACCCGGGTTCAATCCCTGGGCCAGGAAGATCCCCTGGAGAAGGAAATGACAACCCACTCCAGTATTCTTGCCTGGAGAATCCCATGGACAGAGGAGCCTGGTGGGCTACAGTTCTCACTTCTTAGGCATTTAATGACCTAAATTTCATGAGGTCATATTTTCCACTTACTCAAAATTGTATCTAAAATAATAATATAATAATTGATACACTAGGCTGTGCTTAGTTTCTCAGTCGTGTCTGACTCTGCAATCCATTGCCTGCCATGCACCTCTCTCCATGGGGATTCTCCAGGCAAGGATACTGGAGAGGGTTGCCAAGCCCTCTTCCAGAGGATCTTTGCAACCCAGGGATTGAACCCAAGTTTCCAGCATTACAGGTGGATTCTTTACCATCTGAGCCACTTGGCAAGCCCAAGAATACTGGAGTGGGTAGCCTATCCCTTCTGCAGGGGGTCTTCCCCATCCAGGAATCAAACCAGGGTCTCCTATATTGCAGGCAGATTCTTTACCATCTGAGCCATCAGGGAAGCCCTATACATTTAAGAGAATTAGTATGAATAAATGAATGAATGGACATGTCTGTTATGATGCTAAATGCTGTAATTACATTGTCTCATTTAATTCTTATACTGTTTTGATTAGGCAGACATTATCATCCCTCTTTTCAAATGAAAACACTGAAGCTTAGGGTTAAGTAGCCTGTTACACTACACAAGAATTAGGAGCTAGAGTTATATAAAAAATATTTTCTTAATGATTGTATAATCATAAATTTAGCAGAACAAGTAAATGCCTTGATATATGAAACACAGAAGTCATATTGGAAAAAAAGAGGTTGTCAGAAATTTGAATTGTGCTTTTGAGTTTAGGATTGCTAGAAGATATGAAAAAGAAAAATGAATATAGTTGCTTTATTATTTTCAAAAATAAATCACACAGAGCCAGTTGCAGATGCATGACTTTGAATTTGCTTGCTTGATATTTTCCCGGGAAAAATAAGATTATTGTGAAAACAAGGATTTAATGATAAGTTGACCCTATTTTCAAAAATTATATTAAAAATTAAATTCTGAATTTTTTTTAATCCATGATATATCCTGAAATAAAGAATATATCTTTATACTATAGCTGAGGGAAAGTATTTAAGTTACTGAGTTCATGTGCTTCAAGTATATTTTGCTCTGATTTTTAAATCAACATACCTATTAGACTGTATTTCTCATGTAGAAGATTAAAATAGTACAATTTTTTTGATAGGCATAAATCTCAATACAGGTTTCCCTCACTATCTGAAAGTAGAGCACTCTTATGAAACTCCTTGTAAGCCAAAAAGACTTAAAGCAAAGAAGCAATCACCTTAGAAGACACCTAATCAATCGCCTTAGAGACATCCTGCTAAAGGATGCATAAAATAAATCCAGATGAAACATGGATACTCATAGACACAGTTCAAAGTATGACGGTTAGTTGTTGCAATGCATAGTTCCCAGGAAAGGAGCTTGGTCGTACCACTATCCCTGCTCCAGATTTGTACTGTCTCTGTTTTTCAATTTAAATTTATTTATTTTTAATTGGTGTGGAGAAGGAAATGGCAACCCATTCCAGTGTTCTTGCTTGGAGAATCCCATGGACAGAGGAGCCAGGTGGGTAACAGTCCATGGGTCGCAAAGAGTCAGATACGACTGAGAGACTACCATCATGTGTCTAGTTGGAAGATAATTACTTTATAATATTGTGTTGCTGTCTGCCATATATCAACATGAATCAGCCACAGGCATTGCCTCTTTAATAGCTCACTGCAAAACAAACCTTGAATGCTATGTTTGAGTTTTGCCTTTTTTCATAAAAGTGAAATTTGTCTTCCTTTATCTTTTGGCTAGCAAAAGTGGTGCTCATGTAAGTCTTTCCTAAAAGTGAAGTGGTCTGAGCAAACTTTCAAAAAGTAGGGAATCTCTGAGAATACTAATCGCATTTGTCACAAGTACCTGCCATGCATATAATCTGTATTAGTAACAGAGTAAAATACATTTGAGATATAAAATTTAATAGAAGCAAAAGTTATTCTTCCAGGCATCGTTTGTTTGTTTGTTTGTTTGGATTGTTTTTATTTCTCCTGAGATAAAAACAAGAAATTTCCTTCTCCTTCCTCTTACAGATCTTCCTCTTATGGATCTGCCTCTATCTGTCAATCACATAATCTTACTCCTCTATTGAAAGAAGAAAAGAAGATACAGGTTAGACAAAGAGAGAAACTAATATCTTAATACAGGTGATTTTGTGTGTGTGTGAGTGAACTGAAATGCAGGGAGATGTGTGACCTCCAAAGGAACCTCCAAGAATGGTTTTCCCTGGAGGGCACTGAGGGAGGGTCCTTTTCAGTGAGGGGGAGAGACACTGAGAATGAAGCCAAATGAAGGAAAGCAGAGTTTATAGACAAAGTCACTTAGAGACAATGTTCTATTAAGACATAGAAAATGCATCCAACTATGCTAGAAAGTCCACCTGAAAATTTTATTTTGTTCACTATGTTTAAGCAAGAATGAATCAGTGTTCTTTCACGATGAATCAAATATGAGCTATAAATTGGTAGAAGATTGTGTTAGAAGTATGAGAAAGCATGCATAGAGAAAAATATCTTTGGTACCACGTAAGTTAGAATAGATACTTACCTATTTCTATATCATCTATCATTCCAGCCCAAACACTGGCTTAGTGGTCAAGAATTATAGATTTGAAATTACTTTGACTCAAAATTTTGAAAGCCTTAATTTAGTATCTTTTGGATTCCAGTATATCTCTGAATCAGTTTACTACTATTCTGATGATCAATTCATACTACTTATTCTATTCCCTGAATTCTTTCTTAAAAGCTTTAAAAGAAATCCTTTTTTGGTTTTCTGAGATTTTACAATGATATGTCTTGATATATCTCTTTTTATTTCAATAATGTTGGATACTATTGGGTTTTTTCATTTTTTTTCTGGAAAAAAAAATTTTTTCTACCATTTATTTACCTTCCTCTCCCTTTTTAAAAGTTCTAATAGATATTAAAATGCCTGGATTGAGACTCTAAATTTCTCATCTTTTTAATAGTATTTTCTTATTTTATAAAATTTTATTTTCTGGAATATTCCCTCAACTTAATTTTTCAAATGTTAATAGGTTTTAAAAATATATTTTACATATTTATAATTTTAAGATATTTTGTTCTATATTTTTTTATTTTTTTAAATCATTTTATTATTTCATAAGCATATCTTCTATTGGATCTTTAAAAATATTGATTTTGGTTTCATTATCTTCTTACATTTACACATTTCTCAAGTTCCTTTTTTTTTTTTGTCATCCAGTTCTGTTTCTCCTATGCTTTTCTCAAATGCTCAGTAATTTTTTATGTCTATCCACATTCAAAATGCAAGGAACCTGCACTAGGGTTGAATAATGTCTTCCAAAATTAATATCCACTTGACTTTATTTGAAAATAGCCTTTGCAGATGTAATTAATTAAGTCAAGATGAAGTCCTATTGGATTAGAGCGGGCCCTAAATCCAATGACTGTATCTTTATAAGTAAGGGTGATTCAGACACAGAGATACAGAGGAAAGAAGGCCATGTGAAGATGGTGGCAGAGATCAGAGGGATAACTATAAGCCCAAGAAACTAAGGATTGCTAGCAACCACCAAAAGTTAGGACAAGGCAAGTGCTTTTAGAGGGACCATAGCCTTGCATGCATACACTTATATTTTGAATTTCTAGCCTCTAAAACTGAAAGAGAATAAATCACTATTGTTTTTAACCAACCAGTTAGTGTTAATTTGTTCTGGCAGCCCTAGAAAATGATTACAAAACATTTTAATGAGAGTATGATTTGTTATTTTGGGGCTTTCAAGAAGGATAATCAAGTGAGAACAAAGCCATTCTGCAGGTCATATTTCTTGGTCTCATCACTATTCTGCTGGTGTGATGGAGCTCAGAGGGTGTGTGTGTGTTATGCACGCATATATATGTGTTTATAGTGGGGGCTGAGGGAAGGGAAGTGATTTAATAAATTTAGCTACTGGGGTTAGCATTTCTAGACGGATTCTCACTTACTCTCCCAGCTTCCAGAATTCAGTAGAAGAGCAAATCCCTTCCTTCTGTAGTCTCTGGTGTCAGTAGACCAGAGCCTGTCTGGTTCAAGCTGTCCAATTGTATATGTGTGCAGTGATGCAAGTGGTAAAGGATCTGGTCACCAACGCAGGAGACTTAAAAGACTTGGGTTTGAACCCTGAGTCAGAAAGGTCCCCTGGAAAAGAATACAGCAACCCATTCCAGTATTCCTGCCTGGAGAATCCCATGAACAGAGGAGCCTGGAGGGTTACAGTGCATAGGGGTGCAAAGTGTCAGACACAACAGAAGTAACTTAACACACACACACACATTAATCTTATTTAGTGATACTGAGTATCTAATTAGATACTTTTTCATCAAACTGTATCCCCTACCTATCTTCACAATTAATGAGGGCCTCCAATTTTTTAAACTTGCTTTGGCTTATTCTTTGCTATTTGTAAGTTTTCAGCTTTCTGTATTTTGATAATTTATTTAGGATACAATTCACTTTCTTTTTGCAAAGATTTTTTGGCATCTATTCTTTAGTAATTCACATCTTTACCCAGAAGCATATAACTTTTTCATGTACTCATTAAACACTAGTGGGATTTCAGGAAGTACTGGTTAAAAGCTCATGTGTTTAAGCTATCAAATTTAACAAAAGATCTTCAAATATTTATTTTTTTAAGTTTTAACCTTTTTTTCTTTTCAAATCTATGTGATTGTTTCCTGAGTTATTCATTTATTATGTTCTATGAGAAAGGCAGGGAAGAGATTTGAAATAAGCTTTCAACATATTGAATATTCCTTTAGCTCAAATTCTAAATTGTTTTCTGGTCATTTTTGCTCAATATATTTAGCATTGATTCATAGAGATAGTTTTTAAATTAAATTCTTCATACTTAAAACATCGAAGTGATACAAGCTTAGTAATATCTAAGAATTTTTTTAAATACAAGCTATAATTTCAAATAACAGATACTAAGATATGCTCTACTTAAGAGTGATGGGATAATACAAAATATATGTAACTATATCTACAATAAAATGTAACATATATAAGATATATGGTTTCAAGTAACACATAATGTTTAATCAAGGAAATGAAGTATAAAAATTATTTTCCTCATTGAATATTTCCTCAGTAATCAAGCTGTAGTCTAGACAGAAACAAATTGAACTAAAGTGGTGGACAAATGTACTGTTAGTAACCTTTCTTGAATTATTCATCATTTTTATTTATCTGCCCAGCATTTAGCCATCTGTCTCCTCAGGTTTATAGCTCTTAAATATGGAAATACTCCAAAATATAACTTTAATGATCAACTATTCCAAGGAACCAAATTGGCATATGGAATACTCAAGTTTTACCTGATACTGTGAAAGACACAAATAATAAAAATATATCAAGACTACTTCCAAATTAACAGCGATACATCATTTTAGGATATTTTTTGGCATATGATCATAGTAATTGAAGATAGACAAAACCAACTGCAGACCTCAAAAAAACTGTCTCTTTGATCCTTTAAAATATGGATTATTTATCCTTTACTTTTATAACTGAATTTATTTTATGTATGGAGACACTAAAATATCATTTCACCATGAGAGTAATTCTTCTTTAGAAAAACAAAATACACATCATAAAATTTGAGATGGAAATGTTCCTGTATAATTCAGTCTCCTAGAAATCTACTCTGAAAAATACTCAATTCTTGTCAGATATTTATTCCATGCTGGGGTATGGGAGGAAGTGATTAGAAATTGTTCATTAGACAATAAACTACTGAAAAAACGTCTGCCTTATCTTATCTCATTATCATTTATGCCTTAGACTTTAGTTCAGTGACATTCATTCAAGTACAAATTTTTGTAACTGTCTGTAGAGGAAGGAAGAGTATTACCTTAATGAAAACTACCTTGGAGTTTTCTGTGCCTACATAATCCCTTGAAGTTAAACAGCATTAAAGAAATTTAATAAATTCAGGTTCTATTAATAATTATCACTTAATAATTATTTTAAAATCCTTCAAGTGTGCAGCGTACTTATCCTCTCATTCACCACAGTGAATTGAGTTGTTGAAACAAGTAAACTCTGACACTGACAGATATTTTCCCGATAAAAATATTGTGGTATATTCTGAACTTCCCTTCTTAATTCATTCAGCCCCAAAGACACATCAGATAAAATGGGTTGGCTCATGATAAAGGTGAACAGAGAAGAAAATTCAATCCCTCTTAGTGTGGCCTTATTGACCCAGAAAAGATCCCATAGGGAATTTATAAAAAGCCCTTAAAGCATTTCTGTCTTTTCACCACTTCACCATTCCTCAAGCTCTACCAGTTTTTCTAAGATCGATCACACTAACATATCATTTGTTCATTTCTTTTCAATGTTCACAAAACTCAACATCACCTTTAAGCTAATCTACCGTATTTTGACGATGCGCTTGAGTTGATTCAGTCAGCTAACACCAGTATTTTGGCTCACCTGCAGCTCCACAGGTGGTACCTGTGTTTTACTCTCACTCAGCTCAATAACCAGACACCAGCAATGAATCTACACTCTGAAAAATTAATCCACTTATCCTGCTTTTTTCTGTTTTAATAGGATCTTAGCTTCTTTGAAACATGCTTGGAGGCCTCTTTTGTTCTAGAGATGTAGAACCTGCAAGTGTAAATTATGGCATACCTCGTGTATAAGGAAGTAATTATGTGATTATTTGAGTATCAGTGAGTTCTCTTCATGTTGTCATATTGTACACTGATGCCCATTCCCCAAATCTGGGGAAAAGGGTAGACAAAATTATTAATTGTTTAAAATGACTAAAGAAATAGGGTAGTCCAGTTTCCTCTTGCAGTCTAGTGGTTAAGACTCTGCACTTCCTCTACTGGGGCACGAGTTTGATCCCTGGTTGGGGAAATATGATCCCACATGCCAAAAAAAGAAAAGAAGAAGAAGAAGGAGAAACTTAAACCACTTGTTCAGGTCAGTATTAGAGATGGGATTAATGTCTATTGTGGTTGATGGCTTCAAAGGATGGGTTCTGGAGTCAAGTTGCTTGCATTAGAATTTCAACTACCCTACTTGCTAACTCTGCAAATTAGTTATGCTGTTGAACTTCATTTATTTCTGCTTTTTTAGTTATAAAATGGAGAAAGCCCCAGAACTGTGAGGATTAAGTGAGATAAAGCAGATAAAGTAAACAGTATATATACTTAGCTCTTGCTCCTCTAGACCTGTGTTTCCCTAATACCAATGTCTATGGATCCTTTGCATCAGAAGTGAAAAAAGACCTTTGAATACACACACACACACACACACACACACACACACACACACACACTGAATTCTGATATGCAGCTTCTGAAAATTTGCACTCGGTAAAATTCAAATGTGACTTGTAAATTCATTTATATATTTATAAGACTGTCCTCCCTCAAAAAGACAAACTTGAATCATAAAAAAATAACCTTCTTAAGGTAAGAGTTAGATCATTCTGTATGTAATTAGAAAGAAATTGAGAGTATGAGCTTTGTAGCTAAATCAGTTCTCCTTTACCATGGTCTGCAAGGCTCATCCTAATCTGGCCTTAATCAAACTCGTTCTCCTCTCACCTTTACTCACAGCGCTCCAGTCTCAGTAGCTAAAGAATGTTTGTACAAGCTCTCCCTTCCATGCATCTTCCACTGTGACTTTGCCCACTTAGCCCCTATTTTTCCTGGTGTCAATTCCAATTTAACCTTTTGAGGATCCTGCATGACGGTCTTGTTCATATAACACTTCCTCACAGCATTTGTAACTTTCCATCACAGCACTTCATTGCAATCATTTTGTCTCCATGTATATAATTCTACTAGACTCTAATTTTATATAGAAATTGTTACTGTTTGAGTTCACCACTCTATCCTGATTATAGGGTCTAGCTCATAAGAAAAGCTCAACAAATTCTATTTTAATGAATGAGTGAAGGTTCTACAAAATATTTTGACACAATATTTTTCATATTTAGGTTTTTGTTTTGGTTTATTTTTTTTCCTTTTTTTAATTGATTTGATGGCTTAAAATAGCAATCATTCAATGTGTCTCAAGGGTCTGTGGATTGACTCGGTTTAGCTAGGGAGTTCTGGTCTTCTCACTTAATTCTTTATGTGGTTCCAGACAGATGTTTGCTGGGGCCTCTAATATAATACTGGGATGGCCAGGCTTCTTTGCCATTTGTACACACTCAGAAACTCTCCTTCTTCATCTGCCCTTTCCACTTGATCTTTCCAGAGGGTAACTAGATTTGAAAGTAGAAGCTGTGAAGTCTTTAATACCTGGATTCTTCAGTCTTACCTTCAACTGGTTAATTCAAGCCACAGACCAGGTCAGATTCAGTGTGACGGAGGACTACACAATTTTTATGTACCAATAGAGCACACATAGGACCCAAACGTTATTGAGAGAGAGGGAATTATATTCCCGTGTCTAAAATGAGATAACAAAGAAAAGGCAAGCAAAACTAACTTAAGTAGGGTATTACTGTTAGATAGTGGAGTCAGAATTCAATCTCTACTCTTTTTTTACTTCAAAACTTGTATTACTTGCTCTTGTGACTTTCATGCTCTTCTTCAGAAAGGCAAATTTCTCTTGTTTCCTATATTAGGAGTATTTTCCTTAAGCTTTAATATATAATTCAAATGTAAAAATACTAACATATTTCAGCCATGTCTATTAGTTTTACATGTAAAGACAAAATAGAATTTTATATTCATACAAATTTAATGAATGTAAGAGTAAATTATAATCAACCTGAGCAACTGTGAGTTCAGTTATCTCCAAAGTCATCAGCTGGCATTTTTAACTGAATGTTGAGGGCCTTGAAGTGAGATTGAGTGTGATCTTTGAATGATAGTTGCCACATGCTTTTGGGAGACCTTTAAAGAGTACACACAAGTAGTTAGAATTGTGGAAATGTTTGATCTATTTGATCTTTTTCTTGTGGATTAAGGCCTAATATGTATTTCACACATACATAAATTCTAGTTTAGGTTCTTGAAAATGTCTCTAACCTAGTATGCCTAGTCACTCAGTCATGTCTGATTCTTTGCAACTCTGGGGACTATAGCCTGCTAGGCTCCTCTGTCCATGGGATTTTTTAGGCAAGAATATTGGAATGAGTTGCCATTTCCACCTCCAGTGGATCTTGCCGACCCAGGGATTGAATCAATGTCTCCTGTGATTCCTGTATGGCAGGTGAATTTTTCAGCCACTGAGCCATCAGGGAAAGCCCCCACCCCCCATCTAGTATAATAGTATATAATCTGATCATACAGCTGCTAGGGGACTTTAATATTCTCCTCATCTGTTTGCTGGTGTTTTATGATTGTCACATCTGAAATTTTAATCTCGAAATAAGGAACTGTGTATTGCAACACAAGGGCCACAGGATATCAAATGTGAGGAGGTTATGTTGGATACTTGGTCTAAATCAGAATAACGGTTCCATTTCCTAATTCCTGTTCACTTACAACTGCTTTGCTTTCCTAATTCCTGTTCTGCTTATTGTTTCTGATTCATGAAGTATTGTGATTCCAGGAAGGCAAACCCTTACTTTAAAATGTATATGACAGAAAATGCTTTCAATGGACAAATTATAGCTTAGTTTTGTGCATTTTTTAAATCAGAGGTTGACACTCAATTAAGAGTTACAAAATCACTTAGATGAGTTTTCTCTCTGCCTGGGAGAATGCCTGAAATATGCCCTTCTCAGTGGTGAGCCACTCAATGAACCGGATTTGCATTTTCATTTCCCCTTACCCCCAACAGCATTTGGTTTCAACACTGCCAAACTGTGTCAATGTGACCAATGTAAAATGCTGTATCATTATTTAAATTCACCCTTCATGCATAATGGCAAGATTGTCGCTTTTATTTTTGGTCATTCATGTTTCCTTTTCTGTGAAACGCCTATTTATATATTTGCAATGTCTGAAATGATCTTGTGGCTGTTTTTCTTACTGATTTGTGGAATGAATTTTGAGTCCATTGTCCTTCATAAATGTATTACAAATATCTTCTGCCAATCTATGACTCCTTTTATCTTTTGCTGTTGCTTTTTTTTTTTTGTAGCTTAATATTGTTACTGGTGTGCTTTTGTTATAGTTTTAATTTTAGATAAGATAAGATTAATATTTTGTGATTAAAGCATTTTACCTTTTTTGAAGAAATGTATCAAAAATGCTTTTTACATTTAGGTCATTAATGTATAGAATTTGTCTTTCTTTATGAGACAGAGCACTAACTTTATTGTACTTTCAGGGAGATAGCTAATTATTTCAACATGATTTAAAAGCCCATTCTTACCTCTTCCTGAGTGATCTGTATGTATCAATGACTTATATTCACATGTAAGTGCTTCTGTTCTCTCTGTCTTCTTCCATTGACCTACTTGATTAATCTCACAGGAAAAGCACCCTCTTTTAAGGGAAAAAATAAAAAGCGCCCTCTGTAAAACTATTATATGTTTTGGTGTCTAAGTCATGTATCAGTGTCTTCCCTGGTGGCTCAGGCGGTAAAGAGACTGCCTGCAATGCAGGAGACCTGGGATTCAATCCCTGGGTCAGGATGATACCCGGGAGAAGGTAATGGC
This sequence comes from Ovis aries, assembly GCF_016772045.2. Lineage (NCBI taxonomy): Eukaryota > Metazoa > Chordata > Mammalia > Artiodactyla > Bovidae > Ovis > Ovis aries. The sequence continues at coordinate 65,299,910 of NC_056062.1, read as the reverse complement.
AACCCACTCCAGTATTCTTGCCTGAAGAATTCCATGGACACAGGAGCCGGCAAGCTACAGTCCATGGGGTCGCAAAGACTTGGACACGACTGAGTGACTAACAGTTTCAAGTCATGTATAAAGATACATAATATTTAAAATTGCCTAACCTCTTATATGGACTTCCCTGGTGGCTCAGACGGTAAAGTGTCTGTCTACAATGCAGGAGACCCGATTTCGATCCCTGGGTTGGGAAGATCCCCTGAAGAAGGAAACTTCTCAATACCTTTTCTGGGCCTGTCAAAACCAGCTTTTTAAGTTACATAACCATCGGAGAAGGCAATGGTAATCCACTCCAGTACTCTTGCCTGGAAAATCCCATGGACGGAGGAGCCTGGTAGGCTGCAGTCCATGGGGTCGTTAAGAGTCGGACATGACTGAGAGACTTCACTTTCACTTTTCACTTTCATGGACTGGAGAAGGAAATGGCAACCCCAGTGTTCTTGCCTTCAGAATCCCAGGGATGGGGGAGCCTGGTGAGCTGCCATCTATGGGGTCGCACAGAGTTGGACACGACTGAAGTGACTTAACAGCAGCAGCAGCAGCAGCATACATAGCATATATATTCTCTATTTTTATTTTAATTTCAATTATAATAAGTTGCTTTTAAAAGGATTTTTAAAACAAATTAACTCATCACACCCATTAAAATGGTATATTTCTACATGAATTGTTTCTCTTTTATTCCACTGAGTTTTATAATATTTATAAATGTCTTATAATAATTTGTTATATGTATTCCTGCTGCTGCTGCTGCTCTCCCCACTATTCATTCAGCCTCTCCATCTCCCCAGGTCTCCATGTCAACTTTGCCCGGCACCTCCACCACCAAATCAAGATGGGTACTTGCAGGAGCGGTGCATGCATGCTTGCCTTTTAGGAAACTCCAAGTTTTTATAGGCTGAGTATAAAAGCAAGCATTCATCCACATGCCACTTTGGAGCTCAGTGACTCGAGTGAAATTATGTAAGTTTCTATATATGTAAAATGGGATAGTAAATGTTTCTTTAGGGTTTTTGGAATATCTAATGAGATTATTTATGCTGCTAAACAAACCGACATAAAGGTTATTTTTATAAGCTATATTCAGCACACTTGCTGAGGTAGAAAATATCTAAAGAGGAAGCTAGCTTTGAAATGTCCTTTATTTATAGCAATACAAATTTTATCCAGTCTTAGCCAGCTTATCTGATGCAGGCAAAAAAGGTTTGATATGGTCATGGATGGACACATTCACTTAAAAACTTCATATCAAATATTAGAGTAATATAAATGCAGAAGTATGTCTTATATTCAAAGCTGTTTGGGTATGACAGAACAAATAAAATTCAGAGATTATAAATGAATTAACATGCTAAATGATATAGGCTTAGTAGAGAGAAGTAAACAACTTAGGAGAACATTAAGATAAACATACAGATAAAGACAGTTATAGTTTATTCATGGGAATAATTACTGTAGTACTTTGCTTACTCCCCAAAACATGAAATTAAAAACACAATATTTCTTCAGGGAGTTTCATAAACATTGATTGACAATAGAAGCTATTAATTCCAGTTTTGGAGAAAAGCCAATATGTGATTAAAGGCATTAAAAGTGTCAAGCAAATAAAATTTACTCAGTTGTAAACTTTGATGTATGTATTTAAATGGCTTAGTACAGGGACATCTTGTAAATTTCACCAGACATTATTCAATTCCAATTTTACTGTGGTAAAAACAAAGTTGTTGAACCTACCAAGAAACTCTTAAACACTTTATAGGAGCATATGAATTTGTTACTACAAAGCACACTCACCATAAGAGTTTTAAAAATACAATTCACTTCAATTATCTCATTTATTCATAATCAAACAAGTATTTGCTGAGCACCAGTTCCAACTGATTCACTCTAACATACATTACTGGAGACCACTGGATGCTACTCACAAGCTAAACAGAGATGAATACATAATCATCAGTTTCTACTCACAGAGGAACAAATGTGTGGAACAAACATGTGTACAACAAACCAAAATGGCAAACAAATTATGTTCATTATGGTCAAAGGGCTATGAAAGAACAAAGAGGGAGTGATTCGTTCCATAGTGCAGTATGGCTAGAAGAATCTAGTATTTACAGAGTCAGACATCTAAATTTGAATCATGGATCAATAAATACCAGTTGTTTTCCTGACCCAGAATCCATTACTATTTTTTCCAAGTAATCACACCATGACTTTCTTTTAAAAAACAATCCCCTTTTAACTCTTCATCCCTGATTTCAAGGTGGACTGAGCACCTACTTCCATCCTCAGCTGTGTGAAACAGAGAAGGACCCTGTCATCCTTGCCACCCCATGTCCTCTGCTTGCCTTTTATCTGTGGAAAAACTTTAGCCAAAGAATAAGTTTAATCAGAGAAAGGTGTAAGAATGTACAAAAACAAAGCAAAACAGTCAAAGGTGACCAAATGATGACAATGTAAGCACGAAGCAAAGGACGTTTAGCTCCTCCTCAAAGGCTAGAGATGTATTCTGAGCTATATCCTGTGAGCTGTCTTAGAGATAACTGAACCCCACCAGCTGGAAAAGATAGCTGCATGATGATCAGAATGTAGCCACGACATAAGCTGCCACAGTTCTGAGGATTGGCATCAAAGATGGAAACTGACTGACTCTGAAACTGAAGATTAACTGTACCTAAAGCAACAAAGACGATGCCGATCGGACCACCAATGACCGACCTGAAGACGACGATCAGAGCTGACCATCCTGTTTATGCATGTAGCCCCTCTGTCTATGTAAAACCTCTTTCCCCCTCACTGTCATGGGCAGGCAGCCAGTTTTTGGACAGACTTCCTCCCCCAGCCCAGTTGCTGGCAACCAAAATAAAGCAACTTTCCTTTCCACCAACCTGGCCTCTTTAATGACTTTTGGACCCTGAGTTGCCAGATCCCTTGGACAATACAAGACCCAGGCCTGGCCAGCCTTCTCAATCTTCCTAATCAAAAGACCCACAAAGCCTCCTCTCATAGGGAACAATTGTTAACAATTTGCCATACTTGCTTAATTCGTGCTAAAAATAGTTTTAAATAGATTAAGTGCACCATTACATTTTATTCCTAAAGATATTAGTATATATCTCTATAAAACTAGGTTGTTTTATTTCTAATACAAAATCTCTCAACTGTTACTATACATAAAAATTGGCAAAAATTACTTAAAAGCATATAGGTATATTCAAATTTTCTAAATTTCTGACTATTGGATTATTTTGATCAAGATTCAGTCAAAAACCACATAGCTTGCTTTTGGATACTCTATCTGTAAAATAGAATAATTCCACCTCCCCCAAATTTTGTTTTTTCTATGACATCAATTTATTGAGGCTTGGTTAGTTATCCTGTAGAATATTTTCTCTTCTGATTTCATCTGAACAAATCTGTTATTTACTGATTTTTGTCATTTAACTGCTATCTCTATCATCTGAATGTTATACACAATTAGATAAAAATGTATTAGACACAAGTTAAATGTATTTGGAAGAAAACTTCACAGGTGATACTTTATAAGATGACTCACGTTTCTCCCACTCCCCCCTCCAACTCTCTCCAAGTTGGAGTCGTATTTTCCTGCTCGTGAGCAGCAAACTATCTGTGTGATGAAAATCTGGTTTTATGAGAAGGTCCAGGTCCAATCAACCTTTCATCTACTGGTCTTAGTACCAAAGCCAGAGCTCCATCCTGGAGTCAGTCGTTTCCTTAGTGTTGCAAACTCCCAATTGCTTAGTGATATTCCTTCCACAGTTACTAGTTGGTGAGTGAGTGACAATCGCTCAGTCATGTCCGACTCTTTGCGACCGCATGGACTATACAGTCTACGGAATTCTCCAGGCCAGAATACTGGAGTGGGTAGCCTTCCCCTTCTCCAGGGGATCTTTCCAACCCAGGGAATGAACCCAGGTCTCCCGCATTGCGGGCGGATACTTTACCAGCTGAGCCACAGGGGAAGCTAGTTGGTATCCTTCTACAAATAAGTCTTTCTTTGTCAGCTGCGGCCTTTTCTTATTATTGAATATGAGTCGCGTTGAAATTAGAATGTGTTTACTTCTTACACTTAATTACTATTTTTCAGTAGAGGTTATTTGTGTAACAGTCACATTGGTCCTCAACAAGATTTTGCTCTGTATTTTTCTGTTTTACTTTTTGGTCCTTAACATATTTATTTTAAAACACTATTTTAAAATGGTGTATATCAATAAATCAACATAGGATGTATTACTATTCACCAATATTTCTGCCCTCCCTCTTCGGTCTGAGGCTGTGAGACCAGTGCGTTTCCTGGCTCCCTTTAAGTACAGGATGGCATGATCCTGCGAGAAGATAAAAGTTAATACGCTGCAACTGAGTGGTACTACAAACTCAATTTTTCATCCTCTGTCTTCACACAGCCATAGCAAATATCCCTCTAGCTCAGTGGTCCCAGCCTGCCAATGAAGGAGACGTGGGTTCCATCCCTGGATCAGGACAATCCCCTGGAGAAGGAAACGGCAACCCACTCCAATATTCCTGCCTGGAAAATCCCATGGATAGAGGAGCCTGGCGGGTAACACTCCATGGGGTTACACACAGCAGACCATGACTTAGCGTTGGAGTGTGCACGCACATGCACACACACACGTTCCCAGATGCTGGGACGTGACTTACCGACTGAGCGCATGCGCACGTGCACACGTCCTCAACCCCTGGGTCACGAATGGATAGAGTTCTGCCTTTGTAAGGAAGTGCAGCACAGCAGGAGGTGAGCTGGGGGCAAAGGAGCCAAGCTTTATCTCATAAATGGTTCCTCATTTCTCCTTATCACTCACATTACTTCCTGAACCCCTGGCCTCTACCTCCATGAAAAAATGGTCTTCCACTAAACTGGTCCCTGGTGCCGAAAAGGTTGGGGACTGCTGCTTGAGACTTCATCTCCTGGTCCCTGGATGAGAACCATGAGGAGAAGACCCTATGCAACTTTCGAATTATATGTAGAGGCACCTTGTTTTCATTGCTTTAAATAATTGAGTTTAAAGTTGTATTACAATATATCATGACATATATAGTGAGATATTGTACAATATCTTACATAAGAGTTTTAAAATTATGCCTTTAGTATTTGCCCATCACTAACATATCCAAATGCAATATGGGAGTGTTTTCAAATATTCAGAGAGTCTATGCTAAGCAGTGAAAACTTGGTTAACTCTTTATATTTTATACTTTCTTCCATATGCTCTCACGTTAGGTACAGGCTTGTGACTAGAATGTGCCAGCTCATTTGGTGACATAGAGTTGAAAATCCTTTAGATACATTTTACTTAAATAGATAATTGTCGTCTATCTCCAGATTGAAGTAATTGGCAGAGAATTGGGACTCGCAGTCATAACAATTGTTTAACTGAGAAGCGATTATCCATATGTGACTACAGGGCTTGTGAGAAATTGAAAAGGCTAAATGCTACCAGTGCCTCTATTCAGCTCCTAATCCTTTTGCACATGTTCATGTTTTTCAGCTTTCCCATTTTTTTATTTTTTCCCGACTCAATCTCTGTATCACACCCAGCGCTTTCACACCATATGCTGCTTTCTGCCCTTTCACACTTTCCAAGAACACTTGAAAAGCTAAAATCTATAGTCTAGTCTGGGAAGTAAGAAATTCTCAAAAATAACCATACCACAAAGAAGAGAGTGATAAATGCCAGACAAGAGGAACAGATAAAGTGCTAAAGAAGTAGGCAGAAAGACTGTCTCCAGCTGTGAGATATGAGCGGTGATGTTTTTTATACAGAACTAGAAAAGTAAATGAAGTATGGATATGTGGCTATGAGAGGGAAAGAGACTGTCCAAACACCATGGTAAAAACACTGGTGAGTGGAGGGTGTGAGTGAAATCTCATCAAGGAGTTATGTTAGAGGACAGATAATGGCTCTTTTCACTTCCCTGAACTGAAATGTGTGACCTCCTTCGCACTTGAGGGAAGAGTCACAGTTCCTGGTCTCAAGAATTCTGCAGCCCAAGCCCTACTTAGGGATGATTTCTGTTCATCATTGAGGTTACTATTTAAATATTACTTTTTCATGGAAAGAGATCTTTCAAATTTCTAGTTTAGGTTGTCTGCCTATAACTGCTTATTGCTTGTGGGACTTTTCCTTGGTTGCACTTAATAAAAGTCCTTGCTTTATGTTTTCCTACTTCCTCATCAGACTTTAAGGCCCACAAAAGAAGGGACTGTTAGTCTGTAGCAAGGGGTCCAGACATATCTGTTGATTAAATCAAAGCCAGATTCTTTTTTTTTAAACAAGATAATCCTGTAATATTTACTTTATCATAGGAGTTGAGAGCCAGGATAAGTTAACAAAAAATAGACTTCAAGTTCCCAAATAAGAGGTTATTGAAGATAGCTCTATTTGTTTTTGTGTCTGCTGTACAAAACTATCTCAAATTTGGAGACAACATATTGATTATGTTGTGTTCGGTTGTATCCGACTCTTTGCGACCCCATGGACTGTAGGCCACCAGGTCCCTCTGGCCATGGTATTTTTCAGGCAAGAATACTGGAGGGTTGCTATTTCCTGCCCCAGGGTATCTTCCTGACCAGGGATCGAACCTGTGTCTCTCGCATCTCCTCTATTGATTAGCAGGCAGATTCTTTACCAATTTGCCACCTCTTTACCACAGAAGCTCCCATGTTACATTTGATCTTAGCCAAAAGGCCAATAAGTGATTTATTATGCTACAGTTTTGAAATATGACATGGGTCTCAATACCCTAAAATCAAGATGTAGGCAGGCCTGCTTTCTTCACTGGATGTTCTAGGGGAGGATTTATTTCCTTGTCTTTTCCAAATTCTCGAGGCCATCTGCTCTTTTTCTCATGGTTCTTTGAGAAACCTTCAATTCTCAGCAACATCGGATTGAATCCTTATGCTGCCATCTATTTCTCTTGACTCCTTGAAGAAGCACTCTTAAAATAGCCTTGTAATTATATTGGACCCACCTGGAAAACCAGAGCATGCTCAGTAAAGTCTGTTTACTAACAGCATTGATTTCATCTGCAACCCTGTTCTCTGCCCCCTAACAAAGTATAATTCATAGGTTTTAGGGATTGATAATGCAGATATCTTGGTAGGGTCATTCTACCACCTTCTACAGTAGCTATTTAAATGCTGGAGAAAAATGAGTAGTATTTTAGTCTTATGAAATTACTGATGAGATTCTCCTTGTGCAATAACTAAATAATTATACCAGTTACTCCTTACTACCAGAGTAAATAAAGCTGTCAACAGAGTAGAGAAAGGGTAGACACCAATAAGGATGCTATGAACTAAAAGCCCTATGAAAGTGGTTCAGTCATGTCTGACTCTTTGTGACCCCTTGGACTATACAGTCCATGGAATTCTCCAGGCCCAAATACTGGAGTGAGTAGCCTTTCCCTTCCCCAGGGGCTCTTCCCAACCCAGGGATCAAACCAAGATCTCCCTCATTGCAGGTGGATTCTTTACCAGCTGAGCCTTAAGGGAAGCCCAAGAATACTGGAGCGGGTAGCCTATCCTTTCTCCAGCAGATCTTCCCAACCCAGAAATCAAACTGGGGTCTCCTGCATTGCAGGCAGATTCTTTACCAGCTGAGCTATCAGGGAAACCCCTTGCCCCCAAAAAAAGCCATGTAAGTGTGCACTATTAAGAAGAATCAGAACTATATTCAGATTTCACTACTTTTTGTCCCTAAAGGATATCATCTCTGGTCTAATTCTGCCTCTCATTCTAGCTGCATTTATCCCACATTTTTTCCTTTCTTTTCTTAAAACTAACCACTCCTCTTATGCTTGGCTACACTAATATTTAAACATTTACATCTTAACCCCAATAACACTTTTCTTCTATTTGCGTCCATGCCTTTTTCTTTTTTTTTTTTCCATTTACCAGATTGTAGACATGTTCAAAGAGTGAATTTATTTCTCTTTATAAACCCTGAAGTTAGTTGTGGTTCTCATATGTCAATTAGCTGTTCAGTAAATGTCTGCTAACTAAATTAATGAATGTGGACATGGAGTAAAAAAACCAAATAATTGAATTACATTATTTGAATACAGAATGGAAGGAAAGTACTCTGTGATCAAGACATTTAAAAACTGCTTAGGGAAGAATCAAATCAGCCATGAGAACATCACTTCCAATTCTGATTTTAGCAGACTTGTAGGGACATAGGCTACATTAAAAGATCATTGTATGGAACTTCCCTGGTGGTCTAATGGCTTAGACTTCACACTCCTGTGCAGGGTGACTTGGGTCCAATCCCTGGTCTAGGAACTAGAACCCATATGCCACAACTAAAAGACACTGCATGTTACAATGAAGATCAAAAATCCTGCATGCTGCAACCAAGACCCATGCAGTCATACAAGTAAACAAATTAATAATCATTACAAACAACAACAACAAAAACTAGTATGTCGTTAAATGACATGTCTCCCACAGGAAGAATGGAGAAGTCATTAAAACCTCTATTCTCAAAATATTTATAATTTTCCTGGTCTAATCTTGAGGAACAGGTTGTATTTGAAACCTTAAAATCTTAGTAACTGTAAAGGTTAAATGATCATTTTCACCAAATAAATGTGTGTCTCTGAAAACTAAAGTAAGTACTAAGGAATCTTGTCATGATGTTAGAGAAAAGCAATGCCTATCTAACAGCACATTTCACATACAACTGTGATGATAAAGAGATAACTGACATTGTTAAATTGTGGTTAGGGTCTCTTCCCTGGTGGCTAAGAGGTTAAAGTGTCTGCCTCTAATGCGGGAGACCTGGGTTTGATCCCTGGGTCGGGAAGATCCCTTGGAGAAGGAAATGGCAACCCACTCCAGTATTCCTGCCTGGAGAATCCCATGGAGGGAGAAGCTTGGTGGGCTACAGTCCACAGGGTTGCAAAGAGTCGGACATGACTGAGCAACTTCACTCATTCACCTTTGAGAAATAATCTTACTATCCTGATTTTCTTAAAAGTAACTTTGGCAAGCCAAGCTCTACCATCTCACTAAATAGTGATGGCTATCAATGACTTGATTGAGAATATAATGCTGAAAAGATTTAAAATATTTGTGGACAAAAGGATAACAGTTTTTTAGATTTCTCAATATGGTTTTACATTTATATTAAGCAAATTTACTTTATTAAGAATCTGGGTCAGAATATTAGGCTAATATGAAACCAAATAACTCAGATTTTGCAATCAGAAGTCATTTTCTAAAAATGCATGTCTAAATGTGCAACATTTCCACACTCAAGGAGAGGTTATTTAATTGAAGTGTGATCAGAAACTTCTCCCCTCAAAACTTCCTTAAAATTAGAGCGAATAAGATGAGTTCTCAGCCTGTCTCCCCAAGTGATTGTGGAAAAAGTTCCAAAGTGGACAGAGAGACATGATAAATTCCTAGATTTTGAGTTCTTGGAGAAGATGTCCCTTTGCCTCAGGACTGCATAAAAAAATTGAGAACTGATCAGTTTCCTGAGTTGAGAAATGCCATCTGAGCTAGCACAGTTCATAAGTCTGGGAAAGTCTCCCAGAGGTTTGCAAAGCTTTTTAGGCATTGCAAATTTAGACATTTGTCAAGTGTTTCAGACATTGGTCTTGAGAAAAACAGAGGAGTAGCGAAAGAAACTACATCACCACTAAATTTTCCATAGCTCCTATTCTTGCAGTTAGGAGTGAGGAACAACATAGCAAAAAGCTTTGAATATCACAAATCAGAGACATATTTTATATCACATATGTGGAATCAAAAAGAATACAGATGAATGTATACGCAAAGCAAAACAGACTCACAGATATAGAAAACAAACTAGTGGTAACCAATGAGAAGTTAGAAGAGGAGAGGGACAAACTAAGGATATGGGATTAACAGATGCAGACTACTATGTATAAAACAGACAAGCAGCAAGGATATACAGTAGAGCACAGGGATTTACAGCCATTATCTTCTAATAACTTTTAATGGAGTACAATCTATAAAATACTGAATCACTATACTGTACACCTGGAACTAATATATATTGTAAATCAACTATAGTTCAATTTTAAAAAAAGAACCAAAGGCATTGCCTGTCGTCAATGTAATGAATACCTGTGTAGAGAAAGAACCTCGAGGCAGCAGATGAATTATCCCTACTTTGTGCCCTGTCGATACCTGAGGACTGCACAATAGGTGCTAGGAGCAGTGGTGGGAGCCCTGGTATGTCTAGAATGACATAGTATTGACCAAGATTTAGTTTTTGAGGTCGAATAAAGTTGTGGCACAAAACAGAAATTAGGTTGAGTTATATAAAAATAATGAAGATTGTATTTCTTACACACTTGCTTTTGTGGCTTGACATTTGAAACTAAGTAAAGATTTAGGAATCCATCAAGTTACTGCAAATAATTTGGCGGTACATTGAAAAAGTACCTATGGAAATGAAGTCAGTCTCATAGGATTCTAGGACCTGCAATATACCAGAGCCTTACAAAGTATGAAATGCAATTTATAAACTTGAGAATACACAAGAACTCTAAGGATAGGGTTATCCCCATGTGCCCTCAATAGCAACAATTCATTACTCTTATTTTGTGGTGACTCAGCTTCTCTCTGTGTTGCTCCTGTGTCTAACAATCACCTCATAATTTTCTTTTCCTCTATTCTGCATCTTATATTACCTGTGTTTTCATCACTTCTACTTACTTAAACTTTAAGAGATATAGGCTCAGCTTCTAATGAGTTCCCTTTACCTTTTCATCTTCTGCTCCCACTGTAAATTGACTGATTATTTATGTTTCTGATTCATATTTCTAATAGAAGAATCTTATTGGCATGATTAATCAAATTTATGCCTAAATGAACAGACTTCATGGTGCTGACCAGCCATGGCCTCATAGGTCAAACACAGCATAAATTTGTCAGTTAGATATTTTTCCTTAAGTAAGGCTTTCATATCCAGATCATTGCCATAGGATTTACTATAATGTTGGTATTTATAATGTGTTGCTTACTTGCTTGGGCAGTTACTAGACTAGTATTTTGCAAGCTTATTTGACTATGCATTCCTGTGAGAAAAATATTTGAATATACATGCTGAAATGTAGTATATCTATTTAGACACAATGAACATACAGCATGGTGCTAATACCATGGATATGTGAACTCAATAGAACTTAAAAGCATTAGAAATTTGAAATACAAAACTAAGCTATACTTAATTCCTTCAACTCTAAAATCATATTTTTCTAGAATAGATTCAACTCACTTTGGATACTATAGTTCTGGATGAAAAACCAATCAAGCTCACTGATGTTAGTAATAGTAGTAACAGTAGTATTCAAAATAAGAATGGTAATAATAGTAGCAGTAATAATAAAGGATATAGTAGGAGTTATAGTAGTGGCAGTAGTAATAGGTGTACTAATGAGAGTAGTCACAGCAAATATTCAGCTACCGTATTAAATATTCAGAATGTAATTTCTATTTTAACCAGCTCAGCACTGAGGAATTGATGCTTTTGAACTGTGGTGTTGAAAAAGACTCTTGAGAGTCCCGTGGACTGCAAGGAGATCCAACCAGTCAATCCTAAAGGAAATCAGTCCTGAAGATTCATTGGAAAGACTAACGCTGAAGCTGAAACTCCAATACTTTGACCACCTGATGCGAAGAACTGACTCTTTGGAAAAGATCTTGATGCTGGGAAGGATTGAAGGCTGGAGGAGAAAGGGACGACAGAGGATGAGATGGTTGGATGGCATCACAGACTCAATGGACGTGAGTTTGAGTAAGCTCTGGGAGTTGGTGATGGACAGGGGAGCCTGGCATCCTGCAGTCCATGGGATTGCAAAAAGTTGGACATGACTGAGCAACTGAACTGAACTGAATGATTTGCTGATATAGGTAGTAAATATATGTCCATTTTATGAGTAGAGAAACTAAGGCTTATAGGGACTGTGAGTTGCTTGTTTAGTCACTAAGTCGTGTCTGACTCTTTTGCAACCCCATGGACTGTAACCTACCAGGCTTCTCTATCCATGGGATTCTCCAGGAGAGAATACTGGAGTGGGTTGCCATTTCTTTCTCCAGAGATCTTCCTGATGCAGGGATTGAACCCACATCTCCTGCATTGGCAGCTGGATTCTTTACCATTGAGCCACCAGTGAAAGGAGAGAAGAGTTGCTTAAAGTCAAAGGCTTCCCAAGATTCCATTCCTGACCTAGATTTGTTCTCAGCCAGATGTGTTACAATCCCCTTATTCTGTGTTATACATTGGTACTTGGAATTTTTGTCACTTATGGTTAGGAAAAAAAAAAAAATCCCAACCTCTATTTAATGATGTGTTTGTTAGTTGCTCAGTTGTATCCAACTCTTTTGTGACCCAGTGGACTGTAGCCTGCCTGGTTCCTCTTCCCATGGGATTTCTCAGACTAGAATACTGGAGTGGGTTGCCATTTCCTTCTCCAGAAGATCTTCCTGACCCAGGGATCAAACTAGGTCTTCTGCATTGCAGGCAGATTCTTTACCATCTGAGCTTCAAGGATTTCTAACAGTCAATAGGGCCTGGATATTAATTATTACTTCAAAGACTGAATTGGCCTGAATGTAAAACGCAAATCTGGAAAATCCACAGCTGGACTGGACAGGGAGTGCAGAATTTAGTATTTCTAGTGACTTTTCTTAATCATTTCTTAGCTTTTCACATATTTGACACTCTCCTTCCTTCAAAATAAAAATATCTTTCTAATTTCTCTGATTGTTATCTCATGGATACAAAACTAATTTCACTCAGTTGCTATAGTAATGTTGTATTAAGTTATAGCTATTTCAATCAAAACTGTTATTACTATTAGTTTTCTTGTATTATATGGATGTAAATAGCTATTCATTTGCCATACCAAGGGGAAAAAAAAAAACATACTCTTTAAAATTCAACTCTATAGTTGCAAATATTCATTTAAATTCTTATTGGTTTGGTTAAAATCACTTCCTCCTAAATGCCTTTTCTGATTACATCAACCACTTGTTTTCTGATAGTCTGAAATAGTCAAAGATTACTAGCATGTCAGGAGTTCTTTGAGAAAAGTGTCTGAACATGGACGTGCAAGGAAAAGTGCTAAGTTGAAGCTTTGGGGACCTATGAATGGGGCATCACTGACATCTTTGCTTTGGACCAATTAGGACATAAATGTAATAGACACCAGAGGTTTATTTCAAATGTAGGGCCAGTTTCAAGAGCCTAAAAGACAGTGAAGGTTAAAAAAACCCCAACAGATTCTACTAGGGAAGTGACCACACCCTCCAAGTCTCTCTCCAGAAATGATACTTTTTGAAAGTGCAAGATGTAACTAGGTATTTGGAGGGTAGACAATCTCCCTTTGAACTGAGAATACTGGTGTAATTCTAGATAAATTAGGAAAAAAGTAAAGACCGCTAGAGATTCTGGTTATAATCTGACACATGGGTGTTCAAGACATTATCAATATGAAAATAAAATTAAAATGATGGTATTTCCACCCAAGTAGGTAAAGAAAAAAGGGTAACTTCTTTATGGCAAAGAAAGAAATTCAATGGTGAGCAGCATTTTTGCTTAAATCCAAATCAGCCAAAATAAATGTATTTAATGGCAGCGATTATTTTCTAATATAAAATCTGTATTGAATGTACTGTAAAATTATATCTACATATGACTTTAACTGCCCAGTTTATAGACAAAGATAGATCGTTAAGAAAATTGGTAGTGCTCTTTAGCCATTTAAAGTTTACTTTCTGGATATATTTATGAAATGGTAGCACAAAAGTAGTTCTTTGTATCACTATACAATTGTGAGGAATAAAAAGAGCAGAGTTCCCAGAGAGATTTCATTTGTTCAACAAGCATTTAATGATCTCCTAGCATGTGCCAGGCATAGCAAAATTACTGTACATTTTCTGGTTGGCAAAGCAGAGGTGATTCTTCATTCATTGTAGCTTCAATTCAGTTAAAGTGATTAGAAGTTTTCACATGTACTATCTTATTCCATCCTCTAATCAGCTGCATGAGGTAAGAAAGTATTACCCATTATTTATTTTCTAATATACTTAGGCAGATTAGTGAAAATTACGACTATTTTACAGAAAAGACAAGGCTAGAATTGGTTATTAAACTGAGTGTGATATTTGTATGTGTGCTAAGTCACTTCAGTCATTTCCAACTCTGTGCAACCTGTCAGGCTCCTCTGTCTGTGAGATTTTCCAGGCAAGAATACTGGAGTGGGTTGCCATGCCCTTTTCCAGGGGATATTCCTGATTCAGAGATAGAACCTGCATCTCTTATGACTCCTGCACTGGCAGGCAGGTTCTTGACCACTAGTGTCACCTGGCAAACCTGAAGGTGATATTTACCAGAGGTTTATTGTATTTTGCTAACATTGCAACCACACCTGCCTCCTGAGAAATTTGTATGCAGGTCAAGAAGCAACAGTTAGAACTGGACATGGAACAACAGACTGGTTCCAAATCAAGAAAGGAGTACGTCAAGGCTGTATATTGTCATGCTGCTTATTTAATTTCTATGCAGAGTACATCATGAGAAACGATGGACTGGAAGAAACACAAGCTGGAATCAAGATTGCCGGGAAAAATATCAATAACATCAGATATGCAGATGACACCACCCTTATGGCAGAAAGTGAAGAAGAACTAAAGAGCCTCTTAATGAAAGTGAAAGAGGAGAGTGAAAAAGCTGGCACAAAACTCAACATTCAAAAAATTAAGCTTATGGCATCCAGTCCCATCACTTAATGGCAAATAGATGGGGAAAAAATAGAAAAAGTGAGAGACTTTATTTTGGGGGGGGGCTCCAAAATCACTACAGATGGTGACTGCAGCCATGGAATTAAAAGATGCTTGCTCCTTGGAAGAAAAACAATGACCAATCTAGACAGAATATTAAAAAGTGGAGACATTACTTGGCTGACAAAGGTCTGTCTAGTCAAAGCTATGGTTTTTCCAGTACTCATGTATGGATGTGAGAGTTGGACTGTAAAGAAACTGAGCAACAAAGAACTGAGCACTTTTGAACTGTGGTGTTGGAAAAGACTCTTGAGAGTCTCTTGAACTGCCAAGGAGATCAAACCATTCCATCCTAAAAAAAAATTAGTCCTGAATATTCATTGGAAGGACTGATGCTGAAGCTGAAACTCCAATACTTTGGCCACCTGATGTGAAGAACTGACTCATTTGAAAAGACAATGATGCTGGGAAAGATCAAAGGTGGGAGGAGAAGGGGACAACAGAGGATGAGATGGTTGGATAGCATTATCAACTGGATGGACATGAATTTGAGAAAGCTCTGGGAGTTGGTGATGGACAAGGAAGCCTGGCATGCTGCAGTCCATGGGGTCACAAAGAGTTAGACATGACTGAGGGACTGGACTGAGGAACATTTCAAAGTGAGAGAATAACCTCATTTCTCCAATTCTGTGTTCTTTTATCCTTTCTGTTAAGGCTATTCTCGCTGTTTTTTTATGAAAATGACTGCAGGAACCCTGGTTATAAATTTCTTTTCCTATTAGAAGTCATACCCTCTGGTAATTTTCTGTCTTACTTCTGTGACAAAGCCCTACATTCAGGAGCCCATATGTCTAGTCCACTGCATAATATAGGAGTGGGAGAGATGGTAAACTAGAGAAGAAGGCAAAATTGTGCATGACATGAGCAAAAGGTACAAAAGAGAGGTACTGTGAGAGACTACAACTACTGAACAGAGCAGAAGGAAAGGCTGGGTACATACATTTTAATAAATAAATGCTTGTGAAAAGCTCCAAAACCAATACTGGGCCAAGTCCTTGACTGCAAGTGCATTCATTGGAAACAAGTAGATATTTATTAATTGGAACATAAACACAAAATTATTATTACACTATTATCTTTTTCGTGAATAGCTCTTTTAAATCAAGTTTCTTTCACTTGGGAAATGATAGGAAAATGTCACTGAAAAGTGAAAGGATTCTTTCTCTGGACTGACCAATGTTGCAGTAAGATTCATTATTAACTTTTACAGCAGCAACAACTGACATATAGAAGCCACTAGGTAAGCATTTGTTGAGTAAATGAATAAAGCTGACCTCAGCACACACAGACCTGATAGCTAGTACTAACTATATGGGGAGATTCAATTGAAAAGATAAACTTGGTATCTAAAAAGTAGTAGGAAATAACCATGTTAATCCTCTCAGTTGGATTTTCCACAAACAACCGGCATTCATTTTCTTATTTTAGTGACATATTTTAACTATGGTATCTTTTCCATATCATGTGATCAATACTTATGGGTTCAACTGGAATGAAATTTAAATATAAGATGGTATCAATTCTTGCATATATAGAAATTTAACAAGTTTGATGCATTTTTGTTGGCTTTTAGAAATTGAAGTTTATGTGGAGATGCCTTCTTCAGTATGTCGGTTACTTTTCTTTTTTTAGAGGAGGATAAAGGAAAATGAGTAATAAAGATCCACAACACCAGTTTTGGGGACTAACCCATACATTCTCACCTAGTTGTAACAAGGCAGGAAAGGTTTTTTGTTCCCCACCCCCCACCCGCCGCTAAAGGCAAGAAAATGTACTACAGATGTGCTTACATGTTGTAGTAATAACAGTTGACTTTAATACAGGAAAAACATAGTCAACTTATTTTCAAAACCATATAATCTATGTAGACAAGTCAGACAGTTTTCAAGAAATACTTGTTTTCCGAAAGCTTCTCTTGAAATAGTGGTAATGCAGCCTAAATTCTTGGATGTCAAGCTGCCAGTTTTCTGATTTTATGATGAGATCCATGTCAATAAAAAGGAAAGACACTCTCTCTGTGGCATGGTTGTTAATAGGAGTAAACCAACATTCAAGTCCAATGGCCTTAAGAAAGAAAGCTTATTTTTTCCTCCCCTTATTAAGCTAATTGTCAGAGAAGAAATGATTCACAATGTTATGGATTATCACATTCACAACCCTTTAAATTAAAAGACAGCCAATTTGGAAATCAGGGTAAAAGACTGGAGAGCACTAATTTTTTTTTAACAGTTTACCTTTAATCTTAAATATTTAAGAATCATTTTCAAAGATTTTCATTTAAAAAAGTTACTTAATGGGAATGTAAGATGCAAGATGGACATGAAGATATCACAAATGTATCACAGAAATAACTTGTTATATGTTTATTATTTTTTATATGAACTTTCATTAGGTAGGCCAAAATTGTATTGGTCTAAGATATTATTATATATTATATATACAATTACTATATGGGTAATAAAATTACCCATGTATATGTGTATGTATATGTCCTTACAGAAATATACATTTGCATATATAGAGAGATACAGATACAGATTTCTCTGTATATATCCCTACAGAAATATGTCTAATTCCTTGGGCATAAAAATTTTCAGTTGAAAACTTTTACATGAGATTCTTTTCCTCTGTAATCATAACTCCTGAAGACTTTATTTTGTTGCTTTAGGGCTAGACGTTATTAAAAGGTGCTGGATTTACAAATAGGAAGTGTAAGAGGGGATCAGGAGACAAGAGGAGTGAGGTCAGCAACTAGGTTTCCCTGTCTCTCTCTCCTGATTGGATGGTCATAGCCAAAACTCTTGCAGGTGGCCTTCTAACATCTCTGGTGACCATACCCCCCACCTTGTGTCTTCATGCTTCATGTTGTGGCTAACCCCAGGAAACCTGTAGGCTCAATTTGGGTTTCCCTAAATTCATTCTACAGCTTTGTATTTAGTAAATAAGGCTGTATGAAACTCTCCTTAAACTCCCCAGTTTGGGTGTGCCATCTTTTCCTGACAGAACCCTAGCTGATACATAGCGGCCATATTAGCCCTTCTCTGGACTGAAAAAGCTAGACTATTTACTGTGTGCTTTTTCATAATAGGAAGATGTGTATAAGCTGATTTAACAAATACAGAATAAAGAGTAAAGGGAGCTTTTCAGTGAATAGGTTTAGCTTCTCTCAGTACAACAGACATAACTGATGTTCCCTGAATGAAAGAAGAAACACAATCATTGAATGAAAGAAATAATGTGAGCTGTTAAAATTTACATACGAATTAAAATATCTCCTGTCAAAAGGAAATCTGAAAATACAGTTTCAATTATTTCTGAACAGTTAAAAATTCTGCAGATCTGAAGTGTGAGTGTTAAATTTATGGATGAACCAACACTTGCCCTTTAGTTGCCTGAAATTAAAAGGTGCTTGCCCCTTGGAAGAAAAGTTATGACCAACCCAGACAGCATATTAAAAAGCAGAGACATTACTTTGCCAACAAAGGTCTATCTAGTCAAAGCTATGGTTTTTCCAGGAGTCATGTATGGATGTGAGAGTTGGACTATAAATAAAGCTGAGCACTGAAGAACTGGTGCTATTGACCTGTGGTGTTGGAGAAGACTCAAGTCCCTTGGACTGCAAGGAGATCAAACCAGTAAATCCTAAAGGAAATCGGCCCTGAATATTCATTGGAAGGACTGATGCTGAAGCTGAAACTCCAATACTTTGGCCACCTCACGTGAAGAACTGAATCCTTGGAAAAGACCCTGATGCTGGGAAAGATTGAAGGCCAGAGGAGAAGGGGGCAACAGAGAATGAGATGATTGGATGGCATCACTGATTCGATGGACATGAGTTTGACTAAGCTCCAGGAGTTGGTGATGGACAGGGAAGCCTGGCGTTCTGTAGTCCTTGGCGTTGCAAAGAGTCAGACAACGACTGAGAGACTGAACTGATTGAACTGAACCCTGCCCTGGTGTAGAGGTTTAATAAGTCCAAGTTCTTCAATGCTTATGGGTGGTTAGTAAAGGAAACAGGTTCCAATTTTGGTGTTTGGAGGAGAATAATACTGAGATAAGTTTAGGGCAATGAATAAAGGGATTTCCGAGATCCAAATCGTGTTTAGAAGTTCTTGATAACAGGCTGGCTGTACCATATGGTTTGCTTCTGGTGTGGGACTTCCTGAGAATGATAACGTCTCTGAGGATAAGTCAGAATTTTAAAAGTTAAATTATTCTAGCTACTCTGGAATCACAAGTATTCTTAGAAAATGTAGTTTAAGTTGACACTTAGAGTATAAAATTTAGATGAAATCAGTTTGGGGGTGAGGGTTGGAGAAAGGTAATGTGTTTCAACTAGAGGAAAGATTATGCTCAGAGGCTAAGAGATAAGAAGCTTAGGGTAAAAAGTAGAAAATTGTTTCCTGTGGTTTAAGTTTGGAATGCTTCAGGGAAATGCACATTAAAATGTTACAAGAGAGGTAAACAAGACTAAATTTATGACTGGAAGAAAATATAAATTTTATTCTGCAAACAAGAAGTGAGAGTGATATAATCAGCATTTTAGAAAGATCAATATACTCAGTTTAGAGAATAAAACTGAAAGTAGAGCAAAAGCAGACAGAAGAGCTGAAAGTGCTTGTGATAATACTGTTGAGAGAAGATGCAATGGTATCTGAGATTTTTATAACTGAATAAAGCAAATATGAAAAGCTCTAAGAAATTATGAAGGTCACTAAGCTTTTCACTTTGTGTCTCTTTATAGATTCTCAACACACAAAACACTGACTTAGCAGGTGTATTTAGGAATTGTGGTCTACCAGCCAAAAGAAAAGAGAAAGAGAAAGTGAAGACACTCAGTCATGTCTGACTCTTTGCAACCCCATCAGCTACCAGGATCCTCCGTCCATGGGATTTTCCAGGCAAGAATACTGGAGTGGGTTGCCATTTCCTTCTCCAGTAGATCTTCCCAACCCAGGGATTGAACCCAGGCCTCCCACATTGTAGGCAGATGCTTTACCATCTGAGCCACCAGGGAAGCCAAAAGAATATTCTTCCTAAGAATTCTCCCACAATTATCTTATTTAAAACAACAAACCTCTCACTAACAAATATTCAGTTCTGAATGTCCCAGTTAATTTTCTGTCCATTTTTTTCTGGCAGCATATTGTGAGCTGGGAAAGATTAATCTGGTATCTGGGGATAACTATTTTTCACCTTTAAAGAACAAAGTTAATACACTTTTCACTTGTACCTACTTTTTTTTAGGTGAGCTGTGTTGATAGGCAGCTCACCAAATAACCAAAAGGAAATTTGCCTGCTTTGATCTAAACTTAATATTATTAGAGATTGGGGGTGTGGGGAGGACTGGAGTCTAGCAAGCTTCACTGGATCAAAACAAATTTCTAAACATGTGAGAATATTATATAAGACTTGGGCTACTCGTATTACTCTAAAAGATAATCAGGCATCAGAGTTCCCAATTTCATGTAAAACTACTTCAAAATAAATATAGTTTATATTCTGATACATTATTGAGTGCAGCATTCAATTCCAAGTTTAGATCTGCTTTCTCTAAAGCTCTTCGGAAAGGCTATACTCTGGAACACCTGGATAAATGCTGATTTGTCCCAGGATCTACTGACTCAGAATATCTGGTTGAACTTCATGTATTTTCTAAGATGTCATTTTGAGATTCATCCATGACATTGCCTGTAGCCATATTCCATTACTTTTTCCTATGGCCTGACAGTATTCCACTATAGAGACAAACCACAGCTTGTTTATCCATTTACCTGTTGATGGCTATTTGAATTGTTTTCAGTTTTTTGACTAGTATGAACAAGGTTTCTATGATTATTTGTGTACAGTCTCTGTATGAACATACATTTTTTGTTGAGATTGGGAAAATACCTACGATTTTAGAACCACCACAAAGTGTAAGTACTACATAAAATTCTGCTGATTTGACCGGTTAAGTGCTATCAATTATCAGAAACATTATAACAGTACTTGTTTGTATAGGCAAGACAAATAACGTAATTCTGATATTTTTCTAAGAAAGTATTATTCCTCCACTAGGAATATCAATGCAACTTAGTAACAACCAATTACACCTAACTTTTATACATTGCTCTCTCATACCTTTCAAATACCTGAAGCATTGCATGAGTAGTTAGTTCCTTCACCGGGACATTTTCCCAGATAACCATCAGTGCAATATTGAGGAAAGGGGCTGCCACCTTGCTCCAAGGACAAGGACAAACCATACAGCACACACCACTTGGGATGTAATCTTCCTTGCCAGGTATGAGGTGACTCAATTTTAATATCTGCCTTCTTGGGTGACTCCAGGTCCATTCAGGTCCACCAGCAAACAGTATGACATTAGAAGTATAAAATATTTATTGGGAAAAAATGTATTTGAATAATAGGAGAGTGATTGGAAAGAGAGATGGGGAAAGCACAGTCTCAAAGCAAATGATATTGTTAGCTAACCACATTTGTCACAAGCGGGATCCATCTGAAAATGAGAACTTGGTTCTCAACCATCCTAGAAGGAGAGGTCTTAGTCTAATATTTATGAAGGAATACATACATACATATGTGTATAGATAGATAGATATAGATATAGATAGACAGATAAAGGAATATAATACAGGGCTTTGGACCAGTTTGGATTAATATTCTCTACAGTTCAATTCAGTCACTCAGTCGTGTCCGACTCTTTGCGACCCCATGAATTGCAGCACGCCAGGCCTCCCTGTCCATCACCAACTCCCGGAGTTCACTCAGACTTACGTCCATCGAGTCAGTGATGTCATCCAGCCATCTCTTCCTCTGTTGTCCCCTTCTCCTCCTGCCCCCAATCCCTCCCAGCATCAGAGTCTTTTCCAATGAGTCAACTCTTCGCATGAGGTGGCCAAAGTACTGGAGTTTCAGCTTTAGCATCATTCCTTCCAAAGAAATCCCACGGCTGATCTCCTTCAGAACGGATTGGTTGGATCTGCTTGCAGTCCAAGGGACTCTCAAGAGTCTTCTCCAACACCACAGTTCAAAAACATCAATTCTTCAGCGCTCAGCCTTCTTCACTACAGTGGTCTGCAAAACTCTGTCAGTCTGACTTTTTCTTTCTCGCTTGCTTACCTCCCTACTCTCTTCCCTTTGCTTTCGGTGCCCTACCTTCACCATTTAGTTTTGACTTCTTTGAATATTCTTTAGTGTCAAAATATCTTTTCCTTATTTGTGATAGACTGAATAATGGCTATCCAAAAGATATCTTCATCCCTGAATCTTGTAAATGTTACCTTGTTTGGAAAAAAAGTGTCTTTGAGATTAAGCTAAATATTTTGACAGGAGGCAATTATTTTGTATTTTATGTGCTTGCCTGCTCACTTGCTCAGTGTTGCCCAAATATTTGTGACCACATGGACTGTGGCCCACCAGGCTCCTCGGTCCATGGGATTCTCCAGGCAAGAATACTGGAGTCAGTTGCCATTTCCTTCTCCAGGGAATCTTTCCAACCGAAGAATGGAACCCATGTTTCCTGTGGCTCTTGCATTGGCAGGTAGATTCTTTAGCACTGAGCCACCTGGGAAGCCCATGCTGTACAGAAGGTCCTTATTAGTTATCTATTTTATATATAGTATTGTGTATATGTCAATTCCAATCTTCCAATTTATCCCTCCCCCACCCTTTACTCCCTGGTAACCATAAATTTGTTTTCTACATCAGCAAATCTATGCCTAGTTGGATCAATAGATAAGTTCATTTGTATCCCTTTTTAGATTCTAAAAATAAGCAGTATAATGTTTGTCTTTGTCTGACTTACTTCACTCAGCATGACCATCTATTTTCTGAGTGCTAGGAAACATGTTTTAAAGCAATGTTTTGCTTTCTGTGTTTTTACTCCATTCCTTTTTTACATCAAACATTGACTGGAATTAAAATGAGATTTATAGTTATTTACAGCTTTTTTTTTCCATTTCTGCCTATAGATCCAATAAATACTATTATATCTTTACATCATTGCTAAAAATGGAGAATCTTCATGTGTTTTCAACAAACTATAAAATTTAAAATTTTAAAGTTAAAAAAATAAACAAAATCATCTTCTGTAATTCTATATAGTAGCTTAAATATTAGTCATGGCTTGAAAAAGAGAAATTATTACTTTAACAAGGAAACTAAAAATGTTTACTTGAGCTCTTTCTTTATTCTTATAGTTCCAACTTTTAAAAAAGAAAAAAATTTACATCCAAAAATATAAAATATTGCCTGTATATTTCAATTTATAACTTGAAGTTTATAGTCTAATGTGGGGCTTCCCTGGTAACTCAAATGGTAAAGAATCTGTCATTAATGAATAAAGATATTTTGAAATGTTAAAGAAATCACGATGTAGTAGGCTGGCTATTACTAGAATAACGATATAAGAGGTAGGCTGCATGCACCATTAAAATAAACCTCTCCCACACATATTTTTAAAGCAAAGCCTTTAAATTAATTATTAGCTTTTATTCAACTCTTACAATATTAATAATGAAAATTTCATTGAACTACACTTATAATTAGTTTATTCTTCACGTATGATTTTGTTTAGTTTTCTTCTATATTGATTATGATTTCTCTTTTATTCAACATATCTCCTCTTTCTTCCTACTAAATAAGTTGACTTAAAAAAAATGAATAGTCTCCTCTGCCATTTCCTAAACTGCACTTTTAAGCACATTCTTGGAATAATTTTAATTCTAATTGTACATGTTAATGAACAATATAAATTATCTATCCTCACATTTGAGTTGATGGGCTAATACTAATCAACAAACTAGAATTGTGCAATATTTATTCTGAGGTTGAGTCAGTCAGTTCAGTCGCTCAATTGTGTCCGACTCTTTGCGACCCCATGTATCACAGCACGCCAGGCCTGCCTGTCCGTCACGAACTTCTGGAGTTCACTCAAACTGATGTCCATCGAGTCAGTGATGCCATCCAGCCATTTCATCCTCTGTCACCCCCAATCCCTCCCAGTATCAGAGTCTTTTCCAATGAGTCAATTCTTCACCTGAGGTGGCCAAAGTATTGGAGTTTCAGCTTCAGCATCAGTCCTACCAAAGAACACCCAGGACCGATCTCCTTTAGGATGGACTGGTTGGATCTCCTTGCAGTCCAAGGGACTCTCAAGAGCCTTCTCCAACACCACAGTTCAAAAGCATCATTTCTTCGTTGCTCAGCTTTCTTCACAGTCCAACTCTCACATCCATACATAAGGACTGGAAAAACCATAGCCTTGACTAGATGGACCTTTGTTGGCAAAGTAATATCTCTGTTTTTCAATATGCTATCTATGTTGGTCATAACTTTCCTTCCAAGGAGTAAGCATCTTTTAATTTGATGGCTGCAATCACCATCTGCAGTGATTTGGGAGCCCTCCAAAAGTAGTCTAACACTGTTTCTACTGTTTCCCTCTCTATTTCCCAGGAAGTAATGGGACCGGATGCCATGATCTTCGTTTTCTGAATGTTGAGCTTTAAGCTCACTCTCCTCTTTCACTTTCATCAAGAGGCTTTTTAGTTCCTCTTCACTTTCTGCCGTAAGGGTGGTGTCATCTGGATATCTGAGGTTATTGATATTTCTCCCAGCAATCTTGATTTCAGCTTGTGCTTCTTCCAGCACACCGTTTCTCATGATGTTCTCTGAATATAAGTTAAATAAGCAGGGTGACAATATACAGCCTTGATACGCTCCTTTTCCTATTTGGAACCAGTCTGTTGTTCGATGTCCAGTTCGAACTGTTGCTTCCTGACCTACATATAGGTTTCTCAACAGGCAGGTCAGGTCGTCTGGTATTCCCACCTCTTTCAGAATTTTCCACAGTTTATTGTGATCCACACAGTCAAAGGCTTTGGCACAGTCAACAAGGCAGAAATAGATGTTTTTCTGGAACTCTCTTGCCTTTTCCATGATCCAGCGGATGTTGGCAATTTGATCTCTGGTTCCTCTGCCTTTTCTAAAACCAGCTTGAATATCTGGAATTTCATGGTTCACATATTGCTGAAGCCTGGCTTGGAGAATTTTGAGCATTACTTTGCTAGCGTATGAGATGAGTGCAATTGTGCAGTAGTTTGAGCATTCTTTAGCATTGCCTTTTTTTGGAATTGGAATGAAAACTGACTTGATGCTTTTCCAAAATGCTTGGATTCTCAGGATATGTACAGTAAAATATACTTTTATGAAATGTAATCTCTGTCCTAGAGGACTTTTAAAATCTATATGAGCAAACAAGATAATTGAAAAAGAACTTGCAGGCTTTTTTTTTTTTTTTAAATCTGTCCATTGTATTGCAGTTATCATTTTTTTTAGGAAGAAAGCTGTCAGTCACCTTTAAGAACTTAACCTGAAAAAAGTAGAGCAATAATTTAAAGCCAATCTGCTTATTTGTGAATGTATTTTTACCCTGGTAAGAGAATTTACTGGTCAGGAAGAAAAAGACTGGTGCAATATCTTTTACTTCCTCCACTGAATTTAAAATTTGATCCTTAGAATTCTCCCAACTTTGAATCAAGCTTCCACAAACTTTCAAGCTCCTGGGACTTCAGTTTCAGTGTCTTCTAATGCTCTGTTACAGGAAGCCATCTTTCTCTTTTCCCCTGAGCATAGCTGAAACAGGTTGGTGTTAAAATAGCAAAAACAAAACTTCAAAAATACAAAGCAAATATTCAGAAATACCAGGGGAAAATAGAAGAATCAAATGTGCAAATGTAAAACAGTGTGAAATTATTCCAGACTAGTTGCTTCTAAAGAGAAGTTGTCTGTAGTGTTCTGCCTATATTAAGCATCTTCTTTCATGTTCTATATATTTGGAGGATTTAAAAAAGGAAACTAGAAGCTTTAGAAGTACAAGATCAGGAAAGTCTTGTATGCTATGCTATGCTGTGAATGTTTGGGTCTTCTCTATATTAAATTGGGATCCAACAAAGATTTTAAAGATAGTAACAGCATTAAATTTTTGTTCAGGGGAAAATCACTCTGGAAGCATATGTATCCTATGTAGTCCCATAGACATTCCCACCCCCACATTTGGCCCCTACACTTCCAAACAAAAATTGTTCTTTACTTCCCATGCTCTAGGATGACCTTTAAGATAGAAAAGAACCCCAAAGACTCAATGTATTTAAAATTGGGCTTACGACTTCCTCTCTTATGTTGATCAACTTGTGTATTATTTCTCTTATACTTTATTTTCACCAGCATAATATTGGAGAGCCCATTTATACTTCTTTAATCTATTGTCTTTCTCTATCTCCTTGCACACTCAGTCTTTGTCAGTTTTCCAAGTCTGCCTCCTCTATATCACCTCAATACACATGCCTTCTCCAAGTCAACTAGATCGGCTTTACATCGTGTTCTTAACAGACTTCATTACAATTTTATGATGCCTTTCCACAAAATGTTTTACTCTAAATTCATTTCCCTTATGTTGTCATTCTCTGTTTCTAGAGTGATTTTTTTTCCCCTAAACAAAAATTTAGTGTGCTATCGTGTCTTTAAAATCTTTGTTGGATTCCAATTTAATATTGAGAAGAGTTGAACCTTCATAGCATAGCATAGCATAGTGGAACGTTCCTGATCTTGTACTTCTCTAGTTTCTAGTTTCATTTTTTAATCTTTTCTCCAACTATACCTTGGACTTCTGGATCTCTCTAAACAACCACGTTAATTCTAACATACCTGTATCTCTTTAACATAGATCCCTGTGCTACTAGTCTGCCTGAAATCTTTCATTTACTACACTTTTATTACTATCTACCATTTGGACTGCAAATCATCCTTTAAAAATCAACTAAACAAAGATGTTATGTTAGAATCAGCCTCATCTAACAGGTTAATCACTTCTTCTTCCATGCTTCACTAGCACTTTGAATAGACTTTTTTATATAACTTCTCACAAAGTAAGACTTGTCATTGAAAACCTCACTATGGCTGCTTTACAAAAAACAGATGAGCAAAAAAAAAAAAAAAAAAGAAAAGAAAAGAAAAAACAGGACTAGATGTGGATAGTGCATTGGATCTACTGCACTGAGTAGATTAAAAAAAAAAAAAGATAATGTTAGCTTAGACTAGGAAGTTAACAACGGGATGTGAGAAGAATGAATGAACCCAAGAAATATTTAGTAGATGAAATGAACAGAACATTGTCATACATAGGTCTATGGAAAATGAAGGTGAAAGAATTGTTAGGAATAACAACCACATTAATGATGTGAATGATATAATAGTTGGGATGCAAACCATCGAGATAGATGCCACATAATTTGGAAACCATCTGGTTTGCCATACTAAGTTTTAGGTGAATACAAATAATTCAAAGTTTTATTTTTATTTTTATTTAGTTTTTTATTTTTTTAATTTTAAAATCTTTAATTCTTACATGCGTTCCCAAACATGAACTCCCCTCCCACCTCCCTCCCCATAGCATCTCTGTGGGTCATCCCCATGCACCAGCCCCAAGCATGCTGCATCCTGCGTCAGACATAGACTGGCGATTCAATTCTTACATGATAGTATACATGTTAGAATGCCATTCTCCCAAATCATCCCACCCTCTCCCTCTGAGTCCAAAAGTCCATTATACACATCTGTGTCTTTTTTCCTGCCTGGCATACAGGGTCGTCATTGCCATCTTTCTAAATTCCATATATATGTGTTAGTATACTGTATTGGTGTTTTTCTTTCTGGCTTACTTCACTCTGTATAATCAGCTCCAGTTTCATCCATCTCATCAGAACTGATTCAAATGAATTCTTTTTAATGGCTGAGTAATACTCCATTGTGTATATGTACCACAGCTTTCTTATCCATTCATCTGCTGATGGACATCTAGGTTGTTTCCATGTCCTGGCTATTATAAACAGTGCTGCGATGAACATTGGGGTACATGTGTCTCTTTCAATTCTGGTTTCCTCAGTGCATATGCCCAGCAGTGGGATTGCTGGGTCATACGGTAGTTCTATTTACAATTTTTAAAGGAATCTCCACACTGTTCTCCATAGTGGCTGTACTAGTTTGCATTCCCACCAACAGTGTAGGAGGGTTCCCTTTTCTCCACACCCTCTCCAGCATTTATTGCTTGCAGATTTTGGGATCGCAGCCATTCTGACTGGTGTGAAGTGGTACCTCATTGTGGTTTTGATTTGCATTTCTCTAATAATGAGTGATGTTGAGCATCTTTCATGTGTTTGTTAGCCATCCGTATGTCTTCTTTGGAGAAATGTCTATTTAGTTCTTTGGCCCATTTTTTGATTGGGTCATTTATTTTTCTGGAATTGAGCTGCATAAGTTGCTTGTATGTTTTTGAGATGAGTTGTTTGTCAGTTGCTTCATTTGCTATTATTTTCTCCCATTCAGAAGGCTGTCTTTTCACCTTGCTTATATTTTCCTTTGTTGTGCAGAAGCTTTTAATTTTAATTAGATCCCATTTGTTTATTTTTGCTTTTATTTCCAGAATTCTGGGAGGTGGATCATACTTATCAATAATTACCTTAAACGTAAATGGGTTGAACGCCCCAACCAAAAGACAAAGACTGGCCGAATGGATACAAAAACAAGACCCCTCTATATACTGCTTACAAGAGACCCACCTCAAAACAAGGGACACATACAGACTGAAAGTGAAGGGCTGGAAAAGATATACCACGCAAATAGAGACCAAAAGAAAGCAGGAGTGGCAATACTCATATCCTATAAAATAGACTTTAAAACAAAGGCTGTGAAAAGAGACAAAGAAGGCCACTACATAATGATCAAAGGAACAATCCAAGAAGAAGATATAACAATTATAAATATATATGCACCCAATATAGGAGCACCGCAATATGTAAAACAAATGCTAACAAGTATAAAAGGGGAAATCAACAATAACACAATAATAGTGGGAGACTTTAATACCCCACTCACACCTATGGACAGATCAACTAAACAGAAAATTAACAAAGAAACGCAAACTTTAAATGATACATTAGATCAGTTAGACCTAATTCAAAGTTTTAAAACAGGTTTGGTAAGCACAAGGATATTCCTTCAGAAATATTAACAATACAAACAAAAATTTGCCTAAATTCACTATATATAAGCAAAGTTCATTACCTAGAAACTTCAACCACTATACACATATTTGTTTACAATTCATTTTTAAAGGGTGTTTAGTTCTCATGTTATGAAACTAATACTTACATATGCCATTTAAGTATTTTAATATTAGTTTGGGATTTATGAAGATATGTACATAGCTTCCTGAAGAAGAGAATGGTAACCCACTCTAGTATTCTTGCCTGCAGAATTTCATGGACAGAGGAGCCTGGTGAGCTACAGTCTATGGGGTCGCAAAGAGTGGGACATGACTGAGTGACTAATGCACACACACATAACACACACACACACAACACACACACACAGAGACACACACACAGACACACACACACATTACACATAGTTTATTAAAAATCTTAAACTATAATAAATGTAGTAATAAAAAATATGTATAGTAAGATAAAAAAGAAGACAATGGCACCCCACTCCAGTACTCTTGCCTGGAAAATCCCATGGATGGAGGAGCCTGGTAGGCTGCAGTCCATGCTAAGGGATACAACTGAGCAACTTCCCTTTCACTTTTCACTTTCATGCATTGGAGAAGGAAATGGCAACCGACTCCAGTGTTCTTGCCTGGAGAATCCCAGGGACGGGGGAGCCTGGTGGGCTGCTGTCTATGGGGTTGCACAGAGTCAGAAACGACTGAAGTGACTTAGCAGCTTAGCAGCAAGATAAAAAAAATGATTCCTTATCTTTTAACAAAACATTTTAATTGATAAAATTATTGAAATATCCTACAAATGAATTAACATATTCCCTCAATTAAAGCTAAAGGAAGAAATAAAAGAGCAATATTTTTATTTGAGATTAAATTTAGTTGTAACTCATATTAGCATTTAGTCCAAAGAAGAATACATCAGAGAGAGAGAAAAACAACTTCTGACATCCAGGAGCAGGCCTAGTACATTCAGCCTGGATGTGGTGTAGCTACAAGCTACACAAACCACAGCCTTGTCTAACTCAATGAAACTAAGCCATGCTGCGTGGGGCCACCCAAGATGGGCGGGTCATGGTGGAGAGGTCTGACAGAAAGTGGTCCACTGGAGAAGGGAATGGCAAACCACTTCAGTATTCTTGCCTTGAGAACCCCATGAACAGTATGAAAAGGCAAAATGATAGGATACTGAAAGAGGAACTCCCCAGGTCGGCAGGTGCCCAATATGCTACTGGAGATCAGTGGAGAAATAACTCTAGAAAGAATGAAGGGGTGGAGCCAAAGCAAAAACAATACCCAGTAATGGATATGACTGCTGATAGAAGCAAGGTCTGATGCTGTAACGAGCAATATTTCATAGGAACCTGGAATGCTGGGTCCATGAATCAAGGCAAATTGGAAGTGGTCAAATAGGACATGGCAAGAGTGAACATCGACATTCTAGGAATCAGCAAACTAAAATGGACTGGAATGGGTGAATTTGACTCAGATGACCATTACATCTACTACTGCAGGCAGGAATCCCTTAGAAGAAATGGAGTAGCCATCATGGTCACCATGAGAGTCTGAAATGCAGTACTTGGATGCAGTCTCAAAAACAACAGAATGATCTCTGTTCGTTTCCAAGGCAAATCACAGCAATCCAAGTCTATGCCCCAGCAGTAACGCTGAAGAAGCTGACATTGAACGGTTCTATGAAGGCCCACAAGACCTTTTAGAACTAACACCCAAAAAAGATGTCCTTTTCATTATAGGGGACTGGAATGCAAAAGTAGGAAGTCAAGAAACACCTGGAGTAACAGGCAAATTTGGCCTTGGAGTATGGAAAGAAGCAGGGCAAAGGCTAATAGAGTTTTGCCAAAAAAAACGCACTGGTCATAGCAAACACCCTCTTCTAAAAACACAAGAGAAGATGCTACACATGGACATCACCAGATGGTCAACACCAAAATCAGATTGACTATATTCTTTGCAGCCGAAGATGGAGAAGCTCTATACAGTCAGCAAAAACGAGACCGGGAGCTGACCGTGGCTCTGATCATGAAATCCTTATTGCTAAATGCAGAGTTAAATTGACGAAAGTAGGGAAAACCACTAGACCATTCAGGTGTGACTTAAATCAAATCCCTTATGGTTATACAGTGGAAGTGAGAAATAGATTAAAGGGCATAGATCTGATAGACAGAGTGCCTGATGAACTATGTACAGAGGTTCGTGACATTGTACAGGAGACGGTGATCAAGACCATCCCCATGGAAAAGAAATGCAAAAAAGCAAAATGGCTATCTAGGGAGGGCTTACAAATATCTGTGAAAAGAAGAGAAGTGAAAAGCAAAGGAGAAAAGAAAAGATATAAGCATATGAAGGCAGAGTTTCAAAGAATAGCAAGAAGAGATAAAAAAGCCTTCCACAGCGATCAAAGCAAAGAAATAGAGGAAAACAACAGAACGGGAAAGACTAGAGATCTCTTTAAGAAAATTAGAGATACCAAGGAAACATTTCTTGCAAAGATGGGCTCAATAAAGGACAAAAATGGTATGGAGCTAACAGAAGCAGAAGATATTAAGAAGAGGTGGCAAGAATACACAGAAGAACTGTCCAAAAAAATCTGTCCAAGATAATCACCATGGTATGATCACTCACCTAGAGCCAGACATCCTGGAATGTGAAGTCAAGTGGGCCTTAGAAAGCATCACTATGAACAAAGCTAGTGGAGGTGATGGAATTTCAGTTATTTCAAATCCTGAAAGATGATGCTGTGAAAGTGCTGTATTCAATATGCCAGCAAATTTGGAAAACTCGGGAGTGGCCACAGGACTGGAAAAGGCCAGTTTTCATTCCAATCCCAAAGAAAGGCAATGCTAAAGAACGCTCAAACTACTGCACAATTGCACTCATCTCACATGCTAGTAAAGTAATGCTCAAAATTCTCCAAGCCAGGCTTCAGCAATATGTGAACCGTGAACTTCCTGATGTTCAAGCTGGTTTTAGAAAAGGCAGAGGAACCAGAGGTCAAATTGCCAACATCCGCTGGATCATGGAAAAGCAAGAGAGTTCCAGAAAAACATCTATTCCTGCTTTTTGACTATGCCAAAGCCTTTGACTGTGTGGATCACAATAAACTGTGAGAAATTCTGAAAGAGATGGGAATACCAGACGACCTGACCTGCCTCTTAAGAAATCTGTATGCAGGTCAGGAAGCAACAGTTAGAACTGGATGTGGAACAACAGACTGGTTCCAAATAGGAAAAGAAGTATGTTAATGCTGTATATTGTCACCCTGCTTATTTAACTTCTATGCAGAGTACATCATGAGAAACTCTGGGCTGTGAGAAGCACAAGCTGGAATCAAGATTGCTGGGAGAAATATCAATAACCTCAGATACGCAGATGACACCACACTTATGGTAGAAAGTGAAGAGGAACTAAAAAGCCTCTTGATGAAAGTGAAAGAGGAGAGTGAAAAAGTTGGCTTAAAGATCAACATCTTTAGAAAACTAAGACCATGATATCTGGTCCCATCACTTCATGGGAAATAGATAGGGAAACAGTCGAAACAGTGGCAGTTTATTTTTTGGGGCTCCCAAATCACTGCAGATGGTGATTGCAGCCATCAAATTAAAAGATGCTTACTCCTTGGAAAGAAAGTTATGACCAACCTAGACAGCATATTAAAAAGCAGAGACATTACTTTGCCAACAAAAGCCTATCTAGTCAAGGCTATGGTTTTTCCAGTGATCGTGTATGGATGTGAGAGTTGGACTGTGAAGAAAGCTGAACACCAAAGAATTGATGCTTTTGAACTGTGGTGTTGAAGAATACTCTTGAGCATCTCTTGGACTGCAAGGAGATCCAACCAGTCCATTCTAAAGGAGATCAGTCCTGGGTGTTCTTTGGAAGGAATGATTCTAAAGCTGAAACTCCGGTACTTGGGACACCTCATGCAGAAAGTTGAGTCATTGGAATAGACTCTGATGCTGGGAGGAATTGGGGGCAGTAGAGAAGGGGACGACAGAGGATGAGATGGCTTTATGGCATCACCAACTCAATGAATGTGAGTTTGAGTGAAATCCGGGAGTTGGTGATGGACAGGGAGGCCTGGCATTCTGTGATTCATGGGGTCGCAAAGAGTAGGACATGACTGAGCAACTGAACTGAACTGAGCTGAACAAGTTAGCCTGACTTCACAGCTAGAGCTGGTACTCTATTAAACATGGAGAATTTCACAGTCCATCAATATTAGATTGTCCATAATGGATCAAGACAAATGTAAGGCCACACCTTAACAATGTCTAAAGAAAACAAAGCATGAACATTATCTAAGTGACAAAAATGACCAAACATCCCCCTTTTCTGACCAATACAAGTAACTGCTAATCTTTACTAGTTACTGCTAAACTATAGTTTAGTGTTTCTTCCTTCCTAAAATTAAGTAAATTGCTTAATCATATAATTACTCCTGCTTCCAATCTAGGGGCTTCCCTGGTGGCTCAGAGGGTAAAGTATCTTCCTGTGATGTAGAAGACCCAGGTTCGATCCCTGGGTCGGGAAGACTCCCTGGAGAAGGAAATGGCAACCCACTCCAGTATTCTTGCCTAGAGAATCCCATGGACAGAGGAGCCTGGTGGGCTACAGTCCATGGGGTCGCAAAGAGTCAGACATGACTGAGCGACTACACTTACTTCCAATCTAGAGAAAAACCTCACTTCAGTAAATTTGCCAAAATCATCGAACACAAGCAAAAATCCACTAACACTCTTACTGATACACACCTTGGAAAACGACATTGAGCATTCTTGTCTTCCTTCTTTGGGACAAGTAATAAACTAAATTTGCTCAAAAATATGTGTGTCTTCTGCTCAAGGACATTGACTCTAACACTGAAAATCAAATAAATGCAAATGCTTGTGTCATATCAGATGAGCAAAACATAATATTAAAGCACATTTCAATTCAAAAAAATATAATTATTAAATAAGTTTATTTTACTAAAGAATTGATGTCTGTTAGTTACTGACCCACCTTCCAGAATAGATATATAAATTGCTGAAATTGATGAAGTACTCATTGCCAAGCCACTGATAGCTCATTGTTATATGATTTCTAAAAAAGTCTCTCTTAAAGTTGATATCCCATGTATGCCTGATGAATAGTACATCAATTTCATCTAGTGTCCCAAACTACCAATTTGTAATTTTCTCTCATTAAAACCTTTGCATCTATTCTAAATTTGACTAAGAAATTCCTTTCAAATAGCCTAGTTATAAAAAAAAAAAACACCAAACATTTGAATTCTTATGCAATTATCATTAATACTAATAATGTCATTTGGATCTTAGTTCATTTTATGTTTTACACAAAATACTTTCAAGAAAGATTGCTACACATCCTTTTTAAAATTTAGAGCTTTAACACAAAGCAGAATGATTTCATAAAGTCAGCCCTTTAGTCAGGAGAGAAAATGTAGGGTCATCTTTATCCAAAAAGCTTTAATTTAATGTTTACTGGCTAGTTGCTAGATGCAAAGATTTAAATACCTTCATTACATAATTGCAACAAAAGTATTAAAAATATATACTTTATACATAGTGCTTAGAATAATATACATTCCATCTTCCCAGGTAATAATTGATACCAATAAATATTCATTTTTCTTCTCACTTCATCACAGCCTCCCTCAATGGAGTAAGCTACGAAACCAATAAGATATGACTTTGGAAGGGTTCACATAATTTATGAGAAGGTAAGAACTTTTATCACATAAATGCATTAATACATTAGCTATAATTAATGTGGATAAGGATTATAAGAGCATAAACTTGTTTTGCTTGAAAGATTTTGAAAGCTACTCTGGAAAAGTGATAAAGAGGATCAAGTAATGGAAAAGGAATTAAAAAAGTAATGTATTTCTGTGTAATTTCTCTTATGTAGGTTTCTTTGCCCATAAAATATACTTAGGACAAAAATACTATATTTTAAAAAAAAATACTACATTTTATTTTCCTCTGAAAGGTGAGTTGGTTCATATTTGCAGATATTTTATTATATATCACAGTTAGTAATATTTTGAATATACTATTTTTCCTCATTTAGTCACTTTTGTAAATTACAATAGGGCAGTAGAATTCTTTTTGCTGTGACTAAAACTAATACCGGCAAAACACCAGTATTTGTATATAAAGCTTTGAGTTGTATTATTCCTTGTCTAGAGCCTCAGGTATTAAATAAGAGAAATCAATTGAGAGAAAGAAAGAATGTTATTAAAATATTTTTTTTACTTAATCTCTAGACAAATTATAACCCTAAAATTACATTCCAAGAAATGCTAGCCATCTGTGTAATGCTAATAAGTTAAAAAGTGTCCCATGGTTAAATGTTTTTGCAAATATTTCACTTATATTCTCATCTTCAGTATTCAAGATGTACATTAGCATGCCAAATGTTCAGGAATTTCTAGGGAAAACTTATTCTATTCAAGGTTTTCTAAACTATTTTTGGCTATAGGGGTTTTGTTTTCAAAAAGATAACTATTCAGCATTTGGATGGATACTGGTATCATGGAACATAATAGGGGACATATCCTAGATGTTTGGCAGTTTGCGTAATATAATCTGATGAAATATAGAGGAAGCAGCATTCATCTAATACTGAGTATTGGAAAGTTGTCATTTTCAAAGCTGTAAGAAATATTCAGTGTTATTCATTACTGGTGGAAGCATAAAATGTCATAAACCTATTTTGCAGTCCTATCAAAATTTCAAGTACATCACATTCTTTGATTCAGCAATTCCAGTTTGATAACCCATAGAATTCTAGGAAGTATGTTCATTTTTTATTGCAGTACTATTTTTGATAATGAGACTGGAATGCCAATGTAAATATCCATGGGTAGGCTCTATTTATATATAAATTGTTTATGTACTATAATATACGTAATACAATAGAATGAGAAAATTTTAAGAATCTTAATAAGATTTTCAAAATTTATTAAATTTTTTAAAATGAGGTACAGAAAAATTTGCACTGCATTCTGCCATTCAGTTAAAAATAAGAGATGGATTATTGCATGAAACTATTTTGTCAGGGTAAACAACAAACTAACAGTACTGAGATTCATGAGACTTAGAATATGGATGGGGACGGGGGTTAAAGAGGGAATTTTGCTTTAAGTCATTTTATTCTTTCTAATATTTGAAACATATAAATCCATTAAAAATGGAAAACAAATAATTACAATCAACCCTGCTCTAATGTGGCATATCTGTTACTGAAAATTACACTGCAGGACAAAAATCATGCCTTAAAAAGCTACAACATTCGTGAGGCAAAAGAGAAATAAGGGGATACAAAAAAATTTATTGATAGAACATAAAACAAAGATAGAAATTTAACAAAAGTGGTAGTAGAGTTATAAACATATTAAGTAGTTAAAAATACACATGTATTATAATAAATAAAGCAGTATACCTTAAACAATACTGGAAGTGTGTTTTGGGAAGCGTGTGTCTGAAGGACTGTCGTTTGTGTGTTATTGTGTGGTAGAGGAGGGAGAATATTATGAAATCATATGAAGAGTTGTAACATCAGATGTACATGAGAGGGTCCCATGACACATAAAGTGACCTGAGGCAGGGTGTTTGTATGTGTGTGTAGTTATCCCATGCAGTTCAGTTCAGGTGGCTGAAGTTAACTATGTTTAGGCTCATCTGTGACTGGGGCAAGTCCAACCATAAGCAAACATGCAACTTTGCTACACTCAAATTATTTACAGATATATCAGTCACACTGGAATAGATTTGCATTTACAAATTAAGTATTAGAAGAAAAACTATGAACTCAATAATTTTTCCATTTAAATTTTTCACATATTAAACTTACTGAATGAATCAATTTGTTGATTTTCAAAGCGAATGAGTTAAAATTAACTTTTCCACACTTTTTATAGACTATCTGCAAGTTTTATCACCATTCTCTAAATATTTCTATACATCTTGTAAGCTGCATATTGTCAATCATATCCTTAGAGTTAGAAGTGAAATTGTAATTTTAAACAATAAGGTATTGCTGGAGTCTGTTACTGGAGGGGTGGAGAGACATAGAATTTCCAAAATGTCCTTTAAATAAAGAAACCACTTATCAAATTACTGGGTAAATAATATGGTTTCTGTTTCTTTACCATGCTAAGGAATACATTAAAGTCACTTAATGATGTTGCTTTGCAGTTAGTTACATGGCTCTATTCAAAGTTAAAGTACTTTAAATTCATCTTAGTAACAGAAATGAAATGTAAAAAAAAAAAAAAAAAAAAAAAGAAAAAGGTTGGATAGTATAATTGCTTTAAGGAAAAAGCAATTCATTAACTCCACAGGCTCAAAGGAATGATCATTAAAAAAGAAAGAAAAAAAAAACTTCTGGTCAGGTATTTTTAAGCTTTTCAACATTTCTTAAAATGTCCTGTAAAGTAAAACTTTTATTGTTACAATTACTTGGAGAGGTATTTATTTCATTAAAATATAGAGAATAAACAAAATTATTAGCTCAGATTCTTTTCATTACTTTGAGTTCTCAGTTGCTCAGTCTCATTGGATTCTTTGTGACCCCATAGACTATAGCCGACCAGGCTCCTTTGTCCATGAAATTTTCCAGGAAGAATACTGGAGTGGTTGCCACTTCCTATTCAATGGGATCTTCCCAACCCAGAGATTGAAACTGTGTCTACTGCATTGGCAGGCCTATTCTTCACCACAAGAGTCACCTGGGAAGCCCCTTCATTACTTTAGTTACAATTTTTTTTTTAGAGAAAGTTTACCTTTCAGAGGAAAAAAAAAGTTATATCTGTCCAATATTCTTATTCTGGGCATTTTTGATGCAATTCAAACAGTAAAAAAAAAAAAAAGTGAAATTATATAGATATTCAATAGAAATCATCTATAATTCAATGGATTTATTAATTTTTCTAACTTCTTTAACTCAAACAATTTGGTGTGTGTGACATTATTCCTTTAGTTCTTGTTTTCTTTTCATATTGACACAGTTGATGTGAATCTCCTTAACACAGGCTCTTCAACTCTCACTTCTAGGTCTGTATACTCTTCTAAGAGAAGCTTACCATCAAAATAAAAATCTACTTTTTTAACTCTCAAATTTTTTATTTTTTTCATACTCAAGCAGGGGTCTGATCCACACATCATCTGGGCAATTGTCTGAATTAGAGGAAAAACATTTAAGGCTGAGAGTGAAACAGCTGATCTGTGGCAGCCTAAATGGAATAAAGATCAGACAGTCCTTGCTGCAGCCATACATACCCTGGACAGGGATGCAGATCCCTGGAAGGCACAGTGGCTGGAAGCTGGGGTTTAGGGACTGTGGAGCAATCCCAGGGCTAGGGCTGCTGTTGAGTGTGGAGAGACAGATGTGAGGGAGGAGACTGTGGTGGGAAATGCCTGTGGAGGAAAGCCAGGCAGCTATGGAAGCAAGGCGATACTGCTGAGACACGCATAGGGGGTGCAGCCATCACCATAGCCTCTCTCCCTCCACACACCAGCACTGGCAGCTGACCAAAAGCAAGCTGGCCCATTAAACACTTCACGCACTGAACTACAGATAGGACCCCAGCCAGGGGGGGGCCTCTCTATGTGCCTGACGCGCAGAACAACAGAGAAGGACCCCAGGAGCCTTTTAAGTGCTGAATGGGTGGAGCTACAGAGAAAGACTAGCCAAAGAGGCCTTCTTATCACTAGCTATAAGAAGCTCCAAGAAAGACTCCGATAGAGCCATCACTCCTGTGGCAGAGGCAGTCCATATCCTTGCACAATTGGTGCCTCTAGGATCCCTGAAAGTAAAGCAGCTGAGCCATCTTCATGGTCAACTCTCACTGGAGCAGAGCATCCACAGGCAAAAAAGTCTTGTGTCTATGCACACAGGGTCACTTTGGATGTGTCTGACTCTTTGTGATCCTGTAGACTGTGGCCTGCCAGGCTTCTCTGTCAGGGAGGAGGGTTCTCTAGGCAACTATACTGGAGTGTATTGGCCAAAACTGGTTTCCATATCCTTCTAGAGCACTATATTTCCTGCTGCCCTAGCTGCAAACTCCCCTGAGTAGCTGGAACTGCCAGAACCCCTGTGACCCAAGAAGCTTCACCACTTCCACACTTGGACCTCACAGGGGCAAACCCAAGTCCTCCAGGACAGACTCAGGAGCAAACCCCAGTGGACAACTCACATGCAGAGGTGAAAATAAAACCACAATTGAAACCCAAGGGCAGCGTGGCTAAGTAAGAAGACCCCAAACCTTCTCACCAGCTGTACAAGCAGATTAAATCCACATGATCAACTAGGCAGACTCTGTGTCTATGGAATTTATAAAAGGACATTGAGAGCTTCCACAAAAGAAATGCACTAGTTCTGATAGCTGTGGACATTGGAGGCAATAACACAGAGAAGCAGGATCAGATTAGAATCTTAGCTGCCCCAAGAACAGGTCCAGGGATCAGCACAGTGGTGAAGGGCCTCCTAGGGAGGTGAGGTGGACTCTGACTCCCAGGGGAGGGAAAGGACTCTGACAGCAGTGACTCAAGGAAAACATTTATTATTCTTATGTTTTGACTTGTTCTGTAGATTCTTTTGTATATTTTTCCATTTTTTTTCCTGTTTTCCACCTCTGTTATAGTTGTTGATTTTATTGGCACTATGAAATCTAATTAAGCTTTTGAACTTTTTTTTCCTTTTCTTTTTCAATCACATGTTCTATAGTTGTTATAAACCTCACATCTACTTTCAGCTTTTGCAATTCTGGGGAGTTTTCCTTTTTTTTTTTTTTTCCTCTTTATTTTTAATTTTTAAACCTATCATTATTTTTTATTAATTTTCTACATTTATTCATTTATTTGCTTTTATTTATTGTTCTTTTCCCTTGTAGTTAATCTTTAATGTATATAAATCTTCTTTACCTACCTCTATTTAACTTTGCATATCTATTCTTTCTTTACATCCTTTCCTTTCCTCTCAATATATTTGTTAGTTTTGTTTTCATTGCTTTATTCTCAACTTGCCACTTTGCTTTAGTTTTGTTTTCCACTTTGTGATTTAGTTAGTTTTGTTCTTAACTGGTAAATATAATTTTCAATTTTCTTTGTTGGCTGGGTCAATATATTGTACTTTATTTTCATTGGACTATTTTGGCTTTGCTCATGGAGATATATATATATATATATATAAATATTCCATTTATTTTAATTATTACTTGCCTGATACTTGTAACTGCCATTTTCTAGGTTTCATCTTGGATTCTCATTTTTGGATATTTGTTTTAATCTCACTTAATGCCATAACAAACAACTTTTGGAATCTTTGTTCCTGACTAGGGATCAAGTCCTGGGCCTTTGGAGTGGGAGCACTGACTCGAAAAGACTAGAATAACAGAGAACTAACCCTAGGGAGTATCAAATAGTGAGAACTCACACAAAGGAAGCCAATTTTATTACAAGACCTGGCATCTCCCAACCACCAGTAGTACTCTTTACAGAATGCTTCATATAAACAACAAACAAAACAAAAATAGAAACCCAATCATCAGCAGACAGGATTACCACCTTACTCAGCCTTGCCCATCAGATCAAAAACAAAGAAACAACAAAAAAAAAACTCAGCACAAATCTCACCCTATAAGAAGCTTACACAAACTACTGGACCAACCTTAGGATGGTGGAAACCAAATGGAGAAAGAATTCAACCTGAACCCTGGGAAAAGGAGACCTCAAATGCATAAGTTAAAAAAAAGAATGAAAAGGCAGCAAAATACTACACAAATGAAGGGGAAAAGTAGAACCACAGAAGTCCACATAAATGAAGAGGAAATAGGCAAACTACCTGAAAAATAACTCGAAATATTGATAGTAAAGATGATCAAAAACCTTGAAAACAAAGGGGAGAAAATGCAACAATCAATTAAAGAGACCTAGATGAATTAAAGAATAAACATAGAGACAAATAAAACAATTGTTGAAATTAAAAATACCCTAGAAGGAATCAATAGCAGAATATCTGAAGCAGAAGAATGAATCAGTGAGCTGGAAGATAAAATGGCGGAAAAATAACTTCTGAAGAGCAGAATAAAGTGAAAAAGAATGAAAAGAACTGAGGATGGTCTCAGAGACCTCTGGGACAATATAAAATGCATCAACATTCAAATTATACAGGTTCCAGAATAAGAAGACAAAAAGAAAGGGTATGAGAAAATTTTTGAAGAGATCACAGTTGAAAATTTCCCCAACATGGAAAAGGAAATAGTCAACCAAGTTTAAGAGGCACAAAGAGTCCCACACAGGATAGACCCAAGGAGAAACACACCAAGACATACTAATCAAACTAACAAAGATTAAACACAAAGAAAGAATAGTAAAAGCAGCACGGGAAATGCAACCATTTCACAGCTGATCTTTCAGTAGAAACTACGCAGTCCAGAAGGGAATGGCAGGATATGTTTAAAGTGCTGAAAGGGAAAAATCTACAACCATGATGACTGTACCCAGCAAGGATTGCATTCAAAATTGATGGATAAATAAAAAACTTTTCAGAAAAGCAAAAGTTAAGAGAATTCAGTTCCACCAAATTAACTTTACAACAAATCTTAAAGGGACTTATACAGTTAAGAAATACAACAGAAGAAAAAGTATCTACAAAATCAACCCCAAACAATTAATAAAATGACAATAGGAACATATATATCAATAATTATTTTAAATGTAAATGGATTAAATGATCCAACCAACAGACCTAGACTAACTGAAGGATACAAAAAGAAGACCCATATATATGCTGTCTACAAGAAACCCACTTCAGACCTCAAGACACATATAGACTGAAAGTGAGAGGATGGAAAAATATATTCCATGCAAATGGGAAGCAAAAGAAAGCTGAAGTAGCAATTCTCATATCGACAAAATAGACCTTAAAATAAGGAAGATTGCAAGAAATAAGGAAGAAAACCACATAATGATCAATGGGTCAATCCAAGAGGAAGACATAACAATGGTAAATATCTATGCACCCAACATTGGAGCACCTCAATACATAAGACAAACAGTAACAGACATAAAAGGAGAAATTGACAGTAACACAATAATAGTAGGAGACTTTAATACCCCACTCACATCAATGTACAGATCATCAAAACAGAAAATTAATAAAGAAACATGAATCTTAAATGATACATTAGATACAGTAGATGGATCTCACTGATATCTTCAGCACATTCAGTCCAAATGCAGAAGAATACACCTTCTTCTCAGTGCACATGGACCATTCTCCAGGACAGACCACATCTTGGGTCACAAAAACAAGCCTCAGTAAATTTGAGAAAATTGAAATCATATCCAGTATCCTTTCCAACCACAACACCATGAGACTAGATACCAATTACAGGAAAAACAACAACAACAACAACACTGTAATAAACACAAACACACGGAGCTTAAAGAATATGCTTCTAAATAACAACAGGTTACTGAAGAAATTGAAAGGGAAATAAAAAAAAAATTCCAGAAGAAAATGACAATGAAAACACGACAACACAAAGTCTATGGGATGCAGTAAAAGCACATCTAAGAGGGGATTTCATAGCAACACAACCCTACCTCATGGAACAAGGGGAACAGCGAAGAGAGAACCCAACTCTATACCCAAAGCAACTGGAAGAAGAAGAAGAACAGCAAAATCAGTAGAAGGAAAGGAATCATAAAGATTTGAGCAGAAATAAATGAAAGAGAAATGAAAGAAACATAGTAAATAAATATTAATAAAACTAAAAGCTGTTTCTTAGAGAAGATAAACAAAATTGACAAACCTTTAGCCAGAATCATCAAGAAAAAAAGAGAAGAGAATCAAATTAACACAATTAGAAACAAAAAGGAAGAGGTTACAAGAAACAATGCAGAAATACAAATGATTATGAGAATATTATGAACAACTATATGACAATAAAATGGATAACCTGCAATAAATGGACAGATTCTTAGAAAAGGTCAATCTTCCAAGACTTAACGAGGAATAAATAGAGATTATGAACAATCCAATTACAAGCACTGAAATTGAAGCTGTGATTAAAAAAAAAATCCCCAAAAACAAAAGCTCAGGACCAGATGTTTTCACAGGAGAATTCTACCAAATATTTAGAGAAGAGCTAATGCTTATCCTTCTAAAACTCTTTCAAAAAGTTGCAGAGGAAAGAACACTTCCAAACTCATTCTACAAGGCCACCTTCACCCTGATACCAAAACTAGACAAAGGCAACACACACACACACACACACACACACACACACACACAAACTACAGGCCAATATAACTGATAAACATAGATGCAAAAATCCTCAACACAATTTTAGCAAATAGAATTCAGCAATACATCAAAAAGCTCATACACCATGATCAGGTTGGGTTTATTCCAGGAATGCAAGTGTTCTTCAATGTATGCAAATCAATCAATGTGATATACCATATTAACAAATTGAAAGATAAAAATCATATGATCATCTCAATAGATGGAGAAAAAGCCTTGGACAAAATTCAGCATCCATCAAAAAATGGGCATAGAAGGAACCTACCTCAACATAGTCAAGGCCATATATGATAACTATACAGCAAACATTATTCTAAATGATGAAAAACTGAAAGCATCCCCCCTAAGATCAGTGTCCACTTTCACCACTATTATTTAACATAATTCTGGAAGCCCTAGCTGCACCAATCAGAGAAGAAAAAGAAATAAAAGGAATCAAAATCGGAAAAGCAGAAGTAAAGCTCTCACTCTTTGTAGATGACATGATACTGTACATAGGAAACCCTAAAGACAGTGTCAGAAAATTACTAGAACTAGTCAATGAATTTAGCAAAGTTGCAGGATACAAAATCAATACACAGAAATCACCTGCATTTCTATATACAATGAAAAATCAGAAAGAGCAATTAGGGAATGAATCCCATTCACCATTGCAACAAAAAGAAATATCTAGGAATAAACTTACCTAAGGAGACAAAAGAACTGTACACAGAAAGTTATAAGATACTGATAAAAGAAATCAAAGATGACATAAACAGATGGATAGATATCTCATGTTCCTGGGTAGGAAGAATCAATATTATGAAAATGACTATACTACCAAATGCAATCTACACATTCACTGCAATCCCTATCAAATTACCAATGAAATTTTTCACACAACTAGAACAAAAACATTCACAATTCATATGGAAACACAAAAGACCCCAAATAGCCAAAGCAGTCTTGAGAAAGAAGAATGGAGCTGGAGGAAACAACCTTCTTGACTTCAGATTATACTACAAAGCTACAGGCATCAAGTTAGTATGGTACTGGCACATAAACTCAAATTGGATTAAAGACCTAAATGTAAGACCAGAAACTATAAAACTCTTAGATGTAACATAGGCAGAACACTAGATGACATAAATCAAATCAAGATCCTCTAAGACCCACCTCCTAGAGAAATGGAAATAAAAACAAAAGTAAATAAGTGTGACCTGA
The DNA here is from genome assembly GCF_016772045.2 of Ovis aries. Taxonomy (NCBI): domain Eukaryota; kingdom Metazoa; phylum Chordata; class Mammalia; order Artiodactyla; family Bovidae; genus Ovis; species Ovis aries. The sequence continues at coordinate 65,255,406 of NC_056062.1, read as the reverse complement.
TTAAACTTAAAAGCTTTTGCACAGCAAAGGAAACTATAAGCAAGGCAAAAAGACAACCCTCAGAATCGGAGAAAATAATAGCAAATTAAACAACTGACAAAGGGTTAATTTCCAAAATATACAAGCAGCTCATACAACTCAATTCCAGAAACAGAAACAACCCAATCAAAAATTAGGAAAAGACCTAAACAGACATTTCTGCAAAGAAGACATACAGATGGCAAACAAACACATGAAAAGAAGCTCAACATTGCTCATTGTTAGGGAAATTCAAATCAAAACCACAAGGAGATATCACCTCACACTGGTCAGAATGACCCTCATCAAAAAGTCTACAAGGAATAAATGCTGGAGTGGGTGTGGAGAAAAGGCAACACTCGTGCACTGTTGGTGGGAATGCAAATTGATACAGCCACTATGGAAGATGGTATGGAAATTCCTTAAAAAACTAGGAATAAAACCAGGATATGACCCAGAAATCCTACTCCTAGACATATACCTTGAGGAGACAAAAACTGAAAGAGACACATGTGGCCCATTGTTCATTGGAGCACTTGTTTACAACAGCTAGAACATGGAAGCAACCTAGATGTCCATCGACAGATGAATGGATAACGATGCTGTGGTACATATACACAATGGAATATTACTCAGCCATAAAATGGAACACATTTGAATTAATTCTGATGAGGTGCATGAACCTAGAACCTATTATACAGAGTGAAGTGAGTCAGAAAGTCAAAGATAAATATAGTTTTCCAACACACATATACAGAATCTAGAAAAATGGTACTGAAGAATTTATTTACAGGACAGCAATGGAAAAACAGACACAGAGAATAGACTTATGGACATTAGAAGAGGGGAGGAGAGGGTGAGATGTATGGAAAGAGTAACATGGAAACTTACATTACCATATGTAAAATAGATAGCCAGTGGGAATTTGCTGTATGGCTCAGGAAACACAAACAGGGGCTCTGTATCAACCTAGAACAGTGGGATGGGTCATGAGATGGGTGGGAGGTTCAAAAGGGAGGGGATATATGTATAGCTATGGCTGATCCATGTTGAGGTTTAACAGAAAACAACAATATTCTGTAAAGCTATTATCCTTCAATAAAAAATTAAAAATAGTTTTTATAATGTTATTAACATATATGTGTTCCTGGAAAAAAGTCAAATGAAAAGATCGCAATTATTCACACTCCTAATAATTTGTATTCTATTTCTTTGTTTCAAAACGTTTATGTTTATATTTGGAATAAACAGAAAAATGGAAAGAGAAAACAGTGGTAAGAAAGAGCAGGTTTTGTTTTAAAAACTGAAGTCTTCATATCATTAACTCTGAACAGAATTTTTAAAAATTACTTATAAATGCATGGTAATTTCTAATGCAATCCCAGATCAGTGAATATTTATGCTGCTTACATGTTGGTAACTAGTGATATATTTTTCATCATACACAAATAGTTCATAATGTGAAAAGCACAAGTCAAGTACTTCTCTCTTGATTATTTCCTTTGGATAACCTATTGAGAAGAATTACTAGGTGAAAAATACTGATTTCATTTACTTAATAATAGCATATATTTAAATGTAAAATTTGATTTTTGTCTTGTCTAATTGATTTCTGTTGAAATTGTAAATGCTTTTTGTCAATAAACTTCAAATGCCATTTTATAAAGATTCAATGAAGATTCCTAGGAAAACATATAGTGATAAAAAGTAAACAGAAATTCATCATTGATACTGTGAATAGCTTGTGGTCATTTCATCAAGAAATGTCCAAGTTTTCCATTATATTAAATTTACCTAATATAGAGTCTTCAAATTAACTCCATCAAATTCTGAATATTCTGAAGGCAAATATTGATGCCACATAACCCATATTACCTTTATACTCCTTAATCTTATTCAGTAGGCTAGTCAAAGATTTGCTTTTAATGCCGTAGAAGTCAATTTTAACAGAAAAAGAGTGAAAGTTTATAGAAATGAACATAGTTACCACATAGAATTATTATGTGATTTCTATGTATACTTTAAAAAATTATCAATAGCTTGATAAAACTTTAATTTACCTCAAGATAAGATCTATGTGTCTCTTATATTCATCCACTAGACATTATACTTTATACTAGAGTAGTATGTGGATGTTTAATGTTAGAAAATATCTACTGTGTTAACATTAATTAATGACATTTTGCCATTTATACTGTCTTTCCTATTACGGATTTCTTCTTAGAAATGTTTTTTCTTTATGTTGCTATTTGGTAACTGAAGTCCAACTCAAGCCCTTAATTTTCACTGGCAATCACTCAAGAGAAAGTTTTATTCCCTGTACCATCAAAGCAGGATTCTAAACCTAGTTTGCAAGTAGAATTCAAAAAATGTGTAAACACAGGTGGCAAAATGCCACACCTTTATTTTCACTGTTCTTCTCATTAAAATATAGTATTTCCTTCAGTAAAAAGCTGTGTAAAAATAACCTGACTTTTGTCACCTATAAAAATCACAGATATTTTATGTCATATAAAATATTATGAATATATCAAAATATTGCTTATGATACTCTTTAAAATTACAGAAATTATTAGCCCCTCTACTTATTTAATGTATCAGTACAGAAGTATATTAATATCTCTCTATTTGGCCACCTCATGTGAAGAGTTGACTCACTGGAAAAGACTCTGATGCTGGGAGGGATTGGGAGCAGGAGGAGAAGGGACAACAGAGCATGAGATGGCTGGATGGCATCACCGACTGGATAGCTGTGAGTTTGAGTGAACTCCGGGAGTTGGTGATGGACAGGGAGGCCTGGTGTGCTATGATTCATGGGGTCACAAAGAGTTGGACACAACTGAGCAACTGAACTGAACTGATAAGTATATATTCATATATATGTGTGTTAGTATACATTACTAGAATATTTGAAAATATTTTAAAATTATTTATCATTAATTTCCTTATTTCATCGTATATATTTAAAATCTTCATTTGAAAAAGGGTGCCATAAAATAGAAAAGTCTTGGTTTAAAAATAAAGAGATTAGGGGTACTTTATAATAGCTGTGTTAATTGGCTTACTGGGATTACAAAGCAATCAAATGACATTTTCCAGGTAACATATTTCTTTCTAATAAGTTCCTTCAGTAGACACAAAATCTTAACTAAATGATATGAAGAAAATACTTACTAAGAAGGCCTTTTGGTTTATTTTAATTCATAATGTGGAGGTGGGTCTCTATTTTTCTCTGTATCTATTAATCTCATTGATCCTGTCAAAGCATTTGGGATTATCCCTATTTTCATAGGTATGCAAATACTTATAAGCAGGATTTGGATCTTACAAGAGTTTAAGCATGGATTTCTTGTTTTTTTGTTTGCAATGCAACTTATAGCTATGTATTTGAATGTGTAGAATATACTTCTTTTTCAGCACTAATAAAATTATTACACATGGGAACTTATTAAAAGTTGGGAATGTATCTAGCCTGCGTTCACTAGCTCTATTGCTTTGTATACTAAAGAATGAAATCTAACGTTCAGCGGCTGTTCTACTCTCCAGTAACTTTTAAATCTGCTTTAAAGTACTTTAGAATATCAAGGTCATGAAAGTAATGAAAGATATTTCTCAGATTTTTACACATGTATATCTTTTGAGGTCCTTATTCCCTTTCCTCCAAAGTCATCCTAAAAAAAAAAAAAAAGAGAGAGAGAGAGAAGCAAATCAATATTTCTTTCAGCCAAGTTTTAAACTGCTCATTTTTAATTATTTCCTAGACTTATGAGCTTCTATAATTTTATAGAGGTTCTTCTTCACCTTCCTTTAACAATGTCTATTTTACTTTTATAGATATTTATAGATTAGTACTTTGATAGCAAATATATTCTCATTCTTTTTAAAAGACACTCATATAGATATTTTTATTGACTGCTTCAGCTAATGTTATTGCTTTTTTTTTTTTTCTCTCGCATAAGAGAAAAGGACAGGTAAAATAAATCTGACCTTTGGTTTATGCCCACAATAATTTTCATTAGAATCTATTATCAAGAGATCCTGAGTGGAACCTATAGCTTTAATGTTCTTAAATATAAGGGACACTCAAGAAGGCTCTTTTAAGTTACTTCCTTAATTGAAATCTAATAACAGAGTAGAACTGAAATGTTCTGATTAAAAAAAAAATAAACTATGTACATTTACTAAATTATCAAGCTATACATTTTATATATCTCACAATTGTTAATTATACTTCAATAGAGCTAGGAAACAGAGAAGGCAATGGCACCCCACTCCAGTACTCTTGCCTGGAAAACCCCATGGACGGAGGAGCCTGGTGGGCTGCAGCCCATGGGGTCACTAAGAGTCAGACACAACTGAGCGACTTCACTTTCACTTTTCAGTTTCATGCATTGGAGACGGAAATGGCAACCCACTCCAGTGTTCTTGCCTGGAGAATCCCTGGTGGGCTGCCATCTGTGGGGTCGCACAGAGTCGGATACGACTGAAACGAGTTAGCAGCAGCAGCAGCAGAGCTAGGAAAAGATGAAAATAAAATTACTTCCACTAAAATTGCTGCTAACTTTTGAGGGGGTTAAGAAGACAAACAAAAATTTTAAGAAATGAGAATTAATAATAAAAAGGCTAAAAAGGATAAGACATGTAAAATAGGAAAGGATGCTAAGAAAAGCATCAATAGAAAGAAAAATTTAAAAGTTGAAAAATAAAAAGGGAGAAAAAGAAAACACAGGAGGAATCAACATAAGGACAAATAACAACAAGAGAAAATGCAGAAGATATGAAGTGAATTAAAGGTGGAGATAATATAATTAATGAAGTTAAAACAGAAACTACATTTGCATCAAACTACATATTGCATCAAGAAGCAATTATTTCTAAAACAAAAGCATAATAAACAGTGATAGACTCGTAAAGACTGGAGATTCAGGTTTTGACATATAAAGAAAATGTGCTCTGTAAAAAAGAGTTATCTAATAAAATTGAATTTCAATAACTTGTACTTTGAACTTTATAGAAATGATAAATCTCTTGACTACAAAACTTTACATGTTTCATCCTGGAAAGATAGATTCGTTTGTGAATATTAGTTTAATGTAGCAATTCAAAAGGTTATTGGGTTCATACCTAGGAAGCATGCTTAACATAAATATCTCTAAGAAGTTTACTATAGAAATACTAGAAATCATCAGTTATATCTAATTTTAGATAGTATGTATTATTAAAATATTGACACTTAAGGTAAATTCTAAGATGAGGTTTTTATGATACTATTATGCTTACTGAGAATCTGTTTACTTTTAAGAGTGTTATACGTGGGAACTACAGGACATGGGAAAAAAAAACATATTACATTATTATGTTGTGAACTAAGTATATGCAGTTTCAGAACTTTATTATATCACCAAATAAAGTAGGGCTGTTCATTCCTTTTACTAACCAGCACACTGACAATTTTGAAAAGAATACACATTTTACAAAAGCAATTATCCACTTTTATTTTGTTTACATTGCACTGAAAATTTACATCATACTTTTACAAAGTTTTTTTTTCATAAAAATATAATTCTTTACAAAAGTGTATGCATTAATATAAGAGGAGTAGCCAGTTGCAGAAGAAACATTGTTTAAACAAGATCTTAAATGTATTAACCTTAACATTAATGAATGAATCGTTGTTATTGCAGTCATTTGAATAAACAAGAATAAATAACTGATGGAATAAAATTTGAAACAGCATCCTGTCAGTAGAGTACAATGTTGGGAAAATTATATGAATTTCCAAAACAATGTATCTCAAAGTGGTTTACAAGAATTTCACTACATTTGTAGAGATAGATCCAAGCAGCGCTCTGGGTGCAATGATTTCTCGTAGGCACTCTGTCTCATGATACAAAAAGCCGAGACTGTTTACAACTTTATCCATATTTGAAAGGGACAGCAATGAAGTGCTCACACTGGGTACATAATTTATTCAATGAAGTAAAACATGCTATTAAAGGAAGACTATGACCTATTAAACCAAAATGCTGGCATTTCTGTGATACGGTTGTAAATAACTTGCAAATACATACCTTAATGACTATGAAAGAAACCTGTCATATCTGGAAGCTGCTTCTTAAGGATAAGAGAATAGAAAGTTTTAAATATATAAAAATTTGGTAAATCCACAACTTTAAGAAATAAATTTATATTGGTGATTTGAAAGTAATTTTACTTTTACTCATTTTGATTTAGGCAATGGTCCAAAATATATGTTTAACTCACTGTTAACTAAAAAGTTTAACAAGCTTATACTTCTAACTCACTGTTAGATAAAAGTTCAAAGCAATATTAAATAAATATGAAGACTCAGCTGGAAGGAAAAACAGATAAATTATAAACTAAATAAGTAGATTGATAGGTTCTATTTGGTCTTGCAAAAATATTAGAAAGAATGGTAAAGAATGGTATCTCAGATAACTGTAAAATCATGATTATTATAGAGAGTTTTTGCCAGCTAAGGTGGTTTCTGAGGGACAAAAAAAGATTGAAGCAAGGAGTTAAACACTTACCCCATGGCTCACTGAATAATATTGTTTACAACATAATGAGGGAAATCAGGAAGATAGCATGATGATCTTGCCATTTACAGAAACTATGACAACTGATCTAAAAAAAGATAGCAGTATGATACTGAAGAACAAAAACCAGAAAACATCAAATCAGAGTGGGCAATCTTATCTCATCTGTGACATAAATTAGCTCATAAACATTTCAGGGCATGACTCAATCTGAAATAACCAGAGAAATGAAGAAAACAATGACTCAATTAATAGGAAGGAACAGCTGATAGAGTGGTGAGAAATACAGACTTACGGGCGTGATACAGCTCATGACAGTTAAAGAGAAGTCAGTGATCTATTGACTCTTGTAAGTATAGCTCTTATTTTCTACCCTATATCATTTTTTTTAAACCCAGTCCCTCTAATATAGTTTATAAAGCACAGAAATACTGATAGTGGATGCTCCTCCAATATATGCAAATAAGTTTATGTTTTAGAATAATCTCCTTTTTAAAAAAAGCAAATAAACTGTGAGTAAGCACTCTCGGAGTGCAGCCAAATTTCTGTAAAATTCTCCATGGTAAACATGAAGAAGAACTATCGTCCAGTTTATGAAAAAACACTCTTCTCTATCATTCCTCAGGAAAAGGTGACCCATCCAGTCCTGATAAGTGTGCTTTAATTTGTTTATCAGTGAACTAAATGTGTACTGTTTTGTGTGTCGATTTCCAAGCTTCTGAAGAAGGCCAAAGCTGCCACGTTATACCATTGTGCAGACTGTGTTCAAGTTGGGATCGAACCGTACTGCCTTCCCTTCCACTGACTTTGCGTTGGTGTCATACATGGGATTTTCAAAAGCTGCTTGGCCATTGTTATTTTCATGAACTGAACATCCTGTATACTGGGTTTTGGGTGCAGTCCTGTTGATGAGAACACTAATTAGTTATACATTAACTTTCTTCCAGAAACAGCAGAATAGGACTCAAACACAATATATCAATACTTGCGTTATCACTGTTAATGGATGATATAATTTGAAAATATTGAGAAACCATATTTCATCAAATTTGAATAATTTACCTGTCACTTTTAAATCATGAATGACTTTTATTATTTATATACGATATATATTTATAAATAGTACCAATATGAGTAATATAAGTATAAATAAATATTATGGCTATTATAAATTTTCTTATGAGATAATGTTATCATAAATGATCATGTAAAATATAGCTAAATTATGTTGATGATGAATTCAAATCTCATTACTATTCATTTCTCAAGTATTTATTGAGCATCCATTACATGCTAGGCATGACCCTAGGCATTGGATATATAATTTTTCTTTTTTACAAAAAACATACAAACTCATTACTCTCATATTACAAGGATGGCAATGAATAAATTAGAAATAAACAAGAAAAATGAAACAAAATAATGAAAATTGTTTTGCTGAAAAGGAAAATGGTTGATATGACCAGAAGTAACTGGGAGCCATGTTAGGAGAGGTAATAAAGAAAATAAGGAAGTAAAATTTAATCTGAGACCTGAATGACAATAAGGAGTCCATTCTGCAGTAATAAGAAGGGAGTCCCAAGAAAAGCAGACATTTAATGTTGACACATAGTTTTGGGAAGTGCTTAGAGTATCCCAGAAACATAAATACTCAATTGGCTTAAAATTATATACAGTAGAACAAGTAAACTCAAAATCTCAAAGACAAAATGACTAACTATACGGACATTTCATGTCATGAAGTAAGTTTCCAGAGTTCCTGATAACTTAATATTTGCTATTAGTTAATAAAACACATGGAATCTAAGCTGGCTGGTATAAGTTGCTCATTTTGAATCCCTCCTTTATTTTTTTCTCACTTTTGAATAATGTTTATTTCTAGTTTCTCTTTCCCACATCCTACTGCATAATTTGCTGGCATTTGTAAATCAAATGATAAAAAATCAAATTACAAAAAAATTATTTGTAAATCAAATTATAATTTTATTTGTAAGCCAAATGATTAAAGGCATACTTGAGTTTGAGCAAACTCTGGGAGATAGTGAAAGACAGGGAAGCCTGGTGTGCTGTAGTCCACAGGGTCGCAAATGTTAGACAAAACTTAGGGACTGAACAACAGCAACAAAAGCATACTTACCCCTACTTGTTCCTCAAATTTAATTCCTAAAAAGACTTTAAAATAATTCTTTCTTGCTTATAACAAATAACACAAAATTTCAACTACTTATTTTATTAAAATTTGCATTTTCCACTCTGTGATTGTCCTAGCCTTAGCATATTTTCTGAATTTTTCTCTGTATTAAAAATTGTCAGGGATTGGTATGATAACATTAAAAAAATTATCTAAAATTACTTTCAATAACATCACCTATATATACATATATATAGTTAAATAATATAAACTATATTGCTTACAACTTGCTCTTGCCAGGTGCATAATTCTAATTGATCACATTCATCTCTCTCTTTTTTAAACTAAATTCACAATAAAAACAGAAGCAATTAGGTAAAGATCCTTCTAATTAGGTAAAGATCACAAAGATGCAAAAGATTTGTTTCTGCAAATATTAAGCAACAGCTTTAAGGAAAATAATATCAAACTTTAGAAAAGTTTATATTATCAATAAAAATTAACAAAATTAATCAATGTTCTAAACATAAGAGCAAAATCTATAAAATACTTATGAGAAAACATATAGATAAAACTTCATGACCTTGCATTTGGCAATGGTCTCTTAGGTATAATACTAAGAGCAAAGTAACAAAAGAAAAAAGAAATAAATTGGACTTCATAAAAATTAAAAGTTTGGTATATCAAAAGATACTATCAAGAAACTGTAACTACAACCCACAGAAAGAGAAACATTTGCAAACTGTATATGAAAAGGGTCTAGTATCCAGAATATATGGAGAACTCTTATACCTCAAAAATAAGACAAATGAGTCAATTTTAAAAGTGGGCAAAGAATTTGAATAGGTATTTCTTCAAAGAATGTAGACAAATGACTAGCAGACACATGAAAAATGCCCAATATTATTAGTAATTAGGGAAATGCAGATTGATATCACAGTGAAATACAGTTCACTAGGATGGTTAAATGAAAGTGAAATCACTCAGTCGTGTCCAACTCTTTCTGACCCTGTGGACTGCAACCTATCATGCTCCTCTGTCTATGAGATTTTCTAGGCAAGAATACTTAAGTGGATTGCCATTTCCTTCTCCAGGGGATCCTCCTGACCCAGGGATCGAATCCAGGTCTCCCACATTGCAGGTAGACGCTTTACCATCTGAGCCACCAGGGAAACCATATAAAATGTGGTTAAATGAAGGACGACCATATAATCTAAGAACTTCATTCTTGAATGCATACTCAAAAAACTGAAACAGGCGTCTGAACAAAACTTGTACACAGTGTGTATAGCAGCACTGTTCACAATAGCCCAAACACAGGAACAATCCAAATATCCATCAGCTGCTGAATGGACATATTTAAACATAACAAATTCAAACATACAATGAAATATTATTCAGCCACATAGTCAATAATATGTAGATGTGTAGTATGATAAGGATAACCTTAAAAACACTATATTATATTTAAGAAGCCAGATACAAAATGTCACATATTGTATGATTCCATATATATAAAATATCCAGAAGGTGAACCAAAGTAGTTGCCTGGGACAAGGGTAGGAGGAGTAGGGAGTGACTGTTTAGTGGGTGCAGTTTCCTTTTAGGCTGATGGTTCTGTGACATTGTGAGTATACTAAATGTCACTGAATTATATATTTACAATGGTTTAAATCATTTTATGTTTATTTTACCACAATAATAAAAAATTATTAGCATAGCTTGCTTTATAAATGAATTTAGTGATGATTTTTATCATTAATAACATCTGATATTGATAAGGCCTGAACTGCTAATGCACAATTGTTACAAATTTGCATAATATTAATTAAATCATTCTTAGATAATACAGGCTGGCATTTATAATAATGACATTATTTTTGATAAAAAATCATTTTAGGTATTCATTTAGTTATCAGGTTACCAGCATACTTTCTTCTTCTTCTTCTTCTTTTTTTTTTTTTTTTGCCTTTTTTCTGTTTCCTTAAAAAGGGATAGTCTCAAATAGTGGATTAACTGCATGGTAAAGCCCTTCATCAAGATGTTGTAATGGATGTAGCAAAGAGGGGTCAACTGATAATCTATACAGTCATATGTGAGATATATAACAAATATAACATACGAAATGCATCATTTTCTAAAAGCAACAGAAGATAAATGAGAAGACTAGAAGAGTTTATCAGCTGTCAGCCTGGGTAAAATCTGTCAGTACTGTCATGTAAACTAAGAGGTTTAAACATAAACTTCTTTCTTTTTCTCTAAAGAAATGTGGCAGCAGATAACACCTCTTCGTTTTAAACCTTAACTTAGATTATGTATCTCTATAGTGTTAGCATGGATAATATAAAAATAACTTATACAACTAGTTACATTCCAGAAAATTGACAGACAAAAAGGAAAAAGGATAAAGTTGAATGTTTGCACAACTCAACAGAGCAATTTTAGTTGTGTGTATATTGGAGTGATTGGATGATGGGCAGAGGAAATAATGGTTTTAACAAATTGTGGTTATATTTGCTACAACAATCCAGACCAAAAACAAAACAAAACAAAAATAAAACAGAAGTTAGAATTTGAACTGGAGAGTAAATAGAACATAAAATATAGACTTGGGAAACATTTTATACTTAATGTCAATAAACTTACCTTTGTTTATAGAGATAAAATCCAAATCCTGCAAATATAAGTGCAAAAAAAGGCACCAGAATAGCAATGGCCACGGAACTACTATTTGTACCATGAGGTTGATTTGAAGAATTTGAGCCTTCTGACATATTCAGTCCTATAAAAGAAAAAAAATAACATACAAATATAAAATTAGGTCTCTTTTATCAACTTGATATTTTTATAAACCAATTAATTTATTCCTTGCTCAAGATATTTATCTACTTGGAAATACAAAAATAATTCACAAAACTCCTTTATTTCCACACAATTTTACACAATGCCTACTATGTATATTTTTCCAGGAAAGGATACAGAATGAAAAATATGCTGAGTCTCTGAACTTTAGTTAATAATAACTGTAGGAAGAATACAGAGCCACAAAATAAGTGTATATACAAAGCATGAATTAATGACAGGCATATCTGTATGGAAAGGATATGTGGTAGGAATCGGAGGCTAACATGATAAACTATTTGAAAAGGCATAAATATTATTCTAAAGAGCTCAAACTTTCCACCCACCTACAGTGAGGAATAACTGAAGATGTGTAGGGGAAAAAACGGCTAAGTGATAAAATACTAGATTTTAAGCAGTTACCAAGGTGAAATGGACTTGAGAGAGTCTGGTCTGAAAGCAGGAGTAGTTTGAAGACATCCCAGATAAAAATGGAAATTAACATGGGAACTATATCACTAGGAAGAACACAAAAAGATAGATTTCCGGGAATATTTCGTATTTCAAATGAGCAGAAGTTATTTGTGTGGATGAAGGATGAAGGGTGTAAGTAGGCATAGGATTTAGGAGTGCTCTCCTTGGGACTGAGTAAATGGTTATGACATTAGCATAGCAAAAAGATGAGAAAAATGAGATTTATAAATGTGTTGGCACAGGGACTATGGAAGAGAAATAAACAGCAAGCTCTTTTTTCGGAAAGAAATAGTTTCTTTTTCTTTTTAATAGGTTCTGTTTTAGACATGCAGTGCTTGAGATGATTTGGGGAATACAATGTGAAAAAATCTTGTATTCAATTATACGACTGTGACAATGTACTATATTAGTGAATGTCTTCTACTGATTTTAAAACTAACAATTGTGGCAAGACATCATCTGAAATGACATCTTATTATTGTTCATTTGGGGAAAGCTGATTTACTTTTTAAATAAATATTCAACTATATCAAATGTTCAACTGAGTCATGCTTTATTAACTATGCCAAAGGCTTTGACTGTGTGGATCACAGCAAATTGTGGAAAATTCTTCAAGAGATGGGAATACCAGACCACCTGACTTGCCTCCTGAGAAATCTGTATGCAGGTCAAGAAGCAACAGTTAGAACTGGACATGGAACAACAGACTGGTTCCAAATCAGGAAAGGAGTACGTCAAGGCTGCATATTGTCACCCTGCTTATTTAAATGATATGCAGAGCACATCATGTACAATGCTGGGCTGGAAGAAGCACAAGCTGGAATCAAGATTTCTGGGAGAAATATCAATAACCGCAGATATGCAGATAACACCTTATTGCAGAAAGCGAAGAAGAACTAAAGAGCCTCTTGATAAAAGTGAAAGAGGAGAATGAAAAAGTTGGCTTAAAGCTCAACATTCAGAAAATGAAGATTATGGCATCCAGTACTATCACTTCATGACAAATAGATGGGGAAACAATGAACACAGTGAGAGACTTTACTTTTGGGGGGTGGGGGCTCCAAAATCATTGCACATGGTGACTGCAGCCATGAAATTAAGAAACTTGCTCCTTGGAAGAAAAGTTATGACAAACCTAGACAATATATTACAAAGCAGAGACATTACTTTGGTCCATCTAGTCAAATTTATGGTTTTTCCAGTAGTCATGTATGGATATGAGAGTTGAACTATAAAGAAAGCTGAGTGCTGAAGAATTGATGCTTTTGAACTATGGTTTGGAGAAGACTCTTGAGAGTCCCTTTGGTCTGTAAGGAGATCAATCCAAAAGGAATCCAGTCTGAATATTCACTGGAAGGACTGATGCTGAAGCTGAAACTCTAATAATTCTTCCACCTGATGCGAAGAACTGACTCCTTGGAAAACACCCTGATACTGGGAAAGATTGAAGGCGGGAGCAGAATGGGACAACAGAGGATGAGATGGTTGGATGGTATCACCAACTCATTGGATATGAATTTGAGTAAACTCCGGGAGCTAGTAATGGACAGGGAAGCCTGGTGTGCTGTAGTCTGTGGGGTCTCAAACAGCGGACATGTCTGAGGCAGTGAACGGAACTGAAGTCATACCCTAGGTTAAAAATATTAGTACCCTTTTATATTTTAATTTTCCAGGGACTCAGAAAACTTACATAAAAGTTCAAAGCAATGGAATTTTAAAGATAAACATCAAGGAGTAGTTTTTAGAACATGGATTTACTCTTTATGCATTACTACCACAATATAATAATGAGAGACAGTATACTTTAGGAAAATTATATACCAAAAGGTATGTTAATAAATACATTCAAATGAGACTACTAAATATTTAGACATGTTTGAGAAGAGTTAGAAATAAAAGTGACAAACTCTGTACCTCCCACCACAGAAAATTTATATATCTGAATAGCATAAAGCCCTCAAAATGGCTCATTCCTCAAAGTAATTTTCCCTTTCCAGATTCTATGAGTTTCTCAAAGTGCCACTACATTTGTTTTTTTTTGTTTTGTTTTTTTGTTTTGGTGGGGGAGGCAGTAAGAAAATTGCAAAGATATTCAAATGGAAGAGAAGTAATACAATTCTCATAAGATAAAATTATTCACAGTTTAAAATTTTATTTCAAAACTTTATCACTTTTTCTCCTTTTTACTTGCTTGAGGGAAAGGCAGTTTGTCATGTTTATTAGAAATATGATGAAAAACTAAACACTGTATGGAGGTGGAACACAGGGAACCAACATTTTAAAGAATGTAATTATTTAAAAGGCTATCAAGTGTATCAATGCATAGTCCTGACAATGCAAAATTCAAAATGCAGTAAGTGTGCCTAATGTACATAATCCATTATATTTTCTTATGATATCTTGAGTAATAAAGAAAGTACATGAAAATGAAAATGACTACATTACCTAGTCTTTGTAGTCCAAATTGCCCATAATCTTTACCCTGAATAAATCCTTGAAATACATAAGTAGCTCCATCAGGCTCAGCAGAAACCTAAAAATATTTATAAGTTTGATTAAACCTAAAAGCTGGCCACAGATATATTTTCCCAGTCTTAGAAAATATGCAGGCTTAATATAAAATGAATATTATGCACAATTCCTTCCTCCTTATCTTCTTCTGTGTAAAACAGAACATCATGCAAATTTACCATCATTAAAAATAAAATGAAAAATTTCATCTTTAATTAGGATACTGGAAATAAGGGGGATTAGTTATTAATATAATGATACAGATTTATAGATTTCTTTTAGGTGAAGAAACTGATTGTCAAGAAAAAGACCAAGGATACGATAAAATAGAATGAGGCAAGTAGTCAATTAAAAATTAAAATATAATAATACTGTACTTTGTAGATTTGATTATTGTTCAGCATACAGGCACAATTCTCTCCCTTTCCATTAACCTTCATGAAAAGTGTATTTGTTCTTCCTCAATGAGTTGGATTTGGTCCTGTGACTTGCTTTGGCCAACAGAATGTGGGTGGAATTGACAATAAGTCAGTTCCAAGCCTAGGCCTTAAGAGGTATGTTTCCCATTATAAGTGAAACAAACCATATAATGCATGGTCACAAAAGACCAGGGATTGTATGATTCATAAATATGAACAGTGAAATCTAGAGGCAGAAAATAGAGTTGTGGTTGCTTGGATTTGGGGGAGAAAGGAGGGGTGGATGGGTTGGGTGATAAGTAAAGGATATGGTTTCTTTTTGAGGTGATGGAAATATTCTAAAATCAACTGTGGTGATGGTTACACATCTGTAAATATAGTAAGAACTACTGAACTGTATACTTTAAATGAGTAGGGTACATGAATTATATCTCAATAGGGCTGTTAAAATAAGGGGGACATATTTCCACTTTGCCCCTCAGAGTTTCAGGCCTTTGGCAAGAGAAGGACATGTCCCTGACAGCTGCTATCCCTCCAGCCTGGACCTGATATGAGACACTTGGAGCAAACCTGAACTTGATACCACAGCTTCAAATGGAGCCCCCCAAGCTAACCTCAGACACATGAGAAAGAACTTGTTACATGTTGAGCCTGAGATTTTGTGACTCTGCCTAATGCTGCAAATGCTATTACCTTGCATGTAAAATTCTATATGTAAAAAACAGGTTACATGCACAGTGTCATTTGATCTCACTAATAAAATGTGAGTTGATACATTTCAGTGTTACTGATAACTAGTCATATGCATTTACACCAGTTTGTCCTGATTATTTGCAATGTTACCTAAGTCATGTATGTTATTGTGAAAGCTGCAATAAACCTTGCATCCTCGCCCTAAAAAGCAAAATATTATACCAAATTATTCATGTAAGTCTGACATTTCACAAGTGATTTATTCCTTATTATCAGATATACCCTAGGCAAGGTCATTTTTAGACACAAAATGCTTCTAAAAAGAAGAGCTCAAACTCTAATAGTTAAATGAATGAATTCATTTTATTTGTTTCCTAAATGAAACAATCTAAGTGCACTGAAGATGAGTTAGACCTCAACTCCATGAAAAATGTCACAGAAAGGGAAACAGGATGCGCTTTTTTTTTCCCCTCAGAAACCAAACTTACTCTTCATATTTAGACAATTTTATAAAGTTGGCTATGAAGAAAAAGTTATGTGAGCTGCTTCTTCTGAATAGTTACCATAAACTCACTTTGGAGTTACCCTGTTCTATTCAATCACTTACGTGAATGGAATTTCTAAACTGGCAGTTGGAAGCAACAAATCGTATACTTACACACTGCCCAGAAGTCTTTGATAAAATGAGCATGGGAACTCCAACTATATGCTCTGAAGTAACAAAACTTTTACAAGGAAAATCTTCTAGGTAAGAAGAGAGTAGGTCATAGGCTTAGTAGTTTAGACACACTAGATTACTAAAGTATTTATACTGAATCATTTATTTTTTCAAAATAAATTAGTCATAATAGTAGTTTTGCTATTTTATGTGTGTGCATTTAAGTAGCTCAATTTAGAAAATTACATTTTTCTGGAATTTTAATGACAAACCATAGCACAAATGTGTTATTAAGTTTAGCAGCAGACTTTTAAAGAAATATACTTACAAATCCATCCATGGCCCAATTTTCCTCCTTCATTTTCTTCACAGTAGCTTGAGCTGGTACTTTAATAAGATAGATGTGCAACATTAGGCGAGCTTCTTGGCTTTTATATACTCCTGTAAAATATAAGGATGTTTAGTCTACTAATTTTGCAAATAGTTATGTTTCACTTTATTATCTATAGCTCCTTAAATATATCATAAATACATGTGATAGGAAAAGAATAAAAAGCAACAAATCAAGTCCAGTTTCATGCTTTTTCACAAACCCTGCAATATATAGCAATCTCTCAGCTGAAATTCTCAACTTAACTCTTACTGTGGGGTTTAAATTACATATGCTATTAAAATCAAATATTATTGTTATTAATAACATCATTCCATGATTGTTATAAAAATGATTTATTTCATCAGTCAGATTTAAAATATTCAAGGGTATAAATCAAATGTTGAAACTCTTGACATTTTCCTTAATAATTAATTACATGCCCACTCTTAGAAAAAGAGTATTTGAGGTGCTACTGGAACCACAAAGATGAATATGTGGTTCCTATCGAAAAATGTGATGCTTACACTAATTTCTGATGAAATAGGAGATAAAATGACAGAGATAGAGAATATGATGAATTAAAGGCCAAAGAAAGAAGGATCATTTCACACCAGAGTGATTAGGAAATGCTTATTAACAAAAAGTATTTGAGCTGGATAACAAAAATCAAGTAGAATTTTTAGTTCAAGAAAGTAAACACATGTATATTTTTGAGATTAGTTGTTTGTCAGTTGCTTCATTTGCTATTATTTTCTCCCATTCATAAGGCTGTCTTTTCACCTTGCTTATATTTTCCTTTGTTGTGCAGAAGCTTTTAATTTTAATTAGATCCCATTTGTTTATTATACAGCATGCTTGGGGCTGGTGCACAGGGATGACCCAGAGAGATGTTATGGGAAGGGAGGTGGGTGGGGGGTTCATGTTTGTGAACGCATGTACACCCGTGGTGGATTCATGTCAATGTATGGCAAAACCAATACAGCATTGTAAAGTAAAATAAAGTAAAAATAAAAATTAAAAAAAAAAGAAAGTAAATACAGAATGTGGCATAAAGAAGAGAAGCAAATGTATTCATTTTATTTTTTCCTGAATAGGAGTCCTCTGAGAGTAGAAATAAGCTGGAATATAAATGTGTTTTGGGGAACTGTAGAAAATCATATTCTAAGTAAAAACTTTGTGATTAACTGAAGGTTGAAATGACTCACTAATCCATTCACTTACTATTTCACTTAAGCAATAAGGTATCATAAAAATAAGCTAGGAATATAAATATAATACACAGATCTTGATCTATAAATTATAATAGAGAAAAGACACAAAAGTAACCAAAATTGCTGGAAAATGTTATAATTAATTCTATGTAGACAGTGATAGCAAGTTATATTGGTCTAATTATTTATGTTTATGTTCCTATATTTGTAGAAATTGGATTAGGATAAATATATATTTATTTAGTGCCAACTGGAAACAGCAACCCACTCCAGTACTCTTGCCTAGAAAATCCCATGGACGGAGGAGCTCAGTGCAGGCTACTGTCCATGGAGTCACAAGGAGTCGGGCACGACTGAGCGACCACTTCACTTCACTCTTACAGATGAAAAATAAAACTCATGCTTCAAAATTAAATAGATTGGTAGTCACAATTTAAATGCATTCCTTTAATTCAATTTATATCATGTAATTTTATATATATTTAAAATTAAAATACACATTAACTTCTAATATTTTTATTTTGGGTTTAAAGTAGAGCCATTCATTCAACAATACAAAATGATGCTGTATAGTTCTTGTAAAATTTACAAAATCAATAGATAAAATTTTATTTCCTATTTTATTTATACCACAAATTATTTCACTATTAATAACTATATGGGCTATATAGTCAATAAGTTTAAATATATACATTACATATTTTCAGTATCAATATTTTTTAAATCTATTTTTAAATGAAAACAATAACTCAAAGTCATTGAGACCAATTTTGCTCCAGTTTCATTTCTAACCTCTGAGATACAGTAATGAACTGGAAGGCAAAGATATGCTCTCTTAGGGCTTGAATTGTTGGAGTATAGACAAATTATGTCATGTCATGTCATATCATGCCATGATATGCTATACTATACTATGCTATACTTTCAAATAATGAAAAGAAGAAAATGAAATAAGATAAGACTGCCTATGATTAACAGAGTGAGTCTATTTGTAAGGTAAAGGCTACTTTACCTATGGTCATCAGGAGTGCTTTTGATAAGATGCCATCTGAGGAAACATTTGAATGTCAGAAAAACCAGAGTAATCAAAGATAATGAGGGAAGTACGCACCAGATCAAAGAAACTTGAGAAGGCTGAGAAGATGCATAGGGCTCTGGGTTCCTTTTGCCTAATTAGGGTAGTGTAGCCCTACATTTTCTATCTTAGATTATAGTGTCCTCCTAAACAGTCTCATTTGAAGACATGATTTTGTGATGATAAAACAGCTTGCAAATCACTGGTCCAGTCTCTTTGGTGTTATGAGAATAGAGAAGCAGTTAGTTACCTTCAAATTAAAAGTTCTGTTCTATTTCATGACATGTCATTCTAGCCATGTAAAAATATTCCTGAGGGAGCTTATTTCAGAGTCTCAGAGTTTTATATTTGTGTAGTATTATATATGCCTCAATCAAACCAGAAAGCCTTATTTCTAAATGAATTATGAATGCCACCAGAAATAAAGCAAATATTTCACAGTATAAAAATCACTAATAAAAAGGATGAAATGATGGAGATAAAGGCATGAAGGCAGTGTTTCTTTTCTTTACAGTGATACCTGAAAGAAGCAGTTCCATGTTGCTATTACTGAGTGTCGCATTGACTCTCCCAGTGGAAGCATTGAAACTAGTGACTGTCAAGGTCATGGGTTGTTTCCTTCCTTTATAATTGTAAGAGCCTTTCCATATATAATTTTGGGCAAACACATCATCAGGAACTGTGAACAAATTAAACATATACATTCATTTTACAGTGCCCTATACATATAAGCATTAAGTGTCAAATTAGTTTATAGAATAATCATTTTCCTAAATATACAAGAAAAAGGTGCATTATAAGATGATTTTTTCACATACATGTTTGAATCTTTTTAGAATAAGCCAAAATAATGATAGCCTAGATTTGTACACACATCATTATCAATGAGAGATAAAAAAGTCACATTGATTAAAGACATTAAGACTGTAAATCCAGCTAAATGTCATTTACCCATATTTGGCTTCCTATAATATCTTTTTTTCAGAAGGAAAATAAAATTATGTTATTGAGTCAAGTCAGTCTATATACAAGTTCCAGGATGCCTGCTCTTCTCCTAGCAGCAGAGATAGGCTCACAGGAGGAAGGACATAGAGTTAAAACCTTCCTTGCTGAGCAGCCTTGGAAGACTAACAGGAGGGATGCTCCTTGTCTCCTTTACAGAATACTGAGCTCAGTTATTTCAATAATAGGTGCTCGTGAAGAAGAACAGGACTCCCTTGGTTTGCTCCTCATAGCTTTGAGGTTTACAAGTATTTTTTAGAAATAAAGAATTGTCACTAGAATTGGCGAACTCTCATGGGAAAGAGATGAGTTGTGGTAGAATCAAAGAATATTCCAATATAAAATTTTCACCCAAAGAAGAAACATTCTTAATGTTAAATACATACAAATAAATAAGACATTATACTTACACAAATTAGTAATGTAATTTATAACCGATATAAATTAGGTGTGTCAAAGTCTACTTAGATCCTGGTAAGAGGCTGAAAAAATTTTCCATTAATCCAGTACATCACAATAAAGCCCATTCTTAGATAGCAACTCTTCAAAACAGTTATGCCTGTTTGTGTGAGTGAATGAATAACATAGATTTGGAGAAAAACCTTTCTTTTTATTTTTAACAAGTTATTGACATTTGTTACCTGATTTTCTCTACACCCATAACAATTCTTACTGCTCCAATCACAAAGACTGGAGTTACAAATTGTACATTCCCCAAAACCTACTCAGCAAACAAATAAAGCTATGGAGCTACGGTAGAAGATGAATACAAAGTGCACTCATAAGTTGAGTTGTTATTTTGTATTTGATAAGTCAAAAGCAATATAGCAGATAGAAGTGCAAGCACTGGAGCTAGAATGCTTGTATTGATACTTAAGTCCTGGCAACCCACTCCAGGGTTCTTGCCTGGAGAATCCCAGGGGTAGCGGAGCCTGATGGGCTGCCATCTATGGGGTCACACAGTGTCGGACACGACTGAAATGACTTAGCAGCAGCAGCAGCTACAATTTACAAACTGTACGGTTTTTCCTAAATTACTTAACTCTCGAAACCTGAATTTCCTTATCATTAATGTGGAATTACCATAGAGGTTACAAGGAAGATTAAATGAATATGAAGTTTTGCTAAGTGTTAGTTGCTATCATATTATTATGCAGATAAAACAGTGAAACTTTTTACTATTTGGGCCTTATACCTCATTATATAGTAGAGTATTATATATATATGTATAAAGCATGGTTAGTATCATGAAAAATCCATAGTCCAGGCTCAGGGACTTTGCAAGTCATCCTAAGAGTGGCACTCCATTCCCAAACCTCAAACAACAAAGCTATGCTCTGTATGTAAAAGAGACCTTACCTAAAAATGTAATACAATGTACTGGTAAAAAGTCTCTGATTTGGTAAGCACCTTCAGTTCAGTTCACTTCAGTGGCTCAGTTGTGTCCAACTCTTTGCGACCCCAAGAACCGCAGCACGCCAGGCCTCCCTATCCATCATCAGCTGCGGGAGTCTACCAAACCCATGTCCATTGAGTTGGCGATGCCATCCAACCATCTCATCCTCTGTCGTCCCCTTCTCCTCCTGCACTCAATCTCTCCCAGCATCAGGGTCTTTTCAAATGAGTCAGTTCTTCGCATCAGGTGGCCAAAGTATTGGGGTTTCAACTTCAGCACCAGTTCTTCCAATGAATATTCAGGACTGATTTCCTTTAGGATGGACTGGATTTTAAATAGCTCAACTGGAATTCCATCACCTCCACTACCTTTGTTCGTAGTGATGCTTCCTAAGGTCCACTTGACTTCACATTCCAGGATGTCTGGCTCTAGGTGAGCGTGAGTATGCACACCATCATGATTATCTGGGTCATGAAGATCTTTTTTATACAGTTCTTCTGTGTATTCTGCCACCTCTTCTTAATATCTTCTGCTTCTGTTAGGTCCATACCATTTATGGTCTTTATCAAGCTCATCTTTGCATGAAATGTTCCCTTGGCATCTCTAATTTTCTTGAAGAGATCTCTAGTCTTTCCCCTTCTATTGTTTTCCTCTATTTCTTTGCACTGATCACTGAGGAAGGCTTTCTTATCCTTCCTTGCTATTCTTTGGAACTCTGTATTCAAATAGGTATATCTTTCCTTTTCTCCTTTGCTTTTGGCTTCTCTTCTTTTCACAGCTATTTGTAAGGCCTCCTCATACAGCCATTTTTCTTTTTTTGCATTTCTTTTTCTTGGGGATGGTCTTGATTCCTGCCTCCTATACAATGTCATGAACCTCCATCCATAGTTCATCAGGCATTCTGTCTATCAGATCTAGTCCCTTAAATCTATTTCTCACTTCCACTGCATAGTCATAAGGCATTTGATTTAGGTCATACCTGAATGGTCTAGTGGTTTCCCCCACTTTCTTCAGTTTAAATCTGAATTCGGCAGTAAGTAGTTCATGATATGAGCCATAGTCAGCTCCCAGTCTTGTTTTTTCTGACTGTATAGAGCTTCTCCATCTTTGGCTACAAAGAATATAATCAATCTGATTTCAGTGTTGACCATCTGGTGATGTCCATGTGTAGAGTCTTCTCTTGTGTTGTTGGAAAAGGGTGTTTGCTATGACCAACACATTCTCTTGGCAGAACTCTATTAGCCTTTGCCCTACTTCATTCTGTACTCTAGGCCAAATTTGCCTGTTACTCCAGGTGTTTCTTGACTTCCTACTTTTGCATTCCAGTCCCCTATAATGAAAAGGACATCTTTTGGGGGAATTAGTTCTGGAAAGTCTTGTATGTCTTCATAAAACCGTTCAACTTAAAGAGCAGTTAATTTGAAAAATATACCTAAAATTTTTTGGAGGAGGGAGTGACAAGTGAAATTATCCTGCACTAGAAAGATCTGGAATTTGGAGGTAATGGACTCCCAGTTGGAGAGGTAAGAGGAACAGCAAGGGAGAAAGATATTCTAATAGCAGTGCCTGGCAAATTAGTAGGTACTCAATAAACACACTATTCTTATCTTTCTTATTGTTTATTTCCCCCTGGCCTGTACTATGATTTCTCTTTGCTACTTCTGAATATTTAACAAAAATCTGCTACATCTGGTGATCTTGTCCATGGTGCTTAGGGGAATTAAGAAGGTTAGTTAAAAGAGATTAAAGAGAACTCCAATGGGAGAAGAACACAGCGGTGAAAAGAAGTAGATATTGGCAGCAGCTACACTGTATCAGGATAAATTATTGATCTGGTTGTAAACGTTTAACACAGGCACTTCAGAAAACAAATCTACAAATTGATTTGTATGAACAGTATTTGCTGATTCTATAGTATATATATTTCCATAATTGCAGTTTTCAAACTATAAACATGACATCACTGAATGCACTTTGAAAGAATGCACAGAACTGGCTAGAGCAAAGCTCTACCTGTAGGCTCCAGCATGCCACCACCACCCTCCACCTTTCTTACACACAACCGAGAAATCCAAGTCATGACAGGCCGGGAGGTAGACACCATTTGGTCATTTAAATCCCTATGTACAATGGAGATGATAATACTTTCTACTGTTGAGTCTAATATGAGATTTAAATGTGATTTAAATGAAAGATTTAAACTACTTATTCAGTAGTTCTTGTAAACTCTAAAACGTTATCCAACTAAAGCTGATGTGAAACACAGTGAAAGGGAGGAAGGCAATGATGATTATGATCTTTTTTTTTTTTTCAAAGACATTTTTGAATTTAAACTTTGTCTCATGGGCCTCATAGCACTGTCATGTTCCTGACTTTGATACCACTGCCAAATTATTGTTTCTTTGGGGTAATCTAATCACTGTGTCATGATTTTAAGTGAAATGTTTCTAATATTTTCCCACTTTAGATGAAATTGCTCTAGAGTTTTATAGCTACCTTTACCCAGATTAAAGAAATTCTTTTTCTTTTTAATTTATTAAAACTCTTTAAAAATTATAAACAGATGTTCAATCTTATAAAATAGTTTCTGTACAAGTATTGTGGTGTTCATAATTTGTGATGTTACTTTTTTAATGGGATAGATTATGTTTAAGGATTAGTTACCTACCATGAAAATATCTATGTATATCCATCATTAAAACAATTTGTCAATGGTTTCATCTTTATGATAATGTTGTACAGTTGACCCTGAACAACATGGATTTAAACTGTGAGGCTCCGCTTATGCACATACTTTTTTCAATAGTAAGAACTAGAGTACTACTATATTGATCCATGATTGGCTGAATTCATGGATGTAGAATCCCAAATACAAAGGAATCTTGGGTAAAGAAGAAACACAGACTGAGGGTTGACTACAAGCTATATACAGGTTTTTTGATTGCACTGAGTGCCAGCACCTTTAATCCACTTGCTGTTCAAGAGTCAACTGTATTTAATTCACTAAGGTTTTAAGTCAGACTTTTTAATGTATAATCCTATATCAAATGGGCCTATAATTTTTTCCTTTTTATAACATTTTTACTTGAGTTATTAGAGTTATATTGGACCCATAAAATGAGCCTCTTTAATAGTTTTTATAAAACTGAGATGATCTGTTCTGTTCCTTCAAAATTGTGTAGAGCTTATCAGTAGAGGCATATTTTTTTCTTGTGGAAATAGCTTTAACCACTACTTTATTTCTTATAGTATTGCTCATTTTTCTCCTATTAGTTATGTAAAGATACACTTTTTGAGTACCTTGTCAATATTTAACTTTAAAAAAAATTGACAATTATGTAATTTCTGTTGTTTACTCATTCAGTCGTGCCAGACATTTTGTGAACCCATGGACTTCCCTGTCCTTCACTACCTCCTGGAGTTTTGCTCAAACTCATGTCCATTACCCTGGAGAAGGACATGGCAACCGACTCCAGTATTCTTGCCTTGAGAATTCCATGGACAGAGGAGCCTGCCAGTCTACATCCAAGGGGTTGCAAAGAGTTGGACACAACTGAGCTACTATCACTCATGACCATTGATTCAGTGATGCCATCCAACCATCTCATCTTTTATCATCCCCCTTTCCTCCTGCCTTCAATCTTTCCCAGGGTTTTTTCCACTGAGTCAACTCTTCGAATTAGGTGGCTAAAGTATTGGTGCTTCAGTTTCAGCATCAGTCCTTCCAATGAATATTTAGGACTGATTTCCTTTCTGATTGACTGGTTTAATCTCCTTGCTGTCCAAAGGACTCTCAAGAGTTTTCTCCAACACCACAGTTTGAAAGCATCAATTCTTTGGCACTCAGCCTTCTTTATAATCCAACTCTCACATCTGTAGCTTTGACAAAACCATAACTTTGACTATATGGACCTTTGTCAGCAAAGTGATGTCTCTGCTTTTAAATATGTTGTCTAGGATTGTCATAGCTTTTCTTCCAAGGAGCAAGTGTCTTTTAATTTCATAGCTTCATTCACCATTCACAGTGGTTTTGGAGCCCAAGAAAATAAAGTCTGCCATTGTTTTTTATTTTTCCCCCATCTATTTGCCATTTAGTGATGGGACCAGATGCCATGATCTTAGTTTTCTGAAAGTTCAGTTTTAAGTCAGCTTTCTCATTCTCCTATTTCACTTTCATCAAGAAGCTCTTTAGTTCCTCTTTGCTTTCTTCCATCCAGTCAGTCAGTCCAGTCACTCAGTCGTGTCTGACTCTTTGCAACCCCATGAATCACAGCATGCCAGGCCTCCCTGTCTATCACCATCTCCCGGAGTTCACTCAGACTCATGTCCATCGAGTCCGTGATGCCATCCAGCCATCTCATCCTCGGTCATCCCCTTCTCCTCCTGTCCCCAATCTCTCCCAGCATCAGAGTCTTTTCCAGTGAGTCAACTCTTCCCATGAGGTGGCCAAAGTACTGGAGTTTCAGCTTCAGCATCATTCCTTCCAAAGAAATTCCAGGGCTGATCTGCTTCAGAATGGACTGGTTGGATCTCCATGCAGTCTAAGGGACTCTCAAGAGTCTTTTCCAATACCACAGTTCAAAAGCATTAATTATTTGGTGCTCAGCTTTCTTCACAGTCCAACTCTCACATCCATACATGACCACTGGAAAAAACATAGCCTTGACTAGACGGACCTTAGTCAACAAAGTAATGTCTCTGCTTTTGAATATGCTATCTAGGTTGGTCATAACTTTCCTTCCAAGGAATAAGTGTCTTTTAATTTTATGGTTGCAGTCATCATCTGCCATGATTTTGGAGCCCGCAAAAATAAAGTCTGACACTGCATTGGAGAAGGAAATGGCAACCCACTCCAGTGTTCTTGCCTGAAGAATCCCAGGGACAGAGGAGCCTTGTTGGGCTGCCGTCTATGAGGTCGCACAGAGTCGGACATGACTGAAGCGACTTAGCAGCAGCAACATTGTACCTGGCTAATTACAAATGGACCAAATCTATTTCCAAGGTAAAGATTAGATGCTGAGGCTTTAATTCTGTGTGTATCTCTTCATTTCTACCATGTAAATATAATATTTACTAATATGTTAAAAAGCAGGTCTCATATACTGAGGCCCTACCATGAGCTAAGCACTTTGTACTTCATTCCCATAAACTTTGTTCATATTAATCTAATCATTACTATTATTTTTTTGTATAGATACAGAAATGGATGCCCAGATGTAGAAAGTATCTTTTCCAGAGTTTTAGGGTAGGCAGTGCATAAAATGGGAATTACATTATGGTTGTAGGACTTCAAGTTCCCTATGTTTAATGATTAAATAATTTTAGTTTTAAATCAAATTATTGAAAATAAACTGAACAAGTTCTAGAAGTTGGTAAACTTCTACTCTCAACTCCAAGTGTATTTGTTTCCTTCTTTAAAAAAATTACATTTAAATATTATATATAAGCCTCATTTTGATTTTAGTATTTTAAATAAAACATTGCCATTATTTTATAACTATTTGCAGATATTCTTGAAGGGAAATTTCATAGAGAGAACTATACAAACTATTTTTGGGTATTAACATGTCACAGTATTACACAGCTTGAAATTCAACATCTTATAATATACACTTTAAAATTTCAAATTCCAAACTGTAAAATGCATCCTATTTCCATGTTGAAATATAGTTTTCTAAATAAATGGTTGTCACTTTGTTAATGATCACCTTTAGAAACCATGACTACTAGAAAAGCATTTGAAAGGACTAACCACTTAGCTTTGGGCTGGGTGTTCCAAGTGCAGGTCTAGGATCTTTTACCAATATTTTGGAACCAGCTATGAAAAGAAACAAAAACATTTACAAAATTTAATATAATTAATAACACACATATACAGACACACACATACACAATGTGATGCCTTGTCAATTTTATTCTCTGACATATCATAATTTTCTCCAAAATGTTCTGTTCACTATAGCATCTCAGTTCCCACTCAACATTACTGTTGTACAGCTAACAATTTTAACAATTATCTTCATTAGAATCCAGTGTGGCAAAGAGGATATTAGTGCTACCTTAGCATCTAAGGTAGCACTTTTGCATCCTATTTCTCATTTTAATGCTACCTTAGCATCTAAGGTAGCATCTTTTGCCTCCTATTTCTTATTTTAAAGGCATAAATCAACATGGAAATAATTGATCACAATATTGAAGCTGAGGGCTAAGGGTATGTTCCTATTGCTTAAAGGCAAATAATTTGGATAGGTTTCATGCTTAGGAGTTAAAAATTATAGGGAATTCACTGGTGATCCTGTGGTTAGCACTCAGCTCCTTTATAGGTCAGGCCCCAGTTCAATCCCTGGTCAGGCAACTAGGATCCCATGAGCTCTGTGGCATGGCCAAAAAAGAGAGAGGAAGAAAAACTGAGTAAAAAAATTGTTAAGGTATCCCACGGTGTCATAACAAATTGATGAGACTCAACGGTAAAGACTTAAAGTTTAAAGCCTAACCAAAAGGAGCTCAGAATCATGTGAGGTGCTGAATATGTCTGCAAAGTTGAAGCAGCTCTGATATGCAGTGCTTGTGGATCTGTAAACATGTACATCTTTTACCTAAGAACAACGTAATGTCTTTAAAGTCTTTAAAGAGATGTTATTTGGGTGAACATCCCCTTGGCTGCAAGATAGAGAACAATTTGGAAACAAGTAGGTATTGATTTGGACAGAGAACTTAGAAGGCCATTTCAGTAGTCTCAGTAGAGATAATGCTGAGTTAAACTGCTGTAGTAGTGATGATAAACTGAGAAGTGGATAGATTTTTTTTGTCTAAAGCTACTAAAATTCTGGTGGACCTAAAGGAACAGGAAGATGTCAAAGGTGATTACTAGATTTCTATTTATTATGTGATGATGGTACCACAAAGTTAGGGAACATCAAGAGACAACAATGGTGAAGGGAAATTGATGAGTTTATATTTGCATGTATTATTTAAATATCTTTGAGAAATTCATGAAGCAATATCAGGTAAGGAAGTGAAAATATAAGTCTGGGATTAAGTCTGGGATATATGAGCTAGAAATATTAATTTGTAAATAATCTTCATAGAGGAGACTAAGTCATTGGCTTGAATGAATTAGATCACCTAGGGAGAGAACACTGAATGAAAGAAAAAGAAAACAAAGAACTGAGCTTTAGAAAAGAGAGAAAATATTAAGCTTAAAAAGGAAATGGAGAATGTGTCCCAGAAATTTGAGGAGATAAAATATTTATTTATTCAACAAATACTGATTAAACACTTTTCACATATAAGGCATTGCTCCAGTAATCAAAATTAAACTTGTAAATACATTGACACAGTTTTTGCCTTTTGTGTGTGTGTGTGTGTGTATGTGTGTGTGTGTGTGTGTGTGTGTGTGCTTATATTCTAGTCGAAAAAGGGCAGATGAAAGGATAGGAGAGTGGAGAAAGACAATGACAAGTAAATAAAAGAATAAGATATCACATAACAGGGATTTCTATCATGAAAAAAACTTTAAAAAGAAAACAACCTGTAGTGCCCTACAGAAGCAAAGAGAACGAAACATTTCACAAGGAGAAAGTCATTTACATTTGTGAATGCTTCAAGACGTCAAGAACTAAAGGCCTGAAAAAAAATGTATTGATGACTTTATTAAGAATTCTAGAAAAACTTCCTTTATTCCTTCTTCTGGAAACTGTTTTTCCTCTGGTATATTCATCATATCTTGTCCAGATGGAAATTGTTCTGATCAAGTAAAGCAGCTACACAGGTTAACGTAGCACCTAGATATGGTCAAACTGTCATATAATCCTGACTGAGAAAGGAATTAGGAGATTGATTATATTAAAACCTGTGACAATGAGACTTCTGGATACTGCCTCCCTAACCAAGTTTTGGGAAAGGCTTTCTACCAGACTTAATCTACCAGAAGGATATAAACTTAGGAATGCTGGGAGCAGTTTTCACTACTGAAGTGGGCTGAATATTTTATGTTCCAAATTAATGCTCACCAGGAACCTCAGAACATGACCTAATTTGGAAACAGAGTTTTTGAAGATGTAAAAAGGTAGGAATCCTGAGGTGACATATTACTGAGATAATCCTTAAATCCAATGACTGCTGCTTTTCTAAGTGAGGAGGACGTGCAGAGATACATAGGAAAAAATGCCCTGTGAAAACAGAAGCAGAATTTAGGAGGCCTTTAGGAGCCACGGAAAGCCAGGGATAGCCAGAAGCCATAGGAAGCTAGGAAGAGGTAAGGAATGATTCTTCCCTAGAGCCCTTTGAGGATACAGGGCCTTGCTGACACCTTGAGTTTAGGTTTCTGGCCTCAGAACTGTGAGAGAATAAATTTCTATTCTTTCAAGCCATCCAGATTGTAGTACATTTTTATGGTGGCCTTAGAAAACTAATACACCTATTGTGAGCAGAGAACTAGGAAAAGTAATTAAGGTAAGAAGAAAAAAACAGAGCATGAAATGACTCCATCACTTCTACTTTGGTTCCTAAGTTAATTAATTATTTTTTTTGTCTCTTATATCTGAGGAAATCCAAGACAGTACAAAATCTTCTGTTGCAAGCTTTTATAGAGAAAACTTACCTTCACAAACAGGAACTTTTCCAGTCCAGGTGTTATCGGATCTACACACTCTATGTTCTGTTCCACCAGCTAAGAAGAAGCCAGGCTGGCAGGTATAAACTAATGTATACCCATGGGATGGGAGGTCCATCCCTACCACATTTGCATGAGCAGGAGTTTCTGGCTGTTTACAGCTGTGGGCTATGTTAAAGAAAGAAAAAAAAGTTCACTTTTATAGACATGTTATAAAATTTTGAGATTGGAATCATTATATATTTTTATAGGTATGTTAACGCCTTTATACGGGCTTCCTTGGTAACTCAGGAGTAAAGAATGAGCCTAATGCAGGAGATGCAGGTTCAGTCCCTGGATGGCCACCCATTCCAATATTCTTGCCTGGGAAATCCCATGGACAGAGGAGCCTGGCTCTTTTATGGGGTGGCAAAAGAGTTAGACATGACTTAGTGACTAAACAACAATGCCTTTATATAAGTATACCTTTAGATATTCCAATGCATCAAGGAAAGCTTATCAATGTAAATGTAAATGTTTTCACAGACTAGCATTTTCTAAACAGTCATCTCTGGAACACTGGTGGATGTTAAAAAATGGAGAAAAAATAAAAGATGTATTCTGGAGAGTCAGTATATATTAGCATTTTAAAGAATCTATTAACTCCTGCAGTAAGATAATTCTTAAAGTTTGTCAAACTCAGATTTTCTGTACCAGTTTAGGAAATATTAATTTGTAATTTTTCCTTTATTATATTTATTTAAATTAAAAGGCATGTTTCTAAAGTTAAATTCAATCACAATTCAATATGTTGCTTTGCTATTAATACTCCTAATGTAGAAAGTACAACTGAATAATTTTTTGCACATGGCATTTTCTGGTCATATTTTAGGTCCATATGCTAGCAGTAATTTTTCATTCATTTGATTTTTTTGTCTCCTTTCCTCCATGGTTTTACCCATTACTAAATCTCTCTCTTAACTCCACTATTTCACTTACGACACTACTTGACCCTGCCCCTCAGTTTACTTGTTTTGTGTCTTAGGAAAACCACTCTCTTCTTAGTCAGTAAGAGATGCTATGAAGAATCCTCCTGCTAAATAAGACATATCTAATCATGTGTTCATGAATATAGACCCTGTCTGAGAAAGAATGTTCTGTGGACAAATTTGTTTGGAAAATAATTTTTGCATTTTTTTCTTAGTAGAGAAACAACTAAACTATAAATAATATCTAATATTTTAACACATGTAAAAATAATGTTATATGGCTTATATTTAATATAACTTAGTTAATAAAAGTTCATTCTCATTGGGGAAATAAACACAAATGGTCTGTTTCTGCCATATTCTTAACCCTAATTATGCACATGTTAGAAATTCTGATATGCTCTGCAGTAACAGAAGCTACTTAATTTTATTTAAATCATAATATGCCAAGTGCAGGTCTCCAAAGAATCTTGGTTTACTATGAAAGGTCTAGTCACATCCCACACAGCTGTTCTAAAGTATGTACACACTCTAAGGAATTCTCTTTTAGGGAATTTTGCTGTATTAAGTATAAGCCAGCCAGGCATGTGACATGACTTCTCAGTGGAGTGTTCTGCTTTTCAGTAAACTGTGGATCCACATGAGCCCCCATTATTATTTGGGTGATTCTGACAGGGACAGAGTAAATTTGCAGGACTTATTTGGACTTCAGGAAATCTTAAAAGCTAGATGTCTTTCTGATGAGTATTTCTTTTCCTGCTTACTCTTTATTTTTCTCTCCACCCAAAAAAGGTGGAGGAAGAGATTGAAATGAGGAAGTAAGGGGTGGGGGGAGAAAAGGATAACTCACCAGCTAAAATTTATTTCTAACTATAATTCAAAAAAGATGGTTTACAGTTCCTCCAACTTATGGTCAGTGCACATTTAGAAGCTTAAGGAAATCCTAAGCAATATTCAATGATTTGGTTAAGGTATACATGCACATTTCTTTTCATGGATGTTTCTAGCTTTACTCCGGTTCTCAGAGTTTAACAAAAAAGTGAAAAAAGACTGAGTCACTACTGTGTTGGAGCCTCCTATATCTCACAATACTTCAGAGACATAGGTCATTTCTATGAACCAAAAAATCATCATTATCTAAAATTACCATGTGACCAAACTGAACACAGTTACAAGAGCTTCTCAAAAAGAACGAAACTGTTCCCTGTGCCTTCTGAATTCTTGAAAAACAATGCTCCTCACCAGGCATGGGGTTATGCTATAGTAATAACACTATATATGTGAATTATATTTTATAATAACCTAGAAATAATGTGACTCACCATTTACATGGACATAAATTTATTCTCACACTTGGAAAATAATGTATATAAAGTCTTATCCTTTATAAGTATAATTTCTTATACTTACGTATGCACTCAGGCTGAATTCCACTCCAAGTGAGGTCAGGAAGGCAAGTCCGTGTTGTAGACCCTTGAAGAAGATGTCCTTTTTTGCAGTGGAACTGCACAACACTTCCCACCTAAAGTAAATTACAGACAAAAACCAAATGTTCCAGTGTAACTTCAAATGCAGCAACAGACACAAAAAAGAAAAAAAAATGGATGAAAAATGCTTTCAAAAGAAATTCTGAATGGTAGAGGTTGGAAGAAAACTGAAATGTGATTTAAAGTAAAAATGGGGGAAAAAAAGACCAAAGACAAAAAGTAACTTAGATCTCTGTGTACAAACAGCATCAAATGCTTGAATACAATGTATACATAGAAGTCAAACTTTTTGCCATTGTAATTTGAAGAAAATTTATAAGATACCAAAAGGTCGATAAGTTATATATAAACATAAGAGACAAAGAGTCAAATAAAGATATATACATGAAGATGGACAAAGACATGCAGAAATAAAGATAACTATCAACATAAGAGGCAAATGAATACGGAAGACAGTAAATGCAATATGAGATTAGACATGAAGGTGTTTACTGAAGACTGTATTGGTAACAGAAAAATACAATGGGAAGACGTTATTTGCACTAAGCTTTTAGTATTAGTCGCTCAGTCGTGTCTGACTCTTTGCGACTCCATGGACTCGCTAGGCTCCTCCATCCATGGGATTCTCCAGGTAAGAATACTGGAGTGGGTTGCTATTCCCTCCTCCAGGGGATCTTTTAAGAGATATTCAATTTGTACAAATATATAGAACAAAGTTTTTCAAGGTGGGGTCCCAGACCAGTAACCTCAGCATCACCTAGGAACTTGTCAGAAATAACAACTCTGGAACCTTAGCAACCAGTTATTTGTGATTTAACAAGTCCTCCAAGAGATTTTAATGAACACTGAAGTTTGAAAACAACTGATATAATAGTAGAAAAGATAAGAATATTATGAGAAAATATATAGTGGTTAAAACATATACCATGATATTAATAGTTGAGGAAAAAAGAGGACTTTTGGTTAGTTAACATAGATAATTTACACAGTGAACTGGGGATTTGGGAAAAAAAAGTGGTAAACAAAGAGATACAGGTGAAAAATAAAATAGACCCCAGAGGCATGTATACTTGGCTTTAACTTTGAATCTGATCTTACTTGAATAAGTTATATCTCCTCTTTGAAACTTAATTCCCTATATAAAAGTAAAGATGATATTATCTATCTTGAGATATAAGGATTAAATAAAATAGAATATCACTCCATATGGGCATGGGACATAAACTTTAAATAAATTCCAGCAATAATTATTAGAACAGAGATATAATCAGTTTCTGAAGAATCTCAAATAGCAGGCTATAGTGTTTGAATCTCTCAAATAAAAACATAAAATTGCTAAAGCTTTCAGAGCAACTAAAATTTCTGTAGAAAATATTTTTGAAAAACTAAACTAGCCACTGTATGGGGAAACCACAAAACAGAAGAATGATGAACAGTAATTCTAATTATGAAGGTTGTGTTGCCATTTTAGATTTGAGTGGATAAAGTTTGACCAACTTGTGGCAACAGACGTATAAAGGAGATTGTTTACTTAAAATATATGACAGGGAGAAAATTACCAGAATTTATTAAGGGGTTAGAGACAGAGGAGAAGATAAGGATTATAAGAGTCTGGCACTTCATCCTTCCCCACTATATGGAGTCTGAAAATGTTCAATTTTTGCCTTAAGGCTTTTCACATTGAGACCAGCTATATACCACCATCTTCATATTCTTGTTATTAGCAAGAATTATGCTACGACCAAAACATTCAGTTCCAATAGTCATTCTCATAACAACCTTTATCCTTCCAGTTTTCTCATATATGTCTTCCATTACAGCCTCATCTCTGCATCCAGGAAATTTCTTACTCTCTTAAAGCCTGATTTTGTCCAGTGCTACTACACTGCTCTACTCCAGGGAGCACTTTCATGCTGTATTCAATATGTGCTAAGTTGCTCAGTCATGTCTGACTCTTTGTGACTGACGCTATGGACTATAGCCCACCAGATTCCTATGTCCATAGAATTCCCCAGAAGAATACTGGAGTAAATTACCATTTCCTTCTCCAGGGGATCTTCCTGATCCAGGGATTAAACCTGCGTTGGCATGTTGATTCTTTACCACTGAGACACCAAATTCTTCAAATTATGCTCCAGAGCATGCCATTCACACTCCCTGAAGTTGTGCAATGTGGTACTACAGATTTTTTACTTCCTTGTGTGATTTATACACCTGATCATATAGACTTGGCAATTTTGTTCTTTTGTAAGACCAGCTCTCCAAAACCCATCACCTCAATCAACCCAGCAATAATACTTTAGCTGAATCTCAGTTAATGGCCACCCTTTACCCATAAATCTCCCCTCTTAATCTACCATTTTACTTCCTAAATCTTTCTGAAACCATCCCCTTCCCTTTTCTCCACATATACAACTTATTTCAGTCCTTGACATTGTTTCTCAATGATTCTCCAACTTTAGCAGATATCTTAATCACCAGAAGGACTTTTCCAAATAAAGCTAGCTGAGCCTCCCTCAGGAATTCTGACTAAGTAAGTCTGGGGGAGATTCCCAAATCCACATTTCCAAGTTCCTAGGCAATATTGCTGCTGCAGATCAAGGACCAAACTTTGAAAATTATTATTATAGCCAATTATTATAATCACTTCCTGTCTCCACTTCTCTAATCTTGACCACATTAAATTTATTTTTCACTCGGCAGTCAGAGTGATTGTTCAACATGAAAGTTCCACTTTAACACTATCCTTTTTAAAATCTTTACTGGCTTATCATAAGATAAAGCTACACCATGCTAACTTGGCTGATAAAAGCCTCCGTAATCTGATCACTAGCCATCTCTCTAGCATCACCATTGACCACTTACTTTTACTCAGATTGTGCTTGTATAATATTGAACTTTTGCAGTTCCCATAATGCATGCATATTTTGACACTGTCCCTCCCACATGGAATGTATTTCCCAACTAATTTTTTCTTAGATCTTACCCTAAAAGATTTAGCTCAGATAAAGTTTCTAGAAAGCTCTCCTTGCAGTAAACAGATCAGGAAAACTGTCTCTTTTGTGCTTCCATAGCTCCTTTCATTTTTATCAGTGTTATCAACCTACCCTATAAAATAATCTATTCCATTTGACCCATACACCAAAACAGCTTCTCTTAGCCAAAAGTTCTATGCTATTCACCATCATATATAAAGAGCTTAGGAAAGTGTCTTAAAAATGTTGCACCAACTAAAGGGATGGTGACTAATGATTTAGTATAAAATTATTTGACTACTTAAAAAGGTTTAACATGTCTATCAGTTTCTTAAAATGCAGTGATATCCTTTCCATAATTTAGTAAAGTTAAATCATTATTTGTTCTTTGAAAAGTACATTTGGGTTATTTCAGAAACCTTTATATTAGTAAGGAATGAGAAACATGATGGATTACATACTTTTTTTTTTTAACTTGTAAGACTTTTCCCTAACATCTGTAATCTTTTCTGAAGTCATAATAAATACTGATTTATATATTAACCAGATACCATAGAACTAAAGTCTAAAGTTTTTCCATACATCATTAACACATTTAAATAGTAAAATTTTTGTCAAATTCACAAATATCTGGTAGTGGCGGTTTAGTTGCTAAGTCCTGTCTGACTCTTGGAATCCATAGACCGTAGCCTAGGCTCCTCTGTCAATGGGATTTCCCAGGCAAAAATATTGGAGTGGGTAGCCATTTCCTCCTCCAGGGGATTTTCTCGATCCAGGGATCAAACCGTGGTCTCCTGTATTGCAGGTGGATTCTTTACCAAATGCGTCACCAGGGAAGCCCCACAAATATCTATACCAAATATTTATAGATCTAGAGTTATACAAATTTAGAAACTGATTTTTATTCAGAATTTTTTACACTCAAATCAATCATCAAAATATTCTCTAGAGACTTCCCTGGAGGTCCATTGGTTATTATTCCATACTGTCAGTGTAGATGACATGGGTTTGATCCCTGGGTGGGGAATTAGGATCTGGCAAGCCACAGTGCAGCCAACCAAAAAAAAAAAAAAAAAAAACTAAATATTTCAAAATGCTCTAAACATATTATAAAATGTTTTCTAAATATTACTGAATTAATTAATAATTTTGCCAGTGATCAATCCACTTAATTGTACATTTTACATATCTCTGCATCCTTTTCCAACTTGCCATGTAAATTCCTTTCTGACTATAAATAATTTCTAACATAATTTGAATATTTGTAGAAAAATAGTAGTATCATAAAATTTTCCATTATATAATTCTGAAAATTCTTGTAAAATAATTTATGTACAATTTTCCTACCAATATTTACTAACAGAAGTGTTATGTGTATGAGGAATTATATATAATGTGAAAATTAATTTTAAAAATTATTCTTATATCAAGAATTTTAAAAACCCATATCATTTTAATCGCAGTTAATGTTTAAATAAAATTTTCTTTAAATTGTCTCAAATTAGTATGCTGTCTGCAAATGCATTAAAAATCATGATATATCTAATTAGTAAGTATGACTTATCTTCTTTAAGTCTTTATTCCCTCTTTTAAATGTTGTATATTGGTGTTTTTTGGTATTTTTATAGTTCTATTAAACATTTTGCCCAAGGAAAATTGAGGCAGCTTCTAATAAAATTTTGATAAATTAAAATTAACAAAATTGAAGTAGAAAGGCAAAGTAATAAAAACAAAAGGATAACACATATGCTTAAGATGCAAGGGATTTTCACTGACTGAGCATCAATTTTGGGCCCTGAGAAAAACTGAATTAAGGTGTTTTAAGAATTTTAATTAAAAATAATCAGAATATTTTAATTTTAAAATTTTAATTTTACTTTTTTGTTTTAAAATTCATGTTATGATATCCACCATTTAATGTAACAAAACACTATGTAACATTCAATGTACTTATGTACTTCTTTCAATTACAAACTGGAATTCATATATAATTGTTATTTTGTTTTTTTATTTTGAAAAAGTCATTTAATCCAAAAACCATACTTCCACATATTTTGTAGGGGTCATTACATAAAGTAAACAAATGTAAGAAAGGCAAGTTTCAGAGGCAACTCAACAGAACCTATATTTCTTTATAGAGATGCAGGGAACTCCCTGGTGGTCCAGTGGTTAGGACTCCTCACTCTCACTGCCAAGAGTTCGGGTTCCATCCCTGATCAGGGAACTCTTCCACATGCTGCAAGGAATGGCCCAAAAAACACCCAGACCAAAAAACAACCAAAAATTCAAAGTTCTTCAATATGGCTTGCCTTTATCTATTTATCCACTTCTAGCATTACTTTATAGCCAATCTTGGATGATCACAAATAATTGATCATGTTGTCTTTAGTTGATTATTTCTGTCTCCCTACTCCTCAATCATGGATGCTTTTTAGTCTCTGTAGTCAAGACAGAGCTTTTCATCAAGGATATTTTGGTAGGGTTAAATATCCAAGTGTTAAATAACTTAGAATTAAATATCTAAAAGTCAAGTTAAAAATATTTTATATTTATAATACCTTTATATAACAAGTCCTAAATCAGTATGTCTTCTAAACACCAGAGCTCAATTTAGAGTAATAAGCAGTTAGCGAAATATTTGTGTTTGGTATTTCCTCCATAATTAATCTGGACATTGCATTAATCATTTTGACAGCAACTTTCCTTACTAGTTAAACTTGTTCCAAGTGACAATATTTTAGATAAAAAGAGAAATTACTTTAAATACTTTTTTTTCCTAATGCTAGAGTGTTTGTCATCCCTAACAACAGGAGATATATTCTTATATTTTAATAATTATATCAATGTTCAAAAAGCTACTACATAAATCTTTATAGAAAAGGAGAATGAACAAATAAACATATTAAAAATAAAATTAAGAAATGCAGAGTGCTTCTGCAATTCATAACTATCCCTTTTCTCCTGTCCCTCCCAGAAGTGGGCTAATCACAGCTATGATTTTATTTGACTCACTACTGGTCACTAGATCAGACCAGAGATAGATACAACAGTTGTTAAC
This sequence comes from Ovis aries, assembly GCF_016772045.2. Lineage (NCBI taxonomy): Eukaryota > Metazoa > Chordata > Mammalia > Artiodactyla > Bovidae > Ovis > Ovis aries. The sequence goes on along the minus strand of NC_056062.1, from coordinate 65,216,942 downwards.
ACTTTGATTCTGTCTCTGGATATCTGAAACTGAGATCAAGACAATCTTGCTGTATGTGACTGAGATGTAAATAGAAATGATATACCTTTTGCCATATGGCCAATCTACAGAGAAAGAAAATGAAGTATATAAATGCAGAGTAATTGAAGAGACTTAGTACTGTTGTCCAGTTCCTAGATTTTAGGCTTGATGAGTCTCACCCAGATCTCTTTTCTTGTGGCCTGGGACAAACCCACACATGGCTTGTAATGTCTTTAGTTTTAAGCTGCTTCAAAGAATTCCTCTTGTAAAGAAGGGTTTACCTCAACTGCTAGCTATGCCTTTTCTAGTTATATAAGATCATATTTATTTGGAATCCACCAATAAATTGTTATTAGTTAGAATTACATAACATTTTAATTTTGTTAGCTCTACATAGGTTTAGTAAACATAATTTACATATAAATGTATATAATAAGTATACATACAGATGAACACATATATCTGCTATAAACATGTAAGAAAGTTGACATCTATAATTTAACATACTCAGTATTTCATTTCTAATTTTCATAAAGATTAATATAAATATACATATTAGATTTTAACATATCTTATATCTAGCCTATTCATACTTATCTAGATAGAATATAATGATCTAATATGTTTAATATCTAAATAATAGTTTAACTTTGTGATAATATTTTTCACTGATTATAATAGAATTCTTAAAATGCAGAGTGAATGATTCTATTCATTTTAATGGGTGACTATTCTAAACTCAATTCTATTCATTTCCATTATTTCAAAGGGTATTTACTAAAAAAGGACCCAGACTCTTTAGAAAATTATCTGATTAAGTGTATAGACACTAACATTGAAATTCTGTATTCTATAAAAATACTGCCATTGACTTGCTTTGTTTTGTTTCAGTTTATTGGCTTATATGATGAAGGTTAATGCTGTTTAGCTAGTTGCTTATTTTTCAAGATCTCGATCAGTTGATAAAGCATTTTATGGAGATATGAATCTATAAAGTTTTTTGAAAACATCAACATAATAGAGACCAAGACACTTCTTTACACTTTTGTATTACCTAGACAGGCCTGAGGCAAACAGGAAGAATTGGAAAAGCTATCAAATCAATGTTCATACTGTGCCTGAACTGTAGATAAATGATAACTATTTTTAGCAACAGAAATATGGCACCTTTGATGAGCACTTCCTTTAGAAATACATGTTCTTCAGGTTCACACTGAATTTCACAGAAAACAGAACAATTTAGAAAACCCTGTGACACAAGGCAATTGGGTAACGTGTAAATTGGCTATTTTCTTTTGAAATCAGTATGCACTTTGGCTCTCCTATGGCCCCTATAATGAAAATCTTCCTGAATCTCTACAGAAAATCTAAACTGGAATAAGAGAGAAAAGAATGTCAGCCACATACAATTGGACATGTTAAAGTACTCTAACAATCCAAATATGTGTTGTGGAATAATAGGTTATGGTTAAATTCTTTTTTCAGAAATATTCCACATCAATGATATGTTTAAAATTATTTTAATATTATATATATATATATATATATATATATATAAAATAACAAAAAAATCTTTTAGTCTTATTGCCTTACTGAATAACCACATTTTTATGTATTTGGTAACTCTGACTCAGAAGTTTCTCTTTAAACCTCTTTCATCTACACTTTTCCTCACTGTCTCCATATTTCCTATAGATTTCACTCATTTACTCCCTCACTTAATATTTCTCTTACCTACCAGCTAGTGCCTATAGATTTTTCTATGCTCACAGGTCTCTCCAATTTTTCTCTTACTTTATACTCATGGTGAGTCAGGCTATATCTTGAGGCATATATGTTCCCTTTTTAAAAATATGTTTATGAATGCAGATATAAGCATGACTCTTTTCCTACCTGCATTAACAGGATCTGTGTACTGAACAAAATAAGCCTTTTGATCTAGTTTTATATTAAATAAAAGTATTTATTTAAAGTACATGCTTGATGAATAACTTAGGCAAGAAAAAGGCAAATACAATATGATCTCACTTACATGTGGAATCTAAAAAAATAAACAATGACAACAACAATATAAATCCAAACTCGCCTAAAAAGAGATCAGATCTGTGGTTATCAAAACAGTGGGGGTCGGGGGGATGGTGGAGAATTGAAGGAAGGTAATCAAAAGGTACAAACTTATAGTTATAAGAGCAATAAGTACTAGATATGTAATATACAATAATGATGAGTATACATAACACTGTTGTATTATATACAGGAAAGTTCTTAAGAGAATAGGTCCTAATAATCATCACAAGGAATTTTTTTCTCTTTTGCTTTTTTAACTGTATCTGTATGAGAAATGGATGACAACTAATATAACTGCAGGAATCATTCCCAGTATATATGTCACACCATTGCACTGGACACTTTAAATTTATATACTAATATATACCAGTTATATATCTCAATAAAATATGAAAAAATAATAACAAAGTACCTACTTGAAATCCAAATGTATTGTTCTGAGATCCATGACGTGGCACGCCTGGGTTGTCACATGACGTACGGGTGGGTTCTAAAATAAAGAAAATATTCTTTTTCTTAAAACAAAGTGTAATATTCCTTTAAAACATATAGGTTTATTCAAATGTATATTTATCCTATATAAAATAATTTTAAGAGATCTAGGGTTTCATGAAAGGGTCCTGGTAATAATAAACAAAAAAAAACCTAATAAATATCTCCATGAACAGAAACTTAAATTCAGGTATACAGCAGTTTACACAAATTATGCAATCCATGAGCTTTGAACCCTTCTAATATATAACCTAGATAGCATATTGAAAAGCAGAGACATTATTTTGCCAACAAAAGTCTGTCTAGACAAGGCTATGGTTTTTCCAGTGGTCATGTATGGATGTGAGAGTTGGACTGTGAAGAAAGCTGAGCGCCGAAGAATTGATGCTTTTGAACTGTGGTGTTGGAGAAGACTCTTGAGAGTCCCTTGGACTGCAAGGAGATCCAACCAGTCCATTCTAAAGGAGATCAGCCCTGGGTGTTCTTTGGAAGGTATGATGCTAAAGCTGAAACTCCAGTACTTTGGCCACCTCATGCGAAGAGTTGACTCATTGGAAAAGACTCTGATGCTGGGAGGGATTGGGGGCAGGAGGAGAAGGGGACGACAGAGGATGAGATGGTTGGATGGCATCATGACTCGATGGACGTGAGTCTGAGTGAACTCCGGGAGTTGGTGATGGACAGGGATGCCTGGCATGCTGCGATTCTTGGAGTCGCAAAGAGTTGGACACGACTGAGCAACTGAACTGAACTGAGGGCAATAGTCCATTTAAGAAATAATTTATTTTCTAGAAACAAGACTTAGGTATTTGCATTTTCACTGATGCCTATAAGAGGGTCAAACATAAAAACGGTAGCGCTGATAGCCTCTGAGTTGGCTAGCTTGTATGACAGAATTTTTCATAAGTTTACTCAATGTGCAATTTAATTTTAGGAGAAAAAGGAACCCTCAATACAGTATTGGTGTGAATATAAATTGGTACAGCTGCTGTTGAAAAGAGTATGAATGTTTCTCAAAAAACTAAGAATAATACTACCCTCTGACTCAGCAATTTCAGTCCTGGGTATATACACCCTACAAACTAAAGCACTAATTTGAAAAGATGTTCATAGCAACATTATTTAAAATTGCCAAGATATGGAAGTGACCAACAGATGAATGGATAAATAAGATGTGATATACATACATATGAATGCAAATTTGCCATTTGTAGCAATATGGATGGAGTTGGAGGGTATCATGCTGAGCGAAATGATACCACTTATATGTGGATTCTAAAAAAAAAAGGTAAATATAACAAAAAAGAAGCAAACTCACAGATGTAGAAGACAATCTAGCGGTTACCAGTGGAAAGAGGGAAGGAGGGAGAGGCAAAAGAGGTGTAGGGAATTAAGAGGTGCAAACCATTATGCATAAAATAAAGTAAGTGGATACACTGCACAATATGGGAAATAGAGCTAATATTTTATAATTGCACATGAGTATAACCTTTAAAAATTGTGATTCACTATACTAAACACCTGTAACATATAATTTTGTACCTCAACTATATTTGAATGAAAAAAAATAAGACAATAAAAACACACAAAAACCTAGGATTAGAGCAATGTACTTAGAACCATTTGAAATCAATATACCTTTGTAATATTTTTGAAGCAAGTTTAATTTCATTTGAGTATGCTTTAATAACTGCAAAGAGTCGGATACGACTGAGCAACTTAACTGAACTGATACAAATAGTGCTTCATGATATTAATATGGAAGCTTTCCACTTTTTTTTTTTTTAAACCGGTAAACAGGAAAACTATTTCAAAAGTACCAAAGTAATAAATGTTTAATAATATTAATTTTCAATGCCTTACAATGGCTTCTATATTTTACATTTTTGTTTTTCATATTTGCTGCTGCTGCTGCTGCTAAGTCGCTTCAGTAATGTCCGACTCTGTGTGACCCGACCCCATAGACGGCAGCCCACCAGGCTCCCCCGTCCCTCGGATTCTCCAGGCAAGAACATTGGAGTGGGTTGCCATTTCCTTCTCTAATGCATGAAAGTGAAAAGTGAAAGTGAAGTCATGTCCGACTGTTAGAGACTCCATGGACTGCAGCCCACCAGGCTCCTCCATCCACGGGATTTTCTAGGCAAGAGTACTGGAGTAGGGTGCCATTGCCTTCTCCGTTTTCACATTTAGCCAACTATAATTTATAGGATAAAGTAAATCATTAAATGTCATTACTAGCTATTAATTGCAAAATTACTGAGCACTGTCTTATCTTTCATTAATATTACCTATGCAGTGAGGTGATGAACCACTCCAAGTGCCATCTGCTTGACATATTCTGGTGCTAGATCCCACTAATATGAAAGGAGAATTGCAGCTGAATGAAACCTCTGACTGGTATATAAAGCTTTTGCCTTCTCTTTTTCCTTGGGCAGGTATACCAGGGTCACCACAAAATTTTGCTGTAAGTGAAAAGAGAGACAATTGTACAATGATTTAAATTCATCAGATTTAACAGTTTAGAAAAGTAATAAAAATAATTGGAATACTGCACTAAAGTGACATGGAATCCATGTTAATCTATCCCAATGAAAATACTTTTAGCTTTTGTCTACATGAATAAATGCTTAATATTCAACTCAGCATAATATTATTTTTTAAGAAAATTTTTCCACCTAGTAGACCAGCATAACAGTTATAGGTTTTTTTTTTTTAATTTGATATTGACCAAAATCAAACCACATATTTGTACATATAGGATACAAAATTGGAGTGTATTCTTGAAAAGGATACGATTCACAAATAGCTCTATCAGAAACAAACAACCCATAATAGCCTAGGATGTACCTTGCAGATTGCTCTATATTTTGCAATGTATATAAAAGATGCAGGTACTTGTTTCATAGATATGTGCTCTGTTGAACACCTGTGCCATGTATCCTAGTATCCTGCTGTCTCCCTCTTCAAAATATAGTGCATGTGTAGTGGTAGTGGTGGGTGGGTGCGATGGGTCTGAGTGTTTTTTAAAGAGAAAAGAAGGTCAGTCGTTAGAATCCAAATTCATGCAAAAACAATCTCAACATTCTGCAGCCATTGAAGAGATAAACTTGACAGCAGTTCTAAGCAAATAGATTAGATGACTCCATTCAACACATATTTTTAAAGTACTAAAAACAGACACTATTCTTAGTAACTTTAGGTGCTTGCACTGATTGATAAACAGACTAAGGTTCCTGCACTTGTGAAGTTTATGCTTTTGTGAAGAAAGCAAAGAGCAAACATAATAAATAAGTAAAAATGATAGTATGTGGGAAGATAACAAGCTCCATGAGGAAAAACAGTGTGGGAGAAGGAGATCAGGACTGTACTGTGGATGTGACAGATGGTGAAGAGTAGCGGCAGACTTTAATAAGGTAGCTAGGCTGTCTCTCACTGAGAAAAGTTTTGGAGGGGAAAAAAAAAAATTTACTCCGTTTATATCTCAAGACAGAACATTACAGAGAGAGGAAACAGCATTGCCAGAGCCCTGTGCTGGGTCAAATCTAGCATGCTAGAGGAAGAACAAGGACATTGAGGCTGGAGCAGAAGTGTAGTACAGGATGAGATCAGATGACTTCAGAGCCAATAGATATCCAGGCAAGGCACATATAGCATATTTTGAATTTTAAAATTGTAGTAAAAAATAAATAACATGTAATTTATGATTTTAGCTGTGTTTAAATAAATTTCATTTCTATCAGTTATTTTGTAATTATTTTATAACCTACTTCTGAAGTGTTTCTCATTCATATTTCTGCTGAGTCATTCAACAACAAAAAAAGGAGGAGAAATGTAACCACATAAACTTCTCAATCTTTCTCTCGCATCCCCCATATCATTCCATCTATTTTCTATCTTTATATTTTCATGTACTAAACCAAATAACTATCGGTGTTTGGATAGAAACTTAAGATACAGGGTTTACTTTCAAAAGGCTTCAGTTTACATTGATACAAACTTTAGGATAAAAAGTCATAGCTTGAACAGAAATAAAGAGAAAAGATTTTCCTCTCATTAAATACCTAAAATGATTGAATGTGACTCTTCAATGGATAGGAGAATTGTCTCTTAAGTCAACCTTCTCTGAATTGGAATTCATACTCTGCCATTTACTAGTAATAGACCTTGAAGCCACTCAGTCCTGTCCAGCTCTTTGTGACCACATGGACTGTAGCCTGCTTGGTTCCTCTGCCCACGGTATTCTCCAAGCAAGAATACTGGAGTGGGTTGCCATTCTTTTCTCCAGGGGATCTTTCTGAAGCAAGGGTCAAACCTGGGTTTCCTGCATTGGTAGGCAGATTCTTTATAGTCTGAGCTACCTGGAAAGCCAACTTTAGGTAGTGCAGTAATATCAAATTTTGTTTTAATTACATAAATGTCTATCTTACCCATTCTAAATAATCACACAAAGAGTTTTTTATTTTTTTTTATTTGTGGTAAAATCTTCTTAAAATTTTTTTTTTAACCTCATTGAAATGATATATAGGCCTTTTTTATTTTTCTCCACATTTTTGGTTGCTATTCTTAATTGCTCTTATTAGCATCTGTAAGGCCCATTGAGAAGGCCTCAAGGAAGCTTTGAAACCGTTTTCTAGTTCAAAAATGTTCTTAGGTTACTTTGACTTTGTTTAATAGGAACCAACAAAACAGTTATTTACAGTGAGAGTCCTTCATATTTAATATTTTGTTAATTTCTCTAATTTTAAAAGGATCCATCATTTATATAAAGAAACACACACACAATAGAACAACCTAGGAAGATACATAATAGAAAAACCTAGGAAGATCAGATAGGATGTTTACGTCAAAGACTTTAGGCCACGAAATAGAGCAGCTGGTCCGTAAGTGGCAGAGTTACCCAGTGTCTGTACAATTTGATCTGTTTCTCTGAACTCAGGTGTCATTATCTATTAAAATGTCATAACTAAACATACCTACCCAAGAGTTCTGCTATGTGTATGTAAAGTAACTGGGTCAAGGTCAGCCTTATTATATCTGGATATCTATTAAAATTTAAATGTCTATGGTATTTTATTAGTATTTGTGTTTTAATAGATCCCAAAATAAAACATTATGTTGAGAAACTTAAGATTTTTTCACTCACACCAAACAAAGTTTACCATAAACTCAATTCTGTAATATTCTCTTGTGTCTACCTATTCTGAAGTAACTATTGAATAGTTACTAATATATAGTATAGTCTCACTTAGAACCCATTGGTCTATTCTTAGATGATCGTTAGCATGAATCAGAATTTCAAGGGTCAATTTGTGTGACATCAACCTTGAGGCTTGGAACACACTATTCTAGTAAATCATGTTACCTAGAAAGAGCTTGTTTAGATGTTGCATAAATTTCAGTCTAATAGATCACAACTGCTGAAGTACACTTGTTTTATCTCTCATGCTAAATAAAACTGGTTAGCATACTCTCTGCAGCAAATGTGATACGAATGATCTGATGGGCCAGCAAATGGTGGTATTCCCTGCCTAGTATTTGCAATCACTTAATAGAAAGCTCTTCAAATAAACTATCCTGTTTACGATTGGCCTTTTGAAATAAGAAATTTTAAATGTAGTTTATTTTTTCCACTTTTCAGTTACAGGTAGAGCTCTTATATTTCATTTTAAGAGATCTTTTTTTACTGCAAGTTCATTTAGGTAGTCTTATAATCTTTTTTAAAATCTTTAAACATGCATTTTCATCCCCATGCTGCTGCAAGACATAGAATTTTCACATGATAGTATACATGTTAGAATGTCATTCGTTAGTGATACACATCTGGTAGTCTTATAATCTTTAAAACTTTTATATTTAATTCTCTAATGAATTTGACATTGATTTGTTATTTAGTGTAAGATAAAGACTGTGTGAGTGTGTGTGTGTGTGTGTGTGTGTGTGTATATATATGAACTACCTTATTGCATTAATTGAAATGTCCATTCTTCCCCCTGATTTGTTCCATAATACATTAAGTATCGATACATGGTTTATACTCTCTATTCTCTAACACTGGTTTACTGTCTATGCCAGCACCAATGCTGAAATATTTTAATTACCATAGCCTTCTAAGTTTAATATCTGCCAAGTATTATACTACATACTAGGGTACAAATGTGAAAGAAACAAGAATATTTGCCTTCGAGGAACACAAACCTGAGTAGAGGACATCACCCAAAAAACAAGATAAGTAAAATGTATAGTGTATTTTGCACAAAAAGCAGTTTGGTCTAAAATTTAGTCAGAACAGAAGGAATATAATGGTTGCATTACATAAAAAATAGCTACACTAGTAAATACTATTTTTAACTGAATTTTAATTATGCATGGGAAAGAGCTTAGCAATCTCATTTTTGTTCTAGCAAAATCTGCAAAAAAAAATACATAACAGTTCTAATCTCAGTAAAGTAGCTCTAAGAGAGTGAAAGTAGAAAAATATAATTTTTAGTATGGAAATTATACTTACGTAAGCATTGTGGTACTTCCCCACTCCAGGTACCATTCCCTACACAGGTCAAAACGGCAGGGAAGGACAGTTCATAGCCTGGAGAACAGATGTAGCTAATACTAAAGCCCCAGTCAAAATTTGTTCCTTCCAACCTTCCATTAGAGATCTGGGGAGGAGTTGGGCAGGTAACAGCTGCAATTACATTAAAAACGATTAGACACAGCTGTTGAAATATCCTGGTGTTAACAGAAATAAATATCATTAGAAGAAGCATATGTGCTAATTTAACCTTTTGGAGGACAATATGGTGTGATATGTTTTATTCTCCTGGTAGTATTCCTGATACATCCCTGGAATTAATTCCTCTAGGATGAGACTACTTCTTGGCAACATAATGGCTACTGGTTCTCAGAGATTCTCTTACAAAATAACAAGCTTCCTGACATTGAAAGAAAGGAAAAAGAGGGTGACCTCCTATCCAGTATACTGCAACTGATAAATGATTAGTTTTATATAAAATTATTTCCAGCAACCTTTAGACAGACTGAAGAGCTGTGTTTGGCTATATATAGAGTCACACTGTAGCAAGGAACCTGGAAGTAAATCTGTGACATTTTTGAAACACAGACCATGTATCTCATTAAAATATCTAAATTAGTTCTATTAACCACTTAGATTCATATGCTAAATCTTATTGTAAGGTTCTAAATCCATTATAAAATTTTTAATCATTCATTTTTAAAATTAAGATGTCCTTGAGAAAAGATAGGTTGGATAAGGAGATAAGAGTTGAAAGGAAAAAGAGGGCCACCAATTATAAAATCTAAAAATGAAGAATGATTTTATTTTGATGACTAGCAACATATATAAATAATTTTTAGTTGTATAATAGTGTCATTAACAGAATAAATGATGTATGAAATAATATGTAAAATATAAAATGTCTGTTTATATATTTTCATATACTAACTGTATATTTATCATGATCTGATTAGGAAATTGTATAATCAAAAAAAGAAGATATGCATTGGAATTAATGTTAGATTATGTCAGGGAGACATTAAACTGACAATTCACAGGTATTTAGAGATGTACCTTATTGAGAAATCTCAATGATTACAAATCAGTATTATTGTAAAACAATACATATTGTCTGAGACTGAATGTATAGTATTTTGCAAGCAATCAAATAATTGGTAAAAAACTTATGGAAAGAGTTTCAGTGGAAAACTAATAGCATAAAGTAGTAAACCTATACCGGTATTAACTAAAATATTACTGCTAGATCACATTCTTTAAAGAAATAGTTTTACCTTTTAAGAACAAGTAGAGTTCTATAATTCAGGCTGATTGTTTTCAAATTATAGAAGGTTTTTCTCCCATTCTTGAATAACTGACCCAGGTGAAAAACCAAATTAAAGTTCTATTTCATTACAGCTATATTCTCTATTAAATACTCATTGATCCACATAAATGATGATGGTGATTATGTATCACAGAACATGATATATTTTTTTTGGCAATGCCATGTCGGCATGTGGGGTCTTAGTTCCCTGATTAGGGACAGAACCTATGCCTCTGCATTGGAAGAGCAGAATCTTAACCAGCAGACTGCCAGGGAAGTCCCAGAACATAATTTTGCTGTATTACAGTTCACTGTCATTACTTAGAATGAGATATAACATTTCTGTCAAAAAATTTTAAAATCTTATATGTTATTATCTATATGGTTTAAAAGTAAAGACTGAAGCACTCAATTTTGGTACCATAAAAAAAGATGAAATGATACAAAAAACACTATTTAAATTTATTTTAAATATGCATATTAATACAGAAAATATATAGTGATTATCACTAATAAATATTGACAAAATCATTATCTTACCTCTACAAGTTGGCATGACTCCACTCCATGTGCCATTAGTGGTACAAGTCCTGATTCTTGAACCATTGAATTCCATTGTATAGCCTGGCTGGCACATGTAAGAAACATTCTGTCCAACCACATAATCATCTCCATATCTCAGTCCATTGGCTGGTATACCTGGGTCTCCACAACTGATTACTATTAATATGGATTAGAAAAGCAGATGGTTAATGTGACATGTTTTTAATGGAGAGGAATAGTAAGCATATGGCATAATTAACATAAAAGTAGGTAAAATCAGTTATTATGTTCATTTTAAGATAAAACATAAGCATATTTAAACCACACACTATCAATTGCTAATTAGGACCATTTACTTATTACAGATTCTATACATATGGTCCAGAAATGTTCATTTAGACTCTTAAAATGTCAATATGCTGATATATTGTAGGAAACTCTGATGTGATGACCTCTTTTAATCTGAATTAAATAATCATGGAGAAGCCATGCTATCAGATCAAGATTTCTAACAGAATATTTTAAATTTATACTCCTATGTATGGTTACTAAAATCTCTAAATTATGAGGCTTGCTGGACTGAGACCTTATTTTCTGCACAGTATCACTCAACTGGATATTACAATAGTTTTTAATTAAATGAAGTTAGGTACAAAAATAATAATTTTATTGAATAAGTGAAAGAATGAATAAACTATAAAATGTGAATTTATCACATACTGGGTGAGATACACAATTTGTAAGCACAATGAAAAAATGAAAATGTCAGTTAGGGATAGAGAAATCAATTTCCCATTTCCACCATCTCATCGTCATCCCAAGCGATAGAACAACCCCAAGGAAATTGCAACGTCCACTCTGGAACACGCCTGCTTCCTGAATTAGGAGTTAGTAAGAGGCCTATGTCAAATGCTTGCTATATCTTCCTTGTTACTGCCAGTCTAGGAAAGGGTAAACCATTGCCCTGCTCTGCTCTAAGACTCCATGAATACATACAACTTCAACTAGCCCCACTCATACCTGCACCCAGACCCCCATAAAAGGATGGAGAACAAGGTACAATGTGAGCATCCCTCTGGTGATACATGATGGACAGGCTGGGCACAGGGTATCAGTGGCTCAGAGTAGGGGTGGGAGTGGGAAGGGCAGGCAAGGGCACCAGGTGGTAGGAAGCTAAAGGCCTATAACATAACCTAGGAAGACAGAGAGGCAGGGAGGCAAATTGCACATGAGCAGAGCAGTGGCTCAGTGGTAAAGAATTTGCTTGCTAAACAGGAGACATGGGTTTGATTCCTGGGTTAGGAAGATCCCCTGGAGAGGGAAATGGCAACCCACTGCAATATTCTTGCCTGGAGAATCCCCTGGACAGAGGATCCTGATCAGCTAAGTCCAGGAGGTCGTAAGGATCAGACACAAATCAGCAATTAAACAATAACAACAAAATCTCCAAACCCTTAGCACATGCTCCATTGTCCCAGTGGACTTCAATTATAAAACATAAATTCAAAGATTAAACTATTAAGAATTTGAGACAACGATCATTGAGTATTAAACCTCAACCACAGGAAACTTTAGAGGATGAAGTTCTGTCAATAATGCTGGTCCATAAATATTGCTCAAATTACATTTAAAATTTCTCATTTATGATGGTTTTTCCAGTAGTCATGTATGGATGTGAGAGTTGGACCATGAAGAGCTGAGTACCAAAGAATTGATGCTTTTGAACTGTGGCGTTGGAGAAGACTCTTGAGAGTCCCTTGGACTGCAAGGAGATCCAACCAGTCCATCCTAAAGGAGATCAGTCCTGAGTGTTCACTGAAGCTGAAACTCTAATACTTCATTCACTTGACGCAAAGAACTGACTCATCTGAAAACACCCTGATGTTGGAAAAGATTGAAGGCAAGAGGAGAAGGGGACAACAGAGGATGACATTATTGGATGGCATCACTGACTCAATGGATGTGAGTCTGAGTAAAAGCTGGTGATGGACAGGGAGGCCTGGCATGCTGTAGTCCACGGTGCTGCAAAGAGTCCGACATGACTGAGCGAGTGAATTAAACTGATGATGCCATACAAGAACTTTCAGAAAGATGGTGACAGCATAAGAAATTTAAGCATATTTAAGTCTAAATATGGCATTTACAAACAAAGTATGTATGTGTGTGTTCATTTATGAACAAAGCTTAATAGAGATTACATATATATATATAAGCTTCCCTTATAGCTCAGTTGATAAAGAATCTGCCTGCAATGCAGGAGACCTGGGTTCGATTCCTGGGTCGGGAAGATCCCCCAGAAAAGAAAATGACAATGAACTCCAGTATTCTTGCCTGGAGAATCCCATGGACAGAGGCACCTGGCAGGCTACAGTCCATTGGGTCACAAGAGTTGAACACAAATTAGCGACTAAACCACCAAACCACCATAAGCTATAAAAGCACTTGCTGTTTTGAAAACCATTATTTGAGCACACTTGGCTAAATGCATTGTTGTGGCTAAGAGAAAAAGGAAAACATAAGGTAACACACTTCCTTTTCTGGAGACAAAATCAAGTAGCAAATCAGCCTTTCAGCATTTTTTTTTTTTTTGCCTTTTAAATCACTTTTTTTTTTCATAAAAGGACAAATAATTTTACCAGGTAAATCTAGGTTATATTGTTTTATTTTCATTTTTAATAATTTCTAGTATTTTGGATGTCAAAGGTTAAAGACCAAAAATAGATTAAGACAAAGAAGACCTTAATGGCAATTAAATTCTACTGCGTTTTATTAACTTACCATTAAAAATTATGAATGCCAAGGTTTGTTTCATATTAACCTAATCTGTTGAGCCAGGAAGTTTTAGGACCATGAATGATGATATTTAAATTACAGAACAATATTGACAACACTCCATTTGATAATCCTCAGAACCCCCAAGTGTTTCCTGAAATCACACTCATTGATGTTTCCATCTGACTCCTAATAAGAGCTCTGTGTATAGAATGACTTTTGTTCTTTTCATTATTGATGAGGAAAGTATTTTTTTAATTGTAAAACTGAGTTGGATAGAAAATCAAATCCTGCTTATTTACCAAAATGTGTCAATTCTTTTTGCAGCTTTAAAATGTGTAATTGTATAAAAAAGTTTGACTTCAATTTCTTTTCTTTTCTTTTCTTTTTTTTTATATTCTATATATTATAAGTTATCTTATATCCTTAATCTAGATTTAAAATTAAGAAGAAGAAAAATTAAAGTGAATACCAACAGATTATTATTGTTTCCTGGGCAGTACTTTAGAGAGTGAATTAGAATTCTGGCAAGAAAGAACAGCTAACCCAATCGTAAGGCACATGAGCTGTGTGAGATGTAGCCACCGAAAGAGACGACAGAGGGTTTACTTCAGAGAGGCACTGAGAAAGAGTTCTGCATATCTCGGCAGCATCATGAATGGAATGCCTGATAACAACAGCTTCAGAAGGATTTGTCTGGTGGCTTCATAATGAAGCAAAGGCCAGTCAAAGGGGCAGTTTCCAACAGCAACGATCTTTGTAAATAGCACCTGCTCCACAAGTCAGTTCATTCACCATCAGCTTATTTTCAGCAACAAAAAGAGGCTTTCTGGTTTTTTTTTTTTTTTTAAGGGAAAACCTTAGGATAGTGGCTCTTTAGGACTGTACCATAAAATTCAGAGACATTAGTGCACAGCAAGAGGTTGCTGTGATTTAATGCAGGAAAGTCTCTTGTAAGGTCACTAGAATTCTTTATGCACACAGCATGAGTGTACGCATGTGCACTCATCCACACACTCACACCCCAATAAACCCCATGGAGACAGTAATTGTGTCTATTTCCTTTAGAATTATCTAAGCCTAGTCCTAGTGCATGACTTATAAGAGATTAAATAAATACCTGTTTGAAAAGTAAATGAGTGAATGAATATGTAAGGAATGATTAACTCAGATTCTCAAAAATACATAAACTGAAAGGTTTGAAATTGGTTTTGTGGGAACTTTTCTCATTAGTTTCTATTGTGTAATTGATGCCCATTTGATATTATTTATGATACATCTAAGTATAAACCTCTACAGCCAATATAAAACATAACTGTGGTAGTTCTAGTCAATCTATGCCACTTCAAACCTACTTTCTCTTTTAGCTTCTTAAATGAGCATTATAAATCTGCATTTTTAGATAGAATATCAATATAACACAGATTATTTTTTACCCAGTATCTAATGAACATATTTGCATGGTAACACATATAGAAAGATCCATGTGACTTGTTTTTAATGACATGACATTCCCTTGCACGGATATACATGCACCATGATTCGTGTAATCAAATCCATGTGACAGCTGAGCTGTCCCACCAATTTCCCACTGGCCACAAAGCAGCAATGGATATGTTTATTTGGGCATTATAACACATGTGCTTTGCTGGGTTTCAAATCCACAACAGAGTTCTCCTCTAGCACAGTATCTCAGTAAGGTAAGTTTTCTTGATATTAACTTTGGCACTATTGACATTCCAAACCAACCACTTTTGGCTGCTTTTTATGCATCAGGAATGTTTAACATTGATCTCTACTTGCTAGATACGAATAGCACATGCCACTCACACTCACTAGCACTACTGCCAAATGTCCTCCGGGAAGCAAAATCACCCCTAAGTGAGAGCACTGCACTGAAGATTAGATCTCTTCTGGAGACAAATACTCTCTTCCAACAACACAAGAGACAACTCTACACAAGGACATCACCAGATGGTCAATATGAAATCAGACTGATTATATTCTTTGCAGCCTAAGATGGAGAAGCTCTATACGGTCAACAAAAACAAGAATGGGAGCTGACTATGGCTCAGATCATGAACTCCTTATTGCAAAATTCTGACTTAAATTAAAGAAAGTAGAGAAAACCACTAGACTGTTCAGGTAAAAAGTCCTAAGAGCCAAGGCATGCTGGCATAAGCCTTTTTGAAGGATGTTGCCATTATGGCCATTATCCTTACCATAGTTTGGCCTCAGGACAAAATACAGGGAGGAAACAAAGTCTCACCCGTCAACAGAAAATTGGATTAAAGATTTACTAAGCATGGTGCCCCAGAGAAGGCAATGGCAGCCCACTCCAGTACTCTTGCCTGGAAAATCCCACAGATGGAGGAGCGTGGTAGGCTGTAGTCCATGGAGTCACAAAGAGTCGGACACTTACTGAGCGACTTCATTTCCACTTTTCACTTTCATGCATTGGAGAAAAAAATGACAACCCACTCCAGTGTTCTTGCCTGGAGAATCCCAGGGACGGGGGAGCCTGGTGGGCTGCCATTTGTGGGGTCGCACAGAGTTGGACATGACTGAAGTGACTTAGCAGCAAGCATGATGCCAGCACAGCCAGCCCTTCACAGCAGGAAGCATCCACAAGCCTCTTACCCATCAGAGGACAGACAGAATGAAATCACAATCACAGAAAACTAACCAAACTGATCACAAATCATAGCTTTGTCTAACTCAATGAAATTAAGAGCCATGCCATGTAGGGCCATCCAAGATGGACGGGTCATGGGGGAGAGTTCCGAAAAACAGTGGTCCACTGGAGAAGGAAATGGCAGACCACTTCAGTATTCTTGCCTTGAGAACCCCATGAACAGTATAAAAAGGCAAGAGATATGACACCGAAAGATGATCTCCCCAGGTTGGTAAGTGCCAAGTATGCTACTAGAGAAGAGTGGAGAAATAACTCCAAAAAGAATGAAGAGATGGAGCCAAAGTGAAAACAATGCCCAGTTGTGGATGTGACTGATGATGGAGGTACAGTCCAAAGCTGTAAAGAACAATATTGCATAGGAACCTGGACTGTTACGTCCATGAATCAAAATAAATTGGAAGTGGTCAAACGGGAGATGGCAATAGTGAACAATGACATTTTAGGATACAGTGAACTAAAATGGACCAGAATGTGCGAATTTAATTCAGATGAGTATTAAATCTACTATAATGGCAAGAATCCCTTAGAAGAAATGGAGTAGCCCTCCTAGTAAAACAGTTCGAAATGCAGTACTTGTGTGCCATCTCAAAAAAGACAGAATGATCTCTGTTCCAAGGCAAACCATTCAGTATCACAGTAATCCAAGTCTATGCTCCAACCACTAGTGACAAAGAAGCTGAAGCTGAACAGTCCTGATATGACATAAAAGACCTTATAGAATGAACATCAAAAAAAGATGTCCTTTTCATCAGAGGGGACAGGAATGCAAATTTCAGTTCAGTTCAGTAGCTCAGTCATGTCTAACTCTTTGAGAACCCCATGGACTACAGCATGCCAAGCCTCCCTGTCTATCACCACCTCCCAGAGTTTACTGAAATTCATGTCCATTGACTCAGTTATGCCATCCAACCAACTCATCCTCAGTCATTCCCAGCATCAGGGTCTTTTCAAATGAGTCAGTTCTTCGCATCAGGTCGCAAAAGTATTGGAGTTTCAGCTTCAACATCAGTCACTCCAATGAATATTCAGGACTGATTTCATTTTGGATGGACTGGTTGGATCTCCTTGTAGTCCAAGGGACTCTAAAGAATCTTCTCCAACAACACAGTTCAAAAGCATCAGTTCTTCTCCCTCAGCTTTCTTCATAGCCCAACTCTCACATCGATACATGACTACTGGAAAACCATAGCCTTGACTAGATAGACCTTTGTTGGCAAAGAAATGTCTCTGCTTTTGAATATGCTGTCTAGGTTGGTCATAACTTTCCTTCCAAAGAACAAGCATCTTTTAATTTCATGGCTGCAGTCAATATCTAAAGTGATTTTCAGTTCAGTTCAGTTGCTCAGTCATGTCCGACTCTTTGCAACCCCATGAATCACAGCACCCCAGGCCTCCCTGTCTATCACCAACTCCAGGAGTTCATTCAAACTCACGTCCATCGAGTCGGTGATGCCATCCAGCCATCTCATCCTCTGTCATTACCTTTTCCTCCTGCCCCCAATCCCTCCCAGAATCAGAATCTTTTCCAATGAGTCAACACTTCGCATGAGGTGGCCAAAGTACTGGAGTTTCAGCTTTAGCATCAGTCCTTCCAAACAACACCCAGGGCTGATCTCCTTTAGAATGGACTGGTTGGATCTCCTTGCAGTCCAAGGGACTCTCAAGAGTCTTCTCCAACACCACAGTTCAAAAGCATCAATTCTTTGGTGTTCAGCTTTCTTCACAGTCCAACTCTCACATCCATACATGACCACTGGAAAAACCAGAGCCCGCACTAGACAGACCTTTGTTGGCAAAGGAATGTCTCTGCTTTTCAATATGCTATCTAGGTTGGTCATAATTTCCTTCCAAGGAGCAAGTGTCTTTTAATTTCATGGCTGCAGTCACCATCTGCAGTGATTTTGGAGCCCAGAAAAAATAAAGTCTGACACTGTTTCCACTATTTCCCCATCCATTTCTCATGAAGAGATGGGACCAGATGTCATGATCTTCATTTTCTGAATGTTGAGCTTTAAGCCAACATTTTCACTCTCCTCTTTCACTTTCATCAAGAGGCTTTTTAGTTCCTCTTCACTTTCTGCCACAAGGGTGGTGTCATCTGCATATCTGAGGTTATTGAGATTTCTCCTGGCAATCTTGATTCCAGCTTGTGTTTTTCCAGCGCAGTGTTTCTCATGATGTACTCTGCATATAAGTTAAATAGGCAAGGTAACAGTATACAGCCTTGACGTTCTCCTTTTCCTATTTGGAACCAGTCTGTTGTTCCATGTCCAGTTCTAACTGTTGCCTCCTGACCTGCATATAGGTTTCTCAAAAGGCAGGTCAGGTGGTCTGGTATTCCCATCTCTTTAAGAACTTTCCACAGTTTATTGTGATCTACAGAGGCAAAGGCTTTGGAATAGTCAATAAAGCAGAAATAGATCTTTTCTGGAACTCTCTTGCTTTCTCGATGATCCAGCGGATGTTGGCAATTTGATCTCTGGTTCCTCTGCCTTTTCTAAAACCAGCTTGAACATCTGGAATTTCACAGTTCACATATTGGTGAAGCCTGGCTTGGAGAATTTTGAGCATTACTTTACCAGCATGTGAGATGAGTGCAATTGTGCAATAGTTTGAGCATTCTTTGGCATTGCCTTTCTTCCAGATCGGAATGAAAACTGACCTTTTCCAATCCTGGGGCCACTGTTGAATTTTCCAAATTTGCTGGCATATTGAGTGCAGCACTTTCACAGAATCATCTTTCAGGATCTGAAATAGCTCGACTGGAATTCCATCACCTCCACTAGCTTTGTTTGTAGTGATGCTTCATAAGGTCCACTTGACTTCACATTCCAGGATGTCTGGCTCTAAGTGAGTGATCACACCATCATGGTTATCTGGGTCTTGAAGATCTTTTTTGTACAGTTCTTCTGTGTGTTGTTGCCACCTCTTCTTAATATCTTCTGCTTCTGTTAGTTTCATACCATTTCTGTCCTTTATCGAGCCCATCTTTGCATGAAATGTTCCCTTGGTATCTCTAATTTTCTTGCAGAGATTTCTAATCTTTCCCATTCGATTTTTTTCCCTCTGTTTCTTTGCACTGATCACTGAGGAAGGCTTTGTTATCTCTCCTTGCTATTCTTTGGAACTCTGCATTCAAATGGGTATATCTTTCCTTTTCTCCTTTGCTTTTGGCTTCTCTTCTTTTCACAGCTATTTGTAAGGCCTCCTCAGACAGCCATTTTGCTTTTTTGCATTGTAGGAAAAGTAGGAAGTTAAGAGATACTTGGAGTAACAGGCAAGTTTGGCTTTGGAATACAAAATGAAGCAGTGCAAAGGCTAAGAGTTTTGCCAAGAGAATGCACTGGTCACAGCATACACTCACTTCCAAAAACACAAATGCTAACTAATGGTAAACACTGAATGAAATATTTTTATTTATGCATAAAAATAATAACAATTTGAATGAAAAGGATAAAAAAAAGTTTTGTTTTGCTTAGGTGGGTTTTCCAAAAATCCGAATCAGGAATGTGGTTTAGAAATTTAATCCAATACTTTATTTTTTTTTTATACCTAGTTTTATTCAATTAATATTTATATCCTTATATATAGATACTATAAAAAATGCCCACAAAAGACAATTACATTAAATCAAAACTTATGAAAAATATATTTTATTTGAACTTACAGTTTCCTTTATTTCTAAGAAATTAAAAAATTCATTCAATGGGAAATTTTCTCCTTTATGTGGTAGAAATAATTGCTCAGTGGTGAGCTCTGTCAGTAGTTGTTGTTTAGTCACAAATTCATGCCTGACTTTGTGACTCAATGGAATGTAGCACACCAGGATTCCCTGTCCTTCACTATCTCCCAGAGTTTGCTCAAACTCATGTACACTGAGGTGGTGATGCCATCCATTTCCTCCTCTGTCACCCCCTTCTTCTGTCCTCAGTCTTTCCAGCATCATGGTCTTTTCCACCGAGTCAGCTCTTTGCATCAGGTGGCCAAGTATTGGAGCTTCAGTTTCAGCATCAGGCCTTACAGGGAATACTCAGATTGATTTCCTTTAGGATTGACTGGTATGATCTCCTTGCTGTCCGAGGGACTCTCAGGAGTCTTCTGTAGCACCACATTCAGATGCATCAATTCTTCAGCACTCAGCCATCTTTATGGTCCAACTCTCATATATGTACATGATTACTGTAAAACTAAAGCTTTGTCTAGATGGACCTTTGTCGGCAAAGCAATATCCCAGTTTTTTTTAATAAACTATCTATGTTTATCATAGGTTGTTTCCCAAGAAGGAAGTGTCTTTTACTTTTGTGGCTGCAGCCAAAATCCACAGTGATTTTGTAGCCCAAGTATACAAAATCTGTTACCATTTCCACATTTTCCCCATCTATTTACCGTGAAGTATTTGGACTGATGCCATGATTTTAGTTTATTGAATGTTGAGTTTTAAATCAGCTTTTTCACTCTCCTCTTTCACCCTCATCAAGAGGCTCTTTAGTTCCGTTCCTCTTTGCTTTCTGCAATTAGAGTGGTATTATCTGCATATCTGAGGTTGTTGTTATTTCTCCCAGAATCTTGATTCCAGCATGTGAGTCATCCAGCCCAGCATTTCACATGATGTACTCAGCATATAATTTAAATAAGTTGGGTGACAATTTGCAGCCTTGATGTACTCCTTTCCAAATATGGAACCAGTCAGTTGTTCCATATCCAGTTCTAACTGTTGCTTCTTCTTGTTTTTTTTTTTTTTTTAGTTTTTTATTTTTTTAATTAAAAAATCTTTAATTCTTACATGCGTTCCCAAACATGAACCCCCCTCCCACCTCCCTCCCCATAACACCTCTGTGGGTCATCCCCATGCACCAGCCCCAAGCGCAACCAGGTTTCTCAGAACAGAGGTAAGGTGGTCAGATATTCCTATCACTTTAAAAATTTTCCACAATTTGTTAACATTCACACAGGCAAAGTTAGTAGTTGGTAAGTCAATTAAATGATTTGGTGCCTCAGTTTCCTGACCTATGCATGTGAGTCTATGCCACAATCTCTTCCAGCTCTAAAGTTACACTATTCTATCAATCATATGTTTAAATCAACTTCCATTGCAAATTAACAAGACTGTGAAACTCTGGTTCTAAGCAATGGATCACTGTGTATTAACATTTTCAGTATCTTAAATTCTCTAATTATAAAAGTTTAATCTGTTTTACTTTTCACTGAAACTTCTGTGTTCTTTTTGGAAGGATAATTTTAGTTCTGCCTTTGGTTTGGGTTGCTACTAGATTTTAGCAGTTTTTTAGAGATTTGAAGAAGTAAATCAACAATTAAAATTCTCAGTTTTCAGTTTAACAGTAATGTATCATTTAAAACCGAATGCTTGAAATGCCTTACTGAACATAATACTTCTCCTTAAAGGACTTACACAAAAAAGGAGTTTATATTTTGATATGTTATTTCCTGCCAGCCTGTCTTGGTTGAGTGTCTTTAACTTGGTTAAAAATTTCCTAAGGAAAACATAGACGATTCAGTAAAAAATTTAATGCAATATCAGTCTTAAGAATTAGGATGTGTTTATTTGTTTATCTTAACTAAAATTGGCAAACACTTTAGATAAACACTTAGGTATTTACCCATGAATAAGTGAAACTGTTATTCAACATGAAAAAATTTGTTACTCAGCAGATTTCCTTTATTCTGAATGTATTCATTATTTTATTCTTTTTCATAACTGTATACTGAAAACACTTTCCCTGATGACTCAGCAGGTGGGTAAAGAATTTGCCTGCAACGCAGGAGATACAGGAGACTCGGGTTCCATTTCTGGGTTGGGATGATCCCCTGGAGGAGGACTTGGCAACCCACTGCAGTATTCCTGCCTGGAGAATTCCTTGGACAGAAAAGCCTGGCAGGCTACAGTCCAAAGAGTCACAAAGAATCAGACATGACTGAGTGACTAACACTTGCATATACCATAATCATGTGCCAAGTTATGTATAAAATTACAAGCCCTTTCTATGAGTATTTTAAGATGAAGTGGAATGGTAAGTCATATGTACTAATAGCTAAAAAAAAAAGCTCATATGAGATATATGAGTCAGTCAATAACTATTTACTAAATTTACATATCATGGGCTAGAGGGTCAATGAGATAAAACAACCCTGATTCCTATTGCTCTTTGAAGTTTATTGTTTAGAGATATAAGTAATTGCCATAGAAGAGTTAAACAGCATAGAGCGAGATCAGTTTTAGCCAAAGGGATATGAGGAAGAAGTGCCCTAGAAGGGTTTTTCCCGAATGTGCCATTTGAGCTAATATTTCAAGGACACTGGGTAAGAGTTTTAAAGGCTCAGGTAAGGTGGTAGAGTATGAAAACAACAAAGCCTATTTGTCCAGGGGATCTTCCAGGCCCAGGGATTGAATTTATGTCAGGTGCATTGCAGGCAGATTCTTTACCATCTGAGACATCAGGGAAGCCCTATAGTATGAAAAGAGTAAAGTGTATTTTTTAATTGTTAAATTGTTCACTTTTACAAAAATGAAACATTTTCAAAGAAAGTGGGAGACCTTCTTTCCTTCAAGATGGAAAAACAAGGAAGTTGTTTTAAAACAACTCCTCAACCCTACTCCCCCTCAAAAAAACAAAAAAAAAACAAAAAAAAAAAAAAAAAAAAACAGCTTTCATCAGGCAGCAAAGCACAGTAAACCTCGAGTAACAGGAAACAAATGAGATGAGTCCTATGACGGTCTCATCTTACTACCCAAAGATATTTTTTCAGCGGGCACAGGAAGAAGGACCCCATGCAAAGCCAAGTGGATTCCCTGAGTTTTAAAGATGGATTGGACAGAAAAGGACAAAGTAGAATTTTATGAGATGGAGTACAAGAGAGGACACGCATTCACAGAGATCTTTGGAGACCTAGGAGAAAACCTGATTAAGCCAAGACCAAACTGTCCAAAGGGAAATAAAGAACTACTCCTAAAGATGAGATATAACAGTATCTGGTACTGACACAAGGCCAGGAATATTACTTATTACTGACTCAAATCAATAACTGGAAAATATTTTGCTACTGCAGATTTGGCTGATTGTTCTAATAGTGCTTATTTCAATGAGCTCTGAGCCGTAGTTTGTCCTCCCCTTTCAAGAGACAAAATAATCACAGAGTATCTCAACAGCCTTGCCATCACACACAATTTTCAAGCAAGATATTAACTATTAATACAACCAACTTTCTCCAGAATCACAAATATGGACATGGCATTACTTTGGTGACATCCTCCTATAAATAGATTGTTTTCAGTCATTTATTCAGGAAGTACAAATACTCACAAACGAGTTAAAGAAAAAAAAAAAGTGGCAGGGGATGGATCATTGACCCACACACAGTACAAGGTATATCTTATATATTTCTGGAAATTACTAGATCAGCCAAGAGTGGATCCATTATTGACACCATCAAGAACTACTGACCTTCTCAGCATCAACATCTTTTTGAATCCTGGAAGCAGTATGCTCCTCATTTACAAATTTTAATTATGCCCATTTATTTTGATATTCACAAACTATTTTTAATGAAGGCCTCTATTTCAAAAGTATAATCTGTTCAAATTTCAATACACAAGAAACTCCATTAGTGTCCTGAGACCTACTTCATTCAAAGACTTTGGCAACTTCTCACAACTCCTTGAGTGAGTCTCTGAACAGACATAAAACAGCTCTTCTTTCAAAAATGTCATGATTTATATGATGATGCTGCAGTTCCTCTTAATTAATATAAGCAACCATGATTTTCCAATGGATAGATTATTGTTTGTTAGGTAAATTCTATTTTTTTCCATAGGTAAGCATTAATTTATATATAGGAATTTTAAGTACATTAAACAATCCATCAAGTGGGTAATTTCTCTATGATGCTGAATCACTAGAATGCCATAAGTTTTTTACATCTGAAGAGGGCAAATCTGCCACTAAGACTTCCCTAAACAGTGCTGCTGCTGCTGCTGTTGCTGCTAAGTCGTTTCAGTTGTGTCCGACTCTGTGCCACCCCATAGACGGCAGCCCACCAGGCTCCCCTGTCCCTTGGATTCTCAAGGACACTGGAGTGGGTTGCCATTTCCTTCTCCAATGCATGAAAGTGAAAAGTCAAAGTGAAGTCACTCAGTTGTATCCAACTCTTAGTGACCCCACGGACTGCAGCCTACCAGGCTCCTCTGTCCATGGGATTTTCCAGGCAAGAGTACTGGAGTGGGGTGCCATTGCCTTCTCCCTAAACATGCAAGAATCCATAAATAATCAGTTCGCTTTTTAAAAAGCCAAGTTAAGAATCAATGTGTATGAGATTGGCAAAATAAAATTTCATTCTATTTTTAGTCTTGAATGTTATATATTTAGTCTTGATTATAGGGGATAATTCATCTCTATTTTTAATATACTGTAAGATTATATTTAATAACATTGATTTTCTGCAATCCCTCTTTTCTCTACCTATATAATACCTTGGAAGCTGAATCTTAAACTCACTAGTATACACGCGACCATAACACTACTATCATTTTTAGGGGAAAGTGAAAGAGCGGCTCAGTCGTGTCTGACTCTGTGACCCTATAGACTAGAGCCCACTAGGCTCCTCTGTCTATGGAATTCTTCAGGCAAGAATACTGGAGTGGGTTGTCACTCCCTTCTCCTTGGGATCTTCCCAACCCAGGGATTGAACCCAGGTCTCCGACATTGCAGGCAGATTCCTTATGGTCTGAACCACCTATAAATATTCAAATTCTTGCTTGGTTTGATTAATTATAATACAAAACACAGACATACATGTTTATACAACTACTTTTCATATGTCTAGAGATATTTCAAAATATTGAAAAGAAACTTACTTGTACAGTTAGGCAAAGTTCCCGACCAGGTTCCATTGGCTGTGCACTGCCTAACTGAAGGTCCAGAAAGAATATATCCCTCCACGCAGGAATAAATGACTGAACTAGAAAATGTTGTGCCATCAATCCGAAAGACTTTTCCATTGGCTGTTGTCCCAGGGTTACCACACTGTACAGCTATAAAACAAAATGGTCAAGAGTATATATAAAAATAGTGCATTCAGGAATCCTCACAAACAGTTAAGGAATAAATGACTGTTTCAAATTGTCCAAAGAAGCTATAAAAATCCTCTAAGCATTGAAGTCTGTTTTATGAGGAGTTAAAATTCAAGATGAATTTATATTTATTTTATTAGTTTACTTACTGGGATACAAATCATAGAATAGCTATTTTTTTATGATTTTTGTTAGTCATTTTGGTAAAAACTTTGCACGTAATTACTTGAGTATTGCTTTTGGGTAATACAAAATCTTTCAAAGAAGGATTTTAAGAGTCTCTGCCTAAAAAGCTACTCATGTAAAACTGGAAGATATGTAATGAGAAGCAACAAAGATTTACTACATTTATATTTGTTAGAAAACATATAAAATATACACTTAGATATTATAAGCATCATATTTGTTTTTATATAACTGGTTTGCATTAAAACTTTATAATCTCTATTTCTGGACCAAAGTCTACAAAAATAAACTGAATAAAACAAAGTAGGAATGACTTTCATTAAGATTTCAATACATCCTCAATAGAGTCACAAACATAAATGCCTTATATGATTATTCCATATTATGTTTAACCACTTGCCATCAATGGCATAAGTGAATTTTTTATATATTAAAACGGAAGCCTATGTCAGTCGCAATATCTAATTTTGTTTCAGTATAAGAAAACTTCCTAAGACTTTACAAATTTTAAGGCTATTTGTAGGAATATGAAGTATAATTATACATTTTAAAGGAAGTCACTCAGTCATGTCCGACTCTTTGCGACCCCATGGACTGTAGCCCACCAGGATCCTCCACCCATGGAATTTTTTAGGCAAGAGCATTGGAGTGGGTTGCCATTTCCTTCTTCAGGGGATATTCCCAACCCAGGGATCGAACCAGGGTCTCCTGCATTTTGGGCAGACCCTTTACCATCTGAGCCATCAGGAAACCCCAACATCTTAAATACTTAATTTTGTCTGTCATTTGTAGCGGTGCTATAGGTTTGTGGGTAGACAGGAAACAAACATTTTGCAAATAATAATTAGGGCATCTTTCATAAAGGTTAGTAATGGGATACTTTTCCATTCTGTGTGTTTTCAGGATCTTCTAACCAATCTCCTGCTGATAAACATGAAATTCAATTTAGATTCTCTAACATTTTGGGTTATAATATACTCTAGCTTATATATACAACTATGTACATTGATCCTATTTTTAAGATAAATTTCTAAAAGTGGAATTTCTGGATAATTTTAAGTTCTGAAAAATACTTTTAAGTATATACAGAGTTATCCAAATTATTAGAACACTATATCAGTTCAGTACAGTCGCTCAGTTGTGTCCAACTCTTTGCAACCCCATGAATCGCAGCACATCAGGCCTCCCTGTCCATCACCATCTCCCAGAGTTCACTCAGACTCACATCCATCAAGTTGGTGATGCCATCCAGCCATCTCATCCTCGGTCGTCCTCTTCTCCTCCTGCCCCCAATCCCTCCCAGCATCAGAGTCCTTTCCAATGAGTCAACTCTTCGCATGAGGTGGCCAAAGTACTGGAGCTTCAGCTTTAGCATCATTCCTTCCAAAGAAATCCCAGGGTTGATCTCCTTCAGAATGGACTGGTTGGATCTCCTTGCAGTCCAAGGGACTCTCAAGAGTCTTCTCCAACACCACAGTTCAAAAGCATCAACTCTTCGGTGCTCAGCCTTACTCACAGTCCAACTCTCACATATGATTTTTCTTCACAGGAAAAACCATAGCCTTGACTAGACGGACCTTAATCTGCAAAGCAATGTCTCTGCTTCTGAATATACTATCTAGGTTGTTCATAACTTTTCTTCCAAGGAGTAAGCGTCTTTTAATTTCATGGCTACAGTCACCATCTGCAGTGATTTTGGAGCCCCCAAAAATAAAGTCTGACACTGTTTCTACTGTTTCCCCATCTATTTCCCATGAAGTGATGGGACCAGATGCCATGATCTTCGTTTTCTGAATGTTGAGCTTTAAGCCAACTTTTGTTTTTATAGAACACTATATAACAATACACATTTGTATCAATGGTGTGAAAGTTTGCTTATTTTCACACAACCCCTCCAATATCATGTCCCATCATTTTTAAAAACCTTGTCAGTTCATCAAAGAATGTTACACTCTTTAAATCTGTATGTTTTTATTTAAGATATTTTATCATACTCATTTGATATTTTAATATTTAATAGATATTTAATATTTAATAGGTAGTTAATCTATTGCATTCTCAGAAAGGTTTTCAATTACTAAAGTAATGCAGCACTACAAAACATTTGGAATAAAGAGAATAAAAATATTACAAATTTCACCTCTCTGTAATATTGTCATTTTTATTATATTGACTTTTATTTTTTTCTCTCAAGTGACTATCATTTCCTATGATTTTAATAGAGTGCATACTTTTGATCTTATTTTTCAACTAAGCTTTGTATGATACATTTTCTCATATTGCTCCATGGCTTATTCTAGTATTTTCACTATCACATTATATAAATATACAATTGCCTATGTGATATTTTTTCTAGTGTTGTCAGATTGGTTCCTGTTTTTGGTAGTTAGAGTGTTTGAAATAAAAATAATGCATCTTTATGATTGTGTGTTCTCTTCAATATTTTTATTTTCTTTAGGAACAAAATTTTCAAAAATGGAGTTAATAGATCAAAGCTAACAATATATATGCATTTTATCAAATTAATCTAAAATGTAATTTAAAGGCTCTAGAAATGCTTTGAAGTTCTAGTTTTGCTGCACATACACTACAATTTCATATTAAAACAGATGAAAATGATGCTTCGAAGCTTAACCATAATTTTCTGATTAGTACTTATGTAGAATTTCTTCTATAATTGAAAATTTTTTGCTCTTTTGTATTTTCTGTTTATTTCTTCTTTCTATTCATTTACTAGAATCTGTTTTACCAGGTGATTTGCGTGTACTCCATTTTATGTGAAAAGTATTAATTCTGTTATATTTGCTACAACTCCTACTTCTGTTTTATCTATAATGTATATATGAACAATACAAGATTAGCACTGGGTTGCATTTCATCTACAAATATTTTGCAGTACAGCTGAACAAAAGGCTGACTTAGCTATCACCCACATGATGTGCAAATCATGATAAAGACTGCCTTTGGTAAATAAGCTTGAGAAATGAAGTGAAGACAGCGTACTTCGTGTCTTTTGCTCAACAACTTTGTTCTCCAACCTATAACAGAAACTGAATTGTAATTCTCTCTTACCATTATTAAATTCAGTCCAGTTAAAAAGGGATGAATGCCTTTCCTAAAGTATAGATATAGTTTTAAACATAATAAACAGTTTCTGAAATATAGTCAATTTAAAAACTGTTAAGAAGGTTCCACTGGGAATTGTTTTCTGTTTATAAAACCAATACATTTGGTACAACATCAAGCAAGTTTCATAAATACTTTTGCAAGGGTTTTTTTTTTTTGTCCTAAAATAATCTCAAAAAAGAGCAATTTAAATTATAAGGATAATTTCCCTGCAACATTTCGTTTATAGTCAATATTGCAAAGATTTGATCATGTTAACTCTGAATCAATCAGAACAATTCTGTGCTGTGCTGTGCTTTGTCACTCAATTCTGTCTGACTGACTCTTTGAGACCCCATGGACTGTAGCCAACCAGGTTCCTCTGATCTGGTTATTAGCAATACCCATAAATGAAAAACATCATGTATACTTAGACATCTTTCTATATTTTACCATTTCTACAAACCTGAAAACTAAAACATTGTGAGGTAATGTACTAATGTCAGAAAAACCTAATTTTTCCTAGTGCTGTCAACAATACAGAGCACTGTGATGGGGGAAAAATATCTTCTTAGCTTTTCCAATCCTGATATCTGCTGTGATGTGAACAATGTTTGTATATAAATGACACTTTAGACATACTTGAGACTAAATTAATAATTATTACCTGTCATATTTCTTTTATACGATAGTATTGGTAAAACTGGAATACTACTACTTTTATTCCATGGTTGAAGACAGAGAGTACTGGAAGGAGTAATTTCACTTAGCAGCACACAGTTGAATTTGATCCACATCAAATTCCAACACTCTCGATGTTATTAGTTTCTACTTGACTTTACCTTTGCATTCTGGCTGCCTTCCAGTCCAACTCCCATTGGGTAAACATGTTCTTTCTTCTGAACCATGAAGGATATAACCAGTATCACAGGCAAAGCGTACAGAACTCTTGGTTCGGAAATCGCTTTCCTGTCTAGAACCGTGACCAGGAGTACCTGGATCCCCACATGTACCAGTAGCATCACCTGCAATTCAGTACAGTTCAAATTAATTTAATTCAATAAACATTTACTAAATTCATGATTTAGTCCATCAATCCTATGGGCATTTTTTTTGTTGTTCATGTTGTGCTTTAATATGGTAAGTTGACTGGGTAAAATCATAATTCATATTTTCCATTTGACTCCAGTCATAAGAAAAAGCCTAAAGGAAAAAGAAAGTAGTTGTGGAGCATGGTGTTATTTTCCACATTAGTGATATTTGGAAACATCTAATAAGTTGAAGACATTTCATTAGTATTTCCCAAATCTAGTTCTTAACCAAGGTAATAGAAAATTCATAATTGACAATTCTTTGGGCTCAAATGACAATGCGATGTGTTCATACAGTTAAAATTTAGAACGTGGAATTGGCAATTTTCATCTTTTCTTCTCTGAATTAAAATCAGTTTCTGTTAAAACAGAACTGTGATGTGTTGGAAAATATAAATATTAAAGTATAATATTTTTAGTCTAAACTTATACCATTTAATCTTCTCTATTAATGACCATTGACCAAAGATGAAAAAATTCCATACTTTTATACATAAAAGTACAAAAATGAATTATAAACAAAGACTAGAAACTCTGACTTAAGTTGTTAAGAATTTTGCTCATGACAGGGTGTTTCTCTTGACTATAGTGTTTAGGGTTTGCTCAGTCCCTTTCTCATTTCTTAAATATGTCTAATTAAAGTTGCCACAACTAGTATTCAATAAGACAGACAGAGAAAAGACAGAGAGAGACAGAGAAACAGAGAGAAAGAGTTGAATGTATAATCATTTGAAGTGCTTTCTGTCTACCTAGATGCCAATTTTGACATGCTCTGTGCATCTGGAATCTTTTCTAATACTTTCTTATCATCATATGATGCAATATTAATAACCACATGAAGATTTAAGGACACTGTTTCACTTTTAAATGTATCTATACACACTTTATTCTACAACTAAGTAGTAGCTTTCTAATCCATTGTGAGTGTGTGTGACAGAGAAAACGCTTGTGGGTTTATGTGTATTATCAGTTATCTGAGTTTGTAAATTAACTGATAGTTTTCATAATTTATCACTGTCCCAGGCAGTGACTTCATAGGATTTAACCATAATTACATAATAATTAACATAACTGAAATTAATGAACTATTCCATACCTTTTACCTCTAAAAGAAGAATAATGTGAAACAACTCCTAATAAGTCATCATATGATCTCCACAGAGATACAATAACACAAAAATAAATATGTAAATGAAAAGAATAGGCAGAAAAAAAAGCACTAATATCTGGCAGGTAGACAAAAATAGAATGAATAGTATCAAGTAGGGTAACCTCACAGCTCTAAAACGGAAATAACAATTATTGAAGAAAAATAGTGGCTTAAAGACCTTAGATAATATTTATCAAATGCTTACTTTGTGAAAAAATTATTAAAAATAGATTTAATGTTTACATATTCTAAGAAAATGCTATTGGGATTATAGAGATGCAGGAGTTTTCTGTTGCCTTAATAACAAATCAAATTATGATAGATAAACATCTCTTATAAAACTTGATGGGTTAGTTTAATTTCAAACATTTAGGACTTTATTTTAAAATCATGCTATTAAATAATCACTTGCTTAAAAAGTTCAGTTACAAAGAACTGAATTCTAACAGGAAATCATTGATATAATATTACCTTCTGGGGAAAATTATCTTTTATATCTGCTAAAATGGAATTGCTAAAGCCTAAGTGAATTGCTATTCTAATGGATAAAAGCATTTCACAGAAAGTAGCATTCTAAAACCACTTATGTTCAATACAACACAGTTCAAAATTTACACCTGTAATTTTTCATATATAAGATCAGTATTAATTTGCATTGTAAATTCTAAATTACCTTAAGAATTCTGATAAATGTAAAAATAATGTTATAGCTTCCCTCATGATATTTTTAAAAGAGAAATGTTTTATTGTATCTCTTTAGATTGCTTTGTGTTCAAGTTCAGTTGCTAAGTCCTGTCCAACTCTTTGAGACCCTATGGACTGTAGCCCACCAGCCTCCTCTGTCCATGAAATTCTCCAGGCAAGAATACTAGAGTGGGTTGCCATTTCTTTCTCTGGGGACTCTTCCTGACCCAGGGATTGAACCCGCATTACCTGCATCTCCTGCACTAGCAGGTGGGTTCTTTACCACTGAGCCACCCAGGAAGCCCCGATCATAATACTACTAATAAAATAACCCCAATCATAATACTCATAATGTAATTTCCAATAAACATCACCCAATTTTCCCACTGGTACCTGAACAATGAGGTTGTGATCCACTCCAATGGCCATTTAATTGGCAAGTCCTTGATGATTGGCCTAGAAGTGTACGCTTTCCTGTGCAGGAATAGTGAACAGTAGACCCAAAAGTATACTTCTCACCAGACAGGACTGCATTAGGAGGAACGCCAGGGTGTCCACAGTCAATCACTACAATACATAATTATTGGATATAAAAATTTTTTATATCTCCTATCGAACAACCTGCACCAACTTTTTTTGAAATATTAATGAATCAGAATTATCTGTTCCACTATATACATCCTCTGAAAATCAAACATTTACATGTAAGTTGAAGTTACAGGAGTTATTCTGTTAGCCCACTCACCCTGAGTATGAGTTTAACAGGAACACTGTAAGTAAGCTTAAATGACTGACTCAATATGCCTGTATGTATTGGGGTGGTGGGTGTTTGTTTATATACACATGTACATGGATTGGAAGCATTCATTTGTCTAGGTAAGGATGTGAAAGATAGGGAGAGGAGTGGTATGGATTGGCTAAATAATGTTATAGGATTCCATATAGAATTCAAAATGCCCTACAGAAATTAAAAGGGAAAAACTTTGAGGGTAAAGGAGAAGGATGGAAGATGGATCTGTGGCACACAATTCAGACTATGCATATATAGTCTAAATTCTAGTCCTGACCATTAATAAATAAATCATCCTGTAAAACAAAAATACTCAGAGGCTTATCAACCAAAATACAGCTAAGTTGAGCAGAATCAGATGTTAAAACACTGAGAATTCTCTATAAGCTAGAAGTAGCTTGGGAACTTACTATGTGTTCCCTTTTATGACTAGAGTATTAAATATGATGAGTATTAAATAGCACATATGAGATATAAACTTAATAAAACCCCTGAGTAAATAACACACTACCAGGAAGTGCTATAGAAAATAAGGAAAAGGTAAAAAGTATATGAGAGCTATGAATATCTGAAGAAGTTCATGTTTACAGGTCCTATAAAAGATTTTTAACTTCCATGTTGTAGCCATACAAGGATAAGCGAATTACTTAAACCATTAGACTAACTAGTCTACAAAAAGAAATCAAATACATTTTAAACAAGGGATCAACAATTGACTGAATTATCTGCATAGTATATGAAATTAGATAGGCGCTATATAAATTTTTCTTTGTTCGTGAATGAGTACATAAATGATGCCACAACTATTTAAAAAACTGCATGTATATAAAGTACCTCTAAATAAAACAATCATAAAATGGTTTTATAATTTAGCAATTTAGTATAACTAAAAATTATTTGCACAATGATTGTTTCTTTCCTATCATGTCCAATATTCATTAACTCTGAGAAGCAAATGTAACTGAGTCCTATCAATAAGCTGAATGCCTAGAATTCAAGTTCATTTATCTGTCTTCAGATACTTTTGATTTATTTCTGTTAAATTATTTTCTCACTATATATGTTAATTATATGCAAAACTGCTACAATTTATTTTACTTATATTCTATAGCTCCCAAAATACATATAACAAAATTTATGCATATTCCTACTACCTTAAAGACAATGTATATTAACATTTCATATATGCATGTGCCTGTATAAGATAAATATTTAAAGTCAATGAGTTTTAAGTAACACTCTAATTTTCCCAAGCATTTTGCAGCCCTGGTGGCTATTTATGTTGACTCATTTTGCTTTAAATGAAATTTGAAATAGTAGTACAAGAGAAAATAAAAATATAGTTGCCTCTCGTGGAATGGCAACACCACAGAGTATGAACTATATCTGCCTTTAATATTCTGTCTGTTGCATGAAGGTTTAAAATCAAGGAATAATAGAGAAGTATTAATCATATTAATATTAATATAGATGGCACATGGGCACTGAACTGGTAGAATACAGGAAGGGCACTTTCAAAACAATAAAAAAGTACAATCAGTACACTTCCTTCTGATACACAGCTCTAAATATTTCATAAAGACAATAAATACACATGTTGGTTTCAGGGCATTTTCTCAAGGAAGAGTTCACATTATCTACTTACTGATACATTCTGGTAAAGGTTTGTCCCATTGTCCATTTGGTTGACATATCAAAACTGAAGATCCAAATAAGAAATATCCAGGATTGCAGTCATAGAATACCACAGTGCCATAGGTGAAATTCCCATGTTCTATTTTACTTTCTCTTTTGGAATTGGCTGGAATTCCAGGATCAGAACAGTTGACCACTAAACAAATGACACATTTTAAAAATATATATTTAGGATAATATAATATATAAATTTTCATTAGAAACTTAGTTAATTAGTAAATTTTATCAAACAAATGAGTAAATTTTATCAAACAAAACAAAGATTCAAGCAAGAAAATTAACATAAAGAACTATGGATATATGGCTGACAATATTGGAAACAGGAGAGCTTCTTTGCAAAACTATTTTAAACAACAGCAACTCTGTAAATATACTGCACACAGATTTATAAAGAATGATACATTAAAAAAAGAAATATACCTTTCAACCTATGGTCATAGACAATGGAGGAAAATGATAATTGAGTTGTATTTTATCAGACTATGAAATATATCATACTTCTTTGCAAACAGAAAAAATACAAATGATTCTCTATGTTTCCATAGAGAGAACAATAAACAAACTCCTAACAAACACAGGTATTACCGTAACATAAACCTCAAACATTGTTTTTCCAAAAATATGAAGATTGTCATACTGAGTAAAGTAAATCAGACAGAGAAAGATTTAGAAAATAGAAATAGAGTCACAGATGTAGAAAATGGACTTATGGTTACCAGGAGGAAGAGAGGAGATAAATTGGGAGATTAGGACTGATATATACACATCACTATATATAAACTAGATAACTAATAAGGACCTACTGTATAGTACAGGGAACTCTACTCAATACTGTGTAATTACCTATATGGGGAAAGAATCTTAAAAAGATATATACATACATACATATTTACATACATATATATATAAATAAAACACCTGAAACTAACATAACACTGTAAATCAACCATACAAAAATTTATAATATAACATTGTAAATTAACTATACTCCACAATGTTTAAAAATGTGAAAAAATAAGCTGAGAAGATTAGTTCTATTAATTTTGAAGCCAACTGCAAGTAAAAATGAGCTAAATGACTTTACATACAGCTATAGAACAGGTACCAGATAACACAGTTAGTTAAGCAACTGAAATAACATTTATCAGTTTTATAACTTCTAAAAAAGTTAACAAATAAGATAAAGGAAAGCATTAGTAATGAGATGACATTAATATTAAATATTTGTTTTATTAATTTTCTACTGTTTTGCCCAAATTGTTTCAAATATCACCATTTGTGTTTATACAGACATATTATTACAATGCTCTCAGCTGTAATACGGTTAGATTTTTACCTTTGCACACTGGTGGAGGATGGCTCCACTGTCTGTTGGCCTGGCACTGGGCCTTTGTTGGCCCCTGCATGAGATACCCAATATTGCAGGAGAATGTTACCAC
This sequence comes from Ovis aries, assembly GCF_016772045.2. Taxonomy (NCBI): domain Eukaryota; kingdom Metazoa; phylum Chordata; class Mammalia; order Artiodactyla; family Bovidae; genus Ovis; species Ovis aries. Next base: position 65,181,295 of record NC_056062.1, on the reverse strand, counting down.
ATCATTAAAATTGAATCCATTCCCACTTGTTCTTCCATAAATTGGACTACCAGGGTGACCACAGCTCACAGCTAATAGCAACAAGGTTGGGTTGGGAGAGACACAGAATAGAATAATTGGTTATCAATTATTAAATGAAAAGTACACGTAATTACTTCAAAGACTGTGGAAAGAAGGTCACTTTTGTAGGAAAAAATACTTAATTTTATTAATGCAAAGGAACAATTTAGAAAGCCAAACTGGTCCAATAGAGTAGAATCATTGCAATATTATGTTAGAGAGTAGACAATTATTTGTAATTCTAGTAATGGTATGCAAGTGGTGCATAGATATTAAAAGTTCCATGGTAACTTTTCATTTTATTTCTTTTTAGGGAAGAATACTGAAATTCAAAGACATTTGGGAATGATTGAAGTTCACATAACTAGTTAACGGCAAAAAGGAATGAAACTGAATCAACTTTCCTTTTCTAGTGGGGCTTAAGAATTGAAGATAAATGAAGGCAATTTTTGGTATTTAATTTTGAAATCATTTCTTATATTATTTATGCAATCATTTTTTATGATTAATGGATAAACAAAAGTGTGCTTGAAGAATAGCTTAATATGACTGCAATAAAAATGATGTCTTATGCTGTATTAGAATTCTTAATATATTGAGATACCAATATTAACATTCCCTAAACCAAACAACCTTACTGGTATGTTTTCTTCACTATTGATATTTGATAACCTAGCAGTTTTGTTTGGAAATACTGACACAGATGTAGAAATTAGATGAACTATTTCAATTAGATGAACTATTTAAATCATTTTCAAGCTGTTTTTTAGAATTTATTTAGTGCTTGGTTTTCCCAAACACATCGTATTTTTATGAACTGTTTTATTACATTATCTCACTAATTAATCATAGCAACTCCAGTAATACTGCTTCATAATTGGGCACAGTGAAAGACGACGTCACTTTTAATACTTCGAAATGACCCAACAGCAATTAATTTTCTGCTGTAATGTTAATATCAACCATTCATTTGAAAATGTAACTGAATCTTATTCCTGTTTAAAATTATTAATAGAGAAACTTGTGCTTGTTTTACCTCAGGGGCCAGTTTTCATTTATAGTCCCAATTATTCAGCAAGAAAAGTAGTAGTGTTAGTTGGCTATGCCTTTTATATAATGAGGAGATTCCCCAGTGGCTCAGCCAGTAAAGAGTCTGCCTGCAGTTCAGGAGACCCAGGTTTGATTCCTGGGTCGGGTGAAGGAAATGACAACCCACTTCAGTATTCTTGCCTGGAAAATACCATGGATGGAGGAGCCTGGCAGTCTACAGTCCACGGGGTTGCAAAGAGTCAGACATGATTGACTGACTTCACTTTCTTTATATAATGAAAGGGAAAAAAATACTGGTATAGATCCAGCATAATATTTCTGTCTTTAAATCATTAGATGGTCTGTTATTACATGCACACACAACACAGATACGCAATTTTGATAACTGTATGCTCTATTATCTATTAAATCTTAACACACTAATGTATTTTCCATTAAACTAGAACTCCAATAAAATACTGTTGATTGGATATGAGGTTGACAGTGATAGAATTTATAAATATGTGAACTCATACTAAAAGCCCCATGAATTATTTCTCTGAAGCCTCCAAAATCTTTGTCATTTAATCCTATATGTTAAAACTACAACATGTTTACACTGTTTATCCTCATTTCCTAACACCGGTTTTAATACAAATATCAGTGATCACTGGTGGAAATTATCAGGAGAAAAAACAAAAATACATGGATAATTTACTTTTCAATCCAAAATAGGATAAATTGTGATGTGAAATATTGTGTAATTCTGAGTCCTGGGTATTCAGTGAGAGAATGAAAAAGTACTAGAATATTTTAAAATTCATTTTATCCTTCATGTGTAAATTCACATCTAAATTAACTTAAGAGATTAGATGAATATTTGCTGAACTAGTGAGATCTTTTATTAAAACAATAACAAAATTGTTCCAAATCCAAAAGAGTAATGACACACATTCTAATATATCTTCCACTTTCATAGTGAATGTTTTTTTATACTTCTGAACACACCCTACTTTAAAGACTAGCATGTCAGTATAAAAAAATGCATTGTGAGAACTTAGTTCTTTAAATACACATGCATACCTGTGTGTGTATCTGTCTATATAATCATTTACCTTACCTAAGAAAAAAATATTGGTAATTACATGAGAACTGAACAGAGGTCTTTGACTACTTTTGCTATGCTTACTTACGCACACAGGCTGGAAGTTGACCAGACCAATTGTGATCTTGTTGACATATTCTTACTGAAGAACCAATCAAGCGAAAACCAGGATTACATTGATAAACAACTGTGTCTCTGTAACCATAATTTTCTCCAATGACTTGACCATTCACAATAAGCTCCGGAATTCCACAGTGACCCGCTGAAATGGGTCAAAATAATATTTTTTAATATTTTGATCTAGTTTTATGATTTATGTATTTATATACAATACAGCAATATCCTATTTTATGACACAAGCAATATTTCATTTTAGGAAAAGGAAAATAAAAAAAGAAAAAAACAAAATAAATACATAGAAGAATATATTAAAGACATTTATAGAAATCAAGGAAATAGATAAATAACAGAGAAAATTACCTGAACTAAAAATTCTTTCTTTAAAAACAAGAGAAAAGGCTCAAATAAACTCAGAAATAAAAGATGAGAGATTACAACTATTAGCACAAAAATACAAAGAATTATGAGACTACTAGGAGCAATTATTATCAACAAATTGGAAAAACTAGAAGAAATGTATAAATCTTTAGAAATTCACAGTCTTTCAAGACTGATTCATGAAGAAATAGAAAATCTGAATCAAACAATCACCGTTCACAGATAGTGACAGTAGTCAAAAACCTTTCAACAGACAAAAATCCAGGACCAGATGACCTCACTGGTGAATTTTTAAAAGTTATTCTTCTGAAACTCTTCCAAAAAATTATATGGCAGAGAAATCTTTGCAGCTTATTTTATGAGGCCAGAATTATCCTGACACCAAAACCAGTCAAGGACACCACAAAAAGGAAATCTAAAGATCAATATCCCTAATAAATATAGATGTAAAAAAATCCTCTTGGCAAACTGAATTCAACAATACTTTAAACAAATCATACACCAAGATCAAGTGTGATTTATTCCAGGGATCCAAGCACTATGTTGGGCTTCCCTAATAGCTCAGATGGTCAAGCATCTGCCTGCAATGCAGGAGACTTGGGTTTGGAATAACAACAGTAATCACACAAGGAAAAGAAATAAAACACATCCAAACTGGAAGGGACAAAATAAAACTATCACTATTTTCAGATACTGTATATAGAAAATTCTAAAGATGCTACCAAAAACTATTAGTAGTAATAAATTTAGTATAGTTTCAGTATACAAAATTAAATGCCATGGAACAAGTAAGCCTGTGTGCCACAGCTAATAAGCCTGTGCTCTAGAACCTGGGAGCCACAATTACTGAGCCCACATGTGGCAAGTACTGAAGCTCATGTACTCTAGGGCCCCTACCCAACAAGAGAAGCCACCACACAGTGAGAAGCCCTAGCATCACAACTAGTTCTTGCTCAGTGCAACCAGAGGAAAGGCTGTCCAGCAATGAAGACCCTACATGGCCAAAAACAAATAAAATTATATATAAAGAAGGATTCAAAACCGTGAACTCCTAGAAGAAAACATAAGCAGCATATTGTCTGACATCATTCTAAACAATATATATTTTTTTAGATCTGTCTTCTTTGACAAAGACAACAAGAAAAATAAATAAAAAAGCTTGTACACAGTGAATGAAAACTGTCATCAAAATGATAAGGCAATTGGCGGAATTAGAGAAGATATATGAAAATGATATAAATGAAAAAGAGCTACTTTCCAAAATATATAAAGAGATCACATAGCTCAGTAACAACAGTAAAAACAACAACAACAACAAAAAAAAAAAAAAAAAACAAGCAGTTGAATTAAAAAATAAAATAAAATAGGCAGAGGACCTCAGCAAACATTTTTCCAAAGAAGACATATAATTTGCCCACAGGCACATGGAAGAAGCTGGATATCACTAAACATCAGGGAAATGCAAATCAAAACCATAAAGAGGTATCACCTTACACCTGTCAGGATCGTCATTATCAGAAAGACAACTAGAAATAGCAAGTGTTGGTGAGGAGGTAGAGAAAAGAAACCCCTGTGCATTTTTGGTGAGAATGTAAACTGGTCCAGCCACTATGGAAAACAATATGGAGATTACTCAAAAAATTAAAAATAGAGCTTCCATGTGATCCAGCAATCCCACTACTGGGTATCTATCCAAAGGGAAAAAATAAACACTAACTCAAAAAGATTTATGCACTTTCATGTTCATTGCAGCATTGTTTACAGTAGCCAAAATATGAAAACCACTAAGTGTCCCTCAATAGATGAATTGATAAAAAACTATAAAATACACACACTCATCTCACACATGCATAATGGTATACTACTCAGCTATAAAAAGTACAGAATCTTGCCATTCAGAATAACACGGAGGGACCTTGAGGGTATTACACTAAGTGAAATAAGTCAGTAGAGAAAGATAAATACCACAATGACTTCACTTATATTTGGAATCCAAAAAACAAAACAAAAAAGCAAACAGAATAAAAACAGAGAAAAGATTAGAGGTTGACAGAGGAGAGGAGAGTAAGAGGAAGGTGAATAAAATAAGTAAGTCATGAGGATACAATGTACAGCTTGGGGAATATATTCAATAATTTTGTGTTAACTTTGTAAAGTGACAGTAACTAGACTTACTCTAGTAACTATTTTGCAATGTATACAAATGTTGAATTCATATGTTGTAAGATAAACTAATATAATACTGTATGTCAGTTATCCCTCTATTAAAAAAAAAAAAAAAGAAGAAGAAGAAGAAGGAAAATGGAGACCAGGCCAGGTGAAATATCTCACTGAAAGACAATCAAGGTAGTCAAAGGTTAGAAACTTAAAAAAACAGTTGGCAAAATTGTTAAACTCCTAGCTTTGTTAAGCTCCTAGCTAATCCTACCAACAAACAAAAAAGATACTAAAATTACCAATGTCAGGAAAAAATGAAGTAACATTACTATAAAGCTTACAGATGTTAAAAGGATCAGGGAATATTAAGAACTGTTTTATTACAACATATTTAACAATTCAGAACAAGAGGACAAATTTTTTGAAGTTGTATCATCCAAAAACTAACACAAGAAAATATAAATAGTCCTTTATCTATTAAAGTATCTATTAAAGTAATTCTTAAATAATAACTCCCTCTGCAAAAAAAAAAAATACACTTGGATTTATATTTTTTCACTGGTAATTTCAATCAAATATTTAAGCAAAAAAAGCAAGGAAAAAAACAAACAAATACCAGTCTTATACAAACTCTTAGAAAACAGAAGAAAAAGAATCACTTCCTAATTTGTTTAATGAAGTAATCATAACCCCAATATTAAACCTATAAAAGACACAGAAAAAATGTCCCTTATGAATACAGATGCAGGACTTAAAAAAAAACAACTTAGAAAAAAATATATAATACATCATGATTATCTGGGTTTTATCTAGAAATGACTTGTTGGTTTAAGATGAAATATTGACCACTGTCATCTACCATACTTAGGAATGTACAGACATTTTCTGAACCTTATAAATACATCTAAGAAAAAAAGTTCATATTATATCAATTGATGAAATATTAAATCCTTTCCTCCTGATACAGGGGCCAAGAAAAGTATGACCACTCTCACTAGCTCTATTTAACATTGTTTGGTGGGCTATACTAATATAAAGGAATAAAGGAAAAACATAAAGGAAAAGACAAAAAAAGTAAAACTCTTATATTTTATGCTCATGACATACACATAGACAATGCTGTTTTAATAACTAATAGGTGAACAAAAGCTGCAGGATACTAGGATAAATAATTTAAATAATTTTTATAATAGAAAACAATTAGAAATGCAATTAGTAATTAACAATTTCATATAACAGTGTAAACACAAAAAAAATACTGCTGAATAAATTTAACAATAGGTATACATGATCTCTATGATAAAAATTTCCTATTGCAAAAAAAAAAAGAAGATCTTAATAAGTGAATAAATATACTAACTTCACCATGTTCAGGAAGTAGAGGACTTAATATTGTTAGATGCCGATTCTCCCCAATGATTTATACATTGAATGTAATTGTGATCATAATCTTACCAGGCATTTTAAAAATAAAAAAATAAGCTAATTCTAAAACATATATGAACACACAAAGGACATGGAGTATCCAAAGTGATCTTGAAATATAAGAACAAATTTGAAGTGGCAGATACCTTTCTGGAAAACAAACAAGCAAAGAAAAACCCTCAGCCTTACTTCATGATATATACAACAACAAATTAAAAATAAGTTGTAGATATAAAGTAATACCAAAAATGCAAAAATTCTGGAAAAATACATGAAATGAAATATTTGTGACTTATGATTGAACAAAGGTTTCCTAAACTAGAGACAGAAAGGAATAACAAGAAAGAAAAAAAAGAGAGAGAAAATAGATTTTATAAAAATTGAAAACTTCTGCTTATTAAGACACCATTAGGAGTGAATAGGCAAGTAAAAGGTGGGGAGAAATTATTTTTAAAAAATCAGTATGTAAAGAACTCCTATAACTCATAATAAAAGGCAATTTATAAGATACTTCAGAATTTCACAAAGGAAAATTTATGAATGGCCAATAAGCCCAGGAAACTGTACTTGATCAGTCATCATCAAGATAGTACAAGTTAAATTTTGCAAGATAACTTTATGACTACCAAAAAATGAATAAAATTTAAAAACTAGCTATACCATATGCTAGAGAAAATGTGAGACAACTAGAACTCTTCTAGACATTTCAATTCAGAGTATACACCACAAATGAATAGACGTGTCCACAAAAAGACTTTTATGCAAATATCCATAGCAACTTTATTCATAATCACCCCAAACTGGATTGAGTCCATATGATCACCAGTAGGGGAATGGTCAAGACAAGGAGATTCTACTTAGAGATTAAAAAAAAAAAATTACTGATACACACAAAAACATAACTGAAACAGAATAAAACAAACCTTACACAAAAAGAGTACAAAACTTAGGATTCCATTCACATGAATTTCTAGAACAGGAAGAACTACCATATGGCGAAAAAAACAGAACAGCTATTATCTCAGGGTGTAGGGGAGGAGAGCTGCAAATTGACTATGAAGGGTCACAAGGAAGCTTTCTGAGCTAACGGTAATGTTCTGTAACTACCGAGTAGTTTTAGTTATATAGGAGTACACAGCTGTCAAAATGCACCAAGTGTATTTATGGCACTGTACACTTTCCAACATAAAAAAAAAGAACCATAAGCAAATATTGAACTCTAGCTAGCTTATACGTATATAGAAATGTTTACAAATGAAGTGTACTGCATTTGGCAGTTTCAAAATGTGTCAAAAATAAAATGAATTATGGGTTAATACAGGCATGAAAGGATGAATAGATACATGATATGCAAATACAAGTGTTTAACTGTACATTCTAGATAGTAGGCATGTGGGTGTTCATCAAGTCTCTCAACTGATAAATTTATAATAAAATGCTGGGAGTTTGAGAATAAATACACTATATTTAAACAATCATAAGCACATTCTAGGACCATTCTAAGCCAAAAGTATCTGGGGCTATAAGGATAAGTTGTTTTCAACCATGAGAAGAATGACTGGGCTATGTGCATTATTCAAATTAATTCAAAATATAAGTTTCTAGGATCTGCTTATTTGGCAATAGTACATTCCTCCTACTGACATACTTTTGAATTTATATTAGATGTCAACACTATATCCTATGCAAGAATGTTGTCTTTATAGACTGAGACTCAATGTTTGTTTATAAACATTCCTCTTACACCTTATCATTCCAGAAAACAGAATCAGGGTTCTAAGTAGGTGAATAAAACCACACTCTATATACAAAATCCAATAAATAACATATAGCATACAATAGCAGTTCATCAGGACAAAGAGTTAGCAAATAGAGTATTTTAAAGTTAGTTTACATATATTTTAAAATAATGAAAAGCTTTATTTATAATAATAATATATATAATAAATAAAATATATATTTTCAAGTTTTAATAAAAAGTAATATTACATATGTTGAATTGTTAGGAAGTAAAAAGGGAGAAAGTTAAATGTGGAAATTGTTTTTCTTCTTTAGTCATTACCTTAAGCAAACAGGTGAAAGGAGAATTGATGGTTTAGAATGAATTAACAGCTACAGTGCTTAATTCAGTGGAGTATGCAGACATATAATTTTCAGCAATTAGTTTTCACCTTTTATTCTCACCATGCTGGGAAAAATTTCTGCCTTTCTTAATGACTTAAGATTCTCATTTGGAATACTAGTAGATTAAGATATATCTATTTAATAGCTTTTTTACCATGAGACATTTTAAAAGTTAAACATTTCCCAGTTTTTATCATCCTTACTGAGTGAATATAAGTTACTGTCTCTTATGAAAAGGGGCTGCCTTTTGAGAGGGAGAATAAAATGTTTGCTTAAAATGACTTAAAAATCTGTACCTAGGCATCTGGTGTCTGATCCACTCCAAAGACCTGAAGAAAGGCATTCCCGAACAGCAGAGCCCACAAGCATGAATCCTGAATCACAGGTAAAGATGGCTGTTGAGCCATATGAAGTCTGAGTTCCAATCTTATTTCCATTGGGAGGGGTTGGGAGTTCTCCACAGGAAATAACTTGAAAACAATAACATAATAAAAAATCCTAAAGATACAGTCAACATGAACTTATAACAAAATCATGTTTTCAACATTCTGAATTCCTATGATTTGACCATTAAAATTGACAATTAAATATGACAATTAAACTTGATATTTGCAAAACATGTTTGAAAGATCATGAAAGTATAGAGAAAATAAATGACATAATTTAAAGTTTTTCTCCTTTGAGTTCCCATGTAATGTAATAAAGTCACTCCGTCTTCTCTGACTCTTTGGGACCCCATGGACTGTAGTCTGCCAGAATCCTCTGTCCATGGAATTCTCCAGGCCACAATACTGGAGTGGGTAGCCATTCCCTTCTCCAGGGGATCTTCGCAACCCAAGGATTGAACCCAGGTCTCTCACATTGCCAGTGGATTCTTTATCAGCTGAGCCACCAGGGAAGTAATAGTGACATGTGATGACATGTGATTTTGTCTGTGTTTTTTGCTTAGCCAACCTGGTCACTCAACAGGTTGTGGTGAAAAAAAACAAAAACAAAACCAAACAGCAATATTAAAGGGAGGATAATTTATTAGTCTAAAGTCTTTCTCTGATTTATCAGTAACTTTAATAAGATTTCAGAGCCCATAAACAGCTAAATAAAAATTTACAGCTAGCAGTTTAAATCCAGAATTTAATAATTAACCACCAGCCTTTATCTGGCTCCAGGTCTGGCTTTCATCTCTAGGCTTTAGGAGACTATTAGACAAATAGAAAATTTGCAAACTTTGAAAAATTGCATGTAAAATTTAAGATATATTGATTGTTTTGAACTAATCCCCCGAACAATTCTTTGCAGAAGCTATAATATAGGGTTAATAACACTGATATTTAAATATTTTAATGTAAAAGATGAATAAATGAAGTACCAGAAAAAAATTCTGTTCTTTCCATTTTCTCTATGAACTGTAAATTCTTAGGTTCTGATTTTTGCTCCACTCTTACTTCTGGGCAGGAACCTGATCTTATGTAGAACTTAAATTTTTCTATATAATAAAGGACAGAACACAAAGAAACCAGACAAATATTTGTTCAATGTTTGATTTAATGAATGCTGCTGTTATACATTTTTTCCTAGCTCTTTGAAATATCCTTATCCCATGTGTCCTTTAATGAATTTGAAATGGAAGAACAATGAGACCAGAGAAAGGGAAAGATCTTGGGTGAAAACCTAAGAGAATAAGGCAAAATTTACAAATACATATGCTATAGTTTTAGAATATATAACTTATATGTGCATTTTGAGATTTAATTCATCAATGATTATAAAAATGACAACCCCGATTCTTTACTTGTATGGAGATTAAGAAAATAAATCAAATATTCATAAGTAAATTATTATTAGGTACTTGTATACTTGCTACATATAGACAGTTATCTGTTAGAGTTATCTGTTATGTTAAATATTTTAGTCACCATAATCCATTTAGATTTCAGATGTTTTTATTAGCTTATTTCTAAATTATGTGTTTATATCATAAATGCCTTAAAATTGTGATGTACATGAAATAAAAGGATGAATTTTCAGCTTAGTATATTTCCTGGCACTAAGTAAATACCCAATAAATGTAGTAAATAGAGTTCAAGATATTTCCACTGATTTTTCTATGTTCAGCTAGCTTATCTACTTTACACACTGGCCATGTATAGTATTATTATAAGAAAGCAAGAAAACAGAATGACTCAAATGTTCAATTTCATTCAATAAATGTTTACTGAATTTCTGCTGTGAATCAGGTTCTAGCTGGTATTTTCAACATGTAACACCATTAAATTGTAAATAGTAAGTATGAGATAGGTATTACTGTGGGCTTCCCTGGTGGCTTCGTGGTAAAGAATCTGCCTGCCAATGCAGGAGACATGTTTTCAATCTCTGATCTGGGAAGAACTTATGGAGAAGGAAATAACAAGCCACTCTAGTATTCTTGCCTGGGAAATCCATAGCAAGAAATCCATGGACAGCCTGGAAGGCTACAGTCCATGAGGTCACAAAGAACTGGACATAACAAATGAACAATAACAACAAGGCATTACTATAATTTTCTAGTCTAAGAAACAGAATAAACATTAAATAACACTAAAAGGCAGAGGTTTTCATTAGAATCCTTGGGTTGAAGCCCAGTTCTCCATCATTTATAGGCTCTATGACTTGACATAACATGATTAAATTCTTGGGCACAATTCCTTCTTTAGTAAAATAAATCTAATAATATCAACTGACATAGAATGGGAACTAAGGTATAACTGAAATAATACATGTAAAGGGCTAAGATCTGCATAGTTGTTTTAATAAATGATAGACCTAAAATCTAAGCAAAGAATATCTGAATCCAAGGACTCTGTTTTTAATAAGCATTTACAAATACAAAAACAGTTACAAAGTTTTTAAGATGACTTGAGAACAAATTATTTTTAATTAATATTATCTCATTATTGTTCTAGAGTGTGTAGAGAAGTGATCAAGTAATTCATTCACCAAGGACTGCTTATGAAATAATTTTAATGGAATGTATACTTACTTTGGCAATATGGTCTTTCATTTCTCCAACTCCAGGTACCATTAGGAAGACATTCAATAGAAGCAGGACCTAATCCATGATAACCAGGATCACAGCTGAAAACTACTTTGGTTTTGTATTCGTAATGGGAACCATTCACAATTCTCCATCTTCCATGTTCCAAAGTAAAGGAATTGATACTTGGACATGTAACAACTATACAAAAAACGAGATAAATACTACTAAGTCAGTCATGTCTGTTTTACTTAATTATGTCTCATATCTATTCCATTCTTAGTTCATCACTTCCTTACTTCCTTCACTACTGAGCCATACAAAGTCTTCAGTAATTTTTTTCTTCATGCTAATCTTTCCCTCAGCTCTATGGTATTATTGGAAGTTCCTTGAATATATCACGCTATTTCACAGTTGAAAGTACTTGCACATATTGTTCCATTTACCTAGAATCTCTATTACTGACTATATATTTTGAGAAAATCTGTTTTATGAGAATGATCTTTTTATGCAAGACTTGTGATATTGAGGTGGAAATTGTTAGGCAGTCAGTGTAGGGTCAGAGGCTCTGTTCTTTTCTAATTTCAATTTTAATTCTCCCATATGAATGTTTTGCTTCACTAGCCTAAAGCCATATTTGCTCCAGTTTCCAGGCATTCAGAGGCAAGCCTCACTAGACTGGAGGGTCATAAAACATGCAGACTCAGGACAAGACCAATATTAATTTACGTCCAGTTCATCAAGAAGAAAAACTCCAGGTGGACCATTAACTCTTAAACATATATTTGGTCCTTAAATAATTGTCTGAGGTCCTCAGAAAGGGTCAATGGATGCATCATAGTATCTGGAGACACTGAGAAAATGGGGGACCCAAAAATCCATAAAAATGACAAACTGAACATGGTAACATTTAAGCTGATTGTTCAGAAATTACAGATATCTGGCTCTGAGCCAACCAAAAGTGAACAGATTAATTCTAATAAAGATATAAACTGCTGTTATTCATGCCTTTTGGGGGCTCTTTACCCCCTCTCAGTGTCTATGCTAAGAACTTTATATTTCTATCCTTTAAAATAAACTTTGCCTGTGTGAGTGTTTATGAGTATTCAGTATTCACTCTTTTGCTGAATGAACAGAACTCAGTTCCCAGTGTCAATATAAACAGCTAATTCAAAACTTGCTCAGCGTAAGTAAATGCATTACTAGACACTTACGTTAAGATTTCAAATAATTTAACAATCCCATTTTAAATGAAATCACAGCTAAGTTGAAATGTCAGTACTAAAGGAGAATAAATAAGTGTTTTATATGGAAAAATTAAAGACCTTATTTAAACACATTTCCAGTCCTTTTGCTATCAAATATTTTATGTGAATTATTTTCAATAACCATTATATAATATTATTTTACCTATTTTACAGTATTAATGACAGCAATGAAAAATATTCAAAATGTAAGCTCTATGAAGAAGTTTGACAATTATTTAAAAGTTTGGATCATCTCAGCAGCATCATTTATGTTTATAAAAGCCAGAACTGAATATATTAAATATAATTTCATTCATGCAAACTTAAAAATTTTTTTCAAAAGACCTATGTATTGAAAACATGCTGACTAGTGGATGCCATTCTACAAAGTAAATTTTAAAAAGTCATTTTATTCTCTTGACATATATATTCTAGAGCTTCTGAAAATGAGTAAAAAGTCCTTACATTATATTCTAGTTCTTTATAGCACAAGACAGCTTAATTTATTTTATTTCTTAGACATCACTTCAGGGAAGAGCTCTAGAGTCTGATACATAAAGTTAAAGTTTTAAATCATATAAGATACCAGTAGAAACACAAGTGATGAAATTTTCTTAACATACATACCAACACAACGAGGGGTCTTGTTATGATTGCTCCAAGTTCCATCTGATTGACATATGGCTGTGGTAAGTTCCTTAGATGACAATCTATATCCATCATTACAAAAATAGGTAACTCGAGTTCCTACCAAGTAGTCTGTTGTGAGTATTCCTCCATTTGTTGGAGCTTTAGGAATCCCACAGGAAATTGCTAAATTAAATACATACATAGAAGACAAAAGAAGCAGAAAAATAATCAGCTGTCTTATTAATTTTAAAGCATATAAAACTATTTGGATTTTTATTAATTCCTCTGAAACAATTTCAGAATATCTCCCCAAAAAGCTTGTCTGAGCTATAACGTTTTCTGAATCATTTATTTCAAACTTGTGTTGAAAGTGCTTTTAAATTGGTGAATCCATACATTATTAATGCTTTTTTTCTTAGTTTCTTACTGAGATTTTTGTCAGTGTGTGCATGATTATCAGCATGTTTATAGATTATATGAGAAGGCAAGGTAGGTAAATATAGAGTGTATTAGTGCTAACTCATGTCTGAACCTAGCAAATTAGCTCTATTCAATTTGACTAAAGTGTTTACAGGTGGTGATAACCAACACACATGAGGATTTGGGGCAGGAGGAAAACAGGAGTTTTTACCTGGAAGCTGTATATTACCTTATCTTAGGTCCAGTCAAACTCCATGAATGGTACCGTTCATGGAATATGATGTGTATGGATATGTCTAATAAATGCAGGGCCAGGACTTACTGTTTTCAATGTAGCTTGGATATTTCTGCATTTTGTTGATATGTCTTTGACATCTTGATTTTTATTTATAAATATTTATAAATCTAATTTACATAAAAGTTAGTTTTACCATAAGGTGCTATTTACAGTATAGATTTATATTTAAATAGTTTATTATATATAAAATATTTTCACATAAGTTAAAATATCTATACAGAAGTCCCCTAAAGTCAGTTGCTTCCAGTCTGTGCACAATCTGCATCTCCAAAAAGAAAAAAAATAAATTTTCAAAGAATATATTTGGCAGACAAATCCTAAATGAGATTCTCTGTATCTTTTATATATAATATTCAGTATAAATATTCATACATCTATCTGCAGAAAGATTAATATATTTGATTATGGGTACAGACTTCAACCAGCTGGAGTTATTTATGACAGCTGGTCATAAAATTTCTAATTTCTGAAATACCTCATTTTATTGATTTTACATAAGACATTTTGGACTTGTAACTATATTTTTCCCATATGAAAAGAACAGAAAAATGTGAGTTTCATTGGAATATTTATAAAAGTTGTATTCTATTTACCCGTCTCTCATTTCAATCTAAAGCCCTTCACTTAGGTATTTAATTTTGATTAATCCATGCAAATTGACTACAAAGTTTAAAAAAAAAAAGTAATCTTAGCTAAACCTATAAAAAATTCTCAAAATTAAATGGCAGACCCCCCTACTGTTGAATAGTTTGATCTTTTGTCATTTAATAACTTACAAATTATAAACAGAAAAGTAATTTTGATTTAATAAATTAAGCAATCTCATATAATTATGTTATTATCCCAGCTATCTAATTATAGACCTCTAAAATAGTGGTGCAAACATAAATCATTCCCTGATGTCTATTAAAGCAATGTTAGTATTTCCACTTAGGACTTCTGGGAATTTCAATTTTTAACAAACCATCCACACTGAATCCCTACTGAAGACTGTTTACTGCAAATTGTTGGGATGGTGTAGGTTAAACTTACAGCAAAGTAAAAATGAAATTTAAATAGTATAGATTTTATACACATGGTTAGTATAAAATGACTGTATTTCAGAACTGAAAAAAAAAGACAACATACTAAAATGATAAAACAAATGTGCCTGTAAATACATTACAATTTAAGTTCTTAGCTAAAAAAAGAAAAACATAGTTCAGAAGAATCTTCATCACTGAGTGATTGTCAGAGGCTTCTCTCCAGAGCTCTCAAAAAATCACAAATTAAAAGTGAAAACAGGGAATATAAAGTGACTGTTTCTACATAACCCTGTACTGTTGCAGCCTGGCGGAGCAGAGACCAGAACCTGCCATATGACTCGAGGGTGTGGCAAACTGTGCCCTCCTGATTGTCCTCGCAAGCATGTCCACCGGACACACCTGGGGCAGGACATCTTTCTCCTCCGCTTCACTGCTTGCCCCTGCGGCCGTCCCCATGAACACAAAACAAGATGTTCCTGATTAACAGCAGAGCCTTAACTTTACTCCCTCTTTATGGTGTGCTGATCAAACTTCCCAGAATAGCTATTTTCTAATGATTTCATATGACTTCTACCAATAAAAGTGCGGGCTGAAAGGAGTCATTTTGTCTTCCTGCCATGGAGAGCTGGAGGGCCCCCTGACTCTCTGCATGCCAAATTATCTGTCTGTTGTTTTATTAGGCGCTCACCCCATTTCAAGTCTTTCTCACCCGCTGTGCCGTAAACGGCACTGTACAACATTCAATTGTGTAGAGGGATGATAACGATTTAATTCAAGGGGTCAATGAATGATCAGTTGATACACAGACAAATAAAACACCTAACCAAACCTGAAGAGAGACAACAGAATACTTTATCTATCTTCAACTGTGTTCATATTGTCTACCCATAGCTCAAGTAAAACGTGCAAGGATGTATAAGGAGACTGAAGAGACAAGAATAAAAGTGACTGAAGAATGCAAAACAAATTTGGAACAACAGCAACAACAAAACTGTATAGTGTATATAGCTCTTTCCAATGATATTTAGCCATTTCATTTTAATTAGTTATATCCAAACACAGATAGGTCACATACAATAAAATTTTTTTATAAAATAATCTTTTAAACTTGTTGCAATGAAAATCAAGGGTCGATTTTGGAAACGATTCTTTGAGTTACTAATATAAATATTTTATTACTTTACTATGTAAAATGTCTTTTTTCCAGCTACATTTTGATTTATCTTTTGTAATTATAGAAAAATTTAAAGTCAAGAACAATAAAAAAGGCTCTCTATATAAATGTCATATTACACACCAAAAAAAATCAATGAAATTATAGTGCTAACATTACAAAACAATGTCAAAATTTCAGAAAGTTCAGTATAATTTTTTATTTTAACCAATAGTTAACTGTTTTCACTAAAGTTTTCTTAAAGATTAATTATATACATGAATAATTATTGATAACATATTTAATTGTTCAAAGTTCAGAGCATTTAAATGTTTACTTTAAATCCATATGAAATACTAGAAATGTATAAATACATTTGCTATTCATTGGTCAAAGAAAAGCAGAAGTTTTGACAGTTTATTAAATGTATCTATTCTACAAGAAGTCAGTGCCTTCAGTGTCGGTAACCACTATCTAATAAGTAATTAATGTTTCTGCATCAATAAAATAAAGAAACAGTTTTTTAGTTCTCACTTTTTTCTATATATCTATGAAAACTGGACATGGAACAACAGACTGGTTCCAAATAGGAAAAGGAGTACGTCAAGGCCGTATATAGTCACCCTGCTTATTTAACTTATATGCAGAGTACAGCATGAGAAACACTGGGCTGGAAGAAGCACAAGCTGGCATCAAGATTGCCGGGAGAAATCTCAATAACCTCAGATATGCAGATAACACCACCCTTATGGTAGAAAGTGAAGAGGAACTCAAAAACCTCTTGATAAAAGTGAAAGAGGAGAGTGAAAAAGTAGGCTTAAAGCTCAACATTCAGAAAACAAAGATCATGGCATCTGGTCCCATGACTTCATGGGAAATAGATGAGGAAACAATGGAAACAGTGTCAGACTTTATTTTTTGGGGCTCCAAAATCACTGCAGATGGTGATTGCAGCCAAGAAATTAAAAGACGCTTGATCCTTGGAAGAAAAGTTATGACCAACCTAGATGGCGTATTGAAAAGCAGAGACATAACTTTGCCAACAAAGGTCCGTCTAGTCAAGGCTATGGTTTTTCCAGTGTTCATGTATGGATGTGAGAGTTGGACTGTGAAGAAAGCTGAGTGCCAAAGAATTGATGCTTTTGAACTGTGGAGAAGACTCCTGAGAGTCCCTTGGACTGCAAGGAGATCCAACCAGACCATTCTAAAGGAGATCAGCCCTGGGTGTTCTTTGGAAGGAGTGATGCTGAAGCTGAAACTCCAGTACTCTGGGCACCTCATGCAAAGAGTTGACTCATTGGAAAAGACTCTGATGCTGGGAGGGATTGGGGGCAGGAGGAGAAGGGGACGACAGAGGATGAGATGGCTGGATGGCATCACCGACTGGAAGGATGTGAGTTTGAGTGAACTCTGGGAGTTGGTGATGGACAGGGAGGCCTGACATGGTGTGATTCATGGGGTCGCAAAGATTCAGACACGACTGAGCGACTGAATTGAACTGAACTGAACTGATGAAAGCTATATTTTCATGAATTAGAGATCACAATTTAACAAGTAAAAGAAACCATTTCAGTTATCTGGTAATATCAAATCTTTGTTCATTTCAGCTTGTTGTTATCAAATTTTAAATTTTAATTGATTTGTTTTATATTTTATTTCTTTATATAAATTGCCTTTAATAGGTAAATTAGAGGTAACACCCATTTTTTATTAAAAGTGCTTTGTATGTTTAATGTGAGGCTTCACAGTTGCTATATATGCTTTCATATGCTGGGTAAAATAAATCAAATATAAATTTAAATTTGATATTGCAAAATAATATGATATGTTTTAAGACTGTCAAAGTCCAATGACATTACATCTTCCTGTGGAACTGTTAAACTTGTCTTTTGACTATACCTAGTAAGAGACTCAACTACTTTTAAAAACATTTTTGGACCTAGTCCAAAGCTCTAAAATATTCCATTTGTTGATTTGTCATTCTTTTGCATTGCACAATCAGAGTATGCCTTGATTTTTAACAAAATGAAAGTCATTTCTGTCAAGTTAGCTAAACAGTGAAAAAAAATAATGTGGTCATTGGCTACATTTTCTTTTACATTTGTTGCACTGGGAACACATTTTTGCACACTTGAGAGTGAATGTTTTCAGTGACCTTGGCCATCTTACCCTCTCTTTTCTCTCTGCAGATTCTACAGTAACACAAAATCCAGCTCCGGGTCATTCATTTCTGACAGCTAAGTGACGGGATGGTAGATGTATGAGTACAGTATGCATATAAGTGGAGAGAGTAAAGACATAAATCACATAACAACAAATGAAACATTATGAAACAATGTGTCACATGCTCCTCAAATCTATCAGCCTGTGTTTTCAAGCCTTATTTTCCTTAGAGGTATCTATAATATGCTTCTGAATATTTATAATTTTAGAAGTTTCAGCAATCTAAATGAAAACGCTAAACGAGGTTAATCTTTTATCAATGTGCCATTTTTGGCTAATATACTTCACCTTGACAAGCAGGGACCGGTGCATCCCATGCGTGATACCCATAGGAAGACTTTCTGCACACAGCACTGCTTTTCCCAACAAGTCGGAATCCTCGATCACAGGCCCAGCGGACCACACTGTTTAGCTGTCCTCCTGTTTGACTGATAATGTATCC
Source organism: Ovis aries (assembly GCF_016772045.2). NCBI lineage: Eukaryota > Metazoa > Chordata > Mammalia > Artiodactyla > Bovidae > Ovis > Ovis aries. The sequence goes on along the minus strand of NC_056062.1, from coordinate 65,162,449 downwards.
ATGAGGTGGGGATTCTGGTGTACTACAGTAGAAAGCTTTTTTAAAAGAAAATAAAAACCACTGTATAACTAATGAATCAGAAACTCTTTACAATTCAGTTATAAAAATATAATAATACTAGTTCATAAAAACTGGTCAATTCAATTGCCATCTAGGTGAATTTTACTTCATATGGACATCATATTATCTTCCATCCACCTGACAATCTATTGACATAACCTTTAGGAGACATAACTATTTCTGGACTTTTTTCTAATTCTTATTGTCACTGAAGATGTCTCCTAAGTTGAAATACATTATACTTTTGTAACACCCTGAAGGTTCAAAAGCCATACAAATAGTTCATTGAATTTTGGAATGGTATTATTTCCTGTCATTTGAAAGGCCTATATGCCACAGTTTGGGTAGCAATATTTTAAAGCATGTATCTACATGTCACTTTGAAATTATCTCCAGACACCTATGTCATGTTAGGGCATGCATTTCATTTTGGTGGATGTCTAAAATAGACCCTTCCACATTTCATAATCCTCTCTCCCAGTTTATTAAAGAGTTTCCATGCTGTCAAGAGTGCTTACATATGGTGATAAAAAATGCCAATAAAATAAAACTTTTTTAATCTCCTGAAGTCTGAAATGTCAAAAGATAATGTCAACTGGCTTTTTCATATACATGTACTTTTAAGACTATTCAGCCTGGCAGGATCCATTTACCCTTTGAAACGTCAATGTATTCATCTGAGAAAAAATGAGACTTTAGGGGTAAATAGTAAGAAAGAGATGGATTTAGAATATATGTGTCATAACCTGTCATTGTCTAAAGGCAAAATATGTACTCAATATGTCAAGTCGTTCTTAGGGCTAAAAATGATGTTTTCATTATATTTATGTCCAACTTTGTCATGAAGATCAACATAAATAAGTCTTTAATATAGTCTTTAATATGGTGAATCTAATGCTTATAATTGTTGGATTTAAATGGTTTCCCTTTAAGTTATTATCATCATTAAAAATACAACTTAATGTTCTGCCTTTTTAAATAAAGTCTGGGCACAGCTTTAGTAAAAATATATATATATAAAGCTCATATGATAGAAACTTTGATTCAAATATGAAAGAATATTAAGAATGACTTGGGTACATATTTCAGTCTTTAAATATTTCTCCTTTGCATGCCTAATAATATTTCAAACAATAGAAATTATAGGATAAAAATTATAAAAATGCTATCATGTAATATCAGTAACAACTTACTTCTAATATGGAAAAGACACATTGTTGACAAACTATCATCTTATAATTTTAAAATCAAAGTAGACAAAAATATTATATTTGTATATTTTATACTATACATGCAAATTTATATAAATGAGTAAAATTCAACAGTTTACCTTTAAAACTAGAATCAAATATACTTAAGCTTATGTCTACAATTGTGTCAGAATAATTTATAAAATATTTAAGAAAGTAATTTTCAGTAGAACTGATTTGCAATGATCCGTGGCTTCAGGAGACATGATCTGAACACTAAAGAAAGAGATGACTGATTGGTTCTGAAGTATTTTGTTCCTGAGCACATACCCATGGCCTCTGACATGACTTAGGATGGTAGTAAAGAAAAGGGATATAATCTTTGCATAATGGAAAACCATATACACTTATCAACAGGAAAATTTGGGGTTCAGTATCAGTAGACTTCATAAACAGGAAGGCATATAGAAAAAGCTATTTCATCTTGATATTAAGAATTTTCAGCCCTCATCTTTTTCACTATTACTCAGTGAAAAGCAATGATGAAAAAACAATTAATTTTTTAAAACTAAAAGGTTTTAAGTGATCTAGTAATCATTTTGTATTTTAATATTTAAAATATTTTAGAAAGTATCATAAATCAGTGGGCAATGATAAAAAAAAGATTTTTACAATTGTATGTTTATCCTTTGTTTAAACTTATTAAAGGAGTTATTTATATATTAAATAGATCAGATACACACAATTGAGCAATACTATTATTTTTTGAGCGTTCAAGGGAACCTTCTCTTGGGAAAATAAACACTTAAAGTATCAAAGTTTATAATTAAGTTAAATACTTTAACTGCTTTTAATTATTTCAAAAATTATGTGAAAGACATAGTACTGTTTACCACTATAATAAGGAAACAGAGGGACAGAAATGTTATATAAATAACTCAAGAAACGTCAATAGAGGAACCATGATTCAGATTCATACCTAACTGAATAGTATCTGTGTCTGTGCTCCTTAATCACAAGCATATTGAGGATGCAGGTGAGGTCTGCACTGAAGTTATAAGTATCACATACCTATATATCTTATCCGGAAGCCTTTTTTGTTATTGCCATGATCTGCTGACCATTGCAGGAATACTTCATGACCATTGCTTGTTATATTAAAAGCAGATGAATAATCCCCACTGAGTGAAACAAGCACTGGACTTTGAATATTTGGTCCTTCAGAAAGAAAATAATACAATTTAGATATAACTTTATGTTTAGATAAATATAAAGTATTTATGTTTAGTATTTCATATATTTAGAACAGTATTAAATATGGTGAAATTCATCCAGGACCAATTTATTTCATCAACAATAACATAACGTGTTTGTTTACACATTTTAATTCCTTAGCTAAAGCAGCTACGTTCATAACAAAATGATCAAGCTAAGTGCAATTTTCATATGGTATATAGGTAAGTTTGATGTTGCTACTTCTAAAATTGTCCATAAGGTAAAATAAAGTCATATAGGCAGCTGTTTATATTGGCCTGAATGTATACTTAGAGCATTTTTGAATTTGTGAATATCCAGTAAATATAACCTATGGTTACCATCATACACCTGAAGAACATCAAATTCTTTTTCTGTCTGGAAGAATTCTACAAACATGCTGATGTTATATCCTTTTTCCACAGAAATGCTCCAGGCACACATTTGAAGATTTGGGTAACTGTCAGGATATCCAGGGCTCAATATGACTCCCGTAGAATCCAGGCGTAATTCATTGGCGGGACAGAGCACTGTTAGAAAAAATGTATCATTAGATAATGCTCATGTTTCAGACTTAAGTGAAAACTGCATTTTAAATACTGGATATTCTGTTTCTATGTTAAGTAACATTAAAGGAAACAAAACTTTGAACTATGTGTATAAAATGACAACTTGTATACTAAGCTTGCAGTTCAAAAATGAAGCAATGTCCCAAAATTGCATAATATTAATTTCCTTTTTATTACATGGGAGAAACATTTTCTTTCTGGATTAATAAATATAAATATATAGATAATTAAAAGATAAGGCATTTACTTCCCTCTCTATCTTTATATTATTTCCCTATCTTTCTTCATCTTCTTATGTTCTTTTCCCTCTGCCTCTCTTATCTAAGTCCTTTTCCTTCTTAATTTTTTCTTTTGTCCTCAAACTTTCATTCACTCAGGTATGTGAGGACAGACAGGAAGTTGCCCTACCTCAGAGTATTCATTCCAGACAAAGCTACTTCTCTAATCTCAGGAATATCCTTAAACCATGAGGATTTAAAACAATTTGGGGTCACTAGTTACCTTTCCAGACCAAAAAGGTAAGACAAAGCATAAGCTGTTCATTTCATAACAATAAATCAACTGCATCTCCAAAGTATAATACACTAGTAAATTATGGCAACATATGATTGTTCTTCAATCAAATTAATAACTTGAAATAACTTGAGTTAATAAACTCTGCCATAAATTAATACACAGATTTTTGAATATTTACGATAGAATATACTATAGCTAATCTAAGAACTGTTTTCTTTCTTTTTTTTTACTTCTATTTCTCTTATTGAATCTGAGATGTTTGCATCTTCGATGTGATTTTAAAATGAAAAAGTAATAATTCAACAAATAGTATTGGATCATTCTCAGTCTAAAAAGAGAAATCTGATGTTTGCTTTTTACAAAGTGAAAAATATGTAAAATAAATGAACAAACAAAGAAATTTTAAGATTAGAAATGGAATGGAAAAAATGAATCAAAGATATTGAAATAAAGGATACAGATAATTAAAAGATATGACAAGTAAGTTTTATTAAAAGGGTTATGTTGTGTATGCCCAGCTACTGATATTTAATATTTCTTAAATATTTAGCTAGGTGAGTAACTGTATTACTGAACATGTCAACCCCTCAATAAAAACCATTCAGCACCTTCAAAGCCTTCAAGGTTAGTCCCTGCATGCCTCTCCAGCTTTGTTTTCTGCTGTTCCTCCTCTGAAACAGAATGCTCCAAACATACTGAATAACCTATAATTTTCTCAATTCAGCATATCTGTTAGTGCTTCTGTTTCAAATGTCCTCCTCTTGTCTGATACACTTGAAATATTTGGGCACCTCAAAACCCAGACCAAGTCTCATCCTCTGTGAAATACTTCCTGAATCTCTCCTCCATCAGTCCAAGCAGATCTGCTTATTTCCTTCTTGGTGCCTTTTTAATGTATGCTTCTATTATTGCAGTTAGTTAATTTTATGGTTATAATTTCTTTGCCTTTTAGACTTTCTTCTTAGGCTATTGTTATAGAAAAGCAAGTGTATGTCTTAATGGTCCCAGTGTTTTCAACTGAACAAATATTCCATATTACATTTGAAAAACTGAGACAATTTGATATAACTTACTGTAAGTACTAAAATTAACCTATTCTCATACTAACCAATATAAAGCAAGAATATACTGTTAAGCACTTTCTGTTATTTGCCACCACAACTTTAAGAAGTGTATACAATTTTTCCCCTTTATACATGTTTTAGTTTCTAAGTCGTGTCTGACTCTGCAACCCCATGGACTCTAGCCCACGAAGATCTTCCATCCATGCAATTTTCCAGGCAAGAATACTGGAGTGGGTTGCCATTTCCTTCTCTAGGGGAACTTCCCAACCCAGGAATCAAACCTATGCCTCATGCACTGGCAGGTGGATTCTTTACTGTTGAGCCACCAGGGAAGCCTTAATCACCTATTATATTTCATTTATATTAAACCCTTTGAAGAACATCATATTTAGAAATGCTTTCCATGTTTTAAGTGTGATATAAAGAACTAAAGAGGATCCAGGGAGGAATAACAAAAGTGTTGTAACCTCTTTTATGAGAAGTGAAAAAGTAAAATAATTTAAAATAAATTATTACTAAAATCAGTATAGATTAGTTACAACATATTCCAAATGAATGCCAATTATTTAGCAGGATTGTGAATTAATTCAATTGAAGAAACAAAATATATATTTTTGGCCATACTGTGTGGCAGGATCTCATTTCCCCAGATCAAACCTCTTTCCCTTGCGTTGGGAACATGGAATCTTAACCACTGGACCCAGGAAGTCCCTAAACAAATATTTAAACTCAGATTTTTTTGCCTAAGTGTTAGGTCAATTAATTAATATAGTAACTGTCTAAACTCATTCTGAGGGATAATTAACTTTAGCTAGTATCCATAGTGTTATTATGAAACAAACATTGATTGTCTCCTTTTTTGTATTCTCCTCAGCAGATAAAATAGGAGGAGACACACTTACTACAGGAAATTCTGATTTTAGAAATAAGTTATTGAAAGTCTTGAGATATGAGGGACTCAAATAACTGGGTTAACAAAAATTTTTTTAATTAAAAATAATGCTGAATTTGGATCTAGATATAAATAAGATGTATTGTTCTCCAAGAGCTCACAATTAAGTTATATATTGGGTCAAGGAAGAAATCTTGATATGTAATTGCTTGTTCATTCAGGAATATAGGTGATAGACTTCAGAATTAACAACCAACACTAAGATGGCCTACAAAATCATTGATTAAGATCAAGGGAAATTCTTATACTGGTGCTGGTTATACCTCCAAACTCATCTTTTCTTTCTTCATGCTTTAAGAGCCTGTATCTTCTTCTAAGGACTCCACAGAGGTAGAAAAATCAAACATTTCTTCCTACTGACAGCATGTTTGAAATAATGAACAGAATTTTTGTTTTATCATTGTAAGAGTTAAGATACTGCATGGAAAATTGATTTTTATTTTTCAGGAATAAACCCCAGTGAAGGAAGCAAGTCAAGAAAATCTGAGGAGGGATAATCAAAATCAATTTTATTCAAATTAACCAATATTTATAATTAATTACTATGTAAAAAAAAGAAAAAAAGAAAGAGAAGTCACTCAGTCATGTTCGACTCTTTGCTACCCAGTGGACTGTAGCCTGACCGGCTCCTTCATCCATAGGATTTTCCAGGTAAGAGTGGGTTGTCAGATGTATTAGGCACTATTATGGCCCTAGGAGCTACACAAGTTAATAATACATGATTCTTGAACATCAAAATCCCTGTACATCATTCAAGATCCATCATGGTCTTGTCCTTGTAACACTGAATTCCTTGAAGTCTGCAACTCACCATCTTTCATTTCTGTGTCTTTGCATACACCTCTGTTTCTTGGATAACTCTTTTGCTAACTCAGTTCTACCAAAGTAAGTATCATTTGTTATTCAGAACCCATGACTAAGGGAGTAATGCCTCCATCAAGCTTTCCCTCTCGTATAAACAGTTTACAATTATATGATTCTACCTTACCACTATATGCTACAGCTTATATGGCTGTCATATTCCTTACACCATTTTGCTTTCATAGCAGGGACCATTTACAACTTTGTTTTTTGTTTATTCCCTTAGATCTTCATTCTTAATATGTGCTCAATAAAGTTTAATGATTCTAGTTGTTAGAACAGAAGCTACTTGCAATCCACATTGGAACCTTTATTTAAAGTGGTTTCTCCTGTTTTCTATCTCCACTTCCAAACCTCACAGCAAAAGTAATTTAAATAAATTGAAGCGACTATGGGATAAACTAGAAAAATTAAACCTTGGATGAATAAACAATGTTTAGTTAAATCTGATAAATAATGGAATGAAAAACACCATATATGAGTAGTATAATTTTTAAATTACTGTCAGTTAAATATATAATAATTATATAAAATAGAGTTTTCTCAATTTTGTTAGTACTGAAAAATAAAACAAATACTTAGAGATAAATAATGATAAGAATTGGTACCTTGACAAACAGGAGGTGCACCATCCATCTGGAGTCGTTCTCCTAATCTGCATGTCAGAATTGCATTACCAACCAAAGTAAATCCTGGAAGACACTGATATCTAATAATATCACCTATTGAAAAAACAGGCAGAAAGGGCTTCAGATAAGCACCAAGGTAATGGTTAAAATAAACAGATGGTCCAGTTATAAAATCTGAATATTTTTTCTTGCAGTCACTTTCAATCAGTATAAAAATTCTATTGTAAGCAGCGATGATATTCAGAATATTAAACTACTAGTTTAATGTCATGAGCACTGACCAACTGGAACTGCAGCCAAGAATAAATACCAATAAAACTGGTACTGGGGCAATCTGATTATATATAAGCAATAGTAGTAAGGAATAATTTGGTTGGTACAGGTAAGATATTCATTAAAAATATATCAAGCTGTTAAAAGGATTCATAGTTACTGCTATCAAGATTAGATTCACATTGGTCATTGATATTTTCTTACATTTCTCAACCAAAATTAATATTAATAGATAATAATGATGAAATTTATTATGTTACATTAAGATGCATTATTTTCTTACATAATTTTTCAAACTATAAGATATTATTGAGGTTAAATTTCCAATCAGTTTTAAAAGAACTTTATTTATGATCACATGGAGCATAATGAGTTGTTTTCAAGGATATGGAAGTCAAACATGTCATCTAATACACCCTGCATATCATTTATTATACATATCAAGTTTATGCCTGAATTTGAAGAGCTATAGTTAAGACTACAGAGTTGGAAGGTAGCAAAATAAGAATTTGGAAATAACTAACAGAATAGTTATATGGCTCAGATTCCTGTACTGTTTTCTAACTGTACATCCTAAAAATACAGAATTCTTTTTTCTTACCTAACATTCCCTTGCCTCTTGTTCACTGTTTTCCATTCTTACAAATTCTAAACAATCCCCATCAATCCAGGGAAAGAAGGTTTAAGAAAGGCTGCCACTATTCTTTATTTTTATTGATTTCAAGCAAAACCTTTGTTAACTATGCTTTCTTTGAAAGTAATTTAAGAGACTTTACCTATTTCAAATTCATCATCTTCTGTCAAAATTTCAGCATTGGGTACGGGTGGTGGAGGTTGACACACTCTTAGTTGATAGGCTGTAAAAATAGATAGTGCTTATTCCTTTTCTGCACAGCTATATATATATATATTCACATATGTGAAAAAAAACAAAATTATAAAAGGTTTATTTATAAGAATAAAAATAAATGGTAGAATTATCAAGTTTTAACCATTTATTTTAAAAAGTCTCTGAAAAAAAGGTCTATATGAATCTAAGTGTCATGACTACTGGCCCCTAATGATATCTATATCACAGTCTATTTGCTTGATTAGAGACCATATTCATTAGTTGCTTTCAAAAAATGTAATATGCTATGATCAAGTCAAGAAACACATTTTATGTTATTAAAACATTGGAAGAAAAATGCATTTTGTATGCTCAATTTTATTACTTAATCTTAGGAGTTAAATTCTTTATGTTGGACTTCCCAGGTGGCTCAGTGGTAAAGAATCCACCTGCAATACAGGAGTTGTGGGTTCAACCCCTGGGTCAGGAGTAGCTACTAGAGGAGGAAATGGCAAGCCACTCCAGTACTCTTGCCAGGAAAAATCCTATGAGCTTGGAAGCCTGGTGTTCCTGACAGTCCATGAGGTGACAAAGAGTCAGATGTGAATGAGCACATTTTCCATTTCCAAGTTCTTGATATACCTCAATGTGAATATAAAAATTATGACGTTTAAAAGACATAGTGACTTGCCAAGATCACGTAACTAGCACAGGGTTTATCCAGAACTCCAGCCTATGTCCTCTAACTTCAAAGCCTATATCTTCAATATCAGCTCTATTGTGAGAGTATTATGAGAATTCTGAGGAACATCAACTAGACCAGTTAAGGAAAACTCTAATAAAAAGAGATGAAATGAGATAAATTTTAAAGGATGAGTGAGATTTTTCCAGTGCTGAAGGATGATCGTAGGTAGAAGTACATTCCAAATGGTGGAGGAAACATGGGTAAAATTACAATTATCAAGGTAAAAGGTAGTTTTGAGAAATGCCAGAGAGGTAAGAGAAAGGGGAGTAGAAGATACAGAGAGCCATGCTGCTGCTGCTAAGCCGCTTCAGTCGTGTTTGACTCTGTGCAACCCCATAGACGGAAGCCCACCAGGCTCCCCCGTCCTTGGGATTCTCCAGGCAAGAACACTGGAGTGGGTTGACATTTCCTTCTCCAATGCATGAAAGTGAAAAGCGAAAGGGAAGTCGCTCAGTCATGTCCGACTCTTAGCGACCCCATGGACTACAGCCTACCAGGCTCCTCCATCCATGGGATTTTCCAGGGAAGAGTACTGGAGTGGGGTGCCAGGGGGATGTAATCCTTAGACTGTTTCAGAGGACAGTATTTTATCTATTAGTATCTTACTTGAGAAAGAGATCAACTCAGAAGTTAGAGAACTGTAGAGATACCCATATATGTATTATTTTACTTTTGTTTGCCTGTAAAAAATATTTTTTAAACTTCAAGCTAATCTTCTTGAGTTTTGCCAGTAGTAACATATGGATGTGAGAGTCAGACTACAAAGAAAGCTGAGTGCCAGAGAATTGATGCTTTTGAATTATGGTGTTGGAGAAGACTCTTGAGAGTCCCTTGGACTGCAAGGAAATCCAACCAGTCAATCCTAAAGGAAATCAGTCCTGAACATTCATTGGAAGGACTGATGTTGAAGCTGAGACTCTAATACTTTGGTCACCTGATGTGAAGAGCTGACTCATTTGAAAAAACCCTGATCCTGGGAAAGATTGAAGGTGGGAGGAGAAGGAGACGACAGAGGATGAGATGGTTGGATGGCATCACTGACTCAGTGGACATGAGTTTGGGTAAACTCTGGGAGTTGGTGATGGACAGGGATGCCTGGTGTTTGCTGCAGTCCATGGGGTCACAAAGAGTCAGACACGACTGAGTGACTGAACAGAATTTAATCTTCTTGAGGCAGGAGGCAGATGGGCCCCTCCAGGGTAATCGGAGATTCATTCTCTATGGACCAAAACTCCAAGAGGAGAATAGCAGGATAATTAAGAGAAGAGGTTGGGCCCTGCACAGAATATATATTTCTTATTTCAAAGTCAGGTCTCCCTGACCACACATGCACAGAAAAGCTCCTTGGAGGTCAAAGGGGACTGATGCTAACTAATGCCAGGCTACCTACAAGCCTCTTCTGTAGACTCTAGTTTGACTAAGAGATGCATGTGCACACATGGAAGATCCTGAGATATACCAATATGGACTGTGATTGGCCAAATGAAAATGACTGGCTAAAGGAAACCCAGAAGAAATACACCATAAAAAGTAATTCAAACTTCTACCAGGGGGAGACTTGGGGATTCTCCCTCTGAGTCTGCCCATGTGCCTCTATCCACTATACTCTTTAGTATTTACTCTTCAGGTCTACTGTTCTCTTTTTCCTCTTAATAAATACTTTCCTTAGTTCACTACTTTCCTTCTTTGTGGAAATTCTCTGCAAAGCTGAAGGGCCAGGGCCCTTGTCACTGACCACTGGACTAGTGGCTAGGATCTCATGCTTCTACCACCACAGTGTGCACCCAGTCTCTGACCGGGAACCCAAACCCTCCTCCAGTTGCAAGTTGTAGCTCCTTGCAAGCTGACCTGGATCACGTAGGTCACGAAGTCTCAGAAAGTGAGGACTTACAGTACTAGGAACTGGTATTGTACTGAGCTTATCTCACTCACCCTTGTGTTGTTCTTTGCAATTGCCCAGCCCCTGCAAGCCTGTTTAATCATGCCTATCTGTGTAAAGGTCAGGCATCTCCCTCCCAATCTTGACTGCTGTTCCCACACCCGCAAAACCCCTTAATTTAAACCAGCCTATTAGCAGCTAGTGTTGCCCACTATAGTCTGTCTATAAAAACTCTGTAACCCCTTTGTTTGGGGCTCAGAGCTTGGAGTGTCAACTCCTCTGGGCCTGCCAACATAATAAACCTGAGTTCTCCAACTCTCCGAGTGTGGTTTGGTTTCTCAATTACTGGTTTCTGCAACAATAGCAACCTGAGGCCACCTGAGATCATTCTGAGTTCTTTTTTTTTTTTCATTCTGAGTTCTTCACTGCCCACTTCCCCTTACCCTTTACTCTTTTTTTTTTTCTAATCACAGAAGTCTATTTTGTGGTACTTGCAATCATGAATTGTTTTAACATTTATTATTTTCCATTTATTAGTTTACTTTTTCATTGATGAAGACTCCATCTAGGCTTTAAGATAAGAGGGAGGTGACTGTTCATCTGTCTTTTTCACAATTTAGTAATTAGTGCCTATCATTTTGTTTATGTTTCAACAAATTTTGCTAAATAATACACAAACATAGGTTTCTTCAGGAAGGAGTCTCACGTAACAAATAGTCTTCCCTAAGAGGACTCTAATTCTAAAATATTAAATGGGGATGAAATAGAGGCAATTGTGGGTCAGAGTGCTAGAGAATGGGATCTGAACATTTCCTGCCTGAGATGCTTTTCAGGATTGAACTATGTATTAATAATTTTCTTTATATTGTAAAAGTGAAGGGAATAACAAAAGGAACAACTTTGCATTTGTTTTTCTTTTGACTCTTGAAGACAAAGCACTCCAAAACGTTAAGTCAAAAATAGCTGCCAACAACTGTGGTTTCAATCTTCACATATTTCTACTAGTTTGTTCATTAAAAAAGTTTAAAACGCACCCAGTGTCTTTCCATTCTTGAGGCTGACATCTCAGGGAAGACCTCTGTTATTTTACCATACCTGTTGTATTGGTTGAAAAATGTCTGCCAAATTTATGTATTTCCTGGAACTGTAGAATGTTATTTGAAAATAGGATTGCTGTAGATATGAGTTAAATTGAGGTCATATTGAATTAAGGTGGGCCCAGGGCTTCCCTGGTGGCTCAGAGGTTAAAGTGTCTGCCTGGAATGTGGGAGACTTGGGTTTGATCCCTGAGTCAGGAAGATCCCCTGGAGAAGGAAATGGCAACCCACTCCAGTACTTCTCCATACCATTCTCTTTCTGAAGGTTATAGTAAAGATCCTCCCTTTCCTTATTCAGGCTTCTAGTGGTAACCAGAAATCTTTGACATTCCTTTGCTTACAGAACTATGGGGAAAAAAAAAAAAAAAACAGTCTTCCGCTGGTAAAGCCATCCAGTTTGTGGGATTTTGTTACTGTAGTCCTAGGAAACTAACATGTCTACATTGATAAACTGGCCTACAGCGTGTTCTTGCCTTCTGTGTCTCTGTGGTGTAATCCTTCCTACACACAGGTGAAGTAGTGGAAGGAAATTAAGACAGTATTTATGAGGAATGCACTGCATACAAAGGACTCTGTAAGGTGATTTACCTGAGTTCTGTCATTTAATCACCAAATTACTACATCAAGATATGTGTAAATGTAACAAGGAAGAGCCAATTTTGACTCCATGCTGGATCTGTTTCTCAGACTTTGACCTTTGCTTTTCATTGCTTTTGTTATTATAATCACACATAATGTTCTGCCTCGGGGACTTTACCCCTCTGCCTGAACTTAAACAAAAGTGGTTTTGTTCAGTTCACTGGGCAACAATTTGACCCCATCTACTTGTGAATGGCTGCAGAAAAGAAAAAATAAAACATCCCCTCCTAGTTTGCAAGATAAATATCCTTTTTACTTTACTTTCTTACTTCCTCTCCCTCTCTGTTCTATACAAAAAAATTGGTATCCAGACCCTATAAGAAGGCTTTTTTGGAGACAAGTCTGCCATCTTAATCTTCCAGCTTCCTGAGTAGTCATGATTCCTTGCCTCAATACTTAGTCTCTCTGTTTATTGACTTGTCCTGTGGCAAGCAGAGCAAGCCTGGACTTGGTAATGAGGTAGAAATTATTGGGCAGTAAGTGTAGGGTTAGAACCTTGGTTCTTTTTCTAATTTCACCTTTAATTTCAACTCAGTCACTCACAGAAACATTTTGTTCCATTAGCCTAAAGCCATAATCATTGCTCCAGGTCCTAGGCATTCAGAGGAATGCCTCCCTAGTTTGGAGGGTCATAAAACATTCAGACCCAGGACCAGACCATCATTAACTGCTGTCCAGTTTATCAAGGAGAAAAACTCCAGGTAGACCATTAGCTCTTAAATGTACATTTGGTCCCTAAATAATGGTCTGGGGTCTTGAGAAAGGATCAAGGGATGGCGACTTAATGTCTGGAGAAACTGAGAAACTGGGAACCATAAGATAGCCATAAAAATGACAAACTGGACATTGTGACATTTAAACGTATTGGTCTGAAATTACATACATCAGGTCCCAAGCCAACCAAACATGAACAGATCGATTCTAATAAAGATATACAGTGTTGCTATTCCTGCCTTTTCAAGCACTTCACCCCCTCTCAGTGTCTTATGCTGAGAGCTTCGTGTCTCTATCCTTTAAAATAAACTCTTTGCCTGTGTGAGTGTTTGTGAGTTTGTGGAATTCATTCATTCAGCCTGGGGAACAGAACTTTGTTTCATGTTTCAGTAACATAAATATACTCATGCTGCAAAAAACAAAACAAAACAAACCAAACCAAATGTAAGAATGGCTAAATTGTCGTCTAGTTCATTAAGGCAGAAGTTGAATCACATTCTGCTTGAAAATTAAGCCACAACTTCTCCCACATTTTACAGACAAACCAACGTGGACTGGAAAATCATTTTGGTTCTGTCATTTCCCTATTATCAGTTTAGAGTGGCTGTTCATAGCCAACAGATCATAACCTTACATAAAGCAAGTTCATCATTTTAATTCTCGCCAATCCTGACATCTGTTATATCTCACTCCAATTTTCCCAGGCCCCTTGTATTTGTCATGTTAACTTCCAACTCTAAATTATTTTTACAACCTTGAGAGTGTGGAAATTTGTACCGTAATACTTAGCATTTAGTGTTCTACTCTTTTGAGTTGTTGCAGCCTTAATCATTAATGTGTTAGTTTTTATTCCGTGTTTAGCTTGTGTGGGGACCATTGTGCACATATATTTCCTATAATGTCCAGCACAGTTCATTCTGTTAATTTATTAGATGTATATCATTGAGGGGGCCCACTATGTGCCAGATACCATAACATCTGTTTGGGGAACACAATATTAAAACAGATGCAATCTCACCGTTATAGGTACAAATTGTTGGTGAAATATTAATCAAATAATCTCATTAAAGACTGGAATTTAACTAATTAAAACTAGATACATGTTCATGTGTGTTGTAGAGTTAGATGTCACAGGGAAGAATAACTCAAGCAGAGCAATCAGTAAGTATAAAATCAGCAAAGCCCAAGGCCAGGGTGAGAAGGTATGAGAAAGAGAGGAAAACTGGGTTTAAATCCAACAGGCATCTACAGGTCATGCTCAGGATACATTTTAATCTGATGCCAATAGGAAGCTTATGATGAATTTTAAGTCTGAGAGTAAAGAGATTAAAAAACAACAACAAAACTCCAGCTACAGTAGAAAATCAACACAATTGGAAGGGAAGAAATGTGGATACCCAGAGACTAGTAAAAAGTCTATTTTGCTGTGGTTGTTGAATAAACAATAGTTAATTGGTTCTGAAAAAAACTCACAAGTATCCCCAAAAGACTTGACATTAAATTAAAAGTCTTGATTATGATCTCCAAGTGTCTCTAAGTTTAATTAACTTCAGCCCTACTTATTAAGCAGTATATATATTTTAGCTACAAATAAAAGTAGCTCCTCTCTTCCATTTAAAACTCAAGGACCCCTGATTTGTTTTATCTACAATGCCATTCTCATCTTATAAAAAATTATACCACATCTTTCAGTTTTTCAAAATAAACTTTGAAAGATTAAACCTGTCTACAATCTAATCCTTAACTCTAGTCACTTCTATTCCTTAATCAACATAGCTCTGAAATAGTTGATAATATAACATTTGATAATGTGATGTCTAATCATATTATATAATTTTACTTTTAAATATTTTGCTTCCTTGAAACCTATTTTCCTATTTCTTTTGTAAATATGTCCTCAGATGACTAGATAGAGACAGCTTCACTGATCATGTGACCTGGAGTTAACCTCTTGCAGTTACTCTGTATCATGTCTCTCATTTTCCCTCCTGTGATTTTCGTGGTCTGTAAGAATTATTTGTTAACTGTCTGTTTTCCTGCTTTCTTATATTCTAGAATGTAAACAGCGTGGGAGCAGGGCCCACTGTTCATCTTATCAACTGCTAATTCCTCAGGGCATAATGCAATACACGATATGGCAATATTCGATAAATACTTGCCGAGTGACTGACTGCTAGACAAATGAAAGAAGGAATAGTGAATGAGTGAAAAACACATAAGCAATATATTCTTAGGATACTGAATATGGACTTGATCCAGACTCTCTGGGTTTAAATTCTGTTTTTAATGCTGACAAATTAGGAAGTCTTGGCAAATTACTTAGCCAATAACTCACTTTTATTCATTTGTAAAATAATAATGATAATGGTACTAATTTTATGCTATCTCAATAGACTGGTATAAGATAAAAATGATTATAGATGCAAAGCCCTTGAAGCAGTGCCTGGCAAACAGCAAGCACTCTAAAAAGATAAGCTGTTATTACATCAGATTGGATTTCCAGATATTTGGTGACCACAAATAAATAAGAAAATCTGGTAAAATATTAATACTTTCTGTGTTTCTTAAGTTTCACTTTTTAGCTGCAGAAGACATTTGACGTGGTGGCAATTACTAAAATAACTATGAGCAAATTTAAGCACACGATCTTGGTAGGAGCAGGATACAATAAGGTTAAGGTTTGAGATGTGATACATCAGAAGTGTAATAAGTGTATTGAAGACAATAATGGGAAATTAGACACTGAAGCTCTGTTTATCTTTCTGAAGATGTTTCTATCATACCAATCAATCTCACGGGAAAACATACATTCTTCAATCTGTGCTGATGAGTAATATTCTGTGTACAAAGCAGCCTGATCTACTATTTATTCTGGAAGCAGACTGACTGTTCAAAATTGGCTCCCTTACTTGCATGCTCTATGACCTAGGCAAATTACCTCTGTGCTTCAGTTTTCACACCTACAAAATAAACGTAAAACTAAGATTGACTTAATATATTGTAGAGCATGTAGAAAAGTGCCTGACACATACTATCATTTCAAAGAGCAAGAACATTACCCGTTTGGCAAAAGTTAAAATGAGCATGGCTGCTGTGATAGCAGTTGTGCACTGAACACATATAATCTCAACCTGACAAGAACTTACACATGACCCCAATGGCATTCAAAGGTCTAGTACTCACGTGATTTTTCTAGAACACATCAAACTATTTTCTTTTTTATCTAGTTTAATTTAAATTGAATATACTTTGAAAATGCTGAGTTCTTTGTCTTACATTGATGTGCATTATACTATAATATAAAGCCCTTGAGGTCAACATCTCATTTTACAGTCATGTGTAAGAATACTTTGTACATGTCTGCAGTGTCAAAACTGCTAGCACAATGCTCTGGAAATCATATTCAATAAATGCTAACTCATAATTAAGGAGTCCCTGGTGGTTCAGATGGTAAAGCGTCTGCCTACAGTATGGGGGACCTGGGTTTGATCCCTGGGTCAGGAAGATCCTCTGGAAAAGGAAATGGCAACCCACTCCAGTATTCTTGCCTGGAAAATCCCATGGATGGAGGAGCATAGTAGGCTACAATCCATGGGGTCACGAAGAGTCGGACACGACTGAGCGACTTCACTTCATAAATAATTAAATTAAGACAAAAGCTTATCCTCAATGTATATTGTTGAATTACTTTGGAAGAAAATAAATGGGTCTAGGATGAATACACCCAATATTGTATACATAAGAATCATAGCTTGTTTGAGGTAGAAATTACCTTGTAAATCAACTATTTTAATCTCTTTATGTTTGGAGGAATGGAGAGAGGAAGAGACCTAGAGGAATGAAGAAGGTAGAAAAGGACACATATCCAGTTATGAGCAGAATTGAAACTTCCCAATTGTGTCTTCAAAATTATAAATAGCACAAGCAGTATCTTAGTCCATGTTTTCTGTGGATTGTTTTATTTAAAAACAGCTCCAAAGTGATGACTATTAATGAAAAAATTGTATAATATATTCACACACTTAAAATAAACATTTGATCTAAATCTGTGTTTTCTTTTAAATGAATCACTTTATTTGACTTGTCATTCCCTTCAAGACACTATTGACTTATTTAACAACTACAAGAGGGCATCTATCCTACATGTCATTATATTTTCAGGATGACCATTGTTTGAATAGTACTTTGTTTTCATTCAACTGTGTATAGATGTGTGGTTACCGGTCCAATAAATTTACTTCTTAAAATCACACTTTTAAGGTTTGATTCTGCCAATGTATTTGGTTATTTTTAATTTCCTATTTTCTTTGTAATCAAACATCCCACCCAACTCCAGAAAAGAAAGCTACATTTATCTATTTCAGTTCAACTGAGCTATAAAAGGCTTCTTCAAAAAAAGACAAAACAAATTGCCATTCCTTCTCTAAACCAAAAAAGCACACACCTTTCTGCCAAATAAGGATATAATATTTCTTAAAGAGGAAAAAAACATGTTTGACATTCCACTATAAACTCGAAGCATTCTATAACCACTGGTGTACTTCAGTGGTGACCCAGATTAGTTTAAGTTTGATAAACTCATCGTTTGGGAAAGATTAGGAGGGGGAAAAGCACTGATAATTACATACTCAGTTATATAATTTTTGCAATGTTATGTAAAATAACTTTAAGCAGCTCCACTTGAAAGCAGAGTTATGAGTGTTGAAACAAATGCTGAGTTCTAACTAAGAGAAAAAAATATATATATTTTTTCATTTTGGAGAAAGTCTGCTATTCAGTTGATATGAACCATACAGGTTAAGTTTCAGCAGTGCTTAATTAGTTACAAATATCTCTTTTTTATCTGTTAATATTTTATAATCAATTTGTTTCTCTGCCTATATAACGACTGAGAAATCAAGAGAAAATATTCAGTCCTAGATTTAGAGATGAGACAGAGACTGGATCATTAGAAATGAATCAAAAAGAAGCTACTTGCTATTTTCCTATAGATGGAAAAACAGAAGTATAGTAAACAAAGTTTTGGGAAAATATCCTGAACTATCCACAAGATTCTAATAGCTTCTGCATGAAGTGACTTTCCCATATTCTAATAGCTAATTGAAAATATCCTACTTTAGTAGAGGCCACTTCAGTCTGAGAAGTAATGTGCCAAAGTCTCTTCTCTACATTGGGTGAGTTGCCTGGCATATTAGTAGATAACAGAGCACATCGCGGTGACAATTTGTTCTTTGTCAGTCTCTATTTCCCTTTTCTGTTCACTACAATAGTTTGGTTTGTTTTTTGGCTATGAGGGAATATGTTTCAGTTATTTAACCATCACTTTAAACTTTCTACATATTGAAAAGAGAAGAAAGAAAAGAAGGGAAAGAAAACAAGACGAAAGAAAACAAACCACAGCCCCTGTATGCTGTGGCTTGGAGCTGGCCTGGCTGTAACTATTAAGGCCATGATTTTCTACTGTTTACTGTAAACAAATTCAGTAACAACTAACATCAGATATGACAGCTCTCTGGCCTTGTTGGAACAAGACAGAAAATAAGACCTTCCATAATCATGTCTGAACATACAAACAACACAAAACAAAATGAAAACACCAATATGACCAAGATTCTGACATCTCAGCTAGTGTGAAAGAATGCTGCTCCCCCTGGCAATCACAGTGTGAGGTGTGTACCACACCTTTCACCTTCTAGAAAAAAAATGATTAAGATACACAATTACAGAACTGCTCCAATTTTCTGACAGCACCACATTCAGAGGAAACACATGATTCTTTAAACTTTTCCAGAATCGTCTTACATAGTCCAAATCCTATAAAAAGCCTCTCACTGAAACTCCACAGTTCTTTATAGTGTGTTATCCCCCTCATTACAGTGAGTCTATGAATTCAAATTGGTTTAACTACAGAAGTGTTCCTGATTGACTCTGGCTGGAGGGAACTGAGATATTGTAGAATTTAAATGCCATCTTATCAATGGGGGTGCACATACAGCAAAATATCAAACTATTCCAAGTGATTTTGACATGTCTTTCAGTCATTTAACTAATCAGTAAGCAGCAATTTAAGTAAATGGCATTTAAGTAAATGGCATTATCATGTCATCATTACAGTTTCACCATTTTTTTTTTAGCTTTAACCTATCTATCTAGATATGTATATAATTGTATGATGTGCATATCCCCTATGCTCTCTGGACATCAAACAATGAAACACTTTATAAGCTCAGTGCTCTATCTATTGAAATATGAAAGGAAGTCAGATCTTTAGATTGTGCAAAGCAATGGGGTCACACAGTTCAAAGCAATGTTGATTTATGTTTTATATAAAATATGTCCTTATATCTACAGCAGTCTCTTTTAGGATGAGACTTTGTGAAGTTAAATATACTTGTCCCCAAATAAAGGATTCATTATAAAGGCAAAATAACCTTAAAAGTTGACCTAAAAGATATTACAGGTCTTTCAAATACACTTCTTAAAAATAATCTGAAGTTCAGCATATTCAGCTGGCAAAAATTTCACTCTGGATTTTCCATAAAGTGTTACAGAAATAAAACCATATGAGTTTTTTGGCCAACCCAATATATCAAACCGTTCCTTCACAGAAGCTACACCAATAATGGAAAATAATGAATAGTATATACTAGTGAATAGTATTATCCTCACTAGGAAAATCTTCTATAATAATTGAGGTTCCCTAATATTCAACCAGTCCACTCTAAAGGAGATCAGTCCTAGGTGTTCTTTGGAAGGACTGATGCTAAAGCTGAAATTCCAATACTTTGGCCACCTCATGTGAAGAGTTGACTCATTGGAAAAGACTGATGCTGGAAGGGATTGAGGGCAGGAGGAGAAGGGGACAACAGAGGATGAGATGGCTGGATGGCATCACCGACTAGATGGATGTGAGTTTAAGTGAGCTCTGGGAGTTGGTGATGGACAGGGAGGCCTGGTGTGCTACAATTCATGGGGTCTCAAAGAGTCGGACACGACTGGGCGACTGGACTGAACTGAACCGAATATCTGATACTGGAAAAGGAGGTACTCTAGATAATAGATTTAAACAATAAAATGATATTTTGTGTTTTAATTTAATAAATATATATTTTGGCTATACTATAGTGGTTGGCATAAGTCAGGACCCTCAATAAGACTTTTCTCTTCACAGACAGATCATACCACATTCTAAAAACTATAAAGAGGAACATACTAAATTGTGGCAAATCTACCAACATATTGTTGTTAGAATATAGGTCCCAGGGAAGAGAAGCACTAAGAAGTTCAAAGTTGTCATTAGAAGAGGTATTTTCTAGAAAATAAGATGACTTACTATCTTGCTAAAAATGAAAATCACTTTTGCTAAATATTTAAAGAAAAATTATAGTTCATATACATTAAATAAAACCCATGCATGAGATAATACCAGCTTAGGACACTGCCTAGCATTTAGTAAGAACTCAATATAGTTTAGCTATTACTATTATTATTGCTGTTATTGTTGTCATTATTTAAAAAGAGGGCAAGCCACTCCAGTATTCTTGCTAGGATATCCCCATGGACAGAGGAGTCTGGTGGGCTACAGTCCATGGGGTTACAAAGAGTACGACATTACTGAGAGACTAAACAACAATACTCCTTAAAGACAGACAGACCTATTTTGAATTTCCAACAGCCCGTTTATTTATTAGTTCTCTGGCTCTATATACATTACAAATTTCTTTCTTTCAGTTCTCTAATGATTAAAATTGGAATAATAATACTTATGTTGCAGAGTTATAACAAAAATTATCATAGAAAGCATCTAGAATAGAGCCTGGCATATGAAGTTTTCAGTAAATGGTAGCCTTTGCTATTAGAGTGACTATTAATACAAAGTCAGTATCTGCAAAAACATGCAGTTAAAAAGGATTTTTTTGTAATTTACTTTCAGGAAGTCATTGATTAGGAACACTGTTATTATTTACTATAAGACAAACCCATCTTGACTCTGTGACAGATACCAAGAAAATTTAGCTCTTACTTTAAAGAATTACCCCTACAGCAACACAGTAAGAGAGAAACACTTTTCCTCAAATGAAGGAAAAAATGATATGTGAGATAAAGCACCTCAACATTTAAGCCTGCCCTATTTTTTTCATGGCATAGAATTTTCATTTTCCAAAGCTTTTTATCAATGTTATATTTGATCATGAAAGGCTTTATGAAGGTGTTTTAAAGAAGACATATGGCTGACTAGATCTCATAAAGGAAGTCTGGTTAGAGCAGAAAAAAAAATTTATTTTCTCCTTTCTGACATACTAAAATATACTAATAAATAAAATCTAAATAATCAATCTGACCTTAGGAAAATACATGAAAATACTGATCTGTTAAATTTATAAAATAAATACACAAGTCCTAAAAAAACCCACTTCTGACTTACAGGGTAGGCCACAACAGAAGGAGTTATTAAATCAATAAGAGAATATAAAGAAAACTGAGTGGAAGAATAAACCATTGTAAGCTTAGGTATATTAAAAGACCTTAAAATAAATGTTAAATCGTAAAGTATCTTCCAGGTTAACTTCTGAAAATGTACCAAATGACTTGACCAGTTTTTTGTTGTTGTTGTTATTTTTTTTTTAAAACACTATGGGAGCTCATTTTGCCCCTCAGCTATAACTACTGACTGGAGTAGGAAATGGCAACCCACTCCAATTTTCTTGCCTGGAAAATTCCATGAACAGAGGAGCCTGATAGGCTAGAGTCCATGGGGTCACAAAGAGTTAGACACAAATGAGTACGCACACACACACAGCTACTAAACATGAGCCTCAAGTATGAATATTATATTTTAGATTGTATTAAATTGTACTAACTGTATCAATACTAATTTGATAACAGGCGTCTATTTTTTTTAAATTTTTGTGAGAAAGGATGAACACACATGTATATAACTGTAAAACAACCTTTGTAAAAAATCTCATTAATGCAGCTCAAATAAATTTAACACGACAACTTTTTAAAAAGAACACATACCACTGTAAGATAATTAAATATAATTATTTATTCAATAAAAAATATAAGGACTAAGAAGCTTAAGTATGATTTGTGTCCTCAAAAAAGCACTCTTTATTATTAAACTCACAAGCATAGCTATATAAAACAGTATAGCATACTATAAGTTCTTAAAAGTTTGGTAAAAGAGAATAAGTGGAATCATAGAAGAGATGGTAGTGATCCCTATGAGTTTGGATTATCAAAGAAAGGAGAAGTTACACTTAACATAGGAAGAATTAAAGAACTAATGATGAGTAAGAAACTATTTAAGAATGGAAGCTCAGAAAGCAGTGAGAGAAAGAATCTGATGATGGGAGTCAGGGTAGGCACTGGGGAGTAAGAGTCAATGGATCAGATTATACGGTAAGTTTAAACGAGTTATGGCATCATGCATTCTTGAAAAAGTGAGTCAAAGAAAAGCAGTACCTTAGGAAAATTATCCTGCTAGGGCTGATAGAATGTAAGGCACCTGTCAATTTTTAACAAGACCCTGTCTACCTTTCCAAATTCATTGTTATTTTAAGGTTTGGGTAAAATTCCCAGAGACGATTCAAATGTTAGGATCTTCTAAGCTCTGGCAATTGTGCCTTAGTATACAATTTAAAGTATAAATGTAAATAAACATAAATACTTTATTAGAAAATCTAAAATGTAAGATAAGATATGGTAAGGAAAGGAATATTTACTGAACATATATTCTGCTGGGCACTATGCTAACCTTGTACTATTCATTGTCTCTAATTATTTCATCTCTGTAATGCAAAGTTGATGATAGCAATAATAAAAGCACTTATGTGGGTTGAGCTATATAAAATTCTTGATATTCAGTACTTTTGACCAATAATTTCATAAGGGCCAACCTAAGATATGCCAGTAATTGGAGTTATTTCTATATATACAATAGCTCGCTAATCTTTTCTGCAACTATACTGTGTTGTATAGGTTAAGAAAGTGGAAACCAAAGGGTAACTAATCCAAAGTTAACTGAAAACAAAGCCCTAAACAAATACTTGAACTTCCTTATGTCTAAACTAATTATATTTTTAATATATATGACTCAGAACCTAGTTATTAAAATCATGTGGAACATCGTCTGGAATGAGAAAATATGTTTATGTATTCACATAAATGTCAATGTAAATACATATTCATATTTTATATGTGTTTACATTATACTGTTATTCTTGCATTTTTCTATGTAAGGGTTTTCACATTTTCAAACACACACACACACACCCTTTGATATTTCCCCTTTGAAATATTTCCTAAGTTGTATAAGAATTTTATACTTCCTAAAGATTATTTTATGGATATTCAGAGTCCATCTATGAACAGATCATTTACATATGACTTAAATAAAATCCCTTCCGATTATACAGTGGAAGTGAAAAATACATTCAAGGGATTAGATTTGACAGACAGTGTGCCTGAAGAACTGGATGGAGGTTCATATAGTGATCAAAACCATCTCGAAGAAAAAGAAAGGCAAAAAAGCAAAATAGTTGTCTGAGAAGACCTTATAAATAGCTGAGAAAAGAAAAGAAGCAAAAGACAAAGAGGGAAAGGAAAAATGTATCCATCTGAATGCAGAATTCCAAAGAATAGTAAGGAGAGATAAGAAAGCCTTTCTAAATGATCAATGCAAGGAAATAGAGGAAAACAATAGAATGGGAAAGTCTAGAGATTGTTTTAAGAAAATTAGATACTAAAAAAATATTTCATGCAAAGAGGGGCACAATCAAGGACAGAAGTGGTATGGACCTAACAGAAGCAGAAGATATTAAGAAGAGGAGGCAAGAATATATGAACAAACTATACCAAAAAGATCATATGATGCAGATAACCACGATGGTGTGATCACTCACCAGGAGCCAGACATCATGCAATATGAAGTTAAGTGGCCCGCAGGGAGCATCACTATGAACAAAGCTAGTGGAGGTGATGGAATTCCAGTTGAGCTATTTCAAATCCTAAAAGATGATGCTGATAAGTACTGCACTCATCATGCCAGCAAAATGGGAAAACTCAGCAGTGGCCACAGGACTGGAAAAGGTCAGTTTTCATTCCAGTCCCAAAGAAAGGAAATGTCAAAGAATGTTCAAACTAATGCACAATTGTACTCATCTCACATGCTAGCAAAGTAATGCTGAAAATCCACCAAGCGATGCTTCAAAAGTATGTGAACCGACAACTTCTAGATATTCAATCTGGATTTAGAAAAGGCAGAGGAAGCAGAGATCAAATTATCAACATCTGCTGGATGATAGAAAAAGCAAGAGAGTTCCAGAAAAACATCTATTTCTGCTTCATCGACTATGCCAAAGCCTTTGACTGTGTGGATAACAAAAAATTTGAAAAATTATTAAAGAGATGGAAATACTAGACCACCTTACCTGCCTCCTGAGAAACCTGTATGCAGGTTGGGAAGTAACAGTTAGAACTGCACATGGAACAATGGACTGGTTCCAAATTGGGAAAGGAGTATGTCAAGGCTAAATACTGTCACCCTGCTTATTTAACTTATTTCCCTGATAGTTGGAAAGAATCTGCATGCAATGCAGAATACTCCGATTCAATTTCTGGATCCAGAAGATAGAGTGGAGAAGGGAGAGACTACCCACTCCAGTATTCCCGGCTTCTCTTGTGGCTCAGCTAGTAAAGAATCCACCTGCAATGCAGGAGAGACCCTGACTTGATCCCTGGGTTGGGAAGATCCCCTGGAGAAGGGAAAGGCTACCCACTCCAGTATTCTGGCCTTGAGAATTCCATGGACTGTACAATCCATGGGGTCCCATAGAGTGGGACATGACTGAGCTACTTTCACTTCACTTCACTTCATGTGGAGTGCATCATGTGAATACTGGGCTGGATGAAGCACAAACTTGAAACAAGATTGCCAAGAGAAATATCAATAATCTCATATATGCATATACTGCTGCTGCTGCTGCTAAATTGTGTCAGTCGTGTCCGACTCTGTGCGACCCCATAGACGGCAGCCCATCAGGCTAACCCTTCCCCGGGACTCTCCAGACAAGAACACTGGAGTGGGTTGCCATTTCCTTCTCCAATGCATGAAAGTGAAAAGTGAAAGTGAAGTTGCTCAGTCATGTCCGTCTCTTAGCGGACTGCAGCCTATCAGGCTCCTCCGTCCATGGGATTTTCCAGGCATGAGTACTGGAGTAGGGTGCCGTTGCCTTCTCAGATATATGCAGATGACACCACCCTTATGGTAGAAAGCAATGAGGTACTAAAAAGCTTCTTGATGAAGGCAAAAAACAGAGTGAAAAAGTGACTTAAAACTCAACATTCAAAAAACAAAGATCATGGCATCTGGTCCCATCAATTCAGTTCAGTACAGTCACTCAGTTGGGTCTTTGTGACCCCATGGATGGCAGCACACCAGGATCCCCTGTACATCACCAACTCCCAGAGCATGCTCACACTCAAGACCATCAAGTCAGTGATGCCATCCAACCATCTCATCCTCTGTCGTCCCCTTCTCTTCCTGCCTTCATCATTTCCCAGCATCAGGGTCTTTTCTAATGAGTCAGCTCTTTGGGTCGGTGGTCAAAGTACTGGGCATCAGCTTCAGCATCAGTATTTACAGTAGATATTCAGGATTGATTTCCTTTAGGATGGACTGGTTGGGTCTCCTTGAAGCCCAAGAGACTTTTAAAAGTCTTCTCCAACACCATAGTTCAAAAGCATCAATTCTCTGGCACACAGCTTTCTTTATGGTCCAACTCTCACATCCATACATGACTACTGGGAAAACCATAGCTTTTCCTACATGGACTTTTCTCGGCAAAGTAATGTCTCTGCTTCTTCATATGCTGCCTAGGTTGGTCATGGCTTTTCTTCCATGGAGCAAGCATCTTATAATCATGGCTGCAGTCACCATCTGCAGTGATTTTGGACCCCAAGAAAATAAAGTCTGTCACTGTCTCCATTGTTTCCCCATCTATTTGCCATGAAGTGATGCAACCAGATGCCATGATCTTCGTTTTTTTGAATGTTGAGCTTTAAGCAAGCTTCTTCCACTGTCTTCTTTCACTTTCATCAAGAGGCTCTTTAGTTCCTCTTCTCTTTCTGCCATAAGAGTGGTGTTATCTGCATATCTGAGGTTATTGATATTTCTCCCAGCAATCTTGATTCCAGTTTGTGCCTCATCCAGCCTGGCATTTTGCATGATGTTTTATGCATATAAATTAAATAAGCAGAGTGACAATGTACAACCTTGACATACTCCTTTCACTATTTGGAACCAGTCTGTTGTTCTATGTCCTGTTCTAACTGTTGGTTCTTGACCTGCATACAGATTTCCCAGGAGGTAGGTAAGATGGTCTGGTACAGTCTCTCTAAGTATTTTCCATAGTTTGCTCTGATCCACACAATGCTTTTCTGGAATTCTCCTGCTTTTTCTATGATCCAACGGATGTTGGTAATTTCATCTTTGGTCCTCTGCTTTTTCTAAATCCAGCTTGAACATCTGGAAGTTTTTGGTTCACATACTGTTGAAGCCTTGCTTGGAGAAATTTCAGCATTATTTGCTAAAATGTGAGATGAGTGCAATTGTGCAGTAGTTTGAAATTTCTTTGGCACTGCCTTTCTTTATGGTTGGAATGAAAACTGACCTTTTCCAGTCCTGTGGGCACTGCTGAGTTTCCCAAATTTTCTGGCCTATTCAGTGCAGCACTTTCTGATCCCATCACTTCATGGCAAAATAGATGGGGGAAACAATGGAAACAGTGACAAACTTTTTTTTCCTGGGCTCCAAAATCACTGCAGATGATGACTGCAGCCATGAAATTATACAATGCCTGTTCCTTGCAAGAAAAGCTATGACAAACCTAGACAGCATATTAAGAAGTAGAGGCTCTATTTGCTGACAAAGGTCCATATATTCAAAGCTATGGCTTTTCCAGTAGTTATGTATGGCTGTGAGAGTTGCACTGTAAAGAAAGCTGAGTGCTGAATAATTGATGCTTTTGAACTATGGTGTTGGAGAAGACTCTCAAGAGCCCCTTGGACTGCAAAGGAGATCAAATAAGTCAATCCTAAAGGAAATCAGTCCTGAATATTTGCTGGAAGGACTGATGCTGAAAGTGATGCTCAAACACTTTGGTCACATGATGCTGAGAGCTGACTCATTAGAAAAGTCCCTCATGCTGGGAAAGATTGAAGACAGGAGGAGAAGAGGACAACAGGTTGAGACAGTTGGAAGGCATCACCAACTTGATAGACATGACTGAGCAAGCTCCATGAGTTGGTGATGGACAAGGTATCCAGGCATGTCACAGTCCGTGGGTCACAAAGAGTTGGACATGACTGAGCCACTGAATTGAACTGAATGAACTGTCCTTTCTTTATTCACTTTTTCAGGCAAGATGCAGACTAATAAATATTTATGTAGGGAGTCATGAAGAGAGAAAATGTACAGAATATATTTCAGCAATGAATTCATCTTTTGAACTTAGAAATCATTTAGCTTTTGGTTCTCAAACTACGATTATCTTTCAAAGTATCAAAGCTATGGTTGCTGCTTTAGACTGTAACTGCATACTGCTAGCACCAATGAACAATTTACTGAAAAAGGCTAATGAATTACTGAAAAAGGCTAATGAGTTACTAAAAACGTAAACAGCCTAATTCATAGTTTTCTAACTGATCTCCCCGTTTTCTAATTCACTATGCTGGAGTATACATGCAGCTCTGGCCACTACAGAAGCACAAATTGGGCATTATCTACTGATTGATAAGTGCTGAGGTTAAGGAAATCAAATATTTTCTGGTCTGTTTTCTATATATTTCTGTACTGAATGTACTTTAAGTGCTTTTGTTCATAACCGTATTTGACATCATATTTTTCACATAATATAATCTTTGGCTATCAAAGATTTTCTTACTTCGTGTTAAAAAAAGAAGAAAACATTAAGCTGTTTGTTAATGTAATGTACAAGGTACATGTTCACCTTGGAAATGCTAATATAATTTTTGAAAATTTAATTTAGTAGCATCTTGATCTTGTGAAATGATCATGGAAATGGTCTGACAAAGTCATATGAAACAGAATGAGTTTATGAAACTATGGTCATAATAGATGAAAGAATATAGTCACTATGGTTTCATATTTCACTAAATATAAAGTAAATGTTTTCATATATATAATGTAACAAAATTTAACACAAAAATAAATTTTAAAACCTCTGAAACCATCTGAATGCTCTTTTAAGAAAGTGAATTTTATGAAGAGAGAACCCAGAATAATTCCATACAAAGAAGTAAAATTGCAATTCTTCATAAATTATGTTGCAGGAATAAAAGCTATGAAGTTAATGATCTGGAATAGTCATTTAAAACTGTAAGATTCTAGAATAGATACGGTTGTGAAACAAGAGAGTATAAATGAATGAGTGATATGATCCAAAGCATAAAGTTATTGGATGCTAATCTTAGAAAGACTCACAGCAGGTTGAATAGATTAAACATTTTGTATTGAAAAAAATTATCTATTGATGCTTCAAAATTACATGTAATAAAATATGAACAGCTGGTTCTCTTTTACTGATTATTTTAATGATTTCTATTTTAATGATTATTTTCTACTGTGATAATTACTGACTGATTTATTTGTTATTTCCATTTGCTCACATTTTAATGTCCCTCAGTGCTTAGAAGAGGTCATTGTTTGCAAATAAAAGTATTTGAAGTGATTAAAAAAAACCTGTCAAATTTTAATACCTTTTCAATCACTGGCTAAATATATATTATACTCAATTTTCCATGACAATTTCAAACATTACCAAATCAAACAGAAATTCCTAGATGATACCAACCGTGATAACTGAGCACAAAAAAGCCACTTGTTGTGAAATCACTGTGGAATTTGATTAGAATCTGATTTGAAGTGCTATAGACTGATTCCAAAGCAGTATTGCCACTGAACTGTCCAATCTGTGGTGAGTTTTGGTCTGGTCCATCCCTACAGGGGAGAGACAGGGCAGGGAGGGGGAAGGGAGAATGAGATTGATGTTTTGGGAAAGTTTCACACAAAGTTTAATGAAAGTATTACATATGAGATATAAAGACGCAGTAGATGAAACAATCAGCACGTGCCAAATCATATTGGTGTATGTTTATTTGGATGGTAAAATACTTAAAAATGTAAAGGGAGAAATAGATCACATTTCAGTGAAATGTGCCCATATTAGCTGTAATTAATTAAATTGCCTTGACTTCCTGGTCACACCCCAGATCCTCCCAAGTGCTGGAGGTTTTCCCTCTTATTTTCTTCAAAATAATCTTGAGAATCATACACTGTTAAATTTGGAAAGAATTTTAGAAGTCCCTACAGTAATTCAATTAGCAAACTGTAAAAAATTAATTCATATGTCTTCTTTATAGTTTAGAGATATTTCAATTAACAGGATAATAATACAAAATAATATGATGAATTATTATGACAAATTCAGTAGCTGTATTAAGCAATTTATTGGAATATAGCCTTCTAAATTTCACTGGTTTTGAAATACAGAACTTTCTTACTATAAACTTACTCTGATTTAATTCCCAAGTTTTACACATTATTTTAATAACAAATTTGATCTTCACCCATAAAGTTTTTGTTCTATGTGTTTAGCTACTTCATGGGCAAACAAACTGAAATCTTTCTTATTTGTCTTATTCTGCAAAACACACTGTCACCTTCAGTTACTCACACCAGTTCAAGCATAAGATGGCAATCTGTACAGAGGACCATGATATATTTTACTCCTATCCTATTTCACTGTTATACACAGTTGAATCAATCAATACCAGAGGTGTTGGCTTACCATACAGTGATGAAATCATAGATTGGTTCTGTTTGTAGGACAGTAAAGTTGATGTAGATTCCATTCCCAGGGGGTACTTTTACAAGCCAAAAACAGTCTTGAAAGTTTGGATATTCATCTGGATATCCAGGAGAGTAAATGGTTCCATTCATTGCAGTTATATTCCCTCCACAAAGAGCTACAGAAAAGATACAATATGTTTAAATAGAATCATAGTAAATTGATTACAAAAAGATTGCAAACATTTCATACCTCTTAGACAGTATAAAAGACATTTGTGTTATGTTTCTACCTCAGTTAAGCTATATAAAATGAAGCTGGAAACCATGAACCAAACAGAGTGAATGTTTGTTTATTTTTCACCATGAGATATTCTACATTGTTTTTCACTGTCACTAGATTAGTAAACTACATTGTATTTGCTTTTTTCAAATATTTTATCCATATATATATATACTGTTCAACTTTGTCATATCATGTATAAATATAAGGACTTATAAGAGGATCGAGGCACTTTTATTTATTTATTTTAGAAGAAATGAGCCCAAATTCAGTAGCAGTACCTGGGCTACTATTTCATTAAAAAATGATTAGTAAACAAACACACATGCAATCACATAGACATCGCATAGGAGGAGCTCTAAAATGTTAACCAACTTTACTTCAGCATCCGATAGAGAAGGTTAGGACTCCTGACTCAAGAATGACAAAATTAGTTCTTTATTATGGAGTTTTAAGGTCTTTGCTAACTATAATTCTTTAATTGAAAGGAAGACTCTATATTTAGCATGACATTTGAAGAGGAAAACAAACAAACAGAAGAAGAGTACCAAAATAAGAATTATTAAACACAGATTATATCACCTAAAAGATAGCTTCAAGTTAGAAGCATACCTTCACACCTTGGAAGTGGATGATTCCAGTTACGACTCACTCCATGAAGGCAAGTGAGGGCTGAATTTCCAATCAGTGTATATCCAGGGAAACATTCAAATGAAATGGTTTGACCCACAGTAAAATCATTGCCAATTACAAAACCATTTCGAAATGGGCGTGGATCAGGACAGCTTTGCAACTGATAGGCTGGAAAATGTAAAAAAAAAGAAAACTTTCCTTTTTGAACTATGAAAGACCACAAGTGGGTGCTATTTGCAATATGCAAAATAGATGTAGTGCTGTTTGCAATTGGTTAGAAATAGTAATTTGGGTTTATAGCAAGTGATGTTAATGACTGTATGTTTCTTATGTCTATAATTTTCATATTAAAATTTTAGCATAATTTATTAAAATGCATTGTTTATTCACTCACTGATAAAATATATTTAAAGTTATAATGAAAATATAAATTACCCTTAAAGCCACAGTTTTAATTAAACATACTCTGATCCCTTTACACAGAATGCAGTTGCTTTCTGGTTATATCACATGTATATAAAATAAAATAAATATATGTGTAAGCCTAATTCTGAATCTTTCTGAATATCTTAAGCTAATTTTCCCTCTAAAAGAAATAAATCACACTCTGCCAAGTTTTTCTAAAGAAGTCATTTAACAATATAAAGTACTAGGAAACAATTTCCTTCTAACACAAATTTTGTACTTCAGTCATAAAATATTATTGGCATTGAAGCACAACTATTTCATTTGTTCATACTAATGTTGTTCTACATTCTACATGAGAGTAAAGTTCCTGCTTTTATCACTGTATCCTAAAAGCTTTGCTTATTCCCTTTTACATATTAGATGCTTAATAAACACTGCTGAAAAATTTTTGAACCTATAAACAGTATATATACTCATATATTATTAATATTTGAGACTTTATTTTTCAGAAATTCAAAACCATATATAAATAGTAAAACATAAATTACCAGCAAAAATTATTTTTCTACTGACTATTAAATTCCTTTTTTAAAAACTTTTTTATTTTTCAGTAATTCCAAAGTTACACAAAGGTTGCAATAGTAAGAACTATGCCATCATCAGGTTTCCCAGTGGTTAACTCTGATATATTTTCATCATTCTCTCTTTCATTCCCTAACCCTGTCCCCATCTACATCTCTGTATGTGTGTGTATATGTATGTGTGTGAACACACTTTCTTCTTTTCAAATTAGTTGAGAATAACTTGTCACATCACTTCTATTTCGCAAAGAAAAGGACACTCTTATGTAACCACAATATTGAGAACATTAACACTGAGTGTGTTAAATACTTAATTTCCCAAATCAGAAATTTACATTTAAGGTTGAATAAGGTACCCTAAGATGTTAACTAAGATATTACTCTATATTTTAAATTTTAATACTCTAAAGTTTTCAGAATTAATGAACAACCCTTTAAGGATGTTAAGTGCTTAAATTGTCATTTTCATTTGAATTAATATTCCATAAGCAAAATATATCAAATCCAAAAAGTCATTTCAATTTAGGGTAAATGTATATCATTTGAGTATTAGTAATTAGGAAATATTATTCTATTAAATAAATCCTTTCAAGTTTCAATCACATTTAAAGGTAATTTTTCTCAGTTTTACTAAAATTTATATACAGCACTGCATGAATTTAAGGTGTACAGTACATTGATTTGACTTATATGTTTTGTTCCAGTTCCAGTTCAGTTGCTCAGTCGTGTACGACTCTTTTGAGAACCCATGAACTGCAGCACGCCAAGCCTCCCTTGTCCATCACCAACTCCTGGAGTCTACCCAAACCCATGTCCATTAAGTCGGTGATGCCATCCAACCATCTCATCCGCTGTGGTCCCCTCCTCCTCCTCCTCTCAAGCTTTCCGAAAATCAGTGTCTTTTCAAATGAGTCAGCTCTTCGCATCAGGTGGCCAAAGTACTGGAGTTTCAGCTTCAACATCAGTTCTTCCAATGAACACTGAGGACTGATCACCTTTAGGATGGACTGGTTGGATCTCCTTGTAGTCCAAGGAACTCTCAAGAGTCTTCTCCAACACCACAGTTCAAAAGCATCCATTCTTCGGTGCTCAGCTTTCTTTATAGTCCAACTCTCACATCCATACATGATTACTGGAAAAACCATAGCCTTGACTAGACAGAACTTTGTTGACAAACTAATGCCTCTGCTTTTGAATATGCTGTCTAGGTTGGTCATAACTTTCCTTCCAAGGAATATGCATCTTTTAATTTCATGGCTGCAGTGATTTTGGAGCCCCCAAAAATAAAGTCTGACACTGTTTCCACTGTTTCCCCATCTATTTCCCATGAAGTGATGGGACCCGATGCCATGATCTTAAGTTTTCTGAACACTGAGCTTTAAGCCAACTTTTTCATTCTTCTCTTTCACTTTCATCAAGAGGCTCTTTAGTTCTTCTTCACTTTCTGCCATAAGGGTGGTGTCCTCTGCATATCTGAGGTGATTGATATTTCTCCTGGCAATCTGGATTTCAGCTTGTGCTTCATTCAGCTCAGCATTTCTTATGATGTACTCTGCGTATAAGTTAAATAAGCAGGGTGACAATACACAACCTTGACTTTTCCTCTTTGGAACCAGTCTATTGTTCCATGTCAAGTTCTAACTGTTGCTTCCTGACCTGCATTCAGGTTTCTCAAGGGGCAGGTCAGGTGGCCTGGTATTCTCATCTCTTTCAGAATTTTCCACAGTTTATTGTGATCCACACAGTTAAAATTTAACTACTCTTAAATTTCTTTTCAGGTATATACAGCAAATATTTATTGTGCTCTTACTCTTCTAGGCACTTGAGACACATCAATGAATAACACAAAGATCTCTGCTCTGGTGGAACTCATATCCAAAAGTATCACCTGCTTGTGAATCAACTAGAAATCAGGAAAAACTTGAATTAAATTTTTAAAAAATCACATGATCATTAAATCCTTTAATAATTAAGGCAGTGATGTAATTAAAGTTTGTTACTTTTGATTGAAATTACAATCACTGGAACTGCATTGTTTGAATAAATATTATAACTTAAACATTTACTTTTAAATTTCAGACTTTTAAGATCTGAATTGACAGTAAAAAGCGAAAACAGAAAACACCAAAACAAAACTACACTAAATAATTACTAATGATATACAAAGTGAAAGTGAGGTCACTCAGTCGTGTCTGATTCTTTGTGACCCCGTGGACTGTAGCCCACCAGGCTCCGCTGTCCATGGGATTCTCCAGGCAAGAATACTGGAGTGGGTTGCCATTTCCTTCTTCAGGGGATCTTCCTGACCCAGGGATCGAACCCAGGTCTCCTGCATTTCAGGCAGATGCTTTAACCTCTGAGCCACCAACATGGTAAATATTTTACAATCATTTCATCACAAAGTTCAAAACAACTTATCTGGGATGTACTCTTACTAACTCTATTATGAAAATGAAAAAATGAACTTATGCCCTACATCACTAAAGACTGAACATAGAGAATCCACATTTAAGCCTAGGTCTTCCAGAGTCTAAGCTTTATATTCTAAAGGGATGAAATTCATGCTCAAGGTCATGCAGCAGACTTATATTGGAAATAGACCTAATATAATATGATTGACAAAGTATTTATTTCATATTCTCAAAGCAGTAGAATGATATCAATGAATGTTATGTTATTCTTTCATTATAAAGTAAAAGAAAATAACTTTGCATATAGTAGATGAGCACCACAAAATATCTTTTCAATATACTTATTTTTATATGAAAGCAAAGACTCAATCTTACATTTCCCCATGTCCTGTCTGACTGCCTGGCCTTGATTTGTTTTATTTTATTGTGTATTAAAATGAATTAAATACTTTTTTCATGGTTAGAATTTGTAAGGCCTCAAAAATACATAATTTCCCCACATTTGGTTGCCTGAAAACTGCATTATTTAAAGCTCCTTTTTTCTTTCTAAAACACAACTTAGAAAATACTTAAGAGTTAGATTGCTAATAGCTGTCTAGAGGCTAAATAATTTCTCATTTTGTATTATTCCACTCACCTTGGTATACAATGTGAAACCCTTGTTTGTTTTGTGAATAGTCACTGTGAAAATACAAGCTGGTTTCATGGGTTGTGCTAAAAAGGGAAGATGGTATTTGAGGACCACTAAGTCGCCCAATAACAGTACTAGTTTCTGAGGATCCACTTCTGACTTCCAAATAATCATGTATGGTTTCTGTAGAAAAATTTACAAACTGCAGATGGACACCTAAGGAAGAAAAACAAACATTATGCTACTTATTTATTTTTTACCAAAAAATAAGTGCATGCATATACACAAACACACACATTCACACTAATGTTGTTAAGATATATTTCCATTTAGGTTGAGAGGCATACTGTCAAGATCTGGGCCATGGGTTTGCTGTCTGCTCAGAACAATTGGCTTTGCTATAGTTCAAAGTAATAGAATACTGCTCTCAAATGCCCACAATTTGTCACATGGGAAAATCTCATTTTACTACAATGTCACCAGAGCAAAACTAATCAAGAAAGTAGCTTTCTTGCTCTTTAATACCATTTAAAATTAGATCAATCAACTCTTAAAGATGAAAAGCCACTCAATAATTTTTATTTTGTAAAAGGCCAATTTGAGGGCAAAATACGATTGCAAAGTTTTATATATTAACATAATCAGATTTCACGACTGTGTTAGAAATTAGTCACATACAGGGGATAAATCAACATCTCGAAAATATCATTTTGAGGCATGTAATTTTCAGTATGCTGTTTTAGTATTTTCTTGTCAGAAGATAATGCCAAATGTTATATTATATTTGTGATAAAATCTAGGGGTCATTGTTATTTGCTATATTACAAAATAATTTCTTTATAAACATAACTAAAATGTGGGATGCTGAAATGCCTTTGGGTTAGAAAAAATAAAAAGTCTCATTGAGGTTGTTGTTCAGTCACTCAGTCATGTCGGACTCTCTGTGACCCCATGGATGGCAGCGTGCCAGGTTTCCCTGTTCTTCACCATCTTTCAGAGTTTGCTCAAACTCATGTCCATTGAGTTGGCGACCTTAAAGAGGTATGTTCTCCTAATTCAATTAATATTCAGTTTTTATTGAATTTTATGTTTTGTTTTCACAACTACCATTCTTCAACTTGTTAGTAATAAAATCTGATATTTTTTGTGTTTTCCTTTCACAAGGCACTATTTTAAGTTTTTTATATGCTAACATTTCATGCTCATGATTACTTGTGAGAATGAGGAAACTGAGGCACAGGGAAGCTCAATATTATTCTAAGCTTACATAATATCCTAAAAGAGCTTAAATTACAAGTCAGATACTCTGGCTGTTGAGCTGTTGCTCTTAATAACTAGTGAGGTTTTCAAGTCAAATCATATTTTGTTCCTGGAAACAGTTACATGCAAATCCTCTGATACGTGGAAAAAGAATTCTATGAACAAATAAATTTGGGAAATACTCAAAATATGCTTTAAAATATTAAATTCATTCTGGATAAACAGAAAATCTTCTTAGAAGTTTGAACATGATTAGCTTAATATGTGAAGCTACAAGAAGTACATATTTTTCTAAAAATTTCCCCACAGTAATCTTTTCACACATTATATTATCAATAATATTTGCATAGACATGAGAAAAATATTTCTTCAACTTTATATGTATTCAATTTTATTTTAATGTTTATAAATTATTTGTCAAATACATTAGAACCAATATTGAGGTAACCAATATCAAAGAAAACATTGGAAAACTTAAATGTAGTCAAATCAGAAACAGTCTCCTGTTTTCATTTCTAAAACAGAGAAAGAGATGCATATACTTTTTAAGTTTTAATAAACAATTTTTAAAATAAATGAAGCATTAACAAGAACTATGATGATATGGCACTACTGCAAATATATCTAATAATTTATTTTAAAATAATTCACTTATCTCCATAGGCAACATGGGACAAGCCCTCTTAAGTAGCTAGTAAAAGATATAAGAATAAACATACTGTTTCAAATCTATTATTCATCTATTCACTTTCAATCAAAAGTTATAGAATTTGGCTATGACTTCAAGTTAAAGGGTGTTCCTATGTTGGAGCTAAAATAATTATCATTAGAAAGTTCCACAGCATTCTTCTCTCAGTGACCTACTATCCTCCCCAAACTTCAAACCAGCCACATAGTGCACAAGTTTGTTAAATTTCTTTAGCTTTATTATCTGCACTTTTCCATATGTCATTCTGTTTACCTACAATTTCTTTTGTATTCCACACAGCCTGACCCTCTTTTCTGGGCTTACTTACATTTAAAGCCACAGTTCAGGCATCACTTCCTCTGGCAAAACTTTTTTTGCGTTTCCTGGACTAGGTTGGATGTCTGTACTAAGCTTAATCCTGTACTCTTTAATTTACTTCACTGCAATTGCATATCTGACTATCTGTCTCCTCATCATGACTGTAACTCAACTGGGAAAAAGTGCATAGTCTGTTTTACCATGCATCTATCCCTAGCACTTAGCAAAATACCTGGAGTATGATATGTACATACTCAGTATAGAGTTCCAAAACTATCAGTTTCTATTAATTTATGTAAAATGTTCTTAATGAATTACTATTCTGAGGCTATTGATGCTTTTGGGTAAATGCATGCATGCAGCATGCAGTCAGTTGTATCTGACTCTTTGTGACTCTATGGACCATAGCCCACCTGACTTCTCTGTGCATGGGATTCTCCAGCCAAGAATACTGGAGTGGGTTGTCATGCCTTCCTCGGGAGGATCTTTCCAACCCAGGGATCAAACCCACACATCTCACGTCTCCAGCATGGACAGACAGGTTCCTTACCACCAGCGCAACCTGGAAAACCATTGGGTAAATGAAGCATCTAATAAGTGAGTTGGGCTTCTGTGATAGCTCAGTTGGTAGAGAATCTGCCTGCAATGCAGGAGATCCTGGTTCAATTCCTAGGATGGGAAGATCTGCTGGAGAATAGATAGGCTACCCACTCCAGCATTCTTAGGGGTTCTCTTGTGGCTCAGCTGGTAAAGAATCTGCCTGCAATGTGGGAGACCTGGGCTTGATCCCTGGGTTGGGAAGATCTTCTCTGGAGAAGGGAAAGGTTACCGACTCCAGTATTCCGGCCTGGAGAATTCCATGGTTTGTATAGTCCAGGGGGTCACAAACAATCTGACATGACTGAGCGACTTTCACTTTCACTCTCAATAAGTGAGATAATACAGAATATCTTAACTCTAAATATACTAGGTTTGTATTTCAAGGAGTATCTACATGTTATTCTACTGTGATTTAATGAATAAATCTATCCCAAATCTAACACTGCTATTTATGCATTTATAGACTAGTGGGATATGAAGTAGCTGCAAGAGAATATGTTAGTGATACAGGAGGGAAATAATTTATTTTTAAATGTATTATATATATTTAATGCTATATATATGAACACTGGGAATTATATTATTAGAATTAGAAAGGTATTATTACATCAACATGGGTATTTAAATCTTACAGTAGAAAAACTGTACTACTTTTAAAATGTATAAAACTTATTTATTTACAATGAATATTACATTCAATAGATTACCAGAAAATAATTTTTCTATGTACTACTTGGCTACAATAAGCAGAAGAGAGTTACAAAAACAAAATACATGAAAATCATGTTGCATTTATCACTACTACACACATCTAAGTCAGGCTATATTCATATATATTGTCTGGAAAATATCATGGTTTTTCTATTTATCAACTACCTATAAAATTTAAAAATGCCCATATTCTTTCAATTATCCAAGAACTCCAAGTGAAGCACATGTAATCACAAAGTAAACTATAATTTGTGAATATTTCATTAAGCTCTTATTATACTTTGATATTTTCTAAAGGATGAATTAATAATATAAAAAACTCTTTCATGGGTTTTTAATATACATACCAAAACCTATGGGCAGCTTTATTGTCCACGTGCAATCTAAACTGCTGGGGTAGTTTCCAGGAAACCCAGGGCTGAGGATCACACCACTGAAATCTGACATTGCACCACCACACTGAGCTGCAAGAGAATTGAGGTCCCACTTAAGCCAAAGTACTTTTTTGTATTAAAAACAGACTGAAATCATTTTGAGTATGAATCAAGTTTCTGAGTTAAAACTGATACAAATTTGAATATTTTCAATCTAATTCACCACATACCAGTATTCAAGTATAATCAACTGAGAAGGCACTTTGTAAAATACATAAAAGGATAATGTATTTCCTTCCTCAGCTGTAAATACAAGCTAAATCAATTACTGAACAGAGAAGAGTAGTTCATGTGCAGTGAATACAATCAAACAAGAAGCACAGATCCTTTTCCATAGTGAGCAGTACATTTCTGATCCAAAGTACATCTAGAAATGTTTTGATTCCTTCAAAAGATGATACAATTTAGAATAAAATCAAGCCAGCAACACTCATTCTAAGTATTGTAGTGAGGAGAGTTTCATTTCCCAGTCTTCCTCTTTTCCTATTTTTGTGAGAAGGCTAAAGGTTTTTAAGTAAAATACTGGTTTCTATTGATAATATGCAAGGGATTCACAGACCGTAAGATATGGCCTCACTTTATCCTAAAATAATCTAGATAAAAAATAGGGGAGTATAACATAAGTAAAAAGATGCCCCCATATTTGAGAATTTTGGGATAAATTTATACTTTTTTAGAGTCCCTATTATTCTGATTTATTATAAATGAGCTAACCATAAACTATAAGAACAGATAATTACCCAAGTTTTAATTTTACATGATTATATAGAATTATTTAACATGTAATAACAGAACTGCAGTCTAGAAGCTAATTATTTCCTCTTAGTGTACATTTTTATCCTTTTGTCACAGAAGGACTAAAATACACATCTCAGTTGTTGGTTGAAGAATCAGGTTTCATGATTGCACATCAGGTTAGAAAGTTACCTGTAAAAGTATCTGCAACTTCATTCATTTATTATTATGAACAGCAACAAATAGATATATTCAAACTTCAGCTTATAGATCATAAAGGCAAATTCAGTAGAAAGTTTATCAATGTTCTATGTGATATCAGTAGCTAGTTTGATAGCTATCTTTAGCTATGTGAGCTGAATAAATTATGTCTCAAGCAGATTTTACTAAGGGGATATATATAACCTTGTAGTTAATCTGCATGTCAACCTTTCTTTAAAAGTTGTAATTATCACTGTGTAATACACCTGTATATTTTCTATCCTTCTCAAATCTCAGCTCATCCATCTTTAAACCAGGACAGTTTTCAACATATATAAACCATTAATGTTTACCAATTAATTTTCCTAAAATTTGATTATCTACATATATTTATTACACAATCCAATAATTGGGAATTATAGAGACAATATTGTGGCCAATCAAAAGTACTTTTAAAATTCTTGGAAAGAATGCAATTGTATATTTGTTTTGCTTTATTCTGAATTTTAAGTTAAAGAACACAAGGACTCTCTTTTGCTTTCTCGCCTTCACAATCTCAAGTGTTTGAGTTACTCCCTGTCCCTCTAATTCTGCTACTTTCCATCTCTTTGGAAATGATCTCAAAATCCTGTCCTCTGCATTGCCCACATTGCTAGAGTGTAAATCTCAAAATCAGAGAAGGAAGAAAGAAAGAATACAAAAAACAGATAGTGAAAGAGAAAGAAAAATAGTAACAAACCATGAAAACAAGCAGAATACAAATACTGCATCTGCCTTCAGGTCCGCACCTCTGCCTATTTTCTCAGTGACTCTGCAAGCTCATGCACACCTAGGCCTTAATGACAACACTGTGCTTCACAGCCGTTTCATAGGAGACTCTTTTGAGCCCTATTATATGCTTTTTTCTTAAGGACACAACAACAGCATAGTCCTCCAAGATAAAATCATCTTTGATTTTTCCTTCAGATTTATCTCTATTACGTAGAAATCTCAAGTGATTTTTCCTTTCTTCTACCACAATATCTGGCTGACTGTTTATTTTTCAGTTTATGAGATTGTAACCTTGAGGCCTGATGACTACAGTTTTAAGGCATTCTCTGAATCAGCCTCTTGCCTTCAGTTTCTCCTTAAAATATAGTCATGATATCAATTCTAACATTTTGTCAAATATGGTATAAGTTTACTGTCCAAAATTTATAAGATATAAAAATTGAGTAGAAAATAAATAACAGTGCTCTGGAATTCCACTACCTGTCTACCTTTATAATTCTTTATTTCTCTGCAGAAAAGCATACATTCATGCATGTGTGTTTATACACTACATATATAAAGAAAACAGGATGATACTGAGAATCACTTTAAGAATTTTTATATTTGACTACATATTGTAAACTTTGTTCATATTATTAAATATTCCATTATAATGTTCACTTCCCCTTTTCCCATTATTGGACCCTTAAGTTGTTGCATATTTCTCATTATAATACCACTGTGGACACCCTGTGTATTTCAGGTTTGGTGTTAAATATTTTAATGTGTTCTCTCATTTCGTTCTCATAATGGGCCTATTACTATTCCATACAACAGATAAGCAAACAGAATAATATACTTGCCATGTAAAGCTATTGTACCTTAGCTGAAATTAAAATGTAGATACATTGCACATCAAAATATGATCAGTATTTAATACAGTTTCATACAAATTTAGCCTATATAAATTTAAAATTTCTAGTTTAATTCCATTGAAATATCATTTCCATCTAATACTTCCCTTGTTAACATATTCAATGGAATATAAATTTAATCAAAACACAATATTTACCTAAAAACTAAGCAATTTGTTAAGAGTAATAACCGAAGCTACTAATACAGCAAAATGGAAATTGCCATATCATAACTGAGTGATATTTAAATTGATACAACTTTCTAAAGCAATTTGATGATATTTGTAGAATTTTTAAATAGTTATTCAATAACAAAATTAATCTATTCATGTAAGATCCTAAGTAAACAATAAGATATCTGCAAGAAGGCATGTGAAGAACACTTTAAAAGAAATGTGTATAAATGTATAAATATGAACTAAAGGTATATAAACGTATATTAAAAAGACAAAAAACTAAGCTAACAAAAGAGAATAACTATACAAATTAGACTATGCTATGGATGCTTACCCCTTGGAAGAAAAGTTATGACCAACCTAGATAGCATATTCAAAAGCAGAGACATTACTTTGCCGACTAAGGTCCGTCTACTCAAGGCTATGGTTTTTCCAGTAGTCATGTATGGATGTGAGAGTTGGACTGTGAAGAAGGCTGAGCGCCAAAGAATTGATGCCTTTGAACTGTGGTGTTGGAGAAGACTCTTGAGAGTCCCTTGGACTACAAGGAGATCCAACCAATCCATTCTGAAGGAGATCAGCCCTGGGATTTCTTTGGAAGGAATGATGCTAAAGCTGAAGCTCCAGTACTTTGGCCACCTCATGCGAAGAGTTGACTCATTGGAAAAGACTCTGATGCTGGGAGGGACTGGGGCCGGGAGGAGAAGGGGACGACCGCGGAGGAGATGGCTGGATGGGATCACTGACTCGATGGACGTGAGTTTGAGTGAACTCCAGGAGTTGGTGATGGACAGGGAGGCCTGGCGTGCTGCGATTCATGGGGTCGCAAAGAGTCAGACATGACTGAGCGACTGAACTGAACTGAACTGAACTGATGTGCTATAAAGCCATTTAAAAAATAAAATTTTTGGAAACATGCTATGATGGAGAAAATATTTCTAAGTGAATGTCAAGAAAGACATTATAAAAACTATACATACTGTAGAATCTCAAAACTTTAATTTGTTCACTCAACAATATTTATTGGATATGTACTTAAGATACTAACTCTTCTTGGCAGTAAAGGACAGTAATGAATAACAGACCCAAACTCTCTGCTTTCATATCAGCTATATATATATATATATATATATATATATATATAATTTTTATCTTTAGCATCTCAATTTTATACTTAATTGGATATATACATACCCCATATTCATAACACTTACATAAATG
Organism: Ovis aries; assembly: GCF_016772045.2. Lineage (NCBI taxonomy): Eukaryota > Metazoa > Chordata > Mammalia > Artiodactyla > Bovidae > Ovis > Ovis aries. The sequence goes on along the minus strand of NC_056062.1, from coordinate 65,119,350 downwards.
ACATTATCTGTATATATATATTTTTTGTAATAGTTACTACATATATGTATGTAATTTGTAATTGGTATTATATGCATAAATTATTTATAATACCTAAAGAAATAAATCCTTCCAAAATTGTCATCCAATCCAAAGTCTGAATGCTTTTATTATTGCTTGTCAATAAAAGACATCTTTACTCAAACATTAATTTCCAGTACTCTCTAACAAAAATTGTGCATATGGCACATAGGCAACACAGACTGAATTGTGTCCTCCTAATATTCACATGTTAAAGCCCTAACTCCCAAATGTGACTGCATTTGGAGATAAGTGATATCTCTTTTAAGGAGATAGTTAAAGTTAAATAAAGTCATGAGGGTAGGGAGCTCTAATCTAATAGTACCGGTGTACTATCGGGGAGCTCTCTCACAGTGAAAAGGCCATGTCAAGATGCAGGGAGAAGATCATCTTCTACAAGTCAAGGAAAGAAGTACTCCAAAAATACAACCCTGCCACCACCTTGACCTTGAACTTCTAGCTTCTAGAAATGTGACAAAATAAATTTCTGTCGTTGAAGTCATTTAGTCTATAGCATTCTGTTACACTAGCCCAAGGATATTAATATATTACAGGTTTGTTCACTGTAAATTGGTAGGTATTGAGGTCACACCAATTCTTTTATTTTTTCCCTCCTCTGAAAGGGTAATCTTCTTCATTCATTTAATTACATCTGTCATTCAATACCCTTTGTAAATTTTATTGTCTGACTATATTTCCCAATGACTTCAGTCAACACCATTCTCATCTTTCTTAAATTCCATCAGGTATTTAATGGCATTAAAGACTAAATCACTCTCCTATTTCATTTCATTTATTTCTACAAATCATGTTTTAATGATGGAAATCATAACTCACACTTTCTTTTCATACTCTATAGAGCTCAGTATATTAATGGTAGCATACAGACACCAGAATCTTAAAAACGAAAAAAAATTAAGGTAGATAGAAATAACTGGAAGCTGCATTAAATTAGGGTAAATATTTGGGTTCGAATTTCAAAGTCTCAAGTATTCTTTTGATACATCATACATCTCATGGGGTGTCATGCTCCCTTTGGTAGACTCTAGCTTTCTTACCTATTTTGGCTCAAGAGTAAGAAATAGAATATTTACTTGTTTTCCTGATCTATGAGTATGAGTAGTTTTACAATACTATACTGAGAAAACTCTCTGGGAATCAGAAAACCTAATACAGTTTCTCAATTTGTAGTTTTAAGCCATACATTGATAGTTACTTTGGGACCAAAAAATGTAAAACTTTAACATTAAAAAAAAATTTAAACATTTATCTGGGAATGTAATTTTCATAAAACCTGCAACAGGCAAACTTTATGTTTGAAAAACAACATATACAAGGTGTATCTTTAAAATATCTAATAAATAATTTATAGTCCTTTAACTCACCCAAACAAATTGGGATTGGATAATTCCATCTTCTTACAGGTCCAGGCATGCATGTAATATGAGAATGGCCCTATATAAACAAGACAGAGCAGTTCAGTACACATTTTTAAAAGTCTAAATATAACATAGGATAGTGAATGATACTTATGAAAACAATATATTGCATTGTAATATTTTTAATACTATTGAAAACCTTAGTGTGACTTAAAACAAGGAAGGTAATTATATACACTTGTGTTAAAATGTAAAAAAAATAAGATTTTGGTAGAAAAATTAAGACTCTATATCACATTAAAATTGTTTTAACATTGTTCTACCAAAACATGTTCTACTAAGGTACTGCAATAATTACACAAGGGAAATGGCCATATATATAGTGGTTTCCAATAAAGTGCTGTAATATTCAAGGTGAGATAGATAAAAATGATTATAAAATTCTATTATAAAAATATGAAAAGTCAACTAAAGTATATTAAATTTATATAGAGTCTAGAAAAACTTAATGTTCTACTGAGACTAATAATTTGGGATAAAAGTTTAAAGACTATAAATCATTAATTTTAAATTTTATTTCCTCTAAGGAATTTATTGATTTAATATGTGAAATAGTTTCTGTCTCATTTTTTTTCCTTAATTTCTTAATAGGTCTATGCTTTAGGGAGATTTTTATGAGGCCATAAATTCAGACCATTTAAAAAACTTGCAAAAGATTAATATAAACACATAAATTGATAATTTACATTGTAACTCCATAGTTTTAGCAAAACTTATTTGTAGTCATTTTTTTATGAATCTGGGGAATTTATTATCACAGAAGCTTTATTTAATGCTTTAAGTAGCACTTTCATTTTTATTTGCAAATTCTGAAAATCTAGGAGTTTAATTTTTACATCTTATGTGTACAGAGAGAAAGGGAAACATTTATTTTGATTTCAAAATCATCTTTGATTACTTGCAAACAAAACAATTTAGTCCATTCCAGCAATTTCTCTCACAAATACCTCACTGACAAATTGAATACCTTTTGATTTAATAATGTTAAATTATGCAGCCTGAGATAAGTATTGTTTTATAACTTCTATATTATTAATCATTAATTTGCTAAAATATTCTGAAAGGGTAATGAAATTCAAAGCTAAAATTTTAAAATAGACCTACCTGAAGAGAATAGCCTTGATCACACTGAAAGGATACTACATCACCAACCATGTATCTGTCTCCAATTTTAATCCCACTGCTAGGAGTCTGTGGTTCAGGACAGGAATCCAAACCAATAGCTAAGAATAATTAGCAGTAAAATGTAACTTTCAAATGCTTAAATCATGCCTAAATTACCAAAATTGAATATTGATGTCATTAAAACTAGATTTACACTGAGACGTTAAGGATATTCTGTGAATAAGATTTAACTGTATATGGTTACAGCAATGTGCTTTGGAACTACACCATAGAACTATTTGAATTTTCATGGCACCAACCATTAATTAGCTGTGTGATTATACCTAAACTCTTCTTTAATTCTCAGCCTAAACATCTTCTATGATACAAGTAAAAATTCCTAAAAAGAAACTTGCTAAATAAAAATAATAATTTACTGTGATAATAAAATGGAATTATATATGTAAAACATTCTAAGGAAAATGACTAAAAAATATTTACTATCTTGTCCATATCACTTGATACCTTTTTCTGAAATGGAGATGATAATTCAAAACACTTCCATTATTTTTACATTAACAACTTATTTTTCAGTATAAAAATAAAAGCATACTAAAAGTAAAATGTTTTTCTAAAATGTTTCACTTAGTTTAGCATTTTTTATTGAAGTATATTTGACTTACAATGTTGTGCTAATTTATGCTGTATAGCAAAGTGATTCAGTTATTATATATTATATATATATATATATATATACACTTTTTTACATTATTTTCCAGTATGGTTTATCACAGGATATTAAATACAGTTCTCTGTGCTATATATCAGGATCTTATTGTTTATCCATTTTTTATAAAATAGTTTACATCTACAAACCTCAAATTGCTACTCTGTCCATCCTACCCTCCCTCTCTCTTGACAACTACAAGTTTGTTATCCATGTCTGAGTCTGTTTCATAGATAAGTTCATTTGTGTCATATTTTAGGTTTTACATATAAGTGGCGCCATCCAGTATTTGCCTTTTTCTGACTTACTTCACTTAGTATGATAATCTCTAGGTCAATCCATGTTTCTGCAAATGGCCTTATTTCCAAAATTATTCATTTAAAAGCTCAAAAATTGTTCGATGTTTTTGCCAAAACATTTTTAAGCATGTGAATATATTACTATCAAAAACTTTTTTATCTTTAATAGGAGCCAATGTTTGTTATCTATTTCTCTATAGTTCACATTTTGAGCTAATCTAATACATATCTGATGGTTTCCCAGGTGGAGCTAGTGGTAAAGAACCTGTCTGCCAATGCAGGAGAGGTAAGAGACCCAAGTACAATCCTTGGGTCAGGAAGATCCCCTGGAGGAGGAAATGGCTACCCACTCCAGTATTCTTGCCTAGAGAAACCCATGGACAGAGGAGTCTAGTGGGCTATGGTGCACAGGGTTGCAAAGAGTTGAATATGTCTGAAGCAACTTAGCATGCATGCAATACATATCTGAATGGATGAGAGGAAGCAGTCACCACTCCAAAATCATTATGTGAGTGTGTGTATACTCATTATAAATATTCATGGTATATAATCATTTATTAAAAAAGCATTAAAACCTAAATTCTGAAGAATAACAATACTGGCCACCTTATGCAAAGAGCTGACTCATTGGAAAATACCATGATGCTGTGAAAGGTTTAGGGCAGGAGGAGAAGGGGGCAACAGAAGATGAGATGGTTGGATGGCATCAAAGATTCAGGAAAGTAACTCCAGAAGACAGTGAAGAGCAGGAAAGTCTAGCATGCCATGGTCCAGAACGTTGCAAAGAGTTGGACATGACTTAGTGACTGAATAACAACGAAAAGCATGACAATATCATATAGATTCTTTCACTCCTTGACCATGTTATTTCTCTCTGATAGATGCCATCATACTTAACACCACCCCATCCATCATCTTTGTTGCATTTGACATAAATTAATAATGAATAATTATGTAATTAGTTATTCAATATTTATCCCCTTCTGAGAATACAAATTTCATAAAGGTCGCTTAAAGCACACAGTCTTAAGGAAGCACTCAATAAACATTCTTTGTAAAGATGAATGAATAGAAAAAGAAATAAAGAGCATTCTATTATATTTCTTAATAAATACAAATATCTGCCTTTGCAAATGGAAGAAATTTTATCTAATAACATAATGGTGAGAGTAGGTACAAATTAAAGGATAGAAAAGTAAATAAAAGCAGTGACTGGGTAGAGCTGTGGTTAGATTGGGAAGTAAGGTAGTAAAGACGAGGAGTAAACTGGTCATTTAGGAATGCACTTGAGGCAGTCCTAAAGGAGACTGAGTCATATAGACTAGAATTTCAATGCTGGTGCCGCAATTAGCTAGGTCTCTAACCATATGTAAAGCTCCACGTTTCTTGATCTTTTGTAATCTTGTATTTATAGAACCAGGAAAGTTAAGTTATCCTTAAATTGTGGCCTACTTTTAAAATTTTAAGAGTTAATGTCTCACTTTCCATATAACTTTTGAAATCCAAGAAAAGACAAAAATGGTGTTACATTTACTTTCATCTCATTCAACATCCACTAATGGGTCTTATACATTAAATTCATCTGATTTTATAGAAAGCTTTCTAAGAATGATTAACCAAATAGAACAGTTATGATATAAACATATACATCTGGTCAATATGATTTCACTTTCCTTTTCAGTTCATTTCAGTTCAATTCAGTCACTCAGTTGTGTCCAACTCTTTGCGACCCTATGGACTGCAGCATGCCAGGCCTCACCAACTCCTGGAGTTTACTTTAGAACAAGGAAAAGTAGTATATTGGATGTTCTGAACAATGCATTTATTATCCTTTACCATTAAGGTCATTTATGTGATCATTTTTGCTAAGAAGGCTAAATTCAGTACATGTTCATTTCTCTTTTCTTTCTATCAAGTACTCTAGTCAGGGTCATATGCATAAAAAACTACTAATTTCCCCAAGTGTTGATTTTCTCCTCTGGGAGGATAAAGAAAATATTGCACAGTTATGCCACAAAATAATGAGACTCATTTTTAAGAGAGATTTTTTCCCATAATGTATGTATATATAGCAAAATATTTATGAAAGAGTTTTAACTTAAAACATAATATAAACTCTATAGATTATGCAATAATAATTTTGTATGTTAAAAATTCTTATATGCAAATAATCACAGAGAAAAATGACCAAAAGTAAATATGTGAAATATTAGCAGTAGTTAAGATTCTTGATATGAACTTATATGAAGTGAAGTGAAGTGAAGTCGCTCAGTCATGTCTGACTCTTTGCGACCGCATGAACTGTAGCACACCAGGCTCCTCCATCCATGGGATTTTCCAGGCAAGAATACTGGAGTGGGTTGCCATTTCCTTCTCCAGGAGATCTTCCCGACCCAGGGATTGAACCCAGGTCTCCCGCATTGTAGGCAGATGCTTTACCATCTGAGCCACCATGGAATGCAAATAATAATGTCACTTATGTAGTAGATGGATGTATTTTTCCTTTTCCCTGATACGGGGAAAGACTGAAGGCAGGAGGAGAAGTGGGTGACAAAGGATGACATGGTTGGATGGGATCATCGACTCAATGGATATGAGTTTGAGCAAACTGTGGGAGACAGTAAAGGACAGGGAAGCCTGGCGTGCTACAGTCCATGGAGTTGCAAAGAGTCAGACATGACTGAGCGACTGAATAATAACAATAAAATCTAGTAGATAAAGTAGAATTAGTAGAGAATTTGGGGGTATAAAAATATATATCAATCGTTAATAATATTGTCTCAGGGAAGGAAATAAGGTAATGAAGTAATTAGATAAGAAAGAGAAGTCGTATATTAACAACCCCTCTCATTTTTTTTGGCATTCAATTATTTTACATGCACTAAAGAAAATAAAACAGAAATATCTTTTAAAAACTGCAGTTCATATTTATAAGTCATTTTTTAAATTTACAAAACTGAGTGATTAAATTCAGTAGTTTAAAAATGTCTTCTTTATTATTTTTCATTGCTTTCTAAGTAACAATACCGGTAGGTTATTTGCAGGAATCAACAAAGAAAAGGTATTTGTAAAATGTTTCAAACAGCTCTCTTCTGTTTGACTAAGCTTAGCCAATCAACATATTGAGTCATTTTCATCTTTAAGGGTATAAATTTTATAAAATTATGTGTCTGGCAATCAAAGATGCTCTTTGAGTGAACTTTTTTAATGGGAATTGGTTCAATGAATTAAGTGCTATAGCCAAAAACAAACAGAAATGAATACAAGGAAAAATCCACATCAAAAGTTGCACAGAATTAATTATATATGCTATTAAATTACTGTGGGCAGTTACCCTGGCTGTAAACATTAAAACCTCAGCCCTCCAATTTTAAACGTTTATTTGTAAACAAAAATATTCTTTCTAATTTTGTTTACAAAGCAATCTGAAGGAGAAAAAGGTGTAAATCATAACATTTGTATTTGATCATTTTGAATATATACTATAGTATTCCATAATGATTTTAATAAGTCCTTAATGCAATGAGATAGGGAGAAAGGGAGAGAAGAAAGTTTAATTATTGCTAAGACTCCCAGTAAGACTGTTATGTAAAAAGGAAAAAAAAAACCCACTTTATGAATTTGATATGACAACCCATGTACAAATTTATTGAAAATAACCAAAAATCCTGGATTTATTTCCTGCAAATGCAGGAGACTTAAGATACACAGGTTTAATCCCTGGGTCAGGAAGATCCCCCTGGAGGAGGGCATGGCAACCCACTCCAGTATTCTTGCCTGGAGAATCTCCTATGGACAGAGAAGCCTGGCAGGCTACAGTCCATAGGGCTGCAAAAAATCGGACGTGACTGAAGTGACATAGCATGCATGCAAGAGAAATCAACAGGAACTGAATCATATGTCTTTGGACCAGTGCTTGTATTCAACGATAGTGAAGATCTTATTTTAAAAATACTGCAGGTCTTCAATTTAAAATTTTTCTCTAAATAATGGACAGAAAATAACTATTATTTCTAGGTTTACACCACATTTAATGATTTTTAATATGTTAGAATTATCACTTGGCATTTAATATTTATAATTATAAAATAATGGCTTGAGAATAATGTAGAAGTTGGTGATAAAGGATGAATTCAATATGAGCTGGGCTACTAGTTGCAGGACTTGGAGCAATCAACAATGATAAGTATACAGACTTTTTCAACAGAATGTACCTTGTATTAACTAATATACTAAAGAAAACTTGTCACATATTATTATGTAATATTTACATGTATATTTTAACTCTTTATTTAACTTATATTCAGAGTACATCAAGCAAAATGCTCGCCTGGATGAAGCACAAGCTGGAATCAAGATTGTTGGAAGAAACACCAACAAACTCAGGTATGCAGATGATCCCACTCTAATGGCAGGAAGTGAAGAGGAACTAAGAGCCTTTTAATGAGGGAGGAAGAGAGAAAAAGCTGGTTTAAAACTCAACATTCTAAAAGCTAAGATCATGGCATCTGGCCCCATCACATCATGGCAAACAGAAGGGGGAAAAGAGGAAGCGGTGACAGATATTATTTTCTTGGGTTCAAAAATTACTGCAGATGGTGACTGCAGCCATGAAATTAAAAGATGTATGCTCCTTTGAAAAAAATCTATGACAAACCTAGACAGCATATTAAAAAGCAGAGATATTACTTCATCAACAAAGGTCCTTACAGTCAAAACTATTGTTTTCTCAGTAGTCATGTACGGATGTGAGAGTTGGACCATAAAGAAGTCTGAAAGCTAAAAAATGGATGTTTTTGAACTGTGGTACTGGAAAAGACTCTTGAGAATCCCTTGGATAGCAAGGAGATCAAACTAGTCAATCCTAAAGGAAATAAACCCTAAATATTCATTGGAAGGACTGATGCTGAAGTGAAACTCCAATACTTTGGCCAGCTGATGTAAACAACCAACTCACTGGAAAAGACGTTGGTGCTGGGAAAGATTGAAGGTATGAGAAGAGCGCACTGGAGGATGAGATGGTTAGATAGCATCACCAACCCAATGGACATGAATTTGAGCAAACTCCAGGAGATAGTGAAGGACAGGGAAGCCTGGCATGCCACAGTCCATGGGGTTGCAAAGAGTAGGACATGACTGAGTGACTGAATAACAACATGTAACATAAATGTCTATCAATAAAGTTTTTCAGACAGAACAATTTAGACTTCAAAAGCAAGTGGTGCTGGGAAAACTGGTCAACCACTTGTATAGAATGAAACTAGAATACTTTCAAACACCATACACAAAAATAAACTCAAAATGGATTAAAGATCTAAATGTAAGACCAGAAACTATAAAACTCCTAGAGAAAAACATAAGCAAAACACTCTGATGTGAATTATAGCAGGATCCTCTATGATCCACCTCCCAGAGTAATGGAAATAAAAGCAAAAATAAACAAATGGGACCTAATTAAACTTAAAAGCTTTTGCACAACAAAGGAAACTATAAGCAAGGTGAAAAGACAGCCTTCAGGATGGAGAATATAATAGCAAATGAAGCAACTGACAAACAACTCATCTCAAAAATATACAATCAGTTCCTGCAGCTCAATTCCAGAAAAATAAACAACCCAATCAAAAAATGGGCCAAAGAACTAAACAGACATTTCTTCAAAGAAGACATACATATGGCTAACAAACACATGAAAAGATGCTCAACATCACTCATGATCAGAGAAATACAAATCAAAACCACAATGAGGTAACATCTCGAGCCGGTCAGAATGGCTGCTATCAAAAAGTCTCCAAACAATAAATGCTGGAGAGGGTGCAGATACAAAGAAACCCTCTTACACTGTTGGTCAGAATGCAAACTAGCACAGCCACTATGGAGAACAGTATGGAAATTCCTTGAAAAACTGGAAATAGAACTGCCATATGACCCAGCAATCCCACTGCTGGGCATACACACTGAGGAAACCAGAATTGAAAGAGACACATGTACCCCAGTGTTCATCACAGCACTGTTTACAATAGCCAGGACATGCAAGCAACTCAGATGTCCATCAGCAGACAAATGGATAATAAAGCTGTGGTACATGATGGAATATTACTCAGCTATTAAAAAGAATGCATTCGAATCAGTTCTAATGAAATGGATGAAACTGGAACCTATTATACAGAGTGAAGTAGGTTAGAAAGAAAAACACCAATACAGTATATCAATGCATATACATGGAATTTAGAAAGGTGGTAATGATGACCCTACATGTGAGACAGCAAAAGAGACACAGCTGTAAAGAACAGACTATTGGTCTCTGTGGGAGAAGGCAAGAGTGGGATGATTTGAGAGAATAGCATTGAAACATGTATATTATCATATGTGAAACAGATCACCAGTCCAGGTTCCACTCATGAGACAGGGTGCTCAGGGCTGGTACACTGGGATGACCCTGAGGGATAGGATGGGGAGGGAGGCAGGAGGGAGGTTCAGGATGGGGAACACATGTACACTCATGGCTGATTCATGTGAATGTATGGCAAAAAGCACCACAATATTTTAAAGTAATTAGCCTCCAATTAAAATAAATTTTAAAAAAAAGTCACTGACGAGTAGCAGTGTAAGTTTAGAAATATGTGGTACAGGCTTTGTTCATGTTTACCGTGATTCTCATATTTTCTTACTTATGTTTACCTATTTAACATTTGACCTAGCAGTATTCTGAAAAACTGAGTACTCAATAATAGATGTGTGGTTGTGTGTGTGCTCAGTCGCTCAGTCATGTCTGCCTCTTTGTGCCCCATGGACTGTAGCCTGTCAGGAATCTTCTGTCCACAGAATTTTCCAGGCAAGAAATACTGGAGTGGGTTGCCATTTCCTACTCTAGGGGCTCTTTCCCACCCAGTGATCGAACCCATGTCTCTTGCATCTCCTGCATTGGCAAGCAGATTCTTTACTACTGAGCCACCTGGGAAACCCCAGTGATAGATTCTACTTATAAAATTTTAGTCTAAAGAATAAAGATAAGTAAAATGATAAATAGAATCTGGCATGTAGGGACCATTCACTCATTACATGAGCAATTACTGGTGCCAATTGTATAGTCTTACTGTGTTAACACACATGCTGGAAATGCAAACATCAATTAGCAACAAAAACAACCATGCTCTGAAGAAATTCTGGGTGGACCTAGAGAGGGCGTTGTTTTAAAAGACAGCTTCAGTGTAGCAGAAAAATCACAATATATGAAGGCTGTCTTCTATTTAAATAATTATTTCATAGGAACTAACCTATGTGAGTCCAAAAAACAATATATTTTATCAGTTCATAACAAAGGGGAAGGTGAGTATGCTGGCTTGGCATGTTAAGTGGATAATGTTTCAAGTTATTTTTCCTTCTTTTATGGAAAAAAAGGGGAGCATTTTTTGTAAAACACATTATAGTATTTTTGGAAGGGCAGTTAAAAATGAAGCTGAAAAGGGAGACAGGATATAGACTATGTAAACAATCGTGTAATCTTAATCAATGTAGAAGGTTGTATTTTCCTACTGTGGTTAATGGAGGTAAAATTCAGAGTTTTTAAGAACAAAACTTCTGTACTCTGTGTGCATCTTGGTTCCACTAGTTTCTTGCCTTTTCTTGGTAAAATCTGAGATAATCTCTATGTCTCAGTTTCCTCATCTATAAAATAGATTCAAAATTATACCAACTTCACATGAATACTTTGATGCATAAAGAAAACAATACATGTATAACACTTAGATAGTTTCAGGAACATAGGATGCCCTCAAAAAAATGTTAACTAGCATTACTGAATGCTTTTAAGCATGGAAGTTAGGTTGTACATTTGGATTCTAGATAAAGGATATATATATTTTCTATTGTTATGAAAGCACGTCTCTGTATGTTTAAGACCAATAGATCTCACATAAATATTCTAGTAATATAGAAAACACATATAAAGATTTACATAAAGCCTCAAACTTAAGTACCTTCAGTTTTGTGATTGACTTACAAAGAGAAGCTTCTATAAGAAAATCCAGAAGACCAGGAGCAGTGTTACTATAATAGCTCAAGATATAACTACAGAAACTTTACAGCTACACAAACACAATGTTTTATGAATTCAGAAACTCTCTTAGAACCAGCTCTCAATCAATACCACAAAGACATGAAAAATCAATGAGATGATCATGAAATAAATTTGGATAAGAGTAAACTATGCCAAAACTAGAATGGCCTTAGAGGCTTAAGGAGTGAAATGTGTTTATAAAGATCAATTACACATACTTGCATGTAATATAGTCTAGGTTAATAGCAATTTAAATTAGAAATGACAAACATTAACAACTTAACTTGGACAGAAGGTGTTTCTAAAATTAATAGTTACAAGATAATATGCATGAAGTAGAATAAGACAGTTTAGGTAAAAATATAATTAATCTTACAGTCACTATTTTTTCACAAATAATCAATTATCTAACTAGCCCATTTTTTATGGTTATAAAAATAAACTTAAGACCTAATGCATTAGGTCTTAAGCATATTGCTCAAGGAAGGAAAGCAATAAAATAATTATTGTGTTGAATTGAAACCTTTTGTTATTTATAAACTACATTTAAATGAATACATTCCTGAGCATTGACTATTTCACAACTATTTTTATAATTTGGGTATTCAGACTAGTCGTCCAACTATTGCACAAGATGGAAAGATGTTTTCAGGCCACCTGAGTTTTTATAAGATTTACAGCAAAATTATTATTAGTAGATATAATGAATGATCTCAGGTGTGGGAGGAGGGAAAAAATTATTCATTATGGTGACATTACCTTCGTTTTCCTCAGAGACTACATCCTGAGATCTTTGAGCACCCCTAAATTTTCAAATATCATTACTATATAGTTTCCCCTTTTAAAATAAGTTCATTTTATAAGTTCAAGACCAAAAACTGTTCATTGATTTATAAATGTTCACAGTCCCTTTAGGATTTTCCATTAGGTGCTAGTGAAGAGGCTCAGACGTGTTCGACTATTCGCGACCCCATGGACTATAGCCTGTCAGGCTCCTCTGTCAATGGGATTTTTTAGGCAAAAACACTGGAGCGGATTGCCATTTCCTTCACCATGGGATCTTCCCAACCCAGGGATCGAACCTGGGCCTCTTTCACTGAAGGCAGACTCTTTATTGCTTGAGCTACCAGGGAAGGTGCTGGATTTTTCTTTAGTGGGATTTAAAAGTGTGCTTCCATAAATAGGAAGTATGAGGAAAACTGCATATGCATGTTACAATCAAATGATCATTTCAAAATGATGAAGTTGGACCTGAATTCAAGTGACAGAGCAACTAGAAACTACAGGTTCTTTTTGTGGAAGAAGGTCCGTCTAGTCAAGGCTATGGTTTTTCCAGTGGTCATGTACGGATGTGAGAGTTGGACTGTGAAGAAAGCTGAGCGCCGAAGAATTGATGCTTTTGAACTGTGGTGTTGGAGAAGACTCTTGAGAGTCCCTTGGACTGCAAGGAGATCCAACCAATCCATTCTAAAGGAGATCAGCCCTGGGATTTCTTTGGAGGGAATGATGCTAAAGCTGAAACTCCAGTACTTTGGCCACCTCATGCGAAGAGTTGACTCATTGGAAAAGACTCTGATTCTGGGAGGGATTGGGGGCAGAAGGAGAAGGGGACAACAGAGGATGAGATGGCTGGATGGCATCACTGACTCGATGGATGTGAGTCTGAGTGAACTCCGGGAGTTGGTGATAGATAGGGAGGCCTGGCGTGCTGTGATTCATAGGGTCGCAGAGTCAGACATGACTGAGCGACTGAACTGAACTGAATTGAACCAACGCTGATACAATTAATGGTATTCCATGCACTAGGAACATTTTCCCTAGCAACAAATACATTTATGCAAGACATACAATTATAACCAGAATCACATATGTTTAAAATACACACACACACACACACAAACTGATGAATAGATTCCCACCTTCTAGTGCTCTTGTGGATCAGGAAACAGAAAGAATGTGAACAATGTTGGAAAAAATATACTAACTCAGAGCATCTACATCTATTTATATGACTACTGAAACAGAACTCTAGTACACCTAACTACAGTAGTACACATGACTCTTAAACCAGAACAATTATCAATACAATGATGCATCTTCATGTGAACTTATGATCACTCATATCAGGAAATATAAAAATGTAAATCAGACTCTTTTAATAAGTGTTTTTCAGCTTATCTTGATTAAGCAGAGAAAACTGTATCCTCTAAACTCTGGAACTCTGGTATAAATATTTGCGGCCTTCCAAAGTTGGTAGGCAAACATGTCTTCTGCCTGCCTTCTTTCTCCTCAATGTCCAATCTCTTTTCTTATGAACAGAAAGAAAAACTGACTTTTAAAAAATCTTTTCATTAATATTAGCTATCTCATTATATATCAGGTAATTTAATAGCATAAAACTAATAGAATATATCAACATCTCAGAAAAATGTAATTGAGAATATTTCCAAATTTATATTTATTATCTCACTTTGTGTTTAACTTAGAAAATTTACCCTGATTTGTGGAACTACAACCTCAAGTGAGTACAGTTTGAAATACTAATAAATATACTCATGAAGGTAGTCAAAAGGTACAACTTTCCAGTAAAAAAGGAGTGTACTGTAACTAGAGGTGTAACAGACGATGCAATGGCTATAGTTAACACTTTTCTATGATATATGTTTATTAAGAGAGTAGATCTTAAAGGTTCTCATTACAAGGAGAAACGCTTTTTTTCCTTTCTTTTTACTGCATCTATATGAGACAGATAGATGTGAACTAAACCTATTGTATTAATCATTTCACAACATATATAAATTCAACCACCTTTTTTGTATACCTTAAACAGTGATGTATGTCAACTATTTCTCAATAAAGCTGGAAAAAGATTTTTAAAAGTATTTCAAGACCAAAAGGTAGAAATATTAATCTCTGTTTTCTAGAATTTTATTACTCAAATTCAAATGTTTTCCATCTATGGAAATCAAAGATTAGAATAGATGTAAAAATGGGATTCTAAATAATTTTTGTCTGCTATAGAATATTTCTTCTGAATTACATATCTGGAATATGTATTAAGAAAACACTGAATTTATAGTCAGTTTTTTATTGATTATGATAGTTTGTCTAACCTCTAAATCCTAACTGGCAAATAAATAACTTTGAGAAGGCATTTAACCCATTTCTAAATCCTTTGGAAAACAGCTTTCAAAGTCACCTTGGAAGACAAGTGTGTATTCCTAAATTCAAAAGTTTCTAGAAAGGATTACATAATCCTTCAATAACTTTTAACATCTTTTACTGACAGAAAAAAAAAATCTTTATCCAAACTGAACTTTTCTTCATGAATCTCTTGAATTCTCTTCAAAATTTCTACAGTACATCCTTAGTCTGTTGACTAGGCCAGTACTGTGTTCCAGTTTGGTAGGCAAGATTTTGGCTACCATTATGTTATACTTGCAAATATGTTATGTTACATGTCAAAAGGAATTTGTGAATAAAAATAAGAAGGCTAATAAGCTGACTATAAAATATAAAGTTTACTGACTGATTATTGGATGATTACATACATATAAATGTTGTATCCATCTACCATTTCTTTTTCTTATGTTGCAAGTAGTACCAAACGATGGAGAAGGCGATGGCACCCCACTCCAGTACTCTTGCCTGGAAAATCCCATGGACAGAGGAGCCTGATAGGCTGTAGTCCATGGGGTCGCTAAGAGTCAGACACGACTGAGCGACTTCTCTTTCACTTTTCACTTTCATGCATTGGAGAAGGAAATGGCAACCCACTCCAGTGTTCTTGCCTGGAGAATCCCAGGGACGGGGGAGCCTGGTGGGCTGCTGTCTATGTCGTGTTGCACAGAGTTGGACACAACTGAAGTGACTTAGTAGCAGCAGCAGTACCAAATGAACCTTTCATATGTTTCATTCTTTTTCTTAAACCGGAGTATAATTGGTTCACAATGTTTTATTAATTTCTGCTGTACAACGATGTAGATCAGCTATAAATGTACATATATCTCCTTCCTCTTGAGCCTCCATCCCACCCACACCTCCGATCCCACCCGTCTAGGTCATCACAGAGCACTGAGCTGAGCTCCCTGTGTTATGCTGCAGCTTCTTACTATCTGTTTTATACATGGTAGTGTATATGTGTCAATACTACTCTTTCAATTTGTCCCACTCTCTCCTTCCCCCACTATGTCAACAAGTCTGTTCTCTACATCTGTGTCTCTATTCTTGCCCTGTAAATATGTTAATTTGTGCTACCATTTTATATATCCCATATATATGCATTAATATATGGTATTTCTTTTTCTATTTCTGACTTACTTCCACTCTGTATGACAGACTCTAGGTTAACCCACATCACTATGAAAGACCCAACTGCATTACTTTTTATGGCTGAGTAGTATTCGATTATATATATGTACTAAAACTTCTTTATCCATTTATCTCTCAATGGACATTTAGGCTGCTTTTATGTCCTGGCTATTGTAAATAATGCTGCAGTGAACAGTGGGGCACATATGTCTTTCGGAATTGTGGATTTCTCAGAGTGTATGTCTAGGAGTGGGAGTGCTGCATCATATGGTAGTTTTATTCCTAGTTTCCATTTGAATGGAAACACAAAAGACCCTGAATAGCAAACATGAGTGAGTTTCATTCTTGAAATCTTATCCCTAAACTGGTACTATCATTAGTTAAATTAGGAAGTACTTTTGGTTCCTAGATCCCACTACAAGGTGTGCTGTCTAATATTACAGATAAATAAAATTACTTATGCTGATCTTTATTTAATTCATGTCTGAGTTCTAAAAATCAAACAAAAAGTCTAAAAAAGTAATCAGCTTGCCAAAGAAATAAAGAAAAACTATGTGAAGAAGGCAGAGTGCCGAAGAATTGATGCTTTTGAACTGTGGTGTTGGAGAAGACTCTTGAGAGTCCCTTGGACTGCAAGGAGATCCAATCGGTCCATTCTAAAGGAGATCAGCCCTGGGATTTCTTTGGAAGGAATGATGCTAAAGCTGAAACTCCAGTACTTTGGCCACCTCATGCAAAGAGTTGACTCATTGGAAAAGACTCTGATGCTGGGAGGGATTGGGGGCAGGAGGAGAAGGGGATGACCGAGGATGAGATGGCTGGATGGCATCACTGACTCAATGGACGTGAGTCTGAGTGAACTCCGGGAGTTGGTGATGGACAGGGAGGCCTGGCGTGCTGCAATTCATGGGGTTGCAAAGAGTCAGACACGACTGAGCGACTGAACTGAACTGCTGATCATATACAAAGTGATATGATCTAAAGTAAAAATTAAAACACCAAAACATGATAATCAACCTTTACACCTCTCTCTTTCTCATCTCCAACATGGAACTGGCCATAAATCTTTCAATTTGACCTCATTATTTCCTACATCTTTTAACATTTCATTTACAAAACCACAATAACCATCTTCAGAGTTTCTCATTTGAACCATTGCTACTCCTTTTCTTCAGCATATTCTCTTCCTGCAATGCATTTATCACTTTTTAAAATAAAAGGGACTTTGAAAATACAAAATTGATTATTTTATTCCTCAAATTGAAACCCCTTCATTGAATCTCTTCTATCTGCAAAATAAACTTGTCTGTCATCTTCTGAATCTAATCTTCCATAACCTCTCCAGTCATGTTGGTTCATCTCATTATTAGAAAAGCATGATATCTACTGAGGGTTTGCTATGTACCTGGTCCTATGAGAAACACTTTGTATGGATGATCTCACTGAACTCTGATACAATCTTTCAAGTTACATGCTGCTATTATCACATATTACAGGTGAGGAAACTGGATTCTTAGGGAATCTTAGAGATCATCTAATGTCACAAGGCCATCAAATGGCAGTGCCAAGACAGAAACCTAAGTTTGATTCCAGCATACATTATCTTATGTCCACCTACATTCTAGTAAGGCCTTCCCTCATGGTTCAAACAACAAAGAATCTGCCTGCAATGCTGGAGACCTCGGTTCAACTCCTGAGTCAGGAAGATCCCCTGCAGAAGGGCAAGGCAACCCACTCCAGTACTCTTGCCTGGAGAATCCCATGGAGCCTGAAAGGCTACAGAGATGGGATTGCAGAGACTCAGACCCGACAAACAACTAACATTTTTACATTCTAGGAGGTCCCTTAAAAGTCCAAGCTATTTCTATATCTATACTTTAATTCTTACCTGGAAAAAAAGCACTTAGATTTGTCCTTTGGTGAAGTCTTCCCTGACTCTACCACGAGTAACACCTAAGAGTTTTCATCACTACCTTTTCTGTGACATCGTCTACATTACATATGATATCATACTTTAGCCATTGTGAGAGTAACCTTGGGAGGTTGGTGAAAGTACACATGGTTTGCTGAATCTCATAAAGACTGACTTGATCTATTGGGGTGGAGTCTCATTATCTGGATTTTCAATAAGACTTTGAGATAACTATAGTGTACAATTATCAGAGAAGCATCAAGTTACATAAACTACACTTATAGTGTTTACACTGTAATTTTGCAATTATTGCTGTTTGTATGTCCTTGTTTTCAGTTAGTCTGAAGCTTTGTTTTTTTAGGACTGGATCTGATACAAATATGTAGCCCTTACATTTAGAAAGTATACTTAACATCTAGTAACTATTCAATTAAAATTTGATAAATAAAAAAGTGAATTTATTCTCACATTTGGGAGGCAATAAGATGAGGAGAGGAAATGAATTGCTGCCTTTTTTCAGTAGATAACAGGAAAATAATGATATGAAATGATCAAAGTGGGCCTTTAGAAATATTAATGAGACTAAGGCATGAGAATGATAAATTGAGCAGAAGGAACATCAGATTTATATGATCATAATCATAATAGCACATTTCAAAGTTAAAATGACATGATCCCAAGTTAAAGGAGCAAAATTGTACTATATGACAAAAATCAGCCACTTGTCAGCATTTCCTTTTTAAGTAAATACAAAACAAGGCCGATCTGTCTAATATCTTGTGCCATCAGATAATCGAGATTGCTTTTTTTTCCCCTGAAACACCTCATGAGTGAGTAGGAAAATCAGACAGAGAAAATATTCACTTGCTAGAAGGAATCTCAGCCAAATTTCTTTTTCCCAAGATAGAACACCTGCCATGTTTCCTGAAACCTTTACAACTTGAAATATTCCTTTAGGAACTTAGAAAGAGCCTACTTTCTTGGTTAAAAAGAAAGAAAACACAAGATCTGTCCTTTTTATAGCAAATGTTAATGTCTTTTGCATCTGTTGTTGGTATTCATAGTGTGATTATGAGACTGTTATTTCCCCAATGTGATTACTTCCTTATGTTACCCTGTGGGCAGAACTTTTATTTCAGGGATTGTCAGAAATGAAATACCAAAGATGTGCAGTAAAATGGGTGTCTTCTCAATGCAGAAAAGTTATTAGACCTACCTTATTTGTAATGCACACATACACACACACACAACATTATTTTTTCCAGTATCCTACTAGTTAAGTGTTCTGCTTTTTCTAAATATTGAAACTAATTTTTTAAAAAAATTTCTTAAAGGTCCTGTTTCTATTCATTTAAAACGTACAGTTTTCTCTTACAGAGGTTACTATATTCTTATAGCTCAACCAGTGATTTTGGAGGCTTATGCATACATAAGGAAGTTCTTTAAAATATTTATTTTTATTTAATACCGTCTGCCCTCACAAGTGGACAGATTCTTAAATTACCACAAACGAAATATTACCCCACTAAGGAGATATTTAACTTATATGAAGAATACATCATGAGAAATGCTGGGCTGGAAGAAGCACAAGCTGGAATCAAGATTGCTGGGAGAAATAACAATAACCTCAGATATGCAGACATACCACCCTTATGGCAGAAAGTGAAGAGGAACTAAAAAGCCTCTGGATGAAAGTGAAAGAGGAGAGTGAAAAAGTTGGCTTAAAGTTCAACATTCAGAAAATGAAGATCATGGCATCCGGTCCCATCACTTTATGAGAAATAGATGGGGAAACAGTGGAAACAGTGACAGACTTTATTTTTTGGGCTCCAAAATCACTGCAGATGGTGATTGAAGCCATGAAATTAAAATCTGCTTACTCCTTGGAAGGAAAGTTATACCCAACCTAGACAGCATATTAAAAAGTAGAGACATTACTTTGTCAACAAAGGTCTGTCTAGTCAAACTTATGGTTTTTCCAGTAGTCATGTATGGATCTGAGAGTTGGACTATGAAGAAAGCTGAGCGCCGAAGAATTGTAGTGTTGGAGAAGACTCTTGAGAGTCCCTTGGACTGCAAGAAGATGCAACCAGTCCGTCCTAAAGGAAATCAGTCCTGAATATTCATTGGAAAGACTGATGCTAAAGCTGAAACTCCAACACTCTGGCCACCTAATGGGAAGAACTGACTCATTTGAAAAGAACGTAATGCTGGGAAAGATGGAAAGTGCAAGGAGCAGGGGACAACTGAGGATGAGATGGCTGGATGGCATCACCAACTCAATGGACATGAATTTGAGTAAACTCCAGGAGCTGGTGATGGACAGGGAGGCCCGGCTGGCATGTTCCAGTCCATGGGGTCACAAAGAGTTGGACATGACTGAGCAACTGAACTAAAGTGAACTGAATTGAATATGGAGAACTAGTATTTCCAAAGTGCCCATACTGCCCAAAGCCATCTATAGAATCAATACAATCCTTACCAAAATTCCAATGGTTTTTTTTTTCTTTTCAAATAAATAGGGAAAAAAAAAAAAGCTTAAAATTAATGAAAGTGAAAGCATTAGTCATGTCCAACTCTTTGTGATCTCAGGGTTTTCTGCCTCTGGAATTATCCAGGCAAGAATACTCGAGTGATAACCATTCCCTTTGCAAGGGTATCTTCCTGATACAGAGATTGAACCCTAGTCTCCACATCGCAGGCAGATTCTTTATAGTCAAAGCCACCAGGGAAGCTCCATATGGGACCACAAAAGTCTTCAAATATCGAAAGCAATCCCGAGAAGGAACACAACTAGAAATATAATTCTCTCTGATTTCAAATTGCATTGCAGAGATGTTGTAACTTAAATAGTATGGTCCTGGCATAAAAATGCACACATAGAACAAAGTAATAGAATTGAGAGCCTAGAAATAAACCCTTGCACATACAGTCAACTAATATTTGATGAGCGAGACGAGAATACTCGAGATGGAAAGGTGAGTCTCTTTAATAAGAAAAACTGAAATAAGCCAGACACAGAAGGACAAATGCTACATGGTACCACTCATACAGAGTATCTCGAATAGTCAAACTCATTAGACATGACAATAAAATGGTGGTTTCTAATGGCTGAGAAGAGGGAGAACGAGGAGCTGTTGGTCGACTGGCTTCATTTAAGCAAGGGGAGTTGAGTTCTAGAAATCTGCTGCACAATACAGTGCCTACAGTTAACACTACTGTATTGTGCATTTAAGATTTTTGTTAAGAAGGGAAACCTTAAGTGCATTTACAATTAAAACAAAAGACAATACCTGTAAATTCTAATGAAAATCATCAGAACTTTATACACATAATTTTGTAGTTGAATTGAATAAACAATTCAGAATCTTAAAGACAACGTTCTATTTTGACAAAGTCCATTAACTTTCTAATTCAGAAATGTAATATTTAAAATTAATATTTTTTTCTTAATTTTTTGGACAGCACATAATACTTTATTTACCTGTGTATTCAAGGTGAAATCCTGCAGCAGAAACACTGATGTCTGATTGAAAATTTAGATATAGATTATTAGATGTACTATTCAAAAGATGGGGTATTGTTGTTCCTGAAATGATAATTGAAAAAGTGGTTCAGTGATCACCTAATAAGTAATATAATAAAACTAAGTTAACTATTAGTCAGCCAAAAAGTTATCACTGAAATTATATATTATTAAACTGTCTTATAAGAATTTTTAAATAAAAACATTTCTCACATATTTGTCTTTCATATTACTATTCTTGACTATCTCCAAGGAGACAGACCTTTGACAGCACATTAGATGGCTCCCTAAAATAGGTAACAGCAAACAAAGCTGATGAAAAGCAGAAAATTTTACTAGTCACCTAAAATAAATATTTGGAATTTCATGTGGATTTCAATAATTCATGTACAAGATAATAAATTTAGTTTTAAAATTTGCATGTTTAGGTTTAAAGAAATATTCATTTATCACCCTTTATTGTGATATTTAAATATATACACTTTTTTCTATATCAGGTGAAGTACCTTGATGTTTCTTACACCAACAGCAAAGCTGGTTGTTAGAATTTAAAAAATGCCAATTATGAACTACTGCTTGCCTTGTCTCTTAGCAAATGCTTTATAATCTTGTTCTTCTGAACTTCCATAGGAAATCAACTTTAATTTATTCAATTATTGAATTGAAAATATGTGCCTGAACCAATTACTTTTTGACTATCTGACATTAGTAGTTTAACATCCTTAAAATGACAACTCAAGCAATTTCAAATGACAAGCATAAAAATAACGGTCAACTGTGTCTCAAGACAAAATTCAACAAGGCTATGAGTTGATAGTGCTACCAACATTTTTTTGGTAATTTTCTAGTTACTTCATACTTACTTTCCACAACACTATGAACCTTAACCACTGAGTCTTCTATAAAAGAAATCAGGACAAATTCATCACAAAGCACACAATTGTTTCCCCCACCTAGCTGACCTTGCTCTCTTGTCTTATACTGTCCTAACTGAATCAGTGAGGACAGAGGTAAACAGAAACTCAAAGGTCACTCTGACTGCCTTTGATCTCTTAGAAGATCTTAGTGATTAAGAGCTTTGACTGTGGAGTAACACCAGCTGGGTCCTAGTCTCATTCTAATGTTAGATGTACAACCTCGGGCAACTTAATTTCTTTTAGTGTCAATCACCTACCAGGGCTGCTGGAAAGATCAAATGAGGAAATGTATGACAAGTTTCACACAGAGCTAGCACTTGGTAATCAACAACTGTTATTATTTATCACTTTTTATCATTTAGTTATTATACTTATCATTCAGAAAGTATTATACCAAGTTTATTACAGACAAATGCATACACACAAAAAATCATATAATTTTTCCACGAAAAATTTCTTTTTAAATCTATTTCTAGAATGTTTGTAATGCCTAAAACAAATTATTCTTACTCTAGATATTTCTTCTTTGCTTTCATCAATGGTGGTGCTGAAAAGTGTATTAACATCTCCATTTTAAAATCTATTAAAAACTTAATGACCCTCAAAATTCTATATCTGAAATATATGAGTTCATAGTTTAGCTATGTTTATATTTCTAGAGTTAAACACTATAACCCAAATTAAAGTAAAGCATATAGTTAGAGTGAAACTTCATTTCACCCTAAATATAAGAAGCTGTTAGATTAATGCACAAACTACCTTCACAAACCATAACAAATTATAAAATCTTCTGGTCTTGACACATGTGTATATAGTATGAATTTTATATAATTTAATTCCTTTCATAGAATTAATTTCGTATTCTCTTTATTCTCATACAACAGTACCTTGTAGCACTTACCATGTTGTTACATAATCTCTCTATAATTGTTTTAATGCCTGCATAACATTCTATCAAATGAATATATTATAAATTTCAAGCATTGTCTAATTTTTAACTATTACTTCTCATCCTTTTTTTTAAGGGAGAGGAGCATATATACTATTTCTGAGCCAAGGCTCAGCTAAAAATATTACTATTAACATGAAAAGCATCAATAAATAATTACACAAATACAGTAACACTGTATAGTAGGTTTTAAATAGCAATTTCTATTTTATTGCCTTTAAAGCCTTTCAAACTTCTACCTTGTAGTTTAGTTCTCTGCATATAGTTTGTAAAAAGCAAAATTAAAACCACCAAGTCAGAGATCTAGGGAGGGCTTTAGAGAGAAAGCAAGAGAGATTTACATTCCTAATTATAATGTATTTTAATTAAACTTAGTTCTTTTATTTACCTGAATAACTTCCAAGTCTTGGGGCATTGTTGTCTCCCCCATCATAAAAGTCCAGAGAATCCCAATTATGTTCTGTAGCAAAGCTGACAACTTGCACCTATGAAATAATAATTATCTGTAAGAACACTTACTTCTAATGTGATGCATATACTATAGTCCACTCATCTCTTCTGGGAGAGAGAGTTCAAAGCCTGGACCATAACATTTAGGCTCTCCATGGAAGCATTTTAACAGAAATGATCATTGCCTTTATGGCACTGGCATACACACACTGACTTTTAAAATAAAAGCCTCTGAGGTATCTAGCAGTGTTACTACTGTTATAGCATTGAGAATGTCCGTCACCACCTTATTGCGTTAATCCAATGTCTTAGTGCCTAGAATCTGAATTAAGCCATGTTCCAAACAATTGATTAATTTTTGTTTTGTTTTGTTTTATAATGTTTGATTCTTGTGTACTGAGTTTTCTTATCTGCTTTACCTATTAGGATATAAGCAGATTTCTGGTCCACACAGAGCACCATATAAGACTATAATATATATGATTTTGAATTAGGTTTATCCTGGATACATTCTATTATGTTTTACTTTGTATAACCTTTGTTAAATTTCCTGTTTTTATTTTTACAAATTAACATAATAATCCCCTATGTACATTTTTGATATATTTCAATATGTATAACCAAAAATAATACTTTATAACTGATTTGGATATGTCTTTTAAAGATTAGTTTTATAAATGACTATATTTTTATAAACAGCATCATAATAACTAAATCACTGTGAGGATTCACAAAGTTGATAAGGGAAATGCTGAGTATAATTCTCTCATGTCTATCAAATTATATTTAAAGAAAGAGGCATGTGTTACTTTGTTGCACTTCACTTGGCACAGCTTGAATTTTTGCAAGAACCCACAGAATCCTCACAACTATGGATGTTGTCTATTTTTCTTTGTTTATTACATATTTTATAGTTTAAGAGAAGGTAAAGGAATAGTCTTATTCAAATAAATTTATTTTTATTTAGTTAAGGTCTGTTATTAATATAAGCATTTCACTTATCTACTAAATACTTCTAACAATTGCATTCATTAAATTTTTTCTTATCCACAAAATAGGCCATCACCATTCTTCCATTCAAATAAATGCTTATGCCTCTTTTCCAGAGGTGAGTGCCACATGGCAACAGATACCCTGCCTGTGTGACAGGCATTAGGCTGAATGGCAATGTTCCAGGACAGGAGGAAGACTGGAATTAAAACTGTATGATTGCAATATAATCACCAACTCTTTAAAAAATGGTCAAGTCTCTCTTCATATCTGACTTTTCCTTCTTTTCAAGTCAAGAAAAGAAAAAGTCATATTTGGCTTTAAAAAAACAAGAAAAAGAAAACAGAAGTAAGGATTTTTGTAGCAGTTGACATTTGAAGTAAGTAAAATGTACTGCAAGGTTCTGCACAGAAAGAAGTTATTGAGTTGGAAAAAATGTAGAAGAGACAAGCCACAGGGTAGATTTAGTGAACCATTTAGCCACAGTGAAGTGTATTCACATAGAAGAAAATATGTAAAAAGTTAGAAAAAGTAGAAAAAAAAGAAATAATAAAGATTAATGGATAAATACAAGAAATATTAGAATTCTGGGGTTTGAAACTTCTTGGTTCCCTCTACTCCATAGCATGTAACTCTAAAAGAACTGTTAATCTCTCTGTGCCATAGATTTCTTTTATTAATCACTGTAGTAAAGCACCTATTTATAGATTTGTTGTAAAAATTAAAGTAATTTTACTTTAGAATAGTGCCTAGAATAAACTGAGGATTTAACGTATCTTAGCTAAGGGAGAGAAACAGAAAGAGAAGGGCTATACAGACAGAATACCAGCATAATAATTATGCAGTTGAGGAGTATTTCATTGAAGGTTTTAGAAGGTGAATTGAAGGAGTCTAATCTCAGCCCTGGGATTTCTTTGGAGGGAATGATGCTAAAGCTGAAACTCCAGTACTTTGGCCACCTCATGCGAAGAGTTGACTCATTGGAAAAGACTCTGATGCTGGCAGGGATTGGGGGCAGGAGGAGAAGGGGACGACCGAGGATGAGATGGCTGGATGGCATCACTGACTCGATGGACGTGAGTCTGAGTGAACTCCGGGAGTTGGTGATGGACGGAGGCCTGGCGTGTTGCGATTCATGGGGTCGCAAAGAGTTGGACACGACTGAGTGACTGGACTGAACTGAATCAGGACTATGGTTTAAGTATAGAACTACTGCAATTAGTAAAGAAAATAAAAATGAAAAGACAGTTTTAATGTTGATTCCAGTGACCCACATGAGAAGCAAAAAAAGATTAATAAAGTAGGCTAGTAGGCAGGAATGGTAGAAAGGGAGACCTAGATGTCACATGAGTTGCTGTGGTGGAAATTACTGCTTTTTGTGTGATATGAATAGGAGAGGGAAGTGACATAAAATATTTTAAGATATTTTTCCCTGAGTTTTTGCGATCAGAGGGATGGAAAAAATAAAAATGTAGATATCTCCAGGAAAACTTATTACCTTTGTAAGAGGAAGAAAATCTGTTTAATTCTGGACATTTATTTGTGAATATAACTCCCCAAAATAATCAGGTTCTGATCCCTTGAGCCTGTAAATATTGCCTCTTATGGGAAAGAATCTTTCAAATGTGAATAAACTAAATATCTTGAGATAGGGGGACCATCCTAGATGATTTAAATGAGCCTTAAAGGCAATCACAGATGATCTTATAAGATGTCAAGGAAGATTTGACACAGACAGAAGAAGAGAATGCAGTGTGACCACAGAAGCAGAGATTGAAGGGATGTAGTCAGAGGAGAAGGGGATGACAAAGGATGAGATGGTTGGCTGGCATCACTGACTCAACAGACATGAGTCTGAGCAAATTCAGGGAGACAGTGAAAGACAGGGAAGCCTGGCGTGCTGCAGTCCATGGGGTTGCAAAGAGTCACACACTACTTAGTCACTGAACAAGTCAGAAGCCACAGAATGATGGCAGCTACCAGGAACTGGAAGAGGCAAGGAAAGGACTCTTCCCTGGAGCCTGAGCAGAGGGGAGGTGGAGGGAGAAGAACTTTAAATTAGATGGAGTTGTCCATTATGACAACAGGACAGCTTTATGAGGTAATGAATTTCCAATAACTAAAACCAGACATCCCTTATAGAGACATTCAAATCCCATTTTACTTTAAAGATTGTTCTTTGCTTGATAATTCTGTTATTATTAATTGTAGCTCCTTTGGAATTCCCCCTCCAATATACCTTGCTAAAATATACACGGAAAAAAATGAATATACTCCTCCCACTCATGTAGTAGAAACATAATAAGTTAGTTTACTTGTTGAGGTTATTTCCCAAAAATGCTCAATCATTCTATCTTATTTGTAACTTTTTCAGCATTACAAATGTTTCTTCTCTCTATCAGTGGTTATCGCATTTCATATATGATTTACTGAATATTCATGTAAATCTTTATTTGCACATATGTTTAGTGCAAAAGAATAAAAGATAAACATTACTCTAAATCTGGTGTGCTAGCCAGGTTGCTTTTAGGTGAATTTAGTGAAATTTCAAATATGTCCTAAATTATGGGGGTGTGTGTTATAATTTTCTATAATTTAGTAATACATCTAAAACTGTGCTCAGTTGCTCAGTCGTGTGTGACTCTTTGTGACCCCATGGACTGCAGCCCACCAGGCTCCTTTGTCCATTGGATTTTCCAGGCAAGAATACTGGAGCAGGTTGCCATTTTCTTCTCCAGGGTCATATAACATTAGCAAACATAACTTATATGCAGAGTACATCATGAGAAATGCTGGACTGGAAGAAACACAAGCTGGAATCAAGATTGCCGGGAGAAATATCAATCACCTCAGATATGCAGATGACACCACCCTTATGGCAGAAAGTGAAGAGGAACCAAAAAGCCTCTTGATGAGAGTGAAAGAGGAGAGTCAAAAAGTTGGCTTAAAGCTCAACATTTAGGAAACGGAGATCATGGCATCCAGTCCCATCACTTCATGGGAAATAGATGGGGAAACAGTGGAAACAGTGTCAGACTTTATTTTGGAGGGCTCCAAAATCACTGTGGATGGTGACTGCAGCCATGAAATTAAAAGCTGCTTACTCCTTGGAAGAAAAGTTATGACCAAGCTAGATAGTATATTCAAAAGCAGAGACATTACCTTGCTGACTAAGGTCCGTCTAGTCAAGGCTATGGTTTTTCCTGTGGTCATGTATGGATGTGAGAGTTGGACTGTGAAGAAGGCTGAGCACCAAAGAATTGATGCTTTTGAACTGTGGTGTTGGAGAAGACTCTTGAGAGTCCCTTGGACTGCAGAGATCCAACCAGTCCATTCTGAAGGAGATCAGCCCTGGGATTTCTTTGGAAGGAATGATGCTAAAGCTGAAACTCCAGTACTCTGGCCACCTCATGCGAAGAGTTGACTCAGTGGAAAAGAGTTTGATGCTGGGAGGGATTGGGGGCAGAAGGAGAAGGGGACGACAGAGGATGAGAAGGCTGGATGGCATGACTGACTCGATGGACGTGAATCTGTGTGAACTCCGGGAGTTGGTGATGGACAGAGAGGCCTGGCGTGCTGCGATTCATGGGGTTGCAAAGAGTCAGACACGGCTGAGTGACTGAACTGAACTGAAGAGGTTAATTAGGAAAGAGTACTTTGTATTTATACAAAGTATTTACATTAAAATATGCTTCAAAATCTGTAACTTTGATCAATCCTGTGCTAAACTCAAATTTTATTTTCTAAGGTACAATCATTAAATGAAATGCTACTTCAGTGAAAGGTCTTATAGCATCATTGATACAAGGTTTCTAGTTGTGAATAGTGTTTGCCGGGACAGTGATATAGAACATAACGTTATCTTCAGATGTCATATTAGTCCATTATTCTATGTTAACTCCTTAAAGTGGCCTAAAACTTCACTGCTTTTGGAAATATTCATTGGTTCATTTGAAACATAATTACTGAGCACAGACTGCTGGGCTCTGTGCTAGCTGTCAGAAAAGATTTAGTTACCCCATAAACTTACAGGTAATTAAGTAAAAACAAATGGCAACCCACTCCAGTATTCTTGCCTGGAAAATCCTATGGACAGAGAAGCCTGGTGTGCTACAGTCCACGGGGTCACAAAGAGTCAGACAGGACTCAACCCACTCCAGTATTCTTGCCTGGAAAATCCTATGGACAGAGAAGCCTAGCGTGCTACAGTCCACGGGGTCACAAAGAGTCAGACAGGACTGTGCAACTGAGCACACAAATCAAAACAGTAACATGGTATCATGATATAAGGATATTGCAGGAATCAATGAGAACATGTAGCAAGAGGGCTTAACGTTGCTTCAAGTTCATGGATGGTCTTCCACAAGAACTGTTTTTAAGGTGAGACAGAAATAATGAGGAAAGATAAACCAAATAAAGGAGATGATGAAGAGTATTGGCAGTAGAAGGAACAACATTTACAAAGGTCCAGAGGCAAGAGAGAGTCAGATTTCTATAAAGAAGTGAAATAGAGGCAAGAAATAAGGGCAAAGCACAAAGGCGTAATCAGCTGTTTCAAGGAGTTCAGGATAGAGAGGACAATCGAGGTATTGTAAAGCAGGAAACTTAGAGCATTAGATTATTATTTTTAGAAAGTTACTCTCTTTGCCCTGTGAGGAATAGATTGGAGGAGAGTAAGAACCTGGAACAGGGACGATGGCCACCTAATCTTGAGTGGTAAAAGTGTGGATGAAGAAAATAGACTTTGAGAGGTTTGTGAAAGACAGAACTGATATAGTTCTTTGTGCACTTGGACACAGAAAAAAATCATTAAGGTTTTTGGCTTGTGCAACTGAATGGATGAGGGGTTCATTCTGAGAGAGCAAAATGGGGAAGATTCACAACTTTGAGAAAAAAAGTCATGAAGTCAGTTTTGAACAGGTTGAAGTAGAAGTGTAAGAAGTTTAGGGGCTTCCCTGGTGGTCCAGTGATTAAGAATCTACTTTGCAATGTGGGGACACCAGGTCGATCCCACATGCTGCAGGGCAACTAAGCTCACACACTACAGCTGAATCCCATGCACCCTAGAGTCCATGCTCCACAAGAGAAACCACTCCAATGAGAAGCCTATGTACTAAAACTAGAGAGCAGCTCCCACTCGTTGCAACTAGAGAAAGCCTGTGCACAGCAATGACAACTCAGCACAGCCAAAATGAATAAATACACACACACACACACACACACACACACACACACACACACACACACATATATATACAAGAGAGATGTAAAAAGTTTAGCTGAAAATATTCAGTGGGAAGTTGGATAAATAGCAAACTTAGGTGAAAGGTATGGGTTAAATATTAGGTTTGGAAACCATCATTTATTCAGTCCTTAATTTAAAAAGATGTTTTCTAATTATCTACTATGATTCAGCATCAGCACATAATGGTAACTGAAGCTATGAAAGTAGACAACCTGGCACAGAGAACGGTGCCACATGAGATGGACAAAGAACACAGAATCTCACAAACACCATATTTGATTAATCGAAAAAGAGGAGATCATGTTCCTAGATACAGAAGCAACAACTAAAAATGTATAAAAGAAAACAAAACAAAATTCAAGAGAGTATTAGGCAGAATGGAGGGGAAAGATATCTTAATAGTGAGGGGGGAATGGACACGGCAGAATGCTGCTAACAAAATAAGGAAGATGAGCAATGCAATGGATTTAATGGCATGTTCCTCAGTGATCATTATAAGAGTGACTCAAATAGAGCACTGGACGCTGAAGCAACATCACAGGGAATTGGGAACAGAGGGTGAGAACTAGAGGGAAAATGCCAGGGGTTTATTATTTTAAGATGAGATAAAAATGGACAAGCTGATGCCAATATATAGATGCTCTAATATAATTCTCGTAAATGTATAACCAGACGATACAGTAAATGTTCCATGAAGATTTTAAAGGTATCAGCTTATTTCAGATTGCCTATGCAATCTGGAACATAGATGATCTTCAAATCTTTGCTAATTCCAGCAGTAACTGGATAGAGGGGATTGGTTATCCTCAAATTTTTAAAGTTGATCATAAAATAATAGCACAACTAGCCAGAATGTAAGCAGTATTTTGACTGCCAATATTTTTAAAACACTGAAAAAATACATTTCAAATTTTCTCATTGATTTACTGACCTATTTAACACCTGACATCTATTAAGTAATTTTTTAAATTTTCTGAAAAGTTATCAAGTTAAATTGAAAATTTTACTTCTTATTGAAAATTATATTTCTATCTAAGTTCAGTTTTAATGAATCATGTGTTGGCTCTTTTTTCCATGACTGATATATGTATCTCAAGTTTCTCAAGGAAAACCCTATGACTCAGTTGGAGACTGGCAAGTTATTTTTATGAAATATCAGTTCAGTTCAGCTCAGTTTAGTTGCTTAGTATCGTCCTACTCTTTGTGACCCATGGACTGCAGCACACCACACCTCCCCGTCCTTCACCATTTCCCTGAATTTGCTCGGACTCATGACCACTGAGTCAGTGATGCCATCCAATCATCTCATCCTCTGTCATTCCCATCTCCTCCTGCCTTCTGTTTTTCCCAGCATCAGGATATTTTCTAGTGAGTCTGCTCTTTGCATCAGGTGGCCAGTTTTGGAACTTCAGCTTCAACCATCAGTCCTTCCAATGAATATTCAGGACTGATTTCCTTTAGGATTGACTGGTTTGATAACCTCGTTGTCCCAGGGACTCTCTGGAATCTTTTCTAACATCAGAGTTCAAAAGCATCAATTATTCGGTGGTGCTCAGCTTTATGGTCCAACTCTCACATCCACACATGAAATATAGTCTCTGTAATGTTCTGTGAAGTTTAATTATGTTTCGTGGGATCCACACTGACTCAGCAGTAAAAGGCTATCTACTTGCCCAGAAACAATTTTCTTCTCAAACAGAGTAGCTGGTCAAAGTGCTCCCAATACAAAATGGTCACAATTGAAGTACTCCGGTAGATACTGTTGACTGTCTGTAGAATAGTATTCTTCTTCCTTGCTGACAGAGAACAATTTTGTTCAACTGAGTGAGAGCTGTGTACATCAGAGAAGGATAAGTCCCTTGCCAGAGCCAGACAACTAATCTTGAAATTTTTTTCAAAGCCAAATCATAGTAAGTCTTTTGCTATTATCCAGTGAATGGCTTAGGAATGGATGTGATTGAAATTTGGTCAACAGGAGAGAATGGAAAGTCTGCTGGAAAGTTTGTGAAAAGATCTCAGTCATTATAAAAGTACATAACATAGAAATATTCCATTCCATCCATTGCTTAGAAATACTGTTATGCCTAGAGATTTTATAGCTATCTCAAGACCATATGAGAGGAAGTCCAAGAACTAAGCTAATATGCTAAGTATTGCAGGACAGAGATGGAGAAAACCTGGGTCAGGAATGATACAACTGAACTTTTGCAATAAACAATGCTTAAACCATCTTACTCAAAGTTTCAATGTTACATGGAGCAACATATTTTTCTTACTGCTTATGCAGTCATGAATTGGTTTTCTGTTACTTGCAGGTGAAAAATGGAGAAGGAAATGGCAACCCACTTTAGTATTCTTGCCTGGAGAATCCCAGGGACGGAGGAGCCTGGTGGGCTGCCGTCTGTGGGGTCGCACAGAGTGGGATACAACTGAAGCGACTTAGCAGCAGCAGCAGCAGCAGCAGCAGCAGCAGCAGGTGAAAATAATTAATGTTAAGTATCTTTCTTTATGGCTTCCCTGATGGCTCAGCAGGTAAACAATCCACGTGCAATGCAGGAGACACAGGGGATATGGGTTCAATCTCTGGGTCAGGAAGATACCCGGGAGGAGGAAATGGCAACCCACTCCAGTATTCTTGCCTGGAAAATTTCATGGACAGAGGACCTAGTGGGCTACAGTTCACAGGGTCACAAAGGATCGGACTCAACTGAGTGACTGAACAGGCACATCTTTCTTTTAAAATTCAGCCATGCAAGTCAAAAGCACTGGCTGAAATTCTAGAAATTACGTGTGTCCTGTCATTTCTGAAAAGATTGGCTTCAAATATACAATGAAAAGAAGAAAAATTTAAATATTCTTACTTGAATGCCAGCTCCCTCTGGCACTGTTATCTTCCACACACAATTCAGATTGTTGTCATAAGGCTCAGGGTATCCAGGAGACAAAATAGTCCCTTTGCGCTTAGTTAAAATTCCACCACAGGGTACTGAAAGTAAAGCAATCCATGAGAGGAAGTTAATTCTAATGCAAAGGATTAAAATAAGCGAAAAGGTCATCAATAACAGAGACAGATATTAGACTTGCAAACATAATCAAATCATATTATGCTTTAAAACTCAAAAGAACCATGAAAATTGTCTTCCTATAGCACAAAAAGTTCCCATAGCACAAAAAAAGGAATTAGACAACATAAACGGATAACTTGGCGATAGCATATCTAAAGTCATTCTATAATTAACTCAATAATAGCATATTATTTGCATATTACTAAAATGTTCATTGAGACAAGTTAAAAATTGTTCATATGTACATAAAGAATTTTTGAATAATTATTTTATATTTATTATTTTCTCTTCATATATCTTTTTAGTAGTAATAGAATCCCTTTCAGAGTAATAATGATGATGATTACAATTATATTATGATTATAACATTTATATAGAGCCTATATACCAGTACTCTTCTAAACATTTTTACATATTTTACCTTATTAAAGCTTCCCAACAATCCAACAATATATGAATAAGTATCCTCCTAATTTTACAGCTGAGGAAATGGAAGCAATAACAGTTTAAATAACTTTCTCAAGATCACATAGCTAGTCAGAGATGAAGTGGAGTTTGAACACTGGTAGTTTGGCTCCACATTCATGTTGTTCAGTGTAAAGAAAATACTCAATATGGCAACAGTCTGGTTACCGCCAATACAACTACTACAGGAAAGAATACGTACAGAGACTTGCTCTGAAGACAGTAAAGACTTTTAACACTTTTTACAGGTACCAATCTTAAAGCAAAATTCTTACACTGCTGGTAGTATCAGATTGACTCTGGGAATGAACAAACTTACAGTTTTAAATACTGTGTGATGTTGGACATGTCCTTGAATTCTCTGAAACTCAGATGCTTTATTAAAAGATAATGCAATTTTTCCAAGGGGCTTTTGTGGAAAGTAAATAGATATTATAATCTACATAAAGGGGCTTCTCTGGGGCCCAGTGGTAAAGAATCCATCTGCCAACACAAGAGCAACAGGTTCAAAGCCTGGGTCGGGAATAGCCCCTGGAGAAGGAAAGGGCAACTCATTCCAGTATTCTTGCTGAGAAATCCCATGGACAGAGGAGTCTCAAAAGATTCAGTTACGACTTAGCAACTAAACAATAACAATGCACATAAAGAAGCTTACACACTGCTCGAAACATACTAAGAAGTCAGTAAATTATATTTTCTTCTGCTACAACTATTGTTATTTTATGTTCTAATGGCACTATGATCCTTGGACATGTGTCCTAATCTGGCTCTAATGATGAAATATCAGAATATATTTTTGTAATAATTTTAAAGGTAATTATACAACTTTGTGTCACTTCTGAAACTGAATGCAAAAAATCTAGGGTAATTACTCAAAAGAATGCTACAAACTTTTTACATTTTCAAACTTTTAAATCAGTGTGATAAAGTATTTTTAAAGAAAATTTTAGCTCATCCTCCTTCTGATTCTTTCAATTCAAATGTTATCTCTCTGTGACCTACACCATCTTCTCATCTCTTATAAACCACTGCTCTTCTGTAATGGCCTCTATTACCATGCCATCTATACACTATGACTCCAGTGTTAGTCGCTCAGTAGTGTTTAACGCTTTGCAACCCCATGGACTGTAGCGTGCCAGGCTCCTCTATCTGTGGGGATTCTCCAGGCAAGAAAACTAGAGTGGGTAGCCATTTCCTTTCCCATGGGATCTTCTCAGCCCAGGGATCGAACCCAGGTTTCTGGCATTGCAGGCAGATTCTTTACTGTCTGAGGCACCAGGGAAGCCATATACTATGATTACTAAACATTTATCTCTAGCCATAACTTCTACCCAGAGTTCTACAATAATATGTCAACTCAATATCTCAAAATTCACATGTCCAAATCAAGATTTTTGAAATTCTCCCTGATCTATACTATTTGCCCTCTCAGTAAATGTTACTGCCTAATTCTTAAGCCAAAAATCTAGAACTCAATTCATCTTTCTTTTCAAATTCACATGTACATCTATATTCAGCCTATCAACAAACTACATCAATTCTATTTCAAAAATATATCCAGAAGTTTACCAGTTCTCATCACTGATCATGATCTGCCAATCTCAATCAACATTAAATTTCCCCTCCACTTCCGCAATAGGCTTCTATTCAGTCTTACTGCTTCTATACCACCCCCATCCCTTACATTAGCCACAGTGATTTTCCAGAAACTGAGATCGTATCTTCTATAGCTCAGTGAATTTCCATGGCTTAGAAAAATTCTAACTGTTCTAGCCTTTGAGGCACCCTATGACTTGGCCTCTGCTCTACCTCTCCCAATTCTTCTGTCATTTTTGCCATCATTCACTCTGTTCTTGACACCTGAGATTATTGTTATGGCTTGCTTACCTCTTTGACTTTCATATATCCCACCCCTCTTCATTCACCTCATTTGGATTTAAAACAGCATGGGGAGGGAGGTGGGAGGGGGGTTCATGTTTGGGAATGCATGTAAGAATTAAAGATTTTAAAATTAAAAAAAAAATAAATAAATAAAAACAAACAAACAAACAAAAAAAAAAACAGCAGCATGCTCTGGAGGTCTTCCTCTAACCTCCAGCCTCTGCTCTCTTTTGCTCCATAGCATTTACCATTATCTGAAACAAAAGTAAACTCCCTAAGGGCAGAGACTTTATCCTCTTACTCAAAGCTATGTGGCCAGTGCATAGAATAGTGCCTGGCACTTTGTTGTCATTGTTCAGACTCTAAGTGTGTCAGACTCTTTGCAACTCTGTGGACTGCAGCATGCCAAGCTTCCCTGTCCTTTGTTATCTCCCGGAGTATGCTCAAACTCATGCCATTTGAGTCAATGATGCTATCCAATCATCTCATCCTCTTTGTTCCTTTCTCCTCCTGTCTCCCGTCTTTCCCAGGATCAGGGTCTTTTCCAATGAGTCGACTCTTCACATCAGGTGACCAAAGTATTGGAGCTTCAGTTGTTCCAATGAATATTCAGGGTTAATTTCCTTTAGGATTCACTGGTTTGATCTCCTGGCTGTCCAAGGGACTCTCAAGAGTCTTCTCCAGCAGTACAGTTTGAAAGCTTCAATTCTTTGGTGCTCATTCTTTTTTGTGGTCTATTGCTCTCATCCATACATGACTACTGCAAAAACCATACCTCTGTGTATACAGACTTTGTCTCTGCTTTTTAATACACTGTCTAGGTTTGTCATAGCTTTCCTTCCAAGGAGGAAGCGTCCTTTAATTTCATGGCTGCAGTCATCATCCATGGTGATTTTGGAGCCCAAGAAAATAAAGTCTGTGACTGTTTCCACATTTTTCCCAAGTTTTAGCCATGAAGTGATGGGACCAGATGTCATGATTTTAGTTTTTTGAATGTTAAATTTAAAGCCAGCTTTTTCACTCTCATCAGAAGTCTCTTTAGCTCCTCTTCCCTTTCTGCCATTAGAATGGTATATTCTGTATGTTTAGGCTTCTTTGGTGGCTCAGACAGTAAAGAATCCACCTGCAATGCAGGAGACCTGGGTTTGATCCCTGGGTTGGTAAGATTGTATATTTTGTTTGTATATTACTTATCCTAATATTTCTTTTGTATTTTAAAGAGTATGTACTGTATATTTTTAATATCTTCTAATCAGTATTATTCAATATAACATATAGATTAGGAAAACAGATTTTAGAATCAAGCAGCTTGGGTACAAATATTATTTCTTTTTTTTGTCTCTAAACCATAGGGATTTCACTATCTATCTGTAAAAGAGAGAATATTCTTATCTACCTCCTGGTGTTGGTATCAATATTAAGTGAGATAATGCTTAATAGCACTTCATACAAATACTAGTCAGTGCTATTCATTATTATATTTAATAACTTGTTCATGAGTGAATGGATGAGTGAATCAATGAATAAAGATTTAGATACTATATGTATTTCTTCATCTGTTTCTTTCCACTGAAAAAAAGACAGTGCGGACAAGCGTTGCCATGGATCCAATACAAGTCAAAACAGTTCTTTCTGGGTCTCCAAAGGACTTGAAGAAAACAAAGCTCGATAAGAGTGATGGGATAAGCAGCTAATTAAACACTTCTGCCAAAGGGAGGTAAGTGGCATGTTCAGGAGCTTTTCAAAAGATACCTCCCACTAACAGAAATACTTATGCCTAAGGCCATATATTGTCAGAGCTATTAGTGGCTACAGGGGCTTATTCAAATCACAGAATCTCAGAGAGAAGAGAGTTTTGGGTTTTCAGAAACTGAAAATTTTGAGAAATCTGGAGTGTAATAAGGTCAAACTTGGAAGATAAAGTTCGGTCTTCAGCAAGTTTATCAAGTTTACCTCTGTTCAAAGTTCAACCTTCTTATAAAAACATTATTGTGCTTTATAATTTACCTAAGAACTACCTGATGAGACAGATTTGCACAGATTATTAAATATTTTTTTCTTATACAGGTTAGTTAAATTTGTGAATTACCTAATTCAGTATCTGACCATTTTAAGTATAAGTACAATTTGCATATCATGTCTAATGGGGCTGCTTTCAAGACAACCGTTTAATTTCAATATGTCAACTTTTTCTAAAAAATTAATGAACATTTTATTTTGTTCTACTATGACAGAAAAAAATAAAAGTGTTGATAGCAGTATTAAGAACTGTGAAAGTCAAACAATTATATTTGAGATGGAAATCACTAGAAATGTAGGTCACTGCTTTTATTGGGTTTCAATTGTTGGATGCTCACTTGGCCTTAGCTATCACCTGAGTATTCATTGAACCAGTGAAGGGAAGGGAAATAGAATCATTTGTATAATACTCTGTAATAGATTAACAATGATTATATTTAAACTGTAAAATATAGATAGTTTGTTCTTTCTCAGAATAAAATTACCTATACACTAGGAAAATCTACTGTGTATGTTTTACCTATGCCTCTTTCTATGGATTCTCAAGTGTCTTGTAGTTTCAAGATGGCTTGTAAAGGTCTAAGCAAGTGAACTGAGCAAGAATATCACCATGCAGTGCAAGCCTGAAGCTGAAAAAGCATGGGTCCTGGACTTGGGAAGTTGGTCAGTTGTTCTATCTCTATAAAAATTTATGAAATTATAAAACTTACCTGCAAAAATCCATTCACTGAACAAATGTTTATTGAAAACCTTGTGTATGCCACACCCTCTTTTTGTTGAGCAAAAAATAGAATATACTGACAGGAAGAGGAGGGCAAGAAAGATTAAGGAAGCATCCTGCTGCTGCTGCTAAGTCACTTCAGTTGTGTCTGACTCTGTGCAACCCCATAGACGGCAGCCCACCAGGCTCCTCTGTCCCTGGGGTTCTCCAGGCAAGAATACTGGAGTGGGTTACCATTTCCTTCTCCAGTGCATGAAAGTGAAACGTGAAAGTGAAGTCGCTCAGTTGTGCCCGACTCTTAGCAACCCCATGGACTGCAGCCTACCAGGCTCCTCCGCCCATGGGATTTTCCAGGCAAGAGTACTGGAGTGGGTTGCTATTGCCTTCTCCAGAGAAGCATCCTAACTATATATAATCTGGTGAATGGTTGCTGCTTAAAAACAAACAAACAGAATAAAGATATAAAGAACAAATGAAGGATGAGTAGAAGAAAATTACTTTAGATAAGATGGTCAAGGAAGATATTCAGGTGAAAACTGGAATGAAACAATGCAGTAAGCCCAAAAGGTATCTTGGGGATGATTTTCCAAGGAGAAAAAATAGAAAGTCCAAAGACTTTGAAGCAGTTAGAATTTTATCCAGATAATAGAAACTGAAGTGAAGTCGCTCAGTCATGTCCGACTCTTTGCGACCCCATGGACAGTAGCCAACTAGGCTCCTCTGTCCATGGGATTTTCCAGGCAAGAATACTAGAGTGGGTTGATGAACACAAATTACAGATAATTCTTTAATATCAACCTAAGATAACTCTGTATTTGACTCATATTTGAATTAAGACATCAAGCCTTCTCCTTTTCTGAATTTTTGAATACTTAAAGACATAATCATTTTTTGTCATAGCATTTAAAACAAAATATGTATAGCTAAAAATAGAAATGCAAAGTATATTTTCATTTATGTAAAGACTAGCAGCGGGATCAAATGGTAAAACCTAAAGTGAGCTATCATCCAACTGTCATTTAGAATTTAGTTCTTGTCTCATACAAATCCCATATGCCCTTCTGTTATATATTCAGTTTTCTGGATTTATACATGTTCTACAAAGTATACATTACTTTTTAAGTGACATAAAGTAAAATGCCCTTTTCGTGTGATCCTGTCAGGAAACAGAAGCCATCTGATAAAATTTTCTATCTTTAAGTATGCACTTTCAAACCAGTGCAACATAAAAGGTAGTGTGTTTTATGTTTAAAGACCCACCATAGATGCACTCACATGTTTGTCAAAAAGCCCAGGTATTTAGAGAGAAATGGACTTTTGACAGAGAGTGTGTAAAGGATCCTGAGTCCCTCATCTTTTTGCCTTAAAAGTAAAAAGTGAGGCTGAATCCATCTAGGCTAGGGATGACAGTCTGTTAACATTTACTCCTGATGTTTCATGTCAGCCACGACAAGGTCTCAAAGTCTTTCAAAGGCTTTAATGCTTGGTAGAAGCTTCTGCACTTGCTGAAATGAATTTATAGTCAAATGGCTTGATCATCTTGTTCTTTACATGGATTCTTATTTCTTGTGGCAAAAACACCAGGATTAATCAACTGACACATCTGACATATGGAAAAGCTTTGCGATAATCATGTAGAATAGGGGTTTTCTTCTGCTTTAAACAAAAATGTTTACAGTGTACAGTTCTTTTTCTCTGTTTTCCATCACACAGAATATCTTATTTTTTTCTTATTTCCCTTTCCTCTTCCTAAACTATTGTTACATGTTTTGTTTTTTTTCCTTCCTTCTTTAATGTCAGCACATTTCTCCTTTTTATCTCTTTCCTCTTTCTAATAATATCATCATACCTTCATGGACAAAATAAAATATAATATTTTGGATAATGTAATGTTCAAACTTTGATTAAACATATATTTTTTAACCAATTAGAATAATGGTAATCATTGTTTTAATTTCAAGTTTATTTTTATTTTAGACCTTTAGACAAACACTGAAACCAAACCAAATCATGAATATATACCTATTGTTATAAGCCTGCTCCTTTTAAATCAACTGCCTTAAATTTATAAATTGATGGAAAGAAATTTCACAACCCCTAAATAGAATGTTCTTGCCTGGAGAATCCCAGGGACAGGGAAGCCTGTCTATGGGGTCACACAGAGTCGGACACGACTGAAGTGACTTAGCAAATAGAATATTCTAATAATCACTATTATCCTCAAGAAAATTGTCATTATATTTCCCTCACTGTCATTATATTTCCTTTCTGAAAATTTTTAACTGAGAAAAAATAAATCTTGCCTTTAAGGAACTAAATTATCAGAATTAGAAAAACTAATAGAAGCCCATGCTTTTAGACCTTGCCAAGATGCAAAAATCTTCAGCAGAAGATAATCTTTACATATAATAACTTTAAAGTGTTATCAAAACTATATATCAACAGATTAAAATCAATAATATCAAACCCTTTATGAATACTACATAGAAGTTCTTTATTTGAGATCCAATACTTTTAGAATTGAAGTTGTATGTTCTGATTTTATGGTGGAGTATTTGGAAAGCACAAAAACAACTTAATTTTTGAGTACTTATGTGAGTCCAAGAACTTAGCCAAGGCTTTAAAATATGTAATAGCCACAAATAATCTGTAACTTCCCTGTTTGGTTGATACGGGAATTGAAAATCAGAGATTATGCAAAAATGTTCAGGCTCATGTAGTAATTCACCACAATTTAGTGTCAAAGTCAAAGCCTATTACTACCCAAGACTCAGCTGACCCTTATACTGAGAATCTACCACAGCTCCCAGTTATGAAGACTTTGTTCAGTTTTTTATGATTTCTTACAGATTTTTCCATTAATTAGGATACTGTTGTGCATATGTTGGTTCTTCGAACACTCTAAATGGACAAATGAATGTTTTCAATAATATTTAAAGATTAATGAACTAGTTTATGCCTTTCCATAAGTCTCTTTATCAATCTATTTTTATAATTGTCTTGAGGGAATTTTCATAATATATATGAAATGAAAGGAAGATAGCTACTCATTCATTATCTTCCATTGTATGGTATTAATATTTTCTATCACTATGTACATAAAGAAACTAAAAGTGACAGAGAAATGATATAAATGATTACTGAGAAAAGTGAGGCAGAAATAATGATTGATTCCTGATATTTGGAAAGCAATATTTAAAAATCCACTCTAAGGCTAAAGAGATTTATTATCTTTTGTCTTTCTTCAGTTATTAAACTGAATTGGAGCAACGTAATTTCTGATTTATGCATATTGTATG
This sequence comes from Ovis aries, assembly GCF_016772045.2. NCBI lineage: Eukaryota > Metazoa > Chordata > Mammalia > Artiodactyla > Bovidae > Ovis > Ovis aries. Next base: position 65,077,915 of record NC_056062.1, on the reverse strand, counting down.
ACTAATTTTGGCCTAGACATAAAGGAACTTTTCTCTCAGCTCATAATCTTTAAAGATAATTAATTTATTCACATTTTATAAGGCTTTGAACTCAACATATAGTGTGGTCATAAGGAAGAGCATTATCTATTTTCTCTTATGAGAGTATAAAAGTATATAAAGATCTTTATGTTCCATTAACCATAGCTCTATGCTAGGTGCAAAAGAGGAGAAACATCAAGTGCAAATGATTTCTTCTCCTTTGCTTGCTGATTGTCAAAAATATACTTTAATAGGTTAAGAAATTCCATGTTATAAAAAAGATATAGAATTTGAATTAGGAAATTAGCTTATCAGTCAAAACAAAAGGAAAATACTCTTCTATCATGCACATTGAAGTATGGAATCAGAAAATATTTTTAAATCCTGCTCCTATGTTACTAGGCTGTGTCATTTTTAAAGAAAACTGTTTACCTCTCTAAGACTCAGTTTATTCATCTGTAAATTCTGAGAGCAACTTCTCCATAGGTTTGCTGTAAGAAGTTGATTAAATATGTGTTTATTGATAAATTACTCAGAATGAAACCTGGCAAATGGGAAGTGTTAAATCATAGTCATACTAGAAACTGGTTATTTAGTTGAAAGAGAAGAAAGTTGAGGAGTCATTTACAGCTTTTCAGTGTTTAAAAATACTTTTTGTATGTGGTTTTCAACAAATAAAAGAAAAATAAAAGAACAGTTCCCATTCCATTTACTGTAGAAGGAAGAATCAGATTTTTTGTTGTAAGAAAAATACTCTGTGAAATATGCAAGAAATATTTGTTTGAGGGAGTGATGATATCAAGTTCCTATAGAGACCTAGATCCCACATTTTTGTTTATGATAGGCCCAATTTGTACCATTCTGTTTTATTTTTTTTATTTATCATGGTCCTAATTTGCACATTTTCCAAGCACAATTATTAATGATGTTCTTATTTGAATGGTAAAAGATTTAAAGCAGTTTTGTCCTATACACAGTATGTGTTAGACAAATGCATATCACCAAACTTTATCTTTACTTCTTCCTCAGTAGAAATGAATAACTTCCATATCATTTCAATTAAAATGTGTTTAAAATACATTATTCTGATTAAGTATGAACTAACATTATATTAATCTCTCTTAAAATATGGTAAAATATGTTTTTAAATGTGAAAAATAAAAGCTACTTACAATTTCTTTTCAGGTATGGCAGGATGTGTTATTAAAAATAGATTTTATATATTTATAAATGTACATGCTATATGTACACTCCTGTATTCTCTATCACAAAGTAGAGAATTGAGATTATTAAAATAAAAACAAAATTTTACTTATCTTTTATTTAAAAAAACCTTCCTCTCATTTTCCAAACTCATGCTAATAAAACTTTAATGAGGAAGAACTCATTAGAACTATTTCTTAACCTGAGATTAAGCTTTACTACTATTCTTTTAGTTTTACAATATGTAATTTAAAAATTTAATTTCCAGACATGCTCTTAGAACAGAGAAGAAAGCAACTTCACTACAGTCTACATTTTCCACATCCATGAAATTCTACAGGATCCAAAAGTCATTGTAATGATCCTGAAACATATTTCAGGATCTAAACTATTGATTCTAAACTAAGATTCTAAACTATTGATATTTGTATTGTTTAGAAAATGTTTTAACTGCTTCAAATAACTTAGCAGAGCTAAGTTTATAAAGCTTGCATTTTGTTTGCCAACATAAACTCTATATGTGTGTTGTGTGCTCAGTCCTCAGTCATGTCTGATTCTTTGTAACCCCATGGACTGTAGTCTGCCAGGCATATCTGTCCATGGGATTTTAAAGGTGGGAATAGGGGAGTGGGTTGCCATTTCCTCCTCCAGATTATCTTCCTGACCCAGGGTTCAAATCCACATCTCTTATGTCTCCTGAATTGGCAGGTGGTTCTTTACCACTAGCGCCACCTCAGAAACCCTGGATATAACATTACAAAAATAGTTTCAAATAATGAGATTTGACTAATCCTATTGCCATCTACCCATTTAAAGTGTTTCCACTTTTATCTGTGAAAGACTGGGAAAATTTTTTATTTTATATTTTATACATATAACTTAAATGGGTCTTCTCTGGTGGCTCAGTGGAAAAGAATCTGCCTACAGTGTAATGAGATGCAGGTTCGAGATCTGAGAAAATCCCAGGGAAAATTCCCTGGAGGAGAGCATGGCAACCCACTCCAGTGTTCTTGCTTGGAGAGCTTCCTGGACAGAGAAGCCTGGTGGGCTAAAGTCCATGGGATCTCAAAGAGTCAGTACAACTTGAGTGACTAAGCATGTAACTAATAGAGAAAAGGAAACAAAAAATGTATTAATGTGTATTTTCTAATTTCTTTGCTGATAAAACATATGCAGAAAAATCAATCTCTGTGACCTTTAAAAGATAGGTAAATTCCTTATATATTGGCATAGACATCTTTGCATAAATTTTAAAAATGAAAAGTGTTTATTTTAAAGGATGGTGGTATCTAATAACTCCATATTAATAGCATTCCAATTCTGTTACTGGAAATAATATATATGTATATTTTCATTGATTGCATCACACCTCAATTGCATCAAATAGCCACTGTGATTTCCATACTTAGATACATCATAACAAATAAAGTATTAAATATTGACAGATGTAAGATAACTAATTTTGGTATACAATATGTACAACATGAAGCATACAAATTTATAAACTTACCAATACAGGTAGGTAAGGAATCATTCCATTGGGCCAAAGAATTCGGCACTGTATCACACCTAATTGCAGTGGATCCATGGAGAATATATCCTGGGTTACATTCAAAAAGAACCAATGAACCAACTGCAAATTCATTGCCAATCCTTCTTCCAAACCTTGGTTCAGGTACCGAACTGCATTGTGTGGAACTTGTTCTAGGAACAGCTGTGTACAAATAATTGTGGATTTTAATTTCATGTTTGGTAGAGAAATACAGGTTTCAAAACGTGACTATTCAAACAGATTTCAAAGAAATCTTCACTAACTCGAACTTTAGCTAACAATTTGAACATATTTATAAAAGTTTAAAATTTCATACATGATGAAATGAATAAATTCAAAATGAATAAATATTGCTATTGTCATTAAGATTTTTTCTTTAAAAACATTTTATTTTGGATTCTTTAAACAACATCAGTTACTTTCTGTTTTTTGTTTTACCATACTTTTATCAATATAACAATGTAGCATGAGCAAAGATATTTCAATTTAAGGAATGGTAACAGGTACATTTTTTTTTTCTTTTTAAATTGGAATGCCAAGCATACAAAAAGCAGATGTCAGGTTATGTAAAGCAATGTCAATTTTTTAACACTATTTGCTCCCTAAAAACACAGATTTTAAAAAAGCAAAAACAACACTTGATTAATTTTACAACATATTCATAAACTTAGTTGTTCAAAACATGTTTTTTATTGATGAAGACAATAACTATGTTCAGGCTAAGCAGAATAGAAGTCAGACAGATTAACAACAATAGAAACTTTGTTTTAATAATCATACAATATCAAATTTGAAATTCCTTTTAGGTATGTTCTTCAATTGTGCTTTTTTAAAGATAGAATGATAACAGGATGTTTTTTCTTTTTAAAACACATACAGATGGGATTAAGGAGTTTGACAATAGTCCAAAAAATGATAAGATGAATTCCAAATAGACTCCTCTTATGTCACTTCAGTGAAAATAATTTCATTTGTTAGAGTGCCTTTTAAAAATCATAATACCACGCATTGTTACAGAGGGACTATTATTAAGAATGAAATAGTATAATATTATAGTCAATATTATAATTAGAATAAAAGGGTCTAATAAGAATATCAAATCATAAGTGTTTATAAATTTATTTGCAATAAAGTTCAAGATACATTTGAGAATAACTACATTGATCATAGATAATTCAAACAAAATATTCAGCTGATAGCTCTTAATTTAGTTTTATACAATGTGGAAGTTTGTCTATTATAAATGACAAAAAAACTATGTAAACTGACTTTTAATTGCACAAAAATATTTAATAATCATAAAGAAAGTTTGAATTCTCCTAAGAGAATGAGAAACTACAATTTTAGAATGGAGTAATGATTTCCTTGGCATGTCTAAGTACATCAGCACAAAAAGTTTGTACATTCTTAGAGTGCTAGACTATAAGGAAATAGAATATGTAGAGTGAAGCATTGTCAAAAAAAAAAAGATGTTTTAAAAACAGTATGTTAAAAACAAGGAAGAGCATGCAGTTTGCTTGAGAATGATGATGGAAGCAATAGAGTTTTTTGACTTCGGAAAAGTAATAATGCTTTAATAATGGGGAAGGGAAAAAGGCAAAACAATTTTTTTTTTAAAGCACACAACTTTTATCTGTCCTAAATGGTTATGAGGCTCTCATAATTCAACAATTCTGAACATAGCATGGAAACTGATTACATTCCTTAGTGTGTTTCTATGCTACAGGGTCACTTACCTTGATAAACAAAGTGAAATCCCTTAGCTGTTATTGGTCCAACTGAAGTAAATCGAATTGTGATCTGATTACCTGAACTCAGTGGAAGTGATTCTCCTACTCAACAAAACAAACACTAAGATATCATAAATAATTTCATTCAGTAAACCTAACAAATTATACTAATTTACACTGTCATTTGAAAACATCAATCTATTCTCTATTAAATTACTTTAATATATTCTACCACTGACAATATATTATTTTGGGTTCAGCTTCAATTGCAACCTTTTCTTTTTTTTTACTGGAAGGCTTTTATTACATTTTGATAATATTGCCTCATTCTGTAAAGAATCTTTAAATATTACATGAAACACCATGGACAAAGTGACTAAATACTATATTTACTTGATTACAATCCCAGAAAATGGTTATATTTTTATCAAGAGTCTGAATTACTGTTGCGTTTCTATTCTTTTTTTAAAAAGTAATGACTTTATGTTCAGTTTACTTTATTTCTAATATGGATGATATAAATCTCAACTTTCACTACATTACCAATCAAAGTCAGTCGTTTATCAATAACTGATGCATGGCAGTTCTAGTAAAGGATACCTGAATGGGATCCTGAGAGGGAAGATAACAGAGAAGATTGCTGAGTTGGCCCATCATACACCTCAACAACATCGTGGAGTGATGTCTGGAAAAATACAAACTGGCCAAACACCACTGATCAACAGGAACCAGGAGAAGCAAACAAATCACCAATCATCCAAAAATGAAAACAAAAAACAAACAAACAAAAAAATAGAAAGAGGAGGAGAGAGAGAACAAAGTATTACAATATAATAGTCATCTTTTTTTTTTTTTTTTCTATCTTTAAAAGAGGATGTGTGCCAATTGGTTGATATGCCTAACATATGTACTTCAGGTCATAAAAGTAATGAACATGACCTAAATACAATAAAATTTTAAGAAGACTGCTTTTAAAGTAAATTAAATGGGTATAACATTTAATTTAGCTCAGAAATCATAAGGTTGGTGATTAATAATGTATAATAACTACTTTTTAATTTTTCCATTGGTAGTTTGATTGTTTTCACTTTGCGACTCTCTTCTCTTTTTCTAATTTTTTTTTCCTCTTTTAGATGACATAGACAAAGTTTTAGTTCAGGGGATTCAGTTTAGATTGCTTTTAAAATGCTATTCCATCATAAGTAATAATGTTTAGAAAAATATAGCAAGAAAAGTATAGCACTGTACTTCTAAGGTACAGTGTTTAATCCACATTCTAAATTGAAAATGATCCCTAAAAATTTATTGTTATTCTTCTGCCAAAATAAGGACATATTTTTTTATTATTTCTTGGCAATTAAGATATTTTAATAAAGGTATACAATTTTACAAGATTATTGCTTTTTTGTGGTAAGTACAGATCTGACACACTTACCAATAGTTTTATATATGCCTCCTTTTTACTTCACTTTGTACTTTTCCTTTAATAATACATTAACTTTACATGCTGAAACTAATCAAACTATAACTTAAAAGAAGGAACCTGTTACAGAGAAGAAATCAACTAGTGTTTTGTGTCTTAAAAAAGGGAAATAGGTAATCAAATTCATACTTAAAACATTTCATGGATAGAAAAATTGAGGGGTCTAAAAAGAGTATGATTTTTTTAACATTTAATAATGTGAAAGTAAGGCAGCTTTTATAAATTCAAAATCATATATTGTAATTAAACTTACATTGAACAAATATTTATAGAGTTCTTCATATTTTACCCCTTAAATAGAGGTTATGGTTACCCTACAGTGGTCATATGAATATGGGTTTATTCATTTGAAACATACTGAGTTTTGCATATGAACCCATACACACTGATACTGTAAACAAAGCTACATGTATTTATTTTTGGCTTGCTAAAATAAGCTGGTGATCTCAGTCCAGTTCTTTGTGGGGTAAAATAAAATAAGCACAGATTGAGTGTTGTTACTTAGGATAATTCCTGAACTGTAGAGGGCTGAATTTCATAAGTTATCCTCCTTAAAACACTCTCTCGATGTCATGGAAACGAATTTATGTTTCTATCAAATCACATATATGTAGCCAACTATTTTAATGATTTACAACTCTTATGAAAAAATTTCAGTTCAGATCTTTTAAAAAAATCCATATTTGGGTCTACCAAATCCAAAGCTATTTCAAAAATACTCCTAAAAATATTAAGAAATTTTTTGTTTTCTGTTTTTGCATTTGTTTATATTGATGTTTGGATGATCAAATTTCAAATGTATCTTGAAAAGTTTCTGTTAAAATGCAGATGTTGCCACTGTCTTTCCAAGTGCCCCCGAACCCCCTACCGCATCAAAATCAAGGTAGTCTAATCATCAGAACTTTGCTAAGTCAAGTAGGTTGTGCAACAAGACTCTTGGCAGATAACATTCTTTCTCTGTATCTTTATGGGGAGTCATTAGGGGAAAATGTAAAAATGCAATATCCTTTATCTCTGTCTCCAAAATAGCTCCATCTTCCTAAATATCTCAAATAGTCGATGGCCATGCTACCCTGAACAGGTCTGATCCCATCTAAATATCTCAAATAATCCAAATTTCCAAGCAAACCACTATATTTACAAATAACATATACAGTGTTAACTAACATACACAGTGATCCAAGATCTTTTTCTAAGGAAAAGGAAAAAAAAAATACTCCCTCTTTTTTCCTTTTTGTAAGCTTCTTATTCTCAATTATTACTTCTTTACAGTAGACTATATTTTTGTATCAACTATAAATTGAGTATGTTGAGACTATGGCTTTTAATGACATAGTCATATGACATATTTACATCATATTAAGTAAAGAAAACTACTCTTTTCAGAGGTATTAGTTTGTAGTTATTGTAATTCTCTGATGAGATTGGGTAGGAGATGAGAGAGTTGAGTGTTGAATCTTTCTTTATTATGCAATCAGTAAGCTACTTCTCTTGAACTGCAACCTTACTCTGTAGTAATATGGTCAATAGGAATCTTAAATTAAAAAGTTTTTATTAGGCAAAAACTTTGAGAGGGTACTGAATCATTATATGAAAGTGAAATTTTGAAGTACATGTTGAATTAAGTGTTTTGTATATGAAGACTCAAGAGCAGTTGCATAGTGATCTGATTTCCTACGTAGTCTCAGGTTAACTATTGGCTTACTAAACTGATGCATTACAATTTTGAACCAAATCTCCCTTTCTCAGTCAAAAGTATCAAGAATTAAATGGCTTCCCCTCTGTTTGCCTACTCATTCAGCCTCTAAATATCTAAATTTACTTAGTTTTCATATGTTCAGATAGCAGTAGGTCCTTTGACTCTAAAGTGTTCTGAATAGTACTCTTTGCAACAGCTTCCCTGGTGGGTCAGATAGTAAAGAATCTGCTGGCAAATACGGGAGACCTCGGTTTGATCCCTGGGTTGCAAAGATCCCTTGGGGAAGGAAATGGCAACCCGCCTCAGTATTCTTGCCTGGAGAATCCCAAGGACAGAGCAGCCTGGTGGGCTACAGTCGATGGCAAAGAGTTGGACAAGACTGAAAAACTAACACTTTCACTTTCTTCCTTCACCCTTTGCCTATTTCAGACTAAAGTAGGAAGGAAAATGTGAAAGATTTTAAGGTAGACCAAACGGTAACTGGATGTTGTTTTTTGGTAAACAAGACATTTTCTAGCACATTCTTTCTGTGTTACCTGTGTTTATGGGGGCTAATGTGTAATGCAAGTTCAGTTCAGTCGCTCATTCGTGTCCGACTCTTTGCAACACCATGAATCTCAGCATGCCAGGCCTCCCTGTCTATCACCAACTCCTGGAGTTTACCCAAACTCATGTCCATCAAGTTGGTGATGCCATCCAGCCATCTCATCCTGTGTTGTCTCCTTCTCCTCCTGCCCCCAATCCCTCCCAGCATCAGGGTCTTTTCCAATGAGTAAACTCTTCGCATGAGGTGGCCAAAGTATTAGAGTTTCAGCTTCAGCATCAGTTCTTCCAATGAACACCCAGGACTGATCTCCTTTAGGATGGACTGGTTGGATCTCCTTGCAGTCCAAGGGACTCTCAAGAGTCTTCTCCAACACCACATTTCAAAAGCACCGATTCTTCGGTGCTCAGCTTTCTTCAGCGTCCAACTCTCACATTCATACACGACCACTGGAAAAACAATAGCCTTGACTAGACGGACTTTTGTTGGCAAAGTAATGTCTCTGCTTTTGAATATGCTATCTAGGTTGGTCATAACTTTCCTTCCAAGGAGTAAGCATCTTTTAATTTCATGGCTCAATCACCTTCTGCAGTGATTTTGGAGTCCCCCAAAACAAAGTCTGACACTGTTTCCACTGTTTTCCCATCTATTTCCCATGAAGTGATGGGACCAGATGCCATGATCTTAAGTTTTCAGAATGTTAAGCTTTAAGCCAACTTTTTCACTCTCCTCTTTCACTTTCATCAAGAGGCTTTTAGTTCCTCTTCACTTTCTGCCATATTTAATCCATTATTATCCAGTGGACAGACCAATTTTGCAAATTTGTAAATTAATTCCAGTATTCTATTAATGTCTCTCTATCAATTCATCAATCTATTTTACTATTTGAATTCTTTCTTGAACTGTTGTAACATTTTACTAGGTCCCTCATTAATTAATGACTTAAATACAAAATTTAACACATTTATTTTAGGTTTGTATAGAAGTCATGATTATGCTGTTAAAAAGAAATATTTTTTAACGCTGGTCTAGAATCTCATACCTCAACCTAATAGCTAGACGACCACTTTTCCCCGCTAAGGATACAATTAACCCCCGAAGTCTGGGCTGAAAATGCGTTCTGGAATGATTAGCAACTCTCTTCTTTTTCTTAGCTTCTGACAGAGAAACAGAATTATTTGCATCTCAGCTCCAAGCTCTTCTTTCTCTGTCTCTGGGGATTTAATGTAGACATCAAAAGCATTTTGCTCTCAAGCTATTAGAGTAGGTTATAAACCCTGAATGCTTTCTTAAAGGACACACCATTTTAAAGGAATTTTCCTTCTTTATGCATAATAAATGATAAAAAACATCTTTTACTCTTTTGTTAAAAATCAATTTTTATAATATTATATATATTATTGCAAGCTAGATATAGGAAGACAAGGAAGCTTAATAAGGCAGAAATAAACATGTAAAAATAGCTACAAAGAAGCCAATGCAAATAACCTATTATTACATTTGAAACTATTTCTGAGCCTTTTAATTTCCATATATTTTAATCCTAGAATACAGTTTATTAATTCAACTAATATTTATTGATTATATTCTATGATGTACCAGGAATTAAGTGCTGGGGTTAAAGAGAGATAGATGCAAAAAGGGTCCCTCCTTTCAGGCCTCATTAATTATATTTGTGGTCATTTAGGTGGTTCCTTATCTTTAATCGATGTATGATAAGGTGTTAAATTAGCCAATTAAATTAACTATAAACCAACAGAGTTACTCTGGGTATGTCTTCCCACACAGATCATTGATATGCTAATCATTTAATCTATTCTTCAAAGTAAGTGCTCTACTAGCAACTTACAATGGGCAACATTTGAGCCAGAGTCCCAGACTGCATTTTAAAGAAATCCATAATTTAGATTTTTAAAAATCACTTAAATAGTCCATTTAAATGACTTCAATAGAAGAAACCTCTTAGATCATGTTGGTTAGGATTCTTACCTCGACTTCAAAATTTTGTCCAAGTTCATTCATTTGCTCTCCCATGAGCAAACAGACTCAAAAGGAAACCAGATATCTTGTCTATCTACTCGTTTGTATATGAAACAAGGTTTACCTGACATTAAACTTTTACAGTATCATATTCAACCAGGACAGACAAGCAGGGTTCTATTTATTGAGAAGGTTTGCATGGTTTAAGTACTCACCAAACTTTCAAAGAGCATTTGTTTCTTGTTCTCACTGTATTCTGTCCAATCCTTACTCCTTTAATCATGTTCATTTAACTTTCAGGACTTTGTCTACTCTACTTAATTTAACCATTTCAAATGTAAGCCAATAAATAATGACAGAAGCTTCATTGGGATGGCAGAGAGAAACTCCTGAGCCTTTGTATGGCTTAATTATTAGAATATTCTGCACAGACCAACAGTCTCTCTAAAAACATTGTGGAAAATAGTACAGTGAGTATTTAGGGTGTGACATAGCACACTACATTTAGTGCCCAGAGGGGTGTACATTTGTTAAAATAAGAAAAAATGGAATAAAGAAGGTAAAGCTCCTTTCCCACTAAACTCTACTCTGGAGTATTACTGAAATGTCCCACCATTGCTTAAGCAAGCTAGAAACTCTTGGATGTTAGTTTTCATTTTTGTGCTATGAAAATAACACTGTACAGAGACTCACTGATTTAGCACTTAATTAACTTTAAATGAGGATAATAAACAATCATGGACATGGTTACTGTTATTCAGTATCTGGATTGGAGTTATTGAGTTAAACAATGAAAACTGAGTTCATGCAAATAAAGAAGAGTTTCATTTTGTTTTGCCAAATGTATTATTCTCTCAGAAGGAAATAGTCACAGAGCATTCCAATGTATTGCTAGTGTATGAAGGGAAAAACTCAGAGTGAGACTGAGCCAGGACTAAGGGAGCTGATCTAAGCACTTTAGGAAAAGGTGGTGAATAGTTAAAATGTTTAAGAGGTTGTAATAAATTCAGGTCTGATTCAAACTTGCTTTGAGGTATAGGGTTCTAATATGGTAGAGGAAAGTGGGTTAGTAGGTCTTTCTGGGCAATGGTAGTTCTAGTGGTCGGATGGGTAGTGAAGTGTGAAGTCACTCAGTCGTGTCCGACTCCTTGTGACCCCATGGACTGTAGCCTACCAGGCTCCTCCCGCGATGGGATTCTCCAGGCAAGAGTACTGGAGTGGGTTGCCATTTCCTTCTCCAGGGGATCTTCCCAACCTAGGGATCAAACCCGGGTCTCCTGCATTCCAGGCAGACACTTTAACCTCTGAGTCACCAGGGTCAGATGGGTAGTGCCTTATTAATTACGATGCCAAGGTACTAAAAAGACACAGTATTTTCACTCCTTGGCAGAACGGGTAAAGCTGCTTAAAGACCGTCAGCATCTCCAGCTTAGCAGATTTAGAAGGACTAATGTTTTCATATAAGCAATCTATTGGTCTGAAATGTCTCAATTGGGGCATTTCAGTAAACTGTCTAATGAAGAGTTAGGTATTCTGGTTCTGGAATCAGACTCTCAAGGATTGAATCTAGGACGAGCCACACAAAGAAGTCACTTCACCTTTCCATGCCTCAATTGCATCATCATCTGTAAAATAGGAATACAAGTTCCTAAATTCATAGGATGTGAATATTACATAAATTGATACTTGTAAAACAGACTGAACAATGCCTGAAATATAGCGGTAAATACGTTACTGTTACTAATCACTCAGTTTTTTTGTTTAATATATTGTTAATAATTCAATCAAAAAGTTTACTGACAGGCAGAATTTAATTGACCTTTCATGTTAAATATAATATCTTTTCTATGTTTTCCATACATGCATATTTAGAATGAATGATAGAACTGATATAACTGATTGAGTCAGAAGAATATTACAGCTATTTAAATCAATGTTCATTTGTCTTTTCAATTCAGTATGGCTATTGAATACTTCTCTACCTACTTGATTTTGCATTCTATACTTTTGGGTGAAATATGAAAATGTAATTAGCAGCTTTCTGTAAGGGCTAAGAAAAGGGCTGCAAGGTGAGAGCATTCATCTTTTGTTTTGTTTACTCTATTCACCTTAAGTCCATGGCATTTTATTTCAAAGGCATTGAAATTCCATCACAAAAGAAATAGTTTCACACAGAAGGGAGTCTGGGTGGAGAAAAGAATAGAAACATAAGAAACATACAAATTCGTATTAGACCTCAGCATGATTCTCAATATGCCTGGTAGTCTTTTGGCAAAATCTACACATTTTTTTGTATCCTAAATTCATTTTGATAATATTAGGCACTCAACTGATTGGTCACTTCATTACAAATTTTTAATAATTCACCCTTCTAGTTTGCTCAGCTTGCACTTTAGTCATCAAAACAGCACAGAAGGAAAAACACATGTACACCTACACTATGGACAGGACAGAAATAAAGAAGATTCAAACCAAAGATGTGTTTAGAAATGGACTTGATTATGTGCAAAAGCATAAAAAATATCTTTTAGTGACATAAGGTATCAAAAAGTTTGTCTAGCTTTATATGAATTTTGTCTCATACTTTCATCTTTATGAATATTTCAAAATACTAGTGTAGAAATATCCATGCATGTGAAAGACTTCCTTTTAAAATTAATAACATGTAAAGAACTCTTAATTTATGTGTCACAAAGAGTCGGTCACAACTGAGCACACACACACACATGCACACACACAGAACTCTTTGCTCTCTATGCTCTGGCTGTGAAATAACTTGTGTAAATGGCTTCAAGGTTGCATTTAGGAGATCATTATACTACTACTTGAATACCTCATGATTTCAAAAGCTGTCTCACTTAAAGATTAAGTACAAGGCATGCAATTAAAACTTCAATTTTATAAAAAAATATCTGTAAGTATATAGATATGTTAAATATATGACAATTTACTTTCAAAAGTACCAAAATGCAGAACTTTTAAAATCAGTGCCAAATAAAATCAGTGTGCTACTTATTTCTAGAACATCATCTATCACTAGTAATGTTTGGTAGAAGTTGCGTTAATTGACATAATAAGTGACATCATCAGTATTTTGGGAAAGTTTAACATTTTCACATATCAGTGAGATTCCACATACTCTTTTTGTTTTTATTGTATAATACTATTAAACTGAACTCACAATTAGGCACTTTATATGCATACAGTATTTAGTTAAAGTGAGTCAAGGGAACGATATACCAATTATCTAGGGGCGATTGAAATATCCACACAGAAGCTTAACTCTATCCTAGATGTTGGGGCCAATCCTGCCTTTGCTGCTCAGTCACTCAGTTGCGTCCGACACTTTGCAACACCATGGAGTGTAGCATGCCAGGCTTCCCTGTCCTTCTCTATCTTCCTGAGTTTTCTCACACTAGAGGAAACAATTTCTAAGTTAGGGGTTATCAGCTCACAGAGAACAATGAAATCATTCTGGCTCTGAAAATAAATATAATGAAATCTTATTATTGTTATTTTGTAATAATTAGGAAATAAAACATGTCATTTAAAAAAGAAATTCATTGCTTCACCACAGCACCCAATTATCCAGTAGTTACAAGGTGCAAAAATCTAGTCCTGCTTCAAACTCATAACTGTAAATGAAGCCCTACTTTATTTTCCTGTAGCAATTTCTTGTGTGATACTCTGTCAACTCATGAACGAGTTTTACTGAATAATCTGTAATATCTATTTCAGGCTTCTTTAAAGCTGGTTTTCTGTCTATAATGTGACCATTTGCTTACAAACAAAATTTCAAAACTACCTATTTGACATATTTTAAATATATAGGCATTGTAAAAAAACACTCTTGTAACAAATATAGTTCAATTTTATTTAATTGTTCCAGGAGCAAATAACCATTCAACTACAAGCCAGTAGCTTATTTTCAATTCTGCAGTTGTAACACTTCCCATTAGCTGAAAATTAATTCGATGCTTAAAAAGCAATTAAATCTAGAAAAACACAATAAGCAGTTCTACTGTATGTTTAAAAGTATTAAAACATAAAAGCAAAATTAAAAGTTTCAAGTGTTGGAAAACTCTATACTTCCTTTTACCTCAGTTTCAATTTGGATTAGTGTTTTTCTTTAATTAACCTTAAGATATTTTTCTACACATTTGGCAGATTATGTCTGCCAAATCCAACTACGCTAGAGAGATTTAGGTCATGAAAATATTCTCACATAGACTATAAATTGTGGAATTGCTTTTTCCTATGTAAAGTTCCAAACATAGATAAAGTAGAGAGATTAGCAAAATAAACAAAGGAAATGGCAACCCACTCCAGTATTCTTGCCTAGAGAATCCCATGGACAGAGGATCCTGGCAGGTTATAGTCCATAGGGTCACACAGAGTCAGACGTGACTGAAGCAACTTCGCATGCACAAACTCATCATCTGTTTCAACACTAATCCACATGCCAATTTTGTTTCATTTGCTTTCTTTTACCCCTTGTCTTGTATTTCCAAACTGAGAATACTTTAAAATAACATCTGATACCATAACTTTTTCTATGAAAACTTCAGTATTTATTGTTAACAGATAACCTTAAACAATGTAATTACTATACCTAACGAAAATAGAAATAATCTCTATTGCCTAATAACAATTTCTTAACTCCATTTCCCGAGTTTTCTCCAAAGGGAGGATGAGAGAAAAGAAAAAGAACAAGCGAACTATTCTTATAGTTGCATTTGCCACATCAGGATCCAAACAAAATTTATAATTTCCTTTGGTTGATATGCCACTAAAGTCTTTTAATATTAAAAATCTCTGTTGTTGTTATTGTTTAGCTGCCCAGTCATGTCCAACTTTTTGCGACCCCATGGATTACAGCATGCAGGCCTCCCTTGTCCCTCACCATCTCCCAAAGTTTGCCCAAGTTCATGTCCATTACATCAGTGATGCCATCTGCTATCTCATCCTCTGGTGTCCTCTTCTACTTATGCCCTCAATCTTTCCCAGCATTAGGGACTTGTCCAGTGAGTCAGCTGACCTCTATCTTAATTTTATTGCCATGTATTTATGGGAAAATATGGATTTTTTGGAGGCAGGGAGAATAAAAATAGGACAAAACTCAATTGATTAAAATTTTACTGTCATCTAGTTTTTGCTGAGAGTTTTTAATTGTATGAAATTGCTAAAGCAAGCAGCTTTCTGTTTAGAGGACAGCTCTAGAGGTGAGAGGGCTGATGCATGGACATAGTTCTTGATCAACCTAAGTCCTATTTCAAACAGAGAAGCTTTTTCTGTTTTATATCAGGAACTTTCACAAAGAATCCACCATTAAGCCTGGGTTAAAATTCTTTCTTTTAATGAATTCTTTAACCATATTCTGCATATTGCCTCCTACATGTGCCACGCTTTTTGTGCAGGCAAAGCACCCTGAACACCTGAATCCCCTAAGTTCCACTGCTTAAGGTATCTTTAATTCACAGAATCTCCATCTTTTAGAATGATAAATGGGGGGCATACATCATTAAATAACATTTTTAAAGGAGTTTCTGTTTTTCCAAAAAATCATCACTAATAATCTTTTTTAATTTGGACTCTTGCCTTACCATCTTGAGAGTCATGCTTGTACATATTCATCATAGGGATATCCAAGTGTATTTACTCTTAAAATAGATAGAATCCTACCATGTGCTAAGATTTATTTTCCTGGACAAGAGCCCATTAGAAATGTCCAATTAAAGGAAGAAAATTTGCTAGTGCTAGAAGTTTAGAAAATAGAATATCTGATATACTCATTTATTTACCAACTGAACAGACATTATATTTAAGAAAAGCAAACAGTATAATATTAATCTGGTAACTTTTGTTGAATTCTTACTGTTCGTAAAGATCTGTGCTAAGTTCTTTATACATATCAGGTAGACTGATATTCAAAACAACTTTTAAGTTAGCACTGTTATCTCCATTATTAATATGGAAAAAAATGGATGCTTAAATAAGGTAAGACAACTATCAAAAAATAGAAAGCCAGCAAGAGGAGGAGCTAAGATTTGAATTCATTGAATACAAATCTGTCTTGAACCTGTCTTAATCATTACCCTTTAGAATCCGGAATTTACCAGTGAACAAGGAGCCCCAAAAGTCATTGAGGAAACCCTACTACAACAAAACCTGACAATTAAGATTCGTGATAAAGATTCTGAACTAAAAAGAAAAAATAACTAATTTTTAGGATTTTTTTGAGAAAAATAGAGAAGGCATTTTATAGTATATTAATATAAATGCATTTGTCCTAAATGGCCAATTATTTAGTATCTAATAATAGAGGAGTAAATTTCTATTGTCTTAAAGATATATATCACTTATATAATTTATATAAAATGTTATCTTAATAAATAAGTTTTATGTTCTGTAGACTCAATACTTTTTAGCGATAGATTTCAAGGAGTAGCAGAATCTAATAAGTGCCTTTTGTACTCATAATTATTACAAAATAAAATATGAGTCATAAAGACCCTGAGATTTGTGTCTTGTAAACCTAGATTTGACCAGCTTTGATATTTACTATTGTGTGACCTTAAACAAGTTACTAAACCTTTTGGAATCTTTTTCCTATCCTGCAAAATAATATCCACTCCAAAGGACTGTTGTGAAAATTGATATGTAAAGCATCTTGCCCAGAAAGTGCTTAATACACGCAATAACATTCACACAAACATACAAAAATGTACATCATAACTTGTGACCTTTAAATCTCTTCTTTCAAAATTTAAAGTCAATACTGCTTTATAAATGAAATTAACCACTCATTTTTTCTAAACTTTGTCAAATGTGATACTCAGCAGATAATAGTAGTCATAATAACAGAAACAACTCCAATACTTTGCCACCTGATGGGAAAAGCTGCCTCATTTGAAAAGACCCTGACACTGGGAAAGATTCAGGGCAGGAGGAGAAGGGGACGACAGAGGATGAGATGGTTGAATGGCATCACCGACTCAATGGACATGGGTTTGCGTGAACTCTGGCAGTTGGTGATGGACAGGGATGCCTGGCGTGCTGCCGTTCATGGGGTCACAAAGAGTCGGACATGACTGAGCAACTGAACTGAACTGAACTGAATAATGGCAACAAATAAGAATGACAGAATATCAGTTTTAAAAGAGAATTTATATGTGATTTAGTCCAAATCATCAGATTATATGAATATCCTTTTAGTCCCTTAAACTTCTACAGGGAATATATACACATATAATGGAGCATTGCAGAATTATGGAAATAAATCTACCTAACATGCATTGTTCAAGAAACAGAATGAGCTGCACTAGTGGATAAATGGTCTTATTCATTGTTTCAGTTCCCCAAAAGACTTTTCTCCTATAGTTATTTTTTTTTTCTTTTCAGAAACAAGCTCAAACTGTTTTCTCCACATAAAAAGAAAAAAAATAACATTTTATGTTATTCTGGAAAGGGCTACTCTTCTAAATACAACAGAAGTAACAAATCTCACTCACTCCTACTCTTAGTATCTTTACCATAACTGTTGTTGCCCTCCTCATGTATTATTGGTAACATCATTATCATTATTATCATTACCAAAAGCATTTAATATTCATATAAAATTTCATTCATATATCCATATCTTTTAAGTTAGTTATTATTAAGTATATTATTATTTATAGTATAGTTATTAGTTATAGTAAATGAAAATTATAGTTATGATAGTAATAATTAATTTTAGACAATAATAACTATAGCTATTACCTATAGCTATATAGCTATAGCTATTATTTACTATATAAAAATACTGCACTAAGCAATGAGTCTGTTGGTGTTTGTGTCTATTCTATTTGATACAAAACTTCTGTATATATAGATCAATTTATTTCCTTTTAAGAAAACTGAGATCAAACCAGTCAGTCCTAAAGGAAATCAGTTCTGAATATTCATTGGAATGACTGATGCTGAAGTTGAAGCTCCAGTACTTTGGCTACCTCATGCAAATAACCAACTCACTGGAAAAGACCCTGATGCTGGAAAAGATTGAAAGCAGGAGGAGAAGTGGACGACAGAGGATGAGATGGATGGATGGCATCACTAACTCCATGGACACGAATTTAAGCAATCTCTGGGAGCTGGTGATGGACAGGGAAGCATGGCGTGCTACAACTGCAACAGCATGGGGTTGCAAAGAGTTGGATGTGCCTGAGCGACTGAACTGATTGAAGAAAACTGGTAGACATTCTATGTTAAAACAAACCAATTCTCCATTGAAGTAATAAAATCCAATTTTTGAGAAATGACCTTTCATTAACAAAGAACTAGATTTTATGGAAAATTAGTGATGATTTAATAAATACCAGCAGTGATTAATAACTATCTCTAATCTCACATTGGCCCAGTCTACAACTTAGGCATGGATATTACTAGCAGGTTGTTAATATTTTAAAATGCACATTCTGATGCAAGTAATGTAAAAATGATTAA
This sequence comes from Ovis aries, assembly GCF_016772045.2. NCBI lineage: Eukaryota > Metazoa > Chordata > Mammalia > Artiodactyla > Bovidae > Ovis > Ovis aries. Next base: position 65,059,219 of record NC_056062.1, on the reverse strand, counting down.
CTATCAAGATCAATTTGACAATCAATGTTCATGAAAATTATAGAGCATTTTAACTGTACAAGTGATTCTGTGATTTTCTCACTCAGTTCTTTGTTTCACTGAGACAGCTGAAATATGAAGAGACTGAATGATTTGAATATCAACCTTGCAGGAAAATGCATTCTAAGCTAATATCAAGAATCATATCCCAACAGGGTTTGGGTCTTCACTGGGACAAGAGAGGTTAAAGTTCTTAGATTTGAATAATTTAGTTAATAAACCTGCATGGAAAACACTGCTTAATCTTTTATGTAGTGTTCTAGGCATAAAAGGCATGTCCGTGTTGATCACTAAGACGGAGAAGTGGGAAAAAGCGAAGTGTTTATACTGAAGTGTAGTATTTTCAAATTGGATATGGATATATGTAGTGTCCTGAGCATGATTATTACTTGTTCTGCCTTAGTTTCATCAGATTTGTATCTTTTTCCCCCACTGGCTGTTAGAGGGTGAAAGCCCTTGAACTACTGTGTGATAAAGTATTCAAGTTTCTTCTGTTTAGATATGTCAGAAGCTGTGAAGTGGACAATCATTCTAAACATTCTAACTTTCTTATCAAGCTACAATTCCAATGGAAATATCTCATATTATAGTATAAAAGAAGTTTTTTTTTTTTTAATATGGGTAAAATGCATTCATATAAGTGTGTAAAGCATTTAGCTTTTAAAAGAAGCTGTGTGCAAAATGTATTTTGGATTGTCTTCAACAGAAAAATGGTTGGAAATTAATCATTTTATATCTGAGCGCAAAAGGAGCTAAAAGGGCATCATCTCCATTCCTCCCAAGTTACTTGTAGTAATGACCCTGACCATGGTAAATAGAAAGATCATCTAAAAATATGAGCTTAAAAAACAAACTCACCTATTTACTTTTGTTCCCACTTAACATATGAAAAACAAGAATAATTAATAACGTTTAACTAAATATTTAAAATCAATTTGTAATCAAGAATTAAGAATAATTGTAATTGTAATTAAGAATCAATAAGGAACATAAATTATTTGTGCATGTTGTATTGTGTGTTGGTTAAATTGTTTACAAAGTCATTGTAAGTAATTTTAAAATATCAATGAAATATTCTGTTTTTTTCCCTTCAATAGAAAGGGAAAATAGAAAACTTTGTTTTTAATGGAGCTTTTGTCAAAACTCTCCTTGGGGATCAAGGATATCATATATAATCCCCTAAAAGTATTCAACTTTGCCCAAATATGTATTACTGTCAGATAATTTTTGCTTATTTTCAAATTTCTGTTCTTCTATTTTTTAATACTAATTTTGATATTTAAATACTTCTTATAATATAGTTATCCTAAATAAGTTATTATACTCAATTTCTTACATGTTGTTAGAGATTCTTTACAATTAAATGATGCTATACCCTAACTAGCAATAACCATTAAGCAAAAAAAAAAATCACATGTAAAAAGAAATGATCATAATTTATTAGGCATAATGTTATATTACAAAATAAAAAAGAGACTGAAAGCCTTTGGACAATATGCTGTAAAACAGTCACATGTGAATTACAGATAAATTTTAAAAATTAGAAATATTAGAAATCTTAGACTAAATTCTATTTTATATATATTTTTATATAGAGGTGACAAGTAATAATGTTTTAAATAATATTCCAACTTCAACTTGTGAACTTCAAATACTCTTTTAGGTTAATTTGAGTTTAATTTATGGATTAGATAATTCATTTAAATTCAGTTAAGTGTAAAACGGGGCCACACACACACAAAATAACAAATGAAATCTACTGTTACTCTTTTATGGCCACATTGACTACACTTACTTATGCTGCCAGGAGTTTAATTGTCCCTGGTTTAATTTTGATGACTTGAGCAGTAGGTATTACTATCCCAATTTTGAACCTAAGGAACCTGAAGCCTCAAGGTCACCCTAAAGGAATCTTGTGCACCTGAGATTCACACCCAAACCTCCTGAACTAACACCTGTTTTTATCCACTGCAGTAAACAATGGCATAAAAAGCACATTGCACAGAGTAAACATTCCCTTCTCCATACATTAAATTTTTTTATTAATAACCATAAAATGTTCAGAAAAGAAACAGTGAAAACATTTCTTTTATTGAACTTTGTACATTTTAGTATTATATGTATGTGAAGTCGCTCAGTCGTGTCCAACTCTTTGCGACCCCATGGACTGTAACTTATCAGGCTCATCTGACCATGGGATTTTCCAGGCAATAGTACTGGAGTGGATTGCCGTTTCCTTCTCCAGCGGTTGGTTCTTCCCGACCCAGGGATCGAACCCAGGTCTCCGGTATTGTAGACAGACGCTTTACCGTCTGAGTCACCAAGGAAGTCATTATACATACATTATATGTATAATTATGTAATTATATACATATAAAATATACATATAATATATGTACATATACATATATACATAGAATATATTATATATATACATTATATACATATATATGATTACACATAGTAATATATAATAGTAAAAATTCAAAATAAGGAAACAAATGTTATAACAAAGGAAAGAGGTAATGGAGCAATCTCTTAATTATATGAGTACAATTTTTAAAATATGAAAGTTTGGACTCTATTTCAGCTTTTAAAACTCTACAGAAATAAAAAATTCCAAGTATCCACACAGGATGGCCTGACTGAACTAAGTCAAGATCTCTTTATCCATCTTACAAGCACTGCTCTATTATGTTAATACTGTTTAAAAGAAGGAATGCATAGTACCTTGAGGTTGAGGATAAGAACTAAAGTGAGCTGGAATGATTCCAAATCATTAAAAAACTTACTCTAAAAAATGATTGTTTGCTTAATTCTAGTGGGTCAAGGGCAAAAAAATAAAGTAAAATAAAATAGCACTGGTGAATTGGTATGGGAGTGTATGTGAAAACATTAAAAATATTAATTGCACATTTCAGCATTATTTGTGTTGATTATAAACTTTTCATAATTCTCAAAACAATTCTTTTGCATCAAAGGAATTAAATATAATGTGTCATCTCAAACTCAGTGTTTTCTTTTGATTTATTACATAAAATCTGTAAAAATGGAATTACTCCATTCAGTTCAATGAGTTCCTGGCCACTCTGTGACCCATTATTCCCATGTCCTCATGAAACCAGCCTGATGCCCTCACTTTCATCTCCTAAAATTATACTCTCCCCAATGTTGCTGACGTTGTTTATCTAGACTTTCTATCCCATTTTCTTAGCTAGTGCCTACTCTTCTTTGAAGACTCAGCTCAGAGAAGCTATCATTGAGTACTCATTACCTTACAACTTATTGGATTAAGGGCTGCTCATATATGTCTTCATAGAATCCAGTGCTCATCCAGTGCTTTTTGGTCTGATAAGTTATCATATTATTTTGAAATTTTAATTTAAATATCTTTCCCTCCATTACTTGAGATTATTTATTTGTGCATCCGTGTATATCCTACTTTCCTGGCATTTAATAAATGTTTGTGCAATAAATGAAGAATTAAAAAAAAAAATCGGCTTCATTGGTGGTGTAGAGGGTAAAGCATCTGCCTGCAATGTGGGAGACCTGAGTTTGATCCTCAGGTCGGGAAGATCTCCTGGAGAAAGAAATGGCAACCCACTCCAGTACTCTGGCCTGGAAAATTCCACAGACAGAGAAGTCTGCTAGGCTACAGTCCATTGGATCACAAAGATTAGCACACAACTGAGCAACTTCACACACATATGCACACACAAAAAATGAAAATGCGGAGGCACTGTTTTCATTATTTTCAGGTAATTACAATACCTTGCAATCATTTTCAATCATCAGGTGCTAAAAAAGATGTGTCAGCATGGCCTTCTTTTTTCATTTCTTTGTTTTGCATCACAATGTTATTAAGCAATTATCAATCATATCTGACATTGCTTCTTTAAACATAAATTGAATTTCCACAAGTTGCTTAAAAAGAATAACAAAAAAGAGGATATTTAGTTCAGTTCACTCAAGATTGATGGCCCCGTGTCCTTAAGGAGGCAATGCAGAATGCTAACAATCAAAGAAAAACAAGCTGCCTGTTCTCTGCCAAACCTCTGAGGAAAGACATCTTCCTGGTCACCTGAACCTTTTACTGGTATTTACAATGACCTATTCTGTGTCTATATTAGGCCCTGAGGCACAGGTTCTGCCCCTTGGAGCGTCTTCCTGAGTACTTCCTGATAACCTCATACATAGAAGCACACAAGTCACTACTTTCTAAATGTCTTGATTCTAATTGACCACCTTTTCTCTCCATTTTCCTCATTACATTCTCAATTCAGGGCCTTGCCATATCTTCTTTAATGTCCCTGTGTATAAACATGGGGCAACTGTACTTCATTCTCCATACCTTTATGAGAGGGATTTATCTAAAATGTTAACCTAATCATATACCTTTCCCTATATGACAGTTTTGCTGTAGAACTGAGCAGAAGGGCTACATGAATAACTTGTTATTTTTGTCTTTTTTTCCCCTAACTACTTCCCTGGCATTTCATTTCTAAAGTTTATCTAATTCCCTGCCCACCACCACCACAACTACTATAAAGAAAAATATTCATGAACACGTTTTCATTTTCTAATATGAACGCTAAATCATTAAACCATACTGATGTTTTATTAACATCCATTAAACAACAGCAACTGTTTCAAGATTTTTAGTCTTGATCTGTTATTCAGTCTCTAGAAAAATGATGTGGAAGCACTAAAAGCCACATTACAATCAGAATATGAAGAATTTAAGCACACATAAAAACATTCTTAAAACAGAGATATAAAATAATTTCATTGCAAAAGGTAAAAACTTGGATATACCAAGCAACCATGGAGAGATCTGGTCTAAGGGATTAAAAAAAAAAAAAACAAACAAACTTAGAAACTTGACTTCAGTTTCATGGAGAGATTAGAAGTCAGGTTAATATCCACTTATTCAACAAATATTTATTAAGTGCTGCTGCTGCTGCTGTTGTGTCCAAGTCTGTGCGACCCCATAGACAGCAGCCCACCAGGCTCCTCCGTCCCTGGGATTCTCCAGGCAAGAACACTGGAGTGGGTTGCCATTTCCTTCTCCAATGCATGAAAGTGAAAAGTGAAAGTGAAGTCGCTCAGTTGTGTCCAACTCTTAGCAATCCCATGGACTGTAGTCTACCAGGCTCCTTCATCCATGGGATTCTCCCGGCAAGAGTACTGGAGTGGGTTGCCATTGCCTTCTCCATTATTAAGTGCTAGTAATGTGTAAATAAAAATTCTTGGCACTGAGAACATAACAATCCCTCAACTCAAAAATCTCACAGGCTCGTGGAGGAGACACTATAGCAGTATACACTTATGACCTTGTATGGTAAATTTAGCAGTTAAGATTAGTCCTTGGTGTTTGTTTATGCTAATCCTTCCTTGCAATGCCTTTTCTTTTCCCCTCTATGTGCATGACATCTACCCCTTAGTTGACAGAAAATAAGTCTCATCTCCTCCTTAAACCCTCTCTGAATTCTCATCTTTCAACCCCCCTTATTTTTAACTTAATTGAATGCCCATTCTGATATGCATATATTGCCATTGGTTCTTATCTAAAGATAATCCTTGATGGCAGGCACTGACACTGGGGACACGGGTGTAGAAACCACAGGCACAGTTCCAGGTCTCATGGATATGGCCGACTAGCATCGAAGACAGTCATTAAATACCAAATTATAAGTAAATGAAATGAGTACTATGATCCCAGGGTATGACATGATAACATGAAATTACAGCAATAACTTTGTATTACACTATGAAAACAATATAAGGAAGGCTTCACATGGTGCCTCCTACATGGATTTTTTTCTCAGGCAGAGGTTTCAAGAAATTGTGGTTAATCACCAAAAAACTGTAGGAAATCTAACTTAAATCACATTGAATTTTAACTAATATAGACAATCAATAATTTAAAATGTTTAAACCCCAAATCTCCAAAATATCAAACTAATTTACAAATATGGAGCAAGTCTTATTCTTCTCTAATAAGTTACTAGAGACTTTTCCTCTTTTTCATAAGGATCTTAAAGTTTAGAAATTATTAGTGATTTGTCAGTAAATAACATTCATTGAGAAATCACTATTCTGTGGAATTTATAGAAATATAACAAATTAGTTCCATACTTCAGCAACAGTTGAAAATAGGGAAAAAAGTGTCTAGTGCCCTAAGTAGGTTAAAATAATACAAATTAAACAATCTAATTCTAAGTAATACCATACATTTCTAGCCAATGAAACATTAATCATTTTGGAAACTGAGGCCAGTGCCTTTATTTATGCATTTATAAAAATTCCCTAACATTTTTTTCATAAAATCTTCTTATAAATATATTTTATTATGTCCCACATATCTGGGGTAGGAAGAAAACAAACATATGTTTACTGAATGTGAGTACTGGTAATATATTTATCATGCCAGGGAGTTTAAGATCAGTTTTCAAACCCAATATTTTATTTCCCTCCCATTACTCTTTGCCCTAAACAAATCCAAGAATTAGCTATAAAATGATTCAATGAAGGATTGATAAAAGCCAGAATAAACAGGAAAAAGAGAAAGCTGTTATTATCAACCCCTGTTGCCTCTCTCTATAACTCTTCCTAAGTCAGACACATTATAGTGGGAAAAGCTATTCCATGATTAGCAGTAGTAGTAGTTAAGTCGCTAAGTCATGTCCGACTCTTGAAACCCCATGGACTGTAGCCTGTGAGGCTCTTCTGTCCATGAGATTCTCCAGGCAAGAATGGAAAAATTAATTTTTTATTTTACCATTAAAAAATTAATACTTTAAATGTTTTAGTTTTGTTTAAAGCTGATTGGTATATAAAGCAGGGTTGATAATTTAAGAATAATTTCCTGAAAGGACAGTTTCTTACTGTATATTTATTGCATACATAAACCATACAGTAGTGCACTTAAATGTTGTGGATTGATAGTAACGATTTAGAGAAAAGGACAGTAAGAAAAATGAATGGTGACGAGGTATGGCATGTGCCTACCATTTAATTTCTTTAGAGAGGCAGAGTTTGAACAGGAGAGAAATGATGGATGATTTCTGTAGACTGCACTACTCAATAACTATGTAAAGGCCATCATGAGCTGTGAAATCTACTATCTCTACAAGGTGAACATTTTTTGAACTGACCCATGCTTGTTGCACGAACATGACTCCCACTGTTTTATATCTACTGGCTAATTTGCAGAGATTGTTTGGCTACGTGACAAGCATTCATGAATTACTACATACTGAGTAAATAGGAAAAGGAGTATGTTAAGGCTGTATATTGTCACCCTGCTTATTTAACTTCTATGCAGAGTACATCATGAGAAACGCTGGGCTGGAGGAAGCACAAGCTGAAATCAAGATTGCAGGGAGAAATATCAATAATCTCAGATATGCAGATGACACCAATCTTATGACAGAAAGTGAAGAAGAACTGAAGAGCCTCTTGATGAAAGTGAAAGAGGAGAGTGAAAAGGTTGGCTTAAGGCTCAACATTCAGAAAACTAAGATCATGGCATCCGGTCCCATCACTTCATTGCAAATAGATGGGGAAACAGTGGAAACAGTGGCTGACTTAATTTTTCTGGGCTCCAAAATCAAGGCAGATGGTGACTGAAGCCATGAAATTAAAAGACACTTACTCCTTGGAAGGAAAGTTATGACCAACCCAAACAGCATATTAAAAAGGAGACATTACTTTGTCAACAAAGGTCCATGTAGTCAAGGCAATGGTTTTTCCAGTGGTCATGTACGGATGTGAGAGTTGGACTGTAAAGAAAACTGAGCGCCAAAGAATTGATGCTTTTGAACTGTGGTGTTGGAGAAGACTCTTGAGATTCCCTTGGACTGCAAGGATATCCAAAAAGTCCATCCTAAATGAGATCAGTCTTGGGTGTTCATTGGTAGGACTGATGTTGAAGCTGAAACTCCAATATTCTGGCCACCTGATGCGAAGAGCTGTCTCTTTTGAAAAGACCCTGATGTTGGGAAAGATTGAGGGCAGGAGGAGAACGGGACGACAGAGGATGAGATGGTTGGATGGCATCACGGACTCAATGGACATAGGTTTGGGTGGACTCTGGGAGTTGGTAATGGGCAGGGAGGCCTGGCGTGCTGCTGTTCACGGGGTCGAAAAGAGTTGGACACAAACTGAGCCACTGAACTGAACTGAACTGAGTAGTAATAATCACAATGTAACAAAATGGGATAGAGGAGATAAATGCCTGGTAACATTTTCCCTTCCAAATGAATTTCTCCTCTCCTGTGTACAGCCTGCAACTTTTCTCTCCTCCCTCTTAGAGATTCCACCTCTCTCAGTCTTAGTCCTAACCTTTGCACCTCAGTTTTCCTTTCCTTTCACCTCTCTAGTCTACCTCCCTCTCTCTCATCTCTTGATTTGACTTTATGAAATCCTAATGAATCATATTGAAACTGGAAAGTACTTCCTGCAGAAAAAAAGAAAAACAAAGAGAGAGAGAGAGAGAACTACCAGTAATTTACATAAGGAGTAAGACTAAGGACAGTCACATGTTAATAAATATATCCTATCACATAAGAGTTAGAAAAATATACCTATTGCATTTTGTAACACCCTTTACTGTATACTCAAGGTTTTAGAAAAGTGTTTACACACTGAAGGTCAAATCTCTAAGCTTATAATATCAGTTTATTAGGTCAGAACAAACATTATGTTTTTAATGAATTAGAACCATATTGAACATGGTAGAATAGAATAGGAAAAAAAAAAAAGAATAGATCAGAGTTGTTTCGGGGGAAAAAAGGGGAAACTGGGTATGAATTGGGTTGAGAAGCAAAAAGTTCTTCATGAGAACATGTTGTTAGTTGTTCAGTTGTATCTGACTCTGTGTGACCCCGTGGACTGTAGTCTGCCAAGCTCCTGTGTCCATGGAAATCTCTAGGCAAGAATACTGGAGTGGGTAGTCATTCCCTTCCCCAGGGGATCTTTCCCACCCAGGGATTGAACCCGGGTCTCCTGGACTGCAGGCAGATTCTTTACCATCTGAGCCACCAGGGAAGAATGTGAATCTCAGTCAAATAAATTGAAAGTTTGTGATGATATAGGTGTTAGCCTATTAATTTCTACATAAAGCCAAAAATTAACATTGAAAAATATTTATTTTAATGCTCTTAAATTAGTAATTGAGATCCAATCACATTTTGGCAAGAGTTACAGGGACAGAAAACTGTGTCCTTGATTAAATTCTTATTCCAGAAGTACAGGCTAAACAGTTTAAACAAAAGTTTGTGTAAGAACAGTGCTATCACTGTTTATTTAGAAATAAATTTAGAAGGTAAGTTCATATTCCAAGAAGACAAAATAACTCAGCATTGCAGACAGAAGGGCAGAAATGACCTACAGCAGGGAAAGAATGAAGAATGTTCCTTTTTTTTTTTTTTTACCAGCTGTGTGGAACAAAATATACATTCTTATGGGCAGAGACGTCTAGGAATATATTTTTCACATTAAAAAAAGGATACCCAAATAATGATCATAATTTTATGCTCTACAAATGATGCAGAAGTACTTTTTACTTAAGTTAATTAACTTTTGGAGTTAGTGAGTTAAAAAGAAGGTAGTAAACTACTTATTTCAGTAGTAAATTCTTAGTGTTCAAATCAATCATTTCTTGCTTCTATTGTATGAATATTTTGGTAATTTTACAGAAAAAAGGAAAATGTTAGCCTCTAAAGAGCTTACTTGCAAATCCCCATTAATGTGTGCATATGAGCTAGTAGCTATTTTGTTTCTTAAATAGGGTATAGGTGATAAAGCTGCCAGGAAACTGGACAGCCTTTCAAATATTCTAACTCCAGGCCATCCCCCTTTGTTGACAGAATAAATTAGAGTTCTTTACCTGTGTCCAAGCATAGGATGTATTCAAGCACATGCAGATGACACCATCCTTTTGGCAGAAAGCACCTCTTGATGAAAGCGAAAGAGGGGAGTGAAAAAGTTGGCTTAAAACTCAACATTCAAAAAATGAAGATCATGGCATCCAGTCCCATCACTTCATGGCAAATAGATGGGGAAACAGTGGAAACAGTGTCAGACTTTATTTTGGGGGGCTCCAAAATCACTGCAGATGGTGACTGCAGCCATGAAATTAAAAGATGCTTGCTCCTTGCAAGAAAAGCTATGACCAACCTAGACAGCATATTAAAAAGCAGAGACTTTGCCAACAAGGGTCTGTCTAGTCAAAGCTATAGTTTTCCCAGTAGTCATATATATATGAGAGAGTTGGACCATAAAGAATGCTGAATGCAGAAGAATTGATGCTTTTCAAATGTGGTGTTGGAGAAGACTCTTGAGAGTCCCTAGGGGCTGCAATGCAGAGAAGGCAATGGCACCCCACTCCAGTATTCTTGCCTGGAAAATCCCATAGATGGAGGAGCCTAGTGGGCTACAGTCTATGGAGTCCCTAAGAGTCGGAGACAAATGAGCAACTTCACTTTCACTTTCACGCATCGGAGAAGGAAATGGCAACCCACTCCAGTGTTCTTGCCTTGAGAATCCCAGGGACGGGGGAGCCTGGAGGGCTGCCATCTACGGGGTCACACAGACTTGGACACAACTGAAGTGATTTAGCAGCAGCAGCAGCAGGGGTTGCAATGAGCTCCAACCAGTCAATCCTAAAGGAAATCAGTCCTGAATATTCATTGGAAAGACTGATACTGAAGCTGAAATTCCAATACTTTGGCCATCTGATGTGAAGAACTGACTCATTTGAAAAGACCCTAATGCTGGGAAAGATTGAAAGCAGGAGGAGAACGGGCAGACAGAGGATGAAATTGTTGGATAGCATCACCCACTCTACGGACACGAGTTTGGGTAAGCTCCGAGAGGTGGTGATGGACAGGGAAGCCTGGCATGATGCAGTTCATGGGGTCACAAAGAGTCAGACATGACGGAGAGACTGAACTGAACAGACGCATTCTTGAGAGGGTGTTAAAGGCACTGTGAAGTGGTAGCTATGAATAAAGTCTAATAGACCTGAGTTGCAAACCCAACACCAAGGTTCATAACAAAACAATTTGGGGCAAAGTAATAAAACAAGCCTATTTCATTTCACTGCTTCAAAGATTAAATGAGATAATAATGCAAACTCTGAGCATATGCCTGAGAAATAATCAGCATGCCTGACATATGATCAGCATAATTGCATTTATTTTTATATAATTATAAAATTATAAATTTTATATAATTTATAAAGACTTGGGATTTGGTACCAGGTTGGTTGTTCTGTTACGGGAAACATACTGAAACCACCCACCCTGTCCAGACACCATAGTAACTATTTGCATGAGTTACTTTACAAATGGAGATCCCAGTAAGCAACATAGAACCAACAAACCACCACTAACCAGAAGAATTTGGGAAAGGTCAAAAGGATGCCATGTGTCCTACACCTCCCAGAATCCTCCTCACTGGGATTCACCTTGGTTAAGCAAAGAGTGCACCAGCAAGAAGGATCCCGAATCAGAATGATTGAACAGAGACAACTTGGAACTAATCCCATCACCATAAACTCTGAGACTGCGAGCCATTTGGCAGAGCAGTTCTCCTGGGTTCCTTTACCATCCTGTTTTCTGCCTACGCTCCCCTTCCCAATAAAGTCTCTTGCTTTGTAGCACATGTGTCTCCTTGGACAATTCGTTTCTGAGTGTTACACAAGAGTCCACCTTGGAGCCCTGGAAGGAGTGCCCCTTCTTGCAACAGTTCGGCTTATAAATTCAATTTTCAACCCACTCTACTAATTTAGAATCATCATTGTCATTGTTGTAGGTAAATTTGTAAACATATTCCTTTTACTCTTCACCTCCAAATGACTAGAACCATTGTTTTCTCTCTTTTATGGGACCTTTAGTATTTAAAATCTATGCCACATAATACTGTCTAAAATGCTGTATAGTTATTAGTACTATGTATATTTTTATGGTGGGCTTTCTCGTCCCTGCAATGAAATCTTACACTTCTCAAGAGAGAGAAATATTACCACTTGACTCCTCTCAGCAGATGTAAATTTACTGTGAAGTTAAAGAAGCTCCTACCTTGTATAGGCTCCTTCAGAAACTCTGGAAGAGGACCATCAATGTGTATACAAGAATATATGGTTTGACAAAATTTGTGAAAGCAACATATTTTCCTTAAAGAATTTTCTTCCAAGTAGATTGGCTTTAGGCCACATAGAACCTGTATCTATTGCCACCACTGGGCATGAATTCAAAGAGAGAATTCATGTATTTGTAAATTTGCCTCCAGCTTGAAAATCTTTGATATTCTAATTTTTTTGGAAACAAATTCAATGACTAGTTCACCAGAGCAGGTTTGCAGTTCACAGTACATCTTGACTGAGTGCATAATTTCAGCAAAGACAAAAGGGCAGCTGGTCTTAGAGTTGGCAATAAAAATAATGTTTAGATTTTGGATGGGGAAGTAAAACCAGAGATATTGGGGACTGTCAGCTTTGGGGAGATATTTTTAAAATAAACATAATTCAATACAAGAAAAATAACATATGGAAAGGTGATTAACAGACAATTATTTGTCTTAAAAAATAGGGAGTATTTTTGGGGGTGAGAGAGAGAATTGAATCCTCAAACATGCCAATAAAATTAATAGTAATAATAACAATAAAATTATATCAACAATAAGCAGGGTGCTAAATGCTTTCTAAAAAAATTATCTCTAAATTCTAAACAACTGTCAGGCAGGTATTAATATTCCTGTTTCATATATAAGCTAATTGATACTTAAATATTTGCACATGATCATACAGCTATTTAAAGATAAGCCAGTGCTTCCCTGGTGGCTCAGTGGTAAAGAACCTGCCTGCCAGTACAGAAGACATCCCTGATCCAGGAAGATCCCACAGGCTATGAAGCAACTAAGCCTATGCACCACCACTATCGAGCCTGTGCTGTAGAACCTGAGAACGACAACTGCTGAAGACTGTATGCCCTACTGCCTGTGTTCCACAATAAGAGAGGTCACTGCAATGAGAAGCCCATTTATAGCAACTAGAGAAAAGCCCCCACAGCAACCAAGATCCAGCATAGACAAAAATAAATAAATAAGTTTCAAAAAAGAGACAGTACTAGAACCTAGCCCATTTGACTCTTAACCATTGCACCTATTGCATGTATGGGGTATGTCAAAACTGAGAGTCTTGGCTTTTAAAAGTAGGAAAGTCATTAGAAAATTTTTTTATTCATCATGAGCTTATTCCTAAGACTAAATTTTTAGGTGCATTTTAGTGAAATAAGATCTAGGTTCTGGAAACCAATAAACTCTGGGTGTATGATGCAACAATTTAAAATATTTTGTATTTGTATTAAGTAATAATTTTAAATACTTTTGAATTTAATTAAAATTAAAATTTAATTTAAAAGTAAATACTTTTAAATACTTAATATTTTTATTAAGTAATAATTTTTCACAGCATTTAGCAGAGTGCTTACTAGGACAAAACAATAGATGTGACATAGTTTTTAACTTGGCTGCTCTTCAAGATAGCTTTAAAAATGATCTCTGACTTACCTCTCAACTCAGAATTGTATCTGACATGCTATGCACTAAAAACAATGTGCATTTTTTTCTATATATCTTTTCCTTGTGTTGTCAATATTAATTAGTGGATATACTTTTCTGGCATCTCTCAAATACTTTAAAATGATTTTTATAAATTATTTCTTGGGGATTTATGAGCATGATGCATTTCCTATAGATATGAAATGAAGACAACCATTTTTATTCAATTAACTTAAAAATCATTTGTGGCAATGTCCTGAGTGCATGTGCATCCCACTCTTCGTGACTACTCATCTGCCCATGGAATTTTCCAGACAAGAATATTGGAGTGGGTTGCTATTTCCTTCTCCAGGGGATCTTCCTGACCTAGGGATTGAACCCATGTCTCTTGTGTCTCCTGCATGGGCAGGCAGATTCTTTACCACTGAGCCACCTGGGAAGCCCCAATGCCCTGAGTACAGAAGGACAAACATGAGACAGCATATTCCCTCCAATGGTTACCAATCTAGTGCAATTATTGTCAAATAGAATGTACATGGGAAGCAGCTTGGATGTGTTTGAATTTGTGGAGAAATAGTCTCTAGAGAGTTGCTATTCCAAGTGGCTCAGTGGTAAAGAATCCACCTGCCAATGCAGGAGACACAGGAGACTCAGGTTTGACCCCTCGGGAAGAACCCCTGGAGGAGGAAATGACAACCTACTCCAGTATTTTTGTCTGGGAAATCACATGGACAGAGGAACCTGGCTGGCTACGATGGTCTATGGGGCTGCAAAGAGTTGGACACAACTGAGCATACACGCACAGTTCCCAGAGAGAACCTTAGTTACAACATTGAAATTGAGGCTAAGGAATCTATCTACATTTTTAAGAAGTACTCCAGTGATTATTATGTGGTTTGTTCTTACCTTGAGAAATTGATCTAATAAAAAAGACAGACACATATACAACTTATTGCAATATAAAATACACTAAAATAAGCACAGTAAAAGTTATAATGTAAGAAAAGAATAATTCTTTTCTCTTCTTTTTTGGATAAAATAAATCACTGTTACAGTCATTCTTCATTCACAAAGAGAATTCAGACAAAGACACAAGCTTTAATAAAAAAGTTACCTTCTTTTATCCACATATAAAATTATTTACAATTTGATATATATATATATATATAATATATAATATATCCCATACTACTGACTAAAATAAACTAATCCAATCTACAGACATAGCTTTCTGCTAAGTTATGTTTCATTGTGTATACATAGGGACATTTTCCGCCAACCTGCCTTCTTATTTAGTAATATTTGTTTCTTTCTAGGTTCTATCTGGATGTTTTATGCTAGTGTATTAGGAGCCTGGCATAGTGCAGAGCATGGGTCGAAAGGAGTTGGACATAACTGGGCGACTGAACAACAACAACAACGGGAGCCTACTGAAACTCTGGCATTTTACACATATAACTGGAAACGAAATCAGTAAATCAATAAAGTCAAATGTGTTACAAATCCACACAAAACAGAGACATAAGGCATTTGAATGAAAGTGAAAGCCATTGTGAGTAACCAACTGTGGATGCCCAGTGGGAAATACTCATGGTTTTGTGTCTAGTCTTTATCCAATGTGGACTTTACACTTGGCTGAAAGACAGGCTCTTATTCCAGCACAGCTAGGGGCTGATTATGTTAGGTTGGCTACATCTAGATGAAATTCACTGGATTTATATAAGCTTTATTACCTGAACCAAAAGGGGAATGAAGAGTTACATCAAGATTAGAATGTTAAAAAGGCATAGCTTTTGGAGTAAAATCAATAGTTGAAATAGTTGAAGCATCAGTAGATTAATTATCTGCAACATGTTTCATGTATTTCTGTCAATTATCATTTCCAACCAGCAAACAAATTATGTTCTATTTCACTCATTTTAAATCTCCCTAAAAGGGAAAATAAAATTGTAATTCATTGTACACTTATTTAAAGAGCAGTTTCTCTATAATTTGAATATGCTCTTTCCACAGAATAGATTGCAAACACCATAGATTAGGAGTCATATCTCCCTATAGCCTTTGGCATGGTGAAGTGTGTGTGTGCTAAGTCATGTCCAACTCTTTGCAGCCCCATGTACTGTAGTTTGCCAGGCTCTTCTGTCCATGGAATTTTTCAAGCAACAATACTGGAGTGGGGCACCACTTCCTACTTCAGGGGATCCCAAAGATTGAATCCATGTCTCTTACGTCTCCTGCATTGGCAAGTGTGTTTTTTGCCATTAGCATTACCTGGGAAGCCCCAGCATGATGAGGGGTTCATTGTTACTTATGTTTACTGAACTGATGAATAAAACAATTGCTTAACACAAAAATAAACATGTAGACATTAGACATGTAGACATGCAGTAAGGCATTATTCATTTTTTTTTCCTCTTTGGAGCTTGTTTTTGAGCTACATATCCATAAAGATCTGAAGTAAATAAAAAATATGATTTGGATATGGAAAGCTTTTCTTGTATTACAGAATATATACTTTTTGGTTAGACTGTACTATTTTTCATAAAAGTCAAGTTTGTGGCTTTCCACTATTTTATTAAATTTATTTCTTACAATATGTCAAAATCTTCATAAATATAGTAGCATCATTAAGAGAGAAAAAAACCTCATATAAATACATAAAAATGTAAGAGGGGTTCTCTAGCATCTAAGAAGATAGTTTTCATTACTCAAGACTTCAGTGATGTCTCCTCTTGTATGATTCAAGGTTCATTCTACATACCACTTACCAATTGAGGATATATTTTCATTTAGTTTTCCATTTGCTGGGTCTCATCTAACCTCACATGCTATCAATTCATCAAAGGCAGAGACTAAAATTTTTCTTAAAAATAACTCCTATATTGTCCATGTCTCAATCACTGAGATTGCATAAAGTCTCTATATCATCTATTAATAACTTTTCCAGGCATGCCCACTACTGGGACTGGAAGAGTTATCTCTGATATGCTTCTTGAATTTTATCATTTTCCTTCAATTCACACTGAAAGTTGCAATAGCATTTACCATGACAAAAAAAAAAAACAAAACAGAAATATAAGTAAAAACTGACTCATTTAAATTTAAGAGCCTGAGACCAACTGTTGCCATTTTAAGAAGTGACACTAAGAAAAGAGCTGATCAAGAGACAGAATTTCTTTGAGATAGCTTTTGATTTCTGATTAAAAGCTGTAATTACAAAAGATATGTTGACTTTTATAGTTTTTCTATTTTTTCTGGTGATTACTTTGCAAAGTCTTTACAAACTCTTTTATAATAGAGAAGGTGCTAAATATTTGTTACATATGTGAAAATTCTTTTTACTGTTGATTCCTCATTTACTTACAGTATTTTAAAATTATTTTTAAAAATTGAAAAATGTCTTTGAGAATCTATAGGAATAGAAATACTTTACATAACTTAAAAATTTAATTCAATAAGCAAACAATTATGAAAATTCTAATTATCAATTTGTAATTGACTTCATATAGTACTAACATTTGAGAGAGAGCTGACCATTTAGATTTCTGCTGGAGTCACTAAAGTGGCATTCTGTTGAATTCACTGCAAATATTTCCACTTATGTGACTAAATTAATCTCACTGATATATCATACTGTAATGAATTTTCAGAATGGTGTGACCAAGATTTCTTTTTAAAAAAGTCTTTAACTCTGTTCTTGGATTTTCTCTTTGAAATCTGAAGTAATCGGGTATCAGTTCAGTTTGGTTCTATGACTCAGTTGTCTGACCCTGAGATGCCATGGAGTGCAGCACCCCAGGCCTCCGGGTCCATCACCAACTCCCGGAGTTTACTCAAACTCATGTCCACTGATTGGATGATGCAATCCAATCATCTCATTCTGTCATCTCATTCTCTTCCTGCCTTCAATCTTTCCCAGCATCAGGGTCTTCTCCAATTAGTCAGTTCTTTGCATCAGGTGGCCTAAGTATTGGAGTTTCAGCTCCAACATCAGTCCTTCCAATGAATATTCAGGACTGATTTCCTTTACAATGGACTGGTTGGATCTCCTTGCAGTCCAAGGGACTGTCAAGAGTCTTCTTCAACACCACAGTTCAAAAGTATCAATTCTTCAGTGCTCAGCTTTTTTTATAGTCCAACTATCACATCCATACATGATTACTGGAAAAACCATAGACTTGACTAGACGGATTTTTGTTGGCAAATTAATGTCTCTGCTTTTTAATATGTTGTCTAGATTGGTGATAAATTTTCTTCCAAGGAATGAATCTTTCTATTTCATGACTGCAATCACCATCTGCAATGATTTTGGAGGCCCCCAAAATAAAGTCTGCCACTGTTTTCCAGTCTATTTGTCATGAAGTGATGGGACCAGATGCCATGATGTTACTTTTCTGAATGATGAGCTTTAAGCCAACTCTTTTACTCTTCTTTTTCATTTTCATCAAGAGGCTCTTCAGTTCTTAGCTTTCTGTCTTAAGGATGGTGTCATCTGCGTATCTGGGGTTATTGATATTTCTCCCAGCAGTCTTGATTCCAGCTTGTTCTTCATCCAGCCCAGCATTTCTCATGATGTACTCTGCATATAAGTTAAATAATCAGGATGACAATATACAGGCTTGATGTACTCCTTTCCTGATTTGGAACCAGTCTGTTGTTCCATGTCCAGTTCTAACTGTTGCTTCCTGACCTGCATACAGATTTCTCAGGAGGCAGGCCAGGTGGTCTGGTATTCCCATCTCTTTCACGATTTTCCACAGTTTCCTGTGATCCACAGAGTCAAAGGCTTTGGCATAGTCAATAAAGAAGAAACAGATGTTTTCTGGAACTGTCTTGCTTTTTCGATAATCCAACAGATGTTGGCAATTTGAACTCTGGTTCTCCTGCCTGTTCTAAAACAAGCTTGAATATCTGAAAGTTCATGGTTCATGTATTGAAACCTGGCTTGGAGAACTTTGAGCATTACTTTACTAGTATGTGAGATGAGTGCAATTGTGTGGTAGTTTGAACAATCTTTGGCATTGCCTTTCTTTGGGATTGGAATGAAAACTGATCTTTTCCAGTCCTGTGGCCACTGCTGAGTTTTCCAAATTTACTGGCCTATTGAGTGCAGAACTTTCACAGCATCATCTTTTAGGATTTGAAATAGCTCAACTGGAATTCCATCACCTCCACTAGCTTTGTTTGTAGTGATGCTTTCTAAGGCCCACTCGACTTCACATTCCAGGATGTCTGACTCTAAGTGAGTGATCACACTGTCGTGATTATTTTGGTCATGAAGACTTTTTTTGCATAGTTCTTCTGTGTATTCTTGCCATCTCTTCTTAATATCTTCTGCTTCTGTTAGGTCCATACCATTTCTGTCCTTTATCGAGCCCATCTTTGCATGAACTGTTCCCTTGATATCTCTAATTTTGTTTAGTCTCTTTAGTCTTTCCCATTCTGTTGTTTTCCTCTATTTCTTTGAATTGATCACTGAGGAAGGCTTTCTTATCTCTTCTTGTTATTCTTTGGAACTCTGCATTCAGATGCTTATATCTTTCCTTTTCTCCTTTGCTTTTTACTTCTCTTCTTTTCACAGCTTTTTGTAAGGCCTCCTTAGACAGACATTTTGCTTTTTTTGCATTTCTTTTCCACGGGGATGGTCTTGACCCCTGTCTCCTGAGCAATGTCACGAACCTCTGTCCATAGCTCATCAGGCACTCTATCAGATCTAGTCCCTTAAATCTATTTCTCACTTCCACTGTATAATCAGAAGGGGTTTGATTTAGGTCATACATGAATGGTCTAGTGGTTTTCCCTACTTTCTTCAATTTCAGTCTGAATTTGGCGACAAGGAGTTCATGATCTAAGCCACAGTCAGCTCCTGGTGTTGTTTTTGTTGACTGTATAGAGCTTCTCCATCTTTAACCGACTTAGAAGAAGAAATTGACAGTAACACAACAATAGTAGGAAACTTGAACACCCCACTCACACCAATGGATAAATCATCAGAACAGAAAATTAATAAGGAAACACAAGTCTTATTTGATACTTTAGATGAGATGGATCTCATTGATATCTTCAGGACATCCCATAAAAATTCAAAAGAACACAACTTCTACTCAAGTGCACATGGAACATTCTCCAGGATAGACTGCATCTTGGGTCAGAAATCAAACCTCAATAAGTTTAAGAAAATTGATACTCTATCAAGCATCTTTGGCCACAATGCTATAAGACTAGATATCAATTATTAAAAAAAAACCTGTAAGAAACACAAACACATGGAGATTAAACAACACATTTCTAAATAGCCAACAGGTTACTGAAGAAATCGAAAGCAAAAAAAAAAAATCTAGAAACAAATGACAGTGAAGACACAACAACTCAAAACCTATGGGATGCAGCAAAAGCAGTTTTAAGAGGGAAGTTTATAGCAATACACTCCTACCTCAAGAAACAAAAAAAAAACATCAAATAGAAAACCTAACTTTATACCTAAAGATACTGGGAAAGGAAGAAAAAAAAAAAAAACAAAGTTAGTAGAAGGAAAGAAACCATAAAGATTGGAGCAGAAATGAATGAAAAAGAAATGAAAGAAACAATAGTAAATATTAAAAAACTAAAAGCTGGTTCTTTGAGAAGATAAAGAATACTGACAAACCATTAGCCAGATTCATCAAGAAAAAAAGAGAAGAATCAAATCAACAAATTAGAAATGAAAAAGGAGAGGTTACAAGAGATAATGCAGAAATACAAAGGATAATAAGAGATAATTATGAACAACTACATGGAAATAAAATAGATAACCTGGAAGAAATGGACAGATTCTTAGAAAAGTTCAATCTTCCAAGACTGAACCAGAAAGAAATAGAAATTATAAATGACCCAATTACAAGCACTGAAATTGAAGCTGTGATCAAAAATCTCCCCAAAAGCAAAAGCTCAGGACCAGATGGTTTCACAGGAGAATTCTATCAAACATTTAGAGAAGAGCTAATGCCTATCTTTCTAAAACTCTTTCAAAAAATTGCATAGGAAGGAGCACTTCCAAACTCATTCTACGAGGCCACCATCACCCTGATACCAAAACCAGATAAAGACAGCACACACACAAAAAAGAAAACTACAGGCCAATACCACTGATGAGCATAGATGCAAAAATCCTCAACAAAATTTTAGCTAACAGAATTCAGCAACACATCAAAAAGCTTATACGCTATGATTAAGTTGGTTTTATTACAGGGATGCAAAGATTCTTCAATATAAGCAAATCAATCAATGTGATACACCATATTAACAAATTGAAAGATAAAAACCATATGATCATCTCAATACATGCAGAAAAAGCCTTTGACAAAATTCAGTACCTATTTATGATTAAAACGCTTCAAAAAATGGGCATAAAAGAAACCTACCTCAACATAGTAAAGGCCATACATGATAAGCCTACAGCAAACATTATTCTCAATGGTGAAAAACTGAAAATATTCCCCCTAATATCAGGAAAAGCAAGGGGGTCCACTTTCATCACTATTATTCAACATAGTTCTGGTACTCCTGCTACAACAATCAGAGAAGAAAAAGAAAGAAAAGGAATCCAGATTAGAAAAAAAGAAGTAAAGCTCTCACTGTCTGCAGATGACATGACACTGTACTTAGAAAACCCTAAAGACAGTATTTGAAAATTAATAGAGCTGATGAGCACTGAATTTAGCAAAGTTGCAGGATACAAAATCAATACACAGAAATCATTTGCATTTCTATATACTAACAATTAAAAATCAGAAAGAGCAATTAAGGAATCAATCCCATTCACCACTGCAACAAAAATAAATAAATATCTAGGAATAAACTTACCTAAGGAGACAAAAGAACTGTACACAGAAAATTATAAGACATTAATTAACAAAATCAAAGATGACATAAACAGATGGAGAGATATTGCATGTTCCTGGGTAGGAAGAATCAATGTTGTCAAAATGACTATACTAACAAATGCAATCTACAGATTTAATGCAATCTCTATCAAATTACCAATGGCATTTTTCACACAACTAGAACAAAAAAATTCACAATTCATATGGAAACACAAAAGGCCCAAAAAAGCCAAAGCAGTCTTGAGAAAGAAGAATGGAGCTGGAGGAATGAAGCTTCCTGACTTCAGGTTATACTACAAAGCTATAGTCATCAAGTCAGTATGGCACTGGCAAAAAAAAACAGAAATATAGACCAATGGAACAAGATAGAAAGCCCAGAAATAAACCCATGCACCTATGGATACCCTGTTTTTGACAAAGGAGGCAATAATTTACAGTGGGGCAAAGACAGCCTCTTTAATAAATGGTGCCGGGAAAACTTGACAGATACATGTAAAAGAATGAGATTAGAACACTTCCTAACACCATACAGAAAGATGAACAAAAAATGAATTAAAGACCTAAATGTAAGACCAGAAATTATAAAACTCTTAGAGGAAAACATAGGCAGAACACTCGATGACATAAATCAAAGCAAGATCCTCTATGATCTCCTACTTTAGAGTAATGGAAATAAAAATAAATGCAAACAAGTAGGACCTGATTAAACTTAAAAGCTTTTTCACAGCAAAGGAAACAATAAGCAAGATGAAAAGACAACTCTCAGAATGGGAGAAAATAACAGCAAATGAAACAACTGACAAAGGATTAATTTCCAAAACATACAAGCAGCTCATACAACTCAATACCATAAAGACAAACAACCTAATCAAAAAGTGGAAAAATGACCTAAAAAAAAAAACATTTCTCCAAAGAAAACATACAGATGGCAAACAGACATGAAAAGATGCTCAATATCACTCATTATTAGAGAAATGCAAGTCAAAACTACAATGAGATATCACCTCATACCGGTCAGAATGGCCCTCATTAAAAAGTTTACAAGCAATAAATGCTGGAGAGGGTGTGGAGAAAAGGGAACACTCTTACACTGTTGGTGGGAATGTAAATTGATACAGCCACTATGGAAGACAGTATGGAGATTCCTTAAAAAACTAGGAATGAAACCACCACATGACCTAGCAATCCCACTCCTAGGCATTACTCTGAGGAAACCAAAATTGAAAGAGACACAGGTACCCCATTTTCATTGCAGCACTACTTACAATAGCTAGAACATGGATGCAGCCTAGATGTCCATCGATAGATGAATGGATTAAGAAATTGTGGTATATATACACAATGGAATATTACTTAGCCATAAAAAGGAACACTTTTGAGTCAGTTCTAATGAGGTGGATGAACCTAGAACCTATTATATGGAGTGAAGTGAGTCAGAAAGAGAAAGATAAATATAATTTTCTAACACATATATACAGATTCTACAAAAGTGTACTGAAGAATTAATTTACAGGGCAGCAATGGAAAAACAGACATGAAATAGACTTATGGACATGGGGAAAAGGGAGGAGTGGGTGAGATGTATGGAAAGAGTAACATGGAAATTTACATTACTCTATGTAAAATAGATAGCCAATGGGAATTTGCTGTATGGCTCAGGAAACTCAAACTGGGGTACTGTATCAACCTAGAGGGGTGGGATGGGGAGGGAGATAGGAAGGAGTTTCAAAAGGGAGAGGATATATGTATACCTATGGCTGATTCATGCTGAGGTTTAACAGAAAAGAGCAAAACTCTGTAAAACAATTATCCTTAAACAAAAAAATTAATTAAAAAAATATTCTTACATAATATGGCTTCCAGAAATTTTACCACCCTTTTCCAGTTTCTCTTGAGGAAAATATCTTGCTTTTTCAAGCAATTGTATTAAATAAATTTCCTGGCCAAAGCCATCTTTTCTTTTTTTTTGGTAGTTAAATCTTTATCCTTGTCTGAGCACGGGAAGATATTATCTACCATTCAAATCCCAGGCCAATATTTGCCATGTTTCCACTTTCCATTAGTTACAATGCAATATCTTTCACATGGTGCTTACTATTTTCTGTCATTTATATGTATGATATATTTTATCTCTTTATCTATATTGAAAATCTCCTCAATTACATTTAATCAGCATTTGTTCGAAGGGGAAAGAAAACTAATAATTTTACATGATGCAATTAATTCATAAGCACCTGAGTCTGAAAGCTTAGCTTTCAATAAACTCTTAATGACTCAGATTTTAGAATCTTTCACTCAAAAGCTTCTTATAAAATCATGTACATACTAATCTATTTTAACCATATTTCTTCCTGGTTATTACTATTATAGAGGAAAGCCAATGCATATTTATCTTTCATTCAGTTTTATTATCTTTTAAAAGTTGCTTTCAATTTCTTTGAATTTTCTAATGTGCAATTGTATCATTTGCAAGTAATGATATTTTCCATTTTATGTTCAATATTCATACACTTGTCTCATACCTTAGGACATTCCTAAAATAAGACAAAATAATGCTTGCAGTTATCTTTGTTTTATTCTCAAGTTCTCACAGGAATGTTCTCTGTATTTACCAATTAGTAATATATTCTTACTTGGCTAAGAAAGTATCAATATTTGGTAAATTGAGAATAGATGTAAATTTTTAAACATGTAAATTGTTCTTTTTAATTCCAAATTATTTCCAAATTTAAAAATAGAAAAATCTTCAGGAAACTGAAATAAGAAGGTATGTGGATTAGAAATCCTGATACTGCAGAGGTTCTAAAATAATGTTTTATTTTTGAATATGTTTATTCCATATCACTTGTTCCTAAGAGTACATGACGCCCTTTTAGATTATGGAACATAGTTTTTTCAAACATGTGGGAAAAGATAGACTTGATTATTTGCATTATGTCACAGTAAAAATAATCATAACTACATTCTACATTTTTTATATTCTGGGCACTAGTTTATAATTATTTTACATGGATAATCCCCTTTATAATGCTATTAAAATTATTATCTTCATCTTACAGATGACAAATCTGAGCCCTGGAAAGGGAAAGAAACTCATCTAATATTATATTTCTATTAAGACTGAAAGCTAGATTTAAGAATTAGGCTGTTTGCAAATTTAAGAATCACACTTTCAAAGGTTAATGTGATTTTTGAAAAGTGAAATATGAGACTGATTGCAATTTATTACCTTGTAATTAGTATACAGAATGGTACATATCATAAATAATTTGCATCTCCAGAATGAGAAAGCTTTAATAATTTCATTTCGGGAATGAACAACTGATACCAAAAAAAAAAAAAAAAACCTGTGGAAGTTCAGATATGCTTGTAGAAAACCAAGTATAAGCACCTTTTGTACTTTTGCTGATGAGAGCACAATGATTTTAAAATAACAACCTAACAGAAATTGATAGAGTATAGTCTTACATACTGAGAAACACCCAAATATAAGTGAAATGTGATGCCCAGTATGCAGGGTAGAAAATAAAATTCAAAGAGCAATTACTTGTTGGTCAAGCAATGTGAGTATATAACCTATAGCAATGCAACATGTTTTAGGTTATAATAGTTTGAAAATATAACTCATTATTATCATTGAGTAACTTTATAAAATGATTCTGTACTAAAAACTAATCTTCAGATTTTAGTTTTCAAAAACTTTCCAATCAGAGAAAGAATATCGGCTTGCTAAAATTAGTACTTTGGCCTACTTAGCCTATATATGACTTTCCTGGTGGCTCAGACGGTAAAGCATCTGTCTACAATGCGGGAGACCTGGTTTTGATCCCTGGGTTGGGAAGATACGCTGGAGAAGAAAATGGCAATCCACTCCAGTGCTATTGCCTGGAAAATCCCATGGACAGAGGAGCCTGATAGGCTACAGTCCATGGGGTCGCAAAGAGTCAGACACGACTGAGCAACTTCACGTTCACTAGCCTACATATTGGCTTTCCTGGTGGCTGAGAGGGTAAAGCGTCTGCCCGCAATGCGGGAGACCTGGATTCAATCCCTGGGTCAGGAAGATCCCCTGGAGAAGGAAAAGGCAACCCACTCCAGTACTCTTGCCTGGAAAATCCCATGGATTTTTTTTTTTTTTTTGGCTTTGAGTTAGTAATCAGCTCTGTTACCTGCTAGCAGTCTTGGAGTTTGAGCTATGCTGCTCTGTACTACATTTGTTGAGTTCCAATGAATCTGTATCATAGATTCAGTCAAATTACATCAGAAGTTTTCATAATTGACATTTAGGAACAAGAGTTGGGACTCACCTCAAAAAGACTCTGGGTTGTGCATCTTTGACTGGACCTATTTATGTGCCTCAGATTGAATTACATATCTTGATTCCATCATAAACTATGACTAATGCTTGGTTCAGAGAAATGACTCTTACTCTGTGATTGCTGGCTGTGGGTCTC
This sequence comes from Ovis aries, assembly GCF_016772045.2. Classification (NCBI taxonomy): domain Eukaryota; kingdom Metazoa; phylum Chordata; class Mammalia; order Artiodactyla; family Bovidae; genus Ovis; species Ovis aries. The sequence goes on along the minus strand of NC_056062.1, from coordinate 65,033,298 downwards.
AATCAGGCAGTGGCCTTTCTTCTATAGAGTTCTCAGGGAAAATACTGATACTCTGTGAAATATGTGGTCCTGTTGGATGGCCAATTGTGTGGAAGAACAGTTAGCATGTGGCATGCTGAGGTCTCCAGTCCTAAAAGCAGATGATTCACCACTTTATAAACATCTTTTGCTATAACTGCTGCAGAGGTTTATTTGCAACAAAGATCTTTATCCTCACGCTTATAGAATAAAATACTAATGGTACCCATGTGGCACAACTAAGAAGATAATTCAAATGCTACTTAAACTCCCAATCCTTAATCCATATAAAGCAATGATTGTTGTGGTGGAGCCCCATATGTCTGATGTTACAGATTTGACATTCTGGAGGAAGAACCTTATAATATGAGCAGAGTAAAGGGATCTTCCCTTCTCCAGAGCACGCATGTGTGTTAAGTCGCTTCAGTTATGTCCAAGTCTTTGAGACTCCAGGGATTGTAGCCCACCAGACTCCTCTGTCCATGGGATTCTCCAGCCAAGAATACTGGAGTGGGTTGTCACGCCCTCCTCCAGGGGATATTCCTGACCCACAGACTGAACTGATATCTCTTTATGTTTACCTGCTTTGCCAGAATAGTTCTTTAACACTAGCCTGCAATGCAGAAGACCCAGGCTTGATCCCTGGGTCGGGAAGACACATTTTTGCATAGTCAGATATGACTAGTGACTAACACTTTCACCTTAGAGAGCATTTCTGGTACCTCTAAAATATATCTGGTAATCAATAAACAAGCTAGTTAAAAAGGAGTTCCACACTTTGATTCAAATAGCAAATTAAATTTTACTATAATATTTAAAAAGTGAAAATTTTAAATGTCTCAGATGGGCTTTTGTACCTCTATAACAGGAGTTTTGAATTAACTTTAATATTTACTAATATGAACCAACTGGCAAACCTTCATGGCCTTAATCAAAATAGAAGCTGAAATTATAATTATTATTGTAGATCCCACTATACTTAAATAGATTGCAATTCATACCCTGTAATCTAAAGGACTTATTAAATATAAAGAGATACCCCTCATCCAATGTAAGGAGCAGCGGCTGCACTTTGCAGGAGCAGATGTGAAGACATACCACACATCCAAGGTAAGAGAAACCCAAGTAAGATGGCAGGTGTTGTGACAGGCATCAGAAGGAAGACACACAAACCATAATCACAGAAAACTAGTCAATCTAATCACACGGACCACAGCCTTGTCTAACTCAATGAAACTAAGCCATGCCATGTGGGGCCACCCAAGACGGGCGGATCATGGTGGAGAGGTCTGACAGAATGTGGTCCACTGGAGAAGGGAATGGCAAACCACTTCAGTATTCTTGCCTTGAGAACCCCATGAACAGTATGAAAAGGAAAAATGATGGGGTCATTTTTCGAACTCCCTGGGTCGGTAGGTGCCCAATATGCTACTGGAGATCAGTGGAAAAATAACTCCAGAAAGAATGAAGGAACAAAGCCAAAGCAAAAACAATACCCAGTTGTGGATGCTACTGGTGATAGAAACAAGGTCAGATGCTGTAAAAGCAATATTGCCTAGGAACCTGGAATATTAGTTCCATGAATCAAGGCAAACTGGAAGTAGTCAAACAGGAAATGGCAAGAGTGAACGTCGACATTCTAGGAATCAGCGAACTAAAATGGACTGGAATGGGTGAATTTAACTCAGATGACCATCATATCTACTACTGTGGGCAGGAATCCCTTAGAAGAAATGGAGTAGCCATCATGGTCAACAAAAGACTCTGAAATGCAGTACTTGGATGCAATCACAGAAACGACAGAATGATCTCTGTCCATTTCCAAGGCAAACCATTCAATATCACGGCAATCCAAGTCTATGCACCAACCAGAAACACTGAAGAAGCTGAAGTTGAACAGTTCTATGAAGACCTACAAGACCTTTTAGAACTAACACCCAAAATAGATGTTCTTTTCATTATAGGGGGCTGGAATGCAAAAGTAGGAAGTCAAGAAACACCTGGAGTAACAGGCAAATTAGGCCTTGGAGTACAAAACAAAGCAGGGCAAAGGTTAATAGAGTTTTGTCAAGAGAACACACTGGTCATAGCAAACATCCTCTTCTAAAAACACAAGAGAAGACTCTACACATGGACATCACCAGACAGTCAACACTGAAATCAGACTGATTATATTCGTTGCAGACAAAGATGGAGAAGCTCCATACAGTCAGTAAAAACAAGACCAGGAGCTGACTGTCACTCAGATCATGAACTCCTTATTGTCAAATTCAGACTTAAATTGAAGAAAGTAGGGAAAACCATTACACCATTTAGGTATGACTTAAATCAAACTCCTTATGATTATACAGTGGAAGTGAGAAATAAACTTAAGGGACTAGATCTGATAGATAAGAATGCTTGATGAACTATGGATGGAGTTTCATTACATTGTACAGGAGACAGGGATCAAGACCACCTCCATGGAAAAGAAAGGCAAAAAAGCAAAATGGCTGTCTGGCGAGGCCTTACAAACAGCTGTGAAAGAAGAGAAGCGAGAAGCAAAGGAGAAAAGGAAAGATAAAAGCATCTGAATGCAGAGTTCCAAAGAATAGCAAGGAGAGATAAGAAAGCCTTCCTCAATGATCAATGCAAAGTAATAGAGGAAAACAACAGAATGGGAAAGACTAGAGATCTCTTCAAGAAAATTAGAGATACCAAGGGAACATTTCATGCTAAGATGGGCTCGATAGAGGATAGAAATGGTATGGACCTAACAGAAGCAGAAGATATTAAGAAGAGGTGGCAAGAATACACAGAGGAACTGTACAAAAAAAAGAGCTTCATGACCAAGATAATCACGATGGTGTGATCACTCACCTAGAGCCAGATATCCTGGAATGTGAAATCAAGTGGGCCTTAGAAAGTGTCACTATGAACAAAGCTAATGGAGGCTTCAGAATTCCAGTTGAGCTATTTCAGATCCTGAAAGATGATGCTGTGATAGTGCTGCACTCAATATGCCAGCAAACTTGGAAAACAGAGCAGTGGACACAGGACTGGAAAATGTCAGTTTTCATTCCAATCCCAAAGAAAGGCAATGCCAAAGAATGCTCAAACTACTGCATAGCTGCACTCATCTCACACGCTAGTAAAGTAATGCTCAAAATTCTCCAAGCCAGGCTTTAGCAATATGTGAACCGTGAACTTCCTGATGTTCAAGTTAGTTTTAGAAAAGGCAGAGGAACAGAGATCAAATTGCCAACATGCACTGGATCATGGAAAAAGGAGGACAGTTCCAAAAAAACATCTATTTCTGCTTTATTGACTAACTCAAGCCTTTGACTGTGTGGATCACAACAAACTGCGGAAAATTCTGAAAGAGATGGGAATACTAGACCACCTGACCTGTCTCTTGAGAAACCTATATGCAGGTCAGGAAGCAACATTAATACTGGACATTGAACAACAGACTGGTTCCAAATAAGAAAAGGAGTACATCAAGGCTGTATATTGTCAGCCTGGTTATTTAACTTCTATGCAGATTACATCATGAGAAATGCTGAGCTGGAAGAAGTACAAGCTGAAATCAAGATTGCCAGGAAAAATATCAATAACCTCAGATATGCAGATGACACCACCCTTATGGAAAAAAGTGAAGAGCAACTAAAAAGTCTCTTGATGAAAGTGAAAGAGGAGAGTGAAAACGTTGGCTTAAAGCTCAACATTCAGAAAACTAAGATCATGGCATCTCGTCCCATCACTTCATGGGAAATAGGTGGGGAAACAGTGGAAACAGTGTCAGACTTTATTTTTGGGGGCTCCAAAATCACTAAAGATGGTGATTGCAGCCATGAAACTAAAAGACACTTAATCCTTGGAAGAAAAGTTATGACCAACCTAGATAGCATATTCAAAAGCAGAGACATTACTTTGCCAACAAATGTCTGTCTAGTCAAGGCTATGTTGGTCATGTAGGATGTTAGAATTGGACTTTGAAGAAAGCTCAGCACTGAAGATTTGATGCTTTGAACTGTGGTGTTGCAGAAGACTCTTGAGAGTCCCTTGGACTGCAAGGAGATCCAACCAGTCCATCCTAAAGGAGTTCAGTCCTGGGTGTTCTCTGGAAGGACTGATGCTAAAGGTGAAACTCCAGTACTTTGGCCACCTCATGCGAAGAGTTGACTCATTGGAAAAGACTCTGATTATGAAAGGGATTGTGGTTAGGAGGAGCAGGGGATGACAGAGGATGAGATGGCTGGATGGCATCACTGACTCGATGGACATGAGTTTGGGTGAACTCCGGGAGTTGGTGACGGACAGGAAGGCCTGGCATGCTGCAATTCATGGGGTCGCAAAGAGTCAGACACGACTCAGCGAATGAACTGAATTGAGTGAACAAATAAGTATGCTTCATTTTAATCATCAGAACTACTGCTCTGCCTAAATATCCCACAGGGGTCATGAAAGAAGCTCTAATAAGACACGTAATAAACTAAACTATATCTTTAGCATTTACAACAGGTTAAGAAATTGAGATCCCATGGCCTTTTCTTAACACTTAAAATAGTTCATATGGTTCACTGCATTTTAAAACAGAGTCTTCAAATATTGAAGCCCATTGTAAAAGACATTTATAGAAGGGGTATTTATCACCAGTACTTCTCCATTTAATAGCCAATTTGGGCTTCCCTGGTGGCTCAGACAGTAAAGAATCTGTGAGCAATGCAGGAAACCGAGGTTAGATCCCTGGATTGGAAACATTCTCTAGAGAAGGAAATGGTTAACCACTCCAGTATTCTTGCCTGGAGTATTCCATGCACAACAGAGAGGCCTGGTGGGCTATAGTTTATGAGGTCACAAAGAGTTGGACACAACTGAGCAACTAACACACAAGCTAGGTTGTTCTTAAACCTGGGAAAAATGAACCATAACTCACAGTAACTGAAACTCTAATTCTGTTGAACCACTCATTAAAGGCCTCATATTCAATATTATCTAAGTTACTAGTCCCATCTAATCACTAGGTGGTAATATTTTGCTAATGATTTGGCTCATGTGTGTGCTTAGTCGTTAAGTCATGTCTGACTCTTTGAGACCCTGTGGACTAAAACTATCATGCTCCTCTGTCCATGGGATTTTATAGGCAAGAATACTGGAGCATGTTGCCATTTTTCTCCAGGGGATATTCCCAACCAAGCGACCAAACCCACATCTGCATCTCCGGCATTGGCAGGTGGATTCTTTACCACTGCTTCACCTGGGAAGCCCTGATTTGGCTCATCTCATCTATTTAATGCCAGTTTCAAAAGACACTCAGCTATAGTTTGCCTTTAACTCTAATGAGATATGCTCTCTGCTTTGCACTTTGAAAGGACAATTTTACCTGGCTACACATGAGGTCTTCAGAAGCCTAGCCACTGCATATTGCCTTGGTAGGCAAGATGGTAACTGCATTCAACTTTGTCCAGGAGAACAGGTGACATTACATCTTCCTTCAAGGAGATTCATTTGTCACAATCATTCAAGACAAGCAGATATAAAAGAGTTCACAGAAAGAGGAGGTGCTGGTTTCATTTCCCTACACATATTAGAAGGCCCTGTCACTTGAGTTTAATCCTGAAATATTAATTGGTCAGTCAAAAGCTACTCCATCCTTAACACCATTAAGAAATAAATATTGACTCTCATGGTACCACAGTGTTAAAACAAGCTGAAAATATTTTAGCAATTTTTCGATTTTGAGGGCAACATATTTTTCATTTATAAAAATATGTTTCATTTACTTAAGTCCATTTATCCTGTTACTAGTATACTGAACTACCTTGAATGGGGCCTTTTACTAAAAAAAACAACAACAACAACAAAAAACCTCTAGAATCTTTCCAAATTTTAATATAACTGGTGCTGCCCCTTTCCAACCTCTGACTTTTTCACTGTAAAGGCTTTAGCAACTTCCTCTCATTCCTCTTGGAGTTTCTGGGTCACCCATAGTAACCATAAGTTGCCCATGGACTTCAAATGCAAGAGGTTCCCACCTGTCTTCACAATGTCTTCACAATGACAATGCTGCATACTGGGATCTCCTGGAAACAGAGGCTCTCACAGGCTCTAAGATCATGATCCTCTCTATCCAGCTTTCCATTACACCGTGGATCATGAAAGTAGTACCTTGCAAGCTGGGTATGGCTGCTAAGGCTTTCTTGCTAAAATGGAAATGATACCTATTTGTTAAAGCCAAACCTAGGCCCCCTGGAATAACCAACCCCAATGAGGGTGTGGTCTGCCCTAATCTTAGTTCCTTGACAGATGCTATGGTTTCACAGGCAGTCACTACTCTTCTGAACCCCTTAGCTAGAGGAACTGCTTTGGATCTTGAGTGGATAGCAAAGAAAGTTTGTACATGTCACAGCAAGTATGGCTACCATCATCATATGTAACTCAGCTTCCTGGAGAGCCATTGCTTTTCACATCTTAACTAAGATATCTCTGTTAAAGGACTCAATGATTAGTGCAACTGCCCAAACTTCAGTCAGGCATCTTTACACTGACCACCCTTGTCAATAAATCAGCCACACTGAACATTTTTACAAACTACAGGGCCATTGCCAACTGTCTGACCATGTGGTCTAGGGTTGCCCTTTATGAGGAAAAAAAATTTGAAATCTTGTCTCAGACATTCCTAAAACGCAGATCAATGCCACATGTGCCTCTACACAGAGTTCTAGTCATTCTTGATAATGATCAAGGTACTCATTTCACTTCTCACCATTTGCTAAGCTCTGGAACAAGGTGTTCAATGAATTTTCATCTCCTTAACTAAATGGATCTACTACTCACAAAGTACCACTGTGGCTATAAACAAGTTCAAACATGGCACAATTCACTCAATCAAACACTGAGAGTGAATTGTGATGAAGGCTGATCCATCCTTGATCTTTAACTGCTCACAAGTTTCAAGCTCTCTTCCCCATCCCCCAGTTTCCCTTTTGCCTGATATTTGGGCAAGCTGATAAGAATCCCTGTATGCAATGGGAATTTTGAATCTCACAAGCCCTGACCAGCATGTAGGAGCTTTCACTCCAGTATCACCCCTATAAAACCCAAAGCCAGCCAGCTTTCTTTGCTCCCTTAAGCAATTTTGGATCTGCTTGGATACAATTTTGGATACAGTCCTGTTCTTCTCAGAAAGCCTCATTGTATGAGTGATACATCTTTTTTACCCTCTTGGTCAATGTGTGGTATCATGAGTCTTGACATCTGAACCAAACTTGAATGGGGGGATCCTATTCTAGCTAGTGACCAAATAATTAAATAATATAATTTTACATATGATAATTAAATATTCCTTACCCTGAAATATTAGGCTCAAAAAAATTTTCCTTTCTTACAATAGTAAAATTAGCTTAGTCATTTTGTATACTGACATTAACACAATCATCAGTTTTAAAAGAGTAAAAGAGCCTTCCTTTTCAAGTGTTTCATATTTAACTAGTGATGATAAATAGTATATACAAATTTTGAATAAACACACATTTTATGAAGATTATTCATCATTGTTAGATAAGTAAATTCAATATTTACAAAAGACAAATCATTAAATTTGATACGAATGTACTGCTAAAAAATGAAGCATCATACACTTCAAATATAAATAGCCTTTATTGACTGTAAGAGTTTATTCATTACTGAAAACTTCTCACCAGGCAAAAACAGAATGCCAATAAAATAATGTAGTGACCTAATGAGAATAAAAAAAAAAATCTCAAAACAGTTTGTCACTAAAATATGGGGAAACTCAGTGACAATAAATTACTGAATTAAGTATAAAGACAGGTAACAACAACATAAATTATGTAAACAATGCTGAATAAAATAGGACATTTGAGAACACTGTAAGATCAAAAGGGAAATGGTTGACAACAAGGGATTAATCTCCAAAATATAAAAACAGCTCATGTAGCTCTACATCAAAATAAAACAAACAACCCAATGAAAAAATGGGCATAAGATCTAAATAGATATTTCTCCAAAGAAGACATACAGATGGCCAAAGAGCATACCAAAAGTTGCTCAACATCACTACTGATAAGAAATGAAAATCGAAACTACAACCTCACACCAGTCAGAATGGCCATGGTAAAAAAAAAAAAAAAAATCTACAAACAAGAAACACTGGTTAAAGTGTGGTGAAAAGGCAACTCTCCTACACTGTAAGTGGGAATGTAAATTGGTACAACCACTATGGAGATTCCTTAAAAAATGAAAAAGAACTGCAATCCCACTGCTGGGTGTATATCTGAAGAAAACTTATTTGAAAAGATCCCTGCACTCCGATGTTCACCTAGCACTATTTACAATGGCTAAGAAATAAAAGCAATCTAAATGTCCATGGACAGAGGAATGGATTAATAAGATATGGTGTATATATATGTGGTATACACACACACACACATAAACACACACACATACATATATATATATACACACAAACACACATATGTATATTTGTTGTTGTTTAGTTGCTTATTTGTGTCTGACTTTTTGTGACTCCATGGGCTGCAGGATGCCTGGCTTCCCTATCCTTCACAATCTTCTGGAGTTTGCTCACTCATGTCCATGTCCATATGCGTACACACACACACACACACACACACACACAGTGGAATATTACTCAGTGATTAAAAAGAATGAAATAATGCCGTTTGCAGCAACATGGATAGACCTAGAGATTATCATATCAGACAGAGAAAGATGATATCATATAATATCATTCATATGTGGAATCTAATTAAAATTATATAAATGAACTTGTTTATAAATAGAAACAGATTAACAGGTTTTGAAAACAAATTCATGGTTATCAAAGGGGAAATGTGAGGGGGAGGGAAAAATTTGGAGCTTGGGATTAACACACACTACTATATGTAAAATAGATACTAATAAGAACCTATTGTATAACACAGGGAATTCTATTCAATATTCTGTAATAACCTATGGGGTAAAGAATCAAAAAGAATGAATATATGTACTGATATAACTGAATTGTCTATATATATGTATACACATATATACATTTATATATAGTGTGTGTGCATCTTAGTTTCAATCCATTTTGGTTTTTCCTTCTAAGTTTAAAGGAGACCTAAATTTTTAAAGACTACTTTTCATAGACTGAGTTTACACAGAAAACTGAAAGATGTATTGCAAAAATAGATTGTATTCAACAACCATCATTCAATTTCCTAAGTCTATAAGATGGAAGGGAAGTAATACATTTAATGTATATAATAAGGATTAATGAGATAGTTGTTAATAGATCATAAGTTTTAATAAAGTTCAAATTAATTTAAAAAACAAGTATAATCATATTTTGTAAGCAATATCATAGAGAAAGATTTTTGCAGATTGACTGGGAGGAAAAACACCACACTAGGAAATATAAAGACAACAGTTGTGAATAAGAAACAAAATATGTAGAGTAGAAGAAAAGTTTAAGGTGATGATAGCTAATTTAAAGATAAGACAAAAATCTTTTCCCACAGCAAATACACAGAAGGTTTTGGTAACTCCATGCCCCTGTACAGAGTATACTAGACTGACAATAACTTTGTGTGACTTAAGGATTCATGAATTTGAAATCTATGCAACCAATAGTCTACACAACAACAAAAGATAAGAGATAGGGCAGATATCTGGGAAATCTAAGAAGGAAAACCTAAAAAGGTTTTCATGCACATTTCCAAGATGCCACTTTTGAAAGTTAGCCTTGAGAAAAAGCAAGCTTTATATCTTAACAAATACGTGTTCGGTATGGGTCTTAAAGAAGGTGAGACTATCTGGGAAGCTAAACACAAAGTTAAGTCACCATAGACTATCCTGGATTTCCTCAAGGTAATTTACATGTTGGAATTCTCCAAGAAATCTGAATGTCAGTTTACATTCTATACAGTTAGTATTTGATACATGCTTTGTAGAGTAATTTATACTAGGATTTTCTACATAAAACTATAGTAATATAGTCTATCCTCTGTAGTGTGTTGAATAGAGTCCCCTCAATATTCAACCCCACCCAGGCACTCAGAATATCATTGCATTTGGAAAAAGGACCTCTGCACATGTAACTGTGGAGAAGGAGGTAGCACCCCACTCCAGTACTCTTGCCTAGAAAATCCCATGGACGGAGGAGCCTGGCAGGCTGCAGTCCATGGGGTCGCTAAGAGTCGGACATGACTGAGCGACCTCACTTTGACTTTTCACTTTCATGCATTGGAGAAAGAAATGGCAACCCACTCCTTTATTCTTGCCTGGAGAATCCCAGGGATGGGGGAGCCTGGTGGGCTGCTGTCTATGGGGTCGCACAGAGTCAGACATGACTGAAGCGGCTTAGCAGCAGCAGCAGATGTAACTAAGATTCAGATGAGGTTATGGATTAGGGTGGATGCTAAATCCTACAACTGGTGTCCCTAGAACAAATGATACAAAATGATACCAGGGTGGGTTGCCGTGCCCTCCTCCAGGTGATCTTCCTGATGCAGGAGTTGAACCCAAATCTCTTGTGTCTCCTGCACTGGCAGAGGGTTCTTTACCACTGGGTAGCCATTCCCTTCTCCACTAGCGCCACTTGGGTGATGCAGCTACAAAACACAGAACTTCAAGGACTGCTTGGGGCCATTAAAGTTAGGAAGGATTCTTCTCTAGGATCTGCAGAGGGAGTGTAATGTTACTGATACCTTGATTTCAGGGGTCTAGTCTCCAGAACTGTGAAAGAATAAACCTCTGTTGTTCTAAGCCACTAAATTTGTGATACTTTGTCAAGGCAGACTGAGGACACTACTACATTTATTTTGCAGATACTTTCCAGAATGTAAAGAGTGGGTGATGGAAGAAGGGGAAGAGAGGAAGGAGATCAGGAAGCGATGATACTTTCAAAAGGCAGTGTTTCATGTGAAATTAATTGAGGTACAATTATACTAATCATGAATCATTTCTCCTGCATTATAGTTTGAAGAGGCCCTCTAGGTTTTTAAAATCCTATCTCCTTAGATTGCTTTAAGCATCTTGCTTTACCAACTGGTCCATCTAAAATCTTCAATTTTTCCCTCTCTACTACATTTCTGTTAGGCTTTAAGCTAAAAACTCCATTACTTTCTATCCCAAGAAAAAACAGACAAAAACAAACACTAGCCTTTGACTAGTATGGTACTTTGATTATAGCTCTTAACTCTTTCTGTTTTATCTCAGCCAAGGTTATGGAAATAGAAGTCCACAACATTTATTCCCCAAATTTACTAGCCACTTCCTCCTTGCAAAATGACTTTGGCCCCACACTACAGGTATAAATACATAATATCAATAAAAATATTTCCCCCAACAATGTCAACAGTTCTCTTATATTCAAAATATCTATCCTATACCAAATTCAAAATAAAATTTGTCTGCTATGTTTTTGGCACTTAAACACAGTGCATGAAGACTACAGCAAACAAACCATAAGGGGAAACAACTTATTGTTAAACATTAAGATGAAGGAAAAATAAAACTTATTTTATTAATAAACTATGGTATTTTTTTGACTGCCCTTTGTGTGTCATGTAGGATCTTAGTTTCCTATTAGGGAATTGAACCCATGACCCCCACAGAGGAAGTGTGGAGTCTTAACTACCGGATCACCATGGAAATCCGAAATAGAACATTTTTAAATTAAAAAAAAAGAAATTAAAAGGGAAATAGTTCGTTAGAAGAAAGACAACTAAATATCAATAACTGACCCATAAATGTTATTTTCTAAGTATTTAGAACCAGAATCCTACAGAATGAATATTACCAGATGACCCCAATATATGAAGTTGAAATGAAATCAATGATGCTAATAAAAGTGTTATGAATTGATGACTCTTATCTAGAAAAACCTAAAGACAGAAATTCACTGACAGTATTCACTGTCAACCAGTAGAATTACATTACATGCACATTTACTTCATATGAACTCAAATCTACACAGGGCAACAATAAATATATGAAAGCAATTTTGTAGTAAATGACCTGTAAGAAACCAAACTAGCTCATCTGGTATTATCCGAACAACTGCTATCTTTCTAACACTGGAGGAAAAAATGTCCTGTTAGAATTGTTGAGATAACATGGCTTACACAAAATAATGTGGATGATCTTCTATGGCTGACATGGTATTTTCATGGGTAATGTTGATTATATGTGGTTTTCTCCTTATATAATGACTTCAGAAGTTTAACCCTTGTAAAAATATGAAATCTCAATAAATAAATCGATTGTATTGACAGATATTCTGCTACCATATTTAAAAATTAAATTCTAAGTGTCTGCATATAAAAGATATGGAGGAAGAAATGGTTATAATTTGGAATAAATGACAGGAAAAAATGTGAAAAGTGATATGTTATGAAGTGATACCAAAAGTCATAAAACACAACACAAAAGCAACAGAAGGAAATCATGGCAAAGTGAAAAAGAGAGGAAGAAACAAACAAAAAGAAATTTTGATCTGCAGAGATCCAGTACATGTTGCTTGATTATCTCACATTAAAGAGGGAAAGGCAGGACCAAGGAAGAAATCTATGACTGCAGTTTTTAATTCCTCTATTTTGTTTTCAGAAAATTTCAAGTGATCAATAGGTGATTAGATATTCACTGGAGATGTAAAGCACAAAATATGTGTTTTCATGCTTTAATTATGTAATATAAATGTTTTATTTTTAGTCATGTTACTCTTAAGACCCTAGGGCTACTGAGTAATCCATGTCATTTTATTTCAACTTTTGAGGTTAGGAACACCTATGAATGTGAACATAAAGTGTGTTTGTATGTGCATCCATGTGTGTATGTGATTCACGATATACTATATAATGACTTACACATATTTTATTTAATTATAAAATAACTCTAAGAAATAGACACATCACCTCTATTTCAGAGATACGAAAAGTAATTAGTTAAATGGAAAAGGCAGATTGAGCTGTGTTCTCAATCTGGAAATCTGTCTCCAAAACTGGCATTCTTAACCCAATAGTATGAATTATCGACTATGACATACTATATATAAATAGTCTTATTACTACTAACAATAGCTCTGCTCCACAGACATAATGATCCCTGCTTTACACATAAAGAAACTGAGTTTTGAAGAAGTTATGTTTATTTGTCCAAAGACAGATAGCTAAAGTGTGACAAGCTAAAATTAGATTAGAATCTGCTTGACTTCATATAAAGTTTGAAATAAAGAATGATGCAACATTTATAGAAAAAATAAAATCAGTTTCCTTACTAATTAATCAGTGTACCTGATTTTATCCACAGAAAATCCAAGACTTATTTGAAAAAATTAGTGTTAAAAATCACCAATTATTGGTTGTATTATTTTTCATATTAAGATAATTCAATTTTACTTACATTAACTCTGCTAAAATAAAAATTCCATTCACTAGGAATCCATTAATTTAATTTTAATCAGAACTTTTTCCTTCTCTTTTTGAATATATATACATATATAGGCTACTATCAAATACCTCCTGGTGACCAACATGCGTATGTATCAGGAAAGGAAATGTGATTTTCTTCTTTTTCAATCCTTTGGCTGCATGGCATCTCAAGAACAGAATCTAACAGAACAAATTAATGGCTTCCAAAGAGACTCAGATAGCCATGCAGTCTTCTGGATTAGCACTACTAAGATTCTATCAGTCACCATGTAATATTTTTGGTGACTGGGGACTACAAAGCCCTCTAGAAAGGGAAAACTCTTCTGGGCACAAAAGGCAATACAATAAACACAATTATATGGATTGTGTTTTTCTTTCTAAACTGTCCTTTTCTTCATAATCAAACAGCTCAACTCTGAATAAATCAATCAACATGCTAAGGAATAAGAGATTGCAGAAAAAGACACTGTGCTAATGTTGGTGTCATCGATTCTATTTCAAGGTTAAAATAAAAGATTTAGTACTTCCCGTCTGATGATAATGTTCTCTTTACTAAGTTGTGGATCTTGGACTTGTTTCAGAATAGAGAAAAGGAGGATATATAGGTAAATTCTCGTTATAAGAAATTGGACTGGAAGCATCAGCTTATTTTATTATCAGCAGAAACATTAAGAGAAGATGTGATCTAAAATCCTTGATATAATAAAATCTATATCCTTCTGCTAAAATACTGTCATCCTGACCCAGACATTCATTTCCTAGCAAATCCTTCACCTTGTAACACAACGCTGTAAATCTAAATTGTAGAAGTCTAAAAAACTTTCAGCCTCTCTCCCACACTTTCCTGTTTGCTAAATTTCCTTTGCCTATCCATCCATAAACAGAGCTTAACCTGGGTTAGGTCCAGCTGATTTCAGATCCAAAACCTTTAGAAGCCAGGTAAGTGACTTCTAAGACTTGTGATCAGGGAGATGTGAAGTCAGCAAAGGACACATTGTCTTCTCAGTGCCAAAGTAGAACAGATTGTCAGGTTGACAAGATGAGCTGAAATGTCCTTTGCTGTCTTTTTATATTCACTGCTGTCATAGAAACTAGGTGCTTAAAATAAAAATATTTTTTATCTCTCTGAAAATGTGTTTATAAAATATAAAACTAATATAATTGTTTTGTACATATTTTATCATTATTATAACAGCTCCATATTTGAATATATGCATATTTGGCAGAGCAGACTTTGCTTTATGCTCTGGTAATTTCCCATTTTATGAAATTCCAATATGAAGGCACTTGCAGGGTTACTGGATGTACTTATTTTTAAAAATTAAAAACAATCCTGTTTTCATTTTTATATTGTTGTTCACCTGTGTACTTGACTATAAATTCCGAATGCAAAAAATAACCTCAAAATTTTATTATTACAAAGCTACTATCTAAAAATAATTTTCTGAGTAAAGTACTTTATGTAAATATTTTCATTAAAAAGCAACTAACATTTTGAATAGCATACAGTGAAAATAAAGCATGTTTAGAATGATATACTACATGATGAGATGAATCTTACTTACCAAACTCCTTGGGAACTGCTATAGAATAAACACAATTATGTCCCACACTGTAATTTTTTGGATAGTTTGGTGATAGAACAGTGCCTTCTGAACCTGTTGAACGACTTCCACATGGTGCTGAAATTAAAAAATATTATTTTTAGAAAAAATTTATATTATGAATATTTTCTTGATATAAAAATATGGCTAACTGATTTTAAGGTATATCATTATTTACATGTTTTAACAAGGGTCCTCATTGTCAAATATTTTAAAAATAAAAAATTGTGCACATAGAAAAATGTTTAAGTATTCAGATTTACTCTTCTTAGAAGCAAAGTAATATAATAAAATTACAGTGGTGCTATCTATCTCTAGAGGTAATAATGGTGGCCTGCTTTTATTTTTGATAAAAAGGTAAAGATAATCATCTCTTTTAAAATGATGAGAAATTACACATGCAAGTGGGAAATTGTTTTACTCACCACCCAGCTTTGAATCTACTCAAAATCAACTGTGATTATGCTCCCATAAAATTAGGTATTTCTATACCCAGGACAGGGATGGCTGCATAAACACATTCATCCACTTATCTAAGTAAAATATTCTCTCATCAATCTCTTATCTGCTTATGATTTACATTTAAATCAGGAGTTGCTGATGGTGCATAGAGATGGTGCATTTTTGCTACCTCAGCCCCAAATGTGCTGTGTTCCTTAAAAAGATGAGGGTGAAACTGATTTCTGGAAAATTTGTAGATAGTGGTTCTGTTGTTCACAAGATAAGAGGATGTTTTGGATTTATAGTTCTGGAACACAGAGAAAGATCTGGGCTACTAAAGGGGTTATAGTTATCAAAGCAAAATATGATAGTTGATATCATTTAAATGAATGGGTTCTTCCAGGAATTATGTAGAATGAGAAAGATGGCCAAAGAGGAAGCCTGGAGAATGTCAAAGTAGGATTAGGGGGTGGCCGCGTGTGACCAGTTGCATATGACTTTTTGTGACCCCATGGACTATAGTCGTTAGGTTCCTTTGTCCATTGGATTTTCCAGGCAAGAATACTGGAGTGGGTTGCCATTTCCTATTTCAGGGGATTTTCCCAGTCCAGGGATAGAACCTGAGTTTCTTGCATCTCCTGCATTGGCAGCAGATTCTTTACCACTGAGCCACCTGGGAAGCTGAGAGGGTGAGACAAAGAATTTAGTCTATTGGGAACCAAGGAGGAGGAAAGTTAAATGAAAAGAAAGTGTCCAAAAAATGTTTGGAGATGGAAATGGAAACCCACTCCAGTATTTTTGCCTGGGAAATATCATGGACAGCTGAGACTGGAGGACTATAGTCTATGACATCGCGGAGTCAGACACTACTTAGCAACTGAACAACAACACATAATCAGGCAGATTGTGATTCTGGAAAATAGTTCTTGATGGAAACGTGGCATAAAATGGAATGAAGTGACCTAGCAATATGGAATACAGAGTTTTGTAAGAAATTAACATTTGTATATAGAATAATAGTTGGAAATGTTCAAAAAATAAAGTTTTTGGCTAAAGGGAAAAACAAAATGTTGTGTTGCAAAGTGGTAATAAATGGGAAAAAAAGCATTTGAGGGGGGTTTGGAGGTCTGGAGAATTATGCAGCAGGAAACTGCTTCTCCAGACTCTGGTTTCCTCCAGGAGAAATGCTGCCCAGGCATGCCAGCCTGCTGGCACCACCTCTTATGCCCTGGAGATGCAGGAGCTTCTTGATTGGTGAGCCCAGGACAGAAACTTTATTGTTGATCTCCTCTTCAGCCTGTTTAAGGATCAGTCTATTGAGGAGGTGGCTGTGGTTGTTGGGAGACACCTGTAGCTGCTTAAGAAGCCCACTGTTACTGTTCCTCAGCTTCTACTAATATTAATATTGGGTTCAGAGTGCTTTTTACATCTACTGTATCCTTCAACTTTTCTGTTTATTCATTCTAGTAATGTTTGAGAGTTTGAAATTGAAATTCCAATTGAAAATCAAAAGAATCTACTTAGAGAATAATCATAATATACAGTAAAACTATATGTAAATTTTTCTGTATTTTCCAAGTCTTCTATAAATGTGTTACCATACTTTCATAATCTAAAAAATAAGAAAGAAAAAGAAAAAAATTAAAGCGGATGACTTGACTTCCTTCTGCTTATCACTTAATTTGCCTCGAATTTATGTAGGGGAGATGCCCTTCAAATATCAGAAAGGAAGTTATTGGTATTATACATACAATAGTTTTAACAAGAGTAGCTTTTTGCAAATTATAACCAGGAAATCAAATCCAGTCTACCAAGAAAAGTTTCAAATTTTTAAAGAGTTAAGGAACAAAAGAAAAATTAAATCAGAATATGCTACAGAGATATATGTGGCCAGCAAAGCCAAAAATATTACCTGGCTCTGTGCAAAGAAAGTTGTTAACCCTTTAACTAGAGTAGAGAAGGGTAGCTAGACTATAGTTGGATGAAGAATAGCTGTTTATAAGGATATACTAAAATAATCAGAATCTTAACAATGAACAGAAGGAGAACTTTGGAATAGCTGGTGGAAGATGCAGGCTGAATGAATTTTTGTTATTGATTTATTTAATAGGGGAAATAGAGTCATTAAAATGGGAAAATCTGGAACACTGACTTAAGAGGCTTGTGCTGTGCTGATTCACTCAGTCATGTCTGATTCTTTGCAACCCCATGGGCTACTGCCCACTAGGCTTCTCTGTCCGTGAGGATTCTCGCGACAAGAATACTGGAGTGGGTTGTCATGCCCTCCTCGAGGAGATCTCCCCAACCCAGGGTTTGAACGCAGGACTCCAGCATTGAAGCTGGATTCTTTACTATCTGAGCCACCAGGGAAGCCCAAGAATACTGGATTGGGTAGCCTATCCCTTCTCCAGGGGATCTTCCTGACCCAGGAATCAAACTGGGGTCTCTTGCATTGTAGGCAGATTCTTTACCAGTTGAGCTAATGTAAAATCAAAAACTAAAACTGAGTGATTAACTTTAGAAAGCATTAGTGACAGTCCTCTGTTACTTGAGAAAAGTGCTAAAGAAAAATGAAAATACACAGGTTTTATGCTGGGAATTTACTGGAATTAATGCCCGATTTTTCTTTTAAAGAACTGAATGCAGTGGCATTAGGTGGCTTGAAAAGAGTCATGAGTTTGAAAAAGCCAAAGCTTTTGATGGGTTTCTGACCAAAGTTTAAAGATACAACAATATATTCAAAAAACACACACATACAAAACAAACAGCAAGTTGTACTGAGTTGGGTGGCTAATGAATGTTTTACCTTTTTTCCTTTTAATGTTCTATAAAATGGTAATAAATAGTAAGAATTATACATATTAAAATTATAAATATTAGAATTCCCCAGAACAACAAATTGACAATGATGATAATAACCAAAGATGTATTGCTCTCATCACTCATTATTGTTTGAGATTAGAGTAGTCAGGTGTATTCTTATTTTGGCACTGATAACTGTATTCAAATAATAATTTTACTGATGAGAGAATCACTCAAGAATAAGTAGCATGCTTTACATTAATTTTCTTTCTTAATTTAAAGTGCTCCAAAATGACAATACTTTGAAAGAATATGACAAATGTTCTTATTTTTACATTTGGAAAGAATGACTAGAAATAAGAGCTTCTAACTTAAGTTCTGCTTTTTGACTTAGTCATGAACATTCTGCTATTCCACATTACCATGCATCTTACTGATAGCCTCAATGTGTTTTGTGTTATTTCATTTTGTATAATGGACATTTGGAGGCAGCTCTTGTTAAAAATCTCATTTATAAAATATGAAAATATGATTTGTTTTATATATGTATATAATGCATACACTTATGTATACATTAAATGTATAAATGTATACATTTATGTATATAATGAATATATACAGGGTTGCTGTATAATCACAGCTCTTTATGGTACCTAGTATTATGTTAGATCTTGTTATTTGTACTGGAAGCAATGATTTTATATTTTTTCTGGTCATTACTTACAGTATGTCCTATTTTATGGTCATTTATGTTGAATACTGTGATGACTGACACTATTTTATGCAGTAAGTTATGCTGCAGTAAACTTATGCAGGAAAATTCACTATCCTGTGAGGTAAAGATGTAATCTGTTGTATGTTTATATAAATCCAAATGGAAGAATGACTAAGCCAGGACAACTTTATTAATTCTTCTAAAGTTGATTCCTAGATGCTTTCTGTATTCACTTCTCTCTTCCTGTTTTAATTTCATTTTATTGGTTAGTTCAGAAAAGGTCAGCCTTTAACTTTCTGGCTCTATTAAACAATCAGTAGAATAAAAGCAAGGCAGGACCTTTTATTTATGCTATTTCTGCCATTTGACTCATACCTGTTGGCCTTTTGTCAAACTGGTTGTGTTTTTAAACAGCAGATATCCATTGTGATGAACTGCATAAGAACTCACCTGTTCCTTATTATAACTTATATGATACATATGACTACCCTTAAATCTCTATTAATAGCATTTTTGTAGAACACATGTATTTTGGGAAGACATGGTTCCATGATTAAGTAAAATGAACACCATTTTATGCTATGAGACTTAACTGAGACTTTAGTAAAGTTTGGGGAATGTCATACTCCTTCTTACAAACTTATTTGATCATGAAGACCCTTTTTCATTTCATAGGACCAATGTTCCTCAGGATATACTTTACAAAATGCTAATTCTAAAATGTGGTATTACTTTGAAAATAATTCTAACATTTATATTATTTGCTGTAATTAGTTATGATTTCATAGCACTAAAGAATTATTTTATATATACATATAGAGTGAAAAAATTTAAATACAAAAAATGTGAAATGGCCTACTGTATCATAAAATGCCATTATTCTCTTTTTAACCACTTTCATTGAGGTATAGTTAAAGTGTTGTGTTAGTTTCAGATGTACAACAAAGTGACATATGCATGTATATATTGGAGAAGGCAATGGCACCCCACTCCAGTACTCTTGCCTGCAAAATCCCATGGACGGAGGAGCCTGGTAGGCTGCAGTCCATGGGGTCGCTAAGAGTCTGACACGACTGAGCGACTTCACTTTCACTTTTCACTTTCATGCATTGGAGAAGGAAATGGCAACCCACTCCAGTATTCTTGCCTAGAGAATCCCAGGGATGGGGGAGCCTGGTGGGCTGCCATCTATGGGATAGCACAGAGTCGGACACGACTGAAGCGACTTAGCAGCAGCATACATATATATCCTTTTTTTCAGGCAAAATGCCATTATTCTTGACACTTTCTCCCTGACTTGCTTACATCTTCCTGTAGCTTATCAGCCTCTCCTCTCCTCTCTGCCACTGTAACTATTGCAAACAAGACTCCCAACAGTTTCCATTTGGGCTCTTTCAACAGACTCCAAGTTCCACTCATCTCCACAAGTTCCTATCATAGCTAGTGACTTTTAAAACACAAAAGTCTTAGAATTTTCCTTTTCTCTTTCTAGAACATATCCGATACACAGTAGGTTCTCCATAAATGTCTATTAGGTGATTAAATGAACTATGCTTGCCCAGACCGTGCTCTTCTAAAATGGTGTTCCACTGTCAGCACAACACAGACATTTCATTTGGCTGAAATTACCCCAGAAATTGACTTAAATCCAAGACATTCAAGGTATACCCTGTCCTGCTTCTGCCATTCCTGGTGCTGCTTGTATGCGTGTACAGGGCATACCTGGTACCTCTTTTGTGAAACAGCAGTTAAGGAGACTCCAGTGCTCGCCATGGTGGATGACAAAAAGCCTAAGGAAGGACTCATGACTGGCAGCAAATATACTGACTTGAAGGTGTTAGTGAGGCTAATTCAGTTATTTTTTTTATTCCAGTTATTTTGCTCTCACTGTTTTTTTTTTTTTTCTTTTAAGAGCATCATAAAAATCCTTGCATACCTTGTTTGATTGGAGAATTTTAAAGTTTTTCATTTATCATTGTAAACCAAGGGAAATTTTATAACATTTTTGTACATAGCTGTTACATGTAGGACAGTCTGTCTTTAAGTAGGGATATGTGTATGTGTGTGTATGAATGAGTGTGTGCTCAGTCACATCCGACTCTTTGTCACACCATGGACTGTAGCCCACCAGGCTCCTCTGTCTATGAAATTTCCCAGGCAAGAATACTGGAGTGGTTGCCATCGCCTTCTCCAGATTTGCTGGATCCAGGGATGGAACCTGAGTCTCTTGCATCTCCTGCATTGGCGGGTGGATTCTTTACCACTGATCCATGTGGGAAGCCCTAAGTAGGGAGAAATTTCTGTTAAAAGAAATGAATCCGAGATAGTTTTTTCTTCAAGTCAAGTGTCTTATTGTTTAAATAAACATCTTGTTTAAAATGGAAAAAAAAAAAAGATACATCCTTTCAGTAAATCCATGTAGGCCTTTTTTTTTTTTCCTTTCTCTGGGATTGAAATATTTGCTGTTTCTTTGATTACCAGGAATCAGTATTGCTTTACATTTAGAGACACTATATGTGTACTGGAAATACATGAAAGGATAAGATTGTTATAATCTGATAGACTTTGGCCACCTCATGCAAAGAGTTGACTCATTGGAAAAGATTTTGATGCTGGGAGGGACTGGGGGCAGGAGGAGAAGGGGACGACCGAGGATGAGATGGCTGGATGGCATCACTGACTCGATGGACCTGAGTCTGAGTGAACTCTGGGAGTTGGTGATGGACAGGGAGGCCTGGCGTGTTGCGATTCATGGGGTTGCAAAGAGTCGGACAAGACTGAGTGACTGAACTGAACTGAACTGAGCCACATGGATACTGAGTTTCACTGAAGGAATGGCAAACATATCTACCATTCATTTCACAGTGGCAAATAGTTTATCTGTCAATAGCATACCCTCACTGAGGTGGCAGTCACCCACACAGTTCAATATTGTATTATTTTTATTTTCCCCTCTTTTCCTGTTTGCTTTTTTAATCCTCCTTTGGATGAATCTGTATGATTTAGTTTGTACAAGGAAAATATGTTCATGCTGTAACTATACTGTGAACTAAGAAGCAGTGATGCAATAAACAGATATGGTATTTCTAGGGAAATCTGTGGAAGACCAAAACTACATTTTAAGGATTCTAGAGCAATAAAAAGGACTTCCCACTGATGGTTTGACCAAGTGTGTGCGATGGAAGAGGATGAGGTACCTTCCACTGAGAGAGACAGAAGGCTCTCAAATCATTTACATGGAAGAGGTACTTATGTGTGCATATATCTTAGACATTTTATATTATATTATATTATACAGTCTTAAACTACTCACAATTTCAATTCTGTATTTTCATTGTGTAATGTATAATTTATCATCAAATATACTCTATAATGAAAATTACTATATAATATATAAATTTTTCTCAGAAAGCAAGTTAGATACTTTCAAAAGTGATGAACCCTTACAGGTCAAAAAAGAGCAATATGGTATACATTAAATCAATGATTTACTAGATGTTGCCTGTGACCCCTTCAGGCTGAAAGAACTGCTGTACTTTTTATAAAAGTATGGTCCACTTCTAGTGGACCCTGATATAGCCCAACTGAATGTCACAGAGCAATACTGCATAGGAACCTGGAATGTTAGGTCCATGAATCAAGGAAAATTGGAAGTGGTCAAACAGGAGATGGCAAGAGTGAACATTGACATTTTAGGAATCAGTGACTAAAATGCACTGGAATGGATGAATTTAACTCAGATGACCATCATATCTACTACTGTGGGCAAGAATCCCTTAGAAGAAATGGAGTAGCCATCAGAGTCAACAAATGAGTTTGAAATGGAGTACTTGGATGCAATCTCAAAAATGACAGAATGATCTCAGTTCATTTCCAAGGCAAACCATTCAATATCACAGTAAATCAAGTCCATGCCCCGACTAGTAATGCTGAAGGAGCTGAAGTTGAATGGTTCTATGAAGACCTACAAGACCTTTTAGAAATAACACCCCAAAACAATGTCCTTTTCATTATAGGGGACTGGAATGCAAAAGTAGGAAGTCAAGAAATACCTGGAGTAACAGGCAAATTTGGCATTGGAGAACAGAATGAAGCAGGGCAAAGGCTAATAGAGTTTGCCAAGAGAAATCACTGATAATAGCAAATACCCTCCTCCAACAACACAGCAGAAGACTCTACACATGACAATCACCAGATGGTCAACACCGAAATTAGACTTGATTATATTCGTTGCAGCCAAAGATGGAGAAGCTATATATAGTCAGCAAAAACAAGACCAGGAGCTGACTGTGGCTCAGGTCATGAACTCCTTATTGCCAAATTCAGACTTAAATTGAAGAAACTAAATCATATCCCTTATTATTATACAGCGGAAGTGGGAAATAGATTAAAGGGACTAGATCTGATAGACAGAGTGCCTGATGAACTATGGATAGAAGTTCGTGACATTGAACAGAAGACAGGAATCAAGAACATCCCCAAGAAAAGGAAATGCAAAAATGCAAAATGACTCTTTCAGGAGGCCTTACAAAGAGCTGTGAAAAGAAGAGAAAAGAAAAAGAAAGGAGAAAAGGAAAGGTACACCCATTTGAATACAGAGTTCCAAAGAATAGCAAGGAGAGATAAGAAAGCCTTCCTCAGTGATTAGTGCCAAGAAATAGAGGAAAACAATAGAATGGGAAAGACTAGAGATCTCTCCAAGAAAATTAGACATACCAAGAGAACATTTCATGCAAAGATGGGCACAATAAAGGACAGAAATGGTATGGAACTAATAGAAGAAGATATTTAGAAGAGGTGGCAAGAATACAAAGAAGAACTGTCCAAGAAAGATCTTAACAACCAAGATGACCAGGATGGTGTGATCACTCACCTAGAGCCAGACATCCTGGAATGTGAAGTCAAGTGGGCCTTAGGAAGCATCACTACAAACAAAGCTAGTGGAGGTGACGGAATTCCAGTGGAGCTATTTCAAATCCTGAAAGATGATGCTGTGAAAGTGCTGCACTCAATAGGACAGCAAATTTGGAAAACTCAGCAGTGGCCACAGGACAGGAAAAGGTCAGTTCTCATTCCAATCCCAAAGAAAGACAATGCCACAGAATGCTCAAACTATCACACAATTTCACTCATCTCACACGCTAGTAAGTAATGTTTAAAATTCTCCAAGTCAGGCTTTAGCAATATGTGAATGTGAAATTCTTGATGTTCAAGCTGGTTTTAGAAAAGGAAGAGGAACCAGAGATCAAATTGTCAACATCGTCTGGATCATGGAAAAAGCAAGAGAGTTCCAGAAAAACATCTATTTCTGCTTAATTGACTATGCCAAAGCCTTTGACTGTGTGGATCACAACAAAATGTGGAAAATTCTGAAAGAGAAGGGAAGACCACCTGACCTGCCTCTTGAGAAATCTGTATGCAGGTCAGGAAGCAACAGTTAGAACTGAATGTAGAACAACAGACTGGTTCTTAGTAGGAAGAGGAGTACGTCAAGGCTGTATCTTGTCACCCTGCTTGTTTAATTTACATGCAGAGTACATCTTGAGAAATGCTGGGCTGGATGAAGCACAATCTGGATACAAGATTGCCAGGAGAAATATCAATAACCTCAGATATGCATATGATACCTCCTTTATGGCAGAAAGTAAAGAAGAACTAAAGAGCCTCTTGATGAAAGTGAAAGAGGAGAGTGAAAAACCTGGCTTAAAGCTCAATATTTGGAAAATTAAGATCATAGCCTCTGGTGCCATCACTTCATGGCAAATAGATGGGGAAACAGTGGAAACAGTGGCTGAGTTTATTTTTCTGGGCTCCAAAATCACTGCAGATGGTGACTGCAGCCATGAAATTAAAGACCTTCACTCCTTGGAAGGAAAGTTATGACCAACTTAGACAGTATATTAAAAAGCAGAAACATTACCTTGCCAACCAATGTCTATCTAGTCAAGGCTATGGTTTTTCCAGTAGTCACCTATGGATATGAGAGTTAAAGAAAGCTGAGCACCAAAGAATGGATACTTTTGAACTGTGGTGTTGGAGAAGACTTTTGAGAGTTCCTTGGACTGCAAAGAGACCCAATCAGTCCATCCTAAAGCAGATCAGTCCTTAGTGTTCATTGGAAGGACTGATGTTGAAGCTGAAACTCCAATACTTTCGCCACCTTTGTGAGAACTGACTCTTTGAAAAGACCCTGAAGCTGGGAAAGATTGAAGGCGGGAGGAGAAGGGGATGACAGAGGATGAGATGGTTGGATGGCATAACCGATTCAATGGAGATGAGTTTAGGTAAACTCTGGGAGTTGGTGATGGACAGGGAGGCCTGGCGTGCTGCAGTCCATGGGGTCGCAAAGAGTCAGACACGACTGAGTGAGTGAACTAAACTGAATGTCACAAATCATAAATCCTGATATAGAGCGTATTTGAAAGCTGTATCTCCCTTGGAGTCTTTTTTTTTCTTAAAGAGAAAGGCTTTCATGACTCTCTGTCATATGAATTTATAATAGAGACAGTATTATTCTCAGTATTGACTTTAAGATTAAAATTACTATTTTTTTTTCTCTTCTTTGATCTTACTAAAAATACCTAACTAGTCAGCCATTCATTTCATGGGCCTCTTCATGTTTCCTACATAAGTATACAAACCTCATTTTGTTTATCTGCCTTAGATAATAAACCTCCCATAAAGCTATTTTATCATAATGGTAATAAATATTCTTTTAAATTATAAACTATTGGTCTAAGTCACATTTATTTTACTCTTTATTTTCCTCTGCACTATTTCTGACACATTCACATCATGTATCTGGAAAACTAAGGATAATATTGCTACAAGTTTTCTATTACTTCATATATTCACTGAGAAGAAAAATCAGTCTTTATAACTTGTGAATTAGTGTTCTAATTACACATTCCTGTTGAACACTGAAAAAAAAATCCATTTTAATGTTATAGTCAGTGGCTTATAAATCATTTCAATGGCTCAGCAATTCAACTTAGTGCAATATGAGCTTCTACATCTGTCACCTCACTAATTGCCTAGATTCATTCATTTGTTTTTGCTGGCTAGGAAGGCATTCTCTTAAGTCTTCAGTGCTCTGAGAGCTGTGTTCTCCATTAAGAGTACATGCTTAGAAAAAGAAGAATTCATTGTATGACAAAGGTCTATGACTAGATATGCTCCTTTGATAGCTTTTCCATGTTACCACACATAAATTCTACTAAAACCAATGGTCTTGTGGGTGTCAGAAGCTCCTGAGTAATACCTATGTCACTAATTTTTAACCTAATTTTCAAGATTGAGATATAATTCATACTATAAAATTCACCCTTTCAAAGTGTACAATTGAGTGTCTTTTTAGTATATTCACAAAGTTATGTAACCAACCCCACTAACTAATTTCAGAATATTTTTGTCACCCCAAAAGAATTCCTATGCTTATCAACAGTCACTCCTCATTTCCTCCACTCCCAAGACCCTAGAAATCATTAATAAATGATTTTGTAGGAAACTATGTACAGGAAGGCAAGCTTTTAAAATGATTTTAATTGAATTATTGATGCATTTTAAAAACTATGATCCCTTTTCGTTGCTTAGTTTCATACTTCTCTCTCAATTTTTACCAATTATAGTCCCTTTCATTATTAAAATATTACTTAAAACAGCTAACATATTAGCCCAAGATATGTAAGTTTAGAGAGAGGGGAAAAAAAAAAAAAAAAACCTGTAGCAATTTTTTAACTCCTATCTGATCATCTCTCAAACGCAGCTTTCTTAAGAAAGTTTTGTTCCTGTTTTCCTTTTAGAAGCCCCATCATGCAGGGTTTTTCATAAATTAATTTCATGACATTCATAAATTCCATGGATGGAGGAGCCTGGTAGGCTGCAGTCCATGGGGTCGCCAAGAGTCAGACACGACTGAGCGACTTTGCTTTCACTTTTCACTTTCATACATTGGAGAAAGAAATGGCAGCCCACTCCAGTGTTCTTGCTTGGAGAATCCCAGGGATGGGGGAGCCTGGTGGGCTGCCGTCTATGGGGCTGCACAGAGTCAGACACGACTGAAGTGACTTAGCAGTAGCATAACAACTTGTAATTATATATTTATTTGTATAACATCTATTTCTATCTCTTGACTCTATGACCTCTTAAGTTAAAGTTTCCATGTAGTTTTTGCACACTGTTGCTACCTCTGGAGCCTGGCATAGTCTGTGTATATAATGGGCTTCTAATAAATGTATGCTGGGAATGTTAGGAAAAGTAAAACATACATTATATTAATATCTTGCTGTTGACTAAACGCACAGAATGCAAAACTCAGAGATTTTTCAAAACTCTTTGCTTAGGGTATCACAATAAATGCAACCAAAGTTTTAGTATCAGAGAGGTGTAGTTTTGATTTCCAGCTTCATTATTTACTGACTGAGTAGGCCTGGAAGAGGGGAAAATTCAAACTGGAACTGGAACACAAAGTGTCTGCTCCATTTGGCATATGATGTAGTCTTAAATGAAATGAATTAAGAAACTCTCCTGACCTACTCCAGAATCTCCTGGAAGTGCTATAATGAGGCTTTCATGAATGCCTTAGGAGGACAGACTAACATCCTCAACCTCAGAAGGAATACAAAGCTTTGAAAAAAGGCAGGAGAAACTTCTCTGGTGTTTCTGTTACTCTTCACTTAAGAGAAACAGGGATGCCTTTAGCGGTCCTGCCCAGGTCATTTTGCCCTCCACAAATAGTTATTTGCTTTCATTTTCCTCTCCTTTTAATTTTCCCTAAGGATAAAGAGTAAAGTTCTCCATCCCAAAATAGGGACCTACATCTTCCATTCAGCTGTCTGCTCATGGGTTGGGGGCCTTTCCTGTGCTCAGCTATTGATAGTGTGGGTGATGTCCTCGATTACTCTGGATTCTTTATCCTTTAGAAATCTGGGGGGAAACAAGAGCCAACACTACAAGTGAAAGGGAATAGGAATTGTCAGATAATCCTTTTTTGTTCTTATAATTCAGGGGTTTCTTTGCCTTGTTTCATAAATTAATGGGGAAAAATGTCTATTTTCATTCAGTTCATCAGTTCAGTCGCTCAGTCATGTCCGACTCCTTGAAACCCCATGAATTGCAGCACGCCAGGCCTCCCTGTCCATCACCATCTCCCGGAGTTCACTCAAATCACGTCCATCGAGTCAGTGATGCCATCCAGCCATCTCACCCTCTGTTGTCCCCTTCTCCTCCTGCCTCCAATCTCTCTCAGCATCAGAGTCTTCCAATGAGTCAACTCTTCGCATGAGGTGGCCAAAGTACTGGAGTTTCAGCTTCAGCATCATTCCTTCCAAAGAAACACCAGGGCTGATCTCCTTCAGAATGGACTGGCTGAATTTCCTTGCAGTCCAAGGGACTCTCAAGAGTCTTCTCCAACACCACAGTTCAAAAGCATCAATTCTTTGGTGCTTAGCTTTCTTCACAGTCCGACTCTCACATACATACATGACCACTGGAAAAACCAAAGCCTTGACTAGATGGACCTTTGCTGTCAAAGTAATGGCTCTGCTTTTCAACATGCTATCTAGGTTAGTCATAACTTTCCTTCCAAGGAGTAAGTATCTTTTAACTTCATGGCTGCAATCACCATCTGCAGTGATTTTGGAGCCCTAAGAAATAAAGTTTGACACTGTTTCCCCATCTATTTTCCATGAAATGGTGGGATCAAATGCCATGATCTTTGTTTTCTGAATGTTGAGCTTTAAGCCAACTTTTTCACTCTCCTCTTTTACTTTCATCAAGAGGCTTTTTAGTTCCTCTTCACTTTCTGCCATAAGGGTGGTATCATCTACATATCTGAGGTTATTGATATTTCTCCTCCCAGAAATCCTGAGTCCAGCTTGTGCTTCTTCCAGCCCAAGCACTCTCATGATGTACCCTGCATATAAGTTAAATAAGTATGGTGACAGTATACAGCCTTGACGTACTCCTTTTCCTATTTGGAACCAGTCTGTTGTTCCATGTCCAGTTCTAACTGTTGCATCCTGATCTGCATATAGGTTTCACAAGAGGGAGGTCAGGTGGTCTTGTATTCCCATCTCTTTCAGAATTTTCCACAGTTTATTGTGATCCACACAGTCAAAGGCTTGAGTTAGTCAATAAAGCAGAAATAGATATATTTCTGGAACTCTCTTGCTTTTTCCATGATCCAGCAGATGTTGGCAATTTGATCTCTGGTTTCTCTGCCTTTTCTAAAACCAGCTTGAACATCTGCAAGTTCACAGTTCATGTATTGCTGAAGCCTGGCTTGGAGAATTTTGAGCATTACTTTACTAGCGTGTGAGATGAGTGCAATTGTGCGGTAGTTTGAGCATTCTTTGGCATTGTCTTTCTTTGGGATTGGAATGATAACTGACCTTTTCCAGTCCTGTAGCCACTGCTGAGTTTTCCAAATTTGCTGGCATATTGAGTGCAGCACTTTCACAGCATCATCTTTCAGGATTTGAAATAGCTCAACTGGAATTCTGTTCACCTCCACTAGCTTTGTTTGTAGTGATGCTTTCCAAGGCCCACTTGACTTCACATTCCAGGATGTCTGGCTCTAGGTGAGTGATCACACCATCATGATTATCTTGGTCGTGAAGCTCTTTTTTTGTACAGTTCTTCTGTGTATTCCTGTCACCTCTTCTTAATATCTTTTGCATCTGTTAGGTCCATACCATTTCTGTCCTTTATCGAGCCTATCTTTGTATGAAATGTTCCCATGGTATCTCTAGTTTTCTTGAAGAGATCTCTAGTCTTTCCCATTCTGTTGTCTTCCTCTATTTCTTTGCATTGATTGCTGAGGAAGGCTTTCTTATCTCTTCTTGCTATTCTTTGGAACTCTGCATTCAGATGCTTATATCTTTCCTTTTCTCCTTCGCTTTTCACTTCTCTTCTTTTCACAGCTATTATTAAGCCCTCCCCAGACAGCCATTTTGCTTTTCTGCATTTCTTTTCCATGGGGATGGTCTTGATCGCTGTCTCCTCTACAATGTCATGAACCTCATTCCATAGTTCATCAGGAACTCTATCTACCAGATCTAGTCCCTTAAATCTACTTCTCACTTCCACTATATAATCATAAGGGATATGATTTAGGTCATACCTGAATGGTCTAGTGTTTTTCCCTACTTTCTTCAATTTGAGTCTGAATTTGGTAATAAGGAGTTCATGATCTGAGCCACAGTCAGCTCCTGGTCTTGTTTTTGTTGACTGTATAGAGCTTTTCCATCTTTGGCTGTAAATAATACAATCAATCTGATTCCGTTGTTGACCATCTGGTGATGTCCATGTGTAAAGTCTTCTCCTGTGTTGTTGGAAGAGGGTGTTTGCTGTGACCACTGCATTTTTTTGGCAAAACTCTATTAGTCTTTGCCCTGCTTCATTCTGTATTCCAAGGCCAAATTTGCCTGTTACTCCAGGTGTTTCTTGACTTCTTAGTTTTGCATTCCAGCCCCCTATAATGAAGGATATCTTTTTTGTGTGTTAGTTCTAAAAGGTCTTGTAGGTCTTCATAAAACCATTCAACTTCAGCTTCTTCACCATTACTGGTTGGGGCATAGACTTGGATTACTGTGATATTGAATGGTTTGACTTGGAAACGAACAGAGATCATTCTGTCATTTTTGAGATTGCCTCCAAGTACTTCATTTCAGACTCTTTTGTTTACCAAGATGGCTACTCCATTTCTTCTAAGGTATTCCTGCCCGCAGTAGTAGATATAATGGTCATCTGAGTTAAATTCACTCATTCCAGTTGCTTTTAGTTCGCTGATTCCTAGAATGTTAACATTCACTCTTGCCATCTCCTATTTGACCACTTTCAATTTGCCTTGATTCATGGACCTGACATTCCAGATTTCTGCTGCAATGGGGCACAGAACGCGGGCGGCTGTGATGGCACACAGAGCACGGGCAAGAGGAGCTACCTCACGTCTGAGGTCAGGGGCACAGCCGAGAGTGCCAGGCTGAGACGGTGCAGGAACAGCAGAGACGAGCTACACCACGTCTGAGGTCAGGGGTGGCGGCCAAGAGTGCCAGGATGCGACAGTGCAGGAGCAGCAGAGAGGAGCTACCCCAAGTCTGAGGTTGGGGCAGCGGCCAGGAGCAGCTATCCTCCATCCAAGGCCAGGGGCGGTGGCTGGAAGGATCAACCCCATGCCAAGGAGCTGTGGCTGTGTGGGCGCAGGAGGGCCAAGGGAAGCTATTCCACGTTCAAGGTCAGGAGGGGTGGCCATGAGGAGATACCCCTCGTCCAAGGTGAGGAGATACCCCTCGTCCAAGGTAAGGAGCAGTGGCTGTGCTTTGCTGGAGCAGCCGTGAAGAGGAACCCCACGTCTAAGGTAAGAGAAACCCAAATAAGAAGGTAGGTCTTGCCAGAGAGCATCAGAGGGCAGACACACTGAAACCATACTCACAGAAAACTAGTCAATCTAATCACACTAGGACCACAGCTTTGTCTAACTCAATGAAACTAAGCCATGCCCATGGGGCCACCCAAGATGGGCGGGTCATGGTGGACAAGTCTGACACAATGTGGTCCACTGGAGAATGGAAACCACTTCAGTATTCTTGCCATGAGAACCCCACAAACAGTATGAACAGCATGAAAAGGCAAAATGATAGGATACTGAAAGAGGAATTCCCAGGTCAGTAGGTGCCCAATATGCTACTGGAAATCAGTGGAGAAATAACTCCATAAAGAATGAAGGGATGGAGCCAAAGTTGTGGATATTTTCATTAGATTCTAGCTAATTTTTTATAAGTAAATTTTAGCATTTCCTTTACTTTTGAATGTAAGCAACAAAGTATGTTAGCAACAGAAGTAACTGGGACTTTGTTGACAAAAGAAATCAGAGATATTTTATATCACCTAAAATTGTTGCAGATACCTCAAAATATTGTTTATTCTTATCACTACTAAATATTACTTGAAACTGGAACTTCCAAGTTAGGCATTAATTAAGTATATATAGTATTACATAAAAGTTTTTTATTACAGTACTTTGATAACTGTATTTCAATATTATTGGTTTCTCTTCCAAGCCTATGTGCATTATTTTACTTTGTGTGTTTAAAAGGATGATGAGATATCACCAGCCAAAATGTCTATCATCAAAAAATTCACAAACAACTAATGCTGGAGAGGGTGTAGAGAGAAGGGAACCCTTCTACACTGCTGGTGGGAACACAGATTGGTACAGTCACTATGGAGAACACAATGGAGGTTCCTTTAAAAATAGAGCTGTCATATGACCACCCTATAATCCCACTCGTGGGCATATATTCAGAGAAAAACATAATCTGCACCCCAATGTTCATTAAAGCACTGTTTATGATAGCCGAGACATGGAAGCAACTTAATGTTCATCAACAGAAGAATGGATAAAGATGATGTGGTACGTATAGACAATGGCATACCACTTAGTCATTAAAAAGAATGAAATAATGCCATTCGCAGCAACACAGACCTAGAGATTGTCATACTGAGTGAAGTAAATCAAATGGAGAAGGAGAAATATCATATGGCATCCCTTATATGTGGAATCTAAAAAGAAATGATATAAATGAACTAACTTACAAAACAGAAAGAGACTCACAGGCTTACAGAATGAACTTATATGGTTGCCAGGGGGAAGCATAGGGGAAGGGATAGTGAGGGAATTTGGGATGGCCATGTATCACACTAATACATTTAAAATGAATAACCAATAAGGGCCTATTGTATAGCACAGGGAACTCTTCTCAGTGTTATGTGGCAGCCTGTAGGGAAGTGGAGTTTGGGGGAGAATGGATACACGCGTATGTATGATTAAGTCCCTTCACCACCCACCTGAAACTATCATATTATTGTTAACTGGCTATACCCCAATAGAAAATTTAAAAAAAATATTAAAAAAATAAAAAAAAATGACTCTAAGGTCCATAGGCTTCATCAGACACACATACATATAGAAGGGAATTCTATTCTAATTAGATTCCTCCCAAATCACCTGTCCTTGTCATTTTCTGTTTACTCATTTCCTTAAGGAAGACTGACTCAGAGATTGTTGCTTTGACCTAAGAAGACCTGAAAAATACTAGTTGCATTGCAGGACCCTTTCTTTCCTGCTCTTTTGCTTTCTTTCCTAGGAGGATCAATAAATTCTTTCCAGCATCAGAGAGGTCCTAAAATTCAGGTTTGAAATTTTGGGAGAAAGACTTCCTCTTAAGGTTGACATAAGTGAAAGTCACTTAGTCGTGTCTGACTCTTTGCAACCCCATGGACTATACAGTCCATGGAACTCTCCAGGCCAGAATACTGGAGTGGGCAGTCTATTCCTTCTCCAGCGAATCTTCCTTACCTAGGGATCAAACTGGGGTCTCCTGCATTGCAGGCAGATTCTTTACCAACTGAGCTATCAGCGAAGCCCTAAGGTTGACATATTCTTGAAGCTATTTAAACCATAGCCTAAATATGGTTCAGATTTACTCAGTAACTCTCCTATGTGGCTCAATATAGTTCAGTTGATGTGTTTTGGGGTTAGGAATCATATTCCCTGTTGCTCAGAGAACTCTATTTTGTTGTCTTTTATGTATATATCTCCCTAGGAATATAGGAGTGAATGTCTCACTGGTTAAAGTATACATATGAAATGAAATTTTCTGTGTTTAACAAAGTGCAGGGAAGCAGCAATCTTCTTTGCCTCTCTCTTAGAGGGCTCCCTTGAAAACACAGTAGATCAACCTTTTGATTTTACAGTTAAAGCTTCCAGCTATCTGACCTTTGAAACTGTAAAAACGTACTTCTGAAATTAACTCAGGGTTTTTACAAGATTACTCACAAGGTATGCATGAGAAAAAGCATACCAATTTCCACTGAATGAGACAAAAGAAGTGTTACTTGTTCTTTTTTTAACTGTATACATTTGTGTGAGATTCTGTCTGGTCTTTATGGTGTCTTTCACAAACTGCCTGTAACAAGCATTGCACTCCAGATATGCTTATTCAATAATAAAATTGCTTTCTTTCTCTTCCAGGTTTTGTGCAATGAACTTTGTTAGTAGCATTCCTGTTTCCCCAGTAGAAGTACAGAATTAGCTATCTTTAGATCTTGTGTCCTAGTGTGCGTGTTAGTTGCTCAGCCATGTCCAATCTGTCCCATTACATTAATACAATTTGAATCTCACCATGACTTGTAAGGACTTACCAGGTGGTGCTAGAAGTAAAGAACCAACTGCCAATGCAGGGGACATAAGTGGCATGGGTTTGATCGATCCCTGGGTCAGGAAGATCCCCTGGAGGAGGGCATGGCAACCCACTCCAGTATTCTTGCCTGGAGAATTCCATGGAGAGAGGAGCCTGGTGGGCTACAGTCCATTGGATTGAAAGAGTCAGACATGACTGAAGTTACTTAGCATGCATACGTGTATGAATTCTAATAGTTAGTGTTAAATGCTTTTCTTTCCTCACCTGTAAGGAGAGAATTGATTGATACAATTTTCTGTATAATTTTTTCTTTTCTGCAGATACTGGCAATACATTCTAGGATGACATGTTTGAAGTCTGACTTAAATATACACTGTGTGTGGTATTAGTTTCTGAGTTGTGTCTGATTCTTTTGTGACCCCAAGGACTATAGCCAGCCAGGCTCCTCTGTCCATGGGATTTCCCTGGCAAGAATTCTGGTGTAGGTTTCCATTTCCTTCTCTGGGGGATCTTCCTGGCCCAGGAATTGGACCCACGTCTCTCGCATTGGCAAGCAAATTCTTTAGCACTGAGCCGCCTGGGAAGCCCTACATACATACAGTCCTAAATGTAGTGAAGGAGGGCATCTTAACATGATGAGAGGCTATGCAACTACCTATCTGGAGATGTTGTGCAGTGACTGAGATATCAAAACCAGGGAAAATAAAAATGGTTTAAATATGAAATCCAAGTCTGTGGTCACAAGAAAATGTGCTTTGAATTATAGATATTGATTGGCAATTGAATTGCTTGTCATAACAGCGACTCTATTTGGTATGCTCCAGAATCCAAAGGAGCAAGAATTTACTTATTACAGTGTTAAAGATTCTCTTTGACTGTGTGGATCACAATAAACTGTGGAAAATTCTGAGAGAGATGGGAATACCAGACCACCTGACCTGCCTCCTGAGAAATCTGTATGCAGGTCAGGAAGCAACAGTTAGAACTGGACATGGAACAATAGACTGCTTCCTAATATAAAAAGGAGTACGTCAAGGCTGTATATTGTCACCCTGCTTATTTAACTTATATGCAGAGTACATCATGAGAAATGCTGGGCTGGATGAATCACAAGCTGGAATCAAGACTGCTGGGAGAAATATCAATAACTTCAGATATACAGATGACACCACCCTTATGACAGAAAGTTAAGAACTAAAGAGCCTCTTGATGAAAGTGAAAGAGGAGAGTGAAAAGTTGGCTTAAAGCTCAACATTCAGAAAACGAAGATCATGGCATTCGGTCCCATCACATGGGAAATAGATGGGGAAGCAGTGAAACAGTGGCCGACTTTATTTTTCTGGGCTCCAAAATCACTGCAGATGGTGATTGCAGCCATGAAATTAAAGGACGCTTACGCCTTGGAAGGAAAGTTATGACCAACCCAAACAGCATATTAAAAAAGCAGAGATGTTACTTTGCCAACAAAGCTCTGTCTAGTCAGGCTATGGCTTTTCCTGTGGTCATGTATGGATGTGAGAGTTGGACTCTAAAGAAAACTGAGTGCCAAAGAATTGATGCTTTTGAACTGTGGTGTTGGAGAAGACTCTTGAGAGTCCCTTGGACTGCAAGGAGATTCAACCAGTCCATCCTAAAGGAGATCAGTCTTAGGTGTTCATTGGAAGGACTGAAGCTGAAACTCCAATACTTTGGCCACCTGATGTGAAGAGCTGACTCATTGGAAAAGACCCCCATGCTGGGAAAGATTGACGGCAGGAGGAGAAAGGAACGACAGAGAATGAGATGGTTGGATGGCATCACCGACTCAATGGACATGGGATTGGGTGGACTCCAGGAGTTGGTGATGGACCGGGAGGCCTGGTGTGCTGTGCTTCATGGGGTTGCAAAGAGTTAGACATGACTGAGCAACTGAACTGAACTGAAAGATTCTCTAAAGGAACATGCAGGAGGCCAAATGGAGTGATAATGTATGTAAGAGTGCCTGGAAACTAGCAGGTGCTCAATAACGTCAGCTTCCCTTCCCATTTCCATTCAAATATATTTCCTCCTATCCTATGAAAACAAAACATGCTTTGGTTTTATCCCAATATCACCATATATATTTTTTTCAATACAGAAAATATTACACATGATTCTGACAAATAATCTGCGCATTATGTCTGTAAACAAAATTCCTATGTGTAGCTGACTAAAGGAAAATATTTGATGATACTTGAAAGTACTTTACCACTAGGCTTTTGTCCTATGAATCTCAATTATATCATGTACTCAAATGACATCAAATGCTAAATGGCTTAGTATATTAGATTAGACAATCTCTAAAAGCATTTATAACAGAAAATTTTGCAAACTTCAAGGAGATTTGAAAAAAGGAATTAACCCAAGGTAAATCATGCCATTTAAACAGAAGATATAGAATAAAGATTCAATTATTTAATTCTTCATACAAAAACAATATGATTTAATTAAAAGTAGATTATATCAGGTTACTAATGAAATATAACTCTAAAGTTGGAAAGCTATGATCATACAATGAACTTTTTTATTTTTTTCTTTTAAAACTTTCTCTTCAGTTGCTAGAGTAAGAGGGCTTTCCTTTCAAAAGGTTTTATGATTTCATATGTATTAAGAGTTGGAAGTTGAACAAACAATGGTTTCAGATGACTACTGAATGTCTAAGTTTACCATAGTTGTGTTTATACACTTTGATCAATCTTACAGGTCAGTGCTGATTGAATTAATTTTTTTTCCAGAATCCAAGACTTATATTAACATGAGTGAAACAAAGGCATTAAAAATAACATTGTAGATTTCTTTTTTACTTTTATTTATTTGTTTATTTAATATAAATTTATTTATTTTAATTGGAGGTGAATTACTTTACAATATTATATTGGTTTTGCCATACTTCAACATGAATCAAGAATTAACACTGACTATATTTATTAAGGCATGTGCTTTCAGTGCAAAGTTGTATTTCAAATGAAATGTAAAAACCCATTTCAAGTAAACACTTTTACCAGTTATTGGTAAAAAAAAAAAAACCAAACAAACAAAAACTGTTTTCTTAATTCTCATACCTAGCCTACAGGAAGATTACAGAAGTAAGTAGGGAATCCAAAATCTCATTCTTATTTTTGGTGCCATGTATTCCTTCATGAAACATTTAATCAACTAAATTTTGGTTAAGAACCAGGCCTTAGCCTTGAGGGTTATAAAAAGATCAATAAAAAGGTCATTGCATTACCCAGCCTACCTATAGGCCAGTGATTAAGAAAATGGACTCTTAAATAAGACTGCTGGGCAAGTATGACTGAGTAGCTACTTTAATTCTCTTTGTTTTGGTCTCTAATCTATCAAAATAAGAATTTTAGTACTCCCAGTTCTAAGAGTTGTGGTGAAGTATAAAATGATGTATATAAAACTTCAAACTCTGAGCAACACAAGATTCCCAACAGTCCTCCTTCCCATGGCACTTTGCCTATAGAGTTGCTTGAAATTCTACCAGTATTCTGTTTACTCTTTCTTCTACATTTTTGGGCTTCCCTGGCAGCCCTAGTGGTAAAGAAGCCACCTGCCAATGTAGGAGACACAGGCATCTTGGGTTCAATCCTTGGGCCGGGAAGATCCCTGGAGAAGGAAATGGCAACCCACTCCAGTATTCTTGCCTGGGAAATTCCATGGACAGAGGAGCCTGGTGGGTTACAGTCCATGGGGTAACTTCCACACAGTGCTCACAAGACTGTTTTATTAATATATTGAGCAATGCACCTTATCTGTCTGTATCTCATCAGACTGCAAACTCTTCAGGGACAAGGACAATATTGAATTCATATCTTTATACCTAATAGTTATTAATACTACAGAACTAGGTATAATTGATATACCTGAGCACCTGAGCAAAAGGAATGAATGATACTCTGTCTTTAGAATAAGTGGCAAGCTAGTGATTCTTTAATAGTTCAAATATGTTTATTCTTAGGGTATTGTTATTATAATTATGTATCATTTGGATGCTTACTGTATGCTACAGCATTACACAAGATCAAGAATATTGTGTTGGTTTAGTTACAGAGTAAAAAGTCATGGCAATGTAGAGCATGGTGACTATAATTAATAATACTGCATTGCATACTTAAACTCTGCTTAGAGAATAGATCTTAAAAGTCTTCACTGAAAGAAAAAAAACTATAACTATATATGGTGACAGATATTAACTGGACTTACTACAGTGATCATTTGGCAATACATATAAATATCAAATCATAATTTTGTACACTTGAAACTAGTTTAATGTTATATGTCAACTATACCTCAATCAATAAATCATCTAACAAAATTATAGTACTGTGCTGTAGCCAGTATTCCAAATTTAATGAGGCATACATCAGAGATATCTTTATCCAGGATACTGTTTCAATTTTAGATATATTGATTTCATCCTGGGAACTTTGGGGAGCAGGGGGAAGTGAATAGAAATGGTTTTTCTATTAAAAAGACAAATGATCATAACCTACAAGAAGTGAGATAGCTAGTCAGCAAGAGAGCTGGAGAAAAAGATTTAAAGAGAAAGGACAACAAGTGCAAAAGCCCTGAGGTAGAAGTGTGATGAGTGTTTTGAAGAACCCTCCAGGAGGCCAGTGTGGTTCAAACAGTAAAGTAAAAAGGGAAAATATTTAGAGAGGTCAGGGTGTATATGGGCAGATTAAGTAGAGCTTCATAGTATAGGATATTTGGCATTTATCCAGATTTAGGAAGTACTGGATGGATTTTGAGTAATTATGTGACATAATCTAACATATGGTTTAAAGATTACTGTGTTCAAAGGAGATGGTATGCAGAAACAAAGAAATGAGAGAAACTAGTTAGAAGAGAATTAGGTGGCAAGAGATGACTGGTGCTCTAGATCAGGGTAGAGATATATTTACATAAACAAATGACATACCATTAGGTGAAATAAATCAAGTAACGAATATTAAGAGACAATATAGATTCTGTTACCATTTGTGTTTTAATACTTTTATTTAACATTGAATTAGATCATGGATAAGAATGATATAATTTAATTTCTATTTTAATCCAGTATGTCTATAGATAAAACATCTCAGAGTTTCAGTAAAGAATGAAAAATAAGAAGGGAAAAAATTATTTTCCCAGCACAAGTTTTTTTGGATCACTAAGTGAACTGCAGGTACAGATATCCTGTTCTGCCATAATTTAATATATGTGACGCTCTCATGAGATAAACTGCAGGATTTCTCATTTCTGAGGACTTACCACAGGATGCTATCATTTTGGATCTACTTCTGACAAATACAATCTCCCAGTGTCCAATATAAGCTCTAAAAAATATTTTCTTCAGATTTAAAATGTATGCTTAATCCTGAACCATGATAAAATCTTTTCCTAAATAGAAAAACTTTGTAAATTCTTAGGGTTCAGATCAGGTGAAGAAAATATTTACTAAGACCCTTCTAACATAAATTAATGTCTCTTACATGAAAAGGAGTAATATGAAGCTCAAGACTTCATGAATTTACATTGCTCCAGGGTGAGACTAAGTCAACATTACAAACAATCAATCAATCAATTTATCTTTCCTTATTTTGGCACTTAAAGATCATAGTCTAATAGCCAACCCCCTACTCATGTACTCTGCAACAAAGTCTACCAATCAGTCAAAATCTCCTGCCTCCATTATCAGATACTTTAGTTAGGATTTCTATTATAGGGTAAGACTGAACATGTAAAGCAGAAAATACTGGCAACCTAATTCTCAAACACTGATGAAATTACAAATAAAGGCATAAACAAATTTACATGTGACAAAGGCAACTACTGGAATAACCAAAAATAACATAACTCTGAAACACTGAAGACAGAGGCTGTGGATGTGACATAACTATTTATCTTTTGTATCAGAAAATCAATAGATATTATCTAATGCTGGTAAATCAAGCAACAGAGCTTCATGTTATACAGAGAGAGCCACCAGAGCAATTAGAAACAGAAATTATCAGAAAGCTCACCTGAGGAATAGGAGATTAGAAAAGGGTAAAGCAGATGAACACTGATTTCCATTGCTTTAAATTGCAAGCATCTTGGTATTATTTCCTTAGTTATCATATGCACATTTTACTTTGCTTAGAAAATACAAAATTTATCTTAAGAGTAATTTATAGTTATGAATAACAAACACTTCTAGCTCTATTGCACATGCATTACACAATAATTTTGACTTTTGAGGTATTAATTTATTAAATCTGAATGTCAGCCAGTTACTGTATATGATCACCATGAGGGAAAACAAATAGATACATGAAAATCTGATAAAGAAATTAAAATTTATTAAGTTCTTCTTAGTTTATGACTAAATAATATTTAGTAATAGCCATATGACTAAATGTTTTAAATAAGTTATTTAATATAATTCCCCCAGCAACTTTGCAAATTACACAATATTATCTCATGCTTAGATGTGCAAAATAAACAAGGTCTCACAGTTGACTCAGGCTTTTTCTTTGTTTTTAAATCATTGTTTAGAGTTAAAAGTATCTAGCTCTAAAATTTGGATTTTCCTTTCCTCTCTAGTATACAAGAAATTATCCAGTATTACTATATTTTTATCAGGGATGTATTAAGTTTTTTTGTCTAATAGCTTAAAGCATGTATTGAATAACTTTAAATTGATTTTTATATCTTAGTATTATGGCTAAAAGTCTAGTGATATCCAACTTTGTTGTTGTTCAGTTGCTCAGTTGTTTCCAACTCTTTGCAACAGAGAAGCAGCACACCAGGCTTCTCTGTCCGTCATTATCTCCTGGAGTTTGTTCAAACTCATGTCCACTGAGTCAGAAATACTATCTGCCATCTCGTCCTCGGCCATCCACTTCTCTCCCTGCCCTGAATCCTTCCTAGCATCAGGGTCTTTTACAGTGATTTGGCTCTTGAATGAGGTAGCCAAAGTATTGGAGCTTCAGCTTCAGGATCAGTCCTTCCAATAAATATTCAGGGTTGATTTCCTTTAGGATTGACTGGTTTGATCTTGCTGTCCACGGGACTCTCAAGAGTCTTCTCCAGAACAACAAATCAAAAACCAGTTCTTTGAAGCTCAGCCTTCTTTATGGTCCAGTTCTCACATCCATACATGAGTACTAGAAAAACAATAGCTTTGACTGTATGGATCTTTGAGTGTAAAGTGATGTCTCTGTTTTTCTAATATGCTGTCTAGGTTTGTCATAGCTTTTCTTCCAAGGAGAAAGTGTCTTTTATTTCATGAGAGCAGTCACCATCCTCAGTGGTTTTGGAGTCCAAGAAAATAAAATCTTCACTGTTTCCACTTTTCCCCCATTCACTATGAAGTGATGAGATAGAATGACATGATCTTAGTTTTTTGAATGTTGAGTTTTAAGCCAGCTTTTTCACTTTCCTCTTTCACTTTCATCAAGAGGCTCTTTAGTTTTTCTTTGCTTTCTGTCATTAGAATAGTAACATCTGCATATGTGAGGTTGTTATTTCTCCTGGCAATCTTGATTCCAGCTTGTGAGTTATCCAGGACAGCATTTCACATGATGTACTCTGCGTCTAAGTTAAATAAGCTAAGTGACAATATGCATCCTTGACAGACTCCTTTCCCAATTTCTAGCCAGTCTTTTTTTCCATGTCTGGTGCTAACTGTTGCTTCTTATCCTGCATACAGGTTTCTCAGGAGACAGGTGCGAGGTGGGGTATGGGGTGTGGTATTCCCATCTCTTCAAGAATTTCCAGTTTGTTGTGATCCACACAGTGAAAGGCTTTAGTAAGTCAGTGAAAGATATGTAGTTTTTTAAAAAAATTTATTCTCTTGCTTTTTCTATGATCAATGGATGCTGTTATCCAACTTAAATGATGGTAAAAATTGTTCTCTCTTAAGTAATTTTAAAATACTCAACTTCTGCGCTATTTTCAGGAAGGAGTGAATGTGTATTTATATAAAATATCAGTTACATTTAGTTAATATTAAAATGACCAAAAAGGTTAGTTCATCTAAAACATAACATACAACACAAAGTGCAGTGCATGATTTCCAACACTATGCAGGTTTTTGGAACACTGTTAAAAATCACAAGTATTAACATGCCAGTAGTTGTTGGGAAGTTTATTAGGTCTGATTTACTATGTGTTGTGATTAATAACTGAATCTTCACAATAACCTATTGAATTAACAACTGTTATCTGGCTTTCGAGAGTTAAAAATCAAGGCTCAGCTTGCCTCAGGTTATACATAGAGTAAGAGAACATGAAGTCAGATCTGTTCTTACCTCCAAATTGTCTGTAGATATGACTGTTCAATCAAATATATGAAATATACTTAATTAGGATATAATTGACCCATGAAACATTGGGAATGTTGAAAATAAATAGGATTATCTTAGGTGAGCATATTCTTTGTGAATGGTATATATTTTGGTCCTCCAGCCTTTCCCATCTAAGTCACTGAAATTCACCTATTTAATCATTTATTCCAGTGATTAACACTCAGCTTTTTAATCTATAGTTTTCTCCATCAAATTTTTAGTTTTTCCATATCTGATGCTGCAAATTTTCCATGGTTTCTTAATGATTATTGACAGTAATTTTTTTTGAAGAATGCATTTATTATCTGATTTGAAGTGCTTATACATAAAAGGTTGTTAGTTTATATTTGACATGTATATCATATCATAAGGCTAAAAATGGGCTCTACGGACAAATAAATGAAATTACTAATAAAATTACTGAGTGGCAGTACAAATGTTTCCTACCATTTGGTTTGAGAGTATTCTTCCCCAAATTCAATTTAGCCAATAAACACTATGCTCCCCTGGTGGCTCAGATGGTAAAGAATCTGCCTATAATGCAGGAGACTTGGGTTCAATCCCTGAAAAGTGCTTTTCTAAGTTTAGTATGCTTTTTTTTTTTGCCTATAAAAGGATTTCCCTTTTGTATGGCTAAAAATCCTAAGAAAATAAATCACTCTTTCTCTTCATTTTTCATAAAATTTCATGTCATCAGTTTTTTTTCCTCTTTGGCAGGATTAAATCCAAAGTAATTGCTTCCCTTTTTATTTCCTTTATCTTATAATAGATGAAATCATTACCTCAAGTCAGTTCAGTCAGTTCAGTCATTTCTGAACCTTTGTGACCACATGGACTCCAGCACACCAGGATTCCCTGTCCTTCATCAACTCCCAGAGCTTGCTCAAACTCATGTCCATCAAGTTGGTGATGCCATCCAACCATCTCATCCTCTGTTGTCCCCTTCTTCTCCTGCCTTCAATCTTTCCCAGCATCAGGGTCTTTTCCAATGAGTCAGTTCCTCGCATCAGGTGGCCAAAGTATTGGAGTTTCAGCTTCAGCATCAGTCCTTCCAATGAATATTCAGGACTGATTTCCTTTAGGATTGACTGGTTTGATCTCATTGCAGTCCAAGAGACTCTCAAGAGTCTTCTCTAACACCACAGTTCTAAAGCATCAATGACTATTTAGTAGATATCTA
Organism: Ovis aries; assembly: GCF_016772045.2. Taxonomy (NCBI): domain Eukaryota; kingdom Metazoa; phylum Chordata; class Mammalia; order Artiodactyla; family Bovidae; genus Ovis; species Ovis aries. The sequence continues at coordinate 64,989,563 of NC_056062.1, read as the reverse complement.
CCTTTTCTTAATTTCTTAAAACATTTTGAAGTAAGGATTTCAAGCATTCTTCTTTTAGATATGAGCGACAACAATTTCACAAGTGGCTCAGTGGTCAAGAGCCCCCCCTGCCAAGGCAAGAGATGCAGGAGACACAGGTTGATCCTTGGGTGGGAAAGATGCCCAGGAGGCGGAAACGGCAACCCACTCCAGTATTCTTGCCTGGGAAATCCCATAGATAGAGGAGGCTAGCTGGCTACAGTCCGTGGGGTCACAAAGAGTCAGATATGACTGAAGTGAATGAAGACAAAGAACAAGCTTAGAGAGGTTAAATGACTTGTGTTAGTTAGAAATAACATATATATACATATATATATATATAATTCTCATAGGTGAATACATTAAATGACTAAGAAAAATAACCATGTGCATTAGACACCAAAAATCCAAACTTTTAATCAACAGATCGGAGTTGCTGGTTTTTCTTGTTCCACTGAAATCACAGTAGTAAATACACGTTATTTTATAAATTCCCCCAGCTATTCATCCAGAAATATGTATTCATGAATTTCTGAACCACTATGATTAAAACTTGTTTCATTGTTAATTGGGGACTCTCGCAGTTTCCCTTCTTTTGTCCACTAGGTCATCTCTTCAAAATCATTATAAAGAACTGCTTATTTACTGTGGTTAACTGCTTAGCAAATTCCCTATCCCCATTTGAGGATGATGTTTCTATTTCAGGTGTCTCTTTTAACTGTCTTAATCTTAAAAATATTTAGTCTCTTTTTGAATTATATTTTTCCCTAAGACTTTTTCTAAGACATGTGATATTTTCCTGGCCATGATCATTGTCAGATCCTTCAGCACTCTGAATTTGATGCACTGGTCTTGTACTAACTATAGCTGTAGCAGATCTGACAACTTTCATCTGATATTATGTTACTGAAACTTATTTTAGTTATTTCTCCATCTTTTTGCACCCTTGGGTCTTTCTTGTGCTTTTAAAGCTGCCTCAGTAGCTCTGACTTGGTCACTCATTTTAAACAACTTAGTTCTTAGGAGAAATGTATGTATCTCTATATCCTTGGTTCAGATCTATCACTGATTATTGATAATATTCTAGCTATTGCATTTATCTACTTTTGTTGAAATAACAGTTTCAATGTGTTTCTTCCTCATTACTAAGTCAATATTTCTTGAGAACCTGAAGTTTTAGGAACTCCTTTAAGTCCTTAGGATAAAAAAATGAACAAAATATCCCTGCTCTCAGAGAGCTGGCCCACTATAAAATGCACATTGCTTTAGAGACATGTGGGAATATAAGTGCTTTCCCAAAATCATTTCTTTACAGAAACCAGTTAAAAAATCCTCGATAAAATCTGCATTGCCTACACCACACTTATAGATCATGTGTTAAATGGTTGATTTGTTAAAAAAAAAACAGAAGTAACTTTAATTGATTCTTTCTAATTATAAAAACTCAGCCAAAAGGTATTTTCTTACCATGACAACTTGGTAAGACTCTATTCCATCCAGGTCTTCCATCATCTCCCATGATACAGGTGAGTGTTGAATATCCTTGAAGAATGTAACCAGCATCACAGTAATAGGTTACTGTTGACCCTAATTTATAATCCATTCCCAGTCTGGTGCCATTCATTATATTGCCTGGATCAAAGCAGGACTCTCGGAGTTTTGCTGTAAAGTAATGTTGATATAAAATGAATTATTTTAAAATAGCACATTCTAGGAAACTATCAGTATATCTTCATCTCTACCTTTAAATAGACAGAAAGCACCAACACCATTTCTGCCTCTGTTTAAGAGCTAAAAGTACAAAGTAGCCCTCAACTATATCTGATGTTTTGTTGATTTATATTGGTTAAAAAAGGATAAAATTCTTCATTGGTCTTCTCATTAAAATTAGTATCTAATACATATAGTCAAACAGGGTTTCAGAGTTTATTATAATTATGTGTTATCATCCATGCATAAGTTTTAAAACAATTATTTTGGAAAAGAAGAACTTGTTTATTTAATATTTCATTATTTAAAAGATCTTCCCCCCAAAAAAGTACACTCCATTTCATGTGACTGAACTTAGATATAGTACTACTGCCTATGCTAATTTCAGTTAATCACTAGGAAGAAAGTAAAAGATCCTATGTCTCCACCCTGAAGCCATTTCTCTTAGCTTAACCTCCTCTACTCATTCCACACATATCTGTCAGAGGTCTGCCCGTTAAAAATAGTAACAAAATCTTTATAATATCCAAACCATGATCTTTTTGGACACAATCTATATCAAAGCCAAGAACTTTCAAAGGTAATAGTAAAAGGCAAATTAAAAAGTAAGTTTCATGCACAACAAAGAACTGTTTTCTATGGAACCAGAGTAAACTAGAGAGGCTGACAGAATATTTTGAAAATATGAGAGAAATATATTAGTTCATCCATTTTGGCAAATAAGTGGTAGAATACTTTTGTTATACCAGATATGGCTAACACATGAATATTTCTATTTTATTATTATTGCAGATAAATAGAGATGCACAATATAAGGGCTGTCACAAATTCAAGATAACAAATGTGATTTGTTACATTAGAATTTATCTTATGTTAATGGGAATTCAGGAGATGGGTATATCTTTGGATATGACTCATAGAATCTTGGTAATTTAAGTCAAAAATATCTTGATGTTTGGCTATTATAATTATCATAATAAATTAATCAAAATGTGGTTAATTTTAACAGGAAAATATTTGCATTCCATTTGCTAAAGTCTACAGAGTTCAAAGTGCTTCAACACTTATAGGAAATTATGAGAATTTTATGCTTTAGGAAACATAATTCACAAGATTTCTCTGAATTCAATTAAAGAGGAAATGGTGGAAAGAAACATTTAAATGATTTTAATAGAATACCAAATGAAAAATTCTCACTTCCTTTCCTTCCTTCCTTCTTTCCAGAAACTACTTAAGAGCCCATTATCCAAGTAACACTGAAAATACAGCCATGGTGATAAAAAAAAATATTCTAACCTTCATGGCTTTTACAGTCTATCAAGAAAATAATTATATTAAGTAAACACTTGTGGTTGTGATGTGTGTTGTATAAGGAGCAGCATCCAGAACCTTCCTGAAGAACTGACATCTAAACTGAGCACTGGGGGGTAATGGGCAGACTAGGTGAAAGGGAGAGGAGAGACTTGAAGGGGAGAAGTTATACTGGAGCTTGTAAGTCAGATAAACCTGATTTCTGAGCATCAATCAAAACTAAATAATTTGACCTTTCAAAGGTATGTACATGAGTGTACACACACACAGTGTAAGAACTTTGTATCCCGTATAACTTAAGGAAAAGAACTAGTAGATTCTTAAGAAAGAGGCTTTAGTGGTACAGAGGTTAGTTTGTTTAATTTTTCAGAGAAAAACATTAATTCTTTCCTTAAATAAGCAGAAAATACAATGTAATTTTTAGGTGTAATGGCAACCTACCATTTATGCTCTTCATGAAATTGAACTAAATCCCTTGAGGGAAAAGAAAGGGTTGAAATTACTATTTAGAAGGATTAATCTCTTTGACATGTCTAACTGCCTAACATCCATCTTTTGAAAAGTTAGCTTTTTCCTTCTTTAAAGTTTTCCCCAAATTTTCAGTGACATGTTAGTGAATCTATAATGCAAACCTACTTTTTGAGTAAAGGGAAACATGGTTGATAAATTAAAAATATCGCCTCTGCAACAATGTTATATTGCTAGACTCATTTTGAGAGGATTCACTTATCTCTTTATTATGTTTACATATTGCTTTAAATTCTTAGTGAATAGCTTTCTGTGAATAATACTGCACTTGTTTATTTCCGTGTTTGCCATAGCAATTGCATCTGGAAATTTTGAGAACATATGGAGAATCCTTACATAAAGGTCCAGGAAACAGATGGAAAGTGATTTCAATTTTGGAAAAAAAAGTGAGGCACACAAATTGATAGTATTTTAATGAATAATTGATTTAATAAAATAATCTATTTGTATGAATAATTCACTTTTATTAATAATAGCAACTTGCCTACTGAATAGATCCCAGGTTAGAGTCCCTTGCCTTATATTCTCTAAGTAAAGCATGTTAGAAGCAGTCTTCTGGAAGACAGAAGTGATTGCAAGCAATAGAGCCTGTATCTTAGCAAAGGACTGCTTTTTCACTTTTACAAAAAATTTGTTTCAGAATTATTTCCAGGTGAAATTAAAGCATTGTAAATACTTATTTTAATGAAAAATTTTGACATTACAAAGTTGAAATGTGTGTCCTTAAGAAGAGTCAACAGGAAAAATTAAAGCTTTATCATGCTTTTGTTTTCATTTTATTAAGGAAGACATATAGATGAAATCATAATAAGCACAATAGCTATATCATTATGAAGTTTTTACCATGCTTTGCATCAGGCATGACAATAACTAAATAATGTTTGTTCAATTAATACTTAATGACTTGTTAGTAAACACATTTTTTTCCTGGTCTAATGAGAACCATAATATTTTTGTTGTTAAAGGTTGAAGGTGAAGGTGAAGTCGCTCAGTCTTGTCCGACTCTTTGCGACCCCATGGACTGTAGCCTACCAGGCTCCTCCGTCCATGGGATTCTCCAGGCAAGAATACTGGAGTAGGTTACCATTTTCTTCTCCAGGGGATCTTCCCAACCCAGGGATTGAACCCGGGTCTCCCGCATTGGAGGCAGACGCTTTAACCTCTGAGCCACCAGTTTTTAACAAACTTCAATGTTTATTCCCACATACAGGTATTTACTTATGAAAGGACCATTATTAAGAATAGTGTTGTTTTGTAGATAATCAGTTATATGTTATTTTTATTTTTGAGACGTCACCAAAGTATATAATATTCAGCTGCTTTTTATTTCCAGAATAGTGCCATTGAGCATATACCTGCTAGCATGAATTCAGAAACTAAGAGCTAAATTCCCTTCAAACTGTGTATGTATTGTAGTCCCCTCAGATCACAGTAACTCCCAAAAGGCTCTCTCTTTTCGAAGACCCATAGTTCACACAGGGTCAAATTCCCCATGTGCTCTTTGAAATTAAATATAAACCACAGACGTATCTCTTTTATTTTGGAAAATACTGTTGATTAAACAATTGGAAATAAAATAATTGATGCAAAATACCTCAAACTAAAGCTGAAATGTAATAGGGTGCTCTATGAAAAGATATGTCTTACCTTAAATTGATATATTAATTTAGAAAGTAATTGACTATATTTTAAGGTTCTTGAAGCAGGTGGCTAACTTATCCCATATATAAACAACCATTCATAAATCTTTCACTGTAGATTTTTGGTGCCTATCAGATAAAAGAGCTGCCAGGAGGTCCCCTTCAGAAGCACAAAACTGTATCTATACTCTCTTCTTCATGTAAATAGTATATTTTGTTTAAATAATATAAACATCACTCCTATGAGTTACACTTATTAAATATTTAAAATATACTTATTAACATAATTAAAAATAGCTTTAATACAAAACAATGCAAAAGATAGCATTAAGTTAAAATGTTTATCAAGTATACATTTAATATTGTATCTCACTGAAATTACATTCATTTATCTGTGCTTAGTCACTCAGTCATGTCCGACTCTTTGCCACCCCATGAACTGCAGCCTGCTAGGCTCCTCTGTCCATGGAGATTCTTCAGGGAAGACTACTGGAGACTAGATTGATTTAAACTCTTTGGGGACAAAGAGTTATTTCAAGTTAATAAAACATCTCCCCTTACCTGCAAATATCTATTTATTTCAGTTTACTATTGTCTACAACACTAGAGCATATCTACCATTTGATTTTTTAAAAAAAATTTAATTGGAGGCTAATTACTTTACAATATTGTGGTGGGTTTTGCCATATAACATTTGCTTTTTGTAAATAAAAGTAGTATTCCTTTCAGAATCTCTATTATTAACAGGCTGTGTATTTGCGATGTTTGACTATAGCATTTGTTCACCATTCAAATGCTTTGTTTGCAGAACTCCTATGTATTTGCAAATAAACAAAAATAAGGTTCAGTGTCTATCTTCAAGAGGGAAATGAAGAGATCAGTAAGAACACAAGCAATAGCAACTATACTCTGGTGTGAGCTCTACAGAAGTAGGTGTTGAACCTGTAGCTTTTTAAATAAAGACCTATAAATACAGTATTTGGAGTGAGTTGGGACTTAAAAACTTTACTTTTTCAGAGCTAATAGAAATTAACATGCTTGAAATAAAGTATATAACATGATTACAAATAGCAAACAAATAGTTTTTACTATCCAGGACCTCCAGTTATATGTCCATTTCTTTTGCGGGTGGACATTTTATCTTGAAAATTTTGACATGTTTGCTTGGCTATGGCAGAAATAAACAACAAGACCACTTTATCAGCAGTTGAAGAGCTAAGTTTTGTTTTTTTTTTTTAATAAAAATAGAAAGTAAGGTGACTGATAAGAAGAAAAGGCAGATTCTGGAGACCCTAATGTGGGGGATGAATTTCTATGGGGGGGTGGTGTTTGAGAATTTTGAGAGCCAGTCCAGAAAGTTAATTAGGTTGGATCTGGGGAATACCATAAACTTAGCACTAACATTGTAAAGAAATACTATCTGGAGTATAAAAATAAGACCTCAAGGAATTGTGTGTAAATGGGCACTAGTGTAGTAACCGAGGATGGTAGGCAGTAGTTGCAGGGTACAAGGAGGGACTGTAGTTCATAGAATGCTTATGTATTTCTCTGCCTGTACTCACATTTTAATTTTCCTTTACTCTTATTGGTAGTGATAATTTATGCCATTATTTGCAATTCACTTTAACAATCTGATTCTCAATTTCATCATTTGAAAATAGGTATAGTAATACTTACCCGATAATGCTGTTAGTTAATATTTTGTTGCATTTACAAGTGTTTTTGCTAATGGGAAAGAAAGAGATACTGTATTGAAAGAGCTAATAACTGTACTTGGAGTAAAGTACATAATAGGCAATTAACATTGTCCTTTTAAAAAATGCATCAGTGGCCTTTTTCCTGTGGTGGCATAAATCATATCTTTTCAGAAATAATGGGACACCGAAATTGACCAAGATGGGAAATAAGAAGGGCAATACATTTAGTTTAAGATATGGTGAATAGATTTTATCTCAAGTACTAAATGACATGGATTTAATAATGACTATATGGATATTATATGAGAAAGGATTGGGAAGTCAAGTCCAGTTTCCATGAGAAAGAATGCTCTAACAAATTAGTATCATCTGCGCTTCACTTTCACTTTTCACTTTCACGCACTGGAGAAGGAAATGGCAACCCACTCCAGTGTTCTTGCCTGGAGAATCCGAGGGACGGGGGAGCCTGGCGGGCTGCCGTCTATGGGGTCGCACAGAGTCGAACATGGCTGAAGCGACTTAGCAGCAGCAGCAGCAACCCTGAGTATGGCAGTATTGTGGCATTCTTCCTGTATCTGTTATCCTATGGGTCTCTGGAAATGCTTTGTTAAATACAAACTCACAATAGAACCTAGCTTTACTGACTTGCTTACAGTTCTCTCTCTTTTTAACTGAGTCTTGTTTATAAAGCTGTCACCTTGCAGATATTCCTAAAAAGCCAAGTTCTCATTTGTAAAATACAGGACATGAATGTGTCTCTAAGTTTCCTTAGATTTCAGTACATTATTATTCTAATCATATCTTGATTTAAAATATAAAACACCTCTTTAAGCAACTCAAAATCAGCTAAGTAATTATCAAACAATTACTATGTATGTAGGCATTATTCTAATAAGTTCATTGTATAGTGGTAAATAGAGTTCTTTCTCTTAAGAAGTTTGTTTTTCTGGTGTATGTGTAGGGATTGAGTGGGGCTTCCCAGGTAGCTCAGCTCATAAAGAATCCACCTGTAATGCAGGAGACCCTGGTTCTATTCCTGGGCCAAGAAGTTTCCCTGGAGAAGGGATAGGTTACCCACTCTAGTATTCTTGGGCTTCCCTGGTGACTCAGACAGTAAAAAATCTGCCTGCAATGGGTTTGATCACACGGTCAATCCCTGGGTTGGGAAGATCCTCTGGAGAAGGGCATGGCAACCTACTCCAGTATTCTTCCTGGAAAATCCCCATGGACAGAGGATCCGGCTGGGCTGTAGTCCATGGGGATGCAAAGAGTAGGACATGACTGAGCGACTAAGCACAGCACAGGAATTGAGGGGCATAAATGGGAGTGTGCATAGTAAATAAATAAATGAACAATAAAATATCAAGTAATTATATGACTTTGATAAAAAAAGAAATTTGTGCTAGTACAAGAGAAAAAGCAAAAGGAATAGAAAGCTCAAAATAAGATTAAAAATATGTATATATGTACCCAAAAATGGGTTCTGATAATATAGTAAAAAACCCCCACTATTTTAAGAAATAAATGAAAAATGAATTAATTATGACAATTAAAAATGACAATACTTAAGAATATATGTATTCTATATTTGAAAGTTGCTAAGGGAATATATCTTAACAAGTTCTCATTACAAGAAAAAAATAACTATAACTATATGCAGTGGTGATAATGCTATATAGACTTAATATAGTTATCATTTTGCAATACATACGTTTATTAAATCATTATGTCGTACAAACATCTAAAAATAGTATAATGTTTTTATCAGTTATAACTCAGAAAATGTGGAGGTTCTGAAATGCTTTCTCTGCTGTTGAGAGTATAAATTGGTATAGCCTCTTCTGGGAGTAACTAGGGGATATGTAGTTAGATTCAAGAGGTTTATATCCTTTGATCTAGTATTAAATATACAGATATTATAGAATCTAAAAGATATGTTCAAGAAAGCATTCAAAAGAATGGCTATATCATCATGATTCCTAACAGAAAACTTAACCTAAGTATCTATCAGAAAAATTTACAAATTACTTGTGATAGTCATATCATAGAATATCATAAAGAAATTAATGAACTAAGTCTACATGTCTCTTATCATTGGTATACCTCAGAAATAATGTAGGGAGAAAAAACAATTTTCATAAGAATGTGTACATGATGAAAATATGTTTTTTGAAAATAGAATGAAGGAATTATACATGATGGAAAATATAAATATATGTACAAGCATACATACATGGAAAAGATAAGCACTGAATTAAGAATTAGGAGGATACAGTCATGAAGGGAACAGGAGTGTCTGAAAATAATCTTGACTACTCATGATTTGTGCAGATAGCCAGTTAGTTGGATTCTTGTGTATAGCATGGGGAGCCTCTTCCAGTGGGAGAGTTTGACACATTGTTCAAGTTCAACTCTCTAGAATATCAATGTTTCCTAATCCATAGTCACAAGGTGCAAGCTTGCTCATGATCTTCTGGTTTGGAGCAGCTAACATTTTCATACAACCCTAATAAATAGCTGGTCATCCTAAATTCTTACTGAAAGTGAAAGCATTAGTCACTTCAGTCATGAGTGACCCTATAAACTATAGCTCACTAGGCTCCTCGACCCATAGAATTCTCCAGGCAAGAATACTGGAGTGGGTAGCCAGCCATTCCCTTCTCCAGATCTTCTCCAAAGGATCTTCTCAACCCAGGGCTTAAACCCAGGTCTCTCTCATTGCTCTCCCGCATGGTAAAGAATCTGAAATTCTTCTGAGCCACCAGAGAATCACCTACTGTTTGGTACCAAATAGTTCATATATTCTCCCACTGACAAGGCCATTTATTACTTTGCTCTGTAAGATGAGAGACTCATAGACCAAAATTTACCACCTCAAAATATGCCTCTTTGGCATACATATTGATTTAGGGTTATTATTTTTAAGAAACAGAAACATAGTCTTTATACCGCCCACTTAGCTACCTAAGAATTTAGCTAAAGGGCATGTACCTAAAATAGAATATATTTGTGACCAAAGATGGGCCCTTATGGCAGAAAGCAAAGAGAGCCTCTTACTGAAAGTGAAAGAGGAGAGTGAAAAAGCTGGCATCAAAATCAGCATTCAAAAAACTTAAGATTGTGGCATCCAGTCCCATCACTTCATGGCAAATAGACAGAGAAACAATGGAAACAGTAAGAAACTTTGTGTTTTTTTGGCTCCAAAATCACTGCACATGGTGACTGCAGCCATGAAATTAAAAGACGCTTGCTCCTCAAAACAAAAGTTATGGCCAACATAGACAGCATGTTAAAAAGCAGAGACACTACTTTGCCAACTAAGGTCCATCTAGACAAAGCTATGGCTTTTCCAGCAGTCATGTATGGATGTGAGAACTGGACTATAAACAAAGCTGAGCACCAAAGAACTGATGTTTTGAACTGTGGTGTTGGAGAAGACTCTTGAGAGTCCCCACAACTGCAAGGAGATAAAACCAGTCAATCCTAAAGGAAATGAGTCCTGAATATTCATTGGAAGGACTGATGCCGAAGCTAAAACTCCAATATTTTGGCTACCTGATGCGAAGAACTGACTCCTTGGAAAAGACCCTGATGCTGGGAAAGACTGAAGGCAGGAGGAGAAGGGGACGACAGAGGATGAGATGGCTGGATGGCATTACCTACTCGATGGACATGAGTTTGAGCAAGCTCTGGGAGTTGGTGATGGACAGGGAAGTCTGGTGTGCTGCAGTCCATGAAGTCACAAACTACTGGACACGACTGAGTGACTGACTGATGACCAAAGACACCTGCAGCGACTATAGGCTGGGCTGCAGTGGTGGAGACTCAGCAGGGCCTAGAGAGCGAATACACTCTTTAGCTCCTTGTCTCTGCACAGCCCAGCAAACATTTATTTATCAAACATTTACTCTTCTATCAATGTGGATTGCCTTTTTCTCCTTTGAAGTCCCAAACCACTACTCTCAACATTTTCTTTTGTCTCTAGCTGAAGATGTATTTAAGGCGGGGTTTCAGCTTTACTTCTTTCGATAGCTGTAAACACACACACACACACACACACACACACACACCTCTCTTCCTAGTGCAAATTCAGAAGTTTCAATTGAATATTTCTTAAAACAAGAATAACAAGATTTGAAGCAAATATAACACCATGTTAAGTCTGTCAAATACTTTGTATTTGGATAGCAAATATTTTGAAGTTTGTTTTACTATTCTGTACAACTTTTACCTACTGAAAATATTCTATAGTGGGGAAAAAATAAAATCAAAGCAGTATGTAATAAATTCAAAGTATGCATTTACATAACTCAAATGATCCCTTTATCAGTATCCTTTATAGACTCAATTTTTGAAAAATAAAATTTAACTTTAAACAACTAAGATCTAATTTGTCCTTATAGGCATTGAATAGAAAACATAAAATATATTTATAAATATCCATATATGTACATGCTAAGTCCCTTCAGTCACGTCTGACTCTTTGCAACCTTATGGACCTTAGCCACCAGGCTTCTTCCTTCATGGGATTCTCCACACAAGAATATGAGAGTGGGTTGCTGTGCCCTTCCCGACCCTGGGATCAACCCGACTCTCTTACATCTCCTGAATTTGCAGGGGGATTCTTTACCACTAGTGCCACCTGGGAAGGCCCAAGAAATATCCATACATATCTTAATATTAATTAATTTAAATACAGACAGAAATGTTCTAAAATATTATATTCATTACCATATCATATTCAGTTTAGTTCAGTCGCTCAGTCATGTCTGACTCTTTGTGACCCCATGGACTGCAGCATGCCAGGCTTCTCTGTCTATCACTAACTCCTGGAGCTCACTCAGACTCATGTCCATAAAGTCGGTGATGCCATCCAACCATTTCATCCTCTGTTGTCCCCTTTTCCTCCCACCTTCAATCTTTCCCAGCATCAGGATCTTTTCAAATGAGTCAGGTCTTCGCATCAGGTGACCAAAGAATTGGAGTTTCAGCTTCAGCATTAGTTTTTCCAATGAATATTCAGGACTGATTTCCTTTAGGATGAACTGGTTGGATCTCCTTGCAGTCCAAGGGACTCACAAGGGTCTTATCCAACACCACAGTTCAAAAGCACCAATTCTTCGCCACTCAGCTTTCTTTAAAGTCCAACTCTCACATCCATACATGGCTGCTGGAAAAACTACCTTTGACTGTATGGACCTTTGTTGGCAAAGGAATGTCTCTGATTTTTAATATGCTGTCTAGGTTGGTCATAACTTTCTCTCCAAGGAGCAAGTGTCTTTTAATTTCACGGCTGCAATCACCATCTGCAGTGATTTTGGAGCCCCCCAAAATAAAGTCCATCATGGTTTCCACTGTTTTCCCATCTATTTGCCATGAAGTGATGGCACCAGATGCCATGATCTTAGTGTTCTGAATGTTGAGTTTTAAGCCAACTTTTTCACTCTTCTCTTTCACTTTTATCAAGAGGCTCTTTCGTTCTTCTTCACTTTCTGCCATAAGGGTGGTGTCATCTGCATATCTGAGGTTATTGATATTTCTCCCAGCAATCTTGATTCCAGCTTGTGCTTCATCCAGCCCAGCATTTCTCATGATGTACTCTGCATATAAGTTAAATAAGCAGGGTGACAATATACAGCCTTGACGTACTCCTTTCCCTATTTGGAACCAGTCTGTTGTTCCATGTCCAGTTCTAACTGTTGCTTCCTGACCTGCATACAGATTTCTCAAGAGGCAGGTCAGGTGGTCTGTATTTCCATCTCTTTCAGAATTTTTCAGTTTATTGTGATCCACACAGTCAAAGGCTTTGGCATAGTCTACAAAACAGAAGTAGATGTTTTTTTTCTGGAACTCTCTTGCTTTTTCAACAATTAACACATGTTGGCAATTTGATCTCTTGTTCCTGTGCTTTTTCTAAATCCACCTTCAACATCTGGAAGTTCACAGTTCACGCACTGTTGAAGCCTGGCTTGGAGAATTTTGAGCATTACTTTACTAGCGTGGGAGATGAGTACGATTGACTTCACATTCCAGGATGTCTGGCTCTAAGTGAGTGATCACACCATTGTGATTATCTGGGTCATGAAGATCTTTTTTTTTTTTTTTTTAATAGTTCTTCTGTGTATTCTTGCCTCCTCTTCTTAATATCTTCTGCTTCTGTTAGGTCCATACCATTTCTGTCCTTTATTGTGCCCATCTTTGCATGAAATGTTCCCTTTGTATCTCTAATTTTCTTGAAGTGATCTCTAGTCTTTCCCATTCTATTGTTTTCCTCTATTTCTTTACATTGATCACTGAGGAAGGATTTCTTTTATCTCCTTGCTATTCTTTGGAACTCTGTATTCAAATGGGCATATGCTCATTATATAAGATATCTTATCTTATATTATCTTGATTTGAAAGATACATTTCCTTTTCTCCTTTGCCATTATATAAGATATCTTATCTTATATTATCTTGATTTGAAAGATATCTTTCCTTTTCTCCTTTCACAGCTATTTGTAAGGCCTCATCAGACAACCATTTTGCTTTTTTGCATTTCTTTTTCTTAGGGATGGTCTTGATCCTTGTCTCCTGTACAATGTCACTAACTTAGGTCCATAGTTCTTCAGGCACTCTGTCTATCAGATCCAATCCCTTGAATATATTTCTCACTTTCACTGTATAATCATAAGGGATTTGATTTAGAGCATATTATATTCACCCTATTCTAAATGTTGACCTATTTAAATATTTTCAGATATTTTCTGAATCATAATTGTCAAAATATTTTGTGAATTGTATACTTTTGAATATTTTTATCAGTGTGAGTAGTCTCTGAATATTTGATATTCAAGTGAAACTTCAGCTTCCAAAAATGACTTTGTTTTTTAAGAAATATTTTGTGGCCTCAGGCAACGTCTGCAGTATCCTAATGGCTTATTTGTGTGATACATTTCCTTTGGTAGTAATTAAGAAATGCTAATTTCCTTCTCACTCATAGGAAAAGTCTACAGTGAGTGTTCTATTGTGAGGTGAATTGCAGGTAGTATGCTTTAAGAACTGCACATATAACTAACCGCTGACAATGGCCAATATGACATTATTCTCTTATATAAAATATTCACAATTTAAATCATGATGCTAAAATCAAATGTTCACATTTACCTTTATACTCTAAATGAAATCCAGTGTAACTAACAGATCCATCACTCCGAAAAGCCAAATGCATGTTATTTGAGCTGCTTTCTATCCTCTCCGGTAATTTGCTGTCTTGAAAGCTTCCAATCAAGGGACTATTACTGTCTGGCCCATCATATATATAGAGGAAATCATAGTTTGGTTCTATGCTAAAACTAAAAGAAAAGAAAAAGAAAGAAAGGAAGGAAGGAAGAAAAAAGTGGAATGGTTATTACTAAGATTTTAAGCATAATAGTCCCATAAATGATATATTAATTCAATCATTATATTTAAAAATAACAGGTTCTGTCAAAATAAGTCAATTTAAAAATTCCCCTGTTAACAGCACACTGAATATGCATATAAAATCAGCACTGAAAAAAGAAAGAAGATATTTTGATATTTTCAAGTATTTCTAAGTTGGCATTATGTCTACAGGGAATACAAATGACTGTAAGGCAAACAGTTTGTAAGCTGATGAAGGATACATGATTTGCACTCAGAGTTTAGGTTCAAGACGCTGTGTCCTTGTTAGCTACATATCCTTAAGTTACTTTATATCGGTAAAATGTGTAAGATATTAACTGTATTTTAAAATTTTTCACCAGATATTTTGCATCTCTTTTTGCTTTGTCCATGAATCTATTTGCCTTGAACTTCAAATTTTAAGAGCATTCTTGTTTTAAAACTGAACTCTAAAAAAAGTTGGAAAGATAAAATCTGCATTTAAATTACTCAAAGCATTGCACATTGTACTAGGTATTCTTTTCTTTTAAAGTAAATATATTTTCTTCTTTTAGAACTTAATGTAGGCAAATTGAGCCAATATACTCTTTAACAAAAGTAAACAGTGTGTAAATAGAGACATTTTAGCACATAAACTATTCAAATCAATATTTAAGTGTTTCAAACTTGCATAATAAACTTGCCTTAACAACCTTCAAAGTATGAGAATTATCCTATAATGATTATAGAACCCACATACTTAGAAAACTGAAGACATAAATATAGTGATTATTTTTCCTAAAAACCTGGGAAGATAGTACATTCTATCTTTTACAAATAGTTTCATAAATATTAACTTTTTTTGTCAATAATCCTGTGGTATAAGGAAGAGATTATCATTTCCATTTTCCCAATGAGATCCTGATATGTCAGCAGTCTCTCTTAGGTCACATAATCAATGCTACAACAGTAAATCAACCTCTGCTCACACATTTCATGTAATACAACCTTCTACCACTCAGTTATTAACTAAAATAATTTTAAAGTAAATTTAACCCTGTATCATACATCCTGACATTTTTAATGTTTGTACTGCCATTTCCTCTACTGCAAAAATGAGAATAAAAGTATTTACTGCAGGAAATTGTCTTATAAGTGGGTCTTGGCATATAACCAACATTGCCATCAAGTGTTGCTTTGTTGTTACCATTATCAATTTACTACTACAAATTATAGAAATAAAAATTCCATATGTTTATACTTTTGAAATTTTTCATGAAAGTGAATTATCTTTTTTCTAGTTTTTTTTTTTTTTTTTAACCTGGGTTTCATATACCAGTTTCCTTTGTGGCTTAGCTGGTAAAGAATCTGCCAGAACTGCAGAAGACCTGGGTTTGATTCCTGGGTTGGGAAGATCCCCCAATTCCACGGACTGTATAGTCCATGGGGCCGCAAAGAGTCAGATATGACTGAGTGACTTTCACTTTCATATATTAGAAAAAATGTTCAGCTTAAAAGTTTACATAAAAACCAAGCACCTGTGACATGCTAGCAGAAGGAACAGCTGTGTTACAAGAGCCAGCAGACTTCAGTCTTGGACACTAAAATTAGGAACATTTCTAGGTAGAAACTCTTTAAGTTGCTGACACCTAACATTCCCATTGAAATCTTAAGGAAAAGAATTAGGCCAGGTTTTGTGATACAGCTGTTACTTCATGCCAGGAAACAGAGGCTCAAATAATATTATTATGAAATCATATATTATAATATTACTCATTCAAATAATAACTTACCCAAGGTAACACAAATAACAGTAACAGAGCTGGGGATTAAACTCAGCAATTTCTTTGCCATACAAGAAGCTGCATCCTCCACTATGTCAGTACTAAGCTAACTTTTCAACTGATACTGCTAAACAATAAATGTAAATTTTGAATACCTTATGTAAAGTACTATCAGAAGACAAATTCTGCTGAGAAATTATATGAAGATTACCCATCAAATTCTTGACAGTTGACTTAATGAGACCACCAGAAAGAATGGTATGTGGTATATATATATCTTCCCAAGCCCAATAATGGTGCTGCACAGATACTTCAAAGACATTTTTGATGGTGCACATATGGGAGAAAACATTCCTCAAAATGCTGACCTTTTAATCTTTAAGTTTAGGAAACACAGAATCTTTTGAAGCAGTGATGGTAAGTTCAGGGAGAGAGGAAAGGTTATGAAGAGTTAATGTTTCATGAAAATCAATAAACTATTCAACCTTTAACATGTTTCCTCTATACTGGAAACTGTTAAGTGATGCACGCTCATTAGCCTGTAGAACTACACTGGAATTATATAGAGATTTTTAAATTGTTTATTGCAAAATATTTGTATTCAAATTGGTAAAAAAAAGTAAAATGTCATGTAAAAATAAATATTTCCTAGTGCAAATGGTAATGTAAAATAAGAAAAACAATTTTAAGCTGTGGAAAGGAATAGGAACTCACCTGATAAATGCCAAGGAGATAACATAGTCTGCATTGACGGTGATAGTCCAGTCACAGTCCCTACTATGGGGATATGGATGAGGGAAGTTTGGTGAAAGAATAAATCCTGAAGATCCTGTTAAATTGCCTCCACAGGGTGCTTTAATTTAAAACAAACAAACAAAATCCCTTAAGTGATTAATAAAATTATCTATCAGTATTTAGAAAACACACATCTAAAAAAGTTTAGAGGTTTTTGTACAAACTCAATGTTCTATCATACTGGATGCTTAAATAATGCATGATCTTTCAAGAAAGACCATCAAAATACTAAACACATACATAGAATGAATTTAGCTCCTTATTGGATTTAAAAGACAAGAAAAAGTTACATTTATACTTCTCTCCCTTGCTATTACTATTTTTGATTCTTATAAAAGAAACACATTAAGAGGAGTAAAAATGATTTCCTCATAATTACTAAGAAAAACTCTGAAGGTTACTGAGAAAAAAAGAGAAACAAAACAAAGCAAAGCAAAATCTTTAATAATATGTGGGATAATAGAATATGAAGTATTTGTTTCATTTTCAAATGTTCCCTGATACCTTCATTTACAGAAGAAGAGGCTTTGATAATAGTTAACATGTGAAAATGTGTAACTGAGAACCAACATAACTTTATAGTAAAACACTCCTAAACTGAATGTTGGGCTTCCCTGGTGGCTCAGAGGTTAAAGCGTCTGCCTCCAACGCAGGAGACCTGGGTTCCATCCCAGGGTCGGGAAGATCCCCTGGAGAAGGAAATGGCAACCCACTCCAGTATTCTTGCCTGGAGAATCCCATGGACGGAAGAGCCTGGTAGGCTACAGTCCATAGGGTCGCAAAGAGTCAGACACGACTGAGCGACTTCACCTTCAATCTGAATGTTAGGACTTCCCTGGTAGCTTAGCTGGTAAAGAATCTGCCTGCAATGCAGGAGACCTGGGTTTGATCCCTGGGTCGGGAAGATCCACTGGGTGAGGGCATAACAACTCATTCCAGTATCCTTGCCTGGAGAGTCTGGATGGAGAGACGAGCCTGACGGGCTAGAGTCCAGGGGGTTGCAAAGAGACACGTCTGAGTGACTAAGCACAGCACAGAACAAACTGAATGTTAGGATATTCTTAAATTCTAGTTGCCTGACTTGTTGATGAAAATGGACAGTTACTTCAGTTATTATTATGGCCTGACAAAGGTTTCTGTTAGACTTCAATGGAGAGGTTCAAAAAATTGTCAGAGAAATTCAGAGAATAGATTCTTTAGGGAGTTATTGTCAGAGCCTGTTAAACACAGATCGATGAGAAAATAATATTTAAAGTTGGAAGCTTAGGAACTTAGAGCAATTGAGATATGGAGGGTCCTGGTGGTGGAGTGAGACAGTGTGGATGTAAACACACACGTGTGCACCTGAGAGAGAGTGACTGACATGGAGACTGGGATTCTCATGGTGTCATATGATTTCTCCTGCAAATATCATCATTCTCGTATCTCAGCTTTGAAGTCACAGTTTTTCTCAGGTAAATTTTATCATTGAGTTATAAGTTACACAGGATTCTTTTGACAGCACAAAACTGGTTTTCAAAGGAGAATTTTGAATCTGGCAACATTTCAGATTTTTGTTCTTTGCCTGAGCCTAAATATATAGTATCATTATTAGAATTTGATAATCTTTACCATCTAAATCCAAAGAAAGGCAATGACAAAGAATGCTCAAAATACCAAACAATTGCACTCATCTCACATGCTTTCCTGCTATTCAAGCTGGTTTTAGAAAAGGCAGAGAAACCAGAGATCAAATTGCCAACATCTGCTGGATCATGGAAAAAGCAAGAGAGTTCCAGAAAAACATCTATTTCTGCTTAATTGACTATGCCAAAGCCTTTGACTGTGTGGATCACAACAAAATGTGGAAAATTCTGAAAGAGACGGGAAGACCACCTGACCTGCCTCTTGAGAAATCTGTATGAAGGTCAGGAAGCAACAGTTAGAACTGGACATGGAACAACAGACTGGTTCCAAATAGGAAAAGGAGTACATCAAGGCTGTATATTGTCACCTTGCTTATTTAACTTATATGCAGAGTACAGCATGAGAAACGCTGAACTGGAAGAAACACAAGCTGGAATCAAGATTGCCAGGAGAAATATCAATAACCTCAGATATGCAGATGACACCACCCTTATGGCAGAAAGTGAAGAGGAGCTAAAAAGCCTCTTGAGGAAAGTGAAAGAGGAGAGTGAAAAAGTTGGCTTAAAGCTCAACATTCAGAAAACGAAGATCATGGCATTTGGTCCCACCATTTCATGGGAAATAGATGGAGAAACAGTGGAAACAGTGTCAGACTTTATTTTGGGGGGCTCCAAAGTCACTGCAAATGGTGACTGCAGCCATGAAATTAAAAGACGCTTACTCCTTGGAAGAAAAGTTATGACCAACCTAGATAGCATATTCAAAAGCAGAGACATTACTTTGCGACTAAGGTCCGTCGAGTCAAGGCTATGGTTTTTCCTGTGGTCATGTATGGATGTGAGAGTTGGACTGTGAAGAAGGCTGAGCGCCGAAGAATTGATGCTTTTGAATTGTGGTGTTGGAGAAGATTCTTGAGAGTCCCTTGGACTGCAAGGAGATCCAACCAGTCCATTCTGAAGGAGATCAGTCCTGGGATTTCTTTGGAAGGAATGATGCTAAAGCTGAAACTCCAGTACTTTGGCCACCTCATGGGAAGAGTTGACTAATTGGAAAAGACTCTGCTGCTGACAGGGATTGGGGGCAGGAGGAGAAGGGGACGACAGAGGATGAGATGGCTGGATGGCATCACGGACTCAATGGACGTGAGTGTGAGTGAACTCCGGGAGTTGGTGATGGACAGGGAGGCCTGGCGTGCTGCAATTCATGGGGGCGCAAAGAGTCGGACACGACTGAGCGACTGAACCGGACCAAACCGAACCGAACTGAACCATCTAGATAATGGGTGCCTACTATTTCATTTCCCTATGACCTTCTGCAACCGTGGCCTCAGTGTCACTGTAACAACAGATGACCTACTCTACCTAGAATATTTATTTGCTTAGCCTTATTTACCCTATCACCTGTATGTTTTGTGGTATCATATCAAATGATTAAACAGACTATCTCAAATTTCTCTAGATCTCCCTTTTCAAACTTTAATGCTCCCCAAGTATTTTTCTCTACAGTTAGAGGGCAATGTTAATCAGGCTGCTACTGCTGCTGCTAAGTCGCTTCAGTTGTGTCCAACTCTGTGGGACCCCAGAGACGCCAGCCCACCAGGCTCCCCAGTCCCTGGGATTCTCCAGGCAAGAACACTGGAGTGAGTTGCCATTGCCTTCTCCAATGCATGAGAGTGAAAAAAGAAAGTAAAGTCACTCAGTCATGTCTGACTCTTAGCGACCCCATGGACCGCAGCCGACCAGGCTCCTCCATCCATGGGATTTTCCAGGCAAGAGTACTGGAGTGGGTTGCCATTGCCTTCTCCATGTTAATCAGGATAACACCCTAAATTTGGTCACACAGTTTCTCTTTTTGAGAATTATGTTCATTCATCTCCTTTATTCTCTGGCTTCTTCCTGTTGTCCACAGGTACTCAAGTCTCTTTAATCCTAAAAATAAAACAAAGCTCCCTCTAACCTATTTCCTTTCACTTTTTTTTTTTTTTAGCTGAAAATGGTAAATTTTACCTAATGGTTAAGAAATCCCCTTATCCTTCTGTGTTTGGTTAGATGGACTCACAGTGAATAACCCCTCTTTACCATCTAACTATATAAGGTTCACTTATTTTAGATAACACCTCCTAAATAAGGCCCCTCAGTTTTCCGTGACAAAACCAAGCACAGACCTTGTAAACTCCCTTTCTTTGACTCAAATGATTAGTTGAATTGCTTGTATTAACAGACCAATTACAATAAACTGCATGCAACCAAACTTTGCTCAAGCTTCTCTCCTTTCTCTAGGTTCTTGGACTCTGGTCCTCCCTCAGCCTTGAGCTGGCACGCAACCTAAGGATAGGCTGGACCCAGAGAACAACGTTCTGGGTCAGCCTTTCAACTCACTTCCACATCTTGCTCTTTTTCACCTTGTGTACTGTTTTCTATAAGAGAAAAATCCCTTTTTCCTGATTCTTCAGATGCTTGCAGATGTGACTGTCACATGTTTTCCTATCCCAGTAGTCTTTCCCTGCCCCCATCCTGTAATAACCCTTTTTAGCTTTTAAATGATCACCACAATGAATCGAGTGGTGATCTGTCTTATCATAGAGATACAAAATTAAAGAAAGAAATTAAAATTCTTGTGATGACAACTCTTAAGATTTACTCTAACAATTGTTATATATTCATATAAGATACAGTTGTGTTTCATATCATATTATACATTATATCACCAGTACATTTATTGACTGGATAGCTAAATATCTTGTACTTTTTAACCATCTTCATACAGATAGCTTCCCCAAATCCCTGACTCTGGTAACCACAAATCTGATCACTTTTCCTATGAATTTGTTTGGTTTTGAGTTACAATAGACCTACAACACTCTATTAGTTCTTGGTATATAACATAGTGATTTGTTATTGCTATATATTACAGTGGTAAAAGTCTACAATAATTCACTTTTAATAAAATTATCTGCTTAATTATTTTGAATTTATTTATTTTTATTTTACAACTAAGCCTTCTGAAAAGGAGTCCAATCTCATTCTCTTTCATCACATATGTACCTATAGGCAGACTAACATAATTAGCAAAGAATGTCACATTGGAAAAAAATATATATGGTTTCTTATTTCTCAAAGAAAAGCACCAAAGTATTTATCCTGAGAAAACTTAAGTCAGGCACACCCGTGGCGGACTCATGTCAATGTATGGCAAAACCAATACAGTACTGTAAAGTAAAAAAGAAAATAAAAGCCAGTATGAAAAAAAAAATAATTTTTTTCATTTTAAATTATAGAGAGACGATAATCTTTTAATTGCTTAGGGATTCTTGATATCTTTATTTGTTCCTCCCCACTTCACATTTTCTCTCTCCAGCCATTGTTATTTCTCTTAGCGCCCTTGCCTCCAACACAAACCCTTCTTAGCTAACCCTCAAATGACTTTTGCACTGACAATAAAGACGCAATTTCTGCCTTTATCTTTCTCTTCATATCTGTATTCTTAACTGTTGACTTTCACCTTAAATTCATTCTCCTTTTGGAATTTCACTTTTTTCTTTTGATGTCTTTGTACAGACCTCAGTTTTATTGGCAAGCACCTCTTTCACTTCATCTTATAATTTTGGTAATTTTTCTGAATTACTTCCATGATCATCTCTAATTTACACTCTATTACATTCTTCCCATTCAGTTCAGTCAGTCAGTTCAGTTGCTCATTCGTGTCCGACTCTTTGCAACCCCAAGAATCGCAGCACGCCAGGCCTCCCTGTCTATCACCAACTCCCGGAGTTTACTCAGACTCATGTCCATTGAGTCGGTGATGCCATCCAGCCATCTCATCCTCTGTCATCCCCTTCTCCTCCTGCCCCAAGCCCCTCCCAGCATCAGTCTTTTCCAATGAGTCAACTCTTCGCATGAGGTGGCCAAAGCATTGGAGTTTCAGCTTTACTATCAGTCCTTCCAATAAATACCTAGGACCAATCTCCTTTAGAATGGACTGATTGGATCTCCTTGCAGGCCAAGGGACTCTCAAGAGTCTTCTCCAACACCACAGTTCAAAAGCATCAATTCTTTGGCGCTCAGCCTTCTTCACAGTCCAACTCTTACAACCATACATGACCACTGGAAAAACCATATCCTTGACTAGACGGACATTTGTTGGCAAAGTAATGTCTCTGCTTTTGAATATGCTATCTAGGTTGGTCATAACTTTCCTTCCAAGGAGTAAGTGTCTTTTAATTCCATATCCAAATTGTTACTTTACCTTCCATTTATATACTGATAACTCCTTTTTCTTATCATCTCCAGCAGATTTCTCTAATTAATAGTAACCATATCCCCAAGTGCTTACTGATTATCTCTACCTGAGAGCCTATGGGTACATCAAACACAGAATATCCAATATACCCAAACCTTAACTCAAATTTCTCCTATATTCCTAGGTTGTTTGATTATTATCCATCCACATATATCCCCAAGCTAGGGCCCAAGATTCTTTCTTTTCTTCACTGCCCCTTTGACTCCAGTCTATCAGTAAGCACTACCAAGACACCATTTCATAGTTCTTCATAGATATTTTCATTCTATCTTTTCTTCTCTAATACCACATTTTTAGATCTGACTCTTAAATGCCTCCAGAATTATTGCTTTTTTTGGTTTGTTTTTCATGCCTCTAGTATAATCTAGCATAGTCGGACATGACTAAGTGATTGAGGACACACACAGTATAATCTATTTCCTCCAATACATCTTCCCAGTAAAAATATCTAATCATATTATGTGCTCAGTCTCTTCAGTTGTGTCTGAGTCTTTGTGACCCTATGGGTTATAGCCTGCCAGGATCCTCTATCCATGGGGTTTTCCAGGCAAGAGTACTGGAGTGGGTTGCCATGCCCTCTTCCAGGGGATCTTCTCCACCGAGGGACTGAACCCGCGTCTCCTGCACTGCAGATGGATTCTTTACTGCTGAGCCACTGGGGAAGCCCAATCGGATTATACCCATGCATAAAATTCTGCTGTTATTTCACATTGTCTAAAAGATAATGCTCCGACTCCAGTACAGCTTTCATGTCTTAACCCTTGCAACCTTTCCATTTGCATCAACCACCAATCTAGACACGTAATTTACACTCAAATAATTATTTAGTTGTTCCTTGTATTAACATGCCTTTATGCATCCTAGTTGTTTTTCTTGAAATGTCTGTTACCCTTCTACATCTATGTAACTCTTTCTTATGTCTCAAGATTCATCACTGCCTCCAGGGAGTTTCCAGTGGTAAAGAATCCTCCTGCCAATGCAGGAGATTCAAAAGATGCGGGTTCCATCCCTGAGTCAAGAAGATTCCCTGGAGAAGGAAATGGCAATCCACTCCAGTATTCTTGCCTGGAAAATCCCATGAACAGAGGCGCCTGGCCACTAGTCTGTGGGGTCACAAAGAGTCAGAAATAACAGAGTGACTGAGCACACACCAGGGAGTTTTCCTAGAAATTTTCAGCCTGGGCTTTATGGCAGCTCTCTCCAGAACAACCTGGTATTCACAGTAACGTTTGCCTATCTCTATCACTTTCCTTACTATATTATATTTAAATACTCCTTTCAGGTGTCTGCATTCATCTTTAATCCATAACCTAAAAACTGTCTTATATGTTATTTTCTATATGAGATTTAGCATATATGACACATTCTATAAATGTTGCTGAATTGCTATTGGCTCCTTGCATTCATTCCTTGTGAAGATTAATGATGACTAGATTGAATGACAACCTAATTTGTAGCTATATGCTTTGATAAAAATAATGGCATATTTTGTCTTTGGAACTTTTGAAATCAAATGTGAATTTGGATAGTATTAGAAAAATATGTCTAATAGCAAATACATATATGTATGAATTAAGGCAAGAATATTTTTGTGTTTTCTTTCATATTCTAAGAAAGTGGTGTTATTTGTAATTTGGGGGGACTGTGGTAGCAATTTTATTGGTTTGTTTCAGTTTTATTTTTCATAGGAAATAGTGGTCTTTTATCATTAACAATTTTATGCACATGACACAAATACATTTCCATTTATAGTGTATATTCTTTATCACATAGGATATAGGAAAACCCATTATACGTATTTTAAGTATTTTACTGAATATATTTTGTGACTATACTACTATTTGATCATAAAGTCTTTTAAAATTCTTTTGATTCAATTATTTAAATTACTTATTGAGGTTTTCTTGATAAATTTAATTGCTGCAGTAGATTCTGAAAATCTGTAAAAACCTTTGAGACAAGTAGAGACATTATCTGACATTTGTATAAATCCCAAACAAATCAACAATAAAGAAAATTATCTTTGGTTTAAATATATAAAACTTTAAATAATATTTGGAAAATACATTTTTATTTTTATGTATCTAATCATAAAGCACCAAATATAAGAGTCTCTTTAAAGCAAATACATTAATGAATTAAAATTTTATTTAGGTTCCATGGAATTCTGATATTAATGAATTGTTCTGAGTGTAGTTTCTATGAGACAGTTATATGGGCAACTATTGATAATGATTTTACAATATTATTTTTTCTCCCCAATTCAGTTTTATTTGTGTCTACTCTTTTTCTCAGCAGTCCACCCACACTAATGTTTTTGCTATTTACCTTCATGTTGAGTCTTGTTACTTTCTCTCTGGCAATGTCAAAGTAATCTTCACACTGTCAATTTTTGTTGGAATGAATTCTACTAACTCTTTTAAAGATGACTGTCCTTCTGTTTGGTATTTGCTATAAGGCTGACTACTTCTACACGCAAGCAAAATGCTTTATGCTCCATGGTCTGACACATAGACTTATGAAGTTTCTAAAAAGCTGAAGGTTTAATCTTTGGCATAGTTTTCCAATAATTGACTACTTTCTTATCAGTTTTGGAGATCAAGCTTTCTGCAGCCTTAGCAATTTTTCAGACTTTTTTTTTTTTAGGTTATTTTCTTCAGAGAAGCTTTAATGCATATCCTCTCCTCATGTGATCTTCTCCTATAAAAAAAAATAATACACAGCACCAAAATCCTTCTAAAAAATTCCCCAAACCTGCTACATTTAAGTAAAATTTAGTGTTCAACATGTTTTTCTTAAAATTATTATCTGCTGACTAAAGTCTTGTTTACAAATGGAATTTTATAACGCCTATTTAGTCTTTTATGCTTCATATTTTTGTGTTTTCTAGAATTTCAGTATAAAGCTGTTCAATATTTCAGAATTCTCAACATAACATTTGATATACTATAGCCTTTCTAATAATTATAATAAATAGCACCCATTTAATAGGTGCAGAAATCACAATAAATCAAGAAGTCTAAGTAAGTTTCTGAAGTTCTGTCATTTTCTCTTTACACAGATGCCGTTTACAAGATGCTCAGTTAGATTCCAATTAGTTGGAATGTGGTATTTTTGTTTAATTGGCATTTTTTAGGTAATCTGTGTAGTAAACAAATAAATGAACATTTAACTGTTTCAGTCTTTCCTTTGAAAGCATTTTTTCCTTGTATTTTTTGTCTGCATTTATGAGTGAAGTTATAATAAAATGCAAAGTAATAGATATTTGATGATTTAGAATCTTTCAGTGATACAAGCATAGTGAGCAACATAGGTATAAATGGAAATAATAAACTGTAAAGGGAAATATGGCTAAATCTGAACTGGCTCAAAGTATGCACTTACTTTGTGCATTTTTTCAGCCTCTTTAATAAGCTCTGTCATTATCATCTGCCACATTTTCTACAGAAGTCTAGAAATACCTAGAAGTCAAACGCTGGCTGGTTTGAGTCTTTAGATATGTTTCATTTTCCATATTGAGTGCTTTTCATTAAATCCAGACTATAAAATGCAAAATATGTGATATGAAAGTCCAGACTGTTTAGTTTTCACTGTAGTAGGAGTAGGTTCACAAACACAGAGAACTCTTCTATATTACTTTAATGCTAAATCCTCAATGCCTATAGCAATGTGTAGGGCACACTAATGAATTTGAGTTTCCATCTCATGTATAAGAAATATAAAATGAATAACATAAATTGAATAATTGAGTGCTTAAGTACTAAACACTCTTTTCTTATTATCATGTGACTCTGTGAAATAATTACTGAAAATGTATTTATGAGTTAGATAAAAATTTACAAAAATAAGTATTTCTCTCCTAAATGTGCTAAATTTCATGCTAGAAGAAATACAATGAACAAGAAATGGAATCTTCTCTCTAGTTGTTTACAGTGTACCAAAGGAAAGGATATGCATATAAATAAAGTTTTGAATAGACAGTACAAACTTTGGTTAAAATGTATTATATATTCTAGATGACACCAATTTAAAGACACTTGAAACACAGGTTTGAGATTGAATTAGTTGAATGTAAGAACCTTAATGATGAGATCTTTTATTGTTAAGATTATATAGCATATTTTCTCACTATTTTCACTACAAAGGTGGTATAAAGTTTTTCTAATACTTGGTAAAGAAATAATGTGTGTCTTCATTTTGAAGAGTCTAACTTGGATATTCAAGAACAGGGTATGTAAAGGACAGAGAGTTGGAAGTATGAACCAAGTGGTTGCAAATCCTTCAGTTCAGTTCAGTTCAGTTCAGTTCAGCTCAGTCACCCAGTCATGTCCAACTCTTTGCAACCCCATGAAATGCAGCATGCCAGCCCTCCCTGTTCATCACCATCTCCTGGAGTTCACTCAAATTCACATCCATGAGGTCAGTGATGCCATTCAGCCATCTCACCCTCTGTCGTTCCCTTCTTCTCCTGCCCCCAATCCCTCGCAGCATCAGAGTCTTTTCCAATGAGTCAACTCTTCCCATGAAGTGGCCATAGTATTGGTGTTTCAGCTTTAACATCAGTCCTTCTAAAAAACACTCAGGACTGATCTCTTTTAGAATGAACTGGTTGGATCTCCCTGCAGTCCCAGGGACTCTCAAAAGTCTTCTCCAACACCACAGTTCAAAAGCACCAATTCTTCGGTGCTCAGCTTTCTTCACAGTCCAACTCTCACATCCATACATGACCACAGGAAAAACCATAGCCTTGACTAGACAGACCTTTGCTGGCAAAGTAATATATCTGCTTTCAATATGCTATCTAGGTTGGTCATAACTTTCCTTCAAAGGAGTAAGCGTCTTTTAATTTCATGGCTGAAGTCACCATCTGCAGTGATTTTGAAGCCCCCCAAAATAAAGTCTGACACTGTTTCTACTGTTTCCCCATCTATTTCCCATAAAGTGATGGGACTGGATGCCATGATCTTCGTTTTCTGAATGTTGAGCTTTAGCCAACTTTTTCACTCTCCTCTTTCACTTTTATCAAGAGGGTCTTTAGTTCCTCTTCACTTTCTGCCGTTAGGGTGGTGTCATCTGCATATCTGAGGTTATTGATGTTTTTCCTGGGAAACTTGATTCCAGCTTGTGATTCATCCAGCCCAGCATTTCTCATGATGTACTCTGCATATAAGTTAAATAAGCAGGGTAACAATATATAGGCTTGATGTACCCCTTTCCTGATTTGGAACCAGTCTGTTGTTCCATGTCCAGTTCTAACTGTTGCTTCCTGACCTGCATACAGATTTCTCAGGAGGCAGGTCAGGTGGTCTGGTATCCCATCTCTTTCAGAGTTTTCCACAGTTTATTGTGATCCACACAGTCAAAGGATTTCACATAGTCAATAAAGCAAAAGTAGATGTTTTTTTGTGGAACTATTTTCCTTTTTTGATGATCCAGCAGATGTTGGCAATTTGATCTCTGGTTCCTCTGACTTTTCTAAAACCAGCTTGAACATCTGCAAGTTCATGGTTCACGTATTGCTGAAGCATTCTGGAGAATTTTGAGCATTACTTTACTAGCATATGAGATGAGTGCAATTGTGTGGTAGTTTGAGCATTCTTTGGCATTGCCTTTCTTTGGGATTGTAATGAAAACTGACCTTTTCCAGTCCTGTGGCCACTGCTGAGTTTTCCAAATTTGCTGGCATACTGAGTGCAGCACTTTCACAGCATCATCTTTCAGGATTTGAAATAGCACCACTGGAATTCCATTACCTCCACTAGCTTTGTTCGTAGTGATGCTTTCTAAGGCCCACTTGACTTTACAATCCAGGATGTCTGGCTCTAGATTAATGATCACAGCATCATGATTATCTGGGTTGTTAAGATCTTTTTTGTACAGTTCTTCTGTGTATTCTTGCCACCTCTTCTTAATATCTTCTGCTTCTGTTAGGTCCATACCATTTCTGTCCTTTATCGAGCCCATCTTTGCATGAAATGTTCCCTTGTTATCTCTAATTTTCTTGAAGAGCTCTTTAGTCTTTCCCATTCTGTTGTTTTCCTCTATTTCTTTGAATTGATCGCTGAGGAAGGCTTTCTTATCTCTCCTTGCTATTCTTTGGAATTCTGCATTCAGATGCTTATATTTTTCCTTTTCTCCTTTGCTTTTTGCTTTTCTTCTTTTCACAGCTATTTGTACGGCTTCCCCTAACAGCTATTTTGCCTTTTTACATTTCTTTTCCATGTGGATGTTCTTGATCCCTGTCTCCTGTACAGTGTCATGAACTTCCGTCCATAGTTCATCAGGCACTCTGTCTATCAGATCTAGGCCCTTAAATCTATTTCTCACTTCCACTGTATAATCATAAGGGATTTGATTTAGGTCATACCTGAATGGTCTAATGGTTTTCCCTACTTTCTTCAATTTAAGTCTGAATTTGTCAAAAGGAGTTCATGATCTGAGCCACAGCCAGCTCCCAGTCTTGTTTTTGTTGACTGTATAGAGCTTCTCCATCTTTGTCTGCAAAGAATATAATGAATCTGATTTCGGTTTTAACCATCTGGTGATGTTCATGGGTAGAGTCTTCTCTTGTGTTGTTGGAAGAGGGTGTTTGCTATGGCCAGTGTGTTCTCTTGGCAAAACTCTATTAGCCCTTGCCCTGCTTCATTTCGTATTCCAAGGCCAAATTTGCCTGTTACCCCAGGTGTTTCTTGACTTTCTACTTTTGCATTCCAGTCCCCTATAATGAAAAGGACATCTTTTTTGGATGTTAGTTCTAAAAGTTCTTGTAGGTCTTCATAGAACCATTCAGCTTCTTCAGCATTACTGGTTGGGGCATAGACTTGGACTACTGTGATATTGAATGGTTTGCCTTGGAAACGAACAGAGATCATTCTGTTGTTTTTGAGATTGCATCCAAGTACTACAAATCTTTAGATCATCAACATAAAAACTGATCTGGAATACATGGATTGAAGGAAAAATCAAAGCCCTAAAACTCAAATTTAAATTCTGATACAACTTTCTTTCTTAGAAGAAATAATCATTATAGAGGCAAGATCAAATACAGTGTCTGAATCCATTTTTAATATTTTAAAAATATTGGATAACTACATTTGTTTGGCAGATAATATATACTTTGGCAGCCTCATACTTTGACCACCTGATGCAAAGAGTCTACTCATTGGAAAAGACCCTGATTCTGGAAAGATTGAGGGCAGGAGAAGAAGAGAATGACAGAGGATGAGATGGCATCAGTGACTCAATGGACATGAGTTTGAGCAAACTCCAGGAGATAGTGAAAGACAGGGAAGCCTGGTGTACTTTGTGACTGAACAACAATGAACAACAACATAGGAGATAAGGCAGGATGAAGGTTTTTCATGAACTTTGATTCTTAACATTTTTAAAAGAGTGTTAAAACCACTAAGAATATAATGAATTTATAGATCCACTCTCTCCTCGGGAAAAATAATAATGATTTACAATTTTATGCATTTTTTGGAAGGTCATAGACCTCTGAGATCTAGAACCTATTCCAGAATAATGTTCTTAATAACACTGAAACCAGTTTTTAACCATCATTTCACACTTGCATAAAATTTTAATTGTTCTGAATTCATACCTATACAAACTGGAGGGCTGGGCTGCCAGAAGTATCGATTTTCTACCTGAATGCAGGTTATTCTTTCCTCTCCTTGAAGTTCATATCCTGGGTCACACTGAAAAATCACAGTGTCTCCAGGTTCTCGTCCATCCCCATTTCGAGTTCCATTCATAGGAACCCCTGGGTCACGACATGCAGTGGCAACTGAACCTATGAACAAATAGAAACAAACTTTTAGTTTTGATGGAAACCAAATCAATTTAAAAGTTCCAGACCTAATATTTGATAGGCTTTTACATACTTAAAAAAATAACTTAAAAATGCCTGGGTCATAATTCCCTGTGCTATACAAATATATCCTTGTTGCTTTTAAATGAGGTATAATTTATACCTCCCTGATGGCTCAGCAGGTAAAGAATCTGTCTGCAATGCTGGAGATGTCAGTTCAATCCTTGGGTTGGTAAGATCCTTTGGAGGAGCAAATGGCTACCCACTCCACTATTCTTGCCTGGAAAATCCCATGGGCAGAAGAGCCTGGTAGGCTATAGTCCATAGGGTCACAAAGAATTGGACATGACTGAGCATGCACACATGTTTCATATATAATATATAAAAATTATCTATGCTGTACATCTGAAATTAACATAACATTGCAAATCAGTGATACCTCAATTTGATAAAAAATATTGCTAATTTTTAAATACCCACACAATAAATACTTTTAAATTGTTTTTTCATAAATAATTTATTTGTTAACTTGCTTCAAGCAGTAACATGACATTTTAGTAGTTCTACTCAAAACTCAATATTTTGATGCTCTGTGAGAGACATTGTAAAGAGGATGAAAAGACAGCTACAAACTAGAAGAATATATTTGCTTGGCTTATATACCACACAGTACTAGTATTCTAGAATATATGAAGAATTCTTAGAACTGGGGGGGAAAAAAAGAAGAAAAAATCCAATTACAAAATGGGCAAAACACATTCCAATAAAGGGGATACCTGATGGCACATGAAAAGATGTTCCTACACTGTTGGTGGGAATGCAAACTAGTACAGCCACTATGGAGAACAGTGTGAGATTCCTTAAAAAATTGCAAATAGAACTACCTTATGACCCAGCAATCCCACTGCTGGGCATACACACTGAGGAAACCAGAATGGAAAGAGACACATGTACCCCAATGTTCATCGCAGCACTGTTTATAATAGCCAGGACATGGAAACAACCTAGATGTCCATCAGCAGAGGAATGGATAAGAAAGCTGTGGTACATATACACAATGGAGTATTACTCAGCTGTTAAAAAGAATTCATTTGAATCAGTTCTGATGAGATGGATGAAACTGGAGCCAATTATACAGAGTGAAGTAAGCCAGAAAGAAAAATACCAATATAGTATACTAACACATATATATGGAATTTAGAAAGATGGCAATGACGACCCTGTATGCAAGACAGGAAAAAAGACACAGATGTGTATAACGGACTTTTGGACTCAGAGGGAGAGGGAGAGGGTGGGATGATTTGGGAGAATGGCATTCTAACATGTATACTATCATCTAAGAATCGAATCGCCAGTCTATGTCTGACGCAGGATGCAGCATGCTTGGGGCTGGTGCATGGGGATGACCCAGAGAGATGTTATGGGGAGGGAGGTGGGAGGGGGGGTTCATGTTTGGGAACGCATGTAAGAATTAAAGATTTTAAAATTAAAAATAAATAAATAAATAATTTTTTTAAAAAAAGAAAGAAAAGATGTTCAGCATCATTAACTGTTAAAGAAATGTAAATTAAAACCACAATGAGATACCTATCAAGTTAGCTAAAATAAGATATATATAACACCAAATGCTGGGAAGATTCTTAAAAAAAAAAAAGAAAATGAATTACGCATACACTTTCGGGAGAAATGTAAAATGGAATAGTCACTCTGGAAAGATGACACTTTCTTGAAAAAAATAAATATATGCTTACCATGACCCAGTAACTATACTCTTGTATATTTATTCCAGTGAAATGACAACTTGTGTTCACGTAAAAATTTGAACATGGAGGTTCACAGGAGTTTTCTTTGCCAGAACTAAAGACTAAGTGGAAACCTAATGTCCTTCAACAGGTGAACCATTAAACTAAGTTTATACCATGGAATACTGCTCGGCAATAAAAAAGGAATGCTGATACATAGGACATCTTAGGTGTATCTGAAAGCAATTATGATGAGTAAAAATTACAATAGCCTCTACCTAGGGAACATTCTTGAAGTGACAGTATTACAAAGTAGGAAAACAGATTACTAGTTACCAAACATTGTTGGGGGAGGAGATGGAAGGAGATCACTATGACTATGCTGCTAAGTCACTTCAGTCGTGTCTGACTCTGTGCGACCCCATAGACAAGAGCCCACCAAGCTCTGCCATCCCTGGGATTCTCCAGGCAAGAACACTGGAGTGGGTTGCCATTTCCTTCTCCAATGCATGAAAGTGAAAAGTGAAAGTCAAGTCGCTCAGTCGTATCCAACTCTTCGCGGACCCCAGGGACTGCGGCCTACCAGGCTCCTCTGTCCATGGGATTTTGCAGGCAAGAGTACTGGACTGGGTTGCCATTGCCTTCTCCACACTATGACTATAAAACACTCAAAAGAGGGATCTTTGTGATGGAATTGCATTGTGGTTTGCCTCTGGTGGTGGTGATCAAATCTACATAGAACTATATAAACACAATAAACATACACCCACAAAGGAGCATAAGTAAAATTAATGAAATCTGAATAAGGTTTGTGGATTGTATCAATGTCAATTTTTTGGTTGTGATATTGTGCTATGGTTATGCAAGAAAATGCCATTGGAGGGAATTGGGTAAAGGATATACAGGATCTCTATTATTTCTGACAACTGTATAGAAATCTAAAATTATCTAAATTTTAATTTAAAAATCATTAGAAGAGAGTGGTATGGTACTATGGGAAAACAACTGTTCTTTTATTAATATATACAATATATGGCACATTTAATAATATAATTAACTACATCAGACAGGTTAATGGAACAGGAACAGCTTAATTATTTTGAATTACTACAAAGCAAATTTATTCTAAAGCATATGATAATTAAGTCTCAAGACAAAGAATGTATTAACTTTTTCATTTAAGCTATTATTAAACTATATTCATGAATGTAGGCTGCAGTACTTGTATACATTACTTTTTAAAGTGCGTATTAAAGTACACAAAATTGCTGGATTACAGACACATAACTAGTATTCATTCATTTATTCACTAACTTAATATATTCCAGGCATTGTGTTGGGTGCTAGGAATACAAAGGGGAAATAAGCAGACACAAAACTGAACAGACTTTGAATTGTTCAAACTGTGTAGTGGTGGCACCTATGAACAGATTCTGTTGTATACATCCTTAGTAGGTTAATAACCAGGTACACAGGTAGGTAGGTAGCTATGCTACTGCTGCTGCTAAGTCACTTCAGTTGTATCCAACTCTGTGTGACCCCACAGACAGCAGCCTTCTTCTCCAAGGTAGCTTTTTGTAGCTCATCTGTTTAATACACATACATACAGAACAAAGAAACCAGAGGATCTCACACAAATATTGTAATGTTTCGACTTTCCAAGTCATTTGGGAATCAAAAGGACTACATCAATTTTAAAAATAACACACACTCTAATATCGGTGGTATGCATAAAAGCTGAAATGACAAAAAAGTGATTTCATATACATATATATACACACTTATAATCACACACACATATATGTATACACACACACGTATAACACACAAACTGAATAGAAAAAATTGTTTATATATCTTCTTGGAAAGAGTGAAGGAAGTTATTTTTAAAGGGTTAATATTTAAAGGGTTACTTTTTAAAAAGGTTACAAAATGTAGACTACAAATGTCATTTTACCTTAAATTACATTAAATTAAAATTTAAACCATGTATCATTATATACATCATCAGCAATCTTACAGTTGCTTCATTGTACTGTTAAACTAGCATTCCTGAGCAATGGCCAAGGACAAGGACTTAACATGCATAATTCATTTCATTCTACTAACAACCCAATCAGTCAAGTGCCATTATTGTTCTTAAATATTTTAGAGGTGAGAAAACAAAAGTTTAGGAAGGATAAGTAACTTTTTCAATATTACAGAAATTAGAGTGCAGAACCAAGGTTTACACCTGTTAGTCTGATTTCAGAAGTCAAATTTTTAAATGATACAGGAGAATGTCCTCTTCTATCTGTTAACTGTTCTCGAGGTACAATTTCTTTCTCAGTTAAATATAATAAACCTCATTAAGAAACTATTAAAAATACAGAGTATATCCATAAAAAGAAATGCTATAGTGTGCATAAACATGTCTATCCTAAAATATTCAAATGATCTTTTGAGTTATTTTTAGTTGATAATAGAATAAAAATCAAACTCATATGGGAGAATATGGAGGGAAGTGGGGCAGGGGCATGGTTCCAATTGCCAAGTGGATTTGTTCTCTAATACCTATGTTCCTTAGCAGAACATCCATCAGGCATTACAGGGTCTGGCAATGACAATCTTTTAATATTGATAGACACTTTTTTGGTAAATTTTTGTGATAAACTTAGTTATTAAGTTTTTCTTGAATTGCTCTGGGATGATTCCACTAACACTAAAACTGATCTATGAACTGGCTTTACAATATAAAAGTGGATTGGGATGTTCTACATACAAGATTTACACTTAGCAAGTTTTTATTGGAAAGGAGTGATATAAATGTAAAATGTGCTACAACTTTCAAACTGAAATGATATAAAAGATAATGAAAACAATTAATTTTGTTGTTGTTTTTGTGATTGTTGAGGCTTCCTACGTGCTGGACTCTTGCATCTGCAAAAAACTTGAAGCTTAGTATGAACATTCTCAAAAGTAAAAATGTACATACAGCAATGTTACACAAATATTGAAATGTATAACTGTGGCTTACGAGTATTTAAAGAAAAAAGATGTTTGGCCCCTATCATCAGAGTTACTATGCTTAAAGATTTAAATTGGAACCTAGTAACTAAAATCAGAAGGCTTCAATATGACAGCTAATATATATAAAAATATTCATTTGCCTTTGGGGCTGGTTGACTTGAAGGAAGAGAGGTGGTAAAACTGTACTATGTCTTTTCTCTTAATTAATAAATAAATTAGGAGTAAGATTTTAAAACAAAATAGAGAACAATAGGGTTTAGTAAAAGACCAAATATTTTTCTTCTTGGAATTACTTGAATTCTAAAGGCAATTAGTTAAATATATATAGAAACAATTACTTGCTGTGAATGCTGTTGTCTTATTTTCTTTACTTATTCAAAGTTTAATCTCTATACAGGTTATTCACTGTACTTGTGGGTAGGCAAAAAAACATTTATTTTGGTATCAATCATTTTTGTTTTATGCATTAAAACAAAAGCTATAGCTATTGAAGAAAATAAATAACCATTTCAAAAGCCATGGACTGAAATAATCTCACAAAATTAGCATGATTTAAAATAAATTATATAATACTAGAGAATAGTAAGTATTAGGCACATGTGTAAAAATAGGTTAAGTATCTTTATTTGATATTTATTGCTTAATTTTATGGAACATACAATTCTCATGATAAACAATTCTAATTTGCTTTAATTTTTAATTTAATATATACATATGTATGTATAAAACACAGGGTGTTTTTCGCTATTAAGTATTTTAACTTATCAACTATTTTATATATATAAAATCTAAAAAGCCACCCATTAGAAATAATATATTTGCCACCAAATTATTAACATAGATAATTTATATTTATTTTCTTAATTTCTTCAGTTCAAATTACTTCAAATTTGATTGCTGAAATGAATATCTGCATTTTTCATATTAGGTTTAAGTATGACATTCTTGATTTTCTTAACAAAAATATGTAAGGTAAGCACAAACTCTAACAGAGATAAAAGGTCTTAACAACCTTGCCTCATCTGCAATGATATAAAGAAAGGAACATTCTAGAAAGTGCATATAATAGGCTTAAATGCTATCCTATCCAAATAAACCTTGGATTTAACTTTCAAAACCTGATGAAATTGACAATAAAAAATAACTTCCTTTCTATGTCTTTCTCCCCAAAAGGAATGGACATTTATATTTTGGTTAGTAAAGAATAGGACTTATTAAGTGTTTCACAGCTCTTAGACCAGTTGATTATTCAATAGAAACTGTAATAGTCACAGGGAAAAGGTATATAAATAGAAGAGAATGTGATTAGTAAAGCAATACGCAATATTTACTGGACACTTACTATCTTTTAAACATTTGTACTATGAGCTGTTTCTCACTGGATTCACGAGAAGTCTGGACACTATTATTATCCATATTTTTCAAATGAGAAAATTGAGGCTTAAAAAAGATAACCCTGCTCTATATCACATAACTGTTTAAAGTGGACAAAGTGCCGTATGCACACATGAGACCATAACCGAGGGACATTTCTTAAGTAAAAAATGATAGAACTTTTGTAATAAAAAGTACTGAGAGTGTGAACCATAGTATGGAGTGCAAGTAAAATCAGGACTTCAGTGGAAATTTCTAAAATATGTTATTATTCCTTAAATGTCATTATAAAATCAGAAGAAAAACTACCTGGAGAAATCCAAAAACCTACATATGTAATAATACTTAACTTTAAATATATTAATTTCTTACTTAAATTGCACAGATATTAACAATGCGGTCTTATTCACAGGATTCCATTGGTATACATTGTATCAAACCGAAAAAAGTCTGTTTATCTAAGAAAGAGATATATGTTAAACAACTATATGCAACATGAATGATAATTAGAATAGATACCAATAAAATAATGACAATTATGATTATTGTCTATATTGAGAGCATCTATTGTACAAAACACTTTACTAGAACCTAAGTTTATATACTCTTAGACTAAAACACAAGTTCTTATGAAGTATTATCATCCCTATTCTAAATGAGTAATATAAGCTTCCCATCGTATTATGTGCTTATTCTTAGCAGATGTGGAAT
Source organism: Ovis aries (assembly GCF_016772045.2). NCBI lineage: Eukaryota > Metazoa > Chordata > Mammalia > Artiodactyla > Bovidae > Ovis > Ovis aries. The sequence goes on along the minus strand of NC_056062.1, from coordinate 64,952,123 downwards.
TTGAACTCAAGAAACAGCAGGGCTCTTAAGTATTAGAGTATATTGTCTCATTACAAATCTACCACATTACCAGATAAAACAAGCAAAAAGGCATGCCCTACTAATGGAACTTTGACAGTTGTTTCTTAATGAAAGAACTAGGCTGAAAAAGTTAGAACTAATTTGAAACAGAAAGGCAAGAGCAGTTTATATAACCCATTTCTTGTTCCTGATATCTCACTATAAAGGGAAACAAAAAAGAAAGACTCAAGGTTATTTTGTAGGTATTATTAAAAGTAATAAAAACCAAATTTAACCTGATATATGCTGAACTTGGGCTTCACAGGTGGTGCTAGTGGTAAAGAATCTGCCTGCCTGCCAATGCAGCAGATATAAGAGTAAGAGATGTGGGTTCAGTCCCTGGATCTGGAAGATTCCCTGGAGAGGACACAGCAACCCACTCCAGTATTGTTGCCTGGAGAATGCTATGGACCGAGGAGTCTGGCAGGCTACAGTCCATGGGGTTGCAAAGAGTTTGACACAACTGAAACGATAGCACCTCACACAGAATGCCAGATTTAGCAATGTATGTGCCAAATGGTATTAAGTAATTATAGTAAAAAGGACATTTCCCTCCTATTGTTTTTCTCATTCTCTCTCTTCTTCCTGCTCTCTCTCTCTCTCTCTCTTTTTTTTTTTTTTTCCAAATTTCTTTCCTTATGGTTCTTTAAGAGAATAGAAGCAGTGAAGTAGGCACACCCTCACCTCTGGAATCTGTATCCACAGTCTCTGCTTCCTCTCCTGTTGCAATGAAGCTGTCCTTGCTCTATGTAAGGCTAATCCTAGTTCTTGTCTTGAAAGAACTTCATTCCTAAACATTCTTCAACTCTTCTAATTCACTAGGTTTTCCTTCTGTACTGGGTCACAACCAGTAACATACAAATGTGACTTATAACTTCCATCTTAAATAAACAGACTGTTCATTACATTCCTATCCTCCTCCAATTGTTTTCTCATTCCCTTCCTTTCTTTAGTAGAACACTTATCAAATATCTATCCTGAGGGAGATATCTATACAACTGTCTCCAATTTTATCAGCGATATTCATTTATGCTAATTATATATATATATATGTCTTTGTATATAATTTAAAAAGAATTTATTCAAGTGAGGAAAGTTTATATTAGTATTATTTAGGAATTGTTTTTACAATGTTTTCAGTCTTTACCAATAGTCTAAATCTACTGAAAGAGTTAAATGCATTTATTGTTAAGCAACATGAAACCTTATCAAATCAAGTTTTGCTACACCCTATGGATAAATAGTCCTCATATATAAGACATTGAAGAGAATCTTTCATAAGAGTTAAAAATAGTTCATCAAGTAAATATGTGTGAAATGAATGAATGAATGAACAAAACTATAACTAGTCATTTCAATGTATGCTTAAGCTTTATTTATAATTTAGGATTTGTTTCACACTGGGAAACATTTACTCCAAGTGCAGTAACAACATTTATATTACATTTTAATTTGTGTTACTCTCTCTGGATAACCTGAAGCCATTTTTAGAATAATATAGATAGCACTAAATACTACAGAAAATGACTGAGTTATCATTTTTATAATTCATCAGTACTGTAAATACACTTCTGACTTCTCACTTTATATTTGTTTTCATCTAATTTAATTAGAAATGTTCATTTCAACTAAAATGGTCCTAACTAACACATGCACATGTGTCAAATATATTATGGATGATAATTCAGAGATAACGTTTGAATTACCATCTTGGTTACCTTGGGCTAATTAATACTCCAGTTTTCTTATGGCATTGCTCTGTACAACAAAGAAAAAATACACTAAAATCACTTATAATTTCTTGTGTGTCCTTTCTGTTCAGAAAGCTGATTTTTTGGCATAAACTTGTTTATCTCAAGAACTTTTGAAAAACCTAAGATCTGATACAATTGGATAGATAATACTATAAAAAGCAGAAGAATTGTACTGTAGTAAGACAGGGACATTGATCAGATTGCCTTAGTTCTCTGAATTTTGTCTGCCTTGTCAGTAAAACTGACATAGTAATAATTTACCTGACTGATTTAGTATTAGAAAAAATCTTAAAGTATTATTCTATCAATTAAATTGTATAATTGAAAATTATATGATATGAAAATGTCAATTCTAATTCAAAGAGCAGTAGATTTTACTATTCACTGAAGTAGTTCACTTCACTATTCCAAGAAGTAGTTGTATTTTTTGCTGCAATATGTCAAGAAACTTCAGTAAGGTCATGGTCCAAATTTGGTATTCACAAGGCCTTATACTGTCCTCTTCAGTTTTATTGCCTTATACTTTTGTATTGACTAAGAAATCACACTATATTCTCCACTTCACTATCAATAAGGAAATCAAGCTGGGTAATAGGAATATTTAACCTGGAAGGAAATCTCATTGAGAATCAAATCAATCAGAAAATATTTGAAATGCAGATGGTAACCTAGAGTTGGATTTCACCCTGGAGAATTCTGCCCTTGATTGAGTCCTTGCTTTGTATGAGATCCATCAATTTTATAAAGAAGTTTCAACACTATTATTAGGCCTATACTCTGCCAGCTTCTCAGGAATGTGGCTATCTTTAGAATTTCATTATGATTTGGAAATACCTAATGATATGGCAAATAAGGTTATAGTAGATGATAAGATGACAGAGATATTCCATGCATGGGATGCAAAAGAAACCTCAAAGCTAGTGTTGTAGTATACTTCCAAGTACTTTATATAAACATACTGTTAAAAATACATATTTACTCATTTATTCACCAGGTAATTGTTGTAAACCCACTAGAAGCCAAGTATGCTTGGTATTGGAAATACATTTTAATAAGTCGACCTTGAATATTCACTGGAAGGACTGATGTTGAAGCTGAAGCTCCAATACTTTGGCCACCTGATGCCAACAACTGACTCATTGGCAAAGACCCTGGTGCTGGGAAAGATTGAAGGCAAAAGGAGAAGAGGGCAGAAAAGGATCAGATAGTTGGATAGCATCACCGGCACAATGAACATGAAAATGGGCAAACTTCAGGATACAGGAACAGGGAGGGCTGGCATGCTGTACTCCATGGGGTTTCTAATACTCAGACATGACTTAGCAACTGGACAATAACACCTCCATACCACCATCAATTCTTGTGCTCTAATATGTAGACAAAGTGAGGATAAAATCACTGGTCCAATGTTTTTTAAATCAAAAGTCATGTTAGGTTGACAGCTGTCAAAGGTACATACCTATACAGGAAACTGACTTTTTATCCAAGATTATAAAAGATTATGTGCTGTGCTTAGTAGCTCAGTTGTGTCCAACTCCTTGAGACCCCATGGACTGTAGCCTGCCAGGCTCCTCTGCCCGTGGAGATTCTCCAGGTAAGAATATTGGAGTAGGTTTCCATGGCCTGCTCCAGGGGATCTTCCCAACCCAGGAATCAAACTGGGGTCTTGTGCATTGCAGGTGGTTTCTTTATAAAGGATTATATAAAAGTCTAATTTGAAGTTGAATTCCAATATTTGGCGATTAACAGAATTAATTAGCAAAAAAAAGATAAACAGAAATATTTTATATAGTTTTGACTGATAGCACATAATACCAGTGTGTTTCTAATTTTACATTATAAAAAATTTCAACACAGTCAGATTCATTTAACATTTACTAACTACCAGGTGTAATGCCAAGTTCTGGTTATATAAATATTAATAGGATAATATCTTGTCCATCAAAGGAACATAATCTAAGAGGGATAGCAGATATGAATATGTCTTTAATATAATAAAATGTTTATTAAAATCATGTAACATCTGTCATATAAAGTGAAAAATTGTGGGCATGAAATAAAAAGCTAAAAGTGATTTAAATTATATAATTAAAATATGTACTGATTTATAATTTTAGATGAACTTTTCAAAATAATTATCTATACAAAAATTACTTAAAATAATTTCTAAAAAGTTAAAATACCATATATCTATTCACACAAAAACATCCTCTTTACATGACTTAAATAAACATTAAAAATAAGAGAAGCAAAATAATCATTTGTGGTACATGTGTACATTCTTTAATTGATTTTTTAGACATATTTAATGTCATTTTACTCAACCTACTCCAGTATTCTTGCTTGGAAAATTCCATGGACAGAGGAACCTGGTGGTCTATAGTCCACGGGGTCACAAACAGTTGGGCATGAATTAGTAACTAAACCACCACCACCACCAATGCCATTTTATTCTTTACGTAAGTATATGGTTTTCAATATATTCTTATTTTTATTGGTATTGTTAAAGCTATATCCAATATATTTTACATTGTTGGTATGTCAACAAATGTCTCCATAGGCTATAATATTTTTAATTGAGAAAGTTTTCTCTGTATAGGTATTGATGTATCCAGTAAGCATAGAGCTAGTTCTTTGAAATAGGGGAAAGTTTCAATTTGATCTTATGTCATAAAGCAATGTGTAAATATTTCAGCTTAAGTATTTTCACATATATTAAATCTTTATTTCTCTTTGGACACCTTTCTTTGATAAAATTTTTTCACAATATAAAACTTACCAAATTGTCTTAAATTATGATTTTTTGAAATATTTCACTTTTGGTTGTGTATGAAAAACAGTGCTTCAGATACAAACTTTCCTAAGTCTGAATGAAAATGAGCAGCAAAAGCAGAAACTAGTATTGATGTACTAAAATTTATATATTTATTTTTGAATCAGCATTTCTTTGTCATACATAAAGAAAAGGTTATTCAATTATTTTGCTGTACATAAAAATATTTGTAAATTTTAATGATAGTTTTATTTTGATAGAATTTGCTTGGTTGAAGTTATGAATCATATGTATTCCATAATCAATTCAAATTGTATTATCTTTTTCTTAATTTAATAAGAGCTTTGTTGTTGTCATGAAGTTGTATGTCACCAAAATTTATATTTGTACTATTATCACAAAACAGTTTATCCTTAATACTATAATTTTAATATATGTTCTTTGTCTCATTTATAAAAATATTTAAAAGATAATTGTTTGCTTAAAAGTTTAAAAAAAAAGTTATGTGCTGTTAACATAAATAGAAGTAAGATAAGTGAAAACAATTGCCCAAAGGAAAGAAGAGAGAACTGGAAGTACATTATTGTAGGGTTCTTACATTATATGTGAGGTTGTGTAATAGAATGTGATAGTAGATTTTGATTAAAAAATGTATGTTATTAATATCAGAGCAAGTACACCCCAACCTCCAAAATGTTTAACTAATAATTTAATAGAGGGGGAAAATGATGATGGAATGCACAGGTGGGTCCAATAAAAACTGATTTTCAATATGGTTTAATTAGTAGCTTAAAAAAGACGTAGACAAATATTAATAATAATATAGAATACTTTAGGCATAGTGTTATCAACCAAGTGTATCTCATTGGTATTTAATTCCAAATAATGGCAAGTGTACACTGTTATCCTTTCAAGTGCACGTGGTTCTTTGTGACCCATGGACTGTAGCCCGCCAGGCTCCTCTGTCCCTGGGGATTCTCCAGGCAAGAACACAGGAGTGATTTGCCACGTCCTCCTCCATGTGATCTTTCCAGCCTCGGGACTGAACCCAGATCTCCCGCACTGCAGGCAACTCTTTAATATCTGAGCCATCAGGGAAGCCCAAGAATACTGGAGTGGGTAGCCTATCCCTTCTCCAGGGGATCTTCTCGACCCAGGAATCAAATTAGGGTCTCCTGCATTGCAGGTGGATATTTTACCAGCTGAGATACCAGGGAAGCCCAGAAGCACGTATGCTGGAGCATTAAAAAAATAATAATAATAATAAGTCTAAGTAAATTTAAAATTGTTATTTGAGAAGTTCTTCTGCTAATGAAGGTGGCATGTTAACACTTTCCACATATGCAGAAGAGAATTTAGAACTAAAGTGATAAAATTAGTTCAGTAGAGTTTTCACTTGTTCTAGATGAAAAATGATGTTTCTTTTTTAAACAGATTTATGTCTTATAGTTTTCACATGGTTAATGACATCACTATGATGCCCATATATGTTAACATATATTGAGTGCAAGTTGTATTTTCAGCATTAATTTTCTTTTAGTTTTAATTGAGAAGTTATTGGGATTTTTGATGATTAGCACATTAAATGTAAAAAGCATGATGATTAGCAGACATTTTGAGCAAGTGGTACAAAATCCTTAGTATGTAGATAATAAAAGTCTAAGAACCATAGAGTTAATCCAAATAGGTATTTCAACAGCTTATCATATTAAAATGTATAGACAATTTGTTCCTAAAATAAAAATACCAAGGATCAGCATCTTAAAATATTAATACACTATTAGGTCTAAATTTCATGTTTTAATATCATATATATTAAACTCTCAATCAAAATATCCCATTTTTCACATGAAGTTAACAAGTTATTAGGAAAAATTTGTCTATTAATACCAATCATATCAGATTCCCCAGGATAAATCTAAAACCAGGGAGAAATGTTACTTAGGAAACAATTCAAACAATCTTTTTTCTTTTTTTTAGGAAACATTCAAACCAAAAGAACATGCCTATAGTAGCTAGATACTTATAAAAAATCAACTACCTTTTTAATACATCAGGTAATTTAAAATGACAGATTTTGTCAGTGTTATGACTCCCAATCACCATTTAATTACATTTCATATTTTAGAATATAAAGTGAGCCCCACCATAGCTTACAAAATTTTAATATAATACAGAAGCCAAGAAAGTTTCATTTAATTCTGTATTCTACTAATTACTTGATTGTACATAAAAATAACCAATCCATACATAATTTAACCACTAAAATTATTTTTACAACTTACCTAAATATGTTTTATTGAAGTGGGATCATGTGGGATTCCTTGCTTGTTTAAAATGTGTTTCTGGATGTACTAAGATGCTTTGATTCACAAATTATAAAAAACAGAATATTCTTCTAGATCCCTTCCTGCGATCCTTTTGAGCTCAGTTTCAACTTTCGCAATAATAAGTTTCTCTGACCTCCTTCTTAATCTCGGCTTGGGCTTTTCCTCACTGCAACCTTCAGGTGAACTTTCTATTGTACGTCATAGGTCATGGTGTAATTAGCTTTCTTAAGAAATGAATATTCAGTATACACTTTCTCCTTAAATGTGGAGTTTAAATAAGGCCACAACTACCATAAACATATATTGTAAAACAATATTTCTATGATAAAATAAATTATTGTTAATTTACCCCATAAAATAAATAACAAACACTTTCATGGCAAAGACATTCAGACTATAGCTTTATAGCACATCTGTTCAACTTCTACTTCTGTGTGTATTTCAAGAATACATATTTCTCACTTATCTGGCTAACTCATGGCTTGACAGCTTTATGTATCTTTCAAACCATAGATTATGACATAATTTGCTGTTATACAAAAGAGCTGGCAAGGCAACAGTATCAAATACTTCTCCCACTACATTCCAAGGTCAGAATGGTTTAGACATTAATATCTGAGAATATTTTCATTTTGTCCTCAAGTGATCTATATGTTACTCAGGAAAAGAAAGTTTAAGTTATCTGAAATCCACAAAAGACTGGAAAATAGAGATGGGTTTGCAGTATATTTATCTTGCAAAATTAATCATGTATTATAATTTCTCTGAGCACTGAGAATGTACCTCATACACTACTGCTGCTGCTGCTAAGTCGCTTCAGTCGTGTCCATTTCTGTGTGACCCCATAGACGGCAGCCCACCAGGCTCCTCCGTCCCTGGGATTCTCCAGGCAAGAACACGAGGGGGTTGCCATTTCCTTCTCCAATACATGAAAGTGAAAAGTGAAAGTGAAGTCAAAAGTGAAGACCCCATGGACTGCAGCCTACCAGGCTCCTCTGTCTATGGGATTTTCCAGGCAAGAGTACTGGAGTGGGTTGCCATTGCCTTCTCTGATGAGATCAAATACAAAGATGACAGCTAATAAATATACCTCACCTATTTTAACAGAAATATTAATAATGATACTTCGTTAAAAATGGAAAATACAGCCCAAATGCCAAACTAGTCAGGATGCCCAGAAAAAGAGGCATAAATCAGAACTGTCTTGGGCAAACTAGGTTATATAGCCATTCTACATAACACACACATAGTATCAGGGAGTTGCAGATATGAAAGTGACTGATTCTGTCTAGAAGTTCATCAGTAATGAAAGTATCATTTAACCTGGGCTTTGGAAAATGACTAAGAATTAGGATTTTGTAATGTGGACATAAACGTACTAGGAACATGGAAGAAAGTTTGCAAAAGAACTGGAAATGTGAATGGCCAATGTCTTCTCAGGACAGTACAGTTAGACGACTAGATGTATGTAACTGAATAGTGAGGGATTAAGCTGGCAGGTAATTTGGGTACAAATTGCTTTAAACGTAACTCCACAATTTTAAATTTATGACTGTGTAGCCATTAAAAATATTTAAACAGGGAGGAATGTCTGATTTATGTTTTCAAAACATTAGTCAGTTGGAAGTATAGACAAAAGTCTAGCTACAGATAATGAAGTGAGTGGCTAGAGCAATGCAAGCAGTAATAATGAGGATGAGAATGAATGCAAGGGCACCATACAGTTCTTTAAGGCCAGAGACATCAACCTCTCATAATTAAGGAATCCATCTCCTAGAGAATTTTCAACAATATAAGCTTTGGGCCCTGGTATCTTGTATTATCCAGCAAGAGCAAATTCTTAACAGAGAGGTTAAAAGTGAAGGACATGGAAAATGTTCTGCCAAAATCAACTATTCTGTGGGCAAATAACAGCATGATACTTAAAGATATTCTCCCTGAGGAACTAAAGTGGGATGAGACAAGCAGATTACAAATTTAAGTAGGGGATATAGAGGCTGACTGCTGAGAACCAAGAACAGAGCATAGGACAGCATGAGGTGGCGATGCCAGACTTAAGTAACTCTGATTAAGCAAAAGTACCTTGCAGACTATAACACCAAGCGGCAAAGTGACAGACTACAAGGAATGCATAGATTGTGAAATAGAAGGCATGAGGCTGCTGATAGTGGCTTGACAATGATTATGAAGTTGGTATGGGACCTACATTTCAGTTACACTCACATTGTACCAAGTTTACTGAAATACATTTTGTTGGTTGTATTTTGTTTGTTAAGATTATTTTGCTACTATTGGCTGTCTCATTACTTTTTAATTTATTGTTTGACAGTTATTCACCCAAAAGAGGAACAGGCATTGTGGTGGTAAATGGAAAGAGAACAGAATGCATACCTGACTCGATTAAAATAATGATACAAATTGACTTGGATAGTATTGTTCTAGTTTACGGCTGTTGTTCAGCTTAATTTTTAACAATGTCCCCTGTTACTCTCAAAAATCATCTTAGATATGAACAATAAATTACATGATCACCTTGAATAAAATATTTGTTCTTTACAGACATTTGGAGAGGCAAAGTTCACATAATTAAAACATCTTTGGAACCATGGACAGATAATCCATGTTTTCTCATCTTTACTTGGAAAAAAAACTATAGCAAGTGCCTAGACAATGGGCTGAAATGCATTTTATAAAGATAAGTCAGATAAAGTTTTAAAATATAGATGGTTTTATAAACAGTTTATATACTGTTTTATAAACAGTATATCCAAATGTTTTACGTAGAGGCCAGAAAACATTTTATAGTAGAGTTCTTGGTATCAGTTCTGGAAGAAAGTGTAAGATTTATGAAAAAAGAGCAGGAAAACATTTAAAGTAAAAGAAACTTTAAGGACAGAAAACAGTACAGGGTGTATGTGTGTGTGTATGTGTGTGTGTGTGTGTGTGTAACTAAGATGATTGCCTAAATTAAAGGAAAGATGCACTTGAGAAACAGTTGGAGATAAATATGCTTAATATCTGGTCCTTTAATAGGCTCTCCTTGTATGAACAGACAAACAAATAAATGAGTAACGAGACAGATTTATCTGAGGAAAAGGAGAAACTCTGGTAAAGCGCTGAAGTGGCAAATTCTGACCTACAAGCCAAATTTGATCTATAGAACTGATTTATTTACTGGACTATAGTATCTTAATGATCTCTTCAAGATTACTTGATTTCTTTGACAATTAGAGGACTTTAAATAAAACATATTTCAATCTCCACTTTAAAATGAGTCTTTCTTCCTATAGGACGAAATGACAATAGCCAGAGTGGGCAAAAGTCCCTTTTAAATGGGAATGTACATCAGTTCAGTTCAGTTCAGTTCAGTTGCTCAGTCGTGTCTGACTGTTTGCGACCCCATGAATCGGAAAACGCCAAGCCTCCCTGTCCATCACCATCTCCCGGAGTTTACTCAAACTCACGTCCATCGAGTCGGTGATGCCGAGGCATCCTTCTCATCCATCTCATCCTCTGTTGTCCCCTTCTCCTCCTGCCCCCAATCCCTCCCAGCATCAGAGTCTTTTCCAATAAGTCAACTCTTCGCATGAGGTGGCCAAAGTACTGGAGTTTCAGCTTCAGCATCAGTCTTTTCAATGAAAACACAAGACTGATCTCCCTTAGAATGGCCTGGTTGGATTTCCTTGCAGTCCAAGGGACTCTCAAGAGTCTTCTCCAACACCACAGTTCAAAACCGCCAATTCTTTGGCGCTCAGCTTTCTTAACAGTCCAACTCTCACATCCATACATGACCACAGGAAAAACCATAGCCTTGACTAGACGGACCTTTGCTGGCAAAGTAATATCTCTGCTTTCAATATGCTATCTAGGTTGGTCATAACTTTCCTTCAAATGAGTAAGCGTCTTTTAATTTTATGGCTGCAATCACCATCTGCAGTGATTTTGAAGCCCCCCAAAATAAAGTCTGACACTGTTTCTACTGTTTCCCATCTATTTCCCATAAAGTGATGGGACCAGATGCCATGATCTTCATTTTCTGAATGTTGAGCTTTAGCCAACTTTTTCACTCTCCTCTTTCACTTTCATCAAGAGGCTCTTTAGTTCCTCTTCACTTTCTGCCATAAGGGTGGTGTCATCTGCATATCTAAGGTTATTGATATTTCTCCCGACAATCTTGATTCCAGCTTGTGTTTCTTCCAGTCCAGCGTTTCTCATGATGTACTCTGCATATTAATTAAATAAGCAGGGTGACAGTATACAGCCTTGATGTACTCCTTTTCCTATTTGGAACCAGTCTATTGTTCCATGCCCAGTTCTAACTGTTGCTTCCTGACCTGCATATAGGTTTTCAAGAGGCAGGTTAGGTGGTCTGGTATTCCCATCTCTTTCAGAATTTTCCACAGTTTATTGTGATCCACAGAGTCAAAGGCTTTGGCATAGTCAATAAAGCAGAAGTAGATGTTTTTTCTGGAACTCTCTTGCTTTTTTGATGATCCAGCGGATGTTGGCAATTTGATTTTTGGTTCCTCTTCCTTTTCTAAAGCCAGCTTGAACATCTGGAAGTTCACAATTCAGAGTATTGCTGAAGCCTGGCTTGGAGAATTTTGAGCATTACTTTACTAGCATGTGAGATGAGTGCAATTGTGCGGTAGTTTGAGCATTCTTTGGCATTGCCTTTCTTTGGGATTAGAGTGAAAACTGACCTTTTCCAGTCCTGTAGCCACTGCTGAGTTTACCAAATTTGCTGGCATATTGAGTGCAGCACTTTCACAGCATCATCTTTCAGGATTTGAAATAGCACCACTGGAATTCCATCACCTCCACTAGCTTTGTTCGTAGTGATGCTTTCTAAGGCCTACTTGACTTCACATTCCAGGATGTCTGGCTCTAGGTAAGTGATCACACCATTGTGATCATCCGGGTCATTAAGATCTTTTTTGTATAGTTCTTCTGTGTATTCTTGCCACCTCTTCTTAATATCTTCTGCTTCTGCTAGGTCCGTACCATTTCTGTCCTTTATAGAGCCCATCTTTGCATGAAATGTTCCCTTGGTATCTCTAATTTTCTTGAAGAGCTCTCTAGTCTTTCCCATTCTGTTATTTTCCTCTATTTCTTTGCATTGATTGCTGAAGAAGGCTTTCTTATCTCTCCTTGTTATTCCTTGGAACTCTTTGGGAATTCACATACTACCACTTTTCTTTCTTCCTTCTCACTTCTTCACTTGTATAAGTCACATGCTTTTTAGAAGTGTGACCTTAGATGTGATTCTTGGGAGCATAATCAGAAGATAAGCTGATGAAATTGTAAAACTTCACTGTAACTAATAAATATAACTAAGATTTTTGTGTTTCCTCTAGAATATTAATGAGCAGTCACTACTGCTAGGTATTTACTAAGCACCAGGCACAGTGTTAACCTCCTTTCAGACAGAGGTGGATTTGAGCCACAGTCGAAACATCTGCTAGGTTATCACCTTGAATAAATTAACTCACTCTCTGAACCTCAGTGTAAATTTTTTGGTAAATGGGGATGACATAGTATATCTCCCTGGAGAAGGAAATGGCAACCCACTCCAGTATTCTTGCCTAGAGAATTCCAGGGATAGAGGAACCTGGTAGACTACAGTCCATGGGGTCACAAAGAGTTGGACACTACTGAGCACTGATCATCAGCACAGTATATCTCATATGGCCTCTGTGAGCATTAAATGAGGTTATCGTACATAAAGTACTTAACATTATTCTTAATAGGCTTCCTTGGTGGCTCAGAGAGCAAAGAATCTCCCTGAAACACAGGAGACCTGGGTTCAGTCCCTGAGTTGGGAAGATCTCCAGGAGGATAATATGGCAACCTACTCCAGTATTCTTGCCTGGAGAATCCCCATGGACAGAGGAGCCTGGTGTGCTACAGTCCAAGGGGTCACAAAGAATCAGACACAACTGAGTAACTATGCACAGCGCAATGTGATTCTTGGCACCAAGGAAGGAATCATTCATGAAAAAAGAAACCAAACTTTTCACATTTGCAATCTGAATTGATGCTATTTACAATATATTAATTATTAAGGTAATTTTATTTTAGTGAATCAATTTTTAGCCTCTGATCAATGATATATATTTCTATGCATCTTAAAAGAATATTTGAAGGTAGATTTATTAAAACTCTGGTAGGATACATATTGTTTCTATAACTTTAATATGACCTTCAGATACAATAAATAGAAAAAATATATTACTAATTTCCTTGACAGATGCACATTAAAATTTCCAGAAATGCATATAAAGCAGCTTGTTTCTATTAAGCAGATGCACTTGGCATTCACAAACAATAGCCTGAAGCACCTTATCATATGATTGCATTTAGATATTTAATCACAATAACCATTTATGTGTAAAACCTTACTAATTTAAGGTAAATGAAAGAGTTGTTAGTTGCCAAACTATCATCATAAATAACTGAAATCAAACAGATATCACAAACAGTTTGCTGACATATTGTCCCTAACTTCAAAAAAATTAGAAAGTCAAGATATAAATATGAAGAATGCTTAATCTGTGTTTCAGATTTAGAAGTCCTTTATCTTCATTAATTATATAATCATTCTCTTATTTTTCATTCCCTTTTTTTCTGTCTCAAAAGATGTACTAAGGGTACAAATCTAAAGACACTGACTCATCTATACTGATGTATACCTCCCTTACATGAACCTTCTTCATAACACAAAACAATTCATTTACTTATGTTAGTTGATTATGCCAAACAATCATCTTTCACAAACAAAAAATATATCAAGTTAATTATATATTTATATTGTTAGTTGTTAACTTAAAGTGATGCATTTTCAGGCCAGTCATTAAATAAGTTCTTCATGCTTTTTCCAAAAGATTCCAATTTTACATGTATTCATATAGTGATAATAGTTTACTGGGCATCAACTATTTATTCAATACTAAGTACTGTGCACTCATTATCATATTAAATCTTAATAATCTATTTATGAAATGAGCATCATTATCCCTATGTGAATTAGAGAGCTCAGACTCAGGTGATGAGGTGAAGTGCCCCAAATCAGCAATTAGTAAGAAGCCAAGACTTGAATTAAGGCACATATGAAGAATACTGGTCTGCACTCTTTCCATAGATGATGTTGGAAATCTCAATAAGTTTCAACTACTGGGATTTTTAAGGCTATGCAATTAGAAGATCCCTTAGATATTTTTCTCAAAGAGATAATGTGTATCAATAATAAGAGTAAAAAAATAGCAACTAAATTTTTTTGAGTTCCCATTTATTTTTTTTCAGCCATTAAACCAAAATCCCTTTTAAGAAACAGCATATAGTTAACCACTTAGCAAAAAACAAAACAAAACAAAAAACAGCCATCAACACTGGTAATTAGAGTGAAAGACATTTCATTGTGGTAGGATATCTTTAATGTAAAAGTATATTTAAAATATTTTGTCAAAGTTTTCTGTGAATATATAATTAAGATCTTTAAGAGAAGAAAATAAAATTAGTAAAAATGTAGGGTTGCTTTTTTTAATGGCAAATACTCATTCCTTTCCCTATCTCTAAAAATTTTACATTTTAAAATATACTTTTATAGTAAATTCAAATTATCAGTTTGTATAACGTAATTATTTCACTCGATGAATTAACTTTAATACCACCTTTACTTTAAGGAAAATTGGTACGATAATTGGAGAGAAGGTACCAACAATTAATTAATTAATTAGAACTTAATTATATTTCTTTTGCCTATCTATAGTTTATCTTAACTGCAGATGAGTAAGAAGAGAAATAAGAATATTTAAGATAATTAACAACACAACATTGTAAAGCAATTTTCCTCCAATTAAAAAATAAAATTAAAAAATTAAGATAATTAAAATTTTAAAAATGAAAGTTTTTGAGTAGTAAAGTAACAGAAGGATTTAAGTAACATTTCTATATTTTTATTTAAGAAAAAAAACAACTCACTTGAAAACTGAATTGCAAATCCAGATTTGCTGATATAAAAATCTGTGTCGAACTGAATGGTCACTACGTTGAGAGTGCTATGGATTCCTTCGGGAATAAGAGACCCACTAATTTCCTTTAAAAGCATCTCATTTTCAGGTGGACCATCCCAAACTCGGAGTATATCATGTGATGCTTCCGTATCAAAAGCAAGAAACTGCAGGCTGTGGGAGAACCATATATCTCTGATTATTTTAAACATGGATCCAGTTTTAAATAAAGAATATAAAATATCTTTGCTTATACTAGATATTTTTTATTCTATCAAATAAAATGAATAATGCAAAATGGGTATGTAAACAATGCATTTTTATTGAACAGTATAATTTTTTAGAATATGATTAAATATACTATTATATCAATTCTGCAAATTATGATTCAATTTAGGAATTTTTGACTTTAAGATGGTACAGAAGAGATACACATTTAGTAGAAACTGTACTCTGAATTTTGATCTTTTCCCAGTTGTGATACTCTCTCATGACATTGGGCAGTGCTAGGAAACTAAGTTCCCAGTCAGTCACAAGATCAAAAAAAAAACAAGCTACCAACACATTTACAACCATAATGCACTCATAAAACAGTTCTGTTTTTCATTTTCAGTATAGTATTCAATAAAATTACATGAGATATTCAATACTTTATTATAAAATAGACTTCAGGTTAGATGATTTGCCCAACTGTAGACTAACAGTAAATGCTCTGAGCATGTTTAGTGTAGGTGAGGGTGAGTGATGGTTTTTGGTAGATTAGTTATATTATATGCATTTTCAGTTTATGACATTTTTAATTTATGTTCAGTTTATCAGCATGTAACCCAAGGAAGACCTACCTATACATTCTTTTCAGTGTTCATGACTTAATTGTGGCAATGACAGGTGACATTTAAGAGGAGCTCATATGTGCCACACACTGTGCAAAATGCATTACATCTATTTTCTTCCTTTAATTATTATAATGATTCAGTGAAGCAGGAACAATTTTGATATCAACTTTACGAAAAGTGGCAAGTGGGATTCAGATTAAATAAGATTGCCCTAAGGGTGGCAGAGTCATGAATTGAACTCAAGTTATCTAATGCCATAGTGTATGTTACTGCCACTGTTATCAATTTTTTAGTGTGCTTGTTTTATAAGAATCAAAGATTTACTCCACAAATGCAAAAACAGTTTACATTCAAAAAAGAAGTAAAGTAAAAGGAAACTTCCTGAATGTGAAAATGGCCCCTCACCACAAAAATGCACACAAAAGAAAAAAATTGCTTCATGTTAAATCTATTTTGCTTTAGTCTAGACAAAATTAATATCAGATTTTCTTGTGCCTAATCCAAAAGCTAAAAATCCAATTATATCAACACACTCAACTCTCTTCACCACCCCCATATATATATATATATATATATATATCACATCCATGTTTGATATGTGAATTGTCACAGTTTTAAATCTGGGTTACAATTTAATATAACAATTCTTCTTTAATTTTTAAAAATCTCAGAATTCTGTTGAATTTACAGCATCTTAATTCATGAAGCATTAGAAGAGTAGAACTCTCAAGCAGCAGGAAAATTCTGATCTTTTGTGCCCTCTTCTAACTGAAAAGCTTCTAAGGGGCTATATGAACCAATGCTGTGGCCTATGAATTAGTATGTCATGCTTATCAATACTTTCTCCCCCAATTTTATAATAGATAAAAACCATGTTTTTCTTTACCAATGGTAAAAAAAAAGAGAAAAATTTTAATATTAATTACATATAGGGTCTGATCAGGAAATTCAGATTCCTCAGTCATTTTGAAAAGATAAAATCCATTTACCTGACAATGTTTCCTGGATCTACCTCAATCATCCACATGCAACGCAGATTATTGTCATATGGAAAGGGATAACCAGGAGATAAAATTCTTCCTGATGATTCTCCTTTAAAACGACCTCCACATTCAGCTAGAAAAAATTAATTCAATTCAAGTCACAGTTTAATCTTTCTAAACATCTACAAATTTCTTGAGGATATATTTTTCACCTGAAGGAAAATAAGGATTGATTTCTTCTCTTATTGAAAGTATATACGTGTATATGCTTTCTCAGATTAAGGTGTTAATTAAAGTAACAACACATTGTACAATAAAACAAGAATCTCAAGTTAGATCATATAAATGATAATATAATAAGCCAATTAGGGAATTTTAAAAGTACACACTCAAAAGCTCAGAGTTTAGGCTTCAAACTTTTTAAGATTTATGGCAAAATAATGTTAATGTAACAAGGGGAAACAGATGGCAAGTTGCTCCCTTATAGCTGGTTGTAGGCTAACTAATTCATCATCTTACTACCTTACCTCTAAGCTTTACTGCAGGTCCCTCAGGCCTTCTAAATTTCATTGTCCTCTTATTCCCCTTTCAATCACTCTAAACTCTTTTGCTTTTAACCTCCTCAAAGTCAAAGTGGCATTATTATTAGATTTTACTTCAGTTAAACCTGGTTCCGTTTTGATTTAAAGTGGTCTCTAATTTTTATAAAATTCACCAAATTAAAAATGTAAACATCATCATACAATATAATTAAAAATAGATCTTTTGGGGAATTCCCTCTCTATCTTAATAATATTTAATATATTGGGAAATCTGGAATGATTTTACATTGATAAGCCAATAATCTAGAAAGAATCCTCTTGCTAGAGGAGAAATGAAGTCGTTTACTTAGTATATTACTCTACTTCTCTACATCCTAAAAACCACAAGGTGTGATAATATATTTTTGAAATTTCTCCAAATTACTATACTACCAAAAAATAAAACTAAATCCAAGGTAATTTACTTTCTGCTTATATATTTGAATATATTACTACATTTATTTTTCCTGTTCTCTGCAGTGTTATTATCTTACTCAAATGCAATGCTGAACTAAACATCTTGAATTTTTGTTTTGTTTTGATTGTTAGAACAAAGGTCAGAGACAAAGTTTCAGCACTTGGAAAAGACTGAATAACAATGGAATATCATGGTTAAAATTTGCAGGCTCTATTCATATAGATAAAATTGCTTCAAAGATTTTAGATGTTATATTTTAGTATAATATTAAGGTTATTTTTATGTGTCAACTTGGCCAAGTTGTAGTACCCAGTTATTTTATCAAACACTAGTCTAGGTGTTGCTATTTATAGACCTGGTTAACATCTATAATCAGCTGACTTTACCCTTGCTAATGTGGGTAGCCTTCATCCAATTATTTGGAAGGCCTTAACAATGAAAACTGAGTTTTCTGAAAAAGAAGATTTTCCCTCAAGACTGTATCATTAATTCCTGCCCTAGTTTCCAGCCTTTTGATCTTCCCTATGGAATTTGAACTTGTCAGTCCCCACAACTGCATGAGTTAATTCCTCAATATATTAAATACATTTCTTGATAGATGATAGCTAAATAGATCACATATAGATCTACTAATTCTTTTTATTTGGTGAACCCTGACTGATATATACACCTATAGAAGACTAAGCAAGTTTATTTTGTATTGTAACATTAATTTAATTTATAATAATAAATTTTTTATTTTAAAATAAATAAAATATATATAGTTAAGAAGTAACCATCACTTACTGTGGTTTTTCTCATTTTATAACAAGACCTTTGTTGAACAGCCTAGAATGCTGTAACTGTAATAATTTATTTTTCTTCATTTTTAATGATTTATTCACTATTATTGACATATTTCTGAGGAGAACAAATTTGATACTTCATTCTGCCAGACTTGTCCTTTTTTTATACAATCCATGAGGTTCTCATGGCAAGTATACTGGGGTGGTTTGCCATTCACTCCTCCAGCGGATCCCATTTGGTCAGAACTAGCAGCAATGAACCAACTGTCTTGAGTAGCCCTACACAGCATGGCTCATAGCTTCATTGGCCTATGCAAGGCCCTTCACCATGACAAGACAGTGATCCATGAAGGGATTACTATGATGTTGTGGTCAGTTATTCTAGAGCCAGACATTCTAGAGTGCGAAGTTAAGTGGGCATTCAGAAGCACTGCTGTTAATAAATGGGGTTCCAGTAGAGCTATTCAGAACCCTAAAGGATGATACCCTTAAAGTGATGCATTCAATATGTCAGCAATTGTGGAAGACCGAACAGAGGCCACAGGACTGGAAGCGGTCAATCCTCATCCCAGTTCCCAAGAAGGTAGTACTAAAGAATGTGTGCTAAAGAATGTGCTAGCCGTCAGACAACTGCACTCATCTACCATTCTAGTAAGGTCATGCTTAATATCTTGCTTGCTAGGCTTCAGCATTATGCAAACCAAGAACTTCCAGTTGTCTAAGCTGGGTTTAGACAAAGAAGAGGAACCAAAGATCAAATTGCCAACATTCACTGGATCATAAAGAAAGCAAGGGAATTCCAGAAAAACATCTATCTTTGTTTCACTGACTACACTAAAGCCTTTGACTGTGTGGATCATAACAAACTGTGGAAAGCTCTTAAAGAGGTGGGGATTCCAGACCATACTACTTGTTTCTAGAGAAACCTGTGTGCAGGTCAAGAAACAACAATTAGAACCCTGAATGGAACAAACTGTTGGTTCAAGATTGAGAAAGGAGTACAACAGGGCTGTCTGCTGTCCCCCTGTTTGTTTAACCTATATGCTGAACACATCATGAGAAATGCCAGGCTGGATGAGTTACAAACTGGAGTCAAGATAAGCAGGAAAAAAATCAACAACCTCAGATACGGGGATGATGCCATTCTAACGGTAAGCTCCGGGAGAAGGTAAAGGATAGGGAAGCCTGGCATGCTGCAGTCCATGGGGTAGCAAAGAGTCAGACATGACTGAGCAACTGAATAACAACATTCTAATGGCAAGAAGCTAAGAGGAACTAAAGAACCTCCTGATGAGGGTGAAGGAGGACAGTGAAAGAGCTGGCTGAAAACTAAAGATTAACAAACTAAGATCATGGCATCCAGTCCCATTACTTCATGGCAGATAGAAGGGGAAAAGGTGAAAGTAGTGACAGATTTCATCTTCTTGGGCTCTAAAATCACTGCAGATGGTGACTGTAGTCATGAAATCAGAAGATGATTGCTTCTCAGCAGGAAAGCTATGACAAACCTAGATAGTGTGTTGAAAAGCAGAGACATTACTCTGTTGACAAAGATCTGTATAGTCAAGGCTATGATCTTCCTATTAGCCATGTACGGTTGTGAGAGCTGAACTGTAAAGAAGGCAGAGCACCAAAGAATTGATGCCTTCAAACTATGGTGCTGGAGAAGATTCCTGAAAGTCCCTTGGAGAGCAATGAGATCAAACCAGCCAATCTTAAGGGAAATCAACCCTGAATACTCATTGTAAGGACTCATGCTGAAGCTGAAGCTCCAGTATTTTGGTCATCTGATTCAGACAGCTGACTCATCGGAAAAGTCCCTGATGCTGGGAAAGATTGAGTGCAGTAGGTGAAGAGGGCATCAGAGGATGAGATGACTGTATGGCATCACTGATGCAATGAACATGAACTTGGGCAACATTCGGGAGATGGCGTGGGACAGAGAGGCCTGGCATGCTGCAGTCCATGGGGTCGCAAAGAGTTGGACATAACTGGGTGACTAAACAAAAACAACAATCTGCCAGACTAATTTTAAGCAACTCCAAGAACTGGATGTTTGGGAATTGATTTTATATTGAATTTAAACATAACTCTTTCTCCATATTTCTTTGTTACAAATATTACTTGGCTATTTGATTTCAAATAAATCAGTGTGATATGATGTAACATTGGCGTTCAAATTCTGTCAGAAGTCTTATGTTTACAGATAAAACTGAAGGTGCGAAGGTTAAATACCTCTAGCTATGGTGCCTAAAAATTATTTTTTGTTTGCTTAATGTATAAGCTACAGAAACATAATTACCTAGAAAAATCCATATAATTAAGAAAAAGCTTCTTATTTGGCCAAGGCAAAAATATAACCATAATAGATAATTAAGGTTAATAGGAATGGATAATTATGATTTTAGGCCAAGTGGTAAAGCTGTTACTTATTGACAGTAAAGAATACCATCTTAAATAGAATTTCATCTTCTATTGTCATGAAAATCATCAGCACGACACATTATGTGTCCAGCTGTTTTAAGCTTTTATTCCTGATCATCTATCATTTAAAAAACAAAAGTCACCCTTCTCATAAAGCTTGAGCAGTGGTATTACTAAATTTTGACTTGGCAGATTCATAAAGTGCATTGATTTGTCACAAAATAATTAAATCTTCTGATCCTAGATCAAATGTTCTTCTATTTGCATGAAGTTTTCCAAAAAATGAAAATGTCTTCAGCTCGATTCAACATATAAAGAAAAAAAATATTTTTTAATGTATTAGTTTGTGATTTTAATTCTACAGACAACATAGCAAGTCAGTATTTTTAAGTTTATAGTTTTGTGCTATTGAACGCCTTAATGATTTTCTAAATATATTTGATATTCACACCAAAGAATATAACTTCAGAGAGAGTTAATCAGTGTACATTTTTCTCATAACCAATGCCAGCAGGTTGGTTGTTGGTCATATTCCAGAATTCTAAGCTTTGTCAATTTAAGTTGATTGTTATTTTAGCTTTATCCTCATAATCTATCCAAAATTCAGATGCATCTGAAAGGAAAGCAGTATAATTGCATTTTGGTTGGATAAAAGAACGTTTGTTTTCTGCTCATCAATGTTTTAACAAACCAATAGAAGTCTCATATCATCGAAAACATTGCAATTAGTTGCAAGACCTCTAATAACTAGAATTTCATTTCTTTCCTATTTGAAGTCTATCAAGTTTTGTGAAAATTCCTGTGTTGACTATATCCATTAACAAACATTAAAATATACCTCAAAATGTTCAGGTCTCCAAATTCATAAAATTGTATACATTAAATATGTGGAATTTTTCAATATGAATTATATCTTAATAAATCTTTTTTAAAAAGTAAGTCAATTTTATCCATATGAGCCTGACACAAAATGGATTTGGGCCACCACAACCATCATTAAATAAGAATAATTAAAGAAACTTGTTTGTTCCTCTATTGAGGACTTTGTGTTTTGTTTAAATGTTTGTTTGTTTGTTTGTTTTTCATTTTGTTGTCCTAGTAATCCATCCAGTCTGGCACCTATACTGGGACCAAAAGAAAAAAAGCAGAGGTCTTTATCAACACTTTTCTATCCACCCTCTTTCTTACACATGCTCAGTTATTTGTTAATTGATTTATGGGATGGTAGTAATAAAATTCTTCTCCAGCTATACAAAGAGAGAAAATGATCATTCTGTAATTTCATGTAGGCAATATATCTTATATGACTAATTCTCACATGCCTTTTATTATTGAAATTCATTTAATTATGTTACGATACATAAAATAAGGAAAACAGATATACTTTCTTAGTTTTTGAAAAGGTATGTATATAGAGAAAGTCTTTGAAGTTATTGAGAATATTTAGTTTTTTTAATCTGCCTTTATACCAGCATAAGCATTAATTTTGTATATTAAAACAAATCTGGTCAATGAGATTCAGTAAATGTGTATGATTAAGAGTTTCAACATATTTTGTAGAGACTTAAATTTTATATCAAGATAGGATAAATATAATGACTTCATAAGAACTATTTTTTGCCCGAAAAGAGAAGGTACTCATTGATTATGGAAAGAATCCTCTGACTTACCACAAATTTGAACAATGTATTCATTAGCTTTTTGATTAAGGTATGAGTTGGGTGTGGACAAATAAAATAACTTGAAAAGGTACAGTATATTTTGATAACACTTCCATAGAAATATTGCATGAAAACCAAAAACAGTATCCTACCAATACAGGATGGCAGAGGATAGTCCCATGCCCTTCTCTCCCCTGTCATGCACTTGAGAAGGCTGCTTCCATGGAGAGTGTAGCCTGGATTGCATCCATAAATGATAGTGCTACCAGCAAAATGCCCTTGGTCGCTGATTTTGTATCCAAATTGTGGGATGCCAGGATCCTCACAATGTGAAAGTTCAAAACCTATGAGAAGAATATAAATTTATTAAAGACAAAATTTAGCAGGAGGATTTAAAACAGTACAAATCATCCCTTTTACTGGTTTTAATATGATTACATAGTTTTTCCTGTTTTATTACTTAAAATATTTAATTTTGATAGCATACAGCTTCCCTGGTGGCTCAGAGGTTAAAGTGTCTGCCTCCAATGCGGGAGACCTGGGTTCGATCCCTGGGTTGGGAAGACACCCTGGAGAAGGAAATGGCAACCCACTCCAGTATTCTTGCCTGGAGAATCCCATGGACAGAGGAGCCTGGTGGGCTACAGTCTACGGGGTCACAAAGAGTTGGACACGACTGAGCGACTTCACTTACTTACTTACTTACTTACAGCCACCAGAGAGAGTTTTTTTTTCCTCAAAAAATTAAAATTTGTCTTATTATTCAAATTTAGCAATGATACCCCATGGTCTCTATGACTGTATCATAACGTGTTATAGTACTAACATTCTTGCCTGCTTCAAGCGATTTGCAACTAATAAATTCTGACCAATGTAACTATTAGGATCAAATCACGAAAAGTTTAAAATTCATTTAAAATATGTGAAACCACAACTGTTCAGGTAACAAATACGTCCAATGCAAACATAACTTTAGATTGCTTTACTTTTATAGTCTTGGAAGAAAATGAAATAGACATATTTAAAATGACTAGCAAGAGTTAATATAACCCAGTAATCAGTCTGAAGAACTCTGAATTTTTATATTCTGCCTTCAGAATACACAACTCTCAAAATTTCTCACAAGGAAAAAAAAAGTAGTTCATAAAAATAAATATTTTTGATTTCTAAAGAGTTGGGGCTTTCCACATGACTTTAGCTGGAAGCTTGTGATTAAGAAGATATGTTTATATGAGTAGTGAGAGAATTCCAGAGAGATTAAGGTACCTCTGGAGGGGATCTGTGTTTACATCTTAAGGAAGAATGAGACCCAGGACTTTACAGAAATCTCTAGATTATAAAAACTGGAGACACAGGAGGTTAATCTGACTGTTGAAACCCTAAATTTACATTACTAAGGTTAGCATAAAAACAGAATTATTTCCATCCCATCTCCAAAGAGCAAAAGTTTTCCTTCCTCCTTTCAGGAGAGGAGAGAGAGAGAGATAACTCTCTCAAGCACAGCAAGTCCATTTTTCTTATTCTCTGTCCTTGGTCATGTGGTTAAGTTTTTCCATCTGATTTTCATTGTGTTACTACAGAGGTAAGGACTAGGTCAAAGGGATGCTGACATACTTACTACTACTATTATTATTATTATATTTAATTCATCAATTCTATCACTTAAATAAGAATTAATCTCTTTAGATCCAGTATACGTACTGTGCCTATTCAGAATAAAATTAATAAAGGTGAATATTAAAAATGAAACAGTCATAGCACAATTTGCTCCTAAGATCCTGAAAGAACTAGAAAAGGGTACTTCAGAAGGTAAATCAAATATGACACTAGTTACAAAAATCTAAATCTTCTAGCTATAGAATTCTTCTGTACTTAGTGTTTTATAAATTCTATAAATGTAAGTTAAATGATGGGCTCCCTTGTGACAAAATGGCAAAGAATTTGACTGCCAGTGCGGGAGACACAGGTTTGATCCTTGAGTCAGGAAGATCTTCTGAATAAGAAAATGACAACCCACTCCAGTATCTTTGCCTGGTAAATCCCATGGACAGTGGAGCCTGGCTAGGCCACAGTCCATGGGGTCACAAAAGAGTCAGACTTGACTTTAGCCACTAAACAATAATAACAAGATAAATGATATAATGATATAATGTGACAAAGATAATTAACTGTTTGTTATCGTTCAGCCACTAAGTCATGTCCAACTCTCTGCGATCCCATGGTGTGCAGTGTGCCAGTCTTCCTTGTCCGTCATTATTTCCCAACTAGATGTTAAATTATATCAGTTATAACTTCTGAGACTAGAGGACCATGATAAAATTCTAGATAGCTTCATGGATGAGGGAAATCTATGATTCTAAGACAAATAATATTGGAGAAGAGAATAACTTTTGTGCATCTTAAATCATATGATATTCAAAAAGAGATCTGTATGTTTTTTGTGGGCATAGATCCTTGACCAAATTAATCTAAATTTGAACTAGAATGCAAAAAAGCATATTTTAGCTCACTGATGTCAAGTCATTAATTTGTAGTACTGACTTCCCAGAGTGTCAAAACAAGCATACAATTACCAGAAATGTACAGCTAAAAGTACCAAATTTATACTTTAATTTCTGTAGGCTGAGGGCTACCTTAGCTCTTGGAGAACATAAGGAGCCTCCTCTTAGTCTCTTTGAAGGGTTCTTCATCTTTCCTTTCTCTGCCAACCAATAGAACTATTTCACATATCTTCATTAATTTACAATCATTTGTTTATTTTCTTTTTTTTCCTATAGATTGGGCCTATTTCACTTTTTTCTCTTTCCCCCAAAGCCTTCACAGCACAAAATCTGGCACATAACAGATGTGCAATAATGTTCATGAATGAATGCTATTCTCAGGGCAGTTATCTCTAGGTGACATCTGAAAAATAAGCTAAAGTAATTTTGATGAAATTTATGATAGACTTAAAAAAAACTGCAGGAAACTCCTGTATGGATTAATTTGTGACAACCTCATTTGGGTGGAAATATGTTAAAATAAGGCAAATGCAAACAGCTTCAAACAGAGTCATACAAGAGGTCAGAGGTTGCTGAGCAAGTCAGTCTTGCAATAACAGAAGTAGAAACAGTAGAAGTAGTAACAAAATTTTTAGGACATATTTTGTATGACTCTGTAAAGAGTACGTTTAAAATATCTCTGCTCAAAAGTATCAAGCTTGAATTCCTTCTACCAGACATAATATTCAGTTTATTATTCAAGATTCAGCCACTTTTGAGTTTTCCCATGTATCATTTATCAAAGTAAAAGTGGAAATCAAGCTCTCTTTTTAAGGTTTATTACCAAATTCATCCTCCTTTAATTTGAATGTTCTTTAAATGTGGTTGGCAATTGCTGGTGATGAGGTATAATGGAGACACTCTTTGCAAATTAAGATAATTTATAATACTTTGCATTGTAGATGAAAATGCACATGGACAATAGAATGTAAGCTACAAAGCACAACACAATTTAGTCCAATTTGGTGGAATTATTGTTGCTTATTCATAAATATTCAGAAGTGCCTTATCTTTATGGAAACATTCTGCTGCCAGTCTTTTCACTGAAAAGCTCAAATACATGAAAATGACAATTAAATAAAGATGTGTATGAAAAACCATATACTATAAATATTCACCATTCCTTGTGTAATTTGATACTGTGATGAAATTAAAACTCCTGGAGCAAAAATCAACTGGAGATTCTCATTTATCTAAATCTTTTTGACTTTCTGAATAACTTAAACTGAGTTCTAATTTCCTTCCTGCCATCATAAAGCAGAAATCTTCTTTAAAGATTCCTAACATTTGAAAATTACTATTTGATATCTATAAGAGAAGAGAAAGATATAAAAACTTCATCATCTGGTTCTATTGATAGCTGCTTCAGATTAATAGTAATATTAGTTCAGATTACTTTTCAGATTAATATTTATACTAATTGACTCATATTCACATTAATATTGTTATTCATAAATAATGCTCAGTTCAGTTCAGTTGCTCAGTCATGTCTGACTCTTTGTGACCCCGTGGACTGTAGCATGTCAGGCTTCCCTGTTCATCACCAATTCCCGGAGCTTACTTACTCAAATTCATGTCCATTGCATTAGTGATACCACCCAACCAAATCATCCTCTGTCATCCCCTTCTCCTCCCACCTTCAATCTTTCCCAGAATCAGGGTCTTTTCAAATAAGTCGGTTCTTTGCATCAGGTGGCCAAAGTATTGTAGTTTCATCTTCAGCATCAGTCCTTCCAATGAATATTCAGGACTGATTTCCTTTAGGATTGACTGGTTTGATCTCCTTGCAGTCCAAGGGACTCTCAAAAGCCTTCTCTTATACCACAGTTCAAAAGTATAAATTCTTCAGTGCTCAGCTTTCTTTATAGTCCAACTCTCACATTTATACACTACTACTAGAAAAACCATAGCTTTGACTAGACGGACTTTTGTTGGTAAAGTAATGTCTCTGCTTTTTAACATGCTGTCTAGGTTGTTCATAGCTTTTTTTTCAAGGAGCAAGTGTCTTTTAATTTCATGGCTGCAGTCTCGATCTGCAGTGATTTTGGAGCCCCCCCAAAATAAAGTTTGTCACTGTTTCCACTGTTTCCCCAACTATTTGCCATGAAGTAATGGGACCAGATGTCATGATCTTAGTCTAATGCTAAGTAACTTAAAACTCCATTTATGTTTGGTTCTAATTCCTTTCTAATTCCTCTACTGAGAACTACCAAATATTCTGAGTTAGTATATTATTTTTACATATAATTTACATGTTTTTGTTGTTGTTTAGTCTCCAAGTCATGTCCAACTCTTTGTGACCCCATGGATTGTAGTCTGCCAGGCTCCTCAGTCCATGGGGTTTCCCAGGCAGACATACTGGACTGGATTGTCATTGCCTTCATCTCCTGCATTGGCAGGTGGATTCTTAACCACTGAGCCATCAGGAAAGTCCAATTTATATTTTAAAACATCTATATTTCAATGAACAATGTATAGTATGGTTTGTAAGCATTTACACATTTTATAAATTATGTAATTAAAATAACATTCTTTTGAGGCTTTATTTTTTTGTGTGCATTGTGTTTCTACTGTTACATTTACACACACATACACTTACACATATAGTTTACTCATTTTAACTACCAGTGATATTCCATTGGATGTATACCCTGAAATTGATTTACTTATTCTCCAGCTGGTGGGTATTTGTATTGTTATATTGCTTACATTATTCACTGTTATAAAAATGCTACACTTCCATGTCCTCATTTGCACATATGCAAGTGTTTCTATGGGTTATGTATCATGCAGGGATTCAAAGATCAATTTGAATCAGTTCTAATGAGGTGGATAAAACTGGAGCCTATTATACAGAGTGAAGTAAGCCAGAAAGAAAAACACCAATACAGTATACTAACGCATATATATGGAATTTAGAAAGATGATAACAATAACCCTATATACGAGACAGCAAAAGAGACACAGATGTATAGAACAGTCTTTTGGACTCTGTGGGTGAAGATGAGGATGTGATGATTTGAGAAATTATCATTGAAACATGTATATTATCATATGTGAAACAGATAGCCAGTCCAGGTTCGATGCATGAGACAGGGTGCTCAGGGCTGGTGCACTGGGATAACCCAGAGGGATGGGATGGGGAGGGAGGTGGGAGGCGGGTTCAGGATGGGGGAACACATGTTCACCCATGGCTGATTTATGTCAATGTATGGCAAAACCACTACAATATTGTAAAGTAATTAAAATAAATAAATAAATAAATAACAAAGATAATTTTCTCAAGAATAAATCAAAATCTGTTAATCGGTCTTGACCTATTGAAAGAAAATAGTTCAATCTCTGCCTCAGTATAATTTCTGTTCAACTTATTTATGAATATTGTGTATTCACATAGGTTGATGTTCTATCTGGTTAGTAAAATAGTAATAATAATTGTGTGCATGCTAAGTCATGTCTGACTCTTTACTACCCCATGAAGCCTGGCAGGCTCCTCTGCTCCTGGAATTCTTCAGGCAAGAATACTGGAGTAGGTTGCCACGTTCACCCTCCAGGGGATCTTCCCGACCCAGGGATCAAACCAACATCTCTTATGTCTCCTGCATTGGCAGGTGGATTCTATGCCACTAGTGGAACCTGGGAAGCCCATGAAAAAACAAGTGATATTATTAATTATACTAGTTTGTGTCTTCATACATTTGTATATCATTCTGGGATAGTGGGATCATACATTTGTGCACCATTTTTAAATTTGTACATCACACATGTGTATATCAGTCAGGGATATAGTGGGATTTAGCTTTGCCTGAATGTTAAATTTTACCATCAGCCATTTAGTTTATGAATAATTGGTACAGGTGGCTCAGAGGGTAAAGTGTCTGCCTACAATGCAGGAGACCCGGGTTTGATCCCTGGGTCAGGAAGATCCCCTGGAGAAGGAAATGGCAACCCACTCCAGTATTCTTGCCTGGAAAATCCCATGGACAGAGAAGTCTGGTAGGCTATAGTCCATGGGGTTGCAAAGAGTCAGACATGACTGAGCGACTTCACTTTCACTTTCAGTCATGTCTAAAAATGAATTTTACTAGATATCACCAAATATCTCCTATGTGACTATACCAATTTACCCCAAAGTTCATGAATTTCAAGTTCTTCCAATTATTATAAATATTTAGTATCATACTGCTTTTTGATTTTGACCAATTTTAGGAGTGTGCAATAGAAAAGTATTTTGACTTTAATTTTCATTTCTTAATTTCTATCAAGCACTTTTTGTCTTTGATTATTGTACTGGAATATCCTCTACTGTGATTTTTTTTTTTTGCCCATATGTTTTTCTGGGCTATTTTTAAATTGATTTGTAGGATTTCTTTCTATGGAGTATATGTTTTTCTGTGCTGTGTTGTACTTATTTGCCCAGTCGCCTCCAAGTTTTTGCAGCCCTATGGACTGTAGCTGTCAGGCTTCTCTATCCGTGCAGATTCTCCAGGCATGAATACTGAGGTGGGTCACCATGCCCTCCTTCAGGGGATCTTCCCAACCCAGAGATAGAACTCAGGTCTCCCACATTGCAGGCAGATTCTTCACCATCTGAGCCACAGGGTTTTTCTACTATATTGTAAATATCTCCTTCTAATTATATATCATTTAAAAAGCTTGCTAGCAAAGGTCCGTCTAGTCAAAGCTATGGTTTTTCCAGTAGTCATGTATGGATGTGAGAGTTGGACTTATACAGAAAGCTGAGCACCGAAGAATTGATGCTTATGAACTGCGGTATTAGAGAAGATTCTAGAGAGTCTGTTGGACAGCAAGGAGATCCAATCAGTCAATCCTAAAGAAATTCAGTCCTGAATATTCATGGAAGGACTGATGCTGAAGCTGAAACTCCAATACTTTGACTACCTGATGAGAACTGACTCATTTGAAAAGACCCTGATGCTGGGAATGAATGAAGGTGGGAGGAAAAGGGACAACAGAGGATGAGATGGTTGGATGGCATCACTGACTCAATGGACATGAGCTTGAGTAAGCTCTGGGAGTTGGTGATGGAGAGGGAAGCCAGATGTACTGCAGTCCATGGGGTTGCAAAGAGTCAGACATGACTGAGCGACTGAACTGAAAAAATCTTGTTTATGGTATATTTAGCTAAAGAGATTTGTAAAAAACATAATAATAATGACTGGGACTTATTTACTGGTCTTCAGTAAAACAGAAGGCATTTGATATTTTCAGTTGCTAAAATTCAGTACAAGAAATTAGAGGGGAAAATACAAAGAAATGCAGAGAATGTGAAGGTCAAGGATCACTGCTGGCTTTCAGGAATCCAGCAATTCAGGGAAGCTGCCACCACATACAAGCACCTGCCAGCGCCACACTCTTGCCTACATATTTTGGTGAAAAATAATGGCTTCTTTATCCATCCTGTCTTTCAGCTCTCACCGGATTACCTTTAGTTCGTGGAATCCAAGCAGAGGTTTTAGCTGGCAAGGGCAGGAGATATGTAGTTGCCAGATTTTTAGACTCTACACTTAAAAGAAGTGCATAGAAGGGCATGGATGCTACTGAGTACTAACAGATTTTTGCTTGTCTATCTTCTTTGAGAAATCTTTCTTCACATTAAAGACATAGCTACTGTAGGTCACATTTTTTTCTAAGCATTGTAAAGTTTTGACACTCACATATGTCTTCAATCTGCCAGAAGTTAACTGTAAAAATGTGTATGTTAGTAGGTCATTAGATATTTAAGTTCAAAATTTACAAAACTTTTGGGATGTGAAGGTTATAAAAATGGCTTGTTATTCTAACATGAAGAAATTATATCCAATATTGTATATATAAATGACAGGTAATCAAGAAATATTTCTTTAGCATTTTAGTTAGAATACCTTGTTCTATATAACGCAGCCTTAGTCAATACTTCATTTATCACCTCATTAATTTTCAATATTTAAAGAGTAACAGAAGTGCTAAATGTACCTGTTAAGTTTATAGGATATAGATTCAAATAGACTAACTTTGTTGCTTCCTTATAATTCATTTATTTTCTACTTGTATTTGCATTAAATAAATTATGAGTAGAGTTAGCATTAATAGGATATCTAATTATTTTTCATTGTTAACATTGCCAAAACTTTATTGGCAACTAGAGTTTAAATAGGGTAATTTATATTTATAAAGCTAGTATACAAGACATGCTATCACAAGTTGGCTATTGCTCGTCTTTAATTTGAATACAGAATTTGAAATGGACATGTTCCATGTGGATTACCAAATTATTTCAAGCAACAAAACTCAAGAGTTAAGAACATATAAATATATCTGAACAATATCCTTGGGATAATGGACATTTCTCAAATGGGATTTTTAGAAAATTAAATGTGCAGAGGTGACAACAAGAAGGCATCTGAGCCCAGAGGTAATGTCTAACAAATGGGTATCATAAACATTTGCCAGATCAACTTTTGAGAAGACAATGCTATAATCAATCAAAAAGGTGTACTTTAGTTTTTCAATGGACGGTTGGTTAAAATACCCAGTTCCTTTCTATTGAATGAAAGTGGGATAACTATAAATGAATACAGCTAGTAGAATCTTCAATGAAGAATATTTTGAAGACATAAAGTTTAAAGATGTCATGAACAATAGGCCTAAATCATTCTTTGATAGTGAATTTGGCCAATAACAAATTATTCAGATTCTTGAGTATAAAAGGACAGAAATTTACTTAGGAGGAATCACACTAACATTTTAAAAAAGTATTATATTTTTTACATGTAGTTCAACAACAAAAATGTAAATTCATGGGATTTTAAATATAAAATATCCAAAACTTATATGGAGATAATATAGTATAGTGATTACGTTTGGGAATTCTATAGGCAGAGCTCCTCAACTAAATTTCCATATCTGCATTTATGAGGTATGTCACCTTGGGCGAGTGACAACTTTTCTGTGCTTTGTTTTTCCTCCTCTTCTCACTGGGGATAATAATACTTCCCTCATAGTTACATCTGTATCTGCTGCTGCTGCTAAGTCGCTTCAGTCTTGTCTGATTCTGTGCAACCCCATATATGGCAGCCTACCAGGCTCCCCTGTCTAGTTGATAGTAAATAAATGTTAACTATTATTTTTCACTGATATTTAATGTTTAAATAATGTTAAATATCTCTGTGTGCCTTTTAAATAAAATCTAAGTCCCATACTATAGTCCACCTCACCCTTGTCTAGCTTCAATCTTTACCTCTCATTTTGTATAATTCTCCTTTCTTTTCTTTTGCTAATACAAGGTGTTTTATTTTTATATCTAATTTTATTGAAAAAATCTATATTTTTTTTTGAACATTTTAATGGAAAAATTTTATTGGTCCTGATGATTTTACAGTATTGTGTAAGTTTTATAATAACCAGTTTTTGAGATTCCATATGTTTGGTTTGTAATACATTTCAAGTGAAATCCCATATTTACATTTTATGTATGTGTTGTTCGATACTGTTCTTGAAAAGTTTAGCTATATGGACTTCAAGTGCAAAAATCCAAATTCTATATAGATTTGGATGTGTCCTTACTTTCCAGTTTTGTATTCTGCAATAACTACACAATCACCACATAAATAAAACACAGAAGAACACATTTTTAAAAGTAAATTTTAAAAAAAGTCTTAAGATTTACCACTTTTCTTTTGAGATTTTAAATTGTTACATTAAATAATGAACTTACCAAGAAATATTAAAATTACCTAGTTTTCTTATAGTCCTACACTTTATTACCCTTTGAAGTAAAAATTTTTCATATTAAAGCTTCCAAATTTGAGGCTATACATCTTTTTTTTTTTTTTTAATTGTTGCTGTCTCCTTTATTTTTTTTTTATTTTTATTTTTTTTTTATTTTTAGTTTTTTATTTTTTAAATTTTAAAATCTTTAATTCTTACATGCATTCCCAAACATGAACCCCCCTCCCACCTCCCTCCCCATAACATCTTTCTGGGTCATCCCCATGCACCAGCCCCAAGCATGCTGCATCCTGCGTCAGACATAGACTGGCGATTCAATTCACATGATAGTATACATGTTAGAATGTCATTCTCCCAAATCATCCCACCCTCTCCCTCTCCCTCTGAGTCCAAAAGTCCGTTATACACATCTGTGTCTCTTTCCCTGTCTTGCATACAGGGTCGTCATTGCCATCTTCCTAAATTCCATATATATGTGTTAGTATACTGTATTGGTGTTTTTTTTTCTGGCTTACTTCACTCTGTATGATCGGCTCCAGTTTCATCCATCTCATCAGAACTGATTCAAATGAATTCTTTTTAACAGCTGAGTAATACTCCATTGTGTATATGTACCACAGCTTTCTTATCTTTGACAAAGGAGGCAAGAATATACAATGGAGTAAAGACAATCTCTTTAACAAGTGGTGCTGGGAAAACTGGTCAACCACTTGTAAAAGATTGAAACTAGATCACTTTCTAACACCGCACACAAAAATAAACTCAAAATGGATTAAAGATCTAAATGTAAGATCAGAAACTATAAAACTCCTAGAGGAGAACATAGGCAAAACACTCTCAGACATAAATCACAGCAGGATCCTCTATGATCCACCTCCCAGAATGCTGGAAATAAAAGCAAAAATAAACAAATGGGATCTAATTAAAATTAAAAGCTTCTGCACAACAAAGGAAAATATAAGCAAGGTGAAAAGACAGCCTTCTGAATGGGAGAAAATAATAGCAAATGAAGCAACTGACAAACAACTCATCTCAAAAATATACAAGCAACTTCTGCAGCTCAACTCCAGAAAAATAAACGACCCTATCAAAAAATGGGCCAAAGAACTAAATAGACATTTCTCCAAAGAAGACATACGGATAGCTAACAAACACATGAAAAGATGCTCAACATCACTCATTATTAGAGAAATGCAAATCAAAACCACAATGAGGTACCACTTCACACCAGTCAGAATGGCTGCGATCCAAAAATCTGCAAGCAAGAAATGCTGGAGAGGGTGTGGAGAAAAGGGAACCCTTCTACACTGTTGGTGGGAATGCAAACTAGTACAGCCACTATGGAGAACAGTGTGGAGATTCCTGAAAAAATTGCAAATAGAACTCCCTTATGACCCAGCAATCCCACTTCTGGGCATACACACCGAGGAAACCAGAATTGAAAGAGACACATGTACCCCAATGTTCATCGCAGCACTGTTTATAATAGCCAGGACATGGAAACAACCTAGATGTCCATCAGCAGATGAATGGATAAGAAAGCTGTGGTACATATACACAATGAAAAAATCTATATATTTTATAATCATTCTATTTAATTACATTGAATACATATAATAGGTTTTAAAGTTTCTGATTTAATATAAAATTTCTAAAAGAAGAATAATCCACCTTGATGTTTCTAAATTTATGGAAAAAACACGTTTATAAAAATTTTCTTCACAAAATTTCACAAGGGCACTTAAAACCTAGGAAGATAATGGTTAAGGCATGGAATTTAGAAAAATGACTAATCTAAAAATGTCAAATTAGCCAGTTAACTTTTTCACAAAGTGATTGCTTTTGCATTACTAGTGTTTTACTCTTTTTTTAAAAAATTTAAATTTATTTAAGTGGAGGCTAATTACTTTACAATATTGTATTGGTTTTGCCATAATCAACATGAATCTGCCATGGGTGTACACATGTTCCCAATCGTTTACCCCCCTCCAACCTCCCTCCCCATACCATTCCTCTGGGTCATCCCAGTGCACCAGCCCCAAGCTTTCTTATCCACCTCCAGCCAAATAACTCAAGCTGAAGCCTTCTCTTAGGCCTTTGTATTTGCTGATCTATCTGCCTACAATCTGCTACTCTCAGATTATAATTCAGATTATAATACTCTCTTATTATAATTCAGATATCAAATCAGGTGATACCTCCTGAGACACAGTTCTTGAATAAACTGGATATAGTAGACTCATCTTCCATATTATGTATCCTATCACCCTATCGCAAATTATTTCTACATGCAGTTCTTTTATCTTTTGTTAACATTTTTGTTTTCTGCCTTGTCTCACTAAAACATTGACTCCATGTGAGCAGGAACTTTGTCTTTAGTGTTCTCTTCATCCCCAGAGCATAAACAGTTCCAATGGAGAAAGACAAAATTTAAACCTATGATTCAATGAATAACTTCTATGTTGATAAGTTAATTCCAATAGAGGAATAAAAGAGAAGACAAGATTTATGGACCAAAAAAGGAGCGACATTTCTACAGCTCAGCCTTCAGAAAGAAATACAGTGAAAGACATCAGATTAAGGAATACATTCTTGAATGTGTATTGAGGGGCTGAGGGGATCTGGCTAGAGTAACCTATTAAGTTCTGCCCACTTCTATTATTGAATTATCCAGATCAGAGTGATGTATTATGGAGGATATATTACTGAGATCCTAATTTCTGATCTGCTCTTCTAACTTTAGAACAAGGCAATGGTAATTTTCTCTCACTGTACTTCCCTACATTGTCCAGGAAAACACAACTACAGATTTAATTAATTTGCATTGTATAAAGCACTTGAAAATATGTCTCATCTAGAACTTTGGTTGGAATAAATTTCAGATTTCTCGAGGGCAAGCGTAATTATTAGCCATTTTTGAAACGAATGGAAGAGTGGTTTAACTCAAGGAGGGAGTTAATTCTGAGAGGCTGGAGGGATGGAAGAGCAATTGGATTCCCTAATGTTAGTCATTAGGGAATGTTGACTTCCCTGGTGGCTCAGACGGTAAAGCGTCTGTCTACAATGCAGGAGACCCGGGTTCAATCTCTGGGTTGGGAAGATCCCCTGGAGAAGGAAATGGCAATCCACTCCAGGACTATTGCCTGGAAAATCCCATGGATAGAAGAGCCTGGTAGGCTACAGCCCATGGGGTCGCAAAGAGTTGGACTTGACTGAGCGACTTCACTTTCACTTAATGTTAGTCAAGGTCTGACCAAGTTTGTCACAGATGTTTTATAT
Organism: Ovis aries; assembly: GCF_016772045.2. Classification (NCBI taxonomy): domain Eukaryota; kingdom Metazoa; phylum Chordata; class Mammalia; order Artiodactyla; family Bovidae; genus Ovis; species Ovis aries. The sequence continues at coordinate 64,915,959 of NC_056062.1, read as the reverse complement.
CCAACCCATGTGGCCATCCACGCTTCATTTCTCTAAATCAATTACAGTTGACTAAGAAACTAATTTTGGAGAAGAAGGATATCTGTACAAAAAACTAAATAAGATTATTCTTCACAACTCTGAAGGATGAAGACTGAAGAGATTTAATTTGCTTCAGAAAAGTAAAGGAATGGGACATTTTCTTCCTTCAAATGTGGTGTAGCATTTTCATACCAGGTATGTTATAATTTATTTATTGGTGAAGGAAAGACAGAGAAGCTCATGGTCTTCTTAGTAGAGTATAACTAAAACTGTTGATAATGGGTGAACCAAATGCTTTTCCTTTCTAGGTACTCAAGGGTCTCTGTACTTTCCTGATTCCACTAATCATAGAGGCATCTATTAATACAATATCTTTTAACATTTTTTTTGGAATATCTGTTACAGCTGTGCATCATAGGAGACACTGTACACTGTCTTCTCAGTCTATCTTTTCTTATCCCTCATGAATAAAATCTTGATTTTGCTTCCAGCAATAACTGAAGCATATCAGGCAGTAGTATATCATGATAGTCAAATAATAATCCAATACTTTAGTCTGACAAATACTTCATTTTTCCAGCTTCCCTTGCTGGGAAATTTATCCATATAGCCCTATTTTGGACAAAGAAGGATAACAGAATGTCTGACACAAGTTTTGCATTCCTGATGAAAGGGACATATATGGTAAACAGTACCTCCTTCTTTTTGCCTTGAATATGCCCAGTGTTAAAGTAGCCATCTTGCGACCATGTCACAACAATCATGAGAACAAAAAGTGAACATAGTAGGAATGCCATAACAAAAAAGGAGCATGGCCCCTTGTAACCTAGGTTTAGCAACTGAATCAGGACCTGCTTACCTTTTTTCTCTTCACAGGTCTTATATAATTAACATAAAGCCTGGCTGTTTAAGCCATGTTTAAATTTACTATTGCTGCTGCTGTTTATTTGCTAAGTTGTGTCCGACTCTTTGCGGCTCCATGGACTATAGCCCGCCAGGTTCCTCCATGGGAGTTCCCAGACAAGAACACTTCAGTGGGTTGCCATTTTCTTTTCTAGGGGATTTTCCCAACACAGGGATCAAACCTCCATCTCTTGCTTGGCAGGCACACTCTTTACCACTGAGCTCTCTGGGAAGGCCCTAGGTTTACCTTGAAGCCAAAAACAGCATCTCAACTGTTTCTACTAGTCCATTAGCTATTCCCAGTGATTATATAATGAATGCACCAATAAGACAGTTGAAATAAAATATAACTTAAAGGCTTGTTCTAAAATATCTCTTCATTTTAATCTCAGGAAAATGCAATTCTATGACTATCATTACATAGAGCAGGTGTCATTAATAAGGATGGTCATAAAAAGCCTGCTTATGCTAAACTTAGAATTGTGAGAAGCTAGGCAAGTGGGATTAATCTGCATTAAGCTATTTACTCTATTTGCCTTGAATGTGCTTATTTAGCATGCTCTTTCTAATCTCTGTGTCTTTCTTTATCCTATTCTCTTTGCCTGGAATACAGTCCACCATTTCTTTCTGTGACCCACCAACACAATCTTTAATACTACCTCATTCATGAATCCTAACCTGATCTGCCCTAGCCAAATTTCCTCTCTCCTGCCTCTAAATCCTCTGAATATGAATACTAGAACTCCTCTGCATCTTATAGTGTTCTCTCATATTCCAGAAACAAAGGTGGAATAATTTTAAGGGGAACATACCACAGAATGGCAGAGGTGGGATTAAAAATAACTGGACACAGGGATCCAAACACAAAACATGTTCTTTTCCATTTTCCCCCACATCTGCACACCTTAGCAAATTCTCTCATGTTCAGAAATTAATTACTCCATCTAAGAATTTAAGGAATATAAAATATGTGGCCTAGTAGAATCTTCTATATCACAAAAAATATTTTATAAAATCAGTATTCAGAGTACATGTTAATTTACCAATATATGTGAAAACTTGTAATTGATCTAAAACTGAGTAAAGGCATTATGAAGTGAAATGGCCTCAAGAAGAATTATGTATAATATGCTTGCAAGAAAACCCAAACAAACAAAAAACATAACCACAATACCCTGTGATAAGAGCTATATAGCTGTGGATACAGACTACTGCAAAAGAAGTGTTAAGAAGTAGACTAACTGTGGCTGAAGGAGTCAGGGTAAGACTAGTAGGGAAATGTTTGAAATGGTCTTGAAGTTGAACAGTTCAATTGATGCCACAGGTGGATGGGGCATACTGAAAGAAAAAAGAAGCCTGGGTACAAGAGTCTAAGGCTGGAAACCAAAGTATACTTGGAGAATGAGAAGTAACTTCCTTCAAAGATAGGCCCTGTATGGTTATGCAATGATTAAGATCATTGCAGATATGCCCTGATAGAAAGGCTGCCATTGTAAAAGTCAGAAGTGACACTTAGGAACAAATACAGTTAACAGCTGATGTGCCACTGCTTCCAGGGCCTTCCTCAACAAAGGAGCTCAGCACAGAGCCATTGAATCAGAAAATCTTAGAAGCATTTACTGACCTGGTGATATTCAGGGACACCTTTGAAGTAGACTATAAACATTTAATTCCAGATTTGAGACTGAAACATTTTAGTTTCAGTTTTGAGACTGGAAAAATATTTATAGATGTATGTCTGCCCTTTTTAAAAAAAAAAATAATTGCTTTTATACTCTTTTCCCAATTCTACAGCCTTCTATCTTCATAATGATGCATATCCTATAATGAACAGCCAGAATCATTAAGAAAAAAAACTGACTTCAAGTCTTTTCTTTTCAAGCATTTCTTTCTTTTTTTTTCCTTTGACAAGCACAAGCAGTAGTTCACAGCAATGACAAAGAAGTCAATGATTTTACTCATTCCAGACTCCTGAGCATCCTATACAATTTCAAATTCAGGTATGGCTACAAAGTCCAGTATCTTTTCATCAATAATCTCACATTACATAGAATTTAAATACTAGAAAAGGAAATTTAGGTTTCTTTTTTAACCACATTGACATTTTAGACAAAGAAAAATATAAAATGATGCAGAACAAAGAAAGACCATTATGTAAACACAGAGCCATGAGTTGAAAAATGTCACCAGCCCTGTCAGAGGAGAAAAAAAAAAAAAAAAAAAAAGGAAAGAGGAAAGCAGATTAAGAAACATTTGCCCTTCTGAGCACATGGCAGCAATTATATTTGAGCAATAAGCCACAGCACTGTTACTTTTAGTCCATCACACAGCAATATCTGTAAACACAATTTGCTTGGATTTTCATTTGTCTTTGGGAGCACTTCACAGGAAATCACAATATATACAACAGTTCTCAGGATTTAAAAATATGTATTGAACATCAGTTTGTTAATTTAACTTGTGTTAATGATGTAACAATTCTAGCACAGGTTAGAAAAAAAAACTTGAAATAAACAAGGAGAAAGAATCATATCTCAGTATTATGTCTCTTGACTGTATTTCCACAAACAATAATTTGATTCCAATTACCTTTTGAATCCCATGTGAATATCTTTGATGCTGTAACCTTTTCAATTTTGCAATTTCTGTAAGAATTTTCATTCACCTGACTTCTCGAGAAAATTTATAGAACTCATTTGATTTTTTCAAGTATTCTAACAGTAAAGAATACAATTTAACTCTCATTGATGTAATTAGTCTACATCTTATTATGATACCAGTAAAATAAATTCATTTTGTTCATATAACAATTGATGTAACCCACTTATGGTTTTCAGTGATTCTCAGTCTATGAGCTTCTACCTGTTTAAGTGTCAGAAAGCTGATTTGAGTATAACACAATATTTCTATATAAATTTATTTTTAACAAGACAATTTAACAAAAAAGCAAAACAAACTAAAATCTTAGCTATTCTTCAGTGTAAAATCATCTGAAACCATCCAGTTATCGTTAAAGGCTGACTAACTATAACTAACACACATGTATTACGTATGTTTTGCAGTGACAGGTAGGAACTCAAGCCCTGGGTTCCCATTCATTAAAAAGTTTAATTGTACTTCTTAAATATTTCATGGGGAGAATACTGTTATTTTAAAGTATATAAATAAATAAGTTCAAAGTCACATATTACTTAAACTTTCTGAACCTATTGTTTCAACCATAAAATAGCGATAACTAGAATACCTGTAATTTTTGAAGTTGTTAGGGTCAAATTAAACTATATACATGGAAGGGAGTTGTCAACTTCAAATTGATAATCAAATGTTGAATATTACTTCATGTGGTGTATTGCAATTACTAAGAAGTATTTAGCATCAGTGTTTGGCCATTTTTTTTTCTCCCAAAATACTTACTGGTATAGACAAGTTGAAAGCCTTCATCTGTCCCTTCAGAATCAGAATTAAATTCTAGCCAGAGCTGGTTTGAAGTACTACTAAGTGTCAGTCCTCGCATAGACGCACCAGTAAAAGCACCTAGGAGATGAGTTGTTTTATCTTTTCCATCATAAATCTGCAAGATATATTTACAATTAAAATGAAAATGTGTAAATAATAAACAATTCTGAGCATGTATTTATATTTATGAAGAAAATGAGCAATTACACTCCCCAAATCATGTTATTACATGTTTCCCAAGAAAAACCGCATATATCATTAACTGACTTTACAAATGTCACAGTAAGAGAGTTAAGACTCCACATGGATAATTTTCCTATTTCAAGTTCAGTAGACACTAAGTAACACTCAAACTCATGTTATAAAGTTTTTGCTCTTATTTTAAAAACAATGCTTTTTTATGGCAGACAATTTAAAATTGAGCATTGGTTGGTTGGTTGTTGTTCTGAACTTTCTCAAGGGCACCAAACACCTGGTTTTCTAATAACATGATTAATATAAAATATGCTTGCTTCTTTGTACATTCTATTTATCCACACCTTTTAACTTATTTAATTTTTGATACTTGAAAAATGCTAAAAAGGTGCTAAATGCTTTTAGAAACTGATTTAACAAGGCAAAAAATACAAAACAAAACTGATACCTTCCCAAAGATCCCTACCTCATTCCCATTCTTCTGAAAGGGTACCCTCTCACTGTCCTCTAATTTGCTTTATCTTATCAAAGCATTATAGACATTTCTTCACGTCAGTAGATATAAATTCTTGCTTTTGAGAACTGGGTAATATTTCATCCAGTTACACTATCACAACTTGCCTTACCATTCCTATATTAACAATTAACATTCCTATATTAACAAACATTTTTGCCACTAAAAGTGATCCTGAAAAAAACACCTTTTACATATTATCTCATATTTCTCTTTGGTACTTGTATTTCAGTAAGAAAGGTTTCATACATTTAATACATTGAATTTGGGTGTTCAAATGTAGCCGTATTGTCAGATTATTTTCCAAAAAGTGTACAGTAATTAAACTGAGGATTTGTCAACAATGCATATTGCCATTCTTTTTTAAGGCATGTATTTTTAGTGTGGTAGCTATTACTCCCAACGGTGTGACAATTAGTTCTTAGAGTTGATAAAACCTTGGATATGATGATGATTTGTTGACCTACAAAGACCAACTCTAACTGACAAATCTCATTCCACAGTACTTAGTTTTATGAAGTTGAATCTGGGGGCTTCTTCTGCAAATGATAACAAATAGGAAAAGTTGAAAATACTTCTGAAAGTTACTTGTATTTTGCCAAAACTGTCTTACTTCTGACCTATCATAAGAGTAAAATTTATGTCACTAAACTTCTAATCTGGTGATCTTGCCAAAGCACCAATATTCCCCCAAAGTGGTATTCATTATGTTCACATCACCTAAGAGATGATACTTAGATGGTACATGATGGAAGTTTTATTATCACTACATTAATTTGTATGATATATGTTTCTTATGCTAAATTGTTGGATTTAATTTGACTACCTGTTTATAATGTTTTCTAAAATTTGTAACTAAAAGCCGATGCATAACTTTTTTATTTTTATCAAATTATCCCTATAAGGTTTTAGATATGTTTATGTTAGCAAAGTAAATTAGAAAAAAATTACTATATTTAATAATCTAATTTATTCAAATAAAATAGTGAGTTTTTTGATCTATGGGTTCAGGTATTCTTCAATCCAAGGAAATGTTCTTGAGTTCTGGTTTATTTAATTATTCCCTGTATATTTTATTTTATGTCCATCTTGAATGCCTATTATTTACATATTCAGTCTCCAAATTGCATTGTAATTCTTTTACATATTTTTCTTCTGAAATTTATCTCTATTCCCTCTATATTATGGCTTTTCTTCCACTGGAACTTTCACATTAACAATTAAATTTTCAGCAGTAACTAATCTCTTTTTATATCTTCTATTAAAATCTTAAATTTTAAGTTCTACTAATAGGTCAGTCAAGTTCTACAAAGTCAATCTGTCTGTCTGTCTTTGCTTTCTTCCCTTTCTTTCCCTAGTTTCTGTTTTTGGTACACAAATTGCATTATCATATCAAGATTGTTGAGAGAAATATCAATAACCTCAGATACACAGATGACATCACCCTTATGGCAGAAAGTGAAGAGGAACTAAAGAGACTCTTTATGAAAGTGAATGAGGAGAGTAAAAAACTGGCTTAAAACTCATCATTCAAAAACTAAGATCATGGCATCCAGTCCCATTACTTCATGGCAAATAGATGGGGAAACAATGAAAATAGTGACAGACTTTATTATCTTGAGCTCCAAAATCACCGCAAATGGTGACTGTAGCCGTGAAATTTAAAGACGCTTGCTCCTTGGAAGAAAAGCTATGGCCAACCTAGGCAGCATATTAAAAAGCACAGACATTATATTGCTGACAAAGGTCCACCTAGTAAAAGCTATGGTTTTTCCAGTGGTCATGTATGGATGTGAGAGTTGGACTATAAACAAAACTGAGCACCCTAGAATGATGTTTTTGAACTGTGGTGTTAGAGAAGACTCTTGAGAGTCCCTTGGACTGCAAGAAGATCAAACCAGTCCATCCCAAAGGAAATCTGTCCTGAATATTCATTGGAAGCACCGATGCTGAAGATTAAGCTCTGATACTTTGGCCAGCTGATGCAACAAGCTGACTCGTTGGAAATGACCCTGATGCTGGGAAAGACTGAAGGCAGGAGGAGAAGGGACGACAGAGGATGAGATGTTTGTATGGCATCACTGACTTGATGGTCATGAGTTTGAGGAAGCTCTGGGAGTTGGTGATGGACAGGGAAGTCTGGCATGCTACAGTCCATGGGGTTGCAGATGCGGACATGAGTAAGCAATTGAACTGAACTTATAGTTTTATATTTTCTTATTACAGATACAGGTTTTAAACATTGCAAAGACAACAATGCTTTTATTTAACATGCTTTATAAATGTAGCTTTGTTCAGAGCCCCTAGTATTCTTTTCTAACAACATTTTATAACTTTTCTGCCCAGACGTTGTGAAGTTTCCAGTGTCTAGACATTTTCTGCTCTCTCCCTTTGTGCCCGTGGTACTCTAAAGCTTCATACTATAACCCTCCAGCCTCCACAAATTTATTTATTTATTTTTTTACCAATGAAAAGGAGGTGGAAATAAGAGTGAGAAAGAGAGGAAGTGAGTCATAAAATCAATTCAACGTGCTCACTAAATTCCTAACAGCAAACATCTTACTGGTCTCCCTTTTATTTATTTTTATTTATTTATTTATTTATTTTAGTTTTTTATTTTTTAAATTTTAAAATCTTTAATTCTTACATGCGTTCCCAAACGAACCCCCCTCCCACCTCCCTCCCCATAACATCTCTCTGGGTCATCCCCATGCACCAGCCCCAAGCATGCTGCATCCTGCGTCAGACATAGACTGGCGATTCAATTCTTACATGACAGCATACATGTTAGAATGCCATTCTCCCAAATCATCCCACCCTCTCCCTCTCCCTCTGAGTCCAAAAGTCCGTTATACACATCTGTGTCTTTTTTCCTGTCTTGCATACAGGGTCGTCATTGCCATCTTCCTAAACTCCATATATATGTGTTAGTATACTGTATTGGTGTTTTTCTTTCTGGCTTACTTCACTCTGTATAATCGGCTCCAGTTTCATCCATCTCATCAGAACTGATTCAAATGAATTCTTTTTAACGGCTGAGTAATACTCCATTGTGTATATGTACCACAGCTTTCTTATCTTTCTGTCATTTTTTTTAATGTGTTGACTATTTAAGGAATATTTGACTTCTAAATAAAGGGCTGTATGGATAATTCCCTAAAATTATATAGCAGTACCAGAAACCCCTCTTGAAATCTAATTATCATACAAATATAGTTCTGTTAGTTATCAGCAAGAATTTATCTTCAACAAAGCCGAAGCAAATGTTGAGGTTGTTAGGTCAGGAATATTTTTGTTTGTTTGTCTGAGTACATAAGAGTCAACTTTTCATTTCTTAAGAATAGCACTCATGAGGAATAATTCAGAGACAAAGAAACATTACTTGTCAGGAAAAACAACCTTTGTGTTTGAGTTTCAAATGTTCATTATGCTCATAAATAGACTTCTGAATACAGTTATATTATGATTCTATATATGCTGTAGTTTATAAGTCCTGTGTTTGGAGGTACACAATCACAATCAAACCATGTAACCAATTGACTCAGTGGATCTAATTTGTAGTTAATACTGTCAAAGTAACCACACAGAATAGGCTTCCCTGATAGCTAGGATGGTAAAGAATCCTTCTACAATGCAGAAGACCTGGGTTCATTTCCTGGGTCAGTAAGAGCCCCTGGAGAGGGAATGGCAACTCACTCCAGTATTCTTGCCTGGAGAATGCCATGGACAGAGGAACCTGGCAGGCTAAAGCCCATGGGGCCATAAAAGTTGGACACGACTTGAGTGACTAACACAACCACATAGAAGTTTTTCCTTTTATTTCTCTTACTGCTAACAATCATATAATTTCATTCATATGTTAAATATAAATAAGTTTTCTTGGATTCAACTAGTTCTGCTTTCAAGTGTGGATACATTTTAAGAACTTTCAGTTTGTCAAAAACAACCAAATAAAGGGGAAATATAAATAAATAGTAGTTGTAATTGAGTAAATGGAAATTGAAATATACTTTTAACTTTAAAAAAAGGCCTCTCCTAATTTTTTTCCTTAAATTTTCAGTGGTAATAATAATAATAACAATAATAATAAAAAGAGTTTAACAATAGCAGAGACCCTTATTTCACTCCACATATATAACCGAAAGAAAAATTTCAAAAATAACCCAACTGTCTGCCACAGGAGATACATATTTATATTAATTTTTTTCAAGACAGAAGCACACATTTTGCTTTTTTCAAAAGAAACTTTATTTAAGAAATGATTTCTAAATAATCATTGAAGAAGAATTTATGAAAAAGGAGCTGAATTTTCAAATGAAAATAATTATCTTAAACTCAGCTGGGAGAATCTAATTTAGCACCAAAGCTAACTACCGTTTATTTAACAATGTAAAGTCAAAAGGCAGAAAACAAATAAAGTAGAAGCACCAGTATAATTATCAAAATTAAATGAAGTGTGATCATTCAGCTATGAAATTTCAGAAGTGTATATAAATTCTTAGGTCAAAATGAAAAGCAAGTGTTAATTAGAAGGCTTTATAAAGAGAAGAGTTTTATAGTTATGATCAAGTCAATGCTGTTTAACCTCTAAATAAAATACTTCATGTATTCAAATATATATGAACACATAAAAGCAACAAGGAAGGAAAAATCAGTATATACAGTCAAAGACTAATTATGTTTGAAATATATATGAATGCAATCATACAAATAGGAAAATAAAACAAACAAAATGTGTCTTACATTTTAAAACAAATTTATGGTACAGAGTGATTATGTCAGGTTTGATCAGAATCTCACAGAAACTTTGAGGTTATTATTTCTTTTTATTTTCTATTTAAAAACAGGATATTTAAGTATATTTTTATTTATTTGAGCTTATGCTTTCTTTTTCTAAAGGACATTATTATTTTTGAGATATGTCTTAATATCTATTTTTAGTTTTCAGAAATTTAGAAAGCTAAGGAAACTGTAATAGCATACAGAAGCTCAGAGAGGACTTGAGCGCTCCCATGCCCCCATAGGAACAGTCTCACCTTATTTAGTGCTTAGTTCAGATAATGAATTACTTTTATGTGAAATGTAGAATTCAGGTTTCTCAAGAATTAATATGGTGAAAGGCATTGCAGGCTTTAATAACATTAACGAAGCTTTTTGAAAAGACTAATTTGTTATAAAATTGCAATTAATTTGGTAGTCTTACATAAGAATAGATGAGAACTTGAATATTGCCATGTTTCAATTATCAAACCTTTTGTAATGAATCAGGGTTTGACATTTGTACAGACCATCCCATTTTTAAAAGGTCAAACCCTATATTATGAACTGCTTCAGTCAGTTCAGTTCAGTTCAGTTCAGTTGCTCAGTCCTGTCCAACACTTTGAGATCCCATGGACTACAGCACCCCAGGCTTCCCTGTCTATCACCAACTAACCAGAGTTTACTCAAACTCATGTCTATTGAGTCGATGATGCCATCCAGCCATCTCATCCTCAGTCATCCCCTTCTCATCCCGCTTTCAATCTTTCCCAGCATCAGGGTTTTTTCCAAGGAGTCCATTCTTTGCATCAGGTAGCCAAAGTACTGGAGTTTTAGCTTCAGCATCAGTCCTTCCAGTGAACACCCAGGACTGATCTCTTTTCGGATGGACTGGTTGGATCTCCTTGCAGTCCAAGGAACTCTCAAGAGTCTTCTCCAACACTACAGTTCAAAAGCACCAATTCTTCGGCGCTCAGCTTTCTTCACAGTCCAACTCTCACATCCATACATGATCACTGGAAAAACCATAGCCTTGACTAGATGGACCTTTGTTGGCAAAGTAACGTAAAGCTTTTTAATATGCTGTCTATGTTGGTCATAACTTTCCTCCCAAAGAACAAGCATCTTTTAATTAAATGGCTACATTCACCATCTGCAGTGATTCTGGAGCCCAAAATATAAAGTCTGTCACTGTTTCCACTGTTTCCCCATCTATTTGTCATGAAGTGATGGGACCGGATGCCATGATCTTAGTTTTCTGAATGTTGAGCTTTAAGTTGACTTTTTCACTGTCCACTTTCAGCTTCAAGAGGCTCTTTAGCTCTTCTTCACTTTCTGCCATAAGGGTGGTGTCATCTGCATATCTGATGGTATTGATATTTCTCCCAGCAATCTTGATTCCAGCTTGTGCTTCCTCCAGACCAGTGTTTCTCAAGATGTTCTCTGCATATAAGTTAAATAAGCAGGGTGACAATATACAGCCTTGATGTACTCCTTTTCCTATTTGGAACCAGTCTGTTGTTCCATGTTCAGCTCTAGTTGTTGCTTCCTGACCTACATACAGGTTTCTCAAGAGGCAGGTCAGGTGGTATGGTATTCCCATCTCTTTCAGAATTTTCCACAGTTGGTGGTGATCCACACAGTCAAAGGCTTTGGAAAGGTCAATAAAGCAGAAATATATATTTTTTCTGAAACTCCCTTGCTTTTTCGATGACCAAACAGATGTTGGGAATTTGATTTCTGGTTTCACTGCCTTTTCTAAATCCAGCTTGCACATCTGGAAGTTCAAAGTTCACGTATTGCTGAAGCCTGGCTTGGAGAATTTTGAGTATGTGAGCATGTGAGCATGTGAGATGAGTGCAACTGTGTGGTAGTTTGCACATTCTTTGGCATTGCCTTTCTTCGGGATTGGAATGAAAAATGACACTTTCCAGTCCAGTGGCCAGTGCTGAGTTTTCTAAATTTGCTGGCATATTGAGCGCATCACTTTCACAGCATCATCTTTCAGGATTTGAAATAGCTCAACTGGAATTCCATCACCTCCACTAGCTTTGTTCGTAGTGATGCTTCCTAAGGTCCACTTGACTTCACATTTCAGGATGTCTGGCTCTAGGTGAGTGATCACACCCTTGTGATTATCTGCTTATGGACACTCAAAGCTGTTGTTGTTGCTAATGTCATAAGAAATGTATTAGAAAGTATATTCCCACTCATTACTCTAATGAATTAAAAAATAAGGTGTTATCTGGACCCAAGAGCAAAAAAAGTAACATCAAAAGAGAGAAATTATACGTGTACATGAGCATAATTATTCAAACCTTCAAATTATTCCTGCTCATGGATACTAGAATTTTCAATTTGGCCATTTGTTTTATAGGTTGATTAAGAATTTATATAATTTTCGTAATGAGTTGAGTTAGATCTCAAATTTTGAAAAAGAAAAAAATAATTTTTTACAAATATTTCAAATCTACAATGTTCTCTCCAAAGACAATATGTAACAAAAGAGAACATTTGTTTGTACTCAGATCTTTATATATCTTTACAACAGTTATATAATGTGTAGTCAATTATAAGACTTTAGTGAGGGAGTTGGGAGTGAAACGAAGGGTCAGGTTTTCAGGAGCATTAGCTTTGTGGTTCTGTTGAAGTCCCAACTCTACCCTCAAAGCTGACTGGCATGTCACACACCATTTTACTTCTGTGATCTTCAGTATGAGAAAAAATGAAGGGTTTTATGAGGCCTAATAATAACACACTGTGACTTGGTTGTCAAATACAGACATTTTTCCCTGGTAGCTCAGCTTGTAAAGAATCTGCCTGCAATGCAGTAGACCCTGGTTTGATTATTGGGTTAGGAAGATCTTCTGGAGAAGGGATAGGCTCCCCACTCCAGTATTCTGGCCTAAAGAATTCCATGGGCTGTATAGTCTATGGGGTCACAAAGAGTCAGAGACAACTTTCAATTTCACTTTCTACTTCTACATAAGAAGTAAGACTTTAAACTTCACAATGCCAACTATAGTAAGAGATTGTCTTTTGTCCCCCTGCTACATTCCTTTATCTAAACATAATGCTTAGCTTTTTTCTGAAAATAAAAACAAATACAGCGATAACAAAAACATAAATAGTAGTTCTGATTAGTATTCAATTTTTGTCCTATTCAGCTGAGAAGCAGAGCAACTTACTAGTGACTGTTTAAAGCCTGCATATGATAAACACCACCTAAAAATGTTAATTAAAATAATTAATTAAGCTATATAGTTTGAGTGATTGATTGGGAAGTTCAATATTCTTGCCTGCTGAAGGTAAACTTGCTGGTCATCACAAAATCTGGAGAGCTTTATAAAAGGCCTTAATCCCAGGTGGAGATGAACTAAACCAATTTTCTCTAGATCTACTGAAACTTAACTAGTTTGGTTACAGATCAGTTCAGTTTAGTCGCTCAGTCGTGTCCAACTCTTTGTGACTCCATGAACCTCAGAATGCCAGGCCACCCTGTCTATCACCAACTCCTGGAGTTCACCCAAACCCATGTACATTGAGTCAGTGATGCCATCCATCCATCTCATCCTCTGTCGTCCCCTTCTCCTCCTGCCCTCAATCTTTCCCAGCATCAGGGTCTTTTCAAATGAGTCAGCTCTTTCCATCAGGTGGCCAAAGTATTGGAGTTTCAGCTTCAGCATCAGTCCTTCCAATAAATATTCAGATAACTAAGGTGTTTATAAGAAGGAGGAGGGAGAGAGAGAGTAGGTGAGTGAGTAAATGAGAATCAGCCTAGATGACGGGTTCTCAGAAAGGAAAGTTGTGTGTCTGTGTGCGTACAGATATAGATTAAAATACATACTTCATTTATTATTTGTTTTGTTCTTTGCTCTCAGTCAAGGGATAAAAGGTTCAGTAATAGGCTAATTGTTTTTCTTATTTCTTCCTATGTCCTAGTTGGAATGGAGCAAAAGAAGTGATTACTAAGTTTAATACTGGAAAGTCCTGTGGATGAAGATGGCCTCTGATGGATTCAGTTCAGTTCAGCTCAGTCTCTCAGTCATGTCTGATTCTTTGTGACCCCATGGACTGCAGCACACCAGGCTTCCCTGTCCATCACTAACTCCCAGATCTTCCTAAAACTCATGTCCATCGAGTCGGTAATGCCATCTAACCATCTCTTCCTCTCTTGTCCCTTATCCTCCTGCCCTCAATCTTTCCAGCAATAGGGTCTTTTCTAAGGTGTCAGTTCTTTGCATCAGGTGGCCAAAGTGTCAGAGTTTCAGCTTCAACATCGGTCCTTCCAATGAACACCCAGGACTGATCTCCTTTAGGATGGACTGGTTGGATCTTCTTGCAGTCTAAGGGACTCTCAACAGTCTTCTCCAACAACACACTTCAAAATCATCAGTTCTTCAGCATATGGTCCAGATTTCTTTAGGGTCCAGGTTTCACATTAATACATGACTACTGAAAAAAACCATAGCTTTGACTAGAAGGGCCTTTGTCAGCAAGGTAATATCTCTGGTTTTCAATGTGCTGTCTAGGTTGGTCATAGTTTTTCTTCCAAGGAGCAAACGTTTTTTCATTTCATGGCTGCAGTCATCATCTGCAGTGATTTTGGAGCCCAAGAAAATAAAGTCTGTCACTGTTTCCACTGTTTCCCCATCTATTTGTCATGAAGTCGTTTGGTGGTTAGAATAGGAAAAAGGAGTCCAGAATGGTGGTGGCTAAAAGACAAGGAAGGGAAAAGCCCACAAAAAAATAGAAAGGAAAGTCTGAGGACCAGAGTGAGGACCTCAGGTAGAACAAACAGCACTCCTGGCTAGCCCAATTTACATAGGGCAGGCCTGGTGGGTGGGGGAGAAGATATATATAAAAAGAGGAGCCAAAGGGCCAGGTCTCTCTCCCTCTTTCTGTCTCTTTCTCACTCTCTGTCTGTCTCTCTCTCACTGTCTGTCTTTCTCTTGCTCTCTCTTTCTCTCTCTCTCTCTGCCTCTCACTCTCTCTCTCTCTCTCTCTCTCTGTCTCTTTCTCACTCTCTGTCTCTCTGTCTCTGTCTCTCTGTCTCTCTCTCTTGCTCTCTCTTTCTCTCTCTCTCTCTGCCTCTCACTCTCTCTCTCTCTCTCTCTCTGTCTCTTTCTCACTCTCTGTCTCTCTGTCTCTGACTCTCTGTCTCTCTCTCACTCTCTGTCTCTCTGTCTCTGTCTCTCTGTCTCTCTCTCTTGCTCTCTCTTTCTGTCTCTCTCTCACTGTCTGTCTTTCTCTTGCTCTCTCTTTCTCTCTCTCTCTGCCTCTCACTCTCTCTCTCTCTCTCTCTCTCTCTGTCTCTTTCTCACTCTCTGTCTCTCTGTCTCTCTCTCTTGCTCTCTCTTTCTGTCTCTCTCTCTGCCTCTCACTCTCTCTCTCTCCCTCTCTCTGTCTCTTTCTCACTCTGTCTCTCTGTCTCTCTCTCTTGCTCTCTCTTTCTGTCTCTCTCTCTGCCTCTCACTCTCTCTCTCTCCCTCTCTCTGTCTCTTTCTCACTCTGTCTCTCTGTCTCTGTCTCTCTGTCTCTCTTGCTCTCTCTTTCTCTCTGTCTCCCTCTCTGCCTCTCACTCTCTCTCTCTCTCTCCCTCTCTCTGTCTCTTTCTCACTCTCTGTCTCTCTGTCTCTCTCTCTGTCTCTCACTCTCTCTCTCTCTGTCTCTTTCTCACTCTCTGTCTCTCTGTCTCTCACTCTCTCTGTCTCTCATGTCTTTCTCTTGCTCTCTCTCTCTCTCTGTCTCTCTCTCTGTCTCTCCCTCTCTCTCTCTCCCTCTCTCTGTCTCTTTCTCACTCTCTGTCTCTCTGTCTCTCACTCTCTCTCTCTCTCTCTCTCACACTGTCTTTCTCTTGCTCTCTCTCTCTGTCTCTCACTCTCTTTCTATCTCTCTCTCTCTCTCTGTGTCTCTCTGTCTTTCTCTTGCTCTCTCCCTGTCTCTTAGATCTCTCTCTACTCTTCACGTCTTTTGGGTGGGCATGTCCTCATGCCTCAAGGATATATTTTCCTTTATTTTCTAAATAAAACTGAACTGTACCATGGATCTGTAACACTGATCTGTCCAAGAGCTGTGACACAGTCTGTCTGTCCAAGGTCTGTCTGAAGGCTGTAATGCTGGTCCATCGCTTCAAATTTTTGGTGTGACAATACAGAATTGAGGAAATTACACCCTCCCCTGGCAAAGGATGGGACTGGATGCCACGATCCTAGTTTTCTGAATGTTGCGTTAGTTTGCAGTTAGGCAAATTACCTTCCATCCTGAGAGGACTCTGGCTTTACCAATCTCTGAGAATTAATCATTTGCCCACTGCAAAGTACACTGTGTACCTGTGCATGCCTAACTGTGCCTGTGTCAATAGGTATCTTTGAACTGATAGTTGTTCTTGGGATTATTGAGAAGAATAACATATAGGCATTTTACATTTTATACTGGTGGAGAGACCATGAAGACAAACAGTGTTTAAAAGCCCATCCCCAATGGTCTCTATATAGAGACTTACCAAAGTCATTTTAAAATAATAATTTAGAATAAATCCCACGTTAGACTATTAGTAGGAGGGTGATTGAATTGTTATGCTTTCAGGTTAATATTTAGTAAATAATCTTTTCAACTTTGGAAAACATATTTATTCTAAGAAAGATAAAAATAAAAAAAGTTATGGGAATATATACTTTTATTCTTTCACTCATGAAAGAAAAATCACTATTTAATGAAATCCACTACAGAGCTTGAAATTGAGTTTTCCTGCCTTCCTTTGTCTCTCACCATCAAATCCCCTCACACTGTCACTCATTACTGAATTCCATTCTTCCTCAAGGTAACACACATAACAAATGCGTATGACCTTATTCCAAATGATAAGACACTAATCAGAAAGCATTCTGAGAAACATATAGGACTATTTTTTTTAAACAGGTATCACCAATTATTCCAAATGGATTTTCCAAGTAATAAACATTATTTAGTATGGAAAATTGATATATAAATTTCAAGCAACATTGAGAGGAGAAAAATATTTTAGGAAGCATGGTGGTAGACAGGGGGAAGCATTTTGTGACTTTTAACTTATAAATGCATGTTTATTATTGTTACTTATGTGATACAGATTAGTAGCTACACTCATACTTCTGATCTATGTCTTGTTACATTTTTTTTCCCCCATAGTTAGCCAGGAAAAAAAGAAAAGAAAAGAAAAAGCACTGGCTTACTTCTAAGTACAAGGTTTCCATTAATCTCAATTTGACTCCAATTTAGCAAATAAATTTATTTTTAACAGGAAAACCCAAAAAATGAGCTAGAAATTGAAGATATTATATACAAAGTGAAGTTTTGTTGCCTATAGGGCAAAAGCACAAAAACCAATAATGGCTTTAATAATAAAATTGCGTACATCCAGGTGTACTGAAGGAAATCTTTCCCATACCTACACAAATGCTGCAAGCATACAGAACTGTTTGTGCTAGACAACCAACAATTATCGCCAAATTAATATTCTTTTTAAAAGGACATAATTTATAATGTTAAAATCACCACTTCAATAAAAATCCCCAACCCCAATATGGGATATCACAATTTTTTTTTTCAAGATTAGTGAAAATAGAATATCTTAAATTTCTTAGCTGGATTAAGGACATTTTGATAATGAGAAAAATATATGTGATCATTTTAAAAATATTTATATGTGATTTTATAGAAGTGTTTACCATTATTCCAATAATGAATATCAACTATATTTATCAAAATATTTAATTTGCAAAACATGGATCAATACATATTAAAATATATATTTACTGTATCATTTTCAAACAAATTTTTGGCCACACCTTGCAGTCTACAGGATTTTAGTTACCTGGTCAGGGACAGAATCTGGGGCCACAGCAATTAATGTACCAGGTCCTAACCACTGGACCACCAGGAAATTTCCCTTATTTATATCTTTAAATGTGATCATTTCAAATTTTTAAAATAAATTTTTAAAAATTACTTCAATGTTTATTATTGACACAGTATATTTTTCTTAAATAATGTATAGATATTGTTAGTTTGATTTATTCATAAATTATAAAATTTCCATAGTCATAAATGCATAGAGTTTTCCTTGTATCAACAGAGTTAAATAAGTTACTTAAAAAACATCAAAATAAAAATAAATAAATTACCATTTATGGGTTGATTATGTTTCATAGATAAATAATGTGTAATTTAAACCTATGAATGGCAGAATAAATTTATAGTCGATTATATACACACATTAATGAATACTTAACGATTAAAATGATCAAAATATAAATATTCTGAGTTCACTTACCTTAAGAACATCTCCTTGTGCTAAATGAAATGTTCTGGCTGAAATATTGATTCCCTTTCCTGCTTGAACCTGAATACTATAAATGCATTCATGGTTGTTTTCATAGTTCAGTGGATAATTTGGAGAGAGCAAAATGCCTTCATTATTTGTTGCAGATGCACCACATTCAGCTGCAGGTAAAACAGAATATTGAAAAAACACAGTTTAATAGAAAGCATTATCATTTAAAGTAATGTAAAGTATGTAAGTGTAGATGTATTTTACTTTAACTAGAGTTTAACATGAACAAAATGTACAGAATGGTTCTGTGTTAAAGATGACTGATTCCCTCTCAAACAATAGATGGGAAGAAGGAACTACTAAACTACTACCCTTGTACAGAATACTTGTACATAAATAGAAATACACAATAGTTTCAGTATTTTCCAGCCTTGGATGAAGGGACAGCATGGAAAAAGAATGAGAGCAAGATACTTGCAGGATGCATTTTAAGTTTGTAGATCTCTAACTAATTTACTATTTTAAAATCTATTTACTTTAAATTTTTAAAAAGTAAAGAAATTAGTTTTTTAGAATGATTCTTAATCTTTTCATTTTTACCTTTTTTTGAACTTGCCCCTTCTTCCTCCCACTAGTCAGTATTTATATGATTCAAGAACTTCAGTAACAAAAAGTAGAATAAAGTCTACAGTGTCTTTGAAAATGAATATAATAGATAAAACCCAGAAACCAATCAACAATGGCAGAGGTTTGGGCATCTTTGGAAATTCTATCAATTTTCCTAGTTTCAAAGATAGAATGGATTAAGGCACTCTCTAATCAGCACACGATACTGCTAACTCTCCAGGACTAACTTTGCGAAATTTTAGTGTCTAACCACTTAAAGACAATTATGAATTTCTCATTTTTTTAAAATTTAATTTTAATATATTACTTTAAAAAGATTGTAGTAATACTGCAAAATCAAATGAGTCTTTATAATTCCCAAACATGCTCTTTAGGTATCAGAAATTCAATGAACTCAGCTTTCTATCTTATCTAATAACTTGCTTCATATTACCATTTCATAGGCCAGGGAGAGTCATATTATTCAAGGTTATTACTTTTTAGAAATAAGATTTTTAAATTAATGATTCATGGGAAGAGTCATAGGGAGTATACAACAAATACACAACAAGGTGAAAGATGATGAATTGCTTTACTTTTTAAATGCTAAAACATTAACAATAATCTGGCAGAAGAAAAAGGCTAATGAGGAACTGAAAATGATCAAGAGGGAGTAGTCAGTATAATATCAACATAGAAAAAAAATAATAAAACTAGTGATGTGATGCTAACAATCAGCTAGTCACATGACATGTCACCTAGTAAAGCTCCTTCAAGGTACTTTTAAGGTAAAAGAAAAACAAAAAACTTCATAGACTCCCGATATTGATTTAAAGTATATATCTTATGTAGCAGAAGATTTTGTTTCCTTGAAACTAAATTGTGCTTCACAACATGAATATGGAACCAGCTGATAGAGCACAAACTTGTAGAGATTGTTATGCTTTTAATTACACTATGAAAAGTGAAGCGTTAGTTGCTCAGTCATGTCCAATTCTGCGACCCCATGGACTGTAGCCTGTCAGGCTCCTCTGTCCACAGAATTCTCCAGGCAAGAATACAAGAGTGGGTTTCCATTCCCTTCTCTAGGGGATCTTACCAACCAAAGGATCATGCTGTGTAATAATTCAATTTGCCCTCACCGCTTATCATCTGAATTACTGAGAAACTCATCAGTATAGGACACCATAACATAATACATTTTTCACTTAGTGGGAAAAAATCATTTCTATTTTATTTAAAAAAAAATTTACTGGAGTGTACTTGACTTAAAATGTTGTGTTAATTTCTGCTGTACAGCAAAGTTAGTCATATACACACACACACACTCTGTTTTAGATTATTTTCCCATTCTGCTGTGCTGTACTGTCACTCAGGCATGTCTGACTCTTTGCGATCCTATGGACTGTAGCCTGCCAGGCTCCTCTCTCCATGGGATTTTCTCAGAAAGAATACTGGAGTGAGTTGCCATTTCCTTCCCCAGGGGATCTTCCTGACCTAGGGATTGAACCTGTGACTCCTGCATCTTCTGCACTGCAAACAGTTAGTAGTATGTATATGTTAATCTCAGTCTCCTAATTTATACCCTCTTTTACCCTCAGTGGGCTTCCCTTGTGTCTCAGCTGGTAAAGAATCTGCCTGCAATGTGGGAGACCTGGGTTCAAACCCTGGGTCAGGAAGATTCCTTAGAGAAGGGAATGGCTACCCACGCAAGTATTCTGGCCTGGAGAATTCCATGGACTGTATAGTCCATGGGGTTGCAAAGAGTCAGACAAACTTGAGTGACTTTCACTACACTTCAATTTCACTTTCCCCCCAGTAATCATAAATTTATTTTTTACATCTGTGACTCTATTTCTATTTTGCAAATAAGTTATCCATATCATTTTTTTTAGATTCCACATATAAGCTATATCATTTCTCTGTCTGATTACTTTACTCAGTATGATAATCTCTAGGTCTACCCATGTTGCTGCAAATGGCATTATTTCTTTACTTTTTATGGCTGAGTGATATTCCATTGTACGCATGTATCATATTTTCTCTATCCATTCATCCGCTGATAGACACTTAGGTTGTTTCCAAGTCTTGGCTATCGCAAATAGTGCTGCAATGAACACTGGGGTGCATGTATCTTTTCAAATTATGGATTTCTTGAGATATCTGCCTAGGAGTGGGATTATAGGATCATATGGTAGCTCTACATTTAGTTTGTTAAGGAACCTCCATAGTGTTCTTCATAATAGTTGTACCAACAATAGTTGTACCAATGTCCCACCAACATTGTAGGAGGGTTCTCTTTTCTCCACACTTCTCCAGCATTTATTGTTTGCAGATTTTTTGATGATGGTCATTCTGACTAGTGTGAGGCAATTTCTCATTGTAGTTTTGTATTGCATTTCACTGATGATTAGTGATGTTGGGCATCTTTTCATGTGCTTTTGGTCATTTGCATGTCTTCTTGGAGAAATGCATATTTAGATCTCCCACCCATTTTCTGATTGGTTTGTTTTGATATTGAGCTGAATGAGCTGTTTGTGTATTTTGAAGATTAATCCTTTGTTGGTCACCTCCTTTGCAAATGTTTTATATCATCTTTGGGTTGTTTTGTTTTATTTAAGGTTTCCTTTGCTACCAACTTGATGGACATGAGTTTGAGTGAACTTCAGGATATGGTGATAGACTGGGAGGCCTGGGGTGCTGCGATTCATGGGGTTGCAAAGAGTCGGACATGACTGAGTGACTGAACTGAACTGAACTTGCTGTACAAAAGCTTTTAAGCTTAATTAGGTCACATTTGTTTATTTATATATTTTTATTTTCACTACTCTAGGAGGAGGATTGAAAAAGATCTTCCTGTGATTTATGCCAGAGAGTGTTCTGTCTGTATTTTCCTCTAAGAGTTTTATCTCCAGTCTTTCATTTAAGGCTCTAATCCATTTTGAGTTTATTTTTGTGTATGGTGTTAGGGAGTGTTCTAATTTCATTTTTGCTTTATTTTATACATGTAGTGGTCAGCTTTCCCAGCATCACTTATTGAAATGACTTTTCTTCATTGTATATTCCTTCATTCTTTGTCAAAGTTTAGGTGATCAGAGGAGCTTGAGTTTGTCTATGGACTTTCTGCTCTGTTCCATTGATCTATATTTCTGTTTTTGTGCCAGTACCATGCTGTTTAATTATTGCCACCTTGTAGTACATTCTGAAATCAGGGAGCCTGATTCCCCCACCTCTGTTTTTCTTTCTCAAGATTGCTTTGTCTACTTGGGTCTCTTGTGCTTCCAAACAAATTGTGAACATTTTTTGTTCTAATTCTGCAAAAAATGCCATTGTTATCTTGATAGGGATTGCACTGAATCTATGGATTGCCTTGGATGGTATGGTCATTTTGACAGTACTAATTATTCCAGTTCAAGAACACTGTATACCCTTCCATCTGTTTGTGTCAGCTCTGATTTCTTTCATCAGTATCTTATAGTTTCCTGAGTACAGGTCTTTTGTTTCCTTACATAGTTTTATTTCTAGGTATTTTATTATTTTTGATGCTGATTGTTAGTGTATAGCAATGCAAGAAATTTCTATGTATTAATTTTGCATGTTGCAACTTTACCAGATTCATTGATAAGCTCTAGTAATGTTCTGGTAGCATCTTAAGGATTTTCTATATACTGTATCATGCCATCTGCAAACAACAACGGTTTTACTTCTTATTTTCCAATTTGGATTCCTTTTATTTTTTTTTCCTCTCTGATTATTATGGTTAGGACTTCCAAAACTATGTTTAATAAAAGTGGCAAGAGAGGACATCCTTGCCTTGTCCCTGATCATTTCTATTTTAAATCTGCCTGCTTTCCTCCTCACTAGCTTATTCGAATCTAGGCATGCTCATGGGGTATGATAAATGTTCTCAGATAATACAGAAGATCCAGAATATACATATGTTTATTAGTTAGATTATTTATTAGGGAATGCAGACAGTTTTAAATTATGTTATGTTATGATTCTATAGAATCATGGAGGTCTGAAAATATAATAGCTTGCAAAATACTGAAACACTCATTTATAGCCGAAGCTTTGATATTCAGAGGTTAGTTTTAAAATTAAGCTCTATCTTTTATCTATATGGTTTTTTCAAGTTATTTTTCTCTATAAGCCTCAAAACTGTTATTATTACAGTGGAAATAATAATACCCTCTTCAAGGGATGTTTGTGTGTGTGTTATTATATGTAAATAATACATGTAGAGCATTTAGCAGAGAACTGGCATACCAGGTCTTCCCTGGTGGCTCAGACCAGAATCTGCCTGCAATGAAGAAGACCCAGATTTGATCCCTGGGTTGGGAAGACATGCTGGAGTAGGGGATGGGTATCCACTCTAGGGTTCTTGTCTGGAGAATTCAAGGGATGGAAGAATCTACGGTGGCTAGAGTCCATGGGTTACAAAGAGTCGGGCACAAGAACTCAGTAAATTAAAGCTATCAATATGAATATTTTATCTATAAGTATAATGGTGGCATCATGCTGTATATAAAGAAAAGTAGTTTATGATATATATATATATATATATATATATATATATATATATATATATTGCCCCAGTGTGATAGGAAGGCATTTAGGTGTGAAAAATAGTTTATGAGATATATATATATATATATATATATATATATATATTGCCCCAGTGTGATAGGAAGGCATTTAGGTGTGAAAACCAACAGTCTCTTCTTAATTTTGGAGAATTATTTATGATATTAAAATTATGTTAACTGAACATATCATGGTTCAATTCAGTTCAGTCGCTCAGTCATGTCCGACTCTCTGAGATCCCATGAACTGCAGCATGCCAGGCCTCCCTGTCCATCACCAACTCCCAGAGTTCACTCAGACTCATATCCATTGAGTCAGTGATGCCATCCAGCCATCTCATCCTCGGTCGTCCCCTTCTCCTCTTGCCCCCAATCCCTCCCAGCATCAGAGTCTTTTCCAATGAGTCAACTCTTTGCATGAGGTGGCCAAAGTACTGGAGTTTCAGCTTTAGCATCATTCCCTCCAAAGAAATCCCAGGGCTGATCTCCTTCAGAATGGACTGGTTGGATCTCCTTGCAGTCCAAGGGACTCTCAAGAGTCTTCTCCAACATCACAGTTCAAAAGCATCAATTCTTCGGCACTCAGCTTTCTTCACAGACCAACTCACATCCATACATGACCACTGGAAAAACCATAGCCTTGACTAGACAGAATAGGTATTAAGTGACTTCTAATCTAAACATTGGTTTTTAGTATAGAATTTAAAGGAGAGTTTCCTTTTATATGAAAAATAACCTGCTTTGGTCATATTTCAATATTTCAGTTGGTTCTAATGGAAGACATTTTTACATATTGAAGTATAGGGAAATCATTCCAGCTAATTCATGATTTAACTTGAATTTTATGCCAATTAAAACAGCCTGTTTGTAGTTTACCAAAAATATATTGCACATTTGCTTCAATAATTAAAAAAAATAAGTTACACTGACCAGAAGTAAAGAATACCCATGTTAAAAACAAATATTAAAAGTCTCCTTTCCTGAGATCCCGATGTTGGTACTCCTTTGATTTATAAGACTCCCTTCACAGGTGCAGATGACATTCTGACTCACTATACACATGGCGATTTTTTTTTTTTGAAGCCTTGAAATGATGTATTCCTAACTTGTTTGATTTTTTTTCTTTGTTCTGAAAGGATATAAAACTGTACTAAAAACTATGCTTCTTTGGAGCAATTCTTTAAGTTATCTGAGAGGCTTGTCTCCAGGCTATAATCCTCACGTTAGCTCAAAACTTTTTTCTATTCTTATTTATTTACTACGTCCATTGACATTTCCATTGTAAAATAGCTACAAATTTGGTGAAATAACAATCAGGACTGAAACCAGAACAGAAGAATAAAGGAAGAAAATCTGAATTAAATTAGCACATTTTTCATTTAGTCAGGACTCATTATAAACTGTGGGCCCAGAACAAACTTGAAATGCACTGTACTTGTTGAAAACATGTTAAGAATTTTAAGAGATCAATAGAACATTAAACTAAGCATGGCCCTTCTCAGCATGAAGCCCCTACTGTGGGACTGCATGGATTTCACATCCATAAAGCGAATTCTGCATTTATTTTTTGTAACAAATCTACAAAGTAAAACTTATTTTCTCCAGTTTTATAGATGAAGACATCAAACTGAGCTTCCTAGCTAAAACTGGACAAATGGTGTGTATCAGAGCTGAGATTTATTTATCTGTCATTGTCCATGGTATTAAAGGGGTGAACACATAATTTCTCTTTCAGATCAAAATCACTTTTTAGTGTGAAATGAGGGATTATTAATAACTATCCCACAGAGCAGTTGTAAATTAAGACTATTCCAGATAAACTGAGCTGGATCGTTTTTTAATTTATACTTTGATGCACACACTATTTAAAGGCATTATATTAAAAATTAAAAGCATTATTTTGCGCAAGCTGGGGCATATCCTGGTAGTCAGAATACATATAATGTATAAATCTGCATTCTATTATACATAATTATTAATGCTTGGAATGATGGTCTCATATCATGGAAACATCTTAAACATACAAAGATGAAAATCTGTTCAGAATGTGCTAACAGCAAACAAATTTAATTTTCATGAGTTTTAATAAAATAAAATGTTCTACTAACAATAAGTAAAGGAGGAACTTATTTAGCCACAGTGCTAAACCCCAGAAGTTATGTGGTTAATAAACTTTTCACATGGAATCTCATCTTTGATTTTGGGGTCACAAAAATCGGACATGACTGAGCGACTTTCACTTTCACTTCAAGTCTAGCAATGAACATATTTCTATGTCTGTTGCGTACTAAGTGATATTTTCCAAATGTAAATCTAATCCTGTACTTTATGCCTAACAAATACTCAACATCAGGAAATCAAATCCACAGAATGTCACATAAGGCCATTTAAAATGTTACCCTTGCCTTTCTAGCTATTACCCACCATTACTTCCCCTGGACTTTGTAATTTGCCTATCCTCAGCTATTGGCCCTTTGCTACAGTCTCACATTCCAAGCCTTTGTACATTTTGCTTTCCCCACTTGTAAGCACAACCTCTAGTCCCAAGGGATGCTTTTTTAGGGTCCAAATAAAGAAGAAAATGACTGAATAAGAAATAATACTGTTACAGTTCTTTCCAGCGTCAGGTGGCTGTGATAGTGTAAGAAATAAATCAAACAGTATTACATTGAATTATCAGGTATAATTCCCATAAATAGTCCTGGCTGCAATGTTCATGAATGTCCAGGAAAAATACTTAAACTACGATATTTTTCATTATATATGATGTAACTATCACGCATGTTTTTACAAGGCATATTATTGGCAAATTGTTATTGAATATTCTCAAGATACATTACAATTAACTGACAAGAGAATCTAGCAGCAGAACCGCTAACCTTAAGAGAGGAGAATGGCTATTTAATTCCAGGAAGGTAAGGTTATTTAAAAAAAAAAAAAAGACAAAAAAGCTAACCACACAGTAAAGAAGAGTTTGAGTAAGGGAAACTATAAAATCCAAGTTGAGTTGAAAAAAGATGAGCTGAAAAATAGTAATCTCCCATCATAATGACATGTATAGATGTGCAGCTGTCATGGAACAAACAAATCTGTGACTTATTGCATCAGTGCAATGCTATGGTTTCAGTCAGGTGCTATGATGAATTACATATATAAGGTAATAGCTACTAAATCATGTCCAGCTCTTTGGAATCCATTGGATTATAGCCTGCTAGGTTCCTCTATTCAGGCAAGAATACTGGTTGTTGCTGTTGTTCAGCCCATAGTTCTTCAGACACTCTGTCTATCAGATCTAATCCCGTGAATCTATTTGAACCTATTTGTTACTTCTACTGTATAATTGTAAGAGATTTGATTTAGGTCATACCGGAATGGCTTAGTGGTTTTTCCTATTTTCTTCCATGGACAAGACGGTGGAGTAGAAGGATGTGTGCTCATCTTCTCCTGCAAGAACTCCAAAATTGCAACTAGCTGCTGAATAATCATCTGCAGGAGAATGTTGGATCCCACCAAAAAATGATACCTTGCATCCAAGGGCAAAGGAAAGGCCCCAACGAAATGGGAGGAAGGGTAAAATCATGTTTAGAATCAAACCACATACCTGTCAGAGATGCTTGGAGGGTACAAACAAAACCTTGTGTGCACCAGGACCCAGGGACGCCACAAGAGACTGAGCAAGACCTGCCTTTGAGTGTTTGAGTGTCTCCTGTGGAGGCATGGGTCAGCAGTGGCCTGCCATAGGAACAGGGACTCTGGCAGCAGCAGACCTTGGACGTGTGGCATGTGGCTTAAGTCCTCTTGGAGGAGGTCACCATTAAACCCACCATAGAGCTGTTGAGCAGACAACCCACAAACTGGAGAACAATTAGAGCAAAGAAGTTCTTACACTGTTGCAAAAGTTCTAGGGCCCACAACAGATTTCCCAACCTGGGGATCTGGTAAAGGGACGGAGAACCCCCAGGGAATTTGACTTTGAAGGCCAGTGGGATTTGATTACAGAACTTGCATTGGACTGGGGAAACAGACTCTTGGAGGCACAAAAATAAAACCCTTGTGCTCACCAAGTGCCAGGAGAAAGCAGCAATGAACCCACAAGAGATTGAGCCAGACTTGCCTGTGTGTGTCCAAGACTCTCCAGGGGAGGCATGGGCCAGCAGTGGCCTGCTACAGGGTAGAGGCCTTGAATACAATAGTCCAGGGAACCACAACATGCTGGCATAAGTCCTTTTGAAGGCGGTCACCATTATAGCGAATGGAAACAGGAGGTCACCATTACCAACAATGGAAACCATGAGAGACTTTATTTTTAGGAGGCTCCAAAATCACTGCAGATGGTGACTGCAGCCATGAAATTAAAAGACGCTTGCTCCTTGGAAGAAAAGTAGTGACCAACCTAGACAGTGTATTAAAAAGCAGAGACATTCTTTTGCCAACAAAGGTCCATAGTCAAGGCTATGGTTTTTCCAGTAGTCATGTATGAATGTGAGAGTTGGACCTTAAAGAAAGCTGAGTGCCGAAGAATTGATGATTTTGAACTGCAGTGTTGGAAATGACTCTTAAGCATACCTTGGACTGCAAGGAGATCCAACCAGTCCATCCTAAAGGATATCAGTCCTGAGTTTTCATTAGAAGGACTGATGCTGAAGCTAAAACTCCAATATTTTGTCCACCTGACATGAAGAACTGACTCATTGGAAAAGACCCTAATGCTGGTAAAGATTGAAGGCAGGAGGAGAAGGGGTTGACAGGATGAGATGGTTGGATGGCATCACCAACTCGATGGACATGAGTTTGAGGAAGCTCTGGGAGTTGGTGATGAATAGGGAAGCTTGCCATGCTGCAGTCTATGGGGTTGCAGAGTCGGCAAGACTGAGTGACTGAACTGAACCAAACAGAACCATTACAGCCATTACTCCCACCATAGTTTGGCCTCAGGGAGGAAACACAGCCCCACCCATCAGCAGAAGACTGAAGATTTATGGAGCATGGTACCACCATGGTCAGAACAAGATCCAGTTTGCCCAACTGCTAGTATCTCCCATCAGTAAGCTTTCCCAAGCCTTTTAACCTCATCCATCAGAGGCCAGACAAAATGAAAACCAGATTCACAGAACACTAACCAATCTGATTACATGGGCCACAGCCTTGTCTGACTTAATGAAACTATGAGGCATGCCATGTAAGGGTATTCAAGACAGACGGGTCATGTTGGAGAGTTCTGACAAAATGTGGTCCACTGGAGAAGGGAATAGCAAACCACTTCAGTATTCTTGCCTTGAGAACCCCATGAACGGTAATACTGGAGTGGTAGCCATTTCCTTCTCCAGGGATCTTGCAGACCCAGGGATCAAATTTGATTCTCCTGTGCCTCATTTTTTACTTGCTGAGCAATCAAGAAAGCCTATATATATATATATATATATATATATATATATATATATATATATACACACACACATATACATATGAAACATTTGCTATAATAAATGCAAGCTTAACAGAGTATATTGGTAGGTAATGTACACTAAAATATTTGAAACGGCTAGAAGCAGATAATAATATATTCCGATTTTGAAAAACTGATCAATTCATTTGATAACATTTATGAAATCTTTATTGTATACTGGGCATAGGAGGTAGCATGTTGCAGCTCCTCATATAATTTACTTTCTAGCAGAAAGAAAGATGTTTACTTTGTAATTATCCAAATAAACATTTAGTATGTGAACACAGGTAGTTGGAAGCCCTGATTTTTTTTTTTTTTTTTTTTTTTTTTTAGTACAGTTAAGACTTCCCTGAAGGATTGAAATTAGTGATGGCAGAAGGTGGGTTGGGAGAAAGAATAGCCTACACAGAAGGAATGGGTCTGAAAACATAATGAGGTGCCCATAAAAGGTTCTGAGAACTGAAAGATACAGTATGAGAAAGACTGTGGTAAAAAACCCACCTGCCAATGCAGGAGCCATAAGATAAGTGTGTTCTATCCTCGGGTTGGAAGGTTCCCTTAGGGGAGGGCATGGCAACCCACTCCAGTATTCTTTCCTGGAGAATTCCCACGGACAGAGGAGAGCCTGGTGGGCTACAGTCCATAAGGTCACAAAGAGTCAGACACAACTGAAGTGACTAAGCATGCATGCAATGTTAATTTAGAGGTAAGGTCTCTGTTGTTTACCTGGTATGATGGGGGGGAATATTTTTTCTGAGGTATGTATGAAAGGAGAGTGTCACTAAGTGGGTGGTAGAAGATGAAGAATAGAGGAGAAGACTGAATGAGCTACACTACATTCATAAAATTTTTGTTTTGAGATTTTGAGTTAGAAAACTATTGCATCAAAGTTCAGGGTCTGCAATATTTTGTGGAATTGAAGAAAGCACAATTTTCCCTACCTTAATGTAAGCTCAGCACCTTTTTTTCTTTTTTCATTATTTGGTCTAGAATGAATATATGTTTTTGATAACTAATGTCACTAACTTATAAAGCCTAAATTTGTTAATATACGTGTGCATGCTCAGTTGCTCAGTCATGTCTGACTCTGTGATCCCAAGGACTGTGGCCTTCCAGGCTCCTGTCCATGGAATTTTTCAGGCAGGAATACTGGAACAGGTTGACAAGTGCTCTACTCCAGGGGATCTTCCCATTCCAAGGACTGAACCCGTATCTCTTGTGTCTCCTGCATCGGCAGGCAGATTCTTTACCACTAGTGCCATGTTGTTATTATGAGTTTTCTACAAAATAATCAATGTAAAATAATCACTATTAATTAGGTGATAATATCTCTTCTGATTTTAACTGAATGATTATCTTTAAATCAGATGAATTAATAATATGAAAACATTATACAATTTAGCAGTATATTGGGAAAACATTATTCTAGAGAATAGTCTCTCATTCTCTTTATAGAATATAATTATGTTCTATGCAATCTCCAGTCTACATTCTGCTTATTACGATTCCTTTATTTTATGAAAAACAAGTCCTACTCATATAAAATACCTTTTAAAAATTTAAACCTACAAATTAACAAATCTATTTGCATTATCAATATTAAACTCTTTGCTGAATTAAAAATATGTCAGTGAATGTGGCTTTGTTTGGATTGGGGTAGGAGAGATATGTGTACTGAATTCAGGTGATAAGAGTTACAGCTACAGTGTGGAATTCAGTAGAACTAGGATACCCATTGAATTTCAAGTTTTTCTTACAAAAAAACAGTACAGCCTATGCATCATTTATCTCCATTACTGAGGTATTAAAAATAAACAAAACAACAAAATCTGGTGGTGTCTAATATGTGCATACCATTATATATTTTCAGATAAACTGGTAAAACATTTTTCAGTAATTTGAATGGGAAATTTGAAAATGTCTATGAATAGAGAAGTTCACAATTATTTTTAAGAATGGCAAAAACCACCACAATATTGTAAAGTAATTAGCCTCCAATTAAAATAGATAAAAAACAAACAAAAATAAATAACTTTTCATTATATTAAGACTCATTCTCATAAACAAAAGGAAGTTGCAATGCAATTGAATCTCATTTTGAAAGCATCATGGGTTATTTTAAAAATGCCTCATGAAAGTGTTTAAAATAAGCTCAACTTATATTATTCAAAAGAAAAAAAAAACCTTAGAAAGGTTTTAATCCTAAACATATGGAGTGTTAAGAAAGGTGCAGCATTAATATACTTCCATATGTTTAATTATTGCTAGAGGAAAAATAATGGTAATATGTGATTATGTTCATAGAAGAGAGTGTGGGAAGATTCAAACTGCTATATTCAAATCAATCAATATTTTGTGTCAAATATATGGATTTATTTATTTTTATTTTTTTTACTTTTTATTATCTAATTGAGCTCATTTTGTTTCAAATCTAATTTCTATTGTATTTCATCAAATTAAAACACCATTTATTGTAAGAGTCATCATTATTTTACATGATTCTAAGAAAAGAAAACATGTTACTAA
Organism: Ovis aries; assembly: GCF_016772045.2. Taxonomy (NCBI): domain Eukaryota; kingdom Metazoa; phylum Chordata; class Mammalia; order Artiodactyla; family Bovidae; genus Ovis; species Ovis aries. The sequence goes on along the minus strand of NC_056062.1, from coordinate 64,884,634 downwards.
TAAACTATGGTAGTCATTGAATGTGAGATATACACCAATTTCAGATATATTAAAATTTTTTGAAAAGAGCATATAAAATGTAAAATATAATAAAATGTGTTAGTGAGATTTAATATATTTAGGAACATGTCTAATATTCCTTCATGACTTGGCAGTATTAATAACACATTTGTTTTTTAGAAAATTTTTACCAGATTTTTTTTCTGAAATTGGTATTAATGTTTGGATTTTAGAAAGAAGTAAAAATTAAAGTGTAAAAAGTTATTAATTTCCTTATGACAACACTGAAAATATGAGAACCATTAGTATTACTTGTATAAAGTCAGTTTTTTTTTCTTCCCTTTGCTATTCTTAGACAATAGTGATAACTGGCTTTCTCTTTCTAGACTCTCTAAATATAATTTGTGTATATAACCAAGAACAAATTAGTGCTTGTTAAAATTATGTATAAATCAACTGTATTAAAATATTTCCAGTAGAAGAATTTAATTTGTGATTTGATATTTTTTGCCTTAAGATTCATTTTAATGCATTTTCTATATTCATTTTTTTTACTATGAAAAATCACAGTAATCATTATGGCCATGCAGACTCATTCTATAAGTTCAAAGCATTTTTTTTAATCAAATATAAAATATCCAGTGAAAAAGTGTGAAGGAATTCCTATAATCCAACATCGTCCTTTCATGGTTTCTTCCTTCCATAAACAGCTATTGAGGGTCTACTGTGCTGTTTATTTATTCATTATAAATAATATTACCAACAATAATACTTAAAGACACACAAGGTACTATGTTATTTAGGTTTTTAGGATAAGCCCTTGTCCTAAAGTAATATGTAGTCTAGAGGAGAGATAGACAGGGAAACTGGTACATGTATGAATATGCAATCTGTAATGTGATACAAGTTTGTGCAATTGCCTGGGATGGCCAAAATGAGGAATCTATACATTTTAAAGTATCAATAAGAAAATAATGTCAGGGACAACTTCATGCAGTAGGTCATCCTTAGTCTGATTCAAAGAAGTGATTCCAATGCTAATAAAAATATATGGAAAAGAGATTCCAGGCCAAGGAAACCACTAAAATGCAAACACATATGGACTGACACAGTTAAAATAACCAGTGGCTCTATATGCTGTTCTACGAAATTCAGATTTTATCACACAGGCACTGGAAATCCATTGTAGCATTTTAAGGTGAAAAATACAGTCATATTGGAAAAACTCATTAAGGCAGTTCTCTAGGGAATGGATTATAGCCCTGGCTTCCTAAAGGGAGAAAGACCTAGAGAAGATTATTGTAGTATTTCAATTAGAAGGTGGTGAGAACTTGGACTAAAATGATGGATGAAGAGGAGATAAAAAATAAAAATTATAGAAAGAGGAGTTACTTTGTGTATGTTGGTGAACTTTTGTACATGATGAATTCAGTATATCTATGGGATATCAGGAAAGAAGTCCACTAAGGAGCTAGATACATTTGTAGCCATGGGATTGATGTTTTAAATCACAGACAAAAGAATTTATCCAGGTAAGAGATATAAATTAATAAGAAAAACAAACTTAAGTCCAGAAATCATGGAGCACCAGAAAAGGCAAAAGGGACATTCACAGAAGGTGGCAGCATGGAAGAATAGGGAGGGGATAGTTCCAAGAAAAAATCTCAGTAGTATTGTGTCAAAGAGAGTTAAGATGAATAACAAAAATTTACTACTTTGGGTAATTAAGAGCTTGAGAAAGAGGTTAAGACAAGACTTTAATGATATGGCTATAAAGGGAGGTAGAAAAATACAAGGATAGCCAGCAGTGACTCAGGTTTAAAGAAATATTTTGTTGTTGCTGTCGATATTTGTGTTGGTTGTTGGTTTGTTTTGTTATGGTTTTTAGGTTATTTTAAACTTAAAAAAATTTGAAGCTGTTTATGTTACAACAGTACGGACATATAGGCTAAGTGGGTTTTCAAAAGTCATCTCTGATTCTGCGGGCTTAATAGTCTAGTATCCTAAGTGAAAGTGAAAGTCGCTCAGTCCTGTCCAACTCTTCGCGACCCTATGGACTATACAGTCCATGGAATTCTCCAGGCCAGAATACTGGAGTGGATAGCCTTTCCCTTCTCCAGGGAATCTTCCCAACCCAGGGATTGAACCCAGGTCTCCCTCATTGCAGGCGGATTCTTTACCAGCTGAGCCACAGGGGAAGCCCTTTTTAGTATCCTAAAACCAGAGTAATAAATTTACTTGAAAAAATCTGTGTGATTTAAAATGTGATAAGTGGCCATTCGTATGTCTTCTTTGGAGAAATGTCTATTTAGTTCTTTGGCCCATTTTTTGATTGGGTAGTTTATTTTTCTGGAATTGTTTCTCCAAAGAAGACATACGAATGGCTAACAAACACATGAAAAGATGCTCAACATCACTCATTATTAGAGAAATGCAAATCAAAACCACAATGAGGTACCACTTCACACCAGTCAGAATGGCTGCGATCCAAAAATCTGCAAGCAAGAAATGCTGGAGAGGGTGTGGAGAAAAGGGAACCCTCCTACACTGTTGGTGGGAATGCAAACTAGTACAGCCACTATGGAGAACAGTGTGGAGATTCCTTAAAAAATTGCAAATAGAACTACCTTATGACCCAGCAATCCCACTGCTGGGCATATACCCTGAGGAAACCAGAATGGAAAGAGACACATGTACCCCAATGTTCATCACAGCACTGTTTATTATAGCCAGGACATGGAAACAACCTAGATGTCCATCAGCAGAGGAATGGATAAGAAAGCTGTGGTACATATACACATGGAGTATTACTCAGCCGTTAAAAAGAATTCATTTGAATCAGTTCTGATGAGATGGATGAAACTGGAGCCGATTATACAGAGTGAAGTAAGCCAGAAAGAAAAACACCAATACAGTATACTAACATATATATATATGGAATTTAGGAAGATGGCAATGACGACCCTGTATGCAAGACAGGAAAAAAGACACAGATGTGTATAACAGAGTTTTGGACTCAGAGGGAGAGGGAGAGGGTGGGATGATTTGGGACAATGGCATTCTAACATGTATACTATCATGTAAGAATCGAATCGCCAGTCTATGTCTGACGCAGGATGCAGCATGCTTGGGGCTGGTGCATGGGGATGACCCAGAGAGATGTTGTGGGGAGGGAGGTGGGAGGGGGGTTCATGTTTGGGAACGCATGTAAGAATTAAAGATTTTAAAATTAAAAAAATAAAAAACTAAAAAAAAAAAAAGCAAAAAAACAAAAACCAAAAAAAAAAATGTGATAAGTGAAGTCAGATTTAAATTCCACATATACTATAATGACTACTATAAAACAAACATACAAAGAAAGTGACATGAGAGTATAAAATACATTATGTTGTCATTTTTAGATGTGACTCATTATTTTAAAATTCAGTGAAAAAATGATATTAAGGATGTTCAAAACATGTTTCCTATTCAAAGATTAAAATACCATATCTTTCATCTAAAATAGTTTTAGATTAAGCATGCAATTAGTAGAGTTCTCTCCTGGGACTGGGGAAGAATGAAAGCAGAAGATGGGAGCAGACAACTTCTTCCTCATGTGTTTTCCTGTATTACTTTAGCGTGAGTACCATCTCGCTAACATTTTTAAATGGAAGGATAATAAAGCAAATAAGGGACACATAGTTTCTTAAATATTAGGGTTATTTCCACGCTATTGAGTGTTCTCTACTACTAAATGAAACGATTCAAATGTTATAGTAAGCAAAAATTTTTAAAGCATATAAAAAATACATTTTTAGAGGTAAGTATTAATATAATGAATGCGTGAAGACTATGTTAGCTAAGTTAACATATTGAAATAAAACATGCAATTACATTAGGAAAAATAAAATCTGCATTAAGCAAATCTTGTCATTTAAGCAGGATTACTGATTTGCATTCATTGTATATATGAAATAAAAATTGTTCTGAAGATACATGATAGCTATTTATTCCCATTTAAATTCTCCATAACCAATAATATTTGTTTTTCAAAATGTAACATACAACTTTTCATTTAAATGATTTTTTTCAGGTGGGGTTAAGAGGGTGGTTACCATATTTCTCTTTGAATTCAAGAAGTCCTAAAAACTTTAAGAACTCTTTCCAAGGCTCACCTCCACAAATACAGTCAATAATAATTGTTTGGCACTTATTACAAAAAATTTCTGGTATGATGTGCTGATTCTGCTCTAAACTTGAATTGAAAGCCCTGTTTCTCACACTTAGAGAAGCACTATAAAGGAGCCTTAGTAAAAATAAGGGAATGTTTTGGTCTCTCAGAATCTCTGTCCTTTGGGTAACATACATAGTCCCAATTCTCTGATATTTTCTTAGTTCCTATGACTGAGTTTGAAAAGTGTGTGTGTGTTAGCCACTCAGTTGTATCTGACTCTGAGACCCCATGGAATAGCCTGCTAGGCTATTCTGTCCATGGAATTCTCCAGGCAAGAATACTGGAGTGGGTTGCCATTTTCTTCTCTAGGGGATGTTCCCAACCCAGGGATTGAACCCGGGCCTCCCGCATTAAAGGCAGATTCTTTACCATCTGAGCCACCAGGGAAGTGAGTTTGAAATGGCAGTGGTAAATGTGAGATTTTCCCAGCTATTTCAAATCCAAGTTACTTTTAATTTCCCCACTTCTTTCCTTCTTACTGGTGATAAAGAACAATTGTATATGATCTAATTAACCAATAAATAATTGGTGTAGGGCCATTTTGACTAGTACCTTTCTAGTTCTGCAGAAATCATAAAAGAACCCTTCCACGTTTCTAAAGAACAAATAAACAAAAACAAAATCTAATAAGGAAAGTCCCTAGTCCCTTCATCAGCTAAGCATTATTTTCTTATTCTCATCTCTCAACTATACTCTGGAAGAGAAAGGGAGTAGACTTCAGGCCCCGAGAGTCCACTGAGACTGCAATGGTGGCCTTCTCTTTGGTCAATGTATATAATATCACAATTTCAATTCAGGGAAAATCTTCATGCTTTCCTCCTCAAACTCTATAAAAATGTACATGCTAGGTACTCAATAGTTACATATACTGTAAAGCACACTAGAACTGATTTTTGGGAAATTGTGGCATTTTAGGTGAGTTGTTAAAATGTGAGAGGATTTACTATGGTTTGAAACATTTTTTTTGCAAATTAAATATATCAAGAGAAACAACAACTTAGTAATTTCTAAATAACTTCACAATGGAAAGTTTTAGCTCAACTTCTAAGGTTTCATGGGGTTAGAAAGACTGAGGAGTTATATTCATAATGTGGACAAGACTGGATTTTATATCAGTGAATACAATAATCAGGAGATAAGAGTCACAACTCTACATATATGCCAGCAGGGATACCGTCAGGCTGCTAAATACCTTTCCAAACATTCCTTACAGGAAGCATTCTGGTCCTGTAAACTCTGGTCCTATAAATTCTGGTCCTAATAAATCATACCTACATTCTATGGTATGTAATAAATTAACCCAAGGAAATGACTATCTTGGGTCTTGACACTGTAATTAACTAACTAGTTGTTATTTTCTTGATATTAATAGCTAAAAGAGTTAGAAAAAATATCTTCAGGAAAGAGCAGTCCAATTTTGAATGAGCACTTGGGATTTCACACACACACACACACACACACACACAATCCAGAAACCTAAAAACAATTCAGTCAGAAGCAAGATAGTGAAGGTTTGATAGTGCCAGCTGTATATTTTGCTCCAAAGCATGATCCTTAACATGCTATTGGCTTTGGAAGAAGGTTTTTCCATTCCACTAGGTATGACTTCGGTACTAGTGTGGCACTTGTTGCAGACAACAATACGTGTTGAGTAATTTTTATATTCCCATTATGGATTCTAGCTAATGAAATTAAATTCAAATGTGCCTTCTTGGGTCTATTGGACAACCAAACTGTACACAGAATAGTTTGTCAAAATAAAATGTAAGAATTCCAATTCCCCTTCAGTGATGAGAAATGTAAGAATGTAAAATATAGCACTGTGAATTTAAAACTTAGATTTTAAACACAGGATAGATGAATAGAAATCCTAATGCATAGCAGAAACTGTGCTATTTGCTGGGAATAGAGAAGATTGAAATAAATTACATAAATTGTTATGTGATATGTTATGTGCTATAAGAACACATATGAACAACTTCAATGGGAGCACTGTGAATGGAATACACAATTTTGTCTGAGAAGTTGAGGAAAGCCCACAGAGAAAGTGAAACCTATTCAGGTTTTGAAGACATGAAGTGCACTCTGCCAAAACAATTGGACAATATCTTTGGTTTCCCTAAGAAATATCTCATCTCATTATGTTCCCCATGTTCTTAAGAGACATTAACAACCAGATGTAACAGATATATGAACATTGAACTTTTATTTTAAGAGAACTAAGGTCTGCATGAATGTGAATAAGAAACTATTCTACTTCCCTAGTCTTCTCTGCATCAGTTTCTTAAGGACAGTAAATGGACTGAAGATTCATTGAAGACCATAGGTGCACATTCCCTGTCTTGTATCAAAATGGGATGTAACTAATAAATCATAAATATTGAGGAAACAGACTGAAGTACGGGGCAACATGCCAGGAGCTTATAAATTACAGGACCAGGTGGAGAGTGGTGACCAGCCTCTCCCTGACTTCTCCAAGCAACACTACTGATTCCACAGTAGATAAATTACAAGCAGAGTTTGAGATCAGTGTTTTTTTCAAAAAAATAAAATAAAATAAAAAGGGACAAACATTGTGATTCTGCAGTGTATATTTTTAGGTAGTGCCAATTACAAACTTAAAATTAATCTATAAAGGAAAGTCCACGGCTAAAACTAACTGAAAGAAAATGGTATCTATACACATGCTTTGAGTATTCTGCTAGCATATTACCACATGAAAGTGCCTATATTTTCTTTTTCCTTTACCAGTGTGTGTTGTGTTCTGTTTTTCTTTCCTTGCTCCTATTTTCTCCACTATGTTCCTATTAAGATAGAAGTTTCTGTTTTCATTGTGTTAGTGTGCTTTTTTGCTTAAATTTCTTTATAGAAAAAGTATTCTTTAAAGCAAAAATTAAAAGGAGAAAATCTTACAGCAGATCACATGTGTAGAATTTAATTATATACATTTGAATTATACAAATTTTAAACATCTTAATAATGAAAATATTAATAAATTCTCATTTTATATAAATAATTTTCATTTACATAAATATTTCAACTAAGGGCTTCCCTGGTGACTCAGTGATAAAGAATCTCCTTGCCAATGCAGGAGACAGAGGTTCAATACACAGGTTGGGAAGATCCCTGGAGAAGGAATAGGCAACCCACTTCAGTATTCTTGCCTGGAAAATCCCAAGGAGAGAGGAGCCTGGTAAGCTACAGTCCATGGGGCTGCAAAGGTCCAACAGGACTGAGCAACTAAATAACAAGCTGCTACAGAAGAACCAGCAGTAATGGCAGTTTTCATAACTCTTACGAACTTGGAACTGTGGCTAAACACAGTCCAAGAAAAAGATAAGTATTTCAATTAAAAAATAATAAAGAATCTCACAGTTTCAAAACAGTGGACCAAACTGGTTACAACCCATTTTGATGCCACATTACTGTCCCCTTTTATTTTAACTGGAAATGCCTGCCATCCTTTGGTGCAGTATGCTCTGAGTAAGAAATACTTTGGAGTGATTGCAGTGAAATTTGTTGATTCACTTCACAAATATTTACTGAATGTCTAGTATGTACTAAACACTATTGTTTGTAGTAGAGATTCAGCCATGAAAAAAAGAGAGAGAGATGGAAATCCTTACATTCATGAAGCATCTATTCCTGTGAGGACAGACAAGCAATAAATAAAGATAGAGAAATAAGGAAATCAAACAACAGGTCAGATGGTAGTAAGTGCTAAGAAGAAAAAACAAATTAGAGAAAAGGCATAGGAAAGGTATCCATTGAGAGTATTCAGTGAGAAATCACATTTGAGCAGAGATCTAAAGGAGGTAATGGAGAAACTGCAGTTATATAGGGAAAAGCGTCATAGGCAAAGGGAACAGGTAATGTGGAAATGTGTTTGGCATTTGGGGAAATATCAAAGAAACCACCATGGCTGGAATGCCTTAATTACTTTTGTAGCAAACTCACCACTTTTTCTGCTTCTACTCGTTCACCCCTGGAGTCTATTCTCAGCTCAGAGCCTGAATGAGCCTTAAGAGTTAGACATTCTAGGATCCCTCTATGTTCACTCCTTTGACAATCAGAATATTTTAATGGTTTTCCATCTCATTCTGAGTAAAACCAGTCCTTGTAATGGTCAACAAAGCCCTACATGATATAATCTATCCTCATCTCTCTGCCCTTATTGCATCCTATTTTCCCTCTTCTACCATGCTCTGTTCTCCCCTCCCCTACTCTATTCAGGTTCTGATAAAAAGACTTATCAGAGGGCCAAACATAGAGGGATTCTAAGATGCATGTTTTTAAATAATCATTCAGGCTCTGAATTGCGAACAAACTCTGGTGAAGCAGATGATGAGCAAGCTAAAACTCATCGTTACTTTGCTATTAACAGTCACCATAATTATAATTTACATGTTTTGTTATTTTATAAAATTTTCTTTCAAGCATCCAAACACTCATTAAGTTGTGACTATGCAAAGGCCAGAATTTTTTTTGAGAGAAACTTTAGAATGAAAGTTAATGTGACAAAATACAACAAATATGGCTGACTGCCATGATATGCTTTATTAATTTAGAAGATAGCAGTCTACAACATACTATAAAATTCTGAAAAAAACATGTTTAAAGCAATATAAAAGTAAAAAAAAGAATACTACTACTTTAGATTTATCAATTTATGATTTTAACTCTTCATTTATTGCTGTAGAAAATGTGCACATGATTTAAGAGTTTGAATTGTGATGAGGAATATACAACACACTTGCACAAAATGTGACCACTATGTACAACTTTAAAGTGTTAAAATTTCAGCACAGTTTATGAAGGTTAAGCTAGTTGTTGTTTGAAAGTAAATACTAGGAGCTTTTGCTGAGTATTATTTGTTAAATCCAGCCAAAACCTTCCTGGAGACGAAATTAATAATATTATGTTCAAACTTAAATTATTTTGGCATGTTCTTGGTCAAAATGATATTTTAATATACTCCAGTTTGGGCATTACACACACATACACACATATATATTCCTCAAAAATTCTTCCATGATAGTTTCAATCCATACAAATTTCTATATTCTTAAAACTTCCCTCAGAACACCCACTTTGGCACTAAATTTTTTGGTTGATCTCTCATTTAACATCCCTAATATACATTTGTCAAAAGTAAGACCTGTGACAATTTTTCCTTTCCTGTAGAATGCTTCACATGTTGAAAATATAACAAGTCCTTACATTTCTATATGTCCCCTTTGAATTTCACTTTGTTAGTTAGGAAGTTAGGCATGAAAAAGGTGTGGTGGCTTAGCTGAAAAGGATGGAAGCTGATCTCTAAGTCCCATGCCAGACACACCCAGGAGAGCTCACAGATAAGCTATAAAAAATAACCACAGAGACTTCTCCAACTTCAGCACAGAATCCTAGGCACACAGTGGATATAAACTAACCACAGGGACTTCTCCAATTAACCTTAGGAGGCAGGAGCCTATTAAGGGTTCATAAATATTCTACACATACATACATCTGATTATAACAGACTGAATTATGGGAAGTCATACAGAACAAAGCCTTCTGTTATATGACTTGCTTTGAATGTATGCCCATTTGCATTCCCTTTAACTGACTGGTGGTGGATACAAGTCCTATTTTATACAGGGCACAACCAAAAAGAGGAAATGGGAAGTATAAAAAGAGGGGGAGCCAAGAGGGATGGAGGGGAGGACAACTCCTTTGGGGTTGGCCTGCTCCCATGTCTTGGGAGTGTCTGTCTAATAAACAATCTGTCTACTTGAGCTGAACTGAGCTGTAACTTGTTTGTTGCTTTAAACCCTTTAGAGCACTGTTAATTTTTTTTACAATGAGGCAAGAATGGAGGGAGAGAAATAAACTAATCTGATAATTTCATTGATCAATCTATAATTCTCAAATCTATTTCTAATATATTTCTCTTTATTCAGCTCCAGCTTTGTTTAACCTATCTACCACAAATCACCAATTTTACACACCATGGCAGCTCAATATCTGTTTCATCTTCTCAATACACAGACTTATCTGCCCTCTTTGTGCCCTATCTTTGTGAACAGTGGCCAAATGGCTTCTCAGTAGTACTACAAATAATGTATTTTTTTTTTTTTTTTGATACTGGCCTTTTCTCTCTCATTCACACTCATCCTCCCCAGCCACATGTAACTTATGCCTTCTCATCCCTTACTCTCCATTAGAGATCACTTCCTTTGGGAAGTTACTCCTCTATTTGGGCAATTATTACATTCTATTAAAATTGCCAATTTATCTGCTTATATTTTCCTCAGACTGTTTGCTCCTTGAAGTTAAGGAACTTATCGTTGCTGTTAGACACTATATCCCAATTACCTAGCAGAGTGGTCAGCCTAGAGTAGATATAACTGAATGGATACTCAATAAATTTCCATTAGTTAAAATAGTATTTAGAGCATTAATCTCAAATTTGTTTCTAAATTCTTCTCAAACTAGGTATAAATTTGTAAAAATAGATTTAATAAGACTATTTCTATTTTTTACCCCAGGAAATGTGAATAAAGATGGTTCCTTCTTTATGATTATCCTAATCTCTAATGGGTAAGTCTGTGAGATGAATTTAATTCAACTTTAATTTTTATGCTTAACCATGACTATAACAGTAGAGTATTTTTAAAAACTTTTTAAAGAATCTGGAAATGAATTAAAACCCATGTGTAAAAGGTAACATTGGCATACTAAATTGGTTCTTAAGAGGTTTCTGAAACACTCAACTTCCAATTCTGGTGACAGGCATCTGAGATGCATGCAGGAAATGGGATTTAAACTAAAAAATAATTTAATTTCTAACTCTATATAGATCTTGGTTTGAAAAAGAATACTTCATTTTAGAAGAATGTAGCTAACTTGAAGTCTGAAAAATAAATTCTAATGTTAGGTAGATAGGATAGAAAAAAAGGAGTCCAGGATCAGTTCAGTTCAGTTCAGTATCTCAGTCCAACTCTGCGACCCCATGAATTGCAGCACTCCAGGCCTCCCTGTCCATCACCAACTTCCAGAATTCACTCAAACTCACGTCTATCAAGTCGGTGATGCCATTCATCCATCTCATCCTCTGTTGTCCCCTTCTCCTCCTGCCGCCAATCCCTCCCAGCATCAGTCTTTTCCAACGAGTCAACTCTTCACATGAGGTGCGACGGACCACGCAGCAGAAGCGTGTCAGCTGAGACAGACTGCGTGGCAGAAGCACGCCGGCTGTGAAGGACCGTGCAGAAGTGTGGCTGAGAGGAGCTACCCCTCGCCCAAGGTCAAGGGCTGTGGCCAAGAGGAGCTACCCCACGTCCGAGGTCAGGGGTGGCGCCAGCGGTGGCTAACAGACAAAGAAGGGAAAAGCCCTCGAAAATAGAACAAAGGAAGGTCCGAGGACTTGAGTGAGAACCTGAGGTAAAACAAGCAGCTCCCCTGAATAGACCAGTTTACAATAGGGCAGGTTCAGAGTAAGGAGAAAAAACATATAAAAAGAGGAGCCAAAATTGGGTTGGGGACTTCTCTTCTCTTCCTGTGTTTTGGGTCTGCTCACCCTCATGCCTCGAGGATTTATTTTCCTTTGCTTTCTAAGTAAAACTGAGCTGTAACACTGGTCCTTCAGAGGAAATTACACAGGGCTATAACACTGGTCTGTCCGTCGCTTCAAATTTTTGTTGTGATGAGACAAAATGGAAGAAATTACAAACTCCCCCAACACTAAGAAAAAGAATTTAGCTGACTATGGTGAACAGATACACAAGACCTTTGCAAAAGAGGTCTCCAGTTAACCCCGAAGCTGTTTAATATTGTGAGTATGTATGTGTATTGGGAGGAAGAAGTTGGGAGAGGGGGGTCATTGAAACCTTCAGTTGGGCCTGGGAGAAATAGGCCAGATTGAGTGTCTCACTTTGCTCAGATTCTTGTATCACCACACCACATTCTGATTACTGATTTGATGTCCCTGGCAATCTGATGTAAGACAGAACATGATGATGACAATGAATAGTGTGACTGTGGAATAAAATATATCCCTCTTCCAATAAATTAATACATTTATATAACCAATCTTATCGCATTAACCAATCTTATCTATCATATCTATTCAATCTTATCAATTTTATCATATCTTGTCAAACTTACCTATCATATAACCCATCTTATCTGCATAAAAACACTGAGAAGACTTCACAAAGTTGAGTTCACACCATGCAACCAGGTCCTGAATTAGGGAATTAATGCCTGGGATAATGCCACTCTTTCACACCATGCAATATGGTCCTAAGTTAGGGGACTAATGCCCAGGGTAATGTCACCCTTTGAGGCTTCAACACAATTATCAATCATGTTGCTCCCTCAGATGACAGCTCTGCACATAGAGGGAATGGGTTTTGAAATCAGATACATCTGACTTCAAATTCAGCTTTGTTACTTGCAGGCCAACTGATTTTTGGCAAGTACTTAACTTTATACCTCAGTTTTCTTATCAGTGAATTAAGTAACTGAAACTGTTAGTCGTTCAGCCATATCTGAATCTTTGCAACCCCATGGACTCTAGCCTGCCAGGCTCCTCTGTCCATGGGATTTTCCAGGCAAGAATACTGGAGTAGGTTGCCATTTCCTTCTTCAGGAGAACTTCCTAACCCTGGGATCGAACCCAGGTCTCCTGCATTGCAGGCAGATTCTTTACTGTTTGAGCCACCAGGGAAGCCCTGAATTAAGTAAAATTTTTCCTATACTAGTGAGAAATAGAAAGCAGAAATTTAAATTGTCTAGAACCAGGTGGGGCATGAAGAACTAATGCTTTTGAACTGTGGTATTAGAGAAGACTCTTGAGAGTCCCTTGGACTGCAAGGATATCAAACTAGTCAATCATAAAGGAAATCTCAGTCCTGAATATTCATTGGAAGGACTGATGATGAAGCTAAAATTCCAATACTTTGGCCACCTGATGCAAAGCGTCGACTCATTAGAAACTGATGCTGGGAAAGACTGAAGGCAGGAGGAGAAGGGGACAATAGGATGAGGTGGTTGGATGGGATCACTGACTCAGTGGACATGAGTTTGAGCAAGCTCCAGGAGTTGGTGATGGACAGGGAAGCCTGGTGTGCAGCAGTCCATGGGGTTGCAAAGAGTTGGACACAACTGAGTAACTGAACTGAACTGAACTGAACTGAGGTGGGTAGTATTTACAGAATAAGTGACAGGTAGTAGTAGAAGTAGTAGTATTAATAGTAGTCATCATTGTGGTAGTATACTGGTAACATTGCCTTTCTCTAATTATAACATTGACTTTGTCTAATTATTGGTCACAGTGCATTTTGTAATCAGAATTATCAAAGACAATCACATAACACATATTGATAAGCCCAGAATGCAGTGAAAATTAGACTATATTAAAATGACTAATTGGAATTTAGACTTCCCTGGTGGCTCAGACGATAAAGGATCTGCCTACAATGCAGGAGACCCAGGTTCAATCCCTGGGTAAGGAAGATCCCATGGAGAAGGAAATGGCAAATCCCATGGACACAGTCTACAGGGTCGCAAACAGCTGGACACGACTGAGCAACTTCACTTTCACTTTTCTTTTCACTTTCAATTGGAATTTAGAAATTGAATAAAAACTGAAAATAACCCTTTAGAGCCTAGTAGTATATTTAATTAATCTGCTATCAGTCATTTTCATAGTATATATAAACTCAATTAAATTGATAAGCATAGAACAAAAGAGTTAAATTTAGATATATATATATATATTTTGCAATTAAAGGCTGTCTAACTTAAGTGGAAGATTACTTAATATCTTAAATTTCTTTGAAAGAACATAAATTAAAAAGTGATTTTAAATTAAAATGTTACAAAAATATTTGTGAAAATTTTACATTGTCAATAGAGAATTGAAAGGTTATGTTTTGAAGAGGCCTGTTTAAGGCTTTTTAGAGCATAACCCAGAGAAGGCAATGGCACCCCAGTTCAGTACTCTTGCCTGGAAAATCCCATGGACAGAGGATCCTGGTAGGCTTCAGTCCATGAGGTCGCTAAGAGTTGGAGCGACTTTACTTTCACTTTTCACTTTCATGCACTGGAGAAGGAAATGGCAACCCACTCCAGTGTTCTTGCCTGGAAAATCCCAGGGATGGGGGAGCCTGGTGGGCTGCCATCTATGGGGTCACAGAGTCGGACATGACTGGAGCAACTTAGCAGCAGTAGCAGCAGCAGAGCATAACCAGGTAAAACCTAAAGCCTGCTATTCCAAAAAATATACAACAAATATATTATTTACTGGTATTTTGGAAATCATAATTTTATCACTTTAATGTTCTCTTAAAATATATATTTTGATGAGTCATAAAAAATTAATTCAGCATTTTGCAGTTACCTACAAAATTTCAATTTTTTAAAAAAATATTTTATCACCTGAGCAAATTTTGAACTAAAATCTGATGCTGGTAAAACCTTTGTGTGTGGGGAATGGCAACCCCCTCCAGTACTCTTGCTTGGAGAATTCCATGAACAGAGGAGCTTGATGGTGGGCTATAGTTCATAGGGCAGCAAAGGGTCAGACACGACTGAGCGACAAACATACACAACCTATCAATAAAACCTAAATACATTTCCTGAAATGCCTTTTTAAATGTCAATAGCAATAGTCATGAAATTATTAAAGCTGCAAATTTTAGTTGAGAGTTTGTTGATCTTCTGGATAGTTAAGATAGCACACTAATTGATTGGTACATAGAAGCATGATAAAAACTACTTTATCCTGAGCAAAAAAGTTCAAATAAAATATTTTTACAGTCAATTGGAACAAGATATAGAATGTCTGCACATCATTAAATTTAACCAATAATGTAACTACTAACTGAAAAATCTATAATAGGCTGTCACCAGATATGACTCTTAAAAAAGACATAATTGTAACTGACATAAGCTATATAAGAAACAATGCTGGTATTCTGGGACAGTGTTGTGTGTGTGTGTGTGTGTGTGTGTGTGTGTGTGTGTGTGTGTGTATATTGCCCCTAGGGATACTGGTGGAGAAGGCAACGGCATCCCACTCCAGTACTCTTGCCTGGAAAGTCCCATGGACGGAGGAGCCTGGTAGGCTGCAGTCCATAGGGTCGCTGAGGGTAGTACATGACTGAGCGACTTCACTTTCCCTTTTCACTTTCATTAATTGGAGAAATAATGGCAACCCACTCCAGTGTTCTTGCCTGGAGAATCCCAGGGACGGGGAGCCTGGTGGGCTGCCGTCTATGGGGTTGCACAGAGTTGGACACGACTGAAGTGACTTAGCAGCAGCAGCAGGGATACTGGAGCTACCATAGAAAAAATAATAAAGAGACAGTGAAATTAATGCATTCCATTCTATAAACTCCATCTGTAGAAGAAAATAATATTTATGTGAATTAAGTTTCAGTGTTGCTTTCACTAGAAGGCACATTTTATTTCTCTGGAATTAAGGAAGAAAATTTAATTCTACACTTAATATTAGAAGTTAATTATTTCCATGAAGAATGGCCATGCAGTTTTTGGAGCTATCACTGAAATGGTAATGTTTGGCAAAATTCATACTCATTAACTAGAAGCACAGTGTTTTACAGTAATTAAAAGTGAGTTTAGAGTCCCTGTGCCTGGGTTCTCATCTGGGTTCTACCTACATGACCTCAAGCAAGTTAATTAATCTCATGTGTCTTCATCTGTAAAATGAAGATAATTATAGTACCAAATTCAGTGTTGTTTAGGGATTAAAGAAGTTAGCACATGTAATGGATTCGGAACAGAGTCACGTACCTGGTATCTGCGCAACAGAAAATATCTATTATTATGTCATTTTATCCACATATATGATAATGGTATTTTAAAAATATGGAAATACATGACATCAGCATACACAACTTTAAATGCTTGTGTTACATATATCCCCACTATACAGCATTCCAACCTTATATGATAAACTATAGACATTTATTGAATATTTGATTTCAGAACATTGCTTTCATGGGTTATGGCATTGTAAATTGGCCAAGCAGTGCAAAGGTTAATAAAGCCACAAGGTCACTGCTGCAGCTAATGGGTTGACCACTCTTCCACAGATTTGGCTAGTAAGAAGTCAGCAAGCCCAAATGGACTCAGTCTATTACTGAACACAGACAGGAAACACAAGATCAACATAATGCCATCTCCTTGTCCCACAGGATGACATTAAACCAAAGTGGCTAGATGATAGATGGCATGGATTTAGGTCACTCTACCATTGAGGAGCTAACTCTAAATTACAGCCTGCCAAGGATTATTCAGAAGTTTGAAAATGTACCCTAAAAAGGGAATAGCAAAATGTCTTGCCTCAGCTGAAACTAGAGAGATGAATGACAGTCTGATAGCAACTCCTTACCAGGCTGCTTCTCTCCCCTTTTCCAGAAGGGATCCCAGAACATTGTGCCAAGAGAAAGGTCAGACTGAAGATAAGCTTCACCCACATGACCTATGTGGAAATGTGTAAGGTTATGAGGACACTCACTACAGAGTTGAGCTATTTCCTTACAGGCTTGTTTTCCTTGAAAAATTTGACAGTAATATATGTGTAAATTTTTCACAACAAAATAATTCAGATTATGTGTGGCTGGGTGAGGAGTAAACTAACATTAATATATACAAACTTGATCTTACATGTTTCAGCACAAGGATAAAATAATATTGATTTATATTTTTTCTTTAGGCAAGTCATTTTAACACCTATGCTATACTAGAAGCTAACTGATTTTATTTTACTTTTGCACATTAAAAAATACCACTTCTTTACTTCTGGCTCTGGCCATTATTAAAATAGAGTGAGTATGAATTGGTGCTTAAAGTACAAGTGATATTTTTTGCAGTTTGAGGTAGATTATGTGTAAATATGCCTAGAAGAAAACAACCTGCAATAGCTAAAAATATTCTGGGTTCATTAGTAAAGCACACAGCAGTTTCAAATCTGTAATTATTTCACTGAATAAAGAGTCTCTTTTCTATTGTTCAAAAGGACACATTCCACATTATTGCTTGAAGGTCAGAAACTAAAAATTTCAGATTATGTCAAAAAAACAAATTCCACAGACAGGGAACATGTACTTGCCCTTTCTCTAGCTTTTTATGAGCCAAATCCTAGGACTATCACATTTACCAGTTGATTTCCCTGATTATGATTTTTATTATCTATCCCAATGTGCACTAGGAATTCCTTTCTAACCCAAATCTTCACAATGAAAAATTATTCATGGAAACAGGAATTCACTACAAAACTTAAGTACATATATGTGTTTAACAGACCATTTTGGAGCCTTCAACTAAGACAATGTAGATGAAGAAAGAACTTTCATCTTTCCTTTCCTTTCCTTTCCCATTTCCTTTCTTCCCTTTAACAGACATGTTTGTAGTTGCTGGTAGGACTGAGAAAGACCAGTCCTTTGTGTCCATATTTTAATGGACTTACTTACATCCATATATTTACATAGGAACAGGAGAAATTCCTGGGAGAAAAGGTAATAACATCTATTATCCATCAGCCCTCTATTCCAACTCTGCCTTTGAGGTTGACATATATAAAAATGTGCCTGATAAACTGGAGTGAGATCCTACTTGAAATAAAAATTCAATAGGGAAATAGGAACAAGAGTTCAACATGAGGTTAGGAGAAGAGGGACCGGCAAACTAGGAGCCTAAAGGGATCACTGACATGGGACTCTATCTGCTGCTAAAGCTGCTAAAATCCACCCAGCCTCAGCCACCTCGGAGAAATGGGTTCATGTTGGATAAAGTAGTTACTTGTGAATCTAGAATGCCTATGATCAAGGAGCAATAACACTTATGGTTGAACTATAAGATACTTCTGATTGAGTCTTACACAAGGGCAAGCACTGTCTTCCCTATCAAGGTAGAGTTTTAACATAAACAATGGATCTATTATATAATTGTTTAGAAGAAACAGTGGTTCAGCTTTGTTTCTGATGAAGCTGTAGTTCTTCAGAAACTTTATTTACAACAAAATTTTCATAGTGACCTCTACAGAAATAAATAGAAAACGGAATAAAATCTATCTTTTTATTTTAGAATATGCTTTATACAATTTTCTCTCACAGTAACTTCATCCCCATTTTGATTACACACTATTGAGGTCAGAGCACTAAGTGATTTGTTCAAGACAACATAGCTAGCAAGTAGTAAGAATTACTTAACTCCTTATCTTATAACTTGAAATTCTATATTTGTTCTACCATACCAGTTATTTAAAGCAAGAACATGAAGTGATTAAATAGCAGTAACTCAGGAAAGTAACCAATACATAGACTTAGGGGTGAAAGGAAAAGGAAGAAAGACCTTCTGACCAGAGAGTTAGGACCACTGAACAAAGTGCTCTGGATGGACATGAAAAAGGGTAAAAGAAAAAAAAAATCAACATAAAGATATTTTTCCTGCCAGAAATCATGGCATATACAATTCAAACTATAAAAGAGTGACTGTTGAGGGCAGAAGACTTTCATATTGTAAAAGAATTATCCAGGAGACTTACATTTCTTACAGCTCTCAAGTTAACTCAAATTGAGAATAGCAATTAGGAACAGAAATAGAAATAGAACAAAGGAATAGAAATATGGTTATTAAGCCCTACTCAAGAAAGAAGGCTGATATTTTAGGGTGGTTACTGTGTCTTTGAAAAAAGGAGAAACTGCAACTTCTCCATAATCAGAATAAGAGCATAAATCATCTCAAACCAGATAAACTGATAGAGCTTAAGTTTCAGGGTACTTCACGTGCACAGGATCCCTCCAAAGCTGTGTGCCTGATTTTACCTTCATAACTTTGCATTATTCTTCTTAAAACTGCTTCCCAAATTCTTTGAGCTTTAAGTGACACAAAAAACTAAAAGCAACTAGTCCAATCTGGACCATCATAAAGTACAGCATGGAAGATTTGGCAACTAAGAGCAAAGATCATAAAGAAAGATGGAGTCCCAAGCCATAATGAAGGTATAAGTTACCCCTGCTTAAAAGTTTTACCAATATTCTAAAAAGGAGTGTTAATACTGAGTCACTCTGTAATTATGCCTTCATATATTATGAACTATACTTGTGGTTAACACAACCAATTTGGCTGGACTCAGTTCATTTCAAATAATTCTATGATTTGTATCTCTATTTTGGTTTGAAGAATCTTTGTATAAATAGGCAGCTGAATCAACATGATTTACAGAAATCATGGAATCAAACTGAGAGCTATGATTTCTGATTCCTTTGCTTATCAACTGCATGGCATTTTATTTCTCTGTGCCTCAGCTTCTGAATCTACAAACATGTCTACATAAGATGTCTGTTAGGATGACATACATGTGAAATGTTAGATTTAACTCTTGTTGAGCTCATCAGCTGGTATTACTCATTCCATTGCCTTCTCTGCTGTTAAAAGTAATGGTTGTTTTCCCACCCATACTCTAGTGGGCCTGAAGGTGAAGTAGAATTGTTCATTGCTTACCACTGCTCATTCCTTCCCTCATTTCAGGCTTCCCATCACAAATTATCAGACTCTCCTCCTCTTGCAGTCATCCACTATCCCTTTCATTCCTTGACAGGATTTAAGCTCCACTGACTCACTGTCACACTCAAAATGTGACTCTCTTATATTTCTTGGTGCTTTCAATATTTCCAAATGCATTCACCCTCCACTCCTTTCTAACTGTTGCACACCTTCATTTCTCTTCCCAAAGATGCAGTGTCTTCTCCTTCACCCTCCTCTTGGCTAATGATCTTGCCTCCTACTTCTCAGAGAAAGCTAATCAAAAGAGAACTTCTTACAAGTTTCTATTAGCACAGCACTACATTATCCCACCCACTTGTGTCTGTACCCACATTTTCTGCTTTTCTCCTGTAACCCATCACTTGGGGTGATCATCTGTGTTCCTGAGATTGGTACATTGTACAGACTCCCTGCTTATACATTATCCTTATTTATGCAAGCATATAACTCTATGAATTTTCAATCAATTTCTCCTCATCATCAATGTCTCCTTCTCATTGGATCACTTCCAATGATATATAAACATCACCCATGAAAGACTATGGTTAAAAAAAAAAATTTAACCAGAAACCAGTCAAGTCTTTAGGCCTAACCTTCTGTTTAAATGGCAAGTAGCTAGGTAGTGTGTGCAGAGTAGGAGTGGGAAAGGGTTTAGTAGAAAAAGTAAAATGACACAATTAAGAAACAATCAGAAAAATCCATAATATGGAATATTTTGCATGACAAGTGGCCTAGTCTCTTCAAAAAGTCATGTTACAGGAAAAAATAAGAAACTAAACAACCACACCACTAACTATCAGCCTGAACCTTGATTTGGATCTTAATTTGAGAAAAAAAATGTATGTGTATACATATATATATATATGTGTGTGTGTGTCTGTGTGTCTGTGTGTGTGTGTGTATGTGTGTGTATATATATATATATATGTGAAAAATTGTGAGAGAGATGGGAATATCAGACCACCTGACCTGTCTCTTGAGAAACCTGTATGCAGGTCAGGAAGCAACAGTTAGAACTGGACATGGAACAACAGACTGGTTCCAAATAGGAAAAGGAGTAAGTCAAGGCTGTATATTGTCATCCTGCTTATTTAAATTATATGCAGAGTACATCATGAGAAATGCTGGACTGGAAGAAACACAAGCTGGAATCAAGATTGCCGGGAGAAATATCAATAACCTCAGATATGCAGATGACACCACCCTTATGGCAGAAAGTGAAGAAGAACTAAAAAGCCTCTTGATGAAAGTGAAAGAGGAGACTGAAAAAGTTGGCTTAAAGCTCAGCATTCAGAAAACTAAGATCATGTCATCTGGTCCCATCACTTCATGGGAAATAGATGGGGAAACAGTGGAAACAGTGTCAGACTTTATTTTTTTGGGCTCCAAAATCACTGCAGATGGTGATTGCAGCCATAAAATTAAAAGACACTTACTCCTTGGAACAAAAGTTATGACCAATCTAGATAGCATATTGAAAAGCAGAGACATTACTTTGCCGACTAAGTTCTGTCTTGTCAAGGCTATGGTTTTTCCTGTAGTCATGTATGGATGTGAGAGTTGGACTGTGAAGAAGGCTGAGCGCTGAAGAATTGATGCTTTTGAACTGTGGTGTTGGAGAAGACTCTTGAGAGTCCCTTGGACTGCAAGGAGATCCAACCAGTCCATTCTGAAGGAGATCAGCCCTGGGATTTCTTTGGAAAGAATGATGTTAAAGCTGAAACTCCAGTACTTTGGCTACCTCATGCAAAGAGTTGACTCATTGGAAAAGACTGTGATGCTGGGAGGGATTGGGGGCAGGAGGAGAAGGGGACGACAGAGGATGAGATGGCTGGATGGCATCACTGACTCGATGGACGTGAATCTGAGTGAACTCTGGGAGCTGGTGATGGACAGGGAGGCCTGGTGTGCTGCGATTCATGGGGTCGCAAAGAGTCAGACATGACTGAGCGACTGAACTGACTGACTAATGTGTATGTGTGTGTGTTTGTGTAAAAATTGAGGGAAATTTGAATATGGACTGGATGTCAAATGATTTAGGTGTGGTACTGGTGTCAAAATTATGCAGAGCAGTCTTATTTTTAGAAATGCTTATTAAAACATTCAGGGATGAAATATATGATATCGGTAAATTATTTTCATACGCTACAGAATACAGAAAAATAATAGGAAAGCAAATATGGAAATATTTCAGCAATTGTTAAACTTCTTTGATACCTATATGGACATCCTGTTTTTTCATCATTGGAGCATATCTGAAAAGTATTATCATGAACAGTTTGGGAAAAAAAAACTCTCTTGATCCAACATTCCCCTTAAATTTCCACTTCATTGCATAGGCCTTCTTATCAGTAAAACTCTTCAAAGACTGTTGTCTAGATTGGTAGAATCAACTGTGTGATTCTCCTCCCATTTTCTCAACTTTCACTCTGTCCATTCATTGATATTGCATTTATCAAGTTCACCAGTGACTTTCCCATTTTGACGTATTATACATATCTGTGCCCTTCATACAGCTTAACCTTTCAATGGCCTTTGAGGCAAAAAATTACTCTTTTCTTTTTGAAACGCTTTCTTCACCTTTAAGACATCAGTTCAGTTCAGTTCAGTTCAGTCGCTCAGTTGTGTCCAACTCTTTGTGACCCCATGAACTGCAGCATGCCAGGCCTCCCTGTCCATCACCGACTCCTGGAGTTCACTCAGACTCACGTCCATCGAGTCCGTGATGCCATCCAGCCATCTCATCCTCTGTCATCCCCTTCTTCTCCTGCCCTCAATCCCTCTCAGCATCAAAATCTTTTCCAATGAGCCAACTGTTCGCATGAGGTGGCCAAAGTACTGGAGTTTCAGCTTTAGCATCATTTCTTCCAAAGAAATCCCAGGGCTGATCTCCTTCAGAATGGACTGGTTGGATCTCCTTGCAGTCCAAGGGACTCTCAAGAGTCTTCTCCAACACCACAGTTCAAAAGCATCAATTCTTCAGCGCTCAGCCTTCTTCACAGTCCAACTCTCACATCCATACATGACTACTGGAAAAACCATCAGTCTCTACTTATTTTTCTCCTATGTTACAGACTCTTCCTTCTCAATATCCTTTGTTGGTTGTTTTTCAGTTTCCAGATTCCTAAACATTGGTGAGGTCAGGGTTTGACTTCTTTTCAATCTACACTCACCCTTTGCTTATTTCATTCCATGCCATGACTTTCAATGGCATCTATATACTGAAAACCTGTAATTTGTTTCACAGCCTGGAGCTCTCCTTTGATTTCCAGCTTGTACACTCAGCTGAAATTCTTCTGTCTGGAGCACGGTGACCATGCCACATAAGTAGTGTGTATTTCTCCTTCTTCTCTCTGCGTGGTATACTCAAGATGACATTGGCTGTCGGAATGGTCTGAGGTCTGGCTATGATATAAAAGAAGTGGAAGAGCATATGAAAGAGGAGCTCTGTGAATTCTGACTGGGAAGCCAAGATTCTTCCTCTAAATTAGAGATGTTACACTAAGTTGATTCCAGGAATTGGCAATAATTGCTGCTACATGTAATGAGCAAATTAAGGAGGAATTTATGATCAAACATTTTGAAGATTTCTAGCACAAACATGCTCAGTTCTTAAAACTGCCTGCTTCTCTCCAATTTTACTGGTTTGGCCCATGAACTTTATGTGTGGGATACTTGAACCCTTTGCTAAAGGATTTCCCTAATTTCAAACCAAACCTAGGGAAACACAAATCCATTCACATATGTAAATATCTGAAAAAACTTGTAAGATGTAAAATTGACCATAGCATTCCCTTGTTTAATCTTCATAGATCTCAATTACTCCCTAATGTAGCATACATGATTTTCTGTCATTTAAACTCAAATTTCAGTTTGTCCAACTCTTGTTCTGTTCCATCAAGCAATGAGAAATGTTGTGTTTTCAATTTCAAGTTTCCTAAAGACATGGTAGACCTTTGACGTTGGTCTCTTTCGAAAGGAATGGATTTAAAATAATTTATGCTGAATTAGTAGCAACTCCTTCAATGGTGTAACATCAGGTAATGAGCACTGTTTTATCTCGGCACACAGCTACTTCAGTGATGTAACTTCACCGTATTTCATTGATCTTAACTGTAAAATGGAGACAGCGACAATACTTTTCTATATCTAACTCTTGGAAGAGATTGGATTAATACATGCAAATCACTTAGAACAGTGCCTGGGCATAGTAAGAACTTAATAAAATTAAATATGTTCTTATTGTATCTCCATTTTAGAGATGGGGTCAGGGGTTAAATTACAGTTTCATGTCCAGCTTGTCAAAATCACTAAATTGTGAAGCCATGTTTAAACCTATGGTATCATTTTTCCAAGTCCAGATTCTGTAATACCTCATGGAATATTACAGAGATGCTACTTCAGCTCAGTTCAGTTCAGTCGCTCAGTTGTATCCAACTTTTTATGATCCCATGGACTGCAGCATGCCAGGCCTCCCTGTCCATCACCAACTCCTGGAGTTTACTCAAACTCATGTCCATCGAGTCTGAGATGCCATTCAATCAACTCATTATCTGTCGTCCCCTTCTCCTCCCACCTTCAATCTTTCCCAGCATCAGGGTCTTTTTAAATGAGTCAGTTCTTTGCATCAGGTGGACACAGTATTGGAGTTTCAGCTTCAGCATCAGTCTTTTCAATGAATAGTTAGTTCAGGACTGATATATATTCAATTCTAATGAAATATTTATTTAGACTTCTGAAAAACACAGAAAAATGTGTGAAATAACTATCTATCATTGAAGGAAATATGACCTTCCTGAATTGATCAAAAAGCAGGAAGAAGGAAGTGTTAGTTGCACATTGACTACACCTATAAAGAAGGATGAGCACTAAGGAACTGACGCTTTTGAACTGTGGTACTGGGGAAGACTCTTAAAAGTCTCTTGGACAGTAAGGAGATCAAATCAGTCAATTCTAAAGGAAATCAACCCTGAATATTCATTGGAAGGACTGGTGCTGAAGCTGAAGCTCCAATACATTGGCCACCTGATGTGAAAAGCCAACTCAGTGGAAAAGACCCTGATGCTGGGAAAGATTGAAGGCGACAGGAGAAATGTTTACATAGCATTACCGATTGAATGGGCATGAATTTGAATGAACTCCAGGGGACAGTGGAGGACAGAGGAGCCTAGCTTGCAACAGTCCATGGGGTCACAAAGAGGTGGACATGACTTAACGACTGAAGAACAACAATACCTATAATAGAACTGTGACTCAAAAAGAGTTCAAAAAAGCCACTGAGAGCCAAAACAGATTTGTAGATGCATTGATTTTACTTGTTTGGCTTATGTTATATCCTTTGCCTACAGGATCTTCTTCAACATATTTTATTTAGCAAAAATTCATCCCATTTTCACAAATATGCCATTTTTGAGATGCTGCTCCCTATCCTTCCAGGAAAAAAAAATGCTACTCCTCTCTGCTATATTTGGGGGTCTTATTTCTAATTCTCATCTCATTATGTCAAAATTAGTCTTATTTCTCTTTAAAATAGAATAGGAAATCACAGAGGAGAGAAAGTTCTTATATGTTTTTACCTTTGTGACCCAACTTGGTGCTCACTAAATATTTGTTAAATTGGAATAATTCATTTTTTGTTGAGTAGTAGAACATATGTGTTCAAATAAAATAATCACTATATCTAATTACCTTGGTTATATCACCATCACCTCATAGCATACGAAACACTGCTCTCTCTCTAAGCTCAGTGAGTTAATGAAAAGATAAATGAATAAATGATTGACTAAATGAAGATTAACTTTCCAAGGACTGAGTTTAGAGCTTTCCAAAGGTAAAATTTCAGGGAACTTAATGAGAGAACTCAATCTATTAATATGAACAACATTTTATTGGGGGGTGGTGGTGGAGGGGACATATTTCTAAGGGATAAAATAATCGTAAACAATAAATCTTAAAAATTTTTGCAGGTATTCAATGTTAGATCACTTATATGTCCAAAACATTAATTCTTAGTCAAGGTAGATCATATCACAGCATTCACTGAATTTGATTCTTCTTATTTTTGTTAACATTTCCATGGACAGTGCATTTAGTCAATAAAGTTTCTCACAGGACTTCAAATCTTGGAATGAATTAAATATCATAGCAATGCTTATCCTGAAAATTAGGTAAACACATTAAAAGAAAAATTCTTTAGCAAATTCTACAATTTTATTTTTAATCCCCAAACCATTCTCTTCTTTTCCCTGAAGAAAATGAAAACATATAATGTTCACAGAATGGAAACATGCTTTTTCAAAATGCTACTTGAATCTGTATTATTATTAAAATCCTAGAAAAATTTCAAATAAACTATGAAGTAAAGTATATGGACTACATAATTTGGAACATAGACAAATCTATACTATACTTGCTAACTGAGACATGGTGTGAATCCTTTCACCTCTTTTGGCATTGCCTTCTCAAAGAGTAAAAAAAAATATGGGTAACAAAAATATTAATATCTATATAATAAGGTATTATAAGGAGTAAATGAGATTAGGGCTTCCAATGGAGATAAGACGTAAAGAATCTGCTTGCAATGCAGGTGACCTAGGTTCAATTCCTGGGTTGGGAAGATCCCTTGAAGAAGGGAATGGAAACCCACTCCAGTATTCTTGCCTGGAAAATTCCATGGACAGAGGAGCCTAGTGGGCTACAGTCCATGGAATCGCAAAGAGTTGGACACGACTGAGCAATTAACACACAAACACACACACACACACACAGAAATGAGATTTTTTTTAAAAAAGCAACAAAACTTTAATTAGGCTGGTGCAAAAGTAATTGCAATTTTGCCCTGTTGAAATTTACCCTTTGATATTGGAATACATTCTCAAATAAACGCAGTTATGTTATACACTGTTTCAATATGCATTTCTCAGTTTATGTTTTTTGCTAATGACATTACTTGCTATGCATTTTACAGCATATGTAAAACTTATGTATATAACATATAAATAGCATATATAAAATTTACTATGCATTTTATAGTGCCTTGGAAGAAAAGCTATGACCAACCTAGACAGCATATTAAAAAGCAGAGATATTTCTTTGCCAATGAAAGTCCATCTAGTCAAAGCTATGGTTTTTCCAGTAGCCATGTATGAGTGTGAGAGCCAGACCATAAAGAAAGCTGAGTGCCAAAGAATTGATGCTTTTGAACTGTGGTGTTGGAGAAGACACTTCAGAGTCCCTTGGACTGCAAGGAGATCAAGCCAACCAATCCTAAAGGAAATCAGTCCTGAAAATTCACTGGGAGGACTGATGCTGAAGCTGAAACTCCAACACTTTGGCCACCTGATGTGAAGAACTGACTCATTAGAAAAGACCATGATGCTGGAAAAGATGGAAGGCAGGAGGAGAAGGGGATGACAGAGGATGAGATGATTGGATGGCATCACTGAGTTGATGGGAATGAGTTTGAGCTAGCTCCGGGAGTTGGTGATGGATAGAGAAGCATGGTGTGTTACAGTCCATGAGGTTGCAAAGAGTCTGACACAACTGAGTGAACTGAAATGAAATGATGCATTTTATATTTATTTTAGACTATGGAAATGATGTTAGCCAAAAAGCAAATTCAAGTAATTTTTTTTTATTCGACTTCAAAATGGGTCTTAAAGCAAGCACAGACAACTCACAATATCAACAATGTATTTTGCCCAGGGACTGCTGACAAACGTACAGTGCAGAAGTGGTTCAAGAAGTTTTGCAAATTAGGGAAGAAACTTGAAGATGAAGAGTGTAGTGGCCGGCCATCAGAAGCTGACAACCAATTGAAAGCCATCATCAAAGCTGATGCTCTTACAACTACATGAGAATTTTGAAGAACTCAACCTTGACCATTCTACAGTCATTTGCCATTTGAAGTAAACTGGAAAATGAGAGCTCAATAAGTGGGTGCTTTGTGAGCTGACTGAGAATCAAAAAATCATTATTTTGAAGTGTCATCTTTTCTTATTCTACACAACAACAATGAACCATTTCTTGATAGGGTTGTGATGTGGGACAAAATGGATTTTTTTATGACAACTAGCGAATGACCACCTCAGAGGCTAGACCAGGAAGAAACTTCACAGCATTTTCAAAAGTCAAACTTACACCAAAAAAGGTCATGGTCACTGTTTGGTGGTCTGCTGCCCATGTGATTTACAGCTGGCTTTGGAAGGAATGATGCTAAAGCTGAAATTTCAGTACTTTGGCCACCTCATGCGAAGAGTTGACTCATTGGAAAAGACTTTGATGCTGGGAGGGATTGGGGGCAGGAGGAGAAGGGGACGACACAGGATGAGATGGCTGGATGGCATCACTGACTTGATGGACTCCGGGAGTTGGTGACGGACAGGGAGGCCTGGCGTGCTGCGATTCATGGGGTCGCAAAGAGTCGGACATGACTGAACGACTAAACTGAACTGAACTGAAGCCAGCATTGGTCCAAAGAATGGGCCCAATTCTTCTCCACCATGTTTGACCAGACGTCAAACAACCAGTGCTTCAAAAGTTGAACAACTGGGCTACAAAATTTTGTTAATCCACCATATTCACCTGATCTCTTGCCAACTGATTACCACTTCTTTAAGCATTTCAACAACTTCTTGCAGGAAAAATGCTTCCACTACTGGCAGGAGGAAGAAAATACTTTCCAAGAGTTCATTGAAAACTGACGCATGGATTTTTATACCACAGGAATAAACAAAGGTATTTATTTCTTGTCCGTGTTGATTGTAACTGTTCCTATTTTGGTAAATAAAGATGTGTTTAAGTCTAGTTATAATGATTTAAAAATCACAGTTTGAAACCAGATTATGTTTGCACCATCCTAATAGTACCTATGTACTATGTACATATAGTACCTAATAGTACCTAATAGTACTATGTACATATCAGCACCCTAAAATATGATTTCTCCTCTGTCTTCATTATAGCCTTGGGAAAACTACTAAAAGCCTGAGCATTCCTTAAGTATATGAGTTCCATATTTAGGGTATTTGGTTTTGACTAACCAACAACTGACACATTCCTTGATGCTCATTAAATGTCAGCAATTTGCATGTCATCTGTATTCCTGTCTGATACTCTCTAGGTATTTCTTTGTACATTTATTTGTTTTTACTTTTGTAAGAAAGGAATTGTGAAACATCATCAAATGAGGAAGTTTCATGTGAGGGGACTGAATGAAAGAAAGAGGAGAGACAGACAGGAAGAAAGAAAGCAAAAAAAAAAAAAAAAAAGAAGAAGAAGAAGAAGGAAGGAAGAGGGGAGGAAGGGAAAACAGAAAAAGCCTATAATAGCATGTCAATGATTTCTAAGCTCACAAGAAAATGAAGGCTGCATTATTCTCTTCATCAACAAATCTCAACCCTTCCACACATCAGAGGGTAAGAGACAGCATCATTAGTGATTATGGCTGACTAGTGCTATAATCTTGTTTCCTGGGGAACAGTGGTTGAGTTTGAGTTGGGTAGGAGAGAAGAACTCTTAGCAGGGGAGGGAAGAATTTATAAAATTCACTAAATGGTTTTTATTTGCTCTTGTTTAGCAAGAAGAAGGCAGGAAAGTCTTTTAAACTATCTTGGAGCAAGCATTGAATGAATACTTATTAGATAAATTTAAAAACTGGGGATAAGGTGGCACATAAAGCCTAGACTGTGATCAGAGGAGTTTTTCTACAAATTTTCCAAGTAGAAAAATGTATAACCTGGCTTTCTTTTGCAGATGGGAGGGTGACTGTAAGGTGGTAAAGCACTCATATAATGCTTTAACAGGTTAAAATGACATCAAATTGTTTCAAATACCAAAGCTGAACAAGTAGAAAATAATCTGACATTATCAGAAAAAATGTACTTTTATCAATATAATTTTAAATATATTTAAAATATTTAAAGAGCCTCTTGATGAAAGTGAAAGATGAGAGTGAAAAAGTTGGTTTAAAACTAAACATTCAGAAAACTAAGATCATGACATCTGGTCCCATCACTTCATGGCAAATAGATGGGGAAGCAATGGAAACAGTGACAGATTTTCATTTTAGGGGGCTCCATTTAGCAAAGGCAGAGGAAGCAGAGATCAAATTGCCAACATCCACTGGATCATCAAAAAAAGCAAGAGAGTTCCGGAAAAACATCTATTTCTGCTTTACTGACTATGCCAAAGCCTTTGACTGTGTGAATCATCACAAACTGTGGAAAATTCGGAAAAAGATGGGAATACCAGACCACCTGACCTGCCTCTAGAGAAACCTATATGCAAGTCAGGAAGCAACAGTTAGAACTGGACATGGAACAATAGACTGGTTCCAAATAGGAAAAGGAATACATCAAGGCTGTACACTGTCACTCTGTTTATTTAACTTATATGCAGAGTATATCACGAGAAATGCTGGGCTGGAAGAAGCACGAGCTGGCATCAAGATTGCCGGGAGAAATATCAATAACTTCAGACATGCAGATGACACCACCCTTATGGCAGAAAG
This sequence comes from Ovis aries, assembly GCF_016772045.2. Lineage (NCBI taxonomy): Eukaryota > Metazoa > Chordata > Mammalia > Artiodactyla > Bovidae > Ovis > Ovis aries. The sequence goes on along the minus strand of NC_056062.1, from coordinate 64,854,353 downwards.
TGAAGAGGAACTAAAGACCCTCTTGATGAAAGTGAAAGAGGAGAGTGAAAAAGTTGGCTTAAAGCTCAACATTCAGAAAATGAAGATCATGGCATCTGGTCCCATCACTTCATGGGAAAAAAGATGGGGAAACAGTGGACACAGTGGCTGACTTCATTTTTTTGGGCTCCAAAATCACTGCAGATGGTGACTGCAGCCATGAAATTAAAAGACACTTGTCCCTTGGAAGGAAAGTTATGACCAACCTAGACAGCATATTAAAAATCAGAGACATAATTTACCAACAAAGGTTTCTCTAGTCAAGGCTATGGTTTTTCTGGTCGTCATGTATGGAGGTGAGACTTGGACTCTAAAGAAGGCTGAACACTGAAGAACTGATGCTTTTGTACTGTGGTGTTGGAGAAGACTCTTGAGAGTCCCTTGGACTGCAAGGAGATCCAACCAGTCCATCCTAAAGGAGATCAGTCCTGGCTGTTCATTGGAGGTACTGGTGCTGAAGCTGAAACTCCAATACTTTGGCCACCTGATGTGAAGAGCTGACTCATTTGAAAAGACACTGATGCTGGGAAAGATTGAGGGCATGAGGAGAAGGGAACAACAGAGGATGAGATGGTTGGATGGCGTCACTGACTCGATGGACATGGGTTTGGGTGCACTCTGGGAGTTGGTGATGGACAGGGAGGCCTGGCATGCTGTGGTTCATGGCGTTGCAGAGTCGAACACGACTGACTGACTGAAGTGAACTGAAAATAACTGCAGATGATGACTCCAGCTATGAAATTAAAAGAAACTTTTTCCTTGGAAGAAAAGCTATGATCAAGGTAGACAGCATATTAAAAAGCAGAAACACTATGTTGCCAACAAAGGTTTGTCCAGTTAAAGCTATGGCTTTTTCAGTAGTCATGTATGGATGTGAGAGTTGGACTATAAAGAAAGCTGAGCACTGAAGAATTGATGGTTTTGAACTGTGGTTTGGAGGAGACTCTTGAGAGTCCCTAGGACTGCAAAGAAATTCAACCAGTCAATCCTAAAGGAAATTAGTCCTGAATATTCACTGGATGGACTGATGCTGAAGCTGAAACTCCAATACTTTGTCCACCTGATGGGAAGAACTGAATCATTGGAGAAGACTGTAATGGAAAAGACTGAAAGCAGAAGGAGAAAGAGACAGAGGGTGAGCTGTTTGGATGGCATCACCTACTCAATGGACATGAGTTTGAGTAAGCTCTTGGAGTTGGTGATGAACAGGGAAGCCTGACGTGTTGCAGTCCATGGGGTTGCAAAGAGTCAGACACAACTGAGCAACTGAACTGAACTGATACTCTTTAAATCCAAAATTAAATCCAAAGCTTTCAGAACAAACAAAACCAATGATTTTTTTTCTTTTTTCTTTTTTTTTTTTTTTTGGAAAATTGTGATTAGACTCAGTTGAGATTCTAATTTTACAGGATAAAAAATGTTACTTTTCTATGTCTGGATCTGTAGCTAAGGATAATAAAACATCACCTACTACAAATTCAGAAAGGTGTAGTAAAATGAATGAAATAAAAACTATCTATCAGTTTTTGAAACATAGTTTTTGTAGACTGATTAAAACATGTGAAAAGAAAAATGTTACCCACATATTAAGCATACCAATAATTGAACTGGGATTCAAAGAGAGTTACAAAGAGAGTACTAAGGTACAAGGCAGAGATGTAAAAAATGGCTTGTAGCCAGAAATTTAGTTTGTGGAAGGGTCAGTAATCCTTTCCTTTAAAACACCTTTTTGAAGGGGAATATTTAAATTTTGAAAGTTACTTCCCAAAGCTCTAAATTCATTTTTCTCTTGCTTTGTCCATAATTTACTTTGACATTTCTTATGATTACCAAGGTTTATTTATATAAGCATACTCTCTCATACCTGACTCTTCATGATTTTGGTTTTAACTCATTTTGGTGATGCTTATTTTATGACATTGTATTATTTCTATTGCAACAACTGTCTTATTATAATAAACAAAGGAAGATTATTTCAGATACTCTGTTTTGCAGTGAAGGAATTGGATTTAAGACTGGTAAATTAAGAAAAAACAGTTAAAAAACAGAAATAATGATGAAAAATGTGAAAATCATTTTATTACATACCCTCTATTTTGGGCTGAATGCATTTACTAGGTAGAATAATCATGGTCCTACTGTCTTGGACTCACCCTAAACCTACCCCCATTAGTGCCACTGAACTTACAGCTGATTGGTTTCTTACTACAATGCACAGTTACTAACTGATAGCTCTATTCTGTTTCAATGAACTTCTGTTTGTTTTTCAAAGCCCTAGACACATTTGAACATAGCTAAGTGCATTACCAGATGACAAACAATAAAACCATTTATTGGGAATCATCTTCTTTACTAATGACATACACATTTTTCTATTATTTTAATATTATGAGGCTGAAATTTTTTAAAAAAGAAAACTATATACAGAAAACAGACACGTAAGTTTTACAAAAACAGAGAATTAGAAATAATTTTAAAATGTATTTGCCTTATGTGGTGATGACCTTTTCTCCCAGTTTCAAAGGCTTTTAGATACTGTTGATCTATTGCAACTTCATTTAAATCCTACCCTCTCTTGAGACAGGGAATCAAAATATAATTCAGTTACAAGTAACAATAACATTTAATTATCTCCTCCATTTATCTTCATTGCCAAATGATGGCACTTCCTGAAAGCCACGGATGTCACAGTAGTAAGCAAGAATCAGTTTGGGGATATGCAGAAAATATCATCACACTGGCTTATTTAATGCTTTCATCATTTATGGCTCATATTTACACAGAGCAAAAATTTGCACCTAATCTAATCTGCTTCAAATAATGATTTCTAATATATATTCTTAGGAAAAATTGCTTAACCTCCCTGTCTCTCAATATTCTTATTCAAACCTTATAAGACCATGCCAGGCATGTAGTAAACACACAGCAAATATTAGCTTTTATAATTATTTAGGCAAATATTTCTTATCTGGCACTAATATATACTAGAGACCAATCACTTTCTAATGAAGTAAAGATATATTAAACTAAATACCAAATTTAGTTTGTCTAATGACAAAGCTAATGAATTTCATGCTTTTCAGGTTAATATTCAGTTCAGTTCAGTCGCTCAGTTGTGTCCGACTCTTTGTGACCCCATGAATTGCAGCACGCCAGGCCTCCCTGTCCATCACCAACTCCCGGAGTTCACTCAGACTCACATCCATCGAGTCCGTGATGCCATCCAGCCATCTCATCCTCTGTCATCCCCTTGTCCTCCTGCCCCCAATCCCTCCCAGCATCACAGTCTTTTCCAATGAGTCAACTCTTCGCATGAGGTGGCCAAAGTATTGGAGTTTCAGCTTTAGCATCATTCCTTCCAAAGAAATCCCAGGGCTGATCTCCTTCAGAATGGACTGGTTGGATCTCTTTGCAGTCCAAGGGACTCTCAAGAGTCTTCTCCAACACCACAGTTCAAAAGCATCAATTCTTCAGTGCTCAGCCTTCTTCACAGTCCAACTCTCACATCCATACATGACCACAGGAAAAACCATAGCCTTGACTCGACGGACCTTAGTCGCAAAGTAATGTCTCTGCTTTTGAATATGCCATCTAGGTTGGTCATAACTTTTCTTCCAAGGAGTAAGCGTCTTTTAATTTCATGGATGCAGTCACCATCTGCAGTGATTTCAGAGCCCCCCAAAATAAAGTCTGACACTGTTTCCACTGTTTCCCCATCTATTTCCCATGAAGTGATAGGACTGGATGCCATGATTTTCGTTTTCTGAATGTTGAGCTTTAAGCCAACTTTTTCACTCTCCTCTTTCACTTTCATCAAGAGGTTTTTGAGTTCCTCTTCACTTTCTGCCATAAGGGTGGTGTCATCTGCATATCTGAGGTTATTGATATTTCTCCCAGCAATCTTGATTCCAGCTTGTGTTTCATCCAGTTCAGCGTTTCTCATGATGTACTCTGCATATAAGTTAAATAAGCAGGGTGACAATATATAGCCTTGACGCACTCCTTTTCCTATTTGGAAACAGTCTGTTGTTCCATGTCCAGTTCTAACTGTTGCTTCCTGACCTGCATACAGATTTCTCAAGAGACAGGTCAGGTGGTCTGGTATTCCCATCTCTCTCAGAATTTTCCACAGTTTATTGTGATCCACACAGTCAAAGGCTTTGGCATAGTCAATAAAGCAGAAATAGATGTTTTTCTGGAATGCTCTTGCTTTTTCCATGATCCAGCAGATGTTGGCAATTTGATCTCTGGTCTTCTGCCTTTTCTAAAACCAGCTTGAACATCAGGAATTTCACGGTTCACATATTGTTGAAGCCTGGCTTGGAGAATTTTGAGCATTACTTTACTTTCATGTGAGATGAGTGCAATTGTGTGGTAGTTTGAGAATTCTCTGGCATTGCCTTTCTTTGGGATTGGAATGAAAACTGCTATTTTCCAGTCCTGTGGCCACTGATGAGTTTTCCAAATATGCTGGCATTTTGAGTGCAGCACTTTCACTGCATCATCTTTCAGGATTTGAAATAGCTCAACTGGAATTCCATCACCTCCACTAGCTTTGTTCGTAGTGATGCTTTCTAAGGCCCACTTGACTTCACATTCCAGGATGTCTGGCTCTAGATGAGTGATCTCACCATCATGATTATCCAGGTCATGAAGATCTTTTTGTACAGTTCTTCTGTGTATTCTTGCCACCTCTTCTTAATATCTTCTGCTTCTGTTAGGTCCATACAATTTCTGCCCTCTATCGAGCCCATCTTTGCATGAAATGTTCCCTTGGGATCTCTAATTTTCTTGAAGAGATCTCTAGTCTTTCCCATTCTGTTCTTTTCCTCTATTTCTTTGCATTGATCGCTGAAGAAGGCTTTCTTATCTCTTCTTGATATTCTTTGGAACTCTGCATTCAGATGCTTGTATCTTTCCTTTTCTCCTTTGCTTTTTGCCTCTCTTCTTTTCACAGCTATTATTAAGCCCTCCCCAGACAGCCATTTTGCTTTTTTGCATTTATTTTCCATGGGGATGGTCTTGATCCCTGTCTCCTGTTCAACGTCACAAACCTCATTCCATAGTTCATCAGTTACTCTATCAGATCTAGGCCATTAAATCTATTTCTCACTTCCACTGTATAATCATAAGGGATTTGATTTAGGTCATACCTGAAAGGTCTAGCAGTTTTCCCTACTTTCTTTAAGTCTGAATTTGGCAATAAGGAGTTCATGATCTGAGCCACAGTCAGCTCCCAGTCTTGTTTTTGTTGACTGTATAGAGCTTCTCCATCTTTGGCTGCAAAGAATATAATCAATCTGATTTTTTGTGTTGACCATCTGGTGATGTCCATGTGTAGAGTCTTCTCCTGTGTTGTTGGAAGAGGGTGTTTGCTATGACCAGTGCATTCTCTTGGCAAAACTCTATTAGTCTTTGCCCTGTTTCATTCCACATTCCAAGGCCAAATTTGCCTGTTACTCCAGGTGTTTCTTGACTTTCTACTTTTGCATTCCAGTCCCCTATAATGAAAAGGACATCTTTTTGGGTGTTAGTTCTAAAAGGTCTTGTAGGTCTTCATAGAACCATTCAACTTCAGCTTTTTCAACATTACTGATTGGGGCATAGACTTGGATTACAGTGATATTGAATGGTTTGCCTTGGAAATGAACAGAGATCATTCTGTCGTTTTTGAGATTGCATCCAAGCACTGCATTTCGGACTCTTCTGTTGACCATGATGGCTACTCCATTTCTTCTGAGGGATTCCTGCCTGCAGTAGTAGATATAATGATCATCTGAATTAAATTCACCCATTCCAGTCCATTTTAGTTCGCTGATTCCTAGAATGTTGACGTTCACCATTCCATCTCTTGTTTGACCACTTCTAATTTGCTTTGATTCATGGACCTGACATTCCAGGTTCCTATGCAATATTGCTCTTTACAGCATCGGACCTTCCTTCTATCACCAGTCACATCCACAGCCGGGTATTGTTTTTGCTTTGGCTCCATCCCTTCATTCTTTCTGGAGTTATTTCTCCACTGATCTCCAGTAGCATGTTGGGCACCTACTGACCTGGGGAGTTCCTCTTTCAGTATCCTATTACTTTGCCTTTTCATACTGTTCATGGGGTTCTCAAGGCAAGAATACTGAAGTGGTTTGCCATTCCCTTCTCCAGTGGACCACATTCTGTCAAACCTCTCCACCATGACCCACCCATCTTGGGTGGCCCCGCAGGCATGGCTTGGTTTCATTCAGTTAGACAAGGCTGTGGTCCTAGTGTGATTAGATTGACTAGTTTTCTGTGAGTATAGTTTCAGTGTGTCTGCCCTCTGATGCTCTCTTGCAACACCTACCATCTTACTTGGGTTTCTCTTACCTTGGGCATGGGGTATCTCTTCACGGCTGCTCCAGAAGTATTACATTTATTTTTCTTTAAAACATTACTTAGGTCTAATCATGTCCCCTTTTCTCATCATGTTTTCCAGTATGTCCAGGAGGAAGATACAGAGGAAGAACAGAGGAAGACACAGAGGGATAACAAGTGTACTGTAGGTATTTCTGAACTTGGGCATATTCTCCGCAATAGCATGAAGGTTGCAGAGATAGCAAGTACCTCTGGTATCTTTGTGATTCTTCCTATGTGAGACCTTTACTATTGCTTTAAGGCCAAGACTCTGAAGCACAGATTCCAGTAAATACCCTACTTTTTGCTCCTCTCTGTAAGTCAGTTCTATCTAAAGAGTCTGCATCCTCTATGTCATCCTAGAACTAAGTTTCCAATTGGCAGGCAGATTTTGGCTTGCAACAATATTCACAGTCAGAGCATGAGGACCTATAATGGAAATGGATTGCTTCTTAGGAGTCTGCTATTTCAGGTCCTCAAAAAAACTTTTTTTTAAAATTTGTCTAAATAAAATCTGAAACTCTAATAATGCAGAGAATCATTTCAATCAAAGTATCCTTATAAGTGAATCACCATTCTCTAACTACTCTAACTTTTTTCATGATAATCACATGGTGAATTAACTTTATACTGTGTCCTATGCTCAGAATGGGCATCCATGACACGCCAGAGTATGGCAAACACATAGGAGGTAGAAAGATAACTAAGAAATAGCCTTCACCTTCGAGGGTCTCCAGCCATCAGATGAAACAGCATGTATTGACTTGCAGAGTACATCATGAGAAATGCTGAGCTGGATGAAGCACAAGCTGGAATCAAGATTGCTGGGAGAAATATCAATAACCTCAGAAATGCAGATGACACTACCCTTATGGCAGAAAGTGAAGAGGAACTAAAGAGCTTCTTGATGAAAGTGAAAGAGGAGAGTGAAAAAGTTGCCTTAAAGCTCAACATTCAGAATACTAAGATCATGGCATCCGGTCCCATCACTTCATGACAAATAGATGGGGAAACAGTGGAAACAGTGACAGACTTTATTTGGGCAGGCTCCAAAATCACTGAAGATGGTGATTGCAGCCATGAAATTAAAAGACACTTGTTCCTTGGAAGAAAAGTTATGACCAACCTAGACAGCATATTAAAAAGCTGAGACATTACTTTACCAACAAAGGTCTGTCTAGTAAAATAGTTTTTCCAGTAGTTATGTACAGATGTGAGAGTTGGACTATAAAGAAAGATGAGTGCTGAAGAATTGATGCTTTTGAACTGTGGTGTTGGAGAAGACTCTTGAGAGTCCCTTGGACTAAAAAGAGTTCCAACCAGTCCATCCTAAAGGAAATCAGTCCTGAATATTCATTGGAAGGACTGATGCTAAAGCTGAAACTCCAATAATCTGCCCACCTGATGCAAAAAGCCCCTAATGTTGGGAAAGATTGAAGGCAGGAGAAGGGGATGACAGCAGATGAGACGATTGGATGGCATCACCTACTCAATGGACACGAGTTTGAGTAAACTCTGGGAATTAGTCATGGACAAGGAGGCCTGGCGTGCTACAGTCCATGTGGTCGCAAAGAATCGGACACGACTCAGCGATTGACTGAACTGAACTGATTCACTTGCCAACTAAAATATATGAAAATAAGTTCAGGAGATTACTAAGATTATATTATTTACTTAGATTATAAAAGGTTCCCTATAAATCCACTTGTTTATAAGTTCTAAAAGAATGAGAAGAATTTCATCTTACAGTGCTCAATGCAGTTACATTAAATAGGAAATGTCCATTGTTTCTTTCCCATTTACACTGGCTTATTTAATGCTTCCATTCTCTATGGCTCATATTTCCATATGGCAAAATTTGTTCCTAATCTAATCCTGCTTCAAATAAAAGTAGTCAATATATTTATCTAATGAAAATTGTGGAGAATGTTTTTATCAGTTTCCTTTTCATTCCACTAGGGGGAAAATGTCAGCCAGTCTCCTTGTTGAGCTCTCACTTTCACTACATATTGGGGAAAGATTTATTCCACATACAGATATGAGATTCAGTATTTTCTCACCATGTTCAATTTTTATAAATTAATCTTTTTGGTTCCTATTATAGACTTTATGTTAGTAGTCTTTACAGGCACTTTCATTGTTTACTATTTGGTTGACTTATTAGACTTGAGGGGTTCTGTGTTAATATCCACATAGCAAATGCATTATAGATACTAGAGTGATGGTCCAGGCTGAAAAGGCAATTACATTCTTTTATTGGTGTTAGGCTGAATAGAGTACCTCTGAAGTACAGCTTTGTTCATATATGTTAAAAGTTAGCAAACTGAAAATGCGAAAATAAAGGAGCTTTGCCCCTATTATATATTCATTCTTTATCAGCTCAACAAATTTACTGAAAGCTTTCTATATGCTAAACACTGATGTAGATAAAAAGGCAATTCAATACAGCATTATGAATCCTAGAGAGGGTAAATACAGAAAAGCACATGCAGCCTGTAGGAAGGACAGCCAAAACACTTTTTGAAGGTCAAGAAAGGCTTCATATCAGGGTAGGTGAATAAGGCGAATCTGAAGAATAAATTAGATAGATGAACTTACGGGGTGAGGATAGGAGTAAGAAGGTAACATTCAGAATTTATTTTGAGAGCAATGGAGAACAACGGAAGAATTTAAAGCGAGAGAGTCACTCATCAAATTTGTAACATAAGAAATTCAATCTGACTCTACTATTTACTTTGGGGAAAATGGACAAGACTAGAGTCTGTTTGGGCTGTCACAATAATAAAGTAGATAATGAGAGATAATAGTGGCTTTATCCATGGTACGATGGTAGAAATGAAAGCTCAACTGATTAAAATGCAAAGTGTCTTCCAGTCATTTAACAATGCTTTCAGGCCTTTCTCTCACTCTAACTTCACAGGTATCTTCTTAGAGCTAAAGATATTATTTGTTTGCTTTTGTCAGTACAAGTGAGAATTTGATCATTTGCATATAGAGTAGACCTTAACACATCCTGTACATCTTAAAAAGCAGAACATGTTTGGTGTGTTTGGGAATGACACATAGCATCTTGTGAATACAATTTAGGACGCATAAAGGGACATGACTGTAGAGAGGGCAGTAAGGCCAACCTAAGAAAAGACTTCTGGAATTTCAGCCAAATCTAATAGGTATAGATCTAATAATCTAATAGGCATTTCATTCTTGATGAAAGTGAAAGAGGACAGTGAAAAAGTTGGCTTAAAATTCAACATTCAGAAAACTAAGATCATGGCATCTGGCCCTATCACTTCATGGCAAATAGATGGGAAAACAGTGGAAACTGAAGATTTTATTTTGGAGGGCTCCAAAATCACTGCAGATGGTGACTGCAGCCATGAAATTAAAAGACACTTGTTCCTTGGAAGAAAAACTATGACCAGCCTAGGCAGCATATTAAAAAGCAGAGATATTACTTTGCCAACAACGGTCTATCTAGTCAAAGATATGGTTTTTCCAGTGGTCATATATGGATGTGAGAGTTGGACCATAAAGAAAGCTGAATGCCGAAAAATTGATGCCTTTGAACTGTGGTATTGGAGAAGACTCTTGAGAATCCCTTGGACTGCAAGGAGATCAAACCAGTCAATCAAAGGAAATCAGTTCTGAATATTCATTAGAAAGACTGACGCTGAAGTTGAAACTCCAATACTTTGTCAACCTGATGCTAAGATCTGACTCATTGGAAAAGACCCTGACACTGGGAAAGATTGAAGGCAGGAGGAAAAGGGGATGACAGAGGATGAGAAGGTTGGATGACATCACCGACTCGATGGAGATGAGTTTGAGCAAGCTCTGGGAGTTGGTGATGGACAGGGAGGCCTGGTGTGCTGCAGTCCATGGGGTCGCCAAGAATCGGACACGACTGAGTGACTGAACTGAATAGGTATGGGAAAACACCTAGTGATTTATGCAGGGGATAAAGACGATCTGATCTTTCTAAGGTTTCCTGGTGTAAACTTTAAGGTGGACCTCACATTATATCCACCTTATGGCATTCATGCTTTAATAAAGCCCCCACCCATTGAGTTAAGTGGGACCTATGATCTGTTTTTCATTCAGAACTGAATCTTGCAGTGACACTAAGCTTACCAGGTGGCTAAGTGGTAAAGGATCCACCTGCAGTGCAGGAGACACAGGTTCAACCCCTGGGTCAGTCAGAGCCCCCAGAGGAGGAAATGGCTACCCAGTACAGTGTTTTTGCCTGGAAAATCCCATGGACAGAGGAGCCTGGTGGACTACATTTCATAGGGCCACAACAGTCAGACACGACTGAACACACATGCAGCACACAGCAGTGATTTACTAGATAGACTTGCTGTTTTGATGAAGGAAGCATCCGAGCTTGGGAAGTTCATATGGCAAGGAACTGTGGTTGGTCCCTAGGAAGAGAGCAAAGGACTGAAGCTCTAAGTCCTACAACAAGAAGGAAGTGACAACATCCATTAATGATGTGAATTTGAAAGAGGATACTGAACCTCGGTTAAGAATTCTGACCTGGTCCTTGAGACTCTAAGAGAGGATTCAGTTAAACCGTGTCCATACTCCTTACCTGTAGAAACCAAGAGAAAGTAAATATGCTGTTTTAAACTGTAAAATTAATGGTAACTTTTTACTCATCAATAAAAGAGAATATCACTAGTAATGGAATTGAAGATAAATTAGATGAGGGAAATTTGAAAACAGGAAGTCCAGCTAGAAAAGAAGAAATGTTATAGTAGGATTATACATGAAATTGCTAAAACATAAGCTGTAATCAGAAGGAGTTTATTTCAAGCTTTTTACCAAGTTAAGTAATTAATCTGGCTAGCTTTTAAAACGGGATAATAATACTCTCTCACATTGGGTAGTTAGAATAGGAAAAAGGAGTCCAAAATGGTGGTGGCTAAAAGACAAAGGGAAAAATCCCATGAAAATGGAACAAAAGAAAATCTGCAGACTGGGAGTGAGAACCTCAAGTGAAACAAACACACCCCCTTCTTGGTTAGCCCTGATTTGCATAGGGCAGGTGAAGGGGGAGGAGACAAAATGTATAAAAACAGGGAGCCAAGATGGGTTGAAGCATCTCCTTTGGGGCCCATCTGCCCTCATGCCTCAAAGTGTACTATCCTTTGTTTGCCAAATAAAACTCTGAGCAGTAACCGAGTTGTAACACTGGTCTGCCATTAAAAATCTTTGTTGCGGCAAGACAGAACTGAGCAAAGTACACACTCTCCTGACTATATATATATATATATATATATATATATATATATATATATATATATAATGTTTAACACAGTGCCTACCAACCATTATTATTATAGTGTTATTATGTTCATTTTTATGAGAATTAATGAGAGCTAGATGAAAATAAGGGTAATGAGAATGGACATGGTGGTAAATTTGAACAATAGCTTTTGGTAGTAAGTCTCACTGACTTCCAGTATGGGTAGAAAGAGAGAGGAAAAAGGAAAATATAACACAATTTCTAGCTTGAATGGTTGAATGAGAATGATACCATATCTGAACTAAGGAGTGCAGAAGGGAGAGCTGATTTGGTGGAGGAGATAATGAGTTGTTTTGGAGTGGGAAGCAGTGTTTCTGTGGGAGGCCATCCGTGTGGACCAGCCCAATGTGCCACTGGGAATACATACTTGGTACTCAAAAGAGATTTGGGTATATGAAAGGATCTGGAGATGGTTATGAATTAAATTACCCATAAATTGCATCAGTGTTCATACACACTGATGCTACCCACTCCAGTATTCTTGGGTTTCCCTTGTGGCTCAGCTGGTAAAGAATCTGCCTGCAATACAGGAGACCTGGCTTTAAGTCTAGGGTTGGGAAGATCCCCTGCAGAAGGGAAAGGCTACCCACTGCAGTATTCTGGCCTGGAGAATTCCATGGACTATATAGTCCATGAGGTTGCAAAGAGTCAGACTCAACTGACTGACTTTCATGTTCACACACAAATACACACAAACATATATAATCCTAACACTCTTTCTGTAAAAACAAGAGAAATCTCCTAGAATTAAGTAAATGATATGCTACTTTAATAAACAGAACCTGTGATGAAAAAAATAGAGAATGAGAAAAGGATCTTCCCTTAGGGATGAATGACTAGTAACTTTAAACTTGGTAAATCTGCTGCAGAAATCACAAGCTATGATCTGAGGGCTATATCCAGTCTGTTATCTTTGTAGACAAAGGTTTATAGGAATACATGCACATTTATTCATTTATCTATTATTTATCATTTCTTTCACAGTACAATTTCAGAATTAAATAGCTATGATTGAAACCATGTGGACCACAAAGACTGAAATGTCTACTATCTGGCACTTCATAGAAAAAAAAGTTTACTCACCGATGGTCTATTCCATTAAGAAAAAAAAAAAGGTAGTCTTTCAAAATAGTGCATAAATAAATAAGGTAATATTCTAATAAGCAGCCATGTTGAAAAATAACTGGACTATATGATGATCTTTTACTTTTATCTAGTCTGTTTCACTTTTTATATTTCATATTCAGGGCTACCATTTCATTTAATTTATGTTTTCCAATTACTCCACCTCTTTTTTTTTTTTTTTGATGTTCTTTCTCAAGCCTTTATCAAGCATAGTAGAAAAGCTTTTGTATACATATATATAATAAGTAAGGTAATAAAGAAATGCCACCTGGAACACCACAAATGGGATAGAATAGGATAGTTACAAGTAGTTGTAGAAGTCCCAATAGGGGACTACAGATAAAGAAGGAAACCTAAGAAACTTTGGGAGGCCTTTGTAAGTCAATGATGGCTCAAGAAAGCTACTGTAACATTATTCAATGAAGCAGGCTTGCTTAATTATAAGTGAAGTGAAGTCACTCAGTTGTGTCTGATTCTTTGCGACCCCGTGGACTATAGCCCACCAGGCTCCTCTGTCCATGGGATTCTCCAGGCAAGAATACTGGAGTGGGTTGCCATTTCCTTCTCCAGGGGATCTTCCCAACCCAGGGATTGAACCCGGGTCTCCCGTATCGTGGGTGGACGCTTTATCATCTGAGCCACCAGGGAAGCCCCTTAATTATAAAACCATAAACAAAACCACAAGATATGCCTCAGGTTACTAGATGGAAGGCCCACCTTTTACAAATATGATAATCCTAGTTTAACCTCATAGGGTCAGACACTTTCCTGACTAATATTAAGGAGGAGCTAGTGAAGGAGGAGCTATGATGCATGCTTTACTTCTGCATCTATATCTACCTGAAGGCGGCAGTATTTTCCCCTTCCTTTCTTTCCCTTATAAATTGTAGCCCACTAAGTCTTCAGGGCAGAGCTCCCTGCATCTCTTACAAGCATCCTGTATTAATAAATCTACTTCCTGTTTATCAGTTTGAATTCTTTCTGTGCTGAGATCAAAGAACCTGAGTCTCAGTAAGTCCAGACATCGGACGGTTAAAGATTGTGGTTCAAGTCACAGACTGGGTTTTGGCCGAGTTTGAGTCCTGGCCATGTGGGTCAGAGTCCCAAATTGGGCTTTGGCAGGGTTCCAGTACCCACAGTGTGGGTTCAATCCCAGGCAGGGTTTTGGCAAAGTTCAAGTCATAGCAAGGTTTTGGCAGGGTTTGAGTCCCTGCACATGGGTTCAAGTCCCAATCTTAGGTAAACAGTTTCAACCACAACACTGATCTAAAAAGTTTGAGACTTGGTTTCTGAGTTTCTGGAACAACCTTTCACTCGTTACTTATGATGTTTCTGTAACAACATTTTCTCAGCTGTCAAGTGGAAATATCTCCTCTGCTTACCTCACAAGGTTGCAAGCAAGAAAATCTTTTAAAAAATATAAAGCACCAAACTATAAGCTAATAATACAGATGTTTTTTATATTGCCAAATCAAGAAAATGTACCTAAATCATAATTTTATAAGAAAAAATATACATTTGCATACATAATTTATCAAATTATTTTTGTTCTATTTATAAGAGATGTTTGGGTTGAGTAGAACTCATATCGGCATTATCCTTTCCAGAAAAGAGAAGCACAGAAAATTAAGATATTTGCTTAAAATCATCCAACTAATTAATGGTCGTGTCTGAGAGCTGGTGAAATATCTTAAACTTAGTTTGCTTTATATAATACTATATCTCTACAATGCCAGCTAACAATAGATCATTCATATCTGACATAGCAAGTGTGTATCTGAGATACAAGAGAGTTCAGAAGTTAAGGTGAAATAAAAATATTTTGTTTAAAAATGAACTGTCTTTTCAAGTGCAATTGATCCTTTCTTGTTCTGAATTCTTAATAAAATTTTCATTTTAGAATTATTTTAGATTTAAAAGAAGTTATAATGATAGTACAGAGAATCCCCACATATGCCTCACTTTGTTTCCCATATTTTTAAAATTCATTTCAAAACTAAACAAAAAGTAACCATCAGTATATATCATCTAAAAGTTCAGAAAAGTGAGAAACTTATGTAGATGTCTAATGTGGTGTTATCATTTTTCTCATTTCACTCATGATCTAGGCAACATGCTACTTCTCTAAGGTCAGATAAAAAATTGATGATTCATAAAATTAGAAATAGAAGTTGATGTGTTAAATAAACTATAAGGATGAATGAATTAATGTCTTTACAGTGACTTTCAAATTTATGGACTTCTTAAAATATGTGGATTCTTGCCTAAAGAAGCATTATTAATATTTAACTTGCTAATTTACTTTCCAAAACAAAATACTTCCATTAGGTCCTTGTTTATTTGCAACATGACCTGGCATGGTTCCTGGTATGTTTGGAAACTAAATGAAGACATGTAAGTTTTTTTGTTTTGTATTTTAATCTAGAAAGATGACAAGGGAACTACCAGGTTTTTTGTCTGTTTTTGCTTTTTTGGTAATGTGTATTTTAGAAAGGGAAATCAAATATTTTTTGACCAAAAACAAGTCAATGTTTCTTATTTTCAAAGTAATCACAGTTGTTTACACTTTTGTTTCTCTCTTTCTTTTTTTGCTTTTAGATATTTGGTTAAAATATGTGACCATTTTCACAGAAACGTGGATCACCAGGATAATCACTTAAGCATAAAATATATCCATTGAAATATCACTTTACATGTTAATTATTTTTACTTTTTTCAAAATGGAAAACATAAGTATAGATATGTATTTCTTTAAAAGTTAAAATTGATCTTGATCACTAAGTAGTAAACAGGATCATCTTGATCACTAAGTAGTAAATAGGATTATGTGTGTGAAGTACTCAGCTGATCATAGCATCAGCTCAGTTCAGTTCAGTAGCTCTCAAGAGTCTTCTCCAACACCACAGTTCAAAAGCATCAATTTGGCACTCAGCCTTCTTCACAGTCCAACTCTCACATCCATACATGACTACAGGAAAAACCATAGCCTTAACTAGAAGGACCTTTGTTGGTAAAGTGATGTCTCTGCTTTTTAATATGCTACCTAGGTTGGTCATAACTGTTCTTCCAAGGAGCAAGCGTCTTTTAATTTCATGGCTGCAGTCACCATCTGCAGTGATTTTGGAGCCCAGAAAAAATAAAGTCTGTCACCGTTTCCACTGTTTCCCCATCTATTTCCCATGAAGTGATCGGACCAGATGCCGTGATCTTTGTTTTCTGAATGTTGAGCTTTAAGGCAACTTTTTCACTTTCCTCTTTCACTTTCATCAAGACGGTCTTTAGTTTCTCTTCACTTTCTGCCATAAGGGTGGTGTCATCTGCATATCTGAGGTGATTGATATTTCTCCCGGCAATCTTGATTCCAGCTTGTGCTTCTTCTAGCCCAGCGTTTCTCATGATGTACTCTGCATATAAGTTAAATAAGCAGGGTGACAATGTACAGCCTTGACGTACTTCTTTTCCTATTTGGAACCAGTCTGTTGTTCCATGTCCAGTTCTAACTGTTGTGTTCTGACCTACATATAGGTTTCTCAAGAGATCATAGCATAGTAAAACTTTTTCATCTCCTCCTTTCCTTCTCTTTCCGCTCCTGCTTGTTGGTGAAAGTTACACTTCACTGCTTTCAGTTATCATGGCCCTTAGGAGAACTGACTATTAGGCAGTGGAGATAGTTGTAGGCACAAGGAAAAGGGACTGAGGTTAGTTGAGCAAGTGTCACTGGTTGAGTGGTACATTAGGTGATTTACATGTCTTTTATTTCTTAGAGCTATAAACTATCTTGCAGCATGGATGTAATTATCATATTTTAGAAAACATCATATTTGAGAAAACTTGGCAGGAAAGAGATCTGAACAACTTTCCAAAGATCACATAACTTAGGAAAGAATGAAATGTAAATATAAACTATGAGCCTGCAACAGACACCACTCTTTAGGGAGAAGAATCCCTGTAACACCCATTCGATGGTGAGCGTTATGATCTCAAGTGCCATTGAGATTCTTTTCCTGCCTCTACAAGTTTCCCTGGGCTTCGGATAGTATGGATATTAAGGTAAGTGAAACAAGTCAAGGGAGAAAAGGACAATGACTGTATGATGTCCCTTATATGTGGAATCTAAAAAACAAAACAAACAAATTGAAACAGAAACAGACTTATACATACAAAGAACAAATTGGTGGCTGCCAGAGGTGAGGGAGTGAGGCTTCAACAAGATAAGTAAAAGGGTTTAAGAGGTACAAACTTTACATTATAAAATAAATAAGTCACAGGAAAGTAGTGTACAGCATAAGGAATACTGCTATAATTCTGTATGGTGGCAGATGGTTACTAGACTTATCGTAGTAATCAATCCATAATGTATGTAAATGTTGAATCACTACGTTGTACACCTCAGACAAACATAAGACCGTACCAGGCTGCAGCAATACATGAACTGTGAACATCTGGAAAGAAGTTCAAGCTGGTTTTAGAAAAGGCAGAGGAACCAGAGATCAAATTGCCAACATCCACTGGATCATCAAAAAAGCAAAAGAGTTCCAGAAAAACATCTATTTCTACTTTATTGACTATGCCAAAGCCTTGACTGTGTGGATCACAATAAACTGTGGAAAATTCTGAGAGAGATGGGAATACAGACCACCTGACCTGCCTCTTGCGAAACCTATAGGCAGGTCAGGAAGTAACAGTTAGAACTGGAGATGGAACAACAGACGGGTTCCAAATAAGAAAAGGAGTATGCCAAGGCTGTGTATTGTCATCCTGCTTACTTAACAACTTATATGCAGAGTACATCATGAGAAACGCTGGGCAGAAGAAGCACAAGCTGGAATTAAGATTGCCGGGAGAAATATCAATAACCTCAGATATGCAGATGACACCTTATGGCAGAAAGTGAAGAGGAACTCAAAAACCTCTTGATGAAAGTGAAAGAGGAGAGTGAAAAAGTTGGCTTAAAGCTCAACATTCAGAAAATGAAGATCATGGCATCTGGTCCCATCATTTCATGGGAAATAGATGGGGAAACAGTGGAAACAGTGTTAGACTTTATTTTCTGGTGCTCCAAAATCACTGTAGATGGTGACTGCAGCCATGAAATTAAAAACACTTACTCCCTGGAAGGAAAGTTATGACCAACCTAGATAGCATGTTAAAAAACAGAGATATTACTTTGCCAACAAAGGTCCATCTAGTCAAGGCTATGGTTTTTCCAGTGGTCATGTATGGATGTGAGAGCTGGACTGTGAAGAAAGCTGAGTGCCGAAAAATTGATGCTTTTGAACTGTGGTGCAGGAGAAGACTCTTGCAAGTCCCTTGGACTGCAAGGAGGTCCAACCAATCCATCTTAACAGAGACCAGCCCTGAGTGCTCATTGGAAGGACTGATGCTGAGGCTGAAATTCCAGTACTTTGGCCACCTCATGTGAAGAGTTGACTCATTGGAAAAGACTCTGATACTGGGAGGGATTGGGGGCAGGAGGAGAAGGGGACGACAGAGGATGAGATGGCTGGATGGCATCACCGACTCGATGGACATGAGTTTGGGTGTACTCCAGAAGTTGGTGATGGACAGGGAGACCTGGCGTGTTGTGATTACCTGGGTTGCAAAGAGTCAGACACGACTGAGAGACTGAACTGAACTCAAAGATACTTTCAAAGCAGAGGTTTGTTTTTGGAATGGGACACTACATGATATAATGCTTTACAGACTGTAAAGACAATATTATGGTGTTGTTACGTTTTGTTATTTTTAAAAATATTACCTTGAAACATAAATGAAGAGGTTATTCTGGAAATTCCTTAAATGAGAATACTATTTATTATTCATCTAACATCTACAATTAAGATATCTTTCATCAAATTCTACCCACAGAAACAGAAAGACACTAACAAATTTTTAGCGTAAATATAGAACCAAAATTAAAGTAAAACATAAATGAAAAGCAAGTTTCCAAAAACTGCTTTATCAGTTGCCTTACTGTTCAGAATCAGGTGCAGTCTTATGTAACCTAGGTACACATAAGTCTTTTTAGTAAATGTTAGTATTAGTTTTACACTTGCCACAAAATTTGAAATCACATCCTGTGCCAGGGAAAAACTACCTAGATTCCAAATAACCAAAGCAGAAGCAAATTTTTGGAATATAACTTACTCATAACTAGGCCACTGTCTATAACATAAGCTTTCTATGAGGCTGGCGACACTGCAGACTAAGTGATGTTTTTAAGTAAGTATGTGCTAGAGAAGGGCTTCCCTGGTGGCTTGTTGACTTTAGTGATATATCACATGAAAACTACAAAGAATCTAAGAAGAAATAAAATTTGTCCAAATAAACTAACACTGCAGATTATTCTCAATATAATGAGAGTTATAACAACATCTAAACTCTGAACTCCTGCAATATTCCAGTAATTGTATTGGGTGTCTATTAGCATGGCTGATCTTTTTTAACCCTCATAACTAACATTAACATAATGTTACAACCATTTTGCTGATGAGAAAAATAAAGTTTAGAAAAGTGAATTAACCCAGTATCAAATGACCAGACTATAAAGCCAAACACCCTATTCCAAGGTTTTCATTAATTGACCTTTGAAAATATTCACACCAAATGAAAATGGGAACAGGGACAACTCAGATACAAGGAGAATTCCAAATGTGGCAATAGTAAAACAAACAAACAAAACCAGCAACAACAACAACAAAACCCAAACATAGAAACAAAACCAGAAAGACTACACTCTATATATTTCCCTGGAAAAGATGTTCTGGGAGTAAAGAAATTTCATCTGTTAAATATCAGCTTCTCTGTTATATAACACTTAGGGACTGTGAAAACCATCTCATCACTATAAAAATCTTCAGACTCATATTAACCTGAAATATCAATTTTGTTTTGCTAGATTTAAGGATTCACAGGATTCCCACACCATTCCATACAGTGAACAACGTATGGAATAAGTCACAGAAGGAATCCTCTTCTTCATTAATGTTTTAATCTAGAGGGAATTTGCCTCCATTAAAATAAGTAAAAAAAGGATAAAGTCTTAAACCACAGATCAAAGCTCTACAAATTTACCTGATTTTGTAGTATATTATAACTTACAAACATCTGTGACCCACAAATTTATAATTAAATTCAAGTTAAATACACTTGAGAGTTTTAAGAGCTTTTTTAAATAGCAAAATCACTTGTATCTTGTTCTATTACAAAAATGAGTACTGATAACCACTGAATGGGTGATCAGCTAAAGGAATTCTTGTTCATTTCCTATATAAATAGAAAATGATTTTTAAGTCCTAGTGCAAAGTCTTTCATTTATCTACAGATATTTATTTTTTGTCAGTCAAAATATTCATTTCCAAAGGTTGAGATGGTGCTCCAAATTTTCAATACTTTAATTATTGCTATTCTTTATCTCACAATATGAATTCCCATCAGAATTCATCTATCATAATAGATTATTCTGTAGATTGCATATATTGAGGCAATACTTGCCTTGATAACTCAAATTCTCTATTTTCCCTTGTAATCATCTATCATAGGTGTTAATTCTGTTATAAAATATTGTCAAAACTTGTCAGAAATCATGAAAACCATCTATTAATAGAATAAAGAAATGCAATTATCTGTAAGCTTTCAAAATATGATTCTATCATCTATCTATTACCTTCTCTCTAACCATCTCTTCATTCCTTATTCCCATCATCCAAAGACAAATTTAGAAGCATGGTAGGCTGAATGGAGCAGTTGAGAAGATAATTGTGCTATATCAGATTGCCAAGTCAAAAAAAATTGAAATAATTAATATGAAATAAATGAAGAAATTCAACAGATTACATATTTTTAAAAAAGGGTGTATAATCATGCCACTCCATGGACAGTGACTACACATACAAGCAAATGAAAGCAGCTGACCACGTACCCACACACCTTGGCAGAGGTGCACTCCACACTCGTCGGCCACCACCAAGACAGATGATCTCTGAGGTCCCTTCCAGACGATAACCTGATGAGCAGGAGAAGGTCAGAGTGTCACCAACCCCAAAGGTGAACCCAATTCGGTTACCATATTGAGGAATTCCAGGATCTTCACAAGGTTCCAGATTATACTCTGTAATTGGATGAAGAGGAAAACAAACAAACAAAAAAAACAGTAGTAACTTTTAAGGGTATACTTCTATGTTTTGTAAACTGGTTGCTTTCAGGGCTAGCCATACATTTTAAAAGTGCCTATAACTGTGGGCTTCCCCCCATGGCTCAGGGGTGAAGAATCCTCCTGCGATGCAGGATACACAGGGAAGTGGGTTCTATCTCTGGGTGGGGAAGATCCCCTGGAGGAGGACATGGAAACTCACTCCAGTATTCTTGCCTGGGAAAGCCCATGGACTGAGGAGCCTGGGGGGCTATAGTCCATACGGTCCCAAGAAGACAGAGAAGACTGAAGCGACTGAGCACACATAGATATAATTATGGCTATATTCTATGGCACACATAATTTTCTTCTTTTGTTAAAGACCTGCAAGGAGATCAAACCAGTCAATCCTAAAGGAAACCAGTCCTGATATTCACTGGAAGAACTGAAGCTGAAGCTGAAACTCCAATATTTTGGTCACCTGATGAGAAGAACAGACTCATTGGAAAAGACCCTGATGCTAAGAAAGGTGGAAGGAGGATTGAAAAGAAAGATTGAAGTAGAAGGAGAAGGGGATGACAGAGAATGAGATGGTTGGATGGCATCAGTAACTCAATGGACATGAGTTTGAGCAAGCTCCGGGAGCTGGTGATGGACAGGGAAGCCTGGTGTGCTGCAGTCTATGGGGTCGCAAAGAGTCAGACATGACTGAGTGACTGAACTGAACTGAACTGAACTGAACTGTGAAAGACCTAATAATATAATAAATACTCTTATGTGTGAAATTAAATAAAGATGAGAAAGTGTCACCTTGTGAATGATACATTGGGAATGCAGATATTTATCTTGTATTTTTTATTCTGTATTAGAAACGTTTTGTTTCTTAGATTTTTGACTTAAAATAATGACACGATAGAGTCATATTTTCAAATGCAAAAATAGCATTTGCAATGAAATCATTTACATTTTGAAATGACATTTACTTAATGGTTTTAGTCTAAATGACAAAGGCTCTTGCGCTTGTAGTATACGAGGAATTCTATTAATCCATATTCTGAAAAATATGTCACTTCAGAAGCAAGAGTTTATGTAAGACTGACTGTCCAAAAACTGAAAATTGCATATTATAGATTTATACATGAAAATTTCCTCAAGCAATGAATGAACATCATGAAGATAAACTTTTAAACACTCTTCAGGGTATGACAGACTAAATTTAATTAACCATAATATTATAATTTATATACAGTCTTAAGAAAAAGTAGCTTATCTAAAAACATTCCCAGAACACACACTTAGTACCTAACTGCAGTGGAGAACAAAGGGATTGCTTCGTGTTGATGAGCTATTATTTTATTAACATTCTATGTTAAAATTGATTATGCTCATTTGTTTTTCTCTATGAAATAGCTTATTTTAGTAGACAGATATCTCCATGCAAATACTGGAATAATAATTGAAGAACAAAGTCAGTATTTATTATTTTATTTAGATATTTGTAATATATATTATTAATATAATTATATATAATTGTAAATTTAATATTAGCAAGTTGGCATAAGATTTATTTATTGTTTCTGTATTCTCTTTCACTATTCCATTTAGCAAGTAGAACTAACAAGAATATTTCTTTGTTCAGTTTTGTCTTATAATATTTTTCCCTTATAATCCAAGTTATAATATTGCCTATAGATATAATATTGCCTATAGAGGTTATTCTGGAATAAAAAAATAATCAAATTAACTTGCTTCTAGATCATCTAGTTCCAAATGAATACTCATCTTGGCCTGCAAACAATGACTTTTCCCAGAAACACAAAACTAGAATATCACTGGTTTAATTCACATTTCATTAATGGACTAAGTAAACCATTACATATATGTATGGGCTTCCATTTTAAGTTCACTTGACATTTTTAGCAAGTTTTCCTCTCAGAATTCTACAGGAATATAAGTTAAATAAATGTGTTTATTGTATTTCTAGTAAATTTTTGTGAATTAATTTCTTTTTTGCTACTGTTTTAAGGTTGTCTTTAATATATTACTATAGCCAATCTTTAAGGCATTTCAAATTTTCCTTAAAATTTGTTGGCAGATAGCTTTTGTGCTTTCACCTTTTTGTCTCATTTTCTCTCTCTGTTTGGTTATGCATAAGCTATTTTCACTTTTAAAACTCTGGTTTTAAAACTTATTTTCTTACCAGAGAATGTAATATTGAATCCTTCGTAAGATATTGAGAAATCAGAAATGAAGCGCAACTGAGCCCTGAAATTCCCATAGAGACCAGCATTGACTGTTGAAGGAAGTTCTGAACCAGTCAAGCGTGCCAGTGGTTGGGTAAAACTGCCATTCTCTGTGATCAGTAAGTAGTCATGATGGTCTTCCAAATGAAAGGTGTGGAAGTTGAACTGTACACCTAATAAGGAAAAGAGGAAAATTAGACTCATCAAGTATATTAGCAAAACACACAGAGTTACCAAACTAACAAAAATCAGGACTCTTATGAAAGATTTTTGTGAAAATGAATGGCACTGCTATAAAATATTCTGAATATATAGTATAATTATTATATCTTTCTTTTGAGTTTTTCTGTTTGCTTGTCTCCTTTAGCTTCTCTATAAGGTTTATAATGAGTCATGTCTTGGAAACTGCTTGGAAATAAAATTTTAAAATTACTGTGTAAAAAGAAATTACATGCATTTTCTGAAAATTTCAAGGAAAACTTATATCCTTTATTTAAATAGAAGTGTTTTGGGAAAAGTAACCACTCATTCAACTTCTAATAGGATAGACTACTCTGTTAATACAGAATTTTAAATTTTCCCATGTATTAATTTCAGTACATATCAGAACAAGTACATTTTTTAAGAAAAACATGCAGACTGATAGTCTGATTTTTTTTTCTTTTTTTGTTCATTTGCTCTTCTGACTATTTTTCCTATTTTTAGTCTCTGACCAAAATCTAATTCACTTTATCTAAACTTCCACTCATGTTAAAGTGCTCAGCAACTCTTTGTAGCCTATATAATGGATTCATATAGAGTATACTCTTTTTGGTATGAGTTCTTTAGCATGCGTGATCAGTCTCGAAGTCATGTCCAACTCGTTGCCACCCCAGAGATTGTAACCTGCCAGGCTCCTCTGTCCATAGTATTTCAGATAAGAATATTGGAGTGGGCTGGCATTTTCTCCTCCAGGGGATCTTTCTGACCAGGGATCAAACCCGCATCTCCTGCATTGCAGATGGATTTTTTACCACTGAGCCTCCCAGAAAGCCCCTGAGTTTCTTTCTCTTACCACTAAGTGTGTGAGATTCATCTCTACTTTTGTGTGTGATTGTAAGTTGTTTTAGAGATCCATTTCATTTTGTGAATACAACACATTCATTTGTCTGTTCAAAAGTTGATGGTTATTTAGGTAATTGACATTTTAGCTTGAATGCAGAAAATGCTGCTATGAGCTCAAGTATGTCTTTCGAAGAACATATTTGCTTATTTCTGTTGGATTGATACCTAGGAATAGAATTACTGGCTCATAGGAAATTAATATACATATATATATATATTTCAGCCTTAATAGATATTATTTCACAAAGTGGCTATGCCAATTTACATTTTCATCAACAAATCCAATTGATCTGTATCTTCATCAATATTTGAAAGTTTAAATTTTTATTTTTTTCATTTGTTCTGTCCTGGTGAATATGGTATGTCATTGCATTGTGGTCTTTTGTGACTGTTTAATGACATTATCTCAAATGCATGTAATAACCTAACAGTTACACACATACACACACACACACACATCCTATATTGTTTGCAAGATACACATATGTGTGTGCTCAGTTGCTCAGCTGTGTCTGACTATTTGCAACTCTATGGACTGTAGCCCGCCAAACCCCTCTGACATGGGATTTTCCAAGCTAGAATACTAGAGTGGGTTTCCATTTCCTCCTTCAGGGGATTTCCCGACTCATGGATCAAACCCACATCTCCTGTGTCTCCTGCATTAGCAGGCATATTTCTTTACCACTGAGCCACCTGGGATGCTGTATTTAAGTACCAAATGAAACAAAGGATGATATCACATTCATCTTTCTTTTGAAGTGTTTAATAAATTTTCTTATTTGATCTAAAAGAATCACTAAAAGCTTCATCAAAAACCCAGTAATATATGTTAGTGGGTAACGATAAAATAACATTCTTAATGCTATTTATCAACTTTATAGTTCCAAATGATGGATAGTTATGGAGTCCTCATTGCTTTTTAAAAAAACTGAAGTATGGTTGATTTATAAAGTTGTGTTAGTTAGTTTTAGGTATACAGCAAAGTGATTCAGATATATGTGCGTGTGTGTGTATTCTTTTTCATATTATTTTCCAGTATAGATTATTATAAGATGCTGAATACAGTTCCCTGTGCTATACAGTAAGCCCTTGTTGTTTATCTATTTTATTGTATATGTTAATCCCAAACTCCTTATTTATCACTTGTTTGTTAAAAAAGCAAAAAGTGAAATAAAATGAGACCAAAAAATAAACTGAAAATATAAGTAATGATGAGTTATTATTGCATAATAGGCCAGTGATTTCAACTTGGAAAATACTTGAAATATACAATGATACTCTTTTTTAAAATATAACACATCTTTTTTTTTTTCTCTCACTACACAATGAGCCCCTTTTAGGACTGGGTCCAGAAAGTCAGTGTCTCAAAAGTTCTTCAATATAAATGTGGCATTTGATACTGCTGCTAAGTTGCTTCAGTCATGTCTGACTCTGTGCGACTCCATAGACGGCAGCCCACCATGCTCCTCCGTCCATGGGATTCTCCAGGCAAGAGTACTGGAGTGGGTTGCCATTGCCTTCTCCGGGCATTTGATACTAGACAGACATGAATGAAAATGGCAATGTAGCAAGGAGAAGATACTTTGCCATCTAGATTAACTGATATCTAAATTTACAAATTAACATGAGTGGAAGTTCAGATAAAGTGAATTAGTTTTGGTCAGAGACTAAAAATAAGAAAAATAGAAAAGCAAAAAGAAGAGCAAACAAAAAAGAAAAAAACAATCAGTCTATCAGTCTGCATGTTTTTCTTAGAAAAATGTGCTTGTTCTGATATGTACTGAAATTAATACATGGGGAAATTTAAAATTCTGTTAGGTAGTGGTGCTAATGAGGCCACTGTCATGTATTACATGCATAGCCTTTCTGAGATGCACTTTCTCCATCTGGGAAAATGGATTCTAATAGAGTTGTCCTTAAGTTTAAATGAGACAATAAAAGGGATGACTTGGCACAATGCTTTCACAGAGGAAGTGCTCAGCAACTCTTAGCTATCATTTATTGTTTACTTCTTCAACCTGAAAGTCAATTGTTTTCATGTCACTCTGCCCTAGTCAACTACTTTAATAACTGAAACTACTGTTTATCGTATTATGTTTTAAACAATAAAATCTGTGTTCACTACAGGAAAACAACATAAGACCTTCTTTTGAAAGGCAATTAATCTAAATAATAAAATGATACTAAGAATCTGTTATATTATAAGCATTATAGAATGTAAAAAATGAGAAGACTGTAAATAACTCATAGTCTATCTAAGGGAAAAAGATACATAAAACTAAAGTTTCAAACATTTTGCTAAGTGCTATGAAAGTAATTAATGTGAGTCAATATCAGAGCATAAACTTAAGAGGTAGGTTGTCAGAGGGACTAGCAGATGCTTCTGAAGGCAATGACCTTCAAAAGTGAACAGCTCTTTGTGGAAGAGCAACCCTTGGATGGACATTTCAGGAAGTAGAAGTGGACAGGCAAAGACATACAATCTTAATAGGGCAGTGGGTATGAAGAATAGTGAGAAAAAGTAAGTGGTTACAACATCATAGTACCATCCCATCAAAGTGGTAATTCAAAAAGTCTTATTAAGGTAATTTTTGTTATGTAAATATATGAAAAACTTGGGCTTGAAGTCAAAATATTATTAATATCTAGGTTATAGTTATGATGAATTTTGACCTTGAGGGTGCAATATTAATGCGCGTTTGTGTATCTATGTGCGTGCATATGGGCTGGGTGAGAAGTTTGACTCTATTACCTTGATAATTTCTCCTAACTTTAAGAGATTATCCTTCACAAAACTTTGACTACACTTTGGAACATTTGTACTTCGAATAAGTTTTGTTGGCTCTTACAAGAAAAGCACATAATCTGCATTTCATGCCATGTAAATACAGATTTAATTAACACTTGCAATGTCTCAAGGTGCAAAACCTTAAGTGTTAATTAAACCTCTATTTACACAGCAAGCAGTATGTAGCCCTCCATTTTCTTGTATAATACAAGGAAGCTTATTTTAAACTCCATTAATCTGCTACACAGTGGGATAATAGGATGCTTTGGTTAACTTCCAACAAATAGTCTTCTATTATGGAGAACAACAAAAATGACAGTTTATGAAGTCTTCCACTTCATTCCTGCAGTAAATACCAGAATATTCATTTTAACAGCATTTTTTCTCAATAATATTTAATTTTCATTAAAAGAACCATCCTTATATTACCCTCACCATTAATGAAAGGATGTATAATTTCAAAAAAGGCTAACCATCTGTATCTCAAATATTCTATCAGAACTGCAGATATATCTCACATAGTTGAACAGAAGTGTAAAAAAACATTGTGCATTGTCATATAGAGCGAAGTAACAAAAACAGCAAATATTGTATATCTCTTATATGTGGAATCTAGAAAAATGGTACAGATGCATTTATTGGCAAAGTGGAAATAGAGTTGCAAATGTAGACAACAAACATGGTTACCAATGGTGGGGGGAAGAGGAGTGGGACAAATTGAGAGATGGGATTGACATACATATACTACTATGTATAAAATAGATAACTAATGAGAACCTGCAGTTTAGCACATGGAACTCAACTCAAGGATCTGTGGTGAACCAAATGAGAAGAAAATCTTAGAAAAGATCTTATATGTAGGATATATGTATATGTATACCAATTGATCTCACTGAACAGCAACTAACACAGCATTGTAAAGCAACTCTATTGTAATCAAATTAAAAAATAAAATAAAATAACACATTGTGTAAAAACCACAATGGATTCAAGTGTTTTAAATAAAGCTTTAATTTTTAAAACTGTAACATCACCTTCTCATTGCTGGGAAATGGGTTTTTTATTTTTTATTTATTTATTTATTTATTTTAAAAATTTTTACTTTATTTTACTTTATAATATTGTATTGGTTTTGCCATACATTGACATGAATCCACCATGGGTGTACATGCGTTCCCAAACATGAACCCCCCCTCCCACCTCCCTCCCCACAACATCTCTCTGGGTTATCCCCGTGCACCAGCCCCAAGCATCCTGTATCCTGCATCGAACCTAGACTGGCGATTCGATTCTTACATGATAGTATACAGGTTTCAATGCCATTCTCCCAAATCATCCCACCCTCTCCCTCTCCCTCTGAGTCCAAAAGTCCGCTCTACACATCTGTGTCTTTTTTGCTGTCTTGCATACAGGCTCATCATTGCCATCTTTCTAAATTCCATATATATGTTAGTATACTGTATTGGTGTTTTTCCTTCTGGCTTACTTCACTCTGTATAATTGGCTCCAGTTGCATCCAGCTCATTAGAATGAATTCAAATGTATTCTTTTTAATGGCTGAGTAATACTCCATTGTGTATATGTACCACAGCTTTCTTATCTATTCATCTGCTGATGGACATCTAGGTTGTTTCCATGTCCTGGCTATTATAAACAGTGCTGCGATGAACATTGGGGTACATGTGTCTCTTTCAATTCTGGTTTCCTTGGTGTGTATGCCCAGCAGTGGGATTGCTGGGTCATATGGCAGTTCTATTTGCAATTTTTAAGGAATCTCCACACTGTTCTCCATAGTGGCTGTACTAGTTTGCATTCCCACCAACAGTGTAGGAGGGTTCCCTTTTCTCCACACCCTCTCCAGCACTTATTGCTTGCAGATTTTTGGATCGCAGACATTCTGACTGGTGTGAAGTGGTACCTCATTGTGGTTTTGATTTGCATTTCTCTAATAATGAGTGATGTTGAGCATCTTTTCATGTGTTTGTTAGCCATCTGTATGTCTTCTTTGGAGAAATGTCTATTTAGTTCTTTGGCCCATTTTTTGATTGGGTTGTTTATTTTTCTGGAATTGAGCTGCAGGAGTTGCTTGTATATTTTTGAGATTAGTTGTTTGTCAGTTGCTTCATTTGCTATTATTTTCTCCCATTCAGAAGGCTGTCTTTTCACCTTGTTTATATTTTCCTTTGTTGTACAGAAGCTTTTAATTTTAATTAGATCCCATTTGTTTATTTTTGCTTTTATTTCCAGAATTCTGGGGGGTGGATCGCAGAGGATCTTGCTGTGATTTATGTTGGAGAGTGTTTTGCCTATGTTCTCCTCTAGGAGTTTTATAGTTTCTGGTCTTACATTTAGATCTTTAATCCATTTTGAGTTTATTTTTGTGTGCAGTGTTAGAAAGTGATCTAGTTTCATTCTTTCACAAGTGGTTGACCAGTTTTCCCAGCACCACTTGTTAAAGAGATTGTCTTTACTCCATTGTATATTCTTGCCTCCTTGTCAAAGATAAGGTGTCCATATGTGTGTGGATTTGTCTCTGGGCTTTCTATTTTGTTCCATTGATCTATATTTCTGTCTTTGTGCCAGTACCATACTGTCTTGATGACTATGGCTTTGTAGTAGAGCCTGAAGTCAGGCAAGTTGATTCCTCCAGTTCCATTCTTCTTTCTCAAGATTGCTTTGGCTATTCGAGGTTTTTTGTATTTCCATACAAATCTTGAAATTATTTGTTCTAGTTCTGTGAAAAATATCGCTGGTAGCTTGATAGGGATTGCATTGAATTTGTAAATTGCTTTGGGTAGTATACTCATTTTCACTATATTGATTCTTCCAATCCATGAACATGGTCTATTTCTCCATCTATTAGTGTCCTCTTTGATTTCTTTCATCAGTGTTTTATAGTTTTCTATATATAGGTCTTTAGTTTCTTTAGGTATACATATTTCTAAGTATTTTATTCTTTTCGTTGCAATGGTGAATGGAACTGTTTCCTTAATTTCTTTTTCTACTTTCTCATTATACGTGTATAGGAATGCAAGGGATTTCTGTGTGTTGATTTTATATCCTGCAACTTTACTATATTCATTGATGAGCTCTAGTAATTTTCTGGTGGAGTCTTTAGGGTTTTCCATGTAGAGGATCATGTCATCTGCAAACAATGAGAGTTTTACTTCTTCTTTTCCAATTTGGATTCCTTTTATTTCTTTTTCTGCTCTGATTGCAGTGGCCAAAACTTCCAGAACTATGTTGAATAGTAGTGGTGAAAGTGGGCACCCTTGTCTTGTTCCTGACTTTAGGGGAAATGCTTTCAATTTTTCACCATTGAGGATAATGTTTGCTGTGGGTTTGTCATATATAGCTTTTATTATGTTGAGGTATGTTCCTTCTATGCCTGCTTTCTGGAGAGTTTTTATCATAAATGGATGTTGAATTTTGTCAAAGGCCTTCTCTGCATCTATTGATTTGGGTTTTATTAATTTTTAGATCTTTGATAGTAAAGCCAATAAGTACAATGTAATGTGTGTGCTGTTGCTCAGTTATGTCCAACTCTTCATGACTCCATGGAATGTAGCCTGCCAGGCTCTAATATTGTAAAGTAATTAACCTCCAATTAAAAAAAAAAAAAAAGAATACTGGAGTGGGTTGCCATGCCCTCCTCCAGGGGATCTTCCGAACCCAGGGACTGAACCTAAGTATACCTCACTGCAGGCAGATCTTCACTGACTGAGCCACCAGGGAAGCCCAAGAATACTGGGTAGCCTATCCCTTCTCTGAATCAAACTGGAGTCTCATGCATTGAGGTGGATGCTTTACCAGCTGAGCTACCAGGAAACCCATGTACAATGTAATAGTAAAAACCACTAAGAATAATACTTCCCCAAAGCAGGTTTTAACATGAATAAATTCTTCTTTAAAACATTAGCATATAGATATTTTCAGGTAAATAATTTTCATCCATTTTTGTTTTGATATTTAGAATGCCCATACTTTCACTCAACTGTGTGAGATCCAACTGCAGTTCTGACAGAAAATTTGAGACAAATATTTCTAGGACAGTTATAAATGTATATAGGGTATATGACTATAATAAACAACCATTTATATTTATTTATTTTATATCATATTTCTTTATAATAAATAACCATTTTAAAACAAGTGTATATAAACATGTACTGTTTACGTTACAATCAGTTCAGTACTTCAGAGTATCTATTTCCTTTTGAATTTTTGAAATCAACTTAACACTGTGCCAGAGACAAAAGATATCTTATTTGAGATTTTACTGATATGAAAATTTCAAATTACATTAGTTTAATATATATAAATATTTCCATTCTGAAAAAATATCATATGAGCATATAAGTTATATACTACAGAAAAGTAAATATAAACCTCTGCTTCAGTTATTCAAATTGAATTTTGTATTAGCATATTTTAGTACTGATCTGTTTTTGCTCATGCAAAATGACATTGTAAAGGACAATGAAATAAAAATATATGCAATGAAAATTAAGAAGATAGCCCATTATCATTGCATGAGACAAATTACCTTTTCCATGGGTTACATCAACAGTCCATGTACAATTCAGAGAATTTGGATAAAATTCTGGGTAACCGGGTGATAAGATTGTTCCACTAGGCCCTCTAACATCTCCTCCACATAATGCTGAAAATACAAAGAAATATAGTCATATGATCACTCTAAGAGAGGCAAAGGCTGAACAAATCTCTTTTGAAATAGTTGGAGTCTGATTATCTTTGCTTAAGTTACTTCTTGGAAATAAGAGGAGTGTGTAAAGACCTCTTCCAATACTAGAAATTCATTTCATCCTTTGAAAAACTAGAGAAGAAAAAGGTATATAATTGTATCTGAGAATTAATACCAGCCCCAAAAGAATTTAGCTCAACCTTTCATATTTGCATTTAAAGTACATACTTATATATTCTAATTACAAGCAACATTTGCATAAATTGGTTGTAAATTAAACATGAGTAATTAATTGTTTAGCAGTTGCTCTTTTACTAAGCTTTAAGAAAACAATTTGTTAACTATACAAAATTATTTATATTTTAGATTCCTAAAGGGATAGGTGTCATTCTTCACAGAATTCCTTTTGAAATAGTGGAGTAAACTGATATTTTGAAAGCTGTTTCTGAACTTGTGCATTTCTCTGGGAAACATAGTGAATAAAAAGAGTTTTCTGAGAGGATAGTTAGTTTTTAGTAAATACTCCAAAGTAATAAAAATAAATATTTATGAACTGAAGTAAAAGAAATTAAAATTTGATTCAATGTTTATTTACTATAGACTAAATCAAGTTTGGAGAAGGAAATGGCAACCCACTCCAGTGTTCTTGCCTGGAGAATCCCAGGGACGGGTGAGCCTGGTGGGCTGCTGTCTATGGGGTCGCACAGAGTCAGACACGACTGAAATGACTTAGTAGTAGTAGTAGTAGTAAATCACAGTTAACAATGCTTTCTACCACCAGTGGTTACAATAGACCACTGATAATGCTGATAATTTTATTAGTATTAAAACTAAAGGAAACCTAGATATAGTTAAACTTATATGCAGCATACATCATGCAAAATACTGGTCTGGATGAATCACAAGCTGGATTCAAGTTTGCCATGAAAAATATCAACAGCCTCAGATATGCAGATGTTACCACTCTAATGGCAGAAAGTGAAAAGGAACTAGAGCCTCTTGATGAGGGTGAAAGAGGGGAGTGAATAAGCTGGCTTAAAATTCAACATTCATCATGGCATCCGATCCCATCACATTATGGTGAAAAGAAGGGGAAAAAGTGGAAGAAGTGATACATTTTATTTTCTTGGACTCCAAAATCACTGAAGATGATGACTTCACATATGTTTGACTTTTTAGCATTCTACTTCAAATGATCAATCTATATAAACATTATTAAAGGTATCATTCATTTAATCAGAGATTCATTTACTACTTTCTTCTTCAAATCACTCTCTCTTTAAGCATCTCAAAACTAAATGTGTCAATATACTTGTTTATGTTATTATCTTTAATTGATTTACATGTTATAGATTCTCATTTGTCAACAGCCTGTATGTGACTAAAACAATCTTCCATTATCATCAGTAGCAGGAGCATTTTAATCAACCAAATGAAATCCTTCATCTTTCTAAATGAGATCATTTTATATTACAAATATTTAGAATTATACTTATTTTACTGGCTTTTTTAACAATTACAAGAGATTAGTTACATGTGCATTGATATAATGCACAGAGACAGACGCTAATGCAAGTGTGAGTTGTCTTGAATTTTAATTAATTACCCAATATTCTCTCAATCTGATGATGTTGGCTTCTCTATAAAGGTCCCTTCCTGCTAAAGCTAAGAAAATGCAAGATGAAATCAAACAGCCCATTAAAATCAATCATGAGGAGTCAAAATATTAAGAATTAAAAAAAAAGTTTTATAAGTGAATTTTTTTTCAGGTAGACCCAGCAATCCCACTGCTGGGCATACACACCGAGGAAACCAGAATTGAAAGAGACACATGTACCCCAATGTTCATCGCAGCACTGTTTATAATAGACAGGACATGGAAACAACCTAGATGTCCATCAGCAGATGAATAGATAAGAAAGCTGTGGTACATATACACAATGGAGTATTACTCAGCCATTAAAAAGAATACATTTGAATCCGTTCTAATGAGCTGGATGAAACTGGAGCCGATTATACAGAGTCAAGTAAGCCAGAAAGAAAAACACCAATACAGTATACTAACACATATATATGGAATTTAGAAAGATGGTAATGATAACCCTGTATGTGAGACAACAAAAGAGACACAGATGTATAGAACGGACTTTTGGACTTGGAGAAGGAGGGGGTGGGATGATTTGGGCGAATGGCACTAAAACCTGTATACTATCATGTAAGAAGTGAATTGCCAGTTTATGTTCGATATAGGATCCAGGATGCTTGGGGCTGGTGCATGGGGATGATCTACAGAGATATATGGGGTGGGAGATGGGAGGGGGGTTCAGGATTGGGAACTCATGTACACCTGTGGTGGATTCATGTCAATGTATGGCAAAACCAATACAGTATTGTAAAGTAAAATAAAGTAAAAATAAAAATTAAAAAATAAATAAATAAAAAATAAAAATGGTTAAATAGAAAAAAGAAAATGGAACTCCGATACACTGTAAAAGATGCAGTGGTATAGAAAATATTAAGAAAATTTCTCCAAGAATATTTTTAAAATAAATTCTGAGGATTAAGTCAGTTCAAAAGACCATATGACTGCTCATACATTAAATTTCAATAGAACAAGAGCATCTAAAATGATGCCATGGATCTAATGCCTTATCTTTTATATCACCCGTTCTGAAGGAATTCCAATTGATTCCAACAACCTTGCTAATTAATGTCATATTAGGTATATATGTTCTTGTGAATGAAAGACAAATTTTATATCAAATGAATCCTTTAAACATTGCAGAGAATTTAGGGAACAACAAAACAAATATGAAAAAAGCAGTTACTTTATGTTAAGGAAAACATCTGTCAAAGAAAAACATCCATAAGGATGAAAGTCAGTAGCACAGCAAAGCCCAAAATATGAGCTGAGAGAAATTAGCCAGACATACAACAATCTTATTAAGTATAAATAGCTTTTTTTTTCTCCCTGATTTTTTCCACATATGACCACTACCTGACTACTACCTGGTCGCATGATAAGAATCTGAGTTTCAAAATATGAAGTTTCCTCAAAGACAACCCCTTGAATGCAACTGCCCAACTCAGAAGTTATACTTTGCCCTTGGTAGAGATGCACACTTGGTAAGTGCTAAATTTTCTATAACTAAAACAGACTTTCTAGACCACTATTAATCAAACCACTTTGAGTATTGCAATACTCAAAGAAATGGCCAGTTTTTACAAATCCCATCATGATTCTTTTTGTCTGTTTTTAACCTTAAATCTCTTTTCTTTAGGTCTCCCTAATTTGAACTGTATACCCTTATTTGAGACTGTTTATTACTTGAATGCACCATCATTACTTGAATTTTTGGGCCTATACATCAGTTCATGTACTCTTTTGCTATGTTAGTCTGTGTACTCAAATCTTTCAATAATGTGAAAAAATTAGGGGAGCAATAAAATTTAAGTATATTCGGTTCAATTTCAGATTCTGTGCTTAATGACGGAGGTGATACAGATAATCAAGTAATTTCTTCAGTTCTAAATGTTCGCCATCATAAGATGGCTATGTGTGTGTGCTCAGTCACTCAGTTGAGTGAAGTGATAGTCACTCAGTCATGTCCACCCTCTGTGATCCCATGGGCTGTGGCCTGCCAGGCTCCTTTACCCATGGAATTCTCCAGGCCAGAATACTGGAGTGGGTAGCTGTTCCCTTCTCCAGGGGATCTTCCCAACCCAGGGATCAAACCCAGATCTCCCTCATTGCAGGCAGATTCTTTACCGTCTGAGCCACCACGGAAGTCCCAGTCACTCACTAATGTCTGATTTTTTATGACCCCAGGTCTGTAGCCTGCAGAGCTCCTTTGTCCATGGCACTCTCTGTGCAAGAATACTAGAGTGGGTAGCCACTCCTTTCTCCAGGGGAATCTCCCCTACCCAGGGATCAAATCGAGGTCTCCTGCATTGTAGGCATTTTCTTTACCATCTGAACTACCAGGGAAGCCCAAGATGACTATATTGTTTATCAAACAAAATAGGATAATTTGGGGGAGAAATTAGAGTGCCAAGGAAAAGAGTGAATGCAGGGCTTGTCTTAGGCAATTTAGGACATGTGGAAAGAATAGTCTGCTCATTCCTTCATTAAAATCAGATTTATTGAGCACCCACTGTGTGGCATGCCACACTGGATGAAGAACAAACTTGAATCAAGATTGCTGGGAGAAATACCAATAATGTCAGAATGCAGATGAAACCACCGTTATGGCAGAAAATTAAGAGGAACTAATATTGACTATGCCAAAGCCTTTGACTGTGTGGATCATGATAAACTGTGACAAATTCTGAAAGAGATGGGCATACCAGACCACCTGACCAGCCTCTTGAGAAACCTATAGGCAGGTCAGGAAGCAACAGTTAGAACTGGACATGGAACAACAGACTGGTTCCAAATAGGTAAAGGAGTACGTCAAGGCTGTATATTGTCATCCTGCTTATTTAACTTATATGCAGAATACATCATGAGAAACGTTGGGCTGGAAAAAGCAAAAGCTGGAATCAAGATTGCCGGGAGAAATATCAATAACCTCAGATATGCAGATGACACCACCCTTATGGCAGAAAGTGAAGAGGAACTAAAAAGCCTCTTGATGAAAGTGAAAGGAGAGTGAAAAAGCTGGCTGAAAGCTCAACATTCAGAAAACAAGATAATGGCATCTGGTCCCATCATTTCATGGGAAATAGATGGGGAAACAGTGGAAACAGTGTCAGACTTTATTTTTTGGGGCTCCAAAATCACTGCAGATGATGACTGCAGCCATGAAATTAAAAGACACTTACTCCTTGGCAGGAAAGTTATGAACAACCTCGATAGCATATTGAAAAGCAGAGACATTACTTTGCCAACAAAGGTATATCTAGTCAAGGCTATGGTTTTTCCCGTGGTCATGTATGGATGTGAGAGTTGGACTGTGAAGAAAGCTGAATGCCAAAGAATTAATGCTTTTGAACTGTGGTGTTGGAGAAGACTCTTGAGAGTCCCTTGGACTGCAAGGAAATCCAACCAGTCCATTCTAAAAGGAGATCAGTCCTGGGTGTTCATTGGAAGGACTGATGCTAAAGCTGAAACTCCAATACTTTGGCCACCTCATGCAGAGTTGACTCATTGGAAAAGATTCTGATGCTGGGAAGGATTGAGGGCAGGAGGAGAAGGGGACGGCAGAGGATGAGATGGCTGGATGGCATCATCAACTCGATGGACATGAGTTTGAGTGAACTCTGGGAGTTGGTGATGGACAGGGAGGCCTGGCATGCTGTGATTCATGGGATCTCAAAGAGTCGGACATGACTGAGTGAACTGAATTGAACTGAACTGAAAGAGCCTATTGATGAAAGTTAAAGAAGAGAGTGGAAAAGCTGACTTAAATCTCAACATTCAAAAAACAAAGATCAGGGCATCTGGCCCCATCACTTAATGGCAAACATATAGGGAAACAATGGAAACAGACAGACTTAATTTTGGGGAGGAGGCTCCAAAATCACTGCAGATAGTAACTGCAGCCATGAAATTAAAAGATGTTTGCTCCTTGGAAGAAAAGCTACGCCAAACTTAGACAGCACATTAAAATGCAGAGACATTACTTTGCAAACAAATGTCTGTATAGTTAAAGCTATGGTTTTTCCAGTAGTCAAGTATGGATGTGAGAATTGGACCATAGAGAAGGCTGAGCACCAAAGAACTGATGCTTTTGAATTGAGATGTTGGAGAAGACTCTTGAGAGTCCCTTGGACTGCAAGCGGATCAAATCAGTAAATCCTAAAGGAAATCAACCCTGAATATTCTTTGGAAGGACTGATGTTGAAGCTGAAACTCCAATACTTTGGCCACCTGATGCAAAGGCTGACTAATTAGAAAAGACCCTAATTCTGGGAAGACTGAACACAGGTGGAAGAGGGGACAACAGAGGATGAGATGGTTGGATGGCATCACTGACTCAATGGACATGAGTCTGAGCAAGTCCAGGAGATGGTGAAGGACAGGGGAGTCTGCTATGCTGTAGTCCATTGGGTTGCAAAGAGTCAGACATGACTGAGTGACTGAACAACAACAACAAACTGTGTGACAGGAACTGAACTATTCTTGGCACTGATGACACAGCAATGAATATAACAAAGTCTTGCCACATAGAATTTATATTTTTGATAAAAAAAAAGCAGACCACATATACATAACAATGTTGTTAGAGAGTGGTAAATACTATGAAGAAAAATATAAATGACATGACAGGGATTATTCATTTATGGGGATTGTCAGTGATATGATTTTTTAAGTAGAGATTGAGTGTATTTAGGAAGAAGGACATGTGAGTATATGAAACCTATTTCAGGAAGAAGAAGAAATGAGAGGGAGTTGGAGGGATGGGGAGAGGGAGAGCCTTTTAATATATGAAGAAAAGCCAGGAAACCCGTGTAGCTTGAGCTCAGTGGTATGAAAGAGGGACAAAGTTGTGAGAGATGAGGCATGGGAGGTACTCAGGGCCCAGATTACATGGAGCAATTAAGTCATGCAAAAGTTTTGAGATTTTATTCTTCTGGGGATGCTAATTGCTAGAAGGCTCTGGGCAGCAGAGTGCCCTGATCTGCCTTAACTCATAAAATAATTACTCTGGTTGCTTTCTGAAAAGTAGACCTAAGAGGTCAAAGGGAAAAGAAAGAAACCCCTTAAGAAATACATGGTGAAAAATAAGGTATAGAATTTACTAAATACTGCAGACTCTAAATAAACTGTTTATCACTTGTTTAAGATTCAAGGTTTCAATAATAAAACAAGATGAAGTTAGAAAGATCAAGTTTTTGCTCAGAAACCTAAATATACAAATATAGGACTTAAACACCAATACAGTATACTAACATATATATATGGAATTGAGAAAGATGGTAACAATAACCCTGTATGGGAGACAGCAAAAGAGACACAGATGTATAGAACAGTCTTATGGACTCTGTGGGAGAGGGCAAGGGTGGGATGATTTGGGAGAATGTCAATGAAACATGTATAATATCTGTGAAACGAACTGCCAGTCCACGTTCAATGCATGATACAGGATTCTCGGGGCTGGTGCACTGGGATGACCCAGAGGGATGGTATGGGGAGGGAGGTGGGAGGAGGGTTCAGGATGGGGAACACATGTACACCTGTGGTGGATTCATGTTGATATATGGCAAAACTAATACAATATTGTAAAGTAATTAGCCTCCAATTAAAATAAATAAGTTTATATTTTAAAAATGTAGTATGCCATATAACATAATTGATGTTAGCAAAAAAGTCCTCTTTTTCAACCATATGTTCCAGGGACTTCAGAGTATCCATAAATTATTTCAACAGCTCTATGTATTTCTTTATGCAAAATTCTAAACATGGGGCATCACTGAAGAAAGAATAATAAAACTTTAATTGTACTTTAAAGAATTTTAGTACCATATTGTAAAGAATTGGGGGCAGGAGGCAGCATGACAGTAGACTTGTGCATAGGATCTGGATCAAGGCTGCCTGAATTTCAATCTTGACTTGGCCATTAACTAGTGGGATGACACAGGGCAAGATATTTAAACTCTGCTTGACTTAGTTTTCTTATATGTTAAGTGGTGATCATAACAGCAATTACCTCAGGGAGTTATTTTGATAAAATTAGTTAATAAACACAAAACACCTATAGCAGTACCAGCACATGCTGCTGCTGCTGCTGCTGCTGCTGCTGCTAAGTTGCTTCAGTCATGTCCAACTCTGTGCGACCCCATAGATGGCAGCCCACCAGGCTCCCCTATCCCTGGGATTCTCCAGGCAAGAATACTGGAGTGGGTTAGCATTTCCTTCTCCAATGCATGGAAGTGAAAAGTGAAAGTGAAGTTGCTCAGTCGTGCCCGACTCTAGTGACCCCATGGACCGGAGCCTACCAGGCTCCTCCGTCCATGGGATTTTCCAGGCAAGAGTACTGGAGTGGGGTGCCATTGCCTTCTCCGACCAGCACATGGTAAACCCTCATACTAAATGTTAGCGATCATTACTGCAAACCCTCACTGACTAGTGTGCTTTGCAAGTCAATTAACCATGGGCTGACCAGGTAGTGTTAATGGTAAAAATCCCTGCCTGCCAACGCAGGAGACGCAAGTTTGATACCTGGGTCAGGAAGATCCCTTGGAGGAGGGCATGGCACCGACTCCGGTATTCTTGTATGGAGAATTCCATGGACAGAGGAGCCTGATGGGCTACAGTCCATAGGTTCGCAAAGAGTCGGACACGACTGAAGCAACTGAGAAGCAGCAGTGTGAATTAACTACGGCCTATGAAGAAACAATAAGAACTAATGTGTGCCAAAGTGAGGCAAGCTGTACCTTGAGTAACCAAGCAATCTATGTCAATGGAGGTTACACTCTTAGATCAGGAGAATAAATTCTGTTTATTCACTATTCCTCCCTTTAAGGAATTTTAGATTAGTTGCTTCTGGGGAAGAAGTTTAAACTGAAGGAAAAGCATAATCAAATCAGTATACAAGATTATATGTAGTTGAGTTCAGTAAGAATGAATGAAAAATTAAGTAGCAGCTTCACACAAAGCTCAGACATCAAAAAAGTGAATATAAGTTATGCCTTGTCTAGCTATACTTCCTGTCCAGCTAGACTTCCCTGGTGGCTCAGACAGTAAAGCGTCTGCCTACAATGCAGGAGACCAGGGTTCAGTCCCTGGGTTGGGAAGATCTCCTGGAGAAGGAACTGACAACCCACTCCAGTATTCTTGCCTGGAAAATCCCATGGATGGAGGAGCTTGGTAGACTACAATACATAGGGTCACAAAGAGTCAGACATGACTGAGTGACTTCATTTTCACTTTCACTTGTTACACCTATACTCAGAATGAGTTGGGGGTACAAAAGAGGAAGATAGATAAAGATGGAGATTTCAGTGTGACATAAATGATCTTTCAAAAAAAACAAAGAGGTAAGAATACTGGAAGGAGACAAAACTGGAAAGGATAGAGTCCATGTTATTAAGAATCATGAATTTCTTGATTAATAATTTAAACTTTTATCCCTAAGAAACAAAAAGTCATTAAATATTTTTGACATTGCATATAACATGAAATAGAATGAAGGTTAGATTGAAGTAGTTGGATATTGAATTTAAGGTTGATTCCAGTTGCCTTGATGAAAGATGATAAGGGTCTATGTTGCTCCTAGGCAAACTAGACACATTCAGTTTTATTATTAATAACACTTAAGCATGCTGGTATGCTGCTGCTGCTGCTGCTAAATTGCTTCAGTTCTGTCTGACTTTGTGCGACCCGACAGACGGCAGTCCACCAAGCTCCCCTGTCTCTGGGATTCTCCAGGCAAGAACACTGGAGTGGGTTGCCATTTCCTTATCCAATGCAAGAAAGTGAAAAGTGAAAGTGAAGTTGCTCAGTTGTGTCCAACTCTTAGTGACCCCATGGACTGCAGCCTTCCAGGCTCCAGGCAAGAGTACTGGAGTGGGGTGCCATTGCCTTCTCTGGCATGCTGGTATACTTGGACATTTTTTTTTTTTTCTCCTGCTTCTTCTGATAATATCACCATCAAACCTTTCTATCTTGGTGAATTTACTCTATCATATGTCTTCATAGGGATGGATGGACACATGACCTGGAGAAAGCCAATCATAAAGGGCACTTTTCCATTACTACAGTTTCTGGTAGAGGTATGGACTAATCAGAGACCTTTCCTCATACTTTTCTAATAAGAACAGAATGGTAGAACTCTCATTCTTCTCTGATTTTGGAAATGTGAGGTTATATGAGTCCATCCTCCTAAGAGTGTATTCTCCACCTTTAGTCCCACATATAGAAAATGCCTGGTTTCAACTAAAGAGAATAATGATAAGGAGAGAGAAAAGCCAAGGTGGAAATGGAAATTTCCTTGAAAATGTCTGAATTCATGATTATCATTAGCAACAAGAAGTACGCCATGTGTTCCTTTTCTACGTTTGGCCTGTGTTAGTTGCTCAGTTGTGTCCCACTCTTTGTGACCCCATGGACTATAGCCCACCAGGCTCCTCTGTCCATGTAATTCTCCAGGTAAGAACACTGGAGTGGGTTGCCATTCCTTTCTTCAGAGATTTTCTCCACCCAGGGATTGAACCTGAGTTTCCTGCATTGAAGGCAGGGTCTTTACAATATGAGCCACCAGGGAAGCCCTTTTCTAAGTTTGAAACTTCAAAAAACAAATTCTGCTTTCATTATTAAAACTCAGTTAGAATTGGATTTTTTTCACTTAAACCATAAGAATGCTGACTATTACAAATTGTACTGCATCAAATATGGGGCAGATATGCTGAGGATTCTTTTAATCCTCATTATAAAAACAAATTGACACAAAAATGATGGCACTGATAGTATTTGAAAACACTTATAAAATGGGAAATGTGATCCTCCACTTGGCAAAAGGATAAGAATATGTTATGAATAGTGTTATAAATTAAAATTAAAACCCAGAACTAATGGATAGATTTACTTTGTGTGTGTTTTTTTATAAACCACGTGTATAAGTATTTCCCAATCTTAGGAAAGCAGCTTCTTTCATTGTATTTTCATACATGTTTTCTAAAAAATGAAGGACTGCTGACTTATTTTCCATAGAAATAAATAAGAGATAAGGACACTGGTATATTATTTCCTATGGCCAGAAACTGGCCATCACAGGGAGGTCTGGTACATTGCTATAAAGCTGTGTAGCTAGGCAGGATTTTGACTATTACACGTTGTCTTCCAGGCAGGAGGTAAATGCTCTAGCGCTTCATTGCATTCACCTGATACCAATTTGACATTTTCAGTGTTATTTTTTCAAGGAGTGTAGGACACAATAGGCACCTAAAATCATTAACTCAACACATTTAAAATATATATATAACATCCTTAGGCATTGGATAAGTTTGACTTATTATCAGTATTCATTCTTTTGTGTCTTTATTAATGGTTTGATAATATAAAATTGGCAGAATTCAAGAAACCTCACATTTTACAAGATTATATTGATTTATTTTTGGTTTAAAAATTGGTTTATTTTCCATATTGAACCTACCATCACAGGTTGGAAGTGAATGACTCCACCAGTGGTTTTTCTCACACAGCAGGGGCTCTTCATGGCTCAGCCTGTATCCAGGATCACAACTAAAGGAAACAGTAGATCCAATGGAGAAATCATGACCATAGCGACGACCATGTACAGGTATGCCAGGATCCAAGCAAGAATAGGTG
Source organism: Ovis aries (assembly GCF_016772045.2). NCBI lineage: Eukaryota > Metazoa > Chordata > Mammalia > Artiodactyla > Bovidae > Ovis > Ovis aries. The sequence goes on along the minus strand of NC_056062.1, from coordinate 64,811,251 downwards.
TTCACTGTAACACCTGGAAAACACAAGAGGAAAAAGAGTAAGCTTGATGAGAATCAATCACTGAAATAGATTCTTATTCTTTTAAACAAACTCATTCCTTCAAAACAAACAACTGTTGGTGATAACTTTTACAGATAAATTAATGTGCTGATCAGTTCAGTAGCTCAGTAGTGTCTGACTCTTTGCAACCCCTGAAATGGTCGCAAAAGTCCCTGAAATATAGGAGTTCCCTGGTGGCTCACACGGTAAAGCATCTTGCCTACAGTGCGGGAGACCTGGGTTCCATCCCCGGGTCAGGAAGATCCTCTGGAGAAGGAAATGGCAACCCACTCCAGTACTCTTGCCTGGAAAATCCCATGGACAGAGGAGCGTAATAGGCTACAGTCCATGGGGTCACAAAGAGTTGGACATGACTGAGTGACCTCACTCCATATATATATATATATGTATGTATATATATATACACACATATTTATGGGTTTCCCTGGTAGCTCAGCTGGTAAAGAATCCACCTGCAATGCAGGAGATCCTGGTTCTATTCCTGGGTCAGGAAGATCTCCTTGAAAAGGGATAGGCTACTCATTTCAATATTGTTGGGCTTCCCTGGTGGCTCAGATGGTAAAGAATCCACCTGCAATGAGGGAGACCTAGGTTCAATCCCCAGGTTGGGAAGATTCTCTGGAGGAAGGCATGGCAGCCCTCTCCAATATTCTTGCCTGAAGAATCCCCATGGACAGAGGAGCCTGATGGGTTACAGTCCATGGGATTGCAGAGAGTCAGACATGACTGAGTGACTAAACACAGCACAGTAGATGCATATACAATAATTTTCATAGCAATAATGTTTTCAGCTTGTTATATTTCATGTTTTTACAACTCTAAAATGTTTGCAAAATTTGCCTCATTTAGTCATTAAAAAATCCTATGAAATTATTTCTATCATTAAAACTCCATTTAATTGTTTTAGGAGACTCTAAGTATATCTTAGAGATTGGTATCTGTGTCAAAGGATTTGTTCTGTAGCCATTTATCATTGCCTTGCTTTATATGATATTTACATAATCTAAGAAACATGATTATATCTACATTTCAAGAAATACAACATAATACAGCTTCTTGGGATTGGGGATTGCACTAAAACAAATCAAAACAAAAAAACAGAAAGTCTATTCTGTGTTGTTTTTATTATTTTAATGTGTTTGGTAAACTATGAATAACTTTTATCCTATTGGTGAAGTGTTTGTAATCTTCCTGTTTCGAGAGGAAGACAGATGGGTAAAAGTGCCCAAGAGAGGGAATAAAATCAAGTTCTGGAGTACAACCAGTGATGGCATTTCAAGAAATCCTTCCCATAAAAAATTGGTTCACTGGAGAAATCAAGTTTTCTCCTTTAATGTGTTCCATTAAAATAAAAATAGAAATTCACAAAATGCCAAATATATTTTTAAAGTTTTAAGTAGTATAATAACATTTTTCTCTACTGATTTTGAGGCTTGTGAATGGTTCATTTAAAAAAGATAATTTGGATACTTTCAGCTTGAGAAACTTATTAAGAAAGTGTCAATATAAATAGTGTTTTATTTGTTTTCTTGGTAAGAAAGGGTTTGTGATGTTAGAGATTATCTCACAATACTAAATAAGTGAAAGTGTTAGTCACTCAGTCATGTCTGACTCTTTGCAACCCCATGGACTATAGCCCACCAGGCCCCTCTGCCCAGGGGATTCTCCAGGCAAGGATATTAGAGTGGGTATCCATTCCCTTCTCCAGAGGATCTTCCTGACCTAGGGATCAAACCCAGGTCTCTGGCATTGCAGGTGAATTCCTTCCAGTGAGTCATCAGGGAAGCCCCTAAGTTAGCCTTTTGGTTTACTAAATAAACCACAAGGCTAATTAGAAAAAAATGAAAGAAAATGAACTTTTATAAACAAATTTAAATTCAGAGTCACTGTCTCCTGGGCAGATTAGACCAAAATCAGTATCTGTTGTGCCTCTCATCAGCCTCAGAATTATCTAGCCTCTACTCTGCCATTTAAGCACTAGCCCTCAGTAATAATTTGGACTATTTCAACAAAGACCTTTAGGTGACTGACAAACTTGCTGACTGTGATAGACTCTGCTTGAGCCAAACTCAGAGTCAGGCTCACCCCCTTGGCTGGGCTTCCCTGATAAACACAGTTGATAAAGAATTTGCCTGTAATGGAGGAGATCCCAGGTTGACTCCTGGAAGATCCACTGGAGAAGGGATAGGCTAACCACTAGAGTCTTCTGGGGTTTCCCTTGTGGCTCAGCTGGTAAAGAATCTGCTTGCAGTGTGGGAGACCTGGGTTCGATCCCTGGGTTGGCAAGATCCCCTGGAGAAGAGAAAGGTTACCCACTCCAGTATTCTGACCTAGAGAATTCCATGGACTGTATAGGCCATGGGGTTGCAGAGAGTTGGACCCAACTTTCACCCCGGGCTCTGTCCTTGGTCCATTTAATTCCGTTTTAGCAAGAATCTGAACTAAATCTGTTGGTCAGTTTATTGAAAATCCTCACCCTTTTAGTAACACTTTGCATGACAGTTTAACATAATCCTTAAAATAATTCTGTGCATGAGAACACTATTACGACCACCTACCTTGATTGAAATGGACTGAATAGGATGTATTTGGCATACAATAGAATGCTGGACAAAAGTGAAAATGGTGTCTGCTCATGTTAGCACAGTGATACAAATTAATTGCTAGTGAAAATTAATTTTGACATAGACCTTTAAAAATGACTCTACTCTGACTCAGGCTTAACTAATAAATGTTAAAGATTGAAATTAAAGTTCTTTAAATTCATTTTAATTCCCAAGTATGTGTTAATCCTCTTACTGAATTTTGTAATAGTTCATAAAATATATTTCCATGCCACAAAGCTCTAAGTAAAGGGAAGTTAATATAATTAAATGATATTGTAGACAAGGTTGAAAAGAAAAAGAAAACAATAAATATATATTCATAAGTAAAAAAAAAAATCTCATGGGTCCAACCAGATTTACTGAAGAGAGACACCTAACATGGAATATACAGTTACAAATTTAAATGCTGGAATTTTTTTTCTGAGGGGCGAGGGGGCATAGGAGACTTGAATACAAAAATCAGAGATACAATATCTATCTGAAACTGATATAAAGATATCTTGCAATTATCTTAAATGTATTGTTAGATACAATCATCACAACTGTTTTTCATGGAAAGATATATGGCAACATATTTCCAGATTAAAATGTGTGAATACATGAGTTTATATGTATGTGTGTAACTGTGCATCATATGCAATACATCTACACGTTTAAATATGTTAGATGTTTATAAATAAAACAGAGATTTGTATATATATATCAGAATCAATTTACAAAATCAGACATATTTTAGATTTTTTAAACAAAACTATAGTATTCTAAGTGAAATTATTGTAAACTGATTCCAGCATTGTAAATTAGCTGCTGCTGCTGCTGCTAAGTCGCTTCAGTTGTGTCCGACTCTGTGCGACCCCATAGACAGCAGCCCACCAGGCTCCCTCGTCCCTGGGTTTCTCCAGGCAAGAACACTGGAGTGAGTTGCCATTTCCTTCTCCAATGCATGAAAGTGAAAAGTGAAAACAAAGCCGCTCTCTCGTGTCTGACTTGCAGCGACCCCAGGGACTGCAGCCTACCAGGCTCCTCTATCCATGGGGTTTTCCAGGCAAGAGTACTGGAGTGGGGTGCCATTGCCTTCTCCGACTGTAAATCAGAGTTTAATATACAGCCTTTGGCTAGTTATGTTAGCCATAGTTGCATGTACATGAGTATATGTTTTACTTTATAATATTAATATAATTTTCAATACATCATACAAAATAAAATTAAATATTTTAAATGGAAATGTATGCAATGAGTGTGAGGAAAATATAGAAGTATGATTGAGTTTATGAAGTAAATGCTAGAAAAATTTATCAATGTTTATATACATATTAGACTGACATTTCCACTTATTGTTGGTTTTTCAGAACTGCACAAATAATGATTATAGGAACTCACTTTTAAGATTTTTTAGTTAATACTTTTTTACATTTCCTTAGTATTTCCCTTCATAATGATATTACATAGATATTGCTGGAAAAAACCTATTATGGAATTTACTGAAACACACACCTTATAACCCATTAGCATTCTCATAGGTTCTCTTAATGATACAAGATAATACCAAAAGCATAGAAAAGAGAATAAAAAAATTAAAAAATAATGTTGGCATTACTTACTTTCATAGTGAATCTTGAAACCATTATTAGAACGACTATTGTCTGTTGTAAATAGAAGGTATATAAAATTACTGCTGCTAAATAGAAACTGGGGCACCTGTGTGCCATTGTAAGATCCAAGCAAGGGTGACAGAAGATTTGGCCCATCGTGAACTTCCAGAACATCATAATTCAATTCAGTCTGAAATCTAAAATTAAGAGAGACATGTGAAAATATATTTATTAGGAAAAAAACACTATAGGCTGCTACTTAAATTACTATTTATAATTTTTACTAATTATATATATAATTTTCTTTAGCTTTGCTAACATCTTATACATCATTTAAGGATCCATAATTAAGAATGCCAAAGTTATAAGCTCTTATTCCTGTGGACAATTTTCATGTAAATAGCATTTATATATACTTATTGTTCACAAGAAAGATTTATTCCAATGTTACAAACTGTCTTGAGTAAATAAATGGTCTTTTCGTTAACCAAACATGTTTTATGAAGTTGTCTTTTTTTTTTTTTGCTTTCTTCGTTTCTATGGAAAACTACGTGACTATATAACATTTACCCTCAGTCAGATCATCATAATTTCATCTTAATAGTATATGTATATATATTTCAAATCTGACCTCTGCTTCATACTGACCTCTGCTTCATATCTCTGCTTTTTTTGACAAATCTGTTTGGCCATTAAATTTTTGTATAGTTTTTATTTAGATTTTTGGCTGTTCTTCCTGATATTGCTTGCAATTTTTTAAAAGATATAATTATATTATAATCTGTAGCCAAAACAGACCTTCTTTTAACATGCATAACACATTATTGATAAATAAAATTTTGAATTCCTTCTTGCATGTCAGGATTATACCACATTTTGAATCTGGATCAGAAATCTTAGTTATAGAAAAAAAAAAAAGCCTTTATGTGGAATCATTAACAACTGAGCATCTGACTCCCTCGCCATGATGATCTTGCAGCCTAGGACATTCTTTTCTGCCTTCACCGAGGTTCTCCTATACATATTTCAGTTTTCAGCTTAGATATGTCCACAGCAAGCCTTTCTGTGACCTCACAGTGTAGGTTAGTTTCTTTACCATATTGTCACAATTTATTGTGCTTTTGTGATACTAATCATAGTTGCTTGCTTGTTGACAGCTGTCTCCTTTAAGAGATTATAAACTCCATGAGGTCAGACAGTTTCTGTTTTTCGTTGATGTTCTGCATATAGCAAACCCTCAGTAAATATTTATTAGATAAATGAAAGAATGAATGTATTTTAAAGGAAAAAAAAGAGAATATTTTTCTCTAGAACTGTTATTAATTTTATAAAAAAGGTCAATATATTTAGATACTTCAGTATTAACTATTCATTTTCATTCTTTTAAAATATACCTTCCAACACATTTTGTCAACTAGTTATATTCACTATGTTTTGAAAATAATTGTCAGTTGAAATATCCAACAATTTTCAGATAAGCACTTTATAATCAATAGTTATCATTAATAGATAATCACTCCATCATACCTAATAATAGTCAAAACAAAGTATATAATTTGATGCCATTTGAGAAATACAAATGAAATATTTTTAGATTTGTACTCTGGTACATACTATTAAAATAGGTTTAGTAAAACCAAAGGATTTCATAAGTTTATCTTACTTTTCACTTTGCAACCTGGGGTATATTGTATTTTTGTCTAATAAAAATAGTTTTTCCATTAATATTATTTAGAGTAGTAAATGTATAGAAACATATTATGTCTCGTAAATAAATGATCAGGCAATTATGCACTGCAAATCTATTATTTGGTTATTTTGTAGTCAGTCTACTCTAGTACTGAAATTGGACTTTCACTTTGATAGCAAGTCAGCTGATAACAACCAAATTAAAGTGTACAGAAAAGTCAGGGATTACTTTGAATTGAAGCATAAAGAGACTTATTTCTTAATAGAACAGCTACATTAAATGCTGTGATCAGAGAGTATCATTCAGTAGGAATGAATATATAAAAAGAAAATCATCACAGATTTGCCTCAAGAAACTATAAAAATACATTTAATAACAGAGAAAATGAAAAAGAGTTACACAATAATTTGAATTTCTTTCATTTTGTATTTTAGGATGGTTATGTATAAATTTTGCATGAATTACCTTGATCTACTGTGTATTTGTTTATGACATTAATTTTATTGTTTATCATAAAAAATGTTATGGAGCCATGAGATGATGTTAAAATGAAAATTAATTTGATCTTACTCAATTTCAGTATCTTATAAAATATTCTTTGTGTTATCCAAAATCTTTCTGACCACAATGAAACAGTTCTCATTTAAAAATTTACACTCAGGTAGACTGATACTGATAGCTTGTGGCCAGGAGTTAAGGAAGGAAGGTGAACAGAAATAAAAGTTTAGGATTATTAACAGTAAAGTTAATTGAGTTAGGAGCTACCAAATATTGAGAAATGAGAGAAGAAAGAAAACAAAATTCCTCTGCAAATCTCAGAATAACATCTAACTGTTGGCTATGTTAGAAAGAACTGTACAAAAAATATCTTTACCACCAAGATAATCACGATGATGTGATCACTCACCTAGAGCCAGACATCCTGGGATGTGAAGTCAAGTGAGCCTTAGGAAGCATCACTATAAACAAAGCTAGTGGAGGTGATGGAATTCCGGTTGAGCTATTTCAAATCCTAAAAGATGATGCAGTGAAAGTGCTGCACTCAATATGCCAGCAAATTTGGAAAACTCAGCAGTGGTCACAGGACTGGAAAAGGTCAGTTTTCATTCCAATCCCAAAGACAGGCAATACCAAAGAATGCTCAAACTACCGCACAATTGCACTCATCTCACACACTAGTAAAGTAGTACTCAAAATTCTCCAAGCCAGGCTTCACCAATACGTGAATCGTGAACTTCCAAATGTTCAAGCTGGTTTTAAAAAGGCAGCAGGACCACACATCAAATTGACAACATCCGTTGGATCATGGAAAAAGGAAGAGAGGTCCAAAAAAACATCTATTTCTGCTTTATTGACTATGCCAAGGCCTTTCTTTGACTGTGTGGATCACAATAAACTGTAGGAAATTCTGAAAGAGATGGGAATATCAGACCACCTGACCTGACTCTTGAGAAACCTGTATGCAGGTAAGGAAGCACAGTTAGAACTGGATATGGAACAACAGACTGGTTCCAAATAGGAAAAGGAGTACGTCAAGGCTGTATATTGTCACTCTGCTTATTTAACTTAGATGCAGAGTACATCATGAGAAATGCTGGGCTGGAAGAAGCACAAACTGGAATCAAGATTGCTGGGAGAAATATTACTAACCTCAGATATGCAGATGACACCACCCTTATGGCAGAAAATGAAGAGGAACTAAAAAGCCTCTTAATGAAAATGAAAGAGGAGAGTGAAAAAGTTGAAGCTCAACGTTCAGAAAATGAAGATCATGGCATCCAGTCCCATCACTTCAAGGGAAATAGATGGGGAAACAGTGGAAACAGTGGTTGACTATTTGGGGGGGCTTCAAAATCACTGCAGATGGTGATTGCAGCCATGAAATTAAAAGACGCTTACTCCTTGGGAGGAAAGTTATGACCAACCTAGATAGCATATTCAAAAGCAGAGATATTACTTTGCCAACAAAGGTCCGTCTAGTCAAGGCTATGGTTTTTCCAGTGGTCATGTATGGATGTGAGAGTTGGACTATAAAGAAAGCTGAGTGCCAAAGAATTGACGTGATTTTGAACTGTGGTGCTGGAGAAGACTCTTGAGAGTCCCTTGGACTGCAAGGAGATTCAACCAGTCCATTCTAAAGAAGATCAGTCCTGGGTGTTCACTGAAAGGACTGATGTTGAAGCTGAAACTCCAATATGTTGGCCACCTGATGCAAAGAGCTGACTCATTTGAAAAGACCCTGATACTGGGAAAGATTGAGGGCAGGAGGAGAAGTGGTCGACAGAGGATAAGAGGATAAGATGGCATCACCGACTCAATGGACATGAGTTTGAGTAAACTCTGGGAGTTGGTTTTGAACAGGGGTGCCTGGCATGTTGCGGTTCATGGGATCGCAAAGAGTCGGACATGACTGAGTGATTGAACTGAACTAAACTTAGGTTGAAAGTGAAGGTGAAAATGAAGTCGCTCAGTCATGTCTGATTCTTTGCGACCCCATGGACTGTAGCCCATCAAGCTCCTCCAGCCATGGGATTCTCCAGGCAAGAATACTGGAGTGGGTTGAGATTTCCTTCTCCAGGAGACCTTCCTGACCCAGGGATCGAACCCGGGTCTCCCACATTGCAGGCAGACACTTTAACCTCTGAGCCACCAGGGAAGGAACAGTTAAAACTTATATGTCCATTAGTGGTTTTGTTATATTTTTTTTGCATCTGATGTGTATGTGTGTGCTAAGTCACTTTATTGACTCTTTGCAGCCTATGGACTGTAGCCTATGGAGTGTAGCCTACCAGGTTCTTCTGTTCATGGGACTCTTGAGGCAAGAATACTGGAGTGGGTTGCCATACCATTCTTCAAGTGATCTTTTTGAGCCAGGGATTGAACCCATGTCTCCTACATTGGCAGGTGGATTCTTTACTGCTGAGCCATCAGGGGAAGCCCTTGCATTTGACAGGAAAGTGTAATTCTTAAGATATTACTGATTTAGACAATCTCAAGAAGCCAACTAATGGCTAATATATGTGTAATGCTTTCAGTATTTGTTTTTCTGTAGACTAATTCTAATCACTCACAACATTTGAGAATATGTGAGTTTGTGTTAGTCACTCAGTCATGTCTAACTCTTTCTGACCCCATGGACTGTAGCTCGCCAGACTCCTCTGTCCACGGGGTTCTCTAGGCAAGAATACTCAAGTGGATTGCCATTTCCTTCTCCAGAGGATCTTTCCAACCCAGGGATCAAACCCTGGTCTCCAAAGTCATCTGAATATATTATCTGAATTTTTAAATTTCTTTTTCAGCCAATTTTTCAGTCAATTAGTTTTTCTTTTTCAGTCAATTAGTTTATGCTATTCATGAGTAGTAGAAAGCAAATGGTGTTACTCTGTAATAAATGCAATCCATCATTTGGAAACAAATTCTATAAAAAGATATTCTCAGGATGAGAAGAATATTAAAGAATTAACAATCAGTGTCCTTACAAGAGTTCAGCTGAAAATCAGAAAGGAATTCATTTTCTTAACAACATAATTCTTGGTGGATAGTTCAAAGATGATATCTTGTTTCTCAGAAATATCATCAGGGGAAAATGAAGCAATGAAATACTATAAGCTCACTAAACAAGGAAGTGATAGATGTACACATTTTTGATTTCAAAGTGACTATTTTATGTTATTACCTAATGGATAAAATCCTCATTTATTTTTAACTTGATGAAGACTGATGGTTGTTGTTCAGCTACACAGCTACTTCTGACCATGTAGCAGAAGTTTAAAAATGTTAATTACTTTAAAGAAGACAGTTTCTGATAAAAAGTAAATGGAGTATGGACAACCCTAAAACAGGTCACACACACGCTTTAGGAATCTTTAGGAAAAACAAAAGAAATAGAAGTTTCAAAAATAATTTTCCCTTCAAATAGCTCAAACTCAAGAATCCAATGGGGGTGGGTGGTGTGTGTTTGTGTATGTGTATGTGTGCTTGCACACGTGCACATGTACATGTATGAAGGGCAGATGGAGGATTCAAATCCCCAGACATTTTTGTTCACAACACTTAAAGTAATGTGGGACTTTATTTATTTTAGTTACATAAAGTGTGATTCAAAAGAAATATACTGATATAGCTGAGCCTTGTCTATTCTAAAATAGTGAAAACATCATCAATAAATACACGAAGTGGTCTAACTCTTAATTCTTCCAGTGTTTGGGCTAATTAACATGAAATTGTTTAAAAATTAAAAAAAGAAGATTGCTATCAAGGAGGTGAAGGAGCTGAGGAGCAGGGAGGGGCGGGGTTGTAATTTACTTGAGTGGGTAGTTGAGGGATTAAGAAAAAAGGCATAATTAACAAGTCCTGATCAGTGATACTCATGGGAGAAGTCAAAAATCTTTGGATTCTGGAAATCGTTTTTCATCCTAGGCTTGTTGTTGTGATTCAATATACAGAACTGTTTTTTGTTGCTGTGCACAAACCCTAGCAGTGAAAATCACTTTTTAATTTGATTCTCTTGCTTCTGCTGCTGCTGCTAAGTCGCTTCAGTCATGTGACTCTGTGCGACCCCATAGACGGCAGCCTACCAGGCTCCCCCGTCCCTGGGATTCTCCAGGCAAGAACATTGGAGTGGGTTGCCACTTCCTTCTCCAGTGCCTGAAAGTGAAATGTGAAAGTGAAGTCGCTCAGTTGTGTCTGACTCCTAGCGACCCCATGGACTGCAGCCTACCAGGCTCCTCCGTCCATGGGATTTGCCAGGCAAGAGTACTGGAATGGGGTTGCCATTGCCTTCTCCTCTCTTGCTTCTAGTCTAACTTAAAAAATTGTGTCTCAGGAAAAAGGTAAGAGAATAAGAAAGTGGCAGAGTAACAATAACTGGGTAAACTATACTTATCAAAATTCAATTAGGTGTTTCTAGCATTGCATCTTATAAAAATGACTGGAAAGATTTTTTTCTTTTCCAAAGGAAGGTAAATTTGGGCTGACCTGACTTAGAACATAGCCTGTAGGTGCATATTAGTTTTGAGAATTCTGAAGGTATCTAAAGAAGATAGCAAAGAAGCCCATGCAACAACATGTTTGAAGAGATAAGACAGACATATTAAGAACTCTGGACAGAGAAAATAGTGCCTTCAAATAAAAGTCCCAAATCATAAGTTATGTGTGTGGTGCTCCAAATTACAACCATTGCTTTGCAACCTAACTGCTTTTCAGGTAGGCAGTGCTAGATAGCCTACGTAAGGCTGAAGGATATCACGCACGTGTGCTCATCAGTCGCTAAGTCATGTCTGACTCTTTGCAACCCTGTGGACCATAGCCTGCCAGGCTCCTTTGTCCATGGGATTCTCCAGGCAAGGATACCAGAGTGGGTTGCCATCTCCTCCTCAGGAGATCTTCCTGACCAGTGATTGAACCCATGTCTCCGGCAATGGCAGGCAGATTCTTTATCACTGAGCCACCTGGGAAGCCCTGAAAGATATCAGGGGTTACTTTAGTGGAGTTTAGTGACTATTATTAGCAAACTGGGAAATGCTGTTTCATACAATAATACACTCTTTGTTAAAAACACTTAATTTTCTTATGATATTATTTTATGCTTATGTAATTCTTCTAAATTGAATATTTATGTTTATATATATATTTAATTTTAATTTAAAATTTGGCTACAATCTGAGTCATCTGGGAAGTAGATAAGGGGTAAATTATTCTTATATGAACACTGATCTTTGATTTAGGGGGAAAACCTTAATCTGCATGTTTAGAAAGAAAGGCAAAAATTCATCCCCATTATCCCACCCATTGCCAAGTTGGGAGCTCAGAGAAACAAAGACTTAAATTGCTTTGCTTAAGTTAACAGATATTTTGAGATTTATCCTGCTATATAGTGGAGGGAGGAACTAGGGAGTGAGGGAAATGAGGGGTGAAGATCCTGATGGGGAAAATACTGGATAGACATGGAGAAGGGTCTAAGCTAAGGGGAGAAAACTAGAGAGAGAAGCAATCATTCCCATGATGGAGTTTACCAGGACAATTTTAGAACAGTGAGGGTTTATTTAATCTTAAATTACTCTGGATTGTCCAATAATCCTACTTGGTTATCCCTTGTACTAAAGTTTTCTTTCTTTCTATTGTGAGAATGAAGGCAAGTGATCCAAATAAACAGCAGAGTAAGGAGTTGAGAGGACAGCAGCTTCTGTACCTCAAGTGAGATGACTCGAAGAGCAGGGATTCAGAGTCATAAGTGAACAAAAGCATCTCCACGGAAGCTCTGAGGATGTAAAGAGGGCCTAGACTTCCCTTTGTATCTGAGATGGGGCTCAACTCTTCATTAGATATTGAATGATGATGATTGATGAGAATTATTAATATATGGGTGAAAATATTATGAATTATAAAAACATAAGATGTTTCAATCACCTTAGCATCATAACTCCTGATATAAAATAATGTTAAGTCCAAAACAGGAAATACTAAAATCATGTGTTTAAACCTATAATATATGCAATTTTTTTAAGTGTGAGATCAATTATGACAGAGTGACAACTATGCTACCATTTCAGGTGTGATGCTCTAAATTTAACAAATTTAAAATATATTTTAAATCTGTCATATTGACATATTTTTAAAAAATTATTTAATGACATGATCAATAATATTATGTTATATGGTATACTCCAAACCAAGTAAAATTTTGTGTAATAAAGTAAGGTTGGTTAATTTGGATCACACATTGATGGGGCACTGTTATTTGACAACGATTTGATTCTAAATAAATAAGATGCTTTTTAAGCTTTTTTAAAATTACTATGGCAACAAGCTATGTCAACTACTGAACAAATGACATGGTTTTAATATCACAATAAAAACTCTTCATATTATTCTAAATGAATTCACTTTTTAATATGTAAGTCATTATGGGCTAAAACTTAAATGTTGAAATCCTAACCTCTTAATACCTCTGACTGTGACTGTATTTGGAGAAAGGTCCTTTAATTAGGTAATTAAGGTAAAATGAGATTACATGGGAGGACCTTCCCTGGTGGCTCAGATGGTAAAGAATCTGCCTTCAATGCAGAAGATGGAGGTTTGATCCCTGGGTGAAGAAGATCCCCTGGAGACCCACTCCAGTATTCTTGCCTGGAGAATTCCATGGACATAGATGCCTGCTAGGCTATAGTCCATATGGGCACAAAGAGTCAGACATGACTGAGTGACTAGACTAACTAAAATATGACTTCCGTCCTTATAAGAAAAGATTAGGAAATGGATACACACAGATGGAAGACCACATGGAGACACAGGAAGGCATAGACAGGCATCTATTAGCTAAAGACTAAAGCCTTAGAGGACAACCCTGTTGACACCTTTATCTCAGACTTCTAGACTTTAGAACTATGAGGAAAGACATTTCTGTTATTTAAGCCACTTAATCTATTATATTTTGTTATGGCAGCCCGAGGAAATTAATACAGTCATAATAAAATTGTGTAGGTCATAATAAGGGAGAGTGACCTCATATGAAATGATTAGTATAATACATCTTTCAAAATAGAATGTTTTCCTCTCAAATTTTTACATTAGCCTGAATAGATTAATTCAATGAAGGTACTCTTTCATTAGGGAAAGATCATGTTATATTTGTAAAATTCAATCATCAGAGCACAATTCTGACAAATATACATATATTTACTATAAGGCTTACAAGGGTTCCTTCTCTTTCTTTTTTCTTTTTTTGTGTAAAGAAAAGGTTGGAAGATGAGAGGGGTCAAAATGTAATTGAAAAATTATATAGATACTTCTATTTGGATTTGGGAATAGTGATCCAATCACAGACATGAAAACAGAAAATATTATAATCTTATAGGATATAGATTATTTCATCAGTAATACTAATTATCCTGGGTGGGAGTGGACACTTTACTGACAAATCATTAATTCACATGAATTTGACACAGCCATTTTTCTGAAGGCCCTTTAAGTGTAGGTATATGGGTAATGTATGTAAGCAGATGCCTCAGGCTGCAATATGGTAACAATTCAAATGTATTTACAGCATGTTTACCTTTGACAGTCTAGCAGAATAGAATCCACAGGGCCTTCAAAATATAGGGCAACTAAACATTAAGTTAAAGGTTATAGATTCATATCTCAGCAGTGTGTGTGTGTGTATGTGCGTGTATATATGAATAAAAAATCCATCTTATGTATCTCATTAGTACTGATAGAGCATTAAGCAAATAGAAAATTAACTTCAGAACAGACTGAAGGCTAAAGGGGAAAACATTCTGAAACACTCAAGGTACAACAACTGACTAGTTCAATAAAATTAATCATTAATTTGGTAAGTAAATTAGAGAATGTCAACTATATTTTAGATAATGTTTTTTAAGTAGAAAAGCATTTTAAGAAACCTTTCAAATGTAATTTTGATAGAGTGTCCTGGTTCAGCTTCAATCACCCATTCACAATTCAGAGAGTCTTTATAGTATCCAGGCCATCCTGGTGACAGAATCAATCCACTGGGAGCTGAAAAATGGCCACCACACGGAGCTGAAAAATAAAATCAGAGAATAGGTAAAAACAAAATTTTAGAGAGTAAGCTGCGGAAGATATTTTTAGTATTAATTGTATTTATTAAAATTAATCTGTGTATGTATATTGGAGAAGAAAATGGCAACCCACTCCAGTATTCTTGCCTAGAGAATCCTGTGGACAGAGGAGCCTGGTGGTCTGCTGTCCATAGAGTCGCACAGAGTCAGACACAACTGAAGTGACTTAGTGTGCACATGTGTATGTATATACTAAACACTATTTTAAAACATTTTGGAAGTAAAACATCTAGTCATTTTATTATTGAATAATTATTTTCCGCCCCCCCAAAAAAACACCTTTACTTTTTGAAATAAGGTTTAGTTACACACTCAGCATGTCAGATGAACTCAAGTCTCCCAATTATATCCCTTAAATATGCTCTTGTGTCTCCACCATTTTCCCCATTTTAAAATCTTGGGGAAAAAAAAAAAAAACATGTTGTTAGTTTTAGTTTATCTCTTTCGTTTTCTGATTTATGTATCAAATACTGTTAATTCACACAGAAAACTAGCCAATCTGATCATATGGACCACAGCCTTGTCTAACTCAATTAAACTAAGCCATGCCATGTGGGGCCAAGACGGGAGGGTCATGGTGGAGAGGTCTGACAGCATGTGGTCCACTGGAGAAGGGAATGGCAAACCACTTCAGTATTCTTGCCTTGAGAATCCCATGAACAGTATGAAAAAGGCAAAATGATACGATACTGAAAGGGGAACTCCACGGGTTAGTAGATGCCCAATATGCTACTGGAGATCAGTGGAGAAATAACTCCAGAAAGAATGAAGGGATGGAGCCAAAGTAAAAAAAAAATACCCAGTTGTGGATGGGACTGGCAATAGAAGCAAGGTCTGATGCTGTAAAGAGCAATACTGCATAGGAACCTGGAATGTCAGGTCCATGAATCAAGGCAAATAGGAAGGGCTCAAACAGGAGATGGCAAGAGTGAACGTCGACATTCTAGGAATCAGCGAACTAAAATGGAGTGGAATGGGTGAATTTAACTCAGATGACTATTATACCTACTACTGTGGGCAGGAATCCCTAAGAAGAAATGGAGTAGCCAACATGGTCAACAAAAGAGTCCAAAATGCAGTACTTGGATGCAATCTTAAAAATGACAGAATGACCTCTGTTCATTTCCATTTCAAACCATTCAATATCACAGTAATACAAGCCTATGCCCCAACCAGTAACGCTGAAAAATCTGAAGTTGAATGGTTCTATGAAGACCTACGAGACCTTTTAGAACTAACACCCAAAAAAGATGTCCTTTTCATTATAGGGGACTGGAATGCAAAAGTAGGAAGTCAAGAAACACCTGGAGTAACAGGCAAATTTGGCCTTGGAGTATGGAATGAAGCAGGGCAAAGGCTAATAGAGTTTTGCCAAGAGTACACACTGGTCATAAAAAACTCTATTCCAGCAACACAAGAGAAGACTATACACATGGACATCACCAGATGGTCAACACTGAAAACAGAATGATTATATTCTTTGCAGGCAAAGATGGAGAGGCTGTATACAGTCAGTAAAAATAAGACCAGGAGCTGACTGTGGCTCATATCATGAACTCCTTATTGACAAATTCAGACTTAAATTGAAGAAAGTAGGGAAAACCACTAGACCATTCAGGTATGACCTAAATCAAATCCCTCATGATTATACAGTGGAAGTGAGAAATAGATTTAAGGGACTAGATCTGATAGAGTGCCTGATGAACTATGGACGGAGGTTAGTGACATTGTACAGGAGACAGGGATCAAGACCATCCCCATGGAAAAGAAATGCAAAAAAGAAAAATGGCTGTCTGAGGAGGCCTTACAAATAGCTGTGAAAATAAGAGAAGTGAAAAGGAAAGATATAAGCATCTGAATTCAGAGTTCCAAAGAATACCAAGGAGAGATAAGAAAGCCTTCCTCAGCGATCAATGCAAAGAAATAGAGGGAAACAACAGAATGGGAAAGATTAGAGATCTCTTCAAGAAAATTAGAGATCCCAAGGGAACATTTCATGCAAAGATGGGCTCGATAAGGGACAGAAATGGTATTGACCTAATAGAAGCAGAGGATATTAGGAAGAGGTGCCAAGAATATACAGAAGAACTGTACAAAAAAGAGCTGCATGACCCAGATAATCACTATGGTGTGATCACTCACCTAGAGTCAGACATCCTGGAATGTGAAGTCAAGTGGGCCTTAGAAAGCATCACTAAGAACAAAGCTAGAGGAGGTGATGCAGTTCCAGTTGCGTTATTTCAAATCCTGAAAGATGATGCTGTGAAAGTGCTACCCTCAATATGCCAGCAAATTTGGAAAACTCAGCAGTGGCCACAGGACTGGAAAAGGTCGGTTTTCATTCCAATCCCAAAGAAAGGCAATACCAAAGAATGCTCAAACTACTGCACAATTGCACTCATCTCACACGCTAGTAAAGTAATGCTCAAAATTCTCCAAGCCAGGCTTCAGCAATACGTGAACCATTAACTTCCACATGTCCAAGCTGGTTTCAGAAAAGGCAGAGGAACCAGAGATCAAATTGCCGACATCCGCTGGATCATCAAAAAAGCAAGAGAATTCCACGAAAATATCTATTTCTGCTTTATTGACTATGCCAAAGCCTTTGACTGTGTGGATCACAATAAATTGTGGAAAATTGTGAAAGAGATGGGAATACCAGACCACCTGACCTGCCTCTTGAGAAACCTGTATGCAGGTCAGGAAGCAACAGTTAGAACTGGACATGGAACAACAGACTGGTTCCAAATAGGAAAAGGAGTACATCAAAGCTGTATACTGTCACCCTGCTTATTTAACTTATATGCAGAGTACATCATGAGAAACACTGGGCTGGAAGAAGAACAAGCTGGAATCAAGATTGCCAGGAGAAATATCAATAACCTTAGACATGCAGATGACAGCACTCATGGGAGAAAGTGAAGAGCAATTAAAAAGCCTCTTGATGAAAGTGAAAGAGGAGAGTGAAAAAGTTGGCTTAAAGCTCAACATTCAGAAAACGAAGATCATGGCATCTGGTCCCATCACTTCATGGGAAATAGATGGGGAAATAGTGGAAACAGTGTCAGACTTTTTGGGGTGGGGGGGCTCTAAATCACTGCAGATGGTGATTCCAGCCATGAGATTAAAAGACACTTACTCCTTGGAAGGAAAGTTATGACCAACTTAGATAGCATATTGAAAAGCAGAGACATTACTTTGCCAACAAAGTCCATCTAGTCAAGACTATGGTTTTTCCAGTGGGCATGTATGGATGTGAGAGTTGGACTGTGAAGATGCCTGAGCACTGAAGAATTGATGCTTTGAACTGTGGTGCTGGAGAAGACTCTTGAGAGTCCCTTGGACTGCAAGGAAATCCAACCAGGCCATTCTAAAGGAGATCAGTCCTGGATGTTCATTTGAAGTTTGATGCTAAAGATGAAACTCCAATTCTTTGGCCAACTCATGCGAAGAGTTGACTCTTTGGAAAAGACCCTGATGCTGGGAGGGATTGGGGGCAGGAGGAGAAGGGGACGACAGAGGATGAGATGGCTGGATGGCATCACTGACTCAATGGGTGTGAGTTTGAGTAAACTCTGAGAGTTGGTGATGGGCAGTGAGTCTTGGTGTGCTGCTATTCATGGGGTCGCAAAGAGTCAGACATGACTGAGTGACTGAACTGAACTGTTAATTCATGTTACACGCTGTCTAAAACTTTGATCTTCCTTTAATCAGAGTCCCTATTATAATTTTAGTCCTTCATTGATTCAGTTTCTTTCTTGATCTCCCATCTGTTAGTATCTCTCTTGCTCCAGCCCAGCTGTCAGAATAATGCCCTTCAAATTACAGTTTCATGATACCATTTGCTTTTCTAGACAGGTACCTTGATCTCTTTTTCCTTTAACATAAGATTAAACTCAGCTTATCATTTCAAGAATTTAACCATCTGATTTTTCCTAAACTCATACGCAATTGAAATCACAATGATAGCATTTTAATCCCAGTAGTTACTGATAAGGTATTTTAGTGTAAACACCTCGTTTTGAAGAGAAATAAACCAAGTCGAGTGAACAACTTGTCAAAGTTCACAGGATTTGACAGTCTCAAAAGTATTTTCAAGTCAGCTTTTACAAAACAAGACTTCAAACCAGTCCTCTCCCATTATTGTCAATATCATTACATGAAATCACCATCCATGGATTTGAAAAGCCCAGAAATTTAGAAGTAGTCATCTTTTATAGTCTAATCTCAGTCTCCTTCATTGCAGGTAGATTCTTCATTGTTTCAGCCACCAAGGAAGCCCATTTTCCTTACTATTTACTCCCATATCCAACTCATCCTCAAGTTCATTCTTTTTTTCTCAATGTCTACAGCTGTCAGATTTAGTTTAAATTAACCATAATTTCATATCTGGAGTAAACCCTCTTAATTGAGTCTCTTAATTGGTCTTCTCATTTACACTAACTATCCTCCACACTATGGTCAGAGTAATTTTTTAAACCATAAACATCCTTAAATGGTCTCTTGCTGTGCTGACCAACAGTCCCTGAATGATCTAGTTATTGCCTTAAACTCTAGCCTATACTTTGAACTTCTCCCCCTGCACTCAGCAGCCCTGATACATTAGCCTGCTTTATATCTTCAGGATGAACACAAAGAGGAGATAAAATGGAACAAAAATATTTGAATTATTAATAATTATTTGGAATGTCAAATGGGTACTATATCAGCTTCAACAAGTTAGAGACCCTTCTCAGTGACTTCAGTTCAGTTCAGTTCAGTCACTCAGTCATGTCTGACTCTTTTCAACTCCATGAATCACAGCATGCCAGGCCTCCCTGTCCATCACCAACTCCCAGAGTTCACTCAGACTCATGTCCATCGAGTCAGTGATGCCATCCAGCCATCTCATCCTCGGTCGTCCCCTTCTCCTCCTGCCCCCAATCCCTCCCAGCATCAGAGTCTTTTCTAATGAGTCAACTGTTTGCATGAGGTAGCCAAAGTACTGGAGTTTCAGCTTTAGCATCATTCCTTCCAAAGAAATCCCAGGGCTGATCTCCTTCAGAATGGACTGGTTGGATCTCCTTGCAGTCCAAGGGACTCTCAAGAGTCTTCTCCAACACCACAGTTAAAAAGCATCAATTTTTCAGCACTCAGCCTTCTTCACAGTCCAACTGTCACATCCATACATGACCACAGGAAAAAACATAGCCTTGGTTAGACAGACCTTAGTCGGCAAAGTAATGTCCCTGCTTTTCAATATGCTATCTAGGTTGGTCATAACTTTCCTTCCAAGGAGTAAGCGTCTTTTAATTTCATGGCTGCAGTCACCATCTGCAGTGATTTTGGAGCCCCCCAAAATAAAGTTTGACACTTTTTCCACTGTTTCCCCATCTATTTCCCATGAAGTGATGGGACTCGTTGCCATGATCTTCGTTTCTGAATGTTGAGCTTTAAGCCAACTTTTTCACTCTCCACTTCCACTTTCATCAAGAGGCTTTTTTAGTTCCTCTTCACTTTCTGCCATAAGGGTGGTGTCATCTGCATATCTGAGGTTATTGATATTTCTCCCAGCAATCTTGATTCCTGCTTTTGTTTCTTCCAGTCCAGCGTTTCTCATGATGTACTCTGCATATAAGTTAAATAAGCAGGGTGACAATATACAGCTTTGATGTACTCCTTTTCCTATTTGGAAACAGTCTGTTGTTTCATGTCCAGTTCTAACTGTTGCTTCCTGACCTGCATACAGATTTCTCAAGAAGCAGGTCAGGTGGTCTGGTTTTCCCATCTCAATAACTTAGCATTTTATATTTTTATTTTCTTTAAATATTTCCTTTATAACTCCATCTCATGTGTTTATATTTTTATCTTTGTTGTTTACTTGTTTCTTTCAGTTTTACCTTACAGAATTTCTAAAATCTATTGTTCCAGACACTGTTTTTACACTTTTTCATTCTAAAGTAATTAGAATAACCCAAACAAAATATGACATGCATAATAAATTGGCCTAAGAATCAAGCATTATTATAAAATGTCCATTTGTGAAAAACATTTTTTACATGAAATTGCCAAAATTTGTTATTTGTATAAGTAAGAACTTTCACATAAAACTAAATTTTCTTCCCTATTAGAATTTGATTTTGTTTGTTTAAAAGCTCACAGGATAGTATTTTCATGAGGATTATTAATCTTCCTTGTAATGATAATCATAATTAGGCTTCCTGTAGCGTTATTATGCATTTCAAAAGTAAAATTATGTGCATAACAGTCACTTAAATTGCCATATTTTAAAAGACAGAGGAAAGCATTTTGGTGAGAGAAGATCACTGAAATATGGTATTTCTAATGGATATACCTAATATATCATCAACTCATACTGTTATAGGAAAGGATTTGTACACTTCAGTCTAATCATAATTAAAAGAGGTAATCAGTCATAAAATTAGCAGTTGAGTAATGGGCCACTAACTATTAAAAAGTAGAATACCCAGAAGCATTTTGGTTGGTCCCTCGGTACAAAATGTTAGAGAGGCAGAGTTGTTCGGAAGGAGTATTAAAGCAAAGGAGTAGCATAAATATGTTGTGACTGTTTACTGAAAGTATTTTCCCAAATAGTGACCTTGCTACAAAGTGATAATTCCCCTAATTAACATACAACTTATTTCCATAATGCCTGAAAATAAATATGCAGCTATTGAATTTTAAGAAATGCTTACATAGTTAACACCAAAAGCTTGTCTACCTCAAAGTATAATGGTACTATAGTCCTTAAGAAAAACTTCTGGAAAAGACAGTATCTTTGACAGAACAAAGAAAACTTGGAATATATAGAAAACAGAAAGTAGATCAAGATACAAGGAGTTATTTTCAAGTTCTATTTATTCATTCATCATTTACTCATTTGTATTTCAATCATTCAGCAAACAATTGTGTGTCAGATACATGCCCCTGTGATATCTGGACTACTTCTAAGTTATCAGTTTCCAGGCAATCTGTAAGAAGTCCTATGTATTATTTATGAAATATTTAAAATAATCCAACCGCATATGTATCATTATAGATCAGAACACTGATGTGTAGAAAATTTATATAATTTGCACATCAGCTAGCAAGGATTTGAACAGAGGCAATCTGACACTAGAATTTCTTTACAAATGTAATTAAGATATTCTCATTCCTTTTCTCACGTTTCCCATGTGCAAAACACAGAAATGTAAACATAAAAAATAATAATGTCATAAGTTATATAAATGCTAGTAAAGTAATGCTCAAAATTCTCCAAGCCAAGCTTCACCAATACGTGAACTGTGAACTTCCAGATGTTCAAGCTGGTTTTAGAAAAGGCAGAGGAACCAGAGATCAAATTGCCAACATCCGCTGGATCGTCAAAAAAGCAAGAGAATTCCAGAAAAACATCGAATTCTGCTTTAATGATTATGCCAAAGCCTTTGACTGTGTGGATCACAATAAACTGTGGAAAATTCTGAAAGAGATGGGAATACAGACCACCTGACCTGCCTCTTGAGAAACCTGTATGCAGGTCAGGAAGCAACAGTTAGAATTGGACATGGGACAACAGACTGGTCCCAAATAGGAAAAGGAGTACATCAAAGCTGTATATTGTCACCCTGCTTATTTAACTTATATACAGAGTACATCATGAGAAACTCTGAGTAGGATGAAGCACAAGCTGGAATCAAGATTCCCGGGAGAAATATCAAAAACCTCAGATAGGCAGATGACACCACTCTTATGACAGAAAGTGAAGAGGAACTAAAGAGCCTCTTGATGAAAGTGAAAGAGGAGAGTGAAAAAAGTTGCTTAAAGCTCAACATTCAGAAAACGAAGATCATGGAATCTGGTCCCATTACTTCATGGCAAATAGAGGGGGAAACAGTGGAAACAGTGTCAGACTTTGGGGCTCCAAAATTACTGCAGATTGTGACTGCAGCCATGAAATTGAAAGACGCTTACTCCTTGGAAGGAAAGTTATGACCAACCTAGATAGCATATTAAAAAACAGAGACATTCCTTTGCCAACAAAGGTCAGTCTAGTCAAGGCTATGGTTTTTCCAATGGTCATGTATGGATTTGAGAGTTGGACTATAAAGAAAGCTGAGCACCAAAGAATTGACGGTTTTGAATTGTGGTGTCGAAGACTCTTGAGAGTCCCTTGGACTGCCAGGAGATCCAACTAGTCCATCCTAAAGGAGATCAGTCCTGGGTGTTCATTGGAAGGTCTGATGTTGAAGCTGAAATTCCAGTACTTTGACCACCTGATGTGAAGAGCTGACTCATTCGAAAATACCCTGATGCTGGGAAAGATTGAGGGCAGGAGGACGTGGATGATAGAGGGTGAGATGGTTAGATGGTATCACCGACTCAATGGCCATGAGTCTGGTTTGGCTCCGGGAGTTGGTGTTGGACAGGGAGGCCTGGCATACTGTGGTTCATGGGGTCACAAAGAGTCGGACACAACTGAGTGACTGAACTGAACTGAAGTCATATAAGAAAGATATGCCCATGGGCAAGGGGTCTGGAAGAGGGCATGAATTAAGGCTTCACAGAAAAGACTCCATTTGGAGGCTCTTTAGTTCCTCTTCACTTTCTGTCATAAGAGTGGTGTCATCTGCCTATCTGAGTTTTTTGGTATTTCTCCTGGGAATCTTGATTCCAGCCTGTGCTTCATAGAAGAGACTCCATTTCAAGGATAAGTCAGAGTTCACCAAGAGACAGACAGAGGATACTGTAAATGGAAGAAACAGCGTGTGCTTAAGAGTAGAAGGCTGAATTAGCATTATATATATATATATATATATATATATATATATATATATAATAGGGAACCAAGAAATGATGATAGATGAAGGAAAAAGAATAGAAAAGGACCTGATAAGTTACATTAAGGAAAATGAAAATAGTCAATTGAAAAAATTTTTAAAGCTGCATACACATGTATAGATAAAAAAAATACAATTTTCATTTAAATGGAAGCTACAGGGATAATGGATTAGGAACAGTGCACCTGGAGTTGGTGAGATCAATTAGGAAACTGTTACAATTATCTGCAAAGGTATAATCAGGTTCTGATTTGTGGTTTTAACTGGAAAGGGTTGAATATGAGAGATATTTAGGAGGCAGATTCTAAAGCATTTACTGATTACATGCAATGAGTGAGCAAGATAAAAGAGTTGGGCTAAGATAAATTGGTTATTGGGCCCCTGTCATGAACTACATTATAGAAGATAATTCCATTCGCTAAAATAGGAAACACAAAACAAAAAGAAGTTTTACGTGGAAAGATAATAAGATTCACTACTGAGGCAAAAAGGACTGTGAAATACAATAAAAACAAGAGAAAATAGAATCTGGAGTTCTCAGTTATATGTGTCATTTTCAACATAGGTTGATGTTAAAGTTTTGATGTAAGCAGAAGATTAAGGTGAAATCTTAGAAGAGAAAATAAAACAGATTTAAGATGTAACCTTTGAAAAAATAGTTTAATTTAATAAAAAATATAAGTAGGTATTGTTATGTATTATAACACTACAGTGGGGTGAGGCTAGGATGAACTATTTCTATTTGGGTTTTCCTCTCTCCTAATTGTGTGTGAATTGGATGACTGTAGCTGATAAAATAAATAAATATCTAAATTTTAGTAAGTTAAGAGAATACTTCCTCACTTGACCAAAATGGCTTTCAGTTTGACTAAACTTTAAACAGGCTTCTTAAAGACTCTGGACCCCCTTACTCAACTTTCTCCATTAATTTTCAACTAGCTGATCTCAGCCCTTAACAATCTTCCCTCAGTGCATTCAATCTATCCTCCCCACTGCAACCATCTTGAATAAAATCTTCCTTGCCTGTTTAACTCTGGCAAAATTTTTCCTTGGCATAATCATGTACCAATACAATGAAGTATACCTGTCAGCAGAACAGCTTTCCTCCTAGTCTCTCAAGACCCAGAATGACAAAGCCTCTGTCATTTTCAGTAGGCCATTTCCTAGATTGCTATGGAGGCCATTTCCATTTCAGCTGACAGGAAACAGAGCATGGAGGGCCACTCTGCATATGCTTTCTATGGATCATAGCTTGGAAGTTATTTATATTACTTCTGCTTACTCAGTTGACATACCTAGCTGCAAACAGGGCTGTGACATGAAGTCCCTCAGTTGGGTAGCTATTTCCTACCTACAACTCTGTATAATGAATGGGGTAACAACTTAAAGGTAAACAGATAGCCTTTTCTGCTATACCAACCATTATACCAAGTGGTCATAATGCTTTCCACTTTAGCATATGTTTTCATATACATACCTTACTTATTTTAATAACCATGCATGCATGCAGTCACTTCAGTTGGCCAACTCTTTGCCACCCTATGGACTATAGCCTGCCAGGCTTCTCTATCCGAGGGATTCCCCAGGTAAGAATACTGGAGTGAGTTGCCATGCCCTCCTCCAGAGGATCTTCCTGATCCATGGATGGAGCCCATGTCTCCTGCCTTGACAGGTGGGTCCTTTACCACTAGGGCCACCTGGTATACCCCTTTTAATAATCAAGTAGCATAAAAATGCTGGTTTCTTTCTTATATC
Organism: Ovis aries; assembly: GCF_016772045.2. NCBI lineage: Eukaryota > Metazoa > Chordata > Mammalia > Artiodactyla > Bovidae > Ovis > Ovis aries. Next base: position 64,786,129 of record NC_056062.1, on the reverse strand, counting down.
AGTTTTGTACATTAAAAAAAAAATCATCAAACATATGACTTAATGAGAAACACAGATCTAGGTAGTGAAAGGGGAAAATTCAAATTCCAAGTTAGTAACTACTTTCATGATAGATGTATTGGATTAATTTTCTAAGAAAGACATTTGTTTAAGCATATCTATTCTCCTTAAAATAAGTTTAGTGAAGACAGAAATGAATGGTTAGGGGGATAAAACAAAGTAACTCAATTTTAATGTAAATCTGAGATTCTAACCACACAATTTTAAGTGCTTCCCTGATATTAATTTATTATTTCTGTATTTATTTATTCTGAACAAACATTTATTTAGCTTTTGCTATATATAAGATATTATGCTGCTGCTGCTGCTGCTAAGTTGCTTCAGTAGTGTCCAACTCTGTGCGACCCCATAGACGGAAGCCCACCAGGCTCCCCCGTCCCTGGGATTCTCCAGGCAAGAACACTGGAGTGGGTTGCCATTTCCTTCTCTAAGGCATGAAAGTGAAAAGTGAAAGGGAAGTTGCTCAGTCGAGTCCGACTCTTAGCGACCCCATGGACTGCAGCCACCAGGCTCCTCTGCCCATGGGATTTTCCAGGCAAGAGTACTGGGATTTTCCAGGCAAGAGTACTGGAGTGGGGTGCCATTGCCTTCTCCAAAGATGATATGCTAGGTGATACAATTTTTTAAAATTTATGTGACATTATATTTCACTTCATGAAACACACAGTTTATACAAGGAAGACATTCATAGCTAACATGTAGAATAAGTGTATGTTTGAGCTAGATAGGCTAGAAATGTGGTGAAGAGACAGGTAAAATCTCAAGGGCATTAGAAAAGAGTTCTTGAAGGAGATTTTGTCAGAGGTGAGTTCTATCAAAAGAGAAAAAAAATGAATAGAAGATGGGGGTTATGGAGGGAAGACAGAAAGACCAGAGAAAGGAAGTGAGAAATATTGAAAACAAGCAGCACCCTGGATGGCCTTCTCAGGTACATGCATCCCATTTCTTGTTTTTAGAAAATACAAGCAAAAAAAAACAAACAAAAAAATCTTCAGCCTCCTAGACCTTCCCTGAGTCCCAAAGAGCAAATTTAAAATTTATTGCTCAGGAAAGTGAGGGGATACAGTATATCTTTCAGAGTTCCTCTATAAGAACTAAGGTCCTTCGTAGGAGGAGGACAGTAACTTCAGGCTGAACACAAGATTCCTGAAAGACCACTCTGTTACCTCACCACCAACCAATCAGAAGAAAGTCACTGACCCTATATCCCTCACTTCAAATTCTGTATCTAGAAACTCTTCTCTGGGACTTCTCTGGTGGCACTATGACTAAGAATCTGCCTGCCAATGCAGGGGCCATGGGCTCAATCCCTGGTCCTAGAAGACTCCACATGCTTCATGCAGAGCAACTAAGCCCATGTGCCACAACCACGTGTGCCTAGAGCCTGTGTTCCACAACAAGAGAAGCTACTACAATGAGAAGCTCCTGCACCACAACAAACAGTATCTACAACTAGAGAAAACCCATGTAAAACAACAAAACTCAGCACAGCCAAAACTTAATTAATTAAAAACAGAACAAAAACAACAACAACAAAAAACTCTTCTCTGGAAGCCACCAGGAAGCTGAGGTCTTTTGAGCGTTAGCTAACCATTCTCCTTGCTTGGCCCAAGCAATAAACCTTTCTCTGTTCCAAACTGCAATATTTTGGCTTATTTAACATCCCTGTGCATAGGGCACATGAAATTAGGTCCAATAATTCTGTATGAGAAAATCTAGTAGTTCTTTGTTTCTGTAGCTTATAGTTAGTGAGGAAAATACCTTTTGGTTTCATGCAGTGGCTACTGCTTTTGAAGACTTCAAAGCTTTTTAGACATCTACAGGTGTCATTTTGTTGTTGTTTAGTCCCTAAGTTGTGTTAGTCTGCCAGGCTCCTCTGTTCATGGGATTTCCCAGGTGAGAATACTGGAGTGGGTTGCCATTGCCTTCTCCAGGGGATCTTCCTGACTCAGGGATCAAACCCGTGCCTCCTGCACCGGCAGGCAGATTATTTACAGTTGAGCCACCAAGGAAGCCCAGACATCTAGAGATGAGTTTATATTAAAAACTTATTAAAATGCAGATTTAGTAAGTATAACGTAGGAACCAGAAATCTGCATTGTTAACAAAACCCGCACTCTATTCCAATCCCTCAGGTCATTTTACAACTCTTGGCTCACAGACCATGGTGACAAAATCTAAGAGAATATGGCTAATCTGTAGCTCCAAGATTCTCCTGGATAAACACTCAGGTTCCTGGCATAAAAAGGTAATTTCCATCTATTAGTGAAATACAGATTACCGCCTCTAATCCCCCTCCCTACTTTAAACAATGAAAGCAAAGCATAAATGATAAAGTAGACAAAATTCATTTATCCTGTTTCATTTTTCTAAGGCCTGAAGAAAGTCTGTTATAAATAATTCTTGCTGGAGTACTGACTCATTTCTGTGTTGCTTTAAGTAGAATGGACAAATTCAAGATACCCAGTATGCTTTAAGATATAAAAGAGTCAGAAATGTTTCAGACTGTATTCAGATAAATGTCTTTTGAATAAAAATGCTACAGAATCTTGGTGTTCTTTCATTTTAGAAATGACTGGTGCTCAGAAGGGGATTAAGGACCTGAAGACAGATTAGGTTTTGATCTCAGGGATTATAAACAAGGAGGGTTCCATTTCCTTCCTTATTTTTTCTTTTTTAACTTGCTTCATAGTGCATAATTGATTCAATGGACATACGTTTGACCAAACTCTAGGAAATAGTGAAGGACAGGGAAGCCTGACATGCTGCAGTTCATGGGGTCACAAAGAGCTGGCCATGACTGAGTGACTGAACAAGAACAACAACAACAAAGTAACCGCCTGTTCTGTCCTCAGCATACTGGATGATGCTTCAAGGAAAATTATGGGAAACAAGTTGCATCTCTATCTTGGGTAAAAAGACAAAGCCAGAAATATAGATATTAAAGTGCCAGGAATGCAGACAAGCAATCCTAGGTATGAACCTCTTTTCGTTTCTATAACAACTTCTACTCTTCTCTTGCCCAGCTCTATAGAAATTAGGTGCAAACTCCTGAAGATTGCTATTAAATTAGTTTTCCCTATGGTAGTCCACTAGGAATTTAATACTACCTTAATATGTAACTAAAAGAGTCTATTGTTAGATATGAATAGGCAAAAGTGTGAATATACATTCTTTCTATGAGAACCATAAATATATTCTGGTTTATGCATCAGATTGTTACAGTAATTGCTCCCTCAAATTAACTACCTCCAAAGAGTGAAATGTCTGTGAATGAGAAGGATTTCCTTTCTTTTGAGGCTAACTGAGACTCAAGAAAAAAATCCTTTATTCTCAAAGGGTAAGTTCATTGGCAAGCAAGTCCAGTCTTGCTGTCAGTTTTCCCAGGGACTCTAGTCCCATCCTATTCACTCAAGGAATTCTCTCAGACATCCCATTATGGGCAGGAAGCCATAGTTCTTCAGGGAGTTCTCCACTGAGAACAAGGAAGTTCGTGACTGAATAAGCATTTTATGGAGTATTATGAAAGTCATGGAACACAAACAGAAATTTCTCCCTTTCTTCTTTCATCCTTAAATATAGCCTTCAAACATGCACTGATAAATCTTATTCTCCTTAAAGAAATGTTTGGTGCAGCCTCTAAAATTCTCATCACTTTTAATATTAAAAACATTTAGTCCAAATTAATTTAAAATTATTATTTCTTCCACCCACCCACCCAAGATGCATCTGTGATCACATTGGAGGATGGAGGGGAGGATGCTGATAATGCACCAGTAGTTGGTGATTCATTCCTTCATTCATTTCAGCAGCTGGAAAAGAGAAGATGCTCTCCCTTCCTATAAGGAGATAAAGTAAAAGCTGAACAACCTTGACTCTAACAATTTAATTAGATACATAGACATTAACAGATAGATAGATATCTCAATCTCTCCTACTTTTCTTTTGTTGCTTATATAAATTGGTAGTGGGATGGCTGTGTTATGATTAAGAGAAATAAGTCAGAATCCACTTAGCAAACCACAAAGGAGGTATCTGAACCTCGGGTTTTATGGAGGGGGATACTAAAAAATCTTTTTCCTTAGTGGGTATGGTATAGGTTGCCAATCCCAAAGTAACAGGAAATTTTGCCTGAAAACACTGTTAGTCATACATTTTGCTTCTACTGTTTTTCTTCTCAGGGAGGCCAAAATGATAATAATACTAGAAATTATGATGAGTCTTCACAAGGAAGTGACAACTTTTCTTTCAGTTAGTCTTAACTCAGCATCCTTGATTAAATCGAATGCTTTGAGCCAATAGCATTCATCTGACTCTTCCAATGTATTTTATTAAATGTAATCCTCTTTATCTATAATGTAGTTCAATGAGTGTATTACATCCTAATTATATTCAAGAACATGACCACGTAATCCAGAAGGCCAATATTCCATTTCCATTTTTGTTGAAGGGATTGCTTTATATCAAAGTGGGTGTTGCTATCTACAGTCAAGCAGTGCATGGGGGACAAACAGCCAGGTAAAAACAGGGAGAGAAGCAGATAGTATATACGTATTAGTCCTAGAGGAGAAATAACTATGAAGAAACTAATAGGTGGGCAGAGGTAAGCTGAATAACAAATGGTTTCTACAGAACTGAACAGGAGTGAGAGCAGAAGCAGTGAGACTAGTCAGAAGGCTGCGGCTGTAATCTAGGTCATAGACGATGGTTGTTTGAACCAGTGTCAGCAGTTAAGGAAGTAACAAGCAGATGGGTTTTGAAAATAAGTATTCAAAGTAGAGCTTAACATATTTTCTGATGGATTGTGTACAGTTATGACAGAAAGAAAGGAGTCAGAAATCACTCCTAAGAGTTTTTGCTAGAATTACGAGAAGAATGGATGAGCTATTAATGATGATGGTGAAAGTCTGTGACAGTATCAGATTTGGAATGACCAGGGAATCTGATTAGTTTTGGACAGGCTACGTTTGAGATGCCTATTAAACATCTAAGGAGAGATATTGAGGAAGAAGTTGAATAGATGACTCCAGACTGCAGACAAAGAAATAGGCTGGAGGTGGAAATTTGAGAGCCTTCAAAACAGAGATGTTATTTAAGGATGGAGACTGGATGGAAATTACGAATAGAATGAGTGGAAATAAACAGAAGAAAATATTCAAGACCAAGCTCTAGGACATAAACAGAGATTACAGACATGAGGAGAAACTAAGAAGAGAGACTAAAATGATCTTGAGTAGCATACTTATTAAAATGAAATGTAATAAGGCATATAATTTCTAGATTAGTACAAATTTTTTCATGAATAGTTAAGTGATTTTATAGTTTTAAACTATCAAGTAACATTTGATTTTAAAATGTAAATAATATGTGTTTCAGATTATAGAAAAATTATGAATACATTTTAACAGAAATCTTATTTTTGGTCTGCAAATAAATCCTTCTCATTCTTCAGTCTGAATGAGTACAGTTCAGTAGCATTTTTTTAAAAGACATTCATCAATGAATAATAAATCCTTATATTCAAGAAAAGTTTCCTTCTATGACTACAACAGAGATAGAAGACAATTTATGTCCAACTGTCTTACAGAAAACTCTAGGTGACTTAGTGCTCACTGTTTGACACCTAGGAAGAGAACTTTCTCGTTTGATTCTAAATCTCAAGGCACAGTATCTCTTTCAAGGTTTTTGAAATTCATTGGCTGGTTTATTACTGGCAAATATAGAAGCAGGTAGTTATAAAGTAGAAATGCAAATTAGAGAGTAGTTTGAAAAGACAGGTCAAAAACTTGATTTCTTTTTTTAAAACCAATGCATAATTTCTTATAATGAAGTGGAAAATTGTATTTACCAAGCTTCTATGGAGAAAGAACTTTAATTCAAAACCATTAGAATGGGATGAACTAGTCTTTCCTGGGGGCAGAGTACATTGGAGTTAATAGGTAGGTCTTGGCTAACCTTAGGGTTAAGTATTGAGGAGAAGGGCCTAAAATATGTGAGCAAGAGCATGGGGCTGAGAAAAGGAAAATTGGAAGAAAGAGAAGAACAGCTTAATGATTAGAGAAATGTATGTGTAGTCATCAGAGGGAAAAAATGATCACAACAAAGATGGTGTTGATTTTTATATGTAACAACTACCTTGAATGGGAGACAGGGGAAAATATAGCTTAGAAAAATATTTGGGATGCTTTCTAGTTACTGCATTGTTTAAAACCTTTGCATCCCAGCTCAAAGAAAATCAAGGTAAAAATTCTATCTTACTTACTGCTTCTTGAATCTGGTTCAGTTCTTGAGTAAGCCTGAATCAAATTAAGCCACACAATTGAGCCACAATAGCAGCTATGATGGTGTAGTCATCACCTAGAATCAGACATTCTGGAGTGTGAAGTCAAGCAGGCCTGAAAAAGCATTACTCAAACAAAGCTAGTGGAGGTAATGGAATTCAGGCTGAGCTATTTCAAATCCTAAAAGATGCTCTTAAAGCATATATACCAGCAAATTTGGAAAACTCAGCAGTGGCTAAGGACTGGAAAAAGTCAGTTTTCATTTCAATCCCAAAGAAGAGGAATTTCAAAGAATGTTCCAACTACCTCACATTGCACTCATTTCACAGCTAGAGATCAGTCCTGTGTGTTCTTTGGAAGGACTGATGCTAAAGCTGAAGCTCCAGTACTTTGGCCACCTCATGAGAAGAGTTGACTCATTGGAAAAGACTCTGATGCTGGGAGGGATTGGGGGCAGGAGGAGAAGGGGACGACAGAGGACGAGATGGCTGGATGGCATCACCGACTCAATGGACATGAGTTTGAGTGAACTCCGGGAGTTGGTGATGGACAGGGAGGCCTGGTGTGCTGTAATTCATGGGGTCTCAAAGAGTCGGACACAACTGAGCAACTGAACTGAACTGAAGATAATGCTCGAAATCTTCCAAGTTAGGCTTCAAGAATAGGTGAACCAAGAACTTACATATATACAAACTAGATTTTAAAAAGGCAGAGGAACCAGAGATCAAATTGCCAATATCCAATGGATCATAGAAAAGCAAGAGAATTCCAGAAAAACATCTACGCCTACTTCACTCACTACACTAAAGATTTTGACTGTGTGGATCATGACAAACTGGAAAATTTTTCAAGAGGTGGGAATACTAGACCATCTTACCTGTCTCTGGAGAAACCCATATGCAGGTCAAGAAGCAACAATTAGAACCAGACATGAAACAGACTGGTTCAAAATTGGGAAAGGAGTATGACAAGGCTGCATATTGTCACCCTACTTATTTAACTTACAGGCAGAGCACATCATGGGAAATGCCAGGCTAAATGAATCACAAGCTGGAATCAAGATTGCAGGGAGAAATATCAACAACCTCAGATATGCAGGTGATACCACTCTAATGGTAGACAGTAAAGAGGAACTAAAGAGCCTTGTGATGAATGTCAAAGAAGAGAGTGAAAAGGCTAGTTTAAAACTCAACATTCAAAAATTAAGATCATGGCATCTGGTCCCATCACTTAATGGCAAACAGATGGGGAAAAAAAGGGAAACTGACAGTTTTTATTTTCTTGGGCTCCCAAATCACTGCAGACAGTGACTGCAGCCTGAAATTAAAAGACATTTGCTCCTTGGAAGAAAAGCTATGACAAATCTAGACAGTGTATTAAAAAAGCAAAGACATCACTTTGCTGACAAAGGTGCAGTTACTCAAAGTTATCGTTTTTTCAGTAGTCATGTACTGATGTAAGAGTTAGACCATAAAGGTCTGAGTGCTGAAGAATTAATGCTTTTGAACTGTGGTGCTACAGAAAACTCTTGAGAGTCCCTTGAACAGCAAGGAGATCAAACCAGTCAATCTTAAAAGAATCAACTCTGAATATTCACTGGAAGGACTAATGCTGAAGCTGAAGTTCCAGTACTTTGGCCATCTGATGCAAAGAGCTGACTCACTAGAAAAGACCCTGATGCTGGGAAAGATTGAGGGCATGAGGAGAAGGCAGTGACAGAGGATGAAATAGTTGGATGGCATCATTGACTCAATGGACATAAGTTTCAGCAAGCTCCCGGAGATGGTGAAGGACAGTGAAGTCTGGTGTGCTGCTATCCATGAGGTTGCAGAGTTGGACATGGCTGAGTAATGGAACAATACCACCAATTGATGCATCTATGGCAAACTCTTTATAATCTGTCATCTCTATGCCCAGGTCTCCAATTTGGAGAAAAATTGAGGGGTATAGTTAATGTCTGTGTATACAAACAATGAATTTCCAAGCCTTCACAGTTACAATGCTATGAATGCATTTTCTGAAAATTAGGTAGTGAAGGACAGGAAACCCTGTCAGGCTGCAGTCCATGGGATTGCAAAAAGTCAGACATCACTGAATAACACCACCAACAACAAGCAGCTAAATTATTAGAAAAATTGCAGTGCCAGATGACAAAAAAGAATCAAATATAAGCAGAATGTCAGTGCAAAGTCAAAAGGACAGTGTAGACTGAGGTTGAAATTACCCCTCTGGGGGAAAATGCACAATTCTGGATAGGACATTTCAGCTGGACTCTAGGTGCCAGAGGATTGGACCTGAAAAACTTCACTGATTTACACAAATTCACAAAAATGAGGATCTCAGAAAGCATTTTCTTAAAATAACTATCTGGAACATTGTTCATAGGTAAGAACATCCAGTTTCCTGGGACATTTGTACGTTTTCTCAAAAGGGAGGGGAGGTTGATATATGACTTCTAACCTGTTCCAGCAGCCTGACATACTCCCCAAAGGACTGGTTGCTGCTGTTGAATTTCCAGTTAAAGTGCCTTAGTAACCATTAGTTCAAGCCATTTATCTCTTGGAATATGCTCTTTCAAATGTGCATGAAGAGACTGTATGTGCTAATGGGAACATCGTTGTCGGCTGTTAATGATATTCTTGCATTCTTGTTTATTATTGTTGTTAAACAGAGAAATGTTTGTTAACAAACATATCTCTATAAAAAGTGAGAAATAATACCTCATCCTTAAAAGGACAGACTGTTTTATTCAACCCACCTAATTTATTTCTGTTATTGTGTTGCTTTTGTAAGCACTGAGGTTATGACATGGAGTGTTTGGTGCTATTAGTGAACTCAGATCCATCAAAACCTCCACCTAATGGCACTTAGCCCTCACTAGAGGGCATAAATACCAAGATGAATTTGAATTGAGTGCAAGTGTTGGAACAATATGTTCTGGATATGCAGTAAACTCATAGAAATATTTAAAACAAGACATAGCAAGGAAAAGGGACGAACGATATGGGTATCAGGAACACTTTTTAAGGAATATTTCTCTGTAGAAAATCATGAAAATCCCTGTGTCAACCCATTATAGGAGACCTATGATAACCATTCATCATGGCTCTAGGATGTATCTGTGAAGGAGACTCCATGCAGAGATTGGTCCTAGATAAAGCCAGTTTTATTCAGGTTACTGTCTAGGTGTGAGTGAAAGAGTCATTGATTGTTACTAAATTGAGTTAGGCAGACGGTTTGTGAAATTCAAAGTGAGTAATTCCAATGCTAATTATAAAAATTAACGTGTTCTGTTTTCCATCAGCAAAACTGAACAATCACAAGGTTTTATAAAGCATCTAATCCTTCTTCCTCATGAGGAAATTTGATCATTCCATTCTAGAGAAAAAAGTTCAAAATTTAAAAAAATAGCCTAAATCTATCCCTAGCTAATGCATCAGGGTTGAACTTTAGGTCAATGAATAAAATGTATAACCCAATTCTGTTAACAATTACATTTAAGCTATCTGAAATAAATCTTAGTTCAGCTATGGGATCATAGAACTGCAATATATTATGATTTCATCTCTCCCTTTTGGTTTGAACAATCCTTATTCAAGGTCTGTGGCAGATAAAAGGTTTCTTTTCTTCTTAAAGATGTTCCACAGTTTTAGGATTGAAGACTGGTTGACATGGGTGGATCATTAATTTGCCAATAATGCCTACATTTCTATACAATTGTGATAGAGAGGAGTTGGGTGGAGAGAGCAATCTTTAAGTGAATTGAAGCCCTGGATTTTCTTATAAAAACATTTTATAGTGACCTCCTTTGCTCTGTAAATTCTGATAAAAACAAATTATTTTCTATTTTCTCATTTTAACACACAGAAATCCATTGTTGTTGTTCAGTTGCTAAATTGTGTCTATTTAGTGACCACATGGACTGTGGGCCATCAGACTCTACTGTCCATGGGATTTCCTGGGCAAAAATACTGGAGTAGGTTGCCATTTCCTTCCCTACAGGATCTTCCCAACCCAGGGACTGAACCCACATCTCCTGCATTGGCAGGCTGAGTTCTTTACCACTCAGCAACCAGGGAAGCCCATAGAAATCCATACACATTAGCAACTTTTCACAATGCATTTGATTTTGTAGTTCTTTGTGTTTACAAAATCAATTGTAAGAGAAGGTTATTTCTATTAATTACAATGTATAAACATGTACATATTTAATCTATATAAAATATTTAAGACAATGATAATTTTAAAAACAGCTAAAATATTAAGTATATATTGGAAACTGTGAGAGACTCCCAGAGGATAAACTATAATAAATAATAAGCAAAACTTTTTTTGTCAAAATATAAAACGCTAAAGAACAAAGACTATAGGCAGAGAAGGCTCTCAGACATATTTCTTTGTGTGAGTTAGAGTGGCTATGTGGATACTTGGGGAATCGGGGAGGAAGAGTTGCACTAGTATATAACAGAAAGAAAGAAAGGAGAGAAGAGAGAAGAATGAACTTAGAAAAAGAAAAAAAAAAAAAAGCTTTCCTCAGCTACTCTCAGGCTTGTTTTGTTAGTACCTAAATAGAATTCTGGAAAAACTAAAGGAAATCTTTAGAAACCTTAATTAGAGTCTTAGAAATGAAACCCACCATAGTTAGCTACACAGGAACTGACAGTAGTCTGTTTGATCCAGTGGAAACTGGCTCAAAACATAGCCTGGGATATGGCGGGTAATCTGGCAAGTGCCAGGGTAAGACTGCTTCCAGCCCACTACCATTCTGCCCTCCCTGGCTCCAGTCTTATCCTTGGTGATGTTCCCACTTAGTGTGGGATCCAGAAATTGGCAGGTGAGTCAACTGCATGTAATTTTACTCACAGATGCAGAAAAAAATATTCTTCTCCTTTTAGAAATTTACAAAGTTCTCTTTAGGAATCTAAGACCCTGTTGGCCTGTGCCAAATGAGAATTCTGAATATTTTGTTTCACTTATTTTTAAAAGTTAAATGCCATTCATTTTTCATGGTGAAAAGTCTCATTGAAACTGCTCTCTCACATAAAGTAGCAATTCATCAAATGATCTCTTGATGTCAACCTCATTATTTTTTACCGCTCCATGCATCCAGGCACCAAACAGCACCTAAACCAATACCTAAGTTAGCCAAGCGAGCTCTCAGTGAGATCCAGTTATCTGGAGGTGGACTCTATGTTTGTCCACTGAGACGGTAAATAACCTCGTGCTGGGAGGGGCTCAAGTCATGCCACTTCTAAACTGAAGCAGCTTCCTGTTGCCACAGGATAATTTTTAATCTGCTTAGTGCTGTTACAAAGTATTACATTATTTAGAGGCCTCTGAATTCATCAAGCCCCATCCCTCTATCTTCCAATCCCATCATACTGAACCAATGCTATGCCTTCTTCCTGAAACAAACTTTTATCTCCTACTTTTCCCTCAAATACTAATGCAGACTTTCCTGACTGATTTCCCAAGCCTAGGCTGGGCACTAGGTTAAAAGAATGATGAGCTCCGGGCAAAGCATTATGGAAAAACTTGAATGTTACTTTCAACTCTCTCCTTTTATTTTAGTCCTGCACTGTGCAGATTCATTATGCATTTTAAACATAACAGCATAGTCATAGCCTTGTCAGGGTAACCCCTATGAAGCCCATAATATTTGAGGTTTGGAAAAGAACAGTGAAGTCATCTAGTTTGGCCCTCTGATGTTAATATGAAGAAGTGATTAGAAAAGGAGGGAGGTGCAAATTGGAGACACTAAGGGGAAAACTTAATTGCATGATCGAGATTATTTCATCATGATACATTATGAAAATGCTCAATTCAATGAAACTCAAAATTTATAGGTAATAGCTGAATTATTCAATTAAATTGGTTATACTTTTAAAAACTATGTATTAAACATTCCTAATTTATTAGCTAGAAATTGAGAAAACAAAGGTCCAATGTCAGTCTGGACACAGCTAAGAAGAATATTTGGGAAAGCAAAGAAAATAAGAAATCACTCAAAACTGTCACTTAAAATCACTAAATGGTGATCTATTGAAAAGTGTTTAATGATTCTAGTTCATCTATGTCTTAGTAAAAGTTCTTTCATATATATTTTTTATAAAATGGTTATGTAACCTTAGAGTAGGAGGAAAATGTAATTCAAAATGTTAATTCCTACTGTGTCAATTCTAACTAAAACCCAACCCACATTCACTCTTACAGATTCTATATTAAAACACTAAATACTTGATATATAATATTATCCTTAAGATAATCATCTTTCCCTTTTATCAAGGATTTGTGAGTTTATGTGAGTATATATATTCAAAGATGTATCGATACTCACAAACACTGCACATATATACATATGCTATACATATATAACACATATTTTGTCTTGAACATTCTTGACTACATTATATTACATTCAAATCAAAATTTAAAAAAATGTTCAGTAAACTTCCTATAAAATTGTACATGTTAAATAACAGGTGCTTTAGCATAAACTTATTCATTGTTATTAATAATAATACATTTTTGAAAATAAATTTATATCATGAATAGTTAAAATACCAAGAAAAATATGACTGGAAACTATAAAGTTTACTCAGCAATAATTATGAAATATATTGAAGGTAACCTGCATGTGCAACTAATATTTACTATTTATTAGTGTATATCTTTTAATAAGCACTTCTTTTAAAAGGAGTTTCTAAAAGATTTCTAAAAGTTAAAATAATAAAAATAAAATAATAAATATTAAATGTGTAATTTACATACTATATGTCCAAAGAAAAAATACTAAATGATATTTTAAGATTACAACAGTCCTGGCAGAAAAATGCATTTCCTGTTATGGTTTCTAGTGCATTGTGATGATGGAATTGTATTTTTCACTGAGCATTGTGCTTACCTCCACATCTTGGAATTGGGCCACTCCACATCACTTTTCCATCCATAAGTATACATGTAATTGTTTCTGTTCCCTGGGTTTTAATAAATCCTTCTTCACAAATAACTGAAATCGAACTTCCTAATTGAAAGTTGTCCCCAAATCTCCTTGCATTGATCGGTATTCCAGGATCAGGACACTCGTTATGTCCAAATGCTTGAGAACAGCAAAAGAGAAAAACATACAAACTAGTAGCATGAAACAGAACCTTGAGGATCTGGGTGATAAAAATTGATTTTTAGAAAGGTTATGTTCATTACTAGAAAAGACCTTATTAAAAACAAAACAAAACAAAACAAAAAACAAAATAGAGAGACTCTTCTCTGACCACACCTGTTTCTCTCTCTGATGTGTAATAGATGTATTGGTGTTAAAATAAGAACTGCACAATAAAATTACAACATTTCAAAATAGAATTGTTTCTGCTTATTTCTTGAAATCATTAGCTTTATCTAAGTAAAATTTCCAGGTTAAGCTGAACAAAATTCCAATTAATGTGAATACAGAACAGACTGACTATAGGTCCTTGAAAAGTTCTGTTGTGATTCATCATTTGGAATAAAGAGAGTCTCACTGTGAGAATTAACATGAAGTGTTTCAATCTAGGATGAAAGTCGTTCAATTTTTCAATAATTTTCCACATATCATTTATTCTCTGCCATCTAGGAAAAGGGAAGAGAGCTAATTCTTTTGCAATCACTATGTTCTAGGCACTGTGATAGAAGCTGTAGATATTATACATTATCACATCATTTAACATGTAGAACAGCCTGATAGCCATTTACTCTATAGAGTAACATGAAATTCAGAAAAAGTATTACTAGTTTGCCTCAGATCATCAAGATACTATTGAAATGTATCCCCTGGTCTGACTTTAAATTTTTTCTCCACAACATATTCTGTCTTGGATCATTTGTCTCATGTCTCTCAAATGAATGCAAGTTTCTTGGTTCAGGGTCAGTACCTCATTTCACCTTGTCTCATCCAGGATGTATATTTAGCCCCATCCCAGCAAGTAGCAGAATTGTAAGGACAATGTGTTTACTTAAATTTCTCATAGATTATAGGTTACATGAGCCCTATAAATTTGCAACGTAAGTGTTTAAATTAGTATAATATAAATGGAAGAGTATTTAAAGTAGCAAAGTCTAAGTAAGTAAAATCTATTTCATGAGGCATATACAATTTGATATCATATTCATACTGCATGAGTACATGCAATTATTTCAATTTTTCACTAAATCATCACTGATATTGTTCATAACTTTTATAATTATATTGTCCATCTCCTCATTTTTAAGTTAAACAGTACAAAATAATATTAAGTGAAAGTGAAGTAGCTCAGTCATGTCTGACTCTTTGCGACCTCCATGGACTGTAGCCTACCAGGCTCCTCTGTCCATGGGATTCTCCAGGCAAGGATAGTGGAGTGGGTTGCCATTTCCTTCTCCAGGGATCTTCCCGACCCAGGGATCGAACACGAGTCTCCTGCATTGCAGGCAGACAATTTACCATCTGAGCCACCAGGGAAGTCCTTTCACTTTCAATACAAAATAATATTAAGTAAATTCTAAAATGTATAAAATTTATTTTGCATGTACACTTATTTCTAATTTCTTTCTGTTGTGCTTTTTAAAAGCATAATTTTGATTAAGTCTGGTCGCTCCTGAATATAATATCTTCTGTATAATTTTTCAGGAAAAAACAATCAGTAGGAAGCAAGCGAGTAAGAATTTGAATACAATGGGTTAAATCATTTACTAGAAAAATAGAACAAGGAACAAAATAAATATTTCCATAATATCTTCAAGGTACCATAAATATTAAAGTTAAAAACATTATGCATTTAAGGAAATTCCCTGGCAGTCAAGTGCTTAGGATTTGGTGGGACCCAGAGTTCATCTTAAAGTTGGAGAACTACGATCCCTGTTTAGCCAAAAAAAACAAAAACAAAAAACAACCAGATATATGCATTTACAACAACATAAAAAGTGTAAATAGAAAAATGCATATATTCTCTATATTTATGCATATATATGAAACATTTTAAAAGGGACTTACAGATAAAGTAACTAATTTATAGAGAGGGCCTATATAACATATCACGGCTAACTTAACTTGAACAATGTGTAATTACACATTGACAACTTTTGAGTGCCAGTATTCACTAAGAGTGTCATCTTGAAAAGACAATAACCACATTTAGTTACTAATTGACAAAGCTCAGCACTGAATGCCCTAGGGCAAGGGTTTGGGGGAGGAGGGCACAATTTTTTTCAAAGAGCAGGAAATTAAATTCTATTATAATGTGACACAAATATTAACTCATCAAGTTGGTGAATGGAGTGTGGTATTTTTGCACATAACCAATAAAAATCACTGACATTCTATAGCTTCAGGTAATATATGTGGAAATAGAAGTATCAGTATGTACATTTGTTAACAAAACTAAGGTATTTTCTTTATGTGATTCTTTTTCTATATTTATCCATGTTATTTTTGGAAAATAATATTCATCCTTTTGAAACACAAAAATTGTGGATGACAGACAATAGGTAAATAACCTCAAAGAATTCTTAAAACTAGAATAATAAAATGAGCACAGTAATACAAGAATTTTCAAGGGAATAGCTCAGAAGGCAACTAAACAATAACTGCTAATGTTTATTGAGCATTTATTAGGTATATATAATGAACTGTTTACATGCATTACCCTACTCTGATTAAATAAAATTCATATTTTATGGCATGATAAATATTTAAACATAGATTTTTTTTTTCCTCCACCTTCTTGGGCCTCTTTCCTCCTCTTCAGTGTATATTGTGCATCTGCATTAACCAGATCTCCTTAGGAGATACTGCTGCTGCTGCTGCGTCACTTCAGTCGTGTCCAACTCTGCGACCTCATAGATGGCAGCCCACAAGGCTACCCCGTCCCTGGGATTCTCCAGGCAAGAACACTGGAGTGGGCTGCCATTTCCTTCTCTAATGCAAGAAAATGAGAAGTGAAAGTGAAGTCGCTCAGTCGGGTCTGACTCCTCACCATGGACTGCAGCCTACCAGGCTCCTCTGTCCATGGGATTTTCCAGGCAAGAGTACTGGAGTGGGTTGCCATCACCTTCTCCGCCTTAGGAGATAACATTCCTTCTTAATCTCCTTAATCACTTCTTAATCACTTCTTCTTAATCACCACTTGTTTTGTATATTGTCTCAAAAAATTGCCTAACTATGCTTTGACGTCTAACAGTGGAACAGTCCTCAGAGCTTTCTGAAAGACTGTCTCCCGGGTTATAATCCACAGGTTGTCTTCAAAAAAGTTTTTCATTTCTTTCTTATTTATATCAGCCAATACATTAGCTTATTCTATTAAATCTAAGCCACTGATTATTTTTTTTATTGACAACTCCTTTCAAAAACTCAATATAACTTTATTGATGGGAATGCTGAGCCTCTGTTGTTAAACCTAAAAATGTATTACAGCAAAGCCAAGATTTGAAGTTCCATAGACTGATTTTAGAGCTGATCTTAATCACTAAGGTACCATCCACACAGTGGCTTTGCTAAGTCAATTTAGTAATCCACTGCCCTAAAATTAGTAATTTCCTTCTCTGTGATACTTTGATAGTCTAGTGAATTTTATCTTTGGAATTATAATTCTGTGTTGTCATTATTTGTTTAAAATTCTCTACTGATTTGAGTATCCTGAAGGAAGATATGTTTGCATACCAGTAACAGAGTAATACGTATAGTAGATGTCAGATTATGCTTATATGATTTCATAAAATAAGTTAATATATTGGCTGATATAAAATTATATTTGAAATATATCTCCTTAATATCATGCCTCTTAAAAGGAGAAATGACACAATGAATTAAAATATGGTTAGAATCAAGGACTAAAAGACCACCCTAATAGAAATTATACATATGGTGTGCTCAAATTTCCTTATCTGAGGAACAAGAGGGCTGTTTTGTATGATTTCCTTTCTAGTTCTAATTTATAGAAATATGTCATACAGAAAAATTAAACTTACTGTTGTAAGTGATGTTAAAGCCACGTCCTGACATTGAGTGGTCAGCTTGAAATTCCAACCGTAGTATATGACTATTGCTAGTAAGATGAGAAGGCACTTCAGCCCCAGTAAAGGTTCCAAGAATTGGGGAGTCTGGAGAGTCCCCGTCTTTAATAGCAAGGAAGTCAAACTGGGATTCCAGATCAAAGTCATTGAAAGAAAGGTGTATTCGACTTCCTGGATCAGAGATTATTGTCCAGATGCAATTTAAATT
Source organism: Ovis aries (assembly GCF_016772045.2). NCBI lineage: Eukaryota > Metazoa > Chordata > Mammalia > Artiodactyla > Bovidae > Ovis > Ovis aries. Next base: position 64,768,558 of record NC_056062.1, on the reverse strand, counting down.
ATTTCCATACCCTTCTGGATAATCAGGAGAAAGGACTGTTCCCATTGGTGCAGTAAAGTTAGAGAGGCAAGGAACTGTTAAAATAGGAGAATCATAAAATATAATAAATGTTCAAAAGTAATACAGTATCTCAATTTGCCATTGTTAATAATTACAATAATCAATTAGAAGTTTGAAAAAAATATTAAACAATGTAATCTGTCTTGTAAAACAGAAAAAAATTGTTACTGTTTGCACATTATTAGGGAAGGCAACTAGTACCTTGAATCACTGTATGTTAAATATGCACGAAAACATAACTAGAGTAATAACAATTTATTTTGACATTTATCATGTCTATGTTAGAGTATGGTGCAAAGTTTTACTTTCTGTACTTCAAAAAATATTGGAGAAGAATATAGACATTTCCATAGAAAGCTCACATAATGATTGAAAACAAACAAACAAAAATAACATGTAGGTACTAACATTACCAGGATGATACAACCTGAAGAAAACTTGCAGTAAGGGTAATAACTAGGTGAACTTGATTCCTATCATGGGCATGGAATGCTCTGATAGCTTCTAACACAGATAAGGAGATGAGTTACACATGATAGTGGCTAACATTGGAAAGACAACTAAATAATCATTTTCATATCATAGTAAAGTTAGGCTTTATTCCCCCGCAGATTTTTTTTTTTAACTTAAAAAAAAATCTGATTTAAAGGTTCACACAGAAAAGTTAGAAAGCAGAGGAAGGATAAGAAAAAATGATCTATCACACAGGGGAAATCATAGTTTAAAAAAAGTATTATATTTTTCCAGTGTTTCTTCTTACGTATTTTTAAACAAAACTGAATTTATACAATTTTGTACCATACTTTATTGACAAAGGATGTGAACTTTGGCCCTCAGAATATTTTGCTAAATTCTTGTATATAAAAGTTGTATTATCTTATGCTTAAATATAACAAAAATGTATTAGATAGTGCAACACCCCTACTAGCATGAATACTGTTATTATCTGACCTTTTTATTTAATAAGAAGAATGATATCACAGTGTTTTAATTAGCACTGCTTTGCCTTCTAGTAAAGTTGAAGATTCTATTGGCATTATCTAAAGCTTAGTGGTATTTCAAGACTTTACTTCAAAATCTTTAAATCTAGGTATTCTTCCAAGAAGACAACCTTTGTCTAATATTGCAGAACCTATTAATGTAGCGTATTACATCAAAAATTGAAATATTTTAAATCATTTTAGTAGATGCTAATATTGTGTTTAATAGACTAATTTTAAATAATGCTGACTAGAACCAACTTTAAGAAAATCTAGAGAAAACTTTATGCAATTTTAAAAGGACTTAAGCCCTGAATTCTGATATATGGTAAATATGTAACAAGTAATAATTTCCTTTTTTAACCAACAATAGCTAATTTGAAAATGCAATTGAAAGATAGTTTATGAAGAAAAATAAAGTTATAAAGTACAGGACTATAAAAGGTAAGGACTAGAAATAGTCCTTACAAAAATATGAATAACTCATACAAAGAAAATTATAAACTTATTGAGAACAGGAAATTTTACAAGTGAAAAAGAGGTGCCATGGATGCCATGTTCCTGAATGAGAAAACATTATATTAAATATGTAAATTATATAGAAACTGCTTTTAAATTTCAATCAAAATCCTAACATAATCTCTTTAGAAACTTGATCTAATGTGTTGGCACAACTTGGCAAAAATAAAAAGGCAAGAATAGATATGAGAATTTTTACAAGTAAAGTGGCTACTAAGCATAATATTAAGTTATTACCATAAAACTAATATGGAATTCATAGATGTATAACACTAGATCAAAAGAAGTTACATATAAAATGCATTTGATATAATTAAGGGTTTAAAGTATTGTATTGTGTGTGTGCTCACTTAGTTGTGTCCGACTTTTTGCGACTCTATGACCAGGTTCCTCTGTCCATTGGATTTCCCGGGCAAGAATACTAGAATAGCTTGCCATTTCCTTTTCCAGAGGATCTTTCTGTCCCAAGGACTGAACCCATGTCTCTTGCACTTCCTACATTAGCAGGCAGATTCTTTACCTGGGAAGCCTAAAGTATTGTGTAGATATCTACTTAGTCTGATAACGGAGATTAGCATGATAGATTTGGTCAGTCTTCCCTGATATACTTAGAGCTTCCCCTATAGTTCAGTTGGTAAAGAATCCACCTGCAATGCAGGAGATCCAGGTTCGATTCCTGGATCAGGGAAATCCCATGGAGAAGGAAATAGCAACCCACCCCAGTATTTTTGCCTGGAGAATCCCATGAAGAGGGGAGCCTGCCAGGTTACAGTTCATGGGGTCACAAGAGCCGGAGAGGACTTGGCGACTAAACACCACCACCCTCAGATGCAGATCATTAATTCAGAGATTAGGAAACTAACGTCTGTGGGCCAAATCTAGCCTGAATTCTACTTTTTCAAATGAAATTTTATTTGAATGTAATCTGTAATCTTGAACTTTCATTTTCCTATTGTCCATGAATGCATTTCCTGCTACACTGACAGAGTTTAGTTGCAAAAGGGACCCACATAACTTATAAAAGCAAAAGTGTTGAAGAGTCCTCATACGTTCATTAGACATCTATGTTTATTAGAAATTTATTTATCACCTTTAAAAAATGCAATATAAATTTCTGCATGATATTTTTCAAATATTAGGAAATATTTGGCATCTATTCATTTAAAAAGTTCTCAGTACATGTTTAAAAATGCTAAAGAATTTTAAAATGTTAAAGAATCAACATTTCCAATAAAGGAAAATGTGTGTTTTGCAGCACAAATTAAAATTTAGATAAAATGCAGGTGTTGAAAAGTGCTAAATTTTTTTAACGTCAGTTATATTTTGAAGTAAGGTTTGTGCTAATGCCCTTGTAGGGAATAAAGGATTTCACAAATGAAAAGCATTACTATTACAAGAGTCGGATATGGATAAAAAACAAGAAAATTTTAAAATTATTTTTAAACAAGAAAATTATTTTTACTTTCATGATTATGAGCTTGTGTGTTACCATTTGTATTGAAAACTAAAATTCAGGTTTTCAATTATTGCATTCACACCTGGTAAGCTGTATTTGTTGGTAATGAAGATAGAATTTAATTTAACCTAAAAGTACATCAACAGATAAACAAATTATATTTTTGCTTCAGCTAAATTGAAATGCTTCAATGTATTTGAAGAAATACATTATTTTAATCCGAACATATTGTAGGCCATAAACATTAATGAATTTTATTCTGTGCAATATAAATAAATGGCACTTAACCATGCATTAGTGTGAGCATCTACAAGCAAAAATAAGTTAATGCATTATACATAGAATATAACCTTTAAATATTTTTAAGTGTTCCTGATTGCAAATAAGCATGTACTATCTCGTTAAAAATAAATGAGTCTATTAGAATTAGCTCAGATGTATAATTTCCATAAGAAGTATGCTATCTATAAAGTATAAAATGCCACCAATAAAGTGTTATGAGAACATATGGAAAATATACTTTGCAATTACCAAATGAACTATGTTAACTTTATTTAAATCTGTAAGGAAATTTATAGTTTGGCATAAACACACTTGTTAAAGAGAGTCCCAAAAAGTGCTACTCATTCAAAAATAATTACACAGTTCCAGTTCTTTGCAATTAATTACAAAAGCAATTATATGCAAGGACAGGGTAACATATGCTATCTGGAAGCAAAGCATTTGGTACTCACAGATACAGATGGGTATGTTTGCAGACCATTGGTTATTCTCTTGACAAACAATGGATTTCTCTCCAATTAATTCAAATCCAAACTGGCATTCGAACCTTAAAACATCACGGTTAGAAAATCCATCACCTTCCCTAATTCCATATAAGGGTGTACCAGGATCACCACAACTTTCTTTTTCAATTTCTGTAACAATAGATGATATGTCAGATTTCAAGGGTTTCAGGCATATGATATCCATATAGTCAATTTAGAGACATACATTCTCTATAGTTAGGATATTTCAGAGCAAAAGATGAAAATGTTCTCCCAATCTTAATCTTCTTTTGCTATGGTTAAGATGTAATTATCTTTAGGGAAGACTTAGTATTTTTCTCTTACTTTGAAGACAGGGAATCAAAGGTCTTCAGAGCTTATGTGGTTGTTCCTAATAATTATGAACAATAACCAGATTTTCTGTCTATACTATATACATATAGTATACATATTTACATACATATGTGTTTTCTTTAAATTTCAAAAACTTTTATTTTTGTAACCTGTACATGATACAGGAAATTGTTAGATTGAAACTAGAACACAGGGTAACATCCTCTGCCTCTGTGCTCCTACAACAATCAGTGAATTCCTTCCACATAGTATCTGCCATTCTTCCGGGTACTTGTTGGTTGAATTACCTTCCCCAACTAGACCCCTTGTAAAGCGCTTTAGAGCAGAGGTCAATTTAGTATTCCAGATAACCCTGATACATTTCTCAACAAATGTGTATTGGGTGAATTCAACTGAAGGAGTTTGAAAGAAAAAAATTCTCTTCAGAGCACATTAAAATACCCTTTCAACATATACTCAGTTCAGTTCAGTTGCTCAGTCGTGTCTGACTCTTTGTGATCTCATGAACTGCAGCACACCAGGCCTCTATCCATCACCAACTCCCGGAGTCCACCCAAACCCATGTCCATCGCGTTGGTGATACCATCCAACCATCTCATCCTCTGTCATCCCCGTCTCCTCCTGCTCTCAATCTTTCCCAGCATCAGGGTCTTTTCAAATGAGTCAGCTCTTTGCATGAGGTGTCCAAAGTATTGGAGTTTCAGCTTCAACATCAGTCCTTTCAATGAACACCCAGGACTGATCTCCTTTAGGATGGACTGGTTGGATCTCCTTGCAGTCCAAGGGACACTCAAAAGTCTTCTCCAACACCACAGTTCAAAGGCATCAATTCTTCGGCGCTCAGCTTTCTTCACAGTCCAACTCTCACATCCATACAAGACCACTGGAAAAACCATAGCCTTGACTAGACGGACCTTTGTTGACAAAGTAATGCTTTTTAATAAGCTGTCTAGGTTGCTCATAACTTTCCTTCCAAGGAGTAAGTGTTTTTTAATTTCATGGCTACAGTCACCATCTGCAGTGATTTTGGAGCCCAGAAAAATAAAGTCAGCCACTGTTTCCACTGTTTCCCCATCTATTTGCCATGAAGTGTAGGGACTGGATGCCATGATCTTAGTTTTCTGAATGTTGAGCTTTAAGCCAACTTTTTCACTCTCCTCTTTCACTTTCATCAAGAGGCTCTTTAGTTCCTCTTCACTTTCTGCCATAAGGGTGGTGTCACCTGCATATCTGAGTGTATTGATATTTCTCCTGGCATCAGTGTCTTTTCATGTGCTCAAGGAAACTTCAAACATCTAGGACCTTCATTGTGGAGTTACGAGGCTAATTGTAGATTATTGTGATGATTGTTTTGGTTTTTAGTTACAGAAGATAGCATTAACATAGCCATCCTCAAACAACACCCAGAAATTAACATTAAAAAAAAAAAACTTTGAGATAAAGTTATGATCTCTCTTGACACTCCAATGATCACACATTCCTGGTTCTTCTGTAATCAACCAGTACCAATTTGTCATGCATCTTTCTAGTTCCTTCCTCATGCTTTTAGAATTATACACACACACACACACACATATAAAATACATATTATTATAAGCATCCATATTTGCATAAATATAAAAATCCTCTTCACAAAATCTATGTAGTGTTGCTTTGTATAAGTATTGTAACTTATACTGCAGTACACTCCCAGCATATTTTATAACAATAAAATGCTTTTTAATCAAACAATAATTTTGGAGATATTTTTGAATGCCCTTGTATCCTTAGCAGAAAACATAGATAGTTATCGTGATTTCTTTAATACACTGGACTTGATTTGATATTTATTTCTTTCTGTGTCATAGGGACATTGGTCCTTTGGTCTAAATATTTTTGTTGTGCTGTTTCTATATAGACTTCATATCGAAGAAAGATTAGGAATTTTCTAGCATTCACTAGTCTTTTAAGCTAGGTTGTATAATAAGAAAATGATACCTGAGTGTTAGAATTTGCCAAAAAAATAAGCTGACTGAGTCTGGCATAATTTTGAGGTAGATATCTGACCAATGTTTCAATATCTTCTAAGGTTATTTTCCTATTTTAAAAAATTGGGGAGGATTTAACAACATAATATCACACACACACACACACACACACACACACACACACACACACACAGATATGTTAGAGAGGTGAAATTTTCCAAAATTTCCAAGTTGATAGTTTAGCAGGGGTAGAATTGTGTTATACAATCTTTAAATATATCTTTATAAAGATAAATCATTAATTTTCTTACTCCTAATGCCAAGTTATTTGTGATTAGTCTTCCAGTTTTCTTTTGTTCATATTTACAAAACATTGTCAAATTTACTAGTCTACTCAACTTCAACTCTTTTGCATTATTTTGCTATTCTTTCTCCACCTTCTTAAGCTTAAGTTTTAGGATTTGTTTCTATATTAGTTTATTTTCAGCCCTTCTTGTTTCCTTAAAAATATGCTTTTTAGTCTATAAATTTTCTTCAGAGTACTGCTTCTGTACTTAGAGCTTCTGTTGCTGCTGTTGTTCACTTCTAAATAGTTTATTGTTTCCATCTTCATTTCCTCTTTAAATCATAAACAGTTTCAATGTGCTTTTAAATTTATGGGTCTAGGCTATCATTTTGTTGCTGATTTCTAGTGTTATTGCTTTAATAATCAGTATAAGTATATCCAGGTCTCACAGTGGATAAATCAGTAAAACATATTCAATTCAATTTGATATATTTGTCAAATTGAAATAACTGATGTCCTTAATTATCTTTTGTGCACCCTCTCCAACATTTTTTTAAATAACTGTTGAAATTCCAAATAAAGTATGAATTTTGCCAGATTTCTTTGTAGTTCAATCAAGCTCACTTGCATAGTTCACATCACATTGAGTCATTCAATTTATTCAGCAAATATCTGAGGACCTATGATGTGCTAGATTCTCTTTTAGGTATTATGTGGGATAGATCAATGAATAAACAGATAATAATTCCTACTTCTTAATAGTGTATATTCCACTGGAAGTTCACAAATAATAATAAATAAAAGTCTTATTTTAGAAGGTGATATGTGCTATGGTGGTGGTACACTTTTATTTATACTTAAAATATGTTGCAATTTCTTGAATATTTTTGTGATTTGTTACTTTTTATTATTTCATAACCTATTATTTGGAGAAGGCAATGGAACCCCACTCCAGTATTCTTGCCTGGAAAATCCCATGGACGGAGGAGCCTGGTAGGCTGCAGTCCATGGCGTCGCTGAGAGTTGGACACAACTCAGTGACTTCACTTTCACTTTTCACTTTTCACTTTCATGCATCGGAGAAGGAAATGGCAACCCACTCCAGTGTTCTTGCCTGGAGAATCCCAGGGATGGTGGAGCCTGGTGGGCTGCTGTCTATGGGGTCACACAGAGGTGGACATGACTGAAGTGACTTACCAGCAGCAGCAGCAGCAGCAGCAGCAACCTATTATTTTTTTTTCTTGGACATAATTTCTCCCTTTATTTTTATGAGGATATCTAGCGTAGTCATTTCAATTAAAAAAATGTTTTTATCTGTTTCCTTGGGTATAAGCAGAAGTCTGCTTCAAGTGTAGCAGACTAAAGTTTCTTCTGAAGCAGCATATTTGAAAATGTATTTGATGAATCATAATGGTTGTCAAGCCTACGATGACAAGTGCAGGAGGCAATTATTTGAATGAGTGGTCAAATAAGTGTTTTTATTGGCTTGCTTCTGTAAACTTCAGGCTTATTTCTTCTAATGTCAGAATCATGTCACACGTCTAGGTATAAATTATCTCCTCTGGTGATCTACTTTTACACTTCACCCTGAGTTGGGGATCCCTCCCTCTTGATAACTACATTTGACTCCATTTTATATCTGGGTATTTTGCTCTGAAGCCAAAATATTTTCTTCTGTAGCAATTACTCATTTTCTCAAGATTTCCAGTGGCCTCTTCTCTGGAGGTTTCTGGTCCTAATGAATGATGGTCTTAGGCAGAAAGTATAACAACAGCAGCCCATAGAGGCACTGGCTTATGAAATTCTCAGCTTGTCTCTGTATTCCATATATATATACATATATATGTGTGTGTGTGTGTGTATATATATGTATATATATATATATTTATATGCTTATTTATATTTATGGATCTCAGAAATCCCCTATAGCTTTATAATAACTGAGATGTTCTCTTCTTAAGCATCAGATTTTTAAGTGTTTTTAAAAATGTGTTTTCTATCATCTTTGGGCTAGTAATGAGAATAGGTGCTTTCTCTACTATATTATTTTGAAACTATTTTTTTTCTTTGCTCCTTTAAAACGATATTCTTTAAATCAATAATATACTTTCAAATGAAGATATAAATTGAAGTTGCAATATTCTCTTAGACTGAGAAACAACATACAATAAGAAAAATAACCATATATCCCCTGATAGCTCAGTTGGTAAAGAATCTGCCTGAAATGCAGGAGACCCCGTTTCAATTCCTGGGTCAGGAAGATCCACTGTAGACGGGATAGGCTACCCACTCCAGTATTCTGGCCTCAAGAATTCTGTAGACTGTATAGTCCATGAGGTCCCAAAGAGCTGGACACAACTGAGCGACTTTCACTTTCCTTCACTTATTTTATAGCATTGCCTTTGAAATTATTTCCTATTGAGGCAAGACTAATATCTGAATAAATAATTCATATACAGCAGATGAGTGTTATAATAGAGTTTTGCACAAAAATCAGTTATTAGTAATAGTAACTACATTTATTTTACATAGAAATTGTACTGATATTATGAAAAAATCTTTTTAAAATATTTAATCTTCATAACAAAAATATAATGGAACTATTACCATCTCTATTTACTGATAAAAAAAATCAGAGAAGTTAAGTAATACTCAGAGAAATAATGCTGCAGACTGAATGTTTTTGTCTCCCCCTAGCTTTATATAGTGAAACATAATCCCCGATGTGATGATATTTTGATGTGGAGTCTTTGGAAGGTGATAAGGTCATGAGGGTGCAGCCTTCATAAATAGCATTTCTGCCCTTATAAAAGAGGAATTCACAAAAGTCCCTTACCTATCTAGCCATGTGAGGACACAGGGGAAAAACAGCCCTTCTGTGAACAGGAAATGGGCTCTTATCAAACACTGAATTTCCCAGCACCTTGATCTTGGACTTAGTTTTCATACTTGTTTATAAGTCACCCAGTCTATAGTATTTTTTGTTATAACAGTCAAAACAAATAAGATATAGATATTAACTTGCCAAATTTCACAAAATCAATAGCAGAATTTAGGTCTGTCTCAATCTATAGCCACAATCCCCAAGCTACTGTAAAGAAATTTTCATTCATTAATTACCCGTTTATGAAACATTTGTTTAATTTCTAATATGTATCAAAAATAAGACTAGGCACTAGGAATATAAAGACAAATAAGATGTAGCATATGTCCTTAAATGAGGGCAAAAGGAGGTACAGCAAAGGCCCCTTGAATTGGAGGTTGACAGCTAGGTAGAAGTTTCACAGCAGAGGTGAGCCTGAAACTATCTTAGAGCTATTTTACTACGTGAACTGGGGAAGAATAAGGAAGGAAAGGTTTCCTAGGTGGAAAAAGAAGAGAAGTATTAGAAAAGATAAAGTCTTTTCTCTTTCTTTAGATGAGGTTACTTGGTGTTAGGAGCCTGTCTGAGTTCTTTCAAGATATTATAAGAGAATGTTGTTGTTTAGTTGCCATGTCATGCCCGACACTTTTGCTACCCCATGGACTGTAGCCCACCAGGTTCCTCTGTCCATGGGATTCTCCAGGCAAGAAAATTGGAGTGGGTTGCCATGGCTTGTAAACAACAGAAATTTGTTTCTCATAGTTCTGAAGGTTGAAAAGTCCAAGATCAAAGTGTCAGTAGATTTGGTATCTGGACAGGGCTCATTTTCCAGATTCACCAATATCTTTTTGCTGTGTCCTCACATGGTAGAAAGGGCTAGGGAGCTCCTAGGGTACTAATTCCGTTTATCAGGGGCCCACTCTCATCACTTAGTCACCTCCTAAAGGCCCCATGTACAAATATCATCACATTGGGGATTAGGTTTCAACACGTGAATTTTAGAAGCACAAATATTCATCCTATAGCGGAGACAATGACAGTGGCAACAAGAGATGAGGCGATAGTGAGGTCAAGTAAGTGATAATCGGGCTAGAGGCCAAACAAGTAGTAGCAAGGCTAAGGAAGCAGCCAGTAAATTTGTAAGATCAGGTATAAATGAGGGGACTGTACAAATCATGAATGTATTGAGGATAAGGTAGCTAGACTTCTCACTATCCAGAAGGGGATGTAGAAAATTGGAAGGCTACAAAGAATTCTCAGTGGACAAACTAAAATTGGAGAAACTGATGTTAATTCATGTTTAAAATATAGATATACACAGATAGAGATGAATGTGCCTGTATTATACCAAACATTACACATATGCACATATATGCATGCACAGATATTGTCTAGCCCCATCCACTGAGAGTCCTACAAACAATAAGTACTTATAGCAACAAGGACATGAGTGCTCACATCCTGGTGTCTGAATACCATTCTTCACTAACGGGAATCAGGAAACTGCTTCCAGCAGTAGTCAAGGAAACATAGAGGACAAAACTGGAACACCTTGTGTAAAAAGAAATCTTTAAAGAATGATGACGACATATTGAAAAGACATGCAGGCCAGCCTGAAGAAACTACACTGGCCATTCTAGGGCAGCTTAATCAGTTGTGTCAGCCCCTTACAGGTTTGAGGCATGGAGCAACCATTGGTACAGTCATCTTTATTTTGTTTATTGCAGCAAAATTGTAGTAGCTCCAGGATCCAGATTTGATCCCACAAAATTGCCAGAAACTTGGTCTTCCTCAACAGCTTCTCTAAGGTGCTACACTGCCACTTGTAACTGTGGACAATTTAATGTCTGAGGGATAAACTTTGACTACCAAGAAAAAAGATGAGAAGGAGACCAGAAGAAATATTGCTCATCTGTCTTCTCACAAAACAGGTGGTTTGAAACCACAGCTGGTCCATGAGGCCCACATGGCCTATACACTGTGTTTTTCTTGAGGCTGTGGCTACACAGTAACTTACTACCTTATATTTGATCCCCCTACTTCCCTGTTATATCTCTTTTTTCCCTTCATTTTTGCTGTCTTGGAATTGCACTCTGCCCTCCCCACATAAAATTTTAGTCTATAAGCTTCATCACAGCCTTTGTTTTCTAGAGACTCAAAGATAAGATGGGGCTTCCCAGGTAGTGCTAGCAGTAAAGAACTGACCTGCCAATGCAGGAGACATAAGATAAGTGAGTTCAATCCCTGGGTTGGGAAGATCCCCTGCAGGAAGGTATGGCAACCCACTCAAGTAACCTTGTCTGGAGAATCCCATGGACAGAGGAACCTGGTGGGTTACCATCTGTAGAATTGCATAAAATCAGACACTACTGAAGTGACATTGCACACATGTGTGCAAAGCTTTAATAAGTAACTTAAAACTGGCAAGCAGTCAGTAAAAAAATTAAGGGATTAGGCTATCTAAAGGTCCCAGGAAGATAAGATTATTACTTCCCATTATTGAGAGATTATAATTTGACAGATTTGCTAAATACTTATCTGCTTTAACTTATGTATCACTTATTATAACACTGAGAGGAAGACCCTATTTATTCTACCTTAATGGGTGAAAAAATGAGGTTCTGAGAAGCTGACTAAGGTCAGATATGTAGAAATAGTTCAAGTCAAGTAAGTTTCCACTCAACATCTACCTGACTCCAATGACCAAATGCTGTCATCATTCAATACTGCTTGAGAGAAAGGATGGAGAGAATACTGTTAGCCAGGCACAGGAATAATTAAGGAAAGAAAATTGCTTCCAGTACTGGAACAGGGGAAAAAAAAAAAAAGCAACATTAATTTTAAGAGAGGTTCTTGTCTTGAATATTTCAACACACCAAACCACCTTTATGGCACCAGGATAATTCTTAAACTATCCATATCTCTTCAAATTCTATACTATGGGAGTCCTCGTGTTTTAAATCTTTCCTGTCTCTTCCTTTTGGTCTGCAACCATTTTCCTACTAACTACCTAAGTGTCAGGCATGTCAGGACATTTTCACGTCAACATGCTCTTAGGGAAGATGTCTCATCCAGGACAGAAGAAATGTCCCGGAGATTAATATCTGGGGAAATTCCTATGCATCTTTTAAGGTCTAACTATACCTCTTTCAGAATCTTCCAGTTTATTGTGATCCACACAGTCAAAGGCTTTGGCATAGTCAATAAAGCAGAAATAGATGTTTTTCTGGAACTCTTTTGCTCTTTCAATGATCCAGCAGGTGTTGGCAATTTGATCTCTGGTTCCTTTGCCTTTTCTAAAACCAGCTTGAACATCTGGAAGTTCACGGTTCACGTATTGCTGAAGCCTGGCTTGGAGAATTTTGAGCATTACTTTCCTAGGGTGTGAGATGATTGCAATTGTGTGGTAGTTTGAGCATTCTTTGGCATTGCCTTTCTTTGGGCATACCAGACCACCTGACCTGCCTCTTGAGAAACCTGTATGCAGGTCAGAACACAACAGTTAGAACTGGACATGGAACAACAGACTGGTTCCAAATAGGAAAAGGAGTACGTCAAGGCTTTATATTGTCACCCTGCTTATTTAACTTCTATGCAGAGTACATCATGAGAAACGCTGGCTTGGAAGAAGCACAAGCTAGAATCAAGGTTGCCAGGAGAAATATCAATAACCTCAGATATGCAGATGACACCACTCATGGCTGAAAGCGAAGAGGAACTAAAAAGCTTCTTGTTGAAAGTGAAAGAGGAGGGTGAAAAAGTTGGCTTAAAGCTCAACATTCAGAAAACTAAGATCATGGCATCTGGTTCCATTACTTCATGGGAAATAGATGGGGAAACAGTGTCAGACTTTGTTTTGGGGGTTCCAAAATCACTGCAGATGGTGATTGCAGCCATGAAATTAAAAGATGCTTACTCCTTGGAAGGAAAGTTATGACCAACCTAGATAGCATATTCAAAAGCAAAGTTATTACTTTGCCAACAAAGGTCCGTCTAGTCAAGGCTATGGTTTTCCAATGGTCATGTATAGATGTGAGAGTTGGACTGTGAAGAAAGCTGAGCGCCAAAGAATTGATGCTTTTGAACTGTGGTGTTGGAAAAGACTCTTGACAGTCCCTTGGACTGCAAGGAGGTCCAACCAGTCCATTCTAAAGGAGATCAGTCCTGGGTGTTCATTGGAAGGACTGATGCTAGAACTGAAGCTCTAATACTTTGGCCACCTCATGCGAAGGTTTGACTGACTGGAAAAGACTCAGATGCTGGGAGGGATTGGGGGCAGGAGGAGAAGGGGGAGCCACGTTAGGCACTACTGACAGGACACAGAGGATGAGATGGCTGGATGGCATCACTGACACAATGGACATGAGTTTGAGTGAACTCCAGGAGTTGATGATGGACAGGGAAGCCTAGCATGCTGTGATTCATGCGGTCGCAAAGAGTCAGACACGACTGAGCGATGGAACTGAACTGATACCTCTTTCATAAAGATTGACCTGAGTTTGTAACTCTAGTCACTTGCTCCTTTCTTTGCAGTTCTATAGGCCAATATCCACTGGATCATAGAAAAAGCTAGAGAATTCCAGAAAACAAAACAAAGCAAAAACATCCATTTCTGCTTCATTGACTATGTTAAAGCTACTGACTCTGTGGATCACAACAAACTGTAGAAAAATTTTAAAGAGATAGGAATACCAGACCACCTTACCTGCTTCCTGAGAAACCTGTATTCAGGTCAAGAAGCAATAGTTAGAACCAGACATGGAAAAACAGACTACTTCAATATTGTGAAAGGAGTATGTCAAGGCTGTAATTTCTCACCCTGCTTATTTAATTTTTATGCAGAGTACATCATGTGAAATGCCAGGCTGGATGAAGCACAAGCTGGAATCAAAATTGCCAGAGAAATATCAGTAACCTCAGATATGCAGATGACACCAGCCTTATGGCAGTAAGTGAAGACGAACTAAAGAGCCTATTGATGAACATGAAAGAGGACAGCAAAAAAACTGGCTTAAAACTCACATTCAGCAAACAAAGATCATGGCATCAGGTCCCATCACTTCATGGCAAACAGATGGGGAAACATTGGGAACAGGGAGAGACTTTATTTTCTTGGGCTCCAAAATCATTGTATATGGTTACTGCAGTAATGAAATTAAAAGACTCTTGCCCCTTGGAAGAAGCTCCTTGATAACATATTAAAAAGCAGAGCCATTACTTTGCCAACAAATGTCCATATAGTCCAAGCTATGGTTTTTCCAGTAGTCATGTTTGGATGTGAGAGTTGGATATAAAGAAGGCTGAGCACTGAAGAACTGATGCTTTTGAAGTGTGATGTTGGAGAAGACTCTTGAGAGTCCCTTGGACAGCAAGGAGATCAAACCAGTCAATCCTAAAGCTAATTGGTCCTGAATATGCATTAGAAGGACTGACACTGAAGCTGAAGCTCCAATATTTGGCCACCTTATGTGCAGAGCTGACTTATTACAAAGGCCCTGATGTTGGGAAAGATTGAAGGCAGGAGGAGAAGGGGGCAACAGAAGACGAGATGGTTGGATGGCATCACTGACACAATGGACATGAGTTTGAGCAAGCTCTCGGTGATGGTGAAGGACAGGGAAGTCTGGTATGCTACAGTCCATGGGATTGCAAAGAGTTGGACATGACTGAAAGACTGAACAACAACAAGCCTTAGGGATACTTATATCAATCCATGTATTTTACTATAATTATTTACTCATTTGTCTCTTCCCATGATATTTTATTCATAACTTTGCACATCTGTATACATAGTGATGACAAACATTTATAATTCATTTATGTGTTAGGCAAAGTTCTAAGCATTTGTTATATTTAACCTTGACACAACCCTATGCAGACCCAATGAGGTAAGTAACTTGCCTAGAGTCACACACATTTTAAGTAGTAAACCTATGATTTGAACCCAGATGGTATGGTTCCATGATATGAATTCTTAAGCATTATGCTCTTTCTCGAGACTAAAGGTCAAGAATGGTTGTGTAATATATAAAGAAAGAAGGAAGGTAATTAAAAATTAGTATATAAAAGTATGTGGTACTATCTGTAAACCATATAAGCAATTACATATTCTCATAGTTATAGGGACCTATACATACAGGAAGTCACAGAATGACACATTACTGTTGTGACTTTGGAATAATTTAAATTTTATAGTTGTCTTATAATTATAGGAAATTTGTGCTGAATATTTTGTTTACCTCTCAAGAACCATTCTTTACCCGTTTCTTCCCTGAGTCTTGCCTCTGTAGGGTGGGATTAAAGGCTGACCCACATGGACCCAAGACAGATAGGCTCCTATACCACTCGACTTTCTGAATGTGTAATAAGCAGTCGGACCACTGGCATGAGAAAGGATGAGAAGGTTGGGCAATAGGGGTATTTTCTCCCATCTTCTCTGCCTGATCACCATGGGATAGCTCTGTTCCTATACTGAAAACCACACTTTTGTCATGCTGCCCTCTCCCCACAGTGATCCTCAGTGCTATGATTATCATTCTGAAAGGTGATAATAGCTCTCTGTTGTCACTAGCCATGGATACTGTATAACCTCTTGGTTTTAAGCTCGACTCACACATAGCCAGTGAGAAAGTGTCATTTGTTACCTGCATTGTCCCTGATTTATAGAATACAGCTTACATTGAAATCTCAGTGCAACACAAAAATAATTTAGTTTGCATTGTACTGATTCTTGATTTTATTATCTTATGACACTTTGTTTCTTAGAATATAAAGTGGGGTTGAGATTTCTCTAACAAGCGTCTCCTCCACTGGGAGTCAGCTAAACACTGTGCATCATTCACAAACAAGTTTGGAAGGAAGGAACAGAATAAGTATCCATTCCCAGAGTCAGAGGTAAGCACCCGTAAAGTAGCACCTGATTCTGCTCTTTTTCGTCCCTCCTGTGGAGGCAAAGGAATCAGAAGCTAGAGAAGAGAGTTGAAATAAATGAGGATGAGGGGTCAGATGAAATATAAGCTGAGCACTTGGGAAGGCTCTCCTGTAGTGAGTTGAGAACAAAATAGAAAACAAAGGTTTAAATGACAGTGCTTGAAATTTGTAGAGCAGGAATATTTCAATATCTTGTTTTAGTAATCAAGAAACTTTTATCCTTGATGCCTAAAGTAATAAACTCTAATTTTAAATTCAACAAGATTTCTAGCCAAAAACTAACATCTGGCCTTCAAGTGACATGGAAATTCTCATTGATCAATCTCTGACCTGACAACAGTTGACACTGTAATTCAAATATTTCACAGAGGAACTGTGTAAGTTAAAAGAAAGTGATCTGTAAAACTTGCAGTTTTGCTGATTCTTAATGTTAAGAACCCTCTTGGGAAATCTCATTACCTTAGTAACGGGCTTACAAAGGTCGTGAAATACAGAATCATGCAGCTGAAAAAGACCTTGTGAGTTAAACTCTGTTTCACCCTCAAGGATCTCAGACAAATGAGACCAAAATTTAAACAGATTTTGAGAAGGAAAGCTATAGCTCCCACACAAAGAAATGAAGGACATATTTGCAATAATAAATGTGTAAAGTGTCTTATCACAATGTGAAAACACTGACATTGAAAAGCTTCAGATTAGATGTGATCATTTAATAAAAAATTGAGAATGCTGCTCAAAGAAAAGACAGCTGAAGTTTAGCATTTTGCATAGGGCTGGTGTAGAAGAACATCTTGCTGCCAGTAAGTAATTAAATAATACATTGTTTTGATATACCATATAGCAATAGAGGTACTCATTCAAAACACAAAATTACTCAATTTTTAATCATATTTCACCTTAAAAATTACTGAACACCTTAGTATGCTTAATAGAGTTAGGAACTCTGTGATTAAAAAAACAAAAGAATTGATGCTTTTGAACTGTGGTGTTGGAGAAGACTCTTGAGAGTCCATTGGACTGCAAGGAGATTCAACCAGTCCATCCTAAAGGAGATCAGTCCTGGGTGTTCTCTGGAAGGACTGATGTTGAAGCAGAAACCAATATTGTGGCCACCTGATGCGAAGAGCTGACTCATTTGAAAAGACCCTGATGTTGGGAAAGACTGAAGGCAGGAGGAGAAGGGGATGACAGAGGATGAGATGGTCAGATGGCATCACTGACTCAATGGACATGAGTCTGGGTAAACTCTGGGAGTTGGTGATGGACAGGGAGGCCTGGCATGCTGCGGTTCATGGGGTCACAAAGAGTTGGACATGACTGAGCGACTGAAGTGAACTGAACTGATAAAAAAACAATGTGCTTTTCTTTGATTCTAAATATGATGCTATTTGACATTTCATTAATTTGGAGATATTTTTATGGTTGTATTGATGATCTCTGATTGTTTCCAAGGCAAACCATTCAACATCAGAGTAATCCAAGTCTGTGCCCCAACAACTAATGACAAAGAAGCTGAAGTTGAATGGTTCTGTGAAGACCTACAAGACCTTCTAGCACTAACAGCAAAAAAAGATGTCCTTTTCATCATAGGGGAATGGAATGCTAAAGTAGGAAGTCAAGAGATACCTGGACTGAAACAGGGAAGTTTGGCCTTGGAATACAAAATGAAGCAGGGCAAAGACTAACAGAGTTTTCCCAAGAGAACACACTGGTCATAGCAAACACTCTCTTCCAACAACACAAGAGATGACTCTACACATGGACATCACCAGATGGTCAATACCTAAATCAAACTGAGTATAATCTTTGCAGTCAAAGATGGAGAAGCTCTTTACAGTCAGCAAAAACAAGACCGGAAGCTGACTGTGGCTCAGATCATGAACTCCTTATTGCCAAATTCAGACTAGATTGAAGAAAGTAGGGAAAACCACTAGGCCATTCAGGTGTGACCTTATGATTATACAACAGAAGTGACAAACAGATTCAAGGGATTGATCTGATAGACACCCTGAAGAGCTATGAATGGCGGTTTGTGATAATGTACTGGAGGTGATGATCAAACCATCCCCAATAACAAGAAATGCAAAAAGGCAAAACAGCTGTCTGAGGAGGCCTCACAAATAGCTGAGAAAAGAAGAGAAGTGAAAGGCAAAGGAGAAAAAGAAAGATATACCCATCTGAATGCAGAGTTCCAAAGAATAGAAAGGAGAAATAAGAAAGTCTTCCTAAGTGAACAATGCAAAGAAATAGAGGAAAACAATAGAATGGGAAAGACTAGAGATATCTGTCAAATCCTGAAAGATAATGCTGTTAAAGTGTTGCACTCAATATGCCAGCAAATTTGGAAAACTCAGCAGTAGCCACAGGACTGGAAAAGGTCAATTTTCATTCCAATCCCCAAAAAAGGAAATGCCAAAGAATGTTCAAACTACCACACAATTGCACTCATCTCAACGCTAGTAAAGTAATGCTCAAAATTCTCCAAGCCAGGCTTCAACAATACTTGCATCGTGAAATTCCAGATGTTCAAGCTGGATTTAAAAAAGGCAGAGGAACCAGAGATCAAATTGCCAACATCTGCTGGGTCATTGAAAAGGCAAGAGAGTTCCAGAAAAACATCTCTTTCTGCCTTATTGGCTATGCCAAAGCATTTGACTCTCTGGATCATAACAAACTGTGGAAAATTCTGAAAGAGATGTGAATACCAGACCACCTAACCTGCCTCTTGAGAAATCTGTATGCAGGTCAGAACACAACAGTTAGAACTGGACATGGAACAACAGAGTGGTTCCAAATAGGAAAAAGAGTACTGCAAGGCTGTAAGAATATACAGCCCTGTTTATTTAACTTATATATGCAGAGTACATCATGAGAAATGCTGGGCTGGATGAAGCACAAGCTGGAATCAAGATTGCTGGGAGAAATATTAGTAACCTTAGATATGGAGATGACACCACCCTTATGGCAGAAAGTGAAGAGGAACTAAAGAGTCTTGATGAAAGTGAAACAGGAGAGTGAAAAAGTTGGCTTAAAGCTCACATTCAAAAAACTAAGGTCATGGCATCCTGTCCCATTACTTCATGGCAAATATATATTACTTTATGGAAACAGTGGAAACAGTGAGAAACTTTATTATTTTTTTTTTGGTGGGGTGGGGCTCCAACATCACTGCAGATGGTGACTGCAGTCATGAAATTAAAAGACACTTGCTCCCTGGAAGAAAAGCTATGATAACCCGAGTGAGCAAAGCAGAGACATTACTTTACCAACAAAAGTCTGTCTAGTCAAGGCTATGGTTTTTCCAGTAGTCACATATGGATGAGAAAGTTGGACCATAAAGAAGGCTGAGTACTGAAGAATTGATGCTTTTGAACTGTGGTGTTGGAGAAGACTTGAGAGTCCCTTGGAGTGCAAGGAAATCAAATCAGTCTATCCTAAAGGAAATCAGTCCGGATATGCATTAGAAGGACTGATCCTGAAGCTGCAGCTCCAATAATTTGGCCACCTGATGTGAGCAGGTCACTCATTACAAAAGACACTGATGCTGAGAAAGATCTGATGCAGGAGTAGAAGGGGACAACAGAGGATGACATTGTTGGATGTGGCATCACTGACTCAATGGGCATGAGTTTGAGCAAGCTCTAGGAGATGGTGAAGGACAGTGAAGAT
This sequence comes from Ovis aries, assembly GCF_016772045.2. Lineage (NCBI taxonomy): Eukaryota > Metazoa > Chordata > Mammalia > Artiodactyla > Bovidae > Ovis > Ovis aries. The sequence goes on along the minus strand of NC_056062.1, from coordinate 64,748,707 downwards.
TGGCATGCTGCAGTCCATGGGGTCACTAAATGTTGGACATGACTGAGTGACTGAACAACAACAATTGATGCATTTATGGCAAACCATTTATAAGTTGTCATCTCTATGCCCAGGACTCCAATTTGGAGGATAATTGAAGGGTATAGTTAATGTTACATATACAAACAATAAGTTCCCAAGCCCTCACAGTTACCATGGTATGAATGCATTCCTTCAAAATTCAAAGATGATGACATTAGGTGGGGACTTTCAGAGGTGGTTAGGTCATGAAGTCAGAACCCTCATATATAGGATTAGTGCTCTTAGGAGAGAAGCCCCAAAGTGACCACTTCCCCCTCTACTATGTGAGGAGGATACAACAAGGCCCCAGTTATGAAACTTGGAAAAAAATTCTCAGATTGACCACACTGGTGCCTTGAGTTTGGACTTTCAGCTTCCAGGACTGAGAAATAAATTTCTGCTGTTAATAAATCATGCCATCTCTGATATCTGTCGTATTTTGTTGTAGCAAATCATCCCTACTTCCCAAGACAAGAAAACTAAGACAATAGGTACATAACCCATAAACTTGGATTATGATATTTTACTCCTACACTCTCTTTATTCACCAGATTTTTTTTTTTTTCTGGCCATGGGCTTCCTGGGGTTTTCTGCTAAGACTCTACCTAACAATTATAATTCTACCATCTTTCTCTCTCTCAGATGAACTTGTTGGAATATAAGACAGTGAGACTAAGATTTTTCAAAAATGACCAAGCATTCTCTCTTTTAATTAAAGAGAAATAAATAAAATTTTAAAACTTAAATGAAAGAAATAAAATACATTTTTAAAAAATTAAAAAGAAAATAATACAATAGAAAAACTTCAAACCCAGAAATAACATTAATAATGCTTAATCCAATAATTCCTTAGTATAAACATTTGATTGTACAAAACAATTTAATGAGACTAGGTAGAAATCAATTAAAGCAAACAAACAAAAAATAATTCTTGATGTTTCTTATGATAATAAAGAAACTTAGTTCAGGGAATCTAAGGCTAGTCTTACTAACTTAGTATAAGCAATTCATTTCAGTTCCATTTGAAACTAAGGATCCACCGTGTATTAAGAACTGTGCTAGGAACTAGGGCTACAAAAAGGTGTATATCATTTCCTTGCCCTAAAAAAAAAAAAAAGAATATAAGAACTGCCAAATAAGTGAATTCGGTACACACACACATACACACACACACACACACACACATATATATATATATATATATATATATATATATATATGTATATATACATATACAAATTCCTTGACACATATTTTTAAGAAAAAAAAATGAACTATGCTCCGGTCAGCACCTATTCAAGAAAATGTAAAACATACATATTTTACAACTCCAAGATGATCTGAGAATTGAAGTGCATTTCCTATATATTTAAAGATAAACTGTAAAGTGATAAGTAAACCCTTCTTCCTGAATTCCTTGTGGTATTATCCTTAAATTTTGACCAATGTTTATACTTGAGGATCCTTCAAAAGACCTACTTAGTATCTGCCTTAAGTTTGTAACTAAGCACAGGACCTATGACAAAAAGACAATAAGGAAGGCTGATTGAGATTAGGAAACCCAGGGATAGACTCAAGGGCATTTATATCATAAACATCTCAAACGTAAGTACATTTCAGCTAAGTACAGGCGGTGTCATTATCAATTTTGTCAGTTGCAGCGACCTCACTCATTCATACATTCATTCTTTCATTTGTATATTCAATCCTCCATTAGTATGTTCATTCAAGCAAAATGTCTTAAAACTATATTATACTTTAAATCCTGGGAATGCTGGGATTGACAATCTAGTAACTAGATGACAATCTAGTAACTTCCTACCAGGAAAAGACTATGCATGCCTGTTAAGTCACTTTTATACTACATAATTTAGTTTTATGATACATAATTTAGAATTATTGAATTCTCCTAAATTTTGAAATTGAAAGTCAAAATGATCCTATAAATTGAAACATGAAGTAAACTTGGGCAGATCTTAGGGGATATGTGTGATTAAGGTTGGGGTACAGGGTACATGGCATTAAAGTTTGGGACATTTCAAGTACAATAAACAGACTGATGAAAGGATAATAGTGTGAAATATCACATTTGGAAAAATTCAAGTAACTTACCATGGCTGACGGTTAGGGTAAAAGAAGGGTAAGATAAGAGATGAGGATGGGGAGATGTGGGGTGCCCTGTGTGAAGGCCTTCACACTGTGAAGGGCCTCTGATTTTATGCTAAGCAGAGATAAACCATTTATAAGTATTTTGATGAATACTTAAAATACTCCACCAATAGCACACACACTAATGTCTTGTGAAATAATCTAAATATGCTGTAGAGTCAATTAAAGAGACGTGACCTTACTCCTTGGGGGACTTAAAGTTTAATATTGAAGCACAAAAATGGAAGCACCAGGAAGCATTCCTTTTTAATAAGAAGACTCAGTATAGCATTGTTCACTTCAACTTCACTTAACCTGTCTATTCCTTAAATATTTTTTTTGAAGTACCTTGAATAAAAGACCAAAGTGAAATATAGATTTTTGTCCAAATCTCTGTAGCTACCTGGTTAAAAGAGTTTGCAAGCAGTGACAGATCAATATTTTTTGAACTATAATAGCAATCAAAGTAAATGGATCTTTCTTTTGAAAGTATCATAACTGCTAGCAGCCTAAGAACAGTATTCAAAATCTAAACATTCTTGCTCTTACTGTATCTACCATATGGTCAAAGGACTTACTTGGAGGTTTATCTATAAAGCAAGTAAGAAGAATCAACCACTCTTATTATAAAAAAACAATACTGAGAAAATCCAGAGTGCAACAAATAAGCAGAATATGTCTTTTGTTTTTTAAAAATAACAATATTGATATTGTTAGCTCTTTATAGGATTAAGTCATGGGACTATCCACATAAGCTCTCTCAGACAGAAAACAGGTATTGAGCATCCATATGTGCTCAACTAGGGTGGTCCCAGATGAACTGGTCTGAGTGCTCAAATGATAAACATAATATTTACTCAGACACTTTGAAGCACTGATGACAGATATAAAAACAACAAATAAAACATAATATTAGATCTCTGAAGCCAATTTCTTCATATAATTTGAGTCTCTGAGGCTACTGTGATAATCACTTCTCTATTGTCTTTCTCTATCTTTCAAGTTCCAGGGGTTCTAGTTTCTGGAGAGGACCCTCTACTCATCACGTACATTTTAGTTTAAATGTGAATTATCATGTTACTTGCAAGTTATCTACATCTTAACTCATCTCAAGTAGTTAGATGAATGCCTATAATTTTTAAAGATTATTAAAAAGTCAGGTGTCTGGCTTTATTCATTAACAGCTTAGTATGCACAAGCCATAATATTTAAGGCTGTAAAAGTTTATAAAATTGAATAAAGTGTAGATATTGTGAATAAGGACAGAAAGTTTACTAAGTATATAATATGGATACAAATGTATAATTTAATGTGAGGCAATATGTGAAAATTCTGTTTCTATTTATTCAAGGTGTTTTATATTTAGAAACTAAGGAGTGGAAAGATTATTTTCAGGTTGGGAGTGGGTGAGTATAAGGATGATCACAGAAGACTGTTTCAAAGGTGTTGAATTTTATATGATACCTAATGAATGAAAAGGACATTTATAAATGGAAATTAGCAAATACATTACAGAAGGATAGGAGGATATATTAAGGTTTGAACAAGGAAAAACTTGACAAGACATGAGTGAAAAAGTAGCTTACAGCAGACAGTGCCTAGCTTTTTATATCTGTTAAGAGTAGAATTGATAGTGTGAAAATGGAGATGAATAAAGATTTTTGGAGTAGAAGTAACAGCTAAGAGTAACCTGAAGTCCATGAAAAGAGAAAGTACAAGTGAAAAACCTGGAGCTAGATACTGGAATAATTCAAGCAACACAAAGACTATTTGAGTTGTGACCAAAACATAGGTGAAAAATATAAGTAAAATACATATGATTAGCCATGGAACGTATTTGAAGTGGGGAGTACAGAAAGAAGATAACAAGTTGTAAATGAAGATAAGAAATATTTTCCAAATATTAAGTTTAAGAGGCATTGTAGAACAAAAGTGAGGCTTAATCCCCAAAATAGTTTATGATATACTTTGAACGCATCCATGCTAAGTCATTTCAGTCGTGTCTGACTCTTTGCAACCCTATGCACTGTAGTCCACCAGGCTCCTCTGTCCATGGAATTCTCCAGGCAGTAGTACTGAAGTAGGTTGTCATGTACTCCTCCAGGGGATCTTCCTGACCCAGGGATCAAACCCACATCTGTTGCCTCTTCTTGTATTGGCAGGAAGGTTCCTTATCACTAGTGCCACCTGGAAAGCCTGTGATATACTTTGCTGTTGTGGTTGTTCAGTTGCTCAGTCACGTCTCATTCTTTCAGACCCCATAGACTGCAGCATGCCAGGCTTCCCTGTCCTTCACCAGGTCCCAGAGCTTGCTCAAACTCATGTTCTTTGAGTCAGTAATGTCATCCAACCATCTCATTCTCTGTTGTGCCCTCCTGCCTTCTATATTTCCCAGTATCAAGGTCTTTTCTAAAGAGTTGGCTGTTCGAATCAGGAGGCCAAAGTATTGGAGCTTCAGTTTTAGCATCAGTACTTCTAATGAATAGCCAGGATTGATTTCCTTTAGGATTGACTGATTTGATCTCCTTGCAGTCCAAGGACTCTCAAGAGTCTTCTCCAACGCCACACTTCAAAAGCATCAGTTTTTCAGTACTCAGCCTTCTACATGGTCCAAATTTCACATCCATATGTAACTACTGTAAAAACCATAACTTTGACTGTATAAACCTTTGTTGGCAAAGTAATGTCTCTTCTTTTTAATATGCTGTCTTAGTTTGTCATAGCTTTTCTTCCAAGGGGGAAGGATCTTTTAATTTCATGACTGCAGTTACCAACTGCAATGAGTTTGGAGCCCAAGTAAAGAAAGTCTGTCACTGTTTCCATTGTTTCTCCATTTACTTGTCATGAAGTAATGGGACCAGATAGCCATGATATTCATTTTTTTGAATGTTGAGTTTTAAGGCAGCTTTTTCACTCTCTTCTTTCACCTTCATCAAGAGGCTCTTTAGTTCTTCTTCACTTTCTGCCATAAGGGTGGTGTCATCTGCATATTTGAGATTACTTGATTCCAGCCATCTTGATGCCAGCTTGTGTTTCATCCAGGCTGGCATTTCCCATGATGCACATTGCATACAAGTTAAATGAGCAGGATGACAATATACAGCCTTGATGTACTCCTTTCCCAATTTGGAACCAGTCCGCTGTTCCATATCTGGTTCTAACTGTTGCTTCTTGACCTGCATACAAGTTTCTCAGGAATACCAGGTGGTCTGGTATTTCTATCTCTTGAAGAAATGTCCACAGTCTGATGTGATCCACACAGTCAAAGGCTTTAGTGTAGTCAATGAAGCAGAAGCAGATGTTTTTCTGGAATTCTCTTTCTTCTATGATCCAACAAATGTTGGCAATTTGATCTCTGATTACTCTGCCTTTTCTAAATTCTACTTGAATATCTGGAAGTTCTCAGTTCGTATAATTTTGAAGCTTAGCTTGGGGAATTCTGAGCATTACTTAAGAGAATATTAAATTAATTTAGGTAGTACTGGCTTCCCTGATGGATCAGACAATTAAGAATCTGCCTGCAATGTGGGAGACCTGTGTTCGATACCTGGGTAGGGAAGATCTCCTGGTGAAGGGAAGGGCAGCCCACTCCACTATTCTTGCCTGGAGAATTCCATGGACAGTGGAGCCTGGCAAACACAGGTCATGGATCACAAAGAATTGGACACAACTAACCCTTTTACAAATGAACTTTTTAATCCTTTTATGTATTAATCTCCATTGTGAAAGTTTTTAAGGGGTATATAGTATATGGATGTGAGTTATTATTTTCTTTTAATCCAAAAGGTTTAACACACATGGAAAATGGCCAGACTATATATGGCCATAGAATCTGATCCACATAAGAAGTACCGGGGTCAGACTACAATCTCAGCAGTAATCAGTCAAGAGTTAATTCAGCCAGAGAAGTCAAATTTTCTAATTTCTGTTCTCACCTCCAACTCAGAATCAGAGAGAGCCCAAAATGCTGCTCAGAAGAAATTAGATAAGATGTTCTGCTTCTAGCTAGCACAACAGTAGGTTTCCCATCTCAATAATTTCCATCAGAGTATACGTGGAAGCCTAGCTTGCTTCCTTTTTTCCTTCTTTCCTTCCTCCCTCCCTCTTTCCCATCCTGTTCCCTTCCCTACAGTTCCTCTCATACTTTCCTCCCTCTCTCTCTTTCTCTTTCACTCTCACTATAAAGGTTCCCCACTCCACAGACTGCCTTAGAGTTTCTGCTAAAAGCAAGCAATGGTCACTGACTCCCATGATACAATAAGTTCTCAATAAATGATCATTTTTTGTTTTCACTTGGGTGGTATTAATTTATCTATTTTCAACCACTCCAGTATACAGTTTATTTATATATATACATACATAGCAACACACACATGAAAATAATTGCAAAATATTTTTCACAGAACAATGCAAAACTTCAAATATGTACCATAACTAGCTCAGATGGTGAAGAATCTGCCTGCTCTGCAGAAGACACAGGTTCAATCCCTGGGTCAGGAAAATTCCCTGCAGAAGGAAGTGGCAACTCACTCCAGTATTGTTGCCTGGAGAATTCCACGGACAGAGGAGCCTGGCGGGCTACATTTCATGGAATTGCAAAGAATCGGACATGACTGAGCGACTAACACACACACAGTTGTGTACTATAAGCAGCACCCTCTCATACTTTATATTCCATTCCATTCTATTTATTTAAAAAAATGCTGATCCTAACTCATCAAAATTATTTACTGGCCCACTAATTCAGTATGGTTTTTATGTTGCAAAGCAACATGACATAAATATTCTAAAGTTTCTTTTACCCCAGAGTCATGTGTTCACAGAGTATCTCTTGCAACTTGTTTCCACAAATTACTACCCTTGGGAAAGTGCATTTACATGTTGAGTAGGAATTCCTAGAATAGGGATGTAGTTAACACATAGGAAAAAGCAGAATAAGACCTTGGTTTTCAAGGTAGGTGTTTAGTTCAATTTAATTTTGATTTGGAAATTATAGTTCATAGAAACAAACTAACAAAAAATTACTGAAATGAAGAAAGGAAAGACTTTCATTAAATTCTAATCTTCCTTCTAGACACTTCTTTAAAATTTTACCTTCCTCTCAAAGCAATGATTTTGCTTTTCTATCGTACTATCTACTATTAAATTGGAAGTATGCATTGGGAAGAGCAAATATTAAAGAAAAGGTCCTTCTGAAAGGATAATCTGAAGGCAGATAAAAATTTAAAAGAGGCCCTCTCACCTTCCTTTATCTTAGAGTTTTCACTATAGAAAACATAGAATTTTTTTAAAATATAAATTTATTTATTTTAATTGGAGGTTAATTACTTTACAACATTGCATTGGTTTTGCCATACATCAACATGAATCCACCACAGGTATACATGTGTTCCCTATCCTGAACCCACCTCCATACCATCAAAAAAAAAAAAAAAAAAAAAAAAAAAAAAAAAACCAGAGTTGCCAGTTCTTTCCATCTTTCTCACATGTGTATAACGCTTTTCAAATGGTACATAAGCCTCTAGTGAGTCTCTACGTTTAGGGGTGTTTCCTCAAGAACCTCTCAGCCATCTCTTTTGAGACGAAATAATCAAGAAGTGCTGTGTGTGCTCAGTGGCTCAGTCCTGTCTGACTCTTTGCAACCCGTGGACTGCAGTCCATCAGGCTCCTCTGTCCATGGGATTTTCCAGGCAAGAATACTGGAGTGGGTTGTCAGTTCCTACAAACAGGGGATCTTTCCCACCCAGGGATCTCAACTGCATCTCTTTGTATTTCCTGCACTGGGAAGCACAATCAGGGAAATCAGCACCCTAGCTCCTTTTCTGTGGGGAAGTGGAAACCTAATTTCAGTGAGGATCTCACTTCAAGTTGCAAAACTACTCACTGTCATAATGATATGAGAGTTTTTTTTTCCTTTGAATAAAGCCAATTAGCTAACACAGTCACTCCAATTATATTTTGAGTAAAGCCATCTTTAGGTGAATTTATGAAGAATTATGTGTGGTAAATGGTACTGTCCAGTTGATTTACCTAAGGACTATTTACCATTTATCTTCAGAACATGCATGAACAGATTATATTATATCTGACTGACTATATGAAAGTATAAAACATCTTTCTGTATCTGAAGTTTCTTTCATGGATTGTCTGTGATACACATTAGATCCTGGCTAAAAGCTTATTAAATGATAGAAGTTTTATTTACCTACTGTTTTTGTGGAAAGGATTTTTGGTTAGCAGGAGATTTTGTTTCTAATTTTATTTTCCCAACAACAGCCACGTACAGAATTATACTTTTATCCTTAGTGAAAGTGATTTCTATTTTTAAAGGTTTTATTTTGCTTTTGTTTTAAGGTGCGGAGCTGAAAGAATTTGATGTTGAAGAAATACAAAGATAATTAGAGAAATATACAGTGGAATAACTGTAAAGGATGCAAGCATAAACAATCCCTTACTTCATGAGTTTTCTTACATTATACCACACATGTGTATAACATGGCTTCTTGCTTGAAGTGGCTATAGTAAGGTTCCTATTGCTATGATAAACCATAAATTCTTTTCTAGCCACATGATTCTTTTTCATATATTATCCAGGTTAAAAAATATTTTGCATAAATAGCTCCTTGACTCTTTCAAATGGCTTTTCAAACACCATATAATTGAACAAAGAATATAATTTGATGGAAAACTAAAGAAGCTTTAATTATACAAGCTTAAATTAACCCTACCTTTAGATCTTACATTCTCTTTTGGAATTAACATTTTTAACCTTTCTACAAACTAATCAAGGAAATATTTTAAAGCAGATTTAAATATATGGTGGGCTTTCCTGGTGGCTCAGATGATAAAGGTTCTGCCTATAAGGAGTCAGTCCCAGGATCAAGAAGATCCCTTGGAGAAGAAAATGGCTACTCACTACAGTATTCTTGCCTGGAGAATTCCATGGACAGAAGAACCTGTTGGGCTACAGTCTATGGGATCACAAACAGTTGGACATGACTGAGCAACTAACACTCATATAAATAACAAATGAAATATTAAAAAAAATAAATAAATATACAAACTTTACCTGTAAGAATATTTAAAATTCTAACATGATTCATGCTCAACTTCCCTGTAATAAATCTATTGTGTAAATCATGAACACTGTATACCTATTATTTGCTTTATGAATTCTCATTGAATGTGTAAAGTCAAAGTCATATATCAACACTAAGATAAAGATAGATACCCACATTGGTCCATGTTTTCAATAACAGGCATTTTATATTTATTTTATAAAAGTGTGTTAAAAATAAGATATTAGTCTCAAACAGAGTCACTTACGCTAAGCCACATATCATCAAACTGAGACTTAATTAGTTTCAGCTCTCCCAGAAATGGAATCTTAAGCCTATCAGTCAGGATTACCTGATCAGCACTAGTTAGGTAATGTGCCTGAAAAACCACCACCATAACCAATCTTTTTTTTGCCTAATATAACTTTCTGGTCCCTACTCTTTCTTTTTATGTCTTTTATTTTGTATAGCTCCTCAGAGTTCCTTTCTGTCCACTAGAGCAGATGCTGCCCAATTCATAAATCACTGAATAAAACCAACTATATCTTTAAAGCTTACTCACTTAATTTTTTTTAACAAGAACTAACATTTATACTCTAATTTAATAGAATCTGATGTTTGAGTATAACGTATGTAAATATTTATAAATTTTAAGAAGTCATAAAAGTTATCTAAACAACAGGCACACAATCATATATGGATCTGCAAGGTCTTTTGTGTAATATACTCTAAAAAATGTTTAAAAATATCAGAAGTCTTTTCTTTTTTGTGAACATTGTTTAGAATAGAACATACCTGACTTCTCTCCAAGCAGAATAGCTAACTTAATCTTTTGGGGTAACATTTTAGAATTCTTTTCAGTTTTTTAGATTCCTCTATCTGAAGCATATGCACTTTCATTATTTTAATCATAATGAAATTGAACTTTTGAGATACGAAGAAGGTGGAAACTTTCATACACCTTTTTACTCCCTATGAAATGCAATAGCCAAACAATAATTAAATATTACAGGCATTACTTTCACATATAAAACTAACTGTTCACTCAGCACTAAAGTCTTAGTTTTCCATGTTCTCGTTTTAGGAAAAGTGAAAGTCGCTCAGTTGTGTCTGACTCTTTTTGACCCCATCGACTATACAGTGCATGGGATTCTCCAGGCCAGAATATTGGAGTGGGGAGCTTTTCCTTCTCCAGAGGATTTCCCCAACTCAGGCATCGAACCCATGTCTCCCTCATTGCAGGCGGATTCTTTACCAACTGACCTATTAGGGAAGCCCTTGTTGTGGAAGAATATGAACAAATTGTAGCTAAGCTGCTGAAAGAAACTTCAGGGTTACAGCTTTGGCAACTACAGTGATGGTGGTGGTGGTGGGCAGTATACTGGTCCATATTCATAAGCTTTTTCTAGATAGCAGGAACAATGATGCTGATTCTGCTGTTGCAAAAATCTGCTCACAGCTACCTAGGACTTAATTTTATTAGGCTAATCCAGGCAAATAATCCCAGACCTCACTCAAGGAAACACTTTTGAGAAACAGCTGAAGTAGGAAAAAGCCATAGCCTGTGGCAATAGTTATTAATCTTTAGAACATCACAAAGAAGGCTTGTCAAAACTCCTACTGATGGGCTCCATCCAAAATTTATAATTTCAATAAGTTTAGGGTGGCGCACAAGATCCTGCATTTCCAACAAAGTTCAGAAATAATGCTGACGCATATGGCCCTGAGGTAAAATTTGAGAACTACAGGTACAGGACAGAATGCTACTGATCAGGTAAACCTGGAGAATTTACAATTTACAAAAAGAGAACCACAAATGTGAAATTTGCATATATTATTTATCCTCCCTCAGAACTCATGTTCTTACAAAACTCACTTGTAAATCAGACCTGATGTTTGAACCCCCATCATCCCACATCAACCTAAAGTCCGTAAGTGAACTTTAATTAGCCTAATTAATTTTAGTAATCCCATCTCATTTGCCAGTGATTGGTTTTTGGATTGCCAAACTGAAACAATATAGGACAATAAACCACAATGAAACTTTTGTGGGTAATCTCTGATGATATATTTTTACTTTGTCAGAGACATTGTATGTTTCCTTCTGCTTCCCCTTCTGCCTATTTGCTGCTCTGAGAACAAGAAGGGAATCAGAGAAGATCTGAACTGGATGTACTTTCTGGAGCCAAATCCCAGACAGCCTATATTCCAAAGTAGAGCCTCACAGATCATGTCACTAGATCAACTTAATTGTTATTGATCTACAGATTAACTAGAAATTAATATTTTACACTAAAGAGGATGTGTTAGTGGTATTATTGGAGCAGTGATAACTGATAAAGGTGCTTGCAGATGAAACTAGCCTAGCAATAGACACATCTTAAGTGAAATGTTTTATGATAAAGTGTCTATTTCTGTAAGAAAGAAACATTGTTATAGGGGAAATTTCCATCCTCAAAATCCTGAAATGTCCTAAATGGGCCAGAAGGCCTAAAATTCAGATGAAGCTGAGCATTGAGAGTACAGTACATCTCAAAAGATCCACACAAAATCAAGCCCCTAAGAAAGCAGAAGAAACAGTAAAAGACAATATGAGGGAGAAGGTAAGAACAGTGGAACTAGTTCAACATATTGTGGAATCCTTGGGCAGTAAACATTTTTAAAGTATCTTCATATGCCTGACAAAGTACAATGGGAAATATTCAATATGCTATTTTTCTCTTCTTTGTTTTCATTAATCATAAAGAAAATCAGAGGTAGGAAAATTAGAAGTCAAAGCTGGATTTCATTAGAAACTCTACACTAATCAGTGGCTCAGAGGATAAAGCGTCTGCCTGCAACGCGGGAGACCCAGGTTCAATCCCTGGGTCAGGAAGATCTCCTGGAGAAGGCAATGGCAACCCACTCCAGTACTCTTGCCTGGAAAATTCCATGGACAGAGAAGCCTGGTAAGCTATAGTCCATGGGGTCGCAAAGAGTCAGACACGACTGAGCGACTTCACTTCACTTCACTTCAATCCCAAATACAGGGATCTGAATTTGTTGCTATATTTGACTTACAAAACCATTCTAAATAACAGTATGATTTATATTTCACTGTATTCTAGAGAAACTCTAATTAATTGACTATTATGTGATTGGTGATCTGTGGACCTCTCTGGACTGTATATACAAGGGGACAGGGATGAAGAAGAGAAAAATTGTGTGCAGAGGTCTGTGAGGAGAGATAGGAAGGACAAGTATTATTGATAAACTCTGGTTCTTGAAAATTTGCTGACCTATCTAAAAGATTTTTGGTTCAGACAGGGAATAAGGTTGAGATCAGAAGTAAAGCTGGGTATAAGTTAGTGATGCTAGCTGTAGGCTTCAGATGGAAAACTGAGAGAAAACTTGAAGAAGAGCCTGTGCCATTCAAATCCACTACCACCAACATTCTCAGGATTTAAACTGTGAGCTCAAGCTGACCAACAATGAAAGGTAACTTTGCATGGAAGAGCAAGATTCACAGTGAAATATTAAGTTGGTTAAAAACAACAACAACAATAATAAAAGTGCCTCACCAAGTTGGTAGGGGAAAACCAATTATAGTTCAATTTGGTAAATGCAGTTTAATTCAATATTTTAAGTAATCTCTTTAGGTAATTCAGTTCTTTTCTATTAAACCAATTTCTTTTACAGTTTAAGTATTTGATTCATGTAAATGTTTAACTTTTTCCTGTTGTTCTTTGAAATGGCTGTATAACAGGGTTGGCTTTCATGCCATCAAGGAGACTGACAGGACAGAGGAACCCAGGAACTGCCTTATATTATTTGCTTTTTCCATCAGTATTGATGTAGTATAGCTGTCTTTAATACCTTTCTTGGACTGATGAGTCTGCAGATGAAATTATTGTGGTCTGGACTTTTGGAGTTATTTGGGTATGCAAGAAATCTGTTTTCTCTCATGGCATTTGTGTTTTGCAGCATTTTAAGTTTGGGCTTAGGTCACTGGTCTTAGAAGGAACTCTGCATCCAGTCACCAGGGCAAGTAGGAGTTACTGCACTCTCACACATGCACAGACTGTATGAATCTAAAGTTTCTCCCCAACATTTTAAAAGGAGAGCTGGATTCATTTAGCATGTACAGACTTCCCCACCAACACAAAACTTGGGAAGCTGATTATTAGTCTGTCCTTGAGTCTCTGGTATCATTTCTTTCCATAATTCCTGAGGCTAGTGGTGGTGTTGGCCATAGGTTTTGTATTTCGTCTTCTTCATGTTTTTGTGTCCCTCTATTGTAGTGAGCCTGAGGACCTAACTTGCACATTTAGAAAGGAAGTCCCCTTTCTTTATGCTGCGGAGTGCTGGGAGCCAGCGTGAGGAATTCCACCCGTGACAAGGTCATGCAGCAAGAGCTTTGATGGCAAGGCTAATCAGACCTCAGGTTTCCCCCCTGAAATTTCCTGAGCATCCACCCCCCAAAAATAAGAATCTGCCTGCTTTTCCACTCTTCTGATATACTCTGGAAAAAGTCAATTCAGGGCTTTAGTCTTCTGCATTTGAAAGAGTGTTTCAATCCAAAAACCCCTCTGATGGCTTTCTAGCCTGCCTGCAGGACTCATACAGCTGCACATGTGATTGTTTGAGGCCTCCTGACTGTGGGAGGCACAGGAAGCTTAAAACATCCTAGGAATGTAGGGACTTCCGAAGAGTCAAAATCATTAGAATAGGACTGATTAAAAGTTTCATTTTTTGAGTCAATACTTGCTGCCAAATTTTCATATCCTTTATTTTTAGATATAGCTGGTATATAGAAAAACAAGTAGTAGACCTGGTATTAGCAACATTTGATCTTTGAGTTAAGTACCTTCTTTGTTATAACCCACTGAGCCTTTGTTCTATAGAGATGTAACTTTAGCGCTTTAAGGAAATGCAGATTAAAGAAAAACAGTTAGGGGAAACAAAATTAACATTCATTAAGGAAAAGAGCCAAAAAGTGTTAACAAGCCTCTTGGCCAGAAGATAATGTAAATCACCTGAGACCTTTTGTATACAAAAAGATATACAGAAAAAGTCTGGGCTGCTAACGGTACATAATTTTGTATTACCCATTGATCTCTATGTATAATCAAAAGTATAAAAGGCCTTGAAGGACAATAGAAGGAGAGCCAGATGCTGGACTGGTTTCCCCCGTGTCTCTCTCTCTCTCTTCTTCTCTCCCTTTCCCTCCCTCTGCTCTTTATTTTAATTTCAGGCTGAATTTCCACCTGGGGCATGGAGGCTCGCCAAGTCTACTTACTTGCCCTGGCTGTTAAAACTCCTGCGAAAGGGAGCCTAAGGCGAGGCACCCTTAGATATTCAAGCAAGTGCAGGTGGCCCAACGTAGATGGTGCAAATTCCTTGTCTGGAATTTTATTGGTCTTCCGCGTAATCCAAGGTATTCAGCCCTCTTCTTCCACTTAATTCTCCTACTACACTATTTCTTCCTAATCTTATATTTCTTATATCAATCAATAAATAAGTTTTTCTCACGCCAACGCCGTCCACCCTTTGAATTCCCTGGATCCACCAGGGCTGGACCCCGGCAGTGGAGGAAATTCTATGATGATAAGTTTAATAGGAAACAAATAATTAAGAATATTCATTTTTCTCTTTGACACAAGTTGGCTTTGGGACTACTTTATCAATTCAATTCAAAGTCACACTGGGGTAGTCAATACCTGAGCTATTTCTTTATTTTTTCATTGTTACTTTAATAATTCCTATCCAAATAGTCTTGAAACATATGGTATTTGGCAACATAGGACAGCATAAACATACCAATGCAAAAGAAAAGTATTACAAAATAAAACTTCATTTTATGTGTGCAAGTCAGACTTTTTGTTGCTTCACCTTGAAAATTCCTGTTCATCCTCTAAAACTTATCTAAGGAGTCATTTCCTCAGGCAGCCTTTACGCTCTCTCAATTTTTAGCAAACCATGACTGTTTGCTCTAAATGCTAAGAGCACTTACTGAAATAATAACTTTCTTTCTGCTTTCAACTGAACCTTGACTGACAGGTAAGGGAAATATGATATTAACAAATTATTTTCACTGCTATAAGTATTCTGTGATACTCTCTAAATTATGTCTCATAAGGTATTAAATTCATCTATAGTGAAAGCCACATATTAATACTTTACCCATAAACTTATCATTTTCCAAAACTTTATATTTTAAAGAGTTCCAGACCTGTGTGGATCCCATAGAAACATAAACAATGATAACCCATCTATATACAGAGCAAGCTATTCTTTATTTCTTTTTTAACAGACAGAAATTTATTTTCTTACTGATTTTTAGCTTTCCACTGATACATTGTTTCCCTTGTCTCTGGTTAAGAGATAGTGTTATGAGGTGAATTATGTCCTTTAAAGTCATATGAAGAAGTTTTAACATCTAGGATCTCACAATGTGGCTGTGTTTGGAAAAAGGGTCTTTAAAAAGGCCATTAAGTTGAAATATGATCCTTACGGTAGACCCTAATCCAAGCTGACTGGTGTCCTTAAAAGAGGGAATTAGGATGGAGACACATATTGAGTGGAAGTCACGTGAGGACACAGGGAGAAAAGGGCCATCTACATGCCAGTGAAAGATCTGTGAACACCTTGATCTCAAATTTCCAGCCTCCGAAACTGGGAGACAATAAACATTTAAGCTCCCACACTGTGGTATTTGTTATGGAGGCCCCAGCAAACCAGGAGAGTTACTACTGCTCAAGAGGGAACAGACAGATTTATTTCAGGAACTCAGAACATTGTATACAGAAGCAGACTCTAGAATATATGGAATTTTCATATATGATAGTTGATTTACATTATATATTAGTTTGAGGTGTAGAGCATAGTGATTTGGTATTTCTACAGTTTATACTTTATTAAAAGTTATTACAAGATAATTCCCTGTGCTATACAACATGTCCTGTTGCTTATCTATTTTATACATAGTAGTTTGTATCTCTTACTCTCATACTCCTAATCTTCCCTGTCCTCCTTCCTTCTCCCCGCTGGTTATCACTAGTTTGTTTTTTATATCTGAGTGTGTTTCTGTTCTGCTATATACATAAGGTTGTATTATGTTTTAGATTCTACATATAAGTGATATCATACAGTATTTGTCTTTCTCTACCTATTTCACTAATTATGATATTATCTAGGCCCATCCATGTTGCTGCAAATGACAATATTTCATTCTTTTTATGGCTGAGCAAAGAGTCGGACATGACTGAGCAACTGAACTGAACTGAGCTGAATATTCTATTATGTATGGGAAATTGGTGGAAGCAGATAAACTAATTAGAAAAGTATTGCCGTAATTCAGGAGATTTAGATTTACATTGGTGAGTTGACCAGGCTGTTAGGACCGAAGGTGGTGTTAAGTGATTAAATTGTGGATATATTTACAAAGTGGAGCTAGGAGGATTTGCTGATACATGAAATGAGGAGGCGAGATGAGAGAAACAGATTCATTAAAGACATCTTCAATGATTTTGGTCTGAGCAACTGGAAGGATGAAATCTCCATTAACTGAGATGCAAAACATTGCAGGTAAAGCAGTTTGGTGAGAGACCAATTCAGTTGAGCCTGCGAAGTCTATCAGGTTCCCAAATGGAAATATCATGAAAGTAGATGAATGTCTGCAGCTCCAGCAGGAGATGGCAATGTGAGTTGTCACATACATAGTATTTAAAATACACAACCAGATAAAATCAACAAGATCATGAGTTAGAGAAGAGAAGAAACAAAGAACCATGATATTAAGCTATTGGGCAGAGAAGGAGAAATAGTTTGGCAGATGGAAAATCCAGGGTATTTAGTTTTCTAGAAGATAAACAAATATAGTAAAGAAGAAAACTGAGCATTTAATGGTGACTTAAATACTGCTGCTTTGCCAAGTAAGATGCTGTTGGGTTCCAGGACAAGTTGCCTCAAAATATGGCATTGAAACATGTATAATATCATATATGAAGTGAATCGCCAGTCCAGGTTTGATGCATGATACTGGATGCTTGGGGCTGGTGCACTGAGACGACGCAGAGGGATGGTATGGGGAGGGAGGAGGGAGGGGGGTTCAGGATGGGGAACACATGTATACCTGTGGCGGATTCATGTTGATGTATGGCAAAACCAATACCATATTGTAAAGTAATTAACCTCCAATTAAAATAAATAAATCTATATTTAAAAATATATATATACCACAATGGTATATTGACTATTTGGAATAGAAGCTACTTAAGAAATGGCTACTGCAAGAGGTACAATTTTTGTCTCCCTAAAAGCAGGAAATAAATCTCTTATATAAAAGGTGTCCTCCCAAGACCAAGCTCGTTTAACTAAAATTCACCAAGTTTAAGTTTCTTTATCCTGACAACTCACACACTCATTCATTCTTTATCTAAAAAGTATAAAAACTGCCTGCTTTGCCACTTCTTAGGCCCTATTTCTATGAGACATCTGTGTGCATAAATTAAGGTGTGTTTCTTTTTCTCCTGTTAATCTGTCTTGTGCCAATTTTGCTATTAATTCAGCCAAAAGAACTCAAAGAGGAGTAGGGGTAGAAATACCATTCCCCAACAATATGTACATCAAATCCACTATTAAATTTAGCAATGTGGAGAAAATTTTTGACTTTAACAAGAGAAACTTTAGTATCATGATAGTGAAAACATGTTTGAAACAATGGATTTAAGAGACTAAAAAGAGGCAAATCAAAGATAAGGAAGAAGGACAAACTGTTAAATTTTGCAGCAAAGAGAAACAAAGATATGGGTAATAGGTAGAATGTGAAGCAGAATCAAAGTTTTTTCTTTTTTCCTTTTTTATGAAGAGAAAATAAATCCATGTTTGTACAATCATGAGAATGATCTCATAGAGAAAAAAAAAACTTTTTATTATGCAAAAGAAAGAGGGAAGACTGGCTGGAGCAATGTTCTGGAGTAAGTTAGAAGCAGTGGGATTTAGTTTACTAGTAAAAGGACTGACTTTAGGTAGAAGCATGAGTATTTAATTTATAGTAACAGTCAGGAAGGCACTGTAAAAAGGTAAAATTTTTGATACCTATGTAGAGCTGGTGATGGGTAGGACATATAATTAAGTTCATCAAAATAAGATGAACTCTAAAGGGAAGCATGTGAATGTTAAGTAGTTTCTTAACTCATCCAATAGTAGTTCAAACGGAAGCTGATTAAATCTAAATCCATAAAATCCAAATTATTTTTGCACAATATATTTATACAGACTAGTTTCTAACATAACTGAAATACATTTTTGTATATATTAAAATGAATTGATCAGCAACTACTTTTATTTGCTTTTGTAACAACAAGATAATAGTACCTCAAAATTTCATACCTAATTTAGAACAAAGACAAAATAATTCAAAGCATTTCTTTCCAAATAGCTATTAAGTAAGTTTGAATTAATTTGATTTTATTTCATAAAATGCTTATTTCTTATTAAGTTTTAACTAGGAAAATTATATTTAGACATGAAAGGAGGGAAAAAAATGAAACTGCAACCTGTATATGTCTGTTGTGAGCAGGCAGGCCACTAATATCTGTTAAGAGATGTTAGCAGTGTTATATAATTATTGTTTAGATTGATTAGGACAATGATATTAACTAGTATGTCACTTCTACTTCCTCCTAGGCTTAAAATACATTCTTATCATTTAGCCAATGATAATGATTTGCACAAATAACCAAAATAATTTTGAAGAGCAGAGAAAGCAATGGGAAAGCAGGAAGGAAACCACAGTCTAAATGTTTCTTTTCTCACAAAATTCATGTTTAATTTGAATCTTGAAAGAGATAGAAAGATGTTACCAGAAAATTACCAGAGTTCATCAATGAATTTGGGAAAGTTATAGGATGCAAAATTAATATGCAGAAATCTCTTGCATTCCTATACACTAACAATGAAAGATCAGAAAGAAAAATTTAGGAAACAAGTCCATTTCCCATCACATCAAAAAAAAAAAATAAAACATCTAGGAATAAACCTACCTAAGGAGACAAAAGACTTATAATCAGAAAGCTACAAGACTCTGATAAAAGAAATAAAAGATAGTATAATCAGATGGAGAGATATATCATGTTCTTGGATTAGAAGAATTAATATTGTGAAAATTAATATACTATCCAAAGCAACCTACAGATTTAATGCAAACCCTATCAAGTTACCAATGGTGTTTTTCAAAAAATTATAACAAAAAATTTACAATTTGTATGGAAACACAAAAGACCATGAACAGCCCAAGCAATATTGAAAAAGAAAAAGAGAGCTGAAGAATCAGCCTCCTTGACTTCAAACTATACTACAAAGCTATAGTAATCAAGACAGTATAGTTCTGGCACAAAAAGGAAATATATTAATAGATCAATGGAAAAGGATAGAAAGTCCAGAGATAAAGCTATACATCTATGATCATCTAATCTATGACAAAGGAGGCAAGCATATAAAAGGGAGAAAAGACAGTTTCTTCAGTAAATGGTGCTGGGAAAACTGGAAAACTGTAAAAGAATGAAATTGGAACACTCCCTAACACCATACACAAAGATAAACTGAAAATGGATCATAAACCTAAATGTAAGGCTGGATACTGTAATACTCTCAGAGGAAATATATACAGAATACTCTTTGAAATAAATCATAGAAAGGTCTTTTTCAATCCACTTTCTAGAGTAATGAAAATGAAAACAAATTAAATAAATGAGACCTAATCAAATTTAAAAGCTTTTGCGTAACAACAAAAAATCATAAACAAAATGAAAAGATAACCCTCAGAATAGGAGAAAATACTTGCAAATGAAGCAACCAATAAGGGACTAGTTTACAAAATGTGCGAACAGCTCATACAGCTCAATATCAAAAAGACAAACAACCCAATCAAAAAATGTGTGGAAGATCTAAATAGCCATATTGCTAAAGAAGACAAATAGATGGCTAAAAAGCATATGGAAAGATGCTCAATAACTAATTATTAGGGAAATGCAAATCAAAAGTACAATGAGTCATCACTTCACACCAGTCAGAATGTGCATGCCTGCTGAGTTGCTTCAGTCATGTCCAACTCTTTGTGACTCTAATGGACCATAGCTTGTCAGGCTCCTCTGTCCATGGGATTTTCCAGGCAAGAACACTGGAGTGGGTTTCCATGCCCTCCCCCAGGGGATCTTTCTGAACCAGAGAACAAACCCATGACTCTTACATCTCCTGCACTGGCAGGTGTGTTCTTTACCACTAGCACCACCTGGGAAGCCACTTGCTCATCATAAAAAAAAAAAAAAAAAAATCTACATACAACAAATGTTGGAGATGGTATGGAGAAAAGGGAACTCTTCTACAGTGTTAATGGGAATGTATATTGTACAGTGACTAATGGAGAACAGTATCTGCTAAGTCACTTCAGTCATGTCCGACTCTGTGCAACTCCATAGACGGCAGCCCACCAGGCTCCCCCGTCCCAGGGATTCTCCAGGCAAGAACACTGGAGTGGGTTGCCATTTCCTTCTCCAATGCATGAAAGTGAAAAGTGAAGTCGCTCAGTCATATCCGTCTCTTAGCGACCCCATGGACTGCAGCCAACCAGGCTCCTCTGTCCATAGGATTTTCCAGGCAAGAGTACTGGAGTGGGGTGCCATTGCCTTCTCCGGAGAACAGTGTGGAAGTTCTTTTAAAAGCTAAGAATAGAGGAAGCATATGACCCAGCAATTCTGGGCATATATCTGGAAAGTATAAAGTGAAAATGTTAGTCACTCAGTTGTGTCTGACTCTTTGCAACTCCATGGATTGTAACCCACCAGGATATCTGGAGAACACCATAATTTCAGAAGTTATATGCATCCCAATATTTACTACAGCACTATTTACAATAGACAGAACATGAAATCAACCTAAATGTTCATCAACAGAGGAATGGATCAACAAGATGTGGTACATATATACAATGGAACATTACTCAGCCATAAAGAAGAAAAAAAATAATGCCATCTGCAGCAACATGGATGGACCTAGACATTGTCATACTGAGTGAAGTAAGTCAGATAGAGAAAAACAAATATCAGATAATATAGCTTTATGTGTGTATGTATGTGTTAGTCACTGGTGGCTGCATGGACTGTAGTCTACTGGGCTCCTCTGTCGATGGAATTCTCCAGGCAGGAATACTGGAGTAGGTTTCCATACCCTCTTCCAGGGGATCTTCCTGACCCAGGGACTGAACCCGGATTTTCTGCATTGCAGGCAAATTCTTTACAGTCTGAGCCACCAAGGAAACCCCAATATTGCTTATAGGTGAAATCTAAAATGGCAAAGATGAACTTACCTATAAAACAGAAATAAGAAATAAGGTTACCGATGTAGAAAACAGACTTATGGTTACAAGGGATAAGAAGGGGATTGATAAGTTGGGAGATGGGAATAGCATAAACACACTTCTATATATAAAATAGATAAGTAATAAGGACTTAATGGCTAACACAGAGAACTCTGCTAAATACCCTTTAATGACCTAAATGGGAAAATAATCTAAGAAAAAGTTGATATATGTATATGTATAAAAAATTCACTTTGCTTTACACTTGAAATTAACAAAACATTGCAAATCAACTATATTGCAAAAAATTAATTTAAAAAAATTTTAAAATCCCTTTAAAAAATTTTTAATCCTAGGATTAAAATTGCAAAAAAAAAAAAAAGTGATAGTATTAGGAGGAGGAAGCTCTGAGAGGTGATTAACTGATGAGGATAAAGCATTCAGGAATGGTATCAATCTCCTTATAAAAGACTCCAAAGAGTTGCATTGTCTTTCTGTCCATGTGAGGATACATAGAAGTCAGCAGTCTACAACCCAGAAAAAGGCTCTCACAAGCATCTACCTTGTGCCCTGATATTAGACTTCACAGTTCCCAGGTCTGTGAGGAATAAATTTCTGTGGAACTAGTGTCAGACTTTATTTTTTGGGGTCCAAAATCACTGTATGTGGTGACTGCAGCCATGAAATTAAATGATGCTTACTCCTTGGAAGGAAAGTTATGACCAACCTAGATAGTATGTTGAAAAGCAGAGACATTACTTTGCCAACTAAGGTCCGTCTAGTCAAGGCTATGGTTTTTCCAGTGGTCATGTATAGATATGAGAGTTGGATTGTGAAGAAAGCTGAGCACCAAAGAATTGATGCTTTTGAACTGTGGTGTTGGAGAAGACTCCTGAGAGTCCCTTGGACTGCAAGGAGATCCAACCAGTCCATTCTGAAGGAGTTCAGCCCTGGGATTTCTTTGGAGGGAATGATGCTAAAGCTGAAACTCCAGCACTTTGGCCACCTCATGCGAAGAGTTGACTCATTGGAAAAGACTCTGATGCTGGGAGGGTTGGGGGCAGGAGGAGAAGGGGATAACAGAGGATGAGATGGCTGGATGGCATCACTGACTCAATGTATGTGAGTCTGAGTGAACTCTTGGAGTTTGTGATGGACAGGGAGGCCTGGCGTGCTGTGATTCATGGGGTCTCAAAGAGCTGGACACGACTGAGCGACTGGATTGAACTGAACTGAACTGAACTGATTAGCTCCCGTTGTGTATTTTTGTTATAACAGCCCAAACAGACTAAGATAGGGAGGTACTTGGATAAGTTATAAAGACAGTGTTGCTTAACTGTGTAAGTGTAACGCTGAGTAGAGTGCCTTGTGCATGTGTATAGTATGTTATTTAGTTGCTTAGTCATGTTCCTGACTTTTTTGTGACCTCATGGACTGTAAGCTACCAGGCTCCTCTGTCTGTGGGATTTCCCAGGCAAGAATACTGGAATGGGTTGCCATTTCCTTCTCCAGGGGATCTTCCCAACCCACGGATCAAACTCTCATCTCTGGCATTGGTAGGCTGTTTCAAAATAGTAAAGTCTAAATTCTTGCTGGTTGGGTAAGCAATGCTTCCTCTTCCAAAACACAACCTGAATCTAATTGATTTGTTGTGGAGTTTAGATTCATGTTGTGTTTTGGAAGAGGAAGCATTGCTTATCCAACCAGCAGGATTTTAATCTTTACTATTTTGAAATCTCCTTTATCTCATATGAGTATTAGAGAAACCTCCCTGGTGGCTCAGATGGTAAAGTGTCTGCCTGCAATGTGGGAGACCCAGGTTTGATTCCTGGGTCGGGAAGATCCCCTGGAGAAGGAAATGGTAATCCACTCCAGCACTCTTGCCTGGAAAATCCCATGGACGGAGGAGCCTGATAGGCTACAGTCCATGGGGTCGCAAAGAGTCGGACATGACTGAGCGACTTCACTTTCACTTTTATCTCATACACTTGCATAGATAAGACAATAAAGCAATGGAAGATAATTCAAACTTTATTATAGATCCCTCAAGTTAACTAAAAGCTGAAGATACAGAGAGAAGTGTGATTTTATAATTGATATAGAATATAACTTTAATGGGCTTCCCTGGTGGCTCAGATGATAAAGCATCTGCCTACAATGCGGGAGACCAGGGTTTGATCCCTAGGTCGGAAAGATTCCCCGGGAGAAGGCAATGGCAACCCACTCCAATACTCTTGCCTAGAAAATCTCATGGTCTGAAAAGCCTGGTAGGCTAGAGTCCATGGTGTTGCAAAGAATCAGACATGACTGAGCAACTTCACTTCACAACCCACTCCAATACTCTTGCCTAGAAAATCTCATGGTCTGAAAAGCCTGGTAGGCTAGAGTCCATGGTGTTGCAAAGAATCAGACATGACTGAGCAACTTCACTTCATAACTTTAATACTTAACTAGTAACACTAGGTAACAAAATTATGCTACATCAAATGGATACAGACAAGAACAAATGAAGATAAAGTTCAAGAGAAAATGGCTGATTAAAACTCACTTTATTCCTTAACTTTAGTTATTATGACCAAATAAAGAAATAAAATGGCTGCACTACTTAGACTAATTGGTTTGGCATTGTTTTTCAGGTAGTATTTCCAAACTAAAAAGATACAGATATTATTAAGAAGTCTCTTGAGAAAATAGAAAGAGAAATTAAGGAAACAATTCCATTCACCATTGCAACAAAAAGAATAAAATACTTAAGAATATATCTACCTAAAGAAACAAAAGACATATATACAGAAAACTATAAAACACTGGTGAAAGAAATCAAAGAGGACACTAATAGATGGAGAAATATACCATGTTCATGGATCAGAAGAATCAATATAGTGAAAATGAGTATACTACCCAAGGCAATCTACAGATTCAATGCAATCCCTATCAAGCTACCAACAGTATTTTTCACAGAGCTAGAACAAATAATTTTACAATTTGTATGGAAATACAAAAAACCTCGAATAGCCAGAGCAATCTTGAGAAAGAAGAATGGAACTGGAGGAATCAATCTGCTTGACTTCAGGCTCTACTACAAAGCCACAGTCATCAAGACAGTATGGTACTGACACAAAGACAGAAATATAGATCAATGGAACAAAACAGAAAGCCTAGAGACAAATCCATGCACCTATGGACACCTCATCTGTGACAAAGGAGGCAAGAATATACAATGGATTAAAGACAATCTCTTTAACAAGTGGTGCTGGGAAAACTGGCCAACCACTTGTAAAAGAATGAAACTAGAACACTTTCTAACACCATACACAAAAATAAACTCAAAATGGATTAAAGATCTAAGTGTAAGACCAGAAACTATACAACTCCTAGAAGAGAACATAGGCAAAACACTCTCCGACATACAGCATAGCAGAATCCTCTATGACTCACTTTCCAGAATATTGGAAATAAAAGTAAAAATAAACAAATGGGACCTAATTAAAATTAAAAGCTTCTGCACAACAAAGGAAAATATAAGCAAGGTGAAAAGACAGCCTTTGGAATGGGAGAAAATAATAGCAAATGAAGCAACTGACAAACAACTAATCTCAAAAATATACAAGCAACTCCTACAGCTCAATTCCAGAAAAATAAATGACCCAACCAAAAAATGGGCCATAGAACTAAATAGACATTTCTCCAAAGAAGACATATGGATGGCTAACAAGCACATGAAAAGATGCTCAACACTCATTATCAGAGAAATGCAAATCAAAACCACAATGAGGTACCACTTCACACCAGTCAGAATGGTTGTGATCCAAAAGTCTACAAGCAATAAATGCTGGAGAGGGTGTGGAGAAAAGGGAACCCTCCTACACTGTTGGTGGGAATGCAAACTAGTACAGCCACTATGGAGAACATTGTGGAGATTCCTTAAAAAACTGGAAATAGAACTGCCTTATGACCCAGCAATCCCACTGCTGGGCATACACACTGAGGAAACCAGAACTGAAAGAGACACGTGTACCCGAATGTTCATCGCAGCACTGTTTATAATAGCCAGGACATAGAAGCAACCTAGATATCCATCAGCAGATGAATGGATAAGAAAGCTGTGGTACATATACACAATGGAGTATTACTCAGCCATTAAAAAGAATACATTTGAATCAGTTCTAATGAGATGGATGAAACTGGAGCCTATTATACAGAGTGAAGCAAGCCAGAAAGAAAAAATACCAATACAGTATACTAATGCATATATATGGAATTTAGAAAGATGGTAACAATAACCCTGTATGCAAGACAGCAAAAGAGACACAGATGTATAGAACAGTCTTTTGGACTCTATGGGAGAGGGTGAGGAAGGGATGATTTGGGAGAATGGCATTGAAACATGTATAATATCATATATGAAACGAATAGCCAGTCCAGGTTCAGTGCATGATACTGCAAGCTTGCGGCTGGTGCACTGAGACGACCCAGAGGGATGGTATGAGGAGTGAGGAGGGAGTGGGTTTCAGGATGGGGAACACGTGTATACCTGTGGCGGATTCCTGTTGATGTATGGCAAAACCAATACAATATTGTAAAGTAATTAACCTCCAACTAAAATAAATAAATTTATATTAAAAAAAGAAGTCTCACATGCTGTTCAATATGCAATTTTCTTAATTCAAAATATATACTGAATCCATGCCAAAACTATAAAAATGTATAATTACTTTGAAGAACCATTTTATTCACAGTGAGTTTTTCATATACTGTGTTAGAGCTGTATATAAAATCCCCAGAAACAATCTGTCAGAGATACATTGTGGACTGCATCTGATTTTCCACCAACTGAATATAATTAATTGGTTGTAGTGCTACAGATATGAGATTATGAGCTAAGTAACATAAACACAAAGGATCTCTTTTATTGAGTAATCATAATCTTCTGTAGCTTCTTTCCAAATCTGTTTAGCATGTGAACAAGATATTTTCCATTGAATTAAATGAACAAAGGGGATGACTGAGCATTTAAACTCCAAGGACTATTCCTGGAGAGGGGTATATACTGCTTCAAGATTCTGAATGACTTCAGTAGAAATGGCATAATTTTCTTCTTTACTTTGAAAATTGGCTTTCTAAAAATTCTTACCATCAGCCAATATATAATTAAAAATGATAGAATGAAAATGTAATCATTTCCAGTTTTACACTAACAGCACTGTATATGATCAATTATTTTACACCATATGATTTTTAAGATCTAAGATTGATTCTATAACATTAACCTATCTTATTGATATATTACTTTTCTGAAAGTAAAATCTTATTCAAAAGGAAATGTAATGGTGAAGTACAATTGGATTCTAAATGATATTTTTAAATGTTTAAAATGTGGGTTCACTATATGTGAAGTCATTTCATTAACTATAAAAGTGATATTTAAAAAGTCAGATAATTAAATCTTAGTATTGAGAATCTGATTTGTCATATTTTCCAGACCGTAAACTCTTGTGTTGACATCAACTTGAGATTATCTGGTGCAGTGCTAATTTCCTTTTCTGACAAGCATTTTCCTGTTATTCATCATGAAAAAGGCAAAAGGCATTAACACTACAGTTAATTGGCACAGTCATGTGACAGAAAATGCAGATCATTTGGAAGCATTAAATTTTGTTAACTCCAGTCCTAATTCCCCTCCATTAAGATTAGATAAAGTGCTCTCAAGACAATAAACTGATTATGACAACCAAACAGTAAAAGTGAATTTATTAGATGAATGACTTTGAAAATTGAACAGTGAAAAAGAGATACTATAAAATTCCCAAATAGTGAACAAAGACTATTTGAGTTAGATGTATTTCTGTTTATAATAATTAAAAATAACAAAAATTAAAATACAATACATATATATCAGTCAGTGGGAGTTCATAGTTAAAAATGAAAGAAAACAGGTATGTCCACAGTCAAATCCATTTTACATTTCCATTCAATATGAATGAGCACTATAAACATGGTTTAATTCCTTCAGATAGTGCCCTATGTGTATATATATATATTTTTTTGTTTTCCTTTTGTTTGGAAAAGGAATGATATCATGCTATAAGAAGCTATTGCTACTTGTTTGATTTTTTACAAAATTATGAACATTCATCCATGTTTATATGTACAAAATCTCCTGATACTTTTTAAAATTGCCCTTCATCTATATTTAATTATTAAATATTTCCAAACTGAGGGAATTTAGATGTTACATTATAAATAATGTTTTGAAGAATAGGTTCATATATTTATTTTTGCAAAACTGAATATTTCTGCTGGACAGATTCTTAGAAGTAAAGTACAGAGCTAAAAGTTATGAAAACTTTTGGTTTGCCTGTTGTATTGGCAAAATGTATTTATTTACTTATTTGGTCAAATTATATTCCTGCTAACAGTGACTAAGAGTACAGAACTGGGAAGGTGGGAAGGCAAGGGATCCAGAGCACAAGAACAAGCACTAGCCTTTAACCTGGGACCTGGGAGAAGAGGCATTCTTTCACTTCACAGGAACGAGAGATGAGAGAATAGTGACACCACTAGCTGTGTAGATAGGGTGGCAGGAAGCTGTTTCTGACTAACTGCTTCTAGTTTCTGAATAACTGTTTCTGATTAACTGCTTCTAAGTGCATATGAGATAGACTGTTGTTGTTCCATCACTAAGTCACGTCCAACTCTTTGCAACCCCGTGGACTGCAGCATGCCAGGCTCCTCTGTCCTTTACTATCTCCCAGAGTTTGCTCAAATTCATGTCCATTGAGTCCATGATGCTATCTAACCATCTCACCTTCTGTCTCCCCTTTCTCCTTTAGCCTTCAGTCTTTCCCCACAAATTAGATTATCAAATGGTATTTAGAGGATGAAGAATGCATGTGAAGAATCTAAAACTTAAGAATATTAAACAGTGGTCTTAGCTAGAATGAGCTAAGATTTGTGGTAGGACCCCCAAATCTCTCACTGCCACCGCCCCCACCCCCCCAAAAAAAGCTATCCAAATATTTGGAACTTGTAATCAATACCTTATTTGGGAAAAGAGTATATGCAGCCATAATTAAATTAAAGATTTTGGGAAGATTACCTAAATTATCTGGGTGGGTCCTACATGACACCATAAGTGTCCCTGTAAAATAGAGGCAATGGGAAATAAGACACACACATGAGAAAGCAATGTGAAGATGAAGGCAGAATGTGAAGTGAGGTGGCCATAGTTTAAACGATCTGCAGAAGTCAATAGAAGTTGAATGAGAGAAGGGACAGAGTATCCTCTTTATAAAGCCCCTGAAGGTAGTATAGTCCTTCTAGACTTCAGACTTTTTGCCACCAGAACCGAGTGAATAAATCTGTATTCTTTTAAGCCACCAAGTTTGTGACAATTTGTCACGCTGGGAAACTAGTGTCCCAAAGAAACTAATATACAAGTGAAACGCATCATCCTATAATATTAAATTAACATTTGGGTTGCATAGTTATGAACATGCAATACATTTACTTGGTCACATTGTTGGGAAAGAGGATATTTGCTTTCAACCATGATCAGAATGTTTCTAGATTAATATGATACTACAGAATTATTGTTGCTATTTAGTCTCTAAGTCATATCATGTTCAACTCTTTTGTGACATCATGGACTAGCCCACCGGACTCTTCTGTGCATGGGATTTCCCAGGCCAGAATACTGGGGTGGGCTGCCATTTTCTTCTCTGGGGCTCTTCCCGACCCAGGGATTGAACCTGCATTTCCTGCATTGACAGACAGATTCTTCACCATTAAGCCACCAGGGAAGTCCACTATAGAATGAATGAGAAATAAAGAAGGCAATTTAATGGTTTCCTTAAGAAATTAGTTATAACAAAGGACTAAACTGGAATCTAAAATGAAAACAAAAAAGAGAGAGTGATGATGAATAGTAGAAGAATCAAAGGAAAATAAATTGGATTTCTCAACAAACTGGGATTTTACTTCTTCTGAAGTGCTAAAATAAGAAAGCTAGAAAAGAGGAAATAGGGTCATTGCAGTAGAAATGCCACAAGAAATATAATTAGTGGGATAAGGAATAACATCATTTCCTACGTGATCGGGGAAGGCAATGGCAACTCACTCCAGTACTCTTGCCTGGGAAATCCCATGGACATAGGAGCCTGGTGGACTACAGTCCATGGGGTCACGAGGAGTTGGACAGGACTGAGCAACTTCACTTTCACTTTTCACTTTCATGCACTGGCGAAGGAAATGGAAACCCACTCCAGTATTCTTGCATGGAAAATACCAGGGATGGAGGAGCCTGGTAGTCTGCCCTCTATGGGGTTGCACAGAGTCGGACACGACTGACACGACTTAGCAGCACGTGATTGAAGAAGCAGCATGATGACAAAAGATGGTTGAGAGGAAGTGAAGGAAATGAAATATGAGAGTTTAACATGGGTCATCTTCATTTAGGTTTGTAATACACATTTAATTATAGAGTTTATAGTGGTTTGAGAGTTATACATTCTGAAGTTTGATTTTTCAGTGGATATTATAATGAAAGGTGGAATAGATATCTGCTCTTGTTTTGGTTTTCTAAAAATCTCCCTAGCATTATTTGCCCCAGGATTTTTTTTTTAACAAGATATTCTGATGTTGATATGGGAAAATCAGCTCTTATCAACTTGCTCATAGTATTTAAGTAAAGCTGACTGCACGCTATTACTCACCCTCTAAATCTAGATGAGGACTTCCTAATAAATAGGACTAAATTGAATCAGTACTGTTACCTTTGTCATGTTCAGTGATGGGCTCACACCACAAGTTAAGTAAACAAGTTAAATCAAGGGTTTGTCTTTGAGCTGAGAAAATTGGTGTGTTATTTCCCACTGGAAATAAATCTGGATGGGCATAGCACAGGAAACTGCTGGCAATGCTCTTAAAACTACAAGGGTAAAAATATCTAAGGATGGAGGTGACACCAAGGAAATGAAAGCAAGGAACAAAGGGAGAGAAGCAACTTCTATTCAGAAACTCAAACACTAAATCAAAGTTTATCTGACCCCTTAATCATTTAGCTGTTCAGGGATAAATAAATACATAAGTAAATAAACCCCTGTCTTTGAATTAATCTCATTGGGGTAGCATTATTATTTTTCTTTATGACATGAAATAGAATGTACTCATTACTGAGACCTGATATTACTGTCTTGGATTGCCACATAAGTGTCGCTGGTCATCTCATTTAAAAAGGATTGATTTATTCTAAAAGTGAAGTAAGTGCTTCAAGTTCTCCTGAGTTCCTGAATTTCCATCATGACTGCATCTACAGATGACAGCCAATAAAAAAAATAATAAGCCACTGAGAAAAGTCATACAATGGGCATGACGTAAAACAGCACAGGATATTTGTCAGAAAGTTGTGCTCTATTTTGAATTCTACATCTGTATTGGATTATATGAATACAAATTTTAGTTTCCTATAGCTATTGCTTCATCTTCCATCAGTATGAGTTTATATGTTACATAGCACTTACCATTGAAGACATACAAATTAAGAATAACAACACTTACAGAAGAACATTTTTTGACAAATTTTAAACATTTTTGTTAAAACATCTTTGTAATTTGTACTGGTTATAATATTATTTTGCAACTGTTCAAGTACACATCTACAACTGAATTTTGAAAACTTTCTATAATCTGATGCTTATTAGGAAATCTCACTAAAATGGAGTTGGAAGGCCAGAAGGGGGACTTCTCACATGTGTACCACTAGAATTTAATACAGATACCAACAAAATGATAATGTACCTTTTATCTCTGGCAGTAAGTGATACTATTTGACTACTAGTGGAAAAAAGATTTTATCTTTGTCTGACAACAGCTCATCCAATGAGAGACTGTCATAACTCAGCCAATGAAAAGTCACTATATTTTGAACTCCGTTTTCTCTAATGAACTTGTTTAGAATAGTCCCTCACAATCTACCCTTCTCTGTAAAAGAGCTTCCTCTCCTTTGTTTTATCAGACTTACGTGATGCTTGCCTTTGTTTTACCAAATTGCAATACTTTGCAAATAAACCCATTTTTCTGGTAAAAGAAAAAAGTTGTTTTCTTGTTGCTGGTTAACCAAGGTAATATAAAATTCCAATCCTTATTGCATTTGCCACAGCTTTTCTCATTGCTTGTTAAGCCACCTTCACTAGAGATTTTTGTTTTAGAAAATTATACCTGTCTTATTTTGTCAGGCAACAATTTGCAGTAATATGCTCAATGAGCATTTGTTCACTGAGATGAATTAAATTATCAAAATTAAAGGTAGTTACATAATATAAAGTAAATCTACAAGTCAGATAATTGAAAGAAAATTGTCAATCTTGAACAATATTAATAGATATGAAGAGTAGGAGTCAGTGCTTTTCAAGAATTAATAGGGCTATGTCTTGAAAATGTGTCTAGATCTTGTCCATGATGTCACAGATATTAATTCCCAAGACAAGCATGAATGCATTTGGGATGTTTTCTTGTCTTTTAGCCAATACCACTGTAATTCTGACTCATGGTCAATGCAAAGCAAGCCCAGTCATTGATTTTTCAGCTAACTTCTTGAATTTATAACTGCAACAGAAATATGAGAGGATTGATTCATTATTCTCTTGTTATTATGATGCAGGGTATAAAGCTGTATTAGCAGAAACTAATTTAACACAGAAAGTGAAAGTCACTAAGTCCTATCTGACTCTTGGTGACACAATGGACAGTAGACGGCCAGGCTCCTCCTCTGTCCATGGGATTCTCCAGGAAAGAATACTAGAGTGAGTAGCCCTCCCTTCTCCAGGGGGATCTTCCCAACCCAGGGATCGAACCCAGGTGTCCCTCATTGCAGGTAGATTTTGAGTAGTCCATCATTTCTTCAGTGGATCTTCCCAACCCAGGAATGGAACTGGGGTCTCCTGAATTGCAGGCAAATTCTTTATCAGCTGAGCTACCAGGGAAGCCCATTTTAACACACAGACAGCCTCAAAGCTGGCTAAGTTCTTCCTCTTAACTAAGATGGAAAGGGAGTGGGGAAGTTATATAATGATAGTGGCTAGTATTCACTAATTTTAATGATTTTGTTCCTTTTCCATTTGTGTACTTATTCAATTAGAGAAGGAAATGGCAACCCACTCCAGAATTCTTGCCTGGAAAATCCCATGGACAAAGGAGTCTGGTGGGTGGCCATAGTCCATGTGGTCGCAAAGAGTCGGACATGACTGAGCTACTTCACTTTCTTTCTTTCTTTCAGTGAGATTGGGATGACATTAACCAAGGATAGATATTGTCCCAATATATTTACTTTAGAAGGTCTGTATATAAAGCAATAATTTTCACAAATTATTTTAATTCAATCTTTACTTAGGATAGCAAGGATTAACTCTGTAAGATTTGGCCATCAAAAATATATTAAAACTTGTTGATATAACCTTATATGTGGTTAGTAAGAACTTTCAAATTTTTATCTTACAATAAATGCATATTAAAGGAAAATATGTTTTATCTCAACTCACACTTGATTGAGTAAAGGGTTGTATTCCTTTCAATATGCATTTCTAAAATATCCAATAATTTTTATTTTATTCTTTTTCATTTAAAAACATGTTTGAGATTTTCAGTGTCATTAATTAGCCTTCAAGAAAGAAGACTCCACTTCCCTACTTTGGAACAAACTTTGAAGTAGCTATCAATCAGTCAGTCCAGACCCTCAGTCATGTCCGACTCTTTGCAACCCCATGAATCACAGCACGCCAGGCCTCCCTGTCCATCACCAACTCCTGGAGTTCACTCAGACTCACGTCCATCGAGTCAGTGATGCCATCCAGCCATCTCATCCTCGGTCGTCCCCTTCTCCTCCTGCCCCCAATCCCTCCCAGCATCAGACTCTTTTCATTTTTTTTTTTTTTGCATAAACAGCGTGCCAATTTTATTTATTTTTTTTTAATTTAAAAATCTTTAATTCTTACATGCATTCCCAAACATGAACCCCCCTCCCACCTCGCTCCCCATAACATCTCTGTGGGTCATCCCCATGCACCAGCCCCAAGCATGCTGTATCCTGCGTCAGACATAGACTGGCGATTCGATTCTTACATGATAGTATACATGTTTCAATGCCATTCTCCCAAATCATCCAACCCTCTCCCTCTCCCTCTGAGTCCGAAAGTCCGTTATACACATCTGTGTCTTTTTTCCTGTCTTGCATACAGGGTCGTCATTGCCATCTTTCTAAATTCCATATGTATGTGTTAGTATACTGTATTGGTGTTTTTCTTTCTGGCTTACTTCACTCTGTATAATCGGCTCCAGTTTCATCCATCTCATCAGAACTGATTCAAATGAATTCTTTTTAACATCTGAGTAATACTCCATTGCGTATATGTACCACAGCTTTCTTATCCATTCATCTGCTGATGGACATCTGGGTTGTTTCCATGTCCTGTCCATTATAAACAGTGCTGCGATGAACATTGGGGTACATGTGTCTCTTTCAATTCTGGTTTCCTCGGTGTGTATGCCCAGCAGTGGGATTGCTGGGTCATAAGGTAGTTCTATTTGCAATTTTTTAAGGAATCTCCACACTGTTCTCCATAGTGGCTGTACTAGTTTGCATTCCCACCAACAGTGTAGGAGGGTTCCCTTTTCTCCACACCCTCTCCAGCATTTATTGAGGTGGCCAAAGTACTGGAGCTTAAGCTTTAGCATCATTCCTTCCAAAGAACACCCAGGGTTGATCTCCTTCAGAATGGACTGGTTGGATCTCCTTGCAGTCCAAGGGACTCTCAAGAGTCTTCTCCAACACCACAGTTCAAAAGCATCAATTCTTCAGCACTCAGCCTTCTTCACAGTCCAACTCTCACATCCATACATGACTACTGGAAAAACCATAGCCTTGACTAGACGGACCTTAGTTGGCAAAGTAATGTCTCTGCTTTTGAATATGCTATCTAGGTTGGTCATAACTTTTCTTCCAAGGAGTACGTCTTTTAATTTCATGGCTGCAATCACCATCTACAGTGATTTTGGAGCCCCCCCAAATAAATCTGACACTGTTTCCATTGTTTCTTCATCTCTTTCCCATGAAGTGATGGGACCAGATGCCCTGATCTTCGTTTTCTGAATGTTGAGCTTTAAGCCAACTTTTTCACTCTCCTCTTTCACTTTCATCAAGAGGCTTTTAGCTCCTCTTCACTTTCTGTCATAAGGGTGGTATCATCTGCATATCTGAGGTTATTGATATTTCTCCCAGCAATCTTGATTCCAGCTTGCGCTTCTTCCAGCCCAGTGTTTCTCATAATGTACTCTGCATAGAAGTTAAATAAGCAGGGTGACAATATACAGCCTTGACGTACTCCTTTTCCTATTTGGAACCAGTCTGTTGTTCCATGTCCAGTTCTAACTGTTGCTTCCTGGCCTGCATACAGATTTCTTAAGAGGCAGGTTGGGTGGTCTGGTATTCCCATCTCTTTCAGAATTTTCCACAGTTTATTGTGATCTATAGTAAACAATATTATGTCCTAATATAATAATGGTTCTTCCTCAAACAATACATGACCATCCTTCTCCCTATTTAGCAAAAATGTATTATTTTTTAGAAAATAATTTTTTTTTAAGAAGAGGTAATTGTACCACTCCAAATTAAATAGGTCATTAGATTGATGCATACTTTATTTCACAATTTGAATTTTTTTTTCTATTTATATTTTAGCTAAAAATGTTTGAATTTGAATATATGGCTTTTCACAAAGTGCTGTTATTTTTTAAGTAAAGCTGAAGTGGCCTTTTATAAAGCAGTATCTATTAATATCAATAAAACCCTAATAATGAATATTGCAATTAGTATTTTTATATATAGACCACACAATTAAATTAAGGATGCACTTTAATAATGCAAAAATAAAGTTGAACACCTTTAATAAGTAAAACTAGAGAAAGGAATAAAATGGTAATTGATTTGTAAATTATAATATAATTGATATTGAATTAAAAATTCTTAGAATATATGTATTTACTACTTTTGTAAATATATTAAGAAAAGAGTTTTCATCATGTGATAATGAGACTATGTTAGTTTTCATCAGGGAGAGAAAAGAAAAAGATTGAGAGAGAGAACAGTGAGAGATATAGCAGGAAAAATACTGACTTTAAACAATAATAATTAAATGCTAATCCTAATATGAAATTAACACTCTCTTTGACTTTGGACAAAAAGTGTCCATGTTGAGATTTGTACATGTAAAATTCCAGATAATAGAAACACCTTAGAGGGGTGCTATGAGGCTTAATTAATTTCTCCAGAATACTATGGACATGAGAAAATGCATAAACAGTGTAAGCATTTCATCACTATTATTCCTCCAGGTGTTTTCTTTTGATATTGTCTAGGGTTTCCCTGGTGGCTCAGAGAGTAAAGAATCTGCCTGCAATGCAGGAGACACAGGACACCAGGGTTCAATGTCTGGGTCAGAAAGATACCCTGGAGAAAGGAATGGCAACCCACTCCAGTTCTCTTGCCTGGAGAATTCCACAGACAGAGGAGCCTGGCAGGTTACAGTCCAAGGGGTCGCAAAGAGTCCAACAAGACTGAGCAACTAACACATACAGGAAGGCTACCTGGAAGACTGCCAAGTTACTGAAAACCTAGAAGGAGCTACAAAGACCTTGTACTAAAGAGTAAAACAAATGAGTTAAAAGACCTTTGGAAGAAAACTTAAGCAAATGCAAGTTGGTCTCTTGGGAATGAAAGAATGGATCAAATAAATTAACATTATAATTTACTGTTTAAGAGAAAATAATATATGTATATAATCTAAAATTGCTGAAAGAATAGGAGGGAGGAAAAGAGGAGACAGAGAGGAGAAAGAAATAAATATTATATATACTATGCACACACACACATACATATATAGCTTCTGTAATATAAATATTTTAAGGTGAAGAAAAGGAAGTAAAGGGAGATAATGGGAGACAGCAGGTAGATGGATTCAGTATGGGTTAAGGTTATGTTAAACACTAGTAAATTGGAAAAAGATAATTCAGATGGTCATGAAATTTTTAAGTGTTTAGAATGTTGTTATCACTTTAAAATTTAAAAAGAAAAAAGATTTATGCCTAAGAATTTAAACTGCTATTTAGAAATATATGATTTAGTGAGCTATTTGATCAAGGAAATGATAAAACATTAGTTATTGTAGTCAGATCTGAATTCACAAAGCTTTTTAAAAATGATTTATTGAAAATATTTCCATGCAAAACCCTTAGAAGGATGCTTAACAGAATGCTAGATAAACTTTTAAAAATGATCATTATTCAAAGTATAATGAATGCACATTTAAAGTTGCACTGATATATTACTATGTCTTTTTTCTCTTTAATATTAAATATTTTATGTTTAAATTATAAACTCCGAAGATTTGATACTTTAAGAGCAGTAAGTCATGGTTTGAGTGGTACTAAATTTTTTTAAATGATTTTTGCCCTTTAAACATATTTTCCTCATAAAATCAATGTCATATGTGGACATTGTTTGATTCAGAGGAAGTATTTAACTATTTTAAAATATGAGTAGCAGAAAATAATTCATTCACTAGTGCTCTGTGAGACAATATACCAGGAATAAAGAATAGAAGATGGTCTAAAGCAGTTTACCATCTAGTGAAGAGAATTCTGATACATAAATATTTTAATAAATTATAACTGTGAAGTACTAAACAAAAGTAAATGCCAGGGACTTCCCTAGTGACCCAGTGGTTAAGAATGTGCCTTGCAAGGCAAAGAACAAGGGTTTGATCCCTGGTCGGGGAACTAACAGCCCACATGTCACAGCGCAACTAAACCCACATGCCCAACTAGTGAAGCTGGTGCACTCTACAGCCCATGTGCCACAACTAGAGAGTCCATGTGCCACAGGGAAAGATTCTACATGACTCAAGGAAGATCCCACACGCTGCAACTAGATCCAATGCAGCCAAATAAATAAAAACATATGTCATAAATGCCAAAACATGAAATTCTTAAGGATATAGTTAATTCATAGGAGAAAAATTAGTAAAACATTCCCCTGTATCATATTCATCATTCTGTACTTTTTAAAGTTTCCAAGCAAAAGGCTATACTGTGAAAGGTCCCTAAATTTATAGAAAAGGAAAGAAGAAGAAAGGGTTCAGTGGACAGTCCTTTGTATCTTGTTTTGAACATCCCTCTGGTGGTGGCAGAGAATATTGTTCGTTGCTGTTTTAGTCTGATATGTTCAACTCTTTGTGACCCCATGGACTGGAGCCTACCAGGCTCCTCTGACCATAGGATTTTCCAGGCAAGAGTACTAGAGTGGGTTGCCATTTCCTTCTCCAGGAGATCTTCTCGACCCAGGGATTGAACCTAGGTCTCCCACATTGTAGGCGACGCTTTACCATCTGAGCCACTGGGCATTTTAGCCACCTGCAGGTTGCAAGTATTGGTTTACATGTTCTCTCTTCCACCTGTCAGCGGAAGGCTTTCGAAGGCATGATTTTTGTCTTTCGAAGACATGATTTGTCTTTCAGAGACACGATTTTTGCTGACAACCAGCACATAGCCCAGGTGGAAGAGAGAACATGTAATCCAATACTTGCAACCTGCAGGTGGCTAAAATGTGTTCAGAACTTAAGGTCAGCTCTCTCCTTGAATCAGAGGTCTGGGTCTATTGGGTCAAATACATTTTAGGAAAATATATGTTTCAGGCACAGCCACTCTAATATTGATCACCGTCATACTCTCACTCAGCTTGTGGAGAAACCTGCCAAGAACAACATTATGTTTTTGCTGTTTTTATTGATTTATCATCCAGCTTTGACTCCTTGGGCAGGAGTTAGTTGTGAGCTAAGATGTTATGAGCTTAAACAAATCTTCATCTATGCACCCTTGAAATCTAAAATTTTAAATTATATACCTTAAGAACCAGGTTACACAGGAAACTGAGACCATATCTCAATTTTCAATTTTATGAAAACAGACTGTATTAAAGTCCTCTTCTGTTCAAATTATATCCCAGTAGCTAGTTCATGTTTGGAAGCCCATCAGCTAGCATAATATTGACATATAAGCATATAATATATATAGAATGAATGAATAAATGCTCTCATTGCTTTTGGATGAGTTAAATGCTAATTCTTTGTCATTGACAGATTTCTCTTAGGTCCTCAACATTTTTCCCCATATTTCTAGAAATGTTTTCATATACACTGCTAACAGAATTAATTTTCTTCATAAATGCTTTTGTTAAATCCTGGTAAGTCTTAGCTAGAACCCTCTTCCTGTGTTTTCCAGGACCATTCACACTCTGACCTATCTCTCTAACAGTCCCATGTGAAGGATTTTAGTCATATGACCTGCTGTAGCCTCCTGAACACTACATTCTCTGTACTTCTGTCTCCATTTGCTTGGTAAATGTACTCACACTTCAGGATTCCACCGATCTATGAACTCTCTGAAGCTTGCCCTTTTGGTGTTCTTTGATTTCCTTCTCTTCACTGTTCTATAGAGTTTTGGTTAACTCTGTAATATTGTTAATTAAATGTTATGTATTTATTATCTCCCCTGCTGGGCTGTGAGATAGTTTCAGATAGTCTTAGAGTTTGCATTTCTAGTGTAGTGCTTGACTACAGTGAACTCTATTGAATAAATAGGCAAATGAACAAATAAATGAATGAATGAATTTTGTCAGTGAAGAATAGAAGGAAATCTCTAGACTCATGCCAGCAACTACTCCCCTGACAGAAATTAAAGTTTTTCATCTAATGAGCTTATAGAAATAGCTGAATCACTTTTGCAAAAATTTACTTTCACATTTTAATTGTTTTAAGATGTTTTGAAAGTACTTTAATATTGTTAAATATTTACCTCCTGTTCTCATTTATAGGAAACTTAAGGTAAGCTTCAGTGGGACTAAAATCTAGGGGCAAGGTAAGACTGGAGGTAAGGCAGAAATAATTACTTGGATGAACTGCTGGGCAGCTTTGCTTGAAGCACTGTTTGCTTGAAGGGAAGGCACATGCAACTGTAGATACAAGAAAAAAAACTGTATATAAAAGGGCATATTATTTCTGGAAACTCCTGAGAACTTGACATGATACCTAATTTAGTAATGGGTGGAGAATAAAGCATTTAATTAGCACCACGTTTATGACACAGTCCCTCTGTAGAAGACTTTTGGAACTATCTAAATCAGAGTTTCTTCATCTATTTAAGGCTTTAGATGTCTGTCAAAATTGCTAAAACTTTTCAGAGGTAATATTTTGATTACTTACTTGTGTCTGACACTTCAGATGAGATCAGGTGTGTTCAGGGTGATAGGGCCACAGACAAGTATTTGACACTTGAAAGTGATAAAGGCAGAGTTTCTTGAAAGGTAAAGGATAGAACTTCTTGGCATATAAGTTTTAGAGGGAAAAGTACTGTCACAGGTTAACGTAAGTCCTGGCTTGACCTGCACAATTTCAGTTTATGCCTATGATGTCACTGTTGTTATTAATAGCATCCCATAACATTCTCAGAAGTGTCCTGGTTTGAACAGTAAACTATGTTGTCATTGAGGAAAACGAAAAATGGGAGTGATGAGGTATACAATAAAGCTGCTGGATATGCCGAAACATTGTTATGATTTACTCTGATTCAGTAGGACTAGTATCTATTATTCTAAAGGAAATTTTACCTGCATATTTCATTTATGCAGTTAAGGAATATGATAACAATGAAGTAAAACCTTTTTTTGACCTTTTTGCTAGTAGTGAGATTATCAATCCATTATTGTAGCTTGTATTTCCACCCATGAAGATAGTTATTGCATATTAAAACATTTAGTGTCTGAAGTAAATTAATTATTAATGTAAATTATTGTCTAAACTCATCTTCTATTCTTGGAACTATGATTGCATTCTGATGATATTTTGATTGATAGCTAGATGAAAAATCGCCTGATCAGTAATGAAAATGTAAGTGTACAGTGATATAACCTGACCTTGGTTTATAAATTGTAGTATCACTGCTGCAGATGAATGTAGGGGAATGAGAGATTCCATAAGTATGCTTATGTCAGTCTGGCATTTCTGAAGTACAAAGTCTACTAATATTTAAAATGATTAACCATTCATTTTATACATTTTAAGTTTGCATCTCAAAGACTGATTAAATAATCCTTTCCAAGTAATGAATCAAAAGACACAGCTGTATGCATCCAATTATTCAGGGAAGTCCTTGGTATGTAAATGTTCAGTAACAATCTTCACATAACAAAGAAATAATCATAATACAAAATTATTCAGTTATTAGCTGACCACTTACACTATTACTATACAAAAATTACAATGCATTTAAGAATAGTGACTAGATCCTTTGGTGCAATTTTTTTGGAAAATAAATTGTGCAAGTCTTGCAAAACAATGATAACACACTAGGTACTTCAGAAGAGACATATCTGAATTTCAAAGA
Source organism: Ovis aries (assembly GCF_016772045.2). Classification (NCBI taxonomy): domain Eukaryota; kingdom Metazoa; phylum Chordata; class Mammalia; order Artiodactyla; family Bovidae; genus Ovis; species Ovis aries. The sequence goes on along the minus strand of NC_056062.1, from coordinate 64,707,616 downwards.
TTTGAGAGGCCCTTGAGAAAAGCGGGAAAATGTTGAATAGTTTTTCTCAAAAGTGGCTCTCATTATGATCATACTGTACAAGTCAAATGTGAAATGAAGGACACTGTATTGTACTTAATATTATAAAAAATAAAAATAAAAACCTCCAAAAGAACAAGTCAGCATTTGACTCATTCTTTCTGTATTTTATCAATCTTATTTTGGAGTATTTATCTAACAGAACTGTATTCAGGATCTTGAAGAGATATATGCATCCCCATGTTCACTACAGCATTGTTCACAATATCCAAAATATAGGATCAATCACAAATGAAGGTTAATGGATTTGTGGATTTTAAAATGTGGTATATACATACAAGGAATAAAAAAGAAGAAAATACTGCCATATATGATATTCTAGAGGAATTCTTAGAACATTTTGTTAAGTGAAATAAACCAGTCTCAGAAGGACAAACAGAGCATGTTTTCCACTTATATGCTGAAGGTGAAAGTGAAGTTGCTCAGTCGTGTCTGACTCTTTGAGACCCCTGGACTGTAGCCTATCAGGCTCCTCCATCCATGGGATTCTCCAGGCAAAAATACTGGAGTGGGTTGCCATTTCCTTCCCCAGGGGATCTTCCTGAACCAGGGATTGAATCCAGGTCTCCCACATTGAAAGCAGATGCTTTAACCTCTGAGCCACCAGGGCATCTTCAAATAGTTAATCTCATAGAAGCAGAAAGTAGAATGGTGGTAGTCAGGGCTGGGGTGGGGTGGGTGATGGTAAGTTGGTGTTCAATAGATTTAAAGTTTCAGTTATACAAGATAAGTAAGTTCTAGAGATCTGTTGTGCAATAGCGTGCTTCTAATTAACAGTTCAGCACAGTTAAATTTCTGTTAAAAGTGGATCTCATATTATCTGTTTACAATTAAAAGAAAAAAAGAGGCAAAAATAAATCATTTGAGTCATTCAGGAAGTTCAGGTAGACTACCCAAGTGGTAGCGGATTGAGGAATAAGTGGAAAGGAAAACAAAGAAAGCTGGTGAAAATTTTTTAAAGATACATGTGAAAAAAGAGAAAATTGATAAAGGGTGGTCCCATAGGAAATGAAGAACAATGGAATCAACATGCTTGACACAAACAGAAATAACTTCCTCTGCAATAGAGAAGAAAAAGGCTTTTAAAATGACATATGCTTCTGTTTTTGAGAAGTTCAGTTATGACAGATTGTGTTACCACTTAATTTTCTAGCTTCAACCCATCCATAGCTGTCTGTCACAACCCATACACAAACACAGGAAGACTGACACAAAATTCATTAAAGAAGACTCAGATTTCTGGTAAATTTTTTAAAAAATTATAAAACAGTGTAGTAACCTCAGATATGCAGATGACACCACCCTTAAGGCAGAAAGTGAAGAGGAATTAAAAAGCCTCTTGATGAAAGTCAAAGAGGAGAGTGAAAAAGTTGGCTTAAAGCTCAACATTCAGAAAACTAAGATCATGGCATCTGGTCCCATCACTTCATGGCAAATAGATGGGGAAACAGTGGAAACAGGGCAGACTTTATTTTGGGGGGCTCCAAAATCACTGCAGATGGTGATTGCAGCCATGAAATTAAAAGACGCTTATTCCTTGGAAGGAAAGTTATGACCAACCTAGATAGCACATTAAAAGCAGAGATATTACTTTGCCAACAAAGGTCCGTCTAGTCAAGGCTATGGTTTTTCCAGTAGTCATGTATGGATGTGAGAGCTGGACTGTGAAGAAGGCTGAGTGCTGAAGAATTGATGCTTTTGAACTGTGGTGTTGCAGAAGACTATTGAGAGTCCCTTGGACTGCAAGGAGATCCAACCAGTCCATCCTGAAGGAAATCAGTCCTGAATATTCATTGGAAGGACTGATGCTGAAGCTGAAACTCCAATACTTTGGCCTCCTCATGCGAAGAGTTGACTAATTGGAAAAGACACTGATGTTGGGAGGGACTGGGGGCAGGAGGAGAAGGGGACAACAGAGGATGGATGGCATAACCGACTCGACAGACATGAGTCTGAGTGAACTCCGGGAGTTGGTGATGGACAGGGAGGCCTGGCGTGCTGCAATTCATGGAGTCGCAAAGAGTCAGACATGACTGAGCAACTGAACTGAACTGAATATTTTCATATTGAACTTCTGCATAGGGTTATAATATAACATTTTGTATCAGGGCCTCTTTCTCCATTATCACCAAAGTCCAAAGATGTTTGACAGGTTATTCTTGATGCAAAGCAGATATACACAAAAACCATTTGTTCAGGAAATATATGCTTAAGTTAATCAATTAGAGTTTATTCTTTATGCGAGGTAGAAAGATATAAGGCTTTTTCCTTCCCATGAGAGGACAGTCAGTGCTATATGTTGAAAGCATAGTTTGGGTATTTTATTTTTAAGAAATATAGTTAGATATTTTTTGCTTGCCTATTACTTAGTTGTGTGACACTTCAGAGACTTCATAAGTGAGCAAAGTTATTTAATAACCGGATACAAAGACAATTGTTTGATTTTACTATACCCAAGTTCAGAGAATAGAAATACTACCTGTATTCTACTCTTGAGGATTTAAAGGTGGTGCTAGTGGTAAAGAACCCACCTGTCAATTCAGGAGACATGAGACACAGGTTTGAAATTTGAATCGGGAAGATCCCCTGGAGAAGGAAATGGCAACTACTTCAGTATTCCTACCTGGAGAATCCCATGGACAGAGGAGGGCCAATCCATGGGGCTGCAAAATTGGACACAACTGCAGTGACTTAGCACACATGCATGCATGTATATCTTACAGCTATACTAAATAATAGAGTAAGATTAATAGCAGTAACTATTATTTTATTACCATTTTCCCACCTCATTCAGAACAGATTCAATAGAAAGAAAATGAAGATGAAGGCTAAGTACTTATGGAGATAGCACTGTTTCCCTGTAGAGAATGTGAACAGTCTGACCTGCTTAATGGATGTGTGATCTGTGCAGTCACATGGGGACTCCCTCTGAGAAAAGTGTCATTTTTGGTTTAATGCTTTTTTTATTGCCATCTTGAAATCCTTAATTATTCTGAACAAGAGATCCAACATTTTCATTTTGCACTGGGCCTGGCAAAGCATGCACCTGGTGCTAATGGACAAAAGGGCATCATTAGTACATATTCATATATGTGCTTGTGTGTGCACATGTACATGTGCTCATGTGGGAGTGCTTATGTGTACATGTGGAAAAAAACTATGCTGAAAATAATGACAAACCAAATCTTAATAAAGAAAACTGCTGGGAGCCAGCACGGGAGACCCCACCCATGACAAGGTCATGCGGAGAGACCTGACGGGGCAAGGTGAGTCAGGTCTCAAGGGGTCCTCTGCCTGAGCATCTACCCTGAAACCAAAATCTGTCTGTTTACTGTCTGCTATACTATACTCTTCTGACATTACAGGGGCTATCCCCGACCACCTTTCTCTGGAAAAAGTTAACTTAGAGCTCCAACTGGTCTCCTGCATATGAAAGGAATGTTTCAGCTCAAATCCCTCTGATGGCTCTCTAACTTCCCTGACAGGTTCCCCAGGACTTTTTAAACTTGTGATTGTTTACAGGCCCCCAACCACGAGAGGCACGAAGCTTAAAACATCTTAAAGATATCGAGCCTTTTAGAGCTAACAGTTTGGTGAAGGGTTTCATTGTTGAGTTAATGTTTGCCACCAGGCCTCCATATCCTTTATCTTTTAGGCACCTGGGAGGATATTAATCAATGTAAATGGGATGCAGAAATAGGAATATAGTAGTTTTGATGTTAGCAATACTAGACTTTTGAGTTAATGAATTTTCTCTTTGTTATAAATCACTGTACTCCTCTTTCTTTGTTATAAATTGTTGTGTCCTTGCCATGTAAGAATATAACTTTATTTAGTGCTTTCTAAGAGTGGCACCAGATTTTGGAAAAGAACAACACTATTAAGGTAAATAAGTTTTCTGGCTGACAGACCCTTATCAGAAAAGGGCTGTAAAATGCTAATAGGCCTTCTAGCCAGAAGATGATGTAAATCGCCTAAGACTTGTGTATACAGCTAGGTATGCAGAGACAAAGCCTGGTCTCGATAAGAGTCAGGGCTGCTGACGCTGCATAATTTTGTATTATCCATTCATCTCTATGTACAACCAAAAGTATAAAAAGCTTTCCCAAACAATAAAGGATGGACTAGTTTCTCAGACTAGTTTCTCGAACTAGTTTCTTGGAAATCTGGCTCCCCCTATGTCGACTCTCTCTCTCTGTCTCTCTCTCTTTCTCCCTCTCTCTCCCTCTCCTTTTCAGGCTGATCCCTTGGAGCGTGGAGGCTCACCACGTCTACTTATTTGCCCTGGCTTCTAAGACCCACGTGTGAGAGAGCCCAAGGCAGGGCACCCTCTGCTATTCAAGTGGGCGCCAGTGGCCTACATAGATGGTGCAAACCTCTTGTCTCGAGGTTTTATTGGTTTTCCACATAAACCAAGGAATAGAGTCTCTTTCCTCCTCTAAATTTCCCACTACACTATTCTTTCCTAATCTTTATATTTCTAATTAAATAATTCTTTCTAAGATGCTGACTCCGTCCCCACTTTGAATTACCCTGGATCTATCGGGGCTGGACCCCGACAGAAAACAAATAATCCTGCAGTAGAAAACAATTTTAAAATTATTCATTTTGTTAAGGATATGATAAAATTATTAAAGCTTAAGCTCTCCCAGAAAAAAATGACAATAATTTTCAAAGGATGAGAGTTAAATATGAGAATTTCTCAATCAAGTTTTAGTTAATAGAAATATTTAAGTTTTAGTGAAGAATAATTTTCATTTCCAAAGTTGGCTATGTATCAAATCACTTTTCAATGAAGGAACAAAATAATGACATCTCAATTACTGGGATTACTATTTCCTTGTGATTGTATATATTTACCAAAAAAGCTTCGAAGATCTTTTTGGAAATATCAGAGTGGATATTTTAATTTTGTGTGAAATTTAGTTAAACTCCAGTGACATCTCTCCTATATATACTTTTAAATCATTTTGATCCATACTACTATGTGAATGTAGCTAAATAGTACATTTTTATAAGTAGCAGTATGATAAACTGATTTATTTTAAATTATTTCCATGGATTTATATTTAAGAGGAAAAAACTTTTAAGCTTACTCTAGTAACTATCATGATAAACTGATGGATGTACTTCAGTTTAAAACAAAATTTTAAAAATAATGAAATGAATGAGAACAATATGTATATAGTATCTTTCATGTATATGAAGCTTTCACCATGTCGATCCTCTTATTTAATTCTAATCAGCTTCTTTGTCTTTTCCATTTACAGAAGAGTACATTAAAGATTGTTTCAGAGAGAAAAAGGGACTTATCAGTGCCATCAAACATGTAATGGTAGTTCCAAATGATTTCTGTTATTACATACAAATGAAACATCATTGCCCTCATCATTGATAAACTTATCCATATACAGAATTTACTGTTAGTAACTTTAAAATTCAGCTTAAAAATTAAATTAGTTTGGTTAATAAAATTTTTCTCTTAATGACAATTCACTTCACATATATAGTATTTTGTAAGACAGTGCACCTATGCCATGATTATTTATTTATGTTTTCTATATTCCAAGCAATAAGCTAGGTATTTCTGCATTTATTGTTTGACAGCAAAAATATATTCATTGCTTATATTTTAGAAATCCTGAAGAAATATACTATCTAAATCTCTCCAATTGATCTTTGTCTTATTTTAAAATGAGGACATATTAATATGCTTAAATTTTTAGAGAATTTACAAGATTCAAGAGAAGCATCTTGAAGGATGATAAAGTAAAGGAAGGGGAATAGAAAGCTGTTGAAATTAACAATTCCCCCTTTTCAAATAACATGTGGTTTCTTTTCTATTTTTAGGAAAATATACAATTAGGAAGGCTCTTAGGTAGTGTAAAACTTCATCTAACATTTATAATGTACATTGAACTTTATGAATCAGTTTCTTGAGATTAGCTCAAGATGGCAGAACAGGAGGACATGAGATCATTCCCTTCTTATGAAAACACAAAAATCACAACTAACTGCTGAACAACCATCAGCAAAATAATTTCTGGAACCTACAGAAAAAAGATACCCTACTTTCAAAGACAAACAGGAAGCCACAGCAAGATGGTAGGAGGATGAAACAGTCACCCAAGTCCAGGAATCCCAGTGAGTCCCAAGTAGTTAAGATAAATCCAAGGAAGAACATGCCAAGACACACAGTAATCAAGTTGAAAATTAAAGACAATGGAAAAATATTAAAAGCAACAAGGGAAAAATGACAACATATAGGGAATTCCCGTAAGGTTATCAGCTGATTTTTCAGCAGAAAATCTGAAGGCCAGAGGGAGTGGCATGATATATTTAAATTGATGAAAGGGAAGAACCTACAGCCAAGAGTATTCTACCCAGCAAGGTGCTCATTCAGATTTGATATGAAAATCAAAAGTTTCACAGATAAGCAAAAGCTAAAATAGTTCAGCATCACCAGATCAGCTTTACAACAAATGATGAAGGAACTTCTCTAGGTGGGAAACAGACCAGCAACTTAAAACATCTTTGTACATATATAGACTGCTCTATCTAAACCTCATGGGAACAAATCCAAAAACTACAATAGATGCACACACACACACACACAAACACACACAGAAAAAGAAAAGAAAAGGCAACCCAAACAACACTAAAGACGGTGATAAAACCACAGGCAATGAGAACAAGAAAGAAAAGGAAGCAAAAAGACATATAAAAATAAATCCAAAACAATTAAGAAAATGACAATAGGAATTTAATATTCACAATTACCTTAAATGTAAATGGATTAAATGCTCCAACCAAAAGATATAACTGGCTGAATGGATACCAAAACAAGACCTCTATATATGCTGTCTACAAGAGACCCACTTTAGACTTCAGTTCAGTTCAGTCGGTCAGTCGTGTCCGACTCTTTGCGACCCCATGTATTGCAGCACGCCAGGCCTCCCTGTCCATCACTAACTACCAGAGTTCACTCAAACTCATGTCCATCATGTTGGTGATGCCATCCAGCCATCTCATCCTCTGTCATCCCCCTCTCCTCCTGCCCCCAATCCCTCCCAGCATCAGGGTCTTTTCCAATGAGTCAACTCTTCACATGAGGTGGCCAAAGTACTGGAGTTTCAGCTTTAGCATCATTCCTTCCAAAGAACACCCAGGACTGATCTCCTTCAGAATGGACTGATTGGATCTCCTTGCAGTCCAAGGGACTTTCAAGAGTCTTCTCCAACACCACAGTTCAAAAGCATCAATTCTTCAGTGCTCAGCTTTCTTCACAGTCCAACCTTCACATCCATACATGACTACTGGAAAAACCATAGCCTTGACTAGACTTAGGGACACATAAAGACTGAGAGTGGGGTGGTGGGAAAAGATATTCCATGCAAATGGAAATCAAAAGAAAGCTGGAAATAGCAATGCTTATATCAGGCAAACAGACTTTAAAATGAAGACCATTATAAGAGACAAAGAAAGTCACTACATAATGATCAAGGGATCAATATGAAGAAGATACAAAAATTATAAATACATATGCATCCAACATAGGAGTACTTCAAATATATAAGGTAAATACTAACAGTCATAACAGTATAATTTCCCAAGACTGAATCAGGAAGAAATAGAAAATAGGAATAGACCAATCATAGGACTGAAATGGAAACTATGATTTTAAAACTCTCAACAAACATAAGTCCAGGACCACATGGCTTTAGAGATGAATTTTTTCAAATATTACCATAAAATCCTGCAATTCCACTCCTGGATTTATATCTGGAAACAAACATGATCTGAAAGGATATATGTGATCCAATGTGATGTTTGCAGTGATGTTTACAATATCCAAAACATTGAAACAACCTAAATGTCAACTGACAGAATAGATAAAGAAGATATCATGCATATATATAATAGAATATTACTGATCCATTAAAAATAATGAAATAACGTCATTTGCAGCAACATGGAGGGATCTAGAGACTGCCATACTGAGTGAAGCAAGTCAGATGGAGAAAGAGAAATACCATATGATATTGTTTATATGACCAACCTAAAAAAAATTGATATAAATGAACTTATTTACAAGACAATGTCACAGACTTAAAGAGCAAGTTTATGGTTAGCATAGGTGAAGAGCGAGGTGAAGGAATAGTTAGGGAGCTTGGGATTGACATGTACATACTGATATACGTAAAACAGATAACCAACAAAGACTTTCAGTACAGCACAGGAAACTCTGCTCAATATTCTATAACAACCTAATTGAAAAAGTAATTTGAAAAATAGTTCATATGTGTAACTGAATTGCTTTGTTGTACACCTGAAACTACCACTACATTGTTAATCAACTGTACTCCAATACAAAGTAAAAAGTTTTTTAAAAAGTTTCTTTAAAAGGGAAAATAAATTATCTTTACTATATGCTATTCCCTCAGAATGCTTGCATTATATTAATAAAAGTCACTGTGATAAATACTTGGCTTGATTTTGCATCCCTCCTGGAATATGCCAATTATGGGGTTCGATTCCTGGGTTGGGAAGATCGCCTAGAAGTGCATGGTGGCCCACTCTAGTAATTTTGCCTGGAGAATTCCATGAACAGAGGAACTTGGTGGGCTACAGTCCATTGGGTCACAAAGAGTTGGACATGACTGAAGCGACCTAGTATGCATGCACGGTCAACACATAATTCCCATGTCATTTTTGGATATAATATATTAATGCATAGATATTCTAATAGTACACTTCCAACTAAGTAATTTATTTCTGATTTTTAACTCATTCCTTTAAGTGAAAAACACTGGAGGAATACTTCCGGTTACTAAAATATAGAATTTATCTCTCACTAAATACATTTACAAATTTAAAATCCTTAATTGACTAAATTATTATAATTTAAAAAATCATGATAACTCATAATTTCAAATGGAGAATTAAAAGGACAAAAAGAACTGTCTTTAGCATAAGAATTATGTTTTCCATTACTTCATCCTATTTAGTGGGTTATTCATTTTTAATTACCAAATAAAATGGAGGGATGACTTTGGGCATAGACGATGCAATAAAACCTCACAGCATTAGGTGATTTAAAAGGTTAAGAATAGTCAGACAAATTAGAATAAAGACAGCTTTCAAGCGCAGATAGCATCACAAACACAAGGACAGGGACAGGAATGGTAAGGAAATGTGTGCAGACTGGTCTGACTAGAGCAAGTGGTTCAGAAGACACACTGAGGAGCCTAGATTTATCCTAGGCACATCGTGAAACTGTTGAAGGTTTTCAAGCAGGGAAATGACCTGGCCACATCTTTGATTTAGAAATATAACTCTGAAAATGGTGTGTCAGGAATTGAATAGAGGATGAAGTACATACGGCAGTTGAAGCGAAGTGAGCACAGCCTTATAGAGCTGAGCTTATAACAATAACAGCCCAGTTATTATAGAACATACATGGGAAAATTGATAAATTGCAAATAGGCTTAATTTGTTAGTATGCTTATGTTTCTTTAAAATGAAAAAATCTCAATCATATGCCATATATTCCAAATTATTAAATAATACATGACAGTATGTGTTATGCATGTATTTTCCTTAAAAGGTAAGATTTGTATAATACTGATTTTGACTCTTTTAATACTATATAGTTTATTATACAGTTGGCTATAATTTTTTTTAATCATCATGGACACTCAAGAATGCTTAGAAAACAAGAACTTTAACCAACATATTGCTTTCATAGTAATAAACCTGTCTTGAATGTGAAATTACATAATTAATAAAATTATTATAAGGTGAATCTGTACAGATATACAAATGAAAACTGACTAATGTGAATTCCAGGTTTTCTTTTAATATTTTAAATCTGTTTTCATTTTTACAGACTTCAAATATGTTTAAATTCGACTGAAAAACTTCATAGCCCAGCACTGATAACAGTTAATAACAAAGAGACTATAGATAATGTAGGTTACTTATTTTATAACAGATGTTTAAAATGCCTTAATATGACTTCTAAGAACATGTTAGCTCTTAAATCACAGCAGGAAAATGAGAAAGGAATAAGAATTACAGGAAAATTTTGCTGATTTTTTAAAATTAGTAACAATTTTTCTTTTCCTAGGGGAAATAAATCAATGTGGTGATATGGCCACAAGCGGCTTTCAGTGTTTATCCCCACAAATTTCCAGTTTATCTTTTCAGTGTAGCAGGATCCAGAAAGATAAAAGCTATATTTACCAGATCCTCTTGAAGCTATAATTCTATATGCTAATTAGATTATAACAATTAGATGAATTGCAAGATATCTAGCAGAAGGAAAATACTGATTTCTTGATACTTTTGACTGATTTTGTTTTTCTGCTGACCAGTAAAGATTTTAGAGATATGGGTTTTCCCACTCCACCTCTCAGCATTATTACAGCAACCACTTTTCAAGCTTTATGGGTGTTGACAAACAAATGGCAATGGAAGAAGCTTCCTATCCTTGGCTTTCTGGTCACTCGCTTTAGTTACAGTGCTGTGCCTTTGCCCTTAGGGTTTTCAGAGAATGCTGCTTAATGTCCTACCCTCTTGATTGTGCCAGAGTTAGTAGCTACCCATGCAATAGTACTCTGACTCATTCCCAGAAAACCATATCCAGTCAGCTCGTCCTCCAAATTGTTTATAGGCTTATCTCACAGATAATGCTGGTTTGTTTTCAAAAAAAATATCACAATAAAGAAAGTCACATATTTTGTTTTTGCTTCCCAGTGCATATAAACGCTACTTTTACACTACGTGTATGCTCAGTTGCTTCAGTTGTGTCCGACTTTTTGTGACCCTATGGATTGTAGTGCACCAAGTTCCCTGTCCACAGGACTCTCCAGGCAAAAATACTGGAGTGGGTTGCCATGCCCTTCTCCAGGGGATCTTCACCACCCAAGGATTGAACCCGAGTCTCTTAAGTCCCCTGCATTGGCGGGCAGGTTCTTTACCACTATCACCATCTGTGAAGCCTGTAGTCTACTAAAGTGTTCAATAGGGCTTCCCTTCCCTTCCTTTCAAGGTTCTATAATTTGTATGCAGGTATATACTTTTAAAATTTTTTCCTAAGTCAGTTGCCTAAAAATTTAGTCATTTGTTCTCTTACCTTTTTTTTAGCAATACAGCTTCCATTTTCAAGCTAGCAGGGAAGTTGATAATAAATGAATAAATCCCCAAGTGCATTTGGGACAGCTTTTAAAAAATTTTTTTTCCCCATAACTAAAATCAGTGCTCTTTGAGAACACTCATGTTACTGATCATATACATATCAATCAATAATACTTAATAATAATAAGATAAATAATGCTTATTTTTTTCTAGAATTACACTATGTGCTTTATATGTATTTAGCTCATTTTATTTTATAACCTTATGAAAGAAATCTTATATTTGCCCCATCTTAAAGCTGAAAAATAGTTAAGGTTTATCTTGATGTTTTCCAAGATCACAAGGCTTGAGTTAGTAGAGCTTAGTAGAGTTGAATCAAGAATTAGGATATGTGGTTGACTATGTATATGTAGCCCAGGCTCTTAAGCAATACTTCTGTCCTTGGCTACACTTCCTCTTTTAATGTGTTACATAAAGTAATTTAATCTTTTCTTTGTAGTAATATTTTATAAATAAATTATAATCAAATTGCAAAACATGTTCAATCTTCTTTGTCAATAAATATTGCAATTAAAATAAAACATATTACCATCATAAGAGATTAGAAAAAGAATATTATCCCTTTAGAAGGAAAATATTTTCAACTGTTTATATTTTAAATATTCAGTAGGTTGAGTGCTATTAACTGAAAGATTGAATATTCCTTTGCAGTCGAAATTCTAAGTGTGGCCAGAGGCACTGTGAACCATTTAAAGAATAAAATTTCTAGCCTGAGGAATTGAAATGTGCTTTTTATAATTCAGGAGAGACAAATATACATTAACAGTGATATGTTTACCGAATATAACTTTAGGTCATAATGATGAAGAATAAAGGACATAAATGTCAGGCTTCTGGACTGTTATTCTAGAAAAATCTTATTTTTCCTGAATGAAATTATATTTTAAGACACTACAAAAAATTTAAAAATAAGTAAATAAGAATCTGTGACATATATAGTCAAATCATATTTTAATTTATGAGTATTAAATACACACAAATATTGTACAAGTGTGTCTCGAACTTTCAACTGAAAATATGAATAAAAACTAAGTGCATAGATAAATTAATTTAATACCAATGAAAATGAATTTAATTACCTTCACTTGCTTAAATAGACATGTAGAATTTTGAACGTTTATTTTTCAGTTGTCAGGTCTAAGAATAGATTCTTAGATTATTTCTCTAATTTTATTAGAAAAATATCTTGAATGCTAATCCTGTATATCCCCATTAAATTCCTCTTGTTAAAGAAAAGAAAATTAAGACACAGAGTATTGTGTTTGCTCAGAAAATTTTTATTCAATGAGTATTTATTGATTACCTATTGTAAGTCAGAAATTGTTATATGTCACAGGACAAATTCCCAGATCTTGTTGAATATAATATCTAATCAATGACATCTAAATTAATGGTAAAACTGAGGTAGACCATGACTTTACACTCTGTTTACTAAAAAGAAATAGAAATAATTCCTCTGAAATCACTGGTAGTTTGGTGTGAAAAGACTGAAGAGATGTTTAAAGTTAATCTTTTAGAAAATTATAAGTTAACTGATAGTGTAAAATATTTTGTTAATGACATGCATTGCGCTTCATGTTGAAACCAAACAGTACATTCTGGATGGGCTTCTGATGAGTCATGATTTTCATTTATCAACACTTGTCAGCAAAAAATGTTAAAATGAATTGTTTATCAAATATATTTTAGGAAGAATTAACTTTTTCCTGCTAATTTACATATTAAATAACATAAATATGCTTCAATAAAAAGCAACCAGAAGAAAATCAAATATATGCTAGAAATTGTGAATTGAAGGGCATCAGTTCAGTTCAGTCACTCAGTGATATCTGACTCTTCGTGACCACATGCACTTTACCAAGCCAGGATTCCCTGTCCATTACCAACTTCCAGAGTTTGCTCAAACTCATGTCCATCGAGTTGGTGATGCCATCCAACCATCTCATCCTCTGTCATCCCCTTCTCCTCCTGCCTTCAATCTTTCCCAGAATCGGGGTCTCTTCCAATGAGTCAGTTCTTCACATCGGGGGGCCAAAGTATTGGAGCACCAGCTTTAGTATCAGTCCTTCCAATGAATACTCAGAGTTGATTTATTTTAGAAATGACCAGTTTGATCTCCTTGCAGTACAAGTGACTCTCAAGAGTTCTCCAACACCACAGTTCAAAAGCATCAATTTTTCAGTGCTCAGCTTCAGTGTTCAACTCTCACATCCATACATGACCACTGGAAAAACCATAGCTTTGTCTTTATGGACCTCTGTTGGCGAAGTAATGTCTCTGGTTTTAATATGCTGTCTAGGTTGGTCATAGCTTTTCTTCCAAGGAGTAAGTGTCTTTTAACTTCATGGCTGCAGTCACCATCTGCAGTGATTCTGGAGCCCAAGAAAGTAAAGTCTCTCACTATTCCTATTGTTTCCCCATCTGTTTGCCATGAAGTGATGGGACTGGATGCCATGATCTTAGTTTTTTGAATGTTGAGTTTTAAAACAACTTTTTCACTCTCCTGTTCTACTTTCATCAAGAGGCTCTAGTTCCTCTTAGCTTTCTGTTATAAGGGTTGTGTCATTGTGAACTGAAGGGCATATCTATTTTTATTATGAATTGCTACAAGACGAATGCCTTCCCAGGTGGTGCTAGCAGTAAAGAACCCGCCTGCCAATGCAGGAGAGCTACAGAAATGTGAATTTGTTCTCTCAGTTGGGACAATCCCCTGGAGAAGGAAATGGCAACCTACTCCAGTGTTCTTGCCTGGAAAATCCCATGGACAGAAGAGCCTGGCAGGCTACAGCCCATGGAGTCATAAAGAGACTGCAACTGAGCAAGAACAAAATTAGTTATATTACCATGCCATCTAAACTACTGAGTGATACAAACATTCTTGGTTTGTATTGGTAGGTTACAGGCAAGGATTATAATACACAATTCTCATTTAGGTTGATTATGCACAAATTTATTGCAAATAAAAAGAGAAAGATAAAAAACCAATTAAGTACAATATAGCATCTATACTAGAAACTGGTGGCCTTTGCTTTCCTACAGTTTTTCTTCTGTTGGATAAAAGTCCTAACAAGTTTTGGAAGAAATAGTAAAAAATAACAATAACAACAAAACACTGTAAAAGTTAAAATTAGTCTTTGGGATAAAAGAAACACACTTGTATTAATTTTATTCAATAAATAAACATTACTCTGTAGCACTGTAGCCTATGTTGTAGTTAGACAGCAATATGCCTCAGTAGCTAAAACCGGGGAGTTGGGGAGTAGATATTGACTGGTTTTATACAGCAAGTTTAATGTTCTTTTTGATCCAAAAAAGATAATGAATGGTCTATTCACAGCTCTATTGAAAACTCAGACCTTGCCAAGAGACCTTCTTCCTACCAAGAGAAAACTAACATCTTTCCCTGATACTCACAGAGAAACACTACGGAATGTTACTCAAAAATTAGAATTCACTCAGGGCAGAGGATTAGGTAGTAAGTTACTGTGAATCAAAAACATAAAGGAATGAAAATATCTAGCAGTAACTATTCATAAACAGTTTACAAGCATGTTTAATGGAAAAAAAAAAAACCCTCCTGACAATACAATTCATAAAGAGGATACTAAAAATGAGCTTTCTGCAATCACATAAGGAGGTACAGAGAGTATGATATCTGTTACAAAAACAAAACAAAATCCAGTCGTGGCACAAGAACAACCTTATGTGATGTTAAAAATGGAATCTGTAATTGTTGAGTAAGTTTTCCAGAAATCATAATAAATATTAACTTCATTCCATAATTTTATTGACTATCATGTATACATGTGTGTGTACTCAATCATGTCCAACTCTGTGACCTCATGGACGGTAGCCCACTAGGGTCCTCTGTCCATGGAATTCTCAAGACAAGAATACTGGAGTGGGTTGCCATTTCCTTCTCTTGGGGATCACTGAATTGAACCCACATCTCTTGCATCTCCTGCACTGGTAGGTGGATTCTTTTCCACTATACCACCTGGAAAGCCCATGTATGACTAAGACATCATTCTTAGTGCTGGGAACATAGAAACAGATCAAAAAATCTAAAATTCCTGCTTCTATATATTCATATGGGAGGAGAAAGTTTTTACACAAATAAGCAAAACACATAATTTATTGATGGTGATAAATTCTGTGAAGTAAAACAATGCAGGAAATGAGAGAACATAGGTGCTTTGTTTATGATGGTAAATTTTTTAATGGTGGGAATACATGAAATATAAGACTATATGCAGACTGACAGAAGAGTAAATATGAATTCTTAAGGCATGTAGGTACTTTGCATGTTCATATAATAACTAAAAGGCCATTGTGACTGAAACAGAATGATCCAAAGGTAGAGTAGTATGAGATGAAATCAGAGAGGCAGTGACAGGGCTTTGATTGCACTAAACAATTTGATTTTTTCTATAGCAAATGCAAGTTCTTTAAAAAAAAATGTTCTACTGACAGAAGGCTAATAAAAATAATAGTTTTATCATTTAAAAAGAAATTATTCTGGTGTTTACTAAAACTGTTCTACTTGAAAACATACATGAAGTTATGTTTATAAGCTTTCTCTCTATCCTTTTTTTTATTAAAAACTCTACTTTCGCTAAAAATTACTGACTCTTGAGATAGAAGCACATCAATTAATTTGTCCACTTACCATCACTTACTCTCTTGAGCACTAGATCATCTATGCTTTCTCCTAATCAAGGACATCATTCCAGCTATTCTTTTTTTTTCTACTATATCATAATTGTTTTTACTCTCTATGTTCATACCTATCATGTTTCAGAAATGGTACTGTTTCTCTGAATTTTAAAATAATACTTCGCTTGATTCTGTTTCCGTAACTACCATTCCATTTCTCTAGCATTTTTTTGCAGTCAGTCCTCTAAAATGAACAGTCAATAATCCATGTCTCCAATTCCTCACTTCCTACTCTCTCTTAAAAGCATTGTAGTCAACCTCTTCCCCAACAACTCCATAAAAACTGCTATTGTAATAAACACCAATGTCTTTCATCTTATAAGACTCAATAATAAATTCTTAGTCCTTCTCTCATTACTCTACTATGCTCTATTACCCTGTTGGTTACCCGCTTCTCTTTGGCATAACTTTCTTTATTGATTTTCAAGGCATTGTTCCCTTTTTCTTTGTCTCTTTCTTTTTTTCCAATAGGGGAAAACAAAGAAAAGAAAGAGGGTCATGTAAGTGAGTGAGATGTTATTTTTTTTTCCAGAGAGTCAAATATATATTTTCTTTATTATATATATATATATATATATATATATATAATAAAGGTATATATTTATTTACCAAAAATTGTTGAAGTAAGAGTACCCAGAAAACTGAAGATACAAATGATTTTAGAGTGTTGCCGGTAGGGCAAGCGGGAAGGATTGATACTGTTTTTATTCTAAGTTCTTCAGTTCTTGCTACCATGTGGACTTATTCCTTGATTATTTTCCTTGATAAAAATGTTTTAAAACAAGTTTTTAAGTACTATCTGTAATTAAAAAAATGATACACTTACTTCAGTTGGAAAATGGAGTGACTAAGAAGTACATCAATTTCATAGTTTTCATTGCTGATGTCAAAAGATACTGCATAACTTTGATAAGTCAACAATAAGAAGAGGTATAGGTTTAGGTGTAAAGTTATGGTGGCAAGTGGTATAAAAATTACAAATATTAAGTGAAAAACTTGTTATCTGGGGACAAAGGTGTGGAGATGAATGGGAGTCATAGCTATTTTCTTGTGTTTAATTTTTATTTTAAAAATATTTTTATTTTATTTTTTAATATAAAAACATGCATTGCTTTTATAGTTAAAATAATTCAGTTTTATAGAAAAGGCTAAGTAAAAATTAAAATTAAATATTTATAGGAGAAATATATCTCTTTTACTATTTCTGGAAGGGATGACCATAATTGTATCCCAGGGTCATGACTGATACTTAGGAAATGTTGTTAAATAAAACTGAATTAAATTGGGGGGAAAAAAGGCCTCATCACAAACATGTCAAAAAGTAGTGTACAGAAACAGCTCAAGAGCCTCTATACACAAGGGATTCTTCCTAAATTTCTAATATGGTTTAAATGATTTTATAAATGACCTGCCTCAGTGGAAATAACATGTAGGAAGTCTTAAAGGAAATCTACATAGAATGGGAATAGAGCTATTAAGCTGCTGTTAGGAGTTATCACAGGAAATGCCTGTACACACTTTATAAAACCTTGCCAACTTATGTAATATCAGCAAAAAGTTTGCTCTCCCTCAGTAAATAAGGAGTTTTAAGGATACTGAATCTTAAAGAGTTCCACTCACTATCCCAATTTTCCTTGTGCTTACAAATCATCTAATATTTAATTGACTAAATTGCTTATATTTGTGCTCTTTATGAGGCAAAAAAAGGTGACTATAATTTGCCAAAGTTTATCTTGAAATAATAAAGTAGTTTTGGGAAGAAGAATGGGCCTGTGTAGCTGGAGAAAGGCTGAGTAGGAGAAAAGTATGATGAATAATGCAAGGTGCACATGCAGAAAGTACAACACACTTGATAGAAAGCTGTTGGAAAGTAGGCCAGGGCAATGGAAAGCACACATACTGGTAATGGAGAAATTATATGGCCACTGAGGATTCTCTGTTCACTCAGGATAGACAAGGTACAAAGTGGTTGAGGGACCTGATTCAAAAAGAAGGAAATGTTGAACAGAGGTCGAAGTCAGAATATAATCAACTCTAGTCTAGTCTTTCACGATGAGAGCTATCATAATATTGGAGATAAAAGTCACTTTGGATCTCCTTTCAAAATACACAAATCTACAGTTTTATCCAAAAGATGGAAAGAAGCTGAGATTTTAGGGATATGAATTATGGTGAGAAGAGAAGCTTTCATTTTCCTGAGAGCAGTAATTTCAATGGCTTGCTAGGAGAAAATACAGTAATTACTGTATCAGACAGATCTAACGGGAAAAGAGAAACACTCTATTATATAGACAAAAAGGATTAATACAGAAAATTAAAAGTCTGCAAAACCAGACAAGAACTAGGAGAGTGATGGTCAGGACAGGGAAGTGGCTTCTGACATTCAGAAAATCAAGAAGTGCGAGAATCACGGGGAATTGCCGCTCAGCTTCGTGTAACTTCAAAGTAGGCAAGTGGAGAAGGCCGTGAACCCTCTGGCAAAACTATTTGTCTGACACTTGATAAAGTCTCTGAACTCATCAGCCTGTTGAGGGATAGCAGCTTTTGTGTCTTTTTTGCCTCAAAAGTCTCTTTTGACACTCAAATGAGTGTCTCCCATTTGAGAAATTGGTACTGAACAGGGAAGTCTGCCTTGTATAGATGAAGACATGTTTGCTCTCTTCTCCAAATGAGAGGTGCACATCCTCAGCAACTACTGTTAGCTCCCATCACCTAGCTCATCACAAAGCCTCTTGACATCCTTACAACTTCAAGCCTACATGAAAAGGCTAAGTACCACCAACATGAGCATGTGTGCTCAATTGCTTCAGTCGTGTCAGACTCTTTTCAGCTCTATGGAATTGTAGCTGATCAGGCTCCTCAGTCCATGAGATTCTCCAGGCAAGAATAATGGAGTGGGTAGTCATGCCCTTCTCCAGGAGATCTTCCCAACCCAGGGATCAAACCAGCACTTCTCCTGCACTAGGAGGCAGGTTCTTTACCACTAGCGCTACCTGGGAAGCTCAACTACCACCAACATGCCTTATATAAAATTACAGAGAAATAGAAGAAAGAATAAAAATTGGTCTATATATATGCAGATACTTCTATAACAAAGAAGGAGAAAACACTGCTAGCTATCCTTTTTTTTTTTTTTCCTGTAACTGACAATTTTTGGAGCCATTTTTGGTGTCTTCATCTATTCACCAAGCATTTTATATTTTGCCCTCAGCTGCTGTTTCAACTGGTCACGATGTTGTGACCCGGATCTTTATTCCTAAAGTGTCTGAGCCATTTGTGAACCTGTTGATTTATGCTGTAATGTTTCATTAATTTATTTCTGTGCATAAAAGTATTCACTGGCAGTCTGCTAAATCTACTGTTTTCTATATATATTCCTTCTTGATCCCAGTGTAAACCAGGGACTCTTTTTCCCATTTATAATCAAGATCAATCAACAGAGCCAAAACAACAAATCCTTTATTTATTTGCCCATTGATGGAATGGTTTAAGCAGCTCAATGCAGTCAGGGGACAATCTTGGCCACAAGGAAAACAGAATTGCATCCCCTAGGGGACTTCCTTTGTCCTCTTAGGAAGTGACCTCAACTAGAGCTCTGGAGATTAGAAACGTATATTTTGTGAGTGATTTCTTAAGTGTAATAGTGAGGGATGCCACTTCACTTCAACCCTCAGTGTCCTTGACTGTGTTCTGGGTTTGTGGAAAAAGGGGTACAGTTTCCCCTCATTATCCAAAATAGAGCATTCCTATGAATCCTTCTGTAAGCCATAAAGAAGAAAGTGAAGCAGCAGCTACCTTAGGACACATCTTGCTAACAGATGCACAAAAATAAATTGAGATAAAGCACAGATGCTACAGACACAGTTTGAAGCCATGGTGGCTTGATGCTAAGATGCTGAGTGTAGTTCCCAGGCAAGGAGTTTGGTGGTGCCGCTCTTAGTGCCCAGGGGACACACTGCCTCTATAACACCTCGTGCATGCTAGTCACTTCAGTCATGTTCCACTCTTCGTGACCCTATGGACTTTAGTCTCCCAGGAGCCTCTGTCCATAGTTTTCTCCAGGCAAGAATACTGGAGTGGATTGCCATGCCTTTCTCCAGGGGATCTTCCCAACTCAGGGACTGAACCCATGTCTTTTACATCTCCTGCCTTGGCAGGCGGGTTCTTTACCACTAGTACCACCTGGGAATCTTGCTGCAAAACAAATGCTGAACTTCAATTTTACCTTTCACTTTTTTTTTTTTTTCGTTTAAAGTGAAAGGTAAAAATGGGGCTTCCTTGGTGTCTCAGACAGTCAAGAATCTGCCTACAATGCAGGAGACTTGAGTTTGATCTCTGGGTAAGGAAAATCCCCTGGAGAAGGAAATGGCAACCCACTCCAGTATTCTTGCCTAGAGAACTCCACGGACAGAGGAGCCTGGTGGATTATACTCCATGGGGTCACAAAGAGTCAGATATTACTGAGTGACTAACGCTTTCACTTTTTTGGTAAAAGTGAAAATTCTCTTTAGATTTCTTTCAGTTAGTGAAAACAGGTACTAAGGTAGATCTTTCATGAAAACCAAATGGCGTGAAGCAAACTTTTGAAAAGTGGGGACGCCTTACAACATACTGGTCACTTGTTCCAAGTATATACTCAATGCTTATGTTACAACGGCTCATCAGTCTTGTAAGAGCTGACTCCTGTTAGCTGTCTAAAGCAGCTGCAGTGCTTTCTCTTCCCTGGTGCTCAAATAACCAATGATAAAACTATTTTCATGTGTTCCTATTTTAAAGATTACATTGTTACCCAAAATAACAAATCCAAAATAGGAAATTCTGCCACTGGTAATGTAGACAGGAAAACATTTTTCCATTAAGTAACAATATGGGAGCCCTTTCACTAACTCTGTTCTAATTCTTCATGGAAGAACACTCTCCAGAAATAGGAAATCTAAGAAAAATTCTTAAGAACATAATTTATTTTACCATCTGCTTTTCTGAGAAAATAATCAGTTAATAACATAATTGCCTTGACAACATATTCTGAGTTGTGCATATGCTATCCTGGAATGCAAAATTCATTTTTTTTTAATTTCGGAAAGAGTGTTGAAGTTTTTTATTCTATTTCTGATTTTATATTTTGGAAGCATCTTATATTTGAATCCCACCCCAACTTATTTATTTCAGCTTTTAAACTGTAGCAATTTTAGGTACATTGACACAATGTAGTAATAATGTATCATACTATATCATAAAGAGTTTTTATTACAGTACCTCAATTAATCTTTTTGCTTATTTCCCATTAAAGTTTAAAGAACAATGTTTTACTTGAAGAGAGAATGACTTGTTAATTTAAGCACCCATGATTCTTGTGGTATATCTATCTATCTAACTATCTTGCAGATATATTTAAGGCAAGTTAGGGATAAAGATAGGCTTCCCTTGTGGCTCAGCTGGTAAAGAATCCATTTGCAATGTGGGAGACCTGAGTTCAATCCCTGGGTTGGAAAGGTCCCTTGGAGAAGGGAAAGGCTACCCACTCCAGTATTCTGGCCTAGAAAATTCCATGGACTGCTTTTGGGAAGAAAAGCTATGATCCATCTAGACAGCATATTGAAAAGCAGAGACATTACTTTGCCAACAAAAGTCCATACAGTCAAAGCTATGGTTTTTCCAGCAGTCATGTATGAATGTGAGATTTGGACTATAAAGAAGGTTGAGCACCGAAAAATTGATGCTTTTGAACTGCAGTGTTGGAGAAGACTCTTGAGAGTCCCTTGGACTTCAAGTAGACCCAACCAGTCAATCAGCCCTGAATATTCATTGGAAGGACTGATGTTGAAGCTGAAGCTCCAATACTTTGGCCACCTGACGTTAAGAACTGATTCATTGGAAAAGACCCTGATGCTGGGAAAGATTGAAGACAGGAGGAGAAAGGGATGACAGAGGATGAGATGGTTAGATGGGATCACCAGGTCAATGGACATGACTTTGAGCAAGCTCTGTGAGTTAGCGATGGACAGGGAAGCCTGGCTTGCTGCAGTCCATGGGGTTGCAAAGAGTTGGACACGACTGAGAGACTGAACGGAGGGATAAAGATCTAAATATATGACTGAAAGAATTAATCAATATCTCTATTGGTTCTGATTTTCAGGAAGAATGACAGATCGATGAAGCAAACAGTTTTGAGATAAAGGAGGCTTTGCCCATTGTATTAAGTGGTACAAACATCACCTGTCTTTGATGATCTATCCTAGGTGAAGCTGTCTACACCACTGAAAGGTCAGAGGTATCTTAGTTATGACATGACATAAAAATTCTCTACTAGGATCAGAACTCAGATTTTAGAATAATAAAGCCCTAATGGCAAATTCATAAATTTACATTGTGTTGAATTATGGACAACTGATGTTATGAATTCTGTTTGGTTCCTACTTGATCAGAGGTCCTCAAACTTTTGGCATCAGGAACAAATTTCAGGAAAGACAATATTTCCACAGACCAGGGTAAGGAAGATGGTTTCAGGATAATTCAAGTGCCTTACATTTATTGTGTACTTTATTTCTATTATTATTACATCTGTTCCACTTTAGATTAACAGGTATTAGATCCTGGAATCTGGGGACCCCTATACAGATGATAAGATCTCTGTTGGCAATGTTTCAAGAGTACCAACTGAATAACAATCTCATATAGTGACAGAACATAATACTGTGATGGTATATCCATTCTGTATTTGATTAATATATAGGGTTCCTTATGCTATTCAATTTGAAAACCATAAAGTTGATTTTATTTTGAAAGCATTATTTTACAATATATTATTTACTGTAATAACATTTATGCTAGTCACTGTAATTTTCTTAGTTGGAACAAAATTTTGACTGAAAAATTCTATTTTTGAGCAAACTCATGTCTTGTAATAGCACTTATTAGCCTGAGAATAGCAGCTATTATTTATTTAGTGTTGTATGTGTCAGGCACTTTTCTAAGTACTTTAAATGTGTTCCTTTCAATAGCACCAGGAGATACTATTAGTAACTGCATGTTACAGATTAGGAAATGTAGGCAAAGTAAGTAACTTATGAAAGTCACACTGCATATAAGTATTGAGCTCCAAATCCAAACCA
Organism: Ovis aries; assembly: GCF_016772045.2. Lineage (NCBI taxonomy): Eukaryota > Metazoa > Chordata > Mammalia > Artiodactyla > Bovidae > Ovis > Ovis aries. The sequence continues at coordinate 64,684,511 of NC_056062.1, read as the reverse complement.
TAAACTAAGCCATCTGATTCCAATATTAAACTCTTAACCACCACAGTCACTGCTATCTCACAAATACCTCCCACCCCCTGGAATATAAGCCTATTCTATCACCAATTTTGTTAAACATAATTTGAGAATATTGCATGGCCACAAGTAACAACCAATATAACATGTATATTCTAAATAAAAACTTTCAGGAGTAAAACATTTTTACTAGCAGAAGGAGATGAAAGTATAAATCTGTCTTTTAGTCTTCAAGAGCAGTCAGAGGTTGGGGATAGAACTGTTCACTCTATTAGAATGGACTAACATGATCTCAGGCAGATACTTAATTTCAGTTATTTGTTGGAACAAAATGAAATGTAAGTTTTTGTTTTCTTTTTTATCCTTAGCACTATACTATGATAGATTATTGATAACTAAAAGGTTTAGTCCGTAACTTTTATTAAAAGCTATTACATATAAATGCAGATCATTTATTAACACAAAGGGATTTAAATAGCCCTAATGGAAACTGAAACCTATTAAACTAACTGTATACTTCATTGTTCTGGGGCCAAATAAATATGCATAAATTAAAAAAATAATTTATTGTTACATTTTTCCTTAAACTTCAATGAGTTCTTTTGTAATTTGTAATTTAAAGTGATTTAACATTTCTTGCAGTCACGTGTGCATGCTAAGTCACATCAGTTGTGTCTCTTTCTTTGTGATCTTATGGACTACAGCTAACTAGGCTCCTCTGTCCATGGGATTTTCCAAGAAAGAATACTGGGGTAGGTCGCCAAGCCCTACTTCAGGGTATCTTCCGGGCCCAGGGATTGAATCTGCATCTCCTGCAATGCAGGCAGATTCTTTACCGGCTGAGCCACTGGGAAAGCTCCCTTTTGTAGTTGTATTTCCTATTAAATCTCCAGCATTAATCCCCAACTTAAGCAGGAATAGCCAGATAAGTGCTGCTTTTTTAGGGGAATGGCTCAATAGGCTCCAGAGAGTCCTAATTCCAACATGTTTGATTTAAAGTCTTATGAGGTACTGCTAACTTATTGAGGAGAATTGTACCCTCCTCCTAGAATGGGCTTTGCTAGTATAGGAATTTCTATAAGAAAAAAGTAGAGGGCCAATTAAGAAGTCATCCATTTCTTTTTTTTTTTGAAGAAGCAGATGCAATCTTTGTTTCAATTAACTAGGGGCACCTTCAAATTACCTCATTGAGTTTCCTAATTTATTTACTAACATGGAGTCAACTCAAGATTTACTTACTGGTAGGGCCATGCCATAGTTTCATTTATTTCTCATTAAATGTGCTGTTGACAGAATCACTTACAAAAAAGATCACCAATGGAATTCCTAAATAAACGTATTCTAGTTTGGCTTGAAATAGATTGCAATCATTAATTTTGATATTATACATAAATGCTGTAAAGCATAAACATATATATGTTCATAAATATATGTAAAAACTACATAGGCAATTTAATCATTTCACCCCTTTTACTTTACTGTCTGACTTGTGAATTGAATATTTTGGTTTCAAACAAACAACTGATATCTATATTAGAGATAGGATGTAGAATTATTTTTCATGATAAACCTTACCTTCAATAATGAAAGAAAGAGTGAAGTCACTCAGTCGTGTCCAACTCTTTGCAACCCCCATGGACTGTAGCCTACCAGGCTTCTCCATCCATGGAATTTTCCAGGCAAGAAGACTGGAGTGGATTGCCATTTCCTTCTCCAGTGGATCTTCCCAACCCAGGGATCGAACTCTGGTCTCCTACATTGCGGGCAGACACTTTACCGACTGAGCCACCTGGGAATAGCCAAGCATAAACTAAGCCCTTGATATTTTCCAAAATTCTGGCTCCTGTAATTTTGTATCAGAGCTAGTTTGGAAATTGTTAAAAATACTTACAAAAAATGTGTTTTTTTCTGTGTTTAGTTCACATGTTTACAACTACAATGTAGGAAATATTTTTGATTATACATTCATATTGGTGAAACAATTTTGAGCATGCCCTCATATCTTTTTATCATTTGCATACAAGTGCCACTGTATTAATACATCATACTCCATGCATGTGTTATGTACATGTCATACTTCCAAGTTACAGTTAATGAGATTGGCTCCATTGTATTGTCAGTGAAACTCTATTTGACTCGAGCCAAATATCTTGAAGATGAACATTTTGGTTAATAAGGTGAACTATGTGAACAATAATGTATTTATAATTATTTCCCTGTAACATGATTTTTTTTCCCCCTTGAAAAGTTATAGTTGTCAACTACAGCCTTCTGGTCTGCCTCCTATTAGCAGTAGAAGTCATTTAGTACAGTTGCTTTGCGTAAGTTACCACCAGATGGCATTCTTGTGTCTTTGATCATGCACACACTTCTAAACTAAAAACTGCATTGTGGTTCTTGTTAAGTTCTTTGGGCACATTATTTCACTTCTCAAAGTATTCATAGTATCATAATAAATAAAGAGTACTGGACTAGATGGTTCAATTCAAATACAGACTATTAATATGACCAAATAACTGCTCTGTCCATGGTACTATACTAAATGTGCTGAGGGGTAGAAAAGTGAAATATCAACATCTTTAACTATTTGTAGATAGTAAGCATTCAGCAGAGTTCTTTACATGCCTTCTGGTTAATTAAATTGTCAGATTCTTTGTTGTTTTCTATTTTGTTTGTAAACATGTTGAAAGTAAGTAGTCGGACACAACTGAGCGACTTCACTTTCACTTTTCACTTTTACGCACTGGAGAAGGAAATGGCAACCCACTCCAGTGTTCTTGCCTGGAGAAGCTCAGGGACGGGAGCCTGGTGGGCTGCTGTTTATGGGGTCACACAGAGTCGGACACGACTGACGTGACTTAGCAGCAGCAGCAACAGCAGCAGTAGGCAATTATAAAAGCTTCAATGTGGCATTCTAAGAACTTTATACTTTATTATATGTTACTCAAAATTAATTTTCTAAATTGATTTCCCACATATAATCCTCACAGATTTATCAAAGTTTTTTGTTTTTGTTAATTAGCTGGTAAGCTTTTGGATGATTTGTGTTAGTAAAGCAGGGAATTTATGCTTTATAAAGATAAATTTGGAATAAAGAAGGCATATACTAGGGATACAAAGAACAGTGAGAAGACTATAGTTAATCAAGTAAAAAAAGAAAAATAAGTAGCTAAGATGACTATATACCTCCTTCTGAGAGATGGGATCATTTCAACAAGTAATTTAGAAAAAGAATGGTTAGGAGGTAGAGTAGAAGATGATTCTGAATTTCTAGGATAGCTGACAGAAAAGTTAGTGAGTTATCACCCAAGGGGTGGGGAATATGAAAAAAAGGTTTTAGTAAAATGCAAAGAATTTGTTTTGGACATATTGAGAATAAATATTAGTGGTGATGAAAATATTAACAATTTTATATGGAGTTCAAAAAAAAGGTAAGAGATATATTTTATAGGGAAAATCCTATCAAATATACTTAACAAAATCAACAGTGAACGTTTTTCTCCTTATTTTGTTCCCACAATATGTTTTATTAATACAACAAATATTTTTGAAGTTTAATTAAAATTTTGAAATTTAATGACCATATTATATGAATAGTAATGTGTCACCTATCATCTAATATCTGTGAATTGAGATGTTAAAATAATGTATCTGAGTGGAAAATAAGGATATTTATTTCTATACTTAGTACAGAAAAAAAACATACCTATTACATATTATTTATTTTGATTTAAAATAAAATGAAAATGATGGAAATTCACTGACAATCCAGTGATTAAGACCCCTTGATTCCACTGCAAGGAGCACAGGTCCAAACAATGATTGGGAAACTAAGATCCTGAAAGCCATGTGGTGAGGCAAAAAATAAATATAAGATGTAAATGTTGGCTATTATATTAAATTTTTATGTTACTTATTAAAATTTGTCAGTCAAGTGGACAGAAATCAAATTTTAGGTATGGAGAATAATTGTTTCATGTGGGAATTATATTACCTTCAAAGTGCTACAGTAATATACATGGGTTCTGGACAGGATTATGAAGTATAGATGCTTCTCTGATTTTCTCACACATGAAACTCTATTTTTTTTTCCTTGCTGCTGCTGCTGCTGCTAAGTCGCTTCAGTCGTTTCCGACTCTGTGTGACCCCATAGACCGCCGTCCACCAGGTTCCCCCGTCCCTGGGATTCTTCAAGCAAGAACACTGGAGTGGGTTGCCTTTTCCTTCTCCAGTGCATGAAAATGAAAAGTGAAAGTGAAGTTGCTCAGTCATGTCCAACTCATCACTACCCCATGGACTGCAGCCTACCAGGCTCCTCCATCCATGGTATTTTCCAGGCAAGAGTACTGGATTGAGTTGACATTGCCTTCTCCGATTTGCACACTAAGGAAGATTTAAAGGACTTGTTAAATGAATGTAGGGAGAACAGTTTCTCGTATAAGTTTAAAAAAAATTAAATATACTATTCATGATTTTATATAAAATCAATATGTAGTTCTTTGAAGGTTTAATAAAAATATCAAAATTAAAACAAGGCAAAGAAGAAAAGTATTCCAAAAAGTAAGTTTCTGAATAAAGACAAATAACTTTTTTCTAAAAATTCATGAGTTTATACTTTGATTATAGTTTTATCTTACTTTAAAAGAAGTATATTAAGAATACTTAATTTTTTCAATTTATCATATTTATGCTTAATGATAAACTTGGAGACTAAGTATTCAAAAGTTTTTCATTTGTTCAAAAATGTTTCACTTGTTATTTCTCCTACTAAGTTTCGTTAAATAGCTATAATTAAGACATTTATGAAACCTTTTATTTTACTGTTCAGTTTAGTTCAGTTCAGTCGCTCAGTCATGTCTGACTGTATGCAACCCCGTGAATCTCAGTATGCCAGGCCTCCCTGTCCATCACCAACTCCCGGAGTCCACTCAAACTCATGTCCATCGAGTCGGTGATGCCATCCAGCCATCTCATCCTCTGTCATCTCCTTTTCCTCCTGTCCCCAATCCCTCCCAGCATCAGAGTCTTTTCCAGTGAGTCAACTCTTTGCATGAGGTGGCCAAAGTACTGGCGTTTCAGCTTTAGCATCATTCCTGCCAAAGAACACCCAGGGCTGATCTCCTTCAGAATGGACTGGTTGGATCTCCTTGCAGTCCAAGGGACTCTCAAGAGTCTTCTCCAACACCACAGTTCAAAAGCATCAATTCTTTGGCGCTCAACCTTCTTCACAGTCCCAACTCTCACATCCATACAAGACCACTGGAAAAACCATAGCCTTGACTAGACGGACCTTTGTTGGAAAAATAATGTCTCTGCTTTTGAATATGCTATCTAGGTTGGTCATAGCTTTCCTTCCAAGGAGTAAGTGTCTTTTAATTTCATGGCTGCAGTCACCATCTGCAGTGATTTTGGAGCCCCCCAAAATAAAGTCTGCCACTGTTTCCACTGTTTCCCCATCTATTTCCCATGAAGTGATGGGACCAGATGCCATGATCTTAGTTTTCTGAATGTTGAGCTTTAAGCCAACTTTTTCACTCTCCTCTTTCACTTTCATCAAAAGGCTTTTTAATTCCTCTTCACTAAGGGTGGTGTCATCTGCGTATTATTGTTAGAAGTGAATTAATTTTTAGTCTTTATATATGCATTTACTCTTTGAAAAAATAAAATATAATAAGAACCACATTAGCCCTGGCCCTTTCTGCCTTTATTTCTGAGCTATACTATGACATTCTATAAGTGCATGCATGCTCAGTTGTGTCTGACTTTTGCAACCCTTTAGACTGTAGCCCACCAGGCCCCTTTATCCATGTGATTTTTCAGGCAAGAATACTGGAATGGGTTGCCATTTCCTCCTCCAGGAGATCTTCCTGACCCAGGGATCAAACCCACATCTTTTGCATTGCAGGGGAGTTATATAAGTGATAATTTTCTGATGTATCAAAATGTGAAGATGATATTTTGTTATATACTGTTTGCACAATGGTGATTCTTCTTAAAAACATGAATTGCTAAAATATGTAACAATAGTAAATAAAGAATAGTTAAGGATTGGTGAAAATTTGTGTAATATAACCAACTTAATTATTTTTAGTAATCAGTAGAGCATTGGAGAAGGAAATGGCCACCCACTCCAGCGTTCTTGTCTGGAGAATCTCAGGGACGGGGGAGCCTGGTGGGCTGCTGTCTATGGGGTCGCACAGAGTCAGACACGACTGAAGCAACTTAGCAGCAGCAGCAGCAGCAGAGAAGTCTGTGCTGTAACAATCTTGAACTATTTTCAAAATATTTTATGTGTTCAAAACAATTTAAAATATTTGCTCTTTACATTAGTACGTTTGAAAATTATAGTACCTTTACAAAAGAGGTCAGTGAACAAATTTGTGCAAAACAGTTCAGACTCAAAGAAGCACCGTGGCTGTGTTTGGATAAAAAGGCTAGCAGAAGGCTCTGAATAATATGTGAGGGAAGGACATCCCAGGACAATTATATAAGATGAACAAGGAAGGGAGACCTAAAATAGTTTATGACTTGTTCCAGAAGCAAAATATCATTGGTGCTTATAGGTAATGAGGGAAATGAGGGAAAGGGGCTCATAATCATGGAGAACCTTTAATACCTTGATGAAGACATCAGATTTTACTCGAGATAAATGTTATACAGTAAAGGTAAGATGAAGGGGAAGTAACAGGGAAGGACTTATATTTCAGATATTCACTCAGCAGAAAAGAAAATAGTTTGAAGAGAACAAGGAAATCAGATTGGAAGATGTTTTCTCTCTCTCTCTTTTTTCTTTTAATTTTTTTGGTGCCAACAATGTTCTATTACTTTATCATTTTTTAAAATTTCTTTTAAAATTTATTAATTTTAATTGGAAGCTAATTACTTTATAATATTGTACTGGTTTTGCCATACATTGCCATATATTGGCATGAATCAGCCATGGGTATACATTCAGGCATGAAATGGTGAGGTACTGAGACTGAAAGAATACTAACAAAGGGATGGATATGAGAAATAAGCAACAAACAGCTAGGTGGAGGAACTGGTGAGAGAAAAAGTGAGGGGTTTAGGATGACACTAAGGTGAATATGATCATAAAGTGTCTGAATTAATGAGTGTTTTTTTTTAAATCAAATCTCTGAGTGAGGATATACTTTTTATTGGACGATTGAAAAGTGAACCCTGCAGTCCAGTGTGTGGAAAGTGACTAGAGTCCCTGGCTTTCCACATGAGCATCACGCGGTAGTATCTCATCTTAATTTCTAGGGCATGTGTCCATACTATCTCCTCGCTCTTTATTCATTCTTCAATTCATGAACATTTTCAAAGGGTTTACCATGACGAAGGGCTTATTTGCTAGCTTTTTCCCCATGCACCCTATTCCTAAATTTCTCTTTTAATTTCTCATCGGGAAACCTTTGTTAATTTACACAAGTTCCTTTCTTTGCATCTGGACTCTCCCTACTGTCATTTATTTCTAATCAGATCTCCTGGATATATTTTCCAAATGCTTATTAAAAAATTAGGAACTATTATAAGCTTCAACTAGCACTACTAGCTAATCATTTCTGAGGGAAACCAGTGCAGCATCTAGAGTTCTCTGTTGCTGAGTGATCTGGACCACAAACTCCTCTCTAAAGTGTTTTGTTTCTTTTATGCCCATTAGCTAGCCCACCCATACTGCTCTCATTTCCCTTTGATCCTTCTTTACTGAGTTTTCTATGATGAAAATATTTCTATACGATCTGTAATTGTACTGGAGAACAGTTCTCAACTCTGTCTATCTTCCAGCAGTGAAAAAGGAGTTGGGGACACAGATTTACTCTGTGAGAAAACATTTACACACTGTAACCAATGTAACATAGAAACAATTAACCTACTTGACTTGAATCTAATCCATGTGACTCCATGCTTGGAAAATTAATGGCATTAAATTTTTCAGAAGAGAGTACACATGTTATAAATGTGTTATATAACATATAAACACATGTTATATATATCATGAAGACAGATGAAACATAACACTTAAAGTAGAACAAAGGTCACTCACTAAATCCAGAATCAGAAATCAACTTATCTTTTATGCTTTCTTGTGTATTTCTTTCTTTTTATATCTTCTAGGAATTTTAATTTAATAGGTTATATGATATATTTTGATAATATATATACACACACACATATATATATCAACAGGTTCCTGCTCTAACAAAGATGTCTTAGAAATTCATACCTGAGAAAATTTATTAATGACGGCTATGCTGCCACTTTTTAAAAATCAGCATCCTTCTTACTTCATAGAGTAGACAGTAAATGGTAAAAGCAAAGCCCTGAGAAAGCGTTTTCGTTGTTCTTCATGGTGCCAGGGGTAGAAAGGACGATTTCCTTTGATAGTTGGCCACTTTGCTCTGGCCATGGGACAATTTAATTCAAAAGGACAAGCAGCATCAGCATGTTCTAACTTGAAAGATCAGTCTTTCTAATGGCACAGCAAGCTGCCATCATTAAGAACTCCAGAATTAGAACCGGCGTGTTTAAATCCCAGTTCAAGTACTTATTAAATTTGTAACCTTGGGCGAGATAGTGAACCTTTAAAACAACTGCAAAATGTAAATAATGCCTTAGCTTTTAAGCCTTTTGTGAAGATTAAAGGGGGTCAGGAGTAATAGACAAGTACTCAGGGACTATGCCACAGATTGAATGCGCAGTAAGTGGTGGAGCAATCTCTGGTAATTTTCCTGCGATAGAAAACTTTGGGATTCCTGAAGTAAAAATAAAGTAAGAAGATTTAAAAAATATGCAGGAATAATTCTGGAGAAAATTAGAGATTATGAAGCTATATATGAACAAAGAATGGTAAAGGACAGTATGGAAATAAATTAAGTTTATAGAAATGTATAGCAAAAGACACAATCTTAGAAATGATACTATAATGATTTGACATGGGGCTAGCTTGCAGGGGGAGAGTGATTAATCTTGGTAGCCGAAATGCATAACAACACATAGTTATGTGGCCATATACAAGTTACTTCTCATCTGTAAAAACTGGTTAGTAACAATAACTATGCCACTAGGACTCTACGAAGTTTAAATTAGAGTTAATATAAGTACAACACTAGATGCATGCTTCATACCCACTAATTGCATTGTAGATATGACTGTTATAATTATTTCAAACAATGCCCGATTGTGTAGATGTCTAAATAATTTGCATACAATATCTGCTTAAATATTGACTCATACTTTGATAGTATCAACTGAAATTATTTTCATTAATTATCTTCTATTTCATATCCATTGAATGAAGTTTTTTTATTTATAAGACCTTTCCCTTCTGTTATATTATTATTTCTTAGAGTTCACTGAGCAAGGGTTTTATATATCTGAACTTATTAAAACAGTTCCTAAAACTAGCTGTACATTAGAATCCCCTAGGGAAACTTAAGAATGCTAATCTCTGGATCTACTTTAGATAAATAAAATCAGATTCTGTCTCCAGTGAAGGGGTGTATTATTAAACTTCCCCAGGTGATTTTAATGCACAGCGAAGAGTGAGAATGTAGTGTTGTAAAGGAATTTGACATAGTTTCTGTTCTTCCTTCTTTCAACTAAAGCTTGCATTATTTACAATGATGTCTATCTATTGATATCTATCTATTTACCTACCTATTTATCTGACTGGAGAGTTTCACACCCAGAAGGCATTAATAAAGTTTTGATAAATACATCAATTTTCTCTGGTAAATATAAGGTTTTCCTGGTAGTTCAGTCAGTAAAGAATCTGCCTACAACGTGGGAGACCCAGGTTCAATTCCTGGGTCGGGAAGATCCTCTGGCGGAGGGAATGGCAATCCACTCCAGTATTCTTACCTGGAGAATCCCATGGACAGAGAAGCCATGGAATCACAAAAAGCTGGACATGACTGAGCAACTAACACAAATATATCAGTCAGGATCCTGGCAGGCAACAAATGGCACATTGAATCTGGGTGTGGGCTGCTGCTGCTGCTGCTTCTGCTAAGTCGCGTCAGTCCTGTCTGACTCTGTGCGACCCCCTAGACAGCAGCCCACCAGGCTCCCCCGTCCCTGGGATTCTCCAGGCAAGAACACTGGAGTTGGGTTGCCATTTCCTTCTCCACGGGTATGGGAAGAGGGTGATAAAACTAGCAAATAATGCTGTTCCTTGGGCTAGTGACAGCAGGAAGCTGCTATCATGTCTTATGCTGCTGCTGCTGCTGCTGCTAAGTTGCTCCAGTCGTGTCCGACTCTGTGCGACCCCATAGATGGCAGCCCAAAGGCTCTGCCGTCCCCGGGATTCTCCAGGCAAGAACACTGGAGTGGGTTGCCATTTCCTTCTCCAATGCATGAAAGTGAAAAGTGAAAGTGAAGTCGCTCAGTCGTGCCCGACTCTTAGCGACCCCATGGACTGCAGCCTACCAGGCTCCTCCATCCATGGGATTTTCTGGGCAAGAATACTGGAGTGGGTTGCCATTACTTTCTGTGATCATTTCTTATACCTGTCTTTTTATAGCCTCAACAAATATCTCCCTCTCACTTTCAGCTAAGAAACTAAAACCCACAAGATGGTTGTTACTAATCTGCTACAATATATTAAGGCCCTGTCAATGAAAGAAATGGCACATTTACTTACATTCCGGCACAAACTTACTATCTCTTGGTCTTCGCACACATAGTTTATGACCAGTATTTTGAGTAGCACTGTACAAGATTATCCACATCAGCATGAGAATTAGCTGAATATATTCCATGTAAAACCAAAACAAACAATCAAAATCCTCCTTTTGTCCCACATTTCCCTCCAGCTATTATCCTTCTACAGAGCTGACTGTGTTTATTGCCTCTAATTTATTTTATGGAGCACTCACAAAGTTATTTCAATCAGGCTTTATCAAGTCACTCACTGTCAAATCAGTAATCAATTTTCAACCTTCACCTTCCACGAATTTTCAGTAGCATCTTTTTTCAGTAACATCTGACATAGTAATTCATCTGTGCCAACTTCTACTCTAAGTTATTGATTTAGAGTTTTATATACACAGTCACCAATTCCACATGCCTCTTTAAAGATCAGTCAACATTTCAAACTTATTATATGCAAAACAGATTACTTATTTTTTGTCCCTGAATCTGTCCTTCTCATCATCTTATCTCTTCTCACAGTTACTATGTTTTGTTTTGTTTTCTCCCCAAATCCACACCATTCTCTCATCTGGACTCTTGCAATACCCCCTTAAGTACTCGCTCTGTTTATCTTCTTAAGGTATTTCCTTAACACATCAACCAAAGGGATACTTAGAAAATATAAAATATATGTTTATTCTTCTTCTCAAAACCCTACAGTGACTTCTCAATTCTGGATATAATTCAGAACTTATGAAGATCTATATGATCTAAACACAGCTCCCTCTACATTTTCCAACTATCTCTGTTATATCATCTCCTACCACTGTCCCCTGTAGACACCCTCACAGCCAGATTGGGCATTTTATTTTTTATGGAAACACTTTAATGTTACTCACTTTTCAAGAGAGACTTAAAAGACAATCACTTTTCAACGTTCAAATTTTTCATCACCAATTTAAAAGACAGCACTAAATGTTAAACCTTATGAATCATATGAAAATGTTAGAAATGATATGGATATATGTGTGAGCTTTCATCATGTATTCCATGTCTGCAATCATCACAAGACACATAATTTGATAACAATATGTGTGATGAGTTATACCTTAAAAATTACAATTTTAGAGAAAATTTCATTTTTTTACTATCTTCTAATGAATCCTCATTTGACTTTTTCAGTATAAAAAGTCTTCTGAGAAGTGATATCCCCATCATGGTGGCATGAGACATTTTCTATTCAAACTGGTATCAGTATAACATTCATAACTCAACAGAAATCCCTCTACCCAACATGCCAGGGCCCTGGAAAATTCCACACACCTGCACATCAAAGTGGGTGGGTTGGGACTCACAGAGGTGGTGGAACCAGAGGAACAGTACAGATGGTGCTTGTGATCCCAGACAGATGGCCAAGGCTGCTAAGTCTGCTAGCCCCAGAAAAGCTGGCAGCATCAGGATAGGCAGTGCATGACACTTGGACCTTCCAGCCACATCCAAACACCTGGCCACAGGAAATCAGCAGCAGTGGCAGCTGAGCACAATCCCAAGCTTTCAGCTGCAGAGGTGCATGTGGCAGCAGGCCCTCTGCTGCCCGTAGTGGTGCTTACAAGCATAGCAATCCTGAAGAGGCATCTGCAAACCCAAATCACACCTTCCACTTCCCCTGCAGCAGTGTAGCCAGTAACTCAGGAAACTCCTCTTCCCACCCCAGCCGCCCCTAGGACAGAGTTCAGTCATTCAGTCATGTCCGACTCTGTGACTCCATGGACTGCAGCACGCCAGGCCTCCTTGTCTATCATAAACTCCCGGACCTTGCTCAAACTCATGTCCATTGAGTCAGTGATGCCATCCAACCACCTTATACTCTGTTGTTCCCTTGTCATCCTGCCTTCAATCTTTCCCAGCATCAGGGTCTTTTCCAACGAGTCAGGTTTTTGCATCAAGTGGCCACAGTATGGGAGCTTCAGTTTTAGCATCAGCCCTTCCAATGAATATTTGGGACTGATTTCCTGTAGGATTGACTGGTTGCATTTCCTTGCAGTCCAAGGGACTCTCAAGAGTCTTCTCCAACACCACAGTTCAAAAGCATCGATTCTTTGGTGCTCAGCTTTCTTTATAGTCCAACTCTCACATCCATACATGACTATTGGAAAAACCATAGCTTTGACTAGATGGACCTTTGTTGGCAAAGTAATGTCTCTGCTTTTTAATATGCTCATTCTATGAGCATATTAAAAAAGCTATGTTATCATAGCTTTTCTTCCAAGGAGCAAGGATCTTTTAATTTCACGGCTGCAGTTACCATCTGCAGTGACTTTGGAGCCCATGAAAACAAAGTCTGTCAACTATTTGCATTATTTCCCATCTATTTGCCATGTAGTTGTGGGGCCGGATGCCATGATTTTATTTTTGTGAATGCTGAGTTTTAAGCCAGCTTTTCACTCTCTTCTTTCACTTTCATCAAGAGACTCTTTAGTTCCTCTTCACTTTCTGCTTTAAAGGTGGTGTCATCTGCATATCTGAAAGTTAAAGTTGAAAGTTAAGTCGCTCAGTTGTGTCCGACTCTTTGCGACCCTGTGGACTGTAGCCCACCAGGCTCCTCCATCCATGGGATTCTCCAGGCAAGAATACTGGAGTGGGTTGCCATTTCCTTCTCCAGAGGATCTTCCTGACCCAGGGATCGAACCCAGGTCTCCCGCATTAAAGGCAGATGCTTTAACCTCTGAGCCACCAGGGAAGCACTGCATATCTGAGGTCACTAATAATTCTTTCCGCAATCTTGATTCCAGCTTGTGCTTCATGCAGCCTGGCATTTCGCATGATGTACTCTGCATATAATTAAATAAGCAGAGTGATAACATACAGCCTTGTCGTACTCCGTTCCCAATTTGAAACCAGTTCTTTGTTCCATGTCCAATTCTAACTGTTGCTTCTTGACCTGCTATAGATTTCTCATGGGGAAGGTTTGGTGGTCTTATATTCCCATCTCTTTAAGAATTTTTCACAGTTTGTTGTGATCCACACAGTCAAAGACTTTGGCATAGTCAATAAAGCAGAACTAGATATTTTTTCTGGAATTATCTTGCTTTTTCTACAATCCAGCAGATGTTAGCAATTTGATCTCTGGTTCCTCTGCCTTTTCTAAATCCAGCTTGAACATCTGGAAATTTTCAATTCATGTACTGTTGAAGCCTAGCTTGGAGAATTTTGATCATTACTTTGCTAGCATGTGAGATGAGTGCAATTGCGTGTTAGTTTGAACATTCTTTGGCATTGCCTTTCTTTGGGATTGGAATGAAAACTGGCCTTTTCCAGTCTTGTGACCTCTGCTAAGTTTTTGAAGTTGCAGTACTTGGGTGCAATCTAAAAAACGACCAAATGATCTGTTTATTTCCAAGGCAAACCATTCAATATCACTGTAATCCAAGACTATGCCCCAACCACTAATGCCAAAGAAGCTGAAGTTGAACGGTTCTTCAACTTCATGGATGAAGAAGAGACACTGACTATCCCACTGCCCCAGGCAGTGACCTGTGATGATAGTAACACCAGCAACAGCAAGGCATCAATGACCTCAGAGGTAAACACACTGACAGAGAGGCCAGCGGGCAACACTTCAGCAGATGCCCTGGAGGGTAGACAGTACAGATTCTCAAATATAATCAGAGGCAGCACAAGTTAAGAAAAACTACAATCTTGTGTTAGGTTGCCACCTACTGGAAAACAAAAAAGACCTCTTATTATAACCCAATAAAAAGAATGTGAGGGGTGGGGTGCGACTTATATCTAAAAAAGGAAGGTGTTCACTACTTCAAATGGGCCAGGAGAAAAACAACTAAACCCATCATGTACCATGAAGAAACATAGTAATACGGTATTTAAAAAAATAATAATTCTCTAGAAATCAAAGTCATGAAACATTGTAATCTTACTGATAGAGAGTTTAAAATAGCTGATATGAAGAAACTTACCCAGTGTCAAGAAAACTAAAAAAAAAAAAAAAAAAGCAATTCAGTGAGTTCTTTACCAAACATATTGAAACTCAGAACCAAACAGAAATCTGGGAGCTGAAGAACTCAAAAAATACATTAGGAAGCAGTGGAAATAGAGCAAATGATATAAAACAGAATTAATCAGGTTGAATATAGAAATTATATTTGTAGAAAAGGAGACAGAATTAAGATCTTAAAACAAAAAGAAAAAATGCTACAAGAACTATCTGACTACTCAGAAGGGCAAAGTTTGGATAATGGTATCCTGGAAAGAGAAGAGACAGAAAAGGGAGCAGGAGAAAGACAAATACTGCATGGTTTCATTTACATTTGGAATATAAAAAAAAATAAAATAGCAAAACAAACCAAATAAAAACAGACACATAGATACAGAGAACAGAGTGAATGATTAACAAAGGAAAAGAAGATTGTGGGGGGAGGTAAATGGGTAAAAGGGATCAACTATATGGTGATAGATGGAAGCTAAAGTTTTGTTGGTGAGCACACTGTAATACATACAGAAGTCAACATATAATATGCATATGGAACATACAATGTTATAAACTGATGTTACCTCAATTAAAAAAAAAAAAACTTTTATTTTGTCCAGACTCAAAATCATATAAAAATTACCTTCTACAGTCAGTGAACATCTGACTAAAATAAAGAAACTATATGACACTGACAACCTAGAACTCACCGCACGATACTTTAAACCTATTACTCTCCTGTGCCACTGATGACTACAATGAATCTAACTTAAACTAGATTTTTACCAGAAGAAAGCTCTACATTTTAAGAGACTAAAATAAAAGAAAAAGCTTTTGTTAATAATGACTTAGCACAGAAGCACTGTTGTGGTTTTCAAGTTACTGCAAATATTACTGAAATACAAAACAATCTGTCTTTCAAATCTCAACATATTTCAGGTACATTAAAAAAAAAAAACTCCTCAGCTCCTTCAACTAAATAATATTTCATGTTCACTGAGTGTTGCCTTGCTCACTCATAAATGTACTGAAAATATTCACCTAATCATTTCCAAAATCTCCATCACTATTTTATTACTTGATTGTTATCTTGACATCTAAGGTTTCCTATCAATGTCAAATTATTAATTTGTATTTAATTTTTAGAAGCAACACTGTTTATTGTGAAACTCAGAGTAAGGAAATTCAGAATTCAGTCATATTCTATCTGAAACAGCCATTTGACTCTAACCAACTTACATACTTCTCTAATTTCTTTTGTCATCTGTAAGCTAGTTTCAGTCTGGTAAACTGCAAGATCTGTGACAACTTGAAATGTGAAGTCTATGTGATTATGTCTGGAGAAAAATGGTGCCTGCCTGCTTCTGACTTGCCCCTTCAATGTCCCTAAAACTAGATAAATAACCAAGAATGAAAATAAAACCATGCATGACTTCTGCCTTCAGAATACTGCATTTCTATTTGTCTGTAGAGAAAAAAAAAAAAATCCTACAGAGTTCAACTGCACAACAGTGACTATAGAGTAGAGAAAGTAAGCTTAAGAACATCTGTAAAAAGGCACAGAGGACATAAACAAAACAGATGAAATCATCCCCAGATAGAGCAAGTCAAACATTAAGTGTCAAAATAGTAAACACAACACTTGGGCTGAGCCATTAACATTGTTGATTAAATGAAGAGGCTTTAAAGTATGTGGGGCTAAAAGTAGCAGTCTCAGAGAGCCTTAATTACAAAAAAGATACACACTTTTACCAAAAGAATAGTGTTCAATGAGGAAATGAGGCAGTGAAGGAAAATAATTTTATTTAAAAAAGTTTAAAAAAATCTTTCTAAAAAGAATTCTAAAGAAATAAGACATGGTGATCCTTCTCTCACCACCCCCCCCCAAATCATCCATTAAAAAATAAAAATAAAATAAATAAAGAGGACAGTAGAGAGCATTCTTGAACTAGGAATGCTGTCCATGAAATGAATAGAAATAAGAAAAAGCCAACCACATCTATAAAAAACTACTGTGATACATCAGAAATGGGAATCGACACATTTTGATGATAAAAATTTTCCTCTGAAAACAATCATGAGGTTTAATAAAATTGTCATACAACACCTAAACTAAATTAAATATATTCAAATGATGAATCAGGGTTCTTAAAAACCTTGAATGAGAAAATAACCAGTAGGACTTAAAATGGACATAAGACAGTTTATAACAAAATAAAAGTTGATTTAACTAAGAAAGAGGAAAAATGATTAAAATTATACTAGAAGTGAAGATAAATAGACAAGTCATTCCAGGAAGAAAGATTCAAATGAAAATCTTATATAGGAAAAGAAGGAGGAAACAGAATTCAGGAAAATGAAATAAAGAAGGAAAATGGATCAGCAGTTGAAATGCAAGACATATAGATAGCATGTTCATTTAGTACTCAGCAAGAAGAAAATTTAATCAGTGGAACAGAATTTATATTTATATGTATAAACTAAAAAAAATTCCAAATATAAAGAAGCCTAAAGTCTATATCTGACCTTTCAAGCCTAGACCTAGAAGGTAATAGAAAAAACTGACCTAGTATAGTTACTTCTCAGGCTGATATTTTTAAACAAACAAACAAAAATATTGTAATGAATCTTTTATTTAAAGAAAAATAAATGCTTTGAGGGCCTCCAAACAGTTAAGCTGAAAAAAGTTACAGTCACAAGAATTAGATTGGTATCAAGAGTTTTCTAAAACAATGTGCAAAATAAGGCAACAGTGAAGGATCATGTCCAAGAAAGTTAAAGGAACAGATGCACTCACAGGATATTATGTCCAAATGTCCAATTAAGCTGTCCTTCAAGAAAAAAAAAATACATACACACACACACACACACACACACACATATGGACTTGAACATGAAGAACTGACAGAATATTTCACACATGTTCCCGACTAAAAAATGTTACTAGGAGAAGAACTCTGTCTGATCAAGAGATGAGTGGAAAA
The DNA here is from genome assembly GCF_016772045.2 of Ovis aries. Classification (NCBI taxonomy): domain Eukaryota; kingdom Metazoa; phylum Chordata; class Mammalia; order Artiodactyla; family Bovidae; genus Ovis; species Ovis aries. The sequence goes on along the minus strand of NC_056062.1, from coordinate 64,666,889 downwards.
ATTTTGGCAAGGAATATGAGAAATTTGTTTTAATTTTAGAACTTAGATTAAAATAAGATTAAATATAAGGGTAAATTCATAGATAAATAAGAATATATTAAATATTATATTTTCTGGCAAAGTAGAAGGAATGCAACAACAACAGAAGAAAAAGAAGGGAGAACTTTGAGCTTCTAGGAAAGCAGGACAGCCTTTATTGTCATTTCTGGATCTAGGGCTTCGTGAAGCTAGAATAACTTTGGTACCCTCCTCATCCCCTTGTCCTTTTACCGCAAATGTTCTAAGCACACTTTTGTTTCCTAATGTAAAGAGAACAGAAGAAATCAGGTATGAAAACCCAAACCTTCTTAATTCTTCCTTCCACTTCATGCTTATATATTTATCTGCATTCAAACTCATCATTAGACATTTATTTCTTATATTTGACATGTTTATTCCTGCTTAGGGCTTCTCTATATAACACCATATGTTACAATTTTCTCAAGGACATTTGTGTGCATTGCTGAGTTTCTAGCTACCCAATTACCACCAAATCTATCAAGAGATTTATTTTAGATGAGCAAAGCCTTTCTGGATTGTGGACCTTATACTATAACATACTAATGTATATTATAATTACTACAGTTAGAACTGGACATGGAACAACAGACTGGTTCCCAATCAGGAAAGGAGTAAGTCAAGGCTGTATATGGTCACCCTGCTAATTTAACTTATATGCAGAGTACATCATAAGAAACGCTAGGCTGGATGAAGCACAAGCTGGAATGAGGACTGCCGGGAGAAATATCAATAACCTCAGATATGCAGATGACACCACCCTTGTGGCAGAAAGTGAAGAGGAACTAAAAAGCCTCTTGATGAAAGTGAAAGAGGAGGTGAAAAAAAGTTGGCTTAAAACTCAACATTCAGAAAACGAAGATCATGGCATCTGGTCCCATCACTTCACGGGAAATAGATGGGGAAACAGTGGAAACAGTGTCAGACTTTATTTGGGGGGGGGCTCCAAAATCACTGAAGATGGTGATTACAGCCATGAAAATAAAAGACGCTTACTCCTTGGAAGAAAAGTTATGACCAACATAGATAATATATTGAAAAGCAGAGATATTACTTGGCCAACAAAGGTCCATCTAGACATGGCCAAGGTTTTTCCAGTGGTCATGTATGGATGTGAGAGTTGGACTGTGAAGAAAGCTGAGCACTGAAGAATAGATGCTTCTGAACTGCAGTGTTGGAGAAGACTCTTGAGAGTCCCTTGGACTGCAAGGAGATCCAACCAGTCCATCGTAAAGGAGATCAGTCCTGGGTGTTCATTGGAAGGATTGATGCTGAAGCTGAAACTCCAATACTTTGGTCACCTCATGTGAAGGGTTGACTCACTGGAAAAGACCCTGATGCTGAGAGGGATTGGGGCAGGAGGAGAAGAGCACAACAGAGGATGAGATGGCTGGATGGCATCACCGACTCAATGGACACGAGTTTGAGTGAACTCTGGGATGGAGAGGGAGGCCTGGCATGCTGCGATTCATGGGGTCGCAAAGAGTCGGACATGACTTAGCGACTGAGCTGAACTGAACTGAGATAGCATATTAAAAAGCAGAGACATTACTTTGCCAAGAAACGTCCGTCTAATTAAGGCTATTATTTCCAGTAGTCATGCGTTGGATGTGAGAGCTCGACCAAAAGGAGAACTGAGTGCTGAAGAATTGATGCTTTTGAACTTTCGTATTGGAGAAGACTCCTGAGAGTCCCTTGGACTGCTAGGAGATACAACCAGTCTATCCCCTAAAGGAAATCAGTCCTGAATATTCATTGGAAGGACTGATGTTGAAGCTGAAACTCGAATACTTTGGCCACTAATGCAAAGAACTGACTAATTTGAAAAGACCCTGATACTGGGAAAGATTGAAGGTGGGAGGAGAAGGGGATGACAGAGGATGAGATGGTTGGATGGCATCACCGACTCAATGGACATGAGTTTGAGTAAACTCTGGGAGTTGGTGATGGACAGATAGGGCAGCCATGCTACAATCCATGGAGTCACAAAGAGTCAGACATGACTGAGTAACTACAGTGAATGGAACTGAACTGAACATTTTAGCTGATAGTAACTAAAGAGTAACTACTCTTTAAATCTTCTCATAAGATTTGAGAATCTTCACAAGATTCTCTCATACTAAAGAATCAGCCTCCCAAATAAAGAGCCAAGATTTCTTTCTTGAGTTCCAGCTGCATTATTAACAGCTCCAAAATGATGGAATACAGTGAAATTATATGCAATGAGCCTAAATATATTTAATTTCCCTACATCTATATCAGATCCTTCTTCCTACAACATGTTTCCTTAATGTCACCGCTGTTCACCCAGTAACTCAAGCAGAAAGCTGAGCATTATCTTTGACTATCCCTTCTATTTCAACACTACAGTCACGCATCTGTTTAGATTCCAGGGTTTGCCAATTTTGTTTTGTAAAGGTCTCCAGATTCTATTGTCTTTTTACAAGCTCTACTGTCATTATCTTGGGTTTGGGCTTATCTCTTTTCTTCATGATTAAGAAAACTTAATTTACTTTTCCTTTTAATTTCCTTTCTGTACAATTATTAAAATGATATTATCCAAATATAACTCATAGACTATTCAGTCAGTTCAGTTCAGTCGCTCAGTCATGTCCGACCCTTTGCGACCCCATGAATCACAGCATGCCAGGCCTCCTTGTCCATCACCAACTCCCAGAGTTCACTCAGACTCGCGTCCGTCGAGCCAGTGATGCTATCCAGCCATCTCATCCTCTGTCGTCCCCTTGTTCTACTGTCCCCAATCCTTCCCAGCATCAAAGTATTTTCCAATGAGTCAACTCTTCACATGAGGTGGCCAAAGTACTGGAGTTTCAGCTTTAGCATCATTCCTTCCAAAGAAATCCCAGGGCTGATCTCCTTGCAGTCCAAGGGACTCTCAAGAGTCTTCTCCAACACCACAGTTCAAAAGCATCAATTCTTCAGCGCTCAGCCTTCTTCACAGTCCAACTCTCACATCCATACATGACTGACTAGATGGACCTTAGTTGGCAAAGTAATGTCTCTGCTTTTGAATATATTATCTAGGTTGCCCATAACTTTTCTTCCAAGGAGTAAGCGTCTTTTAATTTCACGGCTGCAGTCACTATCTGCAGTGATTGTGGAGCCCTCAAAAGAAAAGTCTGACACTGTTTCCACTGTTTCCCCATCTATTTCCCATGAAGTGATGGGACCGGATGCCATGATCTTTGTTTTCTGAATGTTGAGCTTTAAGCCAACTTTTTCACTCTCCTCTTTTACTTTCATCAAGAGGCTTTTTAGTTCCTCTGGTTGTGTCATCTGCATATCTGAGGTTATTGATATTTCTCCCGGCAATCTTGATGGACTATTGATAGACTATTACCCACTACTTAAATCCCTTGATAGTTTACCTATAGCTTAGAGGTCAGCCTCTACTTTCATCTGCTGGTACTTCCTTCTTACCAGTATGCTTCAGAAATAACAACTACTTGTACTTGACCTGTTTTGGCTAGGAGTTCAGGATTCTTGTACCTTTGTCTGTGCTCTTTTCTCTGTCTAGGATGTGCATACATTTACAGCTTTGTTGACTTGATATTAACTCCTATCTAAATCCTGCCTTGTCCCTTGTCAAATTATTAAGTCTCTGCCTGGTGCTATCATTGTGCTTTTATTATTGCATTCATGACAATGCATTTCCATTTGTTTTTATATATGTCTATCTCTTATCTGACAAGGCAGGGATTATGTTAAAGGAAGAGTACGTGCCCACAGCAAATCTCATCATGATCTATAACCTAGAGGCATTTAATGAATGTTAATTGAATGAATACACAGATGAAGAATACAAATTATAATTTAATATATCACTGTAAAGCATTTATAATTTTAATATCTTACCTTTCACTTCTATTCTTAAGAATAATTTATAAAGTTTCTTTTGAACTAAACTAAAACCATTCTTCTTTTATATTTAAATCTTGCTATATAAATATTTTTGTGAATAACTTAATATATTTAAATATTCACATAGACTGTTTCACCATGAAACTAGTTAGAGACAAGAAAAATACATGGATTTGTAGTTACAACTGAGTGGACCTCAAAGTCACATGATTATTTAAATGTTGCAATTGGAACACTGAAATTATTTACATACGTGAAGATTAAATAAGTTAATATATTTCCAACTTCTGGTATGATATTAGGTGTATAATGGATGCGCAAGAAATGTTAATTATTGTGCCTCTTTTGACAGTTCCAAAAAAGCCACATATGGAAAAAAAAGTACATTTGCAAAGGTCAGCTTATCTTTTAAAGAGTAAGAGAGTCCAATTGCCATATTCCTGTTATCTCCTTATCCAAACTATGGGAGACATAACAGCAGCACTGTTGATACCCAATGACCATACTCTTGTAATTCATATTATCTAGTGCACTGCTGCTGCTGCTGCTGCTACTAAGTCGCTTCAGTTGTGTCCAACTCTGTGCGATCCCATAGACGGCAGCCCACCAGGCTCTGCCATCTCCGGGATTCTCCAGGCAAGAACACTGGAGTGGGTTGCCATTTCCTTCTCCAATGCATGAAAGTGAAAAGTGAAAGTGAAGTCACTGAGTCATGTCCAACTCTCAGTGACCGCATGGACTGCAGCCCACCAGGCTCCTCCATCCATGGGATTTTCCAGGCAAGAGTACTGGAGTGGGGTGCCATTGCCTTCTCCGATCTAGTGCACTAGATTCAACAAAACAGGGTTCTAACCCATGTGACTATTATTTTAATCATGTTATATTCTTCTGCTTTATTGACTTACATTTCTTATTTATTTTTCCTCTATCAAACTCCCCAAATACATACACACACGTGCACACACACATACAAACACACTTCACTAAATTATTTTTCTTAGGAAAATAGGATCAGCTTTTATATACAAACTTCAAATTGGCTGAGATTTAAGTGATGAGAATTTGAACTGTTCAGAATGCTGCTGTCCAAATACCATCATTTAGGCTAGGTCAGATTTCCAAATCTCATTTTAGAAGGTATGTTTTATGGGATGTCTTACATTCTCCATTTAGTTGGAATTTCAATTTCCTATCATGATATCGAAAGTTGATGGGAATATTACCTTAAAACATTGTGAGCAACAGATTTGACATTGTGAGCAACAGATGTGAGGCAGCGTGAGCTTCACCAAAAATCCTATTATATATTCCTAAAAGCTAAAAAACATTTAAATTAATTTTAAAATTATGCTTCAGTCTCAGATCAATGAATATTACATTGTTTCATTATGTTTCCCTCAGAAGCCTTGTCTGCTAATTCTACATTATAACTACTTGAGGAATACAATCATGGGTAAGAAGTTGTAGCTGATTCATTGGTGTAAAGACTAATGAAAATATAATTCAATTTATTTCAAATCTCATCCTAGATATGTATTGACCTTCTGATTTATTCTGTAAGAGAACCCTAAACAGGGCTATGACTGGATCTGACGATTTAATGTAACAGCCTTTACACATTTGTTGGTATTTTGTTTTCACTTTAATTTTCTTATTTTTAAGCTAAAAATATTTTCAGAATGTCATGCATCTTTTGTGACCAAAATTTGACATTGTACTGCTCCCCTCCCCCTGCTCCAAAAGACACACAAGCATCACTGCCACACAACATATTTTTAAATACGTGTAAAAATTCAGAAAACTTTCTCAGGCATTGTCAAGTTATTTTCTTAAGTAGAAGCAAAATACGATTTCCCTTCTCACGTAATCTCAGAACACACAAGCCATAAACAAGAAAAAAAAGTACACCTCATGTAAATATATAGTGACTGCCAATTTAATTATTTACTTTGTACTTACATTGTATGTGTTGCTTGAATTTTTATATTTGTATGAGTCATTTCATCTGTTTAGGGATGAAATGTATCCCTTTAATTATCTAAATGATTTTATAATCAAATTAAAAGAAAATTCACATCTCCTTATTACTACAAGGGATACATCAAGCAGAAAATGATAATGTTATTATTCTGAGTGGTTTTTGTAAGTCAACTTGATTCAAAGTTTTTATCTGAAATAAAAATTTAGTCTGAGATATTGTGAAACCTACCGTCAATATGACAGTTAAGGGTACTAGCTAGAATATACTGTTTACCGATGCTCTCAGAAAAATTTTTCTTTTTTTCCCATTCCTTTTCCTCCACCCCTCCCACCCAGCCTGCAAAGCAACGATAGAAACTGAACAGCAGACCAAGTTAGAAAACTGTATTAAACACATCAGTGGGAAAAACCACCTGAAGATGTTAAATACTTCTACTAATATAAAATAGTAACATTTTATAACTATTTCTAGATATCTCTGGGAGCACTATTTGATTTCTTTTTTATTATTTTTTGAATTAAAACAAATTTAGAGAAGTTTTAAGTTGACCGAAAAATTGAGAAGAAAGCACTGACAGTCTCCATATACTCCATACTATCACACAATCACAGCCTCACCCACTCAATGTACCACACTAATGAGCCGACACTGACACATCATCATCAGAAGTCTATAGTTTATATTAAATTTCACTGGTGGTGTTATACATTCTATGGTTTTGACAAGTGTGTGATAACATGAATCTCACTGTAGTACCAGACAGAATAGGTTTACTATTCTAAAAGTCCTCTGTGCTCCGTGTATTTGTCCTTTCCTCCCCACAACTCCTGGGAACTACTGATCTTTTTACTATCTCCACAGCGTTGCCTTTTACATAAAGAGGTATAGTTGGAATTATATAGTTTGTGACCTTTTCACATTCAATTCAGTTCAGTCGCTCAGTCGTGTCTCTTTGCGACCCCATGAATCGCAGCATGCCAGGCCTCCCTGTCCATCACCAACTCCCGGAGTTTACCCAAACTCATATGCATTGAGTTGGTGATGCCATCCAGCCATCTCATCCTCTGTCGTCCTCTTCTCCTCCTGCCCCCAGTCCCTCCCAGCATCAGAGTCTATTCCAATGAGTCAATTCTTCGCATGAGGTGGCCAAAATATTGGAGTTTCAGCTTCCTTAATTTAGTAATACACATTTAAGGTTCCTCTATGTCTTTGTATTGCTTAATAGCACATTTTCTTTCAGGACTAGATAGTATTCCACTGTCTGGATGTATCACAGTTTATTTATCCATTCACCTACTGAAGAACATCTTGGGTGCTGCAAATTCTGATAATCATGAAAAAAGGGACATAAATATACATATGCAGTATTTGTATGATTTTATTTTCATTTCATTTTGTATATTAAAAAATTAAAATATTAAAAAATTGTGACTGCTGAATCATATATTTATTTATTTATTTATTATTTATTTATTTATTTTTTAGTTTTTTATTTTTTAAATTTTAAAATCTTTAATTCTTACATGCATTCCCAAATATGAACCCCCCTCCCACCTCCCTCCCCATACCATCTCTCTGAGTCATCCCCATGCACCAGCCCCAAGCATGCTGTATCCTGCGTCAGACATAGACTGGCAATTCAATTCTTACATGATAGTATACATGTTAGAATGCCATTCTCCCAAATCATCCCACCCTCTCCCTCTCCCTCTGAGTCCAAAAGTCCGTTATACACATCTGTGTCTTTTTTCCTGTCTTGCATACAGGGTCGTCATTGCCATCTTCCTAAATTCCATATATATGTGTTAGTATACTGTATTGGTGTTTTTCTTTCTGGCTTACTTCACTCTGTATAATCGGCTCCAGTTTCATCCATCTCATCAGAACTGATTCAAATGAATTCTTTTTAACGGCTGAGTAATACATATATTTAAAAATACATTTAGCTTTGTAAGAAACTGATGATTATCTTAAAAGGTGGTTGTATTACACTGTATTTCCATCAGCAGTGAATGAGAGTTCCAATTGTTCCACATCCGCATAAACATTTGGTTTTGTCAGTGTTTTGGATTATGGCCATTCTATTAAGTATATAGTGGTATCTCATCATTATAATTTGTACTCCCTTAAAGCCTTATGATGTTGCATATCTTTCTATATGCTTACATGCCATCTGTATATCTTCTCTAGTGAGTTATCGGTACATGTCACTCATTTCTAAACTGAGCTGTTCATTTACTTATTGTTGAGTTTTAATAGTTGTTTGTGTGTGTGTCTGTTTAAACTACTCCTTTATCAGATGTGTTTTTTGCAAAATGTTTTCTGCTATTCTGTATCTCATATTCTCATTTTCTTTATGCTGTCATTTGCAGACAAGAAGTTTTTAATTTTAATGAAGTCCAGCTTATATATTACTTCTTTCATGCCTTTGCTGCCATACTCAAGGTTATATAGGTTATTTTCTATAAGTGATATAGTGTTGCATTTTACCTTAGGTCAGTAACCCATTTTCAGTTGCTTTATGTTAAGGGTTTAAAAGCTTGTGCCCTGATTCTTTTTTTTTTTTTTTGCAGGTAGATGTCCAGTTGTTCCAGGACCATTTATTGAAAGGATTGTCTTTGCTCCACTGTACTGCCTGTGCACCTTTGCACAGATCAGTTATCTTTATTCCTGGGTTTTCTATTCTGTTTTCCTGATCCATTTTGTTGACATGAAATTGAGATATTGTGGGAACTCTGTAAGTTCTGTAAACATGTATCATGTTTATTATTTTTTTTAAGGAACAATATCCACAATAACATTGATATATATTTTCTTGCCAAAAATATTTAGTAGATTTCTGATTGCTGTGAGTACCTCTATCTCTTTATATATTTTCTAGCTGTATCTTCTTTTAACTACTATCACTAAAGGGGTGTTTTCTCTTTTTCCTTTTCAGAAAGAACCCTTACCTTGAATCCCCACTTTATCCTTTTCATTTCAGAAGTTACATCCCTGGTCCAGTTCCGTTTCATCTTGCTAAGACCACTGCAACAACCATTGTGATTTTATTCCACATTAAACCACCTTCTTCTTGAGGTTAAAAGATATATAGTTGACACTTAATTATGTGAGAGGTAGGGGCACTCACCCTCCATGCAGTATAAAAATCTGAGTGTAACTTTTGGCTGGCATTTTGTATAGATATTCCTCCATATACGTAGTTCCTCTGGATCTGCAGCTTCATATCTGTGGATTCAACCTACCACAGACTGTGTAGCATTGCAGTATTTATTACTGAAAAAAATCCTTGAATAGTGGGTTGGTACTGTTCAAGACCCATGTTGTCCACAAGAGTCAACCCTGTATCCATGTATGTATGTATACATATATATATTTCTAACTTTCCCAAGGATTGTCTTCCTGTTTTGTTGTTATGCTGAGCTTCCTTCTGAGGAGCTACCTGGAAACAATGCTAGCAATAGGCTCTGTTACCTCTGTACTACTTGGAAGTGGTCTGGTTGGTGGTGGCTAGGTACAGACAAAAGTACAGTATAATACACATGTGTGTATATGTGTATACACATGTGTGCATACATATATATGAATAAATATGCAAACATGCATACATATATACACACAAGAGTAGACTCCTGAGAGTCCCTTGGACAGCAAGGAGATCAAACCAGTCAATCCTAAAGGAACTCAACCCTGATTATTCATTGGAAGTACTGATACTAAAGTGGAAGCTCCAGTACTCTGGACACCTGATGCAAAGAGCCAGCTCACTGGAAAAGAATCTGATGCTCGGAAATACTGAAGACTAAAGAAGAGGGTGGTAGAGGATGAGATGGTTAGAAAGCATTACCAACTGAATGGACATGAACTTGAGCAAACTCAAGGAGAGAGTAGAGGACAGGGAGGCCTGGCATGCTGCAGTTCATGGGGTTGTAAAAGTCTAACACAACTTAGTGATCAAACAAGAAAATATATGTCTATGTGTGGGTCTGTGTGTGTCTATATATATATATATATATACACACATACATATGTGCTTATATATGTATATACACTTTGATAGATTAAGATAGACATTCAAAACTTTCAGCAATGATTCAATCAATGCTTTTTATTAATATGAGAATTATTTTTGCAAACTAGATTATTTAAAAACATTTACTCTTTTTTCCCACATTTTTGGACAGAATCCATTGTCCTACCTTTATTTATTTATTTATTTATTTATTTATTTTTAATTTTAGTTTTTTATTTTTTAAATTTTAAAATCTTTAATTCTTACATGCATTCCCAAACATGAACCCCCCTCCCACCTCCCTCCCCATAACATCTTTCTGGGTCATCCCCATGCCAGCTTGCAAATTGACTTGACTTGGCCAATGAATTTCAGCAGACAAGAAGCAAGAAGATATTTAAACATGTCTGTATGGTTGGATTTTTATCCTATGTCATTGTCTAGGGCACTGGTATCAGAAGAATGAATGATGCATGAATTCAAATTCATCCTAGATCAGCCCACCATCAGCCTATGCTTAGCACAGACTTGTGAAAATAAATAACTGTTGTTTGAGCTAATAAGTTTGAGAATGGTTAAGATTACCACTATGTCCAAGAAATAACATAGCATTACATTCAGATAATAATTTATTTATATGAACAGGTACCTCTTTGCACATAGTCAGATTGACACTATTCCAAAATTCTGAATTAAAACTATCATGATTTATTTCTCAGTTGAGATAAGCATATAGAACATAGGGATCTTACTTAATCAAATGAGTAACTTTGTTCTCCTCTGCCATTAATGATGACATTCTGAAAATATAAATGCCAAACATATCTCACATTTTACCTTCTGCTTATAACAGATAAGGAAAAACATTTTAGTCTTCAATAATTCTTTTACTTCCTTTGATACTTCTCTTTGATTCGAAATATCTTCCCCAGTTAAAGTGGGTATAATGAATAACCACAGCACAATATGTATAAAAATAAATTATTACTGGCATTGAGGGAAAAGACACATTACTTTGATTAGAAATCTTGATGACTATAGATTATCTGACAGAGGCTTTGTACAGCCTACAAGAGTTTGCCAATCAGTCAACTCTCTCTCTCTCTCTCTCTCTCTCTCTCTCTCTCTCTCTCTATATATATATATATATATATATATATATATATATATAGTCCAAAGAAATAGAGGAAAACAATAGAAAGGGAAAAACTTAGAGATCTCTCCAAGAAAATTAGAGATAACAAGGGAACATTTCATGCAAAGATGGGCACAATAAAGGACAGAAACAATATGGACCTAACAAAAGCAGAAGATATTAAGAAGAGGTGGCAAGAATACATAGAACTACACAAAAAAGATCTTAAAGACCCAGATAACCACAATGGTGTGATCACTCACCTACAGCCAGACACCCCAGAGCTTGAAGTCAAGCGGGCCTTAGGAAGCATCACTACAAACAAAGCTAGTGGAGGTGATGGAATTCTAGCTGAGTTATTTCAAATCCTAAAAGATGATGCTGTGAAAGTGCTGTACTCAATATGCCAGCAAATTTGGAAAACTCAGCAGTGGCCACAGGACTGGAAAAGGTCAGTTTTCATTCCAATCTCAAAGAAAGGAAATGCCAATGAATGTTCAAACTACCGCAAAATTGGACTCATTTCACACTCTAGGAAAGTAATGCTCAAAATTCTACAGCTAAGTTTCAACAGTACATGAACCAAGAACTTCCAGATGTTCAAGCTAGATTTTAAAAAGGCAGAGGAACAAGAGATCAAATTGCCAACATCCACTGGATCACAGAAAAAGCAAGAGAATTCCAGAAAAAATATCTACTTTTGCTTCATTGACTACGCTAAAGCCTTTGATTGTGTGGATCACAGGAAACTGGAAAAATCTTAAAGAGATGGGAATGCTAAACCACCTTACCTGCCTCCCATGAAACCTGTATGCAGGTCAAGAAGCAACATTTAGAACCAGACATAGAACAACAGAATGGTTCCAAATTGGGAAAGTAGTATATCAAGGTTGTATATTGTCACCCTGCTGATTTAACTTACATGCAGAGTACATCATGTGAAATGCTGGGCTGGATGAAGCACAAGCTGGAATCAAGATGGGCAGGGAGATAAATCAGTAACTTCAGATGTGCAGATGACAGGCACCACCTTTATGGCAGAAAGTGGAGAGGAACAAAAGAGCCACTTGATGAAAGTGAAAGAGGAAAGTGAAAAAGCTGGCTTAAAACTCAACATTAAAAAAACGGAGATCAAGGCATCTGGTCCCATCACCTCATGGCAAATAGATGGGGAAACAATGGAAACAGTGACAGACTTTCTTTCCTTGGGCTCCAAAATCACTGCAGATGGTGATTGCAGCCATGAAATTAAAAGATGCTTGCTCCTTGGAAGAAAAGCTGTGACAAACTAAGACAGTATATTAAAAGCAGGAACATTGCTTTGCCAACAAAGGTCCATCTAGTCAAAGCTATGTTTTTTCCAGTAGTCATATATGGATGTGAGAACTGGAGCATAAAGAAAGCTGAGGGCCAAGGAACTGATGCTTTTGAACTGTGGTGTTGCAGAAGACTCTTCAGAGTCCCTTGAACTGCAGGGAGATCCAACTAGTCAATCCTAAAGCAAAACAGTCCGCAATAGTCACTGGAAGGACTGATGCTGAAGCTGAAGCTCTAGTACTTTGGCCCCTTGATGCTAAGAGCTGACTCATTAGAAAAGACCCTGATGCTGGGAAAGATTGAAGGCGGGAGAAGAAGGGGACAACAGAGGACGAGATGTTTGGATGACATCACTGACACAATGTACATGAGTTTGAGCAAGTGCTGGGAGACGGTGAAGGATAAGGAAGCCTGGCTTGCTGCAGTCTATGGGGTCACAAAGTCAGGCACAACTGAAGAACTATACACACACACACACACACACACACACACACATACACATCTTGGATATATGGAGAAATATAAAGTGTAAAGCAATATAGTTCAGTTGGTAAAGAATCTGTTCAGTTGGTAAAGAATCTGCCAATCAGGAATCTGGAATCAAGGAGATCTCAGTTTGATGGGGAAGATCTGCTGGAGAAGGAATAGGCTACCCACTCCAGTATTCTTGGGCTTCCCTCATGGGTCATCTGGTAAGGAATCCGCCTGTAACATGCCTTCAACCCCTGGGTTAGGAAGATCCCCTGGAGAAGGGAAAAGCTACCCACTCCTGTATTCTGGCCTGCAGAATTCCATGGACTGTATAGCCCATGGGGTCACAAACAGTCGGACATGACTGAGCAACTTTCATTTCACTCACAGAAGTAACAGTTTATCATTCCACTTTGGGCTCAGGCAGTACCGATAGTGACTGTGAGAAAAAACTGATCTTTATATAGGACTCAGTTTTCTCAGATGCAATAATTATAATTGATTCAACTACCTCAAAGTCTCTTCCAGCTCCAAAGTTCTATGATTCAATTATTTAACTAAATACTAGTCCCTGTCCTCAGAGGAAAATTGCAAAAGCTATCTACCTGGGAGTGGGTGGAATGATCTTTTTCTTCCATGGGAAAAAATGAACATCTTTCAGTCTCACAGGTTCAGTTTCACAGTATGTTTTGCACCAAAGTATGACTCACACTTTCCCACCTCTCCAGCCATATCCAGGACTACACCATAGTTTTTTCTCTCTCCATTTTGGCCATATATCCAGGAATTCTATTAAGTACTCAAATGAACTTGTCATCTAAACACACTCGTCTTGCTGTCCAACTTCTAGCCTTATTAACTCTTACTCAGCTTTATATCTCAGTCTGTGTTTACCTTCTCAAGAAAGCTTTCCCTGAGGTTTGCATTAGATGCCTTGGGATAGTCTCCCAAAAGTATATTCCCTTTTTCATTTTCATCACTCTTCGTATTTACCACTATTTTTGATGTGTTAGTCTTCATTCCATTATTCTGGAAGCAGTGACTAAGCATCTTATTTTTTGCTATGTACCCTGTCCTTCACCATGCCTGGTATATAGTGGAAACTCAACAGTTATTTCAAAAGACGTGATTTTTAATACTCTACTGCTACTCATTCTCATTCTGGGGGTATAGATACAAAAAGGTTAACCCTCACTGCAGACTGTGACAAAGTCAAACTGAATATTTTAGGAACAGTAGTTTTCTGAAGAAACTTGATGTACTCAATGCAAAGTAAAATAAGTCCTTTCAGCTAAAAAAAGGTAACAATAAAAAATAAATTTTATTATAATGTAAGTTTTCATGAATCATGCTAAACGCCCTCTTTATTCTGAGCATGGACTGAAATGTTATAACAATCACCCACAAAATACTATATGCTATTTAGCAATTTTCCCAAGAAACACTTTTACAGGCAATATTTCAGTAAAGAAAATGAAAATTATATGAAGAGAAGAAATATTTCAAAAGACACAATAATGAAAAAACCCAAGGGGGCTCACTAGTTCTGTGTTAATAGGCCACCACCAGATAGAAAAAATTTCTAAGACAAATTTTCCTGAGAACTCAAACAAAGAATGTCCCATTGAAGGTGTATCAGTTTACTATAATGAATAAATATTGACTATAATATTTTTGGACAGAACAATGAACATATCAATATTTAATTTATAAAATATAATAAAGTGTCAGAATTCAAAGGAAATATTTAGTCCAAGCTCCTTGTTTTAAAGACAGAGAAACTTTCCTTTCAGCATTTACTGAATCAGCTATATACATGGTACACCTTAGAGGAAAACAGTTATTTGCACAAATGAACTTAGATTCTGATCTAATCCCACAAACATTGAACTATATCTCCATAAAATGCTAACATTATGTTTGTATGTGAAAATAATTGAATTCCTAGAAAATTTAAAAAATATTTTTGATACAATTATAATTATTTTCATTATTTCCAGAGTGCATTTTTAAGAGACTATCAATCATCACCTAAGTATGTTCTTTAGATGACTTTGATCTAATTTAATTGAATTCACTTGAGATAGAGTGAATATATATATATTATAGGCCTATATTATATATACATATATTATATATACATATATATAGGCCAATTTCTGAACTATAACAGAAATATTAAGGCAGATAAAGTAATCAAAAATATTTAGAATATTTTCCATTATTCTACAGCATGATTTAAGTGATAACTAATTATGTATCAGTGCCATAATTAGTCATATAAGAACCAAGGAATTAATGCTACTTTTTAAACATCTCAATAAATCTCATGAAATGATTTGAGAATTTAAAAAAAAAAACTGGAACCAAAACTTAATGCATAAATAATAGCATTAAGGCATATGTCCTAAGACTAGTAAAGAATTTTATTCATTATAAATGTATACTGTCAGTAGAAGGTGATCAGAGAACACTAATATTTTCATGTTTCCTTTCCTGATAAAAGCAAATAATGTATTGAATATTACTTTCTCAACTGTAACTGTTCATTTCTATGAGTACACATTCTCCCTGGGATCCAAGTAAGGTGTTTTTCCACCTTAAATTTTTTTTGAAAACACAGAAAAGAAAAAGAAAGAAATATATCTGATTCTACTAGCATTGAAATATAATGTAAATATTCTCTTTTTTTCTATCTTGAAAGAATTAAACAAAGAGATCACAAATGTGTTAATCAGGACTTAATTAGTGACATAAACTGAACTCATCATGGCTTAAACAAGGAAAAGTTTATAGCCTTATGCAATTAGATAACCAAGGTCTAGTATTCCCTTCAGGCAGTTAGAAGTTTCTATTTTTTCTACAGTACTGTTTTTCATTCTTTTCATCTACTGGTTCTTCTAGTAACAAAAGCTGGACACCAGTAGGCACCAAGTTGGCACCAAGTTAAATGATCCTTAAGAGCATATAATCTCAGAAAAGCGATTTTCTTCCACCTGGAATCTATATCAATTGCCCCAGGTCCTAGACTGATAACTGTATCAAAAGGAATTCTGATTAGCTCGGCCCAAGCCTATAGACCCATACAGAACTAGAAGAGACAAGGTTGATCAAAGCCTAAAATAGGTGAGCTGATAGAAGAAAGTTGGAGGATTGCTGGGCAAGCTAAAAAGCGGATGCTGCCAGAGAGAGAAAAATTTACTCTTTGTAATTAGTTTACATCACATGGGGTCACAAGAAGTTAGACATGACTGAGTGACTGAACTGAACTGATAAATATTTGGATAATATATCTTTACTATTCTTTATTTTTTTAGAAAAAGTTTTTTTTAATAAGCTAGGTATGAACTGTTAATATTTTTGAAAACTATTATCTATATCCTAGAAAAATTTCTAACAAGATATAAATGACCAACATTAATCCAGGAAGATACGAAGAGGCTTACAGTCAGAAAAACAATTAAATTTCCTAAATATTTAACATTGAGTAAATGACCAAATAGTCTTATAGCTATGTTCTCTCTTACAAGGACAAAATACACAAGAAAATGTATGCTTAGTTTATAGGAGATCTACGTTAATGTTATCTCATGAAAAATCTCTAGGTGATAAAAAAAATGTCTTTAGATCAAATAGAGAAAGTTTTTGTTTTGTTTTTAAGCAGGTGTCCCATTTAGAACCAACATACTACTTAACTGAGAACATGGTAATTATGAAAATTATTTTTAGTAGGCAAAGTTGCTAAACTTATATGCACATCAAAATTTGAAACTTCTCAAGATGAATCCTGCTTCAACTTTGAGCTCAGGTTTTAAATTATGGGAGATGTAAAACATGATTTTCACAGTAGGAAAACTAAACTTTTGAGGATGTACCTTACCCATCATATTATATAGGTCAACTCATTTTTTCAGCTTTATTGAACAAATAATCATTAATTACCTATGAGAACATAGCAGGGGCTTGCTAGTGGAAATTTAAAGATGAACATGATGCATTTTTGAGGATGGCATGGCAACCCACTCCAGTATTCTCACCTGGAGAATTCCCATGGGCAGAGGAGCCTGGTGGGCTAAGTTCATGGAGTTGAAAGGAGCTGGACAGGACTGAGAGACTAAACAGAGGGGGAGTTCTTCTGTAATGTGTGGAGTTAAGGAAGGCTTCACAGAAAAATACTTGAACTTTGTCTTAAAGGATGAGCGATGTGATGTTGAGTTTAGAACTGAATATGGATCCAGACAGAATTTACTGAGTGTAAGGAGAAGTATGAAACAACTTGCTGGGTTCAAAGATCATTTTATAAAACTTAAGTGTAGAAAGAAAAAAAACAATCTGGAAGATAAGCACTATGGAGGTTCTGGACTTCATCTTTAGACAACAAAAAGTCTGGAAACATTTTAAGCTGGAGGGTAATATGATCACCTTTCTGTTGCTGGAAGATCACCATTAGCAGTGTGGATGTGAGACTGGAAGAGACCAGGTTGAAGGGTGGGAGAAGAGTAAGGACATTATTCATTAAGAATTTTCTGGGTTTGTTTGAAATATCTCATCTTGGTGGATGTTAGCACAGGGATTGTTGGATATATTCTTTTTCTGTCACTATATTATGCTCTTGCTAAGAGAGAAAATATCTGGCTATTCTTTATTTTTCTTTCTTTCTTTTTTTTGCATCACCTCATGGCATGTGGGAGGGATCTTATCTTAGTTCCCCAATTAGGGATTCAACCCTTGCCACCTACAGCAGGAATATAGCATCTTAACCACTGCACTGCCAGGGAAATTTTAGTTGTTCTTTCTATATTCAACAGCTCATTCAGTAGGTGGCACATAGAAGATCCTTAAGCAGTACATATATTTTAAAATTGTGTTAAAAACTTAGCAGAAAACAAATTGTGCTACTTTACAATGTACTTCCAGCTCGTGAACTGCAGTGGAGACTGCTGAAATATCGATGGCACTCTCCTGCTGCTCTAAACTGTTCATGAACTTTGAAACCTGTATTCTTTGCTGAAACAGTGTCATTAATGATTAACACAGCTTGAATGATTCTAGACTTTCTAATATTTAACTTTCATAGGGTGAAGAAAATAATAAAACAAAGAGGAATATAATTTACAGGGGAAAAATCAAGAAAAATAAAACAATCAAGGCATAGATACTTGCAACAGAAGCTGACCATACTTTAACCTTTGTAACTTTGTTTTATTTTCTGGGGTTAGATGCGGATTTTAAATGGAGTAAGGATATATTTAAAATTATAATCAGGCTAACCTTTTTATTTTTTAAAACTGACATTTATACGGATTTCCTGAACTATTCAAATTAATGTAGCATCAAATTTAGTCTCAAGTTAAAAACACAGAATGCATATGTCCTGTTCTTCCTGACAACACAATGCATTCCTTTCCCTGTGTCCAGACAGAAAGGCATGACAAGCCAATCTTTGAAAAAAATAAACTCTGGTTAACAATTATTATTATGCAAGTAAAAGAATTCTGTCTACTTTACAATCCACTGTTGAACTGATAAAATAGAGAATAATACTTTTATAATAGAAAAAAATAAAATCAGATAGCAATATATTCTGATGTTCTGTTTCACATTTTCATCTTTTAAAGCATAGATTTTAATTAAACTTAATAACGTACATATGTTTTCCACCAGAATTTCGAAACTGCATTTTTGATATGTACATTGAGTGTATACCTGCACATCCATTTCTCTATTTGACTTTAAAAAGGTTAATCATGTGTCAGAGATATTTGTGATTTCAGTGTCTGCATCTACCTCACTAATGGAAGTGAAACAAAAGATTGTGTTATATACATGTAATTTAACATTAATCTGCAAAACTATCAATATTGGGATGAGTAGTTGCAATTTAAAACATCTGTGGTCCATAATTTACATAGAAGTTGATAATCTGAACACTCATACCATGCATATAATCTGAGAGATTCACAGATGCATTACAAAATAAAAATAAAGAATTAAGTCCTTTGCTATGTGTTTAAGTAATTAGTAGATTTTTGCCAGGCAATTTGTATAAAGTTTATAAAATCACATTGCATATTCTTGGAAAGGCTAGGAGTCCAAAGTGACTAAAGCCTAGGCACTGTATAGTGGTATAGCAGACTTAAAGGAGAGATGAAGTATGTAAAATATACTCATTTGAAAGGAAAGACAATTTTTCTTAAAGAAAAGTGAAATCAACATTTGTAATTAATTTAAAAAGGAAAGTGTTACACTGAAATATACTCTTGCTTGTATGCTGGGAAACTTTTATAGATGCAATTAAACTTGAATTTAAACGTATTCCCTGGTGTTATTAAGGTAACATATTTCCCATAGTAACAAGTTATCATTACCTTTGTAGTTAACCTTGAAGCCAACAGATCCAACACTTTCATCTGTTTGAAGGTGCAGCCACATTTGGCTACTCATGCTTACTATCAGGTCTGGCACAAAGCTTCCAGTCAGCCTAAAAAGAGGTGGATAGAGAGAGGAGAAACAGATTATTAAAATACCACTGCACTGGCAGGGAAGTTTCTAGTTGTTCTTTTTAATATGCAACAGCTCATTTGAATACCCTCTGTAAGCAAATTATGAGACAGATGAGTTTCTCACAACTTTCTCAGCTAGAAACAAACAACTGGCAGATTAATTTACAAGACTGATAGAACAGACAAATAACATAATTTAGAGATCAATGTTTACTATAAACAAGTACTAATTTATGTGCTAAACTAGGTTATATCTTTCAAATCCCTGAGGCAAGGTACTAAATTTTAAATACTGAAAATCTTATACTTCTTTTAAATTGAAAGAAAAAAAGAATCTATAAAAATCTTTAACTTGTTGCTGCTGTTTTCACACCAGTAATGTACTTCATTTTAACCTTTCAAGTTTCACAGAACTTCGTTCTAAAGAAGCACTGTGAAAAATATTTAAGTACTGTGCAAAACAATAAAATGACAAGGAGTATAATATAACCCTTTGCAATACTGATGTCAGGCTAGCCATGTCAAGTATGTTTTACTGGAAACAATTTTATTTTAAATAATATGCTGCTAATTTGATATGGCATCACTGAATCTATGCATCAATAAGCTCATTCAGTAATGTTCACTTTTATAACCTTAAGAAGAGAAATTACTTAATGATTCCACTGTCATTAATAATGCTCGGTCACATGTTTGAACTGAGGCAATAGTCATACAAAAGAGGAGAGCAAATGAGTAAATATGACCTTGAGGGGAAAAGTCTGTCAAAATTACAAACAGTTAAAACAACAAAAAAATAACTTTTTGTATTCTTGACACACTTTTCCCCTCAAGGCTCTCCTCCTATATCTGCCATACAACCCAGCAATTCCACTGCTGGGCATACACACCAAGGAAACCAGAATTGAAAGAGACACATGTACCCCAATGTTCATTGCAGCACTGTTTATAATAGCCAGGACATGGAAGCAACCTAGATGTCCATCAGCAGACGAATGGATAAGAAAGCTGTGTTACATATACACGATGGAATATTACTTAGCTGTTTAAAAGAACACATTTGAATCAGTTCTAATGAGCTGGATAAAACTGGAGCCTGTTATACAGAGCAAATTAAGTCAGAAAGAAAAACACTAATATGGTATATTAATGCATATATATGAAATTTTGAAAGATGGTAACGATGACCCTATATGTGAGACAGTAAAAGAGACACAGATGTAAAGAACAGACTTGGACTCTGTGGGAGAAGGCAAGGGTGGGATGATTTGAGAGAAGAGCATTGAAACATGTATATTATCATATGTAAAGTAGATCACCAGTCCAGGTCCATGCATGAGACAGGGTGCTCAGGGTTGGTCCACTGGGATGAACCTGAGGGATGGGATGAGGAAGGAGGTGGGAGAGAGGGTCAGGATGGGGAACACATATACATCCATGGCTGATTCATGTGACTGTATGGCAAAAACCACCACAATATTGTAAAGTAATTAGCTTCCAATTAAAATTTAAAAACAAAGAATACAAAGAGGAAAGAAGAATGGATCCACTGCTGAGTAAAATATCCATCATGATAGGAAATTCTAAATTACATACTTAAAAAATAGGTTTTATTTTTATTTTTATTTTTTTTAGCATAGAAAGCCCTGTTCCTTTATTTTATTGAGTGCATTAATGTTTATTTTTTATTATTTTTTTTTAGTTTTTAATTTTTTTAATTTTAAAATCTTTAATTCTTACAGGCATTCCCAAACATGAACCCCCCTCCCACCTCCCTCCCCATAACATCTCTCTGGGTCATCCCCATGCACCAGCCCCAAGCATGCTGTATCCTGCGTCAGACATAGACTGACGATTCAATTCTTACATGATAGTATACTTGTTAGAATGCCATTCTCCCAAATCATCCCACCCTCTCCCTCTCCCTCTAGATCACTTTCTAACACCCCACACAAAAATAAACTCAAAATGGATTAAAGATCTAAATGTAAGACCAGAAACTATAAAACTCCTAGAGGAGAACATAGGCAAAACACTCTCAGACATAAATCACAGCAGGATCCTCTATGATCCACCTCCCAGAATTCTGGAAATAAAAGCAAAAATAAACAAATGGGATCTAATTAAAATTAAAAGCTTCTGCACAACAAAGGAAAATATAAGCAAGGTGAAAAGACAGCCTTCTGAATGGGAGAAATTAATAGCAAATGAAGCAACTGACAAACAACTCATCTCAAAAATATACAAGCAACTTATGCAGCTCAATTCCAGAAAAATAAATGACCCAATCAAAAAATGGGCCAAAGAACTAAATAGACATTTCTCCAAAGAAGACATACAGATGGCTAACAAACACATGAAAAGATGCTCAACATCACTCATTATTAGAGAAATGCAAATCAAAACCACAATGAGGTACCACTTCACACCAGTCAGAATGGCTGCGATCCAAAAATCTGCAAGCAATAAATGCTGGAGAGGGTGTGGAGAAAAGGAACCCTCCTACACTGTTGGTGGGAATGCAAACTAGTACAGCCACTATGGAGAACAGTGTGGAGATTCCTTAAAAAATTGCAAATAGAACTACCTTATGACCCAGCAATCCCCCTGCTGGGCATACACACCGAGGAAACCAGAATTGAAAGAGACACATGTACCCCAATGTTCATCGCAGCACTGTTTATAATAGCCAGGACATGGAAACAACCTAGATGTCCATCAGCAGATGAATGGATAAGAAAGCTGTGGTACATATACACAATGGAGTATTACTCAGCCGTTAAAATGAATTCATTTGAATCAGTTCTGATGAGATGGATGAAACTGGAGCCGATTATACAGAGTGAAGTAAGCCAGAAAGAAAAACACCAATACAGTATACTAACACATATATATGGAATTTAGAAAGATGGCAATGGCGACCCTGTATGCAAGACAGGAAAAAAAAATAGATTTTTAAAAGAAGAAATTCTCAAGTGTTTACCTACTTTATTGCTAAAAACATGAAATTTTCTGAAAAATTATAGGAGAGAAGGTATAAAGTTTCCCTTCCTAATATTGATAAAAAGAGCATCCTAATATAAAGCTGTGTTCTGGATGAAGGCTATGCTATAATTACACTAGCAGAGGGCAACATAGAGGACTGTCACATTCTTGAGGCCACCATGGCCGCAGAATGTCCAGTTCTTAGTCAACCACCAAAACTATAAACCATGATCAACAGACTGCATTAGCAATACAGCTATGCCACCAGTGTTGACTGTTACAGAATTTATTGGAATCATCACAAATGAACTCAGTTAAATATTGTGATGTAATTATGAAATTGTGCATAATATTGAGGAATAGTGTGAGATATAAAGATATATAAGATATTATAGAATTTTAGACTACATTCACTTCATTCTTGCCAAAGGAAATAAAATTTTTATAATATAAAGAACACACATACATTATCCTTTGTAATATATGTGCATATCGTATGCACATATGCATACATATATGCATTATCATTTGAAAATTCCATGGCACATGAACCTTCAATCTTCAAATTGATGAGTTCAGAAACAATCATTTTCTGAGCTACAGTAAAGAGACAGGCTTATGGGCAAGAGTGAGGACTCAAGCTCAGAGTAAAGTAAACCCATTATGAAATGGTCATGAGAGTTTAAAACTATAGGATATACATCAGCTACACCATATCAAATATACCACCAATCTATTTCCTAGTGAATATTAAAACGTGTGTTTTTTTTATAAGATTAAATTGTTCCTCTTTATTATATCCATCTCAGTCCTATACTTTTTTACCAACCAAAAAACTTTAGTACATTTAATTTTGTCAGTTCATAGAGAACTGCTAACACATATAGGCTAATTGTTTCACTGACAACTTGTACTCCTATTGGCCATAATTCTATCTAGTTTCCAATGAATTGGTGGTGTAATAGTAAAAATAAATTTTAAAATAACAGTTAAATTAAAAATTTCCCCAGTATCAAAATTTAAAGACAATTCCCCCTTTCTCTGTAGCATTTCTTTTAGAAAACTTGCAATTATAAATGACAAAATTTCTTACAGATGTATGTCAATTTTTGAAGCTAAATATGGCTCTTGTCATTTTTTCACATTACATAAATATATTTATTTGAGGCTTTAGGGTTATCTCTTTGAAATGTAAGCATCAAGGAAATGTCACTCTGTCTCCCTATTTCTGCAGGAGCTTAAGCCTAGCATATAGCCCCGTGATGTTAACTCCCTGCTTGCTGTAAAGATAGAAGTTCTATTCTCCCTTTTGATAAGGACAAATAACATGTATACAAGCAGATTGTATCTGTCTGATACATAAGGAGTGAGATTTAGTTTTACTCACAATTTCTTTAGCAGATTGCCTGTGATGTCTATCATTTGTCTGGTTTAATGCTTATTCAATATTAAAAAATGGAAAAGGTCAACTTTCATTCCAATCTCAAAGAAAGGAAATGCCAAAGAATGTTAGAATTACCACACAATTGCACTCATCTCACAAGCTAGCAAAGTAATGCTCAAAATTCTACAAGCCAGACGTCAACAGTATATGAACTGTGAACTTCCAGATGTTCAAACTGGATTTAGAAATGGCAGAGAAACCAGAGATCTAATTGCCAACAAGGGTTGGATCATAGAAAAGGCAACAAAGGTCCAGAAAAACATCTACTTCTGCTTTATTGACTACTCCAAAGCCTTTGACTGTGTGGATCACAAAAAAATAGGAAAATTCTTAAAGAGATGAGAATACAAGACCTCTTGACCTGGCTCCTGAAAAATCAGTATGCAGGTCAAGAAGCATCAATTAGACTTGGACATGGAAAAATAGACTGGTTCCAAATCTGGAAAGTAGTACATCAAGGCTGTATATATTGTCACTGTGCTTATTTAACTTATAAGCACAGTCTATTATGTGAAATGCCAGGCTGGATGAAGCACAAGCTGGAATCAAGATTGCCAGGAGAAGTATCAATAATCTAAGATACCCAGATGACACCATATTTAAGGCAGAAAGTGCAAAACTAAAGAGTCTCTTGATGAAAGTGAAAGAGGAGAGTAAAAAGGTTGGCTTAAAACTCAACATTCAGAAAACTAAGATCACGGCATGTGGTCCCATAAATTCATGGCAAATAGAAGGGAAAACAATGGAAACAGTGACAGACTTTACTTTTCTGGGCTCCAAAATCACTGTAGATGGTGATTGCAGCCATGGAATTAAAAAGACGCTTACTCATTGGAAGGGAAGTTATGACCAACCTAGACAGTATATTAAAAAGCAGAGACATCCCTTTGTCAACAAAGGTCCATCTAATCAAGGCTATGGTTTTTCCAGTAGTCATGTATGGATGTGAGAGTTGGACTATAAGGAAAGCTGAGCACTGAAGATGCTTTTGAACTGTGGTGTTAGAGAAGACTCTTGAGAGTCGCTTAGACTGCAAGGAGATTAAACCAGTTGATCCTACAGGAAATAAGTCCTGAATATTGATTGGAAGGACTGACGCTGAAGCTGACGCTCCAATACTATGGCCCCATGAAAATGCAAAGAACTGACTCACTGGAAAAGACCCTCATGCTGGGGAAGATTGAAGGCAGGATGAGAAGGGGATGACAGAGGTTGAGATGGTTGGATGGCATCACTGATTCGAAGGAGATGAGTTTGAGGAAGCTCTGGGAGTTGGTGATGGACAGGGAAGCCTGGCATACTGCACTCCA
The DNA here is from genome assembly GCF_016772045.2 of Ovis aries. Lineage (NCBI taxonomy): Eukaryota > Metazoa > Chordata > Mammalia > Artiodactyla > Bovidae > Ovis > Ovis aries. The sequence goes on along the minus strand of NC_056062.1, from coordinate 64,641,792 downwards.
TGGGGGTCACAAAGAGTTGGACACAACTGAGCAACTGAACTGAACTGAACTGAATATTAAGAGTGCTTCATTCTTTCTACATTTTTGGAGAGTCTTAACTTGGTTTGCATGAGATATTATTTTTAATTATATTTCCTCAATAGTTTGGTGATGAGGATGGGATACAAATGACAGTTCCAGAATTAAATGGACCAGCTGATGCTCTTATAACGACACAGCCTAGATATAAAAGACTGAATTATAAAGTCTCAATTATAGTGCTCTGCTCTTTTGGAATACTAGTTAGATGAACCATGCTCTCCAAATTTAAGATTTACTACTGAGTAACCCTGGTTAAATTGGGCTCTAAAATCCCTTCAGGACCATGATTAGCTTTGATGATGAAAATATATGGGAAGCCAGGAATGCTGCCTAAAGTTCTTTTTTTTTAATTTAAACATTTTTTATTTTGTATTGGGGTATAGGCAATTAAGAATGTTGTGGTAGTTTTAGGTGAACAGTGAAGGGCCTCAGCCATATATATACATGTATCAATTCTCCCTCAAATCCCCTCCAATCCAGGCTCACCTGCAGTTTTTAAGCAGCTAGTATCTCTGTCACATTTGGAATACTTATGAGAATACAATTTTTCAAGATGTATGAGGGATTTAAAGGGGGCACGTTATAAGCCCATTAATTACTGGTATTTGAAGAAGAACTAAAAGGCCTCTTGATGAAAGTGAAAGACAAGAGTGAAAAAGTTGACTTAAAGCTCAACATTCAGAAAACTAAGTTCTTGGCATCCAGTCCCATCACTTCATGGCAAATAGATGGGGAAACAGTAAAACAGTGCTGACTTTATTTTTCTGGGCTCCAAAATCACTGCAGATGGTGACCGCAGCCATGAAATTAAAAGACGCTTACTCCTTGGAAGGAAAGTTGTGACCAACCTAGACAGCATTATGAAAAAGCAGAGACATCACTTTGTCAACAAAGGTCCATCTAGTCAAGGCTATGGTTTTTGCAGTAGTCATATATGGATGTGAGAGTTGGACTATAAAGAAAGCTGAGCACTGAAGAATTGATGCTTTTGAACTGTGATGTTGGAGAAGACTCCTGAGAGTCACTTGGACTTCAAGGAGATTAAACCAGTTGATCTTACAGGAAATAAGTCCTGAATATTGATTGGAAGGACTGATGTTGAAGCTGAAACTCCAATACTTTGGCCATCTGATATGAAAAGCTGACTCATTGAAAAAGACTCTGATGCTGGGAAAGGTTGAGGGGAGAAGAAGAAGGGGATGACAGAAGATGAGATGGTTCGATGGCATCACTGACTCAATGGACATGCGTTTGGGTGGACTCCAGGAGTTGGTGATGGAAAGGGAGGCCTGGCATGCTGCGGTTCATGGGGTTGAAGAGTCAGACACGACTGAGCAACTGAACTGAACTTATTGGATGGATATTATTCTAAGAATAATGATTTGGATAGCCAGAAGGAAAGATTGAGGAGAATGAAGAAACAAATGTGAGAATCGAAGAGCTCTCTTTCACAGAACCCTCTCCTTCCTTTCTTTGCTGTTCTGCTCCCTCTCTCCCCTTGCATCTCTCTATTCTTTTTTTTTTCCAATTTCTAGTTTTTTTTATTTCTTTAAATTTAATAGACACCTGGGAAGAAGGATGTGATGATCCTTCATGAGTAAATTTCCCTAAAGAGAAGCCCAATGGCATGGCTTCTTTAGTTCCTACTGAATTACTTGCCTTGTTTGAGAACACAGGCTTTTAAGTCTCATATTCTAGCTCTGAACCCACTCCATATCTTAGCATATAGTCTACCTCCAGAAGTCTGTTATCATCCATATACCATGTATCTAGGAAAGCAAACATTATAAGAGTTACTTAGGGAAGTGTTGAAAACTTAAATAAAAATTCTACTCCTATATGAAAGTGGCAAGATGTAGTATAGTTTCACCAGTTACTTGGGGAAAAAAAGGAAAAATAAGTATTAGTTTGATAAATATACCAACATAAGAAAAAAGGCATATAGCCATATAATTCTACTATTTTTTCTTTGTCAAATGTGTGGAAAATCAGCTCTTTGATATAATCATCAGTGAAGCTTATGCCATTGAGAAGTTATCCAGCCTTCTTGAGAGCTGATATTCATATGAAAGTTTCTTTTCCTGTTTTCCAGAAGTTTTCAGAAGTTTTACACAATGTGTTTTCAATTTACATACCTACACTTGTATAGGTGCATAAGCTACTGTGGGGATTCTGAAACCAGAAGACTTTGGTCATTTGATGGAGCAAGCACACTGGGGACCAGAAGATAACTCACCCCACTGAGGAGTAGTGGCTATCCACCACACTCTGCAACTATGGAAGAAACAAGGGCTTGGATGACCCGTCAGAAGAGACTGCTCACAGTCTTTTTTCTAAAGATGAGCTGGGAGAGACTGTGGTGTTGTATCTAGATAACAAGTGAGTTCCCCATTACTTTCTACAGGTGATCTGTTGGAATCTTCTCAAATACATGCCTGGGTCCAAGGGAAGATAAAAATTGTCCCCTGGTTCTATCTTTATCCTTGGCTCTCTTGCTGATTGGTTGTGGTTGCTGAGTCGCTAAATTGTATTCAACTTGTTTGTGACCCCATGGGCTGTAGCCCGCCAGACTCCTCTGCGCATAGAGTTTCCCAGGCAAGAATACTGGAGTGGGTTGCCATTTCCTTCTCCAGGAGATCTTCCCAACCCAGGGATTGAATCTGTGTCTCCTGAAGTGGCAGGCAGATCATTTACTGTTGAGCCACTAGGACACCCTCTCTTACTGATTATCTAAATTCAAACTAGGAGAAAGGAAGAAGGTTGGCAAGGACAGACTACTCTCAAATCTTAGAAGCAGCTACTCAGGAAACAATATTGAAAAATATGAAGACAAAAAAAGTTAAAAACTGCTGTGTTAACTGTTCCATTAATACTATTTACTAAAGGAAATAACCTTTACTCTGGCCAATCTGTGAAGACAACACAGAAGAGAAAACCATATGTTGTTATTCCAAGAAATTCGGATTGGGGAAAAGAGACTCTAGAAGATGCAGAAACTGCAGAAACAAGAGAATGAGGAAAGCCCAGAAAGCTAGGGAATAATTGTCAAATGGTTTACAACTGACAGACTGAGGGAGTCTCAGCAGTAGGAACTGATAAAATTTATGTTTGAATAACTTTTCCTCAGACTAACATAGCCTTGCTTTTTATGATAGACACAGGTGCTACTTATTCTGAAAGTGCCCCAGAAATCCTTCACTTTCCATCTGGTGATAGACCAATTCAGGTTGTTGGTATTTTAAATCAGGTTTATATGTGTTCTTTTCTTCTGTGATTCCCACATGAACAGATCTCATGACTGAGGAACATGTTTTCTTACTCTCACTTTATTCTCCTGTAAAGCTATTGGGGAGAGATCTCCTGTGCAAATTAAAACTACCATATTGTATACTCCATATGGAGTATCTATTTAATGTCCTGGGAAAAAAACTGTCTTACTTGGTTATGGTGTGCCTTCTAAAAGAGAAGAAATGTAGCAGCGAGTGGCAGTGTTATACTGTGCTATGCTGGAAAAGTAATCTGAGCAGAAATAAAGTAATGTATCATTTTTGGCCTTGCAATAATAATACTGGTTTAATTTGAGGTGTAGAACCAATAGAAATAGCTTATTAAAAAACATAAGCCATGATTATGTGTCAAACAATAGCCTCTGTCGATAGCTCAATTAAGAAAAAACAAATCCAGCTATAAAATGAATAAGAAAAACAAAGGATAATAATAAAAGTACACTAACACTGTAATATTAATTCTACCAAATTTCCAGCAAACAGGGAAGGTAAATTCGATGAAGATGGTAAACCTTAATACAAAATCTTAAAGAAGTAAATAAAGCCATTGCTCTGTTAATACCTTCAGTTTTAAATACTATAACTATTATAACTGTGTAACAACCCTCTATGGACTTCCCAGGTAGCACTAGTGGTAAAGAACTTGCCTGCCAATTCAGGAGATGAAAGAGACTCAGGTTTGATCCCTGAATCAGGAAGACCCTTCTGGAGGAGGGCACGGCAACCCACTCCAGTATTCTTGCCTGGAGAATCCCACAGGCAGAGTAGCCTAGTGGGCTACAGACTATAGTGTCACAACAGTCAGACATGACTGAAGTAATTGAGTGTGCCTGCACTACCTTCTACAAAGTTTTTCTGCAATTTACCTATGCTCTGCTTTATTTTTTTCCTGTTTCTCTCATCTAAACAGATTTATATTCTTGTTTGTTTTTACTTAGGAAAAGAAGTTCAGTATTTATGGCAAAGAGTTCCTCAAAAGTTTCCATACTCTTCTATTATTCCTTTAGCCATTTATAGAAAACTTAGGGGAAACTTGTTTCCTCCAGAAGGATCTATAGCATTCAATATATAGATGGCTTGCTAGTAGCACTGAAAACTAAACAGTAATGCAAAACTGAGACTTTGACTTTATTACAATTTTGCCCTTCACAAGGACATAAGGCCTCACTGGATAAGCTGCAATACTGTCAAACTGAGGGATATTTACAGCATATATTGATGCTGAGGGTCCCCAAGAATTACAATATAGGGTGAAAGTGTGAAATTGAAAGTTTCTCAGTCATGTCCAACTCTTTGCCACCCCATGGACACCGTGGCCAGGCAGACTCCTCTGTTCATGGAATGTGGCGTGCCAGTCTCCTCGGCCCATCATATTCTCCAGGCAAGAATATTGGAATGGGTAGCTGTTCCCTTCTTCGGGGGAATCTTCAGAACCCAGGGATGGAAAAAACAAATTCAGCTATAAAAAGAATAAGAAAAACAAAGGATAAAAGCCCTTCTTCTTCTTTTGTCATTAAAATAAAAGTGCTACTTTTGGAATTTTAACTCAAAAGTTGAGATGAGACCATACATTAATAATGTGTTTCTCAGTTCTTCTGCAGGCCATGACACTGTGGATACTGGGGTGTTGTGAGAGCAGCAGGCACGTCTTTAAAAAGGCTTAAGAATGTAATTTGGTCACTTGACTTATTTACATGCCTTACTGTTGTGACAGCTACCTTCCAAGTATATAAGATCCATAATTTGTGAATGTGGCATCAGACTAATTATGAATAAGTACTATTAGTCAATCCTAACATTGTATTTTCTATTCATTTTTTTTTTTACCAGATTCTGATCAAATAGATGATCATGGTAAAAGAAGACAGCACTAGGCCCCGGCATGTTTTAACTGATTCTTGTTCATAATGCTCTTTTAATAACAGGTCATATACACAGGAGATGTGAGTTCGATCCCTGGCTCAGGAAGATCCCCTGGAGAAAGAAATGGCAACCCACTCCAGTAGCCTTGCCTGGAAAATTCTATGGAGGAGGTGCCTGGCTGGCTACAGTCCATAGGGTTGCAAAGAGTCAGATATAACTGAGTGACCAAGCACTCAAGCACACATATGCTCAGGATAAAAGTGACAAACTTAAGGCTTCAGATGCTATGGTGACTTGTTATGAAATTTTGGAAGCTTATATTTGGCCTTGAATAGGTTGAAACTAGCAGCCTAGTCAATAACAGTAACAAGAATTGTGATTTTTGATATATATACACACATATGCACACACACACACACACACACACACACACACACACACACCTGTGTCTGTCATGCAAAAGAGCAAGTTTGGAAAGCTAGAGGATTCTCTACCTTTAGGGCAAGTAAAATATCTCATGAAAAATTGATAGTTGATTTTTTAGAGGTTGTAAAACTGTCTGCTCATATCAGTAATCCATTGTAGAGCTCATGCAGGGCAGAATAAAAACTTCTGAAGGCAATGATTTTGTTGACAGAGATGTAAAAGCCACTGCTAAAATGTGGCAGATTTCAAACTTTGGAGCCTCACATTTAACACAATAAGAGATTTTTGTTAACTTCCAAGTATATACTTCAAAAAAGGAAATGTACAAATGAATTGAAAATGGGGCTAAAAGAAATTCAACTGAACTTTTGGAATTATCTGACAAAATCATTTCTAAGAACAGTCTTTATTTTCTTAGTAATGTTGTGCTATCAACATAATTTTCTAAGTAAAAGAGGAATTTTAATGGCACTAGACTCTTATTTACCTAAAAGGTGAAGATATTCATAACACATTTAAGAGATGAGCAATCTGTCAGCAGAATTATTTATAGGTCACTCCTGAAGTATGGTATAGGCAGTTTCCCCAATCAAATTTACCAGAAACTTAGTGCTTTTGAATTTCATAGAATCAATGCCTGTAGAAAGTAACAGACTTTGTCTAGTTACAGTGTATATGATGTCTGAATGATCTGAAATTTTTCCCACTTCAGATGCCAGTACTCAGGTAGTGGTAAAGTCTCCCTCAATACACATATTTTCTATATTTTTGATACTAGAGCACCATGAACCAAAGAGAAGACGTCATCTTATTCCCCCTGTCATCCAGTAATTATGTAAATGTTTAAAGATTCCCAGAGAATGAATGAAAACCATTTGCTAAAATTTAGCAATACACAGATTAAAACATCCTGGAATTTTACTTCTAGGCTTGTTGAAAATTAGAGCAAATCTTGCAGGCAAGCATCATATTTTTTCCCTTTGAACTTATATTTGGCAGACCTATGAATCTGGGGCAGAGATCATGTACTGTGCCCGATTTAAGTGAATCCTCTCGTAATCATATTCAATACTTCAAAGGGCCTCTTTCCTCCCTAGAAGCCCTAAGATGTACAGTTACAAGGACCTTGAAGGACCCACTGGAAGAAGTATGCCACCTCTATTGCCTAGAATATTCTGCTTACATAAAGGTATTCCAGAAGATAGACAGGCTGCTTCTGTGCTGGAGGAACCGTTTGAAGGGCTACTAACCACCCATATGGCTATCAAAGTGAAAGAAAAACCCAGGTTAAAAAAAAAAAAAAACTATGTTTGCCAAGTGAAGCCAGCATCTCAGAAGGACTGAACAGTGTTTCCTAAAAAGGATTGGAAATAAATTTTTTTAGAACCACTGATAATGGCACCAAACTTAACTGAAAGAAGGTATTCCAGCAAACTACAATTCTCATGAACTACTTTGCTGTCCTATTCACAACACTATTATTTCAAATATTTTAAGACTAGAATTTCATTAAAAAACACATCCTATTTTTTGTTCTGTACCCCATTAATATTTCACACAATCATTACTTACAAACTGATCTAAACAGTACTCCCAATAACTGAGACAGCCTTAATATGACTCCTAGCTTCATTAAGCTTTAGAGGGGTTATCATCCTGACCAGTCTCTGGCCCAAAACTTTTCTTAAGAGAATTTACTTTAAAAAACTTTGGTTGCAGATCTTTTCTCCATCTTTGATATGTAAATCTTGTTCATAATGCTCTTACAACCAGGGATATCTCTCTCAAGGACTTGGAAGCCATCCTCTTGAAATAAAATCATCATAGGAGATAGCACTCCTACTTTCCTGAGTATAGAGCCCAACTTTATTAAGCAACTATTAGCAAACACAAATGGGCTATTAACGTTGACTAATCTCCCACCTGACTTCTCTGTGGCTCAGTGGTAAAGAATCCTCTTGCCAAGCAGGAGATGCAGGTTCAGTCCCTGGCTCAGGAAGATCCCATGGAGAAGGAAATGGCAGCCCACTCCAGTTATTCTTGCCTGGGAATCCCATGGACAGAGGAGCCTGGCAGGCTATGGACGGTTCATGGGGTCTCAAAAGAGCTGGACACAATTCAGCAACTAAACAGCAACAATCTCCCACCTAAAGTTTCCTAAACCTACAATGTTTGTCACTCAGCCATATCTGACTCCTTGTGACTTCATGAACCGTAGTCCACCAGGCTCCTCTGTCCATGGAATTCACCCAGCAAGCATACTGGAGTGGGTAACTATTTCCTTATTCAGGGGGTCTTCCCAACCCAGGGATCAAACATAGGTTTCTTGCATTGCAGGTGGATTCTTTACCATCTGAGCCACGAGGGAAGCTCAACGTTTTTTAGTACTTTTCTACTAGCTCACCCCAGCACTTAGAAACCACCTTACCTTTTCCAGCAGAGTTCAAATTGTCTTCCCTATAGCAATAATCTTAACTCTCATTTCAACAGTCTTTAGCCCTATTGCAATATTCCTGATTTCTGTAGCAAAAGTGTTGAATGAAGTTCTCCCTGACTGTTAACTTGGCCTGACATAATTTGTCTCTTGTACCAGTAGAGACATGATCTGGTCTTACAAATCCAGCAGTTCAATTACTGACAGAGTAAAACTGAGAATATCTTACTAATTTTTCTATAATACCAAAATAAAAGTAACTGATATGCATTCAGATACTCAATCTCTAAATTTCACATACATACACATACAAACAGGAAAAAAAAACTGTGTTAACTAGTTTGATTACAAAGAAGATGCAGCATGAAATGTATAACATGAGAGACAAATGAAAATCTGGCATTTATACTTTAAGAGTGCAGGAGACAGGTCTAAAGTCACTCGATTAACTTTAATATACAAGTTCCTTCCAGTCCAAGTATAGATAAACAAAATTAGATGTTTATTCAAACATGTAGAGGCTAAATGTTATGCTATATTAAACAATTAATGGATTACTGAAGAAATCAAAGAGGAATTTTAAAAATACCTAGAGACAAATGAAAATGAAAACATGACAATTCAAAATCTAAGGAACCCAGCAAAAGCAATTCTAACAGGGGAGCTTATAGTGATAAAAGTTTACCTCAGGATAAAAGAAAAATCACAAATAAACAACCTAACCTTACACCTAAAGCAAACAGAGAAAGATGAACAAATAAAATGCAACATTAGTAGAAGGGAAAAAATAAATATCAGAGAGAAATAAGTAACAACACAATAGAAAAGATAATGGAACTAAAAAAAAATCTAAATTAAAATGGGTCTTTGAAAAGATAAACAAAATTAAAAAAAACTTTTAGCCAGACTTACTACGAAAAGAGAGAGAGAGAGAGAGAGGGTCTAAATCAATAAAATCAGGAATGAAAAGAGGTTATAACCAACACCACTGAAATGTGAATGTTCATATGAGACTGCTATGAGCAGATACACACCAATATGATGGACAATCCAGAAAAAATGGATAAATTCTTTGAAAGACACAATCTCCTAAGAGTGTACCAGTAAGAAACAGAAAATATAAACAGATCAATCACCAGTACTGAAATTGAATCAATAATTTAAAAAAACCCAACAAATAAAATTCAGGGCCCAGATGGCTTCACAAGAAATTCTACCAAACATTCAAAGAATTAACATGTGTTCTCCTAAAAATTTGTATAGGAACATAATAGACTCAAAAGAGGCAAAGCAATATTGAGAAAGATAAACAGACCTGGGGAAATCAGGTTCCCTGATTTCAGACTATACTACAAAGGTAGAGTCATCAAAACAGTATGGTACTTGCACAAAAAATAGACACTTCAATCAATAGAACAGGTAGAAAGGCTGAAACTAAATCCACAACTGTGGTCAAGTAGTCTATGAAACAGGAGAAAAAAATACACAATGGATAAAACACAATCTTTTCAATAAATGGTATTGAGAAAATTGGACAGCTACATACAAAAGAATTAAATTAGAACATCTGCTAATAACATCTACAAAAATAAACTCAAAATGGATTGAAGACCCATTTGTAAGACTAGATACTATAAAACTCCTAGATGAAAATAGTCAGAACACTGTTTGACATAAACTGTAGCAATATTTTTTTGGTATCCATCTCTTAGAGTAATGGACATAAAAATAAACAAATGAAATCTAACTAAACTTAAAAGCTTTTGCATAGCAAAGGAAACCATAAACAAAACAACAAGACAACCTACAGAATGGGAGAAAATATTTGCAAACAATGCCATCGACAAGTGATTAATCTCCAAAATATACAAACAGCTCATGCTGCTGCTGCTGCTAAGTCGCTTCAGTCCTGTCTGACTCTTAGCGACCCCATGGACTATAGCCCACCAGGCTCCTCCGTCCATGGGATTTTCCAAGCAAGAGTACTTAAGTGGGGTGTCATTGCCTTCTCCGACAAACAGCTCACACAGTACACAAATAAAGCAAACAATGCAATCCAAACAAATAAAAATATAATAAAACAAATAAATAAACAATGCAATCCAAATAAAATAAATAAATTCAAATAAAACAAAATAAATAACTACAAATAAAACAAAATAAATACAAATAAAACAAAATAAACCCAAATAAAACAAATAAATAAATACAAATAAAACAATGCAATCCAAAAATAGGCAGAAAACCTAAACAGACATTTCTCCAAATAAGACATATCGATACTGATGGCCAAAGGCACATTAAAAGATGCTCAGAATTGCTAATTATTAGGAAAATGCAAATCAAATTTACAATGAGGTATCAACTCACACTGGTCAGGATGGTCATCATCAAAAAGTATACAAATAATAAATTCTGGTCAAGAAGCAACAGTTAGAACTGTACATGGAACAACAGACTGGTTCGAAATTGGGAAAGGAGTTATGTCCAGGCTGTATACTGTCACCCTGTTTATATAACTTATATGTAGGGTACATCATGCAAAACGCCAGGCTGGATGAAGCACAAGCTTTTTGGTATTAATAAGCTCTGCTACCCAGATGACACTACCCTTTTGGCAGAAAGTACAGAACTAAAGAGCCTCTTGATGAAAGTGAAAGAGGAGGGTGAAAAAGTTGGCTTAAAAGTTAGCATTTAAAAAAAGAAGATCATGGCATCTGGTCCTATCACTTCATGGGAAATAGATGGGGAAAAAATGGAAACAGTGACAGACTTTATTTTATTGGGCTCCAAAATCACTGCAGATGGTGGTTGCAGCCATGGAATTAAAAGACACTTGCTCCTTGGAAGAAAAGCTATGACCCAACTAGACAGAATATGAAAAAGCAGAGACATTACTTTGCTGACAAAGGCCCAACTAGTCAAAGCTATGGTTTTTCCCGTAGTCATGTATGGACGTGAAAGTTGGACTACAAAGAAAGCTGAGCACTGAAGAACTGATGCTTTTGAAATGTGGTATTGGAGAAGACTCCAGAGAGTCCCTTGTACTGTAAGGAGATCAAACCAGTTGATCCTACAGGAAATCAGTCCCAAATATTGATTGGAAGGACTGATGCTAAAGCTGACACTCCAATACTTTGGCCACCTAAAAGTGCAGTGAACTGACTCACTGGAAAATACCCTCATGCTAGGAAGGATTGAAGGCAGGAGGAGAAAGGGATGACAGAGGATGATTGGATGGTTGGATGGCATCATTGACATGATGGAGGTGAATTTGAGCAAGCTCCTGAGTTGGTGACAGACAGGGAAGCCTAGCATGCTGCAGTCCATGGGGTCACAAACAGTCAGATACGAGCCACTGAACTAAACTGAACTGGAAAAGTGCTGGTGAGGGTGTGGAGAAAAAGGAACCCTGACACTACAGTGTTGATAGGAATGTTAACTGATGCAACCACTATAGAGAACAATATGGAGGTTCCTTAAAAAACCTAAAAACAGAGTAACTACATGATCCAGCAATGTCCCTTTTGGGTAGATATCTGGAGAAAATTATAATTAGAAAAGATACAGCACACCAACATTCATAGCAATATTGTTCATAATAGCCAAGATATGGAGACAACCTAAATGTCCATTGACAGATAAAAAAAAGAAGATATAGTATATACATACACACACACACACACACACACACACACACAAACACACACACACACTAGAATATTCAGATCAGCTCAGTTCAGTCCCTCAGTTGTGTCCGACTCTTTGCGACCCCATGAATCATAGCACGCCCAGGCCTCCCTGTCCATCACCAACTCCCAGAGTTCACTCAGACTCACATCCATCGAGTCAATGATGCCATCCAGCCATCTCATCCTCTGTCGTCCCCTTCTCCTCCTGCCCCCAATCCCTCCCAGCATCAGAGTCTTTTCCAGTGAGTCAACTATTTGCATGAGGTGGCCAAAGTACTGGAGTTTCAGCTTCAGCATCATTCCCTCCAAAGAAATCCCAGAGCTGATCTCCTTCAGAATGGACTGATTGGATCTCCTTGTAGTCCAAGGGACTCTCAAGAATCTTCTCCAACATCACAGTTCAAAAGCATCAATTCTTCAGCACTCAGCTTTCTTCACAGTCCAAATCTCACATCCATATATGACCACTGGAAAAACCATAGCCTTGACTAGACGGACCTTAGTCAGCAAAGTAATGTCTCTGCTTTTCAATATGCTGTCTAGGTTGGTTATAAATGCAAATACATATTGAAAAAAAAAATCAAAGTTCCCCTAACAACAAAAACTTCTCGGTACTTGGCTCCAGGATGTAACTTCCTCTTGTTATAAAGGTAGGAGTTTATATTTTTCCTTTTGATAATAATAATTAATACAGGAAATTATTATATAGGCTTATCTGTATAAATGGGTTAGACTTTTTCTCTTTCTGCAGTCTCTATAGCAAATTGCATATAACATGCATCACAGTGTAATTTAATCCATATTTGATAAATAGCTGTAAAAAGAAGTGAAAAGCATAGGGGAAAAGGAAAGATATACCCATCTGAATGCAGAGTTCCAAACAATACCAAGGAAAGATAAGAAAGCCTTCCCCAGTGATCTATGCAAAGAAATAAAGGAAAACAATAGAATGGGAAAGACTAGAGATCTCTTCAAGAAAATTAGAGATACCAAGGGAACATTTCATGCAAAGATGTGCTCAATAAAGGACCGGAAATGGTATGGACCTAACAGAAGCAGAGATATTAAGAAGAGGTGCCAAGAATACACAGAACTCTATAAAAAAGATCTTCACGACCCAGATAATCATGATGGTGTGATCACTCACCTAGACCCAGACACACTGTATTGTGAACTCAAGTGTGCCTTAGGAAGCATTATTATGAGCAAAGCTAGTAGAGGTGATGGAATTCCAGTTGAACTATTTCAAATCCTAAAAGATGATGCTATGAAAGTACTACACTCAATAGGCCAGCTAATTTTAAAAACTCAGCAGCAGCCACAGGACTGGAAAAGGTCAGTCTTCATTCCAATCCCAAAGACAGGCAATGCCAAAGAATGCTCAAACTACCACACAATTGCAGTTATCTCATACACTAGCAAAGTAATGCTCAAAATTCTCCAAGTCAGGCTTCAGCAGTATGTGACACGTGAACTACCAGATGTTCAAGCTGGTTTTAGAAAAGGCAGAGGAACCAGAGATCAAATTGCCAACATCTGCTGGATCATGGAAAAAGCAAGAGAGTTCCAGAAAAACATCCGTTTCTGCCTTATTGACTGTGCCAAAGCCTTTGACTGTGTGGATCACAATAAACTGTGGAAAATTCTGAAAGAGATGGGAATACAAGAACACCTGACCTGCCTCTTGAGAAACCTGTTTACAAGTCAGGAAGCAACAGTTAGAAATGGACATGGAACAACAGACTGGTTCCAAATAGGAAAAGGAGTATGTCAAGGCTGTATATTGTCACCTTGCTTATTTAACTTATATGCAGAGTACAATATGAGAAATGCTGGGCTGGAAGAACCACAAGCTGGAATCAAGATTTCTGGGAGAAATATCAATAACCTCAGATATGCAGATGACACCATCCTCAAGGCAGAAAGTGAAGAGAAACTAAAGAGCCTCTTGATGAAAGTGAAAGTGGAGAGTGTAAATGTTGGCTTAAAGCTCAACATTCAGAAAACTAAGATCATGGCATCTGGTCCCATCCCTTCATGGCAAATAGATGGGGAAACACTGGAAACAGTGGCTGATTTTATTTTTTGGACTCTAAAATCACTGCAATGGTGATTGCAGCCATGAAATTAAAAGATGCCTACTCCTTGAAAGGAAAGTAATGACCAACCTAGACAGCATATTAAAAGCAGAGACATTACATTGTCAACAAAGGTCCATCTAGTCAAGGCTATGGTTTTTCCAGTGGTCATGTATGGATGTGAGCGTTGGTCTATAAAGAAAGCCGACTGTCGAAGAATTGATGCTTTTGAACTGTGGTGTTGGAGAAGATTCTTGAGAGTCCCTTGGACTGCACAGAGATCCAGCCAGTCCATCCTTAAGGAGATCAGTCTTGGGTGTTCTTTGGAAGGACTGATATTGATGCTGAAACTCCAATACATTGGCCACCTGATGCGAAGAGCTGACTCATTTGAAAAGACCCTGATGCTGGGAAAGATTGAGGGCAGGGGGAGAAGGGGACAACATTGGACGAGAATGCTGGATGGCATCACTGATTCAATGGACATGAGTTTTGGTAAATTCTGGGAGTTGTTGATTGACAGGGAGGCCTGGCGTGCTCAGTTCATGAGGTTGCAAAGAGTTGGACACAACTGAGTGACTGAACTGAACTGACAGTAAAATGTATTCATTCTTTTCTTCATTTTGAAGAAAGGAGTTACTGGGTTGGTAGGTTACTTTAAGTGTATTTTCTGAATATTCAGTGTCTCACTTAGAATCCTGCTCTTTGCATCCAGTCTCAAAGGCTAATTAATGTTGATATGCTTTCAAAGACTTTGGTTTTGACACAAACTATAGGATATACCTGCTTTAGGCAACTTTGTATCCAACCCATTCCCTGACAGTAAGGGGTCCTTATGGGCCACAGGGGAAGGAGTTAATTCATTTTGAAAAACTGTGAAAAGTCTTCATATACTTTTAATGTGTTTTTAGTACATCTTTTTAAACAAATTATCTCTAAACTTAATTATTAAAAGCTTCTTTAGTATGTATTTATTTACAACCTGAGTGACCTCAGGGTTTATAGTGCATTCTAATCTCTCTAGTTAGCCCCTTCATGCTAGAATAAGAGTTAAAGCTCTAAGTAAGTGCACTGAGAAATATTCTTCAAGTACTCCTGTACAATATAAAATAAAAAGGCAAGTTCTATTAAATTTCATTTAGACTCAATGCCTGATTTTCTTCATAATCACTAGGCATTATGGGTATATCCATTAGAAATAAAAACTCTAATAGTCTTATATTCCAACATATTTTTGTATTTTACAAATATGTAACTTTTGCCTTTTATAGAAATAGATTTATTATTCTTTCTTTTAATACAGTGGTATCAAGGATGGTTTATACCTTCATTTTTGGATACATACAATTCACTGAGGATAATGATGATGGCTACAAAAGATAGATTAACAAACATCCTGGAATATCACCATTAAGGTGACAGCAAAAAGTGTCATAACCTCACTCATATCTGTTAGGGGATGGCTATTAGCAAAAAGGCAGAAAGTAACAAATGCTGGTGGAGAGTAGAGAAAAAGGAACTCTTGTACACTGAGAAGGCAAGCAGTAAGAAATGCCGGTTTGGGAGTGGAGGAAAAGGAAACCTTGTAGACTGTTGGTGGGGATATAAGCCAATACAGACCCTATGAAATAGCATAGAGATTCCTTAATAAATTACAAACAGAACTACCATAAGATCCAGCAATCTCACTTCTGGCTACAGATATCAAAAGGAAATGAAACCATTATCTAAGAGTTATGTATAATCCCATTTTTACTGCAGCATTAATCACAATTACAGGGGTATGAAAACACCCTAAGTGTCTGTCAGTCTGTCAGTAGATGAATAGTTCAAGAGAATTTATACATGCACACACACTAAAATATGGTTCAGTCTTAAAAAAAGAAGGAAATCCTGTCATTTGCAGCAACATGGGCGAACCTGGAAGGCATTATGATAAGTGGAATAAGTCAATATAGAAAGACAAATGCTGCTTGGACTCACATAGAAGGAATTCCCCCACCAAAAAAAAAAAAAAAAAAAAAAAGAGAGAGAGAGACAGCGTGAAAGAGTCTTAACTCATAGAAACAAGAGAGCTACCAGGTATTGGAGAGTGGCGGAAATAGGTAGAGGTTTGTAAAAGTTTACATATATTTAGTTATAAGATGAGTAAGATCTGAAAGTCTAATGTGTAACATGGTAACTACAATTGGTAACACTGAACTGTATAACTGAAATTTGCTACAAGTAGAACTTAGAAGTTCTCACTGGAAAAAAAAAATAAGGTAAATATGTAAGGTGGTAGCACATATGTCAATTAATCTGATGGAAGAATCCTTTCACAAAGAATACATATATTAAATTATCTCATTGTATAATTTAAAATGTCTTATTTTTTCATCAACTATACCTCAGTAAGTCTGAAGAAAATTAAAAACAAATGAAAAAGAAAGGAAAGTAGATAAAAATACTAGAAGAACAACATACAGATTTAAGAATTAAAATACAGGGACTTCTCTGACAGTCCAGTGGTTAAGACTTTGTGCTTCCAACGCAACAGGTGTGGATTTGATCCCTGCTTGGGAAGCTAATACCCCATAAAGTGTAAGGTGGAGCCTAAGAAATACATAAAGTACTATGGAATGATGGGACTACATGTATGTTAGTTCAATTAGGTAACTGAGTAGTGAATAACTGTGGGTTTTGCTTCACTTAAGGTCTTGGATTTCAGAAATTTTAATTTATTAGCTAATTCTAAAGCATAATATATGTGAGAGTAGTTGGAACAGTTCTTATAACAGATACAAAGAGATTTCTATATTAATATTTGTTTTTAGGAAAGATTTGAAGGTCAAGACCTCAGCACATACATCTTTGTACTCTTCTATGAATACTTCATTTACATATTTAGCACTCTAACAAGGTACTATGCTTAAAATAGTTGGCATTTGTGGGAAGAACTCATATATTTACATACCTTTTCTATATTTTGTCTTAATTTGTTTTCTATAGTCACTTTTGAAATGCCTACCATAGTACAAATATTCTTGTTGAAGAAGAAAAAAATATCTACTAAAAGCATCTTTAGACAATTTGTCCCAATTGAATCCAACACAAAAATAAATACACAAAAACTCCAAATTAAAGCCATGCTGCTGCTGCTGCTGCTAAGTCGCTTCAGTCGTGTCAAACTCTGTGCGACCCCATAGACTGCAGCCCACTAGGCTCCTCCATCCCTGGGATTCTCCAGGCAAGAACGCTGGAGTGAGTTGCCATTTCCTTCTCCAATGCATGAAAGTGAAAAGTGAAAGTGACGCCGCTCAGCCGTGTATGACTCTTCGAGACCCCATGGACTGCAGCCTACTAGGCTCCTCCATCCATGTGATTTGCCAGGCAAGAGTCCTGGAGTGGGTTGCCATTGGGCTTCCCTGGTGGAGAGTACTGGAGTGGGGTGCCATTGCCTTCTCTGCAAATAAAGTCATAGTCATTGCTTAAACTGCAGTAAAATCATCAATATTTTCACAAAACAAACCAAAGTATAATAGTAAACTGCTTTCTTTTTTTTTTTTTTCTTCAGTAAAATTGTCAGTGTTCTCATAATGGAAAATGTGACTATAATCACACTGAGGAAATAATGAAGAGTCATAAAAATAAATTTTCTCTCCTATTTAACATTTTGTTGCTAGTAATCAAATGTCACAGAGATTATTTCATACTGCAGCCTAAAGTAATTCTGAATCTCCAGGAGCATGCATTTATTTTTGCCCAATAGCAAGTCATTTGAATGACTGCACATCAAATTTTGTCCACATGAGACAATTGCTACTGTCAGTTTGATTGTCTTCTTGCATGTGGTATCAGTGAACACTGTTGAAATTCTGAAGCCAGAGACTAAATGTCCCCCTGCTGCCAAAATTTATATGTTGAAACCTAATATCCAATGTGAGGTTATATGAAGGTGGGGACTTTGATAGGTGATTAGGTCACGAAGGTAAGCTCTCATGAATATGACTGTGTCCTTATATAGGAGGCTCCTGAGAGAACTCTGCCCCCACCTGCTATACGTGGACACAGTAAAAAGATGACCATCTATGAACCAGAAAGTGGGTTGTCAGCAGACACAAAATCTGCTGCCACCATGACCTCTGACAAAGCCTCCAGAACTGCGAGAAATATATTTGTTGTTATAAACCACTCAGTCTATGCTATATATATATATACCATTACAGCACCTGAAGGCACTGATACACCAGGTAGTCCTCTGCATAGTGCTCTACACCTCATGGTATGCCCTTGTTAATGTTTGCAAAGATTTCCTCCTGCTGGCATGTTTCAGTTGATGTGTCTTGATGCAGATTTAATTTTTCCTCTCCTATTATAATTCATGCAACACCTAACAATGTTAACACAAGCCTTAGGCATTTTGGAAAATCCAAGATGAGTAATAGTGGCTGCATTCAAGGAACTTAAATGACTGTGAGCATGTATTGAATGTGTGTGTGTGTGTGTGTGTGTGTGTGTGTGTGTGTGTGTGTTTAATGGAAAAGGACAAGAAGGTGTGCAAGGCAGAAATAAAAGCAGTGAAAAAATATTTTTTTTCTTGATTTTTAAAAACTATAATATAAAATGTGAAGGATTTTTCTGCATGGTTATTTTCTAAGTCCTTTTTATACTGTTACCATCCATTTCTAAAAATATCACCTTGTTGTTATATTCAGTATATTCCCTTCTTTCATTATCCTATGGTGTCACTTAGTATTTAGATTTTCATTACTAAGAGTGGAAGGTACAAGAACAAATTTGGAAAGGTGTAAGTCCCTGGTTGTAGAAAAGTTTGCTCAAGGAAAATATCTTATACAGCAGTCTGACAGCAGGGTGTCATTTTTAAAGAATAAATTGTTGACTAGTTAAAAAACTTGTATCTTCAGCTAAGTAGCTTGTCCAAACATACGGGCCAGTGAGCTGAAAGAAATAATAATAAATTACCTATGAGAAAAAGGAAAGCTACATTTTCTTAAAGCTAGTGTGAATATTATGCATTTAATATTATTAAAATAAAGAAAGTATTAATTTAAAATATATCAGCACAAAATAGGGTATGCATGTGTGTGTACATGAATGTATATTTAAAGCATACATATTTAAAATAAAAAGATGTCCCAGGGAAGAGTGCTGTTAGAACATACTACCAATATATCTGAGAATTAAATTTTACATTGTAAACAGATACAGAACACTCAAATTATTTTTAAGCTGCTGAACTGCAAAAATGATATGCTTTGTACTTCAGGGAAAGAAATCATAAAAATTATTTTTTAAAACTTTCCATAATTCATTTTTAGAGGATTATTTTAGCTGTTGTACATGTTATGACTATATGGACTATATTTTTTATGGAGTAGAATATCACAATCGATTTTAAATTTTAGAGCCTAAATATTAAAAGAAAACTGGAAACAGAAGCATCATGTAATTCCAATGCTTAATTCAATTCCATAAAGTAAATAAAATAGGATGGATTTTCCCTTTATTTGTTAAATATTTTAAAAACTGAGATATCATGTGTTTATTAACCTAATCAGAACTTATAAACTTAAATATATAGACTGAATTCATCCTCTTAAAAATACTTTCAAATGTGATATTACATGGGTCTCTTGTTTAATGAACATAGTGTCCATGTTTTACTATGTTCCTGACTTTCAGCTATCTAAATTTTTAAGTAAATTCATTAGTTTTAATGCCAAAAGTTACATCTCTACCACATGGATCACACTTAACAAAAATGCAAAACAGAATACATAGACAAGTAAATACATTGCTAAATAAAATGTTTAAATGGGGACTATTTTACCCATTAGAAGAACATTATTTCAAATAAATTATTTTAAATTAATTTAAAAAAATTTATCATGCCATATGCAATACTTTGAGTTTGAACAAGCTTCAGGAAATGGTGAAAGATAGGGAAGCCTGGTGTGCTGCAGTTCGTGGGGTCGCAAAGAGTCAGACATGACTGAAAGACTGAACAATAAAAATGCAACACTATTTTGAAACTTGGGCAAGATAGACTCCTTCCTTGACCCTTTCCTCTGACTATTCTGTAGCCCACGTCTTGCCCAGGGTTGTGCCTGCCCACACCCCCTAGGAGATCATCGACTAATTTCCAGCTGCAACATGGTAAGAACAGAAAATAATAGGAATTAGGACTAAATCTTCTAGAGTAATTTGAAATAATAATTTTGTCTGGTGAATTTCTTTAAAAAAAAAAAACCTGAAATGCATTTATATGTGTTTTTATTTTATTTTTCTAATTTTTTGTTTCATTTTGTAAAAGTATCAGTGCAAAACAAATTTAAAATAAAAGCAAGTCTTTTAGTTTACAGTTTGTTTAAAAAGTACTGTTCTACAACTCCCTGAAAACTAGTACTCCTGGAATTTCCTGCTTCCTGGACCCTCATAAGCCTCTTTCCAGGTCCACGTTCTCAGGGTCAGACTACATGACTATATGTGCACTCTTAGACCCAGTGGGCACCATTTGCAGGGAGGTGTGGGCAGTTAGAATGTATAGTCTGGGAAGTCTATATGCATCATGAAGGACAGAGCTGAGTTTGGGAATAGAGGGTGAGCAGGTGCAGGCACCCCACTCCAGTACTCTTGCCTGGAAAATCCCATGGACAGAGGAGCATGGTGGGCTGCAGTCTATGGGGTCGCACAGAGTCAGACACGACTGAGCAACTTCACTTTCACTTTTCACTTTCATGCACTGGAGAAGGAAATGGCAACCCACTCCAGTGTTCTTGCCTGGAGAATCCCAGGGACGGGGGAGCCTGGTGGGCTGCTATCTCTGGGGTCAGACAGAGTCGGACCCGACTGAAGTGACTTAGCAGCAGGTGCAGGCAGGGGCTGGGACCACTTCCTCATGCTTTGATGTTCCAAAAAGAAAATGTACAACTGTGCTCATTTCACAACTAGCAACATTATGCTCAAAATCCTTCAAGCTAGGCTTCAGAAGCACATGAACCTAGAACTTCCAGATGTACAAACTGGGTTTCAAAGAGGCAGAGGAAACAGAGAACAATTTGTCAGCATTTGTTGGATCATGGAGAAAGCAAGGGAGCTCCAGAAAAGCATCTATTTCTGCTTCATTGTCTACACTAAGTCTTTGACTATGTGGATCACAAGAAACTGGAAAATTTTTAAAGAGATGGGAATACCAGACCAACTTACCTGCCTCCTGAGAAACCTGTGGAGTCAAGAAGCAAAAGTTAGAACTGGACATGGAATGACAGGTTGGTTTAAAATTGGGAAAGAAGCATGACAAGGCTGTTTATTGTCACCCTGCTTATTTAACTTGTATGCAGAGTCTGTTCTGTTCTGTTCAGTCGCTCAGTCGTATCTGACTCTTTGCGACCCCATGAATCGGAGCACGCCAGGCCTCCCTGTCCATCACCATCTCCCAGAGTTCACTCAGACTCATGTCCATCGGTCAGTGATGCCATCCAGCCATCTTATCCTCTGTTGTCCCCTTCTCCTCCTGCCCCCAATCCCTCCCAGCATCACAGTCTTTTCCAATGAGTCAACTCTTCGCATGAGGTGGCCAAAGTACTGGAGTTTCAGCTTTAGCATCATTCCTTCCAAAGAAATCCAGGGCTGATCTCCTTCAGAATGGACTGGTTGGATCTCCTTGCAGTTGAAGGGACTCTCAGGAGTCTTCTCCAACACCACAGTTCAAAAGCATCAATTCTTAGGCGCTCAGCCTTCTTCACAGTCCAACTCTCACATCCATACATGACCACAGGAAAAACCATAGCCTTGACTAGATGGTACATCATGGGAAATGCCAGGCTGGAATCAAGATTGCTGGGAGAAACAGCAACAACCTCAGATATGCAGATGATACCACTCTACTGGCAGAATGTGAAGAGGAATTAAAGAGCCTCTTGATGAGGGTGAAAGAGTGAAAATGCTGACTTGAAACTCAGCATTAAACAAACTAAAATTATAGTATCCAGTCTCATCACTTCATGGCAAATAGAAGGGGAAAAAGTAGAAGTAGTGACAGATTTTATTTCCTTGGGCTCCAAAGTCACTATGGACAGTGACTGCAGCCATGAAATTAAAAGAC
Organism: Ovis aries; assembly: GCF_016772045.2. Classification (NCBI taxonomy): domain Eukaryota; kingdom Metazoa; phylum Chordata; class Mammalia; order Artiodactyla; family Bovidae; genus Ovis; species Ovis aries. The sequence continues at coordinate 64,619,824 of NC_056062.1, read as the reverse complement.
ATTTGCTCCTTGGAAAAAAAGCTATGATAAACCTATAGCATATTAAAAAGCAGAGACATCACTTTTAAGATATAGATCCATACAGTGAAAGTGACAGTTTTTCCAGCAGTCATGTATGGATGTGAGAGTTGGGCCATAAAGAAGACAGGGTGCTGAAAATCGATGCTTTGGAATGGTGGTGCTGGAGAAGACCACAGTCCTTTGGACTGCAGGGAGATCAAATCAGTCAATCCTTAAGGAAATGAACAATGAATATTTATTGGAAGGACTGATGCTGAAGTTGAAGCTTCAGTACTTTGGCCAACTGATGTGAAGAGCCCATTCATTGGAAAAGACTCTGATGCTGGAAAAGATTCAAGGCAAGAGGACAAGAGGGCAGCAAAGGATGATATGGTTAGACAGCATCACTGACTCAATGGACATAAATCTGAGTAAACTTCAGGAGATAATGGAGGTCAGAGGAGCCTGGCATGCTGCAATCCAGGACGACTTAGCAACTGAACAACAACAGCAGCAGTTTGAGTGGATACAATTCTATTAGGTTCTCTTATCATAGAGTCTTGGAGTTCAAAGGAATTTTTATCTAATTTCAATTTTGTAAAATCTCTGTTAGCTAGTCAAATGACTTTTATCTGAACACCTTTAGGAGGTAGCTGGGGCCTCTCAGGTGGCTCAGCAGTAAAGAATCCACCTGTCAACGGAGGAGATGCAAATTTGGTCCCTGAGTCAGGAAGATCCCCTGGAGGAGGAAATGGCAACTCACCCAAATACTCTCTCCTGGAGAATTCCATGGACAGAGGATCCTGGCAGGATATAGTCCATGGGGTTACAAAGAGTCAGTGCTCACTACTGAACACACGTGTACACAGGAGGTAGGTCCCACCTAAGTTCTGTTGCAGTCATCTTTACCCAAGGAAAAAAGAGTTAAATTTTCAGAAATATGTAATTTTGCTCTGAGGAAGAAAAACATGTTTACGAAACATATCTGTGGTTACAGACAAATATAAAAATAATCACATAGACTTTTCAAAATTAAGATAATTTCTCAGAGTGAAAGAATTACAAGTGAGGAAGTAGAACTCCTTTGTAAACTAGGGACAATATGATGACGGGAACATGAGAAGAGGGAAATGTAACTTTTTCTTCATTCATTCTGCCAGTAGCAGATACTCAGTCTGTAAGATATAACTAATTTCACTTGAATTCACAGGGGTTATAAGACTTCTCATCAACATATTTGTTCTTTATCTGGTATTATGTTGTCTAGCTAACTTTTGGACCACTCTAAAAATCAATTATGAACCTATTTTTAAAATTATACTTCCGATCTGCTATTTGGTCTGATACATACAACACAGGGTTTTTAAAAATTACTTAAAAATATACTCACGTTATCTTCCAAAATAAAAGGAAATAGAGACAGCATCTACCCTTTATAAGAATTAAAAACCCCAGCAAATCCACTAACAAAATACTTAGAAGATTTTCTTTGAAGCAACTAAGATCAAAATCAAATGAGCACGGGCTCAAAATTCTCAAAAAAAGAAGGAATGCAGAAAATGATGGACTGTGACATGTTTACAAAGTTCTTTAAATTAACAGAGTTCTTTTTCTTTTAGAAAATGTATGGCTTATTTAAAATATTAAGGGTTTTCCTCTTAGTACCTAAAATTATAGTAAAGATCATTGCCCTTTATTGTTTTGAGCTTTGCAAAGCTGACGCTCCAATACTTTGGCCACTTGATGTGAACAGTTGACTTATTAGAAAAGACCCTGATGCTGGGAAAGACTGAAGGCAGAAGGAGGAGGGAAGCTGAGAATGAGATGGTTGGATAGCATCACTGATTCAATGGACATGAACTTGGGCAAACTCCGGGAGACGGTTGAGGGACAGGCAGGCTTGGCGTGCTGCAGCCCATGGGGTCACAAAGAATCAAGACACAACTTAGTGACTGAACAATAAGTTCCTAACATTTCCCTTTACTTAATATAAGTTCATCCTTTTTTCTTTTTTCTTCACATTAAGAACCTTTTTAGTATATTAGCTCAACTCTGAGAGCTATTCACTGCTCTACTACTACTACTACTTCATGTCAAACCATTGATTAACTCTCATAGATACTGATGATGACCAGGTATGATTACGCCTCCAATGAATTGCAACACCCACCAGTTCTTAGTACTAGTAGTACTGTCTCTGGGATCAATTTCATAACTTTTTCTTTTAACACTTTATTCTATAACTCTGTGAGGGTAGAATTATTTTCCAAAATAAGACCAATCAGCCTGTCTGTAGTTTCACCCTAGGCCCCTTTCTGGCAATGGATTCTAAGTAACTATGTGTGGATCAAGTATATTAAGCCTTATTTAAAAGGGCTAATAAATATACTATATGCAGATTGATGACAATATATAATATACTATGCTCCTTCTGTTGGAGGTATTGAGAAGAATCAGTGGGGGAAAAAAAGGTAAAATTTGACAAGTAACTGACAGGCTAAGTCAAGAAAGAAACATTGAGAACTTACACTTGAAGCACTGTCCTTGGGTCTCCAACTTCACCCCCATCACCGATTGTCAAGGTATCATAGCCAATTTCCAGGTCAAATTCTTCAAAATTTATCTGGATAACCTACCAATGAACAGAAACAAGTATCTCAAATGTATCTCATTATATATTAAAAGCAAACAAGAGAACAAAGGCAGAAAAACATTAAAATGCCCTGCAGACATATTATATATCTACATGTCCATAGCTATCTATATAAGAATTTCATACTATGACAGGAAATCATATGAGAATATTTATAATGTTCAATCATTATAATTATAATTTTTATTTATAGTATCATGTCTTCTGTAATAATTTTTGAATGATATAACATAGTTTCTGTTTATAGAACATTCTTATCTGAGGAATTTGAATGTAAATCTAACTTGAGAAGGTTTTATAAAAAGCACATGTAGGTGGAGAGTGGTTTACTATAAATAAAAATAAGCTAGCATGGAAAAGCATAGAGTATAAAATTGCCACTAGATAGTAAAGCTTAAAAAATGTTAGAACTAAATTTGAACCTAGATCACTAAATTTAAAGGCATCAGGATTATTTTTGTGTATTCTTTGGTAATAGAATCCCTAATTTATATTATATCTTTCCAGCAAAACTGGCAGCACAGTTCTTTGGGAGACATATTATATCATGATAAGCAATTTAAAAATAGCTCTTATCAAAATAGATTCATGTTCTTTTTTATTGTTTATATATTTATGTAAAAGTTCATATTTAATTAAATTGAAATTCTTAAATTCAGAACCCAACATAACATTTTAGGGAATAATTTAATTAAGAATCTGTACAGAAGAAGTTACAGAAATATTGTTCTATAAATAACTACGCTTAGAGCAAAAAGTAATTTATAATAGTTTCAGAAGAGCTGAGGCTACAACACTGCTAGAGAAAGATGAAAAAGGCCTTAATTTTTTAAAATTATTTAAAATATGAGAGAGTCCATATCCTATTTTTACCTTTTTAACAAAAAACAACATTTTTTTATTACGTCTATTTCTTGATTTTTTTAAAATTATTTTTATTAGCATTAATTAAAACATTTGTTTTGGTAATATTTAATACAGAATATATAAAAACACAATTTTAAATGGCTATGATTTAAAAGAAAAGGTTTGCCTGTTCTACATTGAGTTAAATATAAGTACTCTCAGTTAATAATTTCCTATTAATAGAGATTAAGTTGTTCCCATTGCTTTTGCTATAATAAGCAACATGGTTATTTCTGGCTCAAATGTACAAGTATATCTCTATATTAAGTGTGTACTTTTGAGTAAAAATTGTGAGTAATAACAGTCAAAATTAAATTTCAAAATATCGTGCCATATGGTTTGAAAACTATCTTATCACTTTAAATGTCCACAACTTGTGTACACTCTATTTCATTAGCTCTACAAATCTAGAGGGTATACAAAGTGAAGGGTTTTTTTTTGCATTTTCTTCATTAGTAATCAAATTATCTTTTTATGTTTGCCATTTATGTTTCTTTTCAGGTTTTCTGAACCATCAGTACTGTCTTTTTCTGAAAAGTTTTCCATCATACAAAACCAAAACCTGTTACCGTTAAGCAATAACTCCCCGTTTTCCCTTTTCCCCCTTATCCTGGAAACTTCCAATATGCTTTCTAACCCTACAAATTTGCATATTCCAGATATTTTATGCAAGTGGAATAACACAATATTTGCCCTTTTGTGTCTGATTTACTTCACTAAGCATTCAAGGTTCATCTGCATTGTAGAGTGTGTATCAGAACTTCATTCCTTTTGTTGTTGAATAACAGTCCATTTGTTTGTTGTTCAGTCATTCAGTTGTGTCTGACTCTTTGTGAACCCATATACTGCAGCATGCCAGGCTTCCTTGTCTTTCACCATCTCCTGGAACTTGCTCAAACTCATGTCCACTGAGTCAGTGATGTCATCCATCCATTTTGTCCCTGTCATCCCCTTCTCCTCCTGCCTCCAATCTTTCCCAGCATCAGGATCTTTTCTAATGAGTCAGATCTTCACATCAGGTGGCCAAAGTGTTGGAGCTTCAGCTTCATCGTCAGTCCTTCCAATGAATATTTCAGATTGATTTCCTTTAGGATTGAATGGTTCATACTCCCTGCAGTCCCAGGGACTCGCGTGTGAAAGTGAAAGTCGCTCAGTCATGTCCGACTCTTTGCAACCCCATGGACTATACAGTCCTGGAATTCTCCAGGCCAGAAAACTGGAGTGGGTAGCCTTTCCCTTCTCCAGGGGATCTTCCCAACCCAAAGATCGAACTCAGGTCTCCCACATTGCAGGCAGATTCTTTACCAGCTGAGCCACAAGGGAAGCCCAATACTACAGTTTGAAAACATCAGTTCTTCAGTGCTCAACCTTCTTTATGGTCCAATTCTCACATCTATACATGACTACTGGAAAAACCATTGCTTTGACTATACAGACCTTTGCCAGCAAAGTAACATCTCTTCTTTTCAATATGCTCTCTAGGTTTGTCATAACTTTTCATCCAAGGAAAAGCGTCTTTTAATTTCATGGCTGCAGTCACCATCAGCAATGATTTTGAAACCCAAGAAAATAAAGACTGTCACTGTCACAGGAAATAAAGTCCATTGTACATTTATACCTAATTTGGTTTAACCATTATTCAGTTGATGGACACTTGGCATGCTTCCATCTTTAACCTATGAAGAGTATTGTTATTATGTAGATTGGTGTGAAAGTACCTATTTGAACCTCTGTTTTCAATTATTGTAAATATGCCTAGGGGTGAAATTACTGGGTCATAAATTTAACATTTTGAAGAACTACCAAGCTGTTTTCCAGCTTGGAAACATTCAAAATTTCTACCAGGAATTCACGAGGGTTCCAACTTCTCTATATACCTCACTGCTTTTTGTTTTGTTTTTATTATATCCATTCTAGTAGGTATAAAGTTGTAGCTTACTGTGGATTTAATTTCATCACTCTAATTAATGATGTTGAACATCTTTTCATGTACTTATTAGCCATCTGCATATGTTTTTGGTAACTGTCTACTTGAGTCCTTTATTCTATTGTTTTACCTCTTTTAAAATTAAGTCATTTGTTATATTGTTGCTGAATTATAAGAGCTCTTTACATATTCTAGATATTAATTGCTTATTAATTGCCTATATCAGCTATATTGTTTGCAAATATTTTCTCCCATTGTGTGAATTATCCTTCCATTCTTATGATAGTGTGCTTTGATGCCTCAAAAATTTTAATGTAATGAAGTCCACTTTTATTTATTTTTTGTTGCTGTTGCTTGTGTTTTTGAAGCCATATTTAAGAAGCCATTGCAAAATCCCATATCATGTTACTTTTTTCTTTTTTCTTCTATGAATTTTATACTTTAGGCATTTAAATTTAGGTTTTTGATCCATTCTGACTTAACTGTTGTATACAGTACAAGTAAGAATCAAATTTCATTATTTCTGCATGTGGCTATCCAATGTTACAAGCACCATTTATTGAATCTCCTGCATTGCAGGTGAACTCTTTACCATCTGAGCCACCAGGGAAGCCCAACTACAAGTAAACCTCACCTTATTGCACTTTGCTTTATTGTGATTGGCAGATATTGTATATTTTACCAACTGAAGTTCTGTGGCAAAACTGTGTTAAGCAAGCCTATCATTATCATTTCCTTTAAAACAGTATTTGTATACTTTATGTCTTTGTGTCATGTTTTGGTATTTATCACAATATTTCAAATGTTTTTATTACTATTACATTTGTTATGGTTATCTGTGCTAGTGACTTTTGATGTTACTTTGTAATGGTTTTGGGTAGCTATAAACCATACTCACTTAAAACTGCAAACTTAAATGATAAACGTCAAATGTATTCTGATTGCTCAACTGACAGGCTCTTCCCCATCTTTCTCTTTCTCTTTGAGCCTCCCTATTCCCTGAGAGACAATAACACTGAAATTAGGCCATCTGGTAACACTACAATGGTTTTAAGTGCCCAAGTATAAAGAGGAGTCCCACATACCTCATTTTAAATCAAAAACTAGAAATGATTAAGGTTAGGTTAGTGAGAAATGAATGTCTACAATCAAGACAGGCTGAAAGTCAGGCCTCTTGCATTAGCTGCAAGTTGTAAATGTAAAGAAGCTGTTCTTGAAGGAAATTAAAAATGCTAGTCTAATGTACACAAGGATGATAAGAAAGTGAAACAGCTTTATTACTGATATGGAGCAACTTTTAGTGGCCTGAATAGAAGCTGAAACCAGTCACAACATTCTCAAAACCAAAGTCTAATTCAGAATAAGGCCCTAAACTCTCATCAAGTCTCATGAAGGTTCAGAGAAGTGAGTAAGCTGCAGAGAAAAGTTGGAAGCTAGCAGAGGTTGGTTCATAAGGTTTAAGGAAAAAGAGCCATCTCCATAATATAGAAGTACAAGGTAAACAGCAGAAGTCGCAGCAAATTATCCAGAAGATCTTGCTAAGACAATTAATGAAGGTGGTTACAGTAAACAATAGATTTTCAGTGTAGACAAAACAGTTGCCTTTGTTGGAAGAGGAGTGAACTGAAAGTTGCTCAATCATGTCTGACTTTTTGTGACCCCCATGGGTTATATACAGTCCGTGGAATTCTCCAGGCCAGAATACTGGAATGGGTAGCCTTTCCCTTCTCTAGGGGATCTTCCCAACCCAGGGATTGAATCCAGGTCTCCTGCACTGCAGGTGGATTCTTTACCAGCTGAGCCACAAGGGAAGCCTGTGTTAGAAGAAGACACTATTTAGGATTTTCATAGCTAGAGAGGAGAAGTCAATGCCTGGCTTCAACATGCAAACTGACTCGCTCATTAAGGGTATGGTGTTTAGTTGCTCAGTCATGTTTGACTCTTTGTGACCCCATGGACTATAGCCTGCCAGGCTCCTCTTCCAGAGGATTCTCCAGGAAAGTATACTGGAGTGGATTGCCATTTCCTTCTTGATGTTAAGGGTATAGGTAGCTGATTTAAAGCCAATAATGATTTACTGTTCTGAAAATCCTTGAATTCTTAAGAATTATGCCAAATCTATTTTGTCTGTGCTCTATAAATGGAACAGTAAAGTCTGGAAATAGCACACCCATTTACAATACAGTTTACTGAATATTGTCAGTCCACTGTTAAGACTTACTGCTCAGGAAAGAAAAAGATCTATTTTAAAACACTATTGTTTATTGACAGTGCAGCTGGTCACTTAAGAGCTCTGATGAAACTGTAAAACAAGATTAATGTTGTCATGTCTGCTAAAACAACAGCCATTCTGCAGCCCATGTATCAAGGAGTAATTTTGATTTTCAAGTCTTATTATTTAAGAAAAACATTTTATAAGGCTATATCTGACATAGATGGTGATTCCTCTGAATAGATCTGGGTAAAGTAAATTCTCTGATAGATCTGGGTAAAGTAAATTAACACCTTTCTGTAAAGGATTCACCATTCTAGATGTCTTTAAAAACATTTGTGATTCATGGGAAGAGCAAAATATCAACATTAAGTTTGGAAGAAGTTGATTACAAACTTCAGTGGAGGATGTCACTGCAGATGTGACAAAAACAACAAGAGAACTATAACTAGAAATTGAACCTGAAGATGGAACTGAAATGCTACAATTTCATGGTAAAACTTTATGATGAGGAGTTGATTCTTATGGATGAGCAAAGAACATGATGAAATCCCTTCTTGGTGAAGATTCTCTGAAAATTGTTAAATGAAAACAAAGAATTTAGAGTATAAAAACTTATTTGATAAAGCAGTAGTAGTATTTGAGAATTAAGTCAATTTTGAAAAGTACTGTGGATAAAATGTTATCAAACACATTGCCTGCTACAGAGAAATCACTGGTGAAAGGAAGAGTCAATCAATGTGGCAAACTTCAATAGTGTGGTATTTTAAGACAATAAAATAACAATATTTTATAACAACAAAAAAAAGAAATTGCTAATAGTAGTCTCTAATGATCCTTTGTATTTCTATGTTGTCTGTTGTGATCTCTCCATTTTCATTTCTAATTTTATTGATTTGAGTTTTCTCCTTTTGTTTTTTGATGAGTATGGCTAATGGTTTGTCAACTTTATTTATCCTCTCAAAGAACCAGCTTTTGGCTTTGTTGATTTTTGCTATGGTCTCTTTTGTTTCTTTTGCATTTATTTCTGCCCTAATTTTTAAGATTTCTTTCCTTCCACTAACCCTGGGTTTCTTCATTTCTTCCTTTTCTAGTTGCTTTAAGCATAGAGTTAGGTTATTTGATTTTTTTCTTGTTTCCTGAGGTATGTCTGTATTGCTATGAGCTTTCCTCTTAGCACGGCTTTTACAGTTTCCCACAGGTTTGGGGTTATTGTGTTTTCATTTTCATTCGTTTCTATGAACATTTTTATTTCTTTTTTGAATTCTTCTGTGATTTGTTGGTTATTCATCAGCGTGTTGTTCAGCCCATATGTTGGAATTTTTAATAGTTTTTCTCCTGTACGGCAGAAAGCGAAGAACTAAAGAGCCTCTTTATGAAAATGAAAGAGGAGAGTGAAAAAGTTGGCTTAAAGCTCAACATTCAGAAAACGAAGATCATGGCATGTGGTCCCAGCACTTCATGGCAGATAGATGGGGAAACACTGGAAACAGTGGCTGACTTTTATTTTGGGGGGCTTCAAAACCACTGCAGATGGTGATTGCAGCCATGAAATTAAAAGACGCCTACTCCTTGGAAGGAAAGCTATGACCAACCTAGATAGCATATTCAAAAGCAGAGACATTACTTTGTCAACAAAGGTCCATCTAGTCAAGGCTATGGTTTTTCCAGTGGTCACATATGGAAGTGAGAGTTGGACTATAAGGAAAGCTGAGTGCCAAAGAATTGATGCTTTTGAACTGTGGTGCTGGAGAAGACTCGAGAGTCCCTTCAGCTGCAAGGAGATCCAACCAGTTCATTCTAAAGGAAATCAGTCCTGAATATTAATTGGAACGACTGATGCTGAAGCTGAAACTCCAATACACTGGCCACCTGATGCGAAGAGATGACTCATTTGAAAAGACCCTGATGCTGGGGAAGATTGAGGGTAGGAGGAGAAAGGGACGACAGAGGATGAGAAGGTTGGGTGGCATCACCAACTCAATGGACACGGGTTTGGGTGGACTCTGGAAGTTGGTGTTGGACTGGGAGGCCTGGCATGCTACAGTTCATGGGGTCGCAAAAGTCGGACACAACTGAGTGACTGAACTGAACTGATACTGTAAACATAACTATTATATACATTGCAAAATGGAACAAAATAAAAAGTTGTGGGACTCAATTTACTATGGTATTTATTTTATTTAGTTAAAGCTGAACACACATTATCTCCAAGGTATCCCTGAATTCTCTCCCCATTGAATGGTTTTGGCACCTCTGTCAAAGACTGATTATGGATCGGAGGGTTTAGTTCTGTGCTCTCTTAGCTTTGTTTATCTGAAAAGATCTTGATTTCTCCTTCCTCTCTGAAGGAGTTTTGACGGGCAGATACAGGATTATTGGTTGACAATTTTGTTTTCATTGTTTAAAGATTTTGTTTTCCTTGTGTTTCAGCATCTTTTCTTCTTCTTTCAGAAATCAACTGTTAATATTTTTAGGATTTCTGAAAGAGTCACTTTCCCCCCACTGCTTTCAAGATTCTCTTTGTTTTTATCCTTCAACAATAGGACTATAATATGTTTAGGGAAACTGCCAACATCCACTGGATCATTGACAAAGCAAGAGAGTTCCAGAAAAACATCTATTTCTGTTTTATTGACTATGCCAGAGACTTTGACTGTGTGGATCACAATAAACTATGGAAAATTCTGAAAGAGATAGAAATACCAGACCACCTGACCTGCCTCTTGAGAAACCTATATGCATGTCAGGAAGAAACAGTTGGAACTAGACATGGAACAACAGACTGGTTCCAAATAGGAAAAGGAGTACATCAAGGCTGTATATCATCACCCTGCTTATTTAACTTCTATGCAGAGTACATCATGAGAAACGCTGGGCTGGAAGAAGCACAAGCTGGAATCAAGATTGCCGGGAGAAATATCAATAACCTCATGTATGCAGATGACACCACCCTTATGGCAGAAAGTGAAGAAGAACTAAAAAGCCTCTTGATGAAAGTGAAAGTGGAGAGTGAAAAAGTTGGCTTAAAGCTCAACCTTCAGAAAACTAAGATCATGGCATCTGGTCCCATCACTTCATGGCAAATAGATGAGGAAACAGTGGAAACAGTGTCAGACTTTATTTTTTGGGGCTCCAAAATCACTGCAGATGGTGACTGCAGCCATGAAATTAAAGACGCTTACTCCTTGGAGGAAAAGTAATGACCAACCTAGACAGCATATTGAAAAGCAGAGACATTACTTTGCCAACAAAGGTCTGTCTAGTCAAGGCTATGGTTTTTCCAGTGGTCAAGTATGGATGTGAGAGTTGGACTGTGAAGAAGGCTGAGTGCCGAAGAATTGATGCTTTTAAACTGTGGTGTTGGAGAACACTCTTGAGAATCCCGTCGACTGCAAGGAGATCCAACCAGTCCATTCTGAAGGAGATCAGCTCTGGGATTTCTTTGGAGGAAATGATGCTAAAGCTGAAACTCCAGTACTTTGGCCACCTCATGCGAAGAGTTGACTCATTGGAAAAGACTCTGATGCTGGGAGGGATTGGGGGCAGGAGGAGAAGGGGACGACAGAGGATGAGATGGGTGGATGGCATCACTGACTCGATGGATGTGAGTGTGAGTGAACTCCGGGAGTTGGTGATGGACAGGGAGGCCCGGCGTGCTGCGATTCATGGGGTCACAAAGAGTTGGACACGACTGAGCAACTGAACCGAACTGATGGATAAGTTTAAGTTTATCCTACATAGAGTTTGCTGAGCCTCATGAATGGATAGATTCACATTTCTCTCAAATTTGTGAACTTTTTTGTCATTATTTCCTTCAAATATTGTTTCTATACAGTTATTTCTATCTTCTTCGCCTGAGAGTCCTATAACACATTTGTTGTCCATTTGCTCATATTCGACAGTCCCTTTGGTTCCTTCCATTTATTATTTAATTTTTTGTTCTTCAGACTTAATAATTTCAACCATTCTATCTTAGCTTACTAATTCTTTCTTCTGCTGATCACACCGATTATCAAAACCCTCTAGTATTTCTCTTTTCAAATTTCACTTATTATAGTTTAAAGCTCTAGAATTTCTACTTGGTTTCATTTTTAATACTAATATCTTATTGATATTTTCATTTATTCATATATCATTTTATTCATTTATCAAAAATCATGCTGTTTGTGCATAATTAATGCAATTGCTTTTTATTTGTGTATAATAATTTCTATGACTGAATGTCTTCAGGGATATTTTCTGTCAGTTTATTTTGTTCCTTTGAATGACCATATTCTCTTGCTTCTTTGCATACATTGTGATTTTCTTTGTTGTGGCTGAAAACTGGCTATTTGCATATCATAATGTGGTAATTTTGGAAATCAAACTCTCTCTCTTCCCCAGAGTTTGCTGTTCTTGATTTTTGAAGATTCATTTCCATCCAGCATTTTAACTGAAATTTCTTTAAATTCAAGGAGCTAAAAAAAATACCCATTTCAGTAGGTTGGGGCTTCTATAACAAAATATGAACTAGGTGGCATTTAAACAATAGAAATTTATTTATCACAGTTCTCAATGCTGGGAAGTCCAAGATCCAGGCACTGTTTGTTTTAGTGCATGGTGAGAACAAATTTCCTGGTTCACAGAAGACCATCATTTTTGCTGTTACCTGAGTTGGTGATGGACAGGGAGGCTTGGTGTGTTGCAATTCATGGGGTCGCAAAGAGTTGGACACAACTGAGTGGCTGAACTGAACTGAACTGAACTGAACATGGCAGAAGGGAACACGGTAGTACAGTGGTCCTCAACCTTTTTGGAAGCAGGGACTAGTTTCATGGAAGATAATGTTTCAGTGGACCAGCGAGAGGGATCAAGGGGGAATGGTTCAGTTGGTATGCAAGTAATGTTTCAATGAGGAACGAAAGAGAAAGCTTCACTTGCTTCCCCCTCACTCACCTCCTGCTATGTGGCCCTGTTCCTAACAGGCCTTGGACCTCTACTGGGGCCTGGGGGTTGAGCACCCTGGTCTAGGGAGCCTTTTGGGGTCGGGAGAAATCTCAATAACCTCAGATATGCTGATGGCACCACCCTTATGGCAAAAAGTGAAGAGGAACTCAAAAACCTCTTAATGAAAGTGAAAGTGGAGAGTGAAAAAGTTGGCCTAAAGCTCAACATTCAGAAAACGAAGATCATAGCATCCGGTCCCATCACTTCACGGGAAATAGATGGGGAAACAGTGGAAACAGGGTCAGGCTTTATTTTTTGGGTCTCCAAAATCACTGCAGATGGTGACTGCAGCCATGAAATTAAAAGATGCTTACTCCTTGGAAGAAAAGTTATGACCAACCTAGATAGTATATTGAAAAGCAGAGACATTACTTTGCCAACAAAGGTCCGTCTAGTCTAGGCTATGGTTTTTCCAGTAGTCATGTATGGATGTCAGAGTTGGACTGTGAAGAAGGCTGAGTGCCAAAGAATTGATGCTTTTGAACTGTGGTTTTGGAGAAGACTCTTGAGAGTCCCTTGGACTGCAAGGAGATCCAACCAGTCCATTCTGAAGGAGATCAGCTCTGGGATTTCTTTGGAAGGAATGATGCTAAAGCTGAAACTCCAGTACTTTGGCCACCTCATGCGAAGAGTTGACTCATTGGAAAAGACTCTGATGCTGGGAGGGACTGGGGGCAGGAGGAGAAGGGGATGACAGAGGATGAGGTGGCTGGATGGCATCACTGACTTGATGGATGTAAGTGTGGGTGAACTCCGGGAGTTGGTGATGGACAGGGAGGCCTGGCGTGCTCCAATTCATGGGGTCGCAAAGAGTTGGACACGACTGAGTGACTGAACTGAACTGAACTGAACTGAACTAATCTTACTAATGAGGGCTTCACCCTCAGGACCTCCCAAAGGCCCCACCTTCTAATACCATCACATTGAAGGGACAGAAGCATTTAGATCACAGAACGAACTCTCCCAGTCTTTGAAAATCGGCTCAGTTCTGGGATACTCTGTTAACACCTAGCCAGATCATTTACAATTTTGTCTTGGCCTTCACCTGCAGCTGGCATTAAACATATAGATCAACTAGTGGTGAAAGCTTAGGCTCTGTTCAGGTCTTTCTGAGTATGTGTCTTATAGTGGGCATGCATGTTACTATCTAAATTCCATCATATATTGGAGGGCTTTTGAATGTCCAGAGTTCCCAAAGAAACTCTGTTATTTCTAGCAATGCACTCAGGGTGGCTTGCTTCACTATGTGTTTAGTTATATTTAGCAGTAAACCAATTTTTACTGGGGCTTAAGCTGTGAGAATCCTGAAGGTCTTAAATTGAGTGTAATTTCATTCAGTTTCTGCTAACTGGATACAAGGGTCACTATTAAGGTGGTGTCGGTTTAACATCGTTTGAAGCTTTTAACTGAAAGCTGAGGTTTCAAGTTCAGCCTCTTGATCCAGAGACTGGGCCCCAGTCGTCTTATCCTAATTCCAGAGATTTATTGCCATTTGCCACAAGGAATACCAAGCTTTCTTTCCATCTCCAAGCTTTCTTTCCACTTCATCTCCTACCTTCATTTCAGTTCACTTATTTTTATTATATATGCATGATTGTACTTGTGTTTATATGGTATCCAGAATAGCTTTATTGGTTTCCTTTATTGTGAACCCCAATGCATTGAAAAATGTTTTTCTTGTATTTCAGTGGGAGGCCCTTTCAGAGTACCTAATCTGTCATCATTTCAAAAGAGAAATCATATGATCCAGTTTATGTCAAGTCATTTCACAATAGAGCCATGCTGCTGCTGCTAAGTCGCTTCAGTTATGTACAACTCTGTGCGACCCCATAGACAGCAGCCCACCAGGCTCCGCCACATCTGGGATTCTCCAGGCAAGAATACTGGAGTGGGTTGCCATTTCCTTCTCCAAGGCATGAGAGTGAAAAGTGAAAGCAAAGTCGCTCAGTTGTGTCCGACTCTTTGTGACCCCATGGACTGCAGCCTACCAGGCTCCTCCGTCTATGGGATTTTCCAGGCAAGAGTACTGGAGTGGGGTGCCATTGTCTTCTCCACGTAGAGCCATGAGTGAATTGCATTTAAAATCAGGGAATGTCCAGTATTATATGATTTTAAAAGTCTAATAGGCTAGCAGATACAAATTAGGAATTTAATAAGTGATTGATTGGTTGATTGCTATTTCTATGCCAAACCCTTGATAGTCATTATCATTTAATCATGTTCTACAAATTTTGGACACCCATTTAATGGTAGATTTTCTTTTCCCTGAATTTTAACTGAGATTCATGCATGTATATATGTAACAATGAGAACTCTGCTTCATTTTAAATTAAGTGATGAATTAATTACTAATATCCATATACTTTCAGCTAAGCATTTAACCACTGACTTGTCACTGAAATTTCAGACACTTATAATTCTTGAACTGTTTCAATGACACCAAATCACTGAGAAGCTAAAATTCTGACTGAATTTGTAGAACACTTTCATTTTAGTTTGATTCTTGCAAGCTTAGTTTAAAATCATTATTGCACTGCTTATTTAGAAGTAAAATCTATGCATAAAAGAATAAAAACTACACTGGCCTCATTTGGAGACATTAATATAAATAAAGTATTATAGTAAAACTCAAGAATGACACACTGAGATATTTCCTTAAAGGGGAAAAAACAGTAAAATATATAAAAGTAATTTGTAAAAACAAAGTAAAGCAACAAACCATTTTTGTTTACACAAAAATGTAATAAGTAACATAAAGAGTTTTATGTGAAATTTCCATTTTCTGTATTTTCCTGTAATAGCAATTTTTCATCCTTTTATCTTTGTATAATATGATCTATCCATGGTATAATATGAAAATGAAATGAAAAGCAAATGAAAATCAGTATTCATCAGTGTAATATAAATACTTTCTCTACATATATAGCTGTTAGTAGGGGTGAAATATTTAGTAAGAAATATGGGAAGAATATAATGCATATTAGTAGAGAAAGAAATGTCATACATTTTGCATTTATTATTTGTTTCTAATCATTTGTGAGTGGGAAAAAATTAAAACTGCATTTGGGTCACAGGACTGTTGGATAAAAGGCTAAATATGCCCCTAAATATAGGATGATTTATAACTGTATTGATTTTTTTTTAACCAAATAAGCCACACTCTTGGCATCCATTTATGGAGTGCCAACTCCAAAGGGTTACATGATGCTAATTGAGGGTTATGTTAAGATATTTAAACTACTAGAGGAGTCAACAATAATCTCACACATTTTTAAAACTGACTCTCCAGAGGTAAAAAAATATGTAAATAATATTAAATATTAAATACTTAGTACATTCATTTCCCATAGTGCTTAAGACATGGATTTTCACAAGATATTTTGATAGAACTGGTATAGAATCTATTTTTCATAACTGTTACTTTCTCCATCATTTCAGTTCAGTTCAGTTCAGTCGCTCAGTCGTGTCCGACTCTTTGCGACCCCATGAATTGCAGCACGCCAGGCCTCCCTGTCCATCACCAACTCCTGGAGTTCACTCACACTCACATCCATCAAGTCAGTGATGCCATCCAGCCATCTCATCCTCTGTTGTCCCCTTGTCCTCCTGCCCCCAGTCCCTCCCAGCATCAGAGTCTTTTCCAATGAATCAACTCTTTGCATGAGGTGGACAAAGTACTGGAATTTCAGCTTTAGCATCATTCCTTCCAAAAGAAATCCCAGGGCTGATCTCCTTCAGAATGGACTGGTTGGATCTCCTTGCAGTCGAAGGGACTCTCAAGAGTCTTCTCCAACACCACAGTTCAAAAGACTTCTCCATCATTATGTTTTATAAAGTCCCATGGAAATCTACTTAGTTATATTCTTTATATCGTTTACCTACAAATTTATTTAAATATTAACACTGTGAGTCCTGGGCTCAGCACCACACATGCACTGCTTTATTTGAAACCTAAACCTATATGTAATGTTCGTTTATATATTAGTTTGGCCACTCAGAACCTGAACCTCCTATCGTTTGTAGACTTAGGACACTCGGTAGGAAGCACAGTGTACTCCCAATATGGTCAGATGTTATATTCCCCTTCATTGACTGCATTCCGACTTGAGACTTAAGCTCCCCAAACCATGGATTCTGGCAGAGGGTGGCAAAAGCAGAAAACATCCAGTTTTAGAAGCAATGGTAGTTGTTGTATGTAATGGCACTAATGTCCTAGGGCAGCATTATACAAGAGGAGAAAAAAAAAATATTTCCACAATTAGAACCAGAAGCTATATCAGACAATGAAAAAGTTCTAGTGAGGTAAAATGAGTACTGCTACATTCCAGGTTGATCAAGGAGCTCATCCCCCTTCCATAGAAGATAATCTTCACCAACCTCCTTAACCAGCAGGATACTATATTGTTCTATGAGCCAATGACCTCTGAAGCTAAAACTATCTTGGATATCACATTTGTTGGGGATTTCATGATAACTCTCTTTTGGCTATAGGTCTCCAGATAATGAGGAACTATAACTGGATATAATGGAAAAGCCAGAACAATACTTGGAGATACTAGACTTATATGTAAGTGGCTAACATTTTTGTTTTTTTTCTATTAATGAAGGCAGCATTTTTTCATATAAAAAGTTTTTCAAAGTGAATGTAAAGAAAGAAGTACAGATAGGGATGAATACTTGATAACAAAATGGGTGAATTGTGGCAGAAACTATTGATTGTTTATTCTACAGCCATCTTACTTCTTCATTCAAGACCTTTCTCTTCCAAACAGGACACTGATTTTGTTCAGCTACCTATCTTCCTATTTATATCCTCATGCTTTAGTGACTTCTGACCCCATATGAAGTTCCATGGAATGGCTGCTAATGAGTCTATGCCAATTTTAGCAGTTCCATTTCATCTGTCAGGGGTAAGATTAGATATTACTAGGTGACCTAATTCTGGTTAGAGGAAGGTGAGAAGCAGTCTTCTTGGAGTGTTGGTGGGGGTTGGAGGGTGTGGGGAAAATATTCCTAGGAGATTAAATGAAATACAAACAATCAGTCTGCTTTGGAGGTGACTGGATCTGGATATATTCACTAGAGCTACTGCAGCCATTTGAAATGAATAGTTTGAGGACAAAGCTAACAAAGGGAGATGCCCAGAGCCAGGAGATGAATGTTATTACTGTATGCCTGAGGCTTACATACATCTAGACAGAATGTTGTGCTAAATAATGTATTTCTCTACTATTTAAACCATAGCTTCCCCATACTTAAAACATTCTAGTGGATACACTGGAATATTCACTTCTAAGTTTTAAAAAATGCCTTGCCCAACAACTTGTCTGAGTTTATTTGGCCAACAGTGATAGGATAAAATTCAGTCTCAGACTTGCCTGATGTCACAATTCAAGCGCAAACTTCACACTATTCCACATTTGCATAATAAAGGTCTGTAACTTAAGAAATACTTTCGGTCAGCCAAATATCTGATATGTAATAACATAATCTCTAAGTAAGTTCTTTGATGTTGCACATATGCCTCCTGTCTAAAAAAGTGATGGCAAGGAAAGATGATGTCTGAAATCTGACAAGTAACAAGTATTATATCAATTCCTTGGGGGAAAACATAGAAAGCATGGATTAGTATAAGTTATTTTATCTTCCATTATAAAACCTGTATTTTTAGGCATCAAAATAAATCTGGAAGCTGTTGAAATTTCTCAATATTTCTCTAGTCATCAGCTGCTGCGTTGGCTAATTTGTACCAATATGATTAGTTCAGTTCAGTTCAGTCGCTTAGTCATGTCCGACTCTCTGCGACCCCATGAATCGCAGCACGCCAGGCCTCCCTGTTCATCACCAACTCCCGGAGTCCACTCAAATCCATGTCCATTAAGTCAGTGATACCATCCAACCATCTCATCCTCTGTCGTCCCCTTCTCCTCCTGCCCTCAATCTTTCCCAGCATCAGGGTCTTCTCCAATGAATCAGCTCTTCACATCAGGTGGTGCAATCAAATTAACCATTGATATTTACCAAAACAAATTAATGATGCTTTAATAGTAACACCAAGTTAGTCATATTAGTGAGACAACATAACATAGTTAAGGGCACAGGCAAAGCTGTGGATTAAGTTTCTCTCTGTCATGGAATGTTATATGGTTTGAGGAAAGTCTCATAACTATAAAAGAGAATTTATAACTCATAATTTCTAAGGTTGAAGTAGGTATTACACAAAACAAGCTTTGAAAACAGAACATACTATGGTTCATATACAGTATGTCTTTAATAAATGGTAGTTATTATTAGCTAATCATAAAATAAATGCTCACATCTGTTCAAAATGGATCTTGAGAATGAAGTTCTATTTTTGGCAACCTTACTATGATTCAAAGAGTAGAGTTTTTCCCCCAGATCTACACTGCTAGAAATTTATCTTTTCTGGAAGCAGCTTTTCTCTATTATGTTCATTTCAGAATGACTATAATTCATTCTATTATTAACAAGTATATTTCCTACCAGGTGAGGAAATTCAGAATGCACAACATATGCATAAATATAAAATATACAAAGTGTAAACTATGATTTTAAAGCTTAAGGTATGCAATGTCATATCACATAATCAATTTGACATCTATTTAAAAGCACTTCCTTTTTCATAAATGTTTCAGACCTTGGTAATCACAGTCCAATTTGGAGACAAGATATAAATAAGATAAATGCAATATCCTATGCTAAGTGCTTTGGAATATGGACACATAGGGTTACATGGAGCAGAGATGAGAGCCACCCAATCCGTTTAAAGAATAAAGTGGAAAGATTTCCTCCAGGAGAGAACCCCCAGGTAGTGCAAAAGAAGGCAAAGATAAGAAGTGGAGAAGAATGTTGTAGAATAGAGCAAGAAAAATGTCACAATAGAAAGAAATATTTCATTAGTTTCTTTAATACGAACTGTGAAACAGGAAGTAATGAAAAGCAAGGTTAAAAATGGAGGTAGGAACTATATCATGTTAAGGACCTCTAAGTTTATCTTACAAATGAGCAGCAGCAAATAACGAGTTTTGAATAGAGTGTTGTGCCGGGGTCCAGCCCCAGCGGATCCAGGGAATTCGAAGGTGGGGACGGTGTCAGCGTCCTTGGAAAAATACATATTTAATTACAGATATATAGAGAGATTAGAAACGGATAGTGTAATAGGAAAATTAGTGGAGAAAAAGAGGCTGAATAACTTGGATTACGTGAAATAGCATCCATGCTCCAGATGGGAATTCAGCCAGAAAAAAGAGGAGCAAGAAAGAACGACATGGGGGTATCAGTCTTTCCAGAAACTGATCCAGTTTCTTTATTTTGGGGTTTGCTTATATACCTTTTGTTACATATAGGGATGAATACAGGGTCACGTGGGGGTCAGCAGTCCTGACCTTTATCAAAATCAGGTGCTTCACATAAAAAGGTCTTAGGGATTTTACATCATCTGGCCGTGAGACCTGCTGACATTTTATGATCCTTTCTTTCTGATAACCAAAAAACTTATTTCTTCCAAGGGTGTTTTTTCTTAAACCAGGCACCACCCTCCAAATAAAGTTACATTCCTATAGGGTGAGGGTGTAGTGAGTTACAATCAAGAAAGGAATTTATTTAACTCAAGGTTAACATGATTAATCTTAAAGGTTAATACTTATTTCTCCTATATGCTTAAAGGTTATTACTTATTTCTCCTAAATGCTGGTTATATTCATTATAAGGGCAGGGAGCATGGAGATTTAGCAGCAAACATCAGCTCAACAAATGATAATCCTTTCACCAATGCTCCCCTTAAGATCTATTTAGTCTTAAGATAGTGATAAAGTTACATTTTTACATAGCAAGGACACAGTGATCTATAACAAAGTACAGTGATCTATTACAAAAGAGAAAATTCATTAACTCAAAAAGTCTAGTATTGCTAACCTTAAAAACTACTATATTTCCTTTTCTATATTCCAAATACATTGATTAACATATTCCCAGGTGCCTAAGGATATGGAGGCCTGGAGGCAATCATTGACTTAACAAGAAGAAAAAGCCCTATGCTAATTAAGACCCTCAAAATACTCCAAAACTCTCTGTGCTGTTTATGGTTGAGAGGTAGTAAACAATCATGTGCATAGTGGCAGGAGTATGGATAATCCTGTCACACAAGCTAGTCTGTCAGCAGAGAGGTTTGACCTGAAACACCCTTGTCACACCCAGGGTAGGGAATTAGCAGCAATTATTGACACAACAAATGAAAAACCCTTCACCAATATAATTCCTAACCAACCCACTATACTAATAATTTCTAACTCCCCAAAAGAATTTGCCTTTAGTAAGTCTAAAACATCTTGTGCCTCTCAGGTTGGGAGGCTGTAAACAATCACATGTGGCCGGACGAACCTATACAGGCGGACTCCTTCAGAGGAGTCCGTAAGCTGAAATACTCTTGTCACGCCCAGGAATTTTTATTGCCTTGGAGCTGCACGTTTACTCCTTCTCTGAGAGAAACGGTTATGGGGGAGAGGCCCCCGTAAAGTCAGAGGTGTAGGTGAGAGCATAAACAGACTCTGGTTTTGGGGTAGATGCTCGGGAACAGGGGTTTTTCTGAGGCTTGATCAAGCCTTTGCTTATGCCAAGCCTCCTTCCTCATGACCTTTGCCATGGGCGGAGTTCCTCACGCTGGCCCCGGCAGTGTTGACAGGGTTTTATTTGCTGTTCATATGTTCACTTTGGCAGTAGGAACAATTTGGATTTGAGTGGAGTTGGGCTGGCAACCCACTCCAATATTCTTGCCTAGAGAATCCCTATGAACAGAGGAGCCTGGCAGGCTATAATTCATGGGGTCGCAAAGAGTTGGACACAACTGAATGACTAAACACTGCACAGCACAGGCCGAGTTAGAGAAATTGAGGGTATAAACATGAGCTGTAAAAATAGGGGTGAGGAGTGAAGTAAATCTAGATTTTTTACCCGAAATAAAAATGATTGAAGTGATTTTTCCCCTTTTTATCTTTTCACAAATATAGCACTTATGAAAAGCTCACTAAAAAAAATCTGTGCTTCGCAGGATTATTTTATCAAATTCTATAGGGCATTGTCTAACTCAGATGAAGCAGAATATGTGACACATTTATTAAAACATCATGTATTTCAGGATTTCCCTGCTGGTCCATTGGTTAAGAATTCACATGCCAATGCATGGGACATGGGTTCAATCCCTGGTCCAGAAAGATTCCACATGCCGCGGGACAACTAAGCCTTTGTGCCAAAACTGTAATTGTAAAAGTTAAAATAAAACATATAAATACCAGGATACTGTAGACAAATCTTAAAAAAAATTCATGTATTTCAGAATAATTCTCAGATTTGACTGTTTTGTGATATGTATTGTATGTAATATGTATCACATGAGTACATGTAAAATCAGTGTTCAATAACTGTATAATTAGTAACCACCATAATTTTTGTAAAAAAGGAAACAGACAAAGGTAAATTTAAATGAAATTTGTGAAACGAGTAAATATTGTAAGATAAAGAGCTTCCTTGGTAGCTCAGATGGTAAGGAGTCTGCCTGCAATGCAGGAGACCCGGGTCAGGAAGATCCCCTGGAGAAGGAAATGGCAACCCACTCCAGTATTCTTGCTTAAAAAATGCCATGGACAGAGGAGCCTGGCAGGCTACAGTCCACAGGGTCACAAAGAATCGGACACGACTGAGAGACTAACATAGAAGGTTTAAATATGACACATATAAATCCAGCATTTATTTGAAACTAATCTTATTTTAGAGGAAAAAATTAATGTCTTATATTCTAGAAAGATTATACATTATAATATTATATATCTTAACACAGAAGATATATTCCAAAATTCTGGACTAGACTTTTCAAAAACAAGAGGTGCCAGCCTAGGGAATTCTCTGAATTCATCCATTTTTCACCAACATTAGGTTAATAGTTTCAGTTCTTAAAAAGGCTCATATTTTAGAGATAAGGGAAGAGAAGAGTTTGGAGACACAGTAAGATATTGATGAGCTGATAAGCTTTCAGCTTTGTTTTATTTTCTTATGCCTTTTGCATCTGTGCACTGGTTTTCTCCTTTAGGAGACTACTGGTATGTAGCAATGACAGATTAAATACGGTACTACAAATGTTTCACTGAAGGGAAGAAACTATATACAATGAAAAATGTATCAAATATTAAATATATAACACAACAGTATAAAACCATTGGTTATTTTCTATTATTTATTCATGCTTAGCTACTGGAGGATATAATTCAAATTTCATAATACATATAAATGATCAACTTGAATAAAGTACTGGCAGAAACTGTTATTGGTTTTAGGAGGATAGTCATTACAAATTTTTATATGTTAGATGGTACACATAAAACAAAATAAAAATGAGTATGGCTCATCAAAGTCAATTTTGTAAGAAGTGCTATTTTGCTATTTAGGCATCATGCTTCTCATTACATTTTTGGATGGATCTCAGAGGGCCCTATATGATCTGGGCTTTATTTAGCTCTAAGGAAATGGCAACCCATTCCAGTATTCTTGTCTGGAGAATTCCATAGACAGAGGAGCCTGGTGGGCAACAGTCCATAGGGTCACAAAGAGTCAGACACAACTGAGTGACCCCCCCCACCCCCGCCGCTAAACACACACACACACACACACACAGCCTCGATTTCTTATAGTTTACTCCTTACCTGTATGCCACAGGACTCTGTCATCATTTTAGTTTCCAGAAGACTGATATCTTCACAAGCCTTTATAAACACTTCTACTTTTGTCTTTTGCATCACTAGTCCTTTCCATCCTTCAATATCGGACTAAATCTCATTTGCTTAGAAAAATACTCACTGACTGTTCTAAGCAGCCTCCCTTTTATTTCACCCAGAGTGTTTCCTTCAAGTTGTGACTGCTAATTTACACATTAATTCTTTTATTTTCAATTTAAATCACTAGCTGGAAACTTCCTCAGGGCAAATAATTTGTTGTTTTAATTTTTTAAATCTATTGTAGCCCCAGATTTCTAGTCAATGAAATTGCAGAATTTCCCAGGAAAAGTTTGGGATTTATACACTGATTTTCATCTGGCCACTCCCAATATATATGAAGTTTTACATGGTTGCTTTCAGATGCTAGAGATCATCACAGAAGAAAGGTATAGCTATCACATCCTATATTTTCAGATTTAGGATGCGCCTCCCTTCTATATATATATATATATTTTTTTTTTTCTGGTATTATGTGAGTGGTTATATTGTTAGGTAGGAGGGGCTGAAATTCAAGCCAGATATTCAATGTTCAACAAAAGGATTAGACAGAAGTGTATACTTTGACAATATGTATCCTATGTGACTGGTTATATGAGAATAATCAAATCATACAAGTGACTTTTCTCCACACTGGTTAGAGATTTCAGAAGTTCAAAGAGCTTTAATACTAAGAATGGCAAATACAATATTGTATTCCTCCTCTCTCTTCACTACCTAGCAGCAGCTGTTGCTGAGGGACTAAGAAGCTATAAAGAAAAATAAAATGCACCAGAAAGATGATAGTGACTTTTACTAACTCCAAGACTTTCATTAGATAACCTTCTACTTTGCAGTAAAATAGCTCAGGGTTATGAGGCAAAAGCTCAGAGCTCTCTCAGTTCCTTTTTTAATCTCTCTTGGCAGAAGCCTATTCTGACTTCTTAGAAACATCTGCTGATGGCTTCTGACAACTAATATCAGCAGGGAATCTTCACAAGGATATTCCAAATTCTGAAATTTGTGAGAACATGTGTTATCTGCACAGTAGGAAGCAAGATCAAAGAGTGATAGAAGCAGTATGCCTCAGCACACTCTGGGCATGTGATGGTGGTGGTCGTGATGGTGGTAGTCCTAGCTGCAGCCCTAGTAATGCCATTATTATTAACGTTTTTGAGCCTGTACTATATTCTAACCATATGGAATGCTTTACTTCATATGATCCTTCCAAAAGCCTTATGAGAAAGGCATTATTATATTTATTTTACTGTTGAAGAAACATAAGCCCAGATAAATTAATTTTTTGGTGGCGATCTGTGATTAATTATACTATTATGCCATATGTTTATTTGCATAGGCACTTTTTATATTTGCATATTAGAATAGGAGGAAATTTCAGCATTACGGATAGAAAATATAAAAAGGAAATAGAACATTTACTTTCTTTTTTTTTTTTTTTAGTTTTTTATTTTTTTACTTTTACTTTTACTTTTAGAACATTTGCTTTCTATTCTAAATTATTCAATGAGCTATACCACATCTTCAAGAAATAGTAAAATACTGAGAGTCAATGATTATTACTGGGAGTATTAAATGCTCATGTTGTAAAAAATTGTACATTGCTTCTGTTTTTAAGATGTTAAATGAAACTACAGCTAAGTTAAGTATAATTGCTATCTAGAATACTGCTGATGTAATTATGTAAATGACAAGTATATGTGATGAAGAAACAAATTCTTAAAATTTTATTTGAATAAGAGAAATATATGCTTTCTACAATAAGTAGGTATTCTACCCTAAGAAGAGAGAGTTTATATTGTTTTTTTATACTTTTTCAAGCCTTCATTTTTAAAAATATACATTATAAAATTATCATAGAGAAACTAAAAAACTTATAGAACAAAAAGATATAAACTTAAAAATCACATACTATCAGCTATTTAAGAAGTTATTAAAATTATTTGTAATTCATGAATAAACTTAGCTTAAGTACATTTAAAGCCAATAGAGTGTCTTACACAAAGTTATAAATATTTGAAAACTGTTTCACTAAAATAAGGAAACAAGCTTTTCATAATTAATTTTACTATGCCTAAATTATATATTATTTAGGTGATTTATATAATGTGAAATGGCATACAATATTTGCTTATACACTAGATATTTATAAACATGATTCAATGTCAAATATTTGTTTAATATTTATTGTGCACCAGACATTTTCTGCATTCTGACTCATCCTATCTCTTCCTTTCTCATGTTATGGAAAAACTCTCGCTTCATAACTCTTACTTGAGATTTATGACGCTTAACAGGACTGGTCCTTGAATTAATGTAACAAATACATCATTTAGTTTGCTGTTTTTACAAAAAGAGATTCTTCTTTACCTATTTTCTATTTTGTTCCACTCTGCCTTTCTGCCTGTGTTCACCATTAAAAACATAGCGATGGTTAGATAAGGAGTCGAGGAAGTAGGAAACAACTAATATTCTCAGTATGAATAAAATACTGTGTCTCAATATCACTTTAACAGGATATTCCCTGCACTATTCTACATTAACAAATGAAGATGCATGTCAATATTTCTATCCCCTTTGTTTGTATTAATGCAAATTTACTTATTGTTCTTAGAATCTCACTGTTTAAGCCACTGAAAGGTATTTGCTGACCAATTCAAGTGGTTAGTAGACAATGTTCAGGAGATACTCTGGGCATGAGTGCTTTCCATAAATATTTCAGATCCACCTCAGTAGAAAGTAGCACTTTCAGTGCTAGGGATAGAGAATGAAAGGGGTGAAATAGGAGTGGTATGGAATTACAGAATAATTAAATGACAACCAAAACTGTCTACTGATAAATGAATCCCTCTAGGAAGAAAAAAAGATATTATAGGACATAAGTCAAGACACCAAAGTCAGCCTTTATCACTTTTCTATATCTTGGATACTAATTAGAATTGTCTCCTTTGCTGGACAGAGCTTCAAATATAAAAATACCATCACTTGAAAACTCCTCTGCTCTTTAATTCCTTTGCTCTTTCTCATTCCCACCTGTGGTAAAATAATGACATCCCAAGATGTCTATGCCTTCATCCAGTGAACCTGTGAATATGTTACCTTACATATTAAATAGAGCTTGCAGATGTGATTAAAGTTATGGGCTCTGAGGTGGAAA
Organism: Ovis aries; assembly: GCF_016772045.2. Lineage (NCBI taxonomy): Eukaryota > Metazoa > Chordata > Mammalia > Artiodactyla > Bovidae > Ovis > Ovis aries. The sequence goes on along the minus strand of NC_056062.1, from coordinate 64,593,202 downwards.
ATGTATCCTAAATTACCCAGCTGGGCCCATTCTAATCACACAAGTCCTTAAAAGAAGAAGAAAGCAGAAGTGTATGCCAGGGAGATGTGACATTAGAAGGCCTAGACCTGTCTTTGCTGTACTTAAAGATGGAGGAAGGAGACTGGAAACAGTCCATAATTGAGAGCCAGCAATAAAAATCTGAGGATCCTGGTCTTATAACCACAACGAATTGCATTCTTCCAACAACACAAATAAATAGAAAACATTCTTCCCTAGAGCCTCCAGAAAGGAACCTAGCCTGCTAATGACTTAATTTTTATTTCTTAGGACCTATACTGGATTTCTGCCCCACAGAACTGTAAGATAATGCATATGTGTGGTTTAAGTCACAAAATTTATGCTAATCTTTCTGATAACAGCAACAGAATCATTACCATCATAGTACTATCCAATCTCATAACTCTTATGTTCTTAGTGTGGCTACTTACCTTTCAAATTTAGACAAGAGACAAGTCATTTTAGTTCTCTAAAGTTGTTTTTGAATATGCAAAATATATACAATAATATATCAGCTACCTCATAGAGTTAAAGGAAATATTAAATGAAATTATAAACAGAAAGAACTTACAATAGACATATGCACACAATTCATGTTCATTTTAATGTTACAAGATTATTCAAAATTTTGATAATAAAGTATTAATACTATTGATACTGTTGTTTCCTAACATTTGTCCTCTTACTAGGTAGTACTTAAACAAGAATATTTCTTACTTACTCATCAATATTGGGCTTCGCTGGTGGCTTAGTTGTTAAACAATCTGCTGCAATGCGGGTGACCTGGGTTTGATCCCTGCATTGGGAAGATCCCCTGGAGAAGGAAATGGCAACCCACTCCAATGTTCTTGCCTGGAGAATCTCCCAGGACATAAGAGCCTGGTGGGCTGCAGTCCATGGGATTGCAAAGAGTCGGAAACAACTGAGCGACTAAATACACATCAATATTGGACTAAATCTTACCTTTTCAAATATCCCACTACTACTTCTTCTCTAATAGTGGAATTTCCAGCTGATACCAAGTTACTCTAAATAAACACTATATTTTCCATCTCTCTCTCTCTCCATATATATATATATATATATATATATATATATATATATATATTTAATATTATGTTACAATGTGTCTTTTACCTTCTTTTTTCTTTATCACCTCCCCCCAACTCCAGGCTGGAATATGTGACATATTATGCTGGAACCTGAGACATTATACTAGAACTGGGGACAAGGGTCATTCCTTGGGATATGACACAATAGTGAGTTAGCTGATGTCCCTGAGAAATTCCTAGAGCAGAGCAACTACATATCTTAGGCCACATATCTACCTGGCTTCAGTCCCTCTTGTTTTGAGTTTTCTCTCACTGTCAGCTGAACCTAATTCTAACCTGTAATTTTATGTATCCTGGTGATTTATGCTTCGTGCTCAGTTGTGCATGTCTCTTTTGTGACCCTATGGAAAGTAGCCTGCTAGGCTCCTCTTTCCATGGGATTTTTCTGGCAATAATACTGGAGTGGTTTGCCTTTTTTCTTCTCCAGAGGATCTTCCCAGATCAGGAACTGAACTCGCATCTCCTGCATTGCAGGCAGATTCTTAAACTGCGGAGCCATTGGGGAAGCCACATGCATCCTGGGAACTCCTAAGCAAAAGTTTTTGCCCAGAGATTCATTTTCCTCTACTATGCAATCCTCAAAAGACTTTATTTGAGTGCATAAAGTATACTAATTGCTATCATTTATATACTAAGACATCACTTAATATTTATGTGTAATTGTTATGCAGCACAACTCTGATTATGCATATCATTTAAAAACAATTACAACAATGAGGCTCAGGATCTAGGGGACACTGAACAGTTAGCAGTGGGAGAAGTAGTAAAAATAAACAAAAAACTAAATATTATAAATGTGGTTTGCATTAGGAATACTTCGTCTCTTTTTTTGGGTAGGAACCAGAGAAATTCCTATCCATGGATTGTAGTCCACCAGGCTCCTCTGTCCATGGGATTTTCCAAGCAAGAATCTTGGAGTGGGTTGCCTTTTCCTCTTCCAGGAGACCTTCCTTACCCACAGATAGAACTAAGGTCTCTACACCTCCTACACTGGCAGGCAGATTTTTTACCACTAGGACCACCTGGGAAGCCCAGGAAAAGCTAATATACATGTAAATAACCCAGTGAGATTTTTCACTTGAGAATATCTAATCAGTTTCTTCAATAAATATTCACTTGAAAATTTTCACATGAAAACTACTATACTAGATGATAAGAATACAAAATTGAAACTTTTTTTTTCTTTTTGCCCCTTCGGGCCAAGCTAAAGAAAATGTATAAGTAGACAGATAATTACAGTATCAATAGTATACAGATAATTACAATATCAATAGTGAACTAGTGTGCAGTGTAGCATCCTAAGCCAAGCTAGGAAGGAGGAGAGGAAATGCTGTCATGAAAAACTCAAACATGAACTGGACCTTAAAGAATGGACAGGAAAAAACAGGGTCACAAAATTTAGTGAGATGCAAACAGAGTAGAAATATGTATTCTTCAAAGGGGGAGCAGCATGTAGACAGCTCTGGTGATGCAGTGGCATAAAAAAGTATGTCGGGGCATGGGCCTAGAAAAGTAAGAATAGTTAATTAAGAATGTCAGTGGATTTGTCCACGAAGACATATAGATGTATTTAAATACCTGACCAAGAAAGGAGCTTATCATTTTGTTTTAGAATAGAATACACACTGAATTTGTCAATAGATTTAGAGTGCTGTGCTTAGTTGCTCAGTCATGTCCAACTCTTTGCAACCCCACGGACTGTAGCCCACCACGTTCTTCTTCTGTCTGTTAGATAGTTAGAACAGGAAAAAGGAGTCCAGAATGGCAGTGGCTAAAAGACAAGGAAGAGAAAAGTCTGTGAAAAGAGAACAAAGGAAGGTCTGAGGACCAGAGTGAGGACCTCAGGTAGAAAAAACAGCACTCCTGGCTAGCCCAATTTACATAGGGCAGGTCCAAGGGGAGGAAAAACCATATAAAAAGAGGAGCCAATGGGCCAGAGGCCTCTCTCTCTGTCTCTCTTTCTTTCTCTCTCCCGCCAGCGAGCTATCTCTCTGTCTCTGTCTGTCTGTCTCTCTTTTCTCTTTTTTTTTTTTTTGATAATGATTTTAATAAAAATTTTTATTGAAGTATAGTTGATTTACAATGTTGTATTAGTTTCTACTGTACATCAGTGTATCAGTTATACATATACAGGTATCTACTCTTTTTCATTCTTTTCCCATACAGATCATTACAAAGTATGGAGTAGAATTCCTGTTCTTATTAGTTATCATATAGTAGTGTGTTTATGTCAATCCAATCTCCTAATTCATCCCCCTCCCTATGTTCCCCTTGGTAACCATATCTGTTTTCTAGATCTGTGATTCTACTTCTGTTTTGTAAATAAGTTCACTTGTACTGTTGTTAACATATAAACAGCATCATGTTATTTGTCTTTCTCTTTCTGATCGACTCCACTCAGCATGACAATCTCTAGGTCCATTCATGTTGCTGAAAATGGCATTGCTTTTTTTTATGGCTGAGTACTGTTCCTTTGTTTATATGTATCATATATATACATTCATTCATTGATGGGCATTAACCTTGCTTCCCATGTCTTGGTTGTTGTAAATAGTGCTACAGTAAAGACTGAGGTGCATGTAACTTTTTGAATTCTGGTTTTCTTCAAATATATGCCTAGGAGATGATTATTAAGGCAGACACTGCTAGGTACCTAAATAATATCTATTTGCTCTTTTTTTTAACTGACAGAAATTGTTTGGGATGGCTATGTGCACAGCTTAAAAAAAAAAAAAAAAAGAAACATTTCCCTACCTTTCTTCCCATTAGAGCTAGTTATGTGACACAGTCTTTCCCAATCAGAAATAAATGGAAAAGAGATTTTATCCTTCAGGCTCTGGAGGAAGTAAAGTGGAAGCAGTGTGTAAAGCAGTGCCAGCTTTTTGTTTTAAAGTTTAATCATTTTCTCCCTACAAAGCTTGGAAATTTGAATAAACCTGATGGGTAAGGAAAGCAGTAAATGACGTACATAAACTCTACGGATTCTTTACTACCTATATGAATGGGAACTAGTGTTAGTGAGTAATGTTTAGAAATTGTGAGGGCTTTGTTAATATGATTTTTGTTTAATGAAATCTGACTTGAATCTCAAGCTCTAAGCTAATGTACTTTCTTAGTTAAGAACATCAATCACATATTCCAAACATTTGTTCAATGAACAGACAACAATTGATATTGAGAACTTCTGGCAAATTTCCCAATCCATTACTGTTTGCAGATATTGAATTGTTGTTGCCAATATTTGTTGTAAAGGAGATGCAGAAAAACATACAGCAGTATTAGCTTCATTTTTTGATGTCTCTCTTTTCTCTATGTGTCTTTTGGGTTGGCATGCCCTCATGCCTTGAGGATGCATTTTCCTTTATTTTCTAAATAAAACAGTAAACATGGAGCTGTAACACTGTTCGAGAGCTGTGATGCGCTGAGGGCTTAAACCCCCATCACTTCAAATTTTTGTTGTGACAAGACAGAACCAAGGAGATTACACTCTCCTGACATCTGTGGTGCTGTGGGGGACTCTCCAGGCAAAAATACTGGAGTGGATTGTCATGCCCTCCTCCAGGGTATCTTCCCAACCCAGGGATTGAACCCAGGTCTCTCACATTGCAGGCAGATTATTTTCTGTCTGAGCCACCAGAGAAACAGGGTAGGCAGCAAAATGAAATTAAGATTCACTAGTTGGGAAGTTGGCTGATAACTCAAAGGAGAAATAAAGGAAATGTGGGTGACAGATTTAAGCAACATTGAAGTTCATTAATTACCTGTAATGAATTCACTGGAACCTATATTTAAATGTATGTAGGAGAAGGCAATGGCAACCCACTCAAGCATTCTTGGCTGGAAAATCCCATGGACAGAGGAGCATGGTAGGCTGCAGTCCATGTGGTCACGAAGAGTCAGACATGACTGAGCGATTTCACTTTCACTTTTCACTTTCATCCATTGGAGAAGGAAATGGCAACCCACTCCAGTGTTCTTGCCTGGAGAATCCCAGGGACGGGGAAGCCTGGTGGGCTGCCATCTATGGGGTTCCACAGAGTCGGACACGACCGAAGAGACTTACCAGCAGCAGCAGTGAAAGGTGAAGACTATAGAATGAAAAATGTTAAGAATACTAAATTTTAAGAAGATGGAAAAGGAAATTCAATACCCAGAAAAATCTGCAAAAGTAGGAGAAAATTCAGGAAATCAGAGAGTATTTGGAAATCTAGGGAAAAGAGAAAGTTTCTAGGGAAAGAGAAAGTTTCAAGAAGTAGGCAGTAGTCAATAATGTCAATTACTCTGTACCTATATCTTTCTTGGTCCTTTTAGTACTGTATTATTGTTTAAAATATGTTTTTATTATAAAATATAACATATGTATTATTGAAATTTAACACAGAATTTTTGTTAGCATAATTGTAAAGAGGAAAAATAACTGCAGTCATCTATCCAGAAACACTATTTTTTAACACTTTGAAATATTTACTTTGTTTTGATTTTATTGATATTTGTTTATTTTTATATGGCTATTCATTGTATTTGCACAGAGTAGTTCATTTAAAAATATTTCAAATAAACCATTTAGATAAGAAGTCAGGTCCCCATGTTAAGGGTTGAGAATAGTCAAGAAGTGTACAAGTATGATTCAGTCAAGAGGAAGATAATTCAAGGATGGGATGTCCTATAAATGATGATTGCAAGCCATTTATTTTAGCTTGGGTATCTTCTAGAGTTGTGTCTCCCTGACTGCCATACTAATGTTTATACTAAGATCTTTGCTTTACTCTTACGCTCTTTCTCATTCATGACTTGGTAAGACTGGCTTTGATTTCAATTTATCCCTGAACTACGACCTCAGGTTTGCTCCCATTAGTTTCTACTCAACTGTAGTGAATACTCTAAGGTCTCTGTCCAGATCCCTTTGGATGCTTCCTGCCTTTTGTTATCTGTATGCTATTTTCTCTACTCATTTGCCTTTAAATGCATATAGCCATAAGTTTTCTGAAAAATGCCTTTGGTTGACAAACACAGCTTTGTCCACATTAGCCCTGAAGGACCTGGGTAATTCGTAGCCTATCATTGTGGGATATGGAAGTAAGACAGCCCAGGACCCTTGTTTTGAGTTGGGACAAACTCTTAAGTACCGTTTACACTGAGTGGGATCATGCGTGACTTGGATTTTGCATTAAATTGCATGGTTGCTTAACTTCTTTCCAGTCCTGCTTCTTCCATCCCCTTAATAGTTTCCTGGACACACAGTCTTTTTTTTTTTTTATTTTAAATGGAGGCTAATTACAATATTGTGGTGGTTTTTGCCATACAGTCACATGAATCAGCCATGGTTGTACGTGTGTTCCCCATCCTGACCTTCGCTCCCACCTCCTCCCCATCCCATCCCTCATGGTCATCCCAGTGCAACAGCCCTGAGCACCCAGCCTCATGCATTGAACCTGGACTGGTGATCTATTTCACATATGATAATATATATGTTTCATTGTTATTCTCTCAAATCATCCCACCCTCGCCCTCTCCCACAGAGTCCAACAGTCTGTTTTTTACATCTGTGTCTCTTTTGCTGTCTCGCATATAGGTTTATCATTACCATCTTCCTAAATTCCATATTTATGTGTTAGTATACTGTATTGGTGTGTTTTTTTTTTCTGAGTTACTTCGCTCTGTATAATAAGGTCCAGTTTTATCTACCTCATTAGAACTGATTCAAATGCATTCTTTTAATAGCTGAGTAATATTCCATTATGTATACATACCACAGCTTTCTTTTCCATTTGTCTGCCAATGGATAACTAGGTTGCTTCCCTGTCCTGGCTATTGTAAACAGTGCTACAATGAACATTGGGGTACACGTGTCTCTTTCAATTCTGGTTTCCTTGGTGTGTATGCCCAGCGGTGGGATTTCTGGGTTGTATGGCAGTTCTATTTCCAGTTTTTCAAGGAATCTCCACACTGTTCTCCATAGTGGCTGTACTAGTTTGCATTCCCACCAACAGTATAAGAGGGTTCCTTTTTCTCTGCACCCTCTCTAGCATTTATCATTTATAAACTTCTGGATAGCAGCCATTGTGACTGGCGTGAGATGGTACCTCACTGTGGTTTTGATTTGCATTTCTCTGATAATGAGTGATGTTGAGCATCTTTTCATGTGTTTGTTAGCCATATGTATGTCTTCTTTGGAGAAATGTCTGTTTGGTTCTTTGGCCCATTTTTTGATGGGTCATTTTTCTGGAATTAAGCTGCAGGAGTTGCTTGTATATTTTTGAGATTAATCTTTGTCAGTTGCTTCATTTGCTATTATTTTCTCCCATTCTGAAGGCTGTCTTTTCACCTCGCTTATAGTTTCCTTCATTGTGCAAAAGCTTTTAATTTTAATTAGGTCCCATTTGTTTATTTTTACTTTTATTTCCATTATTCTGGGAGGTGGGTCATAGAGAATCCTGCTATGATTTATGTCAGCGAGTGATTTGCCTATATTTTCCTCTAGGAGTTTTATAGTTTCTGGTCTTACATTCAGGTCTTTAATACATTTTGAGTTTATTTTTGTGTATGGTGTTAGAAAGTGTTCTAGTTTCATTCCTTTACAAGTGGTTGACCGGTTTTCTGAGCACCACCTGTTAAAGAGATTGTCTTTTCTCCATTGTATATTCTTGCCTCCTTTGTCAAAGATAAGGTGGGCACACAGTCTTAATATTACTTGCATATAAATCCTTGTCTTGGGTCTGTACTTTGCAGAACAGACAGCTGCAGCCTTCAGGAAAGTGACACTTTCCATGCCTAGCTGAGGTCTCAGACCTGGCACTGAAGCTTGGCACAGGTCCGCAAACTACAACTATTTGGCACAAAGAACTAGTACTTGCAAGTGGGCAGGCTAAATGAAGTGGCAAAAGGCTAGCTGTCATGATGGAACAGTGACAATATAGAAAACATTGTTATGGGTGGAAATCAAGGGTGTTTTCTGATGCCTGAAGAGTTCCTGGGAAAGAACACTGAGTGTGTGTTTTACAGATCTAAACAAAAATCATGGGCTTAAATGTCATAGTGAATATGTGAATGAAATATTTCATAATCTTACTTTATCATATAATAAAATGATCCTTCAGTCCTTATTTGAAAAATAAAGGAAAGATGGAATGATTTGCATGGAAAGGGATATCATCCCCTCCGAGAAAAAGTTGTCCTTTACCTGCATTTAAGTTTGGGACAGATGTCCATGAAAAAGTAAGAGAAGAAACTCTCATCTGTGATGTCACTTAAACAAAAGTCCGTGTAAAGATAGTATGAAATTCAATAGTGAAAATTTATCAGAACTATATGAAAAATCATACCTTATAATAGCTATAGAAAAAATAATATACAGGAATAAATATTATTTAATATATTGCAAGTATGAATAGTATTGTGCTTCCCTGGTGGCTCAGATGGTGAAGAATCCACCTGCAATGCAGGAGACCCAGGTTCTATCTCTGATGAAGTAAATGGCTACCCATTCCAGTATTCGTGCCTGGAGAATTTCAAGAGAATTTGGCAGGCTAAAAGTCCATGGGGGTCATAAAGAGTCAGACATGACTGAGCAACAAAAACTTTCACAGATAACATTTATTTATAAAGCAATATAAATATCAACAAAATATTTGCTTTCCATTGTATACTAATTTTAGACTATGCTGGACTGAAATGCCTAATAAATTTTCACATATTTTATATGCATTGTTACCCTAATTAGTGATTTTACTTACACAACAAATGTTAACAGGAACACACTATGAGCTCAGTACTTTTCTTATGTTTAAATATCCTTATGCTAATATATGACTTAAATTTGCAAGATAATTACCAACATACAAAGTGGTGGTTTGGCTTAGTAATGTTAACTTGTGAGAAGCTCCAACATTCCTTTGATATGGTACAGCAGGGAAGATTATTCCTGTTTTATGGATGAAGAAACTGAAGGTCACTTAGGTTGATTTCATATCTTGGTTTTCATAAATAATGCTATGATGAACAAAAGGGTGCACATATGTTTTCAAACTAGTGTTTTATGTTCTTTTGAAAAAATATCCAAAAGTGAAATATCTGGGTCATATGGTAGTTCTCTTTTTTTTCAGGAACCTCTACACTGTTTTCCATAGTACCTACATAATTTTATAGTCCTATCAATAGTGTATGAGGGTTCCCTTGTTTCCACATTTTCTTTGACATTTATTATGCCATGTCTTTTTGATAACAACCATTCTAACAAGTATGCAATAATACTAATATATCATTGTGCTTTTTTTACTTGCATTTCCCTAATAGTAATGTTAAATATCTTTTCATGTTCCTATTGACCATTTATATGTATCCTTTGGAAAAATACACATTCAGATCCTCTGTTCATTTTTCTAATGTTATCTTTTATTATTGAGTTGTATGAGTTCTTTGTATATTTTGGATATTAACTCCTCATTTGCAAATATCTTCTAACATTCAGCAAGTTGTCTTTTCATTCTGATAATGTTTTTATTCAGCTGTGTAGAAGCTGTTAGTTTTATGGTGTCACATTTTTTTCATTTTTGCTTTTGTTTCTTTTGCATTATGTGGAAGACCTGGGTCTGATCCCTGGGTTGGGAGGATCTCTTGGAGAAGGGAACGGCTACCCACTTCACTATTCTTGCCTGGAGAATCCAAGGACAGAGGAGCCTGGCAGGCTACAGTCCACAGGGTCTCAGAGAGTCAGAAACAACTGAGTGACTTTCACACTACAAAAACATCATGAAGACCACCATCAATGAGATTACCGCATACATTTTATTCTAGGAATTTTAAGAGTTCAGGTTATACATTCAAGTCTTTAATCTATTTTGAGTGTGTGTGTGTGTGTGTGTGTGTGTGTGTGTACACTATGTAAGTTAGTGGTCTATTTTCACTCTCTGTATGTGTCTGTCCAAATTTCCTAACACTATTTATTGAAAGGACTGCCCTTTATCCTTTGATCCTTTGTCTAAGACTGAGTGTGTGCGTGAAGCCGCTCAGTCATGTTCAACTCTTTGTGACCCCCATGGACTGTAGCCCACTAGGCTCTTCCATCCATGGGATTTTCCAGACAAGAATACCGAAGTAGGTTGCCATTTTCTTCTCCCATGTCCTAGATTAGCCGTCAGTATAAGTGTGATTTATTTCTGGGCTCTCAAATCCATTCCATTGACCTCTGTGTCTGTTTTTTGTTCCAGTGTCACACTGTTTTTATTATTATATATTTGCATTATAGTTTGAAATCAGGGAATTTGATACCTCCATAATTCTTTCTCAAGATTGTTTTGGTTATTTTGGGGTCTTCTGTGGTTCTATACAAAGTTTAGAATTAAAGCTGATCCTTCATGTGTTTGAACCGTATAGTTTCTTTTATAAGTAGAGATTTTTTCAATAAATATGTACTATAGTACTATATTCTGTCTTCTCCCTGATGGATGAGGATAAGAGGTTTGTACAAGCTTCCTGATGGGAGGGACTATCTATGGATAAAACTGGGTCTTGCTCTAGTGGTAAGGCCATGCTCAGTAAATCTTTAATCCAATTTTCTGCTGATGAGTAGGGCTGTGCTCCCTCTCTGTAGTTTGGCCTGAGATGGCCCAGTCTTAGAGTCTGTAGTCTTGATGGTAGGCTATAGGCTCCATGGTAGGAATAATGGAAATGTTCTCCAAGAGGACTTATGCCAGCATGCTGTACCTTCCAGGACTGCTGCTGCCAGTGCCCCTGACCCACAGCAGGCCACATCTCCACCCAAGACTTTCAAACACTCACAGGCAAGTCTTGTTTAGTCTCTTTGGGGTCACTGTTTCTTTCTTCTTGGTCCTTGTGTGCACAAGGTTTCATTTATGCCCCCACCTCCCACCAACAGTCTCTCTTTCCCTAGACCTGTAGGAGTTCTGTAAATCAAATCATGCTGACTTTCAAACTCAGATTCCCAGGGGATTCCCTGTGCTTTTGCTGGATCCACAGGTTGGGAACTCCGCTGTGGGACCTAGAATTTTGCAACAGTGTGAGAACTTCTTTGAAATAGCTGTTCTCCAGTTTGTGGGTTGCACACCTGGCCGCTCTATGGTGGGACTAATAGTGACCTCCTCCAAGAGTACTTATGCCAAAAAGTGCGGCATGTGGTCAGATATGCAGATGACACAACCCTTATAGCAGAAAATGAAGAGGAACCAAAGAGCCTCTTGATAAACTTGAAAGAACAGAGTGGAAAAGCTGCCTTAAAACTCAACATTAAAAAAACTAAGATCAAGGTACCTGGTCCCATTACTTCATGACAAACAGATACAGAAACAATAGAAACAGTGACAGCCTTTATTTTCTTGAACTCCAAAATAACTGTAAGCAGTGACTGCAGCCATGAAATTAAAAGATGCTTGCTCTTTGGAAGAAAAGCTATAGTAAACCTAGATAGTATATTAAAAAACAGAGATATCACTTTGCAGACAAAGGTCAATCTAGTCAAAGCTATGATTTTTCCAGTAGTCATGTATGGATGTGAGAGTTGGACCATAAAGAAGGCTGAGAACTGAAGAACTGATGCTTTTGCAATGTGATGCTAGACAAGACTCTTGAGAGTCCCTTGGACACCAAACAGATCAAGCCAGTCAATCCTAAAAGAAATCAACTCTGAATATTCACTGGAAGGACTGATGCTGAAGCTGAAGCTCCAATACTTTGGCCACCTGATGTGAAGAGCCAACCCACTGGAAGACTCTGATGCTAGGAAAGACCAAAGGGCAGGAGGGGAAGGGGCTACACAGGATGAAATGGTTGGATAGCATCATCAACTCAATGGACATTAGTTTGAGCAAACACCAGAAGATAGTGAAAGACAGGGAAGCTGGCCATGCTGCAGTCCATGGGGTCGCAAAGAGTTGGACACTAACGGCCAACTGAACAACAACAACATAGTACTAGAGTAGATTCATCTGCAGATAAGAAACCATGGTACAGAAAAGTCTGACTGTAAAGTTATATGTACATTTTCAATTGTGCAGCAGTCAGCACCTCTAGTCCCCATAATGCTCATGGGTAAATACGTGTGCTATAGCTCTGTGAAATATGTCATTGATATTTATAAGCACTGCATTGAATCAGTAGATTTATTTGGGTAGTATGGACATTTTAACAATATTAATTCTTTCAATCCATGGGCATGAAATATTTTTCCACTCTATCTTTTTCAATTTATTTCATCACTGTCTTATAATTTTCAGTAGAAAAGTCTTTCTGGACTTCCCAGGTGGCTCAGTGGTAAAGAATATACCTGCCTATGCAAGAGATGCAGGGGACACAGGTTTGATCCCTGAACTGAAAAGATCTCCTGGAGAAGGAAATGGGAACCCACTACAGTATTCTTGCTTAGAAAATCTCATAAATAGATGAACTTGGTGGGCTACAGTTCATGGGGTCACAAGGAGTTGGACATGACTTAACAACTGAGCATCCACCTTGCCCCCCATAAATGTTTTTTACCTCTTTGGTTAAATTTACATGTTTGTATTTTATTTGATGTCATTATATATGCAATTATTTTCTTAATTTCTCCACAGCATACTTTTATTGATAGATTTTTGTATCCTTTGATTTGCCGATTATTAGTTCCTTTTTTATTTTTTTTAGTGGAGTCTTTAGAGTATTCTATTTGCAACATTAAGTCATCTGCAAATAGTGACAGTTTTACTTCTTCCTTTCCAATTAGATGACTTTTATTATTCTTTTACTCTTGCCTAGTTGCTGTGGCTAGGATTTACAGTACTGTGTTGAATAAAAATGGTAAGGTTGGGCATCTTTGCCTTTTCCTGATTTATAGGAAAAGCTTTCAGTTTTTCACTGTTGAATGTGACTGGCTTTGGATTTTTCATATAAGCCTAAATTATGTTGAGGTTAAGTTCCCTCTATATTCACTTTGTTGAGAGTTTCTATAATAAGTGGATGTCAAGTTGTCTAGAGTTTCTTCTGCATCTATTGAGATAATCATATGATTTTAATCCTCCAATCTGTTAATGTGCTACATCATCTTAAATGACTCAAAAATGTTGAAACATCCTCACATCTTTTGAAAAACAAAACTTGATTGTAGTGAATGATCCATTCAAAGTATTGTTGATTTCGTTTGCTAATATTTTGCCAAGGATTTTTGAATCTATGTTTATCAGTGATATGGGCCCATAATTTGTGTGTGTCTATGTGTGTGGTGGGGTGGTCCTTGCCCTGGTTTTCATATCAGGGTAATGCTAGATTTGTTAAATGCATTTAGATATGTTTGCAAGGCTTCCTTCCTCTTTATTTATTTGTATGTGTGTGTGAAAGTTTAACAAAACTTGATTATTAAATCATTTTTTAAAGTTTTGTATTGGTAGAATTCTGTAAAGAAGCCACCTGGTCCTGGGCTTTTGTTTTCTGGGAGATTTCACACTACTATTTCAATCTCCTTATTAGTAGTTGGTCTATTCATATTTTTATTTTCTTCATGATTCATTCATAGAAGAATATGTGTTTCTATGAATTTACCTATTTCTTTAGATTGTTGTGTCTATTGGTGCATAGGTTTGTTTGTATAGGTTCTTTCTCAGAACCACTTTGCTATATTCTATAGATTTTTCTTATGCTGTATTTATGTTCTCATTCATCTCTAGTTTTTTTTTTTTATTATTACCCATTGGTTATTTGGTAGTATATTGTTTAATCTTCATATTTTTGTCCTCTTTTTCACCATTTTTTTTTCTCGTGATTGATTTATATGTTCTTACCATTGAGATCAGGTATGACTGCAATCTTCTTAAATGTCCTGAGATTTGTTTTGTGACCTAACATGTGAACTATCTTGGAGAATGTTCCATGTGTGTCTTGTTCCATAGACAAGAATTTCTATTTTGCTGATTTTGGATAGGGTGTTCAATATATCTATCAAATTCATTTGATGTAGGGTATTGTTTAGGTCTACCCAGAGAGTAAAGACTTTGCCTTCAAGGAATGAGGCCCAAGTTCAATCCCTTGGTTGGGAAGATCCCTTGGAGAAGGGAATGGCAGCCCACTCCAGTATTCTTGCCTGGGGAACTCCATGGACAGAGCAGCCTGGTAGGCTAGAGTCCACAGGGTCACAACGAGTTAGACACAACTGAACAACTAAGACACACACACAGTTTCTTTATTGATTGTCTGCCAGGATGACCTGCATAGTGATGTAACTGAGTTGTTAAAACTCCCTTATTATTATGGTATTGCTTTCAATTTCCCTTTGTAAGTATGCTGATATTTACTTTATATATTTCAGTGTTATGTTAGGTACATATACATTTATAAATGCTATATCTTATTGGTAAAATGACTCCATTGTCTTTTATTATAGTCTTTGTTTTAAAATCTATTTTTTTTTCTGAAATAAGTATCATATCAGTTTCTTGCCCTCTGAAATTCCATTTCTTTATGAAATGTGGATAAAAGAGCATATACTTCAGTGCTGTGGGAAGTAACTGAGGTAAATGCATATAGAGTACTTAGTAGAGTTAGTAAGTACTTAAAAATGTTAACCCATTATTATTAGATACAGAATATACTATTTTCCAGAAAGCTGTCTCCTATGTAGACTGCATGCACAATCCTGCTGCAGAGGGGCTGCAGCTGCTCCCAAAGTGTGCTGGTGGGCAAAGCTGGCCTCTAATGGCTGAAGGCCCTGGTCAAAATAGCTGCTGGACACTGGTGGACAGAATCACATTCCAGATGGTTTTGTGATGTTTTGGGGACTTATCTTTCTTATGAAGGATCTTAGGGTTGGGGTGCATGAGGTGAAGTTGAAATCTCTTGCTTCTCAGGATAACTATCCATACCTTGTGCCTACAAGCTGAACTGCTATGGCTAGGATATGCTATGTTGCTTCGCCTTTTTTTTTTTTTTTTCCCTTGGTATGGTGTACTGCTGCACTCAGTGCCCCTGACTCTTGCCTATGCCAGAGAATCCTGGATACACAGGGAAGTCTAGGTCAGTTTCTTGGTTCATGGGACCTTATGAAAGAGGTCACACTATCTTCATTACCTCCACCATAGTTTGCTCTCAGGTAAAACAACAGGGAGGGAACACAGCCCCTCCCATAAACACAAAATTAGATCAAATATTTACTGAGAATGAAGTGAAGTGAAGTTGCTCAGTGGTGTCCCACTCTTTGCGACCCCATGGACTGTAGCCTATCAGGCTTCACAGACCATGGGATTTTCCAGGCCAGAGTACTGGAGTGGGTTGCCATTTCCTTCTCCAGAGGATCTTCCCAACCCAGGGACTGAACCCAGGTCTCCCGCATTGTAGGCAGATGCTTTACCCTCTGAGCCACCAGGGAAGCCCAACTTCTGAGAATTGCCCTGCCCAACAGAACAAGCCTGGCCCTTCAGAAATGGTGTGGACCTAACAGAAGCAGAAGATATTAAGAAGAGGTGGCAAGAACACATAGAAGAACTATACAAAGAAGATCTTCACAACCCAGATAATCACGATGGTGTGATCACTCACCTAGAGCCAGACAACCTGAAATGAGAAGTCAAAAGGACCTTAGGAAGCATCACTATAAACAAAGCTAGTGGAGGTGATGGAATTCTAGCTGAGCTAGTTCAAATCCTAAAATATGATGCTGTAAAAGTGTTGCACTCAATAGTCCAGCCAATTTGGAAAATTCAGCAGTGGCCACAGGACTGGAAAAGGTCAGTTTTCATTCCAGTCCCAAAGAAAGGCAATGCCAAAGAATGCTCACAATACCACACAATTGCACTCATCTCATGTGCTAGTACAGTAATGCTCAAAATTCTCCAACTCAGGCTTCAACAATATGTGAACTGTGAACTTTCAGATGTTCAAACTGGTTTTAGAAAAGGCAGAGGAACCAGAGATCAAATTGCCAATGTTCACTGGATCATCAAAAAAGCCAAAAAAAAAATCCAGAAAAACTCTATTTCTTCTTTTTTGACTATGCCAAAGCCTTTGACTGTGTGGATCGAAATAAACTGTGGAAAGTTCTGAAAAAGATGGGGATACCAGGACACCTGATATGCCTCTTGAGAAATGTGTATGCAGGTCAGGAAGCAACAGTCAGAACTGGACATGGAACAAGAGACTGGTTTCAAATAGGAAAAGAAGTACAGCAAGGCTGTACATTGCCACTCTGCTCATTTAACTTATATGCAGAGAACATCATGAGAAACGCTGGGCTGGAGGAACCACATGCAGTAATCAAGACTGCCAGGAGAAATATCAATAACCTCAGATATGCAGATGACACCACCCTATGGCAGAAAGTGAAGAAGAACAAAAGAGCCTCTTGATGAAAGTGAAAGAGAAGAGTGAAAAAGTTGGCTTAAAACTCAACATTCAGAACACTAAGATCATGGCATCTGGTCCAATCAATTCATGGCAAATAGACTGGGAAAGAGTGGAAACAGTGGCAGACTTTATTTGGGGGGCTCCAAAATCACTGTAGATGGTGACTGCGGCCATGACATTAAAAGATGCTTACTCCTTGGAAGGAAAGTTATGACCAACCTAGACAGCATATTAAAAAGCAGAGACATTACTTTATCAACAAAAGTCAATCTAGTCAAAGCTATGTTTTTTCCAGTAGTCATGTATGGATGTGAGAGTTGGACTATAAAGAAAGCTGAGTGCCAAAGAATTGATGCTTTTGAACTGTGGTGTTGGAGAAGACTCTTGAGAGTCCCTTGGACTACAAGGAGATCCAACCAGTTGATCCTACAGGAAAACAGTCCTGAATATTAATTGGAAGGACTGATGCGGAAGCTGAAGCTTCAATACTTTGGCCACCTGATGCAAAGCACTGATTCATTGGAAAAATCCTGATGCTGGGAATGATTGAAGGCAGGAAAAGAAGGGGATGACAGAGGATGAACTGATTGGATGGCATCACTGACTCAATGGAAATGAGTCTGAGCAAGCTCCAGGTGTTGGTGATGGACAGGGAAGCCTGGCATGCTGCAGTCCATGATACACAAAGAGTCAGACATGACTGAATAAATGAACTGGACTGTACTTAGTATGACTGCATCTCTATTTCTCCTACCTGCCCTTTGTTGTTATCCTTTCACCCTTTGTTGTGGAGATTGTTTTCATCCTGTTTTCAGGCTGTCTTCAGAGCAAATTATCCCATATTTAGCTATCTGAGGGAAAATGTGCTTTCCACCATCTTGAATCTTCCCCAATGGTTGCTTTTAAATTATCAAATGTAAAGAAAAATATGAGCAATTATTTTTGAATAAAATCATAGATATTGAGGCATTAATATGTTGGTTAATTTGGGTTTAAACCAATGAAGAGAGATCTGTGCTTGTGCTTTATGCCAGTAATTGTCTTACCAAGAGTTCAGACATGGCAATCTATGGAAGAAAACCTTCCAATTGTATTTGTCAAAATACACAGTTATGACCTGTTAGTGCACCATAAAATTAACTTAGTGAGATGTGAACAATATTTAAAAATAGATTACAACATGTTAAAAAATAGAGAAGTGCTTTCATATAGTTAGGGGAAATTATTTTTTCACACTGTGTGTGTGTGTGTGTGTGTGTGTGTGTGTGTGTGTGTGTGTGTAAGTGAGTGAGTAAACTGTTAAATATTAATTGTGGGTTATGCTTGAATTTTCATAGGATACCTTACAATGAATATAAACTAATAGATCCTAAATGAATATACTCAATCAGCTTTCAATAAAAAGAGTAAATAAAGTAATCATTAATATATCTTCCTTAGAAAATAGATATTTTAAGTGAGAAAAGAATAGATAAAAGTTTCGTAGATAGTTAAGAAAAACAAGAAGAACTGTCATGACCTCTGTGAAAATTCAAGTAAGTCAATAATGAAAACTAATTAAACTTAGCAAATTAGACATCTTATTGAACAGGAGATAATCACCACTTTGTTCTGTAAATTATAGGTAATTACTATCACACAAAAAAAGTTCTATCTCAATACAAGATTAATACAGAACATTTGTTCCATACTTTATAATGAATTTGATTCATGTTATCTTAGTATAAGATACTTATGTCTTAGGGTGAGATATGTCATA
The DNA here is from genome assembly GCF_016772045.2 of Ovis aries. NCBI lineage: Eukaryota > Metazoa > Chordata > Mammalia > Artiodactyla > Bovidae > Ovis > Ovis aries. The sequence continues at coordinate 64,574,974 of NC_056062.1, read as the reverse complement.
GTAAGTAACCCACATGTTATATGATATATAACATTGACTTTTGCTGTCTACATGATCTTAGACAAATTATTTAGCCTCTTTATTAAATGCAGACATGAAAGTATATTTTCCTATTAAGGGAATTTTTTAAATTAAATAAGTCATTAAAAGTACTGTGAATGACACCTGGCATGTTGCTAAATGTTCAGTAAATGTGATTTTATTTTTCAAGTAGTTCTTGATTTTTTTTTCCCTCAGAAACCCATAATTTTCTCAGAGAAGGTATTCAATAAATAAAATTTGTTGATTTGAACTGAATTGATGACATGGGTTGGATAAGTAAAATGACTTCCTTTGTGCATATGAAGGATTAGATTTAGTGATTTTTTTTTCCAGGTTTATACACATAGTTTAGGGAAGGCTAGGCTTCTGACCTAGTTCTTATGACTCATAAATCAGGGCTCTTCCATGAGGCAAGTCTAATTTACCACTGAGTTAATTTTTAAAACAACTTTGCTACCTTTGTGATTATATTTTATGAACATAAAACCCAAAACTTTCTGGAAAATAGCATATTCTGTATCTAACAACTAGTTAACATTTTTCAAGTACCTACTAACTCTACTAAGTACCCTGTATGCATTATCTCATTTACTTCTCATAACACTGAAAAATATGTTCTTATTATCCACATTTCAGAGAAAGAAACTGAATTTCAGAGAAGTTAAATAGCTTGATCAGAGTTGTTATTTGGCAAGTTCTAAATCAATATTTGAACCACAAATTTGACCCAGTTTTATGGGTTCTATCATCAACCTTTTCTTAATCTAACCCAGAAAAGATATTACAAAATCTGAGACAAATTTTGATTCTTCCTTTGTAGGTCCTTGCTACATACCCTTAGGAGGAGAAGCAGGATGGAGAGAAAAGGAACAGAAACCTTGCTAACCATTCCCTGCTTTTTTGTTCATTCAGCATTATAATTTTGTTTGAGTTCTGTGGTATATATGTATTTAGATAGATTACTAATTTTAGTCAAATAGACAATACAACCTTTAGAAATCCCCAAATAATGAATCTTCTATTAGTGTAGAGCACATTAATAAATTTTATAATAAAGAATAGCTGAGTGATCTGTGGCAATAGAGAAACATTGAAAGGAAAATCAGCTATGTATAAAAACAGGATATACCTGAATGATAAGATGAGTAGAAAGATATGAAGTGATAAGTCATTATTTATGGTATCTTTGAAAAATGAATATATTTACAAACTGCAAAAGCATATTTCAGAAAACATTTGTTTATAATTCTAATGTGTTCTTATTTATATGTTAGTTGAGTTAGAATTACAGTATTTAATTGTTTTTCTTATTTCTCATATAAGTGTAGGTTTTATATAATGTATAGGTAGGAAATATTTCAGAAATCATACTTCAGCTATGAATTTTCTTTATTGCCCTTTCCCTCATGATTTCCTTGCTTTTATCTTTATGATTATGCTTTTGCACCAGAGATGGTTTTCACTTACCTTATTTGTATTCACTGCTGTGATGACCCAGACACATTGTGCATTGCTGTCATACTGGAATGGAAAGTTGGGAGACGTAAATGTTCCACTTGGTCCTTGAAGATTAGAGCCACATGTCTTCACTAAAAGAGAAATCACATTTTAAAAGGTGAGCATGTGCCACATGCAAAATCACAGCATTAAAATATCTTGCAAATAGACTTTAAATTCAAAATTGCACAATAATAACCACATTCAGTTCAGTTCAGTCGCTCAGTTGTGTCCGACTCTTTGCGACCACATGAATCGCAGCACACTAGGCTTCCCTGTCCATCACCATCTCCCGGAGTTCACTCAGACTCACGTCCATCGAGTCCGTGATGTCATCCAGCCATCTCATCCTGGGTCGTCCCCTTCTCCTCCTGCCCCCAATCCCTCCCAGCATCAGAGTCTTTTCCAACCACATTGAAATATGTATAATGACATTCTAATGTGACTTATCAAAATGAGAGTGGTTTTTACATCCTGAAGTTCACAAGTCATATTTTAAACATTAATTGAAAATAGTTATGAATAAAAGTGTGAGGCATGATAAATTATTCTATGACTGTAAATAGGTTAGTTTAATTAGACAGAGGTCATATTTATTCAGTATTGTGTTAAGAAAATTCTATAAAGAAGAAGAAATAAAGCTTTGGATTGATTAAGCAATCTAAATAGTGTTTTCCTTTCTATTTATTAAGTACACTAGGACTCATAATAGCATAATACCATAAAACTTGCAATTGAGCCATCAATATTAAAACTACTTTTTCTGTTCTTAGGACTGTGAACTAGGCCATTCAGACTGCAAAAAAAGCTGCACTAAAGTAATTTTAATAAATACCTACAAAATCTGTGTTATAATAGTTCTTCAGTTTTCTAACTAATCTCTCTTCTAGTTAACCAAAGAGTTACTGACCACACTGTATCTGAGGCTTGACTTCCTTCTTGAGTGCCACAAAAGTTTCTAGGTGGTATTACTTTTGATATGCAATTTTTGCCTCATTCCATTAAAATACTGCCTAAGTCATCTCCCCCCCCCCATACATCAAATGTAATTCACTGTATTTTTAAATCATGTACAGTTTAACTTAGATTTTTCATATGCACATACGACTTTACATATAATCATTTTGAAGTTCATTAATGGAGGTCCCCAAAGTTATTTTGACGTGTCCAAGATCTTCAACTAGTAACTAGTATAGTTAAGATTTGAGCTCAGGTCTTCCCATTCCAAGTCTTATCTTTTTATCATGAAATGTGTGTCTTCCTAGTATGTTAAAAATGTAATTTTTTGCTAGTTTCCGCCCCCCCCCCCTTTAGCTCATATTTTGCATAAATCTATTTTTGACAACTTTCTGGTGATTCAATGATTATTTTTAATCTTCTCTTGTTTGTGTATGATTTCTAAATTTTAAACAATATAAATACTATTTTATAAAAAATAATTAATTATATTTTCCCTCAACATTAATTACCAATCTTTGCTTTTTTCATTTGCTACCTCCCTCCTTGTAAGTCTACCATGCTCACTACTCCATTTTCTTCTCTCCTGTTCAATTTTCAATTTCCAATTTCTGCATTATTAATACTTTGGCTGATTTTAGGCTACCAAAGTTCTATCAAGGCCTTACAAAATTTCTGATGCCTCACAAAATTTTTTCCTAGATTTATTGAGACATATTGATATATAACATTAAGTTTAAGGTGAACAACATGAAGACTTAATTAACATTTCCATTACCTAACATAATCAGCATTTGTATGTGTGTGTGAATGTTTAGTGAGAATGTTTAAGATCTATTCTCTTAGTAACTTTTGAGCATGTGATACAGCATCAGTAACTACAAATCACCGTACTGTATATTATACTTTCAGAAGTTATTCATCTGATCAACTGGAAGTTTTCTCCCTTTAACCTAGCACCTCAAGACTCACTTTTAAGAACTGCTATTCTACCATCGGACAATTGCATTCATTTCCCATGCTAGTAGGTAATGGTTAAAATCTTGCATGCTAGGCTTCAGCATTAGACCAACCAAGAACTTCCAGATGTCCAAGCTAGGTTTAGAAAATGAAGAGGAACCAGATATCAAATTGCCAACATTTGCTGGATCACAGAAAAAGCAAGAGAATTCCAGAAAAATATCTACCTTTGTTTCATTGACTATGCCTTTGACTATGTGGGTCATAACAAACTGTGGAAAGCTCTTCAGGAGATGGTGAGGGACGGGAGGCTTGGCATGCTGAATTCCACAGGGTTACAAAGAGTCAGACCTGACTGGGCAACTGAACAACAACAATATTCTACTCTCTGGTTCTGTGAGTTTGTCATTTTTAGATTCCACATTGAGAGCATTATACTGCAACTTCTTTAAGTCTTCCATGTTCACTAGTCTATGTTTTCCTTCACATTCCCCCCGCCCCTTTTTTTTTAAACTTTATTGGAGCATAGTTACTTTACAATGTTGTGTTAGCATCTGCTATACAGCAGAGTGAATCAGTTGTATGTATATATATACCCCCTCTTTTTAGACTTCCTTCCCGTTTAGGTCACCAAAGATCATCGAGTAGAGTTCCCTGTGCTATACAACAGGTTCTCATAGTGTGCAAATGTCAATCCCAATCTCCCAATTCAAATCTCATACCCAATTCATACCAATTCATAACCCTCTTTGGTTAAAACAAAATATGGATGCTCACAATCTATGGCAGCACTCAACATTATCTCAGAAGTTCTAGGTAATGCAATAGAGTTGGGAAAATTTTGGAAAGCACTACAAAATTCAAAAAAACAAAAAGTATCATTTTTTAACTAAATATGCTATTTGCCTACTTAAGTTCAAGAAAGTTAATAATGTATCTACAATTTGTACTACTTTATATTTTAGTCACATAAGCTTCCTTTGAAGAAGAAATGCATGTGAAAATATAAAGTTCTCTATTATAACTGTAAGAGTTGGCAATTCAAATTGAAAGATCAAATTCACACAAGCAACAAAGTGAACATGTAATTTTTAAAAACATTTGGCAAGAAAGGTAAAAGTCTTCCATAAAAAGAAGCATAAAAAATTTCAGAAGGAAATGAAATAAAACCTGTTTAAGTACCAAGACAGGTTGTGTTCTATGTAAGAACCCATATAACTGGAAAGAAAGGTTGCATTCTGCATGGAAAGGCTTTCACAAAAATGTTAACATCCTGATTTTAGGGATTTAAAATGAATTGATACAAATCATGTAATTTTCATATATTCTATGTATCTATGATTATCTTAATTCAGTGTTTTTGACAGTTATTTTACAATATTCTATATGTTTTATTCATATGTCACCTATGTTTTTAAAAAGGTAGAGAATAATGGTTAATTTATCATTTTCCAGCTTTGTTTTGGAAGTGAAATGAGTTTATATATATGGAAACATTGTGAGCTACGTAATTATCTGTAAAGAGGATAATGCTGTTTCAAGAAAATGATATAAGTATAGTAGGAGAAACCAAAAAAAAAAAAATCAACCCTAGCTTCTCTATCAATATACTGTAGTCTTATTCTTCCCTCAGGTCAAGCACATACAGTTAACTATGCTCAGAAGAACATCTATGAAAAAAGGTTAAATACAATGAAATATGATTTGGTTCAACTGTAACCTTCAGGCATTTAAATTTGTGCTAGATATAATGTTTCAACTACTTGAGCAAGACAAGCAAAAGTTTTATTTTCTGGTTGAGTAAGAAACATTCAATTCACAGGTTAAATATTATTTTTGCATGCAATATATCAACTGGGTCCTGTCTATAGTTGTCTCTGAGTCTACTGAACCCTGAAGTATCTCTTTTAGTCTCTCTTCCAGAATCTTTTTTTTTTTTTGTAATATTGAGGGACTTTGTTGATCTTGTTCCAACATATTCTCAGGATTTGAACATTTTATAAAGCTCCTTCCACTCACTTACTTGCAATTCCTACAACACACTGAGGATATTTGCACTTTAAGACCTTAGTACTTGTTGTATTTCTCACTTTATATAGGTTTCTCCTCAAAGAGTTCTTAATAGTCTGTTCTATCTGAATAATCTATCTAAACTTTGATTTTTAACCTTCATATACAATTGTATACATAGATATCCATATTTATGAAAAGTATATACATATACAAACGTGTACAGACACACACATATATACAATTGTTTATTGTCTCTTTTCATTATTAGAATATTTACTTCATGAGAGCAAGGACTCGTTTTATTCACCATGGTGTCTCCAGTGCCTAGAACAGCATGTGGCACATAGTAGATATTCATTAAATATAGGAATGAATGAATGAATGAACCCGTGACTAAAATAATGAGAGTTAACAACAAAGATTCGATTTTGTTTCTGACTGGTATCTCCCCACTACTCCCCAACCCATCTGGCTTTTGGATATAGTGGCAATTTAAGCTACCACCCTTTTGTAGATATTCTCTTCCACAAATGTTTCACTAACAGCTCTGTGAACAAGTAAGTTCTACTGTCTCCTGCTCTGGGCTTCCCTGGTAGTTCAGATGATAAAGAATCCACCTGCAATGCAGGAGGCCTGGGCTCAATTCCTGGGTTGGAAAGATCCCCTGGAAGAGGGCATGGCAACACATTCCAGTATTTCTGCCTGGAGACTCTCCATGGACAGAAAAGCCTGGCAGGCTACAGTCCATGGGATCACAAATAGTTAGACACAACTGAGCATAGTCTCCTGCTCTAAGGCTGTCCGTTGGGTATGGTGGAAGACTTCTAGCAAGTAGTAATTCTTTGTTATGAGGGGTATGATATGAGGGGTATGATGTGTCTTTAACAGAATCATCAGGATGAAGTCCAAGTGGCTTTGTAGTCTGTGTACCTCCACTATCCCTGCCTCTTCTACCTCCTTTGTGTTCACACTTGAGCAAATCCAAACCATCTGAATCTCATTATTTCACCTGTAAACTTAGACAGTTAAACTATATCACCCACACCCTCTGCCAGGCATACAGTGACTTTACAATTATATTATGCATTTATCTCTGTGCTCTTAATGGCTTCTCCAAATAGGTGCAAAGAGGTTAGTAGAGCTTGGAAGTTACGTTGTTGTCCAATCTCAGTGATATAACCTTATTGTTATTAAAATGGTTTGATGGCATATAAAACATGGAAATTTGTGTTTTTTAATATAAATTTATTTATTTTAATTGGAGGTTAGTTACTTTACACTATTTTATTGGTTTTGCCATATATCAACATGAATCCGCCACAGGTATACACATGTTCCCCAAAACTCAATGTGAATTCAGATGTATTTGTAATATTTCTCTTTTATTTCACCTGTAGGTTAATATTGTGATCTTACCCTAGCAGAAGTATTTCCATTTATATCTTTGAATATCTACAGTGATCTCTTTGCTCATTATCCAGGGATGTGGACACACAGTGTTAGATTATTTCTGAGAATAATCTGACATCGGCCATGAAAGAAACTATATTTTTTTATGCTACACAAGAGGTGGTAGACAAAGCAGGTGATACTAATTTTAACTTTGTAGAGTTTCTACCACTTCTAGAAATTCTAACTTGTAATTTGGAAAACTGGATGTTTTAATAAGGTATGATGATGAACACATATAACAATGAATAAGCACGAACAGCCCAAACTTTGTGAGTTTCATCAAGTCAGAACAGCTTAGACTATGTGAGATGTACCAACAAAAAATTTACTTTTTTAGGGTTTCTGATGGGGCCCTGTGAGGTATGATGATAAATACTGCTAGGAAAAAAACTAAAATGACTAAAACTGAATGTGTTTGGTATTTAATGATGAACAACTACTAGTATTCATCGAGAACTGAACATGGAGTGACATGTGGTTACTTCCCCACATGAAAGGGAACACTCCCTGATCTCACAGAGGTAAACTACAGTAAATATTACTCATAATTTCCTTCTAATATGTCTTAAGGAGATCCAACCAATCCATTCGAAAGGAGAGCAGTCCTGGGTGTTCTTTGGAAGGACTGATGCTAAAGCTGGAACTCCAATACTTTGGCCACCTCATGCGAAGAGTTAACTCATCGGAAAAGATTCTGATGCTGGGAGGGATTGGGGACAGGAGGAGAAGGGGATGACAGAGGATGAAATGGCTGGATGGCATCACCGACTTGATGGACATGAGTTTGAGTAAACTCAGGGAGTTGGTGATAGACAGGGAGGCCTGGTGTGCTGCAATTCATGGGGTTGCAAAGAGTTGGACACGACTGAGTGACTGAACTGAACTGAACTGAATCTGTCTTTGCCCAAACACCACCAGTGGTAACTGAACTCTCTTTTTACTATCTGTGCTTTGCAACAAAGTTGATAGCTTTTGTTTTTATCATAAGATTAATTAAAGCATAAAGTAGGGCTTTTATTATACTGATTTGAATTATTTTCTTTCCAAAAAAACTATCTCCTGGGACTGAGTAAGAACCAGGAGAGGAAAAAGAAAGTGGGGATAGTACCTCACTGAATAATAATTTTATAAATGTAAATTTCTTTTGGATTTCATGGTAGGGAAGTAAGCAAATGATATGTTATAAACAAGAATTTTTGATCTTGGGTGCTTGAAAAAATCAGACTTATTATAGTTTTAGAAATTTTAGTAAGAATCTAGCACTTAAACCTTTTTATGTCCATGATATAAACTGATATTTAGCTTATATTGTAAGCTTATAGCAACTGATACAATATAAAATGATAACAATATATGGCAATAAATGATAACACAATATATAATGCAATATATTAATGTCACACTGCAAATTAATATTTTTATTATTTACTAACCAAACACATTCCAGATATAAAAACACATATGATTGAACAGTTGAGAACTTTTGTCCAGAGAATGTAATCATTAAGCTGTTCACTGAAAATAAAAAGAACTTTCAAATTTAGTGGATTTTTTTAGATGCTATATTTTTAACTAATTTGTGAAAGCTGAATGCTGTATGCTAATTATTCTGAAAATTCATGTATTCCAAAAACATTAAGTGAGTAGATATTCTGCTTGATACAGTGCCAGAGACTGAAAGTGGCAACATAAAAAAGAGTCAAGGTCTCTGCCCTCACAGAGTTTATAGTCTAGAAGAGATGAGAAATACTAAACTAGGAGATAACATTGGATTTATAAGATACTACAGGGAGGCCTGCAATGCTGTGATTCATGGAGTCGCAAAGAGTCGGACACGACTGAGCGGCTCAACTGAAGTGAACTGATGGGCATAATAGACCAGGAAAGGTTATTGAAGTAGATAACAGATCAGGAAAGATTACTAGGAAGTAACATAGAAAAATAATTGTTTTACTTCTATGTTTTATGCCCCTTCCCATCTAGTAATTTGGCATTTTTTTCTCCAATGGCTTTTATAGAAACCTGTAAAAAGCAAACAGAAGAAAATTGACGGTGAACTTGTATATAACAAGGTACTTGTTTCTATGTAACACTTTTAGAGACATTATCTCTTAAAATTAATATGTGATCATTACTATTAGAGATAGTTGAATGGAAATGCCTCAGGGATAATCTAAGGAAAAAACAATCAACCCATGTTGGCAGATATATATGTTTTAAATATAAAACAACCTACTGATAAAATTGCCAACATCCACTGGATCATTGAAAAAGCAAGAAATTCCACAAAAACATCTCTTTCTGCTTTATTGACTATGCCAAAGCCTTTGACTGTGTAGACCACAATAAACTGTGGAAAATTCTTCAAGACATGGGAATACCAGACCACCTAACCTGCCTCTTGAGAAACCTGTATGCAGGTCAGGAAGCAACAGTTAGAAATGGACATGGAACAACAGACTGGTTCCAAATAGGAAAAGAGGTACCTCAACACTGTATATTGTCACCCTGCTTATTTAACTTATATGCAGAGTACATCATGAGAAACACTGGGCTGGATGAATCACAAGCTGGAATCAAGATTGCTGGGAGAAATATCAATAACCTCAGATATGTAGATGACACTACCTTAATGGCAGAAAGTGAAGAACTAAAGAGCCTCTTGAAGAAAGTAAAAGAGGAGAGTGGAAAGTTCCCTTAAAGCTCAACATTCAGAAAACGAAGATCATGACATCTGGTCCCATCACTTCCTGGCAAATAGATGGGAGAACTGTGGAAAGTGTCAGACTTTATATTTCTGGGCTCCAAAATCACTGCAGATGGTGACTGTGGCCATGAAATTAAAAGACGCTTACTCCTTAGACTCTGATCCTGGGAAGGGTTGGGGGCAGGAGGAGAAGGGGACGACAGAGGATGAGTTGGCTGGATGGCATCACTGACTCGATGGACGAAAGTTGGCAATGGACAGGGAGGCCTGGCATGCTGCGATTCATGGGGTCGCAAAGAGTCGGACATGACTGAGCGACTGAACTGAACTGACTGGCTCCTTAGAAGGAAAGTTATGACCAACCTAGACAGCATATTAAAAAGCAGAGACATTACTTTGTCAACAAAGGTCCATCTAGTCAAGGCTAGTCAAGTCCATCTAGTCAAGGTTTTTCCAGTGCTCATGTATGGATGTGAGAGTTGACTATAAAGAAAGCTGAGCACAGAATTGATGCTTTTGAACTGTGGTATTGGAGAAGACTCTTGAGAGTCCCTTGGACTGCAAGGAGATCCAACCAGTCTATCCTAAAAGAGATCAGTCCTGGGTGTTCATTGAAAGGACTGACGTTGAAGCTGAAACTCCAATACTTTGGCCAACTGATGCGAAGAGCTGACTCATTGGGAAAGATCCTGATACTGGATAAGGATAAGATCCTGATCCTGATAGAGGATAAGATGGTTGGATGGCATCACCTACTCAATGTACATGGGTTGAGGTGCACTCCTGGAGTTGGTGATGGACAGGGAGGCCTGGCATGCTGTGGTTTGTCAGGTCGCAAATAGACACAACTGAGTGACTGAACTAAACTGAACTGATAAAAAATGACTTTGAGAAAAATCAAATGGGTCAAGAAACTTAGAAATTTAGTTGGAAGTTATAGGAAGTACAAAAGATATATGAGTTCAAACAGAAAATAAATACTTTGAAAGGTATGAAAAATATTTTATAAATTAAAAATTAAAATGGAGGACTTTGTAAACTAGCAAATAAAATGCTCTGAGAAAGAAAAAAAATTGAAGAATTAATTTTTAACTGAGATCAGAAAAGATTTGCTATAAAAAATGAATAAAGCTTGGTAGAAATTTATTATCAAAGTTGACAAAGGAAAATAGGACAAATGAGAATTCCACCAGAACTAGTGTCTGTTCTCTTAACAGACATAAATAGGAATTGTGAAGTTTTCAGACAAATAATAAACAGCTTTAAATAATGTACAGATATATGAGTTAACTATCAGAATTTTAGTCTCTCTGCATCATATTTGGCATAGTTCTTGAAGGACAATGTTCAACTATACTTTATCTTTCTCTTGCATTCTTTCTTCCTGGGAAGGGAAACTCCTAATAGTTTGGAAAGCTTCACATGAAGTTATTTTTATTATTAAGTGAAATCCTACATTAGCATTTCCTCTATAACAATCTAAACCCAAAAATGTAGATTTAAGCAAAGCCTTGAAATATGGTTACAATTCTTTCAATATTTCAGAATCTCATTTATTCTTGTTTTATTTGTTTAGTAACTATTTAATATAGTATACAATTTCATTACCTGAAAAATACAGAACTAATAAACTAAGATCTGTATTGAACTTCAAATAAATGCATATAGAAACAGTTCTCCGAATCAATTAAAATTCTCATATTGTTGACTGTTAGTCATGAAACACACACACACATACCTACATACATGCATCTGAAAGTGAATGATAAAACCTATTTAAACCAGTGCCTGGAACTGAATAAGCAGTACTTATCCCTGAATAAGTAGTTCAGCTCAGTAACATTTAATTGGACATCCTAGTCTCCATGTCTTCATGAGATGCTGATAAAATATCAGAAGCAGAGTAACAATTAGGACTAATCATCAAATAGATCTGAGTGTCATCTGCAGAAGAATGAAGGTCTAATCCATGTCTTCACTGAAAGGAAGCATATAAATATGGAATAATACTGAAATGAACCCAGGGCAGGGAACTGAAAAACAGAGAAGAGGCTATGAAAGGGACAGAATTAAAATTAGCAAGAAGCAGACTGCACAGGATCAGATAAATCTGATTAAAATTCAGCAAATGCAATTTATATTAAAAAGGAGAATCAAGCACACAAATTTTCAAGACATAAAAGTGTTTTTTTTTCTTTCCTAGTTCTTGGATGTTAGTAATTTAATCTAGTCATTAAGGTCATATTTACATATGATACGGCCTCTCCTTGAGGTTTGTAGCATCCCATTGGTATTAGGATGAGAGCACACATGGCATCAAGTCAGTGATTTTGATATGTGATTTATGTGAATTAATGTTTTATTATGCTTTATGATAAAAATAAAAGAAAATCCAACATAAACTAAGTTTATCAATAAGAGGGACAGATTATGTGGTAGGATAGAATGAGATAAATTATCATGTACAATATACATAGAAACCGTAGCATTCTTAAGGCCATCCAGTGGGAGAACAGGGTGGAAGAGAAATGGGAAGTTGGAAGAAAAGAAAGGAATAAGAACACGATGTGAGTAGGAAGATGGTATGTGGTGAAGAAGTCAGAGTTAAAAAAAAAAAAAAAAAAACAACCCTTGAGCAACTGGTAGGACAAAGAATTTAACAGGTAAGAGTATGTAATACTCAATTTCAAGCTGTTTGCCTACTTTTCATGTAGACAGCCCTCCATTTCAAATTATCAAGAAGATTAATTGAGCAAGTTATCACCAAGTTATCTATCACCTGTATATTCAAAACCTGTTCTTATTTGCTTGTTTAGATAAAATTAGGGACAATGTCTATTTGAATTTATATAGAATGTAAGTAATTCAGAAAATCAGAAACTTTAAGACAGAATTAACCATTTGACAGTAAGTATCCAGTTACTGTCAAGGAATTCACTGAAATCTCAGAGAAGACTCAGTTCAGTTCAGTTCAGTCCCTAAGTCATGTCTGACTCTTTGTGACCCCATGAATTGCAGCACGCCAGGCCTCCCTGTCAGTCACCAACTCCCGGAGTTCATTCAAACTCATGTGCATCGAGTTGGTGATGCCATCCAGCCATCTCATCCTCTGTCGTCCCCTTCTCCTCCTGCCCCCAATCCCTCCCAGCATCAGGGTCTTTTCCAATAAGTCAACTGTTCACATGAGGTGGCCAAAATTTAGACTTCCTTTATTTTTTAAAATTTTTATTTTACATCAGAGTATCATTGATTAACAATGCTGTATTAGTTTCAGGTATACAGCAAAGTGATTCAGTTATACATTACAAGTACCTATTATTTTTCAAATTCTTTTCTCACTAAAGTTATTATAAAATATTAAGCAGAGTTCCCTGTGTTATATAGTAGGTCCTTGTTGGCTATCTATTGTAAATATAGTACTGTGTGTGTCAATCCCAAATTTCCAATATATTCCTCTCCCATTATTCCCCTGGTAACAACAAATTCATTCTCTAAGATTTATAGTCTGTTTCTGTTTCATAAATGAATTCATTTGTACTTTTTTAAGATTCAGTATATAAGCAATAAATGATATTTGTCTTTCCCTGTTTTACTCAGTATGATAATCTCCAGGTCGACCCATGTTGCTGCAAATGGCATTATTTCATTCTTTTTAATGGCTGAGTAATATTCTATTGTGCATATGAACCGCATCTTTTTTATCCTTTCATCTGTTGATGGACATACAGATTGCTTCCATGTCTTGGCAACTGTAAACAGTGCTGTGATAAACACTTGGGTACATGCATCCTTTTGAACCAGACTTTTCTCCAGATATATGCCCAGGATTGGGATTTCTAGGCCATATGGTAACTCTATTTTTAGTTTTTTAAGGAACTTCCATTCTATTCTCCTTAGTGACTGCAACAATTTACATTCCCACCAACAATGTAGGACAGTTCCCTTTTCTCTACACCCTCTCCAGCATTTACTATTTGTAGACATTTTGATGATAGCCATTCTGACTGGTGTGAGGTCATGTCTCATAGTTTTGATTTGCATTTCTCTCATAATTAGCAACATTGAGCATCTTTTCATGTGCCTCTTGGCCATTTGTATATCTGATCAAGAGAAATGTTTAGACCTCCTTTTAAAAAAGAAATTAGACTATCTACTGTACATTTAAAAAGGCAGGAAACTTCAGTTGATGATTTGTAATTTTAAAATGCACCATTCTCTAAGTTACTTCCGTAGCTTTCACATGCTATTTTTTTTGAACTATTATTTTTTAGCTCATCCTACTAAAATTCATTCTTCCACATCCTTATTTGTACAGAGGATTTATACTTTTTCTTTTAAGTTTACCTACAAATAATTATTTTCCTCTATGTCAGCAACTATATCTTTTATCTCTGAGTGACATGAAGTTGGCTTAGTATATAACACATAGTAAATCCTCAGAAAACATTTAAGAAACTTAATTGATGAATAGCTAAACAAAAGCAAAATATGCCTAAGTATAAGAAATAAAAAGGCCAATGTTTATAACTCAAATGTTTCAATTAAAATGCAAGAAAAAGAGTCAGTTCATCAAAGAAGTAGGGAAATTGGGTATCACTTGTAATTCTGGACAATCCTTCAACCTAGTGAAAGGTGAAATGAATACTCTATGATGATTTATGGGCTTCCCTGGTGGCTCAGAGGTTAAAGCATCTGCCTCCAATGCGGGAGACCTGGGTTCGATCCCTGGGTCAGGAGGATCCCCTGGAGAAGGAAATGGCAACCCACTCCAGTATTCTTGCCTGGAGAATCCCATGGACAGAGGAGCCTGGTAGGCTACAGTCCACGGGGTCGCAAAGAGTCAGACACAACTGAGTGACTTCACCATTCACCACGATGATTTATTATAATTCATTTAAAAAGGATATTTATTCAATACCAAACATTGACTTAGAATGTTTCCATGCAAAAAGTTGAAGTCTTAAGAAGGAGTTAGATACAAACTGGTTATTTTAATTATGTATCATGAGTGATAAATAAAGGTAAACAAGTATTTTGGGACCATAAAGTGGACATTTTTACAACCTGGGAGTTTATAGAAGGTATCCTTGAGATAATGTCAGAGCTCAATCTTGAAAGGTTAAGACACATGAACTTAGATCAAAAATTCAGGAAGGGCTTCCAGGCAGAGGGAAAAGGGGACACTAAATAACATGTTGTGTAAAAGAAAACTATGCAAATCACAGAACATCTAAGATTGTTTGTAGCTGGATTCTTTAGATAGAGACAAAGAAGTACATGCCTATTCAAGGAGGGCCATAGATGACAGCCTATTGCAGTTGTTGGATCATTCATTTTTGGTCAAAATTAAGAGGATATTTGGTGATGTAGAAGAACATTTTACTTAACTGTGTCTATATTTTTAAGTTGATCAGTTCAAATGCCAAATGAAGACTGGATTTAAGTAAAACAAGATGCCCAGACACAAGAATGAAAAGTCAAGTCATATACTTTTCCCCCATCAGATCAATTCAGCTTGGTCGCTCAGTCGTGTCTGACTCTTTGAGACCCCATGAACTGCAGCATGCCAGGCTTCCCTGTACATCACCAACTCCCAGAGCTTACCCAAACTCATGTCCATTGAGTCAGTGATGCCATCCAACCATTTCATCCTCTGTTGTTCCTTTCTCCTCCCACCTTCAATCTTTCCCAGCATCAGGGTCTTTTCAGACGAGTCAGTTCTTCGCATCACATGGCCTAATAAATATTGGAGTTCCAGCTTCAGCATCAATGCTTCCAATGAATACCCAGGACTGATTTCGTTTAGGATGGACTGGTTGTATCTCCTTGCTGTCCAAGGGACTCTCATGAGTCTTCTTCAACACCACAGTTCAAAAGCATCAAGTCTTCAGCACTCAGCTTTCTTTATAGTCCAACTCTCACATCCATACATAATTATTGGAAAAAACATAGCTTTGACTAGATGGACCTTTGTTGGCAAAATAATGTCTCTGCCTAATTATCCCCCATATACTTATGCTTTTGAACTGCGGTGTTGGAGAAGACTCTTGAGAGTCCCTTGGACTGCAAGGAGATCCAACCAGTTCATTCTGAAGGAGATCAGCCCTGGGATTTCTTTGGAGGGAATGATGCTGAAGCTGAAACTCCAATAGTTTAGCCACCTGATGAGAAGAGCTGACTCATTTGAAAACACCTTGATGCTGGGAAAGGTTGAGGACAGGAAGAGAAGGGGATGACAGAGATTGAGATGATTGGATGGCATCACTGATTCGATGGATGTGAGTGAACTCCGGGAGTTGGTGATGGACAGCGAGGCCTGGCGTGCTGTGATTCATGGAGTCACAAAGAGTCAGACATGACTGAGCGACTGAACTGAACTGAACTGATACTTATGCTATTGTATTGGTATATAGTTCTATTTAGTTTTAACATAGGGGCCAAATATATTTATTTACTTAATTATTTACTCAGTTATTCATTCAATTAATGTTATTTATTATAGATACATGAGTCCACTCAACAGTATGAGAATTAGTGATCATATAGTTGTAAACCAGGCCTTGCCTTCCTAAATACCTCACACCTGAGGTCATTTCCTTCTCCAGTGCATGAAAGTGAAAAGTGAAAGGGAAGTTTCTCAGTCATGTCTGACTCAGCGACCCCGTGGACTGCAGCCTACCAGGCTCCTCCGTCCATGGGATTTTCCAGGCAAGAGTAGTGGAGTGGGGTACCATTGCCTTCTCCATGTTAGGTGTTAACTGTGGCTATATTTTAACCCTTAATGTTACTGCTAGGAAATTTTTAAAGTAGTTCAAAGTAGTCTTTTTTATCTTTAGTATCTTCTGCTCCTCAATCTTTTTATTTATACCAATAGGCTTGACAAATCCTTGGCTTTATGAAAACTCCATAACAGTCATCCAATTCCAAAAATAATGGGGCTTCATTAGAAGTCTTTTACTGCTCAACAAGTACATTATTCCTCTAAAGTGGTATCCAAGATTTTTATAAAGGAAAAAGAGAGAAAATTTAAAAAAAAAAAAGGACTGGGAGACTACTTCTTGGAATTGAGTCAGTGAATCCCAGCACATGAAAAATACTGATATACAAGAAATTATATTTCTCTATACAAAAAAATTATTTAAAAATACTAATAATTATTTCAAGAAACAAAATATGATTCTATAGAAGGTCAGTTTTCAAGATTATTCACTGTTTACACAACTCATTCCTATTCCAAGGGAACTAGTAGGTACAATGGCACTATTATATTAATCCAAGTGAAAGTTTTAAAAATTAGATATAAAAGTTATTATATAATATATATAATACAAAAGTCTTGGCACAAACCTACCATAAGAGAAAGGAGAAATAATAAATCAGTCCTAAATTATGTAGACATTGGATAGTATGGAAAATTAATCTATCCTTTGCTTGCTCTACTGAAAGAAGTTGGATGAAACTTAAAAAATCTGAGGCCCAGAAACAGGTTAACACTTCATAAGAAACTCTAGGAAAGAGTTTCCATAGACTGATATGTTTACAGGCAAATTATCTTAATCTAATCTTTCAAAATTTTAAATTAGTAAAAATACAAAAGGCCAATATTTATTCAATTTTGAGGAGTGAAATATGAATGTAAAATATGAAAATTAGATATGAAATGCTGAAAGGTGTACAATTGATCACCTGGTAATTAGGTTGGGAGTGGGGTATAAAAAGAAGGGAGTATGTGGCCATCTGCAAACATTCCCAGATTAAAGGAGGAGACTTCTACTGAAAAATGTTTAGACACATCTGAATTAGATCCAAGATTGCAAGTTCTCCCAATTTTTCAAGGGAAGTTCATGTGAAATCTTAATTTATTCAATGTTGATAAATTTATTTAAAATATATTGACCCCATAATAGCCAAAAAATCCATAAGCTAATTCTGGACCCCTTACTTATAATGTCTCAGTCACATATTCATTTTTGCATGAAATTAAAACAAACAGCATATGATTTCAATTAAACAAAGGTGGAAAACATAATTACAAACTATTTCAGTTACTAGACTGCAACAAACTGTTTTAATACTGCTAATTGAAAAACATAATTTTAAAAATTGCTTTTAAAATGATAATCTCTTAACCATTTATTTATTTTATTCTCCTCTTCAATGTCATTTATTAAATTACAATTTTTATTTTGGAATAATTTTGTATTCATAGAAAAGATGTGGAAATCATACAAAAGTCTCCAAGTACATCTTACTCAGTTCCTTTTAATGCTAATGTTTTGTATAACCATAATCCATTTATCAAAAGTAAGAAAGTATCATTGGTATATTACTATTAACAGAACTCTAGACTTTATTTGTAGTTCAAAAACTTTTTACACTAATATTACTTTTTTCTATTTCAGGAGCTTACCCAAGATATCACATTACATGAATTTATGTTTCTTTTGTCCCCGCCTGGGGTTTTCCTGGAGACTCAGTGGTAAATAATCCACCTGCCAATTCAGGAGTCCTGAGTTCAACTCCTGGGTCAGGAAGATCCCCTGGAGAAGAAAATGGCAATCCACTCCAGTATTCTTGCCTGAGAAATCCCATGGACAAAGGAATCTTGGAAGGCTACCATCCATGGGATCACAAAGAGTTGGACACGACTTAGCAACTAAACAATAAAATTATCTTCCTTCAATGTCATTTTAAATTAATATTTATATTTTGCCAACTTTCCACCAATGGGTATGCGTGTGTGAGACAGAGAGAGAGGCAAAGACAGAAGGAAAGAGAGAGACAGGATGAGAGGGAAAGAGAAAGCACACATGCTTTTAGCATAGTAGGTCCATATCCAAACATATGTTGTTGATGTTCAGTTGCTCAGTCACGTCCAGTTCTTTGTGAGCCGATGAACTGCAGCATGCCAGGCACCCCAATTCTTCACCATCTCTTGGAGTTTGTTCAAACTCATGTCCATTGAGTCAGTGATGTCATCCAACCATCTCATCCTCTGTCATCACCTTCTCCTCCTGCTTTCAGTTTTTCCCAGCATCAGAGTATTTTTCTAATGAGTTGGCTCTTTGCAACATGTGGCCTAAGTATTGGAGTTTCCGCTTCAGCATCAGTCCTTTCAATGAATATTCAGGTTTGATTCCCTTAGGACTGACTGGTTTGATCTTGCAGTCCAGGGGACTCTCAAGAATTTCCTCCAACACCACAATTCAAAAGCATCAGTTCTTATGTTCAGCCTTTTTTATGGTCCAACCCTCATATCCATAAATGACTACTGGAAAAAACATAGCTTTTACTAGATGGACCTTTGTTGGAAAAGTAATGGCTCTGCTTTTTAATATGCTCTCTAGGCTAGTCCTAGCTTTTCTTCCAAGGAGGAAGTGTCTTTTAATTTCATGGCTGCAGTCACCATTTGCAGTGATTTTGGAGCCCAAGAAAATAAAGTCTTTCACTGGTTTCATTGATTCCCTATCTGTTTGCCATGAAATGATGGGACCAGATGTCTTGGCCTTCATTTTTTTTGAACGTTGAGTTCCAACCTTAGACTAAATATGAGGATTAATTTCTGAGTTGACAAATCTTGGTGACTTGGGGGAAAAGGTGAAGTTAATAAGGTAGTAACATGTCATAGAAGTCCTTGCTTAAATCTGTCTGTATTGCAGTATTAGTATGTTTCTAGCCAAAAGAGATCCCTTTACAAGGCCATAATTAGAAACTCAAATAAATAAATAAATAAACACTAGAGGGTGTTTTAACCCACAAACACAAGAAAATTCAGTGCTCTAGAGCATCCTCTACATTGTTGACATTAAGGATTAGACAATCATTTATTTTGTTGTGGGTGCTGTCCAGTGCAATGTAATATGTTTAGCAGTATCTCTGTCTTCTCCCAACTAGATAGCACTAGCATTCACCCCCAAGATGTGACAGTCAAACACTGTACCCTGGGACACTGCCAAAAGTCCCACAGGTGGCAAAAATTTCCCCTCTTATTTAAAACCACTGACTTAGTGGGATATCTTTTGTTTTACCTAATCTTTCTTTGATTGTTTCTCACTCATTTGTTTCTTTTTATCCTATATTTTATCAATGAATTTTGGTGAAACAGAAATATGGAAGTAGGGCATAAAATTCCGCTTTCATTACAGTGGGAAGCTATCAAAGTAAGTTGTTTAACAGAGTGTTTGGACACTCAAGAAAGAAATAAAAACTTTATTAATTTAAATCAAATAATTCTGCACAGGTCTTTCCCACATCATTTATCTAGTCCTCATTCTTACATTAGGATTTAAATTGGTAATCCTCTAAGAAGCCTCTCCTGATAGCCCCAATCCCAGTTCATCCTGAATAGAGCACTCTTCTCGTCTTCCAATTTTTTATAAGTAATTTACTCTCTTCTACAATCTTTTTCCCCTCTGTATACTATAAGCTCCTGAGAATGATTATCACATAGTATTTCTGATTGGTCCTGTAGGCAGTCGATAAGTATTTACTAAACCATTCAATATCACAGTTATCCAAGTCTATGCCCCAACTAGTAATGCTGAAGAAGCTGAAGTTGAACGGTTCTATGAAGACCTACAAGACCTTTTAGAACTAACACCCAAAAAAGATGTCCTTTTCATTACAGGGGACTGGAATACAAAAGTAGGAAGTCAAGAAACACCTGGAGTAACAGGCAAATTTGGCCTTGGAATGTAGAATGAAGCAGGGCAAAGACTAATAGAGTTTTGCAAAGAAAATGCACTGGTCATAGCAAACACCCTCTTCCAACAACACAAGAGAAGACTCTACACATGGACATCACCAGATGGTCAACACCGAAATCAGATTGATTATATTCTTTGCAGCCAAAGATGAAGAAGCTCTATACAGTCAACAAAAACAAGACCAGGAGCTGACTGTGGCTCAAATCATGAACTCCCTATTACCAAATTCAGACTCAAATTGAAGAAAGTAGGGAAAACCGCTAGACCATTCAGGTATCACCTAAATCAAATCCCTTATGATTATACAGTGGAAGTGAGAAATAGATTCAAGGGCCTAGATCTGATAGATAAAGTGCCTGATGAACTATGGAATGAGGCTTGTGACATTGTACAGGAGACAGGGATCAAGACCATCCCCATGGAAAAGAAATGCAAAAAAGCTAAATGGTTGTCTGGGGAGTCCTTACAAATAGCTGTGAAAAGAAGAGAGGCGAAAAGCAAAGGAGAAAAGGAATATATAAGCATCAGAATGCAGAGTTACAAAGAATAGCAAGGAGAGATAAGAAAGCCTTCTTCAGTGATCAATACAAAGAAACAGAGGAAAAGAACAGAATGGGAAAGACTAGAGATGTCTTCAAGAAAATTAGAGATACCAAGGGAACATTTCATGCAAAGATGGGCTTGATAAAGGACAGAAATGGTCTTGACCTAACAGAAGCAGAAGATATTAAGAAGAGGTGGCAAGAATACATGGAAGAACTCTACAAAAAAGATCTTCACGACCCAAATAATCATGATGATGTGATCACTAATCTAGAGCCAGACATCTTGGAATGTGAAGTCAAGTGGGCCTTAGAAAGCATCACTACGAACAAAACTAGTGGAGGTGATGGCATTCCAGTTGAGCTGTTTTAAATCCTGAAAGATGCTGCTGTCAAAGGGCTGCACTCAATATGCCAGCAAATTTGGAAAACTCAGCAGTGGCCACAGGACTGGGAAAGGTCAGTTTTCATTCCAATCCCAAAGAAAGGCAATGCCAAAGAATGCTCAAATTACTGTACAATTGTACTTAACTCACATGCTAGTAAAGTAATGCTCAAAATTCTCCAAGCCAGGCTTCAGCAATACGTGAACCATGAACTCCCTGTTGTTCAAGCTGGTTTTAGAAAAGGCAGAGGAACCAGAGACCAAATTGCCAACATCTGCTGGATCATGGAAAAGCAAGAGTTCCAGAACAACATTTACTTCTGCGTTATTGACTATGCCAAAGCCTTTGACTGCGTGGATTACAATAAACTGTGGAAAATTCTTCAAGAGATGGGAATACCAGACCACCTAACCTGCCTCTTGAGAAACCTATATGCAGGTCAGGAAGCAACAGTTAGAACTGGACATGGAACAACAGACTGGTTCCAAATAGGAAAAGGAGTACGTCAAGGCTGTATGTTGTCACCCTGCTTATTTAACTTCTATGCAGAGTACATCATGAGAAATGCTGGACGGGAAGAAACACATACTGGAATCAAGATTGCCTGGAGAAATATCAATAATCTCAGATATGCAGATGACACCACCCTTATGGCAAAAAAGTGAAGAGGAGCTAAAAAGTCTCTTGATGAAAGTGAAAGAGAAGAGCAAGAAAGTTGGCTTAAAGCTCAACAATCAGAAAACAAAGATCATGGCATCTGGTCCCATCACTTCATGGGAAATAGATGGGGCACCAGTGGAAACAGTGTCAGACTTTACATTTCGGGGGCTCCAAAATCACTGCAGATGGTGACTGCAGCCATGAAATTAAAAGACACTTACTCCTTGGAAGAAAAGTTATGACCAACCTAGACAGCATATTCAAAAGCAGAGACATTACTTTGCTGACTAAGGTCTGTCTAGTCAAGGCTATGGTTTTCCCAGTGGTCATGTATGGATGTGAGAGTTGGACCGTGAAGAAGGCTGAGCACCGAAGAACTGATGCCTTTGAACTGTGGTGTTGGAGAAGACTCTTGAGAGTCCCTTGGACTGCAAGGAGATCCAATCAGTCCATTCTGAAGGAGATCAACCCTGGGATTTCTTTGGAAGGAATGATGCTAAAGCTGAAGCTCCAGTACTTTGGCCACCTCATGTGAAGAGTTGACTCATTGGAAAATACTCTGATGCTGGGAGGGATTGGGGGGAGGAGGAGAAGGGGACGACTGAGGATGAGATGGCTGGATGGCATCATGGACTCGATGGATGTGAGTCTGAGTGAACTCCGGGAGATGGTGATGGACAGGGAGGCCTGGCGTGCTGCTATTTATGGGTTCGCAAAGAGTCGGACACGACTGAGTGACTGAACTGAACTGAACTGAGATGAACGATACATTCAGGCAATGGGGTCTTGATTGGGACACCAAACTAAGGGATTTGTCATAATGAGCAGAATGAGGGTTACTGGAAATGAACAAAAGCAGCCTCATGGGGGGAAAAAATGAGGCATACTGTAACTAGGGCTGTCTGTGTGCATATTGTTTATAC
The DNA here is from genome assembly GCF_016772045.2 of Ovis aries. NCBI lineage: Eukaryota > Metazoa > Chordata > Mammalia > Artiodactyla > Bovidae > Ovis > Ovis aries. Next base: position 64,552,129 of record NC_056062.1, on the reverse strand, counting down.
ATTTACTTTGAGCAACTAACATCAATAACAGAATGGAATATGATGAAATACTTAAGATAATGATATAACTTTTTCCCTTCACAAAAGTGACAACACTTGAAATGTGTTTCTTACTCACTAAGACTCTTCTGTATCTCATGGTGTCTAGTGAGGATGAAATTATACCCAAAGTTAGTAGAAAGAAATAAATAATAAAGATCAGAGTGTTAGAGAATGCCTTTTACCAAAGCAATCTACAGATTTTACACAATCTCTAACAAAATATCCATAACACTTTTCATAGTTAAAGACGAAATAATCCTAAAATTAATATGGGACAGTAAAAGATTCCAAATTGCCAAAGCTATCTTTATAAAAAAGAACTAATTTGGAGGTATCATGCTCCCAGACTATACTACAAAGTTACAGTAATCAAAACAGCATGGTACTAGCACAAAAACAGACACACAGATCAATGGAACAGAATCAATAACTCAGAAATGAACCTCCATGCCTATAGTCAACCAATCTACAACAAAGGAAGAAAGAATATACAGTGGAGAAAAGACAGTCTATTCAACAAGTGATTTTGGGAATAGTGGATAGCTTCATGCAAAAGAATCAAACCAGACTACTTTTTCACACCATACACAAAAATAAATTCAAAATGAATTGAAGACTTAAATGTAAAACCAAAGGAAATCTGACAAAAAAACACAGGCAGTAAGCTCTTTAACAACAGTCTTTATTGATATCTTTTTTAATATGTCCCCTTAGGTAAAGCAGGCAAAAGCAATAAATAAATAAATAAGAAAATGGTACTACATCATCTAAAAAGTTTTTGCACAGCAAAAGAAACTACCAACAAAAGGGAAGAATACAACCTACTGAATGAGAGAAGACATTTGTAAATTGTATATCTGACAAGAGGTTAATATCCAAAATATATAAAGAACTCATACAACTCAACATTAAAAAAATCAAACAATCTGATTAGAAAATGAACAAGGCCAGAAATAAACCCATGGACCTATAGTAAATTAAACTATGACAAAGGAGGCAAAAATATATAACGGAGAAAAAGAGTCTCTTAAGTGATGCTGGGAAAACTCGACAACCATGTATTAAACAGTAAGATCAGAACATTGCCTCACACTGTACATAAAAATAAATGAAAAATGATTTAAAGACCTGAATGTAAGTCCTAGAAGAGAACAAGGTGAACACTGTTGCAGATCATGGCTTTATTTGTTGGATATATCTCCTAAGGCAGAAGGAACAAAACCAAAAATAAACAAAGGGGACCTAATTAAACTTAAAAGCTTTTGCACAACAAAGGAAACCACTGACCAACGAAGAGACAAACTCCAGAATGGAGGGAAATATTTGCAAATGATACAACTGACAAGGGGTAATATTCAAACTATATAAATAGCTCATAGAACTTGATATCAAAGCAAAATCAAACAACTCAGTCAGAAAGTGGCAGAACACCTGAATGGACATTTCTCCAAAGAAAATACAGAGATGGTTAACAGGAAAATAACAAAAGTTGGTGAGGATGTGGAGAAAAGGAAGCCCTTTACACTGCTGGAGAGAATGTAAATATGTGCAGCCACTAAAGAAAACAGTATGGAAGTTCTTCAAATAGAACTACCATATGTGGATCCAGCAATCCCATTTCCGAGTACATATTTAGAAAAAACAAAAACACTAATTCAAAACAATACATGCTTCCCAGCATAATCTGTAATAGTCAAAACATGAAACTAACCCAAGTGCTCAGCAACAGATGACTGCATTAAAAAAGAAATGGTATATATATATATGAATGAGATGGTAACACTTTCATTGTTTTGATATGCATTTCTCTAATGATCACAAATGTTTGAACATCATCATGTGTCTGTTGGCCACCTATTTGTCTTCTTTGAAATATATCTATTTTAATATGGATAAATATAGATAAAAACATAAAAATAATATACATGTAATATATAAATGTATATATACACATTCACACATATACAAACAATGGAATGCTATCTAATCAAAAAGTGAATGAAATACTGCCATTTGCAACATGGATTGGTCTAGAGGATATTATGCTTAGTGAAATAAGTCAGAGAAAGATAAACACTGAAAGACATAAATTATATGTGGAATCTAAAAATAATGCAAATGAGTATTTTTCTACACAGGTATAGAAAAGAAATGTGGTTACCAGGAGAGGGAAGGGAAGAAGAACTAACTAGGAGTATGAGATAAACAGATACAAACTTCTATGTATAAAGCAGACAAGCAACAAGGATATACTGTAGAGCATAGGAAATTATTAATATACCTATTATGCTGTATAATGGAGTATAATCCACTAATGGCAAATAATTATTCTTCTATAATGGAGCATAATCTACAAAAAATAATGAGTCATTGGCCCATTTTTTGATTGGGTCGTTTATTTTTCTGGAATTGAGTTGCATAAGTTGCTTGTATATTTTTGAGATTAGTTGTTTGTCAGTTGTTTCATTTGCTATTATTTTCTCCCATTCAAAAGGCTGTCTTTTCACCTTGCTTATATTTTCCTTTGTTGTGCAGAAGCTTTTAATTTTAATTAGAGCCCATTTGTTTATTTTTGCTTTTATTTCCAGAATTCTGGGAGGTGGATCATAGAGGATCCTGCTGTGATTTATGCCAGAGAGTGTTTTGCCTATGTTCTCCTCTAGGAGTTTTATAGTTTCTGGTCTTACATTTAGATCTTTAATCCATTTTGAGTTTATTTTTGTGTGCGGTGTTAGAAAGTGATCTAGTTTCATTCTTTCACAAGTGGTTGACCAGTTTTCCCAGCACCACTTGTTAAAGAGATTGTCTTTACTTCATTGTATATTCTTGCCTCCTTTGTCAAAGATAAGGCGTCCATATGTGTGTGGATTTATCTTTGGGCTTTCTATTTTGTTCCATTGATCTACATTTCTGTCTTTGTGCCAATACCATACTGTCTTGATGACTGTGGCTTTGTAGTAGAGCCTGACTGAAGTCAGGCAAGTTGATTCCTCCAGTTCCATTCTTCTTTCTCAAGATTGCTTTGGCTATTCAAGGTTTTTTGTATTTCCATACAAATCTTGAAATTATTTGTTCTAGTTCTGTGAAAAATATTGCTGGTAGCTTGATAGGGATTGCATTGAATTTGTAAATTGCTTTGGGTAGTATACTCATTTTCACTATATTGATTCTTCCAATCCATGAAGACATACAGATGGCTAACAAACACATGAAAAGATGCTCAACATCACTCATTATTAGAGAAATGCAAATCAAAACCACAATGAGGTACCACTTCATCCCAGTCAGAATGTCTGCAATCCAAAAATCTGCAAGCAATAAATGCTGGAGAGGGTGTGGAGAAAAGGGAACCCTCCTACACTGTTGGTGGGAATGCAAACTAGTACAATCACTATGGAAAACAGTGTAGAGATTCCTTAAAAGATTGCAAATAGAACTGCCATATGACCCAGCAATCCCACTGCTGGGCATACACACCGAGGAAACCAGAATTGAAAGAGACTCATGTACCCCAATGTTCATCGCAACACTGTTTATAATAGCCAGGACATGGAAACAACCTAGATGTCCATCAGCAGATGAATGGATAAGAAAGCTGTGGTACATATACACGATGGAGTATTACTCAGCCGTTAAAAAGAATACATTTGAATCAGTTCTGATGAGATGGATGAAACTGGAGCCGATTATACAGAGTGAAGTAAGCCAGAAAGAAAAACACCAATACAGTATACTAACACATATATATGGAATTTAGAAAGATGGCAATGATGACCCTGTATGCAAGACAGCAAAAAGACACAGATGTGTATGGCGGACTTTTGGACTCAGAGGGAGAGGGAGAAGGTGGGATGATTTGGGAGAATGGCATTGAAACATGTATACTATCATGTAAGAATCGAATCACCAGTCTATGTCCGATGCAGGATACAGCATGCTTGGGGCTGGTGCATGGGGAGGACCCGGAGGGATGTTGTGGGGAGGGAGGTGGGAGGGGGGTTCATGTTTGGGATTGCATGTACACCCATGGTGGATTCATGTCAATGTATGGCAAAACCAATACAGTATTGTAAAGTAAAATAAAGTAAAAATAAAAAGTTAAAAAAAATTAAAAAAAATGAGTCACTAGGCTGTACTTCTAAAACTAACATAATACTGTAAATAATATTTTAAATTAACTATATGTTAATGAAACAAAATGGCCAGAGGATCTGAATAGATATTTTTCAAGGAAAACAAACAGGTGGCCGACAGACACATGAAGATGTTCAAACGCTAGTAATCCTTAGAGAAATGCATATAAAAACAATGAAAGTGTTACCATCTCATATCTCTCAGAACAGTTATCATCTAAAAGACATCATCATCACCAACTCAATGGAGATGAATCTGAGCAAACTCCAGGAGAAAGTGGAGGACAGAGGAACCTGGTGTGCTGCAGTCCACTGGGTCACAAAGAGTTGGACACAACTTAGCAAGGAACAACAAAAGACAAGTATTGATAAGGATGTTGAGAAAAGGGAACCTAGGTGCACTGTTTGTGGGACTGTAAATTGGTGCAGCCACTATGGAACTCAATATGAGTGTTTCTGAAAACATTAAAACCAGTTAATGTCATGTAATCCAGCAATTTCACCTCTGAGAATTTTGCTGAAGAAAACAAAAACACCAAAAACTAACCACTAGCTATATGGACTCCACATTCATTGTGACATTATTTACAATAGCAGAATATAAAAACAACATAAGTGCTCCTTGATAAAAGAATGAATGAAGAGAATGTGGTATGTAGGCATGCAATATATTATTCAACCATGAAAAATGGAATATTGCCATTTGAGACATGTCTGGATCTGGAGGCACTTATGCTTTGTGAAATAAGTCAGAGAAAGACAAATACCGCAGGATCTCACTGCCATGTGAAATCTAAAAATAAAACAAACTAACGAAATAAAATGAAAACAGACATAGATGTAGAAGAGGGTCAAACAGTTGCCAGAAGGAAAGAGGTTAGGGAAGTGAGTGAAATAGGTGTAGAGGGATTAAGTGTTACAAACCTCCAGTTATATAATAAATAAGTCGCAAAAGTATAATATAGAGCTAAAGAAAAGAAATATAGTCAATAATACTACAATAGCTATGTATTAGAAAAGATGGCTACTAGAATTATAACTATGATCATTTCATAATAAATGCAGTTACATTTTTTTGTAGTATACCTGAAACTAACATAATATGTACATCAACTACATTTAAATTAAAAAATAAAACAAGATAATTAATTAAAAATACAAAGTCGCTTAGAGTAAAACTTATTCTCACCACACACACACGCACACACACAACACAAACAAAAGTTATTTACTTCAGTTAATGTATGCCTTAATGATTTGGATATTGATAATCATTCTGAGAGAGTCAATTCCTAGGCAGGTTGATAAGAAGTCTGGGATCCCTGAGGAAGAGAAAGGGGTCTGGGGCTCTCAAGGAGGATATTGGGGTCTGGAATTCTCAAGGATGATGAAATGATAACTTTTTTCTTTTTCCTCTACATTCCTTAGTCTTAGTCACATAAAACGTTTTTTTCTTTAAACCTCGAACTGCTGATTATACAACTCAGTTTAAACTCTGTACTAGGGATTATATAACAACAATGTATCCTGATTGAGGACACTTTCTCCTTCCTGAAAACCTTCTGACTCATCCTGATATCTCAGAATGTATATATGGGAGTGGGTCTGGTATCGTTAAGTTCTACTCCTGTTATCCTAAAATGTAAATTGTGGGGGTGGGTCTGGTAAAATTTTCACAAACATGAGACATTATTTTGATTTATTGTAATAATTAATTTAAAAAGTATTTAACTCAACTCCCTTGCTAACACTAGCAATGGGTGCATTCTCTGTTCCCCTTAAGATGTCTAGGTCAGAAGCTTTCTATGTTCCTCTTCTTACTTTATTAAAACTCTCCTACACAAAAGCTCTTGAGTGATCAAGCCTGATCCCTGGTCCCAAAGCTAAATTTTCTTCAGAGATCACGAATCCAACATTTTTCACCGTAAGCTATCAATTCCACATATGTATGCATATAAAATCATGACACAGTCTACTTTAAATGTCAATCTATGCAATTCAGTTCAGTTCAGTTCAGTCGCTCAGTCGTGTCTCACTCTTTGTGACCCCATGAATCGTAGCATGCCAGGCCTCCCTGTCCATCACCAACTCCCGGAGTTCACTCAGACTCACATCCATCGAGTCAGCGATGCAATCCAGCCATCTCATTCTCTGCAGTCCCCTTGTCCTCCTGCCCCCAATCCCTCCCAGCATCAGAGTCTTTTTCAATGAGTCAACTCTTCGCATGAGGTGGCCAGTGTACTGGAGTTTCAGCTTAAGCATCATTCCCTCCAAAGAAATCCCAGGGCTGATCTTCTTCAGAATGGACTGGTTGGATTTGTCAATTATTTTTCAGTATGTATATGAGCCAAAAAATATGAGTAACTATAAATATGTGATACAAAACTATAGAAATTCAACTTTGCAACCAAATTGCTTAGTAATAGATATTGAGTTTGACAATAACTTTGTGTATGTGAAAATTTGATTTACCCTTAATGCCCGACACAAAATATATATCCAAAATTTCTCGCCTTAAACTGTATAGTTCTTTTAGTCCTGGCTGTAACCACATTGGAATTCTTGCCCTGATTCTTTTCTTTTTCTTCCAAAAGGAGAAAGAGTAGATTTTTGAAGTCTGAAGATAAATGGATCAGTGCTTAACTCAGATATATCCCTGACCTCTGTGTTGCAGAACCCTTGACTTTCAAGAAATTCTGGGAAATGGGCTCAACTGTTCAATCTCATAGTATAAATCCATGCCTTTAACCCTCACAATTGTGGATGGGACTGGTGATAGAAGGAAGGTTACTGTAAAGAGCAATATTGCATAGGAAGCTGGAATGTTAAGTCCATGAATCAAGGCAACTTGGAAGTGCTCAAAAAGGAGACGACAAGAGTGAACATCAATATTCTAGGAATTAGTGAACTACAATGGACTGGAATGGGTGAATTTTACTGAGATGACCCTTCTATCTACTACTGTGGGTAGGAATCCCCTAGAAGAAATGGAGTAGCCATCATAATCAACAAAAGAGTCTGAAATCCAGTACTTGGATGCAATCTCAAAAACAACAGAATGATCTCTGTTCAATTCGAAGGCAAACCATGCAATATCACGGTAATTTAAGTCTACACTCTGATGAGTAATGCTGAAGAAGCAGATGTTTAATAATTCTATGAAGACCTACAAGACCTTCTAGAACTAACACCCAAAAAAGATGTCCTTTTCATTATAGGGGACTGGAATGCAAAAGTTGGAAGTCAAGAAACACCTGGTGTAATAGGCAAATTTGGCCTTGGAGTACAGAGTGAAGCAGGCCAAAGGCTGCTGCAGCTGCTGCTAAGTCGCTTCAGTCATATCTGACTCTGTGTGACCCCATATAGAGCAAAAACGATACCTAGTTGTGGATGTGACTGGTGATAGAAGCAAGGTCTGATGCTGTAAAGAGCAATATTGCATAGGAACCTGGACTGTTAGGTCCATGAATCAAGGCAAATTGGAAGTACTCAAACAGGAGATGGCAAGAGTGAACATCGACATTCTAGGAATCAGCGAACTAAAATGGACTAGAATGGGTGAACTTAACTCAGATGACCATTATATCTACTACGGAGGGCAGGAATTCCTTAGAAGAAATGGAGTAGCCATTATGGTCAACAAAAGAGTCCGAAATGCAGTACTTGGATGCAATCTCAAAAACGACAAAATGATCCCTATTTGTTTCCAAGGCAAACTATTCAATATCACAATAATCCAAGTCTATGCCCAAACCAGTAATGCTGAAGAAACTGAAGTTGAACAGTTCTATGAAGACCTACAAGACCTTTTAGAACTAACACCCAAAAAAGATGTCCTTTTCATTATAGGGGACTGGGATGCAAAAGTAGGAAGTCAAGAAACATGTTGAGGGTTACAAACAGGCAACTTTGGCCTTGGAATACAGAATGAAGCAGGGCAAAGGCTAACAGAGTTTTGCCAGGAGAACACACTGGTCATAGCAAACACTCTCTTCCAACAACACGAGAAGACTCTACACATGGATGTCACCAGATGGTCAACACCAAAATCAGACTGATTATGTCTTTGCAGCCAAAGATGGAAAAGCTCTATACAGTCAGCAAAAACAAGACCATAGGAGACTGTGACTCAGATCATGAACTCCTTATTGCCAAATTCAGACTGAATTTGAAGAAAGTAGGGAAAACCTCTAGACTATTCAGGTACAACCTAAATCAAATTCCTGGAGATCCGATTATAAAGAAGTGAGAAATAGATTTAAGGGACTAGATCTGATAGATAGAGGGCCTGATGAACTATGGACTGAGGTTCGTGACACTGTATAGGAGACAGGGATTAAGACCAACCCCATGGAAAAGAAATGCAAAAAAAGCAAAATGGCTACATGGGGAGGCCTTACAAACAGCTGTGGAAAGAATAGAATGGGTCCATCGCCTTCTCCAAGGAAAGATATAAGCATCTGAATGCAGAGTTCCAAATAATAACAAGGAGATAAAGTCTTCCTCAGTGATCAATGCAAAGAAATAGAAGAAAACAACAGAACGGGAAAGACTAGAGATCTCTTCAAGAAAATTAGAGATGCCAAGGGAATATTTCAGGCCAAGATGGGCTCGATAAAGGATAGAAATGGTATGGACCTAACAGAAGCAGAAGATATTAAGAAGAGGTGGCAAGAATACACAGAAGAACTATACAAAAAGAGCTTCACAACTCAGATAATCAGGACGGTGTGATCACTCACCTAGAGCCAGACATCTTGGAATGCGAAGTCAAGTGGGCCTTAGAAAGCATCATGGTGAACAAAGCTAGTGGAGGTGACGGAACTCCAGTGGAGCTATTTCAAATCCTAAACGATGATGCTGTGAAAGTGCTGCATTCAATATGCCAGCAAATTTGGAAAACTCAGCAGTGGCCACAGGACTGGGAAAGGTCAGTTTTCATTCCAATCCCAAAGAAAGGCAATGCCAAAGAATGCTCAAATTACCACACAATTGCACTCATTTCACATGCTAGTAAAGTAATGCTCAAAATTCTCCAAGCCAGGCTTCAGCAATACGTGAACCGTGAACTTCCTGATGTTCAAGCTGGTTTTAGAAAAGGCAGAGGAACCAGAGATCAAATTGTCAACATCAGCTGGATCATCAAAAAAGCAAGAGAGTTCCAGAACAACATTTACTTCTGCTTTATTGACTATGCTAAAGCCTTTGACGGTGTGGATCACAATAAACTGTGGAAAATTCTGAGAGAGATGGGAATACCAAACCACCTGGCCTGCCTCTTGAGAAATCTGTATGCAGGTCAGGAAGCAACAGTTAAAACTGGACATGGAACAACAGACTGGTTCCAAATAGGAAAAGGAGTACGTCAAGGCTGTATGTTGTCACCCTGCTTATTTAACTTCTATGCAGAGTACATCATGAGAAACACTGCACTGGAAGAAACACAAGCTGGAATCAAGATTGCCAGGAGAAATATCAATAACCTCAGATATGCAGATGACACCACCCTTACGGGAAAAAGTGAAGAGGAACTAAAAAGCCTCTTGATGAAAGTGAAAGAGGAGAGTGAAAAAGTTGGCTTAAAGCTCAACATTCAGAAAATGAAGATCATGGCATCCGGTCCCATCACTTCATGGGAAATAGATGGGGAAACAGTGGAAACAGTGTCAGACTTTATTTTGTGGGGCTCCAAAATCACTGCAGATGGTGACTGCAGCCATGAAATTAAAAGACACTTACTCCTTGGAAGAAAAGTTATGACCAACCTAGATAGCATATTCAAAAGCAGAGACATTACTTTGTCGACTAAGGTCCATCTAGTCCAGGCTATGGTTTTTCCTGTGGTCATGTATGGATGTGAGAGTTGGACTGTGAAGAAGGCTGAGCGCTGAAGAATTGATGCTTTTGAACTGCGCTGTTGGAGAAGACTCTCGAGAGTCCCTTGGACTGCAAGGAGATCCAACCAGTCCATTCTAAAGGAGATCAGTTCTGGGTTTTCATTGTAAGCACTGATGTTGAAGTTGAAACTCCAATACTTTGGCCACCTTATGAGAACAGTTGACTCATTGGAAAAGACCTTGATGCTGGGAAAGATTTAGGGCAGGAGGAGAAGGGGATGACAGAGGATGAGTTGGTGGGATGGAATCACCAACTCAGTGGACATGGGTTTTGGTGGACTCCGGGAGTTGGTAATGGACAGGGAGGCCTGTTGTGCTGCGATTCATGGGATCACAAAGAGCTGGAAACAACTGTGTCACTGAACTGAACTGAATCCCCATAGATGATGGTAAACATTAGTAAAAATAACATGTCATGAGGATTTTTTAATATCATATACTTCATGAGGAAGTTTATCTCTTTTATAGCATTTAATCAGAACAAAACAATAAACCCATTAATTATGAGATAAATATTACTTTCAAGAATTATAGCTCAGTGGACACAGAGCCTGCTTATTAGTTCCTCAGTTTTGTCCAACTCTTTGTAACCCCATGGACTATAGCCCACCAGGCTTCTGGGTCTATGGAATTCTCCAGGCAATAATACTGCAGTGGGTAACCATTTCTATTCCAGGGGATCTTCCTGACCCAAGGATTGAAACCAGATCTCCCGCACTTCAGACAAATTACTTATTGTCTGAACCACTTTTACCCTGGGTTCAAATTTTGACTCTATTGTTTAATAACCATATGGTAACTGAATTACTGAATCTCTCTGTGCCTCAGTTTCCTCATTTTTAAGAAGGAAGCAATCATACAGTATCTCACAGTTTTGTTGAGAGGATCAAAGGAATTGATTTATTTAAAGCATGTCTAACATACAATAAGCTCTATCTAAGTGTCACTCTATTAATTATTAATATTTGAATTTTACAAAGAATATAGATGAGATTAGAGAATTTAAATTATTTACACAAGTTTATATGAATCACAGAAACTAGATACCAATGTCTAAACTCTTTTCTAGTATCCCATAAATATGATTTGCTTTTTTGCCAATTTTTGTGGCAAAATTAGAATATTACTGAGAAAATATGCAGATCAACCACAGTAGCTCTTTTAATTTGCAAACATGAATATATTTTAATATAAATGTTATTATAACATTATTTATACGTATTTATAGTATGTTATTTTTTCATGTTTGAATACGTGAAAATATTTCTTGTGCATATATATGCCACTCACACCAATATTTAGACACACCTTCTAATTGCTTGATCCTGGAATACTAAAGCTTATAAATATATAATGCATAATTCTTTCCACATTTTCAGCATATTATTTTTATGGCATGGATAGTGCATTTAATAAAATTTTATAGATCATGAGGCCTGCAAAGTATGAACAGTTGACTACCTAATAAACTTTTTGATAAAGCTCTTTATGTAGAAAAATAGCCTGCATGATCCAAGAACTCAGGATTGTCATGGATTTCCCATAGCATGTAGACTGTCACCAAAAAGAAGACAGTAATAAAATCATAATTATTTACTTCATAAATCAATTCAAACTGTTACTGTTATAAGACTGGTAGTACAATCCTGTTATTCAGTGAAAAATGTGTTTATAATACACACCTGGGTGGGAAGCTGTGTGACATTTTTACCCCTATTATAAGTTACAATAAGTTATCTCAGCAACTGCTATTCACAGCAAATACAGTCACGAAGAACTGACTCTACGCTGCTGCTGCTGCTAAGTTGCTTCACTTGCGTCTGATTCTGTGCAACCCCACAGATGGCAGCCCACCAGGCTCCGCCATCCCTGGGATTCTCCAGGCAAGGACACTGGAGTGGGTTGCCATTTCCTTCTCCAATGTATGAAAGTGAAAAGTGAAAGTGAAGCCGCTCAGTTGTGTCTGACTCTTAGCGACCCCGCGGAGTGCAGCCTACCAGGCTCCTCCGTCCATGGGATTTTCCAGGCAAGAATACTGGAGTGGGATGCCATTGCCTTCTCCCAACTGACTCCATAGAAAAGATTGAAAGAAGGAGGACAAGGGGATGACAGAGGATGAGATGGTTGGATGGCATCAATGAATTGATGGACATGAGTTTGTGCAAGCTCTGGGAGTTGGTGATGGACAGGGAAGCCTGGCTTGCTGCAGTCCATGGGGTTGCAAAGAGTCAGACATGAGTGAACTGATTATTCATCTCTCTGTGCATATATAACCACATAACAGAAAAACAAGGAAAAGAAAAACAAGAAGAACACAAAACTGAAGGCAAACCAAACCAAATTAAAACACAACAGTGAATCTTATGAAGAAATTGACCTCAGTGTCTATTCACTAGAAACACAGTGATTTTATCACTCCCTAGAGATTAGCACAAACAATGCCTAAAATATTAGGGAAATAATCTGTATTCCCTTTGGGATTGGGGCTATACGCAAAGCCAGGTAGGAATGAAAGAGAGGGGTTTGCTATCCTTGAGTTTTCTGTTGGGATCATTCCGTAGAGACACAAATTTCTGAATATTCCTCAAGTATGTATAATTTAACTATATGACCTCAAGCCAAACTTCAAGCAGGGATTGATTAGGACTATTTCTCACAGGAGGGCTTATGTGTGACAGATTTAATTGGTCATATGGTCCCAGGGAGAAGAAATGAGAAACAGGACAAAAATGAGAAGCCAGGACAAGGACATATTAATTAGCCAATAGGGCTACCAATATGAATAACTTGTATTTGACCCTATGGAAACTTCTGATAAAACTTGTAAATGCCTGTTAGAACAGCAGAGGCAACTGCAGAAGAAAGAGGGGTGCATTTATTTGTTTGTTCCTACCTTCCTTTTGGGCTTCCACAATGGACCAGCAGTAAAGAATCCACCTGCGATGCAGGAGGTGTCAGTTTGATCCCCGGGTTGAGCAGATTCCCTGGAGCAGGGTATGGCAACCCACTCCAGTATTCTTGCCTTAAGAATCCCTTAGACAGAGGAGCCTGGCAGGCTTCAGTCCATAGGGTCGCAAAGAGTCAGACACGACTGAAGCTGCTGAGTACACACCATTACACCTTCCTTCTAGGGCAAGATTGACTCATAAAGCATTAGCTTCTCTACAATTTCTGGAAGCACTTGTGTGAGGGTCAAGGTAGTTCACAGAATTCCTGACCCACATGTCAGAGAGGTCACAGGTGAGGAAGTAATATTCAGAAACAGAGGCCTGATCATGTTCATGTGCACAAAATTTAAACAGTCACCACAGAAGTGACTGGAATAAGAAGAGGATTTATACAGTGGACAGAGGTTTTGGACACATTTCCTCCCTCATTAAGGTCATAATATTAAGAAGACCAATTAACAAAAATTAATTCCACTGAATATTTTTAGATAGTTAAATCATTTAAGAAGTGGAATTTTTTAGGAAACTGAAAGAAATCTCTAGTTTGCATTATTGTATTATCCAATGGGAAAGGGAAGGTTAAATGCACTCTGGGTTTTTCTCCAAAACTTTCCCGTCAGAGCCCCTATATTTTTCAAATTTTCCTTCTAGTTCTTATAATTGAAATGCTAGGAAAATCCCCCACTCTATTTCTGTCCCAAATAATAGATTTAGACACCAACAAGATACCATCATTACCCTGATGATCTTCAGCTGTACCATTCATTTCCTCTGGACTCACATGGCACCGAGCCTCTGCTGCCTTTGCAGCCAAGTCCAGAGGAAAGATGAGCTGGCATACTTCCAGATCATTAAAGACAGCAAGTTCTGGCCGGTATGCATGAGAAACACCAAGGGAATTGAAAAGAGGAAGTTTGGGCCTTCTCAAATGAGGTGACTCACATAGACCTGCCTAGTATCAGTCTATTTCTAGATCTCAATCTGCCCAAGCATTTTCAGGCAGCACCTATGAATGTGAATGCCTCTTGTCTTCTCTCACTTAACCTGAACATTCAATGATTCAATGTTTGCCCAAAAAAACTTCAAACAGACTTATGAGCAGGTGAACCGAAGATGGTTATGTTGGTCTGGTGGAAAAAATTTTAATTTCCTCAAAAGAAAAAAAAATGTATTTCTAAAGTATTAAAGTCTCTATCAAATCCTTTAAAAAAAGTAATTTATAGTAGAATATTCAAATGAGCTGAGATCTTATAGACTCTATTCCCCACCACCACTTTCTCCGTGCTGTAATGGGATATATTTAAAGATAGGTCCTCAGAACAGAAATCCTTATAATCAGGCTCAAGTGTTTCCCATGTAAGACTGCTATTTTCTGATATGCCGTGACACATAACCAAATCATCACTGTTGACAAAATGGAGTTGCCTCCTGAATATATTTATAAGTGTTAATATATGTGAAATGAGCACGGTTTTAAAAAACACACAAAAAAGTACTTGTCGATTTTTAAGTTCACCATTTTTGCAGTGTCATAGTAGTATACTGTAGCCAGTTTTGTCACTAATGGTTTATTTCCCATTAAAATTCATGGGAGAAATAAAACATCAGTGACATTCTTCCCATCAAAATGCATCAACTGACTAGCATTTTTCCCATTTGTTTAAATTACTATTATCTAAGATAGACCAGAGTTCTTTCAATGGTTTTAGAGGCAATGATAATGTCTTTATTATAAGACTCTGGCACAGAGAGTTTAAAAAAAAAAGGATACTCAGGATTAAACACACAATACTGCAGGAGGCTCCTGAATTCAAGATGGTATTCAATTTCCTGAAATTTCTACACGATAACTTTCTGAGATCTACGTCCTCTTTAAACTTTCACCATTTTTCACTTTAAAAAAAAGCATATACTGAAACATTAAAAATTCAGCTTATATGATCTGCATAGATGCTCAATACTTGTTTGCTGAAAGGTAATGTCTGAGTTATATATCTTATTTTCTCATCTCTTAATAGATGTGTTTATTTTTGGAGGAAGGCTGTGGAAAGAAGGAGGTTAAAAAATTTACAGTATATAAAAAAGGACTTAGTTAATGCATTTCTCCTCAGGATTTCCAAGAACAAAGGATGCTACATTATTTTATTATATTTATACTATTTATATCATTTATAAGAAGATTCATTTACAGTTTTGTTGTTTAAAGGCACACTCATGTATGTATGTGTGTGTGTGTGTGTATACATTTACTCATACACATATAGCTGCTTTAATACCCACAATATTCTAAAGAGGAGAGCAGACAAAGTATGATTTTTACCATTTTTACAACAAGGTACTTGGTTTCAAAGACATACAACAAACATCCTCAGACTTCTAACTTTTGACTCAAAAATCCTTCCTTTACTCTTGCTACTCAAAGTGTGATCTGCAGGGCAGTAGCATCAACATCACCTGGAAGCCTGTTTGGAATGCAGATTGTAGGCTCTAAACCAGACCTACTGAGTCAGAGTCTCCCTTTATTAAGTTCCTCAAGGGATTATTCTGCATATCCAAGCTTGAGAAGCACTTTCTTCTGCCACAAAGCCTCCTTCACATGAAGTTCCCCATCAAATAATTAAGATTATTGATGAGACACATTCCTTACTCACATTTTATATCTAGTATCTCTAGCTTTATCATCTGAGAAAAGGAATATTTTAACAGGGTGATGTTTCTTGGTGATATCTCTAGCAGTGGGTCATTATTCAAATGCCATGAAGCTTATACAGAGAAGATCCTACTTTCTCAGGTATCAGGTTCCATCTAGGCCAAGTGAACTCTGCTTAGCACGGTTCTGCTCTCTTTCCAACTGAAGCTAAAACTAACAAGGATGACGTGCATCCAATCAAACAAAGTATATAGGGTTTTAAGACTTGATGTCCCTGGTGGCTCAGACAGTGAAGTGTCTGTCTACAATGCGGGAGACCTGGGTCCAATCCCTGGGTCAGGAAGATTCCCTTGAGAAGGCAATGGCAACCCATTCCAGTACTCTTGCCTGGAAAATCCCATGGACGGAGGAGCTTGGTGCAGGTTACTGTCCATGGGGTCACAAAGAGTCAGGCACGACTGAGTGACTTCACTTTCACTTTTCAAGACTACTATAATTATGATATCATGCACCCAAACTGTTGTACGTACAACTATACGAAGTGGGTTTAACTATTTCTGTTTTACACATCAGGAAACTGAAGCTTATAATTTGTCTGTGGTCATATAGATAGGGGTCCAAAATCACTGCAGATGGTGATTGCAGCCATGAAATTAAAAGACGCTTACTCCTTGGAAGAAAAGTTATGACCAACCTAGACAGCATATTACAAAGCAGAGACATTACTTTGTCAACAAAGGTCCGTCTAGTCGAGGCTACAGTTTTTCCAGTAGTTATCTATGGATGTGACAGTTGGACTATGAAGAAAGCTGAGCGCTGAAGAATTGATGCTTTTGAACTGTGGTGTTGGAGAAAACTCTTGAGAGTTCCTTGGACTGCAAGGAGATCTAACCAGTCCATCCTAAAGGAGATCAGTCCTGGGTGTTCATTGGAAGGACTGATGCTGAGGCTGAAACTCCAATACTTTGACCACCTGATGCGAAGAGCTGACTCATTTGAAAACACCCTGGTGCTGAGAAAGATTGAGGGCAGAAGAAGAGGATGACAGAGGATGAGATGGCTGGATGGCATCACTGACTCAATGGGCATGGGTTTGGGAAGACTCTGGCAGTTGGTGATGGACAGGGAAGCCTGGCATGCTGTGGTTCATGGGGTTGCAGAGAATCGGACGCGACTGAGCGACTGAATTGAACTGAACTGGTATGCGAAGTCAAATGTATTTGCCTCTGATTCCAAAGTCTGTCCTCTTAAGCAAAAGGCTACCCAACTTCCTAAATTAAGGTGAGACATTGTTCACTGTGCGGGATGTGTGTGTGTGTGTGTGTGTGTGTGTGTGCGTGTGTCTGTGTTGTTTCAGGAGCAGAAAATGTGGGGAGATATTATATACACTCCAAAAGTTTTATGATCTTTACTTATCTAGTATTGTACATGTTTATTAAATATGAACTGATATTATATGAATTAACATCTATTTTCTCTGTTAATTACTAATATTTGAAATCCATTTTTCTGTATTTATTTTCCCCATTAATATTATAGTACTTATATTATTAAGTATCCCCCTCACTTAACATGATTTCTCTGGATATACTATTTAACCTTGGTGTAGTTGAGTGAGTATAGTCAATAGGCTAGGAATGTTTTCAAACATTTTCTGATAGGTAAAAAATATAATTACTGCTATGGACATATCAAAGAAAAGGCTATTCCATTACTTCAATACTGCATATTTTGATATCTCTAGTGAAGATTGTGAGACCCTACCAAGACAATAAATGTTAATTTCATTTACTCATTCTGTAAAATAGGGGTGATTATGGCTTGCTGATAATGATTTTATTACAATATCAAGATAAGCAATATACATGAAATGTTACTATCATTCAATAGAATGTTTTTTTTTTTTTCTTTTACCATGCACAAACTGAAAATTTTACCTATGTATTATGACATAGTGCACTATGGAACATTGATAACCTAATGTCAGCACCTTTGTACTTATTTCACTGCTTGGGTGACTGTTTCCTCAAATGACATATATACTTTTTTTTCTTTTTCAATTCAGGACACTGCTTAAATGACAACGGAGAGAGGGACTTCTCTGACCACTGCATGCAAAACAACAGGCTATAATTCTCTTGATTTTTCTTCAAACTCTTTGTCCTGCAATTATCTTCTATTCCTGTATCTGATTTATTATCATGAGTCACCTATCCTAGAACATGAGTTCTATAAGAATAGAAATATGGATACTTTATTAACCATTCCATAATATCTTCAGAGCCTAGAACAGTTGCTTTCAAATAGCAGAATCATAGCAAATGTTTGTGGAATGAATGAATGAACTAAGTTTACGTACAGACATAGGAAAGTGAAAGTCACTCAGTCATGTTCACCTATTTGTGACCCCCTGGACTGTAGCCTGCCAGACTCCTCTGTCCATGAAATTCTATAAGCCAGAATACTGGAGTCAGTATTTTTTTTGCAGGTAGACTTTTTACTGTCTGAGCTACCGGAGAAGTCCAAGAGTACTGGAATGGGTAGCCTATCCTATCTCCAGGGGAATCTTCCTGAGCCATGAATCGAACCGGGGTCTCCTGGATTGCAGGCAGATTCTTTAGCAGCTGAGCTACCAGGGAAATCCACGTAGAGCAATAGGCAAGG
This sequence comes from Ovis aries, assembly GCF_016772045.2. Lineage (NCBI taxonomy): Eukaryota > Metazoa > Chordata > Mammalia > Artiodactyla > Bovidae > Ovis > Ovis aries. The sequence continues at coordinate 64,533,795 of NC_056062.1, read as the reverse complement.
AATTAATAAAAATGGCACTACTACTACTTATATCAGCTAATGTTCTTAATTATACACCAAGAATTACATGCTTATATCAGCACACTCTTACAACAACCTGTGGGAGTAATATCATTAGCTCTGTTTTCCACATGAGGAAATTAAAGTTTAGACTAGACTAGATTAAGTTATTAAGTTTAAGTAAGCTCCAGGAGTTGGTGATGGACAGGGAAACCTGGTGTGCTGCAGTCCATGAGGTCGCAAAGAGTTGGACATGACTGAGCAACTGAACTTAGAACTTAGATTAAGTTATTGATTCTCAACCTTGGTTACAAATTAGAATTATCGGGTAACTCTAAATATTGGTACTCGGCTTTCAGCTTCAGAGTTCTGATTTAAGTGCAATCTCTTCACTTGTCGTTCAGTTGCTCAGTCGTGTCTAATTCTTTGTGATGCCATGGACACGAAGGCACACCAGGCTTCCCTGTCCTCACTTCCAGAGCATGTCCATTTAGTCGATGATGCCATCCAACCACCCCTTTGCCTCCTGCCCTCAATCTTTCTCCGAAATCTCTACACTAAAAGCAACTAAACTAAAATCTCTAGGACTAGGGACAGGAAATCAGCATTTGTTTTAAAGTTCCCATGTGAATCTAAAGTATAATCATCATTGAGAATCTGTCACTGGCTTCAACAAATTTACTGAATTCTCCATGGTCACATGTTTAGGAAGTGGTGGAGTGGAAATTCAAACCTAGTTTCTCTGACTTCTACCCAATGCTTCCTCTATATTTTACACAACTACTAAGGTAGAATGTGAGCTTCTCAGGTAGTACTAGTGGTAAAGAACTCACCTGCCAATGCAGGGCATATGAGATATGGGTTCAGTCCCTAGATTGGGAAGATCCTCTGAAGAATGACAAGGCAAGCCACTTTAGTAGTCTTGCCTGGAGAATCCTATGGACAGAGGACCTGGAAGGCTACAGTCCATAGGGTCACAAAAAGTCGGACATGACTGAATTGACTTATCCTGCACACATGCACGCAAAGTGGAATGTATGGTATTTTAGCACATTGTCACCTGCAATACAGGGCTTCCCAGGTGGTGCTGGTGGTAAAGAGTCTGCCTGGCAATGCAGAAGACAGAAGAGACATGGGCTTGATCCCTGGGTCGGGATGATCCCCTGGGAGAAGGGCATGGCAACCTACTACAGTATTCTTGCCTGGAGAATCCCATGGACAGAGGAGCCTGGTAGGCTACAATCCACAGAGTTGCAAAGACTCAGACATGATTAAGTGACCGAGCATGCTTTGAGACAATATAGATATATATCATATATCTATAATTGCATAATTTTAAGGATTGTGATATTCTTACAACCAGTTTAGTTGTCTTAAGTTAAAAAACAAATGAAAAACAGAGAGCATTTACTGTCCCCTGTTGCTCTGTACTGTATAGGAGGCTTTTACTGTCCCTTGTTGCTCTGTACTGTATAGGAGGCTTTATGGAGTACAATACAGACATAGATTCGATATGTTCTGACAACATAGGTGAAAGAACAGGCCCTTAAAACTGTTCCTTCAAAGACTATAATAATGTTTGAAAAAAGCAGAAATGTCTTACAAAAGCACTGTTCTATAACTTGATAAAACAAAATAAAGGAGATTTCCAGTGCTGGTACACTACATTTCAAGCCAAGTCTGAAAACTTAAAAAAAAAAAAACAAAAACAGGAGTCTCCAGAATACAAAATTTGTTTTTATTTTTTAAAACATGATTCCAAATATTTCTTATTTTTTTCTAATTTTCCAAATTATTAAGTTCTAAGAGATCATAACATCTTCAAGCGTGACAATGCTTTTAAAGATGATAGGCTCAAGAGTGAGAGGTTTGCTTGTGTGAGCAAGACTTTCAGCCAGATATATAGATCACATAGCACCACAGCACTGCATTACACAGTGATAAATGACACAGGCTCTGAAGTGAGGAAGACAGGTGCATTTACCACCACCACCACCACAAAGAAGAGTATGAAGATATAGGAGATAAGGTAGAGAGAAATATTAGCATAGCACCTGATTCATATTAAATATTCAACTCTGGTTGCTGTTTTAGAGTCATCATGTGCTGCTTTCTAGAATTAACAAAAATTTGGATGTATTGGATGAATTCAAATAGAATAATTCCACAGAGGTAAAAGTCTGTTCATCTTAGTAGCTTTTTCTAATGTATTAATTGCTATGGAAGATATCCAGGAAACTAAGTACTGCATAACTTAGTTGGAAAAGTAAAGGATATGAATGAGAAACACAGTACAAACTAGCACATTAAAAGTACTTATGATAAACTAATACTCATCAATGCTGGAGTGGAATAAATATTAGCAGTATTTGGAAGAAGAAATAATTATTTTGGTTGGAATGAAAAATAAGTATCTTTGATAAGGAAACACTTAGAAGGCTACCAAAGTAATAAGAAAGTCTATACTTTCCATTTATTTGTACCTTCACCTATTCAATATATTTTTATTTAGTGCTTACTACTAGCCATTCTGTCTTTGAAGTGCTCTGGTGATATAAAGGTAAACAAGACTCATACAACATTTGATCACATGGAGTTTACATTCTAATAAGAGATGTCAGCAAACAAATGGTTTATTATTTACGCAACATTATAAATACATGATCATTTCAGTTAATGACGTATTGCAGGGAGATACTTTTAAAATTTCATTATTATTTTATTTCCCCAGCTTTACTGAAGCATGACTGACAAATAAAAATTGCATATATTTAGGTTGTACAGCATGATTTTCAAGGTGTAAAACAGGATTTAATATACATTTTGAAATAATATTGCAATGAAGCTAATAAACACATTCATCATCTCACAAAGTTACTGTAGGTTTTATGTGTGTGTGTGGTGAGAACATTTAAGATCTACTCTCTTAGCAACTGTACAGTGTAATAATAGTTATTAAAGAGCTATTATATAAAAGTTACATAGGTATATAAGTAGAGTTAATAACATCACATGTGACTAATAATTATTACACTACTATATTATTGACTATAGTCACCATACTTTACATTATAACTTATCTGATTGAAAAAAGTTTTTAAAGATGAAAGAGGATAATTAATATGAAGTAGGAACCTCAGCAATGGTGGTGAGGGGAGTCTAAAAATAGAAATTAATGAATAAAATGAACCAAATTATAAGTGCTTTCAGGAAAATATTCTAGAAAGGGCATACTCCAAGAATACAATCCTGAGGAGAAAATTAGTTGATTTATTCTACAATCAAAAAAGATCACTTTTCAGAATATTGTGAATAAAGCAGAAAAGAAATGCAGAGAAAGAGGAACGGAAAGAAAGAAAGGATTGGGCAGACATAAGATAACTGTCAAAGGTGGACCTGACTATGTCTGGCAATTGCCTGGGAGAAAAGTTAAGGAGAAATGTCAAGAGCTCAAACCAGAATTATTTCTCCATTGTGTGTCTTAGTTGCTCAGTCATGTCTGACTCTTTGGACACCATGGACTGTGGTCTGCCAAGCTCCTCTGTCCATGGGATTTTCCAGGCAAGAATACTGTAGTGCATTGCCAGGAGATCTTCCTGACCCAGGAACCGAACCCAGGTCTCTTGCATTGCAGGCAGACTCTGTCTGAGCCACCAAAACATTCGAGAAAAGGAGACTGTGGAAAACCATGGTATTTCAAACAACTCAAACTGAAGATGGTGAGACATCACAGGGGCAAGAATCAGCTGGAGATACAGTGCTTAGATGAAAAGTCGAGGTTAGATAGGTTTTAGAAGTAAAAAACTTACAAGTAATAAATAAATTCCTGAAAAAGCAGAGGATACAAAACAGATGCTTAAACATCAATTACAAATCAAAGAAAAACTAAGTGCAGAGATCACATCCATTATTGCTCAGTGTATTATCTGCAGAAACTAGTGTGATATGTCTGGCATACAGGATATACTAAAGCAACCAATGATGTATAAATATTTGTAGACATTAAGATGAATACAATGTATTTCAGTTAGCAGTATAGAAGGAAATCACAATGCCAAGATTTAAGAAAGTAAAAGGAGGAGAGAAGTGGACTAGATGTTTATCTGTCAGGCTCTGTTTTGGCTCTACTGATCACATTATCTGACTAATTCATCTTGTGTCTCATCTGATTAAGAACTGAGAAAATCTGTCATTTTGGTAAATAATTTCCCAGATTGATCTGAACATAGGTATTAGTGGATTGATATGTTACTGTCTAGGAAAGGAGGTATTTTTATAGAGAATTACTGAAGATACAATAACTTTTTGTGTGTTTATAGGAAAAGGGGAAGTAAAAATAAACAGAAAAGTGAGTGAGAATGGCATAGTAGAGAGTAAGAAAGACAAATACACTCTAAATAAAACATTAAAAGAATAATATGCAGATGAAAGAGAAAATTTTATTTCCATTATTATTGAATCTACAGGTTAAAAAACAAAAATGCTAACAAGATGGACATTGAGTAGCCCCCATTTTCAGTAATTTATTTACTTATAACAAAATGGAACATCTCAAGTAAAAATAGGTATCGCCTCCTATCCTTATGTTTCCTAGCCAAATCTATTCAAACACAAATATTTGAATAAATATGAATTATTTTCTCACTATTGTGCATAAATCATATTGTAATATAATTTTAAGCAATATTCCAATATTAAATAACTTCATAAGTGTACATTCCTAAAGAACACACACAACTCACACACAAACAGGAAAAAGCTATCAAGAACACAGTCACATCCTCTTTAGTGCCTAAGGATGGTGATATTGGAGAAATGATTTCAAAGAAAATGTCCTTTTTATGCTTGAAGAATTCAATTTTCCTGCCAATAATATAATTATGCTTAGTTGCTGATGGCAATGGATATCTCTTGCTTTTGCATTAATCAAATTTAGCACATGGTATGCATTACTATTTTCACTTGTCACTGTGGTTCTTAAACCCAGTTTTATGCTACCTATGAATAAAAGTCTTTTGTTAGAGATTAGTGCTCTAGTGATTATTTTGCTTTTTAACAAAGGGAAATGTTATATTTAGACTTTCTTTACTTCTTATTCTACATAATTTGAATAATGCTTGAATGTCATAAGGCAACATAGTATACACACAACATTTAATGCAACATTAAGATAAAATAAAAGTGAGTAAAATTTATAACACTTATATAAACATACACATAAAACAGATAATATATGTATAAACGTGTACGTAAACATATGCATGTGTATGTTCGTGCATACACACATACAAATATTATTAATGGTAACTGCATGCAAAATTACAGAAAACAAGGAAGTATTTTGGTAAAATCATATTATGCCTTACTACTATTTCATCACACATGAGATAATACGATCACTATAAGAAGACAGATCATATTTTCTTTCATAAAACATTACATCCTTGGCTATTGGAAAACACTGTGGGAAATCCAAGAAGACAAAACTTGAAACATTGGTTTTAATGTTTTATATTATTATTGTGTAACATGCAAAGTTTCAATTACTAACTCTACATAAATTGAACTTGCTCTTCAAAGTGAGCAACATTAGTAAGATAAATGAACTTAATTTCAATTTAACATAGACAGAGCTCACAGTTTATATAAACATTTAACATTCTTTAAAATATCAAAATGCAAAACTTTTGAATCTTAATTCCAGTGCATTATATGGTCCAAGTGTACTCTACTTCACCACTCTCATCTACCTTATAACAATCAGAACCCGAATCTTAAAATTATTCTGGACTATGAAGAACCTAAGAATTTTGTCTCTTCACTTACTAAACACTGATACAGAAACATATCATTCTTAGCTCTATTCTCAGATACCTGAGTAAACTGTCAATTTATCAGACTGTTTTATGTCATTTGACAACATACTGAATCTGACTGATCAAAAGCATATACACAGAAATTTATATTTTACATTGATACTTAAAGCAATGATTCTTCTAAGCCTTTTAGTCTTTAAAATTATTTTAAAAAATCACTAAAGATCTCTTACTATGTATTTTTCTTTATCCATACTCACTTAACCCAAAATTTTGCTCAATTGTCTATTGGATCTATATCTATGTTTACATTTATGGGTAAGTATTCTGATCAACTTCAGCATTTAAAACAATTATTGGCTGATATTCATTTCATTGATCAGCATACCTTGCATTAGAAATGGAAAGCTGTAATGTTTACTGAAATAAGTTATAGTAATTCCATCTTTGTAGCTATTTTCTATTTTGTCTCAAATGATACCAGTGGCTACAGCTTTCAAATTATTGCATTTGTAACACTTTCTGTATCTATGGATTAGAAAATGATCAATCCACTTTAGAGCTATTACATAGTCATGGCCCATGACTCACAGCGGGTGGCTGAGGAGAAATTTAGTGCCCTCAGGATCAAGGAAGTTTTTTTCTCGACTATTAAGAGACAATTCTCCGTGGGTCTCTTATGGATCTGCATTTCCTGCATGTGGAACCATTTGTTCTGGACTATTTTTTAGAATACTTATATAGCAAGACAGTCTTAGGAAGGAGACCATGTCTCTCATATGATAAGAGTTCCTTACAATTTTTGAAGACAGGTATATATCTCTCTCCAAGGCAATGGGGCTTAACAATTGCCCTTTTAAAAAAGATTAGAATTCCCTAAACTCATTGTTCCTCCTTTGTAATGCACACCATGTGCAGCTGATGTCTTGTCCTCTTCATTGGGGCATACGGAAAGTGAGGCTCAAGGAAGTGGCATGAAAGCTGATATTTTAGGTATCCTCATTGTTATGAGCAATAAACTGTGGCACAGGCATCATTTGACTTCTGCCACGATCCATGAATCTGTAGAAGTCTAACTTTTTTTAAATTTGCAAGTATGGCAAAATCTCAGATCTTTCTTTCATAGTTTTTGATAGTTTGGGCTATGAAGATGAGATGCTGACAAAGAAAAGACTTTCCAGAAAAGGAAGCATGACAGGCAAGAAGTATCTAGGAATCAATGCCAAACAAATTGATCAAACTGAATGGTCAACTGGGTAATAAACTGTCATCTATTTTATCATCTGTTAATGAGGAGGCATTGGGGAGGGGTCTGTAGTTTGCATACTGTAAAATAAGATCAAAGACAGCTGTGCTAATAGAATGCTGGTATGTGAACTCTTTTCTACATAGGGAAATTTCTCAACAGTCTGGCAGATATTCTCAGGTGCACAACATACTAACAACGATTATTAACATTTGTATTCGGAGGAGGGGGCAGAAGTTGCTACCCATTTTCAGAGAGGTTTTAGAGATGATTACACTGAGTTAAACAGGTGAATTTATGATGACTAAAGAAGAAAACTGGAGAAAGAAATGGCAGTCCACTTCAGTATTCTTGCCTGGGAAATCCCATGGACAGATTAACCTTGCGACTACAGTCCACGGGTTGCAAAGAGCTGGACACCACTGAGTGACTGAGCACGTGCACGGACATGCACACACACACACACACACACACACACACACACACACACAGAAAGAAATCAGACTAATTGTTAGAACTTTGGTTCACTTCAGAGGTGAGAGGGCAGGGGGAATAATGCTTGATAAGGAAGAATGACAATGGCAGGACCATCTAATGACTTACACTCTTCTGCAATGTATAATGCCAACCACAAATTTGGAAATAACTTTAAAAACAGTGTCAGACTTTATTTTGGGGGGCTCCAAAATCACTGCAGATGTTGACTGCAGCCATGAAATTAAAAGATGCTTACTCCTTGCAAGGAAAGTTATGACCAGCAGAGCTGGTCATATAGCTCTCTGAGGAGAAGGCAATGGCAACCCACTCCAGTACTCTTACCTGGAAAATCCCATGGACAGAGGAGTCTGGTGGGCCGCAGTCCATGGGGTCACTGGGAGTCGGACACGACTGAGCGACTTCACTTTCACTTTTTACTTTCATGCGTTGGAGAATGAAATGGCAACCCACTACAGTGTTCTTGCCTGGAGAATCCCGCAGATGGGGGAGCCTGGTGGGCTGCCATCCCTGGGGTTGCACAGAGTCGGACATGACTGAAACGACGTAGCAGAGTTCACAATGGACAATGGAAGCTAATGTGATCTTGTGAGAAGGCCACCTTGGGCCAATTCATCATAGTGTTGTTGAGGATTCTACTGATCAATATGTATAGTACTGATTTGTTAAACTCTTATACTATTAATGCCCATAAACGCCAGAGGGAATTCTCCCAACTAGGAAGATCATCGCTTAGAAAAGTACTATAAACTTTCATTCAAAAAATCTTAATGACTCTTTTAAAGTTCCCATAGACTATAAACCAAGAGACACTGGAACATATCTATGGACATTAAAAAAAAAAAAAAAAAAAAAGCAAAATTGTCATGGCCTAAAGGTATTGAGATCATACAGAGTGTATTCTTTTATTACTGTGGAATTATGTCAGGAATCAATATCAAAATATATTTGAAAATAAACCACATATTTCCAAGTACAGTGTGACATTTACCAAGAGAAATCTTTGACTTAGCCATTGAAAGCCTCAGTAAAATTAAAAGACTGAATAAACACCGAGGGTGATTGCAGAGAAGAATGCACAATATCAAAATGAGAAATTAATATCAAAGATACTTAAAAGATCCCATGTATTTGTAAATTAAATGTCCACTTTTAAACGATGGGTGTATCTAACAAGCCATAACAGATAAAATTAGGAAATAATTGTAACAGAATAAAAATGAAGAGAATTCATCAGAATTTGTTGCATGCATCTGAAGCTGTTCAATGCACCTAAATACAATGTGGAATCTTGAATAAAGTATGAAAACGAATAATGGGCATAAAATTTTATGCAATTTGAACAAGATCTGTACTTTAGTTAGTATTATTATATCAAATGTTAATTTCCTATTTTTTTTTTACAACATCAGTTCAGTCGCTCAACCGTGTCCGACTCTGTGACCTCATGAATCGCAGCACGCCAGGCCTCTTTGTCCATCACCAACACCCGGAGATCACTCAGATTCACATCCATCGAGTCCGTGATGCCATCCAGCCATCTCATCCTCTGTTGTCCCCTTCTTCTCCTGCCCCGAATCCCTCCCGGTATCAAAGTCTTTTCCAATGAGTCAATTCTTCGCATGAGGTGGCCAAAGTACTGGAGTTTCAGCTTTAGCACCATTACTTCCAAAGAAATCCCAGGGTTGATCTCCTTCAGAATGGACTGGTTGGATCTCCTTGCAGTCCAAGGGACTCTCAAGAATCTTCTCTAACACCACAGTTCAAAAGCATCAATTTTTCGGCACTCAGCTTTCTTCACAGTCCAACTCTCACATACATACCTGACTACTGGAAAAACCATAGCCTTGACTAGACGGACCTTAGTTGGCAAAGTAAGGTCTCTGCTTTTGAATATGCTGTCTAGGTAGGTCATAACTTTTCTTCCAAGGAGTAAGCATCTTTTAATTTCATGGCTGCAATTCACCATCTGCAGTGATTTTGGAGCCCCCCAAAATAAAGTCTGACACTGTTTCCACTGTTTCCCTAACTATTTCCCATGAAGTGATGGGACCAGATGCCATGATCTTGGTTTTCTGAATGTTGAGCTTTAAGCCAACTTTTTCACTCTCCTCTTTCACTTTCATCAAAAGGATTTTTAGTTCCTCTTCACTTTCAGTATTTATTTATATCTTCAACATCCAATTAGAAGTTTCAAGCTTCACTCATTTTTTTAAATTACTAAAGAAATAAGCTTCCTACACTTTTATATTAGATGCCAGAATAAACTGAACTATATCAAAGATTTGAAAGAGTCAATACCTAGGCAGGTTGATAAGAAGTCCGGGGGTCCCCAAGGAGAGAGGAGTCTGGGGTTCTAGAGGAGGAGACAGGAGTCTGGAAGACTCAAGGAGGAGGAAAGGACAAACACTTTTTCTTTTTTTTCCTTCTACATTTCTTAGTCTTAGTCACTTAAAACGTTTTTATCTTTAAGCCTCCAACTGACGATTACACAACAAATAACTCAGTTTAAACTCTGTGCTAAGTATTATATAACAATGTATCCTGGTTGAGGACAGTTTCTCCTTCCTGAAAACCTTCTGGCTAATCCTGTTATCTTAAAATGTAAATTATGAGAGTGGGTCTAGTAAGATCTTTACAACCTCCAGACATTTTTTTGATTCATTGTAATACCTAATCAAAAAGTATATAACTCCCTTGCTAACACTAGTGAGGTGGCACACTTTCTGCCCTCTTCTGATGTCAGAGAAGGCAATGGCACCCTACTCTAGTACTCTTACCTGGAAAATCCCATGGACAAAGGAACCTGGTAATCTGCAGTCCATTGGGTCGCAAAGAGCTGGATATGACTGAGCAAATTCACTTTCACTTTTCACTTTCATACATTGGAGAAGGAAATGGCAACCCACTCCAGTGTTCTTGCCTGGAGAAACCGAGGGACGAGGGAGCCTGGTGGGCTGCCATCTATAGGGTCACACAGAGTCGGACACGACTGAAGTGACTTAGCAGCAGCAGCTGATGTCTATGTCAGAAGCTTTCTCTATCTCTTTTCAGTTCAGTTCAGTCGCTCAGTAGTGTCTGACTGCGACACCATGAGTTGCAGCACACCAGGCCTCCCTGTCCATCAACAACTCCCGGAGTTCACTCAAACTCATGTACATTGAGTCGGTGATGTCATCCAGCCATCTCATCCTCTGTCATCCCCTTCTCCTCCTTCCCCCAATCCCTCCCAGCATCACAGTCTTTTGCAATGAGTCGACTCTTCGCAGGAGGTGGCCAAAGTACTGGAGTTTCAGCTTTAGCATCAGTCCTTCCAATGAACACCCAGGACTGATCTCCTTCAGAATGGACTGGTTGGATCTCCTTGCTGTCCAAGGGACTCTCAAGAGTCTTCTTCAACACCACAGTTCAAAAACAACAATTCTTCAGGGCTCAGCTTTCTTCACAGTCCAACTCTCACATCCATACATGACCACCAGAAAAACCATAGCCTTGACTAAACGGACCTTTGTTGGCAAAGTAATGTCTCTGCTTTTGAATATCCTGTCTAGGGTGGTCATAACTTTCCTTCCAAGGAGTAAGCGTCTTTAATTTCATGGCTGCAATCACCATCTGCAGTGATTTTGGAGCCCCCCAAAATAAACTCTGCCACTGTTTCCACTGTTTCCCATCTATTTCCCATGAAGTGATGAGACCAGATGCCATGATCTTCGTTTTCTGAATGTTGAGCTTTAAGCCAACTTTTTCACTCTCCTCTTTCAATTTCATCACAAGGCTTTTTAGTTCCTCTTCACTTTCTGTCGTAAGGGTGGTGTCATCTGCATATCTGAGGTTACTGATATTCCTCCAGACAATCTTGATTCTAGCTTGTGCTTTTCCCAGCCCAGCGTTTCTCATGATGTACTCAGCATACAAGTTAAATAAGCAGGGTGACAACATACAGCCTTGACATACTCCTTTTCCTACTTGGAACCAGTCTGTTGTTCCATGTCCAGTTCTAACTGTTGCTTCCTGACCTGTATATATGTTTCTCAAGAGGCAGGTCAGGTGGTCTGGTATTCCCATCTCTCTCAGAATTTTCCACAGTTTATTGTGATACACACAGTCAAAGGCTTTGGTATGGTCAATAAAGCAGAAATAGATGTTTTTCTGGAACTCTCTCGCTTTTTCCATGATCCAGCGGATGTTGGTAATTTGATCTCTGGTTCCTCTGTCTTTTCTAAAACCAGCATGAACATCTGGAAGTTCATGGTTCACGTATTGCTGAAGCCTGGCTTGGAGAATTTTGAGCATTACTTTACTAGCATGTGGGATGAGTGCAATTGTGTGGTAGTTTGAGAATTCTTGGCATTGCCTTTCTTTGGGATTGGAATGAAAACTGACGTTTTCCAGTCCTGTGGCCACTGCTGAGTTTTCCAAATTTCCTGGCATATTGAGTGTAGCACTTTCACAGCATCATCTTTCAGGATTTGAAATAGCTCTACTGGAATCCCATCACCTCCACTAGTTTTGTTCATAGTGATGCTTTCTAAGGCCCACTTGACTTCACAGTCCAGGATGTCTGGCTCTAAGTGAGTGATCACACTATCGTGATTATCTTGGTCATGAAGATCTTTTTTGTACAGTTCTTCTGTGTATTCTTGCCACCTCTTCTTAATATCTTCTGCTTCTGTTAGGTCCATACCATTTCTGTTCTTTATCGAGCCCATCTTTGCATGAAATATTCCCTTGGTATCCCTAATTTTCTTGAAGAGATCGCTAGTCTTTCCCATTCTTTTGTTTTCCTCTATTTCTATGCATTGACCACTGAGGAAGGCTTTCTTATCTCTTCTTGCTATTCTTTGAAACTCTGCATTCAGATGCTTATATCTTTTCTTTTCTCCTTTGCTTTTCACCTCTCTTCTTTTCACATCTATTTGTAAGGCCTCCTCAGACAGGAATTTTGCTTCTTTGCATTTCTTTTCAATGGGGATGTCTTGATCCCTGTCTCCTGTACAATGTCATGAACCTCCATCCATAGTTCATCAGGCACCCCGTCTATCAGATATAGTCCCTTAAATCTATTTCTCACTTCCACTGTATAATCATAAGGGATTTTATTTAGGTCATACCTGAATCGTCTGTTGGTTTTCCCTACTTTCCTCATTAGTCTGAATTTGGAAATAAGGAGTTCATGATTTGACCCACAGTCAGCTCCTGGTCTTGTTTTTGGTGACTGTATAGAGCTTCTCTGTCTTTTGCTGCCACGAATATAATCAATCTGATTTCAGTGTTGACTATCTGGTGACATCCATTAGTAGAGTCTTCTCTTGTGTTGTTGGAAGAAGGTGTTTGCTATGACCAGTGTGTTCTCTTGGCAAAACTCTATTAGCCTTTGTCTTGCTTCATTCCATACTCCAAGGTCAAATTTGCCTGTTACTCCAGGTGTTTCTTGACTTCCTACTTTTGCATTCCAGTCCCCTATAATGAAAAGGACATCTTTTTGGGTGTTAGTTCTAAAAGGTCTTTAGGTCTTCATAGAACTGTTCAACTTCAGCTTCTTTAGCATTACTGGTTGGGGCATAGACTTGGATTACTGTGATATTGAATGGTTTGCCTTGGAAACTAACAGAGATCATTCTGTCATTTTAGAGATTGCATCCAAGTACTGCATTTCGGACTCTTTTGTTGACCATGATGGCTTCTCCATTTCTTCTGAGAGATTCCTGCCCACAGTAGTAGATATAATGGTCATCTGAGTTAAATTCACCCTTTTAGTTCATTTTAGTTTGCTGATTCCTAGAATGTCGACATTCACTCTTGCCATCTCCTGTTTGACCACTTCCAATTTGCCTTGATTCATGGACCTAACAGTCCAGGTTCCTATGCAGTATTGCTCTTTACAGCATCGCACCTTGCTTCTATCACCAGTCACATCCACAACTGGGTATTGTTTTTGTTCCATCCCTTCATTCTTTCTGGAGTTATTTCTCCACTGATCTCCAGTGGCATATTGGGTACGTACTGACCTGGGGACTTCTTCTTTCAGTATCCTATCATTTTGCCTTTTCATAGTGTTCATGGGGTTCTCAAGGCTAGAATACTGAAGTGGTTTGCCATTCCCTTCTCCAGTTGACCACATTCTGTCAGACCTCTCCACCATGACCCATCCATCTTGGGTGGCCCCACACGCAAGTGCAGGAGGGCAGAGAGGAGCTACTCCACATTCAAGGTCAAGAGGGGTGGCTGTGAGGAGATATCCCTCATCCAAGGTAAGGAGCAGTGGCTGTGCTTTGCTGGAGCAGCCAGGAAGAGATACCCCACATCCAAGGTAAAAGAAACCCAAGTAAGACAGTAGGTGTTACAAGAGAGCATCAGAAGGCAGACACACTGAAACCATACTCACAGAAAACTAGCCAAACTAATCACACAGACCACAGCCTTGTCTAACTATTGGATGGTATCACTGACTCAATGGACATAAGTTTGAGTAAACTCCAGGAGTTGGTGATGGACAGGAAGGCTTGGCATGCTGAACTGAACTGAAGTGACTGATATATAGCTTTTTATTTTCCAAGTCTTCTGTAAATGTGTTATCATACTTTCATATTAAAAATAAATAAATAAATTTTAAAGACACCAAAATTAATGACTCTTTTGAGCTGTGTCTGTAACTAATAGCCTCAGGTAAAGGAAGGCCCTGTCACAGGCAAGGCTACTAGGTATATTACTTTTGAAAACCAGCTGTTAACTTTTTTATTGGATCCCTGTCAAATATGAATGCCTGATCCATTGAATTACTGTGATTCATCAACTTGCTATTCCATTTTGGGTGGGTCAACTTGGATTTACTTTTTAACAGGTAAGTAATAAGCCTTACTTGCCAAATGGAAGTGGCTTTTTAAAAAATGCATCCAGCCTGGCCTCAAAGACATGTAAGTTTTATAGGCAAAAGTGACAGCTTGTTCTTTTGGTGGAAACTTTCTTTCCTACTCCACTCTTTCAAGCAAAGCCTCTTGTTTCATGTACCATCAATTCAGAGTTTGCTCTAAATACATTGGCCTGATTCTGCTATGGTACTTCCTGGTGGGCTGTGGCTGTCCAAACTCAGTTTGTTGTTGTCCTTTAGTTTCTCAGCTGCGTCTGACCCTGTGACCCCATGGACTGTAGCCCACCAGGCTTCTCTGTCCATCAGATTTCCCAGGCAAGGATACTGGAATAGGTTGCAATTTCCTTCTTCAGGGAATCTTCCTGACTCAGGGATCTAACCTGAGTCTCCAGCATTGGCAGGTGGATTGTTTATTTCTGACCAAATCCTCAAACAAGCATCATTGTGTACTGTACATTGAGTACATTGCCTCTGTACTCAATAAGCAGAACTCAAGGCCACTGACAAAGCTCAGATCAAGATGTCCTTGATGAACCTTATATATTTACTGATACTTGGATTGTTGTCATAGCCTAACTGTGTAACCTGCCACTTGGAAAACTACAGATTAATCAATAAAAGACAATCCCTTTGGGGCTATGAAATGTGAAAAAAAAAAATGGAGCTGATAGACAAGCCATGTGAGTCAATGCAGATGTCCACGTCAAGGGTTTATTTTCTAATGAGACGTACTGGAACCAGATTGCTGAACAAGCCTGAACTATCCAAACTGCCATCATTGCTGCCTAGATCCATCATCCTAGTAGACATGGCAATGCATACTATTATAAACTGGGCACAAAGCAAAGGATTCTATATATTTTGTACAAATAAGACTATCAAATTTCACATTTGTTATTCCTGTCAGAAGATGTCCCATTTGTCTTTTGGTAAGGGAAATCACTTTGCATGAGTCATATTCCTCCCTGCTCTTTGCAGATTGCCTCCACTGAAACTTTGGCCTCAACTCTCAGTTATCAGTAATGTTTAGTGCTTTATAAGTGTTTGGCAATTTTCCACTTGCTGATCCAGTGTGATGAGCCAAATCCAGACATACTCTGGAGCTCTTAAAACAACACCTTGTCGTGTGTTTGGCTTTCAAGACCATTTCAGTCTGAATGTATTTAAATTATCATCACAGAAGCCACTCAAATATGGGCTGATGGCAACAGTGTTTGGTGGGGGACTTCCCTGGTCGTCCAGTGGTTAAGAATATGCCTGGCAATGTAGGGGACATGAGTTCAGTCTCTGGTCCAGGAAGATCCCACA
Organism: Ovis aries; assembly: GCF_016772045.2. NCBI lineage: Eukaryota > Metazoa > Chordata > Mammalia > Artiodactyla > Bovidae > Ovis > Ovis aries. The sequence continues at coordinate 64,518,062 of NC_056062.1, read as the reverse complement.
TGCCATGGAGCAACCAAGTCAGTGTACCACAACTACTGAGCCAATGCTCTGCAACAAGAGAGTACCCCTTGCTCACCACACTAAAGAAAGCCTGAGTGCAGCAAAGAAGACTCAGTGCAGCCATAAATAACAATTAAAGAGTATTTGATGGGCTTTTCATGTTTTGTACCACCCACAAGCATCTAAAATTATTGAGTGTTGAGAAAGACTTTACAGAAATAAGCAAAAAAAAAAAAATTGTAACTCTACGTATTCTTCCCCCCTTTTTTCTGGTCCACAAATTTATCAAAGACAGTTTGGTCATTGAATGAAGCCATCTCAGAAAGGGCTCATTGTTTCTAAGCTACTTCCTGGGTAGTGGTAAAAGAGCTGGGGCACATACAGATCTATTTTGCAAATCTGAGATTCTACCTTGACCATTCCAAGTGTGGAACACTTTGTTTTCTTCCCCTAACAGCAGATACATTTCTGCTTGCCTTGTACACTCCATATAGTTTTGGCAGTTTGGGTGAAAAATGGCTTAGGAGATGACAACTTGCCTCTACTTTAATGACCTATATTCTTTGGTTGGACTGGCATAATCCTAGATTTAAGGATAACTGTCATTTGCATCTGTACAAAACGATCACCAAGTTCCTCTACAGAGGCCCACACTGACAAATGTGGGGGCATATAAGGTGCCTGTAAGTTGTATAAAAATGTTTGTTATACTTTTATCTGACACATTTGAATTAAATGTCTATACGAGAATACATGATAATCAGAGAAAATGTGGAGTTATCACTCCTGGAATAGGACACATTGCTTTTGTGGTAGTGAAGAGGGAGTAAGATTCTGGTATAGTGAAATAGAGGTATGAAGGAAGGAAGAACATTAATGATTTTGCTTTCCAGAGTCACTCCCGAAGACTTTTCAAGAGAAATATCTTGGTGTGGCCTTTGTAAGTGGTTGAGTCCATAAATTTCACTTATGATAGATCTGCCATCTCCTGCCAGGTGTCTTTGACAATGGTTTGATCATGGTTGTTGTTAACTTTACTAAGAGGACTATGTGAACAATAGGAGATGACCCTACCTTCTACCCCTTCCAGATAAAACATCTGTTTATACCTCCATATATTCACTTCACATCTACTCTTAAAATTTTCCATGGGGTAGACAAATACCAAACTTCTGGTAGCATAGAAAAACAGGACAGAGAGTCCTTCTATAAACAAGAGAAAACCCAATTATCTGAACTTAACTGAGAAACCTAAATTTTACCAACTATCTGGTGGCACTTTGAAGATATACTCAATCTGTGTCCCATGAGTGATATATGTCTTCCTTGTAGGGTGTGGGCAACAATTTCAAACAGCACTTTCTTTCCAGGGGGAAGATGTATGCTTAGGGACTGTTCTTGTGTTGAAGATGCATATTGCCAAGTCTTTTTTCTCAAAATATGGTGACAGCTGCCGTAGGGGTATTAATAAAAGAAATTTAATGTAGCCATTCATAAAGAAAGGCACTGCCAAAGAATGTTCAAACTACTGGAAATTGTACTCATCTCACACGACAGCAAAGTAACACTCAAAATTCTCCAAGCTAGGCTTCAACAGTACATGAACTGAGAACCTCCAGATGTTCAATCTGGATTTACAAAAGGCAGAGAAACCAGAGATCAAGTTGCCAACATCCGTTGCACCACAGAAAAAAGCAACATAGTTCCAGAAAAACATCTACTTCTGCTTTATTGACCACACCATATTATTTGACTGTGTGGATCAAAACAAACTGTTTCTTAAAGAAATGGGAATACCAGACCACCTTACCCACCTCCAGAGAAATCTTTATGCAGGTCAAGAATCCAGTTAGAACTGGACATGGAAAAACATGGGAACAACAACAAACTGGGAAAGGAGTATGTCAAGGCTGTATATCATCACACTGTTTATTTAACTTATATACAGAGTACATCATGCAAAATACCAGGCTGGATGAAGCACAAGCTGGAATCAAGATTTCCAGAAGAAATATCAGTAACCTCAGATACATAGATAACACCCTTATGGCAGAATGCAAAGAAGAACTAAAGAGACTCCTGATGAAAGTGAAAGAGGAGAGTGAAAAAGTTGGCTTAAAACTCAACATTCAAATGACAAAGACAATTGCATTCAGTCCCATCACTTCATGGCAAATAGACGTGAAAACAATGGAAATAGTGAGAATCTTTATTTTGGGGGGCTCCAAAATCACTGCAGATGGTGATTTCAGCCATTAAATTAAGAGACACTTGCTCCTTGGAAGAAAATCTATGACTAACCTAGACAGCATATTAAAAAAGCAGAGATGTTACTTTGCCAACAAAGGTCTGTGTTAGGTAGTTAGAATAGGAAACAGAAGTCCAACATGGCACTGGCTAAAAGACAAGGACGGGGAAAGCCCACGAAAATAGAACAAAGGAAGGTCAAAGGAAGGTCCAAGGACCTGAGTGAGGACTTCAGGTAGAACAAACAACACTCCTGGCTAGCCCAATTTGCAAAGGGCAGGCCCAGGGGGAGGGAAACCACACAAAAAGAGGAGCCAAAGGGCTCTCTCTTTCTCTTTCTCCCACGGGCTGGCACGCTCCTCCACTCTCTTCACACATTTGGGTTGGCATGCCCTCATGTTTCGAGGATGGATTCTCCTGCTATCTTCTAAATAAAACAGAGCTGTAACACTGATTTGTCTAAGAGCTATAACATGGTTTGTCCGAGACCCTAGAGATGTGATGCACTGAAGACTTTAATGTCCATGGCTCCAAATCTTTGTTGTGATGAGACAGAACGGAGGAGCATACACTCACCTGACAGTCTGTCTAGTCAAATCTATGGTTTTTCCAGTAGTCAGGTATGGATGTGAGAGTTAGCCTATAATGAAAGCTGAGCACCAAAGAATGGATGCTTTTGAACTGTGGTGTTGGAGAAAACCCTTGAGAGTCCCTTAGACTGCAAGGATATCCAACCAGTCAATCCTAAAGGAAATCAGTCCTGAATTTTCATTGGAAGGAGTGATGCTGAAGCTGAAACTCCAAAAATTTGGCCATCTAATGTGAAGAGTTGACTCATTTGAAAAGACCTTGATGCTGGGAAAGATTGAAGGTGGGAGGAGAAGGGGATGACAGAGGATGAGATGGTTGGATGGCATCATCGACTTGATGGGCATGAGTTTGAGTAAGTTCCGGGAGTTAGTGATGGACAGGGAACCCTGGCATGCTGCAGTCCATGAGATCACAAAGAGTTGGACATGACTAAGCAATTGAACTGAACTGACTGAATGTAGCCATAAAATAACTATAGAGATCTCATCATTTGAGGTTACCTCGCCTACTTGGGGGAGCTACTGACTTTAGCTGAAGTGATCAATGACATCACCTATGTTCTGGAAGGCACTCAGGTAAGCTTCAACTTACTGGCCAGGGTTGTGAGTGATAGTAGAATTCCTTGATATATCTACCTTAGAGACTGAGGCAATTGTTAACACATTTCATAGTATTTGTATTAATGCACTGACATAAGTGCAAAGAGCAATAAAGAAATGGAAGGAGAAATCCACCTGTATTTCTAAAGTAGACACTGACGGTTCATACAAGTTTTTCTGTTAGTTGAGTCTGGGTCTCTGGAGGCTGGCCTCATTTTATAGTTTGGAGTCCTGTTGATAATAATCTTAATTAAATGTTGTATGATGAAAAATGAAAAGATTTGTTTCCAGCCTCTGGCATTCAAATTAATCAGAGTGTCTGACAAAGGGAATTCTCATGGGGAAATATACTAGGAGCCGAGACACAGAAATAAGGGGTAGATACTATCAGTAGGTAATTTTCCATGGGTCTATGATAGTCCTTGCAAGCAAAGAACTAACTGCTTTTGTTCTCATACACCTATTTAAGGCAGTTTGTATATAGAGTAGCACTAGAAGAGAAGTCAAGGGCAGAGCAGAAGTTAAGTATACTTTCAGCTGGCGGATAGTGTTTCTCTCTAGAACAAAGGAATAGGCATGCCCATTATAAATTATTTGGATTCCCTGTTTGGGGTGCCTTTCCTATACTGCAACTCACTGCATGAACAGCTGTTATCTAATGCTCTTCATGTGTTCCTGTAGGGACTAGGGCTCAGAGAAGTGGCAGCAATGCCACTGCTCTGGCGAAAACTCTTGTGGGTAGTAAAGTATCCTTTGTCTCTGTCCTAGGGGTCTTTTGACTTCTGGTAAATATGACTGATACCCCTCGTCCAAGGTAAGGAGCAGCAGTTGCACTTTGCTGCAGCCAGGAGGAGCGACGCCATGTCCAAGGAGCGGTGGCTGCGCAGGCGCCAGAGGGCATTGAGGAGCTATTCCACGTTGAAGGTTGGGAGGTGCGGCAGTGAGGAGATACCCCTCGTCCAAGGTAAGAAGCAGCAGCTGCACTTTGCTGGAGCAGCCATGAAGAGATACCCCACATACAAGGTAAGAGAAATCCAAGTAAGATGGTAGGTGTTGGAAGAAGGCAGACAGACTAAAACCATAATCACAGAAAACTAGTCAATCTAATCACACTCGGACAACAGCCTTGTCTAACTCAATGAAACTAAGCCATGCCCTCAAGCCACTCAAGAAGGGTGGGCATGGTGGAGAATTCTGACACAATGTGGTCCACTGGAGAAGGGAATGGCAAACCACTTCGGTATTCTTGCCTTGAGGACCCAATGAACAGTATGAAAAGGCACAATGATAGGATATTGAAAGAGCAACTTCCCAGGTCAGTAGGTGCCCAATATGCTACTGGAGATCAGTGGAGAAATAACTCCAGAAAGGATGAAGGGATGGAGCCAAAGCAAAAACAATACTCAGCTGTGGATGTGACTGGTGATTTAAGCAAGGTCTGATGCTGTAAGGAGCAATACTGCATAGGAACCTGGAATGTCATGTCCATGAATCAAGGCAAATTGGAAGTGGTCAAACAAGAGATGGCAAGAGTGAATGTCGACATTCTAGGAATCAGTGAACTAAAATGGACTGGAATGGGTGAATTTAACTCAGATGAACATTATATCTACTACTGTGGGAAGGGATCCCTTAGAAGAAATGGAGTAGCCATCATGGTCAACAAAGGAGTCTGAAATGCAGTACTTGGATGCAGTCTCAAAAATGACAGAATGATCTCTGTTCATTTCCAAGGCAAACCATTCAATATCACGGTAATCCAAGTCTATGCCCCAACCAGTAATGCTGAAGAAGCTGAAGTTGAATGGTTCTATGACGACCTACAAGACCTTTTAGAACCAACACCCAAAAAAGATGTCCTTTTTATTATAGGGGACTGAAATGCAAAAGTAGGAAGTCAAGAAACACCTGGAGTAACAGGCAAATTTGGCCTTGGAATATGGAATGAAGCAGGGCAAAGACTAATAGAGTTTTGCAAAGAAAATGCACTGGTCATAGCAAACACCCTCTTCCAACAACACATGGACGTCACCAGATAGTCAACACCAAAATCAGATTGATTATATTCTTTGCAGCCAAAGATGGAGAAGCTCTATACAGTCAACAAAAACAAGACCAGGAGCTGACTGTGGCTCAAATCATAAATTCCGTACTGCCAAATTGAAGAAAGTAGGGGAAACCACTAGACCATTTAGGTATGATCTAAATCAAATCCCTTATGATTATACAGTGGAAGTGAGAAATAGATTTAAGGGACTAGATCTGATAGATAGAGTGCCTGATGAACTATGGACGGAGGTTCATGACATTGTACAGGAGACAGGGATCAAGACCATCCCCATGGAAAAGAAATGCAAAAAAGCACAATGGCCCTCTGGGGAGGCTTTACAAATAGATGTGAAAAGAAGAGAAGCCAAAAGCAAAGGAGAAAAGGAAAGCTACAAGCATCTGAATGCAGAGTTTCAAAGAATAGCAAGAAGAGATAAGAAAGCCTGCCTCAATGATCAATGCAAAGAAATAGAGGAAAAGAACAGAATGGGAAAGACTAGAGATCTCTTCAAGAAAATTAAAGACACCAAGGGAATATTTCATGCAAAGATGGGCTCGATAAAGGACAGAAATGGTATGGACCTAACAGAAGCAGAAGATATTAAGAAGAGGTGGCAAGAATACACAGAAGAACTATACTAAAAAGATCTTCACAAACAAGAAAATCACGATGGTGTGATCACTCATCTAGAGCCAGACATACTGGAATGTCAAGTCAAGTGGGCCTTAGAGAGCATCACTATGAACAAAGCTAGTGAAGGTGATGCAATTCCAGTTGAGCTATTTCAAATCCTGAAAGATGATGCTGTCTCAATATGCCAGCAAATTTGGAAAACTCAGCAGTGGCCACAGGACTGCAAAAGGTCAGTTTTCATTCCAATCCCAAAGAAAGGCAGTGCCAAAGAATGCTCAAACTACCGCAAAATTGCACTCATCTCACAGGTTAGTAAAGTAATGAACAAAATTCTCCAAGCCAGACTTCAACAATATGTGAACCGTGAACTTCCAGATGTTCAAGCTGGTTTTAGAAAAGGCTGAGGAACCAGAGATCAAATTGCCAGCATCTGCTGGATCATCGAAAAAGATAGAGAGTTCCAGAAAAACATCTATTTCTGCTTTATTGACTATGCCAAAGCCTTTGACTGTGTGGATCACAATAAACTGTGGAAAATTCTGAAAGAGATGGGAATACCAGACCACCTGACTATCTCTTGAGAAACCCAAATGCAGGTCAGGAAGCAACAGTCAGAACTGGATATGGAACAACAGACTGGTTCCAAATAAGAAAAGGAGTACGTCATGGCTTTATATTGCCACCCTGCATATTTAACTTATATGCAGAATACATTATGAGAAACGCTGGGCTTGAAGAAGCACAAGCTGGAATCAAGATTGCCAGGAGAAATATCAATAACCTCAGAGATGCAGATGACACCACCCTTATGGCAGAAAGTGAAGAGAACTAAAAGCCTCTTGATGAAAGTGAAAGTGGAGAGTGAAAAAGCTGGCTTAAAATCAAGATTCAGAAAACTAAGATCATGGCATCTGGTCCCATCACTTCATGGCAAATAGATGGGGAAACAGTGGAAACAGCGTCAGACTTTATTTTGGGGGGCTCAAAAATCACTAAAGATGGTGACTACAGCCATGAAATTGAAAGATGCTTATGCCTTGGAAGAAAAGTTATGACCAACCTTGATAGCATATTGAAAAGCAGAGACATTACTTTGCCAATAAAAGTCCGTCTAGTCAAGGCTAAAGTTTTTCCAGTGGTCATGTATGGATATGAGAGTTGGACTGTGAAGAAGGCTGAGCACCAAAGAATTGATGCTTTTGAACTGTGGTGCTGGAGAAGAGTCTTGAGAGTCCCTTGGACTGCAAGGAGATCCAACCAGTCCATTCTGAAAGAGATCAGCCCTGGGACTTCTTTGGAGGAAATGATGGTGAAGCTGAAACTCCAGTACTTTGACCACCTCATGCAAAGATTTGACTCATTGGAAAAGACTCTGATGCTGGGAAGGATTGGGGGCAGGAGGTGAAGGGGATGAGAGAGGTAGAGATGGCTGGATGGCATCAGTGACTAGATGGACGTGAGTCTGAGTGAACTCTGGGATTTAGTGATGGACAGGGAGGCCTGGCATGCTGCAATTCATGGGGTCGCAAAGAATCAAACACGACTGAGCGATTGAACTGAACTGAAATATGGCAACCTAACTTGTTAAATTGAAAGTATAGTAAAATATCAGACCTTTCCTAGCTCTTTGCACATTTGTCTGGCAATCCTTTTATGGCATACATTGAGTTCTCAGGCTTAAAAAGAATGACAACAACCTACATCACAAGTAATGCATAAGGTAATGCCATTATCTTCATTATCACCAGCATAGTTTGGCCTCAGATCAAGCAATAGGGAGAGAACACAGCCTCGCCCATCAATAGTAGATGTGATTTACTGAGCTTGGCCATTCTCAGAAGAAGACCCAGTTTATCCCTTAGTCGGTCTCTTCCATCAGGAAGTTTCCATAAGCCTCTTTTTCTTCTCCATCAGAGGGCAGACTGACTGAAAACCACAATCACAGAAAACTAACCAGTCTGATGACATGGACCACAACCTAGTCTAACTCAATAAAACTAAGAGCCATGCCATGTAGGGCCACCCAACATGTTCAGGTCATGGTGGAGAGTTCTGACAAAATGTGGTCCACTGGAGAAGGGAATGACAAACCACTTCAGTATTCTTGACATGAGAACCCCATGAAAAGTATAAAAGGCTAAAAGATAGAACACTGAAAAATGAACTCCCCAGGTAGGTGGTGCCCAATATGCTACTGGAGATCAGAGGAGAAATAACTCCAAAAATAATGAAGAGTCAGAGCCAACACCCAGTTGTGAATGTGACTGGTGATGGAAGGAAAGTTAGATGCTCTAAAGGGCAATATTTCATAGAAACCTGGAATGTTAGGTCCATGAATCAAGGAAAATTGGAAGGGGTCAAACAGGATATGGCAAGAGTGAACATCGACATTTTAGGAAGCTGTGAACTAAAATGGACTGCAATGAGTGAATTTAACTCAGATGACCATTATATCTATTACTGTGGGCAGGAATCCCTTAGAAGAAATTGAATAGCCATCATAGGCAACAAAAGAGTCTGAAATGCAGTTCAGTTTGGTTCAGTTCAGTTGTTCAGTCATGTCCAACTCTTTGGGATGCCATGAACCACATCTCGCCAGGCCGCTCTATCCATCACCAGCTCGCGGAGCCTACTCAAACTCATGTCCATTGAGTTAGTGATGCCATCCAACCATCTCATCCTTTGTCGTCCCCTTCTCCTCTGCCCCCCATCCCTCCCAGCATCAGGGTCTTTTCCAATGAGTCAACTCTTCGCATGAGGTGGCCAGAGTATTGGAGTTTCACCTTTACCATCAGTCCTTCTAATGAACACCAAGGACTGATCTCCCTTAGAATGGACTGGTTGGATCTCCTTGCAGTCCAAGGGACTCTCAAGAGTCTTCTCCAACACCACAGCTCAAAAGCATCAATCCTTTGGCACTCAGCTTTCTTCACAGTCCAACTCTCACATCCATATATGACCACTGGAAAAACCATAGCCTTGACTAGATGGACCTTTGTTGGCAAAGTAATGTCTCTGCTTTTCAATATGCTATCTAGGTTGGTCATAACTTTCCTTCCAAGGAGTAAGCATCTTTTAACTTGATGGCTGCAATCATCATCTGCAGTGATTCTGGAGACCCCCAAAATAAAGTCAGCCACTGTTTCCACTGTTTCCCCATCTATTTGCCATGAAGCGTTGCAGTACTTGGAAGCAATCTCAAAAATGACAGAATGATCTCTGTTTGTTTCCAAGGCAAACCATGCAATATCACAGTAATCCAAGCCTATGCCTTGACCAGTGATGTTGACAAAGCTGAGGTTGAACAGTTCTATGTAGACCTACAAGACATTATAGAACTAACACCCCAAAAAGGTGTCCTTTTTGTTATAAAGGACTGGAATGCAAAAGTAGGAAGTCAAGAAACTGGAGTAACAGGCAAATTTGGTCTCGGAGTACAGAATGAAGCAGGGCAAAGGCTAATAGAGTTTTGCCAAGAGAACGCAAAGGTCAGAGCAAATACCCTCTGTCAAGGCTATGGTTTTTCCTGTGGTCATGTATGGATGTGAGAGTTGGACTGTGAAGAAAGCTCAGTGCTGAAGAATTGATGCGTTTGAACTGTGGTGTTGGAGAAGATTCTTGAGAGTCCCTTGGACTGCAAGGAGATCCAACCAGTCCATTCTGAAGGAGATTAACCCTGGGATTTCTTTGGAAGGAATGATGCTAAAGCTGAAGCTCCAGTACTTTGGACACCTCATGCGAAGAGTTGACTCATTGGAAAAGACTCTGATGCTGGGACAGATTGGAGGCAGGAGGAGAAGGGGACGACCCAGGATGAGATGGCTAGATGGCATCACGGACTCGATTGACATGAGTCTGAGAGAACTCAGGGAGATGGTGATGGACAGGGAGGCCTGGCGTGCTGTGATTCATGGGGCCGCAAAAAGTCAGACACGACTGAGCGACTGAACTGAACTGAACTGAACTGAACAACACAAGAGAAGACTCTACACATGGACATCACCAGATGGTCAATATAGAAATCAGATTCATTATATTCTTTGCAACCAAAGATGGAGAACCTCTATACAGTCAGCAAAATCAAGACTGGGAACTGACTGTGGCTCAGAACATAAACTCCTTTTTGCCAAACTCAGACTGAAATTGAAGAAAGTAGGAAAAACCACTAGACCACTCAGGTATGACTGGAATCAAATCCCTTACAATTATACAGTGGAAGTGAGAAATAGATTCAAGGGATTAGATCTGATAGATAGAGTGCCTGAACAACTATGGAAGGAAGTTTGTGAATTTGTACACAAGACCATTCCCAAGAAAAAGAAATGCGAAAATGCAAAATGATTATTTAAGGTGGCCTTACAAATAGCTGTGAAAAGAAGAAAAGCAAAAGGCAAAGGAGAAAAGGAAAGATACACCCATTTGAATGTAGAATTCCAAAGAACAGCAGGAGAGATAAGAAAGCATTCCTCAGCGATCAGTGCAAAGAAATAAAGGAAAACAATAGAATGGGAAAGTCTAGAGATCTCTTCAAGAAAATTAAAGATACCAAGAGAACATTTCATGCAAAGATGGGCTCAATAAAGGACAGAAACAGTATGGACCTAACAGAAGCAGAAGATATTAAGAAGAGGTGGCAAGAATATACAGAAGAACTGTACAAAAAAGATCTTCATGACTCAGACAATCACCATGGTGTGATCACTCACCTAGAGTTAGATTTCCTGTGATGCAAAGTCAGGTTGGCCTTAGGAAATATCACTATGAACAAAGCTAGTGGAGGTGATGGAATTCCAGTTGAGCTATTTCAAATCCTAAAAGATGATGCTGTGAAAGTGCTGCACTCAACAGGCCAACCAATTTGGAAAACTCAGCAGTGGCCACAGGACTGAAAAAGGTCAGTTTTCATTCCAATCCCAAAGAATGGCAATGCCAAAGAATGCTCAGTACTATTGCACAATTGCACTCATCTCACACGCAAGCAAAGTAATGCTCAAAATTCTCAAAGTGAGGCTTCAACATTATGGGAAGCATGAACTTCCAGATGTCAAGCTGGTTTTAGAAAAGGCAGAGGAACCAGAGATCAAATTGCAACATCCATTGGATCATTTAAAAAGCAAGAGAGTAGTAGGAAAAAAAAAATCTATTTCTGCTTTATTGACTAAGTTAAGGCCTTTGACTGTGTGGATCACCACAAACTGTGGAAAATTCTTAAAAATATGGGAATATCACACCACCAGACCTGTCTCCTGAGAAATCTATATGTAGGTCAAGAAACTACAGTTAGAACTCTACATGGAACAACAGACTGGTTCCAAATTGGTAAAGGAGTACATCAAAGCTGTATATTGTTACCCAGCTCATTTAATTTATATGCAGAGTACATCATGAAAAATGCTCAAATGAATGAAGCACAAGCCGGAATCAAGACTGCTGGGAGAAATATCAATAACCTCAGATATGCAGATGACACCACACTTATGGCTGAAAGTGAAGAAGTTCTAAACGGCCTCTTGATGAAAGTAAAAGAGGAGAGTGAAAAAGTTGGCTTAAAACTCAACACTCAGAAAACTAAAATCATGGCATCTAGTCCCATCTCTTCATGACAAATAGATGGCCAAACAGTGAAAACAGTGAGAGACTTTATTTGTGGGGGCTCCAAAATCACAGCAGAAGGTGACTGCAGTCATGAAATTAAAAGACACTTGCTCCTTTGGAGAAAAGTTATGAGGTACCTAGACAGCACACTAAAAAGCAGAGACATTACTTTGCCAACAAAGGTCCATCTACTCAAAGCTATAGTTTTTCTAGTAGTCATGTATGGATGTGACAGTTGGAATGTGAAGAAAGCTGAACACCGAAGAATTGATGCTTTTGAACTGTGGTGTTGGAGAAGACTCCTGAGTCCCTTGGACAGCAAGGAGATCCAACCAGTCCATCCTAAAGGAGATCAGTCCTGAGTATTCATTGGAAGGACTGATGCTGAAGCTGAAATTACAATACTTTTGCCAACTGATGCAAAGAACTGACTCATTTGAAAAGACCCAGATGCTGGGAAAGGTTGAAGGTGGTAGGATAAAGGGACAACAGAGGATGAGATGGTTGGATGGCATCACTGACTCAATGGACATGAATTTGAGTAAGCTCTAGGAGTTGGTGATGGACAGGGAGGCCTGACATGCTGCAGGCCATGGGGTTGCAAAGAGTTGGACACGACTGAGCGACTGAACAGAGCTGCATGCATCAAAAGCTTTACCATATGAACTACCCACATAACTTCTCATGCTTTAAAGAAATCAAGACTCTACAACAGCTGAGAATTCTCAACATCATTAAAAACAAACAAACAAACACAATCTAAGCTTTATTTATTGGAAAGGTAAACAGCTATCCTTTGTACTTATTTCCTAGTTTTCCCTAGCCACTATGAACTACTAAGATCAACTATTACTTAAGTCTCGGAGCAGTGAGACAACAGTTACTTGGAGGCAACATAATTTCACATTCCATAGTAGATTGTTCAATTTTTTATAAGTCTTCTCTTTCATCTGACCCTAGGATTTGTCACCAGTCATCTTTTCCTGAAATTTCAACCTCTTTCCATATTGATCAATATTCCACTGACTCTTCAGATCTTTCCTCCACTTCTTACCTTGACATTCAAATTCTTTCTGAGCAATGTTTTTATTTCCCTTTACTCTTCCAGGTGTTTCCCTGGTGGCTCAGATGGTAATGCAATGCGGGAGACCTGGGTTCAATCCCTGTGTTGGGAAGATCCCCTGGAGAAGGGAAGGGCTACCTTCTCTAAGTATTCTGGCCTGGAGAATTCCAGGGACGAAGGAAACTGGCAGGCTACAGTCCATGGGGTCACTAAGAGTCAGACGCTATTGAGTGACTTTCACTTTCACATTTTTACTTCACTTTCACTTTACTCTTCCAAATCATGGCCACAGGGTCTGAATATCCATGTTAAACTGCCTGTTTCTTTCCAAACTAGCCAATGTATGAATTAACTGTAACCTCAACCATTCTAGGGTACATTACTAAAGCATAATTAGGTATGCCGGTGTTTATCATTATGTCTGTCCTTGAAGAAAATAAAAGATGAAACTATGAATATCTATCTGCCAACTAGATTGATATTTTGGAATTTTGAGAGAAGCTTAGTTTTACAAAGAAAGGCAGAGGGGTGAATTTTCCAAAGGACAACTCAGGTGAAATGAATCAAAAAAGGGAGAAAGTAATTCAGTAAAATTATTTGTACAAAAATCCATAAATACTGCTGATTCAGGGTTTAGGTGGCACACAGAAAAGCAGTTCCTATATAAGCAGGCCAATATATAAGGACTGTCTGGTACTGATGATTACTTTTAAATTTGTAAAAATGTCACAAGAGCCCAAACTTATATAAGCCTTTGCAAAGTTTGGCTAATATTCATTATGTGTATGGCTTGTATATTGTTCACTTTGCAGTGTTTTGGGTTCTTTCAGTGTGGTAAAATGAAAATGGTATGAAATTTAATGTCAGACTTCCAAATCTGAACACTGGTTCCAACATGTAAGAACTATTTCCTTGAGCAATTTCTTTGACTTATTCTCTTATCTATAAATGGTTATATTTTTCATAATACAGATGTGTGTGTTAAGTGGTTCAATCATGTCCAACTCTACAAACCCATGGACTATCCATGGGATTCTCTATCCATGGGATTCTCTATCCACGGGATTCTCCAGACAAGAATACTAGGGTGGGTTGCCATTTCCTTCTCAAGGGTATCTTCCTAACCCAGGGATTGAACCTGGGTCTCTGGCATTGTGGGCAGATTCTTTACCATCTGAGCCACCAGGGAAGCCCAATATAGATAATATATGTAAAAGAGCACAATTCCTGTAACACAGGGAAAATTAAAGCAAAATATCGATATATGTTATGATCATAAACATACAATAGTCACAACATTGTAAAGCAACTATACTCCAATAAAAATTAATTTTAAAAATAAAATAATGTAATAACCAAAAAAAAAAAAAAAAACAATAGAGAAGATAGTTCTTGAGCCCAGTTACTCTGAGTCTAATATGGGCTTCTTTTCACTAAAAGGACATACTGGGAAGGTAATATACAGTATGGTTACATTAACCTTTCTGAAGCAGTGTTTATGGCTGGGATTAAGAAGAAATAAAAGAAGTTCAGGGTCAGGTTTTGGAGGTGCCAAAATATGAGGCTAAGGAATTATGATTTGTATAATAAAAACCAGTGAATTATCAGCAGGATGGAATGGCATCCTGAAAGTTGTTTTCTGTTTGTTTGTTTGCTTGTTTTATTATTTTTTTGAAATATGTTCTATTTTATTTTTTCTCATATTTTATTTTATTATTATTATTCTTTTATTTTAAAATATTGTATTGGTTTTGCCATACATCAACATGAGTCTGCCACAGGTATACATGTGTTCCCAATCCTGAACCCGCCTCCCACCTCCCTCCCCATACCATCTCTCTGGGTCATCCCAGTGCCCTAAGCATCCTGTATCCTGCATCAAACCTAGACTGGCAATTCATTTCTTATATGATAGTATACATGTTTCAATGCCATTCTCCCAAATCATCCCACCCTCTCCCTCTCCCACAGAGTCCAAAAGTCCATTCTATACATCTGTGTCTCTTTTGCTATCTTACATACAAGGTTATCATTACCATCTTTCTAAATTCCATATGTATGTGTCAGTATACTGTATTGGTGTTTTTCTTTCTGGCTTACTTCACTCTGTATAATCAGCTCCAGTTTCATCCACCTCATTAGAACTGATTCAAATGTACTCTTTTTAATGGCTGAGTAATACTCCATTGTGTATATGTCCCACAGCTTTCTTATCCATTCATCTGTTGATGGACATCTAGGTTGCTTCCATGTCCTGGCTATTATAAACAATGCTGCGATAAACTTTGGGGTACAGTTGTCTCTTTCAATTCTGGTTTCCTCGGTGTGTATGCCCAGCAGTGGGATTCCTGGGTCATAAGGTAGTTCTATTTCCAGTTTTTTAAGGAATCTTCACACTGTTCTCCATAGTGGCTGTACTAGTTTCCATTCCCACCAACAGTGTAAGAGGGTTCCCTTTTCTCCACACCCTCTCCAGCATTTATTGCTTGTAGACTTTTGGATAGCAGCCATTCTGACTGGTATGAAATGGTACCTCATTGTGGTTTTGATTTGCATTTCTCTGATAATGAGTGATGTTGAGCATTTTTCATGTGTTTGATATAGAGGATCATGTCATCTGCAAACAGTGAGAGTTTTACTTCTTCTTTTCCAATTTGGATTCCTTTTATTTCTTTTTCTGCTCTGATTGCTGTGGCCAAAACTTCCAAAACTACGTTGAATAGTAGTGGTGAAGGTGGGAATCTTGTCTTGTTCCTGACTTTAGGGTAAATGCTTTCAATTTTTCACCATTGAGGATAATGTTTGTTTTTTAACATGAGTGCTCTCTACTAGTGATATGTGAAATAAATGTAAGAAGAGAGAAACTAGAAGGTTAGAAAATGATTGTAAAAACACAGCACAAACGAGAATCTTCCAAATTTTCAGCCCAGACCAGCATTTTTTGTGAGCTTGTGTTACATACTATATTTGTACATTTGATGATAAATGAAGATGGGAATATTAGAAATTCTGACCAGTTCTGCAGTTAAAGTAACAACAAATAACCTACTTGTCCAAATATCATTGGACACTTTTTCTATATGCTTTATTAATTATTAACATTCAAAGATAACTTTAAGAAATACTAGCCTATATATGGAGAAGGCAATGGCACCCTACTCCAGTACTCTCGCCTGGAAAATCCCATGGACGGAGGAGCCTGGTGGGCTGCAGTCCATGGGGTCGCTAAAAGTCGGACACGATTGAGCAACTTCACTTTCACTTTTCCTTTCATTCATTGGAGAAGGAAATGGAAACCCACTCTAGTGTTCTTGCCTGGAGAATCCCAGGGACGGCAGAGCCTGGTGGGCTGCCGTCTATGGGGTTGTACAGAGTCGGACACGACTGACGTGACTTAGTAGTAATAGTAGCCTATATATCATTTTATACATATATGTGTGCATAATAAATTGTTTCAGTCGTGCCCTCCTCCAGGGGATAATTCCCAAACCATGGATCAAACCCATGTCTTTTATGTCTCCTGCATTGACAGGTGGGTTCTTTACCATTAACACCACCTGGGAAGCTCTTATACATATATACATAACTTTCTTACCTCATATAAATAAAAGTATTTTAAATTACCATTTTTAGAATATTAAGCATTTTAACCCTTCCTAGCTTTAGGCAATTACTCTTACCTAGCAGCACTTGTCTTTTTAGAGTTCCTTAGCCAAGCTTCTATCGCACCACTCCAGTTTCTCTAGACGTATTCCCCTGTGTAGTTTGTTCATTTGTTTTACTCTACTCTTCAGCACCTGAAAGGATTACTGAGCTGTAATATATTTATAAGTTTGTAGGTGCATTTCAATATCTTGCAATTTGATTGAAGTTGCTGTTTCGATTTTCTGATTCTGACAATGCCCACTATTTTCTTTGTTAGTTAGTATAATTTCCAAAATAAACTAATCATATTACTTCCAATTTTTAACTTTATCAGGTTTACTAGGGAAAATAAATATGTTCACATTAGCCAGTCCTGTCATTACTTCCTGGGAGATGAAATAATTAAAAAGGTAGGTAACAAAACAAATGCAGCCTTTTTTGTCCATAGCTGACAAGAAATGCTGCTGTGTATAATTAATAAATATTTTATGGTTTATGAAAATAAAGAAAACTAGAGTCCTTTCATGACAATGTCACAAGACATTTTCCTACAACATGTTCTTTATGATATTTCAATTTTCTTTTTAAAATACTCTAAATAGGTAGGAAAAAAATGCCATATGCCATTCTCGCATTATTTAGAAAGAAATTCTATGCAGAAAAGAACAAAATAAAGGCAAACAGTGGTAAATTAGAAGCTTTTCAGAAGGAATTCTTACAGTCTCATAGAAAGCCACATTTGATCCTTGGTGAAACAGATTTAGAAAAGCAATTCTTCATTTCCTTTGTTTATGCTTCTTACACCTCAAGATTTTATTGGCTGTTTTCCCCTTAGAATTTGGTGAAAGTATCCAGGGAGATGTGAGATGTGTTTATGTTTATTAAAAGTAGCAATATCATAACACCCAAAGTAGGTATTTTTAGAATAAGCATGTAACTGTAGATCCTGCTAAGCATTACTATTTATTCTTCAAAAGCTTAAACAGAAATTTAACCAGGCTCAAGAAAAGGAGCATGAATTTAATTATTAATATTAAATATGTTCAGAACCTCATTTTAAAACATGAGGAACATATGAACTCATCTAAGATGTCTCCTTTATACTCCAGAACTAAGAAAGCAATTTTCCAGTGAAATTGTACTCAGCAAAAAGTTAGTCTTAAATATTGACCTTAGTTGTATAACATAAATGTGAAATTTGAAATATTTGTTTTTTAAGTATAATAATTAAAATGATAATCTGGAAAAGTAAATGGTGCATAAACTGGACTATAATAGACAGCAAGGAAAGAAGATGCAAAAGTAATGCATATGTTGAAATGTTGTGAATTTTGACAGACTCTAAGAATTAATGTTTCATAAAAATCATATTTAGTTATTTAATTTTCTTCTCAAAATTATTTCCATGCTGCAAACCCACATTTGTCTTGTCTTGTTTCTTTAAATATAGAAACTGAAGATAGCCGAAAGGGAGACTGGGAGTGCAAATGCATACCTCATTCATTTATGACTCCATTTCATTTCCTCTCAAGAAACACATTATCTCACAAGTAAATCAGTGCCATTTCCAGCTGGAAGTACATGATAAGTATGAAAATGAGTCCATCTTTGACACTTAGTATGCAAATGTGTGTTGCTTCCCATATCTGGATATGTCCAGGAAGAAAAGGAAGTGGTGAGCTGCTATTTGAGCTCAGTGACCTGAATGCAACAAATTTCTACTTTGTTGTTCTGTAGAACAGGAATATGATACATGTGTAACTAAATGTTCCGACTAGCCTGCCAGTGAGTACATTCCCTTCTTGGGAAGGAGACAGAGACCCCTTAAGAAAAGAGAATATAATTTCAAATTCTTCTTTGAACTCTCAATACAGTTAAATTGACCAATTTATCTCAGAGGAGATATATTAACTGAATTATCCTTCAGAGACTTCAATTTAATTGGTGTGGTTTTGGACTCAGGCATGTGTTTTTATTTTAAAAGCCCTCCAGGTGATTGTAATGTGTTGCCTGGGTTCATGAAGACCACTGGGCTAAATGAAACCCTCAGGATATAATCCTGTCTCAGAAGTGGACTGCTTGGCGAATTCTCTTACCCTGTATTCCTATCAATTTCAACTTTAGTTCCCTCCTAGTTCATCAAATAATTGCTAGATTTCTTGCTCTCCTCAGATAATCTCACTTCACAGGTAGAAAAAAAAAAAAAAGAGAGAGAGAGAGGTGGAGGAAGAAGTGAACCATTTGAACATGATGCCTTTTCTTCAGTTTTCTTTGTTCCTGTTTTAGTCACTAAATCGTGTCTGACTCTTTTGCAACCCCATGGATTGTAGTCTGCCAGGCTCCTCTGTCCATGGGATTTTTCAGGCAAGAGTACTGGAGTGGGTTGCCATTTCTTCCTTCAGGGGATCTTCTCAATCTTCTTGAATGAAAAGCCCTATATTCATTTAACTGCAGTGTCTCTTACTGAGATGTACTGTGATACATACACTTCTGTTATGTTTTTCCAACTAAAGTAGACCACTGCTATTCTTGAGGGAAAGATGACTTCATCTTTCTCACTTTACCTAATAGCATTGAAATATCAGTGCTGTTAAACAAATGACTAATTTCCAAAATAAAGGAATATTTAGTGATACTTAAAGTGAAAAGTGATATTTTCATGGTCAATAGAATTTATTTCCCCAAAGTTAATATTATCATTTCTATCTTCTTTCCTTCCTTTGTTTTAAAATTTCTTTATGAGTTAAATATGTCTGAGCATCCTTGTCTCTGTTGCTTTAGGGGTGTTTTCTGGTTCTTTTGTTTTGAAAGTAATTCATTTTCAGTGAGACTATAAATTCCTCAAGGGCATGATTTGTTCAGATCTATTCTGTGCTTCCTACATTGCGTCTAGCATAGCTGGAAACAAAACATTCATTCATTCAAGTATTTGTGAGCATAGCTGCCGTGTGCCAGGCATTGCTAGTTGTTGGAGGTGCTGATACTAACGCACCTACATCCACAAAAAGTATCAAAAGCCCCATTAAGCAGCAGAACAGAGTTTATACCTTAATAAAAGGAAAAGTCTGTCACAATGTGATAAATTCTGAATGTTCATACTTAGAGTAAAAACCATGATTTTTAAAAATTTTAAATAAATTTGATTTTTTTTTCCTTTTTCACCAATCATGTTTGTGTGTTTTGACTATGCCTTTCATTTATTTTGGTGTATATGTCTTTCCCATGTTCGCAATTTTTTTTTCATTTTTCATTGTATTGTTCACTTTTCAAGTTAAAACTCTTCATTTTGAGTGCATATACAAAGTATCAGACATTCTAAAGATCATGTGATTATTTATCTATAAACTCTTCTGCCTAGGAGTTCCTCTATTACTATTTTAAAGCAAAAGTGAGTTTATACTATGGAGAAGTTGAGAGTCCTCACTCCACTATCTTTACTTTTCCCATCTTTTTATGTGATCAGAATTAGTAGGAAGACTGTTAAGGCATCAAATATATTCCAAGTGCTTTGTGCTAACAGCACATCCTCTCAGCAAACACAGAAAATTAGGCCTTGTACATTATACAGGAATTTTGAGGGATCTCGCAGATTTACTGCAAACAAGCCACATCAATTTAGAATTTCTTTGAAATTGCCTTTCAAATGGATAGTTTCTCCTACAGATTTTGAAATCCTTATTCTGATTTAGTTAGTTGCCATTTGTTCATCATTGCATAAAGCTAACACATTTCAAGTGTTTTCCCTTGATTGTTTGTTTCAGCTGAAACATCCAGTATTCATTTGGTTATTATTTTTATTTCCTGAGTTACATGTGCTTTATTCACAACACACTCTACATTATCAAATTCCTAGGTCTTAAATATTATATCTGATAAAAATTAGGGGAGCTTCCCAGGTGGTGCTAATGGTAAAGAACCCATGGTCAGAGATGCCTCGAGGGTTGTTTCCTATGTATTTTTACTCTTAGAACAGTTGGTTAAGTTTAAGGATTAAATTTTTATTTCCCATTTAAAAACACAGAATTTTAATTTCTAACATATAGCAGAATCAAGAATCACATTTATTCAACTTTATTTTCTAAAGGTATATTGTTTAAAAGCAAGCTATCATTGGAGTATTGTTGTTGCTTAGTTGCTAAGTCTTGTCCAACTCTTTGCAGCTCCATGGACTGTAGCCTGCCAGGCTCCTCTGTCCATGAGATATTCCAGGCAAGGATATTGGAAGGGGGTTGTCATTTCCTACTCCAGGGTATCTTCTTGACTCAGGGACTGAACTCATGTCTCCTAAGTAGGGAAGTGGATTTTTTACCACTAAGCTACCAAGGAAGCCCATTACTGGGGTATATTTATTTAACAGTAAGAAAGTCTGTGAACACAAATAGTCTCTAAACAATGCAATTTTTTTTCAAAATTACACTTTTAATAGTGAGTGGGGTATAAAATATTCATAGAATGTAAATTACTTTGAAACAGTTCAATGATTAATAACCACAGTTTTAGTTCAGTTCAGTTCAGTCGCTCAGTCATGTCTGACTCTTTGCAACCCCATGAATCACAGGACGCCAGGCCTCCCTGTCCATTTACCAACTCCCGGAGTTCACTCAGACTCATGTCCATCGAGTCAGTGATGCCATCCAGCCATCTCATCCTCTACCGTCCCTTTCTCCTCCTGCCCCCAAATCCCTCCCAGTATCAGGGTCTTTTCCAGTGAGTCAACTCTTCACATGAGGTGGCCAAAGTACTGGAGTTTCAGCTTTAGCATCAGTCCTTCCAATGAACACCCAAGGCTGATCTCCTTTAGGATGGACTGGTTCGATCTCCTTGCAGTCTAAGGGACTCTCAAGAGTTTTCTCAAACTCCACAGTTCAAAAACATCAATTCTTCAGTGTTCAGCTTTCTTCCCAGTCCAGCTCTCACACCCATACATGACTACTGGAAAAACCATTGCCTTGACTAGATGGACCTTTGTTGGCAAAGTAATGTCTCTGCTTTTGAATATGCTATCTAGGTTGGTCATAACTTTTCTTCCAAGGAGTAAGCATCTTTTAATTTCATGGCTGCAATCACCATCTGCAGTGATTTTGAAGCCCCCCAAAATAATAAAAGCAGCATTTGTCTATTTTTTCTTTGAACTGTTATCCAAAATATAGTTTAATTGAGCACAATGCTATTTTGTTAGCAACAGCTTACCAATAATTAATAATTATTGATAATTATTATTATCAGTATCATCAGCATCATCTTTACTGCCTGCTGTGTGCCAGGAACTGAGACAAACACTGGGCTTCCAGAGGCAACATATGGACTGGTTCGAAATTGGGAAAGGAGTATGACAAGGCTGTATATTGTCACTGCTTGTTTAACATATATGCAGAGTGCTGTTGTGCTGTGGTTTGTCGCTCAGTCACAACTGACTCTTTGTAACCACATGGACTGTACCCTACTAAGCTCCTCTATCCACAGGGATTCTCCAGACAAGAATACTGGAGTGGGTTGCCATGCCTTCCTCCAGGGGAATCTTCCCAATCCAGGTATCAAACCCAGGTTTGCAGGCAAATTCTTTACCATCTAAGCCACCAGGGAATCCCAAGAATAGTGGAGTGGATAAGCCTATCCCTTCTCCAGGGGATCTTCCTGATCCAGGAATTGAACAGGGGTCTCCTGTATTGCATGCGGATTCTTTACAAGCTGAGATACCAGGGAAACCCTACATGCAGAGTACATCATGCAAGATGCTGGGATGGATGAATCACAAGCTAGAATCAAGAGTGCCATGAAAAATATAAACAACCTCAGATATGCAGATAATACCACTCTAATGGTAGAAAGGGAAGATGAATTGAAAGAGCCTCTTGATAAAGGTGAAAGAACAGAGTGAAACAGCTGGCTTAAAACTCAACATTGAAAAAGCGAAGATCATGGCATCCAGTCCTATCACTTCATGGCAAATAGATGGGTAAAAAGTAGAAACAGTGATAAATTTTATTTTCTTGGGCTTCAAAATCACTGCAGAGGGTAACTGTGCAGCCATGAAATTAAAAGGTGCTTGCTCCTTGAAAGAAAAGCTATGACAAACCTGCTGCTGCTGCTAAATCACTTCAGTCGTGTCCCACTCTGTTTGACCCCATAGACGGCAGCCCACCAGGCTCCCCCATCCCTGGGATTTTCAAGGAAAGAACACTGGAGTGGGTTCCCATTTCCTTCTCCAATGCATGAAACTGAAAAGTGAAAGGGAAGTTGCTCAGTCATGTCCGACTCTTAGAAACTTCATGGACAGCAGCCCACCAGGCTCCTTCATCCATGGGATTTTCCAGGCAAGAGTACTGGAGTGGGGTGCCATTGCCTTCTCTGTGACAAACCTAGACAGCATATTAAAAAGCAGAGACATCACTTTGCTGACAAATGTCTGTATAGTCAAAGCTATGGTTTTTACAGTAGTCATATATGAATGTGAGTGTTGGATCATAAAGAAGGCTGAGCACCAAAGAACTGATGCTTCTGAATTGTGGTGCTGGAGAAAACTCTTGAGAGTCCCTTGGAGAATAAAGAGTCCAAACCAGTCAATCCTACAGTAAATCAGCCCTGAATACACATTGGAAGGACTGATGCTGAAACAGAAGCTTCAATATTGTGTCTACCTGATGAGAAGAGTCCACTCATCAGAAAAGACTCTGATGCTGGGAATGAAAGGGGGCAACAGAGGAGGAGATGGTTGGATGACATCACTGTATCAATGGACATGGCTTTGAGAAAACTCCAAGAGATAGTGAAGGATAGGGAAGTCTGGTGTGCTGCAGTCTATGGGTCAGAAAGAGCTGGACATGACTTAACAACTGAACAACAACAAAAATATACACTGAATTATTTTTTCCCCACTCCCACAAAAATTTATGTTTGAATCTTAACTCCTAATGTGATGGTATTAGGAGGTAATATCTTTGATGGAGGGGTTGATTAGGTGATGGGGGTGCACCTTCATGAATGAGATTAGAGCCCTTATAAAAGAGACCCAAAGAAATCCCTCACCCCTTCTACTACATGAGGTTATAGTTTGAAAGTTGCAGTAAAGAAGCTGGCCTGGACTAGATATGATCTTAGACTTATCTGCCTCCAGAACTTGTGAAAAATTAAAATTATTTTAAATAAGCTAGTCAGTTTACAGCTTTTTCATAGATATCAGTGTAGACTAAGGAAAATGTTGAACTGAAAATAACTTTAACACACTCTAACTTCTGGTAAAGCAGTAATTGTACTTAAAATTATTTAGCATTTACAACTGGAAAAATGCATAGTAATCACCTTGTACATACTCCTTCATCAATTTATAAGACAGCAAATTTAATTTCAAGAAAGGCTAAACAGAATAAGTAAGGTCATACTACCAGGAAATGGTGAGTTGGAAACAGAAGGTTGTCACATATATCTGTGAAGATATTCCCCCTATATGCCTGTCTGTGCTCATGCTCAGCTGTGTCTGATTTTTTACAACCCCATGGCCTGTAGCCTGCCAGGCTCCTCTGCCCATGGGATTTTCCCGGCAAGAATACTGGAGTGGGTTGCTATTTCCTCCTCCAGGGATTCTTCTTGACCCAGGGATTCTTCTTGACCCAGGGATCGAAGCTGAGTCTCCTGCTTTACAGGTAGATTCTTTGCCCACTAAGCCACCAGGGAAGCCCCTTACACCTAAGTGAAATCATTTATTTGCTAACTATTTGCAATTTTTTTCTAATAATGTTTGAGAAAAGCAAGATATATGAAATGAATTTCTGACAATTGTTAGTTGGGCACCACAGAAATGCAAACTTTCTAATTGTTCAAGTAGTTTTAAATTTTAAATGATAACACATAAATGCCTCACTATCCATCTCCATCAAGTAACATGAAATACCATTTTATCATTCAAATATGCTCACTGTTAGAGATCAGTAAAATGTATTTGCTTATCAAAATTATATAATAAATTTCAAAGTACTGTTTATAGAAAAGATGGCCATCAAGGCAAATGAATGCATTATAAATATCCATATTTAAACCTTCTGTCTATCTTCTTCACCATATGTCACTCTATTAATTGCTAATATCATCCTCGTTATGCATCATCTCATCTGTAACATCATTCCATGAAACTAAGAAGGTATCAAAAACAACCAAAGAAAAACACCTGCTATATATGTTTCTGGTTGATAAATTTCAGCAGGCTCTTTCTGGTTTGCTCTTGGGCAAAACTTTCTAATTGCCTTTGCATAACAGGAAGTCTTCTACCAGGGCAAACTTCTCTTGTTACAATCAGCACACTACTATCTTTTAAAATTGTTTATTATAAGTAATTAAATCTTCCCACAATATTTATTTGAAATGTTTATTTAGCAACTATCATGTGTACAAAATATGGGCATAATGGTCACTATGCTAAACATTGTGAAGAAAAATAATATATGAGTAGGAACTTGTAATATCTGTAAAAGAATTTTGAAAACTGTAAGAATCACACCTTAATAAATATTGATTAATGAGGGTCATAGCTCCAAGGTTTGCCAGCAATTATCTATCATATAAACTGTATACTAATTTTTATTTTGTGTATGAAGGAAATTATTATGATTCTTCATTATGATTCTTCTATTTAATAAAGGCAGCATATAAACAGACAGCATTAGAAACTTTTCATGACAACAGACAAAATAGATCTATTAAAAATTTGAGCACTTTAGAAGTGTTGATCATTTTGTTCTTTCTGAAGTGGTTTTTGGTTTAAGGAATCAGTCTACTGTCAATGAAATGATCAGAAACCACTATCAAAAAGAATATTAGTCTCCAATTAAAATAAATAAATTTATATTAAAAAAATAAATGTTAAATTGTGTGGTAAAGACAGTAAATGTGAAGTACTGTTAAAGAGGTGGGGATAATAGATAAATGAAATAGAAAAGAACTTTTTCAGGAGATGAAAGATGAATAAGACTGAAAGCTGGGCAGATATAGTTAACGGGAACTTCCTTTCATCTAGGAAGTCAGACATATATAAAAATTAGAGCAGTGAATCTGTTCATTATTGAGAGGCAGATATACACCTTTGGTAAGCATTAAAGAAACAACTGGTTTGGTGGTATTAGTCGCTAAGTCATGTCCAAGTATTGCGACACCATGGACTATAGCCTGCCAGGCTCCTCTGCCAATGGGATTCCCCAGGCAAGAATACTTCAGTGGGTTGCCACTCCCGATCCGGGAATCAAACCCAGGGATCTTCTTGACCCAGGAATCAAACCCAGGTCTCCTTCATTGCAGGCAGATTCTTTACAGCCAACTCTGCAACCCCAGAGAAGCCTGGGCTTCTCTGTCCTCCACTATCTCTCAGAGTCTGCTCAAATTAATGTCCTTTGAGTCAGTGATGCTATCTAATCATCTGATCCTGCACCATCCCCTCCTCTTTTTGCCTTCAATCTTTCCCAGCATCAGGGTCTTTTCCAATGAGTTGCCTCTTCCCATCAGGTAGCCAATATATTAGAGTTTCAGCATTAGACCTTCCAATGAATATTTATGGTTGATTTCTTTTAGGATGGACTGGCTTGATCTCTTTGCTGTCCAAGGGCCTCTCAAATAGTCTTCAATGCCACAGTTCAAAAGCATCAATTCTTTGGCACTCAGCCTTCTTTATGGTCCAAACTCACATCTGTACACGACTACTGGAAAAACCATAGCTTTGACTTATACAGACCTTTTTTTGGCAAAGTGAGGTCTCTGCTTGTTAATATACTGTCTAGGTTTGTCATAGCTTTTCTTCCAAGGAGCAAATGTCTTTTAATTTAATGGCTGCAGTCACCATCCACAGTGATCTGGGAGCTCAAGAAAATAAAATTTGTCACCATTTCCACTTTTCCCCATCTACCTGCCAGGAAGTGATGGGACCAGATGCCATAATCTTCGTTTTTTGAATATTGAATCTCAAGCCAGATTTTCACTCTCCTCTTTCACCCTCATCAAGCAGCTCTTCAGTTCCTCTTCACTTTATGCCATTAGAGTGGTATCATCTGCATATTTGAGGTTGCTGATATTTCTCTTGGGAAACTTGATTTCAGCTTGTCATTCCTCCAGTCCAGCATCTTGGGTGATGTCCTCTGCACATAACTTAATAAAGAATAAAAGTATAACAGCCTTGTCATGCTCCTTTCCTAATTTTGAACCAGTCCATTATTCATGTTTGGTACTAATTGTTGCTTCTTGACCTGTATAGATTTCTCATGAGGCAGGTAAGGTATCTGGTACTCCCATCGCTTTGAGAATATTCCTCAGTTTGTTGTGATCCACACAGTTAAAGGATTCAGAGTAATCAATGAAGCAGATAGTAGATGATTGTTTTCTGGAATTTTCTTGTTATCTCTATTATAGAACAAATGTTGGCAGTTAAATCTCTGGTTCCTCTACCTCATTGAAACCCTCTACCTCACATACTACTAAAGCCTATCTTGAAGGATTTTAAGCATAATCGTCCTAGCACATGAAATGAGTGTAACTATATGGTAGTTAGAACATTCTTTGGTATCGTCCTTCTTGGGACTGGAATGGAAACTGACCTTTTCCAGTCCTGTGGCCACTGTTGAGTTTCCCAAATTTGCTGACATATTGAGTGCAGCTCTTTATTAGCATCATTTTTTTTTAGGATTTTAAATAGCTCAGCTGGAATTCCATCACCTACACTAGCTTTGTTGGTAGTAATGTTTCCCAAGGCCCACTTCCCTTCATACTCCAGGATGTCTGGCTCTAGGGAAGCGACCACACCATTGTGGTTATCCAGGGCACTAAGACCTTTTTTGTATAGTTCTCTTGTGTATTCTTTTCACCTCTTCTTAATCTCTTCTTCTGTTTGGTCATTAATGTTCCCCTCCTTTATCACACCCAAACTTGCAAGAAATTTTCCCTTGGTATCTCCAGTTTTCTTGAAGAGATTGCTAGTCTTTCCCATACTATTGCTTTCCTCTGTTTCTCTGTATTATTCATTTAAGAAGCCCTTCTCATTTCTTCTTGCTATTCTCTGGAACTCTGCATTCAGTTGGGTATATCTTTTCTTTTCCCCTTTGCCTTTTGCTTGTCTTCTTTCCCCAGCTATTTGTAAAGCCTCCTCAGACAACCACTTTTTCTTCTTGCTTTTCTTTTCCTCTGGGATGGTTTTGGTCACTGCCTCCTATACATTGTTAAAAACCTGGGCATAGTTCTTCAGGTCTCTCTCCACCAAATTTAATCCCTTGAATCTATTCAGAACCTCCACTGCATAATCATAAGGGAACTGATTTAAGTTATACCTGAATGGTCTAATGGTTTTCCCTACTTGCTTCAATTTAAGACTGAATTTTACAGTAAGGAGCTCATAATCTGAGCCACAGTCAGCTTCAGGTCTTGTTTTTGCTGACTCCATAGAACTCCATCTTCAGCTGCATAGAACATAAGCAATATGATTTCAGTATCTACTACCTGGTGATGTCCATGTGAAGAGTCATCTCTTGTGTTGTTGGAAAATTGTATTTGCTATGACAAGCATGTTCTCTTCACAAAACTCTGTTAGCCTTTGCCCTGCTCTGTACTCCAAGGCCAAACTTGCCTATTATTCCAGGTATCTCTTGACTTTTCAGGGGCTTCTCTGGTGGTGCCATTGGTAAAGAATCTGCCTGTCAGTGAAGAAGATGCAAGAGACATGGGTTCAAACCCTGGATCAGGAAATTTTGCATTCTAATCCCTTTTGATGAAAAGGGCTTTTTTTTTTTTTTTGTATTCTTGAGGGTGTTATAGGTCTTCACAGAACCATTCAACTTCACCTTCATTGATATCAGTGGTTGGGGCAAAGACTTGGATTACTGTGATGTTGACAGATTTTCCTTCAAAACAAACGGAGATCAATCTGTTGTTTTTGAGGTTACACCCAAGTATTGCTTTTCAGATTCTTTTGTTAACTATGAGTGCTACTCAGTTTCTTCTAAACAATTCTTGCCCACAGTTCAGTTCAGTTTAGTTGCTCAGTTGTATCTGACTATTTGCAACCCCATGAATCACAGCATGCCAGGCCTCCATGTCCATCAAAATCTCGCGGAATTCACTCAAACTCATGTGCATCGAGTCGGTGATGCCATCCAGCCATCTCATCTTCTGCCATCCCCTTCTCCTCCTATGCCCAATCCCTCCCAGCATCAGGGTCTGTTCCACTAAGTCAACTCTTCACATGAGGAGGCCAAAGTATTGAAGTTTCAGCTTCAGCATCACTCCTTCCAATGAACACCCAGGACTGATCTCCTTTAGAATGGACTGGTTGGATCTCCTTGTAGTCCAAGGGACTCTCAAGAGTCTTCTCCAACAGCGCAGTTCAAAAGCATCAATTCTTCAGTGCTTAGCCTTCTTCACAGTGCAACTCTCACATCCATACATGACCACTGGAAAACCATAGCCTTCACTAGACAGAAGTTTGTTGGCAAACTAATACCTCTGCTTTTCAATATGCTATCTTTGGTGGTCATAACTTTCCTTCCAAGGAATAAGTGTTTTTTAATTTCATGGCTGCAGTCACCATCTGCAGTAATTTTGGAGCCCAAAAAAATAAAGTCTGCCACTGCTTCCACTGTTTCCCCATCTATTTCCCATGAAGTGATGGGACCAGATGCCATGATCTTAGTTTTCTGAATGTTGAGCTTTAAGCCAACTTTTTCCACTCTCCTCTTTCACTCTCATCAAGAGGTTTTTTACTTCCTCTTCACTTTCTGCCATAAGAATGGTGTCATCTGCATATCTGAGGCGATTGATATTCCTCCTGGCAATCTTGATTCCAGCTTGTGCTTCTTCCAGCCCAGCATTTCTCATGATGTACTCTGCATATAAGTTAAATAAGCAGGGTGACAGTATACAGCCTTGACGTACTCCTTTTCCTATTTGGAACCAGTCTGTTGTTCCATGTCCAGTTCTAACTGTTGCTTCCTGACCTGCATGTAGGTTTCTCAAGAAGCAGGTCAGGTGGTCTGGTATTCCCATCTTTTCAGAATTTTCCACAGTTGATTGTGGTCCACACAAAGGCTTTGGCATAGCCAATAAAGCAAAAATAGATGTTTTTCTGGAACTCTCTTGCTTTTTCGATGATCCAGCGGATGTTTGCCATTTTTTCTCTGGTTCCTCTGCCTTTGCTAAAACCAGCTTGAACATCTGGAAGTTCACAGTTCACATATTGCTGAAGCCTGTCTTGCAGAATTTTGTGCATTACTTTACTAGCATGTGAGATGAGTGCAATTGTGCGGTAGTTTGAGCATTCTTTGGCACTGCCTTTCTTTGGGACTGGAATGAAAACTGACCTTTTCCAGTCCTGTGGCCACTACTGAGTTTTCCAAATTTGCTGGCATATGGAGTGCAGCACTTTCACAGCATCATCTTTCAAGATTTGAATTAGCTCAACTGGAATTGCATCACCTTCACTAGCTTTGTTCGTAGTGATGCTTTCTAAGGCCCACTTGACTTCAAATTCCAGGATGTCTGGCTCTAGGTAAGTGATCACACCATCGTAATTGCCTGAGTCATGACGCTCTCTTTTGTACAGTACTTCTGTGTATTCTTGCCACCTCTTCTTAATATCTTCTACTTCTATTACGTCCTTTATGGACTTTAGTTCTAATGGACTCTGTCAGGTCCATTTCTGTCCTTTATTGAGCCCATCTTTGTTTTCTTCAAGAGATCTCTAGTCTTTCCCATTCTGTTGTTTTCCCTTATTTCTTTGCATTGATCACTGAGGAAGGCTTTCTTATCTCTCCTTGCTATTCTTTCGAACTCTGTATTCAGATGCTTCTATCTTTCCTTTTCTCCTCAGAAAGCCATTTTTCTTTTTTGCATTTCTTTTCCATGGGGATGGTCCTGATCCCTGTCTGCTGTACAGTGTCATGAACCTCCGTCCATAGTTCATCAGCCACTCTGTCTATCAGACCTAGTCGCTTAAATCTATTTCTCACTTCCACGTAGATAAATGATCATCTCAATTAAACTCACCCATTCCTGTCCATTTTAGTTTACTGATTCCTAAGACGTCAATATTTAATCTTGTTATCTGCTTGCCCATATCCAATTCACCTTGACTCATGGATCTAACATTCTAGTTCTCTATACAATATTGTTCTTCATGGCATCAGACACATCCAAAACTGAGTTCCATTTCTGCTTTGGTGCAGCCACTTCATTGTTTCTAGAGCTATTAGTAACTGACCTCCATTTTTCATCAGTAGCATAGTGGACATCTTCTGATCTGGGACAGGGGGCTCATCTTCCAGTGTTATATCTTTTGCCTTTTCATCTTGTTCATGCAGTTCCTCAGTCAAGAGTACTGAAGTGCATTGCCATTTCATCCTCAACTGGACCAAATTCTGTTAGAAATCTTCACTATGACCTGTCCATCATGGATAGCCCTGCATGGCTTCACTGAGTTATGCAGGCCCTTTTGCCATGACAAGGCTGTAATCCATGAAGGGGACAACTATCAGTACCTCTATCGTTTGAGGCTTGCATTTCATTCAGCCCAGGCACTAAATGCTTTCATATAGTTTACCTCATTTTATGCTCATACAAATTCTCAACTCCCTATGAAGTAGACACTGATAAACT
This sequence comes from Ovis aries, assembly GCF_016772045.2. Classification (NCBI taxonomy): domain Eukaryota; kingdom Metazoa; phylum Chordata; class Mammalia; order Artiodactyla; family Bovidae; genus Ovis; species Ovis aries. Next base: position 64,487,023 of record NC_056062.1, on the reverse strand, counting down.
ATAACGCTCCTTTTACAGACAATAAATCTGGTAATTATAAAGAAGGAAGATTATTTAAGTAGAAGGTCAGGGATTTAAACTGGAATAGTGTGTTACCTGAATTCATATTCTTGATTATTTCATTTCACTGGTTTACAGTATGAAGTTAAGAAATAATATGTAGCCTTTGAACATTCTTCATGTATAACAAAAGTAAGTTTAGGAAGGGATTAGAATGCCAGCAATATGTATGATAAATTGTAGTCGAAATTAAAAGGTGTGAGACAGATGTGGTAATGGAATTATGGAACAGTGACACTGGTAGTGGAGGTTTAATGGTACTTTCAGAGATACTTCAAATAAAGTAAAAGTGAAGTCGCTCAGTCCTGTCCAACTTTTTGTGAGCCCATGGACTGTAGCCCACCAGGCTCCTCCATCCATAGGATTCTCCAGGCAAGAGTACTGGAGTGGGTTGCCATTTCCTTCTCCAGGGGATCTTCCAGACCCAGGGATCAAACCCGGGTCTCCAGTATTGTAGGCAGACACTTTACCATCTGAGCCAATACTTCAGATAAGAAGTGACTAAATAAATTAGATTCACAGACCCAATTCCAGTGTGTCTTGGGGGTGGAGCTTCCCCCATAACACAAGGCATGGAGACACCAGTCAGGTGCATTACAAGTCAACACAATTCTGACACTATCTTGGAGATAGTATCGATTCCACAGGTTAATATTCAATCTAGAATACTGTCCCCAACTCCCTACCACCCCTCCACTTCAGATGCCATTCTCAAGCCATGTTGTTACCTACACTACTACCAATCAGCTACAAACTAGAGATTCCCACAGCCTTCTTCTTGGACTTCAGATACCAATCACCAGACATGTTTATTACCTATACTTCTAATTGACTGGCTATAAGTCAGAGAGTCCCAAGATCATCCTATTTTGGGGTTTGATTAATTTGCTAGAGCAGCTCACAGAACTCAGAGAAATATTTTACTTACTAGATTACTAATTTATTATGAAAAGAAGTAACTCAGGAATGGCTAGACAAAATAAATGCACAAGGCAAGGCTTGGGAATGGTGTTTGAAACATTCATATCATCTCCAGGTATATTACTCTCCTCAAATCTCCAAGTGTTCACCAACTTAGAAGTTCTCTGGACCCTGTCCTTTGTGGTTTTATGCGGGCTTCATTGCATATACATGATTAATTAAATCACTGGCTATACATCACTGATTTAATCTTCAGCCCCTCTCTTCTTCTTAGAGGTCAGGGAGTGAAACTATATGTTGAAATAGAAAATAATCACATGGTCTGTCCTTATGGTATTTCCTTGCTTTCAATGCCTGACTATCTCCAAATATGGAAATAATCCTCCTCTCATCTGAATTTTGCAGAGGATTTTACCTCTCTTGTACGCAAAACAGTCTACTATGTATTATACCTATAAGGTATACCTTGTAAGTATATCTATGAGGTATTTATACCTTGCAAATCAATACAAAATAATATAAAAAATTTACATACCTTGTATCTCATGTACTGTTTACTATGACATACCTACATTCTATATACCTACATACCTACATTCATTAATGCTTGTGGAATCCAAAAGAAATTAATCAGTATGTTAATAAGTGAATAAACATATAACTGGATGATTGATTGAATAAAGAAATTAAAAGATGACTCCTTGGTTTTCACTCTACTGTTTAAAATATTTTCCCTCCCCCACTTTTGGCTTTCTTTTCTAATCTTGTCTTAATCACTTCTTCCATTATTCTCAAGAATGGCCCATACCACTGTGCCTTAAGAGAAAAAAGAAAATCATTATTTGGGGCAAATAAATATTGACTGAAAATCAGTCAAAAAAGTTTTCCCCAATCTATCAAGATTAACTCTCTTAAATGTTTCCCAGGTAACATTGCCAATTCTCAAATGTTTCTTTGAACAACATGTAAGTCCAAAATAAATTTTCTATATATGTTCCATTCAACACATAAATCTTATTTGCATAAGCTCTAGCATTTGGGTATCTATTGCATTTCCAACAAAGGACAATCATTTCCATAACAGTAAATTGTCAAATATCTCATATGCATATTCCATTTAGGGAATAAAAATTATTGTCTGAGGTTGTGTAAAATCTATTAACATTAATTTTTGAATTGTTCTTTTTCTTTTGATTCATAATTTGCTGTTTGTGTGAATTTAAGTCCCTTTAAAAGCACAATTTCTTGATTGCTCAACCATGCAATACATAGACAGCAGCTATATTAATGACTTCTCAAAGGTGCAGTGCACTGATACTGTTATTGATGCTGCTATCTGGAAAAAAGCATATTTATTCTGTCCAAGCACCCATGAGACTTGAAAACTGTTCTTCATTCAGACTCACAGTGAGTAGTCATTTTAAAACTTTAATTACTATTTCAGCATGTTTCCTCCATTACTGTTTCAACACTACAGCCAGTAACTTCTACCAGCAAATTTTTTTTTCAATAAACCATACACATATGTGCCCTGCATGCAATGAGTAAAGTTGTGTATAAATGATTAATATCTGTAGGAAATGCAATATTAAGATGAAATAATAATAATAAATGAATTTTGAACATACAAATATTATACCTTCCAACTAATGACTGATGACTATTGAGTGAAAATATATATGTATCTCTCTCTCTCTATATATATATATATATATATATATATACATACACAGATGTTTGTGCATGTGTATTTACATTCACATAAATATATCAATCATGTATCTTAGAACCAAAGAAAATATGCATACATTAATATTCAAGAAACATTTCTTAAAATTTAAGTTAATACAGAACTTTTCTTTCTACTACAGGGTTTATAAAAAATAACAAACTAATATAATACTAGTTTTGCCTCTGAGCAATTTACCATCATAATAAATATGAATCATTATTTTTATTGAAGTGAGAGTCTTGAATGAAAAAGATGGTTTATAATATCAATCTCACTCTAAACCTTAAATCACATGATCTGGCTATAATTTCTGTTTCTATGTGAGAGTTTGTTCCTGCATTAATCTTTTTCTTTAATCTGTCCTCTACTTTCCCATTCTTTCTTTCCATAAAAGAAATGCACACATCCAATTTATGTAAAACTGGATGTGTGGACACCACTACCTTGAATCCTCAATTTTCACTTTTGTCCCTTATAACTGTATCTTGAGTGGAGAATATCATAAGAAATCAACTTTAAACAGCTTACTATTCTTTTATTGTTGGGACATTGGTGAGAGTAATTACCACAATATTTATTTACTAAGTGTCCACTTTATAAAAAGCAAAGCAAAATATTTCATATCTCGAAGCCAGGAATAAGTTTGATTTTGTGGTATCATTGTTATATTTCATAGACAGTGGCTTTCATGTAAACTTTACATTTTTTATATTTCTTTAGCAGCTGTCATATTTAACGTGTAAACCATTCTTAATTTTTTTTCTTAAAACTTAAAAGCTTTTGCACAACAAAGGAAAACATAAAAAAAAAGACAACCTATACCTGGGAGAAAACATCTGCAAACAATGCAACCAGCAACAGATTAATATCCAAAATATGCGAACAGTTCATATAGCTCAATATCAAAAAGACAAACAACCCAACCAAAACATGGGCAGAAGATCTAAAAAGACACTTCACCAAAGAAGATACAGATGACCAGCAGGCACATGAAAAATGCCCAACATCACTAATTATTAGAGAAATTCAAGTCAAAACTTCAATAATGTATTACCTCATACCAGTCAGAACAGCCATCATCAAAAAGTCTATAAATAATAAATGCTGGAGAGAGTGTGGAGAAAAGAACCCCCACTACACTGTTGGTGAGAATGTAAGTTTCCACAGCCACTATGGAGAACAGTAGGGCACTTCCTTCAAAGGTATAAAAATAGAGTTGCCATATGATCCTAAAATCCTAGTTCTGGGCATCTATCTGGAGAAAAACAGAATTTGAACATACATCCCAAAGTTCATAACAGGACTATTTACAACAGTCAGGACATGGAAGCAACCTAAGTGTCTATTTACAGATGAAAGGATAAAGAAATATGATATATACATACAATGGAATATTGCTCAACCATAAAAAAGAATGAAATAATGTCATTTGCAGCAACATACATGAACCTAGAGATCATCTTACTACGTTAAGAAAATCAGACAAAGACAAACACTGTATTCCACATTTAAATGTGGAATCTAAAAAACAGATACAGATTAAGTTGTTTAGAAAACAGCAATAGACTCATAGACAGAAAGCAAACAAATATAGTTACCAAAATGGGTCTGGGGAGAAAGATAAATTAGGAGTTGAGATTAAAATATATATACTACTGTATATAAAATAGATAACCAACAATGACCTACTGTATAGAACAGGGATTATACTCAATATCTTGTAACATTTTATAATGAAAGACAATGTAAAAAATAATAAATATTTATATGTATATCTGAATCACTTTACTGTACACCTTAAACTAACACAGCATTGTAAATCAACTATATTTCAATAATTTTTTAAATGCTTTTTACCAACTTGTACAAATAAGCTTTTGTTTAGGATCATGTAACTTCCCTTAGGATCATATTTTATCTTATTTTCTCATTATCTCTGTTTCACATTATTATTCAATAGTAATAATTAAATACTATTTCATTATCTCTGAAATAATATTTTAATGTTATTTCACTATATGGAATTTTGTAAGCCTTTGATAATGAGAAAGGTAAGGAATAAACAAATAAATAAAATTACTTGAACCCCAGAAAAATCTAGGCTCTCTCTTCTTCTTACTTCGGGTTATCAATGCCAAGGGAGTAGAATATAACTGTTTGCTTCCACTTTACTATTTTCTATTCCCTCTCTAGTGATCTGAAATTGGACTTCTCTCCACAAACTATGACATCATTCTTAAAGACTTTGTCATTTTCTAAACATTTGAGCTTGGGAGAGTGACTGGATATCTCTGTGTCTCACAACACTCATTTCTAAAATGGAGATAATAATGCTTACTCCATTGGTTTGTTTACAGGATTTAAATGAGTCAGAGTATATGCAGTGGTTAGCACAGTGCCTGATGCATAGTAAGTGCCTAAAAAATTAAGCCTATGATGAAACTGCCTATATAATTTCACTATTCAGTTTTTTTATACTTACGAAGAGCATGACTTTTTTTTTTTACTCTCATACACGTTAGTCTAATAGTCTCATCATTTTTAACAACTTCTTACCGCTTTCTCCTTCCATATCCAGCTAGTTGTCAAAAACTTTGTCTTTTTCCTCTTACAATAGCTCTCAAATTTATCTTTTCTCTATTCACCAGAATCTGTCTGAGAGGACTCTAGAGGGTAGGGCAACTGGGTGAAAATGTTCCCTCAGGGAGAGGAAGTGCTAATGGAACTTTGAGTACTAAGACACTGCAATATGCAGAGATGCCATTATTAAAAATTACAACAGCAACAAACAAGCAACAAGAGCACCAGTAAGCCAGAATCAGGTGTTCATTTTCAAATGTAGCTAAATAAAGTTTAGAATAAAAGGGCTTCATTTAATTTATATGAAAATAATTCTTAAAAAGGCAGTATAAGTAAATCTTATGTGCAGTTACTGGTAATATGAAAACCCAGAGAATTCATTGATTTGTCTTAGTTTAAATTAACTAATTATAGAACAAGTGTTCTACCTCCACTGCCACTGACATCATGACTACTGTACATTTAAGCAATTAAAATGGCAGAGCATACAAATGGAGGTGCAATTATTATCTAAAATTCCTTATCTACATTAATGCCTATACAGGGTGAGTTATAATTTTAAAAAAGGTAAAAAGAGTTATCATTGCCTGTATTACATATTTTAATGTTCCAGCTTGTTACCGTATGATTATTAGACTGCAAACTGCTTGGGATTTGACACAGTGGTTTGCCTATTACATATTTTCAATAATATTGTCAAATACATGAGCTAAATGTTTCCTACATTACAATTCAGTTTCAACTGAAATTTATACTCACTGGAATGAATTCACACTATTAAAATACGTTGCTGCTGCTGCTAGGTCGCTTCAGTTGTGTCCAACTCTGTGCGACCCCATAGACGGCAGCCCACCAGGCTCCCTCGTCCCTGGGATTCTCCAGGCAAGAACACTGGAGTGGGTTGCCATTTCTTTCTCCAATGCATAAAAGTGAAAATTGAAAGTGAAGTCACTCAGTCGTGTCCGACTCCTAGCAACCCCAGGGACTGTAGCCCAACAGGCTCCTCCGTCCATGGCATTTTCCAGGCAAGAGTACTGGAGTGGGGTGCCATTGCCTTCTCCAAAAATATGTTAAGAAAGCATTTTTATTTTAAAGACTTCATTACCTTTACACACAGGCCTGTGATCACTCCAAGCAGCAAAAACTTCAGCTATCCGTTGGCAGGTGATGCTCTTAGCACCCTGTAGGACATAATCTTCATCACAAGAGAACTGCACAGTTGATCCAAGGCTAAAATAGAGCAAAGGATTAAAAAAACAGTATTAGAAGCATATAACATAACGATTAGGTTCCAGTTCTACTGGCTATATTGAGTAGGTGAAAAATGTCCCACAGTGACAAAAAATATTCTTTGGGGGAACCAAAATATGACTTATACAAACATATAATAAAATCATAAATATGAATCTACTGTAAATCAACAACATGCTGATATTGGTAGGAACTGTAGAAAGCTCTCATCAAGTTTAATTATCTTCTTAGTTGTAGAAGCCAAAGCTAAACTGACTAAATTTCCCATCTGAAATACGTGGTAAATGTGAAGCAAAGAGTAGACTTCTAACCTTGAATTCCACTGCTTGTGTTCATACCACATGACAGTACTTCTTTAGCAGATATTTACATAGGTATTTACTTGTAATACTTGCAAATACTTACAGGTATTTGCCCATCCATGTGTGTATATGTTTGTTTTTTTTTTTTTTTTTAAATAAACTGACCATGTATTTTCCCCCTAAAATTTTAAACAGTAACTTACCAGCGGGAAAAAATAACAAATTCTATTTTCTTAAAATGGCTTAAATTTCTTCTAGCAATAAGTCACTGGCAGCTTCTCCACCTCATCTCTAACACAATGCCACATGTCATCAGCACCTATAGCAGCTGACAGTTTTTGCACATGCCATGCTGTTTTCTGTCTGCACTATTCTCCCTGCCCTCTGTGCCTGGAGAACATTATCTGTACCCTCTCACACAGGCAGTGCCTGAACAGCTCCTGTTCAACTTCCTGAACTTATCATGCAGGGGGATTTCATGATCACATTTGTGTTGCTAAAAGAGATCTCTGGAACAGTGTGGAGGGCAGTTTAAAAGGAAGATTAATCAGAGAAAAGTAGGCTAGTAGAACTGTAACTCAAGTAGTTTAGGTCAAGGGTTGGCAACTGTGTCCATCCTGCAGGCTAAACCTGGTCTACTGGCTGTATATATATATACATATATATGCTGCTGCTGCTGCTGCTAAGTCACTTCAATTGTGTCCGACTCTCATACATATATGTATGTATATAAATATATGTAAATGTATATGTAAATATATTTGTAATATCTGTACATATATATTTGTAATAATAAATATATTTGTAAATATATATGCATGTATATGTATATGGTATATATATACACATGTGTGTGTGTGTGTGTGTATATATATAGTTCATATAAAGTGAAATGTTTATCTTTAATATACATTTTAATGCAGATTTGTCCAAAATGTCCAAGTCCAGAGATACTGTATTCCTATAATTGGACAAAACTATCCTTGGGTAGGGCTTCCCAGATGGTGCTAGTGGTAAAGAACTCGCCTGCCAATGAAGGAGACATAAGAGGGTTAGATCCCTGGTTGGGAGGATCCCCTGGAGGAGGGCATGCAACCCACTCCAGTATTCTTGCCTGGAGAATCCCGTGGACAGAGGAGCCTGGCAGGCTACAGACCACAGGGTCGCAAAGAGTCAGACACAACTGAAGCAACCTAGCTCGCATGCATTGGTTAATATTTTCCGTCATGGCTACTTAAATTGCTTATAATTCTGGAGAAGGAAATGGCAGTTATGTACTGAACTCTTACACATGACACATTTATTGTATTCCAGGGACGAAAAATAATGTAATGTGATCAAAAAAAGAATATAATGTGATTAGAGTACACAAATTAAGAGGACAGGGATATGAAATGAAGGAAGAAAAAAAAGAGACTGAGGGCAGATCATTTATAAATCAGCACACCATAGTAAGAGTTGTAACTTTTACTCTGGGAGAATTGAGGAGTAGTTATAGGACTATGAACCAAAGGAATGGCATTATGAAATTTAATGTTTTAAAGTGACAAAATCGTCTCTGGTTGCAGAATAAATGTTCAGAAGAAAAAGGCAGAAGTAGGAATTTGATAACAGCATGTTGGAGTAATCATGGTTCTCAGGGAGATGATATGGTGTGATCTATACTAGGGAGGTTCAGTTCAGTTGCTTAATCATGTTTGACTCTTTGTGACCCCATGAACTGCAGCACGCCAGGCCTCCCTGTCCATCACCAACTCCCAGAGTTTACTCAAACTCATGTCCATTGAGTCGGTGATGCCATCCAACTGCCGTCACCTTCTCCTCCCACCTTCAATCTTATCCCAACATCAGGGTATTCTCAAATGAGTCAGTTCTTTGCATCAGGTGGCCAAAGCACTGGAGTGTCAGTTTCAGCATCTATCCTTCCAATGAATATACAGGACTGATTTCCTTTAGGATGGAACAGCTGGATCTCCTTACAGTCCAAGGGACTCTTAAGAGTCTTCTCCAACCCCACAGTCCAAAAGCATCAATTTTTCAGTGCTCAGCTTTCTTTATAGTTCAACTTTCACATCCATACACCACTACTGGAAAAACGATAGCTTTGACTAGATGGACTTTGTTGGCAAAATAATGTCCCTGCTTTTTAATATGTGGTCTAGGTTGGTCATAACTTTTCTTCCAAGGAGCAAGTTTCTTTTAATTTCATGGCTGCAGTCACCATCTGCAGTGTAGCAGTTAGAAATTAACGATGGTAAAACATTAAAAAAGTGACTTTAGTACAAGATCTGGCTCACAGAAGTCTGGCCCCCAGAACTTAACAAACTAAATTAATAAACTAAATTAAAGATTCCATCAAGGGCACTGTATTTGTTACAGATGATTATAATATTCTAGTTTAACCAGGCTGTTCTTACTAAAAACCATATATTGCATCTTGTTTAAGTAACAAGTGTTTTAGCTTGTTTCTTTTGATTATAGAAAACTATATAGACAATTTGTTATAATAAACACTTAAGTGTTTTGTTGCTATGCCTATACCAAAGACTGGCAGTGATGGTCTCTGAAGTTTCTACCTTACCCCTCACCAAAGATTAACAATTCCATTTTTTTTCTCCAATTAATACACTGGGGGAGGCAGTTAAGAGTTGACATTAACAGTTTAAACTGCAGATTTTTCAAATCCTAACTCTTCCCTTTTCCAGCTTTATGGCTTTGAGAAAATAATAATCTCTCTAAGCCTCAGCTTCCTTATATGTCATACTAATGATACAAAATAATATTTATAAAGTATACAATGGCAAACACATTTCGGACACCAATTATGTTCCTCAATCACAGAAATAGTTGTGAAAGCCATTAATTTATTCCCCACTTTTGAAAAAAAAGACTCTTCTTTGGGCATCTGCAAGCACCTTCATCCAGGACCATAGCTATACTTTAACATATTATAAAGCAAAAATAAAAAAGTAAAAAAACAACACAGAGAAAGCAGAAGTTAATAAAATAAGCAGTCTCTTTAGCAGAATCCAAGGGCAATGATATCCAGAAAATGGGTACCTTTAACAAATACATTTTTATTTTATGATCTGCTTTAACATTTGAGTTGAAATTAAAGAAAGTGTTTCATTAAAAATATTTATGTCAAGGGAAGCAGTAAAAGAATACAACCTCTGTAATTTTCACTGCAATTTCTTTGCCACTAATGAAGATACATCTGTTTTGCCAGGTTGAATAAAACATTACAGTTTAGTAGGTTGCATAATCTGATAGAACATTTTGAAATAAATGATTGAATACCTCTTCAATCTGAAAATAGCAAATCACAAAGCATGTGATATACAAGAGCGTAGTTTGAAAAGCAATCATCGACCTAGCCTATGTGTAAATACTACCATATTTTTAAAAAATTATACTTATTATTGCAAAAACACATTAAAACCTCAAAACCGTCAGAAAAAGAAGATATGTGAGTTTTCAAAATATATAAATGTTTCCTGTTTTAATCAAATAGCTAATATAATTTCATACAAATAGAAAAATGTGAACAACTAAAGAGATAAGGAAGAACAAATGATGGTGTCTGAGTCAAACAAGAAGATTTAAGAAATAAGCAGCAGGGGATCTTGAGAGAATGACATAAACAGTGAATTTGTAACTAAGTTTTTTTTCCAGTTATTGATTTTTGGCTTATTTAAAGATCTAGATAACTTCCTGACAGAGGCAGAAATTTATCACTAAAGCAGGTGCATATTTTTTTCAAAATTATCACTATACTAGTGGAAACTATCCAAACATGAAAGATGACCTAAAAATTAAAACATCTTCAAACCATTTCTATAAAGAAGAAAAAACATTACTAAACATGTAGAAAATAACTATCATTAAAACGACCTCAAAAATCACTAAGATAATATGCTTTTTATACTTTTAGCAGGGATACTACATGCCAGAATAAATGGAATTATGTCAAAGTTTTGAGGGAATATAAGTTAGAAATTTAGCATTCTATTCATACTTATTCAAACAAGTGGAATCAAAATGTCATACTTTTTTAGCTAGGCAAATATTCACAGTTTCTAGTATATATATATAATATTATACATATTATTTACATATATGCATACAAAGTTTTTACTACACTAGACAAAGGCTTAAAAAATAAGAAATTAACACATGATACAGTATTAGCTAAAGTACAGATTTTTTTTCAAATTTCACAAAATTTTATGCTTGTGTCCATTATTTGTTTTCATAAATTATTCAAGATTTCACATTTATTTAATTGCATTGAGCAGCTTTAGCTTCATGTAACAATTTCTGATAAATTATCTTTCCATTTGTACTGTCATATATTTTTTCTAATTTTCCTTTAATGGCTGCTTAGATACACCCATCATTTAAAAGTGGACATTTAATTTCCAAAAGCATTGGGTTTTTAAAGTAGCTTTGATATTAATTTCTCATTTTGATACTAATTTCTCATTTAAATTCTCTCTTCTTTGCAATTACCCTCTGTTTTTTTTTCAGTCTTTTAACTTTATTAAGGCTTTCAATGACTAAGTCAAGATCTCTCCTTGTAACCAGAGAGTGTTAACAAATTTTGATCTTTCTGTAATGATCTTAGTGTCTGAGTGTCTCACAGCAAGATCACAAATTCAAAGTGTTCCAAATTGAACTTGCCTTTCCTGAGATCCATTTGTCTTCCTAAAATTCCAATCTCAGTAAATTCTACTACTATCTATTTAGTAATCCAAGACAGAAACATCTACACTTGCAAAGAATTTTCATTAATTAAATTATTCAATATACATTCATTGCTTATTGTAGGCCTGACAACCTCAAATGTCTTATAGATAATCAAGGCCAAAAGCTTGATCATGAATAGGTGAGTACATGCTTGCTTAAAGCCATTTATATTTTAAAAGGATTTTTTTTTTTCAAATACTATGCAGAGCCAACAAAATAGAAAACTTGCTGACTATGGTTATTGCACTCTTTGGGATATGTTAGGTACTGACAAAGAGATGCAGAGAACACAATACTGAAAGAAGATATGAGGCTCTCCTCTCAGAGTTCATTGACATTTAGGGGAGACAAATAGGAAATATAAAATAAAATGTGGTACCATATAATAAGGGTGGAGACTGCTATGAAAGAAGAAAGAAAGGCACATAATAAAGGCTTGTTTAGGGGTTGAAATTTTAGCTTAATACTGAAGACTGAGCAGATATAGCCAAATAATAAATAAGAAAGCCATTTCTAGGTAAGGAATGCACAATAGAAAACTCCTAGGGGTTACAGTGATGATAGATTTTGGGAACCACAAAAGTTTTTGAACAAGAAACAACTATGGCAACAGTCTGCGTATATGTGTGTGTGTGTGTGTGTGTGTGTGTGTGTGTGTATAAGTGAAAAGTTGAGGTGGGAGTGAGATGAGGAATAAAGGATTGATGATATATGACATTAGAGAACAAAATTGAGAGTAAGTTATAGAAAGCGTTTCTATACCCCGTGTATCTGGCAGATTTTATCTGTTTCCTTTCAACAGTTAGTCCTAACCTCTCAAACAGAACCATACCTTACTTAGGACATAGGTAGATTTTCTTGATTTTCATGACACCCCCAGGAAGTCTCATGGTTAATTTAAACCAGTTATGTATGCTGATTTCACTTTGCTAAGCGACTGGCTGTTTCAAAGCTGTGCGGTGGTTTTGGTGGTTTTGTCTGACTCTTGCAACCCTGTGGTCTATAGCCAACCAGGCTCCTCTGTCCATGGGATTCTCCAGGCAAGAACACTGGAGTGGGTTGCTGTTTCCTTCTCCATCAAAGGTGTGTAGCACAACTATTTTTGGCCAATGAAATGGCTGATCAAGACTTCTCATGCTCGACAAAAATATAAGAACTCAAAAAGAGAAAAATCTTTGCCAATTTTCCTTCTTCCTTCTTTAGAAGCAGGATTGATACCTAGAGCAAGACTAATAGTGGCAATCTTGCCATCACAAGACAATCAGCACAATACTCAAAATTAACATACTAAGAATAATACAGAAAAAAGGACTTAGAAACATAGAGGTTTGGTCATAAATGGCATTATTGAGAAGACAAATATATGCTTAAGGTATTTCTAGACTTCTCATTACTTGAGAAAAATGCAGGTCAGTTCAGTCACTCAGTCGTGTCCGACTCTTTGCGATCCCATGAACTGCAGCACGCCAGGCCTCCCTGTCCATCACCAACTCCCAGAGTTCACTCAGACTCACATCCATCGAGTCAGTGATCCCATCCAGCCATCTCATCCTCTGTCGTCCCCTTCTCCTGCCCCCAATCCCTCCCAGCATCAGGGTCTTTTCCAATGAGTCAACTCTTCTCATGAGGTGGGCAAAGTACTGGAGTTTCAGCTTTAGCATCATTCCTTCCAAAGAAATCCCAGGGTTGATCTCCTTCAGAATGGACTGGTTGGATCTCCTTGCAGTCCAAGGGACTCTCAAGAGTTTTCTCCAGCACCACAGTTCAAAAGCATCAATTCTTCGGTGCTCAGCCTTCTTCACAGTCCAACGCTCGCGTCCATACATGACTACTGGAAAAACCATAGCCTTGACTAGACGGACCTTAGTTGGCAAAGTAATGTCTCTGCTTTTGAATATGCTATCTAGGTTGCTCATAACTTTTCTTCCAAGGAGTAAGCGTCTTTTAATTTCATGGCTGCAGTCACCATCTGCAGTAATTTTGGAGCCCAAAAAAATAGTCTGACACTGTTTCCACCGTTTCCCCATCTATTTCCCATGAAGTGATGGGACCAGATGCCATGATTTTCATTTTCTGAATGTTGAGCTTTAAGCCAACTTTTTCACTCTCCTCTTTCACTTTCATCAAGAGGCTTTTTAGTTCCTCTTCACTTTCTGCCATAAGAATGGTGTCATCTGCATATCTGAGGTTATTGATATTTCTCCTGGCAATCTTGATTCCAGCTTGTGTTTCTTCCAGCCCAGCGTTTCTCATGATGTACTCTGCATAGAAGTTAAATAAGCAGGGTGACAATATACAGCCTTGATGTATTCCTTTTCCTATTTGGAACCAGTCTGTTGTTCCATGTCCAGTTCTAACTGTTGCTTCCTGACCTGCATACAGATTTCTCAAGAGGCAGGTCAGGTGGTCTGGTATTTCTATCTCTTTCAGAATTTTCCACAGTTTATTGTGATCCACACAGTCAAAGGCTTTCGCATAGTCAATAAAGCAGAAATAGATGTTTTTCTGGAACTCTCTTGCTTTTCCATGATCCAGTGGATGTTGTCAATTTGATCTTTCATTCTTCTGCCTTTTCTAAAACCAGCTTGAACATCAGGGAGTTCACGGTTCACGTATTGCTGAAGCCTGGCTTGGAGAATTTTGAGCATTACTTTACTAGCATGTGAGATGAGTGCAATTGTGCGGTAGTTTGAGCATTCTTTTGCATTGCTTTTCTTTGGAATTGGAATGAAAACTGACGTTTTCCAGTCCTGTGGCCACTGCTGAGTTTTCCAAATTTGCTGGCATATTGAGTGCAGCACTATCACAGCATCATCTTTCAGGATTTGAAACAGCTCAACTGGAATTCCATCACCTCCACTAGCTTTGTTCGTAGTGATGCTTTCTAAGGCCCACTTGACTTCACATTCCAAGATGTCTGGCTCTAGATTAGTGATCACATCATCATGATTATCTGGGTCGTGAAGATCTTTGTTGTACAGTTCTTCCATGTATTCTTGCCACCTCTTCTTAATATCTTCTGCTTCTTTTAGGTCCATACCATTTGCAGATTTATCTGTAGAACTGTCTTTGGGTATTTTCTTACTTGTAATAGGTTATATAAAGGAGTTTAGATGTTAACTTAGGATAAATCATTTTGTTATTTATTTTCCACTTTTTTTTTCTGATTTAAATTTACTCAGCATTTGTGGAGAAAGGTGTAAATCATGGTGCTATCCCATCAACTGCTAATATACCCCATTCCCTCTTAGAAATCTTCTTTGTAATCTTTTTAATTAATTTATTTTCATTGAAGAATAACTGCTTTACAGAACTTTGCTGTTTTCTGTCAAACCTCAACATGAATCAGCTATAGGTATACATACATCCCCTCCCTTTTGAAACTCCCTCCCATCTTCCTCCCCATCGCACCCCTCTAGGTTGATACAGAACCCCTGTTTGAGTTTGCTGAGCCATACAGCAAATTCCCATTGGCTATCTATTTTACATAAGGTAATATAAGTTTCCATGTTACTCTTTCCATACATCTCACCCTCTCCTCCCCTCTCCCCATGTTCATAGTCTATTCTCTATGTGTGTTTCTCCATTTTTGCCCTGTAAATAAATTCTTCAGTACCATTTTTCTAGATTCCATATATATGTGTTAGAATACCATAGAATACAGTAGTATATATCTTTTTTTTTTCTGACTCACTTCACTCTGTCTAATAGGTTCTAGGTTCATCAATATCCTTTGTAATCTTTATCAACCAACCCACTTTGTACTTTACATTCAGCAATACAAACTGTCCTTGAATATGCTGTATGGTTTAGAACTCTGGGCATATGCATATGCTCTACTCTCATTCTGATATTTTCGCTTGTTGTTCTCATCTATCTTGAAAAGTTATTATTCATACCATAGTGAAGATGTCACCTCCTTTGGAAAGCTTTTCTGGTACACCTCCCTAGAGCCCTTAAAGAGTAAATGACCTGTTTTTCTTTACATTTTTGCTGTTCAGTTGTTCAGTTGTGTCCAATTCTTTGCAACCCCATGGACTATAGTATGCCAGGTTCCCTGTTCTTCACTGCCTACCAGAGCTTGCTCAAATTCATGTCCATTGAGTCAGTGATGCTATCTAACCATATCATCCTCTGTCATCCATTTCTCCTCCTGCCTTCAATCTTTCCCAGCATTCGGGTTTTTTTCCAATTAATCAGCTCTTCACATCAAGTGGCCAAAGAATTGGAGCTTCAGCTTCAGCATCAGTCATTCTAATGAATATTCAGAGTTGATTTCCTTCAGGATTGACTGGTTTAATCTCCTTGCAGTCCAAGGGACTCTCAAGAGTCTTCCTTGACACCACAGTTTGAAAGGATCAATTTTTCGGTACTCAATTTCTTTATATTCCAAATCTCACATCCATACATGACTACTGGAAAAACTGCAGCTTTGACTAGACAGACCTTTGTTGGGAAAGTAATGTCTCTGCTTTTTAATATGCTCACTCAGTTTTTCATAGCTTTTCTTCCACGGAGCAAGTGTCTTTTAATTTCATGGCTGTAGTCAATATCTGCAGTGATTTTGGAGCCCCAAAATAAAATCTCACAGTTTCCATTGTTTCCCCATCTATTTGCCATGAAGTGATGGGACCAGATACCATGATCTTAGTTTCCTGAATGTTGAGTTTTAAACCAGCTTTTTCACTCTCCTGTTTCAGCATCATCAAGAGGCTCTGTAGTTCCTCTTTGCTTTCTGCCATTAGGGTAGTGTCCTCTGCCTATCTGAGGTTATTGATATTTCTCCTGGCAACGTTGATTCCATATTGTGATTTATCTTTCAGTTACCTGCTAGTACCTGTGAATGGCGAAAATCAGCAATATGCCTAGGAAACTGAGCCTGTAAGGTTCATTCCCTAACTCTCCGGCATGAAGGAAACATCTAGGAATAGACTTGAAAGTAATAAGGCCAAGTATCAGTACAAAGATAGTAAACAAATGAAGAAACAAACAAAATAGTATCAGACAACAAGTATTAGGTAGAAATGATAGAATGATATAATGAGAACTGTGTGGAGGTGTCAGAAAATGACTAGAGAGTTTATATTTAATTTGACATCTATTATGAGACACTTACTCCTATAGAGATTTGACAGAAAGGGTCTCAAGTAGGAAAAAATGTTTCAGAAACAGAAAAAGAGGCTAGTTTGGATGGCTGGATCAGATTGAGAGGTGGGAAGTATGATCCAAAGTTAGCTCAATGAGAGAGAAACAGAACAGGTTCCAAAACAATTGCTTTTATAATGTGATTTATCATTCTATGTGCAAGAGGGAAGTTGTTGGAGGATTTCCAACAGAGAAGTGACGTGATTTGATCTATGTTTTTAAAAGATCATTTTGGCTGCTGTGTGGTAAATGCATCATAGATAAAATGGTAGTAGAAGGATCATTCATGGTTGGATTGATGGTTTGAGGGAGACATGATAGTGATTTGAAAATTAGGAAGGTTCCAACTGAAATAGAGAGTACTGGATATTTTTAGAATATCTTTGAAACTGGAATCAAAAGAATTTCCTGACAAGTTGGTTATGGAGGAATATACTTAAAAGTCGTTAATATCTCTACAAAGAACCTTTTATAAGGAGAATGCTAATTTGGTCTATGGCACTGCTAAGTCTTCTCTCATATTTCTACATTTGGTTTATCAATCAGTTGATAGATCTTTTCCTTTTTCCTACTCCAAATCTCCTGCCTCACTTTGGTTATTCATCTTGTTTAACCTAAAATTTTTCTCATTACTCAGATATCTTTTTGTTTTATTTCCTCTTCTGTCTTATTCTCATTTCATTACTATAAGAGTATCTCATATTACATAATTAGAATTATAATCCCTTTTTCCACTCTTTCCAAGTCACACAGTATTTCCATCATAACAAGTCTTAAAAAATAAGTTATATATACTTAATAAAGCTGCAATTTCCTCTATAAAAAGGTACAGAATACTAAATCTGAGTAGCTGTTCAAATGCAGCGTGAGAAAGTCTGACAATACAATAGTGAATTTTATATTTATGCTCTTCTTGTCATTAATGGTGACACTATATATTTTTTTAAATTTATTTTATATTGGAGCATAGTTGATTGAAAATATTGTGTTAGTTTCATTTGTACAACAAAGCAATTCAATTACACATTTACACGTATCTATTCTTTTTGAAATTATTTTCACATTTAGATTATTACAGTCTTTGTCTTTTGGTTGGGGCGTTCAACCCATTTACGTTTAAGGTAATTATTGATAAGTATGATCCCGTTGCCATTTACTTTATTGTTTTGGGTTCGGGTTTATACACCCTTTCGTGTTTCCTGTCTAGAGGATATCCTTTAGAATTTGTTGGAGAGCTGGTTTGGTGGTGCTGAATTCTCTCAGCTTTTGCTTGTCTGTAAAGCTTTTGATTTCTCCTTCGTATTTGAATGAGATCCTTGCTGGGTACAGTAATCTGGGCTGTAGGTTATTGTCTTTCATCACTTTAAGTATGTCTTGCCATTCTCTCCTGGCCTGAAGAGTTTCTATTGACAGATCAGCTGTTATCCTTATGGGAATCCCCTTGTGTGTTATTTGTTGTTTTTCCCTTGCTGCTTTTAATATTTGTTCTTTGTGTTTGATCTTTGTTAATTTGATTAATATGTGTCTTGGGGTGTTTCGCCTTGGGTTTATCCTATTTGGGACTCTCTGTGTTTCTTGGACTTGGGTGATTATTTCCTTCCCATTTTGGGAAGTTTTCAACTATTATCTCCTCAAGGATTTTCTCATGATCTTTCTTTCTGTCTTCTTCTTCTGGGACTCCTATAATTCGAATGTTGGCGCGTTTCATATTGTCCTGGAGGTCTCTGAGATTGTCCTCGTTTCTTTTAATTCGTTTTTCTTGTTTCCTCTCTGATTCATTTATTTCTACCATTCTATCTTCTATTTCACTAATCCTATCTTCTGCCTCCGTTATTCTACTATTTGTTGCCTCCAGAGTGTTTCTGATCTCATTTATTGTGTTATTCATTATATTTTGACTCTTTTTATTTCTTCTAGGTCCTTGTTAAACCTTTCTTGCATCTTCTCAATCCTTGTCTCTAGGCTATTTATCTGTGTTTCCATTTTGATTTCAAGATTTTGGATCATTTTCACTATCAATATTTGGAATTCCTTCTCCGGTAGATTTCCTACTTCTTCCTCTTTTGTTTGGTTTGGTGAGCAACTCTCCTGTTCCTTTACCTGCTGAGTATTCCTCTGTCTCTTCATCTTGGTTATATTGCTGCGTTTGGGGTGGCCTTTTTATATTCTGATAATTTGTGGAGTTCTCTTTATTATGGAGCTTCCTCACTTTGGGTGGGGTTCTATCAGTGGCTTGTCAAGGTTTCCTGGTTAGGGAGGCTTGTGTTGGAGTTTTGGTGGGTGGAGCTGGGTTTCTTCTCTCTGGAGTGCAGTGGAGTGACCCGTAATGGGTTATGAGACATCAAAGGTTTTGGGATAATTTTGAGCTGCCTGTATACTGAGGCTCAGGGGAGTGTTCCTGTGTTGCTGGAGATTTGGGTGGTATGTCTTGTTTTGGAACTTGTTGGCCCTTGGGTGGAGCTTGGTTTCAGTGTATGTATGAAGGCATTTGATGAGCTCCTATTGCTTAATGTTCCCTGAGTTCAAGAGTTCTCTAATGTTTTCAGGCTTTGGGTTTAAGCTTCCTGCTTCTGGTTTTCAGTTTTATTTTACAGTAGCCTCTAGACTTCTCCATCTATACAGCACTGATGATAAAACATCTAGGTTAAAGATGAAAAGTTTCTCCACATTGAGGACACTCAGAGAGGTTCACTGAGTTACAAGGAGAAGAGAAGATGGAGGGGTAGTTAGAGGTAACTGGAATGAGATGCGGTGAGATCAAGAGAGGAGAGAGCAAGCTAGCCAGTAGTCACTTCCTTATGTGCGCTCTATAGTCTGGACCGCTCAGAGGTATTTACAGAGTTATACGGGGAAGAGGAGAGGGAGGAAGTAGACAGAGGTGACCAGGAGGATAAGAGAGAGGAATGAGTAGGAGAGAGACAAATCCTGCCAGTAACCAGTTCCTTAGGTGTTCTCTACCGTCTGGAACACACAGAGATTCACAGAGTTGGATAGAGAAGAGATGGGGAGAAAAGAGACAGAGGCCACCTGGTGGAGAAAAAGGAGAGGCCAGAGGAGGAGAGAGTGGTCAAGCCAATAATCTCGCTCTCAGGTAAACTTGGGTAGTGAAGTTTGGGTTTTTAAATGTACAAAATTGACAACAAAAACCTAAGAGCAAAGATTAAAAATCTGGAGTAGAGGTTGGATTTTCAAAGATACAATATTAAAGAAAAGCAGAAGGAAAAAGGAAGAAAGAGAAAAAAAAGAATTATTAAAAACAAATAAACAAAAACAAAATAAAACAAAACACCAACAATCATCCAAAGAGTATATATGGTGTTTGCCTTAAAAAAAAAAAAGTCTTTTTTTTTTAAAATAGTAATACTAGGTTATAGAAATAAAAATTAGAGGAGAAATAGAAGACTTAACAATTAAAAAAAGCTCGGAAAAAATGAAAAAAAAAAAAGCAAAAGCAAAAAAAAAAAGAATGATTTTTAAAAATATTAAAAAATTAAAAATATATCTGGCTCTTCTCTGATGTTATGGGCCGTGTGGGCTCACTTCCAAGGTGGTTCCCTCTGTTTAACTTCTTCTGTTTGCTGGTTTTTTAGGCTCACTAGTTCAGTCGCGCTGTGGGGAGGGGGGATGTTGCAAACAAATAGCACTGTCGTGTGCACACAATATTTCTGCCCCGCTTGACCTGTCCTTTCTCGCGGCGCACAAACCGCTCCGGCTCTACGATGCTCAGCCGGGAGCCGTCTGGGGCTGGCCCTAGGCTGCGTGCACTTCCCCGGTCCAAGCCGCTCAGGTTCGGCCCTCAGGCAGCCCTCAGAGGCACAAATGCGGCTGGGACTGCGCTTTGTGCCCTTCCCAGGTCCGAGTAGCTCAGGAGTTTGGCGAGCGCGATCGCCGCGGCTTGTCACCTTTTCCGCCGCTGCCGCTCAGCTCTCTGGGTGGACCGCTGGCGCTGGAGAGGGTGTGGAGAAAAAGGGAACCCTCCTACACTGTTGGTGGGAATGCAAACTAGTACAGCCACTATGGAGAACAGTGGAGATTCCTTAAAAACTTGCAAATAGAACTACCTTATGACCCAGCAATCCCACTTCTGGGCATACACACTGAGGAAACCAGAATTGAAAGAGACACATGTACCCCAATGTTCATCGCAGCACTGTTTATAATAGCCAGGACATGGAAACAACCTAGATGTCCATCAACAGATGAATGGATAAGAAAGCTGTGGTACATATACACAATGGAGTATTACTCAGCCGTTAAAAGAATTCATTTGAATCAGTTCTGTTGAGATGGATGAAACTGGAGCCGATTATACAGAGTGAAGTAAGCCAGAAAGAAAAACACCAATACAGTATACTAACACATATATATGGAATTTAGGAAGATGGCAATGACGACCCTGTATGCAAGACAGGGAAAGAGACACAGATGTGTATAACGGACTTTTGGACTCAGAGGGAGAGGGAGAGGTGGGATGATTTGGGAGAATGCCATTCTAACATGTATACTATCATGTGAATTGAATCGCCAGTCTATGTCTGACGCAGGATGCAGCATGCTTGGGGCTGGTGCATGGGGATGACCCAGAAAGATGTTATGGGGAGGGAGTTGGGAGGGGTTCATGTTTGGGAATGCATGTAAGAATTAAAGATTTTAAAATTAAAAGAAAAAAAAATAAAAAAAAAAAATAAATAAATAAATAAAAAGAAAAAAAAAAAAGATTATTACAGAATATTGAGCAACATCTCCTGTGCTATTTGTTGTTGTTGTTGTTCAGCTGCTAAATCATATCTGACTCTTTGTGATCCGCACGGACTGCAGCAGCACACCATGCTCCTCTGTCCTTCATTATCTCCCAGAGTTTGCTCATATATTATGTTAGTTATTTATTGTAAATATAGTAGTATGTACATGTCAATCCCAAATTCCCAATATATCCCTCCCCCCACAGGTCTGCCCCGGCCTGGTAGTCACTGATTCGTACTCTAAGCCTGTGACTCCAACTTGTAAACAAGTTTGACTTTCTTTTATTATTATTATTTTTTTAGATTTCACATATAAGCAATATCATATGATACTTGTTTTTTTCTTTCTGACTTCTCAGTATGATATCCACCATGGATGGACATGGCATTATTTCATCATTTTTAATGGCTGAGTAATACTCCATTATATATACACTATATCTTTATCCATTCATCTGTCCATGGACATTTATGATTTTCTCATATTTGTCTATTGCAAACAGTGCTGTGATGAAAACTACGGTGCATATATCCGTTCAAGCCATGTTTTTCTCCAGATATATTCTGAGGAGTGGGATTCCTAGATCATATGGTAGCTGAATTTTAAGTTTCTTAAGGAACCTCCCTACTGTTCTTCACAGTGGCTATACCAATTTACATTCCCACCAACAGTGTAAGAGGGTTCCCTTTTCTCCATAGTCTCTCCAACATTTTATTATTTGATAATTTTTGAAGATGGCCATTTGAATTCACATGAGATGACATTTTTTTTGTAATTTTGATTCTCAAGAGTTGGACATGACTGAATGACTGAACTGAACTGAATGTTCCCTCTATACACACTTTCTGAATTCTTTTTACCATAAATGGGTGCCGAATTAATCAAAAGATTTTCCTGCATCTATTGAGATGACCATATGGTTTTAATTCTTCAATTTCTTGATATAGTGTATCACACTGATTTGAAAATATTAAAAATTTCTTAATAAAGTTACACTTGATCATGGTATCAGTTCAGTTCAGTCTCTCAGTGGTGTCCAACTCTTTGGGATCCCCAAAACTGAAGCACACCAGGCCTCCCTGTCCATCACCAACTCCTGGAGTTTACCCAAACTCAAGTCCATTGAGTCAGTGATGACATCCAGCCATCTCATCCTCTGTCATCCTCTTCTCCTCCCGCCTTCAATCTTTCCCAGCATCAGGGTCTTTTCAAATGAGGCAGTTCTTCGCATCAGGTGTCCAAAGTATTGGAGCTTCACAGCATAATTCCTTCCAGTGAATATTCAGGACTGATTTTCTTTAGGATTGACTGGTTTGATCTTCTTGCAGTCCAAGGGACTCTCAAGAGTCTTCTCTAACACCACAGTTCAACAGCATCAATTCTTTGGTGCTCAGCTTTTGTTACTATCTCACTCTCACATCTATACATGACTACTAGAAAAACCATAGATTTGACTAGACAGACTTTTGCTGGCAAAGCAACGTCTCTGCTTCCTTAATATGCTGTCTAGGTTGGTCATAGCTTTTCTTCCAAGGAGCAAGTGTCTTTTAATTTCATGGCTGCAATCAGCATCTGCAGTGATTTTGGAGCCCAAGAAAATAAAGTCTCTCACTGTTGCCATTGTTTCCCCATGTATTTGCTATGAAGTGATTGGACCAGATGCCATGATCTTACTTTTTTGAATGTTGAGTTTTAAGCCAACTTTTTCACCCTCCTCTTTCACTTTCATCAAGAGGCTCTTTAGTTCTTCTTCACTTTCTGCCATAAGGGTGTCATCTGCATATCTGAGGTTATGCATGGTATATGATCTTTTTAATCTATTGATGGTCTATGACCATTTTAACCTATTGATGGATTCAGATTGCTAGTATTTTGTTACTAGTAATTTGTTTGCTAGTGTTTGAGGATTTTTGCATCTATATTCATCAGTGATACTGGTGTGTAAATTTCTTTCTTTGCAGTATCTTGGTCTGATTATGGTATCAGGGTGATAATGATCTCATAGAATGTGTTTGGGAGTATTCCTTCCTCTACAATTATTTGGAAGAGTTTCAGAATAGTAAGTATTAACTCTTCTTTAAATGTTTGATAGAATTTTCCTCTGAATCTGTCAGGTCCTGGACTTTTATTGGTTAAGAGTTTTTAAAACAGCTTCAATTTCATTACTTGTGACTGGCCTGTTATTTTCTATTTCTTCCTAGTTCAGTCTTGTGATATTGTATCTACTAAGAATTTGTAGATTACCCATTTTATTGGCATAGAGTTCTTATGATCCTCTATATTTATATTATAGCTGTTGTAATTTATCCTTTTTCATTTCTAGTCTTATTGATTTCAGCACTTTCCCTTGTTCTCTTGATAAGTCTGGCTAAAGATTTATCAACATTTTTTTTAACCTTTTAAAAGAACCAGCTTTTGGTTTCATATATATTTTCTATTGTTTTCATTTCTCTTCATTTATTTCTCCTCAGATCTATGATTTCTTTCTACTTTGTGTTTTCTTTGTTCTTTCTCTATTTGCTTTAGGTGTGACATTAGGCTTGTTATTCATGTTTTTTGTTTGTTCCCTGAGGTAAACTGTATTGCTATAAACTTCCCTCTTAAAACTGCTTTTGCTGTGTCCCATAGGTTTTAGATTTCAGTTCTTTAATTTTCATTTGACTCTAGGTAGTTTTTGTTTTCCTTTTTTATTTCATCAGTTTTCCATTTGTTTTTAGTAGCATATTATTTAGCTTCCATGTGTTTGTAATTTTTACTTTTTTAAATAATTTATTTTGTTGATATATTTTTGGATGTGCGGGATTTGTTGCTATGTGTACTTTTCTCTAGTTGCAGTAAGTGGGGGCTACACTCTAGTTGTACTGCACAGGCTTCTCATTGTGGGGGCTTCTTTGTGGAGCACAAGTGCTAGGGGATGTAGTTGTGGTACATGGGTTCAGTAGTTGTGGCTCCTGGTCTCTAGAGCACAGACTCAGTAGTTGTGGCTCATGGGCTTAGTTGCTCTGAGGTATGGGGGATCTTCTTGGACCAGAAATCAAACCTGTGTCTCCTGCATTTGCAGGCAGATTCTTTACCATTGAGCCACCATGGAAGTTGTTGCTGTTTTTCATTTTTATTTTTCTTGTTGACGCTTTCTAATCCCATACTGTGGCTGGAAAACATGCTTGATATGATTTCAATTTTCTTGATTATAGTGATGCTTACTTTATAGCCCAGCATGTGATTAATCCTGGAGAATGTCCCAGATGCTCCTGAGAAGAATGTATATGCTGCTTCTTTTGGATGGAAAGCTCTACATATCAATTAAGTCTATCTGGTATAATGTGTCATTTAAAGCCTGGTTTCTTTATTGATCTTTTGTCTGGATGATCTGTCCATTGATGAAAGTGAGGTGTAAAAGTCCTCTACTATTATTGTGTCACTGTCAATTTCTCCTTTTATGGCTGATATTAATAGTATTGGTTTATTTGCTGGAGTGCTCCCATATTGGGTGCATATATACATTCAATGATAAAAATTGTTATATCTTCTTCTTGGATTTATCCCTTGATCATTATGTACTGTCCTTTTTGTCTTTTGTAACAGTCTTTATTTTAAAGTCTATTTTGTCTGATATGATTATTGCCATTACAGCTTACTCTTGATTTCCATTTGCAGGGAATACCTTTCTCCATTCCCTCACTTTCAGTCTGTATGTTCCCTAGATCTGAAGCAGGTCTCTCAAAGAGAATATATAATACATGGATTCTATTTTCCTATCTGCTCAACCAGTCTATATCTTTTGATTGGAGTATTTAATCCATTTACATTTAAGGAAATTACTGACACATATATTCTTACTGCCATTTTCTTAAAGATTTTCAATTTGTTTTTGTAGGTCTTTTTTCTATCCTTCCTCTTTTGTTCTCTTCTCTTGTGACTTGTTGACTAACTTTAGTGCTGTGTTTGGATTTCTTTTTCTTTCTTTTGCATCTGTTGTAGATTTTTAGTCTGCAGTTACCTTGAGGCTTTGATATAATATTTCTTTAATTTGTTGTCATCTTAATTTCAAATGCATTTACAATACCTGCATTTGTGCTACCCTCTTATCAAAGTGCTGGTTTTGACATCATATTTGTGTGCAGATGATTTCCTTCCTTAACTTTACGTTTGCCTTTATTGGTGAACTTTTCCATTCATAATTTTCTTGTTTCTACTAGTTGACTTTTCTTTTCCACTTAGAGAAGTTTCTTCATCATTCGTTGCAAAGCTGCTCTGGTGGTGAATTCTCTTAGCTTTTGCTTGTCTGTTAAGTTTTTTATTTCTTTGTTGAATCTGAATGAAAGTCTTGCCGGGGAGAGTATTCTCAGCTGTAAGTTTTTCCCTTTCACCATTTTAAATATATTGTGCCACTCCTTTCTGACCTGCAGAATTTCTGTTGCAAAATCAGCTAATAACCTTACACAAATTTCTTTGTATGTTATTTATTGCTTTATCCTTGTTGCTTTTAATATCTTTTCTTTATCAGTTTGATTACTCTTGATTTTTGGTGTGTTCCTCCTTGGGTTTATCTTGATTGGGACTGTCTGCACTTCCTGGATTGGGTAACATTACAGTGATTTACAGCATTCTATCTTTCAGCTCACTTATTCATTCTTCTGCCTTAGTTACTCTATTGATTCCTGCCAGTGTATTTTTCTTTTGAATTATATCACTCATCTCCATTTGTTCTTTAGTTTTTATAGATAAAACATTTCTTTATTTAACATTTCTTAATGTCTTCTCAACCTGTGTGCTTCCATTCTCTTCCAAAATCTTGGATGATCTTCACTATCATTACTCTGAATTTTTTTTCCAATAGATCTCCTATTTTCACTTCACTTACTTGTTCTCTGGGGTTGTATCTTGCTTCTTCATCTGGGACATATTCCTCTGCTGTCTCTAACCTTCTGAGATTGTGGTTTCCATTTCATTGGCTGAAGATTGTGCTTCTTCTTGCATCTGCTATCTGCCCTCTGGTGAGTGAAGCTAAGAGGCTTGTGCTGGTTTCTCAATGGGAAGGCCTGCTTCCTGCCAACTGGTGGGTGGAGCTGAGTCTTGTCACTTTGGTGGGCAGGTTCATATTCATCAAGATTCTAAGCAGCCTGTCTGTCGATGGGTGGAGCTGTGTTCCCATCCTGTTGGTTTTCTGGCCTGAGGCATCCCAGAACTGGAACCTACAGACTGTTGGGTGGGGCTAGGTCTTGAAATCTAAATGAAAGCCTCCAGGAGGGCTTGAATCAGTGAGTGCTCTCCAGAACTGCTGCTGAAAATGTCTATGTCCCTGAAGTGAGCCACAGCCACCCCAGTCCTCCAAAGGAGACCCTGTGGGTCTGGCCCAATCTCTTATGAGGTTACTGCATTTTTCTCTGGTTCCTGGTATGCCTGGGACTTTGTGGAGGTCTGTTTCTATTTCCCTCAAACTTGTGAAAATCCTGAGATAAAACCCTGCTGGTCTTCAAAGCGAAATTCTTCAGTATCTCAGCAGTAAATTATCCACCTGCAATGCAAGAGATGCTGGTTCAATCCCTGGGTCAGGAAGATCTCCAAAAGAAGGAAATGGCAATCCACTCAAGTATTCTTGCCTAGAAAATCCCATGGACAGAGGAGCCTGTCAAGCTACAGTCCATAGTGTTGCAAAAGAGTTGGACACAACTTAGCGACTAAACATACATATGTTACTAGCATGTGAAATAAGAGCAACTGAACAGTAGTCTGAACAGTCTTTGGTATTGTCCTTATTTAAGATTGGAACGAAAACTGACCTTTTTCCAGTACTGTGGCCATTGCTGAGTATTCAATATTTGATGACATATTGAGTGCAGCAATTAAGCAGCAGCATCGTTTAGGATTTTAAATAGATTAGCTGGAATTCCATCACTTCCACTAGCATTGCTGCTGCTGCTGCTGCTGCTGCTAAGTCGCCTCAGTCATGTCCGACTCTGTGCGACCCCACAGATGGCAGCCCACCAGGCTCCCCAGTCCCTGGGATTCTCTAGGCAAGAATACTGGAGTGGATTGCCATTTCCTTCTCCAATGCATGAAAGTGAAAAGTGAAAGTGAGGTCGCTCAGTCGTGTCCGACTCTTAGCGACCCCATGGACTGCAGCCCACCAGCCTCCTCCATCCATGGGATTTTCCAGGCAAGAGTACTGGAGCATTAAGTCATAGTAATGCTTCCTAAGACCTACTTGACTTCACACTCCAGGATGTCTGGCTCTAGGTGACTGACCACACCATCATGGTTATCCAAGTCATTACGACCATTTTGGTATAGTTCTCTTGTGTATTGTTTTTACCTCTTCTTAATCTCTTCTGCTTCTGCTAGGTCCTTGTAGTTTCTGTCTTTTATTGTGCTCATCCTTGCAGGAAATAGTCCCTTGGAAGCTCCAAGTTTCCTGAAGAGATCTCTAATCTTTCCCATTCTATCATTTTCCTCTATTTCTTTTATTGTTCATGTAAGAAGGCTTTCTTATCTCTCCTTGCTATTCTCTGGAACTCTGCATTCAGTTGGGTATATCCTTCCCTTTCTCCCTTGCATTTGCTTCTCCTCTTTTTCATCTATTTGTAAGGCCTCCTCAAACACTTTTCCTTCTTTCATTTCTTTTCTTCAAGATGATTTTGTTCACTGTCACCTGTACAGTGTCACAAACTTTTGTCCATAGTTCTTCAGGCACTCTGTCTACCAAGTTTAATCCCTTGAATCTACTTGTCACCTTCACTGTATAATCATAAGGAATTTGATTTAGGTCATACCTGAATGACCTTGTGGTTTTCTCCTTCTTCAATTTAAGTCTGAATTTTGAAAAAAGGAGCTCATGATCTGAGCCACAGTCAGCTCCAGGTATTGTTTTTGCTAACTATATAGAGCTTTTCCACCTTCAGCTGCAAAGAATATAATCAATCTGATTTCAGTATTGATTTGGGTTGATTTTATTGCAACTGTGTCTTCCCTACCAGCTTGTTGTTGCTCCTCCTTTGTCTTTGTATATAGTTATTTTTTCTGGAAGTTTCCATTTTTGTTGTTGTTTGGTTGGTTTTCGTTGATGGTTGTTCAGCAGTTACTTGTGATTTTGGCATTTTTGAAACAAGAAGTGAGCTCATGTGCTTCTACTCTGTCATACTGCTGATCAATTAGAAGAGATTATTAATATACTATTTCAACATTTTTTTTCAAAAATTGTATTTGATAATGTATGGAATAAAATATATGAAGTGATCTCACTTTTATAAATCTAAAATTACTATTAGTATACACAAACAATTCCCACATACACAAGCAGAAGTACTTTCTTTATCCATAATTTTATTCATCAAAAATTATACTATAAATGTAATATTTTAATATATTTCTAACTATGTATATTTTAAACTTTATTTCAACAAAAGATTACCATGATTTAAATGAAACCATTTTCAAAGAAAAGCATTTCTTATATCACCTTCTGTTTTCAACATTTTTAGTATAACATTGCAATAACAGCTTGTTTTTCCATTTTTTCCCTCCAGTAATGAGGAAACTATGAAGATAAAGCAAACAAAATATATAAAATTATAAGCTCAGAAAGTGTGCATAGTATACAGACTAAGGTTCGTTATTTAAGATTGCCCTCCCATGTCAAAAATTTTGTTATTTCCTAATGTCCTATCAGCTTAGATAACATACTTTGAATAACTTTCAAAAATCTCTTCTTACTATTTGTTCTACATATTTATGCAACTTAAAAGACTTTTAAAAATTAGAGTGTTTTCACATCATAATTGTCCTGTGCAGTCTGAGCCCTACACAATAGAGTATATATGCTTGTATTACTCTTTATTTTCATACCTAGATAAGATGTCTTTTAAAGGAACTTTCTCAAAGAGATGAGAAACAACTTTCAATAGGGACAATAGTATTGTAATTCTTAACTGCACTGGTCTTAAAACATACCATCAGAGAATGTTGCAATACAGATATACCCAAATTCAACTCATCAAACTCTTCTTAAGTATTTAAACTGTTGTTGGATTGGTGATCAAAAATATAATAAGATGATATCTTTCTTCAGTAAACAAATAAATTCCAGTATTGTAAGGGAAGCACACAAGTGAATATCATTCAAACCATATGAACAAGAGAACATGGATACAAGTTATGGGAAAACCCAGTCCATTTGAAGAGTGGATACAATTCTCATAGGCAAACATATTCTAGGATGGGAGAAGAGCATGTGTTATATTACTGAGCTGATGAAGTGTAGAGACATTTGGAAGAACCATTTGCCTTAAGCAAATGGTTAATTTCAGGGAACAGTAGTTTGTGTTTTTTAATGTTTCTTTTTAAACTACACATCACACAACTAAAATGATATATTTTCTGAAGACACACGTTTAGCATGTTGTAACACAACATGGTAGAAATGGAAATATAATGTCAGAAAGTTAGATTTGGACTATATTAAGGAGAAATTTAAATCCAAGAATGCACATGTATAAGTGAGGCAGGAAGAGCACCAAATTGCAAGTCATAAGCTCTGGGTTCAAGGCATGCCTTTATTACTGCTAAGTGTGCAAACTTCTGGCATACAAGTTTACTCATGAGCAAAACGGCAACATTGACATGTACAATGTTTTAATTAGTAACAACATAATGGTTGTGAAAGTACTTTTAAGTTAATGTATGCTATATGTCAGGGATTCCCCGGTGGCTCAGAGGATAAGGAATCCACCTGCAATGCAGGAGTCATAGGAGACAGGGGTTTGATACTTGAGTCAGGAAGATCCCCTGGAGGAGGGCGTAACAACCCCCTCCCAATATTCTTGCTTGAAGAATTCCATGGACAGAGGAGCCTGACAGGCTACCATCCATAGGGTCACAAAAAGTTGGACACAACTAAAGAGCCTCTTGATGAAAGTGAAAGAGGAGACAGAAAAAGTTGGCTTAAAGCTCAACTCTCAGAAAACTAAGATCATAGCATCCGGTCCCATCACTTCATGGGAAATAGATGGGGAAACAGTGGAAACAGTGGCTGACTTTATTTTTGGGGGCTCCAAAATCACTGCAGATGGTGATTGCAGCCATGAAATTAAAAGACGCTTATTCCTTGGAAAGAAAGTTATGACAACCTAGATGGCATATTACAAAGCAGAGATATTACTTTGTCAACAAAGGTCTGTCTAGTCAAGGCTATGGTTTTTCCAGTATTTATGTATGGATATGAGCATTGGACTATAAAGAAAGCTGAGTGCCAAAGAATTGATGCTTTTGAACTGTGGTGTTGGAGAAGAACCTTGAGAGTCCTTTGGACTGCAAGGAGATCCAACCAGTCCATCCTAAAGGAGATCAATCCTGGGTGTCCACTGGAAGGACTGATGATAAAGTTGAAACTCCAATTATTTGGCCACCTGATGTGAAGAGTTAACTGATTTGAAAAGATCCTGATGTTGGGAAAGATTGAGGGCAGGAAGAAAAGGGAATGACAGTGGATGAGATGGTTGGATGGCATCACCGATTCAATGGACATGGGTTTAGGTAGACTCTGGCAGTTGGTGATGGACAGGGAGGCCTGGCATGCTGCGATTCATGGGGTTGCAAAGAGTTGGACACGACTGAGCGACTGAACTGAAATGAACTGAAGTGACTTAGCATGCATGTGCATATGCTATATGTCTATTTGAAATAACTGATATAATTTCTTAATTCAGTGAACTTTGGGAGATAACACATTTTTGATACAGGAGTAATGTATCAGGAGCTGTATAATAAGAATCTTTATCTGAAAGACAAGTGTATTATACCTCCAATAGAAGAGGTAACCATTGCTACTGCAATGGTTAGAATTCTTAAGGGTATAAGGTAAGAAAGAGTCAATATGAGTTGAAAATAATCAATTAATGAGACTGAATAAGCAGAATCAATAAATTGCTGTATTTATAAAGATTTTTAAATCTGTATTTACTGGGAAAATCATAGGAAAATCAAAAAGAAAAAGAAAAGATGAATGACCAAGCATTTATTCAGCCCTACTTAATTCTGGGTACTTAAATATGCCATTTTACAACAGATAATCTAGTCCTTCACTAAAGCAGAACAGTTTGGTGTTACTCTTTCCACTTTTATTGAAGAAACAGAACTTTGGGAACAATAATGAGCTTCTCTAAATCAAATAAGAGTGACCGTATCTAAAATTAAAATTATTCTAATTCCAAACTTCATGTTCTCTCATTTGCAACAATGTATATGTGTTGTGGAGAAAAAACTAACTTAATTTTTTTAAGTTAAAAAAAGTAAATATCCATATCTTAGGTGAATGAAAATAATAAAGACCCCACTCCAATGTTCTTGCCTGGAGAATCCCAGGAATGGGGAGCCTGGTAGGCTGTCATCTATGGAGTTGCACAGAGTCGAACATGACTGAAGCGACTTGGCAGCAGCAGCAGGAGAAACATAGAAAGTCATGAATATTGAATCTTTCAAAAGTAATGCTATTCTTAAAGCCGAATATACAGTAGAAGATGAGAATTTTGAAAATGGAACATTGAAAAAGGTTTATTTTTAGGGAATGGGAGGAGAAAACAAATTACCCAAGAAAGGAATGAAAAATGGATGGGCAAAGAGTAGATTTGGGGAAACTAAGGTATTTCTTGGTCATGTAAATAACCAAGACCATGCAATAAAGATATTAAAATGATGACAGTAGAGTCAAGGGAAATGAGGACTACAAAAACTAATTTAATTTGGGATGGGTAAGTCATTAGTAATTAAAGAGATGATGCAAAAAGCCAGATTACAAAACATTAGGAAGTAGCTGTATGATAAGGTAGTGTCACATGGGTAGCTATTCGTTAAAAGATAAAGATTTGCACCTTTGCAAATTTCTATTAATGATCTCTTTGCAAATACTAAAGTTAGATATATAAATGAACATATTTAGAAATCATGCTAAGACAGGGATTGAAGATGGGTCCAAATTCAAAAGTGTGACAGATGCATGATCAGAGTCAGCTTTTCCTCATTATGGTACTGTTTTAATATTCACTTCAGTTCAGTCGCTCAGTCATATCTGACTCTTTATAACCCCATGAACTGTAGCACGTAAGGCCTCCCTGTCTATCGCTAACTCCTGGGGTTTACTCAAACTCTGGTCCATTGAGTCTGATGCCATCCGACCATCTCATACTCTGTGGTCCCCATCTCTTCCTGCCTTCAATTTTCTCCAGCATCAGTCTTTTCAAATGAGTTAGTTCTTCACATCATGTGGCCAAAGTATTGGATTTTCAGCTTCAACATCAGTCCTTCCAATGAATATTCAGGACTGATTTCCTTTAGAATGGACTGGTTGGATCTCCTTGCAGTCCAGGGGACTCTCAAGAGTCTTCTCCAACACCACAGTTCAAAGGCGTCAACTCTTCAGGGCTCAGCTTTCCTTATAGTCCAACTCTCTCATACATACATGACTACTGGAAAAACTATAGCCTTAACTATATGGATCTTTGTTGACAAAGTAACGTTTCTGCTTTGTAATATGCCATCTAGGTTGGTCAAAACTTTCCTTCCAAGGAGTAAGTGTCTTTTAATTTCATGGCTGCAATCACCATCTGCAGTGATTCTAGAGCCCAGAAAAATAAAGTCAGCCACTATTTCCATTGTTTCCCCATCTATTTGCCATGAAGTGATGGGATCAAATGCCATGATCTTAGTTTTCTGAATGTTGAGTTTTAAGCCAAATTTTTCACTCTCGTCTTTCACTGTCATCAAGAGGCTCTTAAGTTGTTCTTCACTTTCTGCCATAAGGGTGGTATCATCTGCATATCTGACGTTATGGATATGTATCATGGCAATCTTGATGTCAGGTTGTGCTTCATTCAGACCAAACGTTTCTCATAATGTACTCTGCATATAAGTTAAATAAGCAGCCGACAATATACAGCCTTGACATACTCCTTTCCCTATTTGGAACTGGTCTGTTGTTCCATGTCCAGTTCTAACTCTTTTTTCCTGACCTGCATAAAGATTTCTCAAGAGGCAAGTCAGGTGGTCTGGTATTGCCATCTCTTTCAGATTTTTCCACAGTTTGTGATGATCCACACAATTAAGGCTTTGGCATATTCAATAAATCAGAATTAGATGTTTTTCCTGAGCTATCTTGCTTTTTTCTATGACCAGCGAATGTTGGCAATTTAATCTCTGGTTCCTCTGCCTTTTATAAATCCAGCTTGAACATGTGGAAGCTCACAGTTCACATATTGCTGAAGCCTGGCTTGGAGAATTTTGAGCATTAATTTACTAGCACGTGAGATGAATGCCGATTGTGTGGTAGTTTGCGATTCTTTGGCATTGCCTTTCTTTGGGATTGGAATGAAAACTGACCTTTTCCAGTCCTGTGGCCACTGCTGAGTGTTCCAAATTTGCTGGCATATTGAATGCAGCACCTTCACAGCAACATCATTTAGGATTCGAAATAGCTCAACTGGCATTACATCACCTCCACTAGCCTTACATCACCTCCACTAGCCTTGTTCATAGTGATGCTTCCTAAGTCCACTTGAGTTCACATTCCAGGATGTCTGGCTCTATGTGAGTGATCACACTGTCGTGATTATCTGTCGTGAAGGTCTTTTTTGTATAGTACTTCTGTGTATTGTTGCCACCTCTTCTCAATACCTTCTGCTTCTCTTAGGTCCATACCTTTTCTGTCCTTTATGTGCCCATATTTGCATGAGATGTTGCCTTGGTATCTCTAATTTTCTTGAAGGGATCTTTAGTCTTTCCCATTCTATTATTCACCTCTATTTCTTTGCACTGAACACTGAGGAGGGCTTTCTTATCTCTCCCTGCTATTCTTTGGAACTCTGTATTTAAATGGGTGTATTTTACCTTTTCTCCTTTGCTTTTCACTTCTCTTCTTTTCACAGCTATTTGTAAGGCCTCCTCAGACAGCCATTTTGCTTTTTTGCATTTCTTTTTCTTGGGGATGGTCTTGATCCCTGTCTCCTGTACATTGTCACGAATCTCCATCCATAGTTCATTAGGCACTCTATCTATCAGATCTAGTCCCTTAAATCTATTTCTCACTTCTACTGTATAATCATAAGGGATTTGATTTAGGTCATACCTGAATGGTCTAGTGGTTTTCCCTACTTTATTCAATTTAAGTCTGAATTTGCCATTAAGGAATTCATCATCTGAACCACAGTTAGCTCCTAGTCTTACTTTTGCTGACTCTATAGAGTTTCTCCTTCTTTGGCTGCAAAGAATATAATTAATCTGATTTCAGTGTTGACCATCTGGACATGTCCATGTATAGAGCCTTCTGTTGTTGGAAGAGGGTGTTGCTTTGTACAGTGTGTTGTCTTGGCAAAACTTTGTGTGTCTTTGCCATCCTTCATTCTGTACTCCAAGGCCAAATTTGCCTGTTACTCCAGTTGTTTTTTGACTTTTCTAGTATACTTATATACTTTTATACAATATACTTTTCTAGTATATTGGTATAATAGACTCAAACTTTTCATTCTCCTAGCATGGCAGTAATTTCTGTGAGGGAGAAGTTTAGAGAAAAGGAAAAGAGGCATTTAAATTGAGACGTATTATTTGACAGTTAAGAACAGCTGCCCCATCTCACTCTCCATAGCCACATTATAGTTGCCCTTTTATTTTGCAGTGACCCTATAACTGCAATGTCAGCTATACTCGCTGCAGATCCTTCCCCTTTTCATCTGTGTGCATGCCATTATCATCTTAGTCTTAACAAAAGTATCTGTGATAATGTGTTTTTCAACTCACACCGGCAGAGCAGTCCTATGGACTACTTATTCACAGATACCTCAATTTTGGCATCTAAAACATCTCAAAATATGTCCAATATTGCCATATTTATTTATCAAGCGTATTTTATGGCGACCTAATAGTTTGCCTCAGATATGTCTGATTTTCCTTGACATCTTCACTCAGTTGTATCATTTCTTCCCCCTGGAGTATTCTGTCCTAGCATTTGTGCTAGTGTCATCCTATTCATTCTTCAAGGACCCACTAGAAAACCTCTTTCATAAACCTTTTCCTGCTTCCACAATCTGTTACAATCTGGTAAACTCCTCTAGCATTGTGCATATTTTCATTACTGTACTTAAACATATTTTTCCTTGTCTTATAAGACTTTTCTAAGTGTAAAATACTTTAAATCAGAAATTCCAAGGATTATTATTAATATGAATAATATTATTCATGTTTTTGTAAACATGACAAAAATAGTTCAATATGTAGTGAATTGAACTGCTTAAGAACCTGGAGCGTCATCATTTTTCTGTTAATTTCTTTGATCATATGAATTTATAGCAGGACTTCAAACTCATCATAAAACTAAATGACAAGTAAGGCAGCAGTTTCTAAAACAGAAATATTCTTGCATGCACAAAACCAATATTTTTATAAGCAATGAGGAAATATATAAGAAAACCCTTGATAAATAAAGGCATATTATAACCTTTTATATTTTAATTATCATTTTCTGTTTTAATCTCCAAGGTGAGATCCCCAGAGTCTGTGCTTTGAGATCTTAAAAGTTTTGTTTTTAATTTGAAATTCCTATGGAGCATAACAGGCTTTTAAATGGAGAAATGCTGCCAAAGAAATAATGAACCTGACAGCAGTTTCTGTGTTGAACAATAAATTAAATTTTTAAATCTTTTGAAATCATAAAGAAATTCTGGGAAAGCTCAGCTTGAGATGCTTAGGTTTATATACACTTTCCTTCTCCAGGAGAGACCTTGTCTTTTTGAGAGCAAAAAGTAATGTTTGATCCAAAATTTGGGTTTTCATTTGGAATATAAAAACCCCGCTATATACCAAGACTGAAATAGCAGAGAATATGTTTCTTATTTGGTAATATTAAAACCAAAAGTGAGTTTCGGTTTTGGAAATGAGAAATAGATTCAAGGAATTAGTTCTGATAGGCAGAGGGCCTGATGAACTATGGACGGAGATTCATGACATTGTACAGGAGGCAGGGATCAAAACCATCCCCATGGAAAAGAAATGCAAAAAAGTGAAGAACAACTTAAGGGCCTCTTGATGAAAGTGAAAGAGGAGAGTGAAAAAGTTGGATTAAGGCTCAACATTCAGAAAACGAAGATCATGGCATCTGGTCCCATCACTTCATGGGAAATAGATGGGGAAACAGTGGAAACAGTGGCTGACTTTATTTTGGGGGGTTCCAAAACCACTGCAGATGGTAATTGCAGCCATGAAATTAAAAGACACTTACTCCTTGGAAGGAAAGTTATGACCAACCTAGATAGCATATTCAAAAGCAGAGACCTTACTTTGCCAATAAAGGTCCATCTAGTCAAGGCTATTGTTTTTCCAGTAGTCATGTATGGATGTGAGAGTTGGACTGTGAAGAAAGCTGAGTGCCAAAGAATTGATGCTTTTGAGCTGTGGTGTTGGAGAAGACTCTTTGAGAGTCCCTTGGAGTGCAAGGAGATCCAACCAGTCTATTCCAAAGATTGTT
Organism: Ovis aries; assembly: GCF_016772045.2. Classification (NCBI taxonomy): domain Eukaryota; kingdom Metazoa; phylum Chordata; class Mammalia; order Artiodactyla; family Bovidae; genus Ovis; species Ovis aries. The sequence goes on along the minus strand of NC_056062.1, from coordinate 64,450,035 downwards.
CCTGGGTGTTCTTTGGAAGGAATGATGCTAAAGCTGAAACTCCAGTACTTTGGTCGCCTCATGCAAAGAGTTGACTCATTGGAAAAGACTCTGATGCTGGGAGAGATTGGGGGCAGGAGGAAAGGGGGATGAGAGAGGATGAGATGGCTGGATGGCATCACCGACTTGATGGACTTGAGTTTGAGTGAACTCAACAACTCCAGGAGTTGTTGATGGACAGGGAGGCCTGGCATGCTGCAATTCATGGTGTCACAAAGAGTCGGACACAACTGAGACATGGAACTGAACTGAACTGACATTCCTGTCTTTCCCTCACTCCTGCCATGCACCTGGCAGCTTGTAATTACTATCAAGCTTTACGTCTGATTTGCTTGGAAATAGTGTTTCCAGTATAAAAAAATTGGAAGCCACTCTACCTCCTAAATATTTTTTGTGCATTACAAAGAAATGCACATATATTCCACCTGAAAATAATATAGGAATTGTTCTCCCTAGATCCCATGCCAATACATTCAGGGGCTGTCATTACTTTAGCAATGGTGGTTGGCAAATCTTTAGAAACTGTCTTGGTAGAGTTTTTTAATGTATGAATAATAGAGAAAAAACATTCTTAACAGATATGAAGCCAATAAACAAAAGGTATTTTATATTACATGGGACAGAGGCTGGTCCTTCAATTAAGTAAACCAGTCTTCCTCTGTACGTGGAGGTTGTGATTCATTGTGTATCTGTTTCTATACCAAACTTGATTTCCCACTATTGGTGATTACTATTTCCAGCTTTTTCTCTCAAAGCTCCTTTCCTATATATTCCCATCTCCTGTGAGACAGGAACGTGTGTGTGTGTGTATGTGTGTGTGTGTGTGATATATAGGGTCTTGCTTGATGCATCATTACCAAAGTAAAATTATTAAACATGAGCTCTCTCATTTTCCTATCACAAAACCTCAACCCACCCTTGGAATTGTGCTTATTTTCTCCAAAAGAGTTATGTTCTTTCACTTATTGTTTTTCCTATCATCAGTATTTTCCTCTTACAGGATTATTTATATTAACCAACAAATATGCTCTGGTTTCTTGTGTCTCTAAAAAGGAAATCTCTTTTGACTTCCTAATGACTACAGAACTTACCCATTATTCTTCTGCTTTACAGAATTTGATGTTCCAAAGCTATTACCTATCCGAACTGTCTATTCACTCTTTAGATTATCTCAATTTGTCTCAACCTCTGTCACTCCAATGAAATCACTCTTCCCAACAACCTTCATGTTGTTGAACTTAACAGTATTCTGTCCTCATCATTTTTAATTTTTCAATTGTATTCAACATTCTGGACCCCCTTTTAAGGACTTCTTTCTCTGGCTTCATTTACACTTATTTCTCTTGCCACTCATGAGAATGATAAAATAGCTTCTTAAATTTCATCACATCATGAAATGGCATAGATTTTTGCCCTAGGTCACAGATTCTAGTTCACTGCAATTACCATATTACAAGTCTCTACCATCTTAAATCCAGACTACTTCAGTGGCCTTCTAACTAAAACTTCTATTTACTTTATTTATCTAAAGTATGAAGCATAATGTACTGAAAAGACAAATTGAATCTGTTCCTTCTCTCACAACTCTTTATAGCCTTCCTTAATAGATAGGTAAGCTAAATGAGGAGTCTGACATGCTACAATCCATAAGTTTGCAACAATCAAACACAACTTAGTGACAGAATGACAAGAAGAAAGCTGAATGAGTGAAGAAGCCTAGGAGTGACCACTGTGAACCAGAGAGCTTGTTCTGCCTAAAGGGAACACATGTTAATAGGTTCCAGTAGATGTTGCAAGAAAGGTACATTGGTTTTAGGGGCAAAATCTAAAAACTGAATTACAAAAATATTTGAATGATTGTATGAGTGTGGGTGTGTAAAATCTCCTGATTTTCAAATGTTGACTCTCATATTTTAAAAAACACTGTGTGTTTAAAACAAAACATATCTTCAGACCAGATTAGGTAGAATGGCTGCCAATTTGCTTCCTCTGCAGAAGAGATTGGTTTCTCCACATCTCAACTTCATTCTACCACTTTTCTATTGCATTCTGTGTTTTTCTCCAATTTACATTCTATAATTTAAACTCTCTGATCTTCATTTTCCTGAAATAGCTCATCAAGCTCTCTATGAGTGTGAGGCTCTTCCTTTCCTGTAGAATAGAGGCATAAAATTCTTCTGGTATCAATGAAAGTGGGACCTTCTTACATTGGGTGGGATCCTATCCTGACAATTTTATCCTCAATTTTTGACTTCACAGTACTTTCTTTTGAGATTCATTTAATTATAGTCTTTTTTCACCATTAAATTTGAAGTACTATGTGGGACATGTACTATGTCTGCTGTTATGTGTGTTATTTGTCCCTGGTTCAAAGCCAGGCACATAACAGGCAAGCAAAACAAGTAAATAATGAATGTATAAATATATAATTGGTCTCTGGACTTCATGTCTTTACATAACAGATTCTAACCACACTTTATCACATAGTTCAACATTTGCCTCTGTGAACTTCATCTAGTTGCCAAAAATACAGTAACTGTTCTGTCTCCATAATATTTTTAAATATTCTTAAATTATAAGAGTATATCTTAGCCTGATTGAAAGCTCCTGGATTCTTAACATCTATCAGGGAGCCTAAAAAATTACTGCAGGATAATCTGATGATTTGAAATTTACTGAAAGGTAATTTAAGCCACTATATTACTATTACTAATAGTAACAAGCCTATTTCTAATAAACCCCATATTTTTGTAAAAAGTGAGACCAAATAGATACTAACATCAATGATAATTATTTCCAGTTACCTTTCCGTACTGTAATAGCAGCTAGAATTAAATGCTTATTAGTCTTAAGTTTGCTACCATGTTTACATATCTCATCCAATATTCCCCTCAATCCTAGGAAACAGGTATTACCGTTTTTAGATCTGAGGAAAACATTCTCAGAAAAGACCATATATTGATGGTTGATTGTAAGAATGGGATCTGAATGAAGTTTGTTTGGTTTCAAAGCATAATGTAACACAGTGATTAAAGGGTAGGATATAGAATCAGGAAGTAATGAGTTCATATTCCAGCTCCATAAAATTATTAGCTGGATAAGCAGACTTTCAGTTTTATTATTTGTAAGTGAAAATAAAAGTGTTAGTTGCTCAGTTGTGTCTGATTCTTTTTGACTCCATGGACTGTAGGCTCTCCTTTCCATGGAATTCTCTAGGCAAGAATACTGGAGTGGGTTGCCATTTCCTTCTCCAATGCATGAAGGTGAAAAGTGAAATTGAAGTCACTCAGTCGTGTCCGACACTTAGCGACCCCATGGACTGTAGCCTACCAGGCTCCTCCATCCATGAGATTCTCCAGGCAAGAGTACTGGAGTAGGTTCCCATTGCCTTCTCTGAAAGCCATTCCCTTTTCCAAGGGATCTTTCCAACCCAGGGATCGAACCTGGGTCTCCTGCATTGCAGGCAGATATTTTACCATCTGAGCCAAAGTGGAATAAAATAACAAACAGGTTTTTTATTATAGGTTTTATTATTATAGGGTTTTTATTAAATAAAGAATACATGTACAAATACCAGGTATACTGATGACACTTTGCAGTCTATAAAATATCACTTTTAACTACTGAGACTGAGATTTAGTTGATTTTTAATATACTTACTTAGTTTATTAGGCTCTAATTCTAACTGGATTCTGGGTCTTTTGAATTTCTTTTTAATGTGATTTTTCAAACAATATTATCCATATTAATTATCAGCCTGGTTAAAGTTCTGCAATTTTTTTAGAAAATTACAATTTTATTCTTATTGAAATAATATTGTTTTCCCCTCCAAGAATATCAAAATATAACTTTAAGTCAAATGATCCATGGAGACAAAATATTCATAGGTTTTTATTATAAGAACTACCTTTTTAGTCACCGGGAATTTCTTCAGCATATCATTTGTCCTTTATACAAACAGAATAAAGAAAAATGTAAATGTGTAGTATGTGAAACTATAACCATTATCATTTTTAAATTTAATATATCATGGATATTTTGTGAAAATAGTATTTGTGAACTAAATTATCACTTAGTATTTTATAGGATTTTTGTATCTTTTCTTTGTAAAATGTTACATTCAGAGGACTACTGAAAATTCAATATTTTTAAACAATATTGTGTCATAGTGTAAATTAATAGTTACCATACTATTGAGTGCACTATTCCTTTGACACATTTAACCATGAGTGCTCTGTGTGCTAAATTGCTTCAGTCGTGTCTGACTCTCTGCAATCTCATGAACTGTAGTCTACCAGTCTCTTCTGTCCATGGGATTCTCCAGTGAAGAATACTGGAATGGGTTACTGTCCCCTCCTCCAGGAGATCTTTCCGAACCAGGGATGGAACCCATGTCTTTTTTATTTCCTGCATTGGCATGCAGATTCTTTACCTCTAGCACCACCTGGGAACCCTAGTCTACTACGTATATTTTCTAAGCTGTAAGTAAACTTATTCATTTCAATTTTTAAAATAAATACTAAATTTAAGATGGAGATAAAACTTATTCAAATTAAATTTTCTTTTAAATAAAATGTTTATAGAACATTTGCAGGAAGATTTCACATGCAGTATCTCATTTGAAACATCATTCTATGTGTTAATTTGATTTACATGTTACAGAAGAGGAAACTCTGGCAGACAGGATTGAAAAACTTACTCAAGATCAGACAATTAATAAACACCAGAATATGAATTCAAACTCATGTATTTCAAGTTAAATCTCATGATTTTTCACTTACTGTGCTGTGCTGTGCTGAGTTGCTCAGTTATGTCCAACTTCTTGTGACCCCATGGACTCTAGCCTGACAGGCTCCGATGTCCATGATGATTCTCCAGGCAAGTATACTGGAGGGGGTTGCCATGCCCTCCTCCAGGGAATCTTCCCAACCCAGGGATCCAACTCACTTCTCCCACATATCACATGACAATAAATTAATCATTTAAACTCCAAACAGTTCCCTAATAAATTTGATGTTATTTAATTAGTCACTTCAGTGAAATATTATTAATCATAACACATCAGTGAAATCTAGCTGCCACACTTTTAAGTCACATCTTCATCTCCATATTATTAGTTATATTTGAAATTTAAATTAAAATAAACTTTAACAAAGTTAATAATGAAATAAACAATTTAAAATCGTACCTAAAATCTGATCCAACTCTCTTCCCATTTTCTGGTTCTCCTGGATCTGGGCATAAATTGGAAGCTGTCTTAATACCTCCCTCATTTACTGAAACAACAGGAAAACAAGAAAAGAAAGAATCAAAACATGTATGATTAGAAAATCAAGAGTGATATTAATTTCAAATTGTACATAAAATATATTCTTGTATTTTATTATTCCAATCACTATAATTTACACATAGAAAGTTAAATATAATTTTATAAACCAATAATGAGAGCAAAAACACTTTTTAATTTGTGGATATATAAAACATAATTTTCATGTTTCTATTCAATGACATACTACTTTGAATATTAACACATTAACAGTTAACACTTCATTTTTAATTACTATCAAATTGTGAAATCTCTGGTAATGCACTCCCTAGGTATCATTGCCAGAGTTTCCATTATTTATTGGCAGCAGAGAAGTCACTACCAGTTACATCAGTGTGATCAGATACTTGTTATTTTTAAAGTTGTTATTTATAAAAATAAAACTTTATGGAAAAAGTTTAAGGATAATGGCACTTTTTAACTGGTACATAACAAGGAATTTATTCTGCCAATGTGAAAATAAAACTGTGGTGCAAATTATCAAGCATGTCATTGAATTATGCTATAATGCTGAAAATCTAATAAATTAAGGGTTTACCCTTTAACAAGTCCCGTGACTATGTTTTAGTCATTGTACACTTTCAAGAGTTTCTTCAGAACAGCCTATTAATAAATTATGTATTCATATTTTCAGTGAATGCAATCACAGTAAATAAATAATTTCCTAAGAAATCTTTTTTTTAGTGGGAAGATTATTAAACCAGATGAAGTCTGAAATATCTGAGTGACACTGTTTCACGAATTCAATCCTATAACAAATTGGAGAATAACTTTTATTTGCTCTTCATCAACTTATCTGCTTTTTAAAGAAAGGAATAGGACCTGAGTAGAGACTCCAGAAATAAAAAAATCTAAACTTTGCTACGGTTCTTGTCCTACACTGTGAATTGGAATCACCTATAGAGTTTTTGTTTTGTTTTTTTTTTTCTTTTTTGAAAGAACAGATGCTTACTTTTCTGTCTAGATATTCTAATGCAATGACTCTGGGCAGACACTGTGAACCAGTTTGTTTTGTTGTTGTTTTCTTGTTTGTTTTTTAAATAATCTTCCAGGGGATTCTAATGAAGAGTCAATGTTTAAAAACACTGGATCCCTGCATCATTTAGCATGGATTGTCAACTTATTTAAATTGATTTATCAGATAGCAAGATAAGTATCTTGCTTATCAAGATAAGTATGACCAACAGTCATAACTCTGATAAATCCATCATATTTTCAACTAGGTATGAAATTTTGTGTTTGCACTTTTATTCTATAAAAATTACTTTCTCATATACCCTCACATATATTTTTATTGCTCTCAACTTAATTTTAAATTCACTAATGCATACAATACATGTGACTTTTTGTTTTCATTTTCTGGGTCTGCTGACTTGCTAATTTATTTTTACTTCTCTGGTTTTTGTTATTATGTTTTCTTTTGGCCACTCTTTTACTTTAGCTTATATCATATACAGAGGGCAGATTTAAAGGCACTGATCCGCAATTCTCAATATGCTGAATTTTCTTCATGACTTGAAAAGTTCTCTCTTTGCTAAGGACTTCCAACCTAAGGTTGTATCATTTTTTTTTTTTTTTTCTCCCCAGCTCCTTCCTGATCTTTCAGTGGCCTACTAGGTTCCTACCAAAAATCTAATCATTTCATGTGCATGCTCAAATCTAACTTAATCCTTGATTTTTTTTTCTATTATCATTCTCTTCCAATTCATCTTGAGTACTAGAAAAGAATTAAACTTTCTCAAACACAGCTTTCATTACTGTCCAAATATCCTATGATTCTAGATTTCTAAGCATGTCTATTATATTTCCCAATAGCCACCAAGATACATCCATAACCCAAGTCCAACAGATTCTTTATTTTTATGCAAGTTTAATGGTTACCCATGCTCCTTCTTTGCTTTGTGCCTTCTCCAAGTCTTCATGTTTTCCTTTTCTTCCTCTTTAGCTATCACAATTCTATATATAATGTTTAGGACTCAGCTCAAGTCCCACCTTTTGCAAAACACAATCTCTCATTTCTTTTCAGATATTCTAATCCTCCCTGGTGGTTCAGATGATAAAGCGTCTGCCTGCAGTGAAGGAAACCCAGGTTCAATCCCTGGGTCGGGAAGATCTCCTGAAGAAGGAAATGGCAACTCACTCCAATATTCTTGCCTGGAAAATTCCATGGACAGAGAAGCCTGGTAGGCTACAGTCCATGGGGCCGTAAAGAGTCTGACATGACTGAGCGACTTCACTTTCACTTTTACTTTCCTTTTTATATAACATGAACAATTTTATATTTAATTTTTAAATTATCTTATCATGCTCTGTAATAGTTTCATATTCCTTTGTTGTATATACAAATATATACTTGATAAAGATAAGGAAAAAGCTATAATTACTTTAATATTCCTACAGTACCCAGATGGGGGTAATGATTTCTCAGTGAATATTTCCTAGTAGTTTAATTAAAAATAATGTGTTATACACTGTTTACAGTGAGTAGAATATTTTTTCTATGGGAAGCACTGTGTTTCTTATCTCTGACTTTTGAAAATGTTGTAGTATATGTCATTAAAATGTGACTTTTTAACATATGATAGAGATAAGAAAAAGTAGTGGCATGATACAGGCATCTTACATTAGTATATTAAATTTATAACACAAATTATATATAAGTATAGAAATGGGGGAATATATTTGAAAATAAATAAATGTCTTATTTTTCCACTTTATCATCATTATTACCAAGTTTAATATAAATTTTAACAGCAGCTAACACTTACATCATACTTACTATATGTCAGTAACTAATCTACACCTTTTGGAGAAGGCAATGGCACCCCATTCCAGTACTCTTGCCTGGAAAATCCCATGGACGGAGGAGCCTGGTATGCTACAGTCCATGGGGTCGGTAGGAGTCGGACAGGACTGAGCGACTTCACTTTCACTTTTCACTTTCATGCACTGGAGAAGGAAATGGCAACCCACTCCAGTATTCTTGCCTGGAGAATCCCAGGGATGGGGGAGCCTGGTGGGCTGCCATCTATGGGGTCGCACAGAGTTGGACACGGCTGAAGCGACTTAGCAGCAGCAGCAGCAGCAATCTACACCTTTTACATGTATCAACTCATTTAATTTTCACAAGAATCTGAAGGGTAGCTACTATTATTATACATTTCCTACAGGTGAGGAAACTGAGATATAGAGAGGTTAAAACATATTTCAAAAGTCCTAGTTCTATTTTCTGCCGTGGTCTAGGTTGCAACCTTGGCAGACTGATTCAAGAAATTCTACTCTTAACCCTTACTCCATCCTATACAGAAAGTTCAGAAGGGAAAAATGGTATCAATAATTAAAATTTAAAACACTTTTCCAAATATTTTATTTTTCTTCCCTAGTGGCTCAGATAGTGAATCATGCAAAGCATATTTATAATTTTCACCATGTTCACTTAATTAATCCCAGTTCTTAAGATTTAATTGTCAAATTACTTTTGTCTATTTGAAAAGTACCTTTCAAACTACTGTTTCTGGATATCTACAATAGGTGAAAAAGCTCCCAATTTAAAATGTGAAGAAAATAGGAGAGCTTCTGCAAGATATATGTATTTAAGGTTTTTTAGTTAAAGTATTTAAAACTAAAAAAAAAAAAAAAGTATATCATCTATTTTTCTTATATTTGCATGCATGCTAAGTAGATTCCCCGACAGGCTCCTCTGTCCATGGGATTCTACAGAAAAGAATACTGGAGTGGGTTGCCATGCCCTCTTCCAGGGGATTTTCCTGACCCAGGAATGGAACCCATGTCTCTTATGTCTCATGCCTTGACAGGTGGGTCCTTTACCACTAGCACCACCTGGGAAACACCTTTTAATAATCAAGTAGCATAAAAATGCTGGTTTAGTTCTTATATCATATTTCTTATATTACTTCTTTCTTATGTTACCCCTCTCTTATATAACCTCTCCTGCATTAGCAGGTGAGTTCTTTACCACTAGCACCACCTGAGAAGCCCTTCTGATATTTAGATACTAGATAATTTTCTGTAGCTAGTGATGCCAAGACATTCAAATGAAGTTAGTATCCATTCAATCACCTGTTTTCACTAAATAATGGCATTCAAACAGTTGGACAAATATATATCACTTTTACTTCTTTCAATTTGAATAATAAGTTGTAAAAGAATATGCATGCTCTTTAAAAATTAATTACATGGACAGGGCCCTGTCTCTTGAAAAAACATGACTATGGGAATATTCTTTTTGCTCTGATCTTAATGATAATAATAATACTGTTATTATTATCATTACTACTGCTACTACTAATACAATATGAATCCCTTTCACCACATATCAGCAGGAAAAAAAACAGAGAGGAGAGCAGAATTTAAAATTTAAAGCAGAATTTTAAAAATTGGATGAATTGTCATTTCATGTAACATTGAAGTATGTTTATTATATATGTATTTATAAAATATGCTATAAGAATCTTTTTGCACTATATTATACTATGTTTTAGCTTGAAAACACTATAAAATTAGTCAATATCAGAATAAAATACTATTATTATACGCAAGTTTTCTGAACCATCTAATTTTATATAGTATATAATATTAAAAAAAGTGGGCAAAACTAAGTTCAATTAAGACAACATTTTTAAATATAAAAATATTTTATTCTATAAATTAAAAATAGTTTTTACTTTATTTGCAAATCTATCATCTTTGATAAACAACAAGATATAGTTAGAGACTACATAGACATCAGGTACCAAAGTTGGAAAAATAATTTGAATTAGCCATTTAAACAATGAAATTCTTCCCGTGAAAACTGTTGCAGTTTCCTAAATCTCTTATTAATTTACTTCTTAGTTAAAATTTAAAGGTGCTATTATGGGAAGACACACTTGAAAACGTCTTTAGTTCATGTCCTCTGTAATTATGCTCACTTCTGGAAATTCTTGTGATAGAATTGTTTTTTCAAATAATATAAGCTTTATAATTTTATTTTATGTGAATGTTTAATGTCAGATAAAAACTGTCTTCTTTGAAAATTTGGCCCTGTTTCAAATAACTTATTCAAACAGATGAAAACCCAAATGCTTACTTGATAACAAGTGTATGATAATGATAAAAAATTAAAGCATTATAAACCTCTCTGTGATCAATCATAGATAATATATATTTTAAACTATTAATAGGTACTAAACATTTAAAGAAAAAATTGTAGAAAAATAAAATTTAAAATTATATTGGTTTATTACTTTGTGACTATCAAAGAATTGACAAAAATAATTTTGTCTTATTGAAAATGGATTTATATTCAAAAATAAAAATAAGAAAGCTCAAGAGTGTATTTTACCTCCTACATAAGCTATAATGGATGAATGCAAAATTTATTTTAAAATTATGAAGTAAATAACATATTTTTCTTTATGACTAATTATCTTATTTTTGTCTCAATAATTGTATTCCTGACAATTTAAAAGTAATTTTTTAGTTAAAAAAGAAAAAAAATATATATATATATTTAATTAGGGTTTGTCTCCCCAGACACACTCATGTCTTAATCCCCTTTTTGTTCACCCTCATAACCACTATACAAGAACAATGAAAATAATATGAATGTCCACTAAGGCAATGTACCAAGTATAAAGAGCCACATACAACTTTTTTTTATTTTGCCAAATAAATTTGACATGTAACATTGTTTACTGTTAAGGTATACATCATGTTATTATGATACATTTATATATACTATAAAATAATTGCTGGTGATGTAGAGTTATATACATCTTAATTCCTTGATAAATCTCAGATGTTCAGTAATAGCCTGATTTCCCCAGGACATGGAAAATTTTGAAGTATGAAGCATATAAAATAACATTTGTCTAGCCAAAATAAGGAAAAGGAAAAAAGGAATAGCTTATAATTCTCCTTAGTTTCCAAAATAAATACATTAACCACACAAAATATTGAGGGAAAAGTAGTAAACAGAATTATTTAAGTCTGCAAACATTTATTTCACGTTGACATGATAAAACTTGATATGTCAGAATAATTTCATCTAACAAAATTTTTCTGTTCATATTTTCTATTATAAGAAAAATTTTTTCTCTCTGAAATGTATCAAATAGTTATACCTAAAATATTATAGATCATTTATTGTTCTTAAAAACTAATATATCTAGTTTGAAAATATGTTATAATCCTAAAAATATAACACTGTAATTATAACAGATTTATGCTGTTGTATGGCAGAAACCTGGTGGCTTTCTTCCCTGGTGGCTTCGTGGCTCAGATGGTAAAGCATCTGTCTACGATATGGGAGACCTCGGTTCGATCCATGGGTGGGGAAGATCTCCTGGGGAAGGAAATGGCAACCCACTCCAGTATTCTTGCCCAGAAAATCCCATGGACAGAGGAGCCTGGTAGGTACAGCCCATGGGGTAGCAAAGAGTCAGACATGACTGAGCTTTCACTTTTCATGGCAGAAACCAACACAAAATTGTAAACACTATAAGGCAATCTTCCTCCAATTAACTAACTAAATAAACAAATTAAAATAAATAATAAATCATTATTATATGACTAAATACTTTGAAATGAACTAATGCTTTCCAAACAGGTAATCCCGTTTGAGGATTTCCTACTAATATCTCCTATGTTTGGTTTCATATTCGCAAATCTAACAAAATGTGAAAATCATATATTAAAATTAGAACACTTTAAAATATTTGATACCAACAAGCTCCAAGTTTGCTTTTGATAATTGCTGTAATTGCTCAATTATGTCATTTACTGTTTCAAATAAAACTCAAATATGGGGGTAGAACCTTTATCTGATATAGTAAGTGACTGTTTTAGAAATAATTTTAAACTTATTTCCTCAGATCATTTGGAATTGAATAAAAATAAATAATGCTAAAATATATATATTCTCTAAAAAAGAATAACATGTGTTTATAAGAATTAACCTTATTATTATCAATAAGGCATTTTAGAAACCAGATGTAGTGTCATAAATGTCTTCTTTCAAAATTTATAATATGTATCTATAAACTACTATTGATTAATATTGAAAAATGCATAGTTATCTTAAATGCATAGCTCTCTTAAATGTTTTATTGTATGTTCATTTATATTCATATAATAATGAACATTCTAGTTTGATGATTCTTAATCTGAGGGTTATGGATGAACTTCAGATGATCTATAAATCCCTGAATATTAAGCAAAACTGTGTACTGGGGCACACATAAATATATGTAATTCAGTTCATTTCATGAGATTTATCTTAAAAAAATTAATTAGTTAATTCATTTACAAAGTTCTTGACTTAAAGGATTTGTATAAATTAACTCAAACTAAAATATCTTTTTCCCTTAAATGAAAAATTGCTATTAAAATTTTCCCTTACAAAAATAATTATGTTGAAATGTAGATATGTTCAAACAAAAATTCCTACAAGAAATCATCAATTTAATTATTTTTACTCATTTTTTAATCTCACATACTAGAATTAGAAAACTAGAATATTATCAACATGCTAGATCAGAGTTTTTGTTTTTTACATTTTGAAACAATCTGAGCTCCAATGTCTACCACATTAACCTAAAATTCAGTATGCATTTAAATATAAGAAAATATTGAATAATAACCATGCATGTTATATAGATATTAATGCAGTTAATTTGCTAAATACACAAACATTTTTATAAAACACACAAACAACATAGACAACCACAAACTTCACTCTTGCACTAGAGAAAGAAACAAAAAAAGGAGTACACTCACAGATAGAAAACTTGTTGCTGTTGTCTTTCCCTGGAAACAATTTAAATCCTCTAGATTTAAAATCTATGGCCTTTTTCACTAGTTAAGAAAACAAACAAAAACATGTATCAGGATACACAATTTCAAAATGGAATTCAAGTTAACAAATTTTGTTAGCATGGTATTATGCAAGTTAAAGAAACTGCTTTCGTAAGCCTGATGTAGGGTACCCGGAAGAAAATAAAGGAAAAAAAATAGCAATCTGATTCCTAAATAGTAAAAATACCAAGCAGTATAAAAATTTTAAAGGTTCTATAGGGAGAATCCTGCAAACATATATAGGTACTTTTAAACACTAACGAGCTTTTGTAGAAAAGCAAAAATAAAAGAAAAATTAACTATCATAAATAATTTGAATTCATCTAATTTTATGAAAAATTAAACTAGAAAAATAAAAATACTGATATAAAAGTGGGAAGAATTTAATGAATCTCCTTCTTTAAATAAACTAAAGTATTTTTAAAGTAATTTAGCTTAACAAATATTAGGACAAATTTAAGAAAATGACATCATTGATAAAACTTAAAATGTATTTTATTATTATTTCTTCTGATAACCATTTCCAAATTTCATAAACACTGCTTTTGAACAATGATCAATGTTCAGACTATATTGTATGAAATTTATGAAAGTGAATCACAACTTTTTGGATTTCATCTAAAATATGTTGCTACTATTTTTGATATTATGATATTAAATCAACATCATAAAAGGCTAGCATATTTCACTGTTACCAAAGCAGGTATGACTGGATTTACCTAAAGAAACACATAAACTCAATGAAGTAACTTGGAATATTTTAGAAACATTTTTTCAAGTATTTTAGTATTTTAGATGAAAATATTATCTTTTAAGTGTAAATTATTTTGTTAACTACAGCTCCCATAAAAGTGATAAACTAGTCCAGAAGACTACTTTCTACTTTATTTAAGTTTTAATGACACCAAGTAAAATAAAGAAATTTTATTTAAAACCTCACTAATTAAAAAAGTATTATGTAAACTGATCTAATGATACATTTAAATAACAATTATTGTATTTAAAAACACAGGAACAAGAATGCAAGGAATATATTTAGCTTCCTCAATTATAATTTGAATTGCTTTACATATTGCTTTTTATGGGGACTACAGATAGAAATGATAGCCTGAAACATTTTGGCAGTTAGGTTTTGTTCATTCCATGAATTTGAAAACAGTAAAACTGATTGCTGTTAGAAGGTTTAAAGTGATCATTACACTAATTCTTACTTGCCATTTTATCCAATTAGTTCAAATGAAGGGTATTTTATTGATTTTGAAGCATTTTGAAGGGATTTTTTTTTCTGCTAATTTTAAAAGTACAAAGGTAGAGACAGAGTCTGATGGCTTACTGAAATATATAGTTATGAGCTACTGATACATAATATTTTTTTAAAAAAGATGAAAATGATCCTTGAAGTAGGATTTAAAAGATCTGATTCTTTAGTAGCTATTGATTTTGGACAAGAATCTGCCTTTTTATCTCAGTCTATTCTCTTAAAATAAGTAGTTAGGACTAGATGGCTGCTTTACAATTTTGAGATTCTTTATCTGAGGCCCTTTATTTAGAGTAAAAGAATGGCTCTGTCTTTCTCAGGTTATATTTTTTGTTGTAATCCTTTTACACACCCCAAACCCCTAAGGTAAGCTGAAGTTTAGTCCTACTGTTGTATTTGTCTGGTTGCTTTAAATTTAGTTCTGCTACTTGTAAATTTTCCTGCTGTCTGAAAATTATTTTTAACAAAATTTGCATTTTGTATTTTGAGGCATAATTCTAGATTCTCCTGATCTAAATATGAATTATAAGTAGAAATTCTACCTCTACTTTTCTCTACATAATGAAATTAATATTACAGAGGGGTTACAAAATTTCACAGTATTTTTAACACATATCTGAAATACTTAAAGAATAAAGAAAACATGAAAAGATTATAAACTCAAAGAAGAAAATTGGAAAAGACAAGTCCAGAGGCTCAAAGAGCTCAGTTACTAGAAATAGTCAATTATGAAAACTATTCTGTGTGAGTGTATGCGTGTGTATGTATGTGTTGAAACGAGGTTTATGTAATGTTCTTACATTTAAACTTGATTATTTGGCTGTCAGGGACAATATCTAGCTAAGAAATGCCATCTCAAACCAAGAAGTTTTAAATAGCTTCCTGGTTCTGAAAGGACCTGGCCTTATTTTTTAAAAGCATCTATTTATCAATTTTTACTGAAGAAAAGTAAAAAGTAAAAAATAGTTATAAAACAGATACAGAAGATGGAAAGCCAGGAGAAAACCCATTTTAGGGATAAAAAGGAGTGAATAGAAAAATAACATAAAATTTAAATTAACCAAAATTTTAAAATATGTTAAACAGTAAACCCATAATTTAGATAATTTTATAATTTCAATACAAAGAGCATATCACATATCTTTTCTTGAATATTAATAAACTGAGAGGACAAATACTGCAAGTACCAATTGTACAATATGCTCTAAATCATAAATCAGTGAGATGTTAATTTTCAAATATATGCCATAAAAGATATATTTATTACATTTTACAAGGAATATATATTAAATATTGGCATGAGATCAAGAATAAGTGCTGCTAATCATCACATTTATCTAATAAAATTAATCTAACTTTTTCTACAGGTGTATTTCAGCTATAAGCATGTCATATTTATTTTATCATAGAGATATTAAAATACGTTGTATATAATTTTTTAAATGATAAAAGACAATGTGCTGCTTGTGTTGATCTCTTCCACTGTACTGTGAGTTTCTCAAAAGCAGCAGCATTATTGTACTTAAGAGGCTTTTGTTGCACAAGTGTATGATTGAATGTATATATGCAATATTGTAAATTCTATTTAACTGGAGCATTTTGTTCAGATAGTTTCCTTGATTAGTCATGAATTAGGAAGGAAAGAAATTAATGCTCAGGATGAAATATTTTTATGTGAAAAGCTTTTTAAACTATGCATGTTCTGATAACTTTTTAATATATTTCATTAAGTGCAAGACATGGAGACATATATGCAGAGATCCATCACCTTCATTTTCTTCTGCTTTTCACTTTTCACATGCTAAACAATTTTGTTCATTTTCACGTATTACTTTTTTGGTTTGATACTGCCATATTTAAGATAATGAAATATTTTTTCATAACAATAAATTTATAAAATTTCATAAATTTATATATTTCATAATTTTTCATATTACTCCATAATATTTTATATTATGGAAAATATCTATCAGAAAGGAATATATTAGGCTCATAATCAAATCCATCTTTTTAGTTGTAAGCCCAAGACACTGAAAAAAATTTTGTTCTTATAATCCTTATTTATGCAGTTTTAAATCACTGTAGAGAATTATCATTGCAGTGTTTTCCAGATCAATATTGTTCTGTTATTTTCACAATGAATTTTAATTTATAAAATGAATTTTAGAAACTTACCAAAATACTGTTGTTGTTTGGTGTTACATAAACCTCATGTAACTTCCAAGTTAATCACCTAAAGTTACTTATTTAAAATTATTAAATTTACAATGTCTTATTAAAAATAATCATATATGTCTACATATGGATAATGCGCTAGATTTTGTTTCAAATATCAACACTTTTGTGTGTGTGTGTGTGTGTGTGTGTGTGTGTGTGTGTGTGTGTGTGAAGCAGGTGGCATATGAGCTTATTTTTATGTTAGAGAATCTTCCTTTGTAAAATCAAAGTGCTGGTGCCACTTTAAACCATTAGGAAACTAACCACATTACGCAAATGGACTAACAGGAATTCAGCCATCAGCTGGAGGTTTAGAAAAGATGATCTTCAAGTGTTCCTTCTATCACTGAGCTTCTAAAATTTAGTCATAAAACATTTCATGGCTTCAATTTTCTTATTTTAAAATTGATATACTCTTTACTATATAACCTCAAAGTCACACACCAATATTATTTATTCTATTTCACTGCTATGTATATACAATGAAAACTTGTAATTTTTGAGAACATTTATCTTTGTAAAAGAAAAAAAAGACATGTTTAGTTTTAGTGAGCAGAACATTTTTTCATTGGAAAGTACTGTTTTAGATTTGTATGGAATTCCTGTAGAGAAACATTGGCCACTATTTATTAAATATTATCTGAACATCTAAAAATCTTTTCATTTTCTACTTAAATTATATTCAAATACAACAATAAAAATAAATGCAAAATTCTGTTTATCTTAATTTTCCAAATTTGAAGTAGGCATCTTGACTATAATTTATCTTGCAAGTGGTAATAAGTTCATTGTAAATCTGTGATTAAGTGAGAGTATTACAGCCCTTCTTAAAAGGAAAATAATTTTTTTTTGAGAGAGTTTGAATCCTATTGATTGGGGGGTTATTTATGATTCAACTTCTCAAATAGACAATGACTTTTTCTCCTTTTAAAACTGGATAAATAATTCCTACTTTTTAGTTTGAAATAAGTATCATGCCTTTATCTTTATATTCAATAAATAAAATACACTAATAAAATTTTGCCAGTTTCTGTTTTGGTTATCAAAATTAACTAATGTGTGTTCATGTGTGCATGTATGTGTTCCAACTTGAGAATATGGCTCATCTCAACATTGACAATAGATACATTTACATGTGTAATGAAGAAATTCAATCACTTGGTAGGGATTTTATTACAGATCTTTAAAACACAGCCTGTTATTTGTAGTATTTCTCTCACTGGACCAGAAGTTGGGAAACCTGTGTTCTAGTCCCGTAAGACATGGAACCAGTTGTTTAACTTCTCTATATATTCCTAAGAGGTTCACTAATTTACCCATATTATTTAGGTATAGAATTTAGAGCAAAGGAAGAAGGAAAGACTAATCAGAAATATTAGTTTTATCTTAAAGATTAAAATGTGTTTAGAGACTATAGAAGTAGTTTACCATGTTCTGAAAGTAAGTTTCATTGGTTTGAAAGTAAATGGTGGTTCCCTGTTATAGGCCTAAAAATGTTAGCACTGTTTTTTTTTTCTTTTTTTCCTTACATTCTACACTGGTAGAATAATTCTTCATAATATATGTAACATGAAGGCTGATAATTGATCATTCCATCCCATATTATCGTTAGAAGAAGAAAGATGTATGGCAAAACCAATACAATATTGTAAAGTAATTACCCTCCAATTAAAATAAATAAATTTATATTTTTTTTAAAAAAGAAACTACACTGATGCCAGTAAAAATTAGGTAGTACTACTCTGATACTCTTTACTATCTTTCATGTAAAATTTACCATTGGATATAAATTTCTTAGAAAAAGAATATTAGCTTTATAAATATTTCTGTAGTGTAATTTTAGAAAGTGACTAAAGGTATGTTGCAAGTAAATCATGTTTCTGGCCTATACAGTAAAAAAAGTATAGAAAATTCAGCAGCGTATTAGTAAGCGGTTCATGAGTGTTTCCAAAAATATTTTATTTTAGAAGATGTTAGAAGAAAATAAATAATACTGGCTTCCATTTGATAAAAAAATTAGTGGTGCAATGAAACATGTTCAAAAACACTGAAAGTTCATTTTTAAAGACTTACATTTTAGGGATATGCAAGGTCCAAATATTTTAAAATGACAGAAGTAGATCAATTAATTTTATAAGAAATGATGAATACTAAATTTTATAACTACTTAAATATAATGCATTTTACCTTTTAAAAATCACTAGAGTTAAGGAATATAGTTTAGATACTTTAATATTTTTTAAGTCCAAAATATCTATTTATGCTACCCCACTAGCCTGTGACTAGCACTTATGATCCCCTCTTTTTAGTTGAAAGAGAATTTATAATCATATATTGTGTTATATACTTAAATTCTACAACAAATACCAAGAATCAGGACATGGGAAAGTTCAGTAAATGTTAGCTATTTAATTATTTATAATTTTAAGATCTGGTCATTTTCAGAAGACATTTCAATTGGGGATGCACTATCATAAAATTTCTCAACTATTTTGTGTTATGTCTTTTTCATTGTTTAGAGATGTTATACAAATTCATAAATTTTCCCTGGATTTCCAACTTTAATTTCATTTTTTTATATCATTATAAACCCCTCCAAATCCTTTGGCCAAACTAGTATATTTGGTATAAATGTATAGAAACATTCTTAAATGTTAACATATAATCATAACAGTTCTTACAAACATATGTGTAGGTATTCAGCATAATTTATGTCATTCTTGTAACAGGCCCATTTTCATTTTTACAAAAGATTCTAAGGCTATAAGGTCTCATAGTTGTAAAAAATCAGCCTAAACCATGTCTTTGAAATTTTATTTTTCAACCAGTTCAGACTAAGAAATAAGTCTAAAATTTTTACTTAGAAAACTGAACCAAGTATAAGTGTGAAAGAAGACATCGTATTTTGTAAAATCAATTTGCTAATTTTCATAGGTCTTCCAGATTGAATTAATTTTTTATTTTTATTTAATAAATAGTGGATGCTAATTATTGGATAAAGATTCTAAAATTTGTATATGGGCTCTCTTGTTTTCCAGAAATGGAACAACTTCAGAAATCCATTGCACTTATGTAGACACCTGCAGATGCACACATAATGCTTGGCGTAACAGGTCATACAGTTACGGTGTGCAGTAAAATGTTAGGATTATAAGAAGAATGTGGGATTTTTATATTCTCTTTAGGGATTCTTATAATTGGCATAATAGAAGTCACCATATACTATTGGTATGATTCACAAATACTTTTAACACTTTTACAACTGTCTCAGCCTTAATTTAATTAAGTTTAATCTTCATTTTCTAACAGCTTTAAATGAACTTTTAAAAATTATCTTTAGTCCTAGTTAAATATTAATATCTACTCAATTCAATAATTTTCTTATGTACTTTTTTGCTTTGATATCCTATGATTTTTGAATGGTGATTATTTTATATTTCTTTTATTTTTAATTTTTTCTCTTTTCACTAATTAATTTTACTAAAATATATTTTTACCATATAGTGTAACATAAAGAATGATAAAATTCAATTTTTATTTTTTTTGACTGCTTAGAATGCCTCTGGTTTTCACATGAAAGCCTTAGAAAATATGAAGATTAGGCAAAACTTCTCAGATGATCTATAAAAAAATATACCTGCAAATTTATAATGTTTTTTAAGTTAAAATGAGTGACATAATTTTATATACATATTTGTTTTATACATAATGTCAGAGATCATTTATCTACAGTATAATGCAAGCCAACTGTTTGAATAAGAGTGACCATGGGTAATGCACATCATAAGCTTGATGGCAGTGGAATATATTCTTCCACTACAAATTTCTTAAGTACACTGAGTAATTTTAAATAAAATATCTAGAAGATGTTATTACTTCAATAAGCAACAATATCCCCTCTTTCTTCTGATATAAGATTATTATAGTCTATCTAAAGTTCTTCACGGAGGGAGGCTTGATATCTCTACCGATTGTTTTAAACAAGCATAGATGGACTCTGACAGTGTATTTGACACAGGGTTATGCTGCTATAATCATGGCTATTGAAGACAACAGAGCACTCTCATCATAACTTATCTATGTTCTTCTCACAGCCCATCCATACCTTTCCACTTTTTTTATGCCTTGCCACATGCTTTTCCAGATCTATTCTCCTCCTTATTCTTTGTACATTGGTTGACCTGAATAAGCTACATCCTGCTATACAAACTGTGACATTACACCAGCAGCACCAACATCAACTAAGGACTTATTAGAAAAACAGATTATCAAGCCCTCCCAGACTTAATGAATTAAAATTAGCTATTAACAAGACCACTATGTAATTCTTATGAAGATTTAAATTTGAGATGCTCCAGGTTCTATCAACAAACTCCAGAGAACTGCAGCAGGAAGATGGAGGGAAGAAGGAAAGTAGGATCAGGATTGTTCTAAAAGGTCTCTCCGACTATGTTAACTGGAGATGGGCCCTTAACTGAAAGTTACTAGTCTTTTTTATGCCATATATATATATATACATATATATATATATGTCCAACATCTCTCCCTTCCTTCATCCCAATGGGTAGGGAATAATGACAGCCTAGTTGCTACTACCCTAGGTGCATGATCCCTGTGGTTCTTTACATATGCTTATTTACAAGTAATCCCTTTGTAAATAAATCTTCCTTGAATTAGCCCATATTCAATAGTTTCCCTACAGTCTCTATAGATATACCACTGGCACAAGGAAATCACTAGAGATTTGTTTTTGTTTTTGTTTTTGTTTTTTCAGATACTGTATTAAATGTCATCTCTCAATTTGTTTATAATGACTCTTAAACTTAAATAGATAACATCTAAGTAGAAATAGGGATGGTTATTGCTCATCATTCTACCACTGGTTGCTTACTTACTTCTTTACTTGTTTTGAAATCTAGAGCACATATCTTATGTCCTTTCAAGCAATTATTTCCTCAAGAAGCATAGAGCATTCACAAGGATCGAGGATATAAAAAGGAAGGCAAGTGAATTAGCTGTACTGAATTTGGAGAATAATTGAAACAAAGGTACAACTGGCAAGAAAAATAAATGTGGGACTAACAGAAACCTAAGATGGACTGGATACTACACATTATTTTAGTAATAACTTATACATGAGATCCATATGAACAGAGCTAAATACAGCTATATGTATCAGCAGTTTCCATAATTCTCTATCAATATTGCATTATACTATATGCTAATGCTCACTCTGTTGCTTCAGTCATGTCCAACTCTGCGATCCCAAGGACTATAGCCTTCCAGGCTTCTCTGTCCATGGAATTCTCCAGGCAAGAACACTGGAATGGGTTGCCATTTCCTTCGAGGGGATATTCCCCACCCAGAGATCAAACCCACATCTCCTACACTGCAGGTGGATTCTTTACCGCTGAGCCACTAAGGAAGCCAATTAGACTACATATTTTATTTCTAAGGAAATCAGCTATGTAAGAAATTTAAAAGTCTATGCTAACTGTTTTCTTACTTTGTTCACATACCTTTATCTGATAAAACTTTTAATGTAACTAAAGCGTATTTTCTTCTTGTAAAGGTTCCAGAAGTGGGCAGTATCAGTTAATGGTTGTGTGTCTAAAGCATAGGTACTCTGTCCACTGTCTCATTTAAACCAAAAAATAGCCATTCAAAATGGGATTATTTTCCTCCTTTCTAGACGTAAAAGTGGAGAAAGGCTAAGTAGATTGCCCAATACATATACTAGTAAAATACATTCATTCATTTGACTTAGTCCTAGCATCAACACCACCACCTGACCATGAATGACAGTATTTCATATATCCAGTCAGAAATAACAACTGAAATATATCCTGGGAAATCACAAATGGACTGGATTAGTTTACTCTATCCACATTATTTTTTTTTATGCAAAGCTAATAATAGAAAATTTTAAGTAGGCAACAATATCTGATTTTAAGGATGGTTTACTTTAGTATGGAGCAGAGCCAGTTTCATTAACTGAATTTAGTACTAAACAATATTAACTATTAACTGATAGTGCCAGGCATAATCCCACAGTGTGAAGCCTCTCGATGTCTTATTTTTAAAATATAAACAGATGAATAAAAAGGTGTAGCAAAAGCCAACTGTTAGGTGAAACTCAAATTCCATACAGTTTTGTTTTGTTTTTTTAGTAAAATCAACTTTGGCTCATTCCTTTCAAATGGAAAAGTTCAGGAGAGTTGATAACTGCCACTGTTCGCTGCTTCTACCCTCGTCACTTTCTGAATGTAAGCCAAGTAAATAAAAATTTTCTAATTTGTCTGGACAAAATCAATCTAGAACTCTCTCACACTTTAATCCCATTTGGTATTATGAAGAAATGCCATTTGAAGACAAAGAAAAAGAAAAGTCAAGCATCAACACTAAAAAGCAACAGTCCATGGTTTAGAATAAAAATGATTAGATAGGAGGAGAAAAAATACACTATGCAATGCACCCCAAACCTAACACCATGCTGCTCTGCCATATATAAAGGTTCTTCTCTTCCTAAAATTGTGAAGCTTAATTGTGTGATTTCACACTGTGCACAGCAGGGTAGCCATATGCTCTAGAAAACTATATGGAGGGAAGCAGCTTTCTGCAAATGTGGGTGAAAATGCCCCAAAATAACTCTGAACAAGATAAAAATGTCTAACATAGGACCATACTTTCATACTCCAAAAGGCAGAGTCCACTTTGGCACCAGCTTTGAGCACAAATAGAATGTCTAGCCCTTTCAAAATACTTTAACAAGGAAAAAGATTTAAAAACCACAACCCCACAGTCAGTGTGATCATCTCATTCATAGGCAAAATAATTAGCTCTGATAACCATTTGGGGAAGCCAGTTACACATAAAATCATTGCCATCTTTGTTCTTTAAAGTTAAGACTCTGTTTCTCTTATGCTATACATATTAGTATTATTTCCCTTGTTTGCTCATTCTATAAAAACGAGATAATATGTAAATATAAACAATAAGGTATCAAAGTCTCTGATTAATAATTACTGGTGAGCATAAAAATGGGGCTGAAAATCTAAAAAAAAAATATCACTTATGAAATAAGATCCTTGTTACAAGATGACAGTTGCAGTTAATGTGAAAAGATGTATGGTTCCTTAGACTTACTTAAAGGAAAACATTGAGGTTATTGGAAGTACTTAAAATCTCTGCATAGGAATAACTCAAAAGCATGGCTTGAGGGGTAGCATTGAATAAAACTGTTAAAATGATTATTTGCAGATACATCATATGTGAAAAAAACAAATTTTCATGGTTAATATTGTCGTAAAGGTCCTCAGTAATTTTGGAGTATTTCTATCTAGTACCTTTTAAGAATGTAAAATCTGTTACCAAGCAATTTCTAACATTTTATTTTTTCTCTTCTTTCTCCCTAAATTCAACTTATTCAGCAAAATATAAAAATATATTTACTGTTATGAATGACAGTTTTCACAATTTCACGAATGTGATGAAACATGGAAATGAAATATGAAGATGATATTCAATAAATAATTATGTATTTAATAAATTGGTACATTCTGGGACATGGATTTTAATTGCTACAAGTATCAACATTAACACAATTTTCAACAAAATAATATAATTAGGAAAATAGTCAAGAGAACAATGCAAAAAACAACATAAAAGGATAATATACTGATAAAGAATGCAACAGTTAACATTTATATATAGTATACACACCTAAATGTTATCAGTTCCCTATGTGTTAAATAAATATTTACTCTAATAGTGTCAAAGTTCTTACACAAAAGATTAATAGTTAATTTAATAAATGAAAGTACCTTAAAAATCATACATAACCAATTTTTTAAATGTCATAAATGTTGTATCTTGTTATTATTTATGATAAACATTCATGAAAATTAATACATCAAATAAACTCATAAAGAAGGACATGGGAATTTGAACAGGCAAGTGCAAATTCATCATTTATATAAAATAGAAGATGATGCATATTTATTCAATCATGAAAATTTTTGATTTGGCAATCATTTTCTGTTTCCTGATTTTCACTATCTTTTGCTTTCACCTACCATACTTTCAAAGATTTGAATCATGTTAAGTAAAAGTAAAACCTTGGTTTTTTCTGTTATTTGATAATACATTTAAAAAATAATTTTAAGATATAGATTTAAAGTAAAAAAAGCAATAAATGAGTTAAAATTAGGCTTGGGAACGCTTTCATCAATTATTCATCAGTTTTTTTTTTCCAGTAAAATCATAAGTAATATAATCTGCTCAGTCATTCCTAAGGGTTGACAGAATTAATTATTGTCATTAAGGTTGACCTGGAGAATCCATCTGCCATAAAATATCCCATCCACTAGTTAATCTCCCACCAGTATAGTCATTTTTATAGAAATAACTTTTACCATATTATCTGAGATGGTTTACTAACATTGTAAATATTCTAGTGGAGAACAAGATTTCATGGAGAGTGGTCAGTTACCATGTACTGCTGGGTATGTACTGGTCTCTCTCCATAATTATAATCTTCATGTAAATTTTTGCTAATCAGTATATCAGCAGAATCTGATATACTGATTATCTTGTTAGAAATGCAATCTTGTTAGAAATGCAGAATCTCTGATCCTATCAAAATCCCATGAAATCACAATCTGCATTTGAGTAAGACTACAAGGTGTTTTGTGTTCACACTGAAGTTTGAGAACCATAGTGTAAGACTTAGACTCCAAAATCTGTATCAATCACTAATTGCACATCTGTATACTGTACTAGTTTGTCTGCTTGCTCCTGTTTACTTAAAATTTCTTATGTGTGTGCATGCTTAGTCACACAGTCATGTCCAAACTTTTGCGACCCCATGGACTGTAGCCCACCAGGCTCCTCTGTCCACAGTGACTCTCTAGATAAGAATACTGGAGTGGATTGCTATGGCCACACCCAGGGATCTTCCTGCTAAAATGATGTCTTATAAAAAGTTATATTAGATAATATAAAGTCTACCAATTGCTTCCTCTCTCATTTAGATTAAAACAAATCTCTTTACCTAGGCCTCAAAGCCTATATAGTCTAATTCCTGCCAGTTTCTCAGCTGATCTCCACTTTCCTTTTTTTTCCTCTGAACTCCAGGCACATCAGGAGAAGGCAATGGCAACCCATTCTAGTACTCTTACCTGGAAAGTCCCCTGGACAGAGGAGCCTGGTGGGCTGCAGTCCATGGGGTCTCTAAGAGTCAGACACAACTGAGTGACTTCACTTTCACTTTTCCTTTCATGCATTGAAGAAGGAAATGGCAACCCACTCCAGTGTTCTTACTTGGAGAATCCCAGGGATGGGGGAGCCTGGTGGGCTGCTGTCTATGGGGTCGCACAGAGTCGGACATGACTGAAGAGACTTAGCAGCAGTAGCCAGGCACATCAGGCTTTCTTTTTTGCAAGCAAAACTCAAGCTTTTTCTATCTAGTTGTTTTCTCTGCCATTAGGTAGTTATTTGCTTATTTCCTTGTCTTTTTCTCCTCATTTAAATATAAACTCAACGAACCAGGTTTTGTTCAATGTTGTATAAACAAAGGACTAGAAGAAAATATGACATGCGAATAGTCAGTGAATTTTTGTTGAAGAAAGAAACAAAGAAAACAATGAGGAAGAGAAGTAAGGATGAATGTATAGAAGGAAGGAAGAAGGAAGTGAAGAAATAGCACTAAAAGAAAGAAAGAAAAGGAAAAAGAAAGATAAAAAGAAAGTAAGGAAAGGAAGGAAGGAGGGGGAGAGTGGAGGGGAGAGAAATGAAGGGGAGGGGATGGGAGGGGAGGGGGAAAAGGAAGGGAAGGGAAGGATGGAACAAAGGAACGGACAAATGAAAGTGTTGATAAAGGACCTGTTGGACATCAATGTTAAAGTTAATGTTGGACATTAACTACCTAAAAGTTAGGTCCTCAAATGAAAAGGTTCTGGAACTTAAGGCATATATATGGCAGTGGTCCTGGTGAAAAATGTTTATATGGCTGAGTTCTATTAACTGGGATAAGGAGAGTACTAATCCAACTATCTTGATAGTAGTGTTGGCCACTTCTATGCTTGCTTTAATTTATCTCTCTCTACAATGAGATAACCATAAAGTTAAGTCCAGGCCAGTTCAAAGCTCAAGAGAAAATAGAAGATGATGATAGACAGAGATTGGATTGGAAAGGACAGTGGTGGTCATATCATTTCAATACTTTGATGCTTAAATACTTTCCAAATACCCAATTTGTCCATCAAGCTATGCTTATATATCTTATCAGTGACTTAGGAATTTGCTGCTTTCTGGAGCACACAATCTATATTTGAACAAAACTCAGTGTTAGAATAGTTTTCCCTATATTTTGTATCTTCCTGTGATTTCATACACTAAGTTGTACAACCTATGGCAGAACAGGTTTTATCTCTCCTACATATAATATATTATAATTTTAAAAGGTACCTATAACTCATCCTAACATGCTCATTCTGTAGAAATTGTTTCTCTTAGAATTGACCAATAATTTTTTACTATTATCTTATCTCTATAATTTTCCTTTGAAAATAGAGACCATATTTTAAATTTTATGAACTTTAGCTTATATGCTTAGGCATTGAGATAATATGTGTAATAAGCCCTGATACTTGATAAACACGTATCAGTATCCACAAAGATCTAAGTAACCATCCATAAATGAATTTTCTCATGGTGATGCAGCTTATGAAGATTAATAAAAAAGAATGTTTTTTATTTATAAATCTACACTCTATAAAGATATTAATATATAGTTTGAAAACAGGTTCTTGCAAACTATTGAAATGACTTAAACTGTATTTTACTCGTGGCCAAATAACCTATTAATGAAAGCCACCTACTAGGCACCCAAGAACTGTTATTTCTACACAATAGAGTTTTTGTAATATTACAGTCCACTGTTTTAAACAAAATGGTTACATATTATAGTATGTGAATTTTGAAATAAACTGGAAATTCAGTGTAGATTGTATATCTGATAGTATGTTGTTTTCCTCTTTTTTTTTCCTTTTTTAAAAAATATAAATTTATTTATTTTAATTGGACCCATATATATGTTGTCTATAAGAGACCCACCTCAAAACAGGGGACACATACAGACTGAAAGTGAAGGGCTGGAAAAAGATATTCCATGCAAATAGAGACCAAAAGAAAGTAAGAGCAGCAATACTCATCAGATGTTTTCCTCTTTTTATTGAGCAATGTAAAACTCCAATGATGTTACTTGAAAAAAATATTGCTTATGGTATTTTTTTAATTCCTGCTTTTGTTTGGATTAAAATTGCTGACCTAAAGTTAATAATGCATGCTGAATTAACTATTCTTACCTTAAAGTTGAAAACAATTAAAAATTCTACTTACAAGCTGGTAATTAAAATAGATTTTCTTTTATGCTGCCCTTATGGGAGTGTTTATACATCATATTAAATTTCAGTTAAATATAATTTCACGTTACATTACGTGCTGTGTTTAGTCATTCAGTCATGTCAGATTCTTTGCAATCCCATGGACTGTAGCCTGCCAGGCTCTTCTGTCCATGGGGATTCTCCTGGCAAGAATACTGGAATGGGTTGTCATGCCCTCCTCCAGGGCATCTTCCCAACTCAGGGATCAAACCCTTGTCTCCCACATTGCAAGTAGATTCTTTACCATCGGAGCCACCAGGGAAGCCCTCCTTATCTTATACACTAAGTTAAAACCCTGCTCAATCCTATTAATAAGATCATTAGCTATTAAATATACTGGAAGCATTTGCTACATTACATCAAAACAAGTACCATCAACGGCATTAAATGCTAATGACACATACTTGATTATATAAGATGATACAGTCATCTAAATTTCTAAGAAAAACAATAGAGTGTTTATAATTATTATATATGTATATGGGAACTTTTCAGAAGAATATATTGACACTTTTACATGAAAGTAGCAACTACCAAGGTTGCTTACTAACAGCAGACAGGAATTATCTACATACTGGGGAAAAAAGAAATCTCATTCTACTGTATTATGTAAGAAAAACAATGGTTTAAAGGCTTATCTAGAGTAAAAGACATTAAACGACTATTTTTAATAATATAAATATTAAACTCTTGAGGAAGAAAACCCAAATATGGTTGTCATTTATATTACTTTAACCTTAATATCACCTAATAAAAGGGTCTTCATGCATTAAGCCTTTATGAACCATGAGTAAATAGAAGGATGAATGAATACTAGTTTATCAGTAGGAAGATTGGGTTTTCACATGGCCTTTTTCAGATGACAATTTCCTATAAGAAGTAACAGTGTTGTAGTAAATGATCTAAAAGATTCCATCTATTTTAAAATATAAAATTCTAGAAATTAAGGACCCTTTACTTAATGTTTTAATCATACTACATATTTCTTACTGTTTTAAGTCAACAATGAATTAAAATCTCTTAGAGATATAATAATAAATTATGCTATTTAGAGATTGTTAGAAAAGGTATTTTATATAAATATTACTAAATAATTTCAAAAAATCTTATACTTAAAGCAACAAACTATTCTGATGGAATTTAAAATATCACTAGATACTATGGCATCTAATTTTAAACATCTGGATATTCTATAAACTAAAAAGATCAATTGTTTTTAGGTTTATTTATATAACTGCAAATAATCCTTTTAAGGAAGGTTGAACATTTCCTTTACTTATTTTGATATACAGTCATCATATTTCTATTCAGCACATTATCCACTTAAAGCAATTTTTATATATCTTAGTAATATAAACACAATTTACTAGTTGAAAGCTTCTGTTCATCTCTCAAGAATTTGTACAAATATCTTATGTCTGTGCAGCCTTTCTTGACTTTTATATTTAGAGGCAAAAGATCCCTTTCCTTTACTTCAGTAACATTAAAAATAAAAACAAAAAACACTTCTCTAGCAATGTTTCTCATAATAAGCTTCCCTTTATAAAATAAGTTATATAGACTACTCAATAGTACAGCCTGCATTGTACATTTTTATACCTCTACTGTCCAGAGCAATGTCACATGGATAGCAAGAGTTAAATATATTTGATGAATAATAGTAAAAATAAACACAATTACTATCTGCTGAACATAAGCCAACAACTGTGCTAAATTCTTTCACATAATTATGAAATACCTACAGGTAGTTACTCTCAGTTACCAAGAAATTTCAGGTTCTAAATTTGAAGCTATTGTTCAAAATCACACACCTAATAAGGGATAGAGCACAGACTCAGCCTAGTTCTCTGACCTCAAAACTAACCAATAATGGTGAGCAATTTTGTTTTGCCTTTACACTGGGAGAAAATACTTGAGGATTTTTGGCATTTCCACCTAATACTGTGTTTAATCCTCACTATAACCCTAATAAAATACTACAATACTATTTTACTGATAGGGAAATTCAATGCTAATATTTCATGGGACCCGGAAAGACTCTCATGCACAGTAGGTAAGAAAAGTAAACTAAAATCCAATCAATAAAATCAAATGTTCATTTAGAAAACTATTGGGCACTAATAAACTGTGGTGTTAACACACTATTTAAAGAAGATTTAAACCAACATTCTTCATCAATATTTTTCTCTTTTACTTCTTTATATTTTATTTCATGTCTAAGACTCTTTTCAAATGGAAAAAATTAGAAGGGGTTTTCTTTCACTGAGAACAAGTAGAAACTGAAAAAAAAATTTTTTTAAGAACATACCTTAAATTCAATTACTGATGCTTTATTATAGTACTATAGGAAAAATTAATTGGAGCAGAACCCTACAGAGATTGAAAAACCTTTGATAAATATTCTAAGTTTTTTTTCAAATTAATTGTGCACCTTTTATAATAAATTCATTACAGTGACTTAATTTTTCAGAAATTAATATGTAGACTTTTGAGTCTATACACTTAACAAATACCAAGTGCCACTTACTAAGTGCAATTTCAGTGTTTATGTTTTCTTTGTTTTCATAGTGATAATACTAAGTATTTTAATTGCCTCAAGTTATTAAGAATAGACTAATTAGAAAGTAGCAATGATCAAAAGACATCACAGACATGAAAGTTTAATTGCAGTGTCAATAGAAAAAAAATGAAAAATGTACATGATCACAGTACAAAACTTTGTATGCACTTGTAGACATCAAAAAACCTATGCTATCACAATCTCTATTGTATATATGCTTTAGATGATAATCTCAGCAAAATAATCTTCATAATATTACATTCATATTTATTTATATATAGTTTACTGACTTTATTATTTTGTGTTTATCAATAAATTTTCTTTGATTTTATAAATGTAAAAAGGCCACAAGCAAGGCATTTATATCTAGTTTTACTCTGTGAATTTTAAGTAGTAATATAATAAAAAAGCAATATTTCATTTTAAGTTTGTAAGAATACTTTTGGTTTTCAAAGGGGTCAAAAACATTGGTTATTATAACTATAACAAAATAGCTATTTTTAAATTGAACTACATGAACATTTCATTATATTGAAAAATATAATTTTTAGCCTTTAAGTAAGTTGAATGAATACTCTGGCTAGAGGAATTGCAAATATTTATTCACCAGTTTACTAAATATTATCTAAATATGTCTATGAGTCAGAAGCTGTTCTAAGCACTGGGAATGAACCATGAACAAGACTCATCCTCTCCCTACCTACAGAATTTAACATGGTGAGTTACAACAGGAAATTCTAAATTTCCAGGAATTAACAATTTCAGCTAAATCTTGGAAAAGGAATTAGAATGATTTGGTTGAAAGGAAGGAATAGCTTATGGGACTAGCCTGAGTCAAAAAAGAATAAGCTAAAAGTAATTCTGTTTGGCAAAAAACACAGAGAGTGATTATCAGAGTTTCATGAGATGAATTTGGAGATATAGACAAAAAAAACATAAGAGGATCCCATGGGTTATCATCAAGTTTGGTTTTATTCCCAAAGTCACTGGGAAATCAGTGGAAGCTTTAAAGCAATGAAGGAATGTGATCAGGTTTTCATTTTTACAAGGTAATTCTGACTACATTGTGGAGAATGGAATAGAAGAACAAGACATTTTTTCCTCTAAAATATCTAGAAAAATTAAGCAAGCTAGTTTTGTATTATCTTTATTGACTCATCTAAAACATCAGTTAAAGGACTCACTGCCCACACACATCCTATATCTCCTTTAGTACTCTGCTCAGCCCTGAGCTTTACAAAATCTTCCTTGTCTCACCAGGATGGATTTCTCCATGTCCTCTACTCTCTCTCAGTCTCTCAAAGAAGGGGCATGTATCATTTATCCTTATTTTGCACAGAATAGACGTCAGTTGGTATGTCAGGTATGTTGGGTAAGCTGAAATTTATTGTTTAAAAGAATATTGTTTTCATGTCAGCAAATTCCTATTTAGAGATTCAGTCCAGCTTAAGAGTCAAGTCTTTGAGGACTGCTTTATGTCTGAAAATACAACTATATATTGAGATTTGTATAAAAATTTGATGCAAGTATAATAATTTAAGTCACTAAAAATGAACATAACATTAAAAATGTTTTCTGTACACATAATTTAAATATCAATAATTAGAAATATTTATTTCCAAGGTAGATGTTATCACTGAATATCATATTCATAAACACTATTCTAGAAAGAATATGAGTGAAACAGGTCTAAATGCTATGAATGTTAACACAGCATTGGAAGATTATTATAACAATTGAGAAAATTTGAGCACTGAAATTAATCAAGGGTGTAATCTTGATGCTTAATTGAAATTTGGCTGAATGCACTTCAAAATTTTAGACTAACTTTCAAATCACTTTAATAATTGATAACTATTCTCTTTCAGTCTGAATTATTTGTTCAAGTTCCACAAAATATTTAATATATATATAGCACCAAGGTTTCTCAAATCATTTGATGGCAAACTTTACCTGAAACATATGTATTATTAGTTAATAAACAATAAACTCATGTCCAAAGATTACCAGCCTTTTTTTCAGTGGACAACAGAATGAATACAGGGAAATTTGTCTATGTTAGTGCATGCAAATTTCCAAACAGAGTGAAAACACTAAACTGAAGGGCTTTTTTCTTAATCAATATTTCAATATTTATATATTTTTACTTCCTATAATAAAAAAATCTATCTACTTGATTAAACAATTATAAATCTGATAATGATCCCTATATTCACATGAGTGGAAGTAGTCATGGTAGGAGAGTGAATAGAGAACTAAGGTGATATTAATATAATCCTTTAAAGGAGATTACCACATGCTAAGTATTCATTTTAGAATGCTTCTTATTAAAGAGAATCAAGGTAACTACTTTCAGTATGAATTTTGATGGAAAATGAATTTCTGAGATGTATGATTTTCAATCAACTTATGCAAAGAGGTCTTAATTTTTTTCCATAGTCTGTACTAAGTATCTGAACGGTTTTCCATTACCTATATCATGCAAACTATACATAATCATACTACAAAAATCATTGCCATTTTGGAGAATATATAACTTTGAGTTGGAAACAGAGCTGGAGTAAATATTTGTACTCGAAATATGTCCATTTCATTAATATTTCCACTGATGAATACATCAGTATAAAGTTTCTTTAGTGTTTCATACTGCACTATTTTTTCCAGTGAAGCTGATACCAAAAAACAAAAAAAAATTCTTGCTATACTTCCTCAATTTTTTAAACTATAGGTTTATATTAATCGACTAGAAAATTATCAACATATAATTTGACTCTGATATTTTTATCTCTAAAAATTAAAGTAGGAAATTAAGGAACACTTAAATCTGGAATCATAATACCAAGGAATAACTGTTGAAAGGGAATGGGAAAGTCACTCAGTCGTGTCCGACTCTTTGCGATCCCTTGGACTATAAGCCATGGAATTCTCCAGGCCAGAATAATAGAGCATGTAAACTTCCCCTTCTCAAGGGGATCTTCCCAAACTGGGGATCGAACCCAGGTCTCCCACATTGCAGGAAGATTCTTTACCAGCTGAGACACAAGGGAAGCCTGGAATAACTGTTACCTTCTCAAAATGAGAAATCTGTTCTCAGTACAATCATATGGGTCAATAGGTAATTCAGAAATAGTGGAATAAGCTATATAAAATAATCACCAAACCTAATGTTCCCATTGTTCCCAATCTACTTATCTATTTTCTCAATAATTAATTGGCATTTGTATAACAAAAAATTCATGCAAATATGAAAACTTGGCTAAATCATCAATTTGTAAATATGTACACTTATTAATAAAAAATGGTTATTTTAATTAGATTTTTTCTAGATACCATAATTGGTATATAATACACAATAGGTACTTTGTTTTTACTATCATTAATGTATTATTTTCTTTCTATATTTACTCCCTCCTCCCTCCAACATGTGAATTTCATTTCGATTTTTTTTTTAATTCTAACTTTTATGTTTTTAAATTATTCAAGTTCTGGCTTACTGTCTATATTTTTCAGCTACTTTGAATTCTTCTTGCATTTCCTACATCTTGGCTCTGTTTCAGCTCATTCTCTAATTGGAATCATTACCAAAATATAGCTTTGGCTGTAACTAAATGGGCACAAGTAAAATAACATCCAATACCTCTATGAGTAACAACTGCAAGCTCTTTAGTTCTTTCTATCTGTTCAGCATTTCTTGGTCTTCTCCTTGTACTTTGTGTATCTGCTTGATGAGGTGAGAGCCCGTCCTTGGATGTGTTGGGGTCCAGACCTGAATTTCTGAGATTCTTTACTTGCACTCGCTGTTCCTCGGAAAGTCTATGGATGGTGACAGCTGTAACACTGGATACAGTAACATCTGCAGATGTGCTAGCAACAGCAATAGCACCAGTGGCAGTCCTGTTATGCTCCTCTAACTCACCAGTGGAGGTAGTGTGGGTCAATGTAGAAGAACCTGTGGGACACAGTAGCACTAGATGCTAACTTTTTCTTTTAAATGTTGTTTTTCTTTTTCTGATAAATTTCATAAATTATATTCTCTTCTACCATCTTAAGTATAATTAACATAAAAAGGCAAAACACAAACACGCCACTAAAATGTGAAGTAACCAGATTTGATGTTTTGTTTATATCAATCAATGTATGGAAGAGTTATTACACATAAACATATCACATTTTAACTGTAACACAATAGGGAGAAAAAGGAGAAACAGTAAACCCTTTATCTGACCTTGAATCAATCTTATTCATTATTTATTTACAGATGATTTTTAGCAACAAATGCCTAGTAAGTGACAAATTTTGACAGAATGGGTA
Organism: Ovis aries; assembly: GCF_016772045.2. Classification (NCBI taxonomy): domain Eukaryota; kingdom Metazoa; phylum Chordata; class Mammalia; order Artiodactyla; family Bovidae; genus Ovis; species Ovis aries. Next base: position 64,415,023 of record NC_056062.1, on the reverse strand, counting down.
ACTATGTAACCACACTTTTCTCAAAAGTATGCTTTGAATAGTCTATGCCATGTCTCATCATGATTTCCGGGAAAAATATCAATTTTTTTTTTAATTTTAAGACAAGTGAAGAAAGGAGAATTTAAAAATCAAAACAAAATTGAAGACAAAATGATTAAAAAATACTCTGAAATAATTACTCCTTGTAAATATCTATCTTTACCTCATTTGCCAGAAAAAAGCCAACATGATAAAATATTCAATGTCATGAACTATATATATACTTTAGAATTTAGTGGGTTGTTTTGGAAGTTGGGTAATATTTTACAGACTTTTAAAGTAAAATTTGAGATTAACCAATTTTTAATTAGTTAAAATACACAGATTATTTTATTTAGAAATTACCAAAAATTAACTATCAGCATGAAAATTTCATTCATACAAAATAGTTTTAAAAAGTAGTTTAAAATTTTCAAATATCTCATAAATATGTCACAGTAAATCTCCATATTCTTAATCTTATAAAAGTTCACTATAATTTTATAATTGTTTTAAAGACTCCAAATTAGGATTTTCTTTTTCTTTCACTTAAACTCTTTTTTTAAAAATTGTACTTGGTAGAGAATAATCTCACATAATGACAAAAAGATGCAATTTTTATAACAGAAGCATGAAACTGATTGAAAATATGCTTAAATGGATCTTGACAGCTAAAATGGCCTAATAAGAAAAAAATAACTGAATTTGGGAGGAACAACTACTAATTAGAACCAATATTCAGCTCCTGGTTAGAAAGCTTCTGACTATTTTTTAAAGCCATTGAAGAGTGTAAGTCTTCATATACTTTGCCTTCTCAACAAACTCCATATATATATATATTAGACAAAATGCAAAGGAATATTTTCATCACTTTGCAAGAGACAAAACAGCTATATCACATTATGTGATTTGAACAGGTTCTGCCTTCTTCCCCCACCCCTCTTTAGCTGTAGACAGGTGATTAGTAGAACAACTAATTCAGGTTTCTGCTTTAAAGTCAAAAAGGAAGTCAAACAAGAGCAGTCCCTCTTTCAAAAGCAAGCATAAGAGTACTTTTCCATTACTAATTCTTCCAGCTTGTGTTGTTATTATGTGTGTGTGCTCAGTCGCTCAGTTGTGTAAAATTCTTTGCTACCTCATAGACTGTAGTCCACCAGGCTCCTCTGTCCATAGAATTTGCAAAGCAAGAATACTGGAGTGAGTTGCCATTTCCTACTCCAAGTGATCTTCCAGACCCAGGGGTCAAACTTGTGTCTCTTGGGTGCCCTGCATTAGCAGGTGGATTGTCTACCATGTTTTAAAATTTTATTTAGAAATTCAAAAGAATTAAATGATTATACTTTGTGGTGACCAGTGGTAAATGAAGTATGACAATTATCAAGTAATTTTAAATATTTTTAATATATTTTAAAGCCTTAATCAGAAAAAGATGCTATTGAATATTCAAGTTATTTTGTGAAGATCAGAATCTACTAAATGCATATTGGTTATGCAAATTAGCCAGTAATGTTTACTAAGCTAATATATGGTGGAGGCTTTCTTTAGTCACAGGATTAATAACTACACTTGCATTACTAATATTTAGTAACTGATCTCATGGTAAATCAGACATTTTGATGTTCATGTACTCATTACTATAAAAACAATTACCTGGTCCATACTATTCTTCTGGGGAATTTAACTGTACCTTTCTTTATGAAAGAAACTAATGCTTTAAACTCTTCCTAACTTTATCATAATGTCTGGGCTTTCTAGTTTTTTTTTTTAATTTTTATTTTTACTTTATTTTACTTTACAGTACTATATTGGTTTTGCCATACATTGACATGAATCCACCATGGGTGTACATGCGATCCCAGGAAACTATTTAAACACAAACATATGTTGCTAAATGCAATCTAAAAGTATGAAAAATTGTGGAATTTGTACTGTCTCAAATCTCAGTGTGTCTATTACGCCTTTAACATAGAAGCAAATTAAACAGCTATTTACTATGTTCCATTATTGAAGGTCATTACATTAATCCTAAATAATCTCTGAGCTTAGTTGGTCAGTTGTGTCCAACTCTATTCAGCTCCATGGACTGTAGCTTGTCAGTTTCTCAGTCCATAGCATTCTCCAGGTAAGAATACTGGAGTGGGTAGCCACTTCACTCCCCAGGGGATCTTCCCAAACCAGGGACTGAACCTGGGTATCCTGCATTGCAGGTGGATTCTTTACCATCTGAGCCACCAGGGAAGCCCAAATAATCCCTAGTATTTGGGTAAGCGAATCTAGGGTAATTCTTAGGAATGTGTCCAACCTGCTGCTAAAACTGATCTTTTAAGATCAACAGACCAATTTCAAAATGCCCATATTCTTGAAGACTCCAGGCAATAAATACATTTCCTAATCAACTTTGTGAGTTAGGACTATCTTTAGTAGCATTTAGACCCAGGATTTGCTAGCTATTCCAATCTTAAAATCTTCGGTAATAGAGCTCTTCCACTGGCTAATGGCAATATTATTCTCTTAACCTGAATTCAGAACAGGGTGTAATATTTGAATAAATCATTTAAAAACCAATTTAATAGCCATAATCTAGCTAATTACATATTTCAACAATATATTTTACCAACTAGTTCTTATGTTTTACTAATATTCTGTTTTCATAATTTTTCCTCCCCATACTAGAATGCAAGCTCCCTGAAGGCTGAGATTTAGGCAAATTCCATTCACTGCTGAAACCCAAGTATCTAGGATAGTGCCTGGTACATAGTAGATCCTTAAGGAATATTTATCAAAAGAAAAATGAAAGAATACATGGATTAAAAATAATTTTAATGTAATACTAGGAATCATAAATAGGATAAATTTCACACATGAAATATGATTACAGTTTTAACATGGCAATGTCATATTTCAAATATTGTAATGAAATGAAGAATTATTCCAAAGAAAGGAAAATTTGACGGCTTTGTTTTGCTTTCAAAAACATCACTTTGAAAAAGTGTGGAAACTGAAGATTTATTTGGATAAGTAACAGTTACTTGAAGATTCATGTCAACATTCTTAAACCATGATAGCTTACAATGTTAGTGTGAAATGGATTTGTTTAGAATATTCAATATTCTAAATATTGAATATAAAGTAAATATTGAATATAGAGTAAAAACTAGTATATCTCATAATGGCGGGAAGTAGAAGTACATCTAAATTTAATCATGTATTTTTGAGATACATAAACAATGATTTCCTTATAAGGCAATAAAATCATCCATCACCATATAGTGATGTCATATAATATAGCCATATATCTAAAATGTAGACCAATTTAGAATACTATTTTTGGTACCACTTTAAATTGTCAGTGTGTGAAACAAAGATTTTTAAATTGTCAAAATGCACTATTTAACAGTTTCAAAACACTCAATAATCTTGCATACCTAACTGTTTTATAAGGAAATTGCCGATGCTGGAAAAAGGCTTAGGATTATATATAGCAACAATACCATATTGAATATATTATATATCTAATCGAATATTAAATATAATAGTTTGGTTTCTTTAAAAAAATTTTAAGTATACTATACAGTTATATAAGTGTTGTCTATAATAGCACAATGTTAAATGATGTTACAAGACATACAACCCAAATTTACAAATAAACTGTACATTCAAAATACCCATTCTTCATTGGAAATCAAATCATGTATACCCAATATAGTTTATCTCAATTAGATTATCCTGTCAACTAAACTGCTTGAGATATATTTATAAATTAGATGTTTACAATATAAACACATCTAAAATATAATTTTATTAATATTTGAAACAAAACATTTCCAAATATAATAAAAATAAAATGAAATGATATACATATATAAACATGCTTCTAAAATCATAAATATATGTCATCATGGAATTATGATAATGGAAAATGACATATGTTACACATGTAAATTGCCAAATGTATATAACAGCAAAATTAAATTATATAATTAAACTTGGACTTTATTAAGTATCATAATATAATTTGTTTTTGAATGCTTTCCTATTTCAACATCTATATGCAAAGGACTAAACACAATTCATGTAAAGCAATTTTTAAATGTGTCATTTAGAAAATGTATTAAATAAAAGTTGAATTTGAATTTCATTTTGATTAAAATGTTAGCCTTACATATTTTTTAAAAATTATGCTATATTGCTTTGTAATTACTGTCTAACTTATCACAAACATAAAGAACATGTTGCTAGAGATATAAGTGGAAATCCCAAAATGCATATAGCTATACAAGTACATGTTAAACATAGGTGCATATTCATAGAAGTGGCTTTTAGATATATTTGTCTTGTTATTTTATATAAAACATATATTCTGTTCCACTAAGTTTAGCATTTCAAATTAAACATTTGAATAAAAGCTTTAATAACAAAATACTCCTGACTGAATAATTTTGTGGTATCATGATATATAATGAAAAAAATGCAATAAACATCTAACATGAAAACATGCAAAAGAAAAATATACAAAACAACATCAAAATAAAATATAAATACAACTAATGCAGCAATTCTATGTGAGTCATCATTTAGATACTCTATAAATGTTAGCATATGTATTTTCAGGAAGCATACTGCAGTTGGGAAAATAAATATTTTGCATTTTAAACATTACAAATGCCAATATCCTAAATCTGTATAGCTCAGTATTTAATAGTATAATTTGGTGAATATGTATGTACTATGAATATTCAATTTACAGAAGGGATGAATAAACTGAAATAGAAAGTAGTCCTTAAAATGTAGGAAAAATATAAATAATCTATGTTTGACTAGTCATTGTGTGCTTAGTCGCTCAGTTCTATCCGACTCTTTGAAACCCCATGGATTGTAGCCCGCCAGGCTCCTCTGTCGTGGGATTGTCCAGGCAAGAATACTAGAGTGGGTTGCCATGCCCTCCTCCCAGGGGAACTTTCCAACTCAGGGAGCAAACCCAGGTTTCCCACATTGCAGGCAAATTCTTTACCATCTAAGCCACCAGGGAAGTCCTTGGCTAGTCGTTACCTAGTATGAAATTGTTTCTCTGACTACAAAAATAAAGACAAATCCTGAAAATTTAGATTTTTTTTTTTTAGTTTTTATTTTTAAATTTTAAAATCTTTAATCCTTACATGCATTCCCAAACATTACTTAATTTTAAAGGGTAGATCTATATTGGTTTTATAAAGTTTTGATTTAAAATTAAAATGCTGCATGTACTTTGAACATACGTAAGATAATGATATTAAAATATCTAATTAACTAAATATAATGTATTCTTAATTATAAGATTCACCTCTAAGAAAGAAACTACTGAACCATTAAACTATGGCATGACAACACAAAAATGCTGTCACCTAAATTCAGATTTCTGACACACTGAAATATGAAAGAAGTTGATTATAGTATAGTAAAAAAAATTATCACTAATTTGAATAACAGATTTTCTATGATCAACAATTAAATAAATTCAGTCAGTTCAGTTCAGTCGCTCAGTTTGTCCGACTCTTTGCGACCCCATGAATTGCAGCATGCCAGGCCTCCCTGTCCATCACCAACTCCCAGAGTTCACTCAGACTCATGTCCATCGAGTCAGTGATGCCATCCAGTCATCTCACCCTCTGTCATGCCCTTCTCCTCCTGCCCCCAATCCTAGGCCTGATATTTTAATATACATTATTTTTTTCTGAATTCACTGATGTATTGATATATATATATATATATATATATATATATATATATATATAATGTATCTCTATTTAAATTTCTAAGCACTAAATCGGGACATCAATATTACCTTTTGCAAGTGGATGTGTTACAGTTTATCAGTATCTCTCTGCTTTAAAATTTATCAGTGATCTCTCTGCTTTAAAATTCAAAGTGAATAAATATTTTCAATCTAGGCTGAAACTGATGATATCAAGATTTAGTGATACATTTACCAAATCCACATTTACTAGGGTAAATAAGTGATCATAGAACAAATATTTAACAAAATACATACTAATGCCAAGCTGTTTACATATAAGATTAAAACTCCGTATTCTGGATTAATTAAAGTTTGATAAACCCACATGCCAAACAAACATAAATACCTTTACCTAAATGAAATATAGAAAATACCAAGTTATAAAAATCATATAAAGAGTACTCTGTTGGTCAACCAAAAAAAATACATACATATGTATATATATAGAGAGTATACATATGTAGACTATATGTGTATATAAATGCATGTATATGACTATAACATATATTACCACATTTTGTAATACAATGTCAGAGAGCAGACATCTAATTTCTTAGTACTAAAAATATAGTAAGCTCATGCCAGGGAAAAATTGTTTAAGTAGAGGGTTGCAATGATCTTGAAGCTTTTCTCTCTTAAAGAGACATTTTTTGCTTCACCTAGTTAATTAAAACGAAGTTGCAAAATGGAATTTCAGTATCTTGTCACTCTTTTTCATACATTTTTAGAAGTCTTGACAATGTACAGTGGTGAGTCCAAGGTGTCTTTTTTAAAAAAATGTTACATGCCCAGTTACAAACACATACACCACTCACAAGAATAAATATTCACAAAATACAACTGAAGCCTCTTTTGTGTATCTAAGCATAATCTTCCTCCATAAAGTGACAATACTGGCAATAAAACTTGAGGACCTAGCTTTTGAAATAAGAATCACAGCCTCCTCACATTTTATAAGAGTTAAGAGAAAGGGGTAGAATGCCTCTTTACACCTTTCTAAAACAATTTCCTAGAATCCTGCATTTTGAGACCTCTTTCCAATAGCAGGTCTTTTCTCTTAGCAAAAGAAGCACATATCTTTCTGGGTTTTCCCCAAACAAACAAATGTAACTTAACACACACTTTCCTTCTGTGTCTAATTTCCTTCCATATTAAATCTTGTGAAATAGCTGTCAATTCTCATTGAAGATTTAAAGGCCTTGTTAGGAAAAAGGGATCCTATTATACATATCTTATATTCCAAAGTGTAATATAAGAAACCCCTTCACTTCCAGAGTCTTGCTGTTTTTAATAAATGATATATATTAATGATATTTTGAAAGTGAAAATCATGTCTGATACTTGTGTATCTCTCATGTCTCCTTGAATGTTTCATAAATATATGAAGGAAGAATGAATGTGAATAAATGTACTACTTTGTATTTCTCAAAAATAAAAACATTTTACTATATGGCATTAAATGTATTTCAAAGATATAAATATAAGAAAGAAATTTGACCTATCCAGATATAAACTCTCTAAAAACATTATAATTGTAGTTTATATTACATAAGTATGAAAAAAGGAAGGAACACCTAAGAACACCTAAATCACTCCTTTATTTGTGATTTTCCAAATGAGGGTAGCATTTCCCTCTTCTATTCTCCAGCACCGTTTTCTCTCCCAAAAATATTTTGTAATGATGATATTTGATATTGTGTACAAGTTGGCTTAAAGCTCAACATTCAGAAAACTAAGATCATGGCATCTGGTCTCATCACTTCATGGGAAATAGATGGGGAAACAGTGGAAACAGTGGCAGATTTTATTTTTTGGGCTCCAAAATCACTGCAGATGTTGACTGCAGCCATGAAATTAAAAGACGCTTACTCCTTGGAGGGAAAGTTATGACCAACCTAGATAGCATATTCAAAAGCAGAGACATTACTTTGCCGACTTAGGTCTGTCTTGTCAAGGCTATGGTTTTTCCAGTGGTCATGTATGGATGTGAGCGTTGGACTGTGAAGAAAGCTGAGCACCGAAGAATTGATGCTTTTGAACTGTGGTGTTGGAGAAGACTCTTGAGAGTCCCTTGGACTTCAAGGAGATCCAACCAGTCCATTCTAAAGGAGATCAACCCTGGGTGTTCTTTGAAAGGACTGATGCTAAAGCTGAAACTCCAGTACTTTGGCCACCTCATGTGAAGAGTTGATTCACTGGAAAAGACTCTGATGCTGGGAGGGATTGGAGGCAGGAGGAAAAGGGGACAACAGAGGATGAAATGGCTGGATGACATCACCGACTGGATGTACTTGAATTTGAGTGAACTCCAGGAGTTGGTGATGGACAGGGAGGCTTGGCGTGCTGCGATTCATGGGGTCGCAAAGAGTAGGACACGACTGAGCGACTGAACTAAACTGAACCGAACTGAGTACTCTTTTTTTTTTTTTTAAAGCATATCAATGTATTAATTTAAAACAATAATAAAAAAAGAACTGAACTGAGCAGAGGGAAAGAAACAAGGGAAAGCAACTGGTGGAGTTACCCTTTATATGTACCATGTTTGAAAGAAAAAAAAGAAAAAAAAGAGAAGGCTTTATCCTGACCTAGCCCATCATGACCCTGTGTCCTGCTTATCTCGACTGTCTCAGTGTATCCATGTTTATCCTCCATTTCTTTCTGAAATGGCCTTCCAGTTTGGGGTGGGGAGGAGGGGTTGTCACTTTTTATTAGCTCTAGGTGTTTTTATTTTTTAATAACTAAATATAAAGCATACACAATGCGTGTTTTACTTATGGGATATGATTTAAATGGAATCAAGGAGCTATACTTACTACCACATTTTTCTGTGTATACAGATGCTACTTCAAAAAGAAAATGCTCTTTAGGATTATATATTGCCTTCTCAAACTGTTCTGTTATAATCAGACAAACACCTTTTTGGTTGAAAGAATTCACATTTGAGAGTGATTGCTTAACTAGTTTGAATTAGTTCATTGTAAAGTTTTCTTCTCCTCAAAGGAAATAACAGGGGCAGGCTGAGAAGTATGTTTTGGTGAGGAGAATGAAGCTTGCAGCAAGATCACTGAAAACTCCTTGCTGATGCATTTATAAGTTGATACCTGATCCCGTGTGGTTGTTACATGATTTGCAAGAACTAGGTTCATTACTTGAAGAAGGCAATGGCACCCCACTCCAGTACTCTTGCCTGGAAAATCCATGGACGGAGGAGACTGGTAAGCTGCAGTCCATGGGGTTGCAAAGAGTTGGACACGACTGAGCAACTTCACTTTCACTTTTCTCTTTCATGCATTGAAGAAGGAAATGGCAGCCCACTCCAGTGTTCTTGCCTGGAGAATCCCAGGGATGGCGGAGCCTGGTGGGCTGCCGTCTATGGGGTCGCACAGAGTCGGACACGACTGAAGCAACTTAGCAGCAGTAGCAGTAGCAGGTTCATTACTAACAAGTGGATGTAAGGGAGGTGTGGGCAGGTAGGAAAGGGCTGGCATTTTGAAGGAAAGACTATTTTTCCACAATAAAGGTATTTATTGTGGAAAGGTTGCTGAGCAACAGGTGAATATCTGCATAAATATACTGAAGTAGAACAGTTTCATAGGGAATTAAAGCCATAAAGTCTTATTTTCCTGCACAACATTCTGTAAAACACTTTTCATTCTGCAGCAGCTAATTAATTAGTAGCACGAGTGATTTTTGAAAAAATACCAATTGAAAAATTACCAATCTTGGCTTTAAAATATAGTATATTGAAGAAAAAATTTAAAAACCTTTGGAAATGTTAAGAATCTTGAGTTTACCATCAAAAGCTACCATTAACTAGAAAGGCAAATATACATTATATATTGGAGTATTACATATAATTAATTATATGTTAGGGTATTTAAAATATATACTACCACATTGAAAGATAAGCCTTTGTATTTATTCATGTAATTATTCTGTCAAATTCCTTTTCTACAAAGACTGTATTTTATTTCAAGACTATTAGCAAAATGACTGTTTTTAAATAATGTCAATAAACCAAAGGTATGACACCTATATCAATTATTAAGAGTATTTATTTGAATAAGATCATATACAGCTTAACTGACTGACTTTCAAATGAAAGAGATTAATTAAAGCAAACAAAGTTTTCTTAAACATTAAAGTGATTTTAAATACTTAAAAGCTTCATATCTACTCAGATGATTTTGGTATATTCCAATTACAGATAATAATATGAATACAAACAATTATCTTGAAGTATATCTTTTAACTTTTTTGAGGATGATGTAGATTTGGCTTTTCATCTGTGGGATGGTATCTAATCTCCCCAAACTTCTGAATACAGGTTATTAGGACACTATAAACATACTCATCATTCTAATGGTTAATTTAGATGACTAGATAACAGACTATTTAAATGAACATATTATAGAGCAATCAGCACATACTGGGCACTTACTGTGTTCTAGACATAGTTCTAATCAACTCATTTCATCCTCAAAAGTACCCATGAGCTGAGGATATTGAAGTTCAAATACTTGTACAACATATACTAACTCAGTTTGCTAGTAAATTAAAAAGCTAGGATTTGGACCCCAATTGTGTAATCCCAAAATCACAATAATGACTCGTGAAAATCATCACACCTCTACTTAACCTCCCCAATACAAAACAGCACATGTAAACACTTGTGTCTGATCAACACGTAAGTTATTTATTTATTTTCTATCATCTCTGTATTTCTCCATCCTCCTTCTCCAACAGAAGTCTGACTTGTTCCAGGTCCCTCTTGCAAAACCCTTGCTAGAAGGAAGGATGGTTTGGCAGGACTTAAAGAGAAATGTGATCTAAGATCATTTCATTGCTTTTGTTTCCTAACAGTCTAGGATTTTTGAGGTGATTACATCAAGTGATAAGAGAAAGGCAGTGACTTGGATAGAGGTTGGGGGCCAAGTGGAGGCAATGAAGATGGCATACACAACCCCCTAGAGGTATCTCAGGAAAGTGGAAGAGTCCAGGAACCTGAATGCTCACCTTTGGCTAAGATTCCTACTCAGGTTTGTGAGCACAGGATCACCTGATTTCATGGGAAATTCAGGCTTGAATAATAATGACAGGTGCCATTGTCCAAACACTACAAATGACCTGTGGATTCTTCTGCAACTCAAGTGAAGAAGGTGCCAAAGCTTTTTCTGCCTTCACACACAGTGAACTGGAAAGAACTCTCCTCCTATCAGGGCCAACAGGGGCTCTCAATTTTATTTGAATTTAAGAGAACAAAACAACATTTCTTGCTCATGCAAGCCTGTGGATAAATCCAATTTCATATACTTGTTTCACTTTCAAATACAGAAAATGTATATATACAATCCAATAGCCTGTCTTGCTGTTTTTTAATAATCCAGTTTCAGCTTGACATAAACTGCCTCTGTATTACTCTTTCCTACTTTAACTGTTATAGTTTTTCCCCTCATAACATATTTTAGTAATCTAATTTCACTTATCTTTGAAAATTATCTGTTCACTTATCTTTGAAAATTATCTGTTGCTTAATATTTATAAGACTTGTATTATTATCCCTACGACTTCTTAATATGTTGCTAAATTGGATCAAGGTTTTGATCTTTTTTTTTCCCCCCCCTCTCTGGATTAAACCAAAGTGTCTATAACTTTCTTAATCTGAACTTTTACCTGTAAGGACTTCTCTAATCTTCAGAAAATTCCACAGTAGAAATCTTTTCTCTCAGTTTCACACAAATTTTAGTACTGATGGAGAGTAGATAATTCACTATGAGAAATTTTGCCCCTACGATCTAGGAATCAACCAGTCCACTCCTCACTGATTCCAAGCTCTTATCAATTACAAATCACTCTCTTCAAGTTCCATGATAAATAATTTTCATTTAATCTTTGTAAAATCATATTCAATAGATACAATTAAAATCAATACAGTCTGAGATAACCTGATTAAGGGCATTCATTCCTGTATTAACTCAAGTTGTTTATCTTAAATCATTCATTCTTTCAGGTATTTATCTAATAAGAATATACTAAGTGCCAGTCTACATCAGGCATTGAATGATTCAGAGGTGAATAGTACATACAGTATGTTTCCTAAGAATGAATACATTCAAGGGGAAGAGATGAAGAATGAACAGATTAATATAATAGCTAGCACTAAAATGCAAAGTGACATTTGAGCTAAAACCTCAATAAAAATGAAAGAATAGGAAATAAAAATAAAAGACTTGATACATCCAGCACTTTTATTCAGACTGTCAGATTTACTAGCTTGTATTCTTAGTCTTCATGATATACTGCTTCCTATTCACTTAGAACTCAAGAATTTCACTTTTTTCTCTATAAATATGTGGCATGGTCTCTTGTGCACTATATATCTGTGAAGTAATATGTATGTATTTACATTCCAGGTAATACTACATTTTGAAAGTGAAATTTATATATCTGAATTCAATTTAGGGAATAAAAATTAAAATAATACCAGTAGGGTCACTAACTTTGATGAATTCAATGAACACATATATACTGAGCTGCTAGCCATTAGTTAATGCTAGCATGCAATGATGAGTGAGAGAGAGAATATAAACATAAGAGCAAACAAACAAGAAAAATCAATAAAATGTGACTGCATTTTGTTGGTGTGCTAGATTTAAGGCGGCCATTCTTTGGAACTGTTTGCAGCTAGAGACAGTCTATTTCCCTATGCCACTGGATCTAACTGGTCTTCCTAATTACAATGACCAGCAGAGCATAGCAGATGATTATCATGTGAATTATCATATATTAGTTCCACAAGTCTTTGTAGCTTCCACCTTTACACTCTTATGAGACTACCATAGAAAGAACTCTGACTTGTCTACCAGAAAATAAAAGGAACAAGAAGGAGAACCAAAGTGCCCCAATGACAATACTGAGTCACTTCCATGACTGAGGCCATATCAGACCTTGCAGTACATGAAACCCTCCAGCTTATTGCAAATATATACTTGAGTCCAGAAATATCTTGCAAACTAAGAGAATTGTGAGCAAAAGTAAAGCGTTGCTGATTTAAGCCTCTAACACTTGGAGTGGCTTTTACAGGCTGTGTAAACATAATTGACAAAATATGCAAAATGTAGAATTTGATTTGAAATTATAATAGAATATATAATAGAAGCACTAAATTGGTCTTGGGGGTGACTTACTAAAGAGAAGTTTTCTGAAGGAAATAAATGATATTGACAGCAGAAAGATGAACAACAATTTTCAAGGTGAAGACAAAGAAAAGTGATTCAGACAAACTGTGTTATATGTATCAGTTTAGAACAGTCGCTCAGTCATGTCCAACTCTTTGGACGCAACGAATCGCTTCACACCAGGCCTCCCTGTCCATCACCAGCTCCCAGAGTCCACCCAAACTTATCTTTATGGTTATCTCATTGTCAGTCAGTCAGTCAGTTCAGTCAGTCAGATCTGACTCTTTGCATCCCCATGAATCACAGCAAGCCAGGCTTCCCTGTCCATCACCAACTCCCGGAGTTCACTCAAACTCACGTCCATCGAGTTGGTGATGCCATCTAGCCATCTCATCCTCTGTCGTTCCCTTCTCCTCCAGCCCCCAATACCTCCCAGCATCAGAGATTTTTCCAATGAGTCAACTCTTCACATGAGGTGGCCAAAGTATTGGAGTTTCAGCTTCAGCATCAGTCCTTCCAATGAACACTCAGGATTGATCTCCTTTAGGATGGACTGGTTGGATCTCCTTGCACTCCAAGGGGCTCCCAAGAGTCTTCTACAACAACACAATTCAAAAGCATCGATTCTTCTGCACTCAGCTTTCTTCACAGTCCAACTCTCACATCCATACATGACCACCGGAAAAACCATAACCTTGACTAGATGGACCTTTGTTGGCCAAGTAATGTCTCTGCTTTTTAATATGCTATCTAAGTTGGTCATAGCTTTTTTTCCAAGGAGTAAGCGTCTTTTAATTTCATGGCTGAAGTCACCATCTGTGGTGATTTTGGAACCCAAAAAAATAAAGTCTGCCACCGTTTCCACTGTTTCCCCATCTATTTCCCATGATGTGAGAGGACCAAATGCCATGATCTTAGTTTTCTGAATGTTCAGCTTTAAGCCATCTTTTTTCACTCTTCTCTTTCACTTTCATAAAGAGGCTTTTTAGTTCCTCTTCACTTTCTGCTATAAGGGTGGTGTCATCTGCATATCTGAGGTTATTGATGTTTATCCTGGCAATCTTGATGCCAGCTTGTGCTTCTTCCAACCCAGCTTTTCTCATGATGTACTCTGCATATAAGTTAAATAAGCAAGGTGACAATATACAGCCTTGACATACTACTTTTCCTATTTGGAACCAGTCTGTTTCTCCATGTCCAGTTCTACCTGTTGCTTCCTGACCTGCATATAGGTTTCTCAAGAGGCAGGTCAGGTGGTCTGGTATTCCCATCTCTTTCAGAATTTTCCACAGTTTATTGTGATCCATACAGTCAAAGGATTTGGTATAGTCAATAAAGCAGAAATAGATGTTTCTGGAACTCTCTTGCTTTTTCGATGATCTTGCAGATGTTGGCAATTTGATCTCTGGTTCCTCTGCCTTTTCTAAAACCAAGAACCGGAATGGGTCAATTTAACTCAGATGACCATTATATCTACTACCATGGGCAGGAATCCCTTAGAAGAAATGGAGTAGCCATCATGGTCAACAAAAGAGTCCGAAATGCAGTACTTGGATGCAGTCTCAAAAATGACAGTAATCTCCATTTGTTTCCAAGGCAAACCACTCAGTATCACGGTAATCCAAGCCTATGCCCCTACCAGTAATGCTGAAGAAGCTGAAGTTGAACAATTCTATGAAGACCTACAAGACCTTTTAGAACTAACACCCAAAAAGAGATGTCCTTTTCATTACAGGGGACTGGAACGCAGAAGTAGGAAGTCAAAAAGCACCTGGGGTAACAGGCAAATTTGGCCTTGGAGTATGGAATGAAGCATGGCAAAGGCTAATAGAGTGGCCAAGACAACACACTGGTCATAGCAAACACCCTCTTCCAACAACACAAGAAAAGACTCTACACATGGACATCACCAGATGGTCAACACTGAAATCAGACTGATTATATTCTTTGCAGCCAAAGATGGAGAAGCTCTATACAGTGAGCAAAAACAAGACAGGGAGCTGACTGTGGCTCAGATCATGAACTCCTTATCACCAAATTCAGACATAATTTGAAGAAAGTAGGGAAAACCACTAGACCATTCAGGTATGACCTAAATCAAATCCCTTACGATTACACAGTGGAAGTAAGAAATAGATTTAAGGGACTAGACCTGATAGACTGAGTGCCTGATGAACTATGGACGGAGGTTCATGACATTGTACGGGAGACAGGGATCAGACAGGGATCAGGGAAAAGAAATGGAAAAAAGCAAAATGACTGTCCAAGGAGGCCTTACCAATAGCTGTCAAAAGAAGAGAAGTGAAAAGCAAAGGAGAAAAGGAAAGATATAAGCATCTGAATGCAGAGTTCCAAAGAATAGCAAGGAGAGATAAGAAAGCCTTCCTCAGCGATCAATGCAAAGAAATAGAGGAAAACAATAGAATGGGAAAGACTAAAGATCTCTTCAATAAAATTTGAGACGCCAAGGGAATATTTCATGAAAAGATAGGCACATAAAGGACAGAAATGCTATGGACCTAACAGAAGCAGAAGATATTAAGAAGAGGTGGCAAGAATACACAGAAGAACTACACAAAAATATCTTCACGAGGCACATAATCACGACGATGTGATTCCAGAGAATCTCCAAAAGGAATTACTGGGCTATATAAGGTTTTTACTGTCCTTCCAGCTCTATAAATCTATGAGACTAGAAATTTTAATTTAAATAATACCCTTATTTTAATGTTACTCACTTGACATTTTGTCTCTCTCTCTGTTTCTCTCTCTACCCCAACTCCTTTTCCTCCCTTCCTTGCTCCTTCCTTTTCTCTCTTAATATGGTTTCTATATTCTTTCTTTCCTCCTACAAACTGTGCTAGACATTTAATACATTCCAGGCATCCCTCTGATTGCTAAAATGATCAAAGGAAGGGAAGAGATATCACGAAAGTACACATACACATAGTGATTTCAGCAATGTTAGTACCATGAAGGCACAAACACAGTACAGAATACCTAGGTTGTTAAAAGTAGCCTAATTCAATTGACTTATCCTCTCTAAAAAGGTGATTTTTGTTCTAACTCCTTATTGATGGAGAAAAAAAAAAATCCTGTCACAGGAAGACTTGAGGGCACACTTTTCTACGCAGAGAAAATGGCAAAGAACCTCAGACATGAAAAAGATGGTAATACCTAAGAAGGCATGAGAGAATGTTAATAAATAGTAGGAAATGCGGGATTTGCGTACCATTTTATGAAGTCTAAATATTATTTGTTAATTTATTCTAAGTAATCAGTATAAAAAGAGTTGATTTAAACAAATCACTTTGCTATTGACATGCATGTGTGTGCATTTTCATGTATGTGTACACATGCGCATGTGTTCAGAAGTTGATTATGGTAGTAGTTTGCTGCTCTGACAAGAAATACATGACAAAGTGGCATGTGGAAGAAAATGAGGTGGGTTTTCTGGCTTCTTTTCCCACTAAAACATTCCAGAGATGAGAAAGTTTAAAAATATCTACTACAGAGCTTTTACACCAGAGTTCACATTTGCAAAGGCTGAAAAGTAAATATGTCAGAATAGAGAGCCCATATTAAGAGCCAGGAGCAGATCCATGCAGAATGAGGAACTGTCTGGGATGATATGGAAAGTATAATGAGCATTGAGACTTAAAAAATATCCAAATGGCTAATTGAAACCAATGTTCCAAAAAAATAACAGATAAAATGATGAGAATGCTAAAAGTTGAGCAGCACAGTCCCTGAAAGAAACAGATGCTGTGAGCAGCAGGGAAGACACCAGCATAACTGGCACAAATGTGACAGTGAATAATGCTTTTTTTCCATGACCCTTAAAGCCTATCATATGTGCTGGCAAAGTATATGCAAGGTATTCATCTTCAAGATTTAAGGAATGAGAACGATGCCAAGGCTAAATGGGACATAAAAAGAAAATGATAACTAGGGTATTCTACAGAATGACAGGAGATGTGGTATCTCTTGAATTAAGAAAATGAGCTAATATATCTAACAAGGAGACTACATTCCTTCATTGATTCATTCAGCAGATATTTAATGACTGTTACCATGTGCTAGGTATTATTATGCTGAGAATATAAAAGGAAAAAGCATACTCCATATTTCTTTCATGGAACTTACATTTTTTTTTAAGGAAAAGAGATAAAATAAACCTATAAATTTACAAATAAAAGAAATGTCCAATAGTGAACTGAAGAAAATTTTAAAGTGGCATAAAAGAGAGTACCTTGTACCTGTTCAATGAAACCCTCTTTGAGAAGAGGATATTTATATTATGACATAAAAGACAAGAAGGAGTCAACCACATGAAGGATGGAGGATAAAATTTCCAGAAAGTCAATGTCACTAAGTAAGAAGCAGGAGGAGAAGCATAGAGATGAGTTTGTTGATACAGGCAAGGGCTGAACATGTAGAGTCAGCTATATTAACGAAGGTTTTAAATAATTGTGCTGGGAAGCCATGGTGAGGTTTTGAGTTTGACATGCTTTTTTTTTTTTTTATAATCACTGAAGTTTCATATAGATGATAGATTTTAGAGAGGCAATAGAATCAGAGGACAGAACAAAGAGAAGTCTAGGGAGAAGGCAATGGCAACCCACTCCAGTACTCTTGCCTGGAAAATCCCATGGATGGAGGACCCTGGTAGGCTGTGGTCCATGGGGTTGCTAAGAGTCAGACACGACTGAGTGACTTCACTTTCACTTTTCACTTTCATGTATTGGAGAAGGAAATGGCAACCCACTCCAGTGTTCTTGCCTGGAGAATCCCAGGGACGGGGGCACCTGTTGGGCTGCCATCTCTGGGGTCGCACAGAGTCGGACACAACTGAAGCGACTTAGCAGCAGCAGCAGCAGCAGAGCACATATAAAGGATAGAGTAATATTTCTTAATGACTAGAGACAATGAGATGACTCAACAATAAGCCAATGATCATGGGATAATTAAAATTAATTTTAAATTAGATAATACTTATCTAACTTATTCTAAATAAAAACTACAAATATGTGAGTGTGCTGGTTAAACCTGTCATGGAATTTTAAAAGCACAATCTGCATATGTGAAATAATGTCCTAGATATTCATCTGATATTTACAACTCAATGAGTATGTATTCTTCTAGTTACAAGCAGAAAGGGAATTGTAAAGAAAAACTGGATGCAAAAGGCAGCTGAAAACTGGAAAAAATCATAGGCATATACCTCATTATTATCACTCCAATGAAGATAATAAATACAATAAAGAAAAAATACAGTTATTTTGTCCATCTTTTTCATGAAAAATAATAATACAGGAAATTAGTTAAATTAGATGTAAACCCTCATGTTTAAAATGGTCAAGTACTGTGACAGATGCTTTTAAAAATACCATATATGTTAGAAATTGTTTTTGTTTTATAAATGATAAATAATGAGATTCTAAGGGCTAAGAATTTCATGAGTTTCAGTAAATGCTCTTTCTTCTATATACTACACTGACACCCTACATCTTCACACCCACCCCTTCTTCACATTATACTACTGATAAATGTAGATACAATACACTTATGCATATAAATAATATTTATTTAAAAATTAGAATACTTAATATTAATGCTTAGGCAACTCAAAATAGTCCCAAATTCGGAGTAATAGTGTTCTTGTCAATTAAAAATAATAATAACTACATATCACCAGTAGTAATTTTATTTTTATATTTGGAAAAATATATTTGTAGAAGTCTGGAAATATTTAAAATATAATTGGTATAAAATATCCCTCAAAAATTAATAAATAAAATTTTTACATACACTCATATAAAAGGTAGATATCTATGTTTATAATTTTGAGGGCACTATTCTCAGTCTGGTGGTTAATAAGACAAACATTTTCCACTGGGGTTTTCCTGGTAGTTCAGCTGGTAAAGAATCTGCCTACAACGCAAGGGACCCCAGTTCAATTCCTGGGTCCAGAAGATCCTCTGGAGAAAGGATAGGCTACCCACTCCAGTATTCATTGGCGTCTTTGGTGGTTCAGATGGTAAAGAATCACTGCAGTGAGAGAAACGGGTTCGATCCCTGGGTTGGGAAAGGAGATACAAGATTTCTACCAATTAGTTAGACTCAAGGGAAGATGGGGAAAGAGACAGATCACATCTGAATTGCTATATAAGAAAAATATGGGAAAACTGCATTTAAGAGATGTAGGCAGCCAATAAGAGGGAGCAGCTGAGGTTGAGAAAAAAACATACTAAAAGATGAAAACTGATGAAAAAATAAAGAAACTGACAGCTAGTTAAGTTTTGGTGAAAATAATATGACAGGAGTTGGCAAAGGAGAAATCTATAAAGGGTAACATGAAGATATTAAGCAGTTTGAAACAGTCATTTGTTATTCTTTGAACACCCAGAAACCATAACATGCCACATCTTTTAGCTTTTATCTCTTATTTCTAAGTTTAAGTATCATTTAGAGGTATGAGGAATATCTAATTAAATTTTGTATTAAGAAATTTGAAGTGACTGAGGAATTTAAGTATATAAACTTTAAAAAATTTAAGGTCCCCTAAATAAATAACCAAAGCAACTTATGTAACCATGACTCAGTCTAATTCATATAACATTTTATAAAATCATAAGAATGGAAGTAGAAATAGTTAAATGAAAAGGAGAAGACTTGTTATTTTCACATTCTTAACATTTCTAATACTGAAATTCTATTCATGTGATAAGAATTATAAAATGTAATTTTAATTGTTTCATGAATTTTTAAATATCTGATTTAGAAGAGCATATTTTCAGCTATTCTTACTAATCTCAGAAAGATATAATTAAAAATATGTTGTCTCCTTTGAGAGACAGGACAGTTTACGTTGCTCGTCTACTTTATGAGGTTCAGGATCTAATTTAATGAAGTCTATGAGAAGAAAGAATAGTTTGAAGGTGTGTAATTATTTAGTTTTTTCTGGAACTCTTCTGCTTTTTCCATGATCCAGTGGATGTTGACAATTTGATCTCTGGTTCCTCTGCCTTTTCTAAAACCAGCTTGAACATGTGCAAGTTCACAATTCACATATTGCTGAAGCCCGGCTTGGAGAATTTTGAGCATTATTTTACTAGCGTGTTGCTGCTGCTGCTGCTAAATTGCTTCAGTCGTGTCTGACTCTATGCGACCCCATAGACGGCAGCCCACCAGGGCGTGTTAGATGAGTGCAATTGTGCGGTAGTTTAAGCATTTTTTGGACTAGCCATCCTTTGGGATTGGAATCAAAACTGACCTTTTCCAGGCCTGTGGTCACTGCTGAGTGTTCCAAATTTGCTGGCATATTGAGTACAGCACTTTCACAGCATCATCTTTCAGGATTTGAAATAGCTCAACTGGAATTCCATCACCTCCACTAGCTTTGTTAGTAGTGATGCGTTCTAAGGCCCACTTGACTTCACATTCCAGGATGTCTGGCTTTAGGTGAGTGATCACACCATCGAGATTATCTTGGTTGTGAAGATCTTTTTTGTACAGTTCTGTGTATTCTTGCCACCTCTTCTTAATATTTTCTGCTACTGTTAGGTCCATACCATTTCTGTCCTTTATGTGCCTATTTTTGCATGAGATGTTCCCTTGGTGTCTCTAATTTTCATGAAGAGAGCTCTAGTCTTTCGCATTCTGTTCTTTCCTCTATTTCTTAGCATTAAATTCTGAAAGAGATGGGCATACCAGACCACCTGATCTGCCTCTTGAGAAACCTATATGCATGTCAGGAAGCAACAGTTAGAACTGGACATGGAACAACAGACTAGTTCCAAATAGGAAAAGGAGTATGTCAAGGCTGTATATTGTCACCCTGCTTATTTAACTTATATGCAGAATACATCATGAGAAACTCTGGCTGGAAGAAACACAAGCTGGAATCAAGATTGCCGGGAGAAATATCAATAACCTCAGATATGCAGATGACACCACCCTTATGGCAGAAAATGAAGAGGAACTAAAAAGCCCCTTGATGAAAGTGAAAGAGGAGAGTAAAAAGTTGGCTTAAAGGTCAACATTCAGAAAACTAAGGTTATGGCATCCGGTCCCCTCACATCATGGGAAATAGATGGGAAACAGTGGAAACTGTGTCAGACTTTATTGGGGGGGGGCTCCAAAATCACTGCAGATGGTGACTGCAGCCATGAAATTAAAAGACGTTTACTCCTTGGAAGAAAAGTTATAACCAACCTAGATAGCATATTCAAAAGCAGAGACATTACTTTGCCAACAAAGGTTCGTCTAGTCAAGTCTATGGTTTTTCCAGTGGTCATGTATGAATGTGAGAGTTGGACTGTGAAGAAAGCTGAGCACCGAAGAATTGATGCTTTTGAACTGTGGTGTTGGAAAAGACTCTTGAGAGTCCTTTGGGCTGCAGGGAGATCCAACCAGTCCATTCTAAAGGAAATCAGTCCTGGGTGTTCATTGGAAGGACTGATACTAACCCTGAAACTCCAATACTTTGGCCACCTCATGCGCAAAGTTGACTCATTGGAAAAGACCCTGATGCTGGGAGGGATTGCAGGCAGGAGGAGACGGGGACGATAGAGGATGAGATGGCTGGATGGCATCAGCGACTCAATGGACATGAGTTTGAGTAAACTCCGGGAGTTGGTGATGGACGAGGGGGCCTGAAGTGCTGTGATTCATGGGGTCGCAAAGAGTCGGACATGACTGAGTGACTGAACTGAACTGAACTGAAAGACTTAGTTGTTCTGAGAGACATACATAGGCACAAACAAGGAAATACCAAACTTTAACTCAAATATCATAGGAAATAAATCAATAGCAGTTTAAGTAATGAGGGACACACTTACTGAAAATAAGTAAGTAGCTTTTTGTAATGACTGTCACTTAGATATTTCAAAAAGGGTTTTAAGAAGAAAAGCTATTTCACATAATGGGTGAAAAATATCAAATAGCTTTAGATAGAAGATAACAGTTATGAAGGAATCTGCATAAGTGTGTACACATACGGTATACCTTAGCAGCCTTTGAAAAAAAATGAGATGAACTTTGGGATAGAGATTAACTCAAGTCAAAAATATAAATTTACTCTTTAAATTTTAGAGCCAATGTAACCATAGTTCTATATACTGAAATAAGTCAATCAAGACAGGGATGATAGTGTAATATATAACAGCAGTGGTCTCTGATGGAAGCACTTTGCTCCTCTCTTACAGTTGTACTATAATGGGTAAGACCATACATACCCTGTGAAGTCAGACAGATCTGGCTACAAATCCCTACACCGAAGGTTGTTCGCTGGACAAATCATGAAATTGATTAGTAACTATGAATCTTATAATTCCTAGTTTGTAAAAATGGAGAAAAGAAAACCACTACATCATACGTTGCAAGGATGTAATGGAATATAGGAAATAAAATGTTTGACACAGTGCCCAGCAGAAAAGCAATGTTCAGTGCTAATGATGAAAAGAAAAACTTGATAGAATGCATTTAAAGGTAGTAATGGAAAAGAACAAGATTATTTCACACTTTTTAAAGATAGATTCCATCTCTTCAACAAACTTGTTACACATTTTAAACATTTTTATTAATTAAAAACTCAATTTCTAAATTATTTACTCTTGAACATGTTTCACCCAAAATTTAACTCAAAGTTATAATGTGCACTAATGACTTGATTATTTGACGACTATCTGTTTTCATCATGTAACTCTCTCAATGATATATAGTTGTATAAAACTCTGTTGTATGAATTCTGAATAATAGCTAACAATAATGTGGCAGATATTTATTGGCTAGGAAACTTATAGACTGCAGAATAATTATATCAGAATCTCAAAATGTAAAAATGGCAATTTGATGCTCAATGGGATATCATATCTGAACTTATTTTTTATTTTATAGCATTTGACATTTTCAGAAGATAAAATACTAATCAACTGCAGATGCTTTACAAGTTTAATACTTTGATGCCTATATTGAATTGCTCCTGTCATTTTATTTGTCAGAAAATGGCAAAACTAACCATATAGGAGTAAAATGTATTTCCAAAACCCTGTATGCCTTCTTTTAAAAACTTATGTAATGCCATTTCTTGCAAATTTGTACAGAAATATTTAACTAAATATTATAATACCCACACACAAAAAGTTTTAAGTAAAGTACATAGTGAAGTATATTAGAGAATGGGATTTAGAATAAAGAGACTCATATTAAAATTTGTTTTCTTTATTCGTTCTATTTTATCTAGGACTTCTTTCCTAATTTTCTCACCTACTGCTTTTATTTGGGGCAGTAGTCACACTGGTAAACAGGAGATTATGCACATTTATCTTTTCTTCCATTCTTATAAATGATTTTATACATTAAAATAATTAAAATTTTAATTTTTTTAGAATATTGAAATGTGTGACTAACTCCAATATGAAAGACAGCCTGAGTTTAGCTCTCATTCCTTGAGAATAAATAAAGAAGCATTTTTAATGATATTTATTCAGTAAATAATTGCCCTCTTTCTCCTATTATGGAAGAATTATCCTTCTTCATATCAAGGAATGACAAAAAAAAAAAAAAGGAGTAAACCAAAAAAATCTATCCATTTGTTTTCTGGATTACATCCTATTACATATCTAAAACTTTAGCTTTGGGTTACGTTCTTTGCCTTCTTGCACCATATATTTATCTTTTTTTTTTTTTTTTAATTTAACCATGCTGAAAGACATGTGGCTCTTAATTCTCCAAGCAGAGATAGAACCCACACCCTCTGGATTGAAAGAATGGAGTCTTAACCAGTGGACCACGAAGGAAATTCTTATCTTATTCTTTATGGTTATTTACATAATTATAGAAATATACTCAGTTACCAATGTTAAAAAACAAAAAAAATAAAATAAAGTAAAACCTTATCCTGATGCTACATTTCACTTCCATCCACCTTTACATATCTCTGTTTCCTCTTAGCTGGATTTCCTGAAACCACTATTTACAAAATCTGTTTTTACATCTTCACTTTATATTTATAACTCAAGCAAGTACCTTTAGGGTTCTACTCACATTTCACCTCTTTGTTACCAATCCTATTTACTGTGCACATACTAATGCCAAGAATCTGTCTAGTTATTTGGCATATAGTAGTGCAGCAGCAGCAGCAGCAGTGCAGGAAATAGCCGAATATCCCTATCTTTCAATTCAGTTCAGTTCAGTTCAGTTCAGTTGCTCAGTCGTGTCCAACTCTTTCCAACCCCATGAACTATAGCACGCCAGCCTTCCCAGTCCATTACCAACTCTAGGAGCTTACTCAAACTCATGTCCATTAAGGCGGTGATGCTGTCCCACAATCTCATCCTCTGTCGGCCCCTTCTCCTGCCTTCAATCTTTCCCAGCACCGAGGTCTTTTCCAATGGGTCAGTTCCATCAGGTGGCCAAAGTATTGGGGTTTCAGCTTCAGCATCAGTCCTTGCAAAGAATATTCAGGACTGATATCCTTTAGGACTGACTGGTTGGATCACCTTGCAGTCCAAGAAACTTATTCAAAAGCACTAATTCTTCAGCGCTCAGCTTTCTTTATGGTCTCACATCCGTACATGACATCTCTATCTTTAGTAAGCTCATATTCAGGGGACAGGAGACAGGAGTTAAGACCATCCCCAAGAAAAAGAAATACAAAAAATTAAAATGGCTGTCTAAGGAGGCTTTACAAATAGCTGTGAAAAAAAGGGAAGTGAAAAGAAAAGAAGAAAAGGAAAGATATACCCATTTGAATGCAGAGTTCCAAAGAATAGCAAGGAGATATAAGAAAGCCTTCCTCAGCGATCAGTGCAAAGAAATAGAGGAAAACAATAGAATGGGAAAGACTAGAAATCTCTTCAAGAAAATTAGAGATACCAAGGGAACATTTCATGCAAAGATGGGCTCGATAAAGGACAGAAATGGTAGGAACCTAATAGAAGCAGAAGATATTAAGAAGAGGTGGCAAGAATACACAGAACTGTACAAAAAAGCTCTTCACGACCCAGATAATCAAGATGGTGGGATCACTCAACTAGAGCCACACCTCCTGGAATGTGAAGTCAAGTGTGCCTTAGGAAGGAAGCATCACTACGAACAAACCTAGTGGAGCGGATGGAATTCCAGTTGAGCTAGTTCAAATCCTGAAAGATGATACTGTGAAAGTGCTGCACTCAATATGCCAGCAAATTTGGAAAACTCAGCAGTGGCCACAGGACTGACAAAGGTCAGTTTCCATTCCAATCCCAAAAAAAGGCAATTACAAAGAATGCTCAAACTATCACACAATTGCACTCATCTACCACGCTAGTAAAGTAATATTTAAAATTCTCTAAGCCAGGCTTCAGCAATACCTGAGCCATGAACTTCCAGATGTTCAAGCTGGTTTTAGAAAAGGCAGAGGAACCAGAGAACAAATTCCCAACATCTGCAGGATCATCGAAAAAGCAAGAGAGTTCCAGAAAAAGAACATTTGTTTCTGCTTTATTGACTATGCCAAAGCCTTTGACTGTGTGAATCAAAATAAACTGGAAAATTCTGAAAGAGATGGGAATACCAGACCACCTGACCTGCCTCTTGAGAAATCTGTATGCAGGTCAAGAAGCAACAGTTAGAACTAAACATGGAACAACAGACTGGTTCCAAATAGGAAAAGGAGTATGTCAAGGCTGTATATTGTCACCCTGCTTATTTAACTTATATGCAGAGTACATAATGAGAAACGCTGGGCTGGAGGAAGCACAAGCTAGCATCAAAATTGCCGGGAGAAATATCAATAACCTCAGATATGCAGATGACACCACCGCTATGGCAGAACATGAAGAAGAACTAAAGAGCCTCTTTACAAAAGTGAAAGAGGAGAGTGAAAAAGTTGGCTTAAAGCTCAACATTCAGAAAACGAAGATCATGGCATCCAGTCCCATCACTTCATGGCAAACAGTTGGAGAAACAGTGGAAATAGTGGCTGACTTTATTTTGGGGGGCTCCAAAATCACTGCAGATGGTGACTGCAGCCATGAAATTAAAAGACACTTACTTCTTTAAAGGAAAGTTATGACCAGCCTAGACAGCATATTAAAAAGCAGAGACATTACTTAGACAACAAAGGTCTGTCTAGTCAAGGCTATGGTTTTTCCAGTGGTCATGTATGGATGTGAGAGTTGGACTATAAAGAAAGCTGAGCACAGAAGAATTGATGCTTTTGAACTGTGGTGTTGGAGAAGACTCTTGAGAGTCCGTTGGACTGCAAGGATATCCAACCAGTCCATCTTAAAGGAGATCAGTCCTGTGTGTTCATTGGAAGGACTGATGTTGAAGCTGAAACTCCAATACGTTGGCCACCTGATGCGACAAGATGACTCATTTGAAAAGACCCTGATGGTGGGAAAGATCAACGGCAGGAAGAGAAGGGGTCGACAGAGGATGAGATGACTGGATGGCATCCACTCAATGGACATGGGTTTGGGTGGACTCCAGGAGTTTGTGATGGACAGGGATGCCTGGTGTTCTGCAGTTCTTTGGGTCACAAAGAGTCAGAGAGAACTGAGCGACTGAACCGATTCAGGCGATGACTAGTACTATAATAAATAATACAAGTGGGGGCAGGAATCAACGCCAAGAAAAGACTTGTAATTTTAAATTGGGTGGTACAGAAGACCCCACAGAGAAAATGAGATTTAAAATAAAATATGAAGTATATCAAAAATTGAGCCACACATATAAAAGAATGACAAACAAGAAGGCCCCAAGACCAGAGCACTTATGACACCTGGTAAAAAGTTAAATCATATAAGTAAATTAGGTACAATTCTACTGTAGTTGAGATGGCATCATTACAGAGTTCATAGCTGAGCAATGATACTATTTTCAAATTTTAAAAATAGTATTTTGGCTGCTTTATTTCAAATAAACTATAGAAGGCCGAGGATGGAAGAAGGGAGACCTTTTAAGAAAAAGTTGCAAAGACTAAAGCAAGAAGAGATGGTGAATAGAAATTGGGTGGTTGCAATGGATGTGGAAGGAAGTAATTAAATACATAATGGATATTTTAAAGTTAGAGCTGATCAAGACTTGCTGACATGAAATGTGAGAAAATAATGAGTCAGTGATGATTTCAAAGATTTATCCTGATGAAAAGACGAATTGTCATTTGCTTACATGAAAAACACTGGAAGAAGCAGAATTTTCAACAGAATATCCATTCACCTATGGAGATGTTAAATTTAGAAGCATATTAGAAGTCCAAGTGGCGATGCACAGGTACTTGTATATGCTAAGCTGGAATTCAGGGAATTATATCTGAGCTGGAGATGTAACTCTGATAGTCTTTGTACATGCATTCTAAGTCACTTTAGTCATTTCTGACTCTTTGCAACCTTATGATGGTACCCTGCCAAGCTCCTCTGTTCATCGGGATTCTGCAGGGAAGAATACTGCAGTGGGTTGCCACGCCCTGCTCCAAGGGATCTTCCTGACCCAGGGATCCAACCCTTGTCTCTTACACCTACTGCACTGAAAGGTGGATCTTTATCACTAGCACCATCTGGGAAACCCTCCAGGAGTCATAAGCATAGAATATTTATGGCTACAAGACTGCATGAGATAACCAGAGTACTTATGGCAAAGGCTGAATGCGATCAGAAGTTGGAGGGGAATCAGTAAATGAAACTTGATACTTGACCACTACATTTTTCAAGGAACATTCTGTTGTCTGTTGTTCAATTGCCAAGACTTGTGCAACACTTTGTAACCCCATGAACTGCCGCACGCCAGGCTTCCCTGTCCTTCACTATCTCCCAGAGCTTGTTCAAACTCATGTCCATTGAGTTAGTTACGCCATCCAACCATCTCATCCTCTGTTGTCCCCTTTTCCTCTTGCCTTCAACCTTTTCCAGCAACAAGGTATTTTCCAGTGAATCAGCTCTTCACAAAAGGTGGTCAAAGTATCAGTGCTTCAGGTTCAGTATCAGTCCTTTCAATGAATATTCAAGGTGGATTTCCTCTAGGATTGACTGGTTTGATCTCCTAGATGTCCAAGGGACTCTCAAGGGTCTTCTCAAGCACCACAGTTTGAAAGCATCAATTCTTGGGCCCTCAGCCTTCCTTATGGTCCAACTCTCACATCTGTACATGACTCCTGGAAAAACCACAGCTTTGATTATACAGACCTTTGTCAGCAATGTGATGTCGCTGCCTTTTAATACACTGTCTAGGTTTGTCATAGCTTTTCTTCCAAGGAGCAAGCATCTCTTAATTTCATGGCTGCAGTCACCATCCACAGTGATTTTAGAGCCCAAAAAATAAAGTCTGTCACTATTCCCGTTTTCCCCCATCTATCTGCCATGAAGTGATGTGACCTAGATGCTGTGATCTTCATTTCTGAATGTTGAGTTTTAAGCCAGCTTTTTCACTCTCCTCTGTTGTCTGGACTCCTATAAAGGCACTCTCTTCTAGTTTTCAATCTACTGTACAGATAACTGGTAGATTCTTTTCAATCTCTTGTTGGTTCATGTTCCTCAACATAAAATTTAAATAGTGAGTTTCTCAGGGCTCAATCCTGGGTTGTCTTTTCTCTGACTTTGCACTTTCATGTCTTCATTAGGAATGCATTAAATCCCATGGTTTTAAATGCTCTCTTTATGGGATGAATCCTAAGTGAAACTTAGAACTCTATGAACTCCATACATAGATACTCATTTTCCTTCTTAACATAACTGTATGTTTGTGATGACACAAATATACACAAAATATATGAACTCAAATATAAAAGGCCATAAGGAATTATTTTTCTTTCTTTTCACTATACAGCATTTTCACCATAGAGTCTCCTTAAATTTTAGAAGTCATTATTCATTTTTTGTTATCCCTCATATGTAACATCCAAATAGGAAGTCCTGTCCATGTTAACGCAAATTTATGTCAAATCTGCCTTCATTTTAACCTCTTTATCCTAATTCAGGCAGTTGTTTTCTTTCACCAACCCTTTTCCCCACTTTCATTCTTGCTCCTGTATAGTACATTTTCCACAGATATGTAGGAAAAAAAAACAACAACAACACTCAAAGATTAAATCATATTGCCAACTGTCTCTT
This sequence comes from Ovis aries, assembly GCF_016772045.2. Lineage (NCBI taxonomy): Eukaryota > Metazoa > Chordata > Mammalia > Artiodactyla > Bovidae > Ovis > Ovis aries. Next base: position 64,385,960 of record NC_056062.1, on the reverse strand, counting down.
GCTTAAAATTATTCTGTTTTTTATCATTGCTTGAAGACATGATCCTAGTACATTACTTCAGGTCACTTAATTCTTAATTATGCCATGTTTTAGCACATGAGTACTTTTGGATTCTTCAAAGAGGTAAGCTTTTTCTTCTGTGGGGCCTTTGTTCATTCTGATCAGCCCCTTCTCCTAAGTCTCACTGTGCTGGCATTGCTTCCATTCCACTGTTTCCATACAAAGTTTCTCCTCGACATTTTTACTTCATCAGAGTTATGTTCCCTGGGTATCTAATTGACCTAGGTCCTACATCCACTATCTTATTCTCTATTCCAGCCACCTCCTTATTTTTTTTTTTTTCATTTATAACAGACATTCACACTTATTTCTTCCTTTTCATTTTCTTTTTGTTTTGGTCAGTTTGTTTAATATATATGTAATTTTATTTCACTATTTCTCCAAGGATAATAGCCATGAAAGCAAGGATTTTGCACCTCTCTTTTATCATCCTATCTCATAGCAACGTAAATAGAACATATTCAATGAATATTTGTTGAATAAGTAAATGAACGGATGGATAAATAACTGCCATGGGCAGGTCACAATTGAGTCTCTGTGGGAGTGAATTTTATATGTCTCTTAAGGAACTTCATTAAAAAAAGAGGACCTACAACTAATGAGGCAAAATATCTTAAGTGGCCCATGGAAGTATATTCTACTGTGAAGAACTTTATAATAATAAAAGCGGACTTTTAGAATTCTTAGTATGTGTGGCAATGTGTTAATTTCCTTGTATAAAATGTCATTCAATAGGACAACACTTTGTGATACACTGTATTAATATTTCTGTTTTACAATTGCAGAGACTAAGTTAATGAGGGTCCTAGAGAAGCTAAAAAGTAAAAACAAAACAAAACATGAACTTAGGCTTCTTCTAGAATTTGCATTTATAACCATTAATTGTAAAAAAAATGACTCATAAATTATATTTAAATTGTTTTATATTTTTTATTTTACATATATATATATATATTTATACTTGTGTTAAACCATAGCTTTCTTGACTGTCTCTGTAAAAACAAAAAATTTACTCACTCTCACTCATGGAGAAAAAAAGTGGAATCAGAGTTATGAGCTTTCTTTAATGAGGCAATCAGCTTTAATTAAAAGAAAATCTGATATAATCACTTCAATCTAAATGTGTTACTCAACTATAGTAATGAATTTAACTTGACTGTGCTCCTGATGAGAAAGCTGGAGATCAAAACTTATGAAGATAAAGAAAGACTCAGAGCATTAATTAGGTTGGGCTAAAGGTCTGAAAAAATATTTAATTTGACTAGGTTATACCTTTATTACATGCCACACATCCTTCTCATGTTTTCTGACACTTTTTATAAAGAGATACGGATTTTCCTGTCAACTTATTTTACTAGAGAATATGTCATTATTCCTCTGACATCTACCACAATTGACTTCAGTGTTTATATAGACTTCTAGTTTGTAAAAATGTCTAAATAATTACATGACAAGTCATGATGTGAGAGATAGTGAGAATTCAGAATTTACTCATATTTAATAATATAGACATTAACTTGTATTGAAGTTATTGATTTTTAAAATATATTTCATACCTATTAAAAATCAGAGTAGCATATGGTATTTTAGCAAACACTTTCTTAGTATTTTTTTCTGCAGTATTTTTAATAAATGTTTTTGCCAGTTATCCAGCCTAAAACACAGATAATATTGTTATATAGAAATTGAAATAAACTATTATAATGATCATAATACTTGCCCAGTAATAGTTTATGGTTTAATAAAGAACAAAATAGGCTCTGAAAAAATAGAAGATATAACAGAATTTTTAAGGTAAGACGAGGAAAGAACAAATTCAGGAATCTGAATTATGTAGTGAGAGAAAATGAAGAAAAAGCATATTTTTGGAACTAATGGAAAAACCAAGATATAACTTCAGACATTCTGAATCCAGAACCACAATTTACTACTATGCAAAAGAAACCAATATTCTTGTTATCTTCAAATTACATCATATAAGCAACTATATACTTCAACAATTTATCAATCAAATCCATATATATGTATATGTGTATGTGTGAGTGTGTGTGTATATATAATATTGGGTTGGCCAAAAGGTTTGTCCATTCAGCTTTTATGTGGAATGAACATTTTGGCCAACCCAATATACATGTATGGCATTGACAACGTATCTCTACCACTTTATTGAAGACAATGGCTCCAAAGATACAAAACATTTATTTTCCATTGATACATATAAGCTATCACCACTCTATTCCCCTGCAAAAGCAGTAAAAACTAATGACAGAAATACACTGTCACAATATAACTTATTTTGAAAGGGATATCACTTTTTTTTTTCTTTTTGGTTGTTTGACATCATCTGGGGTTAAAGAGGCCCTCGAGTACAGACATTTTTGTGAAATTTCTATTAAAAGAATAGAACTTGTATGACTTTAAAATGTGTTATTCTCTAAGTACCAACAAAACCCTAAGGAATGAAATTATCTTGTAGAGTATGAAACAAATTGGTCCCATTCAGATTCAGATTGATTTTGGCCTACAGTCCTACTTATCATTTAATTAAATGGGAATGCATTATGCAGAGCTATTAAATCAGTCCTGTAGCAAAAGAAGCAACAAAATCTAGCTTGAAAATACATCAGAAATTATATAGAAAGAATTCTCACAGGAAGATAAGAGTATTGCAGGTGCATCTATACACAAAGGTATACTAAAAAACATTCAACAGCCAAAGAGAAAGCATGAGAGAAAACAGAAGAATTACTGAACAATGTAATGCACAGGAAGACTTAAAATATTCAGTCTTTTATTTACAAAATAACAATGTCATGAAAAGGACCTTTTATTATTAAAGGTAATTTAATAGCTGTGGAGTCAATGGAAAAAGTTAAAAACTAAAATCTCTGTATCAAGAAATTTAATTATTTTAGCAATACTTACGTAGAACTTTAAAACAGAAAGAAAACAATTCTGAGGCCACATTTTTAATTTGGTTTACTAAAGTATTTCTTCATGATCAGTGAAGAAATTTCTTCATTTAGTGAATAATTTAGTGAATAATTTCCAAAGATTTAAGTAATTTAATAACAATATTGTCAAACATGTTTTGGTAACATTAGCCCAATTTGATGTCCTGCTTAAATCTCTATGGATGAGTAATTTATGGGCTTCCTTGGGGTTCCCTTGTGGCTCAGCTGGTAAAGAATCTGCCTGTAATGTGGGAGACCTGGGTTCAATCCCTGGGTTGGGAAGATCCTCTGGAGAAGGGAAAGGCTATCCACTCCAGTATTCTGGCCTGGAGAATTCCATGGACTGAATAGTCCATGGGGTCACAAAGAGTCAGACACAACTGAGTGACTTTCACTTTCACTTCATGCCTCAGATGGTAAACAATCTGCCTGCAATGTGGGAGATCAGGTTCGATCCCTGGGTCAGGAAGATCCCCTGGAGAAGGAAATGGCTACCTCCTCCAGTATTCTTGCCTGAAGAATCTCATCAACAGAGGAGCCTAATGGGCTACTTGTCCACGGGGTTGCAAAGAGTCTATCAAAACTGAGTGACTAACACTTTTGAGTAATTTAACTTTCATCCAGTGATTATCTATCTGCCTATCAAGAGAGATTGAGAAAACAGGTGGCAAAATAAACCCCTCACTAAGTACTACTGAGTCACTGTGAACCAGGAACAAAAAGGACAAATCATCAGTTTCCTCAGTCAACCACCATGTCACACAATTAACAAATAATTATGAACATATAACCATAGTTTAGATGTCTGGAGACTTATAGAATCAACATACAAATGAATAAAATAATCTTAGGATAGATATATCTTGTATGTTGACATATTCATAAAACATGGACTATGTAATTTAAATTAAGATCATATAGAAATCAAGTTCATTTGTTTATTTTTTAGAGTCAGAGTTGAAAAGCAGCTCCTCTTAACCTCTATTCTCATAGCTATGTACACACATTTTGGGAAAATTCTAAAATATAAACAGACCCTCAGATGTTTTGTCACCTGCAAGTAATTAAATTACTGATATGCTATTTAAAAGAGAAATGAAAGCATTTAAGATTTTTAAAAACTTAGCCAAAAAAAGAGAATAATGATTATATAATCCATCTCCCTCAGTTTCTGGAAAGCCCTTTCACCAAGGATTACAGAGATTCAATATGGCATCATCTGGGAACCTGTCCAATTAGGCCACATGAGGTCTAAAAAATACCTCAGGAAAAGACTGAGGGTATCCAATGGCCAGGGACCAAGCTGAACAAGCGTCACTTGATGATACTGAGGCATCCCCCTGAAATCACTGAAGAGGACCCAGGACTGCCCAGGGAGGTTGTAGCCTGCTCAGGACTTAGGACCAGGCCAATTCCTTTACCTCTTCTCCCCTCTAGCTCTGTTGAATCTCAGAGAAACCTGAAACAGCAGCAAGTAAGGAGTTTGGAAGAAGGAAAACGTAAGGTGGAGAGACCAGAACAGCCAATCTCAACCTTTTCCTTTCTTTAAACAGGTACCTCACTAGCAAGGCCCGGGATGGGAAAGAGGGAAAATAATTTGGCATTCAAAAGGAGAGAAATAAAATAAACTTGATTTCAAATTTTTGTTTGTATTAATATCTGGGGCCCAGTATTCTTTTTTTTAATTTAAATTTATTTATTTTAATTGGAGGCTAATTACTTTACAATATTGTATTGGTTTTGCCATACATCAACAGGAATCTGCTACGGGTGTACACGTGTTCCCAATCCTGAACCCCCCTCCCACCTCCCTCCCCGTACCATCCCTCTGGGTCATCCCAGCACACCAGCCCCAAGCATCCTGTATCCTGCATCGAACCTGGACTGGTGATTTGTTTCTTATATGATATTATACATGTTTCAATGCCATTCTCCCAAATCATCCCACCCTCTCCCTTTCCCTCTCCCTCTCCCATAGAGTCCGAAAGACTGCTCTATACATTTGTGTCTCTTTTGCTGTCTCGCATACAGGGTTATCCTTACCATCTTTCTAAATTCCATATATATGCGTTAGTATACTGTATTGGTGCTTTTCTTTCTGGCTTACTTCACTCAGTATAATAGGCTCCAGTTTCATCCACCTCATTAGAACTGATTCAAATGTATTCTTTTTAATGGCTGAGTAATACTCCATTGTGTATATGTACCACGGCTTTCATCCATTCATCTACTGATGGACATCTAGGTTGCTTCCATGTCCTGGCTATTATAAACATTGCTGCGATGAACATTGGGGTACATGTGTCTCTTTCAGTTCTGGTTTCCTCAGTGTGTATGCCCAGCAGTGGGATTGCTGGGTCATAAGGCAGTTCTATTTCCAGTTTTTTAAGGAATCTCCACACTGTTCTCCATAGTGGCTGTACTAGTTCGCATTCCCACCAACAGTGTAAGAGGGTTCCCTTTTCTCCACACCCTCTCCAGCATTTATTGCTTGTAGACTTTTGGATCACAGCATTCTGACTGGCATAAAATGGTACCTCACTGTGGTTTTGATTTGCATTTCTCTGATAATGAGTGATGTTGAGCATCTTTTCATGTGTTTGTTAGCCATCTGTATGTCTTCTTTGGAGAAATGTCTATTTAGTTCTTTGGCCCTTTTTTTGATTGGGTCGTTTATTTTTCTGGAATTGAGCTGCAGGAGTTGCTTGTATAGTTTTGAGATTAGTTGTTTGTCAGTTGCTTCATTTGCTATTATTTTCTCCCATTCAGAAGGCTGTCTTTTCACCTTGCTTATATTTTCCTTTGTTGTGCAGAAGCTTTTAATTTTAATTAGGTTCCATTTGTTTATTTTTGCTTTTATTTGCCAGAATGGGAGGTGGGTCATAGAGGATCCTGCTGTGATTTATGTCAGAGAGTGTTTTGCCTATGCAGTTTTCTAATTATAGAACTAAAACTGTCTAGTTTTATGGGCCAAGTAGTCTGTGGCATCTTGTTACAGCAGACCTAGCAATATATTTTACACATTAATGTGACAACAGATCTAACAAGCTTTGCATCCTGGAGGAGATGTATGTTGAGGGTCTCTTCCTATAAAACTAAAATTATTATCTGTATATCTAATTGTGAAAACTAGAAGAAATTTGAGGCTTTTATTAAAACTTAACATGCATTTGTGACACTTCTTTTTGCATACAGTCACCACACTTGCTGAATCAGTCAATAAATATCTTTACAGGGAAAATGAAACAAACAGAACGTATGAAATCAGGCCCACAGTAGAGAATCAGAATACACTGAATCAGAAACACTCATTCCATTTGTTAAATAGGAGGGTAATCTTCTCATTATCTTTGTGGTAGGAAAAGATAAATCTGTACTACATGTCTGACAGAGTAAACATACGTTAAAGGGCACCAAAGAATGAAAGAGAAAAGGAGAAAAAAGAAATTTGTTTTCAAATAAATTAATGTTTTTAAAGGTATTAAATAGGGAAAGACAGAATTTTGTTGAATATCTTTTATGTTACAGATTTATTTTAAAGTGTGTATGGTGGAGAGGGAAAGCATAATTTAAAAAAATTAATTATGGATATTAAAGTTCTGAAATAACACAGACCTTAGTGGATAATAACAACAAAAACCTGAGAAACAATGATAAAATTCACACTATATCATAGTCTTCATTGTATTTATTGTGATTTTTGAAGAGATTTTCTACTTCTTTATAATTGCAGAACACTAACAGCTGCCACATGAAGACTGTTGAGATCAAAGAGTGCAATATGGCAGCCACTAGCAACCTGAGGCTTTTGAGCATTTGAAATATAGCTAGTGAGACTGAATAACTGAATTTTCAATTGTATTTCAATGTAATCAACTTTAATTTGAATCTAGAAATAGGCAGCACAAAATATTTTATCCATTAAATGCAACTTTATTGTACTGGTAGACTACATATGCTGCATTGCATAAGATACAGTATTGTAGGGAAAGTATTGGACATATACACTAATGCAACATTAAAATGTGTTTATCTGAATAAAATAAGATAATAAGAATTATATTGAAGCCTAAGTAAGCATAATTGCTAATAAATTATTTATTGTTTTAAGCATAAGTAAACTACGTATTATTTTAATAAAAAATCAACTCTTCCCAATGAAAACAATGTTCACTAATGAATTGTGCTGTGAGTATAAAATATACATCTAGATTTGGGAGACTTAACTGAAAAATGGAATGCAAAATATATCATCATTTTATATTGATTAATGTTGAAGTGTTAACATTTTGGACATATAAGCTTAAAAAGAATTACAGTTAGCTTTGCCTGTTTTATTTTGTTTTGTGGCTACAGAAATGTGAAAATATATATATATAATTTTACATTTAAATATATTATATTACATTTTATATTTAAAATGTAAAAAATAAATGTCACATTTAAATATATTATATATAATAAATATGTATACACACACACATACTTGCTTGGAGGTTCGATGGAAGCATCTCCAAGTACTTGCTTGGAGGTATGATGCTAGCACATGACCACAAAAACTGAAGGTTCATGTTAGTTATTTAACAGAAACTCTCAAAAGAACCTGCTGTATTTTTTTGTGGGAAGATAACATGTAACCCAATGCAACATGGTTGTTTCCCTATTAGATCAATAACTCTTAATTTTACCTTTTCCAACGAAACTACATTGGGTATTGTGAAATCATTGCCTTTCCTAAAAAGGGCTATTATACTTCTTTCACCTTAAACTGTTTTGTAAATACAGATTTCTCTTGGATTTCATAATAACAGTCAATAGTACCTGACCCAATAAAAGGATAAATAAGTCTGGAACAGTATATATATATTTTTTCACCCCAAACACATATCAGTTCAGTTCAGTTCAGTTCAGTCACTCAGTCGTGTCCGACTCTTTGTGACCCCATGAACTGCAGTATGCCAGGCCTCCCTGTCCATCACCAACTCCCGGAGTTCACTCAGAATCACGTCCATCGAGTCAGTGATGCCATCCAGCCATCTCATCTTCTGTCGTCCCCTTCTCCTCCTGCCCCCAATCTCTCCCACCATCAGAATCTTTCCAATGAGTCAACTCTTCGCATGAGGTGGCCAAAGTACTGGAGTTTCAGCTTTAGCATCATTCCTTCCAAAGAAATCCCAGGGCTGATTCCTTCAGAACGGACTGGTTGGATCTCCTTGCAGTCCCAGGGACTCTCAAGAGTCTTCTCCAACACCACAGTTCAAAAGCATCAATTCTTCAGTGCTCAGCTTTCTTCACAGTCCAACTTTCACATCCATACATGACCACTGGAAAAACCATAGCCTTGACTAGACGGAACTTTGTTGCCAAAGTAATGTCTCTGCTTTTCAATATGCTATCTAGGTTGGTCATAATTTTTCTTCCAAGGAGTAAGCGGCTTTTAATTTCATGGCTGCAGTCACCATCTGCAGTGATTTTGGAGCCCCCCCCCAAAATAAAATCTGACACTGTTTCCACTGTTTCCCCATCTATTTCCCATGAAGTGATGGGACCGGATGCCATGATCTTCGTTTTCTGAATGTTGAGCTTTAAGTCAACTTTTTCACTCTCCTCTTTCACTTTCATCAAGAAGGTTTTTAGTTCTTCTTCACTTTCTACCATAAGAGTGGTGTCATCTGCATATCTGAGGTTATTGATATTTCTCCCGGCAGTCTTGATGCCAGCTTGTGTCTAGTCCAACGTTTCTCATGATGTACTCTGCATAAAAGTTAAATAAGCAGGGTAACAATATACAGCCTTGCCATACTCCTTTTCCTATTTGGAACCAGTCTGTTGTTCCATGTCCAGTTCTAACTGTTGCTTCCTGACCTGCATACAGGTTTCTCAAGAGGCAGGTCAGGTGGTCTGGTATTCCCATCTCTTCCAGAAGTTTCCACAGTTTATTGTGATCCACACAGTCAAAGGCTTTGGCATAGTCAATAAAGCAGAAATAGATGTTTTTCTGGAACTCTTGTTTTTTCCATGATCTAGCAGATGTTGGCAATTTGATCTCTGGTTCTTCTGCCTTTCCTAAAACCAGCTTGAACATCAGGAAGTTCATGGTTCACGTATTGCTGAGGCCTGGCTTGGAGAATTTTGAGCATTACTTTACTAGCGTGTGAGATGAGTGCAATTGTGTGGTAGTTTAAGCATTCTTTGGCATTGCCTTTCTTTGGGATTGGAATGAAAACTGACCTTTTCCAGTCCTGTGGCCACTGCTGAGTGTTCCAAATTTGCTGGCATATTGAGTGCAGCACTTTCACAGCATCATCTTTCAGGATTTGAACTAGCTTAACTGGAATTCCATCACCTCCACTAGCTTTGTTCGTAGTGATGCGTTCTAAGGCCCACTTGACTTCACATTCCAGGATATCTGACTCTAGGTGAGTGTTCACACCATCGTGATTATCTTGGTTGTGAAGATCTTTGTTGTAGAGTTCTTCTGTGTATTCTTGCCACAGCTTCTTAGCATCTTCTGCTTCTCTTAGGTCCATACCATTTCTGTCCATTATCGAGCCCATCTTTGCATGAAATGTTCCCTTGGTATCTCTAATTTTCCTGAAGAGATCTCTAGTCTTTCCCATTCTGTTTTTGCCTCTATTTCTTAGTAAAGAATATATTCTGCTGATATCTAACATGTTTAATTTGTAAGATGTTTATTAAATATTTGACATATTTCATTGTGAATAATTTTAATTATAATATATATTGCATTGAAATCTGTTTTAATGGATCAGTTTTTTTAAAAACAACATCCAGCCACTCATATTATGTAATCAAGTAAATAAGCCTCCAACAAATTACCACAAAAGGTTAGGATATTTTTATTTCACAAAACATCCCTGTTACTCATAAGACACCTGAAATTGCCTCCCAATTCCTTTTTAGTCAAATAATAGAGATAATGATGCTTCTCCTCCTGATGTTGCTGATATTCTTAATAATAACTAATATTTTATGTAATGCTTATTCTCTGTCAGATACCATTCAAAGTACTTTACATATATTAACTAATTTATAAACTCATATTGTTTATGAACTTGTCACTTATAGTCAAGAACAGTCTATTTCCACAAATTTACTTACTCTATTCACCAAATTTGACTCTGAATACATTTTGTACATGCTAAGTAGCTTCAGTCAAGTCCAACTCTTTGTGATCCTATGGACTGTAGTCCACCAGGCTCCTCTGTAATGGGATTCTCCAGGCAAGAATACTGGAGTGGGTTGCCATGCCCTTCTCCAGGGGATCTTCCCAACCCAAGGATCGAACCTACCACTCTTGATTCCTCTTATTGTCTCCGGCGGGTTCTTAACCACTAGCGCCTCCTAGGGGAAGCATTTTGCTGCAGCTACTGCTAAGTCGTTTCAGTCCTGTCCTACTCTGTGCGACCCCATAGATGGCAGCCCACCAGGCTCCTCTGTCCCTGGGATTCTCCAGGCAAGAACACTGGAGTGGGTTGTCATTTCCTTCTCCAATGCATAAAAGTGAAAAGTGAAAGACAAGTCGCTCAGTCGTGTCTGACTCTTAGTGACCCCATGGACTCAGCCTACCAGGCTCCTCTGTCCTTGGGATTTTCTAGGCAAGAGTACTGGAGTGGGGTGCTATTGCCTTGTCTGGGGGGAAGCATTTTAGCCTTTTATAAAAGTAAATAAATAAATAAATAAACCCTCTGTGAATTTGCAAATTTGAGGATAAGAAAGGCTGGAGTTCATATTGAAATAAGTGCAGGCCTTAGAAGTAGAAAGCTCTAAGTGTTTAAGACCTGGTTCTTCTAATTCCTAGTATGATGTTGGGCCTAACATTATTTTGACAGGGCTGTGGCTAGCTCAGTAGGATGTTGGAATGAATCAGACAAATAAGCCCTTTTCCCTGTGTGATGGAGCATTAGGCAAAGGGCTTAGCTAGAGGTGCACACCTCCCACTGCCACCTAGCCTGGGTATCCTTGTGCAAAGCATGTCAGCAACTTGTCCCAGAGTCTTTGTTTCTTATTTGATAAAACAAAGATAAACCAACAGATGGAATACTGTGAGGATCACATGAAATAATGCATGCACAAATATTTTGTGTGACAAATATATCTGTGTGACAAATTTTTGTGTGACAAATATATATAATCTCAATCATTCTTTCAGCATATACTGGGTACCTATAATATGGTAAACTCTGGGACGCAGAGATAAAAAGACACAGTCACTCTTTTTAGGGAGGTGGAAATTATAAAATCATAACAATTCAGAGTCTGTTTTCCAGTTTTTGTATATAGGTAGAATATTGATACTGTCCATACATTTTAATTTACACAGATTATACTATTCTTTTAATAGAACAACACATTTTAAAAGGAATCCAATAGTAATAGTAGTAATTTTTGCTACTTGCCAGTCACTGTGAATTTGTCAGAAACCAGGAGGTCTGAGGAGAAGGCAATGGCATACCACTCCAGTACTCTTGCCTGGAAAATCCCATGGACGGAGGAGCCTGGTAGGCTGCAGTCCATGGGGTCGCAAAGAGTTGGACACGACTGAGTGACTTCACTTTCACTTTTCACTTTCACACATTGGAGAAGGAAATGGCAACCCACTCCAGAGTTCTTGCCTGGAGAATCCCAGGGATGGGGGAGCCTGACGGGCTGCTGTTTATGGGGTCACACAGAGTCGGACATGACTGAAGTGACTTAGCAGCAGCAGCAGGAGGTCTGAGAGTGATACTGAGAATATTGAGTAATAGCTAGCAGGATTTAGAAACTGAATTGTGAACTGTGGACACAGCGGTATGCAGAAGGCAACCAGCTATGCCAGCAATTAGCCATTTGTTGTATTACAGGACAATCCTGGGCGTCCTGAAAGAGATGGGACAGTTCAGGAGTCAGGAAAGCAATACAGGTACTCTGGGCCTACTGGGAGTAGCTATTTACCAGTCAATACTATTTCAATATTTTAATTATCTTTAGAGCAAATAGTAGACTAATATAGTTTTATATCTCATAGTTATCACACGTTCATTGTAATGGAAAACTATTCTGCATCCTTCAAACTCAAGTTTGGAAGCTTTCCAGGACCATACATTCCCCTCGCTGCCCACATTAGGTTACATATTCTAAATTATAATATTTTATAAATTATTTTTCTCCTAGTAGAATATTCACTCATATTTTACATACTAGGCAAAAAGCTCTCTTATGAAAAAAGCTCAGGGATTGTATACCAGAGTCTAGTATACTACAGTGTCTGGTACAGAGTAGGTGCTCAGAAATATTTTTGTTGAACAAAATCAGATGGATGGGTAAGTAAATAAATCTTCTATAATACATCTCTAATGTGAGCTTCAATCTAAAAATTGGACTAGTTTAATTAAATATTAGCAGTTAACATGCTCATTTAATAGTTTCAGTGAATTAAATAACTGAAGAAAAGAACAGACGAGTCATGGTAAATTTATTGGCAGATAAATGTCAATCTTTTCTATCATAACTTATAGGATCATTTCCCAAAATGTGTCCTGAGGAATAGTAGTTCCAAAAAATGCTAAAAATGGCTTATCTATTTAAATAAAATAATTCAGTATAAATTTGTTTAACCCAGTGATTCCAAAGTGTTTGGGGCCACAAAATTGACCTTCACATGACTATCGAACACCATATAACTCTTAACTTCAGGAAAATCCTAAATTAATAATATCTTTGTCAATTTAAACAAACTTTTCTTGAATTACCTTTAGCTATTTCTATGTTTGAATTTGAATTTAAAAGTCTTGGGATTTTAATCCCATAATGTCATTTTCAAGTGGCACGGTAAAACTACCTACAAAATAAAAATAATAATTAAAGCCTATAGGCTTATTGCCTCAAACTCCATTTTCCATACTGATACGGAGGAATCAATCACTTACAGTGTGTTTGACTACTTCTACCTGCTGTGATTGACTGAAGCCCTTTGTAGGTCATTTTGTGCAATTATTGAGTCATTACTAGAAACTAAAATTACTTGTTCAATATCTTAATTATCTCAGCAGAATTATAAAACAGTGAATTTTGTTTATTAAACACCAATTTCATCAATTATTTTTTGTTAATGTTATTCTTCAGGTGATGTGCCCTCACTAGAGATAGTAAATGTGAAGATTTAAGAGTCCTTATTGTGACTAAAATGCTACCAAATATATTCATATATAAATGAATGCTAAATGGAACAATAATGAAACACCATGTGGTACTACCATAAAACAATGGCAGATTTTGTAATTCTTTGCCTTAAATTTTTGTATACTTGGAAATACAATAAATTAATACAATTAAAGACTAAAAAAGTATTATTAATTAATTAAATTTATAATAATTTAAAGTGTTGGATAGAAATCATATTAACTGAAAAGGAAGTGCTAAAGTTAGTTGAGATAATAAATATTAAATATTGTAAACAATGTATTTTAAAAATCACTGAAGCTGTAAGTGTAGCTTGAATATTATTAAATCAATACAGAATATCTTTTAGGTTTACATAGGAAAGATAATATGCATATTTCCTTGAGGAGAACAGTTTTTCACTTAATAAAAGTAGGCTATTTTGAACATCTAAATATTTGTACTTCTTGTTACTATTAATCATGATTCTGTGAATTTTCTCATTCTTTGATTACCTTGGATTCCTCCTATTTGAGAGAGTTCTTATACAACCATGACTGAAAATTACATTATCTAGAGCCCAATCCTGGCTTCCCTAGTGGCTCAGTGGTAAAGAAGTCGCCTGGAATGCAGAAGACCTGGGTTTGATCCCTGGGTCGAGAAGATACTCTGGAGAAGCAAATGGCTAGCCATTCCAGTATTCTTGCATAAAGAATTCCATGAACAGAGCAGCCTGGTGGGCTACAGTCCACATGGTCCCAGAAAGTCAGGCACGACTAAGCAACTAACACTTTTACTTTCAAAGTCCAACCCACATATTAGTCTTAAGAGTCATGTTTTCAGATCAAGAGGCAAGCCTGGAGAACTCAGTTAACAGGGCTTTACCAAAAGCCATTACTAGTGAAAACTCGGGACATGACAAGGGAGAAGTTCTCCCACCATCTGATAGGAATAAGAAGTATAAGCTGCACGGGGGGTTCATGTTTGGGAATGCATGTAAGAATTAAAGATTTTAAAATTTAAAAAAAAAAAATAAAAGAATATCTAGAAAAAAAGAAAATGCAAAAACAAACAAACAAAAAAAAGAATAGTATAATATGTGAACATAATTTATTTGTATAACTGGCATAAAGTATAACTGTTTGATTAAAGAATAATAACAGTTTTAAAATTCTTATGTGATAAAGATTAAATTGTACTGACATTGAAATTTTGATAAATAAAAAATGTAGAAAACAATGAAAAAAAAAAAATAAAAAAATAAAATAAAATCTCTCTTGGAGGACAGAGCTTAGTGAGGATAGCTCAAAATTTTATACAGATTTGTTAAAGTCCATCTGCTAAAGGAATTAATTCTGAAGTCTTACAGCATTGATTTATGGAAAAATATAAGCCTCTTAAATACATATACACATTCAGTAGCACACAAAGCATAATATATGTTCAACAAATTGAGAGTTTTATACTTCACTGAAGGATGGTTTTGGGTGGCAGAAACATATGAGTGAGTTAACAGAGAGCCAGGACTCTACCACTGGTCTATTATGGTAAGGAAAAAAGAAAATTTATTATAGAATACGTGGTTAAAAGAGTTCTAGCCAGACTGAATGGAAGACCCAGCAAAAGATATGGAGTACAATCAGAAAGGTAGACAACTGATCATGTGAAAATTGAAAATTACAAATTGCCTGTGGACACCAGCAGTGATATCTGCAGAATTCTCAGGTACCAAGAAATGAAGTCTCCACTGAAACCAGTTAATATGTCTGAATAAGAACTGGGTTTTATATATGACCAGTAGGTTTCAACTCATCACTATGAGGGTTCAAAAGATATCACTTATAACTAGAAGTTTGCTTTAAAAAGGAAGTAGGAGGTGCCCTAAGCCATGAAAGTTTGAAAGTTACCCCAAGAAAGTTGAGTTAACATAAAAGAGACTTTTCTCATAGTAGAGGTTGTGAAATTTTAACTTTATTCTATCAAGAGTAGGCATGTGTGATCCAAACTAAAATGTAAATCAAATTTTTTTTCAGTTTTACAGTCATCAAGTACTATATTTCAAACCTGCTAGATATTTAAATATATGATCTACATTAAAACTGGATATTTGATAGATTATCTCCTATTAACATTTCTATTGATACTTAAAGATAATAATCTAAATTCCATTTATTTTACTAAGATATATCTTGGTTTTCACAAATTCAATGAGATGTTAAAATAAGATTAATATAATTTGACTTTCACTCTTTAAAATATATCAATAATGGGTTTGTGTATATACATATTTGTGTGTATGTATATAAAATGGGCTTCCTTGGTGGCTCAGATGGTAAAGAATCCACCTGAAATATGGGAGACCTGGCTGTGATTCCTGGTTTGGCAAGATCCCCTGGAGAAGGGAATGGATACCCACTCCAGTGTTCTGACCTGGAGAATTCCATGGACTGTATAGTCCATGGGGTCGCAAAGAGTTGGACATGATTGAGCGACTTTCATTTTCATATGTTAAACACATCAAGAACACAGAAGATGTAAGCATCACAATCCTTTTTCTAAAGTAACGATTGGCAATATTTCTCTTTTTATCTATAAGGCAGGGTTCCTCTAGTATCAATGTTATGAAGATGGATTCAGTTCTTTAGAAAATGATGAAATTTTCATAACACAATCTCAATCCAGTATTTAATTTGCTGATTTACATGACTACTTCTCTACACATTTCAAATTTCATTTGAAATTAAATGGCAATTACCCAGTTTACTGTCAAATACACCCATAATTTATGAACAGAATTTTAGGTTGGGAGATATATGACTGGCAAATAAATTTTAAGGATTGAAATGAAAACATAAATATAGTCAGCTATGTGATGGTGGTGGTTTAGTTGCTAAGTCTTGTCCAACTCTTGCAACCTGTTGGACTGTAGCATGCCAGACTCCTCTGTCTATGGTATATCCCAGGCAAAAATACAAGAGTAGGTTGCCATTTCTTTTCCCAGGGGATCTACTTGACCCAGGGATCAAACCCATGTCTCTTGCATTGCAGGTGGATTCTTTTACCATTAAGCCACCAGGGAAACCCATAGTCAGCTATGGAAGAATTTAATTCTAACATCATTATCAACTAATATAGTCAAAGGCCTTAAATGTTACATTGCCATAACTATGAAATATACAATTATATCATGCAAGAAAATGTTATCAGGGAGTTCTTAATGGTTGTTTTAGACCAAGGGTTACTTAGACCATTCTGTCAACTAAATATCTTCTTTTAATTATTGCCATGGGTTCTGTAGACATTATATTAATTAAGTTGCTAAATCTCATAGACCATGCTGCTGCTGCTACTGCTAAGTCGTTTCAGTCGTGTCCAACTCTGTGCAACCCCAAAGACGGCAGCCTACCAGACTACCCCGTCCCTGGGATTCTCCAGACAAGAACACTGGAGTGGGTTGCCATTTCCTTCTCCAATGCATAAAAGTGAAAAGTGAAAGTGAAGTCGCTCAGTAGTGTCTGACTCTGCGACCCCATGGACGGCAGCCCACTAGGCTCCTCCGTCCATGGGATTTTCCAGGCAAGAGTACTGGAGTGGGGTGCCATTGCCTTCTCCCTCATAGACCATAGAGGTTCATAAAGACAGAGGAGTAAAAGAAGTTTCTTTTTTAAGTATTTCAAGGTAAAGTAACTATTTAGCACTAAAAGATACATGATGATATAATGGTTACATTGTTATTAAAATTAAAAGGAAATAAAACAAATGACAAGATTAGGAACTATTTTCAACCTCTACAGACCAATAGAACTCAACTTCCTATTCTCTTAAAACTCAGTAAATGAAATATCTATTTAATTTACGAGGCTTCCCAGGTGGTCCTAGTGGTAAAGAACTTGCCAGTCAATCAATGAAGGAGACATAAGAGACACAGGTTAGATCCCTAGATTGGGAAGATCCCCTGGAAGAGGAGATGGCAGTCCACTCCAGTATTCTTGCCTGGAGAATCCCATGGACAGACGAGCCTGGCAAGCTACAGTTCATAGGGTCACACAGAGAAGAACACAACTGAATTGACTTAGCATGCATGCACAGTTTATATAAGCTTAAAATAATGCGGTTTGTCCATGTATGAAAAGGGGATTAAGATAAGTATTCAAATTCAGCTTGTGAATGTTCTCTCAAAACGTGGTCAATTAAAATTGAAACAATACCTACTACCATATATATAAACTTCCCAGGTGGCTCAGTGGTAAAGAATCTGTCTGCCAGTGCGGGAGATGCAAGAGATATGGCTTCGATCTCTGAGTTGGGAAGATACTCTGGAGAAGGAAATGGCAACCCACTCCAGTACTTTGCTTGGAAAACTGCATGGACAGAGAAGCCCGGCGGGCTACAGTCTATTGGGTCGGAAAGCACTGGATGTGACTGAGTGACTGAGCACATGCACACACACACACACACCACACATACACCACACACACACACACACACACACACACACATCACTGACTATTTCTTAAATTTTGCTGACAAAGCTATGCCCACTGTCTTTATCAGAAAAATAGCCTATTTGTCCATGTTCTACACTCCCATGGAAGTAAACTACACTTAAATTGTCCAAACCAAAAGGGGTGATATTCTCTTACTATATCATGCTCCCACCTTCAATCCTGAAATCATAAACATTGACTCACATTGATAGTTATTAAGTTAGAGGAGATATTTCAAGATTAGATGCTGAAATATGATTCCCTGCCTTTTTATAAACAATATATAAAGGAAAATAGGAAAAGCTGATCATCTAAACAAAATTAGAAAACAATGCATTTAGACAGAATTGCTTTGATGCTGTGCTCTATTTTCAAACTTTATGATTTTTAAAATTCTGTAATACAGAGGAAACTGTTTTTCAGTTACACTTTCACAAAAATTGTATTTTAAATTTAAGTTCTAAGGAAAAGCGCTTTTTCTTCCTGGAGAAATATTTGTGATAGTGAGAAATTTGTGATAGTGAGAAACCATTTGTGATAGTGAGAAATACAAAACATTTTTCCTTTTAATTGTGATTGCTGGATTTAAATTTTATGCTTCATCACAATTTTTTTTAACTATCTGTACCTCATGGTTAGACAATATGCTTCTCATTCATCCCATATAGTTGATTATCTCTTTCATTAAATAGTATCTTTATTCACTGCATGTCCAAATTTTACTAAAAGAAATCCTAATATCTTTTGATTTACACCAAGATAACATGTCTAGCTATTGTGAATATTTTCACTCTTTGGGAAATCAAGGCTTAAGATAACTCAGATAGCAATTAGTAACTTCACAATTCAACACTCAACTTCTGATCATCAAATTCTATTCTTTCCCACTATATTACGCTGCATCCCTGATAATTTTATTTATTTTGTTCAGTGACAGTGCACACACACTTAAGTCAAAACCTTTCCAAATGTAAAATATAGAGTAACTACTCTGATGTTATTTCCAAATTATATTATGTGCATCTAAAATGCCAAGGGTCTCAGTGTAATTGGAGTTTATGTGAATTTTCAATAGAATTTGAAAGGTCTGTCCATTAAGTATGATTTTCTTACCAAAATGATGCATTGCTGATCTGAAAACGCTACTCTCTTTTAGAATATTACAAAACATTTTATACATAAATTGAAAATACATTCTATTACTATTAGCATACTTTTGTTGAATTAAAACTAAGTGTCTACAAAATGTTGATATGCATAAAAAGAATCATATCAACAGTATTATGGAAGACAAAAGAAAAATCAAACTGTGGTAAAATCTCTAAAGATTTAGAAGACTATAAGATTACTCATATATTTACATATTTGGAATTATTTAAATGCTGTAATTCCTAAATATGCATGCCAAACAGAGTTTTATGAATACAGCAATTGTATCTTTGTATATTAAAAATAACTTAAAATGAAACTGTTGTAATACTATTTCACACTTGAATATCTGATAAAAAATTATAGTTTTTAATAAACATCCTATAGATGTAATATTTTCTCTATGGTTGTCTTCTGAAAATTTCCTTCCAATATAGAAATTAAGAAAAACTGATTATTCATCCAAATAGAAAATAATAGATTTTAGGCTT
Organism: Ovis aries; assembly: GCF_016772045.2. Classification (NCBI taxonomy): domain Eukaryota; kingdom Metazoa; phylum Chordata; class Mammalia; order Artiodactyla; family Bovidae; genus Ovis; species Ovis aries. The sequence continues at coordinate 64,366,658 of NC_056062.1, read as the reverse complement.
ATAAGTGACAATAATATGGGTATTTGTATAAATAAATAAGAGAACTTGAAAACACCACAGATAAAGAAAAGTTTCACTATTACGTGTGAAGTAGCACTATTCAAGTTCTCATTAAAAGAGATTAATGTAAATTAAATATAAGAATCTTATTTAAAATCAAAGACTAATATGGAAAAATGATATTGAAATCTTCCTTTGAGGGAGAATTGAAAATTGAAAAAGGAAAAGTTTTAAAGCATAGAACAGATAACAATAGAACTTTAAAAGAAGATATTTCCAATATAAATAAATTTTGGGGGTATGCTTTATTTGTTTTAGATAGGAGTGAATATATTCAATGTGGGACCAAGGGGAGAAAAAGCATTTTCTGTATTAAAGACATTTCATTTAAATCATGATTTTTCTGACTACTTTTGGGTCAGAACATAATATTTGTCAGTGTGTATCTTCAAACTCTACATAACCCTATTTAAATTGCTATATATAAAATAATAAAGAAGCCAGTCTATAACATAACTGAAAGGAAACTCTATGGGGGAAAGCATATTGCTGTATCTATGTGCCTAGACTGTCAATTACAAGATCAATTATGGGGCAAGCTATTAAAAATAGCTAGTGGTACTTAGGAATCTTAGGAGTTTTCAGTTTATTTTCATGATATAAATAATACAGATTAAACAAAAACACTATGGGGAAAAACATCAATCTTTGGAAACAGAATATAAATCAATAATAATTACAAGTACTCAATAAGTATTTGAGTTATTAGGAAATCATGCCACATGGAGACCTGGTGGTAACTTTTGAGTAGAATATTCCACAAAATTTTCTGTCTTGAATTGGTTACAATTTAGATACTACTGAAATTATATGGTAGCACAAAACAATCTAAAAATCACGATTGTCATTTCATGTCTGGGCATGTACTCAGCATGTCAGATTATGGAATTATGAATTTTATAGCTACGTAAGTTAGCCTAGCAGAGTATCTGTTAATCCAAATTTCTTTGATTATAGTTTCAATAATTACTTCTCCAACTGAACTTCTGTGATTTAGGTAAAATGTTTTTTGAAGATAATGCAGTTGGAAAAATCAAAACTGAATCAAGAAAGTTTTAAAAGGATACAGTGCAAAGGTGTGTTTTTATATATTAAAACTTTTCCTTGATTTTATTATAAAATTATAGCTTACATTTTCTCAGGCCACCTTATCCCCTCTATAGTGTGAAGATACTGATTATATCTAAAGTCACTCTAATTTGAGCTCCTTTTCCTGCTGAAAATAGAAATAATTCATGGCCCATAAAACACTTCCTATTTTGCTACATTAAATTTTTTTATATGTTACTCTTCAGTACTGAAACTGGATGGGCAATGCAGGAAAATCAAATCAAATCTTGAAAATACTATAAAAGTCAATTTAAGATCAATCAGTAGAATATTGATAATTAAGTATACAAATCTACTAACAATTTTGTACTACTCTCTTATAATGCAAAACAACCTATCTAAAGATACCATTTTCATGAAACCATACAGCATACAGCAAATGAAATACCACTTTAGTTTTTAAGACAGGACATCTATTTTTTTTTTCTCTCTGAAAGTTGTACATTTCAATATAAAATAAGTGCTACTTTATTTCTATCAGATAAAGAGTACATCTTACTGAAGGATTCCATGAATCGAGCAGAAAGGATCACCACATGAGTCAAAGATGATAATCATTTGAATATCTGCCATGCCATCTGCCTTAACTCATTGTAGAGGGAAATCAGAGCCATAAAATCATGTGAGTGGAAAACTCCATAAGGAAAGGGGTGAACCCAGAAATAAAGAGGCTCTACAAAAACTATTTATTTTCAATTAAAAAGTCCTCTTATTTCTGAAGTACACAAAATTTTTTAAAATTTAAGTTAAAAACTCAGCAAAATCTGACTGCAAGTTTTAAAATGACACTGGCTAAAATCATAAGATTTAGGTAATATGCCCAGTGAACTTCGTCTAAAATCTTGAGTTAAAATCTTTGGAATTTTTATTACAATGACACCCAATACACTATTACAAATTCCAATCATATTAATCTTTTGCTATTATTGTGAGAAACGTATTGACAGGGTAGCTGTAGAAAGGTTACTGGCATACAAAATATAAATTGTTAAAATCTGTATTCCAGAAAACAATATGTAGTCTAATACTGTTTTAGTTATTAACTATAAGCTGCCTAAAGCCATCATATTAAGTTCCCAAAGTGCTTAATACTGAAGATTACTAAAAAGGAAAGCATTGTAAAAAAAATAGATAAATGGAAATATGTAACTGTGGCAATGTTCACTGAATAGTAGCTAACACACTGCTGAGAATGAAATGAATTATTTACGTAAGTAGTCTGAGGATAAAGTGCACTAAATCCACATAATATTACTAAACATTACAGAAGATACATTTTTATTAATACTACACCTCATAATAATTAAGCTCTAAACAGAGATTTTTAAAGTTAATATAGCCAATACTATATCACACTTATTCAAAATTATACCTGTTAATAAAAACGGTAGCCAGCAATCTTAACAAAGTTAACTAAAATAGCATCCACAAAAACACTGTATATGGAAATGGATTTCAATTGATGAAGAGTCTGTTCAGAATTTTTTGAATTTTCTGCAGTGTTTTGTGGTACATGTTTAGGTAGCATGTCCCACTGCTGAAGCACTTTCTTAAAGATAAATATTACATGTTACACATTATCTTTTAAAGGTTATAATATTCTTTATTCTGGACAGTGTGCTATAAAACCCAACTAACTTTTATACTGCAATTTAGTTATGATCACAATGTTGCCTCAGCAAGAAAATGGCCATTTTTGCTTACTCAAATTACCATGTTTTACAGCTAAAGATATTTTGCCTCTAACATAAAATGCAGTTGTGTATACCAAAATCATTTTACACGTCAAAAGAGACAGAGGTATTAATTAAATATACCTTGATATGGAGCACTAAATCCACGATATCGATGATTGCTGTCTGTAACAAAATGCAGTCTGAGCCAGTTTTTGTTGCTGATAATTGGTGGTGGTATATTCATTCCAGATAACCTGAATTATGGAAGACAACAACAAACAAATTAAAAAGCTTTTCAGTAGTAAACATTTTCACTGAATTGGGACCCCAAAAAAGTTTACATGTATACAATATTCATAACTGTTCACTGCTACCTTTTTAAGCACAAGTGAAATAGTTGTTTTATGCATAGAAGTCAATCATAGAACTGTACAATTTCAAAATAAGCTGTTCCAAAAACGTTTCATATAGGGGTAAAATCAACTGGAAACTAAATGTAATTTTTGATTCTCTCAAATTTATTAAATAGATAATAATAAACATAATGGCTGCTTAGCTAATAGTGTTGGTCACTGCATAATCTATGTATGTACTGATATAGTATAATTACAAAACAGACTTTAAAGCAATTGATACAGTTTTTTTCCATTTTATATATTTTTAACATTTCACATTCAATGGAACATTTCACTATCTCATAGAAAAAGCACTATTTTAATGTAACTTCATAGGATTGTACATTTGTATGATTAGCTTTCATTATAATACTATAAGGCACTAGAGTTCTGCTCCAATTGACAGAAAACAGATTGTATTTTGGATATATACTTAGTCACCATGTATCTAGTCACAAAGATTATTGCATAATCTCCTTAAAGCAAATATTTAAAATTATGCCCCAGATATTGGTCATGATTAACAGATGAAATAACTTTCAAAGCTCTATAATCTTTTGAAGATTTCCAGCAAAGCAGTTTTTCTGATTTAATTCAACAAAAAAATACCACCCTATAAACCTAACTATTTAAATAGCAGATGTGAGTTATAAAGCCAAGGTAAAATGCTCTCAAAAGACTATTACATCATGAAGCAGAATTCTAGAAATGGTTTCCTAATACCACTATATGACATATCTTTCCCAATCTTCAAAACTTATACTTTTCTTCCTTTCTTCATAGGAAGACAAACAAGACCACTTGGGTGTGTGTGTGTGTGTGTGTGTGTGTGTGTGTGTGTGTGTGTGTGTGTGTGTGTGTGTGTGTGTGTGTGTTGGGGCAGGAGATTACAACTCTTCTCTCAATGCCTGGCAGTCATTCATTCTCGGAGACAGGTGGGGGAGATTAGAATATCCATCCTTGCACATGTAATCAGTAGTGAAGTGTAGACAGTGAAGCAAAAACATTTTATTCTATATCCTTCCCTTTTTTTCATTTCCTAGGATGCTTGGGAGCTAGCCATCGCTTTTAGTGGATGACCACCTGCCACAGCACAGAAGTTATGAATTCACATTCATTCTATCACTGTGCCCAAGAATGTGTACAATGGGCTTAGCAACAGTATTGTGAAATTCAATGTTCATGGATTCTAAGATGAACAAGGTGGGTTCTGTCACATATGTTTCTCATTTCTCCACCAGCTTTGGAATGAATTTTCTTTAACTTATCCCTATCGGTGTATTACATGGATACAGAAACAGTATGGACCTAACCATACAGAAATGGTAAAGACCTAACAGAAGCAGAATACATTAAGAACAGGTGGCAAGAATACACAAAGCAACTAAAGAAAAAATATCTTAATGATCCCAGATAATCAAAATGGTGTGATTACTCACCTAGAGCCAGACATCCTGGAGTGTGAGGTTAAGTGGGCCTTAGGAAGTATCACTATGAACAAAGCTAGTGTAGGTGATGAAATTCCATATGAGCTATTTCAGATCCTAAAAGATGATGTTGTCAAAGTGCTGCACTCAATATGCCAGCATATTTGGAAAACACAGCAGTAGCCATAGGATTGAAAAAGGTCATTTTTCATTCCAATCCCAAAGAAGGGCAATGCTGAAGATTGTTCAAACTACTGCACAGTTGCGCTCATCACACACACTAGCAAAGTATGCTCAAAATTCTCCAAGCCATGATTTAACAGTACATGAACTGAAAACTTCCAGATGTTCAAGCTAGATTTAGAAAAGGCAGAGGACCAGAAATCAAATTGTCAACATCCATTTGAACACAGAAAAAGCAAGAGAATTCCAGAAAAGCATCGGTTTCATTGACTATGCTAAAGCCTTTGACTGTGTGGATCATAACAAATGTGGAAAATTCTTAAAGAGATGGGAATACCAGACCACCTTACCTGTCTCCTGAGAAATCCGTATGTGGGTCAAGAAGGCAATTAGAACTGGACATTGAACAACACACTGGTTCCAAACTGGAAAAGGAGTACGTCAAGGCTGTACTGACAATATACAGCCTGTACATCAAGGCTGTATATTGTCACCCAGCTCATTTAACTCACATGTAGAGTACATCATGTGAAATGCCAGGCTGGATGAATCACGGGCTGGAATCAAGATTGCCAGGAAAAATAGCAAAAACAATATCCTCTGGATCATGGAAAAAGCAAGAGAGTTTCAAAAAAACATCTATTTCTGGTTTATTGACTATGCCAAAGCCTTTGACTGTGTGGATCACAATAAATTGTGGAAAATTCTGAAAGAGATGGGAATACCTGACCACCTGACCTGCCTCTTGAGAAATCTGTATGCATGTCAGACAGCAACAGTTAGAACTGGACATGGAAAAACAGACTGGTTCCAAATAGGAAAAAGAGTACGTCAAGGCTGTATATTGTCACCCTGTTTATTTAACTTCTATGCAGAGTACATCATGAGAAACGCTGGACTGGAAAGAGCACAAGATGGAATCAAGATTGCCGGGAGAAATATCAATAACCTCAGATATGCAGATGATACCACCCTTATGGCAGAAAATGAAGAGGAACTAAAAAGCCTCTTGATGAAAGTGAAAGAGGAGAGTGAAAAAGTTGGCTTAAAGCTCAACATTCAGAAAACGAAGATCATGGCATCTGGTCCCATCACTTCATGGGAAATAGATGGGGAAACAGTGGAAACAGTGGCTGACTTTATTTTGGGGAGCTCCAAAATAACTGCAGATGGTGACTGCAGCCATGAAATTAAAAGACACTTGCTCCTTGGAAGAAAAGTTATGACCAACCTAGATAGCATATTCAAAAGCAGAGGCATTACTTTGCCTACTAAGGTCTGTCTAGTCAAGGCTATGGTTTTTCCTGTGGTCATGTATGGATGTGAGCGTTGGACTGTGAAGAAGGCTGAGCACCGAAGAATTGATGCTTTTGAACTGTGGTGTTGGAGAAGACTCTTCAGAGTCCCTTGGACTGCAAGGAGATCCAACCAGTCCATTCTGAAGGAGATCAGCCCTGGGATTTCTTTGGAAGGAATCATCCTAAAGCTGAAACTCCAGTACTTTGGCCACCTCACACGAAGAGTTGACTCACTGGAAAAGACTCTGATGCTGGGAGGGATTGGGGGCAGGAGGAGAAGGGGACAACAGAGGATGAGATGACTGGATGGCATCACTGACTCGATGGGCATGAGTTTGAGTGAACTCTGGGAGTTGGTGATGGACAGGGAGGCTAGCGTGCTGGATTCATGGTGTCGCAAGGAGTCAGACACGACTGAGCGACTGAACTGAACTGAACAGATATGCAGATGACACCATCCTTATGGCAGGAAGCGAAGAGGAACTAAACAGCTTCTTGAGGAAAATAAAAGAGGAGAGTGAAAAAGCTGGCTTAAAATTCAACGTGCAATAAATAAGATCATGGCATCTGATCCCATCACTTCATACCAAACACATGGGAAAACAATGGAAACAGTGAGAGACTTTATTTTCTTGGGCTCCAAAAGTGATTGCAGCAGTGAAATTAAAAGATACTTGCTCCTTACAAGAAAAGCTATAATGAACTCAGACACCATATTAAAAAGCAGAGACATTACTTTGCCAACAAAGGCCCATCTAGCCAAAGCGATGGTTTTTCTAGGAGTAATGTATGGATGTGAGAGTTGGGACCATAAAGAAAGCTAAGTGCCAAAGAATTGATGCTTTTGAACTGTGGTGTTGGAGAAGACTCTTAAGAGTCCCTTGGACTGCACAGAGATCCAACCAGTCAGTCCTAAAGGAAATCAGTACTGAATATTCATTGAAAGGACTGATGCTAAAGTTGAAGCTCCAATATTTTGGCCACCCGATGTGAAGAATGGACTCATTGGAAAAGATCGTGATGCTGAGAAAGATTGAAGACAGGAGAAGGGGATGACAGAGGATGAGATGGTTGGATGGCATCACCGACCTGATGGACATGAGTTTGAGCAAGCTTTGGGAGTTGGTGAAGGGCAGGGATTCTGGCGTGCTGCAGATCATGGGCTCACAAAGAGTAAGGTACGGCTGAGCAACGGAACTGAACTGAATCAGTGTCTTATTTCCTCTTTTCTTAGCATGACTGTTCATAAGTAGAGCCGGCTGCTTTTTTTTTTTTTTTAATGCATCTGAATTGAGTAAATAAATATTTGTAAAATGCATGCTTAATTTTAAAATTCACCTTTTAAAAATTTACTTCATTTCTTTCATAAAGTGCAGTATCCAGATTATATTTAGTTTTGTTTCCTTTCTGGGTGGCTTCGTTTAAACAAAAGTTCAATGAAAAAAAGTTGGATTTGCTACAATTATATTTTCAGTACACAGCATGCCAGATTTTGATTTATAATTTTATGCTCTTCAATTCCCTAATTCAATGAGCATAAACACCCATTAGGGAAAGTTTAAATTATTTTTGATAGGCTGCACACATTTCTAAATATAGAGAGAATACATGGATGGTTGTAAAAGACTAAAGTATAGAGTACGGAGAATGACCTTTAGAAAATCGAACAGATAAAAAGCAACTCAACAAGGACATCAAGAAAAGTGTGAGAGGAAAGAAGATGATACAGACAATAAAAATGATAAACTTTCCACCTTTCTCAGCAACATCAAAAATAATTCCAGCAATAGAATGGAATAAAAAGACAAGTAATAGCTACTATGGAACTAGTTTATAAACTGAATTCAGCTTCAGGAATTGAGAAAGATAGAACTGAAGATGTTAGAGCAGAATTATCCAGAAAGCAAAATATGCATGAGGTTGAGCAAAAAATGACAATTTAAGAGAGGTGGGACCAAACAGATATTCCTGACAGATCAGTGCTTATTCTCATTAAGCCTAACAGTAGACAAACCAAGACACCGAACTAGAGATAGAAAGCAAGTGCACCAAAGACCCATTTGCCACCAGAGAAGAAAACTATTTAGCTTCATTGGTTATAAGGGAGTCACATGGAGTTTCCAAATTGCTCTTAGTATTACTCACTATTTAAACATGATTTATACAATATGACTTCATGACTTATGGAGCAATCTAGTAAATGAATTTTCATATATGTGTAATATATTTCACATGTTATCAGGAGGTCTGAGAAATGGAGGTCTGAGATTATGTGCCAACTAGAAAGATTACATTAAATTAACTAATTATGATAATTAATTTCTTAAATACTAACAGAGATATTTCTTAAATATAACTCATTGTTATCCCTATATGAAGCTACTATGGTTACTTGAAGGTAGGCCCATATGGATTCATTCTAGTATAAAGCCAGTGAGAATCACCTCTTGGTACTGAAAGAAATTAAGTATACTCTTTATTTTCTGAGCATTTACTATGTGACAAACATTGATGTTAAGGGTTGGAAATATAATTGTAAACAACACCAGCAAGATCTGTGGTCTTACAAACAAATAAGATAACATAAACAAATGAGTAAGATATTTTCAGAGGGTGGCAAAAGATGTATCCAAAAAAAAAAAAAAAGAGCAACCTGATAAAGAATTTCTAGCAATAAAATTTCAATTTGTCTGTTATCTTCTGCATTTTACACTTGAAACAGCGATACTCATGATTTTCTATTGTAAAAGTATAATTATTAACTTGGAGTTAATATAGGAGTATTATATCCAAAACAATAATGATAACAATAAATGTCATACACTTGTAACCTATGATAGTTATTTATTTCCAAAAAGAATTTAACACATGCCATTTGAGTAATTAATAAATGTGAATGAGCACAGTAAATTAATAATAGCATCAAAGTTCATTGCACATTCAATATAGGATACTGACAATAATACAATATGATCTGCCATAATTAATCTTTGCTAAAATTGCTTTTATTTATATAATTTTCTAGAGAAATAACTAAATCATAAATTGGTATTAAAATTAAATGCAATGTTTTATTTTTATAGATACTACCTTAAAGAATATGATTATAACCCTTACAAGATTGTTTCAAAACTCAATGTATGGCAAAACCAATACAATATTGTAAACTAATTAGCCTCCAATTAAAATAAATTTATATTAAAAAAAAAACTCAATTAAGTGTAAGAAACTAAAAGAACCAGAAGTCTTTACCACTTTTTAAAAAAAAGACCTAGAACTATTCTGAGCTTATTCCTTTGGTTTATAACTCTCTTCTCAGATCCTCATAGCTGTTTTTGGTGGATCTCTGGTTCTCAGCTTTCTCAAAGTCAGCATTTCCAACAACAGAAGTCATCTTTGGCGGTCTGATCTGCTTTCTCTCATCTTTAGTAACTGTCAGTTCAATTCAGTTTAGTCTCTCAGTCGTGTCCAACTCTTTGTGACCCCATAAATTGCAGCACGCCAGGCTTCCCTGTCCATCACCAACTCCCGGAATTCACTCAGACTCACGTCCATCAAGTCGGTGATGCCAAACAGCCATCTCATCCTCTGTGTCCCCTTCTCCTCCTGCCCCCAATCCCTCCCAGCATCAGGTCTTTTCCAGTGAGTCAGCTCTTTGCATGAAGTGGCCAAAGGATTGTAGTTTCAGCTTCAGCATCATTCCGTCCAATGAACACCCAGGACTGATCTCCTTTAGGATGGACTGGTTGGATCTCCTTGCAGTCCAAGGGACCCTCAAGAGTCTATGAAAGTGGAAGTGAAATTGCTTGGAAGTCGCTCAGTGGTGTCCGACTCTTTGCGACCCCATGGACTGTAGCCTACCAGGCTCCTCCCTCCATGGAATTCTCCAGGCAAGAGTACTGAAGTGAGTTGCCATTTCCTTCTCCAGGGGATCTTCCCAACCCAGGAATCGAACCCGGGTCTCCCACAATCGAGGCAGACGCTTTAACCTCTGAGCCACCAGGGCCTCAAGAGTCTACAGACACAGTCAAATCTAAACCCATGATTTTTGAAATCATCACCTGGCAGACACCACAATTCTCCCACTTTCTCCTAATTTTAGTGCTTTCTCTTTCTTGCTCTCTCACTCTCTCACTTTGTCCCCACTCTCCTTCTTTTACCTCTTTTGACCCTCTTTCTCTGGGACTGAGATAAGAGTCACTCCTCATGCTTCTTTGTTCTCCAAGATTGCGTTATCATGTTAATTGTCTTATATTGAGCTCTAATTAATTTCTAAAATTCATTCTTTCATCTTAACTCAGGGTCTTTTCACATACTACTCTTTAAGACTGAAATAAGTACCATGTTTTTAACATTTTCTTACTTTTTGAAACTAGCCTTAAAGTTTCAAGGTTAATATAAATGCTCATTCTCCTTCTCTGCCCTCACGGAGCACCTGTGAATATTGTTATCACATCATTTATTATTTTGTATAATAGTAAGTTTCTATCTTCAGTTTTATTTTATATTTTATTGAAATAGTCATTAAGTCCCTAGTGCTGAACACAATGACTGATGAAAAGTATGTATACACTGAAATTGTTTATCAAGAAAATAAATGAATATAAACTTGATACATGCCTGATCTTTCTATATCTAAGCATTCATTCATATTTTTAATGTAAATTGTCAATAATTCCATCTCATACCATTATCAAATGCTTTCATTCTTTTAAGGTCCATCTAAAGTTATATTTCCTTCAGAGTTCCTCAGTTTTCTTAGCTGAAGGTTATTCCTCTGTTAAACTCTTCTTTTGGCACTTAATACTGATTTCATCTTATTATATATATTCTGCAAATTATAAGAATTTGGAAAATGAGCCACACTGGATTTATCGTGGAATCCACAAGCACATTTCAAACTATACTGATCATATAAAGTAATCCCTTTTTACAAAACTTCTCAAAGTGTGTGCTATAGAAATTAGCCACCAAAAATGCTTTTGGGGATGAGGGAAGGTACACTAGTCAAAAGGCTTTTGAGTTATTCTTTTGTAACTGTATCCTCCTCTCATAGTTTTTAAAAAATATGTTTTAACAAAGAATTCCTTAAATGTATTTCAACAAAGACTCTCCTCTCTTCACATTTCACCTTAAAGTCAAATTATATGCAGTGGAATTAGTTTAATGAACCCTTTCAGAAACCACTGATGTTATTTATGTCTGCTTAGGAATGTATTCCACAGTCCCAAGAAAAATCGACATCTTTAAACATAGTCAAAATGAAAAACTAATATGCTTTCTATTACGTTCTGCAGTATAAGTAGATATACTATCTTAACAACAAAATTAATCCATTTATGGATGGCATCAAAAGCACTAATATTTCACTCTATTCAAGTCATGAATATTCTGTGTGTGGTGTACAGATAGTGACACTGACAAGACTGTATGTTTTTGTCACAGACTTCTGACTCTGCTCTTGGTTAGATGTTTGAAAGCCACTGGCCTACAGAACATACAATCCTATATGGTTTTAACAAGATCATTAAGAAGCTAAGTATTGTGTTAGATAGTCCAACTTCTCAAAAGCCAGACGCAATAAAGAATTTGCAAGGCATATAAGAGAAGTAGCCACACAAAGTGTTCTCTTTCCCCCTTCAGCCACACACCCTACTTATATATCCTTATCTGCCCCCCACTCTGTTTTACCACTTATCCCCCACTTCTATGACCTATCTTTCAGATACATGTTATCTTATAATAGCTGAACAGTACTACCACCAATTCAAAATTAAACTTGTAATTTCAGTCAGTCAGTTTAGTCGCTCAGTCATGTCCGACTCTTTGCAACCCCATGGACTGTAGCAACCTGGCAAAAAAAAAAAAAAAAAAATCCAGATCTAGATTCTTTAAGAGAGAATTTTAGTAAACATAAAGAACTTCAACAATTTTTCTCATTCTTTCCAGAAAATAAGAGGAGTGAACACTTCTCAACTCATTTTGCAAGGCTAGAATTACCCTGATAATAAAACCAGATTCAGTTCAGTTTAGTCGCTCAGTAGTGTCCAACTCTTTGTGACCCCATGAACTGCAGCATGCCAGGCCTCCTTGTCCATCACCAACTCCCGGAGTTCACTCAAACTCATGTCCATCAAGTCAGTGATGCCATCCACCCATCTCATCCTCTGTCGTCCCCTTCTCCTCCTGCCCCCAATGCTTCCCAGCATCAGAATCTTTTCCAATGAGTCAACTCTTCGCATGAGGTGGACAAAGTACTGGAGTTTCAGCTTTAGCATCATTCCTTCCAAAGAAATCCCAGGGCTGATCTCCTTTAGAATGGACTGGTTGGATCTCCTTGCAGTCCAAGGGACTCTCAAGACTCTTTTCCAACACCACAGTTCAAAAGCATGAAGTCAGTACAAAAACAAAAATACAAAATCAAAAAAAAAATCTACAAACCAATTTATCTCATGAACTTAGATGCAAAATTCTCAATAAAATATTAGCACATTAAATCCAGAAAACTAGAAGAGAATTATATATCATGATCCAGTGAGATTTATTAAGAGTTATATAAGGTTAGCTCAACATTTGAAAAATCAATGTAATCCACCATCTAAACAGGCTATAGAGGAAAATTTAAACGATCAAATCAATGGACACAGAAAAAGCATTTGAAAAAATCCAGCAGACATTCATGATAAAAGCTCCCAGCAAATTAGGAACAAATGGAATATCTTCAACTTGATAGAGATCATATACCAAAAACCTATAATACAATTAACATCACATTTAATGTTGAACCACTGGATGACTTTTATTAAGATTAGGAACATGACCCATCATTCTCATTCATGTTCTAGAGAATGCAATAAAGCTTAGAAAATAAATAAAAGAAACATATTAGAAAGAAACTAACTGTCCTATTTGAAGATGACAAGATTATTTATGTAGAAAATCTCAACCAGTATATAAAATGAGTTCTCGAATAAACAAACACATTCAGCCAAGTCACTGGATACAAGATGAACATAAATCATTCACATTTCTAAATAGTTACAATGAACATGAGGAAATTGAAATAGTTTAAAATCACAATGCAATTTAAAATTGTTTGAAATAAAACTAAATTCTGAGTTTCAGTACATTGCTTACAGGGTCTGTCTCAAAAACATTACAAAATGCGGTGAAAGAAATCAAAGACATAAATATATAGACCAACATACCACATTCCTTAATTGGAGACTTAGCATAATAAAGAAGACAATTCTCCACAAAATGATCCTCAAAACTATTAAACATGTATTAAATACAATTCCTGTTGAATTCTCAGCAAATTGTTTTCATAGATATTGACAAGACAATTATAAATGTATATGGAAAGGTAAGGATCCAGAACATTTAAAACAAATTTTACAAAGAAGAATGAAGTGCAAATAAGCCATAGTCTTTCTGTTTGCTTCAGCAAATGGAAAATGATAGGCAAAAAATGAAACAATATAAATTTTCATAATTTATACAAAAACATTAGCCCAAGCTTCATGACAGACTTACATGTGAAACATAAAAGTATCATAAAACACTTTGAAAAACATATAAAAGTAAATTTGAGGGATGTAGGCTAAACGAAAAGTTTTAGACTTTAATTCAAAACCATAATTCAGAAGAAAAAAATGGATAAAGTCGGTCTCATAAAAATTAAATACTTTAGTGATACAGAAGATATTATACACAAGGCATAATATGGAAAATAATATTTACATACCACACCACTCTTATGGCAGAAAGTGAAGAACTAAAGAGACTCTTGATGAGAGTGAAAGAGGAGAGTGAAAAAGTTGGCTTAAAGCTCAACATTCAGAAAACTAAGGTCATGGCATCCAGTCAATCACTTCATGGGAAATAGATGGGAAACAGTGGAAACAGTTGCTGACTTTATTTTTCTGGGCTCCAAAATCACTGCAGATGGTGATTGTAGCCATGAAATTAAAAGACACTTACTCCTTGGAAGGAAAGTTATGACCAACATAGACGGCATATTCAAAAGCAAAGACATTACTTTGTCAAGAAAGGTCCATCTAGTCAAGGCTATGGTTTTTCCAGTAGTCATGTATGGATGTGAGAGTTGGACTGTAAAGAAAGCTGAGTGCTGAAGAATTGATGCTTTTGAACTGTGGTGTTGGAGAAGACTCTTGAGAGTCCCTTGGAGTGCAAGGAAATCCAACCAGTCCATCCTAAAGGAGATAAGTCCTGGGTGTTCTTTGGAAGGACTGATCTTGAGGCTGAAACTCCAATACTTTGGCCACCTGGTCTGACTGACTGACTCATTGAAAAGACCCTGGTCTGGGAAAGATGGAGGGCAGGAGGAGAAGGGGACGACAAAGGATGAGATGGTTGGATGGCATCACCGACTCAATGGGCATGAGTTTGGGTGAACTCCAGGAGTGGTGATGGATAGGGAGGCCTGGCATGCTGTGGTTCATGGGGTCACAAAGAGTTGGACATGACTGAGTGACTGCACTGAATCAAACCACATATCTGACAAAGTATTTGTATATAGAAAACATAAAGACTTTTTAACCTCAACCAGTAAAAAAGGCAAAAAAATATAATGAGCAAAAGATATAAATAGACATTATACTGAAGAGGGTATAAATTGGAAAATAAGTATACAAATCTATATTCTACATTATTAACCACAAAAAATGCAAATGAAATGCCCAGTAAGATACCATGATATACCTGTTACAACACTTTAAATAGAGTCACACTTTAAAAAGAGTGACTCCAGCAAATATGAGGATATGGAGAAACTGAACCACCCATATACTGCTGTCGGAAATGTATAATGTATAGCCACTCTGGAAAAGAGCACCATAGCCTCTTAGAAAATTAAAATTGTACTTGCCATACAACCTGTAATTATACTCTTGAGCATTATGCCAGAGATAGGAGAAATTTTAGTCACACAGAAATTTATAATCTTCAAAAACTGCTTGAGAAAACTCAAATTCTCACAACAGATGAAAGAGTCAATAAATTGTAGCACATCCATATCATGGAATACTACTCAGCAATTAGTTCAGTTCAGTTCAGTTCAGTCCCTCAGTCATGTCCGACTCTGTGACCCATTGGACTGCAGCATGCCAGGATTCCCTGTCTATCACCAACTTCGGCGCTCACTCAAACGCATGTCCATTGACTCGGTGATGCCATCCAACCTTCTCATCGCATATTGTCCCCTTCTCCTCCTGCCTTCAATCTTTCTCAACATCAGGGTCTTTTCCAATAAGTCAGTTCTTCGCATCAGGTGGCCAAAGTATTGGAGTTTCAGCTTCAGCATCAGTCCTTTCAATGAATATTCAGGACTGATTTCCTTTAGGATGGACTGGTTGGATCTCCATGCAGTCCAAGAGACTCTCAGGAGTCTTTGGCACTCAGCTTTCTTTACAGTCCAACTCTCACATTGGTAGGAAATGGCAAACCTCTCCAATACTCTTGCCTGGAGAATTCCATAGACAGAGGAGGCTGGCAGGCTACAGTCCATGGGGTCACAAAAGTCAGACATGACAGTGACTAACACATACGCACACACACACACACACACATACACACACACAGAGGCAGTTGTATGGAGAAGGAAGGAAATGGCAACCCATTCCAATACTCTTGCCTGGAGAATCCCATGGACAGAGGAGCCTGGAGGGCTAAAATCCATGGGGTCGCAAATAGACACAACCGAGTGAATAACACACACACAGAAACACACATACACACACACATACATACACACACACTGTCACATCCATACACGACTAGTGGAAAAACCATAGCTTTGACTAGATATACCTTTGTTGGCAAAGTAATGTCTCTGCTTTTTAATCTGCTGTCTAGGCTGGTCACAGTTTGTCTTCCAAGAAGTGTTTTTTTAATTTCATGGCTGCAGTCACCATCTGCAGTGATTTTGGAGCCCAAAAAAATAAAGTCTCTCACTGTTTCCATTGTTTCCCCATCTATTTCCCATGAAGTGATGGGACTGTATGCCATGATCTTCATTTTCTGAATGTTGAGTTTTAAGCCAACTTTTTCACTCTCCTCTTTCACTTTCATCAAGAGGCTCTTTAGTTCTTCTTCACTTTTTGCCATAAGGGTGGTATTATCTGCATATCTGAAGTCATTGATATTTCTCCTTATAATCTTGATTCCAGCTTGTGCTTCATCCAGCCCAGCATTTTGCATGATGTACTCTGCATATAAGTTAAATAAGCAGGGTGGCAATATACTGCCTTGACGTACTCATTTCCCAATTTGGAACCAGACTATGTACAGTTCCAACTGTTCTATGTACAGTTGTAACTGTTGCTTCTTGACCTACATAGGGATTTCTTAGGAGGCAGGTCAAGTGGTCTGGTATTCCCATCTCTTTAGCTAGTGAAGGTGATGAAATTCCAGTTAAGCTATTTCAAATCCTAAAAGATGATGCTGTGAAAGTGCTGCACTCAATATATCAGCATATTTGGAAAACTCAGCAGTGGCCACAGCACTGGAAAAGGTCAGTTGGGGCAATGGCACCCCACTCCAGTACTCTTACCTGGAAAATCCCATGGACGGAGGAGCCTGGAAGGCTGCAGTCCATGGGGTTGCTGAGAGTTGGACACAACTGAGTGACTTCACTTTCACTTTTCACTTTCATGCATTAGAGAAGGAAATGGCAACCCACTCCAGTGTTCTTGCCTGGAGAATCCCAGGGACGGGGGAGCCTGGTGGGCTGCTGTTTATGGGGTCGCACAGAGTCGGACATGACTGAAGTGACTTAGCAGCAAAGAAAGGCAATGCCAAAGAATGTTCAAACTACTCAACAATACAAAGAACAAATTATTGATGCACAAAACAACTTGTATGACTCTCAAAGTATATGTTAAAGAAAAAATTCTAAGTGAGAAAAAAAAAGAAGTCTCTTAGAGGTTATATGTTGTACATTTTCACCTATAGAACATTCTTGAAATGACAATATTAAAAAGATGAAAAATATAGTAGTTGCCAGGTTTGGTGATATTGTGTGGGGAGTGTGAGAGCACATGACTATGGCTACAAAAGTGTAGCCATACTTTCAAGGGATTTTTTTGATGGAATTATAATGAAAGCATGCAAAATTTGTGAAATCTGAATAAATTCAATGGAATGTCTCAATGATTATTTCCTGTTGTTACACTGGATTCCAGTTATGCAAGCTGTTACAACTGCAGGAAACTGAATGAATTGTATGCAAATGTTTCTGTATTAATTCTTACAACTGAAGGCAAATATACAATGCCTCAAAATAAAAAAAAATAGAAATCTTAAATATCGATCACAATTATTCACAAACTTAAAATAGTATTATTCCTGCAAAAGGCTCCCAAAATTCAATCGTTTATCAACTGATGAATGGACAAACAAAATGTGGTACTTACATACAATCGAATGTTATTTGGCAATGAAAATGGAGTATTGATAAATGCTTTGACACACATGAAGCTTAAAAATTATGCTCAATGAAAGACACCGGTCACAAAAGACCACATATTGAATGATTCTGTTTATAGGAAATATCCAGGATAGGCAAAACTTAAGAGCCTGAAATTAGATTGGTAGTTGTCTAGGACTGCTATTATGATGGTTGAGATGAGTAGTGATGGCTTCTGGGTATGAGTTCTCTTCTTGGAGTGATGAAAAAGGTCTAAAATTAGATTATTGTAATAATTACAGAATCCTGAATTTATACTTAAAATGAGTTAATTCTAACATATGTGAACCATATCTCAACAAGTCTATTAAAAATATCTAGTGAATTAATAGTAAAAGAATAGAAAATACACCATGAAAACATTAATCATAAAAATTAGGGGATGGTCACACTAATATAAATAGATCTCAAACAAAGGAATATTACTGGAGAAAATTTATAATATTAAATAGTGATAAATGAATACATTTACTAAATAAGACTAAATATTATCTAGTATTATTTATGTATTTTTATCTGAAGCAAAAACTGAAACAAACAAAATAATACATAGGCCACAAATATAGTGAGAGTCTTCAACAATCTTCTCTTAGTTAGTGATAAAGTATACAGAGAATCAATAAAGATATTGAAGACCTTGGCAACTCTATCAAAAAATTTTTCCTAGATGACATTTATAAAATATATTACTCCGCAACATTTTTTTTTAAGGGACACAAACAAAAAGACCCTATTCTGGGACACAAAACCAATCTCAACAGTTTTAAAATAATTAGAATCTTATGAAGTATGTTCTCTGACCAAAATGAATTAAACTAAAACTAAACAACAGGGGCTTCCCTAGTGGCTCAGCGGTGAAGAATCTGTCTGTCAATGCAGGAGGCATGGGTTCAATCCTTGGTCAGGGAAGATCCTACCTGCCATGCAGCAACTGGGCCCATGTGCCACAACTATTAAGCCTGTGCTCTAGAGCCCAGAAACCACAGCTACTGAGACCTCACATTTCAACTACTGAAGCCAGTGAACCCTAGAGCCTGTGCTCTACAAAAAGAAGGAACCATCATGAGAAGCCCATGCACCACAACCAAAGAGTATCTCCCACTCACCACAACTAGAGAAAAGCCTGTGCATCAATGAAGATTGAGCACAGTAGATATATTTAGAAAATTATATAAAATAAATAACAAAAACTATCAAGAAACTGATCAAATATTTGATCAATGATATATTTCTAAATAACTCAAATGTGAAGGAGAAAGCAAAATTGAATCTAAAGTCTTTGAATTGAACTAAGTAAATAACTTGAGTATTTACAGCAATTAGAGAAAAGTTTACATATGATGTTACTGAGCTGAAAATAATGAAGTTTCAAGTCAATAATTTCAGTTTTAAGAAATTAGGAGGGGAAAGTAAGCCAAACCCACTTCAAGCAGAAGGGAAAGGGAAAGTGAAAATAAGAGCAGAAAGCAAAAAATTAAAAACAGAAAAACAATAGAGAACAATCAATAAAACTAAAACCTTGTTCTTTGAAAAGATCTATAAAATTGATAAAGATCCTAGTAGCCTAATCAAAGAAACAGAATACAAATTACAAAACTAAATAAGGATTTACCATCAAAGAAAATACAGATATTTTAATAATCTTAATGCAGTATTATAAACAAAATCTTCATTCCAGCTTATTTGAAAAATTAGGTGAAATGGAAAACTCCTTGTAAGGTATATACTGCAAAACCTCATTCTACAAGTGTTAGGGAAATTAAATAGGTAGTCTTATTTAAGCTTCAGAGACAAAGCAGAGCAGTCCTTTGATTTTGTCTCTAATCTGGGTGGACACTATTCTGACCATGAATGCCCTGACTGCCTGACTGCTGTGAGCGCAAGTCTTGTGGTACCACAGATCATAGATAAAATAGAGGATGAAACTTGAGATTGTTGAGCTCCTGGAGGAGGTCTGGCCAACCATGCCTCCAAGCTTAACAACAGCCCATTTTTTCAAGACAAAACAAAAAGCATTAACTGAAACCAGAGCTTCAGTTTGCTCACAGACTTACAAGTGTATCAGTTTGCTTCCTGGGATTATAAGCAGGAAATGAAACAGCAATTTTTGAAGTCTCACCAATAGAAGGAACATGCTGTCTGGGACCTTTTCCCAAAAGGGACTCCTGATGTGCTGTGTCATGGGATTGCCAGCACTGTTTAAGTCTTAATGTTGGTCAAAAACCAATTTGTAATGTGCCGCCTCTATTTCTATTTCTCTTTTCTTTTAATGTTAGTATATTGAAAGTAAGCTAGATAATTTTTATTTGTATATAACGAGAGTGTTACTTTGATAATAAATCCTTTCAAACTGAGATAGAAATAAAAGCTTTCTACAAAACAACAAGAAATAGATTACATGGACAGTCATATTCTTTTCTACAAATGAAGCTCACAGTAAAAGTAGAATTGCAGGCCCAAATATATACATGCTAAGTTGCTTCAGTTCAGTTCAGTTCAGTCACTCAGTCGTGTCCAACTCTTTGTGACCCCATGAATCGCAGCACACCAGGCCTCCCTGTCTATCACCAAGTCACTTCAGTTGTGTCCAACTCTTCAAAACGCTATGGAGTGTGGCCCGCGAGGCTCTTCTGTCTATGAGATTGTCTTGGCAAGAATACTGGAGTGGGTTGCCATGCCCTCCTCCAGGGCATCTTCTGACTCAGGGATCAAATCGGCATCTCTCATGTTTTCTGAATTGGGAGGCGGGCTCTGTAGCACTAGCACCACTTTAGAAGAACTAACAGTTACACTGAATTCTACCAAATATTTAAATAAAAAATAATATCAGTTATACACAAACTTTTAAAGAAAACAATAAAAAAGAAAGTGCATGCTAGTTAATTTTATAAAGCTACCATTGCTCCTATAACAAATATGTCCAATAACATTAAAAGGTAGAAATTGGTAGGCAGTCAGTGTACAAATACATTAGCCTAAAACTATACCATCTTGCAAACTCCTGGAATGTGTCCTTGGTCTGATGAATTCAGTTCAGTTCAGTTCAGTCACTCAGTTGTGTCCGACTCTTTGTGACCCCATGAACTGCAGTATGCGAGGCCTCCCTGTCCATCACCAATTCCCAGAGTTCACCCAAATTCATTTACATTGAGTTGGTGATGCCATCCAACCATCTCACCCTCTGTCGTCCCTTTCTCCTCCTGCCCTCTATTGAGTCTTTTCAATGAGTCAGGTGGCCAAAGTATTGGAATTTCAGCTTCAACATCAGTTCTTCCAATGAACACTCAGGACTGATCTCCTTTAGGATGGACTGGTTGAATTTCCTTGAAGTCCAAGGGACTCGTAAGACTCTTCTCCAAAATCACAGTTCAAAAGTATCAATTCTTCGGCACTCAGCTTTCTTCACAGTCCAACTCTCACATCCATACACGACCACTGGAAAAACCATAGCCTTGACTAGATGGATCTTCGCTGACAAAATAATGCCTCTGCTTTTAATATGCTGTGTAGGTTGGTCATAACTTTCCTTCCAAGGAGTAAGCGTCTTTTAATTTCAAAGCTGCAATCACCATCTGCAGTGAGTTTGGACCCCAGAAAAATAAAGTCAGCCACTGTTTCCACTGTTTCCCCATCTTTTTCCCATGAAGAGATGGGACTGGATGCCATGATCTGTTTTCTGAATGTTGAGCTTTAAGCCAACTTTTCACTCTCTTCTTTCACTTTCATCAAGAGGCGTTTTAATTCCACTTCATTTTCTGCCATAAAGATGGTGTCATCTGCATATCTGAGGTTACTGATATTTCTCCCAGCAATCTCGATTCCAGCTTGTGCTTCTTTCAGTCCAGCTTTTCTCATGATGTACTCTGCATAGAAGTTAAATAAGCAGGGTGACAATATACAGCCTTGACATACTCCGTTTCCTATTTGGAACCAGTTTGTTGTTCCATGTTCAGTTCTAACTATTGCTTCTTGACCTGCATATTGGTTTCTCAGAAGGCAGGTCAGGTAGTCTGGTATTCCCATCTCTTTCAGAATTTTCCAGTTTCTTGTGATCCACACAGTCAAAGGCTTTGGCATAGTCAATAAAGCAGAAATAGATGTTCTTTCTGGAACTCTCTTGCTTTTTCCATGATCCAGCGGATGTTGGCAATTTGATCTCTGGTTCCTCTGCCTTTGCTAAAACCAGCTTGAACATCTCGAATCTCATGGTTCATGAATTGCTGAAGCCTGGCTTGGAGAATTTTGAGCATTACTTTACTAGTGTGTGAAATGAGTGCAATTGTCCAGTAGTTTAAGCATTCTTTGTCATTGCCTTTCTTTGGGATGGGAATGAAAACTGACCTTTTCCAGTCCTGCGGCCACTGCTGAGTTTTCCAAGTTTGCTGGCATATGGAGTGCAGCACTTTCACAGCATCATTTTTCAGGATTTGAAATAGCTCAACTGGAATTCTATCACCTCCACTAGCTTTGTTCATAGTGATGCTTTCTAAGGCCCACTTGACTTCACATTCCAGGATGTCTGGCTCTAGGTGAGTGATCACACCATCATGATTATCTGGGTTGTGAAGCTTTTTTTGTACAGTTCTTCTGTGTATTCTTGCCACCTCTTCTTAATATCTTCTGCTTCTGTTAGGTCTATACCATTTCTGTCCTTTATTGAGCCTATCTTTGCATGAAATGTTCCCTTGGTATCTAATTTTCTTGAAGAGATCTCTAGTCTTTCCTATTCTGTTGTTTCCCTCTATTTCTTTGCATTGATCTCTGAGGAAGGCTTTCTTTTCTCTCCTTGCTATTCTTTGGAACTCTGCATTCTGATGCTTATATCTTTCCTTTTCTCCTTTGCTTTTCGCTTCTCTTCTTTTCACAGTTATTTGTAAGCCCTCCCCAGACAGCCATTTTGCCTTTTCGCATTTCTTTTCCATGGGGATGGTCTTCATCCCTGTCTCCTGTACAACCTCCATCCATAGTTTATCAGGCATTCTATCAGATCTAGTCCCTTAAATATTTTTCTCACTTACAGTGTATAATCATAAGAAATTTGATTTAGGTCATACTTGAATGGTCTAGTGGTTTTCCCTACTTTCTTCAATTTAAGTCTGAATTTGGAAATAAGGAGTTCATGATCTGAGCTACAGTCAGCTCCCAGTCTTGCTTTTGCTGACTGTATAGAGCTTTCCATCTTTTGCTGCAAAGAATATAATCAATCTGATTTCAGTGTTGACCATCTGATGATGTCCATGTGTAGAGTCTTCTCTTGTGTTGTTGGAAAAGGGTGTTTGCTATGACCAGTGCATTTCTTGGCAAAACTCTATTAGCCTTTGCCCAGCTTCATTCCGTATTCCAAGGCCAAATTTGCCAGTTACTCCATGTGTCTTGACTTCCTACTTTTGCAATATCCTTAAGAATAGGCAAACTAAAATGGCATACCACTATCCATTTAGGAGGGCTTCCCTTGTGACTCAGCTGGTAAATAATCCATCTGCAATGCAGGAGACGTGGGTTTGATCCATGGGTTGGGAAGACTCCTTGGAGAAGGGGATGGGTACCCACTCCAGTAATCTGGCCTGGAGAATTCCATGGACTACAGTCCATGGAGTCACAAAGAGTAGGACACGACTGAGCAACTGTCACTTTTACTGTCATCCACTTAGGAAAGCAGCTAATTAGAAAATAACACTGAACTGACACATCAAATTAAAATAATTTTCATTTCAAAGGCAAAAAAGTTCTGGTTTGGAAAGGTTTAGAGCAACTGGAACTTTTGCACATTGCTGATAGAATGCAGTGTGGCAGAGACACTTTGGAAAACAGTGCAGCAATTTCTTATGAAATTAAGTACACATTCACTCAGTAATTTCACTCCTAGTCATTGACCTAAGAGAAGTGAAATATATGACCATAGAAAGACTTGCACACAAATGCTCATGCCATCTTCTTTCATAATCACAAAAAGTCAAAAGTGGCAAATAAATAAATTTGGTACATCCATTCAATAATCTATTACTCACCAATAAAAAGAATGAAATGTTGATACATAAAATAACACAGATGAATCTCAAAAGCACTGTAAATGGAAGAATACACATGCCACATACTATAGGTCTGCATACTGCATGATTTTTATATGACATTCTAAATGAAAAACTATACAGATGTTATAACCAGTTGCTGAGGGGTAGAGTTAGGGAGGAAATTATTACAGAGGGACACAAGAAAATTGGGGGTGGGTGGGCAGGTGGAGGTCTAATTCCTCTAGTTATAAGGAGAATAATCTTTTCAAATAATTTAAAATGACTTTCTGTCATTTTCTTTGGGAGAATAGATTTGTTTCAACTTTATGCTTCTAATCACAGAAATATACATATTATATTTTAATGTTATTAATTAGCAAGCCAAAATCTCTCAAGATTATTTTTTGCTTTCTTAAAGTCAGGTTTATTGAAGTGTAATTTATGATAAAAGTTACCCTTCTCAGGCATAAATTTTATGTATTAATATTTTAACACACATACACAATTGCATAACTACAATAAAAATACTGATTTTTTTCCCAAAAGTTGTTCTTTAAATCTATTTTTAAAAACAGAATGTGTTTTAAAATTGATTACTTATGATATAGTGTTCTGTGATCTCCTTTGAATTAGGAAAAGTCACTGAATTAATATCATAGAACTACCATTTCATGGTATATTTCTATGAATATGTTTAAATAATAAATGTTTACCAAATAAATACAATAGTACAACAAGTTTAAGCATATTGTATCTATGTCTCCCCTTCTATCAGCTTGAAAGATGACATATACATTTATAAATTTGAATATACTCATCTATGTTTAAAATCATAACTATTTCCATTTATAATTTTGTTGTACAACCAAATTTCAGATAAACAGTATTCAACATGCCGCTGCTGCTGCTGCCGCCAAGTCACTTCAGTCATGTCCAACTCTGTGCAACCCCATAGACGGCAGCCCACCAAGCTCCCCTGTCCCTGGGATTCTCCAGGCAAGAACACTGGAGTGGGTTGCCATCTCCTTCTCCAAACATGAAAGTGAAAAGTGAAAGTGAAGTTGCTCAGTCGTGTCCGACTCTTCGCAACCCCATGGACTGTAGCTCACCAGGCTCCTCCATCCATGGCATTTTCCAGGCAAGAATACTGGAGTGGGTTGCCACTGCCTTCTCCATACATATCCCCAATTAAATGGACTACTGGCTTCACTTTTAGAAAAAAAAGTTATATTGTGGGAACAAGTAGTTTATGAGTTCATATAAGAGATATTCATACAAAAAAAATAATAGCTCTTGTACATGTACACACACACATAACCAAATTTTCATTTAAATGAAATGTTAATTATAAAAGTGTCTCCTCTAAGATATATTCTTTAACACATTTACATAACATGTTTTTATGTTGACATTTTCTATTGTACACAGGTTTCAAAACAAACAAGATTTGATGTCAGCATAGTTTTTTTAAATGAGCTTATAAAGGAATGTAAAAATTTAAGGGTAGAAGTATATTTCTTTCCTGTTTATAATCCACACAAACTGTGATAAAGGAGACTTTTCAGTGATTATGTTATATTGATACCCATGTGATATAACAGAGTAAATGACCCAGAAAGGTCACAACATTTCACATTACATAACGTTTCATATAATGCCCAACAACACATTACATCTCATCACCTTACAAAAAGCTCTCAATGGAATGTTCTCGTGAAATGATTTATTTTTAACGTTTAGATATAACTAGTTATCTCTGGAGGAAACAAAAACAAGGATGCTTTACTAAGGAAATTGCCCTCAATTTTAAAGGAAATTTTTTAAAAAAGTAAGATAGTCAAAGCATATTCTGCTAAAATAAGGTAAGTAGGTTTATACATCTTAGAAGTCATACATGTAAGTAATAATGAATAAATCTGATTTGCATGATATATATTATATTCAGTTGATGAGAGGAAAAGTAAAATAACAAAAAGAAATATCAGTCTATTCTGTAAACCTTTAAATCTATTAAATTTAAGATATGCAGATATACTGTTTGAAACATATTTGTATTATATACTGCATATTTAGTAACCTATGTAAATAAATTATGTATGGTTGGTGATGTGATTTATAAGCTTGCCAGCAGAGTTCAGAGGCAATGGATCAGAAACAAAAGACTGCCTTATCTTAAATAAGAAAATGTCATTAAAGAATTAGCCAACTTTCTCAGTGATGTAAACATCACAAATGTCAAAGCCAGAATAAGTTCATACCAAGCTTACAGAGTAGTGCTGAAAATTAAAAAAGCATATAAAACATATAATGCTCCATCCTTCCCTCCCCCTACTGTGTCCACAAGTCTGTTCTCTGTATGTCTGTATCTCTAATCCTGCCCTGCAAATAATTTCAGCAGTACCATTTTCTAGATTTCCATATATATGCATTAATACACAATATTTGTTTTTCTGTTTCTGACCCATGCCACTGGAATGAATTGAGATAGTAGCAATGAAACATATACATTACCATAAGTAAAACAGATAGCTAATGAGAAGTTGCTATATAACACAGCCAGCTCAACCTGGCGCTCTGTGACAACCTAGAGGGGTTGGATGGGGTGGAAAGTGAGAGGGATATTCAAGAAGGGGGAACATATGTATACTTATGGCTGATTCACACTGTTGCATGGCAAAAGTCAGCACAACATTGTAAAGCAATTGTCTTCCAAAAAAAAAAATTTAAAAAAGAACATATATGTTCATATCTATATTACATTTAAGATTTTCCAATTTAAAAGAGTATTTGCAGATTATAGACTTGTGCTCAGTAAATAACTGTTCCCTTATGATTGTCTAGAGGGCAAGTCAATTTAATAGGTATCCATTAAGTTATTTAATATAAAGTATTAGGCATGAGAATCAATTTAAACATCTCACAAATGTCAAAATACTTTATTTAGAGATCCATCATCTATTCTCTCAATTTACAATATAAGATAGAATTAAACATTCTAGAAACACAAGCTGGAATCAAGATTGCTGGGAGAAATATCAATCACGTCAGATATGCAGATGACACCACCCTTATGGCAGAAAGTGAAGAAGAACTGAAAAGCCTCTTGATGAAAGTGAAAGAGGAGAGTGAAAAAGTTGGCTTAAAGCTCAACATTCAGAAAACCAAGATCATGGCATCCGGTCCCGTCACTTCATGGGAAATAGATGGGGAAACAGTGGAAACAGTGGCAGACTTTATTTTTTTGGGCTCCAAAATCACTGCAGATGGTGACTGCAGCCATGAAATTAAAAGCCGCTTACTCCTTGATAGAAAAGTTATGACCAACCTAGATAGCATATTCAAAAGCAGAGACATTACTTTGCCGACTAAGGTCCGTCTAGAATCGGACATGACTGAGCAACTTCACTTTCACTTTTCACTTTCATGCATTGGAGAAGGAAATGGCAACCCACTCCAGTGTTCTTGCCTGGAGAATCCCAGGGACGAGGAAGCCTGGTGGGCTGCCGTCTATGGGGTAGCACAGAATCGGACACGACTGAATCAACTTAGCAGCAGCAGCAGCAGTCAAGGCTATGATTTTTCCTGCGGTCACGTATGGATGTGAGAGTTGGACTGTGAAGAAGGCTGAGCGCTGAAGAATTGATGCTTTTCAACTGTGGTGTTGGAGAAGACTCTTGAGAGTCCCTTGGACTGCAAGGAGATCCAACCAGTCCATTCTGAAGGAGATCAGCCCTGGGATTTCTTTGGAAAGAATGATGCTGAAGCTGAAACTCCAGTACTTTGGCCACCTCATGCGAAGAGTTGACTCATTGGAAAAGACTCTGATGCCGGGAGAGATTGGTGGCAGGAGGAGAAGGGGACGACAGAGGATGAGATGGCTGGATGGCATCACTGACTCAATGCACGTGAGTCTGAGTGAACTCCGGGAGTTGGTGATGGACAGGGAGGCCTGGCGTGCTGCGATTCATGGGGTCGCAAAGAGTCAGACATGACTGAGCGACTGAACTGAACTGAACTGAATTTTTCAGCAATTTAGAATTCTGCAAGAATGAAGCTTCCACATCTAGCAGTAGTGATGTATATAACATTTGATGGAAGAAAATGGTAAACAAGAGTTGCGAGCTGAGGTTATTCCCAAATTTTCATCTTCAATTTTTTTTTTCAAGTTTGGAAAAGCTTCAACATTACAAGCATAAAGCACTCTAATAATTTTCCAAAGACATACTCAAAATGTAGTAGTCCTTTTGAAGGTGATGTTTTGCAAAGTAAATGCTATATACTTCTGACATTGAAAAATACACTCTTGGTATTGTTGGTTACATTAGCCTGGAAGGCTCAGAGTCATTTCATTCTTTCTGCTGTATTCAGTGAGAAAAGTGCATAGTCTAGATAGATAAACTACTTCCCACTCCACCTCTGATATCCAAATGAGGTAATTTTGTAAACAAACTTCCTAAGATTACCACAATACCCTGCTGCTGCTAAGTCACCTCAGTTGTTTCCGACTCTGTGCGACCCCATATACCGCAGCCCACCAGACTGCCATTCCTGGCATTCTCCAGGCAAGAATACTGGAGTGGGTTGCCATTTCCTTCTCCAGTGCATGAAAGTGAAAAATGAAAGTGAAGTCATTCAGTTGTGTCCAACTCTTCAGGACCCCATGGACTGTAGCCTACCAGGCTCCTCCATCCATGGGATTTCCCAGGCAAGAGTACTGGAGTGGGGTGCCATGGCCTTCTCCAACAGTACTCTGGATATCTGTCAAAGAATATATGCGGTTCAAGTTCTCCCATTATATCAAAAATAAAACTTTTCTATAGAGATTTTATATTATTTTTGTTAAAGAACTGAGTTGAATTATTTTTTCCAAAGAGCTCTATCTGCAAATTCCTAAATTTTACTGTCTCTTCAAATCTTCTTGTTACTCGACTTTACACATGAAAGTTTCACACAAATAATTTATAAGCAGATATTTATTGGCCACCTTCTATTTCCATATGTATAATGCAAATTTATGTTAGAAGAATTTGAAAATCTTGTATATTAACTTCAAAGAAAATTCTGTATTTGTGAAAACACTAACAACCAACTTGGCCACTGAACTATACTATAATTTCCTGAAGGCTGAGTCTTCATTTGAAATTTAGTGTTTATAGCACAAGCACATAACAAGTGTTCAGTAAATGTATGTTGAATTACATTAAGAGTCAACACCTAAACTTCAAGAAAAAGCAACCGATTTTTTCTCATCAAGGAAAAGAGAAAGTATGATAACATTTTATGTCAGTAAAAAAAATGGTGAAAAGAGGGAATTTTTAAGGACTTCACTCTAAACTTACTTTCACATGAGAATTTAGAGATAGATTTTACTAGAAATATTTCTAGTAATTAAGCACAATTTACCTCAGTTACTTATAATAGGGTTGGGTATTATGACTACAACATAAATAGTCTACATTGCCACAATTCAAACAGGGGAAACTATAAGTAAGGTGAAAAGACAGCCTTCTGAATGGGAGAAAACAATAGCAAATGAAGCAACTGACAAACAACTAATCTCAAAAATATACAAACAACTTATGCAGCTCAACTCCAGAAAAATAAACGACCCAATCAAAAAATGGGCCAAAGAACTAAATGGGCATTTCTCCAAAGAAGACATATGGATGGCTAACAAACACATGAAAAGATGCTCAACATCACTCATTATCAGAGAAATGCAAATCAAAACCACAATGAGGTACCATTTCACACCAGTCAGAATGGCTGCGATCCAAAAGTCTATAAGCAATAAATGCTGGAGAGGGTGTGGAGAAAAGGGAACTCTCTTACACTGTTGGTGGGAATGCAAACTAGTACAGCCACTATGGAGAACAGTGTGGAGATTCCTTAAAAAATTGCTAACAGAGCTGCCTTATGACCCAGCAATCCCACTGCTGGGCATACACACCAAGGAAACCAGAATTGAAAGAGACACATGTACCCAATGTTCATTACGCCACTGTTTATAATAGCCAGGACATGAAGCAACCTAGATGTCCATCAGCAGATGAATGGATGAGAAAGCTGTGGTACATATACGCAATGGAGTATTACTCAGCCATTAAAAAGAATACATTTGAATCAGTTCTGATGAGATGGATGAAACTGGAGCCGATTATACAGAGTAAAGTAAGCCAGAAAGAAACACACCAATACAGTATACTGACACATATATATGGAATTTAGAAAGATGGTAATGATGACCCTGTATGCGAGACAGCAAAAGCGACACAGATGTATAGAACGGACTTTTGGACTCTGAGGGAGAGGGAGAGGGTGTGATGATTTGGGAGAATGGCATTGAAACATGTATACTATCATGTAAGAAACGAAGTGCCCGTCTATGTCCGATGAGGGATACAGGATGCTTGGGGCTGGTGCACGGGGATGATCCAGAGAGATGATATGGGGTGGGCGGTGGGAGGGGGATTCAGGATTGGGAGCTTGTATACACCCGTGATGGATTCATGTCAATGTATGGCAAAACCAATACAGTATTGTAAAGTAAAATAAAGTAAAAAATAAAATAAAATAAAAATAAAAATAGATTGAGAAACCTGGAAAAAAAAAAAAGGAGGTTTGAAAGCCATTTACCTGAATCAAGTTGGAACAGATTAACAACGAAAATTTTTCAGGTATATTATATTAAAATATTATTAAATAATATTCATTTTTACTCAGTATATAAAATATTTACTTTCAACCAAGTTATTTACACTCTTATTGAGACATCCCACAACTAGCATGCTCTCTTTTCCTGCAGCTCCATTTCTCTGCTTCTCCTCAAAATGACTCTTGGAAAGAACTCTCTGAACATACTTTTTTCATTTGTTGTCTAACTTTTCCTCTTCAACCCATTCTAGGTGAGCTTCCATTCCAGGGGGAATAGAAGGGCTTTACTTAAATGGCTTTAGAGGTACACCAAGATTCTAGCACTTAGTAATCCTTTCGGAGAAGGCAACGGCACCCCACTCCAGTACTCTTGCCTGGAAAATCCTATGGATGGAGGAGCCTGGTAGGCTTCAGTCCATGGGGTCGCTAAGGGTTGGACACGACTGAGTGACTTCACTTTCACTTTTCACTTTCATGCATTAGAGAAGGAAATGGCAACCCACTCCAGTGTTTGGAAAATACTTCCAAACATCACAAGGTTAATATCTCTCATGGAGTATCACAGAGGATGCAGCAGACCTCTGAAAATCCACCAAAATTAAATCCAGAGCAGAGGAAACAGTGTTTGGGGGACACAATGCTTATGCTCAGAAAAACCAAGTGGCAGCAGTCATCAGTGCAGAAGATCAAAACACTGCTATGTGTCTTTAACAGGGAAAAAGTTCAATGACAGCAGAAACAAAGGCAGCAGTTGGACATCATGGAGCAGTGTACCAAAGCAGAACCTAATGCAACAATCCCATTGTCCATGTCCAAGTGCTGCCTGTTTTTCAATGCTACCTACTATATCCAAATTTTCTACTCAACACCCCCACTTGGGTTTCAAATAGGTGTCTTAAACTCAAACTCTGAATCAGAATTTTTTTTTTAAGATATTTGAAATACAACTTTATTCTGATTCAAAACAAAAAGGAATGGGAATGGCAAAAACAAGATTCCACCTCTCAATATGTCATGTGACTATAGCAGTCTTATATTTGAAACTCAAAGAAGAAACAACTGTGTTCTGAAACACCTAAATACGCAGATTGAAACAATGAAGATATTTTTTTTAACTGCCATATTCACTCCAAAACCCATCCATCTCCTTCAGCATCCAAAGATGAAGCACATGTTCTGCTTCCCTATATAATAAAATGGCAAACACACTATACCACTGATATTACAGGACAGTTGCCTATAATATTAGACTTCAGATGTTGGGCCCCAGCTTCACTTTCTCACAGGAAAGCATCTGTCTGAGCAACCTCTAAATTGTGCTTGTACTGCCGCTGCCAAGGCTGGCTCCATGACCACCTCTGGTGGGATGAGAGGAGGCATGGCAACAAATTCCAAGTTAGGGTCTCTGATCAGTTTTCTAGCAAGACAGAGGAAGGGCTTTTCAAAGTTTTAGTTACTTTTGGCAGAAATGTCATAGTACCTAAGATTCTTCTTTCTGTGGAAGACAACTTGACTTTGCCTTAATCTTTTGGTCCTTAATATCCACTTTGTTGCCACACAACACAATGGGTATGTTCTCATACACTCCTATCAGATGTCTATGCCAGTTAGGCATATTCTTGTACATAACTTGATGTTACATCAAACATAATAATGACACACTGAGCTTGGATATAAGAGCCAACTCTCAGTTCACCAAATTTTTTCCTGACCAGCTGTATCCCATACATTGAACTTAATTGGTCCTCTGTTGGTATGGAGCACAAAGAGATGGACCTCAACATTTTACTTTTCAAATTCACCAGTCAGATGATCTTGCACGAATGTATTCTTTGAGTATCATCAGCACCAATCAATACAAGTTTGAACTGAACTTGGAGTTCTCCTTGGGCAGTAATCTCTCGATGTTACACAGGCTGGGTCCCAGTGCCCTAAGGGCCTCTGCAGCTGGGGAGGGGAGGAGGTCTTCCAGAGGACCTGTGAAATCATCTCCTCAAGGCTGCTGCCCACTGCAGCCGCTGGGAACCCCACCACCACACCCACCCCAACGCCCCTGCCCCAGCCCCTCTCCAACTCAGAATTTTTAATGTCCTCTTCACAAGTATGTCTTTCCTCTATTCTTAAGTGTGTGTGTGCATCCTCAGTCACTTCAGTCGTGTCTGACTCTTTGCAACCCTAGCAACTGTAGCCTGCCAGGCTCCTCTGTCTATAAAATTTCCCAGGCAAGGATACTAGAGTAGTTTGTCAGTTCCTTCTCCAGGGGATCTTCCAAGTCTCCTGCTTCTCCTGAATCACAGGCAGATTCTCTAACACTGAGCCACCACTGGGGAAACCCCTATTCCACAATACATCACATCAAATGGCACCATCACTCATGAGTCTGTCAAACGTTTAAGTGTCATCTTTTCTCTATTCTCCTTACTCCCAGAATCCCAATGAATTTGCAAATCTTCTTCTGCCTCTAAAATCCATCCTAAATTTGTTCATTTTTTTAAAATTTCTGCTCTTATGATAACAGACAGGTGCCCATGTTCTCACACAGACAATGCAGTAGTCCTTCTTTTTTTTTGATTCTACCAAGCATTCTTACAAACTGCTTCTTATCCAGCTGCCAAAGCATTCTTTTTCCAACTGACATGTCACTACCAAGCTTTACTTTTCATTAACCTTGAATTAAATTTTGACTCCTTACTCAGTCCTCAGAAGGCCTAGAAATTCTGGTCTTGGTCCACCCTTCTCACTCATCTCATACAAAGCAACTTTACCTTCACCACACTTTAGTCGCACTGTTTCTTTTTCCTTAAACATGGGAAATTATTTGCCATCACAGGGCCTTTGCACTTAACATTTGCTGAGCTTGAATGCCATTTCCCCAGGTGGTCCTCTGGGGAATTCAGTCCTCAAATATAACTATACTGGGCTTCCCAAGTGGCACAGTGGTAAAAAATCTGTCTGCCAATGCAGGAAACACAGGAGACCTGGAAGATCCCCTGGAGTAGGAAAAGGCAACCCATTGCAGTATTCTTGCCTGGAGAATGCCATGGACAGAGGAGCCTGGCGGGATACTGTCCAAGGGGTCACAAAGAGTGCGACATGACTGAGCACATGGGTACGCACATGACTGTAGTTGGTTGACCCAAACACACCCTCCCCAATCTAGCACATTATGCTACTTTAATATTTACATTTTTTCTGCTTTTGAAGCTGTTTCCTTTATTTATTAATGTAGTAATTTCAGAAGCCCTTCCTTTAGAACATCAAATCCAAGCAAGCAGAGAGCTTGTCTATCTTTATCATCGATCTTAGAACTGCATAGTAGTATAGAATCCAATTTAAACAATTTTCTTAAAACTGAACTGAATAGAAACTTTAACATCAATTTATAATTTAAAAAGAAAATTTAGGTCTTTTTTTTTCACTCAAAAAAATGTATATTCCCCAGGCAATCTGTGACAACAAAGTGAGATTGTCTCTAATCTAAAAGTTACTAGATGATGGATTTATAACAACTCATAAGTAATATTTAAGAACTTGAATTTGGGTCATATAATCATCATGTATTATTACTCAAATCATAAATTAGAAAAGACACAATCAATTTATCAATGAATAATTTTATTTAAATATCCATAAGAGAATTTTCAGTTATAAGTAATATTAATAAATATGAAAGAAAATATCTACACATGAAGCCAACCAAGAATCCAAAGTTCCATAACTAGAATAAAAGTTTTTAAAATTGTATCCTCCTACATACATATATAATAACTACTTCAAAACAACTACTACTTTTAAATGCAGAGGAGTGAATAGAATTAAGTAATTCAAGACTGGGTATGTAGGATATGAAATTTTAAAAAATAAAACAGTGCGGTCTTTGGTTGATAGCTGAAGTAATGAACTAAATAGTAATACACATTTTGTCAACATGTCATAAGCAAAAACTTAACAAAATTTCCTCATTTTGTTTTTCCTATTATGGAATCACTAAACAAAGCTGAGCTTTTTTTACCTATTAAGTAGAATATTTTAATAATTTGATAGAGATTTCTTTGAACCCACTGTCACAAAAATAAACAGTTTTATTGATATGGAAATACTGTGGTTAAAATACTAAAATTCCATTGAAAATTCATATAATTGGGTATACAGTTTCTCTGAAGTAAATTTCATCATATTTTAGCAGGAAAACTTGAAAATAATGATATAATTTCTTTGTTTTTATTATTTTTAATCAGTAAACTAATTTCCTCTGAAATATTAGCTAGTTTAGAACACCAGATATTCTGTGTTCCATTAGTATATGGCCTGAATTTTAAATATTTCCAGTTAAAATTTTAATGAAACAGCTATACTTTAAATAAAATTCAAGCATAATATTATATGAATAGACTAGACTAGTAACAAATAACTTTACTGTTTCAAGGGCTTCAAATAGCCAAAGTTTATTCTCAGTCACACAAATTCTCTTGCTGGTTCTAGGTGAATCTCTTAGATGTCTGTCTTTGATTGCTTATTCTTTCAAACCAACAAGGAAAAAAATTAACCTCTAATCCAGAATAACAGAGACAAATATTGGAAATAAAGCTGTCTAGTTAAGTTCAGTTTGTCTAATATTGACATATGATCTAGAATATGTAAATTTAGCTGTTTCAATTCAAATATCAATGCTAAAAACATGCATAACTAAAATTATATGCTTAAAGATGCTGAGTTGATTAAAAAATAACATTGACATATTTATATTACAATTTTATGGTCAAATGTTCCCTTAGGTATTATTTCTACTTTAATTAAACTGATTTTATAAATCTAAAGAAGCAGCTTCCCTAGTGATACCTAAAATCCAGTGTCTTCTTACGGCTTCACTTATTTGAAAATACTAAATAAGCCAAAAATTACACTTTTTCTCTATGGTTGGTTTTTTATTTAAAAATTTAATGCTATGTACAAAAAAATTCTATACAATGAAATAGAGTTTTTTTTTAATTAAAGCACACTGGAGATAATATAGACTTCAATAAATGACTTAGAGGCATTCTCAAATAATAACTAAAAAATTACATTATAGCTACCATAACAAAAGGTAAGGAGAGTTGTAATCACCTGGAAATTAGCAAATTTATTCAAGAAATTACATAATGCAACATTAATGCTTTACAATATAGCACAGAGTCTACTTATGACTCCCCGGAGACATTCATAATGGTTAAAAATTTAAATAGTTTAGAAATTAACAGTAAAAGCACAAAGGTTCATCTCTCTAGGTAACTCAAAGCAAACTAGATAATTTTATTTTGTGTCAGATTCTATCTAATTTGTGGTTATAACCCCACATTTTCATTCTCATCACTGCATGAAACAAAATACATCAGATTTGTGTTTTGAGACATAAATATAGCATTTGGCAAACGGAAAGATTTGTTTCTGATTTGGCATCATTCAGAACTGTCTGATCATCATGCCCTGATAATAGCTATCCTTCAATTATTGCATCCTACATCTATAATCAATCATCAGTCTACCCATTTCTCCTCCTACTTTATAGATACTGCCTTTGTTACAATAAATACATAAATTAGATACAATTTTCCCTGCTGCTGTTTTTGCTAACTACTAATTGACTGAAAGAAAACTACTACTTAAAACTGCATTTGAAATCCCTTTGTCTCTTATTAAATTTTAAAAGTGGCTACTGGCTGAAATGTGAAAAAAAAAAAAAAAAGAACCTGAGATAGTAGATATATGGAAGATGTGATATTACTTGCTAACTAACTTGAATTTTTGAACCATGAATCACTTTGGAAACATCAGTTATTCTTTAAAAGGTCTGACATACAGAGAACAAAGAGAAACGGATTTAGATCCAGGGTATCACCTTTGCTTCCAGGTTTCTATTGGCAACATTTACACTGAAAACAAACAGGAATTTTCTTTTCTTTTTCTTTTTAAAATTTTTATTTTTACTTTATTTTACTTTACAATACTGTATTGGTTTTGTCATACATTGACATGAATCCACCATGGGTGTACATGCGATCCCAAACATGAACCCCCCTCCCACCTCCCTCCCCACAACATCCCTCTGGGTCATCCCCGTGCACCAGCCCCAAGCATGCTGTATCCTGCATTGGACATAGACTGGTGATTCGATTCTTACATGATAGTATACATGTTAGAATGCCATTCTCCCAAATCATCCCACCCTCTCCCTCTCCCTCAGAGTCCAAAAGTCCGTTCTATACATCTGTGTCTTTTTTGCTGTCTTGCATACAGGGTCATCATTGCCATCTTTCTAAATTCCATATATATGTGTTAGTATACTGTATTGGTGTTTTTCTTTCTAGCTTACTTCACTCTGTATAATCGGCTCCAGTTTCATCCATCTCATCAGAACTGATCCAAATGTATTCTTTTTAACGGCTGAGTAATACTCCATCATGTATATGTACCACAGCTTTCTTATCCATTCACCTGCTGATGGACATCTAGGTTGTTTCCATGTCCTGGCTATTATAAACAGTGCTGCGATGAACATTGGGTACATGTGTCTCTTTCAATTCTGGTTTCCTCGGTGTGTATGCCCAGCAGTGGGATTGCTGGGTCATATGGCAGTTCTATTTGCAATTTTTAAGGAATCTCCACACTCTTTTCCATAGTGGTTGTACTAGTTTGCATTCCCACCAACAGTATAGGAGGGTTCCCTTTTCTCCACACCCTCTCCAGCATTTATTGCTTGCAGATTTTTGGATCGCAGACATTCTGACTGGTGTGAAATGGTACCTCATTGTGGTTTTGATTTGCATTTCTCTAATAATGAGTGATGTTGAGCATCTTTTCATGTGTTTGTTAGCCATCCGTATGTCTTCTTTGGAGAAATGTCTATTTAGTTCTTTGGCCCTTTTTTTGATTGGGTCGTTTATTTTTCTGGAGTTGAGTTGCATAAGTTGCTTGTATATTTTTGAGATTAGTTGTTTGTCAGTTGTTTCATTTGCTATTATTTTCTCCCATTCAGAAGGCTGTCTTTTCACCTTGCTTATATTTTCCTTTGTTGTGCAGAAGCTTTTAATTTTAATTAGATCCCATTTGTTTATTTTTGCTTTTATTTCCAGAATTCTGGGAGGTGGATCATAGAGGATCCTGCTGTGATTTATGTCGGAGAGCGTTTTGCCTATGTTCTCCTCTAGGGGTTTTATAGTTTCTGGTCTTACATTTAAATCTTTAATCCATTTTGAGTTTATTTTCATGTACGGTGTTAGAAAGTGATCTAGTTTCATAGTGAAAATGAGTATACTACCCAAAGCAAGTTACAAATTCAATGCAATCCCTATCAAGCTACCAGCAATATTTTTCACAGAACTAGAACAAATAATTTCAAGATTTGTATGGAAATACAAAAAACCTCGAATAGCCAAAGCAATCTTGAGAAAGAAGAATGGAACTGGAGGAATCAACTTGCCTGACTTCAGGCTCTACTACAAAGCCACAGTCATCAAGACAGTATGGTACTGGCACCAAGACAGAAATGTAGATCAATGCAACAAAATAGAAAGCCCAGAGATAAATCCACACACATATGGACACCTTATCTTTGACAAAGGAGGCAAGAATATACAATGGAGTAAAGACAATCTCTTTAACAAGTGGTGCTGGGAAAACTGGTCAACCACTTGTAAAAGAATGAAACTAGATCACTTTCTAACACCACACACGAAAATAAACTCAAAGGAATTTTCTATTTGAACTGCAGAGGAAAGCAGAAGACATATCTGGGAAGTAGTTAGGGACTCTGCAGAAGATAGAGTCAAATGTAACACTTTTTTGCTTTTAATAAGATATACAAGTTAATTAAGGGTAATTAACCAAGCAATTGGTTATAAAGACTACAGGGCCTTGTTTTCTTGCCAAGGTTTATGTGGGACTCAGAGCTGCACATCCTTAACAGAATACCATAAACCTGAGCTTACTTAATTGGTTACAAAATAAAGTTAACCACAGGAAAAATTGTGATACTTCTCCTATTTATTTGCACCTATTAAAATCTTAGCTTTTAAGCTACAGTAATCATATACTTCATAAGAAGTACCATATATTATAAAGAAACACCATTATATTTGTGTTTGTTTTTTTTTTTAAGTGAACAAGGAAGAAAAAGAGATTGTAACAAATGATAATGCAAAAAATGTGCAGTTGCCCCCCTGGAACTCCAATACCTGCTTCTCTTCTCATCCATGAGTCCATAACTGTTACTTCTTTTCATCTCTAGGACTGCTTCTCCTCAGTTCTTTTACAGTCTCCCATTTCCCTGCTGTCTAATGTTTGGAATCTTGTGCACACTATTCTTATATTTTGAAACGTACTCCCTCCCTGAAACATCTTTATTACTTCAGGGGTTTCTGCATCAGCTTTATGTACAGGATGAACTTTAGTGTCAAACAGACTGTACTAGAGTGTTGGACGGAGAAGGCAATGGCAACCCACTCCAGTACTTTTGCTTGGCAAATCCCGTGGACAGAGGAGCCTGGTAGGCTGCAGTACATGGGGTCGCTGAGGGTCGGACATGACTGAGTGACTTCACTTTCACTTTTCACTTTCATGCACTGGAGAAGGAAATGGCAACCCACTTCAGTGTTCTTGCCTGGAGAATCCCAGGGATAGGGGAGCCTGGTGGGCTGCCATCATCTATGGGGTCGCACAGAGTCGGACACGATGGAAGCGAGTTAGCAGTTAGCAGCAGAGTGTTGGAGGGACCATCATCCACATGGATACTAGTCATCCAACACAACTGTTTGAATCACAATGCAGAGCAAATTTGTCAGTTTGAGAATTAAGTCCTAGGTGAGGTTCTAGGAATTAGAGTAGGAAAGGAAATATGAGGCAGAGACAGAAAACAAACAAACTGATAGTTTCCTATAGTTTGGAATTGATGGGAAAGAAACATATGGGATTAATGCCCATACATTTCAAATGGACTTTTCACAAAAAGTTATTTTAATTTTAAGCAACTGGTTTCAGCTCAGTTCAGTTCAGTCACTCAGTCGTGTCTGACTCTTCGCAACCCCATGAATCGCAGCATGCCAGGGCTCCCTGTCCATCATCAACTCTTGGAGTTTACTCATGTCCATTGAGTCAGTGATGCCATCCAACCATCTTATCCACTGTTGTCCCCTTCTCCTCCTACCTTCAATCTTTCCCAACATCAGGGTCTTTTTAAATGAGTCAGCTCTTCGGATCAGGTGGCCAAAATACTGGCGTTTCAGCTTTAACATCAGTCCTTCCAGTGAACACCCAGGACCAATTTCCCTTAGGATGGACTGATTGGATCTCCTTGCAGTCCAAGGGATTCTCAAGAGTCTTCTCCAACAACACAGTTCAAAAGCATCAATTCTTTGGCACTCAGCTTTCTTTATAGTACAGCTCTCATATCCATACATGACCACTGGAAAAACCACAGCGTTGACTAGATGGACCTTTGTTGGCAAAGCAATGTCTCTGCTTTTTAATATGCTATCTAGGTTGCTCATAACTTTCCTTTCAAGGAGTTAAAGCGTCTTTTAATTTCAAAGCTGCAATCACCATCTGCAGTGATTTTGGAGCCAAAAAAAATAAATAAATAAAGTCAGCCACTATTTCTAATATTTCCCCATTTATTTGCCATGAAGTGATGGGACTGGATGCCATGATCTTCGTTTTCTGAATGTTGAGCTTTAAGCCAACTTTTTCACTCTCCTCTTTCACTGTCATCAAGAGGCTCTTTAGTTTCTCTTCCCTTTCTGCCATAAGGGTGGTGTCATCTGCATATCTGAGGTGATTGATATTTTCCCGGCAATCTTGATTCCAGCTTGTGCTTCTTCCAGCCCAGTGTTTCTCATTACATACTCAGCATATAAGTTAAATAAGCAGGGTGACAATATATAGCCTTGATGTACTCCTTATCCTATTTGGAACCAGTCTGTTGTTCAATGTCCAGTTTTAACTGTTGCTTCCTGACCTTCATACAGGTTTCTCAAGAGGCACGTCAGGGCATCTGGTATGCCCATCTCTTTCAGAATTTTCCACAGTTTATTGCGATCCACACAGTCAAAGGCTTTAGCATAGTCAATAAAGCAGAAATAGATGTTTTTCTGGAACTCTTGCTTTTTCAAACAACTGGTTTAGTTTTCATGTATTCTTGATATTTGATAAGCACATTTAGTCGGTATACTTGGGACACACAAATAAGCTAATGAAAAGTAGTGGGGTATCAAACACTCTGTAAAAAGGATCAACAAAAATTATAAATACTTTAAGATATATAGATGTACACTCATCCACAAATCTCCTGATATAAACCCAAGAATTCTCCCTTTAGGCAGATATCTAATAATCGCAATTGTAATTAGCCTTTAATGTATTCATATATATACATATATATATAGTTCATGAAACATAGTTCCTTACCATTCCATTTATTTAAAGTTGAAAAGTAATTAAAAACTCCTATTAAACAATTTGTTTTAAAATTTTTCTTTTTAATATTATTGTTCTACTATTTTTCTATTACTTTCTATTTTTAACTATTTTCAGTTATTATATGCCTACTTTTAAAGGTATCTGTTCCATACTCAGTTTTTAGATATTTTTAGTGATCTAGACTTATATAGCTGACCCCAAGCATTCAAATTGTTTTCATACAGATAACATTCACTATGTAGTCATTGACATATTTTCAAGAAATACATATACATATTCATATTATTCCCAAACCTATGGTTTGGGGAATTTTTTTGCAAAACTGTGTTTACTGAATTCATCTGATTCTACACAAAAGTATTTTCTGCTTTTGGAGGTGGTTTACATACATAAATATGAAAGTAGGTATACTTTATTACATATTTAGTGGATTCTGATTGTCATATTGTTAAAGCCCAACTTCTAAATAAGAAATAATTTGAATAAAATGTTGACTGTTTTCATAAATCTGAAAAGAAAGGTAATGACAAAAGAAAACAATGCCATATACCTTATAATGATTAATTGCGATTAGAATTCAGATTTTCCTAAATCCTTTCAATTGGTACAATAAGGACAGAATATCCTGCCTTCCTTTCCTAAAAGAAATCAACCTTGAATATTCATTGAAGGACTGATGCTGAAGTTGAAGCTCCAATACTTTGGCCACCTGATGCGAAGAGCCAACTCATTGGAAAAGACACTGATGCTGGGAAAGATTGAAGGCAAAGGAGAAAAGGTAGCAGATGATGAGATGGTTAGATGGCATAGCAACTCGAACATGAACTTGAGCAAACACTGGGAGGCAGTGAAGGACAGGTAAGTCTGGCATGCTGCAGTCCATGGTATTGCCAAGAGTTGGACATGACTTAGTGATGGAACAACAAATTCTGCCTTCCATCCTACTTTTTATCCAACTGATATTGTTAATTCTGTGCGGCTAAAGTTATTTAGTCAAAGAATATCTTCACTGCATGGATATTCATTTGAAAACTACTGATTTAAAATATATGTTACATTTTCTACTGAAAATAGCAGATTTGCTATTTAGCATATATATATATTTGCATTATCAGATTTATATTTAATTTGGTGATGAAAATGCAACTCAATCTATGTCAGACTCACTACTTATGTATACACTTGATTTCCTTTGAAAATTAAAACTCTGACCTAGAAAACAAGCACACTGCTCAGGGACACCATCTTGTAAGGCTGATCATTAGCCACCTGCTGTGCTCAATAAATCAGTCTGGAAACTACTGACCCATGTCACAGCATTTTTACCTCTTTATTTACTGGAAAGATGTGTTTACAAACCCAACATCCTTCCACTGCATTTGTTTAGGTGAAGATATCCTACTTTCTTTAGATGTAATTTA
This sequence comes from Ovis aries, assembly GCF_016772045.2. Taxonomy (NCBI): domain Eukaryota; kingdom Metazoa; phylum Chordata; class Mammalia; order Artiodactyla; family Bovidae; genus Ovis; species Ovis aries. Next base: position 64,324,483 of record NC_056062.1, on the reverse strand, counting down.
TGTTTATAGATTTTTTTTAAAAAAATCAATAAATGCAATATTGTGGAAGTATTTATTTTAACTGTATATTAATAGACTAAAATACTCATATTTTGTAATATTTAAAGGAGTTATCTAAAATTCATTGCTTAAATGACAATTATAATGGTAGAGGCTTATTATAATCAGCATTTTTAAATCATTTCAATAGCTTTAACATGACAACATTTTTTTTCTTCATCCTCAAACACACTGTTAAGTAGCTTAGGTAATTACTGAAAGTAGCCCTTGATAAGGTGGATAGAATTAAAAATAAATTTATGAATACAACTAGTATGTATCAAGTTCCCACTTTTTTCATTTTGCTAAAAAGTATGTATAAATTGTTCTGTTTTTTGCTGTTTCACTTTGTTTAATGTATGATCTACTTAACACGGTTTACAGAACAAGAAACCCATAAGGTAATAGTAAGCAAGTTACACAAAACTTGAGATTCTTTAAAAAGACACATTCCTTCTTAATTTATTTAAGCTCTACCTTACTCTTCAAAAGTATAAAATATTTTTATTCATAATATTACAGGATAAAACTAAGTTATTAATGAAACTAGTAAATAGTACTTAATAAAAGAAGAAAATACAGCTATCCAATGGTGAGCTGGAGGCTCCCGGTCCAGCTTGTGAGAACTTGCATATCTCTTCATATTCAATGACAGGTTACTAGTTTGGTTGACTATGGAATTGGAACACTCCACAGATTAGGACTTTATTCTCCTCTGTTTTGAAAGAAGAATTATAGCACTGTCACTGAAACCATCCCATCTCTGCAAGTCTAGGAAATACCCTGGATCTATTCTATCATACAGACAAAATGTTGCTTGACAAGACAAAATTAGGTACCATAGAGAAGACCAACTGTAAGTTTCGCTTGAATGCTTTTCAACATAGTACAACTTAGTAAGTGTAATAAAGTGTTCATACAACAATTATTTGTAAACTGTTTTCCTGGTGTATCTTCCACAATGACTAAAAAACATACAATCATATAATTGATAATCTAAAGTCTTTAGATATAAACTAATTAGGTATCAGTAAATATATACCAAACACAGTGCTTTGGCTTGGTTAGATTTTATTTTAACAAGCCACATGTTTTGGCAATAAATAAATAGGCGGATGTGCTATTTCTTCAGTTCAGTTGCTCAGTTGTGTCTGACTCTTTGCGACCCCATGGAAAGCCTGCAGTATGCCAGGCTTCCCTGTCCATCACCAACTCCCAGAGCTTACTCAAACTCATGTTCATCGAGTTAGTGATGCCATCCAACCATCTCATCCTCTGTCATCCCCTTCTCCTCCCGCCTTCAATCTTTCCCAACATCAGGGTCTTTTCAAAAAAGTCCGTCCTTCACATCAAGTGACCAAGATATTGAGGTTTGAGCTTCAGCATCAGTCTTTCCAATGAATATTCAGGACTGATTTCCTTTAGGATGGACTGGTTGGATCTCCTTGCAGTCCAAGGGAGTCTCAAGAGTCTTCTCCCACACCACAGTTCAAAAGCATCAATTCTTCAGCACTCAGCTTTCTTTATAGTCCAACTCTCACATCTACTGGGAAAACCATAGCCTTGACTAGATGGACCTTTGATGGCAAAGTAATGCCTCTGCTTTTTAATATGCTGTCTAGATTGGTTATAACTTTTCTACCAAGGAGCAAGTGTCTTTTAATTTCATGGCTGCAGTCACCATCAGTAGTGATTTTGGAGCCCAGAAAAATAAAGTCTGTCACTATTTCCATTGTTTCCCCATCTATTTGCCATGAAGTGATGAGACCAGATGCCATGATTTTAGATTTCTGAATGTTAAGCTTTAAGCCAACTTTTTCACTCTCCTCTTTCACTTTTATCAAGATGCTCTGCTGGGAGCCAGCACGAGGAGTCCCGCCCATGGCAAGGGTCATGAGCTTAAGGGGTCCAACAGGCAAAGGCGAGTCCAGCCTTAAGGGAGCCTCGCTGGATTTTCTCAAGCATCTAACCCCAAAACCAAAGTCTGCCTGCCGTACTGCATTATGCTTTTTGCTTACGCTTCTGACATTAACAGAGGCTGTCCCCCCACCACCTTTCTCTGGAAAAAGTTAATTTAGAGCTTTTAGATAATAAGTCTCCTGGGCATAATAAGAGTGTTTCAATCCAAAAACCCCTCTGATGGCTTTCTAGCCTGCCTACAGGACTCTTACAGCTGCGCATGTGATTGTTTGCAGCCTCCCATGAGAGGCACAGGAAGCTCAAAACATCCTAGGAATGTAGGGGCTTCTGAGGAGTCAAAATCATTAGAATAGGACTGATTAAGGGTTTCATTTGTTGAGCCAATACTTGCTGCCAAATTTTCATATCTTTTATTTATTGATATAGTTGGTCTATAGAAAAAAAAAAAACAAGTAGCAACATAGATCTTTGAGTTAAGTACCTTCTTTGTTATAACCCACTGCACCATTGTTCTATAGGGATGTAACTTTAGTGCTTTGAGGGTGATGCAGATTAAAGAAAAACACTTCAGGGGATATGAGATTAACATTCATTAAGGAAGTGAGCCATAAAGTGTTAACAGGCCTTTTGGCCAGAAGATAATGTAAATCACCTGAGACCTTTGTATACAAAAAGATATACAGAAACGGTCAGGACTGCTGCCCCTGCATGACTCCGTATCTTCCATTATGTAAAACTTAGTGTATATAAACACCTTTCAAAAATAAAGGTATGGGGTTTTTGCACAAGCTTGGCCTCCCCTCACATTGACTCTTTCTCCCTCTCCCTCCCTCTCTTTTTCAGGCTGATCCCTTGGAACGTGGAGTCTCTCCATGTCTACTTATTTGCCTGGGCTTCTAGCACCCTCCACTATTCAAGCGTGCACCTGTGGCCTAACGTAGACGGTGCAAGTGTCTTGTCTTGAGACTTTATTAGCTTTCCATGTAAACCAAGGAATATCAGCCTCTTTTCTCCACTAATTTTCCTACTACACTGTTCTTTCCTAATCTCTCTTTTCTAATTAAATAGTCCTTCCCTAGACGCCAACTCTGTCCCCTCTTCGAATTACCCTGGATCCACCGGGGCTGGACCCTGGCAATGCTCTTAAGTTCTTCTTCACTTTCTGCTGTAAGGGTGGTGTCACCTGCATATCTGATGTTATTGATATTTCTTCCTGCAATCTTGATTCCAGCTTGTGCTTCATCCAGCCCAGCATTTCTTACCATATACTCTGCATAGAAGTTAAATGAGCAGGGTGACAATATACAGCTTTGATGTACTCCTTTCCGGATTTGGAACCAGTCTGTTGTTCTATGTCCAATTCTATGGTTTTTGTCCTGCATACAGATTTCTCAGGAAGCAAGGTCAAGTCGTCTGGTATCCTCATCTCTTAAGAATTTTCCACAGTTTTTTGTGATACACACAGTCAAAAAAAAAAAAAAAAAAAAAAGCTTTGGCCTAGTCAATAAACAGAAGTAGATGTTTTTCTGTAACTCTCTCACTTTTTCGATGATCCAATGGATGTTGGCAATTTCTTAGGTCACCTCTAGTTTGTAACAATAAAACCATAAAATTATTCTAAAAAAGAGTTATCTTGCTATTTTAAGTTTCAAGTACTTCAAAATGTTGTTTAATGTCATTAAAATCCAAATAAGATACAAGGGATGAGGGACAAAAATAGCCTGCTGTTTCTTCAACTGAATGCTATAATGCATTCCCTCAAACCCTTCATTAAGACGCCAGTAAGGTTTAAGACATATTACATAGCGGAAATTTTGAATTAAATTCACAAAATTTAGAATCAGTAGTCTCTATATCAGAGAAGGCAATGGCACACCACTCCAGTACTCTTGCCTGGGAAATCCCATGGACAGAGGAGCCTGGTAGGCTGCAGTCCGTGGGGTCGCTAAGAGTTGGATACAACTGAGCAACTTCACTTTCACTTTTCACTTTCATGCATTGGAGAAGGAAATGGCAACTCACTCCAGTGTTCTTGCCTGGAGAATCCCAGGGACGGGGGAGCCTGGTAGGCTGCCGTCAATGGGGTCGCACAGAGTCGGACACGACTGAGGCGACTTAGCAGCAGCAGCAGCAGCAGCAGCAGTCTCTATATCACTTGTGAAATGCATATGATTTATTAGTATTGCTATATATTATATGGTTAAATATTCCTTAATATATTATTGTAATATTTTATAATATATACTATGTTGTCACATATTTTATATAATATTAAATATCTGTATACATACACACTTTATAAATGAATAAACAATTAAGCAAACATATATTGACCATACATGCTCAATTTTTTCCTGATAGGCTGCAAATCTGAAAAGCATGGAGACTTTTGCTCTGTTCTTTCTTGTCTATAAACCTAACTCCCAGACAAAAGCAAATCATCTTGCTTTGTCTTTGTGTTACAGCGTAATGATAAGCAGTAAAATAGTCAAGTCTATGTTTTACCTGTTTATTTTACAGTATATTGGGATGAAAGTCCAAGACTTGCAATGCATTAGGGAAGAAATTACACTCATTTTCAGTAATGTGATATCAGGGTGAAGACCAGGTTTCATATTTCAGTTCTGGCATATACTAGCTCAATGACAGAGAGGATGATTCATATTTTAAGTTTCAGGTTCTTCATCCATAAGTTTTACAAGAATTTCAAGAATTTTGTGAGGATTTTAAAGGTTTTAGCATATGTCTTAGAGGGAAAAAGTACTCTTAAGTATTAGATGTAAACCCTACCTATAGTTATGGAAAGATGAAGTAAAGAGTGAGGAAAGGGCTGTGGTAGAATTTCACTTTAATAAAAAAGGAAAGAAACAGATAACACATATTATTTAAAATATGAATAAGATTAAATATGGTTTTGACTAATCAGAAAGGGAGATTTTACTTAAAATAACAGAATTCTTTCCAATGCATTTAATTTCAGTCTTTTTTAAAAAATTAATTGAAGTATAGTTGATTTACAATGTTGTGTTAGTTTCAGGTACACAGCAAAGTGATTCTGTTACACACACACACACACACACACACACATTTTCATTTTAACATTCTTCCCATTACAGCTTATTACACGATATTGAATATAGTTCCATGTGCTATACAATAGATCCTTGTTATCTATCAATAACATATATACACATATATATGTCTATACATACATACATACACACACACACACACATATGTTCCTGTCTTTAGTTGCTCAATTATGTCTGACTCTTTGAGACCCCATGGACTATAGTCCGCCAGGCTCCTCTGTCCATGGGATTTTCCAAGCAAGAATACTGGAGTGTGTTGCCATTTCCTTCTCCAGAGGATCTTCCAGATCCAGGGATTGAACTGGCATCTCCTGTGCCTCTTGCACTACAGGTGGATTCTTTACCTTTGAGCCACTGATTCCCCTTAGACATATATATATATATATATATATATATATAGTAGCGTTTATCTGTTCATCCCAAACTTCTAATTCATCCTTCCCTCTCTTTCAGCCTTTTTAAACTGGTCATGCTTTGGATTCTAGCTGTTTGGACTTTTATTCATTCCTGTTATAAATCAGAGAAAAAACAAGCCTCACAAACATTATTTACATATGCCACATGGGAGGATAAATCAAAATCTACCTTCATCCCTGATTTTAATGTACATGACTAAATCGTAGTATAAAAAAAGAATCTGCCATCAAAGGTCATTGAAAATCATGGAGTATCTCTGAAGACATTAGAGCTGGTGGTTCAAATTCTCAAACAGGTCAGGACAAAGGAAAATATTGCCTTGTAATGTTGATATGAAGTGAAGTGAAGTGAAGTAGCTCAGTCATGTCCGACTCTTTGCAATCCCATGGACTGTAGCCTATCAGGCTCCTCCATCCATGTGATTTTCCAGGCAAGAGTGCTGGAGTGGATTGCCATTTTCTTCTCCAGGGGATCTTCTCGACCCAGGAATCGAACCCGGGTCTCCCCCATTGCAGGCAGATGCTATACTATACCATAATAAATTGGGTATGGGTGGGGTAGGGATTAATGGCATTTTGTTTATTTCTACTGGAAGAGAACAGCTTGAATTTGGGTTAGTCAATGTTAAGGCCCAATTCCTAAAGGAACTTTTTCCGTAATAATTTGCGATTAATATTTGCTTCTTCTTGAAATGGTAAGCAAAGGAAAAGAGAATTCTAACTTTGGTTATATGTTTTTGCTCCAAGAGTTTACCTCGGAAACAAAGGCTGTAGAAAAATAATTAAGTGAAAATTTTCTAGGTTCCTTTAGTCCTTGTATTCTCCTACTATCCAGATCTTTCAGTAATGACCCAGTCTAAATGGAAGTCACTGTCCCTGCTCTAAAATGGAATTCTAAAATTCTAGTCTGTTACTACCTCTGCTTACTTTATTCTATCAATAATGGTCAATAAAGCAGGAGGATATTCTCTTACTATCATGAAGACAAGGAATATGTCCCATAGTGTATTTAGAAACACATGTCCTAGTTTAGACAATCAGTAAACATTTTCCATTTAAATCAAGCAGAGAAAATCCTATGACTATTCAATTTTTTAAATGAGGAAAAACTTAAATAGTTTAACTAACTATTCATAGACACATGACTAAGAGTAAAATAGGGCTTGAATTTAGGTTTGTCAGTTTCCAAAACATCAACACTTTATACTATCCCATGCCTCTCTCAGGAATATTGACCAGGAGCTTCAACACAGCCTTAGCCCTTCTTCAAAGTCTACTAGGATTTTTCTCCTATAATATGACATATTTGCAAAGATGGTCCTCAAACCAGTAGCTATTTACATCTGAGTCTAAGGATTTTATTTACATCTTTTGCTGCTGAAAATACATTTATTTAAATATTGAACTCTAGTATGCAAAAATAATTCATATAAACCACTCTCCATTTGGTAATAAATTCTGTCCTCTTTTACTGAACACTGGGTTTCCCTTGTGGCTCAGCTGGTAAAGAATCCACTTGCAACATGGGAGCTGCTGCTAAGTCACTTCAGTCATGTCTGACTCTGTGTGACCCCACAGACGGCAGCCCACCAAGCTCCCCCATCTCTGGGATTCTCCAGGCAAGAACACTGGAGTAGGTTGCCATTGCCTTCTCCGGCAACATGGGAGACTTGGGTTCAATTCCTGGGTTTGGAATGAACTATACAGCCCTTGGAGTCACAAAGAGTCAGACATGACTGAGTGACTTTCATTTACTAAACACTACTAGTGTGTTTGACAAAACACTACTAGTGTGTTTGACAAAACACTACTAGTGTTTGACAAAAGGTGGGTAATCAATAAATGAATATACACATATTATTTTCCCTGACTATATGCATAAACAAGTGATCATCCAAGAGAAAAAGTGTGTGTGTGAAGGTAGTACTTAAAATATAAATATATTGTCAGAATAGGCAATTTTAAGGCATTCTATTTGAGCAGACATTTATTCAGAGTTGAATCATGAATTTTGTGGCAACTGCTTCTTGTAAGTTAACAGGTAGCAAGTGAAATAAGCCAACAAATTCTTTGAATTTATATAATATTCTAGCAATTTTAAATATAAAACTTAAGAATTGTTGGAAAATCTTAAAGAAGCTTAAGAAATTACTATGAAAACCCCTGGGGCAACGGGGCTGCCCATATATTGCCACCATTATAAAAAGGAAAATTTTATAAGAAAGAAGAAATAGGATGACTATAGCACAATTGTATGAATAATAATAAGCAGATTAAAGTAATGTCAAGTATTAATTGCAAGAAAGTAATAAAAGTCAAAATTAATGAAGAATAACTTTGAAATTTAGATTTAAAATAAAAATCTAAATCAGTAAAATGAGATATTAAGTATGTAAGTAAATTAAGTTTTATCTTAGTGTATTTACATATATAAGATGAAACTCCAGTACTTTGGCCATCTCATGCGAAGAGTTGACTCATTAGAAAAGACTGTTGCTGAGAGGGATTGGGGGCAGGAGGAAAAGGGAACGACAGAGGATGAGATGGCTGGATGGCATCACAGACTCTATGGACGTGAGTCTGAGTGAACTCCAGGAGATGATGACGGACAGGGAGGCCTGGTGTGCTGCAATTCATGGGGTCGCAAAGAGTCAGACACGACTGAATGACTGAACTGAACTGAACTTATTTTATAATAATAATATCTAGAAATAAATACTTTTGGTTAATTATTATTTTTTCATTTTTTTACTATTTAACCACTTACAATGCATGGAATATTTTCTTATTTTAATCAAATTATTTTTCTTCTCTGTCTTAGTGCTTCATTTTTTTGAGATAGTGTTTATTCTTACTGTTTATTCTAAGTGTAACTGACTTAAATATATTTTTACCAAATGGTCACTTTCAGTATTTATTTCATATTTTTCTAAATCAGTATATTTAACCACTTTCAGATTCATTCATTTGGTCTTTTCTCAACATTTTTTCTTAATCTACTTCATTCTCCATGTCTCTGGAATTGTAGAAAACAAAACTAAAGATTTCATATCTTCTTTATACATTCATATGTCAATGGATATTCAGGTTTCTTCCATACATTGGCCATTGTTAATAGTATCTCTATGAATATTGGGGTGCAAATATCTTTTTTTAATTAAAGCTTTGCCTTTTACAGTTTTATGACCCAGACTGGGATTCCTGGATCAAATGGTAGAGACTCTGTTTTTAATTTTTTTTTAGGCAAACTCCCACTGTTCTCTGTGGTGGTTGTACCAATATATGTTCCTAAAAAACAGTGTAGGAGGTTTCCTTTTCTCCACACATTCTTTGGCATTTAACATCTAGACTTTTTCAGTGTCTATTCTGACTAGTATCAGGTAATACATCATCATATTATAGTTTTCATCAGCATTATTTTAATAATTAGTGATGTTGAGCATCTTTTCATGTACTTATTGGCCATCTGTGTGTGTGTCTTTTTTTTTTTTTTTTAGAAATGTCTATTTAGGTCTACTGTTCATTTTTTATTTATTTTTTTATTTTTTTATTAAATATTGAGCTGTATGAGCTATTTGTATATTTTGGAATTTAATCTCTTTTCAGTCACATTACTTGCAAATATTTCTCACATTCTGTAGGCTGTCTTTCACTTTGTTTATGCTTTCCTTTGCTGTGCAAAGTGTTTATTTTTGCTTTTATTTCCATTACCCTAGATGGCAGATACATATGGGTGCTATTTATGTCAACATCTAGGAGTATTACAGAATCCAGGCTTACATTTTTGTTTCTAATCAATTTTAAATTTATTTTTATATATACTGTTAGAAAATATTTTCGTTTCATTTTTTCTTTTTTTATTCAAATATATCTATTTTACAATCTTCTGGGTATACTGCAAAGTGATTCAGTTAATTCAGTTTTCCAGATTCTTTTCCATTGTAATTACAAGATAGTGCATATAGTTCCCTGTGCTATTCAGTAACTACTTGTTGTTTACTTAATAATATATTAGCATGCATCTGTTAATTCCAAACTCCTAATTTATTCCTGCCCCTCTTAAGTTTCATTCTTTTACATGCAGTAATCAAGCTTTCCAAGCACTACTTATTGAAACAGCTGTCTTTTTTCCACTGTATATTCTTGCTTCCTTGGTCATAGATTAATTAAACTTAAGGGAGTCAGTTTATTTATGGACTTTCTATTCTGTTCCATTATTTTTTGTGTCTATTTTTCTGCCAATACCATTCTGTTTTGATAATTATAGCTCTATAGTATAGTCTGATGTTCTTCAGCTTCATTCTTCTTTCTCACTCATTTTGGCTATTTAGGCTGTATTATGTTTTCATACACATTTTAAATTATTTGTTCTAGTTCTGTGAAAAATTTCATGATAACTTAATAGAGACTGCATTGAATCTGCAGATTGCCTTGGGTAGCATGGTCATTTTAACAAAACTGATTTTTCCAATCCTAGAATATGATATATCTTTCCATTTGTTTGTGTGGTCTTTAATTTCTTTCATTAGTATCTTATAATTTGGGAGGGCAGGGTTTTTGTGTCCTTAGGTAGGTTTATACCTAGGTATTCTAATTTTGGCATGTAAATAGGATTCTTTCCTTAATTTCTCTGTTTGATATCATGTTGTTAGTGTATATAAATACAATAAGTTGCATCCTGCAACTTTACCAAGTCCACTGATGAAATCTAGTTGTTTCTGGTGACACCTTTAGGATCTTCTATGTATAGTATCACATCATCTGCAAACAGTGAGTTTCACTTCTTTTTCAATTTGGATCCTTTACTTTTCTTCTCTGATTGCTGTGTCTAAGACTTCCAAAACTTTGTTGAGTAAAACTGGTAAGAGTGGGCATCTTTGTCTTCTCTCTGATTATAGAGGAAAGCTTTCAGCTTTTCATCATTGTGGATATTAGCTATGGGTTTGTCATATATGGTCTTTCTTATGTTGAGGTATGTTTGTTCCCTCTATGCCCACCTTCTGGAGTTTTTATCATAAATGATCTTTTATTTGATAAAAGTTTTCCTGCATCTATTGAGATAATCATATGACTTTTATTTTTCAACTTGTTAATATGGTATATCACAATGACTGACTTGCAGATATTAAAAATTCTTTACATCCTGAGATAAATTTCACTTGATCATGGTGTATGACCTTTTTAATGCATCGCTGAAGTTGTCTGGCTGGTATTTTGTTGAGGATTTTGCATCTATGATTACCACTGATGCTGGGCTATAATTTTCTTTTCTTCTGATATTTTCTGATGCTGGGCTGTAATTTTCTTTTCTCGTGATATCTTTGTTTGATTTTTGGTATCAGGGTGATGGGGGCCTCACAGGATGAATTCAGAAGTATTCTTTCCTTTTTCTGGAATAGTTATGGAAACTATTTTAGAATAGTTTCTGATAAGTGCCAACTCTTCTTTAAATGTTTAGTAGAATTTTAGTGGGGCCTAGTCATGTGTGGCAGGCAGAACCCAAGAGGGGGCCTAGATCTAATTTTGGCTTGCTGGTAGGTAGTTAGTCCTGATTCTGGGACTGTTGCCCACCCACTTACAGGTGAAGCTATGTCCTGGAGTTAGTGCTGGAGTACTAGTAGGTAAAGCTGGTTCCTGGAGTCTGGCTGCAGGGCTCATGTACCCAGAGAGATTTTGAGATAATTGAGAGTGGGGAGGGTTATCCTGGTTCCTGACACAGTTGTGTATAGCCTGGGGTATCCCAAGGTTGTATTGGTTTGCTAATGGGCAGAGTGGCCAGGGCTCACCTGGTCCCAGAGCAGGGTCTAGCCTGCATTGGTGGACTTGGTTCCATCAGCTGTGGGATCATAGCTTTCTTGCTTCTAATGTCTCCTCCATGGTGGGTGAGACTGATCTAGAGTTTTGTGTAGCTTCCTTGTGGTAGGGGAGCTGGGTCTTGGCCCTCTAGTGGGCAGGATTGTATCTAGGGGCATGGAAGTATTTAGGCAGACTGTCTGCTAACCAGTAGGGCTGTGTCCCTGCCCACTTAATTTGGGCACCAGTGTTTACAGGCAATCGGGTGGGGCCAGTTCTCAGCATTAATGATCCAAGACGGCAGTCATCAGGAGTGTTCACAGGGTTGAATGTTCCTAGATATGTCTGCCACCATTGTCTAGATCCTCAGGTTGAGCCACAGCCACCTTCTGCCTCTCCAGGAAACTCTCCAAGACCAGCAAGTAAGTCTGGCTCAGGCTCCTATTAAATTACTGCTTTTTCTTGAGTCCTGGTGCCTGTGAGATTTTGTGTGAACCCTTTAAAAGTGAAGACTCTATTTCCCCTAGTCCTGTGTGGCTCCTACAATTAAGCTCTGCTGCTCTTTAAAGACAAATGCTCTGGGGACTCATCTTCCCAGTGCCAGACATCCAGGTGGGAAACCTGACATGGAATTCAAAACTCTAAGTTCTGAGGAAGAACATCCTCAATATAATTATTCTACAGTTTGTGAGTTACCTACTACGGGGATACGATATCTGATTATATCACAAGTCTGCCACTCCTGCTTTTTTCATGGTTCCTTCTATATAGCTAATTATAGAAGACCTTTTCTGGTAGATTCCAATCTTTTTCCACCAATAGTTGTTCTGCACGTTGTGATTTTGCTCTACTTGTGAGAGGAGACAAGCTCAGGGTCTTTCCATTCTGTCATTTTGGCCATTCTGCCTCAGATTCTTTGAGGTTAACTAACAGAAGTGGCTCGGACAAGGCAATGGCACCCCACTCCAGTATTCTTGCCTGGAAAATCCCATGGATGGAGGAGCCTGGTAGCTGCAGTCCATGGGGTCACTAAGAGTCAGACATGACTGAGCAACTTCACTTTCACTTTTCACTTTCATGCGTTGGAGAAGGAAATGGCAACCCACTCCAGTGTTCTTGCCTGGAGAATCCCAAGGACGGGGGAGCCTGGTGGGCTTCCGTCTATGGGGTCGCACAGAGTCGGACACAACTGAAGCGACTTAGCAGCAGCAGCAGCAACAGAAGTGGCTTCATAATCTCCCCTGCATCTCCAGGCTCTCTCTCAACCTGCAGTGCCAGGCCACTCATTCACTGTATCCAGTACCTTGCTGTTTGGATTACTATGGTTTTGTAATATAATTTGAAATCAAGGAGTGTAATACTTCCAGCTTTATTCATTTTTCTTAGGATTGCTTTAACTATTTGGGGTCTTTTATGGTTCCATAAGATTTTAGCATGTTTTGTTTTATTTCTGTGAAAAATGTCTTTGTAGTTTTGAAAGAGATGGCACCAAATTTGTACACTGATTTGGGTAATACAGATATTTTAAACATTAATTATTTCAATCCATAAACACAGATTATTTTTCAATTTCTTTGTGTCTTCTTCATTTTCATTCAACAATATCTTCTTTGATTTCTTTCAACAATGTCAAAACCTGTACAGTTTTTAGCATCCAGGTCTTTCACCACCTGGGTTAAACTTAGTCTTAGGTATTTTTTGTTGCTGTTGAAAATGAAAATGGGATTGTTTTCTTAACTTCTCTATTAGCATATAGAAATACAACAGATTTTGTATGTTGATTTTGCACCCTGAAACTTGATCCTTTTATTATTTGTAATAGTTTTTTGGTGGTGTTTTTAGGGGCATATATATATAAATATATATAAATATATATATAAATATATATATATACATATATATACATATATATACATATATATATATATACATATATATATATATATATAAAATAATGACATCCACAAATAGTGACAGTGTCCAATGTTGTAAGTTTCAGTTGGAGGGCTGGGAGTATAGCCACTGTCTCTGCTGTTCTCTTGCTTTCATCTCTATGTGTTTAAGACCACCTACCTTTAGATATAGAGACATATGAAATTCTCTAATGTACTAGTGTGTGTTGGGCACAGGAACCTTTTTTGCCTTGTAGATATTTTTTATCGGTTATAGCTTAAAGGAAAAGACAAAGTTAGTTTTTCACTCCATCATGTTGCTGACATCAGTCTGAAATAATTTTTCTATTTATCATCTTATAATTTATCTTTTGCTAGGGTGGTTTCCTACTGTATTGCTCCTCTTTCATTTATAAGTCATAAGTCAACCAGTCTCATTTATGTGAAGTTCTACCTATAAAATGTCTTTTCATTTTCTGAGAGATTATCAGAATTTTCAAGTGATAACTTCTATTTTCTCTATTCAAAGATATTAGTCATTAATACCATTCATCTGTATTTATTTGCCATAAACAAATTTATTTTCCCTTAACTCAAAAAATTATATATATATATATATATATATATATATATATATATATACAATCTCTGGTTCCTGAGCCTTTTCCAAACCCAGCTTGAACATCTGGAAGTTCTCAATTCAAGTACTGCTGAAGCCTAGCTTGTAGGATTTTGAGCACAACTTTAATGGCATGGGAAACAAATGCAATTGTCTTTAATGTTCTTTAGCACTGCTCACAGGTCAAATTGCCAACATTCACTGGACCATAGAGAAAGCAAGGGAATTCCAGAGAAACATCTACTTCAGCTTCACTGACTACAGGAAATCCTTTGTCTGTGTGGATCTGTGACAATAAGCTGTGGAAAATTCTTAAAGAGACGGGAATACTGGACCATCTTACCTGTCTCCTGAGAAACATGTATGCAGGTCAAGAAGCCAACAGTTGTTAACTTTACATGGAACAACAGACTGGCTCAAAATTGGGAGTGGAGTACAGCAAGAATCTATACTATCACCCTGTTATTTAACTTATTGAGTTCAGTTCAGTCACTCAGTTGTGTTTGACTCTTTGCAACCCCATGAACCATAGCACGCCAGGCTGCCCTGTCCATCATCAACTCCTGGAGTTCACCCAAACTCATGTCCATTGAGTCGAAGATATCATCCAACCATCTCATCCTCTGTCATCCCCTTCTCCTGCCCTCTATCTTTCCCAGCATCAAGGTCTTTTCAAATGAGTCAGCTCTTTGCATCAGGTGGCCAAAGTAGTGGAGTTTCAGCTTCAACATCAGTCCTTCCAATGAACACCTGGGACTGATCTCCTTTAAGATGGACTGGTTGGATCTCCTTGCAGTCCAAGGGATTCTCAAGAGTTTTCTCCAATACCACAGTTCAAAAGCATCAACATGCGAAATGCCAGGTTGGGTGAATTACAAGATAGAATCAAGATTACTGGGAAAAATATCAGATATGCAGATAATACCACCATAATGGTAGAAATCAAAGAGGAACTAAGGAGCTTCTTGATGAGAGTGAAAGAGTAGAGTAGCTGGCTTAAAACCAACATCCAAAAATCTATCATAGCATACAGTCCCATCACCTCATGGCAAATGGAAGGGGAGAAAAAGTAGAAGCAATGACAGATTTTCTTTTCTTAGTCTCCAAAATCACTGCAGATGGTGACTGCAGCCTTGAAATTAGAAGATGCTTGGTTTTTGGAAGGAAACCTATGACAAACCTAGACAGCATATTGAAAAGCATAAACGTCATTTTGACGGCAATGTTCCTGATAGTCAGAGCTACGGTTTTCCAGTAGTTACGTATAGATGTGAGAGTTGGACCATAAAGAAGGCCAAGTGCTAAAGAATTGATGCTTTTGAACTGTTGTGCTGGAGAAGAGTCTTGAGAGTCCCTTGGACAGTAAGGAGATCAAACTTGTCAATCCTAAAGGAAATCAATTCTGAATATTCACTGGAAGGACTAATGTTGAAGCTGAAGTTCCAATACTTTGGCCAATACTCTGATGTGAAGTGCCGACTCACTGGAAAAGACCTTGATGTTGGGAAAGACTGAAGGGAAAAGGAGAAATGGTTGGAGTGCATCACCAATACAATGGAAATGAACTTGGGCAAAATCCAGGAGATAGTCAGAGACAGGGACACCTGGTGTGCTGCAGTCCATGGGGTTGCAAACCGTCAGACACAACTTATCCACATACTTAAAATCAGACAGTATAACGTGTTTACAAAAATTTTTCCGATGTTGTATTTATACCCTTCCTCCCTGACAAAAACAGCAAATAATATAAATTTACTTAAGTTCCTTAGCATATTTCACAATGAACTTTAATTCTGTACATTAGAACAGGCTATTTTAAACTTGCCATGCACTCACAATGACACCTAGCAGTTTAGAGAATAAACATATGTCTTATTTATTCCAGGGAGGTCCTCTCATCTATCAGTGAAGGAAACAGCAGATCATAGGAAACCTCTGGATCCCACTGTCTGCAAGCCTGAAATACCACTCCATTCTCCATTTCAGTGCCCAATCAGTTCTGTTGCTAGCCCTGTCTGCTAGTCTTAAAACAGCAATATGGGATTTGAACTAACATTTTAGTTAAAACTAAGTAAATAAATAAACTAACATTTTAATTTCCACTAATGTAAAATAGCATTTATTTTAACAGCTAATTTAAATTAAATTAAATATTACATTTTTTTCTTAAGTCTACCAGGATTCTGCTTCATTTCAGGGGATATAAATCTGACTTCTTGTTTAGTCACTAAAGTCATATCCAACTCTGCATACCACCAGGTGACTCTGTCCATAGGATTTCCCAGGAGAGAATACTGGAGTAGGTTGCCATTTCCTTCTCCTGGGGATCTTCCCCACCCAGGGATCAAACCTGCATATCCTGCTTGTCAGGCAGATTCTTTACCACTAAGCCATCTGAGAAGCCCCCAAATCTGACTTATGGTAGCTGCATGAATAGAAATACCCTGTTCTCATTCAGTAAGATGTCCAGAGGTGGGCAGTACAGGGCTAATATAATTGCTTAAGGTGCCTTAAACTTTTGCATTCATTAATTCCCTTGTCTCTGATACTCTGGCTCTTCCTGAGCTCACTGAAGACTGCACTACTTTCTTGCCTTCTTGTAGGGAGGCAAGGTCACGTGATGAATTCAGACCAAAAGACCAAGAGCAGAGGTCTTCTGTAACTTTCAAACTGCTGCTAAGTCATGTCTAACTCTGTGCAACCCCATAGACAGCAGCCTACCAGGCTCCCCCATCCCTGGGATTCTCCAGGCAAGAACACTGGAGTGGGTTGCCATTTCCTTCTCCAACGCATGAAAGTAAAAAGTGAAAGTGAAGTCCCTCAGTCATGTCCGACTCTAAGGTAGTAAAAAGTCCCTTCATGACCCTCTTAATCTCTCCTCCTCTCCTCCTGACTTAGAATCCTTGGGCTATAATTGCACTCGTAGAATAGCAGCTGACTAGATCCCCTAGCCACTGTTTAAAAGGCAGCTATTATCGCTCAGCTGGTAAAGAATCCGCCTGCAGTGTGGGAGACTTAGGTTCGATTCCTGGGTTGGGAAGATCCCCTGAAAAAGGGAAAGGCTACCCTCTTCAGTATTCTGGCCTGAAGAATTCCATGGACTGTATAATTCATGGGGTTGCAAAGAATCGGACATGATCGAGCGACTTTCTCTTGTACTTGACTTGTACAGAAGGACTGCCTGCCCTAGAGGGGATCTCTTGCCTGCAATTTACCTAGCTACCACTAAGTGGAGAGTAAATGTAAATTCAGCTTTAAAAAAAACAAACAGACAAATAAACCTTTGTTTATTAAGCCACTGAGATGTCAGGGTTGATTTGTTTTATGCTTGCAATAAGATAACAGCCACTCTTTTAGCCATCACTGCTGCATTTCAGGCAAGAAAGTAGTGGAGGAAGGTGAAGGGAAAGTTTTGCCAAAGGAAATGTTGGGCAAGGGTGCTTTTTCCAAATTCCTCTCCTAAACTCAGCGAACTGTAAATGAATTTCACTGGCAAAAATTCTTGGAATGTTGGAAGGTGAATATACTTAACTGAACACTCTGACATTCCCAAACTAGTAAGAAACAATTAGCATAAAGCAGTCAGCCAGTAGTATGTGCCACAAACAATGGAAATCTTCTAGAAAAAAAGTTGTTTCCAATTTTTTCTGGGACTTTCTAATTTTCAAATTCTTCTAAATAGTTCTTTCTTGATCTTTCTAAACTTCCAATATTCTTGGCTAGTATCCTCTTATCCCATCCAACAGAGGGCAGACAGCCTGAAAACTACAATCACAGAAAACTAACCAAACTGATCACAAGGATCATAGCATCAAAAAACTGAATGAAACTATGAATAATGCCATGTAGGGCCACCCAAGACAGACAAGTCATGGTGGAGAGTTCTGACAAAGTATGGTCCACTGGAGAAGGGAATGGCAAACCACTTCAGTATTCTTGCCTTGAGAACCCTATGAACAGTATGGAAAATGGAAAAAGATATGACACTGAAAGATGAACTCCCAGGTCAGCAGGGGCCCAATATGATACTGAAGAAGAGCAGAGAAATAGCTCAGAGAAGAATGAAGAGGCTGAGCCAAAGCAAAAACAACACCCAGTTGTGGATATGACTGGTGATAGGAGCAAAGTCAGATGCTATAAATAACAATATTGCATACTGGAACCTGGAATGTCAGGTCAATGCACCGAGGTAAATTGGAAGTCATCAAACAGGGGATGGGGAGAGTGAATATCGACATTTTAAAATCAGTGAATTAAAGGACGAGAAGAAGTGTATTCATTTCAGATGACCATTACATCTACTGCTAAAGGGCAAGAATCCTTTAGAAGACATGAAGTAGCCCTAATAGTCAACAAAAGAAACCAAAATGCAGTACTTGGGTGCAGTCTCAAAAACAACAGAATGACCTCTGTTCGTTTCCAAGGCAAATCATACAATATCACAGTAATCCAAGTCTATGTCCTAACCACTAATGCCAAAGAAACTGAAGTTGAAAAGTTCTATGAAGACCTTCAATGCCCTCTAGAACTAACACCAAAAAAGATGTCCTTTTCATTACAAAGGAGTAGAATGCAAAATTAGGTAGCCAAGAGATACCTAGAGTAGCAGGCAAGTTTGGCCTTGGAATACAAAATGAAGCAGGTCAAAGCCTAATAGACTTTTGGCAAGAGAAGTTACGGGTCATATCAAACACCCTCTTCCAACAACACAAGAAATACTCTACACATGGACATCATCAGATGGTCAATACCGAAATCAGACTGACTATACTCTTTGCAGCTGAAAATGGAAAAACTCTATACAGTCAGAAAAAAACAAGACCAGGAGCTGACTGTGGCTCAGATCATGATCTCCATATTGCAAAATTCAGACTTAAATTGAAGAAAGTAGGGAAAACCACTACATCATTCAGATATGACCTATATCAAATCCCTTATGACTATACAGTGAAAGTGAGAAATAGATTCAAGGGATTAGATCTGATAGACAGAGTGTCTAAAGAATGATGGATGGAGGTTTCTAACATTGTATAGGAGGTTGTGATCAAGACCATCCCCAAGAAATGCAAAAAAGCAAAATGGTTGTCTGAGGAGGCTTTACAAATAGCTAAGAGAAGATGAGAAGCAAAAAGCAAAGGAGAAAAGGAAAGATATATCCACCTGAATGCAGAGTTCCAAAGAATAGCAAGGAGAGATAAGAAGGCATTCCTCAGTGATCAGTACAAAGAAATAGAGGAAAACAACAGACTGGGAAAGACTAGAGATCTCTTCAAGAAATTTAGAGATACCAAGGGAACATTTCACAAAAGATGGGCACAATAAAAGGTAGAAACTGTATGAAGCCAACAGAAGCAGAAGGTATTAAGAGGTGGCACAAATACATAGAAATGTACAAAAAAGATCTTCATGACCCAGATAACCACGATGGTGTGATCATTCAGCAAGAGCCAGACAACCTGGAGTGTGAGGTCAAGTGGGCCTTAGGAAGCATCAATACGAACAAAGCAAGTGAAGGTGATGGGATTCCAGCTGGGCTATTTCAAATCCTAAAAGATGATGCTGTAAGTGTTGCACTCAATATACCAGCGAAATTGGAAAACTCAGCAGTGGCCACAGGGCTGGAAAAAGTCAGTTTTCAATCCCAAAGAAAGGCAACGCCAAAGAATGTTGAGACTACCACACAATTGCACTCATCTCACATGCTAGCAAAATAATGCTCAAAATTCTCCAAGCCACACTTCAACAGTACCTGAACTGAGAACTTCCAGATGTTGAAGGTGGATTTAGAAAAGGCAGAGGAACCAGAGATCAAATTGCCAGCATCCATTGGATCATCAAAAAAGCAATAAAATTCCAGAAAAAAACATTTACTTCTGCTTCACTGACTATGCTAAAGCCTTTGACTGTGTGGATCACAACAAACTGTGGAAAATTCTTGAAGAGGTGGGAGTATCAGATCACCTGATCTGCCTCCTGAGAAATCAGTATGCAGGTCAGGAAGCAACAGTTAGAAGTGGACATGGAACAACAGACTGGTTCCAAATTGAGAAACGAGCACAACAGGGCTGTATATTGTCACACTCCTTATTTAACTTATATGCAGAATACATCATAAGAAATGCTGGATAAAGCACAAGCTGGAATCAAGATTGCCAGGCAAAATATCAATAACCTCAGATATGCAGATGACACCACCCTTATGGCAGAAAGCGAAGAGGAACTAAAGAGCCTTCTGATGAATTGGAACGAGGAGAGTGAAAAGGCTGGCTTAATTCTCAACATTCAAAAAACTAAGATCATGGCATCTGGTCCCATCACTTCATGGAAAATAGATGGGGAAACAATGGAAACAGTGACAGACTTTGTTTTCTTGGGTTTCAAAATTACTGCAGATAGTGACTGCCACCAAGAAATTAAAAGATGCTTACTCCTTGGAAGAAAAGCTATGACCAGCTTAGACAGCATATTAAAAAGCAGAGACGTTATTTTTGCTGACAAAGGTTGGTATAGTCAAAGCTATGGTTTTTCCAATAGTCATGTATGGATGTGAGAGTTGGACCATAAAGAAAGCTGAGCACTGAAAAATTGATGTTTTTGAATTTTGGAATTGGAGAAGACTCTTTTAAGTCTCTTGGACTGCAAGGAGATCAATCAATCCTAAAGGAAATCACTGAATATTCATTGGAAGGACTGATGCTAAAACTGAAGGTCCAATACTCTGGCCACCTGATGCAAAGAATGGACTCATTGGAAAAGACCCTGAAGCTAGGAAAGACTGAAGGAAAGAGGAGAAGGGGATGACAAAGGATGAGACGGTTGGCTGGAATTGAGTTTGAGTAAGTTCCAGGAGTTAATAATGGACAGGGAAGCCCAGCATGCTGCAGTCCATGGGGTCGCAGTTGGACACGACTGAGTGACTGCATGAACTGAACTGATCCTCCCTGACGATGTGGCCTCTCCTTGTTTCCACAAAACCTCTCTTTCTGAATTCTCCTCCATTCTCTCTTACTACTGTCTCATTAGTTCATATTTTTCTTTTTCCCCATATCCCAAAGTTGCTCCTTCTTATCTGTTTTATTATCCCACTCATTCCCTTTGAGCTCATATATTTTAACTGCTTTCTTCCAGTACGGTTCCCCAGAATTATTCCTGCTCAAATTATAAATCTATTCTACCCACAATGTCTCATTCTTTGGACAGTCAATATTTAAACAGTTAAATGGTTTTCACCCATCAATTTCCTTTTCCTCTATATTTTGAGACATGCTCAATTCCTGCTTCTCTTTTATCCCATCTTACCTCCAATGGATTTGCAAATACCAAATTATTTCTAAGTTAAATTTAAATCATTCTGCTAATCCTCAACCTGGGTATAACTTGACTGATTAATATTCTTTTCATCACTCACAAGGGCCTCCTCAAATCTTATGAGTTAGCACTCTTGTCTACAAATATTAGCTTCATCCTCACACAACAGGCTTAATGATAATTCAAATTTCAAATTTGACTATGTAACACACCTGTTTAGAATAATTGTGGGTCCTCATCTACTCAATTAACCTTCAGAATAAAAGCCAAATATATTAGGAAGATATGACAAGATCTTCATAATCAGTATACTCTCTGGAATTTTGATGGAACAAATAACACACTATCATTTATCCACATGAGACTTCTTTGAGCTTTTGAGACAAAATATAAGATTTAAACTCAGAGATTTTACATTTTTTTCCCCAGTCTCTCTCATTTCTGCACACCTTATAAATAGATTCACTGACTTCCTTCTTCATAGACTATTTTCTCAAGGATTTTTCAATCACAGAAAGACTCCTAATACAGTTAAGTGTAGTTAAGTGTAGGTTTCCTCACAGCCTTGAAAGGTAGAGATAGCATCTTGTTACAGAGGATGTGTAGGCAATTCTTACTGTCCAGTATCAAAAATACAGGTTTCCTCAACTCAGGTTTTCTCTCATAATGGGACCTACCACACACGCAGCTGTTACTTGGTCCTCTTTGTGTCACTCTGAGTGAAATGGGGTAGGGAAGATTGACACAAACCTGAAGTTCACCCTGTTGCTGTGCCACAATTAATAAATAAACGCCTTTGAATCTGACGTAAGGGTCTTGTGTTTTCTCCTGACTACATTAAAATATGGGATTCTAACCTGCTACCTGACAACCATAATACAATTTCTGACCCTTCACAGTTGACAGGTTCTTCCCTAGGGAATGTTGTCTAATTTTGGTTCCTATGGCCCCAGTCTCATCATCCTAATTAATTAAAAGCCATGCTTTAAGACTTTGCTGAATTGTACTCCCTACATGAAGTTTCGCTTAAGTTCGTGAGCCAGTCTCTTCCTCCTATATTGACCCAGATATGCTTTATACATATCTATAAGAATCTCTCAGGGAGTTGTTGATTATAGAGGTTTATTCTTGCAAGACTATGATCTTCTTGCTAAATATTATGCTTATTATGCTTCTTTTTGACTATGTATTCTATACACTGTGTGGTACATAGTAAATATGAGATGAAACTCCCTAAAAAAATATTTATTGCTAGATTATCTTACATATGCTGTCTGCAAAATGTAACTTAAAGTGTGCACACAATCATACACACAAAGAATATTTTGGTTTCTATTGGTGTATCATCACCAGTCTCTTCTTCCTACATGAAAATGTAATGCATTATTAATTCCATCTTCTTAAGAAAGTTGCCTGTAATTATAATTGTCTTTCTAAAAAAGAAAATGCAACAGCTGCACCTACTCTGAAAATGGATCCTTGGAGAATGTAATTAAGTTATTTCAATTTGGAAATGAATATTATCAAGAGCTATGGGATGCATAACCTTAAGTCAGACCTTACAGCAGGTTTTTAATAGTATGTCATTTGTAGAAACCTAGATAACTAGAAAATTAGAAAGTAAAATTTTGCCTGCTCCAATCAGAACATTAATGAATTTAATTATGTACCATATAATCTTTCACACTATAGTTAGTTAGAACACTTGGTAGACCAGATAGCTGAGACCTTCAAGATCTTGTGTTTACTACTTTTGCAACATCCCTTAGAGTTTTATTTACTTTGTTTCATGGCCACAGAGTTTCTCTGTAAACAATCAAAAATACTGGACAAATGTTTCTTAACTTGATCTGAAAGGAAAGCCATTATAAATTGTTAATCTCTCCAGAAAAGTTTATTACAAGGACACGCACATTTTTCTGTATATTATGCTTTCCTATATATCAGTAAAATATTTTATTTTGTTGACTATTGGGCTTCCCTGGTGGCTCAGATGGTAAAGTGCCCACCTGCAATGCGGGAGACCAGGGTTCAATCCCTGGGTTTGGAAGATCCTCTGGAGAAGAAAATGGCAATCCACTCCAGTACTCTTTCCTGGAAAATTTCATGGATGGAGAGCCTTGGTAGGCTACAGTCCATAGCTATCATAGTCAACAAAAGAGTCCAAAACGCAGTACTTGGATACAATCTCAAAAAGGACAGAATGATCTCTGTTCTTTTCCAAGGAAAACCATTCAATATCACAGTAATCCCAGTGTATGCCCTGACTGATAATGCTGAAGCTGAAGTTGAATGGTTCTATGAAGACCTACATGATCTTCTAGAACATGCAAAAAAGATGTCCTTTTCATTATAGGGGAGTAGAATGCAAAAGCAGGAAGTCAAGAGATACCTAAAGTAACAGGCAAATTTGACCTTGGAGTACAAAATGAAGCAGGTCAAAGGCTAACAAGTTTTGCCAAGAGAAGGCACCGATCATAGCAAACACCCGCTTCCAACAACAAAAGAGAAGACTATACACATGGACATTACCAGATGGTCAATATAAAAATCAGATTGATTATATTTTTTAATATAATCTATATTTAATATAAATTAATTTAATATAATCTATAATATAAGCCAAAGATGGAGAAGCTCTATACAGTCAGGAAAACAAGACTAAGAGTGGAATGTGGCTCAGATCATGAAATGCCTATTGCCAAATTCAGAATTAAATTGAAGACAGTAAGGAAAACAACTACACCATTCCAGTATGACCTAAATCAAATCCTTTACAATTATGCAGCGGAAGTGAGAAATAGATTTATGGGATTCTGATAGACAGAGTGCCTGAAGAACTGTGGACAGAGGTTCGTGACATTGTACAGGAGGCAGGGATCAAGATCAATCCAAGAAAAAGAAATGTGAAAAAGGCAAAATAGCTTCCAAGGAGGCCTTACAAAGATGAGAAAAGAAAAGACTCAAGATGCAAGGGACAAAAGAAAAGATATACCCATTTGAATGCAGAGTTCCAAAGAACAGCAAGGAGAGATAAGAAAGCCTTCCTCAGCAATCAGTGCAATGAAAGAGGAAAATAATAGAATGGGAAAGACTAGAGAGCTCTTGGCAAAACTATTAGCCTTTGCCATGCTTCATTTTGTACTCCAAAGCCAAACTTGCCTGTAACTTCGGATATCTCTTAACTTCCTACTTTTTCTACAATGTAAAAAAAAAAAAAAAAAACTGGCTGTCTGAGAAAGCCTAACAAATAGCTGTGAAAAGAAGAGAAGCCAAAAGCAAAGGAGAAAAGGAAAGAGATATCCATTTAAATGCAGAGTTCCAAAGAATAGCAAGAAGAGATAAGAAAGCCTTCCTCAGTGATCAGTGCAAAGAAATAGAGGAAAACAATACAATGGGAAAGAATAGAGATCTCTTCAAGAAAATTAGAGATACCAAGGGAACATTTCATGCAAAGATGGGCTCAATATAGGACAGAAATGGTATGGACATAATAGAAGCAGAAGATATTAAGAAGAGGAGGCAAGAATACACAGAAGAACTGTACAAAAAAAGATCTTCATGACTCAGATAATCACAATAGTGTGATCACTCACCTAGAGCCGATATCCTGGAATGTGAAGTCAAGTGGGCCTTAGGAAGCATCACTACAAACAAGGCTAGTGGAGGTGATGGAATTCCAGTTGAGCTATCTCAAATCCTAAAAGATGATGCTGTGAAAGTGCTGCACTCAATATGCTGGCATATTTGGAAAACTCAGCAGTGGCCATAGGACTGGAAAAGGTCAGTTTTCACTCCAATCCCAAAGAAAGGCAATGCCAAAGAATGCTCAAACTACCACAAAATTGCACTCATCTCACACACTAGCAAAATAATGCTCAAATTTTCTCCAAACCAAGTTTTAATAGTATGTGAATTGTTAACTTCTGGATGTTCAAGTTGAATTTAGAAAAGGCAGAGGAACCAGAGATCATATTGCCAACATCTGCTGGATCACAGAAAAAGCAAGAGTTCCAGAAAAACATCTACTTCTGCTTTATTGACTACACCACAGCCTTTGACTGTGTGGATCAGAACAAACACTGGAAAATTCTTAAAGAGATAAGAATACCAGACCACCTGACCAGCCTCCTGAGAAAGCTGTATGCAGGTCAAGAAGTAACAGTTATAACTGGACATGGAACAACAGACTGAGTCCAATTTGGGAAAGGAGTTACGTCAAGGCTGTATATTGTCACTCTGCTTAATTAACTTATATGCACAGTACATCATGAGAAATGCTGCGGTGGATGAAGCACAAGCTGGAATCAAGATTGCCAGAAGAAATAACAATAACCTCATATATGCAGATGACACCCTTATAGCAGAAAGAAAAGAAGAACTAAAGAGCCTTTTGATGAAAGTGAAAGAGGAGAGTGAAAAAGTTGGCTTAAAACTCAACAATCTGAAAACTAAGATCATGGCATATGGTCCTATCACTTCATGGCAAATAGATGAGGCAACAACAGAAACAGTGACAGACTTTATTTTGAGGGCTCCAAAATCACTGCAGATGATGACCTCCACCATGAAATTAAAATCACTTGCTTCTTGGAAGAAAATTTATGACCAACCTAGACAACACATTAAAAAGCAAAGATGTTACTTTGCCAATAAAGGTCCATTTAGTCATAATTATTGTTTTACCAATAGTCATGTATTTATCTGAGAGTTGGAGTATAAAGAAAGCTGAGGGCCAAAGAACTGATGCTTTTGAACTGTGGAGTTGGAGAAGACTCTGAGAGAGTTCCTTGGACAGCAAGGAGATCCAACCAGTCCATCCTAAAGGAAATCATTCCTGAATATTCATTGGAAAGACCGATGCTGAAGCTGAAACTCCAATAGTTGGGCCACCTGATGCGAAGAACTGACTCACTGGAAAAGATCATGGTACTGGGAAAGATTGAAGGCGGGAGAAGAAGGGGAAGACAGAGAATGATATGGTTGAATGTCATCACTGACTTGATGGATATGAGTTGATATCCTGCAAGAGCTGGTAATGGACAGGGAAGCCTGGTGTTCTGCAGTTCATGGGTTTGCAAAGAATCAGACACGACTGAGTGACTGAACTGAACTGATAGGAAAGTAGAAATATTTTATAATTGGAAAGTCCTTTAGGGGGAATGAAAATTAAATATGATTTAATATTATTTTAGATGGCTCAAATACTAAGTTTAAATAGTGTTTTCAATCTTTACTTCATCTTATTTATTGTAATTTCGCTTTTGATAATGGCCTACATTTTTAAGGCTGAGATGACCAGTAAATGGCTAAATGACTGGTATTGTAGCAAGCAGTTTAAGAAAAAATCAGGCTAGATGAAGTTGTATTTGATGAACACATCATTTAATATCAGTAACACTCAGGAAAAACTGCTGAGATTGTCAAAGAGAAGCCCTACATTACAGGGTATTTTAATAGTCACATTGAATAATCACTATTAATTTCATGAATCCTTTATTACCAATAATCAATTGTTTACCTCTGTACAAGGCTTTTCAAAGAAAGTATCTTACTGCCTATAAGAAGTCATCTATTTTGGAGGGAATCATTAGTCATTGAAAGAG
This sequence comes from Ovis aries, assembly GCF_016772045.2. Lineage (NCBI taxonomy): Eukaryota > Metazoa > Chordata > Mammalia > Artiodactyla > Bovidae > Ovis > Ovis aries. The sequence continues at coordinate 64,297,798 of NC_056062.1, read as the reverse complement.
TCTACTTATCTTGAGCAAAATTCCTTCCCTTAATAATTTATAACTGTTACCTTCAGTTTTTTCCACTTATTCAAGCAAGCTAAGTATCATCTCTCTTGCATTATCAATATTTTAAACATCTGAAATGATTTCATATGACTGTCGAAAGTATTAAATATTTTATGCTTAAGATTACTATGAAATATTTTCAAAATACACACATAGACAACAGTACCAGATCTAACAGTGCCTTGGGTTAATTCATTCTCATCAAAAGAGAGATAAAAACTTTAATATTTGAAAGAGCTCACTGAAAACAATGGTCATAAAATATGCCTACAGTATTCAAAATACCTCATCTATTTCAACCTATTTAGGTGGTACAAAATATCAACATAGTTAAGGATCATGCTGATACTGACCCTTGCATGAAAACAAATAGGATAAAAATATTTTACAGAGTGTGTCACTGTTAGAAATGACAAGGTACCTGAAAAAGTTAAAAGCAATGTATCAGTTATCTGTAAAAATCAATATTTTCTATTAGAAACATAAAAGCTGAAAATTTGGTAAATTCTGCCATTTAATCAAAGATAATTTGACATGTGAAAATAGGAGACATAAAAATTGTGCATCAAGAAGTGACAATTTCTTCTGGTCTCTGCACCTACTGTATTCCTATTGAGCATTATCACTAGAAATCACCCTTGAAGCTTGAGGGAGTTTAAGCAAAAAGACAGCAAAAGATGTTACCATGTAAAGTAATATGCAAACTCATGCATCTCAGTCTTTATACATAGCAGTAAGAACATGGAAATAAAACTTATTCAACTACACCTAAGATAAATTCATGGACACTACATATACAGTAAGTAATCTGTGTAGATATGTTGATTACAAATTTTTGTGTTCATAATTAACCTTTTGAAGTTGATACCTATTTATCAAAATTGTCTATACTAAGTCTTCTACTGTTATGTTCAAGGACAGATTTGTGAACCAATTATAACATTAGTCTAGTCCTTCATAATTTAAAGTCTAAGAGAATTTAAATTATAAACTAAAGCCAGAAGACAATGTTAAAACACCCAGAAGATCAACATTAAATATGGACCAGTTAGAGGGGGTTTTACAATCATAAAATATAAACTTTCCTTTGATCTTAAAAAGCATAGAAAAAGTGTAAAACCCAGAGAGAGTACGCATTTGCATATATTAACCCAAAAATTTAGTGGTAGAGGTACAATGCGGTATATATAATAATACTTTTATTTTTAAAATATTAAATGATCTTTCTTTTTTGAGTTGTTCCTTCTTACGTATTTTTTTAAATTTAAATTTATTTATTTTAATTGGAGGCTAATTACTTTACAATGTTGTATTGGTTTTGCCATACATCAACAGGAATCTGCCACGGGTGTACATGTGTTCCCAATCCTGAACCCCCCTCCCACCTCCCTCCCCGTACCATCCCTCTGGGTCATCCCAGTGCACCAGCCCCAAGCATCTTGTATCCTGCATCAAACCTGGACTGGTGATTTGTTTCTTATATGATATTATACATGTTTCAATGCCATTCTCCCTAATCATCCCACCCTCTCCCTCTCCCACAGAGTCCAAAAGACTGCTCTATACATCTGTGTCTCTTTTGCTGTCTTGCATACAGGGTTATTGTTACCATCTTTCTAAATTCCATATATATGCATTAGTATACTGTATTGGTATTTTTCTTTCTGGCTTACTTCACTCTGTATAATAGGCTCCAGTTTCATCCACCTCACTAGAACTGATTTAAATGTATTATTTTTAATTGCTGAGTAATATTCAATTGTGTATATGTACCACAGCTTTCATATCCATTCATCTGCTGATGGACATCTAGGTTGCTTCCATGTCCTGGCTATTATAAACAGTGCTACGATGAACATTAGGGTACACGTGTCTCTTTCAATTCTGGTTTCCTCGGTGTGTATGCCCAGCAGTGGGATTGCTGGGTCATAAGGCAGTTTTATTTCCAGTTTTTTAAGGAATCTCCACAATGATCTTTCTTAATATAACATTTATAGATAAAATTTGAAGCATATTTTATCTCATTAAAGCATATTCTTATACAGTGGATTAGAAATGAATGGATGATAATAGAACTATGTTGATGTTGTCCACTTGCTAAGTCATGTTCAACCTTTTGCAACCCCATGAACTGCAGTACACCAGACTTCCCTTCAGTATCTCCTGAATTTTGCTAAAACTCATGTCCATTGAGTTGGTGTGCTTTCCAACCAGCTCATCCTCTGTCTTCTCCTTCCCTTCCTGCTCTCAAGCTTTCCCATCATCAGGGTATCTTCTGATGAGTCAGTTCCTCACATCATGTGGCCAAAAAATTGGAGCTTCAGCTACAGCTTTAGGTCTTCCAGTGATATTTAGGGTTGATGTCCTTCAGGACTGATTGGTTTGATCTCCCTGCTGTCCTAGGGACTCTCAAGAGTATTCTCCAGCACCACAATTCATTCCAGCACGACAATTAAAAGGCATCAATTATTTGGTGCTCAGCCTACTTTTGGAGAAGGCAGTGGCACCCCACTCCAGTACTCTTGCCTGGAAAATCCCATGGATGGAGGAGCCTTGTAGGCTGTGGTCCATGGGGCTGCTAAGAGTTGGACACGACTGAGCGACTTCACTTTCACGTTTCACTTTCATGCACTGGAGAAGGAAATAGCAACCCACTCCAGTGTCCTTGCCTGGAGAATCCCAAGGACAGGGGAGCCTGGTAGGCTGCTGTCTATGGGGTCACACAGAGGTGGACACGACTGAAGCGACTTAGCAGCAGCAGTAGCCTCCTTTATGGTCCAACTCTCACATGACTACTGGAAAAAAACCATAGCTTTGACGATATGTACCTTTGTCGGCAATGTTTCTGCTTTTTAATATGTTGTCTAGGTTGGTCATAGCTTTTCTTGCAAGGAGCAAGTGTCTTTTCAGTTCATAGCTGCAGTCACCATCTACAGTGACTTTGGAGCCCAAGAAAATAAAGTCTGTCATGTTTCCATTGTTTCCCCATCTATTTGCCATGAAGTGATGGGACCAGATGCCATGATCTTAGTTTTCTGAATGTTGAGCTTTAAGCCAACTTTTTCACTCTCCTCTTTCACTTTCATCAAAAGGCTCTTTAGTTCTTCTTTGCTTTTCTTTGGGTGATGTCATCTGCATATCTGAGGGTATTGTTATTTCTTCTGGCAATCTTGATTCCAGCTTGTGCTTCATCCACCCCAGCATTTTGCATGATGTGCTCTGCATATAAGTTAAATAAGCAGGGTGACAATATACAGCCTTGACATATTCCTTTCCCAATCTGGAACTAGTTCATTGTCCCATGTCTGGTTCTAACTGTTACTTTTTGACCTGTATACAGATTTCTCAGGTGGCAGGTCAGGTGGTCTGATGTTCCCATCTCTTTAAGAATTTTCCACAGTTGGCTGTGATCCACACAGTCAAAGCCTTTTGGCTTAGTCAATAAAGCAGATGTTTTTCTGGAACTCTCTTGCTTTTTCTATGTTCCAATGGATGTTGGCAATTTGATTTCTGGTTCTCTTTTCTAAATCCAGCTTCAACATCTGGAAGTTCTCAGATCACATACTGCTGAAGCCAAGCTGGAGAGTTTTGAGCATTACTTTGATAGCATGTGAAGTGCATGCAATTGTTTGGAAGTTTGAACATTCTTTGGCATTGCCCTTCTTTGGGACTGGAATGAAAATTGACCTTTTCCAGTTCTGTGGCCCATGCTGAGTTTTCCAAATTTGTTGCAAACTGAGTGAAGCACAAAGGAGACACAGATGTATACAACAGTCTTTTGGACTCTGTCGGAGAGGGTGGGATGATTTCGGAGAATGGCACTGAAACATGTATAATATCATAAATGAAACGAGTTGCCAGCCCAGGTTCAATGCATAATACTGGATGCTTGGGGCTGCTGCACTGGGATGACCCAGAGGGATGGTATAGGGAGTGAGGAGGGAGGGGGATTCAGGATGGTGAACACGTGTATACCTGTGGCAGATACATGTTGATGTATGGCAAAACCAATACAATATTGTAAAGTAATTAACCTCTAATTAAAATAAATAAATTTATATTTTTTAAAAAAGTATCAAATTTTAGGGTTTGAAATAGCTCAGCTGGAATTTCATCATATCCACTAGCTTTGTTCGTAATAAAGCTTCCTACTTGACTTTACATTCCAAGATATCTAGCTCTAGCTTAGAGACGACACCATCATGGTTACCTGAGTCATTAAGAATTTTTTTTTAATAATCCCTCTGTGTATTATTGCTGCTTCTCTTAATCTCTTCTTCTTCTGTTAGGTCCTTGCCATTTCTGTCCTTTATTATGCTCATCTTTGCATGAAATTTTGCCTTGGCATCTCCAATTTTCTTGAAGAGATCTCTAGTCTTTTTCCCATTCTATTGGTTTTACCTATCTCTTTGCACTGTCTACTTAAGAAGGCTTTCCTATCTCTCCTTGTTATTCTTTGGAATTCTGCATTCAGTTGGTATATCTTTCCTTTTCTCCTTTTTTCTGCTTCTCTTCTTTTCTCAGCTATTTTTAAGGCCTCATTAGACGCCCACTTTTCCTTCTTGCTTTTCTTTCTCTTGGAGTGGTATTGGTCACAAACTCCTATACAATGTTACAAACCTCCATCCAAAGTTCTTCAGGAATTCTGTCTACCACATCTAGTCACTTAAATCTATTAATCACCTCCACTGTATAATTGTAAGGGATTTAATTTAGATTGTACCTGAATGGCCTGGTGGTTTTCCCTACTTTCTCCAATTTGAGATAGAACTATAAACTATGGTTATAACAACACTCACCCTTTTGGGTTATTCTCAGCAGACATTCCTAGACTAGATATTACTAGTCTAGGAAGAAATGTCTAGGATGACATTCCTAGCAAGAGAGTTCCAAAAAACATCTATTTCTGCTCTATTGACTATGCTAAAGCTTTTGACTGTGTGGATCACAAAACTGGAAAATTCTGAAAGAGATGGGCATTCCAGACTACCTGACCTGCCTCTTGAGAAACCTGTATGCAGGTCAGGAAGCAACAGTTAGAACTGGATGTGGAACAACAGACTGGTTCCAATAGGGAAAGGAGTATGTCAAGGCTGTATATTGTCACCCTGCTTATTTAACTTTTATGCAGAGAACATCATGAGAAAAGCTGAGCTGGAAGAAGCACAAGCTAGAATCAAGATTTCTAGGAGAAATATCAATAACCTTAGATATGCAGATGCCAAAACCTTTATGGTAGAAAGTGAAGAGGAACTAAAAAGACTCTTGATGAAAGTGAAAGAGGAGAGTGAAAAATTTGGCTTAAAGCTCAACATTCAGAAAACGAAGATCATGGCATCTGGTCCCATCACTTCATGGCAAATAGATGGGGAAACAGTGGAAACAGTGTCAGACTTTATTTTTGGGGGGATCCAAAATGACTGCAAATGGTGATTGCAGCCATGAAATTAAAAGACGCTTACTCCTTGCAAGGAAAGTTATGACCAACCTAGATAGCATACTAAAAAGCAGAGACATTACTTTGCCAACAAAGGTCCATCTAGTCAAGGCTATGGTTTTTCCAGTGGTCATGTATGGATGTGAGAGTTGGACTGTGAAGAAAGCTGAGCACCAAAGAATTGATGCTTTTGAACTGTGGTGTTGGAGAAGACTCTTGAGAGTCCCTTGGACTACAAGGAGATCCAACCAGTCCATCCTAAAGGAGATCAGTCGTGGGTATTCATTGGAAGGACTGATGCTGAGGCTGAAACTCCAGTACTTTGGCCACCTTATGCGAAGTGTTGACTCATTTGAAAAGACCTTGATGCTGGGAGGGATTGGGGGCAGGAGGAGAAGGGGATGACAGAAAATGAAATGGCTGGATGGCATCACCAACTCGATGGGCATGAGTTTGTGTGAACTCCGGGAGTTGGTGATGGGTAGGGTGGCCTGGTGTGCTGTGATCCACGGGGTTGCAAAGAGTTGGACATGACTGAACAACTGAACTGAAGTGCTGCTACTGCCAAGTCGCTTCAGTCGTGTCCGACTCTGTGCGACCCCATAGACGGCAGTCTGCCAGGCTCCCCCATCCCTGGGATTCTCCAGGCAAGAATACTGGAGCGGGTTGCCATTTCCTTCTCCAATGCATGAAAGTGAAAAGTGAAAGTGAAGTTGCTCAGTTGTGTCCGACTCTTAGTGACCCCATGGACTGTAGCCTACCAGGCTCCTCCGTCCATGGGACTTTCCAGGCAAGAGTACTGGAGTGGGGTGCCATTGCCTTCTCCGAAGAACTGAACTGAGGAAGACATTATGACAAGAAGTGAGTGGTAGGGTAGAGTCAGAAAAACTAGTTGATAAATATCTCTAACACACAAGAAAGACTACAGCTGAAAAGAAGCTAGTTTAACATCACTTAGGAATACAAAAATATGTAATATGAGAAGAGATAGCAAGGAACGTGTCAACCAGTAACTGAACTACTTGGAGTGAACAATAACAAAAGTCAGAAATCATTAATATTTGAGATTGAATTTGAGACTCATTTTTGACATGGGAGAAATCAGAAAGAATACATGTTTCCAGCACCAGATTATTTACTTGTTTTCTGAGATGCCTAATTAGAGTTTTTAATGTGACAATAGAAGTAAAATCTAAAACATAAACGAAGGGGAGTTTGGAGTTAGGAAAGGATGTTCACTCATCAAAAAAGAATTGATGTAAAAGCTTTTCATTCACAATAGTACAGTCTGGATAGAGGAAGACCATCCTTGCAAGAAACTAAACTCAATACAAAAAGGATACCATTTATAGTCATACTAGCTGTGCACTGTACAACAGAAACAGGTGCCACTTACATAGACCATGATATACCTGGAGTCTCCTAGAGTTTTATATTGTATCACTTTCCCAGCTCTACTTGTTAGTTGGGGAATATAGTAGATACTTCCTTTTCCTGCATGCCATACAGATTCCCTTGAAATAAATTTCAGATAAAATAGATTAAGTATTCTTTTATGGTACTGATTCTTAAGAAATCCACTATGTGTTGCACAGACTTCCATTGTTTAAATAATTCCAATTTAGTAAAGTAAACATGAAATATGTTCTTTGCCTCAAAATATTCTTAAATTAAAAAGAAAATTATAAGCTAACCAAATGAAAGTTCAGCTTAACTTTCATTAAATGAACATAAGACAAATTACATCATGATTTTATTTTTCTTTATCTTAGTCATTCTGCTTTTGTATAAATTTGAGAGGTTGAAAAGCTTCATTTTGATTAATTTTTGAATGCCTATGTTGGCTTTAATGAAAGTGGAAATCTTAATTATAAAGTCTGTATTTTATTTTATTTTGTTTCTCTTTGAGAAAATTATTTTGAAAATATTATGAGTTAGATAAAACCACTGCATCACTTTCTTATTCTATTTGAAGACTAAGGGATGGACAAGATCCTCATAAGAATTACATCTATATGTAAATGCCACAGAGAAGATGTATTCACCAAACACCTTCAGAACCATCTCACTACATATAAGAAATTAAGCCAGGTCTCCTTTTAAAGCAAAGGGTAAAAGGAAAGAAAAAAAAATGATTTGAACACTAGTTAATTTGTACCTGTTACTTTCTGAAACATCCAAGATTATGGATGCAAAGCCTGTGAGAACGTCTTTTGTTTCACAGGCAGCATGTATTTTAGATTAATGAAAATGCTACTTTGGACAAGGATTAGAACATTTCAGCAATCCTGATGCAGGAAGTATATGTGAAGTATATATATATTTTGTTTTGTTTTGTTTTTTTGCCCTTTATCTTTTCAAAGAATATTCATTGAGTTGGCCAAAAAGTTCGTTCAAGCTTTTCCATGTCATCTTACAGAAAAACTTAAAGGAACTGATTGGCCAATCTATCTTCATGGGAAATAAATGGGAAAACAGTGTCAGACTTTATTTTGGGGGCTCCAAAATCACTGCAGATGGTGACTGCTGCCATGAAATTAAAAGACGCTTACTCCTTGGAAGCAAAGTTATGACCAACCTAGATAGCATATTCAAAAGCAGAGACATGACTTTGCCAACCAGTCTGGTCAACACTATGGTTTTTCCAGTAGCTGGACTGTGAAGAAAGCTTAGCACTGAAGAAATGATGCTTTTGAACTGTGGTGTTGGAGCAGACTCTTGAGAGTCCCTTGGACTGCAAGGAGATCAAACCAGTCCTGGGTGTTCCTTGGAAGGACTGATGCTGAAGCTGAAACTCCAATACTTTAGCCACCTCATGTGAGTGGTTGACTCATTGGAAAAGACCCTGATGCTGGAAGGGATTGGAGGCAGGAGGAGAAGGGGACGACAGAGGATGAGATGGCTGGATGACATCACTGACTCGATGGATATGAGTTTGAGTGAACTCCGGGAGTTGGTGATGGACAGGGAGGCCTGGCATGCTGCAATCCATGGGGTTGCAGAGTTGGACACAACTGAGTTGCTGAACTGAACTGAATATTATCCTAAGCTACCCCTAGAAATAAAATATTAAAATAAAACATATGACTGAGATTGTAAAAATACCTTGGAATTTTTCAAAATAAATATAATTATTCAGTACATATTGAAGAAAATATTTGGGCAAATATATTCTTAATAATTATAAGATTCAGTTCAGTTTAGTTCAGTTCAGGTCAGTTCAGGGTCGTGTCCGACTCTTTGCGACCCCATGAATCACAGCACACCAGGCCTCCCTGTCCATCCCCAACTCCCGGAGTTCACTCAGATTCATGTCCATCGAGTCAGTGATGCCATCCAGCCATCTCATCCTCTGTCGTCCCCTTCTCTTCCTGTCCCCAATCCCTCCCAGCATCAAAGTCTTTTCCAATGAGTCAACTCTTCGCATGAGGTGGCCAAAGTACTGGAGTTTCAGCTTTAGCATCATTCCTTCCAAAAGAAATCCCAGGGCTGATCTCCTTCAGAAAGGGCTGGTTAGCAAAGTTTAAATTATTGTATTAACACAAAATCTTCATTTATATTTTCACCACAGGTAATCTTATTTTCAGTGAACTTCCTAGCAGTAGTGAAATAATTACCAGAACAATTCACCCTAGTATTAAACTTTGATTTTTCTTCAATTTAAGTTAGTTTCATCTTTTTCTAAGTAGAGAGAATACTGGAGAAGGCAACAGCACCCCACTCCAGCACTCCTGCCTGGAAAACCCAATGGACGGAGGAGCCTGGTGAGCTGCAGTCCATGGGGTTGCTAAGAGTCAGACACAATTGAGCGACTTCACTGTTACTTTTCACTTTCATGAATTGGAGAAGGAAATGGCAGCCCACTCCAGTGCTTTTGCCTGGAGAATCTCAGGGACGGGGGAGCCTGGTGGGCTGCCGTCTATGGGGTCACACAAAGTTGGACATGACTCAACAACTTAGCAGCACCAGCAGCAGAGAGAATATTATATAGAGGGACTGCCAAATTTGCATTTGAAGTTTGAAGTAACACAGTAAGTTTAAAGGATTTTACATTTTGTCTGAAGAAAAATGAAATGCCTTAAGTATGAGAAATAGTGCATCACTCTTTTTTTACAAATTTAGATGATGGCAAATCATACAGGCATGATAGAGCTGAAAAGCTACACACTAGAAGGACATACTCCAAAATTTTATTGAAGTAAAAATTAAGTAGCACTTTCCCATTCAATATTATTTTTTGGATTTCTTTGAAGAGTCACTTATGCCATTGATTTATTTCTCTATTATGACATTCTGACTTCCTAATCACTTATAACAAGGTACTCTTATTTAAGTGTATTGTTGCAGAGAAACCTGAAGTGATTATCTTCCAAACTATACATATAATATATTAATGTCTTCTAAATTTATAATAAACTACCTTGGTATTTTAAAATATTTTCCTTTCTTTACGTTCTACCACTCTCAAGTAAACGCATTCTATCTCTAGGCCTGAATATAGCACCTTCTGCCTCATTCTTTGGTATTGTGGGCAAGTGCTCTTATTAGTTCTTTTTCATTAGCAATCAACATGGCCTCTGGTGCATATACTGAGTGATGTCTGCCAAACAGATGGATTTCAGCACCTCTTAAATGAAGGTTGTCCTTGAATCCTTGAACAAATTTTATATACTATATGAAAGAGCTTAGTTATACCTTTAAAAGTCCTTTGAAACTGGAAAGAATTATTGAAAATTACTGTTAATTCATTAATTCCCAATGGATTTAATCAAAAAGTACCAAAAATTAGGTATCTTAAGACAACAGAGTTTTATTATCACACAGTTCTATACACAGAATTTTGAAATCAAAGGTCAGCAGCACTATGTATGCTCTGTCCTACTGAAGAATCCTGCATTACTTCTTCCTAGCTTGCATAAGGTTGTTGGAAATCCTTTTCAGTCCTTAGCTCTAGATATGTAATTTCAATCTCTGCTTCAGCATCACATATTCCTTCTCTCCCTGTATGTCTATATCCAAATTTTGTTCTAATAATAGTGACAATCAATGTATTAGGGCCCACATTAAAATATAAACTGACCTTATCTAAAGTTGAACATATCTGCAAAGACTGTATTTCCAAATAAGGTCACATTTACAGACACAACAGACTTGGGTCTGAATATATATTTTTAAGGGAAACATAATTCTACTCCCTAAATGTTGGAACAAAACGTGGCAGGATTAACAGATATAGCATAAGCAGGAATTTCATGTAACTGGCTCTATGACTATTATCTTTCAACATCCAATTCAGGGCCTAAAGCTCTTTGCAAGTTTCCCTCTCAACCACAATCTGAATGGCTCTCCATTTTGTGAATTCATAAGTACTTTTAACCAGTATCTTCTATTTGGTGCTTTTACACCTTTCTTCAAAATACAAACACACACACACACACACACATATATATGTATATATAATACAAAATATAAAAACTAGGCTGCTTATTATTATATTTTTTTCTTTTAAAGATACTATAAACTTTTAGAATACTCTTACATGTAATAGTTACTTAGAAATAATTAAATTCAATACTTTCCATTATGTTTTATTTAACATGATGAATCTTAACATGATTACATAGGGGAAACAAATATAATGATGTCTAAAAACCACAACATTATGTGTGTCCAGATAATTAAATGTGGGGCAAAAAGGTATTTTGTACAGCAAAGGAAACCAGAAACAAAACAAAAAGACAAACAACTGAATGGGAAAATACACTTGCAAATGAATCAAATGAGAATATACTGCTTATAAAAGACGTGCTTTAGGGCAAAGGACACATACAGATTGAAAGCAGGGATGGAAAAAAGGTATTTCATGCAGACAGAAATGATAAGAAAGTGGGGGTAACAATATTCATATCAGACAAAATGGACTTTAAAACATAGAAAGATAAGGACAGTAAATAATGAAAAAAGGATCAATAGGAAAAGACATTACACTCATTAACATATAAACACCTTATACAGGAGCACCTAAATACATAAAACAATACTAACAGACATAAAGGGAGAAACTGACAGAAATACAATAATAGGAGACCTTAACACCCTACTCACATCAATGGAACAGATCTTCCAAATAGAAAATCGATAAGGCCACAAAGATTCTTACAGTAGGACTTAATTGATATTTTCAAGAAATTACATTTTAAAAATTCAGAATTCATTTTCTTCTCAAGTGCAAATGAAACTTTCTCTGGGAGAGACTATCTAATAGGAGATAGAACAAGTCTCAACAATAAGAGGACAGGAATTATTTCAAGCATCTTTTCTGACCAAAATGGCATGAAACTGAAATTAATCTCAGAAAGAGAAACAAACAAACAAGTAAAAAAAGATTACATGTGGAATGAGCAACATAAGACTAAAAAACAATGGGTCAATGATGAAATCAAAGAAGAAATTTAAAACATACTTTGACAATTCAGTGCTAGTGATGCAATGTAGAACATTACATACATATAATTAAGATTGTTGTACATTATATATCAAAGAAATAAATTCTAAGAGCTCTCATCACAATGGAAAATCGTTTCTATCTTTAATTTTATACCTTTATGAGATGATGGAGTTTATTAAACTTACTGTGATAATGATTTCATGATGTACATCAGTCAAATCATTATGTTATACTTACATAGTGCTCTGTGTCAATTATATCTCAATAAGACTGGAAAAATTAAAAAAAAAAACAAATACTTTGACAAAAATTACAAAACAAACCAGTACAAATCTGTGAGATACAACAAAAGCAGCTCTAAGAAGGAATTTCATGCAATACAGGCCTTCCTCAAAAAACAAGAAAAATCTCAAATAACAACCTAACATATCACCTAGAAGAATTAGAAAAAGAGGAACAAACAAAACCTAAGGTTTGCAGAAGAATGGGGAAAAAAATTAAAGTTAAAAGAGGAAATAGATTAGACATTCACAAAATAGGAGAAAAAATTCAATAAAAACAAGAGCTAATTCTTTGAAAGGATAAAAAAAAAATCAACAAACCTCTGCGCAGACTCATGAAGAAGAAAAGAGAGACTCAAATAAAATAAGAAAAGAAAGAGGAGAAATAATAACCTATAAAAGATATACCAAAAATAAATAAATAAGAGAATACAATGAAAAAATAAATGCCAACAAATCAAACATGAATCAAGAAGAAAAAGATAATCTGAACAGACTGATCACTACAAGTGAAATAGAATCTGTACCTTAAAAAAAAACCTCCTTGTAAACAAAATCCAGGACTGGACAGCTTAACTGGGGAAAGTTACCAAACATTCAAAAAAGAACTTATACCAATCCATCTCAAATTTCTTCCAAAACATTACAGAGGGGCCATTCTCAAAGTCATTCTAGAAACCATCATCACCCTGATACCAAAAATAGACAAAGACACTACCAAAAAGTAAAATCATAAGTCAGTATCTTTGATGAATACAGATGCAAAAATTCTCAACAAAATATTGGCAGACCAAATACAAAAACACCTAAAATGTATCATACATCTTGGCCTGGGTGGATTCATTTCAAGGTCAGAAGGATGATCCAATATATACAAAGCAATCAATGTGACACACTATACCAACAAGAAGAAAAACAAAAAACAAATGATCGTCTCAGTAGAGTAGAAAAAGCATTTAACAAAATTCAGCACACATACAGATGATTAACAAGCACATGAAAAGATGCTTAACATTGCTATTATAATTATAATAGTGTCTGACTCTTTGTGACTCCATGCACTGTAGCCTACCAGGCTCCTCTGTCCATGGGATTTTCCAGGCAATAGTACTGGAGTGGATTGCCATTTCCTTCTCCAGGGGATCTTCCCAACCCAGGGATTGAACCCAGGTCTCCCACATTGTAGACAGACACTTTACAGTCTGAGCCACCAGGAAAGCTTTATTATAAGTATTAGAGAAATACAAAGCAAAACTACAGTGAGGTATCATCTCTCACTGGTCAGGATGGCTATTATCAAAAATCTACAAACAATAAATGCTGGAGTGAGTATTGAGAAAAGGGAACCCTTCTACACTTTTGGCAGAGTGTAAACTGAAACAACTACCATGGAAAACAGTACGGAAGTTCCTCAATAAACTAAATATAGAACCATCATAAGACTCAGAAAACCCACACCTTGACATATACCAGAAGCAAACCATAATTCCAAAAGATAGATGCACCCCAGTGTTCACAGCAGCACTATTTATGACAGCCAGGACATGGAAGTAGCCTAAATGACCATCAGTGGAAGAATGCATAAAGATGATGCAGTAAATATTTACAATGGAACATTACTCAGCCACAAAATGTAATGAGATTAGGTCATTTTTAGAGACATGGATGGACCTAGACAATGTCATATAGAGGGAAGTCAGTCAGAAAGAGAAAAATAAATATTGTATAATATCACTTATATAAATGGTAAAGATGATCTTATCTGAGAAGCAGAAACAGAGACAGTCTTAGAGAACAAATGTATGGATAGCAAAGGGGAAGGAAGTGGGAAGAATTGGGAGATTGTGATGCACACATATATGCTACCAATGCTATGTATAAAATAGATAACTAATAAGAACATACTGAAGAGCACAGGAAATGACATAATGCACTGTGGTGACCTGAATGAGAAGGAAGTTCAAAAGGGAGGGAATATATGTATATGTTTGGTTGATTCATTTTGCCATAAAGTAGAAACTAACACAACACTGTAAAACAACTGTACTCCAACAAAAAATAATTTTTAAAAAGAAGTAAATAAAAATAGAGAAAAATTAAAAATAAAAGGCAACCCTCAGAATGGGAGAATATATTTGCAAATGAAGCAACCAACAAGGGATTAACATCCAAAATATCCAAACAGCTCATTCAACTCAAAAAAAAAAAATAACTGAATCAAAAATTGGGGACAAGATCTAAACATACATTTCTCCAAAGAAACCATACAGATGGTGAGAAACAACATGAAAAGATGCTCAACATCACTAAATATTAGAGAAATACAACTAAAACTATAATGAGAGATCACCTCAGGCGAGTCAGAATGGCTATTATCAAAATATCTACAAAACATAAATGCTGGAATCTGCAATGTATATAAGCAATTCATACAACTCAGTAACAGAAAAAAAGACAGCCCAATCAAAAAATGGGTAGAAGACCTAGATAAACATTTCTCCAAAGAAGATATACAGATAGCCAGTAAACACATGAAAAGATGTTCAACATCACTAATTATTAGAGAAATTCAAATCAAAAGAACAGTGAGATATCAACTCACACCAGTCAGAATGGACATAGTCAAAAAAAAAAATCAACAAACAATAAATGCTGGAGAGGTTGCAGAGAAAACAAAACACTCTTACATTGTTGACGGGAATGTAAATTGATACAGCCACTACAAAGAACAGTATGGAGATTCCTTAAACAACTAGGAATAAAACTATCATATGGACCAGCAATCCTACTATTGGGCATATACCCTGCGAACACCATAATTGAAAAAGACACATGTATCCCAAAGTTCATATTAGCACTCTTTACTCCATAGCTAGCACATGAAAGGAACCTGGACATTCATCCATCAATGGATGAATACTCAATGGACAGATGAATGGATAAAGAAGATGTGGTACATATATATAAACGGATATTACTTAGTCATTAAAAAGAATGAATTTGAGTCAGTTCTAGAGAGGTGGATAAACTTAGAGCCTGTGATACAGAGTGCAGTAAGTCATAAAGAGAAAAACAATTATCATGTATTAATGCATATATAAGGAATCGAGAAAAGTTGTGTTGATGAACTTAAGTTGCAGAGAAGGAATAGATATGCAGATATAGATAAATGACTTGTGGACACAATTGGAGAAGGAAAGAGTGGGATGAATGGGGAAAGAAGAAACAATATATAATTTATTATATAATAATAAAAATATAATATATTTTACACTACCATGTGTAAAATAGATAGTAAGAAGATGCTATATAACACAGGAAGTCCAGCTTGGAACTCTGTAATGACCTAGAGGGACAGCATGGGGGGTAGGAAGGAGGCTCAAGCGGGAAGAGATACATATTTAACTATGGCTGATCAGTACTGTTGTATGGCAGAAACCAACACAACACGGTAAAGCAGTTTTTCTACAATCAAAAATATTTTTTTATAGTTTCTGGTCTTACATTTAGATCTTTAATCCATTTTGAGTTTATTTTTGTGTGGGGTGTTAGAAAGTGATCTAGTTTCATTCTTTTACAAGTGGTTGACCAGTTTTCCCAGCACCACTTGTTAAAGAGATTGTCTTTACTCCATTGTATATTCTTGCCTCCTTTGTCAAAGATAAGGTGTCCATATGTGTGTGGATTTATCTCTGGGCTTTCTATTCTGTGAGAGGGAGAGGGTGGGATGATTTGGGAGAATGGCATTCTAACATGTATACTATCATGTAAGAATTGAATCGCCAGTCTATGTCGGACGCAGGATACAGCATGCTTGGGGCTGGTGCATGGGGATGACCCAGAGGGATGTTATGGGGAGGGAGGTGGGAGGGGGGTTCATGTTTGGGAACACATGTAAGAATTAAAGATTTTAAAATTAAAAAAAATAAAAAACTAAAAAAAAAAAGAATTAAAGATTTTAAAATTAAAAAAAATAAAAAACTAAAAAAAAATTTTTTTAATAAATAAAAAAATGAATGCTGTAGAGGGTGTGGAGAAAAGGGAACTCTCTGACACTATTCACTGGAATGTAAATTGGTACAGCCATTATGGAGAACATTACAGAAGTCTTCAAGAAAAATAAAAACAGAACTACCATATGACCCATAAATTTCACTTCTGGGCATATACCTGGAAAAAAACATAATTCAAAAATACACCGACCTCAATGTTTACAGCAGCACTATTTACAATAGCCAGGAAATGGAAATAATATAAATGTCCATTAATAGAAGAATGGATAAAGAAGATGTGGTAAATATGGATGCTATACTAATATGTATTTATGTTGTTATTCTTGTTCAGTTGCTCAGTCAGGTCTAACTCTGTGTGACCATATGGACTGCAGAACACCAGGCTCCCGTGTCTTTCACTATCTCCTTGAGTTTGCTGAAACTCATGTCTAGTGAATGTGCCATCCAACTATCTCATCCTCTGTCATCCCCTTCTTCTGCCTTCAGTCTTGCCCAGCATCAGCATCTTTTCCAATGAGTCAGCTCTTCCCATCTTTGCTTCAGGTGGCCAAAGTACTGGAGTTTCAGCTTCAGCATCAGTTCTTCCAATGAATATTCAGGGCTGGTATCCTTTAGGATTGACCGGTTTGATCACCTTGCTGTCCAAAGGACTATCAAGACTCTTCTCCAGTATCACAGTTTGAAAGCATCAATTCCTCAGAGCTCACTTTTATTTTTCACTTTCATGCATTGAAGAAGGAAATGGCAACCCACTCCAGTGTTCTTGCCTGGAGAATCCTAGGGATGCGGGAGCCTGGTGGGCTGCAGTCTATGGGGTCGCACAGAGTCGGACACGACTGAAGCAACTTAGCAGCAGCAGCAGCAACAGCCTTCCTTATGATCCAACTCTCTTATCCATACGTGATTACTGGAAAAATCACAGCTTTGACTATACGGACAATTGGCAGCAAAGTGATGTCTCTGCTTTTTAATACACTGTCTAGGTTTGTCAGTTTTCTTTCCCAAGAAGCACATATCTTTTAATTTCCTGGCTGCAGTCACTATCCACAATGATTCTGGAGCCCAAGAAAATAAAGTCTGTCACTGCTTCCATTTTTTCCCCATCTATTTGTCATGAAGTGATGGGACTGGATGGCGTGATCTCAGCTTTTTTTTAATGTTGAGTTTTAAGCCAACTTTTTCACTCTCCTTTCACCCTCATCAGGACTCTCCTTAGTTCCTCTTCACTTTCTGCCACAAGGGCAGTGCCATTTGAGGTTATTGATATTTCTCACAGCAATCTTTTCTCCAGCTTGAGCCTCATCCAGCCCAGTATTTCTCATGATGTACTCTGCATAGAAGTTAAATAAGCATGGTGACCACATACAGCCTTGACATACTCCATTCCCAATTTTGAACTAGGTGTTCCATGACTGGTTCTAATTATTGCTTATTGACCTGCATACAGGTTACTCACGAGGCAGGTAAGGTGGTCTGGTATTCCCATCTCTTTAAGAATATTCTAGTTTTTTGTGATCACACAGTCAAAGTCTTTGGTGTAATAATGAAGTAGATGTTCTTCTGGAATTTCCTTGCTTTTTCTAAGATCCAGGGGATGTTGGCAAATTGATGTCTGGTTTCTCTGCCCTTTTTAAATCCAGCCTGTACATCTGGGAGTTCTCGTACTGTTCACGTACTGTTGAAGCCAAACTTGTAGGATTTTGAGCATTAGTTTGCGAGCATGTGAAATGAGTACAATTGTGTGGTAGTTTGAACATTCACTGGTATTGCCTTTCTTTGGGAATGGAATGGAAAATGAATTTTTCCAGTCCTGTAGCCACTGCTGAGCTTTGCAAATTTGCTGGAGTACGAGTGTACCAGTTTCACAGCATGATAGGATTTGAAATACCTCAGCTGGAATTCAATCACCTCCACCAGCTTTGTTCATAGTGATGCTTCCTAAGGCCCACTTGACTTTGTACTCCAGGATGTCTGACTCTAGTTGAGTGATCACACTATCATGGTTATCTCGGTCATTATGATCTTTTTTGTATAGTTCTTGGGTATTCTTGCTACCTCTTATTAATATCTTCTGCTTCTGTTAGGTCCATACCTTTTCTGTCCTTTATTGTGCCCATCTTTGCATGAAGTGTTCCCTTGGTATCTCTAATTTTCTTGAAGAGATCTCTAGTCTTTTCCATTCTATTGTTTTCCTCTATTTCTTTGCATTGTTTACTTAGGAAGGCTTTATTATCTCTCCTTGCTATTCTTTGGAACTCTGCATTCAGATAGATATATCTTTCCTTTTTTCCTTTGCCTTTGGTTTCTCTTCTTTCTTGATTTAGGTCCCTTCTGAATGACCTAGTGGTTTTCCATACTTTATTCAATGTGTGTGTGTCTGTGTGTATTTACACATATAGTCACCATATCTGAGGTGGTTCAATAGAATATTACTAAGCCATAAAAAAGGAACACAATAATGCCATTTGCAGAGGAGTGAATAGACCTTGAAACTGATGTACAGGGTGAAGTAAGTCAGAAAGAGAAAAAAAAATCATATCATATATCACTTTTATGTGGAATCTAGAAAAATGATACAGATGAACTTATTTTCAAAGCAGAAATAAAGACAAACATGTAGAGATAAAACTTACGGATACCAAGTGGGAAAGAGTGGGTGGAATGAATTGGGAGACAGAGATCAACATATATACACTATCATGCACGAAATAGATAACTAATGAAACCTACTTTATAGCACAGGGAACTCTACTCAGTGCTCTTTTGTAACCTAAATGTGAAGGAAATCTAAAAAAGAGGGGATACATTCATATATATAAATGATTCACTTTGCTGTATAGAAGAAAGCAATACAACACTGTAAAGCAATTATGCTCCAATTTTTTTTAAAGAATACTCTGAAAAAGAAGTCAGAGAGGAAATATCATGTATTTAAATTGAAGTGCTCTTTTTAAAAAACTTTCAAAATGCTTCCCTCAGTAGTTCCCAGTTATTTGTGTTAATTCTGGTTTCATCTATTATGCAATTTTTATTTTAGTGGATGAGCAAGCAAGGCATGTACCTTTTCTAGGGGCAGTCAAACAGGTTTTCCTTAAGGTAGAAAAAAATACATTCAGATGTACTAAAAATGGTAAATTAACCATACTAGGGATTCTTAGATATCTATAAGAAGTTTTATTTGATGCAAATTCATATTTAGGTATAAACTAAATATCTAGTAGGAACTTTAGGCATTTAAAAGCATTAATCCATATTGTTCTATTCATATGTCAGAGTTTTAGGCTTTCAAAATGTTTTACTGATATATGGCATATATTTTTGAGAAAGACCTGGTTGTATGCATAACAAGAATTACTTTTGTCAAAAATTACACTGCAGTAACTATTAGAAGATCTTGGTTTTCATCCTGAATTGTCAACATACACAATAAGCCTCAAAACATATTTCCCTCAAAGAACCCTGGGCAGCTGGATCCCTAAAATCCCTCTGGCTCTTACCATTTAATGAGTACTCTATTTGTCTAAAGAGAGGCAACCATTTTGGAAGAATGGGTAAGGAAAACGTAGCATACACATATAAAGAAATAACATTCAACCTTAGGAAATAAGAATCCTGCTATATTCAACAATACAGATGAACCTTAAGGACGTTACATTAAATGAAATAAGCCAGCCACAGAAGAACAAATACTGCATGATTTTGCTTATATGAGATATCTTACATAGTTACAGAAACTGAGAGTGTAATAGTATTTGCCAATGGCTGGGGGGAAAGGAAATGGATATTTGCTATCCACTAGAATTAAAGTTTTAGTTATGTAAAACAGGTAAGTTCTATTCTACAGATCTGCTTTTCAATATTGTGCCTATGGTTAAGAACACTGTATTGTACACTTAAAATTTTGCTAAGAAGGTAGATCTTATGTTAAATTCTCTTATCACAGCAATGAATGTTAATTCAAAATTATAGAACCACAATACATATTTAATCAAATTATTTTACTGCTGTGAATAAGCAACAATAATATACAGAACCACAGCTTCTTCACTGCACATTTTAGTCTCATAATTGTCATAAATAAGGTGGTAAAGAGAAATACCTGTTTGATACGATTAGTATCGGAGAAGGCAGTGGCACCCCACTCCAGTATTCTGGAGTATTCTGCTCCTGACATGGAAAATCCCATGGACAGAGGAGCCTGGAAGGCTGTAGTCCATGGGGTTGCTGAGGGTCGGACACAACTGAGCGACTTCACTTTCACTTTTCACTTTCATGAATTGGAGAAGGAAATGGCAACCCACTCCAGTATTCTTGCCTAGAGAATCCCAGGGATGGGGGAGCCTGGTGGGCTGCTGTCTATGGGGTCACACAAAGTCGGACACGACTGAAGTGACTTAGCAGCAGCAGCAGGATTAGTATATGTAATATTTATTTTGTAGAATGAAATTATAGTCTGTTACTTCTAATAAACTTATCTTATTTAGTTGGATAATTGTTGATTCACTAACGCAATCTTTGGGCTATCCATTATATAAATCCATACCATATATATAAATGTATATATTACAGAATTAGTTTGATTAGTTTCATATACCATGATAATTTGACTTTCAGTTTGTTGAGTGGTAAGAAATATTTTAGCTCTTGTAGGATGGCTTATAGGACAGTTATATTGACAGTTACGATACTGATAAAACCAAACTTACTGTTTTACTTGCCATAGCAATGAGTGGAATAATCTGGTCTGCAGACTACTAATTTCATGTCTATAGCATATAAATCAATACATTTGTGCAGGAGCTTGTAAATCTGCACTTCAACAAACACTGAAGGTAATTCTGATGTAAATATTACAAACACACACACACACAAAACCCCATATGAGAAATACTGTTAAACTTGGAATTATTAGCATATATTTGTCTGTCATTTAGTCGCTAAGTCATGTCCAACTCTTTTGCGACTCCATGGACTGGAGCCCACCAGGCTCCTCTGTCCATGGGATTTTCCAGGCAGGAATACTGGAGTGGGTTGTCATTTCCTTCTCCAGGGGATCTTCCCAAGCCAGGGAATGAACCCATGTCTCCTGCATTGGCAGATGGATTATTTACCGCTGAGCCACCAGGGAAGTGATTAGCATATATATATATATAAAATGTATATATTCCAAACATATGAAAGATAGTACACGATATATGGGTGTGTGTGTGTATATATATATATACACACACACACACCCATATACACACACTAATGTGTACATATGTGTGTGTATATCTAATTTATGTGTTTGCATATAATATATGGGCCTCTGTGGTCACTCAGCAATTAGGAATCCACCTGCAATGCAGGAGATCTGGGTTCAATCCCTGAGTCAGGAAGATCCCCTGGAGAAGGAAATAGCTACCCAGTTAGGTATTCTTGCCCGGAAAATCCCATAGACAGAGGAGCCTGGTGGGCTACAATCCATGGGGTCACAAAAGAAACACACACATATTTACCTAGTGTCCTTTCAATGGCAATCTGTAATGTCGTCTTATTCCTCCTTCATACTTCTCTTGCCTATATGACACCTTATCCCTTGTATTTCCTCCTATCTCTCTTCCTCCTACCTTTTAGACTCCTATCAAGGTGCTTTTGTTTTTTTACCATCGATATCAAGTACATATCAGTTGTGCTTCTACTCACAGCTACTGAATCATATAAATAGATACTGTTTATCAGATGGCTTTAATATGTCTCAAAGAGACTGCAAACTACTTATATCTAAAACAACTCTCAATAATCACAGTATTTCTATTCGAAACTTGACCTTTCTTCAACATTTTCCAACTCAGTATATCTCTGGCCTTCACCAGTTTATGCCAGCTAGAAAATGATGTTTTATTAGAACACCACCTTCTTTAACATTCTTCATTACAGAGGTCTTTATCATTATACCTCCTAAATATCTACCAAGTCATTCTACTTCTTTATCGCCATCAATATCATCCTAATACAAGCTATCATGATTTTTTTCTTGAATTACAGCAATCACCTCTTAAGAGGTTTTCTGTAGCTAATCTAGCCTCACTTCAAATCAGTCCCTATACTTCAGTAAGAATCATCATCTGAAAATGCAAACCTCTTCATTTAATTGATTTTGATAAAAATCTTTCAATAAATTCTCAGCATTCTTATCAAATTTTTACATTTCTCAAAATACACTTTTAATCTAGATTTTACCTATGACTTCATTTCACTAATTCCACCATTCTTCACTCAATTACTGATTTTACTTTACACTTCAATGATAACAGTGCATTAAAAATTTTAAAACAGAATAAAAATGTATTTTCTTTTTAAAAATATTATATCCTAAAATTATGTTCTGAAAACTCTGCAGTTTCATGAGGCCATGTCTTGAATTTCTAAAGAAATAGATCATATTCACCCATATCATAGGGTTCAATTTTTGCCTTCAAATATCATGGTACATAAAAGATCTACTTACAAAACAAAAGGCAAATTATTTCCAAGACTATTCAATTAATTTGAAAAGAAATGCCAAATATGAACTGGCACACTAAGGAACAAAACTGTAGGAACAACTCTTATTCCCTTTTACAAGTTTTGATAAAAATCAAATTATTTTTCATTGATTGAGTGATAAACAAATACTTGATGAAATGCTTCATCTTTTAAAATTCCACTCTATATATCAGTACCCAGTCTTCAAAATTTCCTCAGCTCTGATAATCACTCTTTATAATTTTCCTGCATCTGTTAATTTTTTAAGATATCTAATTCTTTAAAGGCCCAAATATAGTTGTTCTTGAATCCAAATTTTGCCTCAGGCAATGACATCAATGCTAAGTTGATAGAAACTGTCTACTTACCATATTGTAGGTGGCTCAGAACCTTCTATTTCTAAGTAATCATATTTTTCTTCCATTTGGAAATCAGTAAATATGAGTGAAATTGTATCCCCAGGTTCTGCTACAATGGTCCAAGTGCAATCAGCATTATTATGGTACTCATTAGGAAAACTAGGGCTTGATATGATGCCACTAGATCCTCTCATTGTTCCTCCACATGCATCTTCAGCTGTTGAAACAAAAATGAGATGTTCAGATATAAATCATTAAGAGAAATGTGGTTAAATCAATTGTTAATATTACTGAATAAAGGTAACAGGACAAATGTGAAACCAAATGCACATTATACTAATAGAGATTAAATAAAATGTTAAGTTTATAAAAATTTTAAATCACATATATAAATATAAATGCTATCATGACTGGGCTTCCGGGTGGTGCTGAAAGTGAAAGTGAAGTAGCTCAGTCATGTCCGACTATTTGTTACCCCGTGGGCTGTAGCCTACCAGGCTCCTCCCTCCATGGGATTCTCCAGGCAAGAATACTGGAGTGGGTTGCCATTTCCTTCTCCAGGGGATCTTCCTGACCCAGGGATCGAATCCCAGTCTCCTGCATTGCAGGCAGACGTTTTAACCTCTGAGCCACTAGTGCTCCTGGGTGGCAGTAGTGGTAAAAATCCACCACTGTGAATCCACTGTGAGTGCAGGACATGCAAGAGAGGTCAGTTTGACCTCTGAGTAGGGAAGATCCCCTAGAGTAGGAAATGGCAAATGGCAACACAGACAGAGGAGCCTGGCAGGCTACAGGCCATGGAATCACAAAGACTCAGACATGACTGAGCAAGGAAGGATGGAAGGATAGGCTATCATGATTATTTTATAATCATTGGTTGAAATAGCAATGATGTAAATAAAAATCTATACTCCAATCAGAGCTCAGAGTAAAAGAATTAAGATTCTCTTTTCATTGATTAGATGGTGGAGTAAAACAAAAGAAACATTGTTCTTAAGGTCTAAAATGGGAAATTTTGAGTCACTTTGTGCATATTCATGATAGGTCTCAGCTTTGTTTTTATTCCCTTAATGTAGTTATGTACCAAATATATAATATGAAAGAATATAATAAAAAATAAATTTTTGCCATTGACATTCAAAAGTTATTGAAAATGATTGTATAAATGCAATTTAAATAAAATACATCACATATCTAGGACACTTTAATTAGAAAGAAATAATATAGCAACTACAATAATATACTCAGCAACACATCTTTAGTAACATATTCCCTATGACTACGAAGCAATGTAAGCATATTTTGCTACATATTCATATGATACATGTATACACCATAGATAAGAAAGCCTTCCTCAGTGATCAATGCAAAGAAATAGAGGAAAACAACAGAATGAGAAAAAGAAAAATTAGAGATCTCTTCAAGAAAATTAGAGATACCAAGGGAATATTTCAGGCAAAGATGGGCTTGATAAAGGACAGAGATGGTACGGACCTAACAGAAGCAGAAGATATTAAGACGAGGTGGCAAGAATACACAGAAGAACTGTAAAAAAAGATCTTCATGACCCAGATAATCACGATGCTGTGATCACTCACCTAGAGCCAGATGTCCTGGAATGTGAAGTCAAGTGGGCCTTAGAAAACATCACTACTAACAAAGCTAGTAAAGGTGATGGAGTTCCAGTTGAGCTATTAACTCAACAATTAAAAAACTAAGATCATGCCATCTGGTCCCATCATTTTATGGCAAATAGGTAGGGGAGAAATGGTAACAGTGACAGATTTTATTTTCTTGGGCTCTAAAATCACTGCGCACAGTGATTGCAGCCATGAAAATAAAAGACTTGCTCCTTGGAAGAAAACCCATGACAAACCTAGAGAACATATTAAAAGCAGAGACATCACTTTGCTGACAATGGTCTGTATAGTCAAAGCTATCGTGTTTACAGTAGTCATGTAGGATATGAGAGTTGGACCATAAAGAGGACTGAACACCAAAGAATTGTTGTTCTCAGATCGTGGTGCTTGAGAACATTGATTCTTGAGAGTCCCTTGGACTGCAAGGAGATCAAATCAATCAATCCTAAAGGAAATCAACCCTGAATATTCATTGGAATGGCTGATGCTGAAACTAAAGCTCCAATACTTTGGCCACGTGATGCAAATAGCCTACTCACTGGACAAGAGCCTGATGCTGGGAAAGATTGAAGACAAAAGGAAAAGATGGCAGCAGAGAATGAGATGGGTTAGATAACAAAACCAAATCAATGAACATGAATTTTAGCAAATTCCAAGAGATAGTGGAGGGCAGAGGAGCCTGGCATACTGCAGTCCATGAGTTCACAAAAAGTTGGACATGATTTAGTGACTGAACAACAAAAACATGGTAGATTTACTTTTAGTTTCTTAAGGAACCTTCATAATGTTCTCCACAGTGGCTGTACCAATTTCCAAAAACAGTGTAGGAGTGTTCCCTTTTCTCCACACCTTCTCCAGCATATATTGTTTTTCAATTTTTTGGTAATAGCCATTCTTACTGGTGTGAGGTGATAACTCATTTTAGTTTTGATATGTATATCTTTAATAATTAGTGATGCTGAACATCTTTTCATGTGGCTCTTGGCCATCTGTATGTCATTTTTGGAGAAATGTCTATTTAGGTCTCTGTCTATTTTTTTCTTTGCCCTTATTTTTATTTATTTATTTTTTATGATATTCAGCCATATGAACTGTTTGTAAATTTTGGAGACTAATCCCTGTCAGCTGCCTCATTTGTAAATATTTTATCCCATTCTGTGGGTCTTCTTTTCATTTTATTTATGGTTTCCTTTGCTGTGCAAAAGCTTTTGAGTTTAATTAGGTCCCATTTGTTTATTTTCATTTTTATTTCCATGAGTTTGGGAGACAGACTGTAAAATATATTGCTGTGATTTATGTCATAGAGTGTTCTACGTTTGTCTCTAAGAATTAAAAAATGTCCAGTCTCATATTTAGGTCTTAATCCATTATGAACTTATTTTTTGTGTATGGTGTTAAAGAATGTTTTATTTATTTATTTTTTTCACATGCAGCCATCCAGCTTTTCCAGCACCATTCACTGAAAAGACTTTATTTCCTCCATTGTATAGTATTGCCTCCTTTGTTGTAAATTAACTGACCATAAGTGTTGTGTGTTTATTTCTGGGCTTTCTATCCTGATCTGTTGATCAGGGTATTTCTATTTTTGTGCCAGTACAACACTGTTTTGATGATTATACCTTTGTAGTATAGTCTGAAATCAGGGAGCCTGATTCCACCAGCTCCATTTTTCTTTCTCAAGACTGGTTTCGCTATTTGAGGTCTTCTGGTTTCCATACAGATTTTAAGATTTTTTTGGTTCTAGTTCTGTGAAAAATGCCATAGGTCATTTGATACAGATTACACTGAATCTGTAGATTGCCTTGGGCAGTATAGTGATTTTGACAAAATTGATTCTTTCAATCCAAAAAAAGGGAATATCTTTTCATCTGATGGTCTCATATTCAATTTCTTTCAACAGCACCTTATAGTTTTGGGAGTTCAGTAAAGGTCTTTTGTCTCCTAAGTAGGGTTTACTCCAAGGGGATTTTATTCTTTTTGATACAATTATAATGGGATTGCTTTTTGTATTTCTCTTCCTGATCTTTCTTTTTAATATTTTATTTATTTATTTATTTATTTATTTATTTTAATTTTAAAATCTTTA
This sequence comes from Ovis aries, assembly GCF_016772045.2. Taxonomy (NCBI): domain Eukaryota; kingdom Metazoa; phylum Chordata; class Mammalia; order Artiodactyla; family Bovidae; genus Ovis; species Ovis aries. The sequence continues at coordinate 64,270,976 of NC_056062.1, read as the reverse complement.
ATTCTTACATGCGTTCCCAAACATGAACCCCCCTCCCACCTCCCTCCCCATAACATCTCTCTGGGTCATCCCCATGCACCAGCCCCAAGCATGCTGCATCCTGCATCAGACATTGACTGGCGATTCGATTCCTACATGATAGTATACATATTAGAATGCCATTCTCCCAAATCATCCCACCCTCACCCTCTCCCTCTCCCTCGGAGTCCAAAACTCGGTTATACACATCTGTGTCTTTTTTGCTATCTTGAATATAGGGTCGTCATTGCCATCTTTCTAAATTCCATATATATGTGTTAGTATACTGTATTGGTGTTTTTCTTTCTGGCTTACTTCACTCTGTATAATCGGCTCCAGTTTCATCCATCTCATCAGAACTGATTCAAATGAATTCTTTTTAATGGCTGAGTAATACTCCGTTGTGTATATGTACCACAGCTTTCTTATCCATTCATCTGCTGATGGACATCTAGGTTGCTTCCATGTCCTGGCTATTATAAAAAGTGCTGTAATGAACATTGGGGTACATGTGTCTCTTTCAATTCTGGTTTCCTCGGTGTGTATGCCCAGCAGTGGGATTGCTGGGTCATAAGGTAGTTCTATTTGCAATTTTTTAAGGAATCTCCACACTGTTCTCCATAGTGGCTGTACTAGTTTGCATTCCCACCAACAGTGTAGGAGGGTTCCCTTTCTCCACACCCTCTCCAGCATTTATTGCTTGCAGATTTTTGGATCGCAGCCATTCTGACTGGTGTGAAGTGGTACCTCATTGTGGTTTTGATTTGCATTACTCTAATAATGAGTGATGTTGAGCATCTTTTCATGTGTTTGTTAGCCATCCGTATGTCTTCTTTGGAGAAATGTCTATTTAGTTCTTTGGCCCATTTTTTGATTGGGTCGTTTATTTTTCTGGAGTTAAGTTGCATAAGTTGCTTGTATATTTTTGAGATTAGTTGTTTGTCAGTTGCTTCATTTGCTATTATTTTCTCCCATTCAGAAGGCTGTCTTTTCACCTTGCTTATATTTTCCTTTGTTGTGCAGAAGCTTTTAATTTTAATTAGATCCCATTTGTTTATTTTTGCTTTTATTTCCAGTATTCTGGGAGGTGGATCATAGAGGATCCTGCTGTGATTTGTGTCTGAGAGTGTTTTGCCTATGTTCTCCTCTAGGAGTTTTATAGTTTCTGGCCTTACATTTAGATCTTTAATCCATTTTGAGTTTATTTTTGTGTGCGGTGTTAGAAAGTGATCTAGTTTCATTCTTTTACAAGTGGTTGACCAGTTTTCCTAGCACCACTTGTTGAAGAGATTGTCTTTACTCTATTGTATATTCTTGCCTCCTTTGTCAAAGATAAGGTGTCCATATGAGTGTGGATTTGTCTCTGGGCTTTCAATTTTGTTCCACTGATGTATATTTCTGTCTTTGTGTCAGTACCATACTGTCTTGATGACTGTGGCTTTGTAGTAGAGCCTGAAGTCAGGCAAGTTGATTCCTCCAGTTCCATTCTTCTTTCTCAAGATTGCTTTGGCTATTCGAGGTTTTTTGTATTTCCATACAAATCTTGAAATTATTTGTTCTAGTTCTGTGAAAAATATCGCTGGTAGCTTGATAGGGATTGCATTGGATTTGTAAATTGCTTTGGGTAGTAAACTTATTTTCACTATATTGATTCTTCCAATCCATGAACATGGTATATTTCTCCATTTATTAGTGTCCTCTTTGATTTCTTTCATCAGTGTTTTATAGTTTTCTATATATAGGTCTTTAGTTTCTTTAGGTAGATATATTCCTAAGTATTTTATTCTTTTCGTTGCAATGGTGAATGGAATTGTTTCCTTAATTTCTTTTTCTACTTTCTCATTATTAGTGTATAGGAATGCAAGGGATTTCTGTGTGTTGATTTTATATCCTGCAACTTTATTATATTCATTGGTGAGCTCTAGTAATCTTAACAGACCCATCACAAGCAAGGAAATTGAAACTGTAATCAGTAATCTTCCAGCAAACAAAAGCCCAGGTCCAGACGGCTTCACAGCTGAATTCTTCCAAAAAATTTGAGAAGAGCTAACACCTATCCTACTCAAAATCTTCCAGAAAATTGCAGAGGAAGGTAAACTTTCAAACTCACTCTATGAGGCCACCATCTCCCTAATACCAAAACCTGACAAAGATGTCACAAAAAAAGAAAACTACAGGCCAATATCACTGATGAACATAGATGCAAAAATCCTCAACAAAATTCTAGCAATCAGAATCCAACAACACATTAAAAAGATCATATACCATGACCAAGTGGGCTTTATCCCAGGGATGCAAGGATTCTTCAATATCCACAAATCAATCAATGTAATTCACCACATTAACAAATTGAGAAATAAAAACCATATGATTATCTCAGTAGATGCAGAGAGGGCCTTTGACAAAATTCAACATCCATTTATGATAAAAACTCTCCAGAAAGCAGGAATAGAAGGAACATACCTCAACATAATAAAAGCTATATATAACAAACCCACAGCAAACATTATCCTCAATGGTGAAAAACTGAAAGCATTTCCCCCAAAGTCAGGAACAAGACAAGGGTGCCCACTTTTACCGCTACTATTCAACATAGTTCTGGAAGTTTTGGCCACAGCAATCACAGCAGAAAAAGAAATAAAAGGAATCCAAATTGGAAAGAAGAAGTAAAACTCTCACTGTTTGCAGATTACATGATCCTCTACATGGAAAACCCTAAAGACTCTTCCTAATCTTTCATTGTTAGGTTACAGAAACGCAACAGATTTCTGTGTATTAATTTTATATCCTGCAACTTTACAAAATTAATCAATGAGGCCTAGTAGTCTTCTGGTAGTGTCTTTAGGATTTTCTATGTATAGTATCATGTCATCTGCAAACAATGGCAGTTTAACTTTTTTTCCAATTTGGATCCCATTCATTTCTTTTTGTTCCCTGATTGATGTTGCTAGTACTTCCAAGACTATGTTGAATAAAAGTGGTCTGATTGGGCACTTTCGTCTTGTTCCTTATCTTAGAGAAAATGGAGGACTAGATGGTTTCACAGGCAAATTCTCCCTGGTGACTCAGACAGTAAAGGTCTGCCTGCAATGCAGGAGACCTGGGTTTGATCCCTGGGTCAAGAAGATCCCCTGGAGGAGGAAATGGCAACACACTTCGGTACTCTTGCATGGGAATTTCCATGGATGGAGGAGCCGGGTAGGCTACAGTCCATGGGATCACAAAGAGGCAGATATGACTGAGCATCTTCACTGGTTTATAGAAGAGCCAACATTCATCCTTCTGAAACGGTTATAAAAAATTGCAGAGGAAGGAAAACTCCCAGTCATATTCTATGAGGCCACATTTACCTTGATACCACAATCAGACAAACATATACAAAAAAGAAAATTACAGGCCAACGTCACTGATGAACATGGACACAAAATACTAGCAATCTGAATCCAATTATACATTAAAAGGATCATGATCAAGACAGATTTATCCCAGGGATGCAATAACTTTTCAATATCTTCAAAGCAATCAGTGTGATATATAACATCAACAAACTGAAGAATAAAAACTATAAAAACTATATGATCATCTAAATAGATACAAAATAAGCTTTTGACAAAATTCAGCACCCATTTATGATAAAACTCTCCAGAAAGTGGACACAGAAGGGAATATACCTCAACAAATAAAGGCCGTATCTGACAGCTAACATCATACTCAATGATGAATGTGCTGTGCTTAATTACTCAGTCGTGTCCAAATCTTTGCGACCCCATGGACTGTATCCAGGGGATTCTCCAGGCAAGAATACTGGAATGCTGAAAGCAATTCCTCTAAAATCAGGAATAAAACAAGGATGTCCACCCTCGCCACTTTTGTTCATTGCATATGCTCAGTGTTAGCTGTGAGTTTGTTGGGAATTTTTAAATCACAGTTTCAGTTTCAGTACTTCTAAATGGTCTGTTCATATTTTTTATTCATTCTCTTTATTTCTTGATGAATATTGTTAAAAGTTTATCAATTTTGTTTATTTTCTCCAAAAACCAGCTTTTAGTTTCATGGATCTTTGCTAATATTTTCTTCATTTCTATTTAATTTATTTCTGCCATAATCTTTTTGACTTTTTTTCCTTCTAACAATTTTAGCTTTTACTTGTTCTTCTATTATTGCTTTAGCTGTAAATTAGGTTGTTTGTGATTTTTCTTATTTCCTTATGTAACACTGTACTGCTATTAACTTCCCCATTAGAATTGCTTGTATTGCATCCCATAGGTTTGAAATCATTGTGCTTTCATTTTCATTTCATTCTCTAGGTGTTTTTTATTTCTGCTTTGATTTCTTCAATGATTCACTGGTTGAAAGTAAAAGTGTTAGTCGCTCAAGTCGTGCAGACTGTAGCCTGCCAGTTCCTCTGTCCATGGAATTCTTTAGGCATGAATACTGAAGTGGGCTGCCATTTCTTTCTCCATGGGATCTCCCCGACCCAGGGATCAAACTCAGGTCTCTTAAATTGCAGCCAGATTCTTTACCATCTGAGCCACCAGGGAAACCCTATTCAGTAACAAATTGTTTAGCCTCTATGTGTTTGTATTTTATACAGCTTTTTTTGTAGTTTATTACTAATATCATAGCTTCATGGACAGAATAGACATTTGATATGACTTCAGTTCTCTTAAATTTACTGAAGCTCACTTTGTAGCCAGTGTGTGGTCAATCCTGGAGAATGTTCCATGTGCACAAACTAAGAATGTGAATTCTGCTACTTTTGGATGTAACGCATTTTAAATAACAATTAAGTCTATCCGGTTTAATGTGTCATCTAAAAGCCCTATTTTCCCTTGTATACCTATATCAATAAATGTATGTTTTATAATATACATAAAATATATATTCATAATAATTAATATTGATAATAAATTATAATTGTAATTAATAATAATTAATAAATAGTAGTCACAATAATATAATATATAATCAATAATTACTTTAAATATAAATGTATTAAATGCTCCAACCAAAAGACAGAGAGTGGCTGAATGGATACTAAAACAAGACCACATATATGCTATCCACAAGAGATCCACTTCAGACCAAGGGACATATATAGACTGAAAGTGGGGGGATGGAAAAGATATTCCATGCAAATGGAAATCAAAAGAAAACTGAAGTTACAACAGACATTTCATATAAAATAAACCATAAAATAAAGACTGTTACAGAGACAAAGGACATTATATAATGATCAAGTGATCAAAACAAGAAGACATAACAATTGTAAACTTACAGGCGCCTAACATAGGAGTACCTCAATATAGAAGGCAAGTACTAATAGCCATGAATAGAGAAATCGACAGGAACACAACAGTAGTGGAAGACTTTAACATTCAACGTTAAGCAATGGACAGATGATGCATCTATTTTTGTTCACATCACATCTGTATTATTAAAGAAAGACTGACATATAGTAGAGATTTATATGAATTTATTGAATTAAATATGAAATTAATGAATATCTATATACTTATTTAAGGTGATCATCAAATTAAACTCTAATTTCTGAGACATCTATGGAGTAGCATAAAAAGAAAACACAAGTTATATGTCACTGTTCCAAAAGAGGATAATTGATAATTGGAACAAAAAGTCAAAACAAAGTAGGAGGATGAGAATACTTGCCAAATAAATTTTAAGAATTGTTGAAAGAAAATTTAGATCTATGTAAATAAATAGACATTCCATGTTTTCAAACAGTAACCTAAAAATGTCAATTCTCCCCAGATTAATCTGTAATTTTAGTGTAATCCCAATCAAAATTTTTGAATGTGCATGTGAGCATGTGTGGATACAAGTATGTAAACTGACAAACTATTTTTAAAATTTACCTAGAAATTCAAAAAGCTAATAAGCATATCTAAAATAATATTAAAGAGGAAAATAAATTTAAGTTATCAGCATTAAGACTTATTATTATAAAGCTACACTAATCAAAACAATGAGGGATTAAAAGTAAATATAGATCAGTCAACCAATGGAACAGAAAAAAACTTCAGAAAAATACATACCTGCATACACACAAACACACTTAAACATTTGATTTGTGATAAAAGCAGTACTGCAGAGCAGTGGGAATAGAACATCTTTTCATTAAGTGGTGCTTGATCAATGGATATCCACATTTGAACCACAGACTTAAATAAAAAAGGTGAAACAATTCAGATTCTGCATGTGTGCTCAGACATACCTGACTCTGTACAACATCATGGGCTATAATGAGTCACGTTCCTCTGTTCAAGGCACTTTCCAGGCCAAAATACAGGAGTGGTTTGCTATTTCCTACTCCAGGTGATCTCTTCACCCAGGGATCTAACCCATGTCTCCTTCATCTCCTGCACTGGCAGGGAGATTCCTTATCACTAGCACTACATGGGAAGCCCTCAGATTCTGAAACAATGTAAAATATCCTTAGGATTATCCAAGTTTTCTTAAATAGGCATATTATACTACATTAAAGGAGTACGTCAAGGCTGTATATTGTCATCCTGCTTATTTAACTTATATGCAGAGTACATCATGAGAAACGCTGGACTGGAAAGAGCACAAGCTGGAATCAAGATTACCAGGAGAAATATCAATAACCTCAGATATGCAGATGACACCACCCTTATGGCAGACAGTGAAGAGGAACTAAAAAGACTCTTGACCAAAGTGAAAGTGGAGAGTGAAAAAGTTGGCTTAAAGCTCAACATTCAGAAAATGAACATCATGGCATCTAATCCCATCACTTCATGAGAAATAGATGGGGAAACAGTGGAAACAGTGTCAGGCTTTATTTTGGGGGGCTCCAAAATCACTGCAGATGGTGACTGCAGCCATGAAATTAAAAGACACTTACTCCTTGGAAGGAAAGTTATGACCAACCTAGATAGCATATTCAAAAGCAGAGGCATTACTTTGCCAGCAAAGGTTCATTTAGTCAAGGCTATTGTTTTTCCAGTAGTCATGTATGGATGTGAGATCTGGACTGTGAAGAAAGCTGAGCACCAAAGAATTGATGTTTTTGAACTGTGGTGTTGGCGAAGACTCTTGAGAGTCCCTTGGACTACAGGGAGATCCAACCAGTCCATTCTGAAGGAGATCAGCCTTGGGTGTTATTTGGAAGGAATGATGCTAAAGCTGAAACTCTAGTACTTTGGCCACTTCATGTGAAGAGTTGACTCATTGGAAAAGACTCTGATGCTGGGAGGGTTTGGGGGCAGGAGGAGAAGGGGATGACAGAGGATGAGATGGCTGGATGGCATCACTGACTTGATGGACGTGAGTCTGAGTGAACTCTGGGAGTTGGTGATGGACAGGGAGGCCTGACATGCTACGATTCATGCAGTCGCAAAGTGTCGGACACAACTGAGCAACTGAACTGAACTGAATTACATAAAAATTAGAAATTCTATTATTTAAGTTATTTCACTAGGAGAATGCAGACACAAAGTGGAAGATAGTTCCAATATACATAATTAATGAGGTTTTACCCAAAATATATAAAAAACTACAAGTCATTAAGTAACAAGCAAACAACTTAATAGAAAAATAGACAAAACAGTGATTAGCATCTCATAAGTGAAAGTAGAGGCATTGCCAATGGACATAGAAGAAAGGTACTCAATAGTCATCAAGGAGATTAAAATTAAAATCCTAATAACTCTCTACTACACACACACTAGAAAGTTTAAAATGACAAAAATTGATAATGTAAAAGTTTAGTAAGAAAATGAAACAAACCAAATTTCTCTATCCACCTGATAACTGTAAATTAGTACAGTCACTTTGGAAAAGTTATTGGCTGCTATCTAATAAAACTCTAAATACCATATGACAATGTTTCTACTGTCAAGTATTTTCTCAGATGCACTGAAAGATATTTATAAAAATGTTCATGGATTAATTTATTTATAATAATCCAATCCAGAAATAACCTAAATGTTCATCAAAGATATCACATATATACGAATGGTGGTTTAGTCATATAATGAAGGAACTATCAGTGAAAATGAAGAAACTATTACTATATGAAGCAAATATGATGAGTCACAAAGAATAACACTGAAGAGTACATACTGTAATATTCCATTTTATATAATTGAAAATATACAAAAAATAATATGTTGCTAGAAATTTAGAGGGATGCTTAGTTTCAAGGAAGGACAAATAATGACCAGGAGGGAATACTCAAGAAATTTCTAGTAATATTCTATTCCTGATCTGGGTTCTAGTACCACAGATATGTTTATTTTGTGAAAATGTATCTAGCTGTACACTTGTAACTTGTAACCTTTCTTTATTTGTATTTTATTTTAATTAAAAATGTTATAGAAGAGAAGAAAGCCTTGAAAGTAGATATTCTCCTTTCAAGTCAGCAAATATGTCATGAGATGTGACCTAAATCTCCAAAAGACTGTTCAGACCTGGCCCACTTTTTCCTGAATTCTCTGAGATGGAAATTAGAAACTGAGCATGATCCAGACATTCAGGACTAGCAAAGTCATCATTCTCAAAGTTTAGTGTGATTTGGGAGTCCCTAAAGACAGCTGACTGCTGGGTCTCACTCTGAGTTTTTGATACAGCAAGTCCAGAAATCAGCCTAGAAATTTGCAATTTGAAACTATGGTTTCAGTACTAAGATAGTAGCTACCATCTCATTTTTTTCTATTTTACATAACCGTTTTCCTTGTTCATGTTTCATTTTTAACCTCTATTACTGTTCTCAAGTCCTTATCCATGTGATTATTATTATTACTCTCAGAAGGCAAACTTCAATGCTACTACATTTTAAAAAGAAAGAATATTCAGGGTCTGATTGCCCTCAAAAGTTCCAGTCCTATAACCTCTGTTTCAACATGGACTGAATATCAAAAATCTGTGTAGAGCCTTTTAAAACAACTATAAATCAGCCCGGGGCTTCCCTGATGGCTCAGATGGTAAAGAATCTGCCTGCAATGCGGGAGACCTTGAATTGGTCCCTGGATCAAGATGCCCTAGAGAAGGGAATGGCAACCCACTCCAGTTTTCTTGCCTGGAGAATTCCACAGAGAACTTCATGAACAGAACAGTCCTCTGAGGGGATAGCAAAGAGTTGGACACAACTGAGCAACTAACATTTTCACACAAATCAGCCTCAACCCCAAGATTCTTATTTACTTGCTCAATAGGTAATTCTAATGCATAGTTAGGATCAACAGTTAGGATCACTGTAATAATTCAAGCAAAATAGCTACTCCATTCACTTGGGTACTTGACCCCATCTTTTACTCAACTCAGGGTCTTAACTTGAGTTCACTTAAGCTGTTAAATCTTTCTCCAATATTATCCTAAAGGTCCATGTAAGACTGAAGCCAACACCATCCACCTCCAAATAGGAAGATAACTAAATTTATCTTGGTCTAATAACTATTCTTTTCTAAAAGTAATTTTTTCCTCTTCCCTTTCCAAATTCCTCAGAAAATATACTTTTGCTTAATGTTTCTACATATTTATCTCCCAGTCATCCCTCAACGGGCTGAAATCTTTATTTTTCTTCATACATTCTATTGAACCCTTTCTTCTGAGCTCAACATTGACTTCCTAAAGGACACACAGTTGTTCAGTATTTTTAACTGAGTCTCTCAGTGACAGATGGCATTGTTATTAACCCATTACTTGCCTCTTCTTTGGCTTCTCGTGAAATATTTTCCTGATTATTCTTTTAGCTGTCTAAAACTTCTTACCCATCTATCAGTTCAGTTAAGTTCAGTCACCCAGTCGTGTCCAACTCTTTGCAACCCCATGAATTGCAGCACACCAGGCCTCCCTGTCCATTACTATCTCCTGGAGTTCACTCAAACTTACGTCCATCGAGTCAGTGATGCCATCCAGTCATCTCATCCTCTGTCGTCCCCTTCTCCTCCTGCCCCCAATCCCTCCCAGCATCAAAGTCTTTTCCAATAAGTCAACTCTTCGCATGAGGTGGCCAAAGTACTGGAGTTTCAGCTTGAGCATCATTCCTTCCAAAAGAACACCCAGGGCTGATCTCCTTTAGAATGGACTGGTTGGATCTGCTTACAGTCCAAGGGACTCTCAAGAGTCTTCTCCAACACCACCGTTCAAAAGCATCAATTCTTCAGCACTCAGCTTTCTCCACAGTCCAACTCTCGCATCCATACATGACCACTGGAAAAACCATAGACTTGACTAGATGGACCTTTGTTGCCAAAGTAATATCTCTGCTTTTGAATATGCTAGCTAGGTTGGTCATAACTTTTCTTTCAAGGAGTAAGTGTCTTTTAATTTCATGGCTGCAGTCACCATCTGCAGTATTTGGAGCCCCCCAAAATAAAGTCTGACACTGTTTCCACTGTTTCCCCATCTATTTCCCATGAAGTGATGGGACCAGACGCCATGAATGTTGAGCTTTAAGCCAACTTTTTCACTTTCCTCCTTCACTCTCATCAAGAGGTTTTTTACTTCCTCTTCACTTTCTGCCATAAGAATGGTGTCATCTGCATATCTGAGGTTATTGATATTTCTCCCAGCAATCTTGATTCAAGCTTGTGCTTCTTCCAGTCCAGCGTTTCTCATGATGTACTCTGCATATAAGTTAAATAAGCAGGGTGACAATATACAGCCTTGACATACTCCTTTTCCTATTTGGAACCAATCTGTTGTTCCATGTCCAGTTCTAACTGTTGCTTCTTAACCTGCATACAGGTATCTCAAGAGGCAGGTCAGGTGGTCTGGTATTCCCATCTCTTTCAGAATTTTCCACAGTTTATTGTGATCCACACAGTCAAAAGCTTTGACATAGTTAATAAAGCAGAAATAGATGTTTTTCTGGAACTCTCTTGCTTTTTCCATGATCCAGCGGATGTTGGGAATTTGATCTCTGGTTCCTCTACCTTTTCTAAAACCAGCTTGAACATCTGGAAGTTTGCCTCTTATTTCTCTATCAGTTACTTTAATATCAGAGCTCCCTAGGCTTCTACTCTTCTTCTAAAAATTTATACTTTCTCCAAAGGTGATAGTATCCACTCTCTTTATATCAATTACACTCCAGGTATACTGATGATTTTTTAATCTACATAATTTAGTTAAGTCTCTTTCACTGTCCACTCAATTGCCTATGGGGAATCTTCAATTTTAATAAAACATATTAGCCAGTTTGTGTACCAATTACCTTTTCCAAAATCTTTCCATTTCATAGTGAAGCACTGTCCATTCGAACTCATTTTGTCAAATAATTATTGTAAATTATATAAACAAAGAATTCTCAATTTCATATTTAAATCTGATGTGTTTTTTAGGAATTTTCTCCCCGTTCTATTTCATAGGACAGATCGCTGCACAGTCATTTATGTCTTGTATTTATTTTTATAAATATCTCGCAGTGTTTCACCATATCTAAAATTATAAAACTTGAGCCAAATTTACTTGAAAATGGAAATTTTAAAATCTGAGTGAATCTGTTGATTTATTTTATAAAACACAAGATTTAGATATATGCTTGGTCTTCTGCATTGCAGACAAATTCTCTACCATCTGAGCCCCCAGGGAAGCCCCCATATGCTTGGAATTTGTAGTAATCAAAATATTTATCTTAAATGATATTGAATAGAATGGTTTTGCAGGATATCACTGGCTTTTATATGAACTTTGAATGATTTTTTTCTTAATAAAATTGTAGTGTCTCCCTCCTCCAATTCAAGTTTGCTGAACTTATAGTATGAATGATTTTCAAAATTTTTAAGAAAGATATTGCATTCTTTAAAGACAGCAATCATGTTAACAAAGCTAACAGTAGTTATATATTTGAGTATTAAGTTTTGCTATCAACATTGAAGTGAAAGTGTTAGTTGTTCTAGCCATGTCCAACTCTTTGTGACCTCATGGAGTGTAGCTTACAAGGCTCCTCTGCCCATGAAATTCTCCAGGCAAGAATACAGGAGTAGGTAGTCATTCCCTTCTTGAGGGGATCTTCCTGTCTCCTGGGACTAACCCAAGTCTCCCACATTGCAGGCAGACTCCTTACCATCTAGCCACCAAGAACAGCAAGCTACTAACTTTATATGTATAAAATATTTGTTTATTTCTCCCTGTATTTTTTGGTTGACTTATCTATCCATGCTCTATCATTTCTCAGTGGAACAAAATTAATATCTTACCAACATCAATTCATGTTTTCTCACTTGTACAAAATGTATTTGATAAAGGAAGTAAATAGTATTTTTTAAAGTGGAAATCAAATGGTATCAATCACATTTTCCTATTTGTAACATTCTACTCAGTTCAGTTCAGTTCAGTGGCTCAGTCACATCCAGCTCTTTGTGATCCAGTGGACTGAAGCAGGCCAGGAGTCCCTGACTATTGCCAACTCCTGGAATTTGCTCAAATCAATGTATATCGAGTTGGTGATGCCATCCAACTGTCTAATCCTCTGTCATCCCGTTCTCCTCTTGCCTTCAATCTTTCCCAGCATCAGGGTCTTTTCTAATGAGTCACTTCTTGGTACCAGGTGGCCAAAATATTGGAGCTTCAGCTTCAGCACTAGTCCTTTCAATGAACATTCAGGACTGATTTCCTTTAAGATTGACTGGTTTGATCACCTTACAGCCCAAGGGACTCTCAAGAATTTTTTCCAACACCATAGTTCAGAAACATCAATTCTTCAGTGCTCAGTTTTCTTTACAGTCCAGCGCTCACATCCATACATGATTACTGGAAAAAACATAACTTTGACTAGATGGATCTTCGTCAGCAAAGTAATATCTCTGCTTTTTAATATGCTCTCTAGGTTTTTCATAGCTTTTCTTCCAAGGAGCAAACGTATTTTAATATCATGGCTGCAGTCACCATCTGCAGTGATTTTGGAGCCCAAGAAAATAAAGTCTCTCACTGCTCCCATTGTTTCCAATCTATTTGTAATGAAGTGATGGGAAAGGATGTCATGATCTTAGTTTGTTCAGTGTTGAATTTTAAGCCAGCTTTTTTATTCTCCTCTTTCACTTTCATCAACAGGCACTCTAGTTCCTCTTCATGTTCTACCATTAGGGTGGTAATATCTACATATCTGATATTGATATTTCTACTGACAATCTTGATTCCAGTTTGTGCTTCATCCAGCCGGGAATTTTGTGTGATGTACTCTGTATATAAGTTAAATAAACAAGGTGACAATATACAACATTGTGTACTCCATTCCCAATTTGGAAGCAGTTCACTGTTTTATATCCATTTCTGTTGCTTTTTGACTGGCATACAGATTTCTCACGAGGCATGTAAGATGGCCTGGTATTCCCATGTCTTTAAGAATTTTCCACAGTTTGTTGTGATCCAACAGTCAAAGGTTTTGGCTAGTCAATAAAGAGAAGTATATGTTTTTCTAGAACTCTCTTGCTTTTCTGATGATCCAGTGGACATTGGCAATTAGCTCTCTGGTTCCTCTGCCTTTTCTAAATCCAGCTTGAACATCTGGAAGTTCTTGGTTCACATACTGTTGAACCCTAGCTTGGAGGATTTTGAGGATTAGTTTGCTAGCATGTGAGATGAGTACAACTGTATGGCAGTTTTAACATTCATTGGCATTGCCTTTCTTAGGGACTGGAATGAAAACTGACCTTTTCCAGTCCTGTGGCCACTGCTGAGTTTACCAAATTTGCTGGCATATAGAGTGCAGCACTTTCACAACATAAATTTTTAGGATTCGGAATAGCTCAGCTGGAATTCCATCACCTCCACTAGCTTTGTTTGTAGTGATGCTTCCTAAGGCCCACTTGACTTCACACTCCAGGATGTCTGGCTCTGGGTGAGTGATCGCACTATGTGGTTATCTGGGTTATTAAGATCTTTTTTTGTACAGTTCTTCTGTGTATTCTTTCCACCTCTTCTTAATATATTCTGCTCTGTTAGGTTTATGTCATTTTTTATTGTGCCATCTTTGCATGAAATGTTCCCTTGGTATCTCTAATTTTCTTGAAGAGATCTATAGTCTTTCCCACTCCATTGTTTTCCTCTATTTCTTTGCATTGATCACTGAGGAAAGCTTTCTTATCTCTTCTTGCTATTCTTTGGAACTCTGAATTCAGATGAATATATCTTTCCTTCTTTCCTTTGTCTTATGCATCTCTTCTTTCTCAGCTACTTTTAAGCCCTCCTCAGACAGCCATTTTGCCATTTTGCATTTCTTTTTGGGGGGATGGTCTTGATCACTGCCTCATGTACAATGTAACTACCATCTGTCCTTTGTTCTTCAGGTACTCTATCAGATCTAATCCCTTAAATCTATTTGTGACTTCCATTACATAATCGTATGGGATTTGATTTAGATCATACCTGAATGGTCTAGTGGTTTTCCCTACTTTCTTCAATTTAAGTCTGAATGTTGCAATACAGAGTTCATGATGTGAGCCACAGTCAGCTCCCTGTCTTGGTTTTGCTGACTGTATAGAGCTTCTCCATCTTCGGCTGCAAAGAATATAAGCAATCTCATTTTGGTATTGACCATCTCTTTCTAATTTACCTGCAGAATATAAATGTCATGCAATCTTGACCTCATTAGTCACTGAATTATCCCAAGTACTCAGAACAAGGCTGGTTTATAGTTCTTATCTAAATAATATTTTATCTGGTTAAATATATTTTTATTTGCTCCCCAGTATGTCCATGAAATTTCTTGGACAATTATTTGAGAGACAGTTTTATGGTAAGTCTAGAAGTGGGAGCTCTAGAATTACAGAGGCCCCAGGACAAATCTGATACTCATAAATTGCGCTATCTAATTCAATTTACTTAAATTAATTCTAAGCTGTATTTTTATTGGTAAAATTATCATTATTTTGATAGCGAACATTTACTGACTTACTTTTTGCCAATAATTTCTCAATTATGTGTCAGTCGCTCAGTCGTGTCCACCTTTGCAACCCCATGGATTGTAGCCCGCCTGATTCCTCTGTCCAAGGGATTCTCCTGGCTAGAGTACTGGAGTGGGTTGCCATTTCCTTCTCCAGGGGATCTTCCCAACCCAGGGATTGAACTCACATCTCCTGCATTGCAGGCGGATTCTTTACTGTCTGAGCCACCAGGGAAGCCCCCTCAATTTTCAGATATTGTAAAAATTCAATTGTTTTGGGGAGAAAACTGAGGCACATTGACCCTCCCACCCCAGGTCTCTATTTGCCAGTCCAAGGTCTAGCACACACCCTCCTGCTCTCTACCCCCAACAGAATGAATTGCAGTTACATATTTTCTATTTTTCTTATCAGTGTCTTAGAAGTTTTATTTTTGTAGGTAGAAAGGTTCCTACAAGGTGATGGCACAACTACCTTGTTACTCCCTCTGGCAAAATTCCCACAGCAGGGTGCTAAGAAGATACTCTCACTTCCATGTTTTTCATTTCACTCTTACCATCTCTACTAGTTAAAAGACAGGTTCAATGCTGCTCATTGTTGCTCATTTTTCTGCTACAAAATAGAGTAGTAGGAAGAGAAAAGAAAGTGAGGAAAAAAGTATCAAATCTTTGTTCATGTGGATCCCTGAGAAAGGGCAACTTATTAAATTATTTTAGTGTAATTTGAAGTCTTCCACAGAACCTGATTGCTTAAAACTTAGCTCTCTCTCAATCCTCTCCTGAATTTACTATATTTTAAATATAGGTTTTATTTGAATATTATTCCAAACCAATGAAATTCAGAAGAAACTAGATATTTAATGAAACTTAGTCAATTTCAGTTATTAATGGGTAATATTCATTGTGTATATGAAGGCACTATTCTAACCTTTTGAAATAGATCATCAAATGTAATCCTAAGAATAACTCTATGAGGAAAACAGTGAAATAAAACAATAATTATTTGTATCTGACAGAAGAGGAAATTGGGGCACAGAAAGGTCTATAACTATCCCAAAATCACATAGCTAAAAAGTGGTAGGGCCAGGTTTCAAATGAAGCCATCTAAGAGAACTGGTCTAATCTCAGTACACACCAGTTTGATTAAAACAAAACAAAAAAAAAAAAGCAAGTGACGAAAAAGTCAAGAATATAGTGTACCAACATATACAATGGTGCAGGCAATATGAAGAAATTGAAAGAGATGCCTAAAGGAGGAAAAAAGACGAAATCAAACCAAAGACATAGAAAACAAGGATTTTCCTTATTTTTTCTAGAAAGCCCCTCCTAAGTCAAGACATGCATGATGAAAATAAACAAGGTTTATGGCAAATTTTTATTTCAATTCATCATTCTCTATACTTGAATAAGAATCAATAGGAAAAATAATTAAATACAAAATTTCAACACTGGGTAAACAACTGGAATATAACATACATTTTACATTCTAGATTTGGTTTATTAGTAAGCTTCAATCACAAGATTATGGTGATTTATGAAAATAAAACTATGTTTATAATATTCTATGCTCTTTTGAATTATTCTGAATTAATTTACCAAAAATATGATTTAAAGAGAATATTTAAACTTTCAAATTAAATATTTCAAATAAAATGTTTATATTTATTATATTAATAGAAAGCTTTTTAAATGGCTTTATAATTCACAACTAAGGTTTTAGCCTAATAACACAATGTACAATATGCTTGCATATATGCTAACATGGGCTTCCTCTGTGTCTCAGCGGTAAAGAATTCGCCTACAATGCAGGAGATATAAGAGATGTCAGTTGGATCTCTGGGTCTGGAAGATCCCCTGAAGCAGGGCATGGCAACCCAACCAACTCCAATATTCTTGCCTGGAGAATTCCATGGACAATAGAGCCTGGAGGGCTACAGTCCACAAGACCACAAAGAATTGGACATGACTGAAGCGACTTAGTATGCACGCACACATACACTAACAGGCAGTTCAGTTCAGTCACTCAGTCATGCCCAACTCTTTGCAAGCTCATGGATTGCAGCACACCAGGCTGTCCTATCCATCACTGACTCCTGGAGCTTGCTCAAACTCATGTTCATTGAGTCAGTGATGCCATCCAACCATCTCATCCTCTGTCGGTCCCCTTCTCCTCCTGCCTTCAATCTTGCCCAGAATCAGGGTCTTTTCCAATGAGTCAGTTCTTTGCATCAGGTAGCCAAAGTATTGGAGCTTAAGCTTCAGAATCAACCCTTCCAAGGAATATTCAGGACTGATTACCTTTAGGATTGACTGGTTGGATCTCCTTGCAGTCCAAGGGACCCTCAGGAGTCTTCTCCAACAACACAGTTCAAAAGCATCAATTTTTCAGCACTAAGGCAATGGCACCCCACTCCAGTACTCTTGCCTGGAAAATCCCATGGACAGAGGAGCCTGGAAGGCTGCAGTCCATGGGGTCGCTAAGAGTCAGACACGACTGTGCAACTTCACTTTCACTTTTCACTTTCATGCATTGGAGAAGGAAATGGCAACCCACTCCAGTGTTCTTGCCTGGAGAATCCCAGGGACGGGGGAGCCTGGTGGGTTGCCGTCTATGGGGTCGCACAGAGTCGGACACAACTGAAGCGACTTAGCAGCAGCAGCAGCAGCAACTTTCTTTATGTTCCAACTCTCACATCCATACATGACTACTGGAAGAAATATAGCTTTGACTAGATGGATCTTTGTCAGCAAAGTAACGTCTCTGCTTTTTAATATGCTGTCTAGGTTGGTCATAACTTTTCTTCCAAGGAGCAAGTGTTTTTTTTTTTAATTTCATGGTTGCAGTCACCATCTGCAATGATTTTGGAGCTCAAGAAATTAACAGGCAAACAGATGCATAAACATACAACCTTAAAATGCCAAAGAAAATGAGGTTATAATGAATCCATCTGTAAACTATTTCAAGTAAAATTATTTACTTTAATGATTTTAGTGGGATTAGGCAATACTCACATAATGCTCTTGTGCAAATTCATGATTACAGTTGACCCTTGAAGAACATGGGTTTGAATTATGAAGGTTCACTTATGTGTGGACTTCTTTTCAATAAATAAATAAATAAATAAATATAAATATATATACATATATACATATATACATATATATATATATATATATATATATATATGACAGCATCGCATGACCTATGTTTGGTTAAATCCACAGAAGCAGAATTCAGCTAACCCACAGAGGTGTGTGTGTGTGTGTCTGACTCTGCAATACGATTGAATATAGCCTGCCCCACTCCTCTATCCATGGGATTTTCCAGGCAAGAATACTGAGGTGAATTGCCATTTCCTCTTTGAGGGCATCTTCCAGACACAGGTATAGAACTCACATCTCCTGTCTCCTGCATTGGCAGGCAGATTCTTTATCAGCGAGCTAAAAATAAAAACTTATATGCAAATTCCAACTGTGCTGGAGTCCATGTCCCTCACCCCCATATTGTTCGAGTCAGCTGCATGTTACATTAGTATTGACAAAATGTACAACACATTGAGATATAGCCACTTAACAATTACATACTTTTTATGTTTATCAAGAAATTTGTTCTTATGTAAATTACTGAAATCTGATACCTTGATGATATTCTTCTTTTTTAATATTATTTTCTAAACTAAAGAAGTATTCGTATTTTTTTGTATCTCAAATGTATATTCTTAGCAACAAAGCTCTGGATGTATTTTTAGGCTTATTTAATACGTGTTCCTTCTTTTCTTTCTTTCTTTCTTTCTTTGGAAGGGATGGAATGGTATAGTCTACAACTATCTGGTGACATGAGATGGATGAAATGGAAAATTATGCAGATTACTATTGTATATTTTTGTTGATGACTGTTCTTTAACTTCTTTAACTGTTCTTTAACTAATAAAATGTCATGTCTAAAAACAGTGTTTTTCATATACATGTGAATGTGTTGATCAAAATTACATTTTCATTTGATCAATTTTAAAAGTGAAGAATAAATAAAATATAAACCCTAAAAACCTCTGTCAGTGACATATGCTACATTTAAACAGTGATTTCATTTATTCAATTGATAATCTGAGCATCAATCTTGTATAAGGCATTACTATAAGAAATATGTATCAGATTTTAATACAACCAAGTGGCTATGGCAAAAATGTACTGATCAAAAACTACAGGCAATCAAAGTGTAAAATTTTAGCTTGCATTGTTCATCCAAAATCTTGCCCCCTACTACTTATCTCGGTTACCCTTTTAAGATGTCAGTTTCCATGTGGTTAGGGAATATGAACTAATTTTTATAGAGTCCAAAGCCAATTATAACTGGAAAGGTAAGTCCAAAGCCAAATGTAAACAAGTTTTGATACTCTGCTGTTCTGAATAATTTCTCTCTTGGCATGAGAAATGAAAACTTGGCTGCACAATCAATCGTACCAACAGAGGTATATAGTACACCCACATTTACATGCAGGGTCCCAGGAACAACAAAACCTGTATTTTTCTAAACAGTTAATTTTAGCATCCACCCAAATGTCAGTGAGCCAGTTAGTGAGGTGAAGCTGCACTTTAAATGATGTCCAAATGCTTTTTTATAGAGTGCTAACATTTGCATAAAATCAGCTTTTCTGTGTCTTATGTTTTCAAATCAATTCAACTTTGTGTGCTAATAATTTACTAGAGCCCTGAAGATAAAGAAGCATGCAGGTCAGCCATGTGTGCTGCTAAATCCCCAAAGGAAACTTTCACTAAAAACCAAAAGATTGACACCAGACAAGATTAGCAAAAGAATTAGTCATGCACAATCAACTGTGTTAACTGGGGAAAAAAAAAAAAAAATCTGCTTCTCTTGTCCTTCAGGAAAATGCTATCAGGGTAGAGTATTAATGCTTCCAGCATATATTATTACATGCTTCTGAGTGTGCCATTGGTTTCTATGAGGATGGATTTGTTACAACCAGCTACCACAGCTACTTTAAATGCTCCTAATGAAGAGGGCAAGTAAAAGATTCACTGCCTTGTGCTATTTAATTCCCAGACCTAGCTAGACCCAAAGACCTCCCCATGGAATACAACAGTTAAGTCCCTTTCTCAGTCTGGAAATGAAGAGGCTTGGGCTCCGCCTTCAAAAATGCTCTATAATGATTGAGTTTTCCAAACCAAACAACCAACAAACAAAAATATTGTTGATTAAAACAAAGGAAGAAAACCCTACCAAATAGCTAAAGATCATTAAAGCTCAATTTCTCAGAAAATTGGGAATTTGTACAGTTGTTATTTTTTTTAATATGTTAAATTTTAAAATCTCAAACTAAGAATTATAAATAAAATAGGAAGATTTTAAAATAAACATTCATTCAAATACCTCTTAAAGCATCTAGTAATATTTAAAATCTGGACTATTTGGGAGCATTTTTATTGCTACTATCAACAAATAAACCAGAGAACAGAAAAGAAAGAAAATGCATAAAATGCATAAAAGATGTATTATATAGTTTAACTCTTTTATGTTTAGTTCATCTCTTTTATTTTTCAGATCCACATCAAGAAAAGAAATCATTTTAGCAAAAGTACTTTAGCCAATGAGGTGATTTCTTCTTGAGATATCATCTTTCTTTCTACCTGAAATCTACAGGGACATAGCAAATTGTGACGTACACTGGATTCAGTAACTTCATTGAATGAGCATATATATTATGCAGAACCTCTGGTTGACACTGTATTGTAATTAAACCTTGTTCACAGGCCTAAAAATGAGGAAATAAGCTCAGAGAGGGTAATAAATTTATCCTCCATTACACAGCTAATAAACACGTAGATTTAGAAAAACTGTGTTAACACTGTGTGTTCAGCAAAAGAAAATCTGCCCCCATAGATGTCATCACTGGTAACCTACAACTATGTTACTTTACATGGCAAAAGATAATTAAAGTTGCAAATGCAACTAAGGTTGCTAATCAGCTGAGTTTGAAATGATAGATTACCCTAATTATCTCAGCAGGAGACACGTTGAAAATGATTAAATTCACACATACACAACTACAAATACAAATGTATGTGTGTGTGAAAATAAAATAATGTATGTAAAATATATATTTAAAAATAGGTAAAGTATATCTGTATTTCAAAAAATATATTAACAAATATAGGGGTGGTAAAGAATCCACCTACCAATGCAGGAGACACAAGAGGCATGTATCAGATATGTGTTTTCTCTCTTGTACCACTGAAATTTATTTGCTAAAAGGAAGTGAAGAGTATTATTTAAACTGGAAATTAAATTATATAAATCACATTTTCATATTTGTAACATTTGAATGGCTTTTTTTTTTTAACTTAGAATAAAACCAATATTCTTACCACAACCTTAATGATCCCAATCCACAGACCTCAGACCACAGACCTTGAGGTTACCTCAAGCCACAGTGTTCATTTTCCATTTTCTTAAATTTAACAAAGTTCCCTCTAACTTTAAGACCTTTGTTCTAAACTACTGCGTTCATTCTAAACTATTTCTCAAGATCTTCCCAAGGCTGACTAAATGACGCCATTCAAGCTAGTGAGACCTTCCTTATACCACTGGTAATTAAAAATTTTTAATTTTAGAACTACATAATTTTGGTGACAAACTCAAAACACATTGGTTAATCCTCGATTACAAGGGTTTGTAAATTCAATCTGTTTAAAACACTAAAAAGTAAAGTTATCTTATTTCTCAATAAGAAATAAAAATCTAACCAAATCCTAGTACAAACTATAGTGTATTTGGCAATATCTGTTGTAAGCAGGAAAATAATGATCTTTAGTTCTACTCCCTTAATAATTTCATTTAAACAGAAAATTCTAGGTCACCTGTGGTAACAGACACAATGTGTTCAGACTATTTATATGGAAATAGCTGCCTTTCCTTTTCAACAGTGGTAAGAATGCAAACTATCACAAACCAAGTTCAACCAGAAAACTTTAATAAAGAAAAAATAAAAATGGAAGTGCATAAACATCATTGGTAACAACTCAAATTAATTGTAATGGAACACAAAACATAATTGAAGTATTAAAAACTATACATGAGAATAATAGATTTTAATATAAGCCAAGACATCACTAAATTAATGATTATATGTCTGTATATATATTAAAATATGTCAATGTTATGATAAACCCGACAGACTTTTACAACCAGAAATTCCAATTTCAAACTTTTCTCTACTTTTTTATGATATAAATAAATATAAAAAATTGAATTTGTGCTTTCATATTTTATCTACAAACAAAAACTTAAATGTTTTTTCTTTCAAATAAGAAATGGATAATCTTGTAAGTAATACAGCTCTTTATCATTGTTGAGCTTTGACTCTTAATAGCTTTTTAAAAAGCTAATAATATTTACATTGTCAATCACATATATCAGTATCATGTGTCAAAAGATTACATTAGACTTATATAGGAAAAAGTATTTATAACACAAGCACAATAGTCTAATTTATATCACTCTTTTATTGGTTATCTTAATTGCTTTGCTCTAGATTTCCAAAAGCATTGCTGCTGCTGCTGCTAAGTCGCTTCAGTCGTGTCCAACTCTATGCAACCCCATAGACGGCAGCCCACCAGGCTCCCCCATCCCTGGGATTCTCCAGGCAAGAACACCGGAGTGGGTTGCCATTTCTTTTTCCAATGCATGAAAGTGAAAAGTGAAAGTGAAGTCACTCAGTTGTGTCCAGCTCTTAGCAACCTTATGGACTGTAGCCTTCCAGGCTGCTCCATCCATTTTCCAGGCAAGAGTACTGGAGTGGGTTGCCATTGCCTACTCCAACTAAAGGAAACTCAATTATAATATGATGTTAGGACTGTTATAATCTATTCAATTAATTTTACTTATATTTGAAAAATAAATGAACACAGAAAAGGCAAAAGATCTAGTATGTATGAGAAACCCTATATGCACCCAAAGTGTGTGTTCAGTTCAGTACAGTTCAGTTGCTAAGTCATGTCCGACTCTTTGCGACCCCATGAATCGCAGCACGCCAGGCCTCCCTGTCCATCACCAACTCCCAGAGTTCACTCAGACTTGCATCCATCGAGTCAGTGATGCCATCCAGCCATCTCATCCTCTGTCGTCCCCTTCTCCTCCTGCCTCCAATCCCTCCCAGCATCAGAGTCTTTTCCAATGAGTCAACTCCTTGCATGAGGTGGACAAAGTACTGGAGTTTCAGCTTAAGCATCATTCCTTCCAAAGAAATCCTAGGATGATCTCCTTCAGAATGGACTGGTTGGATCTCCTTGCAGTCCAAGGGACTCTCAAGAGTCTTCTCCAACACCACAGTTCAAAAGCATCAATTCTTCAGCACTCAGCCTTACTCACAGTCCAATTCTCACATGTATACATGACCACAGGAAAAAAATAGCCTTGACTAGATGGACCTTAGTTGGCAAAGTAATGTCTCTGCTTTTGAATATGCTATCTAGGTTGTTCATAACTTTTCTTCCAAGGAGTAAGCATCTTTTAATTTCATAGTTGCAGTCACCATCTGCAGTTACTTTGGAGCCCCAAAAAATAAAGTCAGCCACTGTTTTCACTGTTTCCCCATCTATTTCCCATGAAGTGATGGGACCAGATGCCATGATTTTCATTTTCTGAATGTTGAGCTTTAAGGCAACTTTTTCACTCTCCTCTTTCACTTTTTATCAAGAGGCTTTTTAGCTCCTCTTCACTTTCTGCCAGAAGGGTGGTGTCATCTGCATATCTGAGGTTATTGATATTTCTTCTGGGAATCTTGATACCAGCTTGTGCTTCTTCCAGTCCAGCATTTCTCATGATGTACTGTGCCTATAAGTTAAATAAGCAGGGTGACAATATACAACCTTGCCATACTCCTTTTCCTATTTGGAACCAGTCTATTGTTCCATGTCCAGTTCTAACTGCTGCTTCCTGACCTGCATACAGATTTCTCAGAGGCAGGTCAGGTGGTCTGGTATTCCCATATCTTTCAGAATTTTCCACAGTCTGTTGTGATCCACACAGTCAAAGGCTTTGGCATAGTCAATAAAGCAGAAATAGATGTTCTTTCTGGAACTCTCTTGCTTTTTCGATGATCCAGCGGATTTTGGGAATTAGATCTCTGGTTCCTCTGCCTTTTCTAAAACCAGCTTGAACATCAGGAAGTTCACGGTTCATGTATTGCTGAAGACTGGCTTGGAGAATTTTGAGCATTACTTTACTAGCATGTGAGATGAGTGCAATTGTGTGGTAGTTTGAGCATTCTTTGGCATTGCCTTTCTTTGGGATTGGAATGAAAACTGACCTTTTCCAGTCCTGTGGCCACTGCTGAGTTTTCCAAATTTGTTGGCATATTGAGTGTAGCACTTTCACAGCATCATCTTTTAGGATTTGAAATAGCTCCACTGGAATTCCATCACCTCCACTGGCTTTGTTCATAGTGATGCTTCCTAAGGCCCACTTGACTTCACATTCCAGGATGTCTGGCTCTAGATGAGTGATCACACCATCATGATTATCTGGGTCGTGAAGATCTTTTTTGTACAGTTCTTCTGTGTATTCATGCCATCTCTTCTTAATATCTTCTGCTTCTGTTAGGTCCATACCATTTCTCTCCTTTATCGAGCCCATCTTTGCATGAAATATTCCCTTGATATCTCTAATTTTCTTGAAGAGATCTCTAGTCTTTCCCATTGTGTTCTTTTCCTCTATTTCTTTGCATTGATCACTGAAGAAGGCTTTCTTATCTCTTCTTGCTATTCTTTGGAACTCTGCATTCAGATGCTTATATCTTTACTTTTCTCCTTTGCTTTTCACCTCTCCTTTTCACAGCTATTTGTAAGTCGTCCCCAGACAGCCGTTTTGCTTTTTTTCATTTCTTTTCCATGGGGATGTTCTTGATCCCTGTCTCCTGTACAATGTCATGAACCTCATTCCATAGTTCATCAGGCACTCTATCTATCAGATCTAGGCCCTTAAATCTATATCTCACTTCCACTGCGTAATCATAAGGGAGTTCATTTAGGTCATACCTGCATGGTCTAGCGGTTTTCCCTACTTCCCTTAATTTAAGCCTGAATTTGGTAATCAGGAGTTCATGATCTGAGCCACAGTCAGCTCCTGGTCTTGTTTTTGTTGACTGTATAGAGCTTCTCCATCTTTGGCTGCAAAGAATATAATCAATCTGATTTTGGTGTTGACCATCTGGTGATGTCCATATGTAGAATCTTCTCTTTTGTTGTTGGAAGAGGGTTGTGACCAGCGCACTTCGGGGCAGAAGTTGGGAGGACCCCATGCCCGAAGGGCGGCGGCCAAGAGGAGTTACCCCAGGTCCGAGGTCAGGGGCAGCAGTCGAGAGTGCCAGGCTGCAACGGCGAAGGAACGGCCGAGAGGAGCTACCCTGCATCCGAGGTCGGGGCGGCCGGGAGGAGCTACTCTGTGCCCAAGGCCAGGGGCGGCGGCCGAGAGGAGCAACCCCACGTCCAAGGAGCGGTGGCTGCGCGGGCACAGGAGGGCCTAGAGGAGCTATCCCACATTGAAAGTGTGTGTATACATATATATATATATATACAAAAAAATATATATAGCTGTCTCTCTGAAATCCTTCTTTCTCTCATGTCCCAAATTCTTTCACAATAATACAATCATGCCAACTAATTTTGCATATTTCTTCAGATATTCTAATATCTATCACTCAGACTTACAGTTAACACATGTGCATAGGGTGTTTATTTAGAGAGCTTATTTCACATTAGCTTTAGATGCATTAGACACACAATGCATCTTTAGGGTTGGGACAGGCCTCTAAGCATTACTGCAACCCATCAACTTATTTGGTGGGAACAGGGAGCTGACTGTGGCTCAGATCATGAACTCCTTATTGCCAAATTCAGACTTAGATTAAAAAAAGTAAGCAAAAGCACTAGGTCATTCAGGTATGACCTAAATCAAATCCCTTACGATAATACAGTTGAAGTGACAAATAGATTCAAGGGATTAGGTCTGACAGAGTGCCTGAAAGAACGGTGGATGGAGGTTTGTGACACTGTACGGGAGGCAGGGATCAAGATCACCCCCAAGAAAAAGAAATGCAAAAGGCAAAATGGTTGTCTTAGGGGGCCTTACAAATAGCTATGAAAAGAAGAGAAGTGAAAGGCAAAGGAGAAAAAGAAAGATATACCCATTTGAATGCAGAGTTCCACAGAATAGCAAGGGGAGATAAGAAAGCCTTCCTCAGTGATTAGTGCAAAGAAATTAGCAATGCACTTAATATGCCAGTAAATTTGGAAAAACTCAGCAGTGGCCAGAGGACTAGAAAAGGTCAGTGTTCATTCCAATCCCAAAGAAAGTCAATACCAAAAAATGTTAAAACTGTGACACAATTGCACTCATCTCACATGCTAGCAAAGTAATGCTCAAAATTCTCCAAGCCAGGCTTCAATGATACATGAACAGTGAACTTCCAGATGTTCAAGATGGATTGAGAAAAGGCAGAGGAACCAGAGATCAAATTGCCAACATCCGCTGGATCATCGAAAAAGCAAGAGAGTTCCAGAAAAACACCTACTTCTGCTTTATTGACTACGACAAAGCCTCTGACTGTGTGGATCACAGCAAACTGTGAATATTTCTGAAAGAGATGGGAATGCCAGACCACCTGACCTGACTCTTCAGAAATCTGTATGCAGGTGAGGAAACAACAGTTAGAACTAGACATGGAACAACAGACTGGTTCCACCTAGGGAAAGGAGTACGTGAAGGCTGTATATTGTCACCATGCTTATTTAACTTCTATGCACAGTACATCATGAGAAACGCTGGACTGGAAGAAACACAAGCTGGCATCAAGATTCCCGGGAGAAATATCAATAACCTCAGATATGCAGATGACATCACACTTATGGCAGAAAGTGAAGAGGAACTAAAGAGCCTCTTGATGAAAGTGAAAGAGGAGAGTGAAAAAGTTGGCTTAAAGCTCAACATTCAGAAAACTAAAATCATGGTATCTGGTCCTATCACTTCATGGCAAATAGATGGGGAAACTGGAAACCATGACAGATTTTATATTTGGGGGCTCCAAAACTACTCCAGATTGTGACTATAGTCATGAAATTAAGACACTTACTCCTTGGAGGAAAAGCTATGACCAACCTAGACAGCATATTAAAAAGCAGAGACATTACTTTGCCAACAAAGGTCCATCTTTTCAAAGCTATGTTTTTTTCCAGTAGTCTTGTATGGATGTGAGAGTTGGACTGTCAAGAAAGCGAAGCACAGAAGAATTGATGCTTTTGAACTGTGGTGTTGGAGAAGACTCCTGAGAGTCCCTTGGACAACAAGGAGATCCAATGAGTCCATCATAAAGGAAATCAGTCCTGAATATTCTTTGGAAAGACTGATGCTGAAGATGACCTCCAATACTTTGGCCACCTGATGCAAATAACTCTTTCGAAAAAACCCTTATGCTGCGAAAGTTTGAAAGCAGAAGGAAAAGGTAACAACATAGGATGAGATGGTTGGATGGCATTATCGATTCAATGTACATGAGTTTGAGTGAACTCCAGGAGTTGGTGATGGACAGGGAGGCTTGGCGTGCTGCATTCCACGGGGTTGCAAAGAGTCAGACATGACTGAGCAACTGAACTGATCTGAACTGACTAATTAAATGCCAGCAAAATTGTTAGCCTAGGAATACACAAGTACATGCCATAATGGTAACTGCAACATTCTTTACTGCTCTGTTGAGTGAAATGTCCAACTTCTCTTCACTGTTTTACCTCTGTTCCTAGAGATCAGAAACAAGAAGGGAATCTGACTAGGGACGTCGGAATCTGAAGGATGTTATAACTGTGAGTTTTCTAGTGTTTTTTTTTTTTTTTCCATATACCCAATACTTGAGAGCTTTAAGAAGCTGACAACTCAGAAATGCCAACAGATAAAGAACAGATAAAAAGCTCCAACCAAAGGAAGGCCTGCACATTCTAGCCAAAAGGGGTAGCCTAGAAAGAGTAAAGTTAGATTATAATCACTCCACTAGAGCCAAAACCACACACACACACACACACACACACACACACACACACACACACACATACACAAACTATGGCCCCGCTGCAACCCATGCAGGTAAAGGACAAATGGGGATCCTAGACATAATCCTTCCTGAGACTGCAATAAGGAGTCCTAGAGCTCCTTCCTTAGGTTGGTATCAAAAAAGGATGAGTAGACAACTGGGAATTTCACTCAACAGAGCAGTAATGAATGTGACAATCATCCAAATTTCAGAGGAATCCATGTGGTAAACCTGGAAATGACTGCCACCTAATAGCAACAAGATACCCTTCCTCCTCCCCACTGGAAGAATGTCAGAGAAGAACTTCTGAACAGTTGGCTCTTTCTCCACAGCATAGCTATAATAAGGCAAATACCCCTGTGGTGTCACTGAAGACCCTATGGGAAGCAGTAACAAAATAGTCCTACCATTCCAACAAAGGAGGTATCCGAGGTTATCTGTGGAGTCTACTGGGGAACCATCCTACAGTGTTCAGCAGTAATAAGGAGATCCTACAAATGGGCATTGATGGAGGTCAAGTGAGGAAATGACTTATAACCTAACTGGCAGTAATGAGGTGCTACACCCCCTTCTCAACAGATTGGTGACAGAGAAGGTGTTATGATCTCAATGTTAATGCCCCCACTAAATGTGTAGTTGAAAGCTAATTCTCAAGAGTATGGTATTGGAAAGTGAGGCCTTTGGGAAGTGATTATGTCTTAAGGACAGAGCCCTCATGAATAGGATTAATATCTTTATAGAAGAGGCCCCAGAAGGCTTGCTCACCCCTTCTACCATGTGAGGACACAGCAAGAAATTGGCAGAATGCAACCTGTAAGAGACTTTCCTCATAGCTCAGTTGGTAAATAATCCACCTGAAATGCAGGGAACCCTGGTTCTATTCCTAGGTCGGGAAGATCTGCCAGAAAAGGGATAGGCTCCCCACTCCAGTATTCTTGGGCTTCCCTTGTATTTCAGCCGGTAAAGAATCTCCCTTCCATGTTGGAAGACCTGGATTAGATTCCTGGGTTGGGAAGATCCCCTAGAGAAAGGAATCGCTACCCACTCCAATAATCTGGCTTGGAGAATTTCATGGACTATATAGTCCATGAGGTGGCAAAGAGTCAGACATGACTGAGTGACTTTCACTTTCACTTTTACTTGCAACCTATAAGAGGCCTTTTACCAGAACCTGAACATAATGTGAAGTCAAGTAGGCCTTAGGAAGCATCACTACAAACAAAGCTAGTGGAGGTGATGGAAATGCTGGGCTGGATGAAGCACAAGCTGGAATCAAGATTACCAGGAGAAATATCAATTACCTCAGATATGCAGATGACACCACCCTTATGGCAGAAAATGAAGAACTAAAGAGCCTCTTGATGAAAGTGAAAGAGGAGAGTGAAAAAGTTGGCTTAAAGCTCAACATTCAGAAAACTAAGATCATGGTATCCAGTCCCATCACTTCATGGCAAACCGAGGGAGAAACAGTAGAAAGAGTGGCAAACTTTATTTTTGGGGGCTCCAAAATCACTGCAGATGGTGACTGCAGCCATAAAATAAACAGGTGCTTACTCCTTGGAAGAAAATCTATGACCAACCTAGACTATATATTAAAAAGCAGAGACATTACTTTGCCAACAAAGATCCATCTAGTCAAGGCTATGTTTTTTCCAGTAGTCCTGTATGGATGTGAGAGTTGGACTATAAAGAAAGCTGAGCACAGAAGAATTGATGCTTTTGAACTATGGTGTTGGAGGAGACACTTGAGAGTTCCTTGGACTGCAAGGAGGTCCAACCAATCCATCCTAAAGAAATCACTCCTGAATGTTCACTGGAAGGGCTGATGTTGAAGCTGAAACTCCAAAAGTTTGGCCACCTGATGTGAAGAGCTGACTCATTTTAAAAGACCCTGATGCTGGGAAAGATTGAGGGCACGAGGAGAAGGGGATGACAGAGGATAAGGTGGTTGGATGGCATTACCAACTCAATGAACAAAAGTTTGGGTAAACTTTGGGAGTTGGTGATAGACAGGGAGGCCTGGCATACTATGGGCCATGGAGTCACAAAGAGTTGGATACGACTGATCGACTGAACTGAACTGAACCAAACTGAACATGCTGGTATCCTGATCTTGTATTCCCAACCTTCACAAATGTGAGCAATACATTTTTATTGTTTAAAGTACTCTGCCTGTAGTATTTTGTTGGGGCTAAGACAGAAAGTTGGTACTGCTATAACATATAGCTAAAAATATAGAAGTGGTTTTGGAATACACAGAAGTTGAAAGAGTTCTTGTGTACATGATGGAAAATGTTCTACATTGCCATGAGCAAATGGGATCTAATTAAAATTAAAAGCTTCTGCACAACAAAGGAAAATATAAGCAAGGTGAAAAGACAGCCTTCTGAATGGGAGAAAATAATAGCAAATGAAGCAACTGACAAACAACTAATCTCAAAAATATACAAGCAACTTATGCAGCTCAATTCCAGAAAAATAAACGACCCAATCAAAAAATGGGCCAAAGAACTAAATAGACATTTCTCCAAAGAAGACATACGGATGGCTAACAAACACATGAAAAGATGCTCAACATCACTCATTATTAGAGAAATGCAAATCAAAACCACAATGAGGTACCACTTCACACCAGTCAGAATGGCTGCGATCCAAAAATCTGCAAGCAATAAATGCTGGAGAGGGTGTGGAGAAAAGGGAACCCTCCTACACTGTTGGTGGGAATGCAAACTAGTACAGCCACTATGGAGAACAGTGTGGAGATTCCTTAAAAAATTGCAAATAGAACTACCGTATGACCCAGCAATCCCACTTCTGGGCATACACACCGAGAAACCAGAATTGAAAGAGACACATGTACCCCAATGTTCATCGCAGCACTGTTTATAATAGCCAGGACATGGAAGCAACCTAGATGTCCATCAGCAGATGAACGGATAGGAAAGCTGTGGTACATATACACAATGGAGTATTACTCAGCCGTTAAAAAGAATTCATTTGAATCAGTTCTGATGAGATGGATGAAACTGGAGCCGATTATACAGAGTGAAGTAAGCCAGAAAGAAAAACACCAATACAGTATACTAACACATATATATGGAATTTAGGAAGATGGCAATGATGACCCTGTATGCAAGACAGGGAAAGAGACACAGATGTGTATAACGGACTTTTGGACTCAGAGGGAGAGGGAGAGGGTGGGATGATTTGGGAGAATGACATTCTAACATGTATACTATCATGTGAATTGAATCGCCAGTCTATGTCTGACGCAGGATGCAGCATGCTTGGGGCTGGTGCATGGGGATGACCCAGAAAGATGTTATGGGGAGGGAGGTGGGAGGGGGGTTCATGTTTGGGAATGCATGTAAGAATTAAAGATTTTAAAATTTAAAAAATAAAAAACTAAAATTAAAAAAAAAGAAAGAAATTAGGAGAAGTAGAGTTATGGAAAAAGCCTCAGTCTTCTTAGAATATAGAAATGGTTGTGAACAGAATATGTGGAGAGAAATATGGACAGTAAACACAATTTTGAGGAGGTCTCAAAGAATTGAGGAGCAAATTATCGGAAACTAGGGCAAAGGAGATATCTGTTAAAAGTGACAAAGAGGTTGGCTAACTTATGTTCCTATCCTAGTGTTATGTGAAAGGTCAAACTTGTGAGTGGTAAAGTTTGATATTTCCCTGAGGGAATTTCTAACAAAGTGTCAATAGAGTTGTCTAGTTTCTCATGAATGCTTATAGTAAAGTGAAAGAAGAAAGAAATGACTTAAAGATGAAATTTAATTTAAAAAAAAGCAGAATTAAAAAATTTGGATGTCCTGTTGTGCATCTGAGTGGATTACTGGCACTTTCATGGCTGGAGTAGGTCTGGCAATAGCAACTACAAGCTCTTTGAGTGTCCACGCAGATGCTGGACTGTAGCCTGGGCTGACACAGTAGCTCCTACAGGCTGCCACATGTGCACAGCTATGGCAGTTCCAGTGCCTGACCTCAGTGGTTCTCTACCAATGAATCTTTGCTACCATCTTTATGAGTGAAGAAGTGAAGTGAAGTCGCTCAGTCATGTCCGACTCTTTGCGACCCCATGGACTGTAGCCTACCAGGCTCCTCCATCCATGGGATTTTCCAGGCAAGAGTACTGGAGTGTGTTGCCACTTCCGTCTCCAGAGGATCTTCCTGACCCAGGGATTGAACCCAGGTCTCCCACATTGCAGGCAGACACTTTACCGTCTGAGCCACAAGGGAAGTCCCTATCTTTATGAGTACATCTCCTGAAAGACACTCTGGCCGAGTCTCTAAGTTCCCACGGCTGAGGTCCTGGACAAAGGCAATGCCAGAAATACTGTACATTGTGAGCCTGCACATATGATAGGTAACACCACAGAGTGCACTTCCCAGTGGATAGCTCCTGGAAAGGAATACTCAGTGGCTCCTCTCCTAGTGTGAGCACTTCAGGCTTACCTACCTCACAGTACAATTCAGAAATAGATTTGAGGGCATTGACTCCAACAACTGCCTTGATAGCGCAGACCGTGTTTTGAGAGGGTAGTGACAACCACAGAACAAAGAAGAGGCTAAACTCAACTATCAGTGCAGATTCGGGTTACCACACTAACAGCCACATTCCCATCAAGGGGATAATGGTCCACACAACTGAGAAAAGATGTGGCAGGCATCCATACTAAAAACAAACCTCTTATCAAAAATATTAGACTCACAAAGGCTATATAGGGACACTCCTACACAGGGACCACAGTAGATAAATACTTCTATTAAACTCATAGTCAGAGAGAGATAAGTAAACTGAAGAAGCAGAAGAACCATTCACAATTACATTAAGAGAATTTCCCTGAAAGAACAAACAATGAAACAAGTATCTTCACTCTATCAGATCCCAAGTTCAAAAGGGAGGTAATGAAATTACTGAAGGAATTAAGAAAACCTATGGACAGAAATGGAGATTACTGTAAAAAGAACTAGAAAAAATAAAGAGGAGCCAATTAAAATTAGAAACTCATTTGTTGAGAAAAAAGCTAAGCTAAAGGAAATCAACACCAAAATTCATAATGCTGAAAAATGAAAAAAAATGATCTTGAAGATAGAATAATGGTACTTACATAATCAGAATGGCAGACAGAAAGACAAATTTAAAAGTATGAAAGCAATACATGACACTTTGGGGACTGTGACATAGAAGTGTCACAATCTAGGCATAACAGGGACCTCCAAAGGGGAAAAATTGGAAAAGGGAATTGAAGAAATGCTTGAAGAAACTGTGGCTGAAGATTTCCCAAGCCTAAAGAGGAGACGGATATACAGGTACAGGAAGCACAGAGGGTCCCAAACAAGATAAACTCAAAACATACTTACATCAAGACATATTACTATTAAAATGGTAAAAATTAAAGACCAAAAGAGGATTCTAAAGACAGCAAGAGAAAAAGAGTTAATTACAAAGTAACCCTCATAAGGCTATAGAAAAGGTGCAAGACAAAAGTGAGCGGCAAGATCTAATCAAATCCTGGAAGTGAAATATCTGCAACCTAGGATATTCTACCCAGCAAGATTATCATTTGGAATAAAAGGAGAGATAATTTCTCAGACAAGCAAAAACTAAAAGAATACAGCAATACTAAGCCTGACCTAAAAGAAATATTGAAACGACTTCTCTAAATATAAAATAAGCAAGAATTCACAGGAAAGGAAAAAATTGCAATTGGAAGGGATATCACTTAAATAAGCAAGTATACAGATTTTTTTTTAATCTTAAAAAAAAATTTGTGAAAGCAATAGTAATTATGATGAACTGCAAAAGGAAAAACAAAAAGATGTAGTAAAGGGCATGAAAATCATAAAATGTGGGCCAGGAGAATAAAGAAATGTAAATTTTCCTTTTTCTGGAGTGTGTTAAGCTTTATGACTACCCATGTAAAGCAAGTAGATATAGTAATGGGTTAACATAATTGAAAGACAGGATAACTATAAAGTAAAAATAATAACAATAATAATACAATAGATTCACAAAAACCAAAAAGAGGAGAAGCATAATACAATTAAAATCATCAAATCACAAAAGGAAAAATCACAAAGGAACAAAGAAGAAATACAAAAATCCACTGGAAAATAAAGTTTAAAATGGCAATAAATGCATATCTATCAGCAATTATCCTAAACATGAATGGACTAAATGCTCCAGCTGAAAAACACCATAAAGAAAGGTAAAGAAATACATTATATAATGACAAAAGAATCAAAACACAAAGAGAATATTCATTAACATATTTACAACCAATATAGGAACACATAAATACATAAAACAAAGACTGAGACATAAAGGGAGAAACTGACAGGAATACACAACCCACTCACATCAATGGATAGATATTGCAAACAGAACATCAATAAGGCAATAAAGATCTTTGCAGCTGAACTTAGTTGATATTTTCAGGAAACTGTATTCCAAAAAAATGAGAATACATATTCCTTTCAAGTACATATGTAACATTCTCTAGAACAGACAATCGACCAGGACACAGAACAAGCCTCAACAAATTTAAGAAGACAGGAATCATTCAAGCATCTTTTCTGACCAAAATGGCAGGAAATTAGAAATCAACAACAGAAAGTAAAACAAAAACAAAAAAACAACAGTGAACAATTACATGGGAGATGAACAACATGCTACTAAAATAATCAGTGAGTCAAAGATGAAATCAAATAAATTTTAAAATATCTTCAGAAAAAAGACAATGAATACATAACCATACAAATATATGGGATGCAACAAAAACAGTTTGTAAAGGAAGGTTCATGTGATACAAGTCATCCTCAAAAAATAAGAAAAACCTCAAATAAACAACTTAACCTACTACCTAAAAGAATTTCAAAGGAAAATAGGGAAAACAAAACCTAAAGTCAGCACAAGGAAAACATGGAAAGGATCAGGAGGAAAAATAAATAAAATGGGGATTAAAAAGAAAAAACAATTTAAAAAAATCAATAAAACCAAGATCTGTTTCTTTGAAAGGGTAAACAAAATCAACAAACCTCTGGCCAAGCTCATCAAGAAGAAAAGAGAGTACACCTGAATAAAGAAAAGAAGAATGAAAGAGGAGAAATATCAATTTATACCACAGGAACACACACACACACACATATATATATATATATATATATATATATATATATATATATATATATATATATATACTATGAACAATTACATGCCAAAAAATTGGACAACCTAGAAAAAAATGGACACACTCCTAGAAACATACAGCTCACCACAACTGAATCAAGGCAAAAAAGATAATTTGAACAGACTGATCTTTGCAAGTGAAATAGAACCTGTAATTAAAAAAAAAAAAAAAAAACAACCTGCAAACAAAAGTTCAGGGATGGATGGCTTCACTGCAGATTTTACCAAACATACAAAAAAGAATATGCTAATCATTTTCACATGCTTCAAAAAGACTGAAGAGGAGGGAACACTCCCAAAGTCATTTTATGAAGCCACCATCAACCTAATACCATAATCAAACAAACATAACATGAAGACAGAAAATTGCATGCCAGTATCTGTGAGGTGCAAAATATCTCAACAAAATATTAGCAAACTGAATCCAATAACACATAAAACAGATTATACACCATGATCAAGTTGGATTCACCCCAAGGTCACAAGGATGTTTCACCATATGCAAATCAATCCATGTGAAACACCACATCAACAAAAGGAAAGACAAAAACCACATGATGATCTCAACAGATGCATAGAAAGTATTTGATAAAATTCAACATCCATTCATGATAAAACTCCTACCAAAATGAATATAGAAGGAACATATATCAACATAATAAAGGCTATTTATGAAAAACTCA
The DNA here is from genome assembly GCF_016772045.2 of Ovis aries. Lineage (NCBI taxonomy): Eukaryota > Metazoa > Chordata > Mammalia > Artiodactyla > Bovidae > Ovis > Ovis aries. Next base: position 64,235,117 of record NC_056062.1, on the reverse strand, counting down.
TAGCCAATATATCACTCAACAATGTAAAACTATTCCCTGCTATTAATAAAATCTGGAAAAAGACTAGGATGTCCACTCTCACCACTTCCATTCAACAAAATATTGGAATATCTAGCCATGGCCATCAAAAAATAATAAGAAAAAGTATCCAAATTAGAAGGGAAAATGTAAAATTGTCATTAAATGCAGATGACAAAATTCTATACATAAAACACCCTAAAGTCTCCACACAAAAACTACTAGAATTGATAAATGAATTTAGCAACGTAGCAGGACACAAGATTAACATACAGAAATCTGTTGCATTACAGAAATATCAGAATGAAATTTGATGAAGTATCAGAAATGAATAATGAAATATCAGAAATGGAAAGAAAAATAAATGTGATCCTTATCAAATTACCCATGATATTTTTCACAGGACTACAACAAATAATCTTAAAATTTATATAGAACCATAAAAGATTGCCAAAGCAATCCTGAGATAAAAAAATAAGTTAGAAGCATAACCCTCCCAGACTTCAGACAATGCTACAAAGCTACTGTAATAGAAATAGTATAGTACTGGCACAAAAACAGATGTATGGATCAATGGAACAGAATAGAGAGCCCAGAAATAAGCCCACAAATCTGTGGTCAATTAACCTCTGACAAGGAGACAAGAATACACAATGGAGAAAAGATAGTCTCTTTAGCAAGTGGTATTGTGAAAGCTAGTTAGAATGGCCTGGATGGAATGTGATGCACAAGTGATAGGAGATGGACCAGAGAAATAACAGGACAATGTAAAAATCTAAAGATCAAATTTAAGGTTCAAGATAAAGACTAGGTCCTTAACCAAATGAGGTAGAATACCATCTGAGGGTTTTAGGATCTGGTGGCCTTGCAAAATATATTATGGGCCTATTTTACCCTTCTTTTATGATAATTTTGACATGAGTCTTTTGAATATCTGTGCAAATGTCAATCAAAAAATTGATTATTATATTTTAGTATCTTACTATTATAAGGGAATATGAAATCATGTGGCCATATTTCAAATAGAGTTATCTCCTTCCTTCCTGAATTCCCCAAACTTTTGTCTTTACTGCTATCACATAAGCTTTTACTGTTAAGTACTGTAATTTTGGAGACATAGTTCCTACCCAAATATACCTGATTGAGAGCAATCATATTATCTTATTCATCTTGGTGTGCTGTCCTGGGCTATGTCACTTCAGTCGAGACTGACTCATTGAGACCCTATGTAGTGCAGCCTGCTAGGCTCCTCTGTCCAGAAGGTTCTCCAGGCTAGAATACTGAGGTAGGTTGCCATGCCCTCCTTCAGGGAAATTTCCTGACCCAGGGATAGAACACATACATGTTTTTTACATTTCCTGCACAGGCAGGCAGGGTTGTTACCACTAACACCACCTGGGATGCCCATGCATACTGGTACCCAACCCAAAAGTATACTGGTATATCTGCACACGGTTATTTAATAAATCCTTTTGAAATGGATAAATGAAATCTAAAATACTGTATTTTTATTTATTAGTTGCCAGTTTTTATTCTGACTAGAATGTGAATCTCAATAAATCATCTACTTTATTTGTTTTGTTCACCTTAGATGTCCAGTTTCTAGACATAGAATAGTTCATGGCTCAGAGGAGGTACTTAATTTGCTAAATACATAAATGAATATCCTAACTGTACTGATTATAATGATATTCAAAAAATATAAAGTAAATTGCTTTTGGTCACACAGGCACAGTTAGTAGGACAGAATTCAGACACACCCGATCTATAATAATGCTGTCTTTTCACTACAATACTTAATTTAGTCATTCTTTCAACCAGCATGTATTTAACACAATTCAGTTCAGTTGCTCAGTTGTGTTCGACTCTTTTCGACCCCATGGACTGCAGCATGCCAGGCTTCCCCGTTCATCACCAACTCCCAGAGCTTATTCAGACTCATGTCCATCAAGTCACTGATGCCATTCAACCATCTCATCCCCTGTCATCCCTTTTTCCTCCTGCCTTCAATCTTTCCCAGCATTTAAAAACCTAGTATTCAACACAGGTTAGGTGCTTAATATCATAACATTATGGCCAAATATTCTCTAAGAAAACACATTGCTTTATTTCTCAGTGAAAGAATCTAAGAAATTGTATAGAATGGAAATATATTACGGTATTCATACTTTGGTTCATTTAAAGTAAAATAAAAATTGACTAAAAAGTCAGAAAGATATTAGTGCATAGAAAATGAAGGGCCAAAAACCATTACAGTGAGAGTTGATTTTATTTTTTTACAGTCAAGTATTCAAGAATATGGGGGCCTCCCTGGTAGCTCAGCTGATAAAATTTCTGCCTGCAATTCAGGAGACCCCAGTTTGATTCCTGGGTTGAGAAAATCCCCTGGAGAAGGGATAGGCTACCCACTCAAGTATTCTTGGGCTTACCTGGTAGCTCAGATGATAAAGAATCCACCTGCAATGTAGGAGACCTGGGTTTGATCCCTGGGTTGGGAAGAGCCCCTGGAGGAGGGCATGGCAACCCACTCCAGTATTCTTGCCTGGAGAATCCCCATGGGCAGAGGAGCCTGGTAGGACAGTCCATGGGATCACAAAGAGTCAGACATGACTGATCAACTAAGCACAGCACAACACAACATTCAAGAATATGTGAGCTCCTTGGACTCCAATGAGATCAAACCAGTCAATTCTAAACAAAATCAACCCTGATTATTAATTTGGTGATTAATTGGCTGATGCTGAAACTGAAGCTCCAATAGTTTGACCACCTGATGCAGAGAGAAAACTCATTAGAAAAGATTCTGATGATGGGAAAGATAGAAGATAGGAGGAGAAGGAGACAACAGAGGATGAGATGGTTGGAAGGCCACATGAGTTTTAGCAAGATCTGGGAGATGGTGAAGGACAGGGAAGCCTGAAGTGCTGAAGTCTGTAGGATCACAAAGAGTCAGACATGACTGAGCTACTGAACAACAAGACATCACTTTGCCAGCAAAGGTCTGTGTGGTCAAATCTATGGTGAAGGATAGGGGAGCCTGGTGTGCTGCAGTCCATTCCATGGGGTAACAAAGAGTTGGACACAACTTAGCAACTGACCAACAACAATTCAAGAATAGAAAAATGAGTATACACGGTATTTAGTAACCTCAAAGAAACTATTTGTTACATTGGTGATAGGAGGTAACATAGTACTGCTGCTGCTGCTGCTGCTGCTAAGTCGCTTCAGTCATGTCCAACTCTGTGTGACCCCATAGATAGCAGCCCACCAGGCTCTGCCGTCCCTGGGATTCTCCAGGCAAGAAGACTGGATTGGGTTGCCATTTCCTTCTCCAGTACTCTATTCACCTGTACTATGAATTGTACACTCTCGAGCCTTGCATCTCAGCAGTGCTGAAGAAGTAAGAAGAGTGTCAAGCATACAATACATACACTCTAATTTACTAACAAGTCATTTGATTTACTTTACAGTTCTATACATTTTAAAAAGCTTAACCTGAGTACATAATCAGTGAAATAATTAATGTCAGGATTAAGGATCAATTTGAATAATTTCTAAGAGCAGATATATTTTATTCAACATTTGCAAGAAGGCAAAGAATATGGATCAGCAAAGGTAAAAATAGAAGCCATTATAGAGAAGGAATGCAAGCCAGGACAATAAATTAGTGTTGGTAAAATAATAATCATAGTATTAATAATAATAATTGTAACAATAAAAGAGTTTTATAGTTACTTTTTTCAATTTCATAGAAGAATATTTAAACATTTCAAACATTACAGCAAGCCGACGGATGTCATTTATTTATACCAGCTATATATATGGATACATTTATTGTTTTTTGGTGATATAAAAATATTTAATTGCAAAGCATTATTATGATCATTAAAAATATTATTAAATATAGTCTGTAATTCTTGAGAAATACTGAGTTATAGACAATAAAATGTGTTCCCTGCCTGATGGCAAAAGAAATTAATGTATAATGAAAATCAGCCAGGGTCAGAATCACTGTGAAACTAAGTGAGAACTAAATTGGGCTTACTATACTTAGAAGATGATATGCATAAATGAGCACTTGTACTGTGTAAAACTGTAGTGTTTAATTACATCATACAATATAACATTAAACATTATAGATCTTATGGCCTGATTGTTAATTGTGAATATTTCAGCATGATTAAAATCACTTGCTAATAAATAAATAAGCTAAAAGGAAGCATATGATAGTACTTTTACTTACATAGAAATAAAAGATTTAAGGAGAAGCTTTCTGACTATAAACTGTTTTTACAGTTTAGTCTAATAACCATTTATCAAGCTCTAAAAGACGTGGTGGGAATAAAGAATAATAAGCTTAGACTTTGTACTCAAAAACCCTAAGCTGCATTAAAGGTTTTGTGGCCTCATTCTTCTAATTATAGAAATTAACCTTAACAACTTGATAGTTGGCACATCTTTCTTCTCAAAATACTCTATTTTCATATCACGATCTTTCTTACGTCTCTGGGAGCTTCTTATATTTCTCATTTCTTGGATTTCCTGACTATTGTAGATCTTATACTCCTCAGTGCCTCTGGATATATTTTTGGACATGCTTCTCTTCACATTCCATTCTTTCTAACACTTATATATCAAAGATCTCCAAGATTATAACTTCAGCTCATACTTCTGTATTCTGAGCTCCAGATCCATATATAAATATATTACTCTCTTTTGTAAATTTGCCACTTAGATATCTTTAAAGTATCTCAAAATTAAAATATACAAAAGTATTTTGCATTTACCAGTTCAAATATATTTTCTTGCATCACTCATGTCAATGTATAGGAAGCTTCCCTCACCTCTATTCTCATTTGATAACTCTTCCTCAGTCATCCACACTTCCACTGATTTAAAAATTTCTAAATTCTATTAATTCTCCTCCCAAATATATATATCAGCTGTAGCATGTCCCCACCTCTCTGAGCACCCTTGCTCATGCGACCGGTATATTTTCCCTGGACCACTACAATGACTTCCTCTCAATTACTGCTCCCATGTATCTTTGATCACTAGAATCTTTGAAAACGCAGGTAAGATTCCATCACACAACACCAAAACATTGTTATCTCAAAGTATGTAGTTAATTCTCATTCTGCATAGGACAAAGTTAAAAACTTTTAACCAGCTTACAATGTCCTACACCAGTCTTATTTATAAATGATTTGATATCCACAGTTTTCACTCTACTTTCTCTCATTTACTATTTTTCCAATGCACAGTTTTGTTTTGTTTTTTTCTCAAATGTACCAAATTCATCTTGTATTTGACCATGTTTTTCCTACTGCTTAAAATCTTTTATCACCCTTCTTATACTTTTTGCAGCCTTTTGCAATATTGGCATCATTTATTCCTCACACTGAACCTGAACATCATTCCCTTGGGTTGCTTTCCCTAGTTCTTAGCATCTCTTATATCCTCTCATAGAATACTGCATCATTTCTTCAGAGCCCTTACAACAACTGGAACTGTAACTTCTGTATAATTATTTTAATTGTATATTTATCTGACTCTTTACCCCCTAGCAGTCATTTGAAAAGGAAACAAAAACAAAGTTCTATTGATTTCTTCATGCATGATATAAACTAGTAAATTTTAACTTTATTAAAATAATTCATTTTTTATTTTACTTTACAATACTGTATTGGTTTTGCCATACATTAACATGAATCCACCACGGGTGTACATGAGTTCCCAATCCTGAACCTCCCTCCCACCTCCATCCCCATACCATCTCTCTGGGTCATCCCAGTGCACCAGCCCCAAGCATCATGTATCCTGCATTGAACCTAGACTGGCGATTCGTTTCTTACATGATATTATACATGTTTCAATGCCATTCTCCCAAATCATCCCACCATCTCCCTCTCCCACAGAGTCCAAAAGTCTGTTCTATACATCTGTGTCTCTTTTGCTGTCTCGCATACAGGGTTATCGTTACCATCTTTCTAAATTCCATATATATTGGTTAGTATGTGGCTCAGACGGTAAAGCGTCTCTCTACAATGTGAGAGACCTGGGTTCGATCCCTGGGTTGGGAAGATTCCCTGGAGAAGGAAATGGCAACCCACTCCAGTACTTCTTGCCTTGAAAATGCCATGGACGGAGGAGCTTGGTGCAGGCTATTATCCATGGGGTTGCAAAGAGTCGGGCACGACTGAGCGACTTTACTTCACTTAAGTTTTCCCTGGTGGCTCAGAGAGTAAAGCATCTGTCTACAATGCGGGAGACTCGGGTTCGATCCCTGTGTTGGGAAGATCCCCTGGAGAAGGAAATGGCAATCCACTCCAGGACTATTGCCTGGAAAATCCCATGGACAGAGGAGCCTGGTAGGCTACAGTCCATGGAGTCGCAAAGAGTCGGACACGACTGAGCGACTTCACTATATCACTATATATGCTGTATTGGTATTTTTCTTTCTGGCTTACTTCACTCAGTATAATAGGCTCCAGTTTCTTCCACCTCATTAGAACTGATTCAAATGCATTCTTTTTAATGGCTGAGTAATACTCCATTGTGTATATGTACCACAGCTTTCTTATCCATTCATCTGCTGATGGACATCTAGGTTGTTTCCATGTCCTGGCTATTATAAACAGTGCTGCGTTGAACATTGGGGTACACGTGTCTCTTTCAATTCTGGTTTCCTCAGTGTATATGCCCAGCAGTGGGATTGCTGGGTCATAAGGCAGCTCTATTTCCAGTTTTCTTAAGGAATCTCCACACTGTTCTCCATAGTGGCTGTACTAGCTTGCATTTCCATCAACAGTCTAAGAGGGTTCCCTTTTCTCCACACCCTCTCCAGAATTTACTGCTTGTAGACTTTTGGATCTCAGCCATTCTGACTGGTGTGAAATGGTACCTCATTGTGGTTTTGATCTGCATTTCTCTGATAATGAATGATGTTGAGCATCGCTCATGTTTGTTGTTAGCCATCTGTATTTCTTTTCATGTGTTTGTTAGCCATCTCTATGTCTTGTCTGGAAAAATGTCTATTTAGTTCTTTGGTCCATTTTTTGATTGGGTTGTTTATTTTTCTGGAATTGAGCTGCATGAGTTGCTTGTATATTTTTGAGATTAGTTGTTTATCAGTTGCTTTATTTGCTATTATTTTCTCCCATTCTGAAAAGGGAATTTGCTTATAGTTTCCTTTGTTGTACAGAAGCAAAATAAAAAAGATTTAAAGCTAAATGGACACAAAGTTCTCACATGATGTTTAGCTTTTAGGTGAATTACACTTCTCTGAAGATCAAAGATTGCATGAATTAGCAATGGTTTCATATACATAATATTTAACCATCTCTGGTGATACACAGCATAAATCTTGAATATGTGTATATTACTGAATCAAAATATTCTGAGAGGCAGGTTGACATTTCAGAGCTTGAGTGATGAAACTTGGAGAGGGGAAAATCTAAAATTCTACACTCAATATAATCTTTTACAATGTTATTTACATTATAAACAAAATCTGGAACATGGAAAATGCTTACCACAATTCTGTATCCTTTGTTGTTCGCTTTTTATCACATCACATCACATAAAGAAAGCTGAGTGCTGAAGAATGGATGCTTTTGAACTGTAGTGTTCGAGAAGACTCTTGAGAGTCCCTTGGACTGCAAGGAGATCCAACCAGTCCATCACAAAGGAAATCAGTCCTGAATAGTCATTGGAAGGATTGATGTTGAAGCTGAAACTGCAAAACTTTGGCCACCTGATGCAAAGAACTGACTCATTTGAAAAAAATCGTGATGCTGGGAAAGACTGAAGGTGGGAGGAGAAAGGGATGACAGAGAATGAGATGGTTTGATGGCATCACCAACTCAGTGGGCATAGTTTGAGTAAACTCTGGAAGTTGGTGAGGGACAGGGAGGCCTGACATGCTGCAGTCCAAGTGGTCACAAAGAGTCAGACATGACTGAGCAACTGAACTGACTGACTGATCACATCACCAAAATTCCAAATACAGGACTTGTGGCCTGCATCCTTATCTTTCAGTTCAGTGCCTTCCCTGTTACCTTATTATGTATTTACATGGCTCTGTTTTATAATCAATTCTTCCACATCTAAAATCACAATGCTTGTAGAAAAATCCAAAATCCATGTCCAAGGTAGTGCTAATCAAATTCAAGTCATTCATTTAAAGCAAAGAACATCTTCGTGCCACCTTGAATTGTATGCAATTGTATGTAACTTTCAAAGTCTAAAAATATTTTTCCCAGAGAAATAATTTAAATGTTTTGCACAGTCTCATTGTGAAAAAAAATAATCTAGCCTATGTCCTGTGACAATTCATGGTGTTCAGTTCAGTTGATCAGTTGTGTCTGACTCTTTGTGACCCCATAGACTGCAGCACTTCAGGCTCTCCTGTTATCACTCCTAGAGCTTGCTAAAACTCATGTCCATCTAGTCAGGGATGCCATCCAACCACTTCAGCCTCTGTCGTCACTTTATCCTGCCTTCAATCTTTCCCAGCATCAGGGTCTTTTCCGATGAGTCAGTTCTTAACATCAGGTGGCCAAACTACTTGGGAATCAGCTTAAGCATCAGTCCTCAATATTCACTGGAAAGTCCAACTATCACATCCATACATGACTACTTGAAAAAACATAGCCTTGATGAGATGGACCTTTGTTGGCAAAGTAATGTCTCTGCTTTTTAATATGCTGTCTAGGTTGGTCATAGCTTTTCTTTCAAGGAAAGTGTCTTTTAACTTCATGGCTCAGTCACCATCTGCAGTGATTTTGGAGCCCAAGAAAATAAAGTCTCTCACTGTTTCCATTGTTTCCCCAACTATTTGCCATGAGGTAATAGGATTGGATGCCATGACTTTCATTTTTTGAATGTTGAGTTTTAAGCCAGATTTTTCACTCTCCTCTTTCACTTTCATCAACAGGCTCTCTAGTTCCTCTTCACGTTCTGCCATTAGGGTGGTATCATCTGTATGTCTGAAGATATTGATATTTCTCCTGACAATCTTGATTCTAACTTGTGATTCATCCAGCCCGGCATTTTGCATAAAGTACTCTGCATATAAGTTAAATACACAGGGTGACAATAAACAGTCTTGATATACTCCTTTCCAAATTTGGAAACAGTCTGATGTTCCACATCCGGTTCTAACTGTTGCTTCTTGACCTGGATATAGATTTCTCAGGAGGTCGGTAAGTTCGTTTGGTATTCCCATCTCTTTGAGATTTTTCCACAGTTTGTTGTGATGCACAGTCAAAGGCTTTGGCATAGTCAATAAAACAAACGTAGATATTTTTCTGGAAGTCTCTTGCTTTTTTGATGATCCAATGGATTTTGGCAATTTGATCTCTGATTCCTCTGCCTTCTCTAAATCCAGCTTGAACATCTGGAAGCTTTTGGTTCACATATTGTTGAACCCTAGCTTGGAGAATTTTGAGCATTACTTTGCCAGTGTGAGATGAGTGCAATTGTGTGGTAGTCTAAACATTCTTTGGCATTGCCTTTCTTTGGGATTGGAATGAAAACTGACCTTTTCCAGTCCTGTGGCCACTGCTGGGTTTTCCAATTTGCTGGCATACTGAGTGCAGCACTTTCATAGCATCATTTTAGAGGATTTGAAATAGCTCAACTAGAATTCCATAGTGGAACTTCCACTTGCTTTGCAGTGATGCTTCCTAAGGCCCACCTGACTTCACATTCTAGGATGTCTGGCTCTAGGTGAATGATCACACCACCGTGGTTATCTGGGTCATTAAGGTCTTTTTTCATATAGTTCTCCTGTGTAGTCCTATCACCTCTTAATATCTTCTGCTTTTGCTAGTTCCGTACCATTTCTGTCCTTTATTGTGCCCATCATTGCATGAAGTGTTCCCTTGGTATCTCTAATTTTCTGAAGAGATCTCTAGTCTTTCCCACTCTATTGTTTTCCTATATTTCTGTGCATTGATCACTGAGGAAAGCTTTCTTATCTCTCCTTGCTATTCTTTGGAATTCTGCATTCAGATGAATATATCTTTCATTTTATCCTTTGTCTTATGCATCTCTTCTTTTCTCAGCTACTTGTAAGGCCCCCTCAGACAATCATTTTACCTTTTTGCATTTCTTTTTATTGGGGAGGGTCTTAATCACTGTTTCCTGTACAATGTCCTGAACCTCCGTCCATACTTCTTCAAGGACTCTGTCTATCAGATCTAATCCCTCGAATCTATTTGTCTCTTCCTCTGTATAATTATAAGGGATTTGACTTAGGTCATACCTGAATGGTCTAGTGGCTTTCCCTACTTTATTCAATTTAAGTTTGAATTTGGCAAGAAAGAGGTTATGATCTGAGCCACAGTCAGCTCCCGGTCTTATTTTTGTTGACCGTATAGAGCTTCTCCATTTTTGGCTGCAAAGAATATAAACAATCTGATTTCTATATTGACCATCTGGTGATACCCACGTGTAGAGTCATCTTTTGTGTTTTTGGAAGAGGGTGTTTCCTATGACCAGTGTGTTCTCTTAGCAAAACTGTTAGCCTTTGCCCTGCTTAATTTTGTATTCCAATGCAAACTTGCCTGTTATTCCAGGTATCTGTTGACTTCCTAGTTTTGCATATACAGTGTAATGCTAGGCTAAAGAATGAAAATAACATATTTCCCAAAGACCTAATTTAACAATTTATGAGGGAGGGAACTCCTTCAAATATAACATGAGCTTTCCCATATGTTATCCCTTAAAGTGTCCTAGAGTCTCCAAGTTGTAACAGCTGTGGTACCATCTGTGCTCTGAATTGATAGTAAATGTGTGTCAATATAAAATCTAAGCCAAAAATTTAGGATTCAGTTAGAACTCATTAGTAGATCAGTAGAACACTGCTACCTCCTAACAGGTTTAATATTCTGTATGTAACATTCTAAAAGCACTGGGTAAAGATGAAATTTTTTGAGCAACAAATACTCTCACAGTAATTGCAAAATTACCATGCTATACAGAAGCTCTTCGATTCATTCATCCAGCAAGTATTCACTGATAGTATCATAATAGGCCATCATCTATGGCTACAATAACAAACAAAATAGAAAAATGTTTCCCACTTTTAGAATATTCTATATGCGTTTACACTTCTGGTATAATCTCCTCCCCTTGAGCATAGGGAGAGCCTGCAAATACAACAGGTTATCACTTCGGTGATTATTCTGTGTTCTATGGCAGAATAAAAGGGCTTTGAAGAAGTAATAATGATTCCCAGGTAGTTGATGTTGAACTAATCACAAGGGAGTGTATCCTTGATGTGCCTGATCTAATTAGCTGAGCTCTTAGAAGAGATGAAGAGTCTAAGCAGCAGCAGGTGCTCTCCTATTGACCATGAAGAAGCAACCTGCCATGCTGAGGAGAATGCCAATGGCAGAGAATGGTGAGCATCCTCTAGGATTTGAGAACCTTGGTCCTAACCTGCAAGGAACTGAACTATACAGACAACCAGTCAGACTGGAAGATGAAATCGCAGCCCTGACAACAATTATTTTGGCATGATGTGACCCTGAGCAGAGGATCCAGATAAGCCATGAGCTGATTCATGACTCATACTCTGAGAAAAAAGTTTCTTGTGGTTTTAAGCTACTGTTTGTGGTGTTTTGTCATGTAGCAATAGAAAACTAATATGGAGAGGGAAAAATCTTGCACTTTTCACCTCTTTAACTGTTGAAGGATCGTATTTAGTTTCTCGTGATCACTACTGGACTCATTTTTAGATAAACAGAAACACAGACTCATAGATACATAGATAGTATACAGCATCCTGTGAAACAGTCATTATATATTTTATATAATATAAAATAGTAGGATATATAATTTGAAAGACATAGCGAATTTCATCAGTTTTCTGATATCAAATTTCTGATAAATTCATAGGAATTAATTCATTTCATAACTGACATTTTATTTCAGAATTGAACAAAAAACATTGCATTATTTTACAGATACTTTGATATGCTAAAATATCTGTGGTTTAGAGCCAAGACTATTTCAACTCAAATTTTATTTCTGCAGTTTTCTTACTGCATGGTCTTGGGAAATGCTTAGCTTATCTGGCAAATATTAGAAATTCTGATCATGCCATGACTTGGCAAACCTTAACAATAATTTCAATACAGTAATTTTAATTTACTGGGGCCTTCCTGGTGGCTCAGTGTAAAGAATCCACCTGCAAGGCAAGAGCTCCAAAAGACAGGGATTCAATCCCTGGGTTAGAAAGATACTCTGGAGGAGGGTATGGCAACCTAATCCAGTATTTTTGCCTGGAGAATTCCGTAGACAGAAGAGCCTGTCAGGCTTACAGTCCATAGGGTTGCAAAGAGTCAGATACAACTGAAGCAACTTAGCACACACAACACATTATTAGTTGTACTACAGCAAGGTGCAGTCATTTTAGAGAACAGGTTGGAAATAACTGGTCAAATAAAGAATACATTTGTACCAATGACCCTGCATCACATGTCTCAGAACATATACAGAGTATCCTTTACAAGGAGGCCTTGAAGTTACAAATGACCTTATGGAAAGTGTTCATCACAGGGTTATTTGTGGTAATAGGGAGTCAGAGGTATCTCACAGTAGTACTATAATGACTTAACACTATGTGAATCAATACAGTATGACATTAGAATCACCTGAAGAGCTTTCTAAAATAGTGATATTCTGGCCTTACCTTCAGAAATTTTTATTCAAGTGGTATACAATGGTCTGAGATACTAAATGTTTCAAGGAAGGTTGTGCAGACAAGGTTGAGAGTTTTGGGCAAAGCTTAAAATCAGAGTGCCGAGTGAAGAGTAAGAAATAGTAAGACATCTATAGCATAATACCACTTCTATAAAAAGCATATAAACACAAAATATCACTTTATATTTTATAAGAACACAAAAATAAAAGACGTAACTTTTACACATTTGAGCAGGTACTTATGTAGGGAGATGCATGGGAGTATGAAATGAGGATTAAAGGCAATTCAATATACACATATTCATACATAACTACCTACATCCAGGCAAGAAAGTGGTCTTGCAGTCTTGCAAAGAATTCTGATAACAGTACTACTGGAATAAGAAAAGTAATTAACTCAATCCTCTGTCACTATGCTATAAATAATGACAACATAAAATCGGGAATGAGATAATCTTTAAAGATCTTTCTAGTTTATATTGTGAATTTATTTTTTCCTCCAGATAGTATTTTTTAAATGTATATTTTCATTTCATAAGATGAAAAGTTATCTTTACTTACTCACTGCCTTGTCAGCTTGAGATATTTTTTCTTTGGCTGAGTCTCATCTACTAAGTGATAATTCAACAGATACAAAGGCATAAGCCAAGATCTATGATTATTTTAAAAGGAATAATTAAGAGAACAATTATTGCTCTGCAGAAGAAAAGACTTGGTAATAGGCCCTGAGACTATGAGGGATGTTTTCCAACATTTGGAAGGCCTACATCTGGCATATGCAAGAAAGATGACACTATTTTGTTTGACATTAAATGGAACACTGCAAATCATGAGATAGAAGTTACAAGAATTTCACATTTCAATATAACATGGCTTCTAGTAAGAGTTGTCCAAATAGGGAAAGACCTGCCATTGAAGACTGTGAGTCACAATCATTAGAGTTCAAAAGTAGTGGGGATGCAGCAGAGGTCATCTATATATCAGTGCTGCTCAAATAACGGTTGTCATGCACGTCAAATGATCATAGCCATATTCTTCTTACCTCCTCCTCTACTGTCTTATTTGGGGTCCTTGAAAGGAAATGTGTCATTTTACCAAGATTGTTTACATTCATAAGTACTAAATTAGATGATTTACAAGAACTCCATTAAACTTCTATTGTTATTAAGAAGAAAAGTATTATACCTATGCATTGTACAATTCAGCTGTTATTCTAATAATATTCTAAACTACCTGTTGGTTTCAATATAAGGTAAACTGCATGCCAATAAAAGTTTAATTTAGTGCACCTATATAAAATATACCTTCTCTGCAAATTTCTCTTAAGTTTAGAGAGTCTGACACGTATTCCCTTGTAATTTTTAAATATTCCAAACAGAATGGATTTTTGCATACAAAAATATATTATTTTATCTTCTTAATAGGAAAATTATCTAAGCAGTTATATCCAACATTTTTTGGCACTAGTGACCAGTGTTGTGGAAGAAAATTTTTCCACACTTGGGATAGGGGACAGTTAGGGGATGATTCAAGTGCATTACATGTATCGTGCACTTTATTTCTAGTAATATTACATTAGCTCCACCTCAGATCATTAGGCATTAGGTCAGGAGGCCGGGGACCTCTGATCTAAGGAACTGAATAATTACAAGCCCAAACAGTTTAACAGTGGTGACTAGTGACAGGACACCTGAGTATGACTAAGAAGAAACGTTGCCTGATCATGTCATGAAAGGTTTGGTCACTGAAATTTATTAAAGTGAAATACAAAGCATCAAAACTAAAGTAGGAAACTGAAATTAGAAATCAGAACACCTGAGTCCACAGCTTAGCACCATTATCTAACAAGTGTTTTCTTCCTTGTGAAACTCAGTTTCTTGATCTCTGAAACTCATTTCAACTCAATAAATATATATTGAATGACTACTGTGGAATAAGTTCTGAGCACACATAAGACAGTCTTAGGGAGCTGAAAATCCTACAGTGCAACTGCTTATGCAAATAGATACTTGAATTCATGGAAACAGAAATTAATAACATGAGTTAAACACATTGTGAAGCTGCAGAATGAAAGGATTAATGGTATGTGGAGTTAGAAGATAAAGTGGGTATATAAGAGAAAGGAATATTGACTATAACAATATCTACTTCAGAGCTTTAAGAATGAAGAGATACAGCATGTTGAAATATCATGTACACTATACATTTTTCTCATTTGAGTAATAATCTTTGAATGTGTATTATTCCTCATGTTTCTTTATTCCCAGAGCTACCACACATAATTAAGCTTCTATTCACTTCATATGTGGACTTAAGAAATATAAATCTGTCTCTCTTGTGACCTAATGATGGTGGCATTTCTTCATAGAAAGCTAGAGTTAATATATATATTTCTTTTGAACAAATAAGTTAGTTTGGTGCTGGAGGGTGAAAACAATAATGGAAAATAAAGTATGATGAATTACCGTTTAAGACACGTGTACCCCAGTGTTCATTGCAGCACTGTTTATAATAGCCAGGACATGGAAACAACCTAGATGTCCATCAGCAGATGAATGGATAAGAAGCTGTGGTACATATACACAATGGAGTATTACTCAGCCATTAAAAAGAATACATTTGAATCAGTTCTAATGAGGTGGATGAAAATGGAACCTATTATACAGAGTGAAGTAAGCCAGAAAGAAAAACACCAATACAGTACACTAATGCATATACATGGAAATTAGGAAGATGGTAACAATAACCCTGTTTGTGAGACAGCAAAAGAGACACAGATGTATAGAACAGTCTTTTGGACTCTGTGGGAGAGGGAGAGGGTGGGATGATTTGGGAGAATGGCATTGTAACATGTATAATATCATTTATGAAATGAGTTACCAGTCCAGGTTCAATGCATGATACTGGATGCTTGGGGCTGGTGCACTGAGATGGCCCAGAGGGATGGTATGGGGAGGGAGGAGGCAAGGAGTTTCAGAATAGGGAACACGTGTGGCAGACACATGTTGATGTATGGCAAAACCAATATAATATTGTAAAGTAATTAACCTCCAATTAAATAAATTCATATTTTAAAAAATTTGCCTGAGACTAAGAAAGAATGCAATTTTAAAAAGAAAAATTAATTTTAATAATTAACTGATGAAGCAACAGGTAAAAAGTGAAAGTATTTCTTAGGTAGGAAAAGAATCTTCCTTTAGTGATAAAGCAACCACAAAACATTATAATTTTAGTGTCTTTTAAAAATTGCTAAGTCAAATATTCTGTTAGGACTTGATTCAGAAACCACTGACAATTTTTCCATCTTAAATAAGGAAAATATGCCTACCTCATGGAGTGAATCAAATAAGGGTTCAGGTGATAAGCTTCATTAAGTACAGTACATGACAATCAGAAGCTCATTAAAAGTTAGTTCCTTTTCTTAGCCTCTATTGATTAGCTTTTGTTGATTATTACACATACCCACAGCACTTTTATCTATGAAGCAAAGAAAGAGTGACATTATAAATTCAAATAGTATAAAATATTGTTTTAGTGTAGAATGTGCAAAACATCTGGAGACTAACATATCCTTGGAGCAAATCAAGAGGGTTGAGTTCTCAAGGAGAAGCTTATGATAAAAGGGAACTAAGGTAGAAGTATCAGTGGATAAAAATATTCTATGTAGTGCAAATATTTATCTGTTTGAAATCAATTCCAAATAGGTAAACTTGAAAATATTATAATTTGGGGAGGAAAACAAATAGCTTAATTAAGTTGAAAAAGTGCATTACTAAGACCATGTTAGTTCGGACAGTAAGCTTGATCCTAACTTGTACAGTAGAAACCTTAGTACAGATGTATCCAGTTTGCAATTACATACTAACAATTAACAATATATGAAGTGATTAACTCCAACATTTAGGCTTTGCAGATGGAAGAGATATAGGCAACAAACAGCTGTTGGGAGGTGGGTAAGTGAAGACTCAGCTTCTGTGATTTTCTATGTTCTGAAAGATTTCTTTCATTCCTGGAATCAAGGGTTACAGAATCAGGGTTATAGGTGGTCACTCATTTTCTTGATTTTTTTCTTCTTGTTTCCCATTATCAAGTACTTTACAACTGGCAGCAAGCCAACAGCAAGCATTTTGAGCTAAGCAGTCTAAATGGAACTTAGGCTAAAAACCAAAAGCAAAATTTGCTAGGAAATGAAAATTAGTTTATTAAAACCTTATAAGAAATCTAAGTATGTTGATTATCTCCACATTCATGTTCACAGAGTGCCAAATAGAAATATACTGTAAGGAAACCTGGATATAATTTCAATATTTCTGTGTAAGCTATGATCACTATTGTTCAGTCACTAATTTGCGTCTGACTCTTTGTGAGCCCATGGACTGCAGCATCCCAGGCTTCCCTGTACTTCAAAGTCTTCCACAATTTGCTCAAACTCATGTCCATTGAGTCCATAATGCTATTCAACCGTCTCATCCTCTGTTGCCCCCTTATCCTCCTGCCCTCAATCTTTCCCAGTATCAGGTCTTTTCCAATGAGTTGGCTTTTTGCATCACACGGCCAAAGTATTGGAGCTTCATATTCAGCATCAGTCCTTCCAATGAATATTCAGTGTTGATTTCCTCAAGGATTGACTGGCTTTACCTCCTTGCAGTTCAAGGGACTCTCAAGAGTCTTCTCCAATACCACATTTAGAAAGCATCAATTCTTCGGCATCCAGCCTTGTTTATAGTCCAACTCTTAACATCCATACGTGACTACTGGAAAAACCAGAGCTCAGTCTATGTGGACCTTTGTTGGCAAAATGATGTCTCTGCTTTTTAATAGGCTGTCTAGGTTCGTCATAGCTTTTCTTCCAAGGAGCAAGCTATGATCATATGAAGCAACTTAAAACTTTTACCCTAAAGAGCAGATATTTCATAATGGTACCTTATCATTTTATAGACCTTTACCTTTATAGCACCACTATAGTTTGTAACTATATTTTTTGTTATTATTTGTAAATATCTATCTTCTTCACTAGGGTATTCCCATTATGATGGTAGGACTATTCGGTTTTTTTTTGTTGTTGTTGTCATCATTGTTGCTTTTCTACAGTAGTATCTCCAGTGTCTACTGTATTTTAAAAGGTGAATAATCTGTTAGTAGCTCCAATTAATCATTTTTCTTTCTAATCCTGTACTTTCATATCTGACCTAAAAAAGTGTTATCATATTCTAAATAATGTTAGAAAGAGAACAGTGATCTGGTTATATTGTATTAAAAAAAAAAAAAAAACAAGGTTAGGGACCATTCTAAAACTCGTTAGAATGGCTACTATTAAAAACAAACAAACAAAAACAAAAAGTAAAAATAACAAATACTTCTGATTACAGAGAGATATTGGAATCCTTGTGCACTTGGTGGGAGTGTCAAATGGTACTGCTGCTGTAGAAGAGGGTATAGTGTCTCTTATGAAAATTAAAATTGAGTTACTATATGATCCAAGAAATCAATTTTTGAGCATATAACCAAAAGAACTGAAAATAGTGTCTCAGGACATATATATACACCCATATTCACAGTAGTTAAAGCATGAGAGCAACCCACATGTCCATCCAAAGACAAATAAATAAACAAAATGTGTCATATAGACACATAGAATATATTCAAACTTAAAAAAAGAAGGAAATTATTACATATGCTATAAAATGGATGAACCTTGAGGACATTACGCTAAGTGAAATAAACCAGTCAGAGACAAATCTTGTAAGATTCTACTCACATAAGGTAGGAACTTAGGGCAGTCAGTGCAGGGTTGAGGCCTCAGGCTTATTGTTTAATTTTAGTTTTTAAGTCCAACTTATTCCCTCACGTAGATGTCTAGCTCCATTAGCCTAAGGCTGTATATTGTCACCCTGCTTATTTAACTTATACGCAGAGTACATCATGAGAAACGCTGGGCTGGAAGAAGCACAAGCTGGAATCAAGATTGCTGGGAGAAATATCAGTAACCTCAGATATGCAGATGACACCACCCATCTGGCAGAAAGTGAAGAAGAACTAAAAAGCCTCTTGATGAAAGTGAAAGAGGAGAGTGAAAAATTTGGCTTAAAGCTCAACATTCAGAAAACCTAGATCATGGCATCTGGTCCCCTCACTTCATGGGAAATAGATGGGGAAACAGTGGAAACAGTGTCAGACTTTATTTTGGGGGGCTCCAAAATCACTGCAGATGGTGATTGCAGCCATGAAATTAAAAGACGCTTACTCCTTGGAAGGGAAGTTATGACCAACCAAGATAGCATATTCAAAAGCAGAGACATTACTTTGCCAACTAAGGTCCATCTAGTCAAGGCTATGGTTTTTCCAGTAGTCATGTATGGATGTGAGAGTTGGACTGTGAAGAAAGCTGAGTGCCAAAGAACTGATGCTTTTGAACTGTGGTGTTGGAGAAGACTCTTGAGAGTCCCTTGGACTGCAAGGAGATCCAACCAGTCCATTCTAAACGAAATCAGTCCTGGGTGTTCACTGGAAGGACTGATGCTGAAGCTGAAACTCCAATACTTTGGGCCACCTCATGCGAAGAGTTGACTCACTGGAAAAGACTCTGATGCTGGGAGGGATTGGGGGCAGGAGGAGAAGGGGACGACAGAGGATGAGATGGCTGGATGGCATCACCAACTCGATGGACATGAATTTGAGTGAACTCCGGGAGTTGGTGATGGACAGGGAGGCCTGGCGTGCTGCGATTCATGGGGTCGCAAAGAGTCGGACACAACTGAGCGACTGAACTGAACTGAACTGAACTGAACTGATACTTGTTCTAATTTCCTGACATTTAGGGGAATGCCTCCCTGGTCTATAGGATCATAAAACAACCAGACCCATCACAAGACAATTAGTAACTTCCGTCCAACTTATCTAGGATAAAACACCAGGTGGACCATTAACTTTTAACCATATGTAAATAATAAATAATGGCTGGATGGCATCACTGACTTGATGGATGTGAGTCTGAGTGAACTCTGGGAGTTGGTGATGGACAGGAGGCCTGGTGTACTGCAGTTCATGGGGTCACAAAGAGTCGGACACGACTGGGCAACTGAACTGAACTGAACTGAATAGCCTTTAATAAATAATAATCTGATATCATAAACATATATCTGGTCCTTAAACAATAGGCTGAGGTCATGAGAAATGGCTGCAGGCTGGTGACTCAATGTCTAAGAAAACTCAAGGATATAGGAATCAAAGAAAGCCATAAAAAGGGCATAGTGGATATTGCGGCTTTTAAACTGATTGGTCAAAAAGTACATATATCAGGGCTCCGAGCCAACCAAAAACAAACAGATCAATACCAGTAAAGATATAAACTGTTGTTATTCCCACCCTTCCAGGCACACCCCTTCTCAGTGTTTATTCTAAGAGCTTGGTATCTGTATCCTTTAAAATAAACTCTGTGCGAGTATTTGCATATTTGCAAAGTTCATTTTTTGGCTCTGCAAACAAGAACTTGGTTTCAACATGAGGTATCTAAAGCAGTCAAAATTAAACAAAAGAAAGAATTGTGGCTGCAAGTGGCTTAGGATGGGAGGAAGGAATGTGGAGTTACTGTTAATGATTCAGTTTTACAAGATGAAAAGAGTTCTGGAGATGGATGGTGGTAATGATAGCACAAAAAATGAATGTACTTAAACAACTGAACTATATGCTTATAATTGTTTAGTCAGGAAACAATTTTTGCTTTGTGTATACATTCCAGTAAAACATGTATGGAAAAAATGATTTTATTTTATTGTAAAATGGAATTTACTAAGAGTTTATCTTTGTCATGGCTATTCCTTACCTTTTAAAATAATTTAAAACTCCAAGGCATACACTTAACTTCCAGTTGTAAGGACGCCTTTGGCCATTATTAGGGGCTTTAGGAAAATATAAAACTGTATTATTGAAGCAAAATAATGCTCATTAGTCCTAAGGTACATGAAAAGGCTTAGTTCATAACTCAAACTCTCTGAAAAGATAGATATTTGTGTTCCACTTGTCTTTTACCCACTAAATGTACTGGAAACATCTTTGAACCATCAAAATAAGCTAGATTTGGTCACATTTCTTAGAATCCCTAATATAAATTATTATTTATAGCATGATATAGTTATAAACTGATCTTTTAAAAGGATTTTAAGATGTATTTTTCAGCATTACAGGCTGATTAAATATGAGAAGTAACAGAATATATAAGAATTCTATAAAGAGTATACTATATTTCCATAGGAACATATGTGATTATAGTATTAGGTAAACACCAAAATATTTAACTTCAATATTAAAAAAAAAAGTAGCATACCTTGGGAAGAATGTTTGGATCTTCATACAAATATACCTTTTGTACAGAATTTATCTGTTAAGTGCATTTTGAAGCAAAAAGCAAGAAATTTAGTTTGTGCTTGTTAGATGACAAGCACATCTGAATTTTATATCAGCACTAATGGAGCCAGAAATAAAGTAAGTGAGGTACTAATGTCAGATGTAAAGAATTCAGTATTTAAGATATAAATTATAATTCAATATCAAATTTTTATAAAAATTAATGCAAAAATTCTACTATGGGCAAGATATCAAAATCTTAAATAAAGACAAGACCAATGTTCTTTTTTTACCCTTTTATCTCCTTTGACTTCAATAAGACTGCCACAACACTAAGCTTTTATTCTAGAATAGCTTTATTATGATATTTGTATAACAAAGAGCCCTGGAAGTCAAAGACAGTATCTCCCACTGAAGCAGAGAGGAAATTTCCTACATAAATAATAAAAAACAATGTCTCCCTTTGGATCAAACATTGACCACATTTGTTAGAAATTGGCATTTAAAGTATTGGGGTTTCCTAAGCTGGGGTTCTTCAACTCTGGCAAAAAACGTCACTGCATATAGAATTTCCACTTGGGGTATTTTACTTTGTCTTGTCGTATTTGGAGGGCAACTTCTCCAATAAGAACTGATTTAACATGGTATTTACTGTGCTTTCATTAATGCAGTCCTTTGTCTCTGACCCAAGAATCTCATATCTTTGCCAATATATATGACACTGTGGTAAGTTTACTTGTTAGCTTCCAAGTAAGGCAAAATGTTACAACTTTCATAGCTGTGGGCAGTATTTTGTTTCCAGTTTCTTCAAAAGCAAACAGAATCTTGCAAATTTATATGTGCCACAATATTGGTGCAGTTTTCATGTGATACAGTTTACTTAAACCTCCTAAACTTTAAAATAGCTTTGTATATAAATACTTGAAATTTCAAAAGTTTTGAAGAAAGCAGTGGTGCATTTCATGCATGTTCTCTGTTTACATTTAGCATTTCAGAAATAGATGCTCAAAATGCAGAGGGAGCTGAATTTTCAGAGGATAAGATATGTGTTATATGCATAGCTCTCTGAATATATTACTTTCCTATGCTGAATTTAAATATAATTTTGTTACAGCTATAAAATGGCTGCCTCATAGAGAAAAGCAAAGAAATTAAATATATGCCATTTTCTGAAAAGTTGCAATGCTAAATAAAGCACTGTTCTAAAATTTTAGACCATAACATTTCTTCCTCTAATGCAGCTCCTAGGAAAATGTAATCTCTAGAAAATATTTATAAATCATCTTTCATGATGAAGAATTTTGAAACAATTTCGTATTACATAAGTAGCATTAAAAGGAGAGTGGAACATCACACAGAAAGTATTTGTTCATAAACATGTAGGGCAGAACAAAGCTACTGCAATTGTAATTAAGGGTGATGAAAATTATGATTGAATAAGTCAGATTTGTACTAAACCTATATGATGCCAACACTTCCTGACAGAAAATGAAAGAGAGAAAAATAAATAAAAAACAGTCAGCAGGTGTCAGCAAAGAGAAAGCTCAATAACACTTTGGTTCTTCAATGAGCATAGGAGAAGGAATAAGAAAAACATTCATGAATCATATGTATGGTAAAGAAGGTTCCCCCATTGATCATTTCCAGAAATTTTATCTTACTTTTATCAAGTGATGAATGAGGACATAATAAAATAAAGTTGAATATCATCACTTGAAATGACTCTAAATTCATAGCTTTCAAGTACAAGTTACCAAAATTCATTCTTGAAGCAAACTGAAACAAGTAGTGATATTTTATCTGTTCAAAAGTCAAAGAGGCTGTCCATGAGTACAACTGCAAACTTACATTTAAAGTCTTTATAATCATCCACTTTGGACACAGTATATAAAGTATTATACTATGAAAATACATATATGGCAGAAAACTTTTTGGTTATAGATATGTATAAACAGATATTGATACATATTCATATGTATAAAATTTTTAAGCAGCACTCTTTTATATATATATTTTTTTTTTAATTTTTATTTTTACTTTATTTTACTTTACAATACTGTATTGGTTTTGCCATATATTGACATGAATCCACCATGGGTGTACATGAGTTCCCAAACATGAACCCCCCTCCCACCTCCTACCCCATATCATCTCTCTGAATCATCCCAGTGCACCAGCCGCAAGCATCCTGTATCCTGCATCAAACACAGACTGGCGATTCATTTCTTACATGACAGTATACATGTTTCAGTGCCATTCTCCCAAGCCTTATGACCCAGCAATCTCACTGCTGGGCATACACACCGAGGAAACCAGAATTGAAAGAGACACATGTACCCCAATGTTCATCGCAGCACTATTTATAATAGCCAGGACATGGAAACAACCTAGATGTCCATCAGCAGATGAATGGATAAGAAAGCTGTGGTACATATACACAGTGGAGTATTACTCAGCCATTAAAAAAATACATTTGAATCAGTTCTAATGAGGTGGATAAAACTGGAGCCGATTATACAGAGTGAAGTAAGCCAGAAAGAAAAACACCAATACAGTATACTAACACATATATATGGAATTAAGACTGATGGTAATAATGGCCCTGTATGCAAGATAGCAAAAGAGACACAGATATGTAGAGCGAACTTTAAGCAGCACTCTTGATAAAACACTAATGACAGGAAAAATGTTTCTTAAGTTTGAAGTAATAATCCTTTTTTAAAACATATGTAGTAGGGAAAAGGATGGTGGAAGAAAATAAAGACAGTGGTGTCAGATATCCTAAACTCAGCAAAATCTTCAAAGGAGTTTTCCCAGAACACATCTATGTTTGAGCTCCTTTAGCCTGTTAGCCAATATTGATGACTTTATCTAAGAAAAGGCAGCACCCTTGTTAGAAACTCCAGATATAATATATGTTCCTCATGAAAACTAACATCATGGCATCTGGTCCCATCACTTCATGGGAAATAGATGGGGAAACAGTAGAAACAGGTCAGAGTTTATTTTGGGGGGCTCCAAAATCACTGCAGATGGTGATTGCAGCCATGAAAGATGCTTACTCCTTGGAAGGAAACTTATGACCAACCTAGATAGCATATTCAAAAGCAGGGACATTACTTTGCCAACAAAGGTCCGTCTAGTCAAGGCTATGGTTTTTCCAGTGGTCATGTATGGATGTGAGAGTTTGACTGTGAAGAAAGCTGAGTGCCAAAGAATTGATGCTTTTGAACTATGGTGCTGGAGAAGACTCTTGAGAGTCCCTTGGACTGCAAGGAGATCCAACCAGTCCATTCTAAACGAAATCAGTCCTGGGTGTTCATTGGAAGCACTGATGCTGAAGCTGAAACTCCAATACTTTGGCTACCGCATGCAAAGAGTTGACTCATTGGAAAATACTCTGATGCTGGGAGGGATTTGGGGGCAGGAGGAGAAGGGGATGACAGAGGATGAGTTGGCTGGATGGCATCACCAACTCGAAGGACATGAATTTGAGTGAACTCCGGGAGTTGGTGATGGACAGGGAGGCCTGGCATGCTGCAATTCATGGGGTCGCAAGGAGTCGGACACAGCTGAGCAACTGAACTGAACTGAACTGAACTGAAAGTTATGTGCTAATTATTATGATTGTGTATAAATATTCTGCTACTTCTACGCTTGTGTAGGATGTACTTATGTACCATTTGGAGTCATGCGGCTTATTTTAGCCAATGGGGAAAAAAAAAGATATATCCTGGCTCTATTCCTGACCGAAATTTTAAGAAACACTACCTAGTTGCCATTTGTACTTCCACCCACTCCATGTTAGAAGTTATGGGAAAATGTCCTGAGATGGTGTCTCTATAATCCTGAGTTAGGCAGTGACTAGGGAAGCACTGGAAGGACTGATGTTGACACTGAAGCTCCAATACTTTGGCCACCTGATGCGAAGAACTGACTCATTGAAAAAGACCCTCATGCTGGGAAAGACTGAAGGCAGGAAGAGAAGGGGACGACAGAGAATGAGATGGCTGTATGACATCACTGACTCCATGGACATGAGTTTAGGTAAAACTCACGTTTTACCTCCGGGAGTGGTGATGGACAGGAAACCTGGCACGCTGCAGTTCATGAGGTCGCAAAGAGTCCAATATGACTGAGAGACTGAACTGAACTGATGGAAGCTGAGCCCAGCTGTCATTTGCATTCTATAAGTAGACTGAGAAAATATCTGTCATTTCATGAAGCTAATGAGACTATATGATTATTTGTTGTTGCCACATAACCTAGTTTAACGCAAAGGAAACAAGCTATTAAAAGTGTTAGTTGCTCAGCAGTGTCCAACATTTTGCGATCCCATGGACTGTAGCCCGCCATGGCCTCTTGTCCATTGAGTTTTCCAGGCAAGAATACTGGAGTGAGTAGCCACTCCTTTCTCCAGGACATCTTCCCAACCCAGTGATCAAACCCAAGTCTCTCGCATTGCAGGCAGATTCTTTACCATCTAAGCCACCCACCAGGCATACCATACATTAGTCAGTTTTGATATACTAAATACAACTTAAGGACTTTCAAGAATTCTTTATACTTCCTAAGTCTTTACTTTTTTTCCCCCTGAACTGCAGTTACTTTATCTCAAACATCTCCATAGACATTCATTATAATATCACTCTTGAACTGAATTATCCATGAGGGCAGAGGAGTTAACCTAAATTTAATTAAGAAAAATCAATGAAACAGACTGAGGTTCTCATTAAATGATTAAATTACTCCTCACTAATAATCTGCTCCTACAAAATAATAGAAAATACACTTAAAGGTCACTTGATTAACACTGTGGGATATAAATTAATTGCATTATTGTTCAAATGATGGAAAACAATGAAAGTGGCCTCTGCCAACTACTCCTCTAACTGCTAAGTCAGAGTATTGTAGAATGAAAACTTCACCTCCTACAAGCTAATCAAATCACTTGCGCTCAGTAAAAGCAACACTAAAAAAGCCATATGTCAAAGAGTAGAGAAATGATGTTCACTGACACGGTGGTAAATAACTATAGGTGAGAATGATATCTTGATGTATCTAAAAACACAAATTGATAGAAGAAATGTTTTTTGAATTTATGAAGTCAGATACTTTCAATTGCTTATGTATATTTGTTAAGCTTTACTGGGGAATAATTTATAAAATCATAATTTACACTAGTATGAGAAATAACCTCACTAAATTTTCCTTCTATAATCATCCAGGAAAGACTGCAAGGTTGTTTAACATATTCTTCAATAATAAATTGCTTAAAATATAAGGCCCATTGATGCATATTATACTATTTCCAATGACTATGGCAAAAGTGTGGGAGTGATGATAAAATTTTTCAATATGAACTCAATAAATATCAGTAGCTAAAGTTCACAAAGTATTTGGTAATATAGCAATATTTTAAACATTTTCACATTCTCTCTTTTCTCTTTTTCTTTATTCCTTTTATATCTTTAATTTTCTTTTTAACTCTTGCCCCTTAAGGTGTATATTGAAGCTAAGTTAAAATGGGAAGAATTTCAAATTTTGAGTGTCAACTATAAGAATGTTATTGTATGAAGCAAACTAATTTTCCCAAGACATTGTGTAGTCACAGTATGTAAAGAAAAATGGACCATAAATTGTAATATTTATTTTGTTAATTTAAATTACATTTAATTAAAATTTTAGAAAGTTTCCTAGAGACAAATTATTCTCATACTCCTGGACACTTTCACTTTGAAATTACCAGGGATTGCTAAGGAAGAAAATCATTTAAATGTCCTCACTGAATAATTTACTCCAAAATGCCACATAACATCATTTATGATCACCTAGAAATCCTCTCCTTATCCTCAAAGAAATCACCAGCAATAAACATATCCATAAACACCAGATCCATAAACACTATGTTCTGTTCAGGGGACAGATATTGAATCAAAAGAGATGATGCACTAAATATGCTAAAACATATAGGAAAGACAGTCCCGCAAGGGATTTAAAGATGACTTTTCTGATAAAATCTTACATGGCTAACTGCAGCATGTTCCTAACTAAGCTTTAAGTAGTTACTAAGGTAGATATCAATAGGTACTTAAATTTTTCATTGCAGGTGGAAACTTCAGTTTATTCCCTATGCTTTTAAAGATGTCCTGGGGGTTGAAGCTTGACTTATCTAAGTCAGTTGATGGGGGATTCATCCCCTGTTAACAAGTGACTGGAGTAGTCTTGCTTTCATTGAATTCAGAGTGGTGTACTAGGAAGAATTATCATCATTGGAAAGTTACAAAGGTTCTGGAATCTTACAAAGATTTTACATACAATGGTTTTATACTACTAGGTTCTAACCTATATTCCAATGTGAGATGGGTTTGGCAGGGTTTTAACCTTCACCTTCCTCAGTGGATACTTGCAGTGAGGAAATCATAATACCTGATTGGTAAGTTTTAATAAATATAAAATGAGATAGTTCTTAGAACTAGCCTCAGAACATCATGAGGACTTAAAAATATTGTGCAATATTATTATTGTTGAGATAGTGTTATAGACTAAACGTATGTGTTCCCACAAAATTCATGTTTGAAACTTACCACAGTGACTTAATCTTAGACTTCCCAGCCAACAGAACCATAGGAAATAAAGTTCTGATATTTATAAGTCACCCAGTCTATGTTATTTTGTTACAGTAGCTTGAACAGATAAGACAGATACTAAATACAAACTTCCCTCAACTATCTTTCACTTCAGTGCAAATTGTGTGTGTGTATGACATGCATGCACACACAAAATGGAGCACAAACCTTCTGCCTATCACTGATGCTCTCTCATTTATGATGGATACATTTATATAAACAGCAGTTGCCATGTCATCAAAAAAAAATAAAGAAAAAGAAAAGCTTAAAAATCTCAAAAATGTTCCAATACACTTAATGGTTTACACCTGCTTAGAGGATATGCAGGTAAAGAAGCAACAGTTAGAACTGGACATGGAACAACAGACTGGTTCCAAATAGGAAAAGGAGTACGTCAAGGCTGTATATTGTCACCCTGCTTATTTAACTTCTATGCAGAGTACAGCATGAGAAACGCTGGACTGGAAAGAGCACAAGCTGGAATCAAGACTGCCGGGAAAAATATCAGTAACCTCAGATATGCAGATGACACCACCCTTATGGCAGAAAGTGAAGAGGAACTAAAAAGACTCTTGATGAAAGTGAAAGAGGAAAGCAAAAAAGTTGGCTTAAAGCTCAACATTCAGAAAACGAAGATCATGGCATCTGGTCCCATCACTTCATGGCAAATAGATGGGGAAACAGTGGAAACAGTGGCTGACTTTATTTTGGGGGCTCCAGAATCACTGCAGATGGTGACTGCAGCCATGAAATTAAAAGATGCTTACTCCTTGGAAGGAAAGTTATGACCAACCTAGATAGTATATTCAAAAGTAGAGACATTACTTTGCTGACTAAGGTCAGTCTAGTCAAGGCTATGGTTTTTCCTGTGGTCATGTATGGATGTGAGAGTTGGACTGTGAAGAAGGCTGAGCGCTGAAGAATTGATGCTTTTGAACTGTGGTGTTGGAGAACACTCTTGAGAGTCCCTTGGACTGCAAGGAGATCCAGCCAGTCCATTCTGAAGGAGATCAACCCTGGGATTTCTTTGGAAGGAATGATGCTATAGCTGAAACTCCAGTACTTTGGCCACCTCATGCGAAGAGTTGAGTCATTGGAAAAGACTCTGATGTGGAAGGAATTGGGGGCAGGAGGAGAAGGGGACGACAGAGGATGAGATGGCTGGATGGCATCGCGGACTCGATGAACATGAGTCTGAGTGAACTCCGGGAGTTGGTGATGGACAGGGAGGCCTGTCGTTCTGCGATTCATGGGGTCGCAAAGAGTCGGACACGACTGAGCAACTGAACTGAACTGAACTGAACTGAGAGGATAAGTCTGAGCTTCAAAACCATCCTAAAGATTATTTCAATTTATCTCAGTTGAAATTATAATCTCTCCTCTTTACATTTGTGTCCACCAACCAAAGTCAATTCATTTTTAGTTTCCCCAAGTGATGTGTCACAGTAGCACAGCTATAAACATTCACCTGACTATACATGTTATAGATAGATATATGTACTAGATATATTTGTTCCCTAACTCTGGAAAAGTTGAAACATACTGAGAGTTTGAAAGTGTTTCATTAAGAGCAAAGAAACAAGGCAAGACCATTATTAATATATTTTGGGTTGAAATAAACTGGAGGAATAAGATAGTACGTCAGGACTGTAGGTCATTATAAAATTGAGACTTTTGCTTACAAGTTTTGTTAGAGTTAAGAGAAAATACTAACATTTTATAGATTAAGACTAAAGGGAAAATGGAAAGAATAGGTTTCATAATCAAGACAGTGGGAAAGAGAGTGTAACTCAAAAGTTAATAACATGATATTGGAGCCAGATTGCTTGAACACAAATCCCAGCACAACCTTTTACTAGCCATGTGACCTTGAGAAATTTTCTTAACTTCATTGTGCTTCAGTTTCCCATTTATAAAATGTGGGTTGAGATATTATTTAGTCTATATAGCATGAGTATGAAGATTAAGTGGGTAATCACAGATTGTTTCTGACCAAAAGAAAACACTCAATAAATGATAGGAGATAAAAGAAGGCAATACACATGAACATTTGAGTTATTTTTCAAATCCCCATCAAAATTAATCCCCCTCTCACCAAGACAAAATTCATAGCTACTTCTGATTTTCCATGACATTTTATTTGTAACTCTTTTGAGGGAATGCAGTACAAGGGGCTGTTTTTACTTCATTATTTTTGTGGGTGTGTTCCAAAAGTCATAACCTCCTTAAAATCAGCAATTGTTGTGTATCTCTTCTCCATCACTGTCAATCAAGAGATATTTAATTTAATATAAATACAGAAATACTATCTCCTTTAATTTGAAAATGTTTTGTCTATAATTTTCACATTTTAATTATTAATACATCAACCATTAATTCTATGATTTTTTAAAGAAAAATTTAGAGAATACCCAATATTTTCACTGAAGCATAATACTTTGCACTGAGATGATTTTCTAAATATGCAGTTGCACTGACAATGAAATCATCTTAGTTGTTTAGAATCATTTTCTATATTGTAAATATAAAGATTCAGGAGCAACAGCCATTTAAGAAAGAATTATGATAAATGCAATCATATCCCATTTTCATAAATTTGGAATTGTTAATATATTTATAACAAATAGTTAACAAATCCATGCTAAGTACAGTTTTGCTAACTATATTGACATTATATTTCCTATATAAGGAGTATAAATATAAAAACTAACTTATCTTGGAAATTAATTATTAATCTATTAAATGACAAAATGTAAAAGTCAATAAAGATCATATTAATGGAGAAATATTACACCCTTGGTTCTATTCTCAGATGATGCATTTTCAGATCAAATTTCAAATATAAAAGCTAACAAAGAGATTCACATTTAAATATAGATAGGTGGGTATGTACAGGACTTATAGTGGCCAATGACATTAGGCACGTGTGGTTTGATGATATTAATTCTATGCATATGATCCTCAATCTTTTCACTATCAAGGCCTCATTTATACATCAGTAAAAAGATATGATGCAACCCTTAGAAGCTAATTTGTTGAGTTCATGTTTGCTAATATAGGACAGAGGCCATTAAATTATACTGTTCCTTCTTTATCATGTATTACATAAGAAATTTTGCACTCTGCTTAGTAAGTTTGGTTTTCATCACAAATTGTCTGCTTTAAGACTATGAACTTATCATGTTCTCCAGATATGTTTTGGTTCCCAGATGAATTAAACCCAAATAGGTTCCCAGATGAATTAAAGCCAAATTTAATGCTGATTTTAACAAGTATATAAAAATACAGAACATTACTTTTGTATATTAACTTTGCTCTTGGTTTCAACTTGCTTACATTATTTCTCTTAACACAGTCATCTTTATTTTCACTTACTTTATTTTCTATGTAAATAATTATGTGCTACATCATTTGCTTTTTTTGCATTAGCTATAAGTCTAATATAAATATATTATAAGTGACCTTAATACTGTAACTTAGTTTGAATGCTATGGTAACCTCAAACATAAGTAGCAATAAGTGAAGGGGCAATTATCTTAGCCAAAAACATAAAGAATTAGTGAGAATTACAGAACCATTAAAATTACAGATAAAATAATTATATTTTTAAACTCCTTCAATATTTAAGATATCTAGTGTCAGTTTTACATACATAAAATTATATAGTAAACAACAAATTATTTCTGTTCTGTTGAGTCAGATATACAATTAGGAAAACCTCAAGAAAAGTGACTACAGAAAGATTTTAAATTTCAAGTACATTGAGCAATAGACTGAAAAAAGTTCTGAAGGCATTCAGATTTCAACATTTAAATTTTATCTCCCATTATCAACTACATTCAAGAACTTTCATCACTGAATGGTTCAAACACACACATACACACAGTTAATATAATTTACTAAGGTGATCAAAAATGCTGCATAGGGGAGAGAGAGCCAAAGACAAAAATGTGTGAAGTATCATTCTAGAATGATTCCTATAAAATTTTTGCTTGCAGTAATTTTTTAGCACACACAAAAAAGGACTTTTCACATGAAGCTAGTCCACATAGCTAGTCACGTGTCACATGGCATTACTCAATGTCTTTGGTGAGCTACCGGTCCCCTTCCTCCACTCATTTTCCTAAATTATTTTGCCTTAATCTTTAAAGTGATGGCTTTACAAAGAGCAACAAAATCTACCAGATGGTCATTGGTGTGGTTCACTGAGTTTATATCCTACTAGGAAGTTAGATGATTGCTTTTCAAGGTTCGAATAATGCATTGAACAGTCCATTTCACTACAGGGAATTCTGAAGCTGTTGATATATTTTTGGTCAAGCATGTTCCATCATCTTTTCTTTGAGTCATAGTCAGAAATATGCATGTGAATACTTCATGAGCATTGAGACTGTATAATTTTTCTTTCCTTCTATAAGATTTGAAATGTAGTTATGTGTTAGAAATGAGTACTGCTTAATATTTATAAAATTTTGTTTTATTTTGGGTGTAACATTATCAAACTACTTTGTTAGTCTTCAAAAACATAAACCTTCCTCAAGCAACATGAATCTTTTATTTAGAACAAATACTTTAAATTCTTACACATCAAAACAAATAAACAAAAAACTCCAATAAATAAAAACTTCCATAAAAATATATGGCTTTAAGTTGCACAGAATAAACATAAAACTTTTTTAAGATTCAGTTGGGAAACTGATATTGTCTTTGATTTTCAAAATACACACCTGTAAGCATTTTTCTAGGAATTGTACAGAAGAAGAGAGAAGTGGAAATCATTTTAGTAAGGAAAAATAAAACAAAACTGGGATTTCCCCGGTGGCTACATGGTAAAGAATCTGTCTGTCAATGCAGGAGATATGGGCTCAATCCCTGATCCGCAGATCCCATATGCTGCTGAGCAACTAAGCCCATGTGCCACAACTACTGAGCCTGTGCTCTAGAGCCCTAGAGCCACAACTACTGAATCTCACACACTCTAGAGCCTGTGCTCGGCAACAAGGGAAGACACCACAGAGATGCCCTCACACTGCAACTAGAGAGCAGCCCCAACTCCTGACAACGAGAGCAAAGCCCATGTAGCAACAAGACACAGCACAGACAAAAATAGGCAAATAAAACTAAACAAACAAACAAAAAAAAACCAAACAAATATTTAGAAATTAAGAATACATTATTATAATATATGCATTGGAAATTCAATCTCAATACATACAAGAGGAGGTGGCAAGAATACCCAGAAGAACTATACAAAAAAGACCTTCATGATCAGATAACCATGATGGTGTGATCATTAACCTAAAGCCAGATATCCTGGAGTAGGAAGTCAAGTGGGCCTTAGGAAGCATCACTACAAAGAAAGCTAGTGAAGGTTATGGAATTCCAGTTGAGCTATTCCAAATCTTAAAAGATGATGTTGTTAAAGTGCTACACTCAATATGCCAGCAAATTTGGAAAACTCAGCAGTGGCCACAGGACTGGAAAAGGTTAGTCTTCATTCCAATCCCAAAGAAAGGCAATGCCAACGAATGTTCTAACTACCACACAATTTCACTCATCTCACATGCTAGCAACGAGAAGGCAATGGCACCTCACTCTAGTACTCTTGCCTGGAAAATCCCATGAATGGAAGAGCCTGGTAGGCTGCAGTCCATGGGGTCGCAAAGAGTCAGACAGGACTGCGTGACTTCACTTTCATTTTTCACTTTCATGCATTGGAGAAGGAAATGACAACCCACTCCAGTGTTCTTGCCTGGAGAATCCCAGGAACAGGGGAGCCTGATGGGCTGCCGTCTATGGGGTCACACAGAGTAGGACACGACTGAAGTGACTTAGCAGCAGTAGCACATGCTAGCAAAGTAATACTCAAATTCTCCAAGCCAGTCTTCAACAGTACATGAATTGAGAACTTCCAGAAGTCCAAGCTGCATTCAGAAAAGACAGAGGAACCAGAGATCAAATTGTCAACATCCACTGGATCATAGAAAAAGCGAGAGAATTCCAGAAAAACATCTAGTTCTGGTTCACTGACTATGATAAAGCCTTTGACTCTGTGGACCAACACAAACTGTGGGAAATTCTTAAACAGAAGGGAATACCAGACCACTTTGCCTTCCTCCTGAGTAATCTGTATGCAGGTCAAGAAGCAACAGTTAGAACCAGACATGGAACAATGGACTACTTCCTAATTGGAAAAGGAGTACTTCAAGGCTGTATATTGTCACCCTGCTTATTTAACTTATATGCAGAGTATATCAGGCAAAATTCTGGACTGGATGAAGCACAAACTGGAATCAATATTGCCAGGAGAAATATCAATAACCTCAGATATTCAGATGACATCACCCTTATGGCAGAAAGCACACAGGAACTAAAGAGTCCCTTGATGAAAGTGAAAGAGGAGAGTGAAAAAGCTCTTAAAACTTACCATTCAAAAAACAAAGATCAAGGCATCTGTTGCCATCACTTCATGGCAAATAATTGGGGAAACAATGGAAACAGTGAGAGACTATTTTCTTGGACTCCAAAATCACTGCAGATGGTGACTGCAGCCATGAACTTAAAAGACGCCTGCTCCTTGGAAGAAAATCTATGACCAACCTAGACAGCATATTAAAAAGCAGAGACATTACTTTGCTGACAAAGATCCATATGGTCAAAGTTATGTTCAGTAGTCACATATGGTTATGAGTTCTGGACCATAAAGAAGGCTGAGCACCGAAGAATTGATGCTTTTGAACTGTGGTGTTGGACAAGACACTTGAGAGTCCCTTGGACTGCAAGGAGATCAAACCAGTCAATACTAAAGAAAATCAATCCTGAATATTCACTAGAGGGTTTGATGCTGAGGCTGAAGCTCCAATACTTTGGCCACTTAATGCGAAGAGCTGACTTACTGGAAAAGATCCTGATGCTGAGAAAGACTGAAGACAGGAGGAGAAGGGAATGACAGAAGACGAGATGGCTGGATGGCATCATGGACTCAATGGACATGAATCTGAGCAAACTCTGGGAAATGGTGAAGTACAGGGAAGCCTGGTGTGTTGCCATCCATGGGATCACAAAGGGTCAGACATGACTGAGTGAAAAATAACAATAATCATAACATATAATATGAAAAAAATACAGACTTAATGACCATCTCTTATTGTAAAATGAAATGCATTATTTTAAAACAAGAATGACATATAGGAACAAAAAATTTGGACAATAGAGCAATGCAACAAAAATGTTTGTGCTATTATAGACAGGATGGAAAAGGGGGGGAAAAAGTAAATAGCTTCCTGAATGGAGGAAGATATAACTCATACCAAGTGGGGAAAACAATGTATGAGTTGAATGTTAAAGAATATATGGACTGCTGGCTGCAGCAGCAGACAGTTATACAGTAAGAATAGAAATCCCTGATTTTATTCTCTAAATATAAGAAATACACAGAAGGCCAGCACCTATTTCTTATACAAGATTGTCGCTCTATCTTTTTGGATGGGATTAAAGTACATATATCTGGGCAATAACCTAGGTCACCTAATAGGTCATCTTCTAAATAAAAGGTTTCATATTCAATAAACTATGGGTTTAATGACCTGGGGCTGTTTCAATTATCTTAGCACTTAGCTACATGGCACATGCACAGTGACTGTTTAATAAATATCAGTTTAATTACTGAATATATTTAAAATGTGAAAACTTCCAGAAATGAATGACTCAGAAATGTTGTTATCCATGGGAAGCATATTTCACCACTAATGTTAATTACTTGATGATCTCAACCTAACGTGTTAGGCTAATGTGGGGTTTAAAGTTCCCCTTAACTACTACAACTCTGAGAAAAATTAAATACTTTGCTTGTATGGTCCTAGAACTGAGATACATTCATTCCCTAGAAGTGTCCATACATATTTTGATGATGAAAATAGAAGTAAGTTAGTAATCACTATCAATGAATATTATAGATTTGGTATTTTACATATAATATAAAATAGTTTATATGTTATATATCAAATAAAATATCAAATAATAAGAATTCCTCCATTACACAGGTGATAAAACTGAGATCTGAAACACTAAATACCCACATAAAGATTCTACATCTTCTCAATGCCAGAGATGTAAAGCAAACCAAGTCTTTCCTGGTGGTCCAGTGGTTAGCAATCTTCCTGTCAATGCAGGGGACACAAGTTTGATCCTTGGTCCAGAAAGATTCCATATGCCAAAAGTCAGCTAAGACCATCTGCCACAACTATGAACCCACACGCTCTAGAGGCCACACTCCACAACAAGACAAGCCACTGCAAGGAGAAACCTGCTTACTGCAATGAAGAGAGTAGCTGCTGCTTGCCACAACTAGTGAAAGCCTGTGCACTGCAATGAAGACAAAGTGCAGCCAAAAATTAATTAATTAATTAAAATGTAGAATAATAAAGCAAACTAAAGCTTTTATTGCTCCAGAGTCCACTCTTTGCAGACCTTTGTACTTGTTTAAAAAAAACAAAAACTAAAACTATCGGAGCTATAGGCATATGTTTTATTGGTGATAGATATTTTTAAATATTCTAAATACATATCTAACAAAAATGATAGCTATAAGTTCTATATTATTTTTAAATTACTTTTTCATGTACTTGAAATAATTTGTAACTTTTGAGTACCTTCTATGTGCTAGGAATTATATACATATTTTTAAAATATTATCTCACTTAATCCAATCTCTCTAACATTTACAATCTCCTGAGATAAACTGAAGTATTCAATTTTTGACAAAAGAAACAATACTCCAGTAACATGGGGTGAGAAGGCAAATAAGCTCACAGATCTTATACCCTTGAAGTCAAGTCTCGTATCCTCTGCTCCATAATGCTAGACACAATCAGGACATTTTCATACTTTTAACCACACAAACAAAGCTTTCAGAACAAGGTTAGAGTACATGAAAACGTGCTTAAGTGTTGGCCTGATTGTTGACTGAACAGCCTACATTTTCCTGAGAGAGATGAAGAAACAGCAAGTGACTTGTAATTTATTTCCCTGTTGCCTGACATCACTAGGATTTTGTCTGTCTTTGATGTGATAAAATAAACCCTATTACCAAATGACTTATGGTTCTCTTGCTTGTTTATTAAAAGGCATGGAGAAAATGTTTTCTTCATTACTATAAAACATAGCAGTTCACATGAAGAGGCCAGATCCTTTTACGTGAAATGACAGGACTAGTGAAAGATTTTATATCCAGATAATGTTATGAAGATAGTAATGGCAAATGTGGAAGGAAAACACAACGTTACACTTAATTTATGTGTCACATTCCCATGCACTTTTATGAGTTTGTCGCAGATTGTGTATACCAAAATGCCATTCTGAATACAGAATCTCATTATGAATTTTAGAATGGTCAATCTAGGACTAGCAAGACCATTTCACCTTGTCTTCCAAGTACTTCTTAATTTGCAAGAAGTGTGGGGAACACTGAATTGAGAAGGGGTTTGAGGTCACATTAAAACTCAGTGGGAATAAATGGCATGCAGTGTCTGTCAAAAGGGAAGAGTTCAGAACAAGTATGTATGTCAGGTATTTTCATTCCAGACTTAGAGTACAGGAATTTTATTTATCTTTTTATAGAATATTATTTAACACAGCATTTAGTAGTTAATTGCCTTTACAAATACTAGCAGATGGGTCTTGGAAAAATGCATCATGCTTGTGAACAAGCACGAAAAGCCTTGCAACATACCTTCTATGCTGATATGGCATTCATTTTTCTTAATTAAACTATTATGTTTAGGGATCACTAAAATAACTCTCTAAAGGTAAGGGTTTCATCAAAGAGAGAATATATAAACTCCAGGGAAAGCAATAAACAGATCATCACAATGTTATCAGCTCCATGCAAAGTTATAAAGAATCAGGATGCTATCAAGTGAGGCTTCCAAGTGACTCAGTGGTAAAGAATCTGCCTGCCAGAGCAGGAGACACGATTCAATCCCTGGATCAGGTAGATCCCCTGGAGAAGGAAATGGCAACCCACTCTAGTATTCTTGCTTTGGAAATCCCATACTCAGAGGAACCTGGTGGGCGACAGTCCATGGGACTGCAAAGAGTCAGATACAACTGAGTGACTTAGCTTGTCTATCTATTTGTTCTATTTAACTAAAGAAACAGTTTCCAAAATAATGTAATTTTTGCTCAAAGGCCCTAGTGAGTAAGTGGCAGAATCAGTATTTTGATTCAGATCTTCCTGACCCCATAGGTTTTTAGCTAAATGAAGAAGGAAAAGATAGAGCCCCACAACAGAAATTAACTCCAAGACAGTCTTGGGAATACTCCATTGAAACCTCTTAAAATGCTTCTTGGTTTTAAATACCTCAATAAGTTCTTTTTATTTAGGGAGTTCTATGCATTCAAAAAGTGACTAAATATTTTTTCAACTGATTCACTATAAAACTCCATTTACTCTCATATAATTAAACATTGAACATTCCTAAAGAGTGATGCAAATGACTTTGGTGAAGTATCAAAGGGGTAGCAAGCTAAAGCTGTGGAACCTGACAGAATAAGTTCAAATTTGGCATACATACCACATACCAAATCAGGAAAAATTTCTTCATCAGACTCTAATGTTTCTATATATCTTGTGAGCAGAGATACCAACTGTCCTTTTTCTCTTTGTACCAAACTACCTTTTCAAAGATATTTGTATAGCAAGTAGCCTCAGAGGACAGAAAAAGCGTTTTCTATCAGATGAAAGGTAAGTTTGTTTAACATCTTGGGAGAAAGAGATAGGATCTCTCTGAAGAGCACGGGCAGGTATGTCCATTATAAAGGATTTAATGTCCCTAATCTCATGATTCCTTTCCTATAACAATATATACTACCAAAAAATATGCAGATGCCTCAGACTTTTTTATAGGAACTGGGGCTTGCAGAACTGGGACAAACACTA
This sequence comes from Ovis aries, assembly GCF_016772045.2. Lineage (NCBI taxonomy): Eukaryota > Metazoa > Chordata > Mammalia > Artiodactyla > Bovidae > Ovis > Ovis aries. The sequence continues at coordinate 64,196,474 of NC_056062.1, read as the reverse complement.
AAGCTCTGTCTGACATTTTATGAAAAAAAAAAAAAACTGATTTGTTTCTTACCCAAGAGTCTTGATTATTCTATCACCATCTGAGAAACTGTTAATTCTAACTCAAGTAAAATCTCAAACTCTTTAAGGTTCTTGACATTTAATAAGTACCCTTGAATATTTTTTTTTTAATTTTAGAGCTTCAGTTTCTTACTGTGAAATTTAAAAGTGAGTGTGCTTATAAGTTTCCTAATACACTATAAATACTTAAGCAAGTAGTAGCTAATTAGCAGTCATAGAAAGAGAAGCAAGCGGGTGCCATCAGCATCATGGTGGCACAAGATGCTCTCTTTGCCTCTTCCATTCAAACAACAACCAGTAAAACATCCATAACTTAACAAGGATGACTTGGCCCAACACAGCAGGATGCTGGAGAATTCCACATGCCTGTACATGTAAATGTAGGTGGACTAGAACACATACAGAAGTTAGAATCAGAGGAACAGCTGAGACAGTGACTGAGATCCTGGACCCTTGACCATAGTGACTGATCCCACAACCCTAGAGAACCTGGTACCAAGGAAGGAGGCATGCATGACTCCAGCACACCCAGCCACAGTGGGACCTGTGGCCACAGAACCTGGCAACACTGACAGCTGAGCCTGCAACTGGTCTCTCCAACTGTGAAGGTACCTACCACTGCAGTCCTGCCAATCCACAGCAGCAGCAACTATGAATCTAATAACACCAGATACAGTAGAGACAAACAAAACTACAGCTAGCTCCCTACTCTTCCTCTTCTCTCCACCAGGCAGAACCTAAGACTCAGGAGATCCCGGACACTGTTTAGGTTCTTGCCATCCCAGTGGTGATGCCAGCTACAATAGCAACACTACTAGCAGCAAGGCCCCAGTGCCCACACAGGCAGAAGCAGCTATAAATAAGGTTCCAGGTAACATGTCCAGCAAAGGTGGTAGAGAGTAGAAAGTATTGGTTCTCAAGTATAACTACAGGAAGTTCCCAAAACATTGCTATAGCACAACCTATTGAAAAACAAAACAAAGGCCTCTAATTATTAATCTGTAAAATCATCAGAATCAAGTTAAAATAAAACATTTACCTAAAGCAGAAAGGTGTCCGGCATAAGGTCAGCTCATAAAGCCCCATGAAAAATCATGGTAACACAGTATCACAAAAAGAAAATTCTCTAGAAACCAAATTTAAATTCTGATTGATGAATAATTCAAAATAACTGCCATGAAGAAACTCAATGAACTACAAGAAGAGTCAAAAAGGCAGTTCAACAAGATAAGGAATAAAATTACTGAACAGAGGGAATACTTTACCAAAAGAGATTGAAACTCTAAAAGGAACCAAACAAAAATTATGGAGCTGAAGAATAAAATAAATGAGATGAAAGATATAATATTAAAACACTGGAAACAGATCAGATCATATGGAAGAGAAAATTAGTGAACTTGAAAATAAAATATAGAAATAATAAAGACAGAAGAAGAGAGAATTAGAATCTAGAAAAAGAAGAATGAGGAGGAGAAAGTGGGTGGGGGAAGGAAGGAAATATTTTGAGAAATATCCAACTCTATTATGAAAAAAATCTAGGATAATAGGAGAAAGGAGAAAAGCAGGGGCGGGAAAAGGAGCAGAGAGTTTACCTAAAGAAATAACAGCAGAATGCAAAAGATTGGTCTTTGAAGCCATCTGGTCCTGGACTTCTGTTATTTTATTGTTGTTATTCAGTTGCTAGGTCATGTCCAACTCTTTGTGATCCCATGGACTGTAGTATACTAGGCTTTCCTGTTCTTCACTATCTCCCAGAGTTTACTGAAATTCGTGTCCATCTAACTGGTGATTTTAACCAATCATCGCATCCTCTGTTGTCTCCTTTTCCTCTTGCCTTCTTCAGTCTTTCACAGCATCAAGATCTTTTCCAATGAGTCGGTTCTTCACATCAGGCTGCCAAAGTAGGAGCTTTAGCTTCAGCATCAGTCCTTCCAAAGAATACTCAGGACTGATTTCCTTTAAAACTGACTGATCTCCATGATGTCCAAGCAACTCTCAAGAGTCTTCTCTTGCACAACAATCCAAAAGCATCAATTCTATGTTACTCAGCCTTCTTTATGGTCCAACTTTCACATCTGTACATGAGTACTGGAAAAGCCATACCTTTGACTAGATGGATCTTTGTCAGCAAAGTAATGTCTCTGCTTTTTAATATGCTGTATGTTTGTCACAGTTTTTCTTCCAAAGAGCAAATGTCTTTTAATTTCATGGCTGCAGTCACTATCCTCAGTGATTTTGAAGCCCAGGAAAATAAAATCTGCTGTTGTTTCCAATTTTTCCTCATCATTTGCCATGAAGAGATGAGACCAGATTCCATGGTCCTCATTTTCTGAATGTTGAGTTTTAAGCCAGCTTTTTCACTTTCCTCTTTCACTCTCATCAAGAGACTCTTTAGTTCCTCTTTGCTCTCTGCCATTAGAGTGGTATCATCTACATATTTGACATTGTAGTTATTTCTCCTGGAAATCTTAATTCCAGCCTGTTATTCACATAGCCCGGCATTTTGCATATAGGCACATTATTGGCATAAGTTGCTTATAATAGTTTCACGCAACTTCTGTTATGTCAGTTCTTACCTCTCCTTTTTCATTTCCAATTTTGTTGATTTGTGTCCTCTCCCTTTTTTTTCTTGATGAGTCTGGCTATAGGTTTCTCAATTTTGTGCTCTTTTCAAAGAACCAGCTTTTAGTTGATCTTTTCTACTATTAATTTTTTAGTCTCTATTTCATTTATTTCTGCTCTAACCTTTATGATTTATTTCCTTCTACTAATCTTTAGCTTCAGCATCAGTCCTTTTTCTTTCTCTAATCACTTTAGGTGTAACATTAGGCAGTTTATTTGACGTTTTTCTGGTTTCCTGAGGTAAGCAACAACTCCTTTTGCTGTATCCATAGGTTTTGGATCATCAGGTTTTCATTTTCATTTGTCTCTAAGTATTTTTTATTTCCTTGTCATTTCTTCAGTGATCTAATGGTTGTTTAGTAGAATATTCTTGAGAGTCCCTTGGACTGCAAGGAGATCCAACCAGTCCATTCTGAAGGAGATCAGCCCTGGGATTTCTTTGGAGGGAATGATGCTGAAGCTGAAACTCCAGTACTTTGGCCACCTCATGCGAGGAGTTGACTCATTGGAAAAGACTCTGATGCTGGGAGGGTTTGGGGGCAGGAGGAGAAGGGCACGACAGAGGATGAGATGGCTGGATGGCATCACTGACTTGATGGATGTGAGTGTGAGTGAACTCTGGGAGATGGTGATGGACAGGGAGGCCTGGCATGCTGTGATTCATGGGGTCGCAAAGAGTCGGACACAACTGAGCAACTGAACTGAACTGAACTGAGTAGAATATTTTCTAGCCTCCATGTTTTTGTGGCTTTTTTTTTAAAGCTTTTTCCTTTCAGTTCATTTCTAATCTCATAGTGTTATAGTCACAAAAGATGCTTAATATAATTTCTGTTTTCTTAAACTTATCAAGGCTTGCTTATGTCCCAGCATGTAATCTCTCCAGAGAATATTACAATTATAAGGCAATATAACTGATGAATATGGGTGCAAGAATCCTCAACAAAATACTAGCTAACCAAATCTAACAATACATCAAAAGGATCATATTCCATGACCAAGTGAGATTTATCCCTGGGTTGCAAGGATTTTTCAATATCTATAAATTAATCAGTTGACACATCACATTAAACAATAGAAGAATAAAAGTCATATGATCATCTCAATAGATATAGAAAAAGCTTCTGTAAAATTTAACATCCATTTATGATAAGAACTATCCAAAAAGTAAGCATAGAGGGAACAAACCTCAACATAATAAAGGCCATATACAACAAACCCACAGCTAACATCATATGTAGTGGTGAAAAGTTGAACACATTGCCTCTAAGATCAGAAACAAAACAAGAATTATCAATTACACCAACTTTATTCTGCATAGTTTTGGATTTTTTTTTTTCCTAGTGACAGCAATCAAAGAAAAAGAAAAAGAAAAACCAAATCGGAAAGGAAGAAGTAAAATTATCAATGTTTGCAAATTAAATTATACCCAGAAAATCCTAAAGATACTACCAGAAAATTACTAGAACTCATCAGTGAATCAGGTAAAGCTGCAGGACACAAAATTAATATAAAAAAGTCTGTTGTATTTCTACACACTAACAACAAAATAGCAGAAAGAGAAATTAAGAAAAGAATGCCGTTTACCACTGCATCAAGGCTTCCTGACTTCAGAATACAGTAATCAAAACAGCACAGTACTGGCAGAAAAACAGAAATACAGATCTATGGAATAGGATAGAAGGTCCAGAGATAAACCCATGCACCTATGGTCAACTAATCTTTAACAAAGGGGGAAATAATATAAAACGGAGAAAAGACAGCTTGTTCAATAAATGGTACTGTGAAAACTTGACAGCTACGTGTAAAAGAATGAAATCAGAACATTTTCTAACACCATACACAAAAATAAAGTCAAAATGGTTTAAAGACCTAAACATAAGTCCAAACACTATAAAACTCTTAGGGAAATATAGTCAGAACACTCTGTGACCTAAATCGCAGATCCTTTTTGATCCACCTCCTAGAGTAATAAAAATAAACATAAAAATAAATAAACGGGACTTAATTAAACTCAAAAGCTGTAGCAAAGCAAAGGAAACCATAGACAAGACAAAACAACAACCGTCAGAATTGGAGAAAGTATTTGCAGACAACACAACTGACAAAGGATTAATCTTCAAAATACACAAGCAGCTCATGCAGCTCAAAAAGGAAAAAAAGAAGTAATAAAAAAATGGTCAGAGGACCTAAATAAGACATTTCTCCAAAGACGATAATATGGGGGGCCAACAGGTAAATGAAAAGATGCTCAACATTATTAACTATCACAGGAATGCAAATCAAAATCACAATGAGGTATCACCTCACACTGGTCAGAATGGACAGCATTAAAAAAAAATCTACAAACACTAAGTGCTAGAGAGGGTGTGGAGAAAAGTGAACACTACTGCACTGTTGGTGGGAATGTAAATTGATAAAACCAATATGGAGAACAGTATAGACGTTCCTTAAAAAACTAAAAATAGAACTACCATATGACCCAGCAATCCCACTACTGGGCATAAAAAAACCTGGGAAAACCATTATTCAAAAAGGCATATGTCCCATAATGTATGTCCACTGCAGTACTATTCACAATAGCCTGAACATGCAATCAGCCTAAATGTCTATCAACAGATGAATGGATAAAGAAAAAGTGGTACATATATACAAAAGAATATTACTCAATCACAAAAAGGAATGAAATTGGGTCTTTTGTAGTGAGGTAGATAAACTTAGAGTCTGTTCCTCAAAGTGAAATGAGTCAGAAAAAGAAAAGCAAACATTATATCTTAACATATATAGATATGGAATCTAGAAAAATGGTACTGGTTAATATATTTTCAGGGCAGAAATAGAGATGCAGTCATAGAGAAGACTTATGGCCCTGGGGGGAAGGAGAGGGTGGGAAGAATTGAGAGGCTATGACTGACATATATTCACTACCATGTGTAAAAGAGATAGCTAGTGGGAAGCTGCTGTATAGCACAGGGAACTCAGCTCAGTGCTCTGTGATGACCTAGAGCAGTGCTATGATGGGGAATGGGAGGGAAGATCAGGAGGATGGGATATATGCATATATACAGCTGATTCACTTTGTTGTAAAGCAGGAGATAACACAACAGTAGAAAGCAATTACACTCCACTAAAAAAAAAAAAAAAAAGAAGAAGAAGAAGAAAATATCTACAAATAAACCTACCTAAAGACACAAAAGAACTGTACTGCAAAAACTATAAGATGTTGATGAAAGAAATTGAAGACCACATAAACAAATGATAAGATATACCATGTTCTTGGACTAGAAGAATCAACATTATTAAAACAATCATATTACCCAAGGCAATTTACAAATTCAATGCAGTATCTATCAAATTACCAATGGTATGTTTCACAGAACTGGAACAAAAATTGTTTAATCTGTATGGAAACATAAAAGACCCTCAATAGCCAAAACAATCTTGAGAAAGAACAGAACTGTCAAAATCATGCTCCCTGATATCAGACTATATTGCAGTCATCAAAACAGTATAGCACTTGCACAAAAACTGACACATAGATGAATGGAAAAGGGCCCAGAAACATGCCCACAATTATAATCATGACTGAAGCAGCAGCAGCATCAGCAGCAGCAACCTATGACAAAGGAGGCAAGAATATATGACAGAGAAAAGACTGTTTCTTCAATAAGCAGTTATGCAAAAACTGAACAGTTATGCATAAATGAATGAGATTAGAACATAGCAACCATATATAAAAATAAACTTAAAATGTATTAAAGATTTGCATTTCTCTAATAATGAGTGATGTTGAGCATCTTTTCATGTGTTTGGGAAAGTTGAGGCACCAGTGTTTCATATATTATATTCAGCTGATTGCTTATATTTTCCTTTGTTGTGCAGAAGCTTTTAATTTTAATTAGATCCCATTTGTTTATTTTTGCTTTTATTTCCAGAATTCTGGGAGGTGGATCATAGAGAAAGATCTAGTTTTTATAAAAGATACCATATATTTTAATTTTTGATTGATCTATATGTCTGTCTTTGTGCCAGTACCATACTGTCTTCATGACTGTGGCTTTGTAGTAGAGCCTGAAGTCAGGCAAGTTGATTCCTCCAGTTCCATTCTTCTTTCTCAAGATTGCCATACAAATCTTGAAATTATTTGTTCTAGTTCTGTGAAAATGTGGCTGGTAGCTTGATAGGGATTGCATTGAATTTGTAAATTGCTTTGGGTAGTATGCTCATTTTCACTATATTGATTCTTCCAATCCATGAACATGGTATCATCTATTAAAATCAGTGCTTTTAGAGGAAGATATATTCCTAAGTATTTTATTCTTTTCATTGCAATGGTGAATGGAATTGTTACAATGAGGTCAGAATAAAAATCTGCAAGCAATAAATGCTGGAGAGGGTGTGGAGAAAAGGAACCCTCCTACACTGTTGGTGGGAATGCAAACTAGTACAGCCACTATGGAGAACAGTGTGGAGATTCCTTAAAAATTGCAAATAGAACTATACAGAAAAGAGACACATGTACCCCAATGTTCATCGCAGCACTGTTTATAATAGCCAGGACATGGAAACAACCTAGATGTCCATCAGCAGATGAATGGATAAGAAAGCTGTGGTACATATACACAATGGAGTATTACTCAGCCGTAAAAAAGAATTCATTTGAATCAGTTCTGTTGAGATGGATGAAACTGGAGCCGATTATACAGAGTGAAGTAAGCCAGAAAGAAAAACACCAATACAGTATACTAACACATATATATGGAATTTAGGAAGATGGCAATGACGACCCTTGGACTCAGAGGGAGAGGGAGAGGGTGGGATGATTTGGGAGAATGACATTCTAACATGTATACTATCATGTGAATTGAATCGCCAGTCTATGTCTGACGCAGGATGCAGCATGCTTGGGGCTGGTGCATGGGGATGACCCAGAAAGATGTTATGGGAGGGAGGTGGGAGGGGGTTCATGTTTGGGAATGCATGTAAGAATTAAAGATTTTAAAATTTAAAAAAAAAAGAAAAAAAAAAGAAAAAAATAATAAATAAATATAAATTATAAAGATAGAAAAAAAAATGTATTAAAGATCTAAATGTAAGACTGGATACTATAAAAATCCTACCAAAAACATAGGCAAAATAATCTTTGATACAAAGTACAGCAACATTTTTTTTGCATCTGTTTCATAGGGTAAAGAAAACAAAAGTAAAAATAAATCAGATGTATTATTAATTAAACTTAAAAGCCTTTATACAGCCTTAAAAGCAAAGGGAACTATAAGCAAAATGAAAAGACATTTTACAAATTGGGAGAGTATATTTGCAAACAATGCAACAAACAAGAGGTTAATTTATAAAATACACAAACAGCTTATACAACTCAATATAAAAAAATGCACAGAAAACCTAAATAGACATTTCTCCAAAGAAGACATACAGATGGCCAATAGGCACATGAAAAGGCACATGAAAACTAAATTTTTCAAACCTTTTGGAATGGCCATCATCAAAAATTCCAAAATTAATAAATTCTGGAGAAGATGTGATAAAAGGGATCCCCCACACAAGGTAAATGGGAATGTAAATTGGCGCAACCACTGTGAAGAACAGTATGGAGGTTCCATAAAATACTAAAAAAAGAGCTGCCATATAATCCAATAATCCCACTCTGGGGCATATACCCAGAAAAGATTAAAACTCTAATTCAAAAAGACATACGTACCCCAGTGTTCACAGCAGCACTATTTACCAGTGCCAAGAAATGGAACCAATCTTAATGTCCATCAACAGGTGAATGCATAAAGCATACATTGCATACAGCATACATACATATAAATTCACATATATACATATACACACATATGAAATATTATATTACATATATAATGGAATGTTACTCAGCCATTGAAAAGAATGAAATAATGTCATTTATAGCAACATGAATGGGCCTAGAGATTATTATACTAAGTAAAGTAAGTCAGACTGAGAAAGACAAATATATGATATCACTTATATGTGGAATTTAAAGAAAAATAATGTAAAGGAACTTAATAACAAAACAGAACCAGACTCACAGACACAGAAAACAAACTTGTCATTATCAAAGGGGAAGTGAGGAAGAATAAATTGGGAAACAGTGATTAACAGACATACATCACTATATAAATAGATAATCAAGGACCTACTGTATAGCACAAGAAACTATATTCACTATCTTACAATAACCTATAGTGGAAAAGAATAGATAGATACAACTGAATTACTTTGCTTTATACCTGAAACATTGCAAATCAACTACACTTCAATAAAAAGGGTTTTATTTATTAGATGTTTTACATAAACTTCATGGTAACCATGAAAATAAATCTAGAGCAGAGATGCAAAAAAGAAAGGAAAAGGAAACTGAGAAAAATATAGAAAATCACCAAAATAAAATGACAGACAGAAATAATAGAAAAAAAAGAAGATACAGAGCAACCAGAAAAAAAAAAAATATGGAAATACTAAGCCTTTATTTGTCAATAATCACCCTAAACATAAATAGGCTGAATTCACCAATCATAACACAAAGTACATATAATACAAAACAACACCCAAATATATGCTCTACAGGAAACTCAATTCAGCTCTAAAGGTGAGCACAGATATAAAGGAAAGGGATGGAAGACAATACTCAAAGCAATGGCAGCCAACCATACTCATATGAAACAAAAGAGAATTCAAACCAAAAATGATAACAAGAGATAGAGATGGACACAGGGTAATGATAAAAGGTACAATTCATCAAGACTACACAAGAATTATCAATACACATTGCCTCCAGCACAGGAGTATCAACATATACAAACAATTATATTAAAATTATTTTTTAAATGCCTGGAGACAACAGAAAAGAAACTAAAATATAACAAAATATATCAGATGCATCAAATGTTGTACTAAGAGGAAAGTTTATAGCCAAGCAGATCTCTCTCAAGAAACAAGAAAAAATTTCAAATATATATTCTAACTTTTCACCTAAAAGAACTAGGAAAAAAAGAACAAAGTCCTAGAAGGAGGAAAATAATATAGATTGGAGCAGAAATAAAATGAGATGAAATTTTAAAATATAGTAGAAATGATCAATGAAATTATCAGCTGAATTTGAAAAGATAAAGCTTTAGCTAGAATCATGAAGGAAAAAAGAAGGAAGGTTCAAATAAACAAAATCCAAAATAAAAGGGAAGAAATAACAAAAGATATCATAGAATCACAAAAACACAAAGGATTATAAAAGAATACTATGAATAACTATACACCAACAAACTGCACAACCAAGAAGGAATGGATATATTCCTAGAATCATACAATATCCAAAGATTAAATCATAAAGAAATAAAAAAAATCTGAATAGATTGAAAACTGGTAAGGTAATTAAAACAGTAATCAAAAATCTCAATCTCACAAAAAATAAAATTCCAGACCCAAAACGGCTTTACAGGTAAATTCTACCAAATATTCAAAGAATACCGAATACGGATTCTTCCCAAACTCTTTGAAAAAATTATAAAAGAGGGATGTTTCTAACTCATTTTATGAAACTAACATTACCCTGATACCTAAACCAGACGAGTGCACACACAGAAAAGAAAATTACAGATCAACCTCTCTGATGAACATTTATGTAAATATTCTCAACAAATATTAAAATTAATACAACAATGCATTTAAAAATCATAAGTCATGATCAAGTGGGATTTATTCCTGGTCAACATCTGCAAATCAATGTGAGATATACATGTTGAGATGCGTATATATAAATATATAAATAAGTATATATATACACACACAGATGAGTGTATACAGACATATATACCACATTAAAAAATGAAAAATAAATATCATATGTCCAACTCAATATATACGGAAAAGCATTTGACAAGATTCAACACACATTTATGACAAAAATCTCTCTACAAAATAGGTACAGAAGAGAGTACTTCAATGTAATGAAGGCCTAGAAGACAGACAGAAATGGAAAGATATTCCATTATTATGGATTAACACTGTTAAAAGTTTGGAAGAATTAACATTGTTAAAAAAAATGCTACCTAGGGCATCTACAGATTCAACACAATCCCTGTAAGAATTCCAACATTTTTCTAGAAACAGAATAAAAAGTCCTAAAATGTACATGAAACCATAAAAGACACAGAGAGACTAAAGCAATTCCATAAAAAGGACAAAAATAAAGATATCACACTGATTTAAAATTATATCACAAAGCTATAATAATTAAAATAGCATAACATTGACAGAAAAACATACCTAGAGCTCACCAGAATAAAATTGAGAGCCCAGATAGACCTACAAATATACAGAAAATTAATTTATAACAAATGAGCAAAGAAGATACAACTGACAAAGGGTAGTATTCAATGAAAGGCAGTGTGAAAACTGGACAGTCAAATGAAAAATAATAAAATTAGACCACTATTTTATGCCATATATAATCATCAACTCAAAGTAGATTACAGAGTAAATATAAGACTCAAAACTATAAAAGGACTAGAAAAAAGCATGGACAGTATAGACAGTTTGTTATCGATCTTAACAATATCTATCTGGATGTCTCCAAGAAAAGAGAAAGGATCGCAAAAATAAACAAATGGGGCTACATCAAACTAAAAAGCTTCTGAACAGCAAAGGAAATGACTAACAAAGTGAAAACACCTAATGGAATGGGAGAAGACATTTGCAAACCCTACATTAAATAAGGGCTTACTATCCAAAATATCACTACGAACAAAGCTAGTGGAGGTGATGGAATTCCAATTGAGCTATTTCAAATCCTGAAAGATGATGCTGTGAAAGTGCTACACTCAATATGCCAGCAAATTTGGGAAACTCATCAGTGGCCACAGGACTGGAAAACGTCAGTTTTCATTCCAATCCCAAAGAGAGGCAATGACAAAGAATGCTCAGACTACCACACAACTGCATTAATCTCAAACGCTAGTAAAGTAGTGCTTAAAATTCTCCAAGCCAGGCTTCAGCAATATATGAACCATGAAATTCCAGATGTTCAATCTGGTTTTAGAAAAGGCAGAGGAACCAGAGATCAAATTGCCAACATCTGCTGGATCATCAAAAAAGCAAGAGAGCTCCATAAAAACATCTATTTCTGCTTTATTGACTATGCCAAAGCCTTTGACTGTGTGGATCACATAAACTCTGGAAAATTCTGAAAGAGATGGGAATACCAAACCACCTGACCTGCCTCCTGAGAAATCTGTATGCAGGTCAGGATCAACAGTTAGAACTGGACATGGAACAACAGACTGTTTCCAAAAAGGAAAAGGAGTGTGTCAAGGCTGTATATTGTCACCATGCTTATTTAACTTCTATGCAGAGTACATCATGAGAAACGTTGGACTGGAAGAAGCACAAGCTGGAATCAAGATTACCGGAAGAAATATCAGTAACCTCAGATATGCAGATGACACCACCCTTATGGCAGAAAGTGAAGAAGAACTAAAGAGCCTCTTGATGAAAGTGGAAGAGGAGAGTGAAAAAGTTGGCTTAAAGCTCAACATTCAGAAAACTAAGATCATGGCATCCGGTCCCATCACTTAATGGGAAATAGATGGGGAAAGAGTGGAAACAGTGACTGACTTTATTTTTCTGGGCTTCAAAATCACTGCAGATGGTGATTGCATCCATGAACTTAAAATACGCTTACTCCTTCAAAGGAAAGTTATGACCAACCCAGACAGCATATTAAAAAGTAGAGACATTACTTTACCAACAAAGGTCCATCTAGTCAAGGCTATGGTTTTTCCAGTGGTCATGTATGGATGCGAGAGTTGGACTATAAAGAAACCTGAGTGCAGAAGAATTGATGCTTTTGAACTGTGGTGTTGGAGAAGACTCTTTAGAGTCCCTTGGACTGCAAGGATATCCAACCAGTCCATCCTAAAGGAAATCAGTCCTGGGTGTTTATTGGAAGGATTGATGTTGAAGCTGAAACTCCAATACTTTGGCCACCTGATACGAAAAGCTGACTCACTGGAGAAGATCCTGATGCTGGGAAAGATAGATGGCAGGAGGAGAAGGGGACGACAGAGAATGAGATGGTTGAATGGCATTATCAACTCAATGGACGTGGCTTTGGGAGGACTCTGGGATTTCGTGATGGACAGGGATGCCTGGTGTGCTGTTTTCATGGGGTCACAAAGAGTCAGACATGACTAAGCAACTGAACTGAACTAATCCAAAACATAAAGGAGAACTCAGAAAACTCAACAACAACAAAACCTGTTCAAAAAATGGAGGAAGGATCAAAGATTATGATTTTCCAAAGAATTTCTGATTGGGCTGCATAAGTAGGAATGCAAGTGATACCAGAATAACAGGCAAGTTTGGTCTTAGAATACAAAATGAAGCAGGACAAAGGCTAACAGAGTTTTGTTAAGAGAACACACTGGTCAGCAAAGACTCATTTCCAACAACCCAAGAGATGAGTCTACATATGGATGTCACCAGACGGTCAAAACTGAAATCAGATTGATTATGTACTTTGTAGCTGAAGAAGGAGAAACTCTATAGAGTCAGCAGAAACAAGACCTAGAATGACCGTTTCTCAGGTCATAAGCTCCTTATTTCAAAATTCAGGTTTAAATTGAAGGAAGTAGACAAAAACCACTAAGCCATTCAGGTATTACCTAAATTAAATCCCTCAGGATTATACAGTGGAGGTGATGAATAGATTCAAGGGATTAGATCTGGTAGACAAAGTGTCTGAAGAACTATGGATGGAGGTTTGTAACATTATACAGGAGGCAGTAACCAAAAATATCTGAAAGAAAAAGAAATGCAAGAAGGCAAAGTGGTTGTCTGAGGAGGCTTTACAAATAGCTAAGCTAAGAAGACAAGCAGAATGCAGGGGAGAAAGGGAAAGATATATCCAACTGAATGCAGAGATTCAGAGAACGGAAGGAGAGATAAGAAAGCTTTTTTAAATGAACAATGCAAAGAAATAGAGGAAAATAACAGATGAGAAAGACTATATATCTTTTGTGGAAAATTGGAGGCATTAAGGGAACATTTAATGCAAGGATGGGCACAATAAAGGACAGAAACTATGATACCACTCTAATAACAGAAAGTGAAGAGGAACTAAAAAGCCTCTTGATGAGGGTGAAAGAGAAGAGTGAAAGAAGCTGGCTTAAACCCAACATTAAAAAAACTAAAATCATGGCATCCTTTCCCATCACTTCATGGCAAATAGAAGGGGAAAAATTGGAAGCAGTGACAGAACTTACTTCCTTGGACTCCAAAATCACTGTGGATGGTGACTGCGGCCATGAAATTAATATATGCTTGCTCCCTAGAAGGAAAGCTAAGACAAACCTAGACAGGATAACATATTAAAAAGCAGAGACAGCAGCCTCCAAAATGAATACCACAATCACAGAAAGTTAACTAAAATGAAAAGAATAGTATTATGTCCCAGATGAAGGAAAAAGATAAATTCTCAGAAAGACAACAAAATGAAGTGGAGATAAACTTTCCAGAAAAAAAAATTCTGAATAATGACAGATAAGATGGTCCAGGATTTCAGAAGAGAATGGAGAAGATGCAAGAAATAATTAGCAAAGACCAAGAAGAACTAATGATGGACTTTGGCATCATTAGATGGTTGGATGGCATGACCGACTCAATGGACATGAGTTTGAGCAAATTCTGGGAAGTTGGTGATGAACTGGCAAGCCTGGTGTGCTATAGTTCATAGGGGAGCAAAGAGCCAGACATGACTGAGCCACTGAACTGAACTGAACTGAACTAAGAACTAAAGAATAAACAAACAGAGATTAACAATATACTAGAAGGATTCAACAGTAGAATACTGAGTTGGAAAATATGGTAAGTTACCTGGAAGACAGAATGGTGGAAATCACTGCTGCAAATCAGAATATAAAAAGCAGAGACATCACGTTGCAGAGAAAGGTCCATATAGTCAAAGCTATGGTTTCTCCAGTAGTTATGTACAGCTGTGAGAGTTGGGCCATATAGAATGGTGAGCACCAAATAACTTATGCTTTTGAATTGTGGTGCTGGAGAAGACTCTTAAGAGTCCCTTGGACTGTGAGGAAATCAAACCAGTCCATCATAAAGGAAATCAACCCTGAATATTCACTGGAAGAACTGATGCTGAAGTTGAAGCTCCAATACTTTGGACAACTGATATGAAGAGCCAACTCAATGAAAAAGATCCCGATGCTGGGAAAAATTGAAGGCAAAAGGAGAAGGGGGCAGAAGAGGATAAGATCTGTGGTGGATTCACGTTGATGTATGGCAAAACCAATACAATACTGCAAAGTAATTAAACTCCAATTAAAATAAATAAATGTAAAAAAAATTATAAATAAAAGATTATTAAATACCATCACCAAGTCACTGAACATGAGTTTGAGCAAACTTCGGACAGTAGTTGAGGATGGAAGAGCCTGGTGTGCTGCAGTCCATGGGGTCACAAACAACAACAACAACAACAAAATTCATGCACAAATTCCACTAAAGTTGAACATGTTCTATCTTCTAGGTACTTTGAACCTTTGTTCTCATTAGTATATCACTATGCTTTCCCATAATACAAGTGATCCTTATCATTATTAATAATAAACTATACAGCATTCTTAATTTTACACATTCCCAAGCTAACTAACCTACCAGAAATCTTTAAAAGATTAATAAATTCAGTTAATATTTCAAAATGAAAACAAAGTCATGTCTGACAGTCTAAAGTTCTATGCATCATAAACTCTGTATGTTTTTCTAATATAAATATCGACACATATACACAATGTATGCATAAATACATACATATATAGTATAATCCACTGTCTTACTTCACAAGTAATGTTGTCTTAAGTATTTTCCTTAATCTGTCATATACTGTATGTGCTTATTTTTTTCTAAGCCTCAGATTTTATAAAAGAAACGAGCACTAAATATGTTTTGCAAATATATATCATTCATTTTTAAAACATTTTCATTATGGCAAAGCAATACTCAGTCAACATAAAGATAAGCATTATTTTTTTCTTTACCTCTACAGATGGGAACAGGAAAATCCCATGAGGCTGTATTTACTGAATTGGCTATACAGGTGAGTTGAGGGTGGCCATCGAGGATATACCCAGTTACACAGCTGTAGCGGATCTTGTCCCCAACATCAAATCTTGTACCATATAGCACACCTTTGGGTGGAACTCCTGGATTTCCACAAGAGCTACTCTGCAATTCTACAGAATAGAAGGAAAAGGAGTTTACAGTTATTTTAATACATATTTTTATGTTTTAGATTTATAAAATTACATGTAGATACAAATGTCCTTTGCACCAAGCCTGGCTTGCTGTGATTCATGTGGTCACAAAGAGTCGGACACGACTCAGCGACTGAACTGAACTGAACTGATGCTTAAAGTATACAATTATACAAATATAAGAGATTTTTAAAAAATAATATTCATCCCAGAGAAAAATACATTTTCGCCTAAAGAGAAAAAAACGTTTCACAGAAATAGAAGAAGTTATAGAATTTAATGAAGTTAAGGGGGAATAGTATTTCCTAAATTTTCTACTAGATTATTTACATTTATACTACAAATCATGATCAACAGAAATACAAATAGTAAGGAATAAATGGACTAAAAGATATTCCAGTTTGAGTAAAGTTAACTTTGATTTAGTTTAAATAGTATTATACAAATTGTAATTAACTACTGCCGCTGCTGCTGCTGCTAAGTCGCTTCAGTCGTGTCCGACTCTGTGTGATCCCGTAGACGGCATCCCATCAGGCTCCACCATCCCTGGGATTCTCCAGGCAAGAACACTGGAATGGGTTGCTATTTCCTTCTCCAATGCATGAAAGTGAAAGTGAAGTTGCTCAGTCGTGTGGGACTCATAGCGACCCCACGGACTGCAGCCTGCCAGGCTCCTCTGTCCATGGGATTTCCCAGGCAAGAGTACTGGAGTGGGGTGCCATTGCCTTCTCCATGTAATTAACTAGGTAATTAATTAACTAATATTAATGAAAGCTGGATAAGAGTATGTAATAGGAGCCCTGTACTATTTTCATAATTTACCTGAAAGTCTAAACTTATTGCAAAATAAAAAGCTAAAAAAGACATTGCAATGCAAAAATAAAGTATGTTTCCAATTTAACCTGATATTTGCTCAGTTAGTAAAGTGGATGATATCACTTTACACTAAATCAAATAATTATAAACCATTATAAAGCTGAAAAATCAATAAAAATATTAAGTAAAAATACCAAAATAAAAAACACTTTATAAAATGTAGTAGCAACTGTATAAAATCAACAATCATTTATTGAAAATTCGTGCAGTAAACAAAGTTGAAATTTTATATTTTTACCTACAATATGCACATAGTACTTTTGAGAGTATTTCTTAAGTGAAAAAAATTTTTGTTTAATTTTTCAATGGTAATGACAAGAAAAAATCAGTGATGAATTTTAAATGAGGTCAATCAATGAATGAAGTATTGAAGATTCATAGAACTTTCCTTATATACATTAGAAATAAAGCATATACTTTCAGTTTAAAGCAATTATTTAAAGTTCTCAAACCTAGAAATGCAAAGAACTTGACTATTATTAATTAAATATCAATGGTTTCTATAAATAACAGTTAATTCATTAAGCTACCTTAGCATTTAATTATACATTGCAAACTACTATTTACAAAATATTTTAAATATCTGTAACCATGGTTAATGATTTTTAATATTTCACTTTACCATTTCATAAAGTCAAATTCTACAGTTCATTTTTGGTAAAATTTAACACATTTATTTCCTGCAAATTTTCAGTCATTTTTTACAAAATATTTTTGAAATGAATAATTTATTTTGGAATAGTTAATTTTTTAGAAAATTTAGTTGATTAATAGATGAGCTGTTTGCTGCAAGAGAGGGGAGGTTAATAAGTTTTGATGAAATGAGTTAAGAATTCAATCCCTTGAATATAGTAAAGAAAAAGGAAATACTTTTAATGAAACTACCACTTGTGTTTTTAGAATCAATCCATTCCTTCCCTCTCACCCCCCAAGAAATAATTGAGGTCAGGACTTCAATTATCATGAACTTCTACATCTAGGGAAAAAGGAGTTTCCAAATTATTTCACAAGAAGCTTTAGGTGTAGAAATGAAAGGAAAGAAAGAAAAAGGCTCTAAATAGTTGCTATGCTCAAATTTAACTTTTAATTACATGAACAAATAAACATTACACAGAAAAAAGTACTAAAGCAAAGAGAAAACATACGAAGTGAATCAGTGAATGAATAATAACACTGATCCGAGTTTTAAAAGATTACCTAATCTTATCTCTTGCCTTGTGGTTGAATTACATCAAAAACAAAGACAGATAATAATTTAGGCTGTTTCAAAATTAAAGTAAAAAAATAATAATTCCAAAATATATCTGGTTCTCCTCTTCAGGAAACTGCTGCTATTGTTTGCCCTTGTTCTTTGACCTTCATTAAAAATAACCTACCCATCATCCTCTGTACATTGAGGCATTCATGAACACATTATTAAGAACTTTCACATTCAGGTTTAATAGATCCCAATTGTATAGCCACTGCTCATAATTTCTATTTTTTGTCCCCTCCCAACCCTTTAATTTGGGACTTCTCTCTCTATGCTGTTTATGTCCATTTTAAAACGCAGAGCCAAGAAATATACGTTATTAGCTGGAAGAATTATATGCTTCCCAGATGGTGATAGTGGTAAAGAATCTATCTGTCAATGCAGGAGATGTACTGAGACAGATGTGGTTTGATCCCTGGGTCCGGAAGATTCCTTGGAGTAGGAAATGGCAACCCACTCCGGTATTCTTGCCTGGAAAATCCCATGGACAGAGGAGCCTGATGGGGAACATACCATTGGGTCGCACAGAGTTGGAAGAGTAGCCCACCATTCTAAAAAAATGCTATATTCTGATTAAACATGCATGTTTTATTCTTGATTTTTCTAAATAGCATTGCAATGTGAACTTTTAAATAATATTAGCTTTTTTCATTACTATAAGAGTTGTAAAACTAGCTAACATAGATTAATTTTTAAACACTGCTTCTACCAGCAATCAAGAGTTTGAATTTCAAGAGAAAATCCATGAAGATATACATGGAGAGTTAGGCTCAGTAATACACGTTGCAAAGTAATCATTATTATACATGGTATTTACAATAAGTAATGATTTTGTTTATTATAAAATCATCCTTAAGGAAAATAGAGATCTAAGCATAAAACAAAGAATTTTCATGTAATTCATTAAATGTACCTGCCAGCTAACAACACTGTGCTTGTCACTTCAATGTGTTTCTGAAACAGATGATTACATCTAAGCAGAATTGCCAAAGAGACTATAGCCATCTTTCTTCACCAACATATGACACTAATATGTTAATCAAAGGCTTAGGTGATTAAAACAAAGCTATAGAGCCAGATAAATCCCACTTAATATTCAGTAATGCAAAGATTAAAATGGGACTGGAGTGTGTTGGGAGGAAGTACTATAAAGTTATTTTCAGCAAGACTGTTGGTTGAGCATTGATCAAATTAGTTAATGTAAAGATTACTAAATAAAAGAAACTCCCTATGTACTGAAGCTTCATTTGAATTAGTCTTGGAATTATGCCATAGGATCATGTTTATAAGACAAAACTGAAATACTTAGGGTGGGCAGATTAGTGAATTGAGAAGATCAATAGAAAACATGTCTAAAGACTTTATACTCAAATATGTCTCTAAAAATGTCAGATTTTCATGTAATTTTACTGCTCAATCCAGAACAAATGATTGTGAATTTGTTTAAAAGCTGTGTTTTTTATCTTCCTTTCTCACAGATATTGAAATTATCAGCAAATAATAGGCAGGAATTTGGTAACAAATATTCTAAGGTGTAAAGGATTGTTGATACAGCAAGAATTACTTGGGAGAAATCCAAGATAAACAAAAATCCAATTGTTAATATAGAGATTATAATTTAGTGGCATTCATCTATATCAATTAAAAAGGAAACAAAAATATATTACTTGGTAAGTGACAATTAATTTATTCATCAGAAGCTCTTGAGGTTTACCATTAACAATGCTCTATGATATGTACCAGTGTAAAACACCATCTTCCTTGCTTTCTAAAAATCAACAGTTTGAGGAATCTAATATCCTCAGTCACTGAAAACAACTCTAAACCATATTCTGCTTTAAGCATTTATTTTCACACCTTCAGTTCAGTTCAGTTGCTCAGTCATGTCAGACTCTTTACGACCCCATGAACCGCAGCATGCCAGGCCTCCCTATCCATCACCAACTGCCGGAGTCTACCCAAACCCATGTCCATTGAGTCAGTGATGCCATCCAACTATCTCATCCTCTGTCATCCCCTTCTCCTCCTGCTCTCAATCTTTCCCAGCATCAGGGTCTTTTTAAATGAGTCAGCTCTTCGCATCAGGTGGCCAAAGTATTGGAGTTTCAGCTTCAACATCAGTCCTTCCAATGAACACCCAGGACTGATCTTTTTTAGAATGGACTGGTTGGATCTCCATGCAGTCCAAGGGATTCTCAAGAGTCTTCTCCAATACGACAGTTCAAAAGCATCAATTCTTTGGCACTCAGCTTTCTTCCAACTCTCACATACATACATAACTACTGGAAAAACCATAGCTTTGACTAGACAGATCTTTGTTGGTAAAGTAATGTCTCTGCTTTTTAGTATGCTGTCTAGGTTGGTCACAACTTTCCTCACAAAATACCCAGCATCATATATGATTTCCCTCATTGTACAGAAAGGGAAATTGGGAATCAAGTAACTTTCCACAGGCCACCCAGCTAGTAAGTTGTAGACTTGGGTATGTCTCTAACTTAAAAGTCTTAGATCATTGCACAGGCACATGCTGTTACCCAATGAAAAGTGATGTTCGTTCCACAAATGTTTATTAAGCAGTTGTCATGGGCAATGTTTGGGGGACTGTTGTTATTCAGTCGCTCAGTTGTGTCCAGCTCTTTGTAATCCTATGGACTACAGCACACCAGGCTCCTTTGTCCTTCACTATCTCCTGGAGTTTCCTCAAATTCATGTCTATTAAGTCGGTGATGCTACATAACTCGCTCATACTCTTACCACCCCCTTCTCTTAGTTTTGCAAATGACAGACATGGCTCTTCCTTAAATGATGCTAACCAATGAAATAAATGACTACAGAGTATTAATTATAATGTAGTAATTGGGATAACAGAGACCCCATTTCAATTCCTAGGTCAGAAAGATCCCCTGGAGAAGGGTTAGGCTACCCACTCCAGTATTTCTGGGCTTCCCTGGTGGCTCAGACAATAAAGAATCCGCCTGCAGTGCAGGAGACCTGGATTTGATTCTTGGGTTGGGAAGATCCCCTGGAAGAAGGGAAGGCAATCCACTCCAGTATTCTTGCCTGGAGAATCCCCATGGACAGAGAAGTCTGCAGTTCTTGAGGTCACAAACAGTCAGATTGAGCAACTTAGCATGTAGGCAGTTGGGATAAAAGAAACATATAGGCTTAAATAAAAGTATATAATTGAGAAAGTTTAATTAGATTATGACATAAGTTTTAAAAACAGGACAGAGCCTTAGCTAGAGCAGGGATTCCTAACTCCTGGGCTGCAGTCTGATACAAATCTGTTAGGAACCAAGTATGTTCACCTCTTGAACACAGCAGGAGGTGAGTGGAGGGCTACTGAGCAAAGCTTCATCTACCACTCCCCATCGCTCGCATCACTCCCTGAACCATTCCCTCTTCCACCCCAGTCCATGGAAAATTTGTCTTTCACAAAACCAGTCCCTGGTGCCAAAATCTTTAGGGAGCTAGAGGGGAAAAAATATGAGAATTATCAAGCATATTCAACACTTTAATGTATCAGAATCAAAGAACTCTAATAGTTATTAGAATTGAAAATACAGTGAAGATAGTTCTATGGCTGTGGTAAGGTTGAAACTAAATTTGTATAAAAGTATTCCAAAAGGGTTGGCCAAAAAACAGGTTTATGTAGTGAATATACTGGAGAAGGAAATGGCAACCAACTCCATATTCTTATCTGGGAAATCCTGTGAACACAGCCTGGTGGGCCACAGTCCATGGAGTCACAAGGAGTCAGACATGACAGTGACTAAACAGCAACAGCAGTGAATCTATTTAACATGCATATGTCATCAATAGAAAAGAGAGCTTTTCCATCATAAAATGTTACTGTGAGATACTATAAGCACTTCCAAAGAGAAAAACTGAGAGTAAATAACTGGAATCCCTAAATGTATATATGAGCAGAGATTTTCATAGTATGTATGATATGTACACTGTGAGTTTACTAATATATAGTAATTCAATTTAATATGAAAAACTGCATTAAATAGGATCACCAAAATTAATTTTAAAAAATAATAACAACCAAAATAATGTATGTATACTATTTGGATTGGGGAGTATCAACTGTAAAGGGCTGTTGATAAGATTACACAAAATAATATATATATAGGTCATTTATATGCTGAGCGAGCACTTACTACATGGTAGACATTATTAGCTCAACAAACTGCAACTTTACTATTATTGCAATTAATTTTGCATTTGAGACATCTTAATTAGGTGTGATTAAGTTATGATCTACTAAAGTTAGGGTCATGACTTCACTGTAGATAAAAATGTCACTTGCCATATCAGTAAACAAAAGATGTTGCAGCCATCAAGCCATGAGCCACTGCATCCACACCCAGTTGTGCACCTTTAGGCAACTGAGGATGAAGAAATAAAGAAAATTGACCTTTCACCTCTTATGATTAAGGTAAGGTTCAGGTTAAGACTCTTTGTACCTGTTAAAGTACAAATTAAAGGAATGATTTCAATGAGTCTGTATCTATGCATTTTTATACACATAGGAAAGTGCTAAATTCATTAACCTGAGATGTCTAGTTTTTCTATAATAGTAATATTTTTTGTGTTCCAACTATCCATTGTTATGGGATTTTGGTTTTCTGTTTTTGAGTTTTTGTTTTTGTTTTGTTTTGTTTTGTTTTGTTTTTGCAAAAACTTCTATGTATAGTGGCTCTTCCCTTACCTCATCAGAACAGTCCCTCAGAGCTATCTGAGAGATTCTCTCTCTGGCTTAAGTTGTCAGTATGTATGGCAAATTAAACATAATTCTCAACTTTTAGGTTATGCATGGTTTTCAGTCAACATTATTAAATGCTAATTATTCAAGGTGTAATCTCAAACTCCTGGCTTCCCCATGGCACAGCAGTAAAGACAACTCAGGAGACACAGGTTTGATCCCTGGTTGCAACCTAACATGTTCCCAATAAGTTAAAGAATAAAAAGTTAAAAAGACAATTTAAATCCTGAGAGTATATATAGAAGACTATAAAAGAACAGAATCATATTTTTCTTGGAGAAATTCAGTAAAACTCTGCCAAGTAATTCAGAAAAAGATAAGTGATTTATATTAACAAACACATTAAAACAAACTTGGGTCTAAAAAAATAAATCCCCATTTGCTAGGAACACATGGGTACTTGTGAAAGGCAAGATACTTAGCAAAAAATCAAAAGGAAACCTGACCTTGAAAACTGGAATGAAAATCAAATGAAAAATAATGGATACCATGACTATACAATTGCATAGTTATTCAATCAAATAGATGAAGCATGATCCTGCTGAGATCAATTAACAATGCTCTAAAATATTGTGAAATTATATCTACTAAGGAAGTAAAATCATGTTGTTTATACTTCTTACAGAAAATTAATCTCAGGGTTTTACTTCCCAGGTGATTAAAAATAATTTAGAGGAGTGTAACATCAAGTTTAACCACCTTAGTACCTCTCATCCTGAGACTACCAAGCACTTAACTAATACATTTAAAAAACATTTTTTGTAGTACAAGATGTTCTTTTATCACAGATACTGAGCCATTTCACTCACATAGGACATAAATGGTCTTTGAGAATTCATTGGAGACTCTGGTTTGACTAAACATTTTGTGAATATTTTGAATCAGTCATTCTATTTATCATGTGCCCAAAGACTTTTATTTCAGTATATATAATCAAATAGAATTTACTTCTTTACACATTTGCCTATTAACATCTTGAAACAGGGGCTCTAATTCATCTTTGTGTATCAATAACTTGGTACACTGTGTGGTAATTTGGCAAGCAAACAAAGGATTGCTCAATCAATTGAGTTATCTCTTTTGATAGAAAAATATAAAAGATGATCATCACAGAGTTTATAGGAGTAATGTTTAGACAGCAAACAGTAGAGAGCAACAGGTGCAATAGAAAAGAATAGAAGGCATATAATGAATTAAACGTGTATCATAATAAGCAAAGAAATACATTGGCACCATCTTGTATGGGCAAAATTACATAGTTGTGTCATTCAAAACTGTTTTCTTATGCAAACATATTAACTGAAAAAAGTCAGTTTCTAATCATGAAAATAAATCCTCAGCTGCTGGTCATACCACAGTTCTCAATGGGATTTTAGAGATGGGGCAAACATTAGGCCACATTTCTCATTTTAGAAGTCATCCTGAAGCTTCAAAAAGTCTCAGATTTAGCAATCAAAAGGATAAATTCCCATTTTAAAAAATTATTTTAACTTAATGAAAAGGAAGTCAAACTACTGATGTAGAAAAATAAGAAATAAAAGCAGAGGAAAGGCTAACAGAGTGTTGCCAAGAGAGTGCGCTGGTCATAGCAAATACTTTCCTCCAAAAACACAAGAGACGACTCTACACATGGACACGACTAGATGGTTAATACAGAAATCAGATTGATTATATTTTTTGCAGCCAAAGATGAAAAACCTCCACAGAGTCAGCAAAAACAAGACCAGGAGCAGACTGTGGCCCAGATCATGAATTCCTTATTGCAAAATTCAGATTTAAATTGCAGAAAGTAGGGAAAACCACTAGACCATTCAGGTATGATCTAAATCAAATTCCTTATGATTATACAGTGGAAGGGACAAATAGAATCAAGGAAATATATGTGATAGAAAGAGTGCCTAAAAAACTATAGAAGAGGTTCATAACATTGTACAGGAGGCAGTGATCAAAACCATTACCAAGAAAAAGAAAATCAAAAATGCAAAATGGTTGTCTGAGGAAGCCTTACAAATAGTTGAGAAAAGAAGAGAAGTGAAAGGCAAAGGGAAAAGGAAAGAAATACCCATCTGAATGCAGAGTGCCAAAGAATAGCAAGGAGAGAGAAGAAAGCCTTCCTCAGTGAGCAATGCAAAGAAATAGAGAAAAAAAAAAAAAAAAAAAAAACAAAAACAAAAAAACAATAGAATGGGAAAGACTAGAGATCTCTTCAAGAAAATTAGAGATACCAAGGGAACATTTCATGCAAACATGAGCACAATAAAGGACATAAACAGTATGGATCTAACAGAAGCAGAAGATATTAAGAGGTTGAAAAAATACACAGAAGAACTATACAAAAAAGATCTTCACAACCCAGATAACCATGATGGTATAATCAATCACCTAGAGCCAGATATCCTGGAGTGCAAAGTAAAGTGGGCCTTAGAAAGCATCACTATAAACAAAGCTAGTGGAGATGACAGAATTCTAGTTGAGTTATTTCAAATCCTCTAAGATGATGCTGCAAAAGTGCCACACTCAGTATACCAGCAAATTTGGAAAACTCAGCAGTGGCCACAGGGCTGAAAAAGGTCAGTTTTCATTCCAATCCTAAAGAAGTGCAATGCCAAAGAATGTTCAACTACCACACAGTTGCACTCATTTCACATGCCAGCAAGGTCATGCTCAAAATCCTCCAAGCTAGGTTTCAACAGTATGTGAACCAAGAACTTCCAGAGATACAAGCTGGATTTAGAAATTGGCAGAGGAATCCAAATCAAATTACCAACATTCTTTGGATCATAGAAAAAGCAAAGGAATTCCAGAAAATCATCTACCTCTGTTTCATTGACTGTGCTAAAGCCTTGACTGTGTGGAACACAACAAACTGGGAAATTCTTAAAAGATACGGGAATAACAGACCACCATACCTGCCTCTTGAGAAATCTGTATGCAGGTCAAAAAGCAACAGTCAGAACCAGACATGAAACAACAGACTGGTTACAAATTGGGAAAGGAGTATATCAAGGCTGTATATTGTCATCTTGCTTATTTACTTATATGTAGAGTACATCATGTGAAATGCTGGGCTGGATGAAGTACAAGCTGGAATCAAGATTGCTGGCAGAAATATCAATAACCTCAGATATGCAGATAACACCAGCCTTATGCCAGAAAGCGAAAAGGAACTAAAGAGCCTCTTGACAAAGGTGAAAGAGTAGAGTGAAAAAGCTGGATTAAAGCTTTCATCCAAAAGCTTTTTGAATATTTTGAAAATGAAGATCATGGCATCCTGTCCCATCACTTCATGGCAAATAGATGGGGAAATGATAGAAGCAGTGAAAGATTTTATTTTCTTTGACTCCAAAATCACTGCGGATGGTGACTGCAGCCATGAAATTAAGATGCCTGCTCCTTGGAAGAAAGCTATGAAAAATTTAGACAGCATATTAAAAAGCACAGACATTACTTTGCTGACAAAGATCCATACAGTCAAATCTATGTTTTTAACCAGTAGTCTTGTATGGATGTGAGAGCTGGACCATAAACGAGGCTGAGCACCAAAGAATTGATGCTGTTGAATTGTGGCATTGGAAAAGACTCTTGAGAGTACCTTGTACTGCAATGAGATCAAACCAGTCAATCCTAAATGAAATCAACCCTGAATATCGCTGGAAAAACTGATGCTGAAGCTGAAGCTCCAACACTCTGGCCACTTGATGGGAAGAACTGACTCACTGGAAAAGACTGTGATGCTCAGAAACATAGAAGGCAGGAAGAGAAAGGGACAACAGAGGATGAGATGGTTGGATGGCATCACTGACTCAATGGACATGAGTTTGAGCAAGCTCCAGTAGATGGTGATGGACAGAAAAGTCCTGCATGCCACAGTCCATGGGGTCGCAAAGAGCTGGACATGACTGAGTGATTGAACAACAAGAACAAATCTGCCTAAGTGGAAAATAGATTACTAGACTGATTGTAGGGGAGGGGAGCAATATGCATATAAATAGAATGGATTGTGTTGGCCAAAAAGTTCATTTGGGTTTTTCATGGCCAACCCAATATTTCAAGCAAGAGAAGGACAAAAGTCTATTGCCACCTTTTTTCTTT
This sequence comes from Ovis aries, assembly GCF_016772045.2. Taxonomy (NCBI): domain Eukaryota; kingdom Metazoa; phylum Chordata; class Mammalia; order Artiodactyla; family Bovidae; genus Ovis; species Ovis aries. The sequence continues at coordinate 64,169,500 of NC_056062.1, read as the reverse complement.
TTTTTTAATTAAGATAATTTTTGGCTGGGCTGATATTTTCAAAGGAAGTTAGTGTGAAATAGTGGAAATTTCAGTGTAAATCAAACATATAAAATTATATGCTACCTAGGTAACATCATTCTACTTTGATACTGAGGTAGGGCCCATAGGCAATAGAGATAAGTTTTGCGAGTTAGATCAAGAGTAATGGTTAAACAGAAAAATCCACTCCACAATATCAACAGACAGTAATTTACTGGATATGTACTTTTGTTCTGTGATTAAGAGGCAATTAATGTTCTTTCAATTTCAAATATCAGTGCCCTTTTGGCAAAATAAATTTTACGACCTAAAATGAACTTATGAAGAACAGTATTTTTGTTTTGTAAACTATCATCGTTGGAATGATATGGGTGGAAAGGTCATGTAAAATGAAAAAAATGTTATGATTATTTAAACCTAACTACATCCTGTATTGCTACCAGATAAATACAGGCTTTCTTAACAAAGCCAAAGAAAATTAGAGAATGAAAATATATTAGCAGTCATCCTCACTTTAATGTTTCTAGAAATGGAATAATGCTACATCTGGCAGTGGTAGCATTTGACAGTTTGCTTCAGAACAACAGGAAAACATGAATAGACTTTCCTCTTTATATGACAGAATTGGGACAAGTAGCATTATTAAGACTTTTTGGATAAAAGTAACTTAATTCTTTAAAATGATGTGTCATACTGATTACAGATAACTTACTAGACTATGTCTTTCTCCAATAGGAGTGAGAAATACCATTATATTTCAGCAATTAATCAGTTATCAAATAATTACTGAATCCCAAGGTAGAACTATCAAAGGGCTATAAAAAACAGGTCACCATTGCTGTTGTTTAGACCTTATAACTCAATTGGAAACATAAAACATGCATAACAGAATCTTCTGGCAATTAAGTAATAAAACTGATTTCATAAGCTGAAAATTTTTTTAATATATATTTATACAAAAGGAAGGATAGAGTATGAAGTGAGATGAGTAGGATTTTAGTTGGAGAGGATTCAAGAGAAGTCAAATAAATCACATGATAAAGACTCAGAGGCTTAATGTACAAGATGCGATCAGCGCAATAAACAAAATTAATGGCTTAAGCAGAATACCATATACATGAAAAAACACTTCAGAAAATAATTTTAGGGTTAATAATTTTAGTTCCCCCAAAATCAATGCTATGCTAATGCTGCCAAAAGGCCCCAAAATGAAATGACTTAAATAGACAGTAGTTATGACTCCCTCTATGTGACTCTCTGACAAGTCGAGGCTAGAATGGAACAAACTGCTGTCGGTAAGCAGAGACACAATCATTTTCTATTCTGTTGCTCTATCATTCACTTAGACCCTGTGTTTGTGCACTTGGTGAAGCTATAGTGCCAGAAAGGTTGAATTCCACACTACTGGGAATTTAATCAGAGGATGTTAACAGAAATTCTCCTTCCCTTCCCTTTATTCCTGACACAACCATTTCTCTTTTCTACATCTTCTCAAATTTCCAGGTTTCTGGGAAATGGATAGAAGGTTTTTGTTTTGTTTTTCCATTAAAGTCACCTCTAGTTCCTCATGGATCTGTTAAAGGAATAAAAAATGGTCAAATTAAACACCCCTATGTGGATAAGGGAAGAAAAGAGAATATTCCACAAATAGTGGTCATGGAAATAAAAAGATCCTGTTGATTATACCCTTGAAAACCTTGCTTCTGCTCTTGAGAAGGTACCCATTTATCCTGTCTTGTGCTGTTGCCTGGCATGTCCTGTCAAATAGTTCGTCCTTGTCTATATTATCCATGGCAAAAATTGAAGTGGGTATGGGAGAGCAGACTATCCTTGGGGTACACATTTCATATGTCCTACAACTGTTAATGCAGGCTTGGTGCTTGAAAATTGCCTTAAGGACTGAATGAGAGTGTGTTAGTCACTCAGTCATGTCCAACTCTTTGCAATCCCATAGACTGTAGCCCATCAGGCTCCTCTCTCCATGGGATTTTCCAGGCAAGAATACTGGAGTTGCCAGTCCCTTCTCCAGTGGATCTTCCCACCCGAGGGATCGAACCCAGATTTCCCACACTGCAGGCAGATTCTTTACCATCTGACCTCCAGAGAAGCCCTGAATAACCAAAGAGTTTTGCAGATGAGTTATAGGATTTATTTGGATAAAATACCCTTTAAAAACTTAATAGGAACTGATTTTATTTGCTTCCAGTCATTTTCATGTGCCAGTAAACACTCTCCACCCATCCCCAATTTGCTTTAACCATTCTCTTTTTGAAACTACCTTGAATTGATTGATCAGAAGCAATAAACAAAAAGTGGGCAGGAATGCAACACTCTATCTGATCTTTGCCCTAGGGGTGCCTTTCATCCTTTGACTAAGAAACTTAATAGGAGGCTCTTTTAAACCTTCTTATCCTCTACTGTACAGAAGCAGTGGGCTTTTCCAACCATAAATCACCAGAATTTTAGACTATTTTCTTCAGTCTCTACTTGAAAACTGGCCAATATCTGGCTGAGCGCCTGTTTTTGTTGTAAAATCTTGTCAAAGGCAGCCAAGAACAGGCCACATACTTTAACATTTTTTTTTTTTAACTTCTTTCTTTCAAGCTAAAGCTTCAGTGGTCTGTCTTCCAGATTGTCATAAAAATTACTTCACCACAGTTGTCAACATTTAGAAAAGCCACCAGCCTTCCAGCTCATTATGTTTTCTTACTACTATTCCTGACCACAGAACAGTAACATATATTTTAAGTTTTTGTTTTAATGTACCACTTCTAGTACAAATATTTCATCATTGCCAGAAATAAAATAATTTTTTTTTGCAAAAGGGATTTTAATACAATATCTAGGAACAAGTTCTAGGGTGAACCTCTTGATTAATACAGAATTAGCCCAATAAGGGGATTACTACCTTGAGGTAATCAATGGAATTAAGTTTACCTATAATCACTGGGCTTCCCCAGGTGGTGCTAGTGGTAAAGAGCCCTCTGCCAATGGAGGGTTCAATCCCTGGGTTGGGAAGATCCCCTGGAGGAGGGAATGACAACCCACTCCAGTGGTCCTGATTGGAGAATCCCATGGACAAAGGAGGCTGGTGGGCTACAGGCCATGGGGTTGCAAAGAGTCGGACACAACTGAGCTGCTAACACTAGCAATCTTTTTCTTTTTAAATTCCACATTACTAGCTATTTCTTAGGATGCAAACACTGTTACTCTGTTATACTATTACTCTGACTAGTGATCATAATAAAGAAATTACATTTTTCATGTGTATCATCAAAACTGCAAACTTTTCAATTCAGACATACTTTCTGTTGTTATTCAGTCGCTAAGTCATGCCTGATTATTTGTGACCTCATGGACTGCAACACGCCAGGTGTCCCTGTCCTTCACTGTCTCCTGGAGTTTACTCAAACTCATGTCCACTGAGTTGGTGATGCCATCCAACCATCTCATCCTATGTAGCCCTTTTCTCCTCCTGTTCTCAATCTTTCCCAGCATTAAGTCTTTCCAATGAGTTGGTTCTTTGCATCAGGTGGCTAAAGTATTGGGGCTTCTTCAGCTTCAGCATAAGTTCTTCCAACAAATATTCAGGGTTGATTTCCTTTAGGATTGACTAGTTTGTTCTCCTTGCAGACCAAGAGACTCTCAAGAGTCTTCTCCAGCACTACAATTAGAAAGCATCAGTTTGGCACTAAGTCTTACTCAGACATACTGGGCTCCCAATAATTTTTATGGTTAAAGAATTAGTTTAATTCAAAGAAGAAATGGGAAGTTAGGGAAATATGAGCAATCTAAATTATTTCAGATCTCTTTGGGAGTTCAACTTCCTTGAGTAAAAGTATTTTGAACTTCACATTGACAAAAAATATAGGACAGTAATCGTTGTTAGACAGCATATTAAAAAGCAGAGACATTACTTTGCCAACTAAGGTCCTTCTAGTCAAGGCTGTGGTTTTTCCAGTAGTCATGTATGGATGTGAGAGTTGGACTGTGAAGAAGGCTGAGCACCGAAGAATTGATGCTTTTGAACTGTGGTGTTGAAGAAGACTCTTGAGAGTCCCTTGGACTGCAAGGAGATCCAAACAGTCCATTCTGAAGGAGATCAACCCTGGGATTTCTTTGGAAGGAATGATGCTAAAGCTGAAACTCCAGTACTTTGGCCACCTCATGCGAAAGCTGACTCGTTGGAAAAGACTCTGATGCTGGGAGGGATTGGGGGCAGGAGGAGAAAGGTACGAACGAGGATGAGATGGCTGGATGGCATCACTGATTCAATGGATGCGAGTCTGAGTGAACTCTGGGAGTTGGTGATGGACAGGGAGGCCTGGCGTGCTGCGATTCATGAGGTCGCGAAGAGTTGGACACGACTGAGCGACTGAACTGAACTGAATCGTTGTTGAGGACAGAATTAGTGAGGATTATTTCAGTTGATTTCCATTCTTGTGGTTGATCTTGTCATTAGAAAAGGTAATATAGTGGAAAAAGCACCACTAATGAAATCAAATAACCTTATCTTGGAATCCTATCTCTGCCATTCACTAGTGAGTCAATACTTCAGTTTCTTCTTTAGCAACACAGACATTACCAAAATTTATTTGGGCTACCTAAGCAAATTAATGGGAAATAACTATGATTTTAACTCTGTTGTGAGTTTCTTGATATCACCACATTTTCATGTTCATTTAATGGTCACTTGTTTCATACTGGATAAAATGACTGTTCGTACATGAACTGATTTTCTTCTGAAAATATATATTTATGACACTTGAGTTCATTGAATAAGTCTGACTTCATTCCATTCAAACCATATCACATGTAACAGACAAAGGTTTCTCAACAATGCATTTACAATGTTAATCAGTTCATTTATCTTCACTTAGATCTTAACATTTAGAATATATTTTACATTTTTAAGCACTGACACCTACAAATCATCTAACTAGTTTTGTTAGTGGTTATAGTTCATGGTATAACACAACAGAAATTGCTTCACTGGAGCTATGAAAAACTAATTGAAACCAATTATGACAATTATCTCTCTATTCAACTGTCTGCACTAGACTGTTCCTTCATTCCATACTGTCAGGCTATAGACAAACTCCTCTGATATGACCTAGTCAATTGCATTTTAAGCTTTCAGTGAGCATGCATACTTCTGATTCAAATTAACAGGAGCTATGCATGGATTGAGTGAGGACTGGAGTTATTAGAATTGTAATATGAATATAAGTGAGAATTAAGTATCATTGGACTTTCTTATTTTAATTAAGTACCCAAACACTCTTAATCAAGCATATAATTAAATTTAAGAGGAAGTGCATTGTGTGCTAATTGCCATTGATTATTAATAATATGCTTATTTATGCATACAAACTCTATGATGAAATATATCTCCAAACTGTTTCTGAATGACAATAACGTACTTCTGCATAATGAAGCTATTAATGAAACAGTCTTGTAAGAAATATCAGATGAGAAAAATAACTCAAATCTCAGAAATCTTCCCGAACATTTTTGAAATATTAGAGCAAGTCATATGAACTCACAGTAGAGAATGTCAATAATTCTGCTTATTTTTCCCAATCATTTTTTATACAATGTATGTTTAGAGGATATTTGATTATAAAATAAGGAATTCATGCATACTATGCACTAAGGACTTTTAGCTTTTTTTGAAATGGTATTATTTATCTTTTTGCCATTAAATGCATTTAGAAATGACTTTTAAATTAAGGTTATAAATTCTTTTTCTGTTCATTCATTAATATTTTCTAATGGCCACTTGCTTATTAAGCACCTACTTCATGCCACACATTGGTCTAGGCACTGGGGATACAACAGTGAGTAACAGATGCCCCCTTCTCTCAGGGAGCTTGTGAGAGAAACTTTTGAGCAGGTGATGGAGAGGTGATACAGATCATAAATAAGGTAATATGTAAGATATTATTAGATAATAAATATTACAGAGAAATACACAGAATGAAATAAAAAGTTTGATGGGGAGACAGAAGCTTATTATGTTACCTAGGAAAGAGCTCATTGAGATGGTGAGATGTAAAGATCTGACTAAATGAGGTAAAAGAGCTACTATAAGGATGTCTTAGGGGAATGCATGCCACGAAAGTAAAATGCAAGTATAGACTGTGAAGCACAGAATATCTCAAGTGTTCCTGGAATAGTAAGAATCCACATTAGTTCAAGTAGACTGAGTGAAGGGGAGACAGGAAGAAAATGAAGTCAGAGAGTTAAAACAAGGTTAGATGCTATTTGTCTTCAAAGCCACTGTAAATATATTTTCAACTAATTCATTTGATAGCTACCTCTGTCTCTCATATAACTATTTCCTGATTTTAAGGCATATTATTTCCTCAAAATGGAAAATAGATTTATTCTTTTTCACCATCCTAAACTATACCCCTCCTAACATACTCTTCTCTTAAAATTTTGGTTGAAATATTCAGTGTTAACATTGTAACTATGTAAATGCTATTCTTAGCATTGTTAGCAAGGCTATGTATTATACATAAACTTTTGTTTTCTGCATAAGTTTCTATTTTCTGTGAAATTAATAATTTCCCTTTTTATGTTGAATAAAAAGTCAACTTCAAACTCGGCCAGTTCTTTGAATCTCTTCCCAATATATTTAGATACATCAAGCATTCAACTTCAACTAAGTGAAGAAAAATTTTCAGAATGTCTTAGTCTCTATCTGAACAAGTTAATGTCTTTTAGGTTTCTATAACTAGGAATTATTCTATATATACCAATAAACTACCTTAGTTGGAGCCTCTCTTTCTTATACATCATAATACTCACTTTCTGTGTTATAATGAAGCATGTATAGCTTTAAAAATATTTTTTTTTTTCCTTTTTGGCTGCACTGGGTCTTTGCTGCTTTGCACAGGCTTTCTCTAGTTGCTATCAGTGGGAGCTACTCTTCCTTGATGGGGGCTTCTCACTGTGGTGGCTTCTCCTGTTGCAGAGCACTGGCTCTAGAGCCCACAGGCTGTGGTGCAGGGGCTTGGTTGCTCTCCAGAATGTGGGCTCTTCCAGGACCAGGGATGGGACTCCTGTTCCCTGCACTGGCAGGTGGTTATCTTAACCACTGAACCACCAGATAAGTCTTTGCAGCCTCTTAAGTATGTGTGCTAAAGAGATCAAACAATACCTTGTACTGTGCCTCAAACTTCATGATAGTTTAGATAGGTATAGAATTCTACTACGGAAATCGGTTACACTAGGATTTGGAAGGCAAGGCTCTGTGACAGTGCTGATGTTTTGAAGGCTAAAGCCATTCTGAATGTTTGACCTTATTTTTCCTTATTTCTCTTGCAAAAAAAAAAGTGTGCATATATTCACACAGCATATAATTTTTTATTATTTCATAAAGAAGAAATTATTTTCATCATATGTTCTGGGTACTTGTTGGATCCTTTCCATGTGGAACCCCATGCCCTCTGCTTTAGAAAAAAAATTCAGATCATTTTCTCTCCTTCATTTTATCAATGATCATTTTCAGAATGACTATTGTTTGAAGGTCCTACTGGAATATTCCTCTAATTACTATTGCTACTTATGCTACTTTATCTCTTCTTTCCTATTTTATATATCTGACTTTCCCTCTCTTTTTTTCTAGTTTTACTTAATTTTTTCTTTAAACATTCTATTGACTGTTTCATCTTTATTTCATTGTTTTAATTTCCAAGAATATTTTTTCATTTTCTATAGCATCATATTTTTAAGAACATTCATATTAGTGTGTTTGCTCTTTTTTTAATTTTTCTTTTGCTCATATACACTTTGTTTCCTCAAAATTGTTTTCCTCTATTTGTTTTTAGACATTAAATTATATGCCTGAGAACTCCTTCAGAAGTTAGGTTGTTTGCTAATACTTACAAGTAGTTAAGGAAAAAGTTGCATGGATGCTCTCAGTATACATGTGGTACTTGATACCTGTAGACTTCACTACAGTGCATTTTCCTTGACTATTTTGTTGAGAGAACCATAAGTCAGTGTCTTTAAATATTTCCTATTGTACTGCTTAGATACTGCATAAAAGACTCTTTAATCATTTATTTGGATAGTATTAAACAGGCTGACAGGTTTCTATGATTTAAGAGGTGAATGATGTATGTGTATGTGAGGAAGTGGGTGTCAAAATTTTATATGGAAACATTAATACACTTGGGGCCTAAACTTCGGTTACAATGATGTTGAATGGTTTGCCTCAGAAATGAATGGAGATCATTCCATTTTCCCTTCATGACTGCACCCATGAAATTAAAAGATGCTTGCTCCTTGGGAAAAAAGCTATGACAAACCTAGACACTGGATTCAAAAGCAAAGACATCACTCTGCAGACAAAGATCTGTATAGTCAAAGCTATGGTTTTTATGGCAGTCATATACAGATGTGAGAGCTGGATCATAAGGAAGGTTGGGTGCCAAAGAACTGAAGCTTTTCAACTGTGGTGCTGAAGAAGACTCTTGAGAGTCACTCAGACTGCAAGGAGATCAAACTAGTCAATCCTAAAGGAAATCAACCCTGAATATTCATTGGAAGGATTGATCCTGAAGCTGAAGCTCCAACACTTTGTATACCTGATGCTAACAGCCAAATCACTGGAAAAGACTCTAGTGCTGGGAAAGACTGACGACAAAAGGAGAAGGGTGTGGCAGAGAATGAGGTGGTTAGATAGCATCATCAACTCAAGGGACATGAGTTTGAGCAAACTCTGGGATATACTGAAGGACTGGAAGTCTGGCATGCTGCAGTCCATGGGGTCACAAAGAGTCGAACATGACTCAGCAACTGGACAACAACCACCCACTTGATTTTTGTATTGTACCTTTCTTGCCAATCTTGCATCGCCAACTCACCATATAAAGACTCTTCTACCTCCTTCAGAGAATAAACTTCCAATATACAGTTGGAGTAAGAAAAGGGAAGTTGCCCAGTTGCAGGTTTTTGGTCCTCTCACCACTTCTTAATTAGATTTTCTTAATTGAATTCTTCCAATTCTTAATTAGAGCTTCCTCTTTTAAGCATGACTTCCACTGCCTCTATTAAAAGTTTCTGGTGCTAACAATTTGTGAAACTTTCTGGATATACTGAGGTGTAAATCAGATTGCCTTTCAGCTTTTCCCACTAGTGACTTATGACTCAACCTTCTGGATACTTCTAGGTCTTTTACAACTGATTCATCTAACTACTAGCTCCCAAATTTTGTTTGGTTTTAGTCCCATTCTACTATTTATATTGTTATGAGTCTTTGTCATTTAAAAATCTTTTTTGTTTTAGATGGGTTTCAGGAGAGGGTAATAGTGTGTTTAATTTTCATCTTCACACAGAACTCCATACACACCTTTACATATCACATGGAAAATGATAATAAACCATATAGTGGACATCACTTATGAAACATAAGGTACATTAGGTTACAAGAGGATAAAAGTTCTGTATAACCCAAAATCCAAGAGATCTATTTTGGTAAGATATTTTAAACATATGTAATTATGTTTACGAATAAGAATAAGTATACTTATAAATGAATATGTACTGTTCTAGATTATCTGGAGTCATTAAATTAGCAAATATTTTGGATTTATTTGTATACAAGTCTCATTTTAATACAAATTAACTTAAATGTACAAGTTGTTTCACCTTCTGAGTCTAGGAAAACAACATGAAACCAACTTAAAATTGTAGAATAGAATCTCTATTAATTCCATAAAGTGAGAAAATATGAAATTTCATTGGATGAAGTACCAACTATCTTTGAAAAAAAGCTACACCAAAATAGTACATTATTTTAAACTTATTCATAAATGCACGAGAATGTTTTATATGATGAAACAGCAAAGGATACTGCCCTTGTGTTATCATATTCAAAATCATGCTATAATCATGCACAAAAGTACATGTTAAAATATGCAAAATATTTTATTGCAATATTAAACTAAATATCATTTTTAGCAATGCTATATATTTATGAAATTATAAGACTAATTATTTTTGTTACAATTGTTAGTAGAATACACTGTTGTACACAAAGTATGTACTCAAAAACATAAATTTAAAAAAAAATTAGCAAGGGTGTGATCTATAGGCAGAGAATAGAGGATCTGGGGGTCAGGGAACTACTCTGCATAATGCTATAATGATGGAGACATATCATTAAATATTTGTTAAAACCCATAGAATGTCAACCCACAACATCAAGAGTGAACTATAATGTAAACTATAGACTTTGGATGATAATGATGTACTGCTGTAAGTTCTTGGATTGTAAAAGATGTACCACCTAGTGTAGTAGTCCTTAAAAACACATGCTCAAGAAAATACAGGTTATAAACATTTTAAATCTCATTGTTTCCAATTAGCAACATTATACTTAACTAAGTTGTTAGTTGTAATAAAATTCAATCAAAAAGACAGCTAGATTAGAAAGAAACATTCCACTGTTATGATTCATAATTTCACTATATACTTAAGGAAAACTTTCTTCAATTCTTCCTAACTTCACTGTCTGAGAACCACTGCAATATATATATATATACATATATAAAATTTTGTATTGAACTGTTGCTTGCAGTTTTAAAACCATGCATGAAATTTATAAATCTAAGATGTATAATTAGATTCATACTCTAAAAAAATTAGGGCAGGCCGTGAGTATGTGATCAGAGTATATGGTACACTGTACTTTCTGTTCAATTTTGCTGGGAACCTAAAATTATTCTAAAAATAAAGTCTATTAAATATAAAAATAATACAATTGATAATAGCTAACACTGAGGCCATACATGGTAGTGGTTTAGTTGCTAAGTCGTGTCTGATTCTTGCGACCCCATGGACTGTAGCCCACCAGGCTCCTTGGTCCATGGGATTCTCTACGCAAAAATACTGGAGTGGGTTGCCATTTTCTTCTCCATAACTAGTACACATAGGCATCCTGTATTTCATTGTTCTTGTTAAATTTAGCAACCTTTTCCCCCCTCCACAAGGGCAGGTCAGGGGGGTCATTTAAAGATTCTTATAGGTAAATGGAAGAAGAAAGCTTACTAAAGCACAACAGACTGTATTTCCTACCATCACAGAGCTAAATTTATCTAAATGTTAAAAAAATTTATATATATATATATATATATAGGCAAAATGGTAAGTGTATTTTGGAATAAAGATGTATCCATCAGAAATAATTTTTTAATTGTAGTCTCTTTTCCTTCACTTCTATTCAAAGGAAAAATCATATATATATATATGTGTATATATATATATATATATATATATATATATATATGTGTGTGTGTACAAATACTCAAGGAAAATACAAACTATTAGAAAACTTGTCTTTCTCTCCAAATCCTTTCAGTCCATTTATTATGATATGCCACTCCATCAGAAGATTTGAGAAGTATCAGTCCCTTTCTCACTCCATGGAAAACTTATTTAATTGTTGACCTGCAAGATAGCCTCTTCCTTCTTTATTTCCCTTAACCTATCTTTCTGCAGACTTTTTCTATATTCATCCATTTCTCTTCCCTGCAAAGTAAACTTAATATGGAGACTCTGGCCTTAAAGGAGAGCCCTTGCATTTTTCCATCTGTTCATTTTGTGCATGAGTAGGTATGCTTGCAAGGGAGACATGGAAAGCTTTCACAAAAGTTAAATGGCACAGCCAGTATTATATTTTTAAACTATAACTATGGCAACAGAATCAAACATAAGTTGAGACAGCAGAAGAATTCTGAAGACAATAGAATAAGCTTGGAAGTTTCCTCAACCAGAGAAAAGAAAGTCTTATACCGATGGTAAACTAATTCCCCATTAGCCAGATAAAGTCATATTCATGCTCAGGAAGTTATCTTTATTTCACTATTCTTATACAATTATTCCCTACTCTAATTGTTTACTTAAGGTTTCTCATAAAACTTGCAGTAAAGTGATTTAAAGAAGATCTGAAATGTAGCTCTGGTCCTAAACCTCTGTATGACCACAGAAAAGTATTTTAACCCCAATGTGGGACAATTCTCCTAACATGGAAAGTCTATGAGAACATAAACCATGCCTATCTTGTCCATTATTACATTTTTGTATTCAAATATTAGTTTATTACTTCACTCTATATAAGTATATGGCATCTGATCCCATCACTTCATGGGAAATAGATGGGGAAACAGTGGAAACAGTGTCAGACTTTATTTTGGGGGGCTCCAAAATCACTGCAGATGGTGACTGCAGCCATGAAATTAAAAGAAGCTTACGCCTTGGAAGAAAAGTTGTGACCAACCTAGATAGCATATTAAAAAGCAGAGACATTACTTTGCCAACTAAGGTCTGTCTAGTCAAGGCTATGGTTTTTCCTGCGGTCATGTATGGATGTGAGAGTTGGACTGTGAAGAAGGCAGAGCACCGAAGAATTGATGCTTTTGAACTGTGGTGTTGGAGAAGACTCTTGAGAGTCCCTTGGACTGCAAGGAGATCCAACCAAATCCATTCTGAAGGAGATCAGCCCTGGGATTTCTTTGGAAGGAAAGATGCTAAAGCTGAAACTCCAGTACTTTGACCACCTCATGCGAAGAGCTGACTCAATGGAAAAGACTGATGCTGGGAGGGATTGAGGGCAGGAGGAGAAGGGGATGACACAGGATGAGATGGCTGAATGGCATCAGTGACTCGATGAATGTGAGTCTGAGTGAACTCCGGGAGTTGGTGATGGACAGGGAGGCCTGGCGTGCTGTGATTCATGGGGTCGCAAAGAGTTGGACATGACTGAGTGACTGAACTGAACTGAACTCGTATCTATATCTATATATATATATGACAGAAGGCAATGACACCCCACTCTAGTACTCTTGCCTGGAAAATCCCATGGACAGAGGAGCCTGGTAGGCTGCAGTCCATGGGGTCGCTAAGAGTCAGACACGACTGGGTGACTTCACTTTCACTTTTCACTTTCATGCATTGGAGAAGGAAATGGCAACCCACTCCAGTGTTCTTGCCTGGAGAATCCCAGGAATGGGCGAGCCTGGTGGGCTGCCATCTACGGGGTCGCACAGAGGTGGATACGACTGAAGTGACTTAGCAGCATTTAAAAATAATGCATACTTACTGCACAGAAACTTCATAATAAATCACACAAAAAATAACAACAGGCATTATGATGTTATGCAGAAATAATGAGCAAGGTGAGCTTACACTCAGGCATTTTCTACGGAAATATACACCTTTCATACAAAAGACCACATGGCACTGATAATTTTATACTCTATTTTTTACCAATAAATGATTTCAAAAATTAAGAATTTCAATATCAGATTGTAAAAATTATGAATGTCATAAATGTTTTACTAACATAGTCATAATAGTTATAAATTATTTATTAGGTACATATTCAATAATTTATTTAATTATATGATTTATCAGATACCATCTTTTCTGTTCTTTGTGGAAAGAATTAAGTGGGGAGATTGTTTTCACATAAAAATGTTTATTGAACAAGAAGGCAGATTCATCATTGATATCACATATCTATATTTGATAAGCATACAGAATCTTAGTAAAAACAGTTGTTCCTGTCATATAAAGAATAGCATAAGTGAATAAACTAATGCTGTAACAGTCAATAATAAGTACTTATTTACTATTAAATATGCCTAAAAAGATCAAAACATCCTTTTATCCATTACTGTGTCTTGGTTATCATGTGGACTTGGGATTGAGCCAACATGGATTCCTATCCTAGCTCTTCCACATATTAGCTGAGTGACCTTAAGCAAGTCACAGTCTCCATGAGCCCCAATTTTCTTACATGTAAAGCAAATATATTAATAATCACTACATATGGTTGTTATGACAAGTATATTGCATTGTGCTGATAAAATGCTTAGCACATTGCCTGACACATGATAAACACTAAGTATAAGCTATTGTTATTATTATTGCAATTATTCTGCATATATGCCATTATTCTGTTAAATCCCAACACTCTGAAGAGAGATCTTCAAAACATCTCCAACGCTTACAACTCCCCAAAATAAATTATTAAATAAGTTATTATATGTAAATCAAGTCATTTCTGGTCAAATTTTTCAGTGTAATAAACTCACTAACTTCAGAAAACATTTGAAATTTATTTTGCAGGGATACAGAGTTCTTATGTTTATAAATGGAGAAACAGTGAAATAGGTTGTCTGTTTGGTAATCTATCATGACTATCCTAAGAAAATATTTAAAAATCTAAATTTAAATTATTTATCATAATATAGCACACGTTTTTGTTATTTAAACTGAATTTTACTCCTTAGAAAACAATACAAATCCTATTGCAAAATTGATCTTAATTTCCTAATATGAGGATAGATTGTATGTACACATATAGCTTCTGCAGTACTTCACTGCAAAAAAAAAGGAAAATAAAATATATAACTTTCTATTTTATAATTCACATTCAAAATTGTCAGAAAGATCTCTAATTAATATTTTAAAATATCCCTTCCTTTCCTTTCACTTCATAAACTAATTCAGAACATTTCTTTTTATGAATAAAGCACATTACTATATCCTAACTTAGTATTTAACACCTTTTGGCGATGAAGTAAATAATTGTTTCAACTGTTTTACAATTTGGGGTTATTATTATTTAATGATTACTCCCTTACAGAAGCTGAGTAAATGTAACCATGGTAGCCTAAGTCTGCTGACCATTTCAGAAACTGTAGCATATTCCCTGATTCTTTACTCAAACTAGTTTATCTTGTTTTCATTTTGAAAAATATGTTAAATTATCAAAATACCCAGAATCATCAAACAGAGCCAATATTAAAGATATCTGAAGTTACTTAACTCTAAAGAGGTAAATCAACCACTTAATTTTCTGATTGTAATAGTTTTTTCTAATTTTCAAATTCCAAATAGATGCATCAATTATGACTCTCATCCTACTAATCACAAAAGCATGCACCTTTATAATGATATTAGTAATATATTTCTAGTACATAAATGTGATCTAGGTAGGGCAACCTTTTAAATTATAGTCAGGTATTAATGAGTTAATTCTCTTTAGTAACCCTTTAAGTTAAAATTCTTTAACATTAACTGTGACATATTTTAGCTTAGATTTCTCAACACAAAATATGAATATAACTACTCTGTTGGTACAGAAAATATTTTTAGTCCCATATTTTCATGGAATGTGAGTAAACAGAGGCTCAGATATATTAACTAGCCCACCTAAAGTCACACCATTGATAAATAGTAAATGTAAGTTCTGATCTGAGGCAAATGATTTTTTTCCGTTATACCATGTTGGACCTCATCACTATGGAAATTATAATAATTTCCACAACACCACAAAGCTCTGAGAAAATGCACCACATAATAAAATGATTTATTAGAGGTTAAAAAAAAAAAACAGAAAATAAATTTCTGGAGCTGAAAATGCTGCTTCCTATTGTGAGAACTGCTCTCCCAGGTCAAGGGTCTTGGTTATCAGAACATGAGTATGAGAACAGTGCTTGATTATATGCTGACAACTCTCACAATTATCTCCAACCCAAACCTCTTATCTGTGCGTTTGATTTACACAACCAACTGCCTATTTAACATCTCCATTTAGATGCCTCATGAGCATCTCAAATTTAATATGTCTAAAACATATTTCATGCTTTCTCTTCAGATTCTGCCATCTTTGGTAACCAGCACCACCAACTCTCCAGTTGTAGAAAATTAACAGTTGTACTTTTATCTGGCTCCTTTTCTATAATTCAACTATAAATGTTTCCATATTTAACCCCCAAATAAATTTCTTAGCTGCTCACTTCTATCAATCTCCAATGCTACCACAATATTTTAAACCACCAAATCTCTCTGCTGGATGCTGTGATATGCTCCTAGTATATGGCCTATTTTCACTCTTGCATATTGGCAATGTATTTATCCTCTACAGCAAGGGTGATCAGCTTAAAAGATAAATGAGAACAAGGTATAAACCCTTTAATGATTTTCATTTCATTTATAATAACATCCATGTACTAAAATGCCTATCTGCTCCAGAACGCACTGTACTACAGCTAAACAGGCCTCCTTTCAGTTACTTCAAATTATAGCAACTCCATCCCTGCACTTACTCTCTCCTTCCAATTTTACCTTAATTGTCACTGACCTAAAAAGAGGTTTTGCTTAATCTTCAGTCTTTCAGTTCAGCTCATTTAAGTGGCTCAGTCATGTTCCATTCTGCAACTCCATGGACTGCAGCACGCCAAGCCTCCCTGTCCGTCACCAACTCCCGGCACTGCTCAAACCCATGTTCATTGAGTCGGTGATGCCATGCAACCATCTCATCCTCTGCTGTCCCCTTCTCCCGCCTTCAGTCTTTCCCAGCATCAGGGTCTTTTCCAGTGAGTCAGTTCTGTGCATCAGGTGGTCAAATTATTGGAGTTTCATTTTCATCATTAGTCCTGCCAATGAATATTCAGGACTGGTTTCCTTTAGGATGGACTGGTTGGATCTCCTTGCAGTTTAAGGGACTCTCAAGAGTCTTCTCCAACATCACAGTTCAAAAGCATTAATTCTTCGGTGCTCAGCCTTCTTTCTGGTCCAACTCTCACATCCATACATGACTAACAGAAAAACCATAGCTTTGACTAGTCGGACCTTTGTCGGCAAAGTAATGTCTCTGCTTTTTTTTCTTTTTTTATTTATGTCTAGGTTGGTCATGTTCCAAGGAGCAAGCATCTTTTAATATCATGGCTACAGTCGTCATCTGCAGTGATTTTGGAGTCCAAGTCACTCTTCCCAGTGTTTCCCCATCTATTTGCCATAAATTGACAGGCCCAGATGCCATAGTCTTAGTTTTTGTAATGTTGAGTTTTAAGCCTGTTTTTTCACTCTCCTCTTTCACTTTCATCAAGAGGCTGTTCAAAAATAATTACTGAACTTCACTTACTTGTTTATTATTTCGGGAGAACATAAATCTCTCAAGGCAGAACCTATACTTATTTTGTTCATCAATGGCTCCCAAGGCATTGTGCAGTCCTTGGCATATAGAAAGTCCTAAGTGCCAGTTTAATTAATTAATTAGCTTGATGTATAAAGTTCACAAAGAAGCAAGATCTACTCTCATGTTTAAAGGGGTCTTCCAAACCATTTCTTTTCTCTCAGAACTCCTTCTACAAACAACTACATATTAAAGATCAAGATCTTCTTATATTATCTTGGTCTAGATGGCAGTGTATATGGCTTATTTCAGTTCAGTTCAGTTCAGTTCAGTCGCTCAGTCATGTCTGACTCTTTGCGACCCCATGAATCACAGCACACCAGGCCTCCCTGTCCATCACCAACTCCCGGAGTTCACTCAGATTCTCGTCCATCAAGTTCGTGATGCCATCAAGCCATCTCATCCTCTGTCGTCCCCTTCTCCTCCTGCCCCCAATCCCTCCCAGCATCACAGTCTTTTGCAATGAGTCAACTCTTCGCATGAGGTGGCCAAAGTACTGGAGCTTCAGCTTTAGCATCATTCCTTCCAAAGAAATCCCAGGGCTGATCTCCTTCAGAATGGACTGGTTGGATCTCCTTGCAGTCCAAGGGACTCTCAAGAGTCTTCTCCAACACCACAGTTCAAAAGCATCAATTCTTTGGCGCTCAGCTTTCTTCACAGTCCAACTCTCACATCCATATATGACCACAGGAAAAACTTATTTATGGCTTAATATTCAAATAATTTCCTATGGTCACAGCTCTGATATAAGGATTCTGAACTGCTGATAAATTATTTCAAAGCTGGGTTTCACAGTTTCTTTACTTTCTGAACCTCTGCTGGCATTGTTTCAAGAATGCAGTGAAGCTCACTGAGAATACAACTGCTTGCATTTTAAAAGAGTTGTCTTCCTGTATTGCACAATTTCAAAGTTCGCCTGTAATTCACTATCAAAGGTTAATTTAATAAAAGTGGAAACACTAAATTTCAAAATTATGATCTAAGCTTTCCTCAACAAATCTACGCTAGTCTATTTGTCCCAGAAAGACCTAAGTTAAACATTAATTGGATCATGAGCTAAAAAGTAAACTGTCTGATGATTTGTTTTTGTTTGTGCTTTTGCTTATCTGATAAGAATACTGTATACTAGGGAATGCATCATTAAAAAGACCCATGCATTCCTCACAAAATCTGTGTTTAAAATGGTTTCACCAGTTATATAATGTCATAATGTTTATAAGGTAGACCTTGCCTTTCAACTTTATTACTACAACTTGAGCTTTAGGCAGAGATGTGACTTTCTGGAAAAAAAAAAAATTGTGATTTTTAAAAAACTTTACACCAGGACATTTAGTTTTTATTTTACCCATGTTAAAATCATTCTATAATTAGTTCATTTTACAAATGTACTCAATAAATTATATACAAGAAAGCAGAAAAGTTATATGTACACCACCCCCCCACACACACGTTGAGTGGGATTGTTTTTATTTTATAACTGGGATTCAACATAGATTTCTTGGTATTACACACCCTATGGCTATAGCCCAAACTGATACAACTAATATGCCACATGTTTTGCTGCTAAAACAGAGCCACAAAGCTGGAGAAAAGCATAGTAAAGCAAAAACAATGCTCTATTGATAGCACTTTCACAAAATTGTAAATTTACTGGAATCATGCCAAATTATAACACTTGACATCATATCCATTCTGTTGCTATAAACCAGAGCTAGTATAAAGCAACTTTCTACTGCATAATGGCTGCTGTTTTTGCCTAAAATTAATTGCACATGTGTTTAATTACACAGCAGCTCTTGAAAGTGATTATATAAAATGTTATTTCTTCTTGGTCTTGCTTGGATCTCTGAAATTATAGTTCTCTAACTCTGAAAGCAACAATGAATTTTAATAAAGGGCAGGGTTTGCAAATTACTGTTGCCCGGTTGCTGCCAGTGACTAAAAAGCCTCTTTTAGAAACTAAATTAACTTCTATTGTCTGTTCACTTCCAAGTGAGAAGGGACTAGAATTACTCAACCAGGCCACCAGAGGGCACTCTGATGACCAGAAGTACTCCTTTGGCAAGGCCACTACCTTAGAACTGCCTTTGTCATTGGATGGACCTTCCTTGACAAGCTTTTCATTCTGAAGAAATTCCATCTCTAAAGCTCCTAAAGTAATATTATAAGTAATCCTCAAAGAACAATGAGAATACTTGGTAAGCACTTACTTCAAGGTTGCCTGTTTTTTCCATTAATCTCAGAACCTGGTGTGATTCAGGCAGTTTTACATAGATTGATTTATTCATTTATCTTTGGGCTTCCCAGGTGGCACTAGTGGTAAGAACGCACAATGCAGGAGACATAAGAGGGGAGGGTTCCATCCCTGGATGGGCAAGATACCCTGGAGGAGGGCATGGCAACCCACTCTAGTATTCTTGCCTGGAGAATCCCATGGACAGAGGAGGCTGGCGGGGTACAGTCCACAGGGTTGCAGAGACAGATGCGACTGAAGCAACTTAGCACGCATGTATATAAACTTTGCATATACTTCATATATATATATACATACTGTATATATTTATATACAGTGTGTATATATATTTATATATATACAGTGTGTATATATATATTTATGTATTTACATGCTTAAGTTTATTCCCCTCTTTAAATAAACTTAGATATTGAAAATATCAATGAGAAAAATATTTTTTTCAACTTTCTAAATTGGAACACCCCATTTAAAACATCTTTCTAAAGATCAATTTTAATTTGTTATTTTATAATGCTGTAATAGATCATGCAGTAAGTTAATACCTTAAAATAAATCTTCTACAAATTATTTGTAAGAAATACGGTATTGTTTCAGAGACTCAACAAACAGTATCAGTTGATGTTATTTTAAAAAATTCTAAATAACAAAGGTTTCAAGGAATTTTCAGAAACTCATAATGTATGACAGTGTTTTATTCACTTTTTTTCATAAATATGTGGCATCTACCCAGTAGCAGGGAACATGCTTGTCCCTTGTGATGAAGTGTAAACACATACCTATGGTCTCGGACTCTCAAAGGTATAATCTTAATCTATAGGGGGATATTTACAAATAAATCAGTAATTATAATATAATATTATTTCAAAGGTATGAATTGTTCTGTTATATTCAAAGTGCAGGATTTTTCTATAATTTATCTATTACAATTTCAAGAAGAGGATAAAAAGTGTTCCTATCACCATACTTAATAAGAACACCAAGACTTGGGAATTCAAGAAAGCTTCACATTGTTAATGTGCGATTTACATCAGAGGCATGAATTGCTTTGAAAAGTAGTTTTACAAAATAAATACAACACAATTTATATGAAGGAGGTGAAAAAGTGAAAGTGTTAGTCACTTAGTCATGTCCGACTCTGGGACCCCATGAACTGTAGCCTGCCAGGCTCCTCAGGCCATGCATGGGATTCTCCAGGCAAGAATACTGGAATGGGTTGCCATGTCCTTCTCCAGGGGATCGTCCCGACACAGGGACTGAACCCAGGTCTCCAGTGCTGCAGCAGATTCTTTACTGTTTGAGCCACGAGGGAACCCAATGCTAATCTAATTTGAGCTATTGGTAAACAGCAACAGGGACAAACAAGGAAGGATATACAAGATTTCCAGTATTTCACATTTACGTTGATGAGACAGAAAACAGAAATAAACACTTAACAAAAGCCATGTTATTCTGTTTTATTTAGCTATTACAGGACCAAAAAAGGTAATTAATGTTATAAAGATACAATTTTTATCAAAATGATCGTGTGTCTCCAGAACAATTATATTTTAGCTGATCTGTAACATATGCATTCACTTGTATTTTTCTTTCTTTACTTGCATTGCTATTTTTTTATATTAAAGAAGATTTTTATTTCCTCTCTTCTCTTCCCCTTACTTTTGTGAAACAATCGACCCAGTTTCCCCAACAAGGTCATAAAGTTTCATAAAGTAACCATAATTTTGCTTTCCACAAAAGTGTGTGTGTAAGTATACACACACACATATATTTTGCCCCATGTTGTTTTCCAGTTTTAAACAAATTATTTACAATCTTGAATTTTGAAAGATGAAGCTACTGGAAGTATCAGTTTTAGCTTTTCACAATTAATCATCATTTCAAAAACAGAAATTATAACTCTGACATCTGTAAATAACCATCTCATTTTTACATCTGAGTTTCTTAATCAGAAATTTCAGCTTGATCTTTAATTCTTCAGTGTACCTGCATGGATTTATAATGAATGTTAAATAATATGATTTCTGTTACACAACTAATTTTAAGCAGCTTCAAATCAGAAGTTAAAGGAATTGATTCTGATTTTATTAAAATAATTACCTTCATGAACTGAACAGTATATAATCTATTTCTCATTTCTAGAACAGAGCCAAATATGAAACAGGATCGAATAATTAACATGACTATTTTAGCTAATACAATATTAAAATGTATATATCTTAATCAAATTATAAGAAACACCCAAAGTAAAAATTTTTACTATATAAGAGAAAAAGTTGAATACCTTGACTAAGAACACACAACCGATCAAAGACAGGCACTAGATTTAAACTCTGCCTTCCAAGCCCATGTTTTCTCCTATCTGCTATCATTCAGAACCAGATATGGCAACGCTGAATATTCTAATGAGGCACTATGTTAAGCCATATGCTCAGTTGCTCAGTTGTGGCCGACACCTTGCAACCCCATAGACTGCAACCCACCAGGCTGCTCTGTCCATGAAATTTTCCAGGCAAGAATACTGGAGTGAGTTGCCATTTCCTTCTCCAGATGTTAATCCATATTTTTTTTAATAGAAGAAAATATTATCTTCCATGGTTAAAAAGTCTCCTTTAAGCTCTTTGAAAACAATATTAGAACTTTTTAAACATTATGCTACACTTTTTTCAAATTTATTAAAACACTTCTGAGTCTTAAGCATCTTTCAAAAGTCTCTAAGAATGACCAAAGTATCTTAGTCATCAGGAGTAATAGATTCAAACCAAGAAGATATAAATTTATTCATAAATTCTTATCAAGAAAATCAGTCAAATACAGAAAAGAGAGTACTTTTCCCTTCTAAAGATGTTAGACTCTATAGTAGGGTTCCATTTTTTTTCCCTCAATTTCTAACTAAGTAACATTCATTTCAATTTTCCTTTAGGTATCAGGGACAGACAAGTTTAAACATAACAAATTACTAAAACTTACAAATTTACTTTGTAAGATAAGTATACTAACACCTAAATTATAGATCTTAGTGAGAAGTAAATGAAATAAGGAGTATAAAGCAGTTAACATGTTACCAGAAAGTATTCAAAAAATGCTACCTTATTTTTGCCCTTTGCTTCCAAGAGAAAATTTTATGCTAAAATATAAAGAATTATTCAGAAAATGAAATATTTCGGTCAACAATATATAGTTTCAGGATAGTGTACTATATTTTTTTGCTGATTTTTTTCAAATAGCCCTTATAATTATGCCACTAAAATGGCTTACATGTGACAGTAAAACTTTCATATCAGAAGCTACAAAATAAAGGCAATACAGTGATTTGTAAAGCATAAAAATGTGGATGTGGATTTGAGGGCAAAATATTCACAAATAACTCCAAGTTTCTTACATTAAATGGCTTGAGATTTAAAATATCTGTGGTTATTCCAAGTATAAGAAATTCAAAAGTAAGATAGCATTCAAGGAATTTACAAAGTCAGGTAGATGGTTGTTGTCTAAGATTACTATGATAATAAAGTGCAAATAATATTGCCAAGATTTCTCAAACACTAATAAAGAATTTAGCCTTCAATTAATTACATGCATCATAGGAAATTTAAATATGAAAAGCACATTATGTCTCAGGGTACCGTACTGGCAAAAGTGAGATGACCTTCCAGTTCTTATGTGTCTTATTTACTTAAAAAAAAAAAGAAAGAAAAAACATATTTCTAAAAAATAGTAGAATGTAGAATCATTTAGAGAAAATGTAAGTGAACTTTAATAATGTTTCTGGGTATTTACTTCTGATTATTACTCATGCTCTTAAGACTTACCATTTATCAAGTACATACTATGTTTGGTTTATGGTGCCATGTATTTGCCACTATAACCAACCTCTATTCCAATAAAAACAGAGGCTGACACAGAAAATGCAAGATCCTTTATTAAATGCTTTACCTGCATATTTACTTAATATTTTCAGCTACCAAAAGTTGGGTATTATTTTGATAATTGTATGCATACTATTACACATAGATTTGAAAGCCTGTGAAGCTTGAGTTGTTTGACATCAAAATCAGCTCTGAACTAGCATGGCATGCTGTCTCAGTAGAGAATAACACACTTTACTTCTCCAAACTAATTAAAATATGGGAAAATCTAATATTTTAGATTTGATATTAGCATTCTACTTTTTCTGTTTTCATAAAAATGTGCCATGTATACAAAACTGTTTGAATGTTTTCTATTTAAAGAAATTTACTGGGCAAATATTCAAATCTATAGCAGGAATAAGGCGGGAACGATTTGCATTCGCAAATATCCAAAATTTTGAGGTATTACTACTTCAGATATCTTAAAGCTAGGCAAGAAGAGACCAATATATTGCATTTGATGTCTCATAGGAAAGCCAAAATTTAAAAGTTTATGGGATGCTTGATTATGATGAAGATTCTGTATGCAGAATTTATTCTATTCATGATAAGTAGAAAAGCACATTACAGACTGACCTGGATCATAGCTAGTTATCAAAGAAAACAGAATGATGATATTTTTAATGAATAAGAAAATCTACTGTGACAAAGATAAAGATATGTATACTGATATCTATGGGGTCGCACAGAGTCGGACACGACTGAAGAGACTTAGCAGCAGCAGCAAACAAAAACACTAAAAGAAGATAAATAAAAATATAGTTACAATTTCTAAGTTACTTATCCCTTTCAAACCTGTCTCTATTATTTCTATTGATGTCTCATTGCTGAAATAAATTTTGTGAATTACTTTACTTTTGCCATGGATGAACCAGTAGACATACACTGAACTACAGCTTTTCCTTCATAGTATATCATTTATAGATTTAAATCCAACTAGACAAATCTACAGAAAAGGCAATGGCACCCCATTCCAGTACTCTTGCCTGGAAAATCCCATGGGCGGAGGAGCCTGGTGGGCTGCAGTCCGTGGGGTCACACAGAGTTGGACACGACTGAGTGCCTTCCCTTTCACTTTTCCCTTTCATGCATTGGAGAAGGAAATGGCAACCCCCTCCAGTGTTCTTGCCTGGAGAATCCCAGGGACGGGGGAGCCTGGTGGGCTTCCGTCTATGGGGTCGCACAGAGTCGGACACGACTGAAGCGACTTAGCAGCAGCAGCAGGTTGCTATTTCCTTCTCCAGGCAAGAATACTGGAGTAGGGTGCTTTTCCTTCTCCAGGAGATCTTCCCAACCCAGGGATCAAATCTGTGCCTCCTGTATTACAGGCACATTCTTTACCTCTGAGCCACCAGGGAAGCCCGAATTAGGTATTATGTAACATAACATAAATGTAACTAGAAAATACATATAACATATAAATACAATGAATGTTTCTTTAAAAAATAGAAAAAATCCAGAGAACAATATGACAAACTTCTGTGTACTGACCAACTAAATCTTGTGATTTTTTTTTAATAAAGGATAAGGAAACATTAAACACATAGTTTAATTTTTTTGAATTCATCTCCCAGGAGAACATGTAACTGTTGTTATTCCCAAGGAAACCATGTCATTAATTTGGGCTGTATACACGTCTGCGTATCTTTAAGTGATATTGAGCACTTTATTTTTAACTTAAGTAAAGTACTATTAGATTCACATATATTTATACACACATATAAAGACATATAATTTTGCAGTTTGCTTTGCCTAATTGATTTCAGAACATATGTATTTTTATACATTACTTCAGTCTATTCATCTTTGTCTCTCTGTTCATCTTTGTTTTATGTGTAAGATTTTTTCTACAAATTTAAGTGAAATTAATGAATCTTAGAGTTTGTATATGTCTATGAGATAGAACCAAATTGCTCTCCAATGATTCTGGAATAAAACATATTTCCTAAACACAGTTTTAGGGTTTCTATTTCCCTACTATCATTCCTAATATTTTATATTTTTTCTAATCTGATAGGTGTGAAATAATTTTTTGGTTGTCATTTTCATTTTCAGTTCTCTTATGTTAAATGAGGTCAAGTATAGTTCCTTTTGTTTACTAGGCATTTACTGTCCCTGTTTTATTAATCATCTACCTATATCTACTCTGTAGCTCTTAAACAGATTATCTTTTATTGGTTTGGAGAAGATTTTTATAAATAACAATGTTAAATAATATGTTAACAATTAATATAATATAGATGTTAATTTTTTGACTTATATATTGCTCTCTTCTCCCATAAACAAATCTGTACTCAGCACTGTACTACGAATGAGACATTAACACAAATTATGGAGTTACAGTGACAATAAAAACCGCTGCCCTCAAAAGCAAATAAATAAAATCTATGTAATGAATCAGTTCAGTTCAGTCGATCAGTCGTGTCCGACTCTTTGCGACCCCATGAATCGCAGCACACCAGGCCTCCCTGTCCATCACCATCTCCCGGAGTTCACTCAGACTCACATCCATCGAGTCCATGATGCCATCCAGCCATCTCATCCTCTGTCGTGCCCTTCTCCTCCTGCCCCCAATCCCTCCCAGCATCAGAGTCTTTTCCAATGAGTCAACTCTTCGCATGAGGTGGCTGTATGAATATGTTAGTTAATAATAAAAGTTATGAAGCTAAGTGGTTATACAGCATGTGTTATGCTTTAAAAATGACAACTTTAAAAGTCTTTGAGTAGCTTACACTTCAGCTGAAATAGAAAAAAGTGAGGCTTCTGTGCCTTACTATTCCTATGTGAGTCTTTCTTGTTTTAGTTGATAGGAAATTTAACTTTGTCACTATGCCTATGTCTCCTTTTATGTTTACCTTTAACTCTCCAATGCCATGTATTTGCACAAAGTAAGCTGTGCTTGTGGCATGTATAAATCAGAAGATGTACATTATTTTGCACATTGATAGTAGCTCCCTGACACAAACCACTAGCAAACTGTTAATGCATGTTTAGTGATTTGAACATTTTATTAGCATCAACATCACACATTTATGGAAAAACTACAAGGGATATATGACTTTTCTTTTGAGCACAGTGTACAATAAGAGTACAACTTCTGCTCTTCTGCATCATCCACCTTCTAATCAAGAAAATGTTTCTTGGGGTCATTATAGTCTCTTTCCCTCATTATCTTCAAACTTTTATATTCAGTAATTCTCTCTACCAAAAAAACTACAATATCATCACTTCACTCTTTGAGTCCTATGAAACAGCCTGATTTGAAAAATTTGGAGGAATGTCTTGTGAGTTCTATGGTGAACAGATGGCTTAATAAAGATATCTTCACACTAATTTTGTTGTTTTGTACATGATGTGGGTAGCACAATTAACAAATTGTTATTCTTTAAAGCAAAAGCTTAAATTTATCTGTAGTCTAAAATACAGAATAGATTAAATATATGGTTTTTCTGTCATTTTAGACTGAAATAACCAACTTCTCAGCATGTCCAGCTCTTGTAAAACTGCAGAATTCTGTGTTAATAAGTGATACCAACACAACATGAAACTAAATGGAAATTCCATTAAGCAGATAATTTAAAATCCTATAGTATAAAAACACTCTTAAATCTTTCACACAAGCATGTTGTAACAAGCAGAACTGTAAGATAAAATCAGGTATTCTTATTAAAATGTAATTGTTATGGTTTTAGAGAAGTCTGTGAGAAGTTCACTGATCTACAACTGTTGACAGATTTGTCTTTGTGATTTCAGCAACAAAATTTGATGACCTCTGTTTTAAGTAAAAGGCAAAACTCTGACATGGTTTGACTGATCAATTTCACAATTAAACCAAAGACATGGTCAACAGAAGATTCAAGAGTTTCTATTTAATATTTTTGTCTTAGATAGAAAGACAAAGGAAATCTAAACATTAATAAAACAGACTCAAGTTCCTCAAAACTTAATAGATTTGTAGATTTAAACTTTCCCAGGCTTGTGGACCATTTGTTATTAATAATGTCACTGAAATGCTAATCAAAATGGAAGTGCCTTAAAATTAATTGCCACTTATTACTTTGCCGACTAAGGTCCATCTAGTCAAGGCTATGGTTTTTCCTGTGGTCATGTATGGATGTGAGAGTTGGACTGTGAAGAAGGCTGAGCGCCGAAGAATTGATGCTTTTGAACTGTGGTGTTGGAGAAGACTCTTGAGAGTTCCTTGGACTGCAAGGAGTTCCAACCAGTCCATTCTGAAGGAGATCAACCCTGGGGTTTCTTTGGAGGGAATGATGTTAAAGCTGAAACTCCAGTACTTTGGCCACCTCATGCGAAGAGTTGACTCATTGGAAAAGACTCTGATGCTGGGAGGGATTGGGGGCAGGAGGAGAAGGGGACGACCAAGGATGAGATGGCCGGATGGCATCACTGACTCGATGGACGTGAGTCTGAATGAACTCCAGGAATTGGTGATGGACAGGGAGGCCTGGCGTGCTGCGATTCATGGGACTGCAAAGAGTAGGACACGACTGAGCGACTGAGCTGAACTGAACTGAACCTTGGGAAAAATCTTTATTTTTGAAATGGACCTTCAATTGATAGTAAAATAGTTTCAGCCAGATTTGGGGTCATTAACTCATGACTGCAAATCTTTTCTGAAAGTTGTTTACTCTCAAGAAAATATGCCAATGAATAAATTTCACATTAATATTACATTTACAATATTAAATAGGATAATTCAAGGACATATAAGACCATAAAAAAGCCTTGATAAATCTTACTATGTTCACTTTCCTTTTCTCTATTTTACGTTTTTGTGACTTCAGTCTCTATTGACTAGTCTATGTAACTTTTCAAATGTTCTCATTCATCTATGGGATTTGTTGTTGTTTAGTTGCTAAGTCATATCCAACTCTTTAGTGATCTGATGGACTGAAGCCCACCAGGCTCCTCTGTCCATGGGATTTCCCAGACAAGAAAACTGGACAGGGTTGCCATTTCCTTTTCCAAGAGATCTTCCCAACCCAGGGATGGAACCCACATCTTGTGCTTGGCAGGTGGATTCTTTACCACTGAGCCACCAGAGAAGCCCTACCTATGGGATTTTAAATATATTAACAATTTATCATACTTGAAACAGCTTTTTATTTCTGTTGAGTTCAGTTTACATAGTTTTCAAAGGAAATTTGATAGGAAAGTGATTGATATATTCAACTTCCAAATGTATTTTGCCAAGGAGGCAAGGAAACTAGCATTTTCATACATTGTTGGTGGAAAAGAACAGCTTACATGTTTTCAGAAAGTAATCCCAATATTTTAAAATGTGTTTTAGCCTTTGACCCAGCAATCTCACATGAAGAAATCTATTATACAGAGAAAAAGTAACAAGAACAGATGTTTACCGAACATATGTTGTAGCTTCAATAATCTAAAATTCCTATCCACAAGGAAATAGTTGAATTAATTATGATTTGCTCATAGACTTAAATGGAGATTCACTGTTAACCAATAGTGATGCACATAATATACTGATTGGTGATTTTTTAAAAATACCTAACTTCTACCTTCATTATGCTCATATCTTAAAAAATAAAAATAAACAGAACAAATTCTTATCTGATTGTGTTTATGTATGCATGAGCAATGAGATACAGTAAGGGAAGTTTTATATCATGACATTAACTTTGATGAGGTCAAACAAGGGTGAGTTATGGAAGATGATAGGAAGAGCTCTAATGACCTTGTATTTTTTCAACTGTAAACACAAACTTTTTTGTCATTTCAAAGACTGAGCAGCTTTCAAAAAAATAAGAACATGAAAGAGTAAACATCACCAGACTTTCCCTCTCAGCACAAATTATAAATGTAAACAAAATATATGTGGCAATGTTTTCGGGCATTGAATGACAAAACATGAATGACTACAATCCTTGACGGAAGAAAACATATGAGGTGAGGCCCACTTTTGCCAGAAGTTTCTTTAGCATATGGAGTTGGAATCCTAGCAGAGCACCTAGTTTCTGGCACTTGATAAACTAAAAAACCAGAGATTGAAACATGCATTTTAGGATGTGGCTAGAATTGTGAATAGAGCACTGAAAAGGAGAGAAATGCTGGAAAAGCAGGTAGTTTGATCAAAGGGTGCCAATCGCTGGTGGGGATTTCCCTGGGAAAAGGGAAGGGTCAAACCACATGTGCAGAGCAAGAGTCCACAAAACCTAACAGAGAATGGTTAATGAGAGACTGAGAAAGGAACAAAGATATCACAGACCACAAAACTGTTAGAGTTTAAGTGCAACAACAGTGAAGAAACCACCGAGACCTTCAGGAAACTACTTTAGACCCAACAAAGGCCATGAATTAAAAATAAGAATCAAGTCATAACATAAGGAAATTCTCTAGAAATAAAGAGAGAACAAAAATATAAGTACCCTGAAAATAAAACTTGAAGGAATCTAAATATGTTAGTCATTTGCTTAGCAGAACAAAACGTTATAATTTTTTTAAAAGACAACATGATATAATCCATAATATTTATTATAGATAATAAATGTACTACCTACAAAACATTTAATAACAATAACATTTTTGCTGGATATACAAAGAAGTAGAAAAATATAATTAATAATTAAAGAAAATACCGTTCCACAGAAACAAACTGAAGATGGGTATACAATAAACTGCGGAAAATTCTGAGAGAGATGGGAATACCAGACCACCTGACCTGCCTCTTGAGAAATCTGTATGCAGGTCAGGAAGCAACAGTTAGAACTGGACATGGAACAACAGACTGATTCCAAATAGGAAAAGGAGGATGTCAAGGCTGTATATTGTCACCCTGCTTATTTAACTTATATGCAGAGTACATCATGAGAAACACTGGACTGGAAGAAACACAAGCTGTAATCAAGACTGCCAGGAGAAATATCAGTAACCTCAGATATGCAGATGACACCACCCTTATGGCAGAAAGTGAGGAGGAATTAAAAAGACTCTTGATGAAAGTGAAATAGGAGAGTGAAAAAGTTGGCTTAAAGCTCAACATTCAGAAAACGAAGATCACGGCATCTGGTCCCAGCACTTCATGGGAAATAGATGGGGAAACAATGGAAACAGTGCCAGACTTTAATTTTTGGGGCTCCAAAATCACTGCAGATGGTGACTGCAGCCATGAAGTTAAAAGACACTTACTCCTTGGAAGAAAAGTTATGACGAACCTAGATAGCATATTAAAAAGCAGAGACATTACTTTGCCGACTAAGGTCTGTCTAGTCAAGGCTATGGTTTTTCCTGTGGTCATGTATGGATGTGAGAGTTGGACTGTGAAGAAGGCTGAGCACCTAAGAATTGATGCTTTTAAACTGTGGTATTGGAGAAGACTCTTGAGAGTCCCTTGGACTGCAAGGAGATCCAACCAGTCCATTCTGAAGGAGATCAACCCTGGGATTTCTTTGGAAGGAATGATGCTAAAGCTGAAACTCCAGTACTTTGGCCACCTCATGCGAACAGCTGACTCATTGGAAAAGACTTTGATGCTGGGAGGGATTGGGGGTAGGAGGAGAAGGGAATGACAGAGGATGAGATGGCCGGATGGCATCACTGACTCGATGGACGTGAATCTGAGTGAACTCAGGGAGTTGGTGATAGACAGGGAGGCCTGGCATGCTGCAATTCATGGGGTCGCAAAGAGTCAGACATGACTGATCGACTGAACTGAACTGAACTGGAATTAGTAGAATAAAATTTTCAAAATATAACACATTTACAAATAATCAAATGATTCAAGAATTATATTAGGAGACATAATGATCAACACATGCATAAGAACTGCACATAGTTACTTTATATGCTTGAATTATTTTTATTATAGAATATACATATAATAAATTAAAATGTTAAGTGTACCCTCTATATTAAAACTTCTATATTAATGTTGTTTTGATATAATTTTCCTTGATGGAAACATTTCAAAGCAACTCACACCAAAATAATTCATTTGACCTTTATTTAAACTAATAGAGCATAAGATTTAGTTGCGATTTCATTTCTATTAACTATTCCACAGTTTCGTGTGACATGCTTTCAAAGAAATAGGATCACTCAGTATTACTGTTATTGTGGTTTGAGATTTTCACATATTGTTTCTGCCTTTTTTGTAGATAAAGTCAAATGAGTGTTACCATGCTTTCAAAGACCTACCTGAAATTTTCACAAGAAATCTAGGAGTTTGGACAAAATATGCTTTCTCTGGATTCTGTGCTTTTTAAAAAAAAAACTCCAAACATTTAATGTAACTTTGACTCACACTAACCCTTCTTTGATTTCTTATTTTGTACTAATCCATTGTTGAAACTGCTCATTCTGTCTCTATTTTGTTTCAATAACCCACTCAGTCAACAAACAGAACTAGCTAAAATTTCCATATACTGGCATCTACAGTCAAGGCTATATACTTCCTGACAACATATATATTTCTTTCTTTTCTCACATATATAGAAAAATATTAAATTTTCTATGTATAATAACAAAATTTTAGCTCTTTGGTGTGTACAATTACAAAATTTTAGCTCCACTGTAGAGTTTGTTCCTTTAAATTCTGGTTTTCTTTATTCATCTCATTCACTCTTGATTTTTAAATAATAATATTGGAGGGCTTCCCTGGTATCTCAGCTGGTAAAGAATCTACCTTCAATGCAGGAGACCCCAGCTCAATTCCTGGGTTAGGAAGATCCCCTGGAGAAGGGATAGGCTACTCACTCCAGTATTCTTGAGCTTCTCTGGTGGCTCAGATGGTAAAGAATCCTCCTGCAATACGGGAGACCTGGGTTCGATCCCTGGGTTGGGAAGATCCTCCCTGTAGATAGGCATGGAAACCTACTCTAGCATGGAGTGGACATGACAACCCACTCCAGTATTCTTGCCTAGAGAATCCCCATGAACAGAGGAGCTTGACATCCTTAGTCACTAAATCGTTTCCGACATTGCAATCCCATGGGCTAGAGCCCACCAGGCTCCTCTCTCCATGGAATTTTCCAGGCAAGAATACTGGAGTGGATTGCTATTTCCTACTCCATTACTGGAGTATATTTGCTTTATAATGTTGTGTTAGTTTCTGCTGTACAGCAAAGCCAATTGGCTACACAGTATACATATATCCCCCTCTTTTTATTTCCTTCCTATTTAGGTCACAGTAGTGCATTGTGTAGACTTTCTTGTGCTATGCAATATGTCCTCATTTAGTTACCTATTTTATACACAGTAGTGTATATACATTAATCTCAATCTCACAATTCATCCTACCTTCTCCCCTCCTTGGTATCCATACATTTGTTCCCTACATCTGTGTGTCTATTTCTGCTTTGCAAATAAGTTCATCTGTGTCATTTTTCTAGATTCCACATGTAAGCAATGTCATACAATATTTGTTTTTCTATCTTACTTCACTCTGTATGTGTATGACACTGTATGACAGAGTCTATCCAGATCTCTGTCATTTATTTTTGATTCTTACTTTGATCTAAAAGGAATGAATTGTTTTTTGATATGAAGGTTTGATTACTGAAATAGAATCTCAATATCTATGCACAATTACTTTAAATCCACGCTCAAAGGTAAAATATTTCTATCTTAGCAATATGGAGCTTACTAAATATATCACTGTTTATCTTTTTTTTATTCTTATTATGAATCCATTTAATATGAGAACTGTGAAATTAATGAGTTCAGATGAACCTGGTCTTAAAAAGCATGCTCTTTCCCAACACTGCGATATACTTATATATTAATCCCAAATAAAGCATGGAAAATCATTGTTGTTACCCCAAAATTACCTAAATAAATCAGTGAAGCAAGTATAAGGGATTGGCGAGAACAGAGGGAAAATCAATTCCATGAAGTACTTACCTGAAAGCATTAGGGAGATCATTGAATAAAAGTTTCATTTTGTGTGTATCAGTTCTTCTCTTGTCCATATATATTTTAGCTTCTATATTAATTCATTGTTTTTGCCCTGTTTTCCACTAGTCAGATTTCTAATCTCTACTATCATATAGGTAAAATTTAATCTAAATACACTAAGGAGTTGGAACAGTTTGCTTTTCAAGAGGCACAGTCTACCACTGTTTACTTCTGATTAACTGACAAATAGAGAAGGAAATGACAACCCACTCCAGGATTCTTGCTTGGAGAATCCCATGGACAGAGGAGCCTGGCAGGCTAGTCTATGGGGTCACAAGAGTTGGAAATGCGACTAAACACATATATATTGACTAAGCAAATATGCTATATTAAAGAGAGATGGTTAATTACATAGACAAATTTCTTTCAGAGCATGGTACTTAAACCAGTTCATAGAGTTGTCAGACAAGTAAATATATAATTCAGAAAAATAAACTTAGAGAATGAACAGCAATTCTGAATTGGTGCATAGGAGGCTAAAAACAAAATTTTCTAAATTAGGAAAGTTAGTGTTACATTTTTACAGTGTTTCATCTTTTTTTTTTTTCAGTTTTCAGCAATAAATGAAAGCATTATTCCCATTAGAGTAGAATATGAATCTAATGTAAATAACCCTTACATTAAAAATACTTCATGGATATCATCTAATATATCTGTCCCCATCAATATTAAAATCTACAGGAATTAACTGTGACACATGTGATTTAAAACATAGTTTCTATCTTCAGATAACATTACATTGCATATATGCATTTCAATCTTATCCTTGTAATTCAAAATGCAGTTCCACAGATGGTGTTTATGAATTTCTGCCTGAAAAACCAGATGTTTGACCTGGGGTCATTTCTATCACACATACAGTCCAGTCTCTGGCCACTGTTCATTGGTATTTTCAGATAATGTTCTATAAATCCTTACTTGGAACTAACTCATGCACTACTGATTGTTAGAAAGGACGAAGTATTGTCTCCTTATTGTCAACACAGTTGTTTGTTTAAAATAATTCTAAATTATCAAAAGGAAGCAGTGAATGGAAAGAAGGTAAGGACCATGCTAGGATTCAGAAGCCTATTAATTCTATTCCTATCCCTAAAGCAGGGTTTTTTGAGTGATCTTGGGAAGATTTACCTCTTTGAGATTGCTTCTTCATCTTTAAAATGTGTATAATAATTTTCTTCAGTACAGATCAAATTAGATATGTTTCAGTTAAGTTTAGTCACTCAGTCGTGTCCAACTCTGTGCGACCCCATGGACTGCAGCATGCCAGCCTTCCCTGTCCATCACCAATGCCCTGAGTTTGCTCAAACTCATGTCCATCGAGTCGGTGATGTCATCCAACCATCTGATCCTCTGTCGTCCCCTTCTCCTCCTGAATTCAATCTTTCCCAGCATCAGGGTCTTTTCCAATGAGTTAGTTCTTCATGTCAGATAGCCAAAGTATTATAGTTTCATTTTCAGCATTAGTCCTTCCAATAAATATTCAGGACTGATTTCCTTTAGGATGGACTGGTTGGATCCCCTTGCTGTCCAAGGGACTGTCAAGAGTCTTCTCCAACACCACAGTTCAAAAGCATCAATTCCTTGGCATTCAGCTTTCTTTATAGTCAAACTCTCACATATATACATGACTATTACAAAAAAAAAAAAAAAACAACAACAACAACATAGCTTTGACTAAATGGATCTTGTTGGCAAAGTAAAGTCTCTGCTTTTTAATATGCTGTCTAGGTTGGTCATAGCTTTTCTTCCAAGGAGCAAGTGTCTTTTAATTTCATGGTGGCAGTGACCATCTACAGTGATCCTGAAGCCCAAGAAAAGAAAGTCTCTCACTGTTTCCATTTGCCATGAAATGATGGGACCAGATGCCATGATCTTAGTTTAATGAATGGTGAGTTTTAAGCCAACTTTTTCACTCTCCTCTTTCACTTTCATCAAAAGGCTCTTTAGTTCCTCTTCACTTTCTGCCATTAGGGTGGTTTCATCTGTATATCTAAGGTTATTGATATTTCTCCCAGCAATCTTGATTCCAGCTTGTGCTTCATTCATCCAGCATGGCATTTCACATGATATGCTCTGCAAATAAGTTAAATAAGCAGGGTGAAAATATCCCTGATGTACTCCTTTCCCAATTTGGAACCAGTCTGTTGTTCCATATCCAGTTCTAACTGTTGCTTCTTGATCTGCATACAGGTTTCTCAGGAGGCAGGTCAGGTGGTCTGTTACTCCCATCTCTTTAAGAATTTTTCACAGTTTGTCGTGATCCACATAGTTAGAGGCTTTGACATAGTCAATAAAGCAGAAATAGATGTTTTTTTCTGGAACTCTCGCTTTTTCTATGATTCATCAGATTTTGGCAATTTGATCTCTGGTTCCTCTGACTTTGCTAAATCCAATTTAAACATCTGGAAGTTCATAGCTAATGTACTGTTGAAGCCTGTCTTGTAGAATTTTGAGCATTACTTTGCTAGCATGTGAGTTGAGTGCAATTGTGCAGTAGTTTGAACATTCTTTGGCATTCATTACCTTTCTTTGGAATTGGAATGAAAACATATGCTTAGGAAATAGATATGTTTAGGAAATACATTGATAATTGTATCATTGTATGGAGTATGGGTATTACCAACTTTAAGGAATAACTTCTGACTAATTTTATCTACAGGCTTCCCAGGTGGATCAGTGGTGAAGAATCCATGTGCCAATCAGGAGACGCAGCAGATATGGATTTGATCACTGAGTCACAAAGATCCCCTGGAGGAGAAAATGACAACCTGTTCCAGTATTCTTGCCCAGAAAATTCCATGGAGAGAAGTCTGGTAGGCTACAATTCATGGGGTCACAAAAAAATGGACACAACTGAGAAGGCACACATTTTACCTACATTTATTCACTCAGAAAATTAGATGTTTTACCAGGCTCATTTTAGTTTACAAAGAAAGGGTAATAAAGAGTTGGGGTATTAAAATTAGCAAAGTGCACTTGATGTTTTTCTTTTCTGTATAATGCCTGTATTAATTTTACCTTCTTTTTCTTCATTTGATTTCATCCACTTCTGAAAAGAGGAGGAAAGGAAAAGTAAGAAACAGCACAAAAATAAAATAAAATGAAGATAAAGTCTTGAAGAAGAGCAGGTACTGTGGAAGCATTCTATAGCAATTAATCTAGTAACATGAAGCCAGCAGAAAATTCTAATGTCATCTAGGAGAGGCCATGTGAGCTACCCATATCAGGACATGTGCCTTATCAAGGGACTAGAGTAGACTGTTTTTACAGAGAATTGGTTGCATTAATCTAATTCACAAGAGACTACGATATTTGCCAGGATGCAACTTTACTAATTAAAAAGAAATAAAACTTCATGAGGATCAGGCATGAGTTTCACCCACACCTTCTCTAACAATCCTCACAGAACACTAGTTTAAGAATAGTGACAACAGAACAAGTACTTAAAGCAAATAGCTTCAAAATTTGTATATAAAAATGATGAGATAGTGAAACTTCCTTCTCACTGGGGCAGATCCAAGTCCTTCACATCAGCCACAGGAGCCAGCTCCTGTGGATGACCCACATGCAGAGGTAGAGATAAAACCACAGTTGAGCTCCATGGACAGAATGACTAAGGAAGAGGATCAAAAACTTTTCCACCAGCTATACAAGCTTTAGAATAAATCCACACAATCAACTAGGTAGACTCTATGGCTGTGGAATCTATAGAAGGACAAAGAGTATTCACACTCTATGGCTGTGGAATCTATAAAAGGACAGAGTATTCACACAAAAAAACGTCCTAGCTCTGGCAACCATGTGTTACTGAACATAAGTACATGCAGGAGTAGGGCTAGATTAGAGTCTGAGCTGCCCCCACAGCAGGTCAAGAGAACAGTCAAATACTGGAAGACCTCCTAGGGAGGCAAAGGTTGAACTACCACTCTCTATACATTTTTCTTTTTTTGTTTCCCCTGTTTTTCCTTTTTCCCATTTTTTACTTTCCTTTTTCATATTGTTTTCATGTTCTTTCTTTGTTATTCCTTTCATTTTTATTTTTTATATGTAGTTTTTCTAAGACATCCTATTTTTAAATAAATTCATTTTATTTATTTTTTCCAATTTTAACTGTCTTTATTGGTTTCTTCTTCTTTGATTCCTATTTTTGTCCCCCCCCCCTCCTTTTTTTCTTTCCTTTCTTTATCTTTGTAAATGTGTGAGTTTCTTTGGCTATTGAGTGCTGCTTTCAGTATGAGTCTTGAGGTTTTGTCTTCTCTGCTATGAGGCCTCTTAAGTCTCAGTGCTACAGCAAGGTGTTGAGCCTGAACTCCAGAGGTGGGAAACTCAAGTCCGGGACTTTGGACCACCAAAGAAATTCTGACCCCATGGAATATTAACTGATGAGAGTTCTCCCAAAAGCCTCTACCTCAACACTAAGACCAAGCCCCACTTGAAAACCAGAAAAACCCAGTGCCCAACATCTTATGCCAAAGCATTAGCAAAACAGAAATACAATTCTTCCCATTGGCAGAAAGGCTGCCAAAAACCAAGCCCACAGACATCCAAAAACACACTACTTTCATGGCACTGCCCTTCAGAGAGACAAGAGCCAGCTCCACCCACCAGATCACAGGCACAATTCCTCCCAAGCAGGAAACCTTCACAAGCCACTGTTCCCACCCATTCATGGAGGGCAGATTTCACAATTAAGAGGAACTACAACCCTCTAGCCTCTAGCCTGCAGAAAGGTGACCCCAAACACAGTAAATTAAACAAAATGAAAAAACAGAAAAACATGCAGCAGATGAAAGACTATGGTAAAAACCCATGAGACTCAACAAATGAACAGGAAATAAGCAGTCTACTTGAAAAAGAATTCAGAGTAACAATAGTAAAGATGATTCCAAGTCTTGAAAATACAACAGAGGCACAGATAAATATACTGGAATTACAGATCAAGAAGAAACAAGAAATGTTTAACAAAACAACAAACAACACAAGAACTGATATTAAAAATACAGTACAAGGAACCAATAACAGGCTATCTGAGACTAAAGAACAAATAAGTGAGAAGTGAGCTGGAAGGCAGAATGGTGGAAATAACTGAAGCAGAGCAGAATAAAGAAAAAAATAACAAAAAGAAGTGAGGACAGCCTCAGAGACCTTTGAGATACCATTAAACATAACAACATTAGAATTAAGGTATCTGAGAAGAAGAAAGAGAAATATGAAAAAATATTTGAGATATAGTCAAAAAAATTCCCTAACCTGGGAAACAGCCATCCAAATACAGGAAGCCCAGAGACTCCTATACAGGATAAACCCAAGGAGAAACAGGCTAGCACACATATTAATTGAACTAATCAAAATTAAACATGAACAAACATTAAAAGCAGCAAGGGAAAAGCAACAAAAGTATACAAGAGGATCTCCATAAGCCTAACAGCTGATGTTTCAAAAGAAACTCTGCAGTCTAGAAGGGAGTGACAGGATATACTTAAAATGATGAAAGAAAAACAAAAACAGAAAAAACCTATAACCAAGATTACTCTATCCAAAAAAGGTATTCAAATTCAAAGCAAAAATCAAAATTTTACATGCAAGCAAAAGTTAAGAGAATTCAGCACCACCAAGCCACTTTTGCAACAAATGCTAAAGGAACTTCTCTAGACAGGAAACACAAGAGAAAGAAGAGGCCTATAAAAACAAACCTGAAACAATAAACTAAATGGTAATAGGATCATATATATCAATAATTACTTTAAATGTAAATGGACTAAATGGTCTAACTAAAAGACACAAATTGGCTGAATGGATACAAAAATAAGACCCCTATATATGCTATCTATGAGAGACCCACCTCAGACCTAGGAACACACACAGAATGAAAGTGAGAGGCTGGAAAAGTTATTCCATGCAAACAGAAAATAAAGGAAAACAAGAGTAGCAATACTCATATCAGACAGAAGAGACTTTAAAATAAAAATCGTTACAAGACACAAGCAAGGACACTATATAATGATCAAGGGATCAATCCAAGTAGAACAGATAATAATTTAAATATATATGCACCCAACATAGGAGCACCTCAAAACATAAGGCAAATGTTAGCAACTATTAGAGGGGGAATCAACATTTACACAGTAATAGTGGGGAACTTTAATGCCCTACTTACACCAATGGACAGATTATCCAGATAGAAAATTAGTAGGGAAGCACAACATTTAAATGAAACATTGGACAAGTTACACCTTAATTGATATTTACAGAGCATATCATCCCAAAACAGCAGATTTCACTTTTTTTGTTGTTTTAATCAAGTGCACAGGATAGAAGTCACCAGGATAGATCACATATTGGGCCACAAATCAAGCCTGGATAAATATTAAAAAACTGAAATATTTGCAAGCATCTTTACTGACTTTAACACTAGATATCAACTACAGGGGGAAAGTAATGACAAAAAACACAAACATATGTAACCTAAACAATATGCTTCTGAATCGCCAACAAATCACTGAAGAAATCAAAAAGGAAATTAAAATATAACTAAAAACAAATGACAATGAAAACATGACAACACAAAACCTATGGGATACACTAAAAGCAGTGCTAAAAGGCAAGTTTATAGCCATACAAGCTTACCTCAAGGAACAAGAAAAGCATCAAATAAACAATCTAAACTTACACTTAAAGCAAACAGGAAAAGAAGAACTAACAAACAAACAAACAAAAAACCCCAAAGCTAATAGAAGGAAATAAATTATAAAAGTCAGAGCAGAAATAAATGAAAATGAAATAAAGGAGAAAATGGCAAAGATAAAGAAAACTAAAAGCTGATTCCTTGAGAAGATAAATAAAATTGACAAACCATTAGCCAGACTCAACCAAGAAAAAAAGGAAGACACAAGTCAATAAAATTAGAAATAAAAAAGCAGAAGTTACAAGAGATGAAACAAATACAAAGGCTTATATAAGACACTACTACAAGCAACTATATACCAATACAATGGCCAACCTGGAAGAAATGGACAAATTCTTAGAAAATTATACTTTCCAAAACTGAACCAAAAAGAAATAGAAAAATCAACAGATCAATCATAAGCACAGAAATTAGAACTGCAATAAAAACTCTTCCAATGAACAAAAGTCCAGGTCCAGATGGCTTCACAGGCAAATTAGACCAAAAATTTAGAGAAGAGCTAATATGTATCCTGCCCAAACTCTTCCAGAAAACTGCAGAGGAAGGAGATTTCCCAAACTCATTCTATGAGGCCACCATCACCCTGATGCCAAAACCAGACAAATATGCCATAGAAAAAGAAAATTACAGGCCAATATCACTGAGGCACATAGATGCAAAAATCCTCAACAAAATTCTAGCAAACAGAACCTAACAACATATTAAAAGGATCATACATCATGATCAAGTGGGCTTTATCTCAAGGATGCAAGGATTCAGTATATGCAAATCAATCAATGTCATAAACCATATTAACAAAGTGAAAGATAAACATCATATGATCATCTCAGTAGATGCAGAGAACACTTCTGACAAAAATCAACTCCCATTTATGATAAACACTCTCCAGAAAGTAGCCATAGAAGGAACATGATAAAAGTGAAAGTGTTATTCACACAGTCATCTCCAAACCTCTGTGATACCATAGACTATAG
Source organism: Ovis aries (assembly GCF_016772045.2). Classification (NCBI taxonomy): domain Eukaryota; kingdom Metazoa; phylum Chordata; class Mammalia; order Artiodactyla; family Bovidae; genus Ovis; species Ovis aries. Next base: position 64,128,726 of record NC_056062.1, on the reverse strand, counting down.
CCCACCTGGATTCTCTGTCCATGGAATTCTCCAGGTAAGACTACCGGAGTAGGTAACCATTTCCTTCTCCAGAGAAGGAAAATACCTCAACATAATGAAAGTCTTATGTGACAACACCAAGGCAAAATGATTTTCAACGGTGAAAAACTGAAAGTATTTCCTCTAAGATCAAGACAAGACAAGTGTGCCCACTCTTGCCACTATTATTCAACAGACTTTTGGAAGTCCTAGCTACAGCAATCAGAGAAGAAAGAGAAATAAAAGGAATTCAGATTGGAAAAGAAGTAAAATTCTCACTGTTAGTATGTATGTGTGACACTGTACATAGAAAGTGCTACAGGGGGCATAAGAAATTTAATAGAGCTAATCAATAATACACAGAAATCCCTTGCATTCTTATATACTAATAATGAAAAATCAGAAAGATTAAAGAAACAATCCTGTTCACCACTGTAATAAAAAATAAAATACCTATAAATAAACCCAGCTAAAGAGACAAAAGACCCGTATGTAAAAATTATAAAACACTAATGAAAGAAATCAAAGATGACACAGATGAAGAATTATACCATGTTCCTGGATTGGAAGAATCAAAACAGTGAAAATGACTATAGTGCCCAAAACAATCTACAGATTCAATGCAAACTATCAATATCAAACTATCAATATTTTACACAGAACTCAAACAAATAATTTCATAATTTGCAGGCGGACACAAAAGACCCCAAATAACCAAAGCAATCTTGAGAAAGAAGACAGGAGCTGAAGAAATCAATTTGCCTGGCTTCAAACTATACTACAAAGCAACAGTCATCAGGATAGTATTGTATTGTCACAAAAACAGAAATATAGACCAATGGAATAACATAGAAAACACAGAGATAAATCCATGGACCTTTGGGCAACTTATCTTTGAAAAATGAGGCAAGAAGCTACAGTGGAGGAAAGAAATCTCTTCAATAGAGTGGTGCTGGGAAAGCTGGACAGCAGCATGTAAAAGAAAAAGTAGAACACTTCATAATACCACACACAAAGATAATCTCAAAATGGATTAAAACTTAAATGTAAGACCAGAAACTGTAAAAGTCACAGAAGAAAACATAAGCAGAATACTCTGACATAAATCACAGCAAAATCCTTTATGACTAACCTCCCAGTGTAATGGAAATAAAAACAAAAATAAACAAATGGGACCTAATTAAAAGCTTTTTCTCAGTGAAGGAAACTATAAACAAAGTGAAAGACAATCCTCAGAATGGGAGAAAATAATATAAAATGAAAAAACTGACAAGAGTTTAATCTACAAAATATACAAGCAGCTCATTCAGTTCAAAAGCAGGAGAACACACACCCCAATAAAAGAGTGGGCAAAACACCTATACAGACATTTCTCCAGAGAAGACATACAGATGGCTAATAAGCACATGAAAACATGCTCTACATCACTCACTATTAGAGAAATGCAAATCAAAACGACAATAAGGTGTCATCTCACACCACTCAGAATGGCCATTAACAGAAAACCTACAAGCAATAAATAATGGACGGTGTGTGGATAAAAGGGAATCCTCTTGCACTGTTGCTGGGAATGCAAATTAATATAGCCACTCTGGAGAAGAGTATGAATATTCCTTAAAAATCTAGGACTAAAACTACCATATGACCCAGAAGTCCCACTACTGGGCATATACCCTGAGAAACTATAATTGAAAAAGACATATGTACCTCCATGTTCATTGCAGCACTATTTACAACAGCCAGGACATGGAAGCAACCCAGATGCACATTGACAAATGAATAAAGAAGTTGTGGTACATATACACAATGAAATATTACTCAGCCATGAAAATGAACACATTTGACTCAGCTCTAATGGGGTGGATGAACCTAGAGTCTATTATACCCAGTGAAATAAGTCAGAAAGAAAAAGACAAATACTGTATATTAACACACATATATGGAATCTAGAAAGATGGTACTGATGAACCTATCTACAGGACAGCAATGGAAACACAGGCATAGTGGACATAAGGAGGGAAGGAGAGAGTTGGATGAATTAAGAGAGTAGCATTGAAACATATACATTATAATACATAAAATTAGACATTGTAAATTTGCTGCATGATGCAGGGAGCTCAAATATGGTGCTCTGTGACAACCTAGAGGGGTGTGATGGGGTGGAAGGAAGGTTCTAGAAGGAGGGGACATATCTATACCTATGGCTGATTAGTTTGATATAAGGCAGAAACCAACACAGTACTGAAAAGAAATTATCCTCCAATTAAAAATAAATACATTTTTAAATATGTAAATTCAAAGTAAAAAAACATTTTTAAAAAAATATATAACATTTCAGTTTGCCCTTTCAAAAAAAAAATGGTTCAGCCATATGACTAGTTACATATTCATTCACACATGAGTTCTCCTTCTAGTCCTCCCACGTGTTCTATTGGTACATATGTTAAACTCTGCCTCTTGGTCTCCCAAAGAAAGCTAAAAGGTATGACAAAATTCAAGGAACTCACTGATGATTATTCACTACTACTTGTTGTTGCTGTTGTTGCTCAGTCATTGTGTCATGTTCTGACTCTGCAACCCCATGGACTGCAGCACGCCTCTGTTCTCCACTGACTGTCTCCTGGAGTTTGCTCAAATTCATGTCTGTTGACTTGGTGATGCTATCTAGCCATCTCATACTTTGCCACTCCCTTCTCCTTTTACCTTCAATCCTTCCCAGCATCAGGGTCTATTCCAGTGAGTTGGCCCTTTGCATCAGGTAGCCAAAGCATGAGAGCTTGAGGTTCAGCATCAGTCTCTCCAATGGAATATTCAGTGTTGATGTCCATTAGGATTGACTGGCGTAATCTCCTTACAGTCCAAGGGCCTCTCAAGAGTATTTGCCAGCAGCACAGTTCAAAAGCATGAATTCTTTGGCACTCAACCTTTTTTACTGTCCAACTCTCACATCTGTACATGACTACTGGAAAAGACGTAGCTTTGACTATTCGCATCTTTGCTGGCAATGTGACGCCTCTGCTTTTTAATACATTGGGTAGGCTTGTCACAGCTTTCCTTTCAAGGAGAAGTTTAACATTTAATGATGTGCAAATGTTGTTCTGGAAGAACTCTGGTTAAGCAACTTTACAGAGGTTGCTGAAATTATTTGATACTTGCTCTGCTGCTGCTGCTAAGTCACTTCAGTCGTGTCTGACTTGGTTCGACCCCATAAACAGCAGCCCACCAGGCTCCGCCACCCCTGGGATTCTCCAGGCAAGAACACTGGAGTGGATTGCCATTTCCTTCTCCAATGCATGAAAGTGAGAAGTGAAAGTGAAGTCGCTCAGTCATATCAGACTCTCAGCGACCCCACGGACTGCAGCCTACCAGGCTCTTACATTGCTCTAGTGAAGCTGTAAAACTTAGATATAGTATATATTTTCCAGAAACATATTCTTCCTACTCCATATATTGAGTACCCATCTATGTTAAAAATACGGAGATTCTCTACCACTTAAATATCCAAAGCTCATAATTCAGCAAACATAAGACCTAAAACATTCCTAATCTCTACTTTTATAGTGGTATTTGCATTATGAATGGTGCATGTCCATCTTCTCATGCTATATAACATATTCTAAATGATGGTCAATAACAGAGAACCTACAATTTGACAGACATATCAGTTTTCTCCTGTTTCAGTAATGTGTGTGAAATTATACTTGCCATTAAAATTACATTTGAAAACCCACTAATATTCAGTAAAGTAAAAAGTTATATGCTAGCTGTGAACCTTTCCTCTAGATGTTACTATCTCAGAGATTGTTTCTAATAGAGCTTTTGTTCAAAGATGTGTTGAAGGTAAATTTGTTTGCTACTTTCTTAATGTTGTATATATATCGTGGATCTTTGATCTATCAAGTTGCCTTAAATGAGCAAGTTTGAAATCAGTGACCTTCTGTCAAATAGGAAAGATCCAGTCTTTCCTCTGATAGTGTCAACACTCAACTGAACTTTTTAAAATGAGAGTTGTCAGCTACACCTACAGGTATACAGCACTCTGACAACACATATTAATGATGTCCATTCATCTTAAGGTGTAATTGAGATTATATTTAATGGAAATCTTATCATAGAAGCAAAAGGAATATCTGTCTCAACTAGGTTTTCTTCCCTCAAACCTATCTATCCCAAACTAGAATGAGAAATTAGTACAGGGATATACACAGTCAGATAAGCTGTCTCACTGGAATGGGAATAGAGAGACCCAAGAACCATGGGTAGAGTGAAACTGTGACATGATTATTGGGCAAGAGCCACAAATAGGACTGGCAGAGCACAGATTGGGAAGGCTACGTAAACTATAATGGCACATGAGACTAAGGAATGAATGCATATGTCCCCCACATGACTAATGCAACAGAAAGCCATTGTTCCATAGGGCCTTGTTGACCAGGTACATGGATTTTCCATCAGCAACACGTGCAGATGACTGAATGGTGTAAGTATAAGGCAAAACTTGAAGAATCTAAGGACCATAGAATAACTTAGGTGAAACTGTCCTTCACTTATGGACGCTTGAGATAAAAATTAAGCTCGATTAAAGAGAATTTTTTAAACATTAAGTTTCTTGCCTACCTATCAGTGAAAAATTATACTCACTACTTACTGCGTATTTACTCATTTATTAAGAGCCCAGTATACACTGCATACCATCCTAGGAACATGTGCATATTGCCAAAGAGTATGCAGACTTAACCTGAGTTCACAGAATTTATGAAAGAGTGAATTAAAAAACAAAAGTAACCAAACTTTGTCACAGAAGAAATGCATTTAAATGCATAATTTCTACACAGATTTTCCTCTATAAAACTTTAAGATTCTATATTTTAAGTATGTGAGATATGCCATTTGCCCACCTGTTGCTGAATCTTCACATAAGTTTTGTCTCTCTAATATTTCTGTTCCTTCTTTGCTTCCAATCCTATATAGGTTGCATGCCTTTGCTACATACACTGTAGTGCCATATAATTTGACCAGATGATACTCATCATGCTCATAATTACACATTCTATATATACATTCCATTTAGGCCATTTGCCTAGATTCCATACTACATAAAAATAAGGACTGTGACTGCAATATTTATCACTATGTCCACCATGCCCAGCATACAGCCTACATGCTGAGGAGAAAAATCATCATGAAATTTCTGATTTAACTAACAAAATTCCCAGGTGATGCAGTCATAAAGAACCCACCTGCCAATGCAGAAGACATAAGAAACATGGGTTTGATCCTTGGGTCAGGAAGATCTCTTGGGGAAGGCAATAGCAATCCACTCCAGTATTCTTGCCTGAGAAATCCCATGGACAGAGGGGCCTGGAAGGCTATAGTCCATAGGGTACAAAAAGCTGGACATGACTGAAGCAGCTTAGCATGAAAGCACGTCTGTGGAATGCTAAAATATTAGGTTTTGAGTTCTTTGGTTATGATGTTTTAAACTAACATATTAGAGATAACTTAAGGACTATCAGAATTTCTAGTGAAGACCTCTGAACAGTCTGTCTCAATTGCCAGATATATCAAAACTGCCTTTGCTAGTGCTCGATAAATGACAATAATAACATCTGTTAACTTAGAGTAACATCTGTTAACATCTTTGAACCTTAGTTTTACAACTTGTAAAATTCTAGGATTTGTTAAAATGATTTCTAACCTCCTTTCAGTTCCAGAATTCCTCACTAATTTTTGTGTTGCCTAACTTTCTGCCTGTGATTAATTCTACTTGTACAATCTGTAAATCTTTGTACAGCCATAGATATCTTTGGCTTAAGGTAAAATTAAGGGAAGGTGCCATCAGAATCAAATGATACAATAATTTAGATATTTTGAGTCTAACTTCCAGTAAAAGTTATACAAGAATCTCTCTTTGTATTATCCTCCTCAAGGGTAATAAAAAGGGGGAGGTCCTAGGATGGCAGAGGAATAGGACAGGGAGACCACTTTCTCCCCCACAAATTCATTGAAGAACATTTGAACACTGAGCAAATTCCACAAAACAACTTCTGAATTGCTGGCAGGGGACACCAGACACCCAGAAAGGCAGACCATTGTCTTCGAAAGGAGTTAGGACAAAATATAAAAGATAAAAAGATAGACAAAAGAGTTAGCAACAGAGACCCTTCCTGGGAGAGAGTCGTAAAAGAGAAGTTTCCAAACACCAGGAAACTCTCTCACCAGCAGGTCTGTGGAGAGTTTTGGAATCTCAGAGGGCAACATAACCAGGAGGAAAAGTAAATAAATAAATAAAACCCACAGATTATGTGCCTAAGGGTAACTCCCAGCGGAGAAGTAGCCCAGACGCTCGTGTCCACCACCACCAAGCGGGGGCTGAACGGGGAGGCGCGGGCGGCATTGCTTAGGGTAGGGACTGGGCCTGAAAGAGCTGACGACAATCTGAGGGAGCTAAGTGAGATAGCAATCCAAACTATGGGATAGCCAGAGAGAGAAAAAAAAGACAGAGAGAACTTTCTTGGGAAAAGCCCTAACCTAAGTCACTGCCAGCCCACTCACAGAACACAGGACTGAGCAAATACCAGAGGAGAGCTAGCCAGCTGCGAACCGGCCCATTCCCTGCCGGAGGCAGGGAGGCAAGCAGGCAACAGCTAGAGCTGGAAGGCAAGGGGCAAATTCAGCCCCAGAGATAGCATCCTCTATCAAACTGTGAGCAGGCTCCCAGCTGCTAACCAAGTCTTCCTGGGATTCTGGACTGTTGACATCCACTCGGAGGGTCACAGCCAGAAATCAGCTCCCCAGAAGAGACACACGGCACACCTGAGATGGTGCTCCTGCTGCACACCCAGGAAACCAAGCAGCTGGGACAGGGGAGGCAATAAGACACACGCACCTGGGGAGTGTGTGCTCTCCAAGCACCTGGTCACCTGAGCTGCTTGGACCTGGGAAGGGCACAAAACACAGGCCCAACCGAGTCTGTGCCTTTGTGGAGTACCCAAGAACCTAAACCTGAGTGGCTTAGACCTGAGAAGTGCATGCAACACAGGGCCTGCTTTAGACAGTTCCCCTGCAGAGCATCTGGAGCCTGAGCAGAGTAGACTGGGAAAGCACACACGCTGTGAGCAGGGGCAAAACACAGTGTGGCCCAGACACAGCAAGCACTCCCTACACACGCCAGTGATATTTGTTTGCAGCATTCCTCCCTCCCCATAGCATGACTGAACAAGTGAGCCTAAAAAAGTGACCAACTTCACCGCCTTGTTTCAGAGTGGAAATTAGACACCGAAGAGACTTGCAAACAGAAAAAGCCAAAAAAAACAAAAGGAACCACTTTGGAAGTGACAGGTGCAACAGATTAAAACCTTGTAGTTAGCACTGACTACATCTGAAGGGGCCTAGTGGGCTGCTGTCTATGTGGTTGTACAGAGTCGGACACGACTGATGCGACTTAGCAGCAGCAGCAGCAGCATAGATCTTGAGAAGTATAAGCTGGAACAAGGAACTATCTGAACTGACCCCACACTGCCCACAACAGCTCCAGAGAAATTCCTAGATATATTTTTACTATTATCATTCTTTATTTTTTTAGCTTTAAGTCCTCTATTACTCCTTTAATTTTCATTTTCATAACCTACTATTAACTTGCAAAAAAAAGACCCTATTTTTAAAGCAAACTTCATATATATTTTTGTGATTTTGTTTTGTTTTGTTTAATATTGTACTTTTGACAGTCTAATCTCTACTCTATATTCTTAATCTTTGCTTTTTGGTATTTTTAATCAATTTTGTACCTTTAGGAACCCAAACTTCAGTACTCATTTTTACTTAGGCGTGTGATAACTGGCTTGATTGCCCTCTCCCCCTTTTGACTCTATTTTTTTCCCCCTAGATCTCCTCTATCTCCTCCCTCTCTCTTCTCTTCTCTACCCAACTCTATGAATCTCTTTGGGTATTCCGAGCTGTGGAGAACATTTAAGGAATGGATTACTGGCTAGATCTGTCTCTCTCTTTCTGAAACCCCATCTTCTCCTCCTGGTCACCTCTATCTCCTTCCTCCCTCTTCTCTTCTCTATGTAACTCTGTGAACCTCTCCGGATGTTCCAGATTGTGGAGAGCACACACAAGGATTTGATTACTGGCTAGAATTCTCTCTCTCCATTTGATTCCCCCTCTTCTCCTCCTGGTCACCTCTATCTCCCCTCTGCCCCCTTCTCTTCTCCAAGTAATTCAATGAACCTTTCTGGGTGTCTCTCATTGTGGAGAATCTTTTCTCCATTAACCTAGATGTTTTATCATTGGTGCCATATGGATGGAGAAGTCTTGAGGCTACTGTAAGAATAAGACTGAAAACCAGAGGCAGGAGGTTTAAGTCCAAGACCTAAGAACACCAGAAAACTCCTGACTCCAGGGAACATTAATCAATAAGAGCTCATCCAAAAGCCTCCATCATTTCAGTTCAATTCAGTCACTCAGTTGTGTCTGACTCTTTGCGACCCCATGAATCACAGCACACCAGGCCTCCCTGTCCATCACCAACTGTCAGAGTTCATGCAGACTCACGTCCATCAAGTCCATGATGCCATCCAGCCATCTCATCCTCTGTCGTCCCCTTCTCCTCCTGCCCCCAACCCCTCCCAGCATCAGAGTCTTATCCAGTGAGTCAACTCTTTGCACTAGGTGGCCAAAGTACTGGAGTTTCAGCTTCAGCATCATTCCTTCCAAAGAAATCGCAGGGCTGGTCTCCTTCAGAATGGACTGTATGGATCTCCCTGCAGTCCAAGGGACTCTTAAGAGTCTTCTCCAACACCACAGTTCAAAAGCATCAATTCTTCGGTGCTCAGCCTTCTTCACAGTCCAACTCTCACATCCATACATGACCACTGGAAAAAACCATAGCCTTGACTAGACGGACCTCAGTCAGCAAAGTAATGTCTCTGCTTTTGAATATGCTATCTAGGTTGGTCATAACTTTTCTTCCAAGGAGTAAGCGGCTTTTAATTTCATGGCTGCAGTCACCATCTGCAGTGATTCTGGAGCCCCCAAAAATAAAGTCTGACACTGTTTCCACTGTTTCCCCGTCTATTTCCCATGAAGTGCTGGGACCAGATGCCATGATCTTCGTTTTCTGAACATTAAGCTTTAAGCCAACTTTTTCACTCTCCTCTTTCACTTTCATCAAGAGGCTTTTTAGTTCCTCTTCTTTTTCTGCCATAAGGGTGGTGTCATCTGCATATCTGAGGTTATTGATATTTCTCCCAGAAATCTTGATTCCAGCTTGTGTTTCTTCCAGTCCAGCGTTTCTCATGATGTAATCTGCATATAAGTTAAATAAGCAGGGTGACAATATATAGCCTTGACGTACTCCTTTTCCTATTTGGAATCATTCTGTTGTTCCATGTCCAGTTCTAACTGTTGATTCCTGAACTGCATATAAATTTCTCAAGATTGAGGTCAGGTGGTCTGGTATTCCAATCTCTTTCAGAATTTTCCACAGTCTATTGTGATCCACACCATCAAAGGCTTTGGCATATTCAATAAAGCAGAAATAGATGTTTTCTTGGAAATCTCTTGCTTTTTTGATGATCCAGCAGATGTTGGCAATTTGATCTCTGGTTCCTCTGCCTTTCCTAAAACCAGCTTGAATATCAGGAAGTTCATGGTTCACGTATTGTTGAAGCCTGGCTTGGAGAATTTTGAGCATTGCTTTACTAGCATGTGAGATGAGTGCAATTGTGTGGTAGTCTGAGCATTCTTTGGCATGGCCTTTCTTTGGGATTGGAATGAAAACTGACCTTTTCCAGTCCTGTGGCCACTGCTGAGTTTTCCAAATTTGCTGGCATATTGAGTGCAGCCCTTTCACAACATCGTCTTTCAGGATTTGAAATAGCTCCACTGGAATGCCATCACCTCCACTAGCTTTGTTCATAGCGCCACTTTCTAAGGCCCACTTGACTTCACATTCCAGGATGTCTGGCTCTAGGCGAGTGATCACACTATCGTGATTACCTGGGTCATGAAGACCATTTCTGTATAGTTCTTCTGTGTATTCTTGCCACCTCTTCTTCTTTTTTTTTTTAATTTTAGTTTTTATTTTTAAATTTTAAAATCTTTAATTCTTACATGCATTCCCAAACTTGAACCCCCTCCCACCTCCCTCCCCATAACAACTTTCTGGGTCATCCCCATGCACCAGCCCCAAGCATGCTGCATCCTGCGTCAGACATAGACTGGCGATTCAATTCACATGATAGTATACATGTTAGAATGTCATTCTCCCAAATCATCCCACCCTCTCCCTCTCCCTCTGAGTCCAAAAGTCCGTTATACACATCTGTGTCTCTTTCCTGTCTTGCATACAGGGTCGTCATTGCCATCTTCCTAAATTCCATATATGTGTTAGTATACTGTATTGGTGTTTTTCTTTCTGGCTTACTTCACTCTGTATAATCGGCTCCAGTTTCATCCATCTCATCAGGACTGATTCAAATGAATTCTTTTAACGGCTGAGTAATACTCCATTGTGTATATGTACCACAGCTTTCTTATCCATTCATCTGCTGATGGACATCTAGGTTGTTTCCATGTCCTGGCTATTATAAACAGTGCTGCGATGAACATTGGGGTACATGTGTCTCTTTCAATTCTGGTTTCCTCGGTGTATGCCCAGAAGTGGGATTGCTGGGTCATAAGGTAGTTCTATTTGCAATTTTTAAGGAATCTCCACACTGTTCTCCATAGTGGCTGTACTAGTTTGCATTCCCACCAACAGTGTAGGAGGGTTCCCTTTTCTCCACACCCTCTCCAGCATTTATTGCTTGCAGATTTTTGGATCGCAGCCATTCTGACTGGTGTGAAGTGGTACCTCATTGTGGTTTTGATTTGCATTTCTCTAATAATGAGTGATGTTGAGCATCTTTTCATGTGTTTGTTAGCCATCCGTATGTCTTCTTTGGAGAAATGTCTATTTAGTTCTTTGGCCCATTTTTTGATTGGGTCGTTTATTTTCTGGAATTGAGCTGCATAAGTTGCTTGTATATTTTTGAGATTAGTTGTTTGTCAGTTGCTTCATTTGCTATTATTTTCTCCCATTCAGAAGGCTTTTTTTTCACCTTGCTTATAGTTTCCTTTGTTGTGCAGAAGCTTTTAATTTTAATTAGATCCCATTTGTTTATTTTTGCTTTTATTTCCAGAATTCTGGGAGGTGGATCATAGAGGATCCTGCTGTGATTTATGTCTGAGAGTGTTTTGCCTATGTTCTCCTCTAGGAGTTTTATAGTTTCTGATCTTACATTTAGATCTTTAATCCATTTTGAGTTTATTTTTGTGTGCGGTGTTAGAAAGTGATCTAGTTTCATTCTTTTACAAGTGGTTGACCAGATATACCACGCGAATAGAGACCAAAAGAAAGCAGGAGTGGCAATACTCATATCCGATAAAATAGACTTTAAAACAAAGGCTGTGAAAAGAGACAAAGAAGGCCACTACATAATGATCAAAGGAACAATCCAAGAAGAAGATATAACAATTATAAATATATATGCACCCAATATAGGAGCACCACAATATGTAAGACAAATGCTAACAAGTATGAAAGGGGAAATCAACAATAACACAATAATAGTGGGAGACTTTAATACCCCACTCACACCTATGGACAGATCAACTAAACAGAAAATTAACAAAGAAACGCAAACTTTAAATGATACATTAGATCAGTTAGACCTAATTGATATCTATAGGACATTTCACCCCAAAACAACGAATTTCACCTTTTTTTCAAGTGCTCATGGAACCTTCTCCAGGATAGATCACATCCTGGGCCATAAATCTAAACTTGATAAATTCAAGAAAATCGAAATCATTCCACCTCTTCTTAATATCTTCTGCTTACCTACACTGAAACCAAGCTCCACCCTAGAGCCAACAAGTTCCAGAGCAAGACATACCATGCAAATTTTCCAGCAATGCAGGAACATAGCCCTGAGCTTTAATATACAGGCTGCCCAAAGTCACACCAAACCCACAAACATCTAAACACTCACTACTAGACACTTCATTGCCCTCCAGAGAGAAGAAATCCAGCTCCACCCACCAGAAAACTGATGCAAGCTTCCCTAACCAGGAAACCTTGACAAGCCACTCGTCCAACCTCACCCACAGGGAGGAACCTCTACAATAAAGAGGAACCATAAACTCCCAGAATACAGAAAGGCCACCCCAAACACAGCAATCTAAACAAGATGAAAAGACAGAGAAATACTCAGCAGGTAAGGAACATGATAAATGCCCACCAAACCAAACAAAAGAGGAGGAGATAGGGAGTCTATCTGAAAAATAATTCAGAATAATGATAGTAAATGATACAAAATCTTGAAAACAAAATGGATTTACAGATAAATAGCCTGGAGACAAAGATTGAGAAGATGCAAGAAAAGTTTAACAAGGATCTAGAAGAAATAAAAAAGAGTCAGTCAATAACGAATAATGCAATAAGTGAGATCAAAAACACCCCAGTGGGAACCATCAGTAGAATAACTGAGGCAGAAGATAGGATAAGTGAGGTAGAAGATACAATGGTGGAAATAAATGAAGCATTGAGTAAAAAGTAAAAAAGAATTAAAAGAAATGAGGACAACTTCAGAGACCTATGGGACAATGTCAAATGCCCCAACATTCAAACCATAGGAGTCCCAGAAGAAGAAGACCAAAAAAAAAAAAAAAAAAAGGCCATGAGAAAATACTTGAGGAGATAATAGTTGAAAACTTCCCTAAAATGTGGAAGGAAATAGTCACCCAAGTCCAAGAAACCCAGAGAGTCCCAAACAGGATAAATCCAAGGCGAAAAACCCCAAGACACATATTAATTAAATCAACAAAGATCAAACACAAAGAACAAATATTAAAAGCAGCAAGGTAAAACCAACAAATAATGCACAAGGGAATTCCCATAAAGATAACAGCTCATCTTTCAACAGAAACTCTTCAGGCCAGAAAGGAATGGCAGGAAATACTTAAAGTGATGAAAGAGAAAAACCTACAGAACAGACTACTGTACAAGGATCTCATTCAAATATGAAGGAGAAATCAAAAGCTTTACAGAGAAGCAAAAGCTGAGAGAATTCAGCACCAACAAACCAGCTCTTCAACAAATGCTAAGGATCTTCTCTAGACAAGAAATACAGAAAAGGTGCATAAACTTCAACCCAAAACAACAAAGAAAATGGCAACGGGATCATACTTATCAATAATTACCTTAAATGTAAATGGGTTTAATGCCCCAATCAAAAGACAAAGACTGGCTTAATGGGTGCAAAAACAAGACCCCTATATATGCTGTCTATAAGAGACTCACCTCGAAAAAAGTGACACATACAGACTGAAAGTGAAGGGCTGGAAAATGATATTTCACACAAGTGGAGACCAAAAGAAAGCATGAGTAGCCATACTCATATCAGATAAAATAGACTTTGAAATGATTGTGAAAAGAAACAAAGAAAGACACTACATAACAATCAATCAATCAATCCAAGAAGATATAACAATTATAAATATATATTCACCCAACATAGGAACACCACAATATGTAAGGCAAGTGCTAACAAGTATGAAAGGGGAAATTAACACTAACACAGTAACGGTGGGAGACTTTAATACCCCACCCACACCTATGGATAGATCAACTAAACAGAAAATTAGCAAGGAAACACAAACTTTAAATGATACAATGGATCAGTTAGACCTAATTGATATCTATAGGACATTTCACCCCAAAACAATGAATTTCACCTTTTTCTCAAGCGCACACGGAATCTTCTCCAGGATAGATCACATCCTGGGCCATAAATCTAGCTTGAAAAACTGAAATCATTACAAGCCATAAGTCTAGCTTGAAAAACCGAAATCATTACAAGCATCTTTTCTGATCACAATGCAGTAAGATTATATGTCAACTACAGGAAAAAAAAAAAAAAAAACTATCAAAACATCCAAAATATGGAGGCTAAACAACATGCTTCTGAATAATCAACAAATCACAGAAGAAATCAAAAAAAGAAATCAAAATATGTGTAGAAACAAGTGAAAATGAAAACACAACAACCCAAAACCTATGGGACACTGTAATAGCAGTGCTAAGGGGAAGGTTCATAGCAATACGGGCTTACCTCAAGAAACAAGAAAAAAGTCAATAACCTAACCCGTTGGAGAAGACGCTTGAGAGTCCCTTGGACTGCAAGGAGATCCAACCAGTCCATTCTGAAGGAAATTAGTCCTGGGTGTTCACTGGAAGGACTGATGCTAACGCTGAAACTCCAGTACTTTGGCCACCTCATGCGAAGAGCTGACTCATTCGAAAAGACTCTGATGCTGGGAAGGATTGGGGGCAGGAGGAGAAGGGGATGACAGAGGAAGAGATTGCTGGATGGCATCACCAACTTGATGGACGTGAGTTTGAGTGAACTCTGGCAGTTGGTGATGGACAGGGAGGCCTGGCGTGCTGCAATTCATGGGGTTGCAAAGAGTCGGACAATACTGAGCAACTGAACTGAACTGACACCTAAAGTAACTAGAAAAGGAAGAAATGAAGAACCCCAGGGTTAGTAGAAGGAAATTATAAAAATTAGGGCAAAAACAAATGCAAAAGAAACAAAGAGACCATAGCAAAAATCAACAAAACTAAAAGCTGGTTCATTGAGAAGATAAATAAAATAGACAAACCATTAGCCAGACTCATCAAGAAACAAAGGGAGATGAATCAAATCAGTAAATTTAGAAATGAAAATGGAGAAATCACCACAGACAACACAGAAATACAAAGGATCATAGGAGACTACTAACAGCAAATATATGCCAATAAAATGGACAACTTGGAAGACATGAAGAAATTCCTAGAAAAGCACAACTTTCCAAAACTGAACCTGGAAGAAATAGAAAATCTTAACAGACCCATCACAAGCATGGAAATCAAAACTATAATCAGAAATCTTCCACCAAACAAAAGCCCAGGATCAGACGGCTTCCCAGCTGAATTCTACCAAAAATTTAGAGAAGAGCTAACACCTATCCTACTCAAACTCCTCCAGAAAATTGCAGAGGAAGGTAAACTTCCATACTCATTCTACAAGGCCACCATCACCCTAATACCAAAACCAGACAAAGATGCCACAAAAAAGAAAACTATGGGCCAGTATCACTGATGAACATAGATGCAAAAATCGTTAACAAAATCCTAGCCAACTGAATCTAACAACATATTAAAAAGATCATATATCATGATCAACTGTGCTTTAGCCCAGGGATGCAAGGATTCTTGAATATCCACAAATCAATCAATGTAATACACCACATTAACAAATTGAAAGATAAAAACCATATGATTATCTCAATAGATGCAGAGAAAGCCTTTGACAAAATTCAACATCCATTTATGATAAAACCCTCCAGAAAGCAGGAATTGGAGGAACATACCTCAACATAATAAAAGCTATATATGACAAACCCACAGCAAACATTATCCTCAATGGTAAAAAATTGAGAGCATTTCCCCTAAAGTCAGGAACAAGACAAGGGTGCCCACTCTCACCATTACTTTTCAACATAGTTTTCGAAGTTTTAGCCACAGCAATCAGAGAAGAAAAAGAAATAAAAGGAATCCAGATTGGAAAACAAGTAAAACTCTCACTGTTTGCAGATGACATGATCTTCTACATAGAAAATCCTAAAGACTCCACCAGAAAATTACTAGAGCTAATCAATGAATATAATAATGTTGCAGGATATAAAATTAACACACAGAAATCTCTTGCATTCCTATACATTAACAATGAGAAAACAGAGAAATTAAGGAAACAATTCCATTCACCACTGCAAAGAAAAGAATAAAATTCTTAGGAATAAATTTACCTAAAGAAACAAAATACCTATATATAGAAAACTATAAGAAATAAATCAAAGATGGCACAAATATATGGAGAAATATACCATGTTCATGGATTGGAAGAATCAATATACTGAAAATGAGTATACTACCCAAAGCAATCTATATATTCAATCTAATCCCTATCAAGCTACCAATGGTATTTTTCACAGAACTAGAACAAATAATTTCTCAATTTGTATGGAAAAACAAAAAAACTTCGAATAGCCAAAGCTATCTTCAGAAAGAAGAATGGAACTGGAGGAGTCAACCTGCCTGACTTCAGGCTATAGCACAAAGCTACAGTCATCAAGACAGTACAGTACTGGCACAAAGACAGAAATACAGATCAATGGAACAAAACAGAAAGCCCAGAGATAAATTCACGTGCCTATAGACACCTGATCTTTGACAAAGGAGGCAAGAATATACAATGGAGAAAAGACAATCTCTTTAACAAGTGGTACTGGGAAAACTCGTCAGTCACCTGTAAAAGAATGAAACTATAACACTTTCTAACACCATACACAAAAATAAACTCAAAATGGATTAAAGTTCTAAATATAAGACCAGAAACTATAAAACTCACAGAGAAAAAAAATACGCAAAACACTCTCTGACATAAATCACAGCAGGATTCTCTATGACCCACCTCCCAGAGTAATGGAAATAAAAGCAAAAACAAACAAATGGGACGTAATTAACTTAAAGGCTCTTGCACAATGAAGGAAACTATAAGCAAGGTGGAAAGACAGCCTTCAGAATGGGAGAAAATAATAGCAAACAAAGCAACTGACAAAGAATTAATCTCAAAAATATACAAGCAGCTCCTGCAGCTCAATTCCAGAAAAATAAACGACACAATCAAAAAATGGGCCAAAGAATGAAACAGACATTTCTCCAAAGAACACATATAGATGGCTAACAAACACATGAAAAGATGCTCAACATCACTCATTATCAGAGAAATGCAAATCAAAACCACAATGAGGTACCATCTCACACCAGTCAGAATGGCTCCAATCCAAAAGTCTACAAAAAATTAATGCTGGAGAGGATGTGGAGAAAAGGGAATCCTCTTACACAGTTGGCGGGAATGCAAATTAGTACAGCCACTATGAAGAACAGTGTGGAAATTCCTTAAAAAACTGGAAATAGAACTGCCTTATGACCCAGCAATCCCACTGCTGGGCATACACACCAAGGAAACCAGAACTGAAAGAGACAGGTGTACCTCAACGTTCATTGCAACACTGTTTATAACAGCCAGGACATGGAAGTAACCTAGATGTCCATCAGCAGATGAATGGATAAGAAAGCTGTGGTACATATACACAATGGAATATTACTCAGCCATTAAAAAGAATACATTTGAATCAGTTCTAATGAGGTGGATTAAACTGGAGTCTATTACACAGAGTGGAGTAAGTCAGAAAGAGAAACACCAATACGGTATACTAATGCATACATATGGAATTTAGAAAGATGGTAACAACGAACCTACATGCAAGACAGCAAAAGAGACACAGATGTAAAGAACAGTCTTTTGGACTCTGTGAGAGAAGGCGAGGGTGGGATGGTTTGAGAGAATAGCATTGAAACATCTATATTATCATATGTGAAACAGATCACCAGTCCAGGTTCGATGCATGAGTCAGGGCGCTCAAGGCTGGTGCACTGGGATGACCCTGAGGGATGGGATGGGAAGGGACGTGGGTGGGGGTTCAAGATGGGGAACACATGTACACCCATGGCTGATTCATGTCAATGTATGGCAAAAACCACTATAATTTTGTAAAGTAATTAGCCTCCAATTTTTTTTAAATAAAAAATGCTTACCAAACAAAAAAACTATGACAAATTAAAAAAAAAAGGGGGGGGGGAGGTAGTGAGACAGCCCCCACCTGTTTGTTATCCTTTGATGTTTGGGAAAGTCTAAAAATGGCCCCATCTCAGCTGTGCTATGTAAGGACTCACTTTGTCCAGCACGAGGGGCCAGCGAATCTGCCCAATACTCCAGGGGTGTTGGTAGTGGCTGTGGAGCCAAGTACCAGAGACGCCCTGATCTACCCAGCCCTGCTCCTGCCCTGAACCCTGGAGAGCTTGTTCCTATGAGATAAGCAAAACCCCTATACACACTTCACAGAACCCATCCACACCCATATACACACAACACACCCTCCGAAAAAGGGGGGGGGTAATAAAAAGATTATTGATTTTAATGCAAAAGATCATTCACTGAGTACCTACTAATTCTGCCCACTCTATTTTTAAAAAACAGATTTTATTTAAATGTTTTACATTACACTGAACATGTTACTAATGTCTTTTCTTTTAAATTGTACTTTATTTTACTTTACAATACTGTATTGGTTTTGCCATACATCAACATGAATCTGCCATGGGTGTACTTGAGTTCCCATTCCTGAACCCCCCTCCCATCATACTGACTCCCAACAAGTTTGGTTTTAATTCTGTTTTTTAGTTGTCTCCCATTTCTCTATGTCAGTTTCTCAAATGTATGAAAATGTCTGTCAGATTATCATATTTTCTATAAAATATTCATCTCCTTTAAATTTCCTTAGTTAATTTTAATTGTTTTAACATTTACATGATTTACAACAATCCTAATTTCACAATTCATTCTGAAAATCTGCCCTTTACACTTGCCACCTCTGTTCATTTTCATCAATATAAAAGTCATTTTAAAAAATCAGAAACTAGCACATTACGTTCTTATGTCCTTAACTATATTTCAGCTTTGTATTTTTGAATATATGCATATATACATATTTTCATGTGAATATATTCAGGATTCCTGACAAAATTTTGTATTCATCTCTTTTATTTAACACAAATATTATTATAATCATTTCCTAAACTCACCATAGTCATAATTTGCACATAAATTAGTGTTTGCCAGTAAGCTATAAATTATTTAACCTTTTTTCTACAGTTGAGCTTTGCTGTCAACAACTTTTTAAGTTGACTATACATGGGGTCGCAAAGAGTAGAACACAACTGAGTGACTTCACTACTAACTACTACTATACAGAAACAATAGATATTTCTATTTCACAAAGATTTTTTTAACATTAAGTATTTGAAAATAGTGGCCAACGGTTGAAAAAATTTGGATCATGGTTTCCAAAAATATATCATTTTGTAAGATGATACCATGGCATACAATCCACTTTGGTGTAACACAATGTAAGAACATTTATGGCTTACTAATTTTATTTCTGCAAAATGATAACTCAAGAATGCATTTGTGGAATTATTTTCAAAGGAAACTAAATTATATCTGGTATGCTGGTTTCAGCAAATGTCATAAGTTACTGTGATCAATTTTAATTTTGAGTTCGTTATAAAAATTATTTGTGGAAAAACATTTCATTAAACTAAAATTTATTGACAGTTTTAAGGCACAGAGTTATAGTACTAAATATACAGAAATACTTTCCTTCATAAAGTGTATAACCTAATAGGCACAGATAGATGATATCATCATATTAAAACACAAGGAAGGTGAGAGACAACTTGGGAGAAGGTCTTGAAAAAATTACAGAAAGTTTCTCTTCCATAAAAACAGGAGTGCTACTAACAACTGGTTTGGCATGAAAAGTGAACAATCGTTTAGACACAAGCTATATGCACCGCTTCCAGAGGAATATTAGTGAAATGAAGTTGCTCAGTCATGTCCAACTCTTTGCGACCCCATGGACTGTAGCCTACCAGGCTCCTCTGTCCATGGGATTTTCCAGGCAATAGTACTGGAGTGGATTGCCATTTCCTTCTCCAGGGGATCTTCCCGACCCAGGGATCGAACCCGGGTCTCCCACATTGTAGACAGACACTTAACCGTCTGAGCCACCAGTCCTAAGTATATGCATTTAAAAACACCTAATGTATTTCAGCAGTCATTTCAAGTCACTTTTTTCCCAAAAAAGATTAAGTGAAAATCAAACACAATTTTAATAACTCTCTGTAACAGGTTTGATCTTAAGGGAATGACATAATTACTTACACTGCAATTAAAAACAAGCTTACATTCTGCAGTTGAAAATACTGCAACATTGTTGATCCGCTGCACCCCTATACAAAATTAAAAGTTTAAAAAAATAAGCTTATATTCTTAAAATTTTATCTCATTTGGCTTGAAAATTCAAAAATGTTCTGAGGAGGACAAAATTATAATTGTACTTAATTAAAGCATTAAAAGTATTTCTATGCAACTTCCATGTACCCTTCTGCTACTGTTATTTACTTGTGGAAAAATGTATATTTTGCAAACTTGCATATTTTAAAAAACTTGACGATTTTTTTAAACTTGTTGAAAAATACTGAAGAGCTAAATTATAAGCATCAATTTTATCATGATAATTATAAAAAACAGTTCAAAAATGTTATAGTTCAATCTGGTCTATTTTTAAAGATGCATTACTTTTATTTTCTTCTTTTTCACCATTTGGAGATGTGTTTAAGTTAAACATACCAGATTTCTCAAATTATAATATGCATTAAAACTGTTTTCCGGGAGGGGCTTCCTGGACAGTTCAGTTGGTAAAAAATCTGCATGCAATGCAGGAGATCCCAGTTCAACTCCTGGGTTGGGATCTGCTGGAAAAGGGATAGGCTACCCACTCCAGTATTCTTGGGCTTCCCTTGTGGCTCAGCTGGTAAAGAATCCACCTGCAATGCGGGAGACCTGGGTTCAATCCCTGGGTTGAGAAGATCCCCAGAAGAGAAAGGCTACCCACTCCAGTATTCTGGCCTAGAGAATTCCATGGACAGCCCATGGGGGTCACAAAGAATTGGACACAACTGAGCGACTTTCACTTTCTTTTCTTAAAATATATAATCTACTTATGTAAGTCTGAAGTGAGGCCTAGTATTTTCATTTCTAATATGCTGTCAGGTGATGTTGAGTCTATGAACTACATTTTGAATAACAAGGATCTGTGCAAACTAGCAGTGAAAGTGAAAAACTGAATTTTGTACCTCTCATGTGGTTAAAAACAAAAAGTAGCCATGATCAAGTCAACTTTTTTTGTATCAACTTCTATTATAGGAGTAATGTTCACTGTGTTAAAGAATAACTGTTAAGGTAATCAAATACCTTGCCTTCACTATCGGAGAAGGTAATGGCATCCCACTCCAGTACTCTTGCCTGGAAAATCCCATGGACGGAGGAGCCTGGTAGGCTACAGTCAATGGGATAGCTAAGAGTCAGACACAACTGAGCGACTTCACTTTCTCTTTTCACCTTCATGCATTGGAGAAGGAAATGGCAACCCACTCCAGTGTTCTTGCCTGGAGAATCCCAGGGACAGGGGAGACTGGTGGGAGACTGGTGGGCTGCCGTCTATGGGGTCCCACAGAGTCACACACGACTGAAGCGACTTAGCAGCAGCAGCCTTCACTGGCATTTGATCACCCATAAGTGCAATTTGTTGGCTCACTGACTCCTCTACCAACACTACTCTCATAAAACTCAACCTAAACAAAAAGAAGCAAAACATTGGGAAATTTCATTGTAAGTATTCCTCCCACAAATCTGTTTCCAACTTCAACAGATTTAATGGTTCATAACATTATTTTTCATGAAAGTGGAACATTTAGTTTTTATCTTTTTAGTCACCTCCCTAGCAATATTTTCACCTCCCTAGCAATATTTTTAAAAGTCATATTAAAGTTGAATTAGACTTTGCAGGTACAAAAGTTAAGAAACAAATTTTACGTGTATAATTGTGGCAGATTCATTTTGATATATGGCAAAACCAATAATATTGTAAAGTAATTAACCGCCAATTAAATAAATTTATATTAAAAAAAGAAACAAATTTTAATAATTGATAACTGTAAGACCTTAAGTTGTTATTCCTACAATTTTTGGAGGCTGAATTATCTTATTGTCAAAAATGAAATTAGATATAATATCTAAAAATAAATACTAAAAATTATGCCAATAAGTCAGCAATAACATTTCAAATTATATTGAATTGAAGTTATAATATCAATTGACAATTCATTCAATTAAACTCAATGAATATAAGTCATATTCAGTGAATGATTACTCATATATCTGTGTCTATGCACCACTGATTTATTCCTGAACAATATCATTGTTGAAACCATCGTGTCATTAAAGTAAAAATCCTTAGATTCCTTTTAAAAAATTCTTGACTATAAAGTGAAAAAGGGTATCTTATAAAAATAGATTATGCTCAGAAACTAAAATTTTCTTTGGTATACAGATTTTTTTAAAACTTACAATTATAAACAAAATAGGATATTAATTATGAATGGAATAAAAATTATCAGTAAGGTAGAAAACAAACTGGGATGGAAGGACAAAATGAAAAAAAAAATTTGCTGATCCAAAAACCAGAAATAATGAAGAAGAAATAAAAATAATTAGTAGAGCAAATATAATACAAGTATATGATAGTATAAGTACATATTAACCCTAATATAGAAATAATTTAAAGTTAATTTTAAACAAACTATAAACTCTAATTAAAAGACAACATCAGTCAGAATGAAAAAAAAAAAAAAATACCCAACTACAAGCTATTGACTATGCTAACTGAAAAAAGCCAGACAGAAAAGGATAAATACTATGTATTTAATAATATACAACAGACTTCAGTTGAGGACAAAATACTAAATGTAACAGAAACAGGTACATTCTGCATCAAATTTTAGCAAATCCAGACAATTTAGATCAAATTTAGGAATGGGCAAACACTAAATAGACATTAAATCTGTCACCGTTCAAAAGCACAAACTTTATTCTCAAGAGTCAATTAAGGGGAAAAAAAAAAAAAAAGAGAGTCCACTCAGGGAAAGAAAAAAAACCTAAAACAAATGGAAGCTCAATTTATTTCTGAGTTTATTAAATTTAAAATTTTATATTTTATCTTTTCAAGTCAATTTCCATAAGATATATTGGTCTATTATTTTCTTTTTTTGAGAAGTGTTTGATTTTGACCTAGAGTAATATCAGCCTCATTCAACATTCTGGGAAGTGTTTTCCCTAATTCTGTCTTTAGGAAGAGTTGTGAAGGATTGGTAATCTCCCCTAAGTATTTGGTAGAACTCAGTAACGAAGCCATTTGCTCCTGGGCTTCTGTTTGTACGACTCTGTCTCTTAAAAGTTAAGTTTCAACTGTAACTCCTTTAATCCATGGGAAATTAGAGACAGAAATAGAAAAAACGACCTGGCTATTTTTCTTGGTTGTTTTCTCTTAAAAAAAAAAAAAGTGATTTTAAAAACTGGCAGTGTGTAATAAAAAATGAGGAAGTCTTTCTTTCATGAAGGCTATCCATTCACAACATATTCTTTTAAAATTTTAAGTCTTGTGGATTTTAGCTACCTTAGGTTATCTAATTTTATCTAATTTAATCCTAGCAAGAACCACAGGAGATTCTATCATCTCGATAGGACATATTAGGAAATAAAAGCGAAAACAAGTTCAGAGGTATCTGATACTGTTTATGAGCAAGAATTCAAATATTCTGCCTCAACTACTTAATGAACTGGCAAATGGGTAAATTACTAGCCTCTTGCTCTCAGTTTTTTCACCTCTAAAATGAGATTAGCACTACCTACTTCATAGGATTACTGTATAAACAAAATGCATGTAAAGTGCTTGTGACAGTGTCTGGCTTAGAGTATGTGCTCAATATTAGCAGGGATTTTTTTTTTTTTTATACTATTACCAAGTATTTCCCATATACCACCATTCTAAAACTCTTGAGTTTCAAGAAAAATAAGAAACAATAGCTCTTAGACTGGAAAATAATCATTTAAAAGGGATTAATTGATTCCAGAGGAATTGGGGGCAGGAGGAGGAGGGGGGACGACAGAGGATGAGATGGCTGGATGGCATCACTGACTCGATGGACGTGAGTCTGAGTGAACTCTGGGGGCTGGTGATGGACAGGGAGGCCTGGCGTGCTGCGATTCATGGGGTTGCAAAGAATTGGACATGACTGAGTGACTGAACTGAACTGAGTCACATATAAACCATTTTACTATTACTATTTTGTACCTTCTGATTTCACTATGTGTCCATCTAGTCAAAAAACAAAAACATTTAAATACAGGAAAAAAGCACATAAAATATGAAGTTGTTCTTTTATAAGGACGACTTCATATTTTATAAGCCCATCCATTTAAAAATAGATTTATAATGCCTGTTTACAGTTTTGTGTTTTATCATTGATAGGAATATTGGAATCACTTTTTCTCTTTTAAACTAAGTAGGTTTAAGATGTAAATACTTAAAACATATTGCAGTAGATTTATTTCTTTAAAAAATTATCTAAATAATTGCACATGTCACAATTAAGCTTAATTTAAATGTATAACTGTTGCAGTAACAAAACTTTCAATCTGTACTTTCCTAATAAAATCCTACAGTCAGCTGTGTTCAGGCATTTTTATTATTTCCTAGGAGTTGTTAGGAGTACATTCTTCTATTTGCACAATTCATTACACTTCTCAAAACAGTTTCCTGTGCACCATCTTATTTGTCCTTCTCAATAGTCCCTAGTGAATGGTAAGATGTTCAGGAGACTTCTCATTCCCATTTTAAAGATGTGAAAAATCAAGGTGGTTCCTGTGCTCATTACCATCCTGGGTCTGGAATTCAAGTCTCTTGAGCTTGTATTAATGCTTACCAACTGTCACTCCAAGGCCTTTAAGTTATCTTGCATGGGAAAATGAACTCTGTAACTAAAAGGATATTATAGCATGATTGCCAAAACTACAGCAACAATTTCTATCAAAAATTTACCCTTGTGGTCCTTGGAAGATAATGTGCTAGTTGAACTGTAGCACAGAGATATTAAGGTGTGAATCAATGTTAACACCCATTTTCAGACCTGTTAGAAAACCTGTTTGTTGTGCAACACTTATTCTAATAACACAGTTAGAACATTCTAGCCTTTTCATGATCTGGTTACCTAGCTTGTTAGCTTGTTTAAACTGGCTGGTGAACAGGCAACTTTCCACAGAATTCTCTACCTCTGCTCCAAGTATAATTTCAGCAAATGTACAACATGGCAGTGATTCTATTCATAACCCCCAAACAAGGCAAGCAAAACACTGAAATATAAATGATCTCAAAGAACAATAAGATTCTTTCCTTTAAAAATATGCTTATTAAAAATTAAAAAGTTTCATTTCCTAAACTAGAGGTAAAGAGACTAAACTGTGGCCCAACTTTGTCCTCCCAAGCTTTTACTAGTCTATTTAGTTTAACTTCAATCAACCAGCATTCATTTGTGTCATGCCCAGGAGTTAATCAACTTGGGAAACAAGACTCAACCAACTCAAAGATTAAGATGTCAGTGTAGCAGACCAACAGCATTCATACTGTAATAATTTATTGCAACCATTACTTATCCAGTAGTTAATATGTATCACACTTCCTTGTCCTATTTACACAAATCCTATTATAATCCTAACAACCCCATCAGGTATTATATACATTATTTGGGAAGAACTGGGCCACAAAGGGTAAGTAAACAGCCCAAAGCAACAACAATGAAAGGCAGATGAATATCTTAAATAGGGCCTTAATTTCAACTACTATACCAAAAAAATGCCTCACCCCCAATTCTAGTATCAACACAATCCTTAAACTAATGGCATGACCTTAGGCCAGTCATTTCTCAGCCCTGGGCCTCAGTTTCCTTAACAGTAGAACAACCTGCCTCAGTGAGCTTAGGAAGGTTTTCCAGCTTTTACTGTCCTGTGAATTTCACAGTGGATTACACCCCATTTCTGATTATGTGTAAATTTTAAAACTAAAGTGTATTAAGCAGAGGAGTATTCTAGTACAGGTATCCCTAACCTTCAGGATCTAATGCCTGATGATCTGAGGCAGAGCTGATATAATAATAAAGTGAAAAATAAATGTAATACACTGACTCATTCAGAAACTATCCCCCCTCACTGGGGTCTGTGGAAAAATCGTCTTCCATGAAACCCATCCTTGGTGCCAAAAAGGTTAGGGACAGCTGTTCTAGTACTTTCTCTGTACTGTTTAGGGTGCTAGGGTGAAGTCTTTGCTTGCTGCTTTATTTTCAAATATTGAATCTGTAAAGCTAAGCCCAGCACAATGCTAACCCTAAATATTATCTTTCTGTCCGGTGTCACCTTTCCCAAAACCAAGGGTATGAGGAGGCTTGGTCCCATAACAGACCTTTACCCAATCTTCTGCTCAGGGCTTGCTTCCCAAGCAACCAGGAGAAGGCCTAAAGAAAACCCTAAAAGCTAAGCCGCAGTAAGTTCTTCCCAGAGTTCAAGGAAGGCTCTGGGACCCCTGCAACACCTCAGGTGAGAACTGGGCTAGCTTCCCAGCCCAATCAGCCGAAGTTCAGGCTGGGGCCTCACCCCTCACATGTGGCGCGACCTGGGGGTCCTGGGCCCTTGAAACTTGGGCCCTTAAAACCCTGTCCAACTCCTTACCCTCGCAGGCCCCTCAGTTTCTGGGTTCCGGGACCTCCGTGGCCCACACCCAGACCTCCCGAGTTCTAACTGGGTTTCTGGGGGGCATGTGCCAGCCTCCAAACTCACCTGGAAGCTCTGGGGAAACGCATGTGTCCCCTGTGCATCCTCTCGCCTCACTGCGGGTCCCGCGCCAGGCGGAAAAGAAGCAGAGGGGAAGGTCCCTCTGAGCCGCAAGCCAAGAAGCCTCCGCTATGTCTCCTGCCGCCGGGCCAGCGAGTCCCACGGCTGGAAGCCCCTAATTTCACATTTTAACAGGTTTTGGTTTTCCAGTTATTTGCTGTTTATCCCACTGTTGTATATATTGTGTGTTGAGGTGAGGTTGAAGGGCAATAGATAACTTACTACTATAGTTCATCGTGTCCAGAATGAGCGGAATGATTTTACTCAAGGAACTATATCTGGGTAACTGTATCTTCAAGAGCAAAGTGAAGGTTGTGTCCTTACGTCTGAGACTAATAATGTGATAATAGAAGTTATTAGGCAGTGAGTGTATTTTGCAGGTTAGAGCCATGTAAATAATTTGGGGCCGGATTGTAGACTGAGACAGCTTTAAATACAACAAATTAGTTGATGCTCCTCTCAATAAGAGGTAAAGCCAATGTCCCCTACTCTTAAATATGGGCATGCTTGCTACTGACTTATAAACAATAGAACGAGGCAGAAAGGATGCTGCGAGATATCTGAGGCTAGAATATAAAATATAGGATAGCTTCCACTTTGTTGACAGACCATTTGTGCTTCGGCCACCTGGTTGCCACGTTAGAGGTCAGTACCCTGACCTGTCAAGTCGGAGCAGCCTGTGTGGGTGCTTGCCCTGCTGCGCTCACGATAGGCAGCAGTTAGCATCAACTTTCACCCTTGTTACCCCTCAGCCCGTTCCCCTGCCTGAGGGAATGGGATGTAGTTAAATAGAACAGAGAATTATGTTCCTCAGGAGAATCCCCTGTCTGAGGAAGCGGATTGCTGTTACAGAGAAAGGGGCCCCTGCAGAATCCAGCCTGAGGAAGCGGAGTCCAGTCACAGAGAGCGACGTTTCTCAGGAGAATACTGCCTGAGGTAGTACGGTGCAGTTAGAGAACGTGGTGCCAGGGAAATTCATGTCCGAAGTCACCTGGAGGTCTTACAGAGAAATGAAACCTTTTGAACTTAGAAAAAAAAAAAAATTTTTTGCATGGCATTAGTAACTGCGACGAGATATAAAGACAGGAAAGGAAGTAGTAAAACTCATTATTCATAGAAAACCGAATGTACGATAAAGTTTATTGTTTAAAAACCTATACAGTGTCAAGGAGAAAAAAAAAAAAAGACAATCAATGGTGGGATATGCCATGTTTCTGGATTGGAAAATTCAGTTCAATTTAAAAAGTTAGTTACCCTAAATTGAATTACCTATTTAATGAAATTCTAATCAAAATTCCATTAGGCGGTCTTTTGGAGAGTAGGGGAGTTGATTCTGAAGTGTCTAAAAGAATGTAAATAACAAATGTAAATTCTTTCCTTTAGCAAAAGAGAGAGCAGAGGACTGATAACAAATGGTAAGTGGTTCATTGATTTAATGATGGAAATTTGAGGATACACATATATTTTATTGTATGTGCATGAGGAAGCATTAGTTTTGGGATTTGGAATATGATGAAAGTAGAGACTTTTTGAAGGAGCCAATATTTGTAAGCCCAGTTGAGAATGATGACTAGAATATTTAATATTTAATATAAGCTTCAGGTTAAATTTTCTAAATTTGCTTTAGTCACTATAATGATATTCAGCTCTAATTCACCCGGTCATTCTGATAGCTTAAACATTCCATTTTGAGTAAAAACTGGAGTTTTAGAATAAGGCAAAAACCAATAAGTATCTCTGAGTAGCTTTGGGGGAATAAAAGCAGTACTCATTTATACACCAGATAAATCTTCCTTTTTAAAAATGTGGCATTGTGCAGTTGAAGGAACAGTTTTAATATTTTGCAGTATGTATTTGTAAAATAACCTTATAAACCAACAAATTCAAGTATTCCACCTTTAAAAAAGTAAAAGTTTTTATTATCACTGTATTATTGTTAAAAAAACGTGTTGAAAAGGTGAGAAATGTATGTGACATTTGAAATTGATAAAAACCAAGTCTGATTATACTGTGGGTTTTCTATAACAATTTCTAAGACTTTCCACATTAGTAATTACTATAGTTTCACATGAAGAAAAGGCATTATTTTTCTTGTATCTTCTAATTAACTGTAAAATTATATGTCAAATAAGTGTATTATTAAGCAAAACTCCAACATTCAAATATGTGCATCACAGTAACCTCATTTATATTTCCTTGTGAAGCATGAACAAATGAGCTAATGAGACACATTCTCTTAAGTAATATCTTCAAAATTATTCAAGAAAAAATGATATGTGTGAACCACAAAAAGTAGAGGCTTTGTAATAAGATGAAATTTGTATCATTTCTTTGTCATTAGTTTTAACCTCTTTTCTTTTTGGTTACAAGTAAGTTAATCTCTCCAAGTCTGTTGCTCCACTGGTAAATTTTATGCGTAATAAAACATATCAAAGGGACTGTTGAGAGGAACATATAGATAATATATATGGTGGAATTATATTTTTAATATATCACCTATTTTGTCTTTCTTTTATTGCTTCTTTTTTCTTTCATCCATTCAAATACTTTGTATTCACTTTAAAACTTCTAGGAAACATTTCTAATTGTTAAGTCTGATGCAATGGCCCTTTTTCATTATAAAATGTCCTCTTACTGGAGTAACAT
Source organism: Ovis aries (assembly GCF_016772045.2). NCBI lineage: Eukaryota > Metazoa > Chordata > Mammalia > Artiodactyla > Bovidae > Ovis > Ovis aries. Next base: position 64,099,507 of record NC_056062.1, on the reverse strand, counting down.
TTTTGTCTTAAGGTCCATTTTGTCTGATATTAGTATAGCCATTCTAGGTCCCATTTTGTTAGTCTGTATAGCATTTATTTTTTTTATTCTTTGATATTTTCCCTAGTTGTCTCTTGTAGATGGCATATAGTTGGATAATATTTTTAATTGTTCTGCCAATCTTTACCTTTTGGAGTGTTTAATCCATTTATGTTTAATGTAATTACTGGGAAGTTAGTCTTTGTCTGCCACTTTGATGCTTCTTTTCCATATCACTTACCTCATTCCTCTAGTCTACCATTACTGCTTTCTTTTGTGATAAATATGTTTTTTAAGTACCATTTTAATTCCTTTTTTAAATTTTACTTTATAATTTGAGGGCTTTTTTTAGTGCTTTTTGCAAAATAAGAAAACATATCAACTTAATTTAATTAGGATTAATACAATTTATTTTCTGTATTATATAAAAATGTTATTCAATAAAGTTTCTTTTACTCTCCTTTTCACTATTATTCTCATACAAATACATATTCATACATTATAAGCTTATCAACAGTTTTATAATTCTTGCTTTATACAGTTGTGTTTTTAAATTCAGATAGGAAAATAAAAGAATATCAAACAAAAATACATTTATACTGTATTTTGTATTAAGTATATAATGAACTTTAGTGACACTTTTTACTTGATTGTGTGGATTTGAGGTACGTTCTAATGTCATTTTTTTTTTCAACCTGAAGGACTTCCTTTAATATTCCTGTGAGATAATACTGCTCATGACAAATTGTCTCAGTTTTGATTACCTAGGAATATATTTACCTAGGGAGCTATTTTCCCCATTATTTATTCAAATATTCTTTCTATCCCTCTCTCTCTCCTCCTTCTAAGATTCCTGTTATGATTTAGATTTAATTTGATTATGTGTTATGAATCTCTGAGATACTATTTATTCATTTCTCTCTCTGGTTTTCAGACTGCATAATCTCAATTGATCTATCTTTTAGTTGATTAATTCTGTCTTCTGCCAACTTAAGTCTGCTGGTAAGCCTCTCTAGTGAAATTTTTCATTTCAGTTGTACTTTTCAACTCCAGAATTTCTATTTTGATTCTTTTTAATATTTCTCTTTACTGCTACTTTCTATTTGATGGAGATCATTCTCATACTTCTCTTTATTTTTTTAGGTATAATTTTCTTTACCCCTTAAGTATTTGTGTAATACCTGACAAAGTCCCTGGTTAGTACTTCAAGTAAATGGGCTTTATCAGATATGGTTCTATTGACTTTTTTTTCCCCCTGTTTATGTGCTATACCTTACTATTTCTTTGAATATTTTGTAACTTTTTGTTGAAAACTAGACAAAATCATTTGAATATAATATTTGTCTCTGGAAATCAGACTCTTTTTCCCAGTGGGTGTACTGTGGCTGTTTGATGTAGTGTTTACTACTTGTTTGGTTAGTTTACTTAGTCCCTATCCCCTGTTGTGTATGGCCACTGAACTCTGCTCAGTAAGTTCAGCACCTGAAAAAGGATTAGATGGTGTTTTTATTTTGTTTGTTTGTTTTAAATGCCTTGAACCAATATAGCTTTGACATTTTCTGAGAGGCTCTGTTTGCTGGGGCACATAAGCAAGGGTCCTGCCATTTGCAAATTTGCTTCCACCTTCACTTCCTTCTCAGAGAGGGCTGTAAATGAGTTCCATGTTTTCTCAGAGCTTTTCCTGGGCATGAACATAGCCCTGCACATGCATGTAGTCTTTTAAGTTACTGGGAATATGTTATATGTTCTTAAAGCCTTCGATGGATATCTCATTCCCTAGGTGAGATGTTTTTTGGTCAAACTCTTGTCTGTGCTAACTGGTATCATTTCTTACAGCATATGTTGATGTGTTTTACAAAATAAACAGGTAAATTGTTAATGTGTTCCTCACACTTAAATCTGAGATTGATTATCATCAGTTCAGTTAAGTCGCTCAGTCGTGTTCAAATCTTTGTGGTTCGAATGAACCACAGCACACCACCTGTCCATCACCAACTCCCAGAGTCCACCCAAACCCATGTCCATTGAGTCAGAGATGCCATCCAACCACCTCATTCTCTGCTGTCCCCTTCTCCTCCTGCCCCCAATCTTTCTCAGCATCAGGGTCTTTTCAAATGAGTCAGCTCTTTGCATTAGGTGGCCAAAGTATTGGAGTTTCAGCCTCAACATCAATCCTTCCGATAAACACCCAGGACTGATCTCCTTTAGGACGGACTGGTTGGATCTCCTTGCAGTCCAAGGGACTCTCAAGAGTCTTCTCCAACACCAGTATTCAAATGCATCAATTCTTCTGCACTCATCTTTTTTTATAGTCCAACTCTCACATCCATACACGACTACTGGAAAAACAATATCCTTGACTAGAGGGACCTTTGTTGACAAAATAATGTCTCTGATTTTTAATATGCTCTCTAGGTTGGTCATAACTTTCTTTCCAAGGAGTAAGTGCCTTTTAATTTCATGGCTGCAATCACCATCTGCAGTGATTTTGGACCACAGAAATATAAAGTCTAACATTGTTTCCATTTCCCCATCTATTTGCCATGAAGTGATGAGACTGGATGCCATGATCTTAGTTTTCTGAATGTTGAGCTTTAAGCCAACTTTTTCACTCTCCTCTTTCACTTTCCTCAAGAGGCTCTTTAGTTCTTCTTCACTTTCTGCCATAGGTGGTGTCATCTGCATATCAGGTTATTTTTTTTTTCTCCCGGCAATCTTGATGCCAGCTTGTGCTTCATCCAGCACAACATTTCTCATGATGTACTCTGCATATAAGTTCAATAAGCATGGTGACAATATACAGCCTTGATGTACTCCTTTTCTTATTTAGAACCAGTCTGTTGTTCCATGTCCAGTTCTAACTGTTGCTTCCTGACCTGCATTTAGGTTTCTCAAGAGGCAGGTCAGATGGTCTGGTAAATCCCATCTTTTGAAGAATTTTCCACAGTTTATTGTGATTCACACAGTCAAAGGCTTTGGCATACTGAATAAAGCAGAAATAGATGTTTTTCTGGAACTGTCTTGCTAATTTGATGATCCAGAGAATGTTGGCAATTTGATCTCTTGTTCCTCCGCCTTTTCTAAAACCAGCTTGAACATCTGGAAATTCACAGTTCATGTATTGCTGAAGCCTGGCTTGGAGAATTTTGAGCGTTACTTTACTAGCATGTGAGATGAGTGCAACTGTGCGGTAGTTTTAGCATTCTTTGGCATGGCCTTTCTTTTGAATTGGAATGAAAACTGACCTTTTCCAGTCCTTTGGCCACTGCTGAGTTTTTCGAAATTGCTGGCATATTGAGTGCAGCACTTTCACAGCATCATCTTTTAGGATTTGAAATAGCTCCACTGGAATTCCATCACCTCCCCTAGCTTTGTTCGTAGTGATGCTTCCTAAGGCCCACTTGACTTCATATTCCAGGATGTCTGGCTCTAGGTGAGTGATCACACCATCGTGATTATCCATAGGTGAAAGCAAATTTTAGGATAAATTCAAACTGAATTAAGAAATGGCAACCCACTCCAATATTCTTGCCTGGAAAATCCCATGGATGGAGGAGCCTGGTAGGTTATAGTCTATGGGGTCGCAAAGAGTCGGACACAACTGAGCAACTTATGTTATGAGCCCTGCACTCTAGAGTGACTTAAGCCTCCAACTGAGTACTCAGAATTCTTAAGTCTGGAGAAGAGTAATATGAAATATATAGCTTTCTTTCTCCTTAACTTTCATTTTTTTCTTTTTTAAGGAAAACACCTTCTTCATTACCTAAAAAAAGGGTCTTCTTAGATGTAATGTCTTAAATAAGAGAATTTCCTAAGGTGGTATTTGCTTTGGGATTTCCATCTTTTAGCTATGTTAAATAACCTATTATAAAAGTATTAGTTTAAATAACTAAAAGAATCTGATATCCAAAAATCAAAATGATTTTTGACCTGCATGCTAGAGATTTGTCAGGAAATTAAAAGGTAAAATGCATCAGTTTTAGTGACCTCATTTCCCTATAATCTGCTCATTGCCCTGATTCATTTAACAGAAGTTTCATATCTTCATAAAAATTTAAAGATAAATGTCATATTTTTCCCTCAGAACTCCTATGAATTTCCTAAGTGTGTACATAAAATAATTCAGGCATGGTCTGACCAAATAACTCCTTCAGAGAAATTTGGTATTTAATCAGCCCTCATATATGATGTTCAAATGTTAGTTAAATTTCTCACAGATACCATAAAGTGCAATTTATTCTTTTTATCTTATTTCATACTGTTGTTATTATCTCTGAGACAGCAACAAATCCTTAAAACTGTGAGCAACTTTCCAAAGAATATTCATGACTTCTGAAAACTGTGTTTCTAATTTCTTCAATTCCTTACATCTTAATTATCTTTTCTTTTTTGACTCTGTCCACTTGTCAAAATCAATATTGTTCAATTTCTCCCTGATGGAATCAATGCTCATAAACTATAAACCAATGTCTGGAACATTGGTTTTCACAGCAAGTGTCACTCCTTATGGATCTGGTTATATATCACCAATAACAAACAATGGTCCACAAAAGATTAAAAATTCTTTTTATGTTTTCTTTATGTGTACACACACAGGAAGTTGAAATTATATGGAAAAAATACTAAACACATGTTAATTTAGACCTCTGATTTTTTCTAATTTTATGAAAATCTTTATTTTTCACCATCTTTTCCTTTTCTTCAATATTTCGCATTCAGAAAACTTGCAAATATGTCTGTTTCTATACAGATAGGATGTTCTACCACAAACTCAAACTCAAAAAAGCAGAGCAAAACCAAAACGAAACAAAACACCATTTTCATCTCTTCAAACTTGTCTACTCTCCATGACATCTCTTCTATGACTAGCAAGATTTCATCTGTATAATAAAATCATAAATTTGGGGGAAACCTCTATCAGAAAATTGTTACATTTTAAAGTACATGTTTATTAAATTGCTGGGCTCTGTTTTTCAAAACCATAAACATCACATAGTGACATATTGCAGATTAAGAATCCCAAAGAGTGGTGGACAGACCAAAACAAAAAGACCAGTACCTGAATTTGACACTAGCTCCCTATAATATATCAAAATATTATGGAAGCCCTAGTAGTAAAAATTCAAGGCAAACATTTAAATAGAGAATTGAAAAGGGCATAAGAGAGAATTAACTCAGGCATAAGAAACAAATGTTCAGTTTGACTCCCAATAGAATAGGAACTTTGTTCTCATAACTAGAACACAGATCAGGACTATGGATGTTAAACTAAAAGCAATGCACAGAATGTAAGCCCAGATATGAACTAAACCAAAGCATAGGCTGAACTTATTATGTCAGATTTCCCAAACTAGGACTTACATCGCTCCTGGCTTGATGTACCTGATAATTCAATGACTCTTTCAATGTGGATTGCTGAGGACATTAAAATTTAATCGATTTTTAATATGAATTCCTTGTCAAACTTTCCTTTCTGTTCTATCATCTCTCCATCGGTATATGTTGTTGTTGTTGTTCAGTCTCCCAATCCTGTTTGACTCCTTGTGACCCCATGGACTGCAGCATGCCAGGACTCCCTGTCCCTCACCATCTCCCAAAGTTTGCCCAAGTTTATGTCTATTGCATCAGTCATGCCATCCAGCCATCTCATCCTCTGATGACCTCTTGTCCTTCTGCCCTCAATCTTTCTCAGCATCAGGAACTTCTCCAATGAATCAGCTATTTGCATCAAATGACTGTAATACTGGAGCTTCAGCTTCAACATCAGTCCTTCCAATGATTCAAGGTTGATTTCCCTTAAGATTGGCTGGTTTGATCTCCTTGGTATCCAAGGGACTTTCAGAAGTCTTCTCCAGCCTTTGAATCACAGTTCAAAGGCATCAATTCTTTGATGCTCTGCCTTTTCATTCGCACTGTCACAACCATATGTGACCACTGTGAAGACCACAGTCTTGACTATATGGATCTTTGTCGTCAGAGTGTCAGAGTAATGTCTCCGCTTTACAACACACTGTCTAGCTTTGTCATGGCTTTCCAGCCAAGAAGCAGTCTCTTCTGATTTTATGGCTGCAGTCACTATCTGCAGTGATTTTAGGGCCAAGGAAGAGGAAATCTGTCATTACTTCCACCTTTTCCCCTTCATTTCCCATGAAGTAATGGTATATATAGTGGTTAATTTTGTCATTAGCCAAGGACAATTGATATTCTTCTGCCTTCAAAGGTTATTTTTTCTTTTGTGCTTCATAATTATGTAATTCTCCATTTTCCCTCTACCTCACTTTCTAACTTTAAAACAGTTTCACATGAGAATATTTAATCATATCCTACTATTCTGTATTTTTCTCCTACTTTAAATGGTCCATTTGCTCTTCATTTAACTCTTTTCTCTTTACCTAAGAGAAAAGTACCTCTTTACCTCTTTCTTTCTGTGAGAGATTTTCATGGATTATGACCCTGCGTCATGTTTTGAAAGCATTATTTTTCAACTGAAGCAAACTAGGCCATCTAAAACTTATTCCAATACATGAAGAAAGATAAGAAGTACATTTAGCTCTTGTGTGCAAACTAAAATTTATGTCATTGCTTTGCTAGTTTATGCACTACCCTGCCTCTTATCCTAGGATCTAGTTATATGACTTTTCTTCCAAATATAATTTAAGATACTTTTAAGAATTAATTTAAGATATAATTCTTATTAATTTAAGAATTAATGTAAGATATAATTGTAAGATATTCTTAAAGTTTTGTCAATTTTACCTCAATAAACTAAAGTTTAAGAAATAAAAATAAAAAAGTTTCCATTCTTTCCTTATACCTGACATGACTTGTTTCTCTACAGTTAGCTATCATACCTTTCCTTATATGTCACCCACTTTTGACCTGCAGATGCCCAAACTGACACAGCTATTCAGAAAATAAAATATCCTAAATATGATGCAGTGTGATGCAATTATCCACAGACTTGACTTCACATATACATTTTCCAACCTGTCTGCTGAGTGATAGCTTGATTTTTGCTTTGGGTCCTTCTCTTCTTTATGTTGCTACCCACTATGATTAACCACTTACGATTTCTTGAAGTTGTCCAGTATTCCTTTTGAAATGAACAAACTCCTCCATCCCACAACACTTAAACATTTTTATCCCATCTTTTCCAGGAAGTTTGGCACATGAAATAATTTACCTTTCCATGATGGCTATGTTAATTAGCTAGAATGTGGTAATCATTTTGTAATGCATACATATATTTAAATATCCAATTATAAACCTTAAATACATATAAATTTTATTTGTCAATCAGATCCCAATAAAGCTGGAAAAAATTAGTCTACATCTCCTCTCCTTACTATTAAAGTTCATAGAATTTAATATCTGGAGGAAATTTTTGAAACCATTTAGTTAGGTTTCCTTTCTTACCTCTGAAGGTGAGAAACATTTAATGTTTTGAGGATCATGAAATTTGTTAGAGGCAGGGCCTCTACTGTCTAGTCTGACTGTTAAATTATTTAAAAAGTTTTCTGATGAAAGTATGTGCATGCCATTGACTGTCTAGTGAACTTTTCACATGTCTGTGGAATTTCAGTGAGCTTTCTCCTTGATCACACTGCATAAGGGCTAAAAAAGTTAATTTAATTGGAATCATATTTATTAATAAATTAAATATTGTTTTTCTAATTTTCAACCAGAAAACTAAGGAGATTTACTAGCTTGTGTTCCTATTTTCATCTAATGAGAAAAAATAAATGAAAGCTAACTCTAATCACTTCAATCTCCTTGAATTTTCTGAATATTCTTAGAGTACAACTGGAAAATTAAAGTTGAAATACAAAAAATATTTCAGAATCCTTTTTAATTTTACCCATTAAAGGAAAAAGATTGAAACCTGAACTCAAAAGATTAAGTAAAATTGTAAAACCTATAGATACACATTCACTGAAAATGTTCCCAGTGTATAGCTAGTTCCAGCACTCCATAATTCACTTCAAATTTTATAAAGCTACCATAAATACAGATAATAATGTTCAAACATCACATTTTAAGTTCAAATCATTTCCAAAGGCTGTTTCCAGAACCTTCTATCCACAGGACACTAATGATCCATTAGTTTCAACAAAATACCCCATTAACATAAAAATGAATTTGGCTATGAGAAAGGCTATTATATTCTTCTAAGAGTTTTAAGTTTGGATTTAGATTTACCCTTACAACATTAAATAATAATACTCATCATCTGGCCAAAAATGATGAGGCATAATTGAAGTTCTATTTGTCAAAAATGGAGACAACATCCTCACTGTTTTTAAATAAAAAATGTAAAAATGAAGATAGAGTGGAAATCCTGAGAATTCTCATTTACCTGAAACTTTTAGGCATCCTTTAAGATCCAATAATTCAGATCATATTCATAGTAACACACAATATTGAAGCCATCATGGATCATAATTGGCTCTCATTTATTTACCTATCCAAGTATTCATTCAATGATGATGTTTTAAATGTCATCTGAATGAAGGCATGGTGTTTGGAAAAGTATCATACTTAGCTCTACTAATGAGGGAGGCCATAAGATCAAAATCAGAATATATTCCATAAAAACTACTGAAACTATGGTGGTTTTAAAACCGAAAATACAAAGATTTTATCATTTTAAAGATGTATTTGCGTTTCTTTTTGGTCCTTTTTTTTTTTTAATTTATTTTAATTTCAGTCCAGTTCACTCACTCAGTCATGTCCGACTCTTTGCGACCCCATGAATCGCAGCATGCCAGGCCTCCCTGTCCATCACCAACTCCCGGAGTTCACTCAAACTGATGTCCATCAAGTCGGTGATGCCATCCAGTCATCTCATCCTCTGTCATCCCCTCCTCCTCCTGCCCCCAATCCTTCCCAGCATCAGAGTCTTTTCCAATGAGTCAACTCTTCGCATGAGGTGGCCAAAGTACTGGAGTTTCAGCTTTAGCATCATTCCATCCCAAGAAATCCCAGGGTTGATCTCCTTCAGAATGGATTGGTTGAATCTCCTTGCAGTCCAAGGGACTCTCAAGAGTCTTCTCCAACACCACAATTCAAAAGCATCAATTCTTCAGTGCTCAGCCTTCTTCACAGTCCAACTCTCACATCCATACATGACCACAGGAAAAACCATAGCCTTGACTAGACGGACCTTAGTCAGCAAAGTAATGTCTCTGCTTTTGAATATGCTGTCTAGGTTGTTCATGACTTTTCTTCCAAGGTGTAAGCGTCTTTTTAATTTCATGGCTGCAATCACTATCTGCAGTGATTTTGGAGCCCCCCAAAAATAAAGTCTGACACTGTTTCTACTGTTTCCCCATCTATTTCCCATGAAGTGATGGGACCAGATGCCATTATCTTCGTTTTCTGAATGTTGAGCTTTAAGCCAACTTTTCACCCTCCGCTTTCACTTTGATCAAGAGGCTTTTAGTTCCTCTTCACTTTCTGCCATAAGGGTGGTGTCATCTGCATATCTGAGGTTATTGATATTTCTCCCAGAAATCTTGATTCCAGCTTGTGTTTCTTCCAGTCCAGCATTTCTCATGATGTACTCTGCATATAAGTTAAATAAGCAGGGTGGCAATATATAGCCTTGATGTACTCCTTTTCCTATTTGGAACCAGTCTGTTGTTCCATGTCCAGTTCTAACTGTTGATTCCTGACCTGCATGCAGAGTTCTCAAGAGGCAGGTCAGGTGGTCTGGTAATCCCATCTTTTGAAGAATTTTCCACAGTTTATTGTGATCCACACAGTCAAAGGTTTTGGCATAGTCAATACAGCAGAAATAGATGTTTTTCTGGAACTCTCTTGCTTTTTCCATGATCCAGCAGATGTTGGCAATTTGATCTCTGGTTCCACTGCCTTTTTTAAAACCAGCTTGAACATCAGAAAGTTCACGGTTCACGTATTGCTGAAGCCTGGCTTGGAGAATTTTGAGCGTTACTTTACTAGCATGTGAGATGAGTGCAACTGTGCAGTAGTTTGAGCATTCTTTGGCATTGCCTTTCTCTGGGATTGGAATGAAAACTGACCTTTTCCAGCCCTGTGGCCACTGCTGAGTTTTCCAAATTTGCTGGCATATTGAGTGCAGCACTTTGGCAGCATCACCTTTCAGGATTTGAAATAGCTCATCTGAAATTCCATCACCTCCCCTACCTTTATTTGTAGTGATGCTTTCTAAGGCTCACTTGTCTTCACATTCCAGGATGTCTGGCTCTAGATGAGTGATCACACCATCGTGATTATCTGGGTCATGAAGATCTTTTTTGTACAGTTTTTCTGTGTATTCTTGCCACTTCTTCTTAATATCTTCTGCTTCTGTTAGGTCCAGACCATAACTGTCCTCTATCGAGCCCATCTTTGCATGAAATGTTCCCTTGGGATCTCTAATTTTCTTGAAGAGATCTCTAGTCTTTCCCATTCTGTTGTTTTCCTCTATTTCTTTGCATTGATCGCTGAAGAAGGCTTTCTTATCTCTTCTTGCTATTCTTTGGAACTCTGCATTCAGATGCTTATATCTTTCCTTTTCTCCTTTGTTTTTTGCCTCTCTTCTTTTCAAAGCTATTTGGTTTTGCCATACATCAACATGAAGTGTTTATGTGTAATTTTACCTCTAAATGTGTTTCCTAAAGAAGTTAGTTACAATAATATATAGGAATTAGTTTATAAATTAAAAGCATTTCACTTTAAAAGTCTTAATTGTATATTTATACTGTTTATTTTATAGTATGTTAATAATATATCAATTTAAAAAAGAAAACAAAATAATTTATTCAGAGACTATGTTGTTAAGCCTCTGATTCTTTCTAAAATAATAATTTACTATCCTAAATGAATATGTCAAAATATGCAATTATCCAAATAAGGAGAAATGTACCACATGAGAGTCCTACATGCTACTAGTAAATCCAGGGACAAGAAAGTTTCAGGAGAAGCAAGTGAAGAAAGATACTGATGCCCTTTGAGCTAGCTCCTGCATATTGCTATCTTTAAGTTATTGTGTTGTTTTTCTTTATCTGTTGATGAGAATGATAGTTATCTGACCAAATTAGTTTGTGTCAATATAAAAGGTTTTAAATATTTTTGTAGATGTTAGGATATTAAATGCCTTTCTTTCTTTTTCCTCCACAAAATCAAAAGAATCCTGAGAGCCATATTTAAGGTTTTCCAGTACCTAATACGGGACTTCCTAGGTGACTCAGCTATAAAGAATCTACCTGCTGGCTTAGGAGACATGGGAGACACATGTAAATCCCTGGGTCAGAAAGATCCCCCAAGGAGGAATAAGCAACCCACTCCAGTATTCTTGGGGCTTCCGCAGTAGATCAGTGATAGATAATCAGCCTGCAATGCAGGGGATGCTGGTTCCATCCTTGGTTCGGGAAGATCCCCTGGAGGAGGGAATGGCTCTTCTCATGGACAGAAGAGCCTGGCGAGCTATATAGTCCATAGGGCCTCAAGAGTCAGACATGACTGAAGCGACTTAGCACACATGCATGCACGCCAGTATTCTTGCTGGAAAATCCCATGGACAGTGGAGCCAGGAAGGCTGTATAGTCCATGGGTTGCAAAGAATTGGACACAATTGAGCACACATGAACAAGCACAATATAACTTCCAGAACTCATCAGTTCAGTTCAGTTCAGTCGCTCAGTTGTGTCCGACTCTTTGCGACCCCATGAATCACAGCACTCCAGGCCTCCCTGTCCATCGCCTTCTCCTGGAGTTCACTCAGACTCACGTCCATCGAATCCGTCATGCCATCCAGCCATCTCATCCTCAGTCATCCCCTTCTCCTCCTGCCCCCAATCCCTCCCAGCATCAGAGTCTTTTCCAATGAATCAACTCTTCACATGAGGTGGCCAAAGTACTGGAGCTTCAGCTTTAGCATCATTCCTTCCAAAGAAATCCCAGGGCTGATCTCCTTCAGAATGGACTGGTTGGATCTCTTTGCAGTCCAAGGGACTCTCAAGAGTCTTCTCCAACACGACAGTTTAAAAGCATCAATTCTTCGGTGCTCAGCCTTCTTCACAGTCCAACTCTCACATCCATACATGACCACAGGAAAAACCATAGCCTTGACTAGACGGACCTCAGTCAGCAAAGTAATGTCTCTGCTTTTGAATATGCTATCTAGGTTGCTCATAACTTTTCTTCCAAGGCGTAAGTGTCTTTTAACTTCATGGCTGCAGTCACCATCTGCAGTGATTTTGGAGCCCCCCCAAAAAAAAATAAAGTCTGACACTGTTTCTACTGTTTCCCCATCTATTTCCCATGAAGTGATGGGACCGGGTGCCATGATCTTCATTTTCTGACTGTTGAGCTTTAAGCTAACTTTTTCGCTCTCCTCTTTGACTTTCATCAAGAGGCTTTTTAGTTCCTCTTCACTTTCTGCCATAAGGGTGGTGTCATCTGCATATCTAAGGTTATTGATATTTCTCCTGGCAATCTTGATTCCAGCTTGTGTTTCTCCCAGTCCAGCGTTTCTCATGATGTACTCTGAGTATAAGTTAAATAAGCAGGGTGACAATATACAACCTTGACATACTCCTTTTCCTATTTGGAACCATTCTGTTGTTCCATGTCCAGTTCTAACTGTTGCTTCCTGACCTGCATACAGATTTCTCAAGAGGCAGGTTAGGTGGTCTGGTATTCCCATCTCTTTCAGAATTTTCCACAGTTTATTGTGATCCACACTTTGGAAGGCATTAGTGAATAGGTAAAACTGTATTCCATGCCTTGTTTATTGATAGAACCACAGTATTTTTGTCTTTATAAAGAGTCCTCATGACAAGGAAAAATTACAGTTTTTTATTCTTTAAATTTTATATCTAAACTTATTGTGGTAATCATTTCATGATGTATGTAAGTCACATCATTATGCATAAATTTATATAAGAATGGCATTGAAACATGTATAATATCATATATGAAACAAATCTCCAGTCCAGGTTCAATGCATGATACTGGATGCTTAGGGCTCGTGCACTGAGACGGCCCAGAGGGATGGTACGAGGAGGGAAGTGGGAGGGGGGTTCAGGATGGGGAACACGTGTATACCTGTGGCAGATTCATGTTGTTTTATGCCAAAACTAATACAATATTATAAAGTAATTTACCTTCAATTAAAATAAATACATTTATATTAAAAAAATTAAAAAAAAAAACTTGTACAGTTGCTGTGCTGTGCTGTACTCAGTTGCTTCATTCGTATTCGACTCTTTGTAACCCCATGGCCTAGGGCCCTCCAGATTCCTCTGTCCATGGAATTCTCCAAGCAGTAATACTGGAGTGGGTTGCCATGCCCTCCTAAGAGTATCCTCCCCACCCAGGGATCGAACCAGTATTTCCTGCATTGCAAGTGGATTCTTTACCTTCTGAGTCATTGGGGAAACCTCAAACCTATAGTCAGAGAAGGCAATGACAACCCACTCCAGTACTCTTGCCTGGAGGATCCCATGGACAGAGGAACCTGGTAGGCTGCAGTCCATGGGGTCTCAAAGAGTCGGACATGACTGAGCAACTTCACTTTCACTTTTCACTTTCATGCATTGGAGAAGGAAATGGCAACCCACTCCAGTGTTCTTGTCTGGAGAATCCCAGGGACAGCGGGGCCTGGTGGGCTGCCATCTTTGGGGTCGCACGAAGTCGGACACGACTGAAGCAACTTAGCAGCAGCAGCAGCAGCATCAAACCTATAGTACTGCATGTCAATTATATCTCAATAAAACTGCAAACACAAGAAATAGTAGTAGAAAAAAAAACTAGAATAGGCAAACACTAGGGTGGTATGTTGAAATAAACTATAAATAATCTATCGGTGGGGAAAAGAGAATATGTGTTGTTTCATATTCTGACACTGTGGTAGAGGCCATTAGTTGTTCTCTATTAGCGTCTATACTTTTCATTCATAGAAGTACAGTTTTTAGCTGGATATATTAACATCCTGGATAAAAGACTGTATACCCCAGCCCCCAGTGCAGCCAAGTTTCATGTGACTATAATCTGACAACTGGATATAAACAGAAGTGTCATTAGCAATTTTTGTGTAAGAAAATGTTAAGGACTATCGTTTTAGAATACACAGATGTTGGGAAGGCAAGAGAGAAAGCTAGGAAAACATAGGAGTATAATGTAGTAGTCTAGTTGATCTGGGGAGAGATGATAGTTGTTAGGACGCTAGGTTACTAGTAGTTAAGATGGTGAGAAATTTAAGATTCAGGACATATTTTGATTCAATATTTGCCTTTGAATTAGATGTAAGTTGCTAGAATAAGAGAGGAATAAAGCATGATCCCAAAGTTTTTGGACCTAAACATTTGAATTGTGTTGCTACTTATTGAGAAAGACATGGGACTCAGTTTGGAATTTATGGAAGATATCAAGTTATATATAATATAAATATATGTATACTATATATCCTATAGATTTCAGATTTTAAATTCATGTTTTCTTTTGCTTTTTCATACAAAAGGCTTTTTTATGTTATTCAGCAGCTTTCAAATTTTGTTTCATCCAGTCTATCAATCTTTTCTCTTAGTGACATATTTTCCTTTTGGCTTTTGAACTTTGAAAGCTTTCCTCACCTATGAACCAATAATATTCTGCTATATTTCTTCATTTTAAAATTTAATTATTTATAGTCATCTGGGATTCATGTTTTGATAACTGCAAAAGGAAAATATAGTGAAGGCATCATATGAACTAGTATTACCCTAGTATAAAACATTGTTATTTAGTCACTGAGTTGTGTCTGACTCTTTTGCAACCCCATGGACTATAGTGCTCCAGGCTTCTCTGTCCATGAAATTTCCTAGGCAAGAATACTGGAGTGGGTTGTCATTTCCTTCTCCAGGGGATCTTCCTGAGGCAGGGATCAAACCTGTGTCTCCTGCATCGTAGGCGGATTCTTTACCACTGAATCACCTGGGAAGCACAAAACAAACATAAAATAGTATAAAAAAAAAAGAGAGAGAGAAAAATGGGAGACTGATTTTACAAATAAATATAGATAGAGAAGTCCTTTTGAAATCATGATGGAGAGGTATATCCCACACTACTGAAAGAGAGTTTAACAAACACCCTTTATAGGATGGAAAAAAAGGAAAGAAAGAACACTCATTATTTTCAGATAATATTTACAAAATTATCCAAAAGTATATATAGAATATTGTGGCTTAAGTACTTTTAAAAACAACACTAACTATTGCTGATAAAAATGTTAAAAATTTAGATTAGCATGCATCTATGTAAGGATCTTCATATAATAATACACAGAGATAACTTTCATTTCGGAGAAGGCAATGGCACCCCACTCCAGTACTCTTGCCTGGAAAATTCTATGGACAGAGGAGCCTGGTAGGCTGCAGTCCATGGGGTCACTAAGAGTCAGACATGACTGAGCGACTTCACTTTCACTTTTCACTTTCATGCATTGGAGAAGGAAATGACAACCCACTCCAGTGTTCTTGCCTGGAGAATCCCAGGGACAGGGGAGCCTGATGGTCCGCTGTCTATGGGGTCGCACAGAGTCAGACACGACTGAAGCGACTTAGCAGCAGCAGCAGCAACTTTCATTTGGAGTTTTTTAATGTGATTGAAAATCATCTAACATTTATTGAATTCAGATGCTGTCCTTATAGAACACTCTACGCATGCATTGGGAAACAAAACTCCAGATGCCTCTCATGTTTTCCACATGTTATAAGCTGAGGTACTAGCTCTTTCTGCTCAACAGCAATATGAAAATTTTACTTTACTCCAGAGCAAAGGCCTGTGTAGTTACTATTACATAAAATCCTATTTCCCTAAACTCAGAGTTCCTCTCCTGTACACAGCCCATTGTATATATGGGCATCACCTGACCTTCTTTTCATTGTCCTGTGAGAACTGAGGCTCCTTGAACCTGAATACTTGCTGATACTCTATTTTTGTTGCTGTATATAATACAGTCCTTTGTCCCCGGCTCAGCAATTTTGTGTCTTCTACCAGCACCCATGAAACTGTGGCAAGGTTTACTGATTAAATTTCAAGTAGGATAAAATGTCAGAACCATTACAGTTCTTAACAATTTGTAGATACAAAATGGCCACCTACTCCAGTGTCTTTGCCTGGAAAATCCCATGGACAGAGGAGCCTGGTGTGCTGCAGTCCATGGGGTCGCAAAGAGTTGGACGCAACTGAGCAACTAATGCTCAACACAGAACTATGTTGTTCTTGTGGTTCAGTCACCCAGTCGTGTCCAACTCTTTGCAACCCCATGGACTGCAGCACACCAGTCCTCCCTGTCCCTTACCATCTCCTGGAGTTGGCCCAGATTCATGTCCATTGCACTGGTGATGCCATCTAGCCATATCATCCTTTGATGCCCTCTTATCCTTCTGCCCTCAAACTTTCCCAGCATCAGGGACTTTTCCAGTGAGTTGGCTGTTTACATCAAATGACCAAAATACTGGAACTTCAGCTTCAGTCTCAGTACTTTCAATGAGTGTTCAGGGTTTATTTCCTTTAAGATTGACTGGATTGATCTCCTTGCTTTCCAAGGGACTTTTAGGACTCTTCTCCAGCACCACAGTTCGAAGGCATCAATTCTTTGGTATTCTGCCTTCTTTTTGATCCAGCTCTCACAACCATACATGACTACTGGGAAGGCCATAGTCTTAACTATACAGACCTTTGTCAGCAGGGTAATGTCTCTGCTTTTCAACACACTATGTTTGTCATAGCTTTCCTGCCAAAAAGCAGTCTTATTCTGATTCCATGGCTGTATTCACTATCTTCAGTGATTTTAGAGCTGAACAAGAGAAAATTTGTCATTACTTCCACATTTCCCCCTTCTATTTGCCTTGAAATAATGAGGCCAGATGCCATAATCTTAGATTTACTAATACTTAGTAAATAATACTTAAGCCAGTTTTTTTGCTCTCCTCCTTCACCTTCATCAAAAGTTTCTTTAGTTTTTCTTTACTTTCTGCCATTAGTGTGGTATCATCCCCATATCTGAGGTTGTTCATGCTTCTCCCACCTATCTTGATTCTAGCTTGTAACTCATCCAATCCAACATTTCTCATCATGTGCTCAGTGTACAGCCTAAATAAACAGGGTGATAACAGAAAGCCCTGTCATCCTCCTTTCTCAATCCTGAACCATTCAATTGTTCCTTACAGGGTTCTAAGTGTTGCTTCTTGATCCACATAGAATTTAAGATTTTTTAAAGATGGATTAGTAGTTTCTGTTATTTCTTTGTCACTAAGAAGAAATAATTATACTTAATCAAAATGACCAAAAGCTTTCAATTTGCACATATTGTTACTTTTGATTATAGATATCACCTCTTCTTTAGGTAGAGTGCCAAAGAATATATGCCTTCACATTGTGGTGCTAGAGAAGACTCCTGAAAGTCCCTTGGAAAACAAGGAGATCAAAGGAGATTTTCTTAAGGGAAATCAACCCTGAATATTTATTGAAAAGACTGATGCTCAAGCTGAAGCTCCAGTATCTAATGCAAACAGGCAACTCACTGGAGAAGTACCTAATGCTGGTAAGATTAAGGGCAGAAGGATAAGAGGGTGTCAGAGGATGAGATGGCATGTCAGAGGATGAGATTGGCAAGTTCTTGGGCCAACTCCAGGAGATGGAGAGGGACAAGGAGGCCTGGCATGCTGCAGTCCATGTGGTCACAAAGAGTTGGACATAACTGGGCCACTGAACCACAACATCACCTCTTTTAGTAACAAAGTCTTTATGAAGATGCTTGTTCTTTGTTTCAGGGCCCTTATGATTATTTGTGCATGTTTTATGAATTTTTGTTTATATGCTTGCTTAAAGGTCTATGTTTATGTAACAAGTATTATTCAATTATTTTCTATACTAAACTTGGCATTCTTTTATTGCATCATCTTTTTCAAACTGATTAAACTGACTGCCTTGTCATGCTCCAGTTTCTGTCTCTAGCACTGACCTGTTAGCTCTGAGCTGCAACTCTTAAGTAGATTACTTAGCCCTGTCAGGAGCTTGAGCTTTGTCCTTGGGAAAGCATAGCACATGTCTGTGAAAACTGTCATTTCTTCCTTTGGTTCACACTGAAAATGGATCACCCCACTGGCAGCTCTATAATTCCTAGGAAATCCTATCTATTTCCTAACTTCTTTAGCCCAGATAACACTTGGTTAAATTGTCACATCCACTTTCTTATTTGAACAACACTTTAAGAAAGACAAAACAAATAGCTAGATATACTGTTCCTTTTGAGAAAATGGAAATTCAGCGTTTATATGACATGACCAAACTTTATAATATATATATATATGAATATGTATTAATGTTACCAATATCCAACCAACCCATTCTAAAGGAGATCAGCCTTGGGATTTCTTTGGAAGGAATGATGCTAAAGCTGAAATTCCAGTACTTTGGCCACCTCATGCGAAGAGTTGACTCACTGGAAAAGACTCTGATGCTGGGAGGGATTGAGGGCAGGAGGAGAAGGGGACGACGGATGAGATGGCTGGATGGCATCACTGACTCGATGGACATGAATCTGAGTGAACTCTGGGAGTTGGTGATGGACAGGGAGGCCTGGCGTGCTGTGATTCATGGAGTTGCAGAGAGTAGGACACGACTGAGCGACTGAACTGAATTGAACTGAACTGAACTGAATATATAATAGTGTATATATATGGTAGAAAAGCAAGTTCCTCAGTTCCTCAGTGTTAGTTTCTCAGTCATTCCCAACTCTTTTCAACCTGGAATGCAGCCCACCAGGTTTCTCTGTCCATGGGATTTTCCAGGCAAGGGTACTGGAGTGGGTTGCCATTTCCTTCTCCAGGGGATCCTCACGATCCAGGGCTCAAACCCAAGTCTCCTACACTGCAGGCAGATTCTTTACTGACTGAGCTATCAGGGAAGACCCAGAAAAGCAAAGATACCAGCTAATATTTATTAAGTGCTACTTAAGTATCAGGCACTGCTCTTTGAATATTGATCATTAACTCCCTTGATCTTCCAAACAGCCTTGTAGAATCAGTATTATATTACTCATTTTATGAAGAACTGAGCCTCACAGCATCTGAGTGATAAAGTAAGCCTTAAGTACTAGACCTTGTAAGATTTTTTTTTCCATTATCTTATATTTCTTACTAAGAAAAAAGATGTGCTATTTACAAAATAAATTCATATTAAATTATAATTATCTTAAAAAACATCTGTGGCATACTATAAGGTTATAATTAACTTATGCAATAGAATATAGTGATGTGCTACATAATAATTTAAAATAAATCAATTTACCAAAGTGAAGAGAAAAAATATAAAAACCATATTAACCATATCTCAGCTAAAGATAGTTCTCAAATGATAAAATAAATCTTTTAACTTTCTGTTCTTTCTCTTCTTGTATTTTCTATCCCATTTTGAACAATTATCTAAATGAATCTCTCAACATGATATGCTAGGCAGAATTCTAAGATGGGCTCCAAGATTCCCATACCCTCCACATGAGTGCTGGTGGAACCTATGGATATGATGGAATGGTTACCGCCCTTCAAAAGGTTACATTATTTGGCTGTGTTGACAGGGCAGCCTCTTCTGTGACTGCTATATGACAAGGCTTCTTTGTTAACCAACTAAAGAGAAACTGTGAGAAAAACACTCTATCTAAGTAAGAAGAAAGCCGTGCTTTAAACTGTCTTTGGGTGGTAAAGAACCACAAGAAGCCTATAAAATCTAAAATTCCTGATCAATCACTGGTAAGAAATAGGAACCTTAATCATACCACTGGCAAGAAAATACATTCTACCAGCAACTAGTAAACTTGGAATAGGATCCTGGTCTTAGGTGTAATAACAGTGTTACCCAACACCCTGACTACAGATTTGTGAGATCTAAGCTAAGAACCCAGCTGACCCCTCCCAGACTTCTCATCTATAGGACTATGAGATTATAACTTGTGTTAGTTTGCTAAATGGTGGTAATTTATTATGTGGTAATATAAAACCAATATAGATAGGAAGGATCATTTTGTGGAAAAATCCTTTTAATATCCTTATGAGAAATAAGTGTGTATGATATGTCTACATAGCAAAGCACAATAAAGTATTGTATAAAACGTAGCAAATGATAGCTAGTGCTTGACAGTTATGACCAAAAGAGCACGCTGCAAAATGAGAAATAAAATCTTCAGTTTTAAGCATAGTATAAGGACCAAAAGTACTGATAAGCACCTTCAAAGATGAAAGATAACCAAAATAATTATATATACAAATGAAAATGAAGAAAAATAAGTATATATTTAGAAATACTGAATAATCTTAACTACATAGTTGGAAATATCATCATTAATTTAATAATTAGATGAAAGAACAATAACTGAGGAACATTTAGTTCTCTGACTAATACCAAGAGTCCAACAATCAATGCCTTGAGGTCAGTTCATATTAAAGAAAAAAAAAAAAACCTAAAGAATATTCCAGACAAGATAACATATCACACTATATAGGAAAAGTATAAATTTTATTGGGATAAACTATGTTGTCTTATGTGGTATGGGGGAAATTATTAAAAATTCACTCAAAGCTAAGACTTGTATAACAAGTACTAAAAATAAGATTTGATGACATAATTATTTCTCCCTGCAGAAAAAAATATTTTTATCTAATATAGAACATATATCCATTGGATGCTGTTTATTATTTTTATTGAAATATTTGATTTGCACACTTTATTTTACTTGTGTTTATTTATCATATTAAATGGTATTCTGTAAAAGAGCATAATTATTTGTATAGGGAAGAAACCATTTCAAATTTAATCTAATGCCATCATGCTTATAGTCAAATAATAAACATAAAATTATATTTTTTAACCTTTTACATTTTGTTGAGGAATTAAGATAAATCTAAAATGAAGTTCTTAACCAAACTCATGGTATACTTTTCTTTTAAATTGTGAGCTCTATGCTATCAGTTTTAATAACTTATCACAATGTATGGTCTTTGAGTGTACAAAACACAAAAATATCTTGACATATAATTAGAATCTTAAATTAATCACTGTCTCAAACTTCATTCTAGCACTCATATCAAAATGATAAATTAAAGCAGTTGACAGATATGACACATTTAGCAGCATATATAAAAAGAGAAAATTTATTGTGAAATGAGATTACATACTATGTTTCATCATCTTATTTTGGGAAAATAAAATGCAATCTTGAATTCCATCCCATCTTATCCATATGAAGCACAAAGATTAATTAGGTCATATGTCACTGGCTTTACAAAAAAAATTTTTTTTTAGTTTGTTTTTCTTTTTAAGCCACATGAGCAATTTTGCATTTTTAAATGCTTCATAAAGAAACTATTTATTTCAAGAAAGTAAAGATTTTAAAGCAAAGAAAAATATCCATAGAAAGTAAAAGCAACTTTATAATTTATGGCTTTTCTCAAATAAAAGACCAAAATTTTTCCTAAACCTTGTTAATTTAATGTAAGTATCTGTGATTAAACATAGCCCACATTCACCTATTAACATATTCACTGGAGTTTTAAACTTTTGTAAGTGGAAAATGAAAGTGAAAATGTCTGTGCTCAATCATGTCAGACTCTTTGTGACCCATGGACTCTACCCCACCAAACACCTCTGTCCATGGAATTCTCCAGGCAAGAAAACTGGGTAGCCATTCCCTTCTCCAGGGGATCTTCCCAACCCAGGGATCAAACCCAAGTGTCTTGCATTGGAGGCAGATTCTTTACCACTGAGCCACCAGGGAAGTGGGATATGTATTAAATCTTTCCTCATTACTGATTAAATTATTAGATAATCCTGTCAGTCAGTTCAGTTCAGTCATTCAGTCATGTCTGACTCTTTGTGACCCCAGGAACTGCAGATAATCCTGTATGTTGAATTTAATAAGTATTGTGCAGTGTGCCAGGATAGTGTACTAAAATAGGGGGCAATTTACAAAATAGGTAAAAGGTTCTATACCCTCCAGCTTCTCACAGACTAGTGTGAACAAAAAATTTTTTAATGGCAGAATGTAGTGTAATGACAAAATGTGTTCATATCTGAGCATGTAGAGAAAGATCGCTGGATTCCATAAATGACTTTCCAAAGGTAATTAAGGTCTGCACAAAGCCTGGAAAAATAAGAAATAAGTGAGCCAGGCAAGAAGAGGTAGAGATTTAAGGAAAAATAGTTAAAATAACATAGTATATGTAGAAATTTAATACATCTTCATGTGACCATTTTATGAGTTGAGGCAAACAGTGATAAGAAATAAGGGTGGAGATCTGATGTATGTGCTATACTGTGCAGAAATGAGAAATATTCAAAATGGTATTGCTTACCATTGAAAAACATAGTTTAATAGTACTGTTCAGGTTTTATTGTGAATAAAATGAAAATGTGTATCTTCTTGGATAATAGAAGTAAACTTCAAATTAATAAATTCGTATATATACCTAGCCAAATTCACATAGTAATTATAACACTGTGCCTTTTAATTCCATTATGAAGATGATATTTAGGGAAAAGGCTAATTTTTGTAATTCTCTAGATTGGGATTTTTTAACACTTTCAACTTAAAAGAAAGAGAATATAGCCATTGTTTTGTAATAACTTTAAGTTGATACATTCTACAAAAATATTCACTTAATATGTTGTACACCTGAAACTAATATAATACTGTAAACCAACTATACTTTATTTACATAAATAGATGCAAGAGTGAGAAGGCACTCATGACCTAGCTAGAAGGTCACTGGCCACTACAGACAAAACCACTGCTGGGGCCAAGTACAGGGACCTGTGCACAGCCACCCACATCATCAGCTAAACAGGTTATAGAGAAGAGGCTCACCAAAGAGCCAGATTGTGGAGAACAGACCTTTGGAGGGACTGCCTGCAACTGACTAAACTTCTGAAAGGGCCAGACCTCCAAAGACCTCAAACCTATGGTCACCGTTCCAGAAAGGCCAGGACACACCTGCCGACACTCCATGAGGATCTGAGCATTGAAGACAGGTCTCCCAGAGGGCCAGAACAGAACCTGATTGCCTAAAAGCTTGGTCATGAGAGTTAAACTTCTGAGAGGACTATGCCATTTGGGAAGGGACTTTGGCAGAACATGGTGGACTAGATATCTGGAAGTCTAAACCATCAAAGAGTCAGACTTCTAGTGATAAAAATTCTAGAGATGGAACATCCAATGAATCTAGCCATGAAAGATGAGAAATCAAAGGCTTGTGCTGTGGAGTTCAAGGCGACCTGAGAAATTGCCTTCTGTAGTGTCAGACCAAACAGGAGAGGACCACTGGAGGAGCAGGCCATGGAAAACAGTATCACCAGGCTAGACCCTGGAAAATGAGGGAGAACCTGGCTGCAAAGGGGGTGATATGAAAGGGAAGTAAGGGAGACAGGACTTCATCCTAGCTCCATGGTCCAGCTGTGCCTCCTCCTCCTGCCCCTGGCCATTGGTGGCTAATGAGACCAAGAAAATCTGGAACACAGGGCTGATACCAATAGAGGGTGGAGAAGGCAATGGCAGCCCACTCCAGTATTCTTGCCTAGAGAATCCCTTGGATAGAGGAGCCTGGTGGGCTGGTGTCCATGGGGTCGCACAGAGTCGGACATGACTGAAGCGACTCAGCATGCCTGCATGTATTGGAGAAGGAAATGGCAACCCACTCCAGTATTTTTGCCAGAGAATCCCGGGGACAGAGGAGTCTAGTGGGCTGCCATCTATGGGGTCACACAGAGTCGGACACCACTGAAGGGACTTAGCAGCAACAGCAGCAACCAATAGAGGGAGGAGATGGGAAGATAATCTCATCCTCTGCCTGTGACTCCACCCAAGGAGGAGGGAGGAGTTACTCCGGAGAAGGCAATGGCACCCCCCTCCAGTACTCTTGCCTGGAAAATCCCATGGACAGAGGAGCCTGGTAGGCTGCAGTACATGGGATCGCTAGGAGTTGGACACGACTGAGCCACTTCATTTTCACTTTTCACTTTCATACACCGGCAAAGGAAATGGCACCTACTCCAGTGTTCTTGCCTGGAGAATCCGAGGGAGAGGGGAACTTGGTGGCCTGCCGTCTCTGGGGTTGCACAGAGTCGGATACGACTGAAGTGGCTTAGCCAGCAGCAACAGCAGCAGTAAACTTGGCAGTAGATTAAGATATCTCAATACCTAAATAGCCAGTCTTCACAGACTTCCCTTGTGGCTCAGCTGGTAAAGAATAGGCCTGTAATGCAGGAGACTTGGGTTCAATCCCAGGGTTGAGAAGATCCCCAGGTATTCTGGCCTGGGTCACAAACAGCTGGACATGACTGAGCAACTTTCACTTTCACTTTAATGGTACCCTAAAGGCAAAATTATACAGTGGAAGTGAGAAATAGATTTAAGGGACTAGATCTGATAGACATAGTACCTGATGAACTATGGACAGAGGTTCGTGACATTGTACAGGAGACAAGGATCAAGACCATCCCTATGGAAAAGAAATGCAAAAAAGCAAAATATCTGTCTGAGGAGGCCTTACAAATAGCTGTGAAAAGAAGAGAAGTGGAAAGCAAAGGAGAAAAGGAAAGTATAAGCATCTGAATGCAGAGTTCCAAAGAATAGCAAGGAGAGATAAGGAAGCCTTCTTCAGCGATCAATGCAAAGAAATAGAGGAAAACAACAGGATGAGAAAGACTAGAGATCTCTTCAAGAAAATTAGAGATACCAAGGGAACATTTCATGCAAAGATGGGCTCGATAAAGGACAGAAATGGTATGGACCTAACCGAATCAGAAGATATTAAGAAGAGGTGGCAAGAATACACAGAAGAACTATACAAAAAAGATCTTCATGACCCAGATAATCACGATGGTGTGATCACTCATCTAGAGCCAGACATCCTGGAATGTGAAGACAAGTGGGCCTTAGAAAGCATCACTACAAACAAAGCCAGTGGAGGTGATGGAATTCCACTTGAGCTATTTCAAATCCTAAAAGATGATGCTGTGAAAGTGCAGCACTCAATATGCCAGCAAATTTGGAAAACTCAGCAATGGCCACAGGACTGGAAAATGTCAGTTTTCATTAAATCCCAAAGAAAGGCAATGCCAAAGAATGCTCAAACTACCACATAATTGCACTCATCTCACACGCTAGTAAAGTAATGCTCAAAATACTCCAAGCCAGGCTTCAGCAATACGTGAACCATGAACTTCCTGATGTTCAAGCTGGTTTTAGAAAAGGTAGAGGAACCAGAGACCAAATTGCCAACATCCACTAGATCATCAGAAAAGCAAGAGAGTTCCAGAAAAACATCTATTTCTGCTTTATTGACTATGCCAAAGCCTTTGACTGTGGATCACAATAAACTGTGGACAATCCTGAAAGAGATGGGAATACCAGAACACTGACCTGTCTCTTGAGAAAGCTATATGCAGGTCAGGAAGCAACAGTTAGAACTGGACATGGAACAACAGACTGGTTCCAAATAGGAAACGGAGTACGTCAAGGCCGTATATTGTCACCCTGCTTATTTAACTTTTATGCAGAGTACATCATGTGAAACGCTGGGCTGGAAGAGATCGCAATCTGGAATCAAGATTGCCGGGAGAAATATCAATAACCTCAGATATGCAGATGATACCACCCTTATGGCAGAAAGTGAAGAGAAACTAAAAAGCCTCTTGATGAAAGTGAAAGAGGAGAGTGAAAAAGTTGGCTTAAAGCTCAACATTCAGAAAACGAAGATCATGGCATCTGGCCCCATCACTTCATGGGAAATAGATGGGAAACAGTAGAAACAGTGTCAGACTTTATTTTTCCGGGCTCCAAACTCACTGCAGATGGTGATTGCAGCCATGAAATTAAAAGACGCTTACTCCTTGGAAGGAAAGTTATGACCAACCTAGATAGCATATTAAAAAGCGGAGATATTACTTTGCCAACAAAGGTCTGTCTATTCAAAGCTATGTCTTTTCCAGTGGTCATGTATGGATTTGAGAGTTGGACTGTGAAGAAAGCTGAGCGCTGAAGAATTGATGCTTTTGAACTGTGGTGCTGGCGAAGACTCTTGCAAGTCCCTTGGACTACAAGGAGATCCAACCAGTCCATCCTAAAGGAGACCAGTCCTGGGTTTTCATTGGAAAAACTGATGCTGAGGCTGAAACTCCAGTACTTTGGCCACCTCATGCAACAAGTTGACTCATTGGAAAAGATCCTGATGCTGAGAGGGACTGGGGGCAGGGGCAGGAGAAGGAGACGGCAGAGGATGAGATGGCTGGATGGCATCACCAACTCAATGGACATGAGTTTGGGTGAACTTCTGGAGTTGGTGATGGACAGGGAGGCCTTGGCGTGCTGTGATTCATGGGGTTGCAAAGAGTCGGACATGACTGAGCGACTGAATTGAACTTTAAGGCAAAATGTTTGAACTTGATTAAGAGACAAAAAAAAAAAAAGTTTCTACATATATCTCCTTATGTTATGTTTCAAAAATATGATCTCCTTTATTCTTTAAAGTATTTAAGGTCATGATTCATTAACTTCTTTTATTAACCTAATGTATTCATTCCTCGAAGACTATTTAATATATATAATGTTAATGTATAAATCTCTCTTGCTACAGTTCAGCTCTCTTGCTAGAAGCATAATTGACTTCATTCTCTATTGTAATATCTTCATTAAAGTTCATGCTACTGAAGTTTAAATTTTTAAAGCTTAAGAATAAAAAATAACACCTAACACCTAAAATTAAAAATCACTGAAGTCCTTTGACATTTTCAAGTAAATATTTTCAATAAACATGTGTGATGGGTAGCTAAAATAGAATGGTAAATAGTATAAACATTATTCTGTATGTGATTTGTTTAAAAGGGACACAGAATATATATGTCACATATAATATAGTTAAAAATATATTTCAACTTTTATGTTTCATAGTATTTTAATATGTAGCATTATCAGTAATTCTTATTTTTGTAATGCTCTTTTACACTAAATTCTATATGGTCATATGTGTTTAACTGTTATGAAATTAGTTTGTAGTTTAGATATAATATAAGTCTCTAAAATGTATATAGTTCATTTCTCCAGGGCACATAAGCATATTTTTACCTTAAGGTTAGTGCTTTGATTCTGTAATTCTTAGTCATTACAATTTTTTTCGTAATTTTCTAGATTGACAGAAATCCATGTAAAATGTTTAGCACTTTGACTGACACAAATAAATCACTCAGTACATGTTACATGGTAGTAGTACTGTTATTATAACACATTTTTTATGTCTGAATTAAAATTTTAAAATGATTTAATAAAAAATTTGCTAAAACAGAGACTTCTATCTTTGTAATTTCTTAATTACTTAGTCATAACACATCAGTAATCATTATGGCAAAATAGCTACCTTGTGTTTGAAGTATTTTTCAAAACTTTTAATTTTTATATTAATTTCTGGTTGTTAAATTGGGTTATTGACACATACTGAAATTATTCAGTATGCATTGGGATTCTCCCAGACATTAAACTATCCAATTCATATAATATATAAAATGTGAAAGGATTAAAATGTAAAAGGATTCCATTGTAAAAAATAACTTTTAACAAAAACTAGAATATATTTTGAATACCAATTGGTGTATCTGAAAAGACAAAAGAGTATTTTGATTGTGTGCTCCACAGAATACAGATATTACCAGTTTTGTCCAGACCAGATTTTGGAAGATGGTTCTTTGGCTATTCAACTTAGTATGCACTACTGTTTTTTTCAAACTTATTGTTTCACAGAACACTATTATACTCGTTTGTTTTTATAAACCTTAAGAAACCCCTGGAAACAAAGTTCTAGAAATGAATTTTGAGAAATAGTGACAAGAAATTCAAATGTATGATAGACAGTAATGAGGAAAAGTAAAAATATATGCATCTAGATATTAATGGGGAAAATTTGCCGCAGAAATTTAATGCCTCGCAGCTTCAACTTCAAAAAGTTTAAAAGAAAAGTATTTCTGATAAATGGTTAAGGGCTCTGAAACTAAATCAAAATTTGTGCAGGGACATCACCTTCTACAGTTTTAAAGTAAATGGGCTGAAGTAAGGCAACAGAAGTTTGTAACAAAAGAGACAATCTGTGAAAATCACAGATGACTTATATTTATCAATTATTCTGCATTGGATTTGCAATTGCAATGCATATTCCAGGGCTTCACTCCACAGTCTGATTCAGGATATGTTATTAGAGCCAAGAATCCTACATTTTAACACATTCTCCAGATGATTCTAGTGTATGTGGTCTGGTATTGGCAGTTTGAAAAATACAGATAAATGCACAGATATCATTAATAAATAGAGATCTCATAAATTCTAGTACACAAGAACAATGTCTCAGGAAAGTTTAGAAGATACAATAATTAGTGTAAAAATGATTATATAAAGGGAAATGAAATGATAAATGAGATTCAGATATTAGGATCATTCTGATGATGCATGCACAGGTGTACATTTAGAGGACAGGCTTTGAAATTTCAAACCAGGTTTTCTGAACTTCACAATACACCAGTTGGGCCTTGATAGTGTCATTGCTGCTACTGCTAAGTCACTTCAGTCGTGTCCGACTCTGTGCGACCCCATAGACAGCAGCCTACCAGGCCCCCTGTCCCTGGGATTCTCCAGGCAAGAACACTGGAGTGGGTTGCCATTTCCTTCTCCAATGCATGAAAGTGAAAAAGTGAAAGTGAAGTTGCTCAGTCATGTCCAACTCTTAGTGACCCCATGGACTGCAGCCTACCAGGCTCCTCCGTCCATGGGATTTTCCAGGCAAGAGTACTGGAGTGGGTTGCCATTGCCTTCTCTGTGATAGTGTCATTGGCTGTGGTTAAATAAACACTAGTAGCTACTCCCTCTGTAAAATGTTACATAGTGTTGCATGTGATATAGTAGGATTAATGAATCTTAACCTCACAGGGGTCACTGGTGGTAAAGAACTTGCCTGCCAATGCAGGAGATTTAAGAGATGGAGGTTCAGTCCCTGAGTCAGGAAGATCCCCTTGAAGAGGGCATGGCCACCCACTCCAATATTCTTGCCTGAAGAATTCCCTGGACAGAGGAGCCTGGTAGGCTATAGTTCATAGGGTCACAAAGAATCGGACATGACTGAAGCAACTGAACATGCACAAGCACAACGTACCCTGCCATACCCCAGAATCATTGGAACCTGTGAATATTACCCTGCAGAAAGATCTTCAGGTGTGGATTATGCTTATGTGAATTATGCTTAAGGATTTGAACATAGGTAGATTGGGTCTACCTGGATAATCAAAGCTAATCTAATGACATTGGCCTTTAGAAGCTGAGAAATTTCTCTAGTTAAAGTCACAGATGAATGAGGAAAGAAGGTAGTAAAGAGATGAATTAAGAAAGGGAAGTCAGAGAGATTTCAAGTATGAAAAGGATTCATTGCACTAGTGACTAGCTCACAAATGTGGTCTTACATGCAAGGAAGAGAGAGGCCTCTAGAAACTGTGGGCAATGGGTACTTTCCAGGGCATCCTGATAAGGGCCTAAGCAGCTGACATTTTTATTTCAGCCATATGAAACTCTGAGCAGAGGACTAGCAGAGACCACCAGGACTTTTTAGCTACAGTTTTCTATGGTAGCCACAGAAAACTAATATTACATGGTAGAAGATTCCCATCACAAATCAATACCTGATGATGTTCTGCAGTTTGATAACCAATCTCTCAATACTACTTGGTTGCCTAGTACCTCATATTAATATTTTAAGTCAGGATCTCCCATGCATACATTTAAATGTCATGAAGAAACATGAATCCATTTTTACTGAGGCAGAAAAGACAGAAATTTAATGTTGTATAGGTAGAAACAACGGAGAGCTATGAAAATATTTTTGAGACTATTTCATGAAACTTGATAGTCAAACCAGAAAGTATGACAACTTTATAATTCATCTTCCAAGTTTCTACAATTTCAGTATACTTAGTACTTGCTGAAAGAATAAACTATATTAAAATATCTTTATACTTTGATGAGCCGAGTTCAAGTTCTCTATTATGGAGCCTTTAATATAAAATTATTGTATTACTAGCTTCTTCAATATTGCCAAAATTACACTTAAAATTAAACCTTTGTTTTATAGTGTTTAAAAGTGTGAATTAAGTTGCCAAGATAAAAGTATTCAGCTATTGTGAAAGCACCTTCAGAAATAATGATTATTACTATTACAATGTAGGAATTAAGTCATGGAATGCATTCTCCCCTGGTAGAGAAAGACAGTTCAGAAATATATTAGGTATAAAATTGTCTTCATAACTACTGTGATATGGCATTATTTAGGGCATCAAAAAGATAAAATATTTTTCCTTGATTGTTTGCTAGAGAGTACTTTTTTTCCCAGGGTGAAAGCACTAGATGAAATTCTTACCTTAAAACACGCCCCCCCCCATGCAAACTATTAACCTTTATACTAAATCAATCTATTTTATATGAGTTTTTTTTTTGCTAGTGTGCCCTTTAAACATATTATATTTTGAATTACTATGTGTTTTAAAAAGTAACCACCCTTCTACTATATTTGTATACCTTTTACCATGATGCTAGATTTACTGCGGTATATTCTGGTTATGTGGTCCTGGGGAGGTGAGCTGAATTTTGTCATGCTATTCTTATGGGTAAAAAAGATACCCTTCCCTAAACTATGTGAAATTTTATTGTCAAATCACAGAAGAAATTACAACTACATGACCTCAATATATAAACCCTTGAGAACACATTCCTGGAGGAGGAAATGGCAACCCACTCCAATATTCTCACCTGGATAATCCCATGGACAGAGGAACCTGATGGGCGATGGTCCACGGGGTGGCAAAGAGCTGGACATAACTGAGCACATGCACATACATGAGAACATTTAATTTTTCCCTTCAGAATTTTTTTTTCATTTCAAAAAGAGAAAACAATGTAGATTCTATGCATTTCTAACACCATCATCAGAGCCTATCAAACAATATTTGTATCGTGAAACATGAGTACGCACACTATGTGGGATAAAGAAATATAAAGATTATTAATGGCCTCAAACTTCCATTTTTTAAAAGTTTTCTTTGTTTTCCTCTTTTTTGATTAAGGAATTATGGATCTGTGGAACTGGAAAGACTGGCTTAAAATTAGGCCTAGTTTCCTTTCACTGACCCGTTTTGTTCTCTTTCATTAAAGTTAAAACCTATAATGATGCCATGGTTTCATCTCCTAAGATTTTTAAGGGAAAACTTTTTGTCCGTCTAGGCACATTGCAATGAAGCATTAAAGCATACTAAGTGTAGCTTTGTATTATCTATTGATGATTATCGAGAAGGTGAATCTTGGTATAGGATTTGATATAAAATGATGAGCTGTATCTTCTGTCATGGTGATTTTTCTTCTATTTTTACCCTGGACAATTTTGGTTTTATTACATTAAGTTGGGCAATGGTCTTTTTATATTACCATCACTTACCTTCATAGTATACTTTAAATCCATGAGCACTAACTGCAAAATCACTGGTCAAACGTAGTGAGAATACAGATTTGGTACTTGTTACTGGTGGTGGCAGATGGAATCCTGTTAACCTAAAACATAAATGGAATTAACTGTTAGTTATAGACATTTTACCTAATAGAACTGAAAGAGTATTAAAAGTCATTTTTATCAGATCCCCAAGTTTTGTATAAGTGTGTGTGTGGTGTGAATTAATTTACGATGTTGATTTGAACATATCATTTATATAAAGTAATTACTATAAGTATATATAAACATATTTATGTGTGTGTATTATTACTGTTTATCATATCTATTATATATATATCATTTATATTAGGATATTGATCAATTCAGACTTTGGGAAATAAGTTATGAGGCTATGGATTTTCTGTGTGCATTTTAATTGTTGATTTTAACAACATTTAGAAGACATTTTTGCCAGATCATTTTCCTGATTGTTTAAAATATATATAAAGAGTGGGAAATATTTAGAGAAATTTGATATTGAAAGAAGAAATGTGATATAAATATGAAACTATGAAACTGAAATGTCCACAAGTGAAAAGTGATTTTGTTTTAACAGACTCTAGGAGGTTCTATTAAAGCTAATAGTTGCAAATTATTTTTGGTTAATAATTCATAGTTTGGCATAACAAATATTTGTCTGATATTTTGCCCATAATTCACTAGTCATTTTGCTAATAATTTATTGCATATAATTATAAGCTCAATTATATAAAAGGTAATTTACAATTGACACTTTATAAACCAGAAAAGAAAAATTAAAAATAAGAAAAAGCACATTCATGGGATGTAATTTTTCTAAAACTAGTGAAGATGAATTATTTAAAATTTTTGCTATGAATTGCCTTTTACATCACATTCCCATTTTTTATTCTTAATATGAGTAAGAATTGAAAATTTTATGCAATAGAATTATACTATTTTTTAATATACTTGCTATTTTTGCCCAGCATTATATAGGCAGGATTAGTCTGTACTGAAATTACAATACATTTTTATTTCTGAATAGTATAAGTTCTTGTTTGTCTCGGATTTATGTACTCTAAAAATTTACTAAGAACCCCAGAGATACTATGGGTTTGATGTATCAATATTTACTCTATTTAAGTAAAAATGAGAAACATTTTAAAATGTACATTGATTACTTTATTTTAAAATATCCAGAATAATGCCATTACATGTTGACATAAGTAATATCTTAATATTAAATAGCTTTCTCCAAAACAAAAAATGAGAATACATTGTACTCTATTTTTGCAAATCTCTTTAATGTTTGGCCTATTAGTAGAAAATGGCTAGATTATCATATCTGCTCCTTTATTGAATATTTTGCAATACATTATTTTGTTTGATGGGTATGAAGTAATGTAATTTCAGTTAGATATTTAGTTTTAAAAGGGAAGAGTGTTCTAATAACTTTTGCATGTAAAAATGGTTACTCTTCTTTGATACTACACAAAAATTTGACAGTTATAATATTGAATTCAAACTGAATCAATTCATTTTTTTACTCTGTAACATTAAATTCCTTTGGTTCACCTTGCTATTGTAATAGATTATATTTACTCATACATTTTTAACATTATGTATACATTGGTCATTTGAAATATATTGGTTCACTGAGTTAGAGATCTTCCAAGTATTGATACATATTGATCTATTTCACTATAAAATACTTTAAAATCACCTTTATTTTTATTTCTATTGAACTAACCAGAAAAGTCTTTAAATTTGGTGAAGTTCTAAAGCTTATAGCTATAGATTAAAGTTTTCTAAGATTTTAAGATTTTAATTGAAAACTCAGATTTCATCATTGACAGCAAATCTGCCAGTTGTTTTTCTTGTAGTAACAAGTGAGGTTCTTTTTCTTTTTTTGGAGGGGCAAGTTCAGTTCAGCTCAGTTCAGTCGCTCAGTCATGTCCGACTCTTTGGACCCCATGAATCGCAGCATGCCAGGCCTCGGGGGAAATAGATAACAAATGCCTTGAGTGTGACTAACCATAGTTTACCTGTTAGTCATTCTTTCAAATAAAAATGTTGTTCCATGGGAAAATGTGGCTAAGTCTGCTGACAACTCAAACTGTTTTTCCTCTAGCCAACCATCATATTTTGGTAGGCATAAGGAAGTTTTGTGTTTGTTTCTTTTTTTTTTTTTTCCATTTTATCACAGAGGTTGTTAAAAAGAGTGTTACAGGATGGACATTTAATAAAATAATTAGTTATAGCTTTAACAGGAACATTCTTAGGAACAACTGGGTTTCTTTTCTTTTCTGTGTTTTGCACTACAAGTGCGTGGCACTAAAGAAAACAATGACTAATAATTACAAATACAGTTTGAAGTTACTGACTTCTGTTAATGCACCAGCAGTTTTATACCCATCATTACTATTGTACATGAGGGCAAATGTCAACACAGACAAAAAAAGTGAAAAATGCCTCAGTAGTATTATGGGGCTTCCCTGGTGGCTCACATGGTAAAGAATTTGCCTGCAGTGCGGGAGACCCAGGTCAGGAAGATACCCTGGAGAAGGGAATGGCTACTCACTCTAATATTCTTGCCTCGAGAATTCCATAAACCATCATGGGGTCACAAAGAATAGGACATGACTGAGCAACTAACACTTTCACTTTTCTTTCAACAGTATTATAGAAATAGTTTTAATCTTATGAAGTCCCTGAAAATGTCTCAGTTTTCAAGGATACATGGTTCACATTTTGAGAACCACTATTATATAGGAATCTATTGCAATAAATATACCACAATTAATTGATTCACTCACTGTTGATGAACATTTGGGTTCTATGTACTTTATTCAGTATGTCTTCATCAACAGCTTTATGAAAGTCCACTTTTGGGATTTTCCTGGTAGTCCAGTGGTTAAGACTTGGTGGTTCCGCTTTAGGGGAAGTGGGTTTGATCCCTGGTCAGGAACGAAGATCCTACACTCTGATCTGGGCAGCCAAATTTTCTTTTTTAAATACAAAAGAATCCACTCTTGAACAATCACATAGCAATTTCTCTAGATCATATAAGCATTGGCTTTATTTTTTTCTCTTTTTGCTTCATAAACTATGCCCCCAAAGGGACTTTTTTGAACTTTTTTCTAAATCCCTTTGTGATTTCCTCTTTGTTCTGTGGTTAGAAATACATCTCTTAAATTTTAAACAAGGATTTCTTTAAGTATATATATATATATATATATATATGTATATATATATATATATTTACCAATGTGTTTGTATTACATTTGTCTTATAGTCAGATAACATTTTCTGTATGAATTTAAAATTCATTCAAATTTTCTTTATGGTAGATATTGGAACTTTTGATTATGTACTTAGTTTTCTTATAAAGGACAGCATATTATTTTCCTATTCCTAATTCAAATTAACACATACTTAACACATTATTATCTCACAGTTATATGTGTCTAAGTAGGTGTAAATTAACTGATTCTCTGCTTATAGTCTCACAAGGGTGAAATCATGATGTCAACTTGGATGCTTTGCTTTCTGAAAACTCTGAAGTAATGTCTGCTTCCACTTCCAAATTCAGAGGGCTGTTGCCAGAAGTCAAGTTTCATGAAGTTGTAGAACTAAGGACCTCATTCCTTGCTGGCTATTGGCTTGGGGTCATTCTCAGCTTTTAGAAATTGCAAGCATTTATTGATTTGTGGCTACCTTCATCCATCTCCAGAGTGAGAAATGGCAGTCCAGGTTCTCATTCTTCAAATTCTTTAGTTTCCCTTTCTACCTCATCTCTCTGCCACTCCCTCGTCTGTCTCCAGATGGAAGAAGTTTTGTGACTCTTCTACATCTAGTTGGAGAGTTCTCTGCTTTTAAATGCTCATGTAATTAGATTTGTGTCCAAATTGATAATTCAAATATCTTCCTATTATAATATCTGTAATCTTAATTCCATTTTTAAAGCTTCTTTCATCTTGTGATATAGCATATTCACAAGTGCAGAGGGAACATTATTCTGAGATCATTTTTCTGCCTGTCATAATAGGTATATATCAGGGGCTAGTTGCAGTATTCAGTATATCTTTTGGATACATTTGTTAATCTTATTCAGATAATCTCTGTACTATTTATAAATGCTGTTACTAGACACTGAAAAAGATATGCTTAAATCTCCCAATAGGACTGTAAGTTTTTATATTTTTCTTTGTAAATACGTCTATTTCAAAATATACTTTGGGGGCTCCATTATTAGGTATATGTAAGTTTAAATTATTATTATATTTCTCAGTGAACTAGACATTTTTTGTCACTGTTTCTGAAATGAGTTGATCTTAAAATTTATTTTATTTAATAGTAATGAATTTACAACTTTCTTTTATTAGAATTGGGCGGGATCAAATTTTTACCCTCAGGCTTTTGGTATTCTCATTCTTAAAACAATATATCATTATAAACCAGAATATACTTGATTAATACTTTTATGAAATAATATATTTTTATAATCTAATATTATAATCTTGTTTTTTGATAATAAATATATTTAATGAACTACATTATCCATACAGATGGTTATACAAGACAGAAGTATATATGCTACTGAATTATCACTGATTATACGTTTCAAATTAAGAAATAAAACACTGCAAGCAATACTGAGTGTCAGTTGTGCTCCCTGTGACTCAGTACTATCTCCGTCCCAAGAATATCAACCACTGCCTGACTTCCAATCAAACAAATCTGTTTTCTGGGTCTTAAATCTTTTATCTAAATGAAATCATATAATTATTTTGCCTCTGGCTTCTTTAACTCAACATTACCTTTGTATTATTGTAGCAGTAGTATGGAACTTAACTTTCATTGCTATATTGGATTCCATTTTATAAATATACTTTATTTATCCATTCTATTGTTAGTGGACTTTTTTAACCAGTTGAGTCTTTATGAATTAATATTGCCATACACATGTATTACATGTTTTGTAAGCATTTATGTGTATTTCTCTTGAGAATATATGTAGTGCTACAATTTCTGGGTAATTTGGTAATTAATTAGTTGTTAACTAATTTTCTATAGTTTTTCAACATTATTTCTTAGTTTAAAGATGTAAAAATAAAGTACTCTACACTTTAAATGCTTAGAGTATCTTTAAGAAAAGAAAGAAAGATTGTCAGGGAAAACAAAAGGCAAATGATTTTGCAACAACAACAAAGAAGTCTGAAAACATATTTTGCCTTATAATCAGACTATGATGGTATATATGATATTATACTATGAATTATGGCACTCCAAAATTGCTGGGGCTTTAATCCTTGGAATATTTAAATACGTCACCTTATATGACAAAAGAACTTTATAGATGTGATTAAGTTAAAATCTTAATAATAGGAAATTATCCTAGGTTATCTGGATGGGCCAAAGTATTCACAAGTGTCCTTATCAAAGGAAGGTAGGAGGATCAAAGATGGAGTAGGAGAGGAGACAGTGAAAGCAGAGCTTTGAGTGATGCAGTTTCTGACTGTGAAGCTAGAACAGGCACACAAGCCAAAGAAGGACAAGCAGCTTCTACAAGCTCGAAAAGCTAAGGAACAGATTTTCTCCTAAAGTCTCCATAAGAAATGCAGTCCTGCTGACACCTTGAGTTCAGCCCAGTTAAATTCACTTTGAACTTCAATCCTCCAGACTGCAATATAGTGATTTTCTGTTGCTTAGACTACTAAGTTTACAGTAATTTGTTGCATCAATAATAGGAAACCAACGCAAAGCTCTCTTTTTGGGCTTTGAAATAAGCATTTTTAAATGTAGCTAAAATATTAACTTATTCTACAAATGAAAATAAAGGTCCTATGGAACCTAGTGACCACTGTAAGTTACAGAAACCCCTGTGACATCATATAAAATAAGTAGATACAGAACCTATTGATGCAGCATTTACTTGAATATAATGTTTTAAAAACCTCTCTCTGTAGGTAAAACATGCAATTTTATCCTCAGATTAGAAGGCAAAAGGGACTGGGATATATTAAACAACACGATCAAGTTCACAATAGAACCAGGTCCAAGACTATTGCCATGTTTTTGTGTCCCATTTTTTAGTGAACACCCTGTTCGTTGTCCCATTGTCCTTGGTACATGAATTAAATCTAAATAGTAAATATCCGAAGTACTAATGTACATACTCACATTATTTTACATGCAATGTCAGATTTTTATTCATCTTCAGATACATTAAATAATCCAATAAAGTAGACAATATTTAGAACCTTTATCATTAAATTTTCCATGATAGAGAAGAACAATTTGAAGATTTTTTCCCATTTATAAAAAGCAAGTGTTCTGAAATTATCTTTAAATACTCAGCATGTAGTGACATGTTGCATAATGGGAGACTTAGTCTTCTTTTTCATTTCAGTAAGTGAGGAAATATGTGTTTTTAAACTTATTTTCTGAATAGTTGTACCATTATGAGGATTTCCAGTAACTTGTTTTACTCCCTTCTGTGATACATTGCATGATTGATTTGAAAATAAACTTTCAGTTATGAATCCCATTAGTTACTTTTCTTTACAAGACTTCATTTTATAATTTAATATTTA
This sequence comes from Ovis aries, assembly GCF_016772045.2. NCBI lineage: Eukaryota > Metazoa > Chordata > Mammalia > Artiodactyla > Bovidae > Ovis > Ovis aries. The sequence goes on along the minus strand of NC_056062.1, from coordinate 64,061,367 downwards.
TGTGTGATTAGTTATTATGCATTCTCTTTCTCCTTGGGCAAAAACTTCCTGAAGGCAGTACTTGGTACTCAATAGTTTATCACTAGTGCTTTTTGCAAAGCATTCCATGTTAAGAGGCTCACTTACATGGTTAAATTAATGAACTGGAATGATAGGAGAATGTGAAAACATCATAATATTTTCCTTTTCAATACAATAATTGTGTTCTTGGAACAGTGCTTTAAAGAATCATAAGACTGTAAAGAAATGTTGATTGTTAAAAAAATTCAAGTGGTCTATTTAGAATCTCTTATTCAGAGTTATTTTTTATCATGTTATTAATATCAAGAGTTAAAGGGAGACTATATATTTTATGTAAATATATTTGAAACATCTTTTAGGAAATAACTATGTAATTTTAAAACACTTCAGGTGAAGCTAATATGATTTGTATAAAATATAAATTATTAATTATATGTGTTAATATACACATATTTTAAGCATATATAAAAATACATTTTCTATGTACTATAAGTATATTCTTTTTTATGGATAAGCATATTTTTCCATGGAATTCAGATATTTGAGAAACAGTTTTTCATATATTGTTTTATTGCTTTGTCAATTATATTTCCTTCTTATTGTTATATAATAAGGTTACGTAGTGAATGACATTTTATGTTCCTTTGAAAAGAATACAAAAGTATAGTTTTGTTTTTCCTAACTTGAAACTGAAGAAATCAGAGCTCAGAATTGATCAGAAATCAAGATAGCTGATAGGCAGTGGAGCAAAGATATAGGCCTGTAACTCCCAACTCCAGTCTATTTCACTTTCCCTATGATTTTCCCATAGGGGAAATGACTTTTCCATGAGGGCAAAACGAATACGTAATTCATTTTTTTCTTCACAGTGCCCATATAAGTTTCTTAACAAATATTTGGAATAGATAAAAACACGATTTTACCCACATAGTAGCTTTAAGTAGTTCAGGCTGATAAAAACGGTATAATAATCATGAAGTCATTAAATTAAATGCCAGGAAAGTAACGGGGGATCACCATCTATATATGTTAATACCTTTATGGCAAAGATTATTAGTGGTTAACAAAGATATTTCCCTATTAGGAAAACTAAATAAGATTAGCAAACACATATGTCAGGGTTAAGTCCTTGAATTATGCAATGTGGCTCAGAGGTTAAAGTGTCTGCCTCCAATGCACAAGACCCAGGTTCGATCCCTGGGTCGGGAAGATCTCCTGGAGAAGGAAATGGTAACCCACTCCAGTTTTCTTGCTTGGAGAATCCCGGTAGGCTACAGTCCATAGGGTCGCAGAGTCGGACACAACTGAGCGACTTCACTTTTCACTTTTTTTCTTTCAAGTTTCCTTCAGATATGATTTTTTATAAAATTTAAAATTTGAGGATTGGCCAATTAAGTGTTGAAATATATTAATTTTGCTACATAGCTACTTTGTGGTATGCTATCACAACAATATTGTCTCTCACCATAGACTTGATGTTTAAAACTGCAAGTAAATTCAGATTAAAGAACAATAATTTCCCTTTAACACATTTAGTTTCATGAAAAAAGCATAGTATTTCCTCTATTTCACATTTGTATTTGGTGACTGTTTGTCATGAACTGCTTTTTAGCCATTGTTCCACTAAATTCTCTCATTTGACAGAATGGCAGAGCATGTTGGTTTTCATCTTACTCTTAATAGTTTCTAAGGTATAACCCCTGTCCTACCTTTCCCCTAATCCCACATGCACCCCTAATCATATTTTAGCCTTTTGTTACTTACCAAGCAAACACTCATCAGAAACTGTGGAATATTCTAAAATTCACACACTTAAAGCAAGCGGTCCTATCACTTCTTATGCATGCTTTTAGATGAAAACATTATTTAAGCATTTCCTCTTGAAAGAATCAGAAACATTAATGATATTTCATACTTTAATGAGTTAGTAGTAACAGAGAGAATGAAATAACTAACTTGTTACTTTATATTAATGACTCTAATGAAAAGTACTAAAATAATTATTTGGTAATTTATGCAAAACTGATAGAAATTTAAATTACCAGAAAGTCAATTAAAATGTCAACGCATATGCTTCTTAAATAATTGGTGGCTTGCATAAAATTTTCTTAAATTAATGGCAATGAATATAATAAAGGAAAACATAAGGTGATACTAGGAGTTAACCCATTGTCATATTGTGAAGATTAAGTGGGAAAATGCTTATGAAAATTTAGCGCAGTGCCTAGCACATGCTGAGTATTTATTTTTACCATAATTATTTTGATGATTAACCTGCCTAGGCTCATCTAATTAGCATCAATATGTTAAATGATAACACTGGGGCTGGACTTCATGGAATAAATCAGTGTTGCCATTTGCTATTATGACATCCAGCAGGTTTCTTTCTTCCCCTTCTGTTTCCTATAGTGACTGAAAGCGAAAGTGTTAGTTACTTAGTAGTGTCCAACCCTTTGCAAGCCCATGAACTGTAGCCCGGCAGGCTCTTGTGTCCGTGGGATTTTCCAGGTAAGAATACTGGAGTGGGCAGCCACTCCCTCCTCCAGGGATCTTTTCTGACCCAGGGATTGAACCTAGGTTTCCTACACTGCAGACAGATTCCTTACCATCCGAACCCTCAGAGAATCCCTCAGTTCAAAAGTCTGTCCCTTCCTTAGTCTCTTCACTAAATTCTCATCTTATTGCTGTGTAATCCAAAAGCTCTATAGCTTTCCTTGATATCTATCTCACAAATTTTCATGTATCTAATAAATCAGTAGAATCTTTAATGTCACAGTATTTCCAAATGTCATGGTTCCTCACTACTTCCTCAGCTTTTTCCATAACCCAAGTCACCATCATTTGCCCCCTCTCCCAGTAAACCTTCAACTCCATCACCAGAGTGATATTTTAAAAATATATGTTGATTCATAGATGTCCAAAGTCTAACAATGACACAAAGCACTTATCACAATCTGTTTAATCTGTTTCCTTATTTATTGTCCATCTGTTCTTACTAGATTATAAGCACTACCAGGATGGAGAAATTGTTTGCCTTCACAATGCATGCATAGGCTCTGGAATAATGACATAACAAAGATGAGGCTCTCAAAATTTGAGAAAGGGAGCATAGATTCTTTTTAGACATAGACATTCAATTCATTAGAATGTCAGAACATATATATCAAATTCCATCTCACTCTGTATAATCAGTTTCATCCATCTCATCAGAACTGATTCAAAATGAACACATAAAATGCCCCAGCTACTATTTTGCAATCACACTGCCATCTGTATAGTTTGCATTGTGTTTTGCATTTATTGCACAGCCATTCTGACTCCTCACAACATCTTGTGTTTTGTTAGCCATCTATTGAGCCTCTGTGATTTTATGTCTGAGAATGTTCTCCTCTCAGTTTTTGTTATTGTCTTTTGTATATTCTTGGTTATATGATTTATCTTTGATTGATCTACTGTCTAGTACCATTGTCTTGATGACTGTGGCTTTGTAGTATGCTTATTCGAGGTATTTTCCAAAATCTTGATAGGGATTGCATTGAATTTGTAAATTGCAGTATACTTTTCACTATATTGGAACATTCTTTAAGACAAATTTTAGAATTATTAGTGTTAAAGCACATATGTTCTCATTATCTTTAACAAGATAGAAATTAACCAAAACATTTTTAAAGCTATGTTACACACACACACACAATAAAGCTATGTTACAAGCACAGCTCATTTTATTGTGTTTTGCTTTATCACACTTTGTAGATACCAGAAGGTTTGTTGTAACTCTGTCAAGCAAATCTATTGGCCTCATTTTTTCCGACACTATTTTCTCCCTTTGTGTCTCTGTGTCAAATCTTGGTAATTCTTGCAATGTTTCAAACTTTTTAATCATTAATATGTTTATGATGGTTAATGATCTTTGATACTACTTCTATTTGCTGAAGGCTCAGAGGATGGTTAGGATTTTTTAGCAACAAGGTATTTTAAAATTAAGGTGTGTATATTTTTTTAGGCAGAATGCTCTCATAAAATGAATAGACTAGAGTATAGTGTAAACGTAACTCTTATATGTACTGTGAAACAAAATAATTCATGTGGTTCGCTTTATTGCACTATTAACTTTGTTGTAATGAACTAGAACAAAACCCACCGTATCTCTGAGGTATGCTTGTGCTCTGGAATGGCTATAGTGTTTTACCACATAGAAATGTAGGGCAATACAATAAAGAAAAATGTTGTGTATTCTAATTCTAATAGAATGTTATACATTAAAATAGAAAGCAAAGTATATAAAATAGATTTCAAATCCAGATACTGATCTCTATTACCATTGTTGTTGTTATTTAGTCTCTAGGTCTTTATAACTCTTTTGCGACCTCATGGACTGTAACTTGCCAGATTCCTCTATCCATAGGATTTCCCAGGCAAGAATACTGGAGTGGGTTGCTGTTTCCTTTCCAGGGGATCTTCCCAACCCAGGGATCAAACTTGCATCTCCTGCATTGTAGGTAGATTCTTTTATAGCTGAACCATTGGGAAAGCCTTCATTCCCATTAGCTCTGCCCTAATGTAAACCCTCATCTTCTTTTATCAAAACTCTTTTGATAGACTTAAAGTCCTTCTGCTTCTAGTTTTACATGCCTATAATCTTAAAGTCTTCTCCACAGGCCTCCTAAAGTGACAATTCATGAACACTTGACCTTGGTACTATCTTGCTTTGCTATTTATAATCCTTTAATAACTCATAATCACATACCAGATAAAGTCTATAAACATAGACTTGCTTGATGACCATTCATCTTTGCACCCAGCCTAGCTTTCTAGGTAGTGTTTATTCTAATTTAATACAATATACTTACATTCATTCTGACCACTTTGCAGTGAACCACCACAAGGGAAAATAAAAAGGAAAAATCTAAAATAAACAAAAGAAGGCAAAAATAACTGGAAGGAGCCAGTTATTTGTTGGTTGTTCATCATCCCCAACCCCATGCTTCCATACTGTCTTCAGACTTCTATGACAGGTGCCTTCCTGACTAGTTCTGAATATTAGGAACCTTAGGTGAGAGAAGAAGTGGAAAAGTGGCCTTCTTTCTCCCTTTCTCTTCTTTTGCTCCTGACAGCAACTATGGAAATGGTTGCATTTCTCTGATGGTCCAAGCTTTGATACTGAAAGCAATTCTTCCTTGGCGGACCTAGTAGTGGTCATGTAGTTCATCCTCTATGGAATCAGCATCTGCTGAGTGACCCACCTCCTTTACTCCAGTGTCCACAACGTGCCATCCTCTTCCATATATCAGCATTCTTCATTGCACAACAGTCAATGTGTCCTACATTCTGAATATCCCAACCCTCCCCAGTGTTTTGTGTTTTTTTTTTGGAGCTGTAGTTCCTTTGTATACTAAATAGTTTTTGAATTACTTCTCTTATTGCCTGGTTTCATCTCTTTAGGCCTTTTAAAACTCTCTTCTTATATTTAATTCTTTCCAATTGTTTGTGTTTCCAATTGTATCCTGTCTGATAGAAAACAACTGGGAAAAGAAGCTAGTCATAGATAGAAAATTATTTTGTCATTTTTTTCAGAAAAGATATTTGAAGAGGAAAACATAAGATATTAAATAAATGCTTTATGTTCTGTTACAGTTAATAAAAGATTAACTACCTTATTGATCATAAAATTAGATCACTGTATTAACATTAATTTTCTTGGGTAAAAACGCATTTCCATATATAATATCCTGTCTCAATTGCAACTAAATTTATATTTATATAGTCTTAACACAATACTGAATAATTTTTTGCATCTAAACTCATTATAGTCCCTGAACCATTGGGTACATATTATTGCTGTAAATGTATTAAATCAAATGTGATATTACCACATGTACATATGTGGATTAATTTAATTTTAGCTAACAAGGACAATCATATTTTCTTGAAAGCAAAGCTTAAACATCTCTCTAAAATTAAAATATTTATATCAAAAATACTTTATTTGGCTGCTTGCATTTCAAATCAGCAGAAGTATTTTAAGTAATGAAATAATGTTCAATTCAGTTCAGTTCATTCGCTCAGTCATGTCCAACTCTTTGCGACCCCATTGACCGCAGCATGCCAGCCTCCCTGTCCATCACCAGCTCCCGGAGTTTACCAAGTCTCATGTCAATTGAGTCAGTGATGACATCAAAACATCTCATCCTCTGTCGTCCCCTTCTCCTCCTGCCCTTAATCTTTCTCAGCATCAGGATCTTTTCAAATGAGTCAGCTCTTCCCATCAGGTGGCCAAAGTATTGGAGTTTCAGCTTCAACATCAGTGCTTCCAATGAACACCCAGGACTGATTTCCTTTAGGATGGATTGGTTGAATTTCTTTGCAGTCCAAGGGACTCTAAAGAGACTTCTCCAACACCACAGTTCAAAAGCATCAATTCTTCAGCACTCAGCTTTCTTTATAGTCCATCTCTCATATCCATACATGCTGCTGCTGTTAAGTTGCTTCAGTCATCTCCGACTCTGTGCGACCCCATAGACAGCAGCCCACCAGGCTCCCCCATCCCTGGGATTCCCCAGGCAAGAACACTGGAGTGGGTTGCCATTTCCTTCTCCATCCATACATGACTACTGGAAAAACCATAGCCTTGACTAGACAGACCCTTGTTGGCAAAGTAATGTCTTTGCTTTTTAAAATGCTGTCTAGGTCCTTATAACTTTCCTTCCAAAGAGTAAGCGTCTTTTAATTTCATGGCTGCAGTCACCATCTGCAAGGATTTTGGACCCCAAAAAAATAAAGTCAGCCACTGTTTCCATTGCTTCTGCATCTTATTTGCCATGAAGTGATGGGACCAGATGCTATAATTTTAGTTTTCTGAAAGTTGAGCTTTAAGCCAACCTTTTCACTCTCCTCTTTCACTTTCATCAAGAGGCCCTTTAGTTCTTCTTCACTTTCTGCCATAAGGGTAGTATCATCTGCATATCTGAGGTTACTGATATTCCTGCTGGCAGTCTTGATTCCAGCTTGTGCTTCCTCCAGCCCAGCGTTTCTCATGGTGCACTCTGCATAGAAGTTAAATAAGCATGGTGACAATATACAGCCTTGACATACTCCTTTTCCTATTTGGAACTAGTTTGTTTTTCCATGTCCAGTTCTAACTGTTGTTTCCTGATTTGTATACAGGTTTCCAAAGAGGCAGATCAGGTAGTCTGGTATTCCCATCTCTTTCAGAATTTTCTACAGTTTATTGTGATCCACACAGTCAAAGGCTTTGGCAAAGTCAATAAATCAAAAATAGATGTTTTTCTGGAACTCTCTTGCTTTTTTGATGATCCAGGGGATGTTGGCAATTTGATCTCTGGTTCCTTTGTCTTTTCTAAAGCCAGCTTGAACATTTGGAAGTTCATGGTTCACGTATTGTTGAAGCCTGGCTTGGAGAATTGTGAGCATTACTTTGCTAACGTGTGAGATGAGTGCAATTGTGTGGTAATTTGAGCATTTTTTGGCATTGCCTATCTTTGGGATGGGAATGAAAACTGACCTTTTCCAGTCCTGTGGCCACTGCTGAGTTTTCCAAATTTGCTGGCATATTGAGTACAGCACTTTCACAGCATCATGTTTTAGGATTTGAAATAGCTCAATTGGAATTCTATCACCTCCACTAGCTTTGTTTGTAGTGATACTTCCTAAGGCCCATTTGACGTTAAATGCTACTAATTACTAAATTTACACTATTAATCTAATGTCCAACATTTATCATCCTGTGTTCCTAATAACCCATAAATCTATATATGGCTTAATTTTTATTCTATTTTGCAAATAGAGAAATCAAAGGCCTACAGAGAGAAATAACTTATGCTAAAATTTACACAGTAAATGGAAAAGCCAGAAACCAAAGCCATGTTCTTTTTCACAGTTTATGTGGACTCTCAATTAGTTTTACTAAATTTTTAATAAGTTGACAGTTTTTCCAAATTATACTGACATTAAAAGATAATGTGAATACTCAAACTTAATCTGTGGATCTAGCAATTAGAATGTCACCTTGTCCTGAGTAACTTCAGTGAGGTGACAAATCAAATTTAGTGATTATTAGCAAAAATAGGAAAAGAGGAAATATAGAAAGCCAGCCCATATTGACTGCTATTTTAAGAAGCTTAACTGTGAAAGAAATATGAGTTATACTTTGATTGACATTCACCTTGATAAAGGATAATCCTTCTAACAGAGTTGGGGAAGGAGAAAATGAGGTACTGAATAATAATATAAATATAAAGACAAAGTTATAGAAGTCAGTATTTTAATATATCATCACAAATGTTTATTAAAAACTTTTTGTGCATGCCAGGTACTGAGTTAGTTTTACAAATTTAATCCAGGAAACACTATGAAACAGCCTTTTTATATTCTATTTCCCTAAGGTTTAGAGAGGTTAAGTGGTTGCCATCCTATTTGTTTGTTGGAAGAATTAGAATTCAACAAAGTTCTGTGTGACTCCAAAATACATATTCTTGCTTCTTGTTTAACACTACCACTGCCATGATTTAAATATAAGATGAAGATGAATAAAAAAAGACATTAAAAATTTAATATTGAAAACAAAAACTACCTTCCTATCAAAGAATGTTAACACAAAAATAACCTTCAAAGAATAGTCTAAAGTAGAATTTTAAATCACATATAATACGGTTAAAATATTACAAGTAGATACATTAATATCTTGAAAATATATAAGTAAAAATAGAGCAGTAGAAAACTAATAAAACTTCCCTCAACTTTCAAATAAAATATTCTCAGTGATAATATGATAGCATAGTTGACAATAAATGTGTGATTATATTCTAGAAAGGATTTTCATGAGAAAAATTAAATTGAACATTAAGTGAGAGCAATCAGTGTTCCATGAATGCTCACTATCAAATACAGAAAAAGCAGACAGTTGGTAGATTCAAAATATTTCTCCTTCTTTTTCTTAGATAAGAAACACAAGCCCCTCAAATCAGAAAAGTCAACATTATCTCTAAGATGTAGTTCCAAAGAGTTATCCCATCACAGTACCTTCTTCTGCATTCAGTGAAAAACAAAATCCCAGAAAAAAACAGATAGAAAATTGATTGGCTTCATGGTAGATATCATCCAAGAAATAAAGTATTTTGTAGGAGTATGATAGGAAGGAACATGGTACTGTTGCTTTCTCATAAAATTAAACACCATGTTATTTACAGTTGTCCTTCTATGCTGTAATAAGAAAAGCATGTCAATGCTTGATAATAAAAAAAATATTTTGTGTAAAATTGTAATATTAATATATTTCAATTAAATTATGTATATTATATTAATGTATTAAATTGAAGAAAATTGCCACATGTCTATTGCTGATTTTAAGAAATAAATTACTATGAAGCAAAAGCTGAACTACTACTATTGGATGTCATGACTTACTGTAAAACTATATTGTTTAAGAATGTTTGATATTAGTTCAAGGGCTAATAAACAGGTCAGTGAAACAAAATAGAGAGTTCAGAAAAAGAAGCACACAGAAATAGCTATTTGATTTGTAAAAAACAGAGGTGAAATAAAGTATTGTTTCCTGAAAATTGTGCTAAGTCAATTATATACTCATAATGAAACAAACAAAAATATAAGCCATGTTCTTCATACCATACACAAAAATTAATTTCATATATACTGTGTATATATATCAAAATATATGTATAAATATTTGTATAATATATGTATATATGTTTATATACATATACATACATCCAAAACTTCATGTATAAATGTCAAAAATTATTTGTAAATAAAAGTACCAGGAAATATCTTTGTGACCTGGAATAAGGAAAGACTTTTAAATAAAACAAAAAAGGATTAATAATTAGGAAAAATAAAGAAGAGTTTATTGGACTGAATTAATAACTAGTATTTTTTAAATTATCAAAATATTAAAATCTATAATTAGTAAGAACTATAGTTAGGCATATAGCAACAGAATTACATACAAAATACATGAACACACAGATACGAATATCAAAGAAATTTGGTTGCTTACATGTAAATATAAGTGATAGGCTTTTCATTAACTAAAAAATGGTTCTCTTGAATAATATATTACCAATACAAATTACATAGTTGTTTTACAATAATATTTTGCCCCAACAGTTAACTTTTAAAATAACCTACTCATAATTCTCTGTACTATTCTTATTTTCATAAGACATTTATATAATAACAGTCTTGAACTGCATGTTAAAATTAATTCACAGAACATATCAGTGTTAACCATGGGAACTTAAATATGAAAGGTTTACCTAACAATTTGAAGCAGTAGTAAATCAAATAACAAAGATATATCACTCCAATAAATCATCCTAAGAAAAGATTAAATTTAATCTGGGCAAATTGATGAAATTAAAATAATTTTTATTCAAACTAACAGTCATCTTTGACCTATATATTAGGAAAATATTATTAAATACTTATATTAGTATTACACCTAGTGTTAGAGATAGAAAGACAAATATAACCTCTCTAGCCTAACCACAAAGACTTCATGCCTGCTCAAGGTCATGGACAGATTAAATTGTATTTTTATATTCAACTTTTATACATTTCTGGAAATAACTTTTATTTTTAAACAACTATAGAATGTTTTCATAATGGAATTTTATGTTGTTTTGTTACATGCACTTGATTAACATACAGAATTTTAGCTTTGCTTAAATTTTTGTAGAGAAACATCAATTTTTGACCTTCATCAAAACGTGCAATGATTTAAATGTGATAGAAGAGGAGACAATATGGAACAAAATAAAATTGGTTGATATATACAAAGATGAATATTTTTAATCAGTAGACTGTGAAGCAATGCATAGTAAGATATTAGCTGCATGAACTAACAGAGAATAAAAAAATGAATTAGATGGTGTGAAAATAAGGTTGATATTGTAGTGAAAATTTAGTTTTTATATGCAATGAGTAAAGGAAGGTGAGAAGGGCATAGTAAGGAAAGCATTCAAAAATGAGAACTTAGGCTTTTATATGAGAAAAGCCTATGGTTTTTCCCCCATGGTTTTTATTTTTTCTTAGAAATAATCTTGCCAAGAATCTCTCAAAATACAGCATTTTAACCTAAATGAGGCCTTTCATAAATAAAACATTGATATAATGATAGTGGGATTTATTTTATATTTATGACCCATGAAATATAAACATATATAATTATTTTCAAATTTTTATTTTCAATATTAATCTACAAATAAAAAAGAAATAGATCAACACAGTTGATCAGATTCATAATCAAAAACTATAAAATTTTTAATCAACAAACATATTATTAAACCTCCACTATGACTTATCAAGACATACTATGTATATAACCCAAGATGGACAGGTCCTGGTGGAGAGGTCTGACAGAATGTGGTCCACTGGAGAAGGGAATGGCAAACCACTTCAGTATTCTTGCTTTGAGGTCCCCATGAACAGTATCAAAAGGCAAAAAGATAAGACACTGAAAGAGGAACTCCCCAGGTCAGTAGGTGCCCAATATGCTACTGGAGATCAGAGGAGAAATAACTCCAGAAAGAATGAAGGGATGGAGCCAAAGCAAGAACAATACCCAACTGTGGCTGTGACGGGTGATAGAAGCAGGGTCTGATGCTATAAAGAACAATATTGCATAGGAACCTGGGAATGATTGGTCCATGAATCAAGGCAAATTGGAAGTGGTCAAACAGGAGATGGCAAGAGTGAATTTTGACATTCTAGGAATCAGTGAACTAAAATGGACTGAAATGGGTGAATTTAACTCATATGACCATTATATCTACTACTGTGGGCAAGAACCCCTTGGAAGAAATGGAGTAGCCATCATAGTCAACAAAAGAGTCTGAAATGCAGTACTTGGATGCAGTCTCAGAAACGACAGAATAATCCCTGTTCGTTTCCAAGGCAAACCATTCAATATCACAGTAATCCAAGTCTATGCCCCGAGCAGTAATGCTGAATAAGCTGAAGTTGAACAGTTCTATGAATACCTACAATATCTTTTAGATCTAAAAACCAGAAAAGATGTCCATTTCATTATAAGGGACTGGAATGCAAAGTAGGAAGTCAAGAAACACCTGGAGTAACAGGCAAATTTGGCCTTGGTGTACAGAATGAAACAGAGCAAAGGCTAATAGAGTTTTGCCAAGAGAACGCACTGGTCATAACAAACACCCTCTTCCTACAACAAAAGAGAAGACTCTACACATGGACCTCAACAGACAGTCAACATTGAAATCAGATTGATTATATTATTTGCAGTCAAAGATGGAGAAGCTCTATACAGTCAACAAAAACAAGACTGGGAGCTGACTGTGGCTCAGATCATGAACAGTTTATTGCCAAATTCAGACTTAAACTGAAGAAAGTGGGAAAAGCCACCAGACCATTCAGGTATGACCTAGATCAAATCCCTTATGATTATACGGTGGAAGTGAGAAATAGATTTAAGGGACTACATCTGATAGACAGAAGGCCTGATGAACTATGGATGGAGGTTCATGATATTCTACAGGAGACAGGGATCAAGACTATCCACAAGAAAAAGGAATGCAAAAAAGCAAAATGACTGAGGAGGCCTTACAAATAGCTGTGAAAAGAGAAGCGAAAAGCAAAGAAGAAAAGGAAAGATATAAGCATCTGAATGCAGAGTTCTAAAGAATAGCAAGGAGAGATAAGAAAGCCTTCTTCAGTGATCAATGCAAAGAAATAGAGGAAGACAAGAGAATGGGAAGGACTAGAGATCTCTTCAAGAAAACTAGAGATACCAGGGGAACATTTCATGCAAAGATGGGCTCGATAAAGGATAGAAATGGTATGGACCTAACAGAAGCAGAAGATATTAAGAAGAAGTGGCAAGAATACACAGAAAAACTGTACAAAAAAGATCTTCACAACCCAGAAAATCACGGTGGTGTGATCACTCACATAGAGCCAGACATCCTGGAATATGAAGTCAAGTGGGCCTTAGGAAGCATGACTATAAACAAAGCTAGTGGAGGTGATGGAATTCCAGTGGAGCTATTTCAAATGCTGAAAGATGATGCTGTGAAAGTGCTGCACTCAACATGCCAGCAAATGTGGAAAACTCAGCAGTGGCCACAGGACTGGAAAAGGTCAGTTTTCATTCCCATCCCAAAGAAAGGAAATGCCAAAGAATGCTCAAATTACCGCACACAATTTCACTCATCTTGCATGCTAGTAAAGTCATGCTTAAAAATCTCCAAGCCAGGCGTCAGCAGTACATGAGCTGTGAACTTCCAGATGTTCAAGCTGGTTTTAGAAAAGGCAGAGGAACCAGAGATCAAATTGCCAACATCCACTGGATTGTCAAAAAAGCAAGAGATTTCCAGAAAAACATCTATTTCTGCTTTATTGAGTATGCCAAAGCTTTTGACTGTGTGGATCACAATAAACTGTGGAAAACTCTGAGAGAGATGGGAATACCAGACCACCTGACCTGCCTCTTGAGGAACCTGTATACAAATCAGGAAGCAACAGTTAGAACTGGACATGGAACAACAGACTGGTTCCAAATAGGAAAAAGAGTACATCAATATACTGTCACAATGCTTATTTAACTTCTATGCAGAGTACATCATGAGAAACGCTGGGCTGGAGGAAGTACAAGCTGGAATCAAGATTGCCAGGAGGATTATCAATAACCTCAGATATGCAGATGACATCACCCTTATGGCAGAAGGTGAGGAAAACCTAAAGAGCCTCTTGATGAAAGTGAAAGAGGAGAGTGAAACAGTTGGCTTAAAGCTCAACTTTCAGAAAACTAAGATCATTGCACCTGGTCCCATCATTTCATGGCAAATAGATGGGGAAACAGTGTCAGACTTTATTTTTCTGGAGTCCAAAATCGTTGCAGATGGTAACTGCAGCCATGAAATTAAAAGCCGCTTACTCCTTGGAAGGAAAGTTATGAGCAACCTAAACAGCATATTCAAAAGCAGAGACATTACTTTGCCAACAAAGGTCTGTCTATTCAAGGTTACAGTTTTTCCAATGGTTATGTATGGATGTCAGAGTTGGACTATAAGGAAAGCTGAGTGCCAAAGAATTGATGCCTTTGAACTGTGGTGTTGGAGAAGACTCTTGAGAGTCTCTTGGACTGGAAGGAGATCCAACCAGTCCATCCTAAAGGAAATCAGTCCTGAGTGTTTATTGGAAGGACTGATGTTGAAGCTGAAACTCCAGTATTTTCGCCATGTGATGTGAAGAGTGACTCATTTGAAAAGTCCCTGATGCTGGAAAAGATTGAGGGCAGGAGCAGAAGGGGACAACAAGAGGATGAGATGGTTGGATGGCAAAACTGTCTTAATGGACATGAGATTGGGTAAACTCCGGGAGTTGGTGATGGACAGGCAGGATTGGCCTGCTGCGGTTTATGGGGTCGCAAAGAGTCCGACACGACTGAGTGACTGAACTTAACTGAATTGAATGAAATATCTTACTATTTTAACATTCTCATATCATCCCAGAATAGAGGAAGAAAATCACTGAAATCTTTGCCTGTATTAGCCCTTCTGTAGATGTGTGGACTAATCATGTAGAGTTGCTGATGTAGGAGAGTCTAAAGAGACTAGGCTGCATCTTAGGTAAAATCTAAGGGAGAGAGCAGACATGAAAAAATCATAATAACATAGAATTCAAGATATAGTTATAGATGAAGGTTATAGAGAGGAAAGTAAATGGCAGGGACTCTGGAGCAAATAGAGTAAAAAGTTAGATATCTGCATACAATCCCTATATCAAAATGTTATGTTCAGAGGTTACTATTTATATCAAACTATAAAAGGCAGATAGAAAAGAACTTTTTCTTACCCAACTATTTCCTTCTTGAGTGCAAAGTAATTGCTATGCTGTCAGTCTGTTTGCCTCATGGATCACAGCCTTGTCATGGTAAAGAGGCTTGTGTAACTCATGGAACCTATGAGCCATAATGTGCAGGGGCACCCAAGATGGATGGGTCATAGTGAAGAGTTCTGACTAAACAGAGGAGGAAATGACAACTCACTCCAGTACTGTTGCCTTGAGAACCCCATGAATAGTATGAAAAGGTAAACATAGAGCACTAGAAGATGAGGCCCTGAGGTCAGAAGGTAGCCAGTATGCTACTAGGGAAGAGTAGAGGGCAATTACTAGTAAATTAAAAAGAATGAAACAGCTGGATCAAAGTAGAAATGATGCTTAGTTGTGGATGTGTCTGATGGTGGAATTAAATTCCAGAGCTGTAAAGAACAATATTGCATAGGTACATGAAATGTTAGGTCCATGAATGAAGGTAAGTTGGTTGTGTGGTCAAGTAGGAGATGGCAAGATTGAACTTGGACATCTTAGGAAACAATGAACTAAAATGGATGGGAATGGGTGAATTTATGTTTCTATGAAGACCTGCAACAGATTCTAGAACACCAAAAAAAAAAAAAAAAAAAGATATACTTTTCACCATAGGGGATTAAAATGCAAAAGTGGGAAGTCAAGAGATTCCTAGAATAACAGGGAAGTTTGGCCTTGGAATACAAAATGAAGCAGGACAAAGCTACCAGAATTTTGTCAAGAGAACACACTGGTCATAGCAACCACCCTGTGCCAACAACCCAAGAGATAACTCTACACATGGATATCACCAGATGGTCAATATTGAAATTAGATTGAGTATATTCTTTATAACCAAAAATGGAGAAGTTCTGTATAGTCAGTAAAAATAAGAACTGGAGCCAACTGTGACTCAGATCATGAGCGCCTTTCAAAATTCAGGCTTAAATATAAGAAAGTAGGGAAAACCACTAACCCATTCAGGTGTACCTAAATCAAATCCCTTATGATTATACAGTGGAGATGATGAATAAATTCAAGAGATTTGATCTGATAGACCGAGTGCCTAAAGAACTGTGGAGCAAGGTTTGTAACATTGTACAGGAGGTGGTGACCAAAACCATCCTCCAAAGAAAGAAATGTAAGAGGGCAAATAATTGTCTGAGGAGATCTTACCAATAGCTGAGGAAAGAATAGAAGCAAAAATCAGGGGAGAAAGGGAAAGATATACCCAAATGACCACAAAGTTCAAGAGAATAGCATGGAGCAACAAGAAAGCCTTAAATGAACAATGCAAAGAAATAGAGGAAAAGAACAGAATGGGAAAGACAAGATTTCTTCAATAAATTGGATATATCAAGGGAACATTTCATGCAAAGATGGGCACAATAAAGCACAGAAAGTATAAGGACCTAACAGAAGCAGAAGAGTTTATGAAGAGGTGGCAAAATACTTAGATAACCACAATGGTGTGGTCATTCACCTAGAGTCAGATGTCCTGAAGTGTGAAGTCAAGTGGGCCTTAGGAAGCATTCGGAACAAAGCTAGTGGAAGTGATTGAATTACAGCTGAGCTATTTCAAATCCTAAAAGATGGTGATGTGAAAGTGCTGTACTCATTATGCCAGCAAATTTGGAAAACTCAGCAGTGGCCACAGGACTGGAAAAGGGAAGTTTTCGTTCCATTTCAAAGAAGGGCAAGACCAAAGAATGTTCATGAGGTGAGGTGAGGTGAAGTCGCTCAGTCGTGTCTGACTCTTTGCGACCCCATGGACTATAACCTACTAGGCTTCTCTGTGAATGGGGTTCTCCAGGCAAGAATACTGGAGTGGGTTGCCATTTCCTTCTCCAGGGGATCTTCCTGACCCAGGGATCGAACTACTACCATGCAATTATGCTAATTTCATATGCTCAAAATCATTCAAGCTAGGCTTTAGCAATACGTAAATGGAAAACTTGCCAAGTACAATCTGGACTTCGAAGAGGCAGAGGAACCTGAGATCAAATTGCCGACACTCGTTGGATCATGGATAAAGCAAGGGAGTTCCAGAAAAAACACCTATTTCTGTTTCATTGACTACTCTAAAGCCTTTGACTGGGTGGATCACAACAAACTGTAAAAAAAAAATTCTTGAAGTGAAGGGAGTATCAGATCACCTTACCTGTCTCCTAAGAAACCTGTATGTGGGTCAAGAAGAAACATAACCAGACATGGAACAACTGACTGGTTCCAAACATGGATAGCAGTATGACAAGGCTATAAACTGTTACTCTGCTTATTTAAATTACACGCAGATGGCATCATATGAAATGCTAGGCTGCATGAATCAAAAGCTGAAATCATGATTGCTGGTAGAAATATGAACAACCTCAAATATGCAGATGATACCACTCTAATGACAGAAAAGGAAGAGAAACTAAAGAACCTCTTGATGAGGGTGAAAGAAGAGAGTGAAAAAGCTGACTCGAAACTCAACATTAAAAAAGCAAAGATCATGGCATCTGATCCTATCAGTTCATGGCAAATAGAAGGGGAAAAACTGGAAGCAGTGATAGATTTTCTTTTCTTGGGCTCCCAAATCACTATGTGTGGTGACTGCAGCCATGAGATTAAAAGACACTTGCTCCTAGGAAGGAAATCTATGACAAATCTAGACAGCATATTAAAAAGCAGAGGTATCAATTTATTGATAAAGATCCATGTAGTCAAAGCTATGTTCTTTTCCAGTGTGTGTGTGTGTTAGTTGCTCAGTTGTGTCTGACTCTTTGAGACCCCATGGACTGTAGCCTGCCAGGCTCCTCTGTCCATGGAATTCTCCAGGCAAGAATAGTGGAGTGGGTGGCCCTGCCCTCCTTCAGGGGATCTTCCCAACCCAGGGGTTGAACCTGGGTCTCCTGTGTTGCAGGCAAATTCTTTACTATCTGAGCCACGAGGGAAGCCCCTTTTATCTGGTAATCAGGTACAAATGTGACAGTTGGACAATAGAGAAGGCTGAGTGCTGAAGAATTGATCTTTCTAATTGTGGTGTTGGAGAAGACCCTTGAGAGTCCCTTGGACTACAAAGAGATCAAACCAGTCAATCCTAAAGGAAATAAAAACTGAATATTCTTTGGAAGGACTGGTGCTAAATCTCCAGTACTTTGGGCTACCTGATGCAAAGGGCTGACCCATTGGAAAAGACCCTGATTCTGGAAAAGATTGAAGGCAAAAGGAGAAAGGGGAGGCAGATAACGAGATGATTAGATAGTATTACCCACTCAATGGGCATGAATTTGAGCAAACTCCAGGAAATGGTGGAGGACTAAGGAACCTGGCGTGCTGTAGTTCATGGCATCACAAAGAGCTGGACATGACTTAGTGACTGAAGAACAGCAGTCTATCTGAACTAGAAAAGACTGTATCATTTGGAAAAACATTCATATGACTTTCTGGTGACATCTTGCTATTTTTAAACTAGGTTATCATATAGTCATTTTTATAACTAACATTGTGTTAAAACTAGAATAATTTTCTATCCTTTTTTGGCTACTCATCTGCTTATTTGTAAAATATTTGTGGAATAGCTATTTACGTGTTATAGTGCCACAATAAAAGTGTCAAATAGGTACAATTTGCTTAGCAGTTGGCAATGGATTTTGAGGAAATAGACATCACATGCTAGAAATATAAACATCTATTTTAGGCTGTGGCACAGATTTTGGTAAAGTATTTGACTTTGAGGGCTTATCATGAGCTTATTCAGCTTTTCATTCTACAGAAAGTGGCTTAAAAAGCTAAAAAGTGATATGCAAAATTGCCTTCCTTTAGAAATACATTATAAATGATTTGCCTTTACAAATATACTACAATATACATTTATATTGCAAAAAAGGATTTGAGCTATATTTGGCCAGTTTTTAAGCAGAGGAGTTTAGAGATAACAACATCCTATAACTGGAACAGCCAACTTCTGGATACAAATATCAATATTAAAAAGATTGAAAAAGGATTAAAGAGCAAGGGCCTCAAATTTTTAAATAATAGTGAGATTAAGGGTACCATCTTTACACAGAATTCTCCTGTTTCATTTGGTTTCATGATAGCCACCAAGAATTTGTGAGAGAGACCAAAAAAAGGCAATGAGGAAAGATAAATCAATCCTAATTTAGAATTATGTTTAGAAAATAAAAGTCAAAGCTTTAAATATAATTGGTGACAGATAAAACTCAAAGACCACAGTCTTACTAAAGTATTGTGGTAATTATATTGCCAAGTCATCACAAGCCACGATTAAAAATAACTTTGAGCCTTAACACAGACTTGAACCAGCAGGAAGCTCTTAAGGCCACAAAAAAGACATACTTCTGAACATCCATATGAGGTGTGATCATGTAATGTAATGCCTAAGAAAGTATGTTCTTGTGAATGAATTTCTTATCCTCCTTGAGTCTGCTCCCTCACCTGTGCACTGGACACTATATCTCCTCTCATTTATGAATATATTCTAGCAACTGTTTTTCTTTCATCATTAAAATTTCTTCTTTATAGAATTATTCCTATTATCCTGAAACATGAACATGAATATCTCCCATAAGATAAATATAGATTGAAAAGTATATATATAAAATTAAAATGAATTCTGTTATTTCCACATTTCCCTCTGGACTATATCTTGTTCTTGTAAATTCTACATTAAAATTTCATTGTATACACATTAGTCTATAATTGTTTCCATTTTGTTTCTTCCCATTCTCTCCTGAAGCAATCCAGTTCAATCTGACTTTTGCCCTCAATGCTGCTGAAAAAAGTAACTTTTTTGACATTTTAAATGACCTGTATGTCATTCAATCCAATGGGCAATTCCTGACTCTCATTGAACTTGAGGAAGGCTTGACATCAGCATGTGTCATAGATGCTCATTGTGCCTCCTTCTGCTTTCTTTGCTCCCAAGATACCACTCACTTGATTTCCTCTAACTTCCCTGGCCTCTGTCTTTAAATCCTCCTCTGTTGCTTTTTCCTGACTTACATGTTCTCTATACCTGGAATGTCATACTTCAGTCCTCAGGTATTTTCTCACTCTTTCCCAATGCATTTTTGTCCAACACTTTGCTTTCACATTGGTTCCTTCTCCCATTAACTCCATGACTGTGTATCTAAATACTCACTTGACATTGCTACTTGTGTGCCTAATGAAAGGGGAAAAGTAGTATGCCTAATAGACCTAGAAATTAACATGATCAAACCAAAGTCTTATTTCCACCTCCACCCCAACATGATCATTGTCTATCTTCTTCATCCAGAAAAATATAACTAGATTTTTTCTTCAGGTTTTTATGACAATAAAATCTAGAATTTTCCTTGACTCATGTCTTTTTCCTCCTACCTTACTTAAATCCAAACCCTCAGGAGTGGCACATAAAACTAAAGAAAGGTTTATTTCAATCAGAAAAACACAAATTCAAGCCATGAGACAACATTTTATACCCAATAAATTATCAAAAATTAAAATCCTTGAAAAATATCATGTTGACTATTTCATATTGTTGACATGTCAACTATTCCATGTTGACATATTCTAATATGAAGATGTTGTCAATTATAATTTATCATTATATATTAGTGATATTGCAGAGTAGCATGGACACTTGGGAAAGCAATTTGCATTATGGGAATGTGAGTAAATTTAAACAATTGTGTCTTCTGTATGCACTGAACTGGCCCTTCTTCTCTGGGATCTGAGAGGATTTCTCACACTCTGTACTAGAAAATATATACAAGTTTGTCATAGTTGTATTATTTGTAATAGCAAAACTGAAGGCAATATAAACTATCTTTGAGAAAACAAACCAACATAGTGCATCATATTCCTAAGTGAAGTGTAATATATGCATAAGATTGAATAAAGATGAGTGAAAATGGATAAACTAAAGCAAGAGACCAAAACATGGATGACTCTTAGAAACATTATATGGAGTCAAAAAATGAGTCTCAGAAAGCTATAATAGTATGATATATATTTTACAAAACTTGCAAATAAGAAAAATTAAACTTTCTGTTGTTTAGGGATATATGCATGCATAATTAAATCATTTTTCTGTAAAAATTTGAGAAAATAATGGGCATGATATGGAAATGCTTGTTCCTGGCAAGAAATCAGAATAAGACCAGGGATGGATAAGAAATAAAGAAATATTCTGATGGTCTTTGTCAAGTTGTAGGCTTATTGGTGTTCATGCTAATATAATGCTTCATAATCTGTATGTTTTAGAGTTATATATTTGTATATGTAAATATATTTTTAAAAAGCATACAATGAATATAGGAAATTCATATGGAAATTCAAATTGACACATCAAACAGTATAAGTATAACAATAGATATAGTGTGGCAATGGGTTGATTAATATTAATTTTCTTTTCATTTGAGGCTTTTCCAATGATCACATCTCACCCCCAAAATATTTGATTTTTGTAACTATAAATTATTATTTAAAAATGAATGAAATGAGGTTGCTCTGATTGGTTCATGTAGGTGAAGAAAATATATTGCAAACATATTGGTAGCTTTCATGGCAAGGTTTCATATTCTATGCATATTTTAGCCCTTCTACCTACCAAGAGAAGTGTAACATACATGGCAATCCCCTGAAAGTTTATTTTTGAATTGTAAATACCTCAAAGAAGCAAATTTTTAAAGAAATATAATATATGTACACTATTTATTTTTAACATATGGAATTTGAAGATAAGATTTTATTATCAGATCTTGCCATTGATTTTTGAAAAGTCCTTACATTTCATATATGCATTTGTACAAATTTATGGTCACTGACATTTTCTAATATTAGTGGCTTTAAATCTGCATTTAGTGAGGAAGATTATTTAGAAAATAATTATATTTCTTGAATCCTTTAAATCAAGTTCCTTTTTCTTTCCAAACTGTGGCCCAAATTACTATTATAATATTTATAAATCAATGTAAGTTAAAGATTTGTTAAATACCACTTTTGAATTTATATATAGTTAAGTAGTGATTTTTTAGAAAAGTACCATGTATAGATAGAATAAAAATGTCTTCTAAAAAGTGATAACCATGCACTTAATTATATATTTTTTTATTTGATAAACAATCATTTTTCTATGAAGGCTCAATGTCTTCTAGATATATTAAGAGCATCAAATTTAAACATCTATGAAAGATTAGTTGTCTTTGATACAATCATTTTATGACACAAATTTGCTTTGGATGTATGTTATGTCATAATAGCAAAAGGGTAATTTTTTAAAAAGCGGATCCTGATACAAATATGGGTCCTTTCCTTATACCCTTTAATGCTCTTGACCTTTTAATTTAGATTTAATAAAAAAATAATAAAATAAATGGTTAGTAAACTTACCTGATTCTATAGTTGTCTAATTTAAAGTAAATCTTCTAATTCATCATTCAAAAATGGTATAATTGAAAAATAAAAATAAATGTAACCAATGAGCTATGCTTTAACCCATTTATATTCAAAATCTCTTGGAAACCTAATTTTTTATCTTGTTAATGTTATTGGTATTTCTGAACTTTTCCTCATCTGTATAATAGAAGTACTAGGAAGAATATCTGAAATAATGTTATAACAGTTGCATATAAATAGCCTGATATAACCAGCATATTCAGAAAATGTTAATTTGTAATACCCATATATTACATATATTAAAAATATTTAATACATATATTAAAAATCTTAAGTAATTAAAAAAGAGTTAATCTGGATGCCTAATCTAAAATTTTTATTCAAGATTTTGCATTGCTAAATGAAAATTTTAGTTATAACAAATTTAATTTATTATATCATTGAGTTGCTATCTGGGAGAGAAACAGGACTTTTGATATGCCATTTAGAGATGAAAAATGAATGTTTGTGAAGAATGAGATACTTGCATAAGAAATACCGTTAGTTAATGACATATCAGTGCTGTTTTACTGAAAACAGGCTAATGGAGGTAAACATTTTATAGATTTGTTATAAAAGATTGAATAAATATAATCCAATGAACATAGTTAAACTTGATGGTGGCATCTTTTTTGTTTTAATCCATGTTTTAATGGTTTAATTTAGTCTGTTTCTTTAATAAAAGCCACCTTAATTCTTTTTGGCAATGTGCCTAGTATAAACAACAAATGATTGTGTATACTCGTGAATCCTTGCCTTACTCAGATTTGAAAGAGTCTTTTATGTTAACAAAAAGTTCTAGAAACCCTGTCTGTCCTTGAGATCTCTCTAATCATTAATTTGAATGTTCCAAACTAAAGAATGATATCTAAGGAGAAGAATCATTAACTGCCTACGGTGCATCAAAATTTTAATTGCCATTTTAAAAAATTACTTGTATGCCCTATGGCAATGCAATATATCTTAAGTAAATTAAAATTTGGGGGAGGAGAATACTAGCCACACATAACAACTGTTTCAAGCTCGTTCATAGAAAAACCCATTTCTATCCTCCATTTCTGTGTTTTATGTAATCTGTATTTTCTATACCACACAATTACTAAGATCATAGCTGGATTAACAGTAAGCAAAATACATGTCATTTGGATCTCATTAATATAATAGATAAATGAGGAAAATGTGTTATTATTTCTCTTTATTTATTGAGTATACAGTTGTTAATATCACACATGTAATTACCACATTCACACACACACACAAACACGTACTCTATTCCAGTAAGTCAGGCAGTAAAGTATCTGCATTTCATAGACATTGTATTATACAAGAGAGATAATCAGTATACAAGGACTGGTTCTAACTCTGAAGGTGGAAATCTTCAGAGACAATAAATTGGATTGGGTTGTATGGTTGCTGCTGCTGCTAAGTCACTTTAGTTGTGTCCGACTCTGTGCGACCCCATAGACGGCAGCCCATCAGGCTCCACCATCCCTGGGATTCTCCAGGCAAGAACACTGGAGTGGGTTGGCATTTCCTTCTCCAATGCATGAAAGTGAAAAGTGAAAGTGAAGTCGCTCAATCCTGTCTGACTCTTATGGACCCCATGGACTGCAGCCTACCAGGCTCCTCTGTCCATGGGATTTTCCAGGCAATAGCACTGGAGTGGGGTGCCATTGCCTTCTCCTGGGTTGCACTACTCTCATTCAAATGTTTGTGGAGACAGGGACTTAGGAGTACAGTTAAATCAGTGTAGCACACTGCCATAGAGTATACTCTATGGCCATTTGTTTTTATGGTCTAGCAAGTCATTTAGCCACTTTCTGAAAATTTTTGTGGGAAAATTGTTTTCTCCCTCAACAGTATACCTACAAGAAAGGAGACAGATCACTGTCTTGCACTGAGAGGAGCAGCAATTAGGATGAAGAGATATTAACATGAATATTAAAAGGTTATATGAGAAATTCAAGAAGCAAAGAAGAGAAGAAAAAGAAAAGAGAAAAGATTACTCATGTAAAAAGAGAACTATACTGACTGCTCAAGAACATTTATGGGGACACTGACAGCATTTTAGGAAGGAGGAAGTCTACCAATTACACAAGTAGGAATTCTAGCTATAGATTTTTGTTTATTCATTCTAATTACTATTCCTTGATTATGTCCTTTAGGCTTGTGAATTCTATGGTTATGTCAGGAACCCAGCAAATCTATAACATAAACAATAAATAGTGACAAAGTATTAAATCTTTTGTAACTATCCCTCAGTATACTGAGAAAAAATGCTGGGTGAATCTTTGATATTCAATAACAGGAAGGAGATAAATGAAGTTCAGAGAATTTAACAACAAGAATGAAATGTATCTTGTGTCTATGTACAAAAGGATAAATTGATTATAGATAATCACACTAAGTAGTAAAAAAGTAAAGAGGTATCTCTCCTTATCATATAGATAGGGAGAAAAATGTGACAGGAATTTCTCTAGCAAAATCTATTTAATCAAGCAGTCATGTTTTAAAAACTACTTAAAATATGCTTAATCTTAACTGTACTCAGAAGCAGCCAGATGGAACACATGATTTATTTGGTTGTCATTTTGAAGATTCTTTGAAACATAAGCCATGTTCATTCTTGTTCAGTATAATAGCCACATAGACTAGAAATGAACCTAGACTTCTCCATGCTTTTGAATTCGTTAAGATTGATCATTGACCTAAATACCAAGTCTATAATTTTGAAGCTTCAGAAAAATTGCAGAAGAATTTCTTTCCATCTTTGGATAAGCAAATATTTGTCAGACTACTTAGAAAGGACTAAAACATATAAAGATTATTTAAATTGAACTTTGTCAAAATTTAAAATTTCAGCTAAAGAAAGTGAAAGAAAATGAAAAGGCAATCATAGGTTGAAAGAAAACATTTGTAATGTATATATTTGTAAAAAATGGTATAAAGATTGTGTAAGTATACAGATTACAATTATAAAGACAAAGGAA
Source organism: Ovis aries (assembly GCF_016772045.2). Lineage (NCBI taxonomy): Eukaryota > Metazoa > Chordata > Mammalia > Artiodactyla > Bovidae > Ovis > Ovis aries. The sequence goes on along the minus strand of NC_056062.1, from coordinate 64,036,081 downwards.
GCACCTAGTTAAAAATATGAAACTTTTTATAAGATATATCAATAAATGATCAGTAAACACATAAGAAAAGATTCATTAGTTATAACAGAGATGAAAAATAAAAACACTGTTAAGACTGATCTCAAATGTTGTTGAAGATGTGGAACAATCAGAACTTCCATATGTTCATGGTGTAGTAAAAATAGGTCAATGACTTTGGAAAGCTGATTACGAGTGTTTAAAATGAAGTTAAAAATATATTAATCCAGTAACTCTACAATTTCCTTATTAGATATTTACCTAAGACAAATGAAAATGGATCCATATAAAAACTTATGTATGAATGTTCATTGTATCTTTACACAGACAATGAACAATTCGTAAAATGTTGCTCAACAATAAGATGGAACAAGCTGTTGGCATAAACAATGTGGATGAATCTCAAAAACATCATGCTGAGTGAAAAAGATCAAAAAAGAAAGCAATACATATTGTAACATTTAATTTATATGAATATTTAGAAAGGGCAAAAGTAATTCTTGATGAAACAAATTAGTAGAGTAGTTGCTTGTGAAGATATACGTTGCCTAGAAAGGAAGACTATAGAATTTTCTGGGGTTATGAAAATGTTTATATATTCTTAAGAGTGTGGGTTAATGAGTATATTTTGTCACATTTTACTTAATTTTACCACTGAAGATCTTGAGCTGTGGAGGATGTGTACCTCAATTTTAAAGTCTGACCTTTAATAGCATTTATTAATTTAAACAACTCAAAATATTCAATGTTTTCTCCTTTAGTCGACATCAAGAACAAGATGTACACACATACACACACACACACACACACACACACACACATATATATATATGCTATATATATGTACATTTTCAGTTTGCTTCTCGATATAGGGCTATTATCTGGACAATAAAAGAACTGTTTAGAAAAAGATTAATTTTGATATACATACAATTATTTACTGTATAATTTTTAACTTTAAAAAGTACTTTTTTCTTCACAATTGTTTTTTCATTATTATTTTAGTATGATAACAGATTGTAAATTTGAAAAGTTCAAATATGAAGTTTCATTTTATGATTCTGATTCATTTGAAAGTCTAACTTATTGAGCATGAAATTAGTTAATGTTCCATTTTTACATTAATATTCATCTCTTCCAGTTTAAAATTCAAACTAAATCATTAAGTGATATACAGTGGGAAATATTCTTGAAATTCAGATGAGATATAAACAAACCAGAAGATGTTTTTTCTAATGTCAGTAGATATTAAAAGTAAAATGTCTTAGAAATCAAGGGCTAGCATAAAAAGAAAAAATCCTCTTAACTCCATTACCATGAGATGACCATAGTTACCATTTTGTAATAAATCCTTCGGTTCACAAATACACAAAGACACACAGATACAACATGTGCAAGCTATCTCATTACATTATTATATCTACTGTTTTGAAATCTATTTTTTATTCTAACTGGTAATATGTCATGAACCTTTGTGTTTGCTAAGTCACTTCAGTCATGTCTGACTCTTTGTGACCCTATGGACTATAGCCCGCCAGTCTCCTCTGTCCTTGGGATTCTCCAGGCAAGAATATAGGAGCGAGTTGCCTTGTCCTCCTCCTGACCTAGGGATCAAATCCATGTCTGTTATGTCTCCTGCAAAGGCAGGTGAATTCTTTACCACTGGTGCCATCTGGAAGCTCCCCATCCATAATTATTCTTATAAGACTTGTTTTCTAATTGCTACATTTACTCCTTTGCTTATTAATTAACCTCTATATTTAAACATTCATGATTTTGCTACTTTAAAGAATACAGCAAAGAAAATCTGTATATAACTTGAGAGACAGCCATTTATAAAGTTTAAGAGTAAATACTTTTGATAATTTGCTATCTTTCAGAAATCATACACACACTTATATTCCCATTAGTCAGGCATGAAAATACCAGGATATCTTCACTGAGAGTGTTTGCAGTTTTCCAGGTCTTAGACAATTTTCTGTTCGAAAATTTTTACATAGTTTCTTTCATTTATTTTTTGAAATCACTAGAAATATTTATTCTTATATTTTTTACTGTATATTAGCTTTTTAACTTTTTCTTTATGAACTCACTGTTCATATTTTGTATATTTCTATATATATTATAAATTTCATATTAATTTCCAAAAACATTTTTCTATTAAGCACATCAAAATGTTGTGTCTCATATTTATTTATATATATATACATACATATATATATATGTGTGTGTGTGTGTGTGTGTATGTATAATGTCAAATTTCTATTTCTTCTGTCAGACTTTATTTTTTTGGGCTCCAAAATCACTGCAGATGGTGGCTGCAGCCATGAAATTAAAAGACGCTTACTCCTTGGAAGAAAAGTTATGACCAACCTAGATGGCATATTCAAAAGCAGAGACATTACTTTGCCGACTAAGGTCTGTCTAGTCAAGGCTATGGTTTTCCCAGTCATGTATGGATGTGAGAGTTGGACTGTGAAGAAGACTGAGTGCCGAAAAATTAATGCTTTTGAACTGTGGTGTTGGAGAAGACTCTTGAGAGTCCCTTGGACTGCAAGGAGATCCAACCAGTCCATTCTGAAGGAGATCAGCCCTGGGATTTCTTTGGAAGGAATGATGCTGAAGCTGAAACTCCAGTACTTTGGCCACCTCAAGAGAAGAGTTGACTCATTGGAAAAGACTCTGATGCTGGGAGGGATTGGGGGCAGGAGGAGAAGGGGACGACAGAGGATGAGATGGCTGGATGGCATCACTGACTCGATGGACATGAATCTGAGTGAACTCTGGGAGTTGGTGATGGACAGGGAGGCCCGGTGTGCTGCAATTCATGGTGTCACAAAGAGTCGGACACGACTGAGAGACTGAACTGACCTGAACTGAACTGATAATTCTTTAAATATTTATTTCATTTGGAGTATATTTTGATCACAGAAAATGTTTTTATTCGTGGAACCATATCTTATCTATTTCTTTAAAATTTTTGTTATGTATTATAATGATAGGAAATATTTCTCATATTTATATTAGTATTCTGTGATATAATCTTCTATTTCTCTGAATTCATATAAAATTTGTTCCAAATATCTTCTACTCTTATATCAGCCAATACTACATTCTAATTATTACTTTTTATTGTGCATTCTAATTTTGCAGCTTAAGCTTTTTTCTTATACTTAAATATTTACCTTGTAATTTCTATGTGATAGTTTGAGCAAGTACTATATCGTTTTTCCAAATAACCAAAAATACTTTAGGAGTTTTTGATAATTCTGTATTTTGATTCCAAAGAATGAGAGCTTTATAAAATTTAGTCATTTTAACATTGAATATAGTGTGGATCTTCATTTTCCACCTTTATGCCCTTCAGCACTAGAATACAATTTTTTATCATTTAGATTCTGTATGATACTCATTGAATTTATATCAACACATTACTACTTTCATTATTATTTACATTATAATATGCTTTGAATTTTTCTCATTTAGTTTTAAGGACATACATAGGCTCACAGTGAAAGAATAGAAACATATCTTCCATGAAAATTTTAAAATAAATTTACAAATAAATATCTGAAGTATAAATAATTTCTAAAGCTGTCATTAAAAAAACTGGAGATAGGTATCCTCATGTGATGGTCATGGTGTGTAGTAGTGGCCACAACATAAACTTTTTCTTCTTAAATTACATACTTATTCTTTCAATTACAAACAAATAATTTATTTAGAGAAGTAAGCATTCTTAAAACTGGAATTAATAGTAAAATATGTGAATGAAATACTTTGATGCTATGGCATGTTCTGTCATGTGACTGATTCTGAGCTTTCTCTTTGCCACTTTTCATGATTGAGGTTAGAATGAAATGTTCTTTTTCCAGAATTCTTTTCATCTAGGGATCATGATGTGAGCTTGTTGTCTGAATTAATCCTAATGCTTATATCTGAATTAATTATGAAAGGCAAAAAACAAAATATTTTATAATAGAATAATTAAATGATCATGCATATAATAAGATGAACAGCCACTAAACTCAATGCTTATAAAAATTCTAGTCACATGTGAATTTATGTATATATTATTGCAAGGAGATTAAATGTGAACATAATATACATAGTATGGTCCTATATGTACAAACATATCTGTCTCTATTTCATGAGATTGAGTGTTTTTTTTTTCTTTTTACCTCTTGCTATAACTTTCTTGGGCTTCCCTGGTGGCTCAGATGGTAAAGAATGCACCTGCAATGTGAGAGACCTGGGTTTGATCCCTGGGTTGGGAAGATTCCCCTGGAGGAGGGCATGGCCACCCACTCCAGTATTATTATTTTTTTAACTGGTTTTTAAATACTTTAATTGAAGGATAATTGCTTTACAGAATTTTGTGGTTTTCTATCATACATCAATAAGAATCAGCCATAGGTACACCCACATCCCCTCCCTCCTGGACCTCCCACCCATCTCTCTCCCCATCTGACCCTTCAGCCTGTCACAGAGCCCCTGTTTGAGTTCCCTAATCTTACAGCAAGTTTCCATTGATCACTACACAGAAAACTATAAGACACTGATAAAAGAAATCAAAGACTATGTAAACAGATGAATGCAATCCCTATCAAAAAACCAATGATATTTTTCACAGAACTAGAACAAAAATGTTCACAATTCATATGGAAACACAAGACCCCAGATAGCCAAAACAGTCTTGGGAAGGAAGAATGGAGTTGGAGGAATCAAACTTTCTGACTTCAGACTAAATTACAAAGCTACAGTCATCAAAATAGTATGGCATAAAAACAGAAACATAGACCAATGGAACAAGATAGAGAACCCAGATATAAATCCACACACCTACGGGTACCTTATTTTTGATAAAGGAGACAAGATTATACAATGGGGCAAAGATAGCCTCTTCAGTAAGTGGTGCTGGGAAAACTAGACATCTACATACAAAAGAATTATTAAATTAAAACACTACCTAATGCCATACACAAAGATAAATTCAAAATGGATTAAAGACCTAAATGTAAGACCAGAAACTATTAAACTCTTAGAGGAAAAAAAAAGGCAGAATACTCGATGACATAAATCAAAGCAAGATCTTCTATGACCCATCTCCTAGAGTAATGGAAATAAAAACAAAAATAAATAAGTGGGACCTAGTTAAAGTTAAAAACTTTTGCACAGCAAAAGGAAACTACAAACAAGGTGAAAAGACAACCCTCAGAATGGGAGAAAATAATAGCAAAGGAAACAACTGATAAAGAATTAATTTCCAAAATATACAAACAGCTCATATAACTCAATACCAGAAAAGCAAACAACCCACTCAAAAAGTAGACAAAAAACCTAAAGAGACATTTCTCAAAAGAAGACATACAGATGGCTAACAAGACATGAAAAGATGCTCAATGTCACTCATTATTAGAGAAATGTAAATCAAAACTACAATGAGATACCACTCCAGTTTTCTTGCCTGGAGAACCCGCATAGACAGAGGAGCCTGGTGGGCCACAGTCCATGGGGTCACAAAGAGTCAGACATGACTGAGTGACTAAGCAACAGCACATGACTTTCTTATTGAGAAAATACAGTATTAAAATAAAAAGTAAACAAAGCTTACAATTGTTCTTTTCACATCTAGACCAAATTTGTTTTAAGCTAAAGATATAAAGGAATTTTCCAATGGCACATTGCTATTTAAGTATCAAATTCAGCCAGCAATATCAATTTTTATTTAAAAAATTAAAACAATGAGATAAAAACAGCAGAATCATCAATAATTGGAGTTTAGAAAATAGTTTTAAAAAATGAAATTGTGATTACAAAACTGAATATATCTTTTATACAAGCAAGAATGATAAGACCTACAGATCATCTTTTCTGTGTTCTTACAAAGCAAGTATAGAAAGCTGTTTATCAAAAGTCTTTGGAGTGCATGGAAAGTAACAATGTATAAGTATCAATTTCTGTAAGAAAGCAGCAGGCATTCCATAAGGACATGTATTAAGTGAGGATGTGAGAGAAAGAAAAATCAAGAAAACAGTGAGTCAAAGAACAGACACAAAAATGAATCAAACTGCCAGGAGCAGATTAGGCTTCTAAGCAAACAGCAGACTGTGTACAAACACAGTCTGGAAGGAGCTGTGGGATACATACTGATTTCCCCTAGTTCTCTAATATTAGCAACAGTATTTCTTTAAGCATAAAGACCAACAGATATATTATATACCGACAATAACCAAAATGCTATAGAGAATGTACTAGAATTGAGTTCATAAATTCATACGAAGAATAAACTTATAATTTATCTTTCTGTTTATATCTTTATATGTTCTACTGCTGCTGCTGCTAAGTCGCTTCAGTCGTGTCCAACTCTGTGCGACCCCAGAGATGACAGCCCACCAGGCTCCACCATCCCTGGGATTCTCCAGGCAAGAACACTGGAGTGGGTTGCCATTTCCTTCTCCATATGTTCTACTATTCAGTTGTTTTTTTTATTGTTTTTAATTTATCTCATTCATTAAATTTTACCTAATATTGCTAAGAAAAAATAGGCTTTAGTTAATAAAGAAACCATATATATATATACTACATACTTATATATAATTTGTTTTACAATTATTTATTTATTTATAAGCTTAATCTCAGAACTCAGACAAATCTGCATTGCAGTGATGATCCTGCCTCTGGTTACTTTTAACAGTGTTAACCTTGGGCAAGTAATATAAGTCCAATTTCCAAATTGTAAAATGATGATAGGAGTGTTTTCACATTATTTAAACAGGGGAGAAATTAAATGTAACAATTATAAAATATAGTGTCAGGTACAGGGAAATCACTTAATAAATGCTTAAGATTTGTTTTATTGAACCTTCATTACGCTGTATTCCTCATAAAAACTCTGTAAATTTAATGTTGTTATTCCCAATTTACAGATTAGGAAAGAAGGAGAACAATAATTTTATTTTCCCCATCTTGCCATCATTTAACTTCCCAGAGGTGACAGTTGCTTAAAAAAAGGATGGGGATAAAATAAAAATGTTTCTTTCTCATTTTTGAGTGTATCTAGAGAGGATAGATACTTGTACAAACAGTATTCTCAGTGGAGTCATTAAAACTATTAGATAACATTTGGAGACTTTTATTTTTTCCATATTTATACAATGATAATAGCATACATTACTAATGTAAAGGAAATACCTTTGTGCTTCTAGTTTTATTTACAATTAATTTACATTAATTTAGCTGACTTGATAGTCTAAGAAGTATCTTCCATTTTCTTTCATGGCCTCACTAAGTGAAAGCAAACACCCACACACTGCCACTAGTGCAGGCAGGCACACACACACTATCTTGACTGCATCATTAATAAAAGATATGGAACTTTTAATGATATTGGCAATGACAATGAAATAGCACTGTTGATGTGTATGCCATACTGTATATCTTTGAAATAAATAGATATTATGAATTTAACAGTGTAAAAGGAAATAAGAAATTAAGTTAGAAATCTTCAGTAAATAACTGTAGAGCAAAAAAAGAAAAGAAAGAAAGAAAAATAGAATTTAATCTGTAATCAATCTAGTGATATTTTCTTTGTACAAATGTGTTTAGAAACACTCCAGACATTTTAAACTGTCATTCTGACTGAAAACAGTTGAAATGTGTACTAAAAAGATTATATATTTATGAAGAAGTTTCATATACATTATCTCATGAGATATTCAGAAGAATATAGAGAGATGGACAGATTTTAATTATTATTACCTCCTTCCATTTTAAACAGGAATAGCTGCTGTGGATTGCTCAAACAGCCAGTGAACAACAAAGCTAGCACTAATATGCAAGCCTTATCTCCTGGTCCAATATCTTCCCTATATATGATGTGTTCTTTTAGTAAAAGTGAAGATAATATATGTTATGACCAACCTAGATAGAATATTGAAAAGCAGAGACATTACTTTGCCAACAAAGGTCCGTCTGGTCAAGGCTATGGTTTTTCCTGTGGTCATGTATGGATGTGAGAGTTGGACTGTGAAGAAAGCTGAGCACCAAAGAATTGATGCTTTTGAACTGTGGTGTTGGAGAAGACTCTTGAGAGTCCCTTGGACTGCAAGGAGATCCAACCAGTCCATTCTAATGGAGATCAGCCTTGGGTATTCTTTGGAAGGAATGATGCTAAAGCTGAAACTCCAGTACTTTGGTCACCTCATGTGAAAAGTTGACTCATTGGAAAAGACTCTGATGCTGGGTGGGATTGGGGGCAGGAAGAAAAGGGGACGACAGAGGATGAGATGGCTGGATGGTATAGCTGACTTGATAGACGTGAGTTTGAGTGAACTCCAAGAGTTGGTGATGGACAGGGAGGCCTGGCATGCTGTGATTCATGGTGTCACAAAGAATCGGACATGATTGAGCGACTGAACTGAACTGAACTCAACTAAATTTTTATTTAAGATGTGAAAAATCAATGCAAAAAATATGGAAGACAAATGAATGTATAAAAACTTAGTGTTGATAATCTTATTCCTGTAGATCAGAAAGGCAAACACACAGTATCAGTTATTAGAAAAAGTAACAGAATCATAGAATCATAACTCAAGCATAGTCAAGTATGTAAGGGTTTCTAATTCTTATAAATTATCTGCTTAGAATATTTTGAATACAATAAAGACAGTACACTACAGTTAAGGAAAATATGTACACATTGGCAAAAATCTAGGACTACATGAAACATGTAATATCTTAAATTTTAAATTTCTTCATTTGAATTATAATTGGTTTATGTTTAAAAAGAATTCTTGACAAACAGCATAAATTATGCCTAGATATCCTAAAATGAAATACTGAAGAAACACTTATAAATAGTCAGGGTACCAGTTAGTTTTCATATCTGTTTTATTAACTAACTTAAATAATTCGGTTTGTGTGGACAGTATCATGAATGTCCCAGTTGGTGATATAAGAGGGTCTACTTTTCAGATATTTAAAGTTTATAAACTATACACATTATTTAAAATTAATGTATTATGTTATAAACATTGATTTTGAATATTTTGCATATTATTGTATATTAAAATTGGTCACATACCACTGAAAGATGCATTACATGCTTTCACTTTACTAAAAGTCATGCCCATAAAGAATGAAACCATGAGGCAAGAATCTTAAAAATCAAAGTATCTTTAACCACTCTGAAGGGGTACAATTCAATTTAAATTCACTTTTTGGAGAGATAATTTATTAGTGTTATGAAGTCAGACTATGGAGCTAATTGATATATTTCCAAATGAGTAATAATTGAATTTCACAACAAATGTTAAGCATCTTTTGTAAAATAAACTTCTTTTACCCATTAAATATTTCCGTCCATTTTTCCATTCAAAATACACTAACCTTGTCCTAAAGTTTGTAGGATGAGGATGTCCATCATATAAGGATAAGTAGTCATATTCTTCTTCCAGAGCAAATGACTGAAAAACAATTTGTATTCTATTTCGTTCTTCTGCTATTATTACCCACGTACAGTTTGCACCATTTGGATATCCATACGGAAAACCAGGGCTTTCTATAGTGCCATTCAGTCCTTTTAAAGTTCCACCACATGTATAAATAAATCCTGTAATAAAAGACAAATAAATAGACATTAATATTATTAATAGAAACAAGAACAATCTAGAAGCATATTATTTTGAAAAAAAAAAGCCTTTTTTTTTTAAGACCCATGCTACAATAATTTTGTAAATAACAATTTAAGAATTAGGTAAATTATCTATTTTTTAAATAGTAAACCACCAATAGCAAAATACTAGAAGACATGGTATTTATCGTACAACTTGTGCTTAGTTACAAACCAGCTGATGAAATAAAATCCTCCATACTACTGATTCATTATCCATTACATGATCCAACATGCAAGCACAATCCTAGAAGTAGTTCCAATCAAATTGTGGACACTCATACACAACTATTTAAATTTAATGATGTTAGTATGCATTTTGGGTCTTGAAATATTAACTGCAGTTTGTCTTAGTAAATCGTGCTAACATTTTTTATGCAAATCTCCAGCATGTAAACAATGCACCTTAGAAAAATCTGTCCCACTCTGATTCTAGCAGAGAGATAAGTGGCTCAGACCTAAAAAAAAAAAAAAAAAGAACAATAACAACAACAACAACAAAAAAAACTATATAATTGATCTTTTGGCTAGAGCACAATCCGCAACTAACCGTATCGGAATGACACGGAAGGTTGGTGAGAAAAACTGAATCCTGAACAACTTACTGCTGCCATCTTAAGAACTTCCTTACTGTTTCTATGGGAAGTTTAAATTAGCGAGAGCATAACTGTTGCAAATACCTAGAAAATATAGCATGCTTCTTAAAGAATTTTTTATGAATATATGATATTCTGTAGTCATATTGGGTAATGAAAAGATCAAAGATTTATCAGAAAATATGGTCCCCAGCATTTATCTAGACTAGTCTGTGGAGAGTTGCTCAGTCGTGTCTGACTCTTTGAGACCCCATGGTCTGCAGCCTGCCAGGCTCCTCTGTCCATAGGGATTCTCCAGGCAAGAATACTGGAGTGGGTTGCCATGGCCTCATCCAGGGGATATTCCCAACCCAGGGATCAAACCCAGGCCTCCCACATTGCAGTGGATTCTTTACCTTCTGAGCCACCAGGTAATCCTAATACTGGAGTGGGTAGCCTATCCCTTTTCAAGGGAATCTTCCCAATCTGGTTTTCCTGCATTGCAGGCAGATTCTTTATGAGCTGAGTTAACAGGGAAGCCCCTAGACTAGTCTACATGAAATTAAAGCTTGGATCTAGAGCCAGGCAGCCATGGTTTTGATACCAGAAAATCTTATCAAAGGTCCAGTTTCTTGTTTAACTTGTCCAAAAGAATTTGGACAAGGAACACAAAACACCAGGGAAAAAATAAACACAAACAAACACACAAACACCCCACTTTGTGGCTGAGGAGTAAAGAAAACAAATAAGTGGCTTATTAAGGTTAAAGCAAAAGTTACACACTACAAAAGGAAGAGCCACAGGCATCCTTGCCACAGAGGAGTACACTACAGGATTCTTGATTCCCCTTTTTATCTTATTTTAGCCCTTTGAATGGATGGAGGGTCTTTTTGATTAGGGGTGGAATACTCGTTGAGGGGATGGTTGAGATGTTGCCTGGATTGCACAAGGTTGCATTGGCTTCTGGTCTTGTACATTTGTCTCCTATAACCACTATACATGTAATCTAAGAGTCATTTTCCCTTAAATCTTCCCCTCCAAGTGCCACATGTGGAAGGTCCTATAGGATCATCAGCTACATTTTTATCTGCAAGTGCTCCTCCATTTTTATGGTCAGAGTTTCTTGCTCAGATGCTAAGAAGTTTCTGTTTTAGATGCCATTCCTCCTGGTCCTGGTCCTGTCTTTCCTGCCTCAGTTTCAGAAATTCTGATGAGAATTTCTCATCATTTCTCATCAGAATTCCCAGATTTCATTTCCACACCCATGCATCCTACGTGAAGTTTAGGTACCATGAAGCTGTGAGAGATGTCCAGCTAATTTGAGGTGAGAGAATGCCATACTACACAAGTATCTGTATTTGGAACTGGATGTAGAGATGCAGGACATTAGGGATGCCTCTCTCTCAGAAGGAATGAGTGCATATAATAAAGGTACAACTATTTTTTAAAAGTATAAGGAACCATTCATCAAAGATGGGAAGCCAGAGTTGTATATAATGGCACATGGAGGCTAATTTGGGTTGTTGTCCATTCATTCCATATGCTTTTGCTAGTGGAGTCACTTCTCCACTAAATAGCTATATGCTTTGGAGTAGCTGACTCAATTGGCTAGTGGTGAAGTGAATGGCTCAGGACTGGATTAATCAGTATAACCCTATCCTCCTAGCCACTTTGACTTCAGTAATATACTCTGATTATCTTTATATACAACAAAGTTGAGAGCATGGGTTATTCAGTATGTGATATGTGGCATAGGTCTTGTGATTCTTTTGCTTTTTCTAAAATTTGCCAAGAAGTCAGATGAGGCAAAAGTGTTCAAAAAAATCAGTATTTGTTTGTATACTTATATTTTTACTCACTTGCCAGAGTCATGTAGAGCATTTTATGATTTTCAAAAATAAAAATAAAAGAGAAAATCCCCTTTTAAAATTGCTTCTTGCAGAGCAATTACTTTGAAGCCTTAGGTTAATTAGCTATCACCCATTTCTATTAGTTTTCTGCCTGAACAGCTTCCAATTTGAACTTCATAACTAAATGCAGGCATGAATCTCTTCAGCTGCAATCTGATCTATGGGCTGTTTTATATAGTCTCAAGCCCCGTATTCCTGATGGTTTTAGAAAAAGGACATATGTCCTAAAATAACATGCTCAGCTTTGTCCACTACTTCTTCAAGGGCCTGCTGATTCATGCATTTCAATTGCTTTACTTTTTTTTTTTTTCTCTAGGCAAATTAGGAGTTACACTTATTTTTAAGTTTCTTATCTGTGTTCATTTTATTTTCATTTTTAATATATGTTTGATTAAACATCACAGTATTAATCATAAAGTACATTTTTCTAACAGAAGGTTGATAATTTCCCCACACAGAAGGTTAGAAGTAAATAGTTTTTCAAAGCAAAACAAGTTAGTCAATGTTATTAGCTAATCTTTTCAGGTCATTTCTTGGCTCATGTAGATACTTGTGTATTTCTATGTATTAGATATATTTTTTTATAAATAGTCATACTAAAGCATATTTTTCCTGGGTTTTTTAACTTTGTAAAATATCACTGATATTTTTCTGGATCCACATGTATATGTCTAATACATTCCTTTTTTAATGACTACATAGTTAACTGGCATATGGTATGTATGTACTATAATTTGTTTAATACATCTTCTTTTGATGGCTTCATTCTTTGTGGTTTCATGTGTATAAAAAACAACTTTGAACATATATCCTTGTGTGGTTATGTGATATATCCTGCAGATAAAATTCCAAAAATGAGAGTACTAAATTTTAAACTTAGAGGATAGCCAAACTATCTTCAAGAAGGTAAAAAATTTTGCTGCTATCACAAGATTATTAAGTTTTTCCTACTTCCAACCCTGATTTCAGTGATACTAGATTTTTTTTCACATGGCAAATTTTGCAAGGCCAAAGCATATTTTCTATTTTATTTTTGCATTTTTCTGAGAAGTATTGGAATCAAATATCTTATGTTTTTAATTCATTTATTATTCAACTTTTGTAAATTGCCTTGTTGTATCCTTCACGTATGTTTCAATGGCTACTTTACCTTTTCTTACTTCTCTTTTAGGATACAGTTGCTTAGGTTTCTGATTATTTATCGGTAATCCATATTGCCATTCATATACTTTTACATTCCTAAATTAAACAACTTTTCTTATTCATTGCTCTCATAAAGTCATAAGTCCTTGCTGCTCTTTATAGTACACATGAAGCCCCACCCCTTTGATGAGCTCTCTCCAATATCTGTTCATCTATTCATCATTTATGTAATGCTTTCAGCATAAAATTATTAAAAGAACATATCTTTGCCTGTTTCCATGACAAACTACAAAATGAGATTAGCAAGGGAATATAGATTATTTTATTTAGTATAGAATAAGTGCTACGATCAGGGTAAGCACACTTTGCTATGAGAATATGTGAAAGCAAAACTTAGTCTAAATAGTTTAGTACGTGTTTATGGCAATCTGGTCTTTGAAACTAGTATTGAAAAATTCCATAAATTCAGTCTTTGACAGTTTCCGAATATCTTCTATTTTTCACATCTTAGCATTTAATGTCCATTTAGTCAATTATACTTGAAAAACAACTAAAATTCCCATAATTTGGGTCATATTATCAACAAGAACTTAGTTAACAAAATAGATTTTTAGATATTTTCTTTTTTACTTCCATGTCCATATTTTACCTTTCCTTCCTACTACAGAATAATGCAGTGCCTATTTGTAGAGTATTTTATGATATTTTATCATTTCTTCTCTTTTCTTTTGTGCTAAGTTCCATGCTAAAACAGCATTCATACTTGTGCTTAATTTTTTTTTTCACATTTGTTCTTATCTGCTGCATTTGGGCTTTTGTGCCCAATTATATTGATCAGATTTCTCCCCCCGCAGCTCCCACTATCAAGCTCACACTTTTTTGACACATAACATCTGTGGGATAAAATCTTGTAATGAATTCAATAGTAGCAATTACCCTTTTTATTGTGGTGTGTGTGTGTGTGTTCACTTGCTAAGTTGTGTCTGACTCTTTACAATGCCATGCCCTCCAGGCTCCTGTGTCTAAGGAATTTTCCAGGCAAGAATCCTGGAATGGTGTATCATTTCCTTCTCCAGGAAGCTTCCTGAGATTGAACCTGTGTCTCCTACATTGGCAGGCAGATTCTTTACCACTGTAAGTAAGTAAGTAAAGTCGCTCAGTCGTGTCCGACTCTTTGCGACGCCATGGACTGTAGCCTACCAGGCTCCTCCCTCCATGGGATTCTCCAGGCAAGAGTACTGGAGTGGGTTGCCATTTCCTTCACCACTGAGCCACCTGGAAAGCTTTTACTGTGGCAAGCAACGTGTAATATGAAGTATATCCTCTTATCAGTTTTGGAGTGTATATCTTAGACAGAATTCTCTAGAACTTTTTATCTTACTTGAATGAAATGCTATATCCATTGAAAAATAACTCCTAATTTTCCTGTCCCCCTAACTCCTGAAATCCTACTTTTTGCTACTCTGAATTTGACTACTTTAGAAAATACCATATAAGTGGAATCATATCTTAATACTATTTGGTCTTCTATAATTTGCTTGCATCACAGCGTAATATCCTCAAGGTTCAATCATGGTATAGCTTATAACATAATTTTCTTGTTTTTAAAAGTTGATTTATATTTTATATATATATATATCTATCTATATATATATATATCTATCTCATTTTCTTCATTCATTCATCCTTCAATGTATGTATAGATTGTTTCTACTTCTTGGATATCATGCATAGTGTTGTAATGAACTTGAGAATGCAAGTACCTCTTTGGTATCCTGATTTCAATTTTTTTAATAAATGACCATGTAATTTCTGGGTCACATGGTAGTTTTATTTTTAGGTTCTTCAAGAGTGAAGAACTTCTACACTGTATTCTATTGTGGCTACACTACTTTGCATTCTCACATCAGTACCCAAGTTCTCCAATTTCTCCATATATGAAGAGATATAGATATTGGTAATGGCCAACCTATAGCTATGAATAGACCTTGTGGTTTGAATTTGCAGTTTTCTGATGATGAGTGGTATTCGGCACATAGCTGTAGGCTATTAGTTTGTCTTTTTTACAGAAATGTCTATCCAAGTCCTTTGCCCATTTTTAAATTATTGTTTTTTAGATATTGAACTGCATTAATTTATTTGTCTTGACTAGACGGAACTTAGTCGGCAAAGTAATGTCTCTGTTTTTGAATATACTATCTAGGTTGGTCATAACTTTTCTTCCAAGGAGTAAGCGTCTTTTAATATCATGTCTGCAATCACAATCTGCAGTGATTTTGGAGCCCAGAAAAATAAAGTCTGACACCGTTTCCACTGTTTCCCCATCTATTTCCCATGAAGTGATGGGACCAGACGCCATGGTCTTCGTTTTCTGAATGTTGAGCTTTAAGCCAACTTTTTCACTCTCCTCTTTCACTTTCACCAAGAGGCTTTTTAGTTCCTCTTCACTTTCTGCCATAAGGATGGTGTCATCTGCATATCTAAGGTTATTGATATTTCTCCCGGCAATCTTGATTCCAGCTTGTGTTTCTTCCAGTCCAGCGTTTCTCATGCTGTACTCTGCAGAGAAGTTAAATAAGCAGGGTGACAATATACAGCCTTGACGTACTCCTTTTCCTATTTGGAATCAGTCTGTTGTTCCATGTCCAGTTGTAACTGTTGCTTCCTGACCTGCATACAGGTTTCTCAAGAGGCAGATCAGGTGGTCAGGTATCCCCATCTCTTTCAGAATTTTCCACAGTTTATTGTGATCCACACAGTCAAAGGCTTTGGCATAGTCAGTAAAGCAGAAATAGATGTTTTTCTGGTCAAGGCTATGGTTTTTCCTGTGGTCATGTATGGATGTGAGAGTTGGACTGTGAACAAGGCTGAGTGCCGAAGAATTGATGTTTTTGAACTGTTGTGTTGGAGAAGATTCTTGAGAGACCCTTGGACTGCAAGGAGATCCAACTAGTCCATTCTGAAGGAGATCAGCCCTGGGATTTCTTTGGAAGGAATGATGCTAAAGCTGAAACTTCAGTACTTTGGCCACCACTTGCGAAGAGTTGACTCATTGGAAAAGACTCTGATGCTGGGAGGGATTGGGGGCAGGAGGAGAAGGGGATGACAGAGGATGAGATGGCAGGATGGTATCAGTGACTCCATGGAAGTGAGTCTGAGTGAACTCCGGGGGTTTGTTATGGACAGAGAGGCCTGGCGTTCTGTGATTCATAGGTTCGCAAAGAGTCGGACACGACTGAGCGACTGAACTGACTGACTGACTGAAGTGCTTTGTAAATTTTGGATATCAGATATATGGTTTGCAAATATTTCCTTCTATTCCATAGGTTGCCTTTTAACTCTGTTTTCTTGTTTTATAGAAGTTTTTACTGTGGTATATCCCACTTGTCTATTTTTATTTTCATTGCTTGTACTTTTGATGTCATATACAACAAATTATTGTTGGAACCAATGTCAAGAAGTTTTACCCCTAAGTTTTCTTCTGGAGATCTATAGTCTGGGTCTTATGTTTAAATATTTAATCTATTTTGAGTCAATCTTTATGTATAGTACAAATTAAAGATCAAATTTAAATCTCTTATATGTATCTTGTTTTTCCAACACCATTTGTTGAAGAAACTTCCTTTCCTCATTGTGTATTCTTGACACACTTTTTGAAGATCAGTTGACTATATATTTGTTGGTTTACATCTGGATCCTCTATCTGGTCCATTGGTTGATGTTTCTATATTTATACTAGTACCATAGTGTTTTGATTGCTAGAGTTATCTAATATATTTTATTTTTTATATATGAGTATATGCTTTTATTTATTATTTTTTAATTTATTATGTTTTTAATTTTATTTTTTTTACTTTACAATACTGTATTGGTTTTGCCATACATTGACATGAATCCACTGCAGGTATACATGAGTTCCCAACCCTGAACCCCCCTCCCACCACCCTCCCCATATCATCTCTCTGGGCCATCCCAGTGCACCAGCCCCAAGCATCCTGTATCCTGTATCAGAACATGTGAGCCTATAGCTTCACTTTTTAAATTTAAGATTGTTTTAGCTATTTGGATCCTTTGTAGTTCCATATGAATTTTTATATTATTTTCCGTTTCTATTTAAAAATATCATTGGAGTTTTGATATGGTTTGCATTGAATCTATATATCACTTTGGGCAATCTGAAAATTTTAACAATATTGTATTCAAATTTATGAACATGGTATATCTTTCAATTTTTGCATGTGATTTTTAAAACTTTTTTTTTCTGCAGTGTTTTCAGAAAACATGTCTTTGCTTCCTTGGTTAAGTTTTTTCCTAGGTATTTTATTCTTTTTTGATGTTATTATAAGTGTTTTGATGTTTATTTTCTTGTTTTAGATTGTTCAATGTTAGTACTTAGAAATACAAATGACTCTTAAATTGATTTAGTATCCCATAGCTTTGCTAGATTTATTAATTTTAAGTTTTTCAAAGCAATCCCTAGGAGAAATAAGGATTTTGTTTTTACTGAAATTGACAAACTATACTAAAATCATACTAAAACATAAAGAACTTGGAATACCCAAAACAATCTTGAAAGAGAAAACCAAAGTTGGATGACTCACACTTATTAATTTAAAAGATATTGCAAAGCTAAGCTACAGCAATCAACATAGTGTAAAGCTGGCATAAGGATGGACATAAGCAACTTAATAGACTTGGGAGTTCAAAAATAGACTCTTAAATGTATAGATAGTTAATTTGGGGGAATCAGAAGGAAATTGAATAGCTTAACTTTTAAAATAAGCTTTCAATTTTAAGATACTTTAAATTAACATGCAGTTTAAGGAATGACTTTTGTCTATATTCTAATTAGATAATTAGTTTTTTTTAATGTTGAATTTTTAGAGTGTTTATGTCTTCTGAATAGTAGTACTTTCTCTACTATGTGATTTCCAAATCTTCCTCAAATTCTGTAACTGATTTTTTCTTCTTTTAAATAGGATATTTGTCACAGTAACAGTTTTTAAATTTTGATGAATTCCACTTTAACAATTTTTTATTTTATAAATCCTGCTTTGGTATAAAGGCTAAGAATTTATTCTGAAGCTCTAGATCTTAAATATTCTCTTATTTGTTTTTGTAAGTTTAGTAGACTTTGGTTTCACATTCAAGTTGTGATCCATTTTGGTAATTTTTAAGTGTAATACATCAGACTTAGATCAAAGTTATTTATTTATTTACTGTTTTTGAATGTCCAACTGTTGTTGCACTATTTGCTGGTAAGTCTTTTTTTTTTTTTTTTCCTCTCTCTCTCTATTGAAATAATTTTGCACCTTTGTCAAAATTAGTTGGGCATATTTCTGTGGGCCTATCTCTGGATTCTCTGTTCTATTCCATTGATCTATTGTCAGTGCCACATTTTTTATCACAGTAGTTACAAAAGAAGCTTTAAAATCAAGCTGATTCCTTCCACTTCATTATTTTTCAAAATTGTTTAGCTCATCTAGTTTCTTTGCATCTCCATATATATTTTGGCATGATCTAATCTATATCCACAAAAAATCTTGCTCAGATTAAACCTATATATCTCTTTGTGGAAAACAGATATTTTTACTATGTTCAAATTTTCACTTTGTAAACACAATATTTCTCTCCATTTATTTGAATCTTCTGCACCTTCTTTCTTCAGTCTCGCTTAGCTTTCTGTGGATAATCCCTGAACATGTTTTGTTGGATTCAAATCTAAATAGTTTATTTTTTTCTTAATATAAATGATACTTTATTTTAATTAGGATATCCACATGTTATTGCTGCTGCTGCTGCTGCTAAGTTGCTTCAGTCGTGTCTGACTCTTTGCGACCCCATAGACAGCAGCCCACCAGGCTCCTCTGTCTCTGGGATTCTCCAGGCAAGAATACTGGAGTGGGTTGCCATTTCCTTTTCCAATGCATGCATGCATGCTAAGTCACTTCAGTCGTGTCTGACTCTGTGCGACCCTATGGACAGCAGCCCACCAGGCTCCTCTGTCCATGGGATTCTCTAGGCGAGAATAACAGAGTGGGTTGCCATTTCCTTCTCCACATATTATTGCTAGTATATAAAATTTATAATTGATTTTTAAATGTTTAGTTTGTATCTGTGACTGGCTGAAGTCACTTATTAAATCTAGGAGTCTATTAGTAAATCCATGGGATTTTCTGTATAGCTTATCATGACAGCCACAACAAGCGGCATTTTTAATTCTTTCTGATATTTATACCTTTCATATTATTTTCTTGCATTAGGAACAGTGCTTTTTCATTTTTAACCTTAGTTCCATGGATTGCACTGATTGATTTTTGAAGATAGGACCATTTTTGCAATTTTGTAATAAAACCTACTACAATCATTTTTTATATTGTTGAATTCTGTTTGCTAATATTTTTCATATGTATTCATAAGGGATATTAGTATTATGTACTGTGTTTATCTAGTTGTGAAATTTATAGTGCCAGCTTTATAAGGATTAAATGGAAAGTGTTCTTTCCTTTTATATTTCTAGAAGATACTGTGTAGAATTAATGTTAAATCATCTTCAAATCTTTTTAGAATTATTCATCAAATCATCTGTGCTAGATTTATTTTAGGGGAGTTTTGTTATTATGAATTATATTTCATTAATAGTTATAGGGCTTAGGGCTATTACAAATTACTTATTTCATAAGTGTGTGTGTGTGTGTGTGTGTGTGTGTGTGTGTGTGTGTTTAATTAACTGGTACATTCTATCTAAGTTGTTAAACAGATGCATACAGATTTTTTCATAACATACCCTTATTATCTTTTGATGTCTGTAAGGTCTGTGGTGTGTCACTCCTCTTTTATACCTAATATTAGTAGTTTGTGTTTTTTCTTATTTTTCTTTATCACTCTTGCTAGTAGTTTGTCAATTTTATTGATTTTTCCAATGTAATCTTCTGGTAGAATAATAGTAATTAATTTTGCATAGCACTTAATAGTTTATAAAATCTTTTATTTTTCCTTTGGATTGATCAGTGGCTTTCACTCCTTCTTGTTGTGGATAAATATTATACAAGCTTTGTATGTCATTTATCTTTCTTGAACCATACTTGCATAATTAAAACTATTTTATAATAATTAAAAATAATGTATATAAAATGCATGTCATAGATGCAAGGCATAATACTTAAGACAATGTAACATTTATTATTCATATGATTATTCACATAAGGTCTACTTTATCTGATATTAGTATAGATATATTCAGTTATTTATGTTAGTGTTTATATTTATTATAGCCTGAGTGGATTTCTTATAAGTGATGTTTAGTGTTTTATTTTTGTTTTTTTAAACTCATGTGACAATCTTTACTTTTGGAGTATTTACTCTATTTAAACTTACTTTTTTCTATATTTGTTTTCTGTTTGTTTTGCCTGATTTTTGTTCTTTTACTTCCTCCTTTTGAGTTATTTTATGTTAGGCCTTTAAACTGCATTTTTTCTATTAGCTTGCTAGTGTCATGTTTTGATAGTAGTAACCCTAGAGAGTAAAAAGTGTATTCTGGATTATCTGGGTCAATTACAAATTAGCCCTCATCACTTCCCAAATCAAGAATATTAGAGAATTATAACTAAACCCCATCCCATGATGTTTGTAATATTGTTTTTGTAGACAAGTTTATATATAACACCCCAAAACACTAATACTATCTTAATTACTCAACATACACTTAGAGATTTACCTACATATTTGCTTGTTTTACCATTTCAGGCTTTTCATCTAGGTTTATTTTTCTTCTATCTGAAAAATTGTCTCCAGTATTTATTGTAATTTAGTTCTAACAACAGGTACTTTTTTATTTGCCTTTTAAAGGTTTTATCTTTTTTATCCTTGTTTTTGATGAAACAGTTGTCCAATACATGCTACTCTATTAGAGTTAGATGTAGAAATTGCACTATTTTGCTTTATCTTTATTTCTTATCACTTATACTTCTTTATTTTGTGTCACACCAGCTACTCTCTCAGCAATTTTTTTAACCAACAAAATCTTTCATTCTAAAATCTATATCTGAAGTGTATTACAAAATTAACTAATATAACTATTCAGACAAAACAATTTACAGTGAGTTCAGTAGTTCAAGGCAATACCATTCACTGAGTATGGGCTAGGTACCAAGCACTGTACTGGATATCAGCTTTTACAAATATTTTATAACAGTGTTTCAACCATAATCTGCAAAATCTAATGGTTAAAACAGACAAAAGCAAATAGTTTATAGATATATATGGTAGGCACTGGACTTTCCCTGTGGCTCAGCAGTAAAGAATCCACTTGCAACGCAGGAGTTACAGGAGACGGAGGTTAGATCCCTGGGTCAGGAAGATCCCCTGGAGGAGGACATGACAACCCACTCATCTTCTTGCTTGGAGAATCCCATGGACAGAGGAGCCTGCAGACTACGGTCCATAGTGTCACAAAGAGTCGGACACAACTGAAGTAACTTAGCACATACATGCATGGTCGTCATTATACATGAGTCCTTGAAAAGCTATCTAAAATATAGGGCCTCAGGACAATATTCAAATTTGAGTTGATTCTTTACTGAATTTTAATGTTTCATTTTTATTCTAGTTTTCCTAATATCAGTTAAAATATAGCTTTCAGGTTTAAGATAAAAAAGATTGTGCAAGACATATTTTCTAAAGTATTTTAATTCTACTGTTTCATTGGCATATTGCAGACTGCTTTTACATTTCAAACTTTGTTACTCAGGCCATTCTGCGTATCCATGATATTCCTTCTTTGCTTCTCAATGGTAAGAAAGAAATATGTAATTTTGCTTCCTGGATTCACTGGATTCTTATATACTGTAAGTGTCCATGTGTTGATTTGTTCATGTTGTTGAGGATTACCTAGAATAATATTTTCATCATTTTCCATAATATTAGAATTGCCAGACTTGAGGAATAGCTGAAAGATTTCTAGTAGCATTTGAAAGTACAGGCCAATATCACTGATGAACATGATGCAAAAATCCTCAACAAAATTCTAGCAATCAGAATCCAACAACACATTAAAAAGATCACACACCATGAACAAGTGGGCTTTATCCCAGGGATGCAAGGATTCTTCAATATCCGCAAATCAATCAATGTAATTCACCACATTAACAAATTGAAAAATAAAAGCCATATGATTATCTCAATAGATGCAGAGAAGGCCTTTGACAAAATTCAACATCCATTTATGATAAAAACTCTCCAGAAAGCAGGAATAGAAGGAACATACCTCAACATAATAAAAGCTGTATATGACAAACCCACAGCAAACATTATCCTTAATGGTGAAAAATTGAAAGCATTTCCCCTAAAGTCAGGAACAAGACAAGGGTGCCCACTTTCACTGCTACTATTCAACTTAGTTCTGGAAGTTTTGGCCACAGCAATCAGAGCAGAAAAAGAAATAAAAGGAATCCAAATTGGAAAAGAAGTAAACTCTCACTGTTTGCAGATGACATGATCCTCTACATGGAAAACCCTAAAGACTCCACCAGAAAATTACTAGAGCTAATCAATGAATATAGTAAACTTGCAGGATATAAAAGCAACACACAGAAATCCTTTGCATTCCAATACACTAATAATGAGAAAGTAGAAAAAGAAATTAAGGAAACAATTCCATTCACCATTGCAATGAAAAGAATAAAATACTTAGGAATATATCTACCTAAAGAAACTAAAGACCTATATATAGAAAACTATAAAACACTGATGAAAGAAATCAAAGAGGACACTAATAGATGGAGAAATATACCATGTTCATGGACCAGAAGAATCAATATATTGAAAAAGAGTATACTACCCAAAGCAATCTACAAATTCAATGCAATCCCTATCACGCTACCAGCGATATTTTTCACAGAACTAGAACAAATAATTTCAAGATTTGTATGGAAATACAAAAAACCTCGAATAGCCAAAGCAATCTTGAGAAAGAAGAATGGAACTGGAGGAATCCACTTGCCTGACTTCAGGCTCTACTACAAAGCCACAGTCATCAAGACAGTATGGTACTGGCACAAAGACAGAAATATACATCAATGGAACAAAATTGAAAGCCCAGAGACAAATCCACACTCATATGGACACCTTATCTTTGATAAAGGAGGCAAGAATATACAATGGAGTAAAGACAATCTCTTTAACAAGTGGTGCTGGGAAAACTGGTCAACCACTTGTAAAAGAATGAAACTAGATCACTTTCTAACACCACACATGAAAATAAACTCAAAATGGATTAAAGATCTAAATGTAAGACCAGAAACTATAAAACTCCTAGAGGAGAACATAGGCAAAACACTGTCCGACATAAATCACAGCAGGATCCTCTGTGATCCACCCCCCAGAATTCTGGAAATAAAAGCAAAAATAAACAAATGGGATCTAATTAAAATTAAAAGCTTCTGCACAACAAAGGAAAATATAAGCAAGGTGAAAAGACAGCCTTCTGAATGGGAGAAAATAATAGCAAATGAAGCAACTGACAAAGAATTAATCTCAAAAATATACAAGCAACTCCTATAGCTCAATTCCAGAAAAATAAACGACCCAATCAAAAAATGGGCCAAAGGACTAAATAGACATTTCTATGGATGGCTAACAAACACATGAAAAGATGCTCAACATCATTCATTATTAGAGAAATGCAAATCAAAACCACAATGAGGTACCACTTCGCACCAGTCAGAATGTCTGCAATCCAAAAGTCCTCAAGCAATAAGTGCTGGAGAGGGTGTGGAAAAGGGAACCCTCCTACACTGTTGGTGGGAATGCAAACTAGTACAGCCACTATGGAGAACAGTGTGGAGATTCCTTTAAAATTGCAAATAGAACTGCCTTATGACCCAGCAATCCCACTGCTGGGCATACACACCAAAGAAACCAGAATTGAAAGACACATGTACCCCAATGTTCATTACAGCACTGTTTATAATAGCCAGGACATGGAAGCAACCTAGATGTCCATCAGCAGATGAATGGATGAGAAAGCTGTGGTACATATACACAATGGAGTATTACTCAGCCATAAAAAGAATTCATTTGAATCAGTTCTAAAGAGATGGATGAAACTGGAGCCGATTATACAGAGTGAAGTAAGCCAGAAAGAAAAACACCAATACAGTATACTAACGCATATATATGGAATTTAGAAAGATGGCAATGATGACCCTGTATGCAAGACAGCAAAAGAGACACAGATGTGTATAGTGGACTTTTGGACTCAGAGGGAGAGGGAGAGGGAGGGATGATTTGGGAGAATGACATTGAAACATGTATACTATCATGCAATAAATGAATCGCCAGTCTATGTCCAATACAGGATATAGGATGCTTGGGGCTGGTGCATGGGGATGACCCAGAGAGATGTTATGGGGAGGGAGGTGGGAGGGGTTCATGTTTGGGAATGCATGTACACCCGTGGTGGATTCATGTCAATGTATGGCAAAACCAATACAGTATTGTAAAAGTAAAATAAAGTAAAAATAAAAATTAAAAAAAGAAAGTTTCTGAAGTAAAAAACTCAAGCAATAAAATTGGATAAATTAATTGTAATTGAAAAAAACAATTAGAGACAGATATGTCTTTAAAAAAAAAATAAGCAAGAGAGAAATGCCTATCAGTCTGTCAAATGAGATTGTTTTAGACACATATCAGGTTGCATATAAACACTAGCCTGTAATGTCAAAGGGAGGAAGTTACTGGTCTCCTGTTGCTTCCTAACTTCAATACATGATTCTCTAATCTTTTGTTCAAAAGTATAGAATTACTACTGTAAATCAATATTCCAGTTGAAAATTATGAAAGTTGAATTATTTCTACAACATCATCTGTAGGCTTATAAACAGTTCATCAGAACATTATTATAAATTTAAGGTCAAGAAAAGTTTCAATAGAATTATGATATAAATGACATTTAATTTGATCTGATTAATACAAAAATATTGAAGGATCAGGATAACCTTTAATTTTAAAGCAATATATCAAATGGGCTAAGCTTGTGGTTCAGCTGATAAAGAATCTGCCTGCAACGAGGGAGACCTAGGTTCGATTCTGGGTTGGGAAGATCCCCTGGAGAAGGGAATGGCTACCCATTCCAGTATTCTGGCCTGGAGAATTCTATGGACTGTATAGTCCATGGGGTCACAAAGAGTCAGACATGACTGAGTGACTGTCACACACACACACAATGTATCAAATAAGGTATCATGTTAAAATATATTAGTATTTCAAATTTAAATGTTCAGAAATTATGGATTTTATCGGACACTGACCACAGATTTTGCATTCTACCTCTAGTGATTAATATACACTATATCTTTTCTCCTTGGACTAAAAGAACATTTTTAAAAAATAGTCCATTAATATGATGCTTTTCACCATATTTTTCTTGTTACTAGTTTTTCTTAATTTTCTTCAGACCTTTAGATGTTAAAATGGATATTAGTTATAACTAATCATATCCCATGAACCATATATGCTCTGTGTCTTTTGGTATAATTCGAATGCCTTTGAATAATCCAAAAGCTTTTTAAAGTCAATAGTCTCTCCAGACTGTTTAATAGGTTTTCTAAATAAATTGTAATATTGTTTTTTATTTTGTATTATTCTTTTCCTCAGGCTTCCCAGGTGGCTCAGTGGGTAAAGAATCTGTTTGTGATGCTAGAGATGCAGGAAATGTGGGTTTGATCCCTGAGTTGGGAAGATC
This sequence comes from Ovis aries, assembly GCF_016772045.2. NCBI lineage: Eukaryota > Metazoa > Chordata > Mammalia > Artiodactyla > Bovidae > Ovis > Ovis aries. The sequence goes on along the minus strand of NC_056062.1, from coordinate 64,010,020 downwards.
CCCTGGAGGAGGGCACGCCAACCCACTCAAGTATTCTTGCCTGGAAAATCTGATGGAGGAGGAGCCTGGAAGGCTACAGTCCATAGGGTCGCAAGAGAGTGGGACATGACTGAAGCGAGCAGCTACACATGCATTCCTTTCCTCTTTAAATAAAATGCCATCTACTTTTATATCAGTCATCTCATTAACTTAATTGCCTTTAATATTCAGTGGCTTGTATTATTCAGAAAGTAAACTTTGGATTTGTTTAGAACTGGCCCTATGCACCCCACTCCAGTACTCTTGCCTGGAAAATCCCATGGATGGAGGAGCCTGGAAGGCTGCAGTCCATGGGATTGCTGAGGGTCAGACACAACTGAGCGACTTCACTTTCACTTTTCACTTTCATGCATTGGAGAAGGAAATGGCAACCCACTCCAGTGTTCTTGCCTGGAGAAGCCCAGGGATGGGGAAGCCTGGTGGGCTGCCACCTATGGGGTCGCATAGAGTCAGACATGACTGAAGTGACTTAGCAGCAGGCCTTATCACTTAACAACTTTGTGATCCTGGGAAATTTAATTACTCTGAGACTCAGTTTGCTGGTCTGCAAATTAAGAACAATAATACATTTAGCTTAAAAATTCTTGTGAAGATTAGCAAGCATATATAGCTCCTAGAAAACTAGAAAAGTGACTATTATTTAATCTTCGAAAAATTATATCAGTTATGTCTGTCTGGCTTTGAATCTGCCTTTTAAAAGATCTTTAAACTTATTCAAGCTCTAGAATATTTGTAAAATCTATAGGAATATTAGTTTATATTCCTTTTGATGACATAGAGACTTTATATATATATATATATATATATAATATTATAATTTAAGGTAATGAACTGTATTTTTGTATAATTTTCACAGTGTCCTAATGATTATATGAATGTGTGAGTAAAAGTGTATTCCATTATAAATTTAAGATTACTTGTACTAAATTCAGAAATGTCTCCAGGTTGGTTATTCCTTTCCCCCACTAAAATGTCTCTGCTTCCTTTGCTATACTACTTGAGAGGGGGGCTGTAAAGTACATCACCAGCCCTTGCCTTCTGCTCAACCTGCTTCAGTTTGAGTTTGGCCAATGTGAGGCATGGCAGAAGATAAAAGTTTAAGAGAAGAGAAAAGGTCATTGTAATCATTGCCTTACACATTCCATATAGGGTACTGGCCATAACTGCCAAACTCTTCTGCCTTTCTTGGAAGCAACTCAGTTTGCACAACAGTAAACTCATTATATTCTCTTCATACCTTCAGCCCTAGAGCCCACCCAGTATTCTGCTGAGAAGAATTTCCCAACAGTGGTATGGAGAATTGAAGTTTGCAAAGAATATTGTGATTCCACTGATTTGAGGAGGAAGATTTCAGAGTTCAGGGCAAACAGAGCAACTAGATTTTGTGGAATGGAGCATGGAGAAGATAGAGTTGTGCAGAGAGGGGTAACCAGAAGTCCATCTGTATATTCACTTAAATTGATGGCTTCAGTTCAATTCAGTTCAGTTGCTCAGTTGTGTCTGACTTTTTGCGACCCCATGAATCACAGCATGCCAGGCCTCCCTGTCCATCACCAACTCCCGGAGTTCACTAAAGTCATGTCCATTGAGTCCATGATGCCATCCAGCCATCTCATCCTCTGTCGTCCCATTCTCCTCCTGCCCCCAATCCCTCCCAGCATCAGAGTCTTTTCCAATGACTCAACTCTTCGCATGAGGTAGCCAAAGTATTAGAGTTTCAGCTTCAGCATCAGTCCTTCCAATGAACACCCAGGACTGGTCTCCTTTAGGATGGACTGGTTGGATCTCCTTGCAGTCCAAGGGAATCTCAAGAGTCTTCTCCAACACCACAGTTCAAAAGCATCAATTTTTCGCCATTCAGCTTTCTTCACAGTCCAACTCTCACATCCATACGTGACCACTGGAAAAACCATAGCCTTGACTAGATGGACCTTTGTTGGCAAAGTAATATCTCTGCTTTTGAATATGCTGTCTAGGTTGCTCATAACTTTCCTTATAAGCAGTGTCTTTTAATTTCATGGCTGCAATCACCATCTGCAGTGATTTTGGAGCCCAGAAAAATAAAGTCTGACACTGTTTCCACTCTTTCCCCATCTATTTCTCATGAAGAGATGGGACCAGATGCCATGATCTTAGTTTTCTGAATGTTGAGCTTTAAGCCAACTTTTTACTCTCCTCTTTCACTTTCATCAAGAGACTTTTTAGTTCCTCTTCACTTTCTGCCATAAGGGTGTTGTCATCTGCATATCTGAGGTGACTGATATTTCTCCTGGCAGTCTCGATTCCAGCTTGTGCTTCTTCCAGCCCAGCATTTCTCATGATGCATTCTGCATATAAGTTAAATCAGCAGGGTGACAATATACAGCCTTGACGTACTCCATGACAATGCTATAGATGCACAGAGTAAGACCATCCAAGAATTGTCATGTAACAGCTGCTTTGTCATCTACTGCTGGAACAGAGAATGTAGACTTTGATCAGCATCAGGGAAGGAATTATCAACAGATCATTAGAACACTCATCTCCCTAGAGTAGCATAATCTAATTAACATATTGTTACTCAGATGGTAAAGTGTCTGCCTAAAATGCAGGAGACCCGGGTTCAATCCTGGGGTCAGAAAGATCTCCTGGAGAAGGAAATGGCAACCCACTCCAGTATTCTTGCCTGGAAAATCCCATGGACAGTAGAACCTGGTAGGCTACAGTCCATGGGGTCACAAAGAGTCAGACACGACTGAGCAACTTCACTTTCACTTTCACTATCCAACTGATATACTAGGAGCCTTGGCAAGATGAGCCCACATTGTAGAATAATATATACTCCCAACCTACCCCAGTGAAACCTAAAGTTGAACTTTGACTGGGACACTAAGTTTAGAGACTGAGTCCTGAAAAGTTACAGGGCTGGCAAACATTTTGAGCTTTCCATAGATCACAAATATAAAAACTATAAAATAAGAAATCAAAACTACTAAAGTTCAAGGTGACAAGAAAATAAGTCACTTCCCTTCTATATCAAGAATTACTAGTCTTTGGAAGAAGATAACATAATCCAGTCTCTAATAGATATTATTTCTGAAGTCCAACAATCAATCAAAATTTACTGTTCGTGCATTTTATAGTCAATCATAGCTGGAGTAAGGAACAGCTGTCAAGTATTATTTATGTTTTAAAATTTCCAATATCTATTACTGTGCAAAGTACACAGGTACAAATTGAGAAATATTAAAGTTTTTAAAAAATAATACCCAATAATAATACCCAATAATTTTATAGCTATCTTAAGATTCAGAAAACAGAAATATAAATAGTTTGATTAATATACCTTAATTTTCCACACATTATAGCAATTTTATATTGAATAGCTATACACATATCACATACTTTGTTAGGTCTATAGGCTTTTTTTTAAGGAGTTCAAATTACATGCACTTGAAAAATAGATTTATAAATCCATGTTTGCTTAAAAATAAAGTGAAAGTCTACTTTTTTTTTTAAAGATCAATGATTTTTGTTTTCCAATTTTGTGGTATCATAGAGGGTGATGGAATGCCTAGTAGCAATGTACCCATAGGTTCAATTATAGCATTAATTTTTCTTAAATCAGTTAACATTCTCCATTTCCCAGACTTCTTCTTAATAACAAAGACAGGAGAATTCCAAGGACTAGTAGTTGAGGCAATATGATTAAGAGATAATTGTTTCTCTACTAGCTGTTCAACTTTTCTTTTTTAAAAATTTATTTTAATTGGAGGCTAATTACTTTACAATATTGTGGTGGTTTTTGCCATACATTCACATGAATCAGCCATGGGTGTACATGTGTTCCCAACCCTGACCCTCCTTCCCACCTCCTTCCCCTATCCCATCCCTCAAGGTCATCTCAGTGCACCAGCCCTGAGCACCCTATCTCATGCATCGAACCTGGATTGGCAATCTATTTCACATATGATAATATGCATGTTTCAATGCTATTCTCTCAAATCATCCCACCCTTGCCTTCTTCCACAGAGTCCAAAAGTCTGTTTACATCTGTGTCTCTTTTGCTGTCTTACATATAAGGTCATTGTTACCATCTTTCTAAATTCCATATATATGTGTTAATATACTATACTTGTGTTTTTCTTTCTGACTAACTTCGCTCTGTATAATAGGTTCCAATTTCATCCACCTCATTAGAACTGATTCAAATGACTTAAAAGTTTTCACACAATGAAGGAAACTATAAGCAACGTGAAAAGACAGCCTTCAGAATGGGAGAAAGTAATAGCAAATGAAGCAACTGACAAAGAATTAATCTCAAAAATATACAAGCAATACCTGCAGCTCAATTCCAGAAAAATAAACGACCCAATCACAAAATGGACCAAAGAACTAAACAGACATTTCTCCAAAGAAGACATACAGATGGCTAACAAACACATGAAAAGATGCTCTACATCACTCATTATCAGAGAAATGCAAATCAAAACCACAGTGAGGTACCATCTCACACCAGCCAGAATGGCTGCTATCAAAAAGTCTACAAACAATAAATGCTAGAGAGGGTACAGAGAAAAAGGAACCCTCTTACACTGTTGGTGGGAATGCAAACTAATACAGTCACTATGGAGAACAGTGTGGAGATTCCTTAAAAAAACTGGAAATAGAACTGCCATACGACCCAGCAATACCACTGCTGGGCGTACACACTGAGGAAACCATAATTGAAAGGCACACATGTACCCCAATGTTCATCGCAGCACTGTTTATAATGGCCAGGATGTGGTAGAAACCTAGATGTCCATCCGCAGATGAATGGATAAGAAAGCTGTGGTACATGTACACAATGGAATATTACCCAGCTATTAAAAAGAAAGTCTACTTCTTATTGTAATAATCCCACATAAACTATGGCTCCCTAATCTTTTATTTTATTCATATAAACTTTGTATGTGATATTTACATTATATTTAACTAATTAAATATATTTATATTACATTTAACTATCATTTGAGCATCAGACTAACAAAAAGTGCAGCAAGTATTGTGAAATAAATATAAGAAAATTTAGCATAGAAAGATGGAGTTTCATATTCCAACAATTTGTGTTTATACATCCATGAACAAATCAAATTGTCTTTCTCTCACTACTAAAATAAAAGATAAATTATTAATATCAATTACATAAAATTAGATCTGCAATGAGCAAGAGAATATAAGTTAAAATAACTTTACTAAGTTTCATTATCTTTAGGTAGAATAATAGTAATTAATCTTGCATAGCACTGTATAGTTTATAAAATTTTTATTATTTTATCTTTAGGTTGATCAATGGCTTTTACTCACTCTTGCTATAGATAAATATTATACAGGTTTGTTATGTCATTTTTCTTCCTTGGACCAAACTTTTATAATTAAAATCATGTAAAATTAGTTTATAAGAATTAGAAGTAATGTATATAAAGTATCGATCATAGTTATAAGGCATAGTACTTAAGGCAGCATGATATTTTTATTAATATGGTATTCACAAATATTGATAAATATCAGAACAAGGGGTAAATCTGTAAATCCAAGCTGTTTTAGCATTACATTTAAGACAGAAACTATGAAAAATAAAGTGATAATGGCCTTCTGTTTAAACTTGAATAAAGATTTCTCAGGCTTTCCTTAAAAGTACAATCTTATTATGCTAGCTAAAATAACTATAATGCAAATTATAAAGCCACTTTATTACATAAACATCAAAATTCCCCTTAATAAATGTATATAAAATATAAAATAATAAAAAGTTGTGTACTAAATATTATATTTGATGTATAGGCTTGTTAGGAAATTTCAAAAGTTGAAAAGACAAAGATTAATACAATTTGTCATAAATTTGGGATGCTTACCCAATATAAAAGATTCTCCTGAAAGTCTCATAGAATATAGATCCAGCATGATATAGTCCAGTGGAATTAGGATCAAATTACTTACATTCCTTGGATCATGGAGAAAGTAATGGAGTTTCAGAAAAACTACTTTTGCTGAGTTTCAGCATCTACTTTTGCTTCATTGACTATGCTAAACCTTTGACTGTGTGGCTCACAACAAACTAGGGAAAATTCTTAAAGAGGTGGCAGTACCAGACCACCTTCCCCATCTCCTGAGGAACCTATATGTGGGTTAAGAAGCAATAGTTCGAACGAGACATGAAACAACTGACTGGTTGAAAATTGGAAAAAGAGTACAACAAGGGTATATATTATTGCTTATTTAACTTCTATGCAGAGTACATCATATGAAATGCCAGGCTAGATGAATCACAAGCTAGAATCAAGATTGCCCAGAGAAATATCAACAGCCTCAGATATGCAGATGGTATCACTCTAATGGCAGAAAGTGATGAAGAGCCAAGCCTCTTGATGAAGGTAAAAGAGGAGAGTGGAAAAAGCTAGCTTGAAATTCAGTATTTAACAAATGAAGATCATAGCATCTGGTCCCATTACTTCAGAGCAAAGAGAAGGGTAAAAGTGGAAGCAGTGACATATTTTCTTTTCTTGGGCTCCAATATCACTGCAGATAGTGATTGGAGCCATGAAATTAAACGATGCTTGCTCCTTGGAAGGAAAGCTATTACAAACCTAGAAAGTGTATTGAAAAGCAGAGAAAACACTTTGCAAAGGTCTGTTTATAGTCAAAGCTATTGTTTTCTTGGTAGTCATGTACAGGTATAAGATTTGGACTATAAAGAAAGCTGAGTGTTGAAGAATTGCTTTTCATTTGTGGCTCTGGAGATTTGGGAGTCCCTTGGAATTCAAGGATATCAAACCAGTCAATCCTAAAGGAAATCAACTCTGATATTCATTAGAAAGAGTGATACTGAAGCTGAAGCTCCAATACTTTGGCCACCTGATGCGAAGAGCTGTTTGGAAAAGACCCTGATTCTGGGAAAGAGTGAAGGCAAAAGGAGAAAGAAGCAGCAGGTGAGATGGCTAGATAGCATCACTGACTCAATGGACTTGATCTGAGCAAACTCAGAGAGTTAGTGGAGGACAGAGGAGCCTGGCATGCTAAGTCCATGAGGTCGCAAAGAGTTGGACATGACTTAATGACTGAAGAAGTACAACAAAACTCACTGTTATATTTAAAATAGGTAACCAACAAGGACGTACTTTAGCACAATGGAAATCTGTTCAAGGTTATGTGGCAGCCTGGATGGGAGAGGAGTTTGAGGGAGAATGGATATGGGTGGTATATATATGGCTAAGTCCCTTTGCTATTCACCTGAAACTATCACAGCATTGTTTATCACCTCTACCCTATATAAAATACAAAGTTAAAAAAAGCAAAAAACAAAAATTCTTCACTTACCGTTTACTTCTTTTAGAAAATATGTCTAGTCTTGTGATTTGCTTTTATTTATTTTAAGCATGTCTCCTGTAATAACTCATTTATTCCTCCCAGCAGCCCTATCCTGTACTGTGCTTCAACATCCCTATAAAGTAGCCTTGAAATTTTTTCAATTTTCAGTTGAGAAAACAAGCATATGAGAAAAAAAAAAAAAGTAATTAAGAGTAATTGCCCAGATCGCAGTGTGCTAAAGTGGCTGAGTTGGGATTTGAAATCACACACTTTGGCTCCAGAATTTGAATTTCCATAAATAAGTTCTTTGCTTTTTTTTTTTTTTTTTTACTTTCTGTACTTTTTTTTTACTATGCTGATTAGATCACTGGTTTTTCATTTTTGTTCTAAGTTATTTCCATCTTCTTCTCACTACCCACACTTAGTTGTTATCTGGTAGGATATATTTTTTCTTAATTTTCTATATTCTTTCGTTCAAATTTTCTAAAATTTGAATAGTTATTTGACCCCTCTTGGTAGGTTAATTTTATGATTTTCCATCCCCCTTCTCCTTTAATTTCTTCTCTGATAAGAAATACAGCAAACTTCTTTAGACCATAAATATAAGATGAATGGGCTCAGAAAATTTTTAGGTTGGCTTTTCAAAATGCAGCTAGAAATTGAGGAATCAAAAAGTTCTTCTCATTCTTATGTCACAATTCAAAGGAGTGTTTTTCTGATGGAAAAACTAGTTGACAAGTACCAAGAAAATTAGATTTAAAAAAAAAAAAAATGAAGCCCTGTGTGTATAACACCACAAGAGTAATTATATACAAGGTAACTTTTTCAGAATGCATTTGTGTTATTTAAACAGCTGTGACTTTCTGATTTTTATATTTTACCTTGTCTTATCAGAGTAAACTTGACACAATTTAGTCTAGAATTATTCAATTTCCTATCTCCAATCAAGTACTACATATACACTACCATATGGAAAATAGTTAGCTAGTGGGAATTTGCTGCATGACTCAGGCAGCTCAAACCAGTGCTCTGTGACAATGTAGAGGGGTAGAATAGGATGGAGGGTGGGAAGAAGGGCCGAGAGAGGAGACATATATATTCCTATGGCTGATTCATGTTGATGTATGGCAGAAACCAACACAATATTGTAAAGCAAATATCCTTCAAATAAAATTACATAAATTAAGAAAATAACTGTGAGGAATATACAAGATAATCAACATAAAGCAGAGAAATTATAAAATGATTTATACTTGTGTGGCAATGAATATTGCTGTAATGAATTTCATGCTTTGCCACAATGAATGTTACAAAGAGATATTCTTTTCTCTATTTTTTATAGAAAATGTACAGTTTGGTGTACCAGTGGAAAAATACCAAGATTTTTGTGGTGTCTGACATTTAACTTGTTTTTTCATCATTTCTTCTTTATGATAAAATTAGCATACTCCAGGCAATGAAATTCTTCTGAGTTATTATATTTGAGGGTACCATGAATTCAATCACCCTTCTCATACTTGACAACATTTAGAGGTTCTTAAAATCCTCCAGACATGAGCTGCCTGTCATGCATTTTACCTGAACACTTCTATTTAAAAAAAAAAAAAAAAGTATTTTTTTTTTTTTTTTTGCAAGAAAGCACTGAGCTGGAAAGAGCAGGAAAAATATTTCTATATCAGTAAAGTAACTGAAAAGCTTTCATGGTTATATTTTCCTATCTTCCTTTTGACACATTTTTTTTCATTGAAGAAGCAATAATATGATTTCCCTTTTTTATTCTTCTTATTGCTACCCAACACATCTTAACCTAGTGCTAATATTAGCTGTTCTGGTTATTATCTCCTTCCACACCTCCCTGCTCTTCCTTTAGGCCTGGAGTCACTATTTGCTTTAGAAGGAACAGTAACATTGAAAGGGTATAAAGGTGAAAAACAGGCCTTTTGTGAGTCCAAAGAATGGTTATAGCCCTTGGCACATCAGCAAACAAATCACAAGGACTTCTGAATTCTATCACAGGCTTTCTTTCTTTTGTGGTATGGAAAGCAGCAGTGTGAGTGACAGTTAAGAGGATATTACCGTTTTGGGGACAAAACTCTGCAGGTGACGTAGTGCAGAGGAATAAAGGAAGTAAAATATAAGTTAGTTGTCTTGCATCAGTTTTCACACCACTGAAAATGTATTTTAGTTTAAGAGCTATAATAGTCCAACTCCAACCTGCTGACAGATGGCTGTTAGCAAGAAAATATATGAGACTTACTGTCAAGATACAAACTTTCATTTTAAACAAAGAACATTTTCTAAAGAGTATTTTAAAGAATGATGAAAATAAAAAGAAATGATATTTACTACATATATTTTGCAAAAATTATCTGAGAGCTCAAAACAGGGTTTCAGTTGGCAAAAGGGAGATAACTAAATTTCCTAGGTGTGAATATAAAGAATGATAAAAATAAAGAGACATGGTATTAACTACATACATTGTACAAAGATTATCTGAGAGCTCAAAGCAGAGCTTCAGTAGTCAAAGGGGAGATAACGAAATTTCATAGGTGTGTATACTTCCAAGAATAAACTTAATCCTTAGGAAAAAGGGTTGATGTTGGGCTTGAGCGTTGCATGGATGAAAGAGCCTATTGAAAATGGCAATGGTTACAAGTTAAGTGCAACTGAGAAAGACAGTCACTTCTGATTTTCTAACCAGGAAACTAGAAAAGAAGGGTGAGAGTAATTTTAATATGCTATGATCATAATATGCATTTAACTTACTGTCTATATCTATTATTTAGGGCTTTGGATTTTCATTAATAAGATTAAAAGTCATTATTAGTTAATATGTGTATCCAGTTCTCTTTAAAGAATTTTATATGCATGACCTTTATTTATAGTTTTTACTATACTTACCATTGTTATCCTCATTTTACAGAAAAGCCAGTAGAGGCACAGGGAATTTATATAATTTATTAATAATGCACAGCATTAATAGGTAGTGGACTGCTATATGAAACAGAGGCGGAGTGAACCCATGGCCCCTACTCTTAAACAATTAGTACAACTTCATAATTAAGCTATGAAGTTATTATGAATGCTAAGATTTCTCTCTTTACCAGAGCACATAGCTTTGGAAGCAAAGGGTGAGGATTAAAAGAGATACCTTGATATCAGGAGTAACAGAGTCAACCCAGTAGATCAAGGGGGAAGGTGTATGTGGCAGGGAGAGGAGTGGGAAGCTACATCCAGATTGTCCTCATATTCAATTAAAAACATTAAGTCTTCTGAATACATAACATAGCTGAACCAAAAAAATTAGTCATGGAATGCTCAAGAACACAGGTTATTTTTGGTTTTGCCCTGCTTTGTGTTTTTGCTTTGTTTTTGGTGTTTTGTACATGTGTTTGTGTGTGTGTGTGTGTGTCTGTGTGTTTCAGGGTTACATTTATTATAAGTTATCCTCTTCTATTTTAGGCTTACATGTATTATACAGAATTTTTAGTGCAATTATAAACTGCATTCATTTAAAAGCCCTTCAACACTATGCAGTGCAGTAGATTCCATATAATTCTGCCTTCTTCAAATAAATGCTTTTCTGTATAAGTATGAAATGTATTTGTTAATTTCAAATCCTAAATAATGTTTCTAATTTACTACTATTTGATTTAAAATATAGGAACCCAAGTTGGAATGTTCATCATGAAAAACTTAAAGGGAGAGGAAGAATGCTAGAGTTCTTCAGTCTTTTTAAAATAAAGTAGTTATCAAAGAAATGACTCCTCAGAGCCTCACAATTAAATATTTTTGGACTGGAGTAGAAAGGATTCCTTATTGACTTCCTCAAATTAATGACTCTTCATCTTCCATCATTTGTTTTATGTACTCCATCTATCAGAATCTAACATTGACCTAAGTTTGTACCAAATGGACATATAAACCACTCCTTTTAATGTTTGTAATTGAAAAATACTAGGCTATCAGGAGATTTATTTCTCTGTGTGGTGGTTATAAAATTTGTCTTACAGCAAAAGAATTGCTAGTCCATGAAATTTTATCATTGCTATTGAAACTGAAGAAGTAAAATACAAGAAATAGATGCTTAATGCACATGTAGTGATACCTAGACCATATTTCTCTAATAGTCATATACAAAGAAAAATATTTCTATGAAGCTGTATTAAGTTGTCATTCTGAGGGATAACTCATTTTATAAATTTTCATATTACTATATGCCCTTAAGCTGGCATTATCATCAAGGAGGATAATAGAGAAAGAAAAATATCTACTTTCAGAAATGGTCTATGAAATAGGTCAGTGCAAATGATGGAGTATGGTAGAAAATCTATGAATATTGATAATTTCTCTCATTCCTTCATACTACTGCTATTGCTGCCTTCAAGAAGTGAAATCTCTCTGGGTCATCCCCATGCACCAGCCCCAAGCATGCTGTATCCTGCATCAGACATAGACTGGTGATTCGATTCTTACATGACCCAGAGAGATGTTATGGGGAGGGAGGTGGGAGGGGGTTCATGTTTGGGAATGTATGTAAGAATTAAAGATTTTAAAATTATAAAAAAAAAAGTAACCAAAAAATAAAAAAAATAATAAATAAATAAAATTTAAAAAAATAAATCCAAAAAAAAAAAAAAAAAGAAAGAAGTGAAATCTGTTTCTCCTCTTTGATGAGGTAGGCTGTATGAAATGTTTTTTCCCATAGAATGCAGCTGAAGTAAGTCTGTTCCAGTTCTAGGCCTAGCTTTTGATAAGCCTCAGAATTTCCAGTTTTAGTCTTGGAGCTGTAAACCACCACATTAGAAGTTGAAATCCTTGCTGTAAAGAGACACAGCCTTTCTAGCCATCCTGGGAGAGGTTTAGGGCTTGTATGTAAAAGTATTTTGGATGTTGTAGTCCCAGCCTGGGTCCTAGGCAGCCCAGACAACCTCATACAAAAAATAATCAACAAGCAGAGCCTGGAGAGCCCAGAAAATGATGAACGATAATATATCAGGACTTCCCTAATAGCTCAGCAGTAAAGAATCTGCCTGCCAATGCAGGAAACATGGCTTCAATCCCTGGGTCAGCAAAATCACCTGGAGAAGGAAATGGCAACCCACTCCAATATCCTTGCCTGAGAAATCCCATGATCGGAGGAGCTTGGTGGGCTATGGTCCATGAGGTCACAAAAGAGTCAGGCATGACTTAAGGACTAAACAACAACAGCAAATACATCATTATGTTCTAAGATACTAAGCTTCGGGTTAGTGCCAAGAATGCTAGCAAATATAGCTTCTTTGATGAAAGGGTGAATAATGTAAAATGGATAATGCTTGTGAAAATATTTGACAAATTTGAAAGTATTTTACAAATATTATTTTGATGATTTCTCCATCACAGTGTGCAAAATAGTTCCTAGAAAAATTGACTGAAACCCAAAAGAGTTAAATAAATAAAACTCAGGATGAGGGGAAAGTGATTATACATACATAAAACAGAATTATGCCTGAGAGTTGCGTGTAAAATAAATATTAAAATAAAATATACTTATTATATACATATATTTATTTCTAAAATGAGTTATAAAAACTTTATGCTGCTGTTTAAGAAATAATGAAAATAAAAATATGTTAGTCTCTTTTTCAGCATTAGATAATAGAAACATAAAGAAAATGAAGAGAAAATAATTAAACCTAAAGAATTAACTTCAAACTCTTCATAGAGGTTCCAGACCCTAAAATAAAGATATTTCTCCAAATGCAGTATGATAAGATCTTCTACTATAAGCTATACAATCCATGGAATTCTCCAGGCCAGAATACTTGAGTGGGGTAGCTTTTCCCTTCTCCAGGGGATCTTCCCAACCCAGGGATAGAACACAGGTCTCCCACATTGCAGGCAGATTCTTTACCAGCTGAGCCACAGGGAAGCCCAACTATAAATTAGGAAGAATTCTATTTAGAGAGAGAATAATTACTGTTCAGATAAACTTAAGCAAGTCACTTACATTCACTGAGAAGTATTAATTCTCAATGAATGCTAAGTATTTAGTCACTTTCTTAATGTCACTTAAAACTAGTCCCTTCGCATTGAGAGAGTAACATTGAGACATATACATTACCTTATGTAAAACGCATAGCTAGTAGGAAGTTGCTGTATAGCACACTGTCAAACCAGTGCTCTATGAGAACCTATAGGGATGAGACAGGGCAGGGGGTGGGAGGGAGGTTCTGGAGGAAGGGGAAATCTATATACTTATGGCTGATTCACATTGCTGTATGGTGGAAACCAACAGGACATTGTAAAGCAATTATCCTCTAATTAAAACAACAACAACAACAACTTGCTAATTTAATAAAAATATTGTTGTTTAAAAAACAAGCAAACCAGTCCCTTCTTTTCAACCTCACTTACAAGGTAAAGATCAGGCCCTTCCAGTTTCTCTTATGTATAAATAAATAGGGCTAAAGAGCCCCTATTCTCCCACCTTATGTTTAACTCTTTTCTAATTTATTTCTAATTCGTAATTTGCCTCTTTCTAAAACATAGATAAATTTGTGTTACCTAATATTCTTCAGTGACATTCCATTATCTAAAGAATAAAGTCCGTGTTTGGCATGACTTCCAGCCATCTAGGCACTGATTTTCTTTTTTTTCCTTCCTCCAAATTCAGTTTGTGCCATCCCTCTTCACAAACATAGACTCCAGTCATATTAAGCCTCTCTGCTTTTGCATCTGCTGCTTCTTCTCCCTAAATTTTCCTTTCCCATTTAGATCTAATATCTATGTACTTAAAAAAAAAAGGGGATACCCATTGTCTAACAATGCCCCACACTCAAGTCTGAACCATTTACCATAAGTTTATGCTACCATAGCACTTGGCGTGCATATACATCGTAGTATTTACCACACCTCATTAGTGTGCTTCCTAGTTACTGGAGGACAGCTTTTAGATCCTTATCCCCATACCCAGCTTAGTGTCAAGAATGCTAGCAAATATAATGCTTCCTGGCTGAATGGGTGAATAATGTATGAAATGTATAATGATTGTGAAAATACCTGACAAATTTGGAAGTATTTTGCAAACATTATTTTGATGATTTCTCCATCACAGGTTGCAAAAATAGTTCCTAGAAAAATTGACTGAAACCCAAACGAGTTAAATAAATAAAACTCAGAATAAGGGGAAAGTGATTATACATACATAAAACAGAATTATGCCTGAGGGTTGCCAGTAAAATAAATATAAAAACAAAATATATTTATTATATATACATATAAATTTGTTTCTAAAATGAGTATAAAAATAACTTTATGCTGTTGGTCAAGTCTGTATATTGTTACCCTGCTTATTTAACTTATATGAAGAGTACATCATGAGAAACGCTGGACTGGGAGAAACACAAGCTGGAATCAAGATTGTGGGGAGAAATATCAATAACCTCAGATATGCAGATGACACCACCCTTATGGCAGAAAGTGAAGAGGAACTAAAAAGCCTCTTGATGAAAGTGAAAGAGGAGAGTGAAAAACTTGGCTTAAAGCTCAACATTCAGAAAACCAAGATCATGGCATGCGGTCCCATCACTTCATGGGAAATAGATGGGGAAACAGTGAAAACAGTGTCAGACATTATTTTTTGGGGCTCCAAACTCACTGCAGATGGTGACTGCAGCCATGAAATTAAAAGACACTTACTCCTTACAAGAAAAGTTATGACCAACCTAGATAGCATATTCAAAAGCAGAGACATTACTTTGCCGACTAAGGTCCGTCTAGTCAAGGCTATGGTTTTTCCAGTGGTCTCGTATGGATGTGAGAGTTGGACTGTGAAGAAAGCTGAGCACCGAAGAATTGATGCTTTTGAACTGTGGTGTTGGAGAAGACTCTTGAGAGTCCCTTGGACTGCAAGGAGATCCAACCAGTCCATTCTGAAGGAGATCAGCCCTAGGATTTCTTTGGAAGGAATGATGCTAAAGCTGGAACTCCAGTACTTTGGCCAACTCATGCGAAGAGTTGACTCATTGCAAAAGACTGTGATGCTGGGAGGGATTGGGGGCACGAGGAGAAGGGGACGACAGAGGATGAGATGGCTGGATGGCATCATGACTCGATGGACGTGAGTCTGAGTGAACTCCGGGAGTTGGTGATGGACGGGGAGGCCTGGCATGCTGCGATTCATGGGGTCGCAGAGTCGGACATGACTGAATGACTGAACTGAACTGAAAGACACTGGGAAATAATGAACAGAAAAATAAATGTTAGGTCTGGGAAGTAATCTTTCACCTTACCTTGCGTTCGTTAAAAAATTATTTGCAACTGGTTTATCATAGTTTTAGAAATGATTGGGGAAACAGAGTAAAAATAGATAGATTGGAATAATAAGAAGCATGTATTTAGATTAAACACTGCTTCATTTAATCATAGAATTGAATTTACTTACCTATAGAATGGGAAACTACTGAGTTGCTTTTTAAACACCAAGCATTGTACTATGTGCTTTGTAGACATTATCTAACTTAATTTTTTGCAAAATCTGTATAGCTCAGTTGGTAAAGAATCCGCCTGCAATTCAGGAGACCCCAGTTTGTTTCCTGGGTCAGGAAGATCTGCTGCATAAGGGATTAAGTACCCACTCCAGTATTCTTGGGCTTCCCTGCTGCTTCAGCTGGTAAAGAATCCAGCTGCAATGCGGGAGACCCAGGTTTGATCCCTGAGCTGGGAAGATCCCTTGGAGAAGGCTACCCACTCCCGTATTCTGTCCTGGAAAATCCCATGGACTCTACAGTCCATGGAGTCACAGAGTCGGACAAGACTGAGCACCTTTCACTTACATGTCACAGCAGACACAAATTAGCATCTTCCTTTAAAAAATGTAAATTTGAAATGGAAATGTGGAATTTGCAGATTCTATTAAGGTAAAAATTTCAAGATGAGATCATCCTGCATTAAGGTGGGCCCTAAATCCAATGTCAGGTGTCATAAGAGAAAATGAGAAAAGACACAGAGACACAGGTGAGAAGGCCATGTAGAGAGGGAGGCAGATATTAGAGTTATGCTCTCATAAACAAAGCAATACCTGGCATCACGTGAAGCCAGAGGAGATAAGACAGGATATTCCCCTGAGAGCCTTTGTAGAGAGCACAGCCCTGTCAGTACCTTAATTTCAAACTTTTGGCATCGAGAACTGAGAGAGAATAGATTTTTATTGTTGTAAACTGTCAAGTGTGTGCTAATTTGTTACCACAACCCCAGGAAACTAATATAATACCTATTTCCTGTTTCTGTACACCTGTCATGGGCAGTTCTATGCCTCAAGGCAAAGAAGCAGGTAACTTTTTTAGTTTAGATTCAGCAATTAGTGAACACTCCCTAAGATTATACCAGGAGTAGTCAAGCAAGAGGAAACAAGCAAAAATGTTGACTTGAAAGGACTTTAAAAAGAGTGTTTGCCAGACAGAAAAGAGACCAGTATGTCTGAAGTGCAGTAGGTGGTGGAGCACAGAAATTAGGCAGTTTGTGAGGAGGAAAAAGTAGCCAGATCACACAGGGCTTTGTATAATCAGTTCCATTCTCAGTTCAATGGAGAGCCATAAACTAATTTTTTATCTGGGGTAAAAAGATAAGGGACACATGCACAAAAGAAGACTTGATCTCATTTACTTCTTAAAGAGGTGATAATAAATACTGCAATATGGAGAACAAACTGGAAGCTAAAAGGGTGGAAGGAGGGAAACGAGAAAATAGGTTTTTACAATTGTCAAGGAGGGTAAGAGTGGATTTCAACTAATGGCAATGATAATGAAGACATGTATTCTTTGGGGAATTTTGTGGAGGTATTTGACTTGGTGATAGATTTGAAGAAGGAAGGAAAGTTGAAACATCAAATTTTTGCAGTAATATACCAGAGAACATAGGAGGAGTATGAAATGGAAAGGAGAGAATTAAGGAATGTTCCAAAGAGGAAGAGATTCTTGTATATATGAATGAGTGGCCTGCTTTTAATTTGTTTTTTAAAAATTGCATAAGACTGTGGGAAGCAAGAGGCTGTAGGAGAAGGGTAGATAAAAGATTTTTTCTACTAAATGTGCTTCTAACAAGACCAATTTACAGTTGAGCTATTTGCATCCCTCTGACTATAAAGAACAATAATTATATACAGCACTGAAACACTAAATTATTCAATTGCCTCAAATTTGTTAACCTCACATTCTTTTACTGTGTGCCTGTTTTAGGTCCATCCTCTACATCGAGTAATTTTTAGATTTGTTTTAAATATGGCATTATTTTATGCAGACTGAAGTTATTCAAAATTATTTCTACTTGATTCCCAGAAATATTTTTGCTTTTCTCACCAGTTCTGCACAATGACCTTATAAGGGCCCTGTTAAAGTGAACTCACTCTTTAGGCAAGGTTTCTTATCAGTTTTTCACACTTACTAGAGAGGACTTTTTTTTTTTTTCCAAATCGTGTACTAGTTCTCTATAAATAGTATTCTGTGATTTTAAGTCTTAAGCTTTTCTATTTTAAAAAATCACTGGCTGGAGTATATTTTTAAAGAGTTACTTCAGTTTTAAAAAGATATTGCATATTTTCAGCATGTCTCAGTGACCTACTTTACTTTTTCAAGCTCTCTAACTTATTTCCCTTATCTCCTAGCTTTCTCATATTATCTGCTTTCCTTTTAGCAAAACATTCTAGTTTGTTGTTATCTTTAAGAAAGGAATACAGAGTTATAAATATCCATAGGTTGTTCTTTGCACATGTATTTAAATTAATGTGAGACCACTGGATATATATGAAAAAAGATGCCAGATAAAATCAGAACATAGTGTGTCAATGGAGATAAAATACCTCCGCCATTTGTGCTATTTACATGATACTCTTATTCCTGGAGCAGAAAATGATTTCAATATGGCCTTTTTCAAAATCAGTCAACTTAGTTTTACACTCCTGAATCTGAATGCATGAGTGAAGACCTTTAATTTTTTTTAAGTGATTAAGAGGAAAGACAGTGTTTCAGCAATAATTTATTTACTCTATTTATTGGAATCTCCTTGAAGTTTTAAAAAGAATGCCTCAGGCTTATAAAAGAAAGGAAACTCATAGTATCATTTTCTGGAAAAAGAAGTTTAGATTAAGAATGGAACTAAAGTATGAAAGACCTGTATAAGTTAATGAGCGATACAGAATGATCCTCCTATATATGAATTTTTTAAAAAAAATCTCTTTTGGAGGGTGTGTTACATGTTTTAAGTCACTTCAGTCCTGTCCGACTCTTTGTGATTCTGTGGACTGTAGCCCACCAGGATCCTCTGTTCATGGGATTCTCCAGGCAAGAATACTGGAGTGGTTTGCCATGTCCTCCTCCAAGGGATCTTCCCAACCCAGGGACTGAACCTGTGTCTCTTAAGTCTCCTGCGTTGGCGAGTGGGTTCTTAACCACTAGTGCCACTTGAGTAGCCCGTTTTTGAGGAGAGAGAGGGCTATTCACCAATGACAGTGGGCATCTTCAAGATGATATAGCACAGAAACATCTTAATAGTCCCTGTTTTACTCACCAATCAAGAGTATGTGCATTCTCAAATCCTCTCCATCTCAGTATATGTCAATACTATTCTCAGAGTTGCACAAGCCAAAACTTAACAAATTTCATGAAATCTGAGATTAAATGAAAAAATAAATATTTTTTCAAAATTAATCAATATATCATTATGTATTATGTGATTTTAAATACATGTATAGCGTACAAAAATATTAAATTTAATCACATTTCACAATTCCATTTATATTCTTAAAACTATATGTGGGTTTATATAAATAAATTCACATCTCAAAAAATATATATTTATTCAAAAAGTACTTTCAATTGTGAAGAAAAAGTCAGAAAGATCAGAGCAGTTCTCATTTGCTCAATTACCTTCCAAAATTTCTTGAGAGACAATTGTGTTAGTAACTCAGTTGTCTGACTCTACGATCCCATGGATTGTAGCCTGCTAGGCTTCTCTGTCCATGGAATTCTCCAGGCCAGAATACTGGATTGGGTTGCCATTCCCTTCTCCATGAGAGACAGTAAGCACTCAGTTAAGCTGTACTGAATGAATGAAATAAATGAATACTTTAATCAACAAATAAACTGCATATACTTATTTTCACTAAGAATATGGGCTTTCCTTGTGGATCAGCTGGTAAAGAATCTGCCTGCAATGCGGCAGACCTGGGTTTGATCCCTGGGGTGGGAAGATCCCCTGGAGAAGAGAAAGGCTACCCATACCAGTAGTCTGGCCTGGAGAATTCCATGGACAGTCCATGGAGTCGCAAAGAGTCGGACATGACTGAATGACTTTTACAAGAATATAACAGATATCAAAAACAGTGAAATGAAAGTCAATGTAAATCTTTTATGTAAAGTGTACTGTTTGACTCTATTAAACATGTTTAATAGAACACTGATAGTATATTATAATGCATAAAACTTCTAAATATAAGTCACATCTTGTGAGGGAAAGTTAATAACATCAACTCTAGATAATTTACAGTTACTTAAATGATATTCTTGTTTATTTCTGTGAGCATTCTAAAATGCAACCACAAACAAATTACTTATATGTTACTTTAAGTAATATATCAGATCTATGCCATAAAAATAATGTTTGGAATAAGATGTGAATTACAAACTTGTCTCTACAGCTAATTTTTTAAAAATGATATTATTAATAAACACAGGCAAATCTAGGCCAAACAGATATAAAAACCAAACTGCCTAAAACTCCTGGAAATGAATATATTTAGTCATAATTATTAATATATATATGTACATTATTATATGTGTAAATAAGTGGGAAAATGTCTCACTGGATGCATACTGAAAACAGCTGTGTTGTATTTACATCAGTGCTACAAGCAGAGTATTAGGTGTCTTTTGTTGTTTATTATCAGAGATTAATAAACAGCAAATGTGTTTTGTTTCTTTAATAGTGCCTAATACCATTCATATTTCAAATCCTATAACAAATACTTACTTTGCATATTTCTTAGCTCTTTCAAAACTTCTGTAAGATAGTTATGTTTTTCAACCTTGTTTTCAGGTGCAGAAGCTGAAGTCTAGAGAAGTAAATAGCATTCCCCTGATTACATTTAGTGGTAAAACTGGACATTGATCCAGTTACACTCTAGCCCATGACCGTTCAATATAAAAGCCAGTGGGCACTTTTCTTTATTTAGCACTGGACATGTGAGTATTGTGAAAGAGGAAGGTAAATTTCATTGCTTATATTTTCTTACTGGAGTTCAAGTTTCAAATGCCTGAGTTGTTTCTAGTATGTCACATAAACTCATCATGAATTAATATCAATGAATGGCTAGTTTTTATGATGCTTGCAGGTATCAGTTTAATACTTTAATTCATGTATATGAATAGTTTATCCAGGCAGCATGAATTATACTAATGCCTATGTAAGATTAAGTGGTAGTTGAGATACTACTTATTAATAACATTATGAAATTAATTTTCTAGCTTAAAAAGAAGTGTGAGGAAATTTTAAAAGTTTAGAACAAAGTACTCCGTAAGCAGAATCAAGTGGAAATGCAAAAGCTAGTTCTGCAGAGTATGTGGGGGAAAAAAGACAGGATTGAAGAGAGAAAAAGAAAAAAAGAGTGTATGTGTATAAAACTGTTAGAAGGTATATAGCAAGTATTTCAATTCTAGTGGAAACATACTGCTGCAGAGTAATAGAAAAACTGTGTTAAAATATGATAATAAATTGATTACATTAAGAGACACTGTATTGTATATGTGAAATTTGCTAGGACGGGAGATCTGAGTTGTCATCACACTGAAAAATAATGGAATCTATGTGAGATGATAAATATGTTAATTAGCTTGATTGTAGTAAACATCTCACAGAATATAGGTGTATCAGAACTTGACATTGTGTGCCTTAAATATATACAATTTGTATCATAATTTGTCAATTATGCCTCATAAAAGCTCAAAATATATATTTGGTAAAGTAGATTTATTTACATATTTTGGTCACCTGATGCAAACAGCCAATTCATTGGAAAAGACCCTGATGCTGGGAAAAACTGAAGGCTAAAGGAGAAGAGGGCAGCAGAGGATGAGATGGTTGGATAGCATCACCGACTCAGTGGGTATGAACTTGGGCAAATTCTGGGAGGTAGTGAGAGATAGGGAGGCCTGGTGTGCTGCAGTCCATTGGGTCGCAAAAAGTCAGTCACAACTTCAGTGACTGAACAACAGATTATATAAGAAACACATTTCAGCAAATACATAGAGATTTTGATCAAAGTTTCCTCTCAGTAGTCAAAAAATAATCTGTGAATGCAGTCAGTTGACATCACAGTTGAACATCAAGAACTAGTTTTTTCCAATAATTTTTAACAAGATCTAAGCTTATAACTTTGGCCAGCTATGATTCTTGAAGAAGATATTGGCTAAGTAAATCAAAAGTTACCTTACATTTTTAGTTCTCAGCATCTTAACTCAATCACTTTTGCTCAACTGGGAAATGCATACCATGAATTTGTGCCTTAGCTCTCAGAGGTAATCTTTAGGTCCCAAGCAGATTTCAAGTTCTTTATCTGTAAAATACTCCAGATGTCCTGAAAATATTTCCAAAGTTGTAAGAAAGTAAGTGGGGCAAGGGGAAGTTACTTGTCTGCTAAAACTAGAATGGACATGGGTTTGAGTTGGTGATGGACAGGAGTTGGTGATGGACAGGGAGACCTGGCGTGCTGTGATTCATGGGGTCGCAATGAGTCGGACACGACTGAAGGACTGAACTGAACTGAACTGAAAACTAGAATAAAGTGTAACTTTTCTAGGGAGTGCCAGAAAACCTGCTAGATCTCTTGAAGAGTGGATAAGTGTGGGAGGATGTGATCATAGATCATACTGAATGAATGAATGAGAAATGAACGGTTCCCCTGCAGTGAAGGGAGAAAAATAAATCCCAATTTAGGCAGAACCAGCCCATCCTGAGACGGGGCAGGAATGAGGCCATGGCAAATGGTTAATTAACCATTAGCAGCAGGCTTCCCTGGAGGCTCAGTGGTAAAGAACCTGCCTGACATTGCAGGAGACGCGGTTTTGATACCTGGGTTGGGAAGATGGAGAAGGAAAGGGCAACCCACTCCAGTGTTCTTACCTGGGAAATCCCATGGACAGAGGAGCCTGGTAGGCTACAGTCCATAGGGTCACATAAGAGAGGGACATGACTTAGCGACTAAACAACAACAATAAGTGACTTTAGTATAAATAGAACTTCTTTATATTATATAACCAGCAATGTGATGCTTCATAGACTTCACAGAAACTAAAATATATAAAATAAAATAAGGATATTTCAATATTATTTCATTAAAATTATCTACTTTTTTATAAGTAGTGAATGAAATTTTAATTGAAAATGAGCATTTGTGGAGTTTCTAAATTTCCTATATATTTTAGATGGCAGCCTTAATAATATAGCAATAACTGAAAAGCTCCATCTGCTGGCTTTTGATTTCACTGCGAACTCATTGTGATTCTGTCCTTTCCAATTTGATTCCCTTTTTCACAAGTTACTGAGCATATAATTGCTTCTTTTATTCACTAAAGAGTTTGCTCTACATTTCAACTGTGTATTTGAAATTCAGTTCTCATATATTAATAAACAAAATGACTATATCATGATTTAAACCTATATTTTCAAGGTTCAAATGGAACTTTAGTAACTAGTCTATAAAGCAGTGGAATTAATTATGTTGAAGGAAAAAGACATTTTTTTTTTTGTTTGAAGTGAAACAGTAGTTTTTATGGTCTTTAATTTTAATTTTTTATTTCTAATTTATATAATGTTCTCATACGACTCTAAATATTTTCTAAGAAAATAAAATCTATACTTTGTGCTTTGGAAAGAATTTCATATGATCTGTGAAAAGACCTTATGATACATAAATATACCTAAACATTTTAACAATAATATTTTCCTAAAATGTTTACTAAATATTTTATGATATTTGAATAATTCAGTTTTATGGTAGAAATAAAAATAATTTGCTATATAAAATTCACTTCATTGAAATATCATATTTTCAACAATTTTCATAAAATTGGATAAGACAATCTACTTCTATCATGTGGCTTAAAAAATAATTCAAAATTAATGTAAGTCAGTAGCACATTGTTCATTTATAATTTTTATGTGTGAAACTGTAATTTTAACTAACTGAGCATTTATGACATTCATAGGTAATGTATACATTTTTAAGTTCTGAAGCACAATTTATAATATAAATCATATAGGCAGGAAACAGTGTTACTAATTTATTAGCAGTAGGAAATACAATTCTACTACAAACTAATCATAATGCTTCACTGACCAGCACCAACATAAGTTTTGCTCAGTGTTACTTCTAATTTGACATACATATGTACATTAAAGATAAGATTGATCTCAAAGGGAAAATGAAATATATTTTATATATTTATATATATTTGTAAGCTCTGATTGGCCACAATCTGTATTCCACAAAATATTCAGAATATTCTTCATCTTGCTAGAGCATCCAGGAAAACAGAATTTATAGGTAAAAATTGAAAAGGATGTATTTGATGGCAAACTAGAATTGAACATAGAATTCTAGCTGTTCAAATATTTTTTTTCAGAAACATTTACTGAACAAAAACCATGGGCTAGCAATTCTGCTAGGTTTAGGAAATACAAGATAAATAAAACACAACTCAATTTGGCATACTTATAGACCAGAGGGTATGATTTGATAGTTGTAGCAATAGAGTAGCTATTGAGGTATATGGACCACAGAGAAGAGGCAAAGAGGAAAATCGAAAATATTTCCCATTCAGTAACCTCCATGACCAGAAGTAAGTATATTATACTTGATCTTTAAATTATATTTTTAAGTATGTGCTGTGCTGTGCTTAGTCACTCAGTCATGTCTGACTCTTTGTGACCCCATGGCTTGCCAGACTCCTCTGTCCATGGAATTCTCCAGGTGAGAATCCTGTATTTTGCTATGCCTTCCTCCAGGGGATCTTCCCAACCCAGGGATTGAAGCCAGGTCTCCTGCACTGCAGGCAGATCCTTTACTGACTGAGCTACCAGGGAAACCCAGGAACACTAGTGTTTTTCCTAACCCACTAATCAAACTGGGGTCTCCTGTATTGCAGGCAGATTCTTTAACCAGCTGAGCTATCAGGGGAGTCCCACTTTTAAGTATACTTTTTAATAATAAATATTGTCTGTTTAAAAGTTGAGAACATTTCCCCTGCAGTTAGAAAGTCACCATCCCTGGTGCTATGTGGGCAAGGAGAAATGACAACGTGAAATAGTATCATTTAATATTTTAATGAGAAACTGTAGCTCATGGTGAATTGTATAGGTAGCCAAAGGAGCTGTCTCTCTTCACTCAACATTTTTTACCCTTTAACCTTTCCCAAGTGTTGTTCTGGGAGGATACTTCCATACTTTTGAGAGTTTGTTCTGTTAGTGTACCTGCCATACCAGCCCCCTCTCAGTACCCCACTCTGTGCTTTTAAAGAGAGAAGAAGTAACTTAAACTGACTGATATTGGAAGGAGGAATTGAACAAGACATAATAGCTCATCCCTCTCCATCTTACTCTTGGGAGCTAGTTGGTCTCTGCCTGTCTGCCACAAATTTAAAATATAGTATTTGCCTCCAAAAGCCAAGAAGCCTGAATTTTGGTGTGTTAACTGAATTCTGACACTAAGGAGATAGAGATGTTGAATCCACTTTTCTTTCTAAGTACTCCCAAACTAGAAAGAATATTGACTATATCCATCATCTTCCTTACAGAAATTTGTCATTTTTAAAAATCTTTTTGCTTTTTAACAATTTTTATTAGAGTTTAGTTGACTTACAATGTTAGTTTCAGGTATACAGCAAAGTGATTAAGTTATACATATATGAAGTGAAGTGAAGTCGCTCAGTCGTGTCTGACTCTTTGCTACCCCATGGGCTGTAGCCTACCAGGCTCCTCGGTCCATGGGATTTTCCAGGCAAGAATACTGGAGTGGGTTGCTGTTTCCTTCTCCAGGGTATCTTCCCAACCCAGGGATCGAACCCAGGTCTCCCACATTGTAGGCAGACGCTTTAACATCTGAGCTACCAGGGAAGCCCTATACATATATATGTGCATATATTCATTCTTTTTCAGATTCTTTTCCCATATATGTTATAGAATACTGAGTTGACTTCATTGTGCTATACAGTAAGTCCTTGTTGATTATCTATTTTATATATAGTAGGGTGTGTAAGTTAATTCCAAGCACCTAACTTATTCTTCCCTTTGATATTTTCTATTAATTTATTATTACCTTCTAAAGTGTTTATTATTTTACAACATAACACTTTGTTTTTCATATTTGAATCACATATTAAAAAACTAGTAATTTGTATTATTAAATGCATATTTAAATTCATAATTAACTTGTACATGTAAATGCAAAAGTAAGCTTAAAAATATTAGAAAACATACATGAAAGTTTCTTCATTCTATTTGGACATGGGTAGACCATCTTTTTCCAGAGAAGGCAATGGTAACCTACTCCAGTACTCTTGCCTGGAAAATCCCATGGACGCAGGAGCCTGGTGGGCTGCAGTCCATGAGGTCGCGAAGAGTCGGACAGGACTGAGTGTCTTCACTTTCACTTTTCACTTTCATGCATTGGAGAAGAAAATGGAAACCCACTCTATTGTTCTTTCCTGGAGAATCCCAGGGACAGGGAAACCTCATAGGCTGCCATCTATGGGGTCGCACAGAGTTGGACACGACTGAAGCGACTTAGCAGCAGCAGCAGCAGCAGACCATCTTTTTCAGCAGATTCAGTCCGTTTCAGGATATCTTGAGTCTAAAACCTGTATATTACTCACCACTTTTATTACCATGTAAAAGGCTTTTCTAACTATGATTTCCCACCAGTTAATTGTGATTATAATATAACTACTTCAAATCACTATGAAGATTAAATGAGGATTTAGTAAAGATCAAATAAGAAAATAGAGGCAAAAGATTTAGTTTGGCACTCTAGTGTATTTGGGTGTGGAATATTAGAATGGATTGTGTACATTAGTCAAAGGAAAGAGAGAACCCACATCATACTGGTCTTTTTCATTTTTTAATTTGTTTTCTTCCGTCTTTTGTTTTGTCATTTGATAAAACCTTTGTAGAGGTTGTTGCTTCCCCTACGTATTAAGTTGTATCTTATCTTCTGTTATTAGATATAAACCTCTATTTTTTCATTCATTCTTTATTCATTTATTGTATTGAAAGATCAATGCTTTACAGATTTTTGTTGTTTTCATAGTCCTATACTGAAAAGTTAGAGTCTGGTTAAAAGAGAAAACTCCATGTGTACAAAACAAGTATGAAAAATACTGTAGAGTTACTAATGTTGATAATTATAGCTTTATCTTTTTCTCTTTATTCAGAAAACTTAAACGCATGATAGAAATTTTCACCATGAAAAGATTTAAACTTTTTAATAGGAATATATGACACAAATGGAAAAAAATGAAAGAAAATATTTGTAATATACATTTCAAATGCAAGAATCCCTGACATAAAACTAAAGTTTATAAATTAGTGAGAAATAAAAATAACAAAGAAGTACATGGAACAACAGACTGGTTCCAAATAAGAAAAGGAGTACATCAAGGCAGTATATTGTCACCCTGCTTATTTAACTTATATGCAGAGTACATCATGAGAAACACTGGTCTGGAGGAAGCACAAGCTGGAATCAAGATTGCCGGAGAAATATCAATAACCTCAGATATGCAAATGACACCACCCTTATGGCAGAAAGTGAAGAAGAACTAAAGAGCCTATTGATGAAAGTGAAAGAGGAGAGCGAAAATGTTGGCTTAAAGCTCAACATTCAGAAAACAAAGATCAAGGCATCCGGTCCCATCACATCATGGCAAATAGATGGGGAACAGTGGAAACAGTGTCAGACTTTATTTTTGGGTGCTCCAAAATCACTACAGATGGTGATTGCAGCCATGAAATTAAAAGATGCTTACTCCTTGGAAGGAAAGTTATGAGCAATCTAGATAGCATATTGAAAAGCAGAGCTATTACTTTGCCAACAAAGGTCTGTCTAGTCAAGGCTTTGGTTTTTTCAGTGGTCATGTATGGATGTGAGAGTTGGACCATAAAGAAAGCTGAGAGCTGAAGAATTGATGCTTTTGAACTGTGGTGTTGGAGAAGACTCTTGAGAGTCCCTTGGACTGCAAGGAGATCCAACCAGTCCATTCTAAAGGAGACCAGTCCTGGGTGTTCATTGGAAGGATTGATACTGAAGCTGAAACTCCAATACTTTGGCCACCTGATGCGAAGAGCTGACTCATTGGAAAAGACCCTGATGCTGGGAAAGACTGAGGGCAGAAGGAGAATGGGGGGATGACAGAGGATGAGATGATTGGATGGCATCGATGACTCAATGAAGATGGGTTTGTGTGGACTCTGGGAGTTGGGGATGGACAGGGAGGCATGGCCTGCTGCAGTTCATGGCGTCACAAAGAGTTGGACATGACTGAGAGACTGAACTGAACTCAACTGAATAATAATCTTAAAATTTTATAAAAATAAAGGTTAAAAAATCAACATTTGAAAAGATGGATGAGTTCATGAAATATTGATAAAATGAGTTAATTTTTAATATCAGATAGACAAGCATAAGCATATATAGTCTAATCATGTAGTGACATCAAAGCTATGACTATATACACTATGATGCAGTGTATTGGGATATAATATGAAAGTATTCAAGTGTGAGAGTGTAATGAAAATCATAAGTTCACATTCTCTGTACAATTCCACATGTAGGAATCTATCTGATGATAAAAAAGTTCATGATTATAGCACTTAATTTTATACAGCTATATTTTGCAACATTACTTATAATATCAATAATTTTAAAACAAGTCCTGTGGCTTCAAAAAGAAAGACAGTTAAACAATGTAATGACATAGTAGAAAACTATATGCCTGGTCCAGAATTTTTAAAGGGAAAAAAATATATTGTAGGAAATTTGCATAATATCATATTTATAGAAAAGTAACAATAAAATTAATAATAAAGAAGTTAATAAGATAAAGATAATACATATATATTTATCGATATGTAAGAGGAAATATGAAATGAGGAAACACTAGTTCTAATTGTAGGTGTTGGCTGGGAATTAAAGTTTTTGATGAAAGTGAAATAGACTATCCCTCTTTAGTTTTATCTTATAAAATTTAAAAAAATGGATAATATTTATTTAGTGTGGTGTATGTGTTTGAAAAACGTTTTAAAGTGAAAACTTGTTTTATGAATAAATAAAAAAGAAGCAATTTAAAAAATGACAGAATATTTAAAAAACAAACTTCATAAAACCAGTATTTTTGGTAATGGCAAGAGATAAAATCCCCTACAGTCAGGAATCCTGGTATCCTAAGATAGACTTCTATCCCATCACATTTTCAGCAAAGAATGGTCATTAATAATGACAACAACAAAGGGATGGGAGTAGTGATTCAGAAACATGAATAAATTACTTTATAAAATGATTTTTAACCTGAGTCACAGATGATTTCTAGTTTCTCACAGCCTTACAAATGGAAGAAAGAAAGAATATCTTCTCATTTCAAGGAATCCACTCCCATGATTTCCAAAGTGCTTGTCTGAAAAGTAGAATATCAGATTAAGGTAGTGTCTCCAGCACTCGACCTCATATTCATTCTTTTTTGTATATACTTGTGTCAAGGCAAACCATTCAATATCACAGTAATCCAAGTCTATGCCCCAACCAGTAATGCTGAAGAAGCTGAAATTGAACGGTTCTATGAAGACCTACAAGACCTTGTAGAACTAACACACAAAAAAGATGTCCCTTTCATTATAGGGGACTGGAATGCAAAAGCAGGAAGTCAAGAAACACCTGGAGTAACAGGCAAATTTGGCCTTGGAATATAAAATGAAGCAGGGCAAAGACTAATAGAGTTTTGCCAAGAAAATGCCCTGGTCATAGCAAACACTCTCTTCCAACAACACAAGAGAAAACTCTACACATGGACATCACCATATGGTCAACACCAAAATCAGATTGGTTATATTCTTTGCAGCCAGAGATGGAGAAGCTCTATACAGTCAACAAAAACAAGACCCGGAGCTGACTGTGGCTCAGATCACAAACTGCTTATTGCCAAATTCAGATGTAATTTGAAGAAAGTAGTGAAAACCACTAGACCATTCAGGTATGACCTAAATCAAATCCCTTATGATTATACAGTGGAAGTGAGAAATAGATTTAAGGGACTAGATCTGATAGATAGAGTGCCTGATGAACTATGGATGGAGGTTCGTGACATTGTACAGGAGACAAGGATCAAGACCATCCCCATGGAAAAGAAATGCAAAAAATCAAAATAGCTGTTTGGGAGGCCTTACAAATAGCTGTGAAAAGAAGAGAAGCAAAAGCAAAGTAGAAAAGGAAAGATATAAGCATCTGAATGCAGAGTTCCAAAGAATAGCAAGGAGAGAAAAGAAAGCCTTCCTCAGAGATCAATGCAAAGAAATAGAGGAAAAGAACAGAATGGGAAAGACTAGAGATCTCTTCAAGAAAATTAGAGATACCAAGGGAAAATGCAAATATGGGCTCGATAAAGGACAGTAATGGTACGGACCTAACAGAAGCAGAAGATATTAAGAAGGTGGCAAGAATACGCAAGAGAACTATACAAAAAGAGCTTCACAACCAAGATAATCATGAATGTATGATCACTCACCTAGAGCCAGACATCCTGGAATGTGAAGTCAAGTGGGCATTAGAAAGCATCACTACAAACAAAGAAGTGGAGGTGATGGAATTCCAGTTGAACTATTTCAAATCCTGAAAGATGATGTTGTAAAAGTGCTGCACTCAATATGCCAGCAAATGTGGAAAACTCAGCAGTGGCCACAGGACTGGAAAAGGTCAGTTTTCATTCCAATCCCAAAGAAAAGCAATGCAAAGAATTCTCAAATTACCGCACAATGGTACTCATCTCACACACTGGTAAAGTAATGCTCAAAATTCTCCAAGCCAGACTTCAGCAGTACGTGAACAGTGAACTTCCAGATGTTCAAGCTGGATTTAGAAAAGGCAGAGGAACCAGAGATCAAATTGCCAACATATGCTGGATCATCGAAAATGCAAGAGAGTTCCAGAAAACCATCTATTTCTGCTTTATTGCCTATGCCAAAGCCTTTGACTGTGTGGATCACAATAAACTGTGGAAAATTCTGAAAGAGATGGGGTTACCAGACCACCTGACCTGCCTCTTGAGAAACCTATGCAGGTCAGGAAGCAACAGTTAAAACTGGATGTGGAACAACAGACTGGTTCCAAATAGGAAAAGGAGTATGTCAAGGCTGTATATTGTCACCCTGCTTATTTAACTTATATGAAGAGTACATCATGAGAAACGCTGGGCTGGAAGAAGCACAAACTGGAATTAAGATTGCCGGGAGAAATCTCAATAACCTCAGATATGCAGATGACACCACCCTTATGGCAGAAAGTGAAGAGGAACTAAAAAGCCTCTTGATGAAAGTGAAAGAGGAGAGTGAAAAAGTTGGCTTAAAGCTCAACATTCAGAAAACGAAGATCATGGCATCTGGTCCCATCACTTCATGGGAAATAGATGGGGAAACAGTGAAAACAGTGTCAGACTTTATTTTTGGGGGCTCCAAAATCGCTGCAGATGGTGACTGAAGCCATGAAATTAAAAGACACTTACTTCTTGGAAGAAAAGTTATGACCAACCTAGACAGTATATGCAAAAGCAGAGACATTACTTTGCCGACTAAGGTCCGTCTAGTCAAGGCTATGGTTTTTCCAGTGGTCACGTATGGATGTGAGAGTTAGACTGTGAAGAAAGCTGACTGCCGAAGAATTGATGCTTTTGAACTGTGGTGTTGGAGAAGACTCTTGAGAGTCCCTTGGACTGCAGGGAGATCCAACCAGTCCATTCTGAAGGA
The DNA here is from genome assembly GCF_016772045.2 of Ovis aries. NCBI lineage: Eukaryota > Metazoa > Chordata > Mammalia > Artiodactyla > Bovidae > Ovis > Ovis aries. Next base: position 63,978,613 of record NC_056062.1, on the reverse strand, counting down.
GATCAGCCTTGGGTTTTCTTTGGAAGGTATGATGTTAAAGCTGAAACTCCAGTACTTTGGCCACCTCATGCAAAGAGTTGACTCATTGGAAAAGACTCTGATACTGGGAGGGATTGGGGGCAGGAGGTGAAGGGGATGACAGAGAATGAGATGGCTGGATGGCATCACCGACTTGAGCAATGTGAGTCTGAGTGAACTCTGGGAGTTGTTGATGGACAAGGAGGCTTGGCATGCTGCAGTTCATGGGTTCGCAGAGTCGGACACGACTGAGTGACTGAACTGAACTGTGTCAGTTTGGAAGAACTTTCAGAGGCTCTTTTTCTTCAAGATATGAATATGACTTGAAGCATGGACTTATTTACCAGGACACAGATTCTGGATTGCCTTAAATACATCCATGCCATTTTCAGGGATGCCTGCTTCCAGAGGTTCCACCGGTCAATACACCTGCAATACTTTGGAGCAGATATACTTCAATTGAACCTGCAGAGTGATTTCTATGTGCTTATGACTTCCAAAAATAAGTACACAAAATGTGCAGCTGCAGTGGTGAATATCTGTATCATTATGCTCTCTGATTTTAACTTCCCAGTTGAAAGAGCCCACATATTTGGAATCTGAACTCTTTTGCTGCTCTAATGCACAAACCATCCACACAGAAGTGACATTTTTGATTCATGAGACAGTAATTCTGTTCAATTGATCTTCATGCAGGGAAACTAATTAACCTTTTATCTTATTTCCAGTAGTACCATATAAGATTAAGTGTACTTGAAGTTTCTGAAATATTCATATATAGAATGTTCTCACTATTGAAATCCTCTTCAGTAAATCCTCTGAGTATAACCGAAATATTTTACCATTATTAATACTACTGCTACTATAATTATTGCCCCAGCAGTTCATGCTACTACAAAATAAATTCCCAACAGACTATTCTCTCAGTTATTCTTTTAAGTAGAATTACAGTGGAATTTATGCATGTAAATGTTACCTGAATTGTGATTGACTTTTAAAAATATGCATATGAAAATTATAGCATGAATATACACTAACATATGTCATATTCAGATATAATAATAGTAGTACTGATAATTCATTATGTGCTAGTTCTGTGTTCAAATTCTTGCATACTTGATTTTATATATTGCTTGTAACAAGTCTTCTGTTATAGACACTATCACATTCTCCTTTTACCAATTGAAAAACTGCAGCTTAGGAAAGTTTTGTAACTTGTAGAAGGAGTAGGTGGTATATCTAAAGTTTGAACCCAGATATGTCTATTTTCAGTCTGATTGCTTTACCATTAATTCACATTGAATCTTACAATATTAATTAATAATTTTGACTCAGAATAATCTGGTCACAATTCCTGTGCTACAGTCAAGTTACACAAAATCATTTTAGATATAATAACATAAAGGCTTATTTTATTGCTAACTAATTGTTCACATGTGTCTTTGAAGACTTTGGATGCTGATACTCAAATATCTATTTTGCTGGTATTTCCTCCCAGTCTATTAATTGTCATTTTATTTAACCATGTTTTTCACATAGCATATTAGTTTCTGGTAGTTGTGTAAAAAATGCCATAAAATTGATGGCTATTCTTTACTTGTTCTGGAGGGTGGACGTTTATAAATTTTACTGGAATACAGAAATCATAAAGACCATATTCCCTCAAGAGGTTCTGTAGGGAGAAGTTTCTAGATTCCAGTTTTTGATGAGTGCCAGCATACCTTTGTAACTGGACCACTCAGATCTCTGCCTCCACCTTGAGTTCACCTTCTTCTCCTGTGTCTGATCTCTCTCTGCCTTGTACTGATTGGATTTAGAGACCATCTGGATAATGTATATAATAAATGTGTTAGTCACTCAGTATTGTCTGACTCTGTGACCCCATGAAATGTACCCACCCTCACCCCAGGCTCCTCTGTCCATAGAGCTCTCCAGGGATTCCCTTCTCCAAAGTATCTTCCTGACCCAGGAATCTAACCTGAGTCTCCTGCATTGGCAGGCAGGTTCTATATCACATGTAATGATTGGATTTAGGGACCATCTGGATAAAACAGCATAATCTTCCCACATCAAGAATCTTAATCTGATCTAAAATTCCCTTTAAAAAAAAAAGTAACATTTACATGGTAACATCCAAGGATTAGGATGTGATATGTTTGGATGGACTTTATTCAGCCTACTACACAGAGCAGAAGTTTTAATTTAATAATTATCCTTATTAGAAGTTAAAATGAAAGTGTTAGTTGTTCAGTTGTATCTGACTCTTTGTAACCTCTTGGACTGTAGCCCGCCAGATTCCTCTGTCCATGGAATTCTCCAGGCAAGAACTAGAGTGGTTAGCTATTCCCTTCCTCAAGAGATCTTCCTAACCCAAGGATTAGTTGGTCTTAAAAAGAGCTATTACAGACCATGGATAAGGTATAAAGACACAAGTAGGAATGGGCATAATAGCAATCTATCAATATTTACAGTTGAGGAAAGTCTAATCACCACACTACATTACCTTTATATTTATATTCTACAAGTTATTGCCTTCAATGGAAATACTTAAGAAACAAGTATTTCTCAATGTGGAAATGTAATTCTAGCCCAATAACTGTATTCCACCAAAACATGTACTTCAATTCCAACAAATTCTGGTCTTCTGATAGGGTTGTTAGTTGCTCAGTCATGTCCAACTCTATGTGACCCCATGAACTGTGGCTCGCCAGGCTCCTCTGTCCACGGGGATTCTCCAGGCAAGAATACTGGAGTGAGTTGCCATTTCCTTTTCCAGGTCTAATAGGATTTCACAGATGCAATTTTCATGATGGATGCATAAAGAAAGGAAATGGGATATTTCAACAATATTAGTTATGTTTGAAGTTTTCTTGCTACAATAAATTAAGGTTTGATTAATTTTTCCTTACTGTTCTAAGTTACAAGGTTGCTTTTTTGTTGTTGTTGTTGTTGTTTTAATTTTCTCTGTATGTGAAACTTGGGAAATGAAAAAATACAATACAAAGCTTTGTTTGTGGTTGTGTTTCCTGTTCTGTGCTACAACTATATTCTAAAAAAGCAATGTATTATGCTAGAAATATGCTCATACATGTTATGTAGAGAAAGTGTTGAAGATCAAATATTGTTGAGAAATTTCAAGCTCAAAACAAACAGGTAGATTTGTTTGCATTAGAGTGATTTTATGTAAGAAATAATGAGTATTGCTGCTGCTGCTGCTGCTGCTAAGTCGCTTCAGTTGTGTCCGACTCTGTGCGACCCCATAGATGGCAGCCCACCAGGCTCCCCTATCCCTAGGATTCTCCAGGCAAGAACACTGGAGTGGGTTGCCATTTCCTTCTCCAATGCATGAAAGTGAAAAGTGAAAGTAAAGTCACTCAGTTGTGTCCCACCCTTAGCGACCTCACGGGCAGCAGCCTACCAGGCTCCTCCATCCATGGGATTTTCCAGACAATAGTCCTGGAGTGGGTTGCCATTGCCTTCTCCAATGAGTATTGCTAATAAACAAAAATCACTCTCTAACTTTGGTTTTCTGTGTATAACATATGTGCCTTTTCAACTGCTGCATACTTGTCCCACTCTGTATAAGTAAAGTTTATCAATAAGACAATGAGAGTGTTTTTTCTTGTGTGGCCCTCAGTTTCAGTGTGTCAAAACAACAATTGCATCAATCCACCTAATTTGTAGTCTTAATACATACTACTTTTATTTTTGTTATAATAAATATTTTTTTAAAGTTAACTGAAAAATCAAAAAAATGATTAAACCCCGCTACACTATACATATTTTCCTTACAACTTATAAAATTTCTAGTTTAACCAATAGTTATTTTAATGTTAAGTCAAGGATTCTGTTGCACATGCTGTAAAATTTGTGTATTCATCATATAAACTATTCCTAAAATTGAATCCATAATTTCTTTAAAAAAAAAAAAAGAAGAAGGAAGAATATTCTAGGATTTGATGCCAAAGCATAGCTAGGCAATGGTGGCCTGCCTGTCGTCATTAATAAACCAATTTCCTAGCTTTTATCATTTTGTTTTGTATCATTTGCTTCTGATTCATAGGTGCCATAATTTCATTGTGTAGCTTTTGACTTACTTTTCACGCCTCACTAAATTATTACTTCTGACAAATTATGTTGAGATATTCTTTATAAGATAAAGATAAAATAAGTCTGAAGGTGAGACATTTCTTTCTAAATTATAATAGCATAAATATAAATTGCTAAATTTTGTCTATAAAATATTTCAAACCATCCCATAAAATTTCTTATTTCTAAAGAAAAATACCCTAAAACATTATGGAAAAAAAAGAAACAACTACCATACTAAGATCTGTAGTTTGTTTAAAATACTGTTTTATGAAATGTTTTTATCTATAATGTACAATAGTAATAATAAGCAGTGACCCCATCCCCTTAATAATTAAAAATTCAAGCTTATTTTTCCTTTTTGACTCAGATCAAAATTGAAAACATTGAATAATTACTATGCATTTAAAAATATATTAATGTCTCCAAAATGATTTATTGGAAAAACTAAAAATTTGAGTGTCTAATGTATGTGTCTACACTTCTGACAAAATTTATTATCTGATTTACAAGTTTACAATATAGAATTAAAGCTAGAAGCTTTTAAAAAATCTCTTAAATATAATCTATTGTATCTTGGGATCATATGTTAACTATGAAAATTTGTGCTTCCACAGTGCTACTAGGAAGAACCAGAGTTATATAAATCACTGATGTTAAAGCAAAGAGGTTCTATTTTTTCCACAGTATTTAAATATACTACAAAGTCTTATTTATTGAAATCAGGTTATCCCCTTGAAGCAAAGTTTTCAAAAATAGTTTTCAAAATATGTACTTTCTAAGGCTGGAGCGTTATTCAAGATTAATGTTTGGTTGACTCCTTTAAATCAGATTAACAATTCACTTCTGGGAAAAATGAGTCTTGTTAGTATTTCTCTAAATTGGATGAAAGCTTACTAATCAGATAATAATAATCAATATAAAATAAATCATACACTATCACATCTAATACATATTCCTATTTAGAACCAACAGCACGTTACCTGTATTTTCTTCGTTAGTTGTTATTATCTCATTCAACATGAGTTCTGGTGTATTATATCATGCTATTTTTGCAAATTTTTAAGTTTTTCATTAAAATTTTGAGCCAGCTGCCTCAAATTTTTGCCACATTTAATTTTATCTTCAAAATAATATTTTGGTTATTTATAAGTTAAATATTTCTTCAGTTATATTCTGTCCAAGCATAGGTATTGATTTACAAAGTCTTGCATATAAATTTACTTATTATAAATTAAAACACAATTATGATGCCTCCAAGATTTTGGACTTCTCTTACTAAAATTAAAATAAATATGAACCCTTTACCATGGTTTATTTTTTTAATATAAATTTATTTATTTTAATTGGAGGTCAGTTACTCTACATTGTATTGGTTCTGCGGTACATCAACATGAATCTGCCACAGGTATACACGTGTTCCCCATCCTGAAACCCCCTCCCTCCTCCCTCCCCATACCATCCCTCTAAAAAGACATTCTAGAACCCACTTCTTGCTTATGTTTGTTACCATATTTTATACTATACACCTTTTTACTTTCTGTTTTCCTTGCATCTGGCCTCCTTTCTTAAGCAAACAAAAATGTTATCATGCAAAATCTTTGCACTTGTTATTTCCTATATTTGAAACACTAAGTTTTACTTACCATTTGCATGACTGTCTTTTCATAATTCAAGTCTCAACCCAAACTAAATCTCCATAGAATAGTCTTCCTTGACCATCATGTCTAAAGTGGTCACTACTTGAGCTCTATCACAGTCCTTTCTTAAAAAATTACAGTCTAATTTATTTTATATATGCATTACATATTTATTGTCAATTTCCACAAATGAAATGGAAGCACCATGGGTCTTGGTCCTTGTTGCTACTTGATCTGTTACTTCCTGGCAGTATTTGATGATGCATAAATGTAAGGTTAATCTCAAGGGAAATATCTCAGGTCCCAAAACAGAAGATTTCTATTTATAGGAAGAAAATAGATATTCTAGATCTCATCTTAGGTAAACTTGGATTACTAGACACAGTACTGGCTTTTAACCCTCAAAGTTTAACATTTAGCAACATAAAGTGGTATTACAATGTATATGTCCATATGTATCTATGCCTTCTGTATATTAGCAGTTCCGTTTGTGGTATGTTTTCCCATGAAATGTGCATAGATTCTTTAATATAAAAATCTTGATGCCTTAATGTATTATCTTTCCTTATATATCATAATATTAACCTGACTAAATGCTAATATTTAAAACAAAATCCAATTTTTGAACATTTTAAAGTCTTTTATCTGTTGTGGCAATGGCACCCCACTCCGGTACTCTTGCCTGGCAAATCCCATGGACGGAGGAGCCTGGTGGGCTCCAGTTCATGGGGTCGCTAAGAGTCGGGCACGACTGAGCGACTTCACCTTCACTTTTTACTTTCATGCATTGGAGAAGGAAATGGAAACCCACTCCAGTGTTCTTGCCTGGAGAATCCCAGGGACGGGGGAGCCTGGTGGGCCGCCGTCTATAGGGTCGCACAGAGTTGGACACGACTGAAGCGACTTAGCAGTAGCAGCAGCAATTGGAGTATCTGTTGTTATAAGGCTAAGGAGGAATGACTTTGGCAAGGAAAATGATGACTTCACCACACACTGTCAGTACCATTAGCCTTTGAAACTCTTTTGTGAAGACCTGATTATCTGTCATAATTATTGATTTATACAGAATTCAGTGTTTAAAATTTTTCTGTCAATGTACATCTTATTTAGATATCAAGTCCTATTTTATCTGTTTTTTAAATTTTTTAATTAATTGATTAATTAATTTTCGGCTGTGAGAGGTCTTCATTTATGAGCTTGCTGTGGCTTAGAACATGGGCTAGTAGTTGTGGAGCATAGGCTTAGTTATCCTATAGCATGTGGGTTAGTACCCAGACCAAGGATCAAGCCTATGCTGGCAGGCAGTTTCTCAACCACTGGACCATCAGCAGAGCCTCATCTTCTTTAATCTTTATTTATCTTATGTGTTCTTTAATGAGGGTTACATAAGATGGGGAAATGGACACTGAGATTTCTGGGACAGATGGAGCATTTTAGGAAATCACCTACAGAGAATCACCAAGGTAGTTTGATTGTCAAAAAAAACTTTTTTTAATGATCTTTTGGGACAGACACATTTAGCAGAATATAATTTAATTAAAAATATGCCACAAAAGTTATTTATGAATAGAACTTAATATGCTCAATGGTGGCAAATGAGGCAAACAAAAGAAAATATTAATAATTTCCATCCTTGGTACCAGTATTAATGTCTTGATTATAGGTAATCTCAATTCATTCATTACCATGTTTTAAACGAGAATTCAGGTAGAAAATAAGTTCACTCTTATTTTAGTTAATCGATGCATAGCAGTCCCTGGGAATCTGTGTGCTCATAAAAATGGAGCTAACTCTGGGGTTTTAAAAGAGTAAAATGAAACTTTGGGATCTAAATTCTCTGATTAATTCTTGCTATCCACATTGATTGAATCTGTTTGACTGCTTTCAGAAGGAGAGAAGTTTATCTCTAAAAAATGTATCAGGGGATTGTTGACAAGAGGGAAAAGCCATCCCCAGCTATAAGAAAAAATTTTACATACATAGAATTGTATAACAAACTAGAGAGGCCAGTATTTGAACATGACTGTAACATAATCTTTTGACTCACCTCCCAGCCTTTGCTTCAAAAGCTGGGCTATAAAGGTTCTTATCAAGCTGTATTTAGGTGTTTGACTTTATCCTGTAGACAACTGTAGAATCAATGAAGTGTTACTAAAGTTTGTATAGTTTGAAAGATCGTTATATAACACATTAAATGCATCTAAGAACTTTCTGAAAACTATTACATTTATTTTCTCATAAAAGGAAATTCAAACTCCAGTTATAGCATCCAGAGCTATCTATGCAGGTGAATTTGTCTTGCATTTCAAGGCACATCTCTTTTTAGGCTATTGCGACTGCTGCTAAGTCGCTTCAGTCATGTCTGACCTTGTGCGACCCCGTAGATAGCAGCCTACCAGGCTTCCCGTCCCTGGGATTCTCCAGGCAAGAACACTGCAGTGGGTCGCCATTTCCTTCTCCATTAGGCTATTAGTTTTTTTCCTAAACATATTATGTAGATTCATTTCTCAGTGATTTTATTCTGTTTCTCTGACAAAAAGTCTCTTCTATAACTTTCATTCCTATTTAACCTTCTTAGTTTATGAACCTACAATGTTTGCCAATGTTTTCCCATTAGTTCTATCCAATTTTCCCATTAAAATAATCCTTTTCCTTTACATAAAAAATATATGTATATACACCCTTGCATACATATTTATACAGCTTTACATAATTTGGCTTTTTCTTGAAATCAGTTGATATAAAGTGATTGTAAGATTAATAATGGATTATCTTAATTTCTGGGATGTGTATTGAGATAATCAGTGAAAGGGGAAAAACAATTACAAGTATAAATAAAATAGCTTGGCACCTTGACATTTGTCTTGGCAATGCTTGTTTTTGGATTGGACACCAAGAGCAAAGGCAACAAAAGGAAAAAGAAACAAGTGAGACTATGTGAAACTTAAAAATTTCTGCCGGCAAAGGAAAACATCAACAAAATGAAAGGTCAACCTACGGAATGGGGAAAAAAAAATATCTGCAAATTATATATCTGATAAAGAATTAATATCTTAAATATGTAAATAATTCATACAACTCATAGAAAAAGATAATCTGATTAAAATATGGGCAGAGGATCTGGAAAGACTTTTTTTTCCCCATAGAGGCATATGAGTAGCCAAACAGGTCTATTAAAATGTACTCAGCATCACTGATCATTGCTGATCATCACACAAATGCAAATAAATACCACAATGAGTGATCACCTCACACCTTCAGAATGGCTATTGTCAAATGACAGCAAATGAAAAATTGGTTAGAATGTATAATAGAGAAAAGGGATCTTTTCTACACTGGCTGAGAATGTAAATCAGTGAAGCTACTACAGAACACAGGAAGGAGATTCCTTAAAAACTAAAAATAGTACTACCATAGTGAAAAAGAAAGTGAAAGTCGCTCAGTCATGCCTGACCCCATGGACGGTAGCCTGCCAGGCTCTTCTGTCTGTGGAATTCTCCAGGCAAGAATACTTGAGTGGGTTGCCATGCCCTCCTCCTGGGGATATTCCCAACTCAAGGATCAAACCGAGGTCTCCCACACAGCAAGTGGATTCTTTACAGTCTGTGCAGTCAGGAAAGCCCAAGAATACTGAAGTGAGTAGCCTATCCCTTCTCAGGGAATCTTCCCAACCCAGGAATTGAACTGGTGTATCTTGTATTGCAGGTGGAACTAACATATGTTTTAGTAATTCTGTCCTGGTTATGTATCTAAAGGAAATAAACTCACTAACTCAAAGAGATATCTGCACTCTCCATGTTCATTGCAGAACTATTTACAGTAGCCAAGATGTGGAAACAACTTGTGTCTATCAACATATGAATGGATAAAGAAAATGTGCACAGAAGCACACAGACACACACACAATGAAATACTATTCAGCCATAAAAAATGAAAAAATTCTGCCATGAATGGTCCTGAAGTGCATAATGGTTAGGGAAATAAGTTAGACACAGAAAGGAAAAGATTGTATTGTCTCACTTATATGTGGCATCTAGAAAAACCAAGTAGAAAACAGGTTGGTGGTTGCCAGGGGCAAAGAATGAGGGAAGGGTAATATGAGTGATGTGGGCCAAAAGGTACAAACTTCCAGTTATAAGTAAACTCTGGGAAGGTGATATATATAGCGTAGTGACTATAATTAGCAATGTAGTATTGTATATTTGAAAGTTGCCAAATGAGTAGACCTTAAAAGTTCTTTTGCCAGAAAAAAATTGTAATCATGTGATACAGTGAACATTAACTAAACTTACATTTCACATTTCACAATATAGACATATATAAACTCACCATGTTGTGAACTCTAATATTAATACAATGTTATATGGCAATTATATTTCAACAAAACTGGTAAAAAAAAAAAAAACCAGTTTGGACAAGAGGTTTTAATTGACCAGCTTGGGTTATGGAGATTAATCATATTATACTATTTACTTTGTATATATTTGACATTGTTCCTAATTTTTTCAAGAGTAATCATTACAAAATTCATGTTATTTCACAACATATTAGGTAATTTTAAGTGAATTACCATGTTTCTATTATAGTTAGCTGCTTATATATTTGTTTTCTCAAACATGTTTCTCAAGTTTATCCTTTTTGAGAGTAAAGATAGTATTCTATTTATTTTCATATTATTTTAAAAACATTTTTCAAGTATATATAAATATACAATGAAATGTGATAATTATTGGGAATACTGACCATGTCAGCATGTTTTATACTCTTAATTTTTCTTATAAGTGATTTAAACTACAAAATATAAACATTAACTATATATACATTTTAACAGTGTCTGCAACTTATAGGCAGATTATTAGATTATTTTGTTTGTTTTCTCAAATTTATAATCCATGCAATGCAATCTTATTATCATTATTATTTACTTTCACATCTCTTGGATGGTGGTTTCCCTGAAACTCGGTGACAGCATCATAAGCTTACTGTAATTCAATGATATTAGAAGGTTTTCACATTAGAGAAGAGTAGGATGTAGGCAAAGTGCTCTGCTGTACTTAATCGCTCAGTCATGTCCAACTCTGTGACCCCATGGACTGTAGCCCACCAGACTCCTTTCTCCATGGGGATTCTCCAGGCAAGAATACTGGAGCAGGTGGCCATGCCCTCCTTCAGGGAATCTCCCCAGTCCAGGGATCAAACCCAGGTCTCCTGCATTGCAGGTGGATTCTTTACTGTCTGAGCCATCAGGAAAGAGTCACAGATAAATTACATAAGAATTGTGGAGGACAGTACCTAGGAAGTAGTGGGGTAAGTACACAGAAATGCCAGCCCTGTGCATAACGTGTAGGTGAAGCAGGCATTGGTTGGGCAGGGGATGCTCAGAGAGCACAAGAACAGCTGTCTTGAGTGGCCCAACCATACATAATACAAAAAGAAAATTAATGGCACAATGTCAAGTGAAAACCTCCAGAGATACATTGTGATTGACCATGTGTGAGGGACAGATGGAAATCTCTCTTATGCTCCTTGAGTGAAGGCGAAGGACTTGCTTATCCAAGGCACAGAGTGCCTCATGAGTTTTTCATCCTGGATTCCTTCCTGGGTGCACTGTTGGTAGTCAACTGCAGTGGATTGCAACTCAACCCTTGTAGAATTGAGTGAGATCAAGCCCTGAGCTGTTGGAGCGGGGGCACTGACCCCAAGACCCTAGACTACCAGAAAACTAACACTAAGAAGTATCAAATAGTGAGAACTCACTCAAAGGAAACCATTTGAATACACTACTCAGCATCACTGAACCACAAGTAGTACTCTGTGCAGGACGCCTCATTTAAAAAACAAACAAAGCAAAAAGACAAACCCAATCATCAGCAAACAGGATTACTACCTCACTCAGCCTTGCGCATGAGAGGAAAAGCAAACAAACAAAATCTCAGCACAGATCTCATCCTATACAAAGCTTACACAAACCAGTGGACCAACCTTAGGAGGGCAGAAACCAGAAGGAAAAAAAGAATTCAGCCTTGAAGCCTGGGAAAAGGAGACCTCAAACACAATAAGTTAAAAAAAAAAAGAAAAGTCAGAGAAATGCTACACAAATGAAGGAGCAAACTAGAAACACAGAAGTCCAAATAAATGAAGAGGAAATAGGCAAACTACCTGAAAAAGAAATCAGAATAACAATAGTAAAGATGATCAAAAACAAAATGAGAGAACATTTTCCTTGAAAACAAAATGGAGAAACTGCAAGAATCAATTAACAAAGACCTAAAAGAATGAAAGAATAAACATACAGAGACAAACAACACAATTATTGAAATTAAAAATAATCTAGAAGGAATCAATAGAAGAATATCTGAAGCAGAAGAACAAATCATGGAGCTGGAAGATAAAATGGTGGAAATAACTTCTGAAGAGCAGAATAAAGTAAAAAGAATGAAAAGACTTGAGGATAACTTCAGTGACCTCTGGGACAATATCAAACACACCAACATTTGAATTATAGGGGTCCCTGAAGAAGAAGAGAAAATAAAGGATATGAGAAAATTTTTGAAGAGATTATAGATGAAAACTTCCTCAACATGGAAAAGGAAATAGTCAAGTCCTAGAGGCACAAAGAGTCCCATACAGGATAAACCCACGGAGAAACATGCCAAGACACATACTAATCAAACTACCAAAAACTAAACACAAAGAAAGAATATTAAAAGTAGCAAGGGAGAAGCAACAAGTAACATACAAGGGAAACCCCATAACGCTTAACAGCTGATCTTTCAGCAGAAACTCTGCAAGCCAGAAGGGAATGGCAGGATATATTTAAAGTACTGAAAGGGAAAAATCTACAAGCAAAATTAATGTACCGAGCAAAGATCTCATTCAAAATTGATGGAGAAATAAAAAGCTTTTCAGACAAGCAAAAGTTAAGAGAATTCAGTACCACCAAACTAGCATAAGAACAAATGTTAAAGGGACTTATATAGTCAAGAGATTCAACAGAAGGAAAAAGGTCTACAAAATCAACCCCAAACAATTAAGAAAATGGCATTAAGAACATATGTATCAATAATTACTTTAAATGTAAATGGATTAAATGCTGGAACCAAAAGACACAGACTGGCTGGATGGATACAAAACAAGACCCATATATATACTGTCTACAAGAAACCCGCTTCAGACCTCAAGACACGTATAGACTGAAAGTGAGAGGATGGAAAAATATATTCCATGCAAATAGGAAGCAAAAGAAAGCTGGAGTAGCAATTCTCATATCAGACAAAATAGACCTTAAACTAAAAAAGATAACAAGAGATAAGGAAGGACACTACATAATGATCCAAGAGGAAGACATAACAATTGTAAATATCTATGCATCCAACAGAGTAGCACCTCAATACATAAGACAGATAATAACAGACAGGAAAGGAGGAATTGACAGTAACAGAATAATAGTATGTTCCACCCAAATGCAGAAGAATACACCTTCTTCTCAAGTGCACATGGACCATTCTCCAGGATAGACCACATCTTGGGTCACAAATCAAACCTCAGTAAATTTGAGAAAATTGAAATCATATCAAGCATCTTCTCTGACCACACCACTATGAGACTAGACATCAATTACAAGGAAAAAAAAAAACTGTAAGAAACACAAACACATGTTGATTAAACAACACATTTCTAAATAACCAACAGGTTACTGAAAAAAACCAAAAGGGAAATAAAAAAAATTTTCTAGAAACAAGTGGCAATGAAAACACGACAACTCAAAACCTATGGGATGCAGCAAAAGCAGTCCTAAGAGGGAAGTTTATAGCAAAACAATCCTACCTCAAGAGACAAGAAAAATAGCAAATAGACAACCTAAATTTATACCTAAAGCAACTGGAAAAAGAACAACAACAACAACAACAACAACAACAACAACAAAAACAAAAATTATTAGAAGGAAAGAAATCATAAAGATCCAAGCAGAAATGAATGAAAAATAAATGAAAGAAACAATAATAAAGATTAATAAAATTAAAAGCTGGTTCTTTGAGAAGATAAACAAAATTGACCAAAATCTAGCCAGAATCATCAAGAAAAAAAATAGAGAAGAATCAAATCAACAAAATTAGAAATGAAAAAGAGATTACAACAGAAAATGCAGAAATACAAAGGATTATGAGACTATTATGAGCAACCATAAGGCAATAAAATGGATAACCTGGAAGAAATGGACAGATTTTTAGAAAAGTTCAATCTTCCAGGACTGAACTAGGAAGAAATAGAAATTATGAACAACCCAGTTACAAGCACTGAAGTTGAAGCTGTGATAAAAACATCTCCCAAAAGACAAATGTCCAGGACTAGATGGCTTCACAGGAGAATTCTACCAAACATTTAGAGAAGAGCTAATGCCTATCCTTCTAAAACTATTTCAAAAAGTTGTAGAGGAAGGAGCACTTCCAAACTCATTCTACAAGCCCACCATCACCCTGATACCAAAGCCAAAGACAACACAAAAAAAGAAAACTACAGCCCAGTATCACTGATGAACATAGATACAAAAATCCTTAACAAAATTTTAGCAAAGAGAATTCAGCAAAACGTCAAAAATGTCATACACCATGGTCAAGTTGGGTTTATTTCAGGAATGCAAGGATTCTTCAATATATGCAAGTCAGTCAATGTGATATATCATCATATTAACAAATTAAAAGATAAAAAACATGATCATCTCAATAGATGCAGAAAAAAACCTTTGACAAAATTCAGTACCCATTTATAATTAAAAGTCTTAAAAAAAATCTACCTCAACATAATAAAGACCATATATGATAATCCTACAGAAAACATTATTCTCAGTGGTGAAAAACTGAAAGCATTCCCCCAGATAAGGGTGCCACTTTCCCCACTATTATTCAATTTTGTTCTGAAAGTCCTAGCTACAGCAATCAGAGATGAAAAGGAAATAAAAGGAATCCAGATCAGAAAAGAAGTAAAGCTCTCACTGTTTGCAGAGAGCATGATACTCTGCATACAAAACCCTAAAGATAGTATCAGAAAATTAATAGAACTAATCAGTGAATTTACCAAAGTTGCAGGATACAAAGTCGATACACAGAAATCACTTGCATTTCTATATACTAACAATGAAAAATCAGAAAGAGAAATTAAGGAATATATCCCATTCACCATTGCAAAAAAAAAAAAAAAAAGAATTAAATATCTAGGAATAAACTTTTCTGGGCTCCAAAATCACTGCAGATGGTGATTGCAGGCATGAAATTAAAAGACGCTTACTCCTTGGAAAGAAAGTTATGAGCAACCTAGACAGCATATTAAAAAGCAGAGACATTGCTTTGCAAACAAAGGTCTGTCTAGTCAAAGCTATGGTTTTTCCAGTGGTCATGTATGGATGTGAGAGTTGGACTATAAAGAAAGCTGAGAGCCAAAGAATTGATGCTTTTGAACTGTGGTGTTGGAGAAGACTCTTGAGAGTCCCTTGGACTGCAAGGAGATCCAACCAGTCCATCGTAAAGGAGATTAGTCCTGGGTTCTCATTAGAAGGATTGATGTTGAAGCTGAAACTCCAATACTTTGGCCACCTGATGCGAAGAGCTGACTCCTTGGAAAAGACCCTGATGCTGGGAAAGATTGAGGGCAGGTGGAGAAGCAGACGACAGAGGATGAGATGGTTGGGTGGCATCACTGACTCAATGGAGATTGGTTTGGGTGAACTCCAAGAGTTGGTGATGGAGAGGAAGACTGGCGTGCTGTGGTTCATGGGGTCACAAGGGGTCAGACACGACTGAGCGACTGAATGGAACTGAAGGAAATAAAAGAACTGTACACAGAAAATTATAAGTCATTAATGAAAGAAATCAAAGACAACATAAACAGATGGAGAGATATTCCGTGTTCCAGGTTAGGAAGAATCAACATTGTGAAAATGACTATACTACCAAATTCAATCTACAGATTCAATGCAATCCCTATCAAATTACCAATGACATTTTTCACAGAGCTTAAACAAAAAATTTCACAATTCATATGGAAACACAAAAGACCTCAAAGAGCCAAAGAAGTCTTGAGAAAGAAGAATGTATCTGGAAGAATTAACCTTCCTGACTTAAGATTATACTACAAAGCTACAGTCATCAAGACTGTATGTTACTGGCACACACACACACACACAAAAAGAAATATAGACCAATGGAAAAGATAGAAATCCCAGAAAAAAAAAAAAACACAAAAAAACCATGTACCTGTGGGTAGCTTATTTTTGACAAAGGAGGCAAGAATATACAATGGGGCAAAGACAGCCTCTTCAATAAATGGTGCTGGGAAAACTGGACAACTACATGTAAAAGAATGAAATTAGAACACTTCCTAACACCATACATAAACATAAACTCAAAGTGGATTAAAGACCTAAATGTAAGACCAGAAATTATAAAACTCTTAGAGGAAAACATCAGCAGAGCACTCAATGACATAAATCAAAGCAAGATCCTCTATCACCCACCTCCTAGAATAATAGAAATAAAAACAAAAGTAAACAAGTGGGACCTAATTAAACTTAAAAGCTTTTGCACATCAAAGGAAACTATAAGTAAGGTGAAAAGACAACCCTAAGAATGGGAGAAAATAATAGCAAATGAAATGATTGACCAAGGATTAATTTCCAAAATATACAAGCAGCTCATACAACTTGATGCTAGGAAAACAAACAGCCCAATCAAAAGGTGGGAAAAAGACCTAAACAGACATTTATCTGTTTAGGTAAATGTTTAGAAGACATACAGATGGCTAACAAACACATGAAAAGATGCTTAAAATCACTCATCATTAGAGAAATACAAATCAAAACTACAATAAGATATCACCTCGCACCTGTCAGAATGGCCATCATCAAAAAGTTTACAAACAATAAATGCTGGAGAAGGTGCGGAGAAAAGGGAACACTCTTACACTGTTAGTGGGAATTTAAATTGATACAGCTGCTATGGAAGACGGTATGGAGATTCCTTAAAAAACTAAGAATAAAACCAATGTATGGCCCAGCAAACCCACTCCTAGGCACATACCCTGAGGAAACCAAAATTGAAAGAGACACATGTATCCCATTGTTCACTGCAGCGCTATTTACAATAGCTAGTACATGGAAGCAAACTAGATGCCATCTTTACCCATCTAGTGGGTAAAGAAGTTGTGGTACATATACAGAATGGAATATTGCTCAGCCATAAAAAGATCACATTTAAATCAGTTCTGATGAGGTGGATGAACCTAGAACCTATTATACAGAGTGAAGTGAGTCAGAAAGAGAAAGATTCTAACACATATATACGGAATCTTAAAAAATGGTACTGAACAGCTTGTTTACAGGGCAGAAATGGAGAAACAGACATAGAGAATAGACTTATGGACATGGGAAGAGAGGAGGATGTATGGAATGAGTAACATGGAAACTTACATTACCATATGTAAAATAGATAGCCAGTGGGAATTTGCTGTATGGCTCAGAAAACTCCAACAGGGGCTTTGTATCAAACTAGAGGGTTGGGATGGGGAGGGAAATAGAAGGGAGGTTCAAAAGGGAGGGGATATATGTATACATATGATTGATTTATGTTGAGGTTTGACAGAAGACAACAAACTTTTGTAAAGCAAGTACACTTCAAAAAAATAGGAAAAATAAAAGAATTATGAAGTAAAGCTGGAAGGAAGGAAGAATAGTAGCAACTACTCAATTTGGAAAGGGAAATAAACATACCCAAAAATTCCAAGAAATTAATAAAAATAATGCATTGTGAAACAGGCTCTATGAGAAATCATTGATTGATTTGTGGTTATTAGCTTATGAAGTAAAAAGCAAAGAAGCAACTTAATACTTTTCACAGAAAAGTGCTCATATGGGAGTACTCCAATAAGAACAGAATTATAGCTAGTAGAATTTAAAAACAACAGAAAAGATTTTAGACTCATATGAGGCATTAGGCAAAAGTTACTGATAGTGGACAGATCTATATTAGTTAAATACAATTAAGGTTAGTTCAAGGTGACTAAACACATTGATTAGTTGTCCATGCAGGATTTGTGACTCTGCAAAGCATATTTTTTTTCCTGGTGTTGCAAGTATTTGGGAAGAGAACTTATTTCCTGTATAAGTGCATAGGCTTGGTCCACAAGTTGTCTTATAATCTTAATTCTATGAAAAACCAAAATGATATCATTTATAATACGTTCATGTTAGCACACAAATCTACAGTTAACAATCTTTGTTATTTAATATCCTTGCCAGTTACCATGGTAATTTTGTAAACTTTAACTTGGTTGCCCCCTGTAATTTAGGTGTTTGAGGTTACAGGAGATGAACACATGGATTAATCTGTTAATATCACGGGCTTCAATTTTCCAATACTTAACATGAATGGCTGGGTTGGGTGATCTTAGTTTATCATTCTTTTAACTTTTTAAGTTTTCAGGAGTGATTTAAACCCAATTTTGATGCAAATGAAGCAGGCATATAGCCAATAGGAGGAGTTCTAACCTTATCCCCTAAATTATAGAATCTCTTCAGTTTTGGCACAGAATTGTAAGAAACCTGGCTGCTTTACTTTACACCATCCTAAATGCATGGGGAAAGTATATATATGCCCAGTTTTTTAAAAAAAGTAAAAAGTGTAGAGGCGTATTATGCTGTAAAATTTCTCTGATGTTGTACTAGAATTTTTTAACTGTTTAAAATTAGCATTTTCATTCGATCTTCATCAGGATTAGCTACTAGTCCCAACAGCCACTCTGAAGCAGAATCAAATCCTCTAATCTTTCAATAACAGTAAAGGAAAAGATTTTGGCTGGAATTAGACATACACAGATGGTATTCCTATATTCTGTGCTTTTATACATAGCACTTGCTACAAATGTGTACCCAAAAACTATGCAGGAAAAAATATTCGTCTGTGTTGATGATTTGAAAAAATAATTTCTCTATTGAATTTTGTAAAATAAATAAATTGTGTTGATATCTATTTTATGGGCACAGAAAGCCTTTTATCTGATAAATTTTATTTATATACATACCTTCTCTAATCATCTTTTCAATTTTATAAATGAATTTCAGTTCAGTCAGTTCAGTCATTCAGTCATGTCCGACACTTTGCGGCCCCATGGACTGCAGCACACCTGGCTTCCCTGTCCATCACCAACTCCTGGGGTTGTCCACTGAGTCGGTGATGCCATCCAAACATCACATACTCTATTGTCCCCTTCTTCTCCCGCTTTCAATCTTCCCCAACATCAGGGCCTCTTCAGATCAGTCATCTCTTCAGATCAGGTGGTCACAGTATTGGAGTTTCAACTTCAACATCAGTCTTTCCAATGAATATTCAGGACTGATTTCCTTTAGGATGGACTGGTTGGATCTCCCTGCAATCCCAGGGACTCTCAAGAGTCTTCTCCAACAACACAGTTCAAAAGCATCAATTCTTAATCACTCAGCTTTCTTTATAGTCCAACTCTCACATCCATACATGACAACTGGAAAAATCGTAGCCTTAACTAGATGGACTTTTGTTGGAAAAGTACTGTATCTACTTTTTTATATGATGTCTAGTTTGGTCATAACGTTTCTTCCAAGGAGTAAGCATCTTTTAATTTCGTGGCTGCAATCACCATCTGCAGTGATTTTGGGAGCCCAAAAACATAAAGTCTGCCACTGTACCACTGTTTCTCCATCTATTTAACATGAGGTGAAGGGACCAGATGCCATGATCTTTGTTTTCTGAATGTTGAGATAATAGCCAACTTTTCCCCTTTCCTCTTTCACTTTATCAAGAGGCTCTTTAGTTCTCTTTCTGCCATAAGGGTGGTGTCATCTGCATATCTGAGGTTATTGATATTTCTCCCAGCAATCTTGATTCCAGTTTGTGCTTCTTCCAGCCCAGAGTTTCTCATGATGTACTCTGCATATAAGTTAAATAAGCAGGGTGACAATATATAGCCTTGACACACTCCTTTTCCTATTTGGAACCATTCTGTTGTTCCACGTCCAGTTCTAACTATTGCTTCCTGACCTGCATAGAGATTTCTCAAGAGGCAGGTCAGGTGGGTTGGTATTCCCATATCTTTCAGAATTTTCCAGTTTGTTATGATCCACACAGTCAAAGGCTTTGACACAGTCAATAAAGCAGAAATAGATATTTTCTGGAACTCTATTCCTTTTTCAATGATCCAGTGGATACTGGCAATTTGATCTCTGGTTCCTCTGCCTTTTCTAAATCCAGCTTGAACATCTGGAAGCTCACAGTTCACATATTGTTTAAACTTGGGGAATTTTGAGCATTACTAGTGTGTGAGAAGAGTGCAACTGTGCACTAGTTTGAGCATTATTTGGCATTGCCCTTCTTAGGAATTGGAATGAAACTGACCTTTTCCAGTCCTGTGGCCACTGCTGAGTTTTCCAAATTTGCTGGCATATTGAGTGCAGCACTTTCACAGCATTATCTTTTAGGATTAGAAATAGCTCCACTGGGATTCCATCACCTCCACCAGCTTTGTTCGTAGTGATGCTTCCTAAGGCCCACTTGACTTCACATTCCAGGATGTCTGGCTCTAGATGAATGATCATGCTGTGATTATCTGGGTTATGAAATCTTTTTTGTACAGTTCTTCTGTGTTATCTTGCCTCCTCTTTTTAATATCTTCTGCTTCTGTTAGGCCCATACCATTTCTGTCCTTTATTGAAACCATCTTTGCACAAAATGTTCCTTTGGTGTCTCTAATTTTCTTGAAGAGATCTCTAGTCTTTCTTGTTCTATTGTTTTCCTCTATTTCTTTGCACTGATCACTGAGGAAGGCTTTCTTATATCTCCTTGTTATTCTTTGGAACTCTGCATTCAAATGATATATCTTTCCTTTTCTCCTTTGCTTTTCACTTCTCTTCTTTTCATAGCTATTTGTAAGGCCTCCTCAGATAGTCATTTTGCTTTTTTTCATTCCTTTTTCTTGTGGATAGTCTTGATCCTTGTCTCCTGTACAATGTCACGAACCTCCATCCATAGTTCATCAGGCACCCTATCTATCAGATCTAGTCCCTTAAATCTATTTCTTACTTCCCCTGTATAATCATAAAGGATTTGATTTAGGTCATACCTGAATGGTCTGGTGGTTTTCCCTACTTTCTTCAATTTAAGTTTCAATTTGGCAATAAGGAGGTCATGAACTGAGCCACAGTCAGCTGCTGGTCTTATTTTCACTAGCTGTATAGAGCTTCTCTATCTTTGGCTGCAAAGAATATAATCAATCTGATTTTGCTGTTGACCATTTGGTGATGTCCATGTATAGAATCTTCTCTTGTGTTGTTGGAAGTGGGTGTTTGCTATGAACAGTGCCTTCTCTTGGCACAATTCTGTTAGGTTTGTCCTGCTTCATTCTGTCCTCCAAGGCCAAATTTGCCTGTTATTCCAGGTATCTCTTGACTTCCTACTTCTGCATTCCAGTCCCCTATAATGAAAAGGACATCTTTTTTGTGTTAGTCAGACATCTGGGTGTTAGTTTCAGAAGGTCTTGTAGGTCTTTATAGAACCATTCAAATTCAGCTTCTTCAGCATTATTGGTCAAGGCATAGACTTGGATTACCGTGATATTGAATGGTTTGCCATGGAAATGAGCAGAGATCATACTGTCTTTTTTGAGACTGCATCTAAGTACTGCATTTCAGACTCTTTTGTTGACTGTGATGTCTACTCCATTTCTTCTAAGGGATTCTTGCCCATAGTAGTAAATATAATGGTCATCTGAGTTAAATTCACCCATTCCAGTCCATTTTAGTTCTCTGATTCCTAAAATGTTGATGTTCACTCTTCTCGTCTCCTGTTTGACCACTTCCAATTTGTCTTGATATGTGGACCTAACATTCCAGGTTTCTATACAATATTGCTCTTTAGAGCATCGGACCTTGTTTCCATTACCAGTCACATCCCCAACTGGGTGTTGCTTTTGCTTTGGCTCTGTCTCTTCATTCTTTCTGGAGTTTTTTTCTCCACTGTTCTCCAGTAGCATATTGGGCACCTACTGACCTGGGAAGTTCATCTTTCAGTGTCCTATCTTTTTGCCTTTCCATACTCTTCATGGGCTCTCAAGGCAAGAATACTGAAATGGTTTGTCATTCCCTTCTCCAGTGGACCACATTTTGTCAGAACTCTCCACCATGACCTGTCCATCTTGGGTGGCCCTACAGGGCATGGTTCATAGTTTCACTGAGTTAGACAAGAGTGTGGTTCATGTGATTCCATTGTTTAGTTTTCTGTGATTGTGGTTTTTATTCTGTCTTTCTGTCTTTATTTCTGTTTTTATTTCTGTCTTTCCTCTGATGGAGAAGGATTATAGGCTTATGGAAGGTTCCTGATGGGTTAGACTGACTGAGGGGGAAACTAGGTCTTGTTCTGATGGGCAGGGCCATGCTCAGTTCAGTTCAGTTCAGTCACTCAGTCATGTCAGTAAATCTTTAATCCAATTTTATGGGTGGAGGTGTGTTCCCTCCCTTCTATTTATCTGAGGCCGAACTATGGTGGAGGTAATGAAGATAATGATGACCTCCCTCAAAAGATCCTATGTATTTACTGCTACACTCAGTGCCCCTAACCCTGCAGCAGGCCACCATGGACCCAGGCCTCCACTGGAGACTCCTGGACACCCACGGGCTAGTCCAGAACAGTCTCTTATAGGGTCACTGCTCCTTTCTCCAGGGTCCTGGTGAATAAGGTTCTGTTGTTCCCCCTCAAGAGTCTATTTCCCAGTCTGGTGTAAGTTCTGGCAGCTCTGTAGTGGGGTTAATGGTGACCTCCTCCAAGAGGGCTTATGGCATACCCAAGTTTGCTGCACCCAGAGCCCCTGTTCCTGTGGCAGACCACCACCAACCCACACCTCCACAGGAGATGCTCAAACATAGTTCTGTCTCAGTCTCCACAGGAGATGCTCAAACATAGTTCTGTCTCCCTGGGTCGTGGTGCACACAAGATTTGTTTGAGCCCTCTGAGCGTCTCTAGCAGAAATGGGGTTTGATTCTAAACATGAATTTGCCCCTCCTACTATCTTGCTGGGGCTTCTCCTTTGTCCCTGGACTTGGGGTATCTCTACATGGTTAGTCCAGCAAAGCCCAAATGGATTTAAATTTGCTTAATATGTTTGTATGTGAATTCAGTCAGTCCAACATTTTCACCTTTGTTATATATATTGTTTGAAAAAATATAAATGTTTATCAACTTTACTATTACTTTGAAATATCATCAGTCTTTTTTGTTAATCTCCCCTTAATAGTAATGACACCACAAAATTTTAAAGTAACAAGAATTCGTGACTCTTAATTGATTCAGTAATAAAATAAAAAAGTTCAAAGTATGCATTAATGACCTAAAAAGGTACTATGTGAATTAGAGCTACAACCATGTCCAGTATGACATTATTTGACACATAGCAATGGATGTCCGGTATGACACATTGTTCCCAATAACTTGTACTATCCCTTTTGACAGAGTTGTCTACCTCAGTTTAATTAAATGCATAAAAAGGTAAATTTATATGATATCTCATCTCTATAAGTTCACAACAGCATCAACAGTTTAGCATTTAACTGACTGAAAATATTTTTCTATTAGAAGGACAACCCCCCAAATATCCCCCTCTCTGTATATGTTTATATCAATATCAACTCATATTTATATTTATTTAAAAATACTTAGGTTCTTTATATGACATAGAAGAGTAATTCAAACTTAATATATTCATATACAGATATATTTAAAAAAATTTACTGTCTGATAAATAGACTATGAAAGGCATCAGACAAAGAATAATGTAAATTAGATTAAAATAGCATTTTATCTGCAAAAAGAATATATTGCCATGTATTTCTTGCCCTTTGAAAATATTATTTTGATGAGTGAAAGAGTTTGTTTTTTTTATTCAGACAGTACTACTTCTACCCCCAATCTCCCTAATGTTTTTCTGAGAGGTTTTTTTTTTTCCTTTGCCTATTACCTGTAAAAATTCAAATGTTTTTATTTTATTATCCTTGGATTTTTTTTCTAGTTAACTAGAAAAATACTAGTTACTAAATATTTGTGATAAGCAAATTATTGTTAAATGTTTTCAGATTAATATTATAGATCTCTTTCAAGGTTTTATATTTTAAAAGAAAAAAAAAAAAGAAGTCCAATACAGTAATTCAAAAGTGTAGTCCTTCTTCCATACTAACGTTCAATAAGTGTGAATAAATTGGTCAAGGATGGCAATTTCAGGGAAGTAGAAATGAGGAAAACATATATATCTGAAACTGGACACCTTTACAGTATTTTTCAAATTCAATAGCTATCATACCCATAAATATATTAAGACCATCTCTGGAGAAATTGGGGGTATTTGAAGGTATTCTTAACAAAACTCAGTAAGAGTTGGTGATTTTATCATTTAATTCTCATTCCAATACAACTACTTATTAAATTCTTCTTTGTGAAGACTTCCATATGCGCTTTATTTCTTAAAGAGCAGGAAATGTTCAATACAAGAAACACCATAATAAAAAAAGAATTTACCATGAAGTTAGGATTAATGCTTTTTACATTCTTATTCATGCCTGGACAGTATTATAAATGCTTTCACATTTGGAAGAGGGTGTTCTGCAATATTAATATTAAAGCAAACTTTTATCTGAGAGTTTTTGTACTATCCATTTAACATCTCAAACACTCAAAGGCATAAACTCCTTGTAGCCAAATTCAGACTTAAATTGAAGTAGGGAAAACCATTAGATTATTTGAAAGTGAAAGTGAAGTCTCTCAGTCATGTCCGACTCTTTGCAATCCCTAAATCAAATCCCTTATGATTATACAGTGGAAGTGACAAATATATTCAAGGGATTAGATCTGATACACAGAGTGCCTGAAGAACTATGTTCATAACATTGTACAGGTGGTGGTGGTCAAAACTATCCCCAATAAAAAGAAATGCAAAAAGGCAAAATGGTTGTCTGAGGAGGCCTTACAAATGGCTGAGAAAGAAAAATGAAATACAAAGGTGATAAAGACACATATATCCATCTGAATGCAAGGAGAGATAAGAAAGACTTCCTTAGTGAACAATGCAAAGAAATAGAGGAAAACAATAGAATGGGAATGACTAGGGATCTCCTCAAATAAATTAGAGATACCAAAGGAACATTTCATGCCCAGATAGGCACAGAAAGGACAGAAACAATATGGACCTAAAGAAGCAGAAGATATTAAGAGGTGGCAAGATTACAGAGAAGAACTATACAAAAAAGATCTTCATGACCCAGATAACCACAATGGTGTGATCACTCACCTAGAGCCAGACACCTGGAATCTGAAGTCAAGTGGGCCTTAGGAAGCATCACTACAAACAAAGCTAGTAGAAGTGATGGAATTCCAGTTGAACTATTTCAAATCCTAATAGATGATGCTGTGAAAGTGCTTCACTCAATATGCCAGCTTTGGAAAACTCAGCAGCAGCCATAGGACTGGAAAAGGTCAGCATTCATTCCAATCCCAAAAGTGGACAATACCAAAGAATGTTCAAACTACCACACAATTGCACTTATCTCACACATTAGCAAAGTAATGCTCAAAATTGTCCAAGCCAGGCTTCAAAAGAACATCAACCAAGAACTTCCAGATGTTTAAGCTGGATTTAGAGAAGGCAGAGGAACCAGAGATCAAATTGCCAACATCCTTGGGTCATAGAGAAAGCAAGAGAATTCCGGAAAAACATCTACTTCTGCTTCATCGATTATGCTAAAGCCTTTGACTGTGTGGATCACACAAACTGTGAACAATTTTTCAAGGGATGGAAATACCAGATGACCTGACATGCCTCCTGAGAAATCTGTATGCAGGTAAAGAAGCAACAGTTAGAACCAGACACGGAACAATTGACTTGTTCCAGATTGGGAAAGTAGTTTGTTAAGGCTGTATATTCAGTTCAGTTCAGTCACTCAGTTGTGTCCGACTGTTTGCGACTCCATGAATTGCAGCATGCCAGGCCTCCCTGTCCATCACCAACTCCCTGAGTTTACCCAAACTCATGTCCATCGAGTCGGTGATGCCATCCTGCCATCTCATCCTCTGTCATCACCTTCTCCTCCTGCCCTCAATCCCTCCCAGCATCAGTCTTTTCCAATGAGTTAACTCTTCGCATGAGGTGGCCAAAGTATTGGAGATCAACCTCAGCATCAGTACTTCCAATGAGCACCCAGGGCTGATCTCCTTTAGGATGGACTGGTTGGATCTCCTTGCAGTTCAAGGGACTCTCAAGAGTCTTTTCCAACACCACAGTTCAAAAGCATCAATTCTTAATCACTCAGCTTTCTTCACAGTTCAACTCTCACATCCATACATGACCACTGGAAAAACCATAGCCTATTGTCACAAGCTTATTTTACTTATAGGTAGAGTTCATCATTTGAAATGCCCAGCTGGATGAAGCACAAGCTGGAATCAAGATTGCCAGGAGAAATATCAATAACCTCAGATATACAGATGATACAACTCTAATGGCAGAAAACAAAGAGAACTAAAGAGCCTCTTGATGAAAGTGAAAGAGGAGAGCGAAAAAGCTGGCTTAAAACTCAACATTCATAAAACGAAGATTATGGCATCCGGACTCATCACTTCATGGCAAATAGATGGGAAAACAATGGAAACAGTGACAGACTTTTTTTTCCTTGGGCTCCAAAATCACTGCAGATGGTCACTGAAACCATGAAAGTAAAAGATGCTTGGTCCTTGAAGAAAAGCTATGACCAACCTAGACAGCATATTAAAAAGCAGAGGTATTACCTTGCTAACAAGTTTCCATATATTCAAAGCTAAGGTTTTTCCAGTAGTCATGTATGGATGTGAAGAGTTGGACCATAAAGAAGGCTGAGTGCCCAAAGAATTGATGCTTTCAAACTGTGGTATTGGAGAAGACTCTTGAGAGTCCCTTGGACTGCAAGGAGACCAAACTAATTCATCCTAAAGGAAATCAGTCCTGAATATACATTGGAAGGACTGATGCTGAAACTTAAGCTCTAATACTTTGGCTACCTGATGTGAAGAGCGGACTCATTAGAAAAGATGCTGAATCTGGGAAAGGTTGAAGCTAGGAGGAGAAGGGGATGACAGAGAATGAGATGGTTGGATGGCATCACCAACTCAATGGATATAAGTTTGGGCAAATTCCAGGAAATGGTGAAGGACACGGAATCCTGGTGTGCTGCAGTCCACTGGATCACAAAGAGTCAGACAAGACTGAGCAACTGAACAACAACAACGAATTTTTATGTCTATCAATATAAGAAAAGAATGGAGCTTTATGATATAAAAGTTTATCAAAATCTTTGTGTGGCCTGAAAAGTGAAAGTGAAGTCCCTCAGTCGTGTCAGACTCTTTGAGACCCCATGGACTATAGCCAACCAGTCTCCTCCATCCAGGGTATTCTTCATGCCAGAATACTGGAGTGGGTTGCCATTTCCTTCTCCAGAGGATCTTCCCGACCCAGGGATCAAAGCCAGGTCTTCCACATTGGAGGTCGATGCTTTACTGTCTAAGCCACCAGAGAAGTCGTTTAAGTTGTATGGCCTTCCTCACTTATAAAATCAACTCTATACAATGACACACAAAAATGTCATCCTAAGGATGGAATACTGGTGAAAAACGGATACATGTCTTTTCCCTAAGGAAATCCTTATGTTCCTTATGAGTAATAGATAATATAACTCACAAAATCAAAAGTTGTAAACCAGAAGAGAAGCTTAATCACATATAATGGTAACCATGTTGCTGTAAGTCAATAACTATAGATTAACATCTGTGTGCTAATAGATGCCTAGGATGTATTTGAAAGATGGGAAATTCACTTTAAGCTTCGACTAAAATCTTGAAGTATCCATCTGCCTCCCTATTGAAGGGAAGAGAGTTGAAAGGTAGCCTACACTCCAAGACAGATTAACAGCCAAAGACCTTCATATATATATATACATACATACATATATATATATATATGTATATATATATATACCTACAAATGTCCTAAAAATTTTTAAAAAGTATAAATAAGTAGTTTGCAAAAAATACGAAAAGAAATATACCTCCTTAGCTATAAAGCTAAGAGAGAGCATTAAAGAAAAAAAAAAAAAAACTTCTCTGGGAACAACTATGTAGAACATTTAACAATTAGTATTAATGAGACTTAAATTAAAAAGTTTCCAACATAAAATGAGTGCCTATGTTATAATATGATAGAAATGGCCTACAGAAGATTTAGAAGAATGTGGAAATGAAATAAGAGCAAACTATATTATCATGACTAAGACAGAGGTCTTTATTAATTACTTAGGTTAAAGAAAATTGAAATTAGAAGTCATATATAATTATTTTATTTATATATTTTTTTAAACTCCATGATTTAGGAATATAGCAGAAGATGGTTATGTGCCCTTTTAATGTCATATAGAGCATTGCCTAAGAGGCACACTCAAAGATTATTTATCTATTTGAATGTAATTTTATCGATTCAATTATCATGGAACTAAAGAACAGACTCTCAAATTATTTGTTAAATTGATTATTTTGTCTAATAGCAGAAAAAATTTTTTTCCATCTATTAGAAATGGTAACCTCAGAGGTGACAGTTATATGGTCCTGTAATACATAGGGTAATGTAACTATGGAAGTAGTATAGCCAGTTCTATACTTAACTTTACAATCTTAATTCAACAATTTTCTTTAACAAATCTCATCATTTTAAGTCCTTGCCAAACCAGCTTAACCATTGTGCTGGTTTCCTCACTTGATTTAAATAAAATTTTGACATATGTATGTCCTATACTTGAATGAGAATGTGGTATTTAACTTTTTGAAAATTATACACTTTTCATTTTGTATATTATATATAGTGAGTTTTTTTTTTTTTGATAATAGCAATCGTTGTGATAAAAGCAAATGTAAGAGTGCCAGAAAGGAAACTATTACAATAGTCTAGGAGAAATATTAATCATTAAACTTGGTTTAGGAAGAAGGCCTCCTGAGAAATCTGTATGCAGGTCAAGAAGTTAGAACTGGACATGGAACACAGACTGGTTCCAAATCGGGAAAAGAGTACATCAAGGCTGTATATTGTCACCCTGCTTATTTAACTTATATGTAGAGTACACATGATAAATGCTGGGCTGGATGAAGCACAAGCTGGAATCAAGATTTCTGGGAGACATATCAATAAGATCAGATATGCAGATGACACCACCCTTATGGCAGAAAGTGAAGAGGAACTAAAAAAGCCTCTTGATGAAAGTGAAAGAGAAGAGTGAAAAAGTTGGCTTAAAACTCAACATTCAGAAAACAAAGATCATGGCATCCGGTCCCATCACTTCATGGCAAATAAATGGGGAAACAGTGGAAAGAGTGTCAGGCTTTATTTTTGGGGCTCCAAAATCACTGCAGATGGTGATTGCAGCCATGAAATTAAAAGATGCTTGCTCCTTGGAAGAATAGCTATGATCAATCTAGAAAGCATATTAAAAAGCAGAAATATTACTTTGCAAACAAAGGTTCATCTAGTCAAAGCTCAGGCTCAGAAAGCTGAGCACCGAAGAATTGATGCTTTTGAACTGTGGTGTTGGAGAAGTCCCATGAGAGTCCCTTGAACAGCAAGAAGATCCAACCAGTCCATCCTAAAGGAAATCAGTCCTGAATATTCATTGGAAGGACTGATGCTGAAGCTGAAAGTCCAATAGTTTGGCCACCTGATGTGAAGAACTGACTCATTGGAAAAGACCCTGATGCTGGGAAAGATTGAAGGCAGGAGGAGAAGGGGATGACAGAGGATGAGATGATTGGATGGCATCACCAATGTAATGGACATGAGTTTGAGTAAACTCTGGGAGTTGGCGATGGACAGGGAGGTCTGGCGTGCTGCAGTTCATGGGGTCGTGAAGAGTCCCACATGACTGAATGACTTAACTGAGGATGGAAGCAATAGAAATGGAGTGAACTGGTTGTATTTAAGACATGCAGTGGAAGGAAAACATGAGGACTAGTGTTGGATGTGTAGCATGAGGTTGGATATATAGCATGAGGAAGAAGATCTGCTCAGGAATACTTCCCAAGTTTTCTGTCTCAACACCTAAGAAAATCAGGTACCAGCAATGAAGACAGAAGGGATGTAGTTATGATAGGAAAGAGGTTTGCAATGAATTCCATATCCTCAAATGCTCTACCCGCTCTGTGATTTAATAATATTTTAATTTAGTTTAAAACTCTAATAATATACCTTTTTGTATTTTATTATACTTGATTTAAGGTTGTATTGTCTTATAGCTACAAACCAGAAAACAGTGATTTTATATTTTCATGGGCTTGTATGCGTGTGGAGGATTTGTGGATCAATGGAAAACTATGTATTATTTATGCACTATGGTACATCCCTCCAATTTATCCAATTCTTGTTCTATGGGAGCTATTTTACAACTCTGAAATATGTAGAAAACTTATAGCAATGCAAATTAAGTCCTTTCTAGTAGATGTTTAATTGACTTCCCAGTGTTGCCACTTTTTGCTCTGCGTTTCAATATTCCTGCTTTATAACTATGTCTGTTCTTTGAAGGATTCTCTTTCTAACTGCTTATAATATCTACCTGATTCCCTCATTCATTAATGATTAAAATAAAATCTTTAACATGTGTTGATTTTGATATTTCCATGAGAGTGTTATCTCACATTTTATTTGGAAAGCTATCTTTCTATATGTTAATTTTATTACATTTTATTATAACATGATGTGTTTTTCCAGTTTAGTTCAAGTTATTTACATTACATCCTTAAAATTCTCAAAGTAAAGCATGAATAAAATATGGTTGAAAAGACTACATCTCTAAACTACATTTTTCTGACTATATGATTGAAATAAATGTCTTCCTAATGAAAAAAAAATGCTTGCATGTTCTCTCTCTTTTCTCATTTAGAAAGAGGAGAAATAATTAGAAAAAGAAGTAGCACTGTAAATGCCTTTATTGAAAAGGATCTTAATCCCAGTCTAATGTTCCTACAACTTGCTGATAAGGAATAATTGTTGCCTGTCTCAGAGATACTGGCAGTGAAAATCAGCCACAATTTGCTAACACATCCAATTAAAATCAAAGTGCCCCAACAGTAACCTTCCATTATAACTCACACACACACAAAAATGATTTTTAGCTAATTCTGTATTCTGTGAATCAAACAAATTGATATTTGGAGCAATTACTTTTAACATAAATAAGTCACCAAATGAAAGTTCCATCTTGCCCAAGGAATGCATTATATTTACATGTTGTTTTGATCTGTGCTCCTCAGAGACAAAATGCTTTCCAAAATAAATGATGTAGCCAGAAAATACCGTCTTGAAGTCCTGCAGTCAGAAGTAAAACAAATAAGCCACCAAGAAAAAGAAGAGGAAAAAAAAAAAAAAAACCAACAACTGGCAACTCTCATAAAATTGCCTCTCACTTCTTCCCCCAGGCCTTTTCCAGGCTGTCAGCTCTTTCAGCTAGGAATAGATCCAAATTTTGTCTCCATATATAAATGCCAAGTTTGCCCAGTGTTTCTCGACTTCAAAAATAGATGTTTCTCTTTGATAAAGTTGTCAAATTATTTTAGGATATTTTATTTGGCAACTGATAGGAATTCATCACTACAGGTAAACTAAAATTGTTTCCAAAACGCTAATGGAAAGAGAAACACAATTAGTTTTTCAAGATAATCAAGGTGTAAGTGGAAAAACCAATTCATAAAGCATATTTGGGAATTACAGAGTGTTGTACAAAATGAAACATTAACACATGAAAGATAAGCAGTTATGAGAATAAAGAACATTCAAGGAGCAGAGAATGATTTAGGCATTTAAAACCTAAAGTTTATTCTTTTGGGGAATCTCACTTTCAGAAAAAGAATGCAAAATTGCAAAAAGAAAATTACTAAGACCTCTTCTGAGTTTTTGAGAGGCTTGGGCTTCCCTGATAACTCAGTTGGTAAGAATCCACCTGCAATGCAGGAGACTCTGGTTTGATTCCTGGGTGAGGGAAATCTGCTGGAGGAGGGATAGGCTACCCACTCCAGCATTCTTGGGCTTCCCTTGTGGCTCAGATGATAAAGAATCCATCTGCAATGCGGGAGAGCTGGGTTTGATCCCTGGGTTGGAATGCTCCAGTATTCTCGCCTAGGGAATTCCATGGACAGTACAGTCCATGGGGTCACAAAGAATTAGACAGGACTGAGTGAATTTCATTTTCACTTTGAGCAAAGCAGAGCTATGAAACTTAAATTCTATCAGAATAATTCCATCTCTATTGAAGAAGAAAAATTATTTTCAAAGTATTGTCCAATTATTAACTCATTAAAATAACTCATTTATTAAACAACATTTAAAATATCCCTCATCTGTGAGGAATGAAAAAAGACAAGTGCATGTACCCTAATAGTAATAAGTTCTGCGAGGTCAAAACACATTAATTAAATAATACAAAGGCCACTTTTGTAAAGGAAGTAAGACATAAGTTTATTAAAGAGGTTATATATGAAAATTTAGGTAATATACTAGTATACAAAAAAATTACCCATAGCCCTACCATTCAGAAATAATGTTACTGTTTTGCCCATCCACAGATAGGTAATGTTGGTATTCTCATGGCTATATCATATATTCAGATTTATATTTCTTTTATTAATATTAGTGTAGTTAAAGTTACTTATCAATATATTAAAAATATGTAATTACAGTTAGAACAAAATATGTTTAAACAGTCCCCTATTTCTGGAGAAATTTTGCTTTAAATTTTTACCCTTAAGTGTTACCATAGCAAACACTTTGAAATACATATCTGAATGTCTGCTTAGAGTCCTGCATGTGGAATTACTTATGCAAGATATTATTTTTATATAGTTTGTGCACATTCCTAAGTTATTCTTAAGAAATATTTTACCAATTTAAGCTTATAAGAATTTGAATTAAGATAATTTTAATTTTATAACATCCTCATTAACATTGATAGTTACAATTTATAAACAATCAAAACTTGATAGTCAAAAAATTTGTTATAGTTTTGTTTTACCTAACATTTGTTGAATTTGAGTTGTAGATGAGCAAATTTTATGATTGTTAGCCTTTTCTATTTCCTCAATAACTGGTCCAATTGAGTTCATTATTGCTTTTCTTGAGGGTTTTTTAATTTATCTTTGGCTTTTTTGGTCAATTTTTATAAAAGAAAAAAGAACTAAATCATAGTATAATCAAGGTGTTTTAACTGGGTAAATTTTTCTTTCTTGAAAAGTATTGTTCATACTGAAATGTAGAAGAATTAGGACTACATGTTAGACAGCAATAATAAATGGAGAAAGTCCTATGAATCTATATTGCAAGCCTCATAAAACTAGTGATTCTATTCAGCAAATATTTACTAGATACATCTACACAAGAATTATACAGTTGCTAAACATTAGAATTTCACAAAGCATGTGATATTGAGATGACTCAAGGGAGAATAAGCCTGGGTTAATATGAGAAAGAAGAACAGACACTTCACAGATAGGGAACAGCATTTAGATAGGCACAGAGGGACAAAAGCAGGGATAGATCTGCTAAGAAATTCAAAGCAGCTTATTGACAAAGAATAGAGAAATTAGGAAAGTTGATGCATAAAAGTGGAGAGATGGACAGAATTGAACATAGTTTTAAAGCAAAGTAATCACCTGCTCAAAGTTTTGCTAAATATAGATTAAATTTCAAGGACCTAAGGATAGACTTAACACACACAAAAAAGTAAGGAAAACAATTATATGTCAACTAAAATAGTCCATACTACAGCTATGAATGACAACCTACTCCAGTATTCTTTCCTGGAAAATTCCATGGACAGAGGAGCGTGGCAGGTTACAGTCCATGGGGTCGCAAAGAGTTGGCCATGCCTGAGTAACTGAGCACAGAGCAGAGCTATGAAGAGGACTTGCCACAGAACTCCCAGCAGAAATGGAAATAAAGGGATGCACATTTGAAAGAGACAAGTGAGAAAAATTGGATGAGTGCAATGAGGGAAATAAAAGAAATACCTGAGCTTTAGAGACAGTAGCGCATTTTAGCAAGATGAGACTTTTGAGGTAAATACGAAATTTGAAGAGACACAATGAGTTTCATTTTGATCATATTGATTTTCTGGTGCCTGCAGGTCATCCTGTGGCGGATTCATGTTGATATATGGCAAAACCAATACAATATTGTAAAGTAATTAACCTTCAATTAAATAAATTTATATTAAAAAATAATAATGTCCAGTAAGTAGCATTGTTAGGGTTTTGGGGAAAATGGCATTCAGCAATTTAGTTTTGAATTATTTATTTAAGAAAGTTTCCAGAAATGTAAATTACTTGAACCAGACAGGAAATTTTTCTCAAGTTGATCTGCACTGTCCAGTATTGTTAATAGTTCTGGTCATTACCTCCTCCTCACTCCAACTGTCATTTCCTCCACTCAGATGTTCACTGGGTCTCACCAGCTGGGTTGCCAAACTTTTATAATTGGTCAGTCTGGTTTCAGTCTTACCCCCTTTCTAACCATTCTCCAACTATTGCCAAAGGGAATTTTTAAATATATATGATTAAGATTTCACCATCTTATTTTTTCTTAGTCTTTAGAAAATGATCTGTAATATAAATGTTTACAAGGTGTTTTCTCTTATCTCTCAAAACTCATATTTTTAACCCTTAACACCCCCCATAATTAGGAACATGTTCAATGCTTTATCCAGTGTATATTCCTTAAGGCTAAAATATGAATTTATGGTCATATTCTAATTATTGACTTCTCTTTCTCCTTTGCTAGATCATTATATTCTGGAGAAAATGTTTCTATTCACCTTAGAACTTAAGTGTCTCTAGCACTTAACTCTGTACATGACACTTTGAGGGTACTCAAAATAGTTTTAATAAATGACTTCTGTTTCCTCTGAGAGAATACAATATTCATGTTTGAAGAAGGTCTTGAATGAGAATCTATGAATGCAGTTTATTATTCAGGATCCAGTCAGTAACACAAACACCACACTAGGAGTTTCAATAGAAATAACATTTAGAGCATTGGTTCAACAGACATTGAAGGTTCAACAGATTAAGCGAAAAACTGGATCAACATGAAGTAACAGCAGCTGCCAGCCATTGAGTTGGAGAATCAAAGGATATGATTTGGGTTTTTACAGAGCCCGGAAGCTCACTGAAGAGATCCCAAAGATGTGGGAATCGGATCTCAGAGGAGAAGGCATCACTCAGCTGGTTCTTATATATCTGAGAAAGCTAAATGAGATTGCTTTGGGAAGTACTAAGAGAATCTGGAGAATTAAATGAAGCTATTCACACTGGTGCTTCATTTCTAGAAAAGCAAGAAAACATGAAGATAAAAATACCTTCTCCTTTCCTCTTTCTGAAATTTGCTTTCTAGTACTGTTATTTGTAGAACCTAGTTGAAAGCAGGTAAAAACTTTAAATTGGGTTTGGATAATCACAGCCCTAAGACCCAAAACAGAGTCTATATTTTTTTAATATACCCAGAGCAGATGAATAAATTTGGAGCTTACAGTATAATTTGATAACCAGAATATACATAAACCAATTTGGCCTTAAAAATTTATTGTTGAATTATAATAAGTAAAAGAAATAGGGATTCTGACAAAAAATGAAAATCATACCCATTCAGAAAAGTAAGGAAAGATGATTTACCAATGTCCTAAAATATTAAGGGCAGATCTTGCTTATACCTAGCTGTAATTATGTAATATATACAATAAAAATGAGCTCACTGAATTCATGGATGCCCCCTGGAAGGTGTTCCAGGTTTGTGGACTTATCAGGCATATATTATACCTTGTGCAGACTTCACACATCATGGCTTTGGCTAACATTTTTTGGCCTTGACTTTCCTTGAGGGAACAGAAGTGTTAAATGAATCTGCACCTCAGAGAAGATTCCAGGGCTGGGGAAAGAATTTGTGGACTCGTTAATATTTAGTTGAAACCATAAGAGAGGATAAAATCTCCCAAAGAACTGTGTAGAAAAAGATAAAGTACCCAAGATTGTGCTTTGATAGCAGTTATATTTAAAGTTTATGGCAAAGGATGGGGAGAGAAAAGGCGATTGGAAAATACTAAAAGATGCAATTCAGTAAAGATGGGTCCTGCTATCCATTACTGTTTTAATTTGCATTTTTATTAAAATCTAATTGAGTGTTTTTCTCATATTTAGTGGTCATTTGTTTTTCATTTTATGAAGATTATCTTTTTATTTCTATCAAGTTTTATTTTGGAACTTTCATGTTTTTCTTTTAGACATTTCTATGAAACTTTAAATATAAAGTGGCATCATCAGATAGCAGGAAATCTTTAATGACATCATTCTAACTGCTCCTCTGCAACAGCCTTGAATTTTAGTTGCAGTTTGAGAAATAGTGTGCCAAAAATACAAAGTGTTTTGAAAAAGCCCAAATAAATGGAAATGCAGCAGAAGCTGTGCCAGTATCCTCCTCTTCCCTCCCCCTCCTGCCTTTTTGTTTTGATAGAATTTGGCACAATTCAAACATAGCTGTTAAGGATGAGGAATGGATGTCTTTAAAGCAGACTTCTTGGATTTCAATCTTATTGTCACCATTAACACATATAGACTCCTGAGCAAATTATATACCTTTATGACTCAATTTCCTCTTCTGTAAAATTAAAATATATGTCACTAAGTAAGGTGATTGTGAATCAATTGAATTGATGCATGAAATAATTTAAATGAATGCTTGCACATTAAGAAACACCTAATAAATAACATTTTTCACATTTTTTTTCATTTCTACTCCTTTTGACTAGCATACTTTAGTACATACTATTTAAGGATTTTTTTCTTCCTCTCTCAGTATGTGTATGTATAAGTATAAAAAACATAGTAAAAATGAGAAAATAAGGCCTAAAGAGGATGATATTTTGATCTCAAGAACAACAAATGGGCATTCAGTGACAATCATAGCTATTCAGTTCAGTTCAGTCGCTCAGTCGTGTCCGACTCTTTGCGACCCCATGAATCGCAGCACGCCAGGCTTCCCTGTCCATCACCAACTCCTGGAGTTCACTCAGACTCACGTCCATTGAGTCAGTGATGCCATCCAGCCATCTCATCCTCTGTCGTCCCCTTAGGCTATATTAAACAATCTTTTTTACCAGTATATCAAAATAAGCTGAAGTGCTTGTTAAATAAGATTGTGAGCTCCTCTCAGACTAACTGAGCAACAATCTCTAAAGACTAATCTCAGAAATTGCATTTCAAACTACTGTTTCAATCTTCACAGGCATACTAAATCAGGAAATCTTTGTGCAGAAAAAATTCTGATTCAAAATGTGCATGAAGGGGCAGCATGGAGGAAGGGAGCTTCCAGTGATGGAATATATAGAACACATATATTATGAAACATTTAAGATCTTTTCTTGTAACTAAATCTTGGAGAAATTCTCTCTTTGATACAGAAAGGCAAGGAAAATTGATGGCTCAGATGGTAAAGCGCCTGCCCGCAATGCAGGAGACCCGGGTTCGATCCCAGGGTTGGGAAGATCCCCCGGAGATGGAAATAGCAACCCACCCCAGTACTCTTGCCTAGAAAATTCCCTGGTTGGAGGAGCCTGGTGGGCTACAGTCCCTGGGGTTGCAAAGAGTCGGACACGGCTGAGCAACTTCACTTTCTTTCTTTGTTTTCTTTCTTTAAAATCACATCAGAAGGCTATTCTCTTGGCTCTTAAAAAAGATTCAAAACAAATGCGGTGATGGTTTGGGTGACAAATTCAAGCTATTTTCTTTTCTTTTTTAATCAATTTATTTTTTTGGAGGCTAATTACTTTACAATATTGTATTGGTTTTGCCATACATTGACATGAATCTGCCACAGGTGTACATGTGTTCCCCGTCCTGAACCCCCTCCCACCTCCCTCCCCATCCCATCCCTCTGGGTCATCGCAGTGCACCAGCCCCGAGCACCCTGTATTATGCATCAATGGACTGACAACCTGTTTCACATATAATACACGTTTCAATGTCATTCTCCCAAATCATCCCACCCTCTCCCTCTCCCACAGAGTCCAAAAGACTGTTTTACACATCTGTGTCTTTTTCAGTTCATCTTCCTGATTTATTTTTTAAACATCCATCAGTGGAAAGCTTAAAAAAAAAAGACAAAATTTTCTGCTTTCATTTTGGCATAGTTGCATTTTACCTTTATAGTAACTGACCTCATATCAATGAGACTGAAATGAGATAATGTCTGTAAAACTTTCTGTAAATTATAAAATGTAATGGACTGATAAATGGTTTTTATTACTTTACTTTTATGACTACAGTAGTACTTCTACATTACGTGCCCACTTTATATGTGTCTTTAATCAACAGATACATTAGTAAACTAAACTACTGTGTCTCAAACTCTACATGGTAAGGAATTAAAGCAAAAAAGACAAATGATAATATTATTACCACAAATTATTCATGATCAGTTAAAGAGATTCAAGACTAATAGGAAAATTATAAGCACAGAAATATTAGACACAGTGTATACAGAGGAGAGAGAAGAGGAATTTTAAATCTTCAGGGTTTAGGAAAGACAAAATATATATGGGAATGTGAAGAGGACCTCATAATGAGAATGGGATTGAAAGAAAGAACAGAACTGAGAAGCAGAAGCAGATAAAAGAACAAGAGGCATCTGAGATCATGGCATATTCATAAAACCAGTAGCTCTCTTTAGCTAGATGTCCCGCTATTTGGGGGAAAGTAAAAAATAAGCTTAGGTAGGGTAGAGAATAATTTTTTTTTTTTGTTCACTCATTCAGTCAATGTTTGATTATCTTTATATGCTCTGCTAAGGAGCATAGGTAATACAGAACATAGGTAACACAGGGTTTTAAGCAGAGGCCACCCCATCCCCATAATCAAATTTATAGTTTATGTGGATTGAGATGGGGCCAGAGGCAAACATAATTGTCCTTATGGACAGTGATACCAGAGAGAAGTAAAAAGTGCTACTGGGATATAATGAAAATAAATAATATTAATTAATTTGAGGTAGAAAATGGGAAGATGAACAAGAATTCTGGTTTTTATGAATGAATAAATGAATTGCGGTGTCATCCTCTGAGAAAACTATTTTGAATGAAAGATGATTAATTTGCTTCTGTACATTATAATCATTTATTATAACCAATGGCATATTATCCCATGCAACTGTGGTTATCCGGTGCCTTCTTTGACTGAGTATGAGTAGGAAACTGAGATCTTTACATTTTTTGTTAGTTTTATTTATTTATTTTTTTAAAACTCTTTATTTTTTTAAATTTATTTTTTAAATTTTAAAATCTTTAATTCTTACATGCGTTCCCAAACACGAACCCCCCTCCCACCTCCCTCCCCACAACATCTCTCTGGGTCATCCCCATGCACCAGCCCCAGGCATGCTGCACCCTAAATTCACAAGCACTTAAACCAGTGTTTGGGACATAGTAGGTACATGTGCCATGATTGTTGTATTGAATTGAGTATGTGTACTACCGCCTTTAAAATAGACTCCCAAATTACCAAAATTATCATCAAGGAAATTTGATCCAAAGAGAAACATTTACATGATCACAGTTGCTAAACTTCTGAATTTACCAGCACGAATCCTTTCAGAAAAGGCATCTTCAGCTATCTGAATTGCTCTTTTCACAATTTTAGTTTCACTGACTTCCATTTGAGAGATATTTATAGCACATAGATATTAGCTACTGAGACGTATTTGGTAATTAAATAAGATACCTGTTTATCATGAGTTCTAAAGCATCAGAGGAGAAATTATAGCAGGAGTGCAGAAGCCCTGGAAGTTTTTTGAGTTATAGCTGTCTTTGAGGACATAGTCACTCCTCTTCCTGTTCTTTTTTTTTTTTTTTCACTCTCTGCCTCATTATTGAGTGATATTTATAAAAATAAATAAATATAAAATTTTAACTCACCACAACAAAGTTGTTAACAAAATAGAAAAAGTCTCCTGGGAATAATGTTAAATTTGTATGACTCAGGTTTACAACAACCTGTCTACCTGCAGCTAGGTCCTACTTTTAAAAGGCTGGAATATATAAGACACAGTAAATATACGTTAGTATTTGCAATTCAGCATTTTAAGCACAAATCTCATTATTTATCACAAATAAACATAATACTCTTTAAGTTCTTCCTAAATTAATGCAGTTCCTATCTGCTGCTGCTGCTGCTAAGTCGCTTCAGTTGTGTCCGACTCTGTGCGACCCCATAGACGGCAGCTCACCAGGCTCCCCAGTCCCTGGGATTGTCCAGGCAAGAACGCTGGAGTGGGTTGCCATTTCCTTCTCCAATGCAGGAAAGTGAAAAGTGAAAGTGAAGTCGCTCAGTCATGTCCGACTCTTATTGACCGCATGGACTGCAGCCTACCAGGCTCCTCCACCCATGGGATTTTCCAGACAAGAGTACTAGAGTGGGGTGCCATTGCCTTCTCTGCAGTTCCTATCTAGTCAGTCTCTAAAGCTAAAACAGCAACAATAACAACTTCCTTATCCAAAACTTGGGTTCTTAATTTCATTCTGACCATTCTCTGTCATGAGTTTATTCTCTTATATTCACCATAAATATACATAAACAGAAATAGTGCAGTTATGAATAAAGTGGCTAACATGTATTGAGCTCTTTTGATGTGCCACACACTGGCCTAAACATTTTTATGAATTATCAGTTTACTTTCATCATTAAAACATTCCATGAGGTGGAAATTGATGTTATCTTGACTCTATCCTGGAAGAAACTAAACCATAAAAAGATTAAGTACCTTGGCCAAGGATATATATGTTTCCAAAGTAAGATTGCCTGAATTTAAATTATTGCTTCACTATATCTAGTCCTTGGATTCTATTGAATTATTTCATCAGTTCAAGACCTAGGGACCCAAAATCAATTTGCATTAGACAGAGGGGGCTTCCTGAAACATGGGATTTTTTAGGGCTAAAATTAACACAGACCTGGAATCATTGACCACTTTTCCATGTTTTAAAAATGAGAATAGTAAAAGTGACTACCTTTAACAATTTTGCTGAGTATTAAATAATAGTATGTAGTCAACATAATGACTGACTCATAGCATTCAATAACTATTAATTCTTATTGTCATTATTGTTATTATTTCTCTTTAATCTTTCTTGTCCTAGACTCCCTTGCTATTTTCTGTTATATATATTGCTTCCAAAATTATCTTATAAAATCTAGAATCATAATGCTATTCTCATGCTAAAAAATATGTAGTGACTCTACATTGCTCATTTTTTAAAGTGTCTATTATTTACTGTAAAGTATTTGTAATGCATTCTTTTTGCTCTATAGTGGAAAAAAAGCAAGGTCTGTGGGCAGATATTCTGGGCTTTGGATCCAGTTCTACAGTTTCTTAGCTGGGTGGCCTTAAGAAATGCTAAATCTTTCTACATTTTAGAAATTTAATTTTTTAAATGAAGGACCATTATACTTATTTTGTTGAACCTGTGTGAACATTGTTGTTATTTGTTGTTTACTCACTAAATCACGTCTGACTCTTTGCAAACTCTGGATTGCAGCCCGCCAGGCTCTTCTATCCATGGGATTTCCCAGAAAAGAATGCTGGAGATTTGATTAAATTGTTAATTATGTTGCTGACCATTGTTGTTGTTGTTTCCTTGCTAAGTCATGTCTGACTCTTTTACAACCCCATGGACTGTAGTCCTCCAGACTCCTCTGTCCATGGAATTTCCCAGGCCATTTCCTTCTTCAGGGGATCTTCCTGAACAAGGGAACAAACTCACATCTCTTGCATTAGCAGGTGGGTTTTTTACCACTGAGCCACCAGAGAAACCCCTTGCTGATAATAGATCTCCAATAAAAGCTTACTCATTTCTATCCTTTGTATTTTTAATTCTGCCTTCTCTTTCAAATTTGTCACTGCCTCCTCACCTGTGTACAAAAATGCAACAATACCAAAATAGTTTAAACCCAGTGTTTCATTTACCAAGCTAAATTTCTCCTCCCAACTTCTTAACTTGAAGAATTCTTCTTATACTTTAGAACTCAGGTAAAAATGTCATCTTAGAACATTTCTCTGTGGAAAATTTTCTAATAACGTCCAAAATATTATTACTGCCCTTTCTATTTATCTCCATTACAGAGCTTTACACATTTAAAATCATTAATTTACTTATTCTGTATCTTCCATTATCATGTTGTGAACCACCTCAGTGCTTTATATGATATTTTGCATTAATAGCTATGGAAAGTAAAACTCTTTTAATGATCAGTAAAATTAATGGATAAAATGACTTGTCCTACTATCTTTTATATATGAACTTGAGTTCAAGGATCTGGCACTTGAAAAGGAGCTCACTATTCTCAATTAATGAATGATTAAATGAAAGGAAAAATAATGTATTCAAATGGGCATTGTCCTCTGGCTGTTTCCTTACTTCCTCGGTGACTCAGTGGTAAAGAACCCAGGAGACTCTGGTATGATCCCCATGGCAACCCATTCCAGTACTCTTGCCTGGGAAATCCCATGGACAGAGGAGCCTGGAGGGCTACAGTCCGTGGGGTTGCAAAAGAGTCCGACATGACCCAAGCAACTGAGCATGCAAGCATACACACACACACACACACACACACACG
Organism: Ovis aries; assembly: GCF_016772045.2. NCBI lineage: Eukaryota > Metazoa > Chordata > Mammalia > Artiodactyla > Bovidae > Ovis > Ovis aries. The sequence goes on along the minus strand of NC_056062.1, from coordinate 63,936,096 downwards.
CACACACACATATGTATTTTAAGGTACTCTTATTTCTCAAAATGTATTGTGGAAATTCTCTGAGCCCTATTTATAAATCCTAAAGCTTGAGAGTCTTAAAAGCATCCAGTCTTATGACTGCAAAAAAACTTTCTAAAGAAAAAGTGCTTCTTTCGGAGAGATAAGAGAAAACTTCCTCATATTTGACATTTTGGCAATAAAACTGAGAAAGCACCTATATTTTTCTGAAATTGACCAGCCTTATACTTTAGAGAAACAGAAACTTCAAATGGATATAAAGAATACTGGCAAACTCTCAGATATCCCATTAAAAGTATATAGGTGAGTTTAGTATAATATATATAGTTAGATAGCTATTTGTACTAAACAAAAATATTTGGAAATATTAAGATACTAGATGGAAGAAGATCCATAATAAACTGAAGCTAAGTTGACCTAGATATTGGGACTAATAATAGGCCCTGAATATGCACATTTAAGTGTTCAAATATTCCAAGTGTCTCAAGTTGGTTTGTTATGATGAAACATTGTAGTAATTAGAAAAGCAAATTGAATATGTATAAATACTCCTGTTTGTTTCCCATGGTGGAAACATGGGATAATTAGTTTGTATATGAAACTTTGTGTAAATTCCTCATAGAGATCCATGACTTTAAGAAGTCATTATTTATATTAACAAAGCAATGTCATAACTGTGACAATGCATGATATTAAGAAGTTATGACTAGTTTGGGATATGTTTTAATTAGTAAATAGTTCTCTTGATTAAATCTAAAGTTTTATTATATGAAAATATGAAAGAGTTTATGATAATAGTACTGGAAGGGCCCAGTCTGAATGCCAGCTGTGGGAATAAATGGAAAATAATGTACATATGGGAAGATGCAGTGAAAAAATTGATAGAACTGGATGTGAGATGTAAGCAGACGAGAGATTTCAAGGAAAGGATCCAGAAAAAAAGAACACAACAATGACTGGCAGAAGAGAAGGATGAATGATGAAATGAAAAAAAGATGAAGTAAACAAGAAGAGAAAGGTAATGAAGAAAAGCAAACAAGTCTGAGAAATAAAACAGTATAGAAGCAATATTAAATTACAGTGCTTACTAAGTGTGGAGAAATGATTTGCATCTATTACTTTCATTTTCTAAAGGAAAGTTTCACATCTAATGTAAGTACTCTTTTTATGACCCATAATATCGCATACCTAATAACTGTCAGGGCCAGCACTCTAACTCTTGCTGGAAATCACTCTAATAACAAGTTATCATTCATTTTGAGAGTAATGTGCAAAGAATCTTCTGTTTAGAATACTGGTTGGTCTAAATTACAGGTTAAGTAGAGGATATTGAGCCACAGATAATATAGAAGTACATAGCAAAAAGGTGAATAATTCTTATATCAAATCATCAGGAACTGACCAAAAAAAATTAGAGATAAGCAGGAAGAATAATCAAAATTTAGATACCCTTGATAGGTTATAGCCAGGGGGCTACATTCAGACACAATTGAAGCCTCAAGTCAGTGCTTATGGTGATTAACTTTACCATGTGATTCTAGGAGGTTTACTTCTTTTGTCCCTCAGGTTTTTGATGCTTCAGTAGCATCTAACATTGGAACATCTTACTTTCCTGATCAGTTAACAGATTTTTGAGTGTACACCATGTAACAGGAGCAGTTCTTAAGCACTTTACTTATATTAGCTTATTTACTCTTTCCCCAAATCCTAAAAGATATGCCATACTCTTTTCTTCACTTCATAGATAAAGGAATGAGCACAAAGAGGTTAAGTAACTTAACTGAGGTCAGAGTTAGGATAGCAGGAAATCTGACCTGGTATGTCACATCATTAACCAGAATACATTAACATTTAGAATAATATAGATTCTAAACTATTAGAAAATAAATGTAAAATAAAGTTAGGATCATCATATCCCTATAATGATTTGTCAACAAGCATTCAGGAAATGATTGGTGGGCCTATAGGTGATGGTTGTAATCAGTTCAGTTCAGTTCAGTTCATTTCAGTCGCTGAGTTGTGTCCGACTCTTTGCGACCCCATGAATCGCAGCACGCCAGGCCTCCCTGTCCATCACCGTCTCCCGGAGTTCACTCAGACTCGCGCCCATCGAGTCAGTGATGCCATCCAGCCATCTCATCCTCGGTCGTCCCTGTCTCCTCCTGCCCCCAATCCCTTCCAGCATCACAGTCTTTTCCAATGAGTCAACTCTTCCCACGAGGTGGCCAAAGTACTGGAGTTTCAGCTTCAGAATCAATCCCTCCAAAGAAATCCCAGGGCTGATCTCCTTTAGAATGGACTGGTTGGATCTCCTTGCAGTCCAAGGGACTCTCAAGAGTCTTCTCCAGCACCACAGTTCAAAAGCATCAATTCTTTGGCGCTCAACTTTCTTCACAGTCCAACTCTCACATCCACACATGACCACTGGAAAAACCATAGCCTTGACTAGACGGACCTTAGTCGGCGAAGTAATGTCTCTGCTTTTGAATATGCTATCTAGGTTGTTCATAACATTTCTTCCAAGGAGTAAGCGTCTTTTAATTTCATGGCTGCAGTCACCATCTGCAGTGATTTTAGAGCACCCCAAAAATAGTCTGACACTGTTTCCACTGTTTCCCCATCTATTTCCCATAAAGTGATGGGACCAGATGCCATGATCTTCATTTTCTTAATGCTGAGCTTTAAGCGAACTTTTTTACTCTTCTCTTTCACATTCATCAAGAGGCTTTTTAGCCCTCTTCACTTTCTGCCATAAGGGTGGTGTCATCTGCATATCTGACGTGATTGATATTTCTCCAGGCAATCTTGATTCCAGCTTGTGCTTCTACCAGCCCAGCGTTTCTCATGATGTACTCTGCATAGAAGTTAAATAAGCAGGGTGACAATACACAGCCTTGACGTACTCCTTTTCCTACTTGGAACCAGTCTGTTGTTCCATGTCCAGTTCTAATTGTTGCTTCCTGACCTGCATATAGCTTTCTCAAGAGGTAGGTCAGGTGGTCTGTATTCCCATCTCTTTCAGAATTTTCCACAGTTTATAGTGATCCACACAGTCAAAGGCTTTGGCATAGTCAATAAAGCAGAAATAGATGATTTCCTGGAACTCTCTTGCTTTGTCCATGATGCAGCAGATGTTGGGAATTTGATCTCTGGTTCCTCTGCCTTTTCTAAAACCAGCTTGAACATCTGAAAATCCACGGTTCACGTACTGCTGAAGCCTGGCTTGGAGAATTTTGAGCATTACTTTACTAGCATGTGAGATGAATGCAATTGTGCAGTTTGATCATTCTTTGGCATTGCCATTCTTTGGGATTGGAATGAAAACTGACATTTTCCAGTCCTGTGGGCATTGCTGAGTTTTCCAAATTTGCTGGCATATTGAGTGCAGCACTTTCACAGCATCATCTTTCAGGATTTTAAATAGTTCAACTGGAATTCCATCACCTCCACTAGCTTTGTTCGTAGTGATGCTTTCTAAGGCCCACTTGACTTCACAGTCCAGGATGTCTGGCTCTAGGTGAGTGATCATACATTCATGATTATATTGGTCGTGGAGATCTTTTTTGTATAGTTCTTCTGTGTATTCTTGCCACCTCTTCTTAATATCTTCTGCTTCTGTTAGGCCCATACCATTTCTGTCCTCTATCGAGCCCATCTTTGCATGAAATGTTCCCTTGGTATCTCTAATTTTCTTGAAGAGATCTCTAGTCTTTCCCATTCTGTTGTTTTCCTCTATTTCTTTGCATTGATCACCGAGGAAGGCTTTCTTATCTCTTCTTGCTATTCTTTGGAACTCTGCATTCAGATGCTTATATCTTTCCTTTTCTACTTTGCTTTTCAGTTCTCTTCTTTTCACAGCTATTTGTAAGGCCTCCTCAGACAGCCATTTTGCCTTTTAGCATTTCTTTTCCAAGGGGATGGTCTTGATCCCTGTCTCCTGTACAATGTTACAAACCTTTGTCCATAGTTCAGCAGACACTCTATCTATCAGATCTAGTCCCTTAAATCTATTTCTCACTTCCACTGTATAATCATAAGGGATTTGATTTAGGTCATACCTGAATGGTCTAGTGGTTTTCCCTACTTTCTTCAATTTAAGTCTGAATTTGGCAATAAGGAGTTCATGATCTGAGCCACAGTCAGCTCCTGGTCTTGTTTTTGTTGACTGTATAGAGCTTCTCCATCTATGGCTGCAAAGAATATAATCAATCTGATTTCGGTGTTGACCATCTGGTGATGTCCATGTATAGAGTCTTCTCCTGTGTTGTTTGAAGAGTGTGTTTGCTATGACCAGTGCATTTCCTTAGCAAAACTGATGGTAGTATTACTTACATGTTTATAGAAGATTGCAATTTAGGAAGTGCTTTCACATATGGTATCTCAGAAAATAGCACCAAAACCCTGCAAAGTCAGCAGCAAGGAAACAGCAACTCAGAGAGAAAACTGCAGATTCATGAACTGATGATGACTTTCTAGTCTTTTTGTTGCACATTGAATATTCTTTCTCTTCCTTCTTTCTCCTGATTTTATGTACTCTGTATGTATATTATATTTTCTAATTCATTATACAATTAACTTCTTTATTATAAGAATGTAAAATGCTATCATGTATCATAAAGGCATGCCTTGAGAATATGCATCATGCCTCTCCAACTAGGTTGAGAACAAGCCTGTGTTTTATACCCTATATTCCATAGAAGCTGAAGGACTCGTTGTACCTGAAAAATACTGTTGATAATTTGAAGGTTTTGGTAAGCAGCTTTTTGAGAGCTTAATGGATAGGACCCTTTGATCTCTCTTCCTTTTGAACAACACTGAAAAAACTGCTGAGGCTCTTAGACTTTGCACTGGAAAATTTGCAGGATATAAAAATGATTTATCAGATGAAAACAAATAAACTTCTAATATTTTTCAAGTCAACCTTTATACTCATAGAGACATTTAACCTGAAAAGCAAGATTAAGCTGGAGAAATCATGAAGAACCTTGTGTCACGATGTTACCTACCATTTCTACTTCAATATACTGAGAAGAAATTGAAATGCAGGGTTCCCAAGGTTAGAATGGGCAAATGATGCTACTTATAGATTACCAATACTTGTTAAGTTATTAGAGAAGGAAAATAAGACAGCTGCACAAAAGTTTCACAGTTGGCGCAATTTCATTTAGCTCCAAGGATAGTAAACACAACTTGAAAGCACAAATACATTACAACAGACAACAAAAGCAGTTAGATTTGCCTGTGTTAACTTTCTCATACATGGACAATGGGAAGAATTCATGATTGGAAACTCTTTCAAGGTCAAGGAAGCTAGCATTCTGTTCCTCAATTTTATTTTTTTATAAAAATTACCCAGTATGAACATTTTACCTTTGAGATATCTTTGCCTGAAGGCATCTATCTGAAAAAAAGAACTCCAGACCCACATTTGAGGTATCAAATGAAATAATATATTCCTTAGTGTTTTGGAAATTATTTACATGCTTTATTTTATAAACAAAAGGATTAGTATAATAACAAACCATTGCAGTTTTGAAGTATATTTAAGATGTATGGAATATATATTCTGGTGATGATTTTGTCCCCAGATAGCTTGCTGGCAACAAGCTACTTGCTGGCAACTACTCAGGTAGTTTTATAAATATGTACTAAGGGACTCTGTTTATTAAATCACAATAAAATGTTTCATAATCAAACACATTATAAAAATGTTTAGAATTCCCAATATTTAATATATATAGTGAGTTTCCAAAAATAAAGAGACTATTATATTTAGTATAGTTATAACAAATTTGTCCTTTGGTATCCTTTTTCATTGAACACCTTAACTTAGTGTTCCCTGAAACAAAATTCAAGAAATACTAAATTCATCACGTAATCCATTCAAAGTGAATTTTTATCTCTAAAGTGGAAGTGTGAGCTAGAGGGAAAATCTCCTTGAAATTCTAAATAATTTAGGATTACAAAGTATATTCCATAATAAATTCTGATGCTGTTTCTAAACCATTATGAACATGTTTGCCTATTTAAAAAGTATTTTCCACTTTACTAAACCAAAGGAAAATTGCAAACTAAATTGTATAACATTAATTACTATGCTATGATCTTAGATGCTTCTGTGCTCTTCAAATTAATGAATGCTTGTTTGTGTACCATGTGAAAGAAATTTTGCTGGATAATATCAATATGTAGATGAAAGAAAGTCATAAGCTTTGCTGTTAAGAAATTGAGTATATCGGGAGAAGCCAACAAAAACATAACTAAATATGTTAAGAGCTACAGTCAGGATATTAACAAGGTGTCAGTAAAAAATAAAGAATCGACAGGAGAATTCTGGGAAAGTTTTGCATAAAATGTGACTTTGAAATGGCCTTGAATGATGACTTGGAGTTGGAAGCTGAGAAGAGAGACTGGTGTGTAACAGGGAGAAGAACATAACCCAAAGGGATGGAGGCATGAAAGGCATAGTATATGTTCAAGGTGTGATTGCATGGTGGCGCTAGTGGTAAAGAACCCACCTGCCAACTTAGGAAGACATAAAAGACGTGGGTTCATCCCTGGGTCAGGAAGATCCCCTGGAAGAGGCACCGCAAACCACTCCAGTATTCTTACCTGGAAAATCTATGGACAGGAGAGACTGGCAGGCTGCAGTCCATAGGGTCACACAGAGTCGGACAGGACTGAAGCAACTTAGCACACATGCATGCATGCTCAAGGTATGGCAGAAATGACATAATGGCCATATGCATTCCTTTTAAATATATCTAATATTATACTAGTTCAGGGACTATTTTTTTTTCTGAAATCAATATTGTCTTTGCAAGTAAACTAACAAATTTTGATGTCAAAGACAAACATAATAAATACTTAATTTTAAAGAACTATCCATTTGGTTTATTAACTTTTCTGACCTCACAATCACAATCAGCAACTTTAATGAAACAATAATTGCTTATATAAATGCCTGATTTGACTGATTTATCTTAAAAACAAAAAACTTTAAATGATATATAAAAGAAAGTGTGTGATTGATTTAACATTTATTTCTATGTAGTCATTACAGACTTATTAATTTCTTAGCATTTAACTTTCTCTACTTACTGAATCTCACTCTTTCATTATTGCTCCATGGTCTTGTACCTTTACTAAATAGAGTTTATCTTTCTGTTATTTCACTCAAAATTGCCTTTAATTAGTAATCCTTTCTCTTAACAATGTTCCTGTATTACACAGGACTTTTTTTCTACTCAGATATCTGAAAAATAAGCCAGCTTGGGTATTAGTTCCCTCCTGCCAGCAAAAACAATTGATTTTTTTCTTCCTAGGTTGAAGTCAGTGAGGAGAGGAGTTCCAAATGACAATCTATGTCCACTCTACTAACCATGTCATAGTTAATTAAATTAAATATGCTATATTTCCTTCTTTAAAGCAACTCTCTGAGGGATGACTTAGGAAATGGATTTAATTATGTTTTAAATGTACCTCAGAGTGCTCAGACTTCGTAGTGAAACAAGATTCCTATTGGGAATCATTTATTAAGTGATTACTATATGCAACTGTGGAGCTCTTAAATGAGTTAGAAGACTTTTTACTCTATATGAGAGTCATGGATCGCACATGTAACTAACAGCTAGACTGTGTACATGTTTAGCCACTTCAGGCACTGTTCGGAAGTGTTCAGGAGCAATCTCAAAGTTTCATCAAGGCATGGCCCTAAAAAACAGCTGATTACCGGTAGAATCTAATCAAAGTAGATTTTCGTTGAAAGTCATTTGTGAATTTTTATTTCCACTAGTCAGGAGGCAAACATCCATTTATCCATCAAGTTTTCATCATTTGACATCTACAAACTTGACTGGTGACTAAATTCTTGGATACTTTTTCCAATAGACTCCAAGATCTTCAAATGCTAAGATATTTTGTACCTTTGTATGTCTTACAGCACATTACTCTTCTGAATAAATATTTTAATCAATGGGAAAATTGGTACCAAATGAAAAGAATCATCTTTCTTTAAAGGAGCATCACAGAAGTTCACTGTAACTGTAGCGTAATTTCTTTAGCACACACAAAAAAACAAGTTCAGCTACACTTTATCAAATCATACCTTTTATTTCTTTATAAGATATCATTATCAAATAAATTATTTTATTATTTATTGCCTATCCCCATCAAAATATAAGGTGCATGAAAGGAATCTTTTTCATGGTTTTATTCTCAGCATTCAGGACAGCGTCACATATTAATAAAAGTCAACAAATAAATATTATTCAAAGATAAGTAAGTAAATATTGGATGGAAGATAATAACTACTTTAGATTTTGATAGGAACTGGAAAAACTGACCTCTAGAAAGTTTATATTGATTTACACCCCTACCAGCTGGGTATGATAGTGCTCTATGCTTTGTACTCTATCCCAATTTTGTCCTTATGAATGGTGACAAAATCTTCTTTTTAAACTTGCTTATCCCTGTTTACTATTAAAGTGAAGCAACTCTTCATATGTTTTGTAGATATTTGCACCTCTTTATTATCTCTTCCTATTATTTACCATTTTCCTATTGAGTTGTTTGCCTCTGTCTCACTTGTCTTTATTTTATATATTTATACGAACTCTTTCTAGACTGTTTATCTGTTATGTGTTTCAAGGTTTCTCTTTCAATTTATCTTTTTTCTTATACTATGAATCTCTAAGTCTTTCTTGAACTGCTGGGTTCCAACACCAGCTTTGCCTCTAACTATTACGTGACTCTGAGCAAGTTATTTAACTGTATATAAATTGTTTCATCTGTAAAACCAGAGTAACTGTAGAACTTTAACTTTCAGGATTATGAAGATTCAGTGGGTTGGTATTGTCATATGCTTAGGATAGTATTGGCACATAGTAAGTCCTATGAAAGTGATTGTTATCTATGGACCTAGAATTTGAAATCTTGGAGACTAATTCCAAACTCCCAGTCCATCCTTTCACCCCATGACAAGAAAGTGGGAGTTTCAAAACTTTTATCAGACAAAATAAACTTTAAATCAACACTATTTAGAACTGTAAAGGAGTAGACTATATAATGATAAAAGGATCAACACAAGAGGAGGATATTGCACTCATCAACTTATATGCACCTAATATAAGAGCACCCAAATGCATAAAACATGTATTAAGAGACATAAAGGGAAAAATCGATGGGGATTCAAACATTAAACCATAAAGTTATTCTACAGCCCACCTGTTCTAAGTATATATAAAGAGAACTAAAACATGTATTTACAGAAAAAAAAATACCAATATAAATAGCAGTATTATCAATAGCCAAAAAGCAGAAGAGCTTAAATGTTTATCAATTAATGATAGGTAAATAAAATAGAATGAAATGTTATTTGGTACTAAAAAGAAATACTTATTAGTATATGCTCCAACATGAATGAACCTTGAAAAACCTATGCTAAGTTTAAAAAGTGAACCGGTGGCAGATTCATGTTGATGTATGGCAAAACCAAAACAATATTGTAAAGTAAAAATAAATAAATAAATAAATAAAAACAAATAAAATTAAAAAAAAAAAAAGTGAAATCGCTCAGTTGTGTCTGACTCTTTGCGACCCCATGGACTGTGTGTAGCCTACGAGGCTTCTCCATCTATGGGATTTCCCAGGCAAGAGTACTGGAGTGGGTTGCCATTTCCCTCTCCAGGGAATCTTCCTGACTCAGGAATCAAACCCTGGTCTCCTGAATTGCAGACAGACACTTTACCCTCTGAGCCACCAGGGAAGCCCAATTTTAAAAAGCCTTTATGAAATATCACATATTTTATGACTCCATTTATATGCATTGTTGAGAACAGACAATATGTAAAGAACAGAAAGAAAATTAGTATCTGCCTAGATCTGGGAAGGGTGTAGAAGAGGGATTGTGACTGCTAATAGGTACAGGGTTTCATTCGGAAGGAGAAGCAAAATAATCTAAAATTAGATTGTGGTGAGGGCTGTCCAATCCCATGAGTATACAAAAAAAAAAAAAAATGTATGTTTACAAGGGGTGAAGTCTATGTTTTTAAATTATATTTTAATTGGCCTATTTAAAAGAAAGCATAATGATTTCTTTTGTTGCACAAAACAAAAAGTGGTTTATATACCTTTTGCACAGATTGCTGATTATTTGGAATGGCTAAAATTATATTTATCTCTATTCAGTAAAGTGTCTAACCTTTTATTAGATTCTAAATAACAACTTTAGGCAATATTCTGCAAGAAAATGATGACAGTTTTGTCTCTGTTTAACATTCTCAATGTTACCTATATTTGAGTTATCCAAGGTTGTGCTTTGCAGATTTAGAACTCTTCATTAATAGTCAGAAAATAAAGTCTTGGCCAGTTTACAAAATATTTTATGCTGTAGAAATGAATTTTCTTGTTTCAAACTGCATCTACTAAAAGGCTATGATTCAGCCCCTTCACAATAGAGTACTTGTAAAGCCCAGAAAAATGTAAAATTCACAAAAATAAATCTTGGGACTGATGATCAACATATTATCAATAATCTAACAGCTTTCCTCCTACTCCACTTACTCCCCCACGCATGGCTAAACACACGAAAATGGACACGAAATAAATTTGTATGATTGAAAAAAGATCTTGTATCTTTTCCTCCATTTTCTTTTTCTTTTTTTGGTTCTCAGCTGAAAAATGGAGTGACTATGTGAAAAAGAGAATCTCTCTTCCCTGGTGGCTCAGATGGTAAAGTGTCTGCCTATAATACGGGAGACCCGGGTTCAGTCCCTGGGTCAAGAAGATCTCCTGAAGAAGGAAATGGCAACCAACTCCAGTATTCATGCCTAGAAAATCCCATGGATGGAGGAGCCTGGTAGGCTATAGTCCATGGGGTTGCAAAGAGTCGGACATGACTGAGTGACTTCACTTCAGTTCATGTGAAAAAAGTACTTAAGCGATATTTTTTAAATCTTTTGGGCACTGCTTTTTGAAAGAGAGTGTTGCGAATCTTCTTCAATATTTCTAATATATGCCTTTGAAGGTTTCAACTTCAGGGGGAAAATAATTAAAATGGCCAAAGAAAGGAGCAAAGAAGGGATAGTAGTAGCACATTGTGTTCATGAAGGTTTTGTCTCTGTAAGTTAAGCAATGATATTGAAACAAACATGGGAAGATACCAAGTGAAAGGAAACTTTGAGTGTTAGAGCTTCATTGTATTTTATATATGAACCAATATCAGGAATTAGAGGTTGCAAAAGTTTCAAAAAAGCTTCACTAGATGTATATTTGTTATGTGCTGGTAATCTGGTTAAGGGATATAATTTGAATTAAGTTTTTTATTTGTAGATTAGAAAGCATTTATAATTCATAGTTAAATTTTATTGGAGTAACGTTAATCTACATTCCTTATCAGTTAGTAGACAACAAATCATGATAGATTTCACCTAGGTGAAAGTCACAGAATACAGATCTAATGAGGGCTCTATGAAAACACTGAAAGACAATTGAAATAGACTGAAGAAAAGCACTATGACGATAAGAAGAATAAAACATACAGATATCTTGATATGTTAAATGAAACAGAAGCTGAGGAACACAATAAAGACTATTAACGAGGCATCTCTGCATTAGATGAGACTTTGAAACAAATATCTGTTTAAATCTTTTTCAGTTCTCAGATCCCTTGATTCTATTAATGGTATGTGTCTTTACAATACGTGGTTAACAATTTTGGCTGAGCAGATTTATTTTGTTTAAATTTAATAGTCACCAGTGACAAGGCTTCCCAAGGTTCAGCTGGTAAAGAACTCATTTGCTAATGTAGGAGACACAAGAGTTGTGGGTTCTGTCCCTGAGTTGGGAAGATCCCCTGAAGAAGGAAAAGGCAACCCACTCCAGTATTTTTGCCTGGAGAATCCCATGGACAGAGGAGCCTGGGGTGCTATAGTCTGTGGAATTGCAAAGAGTCAGACATGACTGAGTGCCCACGCATGTATGCATGCATCAGTGACTAAATTTATGTAAAAGGGCATTCTACTTATTCATGCTTTTAGGATAAAAATTACTTGCCATCAATATACACATGTGGATAACTTGCCTTGTTTCATGTATTATCACTTAACATTGTGTTAAGTGATTCAAAGACCAATGCTAACTTCCTTATAGTTTCTATATTTAAATAAAAAGTTCAATTTATGAATTTTTAATATATTTGCTTTTATACTTCCGAAGTTCTTTTAGGTTCCTCATATTCTGAAAGAAAATATAATGGAATTGTTTCATGCTTGCTTTCTTTTGCAATCCAAATCAGCAGGGACAAGGATCAGTTAAACTACAGCTGTTGATACTCATGATTTATTTATTTAGAGTATTTTAAGATCTTATTTTATGATTTACCAATGAACAAAAGGTAAAAAATAATAGACGTTTACTAATGGTTGTTGATTTTCAAGAGACAGTTTGTACTGCCAATGCCATGTAGAATCTGTGCTTACAAAATTATAATTTCATGATACTCTACAATTTTCTAGTTTTGGTAGGTTTCTTCCTTAATAATGTAGTTGAGCCAAAACTTGGTAGCATTATTCTTTTATAAAGCAGAATAAGAAAGTTAGGCAAATCTACATTATTTGAACCAGAAAAATCAGATGTAGATATGCTTTTCTTGAAATAAATAAAACATAGAACAAAAATGTGCAGTTTTTAATCTTAATGGAGGAAACATAAGATATAATCTAGTACTTATTTTTATTGTACAAAATACATTACTTTATGTGTCTTATGGTAAAATTACAAGATATAAAATAAACTGTGTGAGAATATTCAAAACTAAAATATATGATCTATAAAGTTTTACATCCAGCTTTACAAACTAAATTGACAAATTTATTAATGCTTATGATATTCTAACATTAAAGTGTTATAAAAATTTTGATGCTTCATTTTATATGAGCATTGCTTCATAGAGAATATTCACATATTAATAGATATTCTTTTAAAATATAATTTTAACATGTATCATCAAAGAGAAAAATTATATCATTAAGGGGAGAAATAATAGCACTAGCACTTATTGAGCAAATACTTTATACCAGGAACTTTACATAGATGATCATACTATAGTTCTCACAACAACATTTTAATAGCTAGCATTTTAATATTTTAATAGCTAGCATTATTGCCCACAGTTTAGAAATCTTAGACTGGGCTAGTGGGAGATTTTTTGTATATGATTTCAAGGTCTACATTCATAACCATTGAATTATATTAAGAAGCATCATCTTAAATATTGTGTACTATTTCATGAACTGGTATATCACAAACTATTTATTCTATACTCTGGGCTTTTTAAAATATATTTAAATTGATTATAAATTTTCTCCCATTTTAAATGCAACTAGAATGCAATCTTCTTAAAAGCAGTTATCTTTACCTGTTTGATTCAATGCTGCAATGCTAGCTAATAGAACATGCTGCTGCTGCTGCTAAGTCGCTTCAGTCGTGTCCGACTCTGTGCGACCCCATAGACGGCAGCCTACCAGGCTCCCCCGTCCCTGGGATTCTCCAGGCAAGAACACTGGAGTGGGTTGCCATTTCCTTCTCCAATGCAGGAAAGTGAAAAGTGAAGTCGCTCAGTCGTGTCTGACTCTTAGCGACCCCATGGACTGCAACCTACCAGGCTCCTCTGCCCATGGGATTTTCCAGGCAAGAGTACTGGAGAGGGGTGCCATTGCCTTCTAGTAAGCACTTAATACATATTCATTGCATAAATAAATGAATACCATAAGTAAACAATTGTATCAACATAGTTTTTTTCCTTATTAGTTCTTATATTACCAGTGGATAAAACAACTAACTAAATATCAATATGGAAGGGCTATACTCACTAAAGACAATTTTAACATAAAAATTGCCAGTGTTGAGGAAGCAGAAATTAATGTGTCCAACTAACAACTGAGAAGTCAATTTAGAGTTTTCTCCAATTATAGTTTACATGGGCTTAAAGTAGAATTGGAAAAGGCACAAATTTATCAATTAGAATAAGCCAAGTTATTCTATAATACACAATCCCTAAACACTAGTGGTTTGCAACAGAAAGATATGTTTCTCACGTGTATGGGTATGACCTTTGCATCATGAGATGTCTCTTTTCATCAGAGACACTCAGAAGCTCAGTCACCATCTTGAGAAATGCTAATAACTCTTCCAAAATAGGGAACCAGGCCTTTATTATTGTGATTCAACAAATTAAATATATTGCTCCAGAAGTGACACACACACGCACAAATTGGACTTCACACCTATTTTCTTCATTCTATCACAAAAACCAAAAAGTAAGATGCTACCATTACTGTGTGCCCAGATGCAAGGAGAACTAGACCTATTTGGCAGACAGAACTAATGATTACAAGTCACGTAACCAAAGTTAAGCACTATGGAAGTAATTAGATACAGAAATTTTTTTAAAAAAGGGAAAAATTAAAGATGGATTCATTGGTATTATTCTTAAAAACATGAGAAAAGTGTAGATTTAGGGGAAAAAAGAACATGAAAAGAGGAGAACAACAAAGATATGAAAATTTGAAGTGAAACGAGGATACTAAAGTTGTTTTATTTTGGATGTCTCTTTCTAAACAAGTAGAGGTGACGTTATAGGGATAATAATGGATGTGGAGATGAAAATATGGAGACAGTGACAATATTTGGAGAGGCATATAAAGTTAAATATAAATGCAAGGCGATCCAACCAGTCCATTCTGAAGGAGATCTGCCCTGGGATTTCTTTGAAAGGAATGATGCTGAAGCTGTAACTCCAGTACTTTGGCCACCTCATGTGAAGAGATGACTCATTGGAAAAGACTCTGATGCTGGGAGGGATTGGGGGCAGGACGTGAAGGGGATGACAGAGGATGAGATGGCTGGATGGCATCACTCACTCTATGGACGTGAGTCTCAGTGAACTCCAGGAGATGGTGATGGACAGGGAGGCCTGGCGTGCTGCGATTCATGGGGTCACAAAGAGTTGGACACGACTGAGCAACTGAACTGAACTGAACTGAATGTTTAGTATGGGGCTTTCCAGGTAGCGTGGTGGTAAAGAATCTGCCTGCCAATGCAGGAGATGCAAGAGACGCAGGTTCAATCCTGAGTGGGGAAGATCCCCTGGAGGAGGACGTGGCAAGTCACTCCAGAATTCTTGCCTGGAAAATAATTCCATGGACATAGGAGCCTGATGGTCTACAGTCTATGGGCTCCAAAGAGTCAGAGACAATGGACCACACATACACACACACGCATAATACCTATTTGTTAATGAAATAATGAAAAAGAATGAAAATATTTTCAATGAAGTGAGAAAAATATGAAATATAAAATATGCTTAGAAAATTAAATCATATTGTTCTCTATCACTGTTAATTATTTGAGAATAATTCTCACTATCACTTAAACTAGTATCCCCTGTTATTTTCAAGTCCTCCCCCACATACCTATGTCAGTTCTCTTTCTTTAATTCCATTTGATGATTTCTGTATATATTGTTGGTACCTATACATGCTATACCCCCAGTTCAAGACATCATACATCTCACTTAACAAATGTCAAATCATTTGTTTTCTTCTCTGGTGTCATTAACTGTTGCATTTCTGCGCTACTTCAGTTCACTACTCCTACTAACATCATTTGATTTATATTCTTAAAACCATAATCAATTCATGCTGTGTGTGCTGGACTTGGTCACTCAGTTCAGTTCAGTTCAATTCAGTCGCTCAGTCGTGTCCAACTCTTTGCGACCCCATGAATTGTAGCATGCCAGGCCTCCCTGTTCATCACCATCTCCTGGAGTTCACTCAGTCTCATGTCCATCGAGTCCATGATGCCATCCAGCCATCTCATCCTCAGTCGTCCCCTTCTCCTCCTACCCCCAATCCCTCCCAGTATCAGAGTCTTTTCCAATGAGTCAACTCGTCTCATGAGGTGGCCAAAGTACTGGAGCTTCAGCTTTAGCATCATTCCTTCCAAAGAAATCCCAGGGCTGATCTCCTTCAGAATGGACTGGTTGGATCTCCTTGCAGTCCAAGGGACTCTCAAGAGTCTTCTCCAACACCACAGTTCAAAAGCATCAATTCTTCAGCGCTCAGCCTTCTTCACAGTCCAACTCTCACATCCATACATGACCACAAGAAAAACCATAGCCTCGACTAGACAGACCTTAGTCGGCAAAGTAATGTCTCTGCTTTTGAATATACTATCTAGGTTGGTCATAACTTTTCTTCCTGTCCAACTCTTTGTGACCCCATGGACTACAGCTTGCCAGGTTCCTGTCCATGGGATTCTTCAGGCAAGAATACTGGAGTGGATTGCCATGCCTTCCTCCAGGGATCTTCCCAACCCAGGGATTGAACCCAGGTCTCCCACATTGCAGGCAGCTTCCTTATCATATGAGTCACCAGGGAAGTGAAGTGAAGTGAAGTCATTCAGTCATGTCCAACTCTTTGTGACCCCATGTATAGCCCCTAATCAATTCATGCCTCCTTCAAATAAAAAAAAAAGTAGTTTTCCTTCTTCCATGATAATCAAATCAAAAGATCAAAAGATAATATCATGGTACTCAAAACCCTCCATGTTCTTGGCTACAATATGCTTATCTTTCCAACCACTCTAGTATATGCCCCAGGTTATACATGCACTGCACCTTCTCAGTTATAGGAGGATTTCTGCATTTCCTAAGACCCAAATGTCATTCCTCCTGCCCTCATCTACAAGATATGCTAGTCTATTCTCAAATAATATTTCCTCTAGTATATTTTTCCAGATTCCTAGTAAGAATGCCACTTCCCCCTTTCCCCTGCCACCAAATCTCAAATTCCATTTTATTTCAGTTGCATACCTTTCTCCTACACTTCAGTGGAAGCCCTAACCACAGAGTATGACTTTTCTGATCCTCCCCATATATTATAGTATACTGTGTGTGTGTTCAGTTGCTCAATCTTGTCCAACTCTTTGCTAACCCATAGACTGCAGCCTTCCAGGTTCCTCTGTCCAGGCAAGAATACTGGAGTGAGGTGTTATTTCCTCCTCTAGGGGATCTTCCCAACCCTGGGATCAAACCCATGTCTTCTATGTGACCTGCATTGGCAGGTTGTTTCTTTACCACTGAACCACCTGGGAAGCCCCTATTGTATATCATAGATCCTTAATTGATTTAATTTTCACTTGAAAAATCAACACCCCCTCCTCCCCCACCAAAGCCACCTCAAGCTAAAGGTCATTCACTCAATTCATTCTTCACATTTGTAAAATGTAAATGATAAAAGGAAGTAGATTTATTAAAGGCACAAATTTGAAGAACCCTATTAGAATGCATTAGTGCTTCTTTAATTTCAACTCAGTATTTTACTTGTACAGTATGGTCATAAGATGAAGATATATAGTTCTTTTTCCTTCAGCTACTTTCCTTCCTATATACAATCATATATAATTATATGTAGTATGCTATTCAATACTTGCTTTAAAAAAACTAAGTTTCTGAATCTGGTACACTCCTTACATTTCCTTAAATGCAAAACTTAGGGGAAAATTATGACATATCCAATAATAAGGGCTTCCCAGGTGGCTCATTTGTAAAGAATGTGCCTGCTCATTGGTAAAGAATCTGCCTGCCATCTCACTGGAGATGCAGATTTGATACCTGGGTCAGAAAGATCCTTGGAGATGGAAATGGCAATCCACTCCAATATTCTTGCCTGGGAAATCCCATGGACAGAGGAGCCTGCTGGCTACAGTCCATGAGGTCATGAAAGAGTTGGACATGACTTAGTGACTACATAACAACAACAAATTAGATTATATATATATATATATATATATATATATATATATATAAAACTTGGTAAATGCTTAATTAGCATTTACATAGTGAAAGAATTCTGAATACATATCATCTTAAATTTTTTTACTGGTTATATTTAACAATTCTTAGTTTTCTACTTATGTTTTTAGTTCAAGAAATAGTGAACCACTTATTTTAGGTGAAGTATTCTTCCATCTAAGGAGTCAAAATTACCTCCTGAAATTTAAAGTCATGAACACATTGATAAATATTTGTCAACCTGACTAAATTTGAAAAGAAAGTGTTAAGGTTATTCTCTTGTCTCTTTTTCTTTTACTTGCATTTTGACATTTTCTTGGCACCTTAAAAGATTAATGAAGCTCTACTACCAATACATCAACAAGTAAATAAAACATTTTTATTTTCTCTCTATAATGAGTGACATATAATTAATATTAGTTGATAAATGGCTTATGCTTTCTTGATTTTCAAATATTAATTTGAATATGTTTTCATAGTGCTATAATAGTTAATTTACACACTGCTGCTGCTGCTGCTGCTGCTGCTAAGTCACTTCAGTCGTGTCCAACTCTGTGCGACCCCATAGACGGCAGCCCACGAGGCTCCTCAGTCCCTGGGATTCTCCAGGCAAGAACACTGGAGTGGGTTACCATTTCCTTCTCCAATGCAGGAAAGTGAAAAGTGAAAGCGAAGTCACTCAGTCGTGTCTGATTCTTAGCGACCCCATGGACTGCAGCCTACCAGGCTCCTCTGCCCATGGGGTTTTCCAGGCAAGAGTACTGGAGTGGGTTGCCATTACCTTCTCCAAATTTACACACTATACTTCAGAAATGCTTCAAGTTCAATAACTAGAACTTAATATAGAATGCAAACTTATAAAAATTACACAATATACACTATAAATTTTCTTAAGTTGATTTTTGAAAATGTCACCAGCTTGAGTTACTGTAAAATGACTGAAGAACTTTGATAAAATGAAGAATTTAAGTAGTTCAAGTTTCAAAGTAGCGATTAATGATCTCCCTAGAACATACTGCAACATGGCAGTTAAAATAGAAAGATGTGATATTTTCAGTGACTGATGTAACTTAAAGACAATGCTCAAAAGATAACTTGCCAAAAATCTAGGGAAATATGTAGAATAAAGCATTAAAGTCTTTGACTTTAAAGTCAGATTTTTAAAACTATATAACTTAGAAAATTGAAAAATCAGAGAGTATTTAAGGAGCAATACCAAGAAAATTGTTTAGTATTTTATATAAAGTTGAATCTCTCTCCTAACTTAAATATAAAGGCCACCCTCCCCCCAAAAATTAAAATAAATGTCATTCCCTGTACATTTACAACATATAATGTTAGGCTAATTGAATTCTCAAAATTGATTGCATTAAGGTCTCCAGATCTATCACCCTTGTAGCCATGTCCTTTACTATGTGAATTTCCAGTTTCTCTTCCTAAAAGAGTTTCTGTATTATTTTCCTTTCTTCATTATGAGCATGGCAGTATCATCTAGTTTTGACAATGGCATGTTAACAGATGTGATGCACTTAGAACCTTGACTGAGCACTTGCATATTTCAACTTCAGTTCTTGTGCTGAAGCCATTACCATGAATGCATGCCCAGATTTGCTTTCCTGGCAACTGAGACAGAGTTAGAAACAAATCATTCCACTTGTGTCAATATGGTCAAATAGACAAATAATACCTGATCATGTGAACAGGTCTAGCTAATACTAGTAGAAAATTCTAAATAACTTTTAGACTTTGAGCAAAGTAAATGCTTTTTATTGAAACCACTGGTATTTGGAGTTGTTTGTTGCATACTGTGTTGACAATAGATACAATTGCATGTAAACATGGCCTTTACTAAATTCCAGACTGCTTTTTTGGATAGGTCAAAAATATAAGTTAGAAGTTCCTCCAATAGGGACAAATCAGACATAATTTACTAAGTGGAATCTTTGTGGAATCTAGTTAATAAATATGTATTCATCAGCTACTGATTCTATGCAAAGAATCATGCCATTAAATATGATAAACTCCTAGATATTCTAAGACTGCCAGGTTTTCTGTTTGAACAACAAAGCCACTATTTCTATGGGACACTTAGACATTAAAACTAGGTACCAGTCAAATGGTAAAAACTCCACACAGAAAGAAAAACTATATTCAAAAGAGAATGTGATTAGGGGATTGTCAAAATACCTACTTAAATCTTCTGAAGGTAATATCATGTTTAAATTTAGTTAAAATGTATTGAAAAGTCTTACTGAAAAATCTCTAACAGAAGAAGAAGTAGAGAAGAAGGAGGAGGAAAAAGAGAAGAAAAGAAGGAAGGGGAAGAAGAGTGGGGAAAGGAGGAAAAGGAAGAAAAAAGAAGAGGAGAAAGACATTTATATTAACAAGAGGATAACCACTGAGATAAAAGCAAAAATCTTCAGAGATATGGGTACCATGTTATCTCTAAGGCAAATTTTGAGGGAAGAAAAATAAAAGATCTGGGAAACATTCTCCAAAAATGGAGATATTCAACATTTATCTCACTGATAAAGTAATTGAGCAAGACTATGAAGTTGTCAAGAGCAGGGTGATTTACTCCACTTTTATTCAGCATGGTTTTGGAAGTCCTAGCCAGAGCCAGGTAAGAAAAAGTAAAGCCATCCAAATTGGGAAAGAAAAAATAAAACTATCACTATTTGTGGACAACATGATTTTATATATAGAAAACCCTAAAGACTCAGTATAAACATTTGAACAAATAAATGAATTCAGTAAAAATGGAAAGGTACAAAATACATATGCAAAGATATGTTGAATTTTTATACACTAACAACAAACTATCAGAAACAGAAATTTAAAAATCAATCTTATTTGTATTGCATAATAGGGGTTTCAATACCTCAACATAAAATTAACCAAGGAGTTAAAAGACTTATGCACTGAAAATTAGAAAGACATTGGTGAAAAATAATTGAAGAAGATACACACAAATGGAAAGAAATTTTATATTCATGTATTGTTGTTTAAATGTCTATATTTCCCAAAGCTAGCTACATATTAGATTTAATCCCTGCCAAATTTCCCATGGCATTTTTCATGGAAATGCAACAAACAATCATAAAATTTGCATGGAGCCACAGATCCTTAATAGCTAAAACAGTCTTGAGAAAGAACATGACTGGTGGTATCATGCCCCTTGATTTCAATCCAAAAAAGATGTTTGGATGGCCAACAGGCACATGAAAAGATGCTCAACATCATTCATCATCAAAAAAATGCAGATCAAAACCACAATGAGATGTTACCTCCTACCTCTGAATGGCAATTATAAAAAGACAAGAAATAACAAGCATTGATGAGATGATAGAGAAAAGGGAACCTTTGTGCACATTTGATGATTATGTAAACTGGTGCAATCGCTAAGGAAAGCAGTATGGAGTTTCCTTAGAAAATTAAAAACAGAACTGCCATGTGATCCATCAAATGCCTCTTCTGAGTATTTACCAAAAAGAAAACAAAAACACTAATTCAAAAATATATATGTGCCCCTATGTTCATTGCAGCACTAATTACAACAGTCAAGATATGAAAACCACTTAAGTTTCCACAGATGGATAAAGATGATGTGAGGTACACACACACACACACACACACACACACACACACACACACACACACACACAATGGGTTACTACTCAGTCATAAAAAAAGAGAAAGAAATTTTGTCATTTGCAACAACACTGATAAAACTTGAGGGTATCAGGTTGAGTAAAATAAGTCAGAGAGACAAAGACAAATACTGTATGATTTCACTTAAATGTAGAATCTAAAAAATAAAACAAGATGAAAATACAAAGAAACTCATAAACTTTGTAAGGTGACAGATGGTAAATAGACTTCTGTGGGGATCATTTTTCAGTGCATACAAATATCAAGTCATTATGCTGTCACTTGAAAACAATGTATGTTGATTATACTCCAATGGAAAAATATCAAAACACTACAGCCCTCTCTTGGAGAGTTAAAATACATACATACATACATACATACATACATACATACATACATACATATACATATATATATATATACTATCGATATACTATCAATTTTAGAGGAATAATTATCCATAAATACTAGGACAATTTTTGCATTCTAAACAATTTTTTTAATGAAAAGAAACCTAGATCTCATTCTCATATGGTGAGTAACACAGTAAGAGCAATTGACCTAGAAATCTTGCCAGTTTGTAGGACATAATCCAGAAAACCATTTGTCATAAAAGCAAAAGAAAAAAATTATTTTATGTCTCATATTTTGAAACATTTGTACTTGCAAATTTTCATTTAATCCTTCCAGAAGCCATTTTATGGTATTAATTAAAAAAAAAAAAGAAATTGACTTTCAGGGCAGTTAAAAAACTGGACCCAAACTAGACAATAGAAAAAGCATTGCACCCATTTAGAATGAGTATTCTGTTTTGTCCCTAAACATTTTAATTCATAAGTATACAAGTCCATAATGTTTCTATTTCCATCAGGAAAAGTAAAGTAAAATGCTTGGTATATGGATCCTAGATTAAGGTGTATAATAGCTCTTGGGGTGAAAAAGTATATAGTAAACAGGTTAGATGCAAAAATTTTGGTATCAGATACAAGTTTGAAAATGGTTTTGTTCTGCACTGACAATACTTAGAAAAAGTAAATCCACAAATTCTCAATTTTATCAAGTAAAGAAAGAAATATAATCACAGGATCAATGTTATAGGGGAATTTAGCAGAGCACTTTACGTATCATTGGTATCCAGAGTCAGCTCTCATTTGTAGTTGTGGTGGTTGTTAAAATGTAGAACTTGAATTCATTATAACATGGAAGAAAGAATACATACTTTGAAATCTATAGAACTTGGTTTGTAATCAGGCTCCAACATGAATTGCCTGAGACTCAGAATATGGTGTAACGTCTCTAAAGTTTCATTACTTCTTTATATTTTACTTGGCTCAATAATCTCAAAATGGTGAGGGGTGGAGCTTAAAGAAATTGAGTTCTAAATTTCCTGGTCTAGTTCCTGACACATAGGCAGTGTCAGGATGGGTATCCATTAGCAGCATTTTAATGAATTATGTTTATTAATGTTTAACATGTATTAAATGACAGTAAAATAACATTAAAAAGTGGTTTTAGCAAACAGAATAGAGAGCTTTGATTGAGTGAGAGCTATACTCATAAATCACTAACTCAATGGAGAGATGTTTGCTCTTGTTCAGTCACTCAGTCATGTCTGACCCTTTGCGTCCCTATGGACTGCAGCACACCAGGATTTCTTGTCCTTCACCATCTCCCAGAGCTTGCTCAAATTCATGTCCATTGGGTCAGTGATACCATCCAACCATCTCGTCCTCTGCCAGTCCCTTCTCCTTGTATCTTCATTTTTTTCTAGCATCGGGGTCTTTTCTAATGAGTCAGCTCTTCACACCAGATGGCCAAAGTATTGGAGACTCACTTCAGCATCAGTCCTTTCAATGAATATTCAGGGTTTATTTCCTTTAGGATTGACTGGTTTGATCTCCTTCCAGTCCAAGGCATTCTCAAGAGTCTTCTCCAACACCACAGTTCAAAAGCATCAATCCTTCAGCCCTCACCCTTCTTTCTGGTCCAACTCTCACATTCATATATGACTCCTGGAAAAACCATAACTTTGACTTGGACCGTTGTCAGCAAAATAATGCCTCTGCTTTTTAATATGCTGCCTAGGTTGGTCACAAGAAGCTTGTGAAGGTAGGTTCTTCTAAGAAGCAAGTGTATTTTAATTTCATGGTTTCAGCCACCATCTGTGATTTTGGAGCCTAAGAAAATAAAGTCCCTCACTGTTTTCATTGTTTCCCCATTTATTTGCATCTGATGCCAGATGCCGTGATCTCCATTTTTTGAATGTTGAGTTCTAAGTCAGATTTTTCACTCTTTCACTTTCATCAAGAGAATCTTTAGTTCTTCTTCATTTTCTGCCATAAGGGTGGTGTCATCCACATATCTGAGGTTATTGATATTTCTCCTGACAATCTTGACTCCAGCTTGTGCTTCATTCATCCAATGTGGCATTTCACATGATGTACTCTGCATATTAGTTAAATAAGCAAGGTGACAATATACAGATTGATGTACTCCTTTACCAATTTAGAACCAGTCCATTGTTCTGTGTCCACTCCTAACTTGCTTCTTGATCTGCATATAGGTTTCTCAGGAGCCAGGTAAGGTGGTCTGGTATTCCCATCTCTTTCAGAATTTTCCACAGTTTATTGTGATACACATCAAAGGCTTTAGTGTAAACAGTGAAGCAGATGTAGATGTTTTTTCTGAAATTTCTCTTGCTTTTTCTATGATTCAACAGAGGTTGGCAATTTTATTTTTGGTTCCTCTGCCTTTTCTTTTTCCATGTTGAGCATCTTTAGCATCATGGAATATTGATTTTGAGCTGGGAGAAACTCAGCACTTATTTGATATCTATTTTACAGATAGAAAGTCAGAGATTCATTATTTTGCTGAGGTCACTAAAGTAGCAACAATAGGGATTAGACAAGAAATGTATTTTCTGATAGTTTTTTCAGTGGAAAGAAGTCAATTCCTAAAGGCATCATCCAACAAGCAGGTATATAAGATACAACCTGAACACTTGATATGTGTGAATGTGTAAATAAATAAGGGAGAGTTTCCAGCTTGGGCTAAGTGAACAAATCACAATGTCCAACTAATTTTAGATGTGAAAGTGAAGTCACTCAGTCATGTCCGACTCTTTGCGACCCCATGGACTGTAGGCTATCAGGCTCCTCCGTCCTCGGGATTTTCCAGGCAAGAGTGCTGGAGTGGATTGCCATTTCCTTCTCTAGGGGATCTTCCTGACCCAGGAATCGAACCTGGGTCTCCCACAGTGCAGGCAGACGCTTTACCTCTGAGCCACCAGGGAAGCTTGAGAGTCCCTTGGACTGCAAGGAGATCCAACCAGTCAATCCTAAAGGAAATCAGTCCTGAATATTCACTGGAAGGACTGATGCTGAAGCTGAAGTTCCAATACTTTGGTCACCTGTTGCAAAGAGCAGACTCATTGGAAAAGATCCTGATTCTGGGAAATATTGAAGGTAAGAGCAGAAGGGGACAAAAGAGGAAAACATGGGTGAATGGCATCACTGACTCAATGGACATGAGTTTGATCAAGTGCTAGGAGATGGTGAAGGACAGGGAATCCTGGTATCCTGCAGTCCATGGGGTCACAAAGAGTCTAACACAACTGAGCAACTGAACAATTCCTTTTTCTTCTTACCTAATTCCTCTCGTAAGGACTTCCAATGCAGGCATACCTCGGAGTTATTTTAAATTTGGTTCCAGACTATAGAAATACAGCGAATATTACAATAAAGCAAGTCATATGAATTATTTGGTTTCCCGGTGCATATGAAACAAACTTATGTCAAAAATGTACATATTTTAATTTTTAATTAATTATTTTAATTGGAGGATAATTAGTTTATAGTATTGTCGTAGTTTTTGCCATACATCAACATAAATCAGCCTCAGGTGCACATATGTTCCCCCATCCTGAACCCCCCCACTTCCCTCCCCACCCTATCCCTCACTCACTAAAAGTGAGTTTGCATATATAGGAGTGAAAGAGATTTGTGAAAATGTAGGTTCAAGGCCTTGCAGAAAGTTGTTAATGCCTGGATTATGTGAGCATTATGTTCTTGCTTCACAGAGATGAAGAAGTCATTGGACACAATAATAAAACTGGCTTTCTAAAACATTTGAGAGCATAGGAAATGGGTTAGTGCAAAGAAGAAGAGGCACTGTTTTCCTCTTCTTAAATGTGTTTGCAAGTTGTAATCAGTACATAGAAATGCAAGGTATAAGATAACGCATATACAGTTGACTCTTGAACAACAGAGGTTTGAACAGCACAGGTCTGCTTACTTGCAGATTCTTTTCAATAAATACTACAGCTCTAAATCATCCAGGATGGCTGATTCCGATTTCTGACTTGACATGCAAGGAGTGGCTGGTGCTGCTTGCCACCACGTTATTCAGGGGTCAACTGTAGTATCTGAGGAAGAAAATACAAGGTAGCAAAGCCCTGCAGATTGTCATTACTTTCCAGTGAGATCTGGAAAAGATAGACCAGAAAGGGAAAAAGCTTTGAATGGATTTTTCAAATCAGGTTAAAGTAGTCAAGGAAGCATTAAGAAAAACTTTGCTATATATTTAAATGCCTTTAAAGTCAGGGTATTTCACTAAACAGATATTTGACCAATAGAAAAGAAGATCATCTTTGCATCAGATTGCCCTTTGTAGCTTTGATTATCATTTCATTATGAAAAAACTGTCAAATCTGAAAATTAAAAACTAGTTGTCACTTAAAAAATATTCTCATAAAAGTTTTTAAGTGACAACTAGTTTTTAATTTTCAGATTTGACAGTTTTTTCGTAATGCACCACAGTTTTCTAATTCTTGTCACCACAGTTAACACATAAAATTAACCATCATCAATAAGATGACATTAATTTGCATTTGACTCATTTGGAAAATGAGAGAACAGTCTCTAAAGCTACAAGAATCTCTTGCAAAAATATCAATTAATTATACTTCAAGTTAAAATGCATACATACGTACTTACATACAATTACTTAACTTCTATTTCCTTTAAAATATGAATTCCTGTAAGGCCAGGGGATATTGTTCAAAACCACGCAATAGTTTGGGCTTCCCTGGTGGCTCAGTGGTAAAGAATTTGCCTGCTAATAAAGGAGACCTGGGTTCAATCTTTGGATCAGGAAGAGTCCCTGGAGAAGGAAATGGCAACTCACTCTAGTATTCTTGCCTGGGAAATCCCATGGACAGAGGTGCCTGGTGGGCTACAGTCCATGGGATCACAAAAGAGTCAGACACGACGGAGCAACTAAAAAACAAAACGATGCAAGAGTATATCTGTACCTTCTGTAAATATTGCAAGTTAGATAGGGTAAAGTATCCCCAGGTTAATACTGTAGTGAGCATATTTATTAATACAAGTGTTATCTCCTGGCCTAATCTTGATCACTATTATCATCATTCTTTTTTTTCTTTGGTTGTGGAGCTTGAAGGGAATGTGGCAGCATTCTTCAAAACCTGATATTAAACACAAATAGATAACTTTAGAGAAGAACTGAGATATTAGTACAAAGAGTTAAACATTTTATCTTACTAGTAGATGATTTATTAAAAACAAAACAAAAACATGTGCCATAGTAAAGTATATGTTTTAAGTAGCTGATTCATTTTTAACAGCTTATTTTCAAGGAACACATTTTGGTTTTGAACATTAAGTTATGAACCAGGAGCACTATTGACTTCAAGACAGAATAGAATAACTATCCAAGCATTAAATACAATTGCACCCTCTGAATATAAAGACCAATTTTTCAGTCCTTACTCAGGCAAAACTATCTTTAGAATCAGTGGGAGTTCTTACTAAATTAAGAATGAATTGGATTTAATAAACCCACAGCTGTGCCCATTTTAGCACTGCTTTTTCTCTAGGATTCATCGTATTTTTAAAAAATTTAACTAATGAAAAACTGTTTTGTATTACAAATATGATGAATAATTAGACAACCAGAGACTAATTTTGACAGCTCTATTTCTGAAATACATTTGAAAAGATATCACTAAAGTAATGAACACTCGTAAAAAATGGCAAAATCTAATATTTTAAATTACATTTACCTTCTGTTTCTATGTTATCATCTTATGGGGTTTTTTTAGATCTAAATAAAAAGAACCTTAGTTCTAAATAAAATATTTCAAATAAATAAGCTGGGGGTGTGGGAAAGGAAACTATATATAGAACATCTGGCAAAAGCACTAGTTTGAGTTTTGGAATATGCCCATTCTCCCATTTTTCAGAGAATATAGACAGAAAAAAGGCAATAATAAAACATGATTGCTTCTTATGATTTAGAAATTCTGAAGGGAAAGCAATTTTTGCATTAATTTCATGAAAAAGTTTCTGACCTACCCAGTAACAGGTGTTTTAAATTCATCTATAGCAACTGTAAAAGTAAATACTTCTTTTGACATTATGATGATAAAAAGTTCATCTCACCAATCAAGCTATATTTCCCCTCTGTAAACATTTCCATGTGGTTGAAATTGGAGAGCTTTCCCATCTCTGAATGATAGAAAGAACCACATTGGCTACCATACAGAGATGTGAACCAGAATAGTTACAGCTGTGGTTGATGGTTCATGTGGGTTCATGCATGATCAAGTAATGCCTTAGGATCTATTCACTTGTAAAGATTTCATTTCAAGCAAAATGGACTGAAAAAACACAATCACCAAAATGATTTGCAAAGCCAACTTAATGAAATAATTACATGAATTTAAACATTAATAACTACTTCCTTGAAATGTTCTTTAGAAAAATTTCTTAAAAATATACCTTGCAGATTTTCTAAAATGAATAATACATATTTCTCCAAAAGTTTAAGAGATATGCTCTGTATTTTAAAAATCTACAGCCACATTGTTTATACCATATGAATAATAATAAAAAATTAAGGATCAATGCACATAAATAATTTGTTTAAAATCAATAGAATACATAAAATGCTCTAAAATAATGTGCTACTATACCATTGCTTAATATATAGCAATCATGATAAATTAAATATACCCTAAATTTGTTTTAAAGTGTGTTTAACATATAGTAATACTAACATTTTAGTAAAACTAAACTTGTTTAAAAGCATCTTAATAAACAGACAATGGATAAACATAAGTTTATATGTTAAAGTTAATAAACTAAACATGTTGACATATGTTTATAAATTAAGCATGCTAACATAAGTTTATAAGTTAAACACATGTTTAATATGTTTACATTCCTTAAACATAAGTATTAAAAAACATGAATGACCTACCTTTGTTCTTACTGATAAACTGTAGAAGTTTACTCTTATTACAAGAGAATTTAGCTTTACATTTCTTGAAAGGAGGATATAAGTTTTTTTTCTCTTTCTGTCTAGGACCTAATTCAGTGATTGGGATTTACCAAACCTTAATATACACTCCAGTATCCTTGCCTGGAGAATTCCTTCAACAGAGGAGTCTAATGGGTTACAGTCCATAGGGTGGCAAAGAGTCAAACACAACTGAGCAACTAACATACATACATCTACCATTTAAACGGCATAATTGTAATTCTGGTTGTCAGAGCATAATAGAATAAAGAAATGTATTTTCCTATTGCAGATTGTAATAAGCCAAATAAACAAGCTGACAATCACTTGCTCCCTTAGAAAAGTGTTATATATATATATATATATATATATATATATATATATATATATATGTGTGTGTGTGTATGTGTGTGTGTGTGTGTGTTATGTGCAAAGCATGCAACTAAGTCTTTATTATGAAATTAAAGCCAAAAAATATCCTTGCCTTAGTGAAGTTTATGTTGCTAATGATGAGCATAAATTGCCTAGACATGCTGGAATTTTCAACCTGAGTTAGTGAAGATCATCACCAAAAGTGTACTTCTTTAGTGAACTCATAAAGTAATAAAAGAAACTTTATTTGTATTTTATACCAACAACTGTAAAAGGAATATTGAGTATTGTTATACAAACATACACATGTCTCTCTCTCTTTTCTCTCTCTCTCTCCCTCTGTGTGTGTATGTGGCTCAATGGTAAAGAATCTGCTTGCCAATGCAGGAGATGCAGTTTCAATCCCTGGGTTGGAAAGATCCTCTGGAGAAGGAAATGGCAACCTACTCCAGTATTCTTGCCTGGGAAATCCTATCAACAAAGGAGGCCAGAGGACCACAGTCCATGGGGTTGCAAAAGAGCTGGACACAACTTAGCAACTAAACAACAATAAATATATCTGTATATAGCAAAGACATCACTAGGCCAAGAAAGGTATGTATAGTCAAGGTTATGGTCTTTCCAGTAGTAACATATGGATATGAGAGCTGGACAATAAAGGCAGTGCACTGAAGAACTGATACTTTCAAACTGTGGTGCTGGAGAAGACCCTTGAGTCCCTTAGAAAGCAAGATCAAACCAGTCAATCTTAAAAAAAAATCAACCCTGAATACTCTTTGGAAGGACTGATATTGAAGTTCCAATACTTTGGCAACCTGATGTGAAGAGCTGACTTGTTAGAAAAGATCTTGATGCTGGGAAAGATTGAAGGCAGAAGGAGAAGAGGGTGACAGAGGATGAGATGATAGGATGGCATCACAGACTCAATGGACATGAACTTGAACAACTTGTGGGAGATGGTGAGAGACAGGGAAGACTGGAGTGCTGCAGTCCATGGGGTGACAGAGTCAGACATGACTTGGCAACTGAAAAAGAACAATTATACATACACATGCACACACGCATATATATGTATATATGTGGGTTCAATCCCTGCTTGGGAAGATCCCCTGGAGGAGGGCATGGCAACCCACTCTAGTATTCTTGCATGGAGAATCCCATGGACAGAGGAGCTTGGCGAGGTACAGTCCATAGGTTGGCAAAGAGGTGGAAATGACTGAAGTGACTTAGCATGTGTGGATGTGTAAGAATAATTCAAGGGTAAAGAAAAATAAAGATGGTATAAGCTATGTGGCCTATACCAGGTAGACTAAAATTTAGGTTAATATAAAGATTTAAAAAATTGTTAAGTGCAAGGTCAACAACAGCAAAAACTTCTTAAAGGTTATCTTTGAAATTTATAAATGAGGAAAGAAAGTATCGGCTTAAGATCTAGGGTTAGTATAAAGTGAATACATGCTTTGCTTTTTCCCCCCTTTTTTTGAGAGAGAATATAGAATAATCATGATTAATAGGATTTCCAAGCTCAGTATTAGTGAAAGGATTAGAGAATACCATGCTGTTTTAAATGAATTGTTTTGAATCATGTCCCTGATTATTATAACAACTTGCAGATATGATCTTACAACCACGGTCATCACCGGACAAATCTCAAAGATAAGAGGTGGTGTCAAGAATGGTATATGGTAAAACTGTCAAATTCAAAATAAGGGGTAAAATAGATTCCAGAAATATAAGAAAATAAAATGTTTGGGGCACAACAATCTAGAATAGAAACAATAATTCTATCTGCAAATACTTATTACACATCTATCATTTTAAAGAATTGTGTCCAGTTCTGATCCTTAAGGATTAACATAACATAAAATGTTCACTCTTGTCATACCCAGTATCCTAGAGAAACAGGCATATGATAAAAATGTGATAGATTTTGGACAAATATGGGAAACATGAAGTAAAACTAATTTTATCCAAGGAAATGACAATAGACTTTATATATGATATGATTTTTAATAGGAATATTAAGCAGGTAAGTTTAGGAGACATAACCATTCAATGAATTAGAAAAAATGTAAACTGTTAATAATAGTTAACTAAAAACAAATAATGTAAATGTGCTATCTTGTGGACAAAATAATGAACCATGAGTTGGGCAATGTGATTTTAAGTCTAATGCTAAGTTATATAAGCTTAGTGTGTGTTATATATATTTAACAGAGATAAAGAAAATAGACCCTGAGAGGTATATTTTTTTTACCGTCTATTTTCTTACATACAAAATAAGGATGATGCAACAATTTCTTCTTCTAATGTATTATAATCTACTGAAAAAGGAGAATCCCATAAAGTGTATCAATTCAGTTCAGTTGTTCAATTGTGTCTGAACTTTGCGACCTTGTGGACAGCTGCACATCAGGCTTCCTTGTCCATCACCAACACCCGGAGCTTACTCAAACTCATGTCCATCAAGTTGGTGATGCCATCCAACCATCTCATCCTCTGTTGTCCCATTCTCTTCCCACCTTCAATTTTTCCGATTATCAGGGTCTTTACCAATGAGTCACTTCACATCAGGTGGCCAAAGTATTGGAGAGTCAGATTTAGCATCAGTCCTTCAAATGAATATTCAGGACTGATTTCCTTTAGGATTGACTGGTTGGATATCCTTGCAGCCCAAGGAACTCTCAAGAGTCTTCACCAACACCACAGTTCAAAAGCAACAATTCTCTAGTACTCAACTTTCTTTATAGTCCAACTCTCACATTCATACATGACTGCTTGGAAAGCCATAGTTCTGAGTAGACAGACATTTGTCAGCAAAGTAATGTGTTTGTTATTTAATATGCTGTCTAGGTTTGTCATAGATTTTCTTCCAAGGAGCAAGCATCTTTTAATTTAATGGCTGCAATCACCATCTGCAGTGATTTTGGAGCCCAAGAAAAGAGTCTGTTACTGTTTCTATTGTTTCTCCATCTGTTTGCCATGAAGTGATGGGACTGGATGCCATGATCTTAGCTTTCTGAATGTTGAGTTTTAAGCCAACTTTTTCACTCTCCTCTTTAACTTTCATCAAGAGGCTCTTTAGTTCTTCCCTTTCTGCCATAAGGTGGTATCTTCTGCATATCTGAGGTTATTGATATTTCTCCCAGCAATCTTGATTCCAGCTTGTGCTTCAGCCAGCCAGGCATTTCACATGATGTACTCTGCAAATAAGTAATCAGGGTGACAACATACAGCCTTGATGTACTCCTTTCCCGATTTGGAACCAGTCTGTTGTTCCATGTCCAGTTTTAACTGTTGCTTCTTGACCTGCATACAGATTTCTCAGGAAGCAGGTAAGGTGGTCTGATATTTCCATCTCTTTAAGAATTTTCCACAGTCTTTTGTGATCCACACAGTCAAAGATTTTAGTGTAGTCAATAAAGCAGAAGTAGATACATTTCTGGAACTCTCTTGCTTTTTTGATGATCCAACAGATGTTGGTAATTTGATTTCTTATTCCTCTGTCTTTTCTAAATCCTGCCTGAACATCTGGAAGTTCATGGCTCATGTACTATTGAAGTGTGGCTTGGAGAATTTTGAGCATTACTTTACTAGCATGTGAGATGAGTGTAATTGTGCAGTAGTTTGAGCACAACTACATTTTTTGACACTGCCTTTCTTTGGGACTGAAATGAAAACTGACCTTTTCCAGTCCTGTGGTCACTGCTGAGTTTTCCAAATTTGCTGTCATATTGACTGAGGCACTTTCACAGCATTATCTTTTAGTATTTGAAATAGCTCGACTGGAATTCCATCACCTCCAATAGCTTTATTCTTAGTGATGCTTCCTAAGGCCCACTTGACTTTGCATTCCAGGATATCTGCCTCTAAGTGAGTGACCACACTGTTGTGCTATCTGGGCTATGAAAATATTTTTTATACAGTTCTGTGTATTCTTGCCACCTCTTCTTAATATCTTCTGCTTCTGTTAGGTCTGTCCTTTATTGTGTCTGTCCTTTATTGTGCCCATCTTTGAATGAAATGTTCCTTTAGTATCTCTAATTTTCTTGAGGAGATCTCTAGTTTTTCCCATTTTGTTGTTTTTGTCTATTTCTTTGCATTGATCCCTGAGGAAGGCTTTGTTATATCTCCTTGCTATTCTTTGGAACTCTGCATTCAAATGGGTATAACATTCCTTTTCTTCTTTGCCTTTCACTTT
This sequence comes from Ovis aries, assembly GCF_016772045.2. Taxonomy (NCBI): domain Eukaryota; kingdom Metazoa; phylum Chordata; class Mammalia; order Artiodactyla; family Bovidae; genus Ovis; species Ovis aries. The sequence continues at coordinate 63,902,680 of NC_056062.1, read as the reverse complement.
TCTTCCTTTCAGAGCAATTTGTAAGGACTCCTCAGACAACCATTTTCCTTTTTTGAATTTCTTTTTCTTAAGAGTGGTCTTAATCCCTGCCTCCTGTGCAATACCATGAACCTTCATCCATAGTTCTTCAGGCACTCTATCAGATCTAATCCCTTGAATCTATTTGTCACTTTCAGTGTATAATCATAAGGGATTTGATTTAGGTCATACCTACTTTCTTCAATTTCAGTCTGAATTTGGCAAAAGGAGTTCATGATCTGAGCCACAGTCAGCTCCCAGTCTTGTTTTTGCTGACTGTATAGAGTTTCTCCATCTTTGGCTGCAAAGAATATAATCAATCTGATTTCGGTGTTGACCATCTGGTGGTGTCCCTATGTAGAGTCTTCTCTTGTGTTGTTGGAATTGGGTGTTTGATATGACCAGTGTGTTCTCTTGGCAAAACTCTGTTAGCCTTTGCCCTGCTTTGTTTTGTACTCCAAGGGCAAATTTGCCTGTTACTCCAGGTGTCTCTTGACTTTCAACTTTTTCATTCCACTCCCCTATAATGAAAAGGACATCTTTTTTAATGTGTTAGTTCTAGAAGGTCTTGCAGCTTTTCATAGAATCATTCAACTTCAGCTTCTTCAGCATTACTGTTTAGGGGAATAGACTTGGATTACTGTGATACTGAATGGTTTGCCTTGGAAACAAACAGAGCTCTTTCTGTCATTGAGATTTCATCCAGGTACTATATTTTGGACTTTTCATTGACTTTGAGGGTTACTCCATTTCTTCTAAGGGATTCTTGCCTGCAGTAGTAGATATACTGGTATCTGAGTTAAATTTGCCCATTCCAGTCCATTTTTGTTCACTGATTCCTAAAATGTCGATGTTCACTCTTGCCATCTCATGTGTAACCACTTCTAATTTACCTTGATTCATGGACTTAACATTCCAGCTTCCTATGCAGTATTGTTGTCTATACTATTAGACTTCCATCACCAGTCACATCCACAACTGGGTGTTGTTTTTGCTTTGGCTCTGTCTTTTCATTCTTTCTGGAGTTACTTCTCCACTGTTCTCCAATAGCATGTTGGGCACCTACCAACCTTGAGAGTTCATCTTTCAGTGTCCTGTCTTTTTGCCTTTCATATTATTATTGGGGTTCTCAAGGCAAGAATACTGAAGTTTTCCATTCCCTTCTCCAGTGGACCAGTTTGTCAGGACTCTCCACCATGACCCATCCATCTTGGGTGGCCCTACATGGCTTGGCTCATAGTTTCATTGAGTTAGACAAGGCTGTGTTCCATGTGATCAGTTTGATTTATTTTCTGTGATTGTGGTTTTCATTCTGTCTGCCCTCTGATGGATAAGTATAAGATGCTTATGGAAGCTTCTTAATGGGAGAGACTGACTGAGGGGGAAACTGGGTCTTGTTCTGATGGGTGAGGCATGCTCCATAAATTGTTAATCTAATTTTCTGTTGATGGGAGGTATATATAGAGATAAAGTGTATATCTTGATATAAACAAATATATTAATTATCATTATTAGAAACAAAACAGCTGTCAATTTTAAGTGCATATATGTTGCCATATTTTATCATTGATAGCACATGTATAGAGAGTCTGTGCATGTATGAAGTGGACAGCAGTGAACTGTGATGCTTCAAAAACTGTATCTATAATAGTTTATTTAACTGTATCTATAAAAGTTTATAATAGTTTATTTTACAAAGGTCCAAATAGTCAAAGATATGGTTTTTCCAGTAGTCTTGTATAGATGTGAGAGTTGGACCAGAAAGAAGGCTGAATGCTGAAAAACTGATGCTTTTCAAGTGTGGTGTTGGAGAAGACGCTTGAGAGTCCCTTGTACTGCAAGGAGATCCAACCAGTCAATCCTAAAGAAATTCAATCCTGAATATTCACTGAAGGGACTGATGCTGAAGCTGAAACTCCAATACTTTGGCCACCTGATGCGAAAAGCTGACTCATTAGAAAAGACCATGATATTGGGAAATGTAGAAGGCAGGAGGAGAAGGGGTCTACAGAGGATGAGATGGTTGGATAGCATTCACCGACTCAATGGACAGGAGTTTGAGCAAGCTCCAGGAGATGGTGAAGAACAGGAAGCACTGTCATGTTGCAGTCCGTGGGGTGAGAAAGAGTCAGACACTACTGAGTGACTGAACAAGAACATGAATAATGGTCTCTGACAACATACCATAATGCTCTATTTTGGCCTATAGTGATATTCATCACATTTAGCAAATTTGTATATAGCAGTTCTGGAGAAGTAAATACTTCTGGAGAAGTAAATAGAGTAGAAGGATACTCTAGTATTCTTTCCCAGGAAATCCCATGGGCAGAGGAGCCTGGTGGGCTACAGACCCAGTTGCAAAGAGTCAGATAACTATGACAACAACTGCAATACAGCAGTTCACAAGTGTGTTAACCAAATTAGTAGATTACGTAAGTTAGAAAAGGTTGCTAAATCAGAATTTACTGAGATTTACACATGCTGGAAAAATGATGTATGAGTAAAACCTAAATTTAAGAAGCATAGAGATGTGATGTCTTCCAATTAAAGTAAGAGCTAAATCAAACTATTTCACATGAATTGTCTATAGAAGTTTCAACTGATCACAAGAGAATTTGTTCTTAAATTATTTGAAGGAAGAATATATGTTTTTTCACACAGTTTAGAAACTAGTTCAATGATTGGGATATAGCAGGTACATATCTTTTGAACTGCACTTAACTAAAATTTAAATGAGCCTACATGTACAATAAATTTACACTGCAATTAAACCTGCTTCAACTAAATTATACTGTCCAGGATATAATATAAAGATATATAAAGATATATATAAAGATATATAAAGTCTAGATGACTTTGCACTGCACATCCAATCTATAGTATCAAGGTAGGATTCAAGGAGCCACATTTAAGAGATTCATTGACAATACATTTAATACTGGACATTTTGAACTTTATCAAAACTATATAATACATTTGTGTTAGTGGTTCAGTTGTGTCTGATTCTTTGTGACCCCATGAACTGTAGCCCACCAGGTTCCTCTGTCCATGGAATTTTGCCATTTCCTTCTCCAGGGGATCTTCCCATCCTAGGGATTGAACTGGGGTCTCCCACATTATAATCAGATTCTTTACCATCTGAGCCACCAGGAAGCCCATAGCATAAATATTTTATCATAAATCATATGCTTTACATTATATCATAAAATTGTATCATAATTATTCATGTTCATATCTGTCTCACAAGCACACTTTGAATTCGGTGTGTGAAAATACTTTGTACTAACATATGTTATGATGGCACACAGGGCACACACATTGTTTGCCAGTAAAATGACTATCAAAAAAAATTGTTATTTGCAGTAGTTTCCAATTTTATCAGTGTCAAAACTCAACAGGGCCGTGTCCAGATACCAATGAACTCTCCATTTAATCAATAAATCTGAGCTTGTGAGAAACAGTTGAGAATATATTGGTAGCTAACCTAGAAAATAAATAGCATCAACAGTTTTTAAATAATTACTACATTCTTATATGGACAAAGGACTTTTTTTTTATCCTAAGGAGCTCTTTGAAGAACACATAGGACCAAAATAGGAATAATTTAAAAGAAGCATTATCATGTTACATTTCACTTGTTAAAAGAATACTTGCAACAAAATTTCTGGGTCCAGAGTTAACAGTGAGTTATTCTGAATACTGTAGCTCAAATGAGACATTTTGTTATGTTATCTAATTTCTTTAGTTCCTGTCTATTTTCATAAAGGCAAGCTTGGATTGCTATAGAGGTTGACTGCAAAGAGAGCTGCACTGTATACAAGGGTATACTTTGATCTCCACTGTATATTCTTGCCTAGCATAGCTCCTGGAAAATGATAAAAACTCAAATATATATGTTAATGGATTATTACCGAAAGCAGAAGTTCTTGATCTTCATGATGCTCCTCAGTTTTAGGATGAATTAATAAATTGGAATTCTTTTGTCAACTTTAATCTTGGTGGCATTTAGTTGCTAAAAGTCTTTTGTAGTCTATGCATACTAAAGAAAGAAAATCTCTAGACCTCCAAGTGAAGGGCCAGATAAAGCCTTCCTTATCCCCAGGCAAATACACCCTCTTCCTCTAGTTAAAATAGCCACAATTGTTTCATTTTTACATAGACAAATAACTTTTACATTGCTGTTTTCTTTATTCTCTTATTCATTGCCTTATATCCATTGTTACAGATGCTTATATTTTCTCTATATTCTATATGTAGTAAATTCTCATATACAAAGAGTATTGTGGGTTTGTTACTATTTGTTTGTTTTTGTGTTCTATTTTGCAATTAATATTATTTATTTAAAAATAAATTCTAGCTACTAGGGCTCCAACAAAGCTGGCCATATTCACTCCTTCAATAACCCACATTATAGGCTCATTAGAAAAATTGTGTATGTGTGTCTATATTTTCTCTTCATCTATTACTATCTCTTCAATTCCTTATGAATTGTTTTATGCTTCTACCACTCTACTGAGACAGCTCATTACAAGATTATTTATGAATGGCCAAATTCAATAGTCCTTCAAAGTGTTTTTTCCCCTTTAGTCTTCAATGTCTTCAGTGTTGTACATCTTCCCCTCCTACTTGAGAACCCTTGTACTTCCTACCAGTGAACACTAATGGCTCGCCTCCAAACTCTAGCAATTGTTCTTCTCTCTTTCATTAGATCATAACTCACTTTCCACTTTTCAAAATGAATGGTCACAAAGTTCTGTCATTGACATTTTACCTCCCTCCTCCTCTGTCTTTTGCACTCTTTATACTCTCTACTATTCAAATATATATTAAAAAAAAATAATGGCCATACAGAAGCCTCCCAAATGCAGGATTGCTGTGAGGTTTAAATGAACTAATATGGTTAAAGAGCTTTGAAGCATATCATACATATTTAGTAGATGGTTCTAATTATTGTATTTTCCTCAAAATCTAAATTTACTTTTTCTATTGTTTATTGCATGTCAATAAAAAATGTTGTAATATCATCTCAAATCCAACCTCTAAAAATTAAGTTCTCCCTTTCCCCAATACCTAGCTCCTTCTTCTGACTATCCTGTTTTTGGTATCATCCCTATCCTTTTAAATTAATTTTTCATATGCGAAACTCTTTCTCCTAAAAGTTTTAATCTGTGGAGAGCCTATGGTTTAGTTGAGTCAATAAAGTCAGTATGTAGGGTATATCCAATCACTATGTGTGTGTGTGCTAAGTTGCTTCAGTCGTGTCCAACTCTTTGTGACCCCATGGACTGTAGCCCACCAGGCTCCTGTGTCCATTGGATTCTCCAGGCAAGAATACTGGACTGGGTTGCCATGCTTTTCTCCAGGGGATCTTCCCAACCCAGAGATCAAACCCATGTCTCTTATGTCTCCTGCATTGGCAGGCAGGTTTTTTACCACTAGCGCCACCATACATTTATAATAATCTGGCCCAACTTCTTCATGTTATAGAGAAGGCAAATGAGATCCAGAAAGATTAAGTAATAGATGTTGAGTGATCTGCTGATGTTCATATAGCTGATTCTAGACAGAATCAGATTTGTACCTACTATCCTATATTGCTTAGAACTTTTTATGGAAAGAAATGTTTTGAATGTATGAAGTATAGAGAAGGAGGAAGTAAGCCATTTGTCAAATAACCTTTCACAGAAGGGCAGGGATACATATAACTATTTCATTATGAGAAATCATGTCAGGAAAAATTTCTGTTATTTTGTGAGAGATTGCTGATTGTCAAGCCTGGAATCAGGCTCTCTGGCTCCCTCTCTGTGAACTGGATGTCCACTGATCTCCTACTGAAGCCTCAACCACTGATATCCTACTAAAGTCTCAACCACAGAGGCCAAAGTAAATTTAGTTAGGAAACTGTTATGATTTGGATGATATCACCAAATCCTCTGTGTTGCTCATTCTTTTATGACCTGTGCCCCAGATCAAATAACTGGATCTTCTTTAAAACTTAAAGCCCTTATTTAGTAGAGAAAATTTCAAATTTATTTTAACCCAATGAATAAAAATATATATAATTACATTCATTAATTATAGGTTATGATGAGATTCTTTCAAAGCTAAATACATCAGTAAGTAGTTTGATTTGGGAGACTGAATCAGCTTGGCTAGCTTTTCTCAAAATTAGGACTCAATACTTCTTAAATACACAAAAGCCTAAAACCGACTATTCATTCCTTGTGCTTATAGACTTTATAGCATTCTAAACTAAAAGAAACACTAGCTCCATATTTCTAAATTAACTAGATTAACTTAATAAAATGGGCGATACTGAGTTCTTGAACTTATCCTTCATTGGCAACACACACATGGTAGCACTTCAGAATATTACTCCAGTTTTAGAGTGGAAAACTCATCTTAAGACTATAACAACTGCATGGTTTTCTTATCTGTAGCATAGCAGTTAAGACTGCAAACTTTAGAAACCAGAATATATAGGTTGAAATCCTCTTTCTATCATTTACTAGCTGTGGACTCAGACAAGTTATTTAATCTCTGGGCCCCAGCTTCCTTATTTATAAATGACAAAATAATACATCACAATTTTGCTATGATGATTAAATAAGTTTATAGAAGTAAACCATGTAGAGCATTTGGTATTACTGCTATTATAGATGAGAAGAGACATCATTTGGCCCAGAAGTTTTTAAGTCAATCTCTATATTTTTCATTAGCTTGGACCAGCTAAAGAAACACACCAGATAGCCGTATTGATCCTTTTGTGTTAGTCACTCAGTTGTGTCCGACTCTTCATGACCTCATGGACTGTGGGCTGCCAGGTTCCTCTGTCCAAGGAATTCTCCAAATTCTTTACAGTCTGAGCCACCAGGGAAGCATATACAAGCATAAACTCAGACAAAATACTATGACAGTATTCATAGATGAGATGGTTTTATTTCTCAGATGTCCTTGTGTTTGCAATTTTGCCTTGTCTTCAATAGATGGAATTACTAATAGTTGAACTGGGTACAGTTAGAGAGTCAAGAACTTGAGAAAGCAATATTAAATGAAATTTTCCATGAATAGCAACTCATACACAGTTTCCTTTTTATAAAATGAAATAAACTTTTTACTTGAAACTTCATTAATCTGTGTTTCATCTGGAATTTCTTCAGTCAGTCAGTTAGGTCGCTCAGTCGTGTTCAACTCTTTGCAACCCCATGGACTGCAGCATGCCAGGCTTCCCTATCCATCACTAACTCCCAGAGCTTGCTCAAACTCATGTCCATCAAGCGGGGACTTTCTTGCTACTTTATAAATTGAAACATTCAAGCTCAAAGTGAAATCAGTTAATGATGAAAGATCATATGTTAACCTCCCTAATAGCATGTGCTAGCAGGGGAATCAGTCTTTCTAATAGAAATCACTGCTTTCCTCTTTGTATTTTTTCACCTAATTCCACTTAAAACTACAGTGTAATAGTATTTTATAATAGTATATCCATCACCTTCCCTGGAGAAGAGAATGGCAACCCACTCCAGTTTTCTTGCCTGGTGAATTCCATGGATACAGGACCCTGGAATGCTATAGTCCATGCAGTCACAAAGAGCTGGACACAGTTGTGGGTGGGACACACACCCACACACCCATCACCTAACCCATCAGAATTTTCTTTCTTTGCATTGATGTTCTGTGTTACCAAATATTTTTGCCTGACACAAATAATTGTATGTAATCTTTACCCTAACCTAGGACATAAACTCACAGATAAAAAAATAAAAACATAGAAGTATTAATTATCTTGCAAATCCAGGGAATCTGAAGTCTGCATGCCCAGCCAGTTTCTCACATATGCACATTATCACACACTTGGGGTCCAGAGTAATCACAGATGGAAAAGAAGAAATAACAAAACTTTTGGATTATATAAATTATAGGACACGGTAAATTAACCACCTCTGCATAAATCCTCCATATCTACCTTAATTTTATATTTATTCAATTAATATAAAATTTTGGCTTAATTACAAAATGGATCTTTGGTTGGCTTTAGATTTGCAAATTATGTTCTAATTATACTGAAATATATATAGCATTACCTATCAAGGTCAGCAACTTAAAAATACAATTTCAAATATTGCTTTGTAAAGATATACAAATTCTTTTAACTTATTTTTTAAGATTAACAAATCTATAATGATTAAATTTTTATTCAATCTATTTTAAAATTATTCCTTTTAACCTTATACATCACAAAAATTGACAGCATTCCATACACATAATTTTTTAAAATACACTAGTTCTGAAGCCTTCTGTGATGGAAAATCTTCCACTATTGCATTCTATATGCCAGCAAATTTGGAAAATTCAGCAGTGTCTACAGGACTGGAAAAGGTCAGTTTTCATTCCAATCCCAAAGAAAAGCAGTGCCAAAGAATGCTCAAACTACTACACAATTGCACTCATCTCACACGCTAGTAAAGTAATGCTCAAAATTTTCCAAACGAGGCTTCAGCAATATGTGAACTGTGAACTTCCAGATGTTCAAGCTGGTTTTAGAAAAGGCAAAGGAACCAGAGATCAAATTGCCAGCATCTGCTGGTGTGGATCACAATAAACTGTGGAAAATTCTGAAAGAGATGGAATACCAGACCACGACAGAGGATGAGATGGCTGGATGGCATCACTGACTCGATAGACGTGAGTCTGAGTGAACTCCGGGTGTTGGTGATGGACAGGGAGGCCTGGCATGCTACGATTCATGGGGTCGCAAAGAGTCAGACACGACTGAATGACTGAACTGACTGAACTGATTGCATTCTAGCTATTGCATCTTGTTCTCATCTGCACCATAAAAGAAGTCTAAGTATTTAAAATCCATAGTGAATTAAGCTTCACTGCACGTCTGCTCTATTCTAGATCTGATAGGATAGCCTCAGAATAGAAAAATTAACAGTTCCCATGCTCCCAAAAGTTGTGAAATGGCAAATATTTAAATTGCCATAATTTAAATAATACTATAAAAAGGAAGAAAGTAATGAGGAGCATAGGTATTTAGTTCCCAAGAGGTGGGATATATCATATTTTGAAGAAAATGTATTGCTTTGCATCTTCAATAGTGGCAATGAATTAGAAATTACCAGAACTTTCTGCCATTGAAAAGTTTATAGGTTAAAATGGTAAAAACATATGACATTTTTAATGAAGCAACAATTTATTCATTTAAAAATTCATTCTTTCAAAAGTTTTTATTTACCATCTATGAATAGGACGGAAAGGTTAAAAAGGCAAGTGGTGCCATAACACAAAGGAGTTTGAACGTCTTCAGAAGGATATTGAGAGACTTTGCACGATTTTTAAGTGGAAAGAGTATGAAAGGAGTATTTTTTTAAATTGAAGTATAGTCAGTTTACAACGTTGTGTTAGTTTCTGGTATACAGCAAAGTAATTCATAGTCTTTTTCATAGTCTTGTCCATTATAATTTACTGCAAAATATTGAATATAGTTCCTGATGCTTTAGAGTAAGACCTGTTGTTTATCGGGAATATTTGTTTTGTAAAAGTCTCACCCTTAACAGTCATATGGTTGACAATAGGGGATAAGGGACCAGGTAGAAGACAGTAGCAACAGCCTCATGGACAAATACGAATAAGACATTGGCATTGAAGATGAAAGTAAAGGCACTGCTTTGGAAAATCTTTAGGATGAATGGAGAACTCAGAATGAACTAGAGCTATGTTGTCCAGTATGGTAACCACTTGCAATGTGTGCCTATTGAGCATGTGAAATGTGGCTGATGTGACTGAATAACTGAATTATTAATTCTATTGTATTTTAATTAAAGCTTAAAATGTAAAAACTGAATAAATATAAAATATTATTTTTCTGTCAAATATAATTTTATTTTTTGGGTGTACAACATTTTATTTTGCTTCATCACATAAGATACTACTGCTGTGTTGTAGTCCATTTTTTCCAGTGTGTACTTCATTTCTAGTATCATGGATAAACTTATCAGTGATCTGGTAAATGTCAATGGATGGACACTATTTGTATTATTTTTTTATGTACATTTATAACCTTTTAAGGTGATTATCTTAGGCAGAAAGTACAATGTATAGTAATGTTTATGAAAACTATAATTTGGTGATTAAATCAAAATACTTATTTTTTAAACAATACCATTTAATTATTTTCCTATCTTATAAGTAAGTATAAGTTTCTTTTCAACTTAATACAAAAAAATATACTATTCTACAGAATCAACTAGTGATGAAATCAGTACTACTTTGGAAACAGTTAAAAAGAAAAGACTGGAAGTAGCTATGTAACAATTTGGATTATGAAGTCAGTTGTAGCTGTACATATGCCTCTTTCACTTTGATGTTAATAAAAATGAGATTTTGAAGTACAAAATTAGCGAATTTACTTATCTTGGACAAAATTAGTAGTAAATCTAGTATGCATTTGCTTTTATGTAAAATCAAATCTTTCAAAATTGATGTTTTGTCAATAGGAATGAGGATATTAATTTTTTCAGAACCTCTTCAGTTCTTGTAACATTTTTAATTAACTTTAGATCAATTTGCTTATATGAATTTATTATTTCAATTGTAAATTTTATGATATCTAAATACACATCAAATATTTGTTTACAAAAATTTACTCTCTAGATTTTTTTATGCTGAAGGTGAAAAATATACACTGGATTATACTTTGTAGGAATAAAGATAAAGTAAAATATCTCATTAATTATTTCACTGAGTACATGTTAAAGTAAAGCATTTTTGATATATTGGGTTAAATAAAATATTTATCACAATAATTCTATGTTAATGTTTTAAAAATATTAGAGAATTTTAAATTTCATAAGTAGCTCTCATATTTCTATTGGGCAATACAGAAAAAGAGATTGAGAATCTCCATTTTCTGGATTGAGAAAAATCAGAGCATAATCAAATTATTTAACATAGGAAAATAAAACAACTTCTGCGTCTAGAAATGTCTTAATAATAGTCTATTGAGCAGTAAAATATGTGTGTGGAGCTCAAATGAAATGTCTTGAATGAAGATAAAAATTTGATCCTCATTGAATAGGTGTTGTGTGGCTAATAGAAGAGAGTAGAGCTAAAATGGAACTCAGGACAAACCATAATACTTAAAGAGCAGACCTATAAAAAAGAGACTATGGTGAATACTAAAAAGAATCAAGATCAACTTCAGAAAAGAAAAATAGAAGTAGATTTCTTTCTAATAAGTAAAACCTTCCAGGACTAGTAACAAATTAATATTTTATTAATTTTTGTTTATCAATAGAATTAGGCTTTTAAATGCTGTGCAAATAAATGAATGGATTTTTCAGAATGTCCTAAAAAAGATGAACATTTTGAGATTGATATCATTTTTGTAATGAAATCTTGATCTCAACATGACAGGCACATTGGAACTCTAGCATATTTCCATTTAGAAAGAACATATATTGTTTTGAAAAACAAAGTGAAACAAAAAATTTCAAAACTCATTACACAATATAATTTACTTTGCTTAAAGTTGTCATATGCAGCAGTTGTTTCTTAAAAACAAAATTTTCTCTGCAATTTCAATATATAACTGAATATGTGGTGAGACTATTAGCAAATATAATAGACTACTCTTTAATCTGTCAAATAACAATCAAAATTCAGTTCAGTCACTCAGTTGTGCTGGACTCTTTGTGACCCCATGGACTGTAGCATGCCAGGCTTCTTTGTCCATCACCAACTCCTGGAGCTAGCTCAAACTCATGTCCATCGAGTTGATGATATCATCTAGCCATCTCATCCTCTATTGTCCCCTTCTCCTTCTGCCTTCAATCTTTCCCAGCGTTAGGGTCTTTTCAAATGAGTCAGTTCTTCGCATCAGGTGGCCAAAATATTGGAGTTTCAGCTTCAGTATCAGTCATGGCAGTCATGTTATTGGCAAGCAAAGTAAAACATCTGTAAATAGGAAATGTTGCTGCTGCTAAGTTGCTTCAGTCGTGTCTGACTCTGTGAGACCCCATAGATGGCAGCCCACCAGGCTCCCCCATCCCTGGGATTCTCCAGGCAAGAACACTGGAGCGGGTTGCCATTTCCTTCTTCAATGCAGGAAAGCAAAAAGTGAAAGTGAAGTCGCTCAGTCCTGTCCGACTCTTAGTTACCCCATGGACTACAGACTATCAGCCGCTTCCTCTCATGGGATTTTCCAGGCAGAGTACTGGAGTGGGGTGCCATTGCCTTCTCCAAAACAGGGAATGTTAAGATTCTATAAACATCTATAAACGTCTGTAAACATCAGTCACCAGATGCCATGATCTTAGTTTTCTGAATGTTGAGTTTTAAGCCAAATTTTCACTCTCTTCTTTCGCTTTGATCAAGAGGCTCTTTAGTTCTTCGCTTTCTGCCATAAGTGTGGCATCACCTGCATATCTGAGGTTATTGATATTTCTCCCAGTAATCTTGATTCCAGCTTGTGCTTCATCCAGCCAGGCATTTCACATGATGTACCCTGCATATAAGTTAAATAAGCAAGGTGACAGTATACAGCCTTGAGGTACTCCTTTCCTGATTTGGAACCAGTCTATTGTTCCATGTCCAGTTCTAAATGTTGCTTCTTGACATACACACAGATTTCCCAGGAGGCAGGTCAGGTGGCATGGTATTCCCATCTCTTTAAGTATTTTTCACAGTTTGTTATGAACCACACAGTCAAAGGTTTTGGCATAGTCGATAAAGCAGACATAGATATTTTTCTAGAATTCTATTACTTTTTCTATGATACAACGGATGTTAGCAATTTGATCTCTCCTTCCTCTGCCTTTTCTAAACTCAACCTGAACATCTGGAAGTTCACGCTTCATGTACTGTTGAAGCCTGGCTTGGAAAGTTTTCAGCATTACTTTGCTAGCGTGTGAGATGAGTGCAATTTCGTGGTAGTTTGAACATTATTTGGCATCAAAGAATCAAAATAGTTTTCAATATGAAAGCAAAGTATAAGTGAATTATTAATGTTTATATTAACTGCTTTATTAATATTTATATTAACTGCTAACTGCTATAGACTCTTTATGTTCCCTAATATTTACAAGCATCCTTGAATAGCAGGTGTAATTTTCTATCATATTTCACAGTATGCAAAAAACAAATACATACATAAATATGTGAACTATGTTAAATAATGTAATTTTCCTTTTACTATAGTTTTTGCTATATTGAAACAATAAGTGATACATAAATTAAATCATCAGACTATCTCACGTTTCATGATCCAAATAAATCTTACTGCAATTAATTTTCAGTGGATGAGTAAAAGTGATGACCACTTTTAAAGAAAGGAAAAAAAATCCAATGCAAAACCTACCATTTAAAAATATTCTCTTTTAGATTCTGTTGTTATTGTCAGAGTAAAGAATTTTGCTACCCACATGTCATATTTCTTACTGATGTTTTACTTTGCTTGCCAATAACGTTACAATGTAACAGCAGTTTTCACTAGGTAAAACTGCTAGGCAATCTATCAAATTTTTAAGGTCGAAAACTTGGCATTGGAAATTATTTCATCTTTAAAACAAAATGTCAGATTCATTCATGCTGTGGAAAACTATTATAATTCCGTTGTTATAAACTATATCAACCTTACAGATAATCACTCACCAGTTACATCTGCCCAAGCGCTGAAAACTGGTTTTAGAATCTTAACATTCCCTGTGCTTTTTTTTTTAATTTATTTTTTAATTTTTTTTATTATTTTTTTTCCACAGTCATCAAGACAGTATGGTACTGGCACAAAGACAGAAATATAGATCAATGGAACAAAATAGAAAGCCCAGAGATAAATTCCATGTGTTTTTGATGCAAGAAGATTAGAATAAATTTTCTGGAATGTACCATTTCAATCACTTTCTGCTTCCTTCCACTTAACCAAGAAGTAAGTGAAAACAGAACAAGTCAAGGGCAAACCCCCTAACTGATTACCTAAGCACTTTTCAACTATGTGATGGCCTATTTTAAATCATCCACTTGGTTGTAATCCTATTATTTTTAGTAGAGATATTTTTTTCACAGCAAAATGAGTCAGGTTAAAAAAGGTATGACAACAATATGTTGATTTCATTTTTATTACTCTTTAAATCCAGGAGAAAGCCAAACAGTCACAAACTGACATAAAATATCAAACAGGCAAAATTAATGCTTACCGTACATGTGTCAAGAAAGCTATGAATTTTTAAAAATTATTGCCCTTTAGAATTATAACATCAACATGCTAACATAAAAACACCTTTTATTATTATAATACTATGAAGATAATAAACATCTTTTATTATTATTATGATATATTTGGTTGCCTAGAGACAAAAATAAAAGAAATAATAATAAAGCAACTTCTGGCAGGTATTACAGCAGGAAACAGGTAATGGTTATCTGAGTTAAATTCACCCATTCCAGTCCATTTTAGTTCACTGATTCCTAAAATGTTGATGTTCACTCTTGCCATCTCCTATTTGACCACTTCCAATTTGTCTTGATTCATGGACTAACATTCTAGGTTCCTATGCAACATTGCTCTTTACAGCATCGGACCTTGCTTCCATCACCAGTCACATCCATGACTGGGTGGTTTTTTGCTTTGGCTCTGTCTCTTCATTCTTTCTGGAATTATTTCTCCACTGATCTCCAGTGGCATATTGGGCACCTACTGACTTGGGGAGTTCATCTTTCAGCTTCCTATCTTTTTGCCTTTTCATACTGTTCATGAGGTTCTCAAAGCAAGAATACTGAAATGGATTGCTATTCCCTTCTCCAGTGGATGACATTTTGTCAGAATTCTCTATCATGATACGATTATTTTGAGTGACACTACATGGCATGGCTCAGAATTTCACTGAGTTAGACAATACTGTGGCCCATGTGATTAGATTGGTTAGTTTTCTGTGAGTGTAGTTTTCAGTCTGTCTACCCTCTGTTGGAGATGGGTAAGAGGCCTATGGAAGCTTCCAGATAGGCTTCTGACTGAGAGAGAAACTGGGTCTTATTCTGATGGGCGATGCCTTGTTCAGTAAATCTTTAATCCAATTCTCTGTTGATGGGTGGAGCTCTGTTCCCTTCCTGCTATTTACCTGGGACTTCCTTGGTGGCTCAGATGGTAAAGCGTCTTGCTTACAATGCGGGAGACCTGGGTTTGATCCCCGAGTCAAGAATATCCTCTGGAGAAGGAAATGGCAACCCAATCCAGTACTCTTGCTTGGAAAATCCCATGGACGGAAAAGCATGGTGGGCTACAGTCCATGGGATTGCAAAGAGTCAGACACGACTGAGAGACTTCACTTCACTTCAAACTATGGTGGACATAATGAAAATAAACTAAAATGGACTGGAATGGGTGAATTTAACTCAGATGACCGTTATATCTACTACTGTGGGCAAAAATTCCTTAGAACAAATGGAGTAGCCATCATAGTCAGCAAAAGAGTCCAAAACGCAGTACTTGGATGCAATCTCAAAATGACAGAATGATCTCTGCTCATTTCCACTCAATATCACAGTAATCCAAGTCTATGCCCCAAATATTAATGCTGAAGAAGCTGAAGTTGAATGATTCTATGAAGAGCTATAAGACCATTTAGATCTAACACCCCAAAAAGATGTCCTTTTCATTATAGGGGACTGGGATGCAAAAGTAGGAAGTCAAGAAACACCTAGCAAAGGCAGAGGTGTTTGCCTGGCAAATTTGCCTCCAAGGCAAACTTGACTTTGGAGGACAGAAAGAAGCAGGGCAAAGGCTAATAGAGTTTTCCCAAGAGGACTCAGTAGTGATAGAAAACACCCTCTTCCAACAACACAAGAGTAGACTCTACACATGGACATCACCAGATGATCAATACTGAAATCAGATTGATTATATTCTTAGCAGCCAAAGATGGAGAAACTCTATACAGTCAGCAAAAACAAGACCAGGACCTGACTGTGGCTCAGATAATGAACTCCTTATTGCCAAATTCAGACTTAAATTGATGAAAGTAGGGAAAACCACCAGACCATTCAGGTATGACCTAAATCAAATCGTTTCTGATTATACAGTGGAAGTGAGAAATAGATTTAAGAGACTAGATCTGATAGACA
The DNA here is from genome assembly GCF_016772045.2 of Ovis aries. Taxonomy (NCBI): domain Eukaryota; kingdom Metazoa; phylum Chordata; class Mammalia; order Artiodactyla; family Bovidae; genus Ovis; species Ovis aries. Next base: position 63,886,540 of record NC_056062.1, on the reverse strand, counting down.
GAGTGCCTGATAAACAATGGACAGAGATTCATTGTGCAGGAGACAGGGATCAAGACCATCCCCAAGAAAAAGAAATGTGAAAAAGCAAAATGGTTGTCTGAGGAGGCCTTACAAATAGCTGTGAAAAGAAAAGAAGTGAAAGCAAAGGAGAAAAATAAAGATATAAGCATCTGAATGCAGAGTTCCAAAGAATAGTAAGGAGAGATAAGAAAGCCTTCTTCAGTGATCAGTGTAAAAAAAACACAAACAAAAAAACAAACAAACAAACAAAAACCACAAAAAAAACAGAGGAAAACAATAGAATGGGAAAGAGTAAAGATCTCTTCAAGAAACTTAGAGATATCAAAGGAACATTTGTAAAGGTGAGCTCAATAAAGGAAAGAAATGGTATGGACCTAAAAGAAGCAGAAGATACTAAGAAATGGCAAGAATACACAGAAGAACTGTACAAAAAAAACCTTCACAACCCAGATAATCATGATGGTGTGATCACTCACCTACAGCCAGACATCCTGGAATGTGAAGTCAAGTGGGACTTAGGAAGCATCAATACAAACAAAGTGATTGATGGTTTTGGAATTCTAGTTGAACTATTTCAAATCCTGAAAGATGATGCTGTGAAAGTGCTGCACTCAATATGTCAGCAAATTTGGAAAACTCAGCAGTGACCACAGGACTGGAAAAGGTCAGTTTTCATTCCAATCTCAAAGAAAGGCAATGCCAAAGAATGCTCAAACTACCACACAATTGCACTCATGTCACATGCTAGTAAAGTAATGCTTAAAATTCGCCAACCAGGTTTCAACAACATGTGAACCGTGAGCTTTGAGATGTTCAAACTGGTTTTAGAAAAGGCAGAGGAACCAGAGATCAAATTGCCAATATCTGCTGGATCATCAAATAAGCAAGAGAGTTCCAGAAAAATATTTATGTCTCCTTTATTGACTATGCCAAAGCCTGTGACTGTGTGGATCACAATAAACAGTGGAAAATTCTTCAAGAGATGGGGAGACCAGACCAACTGATCTGCCTCTTTAGAAATCTGTATGCAGGTCAGGAAGCAACAGTTAGAACTAGACATGGAACAACAGACTGGTTCAAAATTGGGAAAAGAGTATGTCAAGGCTGTATATTGTCATCCTGCTGATTCAACTTATATGCAGAGTACATCATGAGAAATGGTGGGCTGGAGGAAGCAGAAGCTGAAGGCAAGAATGCTGGGAGAAATATTGATAACCTCAGATATGCAGATGACACCACTCTTATGTCAGAAAGTGGAGAACTAAAGAGCCTCTTGATGAAAGTGAAAGAGGAGAGTGAAAAGTTGGCTTAAAGCTCAACATTAAGAAAAGTAAGATCATGGCATCTGGTCCCATCAATTTACAGGAAATAATTGGGGAAACTGGCAGACTTTATTTTGGGGGGCTCCAAAATCATTGCTGTTGGTGACTGCAGCCATAAAATTAAAAACACTTACTTCTTGGAAGGAAAGTTATAACCAACTTAGACACCATATTAAAAAGCAGAGACATTACTTTGCCAACAAAGGTCCGTCTTGTCAATGCTATGGTTTTTCCAGTAGTCATGTATGGATGTGAGAGTTGGACTATAAAGAAAGCCGAGCACCGAAGAATTGATGCTTCTGAACAATGGTGTTAGAGAAGACTCTTGAGATTCCCTTGGATTGCAAGGACATCCAACCAGTCTGTCTTACAGGAAATCAGTCCTGAATATTCATTGGAAGGACTGATGCTGAAGCTGAAACTCATACTTTGACCACCTGATATGGAGAGCTGACTCCTTTGAAAAGACCCTGATCCTGGGAAAGATTGAAGGCAGGGAAGGGGACAACAGAGGATGAGATGGCTGGATGGCCTCACAGACTCAATGGACATGAATCTGAGTAAACTCCAGGAGTTGGTAATGGACAGGGAGGCCTGTCGTGCTGCAGACCTTGGGGTTGCAAAGAGTTGGACACTACTGAGCAATTGAACTGAACTGAACAGGCAGTAGCGCCTCTCAGAGCAAAGCATGTCACACCACTTTCATTCCTACAAAAATATCTCATGCTCAGTAAAAAATGAAACTAGAAATATACAAATATGCTTAAATGTTTAAAATTGAGGGAAATAATTTGCAAAGTAAAACTTGCAACAAAAGAGAAAGGAATAATTTCAATGAATCAAGCAATAACACAGACAGGTAGTTTGCAAAATGCATATTTTTTTTAAAAAAAAGTATCTGCTATAACTCCCACAAGTTAAATACAGTGAAATAGAGACACAGGAGAAAGTAAAAGCTGTGAGGAAATCATGGTTTCAAAAATGTCTTTTTTTATGATCAGAAAGTTAATTTAAATAGAGATAGTAGGAAGTTACATGAAGGTACATGGGATTTTTTTTAAAAGCATACTTCAAATATATCTTGAACACTATCATTATTTCTTACTCATGAAGGTAAGAGTTAATGAATGAGTTAAGATAAAACACACTGTAGAAGTGGAAATGCCTAAACAGTAATAAATAGAACTGTATGCTATAGGCTTTGTCAGTTTTTCTCTTTGATAAAAGATACCTGAACCGATGTGTCCATAAATTTTCAGAAGTATAAGTAATGCTTTAAGAGACATTTCAGATTCTGAAACTTAAAAAAGACAAGCAAAAGAAAATTAAAACATTAGCAAAGTACAGGCGAATTAGCACAAATTAAATCAGATAACAAATTAGAGAACATCATGGGAGGACAAAAGCCAATTATAACAAAGATAAGAAAAAGGATAACTATTAATGCATTAATTATTTAATTAATAAAATAAAAATATGTAAAATAATGATTAGAGTGTCTGAAAATGGCAGGTCAATTAATGTTTTGTTGTTTTTCAGTATGATTTAAAGCAACCTACATTAATCGTTTCTTCCTCTAGAGCCTTGTGCAAGATTCCTTGAAAATATAAGATTGCTAAGTACACAGCCATTGACCTTTTATATTTCTCTGTAACATGAAGAAAATTTAAAATGCATAAATTACTGAATATAAGGCAGATTGTGCTAAGAACTGTAATTCTGATACAAATGAAATTTTAGAGTGGTGGAGAGTTTAATTTCAACTAGAGAGCATCTGAAGAGAAAAGGTAGTGTTTCAACAAGGTGAGGATGGTGGGGATATATTTTAAATGAGGGAATGGGCTTATAAAAAAAGTATTTAAAATCCACTCCAGGAATAGCATAAATAGAATGAGAAAGCAAAAATAAATATGCACACACACACAAGAAACATAATGACAAACATATGATAGATGAAGAATACTACATTCTATCTGTTATACTCAAGTATAGACAGATTATTCTGTTAAAAATGACTGGTTCCTTCACAGGCTCCCCACACTTCTAAGCCATCAAGGAATCTATGATGATATATGGACGCACTTTCCTCTGAAGCCTATGGTCAGCCTCAACAGGTTACTGTCAGATTTAGATGTGTTTCAATAGCAATATCCAGAAGTTAAACAAAAGGCAGAACTGCACCACAAGTCAAACAAAAATGGCATTAATTTCAGCTGGAATTTCATGATTCATGTATTTGGAATGCTCCAACAGAAAGCAACCTTGCTTGGAGAAATTTGGCCAGGAATAACTGATTGGAAAATTATAGAAAATGACATTAATACCATAGCTACTCTGTGTGCTAGGTATTAGAATCGTCTTGATACAGACTGGGTTGGTTACAGGAGTAAAATAGAATTTCCCCATATTAAAAAGTAAACAATGACCTAAAATCTATTATACATGTAAAATCACCAAAAAAAAAAAAAGCATAAAGTCTTGTTGTGTAGTCAGATTTTAGTATACTTCATCATGAAGCCAAAGCAATACAGTTTTAAAGTTTACTTCATGGAGGCAAAAGACGTAGTTATAGGAACATGATTTGGTGATTCATTGAGGGGCTGCTCTGTATACATAGTTGCAGTTGGTAATGGGGCAGATTTAGGAAAGGTAAGATAAAACAATGGTACATATTAAAGTCCTTGGGTAATGGAGTGCCATTTTTTCTCATGTCTCTAGCTTTCAAAACACCAGTGCATGGCTTAAATCATCAATCTGCCATGAAACTTCTTTCTCAAGTTGGTTCATCAATCTGCCCTCTTAACTCCTATAGTGCTTTGTTCTCCCCTTACAGTACTATTTATTAGTGTATCTTATAATTATTTATTCACAAGCGTTTCATTCCCATTAGAATGAATCATGAATTTTTTATTGGTGTCGAGACCATTATTCAACACTTTCTGACTCTTTCAAGTCCCCCATTCTAGACTTAGACTGTAGTAGACTTAGAAAAGCGGAGCTCAACAAATGCTTACTGAAGTGAACATGTCCAAAAAAGTCCATGAAATCTATGATTTACATATTCATACTTCAGACTGTATTCTAAGGAAACACTTTAAAAACTAATTTAAAAATATCAATTAAAATAGAGTAAAAATTGAAGATCTCAAAAAAATATATTGTGAAGGCAGAAAAATTAATGGTGACATCCTAAAGAATTGCAGAAAAATTAGACTCTACTAAAATTGATCTCAGATTTTCATAACTTAAAAATTTGTTTATATACCATATGACATAGATATACATAATAGTTGAAAAGCCTTATTATGCATCGTATATCAATCAAAATACTTTTAAATTACAAATAACTGAAGTATGTAGTTGTAAAATAAAACAAATTCTCATATGTATTGGCTAAACAAGAAAGGAGACTCTGAATCAAAAATTAAAATATAAAAATAATATTTGACATATGAGATTAATATTTTATGAAAGGAATATTTGGAATAAATGTTTTACACGCCATAGCAAGACATAAAGAAAGAAAAAAAGAAACAGTGAAATGTCTCTTCCTGAGTTCAGAAGACAGAAAAACAAACATGGAAGTAGTAAGACTAAAAAAATAATATAATTGGAAGCATGAATATTATATTGTATTATATTATATAAATGAATACAAACAGTATTAAAATGAAAGTGAAAGTCCCTCAGTCATGTCCAACTCTTTGCAACCTCATGGACTATACAGTCCATGGAATTCTCCAGGCCAGAATATTGGAGTGGGTTGCCATTCCCTTCTCCAGGGGATCTTTTCAACCCAGGGATCAAACCCAGGTCTCCTGCATTGCAGGCAAATTCTTTACTGTCTGAGCCACCAGGGAAGCCCATAAACAGTTTTATGAGGTGCCAAAACTGAGCAAAATATGATTAGAAATAAAAACAGAGTATTAGGAAATAATTTAAAGAAATAAGCTTTTTATACTCTAAACTTCTAAGAACAAAAAAAATTTATTAATGAATCCAGAGACAAAATGAACCAAACCTTGGCAAATAGAACATAATCATGTGTGAAAGAATATGCCAACTAGGGTTAACCACAGTTTATCCCAAGGTTGCAAGGCTGGCCACTACTCAGGGGAAGTGATTAATACATTAACACTTTAACAGAGAAAAATAGAATATATATATATATATATATATATATATATATATATGTATGTGTGTGTGTGTATATATATATATATATAATTAGATATATAATGCAAGAAAATAATCAATAAAGTTTAATATTTATTCTTTAATTAAAACTTTAAAAAGGTATAAAGACCATATTTTAATTTTTTCATTGCAGTTTCCAATATATAGCTAACGTTGATTTACAAAACCAATTATTTGGGGTTAGGGTGTGATTTCTCACTTTATCAAGGAGCCTGATGACAGAAAAGAGCATCTACCTCAAGGCTAATCTTGAATGCCATGTTATCCTAATGAATACAAAAGAAGATGTAAAACCTGACATTAAATGTTTGAGTGATGCATCATCTTTTATTTATATTAATGTTTTTGGATAAGTTGAAGTAAATATGTTTAGATTATTTTCAAATAAATAATATGGTATTTATTGTTGCAGTAGTCATTATTAGTGGCAATGTATAAAGTGCTTTCTGATACTGATGCATATGCTTTTATGATAATGTTAAAATTACAGAGAATATAAAAGATGAAGAAACTGCACCTAAAGGCAAGATACTGCTTAAGGTCATTTTGCCAGTTTTTAGCTGGGATTAGAATTCATGTTTGATCCTATCAGTTTAGAGACTGAGAATAATTATAATATTTCCAAATTAATTTGCTCTCTGATGTATGTATTATTTGAAAATATGTGCTAAAGGGGCCTCAAAATGAACATTGCTATTTTTGATAGGAATGGTAATTTATCAGGGCTCAGTAATTCTTTGGGTTCTTACTGGAATACAAATGGAAGCAATGATATTTTGAGATAAGGGACTTTAGTACAAACCATTTGAGTAAAAGCAACTGGCTTATATACTCAAAAGTGAAAGGAACAAAGGTGATTCATACTTTTATAAATGAAATATACAGCATTCTTATAAATTATTTTGTGTTCTATAAAACATTCCAAATGGATATCAGAAGCCATCATCAATAGAGTTAGAGTCATGTGACATGGATAACAACTGAAAGATTAAGGCAATATAGATTGATTTTTCTCAGTATAGACTGGACCTAAACTAAATGAATGAATTCAATTGACTATAATCCAATTCAAACCTCCAAATATTTATTGAGTGCCTACTCTGTTTAGAAAGTACTTATTAAGGCATGGAGATCCCATGCTGGGTAATCTAAGATTTTTGACATTTTCCTTTTTACAGAATAAGAGTCATTAGTCAAAGAAATATATTTCATTTTTTTGCACTTCTAAAAAAATAAATTCACAGTTTTCCATGAAGTCTGAGCTGTTAAAAATAAAGAATACAAGTAAATATGAAATGAGACCTTATACATACACTATCTATTTTAGTTTGTAGAAAGAAAAAAGGTACTGCTTCAGGTATATTAAATGTAATTCCTAACTATAATGTCATAGCGCCTAAGGACTTCCCATACATATATGCCAAGTCGCTTCAGTCATGTCCAACTCTTTGCGACCCCATGGACCAGAGCTGGTTCCTCTATCCATGGAATTCTCCAGGAAAGAATACTGGAGTGGGTTGCCATTTCCTTCTCCAGGAGTTCTTCCTGGCCCAGGGATTGAACCCATGTCTCTTACATCCTCTGCATTGACAGGTGGTGTCTTTACCACTAGTGCCACCTGAGGTGCCCCATATACATACTTACATACATAGTTTTATTTCTTCATTCTAGCAGCAAACTATAACTTAATAAAGGATTCTGGTAACATAAGGTCTGGACTTTGTGAATTGTTACTCTTAGCTTTCTCTGTTTCTATTGCCTTTCTTTCATCTTGCACCATTTAAAATAAATTGTTCTATATTCGGAAAAGAAACATTAAACCCTGGAAATAATTCAAAATTTATCTGAATGTTTGGATTGCTTTTCCCCTAAAAGTTGATGAATTTGGTAGATGAAAAGAGCAAGGGTTTTGAGTTGGGCATGCCTGGTTTGAATGCAATTTTCTCCACTTGCTAGCTACTTTCCTTTCTAAGTTGCTTCTTCAGATCTAAAAAGGAGCTAAATCTATCACTCAAGGTTGAGGTGATTGCATGAGAGACAGTCACAGATCATAAGGGTGGACAATAAAAATGTTTCTTTTTCTGTCCTAAAGATGAGAAAAGAAAGGGAGAATCAGAAGCAATAACTTATCTGAGTGTAAATAACTTATCTGAGTGTAAACACCAAAGTGTTTAGTGTTTTTACACTGAAGTGTTTTTACATGTGCTTAGAGAAATAAAGAGCTATTATAAGAATAGATATAATGATATAGGAGGAAGAATTCATAAATTGTGAATTACTGTTTGTTGTTTAGCCTCTACATAGTATCTAACTTTTTTGTGACCCTATGGACTGTAATCTGACAGGTTCTTCTGTCCATAGATTTCCCAGGCAAGAATACTGGAGTGGATCGCCATTTCCTTCTCCAGTGGATATTCCAGACTCAGGGAGCAAACCTGTGTCTCCTGCATTGGCAGGTAGATTTTTTACCACTGAGACATCAGGGAAGCTTAAGTTGTGAGATTTGTTCTTAAATGTGTGCTGAAACATATAATTCATAAAAATACGTATCAGGTCAGTTCAGTTCAGTCACTCAGTCGTATCCGACTCTTTGCAACCCCATGAACCAAGGTACACTAGGCCTCCCTATCCATCATCAACTCCCGGAGTCCACCCGAACCTATGTCCATTGAGTCAGTGATGCCATACAACCTTCTTATCCTCTGTCGTCCCCTTCTCCTCCTGCCCTCAATCTTTCCCAGCATCAGAGTCTTTTCCAATGAGTTAGCTCTTCGCATCAGGTGGCCAAAGTATTGGAGTTTCAGCTTCAACATCAGTCTTTCCAAAGAACACCCAGGATTGATCTCCTTAAGGATGGACTGGTTGGATCTCCTTGCAGTCCAAGGGACTCTCAGGAGTCTTCTCCAACACCACAGTTCAAAAGCATCAATTCTTCGGCACTCAGCTTTCTTTATAGTCCAACTCTGACATCCAAACATGACCACTGGAAAAACCATAGCCTTGACTAGACAGATCTTTGTTGGCAAAATAATGTCTCTGCTTTTTAATATGCTGTCTAGGGTGCTCATAACTTTCCTTCCAAGGAGTAAGCATCTATTAATTTCATAGCTGCAATCACCATCTGCAGAGATTTTGAAGCCCCCCCCCCACAAAATAAAGACAGCCACTGCTTCCCCTGTTTCCCATTCTATTTGCCATGAAGTGATGGGACCGGATGCCATGATCTTAGTTTTCTGAATGTCGAGCTTTAAGCAAAGTTTTTCACTCTCCTCTTTCACTTTCATCAAGAGGCTCTTTAGTTCTTCTTCACATTCTGCCATAACAGTGGTGCCATCTGCATATATGAAGTTATTGATATTTCTCCCAGCAGTCTTGATTCCAGCTTGAGCTTCTTCTTCCAGCCCAGCTTTTCTCATGATGTGCTCTGCGTATAAGTTAAATAAGCAGGGTGACAATATACAGCCTTGACATACTCCTTTCCCTATTTGGAACCAGTCTGTTGTTCCATGTCCAGTTCTAATTGTTGCTTCTTGACCTGCATACAGGTTTCTCAAGAGGCAGGTCAGGTGGTCTGTTATTCCCATCTCTTTCAGAATTTTCCACAGTTTATTGTGGTCCACATAATCAAAGGCTTTGACATAGTCAATAAAGCAGAAATAGATGCTTTTCTGGAACTCTCTTGCTTTTTCAATGATAAAGCAGATGTTGGCAATTTGATCTCTTGTTCTTCTGCCTTTTCTAAAACCAGCTTGAACATCTGGAAGTTCACGGTTCACATATTGCTGAAGCCTGGCTTGGAGAATTTTGAGCACTTCTTTACTAGTGTGTGAGATGAGTGCAATTGTGTGGTAGTCTGAGCATTCTTTGTCATTGCCTTTCTTTGAGTTGAATGAAAACTGACCTTTTCCAGTCCTGTGGCTACTGCTGAGTTTTCCAAATTTGCTGGCATATTGATTGCAGCACTTTCACAGCATCATCTTTCAGGTTTTGAAATAGTTCAACTGGAATTCTATGACCTCCATTAGCTTTGTTTGTAATGATTCTTCCTAAGGCCCACTTGACTTCACATTCCAGGATGTCTGGCTCTAGGTGAGTGATCACACCATCGTGATTATCTGGGTTGTGAAGATTTTTTTTTATACAGTTCTTCTGTGTATTCTTGCCACCTCTTCTTAATATCTTCTGCTTCTTTGAGGTCCCTACTATTTCTGTATTTTATTGTTCCCATCTTTGCATGAAATATTCCCTTGGTATCTCTAGTTTTCTTAAAGAGATCTCTAGTCTTTCCCATTCTGTTGTTTTCCTCTATTTCTTTGCACTGATGGCTGAGGAAGGCTTTCTTATCTCTCCTTGCTATTTTTTGGAACTCTGCCTTCAAAGGGATATATCTTTCCTTTACTCCTTTGCTTTTCACTTCTCTTTTCACAGCTATTTGTAAGACCTCCTCAGACAGCCATTTTGCTTTTTCGCATTTATTTTTCTTGAGGATGGTCTTGATTCCTGTCTCCTATACAATGGCATGAACCTCTGCCCATAGTTCATCAAGTACTCTGTCTATCAGATCTAGTTCCTTAAATCTATTTCTCACTTCCACTATAGAGTTATAAGGCATTTGATGTATATACTTCATATTTTATTTTTGTTTATTCAGTATCAACAAGATTTTGCTGACTGCATTTGAGGTTTAAAAAATACTGAAATGTATGTAATAGCTGTTTCTCAAAACAGCCTTCTCAGAACTTGTTACGTAGGCAAAGATAACTAGTTGGAAACTCTGTGCCAGTCTAATTATATCGGTTTTCATGAAGTCTAGCTGTACATCTTACAGGTGGCTTCTCTGAGATTCTCTTTTGTATAAACAAGCCAGCTTGAGAGCTTCACCACTGCATTTTAAGCAAAGTCTATGTTACAGGGCCATATCATTATACAGTATTCAGTTCAGCCTCTCAGTTGTGTCTGAGTCTTTGCAACTCCATGGACTGCAGCATGCCAGGTCTCCATGTCCATCACCAACTCCCAGAGTTTACTCAAACTCATGTCCATTGAGTCAGTGATGCCTTTCAACCACCTCACATTCTGTCGTCCCCTTCTCCTCCGGCCTTTAATCTTTCTTAGCATCAGGATCTTTTCAGATGAGTCAGTTCTGCATATCAGGTGGCCAAAGTACTGGAGTTTCAGCTTCAGTATCAGTCCTTCCAATGAACATTCAGGACTGATCTCCTTTAGGATGGACTGTTTGGATCTCCTTGCAGTCCAAGGGAACCTCAAGAGTCTTCTCCAACACTACAGTTCAAAAGCGTCAATTCTTCAGCACTCAGATTTCTTTATAGCCCAACTCTCACATCCATACATGACTATGGAAAAAACCATAGCTTTGACTACACAGACCTTTTTGGCAAAGTAATATCACTGCTTTTTACTATACTGTCCAGGTCGGTCATAACTTTTCTTCCAAGGATCAAGTATCTTTTAATTTCATGGCTACAGTCACCATCTGCAGTGATTTTGGGCGCCCCCCCCAAAAAAAAAAAGTCTGTCACTCTTTCCACTGTTTCCCCATCTAGTTGCCATAAAGTGATGGGACATTATATAGTATGTGAATTGCCAATAACTGCTTGAAAGTTATTGCTTGAAAGACTGGAACTTAAGAAGGAAAAACCAAATGAATGGAAAGGCCCTGCAGATTTGTATGTTTGTGAAATAGAGTTTTGAGAAATATAAAGGGACCACACTTTTCTTTGTTAAGTTAAAGAAAGGGAGGATCTTAGATGTGGGTTTTGGAAGGTTTATGGAACCAAGTCAGCATATCGTGCAAATTATCTTCCATGTATTAGCTTGGAATTTCAATACATGAAGCTAAATGGAGAGTGTATTGTGGAGAGTGTTGGAAATTTACTGTGGTGTTCATAGGAATCCTTCCTTTAATTGCACCAAGTTGAGTAAAGCAATTGATATTACCCAAAGCCTTTTCATCTCAAGCAGTTTTTTTTTTTTTTTACTGGATTGTTATTTATTTTTTAAATTTAAATTTATTTATTTTAATTGGAGGCTAATTACTTTAAAATATTGTATTGGTTTTGCCGTACATCAACATGAATCTGCCATGGGTGTACACGTGCTCCCCATACTGAACTCCTCTCCCACCTCCCTCCCCATACCATCCCTCTGGGTCGTCCCAGTGCACCAGCCCCGAGCACCCTGTATCCTGCATCGAACCTGGACAGGCAACTTGTTTCACATATTTTATACATGTTTCAGTGCCATTCTCCCAAATCATCTCACCCTCGCCCTCTCCCACAGAGCCCAAAAGACTGTTCTATACAGCTGTGTCTCTTTTGCTGTCTCACATAGAAAGATGCTAATGGTAATCATCTCAAGCTTTTAAATTTACTTCTTTTTTTGCTAAAGTAATCAGAGTGTAATGAATTTACATAGACAATAGACATGTTTAGTTTTGGTGTTACATTAATTGTTGATATTTTAAAAATAGAAATAAAAATTAATATTTGCTGTATTAATAAATATTAAATCTGATTTCTTACACATTAAATCATTAGATCACAAAGAAGTGAGAATTTGAAAAGGGAAAGGAAGATGGCAGTTGTGAAGTAGGATGTTGATACAAATATTAATATGAAAATAATATGAATCATCAAAGAATTCAACATGAGGGGAATGAGGAAAATATAAAATGCAAGATAAATTTGATGAATGTCTTAATCTTGTAAAGATACATCATTCTACTTAACTCCTATGCAGCAAAATTGTCATTGATCCAATGCCAGCATTTCATCAAACGACTGCATTTCAGTATAACCATTCAGTGATCCTTCTATTGCTCTTTAAATCACAGATCAAAAAACAAAGCAAAACAAAACATAATCTACTTACTGAAACACTGTTTTCCCCATACACATAAGTCTCCAATAAAGATGCAAAAATAAGAATTAAAAAACTATGACAGAATCTGCTATAGTTATACTTATTTATTTTACCTTTTGCATGTGTTGGCCTTGATAAGTTAGTTCAAGGCTTATTTCATGTCAAATACTAAATGAAGGGACAGAGATACAAATTGAAATTTAAAAGTAGTAGGAAGCCTGTGAGGAGTTCTGAAGCAGGAACAATGGAACAAAGAATGACTAAGAAGCACTATTTTCTGATCACAAACTATTTTATAAATGTACAAACACTGTTACAAAACTTCATGTAGAATCTTAATTAATACTGGAAAAAGTAGTTAATGTAAGTTCACTGAACAGATGGGAGTCAATAAATAGTTTAACTGAAAATTGCAAGGGAAAATTAGATTACAAAATGATACCTATTTGACAGTTTCAAACAATATCTGTAGGATATTAATACTTACCTGTGATAGGATAAAGACAATGTATAGAATGTGTAAATAAAGGTTCTTTCACCTTCATCAAGAGGCAAACAAACTTGCTACATTGATATTTCATGATAAAAGAATCATAGAAGAACTAAACAATTTCATAGTTTTCTTTGGTATTATGTTCACATTAATCCTCCTTCACTATGAAGACTGTCTACTTCTAGGGTAGTGACTAGATTTTCCTCTTTATAAATTGTCTAAGGCAAGGGTATGACAAACACAGGCCTTCCATAAATGATTGATGGCTGAAGGATAAGTCTCAGAACTGATATATAAGTTACTGGTTCTTTCTGTAGAAATAAAATCTACTGACCACTGTATCTTTTACAACTCCTAAATTAAACTGTGTTAATATAATAATATTTGATACAAAATCATACTGTTTTAATGAAAGGTGTAACAAACCAAACTTGACTTAACAACAACAACAACAACAAAAGATAGAAACACCTAAATATTTATATGAAAAAGCAAAAGGTGTCAAACATCTTACAATTTCTTTTGAGGCCTTTGAGAATTTTGCTTTTGAAAGAATGACACAATTAGTCTTTCTAAGATGGGCAGATTGCAATAAACTATGCAATGACATGTGAAAAGTAGTGAGCTTCAAAATACTGAAAAATGACTGATTCCTAAGGACTTAACACATTGGTAATATTTAAAAATTCAGTTCAAAATGTCATTTATGATTTTGATCCGTTAATATATTAATGAACACTGCCAGACTAACACAGATATTAAAGGTTTCCTAGCACTTTGCCATAAAATTGATTTTAAGAGTTTTTATTTGAGCTCCTTTAAAAACATTTAAAAGATAAAAGGGCACTCAAGTACTAATAGAATTCATAGATGAAAGTTTTTTTTAGGCCATGAATAGAGTACTGAACATTCATACAGGCAAAAATGGGCCTGTCAACATTTCTATTGCAAATTTCATTTAAGAGGTCTTATCATCTTCATCATCTTATAAACTATTAAGCTAGAAGCTGGCATACAAATTAGCAGCCTGGATGCAAATTTGTTTACAAAATCATTTGAATCAGTTAGTTATTTTGATTTAGACATCAGCTAGAAAACATTAAGTCAGGGTTTCTCTACATGTGTGAACACTGAGTAAATATTTTGTCTAGTCTGCATGGTTCAGTTAGAGCACACAGCCAATAAATTCAAGGTACTGTGTTTTAGCTCCAGGAGATTCAGTTGTGTTTATTATTCCTGTTCTCCTAAATTTGATTTATTATCTCACAATTCCAGCTTTTAGCAACACAGAACTCATTATTAGAACATACAGATAGATCAGCATAATTTCATTACCAACATTTGGGGGAATTATAAATTACACCTTTAATAACAGATTCAGAGAATCATTCATTCTTTTATAAGCCTTGGTACGCATGCATGCTCAGTCATGTCTAACTCTTTGTGATCCTATGAACTGTAGCCCACCAGGTTTCTCTGTTCATGGAATTTTCCAGGGAAGAATACTGGAGTGGCTTGCCATTTCCTGCTCCAGAAGATCTTCCCAACCCAGGGACTGAACCCATGCCTCCAGCATCTTCTGCATTGGCACACCCATTCTTTACCACTGACCCATCTGGGAAGCCCATCTGTGTATAAAAGTATAGTTTAAACATCAAAAACAAAGCCATTACTAAAAATTACAATTCAGATCAGTGCAGTCGCTCAGTTGAGTCCGACTCTTTGTGACCCATGAATCGCAGCACACAAGGCCTCGCTGTCCATCACCAACTCTTGGAGTTCACCCAAACCCGTACCCATCGACTTGGTGATGCCATCCAACCATCTCATCCTCTGTCATCTGCTTCTCCTCCTGCCCTCAATCTTTCCCAGCATTAGTGTCTTTTCAGCTGAGTCAGCTCTTCGCATGAGGTGGCCAAAATATTGGAGTTTCAGCTTCAACATCATCTTTCCAAAGAACACCTAGGATTGATCGCCTTAAGGATGGACTGGTTGGATCTCCTTGCAGTCCAAGGGAATCTCAAGAGTCTTCTCCAACACCACAGTTCAAAAGCATCAATTCTTCAGCACTCAGCTTTCTTTATAGTCCAACTCTCATATCCAAACATGACTACTGGAAAAACTATAGCCTTGACTAGACAGACCTTTGTTGGCAAAGTAATGTCTCTGCTTTTTAATATGCTGTCTAGGGTGCTCATAACTTTTCTTCCAAGGATTAAGCATCTTTTAATTTCATGGCTGCAGTCACCATCTGCAGTGATTTTAGAGCCCCCCAAAATAAAGACAGCCACTGTTTCCACATCTATTTGCCATGAAGTGATGGGACCAGATACCATGATCTTAGTTTTCTGAATGTTGAGTTTTAAGAAAACTTTTTCACTCTCCTCTTTCACTTTCATCTAGAGGCTCTTTAGTTCTTCACTTTCTGCCATAAGGGTGGTGCTGTCTGCATATCTGAGGTTATTGATATTTCTCCCGGCAATCGTGATTCCAGCTTGTGCTTCCTCCAGCCCAGCATTTCTCATATAAGTTAAATAAGCAGGATGACAATATACAGCCTTGACATACTCCTTTTCCTATCTGGAACCATTCTGTTATTCCATGTCCAGTTCTAACTGTTGCCTCCTAACCTGCATACAGGTTTCTCAAGAGGCAGGTCAGGTGGTCTGGTATTCCCATCTCTTTCAGAATTTTCCACAGTTAATTGTGTTCCAAATAGTCAAAGGCTTTGGCATAGTCAATAAAGCAGAAATAGATGTCTTTCTGGAACTCTCTTGCTTTTTCAATGATCCAGCAGATATTGGCAATTTGATTTCTGGTTCATCTGCCTTTTCTAAAACCAGCTTGAACATCTGGAAGTTCATGGTTCACGTATTGCTGAAGCCTGGCTTGGAGAATTTTGAGCATTACTTTACTAGTGTGTGAAATGAGTGCAATTGTGCGGTAGTCTGAGCATTCTTTGGCATTGCTTTTCTTTGAGATTGGAATGCAAACTGACCTTTTCCAGTCCTGTGGCCACTCCTGAGTTTTCCAAATTTGCTGACATATTGAGTGTAGCACTTTCACAGCATCATCTTTCAGGATTTGAAATAGCTCAATTTGTATTCCATCACCTCCACTAGCTTTGTTTGTAATGATTCTTCCTAAGGCCCACTTGACTTCACATTCCAGGATGTCTGGCTCTAGGTGAGTGATCACACCATCGTGATTATCTGGGTCATGAAGATCTTTTTTATACAGTTTTTCTGTGTATTCTTGCCAACTCTTAATATCTTCTGCTTCTTTTAGGTCCCTACCATTTTTGTCCTTTATTTTGCCCATCTTTGCATGAAATATTCCCTTGGTATCTCTAATTTTCTTGAAGAGATCTCTAGTCTTTCCCATTCTATTGTTTTCCTCTATTTCTTTGCACTGATCGTGAGGAAGGCTTTCTTATATATCCTTTCTATTCTTTGGAACTCTTCATTCAAATGGGTATATCTTTCCTTTTCTCCTTTGTTTTTCTCTTCCCTTCTTTTTTTTTTTCTTCCCTTCTTTTTACAGCTATTTGTAAGGCCTCCTCAGACAGCCATTTTGCTTTTTTCGCATTTCTCTTTTTTGAGGATGGTCTTGATTCCTGTCTCCTGTACAATGTCACAAACCTCTATCTATAGTTCATCAGGCACTCTGTCTATCAGATCTAGTCCCTTAAATCTATTTCTCACTTCCACTGTGAAGTTAAAGTCTTTTAACAGCATCTTTTTATGCTTTAATAGAGTAACAATGAAGTAGACTCATTTTAACTTCTCTATATTAAAACACTCATAATAAAATATAACTTAAAATTTTATGTTTTTACTGACTCAGTTGATGAACCCAGGTACCAATGGATAAAGAATCCACCTGCAATTCAAGAAACACAGGAGACCCAGTTTCGATCCAGGGGTCAGGAAGACAACCTGGAGAAGAAAATGGCAACCCACTCCAGTATTCTTGCCTGAAAAATCCTATGGACAGTGGAACCTGGCAGGCTATAGCCCAAAGGGTCACAAAGAGTCAGACATGATGAGTGACTAAGAATGTAAGCATTCAGAATGAAATTGAAAAACATTTTCCTTCATATTTCTTTTTAATCAGATAACCCTCAGAGTGTGAAAAAACAAAAACAAAAAAAGCTATTCATCATAGAAAACTAAAATAGATATTTTAGAAATTAGATTAATATCAATAAAACAATTTTCATTGTTTAAAACTGCTAAAACTGGTTAAAACTGTTAGTTTTATTAAGTAGATGTGAACATATGAGCAAATGGCTAATGGGATGTGAACAAGCTCAAGAAAAAGGCATTTTAATTAACAGTCTCTTTTTTTCCCTTCACCAAGCTCATGAAAACAAAAATGTCAATTCAGTTTGTGACTTAAACTTTCAATAGACTAAAGTGAGTTATTACAGTAGGATCATTTTTAAAGTGGAGATCCTTGGCTGACTATTAGTCAATTTTAATCATTTAATAAAATTCTGGAATATATAATTGAGGAAATAGACTTGGACACCAATTGTATGTGTAACAATCAGGTAAAATGTGTAACAATTCAGGTAAAAGACCTTAATTTTGGCAACCATGGAGAAATTTATACCTAGCTGTTCTGAGATGCAAAACTATTTAAAATAACATTGTCCCAAATAAATTTTCCAATGTAATAAATATATTCTATGGGTAATCATGCGAGGGCATTGTTAGGCTATCTGAACTTTAACACTGAAAATATAGGTTTAAATGACATCTCTAAGAATACACTGACAAATTTTCAATATTGCAAGTAGAAAAAGACAAGTATATATTTATATTGAGACAGTCTAAAGTTCAGAAAGTATTTAAGTACAATAGTACTTCTGCCGCATATTAAAGTATATTTTATCACCTTCAAAGGAAAATGTAATGCTAATTTTGAGTGCTTAAGTATAATTTAATGCATGTATATATATATATTTCTTTTTTAGACAAGATGTAATCTAAATGCCACCATTTAATTTATAGTTAATCCTTAGATGGCATGTTAAGATTCTCATTTACCAGTATTATTACACTCATGTATCTGAGTCACCTTACACAATTATTTCAGGAAATATTATTTTGAGCCTGGTCAGGATTTGGTCATAGGCACAGTGGTCTCTCCTCTCAAGTATCTTTATTTCATAAACAAAGATACGTGTTTGATCCCCAGGTCAGGAAGATCCCCTGGAGAAGGACATGGCAACCCACTCCAGTATTCTTGTCTGGGGAATCCTATGGACAAAGGTGCCAGGCAGCTTAAAATCCATGAGGTCACAGAGATTTGGACACGACTAAAGTGACTTAGCATACATATAAAGGAAGCTCATAAGGCAGTACCCAATAAAAAGAAGAGCTACCCTGGTAGCTCAGCTGATAAAGAATCCGCCTGCATTGTGGGAGTCCTGAGTTCAACCCCTGGGTTGAGAAGATTCCCTGGAGAAGGACATGGCAGCCCAGTCCAGTATTCTTGCCTAGATAAATCTCCATGGACAGAGGAGCCTGGTGGGCTGAAGTCCACTGGGTTGCAAAGAGTCCTAGATGACTGATCGGCAAAGCACAGCAATAAAAAGAAACCTGTTGGACAGAGAACTGAAGGACTATTTGCATTCTATTGTGTGGCAAATCTCTTCATTTCTCAGAACAGTCTGCTCATTATGTGAAGATGTACACCTACATGTGCACTTTTAACTAGGATGTAATTATGGTAGGAAGTAGAGCGAGGGGATGAAGCTTGGGTAGGAATGTTCTTTTAAAAAGCACCTTCCCATACCCCCACGTATAAATCTTATGCACATTCTCTGACTATTAGACAGACACTAGACAAGTTAGTTATAAGAGTTTTCCCATCCTTAAATTCTGTAGAACTAAATGGAAGATTAGGGTACCAAATTTATTTGCCAGAGCTCATGATACTAGTGAAGTGAAGTGAAGTCGCTCAGTCGTGTCCGACTCTTGCCACTCCATGGACTGTAGCCTACCAGGCTTCTCCATCCATGGGATTTTCCAGGCAAGAATACTGGAGTAGGTTGCCATGTCCTTCTACTGGTAAATAATATTATGCCCACATATTTTATATGTGAAGTCCATAAATTCATTTACATTCATAAATGTTAAAATTTTACTCAGGAGCACTGGGTTAAAATCTAAGTAATATATGTTTTGATTTTTTTTCTTGTCCTTAATGCACTAAACAGCTTTTTGTCTTATAGTGACATATTTACCTTATGCATTGTTCCTTTGTTTCCCCCTTACTGGTATGATGTATGGGAAAACCAATACAGTATTGTAAAGTAAAATTAAAAAAAACCCTGAAAAATAGCTTTCACAACCATTACAGAATAATTAAGAGAGCAAAGTTAGGCAAGTTAAGTAAAGATGTTGAAACTACAAGACTGAGAAGTTGCTTATTACATACAATGTGATATATATATATATATATATACACACACGCGCACACATGGATATTAACATTAGGCTATCTTTTAAGTTAAATTGTCAATATTTCAGTTTTTCTCATAAAAAATGAAGAGATTTAATTAGCAACTTGGTCATTTATAGTTTTATTGTTTAATGAGTCTATGAACTTATGAATCTATTATCCAACCACTAGCTAAACAACAATCCTGGAAAGTCATTGCACCTCTCTGGCCCCAGGAAATGTGGATAATTTATAATTGGAGATAATAATCTATATGTAGGAGATAACAGCTATCTCACAAGATGCTTTGTTAGAATTCTAAGCAAGAAAAAGAGAGAGAACCACTGTTTGAGATATAGTTAACACACTCTATTTAAAGGGCTTAGCACAGAGCTTCTTGTGGTTCAAATTTTATATAGTAAATGCACATGCCTATTTTGATACCATTTCTCCCGACATAATAAGATCTTATATCCTCTCTATATATGAAGTGTGTTTCCTAGGTGGCTTAGTGGTAAAGAATCTGCTTGCCAATGCATGAGACAAAAGAGACATGGGTTCAGTCTCTGGGTTGGGAAGATCCCCTGGAGTTGGAAATGGCAACCTGCTCCAGTATTCTTACCTGGAGAATTCTCTGGTGGGCTACAGTCCATGGGGTCGCAAAGAGTCAGATATGACTGAGCACACATTCTTTCACATACATGAAGCACCTCTGCGCATTCTGGAATCTTGTATAATCTGATGGACTTGTACAAACTAAGCATAGCTGTTGTTTTTCAGTTGTTTAAAAGTTAACAAATTCACTTCTGAGAGTCTATTTCCATTTATAAATTTCCTTTCAAAATGGTATGCAACTGCATTTCTTAAACTGTCATAGTTTAAAAAAAAGAATGCTTACCATTACTTTAAACTATGGAATAAAAAAATTCCTTAAAATTTGCTAACATAGAACAAAAGAAATAAGAACTTTATAATCTTGAACATTACAAACTCAGCTTTTCAGAGAATCACTCATTCCTTTTTATGTAATTCAATCACTTTCTGAACTTGTAAGCACTTCAAATTTAGCAACATTCATTATTTTGGAAATTTTACTCCCATATCTTGAAGAGACCTTAGAGAAATATCACATATTACTAAAATTGAAGATAGCCCTTCAGATTATTGATTGTTTTTACAATTTTAATTTATAAAATATACTATGTATAGTATATTTATACACTATAAATTTATAAAATATACTATTTATATATTTATAAAATATACTATTACTTCTGTGGTAGAATTTTACATGATACCATCATCTTATTTAGATCATGCGAGAGAAATGTGCAAATGTAAGTGCAGATGAGAGAGAATGCATACATCTTATGTTAATATGATGTAAATATATAAAACCATGAATAAAATAAATTAGGAACAGATTTTCTAGATTTAAAAGTCTTTAAATAAGAAATTATGTCTAGATTATGGGAAGAAATAAATAAGAAGTGGATTTTTAAGTACTACCCCTCTAAGTTCTTTGAAAAAGTGAAAGTGTTAGTCACTCAGTCGTGTCTGACAGTTTGCGATCCCATGGACTGTAGGTTCCTCTGTTTATGGAATTTTCCAGGCAAGAATAATGGAGTGGGTTGCCATTCCCTTCTCCAGGGGATCTTTCTGACCCAGGAATCTAAGTTCTTTATAAGGCTAAAAAACAGTCCTCTGATTTTGTTTTTACAACCATGTAATGTCAAAAATAGACTTGAATATATGATGATTTCATTTGGTGTACATATTATAATAGTTTTAGAAAATATTTTCATTCCAAAATTGTTTATTTTTGTCTTTTACAAAATGAGTAGTTAGCATAAAAAATACCATAAAAACATATAGTCACTAGTATTCTTCTATGGTACTAATTGGCATATGGTTCTCAAATATTAGATTTGTGATTGTCTTCATTGGTGCCATTTGAGAAAATTCTGTAGTAGAATTGATAAGGTACAGTAGAAATAGAGTTGAACATGAACTTGAAAGCTCAATGATCTAGTCTCAATTCTGGAGTTATTTATATTTTTAACCTAGTGAAAAATACACTTATCCTTTCTAGACATGTGCATTTATTGTATAAAATATAAGCAGTGAACTAGCTGGTATGTAAGAACTCTTCCAGCCCTGTAAGTACCATGGATTTGTAACAAGATGAATTAACAAATTCATGTAAGTACATTAGTGAATCAATATTAAAATAAATCAGTATTGGAATACAACAAATGAAATTAGCCTAGGAGTAGGAGTAACATATTTAAGCTATGATTCTGCCCCTGATTCATAGAGCCAGCACCTGGATTAACTGTGTAAAGGTGATAAGCAGAAATTTCAGTGTTTCTCAATATAGAATAGCCTGGGAACTTATCCAAAGTGAAATAATAGCTAGAGAGAAGATGCTATATTTTTTTATTTACTGTGGTGGACAAGTTAGGGCTGGTAATGTTAGGGATGAAGTGTGTGAGATTCACACACTTTGTGCATGGAAATGTATTTTAATAACAGTGATGATAGCACCTCGTGTCAGGCACTATATATGTTGCATGCATAATCTTTCTACTGAAATTCTAATTTCCTTTTTAATAGATAATGAAAATGAATTTTAGGAAAACTGAGTTGCTAGTACAAAGATAGTTGCTGGCAGGTTTTTTTTTTTGTTTTTTGTTTTTTTTCCTGCTTCAGGTCTTGATGGCTCCAGAGTACTTGCTTTAGTGCTTTAGTGTTTCTCAAACTTTACAGCACATCAGAATTACCTGGATGACTTATTATAAACACCTATGTGGGTGTTCAACTACTAGGGCATCTGTTTCAATAGGCCTGGGGTAAGAGTCTGAGAATTCATATTTCTAACAAGTTTCCAAAGGATGCTACTCGTTGAGGAACATTTTGAAATCACTGCTGTGCAATCTTTTTGAGCAAATAGAAAATTTTGTCATATCTAATGACACAGGATTATCACTGATATTCTTGTTTTCCAGTTACAAGGTACATGATGCATATGATAATCCTATAAATTTTGACTTTTTAGAGGTTTCAGATTGGCTTTTGGATGACAGATTGTGATTATATAAAAAAGTATTAATCCTTAAGAATCTTTAGTTAGCACCAAGCTATAGTTTAGCAAAGGTGTGATAGCACAAATGCATTTTATAGCAGTGATTAGAGGCTTGAAAGAAAGAAAGATGATAACTAGCATTGAGACCATGAATACTGGAAGGTATTCAACAAATTGATTTTTCTCAGTGGCATTCCTGTAAAAGTGATATTCCTGATGAGAATGAGGGCCTTCCAAGGGGTCTAATTCCGAGAAAATCTTGTAGACTTGGAGATTGATCTCCCTGGAAAGTACCATGAATCACCCCACCTGCTCACTTTGAAAGAGAAAAGATAAATGGATAATGACTTTATCTGTTCTACCAGATCTCATCCGAAATCCAAATTAAAACTGCCACTGTATGTATAAACTACATACCACTTTGTATTATGAGTAAGGGCTATGGGAAAAAGAGACAGAAAAAGAAGCTATGTTTTAATGTATACAGAGTGAAAATAAAATGACCTTATTGGCAGCTCAGGCATTTTTTGCTAATCTTTTGGTTTGCAGTCATTTTGCTTATAATCTCTCCAACAGTGAAAATTGGAATTCAAAGTACAAGATGGCAGATTTTCTCAAATAGTCATGTTACTTGAAGTAACAGTTTCCTCACCAGACATGCTGCTTGAGGCTTCAAAGTTATTTTCCAAGCTGGACAAAACACTGAAAGTATTTAATATCCTGAAGCCTTTTCTGGAGACTGTGATATTAAGTAGAAGAAAGTTAAACTTTCAGGACATCAAGGAGAAGTATGTTTGGAGATGTAGGAAAGAAAGTTTAGCTGCTTTCATTTAGTGTTTGAGACTAGACAGGTATTTTAGCATTAGAGGTTGTTTCTATATGTGTGCAAGGGCATCATTAATTGCTACCTTTCTTACTTTTTGTTTTATCAGATGTCACTTATGCCAGAGCCTGCCACTTTTAAAATCCTATATTGATGCCCTTGCTACTGCTTATTTCAATATTTTACTGTTTCTGCAGACAGTAAATTGTGTGTTCAGGGAAAAGATGTGTACTCCACATCTATTCACCTATCCCATAAATAGTAACACTAATGAATATCATGAACAGTAATAACTACTGAAAGGAAACCTGTGCTCCTGGAGTATATAATCTATTGAGTAAATTCTATCCCTTTTCTCCTTGAACGATCTTAAAGGAGCTGCCATCAGGTTTTCCACAGCCTGAAACCTGCTCCTTAATCATTTCTGCTCACACACTCACTCTTCTACATGGGCTTAGAGCAGCCCCCACGTCCTCCCCAAACCCCTCAATACCAAAAGATTCTGGAAATATGGGGCTGCAAAATGACACTTTAGAAGGATTTTAACTGGTAACTAACTGTCCAGGGAAAGTTCAGGTCAGAATTCTGGGAGGCTACTGAAGCCTTTTGAGGACGGTAAATTGGAGTGGCTTAGCAACTCGGTGGTGCAAAGCCTCCCCAAAGGCGCCGTGTTCATGGAGAAGGGAAATCGCCGGGCTGGCTGAATTTATCTTTCTTTCTTTGGTTGTTCTGCTTCGTATTATTCTGCACTGAGCTGAAATCTCCTTTCCTGCCCCGCTTTCAACCCTCAGCTGGCCTCTTCTGCGGGGCGGGAAGAGGACCCCAGGACAACCGGGATGACCTGTGCTGTTTCATTTCGTCTGCGCTTTCCCCGGGGATCCAACAGACCGCTGTGGAGTTCCAGTCCTGGGACTGCCTCCTGCTTGCTTTCCCCCCAGCGTCAGAGCAGGGAAGGGGTTGAAGGGGATAGAAGAGGGGAATCAACCCCCGTTACTCCTCCGGTGAGTTTTTTGAACTCCCGAAGAGCCTGTTAGAGAAGTTGTTTTGGTGAGAGCAGCGCTGGGGTCGGCTTGGGAAAACGGAGCTTTCTCTGTGCCTCCACCGGGACTCCTGACAGCAGTGGTCGCAGCGCCACCGACCAGCTAGGGTCCGGGAACCGAAACACACATTGTGTAACCCGCCACCCTGTCCATCTCGGACACACACCCACACCTACCCTGGAGGCCTCCAGAAGGCTCCTCCGCCATGATCCATGTGGACTCCCCCTCCCAGCAACACACACACACACACACACACACACACACACACACGCACACACTCCATCACAATCGCTAAAGGCCAAGTCAGGCATTCAATTCAACCTCAGTGGTCTATGAATATTTCGGGGAATCTGGTCTTCTAGAAGCAATAAAGTATTTCCAGAGAAACAGCTGGAGGGGAGGGCTACCTGACCAGACTGCAGCAAGCAGGACAAGGACCCCGACCCAAACAAGAAGGTTGTCTCTCAGCTGCTGACTCAGTCTTGTTAGATTCAGGGGAAGGGTATTGATGGTGGCGGTGGTAGTGGGTGGCTTTTTGTTGGATGCAGTTATTGGTTTGTAAAGACATTAACCCAACAGAACCATCTTTGTAAAGCTCTCTCGAGACCCGAGACGCGACAGAAATTTTGTTAACGATACTGACAGGTCAGACTATCGCCCTGAGGTCCGGGCAAGTAAGAGTTATCAGACCTGGAGCACAAGCCTGGGGCTGACACCTCCAGCGAGGCCATCCTGGGGTGGGCACAAGGTGCTACTGAGCGCTGCTGGTAGCTCTCCTCCTGCGTGGACACCGCGACCCTTGCCAGCACTAATTAACTGTGGGACAAGCTGCGAGCTCGGCTCTTCCCAAGAGCTCTGTGGCGGGAGTAATATCTCCTTGGAGTCCCAGAGCACGCAGAAACGCAGATCCTTCTGGAAGTCCGGGGGTCCAGCAAGGAGTCTTGAAAGCAGGCTCTAGTACAGGGTGGGGGTGTAGCACGCTAGCTTGCACCTGCTGTCCTCGGAGGTCAGTGCTTTCTGTACCTTCTCCCCCAGCCCCCCACTCCCCACACGATTTGTGTGTTCCCCCGGGATCTCCCGAGGAGTGTGAGGAAGCACCCTGCCAGTGTTTGTTTACGTGGGCGGGACGTTTAAGCACGACTTGAAGATTCACATATTCTATCTGATTGAGACCTAAAACAGGCAGGCTGCAGCTGCAGGCTGCATTTCAGAAATCTCTGCTGCGTGTGTGTGTGTTTTGGCATGCATCAGCCTAAGCAGCCCCCACCCCTCCCCACCCCCCAATTTGGTGCCTTCCACGGCGTTTTATTTCAGATGACAACAGTGGAGATAAAGCGCCTGGAGAGGGTTGCCTGTCTTTCCAATACCACTGGAGCGATTCAGGCCTACCACAGAAGCCCACTTTGTCTTCTACTCTGAGGCGATTTCTCCCACTGAGCCTCTTTGTCATTGCTGTTGCAGGCAGAGGTGAGATAGTAAAAGATGAAAAGTGTGGACAAAAGGTGGAATTCTCAAGGCCTGAGCTGTTTACCTGGAAAAGCACGCGCCACAGACTTCCTTAGCCCTAGCCCCAGATTAGAACCTGCAGACCCTTAGAAAGACTGCTCATTCCGAGCTTTCCCGTGGGCCTGGGAGACCGGAAGAAAAACACTGTGGAAGACAAAAGCGGTCGGTAGACACTAGGGGGAAAGAACATTCAAGCTATTGCTGGGATCTTGGTTTTAAGAAAAGCCTTGAGACGTAGGTGGAATTAAAATAAAAAAGGAGAAGGGGAAGAAGAAGAAGCAATCTTAAAAACTGGCACCACTGGCAACCGGGAGTAAATCTAAAGAATATATCCTCTGTAAGTTTGTGTCTCAGAATCTGAGGACGGCATTCCAAGTTGTAAAATATAGGAAATGCCTTTCAAGTGGCAGATAAGTGACAATGAAGAACCTTATTATCATTAAAAAAAAAATTAATGGTCCGTTGAAAATTGATTTTGGACAAGATCAAAGCAGAGTGTGAAACACCCCTTCTTCCCAATGTCCCCGAAACTGGAATGTATTCAGTGGACCGATTGTCTCAATCCAAAGTACAGGAGCTGTGAGTAGAGGAGAGGGGGGTGGTGGTGGGGGGGTGGTGTTTCTCATTTCCAGTTCCATTTAAAGCAAACTGACGCGCCTTTGGTTTCTTCGGCGCGGCTTATCTGGGAAATATGGTAGGTCCGGGCAGCCGGGCTGTAATCGCAGGCTGCTGGGCTCTGGGTTTGTCAGCCTGGCATGCTCGACCAGCTTCGGAGACTCCCTCTTCCATCTGCCCCTCCAGTGTGTTTTGACTCAACAGGTATCGCGTGAAAACTCGCATTTAACCCCCCGGTCATCTAGCAGGAGCCACCTCAACATTTTTTCCTGCCAGGAGCTGTCGCCGGCTCCTAGCCGCCAAACCCAGGGCCATCCATTAACCTCCGGCTCCCAGTGGCAGGCGAGCTAAGCATAAATGCGAGGCTCCTCACACGTCGAGCCGGCGACGAGAGCCCCTTGTAAGCAACCCAAGACGCGTTTTGTGCACTAGGCTGTGTAGTTGCGCCCGTAGAGAACAAGCGTTTTGGCTCAAAGCTGCGCTGATGCTGGTGAGGGTCGGCGAAGGGGGGGTGTCAAGCTCTAAGGAGCAGGTTAAGATTACAAGGCAGTTGCTGCCACAGAGACCTGAGACGACTTCTTGGCATTTAGGAATGTCAATTAAAATTCGAGACATGTCGCGCATCATTGGTCCCTAATAGAGGGAGAGGTAACCCTTCCAGCTCCCTCCACCCAAAACATGAATTATCATTTCCACTGAATGCAAATGGACTGCTTTCTGTGGGGGGACAGCCAGCTGCAAGCTGGACAATAAACTGTTTCATAGAGACGCGGCCTGATTGCGGTTCAGAGAGACACTCCTTTACAAAGGAAGAAGCGTCCAGTTTGTGAGGACAGAGGTTGCGCGCCCGGGCCAACAGCACCCCCCACCCCACTCCGCCCACCCCCGACTTGAAACTAGCTTCACTGAAAACGACATCCGTCGCGTCTATGCGAGCTGCCATGAGTACGGGGAGGTGGTTGTTCAAAAATGATAGCATGAGTCATAGACACAGCCTGAGGTGCTTTTTTTTTTTTTTTTTTTGCAGCAATTAATGGGCAGCAGGGCGCAGGAGAAGTTGTAGAACAGAGCTGGGAATCTATTTTCTCCCAGAGGACAGCTCTCCTTCCAATGATCCTGACTGTCCCTTGCCTTCCTGCTTAGGATTGAATTTTACATCGCGCCCACCTCCTCCCCTTGTCTGTGCATGTGACACTCACTCTACCTGTCTGAACGCCGAGACTTGCTGGGGATTTTCTTTTTGGTCGTCAGCTAATGACTTTCCTCCTACCTTCATTCATCCCCAAATGTACCTTGTTACACTTCCTGGCGTCTCAGACCGTTCAAAAGCCCCATTTTAAGCCAAACCTCTACCACAGGACCTAGGAAAGAGCCTCTATCATTTATCAATGCAAAAGAACCCACGTAGAAATAATTCACATATGCATGCACACATTCATGTTGGTTGTGGGTGGCCGGGTGGGGGGATTCTTGAAAGACCCCTGTGCCCTAATGCATTTAAAAGCAGCACCTTTCTAACATGTCGGTAACTTTCCTACCTGAAAGGGTTAAAAAGCATTTCCAGGAGCGTCTTTAATATAAATATTCCAACCAAAGCGTCAATCCCCACTGATCTGACTAGAAATCAAGGTAACCCTCATCACCAAGAAAAGTCTTGCAGAGGAATTCTGCCTGGTATCCACTAGTTAGAGGCTATACGAACCAACTCACGTATTCGTTTGAGCATACTGCAAGAATATTTATTGAGCACAAGCTCAATCACTGCATTGAACGCCAAATCTGGCAAGCAAAATGCATTTCCTATCTGAGGGAGAAAAAGAGCTGTGAATCAACTCCTTCTTCAGTATTATCATGATGATTTTATCCGTGCAAATTGCAAAGTAAGCTACCCGTCTCCGGCGACAAGTCAGCTCACCTCCATCCAAAGCAGAGGGGACCCCCGAAAGCAAGCCTACCTTTCACACAAGACACCGTCAATAAAAAGACGAGGTTCCGGAACGTAAATCCACTTTTAATCCCCATTTTCTTCATCAGAATGAAGTCTAGGCGGCCACATTTAGCGCATTTTCTCGTGCCAGGCTCCCGGGGTTTGGATTCCTTCGATCGGCTTTCCCCTTTGCGGATCCCTTTCATATTATTCCCGAGCTCCTAATTCCTGCTCCTCAGCCCGGCGCAGTGGAGTTGTTGCTGTTGTTGGTGCGCGGTCACAGCTCGAAGTGAATGGTGTTTCTGGGATACCACAGCAACCTTGAAGAGGACTCAACCATCTCTCTCCAACGGGGGCACAAAGTCTCTGCTACTCTGGATTCTGCCTTTTCTTGTGCGTTTTTTTCCCCTCCACTAAAACCTACCTCAATTCTATCTCGTTATAGCAACCACCAGAAACCACTAGTGAGCCTCTTAAAGCTCAGCTCCTCTCTTTGACAAACTCGCCACAATATTTGAAATTAAAAGGTTTGATTTTTTTTTCCTCCCGAACAGATCAATTCTGCCTCTAAAAGCAGCCCAAGAAATATTATGTTAGTGAGTTCTCCATTCCAGCCTGTGACTATAGAAACGTGTTACAGGAATATTTTAATCGGAGAATCTGTATTGCTTTTAGGGAAAATGTGATGATAATGAACCGGGTTCCATCGATGGCCGCGTCTTTATAATGGGACATGTGTTACTACTGTAGTTGCAGTATATTTCAGGCAGGCGTCTCACATTAATCATCCTATGATTTAATTGAAAAATGGAGATCACAGAGAATTTATTTGCACACAGGCATTTACATATTCAAGTGCTTAGATGTAAACCCATAACCGGGTTTTTTTGATTCACGAAGTAAAAGGATTTAATCCGTGACCAGGGCGGAGGTGAGGTGGGGAGGGAGTCAGTCATCTTCAGAGAGTTCGCCTTTTTATATTCCCTAAACGAGTTTTAGCTGTTGTGTGCTGCAGTTAAACTACTTTACCGTGGTAGTTATCTGGAACAGATACCCATTTGTCTTAATTCTGAATCGGTCCCGCATATATAAATGGGAAGGTTCTTTCAAAACGGAAAACGTATGTATCTATACGTTTCGACCTGGCAGCGCCAACTCACCAGTCAAGGGTTAACATCATACAGGGAAAGAGTTCTTGCGCCATCTACTGGCTATTACTAAGCCTCCCGCTTCTCTTTTACATCTAAATGGTACCCTATTTCCCTCATCCGAAGGTGCAGGGGAGCTTCGGCGGAGACCAGCGTGTTTTGCTTTTGTATGTCAGTTTTCGAATCTTTTTTGTTGGTCCTGGCCCAGATCTTATAACCCACAAGTTCCTTAGACTAGGCGCGTATTGGAAATCTGTCCTTTTCGGAATCTGATAACATCTCGGGAGGGGGAGGGCTGCAGCACTGGTTCTGGAAGAAAAAATTGCAAAGGCTTCTGTCTCTATTTGCGTGCCAGAAACTATCAGAGGAATTATATAGTATCTATCTTAGGGCTTAGTGAAGAGGACCGCCCATGTGAGTTTGCAGCTCTCCCCATTGCCCACAAATGATGGCTTCTGTCCCGTGTACCACACGAAGAGTATCCTGGCCAGCTTTTATCCCTGGGCTCATGTGGAGCTGCCTGCTGGAAAGAGCAAGACTATTGCATTTGGAGGGAGTTTTCCTCTGGGAAGTGGGCACACTGAGAGCGTCTATAGGCGTGCGTAGTGTGTGGGTTCAATCTGCAGGCATAGGAAGCATTCTGAACTCTCCGGGTACGTGGCATTTTGTATGGGTCTGTGATTCTCCCACGCAGTGTGTGTGTGTGTGTGTGTGTGTGTGTGTGTGTGCGTGTGTGTGTGTACATGGGCGCTATAGTGAGGGGTAAGAGTGGGTGTTTTTGGAAATGATGGAGAGTATGATTTTCTATGTGTGGGTGTTTTCCCAAGTGTGTTTGTGCAGTATATATGCGTGTGCATGTGTGTATGTTCGACAGAGAGAGAAGGAGAGAGAGGGAAAAGAGAAAAATTTCTCTTCTGGATAGGGAATATTAGCAAGAGGCAAAAGCCGTAAATGCAAAACTGACCTTATTAATTCGGAGAGGTACATTAAGGGCGGTGTGGCAGGATACTTTTCATTCCCCCCACTGCCTTATTGTCCGTGTATGCAGATTCCAAGGGAGTGGGCAACAAGGTTGGGACTAGCTGGAGACCGGGGGGATCAACACTGAAAACGTCATTAGTCTGCTCAGCCACCTCGGTGGCAGCTCTGGCAATGATTTCAGTCAAGTTGTCTGGGTGTGTTGCTACTGCTGTTGCCTCTTCTGGACGGAACAAGGAGTCAGATGCAAACAGGTCCTTGGACTGAGGACACTCGACAAAATCCTCCTTATCAAGTGTGCAGAGGTTAGTCACCTCAACTGATTTCACTTTTTGTTAAAAGAAAAAAAAATATCTTGGCTGTATGTAATCTATAAACACATGGGTATATATCTAGACAGAAGGACTTTACACACAAAAACTTTATTTCTTAAAAGTCAGGAATACTTTGAACAGTAATTATTGTGCAAAAATAAACTTTCACTATGGGACCATCATGACTATTACTAAGCTACCAGTTTCTAATATCTATTGTCAAACATACTAATTCTATAGTCCAATTGTCTTTCCCTAAATGAATCCTGCCTGTCATTTCAATGTGAAGCTGTTAACAGATTTATCTGGTAATACATAATACATTAAACAACACTATAGTTTCTAGTTTTTATAGCTCATAATAAATCACAAGCTATTTTTAACCCCCATCTTCCAGTTCCTGAGACAGGATGGAAAATCATATTTCAGAGATGAGGAAAGTTAAGGCATGGGGAAATGGTTTGCCCAAGGTCATCATCAGGAACACTGATATTTAATCCAATACATTCAGTGCTGGATCATACTCTTGTCTTTCTAAACAGTCTCCTCTTTAAGAGAGCATTTCCAAAGGTATTCCAGAAATATAACAATATCAACCAAAATCTTGGATGGGAAATTCCTCAATTTCTCCAGAAGGAGAAATACAGTGTCTAAATTTGGATGGAAGAAATCATCTATCTCAGCTGATCTGTAGGAACGCAGCAGAGTTGTACATAGGTTCATTTAAGATTGTTGGGAAAAAAATAAGATTAATAAATAGCTAACATAATAGCAAACATTAAATGCGTACTCTATGCCTGACATTGTTTTATATTTACTTGGCATATCATATTCAATTTCTGTACAAACTTGCTAAGACAAGTACTACAATTATCCTCATTTTATAGGTAAAGAGATTGATACACAAAAAATTAACTATTTTGCCTTGCCTGAGGTAATATATTTAAGAGGCAATATGAATCTAGGGGACTTCCCAGGTAGCTCAGCTGGTAACGAATCCAGCTGCAATGAAGGAGACCCCAGTTCAATTCCTGGGTCAGGAAGTTTCCCTGGAGAAGGGATAGGCTACCCACTCTAGTATTCTTGGGCTTCCCTGGTGACTCAGACAGTAAAGAATCTGCCTACAATGCTGGAGACCTGTGTTTGAACTCTGGGCTGGGAAGATCCCCTGGAGGAGGGCATGGCAACCTTTCCCAGTGTTCTTGCCTGGAGAATCCCCATAGACACAGGAGCCTGGCAGGCTACAGTCCATGGGGTCACAAAGAGTCGGACATGACTGTGCAACTAAGCACACGAATCTAGGGTGTCCAGTTTTTGAGTCAATGTGCTTGCCTATTGCTCTTTCCTGTGCTAGCTCCCAGAGATGCTTGTTGTCTAATAACAAAAAATATATATATATATATATATATATATATATGATTTTTATAG
Organism: Ovis aries; assembly: GCF_016772045.2. Lineage (NCBI taxonomy): Eukaryota > Metazoa > Chordata > Mammalia > Artiodactyla > Bovidae > Ovis > Ovis aries. The sequence goes on along the minus strand of NC_056062.1, from coordinate 63,854,308 downwards.
TAAAGGTACCTGTATAAGTATAGAAAATCAAATAAGGAAATTTAAAGTTAATCAAATTGTATATTATCTATATTATACATACCAGGCTTCCCATGTGGCCCTGTGGTAAAGAATCTGCCTGCCAATGCAGGAGACAGTTTCAGTCCCTGGGTTGGGAAGACCTCCTCGAGTAGAAAATGGCAACCCACTCTAGTATTCTTTCCTGAAAAATTCCATGGACAGAGGAGACTGGTGGCTACAGTCCATGGGTTTGCAAAGAAGAGGACGCCACTGAGAGACTGAGCATGCCCACATACACAGGTATCATACACACACATACACAAAATGGAGAAAACCTTTTTTTTTTCTTTTTATACTTGTCAGTTACTAAAATCTCCCCTCTCCTTTTGGATCATCCAGCTGATCACGGTGATGAAGTACCATAGACAGTTCTTAAAAAGACTTTAGGTCAGAAACGGACAGGTTCTTTAAACTGGAAGTACCAGATTTCCATTCCTTTTCAGTACCCCTTCCCAAGAACTTACAGAATACAATAAAGTTTGATCTTAAAATGAGATTTAATTGGCACTTAAAAGGGAGAAAATAAGCACCTTTTCAAAAATTTCTCCATATTAAACCAAGTCCTCAATATAGATTTACTCTGGTTTAGTATCACAAGGACAATGTCACAGAAAAATGATCAAAACAGAATAAATACACCAAGGAAAAAACAACAGAAAGAATTGGGAAGAGGTTCCCTTTAATTTTGAAAAGAATTGCATGTTCTTTTGATAGAGAAATGAACTTATAAAGTGTTTTTGTTAATTCCTGTCACAGATATACAGATTTACACAAGGATTATTGTTCAAATGCAGTATTTATTTTGTTATAGAAATGTTCCTGCCTATTAGTGCTGTATGGCCACTGATTGTAGAGATACCTTTTTTCATTAAAAGGCTCAAATTCAAATCGATGGGTCTGTGGGGAAACAATAATTAGAATAAATTAAAAATGTTAATGCTTTGCAAATAATGAAGCAGGGGTTTTCCTGTTTGTTCACAGTTTTTATTTAGAATTTGTTGCCAGGAGAGTAAGAGGAAAAAGAGGGACTTGTTTTCTCATTTTTCTACTTAAGTATCCATTCTTGAATCCATCCTATCTGACCTTTCCAACTCCTGGGAAATAAAACATTTGACTGCAAATGTTGGATCTAGAGTAATGCAGGAATTCTAATTCAAGTCTATACATTTTGACTTGCAATAGCTTCTATTTGGTTGAGAAGAAGAGAAAGAGATCTAATATTCAGGATAAAGTAACTTTTCTTTAAGCAATCATATTTAAGAAGATAAATTATCAGCTGGATAAAAGTATCTGCCCATCTGTTAATCAGGAAGCATTGTTGAGAGGTGGAGATGAACCTCTTGGAAGTGTTGCTAAGAGTGCTTCCTAGGCATTCATTCCTCTTATGTCCTGACTCCTCTTTCAGTTTCATTAATAGTGAGGCTTAACCGGCATTTCAGTCTTTTTCATGTTTTAACCACATTAAGGAAGAGACTGAAGTTTCTATGTCACACAAGGGTAATAATAATATGTTTTAAACAATGAGAGAGTAGAAATACTCTAAAACCAAAAGCAGTATGTATGGCTGTATCCAGACAAGTAAATCATACTTTGCCTCCAAAAAACTTATTTTTGACGTGAACCACATATATGTTTAGTACATTAATATCCAAAATTTAAGAACCAATAAAAAAAACCCACGGTAAAAAGTGGGAGGAATATGCAGATAATGATCCTAAAAGAAAGAGAGAACAACAGAGAATCTTGAAAGACAGTTCTGTTTGTCTTGATAATTTCACTCTCTTGTTAACCTGGGCCTTATAGCAGTTAGCTTGTCTCTGTGAAAAGTTATAGAAATAAAAAGTTAAGCAAAAGGTAGCTTTGCTGAACAATTACGATAATCCAGGTCTCTTCTTTTCGTACATAATAAATTGTTTTGTTGACAAGCTCTGAATAAATGTCAATTCCCAGTGTAGCAGATCTTTTTATCACCATTTCTTTAATATAGTTGTGTGATATTAGCCTCAAATGCACTTGAGAATACATAAATATTTAGAGAACATAAATCAAGCGGGTAGATTTCAAACAATTCCAAATCTGTCAACATTACTATCAAAATGCAATGCACATTTGATTCCTTTCCCTGAAACTCTGTGCCCATAAACTCGTAATTGTTGCCTAGATATTTTTTACTTTTCTTATCTACTCATTATCTGCTAATCTTCAAAACTGATTATAATTTCTTGAGAAAACAAAATAAATGCGTTCAAACAGTCAGTGTTCAATAAAATCACTACTACATTTTATTTTTCAGTTTGCTACTCTATCATAGATTAGGTAGCATATGTGAGACTTTCTTTGTATTTTATTACTCTTCTCTACTTAAACTTTACTGAGAAATCTCAATCCAGAAGTAAATAATTCTAAAACTGGAAGTTAATTCTGGAAAAGTGCAAGATTTAAGTTATTTTTGATCATAATCCTAAAAACCTCAACCAAGCGAAACACAGCCCAGAGGTAGAAGGCAAGTACATATCACTTGTGCTTGAAATTTTCTCTCACAAGATAGTGAAGTGATTTTGCTGCTGGTAAAGAATTTATTAACCTTTTATAAACATAATTATGATGTTATTTTTCCTAAATGTTTATAAAGTTAAATTAGATGAGGCGTTAATAATAGAACTGTTGGAGGTTTCACAGATTTGAATTCCATAGTCCATATATGTGGTTACATGTGCTAGTGTCTGAACCATATTAAAAGTATGATATTCATCACTGTGTAGTTTGACCCAGTGTTTAAAATTCCCAAACAATCACCAACAGCTTTGTTATTTCATTGATTTTTCAAATTTATCTCAAATTAATGAACATTTCACAGAATAAGAGTAGAGGAGGCCAAACAATATAAGCATTCTATTTTCAGAAGAAGATAACTGTGACCTTGACTTAGAAGGATCATTTTGGCCACAGGAGGAAGCAAAATCAATGCAGCTGATTTTGGTTTGGCTACACATAATCCAATTTGGATTGTGAGTACAAAGAGCTGTCCCATCTGGACAGGGATCAGTTTCATCTTTACTCTTTGTGTAGCAAGTATGATTTTCATCTGTGTTTTCATTCATTTATTTAATAAATCATTTTGAGCTCCTACTGCAAGGAAACAAAAACAAGATTTACACATTATTCTCAAGGAGCTTACAATGTAATAGAAGGGATAGAATATCTCTGTTACCGCCTCAAGTAACAGTAGTGAATGTCAATAAAGTTTTACCACTTTAAGAGAGACAACTATAAAACACCAAGATGTAGGAGATTATTTATATAGCTGGGGGAAATGGAGAAAACTTCTAGGAAGATATTTATGCTTGAGCCATTCTAGAATCATCTGGATATGTTTGGCAGAAAAATATCTTGGTGAAGAGGTTATTTTCTGGAAATATTGTAAGTAAAGTTAGAAGCTCTATAAGTGTATATAAGATTTGGTCAATTTAGTTAAGTGGTAAAGACACGGCAGATGAAGCCAGAAAAATAAATAAGCGAGGGAGACATGGGCATTTGGAGAGAACAAGTGTCCTTGCAAAAGTTTTCCACATTTTCTTTCTCTTTAGTAGACCATAATGTTTGGTCAGTTCAAGTAAACCTCCCGTGGCACATTTTTAAAACTCAATCAATGTATTGTTTCATTGAATAAGCAAATCAATTTGTTTTGGCATTTTGTATATAGTGGTTTATAAAAAGAATCAGTTTAACCTTTCAAGTTGATTGACATCATCAGGCATTTATTAGAAACAGGCCAAATAAGATTAAATAATTATTGAATAATATAATTGAGTATTAATATAGCATATAATAAATAAAATGTGTAATATATAATGCTAATATTAATAAATATATAGTATAAATATTAAGATAGATCTGGAATATTTTTGGTGTCTGGTTAAGTACAGTAACATTAGGAACAAATACTGTATTTGCAAATGCATACAGAATTTATCACATCATCCAGTATATGAATACCAACTTGAATTTTGGGAGATTTCACATATTCAGAATAGGCAATGAATCTAGTGCATGACATAAGATTTCTATATAGACACAACAGCAACAGCATTCTTAGGAGGTTAAGCTATCCAACAATTACAATGTGGTTATCACTAAATTTGTTGATTTCAATTGTTTACCCTGGGATGGGCTTCCCTTGTGACTCAGATTGTAATGAATACACCTGCAATGCAGAGACCTGGGTTTGATCCCTGGGTTGGGAAGATCCCCTGAAGCAGGGTAAGGCCACCTACCCCAGTATTCTGGCCTGGAGAATTGCATGAACTGTATAGTCCACAGGTCACAAAGAGTCAGACACGACTGAGTGACTTTCACTCATTTACCCTGGGATTAGGGGCTTCCCAGGTGGCACAGTGGTAAAAGAATCCGCTTGCCAATGCAGGAGATGCAAGAGACACGGGTTCAATCCTTAAGTCCAGAAGATTCCCTGAAGCAGAAAATGACAATCCACTCCCATATTCTTGCCTGGGAAATCCCATGGACAGAGGATCCTGGCATGCTACAGTCCTCAGGGGAGTAAAGATTCAGACATGACTGAGCACATGCATGTACACACACACATACACACACAGACCCTTCAACAAATAGAACCCGATCCTTATTTTTCCCAATTAGCTTTGTTTTTTTTTTCCAAATCTAGTTAAACAAACAAACAAAGCATAGTCAAAGCAAACAAATAAACGACTCTTCTTGGTTAGAAATCTTGTACGTTCAGTGATCAGAAAAGAGTAGGGGAAAAGAATACGGTGTGTCAACAAAAATTTCATTTTCAAAAGAAAAACAGAAAAACAAATGCTATTCTGAGTCTGGAGCTATTACAACAATGCCTTTTAAATTAAAAACAATGGAAATTGAATATCCTTTAGGATAAGAGAACTATCACTTTGTGATAGGCACAATATGAGGCCTAATTTTTCTTGTGCAAAATGGAAATAACTGTTTGCTTCACAAAGTTTTAATTAACATTCTCAACAGATGTGATGGTAGCAGAAGTTGCTGTATACCACTATTACTCCAAACCATTTCATAATACCTCTAATGGGTTAAATAGTGCACCCTCCCTGCCCCAGTGATATTTCCAAGACCTGATCCTTGGAACCTGTGAATGTAAACTTACTTTTTAAAAAGAGTCTTTGCAGTAGTAACCAAGTTGAAAATCTTGACATGAGATCATCCTGGATTTAGGATGGATCCTAAATCCAATGACAATCCAATAATGGATCCTAAATCCAATTCTTCAAAAAAAAAAAAAAAAAAAAAGAGAGAGAGAAAGAGAAAGAGAAAGAAAGACTTGGGAAACACAGACACAGAAGAGAAGTTGAAGCAAAAACGAAGCTGAAATCGGAGCAATGAGTTTACAAGCCATGGAAGGCCAAAGAGGGCTGGCAGTTCCCAGGAGCTAGGAGAGGGGCATGAAATGGATTCTCCTCCAGAACCTCCAGAAGGGGTCTATCCTGATTTCAAATTCTAAATGTTGTTTTCAGAAAATGTGTCTGATAATTTGTTATCCAGCCCTAGGAAATTAATACGATAGCCAAGATAGCAATGATATAGGCTTTAAGAACATGGTTAGTGGGATTCAGTTTGATTTCTGTCTGATATCAGTCCTTACCACCAACCTGCCAAGTGCTTTTCATTCTGTCCCTACCCTAAACAGGAGCATTCTCTACTTAAACATTTTGAGACCTCAATAAGTTTTCATTAATATTCCTTTATTTCAAAACACTGATGTATTCTTATGACCATCACCTCTTTTAGAATGAGTTTTACATAAATATTTGTGTGTGATCTAGAACTCTCAAACCCAGCTTGAGCCCAGGCCATTACACTTTGTTCTCTCCCTAACATCTCAGGAACAGAGTACCTAACATTGCTCTTGTCCTCTTCAGTATACTCCTCCTTTCCTGAATTTGCTTCTTCTGATTGAACTTCTCTGAAATCACTGCTGTTTTCATCCAAAATACTCGGAGTCAAAGCCTCATTTTATGCTTCTTTCTTCCTTATGTTTCTGGTAGAGTCAAACACTAATATCTGACAATGCCTCTTTTGTATTATTCTGTACTATGTTCCTTTTCGTTTACTGCAGTCACGCAAGTTCACATACTAATTATCTCATGCATATGCTCTTGCAAGGACCTACTTACTCACTTTGGCTTGTAACTTCTGCTTCATTCTGTCATGCACAGGGTATGATCATTTTATCATGTCTCTTACCGTCTCAAATAGCATTCATGGGTATTATCATTATCAGGGTAAACTGATCTTAAATCTCATGGCCTAGCCCATTCATGAAAGTTTCCTCCTTCTAGTGAGTCAGTTCTAATCAATGTGTACTTCGAATGTATTTGCATTATGCATCTGAGTTTTAGTTGATATTGCCCTCTTGAATTTTGACACATTTTTTATTTGCTTGTCCAAATTCAATGCTGAATTCAGGTCTTAGTTTCTCCAAGTATGTTGTAATTGTCCAATGGTTTTAAATATGTATGTATTGTCTATATAGATTATACTTTGACATATATACTACTTTATTTTTGCATTGTTATTTACTGTTTATGTCTTCATAAATGTATTGAGACATGTTAGGATTTGTTTCTAATGTAATTTTAAAATATTCAAAACAAACAGTTATATTATACATTTTAACATATGTTTGATGAATGTCCACTTCAACTTTGTAAATCTGAGGTTATGTTTTATTTAATTGATGAAAAATATGTGTGAATATGTGTGTGTGTATAGGTATATATGTGTTCTGAAAGAAAGAAGGGGAGAGAGGGAAGAGGAAATGCACAGAATCCAAAGAAAGCAGGGAAAGGAAAGATGGTTTGTGTCCACTAACATTAATCATAATAAAAGGTTTGATAACTAATGCCAGAAATACTGCTCTCTGATTTCCTCCTTGGCTCTGAGACACTCCAATTTCCCATGCAAAAGCAGTTCTGTCTAACTATTTGGCAGATTGTTTGAGCTGGAATTAAATGTGCACAGCTGGTACCATCTGCTGCAAATTCTTTAATTCTTGTTATCTCTTAAACAGCTTTTGGTTTTGTTTTATTCATAATTCATCTATGGGGGATGAGGGAGACCTGTGGGGTCTTAATATTATTTAATGGATGTATTTCTGGTTTTCAGATTAGTAAACCGTAGTAGACTCTGGTTGAGCAATATCAATAAGTATCTACCTAACTTTACTGATGCCTAAGACGTTAATTGATTTAAAACCAAAGTCAATTTTAGGTAGTCAAATAGGTCAGTTTCCTAAGGTTATGTATGGTGGTGATAGTGATATTTAAAATATTTCTATTTTGTACCATGTTTCTTTAATTTCTCTCCTTATTTTGCAATTAAACCCTAGTACTTTTGAATCATAACTTCTTAGCTACTAGACAAAATCAGAAACCTAGAAGTTGTACCTGTTTCCTTTCTTTCCCTCAGTTCTTTCTTATTCTGTATTCTTAATATATCTAAAATCCATGTTTTCCTATGAATTTCATTATCACTGACTTTGCGCAGGCCCTCAACACTTCACATTCCAGCCCGTTCAATATATTCACTACTGAGGACTTAGATTGATCTTTATGACACATAACTCAGATTATTATACTCTCTTACTTAAAATTCCTTGCTGTCTATGTATCAATATGTCCTTCAAATCATTTGAACAATATATGAATTTCTACCATATTTAAGCGTATGCTACTCCCTTTTCCTCATATTTTCTTCCCTAATTTTGTTCCCAATCTACATGGAAAACTCCAGAATAGGCTTCAAACTAAAATCAAGCGATTATTTTTTTCCTTTTTGCAGAATAAATTGATTATTCCCCTTGTTTCGAGCAAAATGACCTTTTATGTTCTGGTAAGAACATAAAGGAAATCCTGTTGGAACATTTATCATAATATATAGTCATTGCAAGGAAAAATATCACTAACCTCAGATATGCTGATGATACCACTCTAATGGCAGAAGGTGAAGAGGAACTAAAGAGCTTCTTGATGAAGGTGAAAGAGGAGAGTGAAAAAGCTGGCTTAAAACTCAATATTCAAAAAAGAAGATCATGACATCCAGTCCCATCACTTCATGGCAAATAATGGGGAAAAAGTAGAAACAGTGAGGGACTTTATTTTCTTGGACTCCAGAATCAATGAAGATGGTGACTTGCAGCCGTGACATTAAAAGACGCTTGCTCCTTGGAAGAAAAGCTATGACCAACCTAGATAGCTTATTAAAAAGCAGAGACATCACTTTGCTGATAAAGATCTGCATAGTTAAAGCTATGATTTTTACAGTAGTCATGTGTGGATGTGAGACTTGGACCATAAAGAAGGCTGACTGCTGAAGAATTGATGCTTTTGAATTGTGGTGCTGAAGAAGACTCTTGAGAGTCCCTTGGACTGCAAGGAGACTGAACCAGTCAATCCTAAATGAAATCAACCCTGAATAGTATTGGAAGGACTAATGCTGAAGCTGAAGGTGAGACAGTTTTATCTGGTAATATAAACATGAACACATATTAAAAATACCTTTGTTCTCATTTTGTTTTGAGATTATTCTCAAGTAATTTGACCCTGTGTGGTTAAATATTTTTAGTACGTGTAAGTAAGGGAAATAAGGGCAGCCACTAGCAGCCACTTGGGCTACTTGGGTCTAAATTTAGTTTAGTACTGACAACTTTCTTGCTGATTCTTTTTTTTTTTTTTTGCTTGCTGCTCTGTACAGGGCAAGCAGTTGGGTTTCCTTTTAGTCTGACATTTGTCTGATCTGGTGAGAGTAAGACATATTATGCTCAGGGCATCCTACTTAAATGCAGAAGAAAAAAAATATAGGAAGGCTTGAGCAGGGCACTCAACTGTATGTGTGTCTATTCTAAATATTTAAGAAGATAGAACATGTAAGGAAAAAATATGCAGGAAAATACAGTAAGTTTTCTGGTAATGTGGAATTCATGTTGAAAACCTTCCTACTATTCATGGCTTTTTGAGATGCTTGCTGCTCATTCTGCAAAATGCTAAAGAAAGATGTTATGACAGTATCACTGTTTCCTGGCAGATTATGATTTTGTGTTAGTCAAATTCTGATAATGTTGAATGGTTTATTCTCTGGGAGTAAAGAGTGAATTTTTAAGATTTTAATGTTCATCAAAATGACCTGACATCCTACTGAATCTAAATAGATGGAGCAGGCCCCTGCATTTTTAATGTTTTTTTTTTTTAATAGTACAGGTTAAAAGAGGACACTGAATTTCACATGAATCAATTTTCCCAAGAAAAAGAATAGGCACACCACCTAGGTCTAACCAAGCAAGGTTTTGAGTGCTTTGGGCTATTTAGTGAATGGAAAAACTGCTGAAGTATATTAAACACAAGAAAAATATCCCTACTCTTACAATTTTGTGTCATTTATATAAAAGCTAATTTTCAACACATATTATAAAATTGTATCCTTGACATGATGTCCTAATATCTGGAAATCATACTAATCAGCTAACACACAGAGAGACCCTGGGAGAGCTGAGTCAGAAAGGGGTAGGGGGAAAGAGCATGCTAACTTGTTGATGAATAAGTTAAGCTCTTGCTCAAATAAACAGTTTTGCACCAATTATTTGGTGATATTTATATAACTTGTATGTAGAAGAATCCTGAAATTGACAGTCTTCATATACATAGCAAAGATGAATATTCAATATACCTGTAATGTTTATTCCATTTTCCTTTTACAAAGCAAGCCAATTTTTACTTCAGGAGGAGTTGCAATAAAAACCTGTGGTTATTTACATCATTTGGAAATGTCTTAATGTATCCATTTATTAGAAAATGAATGAATATAGAATATTAGAAGCACACTGTCTTCTAAACATTGAATTTAAATATTGTATAGTTGCACAGCCTTATCAATTTCTAGCATTCTATAGATCATGTATGCAATTTTGATGTGACTTTTCAATTATGTGGTACATATCATATCAAAAACATAAGTGTTTTTTCAGGTATTCATAACTTTGGGATAAACTCCTTTTGAATCAAGGACTTTCCCAATTATCCGAGAATACTATTATTTATGTATTGTTGAGACCAATTATTTTGAATAGAAACTGCTCCAAAACAAATATAGCACATATTTCCCATATTTAAAAAATTGTTTTGATGACTTAAATAGCAGGTATTAACATCAACTTTTTTTCATATTATATTAAGTTTCAGATAGGTGTAACATCCATTTCTGTATGGTGGAAGCTAGATCTCTGTTTGATCTGACTCTTATGCTTTGGTTGACAAGAAGATTGAATTCAAATTGCATCTCAGCTTTCATAACAGTCCAGGGCCTTCTGACTTGCTTATCTTCACTCTCATTTTGTCCCTGGTTCTGATATAATGTTATTGGACATTATTCAGAAATTCCTCTGCCCTGGACTGCATATGACTCCTGTCCAACCAGTGTGCACTTGATAGCTTTTGAGAGACTTCAACAATATTTTCAAATTTTGTTTTCACTTCTGTGTTTCTGTTTGTACTACATAATCTTAACTTTTTTTTCTGGTTCTCATACTTTGATTTCCTTTCTGGTTATTACCTTTCTCTCCTTGTCTTCAGGCTTTATAGAGATATCTGTCAAGGTTTCTGAAGATCCCTGGCCGTATATAGGCACATGACCTAGCTTTTTTCATTGTAATTTATTTCCGATCCTTTGAATCTTTAACAGTGTCCCAAAGACTGAAAAATTATTTGAACTGATTTAGCATAGTTGTGTTGTTGAAAGAGGGTATTTGCTATGACCAGTGTGTTCTCTTGTCAAAACTCTATTAGCCTTTGCCCTGTTTCATTCTATGAACCATGCCATGGCCATGCCTCCAAGGCCAAATTTGCATGTTACTCCAGGTGTTTCTTGTCTTCCTACTTTGCATTCCAGACCCTTATAATGAAAGGACATCTTTTTTGGGTGTTCTAAAAGGTCTTGTAGGTCTTCATAGAACTGTTCAACCTCAGCTTCTTCAGCATTACTGGTCAGGACATAGACTTGAATTACTGTGATACTGAATGTTTTGCCTTGGAAACGAACAGAGATCATTCTGTTGTTTTTGAGATTACATCCAAGTACTGCATTTCAGACTCTTTTGTTGACTGTGATGTCTACTCCGTTTCTTCTAAGGGATTCTTGTCCACAATAGTAGATATAATGGTCATCTGAGTTAAATTCACCCATTCCAGTCCATTTTAGTTTGCTGATTCCTATAATGTCAATGTTCACTCTTGCCATCTCCGGTTTGACTACTTTTAATTTGCCTTGATTCATGGACCTAACCTTCCAGGTTCCTATGCAATATTGCTCTTTATAGAATTGAATCTTGCTTCCAACACCAGTCACATCCACAACTGGGTGTTGTTTTTGCTTTGGCTCTGTCTCTTCATTCTTTCTGGAGTTATTTATCCGCTGAACTCCAGTAGCATATTGGGCACCTACCGACTTGAGGAGTTCATCTTTCAGTGTCCTATCTCTTTGCCTTTTCATACTGTTCATGGGGTTCTCAAGGCAAGAATACTGAAGTGGTTTGCCATTCCCTTCTCCAGTGGACCTCATTTTGTCAGAACTCTCCACCATGACCCATTCATCTTGGGTGGCCCTACATGGCATGGTTCATAGTTTCATTGAATTAGACAAGACTAACTTGTTGGAGAAGACTCTTGAGAGTCCCTTGGACTCCAAGGAGATCCAACCAGTCCATCCTAAAGGAGATCAGTCCTGAGTGTTCATTGGAAGGACTGGTGTTAAAGCTGAAACTCCAATACTTTGGCCACCTGATGCGAAGAGCTGATTCATTTGAAAAGACCCTGATGCTGGGAAAGATTAAAGGCAGGAGGATAAGGGGATCACAGAGGATGAGATGGTTGTATGGCATCACTGACTCAATGGACATGAGTTTGGGTAAACTCTGGGAGTTGGTGATACATGGGGAAGGCCTGTCGTGCTGTGGTCCATGCGGTCACAAAGAGTCAGACATGACTGAGCAACTGAAGTGAACTGAACCGAACTGACCTGAAGCATAGTTGTGAAAACAAAATACTGCTCTAGATTACTTCCTGATATATGGAATTTCCAATTTCTCTGGTTTCTTACTTCTCTATGCTTATTTTTTTCATCTTTTTCAATTTTGTGACTGACTCCAAGATACCAAGATCTCTATAATGAATTCTCACTTTGCCTCTGTTGGCAAGAATTAATTTCTATTCTTTAGCCCCACAAATAGTAACAGTCTCATAATGCTTACCTGGTTAAGATAGAAAGAAATTGTCAAATGTTTGAATTCTCTGTTTGAGTTTGGTTCAGACTCTTTTCACTTGTATTAAAACCCTTCCTTCATTTAGGTATTCCCCAGAGGTTTTGACTAGATGAAGGGGGAAAAAAAAAAAAAAAACAACCCTGCCTCAATGAAGCAGTTTTCCTTTTTCTATAGATGTGTAGTATTTTCCTCAATATCATCTCCATTATTCAATAACAGTCTCCTAGTCACTGGTTATTACCAGAACATGCTACCACTAAGACAACACACAGTTTCTGCTTCTGCCACAAAAAAGTCACCCTCCAGCTCCTAATCCCAGGAACTTTTACCCACTAGATCTGGTGATGAGGGAGGTGCCCAGGTGGTCTGGGAGCATGGTGGCCTGAATGCCTGAAGATGTGAATGGGAAGATTCCTTCCATTCTGACTCTACAAACCTCACCCCCTGATCATCACTACTTCTTACCCCTCTGGCTGGACAATTCTACTCTTCTTCCTTTCTTTAGAATTCTCTGTGAGCACTGAAATAAATAAATAAATAAATATATATATATATATATATATACATATATATATATGCACACACACACACATAATATCATGTATAAAATAGATAACTAGCAGGAAGCTGCTGTATAACACAGGGAGCCCAGCCTGATGCTCTGTGAGGAATTGGAGTGGTGGCATGAAGAGGGGAGGCTTAAGAGGGAGGGGATATATTATTTATATATATATAAAAAACTCATTCACATTGGTGTACAGTAGAGGCCATCACAACACTGTAAAGCAGTTTTCCTCCAATTAAAAGAACACTCAAAAAATCATAATTTTTGTAAGGTTCATAATTTTTTTTGAAATGAAGTGATAATGAGTACACATGTACACTTGTATTTTTATGCGTGCATGCTCAGTCATGTCCGATTCTTTGAGACCCTATGGACTGTAGCTTGACAGGCTCCTCTGTCCGTGGGATTCTCAAGGCAAGAATATTGGAGTCAGTTGCCATTCCCTCCTCCGGGGGATCTTCCTGACTCAGGGATCAAACTGATGCCTCCTGCATTTCCTGCATTTCAGGTGGATTCTTTACCCACTGAGCCCCCTGGGAGGTCCCATGTATTTGTGTGAGTATAGTTATATTAATGAATACAAATTGATTTGCTAGTTGGGGTCATTTATATGATTTTTATCATCTTTATAATTGACACCTTTTTTGGCAGATGGTCATGTCTCATTTCTGTCTCTTTAAACTCTCTGTTTGCAGATCTATCTGTGGCAGTCTCCTACCTTCTTTTTTGTTTACTTCTTTATTATGGAGGAGCTTGGAAAGCACACAACTAAATTCTGTAATATTATTTCAATATAGTAAGAAATAGGTTCCCAGAGAGAAAATGACATCCACTACTGTGAATAGTGTGTGAGTTTCAATGTTTGTGATCTGTAATATTATATCATTACTCAGACTTCTTTTAGGCTCGCTTGCTGATTCCTATGTCTGTGTTCTCTATTAATGGACCAAATTTCAGAATGGTAGGTTAATTTACTACCTTACATTTGTTATTTATACCAGATCTGTGAGGTATTCAAGATGGATATTATCTTCAGGGAGTATGAATTGCTTGTGGACAGTCACAAAGTAAATTCAGCAGGCAACTAAAATAAATGAAATTGTTGCCCTGGTCAGATCATTTTCTTCACGGTGTCTGTGAGGTTTACTGTTCGGGTTTGCACCTGCACCTTTCTTGAGAGGATTGTTCTTGGGCATCTTTGCAATAAATCACCTTCTTCTGGAGGTGCCTTATTGAAGATGCTTTCCTAGTATGGAGGAATAAAATTTCCAGATCCTTTGTCTCAGAATAGACAAGCTGTAATTTGTGTAGCCATCGATATGTATCCACGAGGTATCAGTTCCAGGACTCCTCCACAGATAGCAGATTCTGAGGCTGCTCAAGTACCTGTAGTGCAGTTAAGCTCTCTATATTCACAGGGTCAAGTTCTATGGTGATTGATTGAATTCTTGAATGGTGTATATGTGGATGCTGAGGGCCAACTGTACTTTATATTCCAGTTTTTCTCAAGGGATTAAGTGGGTTTGAACCATCACCTAAAGTCACACCTTGCTTAGCTTCTTTTCTCTGCTCCTTGTATCATGCTGATCCATATTGGAGTTGGTGGCAAAAGGAAAAATGTGTACTCATATGTATACTTACCAAAATCTCCCATATTTCAAACCTAGTGGAATTAGTTACTACAAGTTTTATGATTTAAAAATGACATTATAAATTCCTGTGTTGTTAAATCTCTGCATGTTATTGTCACAAACTTACTTGGCAGGAGAGCTGGGACCTTGGGGCTCATTGAAATTGTCCCTTCCTGTTATGCCAATAGCTGAGGTTTATAAAGCATACAGAGAGCAGCACAGCAGTGTGCCTTTGTTTAAAAAGTGAAATATTTTTCATCATGGGTTTTTTGTATTAATTTTGGTTTATATATAATATTGCATGATTTTAAAAGAAATTTTATTGGAGTATAGTTGATTCACAATGTTGTGTTAGTTTTAGGTGTATGGCAAAGTGAACCGCTTATACTGTATACAGTATAGAATATCCACTCTTTTTTTTTTTTTTTTAAGATTCTTTTCCCATATAGGGCATTACAGAATATTGAGTGGAGTTCCCTGTGCTATGCAGTAGCTTCTAATTAGTTATCTATTTTATACACTGCTGTTGTTTAGTTGATAAGTCATTTTTGACTCTTTGGGACCCCATGGACTGCAGCAGGCCAGGTTTCCCTGTCCTTCACATCTCCCAGAATTTGCTCAAATTCACGTCCTTTGAGTTGGTGATGTCATCCAATCATCTCATCCTCTGTCACCCCCTTCTCCTCCTGCCCTCAATCTTTCCCAGCATCAGGATCTTTTCCAATGAATTGGCACATTGCATCAGGCTGCCAAAGTATTGGAGCTTCAGCTTCAGCATCAGTCCCTCCAATGAATATTCAAGGTTGATTTTCTTTAGGATTTGCTTGCTATCCTTGAAGTCCAAGGGACTCTTGGACTCCAGCACCATAGTTCAAAAGGTTCAATTCTTTGGCCCTCAGCCTTCTGTACCTGACTACTGGAAAGACCATAGCTTTGACTGTACGGATCTTTGTTTGCAAAGTGATGTCTGTCTCTGCTTTTTAATACTCTCTAGTAGTGGTGTGTATATGTTAAGTATTATAAGACAGTTTTCTTTCTCTGACTAACTTCACTCAGTATGACAATCTCCAGGTCCATCCATGTTACCCCTTTATATTTTGCCCCTATAGCCTCACTTGTCTCACCCTAAACAGACCTTGCTTTCCTGTCCTGCTTTTCCACATCCTTTTCTGGTTTCCAGTGGGAACACTCCCATTATAAATCATTTGGTTCCTAAATCCATGTTCTTTGTTAATGGACATTTTAGGATATGGAGACAAACGCTTGCCTCAAAGTCTGTCCTGGGAGAATCTGATCCAAAAGAGTAAATAACCCACAACTTGGATCAAATCAGATTGTGAACTTTTAGCCAGTATTTTTTCAATGACACTGGAATTCGCTTTGTTAAATAATACATCTTCTGCTGTTTAACTTTGCCTTAAGTGCATACATCTGGTTATGTCTTACAAGAAATGTTAATCTTTTTATAAAATTTACGTTAATTGTGTTTGCTTTAAAAAGAACTCAGTACTTACATTTTTGTCCCCATAACACCATTAGTTATATGTAGTTGAATCCATGAGTGTTTTATGTGTTATTGTTTATATTTCTAGATCAGTCATCTCACTATAAATAAACATATGCCCTTCTATAATCCTAACCACATTAGGAAGTGTTAGAAACAAACAAACAAAAAAAAAACCAAACTTTTGCTGCTAGCTAAATTATGATACTTTATTTCTACTTTACTTCAATGTATATACTTCATTATGATACTTTATTTTCAAACCAATGTATATCGAAAAGACATTAATTTATACTAACTAGATAAAAATGAAACCTACCATACCAAATCAAGAGATAATGTAGTTTAGATTTTGTGGCACTAAATAAGAACAAACAAAAATGCTAATTCTGGAAGAAATTGAGGTACTTTTTAAGAACAATGTCTATTCATATAATGAGTTTAACAGAATAAACTAAAACATGTGTAAGGCACTTTAATTTTATGATTATTTGACAGTAATCAATGTAAGTTAATTTTAAATATTTTGTGTGGATGAAATACCAGATTAAGTTTTACGTTTTATACTCAAAAGCCTAGGTGAGCTTTCCATATCACTCACTGTTGCACAAAGTTTTCAGATGTCCAAAAGAAGCCAAAGGACACAGTTTGCAAAGTGCAGGGTGCTTCACCAAGCCCACTAGGGGGAGTTTCAGTATTTGAATGTGGTGCCAGGGGTCTTGCCATATTCAGAACCACACCAGCGCAAGAAAATGTTATTGGAAATTGAATACTCTAAGGCTTGACATCTTATTTTTTTTTAATACCATTAACTAAGATTTTCAGTAATTTTTTGCCCTTGGAAACTTAACTTACTGACTCTCAAGTTAGTTCAGTTGTCTGTTATTTGTTAATCTGATACTGAACCTCTACTGATTAATAGAATTATTTATTTATTCACTTAATAAAGATTTATTGCATGACTTCTCTGTGTTGGACACTGCACTATTATCTGAAGGACTAACAAATATAAAAAGTTGGGCAACATTTTTGCCTTCAGAGATTTTATAATTCTGTGGAATAGAAACAAAATGAAACAAAATCCAGATAATTACAACAGAACATTATCATAGCTCGGATACAAGACTATAGGGTTCAATGCAGCACATTAAAGGACATTTAATTCATTGTTCAAGCTAAGAAAAGTATCACTGATCTGACATTTGGGGTATGAATAGAATTTAGCCATGTCAAGTTGGGTGGATGAATAGAGAGAGAGGTAAAAGTTGATGAAAATAAAAATTCTACATGATTGGAGCACAGGAATATAAGGAAGGGAAATGAATATATGTGCATTTTATTTTTTTGACAAAGTGTGGTCGTTCATAGCACATATTTAAACAAAAATAGAATTGTTCAGATTTTATATTCAATAAATATTAGATTGCTGCAATAGCTCCTTAATTAGTTTCCTTAAATTTTGAACACGCAATGGAATTATGAGTACTGGCAAATATAGATTTGAGATGAAGTTCCAGGAAATTGAATGGGAAAGGAAAGTCAAAGGTAGAAAGGACAATGAAGAGAGATAAGGAGACTGAGACCCTTAATTATGTTAGACAAAAAGGTGTAAGGTACTGGGATGAAATATTTGGAGAACTGAGATAGTTAAGCCAGATGCACCAGTTCAGAGGGTGATGATAACATCTAACCCATGGCCATTGATGTTGTCAGTGGAAATGTAAGGAAAATAAAATGTTTTCCTAGAGATGAAGCTACAAACAAAGAAACCAGGGTGCTGGAAGGATTGTCCACACAGACACTGAGTCATCCAGAAATATGGAGAACATGAAGAAGAGAAGATGGGTTTTATTTTTAAAAAGAAGATGAAAGATCATTGTTGAGAGCAGTTTAACAAGTGGGAATAGAGAGGTGGTGTATGCCTATCATGCCCACCATCCACAGAGAAGCAGGGGTTTTTATAGGAGCTTGGAGAGGTAATAAATGTTATGGAAGACATGCCAAAGTTAGAAGATACAATCACGGCTGTATTCCAAAGTACAGCTGATACTGAAGTGGCACCTGTGAGGAATCTGTAGCGGAGGAAATGCTTTCAGTCTGGGAAGGTTTCATAGAAGGTACCATGAAGCACTTTCATATTAATTATGTGACTCACATATTAATTATGTGACTATATTAAGCTTTTGAAATGTAACTTGATTTTAGTACATCCAAATCCAAATATTTGAAGCTTATAAATTATTGATTTATTCAGCAAATAAGCTTTTAGCTTTTATGTTTTTTTGATGTATACCACTTGATAAGACTACCAGGAGTGACTTAGTTGTTTATATGGAACAGAAATATGAACTTTCTTAACTAAAGTTTTTCATGAGGATTATCGAATAATGAAATTAAAGAGCATAGCATAATAGATAATACAGGACAGTATTGTTCAGAAATATGATTTGCTTTATTGAGTGAAGGAAATGTATCAGGATTGTTAATAGAATGCATTATTAAATTACTACATTGAAAAATATATATAACATGACTAAAATATTATCAGTGCTATAGACTGAATTTTATGTTCCCTTCTCCTAATTCATATGTTAAATCCTACTGTCCAATGTGATGGTATTTGAAGGTTCAGTTCAGTTCAGTTCAGTCACTCAGTCGTGTCTGACTCTTTGCAACCTCATGAATTGCAGCACTCCAGGCCTCCCTGTCCATCACCAGCTCCCGGAGTTCACTCAGACTCACGTCCATCGAGTCAGTGATGCCATCCAGCCATCTCATCCTCTGTCGTCCCCTTCTCCTCCTGCCCCCAATCCCTCCCAGCATCAGAGTATTTTCCAATGACTCAGCTCTTCGCATGAGGTGGCCAAAGTACTGGAGTTTCAGCTTTAGCATCATTCCTTCCAAAGAACACCCAGGACTGATCTCCTTTAAGATGGACTGGTTGGATCTCCTTGCAGTCCAAGGGACTCTCAAGAGTTTTCTCCAACACCACAGTTCAAAAGCATCAATTCTTTGGTGCTCAGCTTTCTTCACAGTCCAACTCTCACATCCATATATGACCACTGGAAAAACCATAGCCTTGATTAGACGGACTTTTGTTGGCAAAGTAATGTCTCTGCTTTTGAGTATGCTATCTAGGTTGATCATAACTTTCCTTCCAAGGAATAAGTGTCTTTTAATTTCATGGCTGCAATCACCATTTGCAGTGATATTGGGGCCCCCCCAAAATAAAATCTGATACTGCTTCCACTGTTGCCCCATCTATTTGCCATGAAGCGATGGGACCGGAAGCCATGATCTTCGTTTTCTGAATGTTGAGCCTTAAGCCAACTTTTTCACTCTCCTCTTTCACTTTCATCAAGAGGCTTTTTAGTTTCTCTTCACTTTCTGCCTTAAGGGTGGTGTCATCTTGAGGTTATTGATATTTCTCCTGGCAATCTTGATTCCAGCTTGTGCTTCTTCCAGCCCAGCGTTTCTCATGATGTAGTCTGCATATAAGTTTAATAAGCAGGGTGACAATATACAGCCTTAATGTACTCCTTTTCCTATTTGGAACCAGTCTGTTGTTCCATGTCCACTTCTAACTGTTGCCTCCTGACCTGCATACAGGTTTCTCAAGAGGCAGGTCAGGTTGTCTGGTATTCCCATCTCTTTCAGGAGGTGGGGGTCTTTGCAAAGTTATTAGGTCATGAAAATAACTAAATGTTCATCATTATTTAGGATTAAATAAAATATGACAAAGTTTTACCAAGATATACTATGCCATAATAAAAATATCTAGATGTCTGTAAATGGGTATGAAGAGATTGCCAAGATATATTATTAGGTAAAATAAGAATATATACAGTATAATCCTTTTATGTGAATTCAATCTATTTCTAAGTACACTTAGGAGAATGATGGTGCCATGTGCATCAAACTGTTATGTTTGCTTCAATAGTAAGTTTTTACTTTTTATAGAATATAATTCTCTGTTATATGAAAAATTTACAAGAACATATTCATGTGTCACATGTTACAAATGTAAGGCTCTTAGATTCATAAACTTAATGTTAGAACAATTTTTTTTACAGTTTCCCTCTTGGACATATTAGTTCCTTTAAGAGTAATATACCCAATTAAATTGTGGTAAAGATGCTGTGAATAGGCGAGAAAAAACATCACTAAAATGAAATTCATATCTGACAATTCATTATTTAACTTAGGTTTCCCATTTTAGTTATTAGTATTCATTTTTGATCATTGTCACATATTATACACAAAAATGAATCATATTTTTCTGCCTTTGGTGTTCTTCCTACACCATTTAATATAAGTGATAGAAAAGTTGGTGAACATAACTTTTTAGCAAATAATAGTCATTATTATAATGTCATTGATCTATGATATAAATGGAGACCAACTATTCTCATTCTCTTCCTGTGTTTCTCTTCATGTTTAAAGATCCTAATTATGGCATATGCATCCTTTACTAAATAAATCAACATTATGATAGCAGTCAATCATGGGTTGGGTATTCATCTATTGTATCAGTAGATATTGTCTTCCAGAGTATGGTGCAAATACTAATGCATAAATATGAAAATGAAAGTGTTAGTCACTCAGTTGTGTCTGACTCTGCAACCTTGACTCTGCAACTCTGTAGCCCGCCAGGCTCCTCTGTCCATGGAATTCTCCAGGTAAGAATACTGGAGTAGGTTGCCATTTCCTTCTCTAGTGGATCTTCCTGATCTAGGTATGGAATCTGGGTCTCTGGCATTGCAGGCAGATTCTTAACCATCTGAGTCACCAATTACTGTGATTCAACAACATAATCAAAGAAATTTGACAATATTTGTGGAAACAGAAATGTGTTTAGAGTCAAGCTTTGTTTTCACTGTTAAAGCATTATTTCTCAAAAATAAAGTCTTTGTCTAAATTCACTTATTTTCACTGCTTAAAAATTTAAGCTCATGTATTTCAATTCAGCCATTAGTAGGTGATTATCCCAATGCTGACAAACATTTAGTCATTTGCAAACATTCAAATGGTCAATTATTTTATGTCAGATCTAGAACGCAGTCGTGTTCAACTCTTTGTGGTCACGTGGACTGTAACCTGCCAGGCTCCTCTGTCTATAGAATTCTTCCGGGAAGAAAACTGGAGTGGATAGCCATTCCTTTCTCCAAGAGATCTTCCCCACCCAGGGATCAAACCTGGGTCTGCTGCATTGCAGACAGATTTTTTATTGTCCAAGACACCAAAGAAGCCTGAACGACTAACACTTAGACTTTCTAGAATTGAGATCTTCTAACTTTCATCCCAGTGTTTGTTTTAATTCCATTAAATGACATATATTTCTGAACAAGTTTAAATAATAATATTAGGGTCGACTGGATTTCCCTGATACCTCTGTTGGTAAGGAACTGCCTGCAATGCAGGAGACCAGGGTTTGATTCCAGGTTGGGAAGATACCCTGGAGAAGGGATAGATACCCACTCTAGTATTTATGGGCTTCCCTGGTGGCTCAGGCAATAAAGAATCCACCAGCAATGTGGGAGACCTGGATTCTATCCCTGGGTTGGGAAGATCCCCTGGAAGAGGGCATGGCAACCCACTGCAGTATTCTTACCTGGAGAATCCCCATGGACAGAGGAGCCTGGTGGGCTATACTTGAGAATGTAAAGAGTTGGACACGACTGAGAGACTAAGCACATTAGGATCTACTGTATGAAAAGACATAAAGATATAATTAATTAACCCTAGAAAAACAGGGATCATTAACCCTAGAGAAACAATGATAATTTTTTTTACCTTGCTTTGCGAAGTAGATGTGTGTGTGTGTGTGTGTGTGTGTGCATGTGTGTGTGTATCTTACATGCCATGAGCAAGCTTTAACATGTTGAGTTGTTAATGCCTCATCTATTTACATGAACTCAGAACTGGTGACACTAATATCCAAATAAACGGAAGGAAAGAAAAAAAAATTCTTTTTTTGGGAGAACAAAGTGTAGTACACAGAGAACTAAGTCCTCAATTATTTTTTCATGTTACTTTGATTAAGCAAATCTCCTGCTTATTTCATTAAAGAAACATAAAATTACTTTGTGCTAATTAATCCAATTCCCTTGTGTGTATAC
The DNA here is from genome assembly GCF_016772045.2 of Ovis aries. Taxonomy (NCBI): domain Eukaryota; kingdom Metazoa; phylum Chordata; class Mammalia; order Artiodactyla; family Bovidae; genus Ovis; species Ovis aries. Next base: position 63,832,110 of record NC_056062.1, on the reverse strand, counting down.
ACTTTTAATTTCCTAGATGTCTGCAGTCTTAGTTTTCACTTTTGTGGATTGCTCTTACACTTACACCTTGCTTTTTAACCTCTCTCCCCAATGTTGACAGAAATCATAAATTTAGCATGCCTGAAATGATACACCAATTTCTGCTAAGCACATTTTTCTGCATTTTCCATTTTGTTCATGGCACCACCATTCTCCAAAAATTCAGGCTTGACTACCAGTGTGTTTGTTGTTGGTAACTTCCTTCTTACCCATTCAATCTTACTCATTCACTTAGTGAATGACTTTCCTATCTCTGGTGCTGGAGGATGTTATGATTTATAAGCCATATTCTGTCATTTTGTAATTTTCAATCTACTGGGAGTGAGAGACAACTAGAAACTCACAGTCCTACAAAATAATACTATAAAAATATCCAAGGGTACTTTTTATGGCATATTCTGTAGACTTCTAATTGATGAGGAGAGGCAAGAAGAGATTGAGCTGAAGTCAGAGAAGGCTTCCCAGATAAGGTAGTGCCAAGTGAAAGTGAAGTCACTCTGTCGTGTCCAACTCTTTGCGACCCCATGGACTGTAGACTATCAGGCTCCTCCGTCCATGGGATTTTCCAGGCAAGAGTACTGGAGTGGGTTGCCATTTCCTTCTCCAGGGGATCTTCCCGACCCAGGAATCGAACCCGGGTCTCCCTCATTGCAGGCAGACGCTTTACTGTCTGAGCCACCAGGAAAGCCCAGTAGTGCCAAGTACTGGCAGTTAAATCTCTAGAAGTTTCCTGGCTTCTGTTATGCATTTCACCATTTAAGTGAGACTATTCTAACTGAGGCTCACATCACACTGCTGCAAAGTGTTCATCAAAGACTTCTTTCCTCTGTTTTATTCTTGTCGACTCTTTCACAAGCATGTCAGTTGTTGGTTACTCTGAGTATTTTCTGTTTCTGCTCTCGATATTCTCCTACTAGAAAACTTGAAACATTTCCTATTGCTCACCACTTTATTACTCACTCCACAAACTGAACTCAGCCTTATTTATCACAGTTCACACACTCTAAGGTTGCTCTGTCCAATGTGATATTAACCAGACATGTGTGGCTATTGAAATTTCAAGTTAAAGTAACTAAAATTAAATGCACTTATAAATTTAGTTTCCTGGTCACGCTAGCTACACTCAGGTGCTGAATAACCATATGTGACTAGTTGCGGTTGCATTAGGTAAAACACAGAGAGGATATTTTCACTCTCAGAAGGTTCTATTATGCAACGTTGCTCTAATTTCTCACAAAATTTAAATTTTTCATTCTGCATAACTCACTTTTCTCCCTATATGATTTGCTCCTGTGATTTTTCTTCTTAGAAAGCCTTTTCTTCCATTTCTATTTACTTAAATGACATTCATCTTTCAAAATCCATTTTGCCAGTTTTCCCCTCCATGAAATTTTCCCTGATTCCTGTGCCTGGAAGTGAGGTTGTAATTACTTAAATTTTATAATTTATCAGTCTAGCATTAACATTTATCACTTTATATATTGCATTATAAATATTTGTTTCTGTGTCTTATTTATCCACTGGAGTATAAACTCTCTAGTCACTATATATACATATATGTATATATATATTTTTTTAGTTTTCTGTGACACTGACCACTTCCCTCACATGCTACGAAGTGTTTATTAAATGATAAGTTTTAGATGAATTTAGTTCTGAGATTTAGACATGTGGTATTCATATATATATATATATATATATATGCACTTTTCAATCTTGAGAAAAAGATTTAGAAAGGGAATACTCGGAGGTTTAATATAACATATCTTGAAGATAGTAATATTAATAATTTTATGCATTAGAATAAAAGGCAAACTGCTTGAAAATATAATTAATTTGATATATCTCAATTAAAGATCATGTAATTACTCCAGTCTTTGAGAGGTTTAGGAAAATCCCTATTGGCAGAAATTGGCAGCATTAAAAAAAAAAAAATCAGTCAAGAAATAGTTTCAGTCAGTTTTTAATTTCACACTGATATTTATTTTCAAAATATTGATAATCCTGGTGCTTTCAATTCTGATATCCAATTAAACGATGTCTCTTCTCACAGATTCTATTTATCAGGTTGTCTTTAGTTTTCAGTACTTTCAACTTATTTTTAAGCACACCAGTGTTCCTTCTAAATAACTTTAGACAAATTCCTGAAAAAAATATTTCAACATTCTATGTTTCTTAGAACATATGAGTCTCTGTCTAGAAACTCAGGGATGTAAAAAATGTATTAAATTTTCTATAACTGAACCATATCAAGTACAAGTCCTTGTTCTACCACATACTATTTTGTAATTGCTATCAGTTCAGGATTTTCTCACCTTTCCGAGTGAAAGGCTTTGTGTAAGTTCTGGAGGATTTAGGAATTACAAAACTATGGCTGGAGAGAGAATTGGGGAATTTTCTTTCATAAGAATCATGATTCCCATCCAAACCTGTGTCCCTACCTTCCTCTTTGATATCAGGATATTTATCCATGTTGTTAATAATTGCCTCTGTGCAATTCTTGACTCATCACCAAAAGTTTCTTCTTATTTGGTTCACTCTCGGCTTCATATATGTCCCTCCCAGGGTCAGAGGAAACATTCTACTTTGTAAGTTTCCCTGTGTGGCCCTGGGAAACTTATGTTTCACTATTATATGCCATTTTTGAGGACATAGTAAACACTTTGACATTCTGAACCTAACTTAGTGGTGGGAATTCTGAAACCACATCAGGATTTTGTCCAGGAGGGAATAAAGTTCTTAATCACTAAATCTGGGTAGAGCTTTACAGCCTCCTCTCACACAGAGCTGGGAATCCAAATGTATTTCACCTGGAAAACACAGGATCGCCTGTACTTCATCCCTCCTATCTGGGGACTAGCCTGGTTCCTCAACTATTCCACATATTCTAAATTATTCCCCTAAGGAAAATGTTTTTAAACTTAAAGGAGAATTGATTTCTCTGTTTTGCCGTATGTTGGTTCACAAACAGGCCTCCTTATGTGGAAGGCAAGGAGAGACGGAAGAAAGAAGCAGAGCACTACATATTTTTAGCTGGCGGTTTCAACAAGCAAAGGGAACAGTGCTTGTCTTGGGCAGCTGAAAGACAAGTAGATCTCCACAGCTGCAAGAATAGTAAGAGTTTATAAATAGGACTTAACTGGGGTCAGTCAAGTCCATATAGTTTGTGAAACAGAGTACTCTCAAGGCTGCCTCATCAAAAATTACTGTTACTGCAGATATGGTGGGAAGAGCATGCATTCCAAGAACAAAGGAGGCAGTGAGGAGCTGCTAGTTGCTTGGGTCCAGCTCAGTGGTCAACCTGTGGTCATTTCTTCTCCGTGATCTCCTCTATAACTGGATCATCTCTCTTCTAAGGTAATGAATATTGAAGATTGAGCTGCTTATAAAGTGGGGAGGAGTGAAGTAGGTTAGTAAGGAAGAGGGTAGGACAGGACTATGCCTATCTGGCCGCAGTGTAGCATGTCCATTGCAATTAATCCGTGAAAATCATTATCCTATTAAATATAGAGTAAACTAGCATTTTATTCACAACAGATTTTGAGTCAGGCTCTCTGCTGAGAACTTTCAAACATATATTTTAAATTTCAAAATAATCTGCTTATGGTAGACATCTGATAATTTATCTGAGGCTCCAAGGCTAAACCATTTGCTCAAAATTCCACAGCTAGTGAGTGAAAGAGGTAAGAGTTGAACCCAGGCCTTTTCTATCCCCAAATTAGCTAATGTAACTCATATTGACCCATACTGACTGTATTGACTGCATTAACTAATCACTAGATAAGATTTAAATCCTTATATTTCTCTTTATACAAATATAAATTCCATATATTTTGAAAAATTCATATCCCCAAGATGAAGTGCATGTAGAATAAAGCAAAGTTTTCTGTATTTAATTATATATAAAATCTGTACAAAATCATATTGCTTCATTCCTGTCTGATTTGTTGCTGTAAAACAAACTATCCACTAGTTAAACATAGGATTTATTATTATAATAAGCTAGAAAAGAATGTATATTTAATGTTTTAAATTTTATCATAATATAAAAGTCACTTACGGCAGTGCACTTTATGGTGGGATCCAAATTTTCATGGGTTAACCAAGGCCATTTTTTACTTCTTCAAAATGATGAAGTGAATTTCAACAAGATACTTTATTTTATGGCATAAAAGAAATATATTCAATTAATCCTTAGACATTAAGTCCTACTATTGATAAGCACTCCCTTGATATACTCTGGAGTGTAATGGGGAAAATATAAGGGGCAGGGTAAAATATATATTATATCTAACATCCTGGGAAAGTAAATCATATAAGAAATGTTTTACCCTGGTACATATAGTGAAATCAACTCATGAGAAATAACATTAAAAGCAGCATTAGAAGTAATGTAAAATCATTTTAAGTTAAACATAATTCTTTAAAAATAAGTTGACAGCAGCCTCAAGCTTCATCTTGCCAATGTTTATTTCTCTTCTTTTTCATTTGAAGATGGTTCCAAAGGTGGGCACCATCAAAAGTATTCCTGGCAATGCTAACTAAAGTAAAATGTAGTGTTTTCATTTCAAAATTTGGTTGAGTATATAATGTCATTTTTTAAATCTATATTTAAAGATTTACATGTATTCATCTAAATACATATGTCATTAGATGGCATTTTGTTAATATGTTGCCATTTTTAAAAAATATCTTGTTTAACACTTTATTGGACAAATTTAGGACAAATTTAGGACAAATTTATTTCTTTTGAGAGAGGACAAATTTATTTCTTTTGAGAGAGGAAAGTCTTTCAACATAATGAAAATAATCATACAAACAAAAAATGCCTATCTCTCAGATAAATTAAATATATACACATATATAATGTGAAATAAGAAAATGTGAAAATACACATTTAGCTTACATATGGATTTATAAGACAAAACAATTTTTATTAAAATTGATAGTTCCCCTGAACTAATTATTACATTGAATTAATATACTTAGTAAATTGCACAAGCATATTATAGTTGCAGTACATATTTTCACACTTTGGATAACCTGGAGCAAGCTTTTTTTCCATTATAATGTGAATAGGCAGATGCTTTGTCCTTGACTATAAAGAAAAATTATGAAAATGAGGGAAACTTAAAAAAATAAATGATTTATCTATTTCTATTCTCACTCAGTGCCTTGAAATGGATATTGCACAAAAGTGAAGTTATATGTACTTCAAGTGGAAGTCACTTCTAAATCCAGAGTATTGAGTATTAAAAAAATGGTTACTAAAAACCTGAAAGTCTCTGAAAATCTCATGGTGTAGTGAAGGAAACCCAAATGATAATGTATAATATGATCAAGGATAATTCTTTGTAATTAGGGTATGAACATAGTCCTACAAAGACAAAGATCACAATAGTGACAGTGTTACTTGGAAGAATCAAGTGAAGAGACATTGAACTGCTTATAGAATAATGAGAATTAGATTTTTTTTTGTTATAGGAATTAAGAAGGGTTTCATAAACAGGAGACAGTATGAAAATGAAAAAAAAACAGTGAAATGTCACTTTGAATTTTGTCTTCTTTAGAAAAGAAATTTATGTGAAAGAGGAATTGGTTTGTTTCTTTCCTTTGATTTGAAAAATTTCAAATAAGAGATGAATTTTTAAACAAATTTGTTGAACTATAGGAAGCTTTCCAGGTGGTAGAGTGGTAAAAGTATCCATCTGTCAGTGCACAAGAGAAGCCCTTTTGATCCCTGGTTCAGGAAGATCTTCTGGAATAGGAAATGGCAACCCGCTTCAGTATTCTTGCCTGGAAAATTACATGGACAGAGAAGCCTGGCAGGCTACAGTTGTCAGGGTTTCAAATAGGCAGATAAAACTAAGCAGCTGAGCACGTGTCACACACGTTGAGCTATCACTCTCACAGTCTACCCATTTAAAATGTACAATAGAGTGTTTTTTAGTGTATGCAACATAAATGCAACCACCACCACCATAGTCAATTTCAGAACATTTTCTTCACCTGAAAAAGAACCCCCTGTATCCTTTAGCTATTGCCATCCTATTCCCCTACCTTATCTTCCCAACCCTAAGCAACCATTAATCTACTTTTCATCTATATAGATTTTCCTATTCCAAGCTTTCATATGAATGGAATATTTTATGTGATCTTTAGTGACTTGCTTCTTTCACTTAGCATAATGTTTTTAAGGTTCATACAGGTTGTAGCATGTGTTCATATTTTCATTCCTTTTGTGACCAAATAATATTACGTTGTATGTATACACCACATTTTAACAATTCATCCATTGTTGGACAATTGGGTTGTTTCTACATTCTGATGAATATGAATAGTGATGCTGTAAACATTTGTGTACAAACTTTTATATGTATATATGTTTTTATTTCTCTTGCATATATACCTAAGAGTGAGATGACTGCATCACGTTGTAACTCTGTTTAGTTTTTGAGGAACTGTCAGACTGTTTTCCAAAGTGGCTGAATCATTTAACAATCTCAGCATCAGTGAATGAAGGTTCTAATTTCTCCACATCTTCAGCAAATTATCGTATTTGGTTTTCAAAATTGGGCCATTCTGATGAGTGTGAAATGGTGTCTCATGCGGCTTTGATTTGAATTTAACATTTTTATTTTTGGTTTAATGTCTATTTTTCTAATATTAGTATAACCATTCTGGCTCTCCCATAATTGCTGTTTGAATGATATATCTTTTTCCATTCTTTTGCTTTCAACCCATTTGTGTCTTGAATCTAAACTGTGTCTCCTGTATGCAATATATAGTTGTCATTTTTATCCAGTCTAACAACCTCTACCTTTGGATTGGACAGTGTAATTCATTCACAATTAATATTATTATTGATATATTTATGTCTGTTTGCCAATTTATACTTCTCTTATTTTCCCCCTCTATTTCTCCTTTATTGTTTTGTATTAAATACATATTTTAATATAATATTTTAATTTCTTAGATATTGTGATGATTGATTTTATATATCAATTTGACTGGGCCATGGGGCACACAGATATTTGGTTCTGGGTGAATCTGTGAAAGTGTTCCTGAAGTGTTAATTCAAATTAACATTTGAATTTGTAGACTGAGTAAAGCAGTTTGCCATCCCCAAAGTCAGTGGGCTTCATCCAGTCAGTTGAAAACCTCAATAAAACAAACAAGTTCAGTATGGGACAATTTGTTCTCTGTCTGCTTGACTGGCTTTAGGCTGAGACATCAGTCTTCTCCTGCCTTCTGTCTCTGACTGGCATTTCCACTATTGTCTCTCCAGGTTCTCAAACCTCAGACCTGGACTGGGTCTCCAGATTATGGCTACAAATATTCTCTGCCTCCATAATCATACAAGTCAATTCTTTATCAATTGTTTCTAGACTATTTATCTCTAGAGAGGTAGGAATAAATATAACAAATATATAGAAATATAGATAAAACTGTATGTGAATGTGAAGTCGCTCAGTCGTGTCCGACTCTGTGCGACCCCATGGACTGTAGCCCACCAGACTCCTGCATCCATGGGATTCTCCAGGCAAGAATACTGGAGTGGGTTGCCATTTATCATCTAGATAAAACTGTAGATAGATGACAAATAGATGAATAATTCGTGTCCAGTGATTATCTATCCATCAAACAAAGTTATTTTTCACAAGTGAAGGCAAAGCATAGACATTCTCAAGGAAAAAAATAGAGATTTCATTGCTAGTAGACTCGCCTTACAAGAAATATTGAAGGAAGTTCTTCAGAGTGAAAGCAAGTGATCTCAGATGTAATTAGAATCCATGCAAACAAGGAACAAAAGTAATGGTAGTTATATAATTATAACATATACTATTAATGCTCATTTTCCTCATTTATTCTCTTATTTGAAAATGAAAACAATTATAATTTGGTGGAAGGGCTTGTAACTCACCAATTGGATGGGGTAAGGAAATCATGACATGGTTAAGTTATTAATTATGCCAGTATATTATTGGCTTTTGCATTCCAGTCCCCTATAATGAAAAGGACATCTTTTTGGGGTATTAGTTCTAAAAGGTCTTGTAGGTCTTCATCGAACTGTTCAACTTCAGCTTCTTCAGCATTAATGGTTGGGGTATAGGCTTGGATTACCATGATATTGAATGGTTTGCCTTGGAAACAAACAGAAATGATTCTGTCGTTTTTGAGATTGCATCCAAGTACTGCATTTTGGACTCTTGTTGACCATGATGGCTAATCCATTTCGTCTAAGGGATTCCTGCCCACAGTAGTAGATATAATGGTCATCTGAGTTAAATTCACCCATTCCAGTCCATTTTAGTTCACTGATTCCTAAAATGTCGATGTTCACTCTTGCCATCTCTTGTTTGACCACTTCCAATTTGCCTTGATTCATGGATCTAACATTCCAGGTTCCTATGCAATATTGCTCTTTGCAGCATCAGACCTTGCTTCTATCACCAGTCACATCCACAACTGGGTATTGTTTTTGCTTTGGCTCCATCCCTTCATTCTTTCTGGAGTTATTTCTCCACTGATCTCCAGTAGCATATTGGGCACCTACTGACCTGGGGAGCTCCTCTTTCAGTATCCTATCATTTTGCCTTTTCATACTGTTCATGGAGTTATTAAGGCAAGAATACTGAAGTGGTTTGCCATTCCCTTCTCCAGTGGACCACATTCTATCAGACCTCTCTACCATAACCCATATGTCTAGGGTGGCCCCATATGGCATGGATTAGTTTCGTTGAGTTAGACAAGGCTGTGGTCCATGTGATCAGATTGGCTAGTTTTCTGTGAAAGTGTTGCACTCAATATGCCAGCAAATTTAGAAAACTCAGCAGTGGCCACTGGACTGGAAAAGATCAATTTTCGTTCCAATCCCAAAGAAAGGCAATGCTAAAGAATGCTCAAACTACCACACAATTGCACTCATCTCACACTCTAGTAAAGTAATGCTCAAAATTCTGCACGCCAGGCTTCAGCAGTACGTGAATCGTGAACTTCCAGATGTTCAAGTTGGTTTTAGAAAAGGCAGAAGAACCAGAGATCAAATTGCCAACATCCGTTGGTTCATCAAAAAAGCAAGAGAGTTCCAGAAAAACATATACTTCTGCTTTGATGACTATGCCAAAGCCTTTGACTGTGTGGATCACAATAAACTGGAAAATTCTGAAAGAGATGGGAATACCAGACCACCTGATCTGCCTCTTGAGAAACCTGTATGCAGGTCAGGAAGCAACAGTTAGAACTGGACATGGAACAACAGACTAGTTCCAAATAGGGAAAGGAGTATGTCAAGGCTGTATATTGTCACCCTGCTTATTTAACTTATATGCAGAGTACATCATGAGAAGCACTGGGCTGGAAGAAGCACAAGCTGGAATCAAGAATGCTGGGAGAAATATCAATAACCTCAGATATGCAGATGACACCACCCTTAAGGCAGAAAATGAAGAGGAACTAAAAAGCCTCTTGATGAAAGTGAAAGAGGAGAGTGAAAAAGTTGACTTAAAGCTCAGCATTCAGAAAACTAATATCATGGCATCTGGTCCCATCACTTCATGGCAAATAGATGGGAAAACCTTGGAAACTTTGTCACACTTTATTTTTCTGGGCTCCAAAATCACTGCAGATGGTGACTGCAGCCATGAAATTAAAAGACGCTTACTCCTTGGAAGGAAAGTTATGACCAACCTAGACAGCATATTCAAAAGCAGAGACATTACTTTGCCGACTAAGGTTCGTCTAGCCAAGGCTATGGTTTTTCCAGTGTTCATGTATGGATGTGACAGTAGGACTGTGAAGAAATCTGAGCACCAAAGAATTGATGCTTTTGAACTGTGGTGCTGGAGAAGACTCTTGAGAGTCCCTTGGACTGCAAGGAGATCCAACCAGTCCATCCTAAAGGAGATCAGTCCTTGGTGTTCATTGGAAGGACTGATGCTGAAGGTGAAATTCCAGTACTTTGGCCACCTCATGTGAAGAGTTGACTCATTGGAAAAGACTCTGAAGCTGGGAGGGATTGGGGGCAGGAGGAGAAGCGGATGACAGAGGATGAGATGGCATTATGGCATTACCGACTCAATGGACATGAGTTTGTGTAAACTCCGGGAGTTGGTGATGGACAGGGAGGCCTGGCGTGCTGCAATTCATGGGGTCACAAAGAGTTGGACATGATTGAGCGACTGAACTGACTGATATTATTGGCTGTATAAGATTAGTAGATATACTGTGTGTTACACAATGCCATGGAAATTGGGAAAAAGGAGTAGAGCTATATAGGAGAAACATTTCTATATATTGAAATTAAGCTAGTATGAAGGTAAAGCTGATTCTTTTACATTAATATATATGTCATAAACCCTAACATATATCATATATATGGCCAGGTTCTCCAAAGATAACCATAAGAGATAGATGCATAGATGGATATAAATAAGTATGTATTAATTTATCAGAACCAATAGAGGATAGACTTATCAATCATCTATCTCTGTATATAGTGTTACAAGCACATTTATAAATATATATAGACTACTTTATATTAATGATTTTTATTAATGCTTCATATTTATTGTGTTAAATAAAACCAGATATTTTGTTGTTGTTAAAACTTTCCTTATTTAGGGTTTTATATTTTTATTATGTAGCCACTTATCTTTTGCATATCAAAATACTCTATGTAAATGTCATTTTTTAAAATTTTTAAATGAGGTTAAATATTTTAAAATAATATAAATGGAATATAAGGGATTAAGTCAGGTTTAGAAAGCTAAAAAACTAAATGACTTCATATATGGGATGCAAAATTACTAAAGAGATATTTTTTCTATTGATAATCAGGGAAACATAGATTACAGTATGTTTAAGCCTAATGATAAAGCTGAGACTCCAGTACTTTGGCCACCTCATGCAAAGAGTTGACTCATTGGAAAAGACTCTGGTTATTGGAGGGGTTGGGGGCAGGAGGAAAAGGGGATGACAGAGGATGAGATGGAGGGGTGGCATCACTGATTTGATGAACTTGAGTCTGAGTGAACGCCGGGAGATGGTGATGGACAGGGAGGCCTGGCGTGCTGTGATTCATGGGGTCGCAAAGAGTCAGACACGACTGAGTGACTGAACTGAATTGAAGCCTAATGGTCATTACTTACAAAGTTAGATAAAGGAGCAAAGAGGAAAGAAATGTAGTAAGTTAGCAAAACAAATAAAAAGAATATAAATTCCTACAAGGAAGAAGCATAAAAAATGACAAAGCTCGGATTAAAATTTTATGAAAATAAGCAGCTTAAACTTACTTTTCAATTGTGTACTCATATTGGATAAAATACAAATGCACACATGTGTGCACAAACCATAATTCATTTCTTTTTCCATTATACAGACAATGTTAAAAAGTTATTTGAAATATTCATGATGACAAAAAATGAGGAAAGTAATACCAGCGAAAAATACTGCTGTGATAAGATTTTAATATGAATATAAACAGGTCAAGACAAAAAACATTTTGAATCAAGAAAATTCAATTTTTTCTTTGAGAGTGACCATTTAAAATGTGGAGATAATAAACATAATCTCCCAGCATCTCTCTACCAAATACAACCTGAATTGGCTGAAGTCATGTAAAATTAGAAAAATTTCTTCCTTAGTTGAAAACTAGGAAGTGATACTATCAGCTGTAGGAGATAAAAGAAAGGATTGTTACTGAAGGCTGACAAAGAATTCAAAGTGATAGCAAAGTAAATGGCAAGATATGTTATTTAGAGTTTGCTCTGTAAAACATTGATTTATTCAGGCACGTGATGCAAGTGAAAGTGGATCAGGTTCAGATCAGTAGAGTTACCCTAGAAAATCTTTTACCAGTAGAAAGCATTATATTGTATGGTAAAACTTGCACTTGCCTCTTGAGAATGGCTTTCTTAGAATTCCCCTCCATCTTGTGGGCATGTAAGAGACCAATTAATCTTCATTTTGTGACCATTTGAATTTCTTTTACTATTGTTAGTAAGTGTATATATTTGGAGTTTTTCAAGGTGGATGACACAGTCTATAATAATTTAATATTAAATTATTGTAACTGTGTATTAATCATATTTCCTTCTTGAATTATTGCTTTAGGTAGTAGAGTTCATTCATGTATTGAGTGCAACTCCAAGACATATACTTCTAATATATCATCATTAACTTGAAACATCTTTATTATCATGTAAACATACTTATTATCATGTTTTTTAAAATTTAATAAGATATTTTATCATGTCCTCAAATGACATTGCAGCATTTGATAATAGTTTATATATTATTGATTCAATAAAATGTTAAATTATATAAGCAAAAAACCCTAATATCAAACTATATTTTCTCAAAATTCATTTTAGTTATGGTTTTAACCTATTTCTAGATGTCATTAATAACATATTAATCTTTTAAATAGATGTTTACCTAAGGTTGTTACTTAGTATTTGAGAAAAAGTTAAGCTAAAATATTTTGATACCATGGTTAAATGGTATGTGAAAACTTAATTGGGGTACATTTGTATATTCTAAACGTATAAGAATATGAAAAGTTTAATGAAATAACATGAAAATTTTAATTTTCTTTGTAAATTTGAAAGCCATATCTTTAAAGCTCTCTTGTTATATTTTAATTTTGAAATTCATTCCGTAAACAACCTTTCTTAACTTTTTCAAGTCAATTTGCAGTTATTTTTAGTCATGTTGAATGTCTCAGAATAAATTTTCACAAGATATTTACTCAGTTTCTATGATTATGTCCATGCATACACAAATTATGTTCATTTACAGTATTTATTTTTACTGTTCTTGGTTTGATTAGGGATTATACTGCATATTTGAATGAGCCAACTATGGAATGTAGTTACCAGAAAATAACAGTGGATTTACTACAATTTTAAACAGGCTTGTATCATCATATTTTGTTTATCCATTATTAATTACGACTTTTAGTTATTTTTCAAAAAATTAGTTAAATGCTTTATTTCATTATAAAACCTCTGATTATTAAAGGATACAGTAGAAATATTCTCTGATTACAACTTTGATTGCATTTAATAATTTTGTTGGGCTCAAGTTTTGTGTTTTGTTTTATTTTACTTTGTAGTTTCAATTCCAAATTAAGCCAACAACTTTTAAAATTATTTTCCAACTTTTAGGAAGTTTAAAATTTCATTTCATTTAATATTTTATTATTTCAAATAAATTAATTTAATTTATTTAACTTATTATATATATATTTGACCTTCTGTTACATGAATTAGTTTTCTAGGGCTGCCATAATAAAGTACCACAGACTGTATAGCCCAACTAGCAGAAATCTATTTTCTTACAATTCTAGAGGCTAGAATCAAGGTTTCAGCAAACTGATTTCTTCTGAGGTCTCTCTCCTTAGCTTAAATGTGGATGTCTTCTCCCTAGGTCTTCACATGTCTTTCCCTCTATAATAGTCTTTCAAATTTCCTCTTCTTGCATGGATACCACTCATTTTGTGCTTTAATTATTTTTGGTGGACTTTACTATTTTTGATATATTTCCTTTGAATAATAATATCAGTAAAACTCTTTTTCAAATTAGCATTAGTATTGATAATTTTCTAATCTGAGAATGGAATCAGCACCATTATTTTGTTAACTCTGAAGTGAATGAACATATGTGTACAGTTTTAAAAAACACTTTGTCATATATAAGACTTTCATTAATATAATTTGATTGTAAATAGATTGCAACAGTACTTCTTCCAACATTTCCAATACTAAAACTAACTATAATCTTGAAAAAACATATTCTTGCTACAGATTCATTTCTGTATTGTAAAAAGCATTATTTTTAAGTGTCATCAAAATAATGTCTTTAATTATTAATTGAATTAATACACATTTAAAAATGTATTTAAATAAAATAGATTCCATATTAAATTCATGTCAACATATAAACCAACTTTTCTTTCTGTAATCTTTTTTCTTGTAATCATTATGCTCTATGGAAAAATTAGTTGATACTTGAACCTAGCTTAAAACAATTTCATAAAATAAATAAATTTTATGTAACATCTTAAAAGATTCTTTTTAGCCATAGTCTCTAAGCAAGTGTATTGAAAAATTTAACCAAGTAAAATTCATTTTGAAATTTTAATGCAGTTTTCTCTGGGGAATTGTTTTGCATATTTGGCAGAAAATCCATAGAAAAAGACATGTGGTCAGTCTGCTTAAGTGAATTTTATGAAAGAAAAAATATCTACAGAACAAATGGACTTACTAACATTTGCTATACAACTAGCAATTTAAAAAATTGAGCTCTTGTTTTAGTCAGTATTCATGTACAAATGTTTATAAGCTAGTAACTTTTAAACTGAAGGATAAAAAGTGATGAGCTATACACAGTCTGTATTACATAACAGATCTGGGCTTGACTTTCTGAACTGTTTAATATCCTATTGCATGTATAATATAAAGCAAACAGAAGCAGACTTGTATATTTTTCAAAAATTGAGGGCATTTCAGAACATCTAGTCTACCACACAGCTCTAAGAGGAAGTCCACTGTAGTCTGAGCAAGAAAATATATTTTAATTCATACGTATCACGGTGTTTGCTAATATGCTAGGTTTGGAACACAGCATCAGTAAAATGAAGGAATCTTACCATAATCGTTAGATGAGTAGAAGGAGTGATCCTGGAGGCAAACACCATTTAAAAGTTTACTGTGAAATACATACCTGAGTGTCTTTATAGCATGCTTCCTCCCATTCCATTCATTATGCTTCATATTCATTGTCAAATGATCCAACATAAAACATGAAGTAATTCTAGAATTCTGTGTGGCTCAGATTTCTATTATTTGTCATATACATTAAAAGTGTCTGAAAAATGTTTGATGGAATAACAAAAATACCTTTTAAAAACTGATCTGTTCTTAAGATGAACTTTTAAATTTTAGAACAGTTTTAAATTTATGGGAAAATTGCAAAGATAGTGCAGATATTTTTCCCCATAACTTTTAGGATATGGTATACTTGTAAATATTAAGAAAATAATATTCAGTTCAGTTCAGTTCAGTCACTCAGTCATGTCCGACTCTTTGCGACCCCTGAATCGCAGCACGCCAGGCCTCCCTGTCCATCACCAACTCCTGGAGTTCACTCAGACTCATGTCCATCGAGTTTGTGATGCCATCCAGCCATCTCATCCTCTGTCGTCCCTTCTCCTCCTGCCCCCAATCCCTCCCAGCATCAGAGTCTTTTCCAATGACTCAAATCTTCGCATGAGATGGCCAAAGTACTGGATTTCAGCTTTAGCATCATTCCTTCCAAAGAAATCCCAGGGCTGATCTCCGTCAGAATGGACTGGTTGGATTTCCTTGCAGTCCAAGGGACTCTCAAGAGTCTTCTCCAACACCACAGATCAAAAGCATCAATTATTCGCCACTCAGCTTTCTTCACAGTCCAACTGTCACATCCATACATGACTACTGGAAAACCATAGCCTTGACTAGACAGACTTTAGTCGGCAAAGAAATGTCTCTGCTTTTCAACATGCTATCTAGGTTGGTCATAACTTTCCTTCTAAGGGGTAAGTGTCTTTTAATTTCATGGCTGCAGTCACCATCTGCAGTGATTTTGGAGCCCCCCAAAATAAACTCTGACACTGTTTCCACTGTTTCCCCATCTATTTCCCATGAAGTGATGGGACCAGATGCCATGATCTTCATTTTCTGAATGTTGAGCTTTAAGCCAACTTTTTCACTCTCCTCTTTCACTTTCATCAAGAGGCTTTCTAGTTCCTCTTCACTTTCTGCCATAAGGGTGGTGTCATCTGCATATCTGAGGTTATTGAATTTCTCCCAGCAATCTTGATTCCAGCTTGTGCTTCTTCCAGTGCAGTGTTTCTCATGATGTACTCTGCATATAATTTAAATAAGCAGGGTGACAACATACAGCCTTGACGTATTCCTTTTCTTTTTTGGAACCAGTCTGTTTATCCATGTCCAGTTCTAACTGTTGCTTCCTGACCCCCATATAGGTTTCCCAAGCTGCAGGTCAGGTAGTCTGATACTGCCATCCCCTTCAGATTTTTCCACAGTTTATTGTGATCCACACAATCAAAGGCTTTGGCACAGTCAAATACAGGAGAAATAGAGATTTTTCTGGAACTCTCTTGCTTTTTCGATGATCCAGCAGATGTTGGCAATTTGGTCTCTGGTTCCTCTGCCTTTTCTAAAACCAGCTTGAACATCTGGAAGTTCACGGTTCACATACTGCTGAAGCCTGGCTTGCAGAATTTTGAGCATTACTTTACTAGCATGTGAGATGAGTGTAATTGTGCAGTAGTTTGAGCATTCTTTGGGATTGCCTTTCTTTGGGATTGGAATGAAAACTGAACTTTTCCAGTCCTGTGGCCACTGCTGAGTTTTCCAAATTTGGTGGCATATTGAGTGCAGCCTTTTCACAACATCATCTTTCAGGATTTGCAATAGCTCAACTGGAATTCCATCACCTCCACTAGCTTTGTATGTAGTGAGGCTTTCTAAGGCCCACTTGACTTCACATTCCAAGATGTCTGGCTCTAGGTGAGTGATCACCATCAGTATTATTATTAATTAAAGTCCTTATTTCATTGAAATTCCTTTAGTTTTTAACCAAATGTATGTTCCTTTATTTTTGGTATTTTATCAAGGATGCCCGATTATGTTTAGTCATTGTATTGTCCTTAGGCTTTCCTTGTTTATGATGGTTTCCCAAGACTCCCTTTATTTTTAATGATCTTGAAAGTGTGGAGAAGTACTGATCAGATATTTCATAGAATACCCCTCAATTAATATTGTGTCTGTCTTTCTTTTGATTAGACTGGATATAGGTCTTGGTAGGAAGACTACAGAAACAAACTGCCATTTTAATCATCTTGTTGCAAAGGTACTTATTGCTAACATGACATCATTTTTGATGATAAACTTGATAACAGGTTTCTATACTATAAAATTACTCTTTCTCCCCCTCTTTCCATAATGTATATTTTGGAAGAA
Organism: Ovis aries; assembly: GCF_016772045.2. Lineage (NCBI taxonomy): Eukaryota > Metazoa > Chordata > Mammalia > Artiodactyla > Bovidae > Ovis > Ovis aries. The sequence continues at coordinate 63,815,041 of NC_056062.1, read as the reverse complement.
ATCACTACATGCATTCCACCCACCCCTTGAGAGAGTATTAATATTGATAAAATTATTTTTATATTCTCCTGTGGATAGATTTGTCTATTCTTCCTTATTTTTATATATTTTAATATATTCTGTCATTTATTTATGTCAGGATGGACTCAGGGATATTTATTTCATATTGAGATTATAAATCCAATGCTACTTTATTTATTTTGTTGCTGAAATTGTTTCAGATTTGACCACTTGGAGTTCTTTAATTTGGCTAACCATTTCTCCTTGACAAATTTTCTTCTGTGCCTTTTTTTTTTTTTAACACTTCTTTACTTTCTGATCCTATAATGTTTTCTAAAGTCATCTTGCATACTTCCTTTGCCAATTTTAAAATCATCTATTTCTTCAAGAGCTCTGGTTATTTTGTGTATTTGTAATAGAGTTCTATTGCTTTGTTAAATTTTGCATTCCATTCTGGAATTCTTCTGACTTTTTACATGATTTTCTTCTTTTGTACACATAAAGGTTCATTCCTTATGCTGTAATTGTCTATGGGTTTTGAAAACTGCACAGTGACATCACTGTATTGTACAGAACAGTTTTACCACCGAAAATCTCCATTCAACCATAGACCCTGGTCCCCAAGCTCTGGAAACTGCTAAAGTCTTAAACCATTACTGTGAAAGTGAAAGTCACTCAGTCTTGTCTGACTCTTTGTGACCCCATGGACTGTATAGTCCATGGAATTCTCCATGTCAGAATACTAAAGTAGGTAGCCTTTACCTTCTTCAGGGAATCTTCCCAACCCTGGGATTGAACCCAGGTAGCCCACATTGCAGATGGATTCTTTACCAGCTAAACCACAACAGAAGCCCTAGGATACTGGAGTGGGTAGCCTATCCCTTCTCCAGCATATCTTCCTGACTCAGGAATCCAACTGGGATCTCCTGTATCACAGATGGATTCTTTACCAACTGAGCTATCAGGGAATTTGAAATGACATGCAATTGGTAATTACATACTATGTAGACTTTTCACTTACTTCACTTAGCTATGTGTATTTAAGATTTATTATTTTTTTAGTGTTTGACAGCTCATCTCTTATTATGGTTTAATGGCGTTCCATTATATACATGCATAGATTTCCAGAGTTTGCTTATTAATTCATCTGTTGAATGACCTTTTAAACTTTTAGTTGTTAGTGATTTTAAATAAACCTTCATGAAAGTTTTCAAATTTGTTAAGCAAATACCTGTTAGCATAATTGTTGGATCATTATGCTAAGACTATGTTTGGCTTTGTAACAAAATGTTAAATTCTCTTCCAAATTAACAGCATTTTGCATTCCTATCAGCAAGGAATGAGCATTCTTGTTGATCCATATTCTCATCAGCAATTGATACTGTTCAGTTCAGTTCGGTTGCTCAGTCATGTCCGACACTTTGTGACACCATGAACCACAGCATGCCAGGACTCCCTGTCCATCACCAACTCCTGGAGTTCACCCAAACCCATGTCCATTGAGCCATCCAACCATCTCATCCTCTGTTGTCTCCTCCTCCTCCTGCCCTCAATGTTTCCCAGTATCAGGGTCTTTTCAAATGAATCAGCTCTTTGCATCAGGTGGCCAAAGTACTGGAGTTTCAGCTTCAACATCAGTCCTTCCAATGAACACCCAAGACTGACCTCTTTTAAGATGGATTGGTTGGATCTCCTTGTAGTCCAAGGGACTCTCAAGAGTTTTCTCCAACACCACAGTTCAAAAGCATCAATTCTTTGGCACTCAGCTTTCTTTATAGTCCAACTCTCACATCCATACATGACCACTGGAAAAGCCATGGCCTTGACTAGATGGACCTTTGTTGGCAAAGTAATGTCTCTGCTTTTGAATATGCAGCCTAGGTTGGTCATAACTTTTCTTCCAAGGAGTAAGCATCTTTTAATTTCATGGCTGCAGTCACCATTTGCAGTGATTTTGGAGCCCAGAAAAATAAAGTCAGCCATTGTTTCCACTGTTTCCCCATCTATTTGCTATGGAGTGATGGGACCAGATGCCATGATCTTCGTTTTCTGAATGTTGACCTCTAAGCCAGCTTTTTCACTCTCACTTTCATCAAGAGGCTCTTTAGTTCTTCTTCTCTTTCTGCCATAAGGGTGATGTCATCTACATATCTGAGGTTATTGATATTTCTCCCAGCAATCTTGATTCCAGCTTGTGCTTCCTCTAGCCCAGCATTTCTCATGATGTACTCTGCATATAAGTTAAATAAGCAGGGTGACAATAAAGCCTTGATGTACTCCTTTTCCTATTTGGAACCAGTCTGTTGTTCCATGTCCACTTCTAACTGTTGCTTCCTGACCTGCATATAGGTTTCTCAAGAGGCAGGTCAGGTGGTCTGGTATTGATACTGTTAGTTTTTAGAATTTTATCCATTCATATTAGTTGTGTAGTGGTACTCACTTTTTTACTTTGCAGTTCTGTGTATATATATAGATAAAATGCTGAACTTCTTCTTTTATATTTATTCATCACCTGTATATTTTCTTTGCCTGGTCTTTTTGATCTTTTCTTTGGATATATAGGGGCTTCCCAGGTGGCATTAGTGGTAAAGAACCTGCCTGCTAATGCCAAGTTGGGTTCAATCCCTGGGTCAGAAAGATACCCTGGAGATTTAATCAGATTGTTAGTTTCTTATTTTAAAATTTTAGTATTATTTTTATATTTTTTATACAAATCCTTTATCATATATGTGTTTTACAAATATTTTCTCTGAGTCTTTGAATTGGGTTTTAATTCTCCTAACAGGGTCTTTCACAGAGCAGAAGTTTTAAATTTTAATAAGGTACAACTTAATGTATTTTTAATATGTGGGTTTTACTTATCTATGCCATCAGAGCCAAGGTCATTTAGGTTTCCTCCTATGCTATCTTCCAAAAGTTTTATCATTTTGTGCTTACATTTAGATTGTGGTCAATTTTAAATTGATTTTTATAAAAAATACAAGATTTGTGAGTTGGTTTATATTTTTGCACAAGAAATCCAATTGTTCCAGTACCATTTATTGAAAGGACTATCTTTTCTTTATTCAGTAGCCTTTTTTCATTTGTAAAAATCAACTTATAAAATTTGTGGGAATCTATTTTTCAGCTCTATATCTTGTTGCATTGATATATGTGTCTCTTCTTTTGCCAATATATGCTGTTTTGATTACTGTTGCTTAATAGTAAGTATTGCACTTGAGTAATGTGAGTTTTCTAGCTTTGTTCTTCTTATTTAGTATTGTGTTGGCCATTCTAGATCTTTTTCCTTTCACATAAACTTTAGAATAATTTTGTCAATATCTTCAAAAGAGCTTTGTGGAATTTTGATTGAGATTGTGTTGACTTTGCAACTTGAGTTTGGCAGACTGAGGCCTAATAATTCAATTTTGCAATTCAAGATATTTATGCCTCATATATATGTGTGTATGTATTTCATATATGTACATATATATGGAATTAAATTACAAGCAGTATTAATACAAGAACTTAAACTACTTAGTCATGGTTATAAAATAAAAAAGAACAAAGTGGCACAACAAGTTCTAAAGCAAGAGAACAGAAAAATGACCCTTTTCAGAAGACTATATATTTACATCAATAACATTCAATTTATTTCACACTTCTAAATATATAATATTTAGTATCTTAATTATAATCACCTATAGTTAATAATTAACAGCCAGAAAAAAGGGACAATGAAAACAAATAAAAGCTTTGAAGCTGTGTTTAAAACTCCTTTATCTTTTTTCTTCATTTTCGCCTATGTTATTACTTAATTATTATCTGAGGTAACCTTAATATTGAACTCAAATTTTTGCTAAGAACCTTTAAGAATATGAATATATTTCTTACCTTTTTCTAACTAAAACAAAAATTAGAGTGCTGCTGCTAAGTCACTTCAGTCGTGTCCGATTCTGTGCGACCCCATAGATGGCAGCCCACCAGGCTTCCCCGTCCCTGGGATTCTCCAGGCAAGAACACTGGAGTGGGCTGCCATTTCCTTCTCCAATGCATGAAAGTGAAAACTGAAAGTGAAGTCGCTCGGTCATGTCCGACTCTTAGCGACCCCATGGGCTGCAGCCTACCAGGCTCCTCTGTCCATGGGATTTTCCAGGCAAGAGTACTGGAGTGGGGTGCCACTACCTTCTCCATTAGAGTGCTAGAAAGTACAATTAAATTAATATGTAGGAACATCAAAGGTTCTAAAACAATACTCCAAAGTTTAAGTGGAATAATGACTTAAATCTACATTTTTGCATTACTGTGATGTTTCATGAGATTTAATTCACAAAGAACACTGATAAAGTTGTCTCATTTATGTTCATGTTCCATTTGCATATGTCTCAAAGTCTTTGTATGTACATTTAGACTCTTCAAATGTTTTAACATACACATAAAATCAACATATTCAGTAAGTTATTTTTATGAGATCAATTGCAAATTTTCAGCAATTTGCATAAATTAAGGCATGCCATCTCTGCATGCTTGACTTTGCATTCTGTGGGAGCCAGTTGCATGACTTCATCAGAGAAGGAACACAGGATATTATCTGGGCAAACTGGTGAAGAGAATGTAGTTATGGTTTGCCAAGTTTCAAAAGTCATTGGTTGTTGTCTTATTTTGCCCTTGGTGCGGGCACAGTAACTGCATGGAGTTACACATCTACACTGACAAAACTCTCCCATGAATTAGCTACTCCACATTCACTGTCTGCTTGATGGCATGTAATACCAAAGTCTAGTGTTTTGCTTATCAAATTATTATCTTCACTCTCACAGGAAACTTACTTTACCAGAAAGTATTTGAGTTGTGATAGGAGTGAAAATGGAGTCACTTCCATTAAATGTACTAACTTCTTGCATAGAAGGCACTCTTAAACTGCATTAGGAATGAAACACAGCTGACGACCTCTTTCAAGCGCTCAGTCAGCATTTGTAGCAAGTTTGCATCTTCTCTCATGTTGCTCTTGAACTCTTGCCTCCTGGGTTTACAGAGAGACACTTTTGTCAGCTCCCACTCAGTTCATTTTTGAGACATTTCACCTATATTTGAATAGTCTTATATTGAAAGAAGGTATATGCATTTATATACATTGACCCTGTCCAGTATAGATATAGTAGTTTTAAACCATATTTTTAAAATCTATAAAAACAGAAAACTTTTAGAATTAAGACTTGTGAGCTGAGAAAGTATTCATATTCTTGGTCAATCCTTCCTCCCCTACTTTTCATCACATCCCCAGTTAGCTTCAGCCCAGAGAAGTCATTTCCCCCTCACCAAATTTTGTCAGAAATGATATCAACATGATTGTAAGACCATATTAATTCTATATACTAGGAATCTTGGACAGATCAAAAGTTTCGGTGTATATTTATTAAATTTACATTTAGGTGCCATGACTCTTGCTTATTTTTGTTTCTTCAGTTATGTGGAAATGTTTTTGTTCAATAACTGTGGACTCTTAGGATGATGCCCTTTTTTGGGGGAGGGAGCAGAGATCCTAATTGTTCTCTAATGAGTGGGATGGTTCTGAACTATAATGAAATATAGTACTCAGAATGGCAACAATGCCATCTTATTCCTGACCAGATCCCATACATATTATGCACAAGATTTTAATCAGAAGTTTCAAAATGCAACAGTCGTTGCCTACTCTTAACAATTCAAGTTTTCTGTCTCTACTAAGTACTTTTATATTTGTGCTTGGAGGCTACCCCTGTTCTAATTAGAAAATTAGTTCTAATACTCAGACTTATGAATACCATTATTTATAACCCAATTAGCTTGCACATATCACAGTGCTCCAAGGTCACTGCTCTCATTTCAGCCTGTCTGTTAAAGCAGCAAGATTAGCTCACGCATCTACTCACAATTAAAAGTGATAGCAAAGCTTTAACTTGTTTTGTCTTCTTTTTGTGATCTGATCCCCTCATCCTCTTTTTATCCTCCTTGCAGTTAGAACTGCATCAATATAAGAGAAAACACTTTTCAGCTCCTTTCTTAAACTTTCCCATATGAAATACTTCAGCCATTTGCAAATGCATGCCTCAAAAGTTGCTACCTGCCAGCCTGGGGCTTGCAAGGCCCAAGGACCTCAGCCTCTCACAGCAGCACCATTAGAGTCGTCTTCCTTCCAGCCACATGGGCCACAGTTTTAGTATCAGCTTCCTTGCCAGCCAGACATCTAACTTTGTGGTTTTCCATTTCTTTCTCTTTTGTTACACCTCAGGTGCCTCTTCTATTGAGCCAATAGATGCCACAGGGAAATTATACATTTTGCTTACTTCGGATTCTAGGTGCTTTTTTTTTTAACCAGTTGGCCAAAGAGCCCAGAGAGAAGGGAAGGGAAAAGAAGGAAAAGAGAACACACTTTTACAACTGTTCTTCCCAGTTTTCCAAATACAGAGCCTTTGTTGCCTGGTGCAAGAATGGTTAAAAATATGATCGTTTGTTTTTCTACAATCATATCTTTCAAGGCTTTTCCCCCACAAATATCCCAAAAAGTCAGTAAACCAGAATGTGATGCTTTATATTAATATTAAATTTACTTTAGGCATCAGTCCCCAGGGCTTCCATTGTAAGGATAGTGACAGAAACTTGGCCAGACTCAACCAAAAGATGTAAGTCCTTTGATGTACACAAAATTGCTACTCAAAGCCAGAGATACAATAGTAGTCTCAGTCAAAATGACAAACTTCTCTGATTTTCAAATCCCTTTCAGTAGTGCCCAGTGCCACCCCTGGGCACTAAATAGAGTAGTAGCCCACTACCCTTTATGTAGAACATGGTCTGCCGTTTTTATGCATTCAAGATACGTTCCTAGATTATAAGTGTTACCCCTGTTTGTCAACCAAAAGCACATAACTTTCAACAACTCAAGTACATTCCTTGAACTTTATTAGGGAGGTGCGAATTTGTTTGCTCTTCCAGGCTTTAGGCTTCCTTGAAGTCTATTCTGTAGATAATTGGCTCCAAGTTCTAACTACCATTGGAAAGAAGTTTCAACAAGAATTACATTCATAGTGTCATTAATCACTTTTAGAATATCGTTACCAAAATTAGAATTATTACTGCTAAGTAACAGAGCACATCGGACTGATTATATTCTTTGCAGTCAAAGATGGAGAAGCTCTATACAGTCAGCAAAAACAAGACCAGGAACTGACTGTAGCTCAGATCATGAACTCCTTATAGCCAAATTCAGACTTAAATTGAAGACAGTAGGGAAAACCACTGGACGATTCAGATATGACCTAAATCAAATCATTTACTATTATACAGTGGAAGTGAGAAATAGATTTAAGGGACTAGATCTGATATATGGACAGAGGTTCGTGACATTGTTCAGGAGATAGGGATCAAGACCATCCCAAAGAAAAAGAAATGCAAAAAAAGCAAAATGACTGTCTGAGGAAGCCTTACAAATAGCTGAGAAAAGAAGAGAAGTGAAAAGCAAAGAAGAAAAGGAAATATGTTCCCATTTGAATGCAGAGTTCCAAAGAATAACAAGGAGAGATAAGAAAGCCTTCCTCAGTGATCAGTGCAAAGAAAGAGAGGAAAACAATAGAATGGGAAAGACTAGAGATCTCTGCAAGAAAATTAGAGATACCAAGGGAATATTTCATGCAAAGATGGGCTCAGTAAAGGACTAAAATGGTATGGACCTAACAAAAGCAGAAGATATTAAGAAGAGGTGGCAAGAATACACAGAAGAACTGTACAAAAAAGATCTTCATGACCCTGATAATCATGATGGTGTGATTACTCAACTAGAGCCAGACATCCTGGAATGTGTAGTCAAGTGGGCCTTAGGAAGAATCACTGTGAACAAAGCTAGTAGAGGTGATGGCATTCCAGTTGAGCCAAAGGATCATGATGATGATGTATGAAAGTGCTAATAGATGATGCTGTGAAAGTGCTGCACTCAATATGCCAGCATATTTGGAAAAATAAGCAGTGGCTACAGGACTGGAAAATTTCAGTTTTCATTCCAATCCTGAAGAGGCAATGTCAAAGAGTGCTCAAACTACCACACAATTACACTCATCTCACATGCTAGTAATGTAATGCTGAAAACTTTCCAAGCCAGGCTTCAACAATATGTGAACCATGAACTTCCAGATGTTCAAGCTGGTTTTAGAAAAGATAGAGGAATCAGAGATCAAATTGCCAATATCTGCTGGATCATTGAAAAAGCAAGAGAGTTCCAGAAAACATCGTTTCTGTGTTACTGACTAGGCCAAAGCCTTTGACTTTGTGGATCACAATAAACCGTGGATAAATTCTTCAAGAGATGGGACTACCAGATCACCTGACCTGCCTCTTGAGAAATCTGTATGCAGGTCAGGAAGCAACAATTAGAACTGGACATGGAACAACAGACTGGTTCCAAATCGGGAAAAGAATACGTCAAGGCTGTATATTGTCACCCTGCTTATTTAACTTATATGCAGAGTACATCATGAGAAATGCTGGGCTGGATGAAGCACAAGCTGTAATCAAGATTGCCAGGAGAAATATCAATAACCTCAGATATGCAGATGACACCACCTTATGGCAGAAAGTGAAGAACTAAAGAGCCTCTTGATGAAAGTGAAAGAGGAGAGTGAAAAAGTTTGCTTAAAACTCAACATTCAGAAAACTAAGATCATGGCATCCAGTCCCATCACGCCATGGCAAATAGATGGGGAGACAGCCAAAATAGTGGCAGACTTTATGTTTTGGGGCTCCAAAATCACTGGAGATGGTGATTTCAGCCATGAAATTAAAAGATGCTTACTGCTTAGAAGGGAAGTTATGACCAACCTGGACAGCATATTAAAAAGCAGAAACATTACTTTGCCAACAAAGGTCCATCTAGTCAAGGCTATTGTTTTTCCAGTAGTCATGTATGGATGTGAGAGTTGGACTATGAAGCCGAGCACTGAAGAATTGATGCTTTTGAATTGTGGTGTTGGAGAAGACTCTTGTGAGTCCGTTGTATTGCAAGGAGATTCAACCAGTCCATCCTAAAGGAAATCAGTTATGAATATTCATTGGAAGGACTGATATTGAAGCTGAAACTCCAGTACTTTGGCCACTTGATGCGAAGAACTGACTCATTTGAAAAGACCCTGATGCTGGGAAAGATTGAAGACTGAAGGAGAAGGGATGAAGGAGGATGAGAATGTTGGGTGGCACCGCTGAATCAATGGACATGAGTCTGAGTAAACTCCGGGAGTTCGTGATGGACAGGAAAGCCTGGCGTGCTGCAGTCCATGGGGTCACAGAGAGTTGAACACAACTGAGTGGCTGTACTGAACTGAACTGAATAGAGCATTTAAACAGTACGCTGGAGATTATGCTCCTTGAGATTGGATCTTCCACAAAATAATATGTGAAGTTTTATCTAACCAAGTTAGAGAGAAATTGGTAACACATTATTTGAAGAAGAATCCAACCAAATGCAATTCTGGGAAAAAACAGTATCTATAATATATCTATAATTTGAGACTCTAGGTTTTTAAGTAACTAAAACTTAAGCGTCATGGTATATCCAAATGGCTTTCTTAAGGACATTTCTAGCTATATTTGCATGTATCTTTGAAGGTATGCCTTTTTTTGAAAGTCGAGGTGTTTTTTTCTGGTTGAAGAACAATGCTGCCAGTCCTTTCTTTTCTTTTTTTTGAAAAAAAATTTTATTTTTACTTTATTTTACTTTACAATACTATATTGGTTTTGCCATACATTGACATGAATCCACCATGGGTGTACATGCGATCCCAAACATGAACCCCCCTCCCACCTCCCTCCCCACAACATCCCTCTGGGTCATCCGAATGTCAATGCTATCACCTGTTGATAGGATGATTATAACCTTATCTTGCCTTGTCACCTATACAGTTGTCTCCCTCCAAAACTATTGCTGCAAATGATCTGTTATTCATCTGCCCAGTGTAGCATGTAAGACTTCTACTCTGCTTTCTTATTGTAAGGTTAGGTCATAAGGTTGTTCATGCAAAACACATTACTTAGTTTCTTTAAGAATTCTTTATTTTTATTTAATGTTATTATACTCATATTGAGAATTACATAGAAATAATCAGATGGAGATTACTACCATGTTTGCTGTTAAATATCTCTTGGGCACAAACGGAAGTTGAAGTTATCCATTAAGTTTTCCTGCTTAATATTCCTTAGAATTAAGTAGCAGAAAAATAACTGTTGAGAACTTGCATAATTACTCATTATTTACAATAGAAGTAATATAATTTTCTATATCCTTTTTGGGAGCTTCCCAAGTGGTGCTAGTGGTACAGAACCTGCATGCCAATGCAGGAGACACAAGAGTCACGGGTTCTATCCCTGGGTTGGTGAAGATCCCCTGGAGGAGGGCATGGCAACCCACTGCAGGATTCTTACCTGCAGATACCTGCAGAATCCCATGGACAGAGAAACCTGGCGGGTTGTATTCCATAGGATCGTAAAAAGTTGGACAAGACAGAAGTGACTTAGTTGCATGCATATCTTTTTCATCATTCTAACTTTCAGGTAATATACAGTACAAATATTTATTTCTATATAACAGTGATCACAAAGAACAATCATTTTATTTTCTCTCAAATCTATGGGTTGACTGTATGGTTCTTCTATAAGCCTTGCTTAAGTTTGTCATGTCCAGGTGTTTAGCTAGGGGTTAAGCTAGGCTGAGAGGGTCACTGCAACTGCTTTATGGGTTATAGGTTTGGCCTCTGTTTAGCCTTCCCTTCACTTAGAAAAATTGTATTAAAATGCTCAATCATAGCATTATCCCTACTTCCTGATTGCATCAAACATAGAACAAAGCCTTTCTTCCTTAGACTTGTCCCAAAGCTACCTAATACAGGATCAAATCCTATAATCCATTTTTTATAAGACCCTCTTACTGAGATGCCCTGTTATTCCTTTTTGAGCGGTGTTTGTCCTGGCTACCATGAGTCATAAAACAAGTTGTTTAACTCTGGGTATGTTCCTAGTGGTCTTTGGCTAAAAGCACTGGTACTGTATTCAACAGGAAGGGAAGATCATGAACATGTACTACGAATGTGGGCAATTCTAGATATTACAGATGCTAAAAAAAAAACAAAACAAACAAAAAAAAACCTCTCTATTCTCAGAAACTTAACATTGTAATAGATGGAGAATAATAAGATAATGAGCAATTTCAGTACAATATGATATAAGCCTCAGTAAGAGCATTGAGGAAAAGTTTCTAATATTGCCTATCAAGTGTTATTAATAAAGTTGCAAGGCTAAACAAAAACACTGAAGTACTAAATTCAGGTTTTAAATATATAGTTGGTTTCCTTTTCCCAGCAGCATGCTCACAGATTCAACCTTGGGGCACCAAGGGAGTAGGCAGTGATTAGTGATGTGAAGATGTCTCATATTTCCCTTCATGAAGATGCATCTGTTTGCTACACTGTGTCTGAGAATTTTCTCCTCTCATAATTAGGGTTTATATACAAGTGCTGTTTATTTCGTCCTCATTGATCATGTTTCATAATAGAATAGTTTGTCTTACCCAATGTTTAGTTCTAGCTTATGTACCAATAGCATCTACTGGATTATTTTTTTTTTTAATTTTAGTTTTTTATTTTTTAAATTTTAAAATATTTAATTCTTACATGCATTCCCAAACATGAACCCCCTCCCACCTCCCTCCCCATAACATCTTTCTGGGTCATCCCCATGCACCAGCCCCAAGCATGCTGCATCCTGCGTCAGACATAGACTGGCGATTCAATTCACATGATAGTATACATGTTAGAATGTCATTCTCCCAAATCATCCCACCCTCTCCCTCTCCCTCTGAGTCCAAAAGTCCGTTATACACATCTGTGTCTCTTTCCCTGTCTTGCATACAGGGTCGTCATTGCTATCTTCCTAAATTCCATATATATGTGTTAGTATACTGTATTGGTGTTTTTCTTTCTGGCTTACTTCACTCTGTATAATCGGCTCCAGTTTCATCCATCTCATCAGAACTGATTCAAATGAATTCTTTTTAACTGCTGAGTAATACTCCATTGTGTATATGTACCACAACTTTCTTATCCATTCATCTGCTGATGGACATCTAGGTTGTTTCCATGTCCTGGCTATTATAAACAGTGCTGCGATGAACATTGGGGTACATGTGTCTCTTTCAATTCTGGTTTCCTCGGTGTGTATGCCCAGCAGTGGGATTGCTGGGTCATAAGGTAGTTCTATTTGCAATTTTTAAGGAATCTCCACACTGTTCTCCATAGTGGCTGTACTAGTTTGCATTCCCACCAACAGTGTAGGAGGGTTCCCTTTTCTCCACACCCTCTCCAGCATTTATTGCTTGCAGATTTTTGGATCGCAGCCATTCTGACTGGTGTGAAGTGGAACCTCATTGTGGTTTTGATTTGCATTTCTCTAATAATGAGTGATGTTGAGCATCTTTTCATGTGTTTGTTAGCCATCCGTATGTCTTCTTTGGAGAAATGTCTATTTAGTTCTTTGGCCCATTTTTTGATTGGGTCGTTTATTTTTCTGGAATTGAGCTGCAGAAGTTGCTTGTATATTTTTGAGATTAGTTGTTTGTCAGTTGCTTCATTTGCTATTATTTTCTCCCATTCAGAAGGCTGTCTTTTCACCTTGCTTATATTTTCCTTTGTTGTGCAGAAGCTTTTAATTTTAATTAGATCCCATTTGTTTATTTTTGCTTTTATTTCCAGAATTCTGGGAGGTGGATCATAGAGGATCCTGCTGTGATTTATGTCTGAGAGACCAGAAAATTACTAGAGCTAATCAATGAATATAGTAAAGTTGCAGGATATAAAATCAACACACAGAAATCCCTTGCATTCCTATACACGAATAATGAGAAAGTAGAAAAAGAAATTAAGGAAACAATTCCATTCACCATTGCAACGAAAAGAATAAAATACTTAGGAATATATCTACCTAAAGAAACTAAAGACCTATATATAGAAAACTATAAAACACTGATGAAAGAAATCAAAGAGGACACTAATAGATGGAGAAATATACCATGTTCATGGATCGGAAGAATCAATATAGTGAAAATGAGTATACTACCCAAAGCAATTTACAAATTCAATGCAATCCCTATCAAGCTACCAGCCACATTTTTCACAGAACTAGAACAAATAATTTCAAGATTTGTATGGAAATACAAAAAACCTCGAATAGCCAAAGCAATCTTGAGAAAGAAGAATGGAACTGGAGGAATCAACTTGCCTGACTTCAGGCTCTACTACAAAGCCACAGTCATCAAGACAGTATGGTACTGGCACAAAGACAGACATATAGATCAATGGAACAAAATAGAAAGCCCAGAGATAAATCCACACACATATGGACACCTTATCTTTGACAAAGGAGGCAAGAATATACAATGGAGTAAAGACAATCTCTTTAACAAGTGGTGCTGGGAAAACTGGTCAACCACTTGTAAAAAAATGAAACTAGATCACTTTCTAACACCGCATACAAAAATAAACTCAAAATGGATTAACGATCTAAATGTAAGATCAGAAACTATAAAACTCCTAGAGGAGAACATAGGCAAAACACTCTCAGACATAAATCACAGCAGGATCCTCTATGATCCACCTCCCAGAATTCTGGATTATTTTTATAATTTTTAATTAATCAAGATTTAAAGGGTATTACTAGATTTAAACTGTCAGTCCCAGAATTTTGTTGTCATTGATGTTGTTGTTTTCTTTTTAGGACTATTTATTTATTTATTTTTCCTTTTAAAAAAGATGCTGATTTGTACTGATGGATTTTTCTTGCTGATGTTAACATTCATTATTTTCTAAAAATCCACCTTAACTGAATTTCCATTGTGCATGTGTATTTCCAATGGTTAAATGATGCATATCCCCGATGGTAAATGATATGTGACATTTACTTCTTCAAAACTTACAATAAACTTTTGATTTCACTTAAGAAAAGAAAATAGCAAGAAGAAAATTCACTTTAGTTTAAATGCTTTAAACATTATTTAAAATGTTTTAGTCACATGTATTTGATTTTTAAAAATTCTAGTAGTCAGAGATAATCATTCATTGGCATGCTAATTTGTGTTAACAGTACAATTTTATATTTCCATATCTTCCTTTTTTAATCCTGATTTCTCTTAATAAGAAAGCTAAATATCATGAATAATAAATCTATAGGCAGGTGATCATGCAGGCACACATGTTCTCTGTAGAAACAGTAAGAATGATTTCCCTCTATAGATATAAGATTCTGGAATATATTTTTTTCTTTTTAAATAAAGATAGGAAGATTGATCATTGGAAAGTAACTTAGTAATAAACATATCTACTGAAAACATGTTATGGATGAGATAAAGAACTGTTTTATGCTTTATTTATTAATTTCTACACTGATTTATTCAGTATTTGTTAGGGTTACTATGTACTACTTATGGTTATAAGTGAATCAGACAAGACTTTTTGTTCCCTAGGCATTCAAAATTAATTAGAGAAGGTAAAAATGGATCACCTACCACACAGAATTATGTTAAAAGCTCTATGGAGAGATAAACATGGATTCTTAGACTGAGTAATGTTATCCAAGAGGAGTTTGGGAAAAGTGAAAGGTGAGAAGTTAGATTCACAAAGAGATATAGGCATCTCAGGGAGAATAAACACCACATGCACAATTATGGAAATGACAAAGAGAGGATATACTTGGGAAATTCAAGCACTTGTGTATGACTGGAGCATAGGAAACATGAAGTAGGAAAGGTATTTATGGATCAAATCATGAAGGAAATTTCATTTATACTAAAATTATCTTTATTAAAGGAGAGTCACTAAAGCATTTCAGTCAAATAGATGACACCCTTATATCTAGATGTTTAAAATTCATATCATGCTGTAGGATGAAAGCCCCAATAACAGGAGTAGGGAATCCTAGTTAAGTACTCATTATAATTAGCAAAGGAATAAAGTGGGTCTGAAGGTCAGTTTTCATTCCAATTCCAAAGAAAGGCAATGTCAAAGAATGCTCAAACTACCGCACAATAGCACTCATCTCACACACTAGTAAAGTAATGCTCAACATTCTCCAAGCCAGGCTTCAGCAATACGTGAACCGTGAATTTCCAGATGTTCAAGCTGGTTTTAGAAAAGGCAGAGGAACCAGAGATCAAATTGCCAACATCCGCTGGATCATGGAAAAAGCAAGAGAGTTCCAAAAAAACCCAACTATTTCTGCTTTATTGACTATGCCAAAGCCTTTGACTGTGTGGATCACAATAAACTGTGGAAAATTCTGAGAGAGATGGGAATACCAGACCACCTGACTTGCCTCTTGATAAATCTGTATGCAGGTTAGGAAGCAACAGTTAGAACTGGACATGGAACAACAGACTGGTTTCAAATAGGAAAAGGAGTACATCAAGGCTGTATATTGTCACCCTGCTTATTCAATTTATATGCAGAATGCATCATGAGAAACGCTGGACTGGAAGAAACACAAGCTGGAATCAAGATTACTGGGAGAAATATCAATAAGCTTAGATATGCAGATGACACCACGCTTATGGCAGAAAGTGAAGAGGAACTAAAAAGCCTCTTGATGAAAGTGAAAGTGGAGAGTGAAAAAGTTGGCCTAAAGGTCAACATTCAGAAAACGAAGATCATGGCATCTGGTCCCATCACTTCATGGCAAATAGGTGGGGAAACAGTGGAAACAGTGTCAGACCTTATTTTTTGGGGCTCCAAAATCACTGCAGATGGTGATTGCAGCCATGAAATTAAAAGACGCTTACTCCTTGGAAGAAAAGTTATGACCAACCTAGACAGCATATTCAAAAGCAGAGACATTACTTTGCCGACTAAGGCCCATCTAGTCAAGGCTATGGTTTTTCCAGTAGTCATTTATGGATGTGAGAGCTAGACTGTGAAGAAGGCTGAGTGCCAAAGAATTGATGCTTTTGAACTGTGGTGTTGGAGAAGACTCTTGAGAGTCCCTTGGACTGCAAGGAGATCCAACCAGTCCATTCTGAAGGAGATCAGCCCTAGGATTTCTTTGGAAGGAATGATGCTAAAGCTGAAACTCCAGTACTTCGGCCACCTCATGTGAAGAGTTGACTCGTTGGAAAAGGCTCTGATGCTGGGAGGGATTGGGGGCAGGAGGAGAAGGGGACAACAGAGGATGAGATGGCTGGATGGCATCATGGACTCGATGGACGTGAGTCTGAGTGAACTCTGGGGGTTGGTGATGGACAGGGAGGGAGGCCTGGCGTGCTGCGATTCTTGGGGTTGCAAAGAGTCGGACACGACTGAGTGACTGAACTGAACTGAAGTGAACCCAAATAGAGCAAATATGAAAGAATAGAAAGGATTTGTGATGTATTTAGGAAGAAAAATGGATACCATTTAGAAACCCCTTGAATAGAATAGATAAGGGAGAGGAAGGCTCTCTCATTTTCAGGGGATTAATGAGATGAATGATCATGATTCATAAAAGAAGAAATCATGATCTAGAGAAGTGGTCTCCAACCTTTTTTGGTGCCAGTGACTGGTTTTGTGGGAGACAATTTTTTCTATGAACCAGTTTGGGTTGTGTGGTTCAGGTGGTAATGCAGGTGATGGAGATCTCTGCCACCCACTGGTCACTTCCTGCTGTGTGGCCGAGTTCCTAACAGGCCATAGACCAGTACCAGTCCGAGGCCCGGAAGTTGCGGACCTGTGATATAGAGAATAGGAAATGAGAAAATCAATTTGGACACATTGACTTTATATTATTATGGAATGGGCCCTAGTGAAGATCTATCAGGCAATTAGAAATGCTCGCTTCAGCTTCATCAGAAAGTCTTATAACTTGGCATATAACTTCTTATACCCATGAAAAAGACTTATAACTTGTGTAAAAACACTCAGTTGTGACAGAATCCAGCATTACCTCTCCCATCTCTCATTCTCTGATTCCTTTCGTAAACTGGATTTATTGGCTCTCAATTGTGTTTTTCTCCTTCATACCAATAGCTATTCAAATCTTGAAATGTCCATTTACTTTCATTAAACTGGTCAGGTTTTTGTTGTTTTTTGTTTTGATCACAGAAACAGTTTCTCTGACAGGGTTAGACAAACAGCATGTGCATGCTGTTGCTCAGTTGTGTCCAGCTTTGCGACCCCATGGTCTGCTGCCCACCAGGTCCTCTGTCCATGGAATTTTCCAGGCAAGAATATTAAAATGGATTGCCATTTCCTATTCCAGGGGATCTTCCTGACCCAGGAATCAAACCCATGTCTTCTGCATCTCCTGCACTGGCAGGTGGATTCTTTCTCACTGAATCACCTGGGAAGCCCTAGACAAACAGTAGACACTCCATAAATATTTGTTAAATTCCCTCTATTTGTTTTTCCTCTCTGTTCCCCGCCCTCCCTTTCTTTCTTCATTCTTTGCCTTCCTTTATCTCTAGCCTTCTTTTCATCCTTCCTCTTTTCCTCTTATCCTGCCTTCTTTTCTTCCTTTCCTTTTTTATCTCTCCTTCCCTCCCTCCTTCTTTCATTATTATTTTTGTAAATATTTACCAAGTATCTACCATGTGACAGTGTTAGTTATATACTGGGCAACATCACAGATGTAGTCCTTGATTTCTAATCTAAATTGTTATAAGTTCTATGGAGGAAATTAAAAAGATAAAGGCTTTATGTGCTTGTGCTAAGTTGCTTCAGTTGTGTTTGACTCTTTGTGATGCTCAGACTGCAGCTTGCCAGGCTCTTCTGTCTATGGGATTCTCCAGGCAAGAAGAATGGAGTGGATTGCCATGCCCTCCTCCAGGGGATCTTCCTTTACACACAGTATTTCCATTCAAAGCTTTATGCTACTTAGAGAGCATTTAATAAATTTATACTGAATAAATGAAAAATTAATTAATTAAGAGATGAATGAATAATAAGTAAATAACTAGAGAATAGGTCTTCTTAGTTCAGTAAAGTTCCAATTATAACTTGAATTATAGAACAAGAAAAAAAAGTACCTTTTTGTACTCTGAAGTCTAGGCTAACTTGAAAAATTATATCAATGCTGTGAATGCAGTACTTCACTGAAATTGCTCTTAAGATTTCCAATCAAATTTATTTTTGTTGTAGCATCTGTATATTTCACACCATCCCTGCCATGTAAAGCACATTTAGATGATTTCTAAAATAGCCTATGCAAGAAACTTCCTCTCATATAATTTTATTTACTTTCTTCATGTAATTTCTCATGAACTAACATGTTTTTTAAGCACTAATTTTTTTTTCTCTATTTCTGTGTTATCCCAACTAGAATGCAAACTTCAAAAAGACAGGAACGTTATTTCTTCTAGCTTTTGGATTGCTAGATTCTTAATAAATTTAGTTGAATGAATAAATAAATGATTATGAATCATAATTTAAAATCCCTTATAAATGTTTTAGAGGTTTTAAATTAACAATAACAATAACACAGAAAGACTTTATTTGTGCTGTATTGTTCTATTACCAAGGGATTTTTTGTGTTTTTCAAGTCATGATTCCTTTCAAGGATGTAAATTTACACCATGTTGACAACATTCTGGTGTTGTAGTGTTCAAATGGCAGATTCAGGGATAAACATTAAATTCCTTTATGAACATTTATATATATATAAATATTCAATTTTTTCAAGGTCTTATTTTGGTATCTGACTGAATAGTGTAGGCACATTTTTAGTTTGAAATCTAGAATTAATATTAAATGTTTCTCAGGCAATATTTCTTTACAATAAACATATATTCATGATCCAGCTTTTTTTTCTTTGCCTTATTCCTCCAACAAAGCGTCTAGGTCTTGCAGTTATATTTTCACAATACAGGGTTTTCAAACAACTTTTTTCTTTCCTGAAACTCTTTTCTTAACAGAAAACTTTGATCTGAAGACCCTTACTCAGAATTCACTAGGACCTCTTGGGGTCACAAAACATGCATTGAGCTCAATTCAGAGTTCCTCAATTTGTGTTAGAAAGAGGTTTAAAAATCTCATGGCCAGATATAAACTTAGAATCAATATAGCCACTTTCTGCTTTTGTGATATTTCAACTATTTTGGTAGCTCACAGTAATATATTTAACTACTTTCCATATTGGTTTACAACTTGTCTATAAGGATTACTGATTATATATATTTGCAAACCTTGAAGGCCAAATAAAAAATTATAGGAAGCTCTTAGTAGTAATGATAAGCGTATGCCTATTCTGCTTGGGTCAGCTATGAGAGCTTTGGGTTTTTGTGTAAATTAGAAAGGCCAGCCAAGGGTCTGGAAAAAATTGCAAAGATTGTTTTATCATCAGAGTTTCAATCATTTTTGAATATTATATTAAGTTTTCTTTGTTAATAATTAATTCCAAATTTTTCCTTTCCCAATTCACTAATCAAAATTCCCCAAATTACTTTGTGCTATTCATTTTATGCCTTGTAACTAATATAGTTCCTCCATAAAATATTTTGCAGAGAAAAAATTTCTAATAGCTACTAATGGCAGTTATAGTCATTGGCAGCCAAATCCACACATTAGTTCCAGTAGCAAAATGAAAGCATGAGGTCACAATCTCTTTCTTCTTTTTTGTGTTTTCTTATAGAAGATTGTAGGAAATGTTTCCATGACTGTCTTGATTTTATTAGAGTAAAATAAAGCTTTGTAATGATTTTAGCTATTGACTATGAAAAAAGTGGAAATGTGTTTGATGTCCACTTATCATAGTTAGATGACAGATTGTTGCAAGGGAAAGGAATTAGATAAAACTGAGGTGTATATATATATATATATATATATATATATACCTCATATATATATATTATATATATATATATATATATATTCCCCTTCCAATTATCTTGGCAGTAAGAATGCAGCTACTCTAGTAAATCTTTCAGTAATTAGCAATTCTTGCTGGCAAGAGAAATACAGGCCACATTCAATCAGTGGGCTTCCCTGATAGATCTGAGGGTAAAGAATCTGTCTACAATGCAGGAGACCCGGGTTCAGTTTCTGGGTGGGGAAGACTTCATGGAGAAGGGAATGGCAACCCACTCCAGTATTCTTGCCTGAAGAATCCCATGGATAGGGGAACCTGGCAGGCTACAGCCCATGGGTCGCAAAGAGTCAGACACAACTAAGTGACTAACACATCCATTCATTTAATAGCATAGCATCAACTAGTGCAAGTTTAAAAGTTAGACATACTCGAGGGTGAAGTCAGGCTCATACAGAGCTTTGTTCAAACTGAGTTACTTGTTCAGCTTTTCTATTTCAGATGGCCTCTGAGTAAGCTCAGAAATCTGGGGAAGGGAGTGGGGATTTTACCAGCAATTCCCATTTCCCTTTGGCCTATCATTAGGAGTGATCAAATTAAGCAACCTTTTTTTTTTTTTTTTTTGCTGGACTTTTGAGGAATAAGATATTTTGGGGCAGTAAAATGGGAAAAAAATAGCACATTAGCAAACTAACTTGCCTATACCTTAATTATTTTGCCCTAGTTCCCAGGGTATTGTGTTCTGGTTGAATACCTGGCCAGCGAGGAATGTAGTAATGATGGGGGAGGTGCTTCTTAGACTAGGACTTGTGTGCTGCCAAGTTAGTCCCCACTTACTTCTTCCTGGAAACCAGGGAAGTCAAGTATGTACTCATAGCATCATCTGATTAAGCGGGTTGAATATTTTACCCTCTCTGCATTTCTTTGCTTTAATCGTGTTTTTCCTGACAGAGTATCAGGAGTTGAGCCTGTTTCACCATGGTGCATCATAAGGTCAGGTGTTTGTGTTCCTTGGGACTAACTTACTGCTTAGGTACCACACCAAAATTGAGAGCCCACTGGTTGAACTGTTTCTATTGTTTATCACATCATGTCATGAAATATAGTTGTTGTTTTTATCTGTTGCCCCTTCCATCTCCTCTGTATTCACATGATGACCCTTCTGTATGTAATGCTCATTGAATATTTTAAAGATAAGCAGCTTACACAATATCCCCTGGTATAAAGAACCAACACATGCTGCTCCACTCAATTTTACCTAAAATGAATTTTAAAATGCATAAAGAACTAAAAAATCAACTACAGCATCCTAAATTGTTTAACCTAAATCTTCCAATGAAACAAAGACAAAAATAAATTACTTATGGACTTCTCAATATACTGACCTTGATAACTTTATTTCAGTTATTTATTTCAGTTGCCTCATAGTGTGAAATTGTTGAAGAAGAGATAGTAATTTAAAGAAAAGTGCTATTAAGTTATTTGCTTAGAATATGTTTTAATATAGACTTCCTTATTGAACAATCAGTTGTCTTTCATAATAGGTGCTAATGCTTGACACATTATTGTTGTTAAATGTGCTCATTTTAATAAATGAAACTGAAAAAAACTGACTTTTTAATTAAAGAACTAGAGGTTATCAGAAGAATATTTTAACTTCTTAACACTATTGTGTGCAGTTAAAAAATTATAATCTATGAATAATATCCTTGTCATAATCATTTCTTTGGATGTAATACAAAAAGAGTGGATTCAGTTCTAGTTCAAAAATAAAGACATTTCAATGCTTAAGAAGCTATAGATTTACTATGTGATATAACACTTAAATATTTTAACTTAGGTTAAAATTGGAAGCACTCATAAAAATATTATCAAGTATAATATACTAGAGACTCAGTGATTTACATTTTAATAATGAGCTGAAAGGCAATAAAACCTATTTTAGCCCACACAAACAGTAATATCTCTAACAACTCAGTAATGAAAATACTCTGTATCTTATAGCAAAGCAAGAATTTTACATGTGAAATCATGTAGTAATATATTAAATTATGCAAAAGTTCTCTGGAATTAAGAAAAATTGTCATTAAACTTTTGCCATTTTGATTTAACCTTTATGGAAAATAAATGGTAGGGTTAATCAAATCAATCAAAAAATAATTAGTAAGGAACATACTATTACTTGGGGCCTTAATGAAGATACTAAAGGTATAAGAATGGTGATTTTTGTTATTAGTTTGTTTTCAATTGTATAATTTCCTTTATTCCCAAAAGATTTGTAAGTTCCTGAAGAAAATGTTCATGCTTCTTCTATATCATATTATAGTATCTAATTTAGCATTTAACTTATAATCTGTGTTTGAAATCCTTTTTGGTATGTGGTATAATATATACAGTGAATAGTTCAAGCAATTTCATCCCATTTTGCAACCCCTTGACCTCTGCTATATCAATTTGCTTACCTGGAAAAACACATTTGGAGTTATTGTAATTTGATTGACCATATATAATCTATTTTCTCGAAATTGCCTTCCTTCAGTTCAGTTCAGTTCAGTTCAGTTCAGTTGCTCAGTTATGTCCAACTGTCTGCAACCCCATGGATTGCAGTATCTCAGGCTCCCCTGTCCATAACCAACTCCTGGAGTTTACTCAAACTCATGTCCATTGAGTCGGTGATGCCATCCAGCCATCCCATCCTCTGTCATCCCCTTCTCCCGTCTTCAATCTTTCCCAGCATCAGGGTCTTTTCAAATGAGTCAGCACTTTACATTAGGTGGCCAAAGTATTGGAGTTTCAACTTCAACATCAGTCCTTCCAATGAATATTCAGGACTGATTTCCTTTAGGATGGACTGGTTGGATCTCCTTGCAGTCCAAGGGACTCTCAAGAGTCTTCTCCAACACCACAGTTCAAAAGCATCAATTCTTTGACACTCAGCTTTCTTTATCCAACTCTCACATCCATATATGACCACTGGAAAAACCATAGCCTTGATTAGACGGACCTTAGTCAGCAAAGTAATGTCTCTGCTTTTGAATATACTATCTAAGTTGCTCATAACATTTCTTCCAAGGAGTAAGCATCTTTAAATTTCATGGCTGCAGTCACCATCTGCAGTGATTTTGGTGCCCCCCGAAATAAAGTCTGCCACTGTTTCCACTATTTCCCCATTAATTTGCCATGAAGTGATGGGACCAGATGCCATGATCTTCGTTTTCTGAATGTTGAGTTTTAAGCCAGCTTTTTCACTCTCCCCTTTCACTTTCATCAAGAGCCTCTTTAGTTCTTCTTCACTTTTTGCCATAAGGGTGGTGTCATCTGCATATGTGAAGTTATTGCTATTTCTCCTGGAAATCTTGATTCCAGCTTGTGCTTCATCCAGCCCAGTGTTTCTCATGATGTACTCTGTATATAAATTTAATAAGCAGGGTGACAATATGCAGCCTTGACATACTCCTTTCCCTATTTGGAACCAGTCTGTTGTTCCATGTCCCGTTCTAACTGTTGCTTCCTGACCTACGTACAGATTTATCAAGAGGCAGGTCAGGTAATCTGGTATTCCTATCTTTTTCAGAATTTTCCACGGTTTATTGTGATCCACATAGTCAAAGTATTTGTCATAGTCAATAAAGCAGAAATATATGTTTTCTGGAACTCTCTTTCTTTTTTGATGGTCCAGTGGATTTTGGCAATTTGATCTCTGATTCCTCTGTCTTTTTTAAATCCAGCTTAAGCATCTGGTAGTTAATGGTTCATGTGGTAGTTCATAAATTGCCTTTCTTAGGCCCATTTTTGTTGTAAGACTGCATATCATGCCCATTACTCCTCTTTCACTAAAATACTCTATAAATATTTTTAGTTAAATGTTACTGCTTCATAAATAAAGGAGGTCATGAATGCCCATACATTTAAAAATCTTAATATCAAGAGGTATTTGTTTTCTGAATCCACTAGCTCATGAAGTTTTTTTGGATGACTATGCTTTTTAGTTCTGTCAACTTTCTCTGTCTGAAGCTACTTGACTTCTTCTGTGGCTAAACTGTGTTTAAATGTGTGGAGGTAGACCAAAGTGTTATGGATTGTTGAATTCTTTGATAATTCTGTAAAGACAGTAAAGAATCACATAAATTATAAGCATTGTTTCAACATGGAATTATCTTACTAGAATAGGTAATATCTTAGAATTTATGCTGCCTTAACTTTGTGTCTTAATAAACTCATATAACCTTAGTGAAACATTATTCTGTGTATGGAAGCCTAAATACTAATAACTTACAAAAGAAAATAAATGCATTAACTATATTAATAAAAGTTGTTAAGCTGAAAAGATCAGTATTAGAAAATTCTAGGATTTGCTTGCATTGATACATCTTGAGGGTAGGAAAAAATAGTTTCAACTTTGGTTATGGTCATATAATAGAGAAAAGATCAAAGCTATGTTTGATAGAAAATGATCATCTTAGCTACAACATTTATATAAGTTCAACAAAAACTGGTAAACAAAGATTTTTTTATCCAAATTGAATCTTATGAGATTTCATATCAGAAAGGTGAAAAAATATCTAATGTGACCAAAGGAATTGAGTCATGAAAAAAATGAATCTTTGTGACATGGGTCTGTAAAAAGAATAAAAGAGTATCTTGTAAACTGTCAAAAATGCAAAATTTAAGGTAAAAATGAGAATAAATGGTTATATAAAAGATGGTGAGGCATATTTAGTAAAATATCATGAAGTCATTGAAAGCAAAGTAGCATTTGCTTTGCAAGCATTTGGACAATCCCATTTAGGCAAATTGTCTACTCATACCCTACTCTTTCTCTTAATGTTTCTCTTCTGCTCCCTGCTGTGTGTGTGCTCTTTTTAACCTACTGCAGTTTTGTGATACTTAGATATTTTCAAATTATTACTTATAGAAAGCTCTTCTTTGTGGGAAATATGTAAAAATAACATTAAGTGAAATAGAAAACCATGTATTTAAAATCTACTAATTGAATACATTCTAGGGTAGGTACTCTAGAATGTAGATGAAACTAGTGCTGAGGAAACTGTATTTTTTTTAATATGAGATATTAGAGGTGAATACAGAGTATTAAGAGAACAGAGAAGAGGTATATACCTAAGTCTGAAGACATCAAGAAGAAGTTTCACAAGAGATGTTACTTATGCTGAGAACTGAACAAATAATATATGTTTAAAGTAATAAATAAACCCTATCATTATTTGTGCAATGCTTAGATGTCACAAATGAATTTAAATTTAACAAGTCTAAAGCAAACCTTAATTTCTCTCTAACAATGGGTTAATTCCCTGTATAGTTGCTTTGGCAACTGATACAACCATACATTTAAAAGACAATTGCTCCTTGGAAGAAAAGCTATGACCAACCTAGACAGCATATTAAAAAGTGGAAACAAGACTTTGCTGACAAAAGTCTATATAGTGAAAGCTATGTTTTTTTCTAGTAGTCATGTACAAATGTGAGAGTTGGACCATAAAGAAAGCTGAACACTGAAGAACTGATGCTTTTGAACTGTGGTGTTGGAGAAGATTTCTTGAGAGTCCATTGGACTGCAAGGAGATCAAGCTGGTCAATCCCTATGGAAATCAACCCTGAATATTCTTTGAAAGGACTGATCCTGATGCTGAAGCTCCAATATTTTGGCCACCTGATATGAAGAGCTGACTCATTGGAAAAGACTCTGATGTTGGGAAAGCTTGGGAGCAGGAGGAGAAGGGGGTGACAGGGTGAAATGTTTGGATAGTATCATTGTCTCAATGGACATAAGTTTGAGCAAGCTCCGGGAGATAGTGAAGGACAGGGAAGACTGCTGTACTGCAGTCCATGAGGTCGCAGAGAGTTGGACATGATTTAGTGACTGAACAACAATAACAAACACCCATACATGCTATTTTTTCTCTTTCCTGCCATGTTCCACCATCCTATCAAATCCTGAAAATATTCTCAGGCTCCAAAATATATCCCAAATTCAACCATTTTCATCCTCTTAACAAATATCTGCTCAAAATGCCATGATCCTGACCTGAGCCATGACAGTACTGACTGAACAATCTGATTATATTCCTCTCTTTTTCAATTTATTCTCTACTCAGCACCCAACTATAGTATTTTTAAAACATAAATCAAACACTACCATTTAGGGCTTCCCTGGTGGCTCACTGGTAAAGAATCTACCTGCCAATGCCAGAGATATGGTTTCCATCCCTGGTCTGCGAAGATCCCTCATGACACAGAGCAACTAAGCCTGTGTGCCACAACTACTGAGCCTGTGCTCTAGACCCTGGGAGCCACAACTGTTAAGCCCATGTGCTGCAACTACTGAAGCCTGTGCACCCGAGTGCCTCTGCTCCACATACCACAACTAGAGTGTAGCCCCCAACTCACCACAACTAAACAAAAAGCCCTTGTAGGAACAAAGACCCAGCATAGCCAAAAATAAATAACTTAAAAAAAAATTAAAACGTACACCTTTTATGTTATTGCAATTAGAAAAAAACTTAAACTCTTCTGCATGTCTGTCATTCTCTGTAGGAGCTGTACACACCACCTCTCCAAGCTCATCTTCCACTGCTCTTCACTTTTTTCACAGTACTATGGTCACTGTGACCTTTCTAAGGCTCAGATATACTAAAATTTATCTTCACTTAGGTTTTGATTCTCATGATGCACCAAAATCTTCACATGGCCCTCTGTTTTCATTTGCATGTCTATTGAGAAATACGTGTCTACTGTTTAGAGGGTTTGGATGGGAGCCCTAGTTAAAGTAGTCCTCAGAGGCCTGAGCAGGGGCTGAGCAATTATTCTTATTTATTTTAGTTCCATAAAATCCCCTCTTTCCATATTGATTATGTTTGTAGAGTGTCAGTTCAATTCAGTTGCTCAGTCGTGTCCGACTCTTTGGGACACCATGAATCACAGCACACCAAGCCTCCGTGTCCATCATCAACTCCTGGGATTCACTCAAACTCATGTCCATCCAGTCAATGATGCCATCTAGCCATCTTGTCCTCTGTTGTCCCCTTTGCCTCCTGCCCCCAACCCCTCCCAGCATCAGAGTCTTTTCCAATGACTCAACTCTTCGCATGAGGTGGCCAAAGTACTGGAGTTTCAGCTTTAGCATCAGTCCTTCCAATGAACACCCAGGACTGATCTCCTTTAGGATGGACTGGTTGGATCTCCTTGCAGTCCAAGGAACTCTCAAGTGTCTTCTCCAACACCACAGTTCAAAAGCATCAATTGTTCGGCACTCAGCTTTCTTCACAGTCCAACTCTCACATCCATACATGACCACGGGAAAAACCATAGCCTTTACTAGACAGACCTTTGTTGGCAAAGTAATGTCTCTGCTTTTCAATATGCTATCTAGGTTGGTCATAACTTTCCTTCCAAGGAGCAAGTGTCTTTTAGTTTCATGGCTGCAGTCACCATCTGCAGTTATTTTGGAGCCCCAAAATATAAAGTCTGACACTGTTTCCACTGTTTCCCCATCTATTTCCCATGAAATGATGGGACCAGATGCCATGATCTTCGTTTTCTGAATGTTGAGCTTTAGGCCAACTTTTTCACTCTCCACTTTCACTTTCATCAAGAGGCTTTTTAGTTCCTCTTCAATTTCTGCCATAAGGATGGTGTCATCTGCATATCTGAGGTTATTGATATTTCTCCCAGCAATCTTGATTCCAGCTTGTGTTTCTTCCAGTCCAGCGTTTCTCATGATGTACTCTGCATATAATTTAAATAAGCAGGGTGACAATATACAGCCTTGACGTACTCCTTTTCCTATTTGGAACCAGTCTGTTGTTCCATGTCTAGTTCTAACTGTTGCTTCCTGAGCTGCATATAGGTTTCTCAAGATATATAACTCCATGTATTTGGCAAAGCCAATACACTGTGCATATCAGACAGTATATTGTTCTGTATTTAAGTTAGGCATACATATATACATACAAAAAGCACTATGGAAAGTCTTTGGAATATTTTAATGAAAAGGCTGGCCTATCTGTTTTTTTTTTTTTAATTTCAGAATGATTATTTGGAAATTAGGTGGAAAATGAAGAAATGATGATAAAATTGAGGAGCAGGAAACTAGTTGGAAGGCTATTTAAGAAATGGAAGCAGAGATGAAACGTAGATAAATGAATTGATATAGTTCAGTTCCAGGGTGTATCAATGAATAAAATATGTGTGAGGGGTCATATAAAAAAAGGAATCAAGTATTCCTGTCTTTATTCTTTGTTCCAACTTCTACATTTTTCTATATTGTCTGTTATTTCTTTTCCCAAGAGCTGTAATCTGTGGCAAGGAGAGTAAAAAGGGTGAGAAGTAGTGAGCCATTTCATAGCGGTTGCATTGTTTTCTACTGAATGTTTCCAAGCAATGGACATATCTAATTTTCCTCTCCTATTCTTTCTGAGTATTTGTTCCCATGCATTTCACTTTGAAAGCACTATGGCCAATTAACTGAATACTTAGCAGCTGCCTTGGCTTTCATGATTCTCTCACTTTAGTTTTACATGATTATTGGTGATAATGAATGTAAATCATCTGTAGTCTGAGGTTTTCATTTTTTCTAAATTAGAGAATTCTATCTAGAGTGCTTGAAATATTTTGAAATCATCCATATTTTCACTGTGCTTATGCTTATTATCTTTTGGTTTTATAGTTGAAATGATGGCTACCATGTGATTCACAGTTTCTGTATTTTATTTATTTATACTGTGCTGTGCTGCATGGCTTGGCTTGGCTTGATTTGGATTGGCTTGGGGGATTTTAATTCCCTGACGAGGTATTGAATGAGGGCCCCTTACATTGGAAGCATGCAGTCCTAAAAACTAGACCTGCAGAGAATTTACAGTGTTTGCCTTCCCTTTGTTTTCATTCTAACAACATTGTGTGTGTGTGTGTGTGTGTGTGAATTTTAGTTCTATAACAGAAATTCTAATTTACTGGTTCCAGGTATTGTTTGATACCCATATAAGGGCAGATTTGTTCAGGCAGTATATCAAAGCCAGTTGACACTTATTTTCCCCTATTTCATTTGAAAGTTGGGAAGAAATTTGAAAACAATTTTATATTAGAATGATATGTAGGTATGAGAACTCACTCATTATATTGGTGAATGTCTTATGCTTTTGATTATCTTTCTTATCTCTCTCCTTCCACAATCTCTCCTTCCACTAAGATTGCTTAGGCCTCAACCTCACAGCTCACATCCTATGTAGAGAGATAGCAGCTGTAGGAGGGAGCAGGGCTGTGCAGGGATATTAAGGCAAAAGGAACTAAGGCCTTAAGTTTAGGAAAAGCTATGCATTTTTCTGCACTCTTAGCCATGCCTTCCTTTTCTTGAATGCCAGGCTATTTCTTTATCTGAAACTTCAAGATGAGTATATCCCTTTTAATCTTTCAGTATTGAAAAATTATGTTTGAAAAAATTATTCAATATCCCTTCATACATTAATTAGATGATTATTCCTGCTGATATGATATAAATATGTACCACTGTATCCCAGATCTTTCAAAAGCTAGAAACATTCAAATTTGGAGATATATATTAATACTATAAAAAATTTTATTAAATGCTATTTTTTTATGGAATGAACTTAAAATTTTAAAAAGTAAGATGTAGATCCTTTGAGAGGATTTTTTTTTTAATCTTATGAGACTTGGAGCTCAATGAAATTGATAAAACTTTTCATTTCAGGCCAACCATGAAAATGGTTCTCCAGCCTCATGGCTATAATCCCACCCAACCCACTCAACATGCACAAAATATGAAATCAAAATTTTATTCATCACATAATACCAAAAGTAATTTCATAATGTTGCTCAGGAAAAATTATATCTAACACTTGGTGCTTTTATGGTTTGAAAATATCTTTTCACTGTCACTTTCAATATCTCAAAGTTCATTTTTTTTCAAATATTTTCTATCTCCACTTCTAATTTAACTGCTATTGATCCTGACATTTTGGCTTTATTATCTTCCTCCTACTCTAAAATTCTAGAGGAAAAACTACATTATGCTTATTCTTCTAAGGGAGTATCTTTCTAATCACATTTGTTGCCAGAATCTTGTTCATACAATTTTGCTTTTCTGTCTGACTTATTCTGTCTGACTGAAATAACTTCTCTCAGTTTTATATATTCTTAAGCTTCCTCCCTACTTTTTTTCTAAAAAAGTCTTCTGATGTTCTCTGCAAACACTGTAGTGTTTCAGTGCCATGTGTTCTTTCTGTTTACCTTAAAGCTCCCACTCCAGAATATTGAGCAATCATTTGTTCACCTGTGTGAATCCCCTACTAGATTGAAGGCAGAGTTATGATTTCAGCTCTCAGTGCACAATGCACCATGCCACCATTAAAAATGTTTTGAAAGACTGTAAGAAAAAAATAAGTAAGTTGCTAAAAAAGAATTAGTTTAAAAAATTTTGGATGAGAAACCATCAACCACAGAAACCTATAATATTGGCTATTTGAATTAAATGCCCGTACTTTCAGGCAGGAAGAAAAAAAAAATAACCCAAAACTACATGGTAGTGAAATACAATCTAAAGGCTAACCTACGTGATATATTTTGGGGCTATTCTGTGATCGTGTCCTCAGTATGATCTCAAAGAGGAAAGCCACATAGAGTGGATAAGGTTTTCTCTGATACTTTTCTATCTAAATGAGACCACACTGATAGTTCCCAGGCTGATGGAAAAAGGAACCAAATCAACTCTAAAATTCTATCCTAATATCCAAGTTCATTAAAGCCAGGCATGAATAACTGTCAACCTTTCAAAGGATTCTGTGATCAATCTAAAACAGCATGCATAAGAAGGAAATCACTTACAAAGAACATTGTCATTATAGAGTTATTAGAGATGGATGCTCTGGGTCATGTAAAAGTACAAACTACCATTTCTTCAAACTTTTAACTTTCACCAAGTTTAAAAGTTTAATTAATCTTGCCTCATTATTATTTCTGCTTGTTTCTTCTCTATTTCATTTTTTATTATAAATGAAAGAAGAAAAGTGATACCACGGATTATGTAGTTTTTTTGTTGTTTTGTTTTCTTCATCTGAGCAGTGGATAATTCACCTGGGGTTGTGAATCACCGTGCTGGGCTCTATAAAATTTTAGAGCTATCCCTCTCCTCAATATCACTTTTCCTCTGGGAACTGAATTATTCTTCCTCCTTTCTACCATAATTCTGCAAACATTTATTGAATATATACTACATGAAAATCATCATGCTATGCCATGAATCACTGGCAATGTTTTAGGCAGATACCATAGAAAACCCAAATATCTCTTTTTATATCTCAAATTCATACTGGTTTAGAGTATGTGTTGAGAATAAATCATTTTGCTTATTGATGGGATTTGGAGAATCATAGAGAACTAATCAGTTAAAATATAAGGAGATAGTTTTCATCTTAGATAGAAGGAGCTTAATGCTCAGAATAAAAATTCAAAGTAAAACCCAAAGCAAAAAATATAGCAAAAACATTTGATCTTGTTGAACTATTTCAAAAATAAATTTTAAAAATTGTATTTGTACTAGTGAAAGCATACTATAGCTCAAATGTTGAGGAAGTAAATGGTTATGTTTCTATTTACACACTGAAATTTCATATTTCTATATTCAGTTTACTTCAGTTGTTCAGTCGTGTCTGACTCTTTGTGACCCCATGAATCACAGCATCCCAGGCCTCCCTGTCCATCACCAACTCCCAGAGTTCACTCAAACCCATGTCCATTGAGTCAGTGATGCTATCCAGCCATCTCATCCTCTGTCGTCCCCTTCTCCTCCTTCCCCCTATCCCTCCCAGCAGCAGAGTCTTTTTTTAATTATAAATTTATTTATTTTAATTGGAGGCTAATTACTTTACAATATTGTATTGGTTTTCTATACATCAACATGAATCTGACATGGGTATACACGTGTTCCCCATCCTGAACCCCCCTTCCAACTCCCTCCCTGTACCATCCCTCTGGGTCATCCCAGTGCACCAGCCCCAAGCATCCTGTGTCATGCATTGAACCTGGACTGGCGATTCATTTCATATATGATATTATACATGTTTCAGTGCCATTCTCCCAAATCATCCCACCTTCGCCCTCTCCCACAGAGTCCAAAAGCAATCTATAGATTCAATGCAATCCCTATCAAGCTACCAATGGTATTTTTCACAGAGCTAGAACAAATAATTTCACAATTTGTATGGAGATACAAAAAACCTCGAATAGCCAAAGCAATCTTGAGAAAGAAGAATGGAACTGGAGGAATCAACCTGCCTGACTTCAGGCTCTACAACAAAGCCACAGTCATCTAGACAGTATGGTACTGGCACAAAGACAGAAATATAGATCAATGGAACAAAATAGAAAGCCCAGAGATAAGTCCACACACCTATGAACACCTTATCTTTGACCAAGGATGCAAGAATATACAATGGAGAAAAGACAATCTCTTTAAGTGGTGCTGGGAAAACTGGTCAACCACTTGGAAAAGAGTGAAACTAGAACACTTTCTAACATGACACACAAAAATAAACTCAAAATGGATTAAAGATCTAAACGTAAGACCAAAATCTATACAACTCCTAGAGGAGAACATAGGAAAACACTCTCCAACATAAATCACAGCAGGATCCTCCATGACCCACCTCCCAGAATACTGGAAATAAAAGCAAAAATAAACAAATGGGACCTAATTAAACTTAAAAGCTTCTGCATAACAAAGGAAACTATAAGCAAGGTGAAAAGACAGCCTTCTGAATGGGAGTAAATACTAGCAAATGAAGCAACTGACAAACAACTAATCTCAAAAATATACAAGCAACTTCTGCAGTTCAATTCCAGAAAAAGAAACAACCCAATCAAAAAATGGGCCAAAGAACTAAATAGAAATTTCTCAAAAGAAGACATACAGATGGCTAACAAACACATGAAAAGATACTCAACATCTCTCATTATCAGAGAAATGCAAATCAAAACCACAATGAGGTACCATTTCACGCCAGTCAGAGTGGCTGTGATCCAAAATTCTAGAAGCAATAAATGCTGGAGAGGGTGTGGAGAAAAGGGAACCCTCTTATACTGTTGGTGGGAATGCAAACTAGTACAGCCACTATGGAGAACAGTGTGGAGATTCCTTAAAAAACTGGAAATAGAACTGCCTTATGACCCAGCAATCCCACTTCTGGCCATACACACTGAGGAAACCAGAATTGAAAGAGACACATGCACCCCAATGTTCATCACAGCACCGTTTATAATAGCCAGGACATGGAAACAACCTAGATGTCCATCAGCAGATGAATGGATAAGAAAGTTGTGGTACATATACACAATGGAGTATTACTCAGCCATTAAAAAGAATACATTTTGATCCATTCTAATGAGGTGGATGAAAAAAGCCGATTATACAGAGTGAAGTAAGCCAGAAAGAAAAACACCAATACAGTATACTAACGCATATATATGGAATTGAGAAAGATGGTAACGATAACCATGTATGCAAGACAGTGAAAGATACACAGAGTCTTTTCCAATGAGTCAACTCTTTGCATGAGGTGGCCAAAGTATTGGAGTTTCAGCTTTAGCATCAGTCCTTCCAATGAACACCCAGGACTGATCTCCTTTAGAATGGACTAGTTGGATCTCCTTGCAGGCCAAGGGAATCTCAAGAATCTTCTCCAACACCACAGTTAAAAGGCACCAATTCTTCAGTGCTCAGCTTTCTTCACAGTCAAAGTCTCACATCCATACATGACCACTGGAAAAACCATAGCCTTGACTAGACGGACCTTTGTTGGCAAAGTAATGTCTCTGCTTTTGAATATGCTATCTAGGTTGATCATAACTTTCCTTCCAAAGAGTAAGCATCTTTTAACTTCATGGCTGCAATCACCATCTGCAGTGATATTGGAGCCCCCCCAAAATAAAATCTGATACTGTTTCCACTGTTTTCCCATCTATTTCCCATAAAGTGATTGGGCCAGATGCCATGATCTTGGTTTTCTGAATGTTGAGCTTTAAGCCAACTTTTTCAGTCTCTACATTCAGTTTCATCAAGAGGCTTTTTAGTTCCTCTTCACCTTCTGCCATAAGGGTGGTGTCATCTGCATATCTGAGGTTATTGCTATTTCTCCTAGCAATCTTGATTCCAGCTTGTGCTTCTTTCAGCCCAGTGTTTCTCATGATGTCATATAAGTTAAAGTTATATAAGACTATAAGTTAGTCTGCATAGAAGTTAAATAAGCAGGTGACAATATACAGCCTTGACATACTCCTTTTCCTGTTTGGAACCAGTCTGTTGTTCCATGTCCAGTTCTAACTGTTGCTTCCTGACCTGCATACAGGTTTCTCAAGAGGCAGGTCAGGTGCTCCGGTATTCCCATCTCTTTCAGAATTTTCCACAGTTTATTGTGATCCACACAGTCAAAGGCTTTGACATAGTCAATAAAGCAGAAATAGACATTTTTCTGGAACTCTCTTGCTTTTTCGGTGATCCTGTGGATGTTGGCAATTTGATCTCTGGTTCCTCTACTTTTTCTAAAACCAACTTGAACATCTGGAAGTTGACAGTTTGCATATTGCTGAAGCCTGGCTTGGAGAATTTTGAGCATTACTTTACTAGTGTGTGAGATGAGTGCAATGGTAGTCTGAGCATTCTTTGGCATTGCCTTTCTTTGGGATTAGAATGAAAACTGACCTCTTCCAGTCCAGTGGCCACTGCTGAGTTTTCCAAATTTGCTGGCATATTGAGTGCAGCACTTTCACAGCATCATCTTTCAGGATTTGAAATAGTTCAACTGGAATTCCATCACCTCCACTAGCTTTTTCACAGTGATGCTTTCTAAGCCCCACTTGACTTCACATTCCAGATGTCTGGCTCTAGGTGAGTGATCACACCATTGTGATTATCTGGGTTGTGAAGCTCTTTTTTGTACAGTTCTTCTGTGTATTCTTGCCACCTCTTCTTAATATCTTCTGCTTCTGTTAGGTCCATAACATTTCTGTATTTTATTAAGTCCATCTCTGCATGAAATGTTCCCTTGGTATCTCTAATTTTTTTGAAGACTACTCTAGTCTTTCCCATTCTGTTGTTTTCCTCTATTTCTTTGCATTGATTGCTGAGGAAGGCTTTCTTATCTCTCCTTGCTATTCTTTGGAACTCTACTTACCTGTCTTAATAGAGATAGATAGATAAACAGACAAGTCAGGTGTGCACTTGGAATTATTTTGATGAACCATCAGAATATATGAAGGTTGATTTGCTCTTTTCTACTACTTGTTATGTAGTTCAGTTTCATCTGAACTCTCTGGAATATCTTTTCTAATGCTTTTTAGGTATCCTTGATAAATATTTACAAGAGGGATGACTTTTAATAATGTTAAATGATACATTATTGATTCAGAAAAACTGTAATTATCTTTCAGAATGATGTCACCCTTGACACTGGCTTCATATCCATGTTGGCTGTAACCTGGAACACAACTTTTGGGAAACAAGCAAGGATTAATGATAGGACTTATTTCAAGAGTAAGTTTTGAAATTTACTAGCAGTATAATTTAAAGAATAACCTGTAGATCTCAATTCTTTCTAAATGCATATGGTGAAAATGAAATCTCACACAAATAATATTATAAAGATTACATAAAATAATACATATTCAAGCATTCTATATATTGTGAAGAATGGTTTATACCTATTGTTAGCTATATGTTTTATCTTTGCCTGTACGTTTTCCATTCAAATCTTTGAGTAGAATGGAAACAGTGTTTCCACCCATTGTTATGAATGTAGATATCAGAGGAGAACTTAGAAATGGAGACTTCAAACATATTTTGAATTCAGATATATCAACTTCTATGAAAAGGGAATGTTATGGAATATTCAAATTTAAATATTTGTACATTTTAAAAGGTGAAATATTTATACAATCTCTTGATGAGAAACCAGATTATAATTATTAGTATATTTTAAAATGCCTAAAATCTGTTTATTTTTAACTGTGGCAACATTTTCCTCATTCAACAGAAAGAATAATATATTTTCCAGCTCACACACAAGCAGAAATAAGCATGGATCATGATGTTTAACTGCTACCATAACCAGAAGTTGAAGAAGACAATCAAACCTAGGAAACAGATCCGGTTTTTCTTAGGTCTGATGATTAACTGGTGTGAAGTATCATTGATGATGTTGTTTTACTCCTAGGTGATAAAAATAATCTTGGTTTGTACTTTCTCAGCAGAGAGTCTCTGGAGAAAACAGTTATTAATTCAAAGGAGTTACATTATTTTCTTTCATGTGTAAAAGGGATGAGTAGGACATTTTGCTGGCAGGTATGCCCAGGCTTGGAACGATTCATGCTAGTGGAATAATGGGGGATTCAGGATTGAAACAGAGTGGATATTATAAAAGGTTCAAGTTTTCACATGTCATTAACAAAACAGCTATTGTATGTGTTCAGTTTCCACAGTTCTTCTCTCCCACACTCCAGCTATTTTGGGCGGATAACAATTAACTGAAAATCTCACAGTTTTTGAAATTGTCTATAATATTCTTCTTCCATTTATATTTCCATCTGGAAAGTGTCTATTTTTTTTGTTTTTATTTCAATATTTCTTTACCTAAGAGTAGGTATGGCATTTGTAATGCTATTTATAACACTAGGTTTGCATGGGTGTCTTATTTGTAAATAATATATAATATTTAAAATATATGCTGTATATAAATTTATATTGGAAATGATGGTGAATCATCTTTGTGCCATTTCCGGTGTAGCAAATTTTATCCCACCTATAATCAGCCATTAGGTTTTGACTTCTCATTTTGTTAAATAAAAATATTTTTATCTAATTATGAACTTTATTTTACCAAGTTTTCAGAAAGTCAGAATTATAATAAATAAGTGAATGAGTTACCCTAATTGTGTCTGAGTGAACTCCGGTAGTTGGTGATGGACAGGGAGGCCTGGCGTGCTGCAATTCACAGGGTCACAAAGAGTCGGACATGACTGAGCGAGTGAACTGAACTGAGCTGAACTGAACTGAATTGTGTCTGAAGGTTGGGTGGTGAAATTTTTATTTCATAAACATATCTTTATGTAAATTTTATCATTCAATATGTATGAATTCTTCAGACTATAAAATTATTATTGACAATAATGTTTGCTTTAGTCCACTAGATATTATAGGTCTTTGGCTAGATTGTTTCACTTGTTCTCTAGGTCTTGATTTTTCCCTTTAGTAGCACTCAGTTCAGTTCAGTCACTCAGTCGTGTCCTACTCTGCAACCCCATGAATCGCAGCACGCCAGGCCTCCCTTTCCATCACCAGCTCCCGGAGTTCACTCAGACTCACGTCCATCGAGTCAGTGATGCCATCCAGCCATCTCATCCTCTGTCGTCCCCTTCTCCTCCTGCCCCCAATCCCTCCCAGCATCAGAGTCTTTTCCAGTGAGTCAACTCTTCGCATGAGGTGGCCAAAGTACTGGAGTTTCAGCTTTAGCATTATTCCTTCCAAAGAAATCCCAGGGTTGATCTCCTTCAGAATGGACTGGTTGGATCTCCTTGCAGTCCAAGGGACTCTCGAGAGTCTTCTCCAACACCACATTTCAAAAGCATAAATTCTTTGGCACTCAGCTTTCTTCACAGTCCAACTCTCACACCTAAACATGACCATTGGAAAAACCATAGCCTTGACTCGACAGACCTTTGTTGGCAAAGTAATGTCTCTGCTTTTGAATATGCTGTCTAAGTCAGTCATAACTTTCCTTACAAAGATTAAGTGCTCAATTTATGCCAAAAATTTAATGCTTTAAAATCCAAGCATTTTCAAATTTAAATGTTTGCCTGCATTAAGATCAATTCAGTTCAGTCACTCAGTTGTGTCCTACTCTATGACCCCATGGACTGCAGCACACCAAGCTTTCCTATCCTTCACGATCTCTCAGGGCTTGCTCAAACTCATGTCCATTGAGCCGGTGATATCATCCAACAATCTCATCCTCTGTCATCCCCTTCTCCTCCTGCCTTCGATCTTTCCCAACATCAGGGTCTTCTCCAATTAGCCAGTTCTTCCCTCAGGCAGCCATAGCATTGAAGTTTCAGCTTCAGCATCAATCCTACCAATGAATACTCAGGACTGATTTACTTTAGGATGGGCTGGTTGGATCTCCTTCCAGTTCAAAGGATTCTCCAGAGTCTTCTCCAACATCACAGTTCAAAAGCATCAATTCTTCAGTGTTCAGCTTTCTTTATGGTCCAATTCTCACATCCATACATACTACTGGGAAAACCATAGCTTTGACTAGATGGACCTTTGTTGGCAAAGTAATGTCTCTGCTTTTCAATATGCAGCCTGGGTTGGTCACAGCTTTTCTTTCAAGGAGCAGGAGTCTTTCAATTTCATGGCTGCAAACACCGTCTGCAGTGATTTCGGAGCCCCCCAAATAAAGTCTGTCACTCTTTCCATTGCTTCCCCATCTATTTGCCATGAAGAAATGGGACCAGATGCCATGATCTTAGTTTTCTGAGTGTTGAGTGTTTTTTTTTTTTTTTTCTGAGTGTGGAGTTTTAAGCCAACTTTTTCACTCCTGGAGTTGGTGATGGACAGGGAAGCCTGGCATGCTGTTGTCCATGGGGTTGCAAAGAGCTGGATATGACTGAGCAAGTTGAACTGCACTGAACTCCTTTCTCATTTTGGAAGCAGTCCATTGTTCCATGTCTGGTTATAGCTGTTGCTTCCTGACCTGCAAATAGATTTCTCAGGAGGCAGGTTAGGTGGTCTGGTATTCGTATCTCTTTAAGAATTTTCCACAGTTTATTGTGATTCACACAGTCAAAGGTTTGGTGTAGTCAATTAAGCAGAGGTAGATATTTTCCTGGAATTCTCTTACTTTTTCCATGATCCAGTGGATGTTGTCATTAAGATACACTGGTAGCATTTAAACTTTCTCACCATTTTCAGTATCTCTGTACCATTTTTGCAATAAAATAATATGTTTCATTAAAAATTACTGAAAGTTTAAATGGAAAAAACACAATAGAAAGATGCAGAAAGAATTATAGTATGTCAATACCTTGCTCACAAAGAATGCCACAAGCAACAGTGTTGAAAATGATAATAGTGTCAGTTGCATAGTAAAAAGGAAAAGCACAGGGAAAGTTAAGAACACAGATTGCTTTCACTCTTGGCTGGTACTTTTCCATTAGATTCCACCACACATCATTGCCTTCAAGGTATTGAAAAGCTGGATTATTCAAGGTATTGTGGCCAGTTATTCATTCTGAATTAAACTGCTCTGCTTTCAATAAGGCAATTGATTGCCCTTTGACTGTTAGGGCAAATTTTCTGATCATTCACCCATTCTTTTGAAAAATATTCATGTGCCTACTCTATGCCTAGGACAGAACTGCGAACCACACAGTTTCTGTCCTCAAGGAGACTTCTGCATTGGGGTGATTGCTTTTACTATTATTTGCTTTATCTTGCTTTTATAACCAACTCCAGCATTATTGAGATGGATTTCTGGCCAGATGAAGGGATCCTCTGTTTCAACAAAGCTAATCAGTCTAATGTAGAAGGCAATGGCAAACCACTCCAGTACTCTTGCCTGGAAAATCCCATGGATGGAGGAGACTGGTAGGCTGCAGTCCATGGGGTTGTGAAGAGTCAGACAAGACTGAGTGACTTCACTCACTTTTCACTTTCATGCATTGGAGAAGGAAATGGCAACCCACTCCAGTGTTCTTGCCTGGAGAATCCCAGGGACAGGGGAGCTTGGTGGGCTGCCGTCTATGGGGTCACACAGAGTCGGACACGACTGAAGCAACTTAGCAGCAGCAGCAATTCAGTCTAAAGGGACTTAGACCCTGACATTATGAAAGTTTCTCTTGTTGAAAGAGGTCTTATTTTGTTTTCATATCTATGAAACTCTATAGGTGTGTGTGTTTGCTCAGCCATGTCCGATTCTTTGCCACTCCATGGACTGTAGCCCGTCAGGTTCCTCTGTCCATGGGATTCTCCAGACAAGAATACTTGAATGGGTTGCCATTTCCTCCTCCAGGGGATCTTCTTGACTCAAGGATCGAACCCATGTCTCTTGCATCTCTGGCACTGGCAGGCAGAATCTTTACCACTAGTGACACTGGGGAATTCCCAAACTCTATAGGATTATACTTGTCAAATTTTAGTGGTTGGCATAATCTCATAGGAAATGTTAAAATGCAAACTTCCAAGACTTACCTTTGTGGAGATTTTGATTTAGGAAGTTGAGGCTGATGCTCAGAAACCTGGATCTTTAATTAGTAGCTCAGATATAATTCATATTTTAGAAAAAATTTTAATCTCAGTTATAGATTTTGTATAAGTTTTAAAATATTTCTGAGTTTAAGCATTTTTAGTTGTTTTTTCTCCCCCTTTATAGGATTTGGAACATTTCTGTATTGTGGTAATTTCTTCTCTGGATATGAGATATTTTTGTGCAAATTTTGTTTTTCTCTCTCTTCACATGGATTATTTTAAAGTACAACAGAATTGCCTGCAAGAGAAGTTGAACATATACTACTTTGATTACACAAAATACCTATGTGATAACTGGAAAAGGGTGAAAATGAAAAAAAATGCAGAGAAAAATCTCAAGTCTTACAATTTCAAGTAGGGCAGTGGTAGAAGCCAAAAGAAAAAAAAAAAGTTTCTTTTTCTTTATTTTTCAACACTGAACTTGCAAAGTCATTTCAAGTAACAGATTTGGACTCTGAGCATCCTGATTAACCCAGGTTGTCTGAGTTATAATCCCTTAAATTACATTCCCCTTTCTGTTGAAGTTCTGTTTGTTTGCTTGTTTTTAATGGATAAAATGTTCCAAGATTCAGCTTCAGCATCAGTTCTTCTGAATATTCATTGGAAGGACTGATGCTGAAGCTGAAGCTCTAATACTTTGGCCACCTGATGTGAAGAGCCAACCCATTGGAAGAGATCCTGATTCCAGGAAAGATTGAAGGCAGGAGTAGAAGAGGGAGGCAGAGGATGAGATGGTTGGATGGCATGATTGACTCAATGTACATGAGTTTGAGCAAACTCAGGGAGATGGTGAAGGACAGGGAAGCTTGGTCAGTCCACAGGGTCACAAAGAGTCAGACCCAACTTAGTGACTGACCAACAACAAAGTTACTTTTCCCTGTCTAAGTTCTTTCTTCTTTTTTTCTTTCTTTTCTTTGATGGATAAAGTTTTCCAAATTTGGTGTGACCTGGATAATTTTTCTCTGTGGTTGTTCGTAAATTCAGGTCAACTGCAGGTACTACAGGAATCTCTAGATTTATGCAGAGTATAAAGTCTCATTTCTCTCAAAGATGGATCTCCGGTTGGATTTCTTCCAAAGACAAGGATTTCTCACAGCTTCTCTAACCTTGAAAGGATAGAAAGTCATAGGCATAGAGCTACTGATCAAATCATGCTTTGTTAACAATGTCAGGTATGTGAACCTGGTTTAAAAAATACCTAAGAATTTGGCACACAAGTTTTCATCTCAAGCTGTGCTTCTGCCATCTTCTATAAGTTGTTATAATCACGTGGTGATGGTTTCACCAACTTAAGTATTAATAGGAATGGTGTGTGTATGCTAAGTTGCCTCAATTGTTTCAGACTCTGGGACCCTATGGACTGTAGCCCACTAGGCTCCTGTGTCTATGGGATTCTCCAGGCAAGGATACTGGAGTGGATGGCCATGCCCTCCTCCAGGGGATCTTCCTGACCCAAGAATCGAACCTGGGTCTCATATCTCATGCATTGGCAGGTGGGTGCCTTACCCCTATCACCACCTTGGCAGCCCATAATAGGAACCATAATATTCACTCAAGAATGGTGGTGGTGGCAGTGGTTTAGTTACTAAGTGTTGTCCGACTCTTTTGGGTGTCATCTCTCAGGCTCCTCTGTCCATGGGATTTCTTGGGTTGCCATTTCCTTCTCTAGGAGATCTTTCCAGGGATTCAACACACTTCTCCTGGATTGCAGGCACATTCTTTACCACTGAGCCTCCAGGGAAGTCCTCATTTAAGAATACCTTCAGATAATCAAAGAAATTTGAAATGCATTTTTTATTGAAGTATAGCTTATTATAATATTATTGATATATATGTTATGGGTATATAATACAGTGTACCATAATATTTAAAGGTTGTATTCCATTTATACTTATAAAATATTGGCCATATTCCCCATGTTATACATTATATTATTTTAAAAATAAAAAATTCAAAGTATGTAGAACTCTCTATACAGTACAGTTCTACATATTCTGAAATTTCTGAATATATGCTGATTCATTTTTCTGTTTTTGTTGTTTTTAAAGAGAGCATTTACCTATGTTTACCTAAGGCATTGGCAATATGAAACTAAGTAAAAGTAAGTTTACCGCAAATTCCACTACTTCTCAAGACTTTTTCAAATTATTTCAGGGAAATATATTTGTTTTTGGTAATTCACTATATTTAACTGCATTTAAGTTACCCAAATTTCTCTGTTTTTAGAATGTTCTCTTCTTAGAGATAGTAATCCGGGAAACAATTCAACTTGTTTTAATCTCTAAATCAGCTCTATCTCAGCGGTTCTCAATTTATACAGAGGGGGGGGCGGGAAACAAGAGGTAACGGACTTAACTGAAGTATGAGTGATGTAGGTTAGATAGGAAGAAGAAAATCCTGATAACAGGATTTTCAAACCTTGAAATGAATTACAGAGGGAAGTTATACAATCCCTCTTCAACTGATTTCCTAAAATACCTATAATTTACATGATTCAGTGGTGGATCTAGGATTTTCTTTACTGACTGAAGATGCTCTTGAATATACCCTCCAAGAGCTATAGAATTCTCTAACATTCTTATAAATCCATCTTCTTTTCATTCAAGAGATATAAATGTGCCCTGCTGCTAAGCTGCTAAGTCACTTCAATCGTGTCTGACTCTGTGCAACCCCATAGACAGCAGCCCACCAGGCTCTGCTGTCCCTGGGATTCTCCAGACAAGAACATTGGAGTGGGTTGCCATTTCCTTCTCCAATGCATGAAAGTGAAAAGTAAAAGTAAATGTGCCCTACTAACTTCTAAAATGAACTCTTGTCATATATGACTTGATAGAAATTGCTATTTGTAAGTTAACAGAATTTAAGCTGTAAAACATTTAGTGTTATTCCTGATATACTCTATTTAGATAACTAATTTTCATTTTTCCAAAGAACCACTTAAATATCAGCATTACTTAATGGGTTTTATAATTGATCATGGGAAAAACCATACCATTTGTACTTTTTTCCTTAAATGCAATTCACAAAGGTGAGATATGCTTGTGATTCTTCTAAACTGTGTAGGGAATAAATA
Organism: Ovis aries; assembly: GCF_016772045.2. Classification (NCBI taxonomy): domain Eukaryota; kingdom Metazoa; phylum Chordata; class Mammalia; order Artiodactyla; family Bovidae; genus Ovis; species Ovis aries. The sequence goes on along the minus strand of NC_056062.1, from coordinate 63,771,830 downwards.
TTTTACAATAAGTGATGTACCGGTTAATAATAGAGAACCCACAGGCTGCATACGATTTTTATGTATTTTCTTTATATAAGTATAGCATAGTTTTTAAATGTCAAGGAACACACCACTAAGTCTATACATTTAAATTTTCATTATTATTTAAGCATGTGAGAGGATGGACCAAACACACATAGACACACACAAACACCCACATTCACACTGCAGTTAACAGAGGAGCATAAAGTGCTGGTGATATCAACTGACTTCTTAGAGTAACTATATTATATTTTATTTTTTCATAAGCTCCCAACTTATGAATTACTTATGCTTCAAAGTTGTTTATCAATGAATTTTCATGTTTTAAGGATATACATTTTTAGCAAAGAATGGTATAGTACTAGGCTACAGGTACACCCACAAAAATTAATTAATTCCATTTGGAGTACAATTATATGGTGGAACAAAAAGACAAAGCTGCAGAGATTTTTAATTGAAATATACTACTTGTGAGAAGAATGGTAAATTAAGACAATGAAATTATTTCAGGCAATATTTAATGAGCAAGACATTGTAGTAACGATACAAAAGTATTTAAGAATCAGGGCCCGCAAAAGATTGGTAGATAAACTACTGTCCCCTCCATGCTAGAAATCTGGGTGTTCAGAGGTAGAGCAATGAAGAATGCTTATTGGATAAAACATCCTGAGTGAGATAAGTCGTGATGGAAATTGTGAGAGCCTGTTGCCATTATGTTTGCATCAGAAATGGTGTGATACTCTGCCACTGTAGTAAGAATTACCTTCATTCTTGTGGGGGTATGTGTGTCTGTGTGTGTTTCACTTTCACTAGACTGTCCTACTATCAGACAGAAAAAAAAATACACAAAACTGCTTGTTGAGAGTTGAGCAAAATATTCATTGAGAGGTGAGATCCTGAAATATTTATGCTATCATCTTGCTCTAGAAGGGAAATAAGTAGAGGTTTGTTTGACTTGGTCAGAAAACTGGAATACTCCTATATCCATAGCAATTTAAAAGGAGCCTTGAACCAATCACTAAACCTCTCATTGTTAGCCCACATATCAGTCAGTGACAAGGGTAAACTGTTGCTTTGGTGTAAGTTTGGACAATGTAAATTCTAGTGGTAGCTAGAGAACATCCTTAGATGTAGGCAGAACTTTTTTTCTGACAGTGAGATTTCTGAAAGATTTCCTAGGGGAGAAAAAACATCAAGTAAAAACATTGTTCTTTTATTTATAATTCTACTTTAAATGTCAACATCTGAGCATTTGTTTTCAGGCACAGAGGTATTACATAGATGCCTAAAAGGCCTCTGAGACAGAGTAAGATGCATGGGATTCAATGTTCCATGTGAACTCTGTTAATACTTCATTTTATATAGTGCTTAAGGGTTCTTATGATTATTAGACCTGTATATATAAACCAATTTGTTGAATTTCTTTATGTAACTGAGATATGAGTCCTTTTTTAGATATATGCTGGAAATATATTTTTCCCAGTCTGTTGTTTGCTTGTTTATTATCAATATCTTTTGAAAGAAAGTAATTTTTAATTATGGTGAAGACAAGTTAATACCTTTTTTTCCTTCTATGGTCAGTGAAATTCAAATTAAACCACAATGAGGTATCACAGCATACTTACTAGAATGGCTATTAACAACAACAACAAAAAAGTCAGCAAGTGTTGGTGAATATGTGAGAAATCGAAACCCTGTACCTGGTTGGAGGGAATGTAAAATGGTGCAGCCCTTATGGATAAAAAGTATGTATATTGCTAAAAAAAAATTAAAAGTAGAACTATTATATGATCCAGCAATCCGAAATCTGTGTGTATTTATCCAAAAGAATTGAAGTCAGAATCTTGAAGAGATATTTGCTACTGCAGTCATTGCAGCGTTGTTCACAATAGCCAAGATATGGAACTGATATAAATGTTCATCTATACATGAATGAATAAAGAAAATGTGGTACATACATATAGTGGAACAATGGAATGCTAAGTGAAATAAGAACTCATCACAGAGAGACTGATACTGCATGATTCCTCTTCTGTAAGTACCTAAAATAGTCAAACTCATAGGAGCAGAGAGTAGAATGGTGGTTTCTAGGAGCTTGGGGAAGGGGAAAATGGAGGATTGCTACTAAACCCTCCATTGTATAAAGTTTCAAGTATGTAAGATATATTCTAGACATCTGAAGTAGAACTTTGTGCTTGCAACCAACAATACTATATTGTACACCTAAAATTTTAAGAGAGTAAATCTTGTTTAATGTTTCTACCATAATTTTTAAATTATGGCATAATTTTATAAATCCCTTTTCACAAAAATAGTAATTAAATTTTATAATAAAAATTAGGAAGACATATAAACGTATGTGAATAAGAGAATAGAATAATAATTTTTACCATGTTACATTCACATGGTAAAAATATGCCTGCAATGAGGAAAATTCAGGTTTGACCCCTGGGTTGGGAAGATCCCTGGGTTGGGAGAAAAGAATGGCAACTCATTTAATATTCTTGCCTGGAGGAGTCCATGGACAGAGGAGTCTGGCAGACTACAGTCCATGGGGTCACAAAGAGTTGAATGTGCCTGAGTGACTAACACTTTCTTAATCAAATAAATTGTCATTAAAAATGAACAACTTATTTGAAAAATCTCCGCCTCAGTTATAAAAGTAGAAGAAAAATATAGATTATGTTATACTATTTAGTTGAGGGAATATATATATATATATATATTTAATTTGTAACAGTTAAAAATTATATGTCCATATATATTTGAGTCTCTTATTGGACTATCAGTGTTATCGGTTTATTTATTTAGGTTTACACTAGTGCTATCATCTTGATTATAACTGTAATATTTACAAAAAGAGGTTATACTAGCACTCATAAACATATGGAAAAATGGTCAACATTGTTTTCATCAGAAAAATGTAAATTAAAGACATAGTTATATATCATGATACACCTAGTAAAACCTCTAAAATAAAGTGACTAGCAATACCAAATGTTTGAGAAGATGATGGGACAAGTAGAAATTTCAAATAAGATTAGACATACAAGTGTCTAATCATCAAATCACTATGCAAAACTATTTGTTAAATAGTTATAAAGTTAACTATGCACCTACCTTTTGATTCAGTAGTTCCCATCCTAAGTATTTGTAGAAAAGAAATGGAAAACACGTATGTCCTCAGGATGCATTTTTACAATTATTCATTTTAGCTTTATTGAATATAGGAAAGTATTGGAAGCAATAAAATACCCATTATTAGCAGAACAGGTAAATGAACTTGTCAATTTATGCAATGGAATTCTCAAAGATTAGGTGGAACAAACTGGTAATAACTAGTGATATATGCTAAAACAGAAATGACTCTCAAAACATTATCAGCTCAGTTCAGTTCAGTTCAGTCGCTCAGTCGTGTCTGACTCTTTGCGACCCCATGAATTGCAGCACGCCAGGCCTCCCTGTTCAACTCCCAGAGTTCACTCAGACTTGCGTCCATCAAGTCAGTGATGCCATCCAGCCATCTCATCCTCGGTCGTCCCCTTCTCCTCCTGCCCCCAATCCCTCCCAGCATCAGAGTCTTTTCCAATGAGTCAACTCTTCGCATGAGGTGGCCAAAGTACTGGAGTTTCAGCTTTAGCATCATTCCTTCCAAAGAAATCCCAGGGCTGATCTCCTTCAGAATGGACTGGTTGGATCTCCTTGCAGTCCAAGGGACTCTCAAGAGTCTTCTCCAACACCACAGTTCAAAAGCATCAATTCTTCAGCACTCAGCCTTCTTTGCAGTCCAACTCTCCCATCCATACATGACTACTGGAAAAACCATACCCTTGACTAGATGGACCTTAGTCAGCAAAGTAATGTCTCTGCTTTTGAATATACTATCTAGGCTGCTCATAACATTTCTTCCAAGGAGTAAGCGTCTTTTAATTTCATGGCTGCAGTCACCATCTGCAGTGATTTTGGAGCCCAAGATAATATATGCTAAAACAGATATGACTCTCAAAACATTATAGTCAGCAATGAAGCCAGACCTAAAAGTACACACAGTATGATTCTATAATAATGATATTCAAGAACTTCTATGGGGAGGCTACTGGAGGATGATAGATGGCATGAGGGGCCATCTAAGGTAATAGTTGTGCTCTATATTTTCAGTGGGGTTTTGGTTATATGCATTCCTCAAGATACTTTGCACTATACTCTTGGGGTTTATGTTTTTACTCTATTATATCACAATAAGAATTTAAGCTTCTAGTGGTTTCCAGCCTAACGACTATTTCATATACTCTAATATACAGCCTCTCAAGGGATATTCACATTATTTTTAGGATAGACTTAGTTATGTTTCATAAATTAAAACCTTTCAAATTTTCTGAAACCTCAAGTGACAGGTGAAAATTATATAAGATGTCTGGTTTCTTATCCATTTCAGTCTTTGTTACACCACAATGCATGCCGTATTAGTTCCACTTCTGGAATATTGGACAGCAACTCTCTGTATAGCAAAGCAGAAGCAGTAAGACTCTGAATTCACACTGCCTGAGTACACTGCTCATTAGCTGTGATTTTGGGCTGATTATTTAGTCTTTCAAATCCTTGGTTTCTTCCCTTGTTAAAAAGAAATAGTCATTTTAAGTCTATCATTTAATTGCTGTCATGATACAAGATGTTACTTGTAAAAAGAACTTGCAGCACTACCTGCTCTATAAGTGCTCATTAATGTTTCTGAATGCAACTATAGTTATAGTAAATCATGAAATTAATTATGTATCAACATAACAACAGCATCCCTATGTTAGTAATATTATTTTTAGAGAGGCAACAGGAGACATGGTGACTAAATCACTCTCAGAAAGTCCAAGAGAGAGAATTAATGGAGTCCCTATGCAATTCCAGGACATGGAACTTGGTGAATGAGAGGTGAGGAATGTACAGACAGACTTTGTCTATTGTTTATACATGCAGGTGACTATCAGTCCATTCTTTTATTGTTTATATGTGCATATGACCATAGAATACAATTCTTATACCACTGTATTTTGATACATTCACCTATATATTGAAGGGTATGGTGTCAGCTTCAGTTCAGTTCAGGTCAGTTGCTCAGTCGTGTCCGACTCTTTGTGATCCCATGAACTGCAGCACACCAGGCCTCCCTGTCCATCACCAACTGGAGTCCACTGAAACCCATGTCCATTGATGATGCCATCCAACCATCTCATCCCTGTCATCCCCTTCTCCTGCCCTCAATCTTTCCCAGCATTAGGATATTTTCAGATGAGTCAGCTCTTCGCATCAGGGGGCCAAAGTATTAGTTTCAGCTTCAACATCAGTCCTAATGAATACCCAGGAGTGATCTCCTTTAGAATGGACTGGTTGGATCTCCTTACAGTCCAAGGGACTCTCAAGAGTCTTCTCCAACACCACAGTTCAAAAGCATCAATTCTTTGGCATTCAGCTTTCTTTATAGTCCAACTCTCATATCCAAACATGACTACTGGAAAAACCATAGCCTTGACTAGACAGACCTTTGTTGGCAAAGTAATGTCTCTGCTTTTGCATATGCTGTCCAGGTTGGTCATAACTTTCCTTCCAAGGAGTAAGCATCTTTTAATTTCGTGGCTGCAAACACCATCTGCAGTGATTTTGGAGCCCCTCAAAATAAAGTCAGCCCTTATTTCCACTGTTTCCCCATCTATTTGCCATGAAGTGATGGGACCAAGATGTCATGATCTTCGTTTTCTGAATGTTGAGCTTTAAGCCAACTTTTTCACTCTCCTCTTTCACTTTCTTCAAGAGGCTCTTTAGTTCTTCAATTTCTGCCATAAGGATGGTGTCATCTGCATATCTGAGGTTACTGATACTTCTCCCAGCAATCTTGATTCCAGCTTGTGCTTCCTTCAGCAAGCGTTTCTCATGATGTAGTCTGCATATAAGTTAAATAAGCAGGGTGACAGTATACAGCTTTGATGTATTCCTTTTCCTATTTGGAACCAGTCTGTTGTTCCATGTCCAGTTCTAACTGTTGCTTCCTGACCTGCATATAGGTTTCTCAAGAGGCAGGTCAGGTGCTCTGTATTCCCATCTCTTTCAGAATTTTCCATAGTTTATTGTGATCCACGCAGTCAAAGGCTTTGGATAGTTATTGAAGCAGAAATAGATGTTTTTCTGGAATTCTCTTGCTTTTTCGACAATCCAGTGGATGTTCACAATTTGATCTCTGGTTCCTCTGCCTTTGCTAAAACCAACTTGAACATCTGAAAGTTCACAGTTCACATATTGCTGAAGCCTGGCTTGGAGAATTTTGAGCATTACTTTGATAGTGTGTGAGATGAGTGCAATTTTGTGCTAGTTTGAGCATTCCTTGGCATTGTCTTTCTTGGGATTGGAATGAAAACAGACCTTTTCCAGTCCTGTGGCCACTGCTGAGTTTTCCAAATTTGGTGGCCTATTGAGTGCAGCACTTTCACAGCATCGTCTTTAAGATTTGAAATAGCTCAACTGGAATTCCATCACCTCCACTAGCTTTGTTCACAGTGATGCTTCCTTAGGCCCACTTGACTACACATTCCAGGATATCTGGCTCTAGGTGAGTGACCACACTGTCATGATTATCTTGGTTGTGGAGATCTTTTTTGTACAGTACTTCTGTTTATTCTTGCCACCTCTTAATATCTTCTGCTTCTGTTAGGTCCCTACCATTTATGTCCTTTATTGAGCACATCTTTGCATGAAATGTTCCCTTGGTATCTCAAATTTTCTTGAAGAGATCTCTAGTCTTTTCCATTCGATTTTTTTCCTCTATTTCTTTGCATTGATCCCCGAGGAAGGCTTTCTTATCTCTCCTTGCTATTCTTTGAAACTCTGCAATAAAATGGGCATATCTTTCTTTTTCTCCTTTGCTTTTGGCTTCTCCTTTTCACAGCTATTTGTAAGGCTTCCTCAGACAGCCATTTTGCTTTTTTGCATTTCTTTTTCTTGGGGATGGTCTTGATTCCTGTCTCCTGTACAATGTTATGATCCTCTGTCCATAGTTCATCAGGAACTCTGTCTGTCATATCTAGTCCAGATGATAGAATGTGATCCACTGGAGAAGGGAATGCAAACTACTTCAGTATTCTTGCCTTGAGAACCTCATGAACAGTATGAAATGGCAAAAAGATAGGACACTTAAAGATGAACTCCCCAGGTTGGTAGTTGCCCAATATATTACAGGAGATCAGTGGAGAAATAACTCCAGAAAGAACGAAGGGATGGAGCCAAAGCAAAAACAATACCCAGTTGTGGATGGGACTGGTGAAGTTGAACAGTTCTATGAAGACCTATAAGACCTTCTAGCACTAGTACCCAAAAAGATGTCCTTTTCAGTATAGGGGACTGGAATCTAAAATTAGGAAGTCAAGAAACACCTGGAGTAACAGGCAAATTTGACCTTGGAGTATAGAATGAAGCAGGGCAAAGGCTAATAGAGTTCTGCCAAAAGAACGCACTGGTCATAGCAAACACCATCTTTCAACAACACAAGAGAAGACTCTACCCATGGACATCGCCAGATGGTCAACACTGAAATCAGATTGATTATATTATTTGCAGCCAAAGATGGAGAAGCTCTATACAGTCACCGAAAACATGCAAAGAGCTGACTGTGACTCAGATCATGAATTCCTTATTGCCAAATTCAGACTGAAATTGAAGAAAGTGGGGAAAACCTTTAGATATGACCTAAATCAAACCCCTTATGACTATACAGTGGAAGTGAGATATAGATTTAAGGGACTAGATCTGATAGACATAGTGCCTGATGAACTAGGAATGGAGGTTCGTGATGATCCAATGATTGTTGGCAATTTGATCTCTGGTTCCTCTGCCTTTTCTGAATCCAGCTTGAACATCTAGCAGTCCACGGTTCAGGTACTGTGAAAGCCTGGCTTGGGGAATTTTGAGCATTAACTTTACTAGCGTGTGAGATGAGTGAAATTGTGTGGTAGTTTGAGCATTGTTTGACATTGCCTTTCTTTGGGATTGGGTTTAAAACTGACCCTTTCCAGTCCTGTGACCACTGCTGAGTTTCCCAAATTTGCTGGCCTATTGAGTGCAGCACTTTCACAGTGTCATCTTTCAGGATTTGAAATAGCTCAGCTGTAATCCCATCATCTCCTCTAGCTTTATTCTTGTAATGCTTCCTAAGGCCAACTTGACTTCTCATTCCAGGATGTGTGGCTCTAGGTGAGTGATCATACCATCATTATTATCTGGGTCATGAAGATCTTTTTTGTATAGTTCTTCTGTGTATTCTTGCCATCTCTTCTTAATATCTTCTGCTTTTGTTAGGTCCATACCATTTCTGTCCTTTATTGTACCCATCTTTGCATGAAATATTCCCTTGGTATCTTTGTTTTCCTTGAGGAGATCTCTAGTCTTTTCCATTCTATTGTTTTCCTCTATTTCTTTGCACTGATCACTGAGGAAGGCTTTCTTACCTCTTCTTGCTATTCTTTGGAACTCTGCATTCAAATGGGCATATTTTTCCTTTTCTCTTTTGCATTTAGCTTCTCTTCTTTCCACAGCTACTTGTAAGGCCTCCTCAGACAGCCATTTTGCTTTTTTGCATCTTTTCCATTGGGATGGTCTTGATCCCTGTCTCCTGCGCAATGTCACGAACCTCTGTCCATAGTTCTTCAGGCACTCTTTCTATCAGATCTAATCCCTTAAATCGATTTGTCACTTCCACTGCATAATCCTAAGGGATTTGATTCATACCTGAATGGTCTGGTGGTTTTCCCTGCTTTCTTCAATTTAAGTTTGAATTTGGCAATAAGGAGGTCATGAACTAAGACACAGTCAGCTCCTGGTCTTGTTTTTACTAACTGTATAGAGTTTCTCCATCTTTGGCTGCAAAGAATATAATCAATCTGATTTCAATGTTGACCATCTGGTGATGTCCATGTGTAGCGTCTTCTCCTGTGTTGTTGGAAGAGGGTGTTTGCTATGACCAGTGCATTCTCTTGGGTGTCAGCTTCAAGTCTTGGCAATTATAAAGTTGTTATAAACATTTACATATATGAGCTTCATGGTCATAATTTTTCAATTCAGTTGGGTAAATACATAGTACTACTGTAAGTGGTGGATTTTACACCAAGACTATGTTTAGTTTTGTAGGAAACTGTCGGTCTGTCTTTCAAATTGACTGTAATATCTTTCATTTCCACAGTGAGTGAGAGGTCCTTCTATTCCATATTGTTACCATTGTTTAAGATTGCTATATTATTGAATTTTAGTTTTTCTTATAGGTGTACAGTGGTATTTTATTATTCTAATATATAATTCCTTATTGGTATCTATTTTTAATACCTTCATCTCTGACTTTTCATGTGTTTTGAATATAAATACTTTATCAGTTATTTGATTTGCAAATATTTTCTTTCAGTCTATGTTTTTAAAAAATTCTCTTAATAGTATCTTTTACTTAGCAAAAGTTTTTAATGTATGAGATAAAAGTTTTTAATGAATGAAAGAAAACATTGCCTTTCATGGATCATGCTTTTGGTGCTGTAATGAAAAACTCATTTTAATCCCACTGTTACTTACATTTTATTCTATATTCCTATATAAATTTTATGTTTGTGGTTTACATTTATGTCTGTGATCCTCCTTGTGTTAATTTTTGTGGAACATTAAGACCTGTGTCAATAATCATTATTTTTTGTTGCTTCCTCATATTGATGTTCAGTTCCTATCATTTATTGCAAAATCTACCTTTTCTCCATTGAATTGCTTTTGTTTCTTGGTCAAATGTCAGGTGATTATATTTCATAGATCTATTCCTGCATTCTCTGTTCTGTTTCATTGATCTGTTTGTGTCTTCTTTTATTAATACTATGCTGAGTTGATTATCAGACTTTTGTAGAGTTAGTCCTCCAACTTTGTTCTGCTTCAGTGTTATGTTGGCTATAATGAGTCTTTTGCCTTTGCATATAATCATTAGAATCAGTTTGTTGATGTTGTCAAAATAAGTTGCTGGAACCATATTGGAATTATATTGAATCTGTAGATCACGTGGATAAGAATTGACATCTTACCAATATTGTCTTCTTAATATTGAACATGTAATATTTCTGTTTATTTATATCTTCTTTGATTCACTGATAGTTGTATAGTTTTCTTCTTATAGACCATGTGCATAGATTGTTAAATTTATTCTTTAATATTTCATTATATGGATGCTTATCAAATAATTCTTATTATCTGGTCTTTACAATATTATAACTAATTCAAATGACACCAAAAACAAGATACAGAAAACTGAAAGGTACAGATGGGTACACATCTCTATGGGTACGTCCTTCTTTCTTTTAAGCGGTGCTTTGGTCCACATTTTATGTATAAGCTTCTAGGTGGTTCATGCAGGGTATTACTTAGCCAGTAGAAGCTATTTAGGTCATAGATGATCAGTTTTAAATGCCAATGATTATATACATTATGAACATTTTCCAGAATTCCATGTCTCATATATCAATAAGTTCTAAGTTTGTTTGCTATAAACAACCTAGATACCAGGTGAATCATGCTGAAAATAACTCATAGATAAAGGGGGTTTCCTTGTATCTTTCTGTTAGTTATTACTATCAATAGGAGATTTGACCTTATGTATTCTTACCCTACTTTCCCCTGGGGAAGGAAGTTTGTATTTCAAACCAATTCCTTCCTTTACTGGGCTTTGTGTGTGAGACTTTGCAGATTGGGGATATGAAGAAGAAAAAGGTAGCAAGATCTTCTGAAAAAAGAGTTTAAGGTTTCAGTAAGTAGGAGGATTGCCTGGTGTTAGGAAGTTGCATTGATTACTTATATTTTCTTTCTATATTCTTTAACAAAGGATATATTATTATTATAGTTCTACATTATACATGTTGATGCTACTGACCACTTTTAATGACAAAACAGACCTCTTTTATTTTCCAGGAATATTGATTAACCATGGTATAATGAATGAATTACAGATTTGGGGTTAAAAGAAACCTCCCCTACTGCTTTTAAAAGCTTTATGAATCTGGTACTTTCTGACTGTATGAACCTAACTCAGACAATGTTTTGTTATTTCACTTATGAAGTGGACAATATAATGCCTCCTTTGCATGACTGTTTCATGAATAAGAGATGATGTAAAACAACAGAACAAGGCTGAACATGTCGGGCATTTTATTTAGTCACTAAATCGTGTCTACCTCTTGAGACCCCATGGACTGCAGCCCTCCAGGCTCCTCTGTCCATGGGAGTTCCCAGGCAAGAATACTAGAGAGATTTGCCATTTCTTTCTTCAGGGGCTCTTCCTGACCCAGGGGTCAGACCCTTGGCTACAGCATTGACAGGTGGATTTTTTACCACTGTGCCACCAGGGAAGCCCATGTGAGGCATATATCTTATTATAATCATCCATATTACATTTCCATTATATTAATGGAATACAATAAGTGTGAGTTCTTTTTTTGTGTTCTTCCTTTGAGTTCTTCTTGTTTAAAACTGTTTAATGGTACAGCCAGGTTAACTTTAAAAAGTAATTCCCTAAAAGTTACTCTCCTAAAAGTTATTCTACCTTTAAAAAAAAATCAGTCAATACAGAAAAATAGATCAGCATAATATTCGAACTGATAGATCAGAGTATTAAAAAATATTAAATTAGGAACCCTATTCTTCTCAGGTTTTAATAACAGTGGCATACTATTTGCATAACAGAATTTAAGAATTATTTTGACCAAATAAAGAATAACTGGGATAATATCTATGTCCTACCTGTGAATTCTGAGAAAGGAAAAAACAGTCTGTAGAATATTTCACTGTGCAATGGTATAAGTAGCCGTTAATTAGAGTATTCAGTTTTATCAATATAGAAATCAAAGTTTTGGACACCCGAGGCTCACATTTCTTTCCATGGATTGCATCTTTCATCAACAATCATGAAGCTCTTATGGTGATGGTTCTCAGCCCTATATGCACATTAGAATCACTTGGAGGAGCTTTTAAAAATATGATTTCTAGGTCTCTAATTAAGCCAATTAAATCAGAATAGCAGAATGTTACCAAGCTTGAGAATGTTTGAATGCAACCTGCTGATTCTAATGAACAGTCAAGTTTGAGAATCAATGATCTAGTGGCAAGTTAACTGACAAATAATCTAGTAGTTCTGAAAATAAACAGACAATACTGAAAGATTTATTCCTACCTGTAGGAGAAATGAATTTTCTCACTACGACTCCAATATTTGATCAAAAAACATCAAAATAAGAATTAAAGAAACCATAAGTTGGGCTGAGGTCTATAATTTGTAGATCTTATGTTCTATTATATTCCTACTTCAAGGAGAATCTCTACCTCATGAGTTATATTGGAAGGTATAGGATTACTGTCTGGGAGAAATGTGAATAAATGTGCATTTTCTAACACTTGTATTCATTACAAATTCTTCAAACTTTTTAATTTGTTAGACTATGCTAGCAAAAATATAAAGATGCTTTCTAGTGGAAATACCCTTAAACTTCAGCTCCATGTTCCTTGGATACTATCATGTCTGTCACTTTGTATGCATGATAGTACACATCACATTAACCAAGGCACATACTTTTGTGAAGAGCTATCACAATATTTGTTTCACTAGGTAAAACAACGGTTCCCAATGTGGTTTGGAATCATGATTATGAAACTCTAAGCAAGAGAAGTAGTGAGCCACAACTAAAGAAAGAAAAGAAGATCTCATTAAAAGTGTTAAAGTTAAAAGAGAAAAAAAATCCGATAGTTGACTGTAGATATGGAGAATTTTCTTCAAAAGGTTGAGTGGCCTTGAAATGTACTTTGTTGAAAGCAAATTATTTTTATCATTTGAATTACAAATGAAGTTTTGACAAAATTGGACTGATGGAGGCAGTTATTATTAGAGTCTCAAGGTTGAGAAAATTGCTTAATTTCATACTGAAAAGGGAAAGTACCAGCTGATAAATGCAAGATAAAGTCAGAATCTTGTACCTATATCTGAATAGGAATCAGTTCAGTTCAGTTCAGTTGCTCAGTTGTGTCCGAATCTTTGCGACTCCATGAATCACAGCATGCCAGGCCTCCCTGTCCATCACCAACTCCCAGAGTTCACTCAGACTCACGTCTATCGAGTCAGTGATGCCAATCAGCCATCTCATCCTCTGTCATCTCCTTCTCCTCCTGCCCCCAATCCCTCCCAACATCAGAGTCTTTTCCAATGAGTCAACTCTTCGCATGAGGTGGCCAAAGTACTGGAGTTTCAGCTTTAGCATCATTCCTTCCAAAGAAATCCCATGACGTCCTCCTTTACGATGGACGGGTTGGATCTCCTTGCAGTCCAAGGGACTCTCAAGAGTCTTCTCCAACACCACAGTTCAAAAGCATCAATTCTTCGGTGCTCAGCTTTCTTCACAGTCCAACTCTCCCATCCATACATGACCACTGGAAAACCATAGCCTTGATTAGATGGACCTTTGTTGGCAAAGTAATGTCTCTGCTTTTGAATATGCTGTCTAGGTTGGTCATAACTTTTCTTCCAAGGAGTAAGCATCTTTTAATTTGATGGCTGCAATCACCATCTGCACTGATTTTGGAGCTCCCCAAAATAAAGTCTGACACTGTTTCCCCATCTGTTTGCCATGAAGTGATGGGGCCAGATGTCATGATCTTCATTTTCTGAATGTTGAGCTTTAAGCCAACTTTTTCACTCTCCAGTTTCACTTTCATCAAGAGACTTTTTAGTTCCTCTTCACTTTCTGCCATAAGGGTGGTGTCATCTGCATATCTGAGGTTATTGATACTTCTCCTGGCAATCTTGATTCCAGCTTGTGCTTCTTCCAGCCCAGCATTTCTCATGATGTACTCTGCATATAAGTTAAATAAGCAGGGTGACAATATACAGCCTTGACGTACTCCTTTTCCTATTTGGAACCAGTCTGTTGTTCCATGTCTAGTTCTAACTATTGCTTCCTGACCTGCATACAGATTTCTCAGGAGGCAGATCAGGTGGTCTGGTATTCCCATCTCTTTCAGAATTTTCCAGAGTTTATGTGATCCACATAGTCAAAGGCTTTGGCATAGTCAAGAAAGCAGAAATAGATGTTTTTCTGGAACTCTCTTGCTTTTTCTATGATCCGGTGGATGTTGGCAATTTGATCTCTGGTTCCTCTGCCTTTTCTAAAACCAGCTTGAACATCTGGAAGTTCACGATTCCCGTATTGCTGAAGCCTGGTTTGGAGAATTTTGAGCATTACTTTACTAGCATGTGAGATGAGTGCAATTGTGCAGTATAGGAATAGGTATAGGTTAAAATATGAAAAGGTCTATGTTGAGGTTTACTGAGGCCTATTATTTTTGTATTGTTAACTATTTTCTTAAAGGAATTTAAAATATTTGTAAAACATTTAAAACCAAATGTATGGAAATCCAATATATGTTGCCATATATAATATACACAGCAATTCATCAATATTTACAAGCCAGTATTGGTTCAACTACTGATGGAAGGAATTTAATAAATTGGTATTTAGTATAGTGCAAATCTGTGTCTTTATGATAAAGATTGACTTCTGAAAAACCATGTTATAGTTACATCTTCTAAATATTTATTTTACTTGTAGATCTTTAGCAAGTTTATCCCCAAATCTGACATTGTTTTATATAAATGTTAAAAATTTGCATTAAAAATATGATGATTTAATAATATGCTAACAAAATTACGTAAAAATTCCCACAGGAGGAGCATAATTTATAATTCCTACAAGCAGGCCATAATATCATACAAGTTTGGAGGGTAAAGCTACAAAAATTAGCCTTTATTCTCTTGCTAAAAAAGGAATATTGACAATTTATAGAACAGAGTATAGGCTGGAAATCCAGGCTAAAATCTAATAGGGAGCACATGAGAAAGGAAATAAAATCATCATGAAGTTCTTAAATAAGAATATCTGGAAATAATTTTATCAACCATTTTAAAACTCAGGATTTGAATTCTAGGGGAGGCTTTGCCTTGATCACCTTATGTACCATCTCCTGATTTGCCCAATAAGGAAGAGATAGTTTCTTTAATCAGAGTGTCAGGATGATGTTATAAATTTGATGCTCTCATCCAGAAAGAAGTATATCTTCACTCTTGAAGAAAAGTTGGTATACCAAAATTGCAAATATAAAAAGTTTTCCTTGATACCCGGCCTGCACAAAGAAGTACAGCACCAGGCTTCCTTTATGTGTGTATTTTACACTTTTATTAAAAAAAAATAAAAGAAGAAATAAAAGAAAGGCAACTTTCCTAGAGTTTTAAGTTAAGCCAAGATGTGAAATACTGATCTATTACTATAGATCTCACACTTCCTAACAATTGTATACTAAGAATATGCCCTTCATAAGTGAGCTTTATTAGAAACGAAACCTGGATGAAATGAGGGCTTTGTTTTCACAGAACTCCTGATCAGGAAGGATTATAAGTATCACTGAGCTGAGAATCCAATTATCCTAGTTAGTAAACCCATGCTCTTTTTCAGTTGTAATATTGAAAGCACATTTGATTTTCAATTTTTATTATAATGTGTCAGGTAGAACATTTGTGTTTTTTTGCAAGTTGTAAATACTATAGACAAGCCATGTGAGGATAAAACAAAATGGAAACTTGGATTATTTTAATATTGGAATATTTTACTTGTTTCCATATTTGCAGAGTCATCCACATCTTCTCTTTTGGGAAGCCCTTTCAAAAAAGCCATCTCAATTCCACCGATGGTTTTTAAAAGCCTGTTCTTTTATTGCATGGCATATGAAAAATGCATGTTTTTCCATTAGGAATAATGCCAGTTATGATTTGATATACCTAAATATTATATTATATATTTTCTTTTAATACAGTATTTAATTATATTTTTATATGTATGCTAGGCGCATTTGGTTGCTTTCCCAAAAGCCATTCTTCCCTTTATTTTCTTGCTAACAGATCTCCAATAGGGTTTATAGTAAAGTGCATAGCCCAGAGGGTTGGATTCAGTCTCGTTTAGTTGCTCAGTCATATCTGATTCTTTGTAACCCAATGGACAGCAGCATGCCAGGCTTCCCTGTCCAACATCAACTCCCAGAACTTACTCAAATTCATGTCCATTGAGTCAGTAATGCCATCCAACCATCTCATCCTCTGTTGTTCCCTTGTCCTCCTGCCTTCAATCTTTCCCAGCATCAGGGTCTTTTCTAATGAATCAGCCTTTCTCATTAGATGGCCAAAGTATTGGAGCTTCAGCATCAGTCATTCCAATGAATATTCAGGATTGATTTGCTTTAGGATTGACTGATTTGATCTCATTGCAGTCCAAGGGACCCTCAAGAGTCTTCTCCAACACCACAGCTCAAAAGCACTGATTCTTCAGGCACTTAGCATTCTTCATGGTCCAAATCTCACATCCATACATGACTATTGGAAACACCATAGCTTTGACTATATGGACCTTTGTTACCAAAGTAATGTCTCTGCTTTTTAATACGTTATCTAGATTTGTCATAGCTTTTCTTCCAAAGAGCAAGTGTCTTTTAGTTTCATGGCTGCAGTCACCATCTGCACTGATTTTGGAGCCCAAGAAAATAAAGTCTGTCACTGTTGGATTATTTCAGGGTGAATGCTACAATGACATTCCTATTTTCCTTTTCCAATGATTAGTCTAGAGACAGGCATATGACAGAGTTCTGGCTAATGATATAAGGAATATCTGTTTAAGACTCATGGGCATCAATTCCTTCCCTGAAAAAGGTGAGTGGATTAAGAATGCTGCCTTTGTGTGTGTGTGTGTGTGTGTGTGTGTGTGTGTGTGTGTGTGTGTGTGTGTGTGTTTGTATGGTATCATGAAAGATTGTAATGCTTTAGATTTTACAATATGCTACACTACATTGAGACCATGAAGAAAAGCCAAGAGCTACTCAGAGTAGTCCCTGCTGCTAGCTTTCTAACAATGTGAAACACATATCAGAGTAAGTTATGTGTTCTGTTAGCTGCAGTCAAAAATAATTCTGATATACAAGCAATTAAAAAAATGGCTTATTTTCCATTTAGCAAGTGATAAAGTTCATGTTAAATAATATAAGAAATATACATTCTGTTGAAGAAAATTCAAAATGATTTACAATATCATGTTTAAAAATTTGGATTAAATGAAAATCTTTAAATATTTTGAAATACATCTTGTAGTTATATGAAACATGCTAAAAATAGCTAGTGTACAGTGATTTTATCATATTTGTTGTGGTAGATTGTTTCTAGGCTGATGTTTATAAGAATTCCCAAAATACATACTTTGGGAAGCATTTTATTTCAAATACATTTAAAAAAATCTTATGGATTGTCTTTAAAATTTACCATTTACCATGACATGTTTATAATTCTCTTTTTACCATTGGTTTTGACTTACTCGAAACATTGCCATACTTGATCTATCTCAAAATTATAACAATTAGAGAAGAAAGAGCAAAACTAGTCATGTACACTAATGCTTAATGGTGTGTAAAACCTCTCAAAGTGTATTTCATTTTCATGATGAAAATAAACAGTATTCACAAAGTGTGAATGCATGAATCTCTACCAACCTATAGAAATTGGACCAAATTCTTTTGTGGTGCAAAAAAAATATCATAATGGGACTTAAGAAAATGTTCTTTTGAATGGCATCAGAATCATGGAAACATAAGTTTTTTCCCTCTACCCTTCAATTAATTCACAACTAATAGACATCTGTGTCAAAAACAGAACAAAACACCTCTGCACAGGGTATCAGGATACCTGAAAGATATACCCATCTGTGCTTTTGAAATATATGGATTGGACCATGGAGGGGGGCTGCTAAGTATGGGGCATGGCAGTGGCAGAGGTGGCAGAAGCAGAGAAAGCAGTGGCAACTGTAGCACTGGGACAGTGTGACGTTTTTGGCAGAGGAGGTAGACAGTTTGACCACATGTAATGGAGCAGAAGGGACTCATTACTCTCTCTGAGAGAGGACCACAGTGACTGTGAGGAGGAAAAGCACCTAAGTGGACCAAGAAAAATGAAGGAAAGTGTTTCTTTCTGTCTGTCCCGTGAGTTTGGCATGAAGACTGCCCACAGACCTCTGGGACCACCACCTCTCCCTCTGAATTTAGACATGAGTTTGAGCAAACTCTGAGCAAATTCATGAGTTTGAGCTTTGGACATGAGTTTGAGCAAACTCTGGGAGATGGTGAAGGATAGGGAAGCCTGGTATGCTGCAGTCCATGGGTTCCCAAAGAGCTGGACATGAATGAGAGACTGAACAACAAATACTGTTTTTTGAGATTTTGCTGAACAACACTTTAAAGACTTAAGTAAAATGTAAACACTAGAGTCAGATTGAATGTTCTTCATAAAGTTTAATAACCTAAAACTCTTCCACTTCTTAGCCACAGAGTTTTCTGACAGTAAGAGAGCAAGATACTTTTTGTGACTCTAATTTCAGGCCAGTAGTTTTTTTGCAAAGAGACCGAAATGGCCAGTATTATCTGAATTTATCAGATATTAGGTGTTGTTTTTGTTGTTTAGTTGCTAAGTCATGTCCAACTCTTTTATGATCCCATGGACTGTAGCCTGCCAGGCTCCTCTGACCAGGCAAGACTACTAGGGTGGACTACTATTTCTTACTCTAAGGGAATTTTCCCAACCCAGGGATCAAACCTGTGTCTCCTGCATTGGCAGGAGGATTCTTTACCACTGAGGAGCCACCAGAGAAGATCATTGGGTGCTATAGAGATATAATTAAATATTTTTGATACTTTGAACTTTGGTAATCAACTTTACTTTTTTACTTTAGAAGCCTATTTCTTCATGATGTCTTAAATGTATATATCAATGTAAGTACAGTGTGTGTGTGTGTGTGTGTGTGTGTGTGTGTGTGTGTGTGTGCGTGTGCGCACTCAGTCATGTCTGACTTTTTGCGGCCTCATGGACTGTAGCCCGTCAGGCTCCTCTGCTGCGTGAATTTTCCAGGCAAGAATACTGGAGTAGGGGGAGCCATTTCCTACTACAAGGTATCTTCCCAATCCAGGGATTGAACTTGCATCTCTTGTGTCTCCTGCATTGGCAGGATTCTTTACCAATAATGCCCCCTGAGAACCCCATAAATACAAAGTATGGTTGACTTTAAAAAACTTTTTTAAAGTCATGAAACAAAGAAGCTGTGTTGCCCATGTCATGTTTATAAACAAATTGATTTCAAGGTTTTCTTTCTGTTTACCTGTTTGTCTATCTATTATATCTATGATGTGTCTGTCTATTCAACATATACTTGAGTCCTATGTGCCAGAACTGTTTATGATAAAACACTGAGCAACACAAATCTCTCTTCCCATAAAAAACTCATTCTAGTATAGAACACAGATAAGAAATAAAGGTTGGGTATCGATAAATGGTATAAAGCTAAACTGTTCAATATGGGAGCCACACAGAAATTCATGAAAACTAATGAAAATGAAACATTAGGTTCCTGTGTCATACGGGTCACATTAAAAATGTTCAGTATTCACGCATGACTTTTGCCTATTTGTTGGATAAAATGGACATACAATATTTTGTCAGCATAAAAATTTCAATTGGAAAGGTCTCCAAGTATTAAAAAGCAAAGTTAAAGTGTGGAGTTAGTATAGAGGGCTAAAGAGATCATAACATCACATTTTGTTAGGTGATGGTAGTAGTGGGGTAGTTCAGGGACATCCTCTCTCAGGAGCTGACATTTGATAAAATTATTGACTCTACTGAGAGAGTGAGTATTTGGAAGAAGGGCTCTACAGTCAAAAAGTTCTCTCTGCATCCTTCTTATTATGAAGGTACATATTTGTAATTTTTCAAAAAATAATTTTAATAGTTGTCATCAATTATATCAACTAATTCTTAAAAATTCCTTGGAGACATTATATAATATTTTCAACTTCACAACTGATTGATGGACACCTTATCTTCGACAAAGGAGGCAAGAATATACAATGGATTAAAGACAATCTCTTTAACAAGTGGTGCTGGGAAAACTGGTCAACCACTTGTAAAAGAATGAAACTACAACACTTTCTAACACCATACACAAAAATAAACTCAAAATGGATTAAAGACCTAAATGTAAGACCAAAAACTATAAAAATTCTAGAGGAGAACATAGGCAAAACACTCTGTGACATAAATCACAGCAGGATCCTCCATGACCCACCTCCCAGAATACTGGAAATAAGAGCAAAAATAAACAAATGGGACCTAATTAAACTTAAAAGCTTCTGCATAACAAAGGAAACTATAAGCAAGGTGAAAAGACAGCCTTCTGAATGGGAAAAGATAATAGCAAATGAAGCAAATGACAACTAATCTCAAAAATGTACAAGCAACTCCTGCAGCTCAAATCCAGAAAAAGAAACGACCCAATCAAAAAATGGGCCAAAGAACTAAATAGACATTTCTCCAAAGAAGACATATGGATGGCTAACAAACACATGAAAAGATGCTCAACATCACTCATGATCAGAGAAATGCAAATCAAAACCACAATGAGGTACCATTTCACACCAGTCAGAATGGCTGCGATCCAAAAGTCTATAAGCAATAAATGCTGGAGAAGGTGTGGAGAAAAGGAACCCTCTTACACTGTTGGTGGGAGTGCAAACTAATACATCCACTATGGAGAACGGTGTGGAGATTCCTTAAAAAACTGGAAATAGAACTGCCTTATGACCCAGCAATCCCACTGCTGGGCATACACACCGAGGAAACAGAATTGAAAGAGACACGTGTACCCCAATGTTCATCGCAGCACTGTTTATAATAGCCAGGACATGGAAGCAACCTAGATGTCCATCAGCAGATGAATGGATAAAAAAAAAAAAAGAATACATTTGAATCAGTTCTAGTGAGGTGGATGAAACTGGAGCCGATTATACAGAGTGAAGTAAGCCAGAAAGAAAAACACCAATATAGTAGTATACTAACACATATATATGGAATTTAGAAAGATGGTAACGATAACCCTGTATGCGAGACAGCAAAAGAGACACAGATGTGTAGAACAGTCTTTTGGACTCTGTGGGAAAGAGAGAGAGTGGGATGATTTGGGAGAATGGCATTGAAACATGTATACTATCATATAAGAAACAAATCGCCAGTTTAGGTTTGATGCAGGATACAGGATGCTTAGGGCTGGTGCACTGGGATGACCCAGAGAGATGGTATCGGGAGGGAGGTGGGAGGGGGTTCAGGATTGGGAACACGTGTATACCTGTGGCAGATTCTTGATGTATGAGAAAACCAATACAACATTGTAAAGTAAAATAATAATAATAATAAATAAAATATGAAAAAAACAACTGAATTATAATGTGAATATTTTGGTTTTTAAATTTCAGCCTTATTATTATTCCAGTTTAGAAATTTTTCTACTCATAAAAGATGTATCAGACCAAATAAATGTATATATCCATGACCCAGAGAGATGTTATGGGGAGGGAGGTGGGAGGGGGGTTCATGTTTGGGAACGCATGTAAGAATTAAAGATTTTAAAATTTAAAAAAATAAATAAAATGGAAAAAAATTATCTGTAGTAATGCATTATATCAATGATTATTATTAAAGATCATTTTTGATACCTTTATAAAAAAAGATAATGTGAAAATATTCAGAATTTCTCAAGTTTTTCCATTGTGTGTCTTTATATTTAGAATGATGCATTTCTTTACTTTTACTCATTTTAAGAGATTGTAAATATGTTGGTTTATTTATGGCAAGAAGTTGATATATATTTGGGACCATGTCACTAACTTCATGAATTATTCTAGAAGAATTTTAATAGAAACAGGGAAAAGCACACTTAACTATCAAGGCATGCATCAGAAGAAGAGTCAGGGATAATGACAAGTTAGAAGGAATCAGTAAAAGTCAATTTCAAAGATGGTAGATAAAGATACTATTGTTAACATTATTGTGGAGCTTAGGGGAAAAAAATTGAGTGTTTGAAAAAAAATATGATGAACAGATTCTTCTCACTGGTTTTAAACAACAGACTATCTCTAAGTAGATTTATGTTTTAAAGCATTTTGTGTGTATGTGTGAATCACTTAAAATAGTCCAATGGGACTACATATACAAAACCAAAATGCTTGATAAGACTTTTTCTGAAGTGACTAGTCATTATCTACACACTGTCTACTTAATTTTTGTTTGCTGGAATTACTAACCTTAAGTTTTATTTCAAAACTAATAATCAAGTGTATTCATCTTGACAACTTAAAATTTAATTATAGCAACATATTTGAAGTTTATTAAATAAACTTAAATTTCACTTAGATCATTTCTTCATAGATTTTTCTCACTGACATGAGAAAGAGAAATAGATTTTGGCAGAATCTTTAGCTCATTAGGGTAAGTCAGTGTTATTTAGAATCACTGATTATGACTATGCAGTCACAGAACTCTTTTCTTTTGGATAGGCTGTTACCTCTTTCCCATTTTATTAATTTATTTCTACTTCTGTTATATTATAATAAAATGATGTAAAATAGCTTCTACTTCCATGTTATTTGAGATGCCATCCCAACTTTGTTATTGAAAAGATATTAAATTTATTTCTTATATATTTTAAAGTCCACCTAAATATTTTATACACATTGGGCTAGTTCATGAGAGTCTTAAGTGAACATAGTGCCTTTCACATAACTTTAGGAAACATATCTGTTGATTTTTGGAAGTTTCTTGCTTAGTAGACATTTCAATGCAACATGTATTATTCAGCATTTACTCAAATCAAAAAGGTAGTGTCTTGCAGAAATATAATATATACATATTTTCTATTTTCATGTCCTTGGGACTTAAAGGGAATTATAGGGTTGCTGGGGAAGATAGAGAAGATTTTAGATGTCCAGGGGATAGGTCATGGCTGAGATGGGAGTTCATGGCTTAAAGATTAGTAGATACTATAGGTGGAGTTTAGAAGGGAAGTGGAACTCAGACAAACTTATTGTTATTTTAAGTGAATTTCAAGATTTTTGTGAGAGACTTTACGATTACCTGTAAAACACCCCTCCCTCCCTCTTATTGTATTTATTTATTTATTTTTTACTACATAACTGGGAGTTGTTAAACAGAGAAATACTCTTGGCTTCCCAGATGGTGCTAAGTGATAAGGAACCAGCCTGCCAGCGCAGGAGACGTAGAGGCATGGGTTTGAACCCTGGGTCAGGAAGATCCCTTAGAGAAGTAAATGGTGACCCACTCTGGTATTCTTGCTTGCAGAATCCCATCGACACAGGAACCTGGTGAGCTATATAGTTCATGGGGTCACAAAGAGTCAGATAGAACTGAAGTGACTTAGCATGCACAAGCACCTTGTTATCCCTCAGCATCTAAAAGAATACTTACCATGGATTGGATTTTAAATAAATTTTGATTAATTAATAAATACATTAGTAAATAAGTGGTTTAATAGGGAAATAAATAGATATCACTATCCAAGAATTATATAAGTCAAGTCGATATGACGCTAGATATATGAATGTAGAGTCATGTTTTCAGTACTGCAATGCAAAGTCTTCCATTCTAGATGTTGGGCAATGAAAAATGACTTATTTTTTTGCTTTGTTTGTTTAGTTGAAGTATAACTATTTAAAATATTATATTAGTCCCAGGTGTACAATATAATAATTCAAGATTATTATAGACCATACTCCATTTAAAGTTATTACAAAATAACGACTGTATTTCACAGTGCTGTAAAATATAAACTCATTGATTATTTATTTTATACATGGTAGTTTGTGTTTTTTAATCCCATATACCCGTATCCCTACTCTTGCTCCTCCCTCACCTGTCCTCATTCCCCACTGATAGCCACTAATTTTGTACTCCATATCTGTGAGATTGTTTCTGTTTTGTTATATACACTGTTGTTGTTTATTTGCTAAATCCTGTCCGACTCTTTTGCAACCACATGGACTGTAGCCCACCAGACTTCTCTGTCCATGGAATGTCCCAGGCAAGAATACTGGAGTGGGTTTCTATTTCCTTCTGCAGGGGATCTTCCCCACCCAGGGATCAAACCTGCATCTCCATATATACTGGTCTCAAAGGGGATCGGTGCTGGAGCAAGAGGGGCTTGTGTGGGTACTCTGTAAGGGTTGGAATGTGGTGTCAGAGATCTGGACTGCCCTTGAAGTGCCACCTGTGTAATCACCAGTAATGGCTGCCCCTACCTGCTCAGACGTTGCTTAGGGTTTGAGTTCTCACAGTATCCTACGGCTGAGCTTTTTCCTTGGTTGTGGCAGCCCTCTCTCCAGTGCAAGGCAAATGATACCAGATTATTTGCTCTGCTCAGACTGGGGCTTGTGGCAGGATGGATTGGGAAACCACCAGCTAACTGCACAATTTCAGTCACCCTCTCTGCTCTTCTTCAAGGGCAAGCTAGCATTTGTGCATAACTCACAAGCAGAATCCAGGCTTTCCCAGCTCTCCTATTACTCCCACCAGCCCTCCATCCTTAGGGGCTCATCTTCCCTTTGTTGACCCCCAGGACTGGGGCACATAATATATGCATCTAACTGTTTCTCCCCAGAGAAGATCTCTCCCATGTGATATCATCTTCCCCATGAGTCCCCTCGCAGGCACCTAGGTCCTGATCTGATAATTCTCTTCCCTTCGTACCCAATTCACATGTATTTTTTCTCATAGCCTTGGATGTACAGGAGTCTTTCTGCTGGTCTTCAATTAGTTTTCAATGAAAATTGTTCCACATGTATAGTAGGTGTATTTTTAATGTGTTCAGGGGGGCAGATGAGTTCTGTCCTTATATTCTGTCAGCTCAGTTTGAGTCTCCAGAATGACTTGTTTTTGGCTAATTAGATTCCAAGTTTCAACACATTCTTGTATACATTTCTGAGCTCTGAATGCTACAAATTATCTAATGAGAATGATGGAAAACCAGGACACCAATATAAGACACTGGTTACTATCTTAACCTACAGCCATAGTTTCTAACTTCTTTGGATTATAACTGTTTACCAAATTTTTTTTTTTTCTACTCTACCTTTATACATGACCATAAATAATTCCTAGGCTAATTACCTGCTAACTTTCTTATTGCATTTTTACTTACTACTCTCTTCTGTGAACTTACTTGAGACTAGCATCTACCCTAATATAAAAGAGTGGAGTATTTTTTAAAATATTCAGACAAATGAAAATAAGAGTTCTAAAGCCACATTCATTAAGTGGTTACATTAGCTTAGAACCCAATTGGATTATCTGCATATGTTAAATTCCATAATCTTCCTTTCATTTCTGTAAGAACCCTGTCACACTAGTTCATATTCCTTTAGGCACAGTACTCCATCAGGATTGAACATAGCTTTTAGCCAGTCCAATCATAAGAAATCTTCTGACTATCACTGAAGCTTCAGGAATAGGGCCTCTTTCTTTGGCACCTGGAGTCTTGAAGAGATTGTTAATTGTTTTTGCTATATGAACTATGTATCTTAAGTGGGTAATATTAGATTTTGGAATACATTTAGAAGAAGGTAGACTCTGAGAAGGAAAAGGAGAAATGTCTAGGGCCTTGTGAAATTATTTGAGTCCCTGCAGAAAGCTGCATTTTAAGTCAGTCTACCAGACCCTATTCTGTTTGGGGAATGAATAAGTCTCCTATATTCTGTATTCTTAAGTCACTTTGGGGTGAGTTTTGTGTTGTTTGTAAAAGTCTGGAGCAAATTGATAAAAACATTAAGTGTGGCTATCTTATCTAATCCAAGGTTATCTGACCACTAATTCCATGCTCTGTCCACTGCCCCAAACTGCCAATTTCAGTCTCTTCATTGCTGATGCTGTATACCTGACTCCAAGTTGCTTTATTCCATTTCTAAATCCTGCTATTCTTGTATATGTCCCCACCACCAAAAGCTTCCATATATCTTCCTATTTTTTGCTATTACTGCTTTGTTATGTGTGTATAGAAATTTTCTGCTCAATTTATGACTGAAAGTTTATGTTTTCACATTGAAGTATGAATATCCTTCTCTTTTTTTACCATACGCTCCTGGAATGACTTGCTGTCAGGTCTCCAAACTCTTGATTGTCTTCCTAGTGTTTTCCATTGCCATGTTTCAAATATTGACTACCGTGCATTCCCATTGCGTGTCTTGTAGTTTTCAAATTTTTGATTCAGTATTGTATCAAGAAATGTCTCCTATGGTTTTACGTTGTTGTTGTTCAGTTGCTAAGTCATATCTGACTCTTTGTGTCCCCATGGACTACAACATATCTTCCAGTGTCATCTTTTTGCCTTTTCATACTGTTCATGTGGTTTTTTCTCATGGCAAGAATACTGGAGTGAGTTGCCATTCCCTCCTCCAGCGAACTGCATTTTGTTAGAACTCTTCACTATAACTCATCCATCTTGGGCGGCCCTGTACAGCATGGCTCATAGCTTCATTGATTTACACAAGCCCCTTCACCGAGACAAGGTTGTGACACATGAAAGAGCAGATGGTATTATACTAAAATGTCAACTTGATCACCATTCCTGTAAAATTGTATTTACCCTTGGCTTCATGATAATTCTATGTGCGGGTGTGTGTCCTAAGTCGCTTCAGTCGTGTCTGACTCTTTACAACCCTATGGACTGTAGCCTACCTGGCATCTCTGTCCATGAGATTTTCCAGGCAAGAATACTGGATTGGGTTGCCATGCCCTTCTCCAGGGGATCCTCCTGACCCAGGGATCTAATCTGCATCTTCTAGGTCTCCTGTGTTGGCAGGTGGGTTCTTTTTCACTAGTATCACCTGGGAAGCCCTGATAACGCTATAGCCTTAGCTATAATTTCCATCCTTTAAGTCACTATAAATCAGTTCACATAGAGTCCTTTGCTGCTGAGGCTTTGTTATTCAAAATACTGAGCTTAAATAAAAGCCACCAGCTTTAAATCAACAATTCAATTGACCCTATAGTTCATCCTCCAGCTGGAGAAAAATACATTAAATTGTCTGATGAGCTTCCTGGTGTCAAGGCGGTCAATTAGGACAATAAGCCAAACTGAAAACAACAGTCAAGCTTTTATTCACCTATTGTGATTGTGAAAGGAAGAGGCCAACGAGTGAGGCACCACCTCCCAGTGTTCCTTTCCCCCCCAAGGAATGGCAGCAGGTGAGGATCAGTTGAATACAGCGTGCAAGGAGGGAATGACATCACTGCTAAGGATCCCATACAAAAGCTCTTGCCCTTTTATGGACTCAAGGGACAAAGGAAGGGAAAGAGGGAAGGAGTGGAAAAACTTAGAAAGTGGATTTAAGTGACTCAGCCTACCTAAGATTTCTGAATGGACATCTTTACGCATCAACCCTTATTGACATTAAAAGCATAATAAAATTATTATATTTTAGAAGAAAATAGAAAACATATCTAATGCACGACAAGTGAGTTCATTATTTTAAAGCCATAGGATAGACAATTTGAAAAGCTCATTATTCTAATTAGTCATCATGTATCTATGGAAACAATTATCTATTAGAACTCAAAATAAAGAATGAGATCCTCAATTATCTATTAATATTCAGAATCAGCCCACAGGATAAGCCTAAATCTACACATACACAGTGACTTTCATACTGTGAATATGTAAACGGTGGTCAGTGCTCCCCTTAAGGAAAAGAATAGAATGTGAATTTCATTTGGATGTTCCAATACTTAATTATAATTTTGGAAATGGAAAGCATTTAGAAATGGAAAGCATTTCTTTTAAGTAATCATATTTGCCACTCTTAGATTATTTGAAAGATTGGAATTTATATGTATAATATACAATCCTAACAAATTTTTTAAATAAAATTTCACTTTCTATTATATCTGCTTAGTCTTTAATATCTGATATACTAGCATGCGTGCATGTGTTCTAAGTTATGTCTGACTCTTTGAGACCCTATAGACTGTAGCCTGCTAGGCTTTTCTATCCATTGGGAATTCTCCAGGCAAGAATACTGGAGTGGGTTGCCATGCTGTCCTCCAGGAGAGCATCCAGACCCAGGGATTGAACCTTTATGAAAATGTGCCCGTGGTTTCCATAGCTTTTAAAATATACTACAGAGAATTTAGAGATTATTTTCATTTTCCAGTTGAGACTTCTGATGTTAAAGTTGCCTGAGATGGTATAGGGTGGAGCAATGTGGGTCTACTGGGCTTAAATGAATTATCCATATATACTTAACATCCTTTTAATCCTCTTCCCCTAAATTTGAACAAATTGTTTTAGGGTTATTATCTCTTTTGTAATAAAAATTAATTTTTAAAATATAATTCACCTTCTGCCAAATTAGGTACACTACATCTATGATCTAGTGGATTTAGAACTTTAGGACATTTTACATTATTGTTAGTGAATAACTCATAAAATTTATAAATGCTCTTGTTGAATGAAATATAATTTCTTTTTATTTTCAGGTTGATTGATATTTGCTTTTTTATATTTGTATCTAATACAGTTGAGAGACACTATTCTGTGTGGGATAGGGGTGTGGGTGTGTGTAATGTAAGTGGATCAGTTTCTCTCTTTTTCTAGGACTATGTTGAAAAAAAAATCAACATACCGTGGGCAACACTACTGTAGAATCTGTGAATGTCAACAGGATTGGGATGTTTTATGTTTTTCTTATACAAATATTATAACTTTCCAGGATTTTTAGGTAGCAAAGAGACATAACTTTGTTTAGCACATACACAATTTCAATAAAATGGCATGCAATTAAAAGGTAAGTGGAGTCATCACATTTCCTCAATGCTAATTATGAAAGAATTCTTCCATAGATCCCCTAAAGGAAAAGAGCCTAGAATTTTTTTTTCACTTTTTGACACAAAAACAGCTGTTGGATGACTATTCAGCTTAGTTTAGAACATTTCACTTTTTTTTTTTCCTTGAGAGATTAACAGGAAACAGATGCTTCATTTGACTCTTCTCTAGGGTAGACCTTTCATGAGGAAAAAACCATGTTGATCTCTGATGCTCTCAAAAGTCTTGGCCTTCAGTCTTAAGTCATGTCCCAGAATTTGGTTATATCACATTTATTTAAAAATCACTTAGACTGATTATCATGGAATTTTTGACATGTTATATATGGCAGTTATTTTTTTCAGTGATTCATATTTGTTTTTAACAAGAACATATTTTAATATTACATATTAAATTCATAAAATTTGTGCATATTTAATTATATACAGAAAGATATATGTAAATATCTCATTTTTCACATGTAACCAACAGTAGATATATTTAAAAAGAAAATGTCCTGATAAATTTTTACATCACCTAGGGCTACCAACATATCTGCAACAATGTTTTTTATGTGAAATTCACAGCATCAACATCTGTGTTAAGGGCCCTATTCTTTTCATGTGTGTTAGCTTGTGTATTTTTTTATTTAAATGTTTTATATTCTCTCACTATAAATGTATAAAATATGGAGAATTGGTTCCAGTGATGGGAATAAGAGTCTGTGCCTATCTTATATTTTTGCAATGATAGCTCCTGAATATACTGTGTTTAAATAGCTCAATAAATATCTATTAAATGAATAAGTGAAGCTGGCAATGTGGCAAGATAACGTACCAATATTTTCATTTGCATTTTTCTTACTAGTATAGCTACTGATACCTGTCTATCTATCTCTAGCTCTATCTGTGTGTATCTATGTAAGGCATATCTGTATATAGATAGATAGATAAGGTTGTGTTGATCATCTGGGTTTTTCTCTCCTCTTGTAAAAAGACTTGTAATTTTTTCAACTGTGTCCGGCCTTCTTAGTCTAGAAGAATGTTTTGTGTTGTAGAGATTGTATTTTAATATGACAAAATAACACTTCAACCCAGATATTTATTTCAAGAATATACTGACAGAATAAATGTTTCTGGTGATATGCCTGGGAGGGGTAGCTTTGCTCAAAATTTAAAAAGGGTTACTTGGGAGCAGCAACAGTGACAGATTCAATGCGTGAAGTGAACACTGGGACCTGCAACTGCAGAGATAGAACCTCTGCAGCTTTTGCAGTGGACCCTTCGAGGTTGCAGAGTAATAGCAGATGCTCTTTGACGATGTTGCAGTGTTAGTGGTAAAGAACTCACATGCCAATGCTGGAGACATCAGACATGGGTTCAATCCCAGGGTTGGGAAGATCTCCTGGAGGAGGGCATAGCAACCCACTTCAGTATTCTTGCCCAGAGAACCCCGTGAACAGAGAAGCCTGATGAGCTACAGTCCATAGTGTCTCAAAGAGTCAGACATGACTGAAGCAGTTTAGCACACATGCACGCGCACTGTGAAGGAACTAGAGTTGCCCTACTCAAATGACCATACATTCTTGGGATAAAATTCTAGTAACTACCACTCTTGGGCTATAGACCAAAAGACTGTTCTCTATTTTCCAGGCATCTCAGAAATTACCATATCCTCAGAATTTTTGTATAACCTGAGGCAGCAGGAAGAACCATGCCCACTCCACATGATCCAGAAGCACTTTCCCACCCTCTCTTGTGGGGTGAAGCTGACTCAACATTTATCAACTTTAGAGTCGATAGAATAAGTAAAGCTTCTTAAATCTAAGTGCTATTTAGCGTACTCTCACTATTACACAAAAATCTGCCTGACACCCTGCCATTAGAGCTAGATTAGGAGACCATATTTGAGCTGTCATCATATAGTAGCGATGATCTATATCTTAACAGCTGAAGCATAGGCTTGATTGATCATTTTCATGTGCATTCATTAGGAAGGATTGCAAAGCCTGCCTTCGCATCCATTAGTGTCTATTTTACTTCTAAAAATCATTATTTTTTTTTTCTAGGTGATGAATCTCAGAACAGATTCTTTCTATAATTAAGATCCAATGTGAAGAGGAAGGTTACTTACATACAAAGACACATGTAGTCAAATAAGAAAAATATTCTTTATGATGTTTATAAATTATCCTTTCTTAGAACATAAATATTAAGCATATAAATGTAAATTTTACATTTATTAAAGATAATACAAATAATCGTATAAGACGCTATAAGTCAAATTAGTGTAGGGACAATCCTTTGAAAAGTTAAGGTGATTGCCTGCCTTGTGTTTCTAATCTAAATACTTAGATCTCCATTCATTTGCACATTTTTTTTTTTTTTTTTTAGCTATTGATCATGAGTTTTCCCTTTGACAGGCACCTTCTCCCTCAGTTGAATGGCTACTTAATTTCTCTTAGTAGAGAAATTCAAGATTCATTTATGTGATGATAAACTGTCTGAATGAAGATAAAAGAAAGAAAAATGTAGAGATTATTTAATTTTTTGAGGCATTTTGAACAAGTTATACTGGTATTAGTCCTTTAGTTTCTATCTTACTTTATTCACTTACATTTGGATTGTGGCACAGAATGCTTCCTGGTGAAGACACTCAAATGATGGGAAGAACCAGGTGAGTCTGTAACAACTTGGTCTGATAGATCAGAAATAAGTGAGCCTTTCTGGCTGCAGAATGGCCTTTGGGACTTGGGGAGCAACAGAGAGACTGTCATGCTTCATTTTAGGATGTGGCTTTGGGGCAGGAAATGGGCAACTTCTCAAAGGCTATCAGAGCCCATGGCATAGGAAGGGCTATTTGAAAAGTAACACCAAAAGTGCCATGTTGACAAAGATGGTGATGCGTGAAAGAGATAGTATTGGCACATGTAGAGAAGGAAACACAACCAGCTTTGTTCTGGCCTCTGATCTAGGAGGTCACCTTAGAAAAATTGGCGCAGTACCTAGCCCAGGACTGAGAGAAAAATTAACTTCTCCATAAAGTACTAGGCAGGTATAGTTACAATGGCATTTTTGAGGGTGATGCGGTGGCAAGAACACATCAGGGCAGGACAAAGAGCTCTAGCAGTATGAACCAGTATAGTCAGTGCACTCTGGTGCAGAATCAGAGGTACCACATGGAGTTTACAGAAGGTGATGCCACCGGTTGACACCTGGAACCTTGCATAGACAAAATCAAGAAATAGAGAACTGGATTTCAACAGTCAGAAAGACATCACTACAAAATGTTTTTTGCCACTTAGAAAGTACCCATAGACCTCATCTTTAGGCTGATACTTAAAGAAGATCCTGTTACACATGTAACAACCTGCCCCATCACTCTCCCTTTGAGGCCTTAAAGATTATTCATGATTATCAAGGCCACAGTGGCTTGGAGAATATTATGCATCATTATTAAGGCCATGGTGCTATTAACTTTAAAATCTTTAATCTTTTACCCTCTGTGTACGTATATTTGCCTTTGAGCTGCATTCATTAGGGACAACCTCTACTTCCTCAAGTGTGACTTCTTATGGGCTTTTATCAGATCTAGCAAATGTGGGGAGTTGTAAACCTCACCATCTTCATGGTGTTACAAGTGAAGATATCCTTTTTACCCCACCATTTGATCCAAGCTCTCTGGTCAACCTACTCCTCAAAGTAATCTGTGAGAAGGCACAGTGTGAGAATCTGCACTGTGGTATATAAAGAAGGAAAGGCTGCTTCCATTCCCAAAGCATGTTAGGATGTTTCAAATTTGCCACAAAAACAAGGCATGTGTTTCTTCTTAAAACCACTGACATTTAGATAAAGTACCATCTACTCTTCCCTCAAAAGTAGACATACATATTTTCACAGAACTATCAGAGAGCAGCTGTTTTAAAGGCTTTCATGAGTTGAATAAATTGTTCCTTGCCTTCCTTCCTTCCTTCCTAGTCTAGTGTTTAGAGTTTCTCTGTACTCTCCAACTCGAGAAAGAATCCTGCCTCAACAGTGTGCATATGACTAGCTACATGCTAGCTCCTTCTGATAGCCATTGTCTAATATACTGGCTCCGTTCTTATTCCTATTATCAGTGAAAAATCTTGGAATACACTTTTATGTCTAATATTCTTTTCTGTTTCTTTCCTGTACTTTTGGACTTACACTACTCCATAAGGCCCACATCTAGTTCATAAGAACAGATTTCTATTTTCACTTGGCTTGAAAATAGCTGAATGCTTTATGGCCTAGCTCAGAATTGGCTTCAGAATATCAGTTCTTATTCACTAAGAAAAAGCAAGAGGACAGGGCACAGCTTTGTCCTCACTTCTCCATTATCCTCTGAGATTTCTGATAATTCCCCTTCCCCCACTGCCTTGGCTTTCATTCGCATGCACCCTGGAGAGAGGCATAGCACATCTCACAGCTGGAGAGAGACCTTGACTATTGTAAAGGCCAGTGCTTTAGTATACAGCCATATTATAA
The DNA here is from genome assembly GCF_016772045.2 of Ovis aries. Lineage (NCBI taxonomy): Eukaryota > Metazoa > Chordata > Mammalia > Artiodactyla > Bovidae > Ovis > Ovis aries. The sequence goes on along the minus strand of NC_056062.1, from coordinate 63,738,484 downwards.
GAATCAAACAGCCCCTTATGTCCAAATTTTCTGTGTCCTATTTTCCACAGATCTGTTTTCTCTGTGCTCTTAACAGTTTTTGGAATAAGTCTTTACTCATGTTGAGCGCTGTGTATTACCTAAACAAATGCAGAATTTGTTAAAGATGTGTGGGTTTGGTATCTATTTTTTCATATCTCTATTTCCAGCTTATCATTGCCTATTTCAGTTCACCAAACAGCAGGTGTTTGGATTCTCCGCTGCCATTTAGTTTCAGCACATGTTCTGCCCAGATGAGTGCTTTTTCAGCAGGTGCTCCTAAGCATCAGTCAGAGATTTCCTGGGTCAGCTATCAAACCAACAAAGCCAACCATGAGCTCCGCCAAAGCCTTTTGTCACTGAGATCTCAGTGTGGTACCTCCAAGGACCCGTTTGTTACATGTCAGGTAGGAGAAAATCAAGAGATGCACATTGAGACCTCAATTCTGTATTAATCTACCCTATAGATACCCACTCCAGTACTCTTGCCTGGAAAATCCCATGGACGGAGGAGCCTGGTAGGCTGCAGTCCATGGGGTTGCCAAGAGTCGGGCACGACTGAGAGACTTCACTTTCACTTTTCACTTTCATGCATTGGAGAAGGAAATGGCAACCCACTCCAGTATTCTTGCCTGGAGAATCCCAGAGACAGAGGAGCCTGGTGGGCTGCTCTCTATGGGGTCACACAGAGTCGGACACTACTGAAGTGACTTAGTAGCAGCAGCAGCAGCAGCAGCATAGATACTGAATGTTACTCTGCGTCAGTTATAAACAAAGTGAATTTTAATAGAAATGAGGTTAAAACTGTATCTTTTCATGTGGTTAATCAATCACCTGTCAGCAGGAAAATTCAAAATTAATGTAGTTCCATGTTGGTGAGAAAGGAAAAAAAAAATGAAGGAATATCTTAAATTAAACTAAATGCTATTGTTTTGTTTAGTCGCTAAGTTTTATCTGACTCTGTGAATCCATGGCCTGTAGCCCACCAGGTTCATCTGTCATCCACTATCTCCCAGAGTTTGTACAGATTCATGTCCATTGAGATCCCCTTCATGGATTGCAGTCTTGCTGTGGCAAAGGGGTTTGCATAACTCAATGAAGCTATGAGCCATGCTGTTCAGGGCCACACAAGACAGATCGGTCATAGAGAAGAGTTCTGACAAAAGACCTCTTTGGTCCACTGGTGAAGGATACTCCAGTATTCTTGCTGGAAAACCCATGGACAGTATGAAAGGGCAAAAGTCAAATGTAAATGCTATCAAAATAGGGTCCATTTATTAGAGAGTTATTTGAAAAAGAATTCATCATGAATAGAAACATTCCTAAGCAAGAATTTTTCATAGCAGATGTGTGTTTGTATTAGAAAAAGAGGGCAGTGGAAATTAAGAAAAGGGAGGTAAAATGGATAGAACAAAGGAAGAAATATTACTCAAATTCAGCCTTAATAACTTGAGTCAAAACGAGAAAGCTGTCAAAATCTTGAGAGCTTGGTTTTCTTGTCTTTAGCAAAAGAGCTAATGTGAGTTGTAAAATATTTTATTTTTTGCAGATTTAGAATTCCTATGCAGAAATCTTGGTGGTATCAGTTGGTTATACCTACATTTATTTTAAAAGATTTTAGTCAAAACTTAAAGGATATTATGGGGGTGTTATAATCAATGTTCTTAGTCTAAATATAGGTATATATACACAACTCAAATTAACTACACATTTTCCTGAAAAACATAGAATGAATAATTGTGATTCTCCTTGGTATCTCACTTTTAGCATTTCTTCTGTTTTCCCTACCTGGCTAAATACCATGATGTGTTTTGATTTATTTAAAATGTAACTATTACAATTAACTTGAATACTTTAAAAACTCTAACACTAACTAATATAAGCCCATATAAATATTATATAAATTAGTTTTTATCTTTTGATAACTATAAAAATTACATTTTTCAAATTTTGTGTATATAACTTACCTGGGATGTTATGGTATTTGAAACCTTTGGTTCATATTTACTGTGTGTGTTGTTATTGAAGCTCTATGTTGAAGTGTTAATTTCCTCTTTTATAAAATGAAGTTTATAAATTTATATCCCTCCTTCATCTTCCCTGGTGGCTCAGAGGTTAAAGTGTCTGCCTGGAATGAGGGAGACCCAGGTTCGATCCCTGGGTCAGGAAGATCCCCTGGAGAAGCAAATGGCAACCCACTCCAGTACTCTTGCCTGGAGAATCCCATGGAGGGAGGAGCCTGGTAGGCTACAGTCCATGGGGTCGCAAAGAGTCGGACATGACTGAGCGACTTCACTTTCACTTTCATCTTTCTTTTCTTCATGTGTTAAATCAATGTCAGAACAATTCTTCCTAACCACAAACACCACTCTCCACTCTAGGCAGTCAACTAGGGATGTTATTCTTTCCACCTAAGTGTTTGGAGGAAGCCATCGAATCAAGTGTAGCCTATAAATAGATTTAGCTCTACTTCACTAATGCATTAATTTGAATTTTCTAGCAAAAGGGCCAGACATGTGACTATATCCACAGCTATGCTTCTAAATCCACTTATTTGACTAACAGTTATAAAGAAACTTTTAGTATTTTAACAGGTGCATCTGCCTCAAGGACGTTTTCTGTCCAAACTCACCAGATGGTTAAACCATCAGAGGTCTCTCTGTACCTGTAAAATGACTATACATTTATAAACACTCTATTTATTATGCAGGTAATTTTAAAACTTTTGATTTATTTATGGTAGTGTTTATTTGGTATCTGAATTCTGTGCATACATATTTTATTTTGCTGATGTGACTTAACAAGGACTGCCTTTCCATATAGCTTGAAAAATACAATAATCAGGTCAAAAAGCATAGTTTTCATTCTTGCATCAAAGTTTTCTAGTGAATATTTCATTTTATAACTTCTTTGGTTGAAATGATTAAAATTAAATAGGTTTATATTGTATTTAACAGGATAGTATAAGTCAAAATTTTCACAAAATGGTCCAAGACATGCATTCTTGGCTTTAGCATGTTTCTCTTTCTGATTACATGAAGTCCTTATAGGTCCATCTTAGACAATAGGGCATAAAGAGAACTTCTGCGTCTCCAACAACAACAACAACAACAAAAAAAAAAACAATTCAGACTTGAGCCCTATACATTTCTAAGATTCCTGAACAGCTCAAAACAATCCTGAATGAACTTTAGGGGTTTGAATTTCTCTTTCTTAGTAGGCTAAGAATTTGGATCGAAACCAATTCATAGATACAAAATAGGCAAGAAATATTTGCAACATATGTAACTAGGGGTTACTATCTCTAATATCTTAATAGAAAATAACTGCAAGTAACAAAATAAATATATTTAAAACCATTATGTTGGGAAATACAATAAAAGATTAATCAGATCCAGTATTGCTGAAAATGTGAGAAAGTACTTCTTGGTATGTGATTGATGATGATAGTAAAATTTGTTCTAGTTTCTTTATAGAACAATTTCCCAATAACTACCAAACATAAAATAACCCTATGGGCTGAGCTGGCACTATCTTCAAGTATTCTTTATTTAGAAAAAAGGTCTATAATTATATACATCAACATAATATATATGCACATGTACGTTGTACAAATGTTAATATGTATGCATACATGTAGATACAAGTCTATCTAACTACTTTAAATGTCTGTTTTCCTACCTATAAAGCAGGAGTATTAATAAATCTAGCATCATAGAGTTGTATTTATTAAGTGAGATAATACATGTAAAAAATTTATGCAGTGCAGGACACATAGAAAGTAGTTAATTCATTTTTGTTGATATAAAATATGGAAAATACTATTTTATTCCTTTTGGTAACTAAAATTAGCCTGAAAAAAAATACCCTAAAAAATATCAAAAGAGCGGGAAGTAGAAAAGGAGTGAGGTAGGAAGAGAATTTTCATGTTATATAATATGGACCCACACATTTAACAATTTTCATAGAGGATTTACAGATTTGTAAGTTAAGTAAATATTGTGATACTGATAATGATGATTGGATGATTATTATAATCTAGAAATTTAGAAATTCTTCACTCTGAAATCAATAAATTTTACCTTTAGGTAAACACACTTTTTTTTTCACTTAAAGCTTTAAATTGATGTATGAGAATTAAATAATCATTAATATACACCTTCTCTTGGAATGAGAACTTGTTGAAAATGCTTCATAAAATATTTTGGTTGTGTATAAGCAGTGAAGAATATACCTTAGGGGAGATATGAAGGTTAATCCATTTAGTAAAGATTTATCCCTGAAAGAATTCAACTGACTCGTTCTCTAAGTTTGGAGGATGTTGAAAGAAAAAGTCTTGATGAAAAATCTCTAGTTCTCTTAAACTTGTATCTGTGAGCTATTACCAAGAATTCATAATTGATTTTACCTATGCTAGAGGAAAGTACTGATTTTCATGATTCATGCCCTTTATGTTTGAAGTTGAGGCTTATTATGGTGCTACTATTGAATGTGAATGAGCATGACTAAAAAAAGCTGATGCAATTAGCAGTCTTTACAAGAAAGCCTTCACATAACGATCTTTCTTTTCCTGGGTGTTTGTAATCACTATTTACCATGCTGCCCCTTAAACTCACAATTATGTGTCTCAGAATGACTCATTTCATTTTGAATTTTACTTGAAAAAGTGTTTTCTATTAGTATCTCTTCGGGGCACTGATTGAGGCTGTCTTTTTTTTTTTTTTTTTAATCTGTCTATAAAACATTTTACACTCCAGCTCTTCATTGTCCTAGTTTACCTAGTCGCTCGGTCGCCAGTGTCTCCAGCTGTCCTGCATGAGTCCTGATAGTATAGCCCTGAAGATTTGTGTGGTGCCATCATCACTAGAATATTCATTAGTCTGACCTATCAGGCTGAATCTTACTATTGATCCTGTGTTAACATCATTAAACTTGCTGTTCGTGTTATGAAGGAGAGTACACATATTTCCAGCTTCATGGATATTATCATTTAAACAAGCTGGATAGCATTCATTTCTTCATTTAAGCATCTGGTGAATATAACAAAATGACTTCTACATGCCAGGAACCATGATTCTAGGTACCCAGAGACACATGTAAACGCAATGGATAAAGTTTGTTGTCATTCAGTCGCTCAGTTCTTTGCAACCCCATGGACTCCAGCATGCCAGGCTTCCCTGTCCTTCACTATTTCCTGGAGTTTGCTCAAACTCATGTCCATTGAGGTGGTGATGCCATCCAACCATCTCCTCCTCTGTCATATCCTTCTGCTTCAATCTGTCCCAGCATCAGTGTCTTTTCCAAGTGCATTAGAATTATTGTACACTTTATTTCTTTTATTATTACATCAGCTCCACCTCAGATCATCATACATTAGATCCCAGAGGTTAGGGATCCCTGTTTAAGAAGATTAAAAAGTGTATTAACTAACCACTATGATATTTGTGAGTTCTCAATCATCTGTAGTCTAATAAAACACTCAAAATCGCTGGCGGAGAAGGCAATGGCAACCCATTCCAGTATTCTTGCCTGGAAAACCCCATGGGCAGAGGAGCCTGGTAGGCTGCAGTCCATGGGGTCGCTAAGAGTCAGACACGACTGAGCGACTTCCCTTTCACTTTTCACTTTCATGCACTGGAGAAGGAAATGGCAACCCACTCCAGTGTTCTTGCCTGGAGAATCCCAGGGACTGAGGAGCCTGGTGGGCTGCTGTCTATGGGGTCGCACAGAGTTGGACACGACTGAAGCGACTTAGCAGCAGCAGCAGCAGCAGCAAAATCGCTGCAGTGTAAATAGTATTAACTCTGTTAATAAAAAGATAGGATACATATGTTATTGTATTTGCTCTTCATGAGAATTTCATAAATACCCTTGTGAAGAAAGATCTGAAATTACCAGTGAATCCCCACTATACTGTATCTATATGTATTATACTAGAGGAAGATTAATATATTTGTGTATACACATACATTCTAGCAACGTTAGCCTTAAATTCTTGAACAGAAATTTGTCACTTTTCAGAGAAAACATAGGAGGAAAAAAAGAAAGCAGCATCCTAGAGCATAAGTATTCTTCATTATAATGTATATATAAAACCATCTTTGTTTCCTCTAGAATCAATATCTTTATCTGTACTTCTTGATTCTCTTTCACTCCATGGTTTTGCATTAAATACCTGATGATCTGTCATGATTTTATCTGCTACACACGAAATTTAGCACTGGTTTCTATCAGTGTCTCCCATGATCTTTCTCAATAACTGTATGGTTTTGTTCCCATTAAGGTGTCCCTGGTGGCTTAGGTGGTGAAGAATCTATCTGTAATTCAGGTGACCTGGGTTCAATCCCTGAGTCAAGAAGACCCCCTAGAGAAGGGAATGGCTACCCATTCCAGTATCCTTAGGGCTCCCTGGTGCTCAGGTGGTAAAGAACCTGCCTGTAATGTAGGAGACCTAGGTTTGATCCCTGTGTTGGGAAGATCCCTGAGTCAAGAAGATCCCTAAATTGGGAAGATCCCATGGAGAAGGGAATAGCTATGCACTCCAGTATTCTTGCTTGGAGAACTCCATGAATCGAGGAGCCTGGCAGGCTATAGTCCATGGGGTCTCAAAGGCTCAGACAGGATTGAGTGACTAATACTTTTACTTTTCACTTTTGTTTCCATTGGTGATCATCTAAGATAAACTGAATGCAGGGCAACTGGGAAACAGAGGATGGCAGGCAAACCACACTTTAGAGAATTTTTACAGGAAGATATGAAATGGTTGGTGAACATCATAATTGAGGAAATCAAGAAGACGTAATTGGACTTGACTTTCCTGATAGCTCAGCTGTTAACTAATTAATATAATCCTGCAATGCAGAAGACCCTTGTTTGATTCCTGGGTCAGGAAGATCCCCTGGAGATGGGAACTGCTACCTGCTCCAATGTTCTTGCTTGGAGAATTCCATGGACAGAGGAGCCTAGCAGGCTATAGTCCGTGGAGTCACAAAGAGTTGGACGTTACTGAGCGACTTTCACTTTCACTTTTCAGAGTAGTGATAAGGTGGGCTAAACTCAGCTCCTAGAAAAATGCTCTTCAACTTGTTTTGCTTTTCACTTTCTTTTGCTCATCCCTATTATTCTGATCCTATCCACTTATTTTCTACCAGAAATCTTCAAATTTCTGATTCACTGGTAGTGCCTTGTCCTGTTGCTAGCAATTGTTAAAGTTTTATTCTTTATTTTCACGTAGTTTGTCATATTAATGGTATCCTAGAGAGAAAAGGAAATAAATCTCACTTATCTTTTATTGGAAATACCAATAAATCTCATTTAATTTGGTGTCAAAGAAGGCCTTATAATTAATGTAATAGTACAGAAAATAGTGATTGGAAATATTTTATTTTCATATACTAGATCAAAATTCAGATCCCAAGAATAACAGTGAATTGGAAGACCAATCAAGCAAACATACCAAAATTATAATACAAAAGTAACACATTCCCCTCAGAAACTTTCCTCCTTTTATAAGAGTGAGAATCAGATAGCATTTCATTTAAAAACTACCTGCATTTGTGTGTAAAATTGCCATGAATTTTTAATTATAGGCTAGATGGAAGAATGTTTCTACTTGGAATGTGACAAAACTATAACCAGAAATGGAAGTCCCTCCAGTGCGTTCGTGGAAAGCAGCATTGACACTGATCCAGCCAGTTTTTGTTTTAAAGTATTTTTTTTTGAGACAGAGTATGATTTTATTTTTTAAAAATATAATTTATTTATTTTAATTGGAGGTTAATTACTTTACAATATTGTATTGGTTTTGCCATACATCAACATAAATCTGACACAGGTATACATGTGTTCCCCTTCCTGAACCCCCCTCCCTCCTCCCTCCCCGTACCATCCCTCTGGGTTGTCCCAGTGCACCAGCCCCAAGTATTTTAAAGTATATTCATTACGATTACCAATGAACTGACAAACTACAAAACATGATATTAAAAAGCCTCTATCAATTTATCTAGATATTTCCATAGTTATATAATTTATATATATGTATTTTTAAAAAAATGTCTGAATATGAAACTTATATGAGTTAAGTCTATTGACTGCATTATTGTTTTTACTTTTTTTCTTTTCCTTCTATTTTACTTTTTCTTTGCTATATATTTCCTTACTACCGTAGTAAAATTCTACTATAACTATCAAACATATCTGACATCATTTGTAAATGATTTAGCTATAATTAACATTTCAGCTTTCCTTTTTAAAAGTCTATTTGTCAATATTTTAGTCATACTTTATTTTTTCTTAAGCTGTAAAATACTGAGCTATTTTTTATTTCTGAAGTCACCTAATGAATGATACTTAATGTTTGACAATTGATTTTAAAATATTAAATTAAAATATTTAATTGGATCTTAATATCTATATTATCAGTTATATGGACTATATGAGCCAAACTACTAAATTTGATTGACATGTATAAAATAATGACAATAACCTTCTTATGTCTTTCAACAATGATATAAAATTTCCTAATATTTCTCTTTTGAGATGGCATGATGAAAGTTAGAGTTCATCTTATACTTCACTGTAGGGAAGGAATACCAAAAATATGAATCTGGGAGCCTGTAAACACTGTTTCTCTCTTCCCGAGAGAAGGAGATAAAATATTGCTTCTAAAGTAAACATATTCTCTTTGGGAACAAAAAGAGAAGACCTGGGATCTGGGTTCCTACATTTTAGAATATAAATAATTTTCTCTAGGGGGAAAATCTGCTATTTGTTATAAGCCAGGGTTTTATTCTCCTTGAAATTTAAATATTTACCTGAAGGAGGGTACATTTCTCTAGAGTTTTCACTACCTAAGTTTGTCTTTTAACTCAAGTTCTAAGTTTCAGTAAAATTTGCCAAAGAATATCCAACAGTATAAAATGCTATCTCTATATAACAGAATATAGATATTAAAAAAATCTCACCTTAATTATAATGTATAAAATATTTTCAGTCCCACAAAAGTATTATTTATATATGATTTTGTTCTTTTGCTTTGTTTTGGTTTGTTCTTAAGTAAGTGGATACTAGGAGAAGGCAACAGCAACCCACTCCAGTACTCTTGCCTGGAAAATCCCATGGATGGAGGGGCCTGGTAGGCTGCAGTCCATGGGGTCTCAAAGTCGGACACGACTGAGCGACTTCACTTTCACTTTTCACTTTCATGCATTGGAGAAGGAAATGGCAACCCACTCCAGTGTTCTTGCCTGGAGAATCCCAGGGACGGGGGAGCCTGGTGGGCTGCCGTCTATGGGGTCACACAGAGTCGGACACAACTGAAGCGACTTAGCAGCAAGTAGATACTATAAAATTTGATGTAAATACCTAATGGAAAGAGAGAAACTGGTAATTTATAAGAGCACTGGTTCAGTTGCCAGAATGAATTCCTTGAGGAATCAAGAGTTAACAGACTACAGAACCCAAGTGGAAGAATGGGACTAATTAAAGAAGATAATAATATTCTTTCATTCATCACAACAGAAGAAAAAAACGTAGATACAAATAATAGCAACTTAGTGAGTTCCATGATGAGACAATAAGGAAGTTTCTCTATGATTGCTTATTTATCTTAATGAAGTTTATTGCAAGTTTTTCAGTTTGCAGTAAGACTTGCAATGCTGTTAATGGATGTTAGAGGTTTTAGATTAGAGAAAAGATTTGAAATATAATATCTTGTTGATTGGGACCATGACTTTACTGGGGAAATATAGTTGACAAGTAATTAAAATAAACAAGTAATTGGATTTTTTTCAGATAAACCATTTTAAAAAGTAACAAAAGAATTGAAGGGTGTCTGGTGCTTAATTTTACTTGTCAACTCAGCTAGGTTATGGTATCAGTTGTTGTTTTTGTTTTGTCTTGATTTTTTTTTTCCTGGTCAAACACCAGTTGGATATTATGGTGAAAGTATTTTGTAGATGCAGTCAACATTTAAAATTGGTTTACTTTAAGTAAAGATTGCCTTCAGTTACCCTCAACTGTGAGGGTAGGCCTCATCAAATAAGTAAAGGATCCTAAAACCAAAAACTAGTTTCTAGAGAAGGAAGAATTCTGCCTCAAGACTGTAACATTGAAATTTTGTCTTGAGTTTCTGCCCTCCCAGCCCAGATTTCAGGCTTGCTATATCCAACAACTGATTGCATAAGCCAATTCTTGTATATAAAATCTTCTATTGCTTCTGTTTTTCGGTAGAACTTTGACTAATACAGGGTATATTCATGTAAGTTATGTTGAACTTTCGTATGAGTTATAGACTCTAAGTTGCGTAAAGAGAGCTGTGACAAAGTGGGGCAGGAACAGATTGTGATAACATGGTAAGATCCATGGGTTGCCCTCAGTATAAACACTGGAAAAGAGTAGAATGAAAGTTTTGTAAGATTTCCGAAGCATTTGATGATGATAAACTGAATTTTAAAAGATGAAATGGAAAGCCTTTTAGACAAAAAGGAAAACTGATTTGGACTGTGAAATATAAATTGGGAAATAGAAATAATATTCTGGGTTATGATGCATGAATTAGGAAGCCTGGATTGCTGGTATTGATTGAATTAAGCAGGCATATGGAGAATAATGGAATTAGAATAGAATATTAGAATAATGTGGAGTGATCAGCAGTCTAGCTGTTTTCTGTTAATTTCTCTGGAAGTTACAGAGACCTAGGCAACTCATGTTCCCTGTGGAATCGGTTTTCCCAGTGAAGTAATAACAACAACAATGATAATAATAACAGTAATAATAATGGCAAGAAGAACAAGAGATGATAAAGAGCAGCTAGTGTTCCTATATTTTACACTATGTCTGATGCACAGATCAAAGCCTTGCCATATATTACCCATTTAATCTACTCACTGAAAATAAAATAATTATAGATAGCTCTTTCAAGGTGATGCAGTAAGAGGACTTTGAATGGAAATCCCTATTTCTCTGTTTCTGTTTTATTACTTATATTATGGAGATGAATAAACAGCATGATAGTCTAAACATACTCACCAGAGCTAAAGATGGTCAGAGTAACTAACCTGACCAGAGTTCATGTCTAGCTTTAGAGAAATAGGAATTATTATGGACAGAAGACGCCTGGAGAAGGAAATGGCATCCAGCTCCACAGTATTCTTGCCTGGAAAATCCCACAGACAGAGGAGCCTGGCAGGCTATAGTCCTTGGGTTTGCAAGGAGTCAGACATGACTGACTGAGCACACAGCCCATGGACTGAAGAGGATATATATGACATATACTATAGCTAATGAATGGGATCCTATCTGGATGTGGACAGGCTCTACCGTGTAACTCACATGTATTCCCCTCCTGCATCGGTCAGAGTCCTTGGAGGAAACAGATGACATACATAAATGGGGTAACTGAAAACAATTTAATTAAGGAAAAACACAATTATTTACAAAGTTGTTGGCAGAGTTAAGGGAAACAAATGTTATAGTGAAGCATTCTTCCAAACAACAGCCGGGAGCTATGAGCACCCCAAGGCCTAAAGATGAAAACTGGGAGCAATGGTCAGAATACAGGGAGAGTAGCTCTGAGATGGAGCCACCCTGCAGGAGTTGGGCCTTGGTTAGAGGGAAGCAGTGATCCTGTGGCCCAGACCCTTCCCTTCTCCCACCCTGAAGTCTTCTTCCAGAAACTCAAAACCACACTGCAGATATCTATAAACAAAGCAACTACTAGTAATATCACTTTAAAAAATAAATTATTTATTTGTTTGTTTGTTTTTGGCTGTGCTGGGTCCTTGTTGCTGCTTGGGCTTTTCTCTAGTTGCAGTAAGCGGATGCTACTCTCTAGCTGTGGGGCTTCTTAGTGTGATGGCTCCTCTTATAGTGGAGCACAGACTGTAGGGCATGCAGGCTTCAGTAGTTGTGACACATGGGCTCAGTATTGCAACTCCAGGCTCTAGAGCATAGGCTCAATAGTCGGGGGGCACAAGCTTAAGTTGCTCCGTGGCATGTGGAATCTTCCTGGATCAGGGGTTGAACCTGTGACTCCTGCATTGGCAGGAAGATCCTTTACCACTGAGCCACCAGGGAAGCCCCTGTAAAGTCACTTTTAGTTCCTAAATTTTTGAATATCAGAGAAAGGCCAGAGTATCTTGAAGGATAAAACATTCTTTGACAAAGCAGAAGAAAAATATAACATTTTTTTACTATGACTTTTATCTTCTGCCATAAGAGTTTTATCATCTACAAACCACTCTACATAGACAAAATATGAAAACTATGTCTCAGAGAAGTTAGAGATACTGGCCCAGTGTTTAGTTGCAAAATGACTAGGGCAAGCTGCAAGGTTTTTCTTTCTAAAGCTAATGATCCCAAACTCCCTAGCTAAGTCTGTGAGTCTGTGTCTGTTTTGTAAATAAGATCATTTGTACACTTCCTCTTTTAAATTTCACATATAAGGGATATCATACTGATATTTCTCTTTCTCTGTCTGACTTACTTCACTCAGTGTGACAATCTGTGGCTCTGCCTATGTTGCTGCAGATGACATATTTCATTCTTTTTAGTGACTGAATAGTATTCTATTGTATATGTGTACCACATCTTTGGGTTTTCCAGGTAGCACTAGTGATAAAGAAGCTGCCTGCAATGTGTGAGATATTGGTTTGATCCCTGGGTTGGGAAGATCCCCTAGAGGAGGGCATGGCAACCCACTCCAATATTCTTGCCTGGAGAATCTCATTGACAGAGGAGCCTAGCAGGATATAGTCCATAGGGTCACAATGAGTTGGACATGACTGAAGCAACCTGGCACACCACATCTTTATCCATTCATCTGTTTGTGGACATTTAGGCTGATGTGTACGCATTGCTATATTTAAAATGAGTTATCAATAGAGACCTACTGTATAGCATAGGGAACTCTGCTTAATGGTGTGTGGCAGCCTGGATGGGAGGGGAGTCTGGGGGAGAATGGATGTGTGTATGTGTGTGGTTGAGTTGCTTTGCTATGAACCCGAAATTGTCACAACATTGTTATTTGGCTGTGTGTGCTAAGTTGCTTCAGTTGTGTCTGACTCTGCAACCCCACAGACTGGGACCCACCAGGATCCTCTATCCATGGGATTCTCCAGGCAAGAATACTGGAGAGGGTTGCCATTTCCTCCTTCAGGGGGTCTTCCTGACCCAGGGTTCAAACCTGCATCTCTTATATCTCCTACATTCACAGGTGGGTTCTTTACCACTAGCATCACCTAGGAAACCCTATTCAACTATATTCCAATATAAAATAGAAAGTTTGAAAAAATAAAGGTAATGATCTTTCTATTACAATACAGGTTCCACCAAAATGGGCTTCCCTGGTGGCTCAGATGGTAAAGAATTTCCCTGTAATGCAGGAGACCCAGGTTATCCCCTGGAAAAGGGAATGGCTAACCACTCAAGCATTCTTGCCTGGAGAATCTCATGGACAGAGGAGCCTGGTAGGTTCATGTGGTCACAAAGAGTTGGACAAAACTGAGCAACTAACACTTTCACTTTATTTCCCCCAGAATAATTGATCAGCGACTCCTGTTCCTACCTAAATTTGGCTTCTCACAGTGAGTGAATCCCACCTGAGGCAATTTTATTTTCATATTTCTACAAAAAAATATATTCTAATCTTCTTTTTTTCTGTCTTCATTGTTTACTGGTTATATTTTTTTCCCTGCTTTTTTCCTTGTGTCTCTCTCTTGGACTCAATTGAACATCATTTTTCTTTTATTAATAATTTCCTTCTGCAAATAAAAATGCTCAGGTCTTGAGCATTTAAAAAAATTCCTTAACCACCTGAATATTTTAATTGATATTATCACTTTCTAATCTATTACTGCTTCAAGTTTCTACTTTGAGCATTTCACCAACATCATACACATTATTTTAAAATTCACAACTAAAATTACTTCTCTTATTTCCCTAATCCTTTTCAATCTGCAGAATTCACTCTGAATTCTGACTGAACCATTCCGTTGGAGCTGCTTTCTTTAAAATAACCAGATTAGGAAAATTTATTCTCAAACTCTTTTTTTTCCTCTGTATTCATTCCCTAAAATGTGTCTACAGAATTTGTTTTGTTATCAGGAGTATCATTCTTGAAATGTTTTCTTCTTTTTCTTTCAGTAATGCCATACTGTTCTAGTTCCCTTAATTCTCATTCAATTTAGCTGTCCCCGTTGATGTGCCTATTCCTATTTTCCTTTTAAAAATGTAAGTTATTCATATCTGTTCTGCACTCTCTAGTCTATCTGCATATTTTTCTGAACTGTCTTCAGCACTCCCCACATTCAGTTCTCATTTGTATAAATGTCATTATCACTCTTTCTTCTAATCATAATTCTTCACTTTCAACAACCTAGTGATAATTCTATTTGTGTGTTTTCTAAAGTATTTTCTTTTGATTATATAATTACAGAAAATATGCTGGAAAATTTTTCTGCAGCCAGGTATTTATTCTCCTCTTGGGTAATCGCAGTATATATTGCAGTATTTTAAGGTGCAGAGACATTCTTCAAAAGAAATGATTTTCTTTGATCAAATCAGGTGTTCTAGTGGTTTCACCAGAATCCCTCTCCCTTGCTGTTGTTTAGTTCCTAAGTCATGTCCAACTCTTTTGTGATCCCTGGCTCCTCATCCATGGGATTTCCCAGGCAAGAATATTCGAGTGGATTGCCATTTTCCTCTCCAGGGGATCTTCCCAACCCAGGGATTGAACCTGCTTCTCCTGAATTGGCAGGTGGGTTCTTTACAGCTGAATCACCTGGGAAGCCTCTTTCTTTCTCATAAAATCCTGCTATTTGCCACCAGAAATTTGGCTTCACAGAAAACACACTGCAGGATGGTATTCTAAGTGAAGTTCCAAATTCCAGATAGAATTTCTCTGGATGGTTCTATTATGTTCCCATTAACTAACTAACCTAGTTTCAAAATATTGGTGTTATCTTTTCTTCTGTTCCCAATAGTCTAAACCTAACCACTCAATAAAATTGGTTAATTCTATTTTAACAAGACTCATACAGTCACTCCTCTTTCTTCCCATTTCCATGAATATTAGCCTACACTGCAGACTACGTTTTTGTCTCAGAAACAAAATTTCAAAACATAATTTTTATTTAGTTTTCTTATTTTCATAAGTTTAAGCCATGATATTTTAAATTTCCAAATTAAAATTTTCACTGGTAAAGCTAGTGAAGAATAGAAATAATTATATATATCATACTGACATTTAAAAGAAACCTTCTAATACATCACTATAATTACTCTAACAAGAAGGATTTCATCCTTCATGGAAGTATATATTAGATTGCTCTTAGGATGCTTAAAATCATAAAATATTTTGATTATCTTCATTAATTAATTAATTTATTTAATAAAACTTTGGAGGTGTTCAATTATGCCTGAGTTCATGACATGTATGGGAATATATAAAGATAAACACAGCTATGTCAGGCCATTATGCACACATGCATGTTTGTGTGTTCATTCCAAGTAAAACAACTGATTACTCTGGAGGAAAACTTACCCAGTGAAAGCTACCAAATAAGTGGAAAAAAGAAAAAATACCATGTAACAAAGTGCTTCTATTGAATAAAGCATGACATATATAGGTGACTATGGCTATAAGCTATACAAGACTGGATTAAGATATTTATTTATTCCGGACATATATGTTGTGTTTACTATACCTGGTCTCAGGAATACTTCTCTCACCCCTCATTAACATATGCACAGATTAATTGCCACTTTAGGTCTTTATTCAACTACCTTAATTCCCCCTATGTCTGTGTTGGTGAGGTGTTATATAGAACACAGTGGTTTAGACTTCATGATTTGAAATTGCACAGCATGGATTCAAACTCTTTCCTATTTATTAAGCTAACTTTTAGTAAGAAGTTAAAATTTTTTCCAACCACAGCAATGGTAGAAAATAGTTTTATCCTAAGAGTTGTGAAAATTAGATTAAAGTGCCTTGACACATAATACTTCCTCAGTCAGTGTTATCAGCTATTAAGTATTTATTATCATATCATCCATTTATCTCTCAGATATTGACTTTCTGTTAAATTATGTATGTAGTGTATAGTTATTTTGGCCCACAGATTTCTATAAGGTTGTGCATTAATTTTCTGTTGCTGCTATAGCAAATTATCACAGACTTTTTGGCTTAAAATAACTTAATTTTTTAATAATTTAAATTTTATTAAGCTACAAATAGCTGTGAAAAGAAAAGTGAAAAGCAAAGGTGAAAAGGAAAGATAAACTCATTTGAATGCAGAGTTCCAAAGAATAGCAAGGACAGATAAGAAAGCCTTCCTCAGCGATCAATGCAAAGAAACAGAGGAAAACAACAGAATGGGAAAGACTAGAGATCTCTTCAAGACAGTCAGATACCAAGGGAATATCTCATACAAAGATGGGAACAATAAAGGACAGAAATGATAGGGACCTAACAGAAGCAGAAGATATTAAGAAAAGGTGGCAAGAATACACAGAACTGTACGAAAAAGATCTTCATGACCCAGGTAATCACGATGGTATGATCTCTCACCTAGAGCCAGACATCCTGGAATGTGAAGTCAAGTGGGCCTTAGAAAGCATCACTACGAATAAAGCTAGTGGAGGTGATGGAATTCCAGTTGAGCTATTTTAAATCTTAAAAGGTGATGCTGTGAAAGTGCTGCCCTAAATATGTCAGCAAATTTAGAAAACTCAGCAGTGGCCACAGGACTGGAAAAGGTCAGTTTCCATTCCAATCCCAAAGAAAGGCAATCCCAAAGAATGTTCAAACTACCACACAATTGCACTCATATCACAGGCTAGTAAAGCAATACTCAAAATTCTCTAAGCCAGGCTTCAGGAATACATGAATCGTGAACCTCCAGATGTTCAAGCTGGTTTTAGAAAAGACAGAGAAACCAGAGATCAAATTGCCAACATCCACAGGATCATAGAGAAAGCAAGAGAGTTCCAGAAAAATGTCTATTTCTGCTTTATTGACTATGCCAAAGCCTTTGACTGTGTGGATCACAATAAGCTGTGGACAATTCTGAAAGAGATAGGAATACCAGATCACTTGACCTGCCTCTTGATAAATCTGTATGCAGGTCAGGAAGCAACAGTTAGAACTGGACATGGAACAACAGATTGGTTCCAAATAGGAAAAGGAGTATGTCAAGGCTCTATATTGTCACCCTGTTCATTTAACTTATATGCAGAGTACATCATGAGAAATGATGGGCTGGAACAAGCACAGGCTGGAATCAAGATTCCTGGGAGAAATATCATAACCTCAGATATGCAGATGAAAAAACACCCTCGTGGCAGAAACTGAAGAAGAACTAAAGAGCCTCTTGATGAAAGTGACAGAGGAGAGTGAAAAAGTTGGCTTAAAGCTCAACATTCTGAAAACTGAGATCATGGCATCTGGTCCCATCACTTCATCTCAAATAGATGGGGAAACAGTAGAAACAGTGTCAGACCTTATATTTTGGGGCTCCAAAATCACTGCAGATGGTGACTGCAGCCATGAAATTAAAAGATGCTTACTCCTTCGAAGGAAAGTTATGACCAACCTAGACTGCATATTACAAAGCAGATACATTACTTTGTCAACAAAGGTCTGTCTAGTCAAAGCTATGGTTTTTCAGTAGTCATATATGGATGTGAGAGTTGGACTATAAAGAAAGCTGAATGCCGAAGAATTGATGCTTTTGAACTGTAGTGTTGGAGAAGACTCTTGAGAGTCCCTTGAACTGCAAGAAGATATAACCAGTCCATTCTGAAGGAGCTCAGTCCTGGGTGTTCATTGAAAGGACTGTTGTTGAAGCTGAAACTCCAATACGTTGTCCACCTGATGCAAAGAGCTGACTCATTTGAAAAGACCCTGATGCTGGGAAAGATTGAGGGCAGGAGGAGAAGGGGATGACAGATGATGAGATGGTTGGATGGCATCACCGACTCAATGGACATGAGTTTGTGTAAACTCTGGGAGTTGATGGACAAGGAGGCCTGGCACACTGTGGTTCATGTGGTTGCAAAGAGTCAAACGCGACTGAGTGACTTGAACTGAACTGAACTGAATAAGCATTTCTGAATGTCAGAAGTTCAAAATGGCTCTTACCATACAATGTTGGCCAGGCTGCATTCTTTTTGGAGGCCATAGGAGAGAATCTGCCTTATGTAGACTGCAGAGGCCACCTACACCCTTAGCTCATGGTTCCGTCCTCTTTTATCAGTATTAGCAGAATAATATTTTCACATTTCTCCTTCTGATTCTGACCTCTTCTAGAATGATCCTTGTGATTACTTTGGGCCAACTTGATAATCCAGGATGATCCTATCTCAAAAACCTTTATTTTAAACACATCTGCAAAATCCTGTCTACTTTGTAAAATATTTACACATTTCAGGGATTAAGAAGTGGACATCTTTGGGGGCCACTATTCTTTCTATCATATGCAGGATCGATAGCTTTTGTGTTATTTTTAGTTTCTACAGGGCTTAGTGTATATATTCTGCATCTGAGGGTACAATAATTGTTGAGCAGATAAATCAGTAATGGAAGAATGAATAGTGAATAATAGAAAATCTTAGAAATACCTGGATTTCCTTTAGTATTGCTGCTACTACTACTGCTGCTAAGTTGCTTCAGTCGTGTCCGACTCTGTGCGACCCCATAGATGGTAGCCCACCAGGCTCCCCCGTCCCTGGGATTCTCCAGGCAAGAATACTGGAGTGGGTTGCCATTTCCTTCTTTATTGCTGTTACTACTTAATTATTCAAGCCAGAGCTTCCTGCACTCTGCTAAAGTAGCAAATAACTCTTGGAAGATTTTGGCTTTTCTATCTATTTTAAAAAGGCGTACCTACATATTATAAATCAGCTTGGGACATAGCTCCAATAAGAACTGTGCTCTCAGGACATGCTTCCATCATTTCTTAACCTCTCAACATGTATGTACTGTAAGCACAATGGTAAGACCATTTTGAATAAATGACATGTGTCAGGTGTGTTTCTTTGAGGTGAATGCTAAAGTTTTCATCTTGAGTTGTGATGCTTAGAACATTCTAAGTTGTAATTTGAACTTGAACACCCTTTTCACTTAGCAGAATGTCAAACTTTTTTTCTGTATCAACTAAAGAGAGGCACTTAGCTCTAAATTCACAAAGGCTTAATATAATGTGTTTGATGTATCAGTTTAGATGCCAGCTATTTACATAGATTGTATTACTCATTGTACACCAACATCTTGCTTTAAACTACAGTAAAAGAGCTTTGCATTTGAATGTTTTATTTACTAACTGCTCAGAGTTGATATTCAATATTCAGTTTCTACAGTTTCACAAAGCTCAGTGGAATTTTTGCTCATCCATTTAAACTTTAATCATGGCAAAGCAGTACATAGATAATGATTTATTGGTTCAAAATAGAACCATGAAATGACATGAAAAATGTTCATATCTTGATTGAAATATGAACATTTACAAGGTTATTATATTTAATTCACTTCATGTCAGCAGCACAAATAGAGTTTTCAGTGTTATATCCCTGTATTCATTTGCATCACAGACTCTCAGACTGAAGGCTGTTGTCTCAAGCAGTTCAGACAGCTGTAGGCAGAAAACTCTGTATGTGACATTGCTTGTTATTTACATTTTTTATAGATCAATCTAAAATTTAAATTTTTTATAATCAGCTAGAGTTATTTGTTTGAAAGAACACTCCCTATACCATGATACTGACTTAAAACTCTTTAACAGAATTGAATTATATAAGAAATATCCTCAGTGGAAGTTTTACTAAGTTCAAACCTGTCTATAGGATGCTTTATTTGGAATGTAGACATTTTGGTAAACATGAAATTTATGATCACATATACAAAAATACTGATAGATGTAGTTACCAAGCAGATTTTTTTGGTTCCTTAGTTAATGCCTATGGAAAGGAGTAATAGAATTGCCAAGAATATTGTTAAGTATATCCAGAGGCTAATTCTTACTTATATCCCAAAAACAAAAGGGAAAAAACCAAAGCCTGTTGAAAAATTGTGGGAAATTGGACCTGCTTTTGGAGAAGGCAATGGCAACCCACTCCAGTACTCTTGCCTGGAAAATCCCATGGACAGAGGAGCCTGGTAGGCTGCAGTCCATGGGGTCGCAAAGAGTTGGAGACAACTGAGTGATTTCACTTTCACTTTTCACTTTCATGCATTGGAGAAGGAAATGGCAACCCACTCCAGTGTTCTTGCCTGGAGAATCCCAGGGACGGTGGAGCCTGGTGGGCTGCCATCTATGGGGTCGTGCAGAGTCGGACACAACTGAAGTGACTTAACAGCAGCAGGACCTGCTTTAGTGTAAAGGAGGTAATCCAGAAGGTGACCTCTGTTTTCCTTTCTTGTTGTTCTTGTTGAGTTGCTCAGTTGTGTTGGACTCTTTGCGACCCCATGGATGGCAGCATGCCAGGCTTCCTTGTTCTTTACTGTCTCCCAGAGCTTGCTCAAACTCACGTCCATCAAGTCAGTGATGCCATGCAAGCATCTCATCCTCTGCGGTCACCTTCTCCTCCTGCCTTCAATCTTTCCCAGCATCTGGGTCTTTTCTAATGAATTGGCTCTTTGCATCAGGTGGCCAAAGTATTAGAGTTTCAGCTTCAGCATCAGTCCTTCCAATGAATATTTAGGACTGATTTCCTTTAGGATTGACTAGTTTGATCTCCTTGTAGGCCAAGGGACTCTCAAAAGTCTTCTCCAACACCACAGTTCAAGAGTATCAGTTCTTTGGTGCTCAGCCTACTTTATGGTCCAATTCTCACATCCATACGTGACTACTGGAAAAACCATAGCTTTGATGAAACAGACCTTTGTTGGCAAAGTAATGTCTCTGCTTTTTAATACACTGTCTAGGTTTGTCGTAGCTTCTCTTCCAAGGAGCAAGCATCTTTTAATTTCATGGCGGTAGTCATCATCAGCAGTGATTTTGGAGCCCAAGAAAATAAAGTCTGTCACTATTTCCATTGTTTTCTTATCTATTTGCCATGAAGTGATGGGACCAGATGCCATGATTTTTTTGAATGTTGAGTTTTAAGCCAACTTTTTCACTCTCTTCTTTCACCTTCAACAAGAGACTCTTTAGTTGCTTTTAGCTTCCTTCTGTAATGGTGGTATCATCTACATATCTGAGGTTATTG
Organism: Ovis aries; assembly: GCF_016772045.2. Lineage (NCBI taxonomy): Eukaryota > Metazoa > Chordata > Mammalia > Artiodactyla > Bovidae > Ovis > Ovis aries. The sequence continues at coordinate 63,717,262 of NC_056062.1, read as the reverse complement.
ATATTTCTCCTGGCAGTCTTGTTAGAAGTTTACACTTCATCTAGCTTGACATTTGAAATGATGTACTCTGCATATAAGCTAAATAAGCAAGTTACAATACAGCATTGATGTACTCCTTTCCCCCTTTTTAACCAGCCTTTGTTCCATATCCGGGCTACCTGTTGTTTCTTGACCTGTATACAGGTTTCACAGGATACAGGTAAGGTGGTCTGGCACTTGCATTGTTTTAAGATTTTTCTGCAGTTTGTTGTGATCCACACAGTCAATGGCTTGAACATTGTCAATGAAGCAGAAGTAGATGTTCATCTGGAATTCTCTTGCTTTTTCTATGATCCAACAGATGTTGGCAGTTTGATTCCTCTGGCTTTTCTAAATGCAGCTTGAACATTTGGAATTTCTCAGTTCATGTTCTGTTGAAGCCTAGCTTGGAGAATTTTGAGCATTACTTTTCTGTCTTCCTAATGTTATCTTAAGCACCACTGCGCTATTATAGGTTTTGGGGGATGCTTGTAGTCCCATCAGTTGATGCTGTCACTGTGCTTCTGCAGTGAACCATTCTTTCATTTTCCTTCCCAGTGTTACAGTTCATTATTTTTCTGGAGATATTTAGAACATTTTGTCTCTGGACACTGACATGGGCCCTTTGGAAATGTCTTTTGAAAAACCTGAATACCACCATCCCTTGGTTTTCTGAAAAAGTAGCTTACTTTGGAAAACAACTGCAGATGTCAGAAACATGATTCTTACAGTTTTTCAGGGGAACTCTCTCTTTATACCAATCACATTTATATCAGTTACAGGAGACATGGGGGGAATCCCTGGGTTGGGAAGATTGTCCAGAGGAGGGCATGGCAACCAACTCCAGTATTCATGCCTGAATTCCTTGAACAGGCAGGCTCCAGTCCATAGTGTTACAGAGTCTGACACAGCTGAAACAACTGAGCACACACACATTTATTTAATCCAGAAGGAGCCTAATGGAGTAACCAAATGTCACAGTTTCCTCCTCACAGTCCCGTTTTGCCCCTGTTACCTCATATAATTATTAATAGCTCTTCCAGATGGTGAAGTGGTAAAGAATCCACCTGCATTGTAGGAGACAGAGGTTTGATCCCTGGGTCAGGAAAAGATCTGGAGTAGGAAATGTAACCCACTTCAATATTCTTGCCTGGAAAATTCCATGGACAGAAGAATCTAGTAGGCTATAGTCTATAGGGTCTCAAAGAGTTGGACAGAACTGAGAGACTGAACACATACACACACACCTGATACTCACAAACATTTCCTAATAGGATGATAAATTATATGATCACATAAAATTTAACAGCCTAATACTTAAAATCCTAAAAAAACCTTCATTGTTGAGAAGAAAATGCTTCCTGAACTAAAAAGATTCCTAGAATTTGTGCAACTTTTACTATCCTATTAGAAAAAGAGTCATGAATTTTGAAGAACAATCTTTGAGAACTGATCTATTTGATGTGTATATTGCTTGGTCTAGTCTGACAGTTTCATTAAATTGGTGTAATTTTCTTTGGCAGAAAAGTGATTGTATCTAATTTCAGAGCCAAATCTCTTGAGAATCCTAAGCTAACAATTGCAATATGAGAAGCTTATCAACTATTTAAATTTTATGTTAAGGATTTGTTGCAGTTAATGGAATTTTTTAAAGATTTTAAAATTTTAGAGAAGAGTGAAATAGGAGACATTTGCTTATAAATTACTATGCTGAGGGAACATTACAAACTCCAACATTAAAAGGATTTTATACTTGTGTTTGCCTACCATCAATGTTCTTGACTTTATATGTTTTTATCATCTAGTAATATGTATAATTTTTTAATGAAATGACATAGCTGAATTAATATTAATGGTAACCAAATTAAAACACAAGAATCCACTGGTTTTGTTTGTATCTGCATTATAGTTTAATAGCACTGTGGACTTGAGGAAAATAGTGATAGAACACATGATTTTTCCCCTACAGAAATCGTGGCATCAAAAATAACATCACAATCACCATAATTAATAACAGTACCTGTCATAGTCCTGACAGGGAACAGAAGTAAATCTCAAATGGGGTATTTTGAAGAGAGTTAGATAAAGGAGCAATTTTCAAAAGTTAGAGAGGAAGTGCAGTCAGGTATAGAGAAACCACAAGAGATAATTCAACATTGTGGGCTTGTAACAGAAGGGCTGTTATGACCCAGAAACTCCCAGATAGTGAGTCCAGGGAATAATCAAGCCTCACTTTTCCAATTTTACTTCTGGTTCTCCCTAATGGCCGAAGTCACCAGAGTTTGAGAAGTCTTACCATACAGACTTCAATCTCCCAGATCAGGGAGTAGGGTGGAAACTCATGCAGAGTAGTTCTTTAGGAGAAAATATAGGACATCTAGCAGAAACTCTCAGAGGAGGCAATGGCACCCCACTCTAGTACTCTTGCCTGGAAAATGCCATGGAGAGAGGGGCCTGGTAGGCTGCAGTCCATGCGGTCACTAAGAGTTGGACACGACTAAGAGACTTCACTTTCACTTTTTACTTTCATGCATTGGAGAAGGAAATGGCAACACACTCCAGTGTTCTTGCCTGGAGAATCCCAGGGACGAGGGAGCCTGGTGGGCTGCCATCTATGGGGTCGGACATGACTGAAGTGACTTAGCAGCAGCAGCAAAAACTCTCATCAACTTATCAGGACTGACTTCTTTGAACACTTACTGGATATATATGCCAAGTAACTTAATCTATACAACAATGATATAAAATTGTGCATTTCCTCTCATTTTATAGATGAAACTCAAAGTATTTAAGTAAATTTTTCAAGGTTGTAATTTTACTAATAGGAAAATTTTCATAAAACGCAAATCTGTTTAAAAACACTAAGCACATTACATTCCTTGAAGGTTTCAGATAGCTGATGCAGACTGGCATAACTGGTGGAACTCTCTCTAGTCCTTCAATGCATGGATTGGAAGTTCTTAACCTGGTAGTTTACAAAGGCTTATTTTCAGGTGGTCAGGGGTTCGCATTGGTGCAGATGGCTTTTAATTGTTGATGCCTGGGTATGTGCGTATGTGCTGTCATGTCCCACTCTTTGTTTCTCTTTGAACTGTAGCCCACCTGGCTCCTCTGTCCATGGGATTATCCAGGCAAGAATACTGGAGTGGATTGCCATGCCCTCCTCCAGGGGATCTTCCTGATCCAGGGTTGGAACCCACATCTCCTGTGTCTCTTGCATTGCACGAGGATTCTTTACAGCTTAAACCACTGGGTAGGGGTCTTTAATCCTCAGAAAACATGCCATTTTGTTATTCAAGCTTGAATGTAGCTTTAGAAGTTTTGTCCACAGAGGAGTTTCTCAGCCTTGGCACTATCGACTATTAGGGCTGGACAATTGCTTGTTGCGTGTATGGGGAAATTTCCTGTGCATTGTAGTATCCCACTAAACATCAGTAGTACATTCCTTCCAGCTGTGACAATCAAGAATGTCTCTGGATGTTGATAAGTGTCCTAACATTAATTGGGGAAATTCTTGGTCATTATTTCCTCAAATATTTCTTCTGGTCTTTTTCTTTTTAGTGTTTTCATTAAACCTATATTTCAACTAGTATATATGTCCCACAGTTGTTGGATATCTTGTTCCAGGTTTTTAGTCTTTTTTTTTTCACTTTTGAAAGTTTCTATCAACATATTATCAAATTCAGAGATTCTTTCCTCAGTTGTGTCCAGTCTACTAATGAGCCCACCCAAGGCACTCTTCATTTCTTTTATATCTTTTGTTTTGTAGCATTTCTTTTTTATTCCTTCTTAGGATTTCCATCACTCTGTTTATATTATCCTTCTGTTTTTAAATGTGGTATACTTTTCTTTCTTAGAACTCATACCATGTTAATCATAGTTGTTTTAAGTTCCTGGTCTGATAGTTTCACCATTCCTGCCATATATGCTTTTGGCTCTGATGGTTACTGTCTTCAAACTGTCTCTTTTCTGTTTAGTATGCCTTGTAACTTTTTAATTGAAATCAGCCATGATATGCTAGGTAAGAGGAACTCTGATAAATAGGATTTTAATGATATGGTGGTAAAGTGTGGGGGGAGGGAAAATGTTCTATATTTCAAGATTAGTTCTCAGTCTTTTAGTGAACCTGTGCCCCAAGCTGTGAACTTTACAAGTGCCTTTAGTTCCCCATTCTCCTTATCTGTCTCTGCCTTCAGTAGAAGAAAGATGGCTAGAGAGGGCTGAGGTGATATATTTCTTTTCTCCCAGGTCAATTAGGCCCTGAGGAGCCCCAATAGATTAGCCTCAGATTTTAAAATGTTTCCTTATCGGTAGGCCTTACTAGACCTTGAGCCTCAGTATATGCTTATTGTGATACATCAGCATATGCTAGATGAGACACCCATAGGTGCCATGACAATTCCATGGCTGACCATAAAAGGTCCTAAAGTAGGTAGTGGCACAATTCGTGGATATCCCCACCTTCCTCAAAATAGCCGGAATACTTCTCCCATTCATTAGTCTATGAAATTACCCACCAATATAAAAAATGCAACCCCATACCCTAGTACTTTTTGCCTCCGAGATGGCCCACAGTCTATCTATAAATTGTGTACCTCCCAGGATAACTTCTTTCTCTTCTTGCAGGAAAGAATTCATGAGCTTGCATGGGGTGACTCTTTGCCACCCCATGGATTGTAGCCTGCCATAACTGTCCATGGGCATTCTCCAGGCAAGAATACTGGAGTGAGTTGCCATGCTCTCCTCCAAGGGAACAAAAAGTTTTAAAACACTTGCTGTGAGAACTTGGTAGAGCTCCAGGAAGTAAAATGTGGTCACTATTTTACACTCACACTCAAAAAATGTGGTGACCCCCTATTACTTGGCTCCACTGAAATTTTTAATGCTCAGATTTTTTCATGCTGAGCTTCCAACAATCCACAATTACAGTTCAGGTTTTCCTGCCTCAGCACTGGTTCCTGAAGCGGTTTCTGCTCATGGGTCTCCTCTTAGTCAGTAGTGATTCTTTTTATCCACTTGTCTGTCTCTCCTATTTTGATGAAAGTGATTTGTCTTTTGACTTCACTTCTCTGACAGATTTAAGAAGAATTGTTGAGTTTTTCAATTTGTTCAGGTTTTTATTTGTTAGAGTGTATTGATGGCTTCCTTGCATGCTGGAGCAGAAACTGGAAGTCTGGGGACTGCTTTTTTAACTAAGGGTAAATTTAATGACTTTGTGGAGGTGAGGCTAGACTTTACAAATGGCCTGAGATAAATGGCAAGTATACACGAAGGGCCTTAAGCAAGGCTTGCAGGCTACAGCTTGATAATGAACTCTATTTGGAGTGTGTATGTATGTGTGCACTTGCATGTGTACACGTGTGTTAACACATGTACACACATGCACCCTAGCTTTAGCTGATGTGTGGCTGGCAGAGATGGCTTAAATAAAACTAAGGCAAGCATTTAAGCAGGGTTTCATATTGCTGCAGAGTATTAAGGAAGCCCTAACTCTTAGATTTTAGTGCTAGGCATTCTTGGGCAACTTTAGATAGGTGGCTCTAATTTAATTCTACACTTATATTTAGAGGTAACTATGAATCGACTAGAAAACTTTGGGTTCATATGGTTTATTCATAGATTCTTAGGCATCACTCTTTATTCCTTGAAATCAAATTGGTTCTCATTCACCACCCATAAAAAGTGGTTGATTATGAAATAGTGATATACTGTCTATTAAAATAATGTGCCATTTTTATGACATCAAGTAGAGAAACAAATTATTGCAAAATAATATAGCAGCATTAATAGTCTGGGTCTGGAATACTTTGAATCTTTAGAGTCAGATTTGCTTAAAAACGGAGACAAAACTAGATGGATTTAAGAGTGCTTCAGTCTTATGATTAGGATGAAAATGGTACAGGAATAAAAACAAAATAAAACAGGTCAGGCTGATTAAATTGGAGGAAGAGAGAGATTCTTAAGGAAAAGATTGAGATCTAATCTATCTTAGAGGACAGCTTAGAAGTACCTAAGAGGAAAATTATATCTTGAAGTTCAGTCTAAACTGATAAGCACTGGTACATAACTACTTTTTAAAAGGCCATTAAAATAAAGAAGCATTTTAAATGCAATTGAGAAATAGTGACTAATGCCCAAAGAAATTTAACAGGGAAGAACAAAATATTCCAGAGTAGATGGAAATGACTCCCACAAAGAACATCAGGGTTCAAGAAACCATTGAGAGACACCCTTGAAAGCTATGACTTAAGGATCCATGCTAAGAAGAACAGCCCATTAAAGATTATTACAAGCACAGCTAGAAGTTAAAAACTCTAGATATATTTGAGAGAGGAAGGTCTGAGGATTGGAATATAGACATTAAAGGTAGGGATGATGAGATCACTTGTATCTTGGGGGAACATGCCCAGGCTGAGAGAAGATACAACAAAGTTATCAATGACAGATAAAGTCTGTGTCTGAAATAGACGTTGAGCTGAAGCAAGAGTACCTCCCAGCTAGAGCTATGCAACTTAGGAAAGTAGAGGAAAATCACATTTATTAGGTATATTTGGCATTGAATAATAATTTCTGAAGCTCTGAAGGAATTGTGCCCATTCCAGTGGGAGACCCCAGGGACAGTGGCTGAAAGAATACTTGCTCTCTCCAGACGCTGGGATACCCTCTGAAACATGTGACTTAGAAGGACTTAGAACCTATGCTCTGACTTTTCTCCTCCTCCAATGGTTTCCCCAGAAGCCCACATGGTTTACTCTCAAAGATGCCTAATGAGTCATTTGCTTAAATGGGACCTTTTCAATGAGGCTTAGCCTTACTACTCTATTTATTTTATTTTATTTTATTTTAATTTTTATTTTTACTTTATTTTACTTTACAATACTGTATTGGTTTTGCCATACATTGACATGAATCCACCACGGGTGTACATGTGTTCCCAAACATGAACGCCCCTCCCACCTCCCTCCCCATAATATCTCTCTGGGTCATCACCGTGCACCAGCCCCAAGCATGCTGTATCCTGCATCGGACATAGACTGGCGATTCGATTCTTACATGATAGTATACATGTTACAATGCCATTCTCCCAAATCATCCCACCCTCTCCCTCTCCCATGGAGTCCAAAAGTCCGCTATACACATCTGTGTCTTTTTTGCTGTCTTGCATACAGGGTCATCATTGTCATCTTTCTAAATTCCATATATATGTGTTAGTATACTGTATTGGTGTTTTTCTTTCTGGCTTACTTCACTCTGTATAATCGGCTCCAGTTTCATCCATCTCGTCAGAACTGATTCAAATGTATTCTTCTTAATGGCTGAGTAATACTCCATTGTGTAAATGTACCACAGCTTTCTTATCCATTCATCTGCTGTTGGATATCTAGGTTGTTTCCATGTCCTGGCTATTATAAACAGTGCTGCAATGAACATTGGGGTACATGTGTCTCTTTCAATTCTGGTTTCCTCGGTGTGTATGCCCAGAAGTGGGATTGCTGGGTCATAAGGTAGTTCTATTTGCAATTTTTTCAGGAATCTCCACACTGTTCTCCATAGTGGCTGTACTAGTTTGCATTCCCACCAACAGTGTAAGAGGGTTCCCTTTTCTCCACACCCTCTCCAGCATTTATTGCTTGCAGATTTTTGGGTCACAGACATTCTGACTGGTGTGAAGTGGTACCTCATTGTACTCTATTTAAAACTATCATCTATTGATCTTATGGTTTTTACTTAGTACATGTCTTCTTTTTTCCCCAATAGTACATTTGAAAACTTTATATAACTTATTTAATATTATTATGAATTGCTTATTTGTCACATTATCTAGAATATAAGATTCATGAGAGCAGAGAGATTTGATATGTTTTATTCACTAGTGTATCCTAAGATTTTAAGAAAGTGCCTGATACATAGGAGTCTCTCAGCAAATATTTGTTTAATGAATACATTTTGTACTTATGACACTTGGAAATAAACTATTACAACTTCTGTGACTCTACTGGCATCACACAATTCCAGAGAGGAATTACTAGCTCCTACCAAGCATAAAAACCCCTTTGACAGAAAATTAACAGATTGAGAGAATTGGCTGAATGATTTTGGGATTTAAATTAAGACTTTAAAACTTTAGTCATTAATTCACAAGAAGAGGATTTTATTTTCAACTTTAATTTATGGCATACTTAACATCATTGCAGTTTAATCTTTGAATTTCTTCCTAAAAAGTAATAGAAAATTTGTATTAAATTATAATGTATCCCAGCATTTTGACAAAGTTTTTATTGTTAAAAAATACTTGGACATCTTTTTTACTAGAGGTTCCTGATGTTATTTGAATTTATTGAGTTCAGTCTGATATAATATCAATTCTAATTGATATAACATTATGAATAATATTATTGGACTTAATTTGCTTTAAAAATAGTATAAAGAATAAATTTTTTACTAACAGTATAGACTGCTCTTGGAATTAATGTAGTGAATATACTGTTTTGATTCATTTCAGAACATTTGGGTGGCAAAATCTAAACCAAATACTGATACTCTTAGGAAGATAAAGAAAGCAGCATTTGCAGAAGTTTAGTGAAGTGGACTCATGATAGGTAGATGAAATACTAAGCAGATAAACTACTAATTACTTGGGGCGGGGAAATTCTTTGATGTTCTTTAACACTGAGCTTCCTTGTACGGTCCAATGTGGCAGGGGTGGGGAGGGATATTAGGAAATGATGAACACTTTCCCATGTATTTTTTTCCTTTAAATGGAGCCCCAGACCTTTCTTCACCTTTACTCACTTCTCCTTAAAGATGTGTTGTAAATTACTCTATGGATAATTTTGAGAAAAATAAATGAATATACTTAGCTCTCCTATCTTCTTTCTTGGAGATTAACCAGCACACAGAGAACACAATTTCTCTCTGTTCTTCCCTCTCAGCAAAGGAGTGTCCAGGTCTAACATGATAGTGACTGGTTGGGTAATTTTGGCGATTTAGTTGGGATGTCCCATTTTGTGCTAAACAAAGGTACCCTGGAGAAGGAAATGGCAACCCACTCCAGTATCCTTGCCTGGAAAATCTCATGGACAGAGGAGCCTGGTGGACTGCAGTCCATGGGGTCGCAAACAGTTGGGCACGACTGAGTGACTAACACAAGCTACACCCTCCTCATTAATCTTCATTAGTATCAAGGATAGTATGTTAGCCTCTACCTTTATTCTTTGTTATTTAGACCTAGGTGGAGAAGAGACTTTTTATTTATTTCCTTTCTCTGGCTCAGATGGGAAAGAATCTGCCTGCAGTGCAGGAGACCTGGGTTTGATTCCTGGATCTGGAAGATCTCCTGGAGAAGAGAATGGCTACCCACTCCAGTATTCTTGCTTGGAGAATTCCATGAACTGAGGAGCCTGACGGGCTACAGTCCATTGGTCACAAAGAGTCAGACATGACTAAACGACTAACACTTTCACTTCTAATGAATCCAAAAAAAGTGTTTTCTTGCTGGTTACCTGCTTGGGTGAGAAGCCCTCATTTCGAAATTTATAATGGTGAGAAGATGACTCCATTTTCTCATTTGTCCTCTATCATGTTCTCCTAGAGCATCTTGGATCTTACTTCTTTTGCCCTCTGGTACATGGCTGAAGCAACTTAGCATGTACACACACAACATTTTAAGTCCATCCACTCTGAGCACAGCTAATTCAATGGCTTCATGTCTCTCTCTACAAGGGCCAGTACGAAAGTATGTGACAGGCTGCTCCAGTCCTGCCAGGATTATTTCACTAGAACTGAAAGTATAAGTAAAAGCTTTTACTTAATGGTTGTGCAAATATGTAATGTGATTACAACCTGAGAGAAAGGTTTAAAACTTTGCTTTCTAACTTCATTTCAATATAGTCCTTTGTTAAGTCTTTCTTCCTGAGACTCCTCAGAATCCCCTAAAGAAAGGTCCCTTTTCTGTGCATTAGAAAGAATATAAATTTCTGAAACTATTTTCTGCCCAGATGAAATGCTCTATTTCTGTATCCATTATTCTGCAGCATTATTCACTGCTTGGCCTTCATGTAATGTAGTTCATGAGGGGTGTGCACTTCTCAACTAGAGGCCATTTGACATGTGAGAATACATTGTCAAAACGACTGCTGCTGGTGCTAATTTGCTTCAGTAGTGTCCGATTCTGTGCTACCCCATAGACGGCAGCCCACTAGGCTCCTCTGTCCCTGGGATTCTCCAGACAAGAATACTGGAGTGTGTTGCCATTTCCTTCTCCAATGCATGAAAGTGAAAAGTGAAAGTGAAGTCACTCAGTCGTGCCCAACTCTTAGCGACCCCATGGACTGCAGCCTACCAGGCTCCTCCATCCATGGGATTTTCCAGGCAAGAGTACTGAGTGGGTTGCCATTGCCTTCTCCGTCAAAATGACTATAAGTTATTTTTAAAATGACTAGACAATAGTACTGCTATTTTTGGTGGACTGGAAGATGCTAATTATACCATGATAAGAGGACAATCCCATCCAAATGTCACCTCATTAATTAAAACAAAGTAAGTTGTTTCAAGTTTGGGGTATCATGAATCATGTTGGGATGATCATTGTTGCAGTTGCCTTTCCCTGCACAGTAGTGAAATGGTTGAGATATAGGATACACTTTTTGTGATCTAGTACATAATACCAGCCAATTTTCCCAAGTGGTTGTATAAAATTTATATTTCCATGGGCATTGTATGAGTGTTCCAAAAGCTCTATAACCTTGTTTCCACTTAGTGTTTCAATCTCTTTATTTATTCATCTTTAGGTTTAGCTGTATTACTGGCTATATAAAGTTATTTTGACTTGAATTTATCTGAGGACTAATGTGGCTGAGAAAATGTTCACATGTTTTGGGGGATTTACCCCAAACTGTTTTGAAATTCCTATTCAAAATTCTTCTCCCACTTTATTTTTTGTTTCTTTCAGTTTTATTAAAATATAATTGATTTGTAGCACTCTATAAATTTAAGGTATTCAGCATAAAGGTTTGACTAAATACACTATGAAATGGTTACCACATTTAGTTTGCTGATCATCTATCATCTCATATAGATACAAAAAAAAAGAAAGACTTTTTTTGTGTGTGATGAGAACTCAAGATATACTCTCAACTTTCATATATAACATACAGCAGCGTGAACTGTATTTGTCATATTGTACTTTACATCGTGGTACTAATTTATCTTGTAACTGAAAGCTTGTACCTTTGACCACTTTTGTCACCATACAGAAAGATGACACTTTTATTGACTGTGTTCTGGATTGCTGTATATTTCATTTTCATGACTCATTTACTTCTTCTCCCATTTTATGTACTGCCTTTTACTCTTTAAATTTTATCATTTAATCAATCAATGTTTAATAATTTTCCAGTTTTACTTTTTTAAACAAAAGTATGTATTACTTAGCATTTTTAAATAAATTCAAAATGTTTTAATACTTTTCTAGTGATTTCCTCTTTGATTCATGGGTTATTCAGAAGAGTGAGTTATTTAATTTCTATATTATTGGAGAATTTCCATATATCATGCTTCCATTGATTTTTAGATTAATTTTCTTATAACAAGAGAACATCTTTTTTTAATTTAGAAAATATTTTATTTCTTTTTTTTTTCCAGCTTTATTGAGGTGTATGTAATTATGTGTGTGTGCTCAGTTGCTCGGTCCTGTCCTACTCATTGCCACCCCATGGACTATAGCCCTCCAGTCTCCCCTGTCCATGAAATTTTCCAGGCAAGAATGCTAGAGTGGGTTGCCATTTCCTATTCCAGGGGATTTTCCTGACCCAGGGATCAAACCTGGATCTCTTGTGTCTTCTAAACTGGTAGGCATATTCTTTACCACTGCACCCCTATATACCTCAATTAATTAATAAATAAAAGTTTATATATTCAAAGTATACAACATAATGACTTGATATACATATACCCTGTGAAATGATTCCCACAATCAGGTTAATTACCATATTCATCCCCTCATGGAGTTTACCGTTTTTGTGTGTGTGTGTGATGAGAATACTTAAAGTCTACTCTTAGTAAATTTCAAGTATAAAACAGAGTAGTAGCCATGCTATACATTATCCCTAAGATTTATTCACTCATCTTATAAGCCGTTGACTAGTATCTCTCCATTTAACCTACATTCAACTCCTGGTAACCACTGTTCTCTTCCAGTGATTTTTTATTTTATTTTATTTTTTTAGATTCCATGTACAAGCGAGATCATACATTGTTTGTCTTTCTGTCTGGCTTAACATAATATCCTCTGTGTCATCCATGCTGCATGAAGAGAAAGATTTCTTTCCTTTTCATGACTGAATAATATTCCAACGTGTCTATGTATCTACTATCATCTATCTATTTATTTAGATTCTGATGCTGGGAAAGAATGACAGCAGGAGGAGAAGGGGACAACAGAGAATGAGATAGTTGGATGGCCTCACCTACTCGATGGACATGAGTTTGAGCAAGCTCCAGGAATTGGTGATGGACAGCAAAGCCTGGTGTGCTGCAGTCCATTGGGTTGCAAGGAATCAGACATCAGTGAGTGACTGAAATAAACTGATCTATTTGTCTGTCTATGTCACATCTTTCTTATCCATTTATTCATGGACAGAGCCTTAGGTTGTTTCTATATCTTGGCTATTATGACTAGTGCTACCATAAACATGAGAATGCAGGTATCTCTTCAAAATAATGATTTTATTTCATTTAGATATAAATGGATATATATGCAGAATGGAATTGCTGAAATGTCTGGTAATTCTTTTTTTTTTTTTTTTGAGAAACCTCCACAGTTTTCATGGTTGTACCAATTTACATTGCCACCAATAGTTTATAGGAGTCCCTTTTCTCTACGTTCTCCACAACATTTACTGTTATCTTTTCAATATTTACATTTCTTCTTTGGAAAATTCCTATTCAGTACATTGCCCATTTTTCATATTTTTATTATTATTATTGCATTATCTGTGTTTCTTATATATTTGAATATCAACCCTTTAAGGTATGTGGTTTGCACATATTTTCTCTCATTCTGTAAGGTGCCTTTTGATTTTGCTGATGATTTCCTTTGTTGTACAGATTTTTAGTTTGGTATATATCCACCTATTTATTTTTCCTTCTGTTGCCTCTGCTTTCGGTATTATATCCAAAAAGTCATTACCAAGACCAGTGTCAAAGAATTTATCCCCCTTTGTTTTCATGTAGGTGTTTTATGACTTCAGGTCTTACACTTAAGTGTATAATCCATTTTAAGTTGTGTTGAGTTAGTTTTTATGACTGGCATAAGATAAAGGTCTTGTTTCATGCTTTTGCATGTGGGTATCCAGTTTCACTGACACAACTTATTTAAGAGACTATCCTTTTCCCATTGCATATTCTTGACACCTTTGTCAAAGATTAGCTGTGTATATATGGATTTATTTCTGTTCCATTGGTCTATGTGTGTGTGTTCTTTTTTTTTTTTGCCAGTGCCATATTGTTTGGATTACTTTACACTATAGGTTGAAACCAGGAAGAATGAAAGATTTCTTTGGCTATTTGGAGTCTTTTGTGGTTTCATATAGATTTTAGGATTTTTTTCTATTTCTGTGAAAGATGCCATTGGCATTCAATGGGGATTACACTGAATCAGTATATTGCTTTGGGTAGTATAGACATTTTAACTATTAACGTAACTATTGTTAATTTAACATATAGCAATATTAATTCTTATAATTCATGATCATGTGATCTTATCTTTTCATTATTTGTGAATTCTTAAGTTTCTTTGACCAGTTTCTCACAGTTTTGAGTGTAAAGATCTTTCACCTCCTTGGTTCAATTTATTCCTATATATGTTATTGTGTACTGGCAATTATAAAAGGTTTCCTTAATTTATATTTTATAGTTATTTATTACTGTATAGAAATGCAACTCATGTTTGTCATTGATTTTGCATCCTGAAAGTTTACTGAATCTGTGTATTGTTCTAAAAAGTTTTGGTGGGGTCTTTAGAGTTTTTTATAGATAAGATCATGTAATCTGCAAATGACACAATTTTGCTTCTTTTCCAATTTGAATGATTTTCATTTCTATTTGTGCCTAATTGTTCTGGTTAGGATTTCCAGTATTTAACAGATAAGGTGAGAATAGGAATCCTTATCTTGTTCCTCATCTTTAGGGAAATATTTTCAGCTTTTCCCCATTGAATATGATGTTAGTTGTGTGTATAAGTTATATAAGCCTTTCCTTTTGTGATGTACATTCCTTCTACATCTAGTTTTTAAATTTATTTATTTATTTTTTAATTTTTATTTTTACTTTATTTTACTCTACAATACTGTATTGGTTTTGCCATACATTGACATGAATCCACCACGGGTGTACATGAGTTCCCAAACATGAACCCCTCTCCCATCTCTCACCCCATATCATCTCTCTGGATCATCCCCGTGCACCAGCCCCAAGCATCCTGTATCCTGCATCGAACATAGACTGGTGATTCATTTCTTACATGGTAGTAAACATGTTTCAATGCCATTCTCCCAAATCATCCCACCCACTCCCTCTCCCACAGAGTCCAAAAGTCTGCTCTACACATCTGTGTCTCTTTTGCTGTCTCGCATACAGGGTTATCCTTACCATCTTTCTAAATTCCATATATATGTGTTAGTATACTGTGTTGGTGTTTTTCTTTCTGGCTTATTTCACTCTGTATAATCAGCTCCAGTTTCATCCATCTCTTTAGAACTGATTCAAATGCATTCTTTTTAATGGCTGAGTAATACTCCATTGTGTATATGTCCCACAGCTTTCTTATCCATTCATCTGCTGATGGACATCTAGGTTGTTTCCATGTCCTGGCTATTATAAACAGTGCTGCGATGAACATTGGGATACATGTGTTTCTTTCAATTCTGGTTTCCTCAGTGTGTATGGCCAGCAGTGGGATTGCTTGGCCATAAGGCAGTTCTATTTCCAGTTTTTTAAGGAATCTCCACACTGTTCTCCAAAGTGGCTGTACTAGTTTGCATTCCCACCAACAGTGTAGGAGGGTTCCCTTTTCTCCACACCCTCTCCAGCATTTATTTCTTGCAGACTTTTGGATCGCAGCCATTCTGACTGGTGTGAAGTGGTACCTCATTGTGGTTTTGATTTGCATTTCTCTGATAATGAGTGATGTTGAGCATCTTTTCATGTGTTTGTTAGCCATCCGTATGTCTTCTTTGGAGAAATGTCTATTTAGTTCTTTGGCCCATTTTTTGATTGGGTCGTTTATTTTTCTGGAATTGAGCTGCATAAGTTGTCTGTATATTTTTGAGATTAGTTGTTTGTCAGTTGCTTCATTTGCTATTATTTTCTCCCATTCAGAAGGCTGTCTTTTCACCTTGCTTATATTTTCCTTTGTTGTGCAGAAGCTTTTAATTTTAATTAGATCCCATTTGTTTATTTTTGCTTTTATTTCCAGAATTCTGGGAGGTGGATCATAGAGGATCCTGCTGTGATGTATGTCAGAGAGTGTTTTGCCTATGTTCTCCTCTAGGATTTTTATAGTTTCTGTACTTACATTTAGATCTTTAATCCATTTTGAGTGTATTTTTGTGTGCTGTGTTAGAAAGTGATCTAGTTTCATTCTTTTATAAGTGGTTGACCAGTTTTCCCAGCACCACTTGTTAAAGAGACTGTCTTTACTCCATTGTATATTCTTGCCTCCTTTGTCAAAGATAAGGTGTCCATATGTGCGTGGATTTATCTCTGGGCTTTCTATTTTGTTCCATTGATCTATACGTCTATCTTTGTGCCAGTACCATACTGTCTTTGATGACTGTGGCTTTGTAGTAGAGCCTGAAGTCAGGCAAGTTGATTCCTCCAGTTCCATTCTTCTTTCTCAAGATTGCTTTGGCTATTTGAGGTTTTTTGTATTTCCATACAAATCTTGAAATTATTTGTTCTAGCTCTGTGAAAAATGTGCCTGGTAGCTTGATAGGGATTGCATTGAATTTGTAAATTGCTTTGGGTAGTATACTAATTTGCACTATATTGATTCTTCCGATCCATGAACATGGTATATTTCTCCATCTATTAGTGTCCTCTTTGATTTCTTTCATCAGTGTTTTATAGTTTTCTATATACAGGTCTTTAGTTTCTTTAGGTAGATATATTCCTAAGTATTTTATTCTTTTCATTGCAATGGTGAATGGAATTGTTTCCTTAATTTCTTTTTCTACTTTTTCATTATTAGTCTATAGGAATGCAAGGGATTTATGTGTGCTGATTTTATATCCTGCCACATTACTATATTCATTGATTAGCTCTAGTAATTTTCTGGTGGAGTCTTTAGGGTTTTGTATGTAGAGGATCATGTCATCTGCAAACAGTGAGAGTTTTACTTCCTCTTTTCCAATTTGGATTCCTTTTATTTCTTTTTCTGCTCTGATTGCTGTGGCCAAAACTTCCAGAACTATGTTGAATAGTAGCAGTGAAAGTGGGCACCCTTGTCTTGTTCCTGACTTTAGGGGAAATGCTTTCAGTTTTTCACCATTGAGGATAATGTTTGCTGTGGGTTTGTCATATGTAGCTTTTATTATGTTGAGGTATGTTCCTTCTATTCCTGTTTTCTGGAAAGTTTTTATCATAAATGGATGTTGAATTTTGTCAAAGGCCTTCTCTGCATCTATTGAGATAATCATATGGCTTTTATTTTTCAATTTGTTAATGTGGTGAATTACATTGATTGATTTGTGGATATTGAAGTATCCTTGCATCCCTGGGATAAAGCCCACTTGGTCATGGTGTATGATCTTTTTAATGTGTTGTTGGATTCTGATTGCTAGAATTTTGTTGAGGATTTTTGCATCTATGTTCATCAGTGATATTGGCCTGTAGTTTTCTTTTTTGTGTGTGGCATCTTTGTCAGGTTTTGGTATTAGGGTGATGGTGGCCTCATAGAATGAGTTTGGAAGTTTACCTTCCTCTGCAATTTTCTGGAAGAGTTTGAGGAGGATAGGTGTTAGCTCTTCTCGAACTTTTTGGTAGAATTCAACTGTGAAGCCGTCTGGACCTGGGCTTTTGTTTGCTGGAAGATTTCTGATTACAGTTTCAATTTCCGTGCTTGTGATGGGTCTGTTAAGATTTTCTATTTCTTCCTGGTTCAGTTTTGGAAAATTGTACTTTTCTAAGAATTTGTCTATTTCTTCCACGTTGTCCATTTTATTGGCATACAAATGCTGATAGTAGTCTCTTATGATCCTTTGTATTTCTGTGTTGTCTGTTGTGATCTCTCCATTTTCATTTCTAATTTTATTGATTTGATTTTTCTCTCTTTGCTTCTTGATGAGTCTGGCTAATGGTTTGTTAATTTTATTTATCCTTTCAAAGAACCAGCTTTTGGCTTTGTTGATTTTTGCTATGGTCTCTTTTGTTTCTTTTGCATTTATGTCTGCCCTAATTTTTAAGATTTCTTTCCTTCTACTAACTCTGGGGTTCTCCATTTCTTCCTTTTCTAGTTGCTTTAGTTGTAGAGTTAGGTTATTTATTTGACTTTTTTCTTGTTTCTTGAGGTATGCCTGTATTGCTATGAACTTTCCTCTGAGCACTGCTTTTATAGTGTCCCACAGGTTTTGGGTTGTTGTGTTTTCATTTTCATTCATTTCTATGCATATTTTTATTTCTTTTTGATTTCTTCTGTGATTTGTTGGTTATTCAGAAGTGTGTTGTTCAGCCTCCATATTTTGGAATTTTTAGCAGTTTTTCTCCTGTAATTGAGATCTAATCTTAATGCATTATGGTCAGAAAAGATGCTTGGAATGATTTAGATTTTTTTTAATTTATCAAGTTTAGATTTATGGCCAGGATGTGATCTATCCTGGAGAAGGTTCCATGAGCACTTGAGAAAAAGGTTAAATTCATTGTTTTGGGGTTAAATGTCCTATAGATATCAATTAGGTCGAACTGGTCTATTGTATCATTTAAAGATTGCGTTTCTTTGTTAATTTTCTGTTTAGTTGATCTGTCCATAGGTGTGAGTGGGGTACTAAAGTCTCCCAGTCTTATTGTGTTATTGTTAATTTCCCCTTTATACTTGTTAGCATTCGTCTTACATACTGTGGTGCTCCTATGTTGGGTGCATATATATTTATAATTGTTATATCTTCTTCTTGGATTGATCCTTTGATCATTATGTAGTGGCCTTCTTTGTCTCTTTTCACAGCCTTTGTTTTAAAGTCTATTTTATCGGATATGAGTATTGCCACTCCTGCTTTCTTTTAGTCTCTATTTGCGTGGAATATCTTTTCCAGCCCTTCACTTTCAGTCTGTATGTGTCCGTTATTTTGAGGTGGGTCTCTTGTAGGCAGCATATATAGGGATCTTGTTTTTGTATCCATTCAGCCAGTCTTTGCCTTTTGGTTGGGGCATTCAACCCATTTATGTTTAAGGTAATTATTGATAAGTATGATCCCATTGCCATTTACTTTATTGTTTTGCGTTTGGGTTTATATGCCCTTTTTGTGTTTCCTGTCTAGAGAATATCCTTTAGCATTTGTTGGAGAGCTGGTTTAGTGGTGCTGAATTCTCTCTGCTTTTGCTTGTCTGTAAAGCTTTTGATTTCTCCTTCGTATTTGAATGAGATCCTTGCTGGGTACAGTAATCTGGGCTGTAGGTTATTTTCTATCATCACTTTAAGTATGTCTTGCCACTCCCTCCTGGCCTGAAGAGTTTCTATTGAAAGATCAGCTGTTATCCTTATGGGAATCTTGTGTTATTTGTTGTTTTTCCCTTGCTGCTTTTAATATTTGTTCTTTGTGTTTGATCTTTGTTAATTTGATTAATATGTGTCTTGGGGTATTTTGCCTTGGGTTTATCCTATTTGGAACTCTCTGTGTTTCTTGGACTTGGGTGATTATTTCCTTCCCCATTTTAGGGAAGTTTTCAACTATTATCTCCTCAAGGATTTTCTCATGGTTTTTCTTTTTGTCTTCTTCTGGGACTCCTATAATTTGAATGTTGGAGCATTTCATATTGTCCTGGAGGTCTCTGAGATTATCCTCATTTCTTTTAATTTGTTTTTCTTTTTTCCTCTCTGATTCATTTATTTCTACCATTCTATTTCACTAATCCTATCTTCTGCCTCCATTATTCTACTATTTGTTGCCTCCAGAGTGTTTCTGATCTCATTTATTGCATTATTCATTATATATTGACTCTTTTTTATTTTTTCTAGGTCCTTGTTAAACCTTTCTTGCATCTTCTCAGTCCTTGTCTCCAGGCTATTTATCTGTGATTCCATTTTGATTTCAAGATTTTGGATCATTTTCACTATCAATATTCAGAATTCTTTCTCAGGTAGATTCCCTAGCTCTTCCTCTTTTGTTTGGTTTGGTGGGCATTTCTCCTGTTCTTTTACCTGCTGAGTATTCCTCTGTCTCTTCATCTTCGTTATATTGCTGCATTTGGTGTGGCCTTTCTATATTCTGGGAATTTGTGGAGTTCTCTTTATTATGGTGTTTCCTCACTGTGGGTGGGGCTGTATCAGTGGCTTGTCAAGGTTTCTTGGTTAGGGAGGCTTGTGTTGGAGTTCTGGTTGGTGGAGCTGGATTTCTCCTCTCTGGCGTGCAATGGAGTGACCAGTAATAGGTTATGAGACGTCAATGATTTTGGAGTGACTTTGAGCTGCCTGTATTTTGAAGCTCAGGGGTGTGTTCCTGTGTTGCTGGAGAATTTGCGTGGTATGTCTTGCTCTGGAACTTGTTGGCCCTTGGGTGGTGCTTGGTTTCAGTGTAGGTATGGAGGCGTTTGATGAGCTCCTCTTGCTTAATGTTCCCTGGATTCAGGAGTTCTCTGATGTTCTCAGGATTTGGACTTAAGCCTCCTGCTTCTGGTTTTCAGTTTTATTTTTACAGTAGCCTCAAGACTTCTCCATCTATACAGCACCAATAATAAAACATCTAGGTTAAAGATGAAAAGTTTCTCCACAATGAGGGATACCCAGAGAGGTTCACTGAGTTACATGGAGAAGAGAAGAGGGAGGGGGTAGTTAGAGGTGACTGGAATGAGATGTGGTGAGATCAAAAGAGGAGAGAGCAAGCTAGCCAGTAATCACTTCCTTATGTATGCTCCACAGTCTGGACCGCTCAGAGGTATTCACAGAGTTATACAGGGAAGAAGAGAGGGAGGAAGTAGACAGAGGTGGCCAGGAGGATAAAAGAGGGAAATGAAAAGGAGAGAGACAGATCCAACCAGTAACCAGTTCCTTAAGTGTTCTCCACCATCTGGAACACACAGAGATTCACAGAGTTGGGTAGAGAAGAGAAGGGGGAGGGAAGAGACAGAGGCCAACTGGTGGAAAAAAAGGAGAGTCCAAAGGAGGAGAGAGTGGTCAAGTCAGTAATCTCACTCTCAGGTAAAATTGGGTAGTGAAATTTGGGTTTTTAAATGAACAAAATTGACAACAAATACCAAAAAGCAAAGATTAAAAATCTAGATTAGAGGTTGGATTTTCAAAAATACAATATTAAAGAAAATAAGAAGAAGAAAAAAAAAGCCACAAGAATTATTAAACAACAACAACAACAACCGCACAAAGACTATATACAGCGTCTGCTTTAAAAAATAGGGTCTTTTCTTTTTAAAAGTAATAGTAGGTTATAAAAATAAAAATTAAAGGAGAAATAGAGGACTTAACAATTTTTAAAAGTTAAAAAAAAAGAAGAAGAAGAAGAAAAGGAAAAACAACCACACAACAACATCAACAACAACAACAACAAAGAATGATCGTAAAAATAGAAAAGATATATCTGGCCTTTCTCTGGTGTTGTGGGCAGTGTGAGGTCACTTCCAAGGCAGTTCCCTCTGTTTAACTTCTTCTGTTTGCTGGTCTCTTCAGTGTCTGATTTCTGTCCTGACATGGGGGGTGGGGGGGGCGGTGGTGGACACTTTTTTTGTTTGTTTTTTTTAGGCTCCCTTGTTTAGTCCCACTGTGGGGAGGGAGGGATGCTGCAAACAAATAACACTGTTGTGTGCACGCAGTGTCTCAGCCCCACTGGACATGCCCCTGCTCGTGGCACACAAACCGCTCAGGCTCTATGTTATTCTGCCGGGATCCGTCTGAGGCCAGCCCTAGGCTGCATGCACCTCCCTGGTCTAAGCTGCCCAGGTTCGGCGCTCAGGTAGCCCTCAAAGATGCAGATTCAGTTGGGACTGCATTTTGTGCCCTTCCCAGGTCCGAGTAGCTCAGGTGTTTGGTGAGCGCAATCTCTGCGACTTACTGCCTTTCCTGTCTCTGCTGCTGTTTTCTGGGTGTACCACTGGCGCCCCTTGTGAGGTGGATGGTGACTGTCCAGAACCCCCAGAAGTCTTAGCAAAGAAGCCTGCTTGCAGTTTGGTAGGTAAAGTCTCTCTGGGGCTGAAATTGTCCCCTTCCAGCCCTTATGGCTCTGGCTTCCTGTCACCGGCAGGGGATAGTCTACAACCGGCTATTTCCGTTCTGTCCTTTGTTCTGTGCGCAGTCCTGGCAGTGTCTTATGTTTGAGCTTTTCACATGGTAGCTATCCTGCAGTCTGGTTTGCTAGCCCAAGTTAGTTCATTCTGGTTGCGCGTGGGGCGTTCCTGCCCGATTCTTAAAATGCACTGCAGCCCATGCCTCCCGCACCTCCCTGCCCTGCCCCCACTTGCTAGTGGTGGATGCAGGCATCTGTGCTGCTTTTCCGCTGGGGGAGTTACTGTTGGGCTTGTAATCTATTGGTTTTAATTATTTATTTATTTTTCCTTCTTGTTATGTTGCCCTCTGTGCTTCTAAGGCTCACCACAGACTCGGCAGGGAGAGTGTTTCCTGAGTTTGGAAATCTCTCTTCTTAAGATTCCCTTCCCAGGACGGGATTCCTTTCCCGGGATGGAGCTCCCTCCCTATCCCCTTTGTCTCTTTTTTCGTCTTTTATATTTTTTCCTACCTGTTTTTGAAGACAATGATCTGCTTTTCTGGGTGCCTGATGTCCTCTGCCAGCATTCAGAAGTTGTTTTGTGGAGTTTGCTCAGTGTTGAAATGTTCTTTAGATGAACTTGTGAGGGAGAAAGTGGTCTCCCTGTCCTATTCCTCCGCCATCTTAGGACCACCCCTATTTATTTTTTAAATGAAGGATAATTGCTTTACAGAATTTTGTTGTTTTCTATCAAAGCTCTACATGAATCAGCCATCAGTATAAAAGTTTTTACCATGAACATAGGTTCAATTTTGTCATTCTATTGAGACGATCATATGATTTTTTACTCATATCATTCTGTTAATATGGCATATCAATAAATTCTACATGATTGTGGTGGTATATGATTCTTTCTGTTAGTATTTTGATGAGACTTTTTGCATCTATATTCATTAGGAATATGGGCCTATAATTTTCTTTTCTTGTATTCTTTTCTGACCTTGGTATCATGGTAATGCTGGCCTTGTAAAATAAGTTTGGAAGTGTTTCTTGCTTTTCATTTTTTCAGAAAGAGTTTGAGAATGATTAACATTATTTCTTTAAATATTTGGTAGAATTTGCCAAGAAAACTATGTCACCCTGGACTTTTCTTTGCTGAGGCTTTTTGATCACTGATCCAACCTCCTTACTCATTTTTGCAGTTTTCATTTCATTTACTGTATTCTTCAGGTTTCCCTGGTGACTCTGGTAAAGAACCTGCCTGCCAATGAAAGAGACATGGGTATGATCCCTGGGTTGGGAAGATTCCCTGGAGAAAGAAATGGCAACCCACTCATGTATCGTTGCATTGGAAAGCCCATGGACAGAGGAGCCTGATGGGCTATAGTCCTTGGGGTTGCAAAAGAGTTGGACATGTCTTAGTGAGTAAACAACATTGTATTCTTCAGCTGAAGAATTTCTGTGTAGTTGTAGTTAATGATTTTTTTCTCTCTGTTAAACTTCTCAACTTGTCTGTGTGCTATTTCTTCTGATTTAGCTTTATTGTCTTTCTGTGTTGGGGGTGGGTAACATAGGCAAAAAATTTAAAGTGTTTGTCTTATCCTCCTCAATACATCCAGTCAGACTTTTTTGTTCCAGGAGTGCACTAGACTCCCAAACTTCCACAAAGTTATTCTCTCTTGTTCATGGGCAATAGACAAGTTGACGTACTTTGAAGGGAAAATAAGAGAAAACTTCTACCACCTTGCTGACATCAATTTGTGCTATTTTTAAATCTTATGTTTATGGTTAGTTTTTTCTCTATTGTGCTTAAGAATTAGTTGTATGCTGGCCATAAGATCACTAGGTAATATTCCTATATGACATTATACCATAATATAGATATTTTATATAACATTTATATATATGTGAATTTTTGGAATCTCTAATCTGTCCTATTTCACTGATGTATTTATTACTCTTTAACACTACACTGTCTTAATATGATAAACTTCATATTAAATTTTCATATATGACAACATAGAATTACAACTCTTAGGCCAATTTAAATTTATCATGATTATATTTTTATTTTGAATTTTAATATGAATATTGGAATCAGTATTTTCATCTACTGAGATGAAACACTGCTAACATTTTAAATAGCATTACACTGAAATTCTCAGGTGGTGCTAGTGGTAAAGAACCCGTCTGCCAGTGCAGGAATTGTAAGAGATATGGGTTCGATCTCTGGGTCAGGAATATACCCTGGAGGAGGGCATGACAAGCCATTCCAGTATTCTTGCCTGGAGAATCCTATGGACAGAGGAGCCTGGTGGATTACAGCTCATGGGGTCACAAAGAGTCAGACAAGACTGAAGCAACAGCAGGCAGGCACATTGAAACTATTGAATGGTTTAGAAGGAATTGATAGCTTTACAATATTTAAACTCCTAGTTCATGAACATTTACACCTACCTTAATTGTTCCCCATAATATTTATAGAAAGACTTTCATTTGTTTCTTCTTTAACTCTTCTCTGTTGTAGTAGGCAGAGTAACAACCAAGCAAAAATACCATAATCTAATCTCTGGAACCTGTTAATATGTTACCTTACATAGCACAAAGGAACTGTCTAAGTATGATCAGGTTAAACATTTTGAGATGGAGATTATCCTGAATTCTCCGGGTGGACCCAATGTAGTTATAAGGATCTGTAAAAGGAAGATAGGAGGATCTGAGTCATGGAAAAGTCTTCCCTTGCGGCTCAGACAGTAAAGAATTTGCTTGCAATGCAGGAGACCTGGGTTCTATCCCTGGGCTAGGAAGAGACCCTAGAGAAGGGAATGGTAACCTACTCCAGAATTCTTGCCTAGAGAATTTCATGGACAGAGGAGCCTGCGGGCTATAGTCCATGGGGTCGCAAAAAATTGGACATGACTGAGTGACTACAGTCAGGGAAAGAGACATGACAAAGCAAGCAGAGACTGGAACAATGCAGACACACATGCATATAATGAATATGTGTTCTACTAAACTTATGGAAATTTACTATAGCAGCAGTGGAAAACCAATATGGTCATAAGATTTACTATAAATATCTTGAACATCTTCCATTAGTGAATTTCAGAGTATTGATAGTTTTGATGCAGTTATAAATGATATTCATTTATTTTTAAATACCCTTTGATATAAAATGGAAATATAATTATTTTAGTATAGCATTTCAAGTGACCTTATTAAAGTTATTTATAAATTTGGATATATTATTTGCAGTTTTGGGGGGCAGGTTCTATTTCTACAATTATGTTATTTACAGTTATCAGCATTTTATTTCTACCTTCCCTATACTTCTTTATTCTTTGTCTTATGGTATAATTTAGGATCGGAATTGGGATGGGGTGGTAGTAGGAAACAATATATAGGTGTATATGTTGGATATTGAAGTATATAATACAAATAGCTGTTAAAGATATTATGGAATTAGAGTGTAATTCCATAATTTCATAATTAATTAGAGTGTAAATTCTGAGTGTAATTAATGCCTTAGAGAAATGCAAAGAAAAACTAAAGGTGTTTAGTCATCAATTAATAACTAAGTGTAAAAGTTAGTGGGTCTTTTTCAAAACATAAAAAAGACTCTTACCTCCAATGATCAGATGGTAAAAAATCTGGAGTATAGGCCAGGTACAAAACTATGAGTAGAGTACTGTTAATCAAATGAGGTAGAAAAATAAGCAAATATAATATATCCTAACCATACATTGCTTTGGGCTTCCCTGGTGGCCCAGTAGTAAAAAAAAAATTCCTGTAATTCAGGAGATGCAGGGTTCAATCTCTGGGCTGGAAAGTTCCTCTGGAGAAGAAAATGCCAACCTACTTCAGTATTCTTGCCTGGGAAATCTCATGGCCAGAGGAGCATGGTGGGCTACAGTCTGTGGGGTTGCAAAAGCGTAGGACATGACTTAGTCATTAAACCACCATACCTTGCATTTGGTTTAGAGAAAGAGTTCGTAATAGAATTCAAAACCATAAATCATAAAACAAAAGAAAAATTCTTTTTTAGTAATAAGGATAGATAAGAATATATTATTTGGCCAGTTTTCTTTTTCCTGAGACCTTTTAAAGCTCTAGCAAAGATACAGCATATGGCATAATAGCTTCAACTGCTGTTAGTACTTGTCCATTGTCATTTAACATAACCCATTAGTTCTATAGGAGCAGACATAATGATATATATATATATATATATATATATATATATATATGTGTGTGTGTGTGTGTGTGTGTGTGTGTATGCTGAGTCACTCAGTCATGCCCAACTTTGCAACCCCATGGACTGTAGCTCCTCTGTCCATGTCAGGTTCCTCTGTCCATGGGGATTCCTCAGGCAAGAATACTGGAGTGGATTGCCATGCCCTTCTCTGAGGGATCTTGCCAACCCAGGAATTGAACCCAGGTCTCCTGCATGGCATACCGATTCTCTACCATCTGAGCCACCAGGGAAGCCCATATATATATATATATATATATATATGGACCTTCATCTTTATGTTCTTTACATCTACCAGGTTGCTATTAATTTCTGCTACTACTGTATGGAAGCAATGTGTATGTGTGTGTATGTGTCAGTGATAGAGGGAGTTATGTATTTGTATTTTTTTTTTAAATTTACTAACATGTCCAGACATGGCAGATGTGTTAATTTAGAGAAATCACTCACTAATTATATATAAACAAGGAACCTTAATTGAGCAATAAATTTTCATTAAGACACATAAAACAGCAATACAAAAAGAAACATTAGCCAAGTAATACATGCTATAAATTGTATTGCCAGAAGCATAAAGAAAAAAATTTAGACTTACCTTTTATTTTCAAAGAAAATGATCATTAGAGTAGGGAAGTATAAAAAAATAAAATAGTAAAGTACTGTTTTGATAAGATTGTGGGAAAACAACTGTTTAAGATCAGTACCTGAACACTAGCTTTGTCCTTGCTCCTTCAGGCTATTGAAATATGTTTATTAAATGCCTACCACTTCTATAGTATTTTATATTTATTCCTCTTACACTTGTTTATAATCCTTTGAAGTTTAATTCCAAGAATTTTAAAACTTGAGACAGAAAATTGAAATAAGATAAATAAGAAGCAGAACCAAGGAGCCAACCTAGGGTTCAGGCCCTTAATTTCCTAGTTCTTGACTCTCTACCAACCATCACTGAAAACTGATGAATCACCTTGAGGATAACATAGTGCTTCTTAATATATGATGAAGTATTTTAACACATACTTACCACTTATCCATTATATTTACCTCTTTAGAAGCTCTGAAAGATTAGAAATACTCAAAGACATTTTTTTTTTGGTCATATGGAGTTAAGTATGTCAGACAAAGAGAAATATCATATGATATTGCTTATATGCAGAACTAAAAAATTCTAAAAATGAACTTATTTACAAAAACAGAAATGAACTCACAGACTTAGAGAATGAATTTATGGTTACTGGGGGAAGAATGGTGGGGAAGGATAATTAGAGAGTTTGGGATTGACATGTACATGCTGCTGTGTTTAAAACTGATAACCAACAAGGACCTACTGTATAGCAAAGGGAACTCTGCTCGATATTCTGTAACAACTTAATTGGGAAAACAATTTGAAAAAGAATTGATACATGAATATTTATAACTGAATCACTTGTTATACATCTGAAACTAATACAACATTGTTAATCAACTGTATTTCATTATAAAATAAAAAAATGTATTTTTAAAAGGCATAATTTTGTTAAAAGTAAACGAGGTGATTCTAAATGCCAGAACCATGAGCAAGTGAATTTCAGGCTAATGTCAAGAAAATTTGGATAAAAATTTCAATTAATCACCCATGAAATCCAATGAGAATATTCAAAATTCCTCATTTAATTAAAGTTATTTTTTGATAGGCAGGTAGAGGAAAAGGGTTGATTCCTCCATTCTGTCATTCAGACTTTTATTCAGCAATTAATTTTTGAGTTCAAGGCATTCTTCAAAGGACAAGGGATAGGCTGGTGAATAAAGCACAAAAGGCCCAACTCTCTTGGTGAGAAATGAAAGTATAAAAACATAATTGCTTAATATGTTTATATCTATATCTATAAATATATATATATATATATATA
The DNA here is from genome assembly GCF_016772045.2 of Ovis aries. NCBI lineage: Eukaryota > Metazoa > Chordata > Mammalia > Artiodactyla > Bovidae > Ovis > Ovis aries. Next base: position 63,689,681 of record NC_056062.1, on the reverse strand, counting down.
TATACACACACACACACATATATATATATACACACACACACACACATATGGAGAAGACAAAGGCACCCCACTCCAGTACTCTTGCCTGGAAAATCCCATCTATGGAAGAGCCTGGTGGGCTGCAGTCCATGGGATCGCTAAGAGTCAGACATGGCTGAGCGATTTCACTTTCACTTTTCACTTTCATGCATTGGAGAAGGAAATGGCAACCCACTGCAGTGTTCTTGTCTGGAGAATCCTAGGGATGGAGGAGCCTGTTGTGCTGCCATCAATCGGGTCGCATAGAGTCAGACACGACTGAAGCGACTCAGCAGCAGCATATACACATATGCCTGTATCTATCATCTATCTGTATATAAATTATCGATTATCTCTCTACTTGTACATGATATATGTTATAGGAAACCTGGCAGGCTACAGTCCGTGGGGTCACAAAGAGTCAGACACGACTGAGCAACTAACACACACACTCACACACACACACACACATGATATGCCATGTCAAGTAATGTGTAGGGAGATGAAAAAATGATGTTAATAGAAGGGGCATGTTCTTTGAAACAGGATAACTAGGGAAGGCATCTACTAGGATGTTGGAGAAGGAAATGGCAGCCCACTCTAATATTCTTGCCTGGGAAGTCCCAGGGACAGAGAAGCCTGGTGGGCTACAGTCCAGGTGGTTGCAAAGAGTTGGACACAAGTGAGTGACTGAACACACTACTAGGATATATTTGAGTAGAGCTTGTACACTGAGAAGAAAGCCATGTTCCTATGTAAGGGAAGGACGTTTCATGCAAGAAAATCAGCAATTAGAAAATTTCTTTCAAAAGGTAAAAAGACTGGTTCCAAAAGTTTTAAAAGCCTGGTTGGAGGTAATTAGAGGTCAGATCATGTGGGGACTTATAGTAATGACATTGATGCATTATGATCAGAGCTGTAACTTAATCATATTTGAAAGATTGTTTTGGATCTGGAGCAGCAAACAGTCAGAAGGAGGATGGAAAAGCACAGACCAGATATGAAACACTAAAGATATTTTAACATTTTAAAAGAGTAAAATAATTTTAGCATAGGTGTTAATATTTTTTTCATATTTTGATAAATTGATAATTTTGAACTTCCTGATACTATGGTTTATTACATTTAATAACTTCTTAATGAGAATCCCAAGAGAATGTTGATTAGTGATTCAATATCAACTTGGACTGAACTGAGGCACAGGACCTGCTTCTTAATATTATCTTGTTGAGCATCTTTATCTATAATTTAGCTGGGTGCATGGAAAACATGCTACTGGAATTCACATATCACCTGAAGCTGGTGGAAAGCCAATGAAGTATGTAGACAGGCTATAAAATTACCACAAGAGACCGGAATATAGTCATATTTTCCAGAGAGACTACTTTGCTTCAGAGAGACAAATATAGGATAAAAATTCCAGACAAAGCCAAGATCATCAACCCTACAAAACTCCAAGTCCCATGGAAAGTTTAAGCAATATAATAGAGATAAGTCTATAGCTACAATAGCAGAGAAAAACTAGAAAGAATGCCATCAATATGTCAAAAAATTTCAGAAATTTCTGACAGCAAAGAAGAGCACTTCAGTTTCAGATTCTACAGAGAAACCACAGGTCAAATCAATAACAAAAAATACATTGTTGATGCAGTAGGAATATTTCAAGGGATATATAAACCAAATAACAGAATAGTATTGAACTCTATTACATTCACTGGAGTTATTAACTGGGAAGTTGTAGTATAAGTAGTTGGCTAGTCACTGTTAGCACTGAAGAATGAGGGAGAGGATTTTGGGAAGTTATAAAGTCTATATAATCCTGCACCATCCATACATTCATCAGAATTATATACATACAACCAACACTAGTGAACGAGAATTATACATTAAAAATAAAGAAAAACAATCAGAAAAAAGAGCTAATTCCATGAAGGAAAGTCAACAAGCTATAAAAATTAACATTAAATAAATCTAATAGTATACCATTTAGAGGTTTTTAGAAAAAAACTATGTAAATAATTGTTGTTGGTTGTTGTTTAGTCATGCATGCTCAGTTGCTCAGTGATAAGGCTCCTCTGTCCATGAAATTTCCATGGCAAGAATACTGGAGTGGGTTACCATTTCCTTCTCTTCCTCTTCCCTACCCAGGAATTAATTGAACCCATTCTCCTGCCTCTCCTGCATCTCCCGCATTGGCAAGCAGATTCTTTACCACTGCACCACCCATTCTAATCTTGGCTTTCCTCATCTAGAGGAAGAAATGGCAACCCACTCCACTATTCTTGCTTGGGAAAGTCCATGGACAGAGAATCTTGGCAGGCTAGTCCATGGGGTCACAAAGATTCAGACATGACTGAGCATGTCCAAATGTTGTTTAGTTGCTAAGCAGCGTCCAACTCTTTCGTGACCCTATCGACTGTAGCCTGCCATGCTCCTCTGTTCATGGGATTTCCCAGGCAGGAATAATGGAGTGGGTTGCCATTTCCTTCTCCAGAGGATCTTCTGACCCAGGAATCAAACTGGTGTCTCCTGCATTGGCAGGCAGAGTATGACTGAGCCACCTGGGAAGCACTGACAAATATCCAATGACACTGATGGGCATCTAGTCAGAAAAGGAATTCATATGGTATTGGAACATCATGTTGCCTTCAAATATCCTCAGAACAAAGTTTTGAGTAATGGAAATATACCTCAGTATTTTTATAGTCAGAAAAAATTCATTAAACCATAAAGCAATGCATGTTCTTATATCTAGGAAACAATCTTTGAGCATTTATTGAGGAAACTATCATATCTAGGCAACAAATAAATCCCTAAAAATAAAGAATGAAAGAATTTAGAAAACTATAGCATAAAACATAACTTATAGGGGACTTTGTGTTCAGTCTCTAATTGGGGCAAATTAATTTTTAAAATTACATTTAGGTAAAGAAAGTAGAATATATATAGTGATAATTCACCTGACAAAACCAAGTTATAGGAATAGGGATAAAAGGTGGGAAGAAATAACAATATCCTAAATCTCTCACTTTTCATAATTGAGAGGCAAAAGGTACAGTCAATAATATAAATATGTTAGAAATTATTCTAATTATTTCCCCATGATTTATCATCAGTTAAATATCATCATCCATAAATTAATATTTTACATGAATATAGTGATTGTTTTCAGTATGGCAAAATGTCTTCACATAAAAACATCTGGAATATGAGAGCTTATAAAAGGATGTATTCATTAAAATTACATCTGCATAAGAAGATATTTCAACAACAATTGAGAAACTACCTATATGAATGTATTTTAGTCACAAAATTTTATTTCTCATTCAAATGTCTGGAGATTTGTCATTCAAGTTGGGGTTATTGTTCCTTCAAGTTAATAACTAGTTGCCTTCCCTATTTCCAGTGAAATCTTCCTAGAATAATGTCCTTATACTTACACTCAGGATGTTTACATAAGCTCCATATATTTATAACCAGATTTCAAGCACATTTTAAAGAAATCAATGAAAGGAGGAAGTTGGAGGAAGGCAGAGAGGGACATATCTCTTTTTAAAGATACTTCTGAATTTAGCACAGACTGCATCCTTCTATATTCAATTTACTAGCACTTGGTCCATTATCTGTACTCAGCTGCATTGGAGGGAAGAATGTAGTCTTTCTTTTGGACCACCACAATAAAATGATATGAAAAATTTTATGATAAAAATAAACTTTTAGCCCCCAAAATTGAGTGGACGTGAAACTTTTACTAATGTATTCAGCATCTGATGTATAGTAGAATGATGACAATAACTTTGTGATCCTAGAGAGATAAACTGATATCCATGTTTATAAACTTTTGAAAGGGAGGTGGCAGAATAAACCATGGGGAATATAAACATTTGCACATTTGTCTGAAAATAGAATTGGATATTCTCTATGTTCTGTGAAAACATGGAACATTAGTGATTTTTAAGCAGAGTTAGCAGTGTGAAGTGCTAGTGCTAAGTCGCTTCAGCGACCCTATGGACTGCAGCCTGCCAGGCTCTTCTGTCCATGGGATTATCCAGGCAAGAATACTAGAGTGTGTTGCCATGCTCTTCTTCAGGGTATCTTCCCAACCCAGGGATTGAACCCACATTTCTTTCATCTTCTGCATTGGCAGGTGGGTCCTTTACCACTAGCACCACCTGGGAAGCAGTGTGGTATAGCGAATTGACTAATCTTTACAATCCATTTTGGATTTTTCCTATATTGATAACATAGAAAAATGTTTTGTTAGTAAAACCTTTAATAGCAAAATTATAGATTGAACATATAAGAGTTATAAGTAAGAGACAAAAATATAGCCTTTTCTTTCTTGTGCTGGTTAAACTCTTCCATTTTAATAAACAAACATTTTTAAGATACATGTACATCTATGAAGTGAACATGGGAATATCACAGGAAGATAAAAAAGGAATAACCAAAATTAAAGAGGGAAACACATGAAGTAATTTGCCATAAGTTCAAATCCCATGAGTAATGGATTTTAAATCCTAGTATCTCACAGGTCAATTAACAATAAAATTTTTAAGGCTTATATATATTTTCTTAGGATTCTTTTACAGGTCTTCTCTACTGATAAGAATGTTCCAAATTCATTTATTAACATACTGCATTTATCTATTCAGACATATTTTATTCTGATTTAGACAGCTCATATAATTTTTATTATAAATCACTGAGGTAAGAGTACTAATGATTAGAAGCATGCTACTCTTTACCCTTTTTTTCCATGGTGTAAGCTCTTCATCATGATTTTGATTCCTTCAAGTAAAAGTAGAACTTATCTCCTTAACTCCAAACCAAACAGGAAAATTTCAGTAACTGGAGAGGTCCAAGGAGAAACCCTTAACACTCAATGTGTCAACAGAAATTTAGAGGCTATGGACCTGTTTAATAATGAACTAAGATATTTAGGGGGGGGAAAAAAACCCACAAACAGATTCTATTAGAAAAACTTGCATAATCTTGAATACTTTCTGCAATCCTCATCCTTTAAAGCTATAGTCCAGATGTTATACATGTAGTGTTTTGCATGAGCAAGTATTTGCATGGCCTTAGAATGGCAGAAGGAGAAGACTCTTGAGAGTCCCTTGGACTGCAAGGAGATCCAACCAGTCCATTCTGAAGGAGATCAACCCTGGGATTTCTTTGGAAAGAATGATGCTAAAGCTGAAACTCCAGTCCTTTGGACACCTCATGCGAAGAATTGACTCATTGGAAAAGACTCTGATGCTGGGAGGGATTGGGGCAGGAGGAGAAGGGGACGACAGAGGATGAGATGGCTGGATGGCATCACTGACTCAATGGATGTGAGTCTGAGTGAACTCCGGGAGTTGGTGATGAACTGGGAGGCCTGGCGTGCTGGGATTCATGGTGTCGCAAGGAGTCAGACACGACTGAGCGACTGAACTGAACTGAACTGAGAATGGCAAAAAGAGAATTTGAAGGCATTGTTGAGGCTGTAATTTATCCCTGACAGTGCTGCTGCTGCTGCTAAGTCGCTTCTGTCGTGTCTGACTCTGTGCGACCCCATAGATGGCAGCCCACCAGGCTCCCCCATCCCTGGGATTCTCCAGGCAAGAACACTGGAGTGGGTTGACATTTTCTTTCTTTCTTTTTTTTTTTTATTTTTTTATTTTTTTTAATTTTAAAATCTTTAATTCTTACATGTGTTCCCAAACATGAACCCCCCTGCCACCTCCCTCCCCATAACATCTCTGTGGGCCATCCCCATGCACCAGCCCCAAGCATGCTGTATCCTGCGTCAGACATAGACTGGTGATTCAATTCTTACATGATAGTATACATGTTAGAATGCCATTCTCCCAAATCATCCCACCCTCTCCCTCTCCCTCTGAGTCCAAAAGTCTGTTATACACAGCTGTGTCTTTTTTCCTGTCTTGCATATAGGGTCGTCATTGCCATCTTTCTAAATTCCATATATATGTGTTAGTATACTGTATTGGTGTTTTTCTTTCTGGCATACTTCACTCTGTATAATCGGCTCCAGTTTCATCCATCTCATCAGAACTGATTCAAATGAATTCTTTTTAACGGCTGAGTAATACTCCATTGTGTATATGTACCACAGCTTTCTTATCCATTCATCTGCTGATGGACATCTAGGTTGTTTCCATGTCCTGGCTATTATAAACAGTGCTGCGATGAACATTGGGGTACATGTGTCTCTTTCAGTTCTGGTTTCCTCAGTGTGTATGCCCAGAAGTGGGATTGCTGGGTCATAAGGTAGTTCTATTTGCAATTTTTAAAGGAATCTCCACACTGTTCTCCATAGTGGCTGTACTAGTTTGCATTCCCACCAACAGTGTAGGAGGGTTCCCTTTTCTCCACACCCTCTCCAGCATTTATTGCTTGCAGATTTTTGGATCACAGACATTCTGACTGGTGTGAAGTGGTACCTCATTGTGGTTTTGATTTGCATTTCTCTGATAATGAGTGATGCTGAGCATCTTTTCATGTGTTTGTTAGCCATCCATATGTCTTCTTTGGAGAAATGTCTACTTAGTTCTTTGGCCCATTTTTTGAGTGGGTCGTTTATTTTTCTGGAATTGAGCTGCATAAGTTGCTTGTATATTTTTGAGATTAGTTGTTTGTCAGTTGCTTCATTTGCTTTTATTTTCTCCCATTCAGAAGGCTGTCTTTTCACCTTGCTTATATTTTTCCTTTGTTGTGCAGAAGCTTTTAATTTTAATTAGATCCCATTTGTTTATTTTTGCTTTTATTTCCAGAATTCTGGGAGGTGGATCATAGAGGATCCTGCTGTGATTTATGTCTGAGAGTGTTTTGCCTATGTTCTCCTCTAGGAGTTTTATAGTTTCTAGTCTTACATTTAGATCTTTAATCCATTTTGAGTTTATTTTTGTGTGCGGTGTTAGAAAGTGATCTAGTTTCATTCTTTTACAAGTGGTTGACCAGTTTTCCCAGCACCACTTGTTAAAGAGATTGCCTTTAATCCATTGTATATTCTTGCCTCCTTTGTCAAAGATAAGGTATCCATATGTGTGTGGATTTATCTCTGGGCTTTCTATTTTGTTCCATTGATCTATATGTCTGTCTTTGTGCCAGTACCATACTGTTTTGATGACTGTGGCTTTGTAGTAGAGCCTGAAGTCAGGCAAGTTGATTCTTCCAGTTCCATTCTTATTTCTCAAGATTGCTTTGGCAATTTGAGGTTTTTTGTATTTCCATACAAATCTTGAAATTATTTGTTCTAGTTCTGTGAAAAATGTGGCTGGTAGCTTGATAGGGATTGCATTGAATTTGTAAATTGCTTTGGGTAGTATACTCATTTTCACTATATTGATTCTTCCGATCCATGAACATGGTATATTTCTCCATCTATTAGTGTCCTCTTTGATTTCTTTCATCAGTGTTTTATAGTTTTCTATATATAGGTCTTTAGTTTCTTTAGGTAGATATATTCCTAAGTATTTTATTCTTTTCGTTGCAATGGTGAATGGAATTGTTTCCTTAATTTCTTTTTCTACTTTCTCATTATTCGTGTATAGGAATGCAAGGGATTTCTGTGTGTTGATTTTATTTCCTGCAACTTTACTATATTCATTGATGAGCTCTAGTAATTTTCTGGTGGAGTCTTTAGGGTTTTCCATGTAGAGGATCATGTCATCTGCAAACAGTGAGAGTTTTACTTCTTCTTTTCCAATTTGGATTCCTTTTATTTCTTTTTCTGCTCTGATTGCTGTGGCCAAAACTTCCAGAACTATGTTGAATAGTAGCAGTGAAAGTGGGCACCCTAGTCTTGTTCCTGACTTTAGGGGAAATGCTTTCAATTTTCACCATTGAGGATAATTTTGCTGTGGGTTTGTCATATGTAGCTTTTATTATGTCGAGGTATGTTCCTTCTACTCCTGCTTTCTGGAGACTTTTTATCATAAATGGATGTTGAATTTTGTCAAAGGCCTTCTCTGCATCTATTGAGATAATCATATGGTTTTTATTTTTCAATTTGTTAATGTGGTGAATTACATTGATTGATTTGCAGATATTGAAGAATCCTTGCATCCCTGGGATAAAGCCCACTTGGTCATGGTGTATGATCTTTTTAATGTGTTGTTGGATTCTGATTGCTAGAATTTTGTTGAGGATTTTTGCATCTATGTTCATCAGTGATATTGGCCTGTAGTTTTCTTTTTTTGTGACATCTTTGTCAGGTTTTGGTATTAGGGTGATGGTGGCCTCATAGAATGAGTTTGGAAGTTTACCTTCCTCTGCAATTTTCTGGAAGAGTTTGAGGAGGATAGGTGTTAGCTCTTCTCGAAATTTTTGGTAGAATTCAGCTGTGAAGCCGTCTGGACCTGGGCTTTTGTTTGCTGGAAGATTTCTGATTACAGTTTCAATTTCCGTGCTTGTGATGGGTCTGTTAAGATTTTCTATTTCTTCCTGGTTCAGTTATGGAAAATTGTACTTTTCTAAGAATTTGTCCATTTCTTCCACGTTGTCCATTTTATTGGCATACAACTGCTGATAGTAGTCTCTTATGATCCTTTGTATTTCTGTGTTGTCTGTTGTGATCTCCCCATTTTCATTTCTAATTTTATTGATTTGATTTTTCTCTCTTTGCTTCTTGATGAGTCTGGCTAATGGTTTGTCAATTTTATTTATCCTTTCAAAGAACCAGCTTTTGGCTTTGTTGATTTTTGCTATGGTCTTTTTGTTTCTTTTGCATTTATGTCTGCCCTAATTTTTAAGATTTCTTTCCTTCTACTAACCCTGGGGTTCTCCATTTCTTCCTTTTCTAGTTGCTTTAGTTGTAGAGTTAGGTTATTTATTTGACTTTTTTCTTGTTTCTTGAGGTATGCCTGTATTGCTATGAACTTTCCTCTGAGCACTGCTTTTATAGTGTCCCACAGGTTTTGGGTTGTTGTGTTTTCATTTTCATTCATTTCTATGCATATTTTGATTTCTTTTTGATTTCTTCTGTGATTTGTTGGTTATTCAGAAGTGTGTTGTTCAACCTCCATATGTTGGAATTTTTAATAGTTTTTCTCCTGTAATTGAGATCTAATCTTAATGCATTATGGTCAGAAAAGATGGTTGGGATGATTTCGATTTTTTTTAATTTATCAAGTTTAGATTTATGGCCCAGGATGTGATCTATGCTGGAGAAGTTTCCATGAGCACTTGAAAAAAGGGTGAAATTTATTCAATGCATGAAAGTGAAAAGTGAAAGTGAAGTCGCTCAGTCGTGTCTGATTCTTTGCGACCCCATGAAGGGCAGCCTACCAGGCTCCTCTGTCCATGGAATTTTCCAGGCAAGAGTACTGGTGTGGGTTGCCATTGCCTTCTCCATGACACAGTGCAGTATATACCTAATCTCTAAAATTGCATCTCTACTAAACTTCAAGTTCATTTAAATATTCTACTTTTTTGTAACACTTTGCAGATGGTGAGTTTCCCTGGTGGCTCAACTGGTAAAGAATCCACCTTCAATGTGGGAGACCTGGATTTTATCCCTGGGTTGGGAAGATCCCCTGGAGAAGGGAAAGGCTATCCATTCCAGTGTTCTGGCCTAGAGAATTCCATGGACTGTAGAGTCCATGGGGTCTCAAAGAGTCAGACATGACTGAGCAACTTTCACTTTTGCAGATTGTCCCTTTTTAATTTTATATTGCCTTCATGATTAAGCTTTATTGTTTTCCCCTTTAATTTCATATCACAGTACATTGTAAAAATGATACAGGATAATGTGTGGGCATTAAGTAAATTAATTTTGGTGTGAACAATTCCATGTATCATTTAAAGTAATCATGTAATTCTTAGATTTTTGAGAAAGTGAGACTAATTCATTGGGTTAGTGACTGTCAATTATTTCCTTTGTCTGTGGCCATACCATCCAGACACTGGATCTTGTCTGATCTCCGAAGCTAAGCAAGGTTAGGCCTAGTTAGTACTTGGATTCATTGAGTTACTGACTGTCAATTATTTCCTTTAAATACTATTTTTAATAGTATTTATCTCTATCTTGGGCTTCCCTGGTGATTCAGCTGGTGAAGAATCTGCCTGCAATGCAAGAGACCTGGGTTCAATCCCTGGATTAGGAAGATCCCCTGGAGAAGGAAAGGCTACCCACTCCAGTATTCTAGCCTGGAAAATTCCATGTACTGTATAGTCCATGGGGTCACAAAGAGTCAGACACAACTGAGCAACTTTCACTCACTCAGTCATCTTTATCTTAGATTTTTGAGGAAGTGAAACTAATTCTTTCAGTTAATGACTGCCAATCATTTCCTTTAAATACTGTCTTCAATAATATTTATCTTATCTTTAAATATCATCATTTTTATTAAATATTAACATGAAACTAGCAGAGACTGCTAATTATTTTCAATACCTTTTCACTCCTAAAGGAAGTTAAATATTTAACTAGTCATATAGTCACCTCTACTAAAGACCACATTGTCATCCTCCTTTGCATTTTGGAGGAGTTTTGAGATTACAGTCAACTAGTGGGGAGTAAATGGGATTTGTATGTGGCAGCTATGGAGAATCTTCCTAAAGAGATACCAAGTAGCACTTCAGTCCTGTTATTTTTGACGCTTTCTTCCATCTTATTACCTTAAGCACAGATGTTACTCTGGAACATGATAATAAGTTCCAGACTCTGGACAAGGCTGAATAATAAACTGAATTTCTGGAGATAATTTTTGCCATTATGCCAGTGTAAATTTGGGGGATTTTTCAACTGCTTGTGAACAATCTGTATCAGGGCTTCCCTGGTAGCTCAGATAGTAAAGAATCTGCCTGTAATATGGGAAACCCAGATTCCATCCCTGGATCAGGAAGATCCCATGGAGAAGGGAAAGGCTACCCACTCCAATATTCTTACCTAGAGACTTCCATGGATGTAGGAGCTTGGTGGGTACAGTTCATGGAGTTGCAAAGAGTTGGACCCAACTGATTGACTAACACTTTCACTTTCAGATCTATATCTAAATTACATATACCATGTTCCTTTAGATAAAGTTTACTTCTAGACTTGAACTATTCTTTCTTAATGTAGATGTACTAGCTTAGTATAAACAAGAATGAAGCCTTATTTTATATACAGTCAATTTATTATTAGCCAAGTCAATAAGAAAATTGCTATTATTCAGGAATGATGAGATTAACTTTACTAAAAACCAAAGTGTCAATATTCAAGTATGAGGAATCTATTTTCATTTCAGAAATTGGTACTGCAATCCTTTGTCTCCTCTCTCCAAGGTACTTTCCACAGTGGTCTTATTCAACATGATGTACTAATATAATAATATTGATATGCTAATGAGACTCAGAGTTATGGATTCAGTACCTTCCTCCCCTGAACTTCAAACATGTATATCTATACTTTTCTACTTCATTTATCCACTTAGTTTTCCAATAATTACTGCAAATGCTGCATAGAAATAAGAATACTTGATTTCTATGCATAAATTCAATCTTCTGTTTAAGAATTTTGTTTTTCTTCTTTTCCTCACCCTTTTATTTCCAAAGTACTAGCAAATTTCAATGACTTTATTCAAAGAAAACATAAAAATTTCACTCTCTCCACTACTGCCCTTTATATAAACCCAATCATCAGATCCCCAGGATTAACAGAGTAGTATTTTATCCTGACTCCCTTCAAAATTTACAGCTTTTCAATTTATTCTCCATATATCAGTTTCTTCGTTTCTTATGCATCAGCCGGAATGATCTTTCTACAGATACTCAGATCCTGAAGATACCCTGCTTAAACCCTCCGTGGATTCCCATTACTGTAAGAATAAAATTCAAACTTCATATGATATTCTAAAAAGTTTGACATTAATTGAGGCCCTATTGATTGATTTCATTTCCTGAAATCTGACATCCTCACTGAAGTCCAATCACACTGGCCTATTTTCTGGTTCTGCAGCTACCAAATTTTATTCCTCGAGGGCTTTATAAGACCTGTTTCCTCTTTCTGGTCTATTTGTATCCAAGATTTTGTCATGTCTGGCTATTTCTTGTCATTTAAGTGTACTACTGAATATCACTAGGGTAACACTTTTCTTGGAAATTTACCTGAACATACCTATCCATTAAAAAAAATTATTAACCTATTTTCTTTTTGTCATGCAATTTATCACTACTGATCAATCTCATTATAGTTTTTGCTTGTTTGTCTCTCTCCTTTTTTCAGAGTGTAAGATTTATGAACTAGTGATCTTGTCTTCTTCTTTATCTAAATTCTCCTGAACAGTACTTGACATGCAGTGAGTCAACGAATATTTAAAGTAAATTAAGGAGTATTACTTGGAAACTTGTCCTGAAGTCTAGAGTGTTGACTGAGGGTATTACCTTTATTCCACATTGCTAATTTTTGCCTTTAGGTTAGTTATAAGTAATGAAATAGAATTTTTAGATTCCACGTTGCTCTTGATTCATGCAAATAAATACAGAAAATATTCTTATCTGCAGACATTGTCATTGGTTGTCATTGGTTGATGAATTAGCCAATGACAGGTGTTCAGTTCAGTTCAGTCATTCAGTCGTGTCTGACTCTTTGCGTGCCCGTGGACTGCTACATGCCAGGCCTCCCTGTCCATCACCAACTACCAGAGTTTACTCAAACTCATGTCCATTAAGTCAGTGATGCCATCCAACCATCTCATCCTCTGTTATCCCCTTCTCTTCCAACCTTCAATATTTCCCAGCATCAGGGTCTATTCCAATGAGTCAGTTCGTTGCATTAGGTGGCCAAAGCATTGGAGTTTCAGCTTCAGCACAGTTCTTCCAATGAATATTCAGGACTGATTTCCTTTAGGATGGACTGGTTGGGTACCCTAGCTGTCCAAGGGACTCTAAAGGCAGGCATCAGTTCAATTCAGTTCAGTCGCTCAGTCGTGTCCAACTCTTTGTGACCCCATGAATTGCAGCATGCCAGGGCTCCCTGTCCATCACCAACTCTCGGAGTTCACTCAGACTCACGTCCATTGAGTCAGTGACACCATCCAACCATCTCATCCTCTGTTGTCCCCTTCTCTTCCAACCTTCAATATTTCCCAGCATCAGGGTCTATTCCAATGAGTCAGTTCGTTGCATTAGGTGGCCAAAGCATTTGGAGTTTCAGCTTCAGCACAGTTCTTCCAATGAATATTCAGGACTGATTTCCTTTAGGATGGACTGGTTGGGTATCCAAGCTGTCCAAGGGACTCTAAAGACAGGCATCAGTTCAATTCAGTTCAGTCGCTCAGTCATGTCCAACTCTTTGCGACCCCATGAATTGCAGCATGCCAGGGCTCCCTGTCCATCACCAACTCTCGGAGTTCACTCAGACTCACATCCATTGAGTCAGTGATGCCATCCAGCCATCTCATCCTCTGTCGTCCCCTTCTCCTCCTGCCCCCAATCCCTCCTAGCATCAGAGTCTTTTCCAATGAGTCAACTCTTCATATGAGGTGTCCAAAGTACTGGAGCTTCAGCTTTAGCATCATTCCTTCTAAAGAAATCCCAGGGCAGATCTCCTTCAGAATGGACCGATTGGATCTTCTTGCAGTCCAAGGGACTCTCAAGAGTCTTCTCCAACACCACAGTTCAAAAGCATCAATTCTTTGGTGCTCAGCCTTCTTCACAGTCCAACTCTCACATTCATACATGACCACTGGAAAAACCATAGCCTTGACTAGACGGACCTTAGTCAGCAAAGTATTGTCTCTGCTTTTGAATATCCTGTCTAGGGTGGTCATAACTTTCCTTCCAAGGAGTAAGTGTCTTTTAATTTCATGGCTGCAGTCACCATCTGCAGTGATTTTGGAGCCCCCCAAAATGAAGTCTGACACTGTTTCCACTGTTTCCCCATCTATTTGCCATAAAGTGATGGGACCGGATGCCATGATCTTCGTTTTCTGAATGTTGAGCTTTAAGCCAACTTTTTCACTCTCCTCTTTTACTTTCATCAAGAGGCTTTTAGTTCCTCTTCCCTTTCTGCCATAAGGGTGGTGTCATCTGCATATCTGAGGTTATTGATATTTCTCCTGGCAATCTTGATTCCAGCTTGTGTTTCTTCCAGTCCAGCGTTTCTCATGATGTACTCTGCATATAATTAAATAATCAGGGTGACAGTATACAGCCCTGACATACTCCTTTCCCTATTTGGAACCAGTCTGTTGTTCCATGTCCAAGAAGTTTCAGAAAGCAGGAGTAGTCTCTTCTTTTATAATATAGTTTCTTGAAAAAGAAGAAAGTCAATTTAGCTTACTGAGAGTTTTATCTCTTTAGATCTCAAACTTCATTTTTTCCCAGTAATAGAGCTTATAAAGAAATAGATTTAATTAATGTTACAGTGTTTCACTTAAAATGGATGATTATTAACAAAATCATTCAAGTTAGTCATCACCAGTTTGAAGGCCAAGAAGAGTAGAGCTACATAGGTTAAGACCCTATTTTCCACTTGTTTTATCCTCTGTAACACTTGGATGGTTCTAATGTGTGTGCACACACAAGTACCACACACACAATTAAAGGGTACACCTAAAAACTGAGCAAGATAATTGTTTTATTTAAAGATAAATATTTAAGCATCTTAAAAAGGTGAAGAAATTGAAACTATGGGAAACAAAATATAGCCATGAAGGTTGTTAACTTTGTAATTATATATATTACGTTTTTATAAGAGAAGACTCTTAAAAGCACCTTGGTGGACTGCAAGGAGATGAAGCCAGTCAATCCTAAAGGAGATCAACCATAAATATTCATTTTAAGGACTGAGGCTGAAGCTCCAATACTTTGGCCACCTGATGCGAAGGAGATGGCAGAGGATAAGATGGTTAGATAGCATCACTGGCTCAATGGACATGAATTTTAGCAAACTCCAGGAGATAATGGAGGACAGAGGAGCCTGGAGTGCTGCAGTACCTGGGGTTGCAAAGAGTTGGACATGACTTAGCGACTGAACATCAACAATAACAACCATTGTTTGATTACTGGTCCTTATTGGCAAGACTGGTCATTTGAAATATGCTGGTCATTTGAAACTAGGTCATCCAAGTTCTAGTCAGGAAATTTATATAACTGACTAGTTCAAAATATTGTCTAATTTGCACAAAATATTGTAAATGGTTGTTTTCTTTTAATTCACTGTATTTTAGTTACTTAGAACAAGAGACTTGAATTTAATTATTATTTTAGAAATAAAATGTTTTGTTTGATAGTAAAAGTGGAATCATAACCTTATTTTCTAGGCTGTGAGTACCACTTACAGTGTGGTTTGCAGCAGTGGTTTAATTCCATTTAAAGAGCACAGAAAGGACATCCAGAACACTGAGAAATGACTTCTAATTATCTGCTGTCTCAAATACATCATGGTGTGTTTCCATTCACAGGCTATTGGACCATAATTCAGCTTTGAAGTTAAGTCTGTGCTTCATTTATGGGGCAAAATCTTGGAGAAGCTGGTTATGACTATGAAATGCAGAGGGAAATCTGGCTCAGCATCAAGTATTTATTCCCCTTCTTTAAATAAATAATCCTCTTTGTTAGGAAGAAAACCTATTGGACATTAAGAACTATTTATGTTTGTACTTCTCCTAGATAATTGTATAGATTTCCTTACAGAGTTAACTATAACTTTCATCTAACCAGCACCAAATTAAACTCAATAAATTTCCCATATATTATACACTCAAGTGCTACAAGGTTGACATTTTATTAAAAAGTTATTCATTCTTTCAAAATGGTATAGAAAACCCATACTCTTGTGAAATAGTCTACTTTAGGACAGACTGACTGCATAGCATTATAAAACTAGTCAAGTTAAGAATATTCCTTTGTTTAATTAAAGAATAATCATTTAATATTGACCCTGGGATTGCATATAATCCACAAGCTATGACTCTGGACTTGAGGCAGTCATATTGAGTCTGAATTTTATGCCTATAGTACTTTGAGATCTATGATGTTGAGGCTGATTTTTTACATATTTGTAAAATGGGACCAAATTCATTGTCTACCTTATAGGCTAGTTGTGAGAATTCTATGAATAGTTCACCTCTGAAAACTGGGAAACAAAGCTGTCTTTCTTGACTGTCTCCCTGTTTCTCTGCACTTTCCTTGTTAGATGAAGTACCATATATAAAAGGTAGAACTGGGCTCCTTCGCAAGGGCAGAGGTTCTGAATATTACATCCTATAAGTGTAGGGGAGTTTCTTTACCATGATTGGAAACTTAACCAAAAAGAAATGTCAGACAGGAAGTAGCCAGACATATAAATTCTCTTGCAATCCTTCAAGACTTCCATCTGTGTAAACACAACTGCTGAAAAATCTGCTGAGTTTTTTTTAGACATCACTGAGGCAGGTGTCAACAGGGTGAAAATCATGTTGCTTCAAATCTTTCCTTGTCTCATTTCCCTTTTCTCTCCCCCATTATTATCCTAAACTTGTACCTTCCAAATATGCTTTCTAGAGGACACAGCTTAAAACATAGAATATTCAGCAAGTCGATTATTTATACACTTAAGGAATTTTGGGGCTTCCCTGATGGCTCAGCTGATAAAGAATCCACCTGCAATGTGGGAGACCTGGGTTCGATCCCTGGGTCAGAGAGATCCCCTGGAGAAGGGAACAGTTACCCACTCCAGTAATCTGGCCTGGAGAATTTCATTGACTGTACAGTCCATGGGGTCACAGAGAGTTGGATATAACTGAGTGACTTTCACTTCAGTTCATTTAGGAATTATTATTTGATTTATTGAGATTATAGAATGGTAGTAAAAAGTTGTGTATTATATAACATTTCCCCTTATTACAAAATTGGCATCATGAAAAATTAGTGTATTATTGAGGTGAAGGCTTAGAAATTACTGTTACATGTGGGATAGCTAAACACTACTTTGAATTTTTTCTTTCTTTTTTTAAAATTTTGACAGTGAGGCAATAAAATTCAATGTGAGATATTGTTTAGAAGTAGCATGAAGATATGGATACAGTTTATTTAACTAGTTCTCTTTTTGCTTTTTGTTTTTTCACTTGTGTTGAGGGTAAATTTTTACTGTAAATCCTGGGCAGCAGTTTCCTTATGGAATAAATTACAGAATGCACAACTGGTTGTGGGAAGAGAGACAGCCCTGCATATATTGTGGATTTTTAAAAAGATATTTAATGGAACTTCCCTGGTGGTCCAGTGGTTAAGACTCCATGCTTCCAATGCAGAGGGCATGGGTTCGATCCCTGGTTGGGGAACTAAGATTCCCACATGCTTCAAGGCCAAAACATGAATAATAAAACATTCTTTAAAAATAAAATAAAAATAAAATAAAAAGATATTTGTCTGAATTTTTATTTCTATGTTCTGAGTTCCATTTTTTTTTAATTAGTGGACATCTGTATGTTGAGCCCTCTCATCTGAAAAAAAAATGACAAAAAAAAACACACACAAAAATTGCAGTAGATAATAAAAATCACTAGAAATAGTAAAAAAAATCTACAGCCAGAAAAATCTACAAGAATATTGACTATTTAAGACAGTAAATGTAATACCTGTGTAGTTTAAAATATACATCAAATTAAAATGAATGTAAGCAATAACAATAAATCTGAAATGAGAAATGGCCTCTAACAATATGGGAAAAGATTGAAGGTAAGAGGAGACGGGGATAATAGAGGGTGAGATGGTTGGATGGCATCACCAACTCAAAGGACCTGAGTTTAAGCAAATTCCAGGAGATGGTGAAGGACAGGCAAGCCTGGTGTGCTACAGCACATGGAGTCACAAAGTTTGACACAACTTAGCGACTGAACAACAACGATACTGCAGGAAGAGATGAAGACAACTTGTATCCAATATAATGTCAGAAATAATGGTGGTAATATCTAGTATAACCACTAAAAGAACAGTAGAAGAATTTAATAAGCAAGTTATAGAAAACACAAAATGAATACTTTGTGAATTCTAAGAAAGAAGTGAAAGTGTTAATCATTCAAACATATCCCACTCTTTGCGACCCCAGGGACTGTAGACCACTACGCTCCTCTGTCTGTAGAATTCTCTAGGCAAGAATAGGTAGCCATTCCCTTCTCCAGGAGATCTTCCCGATCTGGGGATTGAAGCTGGGTCTCTCTGCATTGCAGGCAGATTCTTTGCCATCTGAGCTACCAGAGAAGCCCTCAAAGATACATAGAAGAAATTAAAACTAAGGATAATAAAACTAAACAGACAAGTGAGCCTAATTGAAAACATAGGTAGATAACATATTAAAACCTGTTTCAGTAATTATTATAAATCCAAATAGACTGAACAGTTTGTTGTAACTAAGATAGCCAGATTCAATTTAAAAAAATCTACATACTGTTTTTGTGACACACTTAAAACAGAAAATTGAATGATAGAAAAAAATGTAACCTGAAAATATCACAACAAACCAAAAAACTGATGTAGCTATGCTAATATAAATTTTTAGTGATAAAGAGAGATAATTTTTAAAAACAAAGGGGTAAACCTAACAGGAAATTGTCACAAATAAAAATTTGACCAATGTGGCTATGGAGAACTGTGTTTTCAAAGATGAAAAAGTGCATATATTTTTGTCAGGTATACATGTAACAGTTACCATAATTGGAAAATCCAGAGCCATACAGAAAGCATAAATAAATAAATTTTATAATTATTCTGCATCTAATCTTATACTAGTCTGAATTTGTTATAAATTATTAATAAAAAGATAACTGGAAAAAATATAAGTACCTAGACAAATTTTAAATATGCTTCAAAAATGAAATATGAATGACAAAGTTTAAAGTATAGGCTGAGATTAGTAAAACATTATATTTTGAAATGATTAATAATGAGAATAAGGAAAGGCACACTTTGGGGCTATAATTAAAGAAACACTCCAATAGATATTTATAACTTTAACGTGTGTATTAGAAAATAACAAGATGTGAAATTAACTAACCTAAGCACTTCCATTTCAGAAAGCTAGAAAACAAAGGGAAAATTCTCTCCCTGAGGAAACAAACAAACAAACAAACAGATAGGCAGAAACCAAAGATCAGAAGAGAAATAAATGAAATCGATAAATTACAGAGAACATTAGCAAAGGATCTTTTATTTAAAAAATAATGTATTTTTGTAAATAACGAGGAAAACACAGTTAACCAAAACTAGGGATGATGAAGTGAACAGTACTAGGAGTTCTACTACAAAAAATTAATAAGATGATACTGTGAATAGCTGTATGTCAAGGAATTTCATAACTTAAAGGCATAACTTCTTTGGAAAAAGAATTATATTATGTGATAAAAGAATAAATAACAATTTTGGTTAGTCTAATATTTAGTAAAGAAATTTAATATGTTGTTAAAAATCCTTCCTAAAAAAGAAAATTGTCTAGTTTTAGATTCACCAGTTAATGCTCCCAGGGCAACAGCAATGAACACTTATCTTGAATAAAGTTTTCCAAGGAATACAGAATAAAGCAATATTTCTTAACAATTGTTGTAAGAACAATAGTAGATAGGTGCTTCTTGGTTATGTGTTTTAAACATAGCAGTATGTCTGTGCTGCTCCCATACTACCAGTCCATTCCCTCTCCTTGCCCCTCCTTCCTTTAACCATAAACTCATTCTCTAAGTCTATGGGTATTTTTCTGTTTTGTAAGTAAGTTCATTTGTATCATTTTTAAAAGATTTTGCATATAAGCGGTATCATATGATATTTGCCTTTCTCTGTCTTACTTCACTTAATATTATCTCTGGGTTGATCCACATTACTGCAGATTGAGTTATCCCATTCTTTTTAATGGCTGAGTAATATTCCATTGTGTATACGTACCACTTCTTCTTTACCCATTCATCTGTCAACAGACATTTAGGTTGCTTTCATGTCCTGGCTAGTGCAAATAGTGCTGCAGTGACCATTGGGGTGCATGTGTCCCTTCCAACCATGTTTTTCCCTGGATATAGGCCCAGGTTTGGAACAGGTCACTTCAGATCTGTTGCTCAGTCATGTCTGACTGTTTGTGACCCTCATGGACTGCAGCACCCTAGGCATCTCTGTCCATCACTAACTCCTGAAGTTCACCCAAACTCATGTTCATTGAGTCAGTGATGCCATCCAACTATCTCATCCTCTGTTGTCCCCTTCTCCTCTTGCCTTCAATCTTTCCCAGCATCAGAGTCTTTTCCAATGAGTCAGTTCTTCGCATCAGGTGGCCAAAGTATTGGAGTTTCAGCTTCAACATCAGTATTTCCAGTGAACACTCAGGACTGATCTCCTTGCAGTCCAAAGGACTCTCAGGAGTCTTCTCCAACACCACAGTTCAAAACAATCAATTCTTTGGTGCTCAGCTTTCTTTATAATCCAACTCTCACATCCATACACAACTACCGGAAAAACCATAGCCTTGACTAAACGAATCTTTGTTGGCAAGGTAATTCTGCTTTTTAATATGCTGTCTAGGTTGGTCATAACTTTTCTTCCAAGGAGTGTTAGGTCATATGATAACTCTATTTTTAGGTTTCTGAAGAACCTCCATTCTATTCTTCATAGTGGTTCTACCAAGTCACATCCCTAAAATAGTGTAGGAGGGTTCCTTTTTCTTCACACCCTCTATAGCATTTATTGTCTATAGACTTTTTGATGATGGCCATTCTGACGGGTGGGATATGATATCTCATTTTAGGTTTGATTTTCATTTCTCTAATAATTAGCAATGTTGAGCATCTTTTCATGTGCCTTTTGTCCATCTGTATGTCTTCTTTGGAGAAATGTCTTTTAGATCTCTGCTCATTTTTTCAGTTGAGGTTTTTGTTTTTTTTAATACTAAGGTCATGAGCTCTTTGTAAATTTTGGAGAATAATCCCTTGTTGGTTGCATCACTGCAACTATTTTCCTCTATTCTGTGGGTTGTCTTTTCATTTTGCTTGTGTCTCCTTTGCTGTACAAAAGCTTTAGAGTTTAACTTGGCCTCATTTATTTATGCTTTTATTTCCATTACTCTGGGAGAGAGATCAAAGAAGATATTGCTGCAATTAATATCAAAAAGGGTTCTCCTTATATTTTCCTCTAAGAGTTCTATAGCATCTGGTCTTATATTTAAGTCTTTAATCCATTTTGAGTTTATTGGTTTCATTTTTCTAAGTGTTCAGTCACCCAGTCATGTCTGACTCTTTGTGACCCCATGGACTATAGCCCACAAGGTTCCTCTGTCCATAGGATTTTCCAGGCAAGAATACTAGAGTGAGTATTCATTTCCTTTCCCAGGGGATCATCCCAATACAGGGAGTGAACCCATGTCTTTTGTATCTACTGCTTTGGCAGGGTGGAGTCTTTACTACTGAGCAACCTAGGAAGTATTTTTCTATGTTCAACTGTCCAATTTTCCCAGAACCATTTATGAAATATTTATCTTATTAATTATATTTTTTAGGCTAGTTCTTCTCCTAAATAAGTTCTCCTAAAATAAGCTGTTACTTATTTTTTCCAATTGAAGTGTTTTGGATTTAGATAAATAAGTTAAATTCTTATTTTGAATGAGTTTTGTCTGACTATAATTTTCTTTATTCTTTGTAGTTTCTATTTTAGAAATTTTGTTGCTGTGTCGTTTAATGGCTAGATATTTGGAGCTCTTATAAACCATTGTGAATTCCAAACTTTAATACTATAGATCTATCTTATTTAATGGTTGGAGGTTAAATTCTGCTTTGCTCAATAAACCTGTTTACTTTTTTTAAACATTTGGCATATGTTTTGTTGGTCACTTTATTTTAGCCTTTTAAACTCAAATTAGGTTTATCTGTGGCATGAAGTATATAAATCTAATATAGAGGAAAAAAGTGTATATAAAGTTAATATTGAAAACAACAACAAAGAAAATTAAAACCTTTCAGCAGATTAAAACACTTCCTTCAAAAAAGTTCAAAGTGGAGACAGTTGACTATAATTCTCACAATATAACTACAAAATAAAAATATAATTGAGAAATTGTTTACATGAAGGAAAGCAAGAAATTCAAAACCAGATACAAGTGAAAAGAAAAATCAAGGAAATGTTAAATTTGAGCTTACTGAAATCAGAAAAGAAATTGAAGTAGCAATACTATTTGTAAATAAATACTAATCACAAGATTTCTAAAATATATGTGACAAAAATCACAGTAAGGAACATAGAATAGAAATGAAAGGAACTAACAAAAAAATAGTGATCTACACAGGCAAAAGACAAATATATTTCAAAATATTAAAACTCAAAACTTTTAAGGAGAAAAACAGTATAATGCAGTAAAATAGCAATTGAAATCTGTAATTGAACAAGGCATCCTAACTGAACATATTGAAAGGGCACTAGTAAAGTTGACCCAGGATGTTCAGGCAGGTTCTAGAAGCTAATTAAAAAAAAAAAGTCTCTGTGTAGAGGGAAAAAAAGGAAATTTGTCAAGAAAAGAATAGTTTCAGATGTGCCATCTTTTTTACTGAATCTGTAAAATACATATATGTTGATTTTCTCACATGAAACTTTATATATATCATATAAATATATATGAATGCATATATATGCACTATAATATTCATATACAAATATATGTGACTATATATATTCGTATGTATGGATGCTGATCCATGAGCAACGTGAATTTGAACTTCATGGTTGCACTTATACATGGATTGTTTTCAATAGTAAATATTACAGGTCTATATGTGATTAGTTGAATCTGTGGATGCTGACCTGTGGATATGAACCATGGATACGGATGAGCTGCATTTACTGAGGGCTAATTATAAGTTATATGTATATTTTCAGGTGTGTGGAGAGTTGGCAAACCTAACGCCTGGGTTGTTCAAGGATCAACTGTTTATTTATAAATATATATGAATATATAGTTATATGGATGCATATGAATATTTATGCACATATATATAATCTTTCTTTCTATATATATGTATACATGCATACATACATTTCAGTACTCTAAAATTAATCAAGTGATTAGTAAAAATATAAATGGATATTATGGGTGTGTATACTTGTAAATCACCTAAATTACTATTCAAAGGTAGAAACAGTCAAGTCATATTGTTCAATCAAAGTTCCTTTGACAATTTAACCATAATGATAGTTATTGAGCATTAGTATATTTTAATTAAAATGAGGTATGAAATTCTATTCTATGTTATAGGCATTAAGTTATTATTGGGATTGAAGATGAATAAAGTTCCCTGAAAACCACTAGGATTTAATTCACTTAAAAGCACCAAGTTAATTCTATCTTTCTTTTCTATTGTATTAATTTGCTAATGTTACTCATACTATTAAATAATCTATTTTAACCACAATGTAATTTCTTGTTTTAGCAGCACATATTTATATAATTGTTTTTAGCAAAAAGTGAATAAACTGAATAATAATTCACATATTAATAAAATATTGACCATTTATATTAAAACAAAGTTTTAGGGAAAAGTGCTATTGCAAAGTTCTATTGCTCGTCTGATATGTCAAATGTTTTAAGTCTCCTTTGAGAAGGAACACAACAAAAACACTTAAAATTCTGGAGAAATATGGGTGGTAGGGAGAAAATAATACAAAGCATTTGTTTCTAAGGGAAAAAGCAATACATTTGCGACTTTTGAGAAAACTTTTTAAATTATTTCTCAGGAAATTAATGACAAGTATTATTCTACTGATAAATATGGTTTGTTCCAACTTTGTAAATCAGACTTAAGCATTTGAAATGTAGGTAAATATGAAGACAGAAAAAAACACCACTCAGCTTGTAGTTCAACTTCCCAATTAGTTCCAAATACTTATTTGTAGTAAGAGCACCGAGGAAAGTTTGTTTCAGGGAAACAGAGAGAAAATAAGGGAGAAAATCTTTCCATTATTTTTTTTTATAATGCTTCCATTTTAATAAGCCCTAAGTATATTTGTATTTGTTTCTTTTCAGGGTAATCTTATCTTTAACATCCCACAAAGGTAGGGCTCTTGAGGTAATCTATGAACACTCTTGCAATTTTTATTATGATAGAAAAACCACGTATTTTGGAATATAGATACATAGATATATGGAATATCTATGCTGCTGAGCAATGTGAGTTTATGGATGTTAGTTGTTTATTGTAAATGATGACATTTAGTCAGCCATCTGTTCCTTAAATATTAGGACTTAGGCAGAGTTTCGACATCTGTGCATGCACATATAATTTTGTACAGTGCTGGTAAAATGCTGACAAAAGTGGAAAAAAAAAAAAGATATATCAATGAAACTTCAAAGGACTTTGCTTTTTAAAATTTATGTAGATTTATCTCCTGCTTCTTAAGTATATCTGTTGTTATTTTTATTGAAATTCTAAAACGAATCAAAACACTTTTGAGAACAAAATGCATTTGAATGCTTTATAAATTCATATATTTATTTTTAAATGTACCCAGGTGAACTAGATTTTGTGTATCAGTAAGATAATTTGCCATAAGCAGTACAAAGTCATCCAATTACTTAAAAAAAAATCATCATTAATTAACCTATTTACTGTGGCTGACTACATTTCTTCTAATCAGGAAAAAATTACACACAACATCAATCAGATAAAGGAGAAATATAATTTCTGAGCTCAATATTTCTGAAGAGCCTACCAAAGACATAAGTATGTCTCCACAAAGAAACAAATGGAAAAAAATAAAGGAAAAGGAAGAAAGAAAAATGGAAAGAAGGAAGGAAAGAAAGAAGAGAGTGGGTTGGAGAGAATGAAAAGGGACAAAGTAAAAGCAAAGAAGGGTTATAGAGAATTTGGGAGTGGGAGAGAAGGAAAGGCACAGAAAGAAAAATAATTCACAAGAATGAAATGATTAAATATTCATATCACAGAAAAGTATTTAGGATTTTAGAAAGTTAGCATTTGAAATAAAAATGCATATGCCTTAAACAATCTCAGAAATGGCTTTATGGTCTTATTTTTTTATGTAGGGACACTAGTTTTACCTTAAAGTATAGGGAGAAAATCTTTTGAGAGAATTGTCACCTTTAAGCCATATGGAGAATAGATGAATATTATTTAAATCCTAGGCAGGTTCAATTATCATATGACCAATAGGGCATAACAAAATAGATGCAGTGAGATTTGAATATGCTTTCAAATCACACACATATATACATATACATAGAGACAGATTCATTTACCTGAGATTATTATCATCATTATTTTATTTTCAGTTGAGTTTGTAATATACAGCTTCATGAAAGTAAATAAAAATCTCAAGTATTTTGAGAAATTTTCTGCATACTATGAATATTCATCCCATGATTATGGATAATTATGATACTATCTTGGAGAAGGCAATGGCACCCCACTCCAATACTCTTGCCTGGAAAATCCCATGGGTGGAGGAGCCTGGTAGGCTGCAGTCCATGGGGTCGCTAGAGTCGGGCACGACTGAGTGACTTCACTTTCATTTTTCACTTCTGTGCATTGGAGAAGGAAATGGCAACCTACTCCAGTGTTCTTGCCTGGAGAATCCCAGGGACGGGGAAGCCTGGTGGGCTGCCGTCTATGGGGTCGCACAGAGTTAGCCATGACTGAAGCGACTTAGCAGCAGCATGGTACTATCTAAGGGACCCTCAAGGTGGGCAGTTACACTGCATATTTTAAATAGCAGTTTATCAGTAATCTTAGTCTGAAATATGCAAAAGCCTTTTTGAGTGTTGGAGGTCCAAGCTAGTTCTTGGTCATTCTTTGTAAGCAGACCACCATGCTATACTTTTGGAAAGTTTCTTGTTGATCAACAAATTCCATATAATTGCACAGAATTAGCTGTGATTTTAACAGTATGACATTACTGTAATAGTGTACACACCTTTTGTGAATAGTGTTAGGGAAGGGGAAACTATATACTTCTTGAATTCTGTAGCTGGACTAATAATGAAATTGATACAAAACAGATAAGTAGAAAAAAATAAACAAATTTTAATTCATGGACTTGGAGATCTCAGAGAAAAAAAGCCTGAGAATTGGCCAAAGCAGGATGCTTTTATACTTCTTAGACAAAAAACAATCTATGTGTGAGAAATCGATAGGATAAAAACTCTTAAGTTTTGGGTCCTTAATTAGTGAAGAATCTAAATGGAGTTTGGCTTGGGGATAGTAAATTAAAGTAGCCTGTATAGCATTTATTTATACAGGCTACTTGTCCTAAATTTACTACCTCTGGAGATAAGTATGTTCAACTTCCAGTTACTGGGAGTACACCTTTCACATGGGAGATTTATTTCCTGCTTTCAGGAATGCAGAGAGAAGGGTCAGAGTGTCCCTCTTGCATTTGGTACTTTTTAGGTAACTTTAATTCAAAGCAATCAATACATCATCGAGACATATTTTGGAATGATTGACCCTGGGCACTGACACTAGCTAAAATCATCAAGGGATTCCAGAGGTCCTGGAACCTTTTTCTCAGGATTTAGAGAAAGTTGATTTACTTCTAGAGAATCAGAGATGTTCTCAAAAAGGGACTCTCAGCATCATCAAAAGCCTGAATTTCTTTGGCTTGTTGTTGTTCAGTTGCTAAGTCCTGTCCGTCACATTGCGACCCAATGCACTGCAGCATGCCAGGCTTCCCTGTCCTTCACTATTTCCCAGAGTTTGTTCAAATTCATGTCCATTGAGCCAATGATGCCATCTAACCATCTCAACCTCTGTCACACCATTCTCCTGCCTTCAATCTTTCCAAACATCAGGGTCTTTTCCAGTGGGTCAGCTCTTCCCATCAGGTGGCCAAAGTATTGGAGCTTCAGCTTCAGCATCAGTCCTTCCAGTGAATATTCAGGACTGATCTCCTTTAGGATGGACTAGTTTCATCTCCTTGAAGTCCAAGGGACTCTCAAGAGTCTTCTCCAACACCACAGTTTGAAAGCATCAATTCTTCAGCATGCAGCCTTCTTTATGGCCCAACTCTCACATCCATACATGACTACTGGAACAACTATAGCTTTCTAGATGGACCTTTTTTGGCAATAATATCTTTGCTTTTTCATGTGTTGTCTAGGTTTGTCATAGCTTTTCTTCCATGGAGCAAGCCTCTTTTGACTGCAATCACCATCTACAGAGATTTTGGAGCCCAAGAACATTAAGTCTGCCACTGTTTCCATTGTTTCCCCATCTATTTGCCACAAAGTGATGGGACTGGATGCCAAGATCTTAGTTTTTTGAATGTTGAGTTTTAAGCCAGCTTTTTCACTCTCCTTTTTCACTTTCATCAAGAAGCTCTTTAGTTCCTCTTTGCTTTCTGCCACAAGGGTGGTGTCATCTGCGTATCTGAGGTTATTGATATTTCTCCTGGCAATCTTGATTCCAGTGTGAGTTTTATCCAGCCTTGCATTGTGCATGACGTACTCTGCATATAAGTTAAATAAGCAGGGTGACAATAGCCAGAATGATGTTCTCCTTTCCAAATTTTTAACCAGTCCATTGTTCCATGTCTGATTCTGTTTCTTCTTTACAGGTTTCTCAGGAGACAGTTAAAGTGGTCTGGTATTCTCATCTCTTAATAATTTTCCACAGTTTGTTGTGATCCACAAAGTCAAAGGCTTTCTCATAATCAATAAAGAAAAAGAAAATGTTTCTTTCTGGAATTCCCTACTTTTTCTATGATCCAATGCATGTTGGAAATTTGATATCTGGTTTCTCTGTCTTTTCTAAATCCAAATTGTACATCTGAAATTTCTCTGTTCATATACTGTTGAAGCCTACCTTGAAGGATTTTGAGCAGTACCTTGCTACCATGTGAAAAGAGCCCAATTGTTCAGTAGTTTGAACATTCTTTTGCACTGGTAACCTCAGTTTAAAAAAACAAAAGTGTAGCAACTCTCCTGGAGGTTTTGGAAATGTATTTATTTCTTGCAGGACTCAGTAAGTGTGCATCTACAGGGGAAGATATAGGAGATCTTCTTTCATCCAGTTTCATAAGACTCAACTTTAGGATTCTAAAAAGAAGAGCCAGATAATGTTTTTCCCATTTCAATGCTAACTCTGTTTTATTTTTAGAATCAACTAATAGGTCATTTCTGAGTCTTAGTTTATTCTATTCTTCTGTGGTTGTCAGCCTTCATATGTATAGCAGTGTAACATGAGATATTACAATAAAAATTGAAAATTGGTCACAATCAGTTCAGTTCAGTTCAGTTCAGTCACTCAGTCGTGTCCGACTCTTTGCGACCCCATGAATCGCAGCACGCCAGGGCTCCCTGTCCATCACCATCTCCCAGAGTTCACTCAGACTCACGTCCATCGAGTCCATGATGCCATCCAGCCATCTCATCCTGGGTCGTCCCCTTCTCCTCCTGCCCTCAATCTCTCCCAGCATCAGAGTCTTTTCCAATGAGTCAACTCTTCTCATGAGGTGTCCAAAGTACTGGAGCTTCAGCTTTAGCATCATTCCTTCCAAAGAAATACCAGGGTTGATCTCCTTCAGAATGGACTGGTTGGATCTCCTTGCTGTCCAAGGGACCTTCGAGAGTCTTCTCCAACACCACAGTTCAAAAGCATCAATTCTTTGGTGCTCAGCCTTCTTCACAGTCCAACTCTCACATCCATACGTGACCACAGGAAAAACCATAGCCTTGACTAGTTGGACCTTAGTTGGCAAAGTAATGTCTCTGCTTTTGAATATTCTATCTAGATTGGTCATAACTTTTCTTCCAAGGAGTAAGTGTCTTTTAATTTCATGGCTGCAGTCACCATCTGTAGTGATTTTGGAGCCCCAAAAAATAAAGTCTGACACTGTTTCTACTCTTTCCCTATCTATTTCCCACAATATCCCCATATAAACTTTGAAGTATCTTTGATTATCCTTTCTAATACTGAGGCTGCTTAGATGAAGGGACCTGGAGATGTTTTCTAGTTTTTAACTCCTCCTCAAATCCAACCTCTCTGTCTACTGCCTTTTCCTAAATTGTGTGTGGGAAATTCTTTCTTCTTTGTAAATATTTCTTGTTTTTACTGGGCACCTCAAGTTGGTTGCTGTTTGATTTTGAGACCTAATTTTTATAAGCAATCTATAAAAAAATACAGCTTCTGCTTTCTGTTATCTTTCCTCCATGTTTTTGTTAGTAATCATAGAGAACATGACTCATTAACAAAAGTTAATTTTTTTTCTTTTCAAATAAAAGTTTGACTTGTTTTCATACAAGTCCAAGGCTATAAATATCCATTAACTCCCAATAATGTTTGAGAAATAAACTGATCAGAGCTTAAAATGAAATAGAATGTCTGAGATAAAAGTGACATCAATTGACAGAATTATCTTTAGTATCACTGTAACATAATGAAGCCCTGAAGCAGGCTTTCCTTTTAAGTCTAAATACCATTATTGCGTTATCATAACTTATGTACTCTTTAAAAAAATGTTTTCATGACTATATTTCAATGACAACAAAAATATTGCAAATTAAAATCTCAACACTTAATTGCATACTTAAGCTTTTGAAATATTTAAAATGAATTGGCTTTTTACAGTGTTTTTTTTTTTCAGAGAATAGATTAATGGGATTCCCACCTTAAAAAAGTAATTTATTTATATTTGTCCTGTAATTTATTTACAGCTGTTGCAAGTGATACATTTTAGAGTAACTACTACATCTTTATATGAACGAGGAAGCTTTACAACTTTTCAGATAGTTAACGAATTTCAGAAGTAATAACTATTTTAGAATTTAGGCAACTGATCTAGTCTTCAAGGTAGGCACTCGAGGATTTTAAAAAATACCGAGAAATTAAGCAAATAGACAAAAATATGGAGCATATGCATAAAACAGAATTTGGTGCTGAGCAGACAACATGCTATATAAATGCTTCATAATAGTAAAATATGTAAAATATTAGAGAA
Source organism: Ovis aries (assembly GCF_016772045.2). Taxonomy (NCBI): domain Eukaryota; kingdom Metazoa; phylum Chordata; class Mammalia; order Artiodactyla; family Bovidae; genus Ovis; species Ovis aries. Next base: position 63,659,783 of record NC_056062.1, on the reverse strand, counting down.
TAATTAATATAAAAGACTTTAAAACATCTGTATTGCTTTTATCAACTTGACAAGAATGATGATAATGATTTGTCTTATTTTATGTGAACTCAATCTGCTTGAATACATTTGATTACAGAGATTCCAATCTTGGGAATTCATAGATAAATGAAAACCAGAAGCTCACACAAAAGCAATATGAGAGATTAAGAGAGTGAATAGACAGACTAATGAGAAAGGATTAAAATAACTCAAATTTTATGAGCTAGAGTGAACAAAGTCTACCTGGGAACATTAAATCTGCCTGTAAATATCAAGTACTTGTAAACATGGATTAAGGACATACTTTTTAACCCAAGAGTAAAGATAGGAACACTGGATAAAAAAGTAAAGACAAATAAAATATACTGGGTATTTGGGAAACAACAACATTGCTTCGGAAAGATGATATGGACATAACTTTTTGACTCTTTGGGCTTCCCTGGTGGCTCAGACGGTAAAGCGCCTGCCTGCAATGCAGGAGACCCAGGTTTGATCCCTGGGTTGGGAAGATCCTCTGGAGAAGGAAATGGCAACCCACTCCAGTACTCTTGCCTGGGTAAATTCCATGGACTGAGGAGCCTGGTAGGCTGCAGTCCAGACAGGACTGAGCAACTTAACTTTCACTTTCACTTTTCATAGAAAACTAGCTGGTAAAGAGGCAACATAGTTGCCTAGCTTAATTCCATTGAGAAATCCTCAGTGACAAAATATAGGAAGAATTAAAGTATCAGCTTGTTTCAATGTTTCTTTGGCAACTCATAGTTCCAGTTCCTTACATGTCGCACAGGAAGTAAACTGAAAAGTATTTTAATTCTTTCTATGATTTTGTGAACTCCATTGTAAGTAGAGTACTTAGATTTTAGTTTTTCCATGATAGAAAAATGGAGCAATTTAATGGCAACATTAACTGAATAGAATTATCTGTAATGTCCACATTTAAAAATATAATAACCCTGTATCAATTTGTGGACTCTGTTCACAACTATCAGCCTGCAAAGAGTATTGAGATCAACCATTTATTTAAGATAATTCTACATTTCCTGACATTGGACATCTTGCCCTAATTCCCTATTAGATGATTATGGGTTTAAATATTACATCCCAAGCTCCTTTCTTTGCTCAGTTTCATGGCTCTTATAAACCTGATTTTGGTAATTGGATCCTTCACTTTGCATTTTTATCACACTAGATTCTAACATAATCCAAAAGTTAAATTATTTACACATATTCTACCAGCAGTCATTCAATACTGTCCAACTCTTATAACCCATGGATTGTAACCCACCAGGCTCCTCTGCCCATGGAATTCTTTAGGAAAGAATACTGGAGTGGATATGTCCCAACCCAAGTATTGAAACCAGGTCTCCTGAATTACAGATGGATTTTCTACCATCTGAGCCACAAGGGAAGCCCTAGTGTTTCAGTAAGACAGTGGCAACTGATGCTACGTTTTTCAGATGTGTCAATTGTCTCTATCTTCTTTTAACACTAAAAGACTTTTGTTGCAAACAAACAAACAGAAAGCAGGCACAGTATAGCATGGGTATAGTAGAAGAAAGTACCAGTTCTTATACCAGGAATGAGCTTGTGCTAATCCTGTTATGTGAGATTCTAAAGCCCATGTTCATATAGATTCTATATGACTCTTATCTGAGTGAATTGTGTTTTCTACATTACCAGCTCTATCACAAACACATATCTGTCTTATTCCTTATTTTACCTGTGACTTGGATATTTCAGATGTCTTAAACATGAAATTTCCACTACAGAACTTATTGTTTTATATCTAGTTGTGCTCCTTCTTTGTAATTTTAGCTCTAAGCATATTGTATGACAATACTATTGATTTCAATGAATGTGAACTAAATAAATGAATGAAGAAAATGAATAGTGTCTAGTTTTCTCATCATTGCAGTGAGAGAATTGACTTGAATTACTGATTTTCAATTTCAGATTATATCTAAATTTAATGTGGAAGGATTATTATTTTAGCAAGTACACATAACCTAGTAGACTTGGGATGGATCATAGTAAATTTGTTTCTAAACTGAGTTCAGTAGGAGGATCCAAGTAGTTTATTTTCTAGGAAAAAGATGAAATTTAGCTCAAAGATGATACAAACTAATATCCAAGGAATGGTTTATAGTGAAATATATAATTACAATATAGAGAAAAGCATTGAATTCCAAGATCCTGGAGAAATGAGGATAAAGAGCAGACAGGACTGGAAGTAAAAAAGAATGTCTTATTTCTGAAACTCTAGATAAAGCATAAAGATAATTAAAAATTTGAGATTAAAGAATAGAAAATTTAGGCATTGGGTAATCGGAAGAGTCACACTGCTTCCCATTCATCTACCTATGCACAATCCAATTTAATTGCATTTGAATCAATGACAGATGGATCTAAATTTGGATGTGAGCATAGTTTTGATACCCTGAAGTTACTTCCAAAATCTTTAGTTATACTATATTAGTAAAAGTTCTTTATAGATACAATAATCAAGATCATTTGGTAGTGGTGAAAAAGTAGACATTGTACATGGATGGAGAAAAAAAGGAGTCCAGAAATAGACACACATTATATTGTCAGTTCATTTTGACAAAGCTGACAAGATGTTTAAAAGAAGAAACTATATTTAATATAAATATAGATCCTTACCTCATATTATAAACATAAAATTAACTCAAATGGATCATAGGCTTAAGTATAAAAGCTGAAAGTGTAAAACTTTCAAACAAAAGTAGGAGACCTTTTTTTCTATGTTGGAGTAGACATTACTTTTCTAGATATGAAACAAAATGCATGAACCATTATTAAAATTTGATGCATCAAATTTCATGATAAATATTATTTTAGAGTTTGATGTTTAGAATACATCATTTAAAAAATGAAAGAACCAGTCACATTAGCAGAATTAATGGCCACACATATTAGACAACAAATTTGTGATCAGAATAAAGATTCTAATACTTCACTAATGAGGAAAACAGTTCAATAAAAATGGGCAAAAGTGAACAGAAACCTTATAAAAGAAGAGATTTGTATGATCAATAATCATAGATTCAGTGTTATTAGTTATCAAGAAAAGCAGTTGAAATCATTATATGACTAAGCAAACATTAGAGGCTAAACTAATAGTAATAGTGTTAATAAACATAAAACAACAAAATAACAAAGCAAAAACTGAATACGCCAAGTATTGGTGAGGATGAAGAGCAATTAGTACTCTTCTACATTGCTTGTAGGATTGTAAAATATTACAGTTACTTTGAAAAACAATTTGGCAGTGTCTTGAACAGTTAAATATCCATCTATATGTGACCTAAATTTCTACAGCTAGCTAACTACCTAAAAGGAACGAAAGTGAATATCCATACAAATACTTGTACAAAAACTTCCATACATTTTTATTTTCAATAGCTGAAATCTGGAATCAAACCAAATGTTCATAAAAAGTGAAAGGGTAAATTGTGGTATATCCATTAAATGTTAGACTGCTCAACATTAGAAAGGGAGCAACTAATGATACAAGCAAGTACAGGAATGAGGCAAAAGTAGAGATCATTCTTCTGAATCCATATGTTGGGTGAAAAGTGAAAGTAGCTCGTTCCATGTCCCCCTTTGCGGCCCATGGACTCTTTACAGACCATGGATTGTATGGAATTCTCCAGGCCAGAGTACTGGAGTGAGTAGGCATTCCCTTCTCCAGGGGATCTTCCCAACCCAGGGATCAAACTCAGGTCTCCTGCATTGCAAGTGGATTCCTTACAAGTTGAGCCATCAGTGAAGCTCTAAAATATGCACTTTAATCTGTAATAAATGAAAGCAAATCAATGACTGTTTACTAATGATGTTGAGGGGGAAAACAGGTTATGAAGAGGTACTTGAAAATTTGGGATATGGAGGAAATGTTCATTTTCTTGGTGTGTTGAAGTTTTCTCAAATCTATTAATTTGTCAAAAGTCATAATGTACTCAAAATAAGTTCATTTTTTTGCATATCCTTTTCACCTCAAGAAAGTGCTTCTTAAAAAGTGCCTCCAAGCACTCATTAATCCCACTTTAAACTTCCTCTGACTGAAGGAATAGAGAAGTAATTGGCTTCATGTTTAAATCCTCTTCTTCCCACACTGAGTTCAGTTTTTTTTTAAGCAATAACATTAAAATATTGAAAGTTACTCACTCATCCCCTAGAGCAGTTAGATTATGATTATAATCTAAGATGTCATTAACCAGGTGATTCTAAAAATGGACAGAGTAGAAAAACTTCTTGCTCAAATGTTTTATTATTAACTGACAATATTCCATCCACTAAGTTCTAAAAATAGCCCAAAATGTGAAAACAAATAGAAATCATCTAATTATTCTGTTTAAAAATATAAAAAATAGGAAACAAGAAAAAAAAGTTTATTTAATTACTTTCTCTTAGGCCTTAGCCTTTCTTTATTTTTTTTTTTAATTTTTATTTTTACTTTATTTTACTTTACAATACTGTATTGGTTTTGCCATACATTGACATGAATCCACCACGGGTGTACATGCGATCCCAAACACGAACCCCCCTCCCTCCCCCCTCACTCCCCACAACATCCCTCTGGGTCAGAGAAAGCTTAACTACAGGATATAAAAATAATCAACAGTTACCATTACAACTTAAATCCGTATATTCAACATGATATTGAGGCCAACTACAGGCAAAATCAAAAGGCAAATTATATAACGATGTTTCAGTTCAGTTCAGTTCAGTCACTCAGTCGTGTCCAGCTCTTTGCGACCCCATGAATCGCAGCACGCCAGACCTCCCTGTCCATCACCAACTCCCGGAGTTCACTCAGACTCACGTCCATCGAGTCCATGATGCCATCCAGCCATCTCATCCTCTGTCGTCCCCTTCTCCTCCTGCCCCTAATCCTTCCCAGCATCAAAGTCTTTTCCAGTGAGTCAACTCTTCACATGAGGTGGCCAAAGTACTGGAGCTTCAGCTTTAGCATCATTCCTTCCAAAAGAAATCCCAGGGCTGATCTCCTTCAGAATGGACTGGTTGGATCTCCTTGCAGTCCAAGGGACTCTCAAGAGTCTTCTCCAACACCACAGTTCAAAAGCAGCAATTCTTCGGTGCTCAGCTTTCTTCACAGTCCAACTCTCACATCCATACATGACTACTGGAAAAACCATAGCCTTGACTAGATGGACCTTAGTCGGCAAAGTAATGTCTCTGCTTTTGAATATGCTATCTAGATTGGTCATAACTTTTCTTGCAAGGAGTAAGCGTCTTTTAATTTCATGGTTGCAGTCACCATCTGCAGTGATTTTGGAGCCCCTAAAAATAAAGTCTGAACCTGTTTCCGCTGTTTCCCCATCTATTTCCCATGAAGTGATGGGACCAGATGCCACGATCTTCGTTTTCTGAATGTTGTCACCCTGCTTATTTAACTTATATGCAGAGTACATCATGAGAAATGCCAGACTGGAAGAAACACAAGCTGGAATCAAGATTTCTGGGAGAAATATCAATAACCTCAGATATGAAGATGACACCACCCTTATGACAGAAAGTGAAGAGGAACTAATGATGTGTAGGGTAAGAAAATCTCTGTGTATGGGCAGAATATTTATATGTGTGTAAACGAGTAGCAGTCATATTCACCTGTAAATAATCCAAACTGTACAATAAAAGATACTTAAGGGTTCTTTAGCACATTGTTTGATGTTATATCTTCTTAATTTTTCTCTCAATTTTAAATCTCTTTTAGACTTCTAAATGTTGAAATCTCTGGGGGTTAGGCCTCAGAACCCTTTTTCCTCTTTTATACTTACTTTTCACGTGGCCTTTTTCTTTTTAAACAGCACCTATATGATAGTGACTATATGACTCATTTGAATTCCAGTTGGGTGTATTCTAGTACATGATTAATATCTCCACTAGCATGTCTGAAATTTATCTTAAATTTAACTTGCCTAGATATAGATTTCTTACCATTTTTCTGAGATCAGTTCCTTCCTGTGCACAGTGTTAACTTTGGTAAATGGATAAGAAAAGAATGAAGGCATGGCTGTGATGCTCTGGGATTTTTTTTTTTTTTTTGCTTGTTTGTTTATTTCATTAAAAAAATTGAAACATTTTCTTATAGGTTTTAGGTATCCTAATTTTATAATTACCATTGAATATGGAGAGAAATCTGGAGAAGGAAAGCAACCCACTCCAGTATTCTTGCCTGGAGAATCCCAGGGACAGCGGAGCCTGGTGGGCTGCCTTCTACGGGGTCGCACAGAGTCGGACATGACTGAAGCGACTTAGCAGCAGCATGGAGAGAAATCAGTCAATTAATTTTATAATTACCCTGTTTGAAATCTTTTTGAAATCACGTCTTGGTCTTTTTACTGTGGCACAACTCTTTTATTTCTTAATGTTTTACAATAACTCAAGGACTGTGAACTTTGATTGGGTTTTCAAATGCATGCCATTGTTGATTTATATTGTATGATATTATTTCTATCTCATTAAGAAGTGAATATGTAAAGCTTCATATTGTGCAGTCAATAGTTTTAATCCCTAGTGACTAGAAATACTTTTACCTACGTATAATATATACACACATATGTATATATGGAAATGTTCATATATAGGTGTATGTATAAAACTATATACATATCTGTACAGTTTTATTCACATTTAGTTCATGTAGTATAGGAAGATACGAATTTTGCTTGCATGGTTTTCGTGTACTGCTCTTGTGCTGTGCGCATGCTCAGTCTTGTCTGACTCTTTGCGACCCTATGGACTGTAGCCCACCACGCTCCTCTGTCCTTGGAATTTTTCAGGCAAGAATACTAGAATGGATTGCCATTCATTTCATGGAGGGATACAGCCCTAGTAGCTTTCATTCATATCGTAAGATCAAGCATTGGGTTTGGTTCATTCACATTAGAGACTTTTCCCAAAGGGTGGAAAAATGCATCTCCTCTGTCTATAACACAGTTTATATAACAGATTTGCTATGATTTGGAGGAAATGCTATCCCAGATGTGAATAATTAGAACTTTATTTGTTTTTCTTATTTATATTTGGCCTAAGTAAGAAATCAAGACTGCAGATAAAAACCAAATAGCATATAAAATTATTAATAAGTAAAAGAGCTTTTAGAATGTGCATTTTGTTTGTTATTTTCCAACAAATCAAAGTGAGCATGCATTTTGCTCATATTACAAACATTTTCCTGGATATACGACTTTAGTGTTTGCATCTATTGTTGTTGTTGTTCAGTTACCCAGTCATGTCCAACTCTTTGCCAACCCGTGACTACAGTTCGCCAGGCCTCTCTGTCCCTACCATCTCCCGAAGTTTGCCCAAATTCATGTCCATTGCATTTATATCTATTATTGAACTCAAAAGTTTTCCTACTTTGTTCTCTTGTGTCATTATTTTATGCAATCTTAATGTTCACATAGAATCCTAGTATCTTTATATATTTTCATTGTCCCTTCGATAATGTCTTAGTCTTTAATCTTCCTCTTGTTTTTTTATTATGTCACAAATTTTATTTAGAAAATCTTTTATTCTTAACTTTGTATTGCTCTTTGATTTGTTTTTTAATATTTTTCCCTTCAATTATTAAAACAAATTCCCTGACATTTTTAAACTTCTTTCACCAATAACTCTTTTAACTTTTTTATCCTTTTAGATATGACTTTTCCTCCCCCTAACTTTAAATAATAGCTCTTACTGTACTATCTCTCTGTGTGGGGTTTTGTTTTATTTTTTTCAAAAACTTTTGTCAATATTATGACAAAATGGAAAGTGGCTGAGGAAAGAAGATAAAGAGGATGAAGTTATTCATATGATTTTCAGTAGGTAGTAGAAAAAATTGCTGCATCCCTCTCTTCTAAAAACATCTGAATATTTTCTAAACTTATTTTCTATTTTGAAACCAAGTTTGGGGAGTGATGATGTTTACTGTAGGACTACAAGAGCATTGTTAAGCAGTTTGCCTAAAGAGCAGAATCACATTCATTATGTTAGCTGAACTCATATGATTATATCCTTACTCTGAATACAATGGGCTTCCCTGGTGGCCCAATGGTAAAGAATCCACCTGCCAATGCAGGAGAATCTGTTTTTGATCCCTGAGTCAGAAAGATCACCTGGAGAAGGAAATGGCAACCCACTCCAGTATTCTTGACTGGGAAATCCCATGTATAGAGGGGCCTGGTGGACTACAGTCCACGGGGTCACAAGACTTAGACATGATTTAATGACTACACCACCACCACCACCTCTGAATACAATGGTACTTGGGGATTTAGAGTAAAGGACACAGTAGAATACTTTCTCATCACATTCACAGGAAGAGCATATGCATCATTTAATATCATTTTCCATATCTCAACTTGTTTTATTATAAAAACTTTGCTATTGATAATGTATTACCAGAATCCTTTTTGGGAATAAGTAAAAAGCTGGGGAAGAAAAAGAATAAAGAGAAGGTCCTCTAGCTATTTTAAACAGTAAAGGAGTTTAGTGGATGAATGTCAGGGAGTTACAGAATTGAGTGTAAGTATAACTCACATCACATGAATTCAGTGATGTCAACTGTCTAGTGTTCAGGCTCTTGAGTTCCCTTTGGCAGAATAAGCAGAACAGACACACACAGTTTCTTCTACAAAATATTACTAGACCAAGAGCTTATGCAGGAATAGTAGTAGAATATCTGGAAAGTCACTTTAAAATTAGTTTATTAGTGGAATTTAAGTAATAACAATTCTTTTTTTCTACAATTTTTATAGCATTTTATAATTGTGGGTTTTAATAATGAATAAGTCTATATAAATAAACTCTCTAGTATTTGCAGTGCAATAGTTGTTTTTTTTAAAAATTGAGATATAATGGACATAATAGTTTCAGGTATACAACATAATGATTTGATATTTGTGTGTATTGAGAATGAATCACTATGGTAAATTTAGTTAACATGCCATCACCCCATTAAGTTATATCTTTTTCCTTATGATGAGAACTTTAAAGATATAATCTCTTCAGTTCAGTTTAGTCGCTCAGGCATGTCAGACTGTTTGCAACCCCATGAATCGCACCACACCAGGGCCCCTTGTCCATCACCAACTCCAGGAGTTCACTCAAACTCATGTCCATTGAGTCGGTGACACCATCTAGCCATCTAATCCTCTGTCATCCTCCTTTCCTCCTGCCCTCAATCCCTTTTCCAATGGGTTAATTCTTTGCATGAGGTGGCCAAAGTACTGGAGTTTCAGCTTTAGCATCAGTCCTTCTAATGAACACCCAGGACTGAGCTCCTTTAGAAAGGACTGGTTGGTTCTTCTTGCAATCCAAGGGATTCTCAAGAGGCTTTTCCAACACCACAGTTCAAAAGCATCAATTCTTCGGTACTCAGCTTTCTTCACAGTCCAACTCTCACATCCATACATGACCACTGGAAAAACCATAGCCTTGACTAGATGGACCTTTGTTCGCAAAGTAATGTCTCTGCTTTTCAATAAGCTATCTAGGTTGATCATAGCTTTCCTTCCAAGGAATAAGCATCTTTTAATTTCATGGTTATAATAAAATCTGAAGTGATTTTGGAGCCCCCCAAAATAAAGTCTGACACTGTTTCCACTGTTTCCCCATCTATTTCCTATGAAGTGATGGGACCAGATGCCATGACCTTCGTTTTCTGAATATTGAGCTTTAAGCCAACTTTTTCACTCTCCTCTTTCACTTTCATCAAGAGGCTCTTTAGTTCTTCTTCACTCTCTGTGATAAGGGTGGTATCATGCATATATGATGTTATTGATATTTCTCCCAGCAATCTTGATTCCAGCTTGTGTTTCTTCCAGCCCAGCATTTCTCATGATGTACTCTGCATAGAAGTTAAATAAGCAGGGTGACAATATACAGCCTTGACATACTCCTTTCCCTATTTGGAACCAGTCTGTTGTTCCATGTCCAGTTCTAACTGTTGCTTCCTGACCTGCATATAGGTTTCTCAAGAGGCAGGTCAGATAGTCTGGTATTCCCATAACTTTCAGAATTTTCCACAATTTATTGTGATCCACACAGTCAAAGGCTTTGGCATAGTCAATAAAGCAGAAATAGATGTTTTTCTGGAACTCTCTTGCTTTTTCAATGATCCAGCCAATGTTGGTAAATTGATCTCTGGTTCCTCTGCCTTTTCTAAAACCAGCTTGAACATCTAGCAGTTCATGGTTCACGTATTGCTGAAGCTTGGCTTGGAGAATTTTGAGCATTAATTTACTAGCATGTGAGATGAGTGCAATTGTGTGGTAGTTTGAGCATTCTTTGGCATTGCCCTTCTTTGGGACTGGAATGAAAACTGACCTTTTCCAGTCCTGTGGCCACTGCTGCATTTTCCAAATTTGCTGGCATATTGAGTGCAGCACTTTCACAGCATCGTCTTTCAGGGTTTGAAAGAGTTACACTGGAATTCCATCACCTCCATTAGCTGTGTTCTCAGTGATGCTTTCTAAGGTCTACTTGACTTCACATTCCAGGATGTCTGGCTCTAGTTGAGTGATCACATCATCGTGATTACCTGGGTCGTGAAGATCTTTTTTTGTACAGTTCTGTGTGTTCTTGCCACCTCTTAATATCTTCTGCTTCTGTTAGGTTCATACCATTTCTCTCCTTTATTGAGCCCATCTTTGCATGAAATGTTCCCTTGGTATCTCTAATTTTCTTGAAGATGTCTTTAGTCTTTCCCATTTGTTGTTTTCCTCTATTTCTTTGCATTGATCACTGAGTAAGGCTTTCTTATCTCTCCTTGCTATTCTTTAGAACTCTGCATTCAGATGCTTATATCTTTCCTTTTCTCCTCTTTTTTCCACAGATGTTTGTGAGGCCTCCCCTGACAGCCTTTTTGCTTTTTCACATTTCTTTTCCATGGGGATGGTCTTGATCACCGTCTCCTGTACAATTTCATGAACCTCCGTACATCAGGCACTCTATCTATCAGATCTAGTCCCTTAAATCTATTTCTCACTTCCACTGTATTATTATAATCTCTTAGAAACTTTCAAATATATAATACAGTATTATGACTATAGTTACTATGCTATACATTACATCTCCAGGGCATATTTATTTTATTTTATAACTGGAAATTTATACCTATTGTCTAATTTTTTCTACATTCACTCATTTTTCCCCCACCCACATTCTCACCTTTGGGCATCACCAATTTGTTCTCTGCATCTCTGAGTTTTGCTGCATTGTTTGTTTAGATTCCACATCATTGGGCTTCCCTGGTGGCTTATATGGTAAAGAATCTGCTTGCAGTGTGAGAGATCTGGGTTCAATCCCGGAGTCGAGAAGATTCCCTGGAGAAGGAAATGGCTACCCACTCTAGTATTCTTGCCTGGAGAATTACCATGAGCAGAGGAGCCTGGTGGGCTACAGTCCACAGGGTCACAAAGAGTTAGACATGACTCAGTGACTAACATGTAAGTGAGATCATATAGTATTAGTCTTTCTCCATCTGACTTATTTCACTTAGAGCTCTTATTTTCAATACATATAATCTGGTCATCACTTCCTTTGGCTCTTCCATAATATTTCATGGTATAAATATCTGAGGGACTATTTTGGAATTATAAACTCCACACATGTTGCCTGTTTGATACAAACCAAATGTTTTAATTTCTCTTAGTTTCTTTTTCCATAAAATGTAGATGATAATTGTGCTTATGTCACAGATTCATTTTCTAGAAGTAAATATATTAATACATTTAAGTAACGTAGCATTGTTCCTGCCATGTAGTTGGTGATCATAGTTATACACCATGGCTTCTATTTAACTGTTAGATTTATGAATAAAATGAACTTTCCTGTTGGCACAAACTGTAAAGAATCTGCCAATAAAGCAGGTGACCCAGGAGACACAGATTTGATCCCTGGGTCAGGAAGATCCTCTGGAGTAGAAAATGGGAACCCATTCTGGTGTTTTTGCCTGGAAAATTCCATGGGCAGAGGAGCATGGTGGGCTATAGTCTGTGGGATCACAAAGAGTCAAACACAACTGAGTGACTTTCACTTTCATACAACTAACACTTTCACTTTAGTCACTAAGTTGTGTCTGAATCTTTGTGACCCAACGGACTGTAGCCTGCCGCTCTCCTCTCTCCATGGAATTTTTCAGGCAAGAATACCGGAGTGGGTTGCCATTTTCTTTTCCCCTTCTCCCCTCTCTCCTGGGTCTTCCCAATTCAAGGATCGAATCTGCTTCTCCTACATTACTTGTGGTCTCCTGCATTGCAGACGGATTCTTTATGGCTGAGCCAGCAGTGTTAGCTTTATACATAAATATACTTCCCATATATGGATATTTTTCCCAGGTGTATTTTGGCAATTTTTGTGTAATTTCCTTCCCCAAGTGGTACGGAGATTTTATCTGTGTATGTATCAGTTCAGTTCAGTTCACTCAGTCATGTCTGATTCTTTGTGACCCCATGGACTACAACAGGCCAGGCCTCCCTGTATCTCCCATCAATAATAAAGGTCAGTTCTTATTCTCACATTCATGGAACTACTTGATATTACTAATCAAATAGCTTTACTAATAAAATAGTAAAAACTCAAATTGATTTTACTTTAATTTTTATTTTCCTAATAGCAGTTTTACTATATATTATTTCATATACTAAGGCTTCCCTGGTGGCTCAGCTGGTAAAGAATCTGCCTGCAATGCAGGAGACCTGGGTTCGATTCCTGGGTTGGAAAGATATCCTGGAGATGGGAATAGCTACCCACTCATGGACTGTATAGTCCATGGGGTTGCAAAGAGTTGGACACGACTGGGTGACTTTCACTTTCATTTCATGTACTTATGAGCAACTGCATACCTACTTTTATGAATTGCTTCTTTATCTTCTTAACAAATGTTTCTGCTGGATTAATTGGTTAAAATATGTTTTAGAGTGCTCAATGAACTGTTCCATAATTCTGTTCAATTTTTATTTATATTCTGTGTGAAAAAGACAGGATACACTCTTTTAAGTAAGAAGAGTACTTACTTAATCTTCTCTGGGACAGGAATGGAAAAAAAAGGACTTAAAATTGCTTTTGTTTTGTTTTTGATGCTTTTTGTAAAAGGTTGACAGGTACAAGGCCTGTTATTTCTCAAAGACAACAAAATATGCAGAGATATACTTTAGAAACTGTTAATTGTTGGGAAAATATACCACCAATGTGATGGGTTATATTTTCAAAACTTGTAAAGATTTTTATTTGATATTCTACTTTTTACATAACAATTATTTTGTTTAATTTCTAGAAAGTATTTTTAAAAGAAATATCAGTTATATTTTTACTTTTTGTAAATATTTTAATTATCAATATTTTATATAATTTTAAATCTTAAAATTCTTAAAATCAAATTTCCTTAAAAATGTACATTTGGTGGGAAACCAAGGTCTAGGCTTATAGAAGGCTACTATTGCTATGTGAACCTAAGCTCTCTTGATTCTAGGGATGTGTTTTTCAACCCATGAATTAAATACAGTAGTACAGAATAAACATAGTTTTATTAAATATGATGTGTTTATAAAATTTATTTTGTCATAACCAAGAGAGCCAAATACTAGCATTGGATATAATGTTAAGCTGAGTTTGGCATGTTCTATGGTATATGGCAGCATAAAACTAATAGTATATGCATGAGGCACAGGGTAAAAATAAGCCTATGGCAAAGTTAATTACATGTCCTCTGAAATATTAAAAGAACTTTGCTTCACAATTATAAAAGAGAATACATCAGGTTGACAAACTGGCTTGTTTAACTATACATGTTTAAGGAATTACAAAAAATATAATAATAGTGATGTAAACTTTCAGGTCACCTTCAAAAATTCTAGTATTCAGTAGCATTTCAACAGTACAAAAAGCGAGTTAATAGTCTTTGAGAGATTTAGAAATAGTTGATTGAGTGATTAAAGAGGCACAGATATGTATTAACTTGGCATTGGTATTAAATGGAATTGGCATTGAAATAGAAACCAAAGAATATTTTTTCACAACCTCTTTCCAAAGCAGGAAAAGAAATGGCTCATAATAACACACTATTACAAACGGAGAAAGTAATTCTGAACATGTTTTTCTTTTATTATTCTCTGGAACAGCCTGTGAGAGATTTAGGAATTTATACAAGTAAATAAGTGCAAAATAATATAGGAATTTTTCTGTTTTCTTTTGTTGCTCATTGAGTAAAAAGTGTTTCCACACTGTACCTTTGCAAAATTTAACTGATATAAGTAATATCATGATATATGAGGCACATTTACCTTCACTTTTAACCTTAAGTCACCAAGTTACACATAACTGGAGATTTGTAACTATTATGTAGAAAACTGAGGCATTTCCAGATACAATAAGCAATAGATAATCAATCAGCCTATACAGCCTGATAACTAGTATTTTTAAAACTTATAGACATTTCTAAAATTTCTGTCTCCATCTAAATAATCATTTAATTATTCCATCTCTGTTTAAATGATCATGAATGTTTCAAAATCATGTAATGTGGCTATGCAGTCAGTATCATTTTATTTCATTATGCCTACACAAACCAAAATTCAGATTATCTTGAAATGTGATAACTTTTCTAGATTTGTAGATTTATTACCAAATTAGCAATCAGGCAAAAAACAATGTGAAATGTTTCCCTTGGCTCAGTTAAAGATGAAATTTCTTAGTTTGATTAAACTGATTGACTCATTTAACTCATTTAACTTATATGTATGTGTATGTAAATTTATATAAGTCAGTGACCTCATCCTTCTTGGTAAGCATTAAACATAGGACAAATAATTGAATTATAACTCAATTGCCTACATTACATGTTAAGTTACAACACTTGAGGGATTTGAATCTTAATATAATAAAGACAGTATTTTCCAACATAAATTTCAAGCTAATGCTGTTGTTGAGTAGTAGAACCCATAGTCAAAGTATTTTTTGTTTGTTTGCTTAAGAAGTTCTGCCAAGCCTTTAAATTCTAAGCATTAAATCATTAGTTTAATCATTAAGAAAGTATGCAATTACCACAGTTCTACAATGATAGATTTCTTTGTTTTCATTATTGCTGGATTTTCTTATATAAAGATTTTGCCCATATTCTTCTGTTTCTTGAGCTTAAAAAATAATTCTATTAAAGGGAATGTTTTCATTTCAGTCAGTTCTTTTTTCAGAATTTCAGAAATAGAACAGAAATATGACTGCAGAAAAATTAATAAACGCTTTTATTACTTAAAAAATAAAATTAGATCAAATGGAAATCACATTAAATTTTAGTATGCGTGCATGCAGGCTAAGTCCCTTCAGTTATGCTACAGATTGTAGCCCATCCAGGCCCCTCTGTCCATGAAATTCTCCAGACAAAAAAACTGGAGCGGGTTGCCATGCCCTCTTCCAGGAAATTTTAGTATATAAAAAAATAATACAAAAGTGTTATTGTGCAAAGTATCCATTATTTGTAAAATAGTAACAAAGCTGGGGAATTTAAATTATTTTTGGCATTATTAATGTTTAAATATGCTTTGTTGACAAACTGTATAGGAAATATCTTGTAAATTTAATGTTTTAACAAGACAGAGAAATAATATAAACTGTGAAATATAGTTTTTCTGTTTTATAATTACATTTAAATATTTCTTAAATTATAAAATGGAGTCATTAAAGAAAAACTGCAATGTACAGAAAAATTAATAGCCAAATTGTACCATCAAGAAATACTCTAAAAATTTTATTTGTTATTTATTGCTAGTCTACATCTTGATGAAGGTGATGGTTGTGTGAAAGTGAATATTAAAAAAAAAACTCATCAAATTTGAATTTTCACTTGTAGATATGATGGAATAACCTGTATGTCCATTTGCCTTAAACAAATAATAATTGAGACAAAATATAGCAGCATAATTTCATACTTGAACCAAATATAGCATAAACTAATGATTACTGAGTAGACAAAATAAGTAAGCACAAGAAAACAAATGGAGTCTGGAAGCCTCCCTAAGTTGATAACATGGAATTTTTAAGATTTGGAGTAGTGCAGATATTATGATTCATCAGGCCTAGCACAGGAGAGAAGTAATCTACATAAATAGAGAGATCTGGGTACCTACAGAATATTTCCTTTGAATCTTCACTCGAATAATGAACAATGTTGGACATAGGAAAATCAACCAGTCTAGAAAAGAATCATGAAACAGAGAGCAGATGGTAAAATCACTATATGTTCTCATTAGTCATAGTGGCAATACCCCCTCAATTTATGGAGTAACAAGGAGAGTACTCTAAAAGGAATGGCCTCAAAATGGGGTTGAATTTACTGTAGATTAAAGGCCACTCTGGTCCTGTATAACAAAACTTAAGCTCAATTTTGAGAAATAGCTAATTGTTCCTGAGTTATTAAATGAATCCCAGATCCAGGCCTAAACATATTTAAAGTGATGTAAAAACAACAAAAACCAAAATCAGGCTCCAAAATAAAAATTGCAAATGTAATGACTAGCATCCAATCAAAAATTTCCAAACATGCTGATAAGCAGGAAAAAAAAAATGACTGTAATAAGGAGAAAAACAATCAATAGTTATAAATCCAGAAATGACAGAAATAAGAGAATTAGTAGATATAAGAGCAAGTACAAATATATTCCGAGTCCCAAAGAATTGATGCTTTTGAACTGAACTATAGTGTTGGAGAAGACTCTTCAGAGTCTCTTGGACTGCAAGGAGATACAGTCAATCCTAAAGGAAATCAGTCCTGAATATTCTTCGGAAGGACTGATGCTGAAGCTGAAACTTCAGTACTTTGGCCACCTGATGCAAAGAAATGACTCATTTGAAAAGACCCTGAAGCTGGGAAAGATTGAAGGCAGGAGGAAAAGGGGATGACAGAAGATGAGATGGTTGGATGGTTCTCTGACTCAATCGACATGAGTTTGAGTAGACTCCGGGAGTTGGTGATGGACAGGGAGGCCTGGCATGCTGCAGTCTGTGGGGTTGCAAAGAGTTGGATATGACTGAGTGACTAAACTGAACTGAACAAATATATTCCATACATTTACAAAATTGTGGTAGAGGGAAGCCTGAGCCTAATAGAACTATGAGTGAAATTAAAGTCACTCAGTCTTGTCCGACTCTCTGCGACCCTGTAGACTATACAGTCCATGGAATTCTCCAGGCCAGAATACTGGAGTGGGTAGCCTTTCCCTTCTCCAGGGGATCTTCCCAACCCAGGGATCAAACCCAGGTCTCCCGCATTGCAGGCGGATTCTTTACCAGCTGAGCTATCAGGGAAGCCCTATAGACAATATTAAAACACCCAAATCAAACTTCTAAAGATAAAAATACAATGCCTCAGAAGAAAACTACACTGGATGGCATTAATACAGGATTAATAAGTACTATGGAAGAAAATGTTAGTTAACTTGGAACTATAGTAGAAATAATAGAATATATAAAGATACATTTTAACTTACTTCTAAGGTTTTATATATTCAGCTGTTAAATTTAAGCCTATGATCTATTGTTGTTGTTATTCAGATACTCAGTTGTGTCTGACTCTTTGCAACCCTATGGACTGCAGCACATTGGCTTCCCTGTACTTCACTATTCTCCAGAATTTGCTCAAACTTCAGGCCATTGAGTCAATGATGCCATCCAACCATCTCATCGTCTGTCAGCTCCTTCTCCTCATGTTCTCAGTCTTTCTTAGCATCAGGGTCTTTTCCAATGAGTTGGCTCTTGGCATCAGGTGACCAAAATATTACAGCTTCAGCTTCAGCTTCATCATCCATCCTCCCAATTACTATTCAAGGTTGATTTCCTTTAGGATTGACTGGTTTGATCTCCTTGCTGTCCAAGGGACTCTAAAGACTCTTTTCCAGCACCACAGTTGTAAAGCATTAATTCTTTGGCACTCAGCTTTCTTTATGGTCCAGCTCTTGCATCTGCCATGATTATTGGAAAAACCAAAGCTTTGACTCTATGGACCTTTGTTGGCAAACATGTCTAGATTTGTCATAGCTTTTCTTCCAAGGAGCAAGCATCTTTTAATTTCATGACTGTGGTCACCATCTGCAGTGATTTTGGGGCCCAAGAAAGTAAAGTCTATTGCTGCTTCTATTTTCCCCCCATTTATTTGCTATGAAGTGATAGGACCAGATACGATGATCTTAGTTTTTTTGAATGTTGAGTTTTAAGCCAGCTCTTTCACTCTCCACACTGACCTTCATCCATAAGCTCTCACTTATTCTTCACTTTCTGTATTACGGTGGTGTCATCTGGATATCTGAGGTTATTGATATTTCTGTGGGAAATCTTAATTTCAGGTTTTGCTTCATCCAGCCCAGCATTTCACATGATGCACTCTGTATATAAAAGTTAAATAAGCAGGGTGACAATATACAGTTTGATGTACTCCTTTCCCAATTTTGAACCTGTACATTGTTCCATGTCCAGTTCTGTTTCTTCTTGACCTGCAGACAAGTTTCTCAGGAGACAGGTAAGGTGGTCTGGTATACTCATTTATTGAAGAATTTTCCACAGTTTGCTAGGGTCCAACAGTCAAAGGCTTTAGTGTAGTCAATGAAGCAGAAGTAGATATTTTTCTGGAATTTCCTTGCTTTCTCCATGATCAAACAAATGTTGGCAATTTGATCTCTGGGGTTTCTCTGCCTTTTGTAAATCCAGCTTGTGTATCTCAAAGTTCTCAGTTCATGTTCTCTTGAAGCCTAACTTTAAGGATTTTGAGCATTACCTTGCTAGTTACCTTTTGTACATCACTTGCTAGCATGTGAAATGAGGGTGATTGTGTTTGAATACAATCTATCAGCAAGGTGAAAAGACAGCCTTCGGAATGGGAGAAAATAATATCAAATGAAGCAACTGACAAACAACTAATCTCAAAAATATACAAGCAACACCTGCAGCTCAATTCCAGAAAAATAAGTGACCCAATCAAAAAACGGGCCAAAGAACTAAATAGGCATTTCTCCAAAGAAGACATGCAGATGGCTAACAAACACATGAAAAGATGCTCAACATCACTCATTATCAGAGAAATGCAAATCAAAGCCACAATGGGGTACCATTTCACGCCAGTCAGAATGGCTGAGATCCAAAAGTCTACAAGCAATAAATGCTGGAGAGGATGTGGAGAAAAGGGAACTCTCTTACACTGTTGGTGGGAATGCAAGCTAGTACAGCCACTATGGAGAACAGTGTGGAGATGCCTTAAAAACCTGGAAATAGAACTGCCTTATGACCCAGCAATCCCACTGCTGGGCATACACACCAAGGAAACCAGAATTGAAAGAGACACATGAACCCCAATGTTCATCACAGCACTGTTTATAATAGCCAGGACATGGAAGCAACCTAGATGTCCATCAGCAGATGAATGGATAAGAAAGCTGTGGTACATATACACAATGGAGTATTATTCAGCCATTAAAAAGAATACATTTGAATCAGCTCTAATGAGGTGGATGAAACTGGAAGTAAGCCAGAAAGAAAAATACCAATAAGGTATACTAACGCATATATATGGAATTAAGAAAGATGGTAATGATAACCTTGTATGAGAGACAGCAAAAGAGACACAGATGTATAGAACTGTCTTTTGGACTCAGAGGGAGAGGGAGAGGGTGGGATGATTTGGGAGAATGGTATTGAAACATGTATAATAACGTATAAGAAATGAATTGCCAGTCTAGGTTTGATGCAGAGTACAGGATGCTTGGGGCTGGTGCACTGGGATGACCCGGAGGGATGGTGTGGGGGGGTAAGTGGGGGGAGGGTTTGGGATTGGGAACACGTGTACACCTGTGGCGGATTCATGTTGATGTGTGGCAAAACCAATACAATATTGTAAAGTTAAAAAAAAAATAATAAATTAAAAAATTAAAAACAAACAAACAAAAAAACCCCAAACACAATAAACAGTGTGTTTGAACATTCTTTGGCATTGACCTTTCTTTGGGGTTGGAATGACAAATGAACTTTTCCAGTCCTGTAGCCACTGTAGAGTTTTCCAAATTTGCTGGCATATGGAGTGCAGCACTTTCACAGAATCATCTTTTAGGATTTTAACTAGCTCGGCTGGAATTCCATCACCTCCACTAACTTTGTTCATTGAATTTACACTCCATGGTGTCTGACTGTAGGTAAGTGACCACACCATCATGGATATCCAGGTCATTAAGATCTTTTTTTGTACAGTTCTTCTTGCCACTTCTTCTTAATTTCTTCTGCTTCTGTTAGGTCCATACCATCTGTTTATTATTGTGCCCATATTTGGATGAAATGTTCCTTTGTTATCTCTAATTTTCTTGCCTAGATCTCTAGTCTTTCCCATTCTATTGTTTTCCTCTATTTCTTTGCATTGTTCACTTAAGAAGGCTTTCTTATATCTCCTTGTTATTATTTGGAACTCTGCATCCAATTCGGTATATCTTTTACTTTCTCCTTTGCTTGTAGCTTCTTTTCTTTTCTCAGCTGTTTGTACAGCCTTCTCAGAAAAACATTTTGCTTTCCTGCATTTCTTTTTCTTTGAAGTAGTATTGGTCACCACCTCTTGTGCAATGTTATGAGCCTCTGCCGTAGTTTTTCAGGTACTCTGTCTCTCAGATCTAGTATGTCTATCTGTCTATGATCTATGTTGTGATATTTATACTTTTGTTTATGGAGTTAGGAAAGGAACAAGATTCATTTTGCCTAGGGATGTTTGTTTGTTCCAGCGCAATTTGTTGATAAAATCATTAATTTACAATTGAATTATCTTTGCAGTCTTATTAAGATTTGATTGACCATGTAAGATGGATCTATTTCTGCCCCCTCCTTTCTTTCAGTTAATCTATATGCTTACATTTTCTTTTTTTTGCCAAGATATCTTGTTTACTGTAGTTTTAGAATAAGCCTTGAAATCAAAGAGCATATGTGCTTTATCTTTATTTCTTTCTTTCAAAATTTAGCCCTTCTGTGCTCTTTGTGTTCTCAAATACATTCAAGAATACATTTGTATGTTTCTAAAAAAATATTGTTTGGTAAGATTGCATTAAATCCATACGTGAATTTGGGAGAGAAATAACAGATATCATAAAAATACTGAGTTTTCTACTTCATTAATATTGTACCTCTCACCATTTATTTAGTCTTATTTTATTTTCTTCAGTAATATCCCATAGTTTTCAGGATATATGTCTCCCAAATAATATGATAAATTAACCCAGGTGTTGCTGGCTATTGATACTAGAGTAAATTGCTTTACTTACTTTTAAAATTGTTTATAAATGTTAATTTAAAAAAATTAGAGCTATTTTACATTTATAAAATTATTGAAAAGATTATACAGTGAATTCCTATATACTCATTCCATTTTCTTAATTTAACGTCTTCCATTACTATAGTCCAATAGTCACAATTAATGAGCCACAAGTGCTGACACATTATTACATTAAATTATTATTAACAACTACTTTAGAAGTATATACATTATTCTGATTATCCTAGTTTTTTTCCTAATATCTTTTTTTTCTTCAGAATCACACCCATGATACCACATTAAAGTTAGTAGTACAGCTGACCCTTGAACAACATGAATTTGAGGTCTGGGGGCCAACATATACACAGATTTCTTTCACTAACTATATACTACAGTATTACATGGTTAGTACTGTAAAATCCATACTTTAAAGTATGGATACTATAAAATCCATACAGTAGTCCTGTAAAATTTATCCTTAGATTTAACCATCTTGGTTAAATCTAAGGATGTGTAACCATGGATATGGAAGAATGGTGTGTACAGAGGGCTGACAATAAATTATATGGACATTTTTAAAATGAGTGGAGAGTTGGCATCCCTAACCCCCTTGTTGTTCAAGGGTCAACTATAATGTATTCTTAGGTTGCTTTGATTGTTAAAGTTTGACCTTCCTCATTTTTTATGTACTTGAAAGTTTTGAGAAATACTGCTACAGGATCTTGTAGAATGTTCCTGAGTTGGAATTTGCCTCATGGCTTTCGAATGTGTCTCAGAGAGGAAACCACAGACATAAAGTGCCATGGTCTTCACATTATACTGGAGTATACATTATCAGTATGCCTCAGTATGTCACATACTCTTTATGTTAACCTTGATCTTCTGGCTAGAAGTAGTGTTTGTCAGTCTTCACTGTAAAGTTACTCTTTTTTTCTCCCTCTCATTTCGTAGTATTGTTAGATAGTCACTGTTTAGAGCCATGGTTAAGGAAGGAGAAATAATACTCTGTCTCCTTAAGAGCAGAGTAAGTAAATAAAATTATTCGATATTATTCTGAACAGAAAGTATATTTACTCTCTTATATTTACTTATCAATCATTTTAAATATCAACATGGACACATGGATATTTTTAATTTGTAGTATAATCTAATACTACTTTATTAATTATGTAGCTCAAATTTTTCCAGCCTTGGCCATGGGGACCACTTTCAGTTGGCCCATCTGTCCTTTTGAAATATATCTATTATTGTGGATAGGGATTTGTTTGCTTTTCAGATATTTTCATATTTTCTGACACTGCAAGGTGCTGCAGGATCATCTTGTATATTTCCTACCACATCTTAGAATCAACCATTTCCCCAGGGAACACTGGTTCTCTTTATTGATAAGGGGCATTAGAAACCAAGATCTGAATCCTTAGGGTACTAATTACCCCAAGTTATCATTACTTCCAGTTATTCTCAGCTGAAAATCATAGTGATATGCATGAATATACTAAGCTGTGTGTACATATATGTTTATAAACATTTCTATGTTTAACAATATGTATTTATATGAAGGTAAATATGAGTCCCATACTGATGTTTCCAACTCTAATCCATTACTACGTTTATTATTCTATCTTTTTCCCCTTATATATATGCAACTCTGCACTCAACAATAAGAAACCTGGTTCCCACCATTCACTATCCATTTACTTTGCTCAACCCTAGAAGATGTTTATAGTTTCAGAATTGTTAACCTGTATATCCATGGGAAAAATACTTTATCAACTAGAGTACAAATTTATGTACAGTTCCCTTGGCCTTTAGTCTTACAAACTCCACTCATTTCCAGAGGTGCGTAGGTCAGCATCTCATTCCCCCAGCTCTTTCAATGAGGTTGTGTCTACAGTTGTAATACATCTTATTCCAGTCTAAGTTTCATCTTGAGATGACTTAACCTCCTAAATGATTTTTCAAAATTTGCATATAATAAGGATAAGGTTTATTCTTTGTGCTGTGAAGTTCAAATTTTGACAAATGCTTGCCCCTTGTATTTAATAATACAGCATCATACAGAGCATCATCATTTCTCTACCCTAAAAACAATCCCCTGGGAATCTGCTATTCAACTCATATATCAAGTGTTTGTCCAGTGAATTTGCTATACTTACTTATTAGTTATTGAAGTTTTTTGTCCATTCTTTGAGAATTTTTACATAATCTTGTCATTTGCAAATAGAGACAATTTTATTTCTTCATTTCTAATCCATACCATTTTTATTTCTTTTTCTTTTCTTAATCCACTGGCAAGGATTTCCAGAAAGCTGTTGAACTGCAGTGCTGGGAGAGGACATACTTATCCTGATCCTTGGATAGCCTTTCTAATAATTTTTTCCCCTAGTTTTGAGGTAAAGTGTCCACTTTCTTAGTATTACATATGATGCTACTTGAAGGCTTTGGGGTGAATATTCCCTATCAAATTGAAGAATTTCTGTTGTATTACTGCTTTTCTGAGTTTTTTTTTTTAATCATGAGTGGATTTTAGATACTGCCCATTTTTTCTGTGCCAGATCTGTAGTCAAATATTTTTCTTCCCTAACCTATCAGTTGGAGACAGAAATGGCAATCCACTCCAGAATTCTTGCCTGGAGAATCCCATGGACAGAAGTGCCCGGCAGGCGACAGTTCATAGGAATGCAAAGAGTCAGACACGACTGAGAGACTAAACCACTACCAAAAACAACCTTTCAGTGTTGTAGATTACACTGATTGATTTTGATTTTGAAAGCTGAGGCAGCCATGCAGGCCTGAAATGTTTTGTTTTCAAAGACTTAAGATAAATTTTATTTATTTTTTAAAAATTATATTAAAGTATAGTTCATTTGCAGTGTTGTGTTAATTTCTACTGTACAGTAAAGTGATTCAGCTATACATATGTAATGTATATATTTTTATATATATTTAATATCATCTTCCATTATGGTTTAACACTGGATATTAAATATAGTTTCCTGTGCTATATAGTAGGATCTTGCTGTTTTGTTATTGTTGTTGAATCACTAAGTAATATCCAACTCTACAACCCCATGGACTGCGGCATACCAGGGTTCTCTGTCCTTCACTGTCTCCCAGAGTTTGCTCAGATTCATGTCCTTTGAGTCAGTGATGCCTTCCCACCATCTCATCTTCTGCGGCCCTCCTCCTTTTGACTTCACTCTTTCACAGCATCAGCATCTTTTCCTTTCTTGTTATTTATCCACCCTATATACTATGGATGGGGGTTCATGACAGTGTACAGGAGATAGGAATCAAGAACATCCCCATGGAAAAGAAATGCAAAAAAGCAAAATGACTGTCTGAGGAGGCCTTATAAACAGCTGTGAAAGAAGAGAAGTGAAAAGCAAAGGAGAAAAGGAAAGATATAAGCATCTGAATGCAGAGTTCCAAAAGAATAGCAAGGAGAGATAAGAAAGCCTTACTCAGTGATCAATGCAAAGAAATAGAGGAAAACAACAGAATGGGAAAGACTAGAGATCTCTTCAAGAAAATTAGAGATACCAAGGGAACATTCCATGTAAAGATGGGCTCGATAAAGGACAGAAATGGCATGGACCTCACAGAAGCAGAAGATATTAAGAAGAGGTGGCAAGAATACACGGAAGAACTGTACAAAAAAGATCTTCATGACCCAGATAATCACGATGGTGTGATCACTCACCTAGAGCCAGACATCTTGGAATGTGAAGTCAAGTGGGCCTTAGAAAGCATCACTACGAACAAAGCTAATGGAGGTGATGGAATTCCAGTTGAGCTCTTTCAAACTCTGAAAGATGATGCTGTGAAAGTGCTGCACTCAATATGCCAGCAAATTTGGAAAATGCAGCGGTGGCCACAGCACTGGGAAAGGCCAGTTTTCATTCCAATCCCAAAGAAAGGTGATGCCAAAGAATGCTGAAACTACTGCACAATTGCACTCATCTCACATGCTAGTAAATTAATGCTCAAAATTCTCCAAGCCGGGCTTCAGCAATACGTGAACCATGAACTTCTAGATGTTCAAGCTGGTTTTAGAAAAGGCAGAGGAACCAGAGATCAAATTGCCAACATCTGCTGGATCATGGAACAAGCAAGAGAGTTCCAGAAAAACATCTATTTCTGCTTTATTGACTATGCCAAAGCCTTTGACTGTGTGGATCACAATAAATTGTGGAAAAGTCTGAAAGAGATGGAAATACCAGACTGCCTGACCTGCCTCCTGAGAAACCTATATGCAGGTCAGGAAGCAACAGTTAGAACTGGACATGGAATAACAGACTGGATCCAAATAGGAAAAGGAGTGTGTCAAGGCTGTATATTTTCACCCTGCTTATTTAACTTCTATGCAGAGTACATCATGAGAAAGGTTGGACTGGAAGAAGCACAAGCTGGAATCAAGATTGCCAGGAAACATATCAATAACCTCAGATATGCAGATGACACCACCCTTATGGCAGAAAGTGAAGAGGAACTAAAAGCCTCTTGATGAAAGTGAAAGAGGAGAGTGACAAAGTTGGCTTAAAGCTCAACATTCAGAAAACGAAGATCATGGCTTCTGGTCCCATCACTTCATGGGAAATAGATGGGGAAACAGTGGAAACAATGTCAGACTTTATTTTGGGGGGCTCCAGAATCACTGCAAATTGTGATTGCAGCCATGAAATTAAAAGATGGTTACTCTTTGGAAGGAAAGTTATGACCAACCTAGACAGTATATTGAAAAGCAGAGCACTTACACAAATGGTTTATGAATGGAGTGGCCATGGGAGCAGATATCTACACTCTATAGCAGAAATCTAGACTCTACGCTCTAGCTCCTTCTCATTAAATCTCATCTTGTTACTACCTTTGCTGAATGCCATTCTTGCCAAAGCAGAGACTAATATTTAGCTTCTAATGTTGTATTAGTTTTAGGAGTAATCCAGGAACATAAGAAAATTTAACCATGTTTAATCACTCCAACCTCACCAGGGGCAATAATGATTCCTTATCAGTCTTGACATCAAGGTTTGCTTTTCCTAACTGCAGTGTCTTTTCCAGCAGAACCCCACATAGGATCCAGTATATTATTAACTCGGAACAAAGGGCCCATTTTATGCTTAAAAAAGGTCTGATGATGAACACCTAACTACATGATTCTCTGTCCCATCATTTACTGCTTCATCTGGAATTGTAAAGGAATGTTGGAATGGTCTTTCAGAGTATCAGCTTTAGAAAAACACTGCAAGATTATGAAACAACATGGAGCATATATGCCAGGTAAATAGCTTGGTTGGTGTTGTTTTCTCAAAACCTGGAAAGCTGGTCCAGGAATCAAGAGGTAGATGTAGAATTAGCCAGTTGCAATGTTACATCCTGCAACCCGTTTGCCAAATTTCTACTCTGTGTCTTATCATGTTTAAGCTTGGCAAGAGTGAAAATTCTGATGTGGAGTCATGTGATGGAGGTTTCTACCAGGGAATTCAGAACTTGGGAATCAGATCTAGAAGCTATGACTCTCACATGGTCCTACTGGGCTTATCATTTTGTGGTTCTTCTGATAGGGAAATGAGTTGATATATTGATGAAGATTGCTAGACTTTTGGCAACACAATAAGTCAGAAAGGGCTATATGTGAAATTCAGGAGATTTACTCGGGCAACTCTTGATGATCCAGGCACAGTGATAACTTTATATGCACACATGCAACAACCTTAATCTGAGAAGTGCAGCTACTGAAGGCTCTAATTCTTCAAGGATCAAGTCTGAGTCTTCTCATCAGTCAAGAAACTGAAACCAGCTAAAGTACTGGCGAGCATAGGGACCAGTTAAATTCTGGGTATTTTAGCTTATTCAATTAACATTCTTCTTTAAGCTTTCTGTGGTGCTTGAGGCTGGCTACTACATCTGTAGTGTACTGGACTTAATATAGGGCATAGGAAGTCTTGAGTGGTGCAAGGAGAAGAAAGTGAAAGTAAGTGAAAGTGAAGTCTCTCAGTTGTGTCCGACTCTTTGAGATCCCATGGACTGTACTCTAGCAGGCTTCTCTGTCCATGGGATTTTCCAGGCAAGAGTACTGGAGTGGGCTGCCATTTCCTTCTCCAGGGGATCTTCCTGACCCAGGGATCGAACCCAGGACTCCTGCATTGCAGGCAGACACTTTACCCTCTGAGCCACCAGGGAAGCCCACACAAGGAGAAGTGTCTCTGTCAAATAGTTCTATATTTACCTTGATATATAACCCAGGTCTCCTGCATTGCAGGAAGATGCTTTAATGTCTGAGCCACCAGGGAAGCCCATGCAAGGAGAAGGGTCTCTGTCAAATAGTTCTATATCTACCTCAAAAACTGTACCATAGATTTTCTGCTCTAGCATGACAGCACCTTGACATAGATGTACAACACATCTCTTGCTTTCTGAATGGTAGTTTTCTGCTATAGCTACATTGGAAGACTGTTGAAGCCTAATTAGACAGGACTATGCATGCATATGGACTTCCCAGGTGGCACAGTGGTAAAGAATCCTCCTCCCAATACAAGAGACGCAAGAGACATAGGTTTGATCCCTGGGTCAGGAAGATTCTCCTGGGATAGGAAATGGCAACCTACTCCAGTATTCTTGCCTGGAAAATTCCATTGACAGAGAAGCCTGGCAGGCTACAATCCATGGGGTCACAAAGCATCATGTGACAGAGCGACTGAGCACAGCACAGCAGGTATGCATACACATATAACTGTGGGGCAAACCGGGTAAACACATACCCCTTCCATGTCTCTGGCTGATATACATTTTATAGGACTCCTGAGAGAGTCCCTAGTGGGTTGAGTCCCAAAGGACCATAGTGGAAACAGCTCAACAATGCTCCCTATGCCAACTTGCCCTCTTTATTTGTTTCAATTTTTCTACTCCCTCCATTTGGGTGCTTTAAGGCCATTTCTAAAAATAACCACCTGCATAATAGTCCTTGTCTCAAACTCTGCTTGAGAGAAAACAAATGAAGACAGCAGGGTGCATGAAGTATCCTGTATACAAGGTGCTTAATGAATGAAATATCCCTGTCTTTATTATGGGCTGTTTGCCCAAATTTCTACACTGGTTATTATCTCAGGAAAGCTCTAGTCTTATCAGCAGAAATCAGAAAAAAAAAAAAAAAAAAGCCTGAAGGAAATCTTTCCAAACCTAAATCTATAATGTTTTCCTTGAAGCCTAATAGGTTTCAGGGTCAATATAAATGTTTAGCTAACTTACAAAACCTTTTGCTATCATACTCATAACGTTCATAGTCCTTTTAATATGTTACTTTCTAGTTCAGAGTGTAATTAATAATACCACATGTGTGAAAAGTTATCTGATTTATACATTTGACTTTCTTTCTCTGGATGCCAGGCTATTAGAGTCAGAACACTAGACAGTTTTATTGACATCAGAATTCTAGATAAACGCTCTTTATTATTTTTTTAGCATAAAATATAAACTTGGTACAGAAGACATAGTCTAGGAGCCTGACCAATTTCCCCATTTTCTCCATTGTCTATTTTACTGGACTTTCAAGGAGAAAACATTTTGAAAAGAAGCAGCTCAGAGACTCCAATGGCCACTGTATTAACAGGTTCTTTCTCCTTTTGGAGAAAAAAAAGTAATAGGGATATTTTAGGATGTCAAAACCATTTGGGTAAAATCTGACTAATTGAGACTCATGGGTACACACCAGCTATCACAACAATACATCTGCAATGGCTTTTAATGGTTGTTAGTGCCTCAGAATATATGACAACTAATACATTTCAAGGTTTGTAAAATAAGTTTGTGGTGCTCTACCAATTTCTTTCTAGACAGAAATGAAGAATAAAAATTAAGGCATGATAAACATACATTTTAGAGGAAACTAGGTGTTACTCTCAATGATAGCCTCAAAGCAACCCCAAATACCTTGATATCAATGTAGTACTAACCATCCATAATCTTTTGAATTTGAAATCCATCAGAGAATTTAGGTTAAGGTAGTAGCTCATCATGTATAACTTTCCCCTATTTTATAATTTTATACGAGTTTTCTGTAGATGTTTATGCTGATTATTTCCTTCTATAGGGCTTTTACTTAATTCTCTACTTTATCTTACATTTAGGACATTTGTTAGAATGAATAGGAATATTTATAGAATTATAATCCAAATCTCACCACCACAGCATGTTTTTATTATGGGCAAAATCTATATTAATATTTTGGTATAATATCCCATTAGACATTTGGATAGAAGTCATTTTAGGTGTACTCCATGATATTTAGTGATGTGTAATTTTTGTGGAAAATGCTGTAAGCATATTTCATCCTCAGAAAGTTAATTAATACTTTAGAAGCCTTGTCACCAATTTAATTGATCATGTGTAAAATGATATGGACATTACTTAAAAATAAAGTCAAACAACTTCATAATTTCCTCATATTTCCATTTCATCTTACCAGTTTCAAATTTTCTTTAATGACCCAATTAATTCATAATTTTGTGTATTTTATAAAATCTATAAGGTGAATACAAAGAATTAAATTTAATACCACATTTTGAATTTTCTTTTTTTCTCTAAAATAATATATTGTGCCTATTTGATCACATATTCAAACATAAGAGTTATTATTCACATTCTTAACTGTGGTCTTTATAATAAAAATTTTATATACACATATTTATATATTGAAAAAGAGAAGTACTTGAAATAGAAATAAATTAGAACTCATTAATTCATTGATCACTGGTATGAAAGAGTGGCCATCTGGCATACTTTCTAAGAGTCATGAAACGGAAGTCCTTTTTTCAAAGTTGTACCTAGTGGTGTTGGAGGAGGTCAAGGAGGGGACATGATCACTGTTCTTAGCACAAACTGGAACTTACTTTCCTTCCATGTTTTCGAAATGTACATTCTGCCATCCCTTTCCTTACTAATTGCTACTTCAGGGATACAATCTTGAAAGAGAAAAAAGTGTTACTAAGACCATCTGGACTGTATATGTGTCTGAACGTAAGGCTTCTAAGTAAATTCTTAAGATGCCGGTGCGCAGGTGAGGAAATCTACTCATCTCACTGCTACTCAAGCCCCCTCTGTAAAAGTCACTTGATCCTCAAGGCAGCCGCCTACTGATCTGGAATGGTCTTTTTCCCTTCAGTCTCTCCTTGCCCTCTGCATAAAGAGGGACAGTTTCAAATTTCACCCTGGGAACCCCCAGGGAACTGGGCTTTGAATCAGCAAGTCCTCAAGCACTCTACCTTTAACAGAAGAGAGAACTGGGAGAATTCCTTTCTGAAATGGTAAGTTCCTTCTCTTTCTTTCAGCATTTGCACAGTGAAAGACACACATAAGAAACTGGGTATATCTCCTACTTCAAAATTAAGTAAAAGATTCAGCATTTCTTTCTCTTTCAGTTTTTCATGTTATTTTCTGGAGATCATGTTTGGCACTATCAAGATTTGAATCAAAGACACATTATTATATTAAGCCACATTTGGTAGAAAATGTTTTAACATAGATGTGAAAGAGATGGTATTTTTAAAATACAGTTGGCCCTTGAATAACAGGGGTTTGAACTGTGTGGGTCTACATAGAGGCACCTTTTTTTTGGTTTGTTTTTCTTTCATAGTAAAATAAAGAGACATAAGAAATTCTTCCTCAGCAATCAATGCAGAGAAATAGAGGAAAACAATAGAATGAGAAAGACTAGAGATCTCTTCAAGAAAGCTAGAGATACCAAGGGAACATTTCATGCAAAGATGGGCTCGATAAAGGGACAGAAATGGTATGGACCTCACAGAAGCAGAAAATATTAAGAAGCAGTGGCAAGAATACACAGAAGAACTATAGAAAAAAGATCTTCACGATCCAGATAATCACGATGGTGTGATCACTCACCTAGAGCCAGACATCTTGGAATGTGAAGTCAAGTGGGCCTTACGAAGCATCACTACAAACAAAGCTAATGGAGGTGATGGAATTCCAGTTGAGCTCTTTCAAATCCTGGAAGATGATGCTGTGAAAGTGCTGCACTCAATATACCAGCAAATCTGGAAAACTCAGCAGTGGCTACAGGACTGGAAAAGGTCAATTTTCATTCCAATCCCAAAGAAAAGCAATGCCAAAGAATGCTGAAACTACCGCACAATTGCACTCATCTCACATGCTAGTAAAGTAATGCTCAAAACTCTTCAAGCCAGGCTTCAACAGTACATGAACTGTGAACTTCCAGATGTTCAAGCTGGGTACAGAAAAGGCAGAAGAAAAAGAGATCATATTGCCAACATCCACTGGATCATCAAAAAGAAAGAGAGTTCCAGAAAAATATCTATTTTTGCTTCATT
This sequence comes from Ovis aries, assembly GCF_016772045.2. Classification (NCBI taxonomy): domain Eukaryota; kingdom Metazoa; phylum Chordata; class Mammalia; order Artiodactyla; family Bovidae; genus Ovis; species Ovis aries. The sequence goes on along the minus strand of NC_056062.1, from coordinate 63,628,121 downwards.
GACTAGGCCAAAGCCTTTGTGTGGATCACTACAAACTGGAAAATTCTTCAAGAGATGGGAATACCTGTCCACCGAACCTGCCTCTTGAGAAATCTGTATGCAGTTCAAGAAGCAACAGTTAGAACTGGACATGGAACAACAGACTGGTTCCAAATTAAGAAAGGAGTACATCAAGGGTGTACATTGTCACCCTGCTTATTTAACTTATATGTAGAGTACATCATGAGAAACGCTGGGCTGGATGAAGCACAAGCTGGAATCAAGATTACTGAGAGAAATATCAATAACCTCAGATATGCAGATGATACCACCCTTATGGCAGAAAATGAAGAGGAACTAAAAGCCTCTTGATGAAAGTGAAAGATGACAGTGAAAAAAGCTGGCTTAAAACTCAACATTAAAAAAATGAAGATCATGGCAAATAGATGAGGAAACAATGGAAACAGTGACAGATTTTCTTTTCTTGGGCTCCAAAATCACTGCAGATGGTGACTGCAGCCATGAAATTAAAAGATGCTTACTCCTTGGAAGAAAAGCTATGACCAAACTAGACAGCATATTAAAAAGCAGAGACATTACTTTGCCAACAAATTTCCATCTAGTCAAAGCTATGGTTTTTCCAGTAGTCATGTATAGATATGAGAGTTGGACTATAAAGAAAGCTGAGTGCTGAAAAATTGATGCTTTTGAACTGTGGTGTTGGAGAAGACTTTGAGAGTCCCTAGGACTGCAAGGAGATCCAACAAATTTTTCCTAAAGGAGATCAGTCGTGAATATTCATTGGAAGGACTGATGTTGAAGCTGAAACTCCAATTCTTTGTCCACTTGATGCGAAGAGCTGATTCATTTGAAAAGACCCTGATGGTGGAAAAGATTGAGGGCAGGAGGGGAAGGGGACGACAGAGGATGAGATGGTTGGATGGCATCACTGACACGATGCCATGAGTTTGAGTAGCCTCTGGGAGTTGGTGATAGACAGGAAGGCCTAGGGTGCTGCAGTCCATGGGGTCGCAAGGGGTCAGAGATGACTCAGCAACTAAACTGATACTGACCAAGGTTGGTTGAACAGGAGAATACAGCAAATAGGGATACAGAGAAACCAAGGACAGGGAGGCCCAACTGTAAGTTATCTACAGATGTGAGGGTCTAATCCCAACATTGTTCAAGGATCAACTAAATCTAACACATTTATTTTTCAATATATTTAATTTAAAATCATGGTTCCAATTAAGAGAGCTAGAATTAATTTTTTCTTTAGTACATTGCCATTGAATTAGATATGAGGCCCCCTTTTTTGGGAGCTAGCTAAACTGAAGGCCCCTGGCTTCATTAGGGAGCTCTTTTCCACTCAGGTTCTCATGGCCAATAATGAAAGTAAGTTTGGTGCAAAAAAGGTCAGGCTTTTATTCAATGGCTGGAGAATGGAGAAGGGAGCTCAAGCTCTAAAACCTCCTCCCCAAGGGATGGGAGTAAAGGAATTTAAAGCTCAAGAGAGAGGCAGGATTTGGGGGCCTCTACTCCAGTATTCTTGCCTGGAGAATCCCAGGGACGGGGGAGCCTGGTGGGTTGCCATCTATGGAGTCGCACAGAGTCGGACACGACTGAAGTGACTTAGCAGCAGCAGCAGCAGCAGAAGCAACTTAGCAGCAGCAGCAGCAGGAAAGGAATGGAGATACCCAGGCATCACTGGGGCTTGCCTAGTCTTCCATGCTCCTTTACCTTCCTTGAGTGGAGTTTGGAGTGTTAAGTCACTCACTTGTATCTGGCTCTTTTCCACCTCATGGACTGCAACTCTCCAAGCTTCTCTGTCCATGGAATTTTCTAGGCAAGAATACTGGAGTGGTTGCCATTTCCCACTCCGGGGGATCTTCCCAACCCAGGGATCAAACACAAGTCTCTTACAGCTCCTACATTGCAGGCAGGTTCTTTACTACTATGTGACTTGGGAAGCCCATTTTGTATTCCAAGCAGAGTACAAATTCCTCCTTTGGGTGGAGATCTTAGTATGGTAATGAAGCAAAACTCTTAGATTCCTGTTGGTGTCATATGCTCCTGCTCATGTGGGTTCCTGTGGTCAAGTTCAAGCTGGTTCCAGGTGGTTAGCCACTTTATATCTCTCAAAGCATATAATCTATCCAAGTGCAACTGTAAAGCCTCTCTGGCATACACCGGTACTTTTGAAACAAATCCAGAGATAAAGCAGAGCAAGTCTCCTTCAGCTCTCAGCAGAGAAAAATGATTGTAAGGAGAACCATGACCTTTAGCCAACTTTGCCTGTTCCTTGAATCAAGCCAGTTTAGTCTGATTTTGCCTTGGGCATTTTGTGGCATCTTCTTGATAAAACACTACTAGACTCTGTGGTTAAAAAAATGGTTTTGTTCCTGGGGGCTGGGCTGTATTGCATAATAGCAATATTATTAATTTCTTTTAAATAATTATCACAGTAATTAGTTTAATAAATTTTACTCATTGCACTATCAACTATTAAGACTTCTACTTACTTACCATATTTAGCCATATTTCGAATTCTCTGGTGGCTCACATGGTAAAGCATTTCCCTACAATGTGGGAGACCCGCATTCGATCCCTGGGTCTGGAAGATCCTTTAGAGAAGGAAATGGCAACACACTCCAGTACGCTTGCCTGGAAAATCCCATGGACGGAGGAGCCTGGTAGGCTACAGTCCATGGGGTAGCAAAGAGTTGGACTGGACTGAGTGACTAAACTTAACTTTTAAACTTTATCTATTTACTATATTTATCCAAAAGGTCTGAAAGACCTCTGAAAAATGTCAGTTTATTACCCGAGAAGTGAGGGTTATAACAATTAATATATGGTCTCACTTGGACAGAAGAGTATAATGGTTAAGGTCTTTGGCTTAAATCACACATCTAGTGCTTGGTTAAGTGTAAGGTGCTCCTATTTGAGTTCTACTCTTTCAGCTATAAAATGAAAATAATATTACTAATATCTGATTCAGAAATTACCATGAATATTAAATTACTCAATGTGAAGCACTTCATAATGTGTCTGGCTCATATTCAGTCAGTTCAGTTCAGTCGCTCAGTTGTGTCCGACTCTTTGTGACCCCATGAATCGCAGCATGCCAGGCCTCCTTGTCTGTCACCAACTCCTGGAGTTCACTCAGACTCACATCCATTGAGTTGGTGATGCCATCCAGCCATCTCATCCTCTGTCATCCTCTTCTCCTCCTGCCCCCAATCCCTCCCAGCATCAGAGTCTTTTCCAATGAGTCAACTCTTGGCATGAGGTGGCCAAAGTACTGGAGTTTCAGCTTTAGCATCATTCCTTCCAAAGAACACCCATGACTAATCTCCTTTAGAATGGACTGGTTGGATCTCCTTGCAGTCCAAGGGACTCTCAAGAGTCTTCTCCAACACCACAGTTCAAAAGCATCAATTCTTCAGCACTCAGCTTTCTTCACAGTCCAACTCTCACATCCATACATGACCACTGGAAAAACCATAGCCTTGACTATACGGACCTTTGTTGGCAAAGTGATGTCTCTGCTTTTTTAATATGCTATCTAGGTTGGTCACAACTTTTCTTCCAAGGAGTAAGCGTCTTTTAAATTCATGGCTGCAGTCACAAACTGCAGTGATTTTGGAGCCCCCCAAAATAAAATTCTGACACTGTTTCTACTGTTTCCCCATCTATTTCCCATGAAGTGATGGGTCTTGGATGCCATGATCTTTGTTTTCTGAATGTTGAGCTTTAAGTCAACTTTTTCACTCTCCTCTTTTACTTTCACCAAGAGGATCTTCAGTTCCTCTTCACTTTCTGCCATAAGGGTGGTATCATCTGCATATCTGAGGTTATTGATATTTCTCCTGGCAATCTTGATTCCAGCTTGTGATTCTTCCAACCCAGCGTTTCTCATGACATACTCTGCATATAAGTTAAATAAGCAGAGTAACAATATACAGCCTTGATGTACTCCTTTTCCTATTTGGAAACAGTCTGTTGTTCCATTACCAGTTCTAACTGTTGCTTCCTGACCTGCATACAGATTTCTCAAGAGGCAGGTCAGGTGGTCTGGTATTCCCATCTCTTTCAGAATTTTCCACAAATTTATTGTGATCCACACAGTCAAAGGCTTTGGCATAGTCAATAAAGCAGATATAGATGTTTTTCTGGAACTTTCTTGCTTTTTCCATGATCCAGCGGATGTTGGCAATTTGATCTCTGGTTCCTCTGCCTTTTCTAAAACCAGCTTGAACATCAGGGAGTTCACAGTTCACGTATTGCTGAAGCCTGGCTTGGAGAATTTTGAGCGTTACTTTACTAGCTTCTGAGATGAGTGCAATTGTGCAGTAGTTTGAATGTTCTTTGGCATTGCCTTTCTTTGTGATTGGAATGCAAACTTACCTTTCCCAGTCCTGTGGCCACTGCTGAGTTTTCCAAATTTGCTGGCATATTGAGTGCAGCACTTTCACAGCATCATCTTCCAGGATTTGAAAGAGCTCAACTGGAATTCTATCACCTCCATTAGCTTTGTTCGTAGTGATGCTTTCTAAGGCCCACTTGACTTCACATCCCAGGATGTCTGGCTCTAGATGAGTGATCACACCATCGTGATTATCTGTGTCATGAAGATCTTTTTTGTACAGTTCTGTATTTTCTTGCCACCTCTTCTTAATATCTTCTGCTTCTGTTAGGTCCATACCATTTCTGTCCTTTATCGGGCCCATCTTTCCCTTGGTAGCTTTAATATTAAATGTCAGTAAATATTATTTTTATTATTGTTACCTCTAAAGATATTTTTGGTGAGTGCAGGATAATGTTTGTAAAATCAACTTGTATATTTTTAATATCTGTTTTGATATTAGTTATCATATTATTAGTATCCAGACTGAAAAAATGTCTCTGTATATAAGTTTGGGGTAATCTCTAAACATTATATCAGATAGAAATAATAGGCAAGATCATGTGGATCAAGAAAAAAATTTCTAATGTTTTAATGTGAGGGAAAACTATCAGATAATTGTATGCTGCTGCTGCTGCTGCTAAGTTGCTTCAGTCATGTCTGACTCTGTGTGACCCCATAGACGGCAGCCCACCAGGCTCCTCCATCCCTGGAATTCTCCAGGCACAGATACTGGAGTGGGTTGCCATTTCCTTTTCCAATGCATGAAAGTGAAAAGTGAAAGTGAAGTCGCTCAGTCGCTCAGTCTGGTCGCTCTTAGTGACCCCATGGACTGCAGCCTACCAGGCTCCTCCATCCATGGGATTTTCCAGGCAAGAGTACTGGAGTGGGGTGCCATTGCCTTCTCTGAGATAACTGTAGTGTTATAATATTTATTTATGAATGAATATCATGTTGAATATCCTAGTTATCTTCTGCTCTGGCTCTAAATCTTAAGAATGGATGCACAATAGGATTTTCTTGCTGGAACTGAGAGTAACTAAGGTAGGCCTGTTGAAAGATTCTACAATTTGGAATGAAATAGACAATAAAGAATAGAGTAAGGTATTTGCAAAGAAGGAGAATCTTAACTCAAGCACAAAAAAGTTCAACTAAGAGAACCTTACCAAGTTAGATGGCCAGATGTGGTAGACATGGACAGGCACTGCCCAGTTTCTGTTTCAAGGAAGTGTTTGATGTCCACCAGCAGGGAGGGCAGGCAGCACATGGCCTCCAGTTGGCAGCTTCTTCATGCAAGCCTCAGCTGCAGAGAGTCAGATCCCTCAAAGTCAAATGGAGATGCTATAAAAGTCAGGTGGACATACAAATGTCAGATGGCGATATAAAAGTCCAGTCATTTCAACAGACAACGCCTAAGAGCTCCCTACCATATTGGCTGTGGCTTTGTCAACCCTGACTTTCAGTTTGATTTCTTTCGCCAATCCGGTTTCTTCCATTCACAGGTGCTGACTTCCAATAAGAACTTGCACCTTAAATTTGATCTCAGTGTCTGCTTCTGGAGAGATTATTTGTACACTAGAAAGATCTTTTCCTAGCTTATGATTGGGATAGCAAATCAATGTAAAGTTTCTTTTCCCTCAGTGAAGTGAGTGAAGTCGCTCATTCGTGTCCGACTCTTTGCGACCCTGTGGACTGTAGCCCATCAAGCTCCTCCTCCATGGGATTCTCCAAGCAAGAATACTGGAGTGGGGTTGCCATTTCCTTCTCCAGGGGACCTTCCTGACCCAGGGATCAAACCCAGGTCTCCCGTATTGCAGGCAGACGCTTTAACCTCTGAGCCACCAGGGAATGAAATATGAGAACATGTATAATGATTAAAACAATTTGTTTCTGTGATACTTTCTGGTAATAGAACAAAAGTAAATGAAATGAAATACAAATAAGGATGACTCAGTTATTTTCTTGAGAAAATTTAGAGCATGTTAGTATAGGAGTCCTAAATGTCAATATTATGGCACATCATAGAATATTATCCAGTCAGTATTTATCATGCAATGGTGTTTATTAAGTAGTAGTTTTGATGTCAAAAATGTTTTAACATTTTAGGAAATAAATGAAATTAAAACATCCAATGCAATGTTATTTATGCTAAAGGTACTATGCATGATAAAAATATATAATGTGATTTTATTTATGTTAAAAGCATTGGGCATGGAGGGAGATATGCCAAAATTTAAAAATGTATACTTTCATTTCTTAATGGTAGTAATGTTTGGTTTCTTCATGCTATAGCTTTGAGTTTGTCTTTCAAAAAATGAGCATATAAACATTAGGAGTTTACTATTAAGTGATTGGATATCTGCTCTTATAGTGCTTGTTTTCCAATCAAGGAGAAAGGGTGTGTATTAAATTAATGCTATTGTCTCACAAGTTATACTAGGTGTTCTATTTCTAGTAATCCACATAACTTCAGATCTCATTTGTTATTTTGGCTGCTACATTACTTCACATTAATTAAAAAGCCAATTTAAAGTTTATTCCTACAAAGCCACAGTTCCTCTATAGACGATTTATTCAATGAGATGTTTGAAACTAAGGACAGAATGTGTCATGTCTTCCGATTTTAGATTCACCACCAGTTTTCAGCCTGTTAAAATCTGTTTCTATCTAGATTCTATCTTCCTTTCTCCAAGATATATGTCATCTGAAAATTAAATCACTTTCCATCAATACCCACTCTAAACTTTTGTCAAAAATGTCTTACTGAATAAGATTCAGAAATTGCCATAAATTTACCTCAGGTTTACAGAGGCCAATTAGTTGGTACTTTCTGAATTAGGTTCTTCAACATGTTAGCTGTCTGTTCACATGCAAAACTTTCCATTTTATAGTTCTTAAACTTGTTCCGTAAATATAATGAGAGACTAAATAGAACAAAAAAGGGGAAAAGTTTATTGTGTGATGGAACAGTCTGTCAAGGGATTTAGACATGATGAATGACAATATTGTACCTTGAAGTATGATATATGAGAGATTTATCAGTATTTTCAATATCTAAATTGTCACATAAACCATGGACCATAAACAATGGGTGAGTATGAATAAATGAATGAATGAATGTACCTTATATTTAGGTTGAGTAATTGATTCATGACAAATAAATGTAAATGCACCAAAACAAACAAAAAAGAATATTTAACCAGAAGGCTTTTCCTCCACTTTTTCACTTTTGGATTTTGAGTCAGGTTTGTAGGGTAAGAAAAGAAATCTTTTACATTTATCTGTGCCCAAAAGATCTTGTCTCCTTTTTTATTATCTCATTTTTTTTTAAAATTTTAAATGCTTCCATGCTTTCTAGTCTTTAAATTATGATTACTAAGATCACTGAAGTACTGTCCTTCTTGAATTTAGAGGCATGGCCAAATTATTGTTATTCTATGAGGTCTCCTAACAATATCTGATTCATTTTAGAGGTAAATGCTTTCTTATTTTCAGACTTACTTGTATGTATTATGCATGCATAAGCACCAAAAAACATTATTTTATTGCTCTTATTTGAATTCCTTTTATTTTCCTCTGTCTCCAAGGGCTCCGCGTGGTCTCTGCTTTTAACATAATCACAGAAGACAGTAGATCTTTTTTATCTATTGTCTAAAATAGTCTTCCCACTGTTCCATACTTATTGATTATTGTACTTTTAAAATCTCTTTTAGAAATCAATGTTTTGACCTTGGCATAGTCTTAATTTGAGTATTAAAATATACCCTTACTTCTATTTCATTTTCTTTGACTTACTTTGCTTTATTGAACGAAATTTATGAAAAGAAAAAGTAAAACATTTTCTCTGAGACATTTTTCTTGAAGAGTTTGCATTATTGTATTCAAATCATGGCAAAAAGTGTCCAATAAAACCTGGACTTTATGTTACCTAGTGTTTAATCTATTTGGGATTAGAAGGACATCATCTAAAACTTTCAAATTTATTGGTCTATATTCTTTTTTTTTTTTTTTTTTTTCTGTTTTTCTGCTCCGCCATTCCCAGTATACAAGTTCTTGGTTGGTTCTCTTTCCAAGCATGACACCATATCTTTGAAATATCTTCTCCTCTACTTTGCCCACTCTCTTTCATTGACTTTAAATATTGTTTCAAATCTCTCTTCCACTGATACATTTACTATGGTTAGCCATATGTGTCTCTTTCTAACATCTTATGTGTATTTACATCTAATTCCCACTAATGTGATTTGAATATATTCACTTGCTTCATTTGCTTTCACAATTTTTTGTTTTACTTTGCTTGTAATAAAAATCCCCTCTTTTCTGATAAAATATTAAATGTTCTCTCTTATAAGAAGTTTTCCTATTTCCACCAGGCACAACTAATTATTTTATCTTTAGTACCACTAAATGACAATTTTATATATTTCCTGCATAATAGGAGGCATTCTAAATGCTGTTTAATATTAAATAATTGCTAGTTTCTTTTTTTAATTTTAATTTTATTTTACTTTACAATACTGTATTGGTTTTGCAATACATTGACATGAATCCACCACGGGTGTACATGCATTCCCAAACATGAACCCCCTCCCACCTCCCTCCCCACAACATCCCTCTGGGTCATCCCCGTGCATCAGCCCGAAGCATGCTGTATCCTGCATCAGACAGAGACTGGCAATTCGATTCTTACATGATAGTATACATGTTTCAATGCCATTCTCCCAAATAATCCCACCCTCTCCCTCTGAGTCCAAAAGTCCACTATACACATCTGTGTCTTTTTTGCTGTCTTGCATACAGGGTCATCATTGTCATCTTTCTAAATTCCATATATATGTGTTAGTATACTGTATTGGTGTTTTTCTTTCTGGCTTACTTCACTCTGTATAATCGGCTCCAGTTTCATCCATCTCATCAGAACTGATTCAAATGTATTCTTTTTGATGGCTGAGTAATACTCCATTGTGTATATGTACCGCAGCTTTCTTATCCATTCATCTGCTGATGGACATCTAGGTTGTTTCCATGTCCTGGCTATTATAAACAGTGCTGCGATGAATATTGGGGTAGATGTGTCTCTTTCAATTCTGGTTTCCTCGGTGTGTATGCCCAGCAGTGGGATTGCTGGGTCATAAGGCAGTTCTATTTGCAATTTTTAAAGGAATCTCCACACTGTTTTCCATAGTGGTTGTACTAGTTTGCATTCCCACCAACAGTGTAGGAGGGTTCCCTTTTCTCCACAGCCTCTCCAGCATTTATTGCTTGCAGATTTTTGGATCGCAGCCATTCTGACTGGTGTGAAATGGTACCTCATTGTGGTTTTGATTTGCATTTCTCTAATAATGAGTGATGTTGAGCATCTTTTCATATATTTGTTAGCCATCTGTATGTCTTCTTTGGAGAAATGTCTATTTAGTTCTTTGGCCCATTTTTTGATTGGGTCGTTTATTTTTCTGGAATTGAGCTGCATAAGTTGCCTGTATATTTTTGAGATTAGCTGTTTGTCAGTTGCTTCATTTGCTTTTATTTTCTCCCATTCAGAAGGCTGTCTTTTCACCTTGCTTATATTTTCCTTTGTTGTGCAGAAGCTTTTAATTTTAATTAGATCCCATTTGTTTATTTTTGCTTTTATTTCCAGAATTCTGGGAGGTGGATCATAGAGGATCCTGCTGTGATTTATGTTGGAGAGGGTTTTGCCTATGTTCTCCTCTAGGAGTTTTATAGTTTCTGGTCTTACATTTAGATCTTTAATCCATTTTGAGTTTATTTTCATGTGCAATGTTAGAAAATGATCTAGTTTCATTCATTTACAAGTGGTTGGCCAGTTTTCCCATCACCACTTGTTGAAGAGATTGTCTTTACTCCATTGTATATCCTTGTCAACTTTGTCAAAGATAAGGTGTCCATATGTGTGTGGATTTATGTCTGGGCTTTCTATTTTGTTCCATGATCTATACTTCTGTCTTTGTGCCAGTACCATACTGTCTTGATGACTGTGGCTTTGTAGTAGAGCCTGAAGCCAGGCAGGTTGATTCCTCCAGTTCCATTCTTCTTTCTCAAGATTGCTTTGGCTATTCGAGGTTTTTTGTATTCCCATACAAATCTTGAAATTATTTATTCTAGTTCTGTGAAAAATATCGCTGGTAGCTTGATAGGGATTGCACTGAATTTGTAAATTGCTTTGGGTAGTATGTTCATTTTCACCATATTGATTCTTCTGATCCATGAACATTGTATATTTCTCCAACTATTAGTGTCCTCTTTGATTTCTTTCATCAGTGTTTTATAGTTTTCTATATATAGGTCTTTAGTTTCTTTAGGTAGATATATTCCTAAGTATTTTATTCTTTTCGTTGCAATGGTGAATGGAATTGTTTCCTTGATTTCTTTTTCTACTTTCTCATTATTAGTGTATAGGAATGCAAGGGATTTCTGTGTGTTGATTTTATATCCTGCAACTTTACTATATTCATTGATTAGCTCTAGTAATTTTCTGGTGGAGTCTTTGGGAAAAGCAGTGCTAAGAGGAAAGTTCATAGCACTACAGGCATACCTCAAGAAGCAAGACAAAAGTCAAATAAATAACCTAACTCTACACCTAAAGCAACTAGAAAAGGAAGAATTGGAGAACCCCAGAGTTAGTAGCAGGAAAGAAATCTTAAAAATTAGGACAGAAATAAATGCAAAAGAATCAAAAGAGACCATAGCAAAAATCAACAAAGCCAAAAGCTGGTTCTTGGAAAGGGTAAATAAAATTGACAAACCATTAGCCAGACTCATCAAGAAGCAAAGAGAGAAAAATCAAGTCAATAAAATTAGAAATGAAAATGGAGAGATCACAACAGACAACACAGAAATACAAAGGATCATAAGAGACTACTATCAGCAATTATGTGTCAATAAAATGGACAATGTGGAAGAAATGGGCAAATTCTTAGAAAAGTACAATTTTCCAAAACTGAACCAGGAAGAAATAGAAAATCTTAACAGACCCATCACAAGCACAGAAATTGAAACTGTAATCAGAAATCTTCCAGCAAACAAAAGCCCAGGTCCAGACGGCTTCACAGCTGAATTCTACCAAAAATTTCGAGAAGAGCTAACACCTATCCTACTCAAACTCTTCCAGAAAATTGCAAAGGAAGGAAAACTTCCAAACTCATTCTATGAGGCCACCATCACCCTAATACCAAAACCTGACAAAGATACTACAAAAAAAAAGAAAACTACAGGCCAATATCACTGATGAACATAGGATGCAAAAATCCTCAACAAAATCCTAGCAATCAGAATCCAACAACACATTAAAAAGATCATACACCATGACCAAGTGGGCTTTATGCCAGGGATGCAAGAATTCTTCAATATCCACAAATCAATCAATGTAATTCACCACATTAACAAACTGAAAAATAAAAGCTATATGATTATCTCAATAGAGGCAGAGAAGGCCTTTGACAAAATTCAACATCCATTTATGATAAAAACTCTCCAGAAAGCAGGAATAGAAGGAACATACCTCAACATAAGAAAAGCTATATATGGCAAACCCACAGCAAACATTATCCTCAATGGTGAAAAATTGAAAGCATTTCCCCTAAAGTCAGGAACAAGACAAGGGTGCCCATTTTCACTGCTACTATTCAACATAGTTCTGGAAGTTTTGGCCACAGTAATCAGAATTGCTAGCTTCTTAGTAAGAGATAAGTATATATGCAAGTAGTCGCTGAAATTAAAGCCTTTTCTTCACCGTTCTTTTACTATAGACCTTTGGACAAGAAAGTGGTTGAAATTGTTATTCACTTAAAATATGAACTGTAGCCATCTTGAGATGCTTTATTTTAACTTCCAAAGACTAGCAAATTATCCACCAAATAATAGTGGTCAATAAATATTGTTGAATTAAATCTTTCAAATAAAATTTAAATATCATTGCTCACCTGAGACTAGTTACATAAAAATAAATTTTAAGAAGTAGGTAAAATACATGAGCACATTCTATGTGTTCTGGTGATCCTAAGAAAATTATAAAATTGAAATAGAGTTAAACAATTTACTTAAACAAAAGAAAACATTTTAGTTTGCCATATTACTTATTTTCTGTTTTATTTGTATATTGTTTTTCTTTCATTCCAGTATTTCCTCTTTATTCATTTCCTGTGAGTTATTTGAACATCATATAGTAGCCATTTTGATTAATATATAGTTTTCAAATTATATTTTATCTTTGCCAAAGCAATTAACATGAGATATTTCCTCTTAACAAAATTAAGTACACAATGTACTATTGTTGACTATAGACATAAAATTATACAGTAGATCTCTGGAGCTCTAGTAATTTGGCTACTTTTGATACCTTAAATGGGTAATATCATGCAATGCTGGTCTTTGGTAACTGACTTATTTCACTTAGAATAATTTTCTCCAGGCTCATTCATTTTGCCACATATGGCAGAAGTCCTTTTTCTCAAGTCTGAGTAGTGTTCCACAGTATGTATATTCCATATTTTATTAATTCATTTATATATAGACAGACATGTAAGTTGTTTCCACATCTTGGCTGCTGTGAAAATTGCTGCAGTAAACATTAGAATTCTAATCTCTCTCTGATATCCTGATTTTAATTCTTTAGAATATATACCCAGAAATGGGAATGCTGGATCATATCCTAGTTCTATTTTTAATTTTTTAAAGAACTTCCTTGCTTTTGCCATTGTGGCTGTACCACTCTACACTCACTCCTACTTTGTGCAAGAGGTCTGATTTCTATCCTTGCCAACAATGTACCTTTTCTTGTTGTTGTCATTGTCAATAGCCTTCCTGACTGGTGTGAGGTTATATCTCATCATAGTTTTAATTTGCATTTCTTTGGTGATTAGTGATGATGAGCATGTTTTCATTTACCTATAGGCCATTTGTATATCTTCTTAGGAGAAATGCTTGTTCATGTACTTAGCTTACTTTTAATTTTGGTTATTAGGTGTTTTTTGTTGTTGTTGTTGTTGTTGTTGTTGTTGTTTTGCAATTAAGTTGTTTGACTTCCTTATATATTTTGGAGATTAACCTTTCTTTGAATTTTGGCTTAGAGACAGTTTCTCCCATTCTGTGGGATGTCTTTTCACTCGGTTGACTGTTTCCTTTGCTGACAAGAGCTTTTTAGTTTGATGTATTCCTACCTATTTATTTTTGTTTTTATTGCTTGTGTTATTCAGTTTTCATAAGATTTTAGTGGTTGCTTTAGTGATGGTATATTTTCTGTAAAGGATGTGATATTAAATAATACAAGCTTTGTGACATATATGGTCACTGTTGCACCTATTCTGCAAGTCTAGCAAAAAATGATATAAACAATACATAATAAATGGACACCGTTTTTCATCAATCAAACTTTATGTAAAACAGATGGAGGATGGTCAGGTTATAGTGCAAGAGCAATAGTTTGCCAACAACTGACACTTTGGGGATCACAATCATTGGATGTAGTTTATTATCATTCTCTAATATCAACAGGGAAAACCACTAGACCATTCAATATGACCTAAATCAAATCCCTTATGATTTTACGGTGGAGGTGAGAAATAGATTTAAGGGACTAGATCTGATAGATAGAATGCATGATGAATTATGGACTGAGGTTTGTGACATTGTATAGGAGGCAGGGATAAAGACCATCACCATGGAAAAAAAATGCAAAAAAGCAAAATGGCTGTCTGGAGAGGGCTTACAAATAGCTGTGAAAAGAAGAGAAGCAAAAAGCAAAGGAAAAAAGGAAAGATATAAGCATCTGAATGCAGAGTTCCAAAGAATAGCAAGAAGAGATAAGAAAGCCTTCCTCAGCGATCAATGCAAAGAAATAGAGGAAAACAACAGAATGGGAAAGACTAGAGATCTCTTCAAGAAAATTAGAGATACCAAGGGAACATTCCATGCAAAGATGGGCTTGATAAAGGACAGAAATGGTATGGACATAACAGAAGCAGAAGATATTAAGAAGAGGTGGCAAGAATACACAGAAGAACTGTACAAAAAAGATCTTCACGACTCAGATAATCATGATGATGTGATCACTAACCTAGAGCCAGACATCTAGGAATGTGAAGTCAAGCGGGCTTTAGAAAGCATCACTATGAACAAAGCTAGTGGAGGTGATGGAATTCCAGTTGAGCTGTTTCAAATCCTGAAAGATGATGCTGTGAAAGTGCTGCATTCAATATGCCAGCAAATTTGGAACACTCAGCAGTGGCCACAGGACTGGGAAAGGTAAGTTTGCATTCCAATCCCAAAGAAAGGCAATGCCAAAGAATGTTCAAACTACCACACAATTGCACTCATCTCACACGTTAGTAAAATAATGCTCAAAATTCTCCAAGCCAGGCTTCAGAAATACGTGAACTGTGAACTTCCAGATGTTCAAGCTAGTTTTAGAAAAGGCAAAGGAACAAGAAATCAAATTGCCAACATCCTCTGGATCATGGAAAAAGCAAGAGAGTTCCCGAAAAAATCTACATCTACTTTATTTGCTATGCCAAAGCCTTTGACTGTGTGGATCACAATAAACTGTGGAAAATTTTGAAAGAGATGGGAATACCAGACCACCTGACCTGCCTCTTGAGAAACCTATATGGAGGTGAGGAAGCAATAGTTAGAACTGGACATGGAACAACAGACTGGTTCCAAATAGGAAAAGGAGTACGTCAAGGCTGTATATTGTTACCCTGCTTATTTAACTTCTATGCAGAGTACATCATGAGAATCTCTGGGCTGGAAGAATCACAAGCTGGAATCAAGATTGCCAGGAGAAATATCAATAACCTCAGATATGCAGATGACACCACTCTTATGGCAGAAAGTGAAGAGGAACTAAAGAGCCTCTTGATGAAAATGAAAGAGGAGAGTGAAATAGTTGGCTTAAAGCTCAACATTCAGAAAACTAAGATCATGGCATCTGGTCCCATGACTTCATGGGAAATAGATGGGGAAACAGTGAAAACAGTGTCAGACTTTAATTTTCTGGGTTCCAAAATCACTGCAGATTGTGAGTGCAGCCATGAAATTAAAATACACTTACTCCTTGGAAGGAAAGTTATGACCAACCTAAATAGCATATTTGAAAAGCAGAGACATTACCTTACCAACAACGGTCCGTCTAGTCAAGGCTATGGTTTTTCCTGTGGTCATGTATGGATGTGGGAGTTGGACTGTGAAGAAAGCTGAGGGCTGAAAAATTGATGCTTTTGAACTGTGGTGTTAGGAAAGAGTCTTGAGAGTTCATTGGACTGCAAGGAGAGCCAAACAGTCCATTTTAAAGGAGAATGGGTGTTCTTTGGAAGGAATCATGCTAAAGCTGAAACTCCAGCTCATGCAAAGAGTTGACTCATTGGAAAAGACTCTGATGCTGGGAGGGATTGGAGGCAGGAAGAGAAGGGGATGACAGAGGATGAGATGGCTGGATGGCATCATCGAATCGATGGACATGAGCTTGAGTGAACTCCAAGAGTTGGTGATGGACAGGGAGGCCTGGCGTGCTGCGATTCATGGTGTCTCAAACAGTCAGACACGACAGAGCGACTGAACTGAAGTATCAACATTGACCAATTTTAAAGGAAAGTATGTATGTTAATACATTTTTGTCCTTTTATATTCTCTATTTTATGAAAGGAAAGTGAAAGTGTTAGTCGCTCAGTCGTGTCTGACTCTTTGTGACCCCATTGACTGTAGACTGCCAGACTCCTCTGTCCGTGGGATTTTCCAGGCAAGAATACTGGGCTAAATTGGTGTTTCTTTCCCCAGGGGATCTTCCCAACACAGGGATTGAACCCCTGGTTCCTGCATTGCAGGCAGAGTCTTTACTGTCTTAACCACCAGGGAAGCCCACATTTTTTTTTAAATGATATAGTTTTAGTAATTATTATGCTACTATTTGGAGATTTTGGAGAAGTGGAGCATGTGGAGAATGATATCAGGCAATTTTTGCTTTCAACCATAAAATATAATTTTAAAAGCACAAGAGTTATTGAATACTAAAAGAGATTTAAAAATAATGATAATCAATAACCATGGAAATAGGGAAAGCGTATATTAGAAAATAGATAAAGATCTACTATCTTTGCTCATTATGTTCAAAACAAAGAAAAAGAAGAGTCGTAGTAGGGGAAAACAAGGAATTCAAATAAAATCAGTAAAATAGATTTTCTTTTGTTATTATCCTAAGAGTGGCACTGAGGCTATTTATTTCCTTACTGTTTTTCAGACATAGTAAAATCCATTGACCTGTTTTTAAGTTCCCTATTTATTTCCTCTCTCAGCTCCCTTCTGCTACTGAGTTTATCTAATGAGTTTTCAAATTTTGGTTGTTCAGTTTTTCAGTTTTAAATTTGCATTGGTTCTTTCTTTTTTAATTCAAATTTATTTATCTATTTATTTATTTTTATTGGAATATAGTTGCTTTAAAATATTGTGTTAGTTTTTGCTGTACAGCATATTGAATCAATTATATGTATACATATCTCTACTCTTGTTAAGATTTTGTTTCCATTTAGGGCACCAGAGATCTTTAAATAGAGTTCCCTCTGCATATAGTAGGTTTTCATTAGTCATCTATTTTAAACATGTGCTTAGTTGCTTAATTGTATCCCACTCTTTGTGACCCCAAGGACTGTAGCCCACCAGGCTCCTCTGTCCATGAGGATTCTCCAGGCAAGAATGCTGGAGTGGGTTGCCATGCCTCCTCCAGAGGATCTTCCAGACCCAGGGAACCCTCTTTTTATTATATATATATATATATATATATATATATATATATATATATATATATATATATACACACACACACACATACATACATACATGCATACACATACAGGCTTCCCTGGTGGCCTCAGACTGTAAAGAATTTGCCTGCAATGTGGGAGACCTGGGTTCAATCCCTTGGTTGGGAAGATCTCATGGAGAAGAGAATGGCTACTCACTCCAGTATTCTGCGCTGGAGAATTCTATGGACTGCATAGTCCATGGGGTTGCAAAGAGTGGGGCACAACTGAACAACTTTCAGTTCAGTATATTCATGTCAATCCCAATCTCCCAATTCTTCCCACCTCCTTTCCCTGCTTGGTAACCATAAGTTTGTTTTCTACATATGTGACTATGTTTCTACATTGCCGATAAGTTCATCTGTGTTATTTCTCTAGATTCCACATATAATTGCTATAAACTGTGGTGTTGGAGAAGACTCTTGAGAGTTCCTTGGACTACAAGGAAATCAAACCAGTCCATCCTAAAGGAGTTCAGTCCTGGGTGTTCATTGGAAGGACTGATATTGAAGCTGAAACTCCAATACTTTGGCCACCTGATGCGAAGAGCTGACTCATTTGAAAAGACCCTGATGCTGGGAAAGATTGAGGGAAGGAGGACAAGGGGATGACAGAGGATGAGATGGTTGGATGGCGTCATTGATTCAATGGACACGGGTTTGGGTGGACTCCAAGAGTTGATGATGGACAGGGAGGCCTGGCATGCTGTGGTTCATGGGGTCACAAAGAGTCGGACATGACTGAGAGACTGAACTGAACTGACACAATATTTGTTTTTCTCTTTTTCATTTGTTTCGCTTAGTATGACAGTCTCTAGGTCTATCCAGGCCTCTGCATTTGACATTATTTTTTACTTTTTATGACTGAGTAATATTCTATTGTATAAATGTACCATATCTTCTTTATTCATTCCTCTGCTAGTGGACATTTAGGTTTATTCCATGTCCTGGCTATTGTATAAGTGCTGTAATGAACATCAGGATGCATGAATACTTTCAAATTATGGTTTTCTTTAGTTATATGCCTAGGATTGGGAATTCTGGGTCATATGGTAGCTCTATTTTTAGTTTTTTAAAGTAACTTCATGCTGTTTTTCATAATGGTTGTACCAATTTACATTCACACCAGCAGTATAGCAGGGTTCCCTTTTTTGTCCATGGTCTTCTGCCCATTTTTTAATCGGGTTGTAGACAGTAAAGTCTCTGCCTACAATGTGGGAGACCCAGATTCAATCCCTGGGTTGGGAAAATCTCCTGTAGAAGGAAATGGCAACCCACTCCAGTAAGTATTCTTGCCTGAGAAATCCCATGGGCAGAGAAGCCTGATAGGCTACAGCCTAGGGGGTTGCAAAGAGTTGGACATAACTGAATGACTTCACTTTCACTTTTTTGGTATTGAGCTGCATGAGCAATTTGTATATTTTGGAGAGTAAGCCCTTGTCAGTTGCTTCTTTTGCAAATATTTTCTGTCATTCTGAAGGTTGTCTTTTCTTTTTCTTTTTTTTTTTTTTAATGGTTTCGTTTGGTTTGCAAAAGCTTTTAATTAGGTCCCATTTATTTACTTATTTTTTTTTTTTTTTACTATAAGCAGTGGCTTAAAAAATATCTTGCTGTGATTTATGTCAGAGTGTTTTGCCTACATTTTCCTCTAAGAGTTTTATAGCATCTGGCCTTACATTTAGGTCTTTAATCCATTTTGAGTTTATTTTATGTATGGTGTTAGCAAACTAGATTCTTTTACATGTAGCTATCCAGTTTTTCCAGCACCCATTATTGAAGAAACTCTCTTTTCTCCATTATGTATTCTTGCCTCCTTTGTCAAAGATTGGGTGGACATAGGTGCATGGGTTTCTGTCTGGACTTTATCATGTTCAATTGATCTACATTTCTGTTTTTGTACCAGTACCATACTATTTTGATTATTGATGTTTTGCACTATAGTCTGAATTCAGAGAGCCTGAACCTCCAAGTCCATTCTTCTTTCTCAAGATTACTTTGCTATTTAGTGTCTTTTGTGTTTCCATACAAAATGTAATTTTTGTTGTTGTTCTGTGAAAAATGCTTTGATAATTTGACAGGGCAATCTGTAGAGTGCTTTGGGTAGTAGAGTCATTTTCACAATATTGATTCTTCTAATCCAAGAACATGGTGTATTTCTTTTCTGAGTACAAGTATGTTGCCTCCTTAGGTAGTTTTATTCCTAGGTATTTTATTCTTTTTTGTTGTGATGGTAAATAGAATTGTTTCCTTAGTCTTTTTGCCTGATAATTTATTGTTAGTATATAGGGATTATAAGATATTTCAGTGTATTAATTTTGTTTCCTGCAGCTCTACCAAATTCATTGATGAGTTTTAGCAGTTCTCTGGTAGCATTTTTAAGATTTTCTATGAATGCTATGTCATCTGAAAATAGTGGCAGTTTTATTTCTTCTTTTTCAGTCTGGATTCCTTTTATTTCTTTATCTTCTCTGAGTGCTGTGGCTAGGACTTCCAAAACTATGTTGAATAAGAATGGTGAGAGTGAACTTCCTTGTCTTGTTCCTTATCTTAGAGGAAATGTTTTCAGTTTTTCACCATAGAGTATGATGTTATCTGTAGGTTTGTGGTATATGGTCTTTATTTTGATGAAGTTTCCTGAAGGCCCACTTTCTAGAGAGTCTTTATCATAAATATGTGTTGAACTTCGTCAAAAGCTCTTTCTAAATCTACTGAGGTGATCATACAGTTTTTATTCTTTAATTTTTTAATGTAGTATATAATATTGATTGACTTGCATATATCGAATCATTGCATCCCTGGTTCTTTCATCTTCTATTTAATTCCTGAAATATTAAATTTTTTTTTCATTTATTTCAGGGGGGTTTGTAATCATATTGGGAACATTTTTATGATTAATGCTTTGACATTTTGTTGAATAATCCCAGCATCTGTGTCACCTCAGTATCGACATCTATTAATTACATTTCTTTCATGATTTAGATTTTCTTGATTCTTGGAGTAATGGGTAATTTGGGGTTGTATCTTGGACATTTTGAGTGTTATGTCATTAACAAGAGTCTGATTCACATTTGACTCTCTTTTTTTCTCTGATATTCAGTAGGTTAAAGTTCAAAACATACCACCTAACCTAGTTAGCAGGATGTGGTTGAAATGTCGACTTAGTTTTCAAGACCTTTGTAGTACTGTTCTGATCTCTTTCACGTATGTGCTACCTAGAGGCTAATCTAGAACCCAAGTGGGATTCCTTTCATTCAGTTATCAAATATTTTTCTCTTTTGTTTCTGTTTGCTTTCATGTGTGGATTGCTCTGAGGGTATGCCCAGAACTTGACCTGAAGACTTAAAATATCCTTGTCTTTAATTTCATTTCCCCTGAAATTTTCCCACTCCTCCATATTTTTTTTTAAGGGGGAAAAAAGTGCAGTGCCTCTTTTTTTCAGGGAAAGAAAGGTGAACAGAGCTCTTCTTACCACCTCTGTATCTGCAGTGACTGATATGGGAAAGGACATAGCTGACTCATTACTTCAGGATATGAGTAGATGACTGGTCTCTTCACCCAGTCTTTATGGTATTAGGAGTAATGTTCCCACCTTATTGCAGGGCAGAGATGAAATGCAAGTCTTTATCTATAGTTACTGTGATCAGGGTAGTCACATCAACTTGTTGTTACAGGGCAGGGATAGAAGACAGGACTTTGTTCAAATGGCTCTGCACTCAATACGGGAGGAGAGTCTTGCAAATTTTCAATACAGTGTTCACCTGAGATAAGTTCAAAATATTTCTGTTCTCCTAGACCACCATTTACTTTGTCATGTACAAAAAAAGGTCTTAATGACCTGGATAACCACGATGGTGTGATCACTCACCTAGTGCCAGACATCCTAGAGTCTGAAATGGGACTTAGGAAGCATTAGTATGAACAAAGCTAATGGAGGTGATGAAATTCCAGCTGAATTATTTCAAATCCTAAAAGATGATGCTGTGAAAGTGCTGCACTCACTATGCCAGGAAATTTGGAAGACACAGCACTGACCAAAGGACTGAAAAAGGTCAGTTTTCATTCCAACCCAAAGAAGGGCAATGCCAAAAAATGTTCCAACTATCATATAATTGTGCTCATTTCACATACTAGTAATATTATGCTCAAAATCCTTTAAGCTAGGCTTCATCAGTCTGTGAACCAAGAACTTCCAGATAATCAAGCTGGGTTTAGAGAAGCCAGAGAAACCCTGGAAATCAAATTGCCAACATTCATTACATTGTGGAGAAAGCAAGGAAATTCTAGAGAAACATCTACTTCTGCTTCACTGACTATGCTAATGCCTTTGACTGTGTGGATCACAGTAAACTGTGGAAAATTCTTGAAGAGATAAGAATAACAGACCATCTTACCTGTCTTCTGAGAAACCTATATGCAAGTCAAGAAGCAACAGTTAGAACTGGACATAGAGCAATGGACTGGTTCCAAATTGGGAAAGGAGTATGACAAGGCTGTATATTGTCACCCTAATTATTTAACTTATATGCAGAGTACATCATGTGAAATGTCAGGGTAACTAGCTGGAATTAAATTGCCAGGAGAAATATCAACAACCTCATATATGCAGATAGTACCACTCTAATGGAAGAAAGTGAGGAGGGACTAAAATCCTCTTAATGAGAGTGAAAAGCTGGCTTAGAACTCAACATTCAAAAAATGAAGATCATGGCATCCAGTCCCATCACTTCATGGCAAATAGATGAGGAAAAACTGGAAATAGTGACAGACTTCATTTTCTTGGGCTCCAAGATCACTGTGGAGGGTAACTTCAGCCATGAAATTAAAAAGATGCATTCTCCTTGGAAGAAAAGCTGTGGCAAACCTAGACAGCATATTTAAAAGCAGAGACATCCCTTTGTTGACAAACGTGTGTATAGTCAAAGTTATGGTTTTTCCAGTAGCCACGTATGGATGTGAGAGTCGGACCATAAACAAAGCTGAGCACCAAAGAATGATGCTTTTGAACTGTAGTTCTGGAGAAGACTCTTGAGAATCCCTTGGACTGCAAGGAGATCAAACCAGTCAATCCTAAAGGAAATCAATCCTGAATATTCATTGGAAGAACTGATGCTGAATCTGAAGCTCCAATACTTTAGCTGCCAATGCAAAGAGGTGACTCATTGAAAAAACCCTAATTCTGGGAAAGATTGAAGGCAGTAGGAGAAGGGGGTAGCAGATGATGAAGTGGTTAGATAGTATTAATGACTTACTGGACATGAATTTGAGCAAACCCTGAAAGATAGTGGAGGGCAGTGGTGTCTGGTGTGCTGTAGTCCATGGGGGTTGCAGAGTCAGACATGACTTAAAAACTGAATGGTAACAATCAACTAAAGAGACCAGTCTTTACTTGTTTGTTGGTTTATTAATTTTGTTTTGTCCATTGATGATTCTGGGTTGTGGACTTCTCCAGCACACAAAATGGAACATATCCAAAGAAGAAGGAAAATTTAGGAAATTACTGTTGAGTCATTACTCAAGTCATGTGGTTCATAGTAACAATATCTTTTCTTTATCTTTAGGAGTTGTTTATGAATTGCTCCATGAATTATTCTAGCGACTCTTAGTAAATGGGATGGAATGTGCTTACTCTGTTATTTCCAGGACTAAAACCAGGTTATTTTTGATATTTCCAAGAATTATTTTGGCTTGTTTGTCAAGGTATAAGCCAGAGGGAAAAATAGGTTGATGTAAGAGAGGGAAATGAGGGAAAAGAGTAGATAAACATGGCCATATTTGAGAAATTTTGCCTTTATGAGATGCAAAGAGACGAGATGGTAGTATAGGAATGCATAAGTTCATGGTAGGATTTTTTATCCCCAGAGGAGTCAACCAGTACATTTAATAATTATGAGAATTAGGCAAAATGGAATAAGAAGCAGAACCCAGGGGAAAAAAAAGGAGCTTTAAGTCAGGAAAAAGGCCACACTTCCTATTTTAACTGGAGTGCATAGAAACTATAACTCTCTTTGAAATCGATTGTATTTGGTTATAAGAAATTAAAATCTATAGCCTTCTCAGGCTAAGGGAAGTAAATTTGAATATTTTAAATATAGAAAGGCCTTTCAATATCTTATAAAGAGAAGTGGAGAACAATACAGAACTGACTAGGGAAATTAAGTTGAGTAAATTTGGAAATGTTTTCAAAAGTTTTGTTGATGTAATAGCATGTGGAATCTCAGGAGAATTGAAAAGGAAGTGACTGACAAGAGAGAATGACCAATATATAAAGTCATATAAATAGAAGGATCTAAACATTAGAGATCTCCATGTCATTGTGAAACAGATATAGTTAATATATGAAGGTCAGGAAGCAACAGTTAGAACTGGACATGGAACAATAGACTGGTTCCAAATAGGAAAAGGAGTACGTCAAGCTGTATATTGTCACACTACTTATCTAACTTCTGTGCAGAGTACATCATAAGAAACGCTGGACTGGAAGAAGCACAAGCTGGAATTAAGACTGCCAGGAGAAATATCAAGAACCTCAGATATGCAGATGATACCACCCTTATGGCAGAAAGTGAAGAGGAACTAAAAAGCCTCTTGATGAAAGTGAAAGAGGAGAGTGAAAAAGCTGGCTTAAATCTCAACATTCAGAAAACGAAGATCGTGGCATCCGGTCCCATTACTTCATGGCAAATACATGGGGAAACTGGAAACAGTGTCAGACTTCATTTTTGGGGGCTCCAAAATCACAGCAGATGGTGATTGCAGCCATGAAATTAAAAGACTCTTACTCCTTGGAAGGAAAGTTATGACCAACCTAGATAGCATATTAAAAAGCAGAGACATTACTTTGCCAACAAAGGTCTGTCTAGTCAAGGCTATTGTTTCTCCGGTAGGCATGTATGGATGTGAGAGTTGGAC
This sequence comes from Ovis aries, assembly GCF_016772045.2. Taxonomy (NCBI): domain Eukaryota; kingdom Metazoa; phylum Chordata; class Mammalia; order Artiodactyla; family Bovidae; genus Ovis; species Ovis aries. Next base: position 63,604,017 of record NC_056062.1, on the reverse strand, counting down.
TATAATGAAAGCTGAAGGCTGAAGAATTGATGCTTTTGAACTGTGGTGTTGGAGAAGACTCTTGAGAGTCCCTTGGACTGCAAGGAGATCCAACCAGTCCGTTCTAAAGGAGATCAGTCCTGGGTATTCATTGGAAGGACTGATGTTGAAGCTGAAACTCCAATACTTTGGCCACCTGATGCAAAGAGCTGACTCATTTGAAAAGACCCTGATGCTGGGAAAGATTGAGGACAGGAGGAAAAGGGGATGACAGAGGATGAAATGGTTGGATGGCATCATCGACTCGATGGCAATGGGTTTGGGTGGACTCCGGGAGTTGGTGAGGGACAGGGAGGCCTGGCGTGCTGCAGTTCATGGGGTCACAAAGAGCTGGACACAACTGAGTGACTGAACTGAACTGAATGATATAGTCTGTTGGGCAGCAAAAATATTGAACCAGTCAGTCTTAAAGGAAATCCACCCTAAATACACATTGGAAGGACTGATGCTGAAGCTGAAGTTCCAGTATTTTTTTCACATGCTGTGAATAGCTGACTTATTGGAATAGTATCTGATGCTGGGATAGATTTAGGGCAAGTGGAGAAGGGAGTGGCAAAGGATGAGATGGCTGGATGGCATCATTGATGCAATGGACATGAACTTGAGCAAACTCTGGGAGATGCTGAATGACAGGAAGGTCTGGTGCACTGCAGTCCATGGGGTTGCAAAGAGTTGGAAATGACTAGGCAACTGAACAGCAACGACAATGATACGGGGAAATTTATAGATCTTTTCTGTAGCTCAGATGGTAAGAAACTGCCTGCAATGCAGGAGACCTGGGTGTGATCCCTGGGTCAGGAAGATTCTCTGGAGAAGGGAAAGGCAATTCACTCCAGTATTCTTGCCTGGAGAATCCCATGGATAGAGGAGCCTTATTGGCTACAGTCTGTGGGGTTCCAAAGAGTTGGACATGACTGAGCAACTAGCCCACATACACTACATGGTGAACTTGCTAATGTTTTGGGCTTCCCTCGTATCTTAGTTGGTAAAGAATCTGCCTGCAATGCAGGAGACCTGGGTTTGATCCCTGTGTTGGGAAGATCACCTGGAGAAGAAAATGGCAACCCACTCCAGTATTCTTGCCTGGAAAATCCCATGGACAGAGGAGTCTGGTAGGCTATAGTCCATGGGATTGTAAGAGTCGGACATGATTTAGTGACTAAACCACCACCACCATGAATTTGTGGGTTGTCTCTCAATGGCAACAAGATATATAGTTTGATATGTACACACACACACACACACACACACACACACACACACACACACACACACACACACGTGTGTGTGTGTGAGAGAGAGAAAGAGAAGTAAGCGACCAAACTGAGATGGAGTGAAATCATGAGGCAGAAACCTATGACCGTGAGCCTAAGATGTTGTTTAGGAAATGATAAGGTCCCTAGTTTAAAGTGATTTGGGGCCTTAAGAAAATAGCTAGCTTCCATGAATGTCCGGGAAAGTGCTACTCTTCAAAGACATATCTGAAGATGAAGAATTTTTGTTATATACAGGTTGTTAAAACAGTGGCTCAAGAGGTTCAAGCAGAGCCTTGGGAGCCAGAGAGCTTGGACTTAAACTTGGCTAACTGTGTGACCATGGGCAAGCTAAATAACTTTATGATTTCTAGCTTATACATCTGCAAAATAAGGGTGCATTTGTGTCCATGCTAGACAATTAAACTAATGCAAGTGTGTCCTTTATTAAGTAATTGTCTCTCAGCTTTAAAGCCATCCTTCTTTGCTTTACAACAGTGGTTGGTTTCAGTAGCAGCTACTGATTTTTGTTTGCAGATTTTTTGGTATTTCTATAATCAGCCTCATGGGACCCATTGGAGATACCAGCACCAACTGGCTAGGCCCCTTTCTTAGAAGTATGATATCTATATCTATGTGATCATCTCCAATATTCAGAGGAAACACTCCCAGTTAGGCAGTAAACTCCAGAAGTATGGTCTCTGCTTTACTGGTTCCCAACTCTAAACTCTAAAGTCTAATAGTCCCAAATTTTGCTTTGTTTCCCTAAATCTTGGGTTCAAACTGCATTCTGCAATATCTTTGAATTGCCTTTCAGCATTCTAATTTCTTCAACACTGTGCAAACAATTATTAATCATCAATTATTTCTGTTGGCAGTGTGGTTTGTATTCTCCTGATTGCATGTTTATAGATACTACATAAAGATATTTGGCAAGAAACTTCTTAAAAATGTGAATTATTATTTTGTTTTTATGATAGCAGAAAGAGTTCAGGATCACTGAATACATGGGTGGTTGGGTTAAAGAGGAGGACAGATTAGCAGGAGAATGTGTGCATAGAAAGCAAAATCAGGGATATGTTTTGCAACCCCGTGGACTGTAGCCTGCTAGGCTCCTCTGTCCATGGGATTATTCCAGTAAGATTACTGGAATGGGTTGCCATTTCCTTCTCCAGGGGACCTTCCCAACCCAGGGATTAAATCTGTGTCTCCTGTGTCTCCTACATTGGCAGGATTCTTTACTGCTGAGCCACCAGGGAAGCCCCTTTTAACTCTTGTATGTTTCCTGTAAGAATAATATCAGGGATAGAATTTCTATGAGCCTAAAATCACTTTAAATTTGGCTTTACTTCTGAATATTAAAGAGTGTTCAGGAGGAGGGTCTAGTTGATAGGGACCTGGTATTTTGGTGGTGAGAACCTCTCCAGCTCTGCCCTAAGTAGTTAGTAGCTTTTCTTTAATTTTTTTAAGAAAGAACTACAAATGAAGAAGAAAAAGTGGTGTTTTTGACCAGTAAAATTTGATGCTCCAAAATGATTATATTCATTGGCAGCTAAGTTGTAGCACATTCCCTACATTTGAAGTAAACATGTAAACTGATATAGTCTTTCCAGAAAGCAGCGTGAAAATATGTATCAATAATTTAAAATATAAATATTTAATACTCAATAATTCTAGAAATTACTAGTTTTGTCTAAATGTAACTAGAGTTGTAGTCAAAATTTTGCATAAAATTGTGTTTAAATGACAATAATATCTGTATATGGCTTCCCTGATGGGAGACTCCAGTTCAATTCTTGGGTTAAGAAGATATACTGGAGGAGGGATAGGCCACTCACTCCAGTATTCTTGGGCTTCCCTTGTGGCTTATCTGGTAAAAATTCCACCTGCAATGTGGGTGACTGTGACAAGGAAGATTTGCAAATCTACATTCTGCCTATTAAAAAATATCTAAATAAATTATAAGGGACCTGTGTGGTGATGGAATGCTGTTCAGCTATAGAAATGATCATAGAGAAGGTCATGAACATTTTTTTCATGAGAAAAAGTTTAATTTCATCATAAGAGCACTTGGAGGGAGGTATATGTCTTTATCAGACACACATACTTTCCAGCATGTAAAAAAAAAAAAGGGAAGTTAAAAATAGTCATCTATGGACCTTGAGTATATGGAATTAAAGATTTTTTTTCCATTTTATTGGTTTCTTTCTTTTGTAAATGTTATATATTGAGCCATTATTACTTTTATGATCCCCAAAACAATAATGAATAAAAATTACATGTACATATGCATGACTCACTACTCAGCAAAAAACAATGAGAATTCTAGCTACAGATAATCTAACTTGTGGAAATATTGTAGGCTTAAAGTTGTGTAATATACTAGCTACTAATGCTGAATTTCTGAGTTTTCTCTAGTATATAGACATGATCAAATGAATTAGAAAATTTTATATCTGATTTACACGAGTAAAGAGAGAATCAAAGTCTATTTAGTTTTGTTATTTTTCATTTATCATTTATATTATAAAATTTATAGATGGTACTTAACCCAAATATGAGCAGTCATGATTATGGCAACAATAGGAAAATGAATAAAAATGGAGAATATATGATATTCCACTACTTATAAAATTCCTTACTTATACTGAAGTAAGTATATAACCTGAGATTGATTGTGTCTTTCATTGCATAGGGTAAAGAATCTATGAAACACTTGTCTGTCTCATCTTGTTTGGTCTAGTCAATATGCTTTTAGCTATGTCTGGATGGATTCTTTTACAGATAGAATATCAGTCCGATGAATTTGAAAACAATTTTTTCCCTTGCAACACTGTCAGATACAGTTTTTGCATGTTTTATATCTTGTGATTAATGTTCTATTGCTTTGAATCCTTTTTCTTGCTTGTTCTTGAATACATTCCAAAAAAATTAGTGTATCACTTTGTGTTTGTTTTCTTAGCTTTTTAAAAAAGTAAGAAATGAAATTTGGTTATTGTATAACAATTCCAAGGCCATAGATAGGATAAGGAATGAATTACTAAAACTATGATGAAGACATAAAAACACCTGCATAGATATGTATATTTTTATTTGTTTGTTTTTGTTTTCTCTCATAAAGACTTTCAGGGGAATTAAAGGGATAAATACAATAATATGAAGAAGCATAATTAGAAGCTGGAAACTATCTCAAACACTGGCACAAATAGATAGATATATCTGAATCTTTGTGGGTTGAAACTTTTAACTAGAATTCAATACTATCCATTATTCCAAAGGAGAGAATTTACAGAGAGGCAACACAAGAGTTTAAGATGTAAAGATGTCCGTATCTTGAGATAATAAACATAATAAAGGAGTTAAAATGGTAGAAATATTACTGTATTATATATGTTATTAAATGCCCAACTCAGAGAGATGAAATAATTACCACCATCAAAAAGCAGACTGTGACAATATTAGGGTCAAATGTATTAGTTACAAAAGTCCAGACTTAGTTGGATATCTGTTCTGTACTTCATGGGAATAAGAATACAGTGTATATATTTGTTTCATATATTATTGGCAGTTTCATTTTGGTGAAGGTCAGGGCAGTCAGAAATAGCAAACCAATTTTTATCTAATTCTGACAAATAGATCTTGGTTCATGAAGTAAAATAGTGGGGAACTTAATTGCATCACGAAATATTTATCAAAACAGGGTAAGATACAAGCACAACATGATGGGAAAAGCAGATTGTGCAAAGACCCGTTTTCAAATTCTAAAGAATGAAGTATTACTGTTGCTCAGGATGTGTTTTTGAATAAGAAATAAACATTTTAACTTATACAATGAGTTGTGAAACCTTAAAGAACATCTAAGAACATCTAACCTTAAAGAACTCCTGTGATGAAACTGAGGACCTCTGACTATTACAAACTTCGAAAAGTCATTTACAAAGAGGAATAAATGTCAGAGATTTTATCAGGAAGAATACAATGGAGTCACAGGGATACACATAAGCATCATCAAGAGAGCTAAAGCTAAAAGGCAATTAAAGCTCGCCATTTTTTTCCTCAAGGGAACTCAAGGTTCTTTAAACAACTTTTTGGTAAAGAAAAAAATTTAGCCATAAGAAATTAGAAATTTATTAATAGCATAAGATGTGTGGGGAAATGTATTATTTCTCCTCTTTTGGAAGATGATCAAGAAAATTTTAGATTCCTCCTTGATATGATGTGATTTACACTGCCTTCCTGTGAAAGGAATACACTTCTCAGTGATAGCAAGGCAGAGTGTGTCGTTTCTTCGACCAATGAACCACAATCAGAAGTGACACGGTACAGTGACTCTGAGCGGAAATTTTCAGGGCCATCACTTTGTTTACTCAGCTCTCTTTCTATGTTTCCTCTGCTCTAAGAAGAATTTGTTATATGTATAGAGTTCTCCTTCAGTTTGGATCCTGGAATGAAGACAGTAGAGGAGAGACAGACAAACAGCTAAGGCTGACAAACAATATGATGAAGGTAGAACCCCTGTTTTCATAAACTTGACTTGTGTTGCTGTTATTCAATAATATTATATTCATATAAAACTATATTATTATAAAACATATAATAACCTTTTTATTATTATGTTTTATGTATATATATATATATATATATATATACACACGTGTGTGTGCGTATATATACACATATATACAAATAATAGAAACAAAGTGAAGTGAAAGTAGCTCCAGGTGTGTCTGACTCTTTGCAACCCCATAGAGTATATGGTCCATGGAATTCTCCAGGCCAGAATACTGGAGTGGGCAGATGTTCCCTTCTCCAGGAGATCTTCCCAACCCAGGGATTGAATCCAGGTCTCCCTCATTGCAGGCAGATCCTTTACCAGCTGAGCCACCAGGGAAGCCCCAATAGAAATAAAAGAATCCATAAAATGTAATATTGTGTCTATCTTTATATTTTTACCACCATAATTGTTTCACTGAGAAAAAATAGATTATATATCCATATAAGAACAAAGAGACACTTGGTAAGTGAGAAGCTATTAAGAGAACATGTGGTTATTACCATTTCCTACCTTAGACAGGAGATAGCTATTTTAAGTTCTTTTGGTGAAAGAGAGAAAAGTGATGAAACCTGAAAGCTAGCATTAAAAGTATCTAGTTTGAATTTGTTTTTCAAAGGAGGTCTGGGTTATCCTTTAATTAAATACTGTGTAAAAAATTCTACACAACCTCATCATGGATGTCTGTGACTATTTCATAAAGAAACATGTAACAATAAAAAAGAGAGACCTAATAAATTCATAGAGAATTGTTAAGCCTGACGAAGGACAATTCTGTTAAGATGGAGCCATACCATTTGTGAATTAAAAAAAGGAAAAGCGAAAACCTGAAAAGTTTCTGAATTTCAACAAAGCAAATGGCCAAATTTTTATATGTGCAAATATATTTAAGTATCAGTTCAGTTCAGTTCAGTCACTCAGTCATGTCTGACTCTTTGCGACCCCATGAATCGCAGCACGCCAGGCCTCCCTGTCCATCACCAACTCCCGGAGTTCAATCAGACTCACGTCCATCGAGTCCATGATGCCATCCAGCCACCTCATCCTCTGTCGTCCCCTTTGCCTCCTGCTCCCAATCCCTCCCAGCATCAGGGTCTTTTCCAATGAGTCAACTCTTCTCATGAGGTGGCCAAAGTACTGGAGTTTCAGCTTTAGCATCAGTCCTTCCAAAGAAATCCCAGGGCTGATCTCCTTCAGAATGGATTGGTTGGATCTCTTCACAGTCCAAGGGACTCTCAAGAGTCTTCTCCAACACCACAGTTCAAAAGCATCAATTCTTCGGCACTCAGCCTTCTTCATAGTCCAACTCTCACATCCATACATGACTACTGGAAAAACCATAGCCTTGACTAGACGGACCTTAGTCGGCAAAGTAATGTCTCTGCTTTTGAATATTCTATCTAGGTAGCTTATAACTTTTCTTCCAAGGAGTAAGCGTCTTTTAATTTCATGGCTGCAGTCACCATCTGCAGTGATTTGGGAGCCCCCAAAAATAAAGTCTGAAACTGTTTCCACTGTTTCCCCATCTAATTCCTATGAAGTGATGGGACTAGATGCCATGATCTTTGTTTTCTGAATGCTGAGCTTTAGGCCAACTTTTTCACTCTCTTTCACTTTCATCAAGAGGCTTTTTAATTCCTCTTCACTTTCTGCCATAAGGGTGGTGTCATCTGCATGTCTGAGGTTATTGATATTTCTCCTGGCAATCTTGATTCCAGCTTGTGTTTCTTCCAATCCAGCATTTCTCATGATGTATTCTGCATATAAGTTAAATAAGCAGGGTGACAATATATTTAAGTATAAAATAACCTAAATCAAATAGCTTAAGTGTAAATTATTTAGTGACTTCCTAACCACTCAATAACCATACTCAAAGGCTGAGAGGTAAATATGCATATTGTTATTTAGATCTTAGCATAACACCCACCTTCTTAGAAAGGCCTTCCATAACCACCTAATCTAAAATTTCCTTCCTCATTAATTGACACATCACATTATTTACATATTTATTTATCTTTTTAAAATCAATTTTACTGAGTTATAACGCACGTGCTGTACAATTTATTCATTGATGCTCTAAAAATCAATGCTTTTTAGTATATTTACATATATGTGCTATCACCAGCATAGCCAAATTTTGGAATATTTCATTACCTGCCAAAGAAACCCTATGTTCTTCAGTTTTAACTCCCCTATCCCCATCATCTTGGGGATAAAGAGATAGTTTTACTTCTTCCTTTCCCATCTGGATGCCTCTTTTCTTTTTCCTGCCAAATTTTCCTAGCTGTAGCACTTAGTACAATATTCATAAAAGTGGCAAGAGCAGACATCCTTATCCTTTACTTATTTTAGGAAAAATGGATCTATTTTTTCACCATTGAGTAAGATGTTATCTATGAGATTTTCATACATGTTCTTTCTCAAGTTAAGGAAGTTCCTTTCTATTCTTAGTTTTGTTTAGTGTTTTTTTCATAAAAGGATTTTGATTTATGTCAAATGCTTTTTCAGTGTCTGTTGAGACAATCATGCATTTTTTTTCTTTTTAATTAAATGAATACTTTGCAGCTGTTAAACCAAGCTAACATTCCTGGGACCAAGCACTTGGTAATGATATATAATTCTTTTTATATGTTCATAAATTTACTTTGCTAGAATTTGGTCATGGATATTGTGCTCATATTCATAAAATATATTGTTTCCTGATTTTCTTTCTTTTTAAAATGTGGTAAGAACATTTAAAATGAGATTTACTTCTTAATGTAATTTTAAGTGCACACTACTTTATTGTTAACCAAAAACACAATGTTGTACAATATATCTTTAAGACTCACTCATCTTGCATAACAAACCCTACACTCAGTGAACAGCAACCCATCATGTACGTTTTCCCTAGCCCCTGACAACTACTGTTCTACTATCTGTTTCTATGAATTGGAACTTTAGATACTTCATATATGAAACATAGAACATTTGCCCTTCTATGACTGGCTTATTTTGTTAGCATAATGTCCTCCACACATTCATGCTGTCATATATGACAGTACTTACTTCTTTTTTTAAGACTGGAAAATATGCCATTGCATATGTGTGTATAAATATATACATTTATATTCACATTTTATTATTCATTCATCTGTTGATGTGCATTTAGGTTGTTTCCATATCTTGGCTATTGTGAATAGTATTGCACTTAATATTGGAGTGCAGATGTCTCTTCTCAATCCTAATTTCAATTTTTGGAATAAATACCCTAAATGTGATTGTTTGATCATGTGGTGGTTACATTATTTAATTTTTTGGTGGAAATTCCAGGTTGTTTTCCATAGGAGCTGCACCATTTCCCATCCTATTTTCAGGGCTAGTGTTGTTCTGTCATCCAGTTGTGTCCTACTCTTTGCTACGCCATGGACTGCAGCACGCTAGGCCTCTCTGTCCCTCACCATCTCCCAAAGTTTGCCCAAGTTTATGTCCATTGTATTGGTGATGCCATCCAGCCATCTCATCCTTGGATGCCTCACCACTTGCCTACTTATTTTAATTTGTGATAAAAATCCTGACAAGTATGAGGTTATAACTTAATGTGGCTTTAATTTTCATCTCCCTGATGATTAGTGATGTGGAACCTCTCTTCATATAGCTGCTGACAATTTGCAACAGGTGAGATGTCTACTAAAGCCCTTAGCCCATTTTTAAATTGGGTTATATATATATGTTTTTAAGTTGTTTGCATTCCTTACACACTTTGGATATTAACCCTTATCAAAAATGTTTTTGCAAATTTTTCCTCCCATTCTGTAGATTGTCTTTTCATCATTTTGATGCTGTGTAGAAGCTTTTTAGTTTGATATAGTATTACTTGGTTATTTTTGCTCTTGCCATTTCTACTTTCAGTTTCATTTCCAAGAAATCACTGACAAGATAAATGTCCTTAAATTTTCCCTATCTTTTCTTCTAGGATTTCTGCAATTTCAGGGCTTATAATTAAGTTTTTACTCCATTTTTAAGTTGTTTTTGTGTATGGTGTAATTAAGGGTCAAATTTCAATCTTTTGCATGTGGCTATTCAGTTTTCCCTCAACTGTGCTCTGAGAGAGTACCCCTTCCCAATTGTGTATACTTAATTCTCTTGCTGAAGATCAGGTGACTGCATATGTTTGAATATAATTCTGAGTTTTGAACTTGAGTTGAATATAATTCTGAATATAATAAAATAAATATAGTTTTGATTCTGTTGTATTAGTCTATGTGTCTATTTTTATGCCAGTACTATAGTGTTTCTTTTTATTACTGTACTTTTGTAATATATTTTGAAATTTAAAAAAAGTGATGTTTCTTGCTTTGTTGTTTTTTAAGATTACTTTGGTTACTTGAGGTCTTCTGTGAATTTTAGGATTATTTCCTCTATTTCAGCATGCTTATGTATTTATTCTGGCCTTTTTCTCTATGTAGTTAGCTACAATATATAGTGATTTTGCTCATCTAGTTTAACATTGTGTTCTTAGTACCAAGTACAGTGCTAGGAAAATAGTGTGTTTCTCAAAAATACTTAGTGAATAGCATTGAATAGGAGGAAGGGAAACAAGAAGGGGAAGAAGGAAGGAAGAGAGAGAGGATCAATATACAGAAAGTCTCTGGTTAGCTTTGCTGGTAAAGATGAATATGATGATGAAGAAAATGGTGACAAAGGCAACAAACAGTGGTGAGTAAATCTTAAAAAGAGCTAGACATGATCATAAATTCTAGAATGCCAATGCTATATAACAAGTGATATTCTGATTCATTTGTATTGTTGGTTTAGTTAATGCTTATTGAACACAATGTGGGGTTCCCTGGTGGCTCAGTGATAAAGAATTTACCTGCCAATGCAGGAGATGCGGGTTTGATCCCTGGGTCAGGGAGATGCCCTGGAGAAGGAAATAGCAACCCTCTCTAGTATTCCTGCCTGGGAAATCCCATGGACAGAGGAATCTCATGGGTTACAGTCCATGGGTCACAAGAGTAAGATATGATTAGCGACCAACCCACTCTTTTTCTTTAAAAGCATTTAGTAAATTTGTCACTAGGCTAATTAGCCCATGTTTCTGAATTACTCAGTGTACTGCATGTGTGGTTTACTAGGCCTAATAGTGTAAATTGTTTTAATTATGACTACTTTAATTTTTTTGACTGGCATATGATATTAAAGTTAAACATATTTTACAATATTTAAATTTGTTCTAAAACATCAATGTTTGGCTAATTTTCTTATTCAAAACATCCCATTATGCTCTAATAGTAAAATGTGTGTTTTACACGTAATGCTTAATTTTTAACATGTTTTTACTTTGATTCAAAATATATGAAAAATTCCTGAGATCATTCCTCTAGCATAATAAAAATTTCAGTTCAGTTCAGTTGCTCAGTTGGGTCTGACTCTTTGCAACCCCATGAATTGCAGCGCGCCAGGCCTCCCTGTCCATCACCAACTCCTGGAACCTACACAAACTCATGCTCATTGAGTCAGTGATGCCATCTGACCATCTTATCCTCTGTCATCCCCTTCTCCTGGCCTCAATCTTTCCCAGCATCAGCATCCCAACATTCAAATGAGTCAGCTCTTAGCATCAGGTGGACAAATTATTAGAGTTTCAGCTTTAACATCAGTCCTTCCAATGAACACCCAGGACTGATCTCCTTTAGGATGGACTGGTTGGATCTCCTTGCAGTCCAAGGGACTCTCAAGAGTCTTCTCCAACTCACAGTTCAAAAGCGTCAATTCTTTGGCACTCAGCTTTCTTTATAGTCCAAATCTCACATCCATACATAACTACTGGATAAACCATAGCTTTGACTAGACTAACCTTTGTTGGCAAAGTAATATCTCTGCTTTTTAATATGCTGTCTAGGTTGGTCAATAAAAATTTAGGCATTTCTTTATTTCAAATAATGAATGCTTTATATAAGGCAAGACAACTTCAAAGCTTGTTGGTTATATTTTAGAGCCATATCTTAATGGAATAAGAAACACATGCAAAAGAAAAAAAAAAGGTTCACAGTGAGTATAAACATAACCTCTTTAGAATAAATAGTTCAGTCTAAGACATAGATGTTTTATCAATGGCTGTAATTGGAAGAAAGGAGGTTTGCAACCACTCAAAATAAAATATAATGGCTTGTGTCAGAGTGTTATGAAATATATTCTTTTTAAGAGCAGAGGGGGGCAAAAGAATGAAAAACATGATGGACCTTGAATAACAGCTCAACAGTAATGCTGTATAATTGCTTTTCATCCTTTCTATCAGCAGTGAAGCTTTAAAACATTGATCAAAGATGATGACTATCACAAAGTGCTTAAAGTGCAGCACATTGTTAAATTTCCTCAGCTTCAGAAATAATTATAGCATGAGCAAGCATAAAAATGGTTCCCCCACCTTCACCCACCTTCTTCAAATGATTTTCCAGCCAAGGTAGATGGGATTAAAAGAAATCTGACATGAATGAGCTACATTAGAACATCAATGTCAAAAGATATATCAGAGGCACTTTGCCTCAAAAGAATAAAAATACCGTGAACGTTTCACATTAGTGCACACCAGAATTCAGTCACCGTTCTTACTGACAAACACAGTGTTGAAATAAAGGACACAAGACATACCCTATGCATAAGAAAGTGCAACACAGAATGAAAAGTGTTCATTGATGAGATAAGGATAGCTCTTGTCTGCTAAGACTTTACAGCTAAAGAAATGATGGAGAAAGAAGCTTTTAACCCATTTATGAGAGTAATAGATAGAGGACTTCTTTCCAAAAATTTAGTAGTTTAGTAATTTAGATTAACATCTTAAAATTATGCTTTCATTAGAATTTAGCTATATTAATTCATTCATTTGAAAGTGTAAAAGTGTTAGTCACTCAGTCATGTCCCACTCTTTGCAACCCCATGGTCTGTAGGCCACCAGGCTCCTCTGCCCATGGGATTTCTTAGACAAGAATACCAGAATGGGTAGACATTCCCTTACATGGGGGAGCTTCCCAACCCAGGGATCAAACCTGGGCCTCCTGCACTGCAGGCAGATACTTTGCCATCTGAGCTAATTCATTTAATACATTTAAAACGAATGATTGAAGTCATAGTAAGTGCCAGGCATCCTGCAGAAAACATAGATGTGGTGCTGTTACAACAGCTGTACACGGGGCTCCTTGCCACACTCTTTCAACTCATCTGATTTCAGCACAGGCATTCGGGCTAGATAGTCACACCTCTCTGCCCACTTCTTACACAAAGTGCTCACTTGGATGTCTCCACTACAGGATGTCACTCAGTTACAACAAGAGAAATTAGGAACTAAGGGGAATGAAGTGCTCTTCAAGGGAGTCTTAACCAGAGGTATGAGGGATAGATGTTACATATCCAGTGTTATTTGGAAGGAAAAATTAAGATCCATTCAGCATAGTTTCTCATATGATTCCCTGGGAGTGGATTTAGCTCATGTTCACAACACTAACCAGATCATTAAGTGTTCAAGGACTGGCTTTGTTTTTCACCTGCCCAGTTTTCCCATTCTCTCCATTTTGTTACTCCATTCCCCCCCACCCCCAACCCAATCCTACATGTTTCCAAGTGCTTGTTTCAGGACTTGCTCTCAGGAAGGAACCTAAACCAAAGCAGTTGACTCTCCAAGTAGCAGTAGAGAATAGTCTCTTTTGATAGGATTCTGAAATTGGTTCCCTCATAGTTCCCATGGCAAAAAGAACCCTATTGATGGTGATAAATGGTAAATGAAATGCTGAAAACTCCTTGCTTTCTTGCTTGCTTTACCACTACCATCTTAGAGACTCAGTTGTGGAGAGCTGAATGAGAATCAGGTGGAGGGAAGCACACAGGTGTATGTAGTAGCTCTAACACTTGAATGTGAAGAGGGCAAGCCCTTTAAAAGGTTTGTGAAGGCGGCTTATGCTTTTCAGTTGTTCCAGAAGACCTGAGGTAGAAGAACGGTGGGCCCTGTTCAGCTGGTTATCAGCTCAGAACATGCTAGACAATTATGAAGGCTTCTTGCACTATGTATTACCTACAACTAGAGGACAGATAACACTGAAAAAACAGGTTCAGGATTTAATTGCAAGTGTTGAACAATTTGGAGAAGGCAATGGCAACCCACTCCAGTACTCTTGCCTGGAAAATGCCATGGACAGAGGAGCCTGGTAGGCTGCAGTCCATGGGGTCGCGACGAGTCGGACAGGACTGAGCAGCTTCAATTTCACTTTTCACTTTCATGCATTGGAGAAGAAAATGGCAGCCCACTCCAGTGTTCTTACCTGGAGAATCCCAGGGATGGCAGACCCTGGCAGGCTGCCGTCTATGGGGTCACACAGAGTCGGACACGACTGAGGCAACTTAGCAGCAGCAGTTGAACAATTACAAAATACATAGACCGCTGAGCTTCTGGGCATTTCCTGACATGAGCATTGTGATAGTGAAAAAGCAAGGCCCTGAGGATTCAGATGACTGGGAAAAATGGACCACAGAATTTCCACCTCCAGACTTTCCTAATATTTCTGGACTTTAAGAGCAGTGTCTTCTGTTGACTGTGGACAATGTGAATAAGTTACCTGAGGTGAGTGCCTTGAAATACGTTTTGTTTTCACCTTAAGGTCATCTGCATCTGCAATATTTGACTCAAATCTGTAAATATTATCAACTTTTAGTGTAATCCAAGAAAGGAAATATAGTCTCTGTTACTAGTAAGATATCAGGCAAGTTTTAAGACTGTGCTAATAGTTTAATACACACTAACAGAAACTCAGAAATATATCTAGGAGTGGATATGATAATATTTTATTGGATAATATATATAATATATAGAATAATATAAGGCAGGAGAAGTATGGCTTTATCTACCTGAAGGCATATTTTAGTGACATAAAAACACATTTATTTAGTAACATAAAATACATTCTATGTGAACACTTGGAGCTGGTTTTAATATGATGCTGGAAGGACTACTTAAAGCTTGAATGCAGTAGTGGTTTACAACAAATGATGTGGCGATGTCAGAATTGCTTTAGCAAAGTTCTAAGGAAGAGGTCAAAGTAGTGGGCCTGAGAAAAGAGGTTTATTACTTGAGACTGGAATTCTCTTAGCCTTTGTCTTTTAGAAGGCCCAGAGAACACCAAAGTGATATGCAGTGCAACAGAGAGGTATTGGAGAAAGTTAATGGCTGTTTTCTTTGGGCCAGAACTAACAGTGAGTGACACTTCTGTATTTCTTGTCGTGATAGAGTCCCTGCCTAATAGAACACAGGTGATGACACTTAAAGGCAAGACACACATAATAGTAATAATGAAAATAAAGCATTATGGTAGAGTATCTTTACTCAAAGCAATCTGTGGCTTTGGCTATAGGACAATAGTGGTCCAACATGGAAGAGAACTAGACAATAGAACAAGCTATCACTAGCCTTATTTAGCCAGAATAAGTTGATACTGGTTGTCTCTATGGAAATTTGTGATCACTTGCTCAGTTTCCAGAGTTGAACCATTTCGACCCAGGTTCACTGATAAAAGATAAGTCTAGACACTTGTGACGAGGGATCCTGAAATGGTATTATTAATACATGTATACGATGTTAGTATTTCCCCAGTACTTCTGTAATTGTTTAAAAGAGTAATGGCTCCTTTGGGAAAGGAGAATTCCTTTGGATTGTTAAATATAGGATCTGATCGAACACTGATATCAGTGGCATCTAAAAGCAATCACCATATCTGTTTAAAGTTGGATCTTATAAAGACCAGGTACTCTCTAGAGTTCTAATCCAAGTCCGTAAAATACACAGACACAATCTGTGGTTTTTATTGTGTTGGACATACTTGGCAGCTGGCATTACTTTAAACATTGATTACCTGGACTTAGAACCATGATAGAAGAGGCCTTGAAATTACCTATTCCTGGCTGAACAAGTAAATCAGAGGCAATAAAAGACCTTGAGTAGAACTGCGGGTATTAATGTTGTTCTCAAAAACAGAAAGAAGATATAGTAGACTCTATCCCATTTCAATTTATCTCTTTGACCCCTTCAAAACTCAGATGAATTGCAGCTAATGACACTGTACTATGTAATCTTAGCAAGTGGTTGCCTCCATCACAGTCATTGTGCTTAATGCGGCAAATTTACCAGAAGGAATCAATATATGGCCTCTGGCATGCTGTATGCTTTATTGATTTAGAAAATATGTAAGTAAGAGAATCAAATGTAGTTAGCTGTTACATGAGAAGAACAGCAGTAGCCTAGAGATGTCTACCACTATAGGAGAATTGAAGTGTGGGATGCTAAATTTGGGGAATTTGTGAATGCCATATGCAAATCCAATCTTACCATTTCTATGTGACATAACATTATATTGGAGACCCTAGTCAGCACAAATTGGAAAAAAAAAGTAGTTAAACAGCCGTTATTCACAGAAAATAAAATCATATGCATGGAAGATCTAAGGAATCTACAGAAAGATCTGCAGAAAGTAGATTTAGCAAAGTCAATGGATACAGTAATATTTAGAAATCATTTATGTTTTTATATACTAGAAATACACAATTGGGTAATGAAATAAAAAAGCAATATCAATGGATAAAATATCAAAATATTGAATATATAATAATACATTTAGCAAAACATTTGAAGAACCAGTACAAAGAACGCTATAAAACTTTGCAAAGAGAGAGTGGAGTTATGCATGTGAATTCGATAACACAATAATTTTAAGTTATTTTCTGCAATTAATCTTTACAGTTCAAAATTTCAATTAAAATAGGATTTTTCAGCAAAATCGACAAGTTGGTACAAAATTTATACAAATATGCTTTGGACCTAGAGTAGCCAAAATGATTAGAAAAAATAACAAATTTTGTACTTACACTACCTTAATTTATGTTCCAACTCAAATGTTTGTCGACAGCTGAACTGATAAACATTTAGGTGTATAGGTTAAAAAAAAAGAAAATGTTAATGAAGAACAACAAATACTGATACAGCTGACAATGGAGATAAATCTCAGAAATATCCTTACATAAAGAAGTCAAATGCAAATTTGCACTACTGTATTCATTTAAATTAAGTGATTGATATTTAAAATCTTAGAAAAAAGAGAATATAAGGATAGAAAGGAAAAGAGTGGTTTCCTGGTGACTGACTAAAATAAGACACAAGAGAAATTTGGAGGAATGGAAATGCATACATGAGTATACATTTGTGATAATTCCTTGAGCTATATACTGAAATCACTATTAGTCTATATAAGTCATACCTCAAAGCTTATTTATAATAAATGGTTTAACAAATGAAAATTTACAAAACTCAAGCAGGAAACAGAATAATTCATTAATTGGGTTTTGTGAAATAATGGAAAAATTTGACAATGGGTATTATGATAGTTACTTATGATACTTGAAATCCATTTGAAATATTAACTATTGTTACCTTTCATCTGAAAATGTGATTTAGCACTTTCAATTTCCTTTTCCTACTATTGAAATCGCAAACCGCCCAATTATGTTTTGTATAAAGACACACTCTCCCTTTTCCAGTGAATAATATTTTATAAAAATAGAAATAAATACAGTGAAGTAGAATAAAGGATGCCTCAACTTTTAGTTATATATATTCTTAAATTTGTTAGGCAACTTAATGGCTACTTAAATTACAACTTATGCAACTTAAAAATGATTAATTAAAATAACTTACATTAATTTATTCTTTATACAATGTATGAACTTAATCATTAGATGGTGCAAATCAGAGTGTAGGCAAATATGCATCAGAGTATGAAAACAAAATTCTAAAGCTTGCAAATTGAATGAGATATTATTAAAGTGTACCTATAAAGATAAAACATAATACATTATATTGTACCTTGCATAAAGAAAAGTTGTTGAAATCATAGCATAGGGTTGTCAGAATGCAATATAGAACAAGTATTAACAATCAGATTATCTCCTCCAGCACAACATGAAACTAGTTAGAGCTCACCTTTATCTATTCCACAACAATCAGGTGGACCAGGAAAATCATTTGATGGACTGCTTATTGCCATGCCTTTAGAGTTTGTCTGGAACTTGCTTGTTTCCTAAATGTTAGTTCAGTTTGGTGTTCTTCCAATAAGTCCTTTTTTTGGCTTAAACTGGTTTCTGGCGGGTGCATTTGCACATCTCTTTACTAGATTACAGAATATTTAGGAAGCAGAAAACAATTATATTTATCAGCTTATTCCCAATGATACAGTATAGGCTTAGTGACTAATGCATGGCTTAAACTCAATAAATGTTTGATGGATAAACACATAAACAAATATAAGGACAGTATAGATAGTATATTTTTGTGAAACGGTAAATTGTACTGTGTAGTTGTATTGTGAACACATTAAAAGGAATAATGAGATATAAGAATTGGAATTGTTGGTAATAATCAATGTGTAGACAGATTTAAAAAGCCAGATTGAGTTTGTGTTTGATTTGTTGGCAAGGTAATAATAATGAATTAATTACTATTTTAAAATAAATACATGAGAAGTAGTATATAGTATAAATTTGAGAGATATTTTTATGGGGAAAATGACAGCTTTGGTTTTGGTTACTGTTTTTCAATCAGTTGTCTCAACATGCTGTTGAGGATGATACATTTGTTAAAAAGATAAAGAGGCAAGAGTTGAACTAACACACTTGGAAAGAGATAGTCAAAATCGAGTTTATTTGGAATTAGCAACAAGGAAATCATAGAATATTTATGGGTTTTCCATTGTCTATACATAACAAGGAAAAAAATCTATTGCTTTTGATGAGAAGTAAAAAGAAACAGAACTAGTATAAGTGTAATTCTGAATTAGATGTTTGATCATATCACTCCTTCAATACATAGTATTTAGTGTTTTACCAACAAATGCATAATTAAATTCTATTGTCATGACATTGGAAACTCATTTCCTTAAATTCTCACACACTCACCTATTTCTCAGTCTTACAAAACCCATGAGCTTCTATCAATCAACTTTTTCAGTTTTCTTAACCTGTTTTGATAGATGGGACTACTCAGATTCATTATTTCATGAGTTTCCTGTTCAATTTCATCTAGAATGTTCAGTGTATGAGGATAGATTTGTTCACAGTATTTCCTTGCTATTCTTTAATGGCTGTGGGACCAGTAGTGATGTTCTCTTTTTTGTTTCTGATATTTTAAATTCCCTCTGACTTGTAAATTATTTAGGGATTGTTGATACTTAGGCATTTTACAACTTTGTTAATGATTTCTAGTTTAAATCTATTTAGTCTGAGAACAAATGTTTTGTGGTTTCTTTTTTTTTCCATTTCTTGGACTTTACTTCCTGCTTGCACTGAGCATATAGTTCAGTCAAAAGTGGTCTGTTCTGTTCATGCCCTTCCTTGGCCACAGGTATGACTTTGTAAAGTCTTGAATATATACAGGCACTTTTGGATGCCTTAATGCCCTAAAGAAACTCTCTCCTAAGCTCTTCCTCCCAGGCTTCAGGCTCTCTCTTGTACGTCACAACTGTCTTCTTTCTCCCCAGGTAACCTTGGGCATTTTGCTTGCCTAACAATGTGTT
The DNA here is from genome assembly GCF_016772045.2 of Ovis aries. Taxonomy (NCBI): domain Eukaryota; kingdom Metazoa; phylum Chordata; class Mammalia; order Artiodactyla; family Bovidae; genus Ovis; species Ovis aries. The sequence continues at coordinate 63,584,587 of NC_056062.1, read as the reverse complement.
TGAACAATTTTGCTACTTTTCCACCCTGGTGAGTTCCAAATTAGGAAAGACAGAGATGTGTTTCTTGTCTCATTCTTGAGGCTATTTCCAAGACAATTTAGAGGAGACAAACCCAATAATCTATAATAAGGTCTGCTCTGCTCCCTCTAGAACCAGTTACTAGGGTCACACAGTTACTAGGCAACACAAACTGTTTAAGATTGCTGCCAAACCATGTAGAGGTAAGGAACATGGAAAAGTTAAAAATACCGCAAAATTTTCCTACCATTTTTAAGTTACATATTTTTTGAATCGTCGTGTGCATGGTTACTGTAAAGCCTTGACTTATTTCGAGAGTTTTGAATAAATTGGTTCATTTAAAGTGACTATTGATATGTTTGGAGTAGAATCTACAATTTCTTTAGTTTTCTATTTCATTTGTTCTTTAGCATATATATATATATATGATGCCTCCATCTAATCTAATTTTTCTATACTTTATAATTCAGTTTTAATTCTGTTTTGAAAAATTCTAAGTTTTAGTGCTTGCCTTAAGGTTAATAATATGCATCTCAAAATATTCTCATTATATTTACAAAATGCTGTGTCGTTTCATGTGTAGTGTAAAGACTTTCTAATGTACTTTCCCAATTCCTTTCTCTTATTCCTGTTACCATTATTATTATACATTTCATTTACAAATGTTATAAAAACAGTGCACTGTTACTATCTTATGATTTAAACAACTATATTTGGATAATTTAAGAAAAAATGCTTTATTTATTACTATTTCTAACTTTGTAGATCTGAGTTTCTAAACTGTGTCTTATTACTTTCTGATCATTTATTGTATCATCTGGAAATCAATTTTTAATTTTTGTCTGAGAAAGTATTTGTTCTTTCTTTTGTTAAGCATATTTTCTTCTGAAATGAGTTATAATTGAGTTACACTAAACTGCACATATTTAAAGTGTGCAATTTGATTGTTTTATATATGGTGGTACTTATGAAAACATCACCACATTCTTATGTTTCTTAATTTTATAGTTTTCATTTCTCTCTTTTGCATTTTATTTGCGCTTTATTTGTAGAAGAAATCAAGTGGTTTACTATGCAGTTTCTCACATTTTGTCTTTTGCTAACTATGGGTGCTATTGTGGTAGTTAACATATGGCTTTTGTATTTTGTATTCCCTTAAATTGACCCTTGAAACTAGATGTTCTGTTGGATTCAGTCTTAACTTTTTTGAGGAAGTGGACAAGGCTACTACATAGATGGATTGTCCTCTTCTAATAGTAGTTTATGTAGTGAGGTTTCGCCAAGTGTTGACATTCTCAATATCTGATCAATGTTTATTCTAAGTATATATTTCTGGAAGAATAAAATTTTTATTTCAGAAGAATAAAATTATTATTTCAGAATTTTTTTAGTTGTCACCCCATTTTCTACTGGTTTCCTTAGTTTTTGATGAGAGGGTGTGTTGTAATTTTGGCCTTTTTTGTGTGTGTGTATGTGTGTGTGTAAGAAATTTGTCCATTTTTCCTCTTACGATTTTCAAGATTTTCTCTTTGTGCTTTTCAGTAGTTGAAATATAAGACATCTGCGCATTCTCATTGTCCCATTTTACATAAGGGACTTGAACATTTGAAGATTTTGATATCCAGGGTCACGCTGTAACCATACCTTGTGGACAGTGAGGGGTGACTGTATATATAGATGCTTTTTTAGTTTTGCTTGGCTGTGTGTGTATATTTTATAATATTTGGATCTGTGCTTTTTGTACCTGGAACAAATTTTGAAAAAATTCACATTCTTCTTCAAATATGTATTTTGCCCTATTGTCTTTCTTCAATTAAATGTATATTTGATATTTTCATGTTATTCCACAACTGTTAGATGCTCTGTAATGCTTTTATGTTTTTCACTTTTCAACTCAGTTTTGGTAATATCTATTGACTTCAAATTCTCTGATTTTTTTTCCTTATCTATGTCATCTACTGATTCTTCATCTCATCTTTGTTACTGTATTTTCTTTAATTCTAGCATCTCCATTTGATTTTTTTCTCATAACTTTTCTTTCTCTGCTGAAACTACTTATCTGATCATTCATGTTATCCACTTTTTTCCCCCACTAAAAGCTTTAATATGTCAAACATATTTACATAAAATTTACTATCAAATAGTTGCACTTCCCAGGTGGCACAGTGGTAAACAATCTACCTGCTAATACAGGAGACACAAGTTTGATGTCTGATCCGTGGGTGAGGAAGATCCCTGGAATAGGAAATGGCAAAAGCCACTCCAATATTCTTGCCTGGAAAATTCCACAGACAGAGGATCCTGGCAGGGTTCAGCCCATGGGTTCTCAAAGAGTTGGACATGACTGAACAACATGCATGTCTAATAGTTACAACATCTTTATAATAGTTAAAGCTAGCTCCAATGATTACTTTGTCCCTTGAGACTGTTAAATCTTTTTGCATCTTTGTTGAAAGTTGGGCATGTTGTGTAGGATGCTAGATACTGTGATAGATGATTTTTAAAAGTTATCTCATCAAAGTCTTCATTGTGTGGGTTTATGTTAATCTAGTCAGGTGCTGGGCTGATTTTGAACTTACTTCTAAAGTGCACCAAAGACTTCGAGTGATAAGTTTTTTAGTGGCAACTCGTTTTTAAGGAGTAGTCTAAATTTGCTAGAGAATTTTTCTGAGGTCTGATGTTTGGCTTTAGGTCTGTCAATCTGCTTGATTTAGAGTGTTTTGTGAACCTTAGGGAAATGTCTGTCTTTTGTTTTCCCAGTTGTGCTATACTATTATTTGTACTTGATTCTTTTAGCATGACAGAAGGAGACACAATGGGGTGTTATTTGATTGTACTGATTAAGCCTCCATTTTAGGTAGGCACTGTGAACTTGATTCTTGGAAATGTGGTGTTTACAGATATTGCTACCTCTGTCTAAATGTAACATTAAGCCTAGCATGTATTCCTGCCCGTTCCTGATGTGTAGTTTTCTTTTTGTCTTCTATTTCCACTTTCCCAGAAGCAGTTTTTAACTCCTCTTGCAGGCTAAGGGTTTTGTAACAAAGGGAAGATAAGAAGATGAGTCTGGGTAAGGGGTCAGCAATGTCTGCTGCTATGGAAACTGTCAGGAATTTTTTTTTTTTTTTGACCTTGCTGGAGTCTGCTAGGGTCCAGAAGGAAAAGCCCACAAAAGGGCATCATCTTAATATGTCTGCATCACATATGGGCTTTACCATCTCAAGCTAGCCCACACTAGAGCCTTAGCAATTTAAGAATCACTAAGCTGACTCATCTTACTGGTTCATATGGCATTTGGCAACTTCTATTCCAGGTACTGTTCATGGGGTTCTCAAGGCAAGAATACTGAAGTGGTTTGCCATTCCCTTCTCCAGTGGACCACATTGCTCAACATTCAGAAAATGAAGATCATGGCATCTGGTCCCATCACTTCATGGGAAATAGATGGAGAAACAGTGGAAACAGTATCAGACTTTATTTTTGGGGGCTCCAGAATCACTGCAGATGGTGACTGCAGCCATGAAATTAAAAGAGTCTTACTCCTTGGAAGAAAAGTTATGATCAACCTAGACAGCATATTAAAAAGCAGAGACATTACTTTGTTGACTAAGGTCCATCTAGTCAAGGCTATGGTTTTTCCAGTGGTCATGTATGGATGTGAGAGTTGGACTATGAAGAAGGCTGAGTGCAGAAGAATTGATGCTTTTGAACTGTGGTGTTGGAGAAGACTCTTGAGAGTCCCTTGGACTGCAAGGAGATCCATCCAGTCCATTCTAAAGGAGATCAGCCCTGGGATTTCTTTGGAAGGAATGATGCTAAAGCTGAAACTCCAGTACTTTTGCCACCTCATGCGAAGAGTTGACTCATTGGAAAAGACTCTGATGCTGGGAGGGATTGGGGGCAGGAGGAGAAAGGGACGACCAAGGATGAGATGGCTGGATGGCATCACTGACTTGATGGATGTGAGTCTGAGTGAACTCCAGGAGTTGGTGACAGACAGGGAGGCCTGGCATGCTGTGATTCATGGGGTTGCAAAGAGTCTGACACAACTGAGCGACTGACTGAACTGACCTGATTCCAGGTAAGCAAAAGCCTAAATCCAGTTTCTCTCTTCTGTTACCTGTTTCTCTTTAGATTTGGAGTTAGTTGTTTGCCTTGCAATTTCAATTTCCTCATGTAAATTAATTGTAGACTTCAGTTGTTATTCCTACGAGTGTAGAAATGCTACTCTCCAGCTCTCAATATCTCAAACTAAAATTATCCTATGGAACTGTTTTGAACATAAATTTTATAGGAAGCTGTGTGTAGAGTTGAAAATGCTTATATTTTAGACTTCACATAGTTGATTCATGTAACCAACTCTTCCTTTACATGTACCATTATCTCTGTATAGATAATGACCTCTGATAAACACCAAGAAGAAACTGATACTAACTTTGTAGAGCTAGTATGAGACTTAAATGACTATGAGGAATATGAAAAGTCTAGGGCAAATAAAGCACTTATTAAATATTTTTGTTATTTTGTTTAATTATTAAGTTTTATTGGACTGTAGTTGACTTGAAATATTGTGTTTCAGATGTACAGAACAGTAATTCAGTTATACATAAACATATATCCATTCTTTTTCAGATTCTTTTCCCACATACAGAATATTGAGTAGAATTCCATGTTACAGAGCAGGTCATTGTTGTATATCTATTTTATGTGTGAAAGTGAAGTTGCTCAGTCGTGTCTGACTCTTTGTGACCCATAGACTGTAGCCCACCATACTACTCTGTCCATGGGATTCTCCAGGCAAGAATACTGGAGTGGGAGCGTGTATATCAATCACAAACTCCCAGTTTCTCACCCCCAACACACACACACACACACACACACACACACACACACACACACACACACTTCTCCTTTGGTAACAAGTTTGTTTTAGAAATCTAAGTAGATTTTCTATTTTGTAAATAAGTTTATTAATACCATTTAAAGAATTAGATTCCACATGTAAGTAATATCATACAGTTAGTCTTTGTCTGACTTACTTCACTGAGTATGATAATCTCTAGGGCCATCCAATTGCTGCAGATAACATTTTATTCTTTTTTTTTTAAATGGTGAGTAGTATTCCACTGTATATATGTACCACATTCTCTTTATCCATTCCTTCATTGTTGGACATCCAGGTTCCTTCTGTGTTTTGGCTGCTGTAAATAGCACTGAGGTGAACATTGGGGTGCATGTATCTTTTCAAATTATGTTTTTTTCTGGGTGTGTACCCAGAGTGATATTGCTAGATCATATGGTAGGTCTATTAGTTTCTTTCTCTTGCTATGTCAAAATTTAAACTTTCAATTATTTGTTTCTGTGTGCCCTAATGAAATACTGTATTTTCTGAGAGTAAGATTCTTGTTTAATTAGATTAACATCAACTCCTTACTTAGAGCTTGAAACATATTTTTTTCCAGAAAAAAAAAAGTTCTATTCATCCAGATTTGTCTAAAGGTAAGTAGTCCTGGTGCTTAGAAAAAGGTTTACCAGATGTATCTTAGGTATTAAAAGCTTCTACAAAAGGAGTATAAAATTAAATGGTCAGGAAAATCATGCCCAGAGGGGTGAACCATCTCTCAGTAGCAGTGCTTCCTAACTGCAGACCTACTGGTGATGATGAGTAGACAACACAGGTTTTGCTGTAAGATAACCATGATTTTGATCTTGATCTCTCTAAGCTGTACAAATGGATCCTTATTAGTTAGCCTCTGTATGGTTTTGATTTCTCTTGTCAGTAGCTCACAGAATTTTGAGAATTAAAAGTAACTTATGGAAAGTTTTTAGCACATAGTAATGCTTAATAAATATGTCATTCTTTATTTTTACTTGAAATCTCGTTCTGCAGGAATCATGTTCTGTAAGTAGAAAGGACTTTTCATGATTTTTTAAAAGTGATCTATGTATAAAAGAAACTCTACTTTCAGAATGTAGGAAAAGATATATGTATTGCCTCATAGAAATTTGATTCTGTGGAGAATGTGAACTCTTTTAAAATCATGTTTCCTATGCTGGGCTTCCCTTGTGGCTCAGCTGGTAAAGAATCCTCTTGCAATGCAGGAAACCCGGGTTCAACCTCTGGGGTGAGAAGATCCCCTGGAGAAGCGAAAGGCTAAGCACTCCAGTATTCTGGCCTGGAGAATTCCTTGAACTGTGTAGTCCATGGGGTCACAAAGAGTTGGACATGACTGAGCGACTTTTAGACTTTTACTCACACTTCCTATGCTGATAGTCAGGATGCTAATATAGTTAGGCTGAAAAATGTGTAACTGTCAATTTTGATGACATAAATATGTCTATGTCCTATCTGTAAATTTCAAATAAAAATAAATGTTAAGCTTAATATACAATAGCTGAAACTCTGTACCAAATGGTCTCTCCAGGTTCACTAGTTAAAGGTTTGCTGTTTAAAAGATGTGGAAAAAATGTCAAAAGAAACACTTTTTAAAAATGGGAGGGGGATAGGAAAGAAGAAATATTCTGATATTGTGGAATATTTATAGCCACAGGCTATAAAGAGACTCCAGAGAATATTATGCTGCTTTACTCTATACCACCAGAAAGAAAAAATATTAGCATTTCTGAGGCAAATGTATTTCTATTATGTAATAAAAGATACTAATGTTTCTAATGTCTTTCAGTTAAGATATTATCAAAATTTTTGTTGTTTTAGGTTGATAATACACTTCTTTTTGGATCTTTCACAGTGTTTTCTCATCATTAAAATATTTCATTTCTTTAGATATATCATAAATTCCAAAATTTTATTTTGGTGTTATATTCAAAATAATTTATTAAAACTTCTTAAAAAGAAAAAAAAACTTGTTAGTCATGCTTTTTGAACTTCTAGTTCCTTAACAGTGTTTTTTATGTATGGTAAACCATTTATATTTGAAAAATAAATAAAAACAAATTTATCTATCTAGACAAGAAGAAAATTTATAGTGAATGTTAATTGCTTAAATATTTATAGATGGCAGATTGCTCTCTCTTTTACTCTAGGTAATTCTTACAACATTTCTGGAGGTAGAAAAATAACTTAAAATATTACATGATTGAAAAATGAAAGAACCATAACTCATTCTGGGGGTGGATTCAGATCAAAAATTACACACTAAATATATCTGTTATACCTCCCATAACCCCTTCCATTTTTTCGTGTCATTTTTAAGTTTACAATTTAATCAACCTTGCATAGATGACAAATATTTTACTATTGACTCAACTTTGATATTCAAAGTTTTAATCACTATAGTTTTTCTTTGCTGCTATCATTGCTACATATTCTTGCATATTATTATTTTATTCCCAACTCATCAAGGTAATATAAATAAAAAATCTGATCTCTGAAATATTTGAACAAAATTTTGTTGATAAAGCTTTTGGTTTTTATTAAACACTGATTCATGTAAACATGAATCATTATGTTACCAACTTTAACAAGGAATTCTAGCTATATAAAATCCTTTAGCTAGTTTTGTATACAAAATTTTTATTTTATAATTTGCAGCCCATAAATCTGGACCTTCCTTCCCACTCCCCCCCAGCTTCTTCCCTTCCTCCATCTTTTTACTTTTATGTCAAACAGCACAATTTTTATGATTTTATGAAATATAACTTGTCTAGAATAGGTACCTCATGCACAAATCACATGTCACATCAGTGGAGAATATGGAGTTTTATCTGTAATGAGAAATAAATTCTGTGAGAAGAAAGTTGTAGTAAGTGAAAAACTTTACATCTTATACAAATACTCCTTTTGAAAGGTATTTTTCCATTTACTCTAACCATTGCTGAAATTAAAATTTAATTAATTTCTGACTTCCTTGGAAAATAATGAAGTAGGGCTGAAGATTTCTTTCACAAAGCTTCAAACAAGGACACTATGACAGTTAAAGAACCAGTATAGAATGCAGCCACACCACAGTGCCTCTTACAAAACCCCATCTCCTTCTCTATTCTGTTTTTTAATATGCTTTCAAGAAAATATGTGATTTTATTTTAATTGATAGTAAGGATACCATACATTTTGTTAGGTTTCTAGAAGGTCTGTAATTTTACTTTGTGTTATTATTTGTAACTCTATCACAGGTTTATCTTAAAAGATATCTGTCATAGTTTTAGGGTGTTATTTGGAAATTGAATGGCCTTCTCTAATTTTACTCATGAGTGCATTGTTCTCATTCTCAGAAATTAGTCTTTAAAAGAAACATGTGTTCAACATTTCTTTTGCTTAAGAATGACAGTTAAATATCCAAAGGCGGAAAGAGTGGATCACAGTAGAGAGGAAATAGAGATGGATGTATGTACTTAGTTGTTGTATAAGAGGTTCAGCCATGAAATTTTCTGGAAAGCTTTCAAGGATAGAAAGTCTAAAGAGGAGTTAATTAAAATGAATGTAAGCTTCACTGCCTAATTGTGATCATTTTCCTCCTGTACCTACTTGATCTCACGTTAATCCTCACAGTCTAAATATGAAATAATGGCCAGCTTTAGCAATTACTTTGCCAAAGGTAATCCATCAATGACACTTAGAGAAACCAAGGGATCGAGAGCGATTTTGTTTTTGTAAAATATTGATTGCTTTTTTACTTTTTAACCTTAAGCGTAAACTGAACATTAACCCAACTTATTTTCAAGTTGGGAGATGAGTTTTCATATCCCTGTGGTGTTACCCTTGGTACATTTGAACGCCTGAATAGTTGCTCCATGTGCATTATATCTGGTCACATGTGAGGCAAATCAAAGAAAATCTTACCACAAAAGAGTGTGATGAAACAAAGATTGTAAAATAATACTTTGAAGTTTTCAAAGTATTTTCAAATTACTCTGAAAAACTGTCTTTCTGCAGTATCAGTTCAGTTCAGTTCACTTCAGTCACTCAGTCATATCTGGGATTCTTGGCAACCCCATGGACCGTAGCACTCTAAGCCTCCCTGTCCATCACCAACTTCTGGGGTTTATTCAAACTCATGTCCTTTGAGTCGATGATGCCATCTAACCATTTCATCCTCTGTCATCCCCTTCTCCTCCTGCCTTCAATCTTTCCCAGCATCAGGGTCTTTTCCAATGAGTCAGTTATTCACATCAGGTGGCCAAAGTATTGGAATTTCAGCTTCAGGATCAGCCCTTTCAATGAATGTTCAAGACTGATTTCCTTTAGGAAGGACTGGTTGGATCTCCTTGCAGTCCAAAGGGACTCTCAAAGTCTTCTCTAACACCACAGTTCAAAAGCATCAATTCTTCGGCACTCAGCTTTCTTTATAGTCCAACTCTCACATCCATACATGACTACTGGAAAACCCATAGCTTTGACTAGACGAACCTTTGTTGGCAAAGTAATGTCTCTGCTTTATTTTTTCCTCTCCAGTATAATTTTTGAAATCAATCAGTTTTGCCCCAGATAGAGTTAACTGTTTTATTGCTTCTAGTTTGTAACTTAATCCTATTATCAGAACACTATGGCTAATTTTTATGACTTTTTGCTGTTATTGACTATGATGCAGATGCTGAGGATAAAAATTTCTTCTAATTTATATAATAAAGTCAATAGTAACTTTTAATGAAGGTTTTTACATGAGATTTTGTTATATAATCAACCAAGTGAAGTAAATCCTAACAATTTTCTAATTACAAATTAAGTCATGTCAGAAATAGTCATTGTATAAAATGATTTATTTGTTTTTCTAACCTATTTGATCTCCAGAATTCATTTCAGTAAATCATATTGTGATTAAATTAGTGTCTTGTTATTAACATCTTGAAGGTGGAGTCTTAGGTGAACTTTCAAAAGAGTGTTCCATTTCTTCATTGAGCTAGTGGTTACCGAGTGTGTGGGAAGAAATGGAATAAATGGATGTCATAATCATGTGCTCACTGATGCTCATCTTCTGTTTGGTTCCATGTAAAGTAATGAGGGATCTTATTTTAGTGGATCACTATATAAATCTTTAGATAGTGATACTGGCTAAGGTCCTATAAGAAGGAAAGGCAAAACCCATACTTAGAATAGGCATCAGTTATAGTCATAATGGAAAAAGCCCACTGCTGAAAGAAGTGAACCTTGTAATCACCTTGCCACCAAGTCTCTCACCAATATATTTTAGGGATGATCCATAACAGACTTATGTGTTGGATTCTAGTGGATATTCAGAGGCATTGACACTTATATAAGCCTTGATAAGTGGGTGCTGTCATTATGGGCCCATTGTAATGGTACTGGCATTGCTGACAACAGGCTGACTGACTTGAATCTGTGGAATCAGAGCTTTACTAATTGGGAGATTTCACCTCATTGTAGGCTTTCAGGGTCATACCTGAGTGTGGCTGTAGCATAGAAGGAGAGTGTCTTCAGTTTGCATTTATATATGACCTGAACCACATACAAACCAAGCTCATTCTTATTCTTTCTCCATCATCTATTTTAAGTGCTCCCTCCCTGCCACCACCCAGACACCCAAAGGAGTGACCTCAAGGAGAGGTAGGGGACAACACTGGAGGATGTGGGAGTCTGGATCATTTGCTTGTGATGCTCATTTCTACTCTCTGGACCTACCTGTATCTTACACTTCCTAGAAAGCTTATATCTTGTGAATTTCTGCTGGGCCACCCCAGTCTTTTGACTTGGTAACATGGTAGGTCTGACAGAAACCATTCATAATGGGCATTCTTTTTTAAATTGAATTATAATTGACAACATTGCTTTAATTTCAGGTTACAGTGAAATTATGTGACATTTATATAGGACTTCCCCATAACTTAGAAGGTGAGGTATCTGCCTACAATGCAGTAGAGCCAGGTTCGAGCCCTGGGTTGGGAAGATCCTCTGGAGAACTGGAGGAGGGAATGGCAATCCACACCAGTATTCTTGCCTGGAGAATCTCATGGTCAGAAGACCATGGCAGGCTACATCCATGGGGTTGCAAAGAGTCAGTCATGACTGAGCAATTAAAACTACTAACTATTATTATACGTTGCAAAGGAGCTTCCCTGGTGGCTCAGCAGTAAAGAATCCACCTGAAATGCATGAGATGTGGATTTGATCCCTAAGTTGGGAAGATCCTGGAGTAAAAAATGACAACTCCTACTGGAGTGGGTTTCTTGCCTTGGAAATCTGAAGGACAGTGGAGCCTGACAACCTGCAGTCCATGGGGTCACAAGAGTTGGACACTACATACCACCACTATACATTGCAAAATTATCACCACAATAAGTATAGTTACTATTCATCACCATACAAAGTTACAATATTTTTCTAGTGATGAAGATTTTTAAAACTTACTTTGTTTCCTCCAGTTCCATTCTTCTTTCTCAAGATTGCTTTGGCTATTCGAGGTTTTTTGTATTTCCATACAAATCTTGAAATTATTTGTTCTAGTTCTGTGAAAAATGTGGCTGGTAGCTTGATAGGGATTGCATTGAATTTGTAAATTGCTTTGGGTAGTATACTCATTTTCACTATATTGATTCTTCCGATCCATGAACATGGTATATTTCTCCATCTATTAGTGTCCTCTTTTATTTCTTTCATCAGTGTTTTATAGTTTTCTATATATAGGTCTTTAGTTTCTTTAGGTAGATATATTCCTAAGTATTTTATTCTTTTCGTTGCAATGGTGAATGGAATTGTTTCCTTAATTTCTTTTTCTACTTTCTCATTATTCGTGTATAGGAATGCAAGGGATTTCTGTGTGTTGATTTATATCCTGCAACTTTACTATATTCATTGCTTAGCTCTAGTAATTTTCTGGTGGAGTCTTTAGGGTTTTCCATGTAGAGGATCATGTCATCTGCAAACAGTGAGAGTTTTACTTCTTCTTTTCCAATTTGGATTCCTTTTATTTCTTTTTCTGCTCTGATTGCTGTGGCCAAAACTTCCAGAACTATGTTGAATAGTAGCGGTGAAAGTGGACACCCTTGTCTTGTTCCTGACTTTAGGGGAAATGCTTTCAATTTTTCACCATTGAGGATAATGTTTGCTGTGGGTTTGTCATAGATAGCTTTTATTATGTTGAGGTATGTTCCTTCTATTCCTGCTTTCTGGAGAGTTTTTATCATAAATGGATGTTGAATTTTGTCAAAGGCCTTCTCTGCATCTATTTGATTTGGGAGAATGGCATTCTAACATGTATACTATCATGTAAGAATTGAATCGCCAGTCTATGTCTGACACAGGATACAGCATGCTTGGGGCTGGTGCATGGGGATGACCCAGATAGATGTTGTGGGGAGGGAGGTCGGAGGGGGGTTCATGAAAAAAAAAAAAAAAAACAAAAAAACAAAAGACAAAACTTACTTTGTAAGAAATGTTTAAATTTGCAATATAATATTTTTGATTATTTACAATACAATATTATTGACTGTATTCATTACATTACATTACATTACATCCCTGTGACTTATCTTTAAAACTGGAAAACTGGAGATATATACCTGTTGATCCCGTTCACCCATTTTGCTCATCCATAATGGGCATTCTTTTTTTTTTAAATTTTACTTTACAAAACTGTATTGGTTTTGCCATACATCAACATGAATCTGCCACAGGTGTACATGTGTTCCCAATTCTGAACCCCCTCCCACCTCCCTCCCCATACCATCTCTCTGGGTCATCCCAGTGCACCAGCCCCAAGCATCCTGTATCCTGCATTGAAACTAGACTGGCGATTCGTTTCTTATATGGTATTATACATGTTTCAATGCCATTCTCCCAAATCATCCCCCCCCCTCTGAGTCCAAAAACTGCTCTATACATCTGTGTCTCTTTTGCTGTCTCACATACAGGGTTATTGTTACCATCTTTCTAAATTCCATATATATGTGTTAGTATACTGTATTGGTATTTTTCTTTCTGGCTTACTTCACTCTGTATAGTCGGCTCCAGTTTCATCTACCTCATTAGAACTGATTCAAATGTATTCATTTTAATGACTGAGTAATACTCCATTGTGTATATGTACCACAGCTTTCTTATCCATTCATCTGCTGATGGACATCTAGGTTGCTTCCATGTCCTGGCTATTATAAACAGTGCTGCGATGAACACTGGGGTACACGTTTCTCTTTCAGTTCTGGTTTCCTCAGTGTGTATGGCCAGCAGTGGGATTGCTGGGTCATAAGGCAGTTCTATTTCCAGATTTTTAAGGAATCTCCACACTGTTCTCCAGAGTGGCTGTACTAGCTTGCATTCCCACCAACAGTGGAAGAGGGTTCCCTTTTATCCACACCCTCTCCAGCATTTATTGCTTGTAGACTTTTGGATCTCAGCCATTCTGACTGGGGTGAAATGGTACCTCACTGTGGTTTTGATTTGCATTTCTCTGATAATGAGTGATGTTGAGCATCTTTTCATGTGTCTGTTAGCCATCTGTATGTCTTCTTTGGAGAAATGTCTATTTAGTTCTTTGGCCCATTTTTTGATTGGGTCGTTTATTTTTCTGGAATTGAACTGCAGAAGTTGCTTGTATATTTTTGAGATTAGTTGTTTGTCAATTGCTTCATTTGCTTTTATTTTCTCCCATTCAGAAGGCTATCTTTTCACCTTGCTTATAGTTTCCTTTGTTGTGCAGAAGCTTTTAAGTTTAATTAGATCTCATTTGTTTATTTTTGCTTTTATTTCCAGTATTCGGGGAGGTGGATCATAGAGGATCCTGCTGTGATGTATGTTGGAGAGTGTTTTACCTATGTTCTCCTCTAGGAGTTTTATAGTTTCTGGTCTTATGTTTAGATCTTTAATCCATTTTGAGTTTATTTTTGTGTATGGTGTTAGAAAGTGTTCTAGTTTCATTCTTTTACAAGTGGTTGACCGGTTTTCCCAGCACCACTTATTAAAGAGATTGTCTTTAATCCATTGTATATTCTTGCCTCCTTTGTCAAAGATAAGGTATCCATAGGTGTGTGGATTTATCTCTGGGCTTTCTATTTTGTTCCATTGATCTATATTTCTGTCTTTGTGCCAGTACCATGCTGTCTAGATGACTGTGGCTTTGTAGTAGAGCCAGGCAGGTTGATTCCTCTAGTTCTATTTTTCTTTCTCAAGATTGCTTTGGCTATTCGAGGTTTTTTATATTTCCATACAAATTGTGAAATTATTTGTTCTAGCTCTGTGAAAAATACTGTTGATAGCTTGATAGGGATTGCATTGAATCTGTAGATTGCTTTGGGTAGTATACTCATTTTCACCATATTGATTCTTCTGATCCATGACCATGGTATATTTCTCCATCTATTAGTGTCCTCTTTGATTTCTTTCACCAGTGTTTTATAGTTTTCTATGTATAGGTCTTTAGTTTCTTTAGGTAGATATATTCCTAAGTATTTTATTCTTTTCATTGTAATGGTGAATGGAATTGTTTCCTTAATTTCTTTTCCTACTTTCTCATTATTAGTGTATAGGAATGCAAGGGATTTCTGTGTGTTGATTTTATATCCTGCAACTTTACTATATTCATTGCTTAGCTCTAGAAATTTTCTGGTGGAGTCTTTAGGGTTTTCTAAGTAGATGATCATGTCATCTACAAACAGTGAGAGTTTTACTTCCTCTTTTCCAGTTTAGATTCCTTTTATTTCTTTTTCTGCTCTGATTGCTGTGGCCAAAACTTCCAGAACTATGTTGAATAGTAGCGGTGAAAATGGGCACCCTTGTCTTGTTCCTGACTTTAGGGGAAATGCTTTCAGTTTTTCACCATTGAGGATAATGTTTGCTGTGGGTTTGTCATATATAGCTTTTATTGTGTTGAGGTATGTTTCTTCTATTCCTGCTTTCTGGAGAGTTTTTATCATAAATGGATGTTGAATTTTGTCAAAGTCTTTCTCTGCATCTATTGAGAGAATCATATGGCTTTAATTTTTCAATTTGTTAATGTGGTAAATCAAGTTGATATGTGGATATTGAATCCTGGCATACCTGGGATAAAGCCCACTTGGTCATGGTGTATGATCTTTTTAATGTGTTGTTGGATTCTGATTGCTAGAATTTTGTTAAGGATTTTTACATCTATGTTCATCAGTGATATTGGTCTGTAGTTTTCTTTTTTTGTGGTGTCTTTGTCAGGTTTTGGTATTAGGGTGATGGTGCCCTCATAGAATGAGTTTGGAAGTTTACCTTCCTCTGCAGTTTTATGGAAGAGTTTGAGTAGGATAGGTGTTAGCTCTTCTCGAAATTTTTGGTAGAATTCAGCTGTGAAGCCATCTGGACCTGGGCTTTTGTTTGCTGGAAGATTTCTGATTACAGTTTCAATGTCTGTGCTTGTGATGGGTCTGATAAGATTTTCTATTTCTTCCTGGTTCAATTTTGGAAAGTTTTACTTTTCTAAGAATTTGTCCATTTCTTCCACGTTGTCCATTTAATTGGCATATAATTGCTGATAGTATTCTCTTATGATCCTTTGTATTTCTGTGTTGTCTGTTGTGATCTCTTCATTTTCATTTCTAATTTTATTGATTTGATTTTTCTCTCTTTGCTTCTTGATGAGTCTGGCTAATGGTTTGTCAATTTTATTTATCCTTTCAAAGAATCAGCTTTTGGCTTTGTTGATTTTTGCTATGGTTTCTTTTGTTTCTTTTGCATTTATTTCTGCCCTAATTTTTAAGTTTTCTTTCCTTCTACTAACCCTGGGGTTCTCCATTTCTTCCTTGTCTCGTGCTGTACGTGTAGAGTTAGGTTATTTATTTGACTTTTTTCTTGTTTCTTGAGGTATGCATAATGGGCATTCTTAATTGAAAGGTTCTTTAACTGTTAATCTAATATTCCATCTTTACAACCGCACAGTAGAAAACCAGGTGGTGGCATCACATGATAGTGTGACCTTGCTATAGAAAATTAAAATCTTTACAAGATGGTGTATCCTCTGACAGAAGCTTGTCATACATTCTGAGGGTTATTGTTCCTTCAGAGTCATATGCCCCACGTAGGAGGGGCTGAGTAGAAGAATCAAAACCTATGTCTGGTCCTGATTCCTTTTCTGGCTCTGGGTCCCACCAAAAGCTGTCAGCCTTACAAATCACCTGCCAGATGAGTCAAAACAGTAATACTCAGTATGAAATATGCTATATCTGGAGTACAGAATGTTTCCCAGGTTATGTGCTTCCTTTGTAGTTGTGAGTAGTGCACGAAGCAATCTATTATTATTTACTTTCGATGAAAACATACTCCAGTGTATTGAACAACTAAAGTAAAAAGTTCACTGATGCAATGCATCCCATAGCTTTTTAGTGTTTCCTTGCTCACCCTCTGGGACACATGGATCTTACCAAATCCTCAAACATCCTCTTTTGGCTCAGTTGATGTGATTATCATGCCATTGATAGTGGACCAATCTGATAGTCTGCTGAATATATCAATATTAATAGTCTAGAATCCTTGAGAGTATTTTATGGGAGAGAGTTAACATAGTCCTGTGGCATCACACGTAAACTGATCCTGCTTCTCTTTCACTGTAAAGCTTGAGAAGAATACACTGATCAATTACTACACACCTTGTACCCAAGGTCATGTTACTAAACTGTTGAAGAGATAACTTTTCCCTTTTGTACAGCAGCAGTCTGAATATAGCTCACTTAAATTTGGGGAATTGATTGTCATTCTCTATCATGCATCTTGCCTTTGGAAGAGCTGACATGAAGAATAACTGAGGATATAACAGAGACCACAATCCTGGAATTCTTTCAGTACTTAAAGGTAGCACACTGACCTTTCCTATATCCTCTGGCATGTGATATCATTTTAATAACTTGCCTTGTGTGTGGGGGTGGGTAGCTTTTCAGGCCTTACCTGCAGAAAGTTCTAACTACGTGGGTGAAGGAGCTACTTTGGGGACTGGTTTACTGAGAAGAGTATTCAGTTAAACTTACACTTAGGGATTGGGAAGTTAAGGACTAGGTGATAACCTGTGAAGTTCTTGAAACTTGATATAAGCCAGTCTGTCAATTCTTTCATTCTGTTACTCTAGCAAGAGTTATCGTGCTGTAAGTACCATATACCAGTGTCAACTGGGACTTTGTCAGTCAGTCTTCCAAATATTTATGTTTTCTCAGTCCCTCATGTATGATTTCCAGAGTAGAGGGTCCTGGATCTTTTTGGGATGAGATAAGATGAATTATTAGTATTTGCACATAATATTGCTTTTCAGTGCTCCCTTCTGGGAACTTGGATCTTCCTTCAAGCAAATAGTCTGGGGCCTGAAAACTGGTCCAAGATCAGAAAGTTGTCCATCATGAATATTTGACTGACTGTCCTGAGCTTCCTGATTATGCATCCTTAACTCACCTTGATTTATAAGACTGTTTATACAATCTGAATTATCCATCTTGCTCTACATATCTTTCCCCCAAGGGTGCCATATCTGGTTAAAAGTCTCTATGTCCTTCACCCCACTTTTACTATGACATGGTTGTTTATTACAATAATTGTAACTACCTTATTTTGACAGCTAGTAACTATCATATGACCTTTCTTTGGAAAAATTCTCCTTACCATTCTAGTTGCTATCAGGGAACACAGTTCTATAACAGCTTTCCCAGCTGTCAGACCTGAAGTACCATCTTACAGAGAAACTACTGCTCAGTTTCTCGCCAGTGCATGCCTTATTGACTGGGTAAATGGAGTGTCTTTTAGGCTTCCCTTGAAATATAGTTGACTCACTGTTTCCAGCCTTACATAATAGATCCCCATTTCAATGTTTCATTTTGCTGATTCTCAATTCCTTTTTACACTGCCTGCTATCGTACTTATGGCTTTTATTTTTTACTTAGTGGGAGACATTTCCTTCTCTGGGTTTTATACTCCATTCTTGCAGGTTAAAGCTATCTTGTATCTTTGTC
The DNA here is from genome assembly GCF_016772045.2 of Ovis aries. Lineage (NCBI taxonomy): Eukaryota > Metazoa > Chordata > Mammalia > Artiodactyla > Bovidae > Ovis > Ovis aries. Next base: position 63,566,707 of record NC_056062.1, on the reverse strand, counting down.
AGAGTTTTAAATAGGGTTTCATAGGAGATTGTTCCCACTTGTATAAGATGTCTCTTATCTAACTTTATGTCATGATACCCTTGACATCAGACTTATTATATTCACTCCCTTATATAAGCCCTGACTCCTGTTCCTACATTTGGCAAGGCTGTGTGTAACCCTTAGTAGATCAAATGTCATCAAATCTGAGTTAATTGTCACTTAATACTGGTTATTACTCTCATGCACAAAACTGGAGGAAAGGCAGACATTCTGTGGGGAACATAGTTATCTCTTAAACCATCAAACAAGTTGCATGCAAGATTTTAACATGGAAGTATCCTAGAGGATTCTGGGGAGTACTAAGATTTATGGGATGGTAATTCAGATTTCTGCAGTCTGAGGATGTTTAGGGGCACACAGAGATTTCAGTTTTTATGTGCATTGTCACATATATCTCCATCTAAGTATATGAATCTCGCGCATGCACAGTCACATCTGACTCTTTGAGACCCTGCGGACTATAGCTCTCCATAGATTTTTCCAGGCAAGAATACCAGAGTGCATTCCCATTGCCCCCTCCTCCAGGGGATCTTCCTGACCCAGGTATCAAACCCTTGTTTCCTGGAGGGGATTTTTTTTTACCAGTGAGCCACCTGGGAAGCCCTCACTCCTTCCCAACTAGGGCCCCATCGTTATGTAATGAAATTGCTAGATATGAGGGTTCAATCTTCTCTGGAGTTGCATTACCATTACAGCTAAGAGATGACCTTAAGCCTCAGCTTTCTGCCTTCCAACTACAGGAGACAGAGGTTTCCATTTCTGTTGCCAAAGAGGTACTATGGCTTTTAAACACCTGGGCTTAACTTGGTGATGAATTATCACAAGTTTTGCTTTCTTTCTCCAGTACATTTATCACCCTTAGCAACGCCTCCGGCAATTATGTTTCTTATAATTACTATTTCCCCTGAACCTAAGATGTTACTTAAAATGTTGATGCTTCAGTGCTTTTGTTTCCCTGTAGACTCCAGGTAACTACCACTGGTGCAAATATTAACAGTTACCCAGTTATCTCATGCCAGAGGCTATCACCATTTCACCTATCTCAGCAATGGGGTTCTCATCGCTGATAAATTGGCCAATGAATATCCATCTTAAAATCTCATTTTAATAAACTGCTGCCTCTTTCTAACATCATCTTTTATTAGCCTTGTTCTTCACTAAACTGAGTTTTAGGAATATTTGAGAATACTTTAGGGAACAATACCTTTTCAGAGGTTGAAAGAAACAGGGTTGGCAGAAGGAAAAATTGACCTGCAATGCAGTAGCATCAAAATCCTCACCCAGCCCACTGGACAGGTCTTCAGAGATATCCTCTATTGAACCTGAGTACTAGAAGGGAGGATGAGGCATTATTCCCTTGTATCAAGCAGTCATTGGAAGCACTCCACCCCTGGGGAGGAAGAAGGATGTGGAGCAGGCAACTCCCTTTGCCTAAGAATAACTTCTGCAGGAATTCACCTGAGACCCCTTAACAGATAACACTTTCAGTCCTGGAGGGAGTATCCCAGGAGGCACCACAGTCTTGAGTGCAGAACCATGGTGAAATAATTTGACTATAACTTTGTCCCACAGACTGAGATCTATAGTGTTTGATTTTTTTTTTTTTTTTTTCTGTCCCTCTCTCATACATAAACCTCTTTCCAAATAAGATCTGCCCTGGAAATTTTCCACATAGAATACCAGAAATTTTGAATTCTCAAGATAGGGGATTCAAAAGATGAGAAAATGTAGCGAGAGCTTCATTAAGATTTCTTAATTGCCTCATTTTAGCTCCCTAAACATATAGGTCACACTTTTCTATGAAGGGAGGGGACTGCGTTATTAGTGAGTAGTTAAAAATAGTGAAAATAGACTGAAACAAATTTGGGAAGGAGAAGGCAATTCCATTTTACAGTTTCTAGTTTTTCTCTTTAGATTTTTTCTTTTTAAAAAACTAACTCAGTGGTTCTCAAATGTAGTAGCATATTAAAAATCCTCTCAATTGTACTTTAACATATACTAGGACCTGGGTCTACTACTGACCAATTAAATCAGAATCTCTGAGACTGGTTCTCAGAGACCTTTAGATTATAAATGCTTACTGCTAAGTCACTGCTAAGTCACTGCTAATTCACTTCAGTCATGTCTGACTCTGTGGGACCCAATAGACAGCAGCCCACCAGGCTCCCCTGTCCCTGAGATTATCCAGGCAAGGGCACTGGAGTGGGTTGCCATTTCCTTCTCCAATGCATGAAAGTGAAAAGTGAAAGTGAAGTTGCTCAGTCGTATCCGACTCCTAGCGACCCCATGGACTGCAGCCTACCAGGCTCCTCCGTCCATGGGATTTTCCAGGCAAGAGTACTGGAGTGGGGTGCCATTGCCTTCTAAATGCTTACTAAGTTATTGCAAAGTTCAGTCAGTGTTGCTACTATATTTGTTATTTCAGTTAAAGTACAATCAATCACTCTTATAGCTGTGGTCCCGAGATGAGGCCAGCAGTCTGTAATCCATATTTATAATTCTACTCTGCCATTATCAACCATTGTTCCTTTGTGTACCTTTCTGGAAAAACCAGAAGTTTTTTATTTTGTCCTTGGTAAGCTGTGACACAGAATGAGGATATACCATTGCCCAAGCAGAAAATGTACTCTCTGTTCTGTCTACTATCTTGAAGGAGTCCTGAGCAGAAGTCATACAATGAGTGCAAATGGCCACATAAAAATTCTACAAATATTTAAAGATTACCATTATTAAAGAATAATGAGATCACTGAATCCTCTAAAAATATTGAGATCCCTAGGAGAAATTAGAGTTCAAGAAATAAAATATTGTCTTTTTGTAAGTTAAAGAAATAAAACTTCACACATGTTAAACAAGCATTTAAATGAATTAAGATCTTAATTTTTATCCTGTTCAATTTCAGCCAAAAGAATCTCACTGAGATGCTTGGGGAGAATTGGAGTTTCTGTAGTCTCCTGCTGTAATAAATATAACCTTGTAAAAGCTCTAATGATGGTCTTATCTTCAAATCTCTAATGTGTAATTTTAACCCTAAAGGATTTGTTAGATAATTTAGTGTTTCTATACACTAGTCTTGAAACTGAAAGTCTTGCAAATAGGAAGTCCTGATTCCTTAACACAGCTAATAATTTTTCCAGGCTCACTTTATATTTCTGGTCAAAGACCATAGCAGTGAATTAGCTGTCTCAGATAGAATGAGACAGAGAGACAATTCTCGATTTCAGCTTTGTCTGGATGGGTACAACTGTACACGAGGTTCAGAATCCACAATTCATAAATTTAAGGGAGTTACCTATCAAGAAGTTAATTTAAGCATTATACATAAGATCTAAAGAGGAAAATATATGTTCAAATTTCTTTGCTCTCTCAGCAAATGAGACTTACACATATTTTTCTTACACAATGAAGAAAAACATTTTCTAGTGATGCATATCTATTTAAGATATCATTTTTTCCCATATTGGGTTGTTGGGATACTCAGTGGCTTATTTGTTAAAGAATTGGCCTACAATACAGGAGACCAGTGTTCAATCCCTGTGTTGGGAAGATCCCCTAGAGAAGGGAATGACAACCTACTCCAGTATTCTTGCCTGGGGAATTCCATGGACAGAGAAGCCTGGTGGGCTATAGTCCATGGGGTCACAAAGATTCAGACACAACTGAATGACTAACACCTTCTTTCATAGGATATTCAATATTTTTAAATTAAATGCAATTTTGGTACAGGAAGTCTGGGTTAAGGTCTAAGATGATTATATCTAACAAGCGCTTAGGTGAAGGTATCAGTTTGAGGGTAATTTGACTAACCAGGATTTAGGAAGGACTGGTGCTGAAGCTGAAGCTCTGATACGTAGGTCCCCTGATGAGAAGGGGTGACTCATTGGAAAAGACCATGATGCTGGGAAAGATTGAAGGCAAAGGATAAATAGGGTGTCAGAGGATGAGATAGATAGTATCATGGACTCACTGGATGTGAATCTGAGCAAACTCCTGTAGACAGGGTAGGATAGGAAAGCCTGGTGTGCTGTAGTCCATGGGGTTGCAAAGAGTTGGACATGACTTAGCAACTGAACAACGACAAAAACAGCGGTGAATTTTTCTTAAAATGCAATCTTTGGACCATCAGCATGAACAATACCTGGGAGTTTGTTAGAAATCCAAATTCTCAGACTCCATGCCATACATTTTCTAACAGATTATTTGAGGATTTGGGTCCCGCTAATTTTGTGATAAGTTCTTTGATGATCCTGTTTGATATTAATTTGAAAATTACTACTTTAAAGTATTGGTTTCCTTTCTTCTTTGAAACAGTTTTATTGAGGTATAGTTAATATAAAATAAATTACAGATATTTAAGAAAATTTGATAATTTTAAAAACTATCAATAAATTAAAGAAAATGAATATACCCTCTACCCCTCAAAATTTCCTACTTCTCCTCTGTAATTCCTTTTTCTTCCTCTCCCCAAACTTCACTCACTTTTTCCCAAAATAAAACCTGTCCCACTTTTGGTTACTGTATATATTACTTTGCATGTACAGAGTTTCATATAAATGGGACCACAGAAATTATGCACTTTTGTCCTAACTGTTTCCACTTTATAATTATTTTGAGATTTTTTAATATGGTGATATATATATTCTATTTTTTTTAATTGGAGGATAATTGCTTTACAATGTTGTGCTGGTTTCTGCCGTACAGCAATGTGAATTGGCTATAAGTATACATATATCCCCTCCCTCAAGGGCCTCCCTCCCACCGTACCCCCATCCCAGTCCTCTAGATTGTCACAGAGCAAATACTTTATTTTTAAAAAGTTGTCCTATGGAGCATTCATCTGTTAAATATGTGGGGGTTTAGCTTTTGGTTATTACAAATCCAGCTACTATAACCTGTACTATCAGTCTTTCTGTGGATATAAGCTTTTCTTTAGGGCAGAAAATGGTGCATGAAGTGGGTAGGTCATATGGCAGTCATATGCTTAGGTTTTCTCAAAATGGCCTTATCATTTTATACCCACTAGCAAATCCTCATCCTCTTCATCACTGTATATAGTCATTCCTTTCTGTTCCAGCTTTACTGAGGTATGATTTACAATAAAAATTAGGTATATGTGGAAAATTCTGAGAGAGATGGGAATACCAGACCACCTGACCTGCCTCTTGAGAAATCTGTATGCAGGTAAGGAAGCAACAGTTAGAACTGGACATGGAACAACAGATTGGTTCCAAATAGGAAAAGGAGTACATCAAGGCTGTATATTGTCACCTTGCTTATTTAACTTCTATGCAGAGTACATCATGAGAAACGCTAGACTGTAAGAAACACAAGCTGGAATCAAGATTGCCGGGAGAAATATCAATAACCTCAGATATGCAGATGACACCAACCTTATGGCAGAAAGTGAAGAGGACCTAAAAAAACCTCTTGATGAAAATGAAAGAGGAGAGTGAAAAAGTTGACTTAAAGCTCAACATTCAGAAAACAAAGATCATGGCGTCTGGTCCCATCACTTCATGGGAAATAGATGGGGAAACAGTGGAAACAGTGTCAGACTTTATTTTTGGGGCCTCCAAAATCACTGCAGATGGTGACTGCAGCCATGAAATTAAAAGACACTTACTCCTTGGAAGGAAAGTTATGATCAACCTAGATAGCATCTTCAAAAGCAGAGACATTACTTTGCCAACTAAGGCCCGTCTAGTCAAGGCTATGGTTTTTCCTGTGGTCATGTATGGATATGAGAGTTGGACTGTGAAGAAGGATGCACCAAAGAATTGATGCTTTTGAACTGTGGTGTTGGAGAAGACTCTTGAGAGTCCCTTGGACTGAAAGAATATCCAACCAGTCCATTCTGAAGGAGATCAGCCCTGGGATTTCTTTGGAAGGAATGATGCTAAAGCTGAAACTCCAATACTTTGGCCACCTCATGCGAGGAGTTGACTCATTGGAAAAGACCCTGATGCTGGGAGGGATTGGGGGCAGGAGGAGAAGGGGACAACAGAGGATGAGATGGCTGGATGGCATCACTGACTCTATGGACGTGAATCTGAGAAAACTCTGGGAGTTGGTGATGGACAGGGAGGCCTGGCGTGCTGCGATTCATGGGATCGCAAAGAGTCGGACATGACTGAGTGACTGAACTGAACTGAAGATATATAATGTGATATTTTGATATATATACACATTGTAATATGATTACTACATCCAAAAATAATAGCATATCCATCACCTCATGTAATTACCTTTACCACTTTAATGATGAAGACATTTAAGATCTCCTTTCTTATCAAATTTCAATTATACAAAACAGTACTATTAACTGTAGTTGCACATGAATTCTCCAGAACTTACTGATCTTACAACTGAAAGTTTGCATTTTTGACCACCATCTCCCCATTTCTCCCATCCCCCTCAACTCAGGTAGCCAGCATTCTACTGTTTCTATGAGTCTAACTTTGATTCCACATATAAATGAGATCATCCAGTGTTTGTCTTTATGTGTCTGACTTAATTCACTTAGCATAATGTCCACAATGTTAATCCATATTGTTGCAAATGACAGAATTTCCTTCTTTTATTATGACTGAATTATATTCTCAGGTGTGTGTTTTGTGAGTGTGACATTTTCTTTATCTGCTCTGTTGATGAACACTTACTTGGCTATCATGCAAAATGCTGCAATGAATGTAAGAGTGCTGTGAGATAGTGAGTTCATTTCCTTTGGATCTATATCCAAAAATGGGATTGTCGGATCATATATATTATTGTTTTCCATAATGACTGTACCAATTTACTTTTTCACTAACATTGCACAAAGTTACCCTTTCCTCCAGATCCTTTCCAACTTTTGACTTTCTGTTAATAGTCCCTTGGTCAGGAAGATTTCCTGGAGAAGGAAATGGCAACCCACTCCAGTATTCTTGCCTGGGAAATTCCATGGACAGAGGAGCTTAGTGAGCTACAGTCCTCAGGTCAGGAAAGGATCTGACACAACTTAGCTGCTAAATAACAATATCCTAACAAGACTGGAAAAGGTCAGTTTTCATTCCAATCCCAAAGAAAAGCAATGCCATAGAATGCTCAGACTACCACACAATTGCACTCATCTCACATGCTAGTAAAGCAATGCTCAAAATTCTCCAAGCCAGGCTTCAGCAATACGTGAACCATGAACTTCCAGATGTTCAAGCTGGTTTTAGAAAAGGCAGAGGAACCAGAGATCAAATTGCCAACATCTGCTGGATCATGGAAAAGCAAGAGAGCTCCAGAAAAACATCTATTTCTGCTTTATTGACTATGCCAAAGCCTTTGACTGTGTGGATCACAATAAATTGTGGAAAATTCTGAAAGAGATGGGCATACCAGAGCACCTGACCTGCCTCTTGAGAAATCTGTATGCAGGTCAGGAAGCAACAATTAGAACTGGACATGGAACAACAGACTGGTTCCAAATAGGAAAACGAGTACATCAAGGCTGTATATTGTCACCCTGCTTATTTAACTTTTATGCAGAGTACATCATGAGAAATGCTGGGCTCGAAGAAGCACAAGTTGGCATTAAGATTGCCAGGAGAAATATCAATAACCTCAGATATGCAGATGACACCACCCTTATGGAAGAAAGTGAAGAGGAACTAAAAATTCTCTTGATGAAAGTGAAAGAGGAGAGTAAATAAGTTGGCTTAAAGCTCAATATTCAGAAAACAAAGATCGTGGGATCTTGGTCCCATCACTTCATGGCAAATAGATGGGGAAAGAGTGGAAACATTATCACTTTATTTTTGGGGGGCTCCAAAATCATTGCAGATGGTGATTGCAGCCATGGAATTAAGAGATGCTTACTCCTTGGAAGAAAAGTTATGACCAACCTAGATAGCATATTGAAAAGCAGAGACATTACTTTGCTGATTAAGGTCCCTCTAGTCAAGGCTATGGTTTTTCCAGTAGTCACGTATGGATGTGAGTTGGACTGTGAAGAAAGCTGAGCACTGAAGAACTGATACTTTAGAAGTGTGGTGTTGGAGAAGACTATTGAGAGTCCTTTGGACTGCAAGGAGATCCAGCCAGTCCATTCTGAAGGAGATCAGCCCTGGGATTTCTTTGGAGGGAATGATGCTGAAGCTGAAACTCCAGTACTTTGGCAACCTCATTTGAAGAGTTGACTCACTGGAAAAGACTCTGATGCTGGGAGGGATTGAGGGCCAGAGGAAAAGAGAATGACAGAGGATGAGATGGCTGGATGGCATCACTGACTTGATTGATGTGAGTATGAGTGAACTCTGGGAGTTGGTGATCGACAGGGAGGCCTGGCGTGCTGCCATTCATGGGGTTGCAAAGAGTCGGACATGACTGAGCGACTGAACTGAACTGAACTGAACCGGTGTTGATTGCTATCTTACAGTGATTTTGAATTGCATTTTCCTGATTAACGATGTTGAATACTTTTTCATATACCTATTGGCCATTGTATGACTTCTTTGTAAAAAATATTCAGGTCCTATGTTTGATTTTTATTTAGATTTTTTTGTTAAGTTGTATGAGATCCTTATATATAATTGAGCCCCTTATCTGTTACATAATTTACAAATATATTTTCTATTCTCATAAATTGCCTTTCCACTATGTTGATTATTTTTCTTGACTTGTTGAAGTTTTAAATTTTATTTAAGTCCACTTGTTTGTTTTTCTTTTGTTCCTTGTGCTTTGTGTGTCATATCTTAGAAAACTTTGCCAAGTCTTAGTCATGGAGCTTTTCACCTATGTTTGCTTTTAGGAATTTCATGGTTTCAAGTTTTTTTTTTTTTTTTAAGTGTTTGATCCATTTTGAATTGATTATTCCTTTTAATTACAGATATTCCTACTGGTATCTTATTGTGGCTTAAGTTTAAATCTACGTAATGACTAATAGGGGCTTCCGTGGTGGTTCAGCAATAAACCTGCAAATGGCAGAAATGCAGATTCAATATCTGGGTTGGGAAGATCCCCTGGAGAAGGAAATGGCAACCCACTCCAGTATTCTTGTCTGGGAAATCCAATGGACAGAGAAGCGTGGCAGGCTACAGTTCATGGAGTCATATAAGAGTTGGATACAATTTAACAACAAAAAAACAATAACTAATAAGTTTTGAACATTTTCATACTTATTTTTATCCATAAAGATATTTTTGGATTTGTTCATGTACTTGTTGAGTTGTATGCATACTTATAATTGAGGTTTGAGTTTTATACAAGTTCTCTATCAGCTGTAGACTTGCAATTATTTTTCTGCAGGCTATCAGTTCAGTTCAGTTCAGTCGCTCAGTCGTGTCCGACTCTTTGCCACCCCATGAATTGCAGCACGCCAGGCCTCCCTGTCCATCACCATTTCCCGGAGTTTACTCAGACTCACTTCCATCGAGTCTGTGATGCCATCCAGCCATCTCATCCTCTGTTGTCCCCTTCTCCTCCTGACCCCAATCCCTCCCAGGATCAGTGTCTTTTCCAATGAGTCAACTCTTCACAAAAGGTGGCCAAAGTACTGAAGTTTCAGCTTTAGCATCATTCCTTCCAAAAGAAATCCCAGGGCTGATCTCCTTCAGAATGGACTGGTTGGATCTCCTTGCAGTCCAAGGGACTCTCAAGAGTCTTCTCTAACACCACAGTTCAAAAGCATCAATTCTTCGGCACTCAGCCTTCTTCCCAGTCCAACTCTCATATCTATACATGACCATAGGAAAAACCATAGCCTTGACTAGACGGACATTTGTTGGCAAAGTAATGTCTTTGCTTTTGAATATACTATCTAGGTTGGTCATAACTTTTCTTCCAAGGAGTAAGCGCCTTTTAATTTCATGGCTGCAGACACCATCCGCAATCATTTTGGAGCCCCCCAAAATAAAGTCTGATACTGTTTCCACTGTTTCCCCATCTATTTCCCATGAAGTGATGGGACTGGATGCTTTGATCGTTTTCTGAATGTTGAGCTTTAAGCCAACTTTTTCACTCTTTCACTTTCATCAAAAGGCTTTTAGTTCCTCTTCACTTTCTGACATACGGGTGGTGTCATCTGCATATCTGAGGTTACTGATATTTCTCCCAGCAATCTTGATTCCAGCTTGTGTTTCTTCCAGTCCAGCATTTCTCATGATGTACTCTGCATAGAAGTTAAATAAGCAGGGTGATAATATACAGCCTTGACGTACTTTTCCTATTTGGAACCAGTCTGTTGTTCCATGTCCAGTTCTAACTGTTTCTTCCTGACCTGCATACAGATTTCTCAAGAGGCAGGTTAGGTGGTCTGGTATTCCCATCTCTTTCAGAATTTTCCACAGTTTATTGTGATCCACACAGTCAGAGGCTTTGGCATAGTCAATAAAGCAGAAATAGGTGTTTTTCTGGAACTCACTTGCTTTTTCCATGATCCAGTGGATGTTGGCAATTTGATCTCTGGTTTCTCTGCCTTTTCTGAAACCAGCTTGAACATCAGGGAGTTCACGGTTCATGTATTGCTGAAGCCCCATGGAAAAGAAATGCAAAAAAGCAAAATGACCGTCTGGAGAGGCCTTACAATTAGCTGTGAAAAGGGAGGTGAAAAGGAAAGATATAAGCATCTGAATGCAGAGTTCCAAAGAATAGCAAGAAGAGATAAGAAAGCCTTCTTCAGTGATCAGTGCAAAGAAATAGAGGAAAAGAACACAATGGAAAAGACTAGAGCTCTCTTCAAGAAAATTAGAGATAGCAAGGGAACATTTCATGCAAAGATGGGCTTGATAAAGGACAGAAATGGTATGGATCTAACAGAAGCAGAAGATATTAAGAAGAGGTGACAAGAATACATGGAAGAACTGTACAAAAAAGATCCTCATGACCCAGATAATCATGATGATGTGATCACTAATTTAGAGCCAGACATCTTGGAAAGTGAAGTCAAGTGGGCCTTAGAAAGCATCACTACGAACAAAACTAGTGGAGGTGATGGAATTCCAGTTGAGCTCTTTCAAATCCTGAAAGATGATGGTGTGAAAGTGCTGCACTCAATGTGCCAGCACATTTGGAAAACTCAGCAGTGGCCACAGGACTGGAAAAGGTCAGTTTTCATTCCAATTCCAAAAAAAGGCAATGCCAAAGAATGCTGAAACTACCGCACAATTGCACTCATCTCACATGCTAGGAAAGTAATGCTAAAAATTCTCCAAGCCAGGCTTCTGCAGGCTATAGTCACTTTTATTTTTTTGAATTCCTAAAAGTATTGTATGAAGAGGGACAATTTTAAATTTTGATGGAATCCAATTGACTAATTTTTTGTAGATGATGCATTATAAGGATGAAAAATTACATACCCAAGTCTTTCAAAAATAGAGGCAAATTTTATATACATGCAATTTTATTGCATGCAAATTATAAGAATAATGAAACAAAGGAAATATAGTTAAGAAAAGGATTCTGCATAATATGTAATTAAAAAGTGTAGAATACTTCTAGAAGTGAGAGGTTTAATTTTTTTTCAAAATTCATTATTCAAATAACCACTTTAGGATTGTATGATAATTAAAAAGGAAAACTTTATAGTAATGTCGATCCATCTTTGAAAATTAGGAACAGTAGGGAACTTTCTTCACTCATCCTAGTATTTATTTTTAAAAAGCATCAAATATTACACAGACTGTTTCAAAGTACTACTTATATTTGTTGTTGCTGTAGAAACCCCTAGAAGTACAAAAAGGAAAATGAAATAAAATAGAGCTTATATATATTTAGGGCTTCCCAGGTGGGGCCAGTGGTAAAGAATTTGCCTACCAATGCAGGAGACAAGAGATGCAGTTTTGATTCCTGGGTCGGGAAGATCCCCTGGAGGAAGTCATGGCAACCTACTCCAGTATTCTTGCCTGTCGAATGCCATGGACAGAGAAGTCTTGTGGGCTATAGTCCATAGGATCTCAAAGAGTTGGAAACAACTGAAGTAACTTAGCAAGCACACACTCATGTAGATTTTAAAGAGAAATTAAACTTTAATTATGCACGGACATTAAAATTGTGTGCATTGAAATGTCAAGTAATGTGAGAGATACTTAGAATTTAAATGTTAATTAGGCGCATTTCCTTTATTCTGTGTCCTGCTTTTGTCTAGGTCTTGAAGAAGCAAACACCAAGACAGTGAAATGTATGAGAATTACATTGAGGGAAATGCTTTTGTTATAGAAATAGAAAGGGAGCTGTAAAAGAGTTGGTGAGAGGTCCAAAAGATGAATAATGTTGGTCAAAAGTATCCTAGCCTGCTTAGCAGTATAACGAAATTTCTGCAAAGTCATCAGTGCATCCTTGAATGAAAGGCAAAAGTCAAGGGGATCCTGTTTTTCCCAAGAACTGGTCTGCCTTGGTATCTCTGATGCACTCCAGTATGACACAGTTTCTGTGCAAATTTGTGATGGATGTCAAAGCTGGAATGGCCTTTGTCATTTTTACACCCTACAATAGAAGGTCAGTAAGGTATATTCTCATGACTACCACATCCTAATGTAACAATAATGAAACAGAATTTTAACTTATATGACAATATTGCCATCATGATTTATATTTGCAAGCAGGCATGTGGTACATAATTTTCACGCCTTCCTTTTATTTCAGATATGTCTCTTAGAGAGCAGTATTTTAAAACAATTTTTATTTTCCTGAAAGGCAAACTCATTCTGCTTTATTTGGAGTATTGATATACTTGTGCTTGGAATTCCTGTTTCTGTCTGACTTTATATTTTTAGTCATTACAATATTTATTTCTCTTCTCTTTCCTCTTTCCCATCTTAATCACTTTCAACAGTTTCATTTCCTTGTTTGTTTAACCCTCCATGTTGATTTCAATCAATATTTTTTCCTAATGGTATTTAACAGTTGAGCAGATATATGTAAGTTTAATCAGGAATCTTTATTACTTCCAGAGTAGACACAGATGACTGAATATTTGCAGTTTTATATTCAATAATTTAAATGTAACTTAGAAGTTAAAACTTTGTCTTCCAATGCAGGGAATGTGGGTTCGATCCATGGTTGGGGAGCTAAGAACCCACATCTCCCCAAAAAACAAAACAAAAGACAGAAGCAGTATTGTAACATGTTCAGTAAAGACTTTAAAAATGGTCCACATTAAAAATAATAATATTTAAAGATAAAACAAGTCACAGAATTCAGGACGCTGACATAGAAATAGAATATTTCTATAATAGTCTTTTATTTTGTGTTAGTAAGATTTAGAAAAACTCACAAATGTAGATATATAATCATATTTGGCTCAGAATTGATTATGTTACACTGTCATAACTCAGATTGGGAAAGGAGAGGCATGACCTTCATCTTGTCTCTAAATATATTTTCTGCCCAAAAATAAAACTTCTATCCAAAATTATCATAGATTTCTAAATGTTTTCAGAGTTGTGTGTACCTTAAAAATTGATAAGCAGTCTTAAAAATATACTTAAATACTCAAAACAATGAAAATAAAGAAATCATTTACATCCTGCTAATGCAGGACCCTTTGGTTCATATGACAAAGTTCAAAGCATACCTTTCCTTGGTTCTAAGTAACTGGAATAATGTAAGGTTGCCAACCTAAAAATTGCACCAAGGAGAACTACTACTACAATGCCATTAAAAATATTTTCATAAATTCTTTGTGTGGGTGGTCTCTAAGCATGAAATCTCTTCTTGACATTTTTTTTTAAAAATGCAACAGTGCTGTTTTTAAATGTCATCTTCTAATCATTGAGATGAATTGTCAGATTACTACCTTTTGACACCAAGTGATTGTTTTTCTTTTTTTGAAATTTCAGTTTACTTTCATTTTTCTTCTTGTAAAAGTATAAGGTATGAAATTCTATATATTCCTTGTGAAAGTCACTCAGTCGTGTCTGACTCTTTGAGACCCCATAGACTATACAGTCCATGGAATTCTCCAGGCCAGAATACTGGAGTAGGTAGCCATTCCTTTCTCCAGGGAATCTTCCCAACCCAAAAATATATTATTTAGATTCCTCAAATTTTATATTCAAAGCATTGGAGACTAGAATTAGCAAACAGACTAAAGAAATAAGTATGGTCTCTATGAGGATGGATCCCTTTCATTCTAACATTATTTTTGCATCTTCTAAAACCTAGTTATTTAACATTTAGAAAGCAATGTCAATACACACAATACAAAGCTAGCTTTCATATTACATACAAATTCTCTATCCGTGAGTTCAACAGGATGTATTGAATACCTACTATATGCAATATACTATGTAATTATTTGAGTTATAAAAATGACCCATGATTCAGATTTTAAAATATACAAGTAATTGCAAAATGTCTTGACTACAGTTGCACAAAATCTAAAGTGTAAAACAAAAATTATCAATATGCCACAAATGACTACATTAATAGAGAACATATCATCAATGGTAGAATGTATAATTAGAGTTTACATATAATTTCTGACTCCATATGTACCAAGAGCCTATTAGTAAGATGCTTAATTGCTAAGTAAACATTTAGAAAAAGTCAGTTGACAGTTTAACACTTCCCTGCTGAAAGTACGTAATTTCATTTTTCTAATTAAAGAAATGTAGTTTGACCAGTGGATTAATCTTAAGTATTTTCTCTGTTGACTAATTCTAAATTTTTATAGAAATTGTACTGTAGGTTTGATGATTTTCATTTCTAGGATTTTTAAAAAATCATGTTTTTTGTCATAGTAACTCTGAGTATTAGAAGTCTCTTTTTATCACTTGTAATATTGTGTGTAATATTTATTGCAAAGATGGGCACAATAAAGGACAGAAATGATATGGACCTAACAGAAGCAGAAGATATTAAGAAAAGGTGGCAAGAATACACAGAACTGTACGAAAAAGATCTTCATGACTCAAATAATCACAATGGTACCATGACTTACCTAGAGCTAGACATCCTGGAATGTGAAGTCAAGTGGGCCTTAGAAAGCATCACTACGAACAAAGCTAGTGGAGGTGATGGAATTCCAACTGAGCTATTTCAAAGCCTGAAAGATGATGCTGTGAAAGTGCTACATTCAACATGCCATCGAATTTGGAACACTCAACAGTGACCACAGGACTGGAAAAAGTCAGTTTTCATTCCAATCCCAAAGAAAGGCAATGCCAAAGAATGCTCAAACCACCACACAATTGCACTCATCTCACATGCTAGTAAAGTAATGCACAAAATTCTCCAAACCAGGCTTCAGCAATACGTGAACCGTGAATTTCCAGATGTTCAAGCTGGTTTTAGAAAAGACAGAGGAACCAGACATCAAATTGCCAACATCGGCTGGATCATGGAAAAAGAAACAGACTTTAGAAAAACATCTATTTCTGCTTTATTGACTATGCCAAAGCCTTTGTGTGGATCACAATAAACTGGAAAATTCTGAAAGAGATGGGAATACCAGACCTCCTGACCTGCCTTTTGAGAAATCTGTATGCAGGTCAGGAAGCAACAGTTAGAACTGGACATGGAACAATAGACTGGTTCCAAATCAGGAAAGGAGTACATCAAGGCTGTATATGGTCACCCTACTTATTTAATTTATATACAGAGTACATCATGAGAAACGCTGGGCTGGAAGAAGCACAAGCTGGAATCAAGATTGCTGGGAGAAATATCAATAACCTCAGATATGCAGGTGACACCACTCTTATGGCAGAAAGCGAAGAACTAAAAAGACTTTTGATGAAAGTGAAAGAGGAGAGTGAAAAAGTTGGCTTAAATCTCGACATTCAGAAAGCTAAGATCATGGCATCTGGTCCCATCACTTCATGGAAAATAGATGGAGAAACAGTGGAAACAATGTCAGATTTTATTTTTTGCAGCTCCAAAATCATTGCAGATGGTGACTGTAGCCATGAAATTAAAAGATGCTTACTCCTTGGAAGGAAAGTTATGACCAACCTAGACAGCATATTAAAAAGCAGAGACGTTACTTTGCCAAGAAAGTCCATCTAGTCAAGGCCATGTTTTTTCCAGTAGTCATGTATGGATATAAGAGTTGGACTATAAAGAAAGCTGAGCACCAAAGAATTGATGCTTTTGAACTGTTGTGTTGGAGAAGACTTTTCAGAGTCCCTTGGACTGCAAGGCTATCCAACCAGTCCACCCTAAAGGATATCAGTCCTAAACATTCATTGGAAGGCTGATGTTGAAGCTGAAACTCCAATACTTTGGCTACCTGATGCAAAGAACTGACTCATTTGAAAAGACCCTGATGCTTGGCAAGATTGAGAGTGGGAGGAGACAGGGAGGATGAGGATGAGATGGTTGAATGGCATCATTGACTCAATAGACATGAGTTTGTGTAAACTCCAGGAGTTGGTGATGAACAGGAAGGCCTGGCATGCTGCAGTCCATGGGATTGCAAAGAGTCGAATATGACTGTGCAGCGGAACTGAGTGACTGATAGAGTCCATAGGGTAGCAAAATGTGGGACAGGACTGAGTGACCTGCACTTTCACTTTTAAGTTATTATTGTTAATGTTACCACTATGTTATCTAGAAGATGCTGTTGACCCTCATTTTGTTGGATTGTTCTACCTACATTTATGTCTAATTGCTAAATGGAACTAATACACGTTTGTTCTTTACTAATTTTATTAACAAAGACTTCCCTGGTGGCTCAGACAGTAAAGAATCTCCCTGCAATGCAGGAGACCCGAGTTCAGTCCCTGGGTTAGGAAGATCCCCTTAAAAGGGAATAGCAACCCACTCCAGTATTATTGCCTGAGAAATGCCATGGAGAGCAGAGCCTCGCAGGCTTCTCTATGGGGTCACAAAGAGTTGGAAGTGACTGGGCAACTAACACGTCATTATCAAGAGATAGTCTTATCAATACCACATAGTCCTCAGTTTCAGAAATGAGGCCTGTTAGGCCAGAGGAGTTTGGGAGTCCAAATAACTATTTCAAGCAGTTATTAATGTAGAGTATTAAATAATAGAGGAAACACGGAGAATGGGTCACTCTCTGCAGTTGTAACTTGGAAGGTATATGCAATATTTAGTAAAAGAGCAAATGGTAGAAGTAATAAAGTATGTCTCCTTAAGACCACATGTGTGGATGACTTAAAATATCTATACTGAAACTGGTCAACAAAATGTGATTGAAGGATAATTTCACAATGAAATATAATAAGCATAATTCTTGATGCTCAATTCATGGTTTGATTGGATTCGATCATAGGAAATATGAGTCTTACGTTTGTAAATTATAAAGAGATAAATGAAAAGAGCCAACATCTGAACCAGATACCTTCCATTAAAGCAAACATGAAAGCAAGATGAACCAGACTATTAGTGAACAGAATTTCAAACAAGATCTGGCAATGTTAAGCAACATTATTTGCTGATTCTTAAAATTTCAGATTTGCCATTGCTTTAATCTATGATTTCTTAAAATATTAGCTCTAGTCCATCAATTAGTTACATACTTCGTAGACTTTATAATTCTATACTCCAGTAGCTTTTCACTTTACATTTGCGTTTGTTTATTTGTTCTGGCTTATTTTTGCATTTCAACTAGACTGTACAATTTAAGGGCAGGGATTATATCTGTGGTACTTGATATTTTGCTGCTATTCAAATACTAACTTCATGAATGAATTAAACCATTAGTTATCAATTCTCTGAATATCACTTGCCATAATCTCTACCCTTCTAATATATCATTGCATAACTTAGAGTCAAAATATATTTTGTCCAATTATAACTTTGAATTTTGCTATTCTTTATACAAACTTATAAAGAAGTAAACATGACAAAACTTTCCTTAGCTATGTATCCAGCAAGTGGTGGTGCTGGTTCAGTCACTATGTCAAGTCTGACTCTTTGCAACCCCACAGACGGTAGCCCGCCAGGCTCCTCTGCCCATGGGATTTCCCAGATAAGAATACTGGAGTGGATTGCCATTTCTTTCCCCAAGGGATCTTCTGACCCAGCAATTAAACCAGCATCTTCTGCATTGCAGGTGGATTCTTTACTGCTTAGCCACCAGGAAAGCACATATCCAGCTGGCATCTGATTAAAGATTTAAAAGCTATAGATATTTAATATTACCTATATACTACTTGCGGAGAAGGCAATGGCAACCCACTCCAGTACTCTTGCCTGGCAACTCCCTTGGACAGAGGAGCCTGGTAGGCTGCAGTCCATGCGGTTGCGAAGAGTCAGACACGACTGAGCGACTTCACTTAAACTTTTCACTTTCATGCATTGGAGAAGGAAATGGCAACCCACTCCAGTGCTCTTGTCTGGAGAATCCCAGGGACAGGGGAGCCTGGTGGGCTGCTGTCTCTGGGGTCACACAGAGTCGGACATGACTGAAGCGACTTAGCAGCAGCAGCAGCAGCATATACTACATGATGTGCTGTTTCAGTTTTCTACTCTACCAAGTATTGGTATAGCAACGAATTATTGAACTAACATCAACTATGGTGCTCCAGCTACTTTGGTATATTAAATACCAGATGCCTATAGGTGATTCCATTAGAAAGGATGCATACATTTTCACTAGAGCCTCAGCTAAATGAAATTAGCATCCTTACAACCTTTAGTTAACACAATGTCTACTCTTTAATTATACTACACTTAACTACTCTTTGGGTTTTTATTCTCCTTTCCAGAAAATTAAATGAAGAAAGAAGTTACTCAATGTGTATTATTTAAAAATTGTTTTATACAAAACAATCTGACTAGTATAAAAGACTGCTTTTAAAACTAAAGATGTTCTCTGAGAAATCTGAACTCTAAAAAGTAAGATTTTATACTAAAATTTAGTCAGTTTGATAATGGCTGTTTACATTTTTATGTGTTCAACTTTCTATAAACTACTCTATAGTAAATATTTGTTTTATTTGAATTTGGATAAAATTATATACTTTTTACATTGCCTGATACAAAGCACAAAGAGGAATCAAACTGATTTTCAGTCAGTATTCAGTAAGGAGAATTCAGCAAGTATAATATCTATCAATTACATCCACATTAGTACTCTGTAAGTGTAAGACCTACCAGTTAAATCCAGATTTTACATCTTCGGAACCAGAAACTGCTCAGATAAAGCAATCATAACTGCTTTATTTGGCACTAAATATTTATATAAATATATGAATTATCTTTTTTAACAATTATATTGCCTCTAAATTTGCCTTACAACATTCTTTATAGCAGTTTCTCAAACTATCAAATTTATACCTCTTGTCATTATCACATTTTTACTGATAAGCAAACTGAAAATCAGTGTTTAATTTAAGTAGATTTTGCATAGTAATTTACTAAAAGATTCGATGGAACCCTGGATAAGAACCACATCATCCTTACTCCCTTAACTTAATGTTTTTCTAGCAAATAAAATTTGAAAGACCTTCAAAGAACTAACTCAATTAGGTTTGGGGGGTTTGTTTAAAATGCATCATAACTGGTATGTACAATCAGAATGCTGTCAAATTGCCTAATTTGATTTAGGAGAGCATGTATAAGCAGAGTCAAAGGTGAATAAATGAACTTTGATCTTATAGCAAAAGAGAAAAGGCAAGCAAATTTGAGTTTTTTCCTGGCATTCTAAGGAATGAATGTACATTCTGACCTTGACAGTATCCTGCCAGATGACTAAGCTAGGATCGAATACCCTGATTGTAATTGCCAATAAATTGCATAAAACCACTATGAAAGAGATACTAGAAAATAAACAAAGTGAATGCCTCTGAAACATTTGCCCCAGAACTGGAACTCATGACCTCAAAATCATACAACTTGATGAGCAAACATATGTGAAACTTCTTCTAAATAAGGCAGTAACTCAAGCCTCAGTCCATAGTTCATTAGGCACTGTGTGAAGTATAGACTGAGGTTCATGACATTGTACAGGAGACAGGGATCAAGATCATCCTCATGGAAAACAAATGCAAAAAAGCAAAATGGCTGTCTGGGGAGGCCTTACAAATAGCTGTGAAAAGAAGAGAAGTGAAAAGCAAAGGAGAAAAGGAAAGATATAAGCATATGAATGCAGAGTTTCAAAGAATAGCAAGAAGAGATAAAAAAGCCTTCTTCAGTGATCAATGCAAAGAAATAGAGGAAAAGAACAGAATGCGAAAGACTAGAGATCTCTTCAAGAAAATTAGAGATAGCAAGGGAATATTTCATGCGAAGATGGGCTCGATAAAGGACAGAAATGGTATGGACCTAACAGAGCAGAAGATATTAAGAAGAGGTGGCAAGAATACACAGAAGAACTGTACAAAAAAGATCTTCATGACCCAGATAATTACGATGGTGTGATTACTCATCTAGAGCCAGACATCCTGGACTGTGAAGTCAAGTGGGCCTTAGAAAGCATCACTACGAACAAAGCTAGTGGAGGTGATGGAATTCCAACTGAGCTATTTCAAAGCCTGAAAGATGATGCTGTGAAAGTGCTGCACTCAATACGCCAGCAAATTTGGAAAACTCAGCAGTGGCCACAGGACTGGAAAAGGTCAGTTTTCATTCCAATCCCAAAGAAAAGCAATGCCAAAGAATGCTGAAACTACCGCACAATTGCACTCATCTCACATGCTAGTAAAATAATGCTCAAAATTCTCCAAGCCAGGCTTCAGCAATACGTGAACCATGAACTTCCAGATGTTCAAGCTGGTTTTAGAAAAGGCAGAGGAACCAGAGATCAAATTGCCAACATCTGCTGGATCATGGAAAAAGCAAGAGAGTTCTAGAATATCATCTATTTCTGCTTTATTGACTATGTCAAAACCTTTGTGGGGATCACAATAAACTGTGGAAAATTCTGAAAGAGATGGAAATACCAGACCGCCTGACCTACCTCCTGAAAAACCTAAATGCAGGTCAAGAAGCAACAGTTAGAACTGGACATGGAACAACAGACTGGTTCCAAATAGGAAAAGGAGTACGTCAAGACTGTATATTATCACCCTGCTTATTTAACTTATATGCAGAGTACATCATGAGAAATGCTGGGCTGGAAGAAGCACAAGCTGGCATCAAGATTGCTGGGAGAAATATCAATAATCTCAGAAAGTGAAGAGGAACTAAAAAGCCTCTTGATGAAAGTGAAAGTGGAGAGTGAAAAAGTTGGCTTAAAGCTCAACATTCAGAAAACGAAGATCATGGCATATGGTCCCATCACTTCATGGGAAATAGATGGGGAAACAGTGGAAACAGTGTCAGACTTTATTTTTGGGCTCCCAAATCACTGCAGATGGTGACTGTGGCCATGAAATTAAAAGACGCTTACTCCTTGGAAGGAAATTTGTGACCAACCTAGATAGCATATTCAAAAGCAGAGACATTACTTTGTCAAAAAAAGTCTGTCTAGTCAAGGCTATGGTTTTTCTGGTGGTCATGTATGGATGTGAGAGTTGGACTGTGAAGAAGGCTGAGCGTTGAAGAATTGATGCTTTTGAACTGTGGTGTTGGAGAAGACTCTTGAGAGTCCCTTGGACTGCAAGGAGATCCAACCAGTCCATTCTGAAGGAGATCAGCCCTGGGATTTTTTTAGAAGGAATGATGCTAAAGTTGAAACTCCAATACTTTGGTGACCTCATTTGAAGAGTTGACTCATTGGAAAAGAGTCTGATGCTGGGAGGGATTGGGGACAGGAGGAGAAGTGGACGACAGAGGATGAGATGGCTGGATGGCATCACTGACTCAAAGGACGTGAGTCTGAGTGAACTCCGGGAGATAGTGATGGACAGGGAGGCCTGGCGTGCTGCGATCCATGGGGTCGCAAAGAGTCGGACACGACTGAGTGACTAACTAACTAACTAACTCAAGCCTTGAACAGTTACAGCCCTACCTATCTGCTAATCTAACAACCTCATAGTCCTAATTATCATGCTCTCTTAGGATCATGGTAGACTTCATCTCTTTCAAGAAACCTTTCCTGTCCTACAGCATGTTGGTTCTCTTCTGAACTACTCTACCAAACTCTTTGTCTCTAGCATGGCATTTATCACGTAATATTTGCCTCTGTTTCCCGTAAGGGTAGTAACAGAGCCATGACAGTTCTGTTTATGGCCTCTGAAGAATGACTGAGCAATTAAATTAATTGATTCAGAAGAAACTTTGAAGTGTGAGAATGGGTTACTGAGTCCATATTTGGGGAATATATACTAAATTCAGAATTAACATAAGATTCAATAGCCTCAGATTCTGTTTTTTTTTTTTTTTTTTTGGATTGCATCACATAGCTTGCAAGATCTTAGTTCCTCAACCAGGGATTGAAACTTAGCCCTTGGCAGTTCAAAGTACAGAGTCCTAACCAGTGGTTTTTGTTGTCCAGTCACTAAGTTGTGTCTAACTCTTTGAGACCCCATGGACGGCAGCATGCCAGGCTTCTCTGTCCTTTACTATTTCCCAGAGTTTTTTGGAACTTCTGTCCGTTCAGTTGGTGATGACATCCAGCCAGCTCATCCTGTGTTACCCTCTTCTCCTCTCACCCTCAATCTTTCCCAGCATCAGGGTCTTTTTCAATTTGTCAGCTCTTCCCATCAGGTGGCCAGAGTACTGGAGCTTCAGCTTCAGCATTAGTCCTTCAAATGAATACCTCCAGGGAATTCCCATGGCCTCAGAGTCTAAATTAGAAAATAACTCAGAAAGTTCTGGAGAGTCTCAAGACCAAACGTGGGCATAAAATTTAATAGAGTAGCAGAGAAAATCTTTGGAAGTTACTAAGGGTATTGGCATGACCACCTTAAAAGGGACCCACAAATTTGGTTGTAGAGGCAATCTGAAATTCAGTCATAGAGATACCCACGCAGACTTTATTTATTTTTTAATTAATTAATTTATTTTAATTGGAGGCTAATTACTTTACAATATTGTAATAATTTTGCCATACATTGACATGAATCTGCCATGGGTGTACATGTGTTCCCCCTCCTGAACCCGCCCCCCTCCCTGCACTTCCCTCCCCATCCACATCCTACTAGGTTATCCCAGTGCACCAGCCCTGAGCACCCTGTCTCATGCATAGAACCTGGACTGGCGATCTGTTTCACATATGATGATATACATGTTTCAGTGCTATTCTCTCAAATCGTCCCACCCTCACCTCCAGGGAGAATTTCATAAAGACACTGGTATTATCAGTATTTTAATGTGCTTCCTTAGGACTAGGGTCATACTTAAACCTTTCAGAGAAAACCGTTGAAAACAGTCCAAGAATCTGAAAATAACTATAAATTTACGAGGTTAGATATAGAAATATACTCAGGTATAATATGAAATTGAAATATATATCCTCATACATGTATATATTATGAACTCAGTACTGGATTGATGTTTACCTTTTAAACTTTTCTGTCTGTTGTATTAGAAAAGCTAAAAGAGTCAAACTGATTAGGATTGAATATCTGAGGATTTATCAAAACCATATGAAATTATTATTTATATATTATTCATAGCTGGCATGCCAAATAAAATATCAAGAACTATCACTGTTATCCTAATACTTCACTGGAAAACTATCTTAATAAAAATGTTTGTATAAAAATCATTAATTCAAGTATGAAACAAGTCTGTGGTTCATATTTTTGTAACGTATTATTTTATATATTTAAGGTTTATACATTTTCACTTTAAGTGCATTTTGAAACACTTTGGTTGTTAATATGATGGACTTTGTCTATCAAGCCTTCATTTTTCCCTTAAATGAGTACTAAACATCGAAAAATATCTTTTTTATTAGAAATCATACGCTATTCAATTGTGAAATTTAACATTTGGGCTGTATTTTAAATCTCCTCTCCAAATACAAGAATATGACACCATCACAATTATTTATGATAAAAGGTATACATTAAGTGAAGGGGAAAAACACTGAATTAGGTTAGCTAGAGTTATATAATGGAAGTAAGGCACCAAACTAGAACAATGATACAAAATAAATAATACATTTGGAAAATGGATTGTTGATCAGGTGCTAAAAGCAGTCATTTTAATTTTTCCAGAGAAAACAAAACTGATTCTAGATGGTTCAAGATGTATTTACCCTACGATTTCTAATTTAAAATCATTTGAGGGTGATTCATGACAGAATCTATGATCTGTAGCAAAATTGCAAGTTTGATTTTTTTCCTGTTTAAATTGTTACAAAAATGAGTTATTAGTATGAAGTAGCTACTTAGTGTCACATCCTACAGCAGGCTCATTACACACTTAATGATAATAGGTAGGCATTGTTATCTCAATTTCATAGAGAAAAAATGAGTTCCAGAGAAATTGGGTATCTTTCTCAAGTTAGCAAGTTTAATACATGGGAGAGTTAGAATTTGAATGGAGGAAATTTCAGCTTCAACTTTAAGGTCATTTTTTTCTCAACCAAACTGCCTATGTGTTCAGTATCATATCTTACTGTTTTTCATTTCCAACTCACTTTTCCGCTAAAGTAATATAAATCATACCAGTACTTGATGATGTTTCACACCTATTCTCTTTATGTACCTTTCATACCTTACTCTTCTTTAAAGTTTAGATTATGCTGAAGTTTCTTCTCCTTTTAAATACCTGGTAAACTATTTTCCTTAAAAAAGTATTATAGTTTTCCCCAAAATTCTTCTTGACCAACACCATTCTCCTCAAAGTGTCATTTGCTCTCTATTTAACCTTTGTATCTTCTACATTCTATGCATTTAGTATATATGCATTCAATTTTTATATACTAATATTATATATATATATATCTAAGTTTTCTAATAATGTGTTGGCTTCTTCAGAGATTATGCCATATCATACTCGTATCTGAATCCCAAGTGCCTAGAACATTGTCTGGTACATTAATAGGTGTTGAATAAATGTTGAACTAAAATAAAAAGTATTAGGTTTTTTTTTTTTTTTACCTGTTTATAAAGGCAAGAGGTCAAATCTGGGTGGATTGATGTCTGACCTTAGATGACTGAAATTATGAGTAGAAAGTTTAAAGTTTGGATTTTATAAAAGGATACCAAACTTGAAATCAGAAGACCTAAATAAGTTCTTGCTTTTTCATATGCAGGCAATGAGAAATTAGGCATTTCATTTCTCTCAAAGCTTTAATTATTCTCTAAAATGTGGCTTAAACAACTCTTTTTATATCACATAGTTATTTTGAGAAATCAAATGTAAATGGAATAATGCATATGATAACGCTTGAAAATTGCTAACCATTCAATGTGATGTTCCTTTTATTATTTCAAGGAGAGAAAGTGACCTAAGGCAGCAGTCCCCAAGATTTCTGGCACTGGGGATTGATTTCATGGAAGGCATTTTTTCCACAGACTGAGGTGAGGGGTGGTTTCAGGATGGTTCAAGCACGTTATATTTACTGTGCACTTTATTTCTATTATTATTACACCAGCTCCATCTCAGATCATCAGATATTAGATCCCAGAGTTTGGGGACCCATAACCTAAGGAAGATTAGCAAAACATAGCAAGATTACCAGTCTAGTGATTTGATGAAGTTAGGTATCATGGACTATTTTAAGTGAACTCTTGGGTAAATCTTCCAAAGTTTCAAAGATGAAATTTGTCAATGAGTTGTAGTTAACCTGAGATGTAGTTGTTAGTGGCAGGCCCAAGAATAAATTAAATCTTCATCTGTTTAGGAATTACATCTGAAACTAAAATGAAATATCAAAATCACAGAATGATTATCACTGAAATATAGAATGTTGAAGTTATTGTCTCTCCACTTCCAAAACTATTACATTAAAAATAATTAAAATTTTTTGTGAAAAGAAAAAAAAAATGTAGTTAGAATAATTTAGGATTACCCTATACCATATCCTCTTATGGTTACTCAAAATCACATATTCAAATTAAATATTCCTTTAAAAGTTTAGTAAGTTTCAGAAATGATTGGCTTTATTTTGAGCAATTTCAACCCAAGTTACTACTTTACAAAAAGCACTTTGGGACAAATCTGTCCTAGATATTTTTAACAAATGAATAGGAAAGTAAAAGAAGAGGGATGCAAGATTTGAAGATCAAGAGTAACTGAAAATTTGTCCCCAGCTAGATATTCAAATTAGGAAAGATGAAATAGTAAGATCCCTACTTAGAATTGTTCCACTGAGGATGCTTCAGTTTTTAGAGCAATAATGAAAGCAGCAAAGTGTTCTGTCAATCAATTATGTTCAGCAGTATCATCTCAAGTTGCATTCATAAGCCAAGATGCATTCATTTTATGAATATATTCTCTTGGTTACTGCTTTCCTAGGGGATGAAAATAAGCTGTATGCTGGGATATAATGGTACTTTAGGGGCTTAGAGAGCATATTATTGCACAACCAATATTTAATAAGAATATGCATCCCCAGAGAATAGCTTTGTTACATATTAATCCAAAAATAAGCAGACTGTCAGTACCTCTTTAAAAGCAGAATTAATTCATGATTGGGAAATTATGGAAATCTTACTTGTCATTTACAGGAAAACTCATGAGCAAGCACTATTCTTAGAAGTGAAAACAATGCAGTTGATGTTAAGACAATTCATTAAATTTCACAAGGGCACTTGCAGTACACAGATGTAGGCCAAAATATAAGGGTCTCTAGGTCAAATGTGAAATTATTTAAAATTAATTGTTGGAAGTTATCTAAAATGACTTTTGTCCACTGATTATTTTTTTTTTTTACTTTCATTAACAATGTTTCTTACCCTTTAAAGTGTGACGCAGCAGGTTTTTTAACAAGCATTTGTAGTAAATGCAGGCTCTCCTCTCGCATTTTAAGCCTCTTAACCGATATTTTCTGTGAAAAATTTCACCAGCTGAATGCTGTCATTATTCGTGGTTATGGAAAGGAACATAATGAAGTTTCTTTACTTGTTAGTGTCTTTTTTATCAGAAGTCTAATATTTAGGTAAAATATTCAAATTCTATACTTACAATAAGCTTGAAAACTTATCAGACACGGTAACATGACATTTTGTACTTCTTCAAAATCCATTTTGAGAAATACTATAAACTTTTTTTAAACCAACTCCTTTTCCTTTTAACAACAACAACAAAATTTTTGCAGTATGGTTAATGAGAAATATTATAAACTTCTACCTTGAGGTATTATATTATTTACAATTAATTTTAGGAGAAAACATACTTTGATTTAAACTTTGTATGATTCTCCAAAGGAATTGAGAACCTGTTAAAGGATAAAGGAAATACCTGAACAAAAAGACAGAATAGAAGCTACCAAAAAGCAATTCTAAACTTTGAGGAAACTTCTAAAAGCAATGACTTAAGAAATGATGTCTTTGAGAATAATGGTAGACATTAAACATAAACAGGATTAAAAAAATGTATTATGGTAATATGACACAAATTCTTTCTTCAAAATATTTTAGTAAATGAGAGTAATGCACACATTCACTTACAAATATTCCTTGGTGTCCATTATCCCAACAACTTTTTTAGCTTCTGTGAACATAGGTATAAAACAACAACAAACAGAAATGGAAATCTTTGCACTCAAGGGGTTACATGTGATTACATTCTGGGGAAGGAGAGTAATTGATGAATAACTAAAAATGTAAAATATAAAAACAACATGAACAAAAATTAAAGTAGAGGGAAGTATGGCATGCCTGGGGAGATGGGAATTATAATTTAAATAAAGTGACCATGGAAACTCTTACTGTAAAGAGGACATTGGATCAAAGAATCAAAGGGAGAGAGGAACTAAGATATATAGGAGGAGATCGTTAGAGAGGACTCAAACATGTACTTTACCTTGATTTTACAGCTGCTTGCAATAAGGTCTTGTATAAAATTTAGAAGCAAAGATGATTAAATGGCTATAATTATAAATGAAAAAATATACTCTGTGTTAATAAAATGATATCAGTTTGTATAAAGTACATACCAAATATTATGCCCTCCAATCTGTACTCTTCACATTTTAGTCAATAGTTGTAATCAGGATATAGAAGGCATACTTCTGATATCTGTAGAGAAGTAAAAATGTAGTTAATGTTAGTTAATCCTGCACTGATAAATTTTACTTCTGAAGAAAATTTGTGTACAGTAACAGTAAAGACCTTGGCAAACTTGAATATTTGACCTTGTTTGATGAAAGAATCAGTTCTGTATAAGTGCAGGATTATTGAGACCTGGCTTAATAGAAATGTTATTGGAAATACTAGAAAATTTTTATTAATCACAAGCTCAATATGCTATAGAGTTATATTGGAGTTTAAAAATAGTTAAATTAGTCTTTGCTATATTGAAGAAAATAATTCAGGCATTGTTTTTGTAGTGTTAATTACATCAGAGGCAATATGTTCAATGTTAAGAGTTATATTTTAAGGGGACACTTTATGACCAACCTAGATAGCATCTTGTAAAGCAGAGATATTACCTTGCCAATAAAGGTCCGTCTAGTCAAGGCTATGGTTTTTCCAGTGGTCGTGTATGGATGTGAGAGTTGGATTGTGAAGAAAGCTGAGCACCAAAGAATTGATGCTTTTGAACTGTGGTGCTGGAGAAGACTCTTAAGAGTCCCTTGGACTGTAAGGAGAGCCAACCAGTCCATCCTAAAGGAGATCAGTCCTGGTTGTTCATTGGAAGGACTGATGCTGAGGCTGAAACTCCAGTACTTTGGCCACCTCATGCGAAGAGTTGACTCATTGGAAAAGACCCTGATGCTGGGAGGGATTGGGGGCAGGAGGAGAAGGGGATGACAGAGGATGAGATGGCTGGATGGCATCACCGACTTGATGCACATGAGTTTGAGTGAACTCCAGGAGTTGGTGATGGACAGGGAGGCCTGGCGTGCTGCGATTCATGGGGTTGCAAAGAGTCAGACATGACTGAGCAACTGAACTGAACTGAAAATATTTATGTTAATTTAAAAGGGAACTGTAACCTTAGAGGAAGATTTAAAACTTTATACATAGTATCTTACATGCATTTAATACAGATAGCAGTCTTAATTTATGATATCCAAAAGTATCCATTTCTTTAGTAATCTTCTTAGGCTGGTGGAAACAGAAGTATGTATGCCCTTCATCTTTGGAAACTGCTTTTAGTCAATACATTGGGATTTGTAGACAAGTGCAGTAGGAAAAGGGTTGTGAAAGATTATATCTACAAATAAGGCATTTTTGGGGGAAAAGCTACTTTGGCCATCTGATGCGAAAACTGATTCACTAGAAAACACCCTGATACTGGGAAAGATTGAGGTGGGAAGAGAAGGAAACGAAAGAGGGTGAGATGGTTGGATGGCATCATCAACTCGATGGACATGAGTTTGAGTAAACTCCAGGAGTTGGTGATGGACAGGGAGGCCTGACATGTTGCAGTCCCTGGGGTTGCAAAGAGCTAGACATGACTGAGCTATTGAACTGAACTGATGGAAGAAAGAAAGTCAAGATCACTAACAGAACACTGAAGTTATAATTCAATAAAAAATAAACAAGTAAATCTGAGTGGAAAAATACATAAGAATTCCTTGGAGGCTGATTTTAATTTTTAAAGTAGAAATTTAAACTAAATTCATGAGAAAACAGAAAATTACTAGGGGACTTTCAGGAACGTCATGAAGTCCAGCAATTAATAGCACACTGAAGAAAAAAGTTACAGATTTTGAAGACGTCTCATGTCTTAAGAGGACCCCATGGAAAGAAACTATAAGTAGTCTCTGGATGCATGGCTGAGGGGCATGAATAAAATAGTAAATTCAGTTCTATAATCATAAGAAATGAATTCAGCCAGCAACCTGAGGGACCTTGAAGTGGATTATTACTTGGCCTAGGTTTCAAACTGTTGTGACTTTGTTAAATTCATTTGCTAGGTAGAGTCCTGGGGTGTTGGATAATGAGCTATGTGTCAACAGAAGACTAAAAGGGAGAGTGAAAGAGATGAGTTCATTATACACATGTTCTGGAGAAGGTACACGGCATACTTCCATGGGAGGTCAAGGCAGGCTGCAGGTAGAGAGAGAACTTCAGGATGCAGGTCACATGTCCTGAGGGGCCGTGGGGTGGAGTGCTCTGAAGTTCCTATGCTATGTCTGGATTAGTCAACTCAAACCAAAAAGAGTTTTTTGGTTTTTT
This sequence comes from Ovis aries, assembly GCF_016772045.2. NCBI lineage: Eukaryota > Metazoa > Chordata > Mammalia > Artiodactyla > Bovidae > Ovis > Ovis aries. The sequence goes on along the minus strand of NC_056062.1, from coordinate 63,536,606 downwards.
TTTTTTTTAATTTATTTTTATTTGAAAGATAATTGCTTTATAATGCTGTGCTGGTTTCTGTCATATATCAACATGAATCAACCAGAAGTATACATGTGTCCCCTTCATCTTGACCCTCCCTCCCACCTGATCCCACCCCTCTAGGTGGTACCAGATCACCAGATTGAGCTCCCTGTGTTATACAGCAACTTTCCACTAGCTATCTATTTAACATATGGTAATGTATATATTCCAATGCTACTCTCTTAACTGGTCCCACACTCTCCTGCCCCTGCGTGTCCATAAGTCTGTTCTCCATGTGTGAGAAAGAGTGGGGTTTTGGTTAAGCTTTGACAGGGCTTTATCAAAGGAGTGGACAAGGGGAAGACATGTGAGATGAGGAAGAGTTCTTACCACAAAGAGGTCTAGGGAGTTTAGGAACTTAAAAGTACTTGGGATTCTGGGGGCTGTTCACTAATGCATGTGCCCCAGGAAGGGGCTCATGTCAGTTCAAGGTCCCTGCAGGCCACTTGGCCACAAAAATAGATGCCAGGTTACCAATACCATGGAGTAGTTGAGCTAAACTTTCAACGTAGGTGTTACTGCAGCCTGATGGAAACCTTGATTTTAGTTTCAGTCTAGCTTCCAGATAGGTGTGCCTTAGCTAAGAAAAGGGCTCAGCTAAACTATGCCTGTACCGACCATGGAAGCTGTGAGAGAATAACTGTGTGTTGTTTCAAGCTTTTAAATTTGTAGTAATTTTTTTATTGAGCAATAGAAATGCAAACCATTTTAATAACAAAATTGTGTGGTGTAGTTATACAACCTATGTCAAACCAAAGAAAATTGCCTTAAAGAAAAAAAGATTTAGAGATGGATGTGTGAACCAACTGAGTTGATCAAAATTCTCTTTAAGATATTTTTGCTAGTGCAGATAGAACTTTTTCTACTAAAGGTTTTTATGCCAATCATAATGCTACCTGGGAAAAGAGAAAACCTGAAAATATTGCTATATTTCATCTATCTAGCTATGTATAAAGAGAAGAGCTTCTAATCAATTGCACGCCTTAGAATTCCATAATTGCATAAAAAATATGATTTGCTAACGAAAGAGTAATGCCTAATACAAAGACTAAAGACTGGCCCTTTTATCCTGTCCTACTATATGCTTCATAATCAGTAAATTCTGGCTGAGTCTTTATTTATCTGTATGCTACTTACTAAACACATCACTTATACTTTTGTATCTTAGCTCACAGTTGGTTCCACTGCACTGGACTCCCCTTTTTATATCCAATCTTAACCATTCTCCAGTGATTTGAGTTGAAGATGCCTATATATATCCTATATATATGAGAATATCTTTGTTTGAAAATTCAAAATAAATTCTTAGAATAATTTTGCCTGGGTCATGCAAATTCAATCTCTCTTTTGGAATTTAGGAGAAAAGTCTCTATGACTTATTTACACGGCCATTTTTAATAACTTCACTCTTATTTGAAATGAATGTATTTTCTCTTTATAGGCTTAATTTCTTTTAAAAAATAATTTCTAACTACAGTTTATGGATTTCAGGTCTAATGTAAACATTATTGCCACTGTTTAGCCACAAAGTTATATCAACTCTTGCTGTACCCTGGACTATAGCCTGTCAGGCTCATCTGTCCATGGGATTTCCCAGGTAAGAATACTGGAGCAGGTTTTCATTTTCTTCTTGAGGGAATATTCCTGACCCAGGGATTGAACCTGCGTCTCCTGCATTGGCATGTGAATTCTTTATTGCTGAACCACCAGGGTGGTCCCAGTGTAAACATGTCATTTAAATTTAAAAATATATAATTTTTTAATTTTTTTTATTCTTTTTTTTTTCTTACTTTACAATACTGTATTGGTTTTGCCATACATCAACATGAATCTGCCATGGGTGTACATAAGTTCCCACTCCTGAACCCCCCTCCCACCTCCCTCCCCATACCATCTCTCTGGGTCATCCCAGTGCCCCAGCCCCAAGCATCCTGTATCCTGCATCGAACCTAGACTGGTGATTCGTTTCTTATATGATATTATACATGTTTCAATGCCATTCTCCCAAATCATCCCGCCCTCTCTCTCTCCCACAGAGTCAAAAAGTCTGTTCTGTATATCTGCGTCTATTTTGCTGTCTCACATACAGGGTTATCGTTACCATCTTTCTAAATTCCATATATATGTGTTAGTATACTGTATTGGTGTTTTTCTTTCTGGTTTACTTCACTCTGTATAATCAGCTCCAGTTTCATCCACCTCATTAGAACTGATTCAAATGTATTCTTTTTGATGGCTGAGCAATATTCCATTGGGTATATGTACCACAGCTTTTTTATCCATTCATCTGCTGATGGACATCTAGGTTGCTTCCATGTCCTGGCTATTATAAACAGTGCTGTGATGAACATTGGGATACACGTGTCTCTCAAAAAATGGGCCAAAGAACTAAATAGACATTTCTCCAAAGAAGACATACAGATGGCTAACAAACACATGAAAAGATGCTCAACATCACTCATGATCAGAGAAATGCAAATCAAGACCACAATGAGGTACCATTTCACACCAGTCAGAATGGCTGAGATCCAAAAGTCTACAAGCAATAAATGGTGGAGAGGGTGTGGAGAAAAGGGAACCCTCTTACACTGTTGGTGGGAATGCAAGCTAGTACAGCCACTATGGAGAACAGTGTGGAGATTCCTTGAAAAATTGCAAATAGAACTTCCTTATGACCCAGAAATCCCACTGCTCGGCATACACACCAAGGAAACTAGAATGAAAAAAATATAATTTTTAATGTTGATATTTTTAGAAGGATTAAGCTTTAAATATGGATAAATGTGTGATTATAAATAGTCTTAACAAATGAAATGCTACCATCTTGACTTTCAAGAAAGAAGACTCCACTGTAGACTATGAAACTGAAATAGGGTATAGATGCCTCTTCTTACTGTTGCTACTCTCTACACTCTTGACTCAGGATATTCTAACACTGATCAGAATCCTGGGACACTAACTCATACTCATTGAACTTGACAGTTTTGATATATAGCTAACAATCTGTATATCTCATAGTTTTATACTTGTACAGAATTGTGCTTCATTGTCTAGACTGCAAAAATCATTTCTCAGACACGGACATGATATGATATACCTTGGTATGCTCATCCTCTCAGCTGTGCCCCAGCACTGAGCACTTTGTTTTTACTCAGCACATCTTTGGTACTGAAAATGAACTAAAGGAAGCAGTAGGGCCAGCTTAGAACTGTAGTCCAATAAAAACGCTTCCACTTGGTGGCAGCATATGGGGCTTGTCATGAAGTTAATAATAACAGTGAAGTTACATGCTGAGGAATATGAGAGGGGGAAAAAAAGTTATGTGATGACAGCTTTGCAATACTGATATTTTAAAATGAAAGTTGATGACCTTACTTGACTGACATATATTTACCTTTATTATGAAAGATACTCTGTAAAGGTAAGAGCTTTGTAGACAGTATTCACTCATCTATCCTCAGCATCTATTCTTGGCATGTATTCTTGGCTCTTGATTAATATTGATTAAATGGGTAATGTATCAATTATTGCATCAATGATTAGAAATATGAATTTGAAGAAAACTTGCTGAATATGTGTTTCTTGTTACCTGAATTTCTGGTTGTCATTTAAAGCAGCAGAACTCAATTTGAAGAACATCTATTTATATTTTTTGAAAAAACTCTAAGCTTATGTTAAGAAAGGTTTACTCTTTATTCCTTAATTCCGACCTTTTATATCTACATCCCACTTAGTCTTCAAATATAATTATGTCCAGTCTTAAGATCATCATATTTTGTTCAGAATAGTCTTTCCCTGCAGTCTCCCTCATGCTATTAGAGGCACTACAATTTTTTCAGCCATCAAAACTTGCAAACAAGATAATTTTCAAATATCTTCTTTCTCTATCATATTCAATTTATTATCTTAGACTTTGAGGACATCTGTTAACCACATTTATTTTGATAACATCCCAATTACACATGGTAGAACTCAGTCTACAGATGGGGAGATGGTGAGTCACTTCCCCAAGCAAAGTTTAAGTAACTATTATTCTGTTCCAGATTTATTTCCAGTTTCCTCATTAGCTCTTTCTATAGCATTCACTCTCATATTTTACTTTTTTTTCTGATATCCAATAATGCACATAGTGTCCTATATTTTAATTTTATAAATCTGATGTTGTAATTAAATTATTTCACTTGCACTTATATATCTTCATATATAGTAAGCCCTTTGTCTTAGGGCTCTCTGTCCACCCCTAAAATGTGAATAACTGCAGCACATCCATTTATGTATTTTTTCAGGACAAATACCTCTCTCATTCTGAAGCACCCCATTATCAAAGAGAAACATTTTGTAGGTGTTTGTTGTTGTTCAGTCACTAAGTCGGGTCCAACTGTTTGCCACCCCATGGACTGCAACATGCCAGGCTTCCCTGGCATTCACTCCCAGAGTTTGCTCAAACTTATATCCATTGGGTTGATGGTAAACCACCACATCCTCCGTCACCCCCTTTCTCCTTTTGCCCTTAATCTTTCCCAGAATCAGGGTATTTTCCAATGAGTTGGCTCTTCCTATCAGGTGGCCAGAGTATTGGAGTCTCAGCTTCAGCATCAGTCCTTCCCATGAATAGTCAGGGTTGATTTCTTGTAGGATTGACTGGTTTGATCTCCTTGCTATTCAAGGGATGCTCAAGAGTTTTCTCCAGTGCCACAATTTGAAAGCATTGGTTCATTGGTGCTCAGCCTTCTTTATGGTCCAACTCTCATATTTGTACATGACTACTGGAAAAATCACACCATTAAATAGATGGACATTTATTGGTGAAGTGATGTCTCTGTTTTTTAATGCACTATCTAGGTTTATCATATCTTTTCTTCCAAGGAGCAAGTGTCTTTTAATTCATGGCTGGAGTGACCTTCTGCAGTCATTTTGGAACACAAGGAAATAAAGTCTGTCACTATTTCCATTGTTTCTCCATCTATCTGTTGTGAAGTGAAGAACCAGATGCAATGATCTTCATTTTTTGAGTACTGAGTTTTAAGACAGTACTCTTTCACCCTCATTAAGAGGCTCTTTAGTTCTTCTATACTTTCTGCCATTAGACTGATATCATCTGCATATCAGAGATTATTGCTATTTCTCCCAGTAATCTTGATTCCAGCTTGTGCTTCATCCAGCCCAGTGTTTCTCATGATGTAATCTGCATATAAGTTAAATAAGCAGGGTGACCATATACAGTTTGACGTGCTCCTTTCTCAATTTGGAACCAGTCCGTTTTTCCATGTCTGGTTCTAATTCTTGCTTCTTGACCTGCATGTAGGTTTCTCAGGAGACAGGTAAGGTGGTGGAGTATTCCCATCTCTTTAAGAATTTTCCACAGTTTGTTATAATCCATACAATCAAAGGCTTTAGCATAGTCATTGAAGAAGATGTTTTTTGTTTGTTTGTTTGTTTGTTTTTCTGGAATTCCCTTGCTTTATTCTATGCTCCAATGGATGTTTTCAGTTTGATCTCTGGTTCCTCTGCCTTTTCTAAATCCACCTTGTACACCTGGAAGTTCTTGGTTCAGGTACTACTGAGGCTTAGGTTGAAGAATTTTGAGCATTACCTTGCTATTATGTGAAATGAGGGTAACTGTCTGATAGTTTGAACATTCTTTGGCATTGCCCTTCTTTGGGATTGGAACAAAAACTGACCTTTGTAGGTGTTTGTGAGGTTCTATTTTAAGTTTTACAAGTGCAGTAGATATGTACTTCAAGCATATTTCTAGCTATTAAACTGAGATATATTATCACTAATCCTCTTAAGTTTCCAGTTAAGGTGAAAAACATGCAAGGAAATAGAAATTTTAAGAGACTCTGGTATCTGCCATAAAGAAATGTAGTAGCTCAGTCATGTCTGACTCTTTGTGACACCATGGACGGTTGCCCACTAGGCTCCTCTGTCCATGGGATTCTCCAGGCAAGAATATTGGGAGTGGGTTGCCATTTCCTTCTCCAGATATCTATATCTATAAGGAACAGCAAACCTAATGTGGAAAGGTCTTGAAAGCCTTTTGCCGAGGGGAGGGACTTATTTTTATTGAGATGAATTAATGTAACAAAAAATCTCACCCCTTTAGCCACTGTATTTATACTGGGTATGTAGCAAATTCACAGACTTTTGCAACTATCACCACAATCTAATTCCAGAAAATTTCAATCTCCTCCAAAGGAAACTGTGTACCCCTTAAGCAGCCATTGCTCATTTCATATCCCCCTACCCTTACCTGGGAAACCAAAATCTATTTTTGTCAATATATTTGCCTAATCTGGACATTTCATCTAAATAGAAATATGTAATAGATTAGTCTTTGTCTAGTAAACTCACTGTTTGAAGTTCCTTACGGACAGTTTCTATTATTTGCCTTTATTTTCTTCTGTGTGTGGGTCATACTTTTTTGTTTATTTGTATTTATCATATTTGTTGTCAAACTGATCATTTTTAACATGATAATGTGATAACTCTAAAAATCCAATTATCTCCCCTTCTCACTATATTTTTATTTCTTAGGATCCCCATTTATAGCCAGAGTTTATCACTAATATACATCTCTGCCAATGTGTATGTCTGTGTATACATACATACATATATACCATCATAGTGAATGTAATTCTGAATAATTAATTTTGTAAAGTCTGTATTCTTTTCCATGAGTGGCCACTAATGTCTCTATTTGGTTGGTTTAGTGATGAGATAGAACTAAGATTTGCTTAAATACCAAGAAACAGCAAACTCCCAGTCTTTGCTGATGCCTCTACATGTTAAGCATATCTTCAACAATGATCCAGGCAGTTTACAAGTCTTCCTTAATCTCTACTTCCTCCCTATGTAGAGCATCAAGTTCAATCCGAAATGATAGCTTGGAACCTTATCTTTTTCTCGAACAGGTGCCCTGCTCTGGGAATTCTCATGAGTTTCTGGATTCCCAAGAATAACTTGGGGTGTTTAAAAACATGTATTACCTAAAGCATCTCATTCCCTAGCATTTTCCCCAAGCTTTTTGTTTAGTCAGTGATTTGCTCCAAGTATTTTTCATTGTGCTTCCCTGGTGGCTCAGACAGTAAGGAATGCTGCAATGCTGGAGATGTGGGTTCGATCCCTGGGTTGGGAAGATCCCCTGGAGGAGGGCATGGATACCCACTCTATTATTCTTTCCTGGAGAATCTCCATGGACAGAGAAGCCTGGCATGCTATAGTACATGGGGTTGCAAAGAGCTGGACACGACTGAGCAACATTCATTGTCCCAGAAAACGATGGCTATTACATCTCCCTATACAGTTTTTGACAAATGCCTTGGATAACTGCCTCAGCACTGGGAGAGTTCCTATTGGGCAAGACAAAGACAAACCTTTTGGAACTGGTCATCTGGGCAGTTACTGAACAGGCCAAAATAAACCACATTTTTTTTTTGTAAATGAGCTCTGTTTTGTTCCATCTGGTACTGGTACATATATAAGGGTTGTTGGTTGTTATCTTCAAAGACATTGAATAACTGGGGACTGTGAAGTAGAAACAGGGCAGGTTGAAATTATGCCACAAGGCTCTCATTCTTTCCAAGATTCAGTTGGCTTTTATTATGGAAGCATTACTCTGCTCGCCACAAACTTTTGGTAATTGTTTCATGTTCCAAAAAGGTTGAATCTGACAGTTTTTCACGGATTTTTTACTGGCTTTATGGAAGGATGTATATGGGGATTTCTTTGTCATTTTTCTAACAACACTAGAAAAAACTTTTATGAAAATATGACAACTAAGCTGGATTTGAACCAGTAGAAATTAGGTAGGAAACATAAGAGGAAAAAACCAGGTGGAGAGAACATTGAGATAAAAGGTACAGAAGCAAAGGTGAATGGTGTGTGCTGGAAAATGACTCTAATTCATAAGGCTGAATTATAGTGTACAATTAAAGTAAAAAGACATGCATTTTTACAGGAGACAGGATGGTAACTGAGAGTTCCTTATGCAATAATACAATATTTGGACTTAATTTGGGCAATGTGGACTCAATTATTTAATGCAGATTTGTTAACTCACTTATGCAAACATTGAAGAGGATGGATAGTTTGAGAATAAATTTAGGGAATTTAGTAAAAAATCTAATAAAAAAATCAAAAGCATAAGAAATGATGAACCAAACTAAGGGTGTGACTGTTGAAATGTAGAAAATACTTACATATTTAGTACTCAGAGACAAAGATTCTTAGGAGCTAAAATGTACAAATATTAATCAGTTGTGTCAGTGAGTAGGAAAACAGAAAGCCAAGTAACAAGGGGGAACTGTGAGGAAAATGTCCAGAATGAGTGGATTCAGAAAAGTGAGGAGACACTGTTACCATTCACTGAAATTAAGAATACTGGCCATGAAGTGAATTTGGAGAAGCGGAAAAAAAAAAATGAAAAAGTAGATGAATTCAGTTTGGACAGTATGAGTTCAAGTTGTCCATGAAATATAATGGGCTATATTCAACAGGCATTTAAAAACACAGGTTTGATGCTCAAGGGGAAATTTGGAGCTGCTGATGCAGATTTTGTGTAACCAAAGCTGTATATAAGTAATCAAAGAAACTCTAGGTATGAATGGGATCCTAAGAGATGAAAATATAATGAGAAAAGATGATTACGGCCACCCTAGGAATCTACCAATTTTTAACAGACAATTTATTATTAGCATTTCTAGTCAAATTGTATCATACATTAAGAGTCAATGAAAAAGATTATTTACAGTAATGAAGTTTAAACCACTTTGTTTTAGTGGTGTGCCTAAACTTTAACACTAGAGAAGTTTTCTTATAGTTGATCCAAAAATTTTTCTGGTGAAAAACTCAGTCTGGAGGGAAGGCTTTATATTGTTGAACAGTAGGGAAATCTGAAGATAATGTTTGTTTTTAATCTGGGTCATCAATATGAATTTGTTTTTTGTTTGTTTGGTTTGTTTTTTGTTTGTTTGTTTGTTTGTTTTAGAATTTGTGGTTTTGTAATATCATCAGCTACAAGAAAATTAAACTCTTCTAAGAAAACAAGCCAAGAGAATCCCAAAATATAATCAAGGAGAAAAATAAAATTGCTCTTGTGGAATCTGAGATATAGTTTTGTCACCTGACATTAGCTTTAGTCCCATCTTAATCTTGGGGAAGGAAATGACAAACTACTCCAGTATTCTTACCTGGAAGATTCCATGGACAGAGGAAACGGTGGGCTACATACAGTCCATGGGGTTGCAAAGAGTTGGCCACGACTGAGCACATCAGGGGCAGCTTTAATCTATCCCAACATTAGAGATTTAAAAAACACAACTACAACAAAGACAAGCCCACATTTTGGCAAATAAGTAAGTAATGATTCATTCCTATTTAAATATTATTTGTGGATAGAGACTCCACTTTAGACTTTTTAAAAAAATTGACATCATAATTAAACAGCCAGATCACGTATGGGCTTCCCAGGTGGCGCTAGTGGTAAAGAACCAGCTTGCCAATGCAGGGGATGTGGATTTGATCACTGGATTGGGAAAATTCCCTGCAGGTGGGTATGGCAACCCACTCCAGTGTTCTTGCCTGGAGAATCCCATGGACATATAGGAGCTTGGCAGGCCACATTCCATAGGGTCACAAAGAGTTGGACACAACTGAAGTGACTTAGCATGCACACATGCACGTACATATCACATGTACATAAAATACCGTGTATTTGAAAATAGAAACACATTACTCGTATTTTTAAAAGATTGCATTAATCAGTCACAATCACTGTTAAAAATAGGCAGTGAGTGAATTTCTAACAAGGAGTTTAGTAAATTGTTCAGAGAAAGATTATTTAAATATGACTAGCTTCAGTAATTCATTAAGAATTTTTCAGTAAATATTTCATAAATGAGTAGATATAGATAGTATATATGAGGGGGAAAAGATTTATATAAAAGTACAGATAGCAAATATTTTAGGCTACATACTACTTTCATACTACTCAACCTGTTCCCCGTAGTATAAAAATAGCTGTAGACTATACATAAACAAATGAGCATGGATATGTTTATAAAAGAAAAAATGCAACTTATTTACAGACACTAAATTTTGATTTCCTATAATTTTCATGTGTCACACAATATCACAATTTTTATTTTATTTTTTCCCAATGTTGGAGGTGAAAAATACTTTCTTAGCTAAACATGTAAGATAAACCACAGTAGACATAAGGACAAGTCAGTCATTTGGGCTGCAGTTACTCACCTTGAACTGATTCATTACAAAAGACCCTGATTTGCGGAAAGATTCAAGGCAGGAGGAGAAGGGGACAACAGAGGGTGAGATGGTTGGATGGCATCACCAACTCAATGGACATGAGTTTGAGCAAGTTCCAGAGGTTGGTGATGGACAAGGAAGCCTGATGTGCTTTGCAACTCTTGGGGTCGCAAATAGTCGGACATGACTGAGCAACTGAATTGAACTTCTGACCCCTGGTCTAGAACCTAAAATTGACATTATTTCCTCAAACTGTATATGTAAAAGCTGTACACACACACACACACACACACACACACACACACACACACACACAGGCTAAGGTTGAGTTTTTGGACTCTGCAAAAACTAAGGTTGGAACAATGTGATTATTTTTCTCTTCATCATTCTATTTTTATTATTTGACATAGAATAATAGTTCTATTGTTGTTCTTATTGTGTTTCATAGGCTCAAAATGTTTTTTTCTGAAATGACTGAATGCATGTATGACTGAAAATATTAATGATTTTCTATTCTGGCAGGGCACTAGAAAGATCCAAAATAATGCAATTTTCTTTCCCTAGCACTTTTATATAGCCACTTTATAAGCAGCCCAGTTTCTTCACTGCTATTGACTTAACACACAATGTGTAAGGATAACCAGTTTTTGAAATTCCATACATATTTCAGTGGCCTGCAAAAGAGCATTATAACAGAGTTTATCATAGAATAAAGAAAGCATATGATTGGTTACATACTTAGAAAGCTTAGGTTTTGAAAGACTTTGTTTTATAACTATAAAGCAGAATTATTTTAAATGTCATTTTAATGACTATATATGAAATAAATAGTTATTTTAATTTTTGATGATAATGTTCTAAATATTCAAAGTTTGTGTTCTTTGCATTGCATATTTAATTCTGCTAACTTTTCCAGCTATCTAATTTTTCAGTTAGAAACAGTTTTTTGTTTGTTTGTTTTTTTGACAGAGCTTGACATATTACAGTGTAATAGATAAGAACATGGGGTCTGTAATTAATTAACTACAGATCTTAGCTCCACTTCTCAATAAGCATGTAGCCTTGTACAATTTACTTATCTATGATTTATTTTCCCCTTTTGCCTGGAGATAAAAATCCCTAGCTTATAATATGTTGGTATTTAAAAGATTTAATATGTGCAAATTGCTTGTAATAGTTTCTGGTACAGTTTCTGATGTTCTAAGAACTTATTACATGTGAGCTTTTAAATATATTTAAATTAAAAAATAACATATTATCATTACTACTTATTTTTAGTTACCTATTTCATCCTATCCAGCAAGTATAATGTGAGAGAAAATAATTTGGAGACATTAAAGAAGATTTCAGACAAACTGGTTAATGCATTAAGAATATATATATTTTTAAATCATACAAGTTACTGGCATTGAAAATCAGATCTGAAGGAAACTTCCTACCATCAGAAAGCAGTTAAAGGCACTGTGGAATTTTACCCTAAATCACAGATAAAACAAACAGATTTCTTTTTCTTTTAGAAGGACATACTCCTATCCATCAATGGGCATACATTTGTTTGCATCAAATTTCTTTTACCTTCAGTTATTTTAAGTTTGAAGGAACATCTGTCTTTTTTTTTATGTGAAAAAAAATTCCCCTTTGGATTAGACTGCCTTTTCCTTGGCTGCAGAGGCATATTAATGAGAGCAATACTTATAAAAAGGTAAATTATCTTATATCAATATCACTGTGCTTAAAATGTGTAGTGATTTCAAAAGTGTATAGAATGAATGCACTAAGATGTCAAAATAAATAAAAAGGGAAAAGCATGAACTTTTCATTAGAAATTACTACATTATATCTTTAATTTACTGATGAAGATTTATTGAAATATTAACTGAAGTATACTACTTGTTTGGAACCTTCCACAAGAGGCATTTCCATCAGTTCCATTCAGTTCAGTTGCTCAGTCATGTCTGACTCTTTGTGACCCCATGAACTGCCACACGCCAGGCCTCCCTGTCCATTACCAACTCCCGGAGTTCATTCAAACTCATGTCCATCGAGTCTTTGATGCCATCCAGCCATCTCATCCTCTGTCGTCCCCTTCTCCTCCTGCCCCCAATCCCATAAGCAGCAAATAATCCCTATATATGTTCTTATTGAGCATGCTGGGTGTTGTTACTTGACAGTTTGTTGCTGTAGTTGTTGCATTTGTTCTTAAATGATTATGCTTCTTAATGTATCACTGGTTTTCAGAGTCTAAGGTAAATACTGTACCATCTCCAGGGTAAATCTCTCCCAACACCCTGAAATTTGTTTCTACTTATAATTTTGAGAATGCCGACACATACATTCCAAAGTCAAACAATATTTTTTCATGAAAGGCACGATCGCATTTTTTCAGTTAAATATTTAATCTCATTGGAGATACATTGTTGACAGTTATATTTTGAGTGAGATCATATGCATCCAGTTCCCAGCTTAAGAACTATTAATTTACGTTAGCTTGTTTTTACTGCCAAAGAATGCACTAACTACCACACAATTGCATTCTTCTCACACTCTAGTAAAGTAATGCTCAAACTTTTCCAAACCAGGCTTCAGCAATAGATTAACCATGAACTTCCAGATGTTAAAGCTAGTTTTAGGAAAAGCAGAGGAACCAGAGATCAAATTGCCAACATCTGCTGGATCATTGAAAAAGCAAGAGAGTTCCAGAAAAACATCTGTTTCTGCTTTATTGACTATGCCAAAGCCTTTGACTGTGTGGATCACAATAAACTGTGGAAAATTCTGAAAGAGATGGGAATACTAGACCACCTGACCTGCCTCTTGAGAAATCTATATGCAGGTCAGGAAGCAACATTTAGAACTGGACATGGAACAACAGACTGGTTCCAAATAGGAAAAGGAGTATGTCAAGGCTGTATATTGTCACCCTGCTTATTTAAGTTACCTGCAGCGTGCATTATGGGCTGGAGGAAGCACAAGCTGGAATCAAGATTGCTGGGATAAATATTAATAGCCTCAGATATGCAGATGACACCACCCTTATGGCAGAAAGTGAAGAGAAACCAAAAAGCCTCTTGATGAAAGTGAAAGAGGAGAGTGGAAAAGTTGGCTTAAAGCTCAACATTCAGAAAACTAAAATCATGGCATCCGGTCCCATCACTTCATGGGAAATAGATGGAGAAACAGTGGAAACAGTGTCAGACTTTATTTTGGGGCTTGATTTTGGGCTCCAAAATCCCTGGAGATGGTGATTGCAGCCATGAAATTAAAAGACACTTACTCCTTGAAGGGAAAGTCATGACCAACTTAGATAGCATATTCAAAAGCAGAGACATTACTTTGCCCAAAAAAGTCTGTCTAGTCAAGGCTGTGGTTTTTCCAGTGGTCATGTATGGATATGAGAGTTGGACGGTGAAGAAAGTTGAGTGCCAAAGAACTGATGCTTTTGAACTGTGGTGTTGGAGAAGACTCTTGAGAGTCCCTTGGACTGCAAGATCCAACCAGTTCATCCTAAAGGAGATCAGTCCTGGGTGTTCATTGGAAGGACTGATGTTGAAGCTGAAACTCCAATTCTTTGGCTACCTCATGTGAAGAGTTGACTCATTGGAAAAGACCCCAATGCTGGGAAGGATTAGGGGTAGGAGGAGAAGAGAACAACAGAGGATGAGATGGCTGGATGGCATCACCGACTAGATGCACATGGGTTTGGGTGAACCCTGGGAGTTGGTGATGGACAGGGAGGCCTGGCATGCTGCGGTTCATGGGTTGCAAAGAGTCACACAGGACTCAGCAACTGAATTGAACTGTCTGTACTGAGGTGCCTCATCCTTACACTGCCTTACCCCTGCCTGCCTTTCCCCAACACCTGAAACCATAATTATTTTTATATTTTCATCAACTGATATGTATATAGAAATATATGCACTTTGTTTTATTTAGTGCTAGTCATTTTTTCAAATTCAAAAATACTCATACCATAATGTACATTGTTGTCTTTAAAGATATTTTTATATTGTAACTTTAACTTTTTTATATTGGAATATGGCTGATTAAAAATTTTGTGATAGTTTCAGGTGAACAGCGAAGGGACTCAGCCATACATATATGTGTGTACATTCTCCCCCAGATTCCCTTCCCATCCAGGCTGCTGCATAATATTGTGTAGAGCTCCCTGTGTTATACAGTAGTTCTTCATTGATTTTCCATTTTAAATATAACAGTGTGTACATGTCAGTCTCAAACTCCCTAACTTTCACATCCCTTCTCCCTTCCTTTCCCACCATAAGTTTGTGAGTCTATTTTACAAATAAGTTCATTTGTATCATTTCTGTTTATTTTCTGCATATGAGGGATTAAGTGAAATGAAAATCTGTCACTCAGTTGTGTCCAGCTCTTTGTGACCATATAAGCTGTAGCCTACCAGGCTCCTCTGTCCATGAAATTCACCAGGCAAGCATACTAGAGTGGGTTGCCAATCCCTTTTTTAAGGGATCTTCCTGACCCAGAGATCAAATTCTGCACTCCTGCATTACAAAGTCTCTACCATTTGAACCACCACGGATATTGTATGAAATCTGTCTTTCTCTGACTTACTACTCAGTACGACAATCTCTAGGTCCATCCATGTTGCTGCAGATGGCATTATTTCTTTTTAGTAGTTGAGTAATATTCCATTGTATATGTGTACCACTTCTCTCTTATCATTCCTCTATTGATAAACATTTAGGTTGCTTTCCATATCTTGGCTATTGTAAATAGTGCTGCAGTGAACATTGGAGTTCATGTATAATTTAAGACCATGTTTTCCTCTGGATATAGGAGTGGGATTGCAGTGTCATATGGTAGCTCTGTTTTCAATTTTTTAAGGACCTCCATACTGTTCTCCATAGTGGGTGAATAAATTTACATTTCCCAACAACAGTGTAGGAGGATTCCCTTCTCTCTACATCCTCTCCAACACATGTTGTTTTAGATTTTTTGATGATGGCCATTTGGACTGGTGTGTTGAGTAATTGAATGTCACCTTATTTTTTGCTTATTTTAGTCATTATTTCATTAAACACATTCATATTGTTACATTTGAGAGACAGAGGCATAGAGAGAATATTACTTGCTTTTTCTATTTTTCTTTTAAAGATAGTCTGTTTTGTTGAATCAGTTTTGTTAGAGGATTCTAAGTTGTTCAGCTTGAACAATGAAATAAGATCATGTATTCTTTTCATTTAGATAGAAATTTTATTTAGAATTCAATGATTAGTCATAATATTAATTAAAATTAATTATATTAGTATTACAATACTGAATTGAATTCATTTACATAAAAGATTTTAAAATGACTTCATTATTTCTCAATTTACATTTTATACCTTAGTATAAAGATAATAAGACTGCTCAGACACATGATTCATTTAATCCAGTAGGCCTTTGCCAACACAAGTCCAATGACAGATGTTTATAACAGAGTATTTCTCAAATTTAAGGTACATAAATTCTGAAAGATTATTTTTAAAAATAAGTATTCATGGACCTAATTTTCAAAGATTCATTTTCAGTAGGTCTGCATAGATAAATTAAAAAAAAATTGTTATATAATCAAGTGGACATGATTATAAGAATATGGCCTGTTCATCTTATGTTTTCTCTTTAGCACCCAGAGTTTATTGTCCTCCACAACCCTGAGTACTTATTATGTAGTAGTTTTTAATGGCAGCTTATAAAATCATTAAGTATTGGTCTTAAGCCTGGATTTTGAGCTAATCATCTTTTAAATTCCGTATCCAAATAAATCCATATTAGCTTCTACCTTTTGTTACTGTTCTCAATCTCTCTACCAATTATATAGCAAAACTTCCACTTCTCATTCTTATCTTAACCCTTTCTCACATTAGTACACCCCAACATACACACATACACCAACACACACTCCAGTACCCCTCCTCATTTAAACAGTTTCTAGCAATAATTTCTATTTTCATAGGTAGATAATATTTCTTATAAGATTTTTTACTCTATTAAAACTCAATTTTTTTATTTCTCTCCATTTATT
Organism: Ovis aries; assembly: GCF_016772045.2. Classification (NCBI taxonomy): domain Eukaryota; kingdom Metazoa; phylum Chordata; class Mammalia; order Artiodactyla; family Bovidae; genus Ovis; species Ovis aries. The sequence continues at coordinate 63,520,237 of NC_056062.1, read as the reverse complement.
CAAGGATTTCTTTATGTCTTTCAGTAAACTTGTATAATTTTTGTGTTAAATCATTATAAATCTTGCATATTATCTTTAAGTTTATTCTTACATCTTTATATTTCTATTGTTATTATTAAGGGTCTCTTTTCCCCACAATGTTTTCTAACAAGTTGCTTATTATAGAAAATCTATTCATGCATAATTAGAGCTCTTTTAACTTCTAATTATGTTTGGTTAAATCTACTTGTTCAGGAAGATAATCATATCACTTCCTGACTGTATATCATAATTTAACATCTCTATGACTCAGTTTCTCTGAATCTTTATTTATTTTTTTTAGCTTTTTATTTTTTAAATTTTAATATCTTTAATTCTTACATGCGTTCCCAAACATGAACCCCCCTCCCACCTCCCTCCCATAACATCTCTCTGGGTCATCCCCATGCACCAGCCCCAAGCATGCTGCATCCTTCGTCAGACATAGACTGGCGATTCAATTCTTACATGAGAGTATACATGTTAGAATGCCATTCTCCCAAATCATCCCACCCTCTCCCTCTCCCTCTCCCTCTCCCTCTGAGTCCAAAGGTCCGTTATACACATCTGTGTCTCTTTCCCTGTCTTGCATACAGGGTCGTCATTGCCATCTTCCTAAATTCCATATATAGGTGTTAGTATACTGTATTGGTGTTTTTCTTTCTGGCTTACTTCACTCTGTATAATCGGCTCCAGTTTCATCCATCTCATCAGAACTGATTCAAATGAATTCTTTAACATATAATTATATAAAATGAAACAACAAACTGTATTTGGATTTATATATAATTATTGTTGAAATTTTTTTAAAAAGTAGCTATTACCATGGAATTTGGGGATTTTTTTGTATAGTAGGGTTTTATATTTCCCATTCTCATTTTTCTAGTGGTAAAATGCAGTTTAGCCTAATGTTCACAGATGTCATATATTTATTCTACTGATGAAATTAAATTTGAGAGAATTCTATATGTCAGCGTAATATGGCTATAGAAATGTTTTGCTTGTAAGCGGAGCAAAATCTTTTTTAACCAAGTAATAATTGTTAATATATACTGAAATCTGCTATACACTATAGGCATTTTGCTAAGGGATTTATGTGAATTATCTTACTAAATCCTCACAAAAATCCCATGAGACCAATCCTATTATCACTGATTTTCTAGACTATAAGTAAATGGAGGCCCTGAGAGGCTGAGAAACTAGAGCATAGTAACATAGTGTTAATAAGTGTAGCCTGAACATGAGCTCAGTTCTATGTCACTTCATCTGTTTTTATATAGATAAAGCTATAAAAGGTTAAGCCAGAGAAAAATACTTCAGTATATGCAGTTTTGATATAACAGCTACATGTGAGAGAGTCCAAAGGCTACCCATGTTTAACAGTGGGGTTGGCACCTCTGGGAGTATTATTTGCTAGAGACCAACAAAAGCACATTTTGCTTTCCCAGATACTAATTTGAGACCCAAGTCAATCCATCTATCAATTTATCTTTAGAAGAAAGCAAGGCAACTATGCTAGCAGTTACTTAGGCTTGATTGATAAAAGAAAATAACTTATAATCCACATTAAGGTTAAAATAGCATTCTCTCCATTCTGGTTTTCACTCTGTTATAGAACATGCCAAGTTCTCTTACCTACCTCTGGTCATTGTACAAGTTGTATCTTCTGAGGCTTCTCTTTCTTGCACTCTTTTAGTTTTATTTACCTTCTAAACTCAAATGTCATGTCTTCAGAGAGGAATTTCCTGACCACCTGATCAAGAGACTTCCCCCTTCCTTGGCATGTGCATCACCATGGATTTTTGTTTTATCATGGCCATGTGTTTATTTCCTTCATAGTACTGTGCATGTTGTTTATAAACTTATTTCCTTGTGTACTTATTGATTACATGCTTCTCTCTCTAAAATGTATGTTTGTTTCACTTCTGAATGAGTAATAGTTACCTGTCACAGCATCCTGTGCATGGCAGAAAACCAATAATTGCTTATTAAATTAATGAATCAGTAGTGCCACTGATCTGCTATCTTCACAACTACACCCAATAAATAAGACTTTGTCTCACTTTTCAGGGCCTGGTGTTAAAGAGTATTTACTTTGATTGACAGATGTGGGTCAGAATATGAGAAATTAAACAAGCTTTCCACAAATTAACCCAGGAAATATTTGCCACAAACAGTCTTGGAGTTTATACTGAAATTATCTCAATTTTCTTGTTAAAAATATTTAATGAAAGCCTCATATTCATCTCACACTTAGAATAATTAAAACAAAACCTGCCATATGGAACCTGGTAGGTTTTTTATTCAATAAACCTGCTTATGTCACTCATTTACTGGGTCTAAAACTCTCATTACCTAAACTTTCTCAGTCCCTTTGATTTTTTTCTCTGTAAACTCATGTGGTCATGTAGATATTTATCTATTCATTTATCTATAAATCTCTTATTCTCTAGTTACCATATATGATGCCCTAAAATTTAAGGAGAAAAAAAAAACCCAACAAGATCTTATCTCTGAATACGAATAAATTGTAACATTTATGAGGCTCAGATTTATCACCTATGTAAAGGAAATGATATTGCCTCATTCAAATAGGTGTTATGAAATTCATACAGTGATGTAGACTAGAGCCTTGGGAATTGAGAGGCTGCTTAACATCCTGCCTCTACTTCTTAACAACTTTGTCTTTGAGCAGTATTTTAACATATGAACCTGAAATAGGATTACCATCTACTTCATAGACTTCTAGAATGAATGGTACAGTATCTGGTACTTGATAGGAACTAAATAAATGGCATCCACTAAAGAGCTTGATAGGAGTGTGGGGTATATAAGGGAAAAGAAAGTTGGACATATAAATGAGTATACTAGCAAAGCTATATGCAGAAAAATAAAAGCCTTTTATCTGCAGAGTTGTCACAAAAGGTAGTAGCCAGTACTTCTGAATGAAGGATGGTTTACTGGATGAGACAATTTAACTGAATTTTGAAAAATCAATAGGTTTTCACCTGCCAGATATGGGTAGAAATGTGTTTCACGAAGAGGAGGAGCAGTACAGAATGTGAAACAGTAAGAGGTGGTACAATGAATGACCTTCAACCAAACAGCAGTTTCCCAACCTGATTTGAAGATTGAGTGGAAGGTGGAGAGGAGGAAGAAAAAAGGAGGAAGTGGATAAATGTGTTTTTAGATGTAGGTATGGGACAATCATGAAGAACCTTATAAAACATTATAAGAAATACGATCCTGTTTTGATTGATAGAAAACAAGGATCTTAAACAAGGAAATTAATCTCTAAAAAAAACTGTTGTGATTTATAATAAGAAATGTATAGTCGGTCTTTGTCCCCTTTTCTGGCACATGGCTCCTTTAACCATTGGTATTTTCTAAGAGTCATAAAATATGTCTTATATCAGTCAGGTGGTTTGGACCCAATCTAAAGAGGGAGCTGTTTGGCAGAACAAACCATGCAATTAGAGGGTAGGAATTTTCAGTCCCATCTCCCTGATTTCCAGGGAAGGAAGAGGGACTGGAATTTGAGTTAATAGCTAAAGACCAATGATTTAATCCAAGTAGATTAGTCACAGAATATGGCAAGTAGTGTGAGTTCCATGTTTGCGTCATTGGGTTACCCTTCCGAGTCCCATGGGAGTAATGCAGAAGTGGGGCCAAATGAATGTTGTGTATGTTGTTTCACCACTAAGAAATGTTCAGGATAGTCTTTAACAGTGACCACTAGAAAACCCATTCATTTTCACTCCAGAAAGATATATTATTACCCTGGCATGTGAGCAAGCTTTCGCAGGATGTAGAATTGAGATCTTAATCTGCACAATCTTGGTGTATACATTTACAGAGGGACACAATCTCGATCTTTACTATCCAAGAATATTAATAAACATGAATAAATATGCTATGAATACAGAGGCATGTAAAAATGTGAGAGATTATTTGGAAATATTGTCTCCCAACTAGGAGAACTCTTTTATATGAATGAAAGTTAGGAAGCTAGCATCAGAAGACCTGGAAAAAAGTTCTCCAGGATGTGAGAGCAATAATTTTAAAGTTCCCAGTCAACAAAATATGGTACATTTGAAGAGCCATCATATGTTATGCCTGACAGAAGCATAGTATATAAAGCACATAGTAGGAGGAGATTAACTCAGGATGGTTTGTTTGGGAAAATTATGTAGAATATTTATTAGTTTTACTTAGAACCTCATATTGAGATTAAGAGTTTGAATAATAGAATAACAGGATTCAATTTAGATTTTAGTAACTGCACTAAACTAAGCAGTGGGCACAGGATTGGAAAAGGTCAGTTTTCATTCCAATCCCAAAGAAAGGCAATGCCAAAAGACATTCAAACTATCGCACAATTGCACTCATCCCACATGTCAGTGAAGTAATGCTCAAAATTCTCCAAGCCAGGCTTCTACAGTACATGAGCCATGAACTTCCAGATGTTCAAGCTGAATTTAGAAAAGGCAGAGGAACCAGAGATCCAATTGCCAACATCCGATGGATCATCAAAAAAGCAAGAGAGTTTCAGAAAAAAAAAAAATCTACTTCTGCTTTATTCACTATGCCAAAGCCTTTGACTGTGTGAATAACCACAAACTGTGGAAAATTCTTTAAGAGATGGGAATACCAGAACACTTGACCTACCTCCTGAGAATTCTGTATTCAGATCAAGAGGCAACAGTTAAAACTGGACATGGAACAACATACTGGTTCCAAATAGGGAAAGGAATATGTCAAGGCTGTATATTGTCACCCTGCTTGTTTAACTTAACACCAAGTACATCATGAGAAATGCTGGGCTGGATGAAGCACAAGCTGGAGTCAAGATTGCTGGGAGAAATACCAATAACCTCAGATATGCAGATGACCCCACACTTATGGCAGAAAGTGAAGAAGAACTAAAGAACCTCTTGATGGAAGGGACAGAGGAGAGTAAAAATGTGGCTTAAAACTCAACATTCAGAAAACTAAGGTCATGGCATCCAGTTCCATCACTTCATGGCAAATAGATGGGGGAGCAATGGAAATACTTTATTTTGGGGGGCTCCAAACACTGCAGATTGTGATTGCAGCCATGAAATTAAAAGATGTTTGCTCTTTGCAAGAAAAGTTATAACCAACCTAGACAGCATATTAAAAAGCAAACACATTACTTTGCCAAGAAAGGCCCGTCTAGTCAAAGCTATGGTTTTTCCAGTAGTCATGCATGGATGTGAGAGCTGAATTATAAAGAAAGCTGAGCACCAAAGAATTGATGCTTTTGAACTGTGGTGCTGGGGAAGACTCTTGAGAGTCCCTTGGACTGAAAGAAGATCCAACCAGTCCATCCTAAAGGAAATCAGTCCTGAATGTTCTTTGGAAGGACTGATACTGTAGCTGAAACTCCAATACTTCGGCCACCTGATGCGAAGAAATGAATCATTTGAAAAGACCCTGATGCTGGGAAAGATTGAAGGTGGGAGGCAAAGGGGATGATAGAGGATGAGATTGTTGGACACCATGACCAACTCGATGGACATGAGTTTGTGCAAGCACTGGGAGTTGGTGATGGACAGGGAAGCCTGGCATGCTGCAGTCCTTGGGGTCACAAAGAATCTGACACATCTGAATAACTGAACTGAACTAATCTTCACCCTGGATACTATGTTGATAGAGTACCTTTTAAGGAAATTTATTATAAACCTGAAATAATGGTTCCATTTAATATATTGTTTAGATTTGGTATGTTTGAATTCAGAAGTGATAGAAATTTCTGGCAGAGAGAGTATAAGGAAACAAGAGTAGTCAAGAACAAATCATTATTTTGGAATGAATGCTTAGGTACATTTATTTGCTATTATCATGGTGACTAAAATGAAATTGGAACTTGGAATCAAGAGGACTGTTTGAATAGGACATCCATATCAAGATCTGTATCAAGACCCCTTTTGAGATTGAGTGGAATGTATTAGCGGTTATACAGAAACAATAATACTAAGTGTAATTGTCTTGGTTCAGCTGGACCCATGATCATACCAGTTTTAGATACTCGAGGTGCTTATTAGTTATTCAGTTATAGAAGTCAAGTTAAGGATTGGATAAGTGAGTCCATTGCTTTATGGGGAGATCAAATGGAGATATAATTTTGAATGGATGATATATAAAACCATGAGACTGAATAGTATCAACCTAGATAATTAATATAGAAAGAGTAAGAGATCAAAGAAAAAGAATGAATAAGTATAATTTTTAGAGTTTAAGATGAAAAGGTAATAGCATTAAGGAGACTAACTGTACTGGGCAAATAAAATGGAAGACTGTGAGCTCCACAGAAGCAGAGAATTTTGTCGTTAGATTTATTGAGATGTGCTAGACTCCTCATAGCATTATTAGCACTCAATAGTAGACACTCGATAAATATTTGTTGTACTAAATGTTTTCTTTTTAATTTTATTGAAATGTAGTTGATTTACAATGTTGTATTTATTATACAGCAAAGTGATTCAGTTATATATATATATATAATTCAGTTTTATATATATACACAATTCGTATATTTTTTTACATTCTCTTTCATTGTAAGTTATTGCAAGATATTAAATATCTTAATATATTTATATTAAGTATCTTTATATCTTAATACTGTGCTATACAGTAGATCCTCTTGTGTTATCTATTTTATATATAGTAATGTGTATGGTTTTGTCAAAGTCATCATTTATTTCTCCCTCTAGCCCTATCTTTGGCAACTAAGTTTGTTTTCTATGTCTGTGAATCCATTTCTATTTTGTAAATAAATTGACTTGTATCTTTTTTTAAGATTCTAAATATAAGTGATATGATATAACATTTGTCTTTGGTTTGCTTCTTAAGTCCATAAGTTTTGCTGCAAATGGCATTATTTAATGGCTGAGTAGTATTACATTGTGTGTATGTACCACATATCCTTTATCCATTCCCCTGCCAATGAACATTTGAGTTGCCTCCATGTCTTGGTTATTGTAAGCAGTGCTGCAATGAACATTGGGGTGCATGTATCTTTTCAAATTATGATTTTCTAGGTATATATAATTTGAAAAGATACATGCCCAGGAGTATGATTTCAGGATCATATGATAGCTCTATTTTTAGTTTTTTAAAGGACTTCTATAGTGCTCTCAGATATGCAGAAGACACCACCCTTATGGCAGAAAGTGAAGAAGAACTAAAAGCCTCTTGATGAAAGGGAAAGAGGAGAGTGAAAAAGTTGGCTTAAAGCTCAACATTCAGAAAACTAAGATCATGGCCTCTGGTCCCATCACTTAATGGGAAATAGATGGGGAAACAGTGTCAGACTTTACTTTTTTGGGCTCCAAGATCATTGCAGATGGTGACTGCAGCCATGAAATTAAAAGATGCTTACTCCTTGGAAGAAAAGTTATGACCAACCTAGACAGTATATTCAAAAGCAGAGACATTGCCGACTAAGGTCCATCTAGTCAAGGCTATGGTTTTTCCAGTGGTCATGTATGGATGTGAGAGTTGGACTGTGAAGAAGGCTGAGCGCTGAATAATTTATGATTTTGAACTGTGGTGTTGGAGAAGACTCTTGAGAGTCCCTTGGACTGCAAGGAGATCCAACCAGTCCATTCTGAAGGAGATCAGCCCTGGGATTTCTTTGGAAGGAATGATGCTAAAGCTGAAACTCCAGTACTCTGGCCACCTCATGCGAAGAGTGGACTCATTGGAAAAGACTTTGATGCTGGGAGGGATTGGGGCAGGAGGAGAAGGGGACGACAGAGGATGAGATGGCTGGATGGCATCACTAACTCGATGGACGTGAGTCTGATCACAGTCATAGAAAATCAGTGAACTCTGAGAGTTGGTGATGGACAGGGAGGCCTGGCGTGCTGCAATTCATGGGGTTGCAAAGAGCTGAACACGACTGAGTGACTGAACAGATAGTGCTCTCCTTAACGGCTGCACCAGTTTATATTCCCACCATCATTGTATGAGGGTTCTTTTTCTTCACATCCTTTCCCCATTTATTTATGGACTTTTTGATGTTGACCCTTCTGACTGGTGTGAGATGATACCAGGTAGTTTCAATTTTCATTTATTTAATTATTAGCATTGTTGAGCATATTTTTCATATAACTTTTGGTCATCTATGTTTTCTTTGAGGAAATGTCTAAATGTCTGTTTTAGATCTGCCCATTTTCTGATTGAGTTGTCTGTATTCTTGACACATACAAACAGCTCATAGAGCTCAAATTTGGAGATAAACCCTTGTTAGCCACATCATTTGCAAGTATTTTCTCCAATTCTGTAGGTTATCTTTGTGTTTCCTTTATGGCTTCCTTTGCTATGCAAAGCTTTTAAGTTTAATTAGGCTCCATTTGTTTATTTTTGTTTCCATTACTAGACATGTTGGCTGCAAATAGATTAATTTGTTGTGAAAACTCATGAAATGGATAAAACATTAATAAATGTCCCTTTTATAGCTTATCTGATGGTGTATTATTATTAGAGTTATTAAATATGCATTGGGTCTATTTGATTTGAGCACCCATTGTTAGCTTGAAGATGGAGGGTCAATGTGTAAAGTATGAGAAAGAAGTTAACTCTAGCAATAATCAGTGAATTTAGAAGTTGATCACAAGTCTAGATGATAATTGCAACCCAGGCTGATAACTTGATTTAGCCTAGTGAGACTTCTAGCCTTCAGAAACTGTGAGATAGGGACTTCCCTAGTGGTCCAGTGATTAAGACTCAAAGGTTGGGACCTGGGCCCCAGCCTGTAATTTACTTATCCAAGAGCCTTGACCCAACCACCTGAGGCTGTCCTCCCTGCCTTTGAAATCTTGCAGCTATTGCAATCCTGATAGAAGATGTTTTAAAACTCTCTTTGGGGGCAAACTAACTTTTAGACACCACCATTCTGGACTCCTTTTTACTATTCTAACTCCCTAACAGGAGGAAATGGCAACCTATTCTAATATTCTTGCCTGAAAAATTCCATGGACAGAGGAGTTCATGGGATCGCAGAGTTGGACACAACTGAAGCAACTGAGTACACACACACATTCATTCTTATACTTCAGTACCCTTTACTGCTCCAGTAGAATCTCAGGGACATTCCCTGGTGAGATCTGGCAGTTCCTTTTGGTGAACTTATTTTCATTCTTATCAAGTTCAACACATCCTGTTTATGTGACAATATAACAGTTGTTTGGGGCCTAGTACTTAGGAAAGTAGGTCTTGGGAGAATTACTTCTTGGACAATAAAATCCTTAAGCATCATCTGTGCATGAATGGGGGTGGTAGGGTTGGGAGGGAGGATCCTACATCATGCTCTACAGAGATGGGTCACATCTTCAATCCCTGAATGATCTGCAGAGCAAAAACTTTCAGGGGCTTGGGTTTTATAAATCATACCTTACTTTAGCATACAAACCAGCACTGGCAACATTTAAACATTTCTAGAGCTCTATGGCCATGGCTCTCATCAGATCCTGAGCTTTATACGCTTCTGAGTCTCTCTTCCACTGGAGGAGATATGGGGGCCATTTTTACATGCTACTAAATAGGATCCTAAGTTTTTATTTTGATCTCTAACTGTGTGTTAATTGCCTCTGGTTTCTTGTTAATCATCCCACCGCAGGACATTGATGTAAGTTAGTACATTTGTACTTAGTAAACAGGCACTCTTATTGCCCTTGGCATTCATTATTTCCCCTATAAGTTCCAAATGCCTACATTATCTCACCAACCAGTCAAGTCAATGCTCACCACTTGGATATTTCCCAGTTTACCACTGATAAAATCTTCCAGAAATAGACCTGCAGCCTTGTGCACAATGTTCCAGGTTCCACTCAGGATGAGTCTTCCTTTCCAAAGGCAGTCTTTGAACTTCATCTTAGAAAACCTAGTTTTCTTAGACCACTCCCATGATCACCTGTATTAGTCCAGATCCTCTGAGAAGCACACTCCAAGAGGAGATTAGATATATACTATAAAAAATAATTAAAAAAAAAAAAAACCTTGACAGATAAAAGATGAAAAAGAGAAAAGCAGCCTATACTAATATCCTGGAGCTTGGCTTATAGTATCAGTCAGACCTTCACGTTGCTGTAAACTTAGCCTGGGAGACACAAGTGAGATTAGTTGTTCCCTTCCTGAAAGGAACATTTCAGAGAACATTAGTACCAGTCAAGTCTATTTTGGGACTATGATCAGTTAACATAAAACAAGATGCCTCCATGCATTTGTCTGCTTGGGCTTTCATGACGAAATACCAAAGACTGGGCAGCTTTAACCACAGAAATTTTCTCACAGCTGTAGAGTCTGGAAGTCCAAGGCAGAGATGCTGGCAGATTCGGTTGCTGGTGAGGCTGAGAGCCCAAGCCTTATGACCCTCTTTAGCCTTAATTACCTCCCTAATGGCCGTATCTCTAAACACAGTAAGATTGGGTTCAGGCTTCAACATACAATTTCGGGAGAAACAGAGTGCATTTCATAAATCTCCATAGACCTACACATAAAAATCATAAAAATTGTCAAAGTCAAAAAGTACCAAACATCCCTGTGTCTTAATAAGTATATGTTTGATGTCTGGTTCTAGTTCCTGATAACATTTGGTCCCCCTACCTTATTTCCTGATGTGCTCCTTCTAAAACCCTGGGGGTCTCTGAAATGAAAAGTGTCTCTTTGTATGCTAATGAGGTGGATGCTGCCAATGGTTTCCTGGGTGGCTTAAGGATATGGGTGCCAGGGAACTAACCATGTGATTAGAGGGTGGGAAACTTACTACCATCAGACCCCCACCCCCAGATTGACTTTATCATCAATAGCCAATAACTGAGTCAACCATGATGTTTAATTAAGCTTCCATTACCCTGAAGAGAATTGGGAGAACTTCTACATTAGCAAGCTCATGGAGATTCTGGAAAGGTGGTACACCTAGAGAGGATATGGAAAAGGACTGATCCTGAGTTGCATCACTTTATAATAAGCCAGGAATTCTAGTAAGGTAATTATTTTCCTAAGTTCTGTGAGCTGTTCTAGCAAATCCTTGAACCTGAGGAGAAGGTTGTAGATATCACATATAGCCAGTTGGTTTGGGAAGCACAGTTGACCACTTGGACTTGTAATGGTATCTGATGTGGGATAGGGCAGTCTTGTGGGACTGAGCCTTTGTCCTGTGGAGTTAGCAATAACTCCGGGTACACCATGTCACAATTAAGTTAAATTGTAGGACACCCAGTTGGTGTCAAGAGAGTTAGTGAATTAGATGTCATGGGTAAAATACCCACATATCTGGTGCCAGAATTGCTGTGATAAGAATCTAGAACAGGTGTTTTATTTTTTTCCTTACAGTGGTTCTATTTCAGTCAGTCTGAGTAATTATTGCTTCATAACAAGTTATAGCTTTATCTTTCTCTAATCTGCCCTTCCTGTAGATAAAATTTATTTAAAATACAATCATATAGTCACCCCTATCCCTGACAACATTCAATAGAGATATAAGCCATTCTTATATCCTGCCTTGAATCATGTAACACAAGTTCGGATCCTACAAGTTCTTTCTAATGCCTCATAATTGAGACATGCATCAGTTTCCCATGGTATGGATTTTTTTCTTGCTGGAAGGAGTAAAAAGGTAAATTTTCAACTGCAGGTATGTTCTTGGTAGTTTGTGACTACAGAGCACTGACATGGGAAAGAGAACCAGAGCAGGCCAAGAGAACCTTTGGTCCAGAATGCATTTCCGGTACTTATAAGAAGAGAGGAAAGGAAGGGGGATTGCTAGCAAGAGACTGAGAATTGAGTGCAGTTCTGAGGAAATCTTATCTAGGCAAATAGCTGAAGTAAAGATTACTCATTAGAGGCGTCTTTAATTTGGAAGAAACGGTTCAACCTTTAGTTGGGTGTGGTCCGGGAGAAGGGTCGCCACATTGTGAATGTTCAGATAAATCAAATGTAAGGCAGCTGATGTTCATCATTCAGCTGTGTTCGTCACACAGTTTCTGCTGAAGGCAGATTGCACTGGCACATCTCCAGGGACATATGAGTTTCAAGATTGAAGTTTTATCACTGATGACAGACAGCACAGTTGGACAATGTTAACACAAATGATGGATGCAAAAGAAATGTTAAAATATATGAATGTATGAGTTTATATCTGATTAGATATAGAAGTTTAGAAATAGGAGTAATCAATGGATAACATTAATTTCAAATTTCAAGAAGCTTGAAATCTGAGTAGAAAAGAATGGTAAAATCAAAACAGTAATAGAGGAAGAACAGTTTGTAGGAGGATATGATGGGCTGATTTTGAGATTCTGGAGGGACTTATAAATCAAAGTCGAAATTATAGATATGAAAAATACAGGGCTTCCCAGTTGGCTCCGTAGTCATGTACAGATGTAAGAGCTGAACAATAAAGAGGGCTGAGCACCAAAGAATTGATGCCTTTGAATGGTGGTGTTGGAGAAGACTCTTGAGAGTTACTTGGACTACAAAGAGATCCAACCAGTCCATCCTAAGGGAAATCAGTCCTAAATATTCATTGGAAGGACAGATGCTAAAGCTGAAACTCCAATACTTTAGACACCTGATGGGGAGAACTGACTCATTTGAAAAGACCCTGATGCTGGGAAAAATTGAAGGTGGAAGTAGAAGAGGACAACAGAGAATGAGATGGCTGGCTGTCATCACCGACTCAATGGACATGAGTTTGAGTAAACTCTGGGAGTTGGTGATGGACAGGGAGGCCTGGTGTGCTGCAGTCCATGGGGTCGCAAAGAGTCAGACATGAGTGAGCGACTGAACTGAACTGTTCTACTGTATCATTTAGGATGTGTCTGGAAGATCTGTCCCTTGATGTGACTGGGGTGTTGAAGTCCCCTACTCTCATGTCAATTTCTCTCTTTATGTCTGTTAGTGTTTCTTTTATATATTGGGTTAGCCAAAAAGCTCATTTGGATTCTTCCATAAGATGTTATGGAACCAACTCAATATATAGGTGCCCCTAGTAATATATTAAATGCATAGGTGTTAATGAGTATAATATCCTCTTTTTTAATTGACTCTTTTATCGTTATATAGTGTATCTTGTCTTTGCCGACTAAGGTCCGTCTAGGCAAGGCTATGGTTTTTCCAGTGGTCATGTATGGATGTGAGAGTTGGACTGTGAAGAAGGCTGAGCACCACAGAATTGATGCCTTTGAACTGTGGTGTTGGAGAAGACTCTTGAGAGTCCCTTGGACTGCAAGGAGATCCAACCAGTCCATTCTGAAGGAGATCAGCCCTGGGATTTCTTTGGAAGGAATGATGCTAAAGCTGAAACTCCAGTACTTTTGCCACCTCATGCGAAGAGTTGACTCATTGGAAAAGACTTTGATGCTGGGAGGGATTGGGGGCAGGAGGAGAAGGGGACGACAGAGGATGAGATGGCTGGATGGCATCACTGACTCAATGGATGTGAATCTGAGTGAACTCTGGGAGTTGGTGATGGACAGGGAGGCCTGGCGTGCTGTGATTCATGGTGTCGCAGACAGTCGGACAGGACTGAGTGACTGAATTGAACTGAACTGTCTTTCTTAATGGCCTTTGTTTTAAACCCCATTTTATCTAATGTAAGTATTGCTACTCCCACTTGTCATATTCATTTGTGTGAAATATCTTTTTCTGTCCCTTCACCTCCAGGAGTTGGTGATGGACAGGGAGACCTGGGGTGCTAAAGTCCATGGGTCTGCAAACACTGTACTAAACTGAACAGACTTTCCTTTGTCCCTCACCCTAAAGTGAATCTCTTCTAGGCAACATATTGTAAGTTCTTGTTTTATTTAACCAATCTACCAGTCTGTGTCTTGATTGGAGCCTTTATTCCTTTGTCCCTTAAGATAATTTGATACCAATAAATTTATCACCATATTAAACTGTGTTTTCCAGTTGATTTTGTGTTTTTCCTTTGTTCTTTTTCCTTTTATAGTTTGACTTTATTTTGTATGATACATTTTTTATGAATCTTTCGTGTGCTTTTGATTTGTCATTTTCTTGTTTTTCAAGTATATTATCCCATTAACATATCTACTTGCTTTAGACTGGAGAGTCGTACAATCTCAAAACTTTTTTTTTAACTTTTTAAAAATGTATTTTTAATTGGAGCTTAATTGCTTTACAGTTGTGTTCTGTCATACAACAGTGTAAATCAGCCATAAGTATACATATGTTTGCTCCCTCTTGAACCTCCCAACCCACACCAATCCCATGCCACCCTTCTATATTGTCACAGAGTGCCATAATGAGCTCCCTGTGTTATACAGCAACTCTCCTTTAGCTATCTCTTTTACATATTGTAATGTGTATGTTTCAGTGCTACTTTCTATATTTATCCTACCTTCTCCTTCCCCTGCTGTTTATCATCAGTACCATTTTCTAGATTCTATTTATATCTGTTAATATAGGATATTCTTACTCTGCTCCCTCACACTGTGTAATTTTTAAAATAATTTTGCATCTTTAATTTTATCCTTTTGCTGTTCATTATGGTTATCATTTTCACAAAAATATCTTTTTAAATCCGTATACTGGTGTATTTAACTCTCTTACTTTTCAGTTGTGATTTTTCTATAGATTCTCTCTTCTTTTCTATTTAGAGAAGACACTTCAATTTTTTTTTTAAGGTAAATTCAGTATTGCTGTGTTCTTTACTTTTTGTTTGAGAAATTTTTTATTTCTCTTTCTGTTCCAAATGATCATCTTGCTGGATAGAGTATATAAGTTGCAGATTCAGGACTTTGAATATATCTTGCCACTCTCTGCTGGCCTGAAATCTCTATTTTTATATTGAAATCAGCTTATAGACTTATAGAAGCTCTCTTGTAATTAATTCTGTTTTTCTGTTGCTGCCTCTAGAAACTTCTCTTCAATTTTTGCCATTTTAATTATAATATGTCTATGTATAGGTCTGTTTAAGTTCATTTTGTTTGGGGCCCTCTGTGATTCCTGTACCTTGATATCTGTTTCCAGTTTTTCAGTTCAGTTCAGTTCATTCACTCAGTCGTGTCCAACTCTTTGCAACCCCATGAATCACAGCATGCCAGTCCTCCCTGTCCATCAACAACTCCCAAAGTTTACCTAAACTCATGTGCATCGAGTCGGTGATGCCATCCAGCCATCTCATCCTCTGTCATTCCCTTCTCCTCCTGCCCCCCATCCCTCCCAGCATCAGGGTCTTTTCCAATGAGTCAACTCCTCGCATGAGGTGGCCAAAGTATTGGGGTTTCAGCTTTAGCATCAGTCTTTCCAATGAACACCCAGGACTGATCTCCTTTAGGATGGACTGGTTGGATCTCCTTGCAGCCCAAGGGACTCTCAAGAGTCTTCTCCAACACCACAGTTCAAAAGCATCAATTCATCGGCACTCAGCTTTCTTCACAGTCCAACTCTCACATCCATACATGACCACTGGAAAAACCATAGCCTTGGCTAGACAGACCTTTGTTGGCAAAGTAATGTCTCTGCTTTTCAATATGCTATCTAGGTTGGTCATAGCTTTCCTTCCAAGTAGTAAGCATCTTTTAGTTTCGTGGCTGCAGTCACCATCTGCAGTGATTTTGGAGCCCCTCAAAATAAAGTCTGACACTGCTTCCACTGTTTCCCCATCTATTTCCCATGATGTTATGGGATCAGATGCCATGATCTTCTTTTTCTGAATGTTGAGCTTTAAGCCAACTTTTTTCACTCTCCTCTTTCACTTTCATCAAGAGGCTTTTAGTTCCTCTTCACTTTCTGCCATAAGGGTGGTGTCATCTGCATATCTGAGGTTATTGCTATTTCTCCTGGCAATCTTGATTCCAGCTTGTGCTTCTTCCAGCCCAGCATTTCTCATGATGTACTCTGCATATAAGTTAAATAAGCAGGGTAACAATATACAGCCTTGATGTACTCCTTTTCCTATTTGGAACCAGTCTGTTGTTCCATGTCCAGTTCTAACTGTTGCTTCCTGACCTGCATACAGGTTTCTCAAGAGGCAGGTCAGGTGGTCTGGTATTCTCATTTCTTTCAGGATTTTCCACAGTTTATTGTGATCCACACAGTCAAACGAGAATTTTTAGATTTGGTAAATTTTCATCCATGAGTTCTTCCAATATCATTTTTATCCCCTTTTCTCTTTCTTCTCCCTCTGAGATCACTATTATGTGTCATTTGAGATGTGTTATAATATCCACAGTGTCTTGTATATTGCTTTCATTTGTTTTTAATTTGCTTTGCTGTCTGCTTGGTTGATTTCCACTATTCTATCTTCCAGATCACTTATTCATCAAGATCCATATTTTTAAATGTAATGTTCTGGTGATTTTGATGATCAGCCTAATTTAAGAATAAATATGCTACTAAAAATATCCTCAATGATATTTGCATAATATTAATAATATAATGAGAATAGAGATTTACCTGACATGGATACACCTTCAGTATCAGAAAATGTTTGAAAAGTGCTGAATTTAGTCTTGCAACATTGTGGGACATCAGTTTCAAAACTAGATATTTCCTGTAGAAGCCAAGTATATATATGTGATATAATGCCAGGTTGTTAGAGACTGTAACCCAGAGATTATTCAGGAAATTAGGTGGTGAGGAAAGTAATTGAAAGTTTATACTCAAACTAAATTAAAGAGCATAATTGTCTTATGTTCTAGCATTTATTGGAAACAAAAGAATGGAGCCTATATATTCCTTTTTTTTTTATTTTTTATTTTTTTTTTATTTTTTAGAATGGAGCCTATATATTCCTTTGCCAAGACAGGATTCCCTGGAGATTGTCCTTCTTAGGGGCTGACATGTTCTGAAGGTGGGTGTGGAGTGGGGCACCTGCTACTTGAGATTATAGGCAAGTTGTGCCAGAACCTAGATACAATAATTGTGACTAGAACATTTAGTCTGGATTGGAACATTTACTTGAGTGTTAAGGAATGAAGATTATTTGCAAAATTCTTGGGTTGCAGTAGGAGCCACACTTTCTGCAAAACTATCAATTTCTCAAGATTGAAAGCAGCAATTATTGGTTAAACATTGTTTTATTGAATGAGACTGTTAAGTGTACTGAAAAACATTCAACATGTTTGGACTCTCAACTACAGATTCTTAAGTCAGGGCTTCAATGTCAAGTGTTTGCGTAAAGACTGTATTCCATGAACTCTTTCTTCCCTGCTCAAATTTCACCAGTTATAAAGTATGCCATACTCTCCCAATATTTTATCTCTTTTCTCTTTGCTTTTATCTCTTTACTGTACCTCTCAGCCAATCCTGTTTCATCCTTGTGCACACTGGCAAAGCGTCAGCAAGCACACACATGGAAATGACACTCATACGCAAACAAAGTCCTGAATTCTCACAAAAATAAAGAAGAAAACACGGTTTTGTAAGAATCACTGAAAATAAAAATGGGTAACAATGAAATCTAGTTTGCATTCTCTAGTCTTTATTTGCTGTATACTCTTCTGAACTCATTAAGCAATATTGCATTGTGGTTTCTTATAGTAATTATACTGTTACCCAATAATCATCTGAAGTACTGTGTCTTGTACTGAATATAAAGCAGATTCTCCCAAATTATAAAAATTATATGCATCAGAGTTAATATTACAGCAAAAATGCCCATATTTTAGCTACTTATTACAACTCACTATGTTTTTGATTTTATATCTCACTAATAAGTGACTTCCTGCATCTATTTTTTGACCCTATCAGCCAAACAGAATTTCTACCAATGGATGATAAAGAAGAAATGAAGATTATCTTTCTTATCCACTGTTGGTGCTCTTCCAGTATGCTTGCTATGGTATTCAAATATGCAGAAGCCTAGGATCCCTTAACTATTTTCAGGTTCAGTTCCTTTGCTGAATCAAATGTTTTCTCAAAACCTTTCAGCCTCTTTCCTCCTCTGCAGTAACAGTCTCTCTTCCATTGGACTGTGATCTGTTGTTTACATGCCAGATTTTTTAAGCCACTGATTTAAGCTGGCTGCTGCAGGAAAATTCAAGGAACAGTTTGATCAGTAAAATAGGTAGTCATGCTTCAATTGTGCTTTGCTCTCTTACTTGGTAACAAGCCAGATTGAAAAGCAAAATAGTCTGGGAAAACATAAACGATTGCCTAGGCTAGATTACATAGTATTTTAGGAAACAGAAGCTCCGGTAGCGTGCAATTTGAAATTTGCAATAATGGACATCTCATTTTGTGAGACTTTACTATTATGGATAGACTATGATATAATAAAGAATAGAGGAAGGGATCTAAAAATAATTCATTGCTTCGTGCTGGTATCTATGCAGCAATTCTGTCGTTTAAAACTCTTGCCACTTTGTCTGGGGAAACCAATTAGATATAGGAAGACTTTCGAATGGTACACACAAATCTAGCTAGGTTCATTTCTTTGTAAAAGGCATGATAAGAAGAAAAGAGTGAAAAGACATCTGGAGTTTGTGTGTGGGGGTGACAGGTAGCTCAAAGGCTAAGTAAAAAGATACAGTTCCAGCAATTATCATTGTTGAAATTTAATGCATGTAAGTGTGCTCTTAATACCTTGATTTCCTTTTTTGTATCTAATAGCATCTTTCAAAGAGTGTCAAATTACTGTATCATATGAAAATGATCATTCAAGTTTCCTACTTTTGGAAAAACAAAAGAAAACACACACACACATCTTGTCTCTTTTTAGATGCTTGAGAATTTTTTTTTAGATAATGAAAATGTCAGCATTTTAAAATGCAAACTTTATTTTCAAGAAGTTTATTACTTGCATGCTAAAATCATCACCAAGCTAGATTTTGGCATAGTGAGTACTTGGAGGGCAGTGACATTTCAAAACCATTTTTCTTCAATATATCATGGACTCAATTTCCAAGAGATTGCCTAATTTAATTTCAGAACAATTCAGTGCCTCCCAAGATCTCCATCCCAGCTGTCCATCATAAGTATGCTCTAGCCTGTGTTGAATGTTCCAGTACACAAATTTAGGGAACTCTGAGAAATCTTAACAGAATACAGACAGTAGAAGTGTAACTTATGAAAAGTTGCTGGTTCAGTGAGCTAAATCATATTCTCATATGGGGGAGAGTAGGATTTTAGGGAAAAAATTGGAAAACTTTAACAAGTTCCATTTCATGATGTGGACAAAATGTTACAGTTCATAATTTTCAGGTGAGTGATTTTAGATACATGCACGCAAAATAATCAGGGGAAATAGTGGTCAATACATTGTGTTCAATGACTTGTACTTCAGTTGACGAGTAGGTAATTAAAGGCAGAAAGAAGAAAAGCCAAAGAGGGTAAAAAATGCACTACAGTTTTATAACAATAGGAACACTGAATTGGAAATTAGCACATGGGAATTTGTTATAAGTCATAAGTTATTGATTGTGACAACAAAACAAATTATTTCCCCTTTTTTAGTTCTTGGTGTCTTCAAGTTTAAATTCAGGAATTTGGAACCTTTATTCCTGGTAGGTTTTACCCAGAAATCTAATTATTCATTCCTAAGTAATATCTATTTTTCTTTCCTTTTTCTTTATAAATTCTGAATTAAAACCCTCTAGCCTTGTGACCAATTAAATATTTTACATTTAGGAAATAAACCCTTAGAAACTAAAAGAGGCTGATTTCAATTACCCTTCAATTTCCTGTTTTTCAGTCCTGTGAAGTATAATTTATGAGATTAAGACAAATGGTTAGAATTTCATGAAACTAAGGGATGACAGGGAACATAAAAATGTAAAGTGGTATTTTTAAAATGAAAGTGTAAATTTTTAAAGTGTAATTAAAATAAAAATTTTCTTGTAATTCTGGAAGATATATAAAAGGTTCATAAAAGTTTATTTTCATGTAAAATGAATGTGCTGGAGTCATGGGGAATTTGTGACTTTTAAACCCAGGCAGCTGGGCCATTCATGCCTACAATCACTTTTGGCTGTACTTTTTTATTTCATCCATAATGTCTCCCAGTTAATAATTATGGATTATGTTACCCTGATAAAATATATCTAGAATCCTACTTGATTGTTTTAATTCTCTCTTTATTAAGTATACTGTGATTTTTCTAGTAAGAATTTAATATAATTTTTCATCTCTGAATACAGCATTTGATCAAGTTGTTGAAAAGACTTGGCCTCGTAAATCTGTTTTCCTCACCATCACCTCAAAATCCCCACATGTCTGCCTTGTGCAGATGGAATCACAGGAGCAAATGGGAAGGTGGGGTTTGGTCTTTTGCTGAGTTTGATGTGGTTCTTTCTTTTAGAACAAGCTATTTCCTGTAAAGCGACTTTTTTCACTGTTTTGCTAACATTTATTTTCTGAATCTCTCTGTTTATTTTCAAATAACATTGGAAAGGAAACAATCCTTCTGAAGGCCAAAAATTTTGTAAGCATAATGCAACAAGGCCTATTTTTATTTTCCATGAATGGCACTTGAGTACTTAGTTGTGAATCTGTCCATCCACTGTTCCAAGTGGTTTCTGATTTTGCCAAAGTCATAAAGTACCAGACCTATCTCAGAGGTTATTTGGTCTTTCTGTGCTGGAAGTAGGCCTGCAGGTCAAAATGTAATAAAATAAAAATATACACCTCATCATCTAAAACTAGAGAAAGTACATGTTGCAGACAGCAGAAGCTTAAGGACCTATTAAATTGATGTGAAAATTAATTTAAAAAGCAGATGAATAGCTTTGATGGACATTCCTCTGCCAGTTTGGCACTTGTACTTGAGTTATATTAATTTTCTTGCAAGTGGTGAATATGATGATGAAAGGAAGTTACAGGTAAGGGAATAGCACATAGGTACTAAGGCAAGAGACTGCGGCAGATGTGGATTTGTTGCTGAACTGAAAAGCTCAGAAAATGCTCCCTTGTCCATAGAATTCTCCAGGCAAAAATACTGGAGTGGGTTGCTGTTTCCTTCTCCAGGGGATCTTCCTGACCCAGAGATTGAACCCCCATCTCTTAAGTCTCCTGCATTGCAGGCAGATTCTTTACCATCTGAGCCAACAGGGAAGCCCTGTATAACAACTACACCATTTAAATAAAATTAAAAATATTTATCGAATATGCATATGAAGTGATATTGATTTGATATACTTGTGCTCACAAATCAAATATGCGTAATGTGTAGAATTAGGCTAGTCAATAATTTTGTGATATATGTTTTTTTCATAATCTCAGTAATTATAAATACATGAGAAAGATTTCAGTTCTGTGAAGTCAAGAGCTTATATATTTTATGCAAAAAAACATGTTGTAGATTAGATACTTGTATCTATATAAAGAAAGAAGGCCAGAGAAGAAATAAATCCAGGTAAAATAAGATCCTTTATTTTCTTAATTGATTTAAAAGATAACTGCTTAGCTAAAGAAATCATTGTAAAAATGCATTGGATTGTAATAGCATTTGTTCAAGTGAATTGAATGACAGCAATGTCAATACATGGGCAAGAAGAATTTATTTATTATTAAGTTCCTTCAATTCAGGTGAAGTGACAGTGTTATTTGTAGCTTGATTTAGAGTAGTTACATAGTGAACTCTAGGGCATGTATTAAAAAATTGATAACAAATTGGTATTCCAAAAGGACATATGAAGGAATCATTTAAAATGCTCCCCTTACACCAAAAGAAGGCAGAAATAGTGGCAAACATAGTAGATATCAATATATTAATAGTCACTTTAAATATGAATGGTGCAAATATAATTAAAAGGTACATTTTGGCAAACTGACTTTAAAAAGAAGACCAATTACTGTTGGCCCTCTGTTTCCATGGATCTCTGCCACCACAGATTTACTAAACCACAGATTGATCCATGGATATAGACGGCCAACTGTATAGTCCACTTTATATAAGGGACTTGAGCCTAAGTGGCTATTTATATCCTTGGGGAGTCTTGGAACCAATCTCCCCCACAGAATCAGAGGGATGATGGTATATCTTGTTCACAAAAGGTCTGCTTTAGATATGAATACTTACTCATATAGGTTAACCTGTACATGCATTAGAGACTCTCTCCAATTTGAGAATAATTCCACCTTCCACCAAATAGCCCCCTTTCTAGTCCCAAAATTTTCCAAGCTCTGTCACACATCAAGAAATTTTGATACATTGGTTCTTATCTCTGTGATGCTTATCCCTTTGCCTTTCTCATTGACCATATCCTTCTCCATTCACCTTGTTGATTTCTCTATATATTCAATTATATATTTATAACTGTATTTTGTTTGTTAATTGAGTTGCTTTTTCTTTATCTCTTTTAGTGGACCTAACCTCATGAGAACAAAGACTAGGTTTGTCTTGCTTACTGAAATAATTCCATAAGTTAGATTAAGTGCTTAAGTTTATCAGTTCAAGGTAGATGTGAATTGAATAACTTGTGATATTAATTGAAAAAAATGACTTTTTGTGCATTCCATGATTAACATGGCTTAATATGTAATATTTTTATTTTGCCTTAACAACATTAACAACAAAAAGTATCTGAGAGGCACAATGGGAAAGGAGAGTTGAGAGATATGTGGAGATGATTTTTCCTTTAATCACATGCAAAAAGAGATTGCTTCATCCTCCTACAATAGAAACCTCAAAGTTCAGGTGCAGTGCTGGTATAAATTAGGCCTAAATTCTGTAAAGAGAGAAAATTCGTTGGTTCTTTGTTCTCAAAGATCCTTACCAGGGACACACACGAGAAGCCAGAGCCTACTGAATGTGAGTGCTATTAACTATGGAACTATTCACTCACACACAACAAAGGCATTTCGTAAACTGAAGTGACATTAGATTTCCAACTCTGTGGGACATAAATGAATTAAGAAGAAATATTTCACTTTGATTTCCCTTGCACGCTATGGGAAATTCAGCAGTGTTTGTTATGTGGTGATTGCAATGAAGAGGAAGTCAGGTCGGCTCTCCCTCCACTGTCACCACTTCAGGATGTAAGTAACCATGACAGCATTCACCCATCCTTAAAGCTTTTAAGAGAATTTGAGATTAGGGTTGAGGAGAAAACCCAGATGTTCTTCTAAAAGTTAGAATAACACAAAAGAGGAAAAAAGACATATTCATATGACAGACTACGCTTTTGGTGAAATACAACAAATTCCACACTCATAAGAGTTAATATATTAGTTACTATTGTTGAAGAATTGGCAAGAAAAGATTTTCTCAAACCTGGCTACACAGCACTTAATTTTCTTTATAGTCAGGAATCATAGCAATGATGTTAGAGCTAATTTGAATACATACTGAGGAAAAAGTTTGGTAACAAGGAAAATAAAGTTTAGGTAACAAGAAGAATACATGTGTTTTGCTTAGCCTGGGTACTGGACATTTCCATAAGAGCTGTTTTTAGATAAAATTACTTTTATGGCTCAAAAAATCTAATGTTTTTACCTTATATGCTGGCCATTTACTCTGTGTGAATTTCTTTCTTTCTTTCTTTCTTTTTAAAATAAGCTGTTGTATTTCAAAACATGTTTTAAATATTTAGCTTGAAATAACAAGTTTATTTTTATTAAAGTGAGAGACTAAGTCAAAAGTAGAAACAAATGATAAACTTTCAGGGCTTTGGGAAATCTATTGACAGATGTTTGTTCATCAGCATATATATCCTTAACTTGAGCACATAGCTTGGCCTTTTTTTAATTTATAGAACAGGAACTCCATGGTAAGGTTTTTCAGCTTTTTTCTTCTTTAAAAAGGGAAAGAAAGGAACAATAACTGCCGTATTCTGATTGAAATTTATACTGATGGACTAAAAACACTTCAGAGATAAATTAACATTTCAGTTCAGTTCAGTCACTCAGTCGTGTCCTACTCTTTCTGACCCCATGGACTGCAGCACACTAGGGCTCCCTGTCCATCACCAGCTCCCAGAGCTTATGTAAACTTATGTCTACTGAGTCAGAGATGCCATCCAAGCATCTCATCCTCTGTCGTCCCCTTCTCCTCCAGCCTTCAATCTTTCCCAGCATCAGGGTCTTTTCCACTGAGTCAGTTATTTTCATTAGGTGGCCAAAGTATTGCAGTTTCAGCTTCAACATCAGTCCTTCCAATGCTCATTCAGGAGTGATTTCCTTTAGAATGGACTGGTTGGATCTCCTTGCAGTCCAAGGGACTCTCAAGAGTCTTCTCCAACACCACAGTTCAAAAGCATCAATTCTTCAGCGCTCAGCTTTGTTTATAGTCCAACTCTCACATCCATACATGACTACTGGAAAAACCATAGCTTTAACTAGATGGACCTTTGTTGGCAGAGTAATGTCTCTGCTTTTTAATATGCTGTCTTGGCTGGTTATAGCTTTTCTTCCAATTATAGGTTAAGAAGACAAATATATGCCCTCAAAATTATTAATGAAGTACGCAAAGCCAGTGGAAAAGGAGAGATACTCAGAACAATCCCAAAGATGAAAATTAAGATATTTTTCTGAAAACAATGTAAAAAAATTTTTCCATGTATGACTTTTTAATGGTTAAATTTAAGGAGTAAAAAATATTTCATTTTCAACAAGAAACAGTGTGTTATGTACTATATTTTATTCATTATATTCTAAAGTATGGTCATAACACCCAGTGGTCTAAATCATTTAAAAAACCCTTTGTGAATTCATAGAAGTACACAGATACATTGTCATAGATATTCTATTCTGGGCTACTGACTTTATGGAATGAGGAATGAGGCATGATTGTCATAGGAAAGTTGATGAAATTTGCATGTAAATTGAAAGCTAATTTGTGACTTGTTCATTTTTGTTGGTGCATTTCATTTATTCTGAGCAAAGATATATAGTGAAGGAGAGTCTTATTTTAAGGTGATTTTTCTATAGTTTTGCCAAAAAAAATTCATATGATCTTTTGAAATGAATATAGTACAATCTCACATCAAATGAGAAAAACTTCCAGCACCCTTGAAATGTAGACAGGAGATAAATACTCACATTCACAATACCTATTACTGACATATATCTACTACAGACTTAATATTTACTAATTCCAAAGAATATACATACAAATATAAACTGATCTGAGTACTTTCAAAGTTCTCAGATTCTTACTAGCTGTTGTTGCAGTATGTATATATATATACAGAGAGACATATATATCTTGCTTGCTTTAATATAGTAAGTTACAGTTTGTTTTATTGGCCATACATATAAAAAAATGTGTGGCAAATAAAGTCAACTTAAAAAAATACATTCTGGACTTATTTGAAAACATAATAAATTTGTATAGAGAGATTGATTTCTATCATTTATATATATTAGCAGACAGATAACTTAATTTTCTTATGATTTGTATGAGAAACCTCAGCCTTATAGATCTTAAAAGTTTAAGTACCTTACATGAGCATTTGAGCTTTCCGTGGAAAAAGTGATGGCAACAGTGGAAAAACGAACCTGCACATCTGTGTAATGTATTTTAGTATACCACATTTATAAACCTACTAGTATTCTCCCTGGAAAGTACCTGACAGTATACAGGGTATTATGTTTAAATTAGAAAAGCTAAAAGTCACTATCAATTGAACATGAAGATTCTCTTAATATCAATAACTAGACATAAATTTGTAATCCTTCACATAAACACTGGCTTTGGGATATAGAAGTTCTTAGAAGATGCACCTTGTCAAACGTTTCAAAGTGTTAGATATGCTAAGATTGAACTACATTTTTCTGCCTAACTGGTTACCATTATATCAAAAAGCAGTCTTTTTCTGATATATTTTTAATTGAAGTTACAGTACTCTCTAAAAACTGAGAGTAAAAATGTTATTTAGAACCATATTCAGCTATCAAGATATTTTCTAACTAAAAGGAATCATTTAAATCAGTTTCTCCTACTAGTCATTGTTCAGTTTCAGTTCTACAGGAGACATTTCAAAATAAAAAGTGCAATGGAATGTAATACCACTACCCTGTCTTTAAAAAAATTGTTATATTTGACATGATACATTTTGTAAAATGTAAGGTATATAACATGCTACTTAGACTTATTTATATATTGTAATATGATTTCCATTGCTGCTGCTAAGTCGCTCCAGTCGTGTCCGACTCTGCGCCACCCCATAGACGGCAGCTTACCAGGATCCTCTGTCCATGGGATTCTCCAGGCAAGAATGCTGGAGTAGGTTGCCATTTCCTTCTCCATGATTTCCACTGAAGCAATATTTATCAGACTGTTTGACTATATTATGTACTACTGTGTATATTTATTACACTGTGCCTGAGATATCTATACTTTACTTACTGTTTCAGAAAAACAAAATGCTCCATGAATTTGCATGTTATCCTTGTTCAGGGACCATGCTAATTTGTATTCTAATTTTAGTCTATGTGGTGTGGAAGTGAGCACTTGATATACTACCTTGAGTTACTGCAAATAAGATAAACTCTAATGAGCAGGTAATATATTAAAAGTCAAGGTAGTAGACTTTTTGCTCAAATAAACTCTTAAAAATATGAAATCAAGGTAGTGGACTGTGATAACTGGTAACTGGTACAAAAATATAATTTATTATGTGTTTCTTAATTTAGAAGCATATTCAAAAAAGAAAAAGCCATAAAATTTCAGTAGAATTTCAGAGAGGATATTTACTGAAAGAAAACCAGTATGATGTGATTTTTGTACTATGTGTATATATATATATTTTTTTTTTCTTTTTAATATTTACTCTGCCTACTACTGACATAGACTAAGTAGTAATCACTATTCTTTGATTTTGGATTTGGCTATGTAACTTGCTTTGGCTAATTGGACTTCGGCAGATATGACAGAAGCTGGGAATTTCTCTCTTATATCTCTTTCACAACTATAGGAATATCATGCCCAGACTGGCTCTTGGGTGCAGGAGAAAGACATAAACTCTGGAGGCAGAAATAATTGTTCCTATGTTTTCCTAGTCTAGACCTACTCTGAATAAATAACAGTGGTTTTAACACAGTGAGTTTTAAAAATGTTGCAACATTTATATGGCATAGCTAACTGATTGTACTGAGTTCAGAACACACTGAAAAATTCACATTTTTAAACATTATTTTGACGTACTAGATTTCCTTAGCCTAGTATTATCACACACTGTTTAAAGCTTATCTTTCATGATCCTCTTCAAATGCCACTTTTCTCTGAAAGCAGCAATTATTTATCAACTTATATCAATTTTCCAGAACACAGCTTTTGTATTGTTTTGCAACACTAATAGATTATACCCTGTATTATAACCATCTGTGTATTTTTCATATATCCACTTCTGGACTGTACCTGTGAAGAGTGGTTTGTATCTCACTATTCTTCATTTTTAGAATCTAGATATTGGTTATTATGCATATTTCATGAATATTTTTGCAAGAATTAAATATATAGGAAAAATGTATTTTGAAGTCCTAATCAAAAATAAAACCCTATTATTGCTTTATTAGAGGGGTAAAATAGGAAAATATGTAAATTATTAAAAGAGCAAATATAAGCATAACTTAAACATATTACATATCAGTTTTGGAATCTTTGGCTTGCAGTGTTGAGGGCTCCTTAGTTGGTTTGACTTGATATGATCAAGTGTTTTCCTTCCTTTAGTGTGATTAGAAAAACCTCTTGTCTAACTCATTGATATTGAGGAGATATCTTCCTATATTGTAGCAAAACATTTGTTTAATGTACAAATGCTCTTATCCTGATGATAATGGAGTATTTTTAACCTACATTACTAAAATACCTTAACGTATTTCTCCTGCTACAACTCTAGAATCCGCAAGGAGTATTTGGTAAATTCTAAATGTATCTAAAAGGAGAATGGCATTTAGAATCCAGGAGCTGGACTCTGGGTGTGCTTGTTATTACATGGGTGCTATCACACAAATAAACAAGTCCAAATTTATATATCTAATTATTTTGTGTGGATATAAATATATATCTCCACAATTAACCTTTGAACACAGGGATTGGGGTGCTAACCCTCATGCAGTCAAAAATCCTAGAATAAATTATAGTTGGCCTTCTGAATTCACAGCTCCCCATCCATGTATTCAATCAATGATAGATCCTGTAGTAACATAGTATTTATTGAGAGAAATCTGAATTTAAGTGGACCTATGCATTTCAAGCTCATGTTGTTAAAGGGTCAACTGTATACATACAATGCATGTTATGAGTGATATAAATTCATCATGCTTATGCTGATGCTAAGTGACTTCAGTCATGTCCAACTCTGTGCAACCCCATAGATGGCCCACCAGGCTCCTCCATCCCTGCGATTCTCCAGGCAAGAACACTGTAGTGTACTAGTTTGCATTCCCACCAACAGTGTAGGAGGGTTCCCTTTTCTCCACACCCTCTCCAGCATTTATTGCTTGCAGATTTTTGGATCGCAGCCATTCTGACTGGTGTGAAGTGGTACCTCATTGTGGTTTTGATTTGCATTTCTCTAATAATGAGTGATGTTGAGCATCTTTTCATGTGTTTGTTAGCCATCCGTATGTCTTCTTTGGAGAAATGTCTATTTAGTTCTTTGGCCCATTTTTTGATTGGGTCGTTTATTTTTCTGGAGTTGAGCTGCAGAAGTTGCTTGTATATTTTTGAGATTAGTTGTTTGTCAGTTGCTTCATTTGCTATTATTTTCTCCCATTCAGAAGGCTGTCTTTTCACCTTGCTTATATTTTCCTTTGTTGTGCAGAAGCTTTTAATTTTAATTAGATCCCATTTGTTTATTTTTGCTTTTATTTCCAGCATTCTGGGAGGTGGATCATAGAGGATCCTGCTGTGATTTATGTCTGAGAGTGTTTTGCCTATGTTCTCCTCTAGGAGTTTTATAGTTTCTGATCTTACATTTAGATCTTTAATCCATTTTGAGTTTATTTTTGTGTGCGGTGTTAGAAAGTGATCTAGTTTCATTCTTTTACAAGTGGTTGACCAGTTTTCCCAGCACCACTTGTTAAAGAGATTGTCTTTACTCCATTGTATATTCTTGCCTCCTTT
Source organism: Ovis aries (assembly GCF_016772045.2). Taxonomy (NCBI): domain Eukaryota; kingdom Metazoa; phylum Chordata; class Mammalia; order Artiodactyla; family Bovidae; genus Ovis; species Ovis aries. The sequence continues at coordinate 63,491,220 of NC_056062.1, read as the reverse complement.
GTCAAAGATAAGGTGTCCATATGTGTGTGGATTTATCTCTGGGCTTTCTATTTTGTTCCATTGATCTATATGTCTGTCTTTGTGCCAGTACCATACTGTCTTGATGACTGTGGCTTTGTAGTAGAGCCTGAAGTCAGGCAAGTTGATTCCTCCAGTTCCATTCTTCTTTCTCAAGATTGCTTTGGCTATTCGAGGTTTTTGTATTTCCATACAAATCTTGAAATTATTTGTTCTAGTTCTGTGAAAAATGTAGCTGGTAGCTTGATAGGGATTGCATTGAATTTGTAAATTGCTTTGGGTAGTATACTCATTTTCACTATATTGATTCTTCCAATCCATGAACATGGTATATTTCTCCATCTATTAGTGTCCTCTTTGATTTCTTTCATCAGTGTTTTATAGTTTTCCATATATAGGTCTTTAGTTTCTTTAGGAAGATATATTCCTAAGTATTTTATTCTTTTCGTTGCAATGGTGAATGGAATTGTTTCCTTAATTTCTTTTTCTACTTTCTCATTCGTGTATAGGAATGCAAGGGATTTCTGTGTGTTGATTTTATATCCTGCAACTTTACTATATTCATTGATGAGCTCTAGTAATTTTCTGGTGGAGTCTTTAGGGTTTTCCATGTAGAGGATCATGTCATCTGCAAACAGTGAGAGTTTTACTTCTTCTTTTCCAATTTGGATTCCTTTTATTTCTTTTTCTGCTCTGATTGCTGTGGCCAAAACTTCCAGAACTATGTTGAATAGTAGCGGTGAAAGTGGACACCCTTGTCTTGTTCCTGACTTTAGGGGAAATGCTTTCAATTTTTCACCATTGAGGATAATGTTTGCTGTGGGTTTGTCATAGATAGCTTTATTATAAAAAATTGCAAATAGAACTACCTTATGACCCAGCAATCCCACTTCTGGGCATACACACCGAGGAAACCAGAATTGAAAGAGACACATGTACCCCAATGTTCATCGCAGCACTGTTTATAATAGCCAGGACATGGAAACAACCTAGATGTCCATCAGCAGATGAATGGGTAAGAAAGCTGTGGTACATATACACAATGGAGTATTACTCAGCCGTTAAAAAGAATTCATTTGAATCAGTTCTGTTGAGATGGATGAAACTGGAGCCGATTATACAGAGTGAAGTAAGCCAGAAAGAAAAACACCAATACAGTATACTAACACATATATATGGAATTTAGGAAGATGGCAATGACGACCCTGTATGCAAGACAGGGAAAGAGACACAGATGTGTATAACAGACTTTTGGACTCAGAGGGAGAGGGAGAGGGTGGGATGATTTGGGAGAATGACATTCTAACATGTATACTATCATGTGAATTGAATCGCCAGTCTACGTCTGACGCAGGATGCAGCATGCTTGGGGCTGGTGCATGGGGATGACCCAGAAAGATGTTATGGGGAGGGAGGTGGGAGGGGGTTCATGTTTGAGAATGCATGTAAGAATTAAAGATTTTAAAATTTAAAAAAGAAAAAAAAAAAGAACACTGTAGTGGATTGCCATTTCCTGCTCCAAAATTCATCATCATATACACATATATATATATATAAATTTGTATTAAAGTTGAATTCATATCCAATATCACTGAGTTAAATGTAGCTGCCTACATTCTTTACTTGTGAATTACTTCTTTAGCAGTGAGAAACCTGGTTCTTATATGCTACAAGATATTTGAATAACTGCAGTATATATGCAAAACAATCTAAGAATTGCTACCTATATTCCCACATTCCTGCTTGAAACATATTTATTCAACAGTATTCAGGCAAGATATTGTTTTCTGAAGTTAGTTAAAATATATTTTTCCTTTGTACTGAACAGCATATAAATAATAGTTGTTCATTTGTTAGTATTGGTATTTCATTTTTAATTTCCCCACATCCTAATTGATTTTAATTGTTAATTTATTTGGGGATTATGTTAATTGTATATGAAATATGGCTATGGCTCTAAAGTTTGAACTACACAAAAGATAAAGAGAAATATCACTTCCTCCTCATCTCTGCTATCATATTACCAATATTTGCTCTTTTCCATTTTGTTCCTGTCCACCTCCAATAGGAAACCAAACACTTTAGTTTCTGGTTTATCCTTCCATCAGTGTCAGAAAATACATTCTCAATAAAAAGATGCAGGCTTATTGAAAAACACAGGTGCCAAACCGAAGTAGCTATTAACAATTTCAACAGCAAAATAAATACAGTAGACCTTGATTTTTACCCAGAAAGCTGAAATAATTGTGAATTCATTAATATATAGGTACCACTTTTAAAATATATATATTAACCAAAAAAGAAAAACAATATGTGTAGAGTGGAAGAAATAGGAGGATCAACATCACCAGTAGTAACATAACAGAAATTTGAGCCTTGTGAAGTGGCATGTTAAGAACTCAACATTAGCCCTATGATATTTTTGACAAGAAAATACATAGTAGTGAAGAAGTCTCATACTCAACCAAATTCACTTACATTAGACACAATGTTATCAATATTCTTTGAAAGTGTCTAGGTAATGAAATACAAACTCTAAGTAGTGTACAGACTAAAACTAAGGAGAAGTAACTAAGTGCAATGTGGGATCCTGGATCTGATCTTGGAGTGAAAAGAAAATGTTAGTAGAAAAACTGATGAAACGTGAATAATGTCTTTAGTTTAGTTCATAGTATTATACCAGTGTTCATCTTCTGGTTCTAACAGTTACACTTTGTTATATAAAATGGAAATATTAGAGAAATCTAGAGGAGGGATATATGAAAACTCTGTAGAAATTCTTAACTATTCTCTAAAGCTTTAAAAATATCTCTAATTTTCTTATGATTCAATTACTTTATTAATATTTATCAAAATTGTGGGTAGCTTTAAATATATAATACCTTTCATGTCAAAATTTGGAGTGGGATCTAGTCATTTGATTCCAAGTTCAATAATCTTTCCAATACTCTATGCTCTTCCAAATTTTCTAGGGATATTTCTGCTCACAGTGCAATTGATTTGCTAATGCATTGTACCTCAAGTCTATTGTTAGGCATTATAAAATATGGGGCTCTTTTTTGTTTTTTAAAGAAAGTTCATATGCCCTGTATTCTTGACTCCTCTAAAAATAACCCATAAAATCCTCCATTTAATTTTGTGGTTATTCACTATTTATTTGTTTGTTTGTTTGTTTGTTTGTTTATTTTAAATATAAATTTATTTATTTTAATTGGAGGTTAATTACTTTACAATATTGTATTGGTTTTGCCATACATCTACATGTATCCACCACAGGTATACATGTGTTCCCCACCCTGAAACCTCCTCCCTCCTCCCTCCCCATACCATCCCTCTGGGTCATCTCAGTGCACCAGCCCCAAGCATCCTGTATCATGCATTGAACCTAGACTGGCAACTCGTTTCATATATGATATTATACATGTTTCAATGCTATTCTCCAAAATAATCCCACCCTCTCCCTCTCCCACAGAGTCCAAAAGACTTTTATACATCTGTGTCTCTTTTGCTGTCTTGCATACAGGGTTATCGTTACCATCTTTCTAAATTCCATATATATGCGTTAGTATATTGTATTGGTGGTTTTCTTTCTGGCTTACTTCACTCTGAATAATAGGTTCCAGTTTCATCCACCTCATTAGAACTGATTCGAATGTATTGTTTTTCATGGCTGAGTAATACTCCATTGTGTATATGTACCACAGCTTTCTTATCCATTCATCCGCTTATGGACATAGAGGTTGCTTCTATGCCCTGGCTATTATAAACAATGCTATGATGAACATTGGGACATTGGGGTACACGTGTCTCTTTCTATTCTGGTCTCCTCAGTGTGTATGCCGAGCAGTGGAATTGCTGGGTCATAAGGCGGTTCTATTTCCAGTTTTTTTAAGGAATCTCCACACTGTTCTCCATAGTGGCTATACTAGTTTGCATTCCCACCCACAGTGTAAGAGGGTTCCCTTTTCTCCACACCCTCTCCAGCATTTATTGCTTGTAGACATTTGGATCACAGCCATTCTGACTGGCATGAAATAGTACTTCATTGTGGTTTTGACTTGCATTTCTCTGATAATGAGAGATGTTGAGCATCTTTTCATGTGTTTGTTAGCCATCTGTATGTCTTCTTTGGGGAAATATCTATTTAGTTCTTTGGCCCATTTTTTTGATTGGGTCATTTATTTTCCTGGAATTGAGCTATAGGAGTTGCTTGTATATTTTTGAGATTAGTTGTTTGTCAGTTGCTTCATTTGATACTATTTTCTCCCATTCAGAAGGCTGTCTTTTCACCTTGCTTATAGTTTCCTTTGTTGTGCAGAAGCTTTTAATTTTAATTAGGTCCCATTTGTTTATTTTTGCTTTTATTTCCAATATTCTGGGAGGCGGGTCATAGAGGATCCTGCTGTGATGTATGTTGGAGAGTGTTTTTACCTATATTCTCCTCTAGGAGTTTTATAGTTTCTGGTCTTATGTTTAGATCTTTAATCCATTTTGAGTTTATTTTTGTGTATGGTGTTAGAAAGTGTTCTAGTTTCATTTTTTTTACAAGTGGTTGACCAATTTTTCCAGCACCATTTGTTAAAGAGATTGTCTTTAATCCATTGTATATTCTTGCCTCATTTGTCAAAGATAAGGTGTACATAGGTGTGTGGATTTATCTCTGGGCTTTCTATTTTGTTCCATTGATCTATATGTCTGTCTTTGTGCCAGTACGATGCTGGTCTTGATGACTGTGGCTTTGTAATATAGCCTGAAGTCAGGCAGGTTGATTCCTCCAGTTCCATTCTTCTTTCTCAAGGTTGCTTTGGCTATTCGAGGTTTTTTGTATTTTCATACAAATTGTGAAATTATTTGTTCTAGCTCTGTGAAAAATACTGTTGGTAGCTTGATAGGGATTGCATTGCATCTATAAATTGCTTTGGGTAGTATACTCATTTTCACTATATTGATTCTTCTGATCCATGAACATGGTATATTTCTCCATCTATTAGTGTCCTCTTTGATTTCTTTCACCAGTGTTTTATAGTTTTCTATATATAGGTCTTTAGTTTCTTTAGGTAGATATATTCCTAAGTATTTTATTATTTTCATTGCAATGGTGAATGGCATTGTTTCCTTAATTTGTTTTTCTACTTTCTCATTATTAGTGTATAGGAATGCAAGGGATTTCTGTGCATTGATTTTATATCCTGCAACTTTATTATATTCATTGATTAGCTCTAGTCATTTTCTGGTGGAGTCTTTAGGGTTTTCTAAGTAGAGGACCATGTCATCTGCAAACAGTGAGAGTTTTACTTCTTCTTTTCCAGTTTGGATCCCTTTTATTTCTTTTTCTGCTCTGATTGCTGTGCCCAAAACTATGTTGAATAGTAATGGTGAAAGTGGGCACCCTTGTCTTGTTCCTGCCTTTAGGGGAAATGCTTTCAATTTTTCACCATTGAGGATAATGTTTGCTGTGGGTTTGTCTTATATAGCATTTATTATGTTGAGGTATGTTCCTTCTATTCCTGCTTTCTGGAGTTTTTTTTTTTTTTAAATCATAAATGGATGTTATATTTTTTCAAAAGCTTTCTCTGCGTCTGTTGAGATAATCATATGGTTTTTATTTTTGAATTTGTTAATGTGGTGTATTACATTGATTGATTTGCAGATATTGAAGAATCCTTGCATTCCTGGGATAAAGCCCACTTGGTCATGGTGTATGATCTTTTTAATGTGTTGTTGGATTCTGATTGCTAGAATTTTGTTAAGGATTTTTGCATCTATGTTCATCAGTGATATTGGCCTGTAGTTTTCTTTTTTTGTGATATCTTTGTCAGGTTTTAGTGTTAGGGTGATGGTGGCCTTAGTAGACTCTTTTTTAATATAGATCTTAGAATTGGAGAGCAGAGAAAAATCATTTAGAATATTTGCATATTTCTTTCCTGTTTTAAGCTTGTTCTTAAAATTGGTTGTTTCAAATTATCTCTGTGGTATTATAATATCCTTTCTGCTTCTTTTGATGACATTAAAAATCTTTAATAAGATAACATATATGTTTTAAAAACAGTATCAATACCGAACAAATAGTTATTAGTGCATATAGTGAAGAATTTCCTCCCGATTTCCAAAATTAGCACTTTCATTCTTCAAGCCATGTTTAAAATCATGCTTTCTTATGCTAAATTATGAAATAAAATAATACTCTCAGGAATTACTGGATATTCTCATTTTCATTTTGATTTGGTGCATTTTCCAATGCCACATTTTTACTTGTTTGGTAGATTGCTGCTTAAATGCCACCAGTGCCTATTAAAACATATAGAAGATTAAGCTCATAGTTACATGCTGAATTTTATACATAGTTTTATAGTGATACTGCTGTTAGTACTGATCTATTAGTTTATAGCAGTTAATGAAATCAATATATTGCTGTGGTACCCAGAAATTAATCACTGGCTTAAAAAATCATCATTTGAGGATTCATCAGTAAAATAAATGTTTTTAATAAATTAAAATTCTATGTTTAGAATCATTAGGCTAAATTTTATGAATTTATTTCCTGAGTCTTGCATTATAGCATCTATAATGCCATCCTTTAAGTAATTGATTTTGCATGTGCTTCATTCCCATTTTGATTAGCTAATTGAGAAGATTATAATTGTCATTTTAACTTAAAACTTAAAGTGAAGTTACTTCTAAGAAAGATCCTGGATGGAAATACACAGAGAGAAATCCATTTAAATAGCAACATTACTTTGAGAATCCCACAGAGGTGAACTCAATAGGAGCTGTTGATAATGTAAACCCTGGGGACATACTTATTAGTCTGCCCACCAAGTGGACTGTGTATGTGTTGTGAACTCTGTGGGTTAGCAATAGCCAATGATTTAAAGCTGGTAGAAGAGTCACTCTAGACATTTAAAATGCAGTTATCTACACTTTTCTGGCATTTAAAATAAAATGAGTCAGTGTAAAGTTGGTGAAATAGATTTGAGACTCTCCAAAGTGATACATGAAGTTGTCATGTGGTTTTGTAATTCCAAGTTTAAGTTAAATATGAGTGTTTTAACCTTTCAAGGATTTCCTCTTTCTGCCAAGGTGGGGATGAGGGACATCAAATGTCATCAAATGTCAATTGAATGTTTATTGTTCTTGGTCTCCAGAAATAAGAAAGTAAAGAAAGGTATTCTGTCTCAACTAAAATGTGCACAAATAGAATAATTTCCAAATGGCTGATATGTAATAATGATGATAGGATGATGAAAAGATAAAAACTATTTTAATTACAAAAAGAAATAAAATAGAAGGGGCACATTTTGATAGGGTGTGGCTTTCAGAATGTCAAGAAACAGCCTCTGAAAACTTGTGCCCTCTTGATGTCCTCAACTCTATCTTCATTCTCTCTTCTTCGGAGTTAGAGAATGTTAAGTGTTATTAACATATTAGCTTACTGTGTTAACTTTGTATGTATACTAAAGAGAGATGTAAACCAAGTTCAACTTCCTTTCACTCTATTCATATGTGTACTATAGATAGCAGAATTTCTAGGTAGTCACACAGAATTTGAATTTTAAACTATTTTAGAGATTAATCCCAAATTCACCCATTATTTTTGTTCTCTTGGTCATCTCACTGGGAATCTTGGAAACTGTAAGTAAACCTAAATTTTTCAAGTTTTGGTATTACTTGGAAATCTAGACAGTGAAATTCCCCATCCTCCACCGTGGAAAATTATTATAATGTATTAAATGCCATAAGATATAAATCACACAGGATTTTCTAATGCAATTTACATAAAATCTGAAAGCTTCATAATCAAAAGCAGTTAAGGAAAATCTGACAACAGTGCCATTAGAACAGGCAGAAGGGAAAAGCTTATTCACAGATTCATTTACAAGATGAAAGCACAGAGACTGCTGGACTCACAGAAACTGTTTGTTCTATATTGTATAGTTGTGGTAACAGGATTAATTACTGGTGAATTATGACTCTTTTCTTTACCATCCCCCAAACAGGATATGTGTGATTTGAAGTCTCACCTTTATATGAACTTTTAATACTTACCTCCAAGTCTATGCTAGTGTTTTCAGTCTTAAGCTATAGCATTTTTAAAAGCGAGAAAAAAAGTAAAATCCTCAAAAATTGGTTTTGCTTTAGTTTGGAATTATTAGAAATATAATTTAATTCATGTGGATTCTTTTGGTCTTGCTATAGTATCCACAATTAATATTTTGGTGTTAATAGCTATACTTTCAAAGACTTACTGTGCATCAAGAGTTGTGAATAGTGCTTTGCTTATGTATTTCATTGAATCTTTTTGATAGTTTATTTGATCACTTTTATATAAAATGAAATACTGAAAATGTATTATCACACAGCTAGTAAAGGGTGGAAGATTTAAGTCCACACCTGACTGATTGGTTCCCCTGTGCTTTTCAACATTTCATGAGTGCATAAATTTTTAAGAAATTGGATAAGCAATTAGATTAGCATTCATAGTCCTTAAAATTGTTTTTCCAAGACTCAAAGGAAACAGTTGTTGGTGAAGTGTACATTTTTTCTTCTTAATTCTTACAAAAAATGAAATAAAAAAACCCACAGAATTTTACTTACAGTGCTGCCAGCTGGACCTTTTATTCATAGCCTTAGGTTGACCAGCATACAGATGATTAAAATATTGTTTTCTCATAAGAATATTGTGGTTTCTGGACTAGAATTTTTATGATCTAGCAAAAGTCCAAAGTAGTGATCACAACTCATGTTGTCTGACACAGTTTTGAGGAAGTCTTCATCAACTAAAAGAAAAATATTTCCCTAACTTCTGCTTGAACATGAGATACAACTATTAGGGAAATTGGACTTGAGAAAACCATGGAGGTTAAATTACTGGCCCATTAAATGCATCTCCTTATTTTATCGCAATTTATGGTATAAAAGCATCTTTAAGTAATTGGCACCATATATATCATTTTCTCGGAGAAGGCAATGGCACAACACTCCAATACTCTTCCATGGAAAATCCCATGGAGGGAAGAGCCTGGTAGTCTGCAGTCCATGGGGTCGCTAAGAGTCGACACGACTGAGCGACTTCACTTTCACTTTTCACTTTCATGCATTGGAGAAGGAAATGGCAACCCACTCCAGTGTTCTTGCCTGGAGAATCCCAGGGAAGGTGGAGCTTGATGGGCTGCTGTCTATGGGGCTGCACAGAGTTGGACACGACTGAAGCGACTTAGCGGCAGCAGCAGCAACATGTCATTTTCTTATGATCCATCCCTATTATCTCCCCTATCAGTAAATAAACCTGTGGAATTTGAAAGATAACATCACGTCCTACTTTGTCAAAAAGTTTACCTTTTTTGATGATTTCTGAAATGCAAATAAGGGGCTAAATTATTTGGATTATTTCCTGTAAACAATTCTAAGGTTAAAATATAGTAAGAAACCCAGTTGGTGGTGGTTGTTTAGTTGCTAAGTCATGTCCAACTCCTCTAAAATACCCAGTAAGGCTAACATATTTATATTAGAAGGCATCATCAGTTCAGTTCAGTTCAATCACTCAGTCGTGTCCAACTCTTTGCAACCCCATGAACTGCAGCACATGAGGCCTCCCTCTCCATCACCAACTCCCGGAGTTCACTAAAATTCATGTCCATCGAGTAGGTAATGCCATCCAGCCATCTCATTTTCTGTCGTCCCCTTTTCCTCCTGCCCCCAGTCCCTCCCAGCATCAGGGTCTCTTCCAATGAGTCAACTCTTCGCATGAGGTGGCCAAAGTATTGGAGTTTCAGCTTCAGCATCAGTCCTTCCAATGAACACCCAGGACTGATCTCCTTCAGAATGGACTGGTTGGATCTCCTTGCAGTCCAAGGGACTCTCAAGAGTCTTCTCCAACACCACAGTTCAAAAGTATCAATTCTTCAGTGCTCAGATTTCTTTACAGTCCAACTCTCACATCCATACATGACCACTGGAAAAACCGTAGTCTTGACTAAATAGATCTTTGTTGGCAAAGTAATGCCTCTGCTTTTTAATATGCTATCTAGGTTGGTCATAACTTTCCTTCCAAGTAGTAAGCATCTTTTAATTCCACGGCTGCAATCACCATCTGCAGTGATTTTGGAGCCCCCCAAAATAAAGTTTAACACTGTTTCCACTCTTTCCCCATATATTTGCCATGAAGTGATGGGACCAGATGCTATGATCTTAGTTTTCTGAATGTTGAGATTTAAGTCAACTTTTTCACTTTCTTTCACTTTCATCAAGAGGCATTTTAGTTCCTCTTCACTTTCTGCCATAAGGGTGGTGTCATCTGCTTATCTGAGGTTATTGATATATCTCTAGCAATCTTGGTTCCAGCTTGTGCTTCTTCCAGCTCAGCGTTTCTCATGATGTACTCTGCATATAATTTAAATAAGTAGGGTAACAATATTCAGCCTTGACATACTCCTTTTCCTAATTGCAACCAGTCTGTTCCATGTCCAGTTCTAACTGTTGCTTCCTGACCTGCATACAGGTTTCTCAAGAGGCAGGTCAGGTGGTCTGTTATTCCCATCTTTTTCAGAATTTTCCACAGTTTATTGTGATCCACACAGTCAAAGTCTTTGGCACAGTCAATAAAGCAGACATAGATGTTTTTTCTGGAACTCTCTTGCTTTTTCAATGATCCAGCAGATTTTGGCAATTTGATCTCTGGTTCCTCTGCCTTTTCTAAAACCAGCTTGAACCTCTGGAAGTTCACAGTTTATGTATTGCTGAAGCCTGGCTTGGAGAATTTTGAGCATTACTTTATTAGTGTGTGAGATGAGTGCAATTGTGCAGTAGTTTGGGCATTCTTCTAGGGAAGGAAATGGTAACCTACTCCAGTATTCTTGCCTGGAGAATCCCAGGGACGGGGGAGCCTGGTGGGCTGCCATCTATGGGGTCGCACAGAGTCGGACACGACTGAAGCGACTGAGCAGCAGCAGCAGTCCTATTTGTTTCCATTATTTATGTCCTTTTCTTCTGTGAACTATCTTATATTCTCTGTATTCTTGTAGTGAATTTTTTTTCCCCATTTAGATTGTTTTTGTTGACTAACCCGTCCCACACACCATAATCCTTTAAATTTCATATATCCATCCACCATTAATCTTGTATTTTTATTCCAATATGGTCTTATGATGATGTATTTAAATCTAAAGTATCTCTGCCTTGGGGTTGGTCAGTTGTCATTGTTTGCATTACATCATAGTTTCTCTGAATCAGGGATTGTCCTTTTGAAAATAATAATTTGTTAGTCACAGAGGGAATTTTGGTATTAACTTGCATTTTAGTGTCAGTCTAAATAAACTTGTATCACAAATTTCTGAAACTCAAGCAGATATTATATATTTACAGTCCCTGGTGTGGACCCCTTGCCATAAAAGATGGATCAGAATTTTTGTGTATAGCAGTGAGCTCTGGTCACTAACAATATTTCATCTACAAATTTTAAAATATCACGTTTTTATAGGTAGCTCTGATTTATTTTTTCTTTTTTAAATTAAAAAAAGATTATACAATTTAAAAGGTTACTTTTTCCTTGCAGTTATTACAAAATATTGATTATATTCCCCATATTGTACAATACACCCTTGAGCCTACTTTATATCCAATAGTCTGTACCTCCCAATTCCCACCCCTGTGTCCCTCCAACTCTGCCACTGGTAACCACCAGTTTGTTCTGTATATCTGTGAGTCTGCTTCATTTTTTTACATATACTTTGTTGTACTTTTTAGATTCCATATATATGTGCTGTCATACAGTGTGCGTTTTTCTCTGTCTGACTTACTTCACTTAGCACCCATATGTTGTAAATTGCAAAATTTTGTTCTTTATTATGGCTGAGGAGTATTCATATATATATATTTTTTTTCTATGCTTCTGTGGTCTTTTATCATACATTTTTATGTTTACATTCTTTATTTGTTACTGTCACTAGATTCTGGGACCTTACAATAGGAATTATAGTTTTTAGGTTTTAAATCCTTACTTTTCAGAATGGTATAAAGGAAGAGATGGCACTCAATATATATTGAGAGATTACATTAATAAGAATTAAAAGTACTGCTTCACAGTCACTTCACTGATAAAATCTTATTAGAATCTGCACTGGTGCACTTATTAAATATTTTGTCATGTGAATCTTTATTACGTTAATTTCAAACTATAGCAATTGTCATTTCTTTAACAAGTCTATTTATGGACTTTCAACATTATCCTGAGTTTATAAAATATCCTTATTCCATTTTATTTGTTTTCAAACATTTTTAAAAGGGAAATATGACACTTAGCCCTGAAAAGCTCTCTTATTCACACTTTCACACCTTTCTTAGTTTAATCCTTGACTTCAGGTAGAAGTTTTATCTATGTAAATCTTATTCCAATCCCAGAGATCTGCTTTCTACTCTGGCTGTCTGTTGCTGAAGCACTTTGCTTTGAAATACAGGTTTTATATATTTGGGTATAGCAAGCCCAGTGTATCACATGATAACTACCATTGAGAAGAGAGTTGCTAAACTCATAGATTCCAAGGAAAATGGGAACCCCACATCCTGGGAGTCTGCATGGAGAAGCATCAAGGTCAGTCAGGAGACAGACAGGTCAGGGGAAAAAGTTGGGCAGCAGTCTTTGTTGTGGTTTCCACTGAAATGAAGGAGCAGGAAAGAGTAAACAGATTTCGGATTGACTAGTTTGAATAGAGCCCTGGTACATAGTGCTATCCTTAGTTGTCTGGTTCCTGTCCTGGGGTGAACAGAGCAGAATAATAGTGGCCCTGAGTGTGAGTCCTGTAGACTTAGTCCTTAGGGTGAAGGTTCTGTAATGGTTGGTTAGCAGATGAAAGTCAGTCACAAGCAGATTGTTGTTGTTTTTAATTGGAGTACAATTGCTTTACAAAGTTGTGCCAGTTTCTGCCTTACAACAGCATGAATCAGCCATAAGTATACATATATCCTCTCCCTCTTGAGCCTCCCTCTGACTCCCTCCCTCCTTCCCATTCCTCTAGGTTGTCACAGAGCACCAGGCTGAGCACCAGTGTTGTATAGCAACTTCCCAATAGCTGCATATTTTATGCAAGGTACTGTGAAAGTGTCCCTTGGATTGCAAGGAGATCCAACCAGTCCATCCTAAAGGACATCAGTCCTGGGTGTTCATTGGAAGGACTGATGTTGAAGCTGAAACTCCAATACTTTGGCCACCTGATGCGAAGAGCTGTCTCATTTGAAAAGACTCTGATGCTGGGAAAGATTGAAGGCAGGAAGAGAAGGGGACAACAGAGGATGAGATGGTTGGATGGCATCACTGACTTGATGGAAATGAGTTTGAGTAGGCTCTGGGAGTTGGTGATGGACAGGGAGGCCTGGCGTGCTGCAGTCTTTGGGGTCACAGAGTCAGACAGGACTGAGTGACTGAACTGACTGACTGACTGACTGTGAAAGAGAAAACCAAATGTAGTATATTAGCACATATATATGTATTCTAAGAAAAATAGTATTGATGAACCTATTTGCAGGGCAGAAATATATATCCTCATGTATAGAACAACAGATTTTTGGACAGAATGAGGGAAGGAGAAAGTGGGATGAAACTGAGACAGTAGCATTGAAATATAAGCAATTCTCTAGACCTTATATGTAGCTCACTTTCAAAGAGGCAGTTCCTCCAGGGTCAGCAAGGCCCTAAATGTCAGAGCATGAAAATTATAGGAAAAAAATAAACAAACAAACATATGCTTAACATGCCCTTTTGCAACTGCTTAAAATCTACCAAATTTCATTAACTATTTTAATCCACTGCTTAAAATCTACCAAATTTAATTAATTATTAAAATACATTATTTTAATTATTATATATCAATTCAATTACTTGAGTGGTGTTAGGCAAGCTCTTTGGAGAAGGCAATGGCGCCCCACTCCAGTACTCTTGCCTGGAAAATCCCATGGATGGAGGAGTCTGGTGGGCTGCAGTCCATGGGGTCGCTAAGAGTAGGACACAACTGAGTGACTTCACTTTCACTTTTCATTTTCATACATTGGAGCAGTAAATGGCAACCCACTCCAGTGTTCTTGCCTGGAGAACCCCAGGGACAGAGAGCCTGGTGAGCTGCCATCTTATGGGGTCGCAGAGTCTGACACAACTGAAGTGACTTAGCAGCAGGAGCAGCAGCAGCAGGCAAGCTCTTAATTCACTATGCCAAAACCTCTGATAGTGTGGATCACAGCAAACTGTAAAATTATTAAAGAGAAGGGAATACCAGACCAACTTACCTGTCTCCTGGGAAATCTGAATGCAGTTCAAGAAGAACCCGGACATGGAACAGCAGACTGGATCCAAATCGGGAAAGGAGTATGTCAAGGCTGTATATTGTTACCCTACTTATTTAACTTATATGCAAGTACATAACACGAAATGCCAGGCTGGATGAAGCACAAGACGGAATCAAGACTACTAGCAGAAAGATCAATAACCTAAGATATGCAGATGACACCGCCTTTATGGTAGAAAGTGAAGAAGAAATAAAAAGCCTCTTCATGAAAGTGAAAAAGAAGAGTGAAAAAGTTGGCTTAAAATTCAACATTCAGCAAACTAAGACCATGGCATTTGGTCCCATCACTTCATGGGAAATAGACGGGAAAAAAGTGAAAACAGTGACAGATTTTATTTTATATTTTTTTGTGCTCCCAAATCATTGCAGATGGTGACTGCAGCCATGAAATTAAAAGATGCTTGCTCCTTGGGAGAATAGCTATGACTAATCTAGAAAACATATTAAAAAGCAAAGACATTACTTTCCTGACAAAGGTCTGTCTAGTAAAAGCTATGGTTTTTTTCAGTTGTCATGTATGGATGCGAGAGTTGGACTATAACGAAAGCTGAGCACCAAAGAATTGATGCTTTTGAACTGTGGTGTTGGAAAAGATTCTTGAGAGTCCCTTGGACTGCAAGGCAGTCAAACCAGTCAGTCCTAAAGGAAATCAGTCCTGATGCTGAAGCTGAAACTCCAATACTTTGGCCAACAATGCAAAGAACTGACTCATTGGAAAAGACCCAGATGCTGGGAAAAATTGAAGGCAATAGGAGAAGGACCAGCAGAGGATGAGATGTTTGGATGGCGTCACTGACTTGATGAACATGAGTTTGACCAAACTCTGGGAGTTGGTAATGGACAGGAAAGCTTGGCATGCTGCAACCCACTGGGTCACAAAGAGTCGGACACGACAATGTGACTGAACCAAACTGAAGCAAGCTTTTCCTTTAAGAACTCGTTTACTTCTGCCTTTGAGAGTATTCCAAATGTAAGGATTTGGTGAACTTGCCTTTTATTGATTTGATCTAACTGCCAATTATAAGCTTTTACATCTGTTTTAGAAAAGGCAGAGGAACCAGAAATCAAATTGCCAACATTCACTAGATCATCAAAAAAACGAGAGAGTTCCAGAAAAACATCTATTTTTGCTTTATTGACTACAAAGCCTTTGACTGTGTGGATCCCTGGAAAATTCCGAAAGAGATGGGAATACCAGACTGCCTGACCTGTTTCTTGTGAAAAATCTGTATGCAGGTCAGGAAACAACAGTTAGAACTGGACATGGAACAACAGACTGGTTCCAAATAGGAAAAAGAGTATGTCAAGGCTGTATATTGTCACCCTGCTTATTTAAATTATATGCAGAGTACATCATGAGAAATGCTGGGCTGGATGAAGCACAAGCTGGAATCAAGATTGCTGGGAGAAATATCAATAACCTCAGGTATCCAGGTGACAGCACCCTTATGGCAGAAAGTGAAGAAGAACTAAAGAGCATCTTGATGAAGGTGAAAGGGGAGAGTGAAAAAGTTACCTTAAAGCTCAACATTCAGAAAACAAAGATCGTGGCATCCAGTCCCATCACTTCATGGGAAATAGATGGGGAAACAGTGGAAACAGTGTCAGACTTTATTTTTTTGTGCTCCAAAATCACTGCAGATGGTGACTGCAGCCATGAAATTAAAAGACGCTTATTCCTTGGAAGAAAGGTTATAACCAACCTAGGCAGCATATTAAAAAGCAGAGACATTACATTGCCAACAAAGGTCTGTCTAATCAAGGCTATGGTTTTTCCAATAGTCATGTATGGATGTGAAAGTTGGACTATAAAGAAAGCTGAGTGCCACAGAATTGATGGTTTTGAAGGATAGTGTTAGAGAAGACTCTTGAGAGTCCCTTGGACTGCAAGGAGATCCAACCAGCCCGTCCTAAAGGAGATCAGTCCTGGTTGATAATTGGAGGGACTGATGCTGAAGCTGAAACTCCAATACTTTGGCCACCTGATGGGAAGAACTGACTCATTTGAAAAGACCCTCATGCTGGGAGGGATTGGGGACAGGAGGAAAAGGGGACGACAGTGGATGAGATGATTCGATGGCATCACCAACTCAAAGGACATGAGTTTGAGTAAACTCTGGGAGTTGGTGCTGAGCAGGGAGGTCTGCCGTGCTGCAGTCCATGGGATCACAAAGAGTCAGACACAACTGAGTAACTTAACTGAACCGATAGCTCCCTGGGCACTTTCAGGACCCTCCAAGGTGATAAATGTGACACAGTGGACATATCTAACTATAAGTTAGGAATAGCAAATTGTATAGTTTGAATAAGGTAAGATTTTTCCTTTTGGATTTCTTTACATATAGTGGGTGTCAGCTTATTTTAATGGTGTATTCAAATTTAGCTGGGTTTCTTTTTGTGCTTGGTTAGTTTGCATGTCTTTATGTTTGAATTTTAGAATCTTTTCAAACATTTAAGCAATCTTTTCTCTCAAGCCATTTGTTCCTTGTTTTTGATATTTTTAAATAAAGTCATTGTTATTCGAGGAAATGAGTCCATCATTTACTACATGTTTTGCAAACTTTTCCTATGTTTATTAGATTTGTCTTTGATACTGGTATTTTTTATAAAATTTTTTATAGAATAAGTTTATAAAAATTTTATATAATCTAATTTGTGAAGCTTTACCTTATGATTTTCTGATTGTAGGTCAAGCATAGAAAGACCTTCTATAATACAAATGTATAAAATTATTTAACCAGATTTTCTAATAGCTTATATTTCCCTCATATTTTTTTCCCTCATATTTTCTTTTTTTTTTTTTTTTAAATTTTTTTTTTATTTTTAAGTTTTTTATTTTTAAATTTTAAAATCTTTAATTCTTACATGCATTCCCAAGCATGAACCCCCCTCCCACCTCCCTCCCCATAACATCTTTCTGGGTCATCCCCATGCACCAGCCCCAAGCATGCTGCATCCTGCGTCAGACATAGACTGGCGATTCAATTCACATGATAGTATACATGTTAGAATGTCATTCTCCCAAATCATCCCACCCTCTCCCTCTCCCTCTGAGTCCAAAAGTCCATTATACACATCTGTGTCTCTTTCCCTGTCTTGCATACAGGGTCGTCATTGCCATCTTCCTAAATTCCATATATATGTGTTAGTATACTGTATTGGTGTTTTTCTTTCTGGCTTACTTCACTCTGTATAATCGGCTCCAGTTTCATCCATCTCATCAGAACTGATTCAAATGAATTCTTTTTAACGGCTGAGTAATACTCCATTGTGTATATGTACCACAGCTTTCTTATCCATTCATCTGCTGATGGACATCTAGGTTGTTTCCATGTCCTGGCTATTATAAACAGTGCTGCGATGAACATTGGGGTACATGTGTCTCTTTCAATTCTGGTTTCCTCGGTGTGTATGCCCAGAAGTGGGATTGCTGGGTCATAAGGTAGTTCTATTTGCAATTTTTAAGGAATCTCCACACTGTTCTCCATAGTGGCTGTACTAGTTTGCATTCCCACCAACAGTGTAGGAGGGTTCCCTTTTCTCCACACCCTCTCCAGCATTTATTGCTTGCAGATTTTTGGATCGCAGCCATTCTGACTGGTGTGAAGTGGTACCTCATTGTGGTTTTGATTTGCATTTCTCTAATAATGAGTGATGTTGAGCATCTTTTCATGTGTTTGTTAGCCATCCGTATGTCTTCTTTGGAGAAATGTCTATTTAGTTCTTTGGCCCATTTTTTGATTGGGTCGTTTATTTTTCTGGAGTTGAGCTGCAGAAGTTGCTTGTATATTTTTGAGATTAGTTGTTTGTCAGTTGCTTCATTTGCTATTATTTTCTCCCATTCAGAAGGCTGTCTTTTCACCTTGCTTATATTTTCCTTTGTTGTGCAGAAGCTTTTAATTTTAATTAGATCCCATTTGTTTATTTTTGCTTTTATTTCCAGCATTCTGGGAGGTGGATCATAGAGGATCCTGCTGTGATTTATGTCTGAGAGTGTTTTGCCTATGTTCTCCTCTAGGAGTTTTATAGTTTCTGATCTTACATTTAGATCTTTAATCCATTTTGAGTTTATTTTTGTGTGCGGTGTTAGAAAGTGATCTAGTTTCATTCTTTTACAAGTGGTTGACCAGTTTTCCCAGCACCACTTGTTAAAGAGATTGTCTTTACTCCATTGTATATTCTTGCCTCCTTTGTCAAAGATAAGGTGTCCATATGTGTGTGGATTTATCTCTGGGCTTTCTATTTTGTTCCATTGATCTATATGTCTGTCTTTGTGCCAGTACCATACTGTCTTGATGACTGTGGCTTTGTAGTAGAGCCTGAAGTCAGGCAAGTTGATTCCTCCAGTTCCATTCTTATTTCTCAAGATTGCTTTTGGCTATTCGAGGTTTTTGTATTTCCATACAAATCTTGAAATTATTTGTTCTAGTTCTGTGAAAAATGTGCCTGGTAGCTTGATAGGGATTGCATTGAATTTGTAAATTGCTTTGGGTAGTATACTCATTTTCACTATATTGATTCTTCCAATCCATGAACATGGTATATTTCTCCATCTATTAGTGTCCTCTTTGATTTCTTTCATCAGTGTTTTATAGTTTTCTATATATAGGTCTTTAGTTTCTTTAGGTAGATATATGCCTAAGTATTTTATTCTTTTCGTTGCAATGGTGAATGGAATTGTTTCCTTAATTTCTTTTTCTACTTTCTCATTATTCGTGTATAGGAATGCAAGGGATTTCTGTGTGTTGATTTTATATCCTGCAACTTTACTATATTCATTGATTAGCTCTAGTAATTTTCTGGTGGAGTCTTTAGGGTTTTCCATGTAGAGGATCATGTCATCTGCAAACAGTGAGAGTTTTACTTCTTCTTTTCCAATCTGGATTCCTTTTATTTCTTTTTCTGCTCTGATTGCTGTGGCCAAAACTTCCAGAACTATGTTGAATAGTAGAAAGCAACTAGAAAAGGAAGAGTTGGAGAACCCCAGAGTGAGTAGAAGGAAAGAAATCTTAAAAATTAGGGCAGAAATAAATGCAAAAGAAACAAAAGAGACCATAGCAAAAATCAACAAACCCTCATATTTTCAGTATAGATTTTTTAGCCACTTGGAATTTATGTTGGTATTAAAATGTCCTCTTAATCAAAAACCCAGTGCATATATGGGACTGTTTATAGTCTTCATTTTTCTCTAGTGACAAACATTTTTATTTTATTTATTTATTTTTTAATTTTTTAATTTTTTAATTTTTTTAATTTTAAAATCTTTAATTCTTACATGCGTTCCCAAACATGAACCCCCCTCCCACCCACAGAGACATTTTTAAAAATAATATTTTAGTAACTGGCAGATCCTTTATTACTGTGTTATTTGCTCTTTTCTTCACCATGTTCTGATTCTTTTTACATGCTTACTTTTCAGATAACTTTAGTAAATTTTGTCATTAAGTCTAAAATATTGATATTTTGGGGAGAATTCATACTTTTAAATATTTAGTATTTTAGCCCATAAACATTGTTTAGATATTGTTTTATAGCTCTTGGGAAGTGATAAAATGCCCCTTCCATTTTCTGACATTTACATTCTTTTGTAATTCTCTCTCCTTTAGTGTGGGTGGGAGCTGCAGCTTGGTCTTAATGGACAGAATATTTCAGATAGTGGAATGACATTTTCAAGGTTATGCCTCATAATTGTAATTTCTACCACATTAGAAGACCCTTTCCCTTCCCTGCTTTGATAAAATCAATTGTTATGTGCAGTATTCATTTTAGAGACTTACATAGCAAGGAACTGGATGTGACCTCTAGCTGATAGCCAAGGGAAAACTGATACCAAAGAGGAAAAAAAAAAAAAAAACAGTCCAAAGAAATAAATTCTGCCAATACCATGTGATCATCAAAAAGATCTTACCCCAGTCAAGTCTTGAGATGAGACTGTAACCCAGAGAGAAACCTCATTTACATGCAACATACAGATTTGTACACACTTATGAATTTAATAAGCTAGTACTTTCAGTTTTTGCATGGACAATTTCCAGTTAAATTAATTGGCAATTTTCACTCTTCCATCTTTCACAAATTTGGTGCTAATCCTCAATTAACTAATTTACAAATTAAATGTCAATTTTTTTATAATCTTAAAAAGTTACACTGTTTATTATTTTCTTCAGTACAACTTGAAAAATTCTTGCAGCTTCTCATAGAAACACTCTTAGAAACAAATGTGACAAGCCCTGAAATCTCTTTAATCAGAGTTTGAAATGTTTGATATTGCTCCAAAATCACTGCAGATAGTGACTGCAGCCATGAAATGAAAAGACGCTTACTCCTTGGAAGAAAAGTTATGACCAACCTAGATAGCATATTCAAAAGCAGAGACATTACTTTGCCAACAAAGGTCCATCTAGTTAAGGCTATGGTTTTTCCTGTGGTCATGTATGGATGTGAGAGTTGGACTGTGAAGAAAGCTGAGCGCCGAAGAATTGCTTTTGAACTGTGGTGTTGGAGAAGACTCTTGAGAGTCCCTTGGACTGCAAGGAGACCCAACCAGTTCATCCTAA
The DNA here is from genome assembly GCF_016772045.2 of Ovis aries. Classification (NCBI taxonomy): domain Eukaryota; kingdom Metazoa; phylum Chordata; class Mammalia; order Artiodactyla; family Bovidae; genus Ovis; species Ovis aries. Next base: position 63,470,315 of record NC_056062.1, on the reverse strand, counting down.
AGGAGATCAGTCCTGGGTGTTCACTGGAAGGACTGATGCTGAAGCTGAAACTCCAGTACTTTGGCCACCTCATACGAAGAGTTGACTCATTGGAAAAGACTCTGATGCTGGGAATTTTGGGGGGCGGGAGGAAAAGGGGATGGCAGAGGATAAGATGGCTGGATGGCATCACCAACTCGATGGTCGTGGGTCTGAGTGAACTCCAGGAGACGGTGATGGACAGGGAGGCCTGGCATGCATGATTCATGGGGTCACAAAGAGTCGGACACTACTGAGCAACTGAACTGAACGAACTGAACTGAAAGATACTACTCTGGCTTTTTTTTTTTTTTTAATTTTCACCAGTTTCTCCCAAAGTATTTAACTGTTTAGATTTTCACATAATGATATTTAAAAATTATACTTTATATTTTATCTAATGTTTCAAATTATTTGCACAAGTTTTACAAAGCATTAATTGGCTGTTTTAATTTACTCTGCATATGTTTTGAATTTTACTATTTCAGTGTTTTGTGTGGCTTCTCCACGTCATTTATTTTTCTTAGGATATATTCTTTTTATATAGGATTATATTTTGTAATTTTATTATTATACTCATTCTCTACCTCTCAAACCAGTTTTTTCCTTCAAATATTATGTCTAAATCTTAAAGTAGATGATTAATTCAATTTTATTCTCTCATGTAGCCTCGAAATAAACTAAAACTGACTTTTTCTCTTAGGAAAAAATTTAAATGTTGGTAAGTTTAGCTACATAATCTTTATATTAAAACATATTTTATATACTTAGAAATTTTGGCAGTAATTTTCATTTTTGGTACCAACATTATTTTTGATTTTTAATAGCTTGGTTAGTATTTTTGTTTTATATTATTTTTCTCCTTTCATATTTTACTGCATTATTGTTTATAATGTTCAAAGTACATGACCTGTATTATTTTATTTTTTGAAACTGAGATTTCCCTTGCAAAGTAATATGTATCCAAAATCTTAAAATGTTTCATGAGGATTTGATAGGGAAATTTAATTTACACGACATAAAATTCAATATTTTTGAACCTACCTTATTATTTAAATAGAATATCCTTTCTTTAATATATGTTGTCTAACAAACTAATAGAGGCAAGTTAGTTTTGTTTTGTTTTCTTAATTTCCATTATGTTCCTGCAGAATTTGTCCTAATATTTCCTATATTTTATAATAGTAATTTAGTTTTTAGGAATCAGTGGCATTTCAATTCTCAATGTGGGTTGTATTATTCATCATTTTAACTTTTTTTGCTCTCATTTAATGCATTGTCTTGCATACAAATTTAATTGATGCTAATATCTTAAATTGGATATTTTTTTGCTGATGCTTGTCCAGTAAATTTTAGCCATCTTCTACTGACCTCAGTATAGTTTTAGTCCTGAGTCAAAATATATAGTGAAGCATATCAAAGTAATGAACTACACAGACCTTTTACATTGAGGCCAACATGTTCTGAAACTATCCTCTCAGTGTTCCAAGGAAGGCAGTTCTTATGGTAATTACATTAAAGAGACAATTATGAGTCTCCCTGTGGTATAATTCTATCAGGGTAAGAACTTATGGGAATGGGAAGCACATTGTAGTAGTGAGATCAGCATTATTTTAAGCACTAAAATGCAACTTACTGAGTCTAAATAACCCAAGTAATGGCATTCACTGAATATCCCTGGGTTTGAGGTTAGAAAATGTTATTAGTCTTTGACTATATAACTTATTCTGTAGAATCACAAGAAGAAATATATTACCAAAAAGAATCTCTCTGAAGATATAAGTTAATTCAGTTTTGAACACTATAGACCTTGCATAATATTTCATTAGACTTCTAAGTTTTGGTGTAATTGAATACAAGAGACCCTAATCAAAGTTGTTTTTTCATAAAAAATATTAAATATTTCTATTTTCCTCTCTATTTTTTATTCAGACTTTGTATTGAAGCTTTGTATTTGATGTTGCCTAGGTCATAGATGAACCTGAAATAAATACTGATTTTATGATCAAGAACTCATGGTGATTTAGTCTCTGCTATACACATAATAGCAGAGATAATAGCATAATATACACAACAGCAAAATCAGATTGATTATATTCTTTGAAACCAAAGATGGAGAAGTTTTATACAGTCAGCAATAACAAGACTGGCAGCTGACTATGGCTCAGATCATGAATTCCTTATTGCCAAATTCAGGATGAAATTCAAGAAAACAGGGAAAACCACTAGACCATTCAGGTAATACCTAAATCAAATCCCTAACAACTATACAGTAGACATGAGAAATAGCTTTAAGGGACTAGATATGATAGACAGAGCGCCTGATGAACTATGGACAGAGGTTTGTAACATCATACAGGAGACAGGGATCAAGACCATCCCCAAGAAAAAGAAATGCAAAATGGCTGTCTGAGGAGGCCTTACAAATAGCTGTGAAAAGATGAGAAGTGAAAGCAAAGGAGAAAAGGAAAGATACACCCATTTGAATACAGAGTTCCAAAGAATAGCAAGGAGAGATAGAAAAGCCTTCCTCAGTCATCAATGCAAAGAAATAGAGGAAAACAATAGAATGGGAAAGACTAGAGATATATTCAAGAAAATTAGAGATACCAAGGGAACATTTCTTGCAAAGATCAGCTCAATAAAGGACAGAAATGATATGAACCTAACAAAAGCAGAAGATAATTAAGAAGCGGTGGCAAGGATACACAGAAGAACTGTCCAAAAAAGATCCTCATGACCCAGATAATCATGATGGTGTGATCATTCACCTAGAGCAAGACATCCTGTAATGCAAAGTCAACTGGGCCATAGGAAGCACCATGACAAACAAAGCTAGTGTAGGTGATGGAATGCCAGTTGAGCTATTTCAAAGCCTGAAAGATGATGCTGTGAAAGTGCTGCACTCTATATGCCAGCAGATTTGGAAAACTCAGCAGTGGCCACAGAACTGGAAAAGTTCAGTTTTCATTCCAATCCCAAAGAAAGGCAATGCCAAAGAACACTCAAACTACTGCCCAATTGCACTCATTTCACACACTAGTAAAGTAATGCTCAAAATTCTCCAAGCCAGGCTTCAACAATATGTGAACAGTGAACTTCCAGATGTTCAAGCTGGATTTAGAAAAGGCAGAGGAATCAAGAGGTGAAATTGCCAACATCCACTAGATCATCAAAAAAGCAAGAGAGTTCCAGAAAAACATCTATTTCTGTTTTATTGACTATGCCAAAGCTTTTGACTGTGTGGATCACAATAAACTGTGGAAAATTCTGAAAGAGATGGGAATACCAGACCACTTAACTTGCCTCTTGAAAAACCTATATGCAGGTCAGGAAGCAATAGTTAGAACTGGACATGGACAACAGACTGGTCCCAAATAGGAAAAGGAGTATGTCAAGGCTGTATATTGTCACCCTGCTTATTTAACTTATACACCAAGTACATCATGAGAAATGCTGGGCTGGATGAAGCACAAGCTTGAATCAAGATTGCCAGGAGAAATATCAATAACCTCAGATATGCAGACGACACCACCCTTATGGCAGAAAGTGAAGAGGAACTAAAGAGCATCTTGATGAAAGTAAAAGAGGAGAGTGAAAAAGTTGCCTTAGAGCTCAACATTCAGAAAACAAAGATCGTGGCATTCGGTTCCACCACTTCATGGCAAATAGATGGGGAAACAGTGTCAGAATTTATTTTTTTGTGCTCCAAAGTCACTTCAGATGGTGACTGCAGCCATGAAATTAAAAGATGCTTACTCCTTGGTGGGAGAGTTATGACCAACCTAGACAGCATATTAAAAAGCAGAGACTTTACATTGTCAACAAAGGTCCATCTAGTCGAGGCTATGGTTTTTCTAGTAGTCATGTATGGATGTGAGATTTGGACTATAAAGAAAGACGAATGCCAAAGAATTAATGCTTTTGAACTGTGGTGTTGGAGAAGACTCTTGAGAGTCCCTTGGACTGCAAGGAGATCCAACCAGTCCATCCTAAAGATCAGTCTTGAGTGTTCATTGGAAGGACTGACGCTGAAGCTGAAACTCCAATACTTTGGCCACCTGATTTGAAGAACTGACTCATTTGAAAAGTCCCTGATGCTGCGAAATATTGAAGGTGGGAGAAGAAGAGGACCACAGAGTATGAGATGGTTGCATGGCATTGCTGACTCAATGAACATGAGTTAGGGTAAACTTCGGGAGTTGGTGCTGGACAGGGAAGTCTGGCAAGCTGCAGTCCATGAGGTCTCAAAGAGTCGGACACGACTGAGCGACTGAACTGAACTGGTATACATAATAGCAACATGACCATTCCCTCATACACTTTGTACATACAGGTTTTTCTGATGTTCACCTATTAATCATTCTTTTAGGTACATATTTTGAGTTTCTTCAGAAATTGTAAAGCTTACCATGATGAATGGATTGTGGGATTCTCTTCTTTGATTCATCTAACAATGTACTTACTTATATTTACTGTAATTATTATCAGTTCAGTTCAGTTGCTCAGTAGTGTCCGACTCTTTGTGACCCCATGAGTTGTAGCACACCAGACCTCCCTGTCCATCACCAACTCCTGGAGTTCACTAAGACTCACATGCATCGAGTTGGTGATGCCATCCAGCCATCTCATCCTCTGTAGTCCCCTTTTCCTCCTGCCCCCAATCCCTCCCAGCATCAGAGTCTTTTCCAATGAGTCAACACTTCGCATGAAGTGGCCAAAGGGTGATAGTTAATTTTATGTGTCAACCTGAAAATTTTTGGATGGGAAAAGCATTTAAATTCATGAACCCTGATTAAGCAGTTTGCTCTCCATATTGTTGACGTCACTTCAGTCGTGTCTGACTCTTTGTGACCCTATGGATTGTGGCTCATCAGGCTCCTCTGTCCATGGCATTCTCCAGGCAAGAATACTGGAGTGGGTTGCCATTTCCTTCTCCAATATTGTGGACAGGCCTTATCAAATCAGGTGAAGTCCTGGTTAGAGGAAAATGTCAAGCTTCTGCAAGCAAGAGGGAATTCTGTGGCTGACTGCTTTCGGATTCCATCTGAACCATCAGCTTTCCTAGGTCTCCAGCTTGTCATTCTTCAGACCGGAGCTGCATCTTTAGCTTTCTTGTGCCTAAAACTTACCAGCCCACACTCCAAATCCTAATCACATGAGCCAGTTCCTTATAGTAAATCTCGCTGTATGTATTTATATACATACACATACATATATATATATATTTTATTGGTTATTTTTCTCTAACGAGCTGACCAGTATACTGTGTTTTCAGTTCTTAATTTTTTAAAAATATTATGTGTCCTGAATGTCTTTATTCTTTTTTAATATGGAATTGAAAATATTTTGCTAATATTTAACACAGTGTTACTAGAATTTAACTATAAATATATGTGTGCCCAGTCCATTATCTTGAACTTGAATCAGAAGTTAACTTTAATAAAGGAATCTATAGTCAACATGTGGAAGGTAGTTTGGAGCAGGGCAGAATATGAGGAAACAGGCCAAGTGAATGACTGGTTTTATTATATCAGGTAAGATAGAGATGGGTTGTACAAATGAAATTTCAGCAGATATTAAGAGGCTATGTCAAATCTAGAACATATTTTACATCCTATGTGATAGTCTGTTTTGGTGACTTCAGCTTGTTGTTTCATCTAAGTGTGATGTGAATGTGTGCTAATTCACTTCAGATGTGTCCGACTCTGTGCCTGCCAGGCTCCTCTCTCCATCGGATTCTCCAGGCAAGAATACTGGAGTGGGTTGCCATGCCCTCCTCAAGGGGATCTTCCGACCCAGGGATCAAACCCATGTCTCATGTCTCCTGCATTGGCAGGCAGGTTCTTTATCACTAGCACAACCTAGGAAGCCCTCATCTAGGTGTGATAGATCATTTAATTAATCTGTTTCCTAATTTCTCATGCACTTCAAGACACACTACCAAATCTTAGACTGCATTTATTTTTTAAATTTCATAACAATTTCAAATTTGTAACAAGCTCTATTCTGTCTTATCCTTCTCCATCTTTTGGAAATGTGAATAATCTGGTCTTTTGTAACACTTATCATTAATCAGTCTCTTTCCATTCCTTGCTTGTTCTCTTCCCTCTTTTAATTTGAAGAATGTTGGCTTTTTCCCTATTTTCTTGTAAAACTTAGCTATTTTGCTATTGTTGTAAGCTAATATAAATTCATCTCATTGTAAATTATTTTCAGAGATAGTTATTATAAATTTTCTATTCATCTCAGTTTTCCTTGCTAGGGAGCATTAAACATGGGTCCTCTTTGATTTTCCATGGATACCTTTTCATTCAGCCCTGGATTCTAGCTATTTCCTGAATCTTGTATCTGTCTTTCATTTGTGTTGGTACTCTTGTCTTTTGGGAATTGTGTTTGTATTTTATTTATCTTGATCCAGAGATCCCAAGAAAGACTTTGTGTCAACTAATCCCTCTGCCTCCTACTATTTAAACATTTTTACTTGTCTCCATGTTGACCAAATTAGATAATCTATGGCCCTGATTTATAGGACATATTCTTGACTTGGCCCTCTTCCACTCAATGTAAGAAGCAAATTCAGATAACAAAACTCACAATGAATAGGTTTCCAAATATATCTATATCCCAGGTTCTGTTTATAGTAGTTTGTAGGTACTTTTTAGTCTTTGTCTTATACTCTACAATACTCATTTTATTGTTCCTTTATTCAAACTCCATCATCTAATTTCCCAGGCACTGAACTTTAGCAAAACTAAAATATATGAAGTAGTTGCACTTAATATATATCAAATATAGTTAAATTTAATAGAATGCTTATAATGTCAGTAACCGTGCTAAATACTTTGCATGGCATATTTAGGCACTCAAAATACTATGATTTAAATAATAATTTTAGCATCATTTTGTGTATAAGAAAACATAGGCTTCGTGAAAATGTTACTCATTTAATAAGGATGCCGCATCAATGCTACCTATTTCTGATTTTATTAACAAAAGGATCGTACTTCCAGTATAATTTTTTTTATATAAGGTAGTAGAGATTAAGCTTGTACTGAGGTAACATACAGCCCCCCAAATATAAATGCTTTAAAAGAACATTTTATTCCTAACACATGATTCACCCCTGAAGGAAAAGAGGGAGCATGGATAGCTTATATTTGTGGTTTTATATTTTGTTCCATAAGTGTCATTTGCCATTTTCATCACAACCTATTGGCTTGGGTTAATCAAATAGCTTTACCTAAAGAGCACTAGAAAGTACAGTCATTTGCAGGTATGGAAGATATGACAACCAGGTCCTGGTGACCAGTAGTAATGTAACAGCACTTCTAAAAAGCACAGGTCTCTGACTTTAAAAACCATGACCAGAAGCACTCAGTCATTGCTTCTCTTTTCAGTTCTAATTAACATATTTAACAAAACTATATAGTAACTTCGGGCTTCCCTGATAGCTCAGTTTGTAAAGAAACCGCCTGCAATGCTGGAGACCCCAGTTCAGTTCCTGGGTTGGAAAGATCTGCTGGAGAAGGGATAAGCTACCCACTCCAGTATTCTTGGGCTTCCTTTGTGGCTCAGCTGGTAAAGAATCAGCCTGCAATGCTGGAGACCTAGGTTTGATCCCTGGGTTGGGAAGATCCGCAGGAGAAAGAATAGGCTACCTACTCCAGTATTCTGGCCTAGAGAATTCCATGGATTATACAGTCTATGGAGTCACAAAGAGTCAGACACGACTGAGTGACTTTCACTCACTCTGTCTCTCACTCTCATATAGTAACTTAAAATTGTTAAAGATATAGGAAAAAATCTAGAAGAAAGAAAGCAAATCACTAATGACTACTGATATCAACAGATGAAAGTATTATTTGTATATATTTCATACGTAAATCCTAATAAATAGTTAAGAAAATTACTAATATTGTATCCTGTAGTTTTCACCTATTATTTAGCATTTTTACAAATTCAAAGTTGGTGAGATTATATATAAAAATTATACATTACATGCTAGAGAAATTTTACTTAACCAGCTCACTAGGTTGGATATTAAAGTCATTGAAATGTTTTGGAATTATTTAGTAGTACACAATTAAACATCTTGGCACTTTAAAGTTACCTTTAATGTAAAACTTCAAGCATAGCAAAATTTGTTTGTGATCTATTATGATTCTATAACTTATATAATTCTTTTGGATGTCTGTTGATACTTTTCACTCTATTTGTGACTTTATTCTTTTATGCCTGAACTAAATTAATCAGAGATTTATTTTAAAATTTAAAGGAATAAATTACTTCTAAAAGAAGATATTTTCAGTATCAATCTATAGGCTTAAAAATTAGATTTTAAGTAATACCGTTTTCATCAAAATATCTCCAGGGGGATATTTGTCTTTCCCCAATTCAAAGCAAAATATTTTCCACCAATTATCAACTAGTAATGGCTTCTTTTCTTTCTAGTAAAACCTTGTGGTATGTCTTTTGAATTCTCCCTCCTCTGAATGTTTCCTGGTGATTTGATGATGAAAGAGCTATTTTTTTCCCCCCTCACTGATTTTAGAGAATGGCTTTTGCTAAAAATTTGCCTTATGTCTGATTGAATCGTGGAAACCAAAAACCTTTCTAAGAAACAAGTTAAATGAGCTCCTTTGCCTTAGTAGTTTGAGTTTAATACCATACAGCCTCATCTCAATTCAATAAATTGTATAATTCTTCTTCACATAGAAGAGAACTGTTTTGATACCAGTGAGTTCATAAGCTTATTTTAAGTGGAAATCTCATAAATTTATACCAAATATATTTTGAACAGTATTAGTGCTGAAATGATGATACTCAAAGACCACTCTTTTTCAAAATATTGAATTTGTTATATAATGCTTATGATTGTTTCAGAACTGATATTTTGCCTAAGAACCAAGTATATTCCCACTATAAACTTTTTCACACTGTTTTTTTTCTATTGCTGTTTTTCCTTTACTATGTTTTCTATATGTATTTAGTTTCTACTTTCAATATTGTCCTTGAAATTTTTAAATGAATAATGTCTTCCTGTATCTGTAGTGTTTCCTTTAGAGGGCTATAATTACATAAACAAAATAATCAGCAGATGTTTTATTTAGAAGATAAAACTTGCTTTCTCTTTAACATACCATGGACATATAGAAGGATAACATTTATAGAGGAAAGAAAATGTGAAACATTCCTCCAAATAAGAAAGCTGTGATAGCTTCATTTTCAACATAAAGATATTTTATACTTAAAAGTTGAGGAAAACATGTTTGGAAATGAAGGTGTTTAAAATATCTTATGTGTTGCCATAAAAATAGTTTATGGATTTAAGAAAACCTCAGCTTTCAAAAGACTTGTAAAATTTATTCTTTTTTTTAATTTTTATTTTTACTTTATTTTACTTTACAATACTGTATTGGTTTTGCCATACATTGACATGAATCAGCCACGGGTGTACATGAGTTCCCAATCCTGAACCCCCCTCCCACCTCCTACCCCATATCATCTCTCTGGATCATCCCCGTGCACCAGCCCCAAGCATCCTGTATCCTGTATCGAACATAGACTGGCAATTCATTTCTTACATGATAGGATGCATGTTTCAATGCCATTCTCCCAAATCATCCCACCCTCTCCCTCTCCCACAGAGTCCAAAAGTCCGTTCTACACATCTGTGTCTCTTAAGTGGGGTCTATGCTGCAGTTAAACACAGTATTTAAAAGTATTTTGATAACATTTTGTTTTGGTTTACACTCAACTGAATTATTGTCTTTGTGCCATAGAAAAATGAGAAACTTTGATATTGTGCATACTAGAACAAACAAAAATGATAAAGTAATAGCCTCTTTTCTAAAAATATTCACTTTATTGGAGTATAGTTGATTTACAATGTTGTTAGTTTCTGTTGTACAGCAAAGTGAATCAGTTATCCATATACATATAATACTCTTTTTAAGATTCTGTTCCCATATAGGTCATTACAGAGTATTGAGTAGAGTTGCCTGTGGTATACTGTAGGTTCTTATTAGTTACCTATTTTAATCCTATGTTTAAAGTTTTTACTTTTTATATTGGATCAAAGACATCTTTATACTCCCATGGTATCCATTAGATTCAGGTAACAGTAGCCAACTGAGCTAATACAGAAAAATATTTCATTTAATCTTTCCAGCTACCTGACCATATGGTTATAATTGTCCATTACTTACTATCTTGTTTTGAGCAAACTTAAATCAGGCTTTCTTATCTCCCTTTAGCTTGCCCCTAAGCTTCAATAAGCACTAAGTTATATAGCATGGCCCTTAACAACTCATTCCAAGAACTAGCTGACCAAAGAGACAGTGTCTTCAACTAGTATACCCAGTCCTATTTTCTGTTCACCTCCCCTAGTTACTACTTCCCTCACAAAGTTTCTGCTAGTCCTACTTACCTCTCCCAATAATTAACACATAAATAAGATTTTTTTTTCTGTTTAATTTTTGAGATGCTTCCAGGACTTATGGTCACAACTTTCTCCCTATTATAATTTTTTTTTCCAAAAAGCTCTCCTTCCCTTAGTCCAAATTTGTTATTATTTGGTATGCACGTGTTATTGTGATTATTCTCATTTATACAATCTAGGAAATAACATATAAAAGAAATATAGTTATTTAGCAAAGGTTAGATATATAATAATATTGATACTAGAATTTTAACATAGGCTTCAGTGTTTGTATAGCTTTATTTTATACTGCCTCAAATGTGATGATATTTATTAGAAAGATTTGTACATTTTAAAACACTAAGCAGAAAGCTGTGGTACATATACACAATGGAGTATTACTCAGCCATTAAAAAGAATACATTTGAATCAGTTTTAATGAGGTGGATGAAACTGGAGCCTATTATACAGAGTGAAGTAAGCCAGAAAGAAAAACACCAATACAGTATACTAACGCATATATATAAATTTTAGAAAGATGGTAATGATAACCCTGTATGCAAGACAGCAAAAGAGACAAAAATGTATAGAACAGTCTTTTGGACTCTGTGGGAGAGGGTGAGGGAGAGGGTGGGATGATTTGGGAGAATGGAATTGAAACATATATATCATATAAGAAACAAATTGCCAGTCTAGGTTCGATGCATGATACTGGATGCTTGGGGCTGGTGCACTGAGACAACCCAGAGGGATGGTATGAGGAGGGAGGTGGGAGAGGGGTTCAGGATTGGGAGCACATGTATACCCATGGCAGATTCATGTGGCAAAACCAATGACGTATGGCAAAACCAGTACAATATTGTAAAGTAAAAATATAATAATAATAAAATATGAAAAAAAAACACTAGGCAGATTTTTCTTTTGGCTTCTAATCTGTTCACCACACTGCTTGAGTTGTGAGGATGGGTCTTGCCAACCCACTGATAAGTAGAACTATTAAGTATATATATTCTTTTGGCTGGCTTCCTTAGTGGTTTAGACAGTAAAGAATCCGCGTGCAATGCAGAAAACCTGGGTTCGAAATCTAGGATGAGAAGATCCCTGAAGAAGGGAATGACTACCCACTCCAGTATTCTGGGCTGGAGAATCCTATGGACAGAGGAACCTGGTAGGCTACAGTCCATGGGGTCACAAAGACTGAGTAATTATCACACACATTCTTTTGACTCCTTGTCACATGTTTTGTCCTCACAATCAAGAACAGAGACTGCATGCTACCTGCACACAGCACAGCAATACTGTTTCCTGGCTGCCTGGCAGACCCCTCTGTGATACCCCCGTTCTCAGTGGATGGATTGGTTTGGATCTAGCTCTTCATTTGGAAACTCCTACCATATTAATCCCTCAGAGTCCTGAAGTATGATCTAATAATCACATTGAAGGATTTGATTAAAATTTAACAGGAAACAATGAGAGATAAAATTCTTTTTTAATATAAATTAATTTATTTTAATTGGAGGTTAATTACTTTACAATATTGTATTGGTTTTGCCATACATCAATATGAATCTGCCACAGGTATACATGTGTTCCCCATCCTGAACCCCCCTCCTCCCTCCTCCCTCCCCATACCATCCCTCTGGGTCATCTCTGTACACCAGCCCCAAGCATCCAGTATCATGCATCAAACCTGGAATGGCGATTTGTTTCATATATTATACATGTTTTCAGTGCCATTCTCCCAAATCATCCCACCTTCTCCCTCTCCCACAGAGTCCAAAAGACTGTTCTATACATCTGTGTCTCTTTTGCTGTCTTGCATACAGGGTTATCGTTACCATCTTTCTAAATTCCATATATATGCGTTAGTATAGTGTATTGGTGTTTTTCTTTCTGGCTTACTTCGCTCTGTATAATAGGCTCCAGTTTCATCCACCTCATTAGAACTGATTCAAATGTATTCTTTTTATGGCTGAGTAATACTCCATTGTGTATATGTACCACAGCTTTCTTATCCATTCATCTGCTGATGGACATCAAGGTTGCTTCCATGTCCTGGCTATTATAAACAGTGCTGTGATGAACACTGGGGTACACGTGTCTCTTTCAATTCCTGCTGGGCATACACACCAAAGAGATATAATTCTTAAACCCAAATGAGTGATCCTAAGAATTCCATCCTTACTGGATGGAATTTCAGGAGTTTGAAGAAGTGAGATTTCTTATAAATGAGGGTCTTCAATTTGATCTGTTCAAATGATGCTGCAAAGAAAAAACTATGAACTTATCCATGAGACCATGTATACCCAAATCCTGTCACTTTGTACTCTCACTGTAAGGTAAATAAACTGGTGCTGCTCCAATTTTTACCTACATATAGAAACCAACAAAGGTGAATTTCTTTGCTTTCCGCATCCTTGTGAAATTTTAGGATAACTTATGAACACCATTCCAGTTTCTGATTGTTGTTTAGTGTATTCACATACAATAGACTTAGAACAAGTCATAAAAAGTTTTTGTGGAACAGCTCAAAATGTGGTAAGTGATGAAATTGTTTATCAGGACTAAAACATATGCTTCTCTATAGTGTTATTTCCACTATGTAACCCATATAACTTATGGACCAAGCTCCTTTTAGAATAAATAGGAGGTTTTGACACATAAGTAGGGAGATAATATTCAGACAACAGAATTAAAGATGATTCTGGGATCCTAAGTTTAAGAATTAACTATGATTATTATGTCTTGCCACAAATAATAAGAGAAGTTAATATCTACCTTTACTCTGGGATAGAGAAGCGATCATTGATGCATGGCTATGTATAAAGATTAGCAATGAGAAATTACTTTTTCAGGTTATGTAGAAAGAAATGTCAAGCATAAATTTATATTTGAGCTGCAATCTAAAAACTGAATCATGTGCTCAGGAGCATGCCATTGTGTTGTGCTTTTTTCTTTTGAAATATTTTACTATTATCCTTCAGAAGTTATGCATGGCCAATAAACTATGGAATTACAAAGATCTTCAGTAAGAGTGGTGCCAAAATTAATATAAAAAACTGTAATGCAAAAATCCAAATGAAATGAAGAGAAACAGGGAAGAAAGGAAGGAAATGAAGCATTTGATGGTAGGATTCCAGCTAATTAATAACTTTTTAGACTCATTTTATTATCCATTTAAATAGGCATTTAACCTTGTTAAATTTGAAAGAAATTTAAATTCCATGTTGTGAATTTTAAAAATATCAAATATATAAAAACAACTGTGCCTCAAAATAAGACCACACACCTGCTATAAATAGATATCTATATTTATACCTATATATATTTCTGTATTTGGATGTAGTATATTTTATTTTATTAGAAGTAATTTGTATGTTGTTGAGAACCCAGTTTTAATCATATTGAAGGAAATTACTTTTCACTTGTAAAATTTGTGACTTTTGTCCTGAATATTAAAAGTATCAAGTACACTATAGTAGTCCCTTGGTATCTGGGGTGGATTGATTCCAGGACCCACTAGTTGTTCAGTTGCTCAGTCGTGTCTGAATCTTTGCGACCCCATCTACTGCAGCACACGAGGCTTCCCTGTCTTTCATCATCTCCCAGAGCTTGCACAAACTCATGTCCATTGAGTCAGTGGTGCCATACAAACAGCTCGTCCTCTGTTATCCCTTCTCCTCTTGCCTTGAATCTTTCCCATAATCAGAGTCTTTTCTAGTGAGTCAGCTCTTTACATTAGGTGGCCAAGTGTTATAACTTCAGCCTCAGTCTGTTCAGGGTTGTAACTTCAGCCTCAGCCTGTTCAGGGTTGACTTCCTTTAGAACTGACTGGTTTGATCACCTTGCATTCCAAGGAGACTCAAGACACCACAGTTCAAAAGCATCAATTCTTCGGTGCTCAGACTTCTTTATGGTCCAACTCGCACATCCATACATGACCGGTAGAAAAAACAAATCTTTGACTATACAGACTTTTGTTGGCAAAGTAATGTCTGATTTTTAAAATGCTGACTAGATTGGTCATAGCTTTTCTTCCAAGGAGTAAGCATCTTTGGATACTCAAATCTCTGGATGCTCAAGTCTCATAGTTAACCCTATGTATCCAAGTTTCTGCATCTGTGGATTCAAACAACTATGGATCATATATTACAGTATTTATTGCAAAATTAATCTATAGAAGGAAATTTTAAAGTAAAATTATAAAAGCTATTGATTTGGCCCTTGAACAACCCAAGTTTGAACTGCTTGGGTCCACTTGCATGCAGAAAAGTTTTTCACTAAATACAGTACTATATGAATGACAGCTGTATGAATCCACAGATGCAGAATCTTGACTATATTAAGCTGACTATAGGACTTGAGCATCCAGGTATTTGGGTATCAATAGTAGGTACCGGAAGCAATCAACCCCAGATACCAAGGGACTACTGTACTGTAGAAGCTAACCAAACTGATCACATGGATCACAGCCTTATCTAATTCAATGAAACTATGAGCCATGCTATGTAGGGCCACCCAAGACAGCCAAGTCATGATGGAGAGTTCTGATAAAACATAGGCCACTGGAGAAGGGAATGGCAAACCACTTCAGTATTCTTGCCTTAAGAACCCCATGAACAGTATGAAAAGGCAAAAGATATGACACTGAAAGATGAACTCCCCAGGTTGGTAGGTGTCCAATATGTTACCGGAGAAGAGCAGAGCAACAACTCCAGAAGGAATGAAGAGCCTGAGCCAAAGCAGAAACAATGACCAGTTGTGGATGTCTCTGGTGATGAAAGTAAAGTCTGATGTTGTAAAGAACAATGCTGCATAGGAACCTGAAACGTTAAGACCATGAATCAAGGTAAATTGAAAGTGGACAAACAAGAGATAGCAAGAGTGTATATTGACATTTTAGAAATCAGTGAACTTAAGTGGACTGGAATAGGCGAATTTAATTCAGATGACTATTATATCTACTGCTGCAGGCAGCAATCCCTCGGAAGAAAAGGAATTGCCCTCATAGTCAAAAGAGTCTGAAATGAAGCACTTGAGTACAGTTTCAAAAATTACAAAATGATCTCTGTTCATTTCATATGTCCTTTTCATCAAAGGGGGCTAGAATGCAAAAATAGGAAGTCAAGAGATACCTGGAGTAACAGGCAAGTTTGGCCTTGGCATAAAAAATGAAGCAGGGCAAAGGCTAACTGTTTTGCCAAGAGAACGTGCTGGTCATATCAAACACCCTCTTCCAACAATGCAAGAGACTCTACACATGGACATCACCAGATGGTCAATACCAAAATCAGACTGATTATGTTTTTTGCAGTCAGTGATGGAGAAACTCTATACAGTCAGCAAAAAACAAAAACAAGCAAAACAAGACCTGCAGCTGACTGGGGCTCAGATCATGAACTTTTTATTGGAAAATTCAGACAAATTGCAGAAAGTAGGGAAAAACACTAGGCCATGATATGACCTAAATCAAATCCCTTAAATTATACAGTGGAAGTGGCAAACAGATTCAAGGGATTAGATCTGATAGAGTGCCTGAAGAACTATGGACAGAGATTGTACAGGAGGCAGTGGTCAAAATCATCCCCAAGAAAAAGAAATGGAAAAAGGCAAAAAGGTTGTCTGAGGAGGCCTTAAAATAGCTTACCAAAAGAAGAGAAGCTAAAGGCAAAGGAGAAAAGGAAAGATATACCCATCTGAATGCAGAGTTCCAAAGAATAACAAGGAGAGATAAGAAAGCCTTCTTAAATGAACAATGCAAAGAAATAGAGGCAAACAGTAAAAAAGAAAAGACTA
Source organism: Ovis aries (assembly GCF_016772045.2). Taxonomy (NCBI): domain Eukaryota; kingdom Metazoa; phylum Chordata; class Mammalia; order Artiodactyla; family Bovidae; genus Ovis; species Ovis aries. Next base: position 63,454,078 of record NC_056062.1, on the reverse strand, counting down.
GAGATCTCGAAAAAAATTAGAGATACCAAGGGAACAATTCATGGTAATATGGGCACAATAAAATACAGAAATGGTATGGACCTAACAGAAGCAGAACAGATTAAGAAGAGGTGGCAAAAACACACAGAACTATACAAAAAGATCTTAATGACCTGGAAAACCATGATGAGGTGATCACTCACCTAGCGCCTGACATCTTGGAATGTGAAGTCAAGTGGTCCTTAGGAAGAATTACTAGGAACAAAGTTAGTGGCAGTGATGGAATTCCAACTGAGCTACTTCAAATTCTAAAACATGATACTGTGAAAGTGCTGCACTCAATATGCCAGGAAATTTAGAAAATGCAGCAGTGGCCACAAAAGTGGAAAATGTTAGTTTTCATTCCAATCCCAAAGAAGGGCAATGTCAAAGAATGTCCAAACTACCCCACCATTGCACTTATTTCACATGCTGGCAAGGTAATGCATAAAATCCTCCGAGCTAGGTTTCAGCAGTGTGTTAACCAAGAAATTCCAGATGTACAAGCTGAATTTTGAGAAGGCAGAGGAACCAGAAATCAAATTGCCAGCATACGCTGGATCATAGCCACAGCAAGAGAATTCCAGAAAAACATCTACTTCTATTTCTTTGACTATGCCAAAGCCTTTGACTTTGTGGATAAAAACAAACTGTAGAAAATCCTTAAAGAGATGAGAATACCAGAGTACCTTACTTACCTCCTGAGAAACCTGTATGTAGGTCAAGAAGCAACAGTGACAGTTGGACATGGAACTACAGACTGGATCCAAATTGGGAAAGGAGTATGTAAAGGCTGTCAGTTGTGACCCTGCTTATTTAACTTATATGCAGAGTGCATCATGTGAAATGCCAGGCTGGATGAAGCACAAGCTGGAATCAAGATTTCTGGAAGAAATATCAATAACCTCAGATAGCCAGGTGACACCACCCTAACAGCAGAAAGCAAAGAGGAACTAAAGAGCCTCTTGATGAATGTAAAAGAGGAGAGTGAAAAAGCTGGCTCAGAACTCAACATTCAAAAATGAAGATTTTAGCATCTGGCCTCATCATTTCATGGCAAATAGATGGGGGAAGGAAGAAACAATGACAGGTTTTATTTTCTTTGGCTCCAAAATCACTGAGGATGGTGATTGCAGCCATGAAATTAAAAGACCCTTGCTCCTTGGGAGAAAAACTATGACCCACCAAGATAGCATATTAAAAAACAGAGACCTTACTTACTTTGCTGACAAAGGTCCATGTAGCCAAAGCTATGTTTTTTCCAGTAGTCATGTATGGATGTGAGAGTTGGACCATAAAGACAGCAGAGCTTCAAAAGACTGATGGTGCTGAATTGTGGTGTTAGAAAAGACTCTTTCAGAGTCCCTTGGGATGCAAAGAGATCCAACCAGTCAACCCATAGGAAGTCAATCCTGAATATTCATTGGTGTGATTGATGCTGAAACTGAAGCTCCAATACTTTGACCACCTGATGAAAAGAACTGATTCATTGGAAAAGACCCTGACTGAAGGCAGACAGAGAAGGGGACGAAAAAACACGTGAATCCAAAGGAGAATGATTTCAAGAATGCTGAAGTGATCAACGATGTTGAACCCAGACAACCAGTTTGATAATGTCATTTGAAGGCAGTTAATCTTAGTTTCATATTATTTCCTCTGCTTGTCTGATTGTCCCTTTTATTACCCAGCAAGGAAGCAGCAAGCAATGTAGCTCTTCCCCAATTTGGATGACATGTTTAGAACAGCCTAACTTATAATGAATCATATATGCTATCTTCAGGTTTCATTTTTAGAGCTGTGTGTGTAGGCATGGAGTGCATGCCTCCATGTATATATGTAGAAACATTTCAAGGAGGTAGCAAAAGACCTGTGGCTTACCAGAAGCATGAAAAGGGATTCTGAATGTACTAAGAGTTCATTAAGAAAAATTAAAAACAAATGAATTCTGACTTTAAATATAAAATTCAAATTGAAAACTACCAAGAAAGATGTTCTGAATTTAGTAGCTTATTGGATAATTATGTCATATGACCTAGGGTTATAACAGATTTACTCATTGTAATTAATGATATGTCTGAAATAACCAAATACTCAGCAAGTGTTAAATAATCTCATTGAAGGTTGGTAGAGCATTAATGGAGAAATAAAAGTGACCAAGGACTTTATGTTTACAACACAGAAAAGTAACTACTAAAGGAAAGACATTGAAGTGTAGTATACATAAACAACAAAAACAACAAAACTAGAAGAACAAATATCACAGTTGATTTTACATTTTTTTGGACTGAATGTGCAGTTCCTTCCCCAAATTCTGATGTTGATTTCCTAACCTCCCATGTAATGGTTTCAGGAAGCAGGGACCTTTGGAATTAATTAGATCATGAGGGCAGAGCCCCTATAGTACCCGTATAAAAGAGAATCCAGAGAGCTCTCTAATCCTCTTTCTGTCATGTGAGGATACCAGGAGAGGCTGGCCCCTTGCAAATCAGAAGAGGTTCTCATCGGAACCCAACTGCACTGACACCTCATCTCAGATTCCCAGAAATGTGAGGGGTGAATTTTTGTTGTTCACAAGTCACTCAGTCTCTAATGGTTTGTTATTGCAGCCTCACATAAAGTCTGCATTTTTATGAGACAACTTGTTAAAATAATATATATCTAAATATAATCACTCTATTAAACTTGGTAGCTTTATGATTTTGGCCAAGTTATTTAACTTTCTATATAAAGTATCCTGATTTGCTAACTGGGCATATTAATATTAAGATTTGCAAGAAAGATTCAAACATTCAGTGTTTAGAAAGCACTTAACCTAATACACAGTATGGGTATATAAATCTTCAGTTCAGTTCAGTTCAGTCGCTCAGTCATGTCCAAATCCTTGGAACCCCATGAATCCCAGCAAGCCAGGCCTTCCTGTCCATCACCAACTCCCAGAGTTGACTCAAACTAATGTCCATTCAGTCGGTGATGCCATGTAGCCATCTCATCCTCTGTTGTCCCCTTCTCCTCCTGCCCCCAATCCCTCCCAGCATCAGAGTCTTTTCCAATGAGTCAACTCTTCTCATGAGGTGGCCAAAGTATTGGAGTTTCAGCTTCAGCATCAGTCCTTCCAGTGAACAGCCAGGGCTGATCCCCTTCAGAATGGACTGGTTGGATCTCCTTGCAGTCCAAGGGACTCTCAAGAGTCTTCTCCAACACCACAGTTCAAAAGCATCAATTCTTTGGTGCTCAGCTTTCTTCACAGTCCAACCCTCACATCCATACATGACCACTGGAAAAGCTAGAACCTTGGCTAGACAGACCTTTGTTGGCAAAGTAATGTCTCTGCTTTTTAATATGCTATCTAGGTTGGTCATAACTTTCCTTCCAAGGAGTAAGCATCTTTTCATTTCTTGGCTGCAGTCACCATCTACAGTGATTTTGGAGCCCAAAAAAATAAAGTGTGACACTGTTTCCCCATTTATTTCCCATGAAGTGATGGGACCAAATGCCACAAACTTAGTTTTCTGAATGTTGAACTTTAAGCCAACTTTTCACTCTCCTCTTTCACTTTTATCAAGAGGCTTTTAGTTCCTCTTCATTTTCTGCCATAAGGGTGGTGTTATCTGCATATCTGAGGTTATTGATATTTCTCCTGGCAATCTTGATTCCAGCTTGTGTTTCTTCCAGTCCAGCGTTTCTCATGATGTACTCTGCATACAAGTTAAATAAGCATGGTGACAATATACAGCCTTGATATACTCCTTTTCCTGTTTGGAACCAGTAGGTTGTTCCATGTCCAGTTCTAACTGTTGCTTCCTGACTTGCATATAGGTTTCTTAAGAGGCAGGTCAGGTGTTCTGGTATTCACATCTCTTGAAAAATTTTCCACAGTTTGTTGTGAATGACACTGTCAAAGGCTTTGGCATAGTAATGCAGAAATAGATGTTTTCCTGGGACTCTCTTGCTTTTTTGATGATCAAACAGATGTTGGCAATTTGATCTCTGGTTCCTCTGCCTTTTTAAAATCCAGCTTGAACATCTGGAAGTTCACGGTTCACGTACTGTTGAAGCCTGGCTTAGAGGATTTTGAGCATTACTTTTCTAGTGTGTGAGATGAGTGCAGTTGTGCGATAGTTTGAGCATTCTTTAGCATTGCCTTTCTTTGGGATTGGAATGAAAACTGACCTTTTCCATTGTTGTGGCCACTGCCAAGTTTTCCAAATCTGCTGGCATATTGAGTGCAGCACTTTCACAGCATCATCTTTCAGGATTTCAAATAGCTCAACTGAAATTTCATCACCTCTACTAGCTTTGTTCATAGTGATGCTTTCTAAGGCTCACTTGACTTCACATTCCAGGATGCCTGGCTCTAGGTGAGTGATCACACCATCGTGATTATCTGGATTGTGAAGCTCTTTTTTGTATAGTTAATCTGTGTATCCTTGCCACCTCTTCTTAATATTATCTGCTTCTGTTAGGTCCATATCATTTCTGTCCTTTATCGAGCCCATCTTTGCATGAAATATTCCCTTGGTATCTCTAATTTTCTTGAAGAGATCTCTAGTTTTTCTCATTTTATTGATTTCCTCTATTTCTTTGCATTGAATGTTAAGGAAGGCTTTCTTATCTCTCCTTGCTATTCTTTGAAACTCTGCATTCAGATGCTTATATCTTTCCTTTTCTCTTTTGCTTTTCAGTTCTCTTTTTTTCACAGCTATTTGTAAGGCCTCCTCAGACAGCCATTTTGCTTTTTTGCATTTCTTTTCCATGGGGATGGTCTTGATCCCTGTCTCCTGTACAATGTCACAAACCTCCGTCCATATTCCATCAGGCACTCTGTCTATCAGATCTAGTCCCTTAAATCTATTTCCTAGATTTATAAATATATATAAACCTTAGTCATTAATAATAGTATACACTATTATCAATTAATATTATTAATAGTATGTAGTATTAATAATAGCATACACTAGCCAACCTCCCGGAGAAGGCAATGGCACCCCACTTCAGTACTCTGGCCTGGAAAATCCCATGGATGGGGGAGCCTGGTAGGCTGCAGTCCATGGGGTCACGAAGAGTTGGACATGACTGAGCGACTTCACTTTCACTTTTCACTTTCATGCATTGGAGAAGGAAATGGTAACCCACTCCAGTGTTCTTGCCTGGAGAATCCCAGGGACGGGGGAGCCTGGTGGGCTGCCATCTCTGGGGTCGCACAGAGTCGGACATGACTGAAGTGACTTAGCAGCAGCAGCCAACCCTCAAATTTCCTTATACCTATAAACTCTATTATCAGATGAAGTAACTCAATGTGTGATAAACTTGAAGTTATTCTTATTGAATGGGAGTGGATTTGCTTGGGGCCTGGCACTATATCCACCTTACTTCTTCCTTAAGTGACCCAACAGTGCTTCAAGGAGCAGAGATAGTAGACCATTGCCCTGAGAAAGCAGACAATTAGCAAGTTATCTTTTTAAAGAATGACAGTAGAAATGTAAAGCCCAAGCCTACATCAGTGTTTCAAATCTTTAACTATAATGGAGATAATTATTGTCAAGATTTTCTATTTTAATTGACTTCTTTCCTCTGTTGTCTGAAGACTAGCACTGCCCTCTTTCCAAAATCGTATACAAGATTTAAACAATCTGATCAAAATGACTTCTGGCTTTTAAAGTAACAAGTTATTATCTCTTTGGACTCAAGTCTATGGCATAATTCTAGGTTAGCTGCATGCTTGCTAAAATGCCTCCAAAATTGCCTCAGCTGTTTCCTTTGGCATCAAGGCCTGACATAGATGTATACACAGATGATGCAGCCTAGAGATTTTGCAGACAGTGCTTGCTATTAAATGCAGCATGAAGGATGATAAAGTATCTTAGGTGAATTCCAGTTGGGCTTTTATTTTGGTTGTCTATTCTTTTAAGGAGGAAAAAAAAAAAAAAAGATTGCAGAAAGCTATTTCTTCATGAGCTTGTCCCCATCCAGTGGTATTTCTAGTCCAGTAAGAGATTAGTTACCTATTCCAGTGATTAAGCTACTAATTTGGCAAGTCATATTCTTTTTTCTGTGCTTTCTTCTCTGCTGTATTCCCTAGGCCTGCCTTAGGAATGGCTTCATTAACATTGAATTGGCTTTCTTTATGGAGGTTGGAACTCTCAGTAGCTTTTAAAAAATATTTTACAAGCTGTGCAGCCCTCTGTTAATTGATGCTTTACCCTTTTTCTAAATACCCTTAAATATATGAACCAAGCAAAAGCTGAAGTATTTTAAATCTAATATTGATTACTTATACAAGAGTCTTGTTTTTGTGTTTATTAAAATAAACTTTCTGTAATATTCAAAAGCTAACATGGAAATTACAGCTTATAAAATTCAAACAGGAGTAATTATTTCAGTGTATATTTGGAATAAACTATTATTTTTTCAAATGCTTTAACTGATTGGTCAACTAACATCTATTGAATTGTTTTACATTAATATTGAGATTTGATGCATATATATTGGGTAGAACTATAATAGACTATAAGAATTGAGCTATGAATCAAATTCCCTTTAAGAAATTGAGATTTCTACTGTAGATACCAAACTAATACTTATTAAAGTATAGTTGAACTAATTCAAAATTACCTGATTAATTTTGTTATTAAATATGTTTCAAAAATCCTCTGCATTGTCTGCTACTTGTCTTCCACTTTGGTAGACATTGATACAGCTGGATATTTATTAATCATTTGAAAGTTTTAAAATTTCTTTTTTAAAAAAATTTACATTTTTAAAAAAATGTATATATCATATATATATGTATATGTTTATTCATTATTTCTCAGATTCTTTACCCATATAGGTTATTATAGAAGATTGAGAAGAGTCAGTCTCCAGTGCTATACAGTCTGTCTTTGTTGGTTCTCTATTTTATATGTAGTAGTGTATGCATACTAATCACAAACTCCTTATTTATCCTTCTCCACCGTGTGTCCCCTTTGGTAACCGTAAGTTTGTTTTCAAAATCTGGCAATCTATTTCTATTTTGTAAATAAGTTCATTTATATCATTAAAAAAATTAGATTCCACATGAGTGATACCATATGATATTTGTATTGTCTTGTCCAACTTATTTCACTTGGTATGATAATCTCTAAGTCCATCCATGTTGCCACATGGCATTACTAAATTTTCATGACTGAGTAATATTCCATTGTATATATGTACCACATCTTTATCCATTCCTCTGCCAATTGACATTTAGGTTCCATGTCCTGGCTATTGTAAATAGTGCTGCAATGAATTTTGGGGTACATATATCTTTTCAAATTATGATTTTCTCTGGATATATGCCAAGGAGTGGAATTGCTGTATCATATACTAGTTCTGTTTCCAGTTTTTTAAGGAAACCCCATACTGTTCTCCATAGTGGTTGTACCAATTTACATTCCCATGAACAGTGTAGGAGGGTTACTTTTTCTCCACAGTCTCTCAAACATTTATTGTTTGTAGATTTATTTTGATGATGGCCATTCTTACCAGTGTGAGGTGTTACTTAACTGTAGTTTTGATTTGCATTTCTCTGATAAATAGTGATGCTGAGTGTCTTTTCCTGGTTTTTTTTTTTTTTTCATCTATATGTCTTATTTGGAGAAGTCTGTTTTGATCTTATATTTATTTTTTGATCATTAAATCTCTGTTTTATAGTTACTATTATTAAGTACATGAACAACCAAGTGTATTTTATTTGTTAAATAAGTAAAATGAAAGATATATGAGGCACTAATACCGACAAGACAGAAAAGTAAGGCAATAGAGCAGGCTTGTCTTATTCTCTTCTACCTAAAATTCCTAAACAAATCATATGCACATTTGTGTTATGTGTACATAAACATGACTATATATATATACACACAACATGTATCTGTATATATTCTAACCACTTATATACTTATATATTAATATATGTATAGCATACATCTTATGAAACCCTCAGCTACCTTGATAAAAGCAAAAATAGTCATCAGTAGAAAGAATATTGAAATGAATATCAGAAACACTGAATATGGAACATGGTCTTATCTGGAAATAGGGTCATTGTAAATGCAATTAGTTGAGTGAGGTCATATTGGATAAGGGGGAACCCTGATCTAATATGTTGGTGTTTTCACGTTAATTAAAAGTATTTTTAGTACACTGGAGTCTTAAAGTTTGGTGCTAATTTAAAATAGATAAATATTCAATAAAGGCAGTGAATATTGTTATTTCAGTAAATTTGCATATATGTGACACAAATGCATTTTGTAGTATTACTAAATGTTACATCTGCTACATGCTGCTGCTGCTAAGTAGCTTCAGTCGTGTCTGATTCTGTGCGACCCCATAGACAGCAGCCCACCAGGCTCCCCCATCCCTGGGATTCTCCAGGCAAGAACACTGGAGAGGATTGCCATTTCCTTCTCCAATGCATGAAGTGAAAATTGGAAGGAAGTCATTCAGTCGTGTCCGACTGTTAGCAACCCCATGGACTGCAGCCCACCAGGCTCTTCCATCCATGGGATTTTCCAGGCAAGAGTACTGGATTGGATTGTTATTGCATTCTTTGATTTGATACAAAAACAATTTTAAAAGAACAGCTAGACAAAGTACTCCACTGAGTTAAGTCAATGGCTATGTCTTATGCCAAAACAAATATATTTCCTTCATAAAATTTCTTTCATAAGGAATCCTTTAAAATGTGAAGTATAATAAAAAGCTATAGTTGTGCTATTTTATTATTGATATTATTCTAATGAAGAGAATGAATGTTTAATTTGCTATTCTACACTCAGGAACTTTACTTACTACCAATTTTCTCCCAAAATAAAATTCATAGCAATGGTTTTTGTATTTTAATCCCCAGGGTTTTAGCTCTTAAACTCTATATGTTACTGAAATATAAATAAAATATCCAAAATAAAATGGGACTTGTGTGTTCTGTAAAATCTCACAGAACTGCAACTTCATTCTGTTCCAGTTTCACCCTTTGAGATATTTTGTTCAAATAAACATATGTACATTTTAATAACTAAGAACTAAGGATTTTAATATTTAGATTTTACACTTTCTACCTTATTAACTAGTGTGCAGATAAAATCCATCATATAACAAATGACAAAGAAATAGCCTTTAAAATCACTAGATTGATATTTTCCATTGGTTAGTATATGACACAAAATAACTGATTGAAAAAGAGAAAAAAAAAATCAAAAGGACAAATAAGACATTTGATTCTGGCAGGTACTGCTCAGTCCTTTGACCAGTTTCCTACAATAAAGGTTTCTATAAGAATCTTACAACCTAGGTTCTATACAAAAGGGAATAGATAGAGCAGAGCCCACATAGCCCTTCCTATTCCTGACACAATGGTAAATGATACATTTAAAAAGGTTTTTAGTTATGTCTAAGTCCTCAGGTGGCAAGTAGTGAAGAATCTGCCTGTCGATGCAGGAGATTCAGGAGACTCAGGTTTGATCCCTGGGTCAGGAAAATCCCCTGGGGTAGGATATGGCAACCGACTCTAGTAGTCTTGCCTGGAAAATCCCATGGACAGAGGAGCCTGGTGGGCTACAGCTATTGGGGTCACAAATAGTTGGACATGACTGAGCAACTGAGCATGCAAGTCCTCAGATGTATCTGGAACATAAGAGAGTAAATTATATTCAAATAAGCTTTGACTTCAAGCATATGTTTATTAGGTACCCTGCTCTTACTTAGAAAATGGTTTAAAAAAATAATACTGTGAAAATGCAATGAAACTCCTTTGAATTTCCTGGAGATCAGTTATTCACAACAAGAGAAATTGTGTTTATTCTTCAAATGCCTTTTACTAGGTTACGTGAATTAAGATTGCATTTTATATTTTTTGACATTTTTTCCATTTTCTCTCTTCTTTTGAATTAATGCTTCTTACTCATGATAGTTTCAACCTAGAATTTTCTGATTGCTCCTAAAAATTCATTGCAATGTTATTTGTTCTTTATAAATTATTATGATCCTATTTCATAGGGAAATTTTTAAGCTTTATTAAAAACCAAACAGTAAATGTGAAGGATTTATTTCAGTTGAAATAGACCTCTGTTTCATGTAGTATTTTCTTGTAAAACAGCTCTCATTTTTTCCCAACATGGTTTTTGTCTTACTTGAACACTGAACAAAAAATGTAATGGTGGTCCACTGACCTCAGTTATACCTGCAAAGATAACACTCTACAACTTCCTGACACAACTTTGGATAATTAACTATTGTTATTGTTGTTGTTCAGTCGAGTACACCAGGTTTCACTATTCTTTGCTATCTCCTGGAGTTTGCTCAAACTCCTGCCCATTGAGTCAGTGATACCATCCAACCATCTCATCCTCTCTCACCCCCTTCTCCTCCTCCAGTCTATTTTTACCAGCATCAGGGTCTTTTCCAATGGGTTGGCTCTTAGTGTCAGGTGTCCAAAGTATTGGAGCTTCATCATCAGTCCTTCCAATCAATTCAGAGTTGATTTCCTTTAGGATTGACTGATTTGGTCTCCTTGCTGTCCAAGGGATTCTCTAGAGTCTTCTCTAGCACCACAGTTCAAAGGCATCAATTTTTTGCTGCTCAGCCTTCTTTATGGTCCAGTTCTCACGTCCATACATGATTACTGGAAAAACCAGTAATTTACTGTACAAGGAGATAAAAAAGATTAGTTTAAGAAGAAAATAGTAGAAATTAGATTATCAATGTAGCTGATCATCTTATTAATAAATTCAATACACATACTTTTTTAACTTTACTGGATCATGCCTTTTAATTTTTCTATTTTAGCATTCAACTGAATGCAGTTCCCTTTACCACATTTCTAGTTATTGTTCAGAGTGTATTCAATATCTTGAGATAACTCATCTAGACCCAGTAAAGTCCCTTACTTCTCTGAACTTTTGTCTAATAACTTATTTTCCACCCACTCCACCTACCTCTTGTCTTGTCATGCTCTAGAATATGCCATTACTTACAATTGAAGTATTAAAATATCCATTTCAGTAGCCTCATTATCATCTGACCATTACTTTCTAAATTCTAGCAAATTTCCTCTTAGTATTTTGCTGAGAAGACTTCAAATGACTAAACAGTGAAGAGTCACTGACAGACTTCTAAAGAACAGCTGTAACTGATCACTGAACATGACACACATCTGTTAGACTCCTAGTTATCTGTGGCCAAAAAAGCTAGTGGAAAAGTTTGTCTTAGTGTAATTACTTACAATTAACATAGCTGAGTGACTGAAATTTAAATAGTATTGTTGGAAGGTTGATATTATTTAACTAAACTATGATAATGCACAAATTCAAGACTGCTTTTTTCAGTTATGTTCTTTTATATTTTAGAAAGTATTTTGATATAGGGACAATATTGAAAATATTTCAAATATTTCATTTCATAATTAAACTAAGGAAAATTTACTCTTCTAATTTTTCAACTGGTCAAGAAGCAATATTGCTTTTATCATAAAGACATATTAATTTATATTATGGGTTGTAAGAATAGGCTTTCCTTCCATGGTATATGTCTCCCTTTCCTACACCTCTGTGTAACATTAGCAGAGTTATACAAAATGTTATTTAGTCACTATGTTTCTATGCAATCCAGTCATTCACTATTTTCCATGAAGGAAACAGGATCATTAATGGTGGCTCAAAGAAGGCAATCAGAGAAGGCAATGGCACCCCCACTCCAGTACTCTTGCCTGGAAACTCCCATGGATGGAGGAGCCTGGTGGGCTGCAGTCCGTGGGGTCGCTAAGAGTCAGACACTACTGAGCGATTTCACTTTCATACATCGGAGAAAGAAATGGCAACCCACCCCAGTGTTCTTGCCTGGAGAATCCCAGGGATGGGGGAGCCTGGTGGGCTGCCTTCTCTGGGGTTGCACAGAGTCAGACACAGCTGGAGCGACTTAGCAGCAGCAGCAGCAAATTTAGGAATAGGAGATTATTCTGAAAAGAGAGTTTAAGCCCAAGGCCCTCATTTAGAGACACAGTAAAAACTCTGCAGTTCACCTTTATAAATGCCAGGTTAATCTGAACAGGCATTTGATAGATATTCATAGCTTTTTTTCATAGCAGGTAGAACTTTGTCCTTATGTTTTCAATTGAACGGTCCTAGTAGTCATAGTTATGATTTTAAAAATGTGCAGAAAGTAATCAATATATAGCTTAGTTATAAAATATCAATATTTAGAATATTAGCTTTCCCATTGTCCCATAAACTTGTTTCATTAGTTATTTTTGATAATACTAATGACTTTAAGTGGTTTGCTTTTCCTTTCAGAATACAGCTCACATTGTTTTGAAAAAAGTCAATTTGTTTGAATCCTTAGTAAGATATTTTTAATGGTACCCTAGATTTTATACAGTTTAAACTTTCTCAGTTAGTAGAGAGAAGAAGAGCTTTTTTTTAAAATTCTTTGTCATTATATTACTAGACTCTCACATGAACAAATGTCTTAAAATATATAGTTAATGAGCCTATACTTACTGTTGGCTGCTAATTTGGGAGATTGTAGGGAGCCATTGGAAGAAAAGGCAAAACAGAAGAAAATAAGACATAGAAGAAAAAAAAAAAGAGAGGGATACTTTATGGTCAATCTCAAATTGTTGGGATTTTATCTTTAGAAACAGGAAAACTGAATGGAATTTGCCTATTTGTGATACTGAGCTCCATCCCTCTTTATCCAGTGTATTCTGAACTGAAAGTTATGGTTATGATAATGTAAACTGAGAGGTTGTCATGTATTTTTACAAAACAATAATAGTGTATATTAAGCAGTTGTGTGAAGTGGGCATTTTTGTGTGGAGGAACAGAACTATAAATTATATGGTTTATTCTTAGTATCTAATTGCAGGATAGTGTTAAATGTTTGCAAGTAATAAATTAACCTTTGACTTTTCACAGAGGTTAGAGAAAACACGATATTCACATTTTGCCCCTTACGCACATATAGAAATGATAGGGGATGTATCATGATTTACAGTATCACACAGTTGCTTCATATTCATTGTTGTTGCTTTGTAAAAATACATTGCAAAAAGCTAAGTTAGTAGAATGTTCTCTTATAATTTGAATAAATGTTCCATATAGAGGAACAAAATGACAGAATTCATTAAGGAACATAGATAATGAACTAGGAAAAATGTATATCTTGTGAAAAATACCACCAATTCAAAATCTTGGTAACCATTTAGAAGCATTTTTCTTATCACTATAATCTTTGAATATCTGGAACAGTAGGCAATAATTTGAGGGAGGTCTTGTTTCTCCAGTATTTCAAGGAGGCTATGATGTTAGAACTTGAATTCTTTAGTTCAGAAGACTTTTTTTTTTTTTTTTTTAAATTTCCAGGGAGCTGTGAATGCAGGCTTAGAAGGATTAGGGCACAGAGTTGAATAGCTGAAGTCGAAATAATGACTAATTTTTCTCTGCTCCGTTCCTTCCAAAAGCAAAGAGAGCTACTCAGTGAGCGAGAATGAAGGTCAGCAAACTGAGGTGTTGGATGGCCTTAATTTAACTAGAATGCAAATGATTTAAAACATTCTTTTTATAATAGTTTGGTCAATTACTAAATATGACATGAAAGGTGTAACTTTCAAGGAATTGAAGCTTAGGGCTTGTGTGCAGTTATGGAACCAAGAGAGTAGCCAGCGCTCAGCATGGAGCGTGATGTTGCATAAATCAGAAAATTGAATCACTCTCTAGCCCTATGGATTTATGGTCTGTGAGGAAATGACTTTCACTGTGGAAATTTTCAAAGTTAAAGTACTGTTACTCTAAGAAATAGCAAAATAGGAAGGAAAAAAATTCACTAAGTGTGTTATTTTTGAAGATAGAAAAGTATATTTGGTCATTTCAGATGATTTTGTTTTCATATAGAGAACAGACAATTTTGAAAAATCACAAATGGATTCAGAGATTATCTCTTTGCAGAAAAGTAAATTATTGACTTTTTATTTTATGAAATACAATAATTCAGTTACTAACCAAGAAGCCAAATGCTTTAGAGAGTTAGTAATATGTAAAATAAATGCAAAGTTTTTAGTCATACAAAAAATGTAGAGAACAAATACAGCTTTGCTGCTAGGGAAGACTTCTGGGGCAAGAGATTCAACTTTTCCAAATCTTAGTTTCTTTACTTTTATAGTGGATTAGTGAATAATTATTAATAGTTCACTGAATTGCTGCCATGATTTACTGACATAATATTTAAGTATACTGGCATTTTGAAGACATTCAATAATCATTTTTTCCCTTTTAAAAGAAGCAATTAAGTATGTTGAATTTTATGTATACTTTGATATCAGAAGATTTTTTCTGGTTACTGCCATTTTAAAGTATGTTTTCTCTATCTAAAAATAAGTATAAAAAATCTGACTGGATCATGCTAAGTTTATGATGGTTAAATAAGATAATGAATTTTACAGTTTTTCAAAAGATATATAGGATAAAAACAATGCAAATTTTTATTAAAAATAATGGTATTTTGCAGATATGAAATATGTAAGGCATACCGTCTTATACAATGTAAAGTATCTATGTGCCAATAATTCACTTTCAGAAATTAAAAACAATATTTACTGTAATGAGAACTAGCCACATGGGTATCTTTCCTGCCCCACCCCAATTACTCACAAACCCCCGTCAGTTCAGTTCAGTTCAGTCGCTCAGTCGTGTCCGACTCTTTGCGACCCCATGAATTGCAGCACATGAGGCCTCCCTGTCCATCACCAGCTCTCAGAGTTCACTCAGATTCACGTCCATCGAGTCAGTGATGCCATCCAGCCATGTCATCCTCTGTCATCCCCTTATCTTCCTGCCCCCAAGCCCTCCCAGCATCAGGGTCTTTTCCAATGAGTCAACTCTTCGCATAAGATGGCCAAAGTACTGGAGTTTCAACTTTAGCATCATTCCTTCCAAAGAAATCCCGGGGCTGATTTCCTTCAGAATGGACTGATTGGATCTCCTTGCAGTCCAAGGGACTCTCAAGAGTTTTCTCCAACACCACAGTTAAAAAGCATCAATTCTTTGGCACTCAGCCTTCTTCACAGTCCAACTCTCCCATCCATACATGACCACAGGAAAAACCATAGCCTTGACTAGACAGACCTTAGTGAGCAAAGTAATGTCTCTGCTTTTGAATATACTATCTAGGTTGGTCATAACTTTTCTTCCAAGGAGTAAGTGTCTTTTAATTTCCTGGCTAAAACCCCCATCACCCCTATACAAATAACTACTGGCCTATATTGATTTTCATTGTTTTTATGAATTTCTCTATACTTTTAGCACATATGTATTTTCCCATTAATGTTATCTTGCCTGTCTTTAATTTTATTAAATGGAACAAAGTATATTACATGAATTCTTCTATAACTTGATATATTATTTGACATTGTACTGTGAGCCCCATCCTGTTGATATACAGAATTCAAATTCACTTACTTTCAGAGTTTATTAGTATTTTAATACAGAAACTGACCTTTATTTTTGCTGAGTCATGGTCAGTTTATTTTTAATTTTTTATTATAGTAAACAATGCTGATATAAATTTTTATGCATATCCAAGTGTACCTGTCAGAGATGTACTCTTTAAGGTATATCTAGGAGTAGATTGCTGGATGATATATGCTCATATTTTCTACTTTTCTAGACCACAGCAAAATGATCTCTAATTCATGTTAATTGGAGTTTTTAATCTGCTGCCTTGAAAATAATTGGTTCAAATATCTGGCTTTTCCACTTTATAATTGTGTTCTTTATTGATTATGTTTTTCCTATCTTTAGATATCTATTCATTCCTCAGAACATAAAACTATCCTTTCTATACGACTAAAATTTTAAGATTTGCTTTTTATATTTAAATTGTTAACCCAGAATATTTATAGGTGTGATGTGAGAGAGGAATGAAGTACTTTTTCTTTTTTACTCAGATTACTGATTAGTTCACAACCATTTACTGAATAATTCATTATTTCGCCAGTGATCTTGCTTTCTACTTCAGTCAAACATCAAGTTTACAGGTATGCAAAGGTTTCCTTAGGGATCTCTATTTTGTCCCAGTAGACTCCTTTTTTCTTCTGACACAAATTTCATTTTGTTTAACTTTGGTAGGTTTATAATTTGGTACCTATTAGAACAAATTCCCCTATCTTGCTTTTGTTGGTTTCCTATTTCTGCATTTAGAAAAGCTACAATTTTCACAGCTTAAGTACCAGTTTATTATCTTAGAGTCTGATGGATTAGATGTCTGGACATTGTATCATTTCATTATCCTTTCAAGGTCTTCCAAGCTAAAATCCAGATGTAGGCTGGACTGCCTTTCCATTCAGAGCTTGTTTCCTCCTCCATACTCATGATGCCATGTCAGGAATCAATTACTTGAATTTGTAGGACTCAGACCCCTGATTCCTTGCTAGCCATCATATTCCATTCATTCTCAACTCCCGGAGGACAGCTGCTTTTCTGTCACATGACTCTCTCCATCTTCAAAAATAGCAATGTATCTCCCTTGCAGTGAATCCTTCTCATGCTTTAAATCTCTTCTTCTGATTATGTCAGTCCACTTCAGATAATTGCCGTTTCTCTGAGGAAACTGGGCCATATAACATTACAACAGCCTAAACACAGAAATGACTAGATAATCAGGTCACAAATTCCATGGATTTGGTACAAGTTTAACATAAAAAAATAACTTTTGATGTGATACAGTTGCAGTGAAAAGTCCAAAAAGAAAAGTAATAAAAATAAATGTAATTACAACAGCATTCAAAAAATAAAATATTTTGTAATAAATTTAGCCAAGGAAGTGAAAGACTTACAAATGGAAAACTACAAAACATTACTGAGAAAAAATTGCTTAAAAAGTACCAGGTGTTCTAGGATGATGAAAAAATTATATATATAGCACATGTACATATATATATAGTACATGTACATCCTCAGGAGGAGGCTTTAAGGACCATTTTAGAATTCTGCCTACCACACTTTTCTAATTAAAGTGTCCCTTGGCTATTTGTCATCTATATTTTTTGTAGAAACTTTGGAACTGTATTACAAAATTTATAAAAGATTATTATTTTCACTGGATTTACACTTAATGCATCGGTACAGGACAAATCAACCATTTATGGTATTCCCCCACTTTAAGGTGGTGTTGCTGGTAAAGAACACACCTGCTAATGCAGGAGACATAAGAGATGCAGGTTTGATCCCTGGGTCAGGAAGATCCCTTGAAGAAGGAAATGGCAATTCACTCCAGTATTCTTGCATGGAAAATATTATGGACAAAGGAGCTAGGCAGGCTACATTCCACTGGGTCACAAAGAGTTGGACACAACTGCAGTAGCTTAGCACTCCCACTTATAAATGTGACATATGACTCTACTCATCTTAGGATTCATTTATGTATTTTTTCAGATATTTTCTTTCTCCTGGTCTTGAGCATGTTTTATTTATTCCTAAGTAACTTATTTTTCTTTTTATTGAAATTGTGAATGATATTTGATGCAATCACATTTGAAATTGTTTCAGTTGTTTGAGAATTCAATTGCATTATTAAATGTTTTCAAGTGTGAAATATATGTGTGTACAGGTATATATTTGAAATAAAAAGCATATAGCCCAATGATTTTCAAATAGTGAAGCACGTTTGAAATCAGTGCACAAATCAAGAAATGGAAACAGTAATGGTATCCAAAAAGTACCACTATTTATTATCCTGCCATCTGGCTCCCCACTCCCTATTATATACTATCCTGATTTTATTTCTTTTTTTATAATTGAGGTGGAATTCACATAACATACAATTTAGCAATTAAGTCTTTTAACATATACACGTAAGTGGAATTTAGAGCATTCAAAATGTTTTGTAAATACTATTTCTCTCTAGTTTAAAATTTTTTCATCATCCTAGGACACCTGGTACTTTTTAAGCAATTTTTTCTTAGTAATGTTTTGTAGTTTTCCATTTGTAAGTTTTTCACTTCCTTGGCTAAATTTATTCCAAAATATTTTATTTTTGAATGGTGTTGTAATTACATTTATTTTTATTACTTTTCTTTTTGGACTTCTCACTGCAACTGTGTAACATCAAAACTCATTTTTTTTATGTTAAACTTGTACCAAATCATATCATTTGCAAATAAGAGATAGTTTCCTTCTTCCTTTCCAAATGTGTTTTATGTCTTTTTCTTGTCTAATCACTCCAGCTAGGACTTCCAATATGGTAGTGGTTAAAACACAATCATCCATACTTTATTCCTTATCTTGGGGGAAAAAACTTTGGTTTTCATGAATGAGTATGATGTTAGTTTTAATTATTGCTGTTCAGGAAGTTCTATACCCAAGTTATTTATTCTCATGATACTAAAATATGTCTTTTAAAGATAATTTGTTAATGTTTGTGTAGCCCAGTTTTCAATATTTTTCACTTCATTGTCAATTTTTACACCCTGAAGTAGAAATCTTTGCATATAATATGGTTGTGAAACTTGCACCCTATTTTCTACTAAAAAAAAAAAATTGAGTTGCTTTACTTTGAAAGTTTCAATCCATAATCATAAAGAATATATTCTATATATACCATATATAGAAAAATATATTTATATAAATAAATATATATGTGACTACATATATACCTATTCAAATAGCATTGCTTAAGATTCTTATTTTTCTATATGTTATTCAACTGACCCAAAGTGATTATTGAAATGGGCATCTTTTTTCTCTACTGCAGTTTCACCTTATAAATAAAGTAACTTTACACATGTCTGTCTAAAAAATTATTCTATTCCACTGAGCTCTTTTCGTTTCTTGGTGCTAATATGACACTATCTTACTAGAGCATCAAAATATGACATGCTATTTGAAATTAAGTTCTCCTATTTTGAGTCTTTCTCAAAATTTTCTTGGCTCTTTCTTGACTTCATTTTCACATGAATTTTAAAATCAGCTTGTCTGTTTCACACACACAGAATAAGTCTGCTGGGGTTTTGATTTGAATTAAACTGAGTCATTAATTCATAATCAACTTAATTTACTCCTCATCACCCTAATTCAATCTTTACAACCTTATTATTTGCAAAGGTATCATGGCAATGTTTCATGTTGCCATGTATTTCAATTATGTATCCATCTTAAATACATTACTAATTTTGCTTAGTCATTATATAGTGAATTTCATTAGTAATTTATCATTTTCTAAGATTCACTGCTAAATTTTCCTCCTCTAGAGTCACGTTCACTGCTTTTAATAGTCATTTAAATATTTCTTTTACTATATAATTATCTATATATATTACATATATTACTACATTATTACTACATATGAATTGAAAAAGTTTTATATGTCCAAAAACAACTATAGTTTATTCACATTGAACATTATTTATTACTAGATATAAAATTTAAAATTGATAGTACATTCCCTTTATAATTTTTATTTTTATTTTTATTTTTTTCTTTATAATTTTTAAATTGTTATTCTCTTATATTCTGACTTTCTTCAATTCCTTTGAGAAGTTGTGAGTCCTGTGTTGCTGCTTTTAAGAGTATCTTATAATGTATCTTATGTTTTCACTTCAATCTAGTTTACAATTTTTTTCTTAATCTTCGGTTTTCATAAATCTTACAATAATATTCCTCATATGGTTTCACTGTGTTAATGTTGTTTAGGTTTCAACAGAGCTTCTTGAATGTGTGGGATTATATCTTTCATCAGGATTGCATAACTCTTGGCTAGTATCTTTTTAAGTATTGTTTGTCTCATTCTTTTTCTCTTTCTCTTTGATGGCAAATGTAATTATGTCATATCTTTGCAATAACAAACTAATTAAACCTGTTTACTGACTTCTAACCACTCAATATGCCAGCAAATTTGGAAAACTCAGCAGTGGCCACAGCAATGGAAACGGTCAGTTTTCATTCCAATCACAAAGAAAGGCAATGCCAAAAAATGCTCAACTACCGCACAATTGCACTTATCTCACACGCTAGTAAAATAATGCTCAAAATTCTCCAAGCCAGGCTTCAGCAATATGTGAACCATGAATTTCCTGAGGTTCAGGCTGGTTTTAGAAAAGGCAGAGGAACCAGAGATGAAACTGCCAACATCCACTAGATCATCAAAAAAGCAAGAGAGTCCCAGAAAAACATCTATTTCTGCTTTATTGACTATGCCAAAGCCTTTGACTGTGTGGATCACAATAAATTTGTGGAAAATTCTGAAAGAGATGGGAATACCAGACCACCTGACCTGCCTCTTGAGAAATCTGTATGCAGGTCAGAAAGCAACAGTTAGAACTGGACATGGAACAACAGACTGGTTCCAAATAGGAAAAGGAGTACGTCAAGGCTGTATATTGTCACCCTGCTTATTTAACTTATATGCAGAGTACATCATGAGAAATGCTGGACTGGAAGAAACACAAGCTGGAATCAAGATTGCCAGGAGAAATATCAATAACCTCAGATATGCAGATGACACCACCCTTATGGCAGAAAGTGAAGAGGAGCTAAAAAGCCTCTTGATGACAGTGAAAGTGGAGAGTGACAAAGTTGGCTTAAAGCTCAACATTCAGAAAACCAAGATCATGGCGTCT
The DNA here is from genome assembly GCF_016772045.2 of Ovis aries. NCBI lineage: Eukaryota > Metazoa > Chordata > Mammalia > Artiodactyla > Bovidae > Ovis > Ovis aries. The sequence goes on along the minus strand of NC_056062.1, from coordinate 63,433,437 downwards.
GGTCCCATCACTTCATGGGAAATAGATGGGGAAACAGTGGAAACAGTATCAGACTTTACTTTTTGGGGCTCCAAAATCACTGCAGATGGTGACTGCAGCCATGAAATTAAAAGATGCTTGCTCCTTGGTGGGAGCTCATCCATCTGCTGGTATTTTTTACCCTCTTTCAACAAGTGCCTATTTTAATATTTCCCCTAATGCTGGATTTGGCAAAATCCTCCATACAGGTCAGATCCGCCATCCTTTTTCACTTCTCCAGACGTTTGTGTTGGCTTAAGCATTAGGATAGTTCTTATATAACAGTAAAAAAAAAAATTTAAAAAAAAGAAAAAAAACTCAAAATGAGAAAATGTTTTAGGATATATGAAAATTAAATGAAAAGTTCCATCAATATAAATTTATTGGAATTCAAACACATTTATTCGTTTAAGACTGCCTAAGGGGGTTTCTCACTCTACAAAAATGAGTAGTTGAGACAGAGACCATATATGGTGTTTTCCTTGTGCTGCTGCTCATGGCATTACAAGTTGTCATGAGGATTTATGGCATACAGATTTATGACATTCTGAGGGTCACCTATGTCATCTGTCTGTGTGAAAGACTTTTTTTCAAGATGAAATATGTAACATCTCTTTACAGATCAGCATTAGCAGATGAGTGTTTACAGTCAGTTTTGAAGATAAGAAAACAGATTTTGAGCCCCAGTTGGAAAAATTTTGTACCCTTAAAAAAACTTGATTCTGATTTTAATATAATTTTTTAAAACTCTATTATTAACATTATATTTTAAATTTCATCAATATAATTTTTAGGCATTTATTACTTCTCATGTTCTGTAAGTCTCTATATCATATCCCCTATTTTGCTTCTTGGCCCACCAAGACTATAATATTTATTATCTGACCTTTTACAGAAAAAAATGGTCAAACCCTGTTCTCAGTTCAGTTCAGTCAGTTCAGTTGCTCAGTGGTATCTGACTCTTTGCGACCCCGTGAATCGCAGCACGCCAGGCCTCCCTGTCCATCACCAACTCTTGGAGTTCACTCAGATTCACGTTCATCGAGTTCGTGATGCCATCCAGCCATCTCATCCTCTGTCATCCCCTTCTCCTCCTGTCCCCAATCCCTCCTAGCATCAGAGTCTTTCCAATGAGTCAACTCTTCGCATGAGGTGGCCAAAGTACTGGAGTTTCAGCTTTAGCATCATTCCTTCCAAAGAAATCCCAGGGCTGATCTCCTTCAGAATGGACTGGTTGGATCTCCTTGCAGTCCAAGGGACTCACCGTAAATCCTAATTATTATTTTTCAAAGATGCTAAAAATTTCCGCACTCCTTTTCAGAGACTTTCCATTTAGGACTTCAGACTTCTCACAGCCTTATTATTCAGTGAATTTTTTGAAGCCCTGAAGGCAAAAAGGCTTCTGTCTGCTTCTTTGAGAACAAATTGATCCTAGGAGGGAAGAGTTTCCATGTAGTTACCATCAAGTGGCCAAACCATAGTTCAAAATTGGTGTCCATTGCTGGGAGGTCAATTTTAAGTGCTTCTCAGCTGCTGGGCCCAGAAAGAGTCTCCACCTCTATCATCTTGGCAGTTCCTATCAGATTGATCTTATGATTTATGAGGTAGTCAATAAAAAATGACTGGCCGAGGGCAAATAATCAGGACAGTTTTGTATGCCCATATGAGCTGACCATTCCCATATATAATTTTTATTTGTGACTATGTCTCCTATTCAAAATAACTTAGGGATGTGACTTTTCATGACCTCCTCCAAAATCACCCATATAGGAGCCATTTTCATTTCTTGCCTGTATTACTGCACTGGTACTATTGATTTTCCATAACCCTATTTCCACTTTGCAATCTCATACTCTTTCAGGGTAATATAAAAGTATTAGTTTTATTTCCAAAATTTTTTGTCAGTTTACACCTCCTCTGCAAAATAATGTGGAGTAAGGTGGTGATTTTGGAAATCCAAAACAGAGTTTAGAGGGAAAAAATCTCTTGGCTAATTTTCTAGGCTAAAATTATATTAATGCAAAATATTAGAGTTGATATTTGAGTTAATGGTATATAAAATATAGTATTGTATTTCAATGTTAAGTTGATGGAGAATTTTTGTTTTAAGGTATAAATATGGATATGAGAGTGGGACTATAAAGAAAGCTGAGTGCCAAAGAATTGATGCTTTTGAGTTGTGATGTTGGAGAAGACTCTTGAGAGGCCCTTGGACTGAAAGGAGATCCAAAGAGTCCATCCTAAAGAAAATCAGTCCTGAATATTCATTGGAAGGACTGATGCTGAAGCTGAAACTACAATAATTTGGTCACCTGATGCAAAGAACTGACTCACTGGAAAAGACCCTGATGCTGGGAAAGATTAAAGGCAGGAGGAGAAGGGGACGACAGAGGATGAGATGCTTGGATGGCATCACTGACTCAATGGATATGAATTTGAGTAAACTTTGGTCATTGGTGATGGACAGGGAAGCCTGGCATGCTGCAGTCCCTGGGGTCACAAAGAGTAGGACACGACTGAATGACTGAACTGAACTGAGTGAGTATCACAATATTTCTAATTATTAACTCAATCATAATACCATTTAATTATTAACAATTCTATCAATGATTATTTCAGTGTTGAGATTTTACTCTACTATTTTGAATTGTGTTATACAAGTAACCACACATTCTGCTAAAAATATGAATTACATATTTATATCCATGAATAATTAGATATCTGAATTCTCTTAATATCTCTATTTTATGAAAGTTAATTGTTCCATTTGTCCTATCATTTTATGTCAGATTATTAATATTTTTCTATTGAACTGGACTATTACCTTTGTCATGTTTTGTATCATGATAAAAACTATTACTTTTTTCTGTTTTTCTTTTTACTTCATTACTCTAATTGCCAATATCTATATCATCATTTGTGACTTGATTGAAGTGATCTTATATGTGTTCAAGTATCACTTAATGCAAGTTTGTGCTTGATATTTGTATTTTTAATATTTTTAGAAGCTGTTATAAAATCACTATGTCCAAGGAGCACTGAAAAGTGAACTGTCATTGGAGCTACAGCCCGCAGAAGGTCAGTGTTACTTAATATCTTGATATAGCCAGGTTTATTGTGATCCACACAGTCAAAGGCTTTGGCAGTCAATAAAGCAGAAATTGATGTTTTCCTGGCACTCTCTTGCTTTTTCCATGATCCAGCGGATGTTGGCCATTTGATCTCTGGTTCCTCTGCCTTTTCTAAAACCAGATTAAACTTCTGGAAGTTCACAGTTCACATATTGCTGAAGCCTGGCTTGGAGAATTTTGAGCATTATTTTACTAACATGTGAGATGACTGCAATTGTGCGATAGTTTGAGTATTCTTTGGCATTGTCTTTCTTTGGAATTGGAATGAAAACTGACCTTTTCCAGTCCTGTGGCCACTGCTGAGTTTTCCAAACTTGCTGGCATATTGAGTGCAGCACTTTCACAGAATCATCTTTCAGGATTTGAAACAGCTCAACTGTAATTCCATCACTTCCACTAGCTTTGTTCATAGTGATGCTTTCTAAGGCTCACTTGACTTCACATTCCAGGACAGGAAGGCCTGGCATGCTGCAATTCATGGGGTCACAAAGAGTTGGACACGACTGAGTGACTGAACTGAATTGATAGCCAGGTTAATTGTCTGATACATATAAAAAATATCAACATCCTCCACAGGCTTGTTTATTGATTTTTAAATTTTACCAGGTATAGTTGACTTACAATGTTGTTAATTTCTGCTGTACAACAAAGTGACTTATATAAATAGCTAAGTCATGTGTATACACACACACACACACACACACACACACACACATATATATTTTACATTATGTTTTATCACAGGCTATTCCATAGGTTTAAAATGCCAATATCTTATAATATTAAAAACTTCCAAACATAATTCAAAATATTCAACATATACATATCCAATAAAAATCTTCATTCACATAAGAGTATACAATCATAAGAGCTCACATTAAGATGGCATGAATATTACCTGACAAAGACTTTATTCCAACAAGCTATTATGAACACTCTTTCAACAGAAAAATAGTGACTATCTATAAAGACATAAAATATATAGAAAAAGAACCAGATGGAAATTTATAATCTAAAATTATAATAGCCAAATTATACTGAAATAGCTAGCTATGGTGATGGTTGCAAGTTTATCCTAGCAACAGGAATCGGGCAAGGAAAATAAAGTGAAAGTACCCAAATTGGAAACGAAGAGGTAGAACTGTCACTGTTTGTAGATGACATGATAGAGAAGCCTGAAGTCTTTACCCCAAAACTGTTAGAACTGATAAGTTAATTCAGTAATGTTGCAATATACAAGATTAATATACAGAAATCTGTTGTTTCTATGCATTAATTATAGGACATCTAAAGAGAAACTTATAAAGAAAAAAATCTCATTTAAAATTACATCTGAAAGAATAAAATACTTAAAAATAAAACTTTGACAAGGAGGTGAAAACCTATACTCTGAAAACTAAAAATATCATTAAAGGGAATTGAAGATGACACAAAGAAATAAACAGATCCCATTCTCTTGGATTGAAAGAATTAATATTGTTAAAGTGGTCATACTACTCATTTCAGCAATCTACAGATTTAATTCAATCCCTATCAAAATACCCAGAACATTTTTCACAGAATTAAAATGATAATCCTTATATTCATCTGAAACTGCAAAAGACCCAGAATTACCAAAGCAAATATTGAGAAAAAAAAAACCAACAGTATAACCCTCCTAGTCTTCAGATTGTATTACAAAGTTACACAATCAAAAGAGCATGATAACAGCACAAAAACAGGTCCATAGATCAATGAAACAATATATAGCGAGGCTAGAAGTAAATCCACACCCCCATGGTCAATTAATTTATGACAAAGGAGGCAGGAGTACACAACACAGTAAAGACCGTCTTGCAGATGGTCCCTTACACCATATAAAAAAATAAACTCAAAATGGTTTAAAGACCTAAATGTAAGAACAGAAAACATAAAACTTCCAGAGGAGAACATAGAAGAACATGGTTTGACATAAATCATAGCTATATATGCTTGGATCAGTCCCCTAAAGCAAACAAACAAACAAAAAAAAAAGAATAACAAGAAATAAGACAGACCTAATTAAACATAATAGCTTTTGTATGGGAAAGAGAGCCATTGACAGAATGAAAAAAAAAACCTAGGCAATGCAAGAAAATATTTGCAAACAATACTACCAACAAGGGATTAATATCCAAAATACACAAACATCTCATACAATTCAATATCAAATAAGCAAATGACTCGATACAGATAAAATGGACAGAAGACCTAAACAGATATTTTTCCGTGAAGACATACAGATGGTCATCAAGTACATGCAAAGATGCTCAATATCACTAATTATTTTAGATATATGCAAATAAAAACCACAATGAGGTATAACCTCACATTAAATGTATAGGAATGGCTATTAAAAAGTCTACAACTAATAGATACTGGAAAGTGTGTGGAGGAAACAAAACTCTGTACCCTAAAAATAGAGCTAGCGTACAATTCAGCAATCCCCTTGCTAGGTATATATTCAGAAGAAAACAAAAATTCTTATTTGAAAAAATGTATATGTCCCATTGTTCATCAACACTTCTCACATAACCAAGACATGGAAACAACCTAGTGCCCATCAACAGACAGATGGCTTAAGAAGATGTGATATACACATACACTACATATACATAAACACAATGGGATATTACTCAGCCATAGAAAGGATGAAATATTATCATTGCAGCAACATAGATGGACCTAGACAACATTATACTTTGTAAGATGAAAACTGACAAATACAGTGATATCAGTCATATGTGGAAATTAACAAATAATGGTAATGAATCTATATAAAAACAGAAACAGACTCACAGATACAGATACAGAAAAGAAATCTATAGTTTCCAAAAGGGAGAGAAAGGGGAACAAATTAGGAGTATGAGACTGACCGATACAAATTACATAAAATAAATACAGAAGTAACAAGGATTAACTGTTTAGAGAATTATATTCAGAAGTCTCCAATAAATTATAATGGAATATAACAAAAATAACAATCACTATGCTATATACTTAAAACTAATACAATATTGTAAGTCAAATATACTTAAATTTTAAAAGAATCAAATAAAACCAAGAAATTGAAGTTAGATTGAGAAAATTTTTCTCACTTACCATAAAACATGAATACTCCAGAATTAGCATGTGAGAATTTCTCTAGTTTCTTCTTCTAAGTATAAAGTCTTATACATACAAAAGATATCCTGATATGACGGTCTAGAATTGGCCATAAAAATTTTCTATTTAACAACCACCTAGCATGTTTCTGAGGTTGGTTTCTAATGCCACACTGCCCCAAATAACTCCCAATCTAAAGATTTTTAATGTATAAATTATATTTTTATTGATTTATATTTCCCTATCTAATAATCACTCAGGTATTTCATCTGTTGTTTTTTAAAGAATTATTTCATTCAAATCCCTATATATTTTCATATCTATATTGTTAAAAGTGGAAAATTGGGATGTGCAACTTGGAATTTTTTCTTCCAAAAAACTGGTGTTACATTTGGAAAACTGCATCGAGGATTTAAAGTGAAAACTGAAGCAAGTAACATATGATTCTAATAACAAACTCATTTTAATAAAAGAAGTATACACTATATTATAAATCCAGCTCCTTATCTAATTTATTTATTTATCTAATTTATAAATAAATATTTGTTTTCAAATATAGGTAGTAGTTTCTAAGTAAATATCTGTGGCATGTTAGACTGTGAATTAATGAGGAAAATAAAGAGTTAGGTTCTGTGATTTTCTAGTAAAAATATTCAGGTCAGAGTGTAGTTTAAACATGATTGCCATGAGATTATGATGGATATAATCTCCATAAGTTTGTGTCTTGGAAAAAAAATGAGTCTGTGGTCTCATTTTTGTGTTTGCATACGACAGAATATACAATTACTCCACTTCTGTGTCTTGGCTACTGAATCATCATGTTAAAGCTAGCAGTATGCACTTAAATGCATATGGCCAAGTAGCTATATTTGTTACACTTTTATTCTGTGCCATGATTCTGATTCACCATCATTTTTAATTCTCAAAAGTCCTTTAAAATTGTTAAAGTGTAGGCAACACAGGTTCAGGAAAATTTTGTAATTTTCCTAAGAACACACAGCTTGTATGAGTTATCATTTAATCACTGATGAGGCTGACTACAAAATCTGTCCACTTAATGTCTGTGTGATACAGCTTCATTGATTAGGAGAATAGACTGACTACCAAATCTAAATTTAAAAAATGCAATATTTCCAAGTTACCATGTCATATTCATAATTACTATATATTCTTAGGGACAGTGTTTTAGCCTAATTTATTGAGATACTTAAACGTAGAAGGAAAAACAACTCCTGTACTCCAATTTTCAAACTCAAGAGTACAAAATAAGTTACCATACAACATAGCATTATGTAAACATGTGTTTACATGTAACTAAACAAGTACCCCCTTGCTAGTGTTAGCAATGGAGTTATATACTCTCCAATGAATCCAAAGAATGTCTGAAGGTTTTAAAGACCTCACCAGACCTACTCCCATAATTTACATTTTAAGATAACAGAATTAGCCAGAAGGTTTAATCCAGAGACTGTCCTCAGGCAGGATACATTGTTATACAGTCCTTGTAAAGACCAGACCTACTCCCATAATTTACATTTTAAGGTAACAAATTTAGCCAGAAGGTTTAATCCATGGACTGTCCTCAGGCAGGATACAGAATCCTAAGGAATGTAGAGGGAAAAAAAGTTTGTCCTTTCTTCCTCCTTGGGAATTACAGACCCCTCTCTCCTTGGGGACCCCTAGACTTCTTATCAACCTGCCTAGGAAATGACTCTTTTCAATGTCCAGTTCTAACTATTGCTTCTTGATCTGCATACAGATGTCTCAGAAGGCAGGTAAGGTGGTCTGGTATTCCCATCTCTTGAAGAATTTTCACAGTTTGTTGTGATCCACACAGCCAAAGGGTTTGACATAGTCAATAAAGCAGAAGTAGATGTTTTTTTCTCGGAGAAGGCAATGGCAACCCACTGTAGTATTCTTGCCTGGAAAATCCCATGGATGGAGGAGCCTGATAGGCTGCAGTCCATGGGGTCGCTAAGAGTCGGACACGACTGAAGTGACTTAGCAGCAACAAACATGTGTTTAGTGAAAAGGCATTCACTAACTGTTAATAGTCAATAAAGCAGAAATAGATGTTTTTCTGGAACTCTCTTCCTTTTCCATGATCCAGCGGACGTTGGCAATTTGATCTCTCGTTCCTCTGCCTTTTCTAAAACCAGCTTGAACATCAGGAAATTCAGGGTTCACGTATTGCTGAAGCCTGGCTTGCAGAATTTTGAGCATTACTTTACTAGCATGTGAGATGAGTGCAATTGTGTGGTAGTTTGAGCATTCTGTGGCATTGCCTTTCTTTGGGATTGGAACAAAAATTGACCTTTTCCAGTCCTGTGGCCACTGCTGAGTGTTCCAAATTTGCTGGCATATTGAATGCAGCACTTTCACAGCATCATCTTTCAGGATTTGAAACAGCTCCACTGGAATTCCATCACCTCCACTAGCTTTGTTCGTAGTGATGCTTTCTAAGGCCCACTTGACTTCACTTTCCAAGATGTCTGGCTCTGGATTAGTGATCACATCATCATGATTATCTGGGTCCTGAGGATCTTTTTTGTACAGTTCTTCTGTGTATTCTTGCCACCTCTTCTTAATATCTTCTGCTTCTGTGAGGTCCAGACCATTTCTGTCCTTTATCGAGCCCATCTTTGCATGAAATGTTCCCTTGGTATCTCTAATTTTCTTGAAGAGATCTCTAGTCTTTCCCATTCTGTTCTTTTCCTCTATTTCTTTGCACTGATCACTGAAGAAGGCTTTCTTATCTCTTCTTGCTATTCTTTGGAACTCTGCATTCAGATGCTGATATCTTTCCTTTTCTCCTTTGCTTTTCGCCTCTCTTCTTTTCACAGCTATTTGTAAGGCCTCCCCAGACAGCCATTTTGCTTTTTCGCATTTCTTTTCCATGGGGATGGTCTTGATCCCTGTCTCCTGTACAGTGTCATAAACCTCATTCCATAGTTCATCAGGCACTCTATCTATCAGATCTAGGCCCTTAAATCTATTTCTCACTTCCACTGTATAATCATAAGGGATTTGATTTAGGTCATACCTGCATGGTCTAGCGGTTTTCCTTACTTCCTTCAATTTAAGTCTGAATTTGGTAATAAGGAGTTCATGATCTGAGCCACAGTCAGCTCCTGGTCTTGTTTTTGCTGACTGTATAGAATTTCTCTGTCTTTGGCTGCAAAGAATATAATCAATCTGATTTTGGTGTTGACCATCTGGTGATGTCCATGTGTAGAGTCTTCTCTTGTGTTGTTGGAAGAGGGTGTTTGCTATGACCAGTGCATTTTCTTGGCAAAACTCTATTAGTCTTTGCCCTGCTTCATTCCACATTCCAAGGCCAAATTTGCCTGTTACTCCAGGTGTTTCTTGACTTCCTACTTTTGCATTCCAGTCCCCTATAATGAAAAGGAAATCTTTTTTGGGTGTTAGTTCTAAAAGGTCTTGTAGGTCTTCATAAAACCATTCACTTCAGCTTCTTCAGTGTTACTGGTTGGGGCACAGACTAGGATGATTGTGATATTGAAGCAAGAGAGTTCCAGAAAAACATCTATTTCTGCTTTATTCACTATGCCAAAGCCTTTGACTGTGTGGATCACAATAAACTGTGGAAAATTCTGAAAGAGATGGGAATACCAGACCACCTAACCTGCCTCTTGAGAAATCTGTATGGAGGCCAGGAAGCAACAGGTAGAACTGGACATGGAACAACAGACTGGATCCAATAGGAAAAGGAGTATGTCAAGGCTGTATATTGTCACTGTGCTTATTTGACTTATATGCAGAGTACATCATGAGAAATGCTGGACTGGAAGAAACACAAGCTGGAATCAAGATTGCCAGGAGAAATATCAATAACCTCAGATATGCAGATGACACCACCCTTATGGCAAAAAGTAAAGAGGAACTAAAAAGCCTCTTGATGAAAGTGAAAGAGGAGAGTGAAAAAGTTGGCTTAAAGCTCAACATTCAGAAAACAAAGATCATGGCATCCGGTCCCATCACTCCATGGGAAATAGATGGAGAAACAGTGGAAACAGTGTCAGACTTTATTTTTGGGGGCTCCAAAATCACTGCAGATGGTGACTGCAGCCATGAAATTAAAAGACGCTTACTCCTTGGAAGAAAAGTTATGACCAACCTGGATAGTATATTCAAAAGCAGAGACATTACTTTGCTGACTAAGGTCTGTCTAGTCAAGGCTATGGTTTTTCCAGTGGTCATGTATGGATGTGAGAGTTGGACTGTGAAGAAGGCTGAGAGCTGAAGAATTGATGCTTTTGAACTGTGGTGTTGGAGAAAACTCTTGAGAGTCCCTTGGACTGCAAGGAGATCCAACCAGTCCATTCTGAAGGAGATCAACCCTGGGATTTCTTTGGAAGGAATGATGCTAAAGCTGAATCTCTAGTACTTTGGCCACCTCATGAGAAGAGTTGACTCGTTGGAAAAGACTCTGATGCTGGGAGGGATTAGGGGCAGGAGGAGAAGGGGACGACAGAGGATGAGATGGCTGGACGGCATCACGGACTCGATGGACGTGAATCTGAGTGAACTCCAGGAGATGGTGATGAACAGGGAGGCCTGGCGTGCTGCAATTCATTGGGTCGCAAATAGTTGGACACAACTGAGCGACTGAACTGAACTGAACTGTTAATAAAGCATAATTCAGTTTAATAGTGTGCTTTATATTTTCAAAATACATTGTTCTGTAATTATCATAATTTAAAGCTCCATAATCTAGTGTTATAAGATAAAGAATACCTCTTTTTCTTTTGACAAATCATCCACAGTTGAACACAGGTCTCCTCCTATTCCTTCTAGTTGACCTCTATCTTCCCTTTCTTTTTTACATTAGATTTGACTTCTGGTCATCTCACTATTCCCATCTGGGAAGCCTTGGCACACAACTCTAATCCATACCCCTCTAATAATCTATCCACACACAAATTCAATAATCCAAAAATATTTTGGCTAGGACTGAAGTTATACATGGTTCCACTTTTTTTTTTTTTTTTTTAGTATGAGAAAATGAAGTGAAAAAAAAATGTGTGCCTATATTACAACATGCATAAATGCATGCCTTTTAGTTTAGGTAGATCACATGTTTAGATACCATTTTTCTGTCATTGTTGAGAATCAAGGAGACAGACTGGAGCCATTTTGAGGATATGTAAGAAGGGAATTAATTTTATTCTGTCCTCCAGACTTTTACTAAACTTTAGGTTTTATTTTTAAAAAGTGATTTTTAGGGTAGTTCATCACTTCTCAGGTGGTGCTACTGCTATAGAACTTAGCTGCCAATGCAGGGGACACAGTTTCATTTCTTGGGTTGGGAATATCCCCTGAAGGAGGGCTTGGCAACCCACTCTAGTATTCTTGCCTGGAGAATCCCATAGACAGAGAAGCCTGTTGGGCTACAGTCCATAGGGTGGCAAAGAGTAGGATACGACTGAAGTGATTTAGCATGCATGCATATACTACTTGTCCTGCTAATTAACTGGAAGTCCATTAAACTAAATAAGTCTGTCATACTTTTTTTGTAAATGTGACATAGCTATTTATTGAAAATTATGTATATTCTTTGGGAAAAAAAAAAAAAAAGACCATGGTGTCTGTGTACAAGATGTCCCTAAATTCTAACTGTATCTTTGAAACAAAAACTTGTTATGATCAGACTCTGGTGTGCACTTTTATTTAACCTGTGTCCTGTTAATCAAGTGTGAATTCCTGACTCCTATTTCTAGAATGCTAGAGTGAAAATACAAATCTCCTGTCAGCCTTTTCTTCTTTCCCTGGGTCCTACACACACACCCATATACCCACACACCCACAACTCACCCACTCACCCTTAATGAGTAGGACTGTGTTCAGCTTATGATTCCTAACACAGTAAGATTCTACCCATAATCTCTCACTGATTCAGCATTAAGAAAGAGGAGGATCTCAGGGTAAAATTGTTAATCATGTTACAAATGTATAAACTGGTTATTTTGGTTTTTGTTTTCTTTACCCTTCTCATTTTTGCCACTAAAATCATCCTTTTTATTTCACACTTGTTCGTTGGCACCCTTGGATTATTTTTTTTAAAACCTTTTAATTTTTTCTTGCCTAAATAAGATTACCTCATTCTAAATTTGCTTGGAAGACAGTAGAACTGATTGTTAAGAACCTTTGGGGTTGAGCTGCTTCCATCTGAATCTCAGACCTACCAGTGATCCACTGTTTAACTTGGTGTACCTCATATAATCTCTTTAAGTCTCAATTTTTTCATCTGTAAAAGAGCAAAACATCTACTAAATTGTATGTTTGCTTAATAATTAAATATGACATATATATAGTTTTGCACCTGACACATAAAAATCCCTCAATTTAGAAACAGATGGATTTTTTTTTAAAAATCTGGCTACTTGTCATTTATTTATTTTATTGAAGAGAAAATTTAATTAATTTTAGCTTGATAAATTTTAAATTGAAAATGTACAGTGGTTGCTAAAAATGTACAATGGTGACTGTCAGGGGACGTTTGACTTTAGGAATCCAATATGTTGCCATTTCTCAAGGATTCTCTGTTCCTTATCAGTTCCTATTCTGGGAATGAGTGAAACAGCAGGCTTTTCCCAGGACTGAGGTCATGGTATGAGACATGTATCAATCCCCTTCAGCTACTCTTTTCAGCGTCAGCGGTCTTGTATGTATTATACTATCCATATTGTGGCTATTGATAAAATTTCATCCTGTGTAATAGCTGAGTAATCATCATACTAAAGATATATAAGCCTGCATTTCTGCTAATAAAGCATCCTTGCTCCATCAGACCTTGGGTCCCCACGTCTTTCTTTCTCTCTCTCTGTCTTTCTCTCGTTCTCTTTCTCCCCCTCCCTACCTCTGGCTCTCTCTTTCACTTTCTTATTGTCGACTCTGGACCATCAGGTTCTGGTCCATTAAAGGACCCCAACAAGTGGCACCCAGAACAGGGACCTGGTATACGTGGCATTTCGGGCAGAATGACTCAGGGCCAACTGAGGTTGATAAGTACTAAGACATGGGTTAAGCAGCTGAAAGCCCATCATTTCTCATTCCTCCTTTTTTTATTTTTCATAATTGGAGTGACTGTAGATACTTTAGTGAAAAAGGTCCTGACCAAATAGGTTTCTTTAGTTTCAACAATTTTTGCGTAAAGGCAATGGTAAACAGCACATATAATTATAACAAAAGGAAAAGGAACATAAACTTGTATGAAATATGATTGATTATAATGAAAGGAATAGTTACTATGATTATAATTGGTCTCTGTGAAATATCCAGTCCAAGTTTCAAGCTTTCCAGTATTTGTAGCAAGTTTACAGATGTTTCATTGTTTAGGCTCAATTCATTTATTGAGGAAGATTTGAGGGCAAGAAGTGCCATTTCACCATCAAGCAAGCCAAGGAGTCCTTTTCATGGAAGTGTTTTATTGAACTGTTGGTAATCTCTTATGCCACTTGAGTAATATAATTATATATAGAACTATTAATATCATCTGGGCAGTTAGATAACCATATATCATGGGGTCCCCAATTGACAATTGTATGATTGGCCATAAACATTAATTTTTCTGATTTTGGAAATCCTGATTTTGGATTATGATCCCTTTTGATACCTTGTTCATGTCTAACTATTTACCTATTTCCCTTATCAGGCATTTGGGAACCCAGTCTCAGGGGATAAGGGGCGATGACTGCTCTGGCTTCTTCAGGCTGTACAGGGGCGTCGTGGGGTTTTGGCTTCCCTTTGCTTGCTCTCTGTCAGGGTGCATTAACAGAGGTAGATGAGAGTCCATGGAATGATAAGGTGACTTGTTTCAGCATTGTCTAAGTGTTGGTCAGGGAATATTCTTGCCATACTACCATTTGGAGATTTGTTGTATTCTGGAAGAAACATACTTAGCAAGAAAGTTACAGGTATATGGCCCAAAGATTAATATAAGTAGAAAAGCTGTTCAGGGGCTACCAGGAGAACTAGGACAGACATTGGTTCATGACATTAGTGTTTTTCTAGATATGATAAGATGCAAGAATTAGAGCTCATAAAATCTTTACTTGAAAACATCTGACTGTCTGAAGGCTGGTTCTTCTGGGTTTTTCCCAGAGCACAGAGTGCATTATTTTTTATTTCCATCCTGAACTCCTTTCACGGGGTGTTGAAGGTCAGCAGCTTGCAATGGTCATGATGTACTCTTTGTAGACACAGCTTGTAAGTACTAACTTCCAGTCAGCAGGGTCCCTTCATAGCCACATATTGACCAGGTTTGGGAGACATTTTATGGACATTGTGTCTCATGGTGCTGGGAAGGCTCATTCTCAGCTCTAGGGAAGATTCCATTGATAGGCCACTCAGTGTGCTGTTAATGGACCAGGCCTTGCAAGTAGCAAAAGTCTCTCAAGCACTGTCTTACTAGCCTCTTGGTCCAGGAAAATGTTTCCTCTTGTTGTTTCTTCCCATATATCGAGTTACATTATTATAATCATTGATCTCATATGGAACTGTATATCAGCATTATATCGTAGGCTCCATCACACACTTGTTAGTGTAAGAAATTCTTCTGAAACAAGTGACATAGAAAATAATATAGCTATAGCTAGCAGTTATTAGTAAAGTCATGTCTTAAGAAACTTGTTTCATGTATAAAACTCTCTTCTACTTGCCACCAACCTTTTTTATACTTTCTGTACTCATCTGTAAGTCATACTTCTTTTTCTCTTAATAAAATGAACCACATACAGAACTTTCTTCATGGGTTTCACTTTCCATAAATTTTTTTTTACATTTTCTGTGTTCATCACTTTATTTGTCCATTCATAGAACAGT
The DNA here is from genome assembly GCF_016772045.2 of Ovis aries. Taxonomy (NCBI): domain Eukaryota; kingdom Metazoa; phylum Chordata; class Mammalia; order Artiodactyla; family Bovidae; genus Ovis; species Ovis aries. The sequence goes on along the minus strand of NC_056062.1, from coordinate 63,418,321 downwards.
CATCATTAAGCCATATTTCCTTCCTTTTCTCTTAATAAAATGTACTACACATAGAACTTTCTTTTTGGGTCTCACTTTTCATAAACCTTTTTTACACTTTCTGTATTCATCACTTCATTTGTCTATTCATAGAATAGCCATCTAGAAGCCATGCTTCCTTTTTCTCTTAATAAAATGTAATTCCATTTCTTATATCCCTTTTACTGAAAACATGCATCTTACTTTCTTTCAGAAACCATGAACTGTTGTTTAGCTCATTCATAAATTAACCTCAGCAATATTATCTAGAGACAAAGACATACATTGAGACATACATATATATCCAGACAGACAGAGATCTCATAATTCTCTGCTTTAATATTTAAAAGGTCTTTTTGCTGCCCCCCCACCTTTTTTTTTTGGCTTGAAGTTGTATTAATCTGTCTAAGGATGACATCTCAGTCAAAGTGGGTTGTCTATTTCAATAAAGTCATAAGTTAATTATAGGCTTTTGCTTAGGCATGATTTTGTTATACCAAAATTGGAGTTGTTGGGTCAGGAAGTCCCATGGGAGAATGAAGAGAGGGGAGTACAAATAATTTTAGAGGTGAATCAAGTCTGATGCAAGTAAAAAACTGTTTTTGTAATGTATTTTGCACTAAATAGAGCTTCTCTTGTGTTTCTTGAGAAAGTGAATGAGGAATATTTAAATTAGGATCTCCTTTCATTAACCTTTTTAAGGTCTGTTAAGAGATGCCATTTGTTAGATTTCTTTCTTATAACAAAAAATGGGGGAATTCCAAGGAGAGTGAGCAAGTCTAGCAAAGGAGAGACTTTTGGATTTGTGCCTGCTGGCAGAAGAGGAGCATTTGGAGCAGCCGGGGTAGGATTACTAGGAAAATTTTGAAATATTTCATTTTAATTGGGCCTTTTGTAAAGTTTCATCATTTAATTTATATTCATGTTTTGTCTGTTGTCTATGTCAGGAGGGCTAAAATTACCTTGAAATGACAGAATTACAGCTTTGATGAGAGCCCATAGGGGCCAGAAATCAATTGGAATTTTTTTTTTCCCCAATCTGGCAGCTCATTCAACATTTTCTTTGACCTGGTGCCACATTTCTAAGTCAAAACCACCTTTATCAGGGAACCAGGGATTATGCTCAACCACTGTTTGAAGGTAATCTTCTATTCATTGTTGCAAAACCAAAAGCCCCTGAGCTTTAAACAACTGGTGAAGTAAAGTAGAGAAATGGTGGGGCTTTTCATCCATTTAACCCTTGTTTCAGTACTTATTGACCTCAGTTGGCCCTGAGTCATTCCGCCCGAAATTCCACGTATACCAGGTCCCTGTTCGGGTGCCACTTGTTAGGGTACTTTAATGGACTAGAACCTGGTAGTCTGGAGTTGACAATAAGAAAGTGAAAGAAAGAGATGGAGGGAGGGAGGGGAAGAGAGAGAGTGAGAGAAAGAGAGAGAGAAAGAAAGAAAGACGTGGGGACCCAAGCTCTGATGGAGCAAGGGTGCTTTATTAGCAGAAATGCAGGCTTATATATCTTTAGTATGATGATTACTCAGCTATTACACAGGATGAAATTTTATCAATAGCCACAATATGGATAGTGTAATACATACAAGGCCGCTGACGCTGAAAAGAGTAGCTGAAGGGGATTGATACATGTCTCATACCATGACCTCAGTCCTGGGAAAAGCCTGCTGTTTCACTCATTCCCAGAATAGGAACTGATAAGGAACAGAGAATCCTTGAGAAATGGCAACATGTTGGATTCCTTAAAGTCAAACTTCCCCTGACAGGTGACTAATAGGACCTAATAAATAGTCACATTAAAAATATATGTAATTTTAAGTAATGGCATAAATCAGTTTAGTGAACAAAACTGTATTTACAGTAAGTCACTGGATGATAAGTGCTTCCTATAATAATGATAATCTCTTAACACTCAGAGATTTATCAAATATTATGCAGAAGTCCACCAAAACAATCCATCCAGACAGTGTTAGAAAATATTATTAAATGTGATAACAGTTCTTCTGTCTATTCAATCTTAAAGTAAAGAAAATAAATTCAATTTGTATTTCTAATAAAGATCAGCTCTAAAATTCCCTTTTTAAAGAAGGACTGTCATCTTGCAAATCTTCCTTTCTCTCAGAGAAATTCAGCTATAATCTCCCTGGCAATTAATTGTAAAAATCAGAACTACTTTTTACTCTTCAATTGTTTTGTTTTTACTTTTTATTTTTCTTAAACTTGAAAATATTTAAGTGGGAAAGCATTTCAAACTCACAGTTCTTTAAAAATTCAGTAGTTAACTTGAGTCAATAAAGTCTTCTTCCTATTATTCCTGTAAGGATCAGCAACTTTTCTGCAAAGGGCCAAATAAAACATCTGTGGGCTGTAAGATCTATGTGCATGCATGCCCAAAGATAGTAGCCCAACAGACTCCTTTACCCATGGATTATCCTGGCAAAAATACTGTAGTGGGTTGCCATTTCCTCTTCCAGGGAATCTTTCTGACCCAAGGATTGAGTCCCAGTTACCTGTGGCTCCTGCTTTTCAGGCAAATTCTTTACCACTGAGCCACTATAGAAGCCCCATAGTTCAGATCATTTCATTTCAGTTCAATTCAGTCACTCAGTCATGCCCGACTCTGCGACCCAATGAATTGCAGCACGCCAGGCCTCCCTGTTCATCACTAACTCCCGGAGTTCACTCAGACTCACATCCATCGAGTCCATGATGCCATCCAGCGATCTCATTCTCTGTCGTCCCCTTCTCCTCCTGCCCCCAATCCCTCCCAGCATCAGAGTCTTTTCCAATGAGTCAACACTTTGCATGAGGTGGCCAAAGTACTGGAGTTTCAGCTTCAGTATCATTCCTTCCAAAGAAATCCCAGGGCTGATCTCCTTCAGAATGGACTGGTTGGATCTCCTTGCAGTCCAAGGGACTCTCAAGAGTTTTCTCCAACACCACAGTTCAAACGCACCAATTCTTCGGTGCTCAGCCTTCTTTACAGTCCAACTCTCACATCCATACATGACCACAGGAAAAACCATAGCCTTGACTAAAAGGGCCTTTGTTGGCAAAGTAATGTCTCTGCTTTTGAATATACTATCTAGGTTGGTCATAACTTTTCTTCCAAGGAGTAAGTATCTTTTAATTTCATGGCTGCAGTCACCATCTGCAGTGATTTGGGAGCCCCAAAAAATAAAGTCTGACACTGTTTCTACTGTTTCCCAATCTATATCCCAAGAAGTGATGGGGCCAGATGCCATAATCTTCGTTTTCTGAATGTTGAGCTTTAAGCCAACTTTTTCACTCTCCTCTTTCACTTTCATTAAGAGGCTTTTTAGCTCCTCTTCACTTTCTGCCATAAGGGTGATATCCCCTGCATATCTGAGGTTATTGATATTTCTCCCGGCAATCTTGATGCCAGCTTGTGCTTCTTCCAGTCCAGCATTTCTCATGATGTAATCTGCATATAAGTTAAATAAGCAGGGTGACAATATACAGCCTTGACATACTCCTTTTCCTATTTGGAGCCACTCTGTTGTTCCATGTCCAGTTCTAACTGTTGCCTCCTGACCTGCATATAGGTTTCTCAAGAGGCAGGGCAGGTGGTCTGGTATTCCCATCTCTCAGAATTTTCCACAGTTTATTGTGATCCATACAGTCAAAGGCTTTGGCATAGTCAATAAAGCAGAAATAGATGTTTTCTGGAACTCTCTTGCTTTTTCCATGGTCCAGCAGATGTTGGCAATTTGATCTCTGGTTCCTCTGCCTTTTCTGAAACCAGCTTGAACATCAGGAAGTCCATGGTTCATGTATTGCTGAAGCCTGGCTTGAAGAATTTTGAGCATTACTTTACTAGTGTGTGAGATGAGTGCAATTGTGTGGTAGTTTGAGCATTCTTTGACATTGCCAAGAAGCCCCATAAGATCTATGTAAATATGACTTAATTTGGACTTTGTAGTGTGGACAGGGCCACAAATAATGTATGAATGAATATGGTTGTTTTCCAGTAAAAATGTTTTTGATGTTTTAAGTTGTATCTGACTCTTTGAAATACTGTGGACTGCAGCACGCCAGGGTTCCCTGTCCTCTATCTCCTGGAGATTGGTCAAATTCATGTCCATCGAGTCGGTGAGGCTATGTAACCATTTTATTCTCTGCCTTCTCCTTTTGCCTTCAATCTTTCCCAGCATCAGGGTATTTTCCAATGAGTTGGCCAAAGTTTCAGTCCTTCAGCACCACTCCTTCAATGAGTATTTAGGGTTGATTTATTTTAGGACAGACTGATTTGATCTTCTTGCTGTCCAAGGGACTTTTAAGTCTTCTCCAACATCACAGTTCAAAAGCATCAATTCTTCCACGCTCAGCCTTCTTTATGGTCTAACTCTCACATTGGTACATGACGACAGGAATAATCATAGCTTTGACTATAGAGACTTTTTCCCCCCAATAAAGCTGTTAACCAAAAAAGACAGCCTCCTGAATTTGACCCTTAAGCCATAATTTACCAAAACTGGTTTAAATCAAGCCCAAGTGAAATCACAAATGTGTCAGATTTCCTGTGGTAAACATCTTCTATGCGTATAGGCAGAATTATTAGGGTTGAGCCTAACTAACTTCTTAAACTTACATAATATTCTCTAAAACTGTAAGCTAAAGGACAAGAAGCCTAATAGAGTACTCATCATACCTTGCACTCATCCATGTAAACTCTTATTCTCCCTGTCAGGACACAGATTTGTTCAAAATTTCAAAGCAATATATAGAATTACCATTTCCAATTTCCCAGATTCTCCAAGGTTTCAAACCCAGATACATTTTTATATTAGAAGCCTCCAGAAGAAACATACTTTTAAAAGTGTATTTCTAAAGAAACAACATTTCTTAAATCTGTGATCCACTATATTATTTAACTTAAAGTTCTCTATAACCTAATCTCTTCTCTCCTGATAGACTTGGGAGTTCAAATTCCTTTTTTTTTTTTTTCCTTGTTAAGCCCATCAGTTTACTAAAAGCAATGTAGAATATTTTTGTTCAGCCAAAATTATTTTTCTTGAGTCTTGACTTCTTGCCCTGTGTCAAAAATCATCAAAAGCCCTAGGGGCAAAGGAGGGGGTCACTTGAATGAAGTCTTATGCCCTGTTTCAGACTTAGCCCTGAAATCTTGGTTTTCTTAGACATTCTGATATTCTCAAGCCAGATTTCTAAAATTGGCCTTACCTACTCCACTTTAGCTAAATGAAGGTGAAGTTTGCACTAAATTTATCCCCATCTAACAAAAGAGAACATCTCTTCCTTAAATATAGTTTCAAGGCTGCATCTTATTTTAGCTCAGAGATCTGACAATTAACAGCAAGATATAAAAAAGTCATGGGTTCTTTCTACAGCAAAATGTCCTTAAAAACATGTACACAAGTAAGAGTGTATCTATAGAAAGAGACTCTAAAATTACCATTAAACTAAAGGTTGTGCCTCCATACTATCAAAGAGTAATTTGTACAAAACTTTATGCTGACCAAGTAAACTCTATTTAAACAAGTCACTCCTTATAAACTCAGTATATGTATTAGCCACCAGTTTTACTATAAATGTCCTTTTAGTTTCTGTTTTTGATATATCCAATAAAATTATTTATTCCATTGTAAGGAAAAATCATATGGTTATCCAATTTATGTACAAATTGAATTATGAATTCTATAGTTTCATTTTCTGATTAAACTTAATTCTTCCCAATAAATTTATTTTCGGTGGGAGCCAAAATAATTAAGTAAAATTAGAGTTACTTTGGCAGAAAGCAAAGCAATAAAAGTTGAATCTCATGGCAATTTGGCAAAGAAAGTATCAGAATCCACAGTGATGCAATGATCATTCCCACAGACTTGTCACCATCTTGCCTCATGGAGACTTATAATCATATTGATGTAATAGAAACCAATTCTTAAGTATAAGCTGCATTCTTTTGAGACAAGAAAGCTAGCAAACTTTGATAGAAAATAAAATTTCTTTAACAGTGTAAACCAAAGCACAGCAGAACAAGAATTATTTTTTCAGCATTAAAAAAAAATCTTGTTAATACAATCAAAACCTATAATAAATCACTGACTGAAGCAAATATTGATTTAAATAAATAAAAGGACAATAGATACATTAAAGGTAAAATTTATTTCAACTTTAAACATGAAATCATATTAATGAATCTGTTGTTCAGTGGTCCCCTTTGATGTGTAAATGTGTCCTCCTTCTAGTATAAGCCACACCTATTGTTTATTGCCTATCATCTTTCAACTTCAGTTCTTTCAGAATGGAGAAAATATGTAAAGACATTTTTAAAAATCTATGCAGAATATTTTTTAGATATATACATCATTCTCAGATTAATCAAGCTCATTTTTTAACCTAATTTGATGGCACTTTCAGTGATGTAAATGTATCATGCTTTTAAAAAAGCTCTCAATTTAGTTTTCCTTTAAAAGTCCAAGTTTTTGCACACCGAGTTCTATTTGTTTATGTAATATTTCATTGGAATGTGTTTCAGACTATTTAGGCTACTACAAAAATACCATAGACTGGGTGGCTTACAAAAAAACATAATTTTATCTCTCATGGTTATGGAGGCTGGGAAATCCAAAATCAAGTTTCTGGCAGATTTGGTGTCTGATGAGGGCCTACTCTTCTTGGCTTATAGTCAGTTTTGCCTTTTCTTTGTGTCCTCACATGGTGGAAGGTATCACTCTGGGGTCTTTTTAATAATGACAATCTGTCCCAATTATGAGGGCTCTGTCCTCATGAGCTAATGACCTCTCAAAAGTCCCCCTTCCATATACCCTGACATTGGGGATTAGGTTTCAACAACAAACAAAATTAGGGAGGACACCACATTCAGTCTAGATGAAAATGCATTATTCTAAAATGAAGTGCAATATACAAAATTGAGCAATTAAAAAGAACTAACTTTGGAAAATCGTTGCTCAACATGTATCTGTGCTATTAGAAAGTAAAACTCTTGTCATTCCATGCACCATTTGAGCTATAGTTCAACAAACATTTTTCTGTAATTCAGCCAGATTCTGAGGTGCTTCTTTATATAATGAGATAAAGAATGGTTCACAGTGTTGAGAGGAACAGTTCTTTAAAGGAGGAGATGGTGTCAATTACTAAACTGAGGGACTTATAGAGGATGTGGCATAGGGGTAGGAAGAACAAGGAACAGACACAGGTTAGAAAAGTAGGCAGCATTACCTTGTGCTATCTTTAAAAACTTACGCATTCATCAACTTCCCTTTGTTCAGTACTAGGAAATAATAGAAGTAGAATGTCTATGTTAATCCATGTAATGTAAATAGGTTATGATTATACAGGAGAGGTGACAGATAGATTCAAGGGATTAGATCTGGTAGAATGAGTGCCAGAACTATGGGCACAGCTTTATAACACTGTATAGGAGGTAATGATCAAAACCATCCCCCAGAAAAGAAATGCAAGAAGGCAAAGTGGTTGCCTGAGGAATTCTTACGAATAGCAGAGGAAAGAAGACAAGTGAAAGGCAAAGGAGAAAGGGAAAGATATACCAAACTGAATGCGAATTTCCAGATATAAGTTAGATATAAGAAAGCCTTTCTAAGTGAATAATGCAAAGAAATAGGGGAAAACAATAGAATGGGAAAGACTACAGATCTCTTCAAGAAAGATGGAGAAACTAAGGGAACATTTCATGCAAAGATGGGCACAATAAAAGAAAGAAATATCAGGGACCTAACAGAGGTAGAAGAAAGTAAGCGGAAGTAGAGGGAACACACAGAAGAACTATGTATTAAGAACAAAAAAGATCTTAATAACCCAAGTACCCACAATGATGTAGTCACTCACCTAGAGCCAGACATGCTGGAGTGTGACGTCAAGTGGGGATTAGGAAGTTTTACTAGGTATAAAGCTAGTGGGGGGTGATGAAATTCCAGCCGAGCTATTTAAAATCCTAAAAGATGATGCTGTTAAAGTGCTGCACTCAATATGCCAGCAAATTTGGAAAACTCAGCAATGTCCTCATGACAGGAAAAAGTCAGTTTTCATCTCAGTCCCATAAACGGGCAATGCTAAAGAATGTTCAAACTACCATATAGTTGCACTCAGTTCACTTGCTAGCAAGGAAATGCTCAGTATCCTTCAAGCTGGGCTTCAGCAGTATGTGAACTGAGAACTTCCAGATGTACTATATGATCTAGATTTAGAAACTGTGGAGTAACTAGAGATCAAATTGCCAACATCTTTTGAATCATAGAAAAAGCAAGGGAATTCCAAAAAAACCAGCTGCTTGAATACACTAAATTCTTGGACTGTGTGAATCACAACAAACTGTGGAAATTTCTTAAAGAGCTTGGAATGGCAGATCACCATATCAGCCTCCTGAGAAACCTTTATGCAGTTCAAGAAGCAACAGAACTATACATGGAATAACTGTTCATGGACTGGTTCTAAAATGGAAAGAAGTACATCAAGGCTATATATTGTCACCCTGTTTATTTAACCTCTATGCAGAGTACATTATGTGAAATTCTGGGCTGAGTAAAGTACAACCTGGAATCAAGATTCCAAGAGAAATACTAGCAATCTCAGATAGGCAGATGATACCACTCTAATGGCAGAAAATGAAGACGAACTGAAGAGTTTCTTGATGAAGGTGAAAGAGTAGAGTGAAAAAGCTGGCTTAAAACTCAACATTCAAAAAATTAAGGTGGTGGCATCCGGTCCCATCCCTTCATGGCAAATAGGTGGGGAAAAAGTAGAAACAGTGATAGAATTTATTTTCTTGGGCTCCAAAATCACTGCAGATGGTGATTCCAGCCATGAATTAAAAGACACTTACTCCGTGAAAGAAAAGCTATGACAAACCTAGATAGTATATTAAAAAGCAAAGACATTGCTTTGCCAACAAAGATATGTATGGTCAAAGCTATAATTTTTCTAGTAGTCATGAAAGGATGTGAGATTTGGACCATAAAGAAGGCTAAGCACTGAAGAATTGAGGCTTTCAAATTGTGGTATTGTAGAAGACTCTTGAGAGTCCCTTGAACAGTAAAGACATCAAATCAGTCAATCCTAAAGGAAATCAACTCTGAGTATTTTCTGGAAGGCCTGATGCTGAAGCTGAAGCTTCAATATTTGAACACCTCATGCCAAGAGCCAGCTCATTGGAAAAGACCCTGATGATATGAAAGATTGAAGGCAGGAGGAGAAGGGGGTGACAGTATGAGATTACTGGATGGCATCACTGACTCAATGGGCCTGAGTTTCAGCAAACTCCAAGAGACAGTGAAGGACAGAGAAACCTGGAATGTTGCAGTCCATAGAGTCTCATAGAGTCGGACAGGACTTAGTGACTGAACAGCAACAACAATGTAAATTTGTTACAAATGACTCTTGTATGCGGCCTTATATTATTTACTATAGCTTAGTCAAACTTTTATACATGCAATTATTTTAAATATAGCCCCAATGCATGGTTTGGAGGATGTTGGCTTTGTTTACCTCCCCAAAATGTGTTCAACATCTGCTAACCATAAATAACATAGAATTTTTGGTTATAACTGCCTCTAAGTCTCTTCTGACCCCTTTGGAGCTCTTTGCCTCAGAGACCCCTCATAGTTACTCTGCGTTATATCATCTACATACCAAAGTATTCTCTTATTCCTGATGTCTCCTGGGAGCCCCTTTGCACTCTTCCCTTTCTGGGTAATAAAGGGACTCTCATGGGCCGTTTCCTCTGTAGCCTTTCAATCATTGTGGGGTTTCCTACATGCAAATCTGTCAAAACACCACCAAAGTAAAGCTCCTTGTGTGCTATTGCCACTTCATGGTCTAGACCTTTTTTCCTTGATGAATCTCTAATTATCTTCAAGCTCATGATTTTCCATTATGGAAATATCATTCCAAAGTTGAAAGCCATTCCATACTGACTGCTAAGGAGTTCACTAAAGAAAGAAGTCTGAAGCATAATTCTAAAAAATCTTCCTTTATTTCATATCTCATGAGATTCATCGTGGGTCTTCTAAGCAAATTATAGCAAAGAATCACCACTGATTATTAGCAGCAACTTAGAGGGCCAGAGAGGCTTCTCCGGTGGCACTGGTGGTTAAAAATCCCGTTAATATAGGGGATGCAAGAGATGCCTGGAGAATCACATGGTCAGAGGAATCTGGCAGGCTATATAGTCCATATGGCCTTGATAGGTAGTTAGAATAGAAAAAAGGAGTCCAGAATGATTGTGGCTAAAAGATAAGGAAGGGAAAAGCCAATGAAAATAGAACAAAGGAAGGTCCGAGGGCCAGAGTGAGGACCTCAGGTGGAAGGAATAGCACTCCTGGTTAGCCCAGTTTACATACAGCTGACCCAGGAGGAGGAGGAAAAAACACACATAAAAAGAGGAGCAAAAGGGCCGAGGGTCTCTTTCTCTCTCTCTCCCTCTCTCTTGCTCTCTCGCTCTCCCTCTCTCCCTCTCTCTTCTTTTCATGACTTTTGGGTCATCATGCCCTCATGCCTTGAGGATATATTTTCCTTTAGTTTCCAAATAAAACTGAGCTGTAACATTGAGCTGTAACACTGGTCCATCTGAGAGCTGTGACATTGGTCTGTCCCAGGAGGTGTAATGCTGGTCCATTGCTTCAAATTTTTGTTGTGATGAGACAGAACCGAGGAAATTATGCTCTCCCTGACACCTATGGTGCCATTTCTCAGATTTAACCTGGCTGAAACAACCTCAATGCTGCCCCTGCAAGGAAGAAGCCGACAAGCACAGCAGGAGCCCAACTCAGCGAAAGCTCCTGCAGTAGAAGCTGAACTCAATGAAAACTCAGCACAGGGGAAGTGACTAGAAGCCCCGTGTGCTGGAAACCAGGACAGCAAAAAATGAACTCAGCAGAAAGCTCACGCAGCTCAGTCTCAGATTCCAGAAGATGTCCGGATAAGGTAGAAGGCCCTTGCTCCTATGGCTGGAAGGACATATGCCTCAGTTGAGTTCAGTTTAGCCACTCAGTCGTATCCAACTCTTTGTGACACCATGAATCACAGCACACCAAGCCTCCCTGTCCATCACCAACACCCAGAGTTCACTCAGACTCGTGTCCATCAAGTCAGTGATGCCATCCATTCATCTCACCCACTTTCATTCCCTTCTACTCCTGCCACCAATCCCTCCCAGCATCAGAGTCTTTTCCAATGAGTCAACTCTTCACATGAGGTGGCCAAAGTATTGGAGTTTCAGCTTTAGCATCAGTCCTTCCAAAGAACATTCAGGACTGATCTCCTTTAGAAGAGACTGGTTGGATCTCCTTGCAGTTCAAGGGACTCTCAAGAGTCTTCTCCAACACGACAGTTCAAAAGCACCAATTTTTCAGCGCTCAGCTTTCTTCACAGTCCAACTCTCACATCCATTCATGACCACAGGAAAAACCATAGCCTTGACTAGATGAACCTTTGTGGGCAAAGTAATATCTCTGCTTTTTAATATACTGTCTAGGTTGGTCATAACTTTCCTTCCAAGGGGTAAGAGTCTTTTAATTTCATGGCTGCAGTCCCCATCTACAGTGATTTTGGAGCCCCCAAAAATAAAGTCTGACACTGTTTCCACTGTTTCCCCATCTATTTCCCATGAAGTGATGGGACCAGATGCCATGATCTTCGTTTTCTGAATGTTTAGCTTGAAGCCAACTTTGTCACTCTCCTTTTTCACTTTCATCAAGAGGCTTTTTAGTTCCTCTTCAGTTTCTGCCATAAGGGTGGTGTCATCTGCATATCTGAGGTTATTGATATTTCTTTCGGCAATCTTGATTCCCTTTGTGTTTCTTCTGGCTCAGCGTTTCTCATGATGTACTCTGCATATAAGTTAAATAAGCAGGGTGACAATATACAGCTTTGACATACTCCTTTTCCTAACAAAATCTTAATTTCTTTACAGTCTCTTGTGTCTTCAAACCCCCCATGAACAGGCGAGTGGCTGTGGGTGCAATTGAGGGACTATGGCAAGGGCTGCTCCTCAGTGTGTCCCGAAGGCTCCACTAACTGCTGGGCGCCAGTAGTTGTTATGCAAGCTGGTAGGGGTTCTTCTGTCCTTAATCTTCTTTGTGCCAAGGATCAGATCAATGAAAACTGTGAGCTCAGATCAGGTATTTAGCTGATTTTCCAGCAGATTATGAAGGGGATTCCTGGGCATGTTTTTTCCCACTGCTTTTTCCTCCGGTCCTTCAGCTCCTCTCTCCTGGGACTTGAGCCTGGGCAAAATGCATGATGACTGGCTTCAGGACCTAATGAAGCTCAGGCTCTGATGTCTCATTGAAAAAAATTCAGTTAGAGACACAGTAATAGATAAGAGGTGGATTTGTTCTGATATAGAGAGAAGCACACACCACACAGTGTGGTCCATCATAGAGAGGCGATGGAATGTGGTGTGGCTAGTTTTTTGGAGGTGGGTGATTGATTTCATATGCTAATGAGTGGGAGGATCATCCCAACAAATGGGGAACCACCCACTCCTCTGTCTTTTGACAGTGACTTGGAACTGTCCTGCCACTTCTGGGTGTGTCATTTAGCTTACAGATTGGGGATAAAGGCTTAGTTGAATTTGACTTGTCATCTTGGACCCATTTGATTTTAATTGGTTTATGTTATGCCCTTGCGCTATAACATTCTTTCAAAAGTTGTGCCCTGCCCATTTCCCTCCTGTTGTATTGTTCTTTTCCTGAGCCTCATCCAGGCCCACAATGTTACCTCTACAATCTTCTGGAGGGACAACCAGAAAATAGCTGGCTCTTGGGAGGGAAATGCTGTATAATATCCAATTCCTCTAGATATTCAGGCCTTCATCTTCCATGCTTACTACAACATGTGCAACAATAGCATCTCTCAATGGACCCACTAGGGTGGGTTACAGGCACACGATGCCTGCTAGATGTCATCTGCTGGCATCCCTTCAAAGGCAATGAGGCTTCCATGGATAATGTTTGCCACTTTGTCAAATTAGCCCTGCAGGCCGTTTGGGCCCAGACCCTGACCACCCTTCTCCTAAAGTTACAAATATAACTCCCAGATCAAATCTCCACTCCACTTTTATGGAACATCTGGTCTGTTGCCTCTTATCAATTTGTTCTTAAGCCACTTACTAACTCCTACAACCAGGACCCTTCTTCCCTTATGGGCAACATTGCTCCACCCTGTTTATTATTGAAGTGAAGTGAAGTGAATTTGCTCAGTCATGTCCAACTCTTTTGCAACCCCATGGACTGTAGCATAACAGGCTCCTCTGTCCATGGGATTTTCCAGGCAACAGTACTGGAGTGAATTGCCATTTTCTTCTCCAGGGAATCTTCCCAACCCAGGGCTCGAACCCAGGTCTCCTGCATTGTAGACAGACGTTTTACCATCTGAGCCACCAGGGAACAGGACCAGATAACCCAATCCTTTGTCATTACTTCTGTTATTACCTAAAGTGTGTCTATGATGATGAAATGTTTACCATTGGAGACACCCTAACCTGCTCTTATGGAGGACTAGGGGAGGAAATCAGTGGCTTATATTCTGTTAGAGTAATAAGAGGATAAGCCTTATGGTTGTTTCACCAGGTTCCCAATCTCAGGGCACAGACTTGGATTGCTTTGCATCATGATATCTATTCCCTGTTTGCAGTGAACAAACAGGCAATAAGTTAAAATTACAACCCCTAAATCCTACCCAGCACTGGTCATGCTGGAGACCTTGGGGATGCCCAACTCTGGTCTGGGGGTCCTAGGAGGTCAACCTATCTAGGGACCCAATTTCCAGAGATTTGATCTCCAGGAGGCTGTCACACTTCAGCCTGCCTGGGGATCTGAACCCTGACCTGGGGATGCCTGGCTCTCAGGTTGCAACAGTACTGGGTAGGATAAGCTTCAAAGAAACTCACCCCGAAGGAAGCCCACCCATGGAAATTGAAGGAGCCCTGTTAGTTTTTTCTTTTTTCTTTCTCTCCCTGTCATCACTGTCTTTTAGATGGGAAATAACCAATCCACTTCCCAACAGATGCCCTTGAGATATATGCTTGGTAACTGGAAGCTATTTGATCCTCTAACTCTAAGGAGTCACTTAAAATTCTTTTGTGTCACTGTGTGGCCATGGTATCCTCTGGGGGACAAGAAACAGTGGCCTGAGGATGGGAGTTGAAATTAAAATATCCTCCTGCAGCTAGAATTATTCTGCAAAAGACGAGGGAAATGAACAGAGATCCCCTATGTCCAAATTTTCTTTCAACTAGGAGATATGAAGGAACTCTATCTTAAGCATGGGATTGTTGTATGCCCTAAAAGTGAGCCTACTAGGCAAATGGTGCTAGGCACAGACAACCAAGAGAAGGAACCCCCCCCCCCCACCCACCCCATGAAGGCTCACCTCCCATAGCTCCCAAACTGCCTGGTGCCCCTTCCTTGTATCCAAATGTGCCCTCATTCCTGGGAGCACCCCCTCCACAACAGCCAACTAGAGTATGTCCCTTAGTCAAAACTGGAGGAGAATTCAGACCAACCCAGGTCCATAAACCCTTCTCCCTCTTAGAACTAAGACAGATCAAACAAAACCTGGGAAGCTACAAAGATGATCCATGCAAATATATAGACACATTCCAACACATTACCTTGGCCTTTGAAATGACATGGAAGGACATCATGGTCATATTTAGTAAACTTTTATCTGACCCTGAGCATGCTAGCATCTTAAAGGAAGTCCAAAGTTATGTTACAGGGCTTCATATGTCAAGCGATAAATCCCCATTAGGGGAAACTGCAGTCTCCCCTCCTCAGATCCTGATTGGAATTATATTGACCCTGAACATATCTGGGAAAGGGATCATTTTTTGATCTGTGTGAAGACAGGACTGAAAGCAGCCCAGCAAAAAGTAATCAGTTATAGCCAGGTCTCAGCAATAACTCAGGAGCCCAACAAGAACCCCATTGCCTTTCTGGAAAGTTTAAAGAGGCCCTCAAAGAGTTTACCAATTGGGATTAGACTCTTACTAGGGACAGGTGATTTCAAAGGACAAAATCTGGTCCCAATGTGCATCAGACATCCAGATAAAGTTAAAACAGCTATAGCAGCAGGTCTCTGCTCCCTCTTTAGATGAGATGGTCCAGACAGCCACCAACACCTTTATAACAGAGAACAGGAAAGGGAGGGCAAGGCCCAGGAAAGGGAGAAAAGGAAAAAAATAAGGCATGCCCAGATGCTGGTCACCCTCCAGGGAAGCCCTGTGGCAAACCCCAAGTCCTTGAAGGACAAGGCACAAAGCAAATGCCTATTCTCTAGACAGGCAGGGCATTGGGCCAAAGAGTATCCATACCATGACAAATGGTTTGCTACAAATGCCATCAATTGGGACATTGGGTGGCACTCTGCCCTTAGGACCCAAGAGCCTCGAGGTCAAGCGCCAAGCTTTCCCTCACGATGGTTCAAGAGGACTTAAGTGGCCCACTCCAGCCAACCCGCCTGTCACAGATAACCATCACGGGTCTGGAGACAAGAGTGTAACAGGATGTGGCAGGTAGATCTGAGAATTTCTTGGTTCACACAGGGGCTACTTATTCTGTGATGACCTCCTAGTTAGAATAGGAAAAAGAAGTCCAAAATAGCAGTGGCTAAAAGACAAAGAAGGGAAAAAGCCTGACAAAATAGAACAAAGGAAGGTCTGAGGACCAGAGTGAGGACCTGAGGTAAAACAAACAGCACTCCTGGCTAGCCCAGTTTACATAGGGCAGGTCCAGGGGGTGGAGAAAAAAACATATAAAAAGAGGAGCCAAAATTGGGCCAGGGGCCACTCTTCTCTTTGTGTCTTTTGGGTCATCATGCCCTCATGCCTTGAGGATGTACATTCCTTTATTTTCCAAACAAAACTAAGCTGTAACACAGAGCTGTAACTCTGGTCCATCCAAGAGCTTTAACACTGGTCCATCAGAGGCCTGTAATGCTGGTCCATCCATTGCTTCAAAATTTTGTCATGATGAGATGGAACCGAGGAAATTACACACTCCCCTGACACACTGAGTAGAAAAATTATAGTTTTAAAAACAACCAAAGGAAGAAAAAGCTTTGATTACAAGGAAAAGCCAATAGGATTGACAGCTGACTTAGCAGAAAAAAGGCAAGAATATAGTGAAATATAATCATGTATGAGGCAAAATTTTTTAAATATTTTTAATATTTAAATATTTTCACCAACATTTTCAACTTAGAATTATTTGTCTAGTAAAAATTTCTTTCAAGAGTGAAAGTGTAATATTTCAAATTGAAGAAAGGAAGAGGATTTGTCTTCAGCAGACTTGAACCCATAGAAGTAGCAAAGAAATAACTATAGAATGAAAAGGAAAAAGAGAACATGAAATTTTAGATTTCCAGACTGCAAGGGAAAGCAAAAGAAATGAGTAAACATTAAACATTATTTTTCTGTTTCTTTTTTCTTAAATTTTTTAAAAGTCAGTTGCTGAAGGTGAAATAACAATGATGCTTGGGGAGTATATGACCCCAAGTAGAAAAATATATTTCTGAAAGATAGTAAGGTGAGAGAGACATAAAAAACATCCTCTTGCTAATTACATAAAATGAGATGGATTATATTTCGAAGTTATATAACAATAAATCAAGACTGAAACATCTGCTGTCTAAAAGGAATGCCATGCAAACAGTAAACATAGGCAAGCTGCAGGCTGCAAAACAAGTGATAACAGAGATGAGGAAAGACATATCATATGTCTAAGTGTCAATTAGTATACAAACAGGCTTAAGAATATAGAAAGGAAAAACTGATAGAAGTGAAGGGAGAATCAGGTAATTTTACAATTTTGTGAAAAAAAAATGCAATTCTCTTTTCCAAGTATTTTTAAACCATATATCAATAAAATTAGCTCGCATATCCCCTCCAGCACTTTTCATCTCACTCAGTATAAAAGGTAAAATCTTGATTTTTGTCCCCCAGCACTTTAAACAGAACCCCTTCCCCACTATACCTTTAACGTTCCCTCTTGCACAAAATACTTGATGTTTCCTGTCCATGCTGCTGTATCACAAATCCTCTATCAGCTTCCTGTTTCATAGTGTTAGTATTTTTTATTTTTCCTTTCTGGAATAACCTACTTCCAGATAGGTGCATGGTTTGTTACCTTATCTCTTTCAAGTCTTTGTTTGAACATTATATTCTTACTGCAGCTACCCCTCCCTCTCAAATTTAAAATGTCAACCAATTTCCTCAGCACTCTTCATTCTCCTTTCATCCTGATTTTTGCCTAGTTGTCATCATCCAACAAACTCCGTATGCATTATACTTGTCTATTTGTTTGTTTGTTTGTTTGTTTTTAATTTGTTTCCATGCATTCACTCAGATGTAAATTCCATGGATGAAGATCACAGGGCTTGTTCCCAACCATATTCTCAGTGCTTAGGACAGTGCTCTTCTGTAATATCAAATAAAATAATGAATATATAATTATAGAATGTTTTTATAATCAAGATGTAATAGTCCCAATATTCACATATCCTATGATCAAACAAAAGGGACACTAAAGGCATATATAAAATAAATTTCAAAAAATTAAAGGTTTGCAAGGAAACATTTTGGTTTAGCACAATCCTTTCATTTTACCATCAAGAAAACCTAGAGACCTAGAGAGATTTGCCCAATGTACAAAAGAGTGAGTAGCAAGTTATACCAATCTGTACATTTTCGTGAACTTTCAGATGCTCAAGCTGGTTTTAGAAAAGGCAGAGGAACCAGAGACCAAATTGCCAACATCCACTGGATCATGGAAAAAGCAAGAGAGTTCCAGAAAAAAACATTTGTTTCTGCTTTATTGACTATGCCAAAGCCTTTTACTGTGTGGATCACAATAAACTGTGGAAAATTCTGAAAGAGATGTGAATGCCAGACAACCTGACCTGCCTCTTGAGAAATCTGTATGCAGGTCACGAAGCAACAGACTGGTTCCAAATAGGAAAAGGAGTACATCAAGGCTGTATATTGTCACCCTGCTTATGTAACTTATATGCAGAGTACATCAGAGAAACGCTTGACTGGAAGAAGCACAAGCTGGAATCAAGATTGCTGGGAGAAATAGCAGTAACCTCAGATATGCAGATGACACCACCCTTATGGCAGACAGTGAAGAGGAACTAAAGAGCCTCTTGATGAAAGTGAAAGAGGAGAGTGAAAAAGTTGGCTTAAAGCTCAACATTCAGAAAACAAAGATCATGGCATCCAGTCCCATCACTTCATGGGAAATAGATGGGGAAACAGCGGAGAAACAGTGTCAGACTTTATTTTGGGGGGCTTCAAAATCACTGCAGATGGTGACTGCAGCCATGAAATTAAAAGACACTCTTTGGAAGAAAAGTTATGACCAACCTAGATAGCATATTGAAAAGCAGAGACATTACTTTGCCAACAAAGGTCCATCTAGTCAAGGCTATGGTTTTTCCAGTAGTCATGTATGGATGTAAGAGTTGGACTGTGAAGAAGACTGAGCGCCAAAGAATTGGTGCTTTTGAACTGTGGTATTGGAGAAGACTCTTGAGAGTTCCTTGGACTGCAAGGAGATCCAACCAGTCCATTCTGAAGGAGATCAGCCCTGGGATTTCTTTGGAGGGAAAGATACTGAAGCTGAAACTCCAGTACTTTGGCCACCTCATGCGAAGAGTTGACTCATTGGAAAAGACTCTGATGCTGGGAGGGATTGGGGGCAGGAGGAGAAGGGGATGACAGAGCATGAGATGGCTAGATGGCATCACGGACTCAATGGATGGGAGTCTGAGTGAACTCCGGGAGTTGGTGATGAACAGGGAAGCCTGGCGTGCTGAGATTCATGGGGTCTCAAAGAGTCGGACATGACTGAGTGTCTGAGCTGAACTGTACATTTTCTTCTTCAGTATGATGGCCATCGTAGAATTTGGGATTGTTGAAACTTTCTGTTTGTCTTACATTGATTTTTTATGACTTAGTTGTCAATGTTTAATATTAGCATAGTTTTCATAAGAGTCTAAATATCAGCTTTTCTTGAAAAATTGGAACATTTGCAACACAACAACCATGTTTCCATTCGGCAATAATTTCCACTGCTTAGATAGGCCATGTGTTTTCAAATCTGCTTCCCCTCCCCCTCCTTTTAAAACCATATCTTCAAGGCCCTTATGGATATCTGATTTTGGAACTTAAAATTTGTCTTTTATTTTGACATTTTATTTTATGTATTGTTGTTGTTTCTGGTAATAGTGGAATAGCAACAGGCTGAGGATAAAACAAAATAGCATTATAGAAAGGAAATTTAAACAACACTATGGTTCAAAATCACTGCCCCGTGTATTTTACTAATTAAATACTCATAAGCTTCTACTTAAATGTACTTTTTAGAATTTCCACCTCAAATGAATTTCACCTAAATCAAAAAGTCACTTATGGCAATAATCTTTCAGTCATTTACTTTTTATTATAAATTACCTTAATAAAATCATATTTTATTATCTATAAGAGACAGGCTTAATGAATTAGAAATATCAATTGAGAAATAATCATTATCACAATAATGGTTATTATTTTGAGATACCATGAAGGAAGCTATGAAACTAGGTTAACTGTGTTGGACTAGATTTGATAATCAAACTGAACTCAATGTGTATATACAGGATTTCAGTACAGTTAAAAAAGGAGTATTAAGAAATAGGGGAGATATTTATGTTAAGTTTTACCTAACTGTGCTGAATTAATGTTACCTGATACATTTCTATTTACATTTCTGTTACAAGATTACATTTCTGTTACAAGTATGATAAGCAGAATTCTAAGATAAAACAAGTCTCATATTCTCATGAGTAAATTTCTTATGTAACTCTTATCCAGGATCTTATATGCACAGGCTGACTCTTAGTTCTAAAGTAGACCACTGTATATATTTTTAGGGAAAATGTAAATTGAAGAGAATCCTTATCATTAGGTTATCCTCTTCTGTTTTAATAATATTGTAAATGATTTTTTTCTAGTTATTTTGTTATTCTCTATTGCCCACACAGCCTCCTACATAGCCAAATTTATTTCTTGATTGCGTGTTGGTGACTGAACATGTAGATGCCTACAAAAATAAATGTGCTCTTGGGACATATGGACACAGATTTTTTCCCAGCTAGTTTAATATTTTTTCTTTAATGTCTGTATAATATTTTGATTTTCTAAATAGTACAGCTGGCACTGATAATTACCAATTTTGTAGGATTATGTTACCAGTTCTGATACCTATGTTATCATCTGTCTTGTAGGATGATTGCTTTCCTCTTCGGGTCAGGGTGATTCAGTGAAAGAAAGTGAAAGTGTTAGTTGCTCAGTCATGTCTGACTTTTGGCAACCCCATGGACTTTAGCCTACCAGGCTCCTTTTTCCATGAGAGTACTGGGGTAAGTTGCCATTCCCTTCTCCAGGGAATTTTCCCCAACTAGGGATAGAGTCCTAGGCGCCTGCATTGTAGGCAAATTCTTTACCATCTGAGCCACCAGGGAAGCCCAGGGTGATTCAGTATGACTTTCTTATTCAGGCCATTGACACTTAAAGTCTAAACTATGATTTTTCACACTCTTCTCTCTCTCTCGTTTTTTTTTTTTTTTTTCCTGAGAGGATGTCACCTATCTTAGGGCATAACAGACTTTTCTTCTAGAGGAAACATTTCTTTCAGCTGCTGGTGGCAATCAAAGACATCATGATGGCCTGATAACACTTTACCTGGAGAGAGAGAGCGCTGGCCAGTTTTTCTAATGTTTACATCAGTACAACACTATCATGACAATACTCCATGGTATTGTTTATGTTGTTTTAGAAATTGTGGTGACTAGATTTTGGAGAAGATTGATAACTTTCAGTTACACAGATTTTTGCCCTTTGTTTCCCATATTTCATCTTTAGTGTGGAAATGTGGTTATTCACTCTGGGCTTGCTCTAACGCTGGAGAACATGTACTGGACTTCCTCCTGGGAAAAATGCGCTGATGTATATCGGCAGAAATGATGATTCCTCCGACTATTGTACATTACATATTTTATCACCCCTTTGTTTTATCTAAGTTTTTAAGTTTGATATTAGAAATTTGCATAAAAATATAATAATTTGGGGTGCAAATTATAGGAACAAATTCTTTCCCTGAGGAGCCCAACTATATGATTGTTTAAAATATAGAATATGCTCACAAGAGGGAGATAAGGCTTATGCTCCATAAGGCCCTTGTTGTCTTTCTGCTGCTGCTGCTGCTGCTAAGTCACTTTAGTCGTGTCCGACTTTGTGAGACCCCATAGAAGGCAGCCCACTAGGCTCCCCCGTCCCTGGGATTCTCCAGGCAAGAACACTGGAGTGGGTTGCCATTTCCTTCTCCAAAGCATGAAAATGAAAAGTGAAAGTAAATTCGCTCAGTCGTGTCTGACTCTTTGCAACCCCATGGACTGCAGCCTACCAGGCTCCTCCGTCCATGGGATTTCCCAGGCAAGAGTACTAGAGTGGGTTGCCATTGCCTTCTTCAGTTGTCTTTCTACTCTCATAGAATTCTATTTTATGGCTTAGTTTGAGAGTTGAGTAAAAGTACTCTGACTTTAGGTATATATCTCTGATTCAATTATTATAAAACCATCTTTATTAAAGACATAAGAAATCATATGTGTACATGCTCAGCCATGTCTGAATCTTTGCAACCCTGTGACTATAGCCCACCATGTTCCTTTGTCCATGGGATTTCTCAGGCAAGACTACTGGAGTGGGTTACTGTTTTCCTCCTTTAAGAGATCTTCCTGACCCAGAGATCAAACTCATAGCTCTTGCATCTCCTTGATTGCAGGTGCACTCTTTACCACTGTGCCACCATCACCATCTTAAGGACTCACATAACAGAGAACAAGTTTGGACTCATCAAAAAACCTGGTTGAGACCAAACAAAAAAAAAAAAAAAAGATTTAAGCATTTGTGTAAAACTTTGGTTATTCATTCATGTGCTCAACTGTGTGTTACACAACTATATACTGAGTGTTATTCAGGATTTAGAACCAGAATGCTAGGTTTCAAATCCCATGTTTGCCATTTTCTAGCTATTTAAACTTGGGCAAGTTAAATTATTTATAGGGGGTGGGCTTCTATTATGAAGCTAAGTCGCTTCAGTCATGTCCAACTCTGTGCAACCCCATGGAATGTAGCCTGCTGGGCTCCTCTGTCCATGGGATTCTCCAGTCAAGACTACTTGAGTGGTTTGCCATAGCTTTTTCCAAGGGATCTTCCTGACCCAGGGATCAAACCTGCGTCTCTTACATTGCCTGCATTGGCAGACAGTTTCTTTACCACTAGCACCACCTGGGAAGCCCTTCATCTTAAAAACTCTCAGTTATTGCGTAAAAATGTATTTGTAATACATGCAGATAATTACCACTCAGTAAATGTTAATCATCATTAACAATTTTATTACAAGACAGGCACTATGGACTTATCACTGAGGAAGGCTTTCTTATCTCCCCTTGGTATTCTTTGGAACTCAGCATTCAAATGGGCATATCTTTCCTTTGCTCCTTTGCATTTCACTTCTCTTCTCTTCTCAGCTATTTGTAAGGCTTCTTCAGACAACCATTTTGCCTTTTTGCAATTATTTATCTTGGGGATTGTCTTGATCACTGCCTCGTGTACAATGTCATGAACCCCTATCCATGGTTCTTCAGGCACTCTATCAGATCTAATCCCTTGAATCGATTTCTCACTTCCACTGTATAATCATAAGAGATTTGATTTAGGTCATGCCTGGATGGTCTAGTGATTTTCCCTACTTTCTTCAAGTTAAGTCTGAATTTTGCGATAAGGAATTCATGATGTGAACAACAGACAACTGCCAGTCTTACTTTTGCTAACTGTATAGAGCTTCTCCATCTTTGGCTGCAAAGAATATAATCAATCTGATTTCAGTGTTGACCATCTGGAGATGTCCATGTATAGAGTCTTCTCTTGTGTTGTTGGAAGAGGATGTTTGCTATATCCAGTTTTAACTTTGGCAAAACTCTGTTAGCCTTTGACCTGCTTCATTTTGTACTCCAATGCCAAATTTGCCTGTTACTCCAGGTATCTCTTGACTTCCTACTTCAGCATTCCAGTCCCCTATAATGAAAAGGACATCTTTTTTGGGTGTTAGGTCTAGAATGTGTTGTAGGTCTTCATAGAACCATTCAGTTTCTTCAGCATTGCCAGTTGAGGCACAGACTTGGTTTACTGTGATATTGAATGGTTTGCCTTGGGAACAAACAGAGATCATTCTGCCATATCCTGCTTGACCACTTCCAATTTACTTTGATTCATGGACTTAACATTCCAGGTTCCTAGGACATATTGTTCTTTGAAACATTGGACTTTACTTCCATCAACTGTCACATCCACAATTGAGTGTTGTTTTGCTTTGGCTCCATATCCTCTTTTTTTTCTGGAGTTATTTCTCTACTCTTTTCCAGTAGCATATTGTAGCATATTCCTCAGTGATCAATGTAAAGAAATAGAGGAAAATAATAGAATGGGAAAAACTAGAGGTCTCTTGAAGAAAATTACAGATAACAAAGGAATATTTCATGCAAAGATGGGCTCAATAATGGACAGAAATGATATCGACCTAACAGAAGCAGATGATATTATGAATAGGTGGCAAAAATACACAGAAGAATTATATAAGAAACATCCTCATGACCCAGATAATCATGATGGTGTGATCACTTGCCTATAGCCAGACATCCTGGAAGGCGAAGTCAAGTGGGCCTAGGAATCATCACTATGAACAAAGCTAGTGGAGGTGATGGAATTCCAGTTGATATATTTCAAATCCTAAAAAATGATGCTGTGAAAGTGCTGCACTCATTATGCCAGGATCTTGGAAAACTCAGCACTGGCCACAGAACTGGAAGTGGTCAGTTTTCATTCCAATCCCAATGAAAGGCAATGCCAAAGAATGTTCAAACTGCCACACAGTTGCACTCATCTCACACGCTAGTAAAGTAATCCTCAAAATTCTCCAAGCCAGGCTTCAGCAATACATGAACCGTAAACTTCCAAATATTCAAGTTAGATTTAGAAAAGGCAGGGGAACCAGAGATCAAATTGGCGACATCTATTGGATCATAGAAAAAGCAAGAGAGTTCCAGAAAAACATCTACTTCTGCTTTATTCACTACATCACAATCTTTGACTGTCTGGATTGCAACAAACTGTGGAAAGTTCTGAAAGAGATGGGAATACCAGACCACCTGACCTGCCTCCTGAGAAATCTGTATGAATGTCAAGCAGCAACAGTTAAACCTGGACATGGAACAACAGACTGGTTTCAAATTGGGAAAGGAGTCTGTCAAGGTTGTATATAGTCACCCTGCTTATTTAACTTATATGCAGAGTACATCATGAGAAATACTGGGCTGGATGAGGCACAAGCTGGAATCAAAATTGCTGGGAGAAATATCAATAACCTCAGATACGCAGATGATACCATCCTTATGGCAGAAAGCTAAGAAGAGCTAAGAGCCTCTTGATGAAAATGAAAGAGGAGAGTGAAAAAGCTGGCTTAAAGCTCAATATTCAAAAAAGTAAGATTATGGCATCTGGTCCCATCACTTCATGGGAAATAGATTGGGAAACAATGGAAACATAAGAGACTTTCTTTTTTTGGGGGGGCCTCCAAAATCACTGCAGATGGTGACTGCATCCATGAAATTAAAAGACCCTTACTCCTTGGAATAAAAGCTATGACCAACCTAGACAGTATATTAAAAAACAGAGACTTTACTTTCCCAACAAAGGTCCATCTAGTCAAAGCTATGGTTTTTCCAGTAGTCAAGTATCGATGGGAGAGTTGGACTATAACAAAAACTGAACACTGATGAATTGATGCCTTTAACTGGAGAAGACTGTTGAGAGTCCCTTGGACTGCAAGAAGATCCAACCAGTCCATCCTAAAGGACATCAGTCCTGAACATGCATTGGAGGGACTGATGCTGAATCTGAAACTCCAATACTATGGTCACCCTCATGCTGTGAAAGATTGAAGGCAGGAGGACAAGTGGACAACAGAGGATGAGATGGTTGTATTGCATCACTGACTCAATGGAATGAGTTTGAGCAAACTCCAAGAGTTAGTGATGGACAGGAAAGCTTGGCATGCTGCAGTCCAGTAGGTTGCAGAGTTGGACCCAATTGAGCAACTGAACTGAACTGAGGTACTGTGGATATACAAATGGAAATAAAATATTTGGTTTCAAGTAGAACCCAACAGAGATGCAAATTATGGAATTTAAAAGGGTAGAAATGGAATCAATCTAAATATATTGAGATGCATATAGATAGGTATTGATGGTATACATATCTAAGATATGCATAAAATGATACATACCTAAGGAGGTTACAAAACAAAAAATAAATGTTATTGTTAAGGTCTGGGAAAGTTTCAGATGAAGCTTGAGCAATTTTTGAAGTCACTGGTGAACAGGAAGGGAACAGTATTTGAGGCTGAATGAGCATCTTATGCCAAGTCCTTTGAGGTAGTTGAATAGAATCAAGGACAGTTAGAGGACAGGTCTGATTGGAAGCATAATGGGTGAAATTGGGGAAGGAAAGAAATGAAGACAGAAGGGTTGCTGCAGGTGTGCAAAGGACAGTTACTTGTGTTCTTGAAAGATGTTAAGCAGAACAGTGATACAATTTAGTTTGCTTCTGAGGAAATAGCGGTGGTACCTCTAGTGGGTGTAGATGTGAAAAGACAAGTAGTAAATAGATCTGTTGGGTGAATTTTGTGATGATCTAGGTGAGAAAAGTTGCTGACCTGTACTGAAGGAAGTAGTGACAAGAGGGAATAAGTAGATGTAGTTTTATGAAGTAGAATCTAATCCAGAAATCATGAAGAGAGATGAGAGTGAACTGAGTTGGCAATGACACACAAAAGTGTGGCCTAATACTCCTAGGAAAGCATTTTTTTGAGTAAAATGTTAAATATGCTTTTTGTTAGGTTGAGTCTCAGTTACTTGGTCTTTTATACATTTCAGTTCAGTTCAGTCACTCAGTCATGTCCGACTCTTTGCAACCCCATGAACCACAGCACACCAGACCTCCTTGTCCATCACCAACCCCCAGAGTTCACCCAAACCCATGTCCATTGATTCGGTGATGCCATCCAACCATCTCATCCTCTGTCATCCCATTCTTCTCCTGCCCTCAATCTTTCCCAACATCAGGGTCCTTTCAAATGAGTCAGCTCTTCACATTGGGTGGCCAAAGTATTGGAGTTTCAGCATCAGTCCTTCCAGTGATTATTCAGGACTGATTTCCTTTAGGATAGACTAGTTGGATCTCCTTGCAGTCCAAGGGACTCTCAATTGTCTTCTCCAACACCACAGTTCAAAAGCACCAATTCTTTGGCACTCAGCTTTCTTTATAGTCCAACACTCACATCCATACATCATTACTGGAAAAACCATAGCCATGACTGTACAGACCTTTGTTGACAAAGTAATGTCTCTGCTTTTTAATATGCTGTCTAGGTTGGTCATAACTTTCCTCCTAAGGAGTAAGTGTCTTTTAATTTCATGGCTTCAATCACCATCTGCAGTGATTTTGGAGCCCAGAAAAATAAAAGTCAGCCACTGTTTCCCCATCTATTTGCCATGACGTGATGGGACTGGATGCCATGATCTTAGTTTTCTGAATGTTGAGATTTAAGCCAACTTTTTCACTCTCCTCTTTCACTTTCATCAAGAGGCTCTTTAGTTCTTCTTTACTTTTTGCCATAATGGTGGTATCATCTGCATACCTAAGGTTACTGATATTTCTCCTGGCAATCTTGATTCCAGCTCTGTCTTCTTTTTATCCATTTAGATACACACTTAATATCTCCTTCCACACACCTCTGAATCAGAGAATCATTCTGGGAGTTATCATCTTAAAATGGTAACCATTGATATGAATGAGATTATTTAGGGTGCATAATGGCCAGGGAGGTATAGAAAACCCAGAGAGAGAGGTGATGCAAGAGCAAAGAGAAAGATCATGAAAGTGGGTGTTAAAAACCAGCTATTGATAGAAATTCTTAAAAATTCCCCTTCTTCTAGAAAATTAAAAAAGCATTAGTGATGTTGCAAGCAGTGTGCCATTGAAATGTTGCTGACAGACCCACATAGCACTGTGCACATTAGAAATTTTTTTGAAATTGCCAAATAGTTAACAATATAAAATAACTTTTTCAAATAGCATGTGTGGTTTGACCCTATGTCTGTTAAAGTATTTACTTATGCACACAGGCAGAAATATATGATTTTTGTATGTGAATGTTAAGAATTCCAAATCTTTCGATTCTGGCTTCTGGGCTGGTGCACTGGGATGACCCAGAGGGATGGGATGGGGAGGGAGGTGGGAGCGGGGTTCAGGATGGGGAACACATGTACACTCATGGCGGATTCAAGTCAATGTATGACAAAGCCAATACAATATTGTAAAGTAAAATTAATTAATTTACAAAACTAAAAAAAAAAGAATGCAGTCACACACACACAAAAATCCAATTCTTGGTGGTGCTAATTACAATTTTCTTTGAGTTTTTCTGAGTTTTTTTTTTTTTTTAACAATACATATGCTTAAAAAAAGAAATTAAGAAATATTATTTAATGACTATTAAAAACAAGAGGAAAAAGTAGAAGTAAACACACACCTAAAGTTCCAGGAGTTTTACAAGATAATGGATGTATAATTGTGCATAAGCATTCTTATCTTGAAGGGGTGATTAATAAGATGAACTCATTAATAGGGTTAGATTATCTTTAAACAATTTGAGATTTCTGTCTTGGAAATGTGAAAAACATTGCTTTAAAATAGTGTTCTAAATGTCCTATAAGAGACTATGGACAATGTTTATGTGTTTCTATTTCATGAATGAATTTTAAATTATCTGTTTCTGTATTTAGCCTGAAAGCACTTTTTTTTTTTTCCTGATATTTACTCACTGAGAAGAGGCAGTCACAAAACTCCAAATATTTTGTGGTAATAACCTGGCTACTTACTGTCACCCATATTACAACCAAGCTCTGGAAATATAAAGCTTTTAATATGAGGTCCCATCACTTCATGGCAAATAGATGGTGAAACAGTGGCTGACTTTATTTTTCTGGCTCCAAAATTACTTCAGATGGTGATTGCAGCCATGAAATTGAAAGACGCTTACTCCTTGAAAGGAAAGTTATGACCAACCTAGACAGCATATTAAAAAGCAGAGACATTACTTTGCCAACATAGTCCATCTAGTCAAGGCTATGGTTTTTCCAGTGGTCATGTATGAATGTGAGCGTTGGACTATAAAGAAAGCTGAGTGCCAAAGAATTGATGCTTTTGAACTGTGGTGTTGGAGAAGACTCTTGAGAGTCCCTTGGACTGCAAGTAGATCCAACCAGTCCATCCTAAAGATCAGTTCTGGGTGTTCATTGGAAGGACTGATATTGAAGCTGAAACTCCAATACTTTAGCTACCTAATGCAAAGAACTGACTCATTTGAAAAGACCCTGATGTTGGGAAAGATTGGGGGCAGGAGGAGAAGGGGACGATGGAGGATGAGATGGTTGGATGGCATCACCGACTTGACGGACATGGGTTTGGACGGGCTCCGGGAGTTGGTGATGGACATGGAGGCCTGGCATGTTGCGATTCATGGGGTCACAAAGAGTTGGACACAACTGAGCAACTGAACTGAACTGAATATGAAATAATTATATCATAGATTTCTTAATGAAACTGTGTGCTATTAACAAGGTGGTACAGACAATATTTAAAGTATTGATACTTATTATATTAAGTAGTTCGCTAATAAATTATTACATTAATTAGCTGGTTGAATAAGATCATGCCAGTAAGAAATAAGTAATATTCCTGTTTTCCACATAAAAACATTGATGTGTTCTCAAGATCATAGACCCAGAATTGCTAGTTTTAGTATTTGAACTTTGTCATCAGAATCTACTTTCATATGCATTACTATCAAAGCATCATTCTTTTCTCCTATATTTTAAACATTATATCCAGTTACTGGATGAAAGTAGAATTCCTCTTCTATGTGTTTCTTTGAGATTGTGTTTATATAATTATAATTGCTATTATACAACTGCTAATCTCTTTTCAGTTGCTTCTTCTTAGACATTCGCATGTAGTTTTTGCATCTCTAATTCCAATTCATCACAGTTGCTTTTCAGAAGCAGCAGGTGAATTTGAAGTGAGGATAATACCTAATAGTAAGTGAATATGTATGTTATGTATAAATATTCATATAAACCTTTTGATTTGTTATTGTTCTTCAACTACCACTTGCTGTCATTTTAACAGCATTTCAATTTGTTAAGCTTCCCTAGAGGCAGGTCAAACAGCAGCATTTAATTTATCTATACAAGTGTGTAACTCTAAGGATTTATGTCCTCTGTTTTTATAAAATGTAATGATTGTTTATTCATTTAATAATAAACAGCAGGGTCTTTAGTGCTACAGAAAAAAAGGCAAATGAATTGGGAATATTTTATATGTTTAATGGGCTTCTGAGGTGGTGCAGTGGTAAAGAATTCACCTGCGAACAAAATTTATTTTCCCATTGATTTCCAAATTAAAAGTTTACCAAGTTAAAATTTAAAAAAAAAAAAGGCAGTGGAACAGACAGAGCAGATTTCAAGAGCCTGCTGAAGTAATTAAGCATGAGACATTGGATGGCAAAAGATAACATGAGAAAATTAACAAGATATCTATGCTTCAAGAGTTGGAACATTATGGGAGTGGTCCAGATTGAGTATCTGCAGAGTGTTAGCAGGAAAATAGTCCAAGTTGTGCAAGGGAGAACCCAGTAATAGGGCTAAGAGTAGCAAAAGGAGATCCATATCTCAGAAATCTTAGGAGATAGGATGATAGTAACAGATGAAGTAACTACAACAATATATCTTGCTTTTTTATATGTCCTTGTTTTGATTGACTCATTTAATGATCCAGGTGAGCACTGCCTGTGTGTGTACATTCAATTGCTTCAGTCGTGTCCAACTCTTCGCAAGCCCATGGACTGTAGCCCACCAGACTTTCCTCTGTTCATGGGATATTCCAGGCAAAAACACTGGAATGGGTTTCCATGCCCTCCTCCAGGGGATCTTCTGACTCAGAGGTTGAACTTGCATCTCCTGTATTGCAGGCAAATTCTTTATCCACTGAGTCCAAACACTGCCCATGAGGCATCTTTAATAAAAGCAGTTAAGTAACTCTTGACAAATATGCTGGTAAAGAGGCAGCACATTGTGGATATTTATGTGCATTTGTTGCTCAGAAACATGTCAATATGATAATCGATGAAGTTTTGTCACTTACAATCAGATAGTCAGTAATATAAACCCATTTGGATTTATTTGCCTTTAGTTCATCATTTTAATAAAAATAATGTTTAATTTTCACTAAAAAGAAATGTTACGTTAAAGTGTATTAGTTACATGAGAGCTCTCATCTAACTTATATTTGGTTACATGTTCATTACTTGTATCTAGATCATAACTTGTATCATAACTTAGGTGTCTAGATCTAATCTTTTAAAATATGTTCTTATATATATATATTTTTAATTCAAAAACAAGAAGAAAGAACAATAGTTTAATTAAACTACCTGAGATTATTAAGAACCTCACAAGGTCAGTCTTAGTTTTATTTGTGGAGGCCCCTGGTAGAAAACAAATAGATGCTAGTTAATACTTGATATGTGTCCATTTAATATATCTTCATATATAATAAAAACACTCCTTATACAAAGTTACATTTTCAAAAATATACCACACTTATTAATTCCATGAATACCTAAATTAGAATGTACATATGTGAAAGTCGTTCAGTCATGTCTGATTCTTTGTGACCTCATGGACTGTTGTCTGACAGACAACTCCATCCATGGAATTTTCTAGCAAGAATACTAGAGTAGGTTGCCATTTCCTTCTCCAGGGGATCTTCCCCACCCAGGGATCGAACCAATGTCTCCTGTGTTGCAGGCAGATTCTTTACTGCCTGAGACACCAGTTCGGTTCAGTTCAATTCAGTCGCTCAGTTGTGTCCGACTCTTTGAGACCCCATGAATCGCAGCACACCAGGCCTCCCTGTCCATCACCAACTCCCGGACTTCATTCAGACTCACATCCATCGAGTCAGTGATGCCATACAGCCATCTCATCCTCTGTTGTCCCCTTCTCCTCCTGCCCCCAATCCCTCCCAGCATCAGAGTCTTTTCCAATGAGTCAGCTCTTTGCCTGATGTGGCCAAAGTACTGGAGTTTCAGCTTTAGCATCATTCCTTCCAAAGAAATCCCAGGGCTGCCCAGGGAAGCCCTAAATTAGAATAAATGAGTATAAAGCAAGAAATGTCTTTATTGTTCCTGTGGTCAGAATTCAGTTTTAAAATGGAAATAGCTGTGTCCCCAAAATGTGAAGTCACTTGCCCTAAATAATAATTCCAGGATCTTCTCACAGCATTCTTCTCTCTAATACAGAAGACTTTAGAATATCTTTAATGATGGCCTTGTGAGAGCCCACATCTACATATTTTAAGTGCTGTAGTTAAGAAGGACACAGTATTTGGGAGCGATGAATTTATGATATCCAATGACCATTGTTATTTGGAGAATAAGCTAAAATATTTCTACTGGAAAGAAGCAAATAACAGAAAATCACTAGACTGCTATTATTTTAACTTTCTTATCTGACCTGGGATATTGGACATAACAGGTTCCGTTTTGTTTCTTTCTTTATTTATTTTCAAATGAAATGTACTTCTCCTCCACATAGAAGTCAATCTGTGAGATGTTTTATGAAATAAATATTAATGCTCAGACAGATAAAACTCAATTTTTCAGTAGGATTCCAATCACTAAAGGATGATTTAGACTTGACTCTGCTTGAGGGCAGTTTGATGCATGTGGAGAGAGTTTTCATGATAAACAAAGATAGGGATAGGAGTAGGCAGTCAGCCAAAGAATTTTTGACAGTTTTGAAATTTCTGATCCAGAATACCTAACATCAGTTCTGCTCTTTGGAATACTTGGTTGGTCTATTTTAACAAATACACTAAATGTTTGTAGGCACCTATCGTGTGACACGCATGATCAACACTTGGGAAAGAGCAGTGGCTGGAAAAAGTCTTACGGACTTGCATTTTATGAGGCCACAAACGCTACTATGCAAGATTACAATAGCATTATGGTGAAAAAAGTAAAGTGAATGCTTTACTTTTAGTAAAGTAAATTTCACTTAACTTTAAAGTGAAATTCAGTTTCACAGGCAACATGAATTGGAAATGTTGATAGTGTGATTAGGGTGATGTTTTACTTTAGTTCACTCACATTCTCCATCACTAGAATAATACTTGGCACATGGTTGACACTTAAATTTTTGTTAAGTGTGTTAACCTAAAACAATAAATCAACCAGCTATTTTTCCAACAGAACTGGCTTAATCAGGAGCAGCAAATTGCAATTTGGGACATACAGCAAAACTATAGTCTGATAAGGTAAAGGAGAAAATTTCTTTTACAGAGAAAAAGGGGGAGTTTAGGAGGTACTGCTGTAAACCGAACATCCATTGGAGGAAACTTGAGAGTTTGAAGTATGGTAGCTTTTCATTGTGCTTCCCAGGTGGCGCTAGTCGTAAAGAACACATCTGCCAGTGCAAGAGACTTAAGAGACACGGGTTAGATCCCTCTGTCAGGAAAATTCCCTGGAGGAGGAAATGCCAACCCATTCCAGTGTTCTTGCTTGGATAATGCCACGGACAGAGGAAACTGGAAGGCTATAGTCCTTAGGGACTCAAAGAGTCAGATAAGACTGCAGCTTTCCATTGGCAGAGTTATGACAGTCTCTCGTGGCTGAGCTGTTGAGGGCCAAGGAGAAAATAATTTTTCCTCCTGCTGGCTGAGCTGTTGAAGGACAAGAAGAAAATAAGTTTTGCTACTGCTGGCAATAGTAGAGAGGAGTGTCACTTTCTGTCAGAAATGCAGTCTCTTTTGGGATCTGTGTTGATGTTGAGAGGTACCTGCACAAGAGTATCACTTTCTGGCCTCTTGACTCCCTTTTAGTCAGATTTTCTTCTATTAATTTTCACAAGTGAATACATGAATGACCATTGGGTTGAGATAGCCTATTGTCACATTGCTGTCACACACACACAGAGACCATGATCTTATCTGACAATGAAAACAGGTTAAGGCAGGAAGAACTAACTAAGAAACTGGAAACTGGTTCTAAAGCCAGGTATGTCTTGCTGTTGTTCATTTGCTAATTTATGTTTGATTGTTTGCCACTCCATGGACTGTAGCATGCCAGGCTCCCTTGTCGTTCACTGTCTCCCGGAGTTTGCTCAAATTCATGTCCACTGAGTAGGTGATGCTTTCTAACCATTTGATCCTCTGCTAATCTGTTCTCCTCCTGTGCTCAATCTTTCCCAGCATCAGGGTCTTTTCCAGTGAGTTGGCTCTTCACATCAGGTGACCAAAGTACTGGAACTTCAGCTTCAGCAACAGTCCTTCCAGTGAATATTCAGGACTGATTTCCTTTTGGATTGACTAGTTTTTCTCCTTGCAGTCCAAGGGGCTTTCAGGAGTCTTCTCCAGTACCACAATTTGAAAGCATCAATTTTTTGGCTTTAGCCTTCTTTATGGTCCAGTTCTCATATCCACACATGGTGAATGGGAAAACCATAGCTTTGGCTATACAGGTCTTTGTTGGCAAAGTGATGTCTCTGCTTTCTAATATACTGCCTAGGTTTGTCATAGCTTTCCTTCCAAGGAGCAAGTGTCTTTTAGTTTAATGGTTGGAGTCACCATCCACAGTGATTTTGGAGGTGTATCTTCAAACAATTTAATCTCTTAGAGATTCTTGTTATTATAAATGCATGAATTAATTTTAGTTTGCTTTCTTCTTTAACCAATTCAGGTGGTTTATACTGCTGAATGAGTCCTAACTAAAACGGGATGTATTTATTCTTAAAAATACCACTTTCCTTTTAGGTGGGCATTAGCAGTTTATAGGGTATTTTATAAACCTGATAAGTCTTTAAATTGAAGGAAAAAATCCTCCTATTGCATTTTTTCAGAGAATACTTCTTACAGACATAATTAGATAGACAGAGCTCATTTACCTTAACTAGTAAAAACTACTCTTTCGTTGTTAAAAAAAATCTTTTTGATATCTAGAATTTCCATAAACATTGTTAAGAGACAGATGGACAATTTTTCTTGTTTTTTCTTTTTTTTTTGGAAGTCACAGTTGTAAGATGAATATAAGATTCCAATTCTTATATTGACAGAAATTCTTGTGCTATTTATTCATAACCAGAAGAGTTTTTAATGGGGCCGTTAGAAATTTTAAATCTTTGGCAGTAAAATGGAAAATAAAATACTTAGCAGAAAAAAGACTCATTTCTTTCAGTTACATATATAATTTAAAGATATATATACTTACATCAAGTCATATCAGGTATGTAAAATTGGTTATTTTTAAAGCAGTAGAACATGTCAAGTTTTTTAAATTTAAGTTAGCAAATGAAAGTGAAAGCAGACACTGAAAAAGTTGGCTTAAAGCTCAACATTCAGAAAACAAAGATCATGGCATCCGGTCCCATCACTTCATGGGAAATAGATGGGGAAACAGTGGAAACAGTCTCAGACTTTATTTTTTGGGGCTCCAAAATCACTGCAGATGGTGACTGCAGCCATGAAATTAAAAGACACTTACTCCTTGGAAGAAAAGTTATGAGCAACCTAGATAGTATATTCAAAAGCAGAGACATTACTTTGCCAACTAAGGTCCGTCTAGTCAAGGCTATGGTTTTTCCAGTGATCATGTATGCATGTGAGAGTTGGACTGTGAAGAAGGCTGAGCGCCCAAGAATTGATGCTTTTAAACTGTGGTGTTGGAGAAGACTCTTGAGAGTCCCTTGCACTGCAAGGAGATCCAACCAGTCCATTCTGAAGATCAACCCTGGGATTTCTTTGGAAGGAATGATGGTGAAGCTGAAGCTCCAGTATTTTGGCCACCTCGTGTGAAGAGTTGACTCATTGGAAAAGACTCTGATGCTGGGAGGTATTGGGGGCAGGAGGAGAAGGGGACGACGGAGGATGAGATGGCTGGTTGGCATCACTGACTCCATGAATGCGAGTCTGAGTGAACTCCGGGAGTTGGTGATGGACAGGGAGGCCTGGCGTGCTGCGATTCATGGGGTTGCAAAGAGTCGGACACGACTGAGCGACTGAACTGAACTGAACACCTCTTTTTATTTTTGCAATAAAGTTCAAATTCCTTGATAACTCAGAATGCCTTTTATTTCCTTAGAAATATAAATTGAGTTTTAGTCAATGAAAAAAATTATAGAAATAATTTACATTGATAGATTTTTCAGATTCTGAGAGCTTTATATAATTTAGCAAAATAAAAAAGGACATATTACTACGCACTTACCAAAATTTTGAATCTCAGTAATAAGGCAGTTCTTTAAGTTAAAACATTAAAGTTATCACAAATATATATTTCACCATCAATAAAAAGATAGTGTAACTAAATGTCAAATCAAGTGTAAAGATAGTCACTCAAGCATGATGTATTATTTAGAATTGGAGAAAATTTTTTAGAGTCTGTGGAAAGACAACGAAAAAAGCATACTGGTTTAAAATAGAAAAACAACAAAAGGCAGTATAAACTAAGCCTAAGAATTGAAAATGTGGAAGGCCAGGAAACTGTAGGTGTAAGAAAATCAGGACAGCTAATCATCTCCTGAGTGGAAATACTTATAATTTATACTCCCTAGGAAAATACAGCCTCCCTGCAACATGACATTCACAACCGCAGTGTGCAGCTCTCCTCCTACCCATAGGCTAGTTCCCCACCCCCACCCTGAGATAGTGTACTTATGGGTCTTTAAGATTACGTTCTTTCTTCAAAATCTACAGGCTCTAATTATCCCAGTCATGGGGAAATTTTTCCATTGTCCCCTTCTCTTGATTTAAATTCTAGGAATCTGTGACATTAAAAATACGTTGTTTCTCCTTTTATCTTGTAATGTTGTGTCTTCCTGAAATATATGCTATGGGGTCCACCCTATTATGTATCTTATTAATTTTCCCAGGCAGCCAAATGTTGACAACAAGGAGAGTGTGATGTTTAAATTCTAGTGGCTTACTTTGTAATAAGACCAAATGTACAGGATAGAGGGGAATGTTGTTCAGTCTTTAATTAAATTCAGCCAGGGAATAAAGATGCACCGGTGTAGGGTCTGTCCACCCCTTAAACACATGCTCAGATCTCCTCTCAACAGATCTGACTGCAGTGAGATACCTATAGTAGCCTTTAGCTACATTACTATACTTTCATATCTATAATGTCATTTCCTCTAAGGTCTTATTTCCTTTAGGATCTTCATTTTGCATGTTTTGAGGCTTGCCTTATGGGAAAGCTTTGCTCAGAGACTGCCTATCAGTCTGGTCAAGACTTTCTCAGGAATTATCTGGTAACCTTCTTTTTAAGCCAATTCTTTCTCTCTCTCTTTCCACAGATGTCAAACCTACATTGTGGTCTGTAGCCTCTCCTCAGCTATTGTCTTCTCTCTCTCCCCCATTATCTTTTGTAGCCATTGTTTTTCAAACAGTCTCTTTAAATCTATCTCTTCTTGGCATCTACTTCTCTGGGAACCAAACTGTCACAGGAGAACAAGCTAAGTTCTCATCTGAAATAATAGGAAATACAAGATAAGTGAATGATATCTATTAAGTCCTAAAATATCCAATGAAATATTATTTAAAAATTAAGAAAAATGGGCTTTTACAGATTAAAAACATAATACACTATCAGAAGCTGAGAAACCACGCAAGAGGAAATCCTAAAGGGATATCTCTTAGGTAGAAGGAAGATGATACTAATAGGATGCTCAAATGTACAAGGACTGAAAAGTATTATAAGCTATAAATATGGTAAAAGGTATTGAAAATATTTTTTAAATATTTTGTCTTAATTTCTTTAAGAGAATCAAATTTTAAAAAGCACAGAAATCATTAAATAGAAAACACACTGGAAACTATTAAAAGTAGAAGTTAGTTCTTTGAAAAATTAACACAATTGTTAAACTTCTAGCAAATCTGATCAAGAGGAATAAAATATCAAATAGCAGTGCCACAGGGATATTAATACAGATTATATGAGTATTAAACTAACAAGGAGAAAT
Organism: Ovis aries; assembly: GCF_016772045.2. NCBI lineage: Eukaryota > Metazoa > Chordata > Mammalia > Artiodactyla > Bovidae > Ovis > Ovis aries. Next base: position 63,381,037 of record NC_056062.1, on the reverse strand, counting down.
TATCATTTAATGTGTACTAATAAACTTAAAGATTCACATGAAATAGGCAAATTGCTTGAAATGAAAAGTTTTCAGAATTTGTAAAAGAAAATAGAATATCTGAATGGTCTCAAATATATGTATTTTTAGTGAGATGTAGTTGATTATGTGTTCTGCTGTGTAGCAAAGTGATTCAGGTATATATCAGATTCTTTTGTCAGGTTCTTTTTATTATATTTGCTACAAAATATTGACTGTGGTTTCTTGTTCTATCCAATAGGATCTTACTGGCTGTTTATCTGTTTTATACATAGATATATTTCCTAATCCCCAAATCTTAGTGGATCCCTCATCACCGTTTCCACTCTGGTAACTGTAAATATGTTTTCTATGTAAGTGAGTCTGTTTTGTAAATAAGTTCATTTGCATCAGTGTTTAGATTCTACATAAAAGTGGTATCATATAATATTTGCCTTTGACTTCACTTAGTATGACAGTCTTTAAATGCAACAATGTTGCTATAAATGGAATTTTTTTTTTCACTTTTTATGGCTGAGAAGTATTCCATGGTATATATGTACCACTTCGTCCGTATCCATTCTTCTGTCAATGGACACTTAGATTGTTTCCACTTCTTGGCTATTTTGAATAACGCTTCTGTGGACTTTGGGGTATATGTGTCCTTTTGAATTAGAGTTTTCATCACTTCCAGACATATGCCCAGGAGTGGGATTGCTGGATTATGTGGTAACTCTATTTTTAGTTAGTTTTTATTTTATTTTATTTTTAAGGAACCTCCATACTGTTCTCCATAGTGGCTGCACCAGTTTACATTCCTACCGACGTGTTCTCCACACCGTCTCTAGCGTGTTTATTTGTAGACGTTTTGATGATGGCCATTATGAGGTGGTACCTCATTGTAGTTTTGATTTACGTTTCTCTAATAATTAGCAATCCTGAGGATCTTTTCAGGTGCCTATTGGCCATTAGTATATTTTCTTTGGAGAGCTGTCTGTTTAAGTCTCCTGCCCAGTTTTTTTTTTTTTTTAATTGTGTTGTATGAGCTATTGTATATTTTGTAAATTAAGTTCTTATTGGTTGCATAGCTTGCATATATTTTCTCCCAGTCTGTAGGTTGTTTTAATTTTGTTTGTGGTTACCTTTGCTATGCAAAAGCTTAAAAGTTTGATTAGGTCCCATAAATGGCAACCCACTCCAACGTTCTTGCCTGGAGAATCCCAGGGACGGGGGAGCCTGGTGGGCTGCCATCCATGGGGTCGCACAGAGTCAGACATGACTGAAGCACCTTAGCAGCAGCAGCAGCATCTATTTATTTTTGTTTTTAATTTCTGTTTTCTTGATACTGACCTAAGAAAATTTTGGTATGACTTATGTCAGAGAATATTTTGCCCCTGTTCTCTTCTAGGAGTGTTTAGGTGTCATGTCTTCATTTAAGTCTTTAAGCCATTTTGACTTTATTTTTGTATATAGCATGAGGGTGTGTACTAAATTCATTGATTCACACATGGCTGTCCAGCTTTCTTAACAACACTTGCTAAAAAGAAGGTACTCTATTGTTCCTTCTTGCCACATTTGTCAGAAATTGACTGTGGGTGTGTGGGTTTATTTCTAATGTCTCCTGAATAGCCTTATGTCTACTGATTAAATTGCGTATATAATCAAACACCTTCACAGAAAATGTATGCCCACATTGTTTCATGGATAATTTCAATCCAACAGTACTCATCAGCATAGAGAAAAAGTCTGTAAAACAGTATTAGTCATTGAACCTAATATTACTTAAAACAGATAACATATCTTAACTGAGGTTTATTTAAATAGAGCAAAGTTGGTTGAGTTTGAAAATATGTTATGGTTATACAATAAAGAATATTATATTAAGAAATGCAGAAAAATTTCTGATAAACCCTAATTCTTAATTGTTAAAAGTCTCAGCAAACTAGGCATTGAAAGACATTTCTTTAATCTGATTTTAAAACTGATAAATCTTTTAAAAACTATAATCATACATTTAGCTAACATATGTATAGTGGTGAAATATTGAGTTATTTCTGCTAAAAGTGAGGCTAGGCCAAGATGTTCGCTCTTCATTTCCATTCAATCTTGACCTCAAAGTCCTTCCTGTTGAATGCAGAAATGATAATCAATCAGTGCAAGACGTACAGCTGTATATGAAGTAAAAATTTATTTACTCATTTATTTATTACAAAGCATAATTGACTAGCTAGGATATTTAAACGAATATTAAAAATCTACTAAAACTAATGCATATATTTAGTAACATATATATTTTACAGTGTCAACTACAAATTGGCACTTGCCAAGATCATTGCTGACAACTGAACAACAAGGGCCTCAGGTCTTTAGATAGATGTTTTAGGAACAAATTTTATGATTTCAATCATTGCATCTCCTCATATCTAGAAAAGCAATAAATCTCCTCATGGTGACATCAGATCCTCATAACTAGCAGCAAACTTTTTATAAAATGAATGCTTAATGTTATTGAACTCCCCTCTTCACCAAAATCCTATATATTGACCTTCCCCTACTACCTCTTTAGAGCAGTCTCTCAGAGCTATCTGAAGTGCTGTCTCAAGGGCTACAGTCCTCATTTTGCCCCAGATTAAACTTGCAACTCTCAAGTTGTACATCTATTTAGTCAACAATAGAAATAATTTTAATTTAACATATTGACTGTGGATGGTGGGAAATTACATTTAAATGTCATATACAATTGCGTAAAAACATAACATTAACCAAATTGGAGTAAAAACTTGGCTTTTTGCTGCAAATTACAAGAGATTGCAGAGATAATATTAAGGAAAACATAAAATAAATAGGAAGCTATACTATAATCATATTTTGGAAGTTACAATATCGTTATCAGTTCTTCCTGGATTGTAGTTTCAATACAATACCAGTAAAATTTGTAAGACATTATTGTTTTAATAGAAGTTGAAAAATTGATTCAAAAGTCAATTTCCCTTTTATGGAAGTACCTGTAATCTGTGATAGCAAACATAATCTTGAAAATGAAAAGCAAAATTTGAGGATGTATACTACCTGATTTCAAGGTCAATATAAAATCACAACAATCAACAGCATATATTAACACACTGGGATAAACAAATGAGTAAATGAGAATTTGGCCCACAAAATAAACTGACATTTCTTAATGGAGAACAAAAATTTTCTTCACATGTAAACTGAGAAAGAATAAATATATGAAAAAATATGATCTTCAACTCCCATACTACACAATACAGTAGAATTGATTTGAGGTAGCTCATGGACTTAAATGTAAAAGCTAAAACCTCTGAAAGATAACATATATGAAAAATATTTGCACCAATGGTTTTCACAGAGATGACTTCAAATGAACTCACTATGAAAAACAAAAAATATAAAATTTTGATATTCAAAGTTAAAAGCCTTCTCATTAAGACTTTTAAGTAAATTAAAAAAGTACAAATTGGGTGAAGACATTTGTAATATGTACATTTAAGGAAGAATTTATGTCCAGACTATAACATCATGCAATAAAAAAATACCGACAAATCGATAGAATTTTGCAAAAGGCTTGAAGAGTTTTTTCTTTTTTTTTCTTAATAAAAAGCATTGTTCAATTCAGTTCAGTCACTCAGTCATGTCTGACTCTTTGCGACCCCATGAGTAGCAGCATGCCAGGCCTCCCTGTCCATCAACAACACCCAGATTTACTCAAACTCAAACTCCTTTGTCCATCGAGTTGGTGATTCCATCAAGCCATCTCATCCTCTGTCGTCCCCTTCTCCTCCTGCCCTCAATCCCTCCCAGCTTCACGGTCTTTTCCAATGAGTCAACTCTTAACATGAGATGGCCAAGGTATTGGAGTTTCAGCTTTAGCATCAGTCCTTCCAGTGAACACCAGGACTGATCTTCTTTAGGATGGACTGGTTGGATCTCCTTGCAGCCCAAGGGATTCTGAAGAGTCTTCTCCAACACCAAACTTCAAAAGCATCAATTCTTCGGTACTCAGCTTTCTTCACAGTCCAACTCTCACATCCATACATGACCACTGGAAAAACCATAGCCTTGACTAGATGGACCTTTGTTGGCAAAGTAACGTCTCTGCTTTTTAATATGCTGTCTAGGTTGGTCATAACTTTCCTTCCAAGGAGTAAGCGTATTTTAATTTCATGGCTACAATCCCCATCTGCAATGATTTTGGAGCCCTCCAACATAAAGTCTGACACTGTTTCCACTGTTTCCCCATCTATTTCCCATGACGTCATGGGACTGGATGCCATGATTTTAGTATTCTGAATGTTGAGCTTTAAGTCAACCTTTTTGCTCTCCTCTTTCACTTTCATCAAGAGGCTTTTTAGTTCCTCTTCATTTTCTACTATAAGGGTGGAGTCATCCACATATCCAAGGTTATTGATAATTCTCCCAGCAATCTTGATTCCAGCTTGTGCTTCTTCCAGCACAGCATTTCTCATGATGTACTCTGCATATAAGTAAAACAAGCAGGGTGACAATATACTTCCTTGATGTACTCCTTTTCCTATTTGGAACCAGTCTTTTGTTTCATGTCCAGTTCTAACTGTTGCTTCCTGACTGCATACAGGTTTCTCCAGAGGCAACTCAGGTGGTCCGGTATTCGCATCTCTTTCAGAATTTTCCACAGTTTATTGTGATCCACACAGTCAAAGGCTTTGGCCTAGTCAATAAAGCAGAAGTAGATGTTTTTTGGAAATCTCGCTCTTTTGGTGATCCAGCAGATGTTGGCCATTTGATCTCTGGTTCCTCTGCCTTTTCTAAAACCAGCTTGAACATCTGGAAGTTCATGGTTCACATATTGCTGAAGCCTGGCTTGGAGAATTTTGAGCATTACTTTACTAGTGTCTGAGATGAGTGCAGTTGTGTAGTAGTTCGAGCATTTTTGGCATTGCCTTTCTTTGGGATTGGAATGAAAACTGACTTTTTCCAGTCCTGTGACCATGTACAACTTTCACATCATCTTTCAGGATTTGAAATAGCTCAACTGGAATTCCATCACCTCCACTAGCTTTGTTCATAGTGATGCTTTCTAAGGCTCACTTGACTTCACATTCCAGGATGTCTAGCTCTAGGTGGGTGATCACACCATTGTGAATATCTGGGTCATGATGATCTTTTTTGTACAGTTCTTCTGTGTATTCTTGCCACCTCTTCTTAACAGCTTCTGCTTCTGTTAGGTCCATACCATTTATGTCCTTTATTGAGCCCATCTTTGCATAAAATGTTCCCTTGGTATCTCTAATTTTCTTGAAAGATCTCTAGTGTTTCCCTATCTTTTTTTCCCCTCTATTTCTTTGCATTGATTGCTGAGGAAGGCTTTCTTATCTCTCCTTGCTATTCTTTGGAACTTTCCATTCAAAAGGGACTATCTTTCCTTTTCTCCTTTTTTTTTCACTTCTCTTCTTTTCACAGCTATTTGTACGGCCACCTCAGACACTAACACCCCCCCCCACACACACACAAAATGAACTTTTCATTATAGGGGACTGGAATTTAAAAGTAGGAAGTCAAGAAACACCTGGAGTAACAGGTAAATTTGGCCTTGGAGTACGGAATGAAGGAGGGCAAAGGCTAATAGAGTTTTCCCAAGAGAACGCATTGGTCATAGAAAAATACACTTTTTGCATTTCTTCTTTTCCATGGGGATGGTCTCGATTCCTGTCTTCTGTACAATTCATGAACCTCCGTGATTGTCTGTCTCAGGTGGCCTCACACGGCATGGCTTAGTTTCATTGACTTAGACAAGGCTGTGGTCCATGTGATCAGATTGGCTAATTTTCTGTGATTATGGTTTCGCTGTGTCTGCCCTGTGATGCCCTCTGGCAATACCTACTGTCTTACTTGGGTTTCTCTTCCCTTTGACGTGGGGTATCTATTCATGGCTGCTTCAGCAAAGCGCAGCCTCTGTTCCTCGCCTTGGATGAGAGGTATCACCTCACAGCCACCCCTCCTGACCTTGAAAATGGAGTAGCTCCTCTCAAAATTCAGGAAAAATTTCTCAGTGCTTATAGCTGACAGGTGAATGCAAATTGGAATCAATCATCAAAGATAATGCATTCAAATGGCCAAATTAGAAGATCAAATGTAGGCAATGAAAGTATAAATTGGTGCAACCAAATTGGAAGTGTGTATTTCTGGCAGTTTCCTATAAAGTTAAACATGAAACTACCTTATGGCATAGAATTTCTCTTCCTAGTTGTCAGTCCAACAGAAATAATGATTTCCTTATGAAAACTCTTGTACAAAAGTGTTTCTTTCATCTCTATTTAAAAGAGCCTCTGGGGAGGCAGGTGGGAGGGCAGTTCATGTTTGGGAACGCATGTACACCCATGGTGGATTCATGTCAATGTATGGCAAAACCAATACAGTATTGTAAAGTAAAATAAAGTAAAAATAAAAATTTTAAAAATCAACAAAAATAAATTCAAATTAAAAAAATAAATAAAAGAGCCTCAAATAAAAAGTATTCTGTATGTTCTAACAAAAGGATATTTAATTGTGTATATTTATATAATGGAATAATAATAATCAGAAATTAGATAGTGAAGTACTGATGACACACAAGAACATGGACTAATCTCCAAAACAACATATAGAACAAAATAAGCCATACACTCAAAATAAATAATCTAGGGTGGTAGAAAGGGGGTAGAAGATGTGGTTTCCTCTTGGTGGGGACAGTTGATTGGGAAGGAGCAATAAGTAAGTTTCTGGGTAATGAAGTGAAATTCTAAATCCTGGTTTATGTTATATTCTAAGTGCATTTGTCAAAACAGATAAGATTGCGTACTTGATATTGGTGTGTTTTATTGTGTATAGTGAAAGTGAAAGGGAAACTCACTTAGTCCTGTCGGATTCTTTGCAACCCCATGGACTCTACAGTCCATGGAATTCTCCAGGCCAGAGTACCGGAGTAGGTGCCTTTTCCTTCTCCAGAGGATCTTCTCAACCCGGGGACTGAACCCAGGTCTCCTGCATAGCAGGCAGATTCTTTACCAGCTGAGCCACAAGGGAATCATTTTGTATGAATTTACCTCAATATTAAAAAAGAATGAATACATAAAATAAGCTGATATGGATAAAAGGTACTAAACCAAAGGTTCCATAAAAAATATTTTTCCTAAAATGTGTATATCCCTCCTCATATAAACAATGTATATAGTATATCTTGATGCTTTATGTAGGCAGAGTCATCTTAGAGCCATAGAGCTTTAACTTCTATGTTCTTTAGTTTATGTCTGAATATACTTGTGAATCTCCAGCTATAAAACACAACGAGATGATTCATGTACAGATTAGGATTAAGGGTAAACATGATACAGTTGATCTTGCACTACTATAGTGACTTAGTCTCAATGTACACTGGAATATACCTTACTTGGATTATTGTAATAGACATTAAGGAGCACTTTTCAATGAAAGAGTTCATGACACCAAAGTTATTTTATGGGCCAATGCTAGATGCTTCACATTCATCAATTACCTCTCTCTTCACAACAACCCAATAATTTGAAAGGTACAAGTATTGTTATTTTCAGCAAATTAAAACTGAACTTAAAACTTCATTTTACATTGTTAGCAATAAAGTATCTATATTTGCTAGCATTTCCAATCAATTTAGTAAATCACTTGAGCTCCTGAAATTGACAAATATCTTAAGCAAGTTTCAATGTTTTCAATAGTAAAGACTCTGAAGCTTGTCTTGACTGACAGTGGGAGAGTCATGACTATTCACTGATGTTAAAATACAAATAACAAGCAAACAAACAAACAAAAAAATTGAACCTGTTTTGAGTTTGTAGTGACAATGGATTTCTCTTGGACATAAGAAGCCAGGCATTTCCCTATAAGAGATTACATTTTTATCCGGAAATTGAAATATCAACAGCAGTTTTAAGTAAATGTCTAGTTGTTTCACATGGCATATTCTTCTAACATATAAGATTGAATATTGAAATTTCAGAAACACAACAAATATCTCAACTCTAGTAAAACTGGGAAAATGTAATTTACATTGTACACAATTTAAGAAGTAGAAAATATCAGTTCAGTCACTCAGTCGTGTCCGACTCTTTGCGACCCCATGAATCGCAGCACGCCAAGCCTCCCTGTCCATCACCAACTCCCGGAGTTCACTCAGACTCGCATTCATCGAGTCAGTGATGCCATCCAGCCATCTCATCCTCAGTTGTCCCCTTCTCCTCCTGCCCCCAATGCCTCCCAGCATCAAAGCCTTTTCCAATGAGTCAACTCTTTGCATGAGGTGGCCAAAGTACTGGAATTTGAGCTTTAGCATCATTCCTTCCAAAGAAATCCTGGGGTTGATCTCCTTGCAGTCCAAGGGACTCTCAAGAGTCTTCTCCAACACCACAGTTCAAAAGCATCAATTCTTGGGTGCTCAGCCTTCTTCACAGTCCAACTTTCACATCCATACATGACTACTGGAAAAACCATAGCCTTGACTAGGCAGACCTTAGTCAGCAAAGTAATGTCTCTGCTTTTGAATATACTATCTAGGTTGCTCATAACTTTTCTTCCAAGGAGTAAGTGTCTTTTAATTTCATGGCTGCAGTCACCATCTGCAGTGATTTTGGAGGCCCCCAAAATAAAGTCTGACACTGTTTCCACTGTTTCTCCATCTATTTCCCATGGAGTGATGGGACCGGAGGCCATGATCTTTGTTTTCTGAATGTTGAGCTTTAAGCCAAATTTTTCACTCTCCTCTTTTACTTTCATCAAGAGGCTTTTTAGTTCCTCTTCACTATCTGCCATAAGGGTGGTGTCATCTGCATATCTGAAGTTATTGATATTTCTCCCAGCAATCTTGATTCCAGCTTGTGTTTATTCCAGTCCAGCGTTTCTCATGATGTACTCTGCATATAAGTTAAATAATCAGGGTGACAATATACAGCCTTGACGTACTCCTTTTCCTATTTGGAACCAGGCTGTTGTTCCATGTCCAGTTCTAACTGTTGCTTCCTGGCCTGCATACAGATTTCTCAAGAAGCAGGTTAGGTGGTCTGGTATTCACATCTCTTTCAGAATTTTCCGCAGTTGATTGTGATCCACACAGTCAAAGTCTTTGGCATAGTCAATAAAGCAGAAATAGATGTTTTTCTGGAACTCTCTTGCTTTTTCCTTGATCCAGTGGATGTTGGCAATTTGATCTCTGGTTCCTCTGCCTTTTCTAAAACCAGCTTGAACATCAGGAAAATATCTAAAGATGAGAATAATTGTTGCCTGAGAATAATTGTTGGCAAATCTTATCCAGTTTTTTTTCTGAATTTACTATTGCTAAGTACAGAAATTGAAAAATATCCCTTAGTTATAACAGGTATTATCGTTCTTTTAGATCAGATAAGAGCATAAGAAACCATATGAAGAATTATGTTTAGTTGACTGGTCTGGTGAATAAAAATAACTGATGTGAAACTCCATTTTGACACCTACTAGCTATGCAGTCTTAAAGGTTCCAAAAATCTTATACTCTTTCTTAATTTTACAGTAAGTTATACATATTTTGCCTGACCTATTTTTTGTAGATTGAATAGTAAGATGGGTCTGCACATTAGGTCTTAGTTTATTAATCTATATTTCTCATCTCTGCTTGGAATATAAGTTTTATGGAAGCCGAGGGCAATATGTGCCTCTGGGCCTTAATATAGATTTTTTAAGTCAAAATGTCCAGCATCTCAATCATCTTCTTATTTTGAAAAATTCATATTTGTATGATTTTTGGAAAGGGAAAAATATTTTTCTTCAGAAAGAAGTTGAAAGGAACCTATTATATCCTTATCTTTTGCTGGCAGTGGGAAAAAAAAAAAAAAACATGTTATCTTGGTTTGGTTAATCCACCAAGGATTTTGAATCTTCAACATATAACTCAAGATAAAAGGAGAGTGAAATTAGAATCTTGGTGCTGATGGTGTGGGGAGGATCTTGTTGTCCTTGAGACAGCAGAGCTAGCAGAGAGTCAGATTATCATGCTTTTAACATATAACTAGAAAAGCACAAGAGGTAATGGTGAAATAATGTAATTTTAAGTACATCTCATTCCTGGAAAATAAAGTTAGATCAACTATCATGAAATATCTAAGTACTAAGAATATCTCATCTTCTAAATGCATTAGGCTTTGAATGATCAACCAATTTTAAATCTTGGAACTTCTTTACATACCTGAGTATGTGTCCCATTGTAACGGACTTATATATGAAGCCCCTATGATGGTGTTATCACTCACCTAGAGCCAGACATCCTGGAATGTGAAGTCAAATGGGCCTTAGGAAGCATCACTATGAACAAAGCTAGCGGAGGTGATAGAATTCCATTCAAACCCTAAAAGATAAGTTATTTCAAACCCTAAAAGATAATGCTGTGAAAGTGATGCACTCAATATACCAGCAAATTTGGAATATTCAGCAGTGGTCACAGGACTGGAAAAGGTCAGTTTTCATACCAATCCCAAAAAAGGCAATGCCAAAGAATGCTCAAACTACAGCACAATTGCACTCATCTCACATGCTAGTAAAGTGATGCTCAAAATTCTCAAAGCCAGGCTTCAACAGTACATGTAGGTGAACTTCCAGATGTTCCAGCTGATTTTAGAAAAGGCAGAGGAACCAGAGATCAAATTGCCAACACCCACTGGTTCCAAATAGGAAAAGGAGTATGTCAAGGCTATATATTGTCACACTGCTTATTTAACTTAAATGCAGAGTACAGCATGAGAAATGCTGGGCTGGATGAAGCACAAGCAGGAATCAAGTTTTCTGGGAGTAATACCAGTAACTTCAGATATGCAGATGACACCACTCTTTTGGCTGAAAGTGAAAGAGGGGAGTGACAAAGTTGGCTTAAAGCTCAAATTAAGAAAACTAAGATCATGTCATCCAGTCCCATCACTCATGGCAAATAGATGGAGAAACAGGTGGAAACAGTGTCAGACTTTATTTTTCTGGGCTCTAAAATCACTGCAGATGTGATTGCAGCCATGAAATTAAAAGACGCTTGTTCCTTGGAAGACAAGTTATGACCAACCTAGATAGCATATTCAAAAGGAGAGACGTTATTTGCCAACAAATATCTGTCTAGTCAAGGCTATAGTTTTTCCAGTAGTCATATATGGATGTGAGAGTTGGACTGTGAATAAAACTGAGCACTGAAGCATTGATGCTTTTGAACTGTGGTGTTGGAGAAGACTCTTGAGAGTCCCTTGGACTGCAAGGAGTTCCAACCAATCCATCTTAAAGGAAATCAGTCCAGAATGTTGATTGGAAGGACTGATGCTGAAGCTGAAACTCCAACACTTTAGCCACCTGATGTGAAGAACTCACTCATTAGAAAAGACCTTGATGCTGGCAAAGATTGTAGGCCAGAGTAGAAGGGGATGACAGAGGATGAGATAGTTGAATAGCATCACCATCTAAATGGACATCAGTTCTGGTAAACTCCATTAGTTGTTGATGGACATGGAGGCCTGGTTTGCTGCAGTCCATGGAGTCTCAAAGAGTGGAACAGGACTGAGTGACTGAACTGAACTGATCCCACAACTACTTCCCTTGTAGCTCAGAGGGTAAAGAATCTGCCTGTAATGCAGGAGCCTGGGTTCAATCCCTGGGTTGGAAAGATCCCCTGGAGAAGGGAATGGCAATGCTCTCCAGTGTTCTTGCCTAGAGAATTCCATGGACAGAGGAGCCTGGTGGACTGCAGTCCATGCGGTCGCAAAGCGTCAGACATGACTGAGTGACTAACACACACTACCTCACTGCTTTACTTGATTCAACAGTAAGTGTTTATTAATTTGATAGGAAAGGTTGCCTTTTTAAATTTCATAGTATCTTTGCTTAGAAGGTGAATATTTGAAGTCAGTATTACGAAATACAAATGTGCCATTTAAGTATCAAATTTTTGCCAGAAATAAACGATGGTAATGTTTTGAAGAAGATCACAATGATCAATGAAGCTCATATTTTTGAAGAAAATATAATTAGATTTGAAAGCATTTGTGGAAAACATATAAACCAAATCTGAAGGAATGAGGAAAGTCTCATCAAATTTGTTACCTAATTGAGTAAATAAAGAGATTAGCATATGCATCTTTGAGAAACTCCTAAGATATCTTAATTTTGACAGCATAATATCCTAAAATACCAATCTTCTAAACACTGAATTAAGGTGTCTTTTATCATTTATGTTAATAATTCAATGGAATTTACCAAATAATATTTTATTGAAAGTAACACCAGTAAATCTCAAGACCAATATTAAAAAATGTCAAGATGTTTCAGAGACAATGAAAACGTTGATGACTGCCAAATGTCTCTCACTGAGGTTCTTAAACTTTTTATATTATGATGAATTTTCCTAGCTAGCTTTGCAACACCTGTGTGTTAATGCATGATACACAAATTGAGCACAATTATTCCCCCACCAGTACAACTAATTTATGCTTCTTGGCTTTACCTGAATCCTGCAGAAACATTACAATAATTCATTAAGGCACTTTAATGTCAGAGTTATTAGACTAAAGTATCAACTATTTGCTGGGAGATGCTATACTTGAAATTATAATATTTTTATCAGAACAGAGCTATAGTGCATAATGTAAATGGCTATTTTATTGCATTTTTAAAGCAAAAAAATATTTAACAATATTCCTAAATTTTATAACAAACAAATTAGTACATACCATTTAAATAACATCACTTTCATGTACTAAAAAATCTGTTAATAACCATTTACACATTTGATTTTGAGCTATTCATTACTGATAATTCTCCTTTTTGCTTAGTGGAACATGATTTTAGTTATTTATGTACTTGGGTCAATTTGATTTGCCTGGAGAAAGTTGACGTCTACACATATTTTCACTCTTTGTTTTTCTGATAGTACTTTGAACATAATTTATGACATTTAAAAATGAAAATCCATAACTACTTCAAAATAATTGTTTCTGGAATCCTTTAAAAAATCGAAAGAATTACATTTTATAGTTAATAATTCTAACATATTCAGGAATGAATATCCTAAAGTCTTTAACTTTGCCCAGTTATTTAAACATCCTGATTTATAAAATATTTTCAGAAGTTACCTGTTATGTACAACCTTCTATGTTCACAAACTAGCATATAGCCCATTCAAGAAATTCATTCTTTGTTTAGCTACCCCATTTTTACTAAACAAAATTCCAAAACAAACAACAAAAAAGCACTAGAAGACTGATTTTATTCTCTCCTGCTGAGGGAACTCATGGACATTTATACTCATTTTCTCAAAGTCCATAGATTCTTCCCTAAAAGATCATTCTTGTATCTTCATCAAACTTCTGTTGTCTCCTCTGTGTGTCAATTGCATGTGAAGTTGAATAAGAACTTTCCATGGCCTTCATGGGTTTATTAATCAATTGGGGAAACAGACATGTACTACAAGGGAAAAAATAGAATGAGTTGAGTAAATAGAGCTCTGAGTATTGGATTACAAAATAAAAGTTATTAATTATGCTCTGAGGATGAAGATTAAGCTTCACAGAGGAGGTTACTTGAACAAGACCTTGAGGGTGAGTAGGATTTAACAGAAATCCTGAGGAGGATCAGACAGAAAATGGAAGAGTATCCTAGAAAGGAGGAAGTCACGTTGCAAAAGCTTGCACTTGAGAAACAGCAAGAATCGGTGTAGTACATGATCACAGATCCAAACAGTTCATGCTACTGGATTTTGTTTATCTAAGGGTTTTAGTATTTAGCATTCGCAAAATCTCCTTAACTTAGACAACTAACTCTAAAAAATTGAAACATGTATAATATCATATATGAAATGAGTCACCAGTCCAGGTTCAATGCATGATACTGGATGCTTAGGGCTGGTGCACTGGGATGACCCAGAGGGATGGTATGGGGAGGGAGGAGGGAGAGGGGTTCAGGATGGGGAACATGTGTACACCCATGGCGGATTCATGTTGATGTATGGCAAAACCAATACAATATTGTAAAGTAATTAGCCTCCAATTAAAATAAATAAATTTATATTAAAAAATAAAATAAAAGATTGGTATTCTCTTAAGACATATCTGAGAGAATATAACTTATAAACACATATATTAAATGTAGATAAACACCTGTCAGAAAACTAAAATTGTTTGCTAAAACATTAACTATATATTATATTTGATATTATAGCTACCAGGCATAACTCTTGAACAGCTTACTAAGCGAAAGTTAGGAAGACTGAGAAAAGGAAGAGCCTACTACTAGGAAGATGTCTAATAAATTTTGTTAACAACCATCCCCTCAACCCCTCCTTTCATTTTTATAATGCTGACATTGAAATTTACATGGTTGCATGGAATGCAAAGTAGTTTTGTGTACACACACACACACACACACACACACACACACACACATATTGGTATAGAATTTGACAGCCTCTTTGTAATAAGTTTCAGGACTGGTTTTCCAGACAGTCATATTAGAGATGAAGAGAAAAGGGAGGAGGGAAAAATGAGAAGGAGACAACAACAAGAAAGGAAAATAAAGGAAAAGACAAAGATTGAATTTTGCAGAGAGGCAAATTCTGGGTTGATAGAATATATATATATATATATATATATATATATATATATATACATACACACACACATATAACAACATGAGTCATACTGAAGTTGTGTTAATCATAAAACTGTGACTGAGTTCAAGTTGTTAAATCAGAAGTACACATTTCTGGAGAAAAGGCAGACAGAATAACCTCATATATTCTGTTTTTCTCGTATTGTTCCAAAAGCCCTGCTTCAAAATTAAAACATATATATGCTATATAAACAGTTTATTTATGGTATATAATATGTTGATTATGATTGCCAAGAAAGTTTGAAAAAAGTCTCTCTAAAAGGGAAAAAAAAAAAAAAAGAGGGAAACTGGTCAGAGTGTTTATCAGTCTTAAACACTCCATTCTTAATTCCCTCCCTTTCATGTCTTCTAGCTTCTCAAGACTGAGTTCTCCTTAGTGGTTCCTCTCACTGCTGAACTCCTTGATAGTAACTGGGGGAAGAATCATGCTGCTTGTGGAAAGTGAGTATTGTAAACTTGAGCACTCACTGAATATTTTCTTAAGCCTCAAGTCTCTCATTTCTAAAGTGTCAACAGCTTTCATTTCATAGGATTGAGGACTAGATGTGGTAATGTAAGTACAAATTAGGTGACATAGCGAGAACTCAACAGCATTAGCAAATATCGCCTTAATTACTGTTATTATTACCATAAGCATTGCTTACCATCCCTTAATATACTTAGATTATAATTTTGATATATATAACATATTTATGTGTAGTGTCATCTTAAAAAATATGTACAAATTCAAAGTTGAGAGTTATATTTTACTTGGTGGAAACTTTTAGGACTTCAAGGCTGGGAACCATCATCTCAAGTAACCCCGAGAAAACTGCTCCGAGAAGGTGAGCAGGGCTTGGGGGATGTTGGGATGCAAACAATTTTTGCAACAAAAGGCAGGTAGTCAAGAACATCAAAAGATGGTTGTTAATGAAAGAAAACTAGATACCTCAAGTCAAGGAATTTAGCACTTTTATATGTATAGGAAGATGCAAGAGTTTGGCTCACTGAAATCATTCCTTTGATATATACCTCCATTTTCTGGGGCCAGTATCCTGTGTTTTCACAGCTTGAATTTTCTCATGTAGGGAGGTGCCTACAGTCTGATGGCTACTAGGTGGCAGGTGTTCTTTTCTTGAGTTTTCTCAAGGCAGGTGATGTCTGCAGTCCTGATGACTGTGACATCCTTTTGTTACTGATATGGCTGGAAATACTCCATTTCTCAGTATATGCATAATATATAACACATATGTAGGTATGTGTCTGTATATATGTATGTTGTGTGTGTGTGTATTTGCATGTACCTTCTGATCATACTAGTATATGCACTAAAGACTTGATGGAAGAATGAATTGGTAGTGAGCAAGGGGTGCAAAGTCACCCCAACCTTGCCTCTGTTTCTGGTGATTAGAGAAAAGAAAAAGTCAGTCAGGTAGGAAAGATATATTTAAGGTGCCTGAAACAGATGTACAGGAGCAAAATGCCACTGAACCCTGTAATAGTTATGTGTGATTTTAATGCCATAATGACAAGTTTAACCCATATTTATACTTACTCAAAACATTAATGACTTCTGGCACATTTCAGAGCCAACCTCAAACTTTATTCTCTGGTCACTCTAGTTATTCCAGCCTCAAACCACTTCTCTCTTTCTTTGTGATATTGACTGCCAGATCATCATCAGTTTCCAAAGCACTTTTGAGAGAACTGTGTTTCTCAAAGCCTGTGAGAAAGAGGGAGTAGACTCATTTTGCAGGTGAATGAAATTAAGACATTGGAGCATTAAATAACAATGAGGTTTCACAGCTGTGGCTTCTGATGAATTGTGTAAATTCTGGGTGACTTTTCAAACCCCATATTGATATTGCTGTCTTGATCATTTTCTCTGCAGTATGAGTCTCTAGAGCACTGTGATGCACTTCTATTTCCTTTCTTCAACCACTTGTGAAAGATTTGGCTAACTCCACACTGCTTGTGGATCGCTTTCAGCAAACACACAGGGACATACCATTAACTCCTGTTTTATTTGGCTGTATTAAAGCCAACACCTGCACCTTATTGAGCAAGTCACCTGCAGTGTAGAATAAATTAGAATAAGTAACATTTGTGTAACTTTCACTGCACGTTGTGTTTGCATTTTCATCTTCCTAATCTCTCTGTCAATTTTTTTTCTTAGCATCATTGATACTTGAGAGTATATATGCAAGAAACTTTTCTGTTTTAATGATTTGTGCCTCTGTCAAGTTCAATGATATGAATTCAATATCCACTGTGGGTCAGAGGTTTTCTGTTTCAAATCTTGGGAGATAAGCAACAAGAATCTGTTTTACAGATAAATAAACTGAAGGTGGTAGACATAGAATGTTTTTGATTGGGGCCAGGCAGGCACAAAGCAGTGAAGTGATTCCGTTTGAATTCCAATCTCATGCTCTTTCCTTTAGAAGTAAATTTAGTGATAGAGACAGCATGTATGTTTCCATTTGCAAAACTGCTTGAAGAGGTTTCTCATCACAAATGTATTAATATTTCTGTTGCGTGGAATTATTTTTATTTTGTGTCCTGAAGAAGGAAATTGAAATGTGACTGAAGAGATTTAGGTCTGTGATTGTTAGCTCTCTACGATCACATAAACTGAGCAAGTCATTTTGATTGATTTGTATTTCAGTTATCTGTAAATAGGGACTCAATTACAGTTAGATCACAATTTTGATGTTTGAATACATAACATATAAAAGCATACTGTGAAAGGTAAAATAGTCTATAATTGTAAGGTATTTAAGTGATAGCCAACTCTGTCGTTTTTCAAATCAAAATTTCAAAAATAAGATTCAACAAAAATGAATACACAAATAAGTTTATTGTATTCTTTTTAATCTTTTTATTTTATATTGGAGTATAGCCAATCAACAATGTCGTCATAGTTTCAGGTGACAGCAAAAGGATTCAGCCATATATACATGTATTCACTTTCCCCTAAAATTCCCCTCCCATCCAGGTTGCCGCATAACATTTTTACCAGCTAATTACTCTTGACTAAGTGCTATTTTTCTTGCCTCTACCAGTCAAGAGAGCATAGTTGTGAAAACTGTCTTTATTGTTAAAATCCCAATGTACAAACTTTTTTAAACTGCCACAATTCTTGAGACCATATTTTCTTCACTGCTTGCACTTCCATTACTGGCATTCTTCCTCACTAAAACTGCCATCACTGACTTTGCTAATGCTTGCTATTTGTTGATCTCTATTTTCATTTTAGATAGTTGTCATTGTTGCGACTTTTACCCTCTGGAAATTATCCCCTGTTTGGTTTCCCTGTTGCTTTTTCATGGTTTTAGCTTTTAAGTCATTCTGCCTCTGTTTTCTTTTCTGCATGAATTTATTGTTACCACTTAAATATGGAGGTTCTCCAGTGCTCATCTTGATGCTCTTAACAGTCTTTCTCAACAGGCTCTTTTTTCAGTGATGATATTTGTTCCTACTGGCATAGAGTATCCACCCAACTCCTTAGACATCTACCTTTGAAATGCTCCTTTCCTTTCTGTCTGCCATCAAGAAGAACTGTGGCCTTGTGTACCCTTCTTCTGCTATATCTAATCACACCAAAACTATATAACTATCCAAGTTGGATCACTGAAAATGCAAGAGAGTTCCAGAAAAACATATATTTCTGCTTTATTGACTATGCCAAAGCCTTTGACTCTGTGGATCACAATAAACTGTGGAAAATTCTTCAAGAGATGGGAATACCAGACCACCTGACCTGCCTCTTGAGAAACCTGTATGCAGATCAGGAACAGTTAGAACTGGACATGGAACAAGACTGGTTCCAAATAGGAAAAGAAGTATGTCAAGGCTGTCTATTGTCTCCCTGCTTATTTAACTTATAAGCAGAGTACATCATGAGAAATGCTGGGTTGGAAGAAGCACAAGCTGGAATCAAGATTGCCAGAAGAAATATCAATAACCTCAGATATGCAGATGACACCACTCTTATGGCAGAAAGTGAAGAATAACTAAAGAGTGACAAAGTTGGCTTAAAGCTCAACATTAAGAAAACTAAGATCATGGCATCCGATCTTATCATTTCTTGGCAAATAGATGGAGAAACAGTGGAAACAGTAGCTGACTTTATTTTTCTGGGGACCTGGAGGGATGGTGTGGGGCAGAGGTGGGAGGGGGGTTCAGGATTGGGAACACGTGTACACCCATGGCGGATTCATGTTGATGTGTGGCAAAACCAATACAATAAAAATAAATCAAAATTTAAAAAGATGCTTACTCCAGTACTTTGACCACCTCATGCGAAGAGTTGACTCACTGGAAATGATTTGATGCTGGGAGGGATTGGGAGCAGGAGGAGAAGGGAATGACAGAGCAGGAGATGGCTGGATGGCATCACTGACTCGTCTGAGTGAACTCCGGGAGTTGGTGATGGACAGGGAGGCCTGGCGTGCTGCAATTCATGGAGCTGCAAAGAGTCGGACATGACTGAGTGACTGAATTGAACTGAACTCCTTGGAAGGAAAGTTATGAGCCACTTAGAGAGCATATTAAAAAGCAGAGACATTACTTTGCCAACAAAGGCCTGCTAGTCAAGGCTATAGTTTTTCCAGTGGTCATGTATGGATGTGAAAGTGAGACTATAAAGAAAGCTGAGCACTGAAGAATTGATGGTTTTGAACTGTGGAGTGCAAGGAGATCCAACCAGTCCATCCTAAAGGAGATCAGTCCTCGGTGTTCTTTGGAAGGACTGATGCTGAAGCTGAAACTCCAATACTTTGGCCACCTGATGCAAAGAGCTGACTCATTGGAAAAAACCCTGATGCTAGGAAAGATTGAGGGCAGGAGGAGAAGGGGACGACAGAGGATCAGATGGTTGGACTGCATCACCAACTCAACGGACTTGGGTTTGGATGGGCTCTGGGAGTTGGTGATGGAAAGGGAGTCCTGGTGTGCTGCGGTTCATGGGGTCACAAAGAGTTGGACATGACTGAGTGACGGAACTGAACTGATCCAAGCTGTAACAAACTCCTCTCACTTACCCAGAAGAACTGAGACTGAGAAATAAAAGGCAACCATTTAGTTTTGTTGATATCCAGAACAGTAACAGTTAAATATTTTACAAGGAAGGTGTGTAAACAGTAACGGGCAAATTTTTGATAATGAAGGTGTATAAATTCTAACTGGAGTATGGAGAGGTAGTAGAAGCTTGTGAACAGAGCCAGAAGCAGTGTAGAATATAACAATAAAGAAATGAAGAGATTCATAATCATAGACAGTGTTTCTTGGGTTTCTGATATTCCTACAAGTCCTGCTGTTTATGATAAATACATTTTTTCCTATAATAATTCACTTTATTTTCTTAAACAACAGAAGGCTTCTATTAATTGCACCTTGTCAATCTTAGCTAATATTTTATTATGTTCAACTAAAATCAATGTGCATTTGGAATAGAAATGTGTACGTACAACCTGGAATATGGGTTGTTTCAAAAGGAAATACAAAAACCTCAAGCTTAATAGTTCTGTTAAATTCTCTCTTTACTTTTATTCTCTCTGTAACTGTCACACTCTCAAAACTAAAATTTCCGCCAAATATTCTGTACTTTTCACTTCAAAAAATTAGAAAATGCCAATTTTGTTAGTCAAAAATAACTTTTCATAGTGTAGACACTCAATAAAAGCTATTAATCTTATAATTGTGGTGGCCTATATGTTCTTACACAGAGTTATTAAACTTAAAGTGTACTAGATCAAATGCTTATTAGATTTTCAGAAGTAGATTCATGGTTTTACTGAATGGGAGAAATTTATGTGACATTTATAGAAAAAGTTCTTCCATCCTATAGGATAAAAGGATCAATTTTCATATTAAGATAATGGTTAGATTGTGTTTAGAGAAGGTCAGAGAAAGATGGCAAAGCTGAAGAGCTATGTCAGAAGAAAAAGAATCCATTACTGGGATTAATAGCAGCTTGATGCATGAGTCTTGCAAATGATATTCATGGAGACATACTGTCTCACATTTAAAATTTATAAAGTCTGTACTTAAAGTGAACTTGCTGCATGATCAAACAAGAACAGCAGAATTTAGTATCTTATGCAATTTGTGGAAGAAAAAAATCATGTATCTGACCTCTGCCCTTCTGTAACTACATCACGTAGAAATGGATAGATGAGATATTTTGGATGAATTTGCTTAAATATGGCTCCTGTGCACAGCATCCAAAGCTAATATGGGTAGAGGAGGCTTCTCAACAAGATAGGCACCAGTATTAGTACTTGAACTATTTAGTATCAATAATACTTAGAATTTAGTACTCCTAATATAGTAATATTTAGTACTAATACTGTTGCTAAATAATTAGCATTCTAACTTAAAATAATAAAGAACTGTATAGAACCAGTCTACTTGGTTATGTTTCTGTCTGTATAGCTATACATCTATTTAATTTCTTAGTCTTTCTTAACTGAAGAAAAATTTTAAGGCACCTCTGGCTAAATTAAAGACAACTTAATGAGTTCGCAAATTTATTATAATAAACTCATGAATCATGCAATATTTATTGTATATAGTTTATAAGTAAGTATTTCTATGCTGACTACTTGTATGTTACTCTATTTTTATATAAAATAGATTTCTCATTGCTTTTTGGTGGATTAAAGAACACCTATATTACAGTGTTCTCCAGTTGTTAACATTGATTTTAATTTACATCAAAAACTGAACTGAGTGGAACATTTGGGGAAAGCCATACTATAGAAGAGTTTTCTCTCCTCAGTACTATATTTAGGTTATACGTAGTTTTTCACACTACTCATTTTATGATAATTTGTTTGGGGGATGAGAGCTCCTAGAACTTGTTATAAATTTTAGATATTAATCAAAAATATTGGATGGCAGAGTTTTAAGCCATTTTAAAAAACAGCTACTTCTGAAAACTGGCTTAAACATTTTGAAGTGTTTTTAGCTAAAAGCTTCTAAAACTTTGCTTTCCAATTAATATTTATTAAATACTTATATTACATCAACTCATAAAAGCTTTTTTGCTGTTTTTGTTCTCAGTTCAGTTCAGTTCAGTTGCTCAGTTGTGTCCTACTCTTTGCTACCCCATGGACTGCAGCACACCAGGCCTCCCTGAGTTTACCCCTGAGTTCATCAACTCCCAGAGTTTACCCAAACTCATGTCCATTGAGTTACTGATTCCATCCAACAATCTCATCCTCTGTCGTCCCTTTCGCTTCCTGCCTTCAATCTTTCCCAGCATCAGGGTCTTTTCAGATGAGTCGGTACTTCCCATCAGGTGGCCAAAGTATTGGAATTTCAGCTTCAACATCAGTCCTTCCAATGAACACCTAAGACTGATCTCCTTTAGGATGGACTGGTTGGATCTCCTTGCAGTCCAAGGGACTCTCAAGAGTCTTCTCCAACACCACAGTTCAAAAATATCAATTCTTCTGTGTTCAGCTTTCTTTATTGTCTAACTCTCACATCCATACGTGACTACTGGAAAAATCATATCCTTGACTAGACAGACTTTGTTAGCAAAGTGATGTCTCTGCTTTTCAATATCCTGTCTAAGTTGGTCATAACTTTCCTTCCAAGGAGTAAACATCTTTTAATTTCAAGACTGCAGTCACCATCTGCAGAGATATTGGAGACCCCCAAAATAAAATCTGCCACTGTTTCCACTGTTTCTTCATCTATTTGCCATAGAGTGATGGGACCGGATGTTATGATCTTTGTTTTCTGAATGTTGAGCTTTAAGCCAACTCTTTCGCTCTCCTCTTTCACTGTCATCAAGAGGCTCTTTAGTTCCTCTTCATTTTCTGCCATAAGAGTGGTGTCATCTGCATATCTGAGGTTATTGATATTTCTCCCAGCAATCTTAATTCCAGCTTGTGCTTCATCCAGCCCAGCATTTCTCATGATGTACTCTGCATATAAGTTAAATAAGCAGGGTGACAATATACAACCTTGATGTACTTATTTTCCTATTTGGAACCAGTCTGTTGTTTCCATGTCCAGTTCTACCTGTTGCTTCCTGACCTGCATACAGATTTCTCAAGAGGCAGGTCAGGCGGTCTGGTATTCCTATCTCTTTCAGAATTTTTGTTTTAATTTACAGTAATTCCCTAGAAAGCTGTCTATTATGAAGCTGACTAGCTGCTTTTAAGAATCCGATAATATTGGAAAAGTTCATTGAGAGTATGTGACCTCTGGTTGACCCAGAAGCTAGACATGGTGATTGGAGTTTCCCAGCCCCCTCCCCTGTCCTTGGAATGTACATTCTGCCTACTATTTTCATTACTAACAGCTGTTTCATCTGGATTGAATACCTCACTGAAGGCTGTTAAGGCCTCTATGTAAAATTTTAAGATGCTGGAGGGCAAGTACAAGATGTACTCACCTTGTGGTTGCACACAACAAGCCTCCTATGTAAATTCCCTTGCTTATACCGCCACCTACCAATCAAGAGTGGTCTGCCCCTGTCTTGAATCTCTCCTTGCCCTTCTTGTATGGGGGCCAGTTTTGTATTTCACCCCAGGGAAGTCCAGAGGTTGCAAATTAATAAATGAGTACTGTTGAGGATAAATAAGAGATGGTAACCTAATTCTAAGTTTAATTAGAAACAAATTTTAAAAATCTTTCTATATATTTATCATTTGTTTATTTATTCAAAGTATCAGTAACCAGGAATGATGAGATATATTCCCTGCATTTATATTCAGTCTTACTTTGGGAATATACTCTATTTTGAAAGAATAATATTCTTGACTTATATTGGTAGTGAGAAAAAATATTTGTCTATATGAATACACATAGCTATTATCAGAAAAGTATTAACATAGATATTTTAAGAAATGTGTAAGAGTACTATACTTTCTAAGTTTTATCGGTAAGGTTTTAGCTATGTGATGTCACTTCAACCATGCCATGCAGTAATCAGTAATATAGATGAAATAAGAGTTCATTTTTTTTTTTTAAAGCTTTTAAGCAGTAACAATGCTTGGGGAAAAATAATGTTTTCTCTAGATTTGGGAAGGAAATAGATTTTTTTTAACTTCCAGTACACCCATTTGAGTCATCTTCAAATGATAAAACTCAGTGAGAACCCTGACCTCCATCATAGTCAACATTTGCCCTATCCTTGCTTTAGAGAAATTGCTATTGTATAGAAATTGCTGATTGTTTAACTGACCATTGTGGTGACAAAGTTTGTTTGAGCAAAATTGCAAAGGATTTAGAACTTCAGAAGTACAACTTAGTTTTATGATTTTTCTTACAGATTCCAAGAATCCAACTTTTAGTTTACCTGTTTGCTTTGGATCTCTAATAAGATATAATAAATTCATAAAGTCATTAATTTTAAATTATTTTATTCTATCTATATTTATTAAATCCTTATGCCAAGCATTAAGTTTTGGGACAAATGAGATAAGGTGACTCACTGAAGGTCTGAATATTGTAATTTCTTAATTATATTAGTCGTATGTTAAAAGATCTATATCTGTATCACTTATGATAGTAGAGGGTAAAGCATAATCATTAGATATACAAGCATATAGTACACATAAAATTATGTAAAATTTTAGCCTAATTATATTTTTTGGCTCTAAAAATTTTACCAATTAAAACCACCTGATTGTATTCCATGCAATAGCTTAGATCCTTTTATAACGGGCAAAGAGTTTAGCAGAAAATCCGTAATGCACTTGAGATTTCCTTAAACAAATTTCTAACAATCAGGCAGCCATCCCACAGAAAGAAATTTGTATTAATATATAAAAATGATATTCATCTTTTTAATGGTTTTCTAGATAGGGTTTGCATATAATTCTTTATAAAATTTGGCACATATTCACTTCAAAGCCAATATTCTAAAAGGTTCTACTATATATTAAAAATAATAAATATGGCATATTATAGCATCATAATGATGGAGAGAGAAAATGTCTTATTTATTATGGAAATAAGTCAAGTAATAAAATATAACCTATATTAGAGCCAGAGGATTAAAATATATTTTAAATCAATTTAAAACAGTAAAACCTAGACAGTTAAAGTTTATGTTAAACTGGTATAGAGAATAAGCCTGACTAAAATAAAATAAAAAAATCTAAGTGGAGGACCTCAGCTTAACTGAGAGAGTTGGCCTGCCAAGTTAGAAGTAGCCAATTGAAACAAGATATGATGTAATAGTTGAGCCTTTAATCACTTCCCGTGATACTATAAGCAAGAGGCTAAACTCAGCCTATTCCATTTTGTCTCATGGAATAGTATCCACAGCAATACATGGGGGAAAATGAAACAGGGGATCAGTTTAAGTCAAGAGCCAGGTAAATCAACATAGTAGCAAAGTTATGAGCATACAGAGGACACAGAAGAAAAGTGTCTTTTTCAACGTTTCAACTTCCTCCCAACAACAAAGTTTCCATGGAGGCTCCAGAGTGAGGATTTGCAGAAGGATCCAGATAAAAATTCTCTTAATGAAGGTGGGTTGGGCTAGGATTATAGGTATTCATAAGAGCATGACTGGTTAGGGGGACCAAGTTTAGAACTGCAACTGCCCTTACAGAGTGAAATGAAAGTCACTGGCTGCACTTCAATTCTGGTGTGGGTGTGGGGGCAGCTTCCCTCTTGAGGCCAGGTAAAGGCTAGGGCTTCCGTGGTGGCTCAGATGGTAAAGAATCTGCTTGCAAACCAGGTTCAATCCCTGGGGTGGAAACATCCTCTGGAGAAGCAAATGGCTACCATTCCAGTATTCTTGCTGGAGAATTCCATGAACAAAAGAGTTTAATGGGCTACAGTCCATGGGGTCACAAAGAGTCCAACAAGACTGAGCGGCTAATAATTTCCTTTTTCAAAGGCTGTATAATTGCTTAGGTCTGGGTTGTAAAAATCAGAGATAGCTTTCTTTGATCATAAGCCAAACTCCTCAACTATGTCTTTAATTACTGGAGTCCTGAAAATACATATTGAATACACTATTTACCCATATGTATATCTAACTACTTGGATGCAATCTCAAAAATGACAGAATGATCTCTGTTCGTTTCCAAGGCAAACCATTCCATATCATGGTAATCCAGTTCTATGCAACATGCAGTAACACTGAAGAAGCTCAAGTTGAATGGTTCTATGAAGATCTACAAGACCTTTTAGAACTAACACACAAAAAAGATGTCCTTTTTATTATAGGGGACCAGAATGAAAAAGTAGGAAATCAAAAAACACCTGGAGTAACAGGCAAATTTGGCCTTGGAATATGGAATTAAGCAGGGTAAAGGCTAATAGAGTTTTGCCAAGAGAACGCACTGGTCATAGCAAACACCCTCTTCCAACAACACAAGAGAAGACTCTACACATGGACATCACCAGATGGTCAACACCGGAATCAGATTAATTATATTCTTTGCAGCCAAAGATGGAAAAGCTCTATACAGTCAGCAGAACCAAGACCAGGAAATGACTGTGGCTCAGATCATGAACTCCTTATTGCCAAATTCAGACTTAAATTGAAGAAAGTGGAGAAAACCACTAGACCATTCAGGTATGACCTAAATCAAATCCCTTATGATTATACAGTAGAAGTGAGAAATAAATTTAAGGTACTAGATCTGGTAGACAGAGTGCCTGATGAACTATGGATGGAGGTTCGTCACATTGTACAGGAGACGGGGATCAAGACCATCCCCATGGAAATGAAATGCAAAGCAGCAAAATAGCTGTCTGAGGAAGCTTTACAAATAGCTGTGAAAAGAAGAGAAGTGAAAAGCAAAGGAGAAAAGGAAAGATATAAGCATCTGAATGCAGAGTTCCAAAAACTAGCAAGGAGAGATAAGAAAGTCTTCCTCAGGATTCATTGTAAAGAAATAGAGGAAAACAACAAAATGGGAAAGGCTAGATATCTCTTCAAGAAAATTAGAGATACCAAGGGAATATTTCATGCAAAGTTGGGCACAATTAAGGACAGAAATGGTCTGGACCTAACAGAAGCAAAAGCTATAAAGAAGAGATGGCAAGAATACACAGAACTGTACAAAAAAGTGCTTCACGACCAAGATAATCACAATGGTGTGATCACTCAACTAGAGCCAGACATCCTGGAATGTGAAGTCAAGTGGGCCTTAGGTAGCATCACTACGAACAAAGCAAGTGGAGGTGATGGAATTCCAGTGGAGCTATTTCAAATCCTGAAAGATGATTCTGTGACAGTGCTGCACTCAATATGCAAGCAGATTTGGAAAACTCAGCAGTGGCCACAGGACTGGAAAAGGTCAGTTTTCATTCCAATACCAAAGAAAAGCAATGCCAAAGACTGTTCAAACTACTGCACAATTGCACTCATCTCACATGCTAGTAAAATAATGCTCAAAATTCTAAAATCCCGGCTTCAGCAGTGTGTGAACCGTGAACTTCCAGATGTTCAAGCTGGTTTTAGAAAAGGCAGAGGAACTAGAGATCAAATTGCCAACATCTGCTGGATCACGGAAAACACAAGAGAGTTCCAGAAAAACATCTATTTCTGCTTTATTGACTATGCCAAAGCCTTTGATTGTGGCAACAATAAACTGTGGAAAAATCTTCAAGAGATAGGAATACCAGACCACCTAACCTGCCTCTTGAGAAACCTGTATGCAGGTCAGGAAGCAGCAGTTAGAACTGGACATGGAACAACAGACTGGTTCCAAATAGGAAAAGGAGTATGTCAAGGCTGTATATTGTCTCCCTGCTTATTTAACTTATATGCAGAGTACATCATGAGAAATGCTGGGCTGGAAGAAGCACAAGCTGGAATCAAGATTGCCGGGAGAAATATCAATAACCTCAGATATGCAAATGACACCACCCTTATGGCAGAAAGTTAAGAGGAGCTAAAAAGCCTCTTGATGAAAGTCAAAGAGGAGAGTGAAAAAGTTGACTTAAAGCTAACATTCAGAAAACTAAGATCATGCCATCTTGTCCCATCACTTCATGGCAGATAGATGGGGAAGCAGTAGAAACAGTGTCAGACTTTATTTTGGGGCTCTTCAAAATCATGGCAGATGGTGATTGCAGCCATGAAATTAAAAGATGCTTACTCCTTGGAAGGAAAGTTATGACCAACATAGACAGCATATTGAAAAGCAGACATTACTTTGCCAACAAAGGTCCGTCTTGTCAAGGCTATGGTTTTTCCAGTGATCATGTGGATGTGAGAGTTGGACTGTGAAGAAAGCTGAGTGCCGAAGGATTGATGCTTTTGAATTGTGGTATTGGGGAAGACTCTTGAGAGTCCCTTGGACTGCAAGAAGATCCAACCAGTCCATCCTAAAGATCAGTCCTGGGTGTTCACTGGAAGGACTGATGCTGAACCTGAAACTCCAGTACTTTGGCCACCTCATGCAAAGAGTTGACCCATTGGAAAACACCCTGATGCTAGGAGGGGTTGGAGGCAGGAGGAGAAGGGGACAACAGAGGATGAGATGGCTGGATGGAATCACCGACTTGATGGACATGAGTTTGAACTGTGGTAGTTGTTGATGGACAGGGAGGTGTGGCGTGCTGTGATTCATGGGGTCTCAAGGAGTCGGACACAACTGAGCGACTGAACTGAACCATACTTGTGGACCATACTTCAAAACTTTTGGTAAAAAAGATAATTGGTTTAAAAGAGAAGAAATTTTTAAAAAAGAAATAGAATCCAAAATTCTCACTATGTCTTTCAACATAAGATATTATCAGATTCTCGTCAACCATCAAGTTGACCACTTATATGGTCTCCTATTTCTAGAATTTGTTCTTTTAAGAATGTTATATAAATGAAACTATCAATATGTAAACTTTTGAGTTTTTTTTTTCAATAGCATAATTCAATTGAGGTTAATTCATATTATTGTATATATCAATGGTTTGTTCCTTTTTATTGCTGGATAGTCTTACATAGTATGGATGTGCTACAGGTTTTTTAAACTACTCATGATTAAATGACATCTTGGCTGTTTCAGTTTGGGGCTAGTATGAATACAGCTGTCATAAACATTCACAAGCAGGTTTTTGTGTATATGTAACTCTATTTCCTTGAGACAAATGCAAAGGACTGCAATTACTGGATTGTGTGGTAGATACAAATTTAGATTTTTTTGCCTGGTTGGTTTGGTTATTTTTTGTTTTGTTTTGCTTTTAAGAAACTCTCGAACTCTTTTTCCATAGTAGTTTTGCCATTTTACCTTCACACATGCAGTGTGTGAGTGATCCCATTTCTCCAGCATGCAATGTTGTCACTATTTTTACTTTAGTAACACTTAGAGTAAATAACAATAACTCGTATTTGGCTTTATGTATATTTCCCTCATGGCTGCTGAAGTTGAGCATCTTTTCATGTGCTTACTTTCTGTCATCTGTGCATCTTCTTTGTTGAACTATTTCTTCACATCTGTTGCTCCTGTTTGAATTGGTTTGTTTGTTCTTGCAGGTCTGAGTTGTTTATATATTCTAAATTTTAGTCCTGTGTTGAGTATGTGAGTGACTATAAATGTTACTGTGTTTTTAATTTTAGTTGCATGTACAAATTGTTAATATTTAGAAATATGACTTTTTGTGTACTTACTGTGTATCATGTGACTTTTCTGAACTCATTTATGGGTCGTAGAAGAGTCTTTCTTTCTTCTTTTCTTTGGTCCCTCCCTCCCTTCTGTCCTTGTTTTCTTTTCTTTTTTTTTTCCTTCCTTTTCTCTAATTCTATAGATTCCTATGACATTTGCAAACAGGAATATCATTTCATTTATTCCTTCTAATCAGTGCGCCTTTTATTTTCTTGATTTATTGAAGTAGCTACAAATTCAAGTCTAACATTCAATTCAACTAAAATTCAATTCTAACATTGGATACAATTGAATGGTGAGAGTAGACATATTTATTGTGTTTAGTTTTTCACCATTAAATAAATTATAGGCTTTAATGTTTTATACTGCTGCTGCTGCTAAGTTGCTTCAGTTGTGTCTGACTCTGTGTGACCTCATAGAAGGCAGCCCACCAAGCTCCCCCATCCCTGGGGTTCTCCAGGTAAGAACACTGGAGTGGGTTGCCATTTCCTTCTCTAATGCATGAAAGTGAAAAGTGAAAGTGAAGTTGCTCAGTCATGTCCGACTCTTCGCGACCCCATGGACTGCAGCCTACCAGGCTGCTCTATCCATAGGATTTTCCAGGCAAGAGTACTGGAGTGGATTGCCATTGCCTTCTCTGTTAAAGTTTTATAGATAATTCTTTACGAAATTCAGAGAATTTCCTCTATTTCTGGTTTGCTGAGATTTTTAAAATTTAAATGAATGTTAAATTTTGTCAAATTTTTTCTCAGGATCAGTTGATATGATCCTGTGATTTTTCACTAAGCACATTAGTATGATCATTATATTGATTTTTTGAATATTGATCAAATCTCACATTATTCTTGAGAAATAAAGCTCACTTGGGTATAGTATATGACTCTTTATATATTGATGAATTATATTTGCTAATATTTTGTTAAGGATGTCTGCATTTTTATTCATAAGGGATATTAGTCTGTAGTTTTATTTTTTTTGGTATTCTCTTGGCTGTTTTTTACATTTGAAAGTGAAAGTGAAGTCCCTCAGTCATGCCTGGCTCTTTGCAACCCAGTGGACTATAGCCTACCAGGCTTCTCCATCCATGGGATTCTCTAGGCAAGAATACTGGAGTGGGTTACCATTTCCTTCTCCAGGGGATCTTTCCCACCCAGGGATTGAACCCAGGGATCAAACCCATGTCTCCTGCACTGGAGGCAGACACTTTAACCTCTGAACCACCAGGGAAGCCCCTTTTAGATATTAATGTAATACTAAATTAATAAGATAATTGGA
This sequence comes from Ovis aries, assembly GCF_016772045.2. Lineage (NCBI taxonomy): Eukaryota > Metazoa > Chordata > Mammalia > Artiodactyla > Bovidae > Ovis > Ovis aries. Next base: position 63,350,525 of record NC_056062.1, on the reverse strand, counting down.
AATGTTTACCTATTCTTCTGTTATCTGGAAGAGATCATGTAGAGTTAATCTTAATTGTTCTTTAAATGTTTGGAAGAATTTTCCAAACATTTGAACCTGGAGATTTACTTCCTATATTCTGGTTATTCATAATATATATTTACTATTGGAAGAATTGTGGTACATGTTTTTCAATGGTTAGTTTATTTTGTGTACACTATCAAATTTAAGTCCTTAGACTTTTTTTTTTAAGTTTTATTCTCTTATTACCCTTTTGATGTCTAAAGGTTTTGCAGTGATTGTCCCCATTAAAAATATCTACTCTTGGTAATTTATGTCTTCTTCTTTTTAAATCAGTCTTTCTTAAAGTTTGTCAATTTTATTGATCTTTTCAGTAAACCACATGTTTGATTCACTGAGTTTCCATTTGTTTTTTTGCTTTTGATTTTGTTAATTTCTTCCTTTTATCTTTGTAATCATGATTTAGTTTCTTCTTTATTTGGATTTAGTTTGCTCTTCTAGTTTAGGAAATTGTCCAAAAGTTGTCCTTACTAGTTATCCTTTTACTGTCCCTTTTGCCTGCTTTCTTGGGGCTTTGTTTTTCTGCCATAGTTTCCAGGTTTGGGGCTTTCTCATCTCCTAGTCTGAAATTAGTTATTTGTTTGTGGGTTCCTCAACTGAATTAACTTCTCTCCACTTTTCAGTGTCTCTTATTGTTTGTTTTATATATGCATAATATCTAGATTTTATATTTGTACTTATGAGAAAGAATAAGGAAATGCTTATCTCCATATATCTTCTCAGAAGCAGAAGTTGTCTTTTTTTAGTTGTGGAAAATTATGATCTTTAATACATTTTCTCTAGGATAAAAAATGACTATTAAATCAATTTACTGTGAAGATAAAGAAGTAAATGAGATTTTGTATCTTTCATTGAACACAACGTCAGAATGAATTTAGCTTTCAGCAGTAGCCATTCTTTGTATGTTTAAAAATGAATTTACATAGAATTGACTAGAGAAAAAAGAAAGTTACAGCCAGGAAAGCGAAACTGTAGTTGAATCTACTAAAGCATTTCAAGAGACATAGGATGGAAAACTGCTCGGAAATTGGCAGGGAAGTAACTGGACTGATAAACATTTCTATGTCAAATATGAGCGTTTATAAAATTTTGTTTTATTATAGACTTTATTTTTTTCTTACTACCAAAGAAATGCTTAACTATTCACTTGTTTTCATTTCATCTTGGTGCTTATGTTTGAGTTTTGGAAGGAGTAAGAATATGTTAGTATCTGTTGATTTCCATTCAAAATGGCTTTATTTTTCATATATTCATATATCTTAATGTCTCTATCTCTTTCAATGAGGTATATATATATGTATATGTGTATATATATATGTATATGTATATGTGTATATATATATATATATATATATATATATATATATATGAAGGCACTCCAGTACTCTTGCCTGAAAAATCCCATGGATGGAGGAGCCTGGTGGGCTGCAGTCCACGGGGTCACTAAGAGTCGGACATGACTGAGCAACTTCACTTTCACTTTTCACTTTCTTGCATTGGAGAAGGAAATGGCAACCCACTCCAGTGTTCTTTCCTGGAGAATCCTAGGGACGGGGGAGCCTGGTGGGCTGCCTTCTATGGAGTCGCACAGAATTGGACACGACTGAAGCGACTTAGCAGCAGCAGCATACACACACACAGATACACACACACACACACACGTTCCTGGTAGTGGTATTAGTAATAGCAAAATATTCAAATATTCATAAAGTATCTGTTTTTAAAATTACTTGCTTTTATCTCATACCATTATTAATTTTAAAAAATATGAAGAAGATACGTATAAATATTTGTAACATTTACTGAAAAGTGACATGAGATGCAAAGTATATACATAAATAAAACATATATACCAATCATACATATATGTTTATATATATATGTAGATTTAAATGTTTTACTTATATCAGAGTAAGTTTTGTAGCTGATTTAGCTCAAAATTCTCTCAAGAGAGTCTCAGCTATTTTTTGGCTTCATCTCAGAAACAATGCATTCTCAAGAATGATATTAAAATGGCCCAAAGCCAGACCCTTCCCTGCTAGTCCCCACCACCCCCCCCCCAGAAAAAAATAAATAAGCAATGTCGTGGGGTAAGAGATAAAAATACAATTTTAATTTTTAAAATAATGTCCTCCATTTAAATATTGCATAGATTTCAATTGAGTGTTTTTTTTTTTATTAAAATTCATATTGGCAAGCATATGAAAAAGCCCTGTAATTGAAATTTCTCTCATTTCTTTCCTTATCCTCTTCCTGTAAAATGTTTATGTAATACAACAGGAAGATGGGATACACTTGTTATTCTACCTAGGGAAGCCAATAGACCAGTAAATTTAAGAACACAAGAATATGCCTGGTGTTAGATAATTTCAACTGGCAATAGAATAATTGCACTTCTTAGTCAACAAGAAGTAACCTGACAATAGCTTGGCAGACCCAGGAAGGAAGTGGTATTGCATTGGAATTCATATGTCTGCCTAGAGTTGTCCTTATCTAGTTGATCTTTCACTCAGTATACATCAAATATTTGTGTAAATAAGGTGTCATTTAAAATGCTTTAGATGATCAGTCTCCAAACTTTTTGGCACCAAGGACTGATTAGTGTTGTGGAAGACATTTTTTCCATGGATGGGATAGGGTGGGAATGGTTTCAAGATGACTCTCATAAGGAGCATGTGACCTAGATCCCTTTCTTGTGTAGTTCATAGTAGGGTTCATGCTTCTATGAGAATCTAATGCCATTGCTGACCTGACAGAAGGTGGAACTCAGGCAGTAATGTAAGCAATGAGATTGGCTATAAATACAAATGAATTTTCTGCTCACTTACCTGCCACTCACATCCTGCTTTGTGGCCCATTTCCTAACAGGCCAGGGATAAGATCAGATCTGTGGCCCAGGGGGTGGGTTCTCTGCTTTAGATATAAAGAAAAACATAGACTTTTTTGTTTGCCTTCAGATACCTTAGAAACTTTGGTGGCCTTGGCTGTATGCCATTTATAAATACCTGTGGAAAGACAACTAAGATTAAAAGAAAATACAGTAATGATGTGGGCAAATAAAATTCTTAAAGGGAAATGAGTTTATTGGAACCAGTTATATATAAGATAAATGGCAAAGGACAACACATAGATACCAGATGTATAGAAAGGAATAGGAAAATAGTCCAGATAGTCCACACATAGTTTTCCTGTGTGTGTGTGTGTGTGTCTGTGCATGCACGTACACTTAGTCACTCAGCTGTGCCTGGTTCTTTGTGATCATTTGGACTATAGCCTGCCAGGCTCCTCTGTCCATGGGATTCTCCAGGCAAGAATACTTGAGTGGGTTGCCATTTTCCTTGTCCAATCTTCCCAACCCAGGAATTGAACCCAAGTCTCCTGTATCTCCTGCATTGGCAGGTGGGTTGGTTCTTTACCCACTAAGCCATTGGAGAAGTTCCCTACCTCAATACTACTGACACTGTGGGCCAATTAATTTTTTGTCAGCAGGTTTCGTCAAATGTCTCCAGATACTGACAAATGGCATCTAGAGGTATTGTTCCCACATTTAGCAAATAAAGATGAATATTATACCAAATAAAAATATAGGACACTAGTTACATTAGAATTTCCAACAAAACAATTTTTAAAAAATTTAAGTATGGTCTACATTATTTATTGTTTATCTGAAATTCAAATTTAATTTGCCATCTTGTATTTTATCAGGCAGTCCTAACTGGATTAGGGTTTCAGTTGTTGAAAGCCTCTGATTTAGAATGTGTGATCAAATTTCCTATTGGGAGTTGTGTTTGACAGACAATGAGTTGAGGCTTCAACATAACTTTAAATATGTCCTATATGTCATAGACTGTTCCAAAGTGGAAGACATCACCTAGGGAAGAGAAAAGCAAAGTTCACTACCTCATGGTGTTTACGTTACGATCAGGTAGAGACAAAGAGTAAATACACAGCTAAGTAAATTATGAGATCCGTCAGTGAGTAGAAAATAGGTTTTGCTGCTGTGGTATCAAACAACCCCCCAAATCTCTAGCTAAGAATTGTACAGGCTTTCTTTTCTGTGTTATAGTACATATCATTCATGGTTGGCTATAGTCATCATTTACATGGCCTTCACTCTAGACCCCAGATTGACAGAGTAGCCTCTTTCTGCAACATTTCTGCTTGTCTTAGGTGAAGAAAATAAGAGTGTGGTAAAACATATGTTGACTCTTGAAGCTTTCGTTCACATTTTTCAAATCAATTGTGTCATTCTAAGTTAACTGGAAATATGTAAAACTCATCTGACAGCTTATTAAAAACTATAAAAAGTTGAAACATTAATATAAAATTCAGCATCATAATATCTTAAATTGGTTTCCCACAAAAGCAGAAACTAAGATTAATTTCAGGTAGTTTATATAAGATATTATTCTAGACAGCCAGAAGAGTGGGGAGAATGAGTCAGGGAAAGAGGGCAAAGCTAATATGAAAGAGGTCCTATAGAGATGGATGCTCCAGGCAATGGGGATGTGCATTGCCTCTGCTGGCACCTCCTCAGAAAATCCAGATTATCTACTGAAATTGTCTATTTGAAATAACAAGATACTGGAGCATTTATCCCATGGATTCATTTTATAGTGAATGACACCAGATATAGGAGAATAGTAATATACTCTATCAGATGTGTGCTGTCAACTGCTAGCAAGTGCCATAGAAAGAAAGACAAAACTGAAAAAGAAAATAAAGAAGCTTGGGAGGAAACATAATGCAGTGAGTTGGGAGTTGATTTTTTAAATGTTGATAAAAATGGTTAAGAAAATTATATTTGAGCAAAGTTCTGAAGGCAATGTAGAGATTCTCACTGATATCTATGGGAAAAGAATTCTAGGCAGAGAAACATCGAGTATAAAAAACCTGCCACAGCATACCTGGCACCTTCATGGATCTGGAGCTACAATGCTGCCAGTGAGGACTATTGTAAAATACTGTCAGAAATATAATAAAGATCAGGAGATTGTGTAGATACGTATAAGATGTAAAGATTTAGGATTTACTCCAAGTGAGTTTGGGAGGTATTGGAGAATTTACAAACAGAAGAATGACATTGCCTGACTTAACATTTGAAGATTACTCTCATTTCTCTGTTGAAATAGACTGTAGGAAGGTAAGATCAAAATCAGAGAGACTAGTCAGTTAGTTCCAGATTATTACAGCAATGGAAGTGAAAAAAAAATGCAAACATCTCAACAAGGAAGTGGCAATAAAAGTGTTCAGAATCTGGGTGTATTATAAGAGATTATGAGTATAGCATTTGGTTTTGCTGATGGATCGGTGTGCTGTGTGAGGAAGGAAATAATCAACATAAGCATTCCACAATATTACCATTCATGAATTTGAGATGACAGAGGAAGTCTCAGTAGTTGAGAAGAGAGGGATTTACCTTGATCATGCTAAATTCGAGAGTCTTACTAGGCATCTAAGTGAAGATGTTCAACAAGCTGTTGGAAGTGAAGAGACATTTTGGCAGGCAATGAGAATTATGTGTATGAATTGTTTCATTTTTTAAAAATATTGGAGTATAGTTGATTTGCAATGCTGTGTTAGTTTCTGCTGTACAACAAACTGAATCAGTTATGCATGTATCTACTTTTCTAGTCTTTTTCCCATATAGGTCATTACAGAGTATTGAGTAGAGTTCTGTGTGCCATATCTACGTCTCTATTGGTTATCTATTTTATACATGTGTGTGTTTAGTCACTCAGTTGTGTCCAACTCACTGTGACCCCCAGACTGTAGCCTGCCAGGCTCCTCTATCTGTGGGATTTTCCAGCCAAGAATACTGGAATGGGTTGCCATGCTCACCTCCAGGGGGTCTTCCCAACTCAGGGATCGAACCAAATCTCCCACATTACAGATGGGTTCTTTAACATCTGAGTCACCAGGAGCCCACATTTTATACACAGCAGTGTGTATATGTTGATCTCAATCTCCCAAGTTATCCCTTCCCCACTTTCCCCCCAGTTTCAATGAAGTGGTAAAGGGATTAAGGTAAATAAGGCTTAAATAATTATTTTTCCTTTGATTCTCATGGAAAATCTCATAGAACTGAATAAATTTTATTTAATTCCAAATAAAATTCTGGAAAGATAAATAACAGCTAAAGATTCTCTTTATCTTGACTACAATGTGTGTCCAAAAAGGGCTAAAAATGACTATTTCCATAAACATAAAAAATAGACTAATGCCTATGGTAGCATGATTCTTTATCATAATAGTTGCTTCCAGGAGGGTGAAAAAATGCTACTCTGTGAATTATGCCTGAAATGAAAGTTTGTTCACAGAAATCACATGACTGATGTAAAAAAGTATGTATTTAGCTCAAATCCAGAATCCCCACTTAGTCTGTGAGCAGACAATTCTTCCTAGAGCTCTTGACTTTTTGCATATCTTTTGAACAGCTTACCTTTGCCATCTCTTTTGAGTATGACTATACTGTGGACAGTCTTGAAATTTAGGTATAGTAACCCAGAGCAGACATATTTTCCCCAGGTTTGGCATATTTTCTGCTCATTACAAATCTGCAAGTTCCCTACTTTCTGCTATACAGAAGAGGAACTCAACTTACCCTGAGGCCAGGTTTCCCCCAACTCCATTTACCCTACCCTGAAGGATTTAGTGCTCGGGAAATTGGTACAAGAAAATGCTGCTGCACTGGCTATTGCTGTTGCTGAGTAAGGAAGCCCTTTGTCTCTGATCCAGGAAACTCATGTCTTTCACTAACATTCGTGAAACGATGGCAGACTACCTTGGTAGATTGTACTCTGAGTATATATCTAGGACATTTCACAGTTCTTGACAATTAATTACCATGCTGTTTATCTCTCTGGTGGATTTCTATAAAGCTGCAGCTAAACATTATCTTATTTACCCACTTTCAGGGATTCAGATGTTTTGGAGCTAGCTTCTTACAAGAATATATACCCTTCTCTTATTACAGGATGTAAATCCTTTTACCAGCACTACTTATCCAGGACACAAAGGGGCCCATCCGTCACTGGATAACATAGGGTAGAAAGATAAGGAAGATCTGTATCATCATCACTTTCCTAATCTGCCTGATATTCATTTATATTTGATATCTTATCCAAGGTAGACACTCCAATAGTGACCGCTAGGGTCCCAGCCCAGAGGCTCTCAATAAATATGAGGACATGTCACATCTCCCAAACACCAGCCCTGTGCCTCTCTGGTCAGATCTGCTAACCATGACCTCTGCCACCAAGCAACGCTATTATTCTGAAGTCCATCAATACCCCCAACTCTGCGGAGTACTTCTTATTGCAACCTCAGGAATAAAGAAGCTCTTAGTGTTCAGAGGAGTAGCAATAACTCAATATTCTGAGAAATTTTCTGCAATGGAATCCACTTATAGCTACCTCATTCCTACTGATATCTGGATCAAGCTAGAAATTTCCTAAGGCAGTGAAAATGTTTCAACCTTCTGCCACATCTTGGAGCAGACTGGGCTTTAGATTGTTTTCATCCCTTCCTACTGAGGCCTTTGTTGTGTCTCTCATCCTTAAAGGCTGAGTTGAGGATATAATGGATATTTCCAAGGAGGAAGTTGCTGGGAAGATATGGACAGTGGGATCTTCTCTAAAATGGAATATGTTAATCTGAAGTGGTAGTGAGTGACCTCAGGCCTACAGTAAAGCAGCCAAATAACCACCCTCATGATATGGTGCAGAATACAGCTTTGATGGGAGATTATATAGGAAGGTACCTGAGGCTCCTGGATCCTAATAGGCCCTCGGATGCACTCTCTCCCACACACAAATGGACGCACATGAACACATAAACTCAATATCTGAACTGATTTCTTTTTTAACAAATAATGTGTATACATTCACATGTCCTTGCACACAGATGCACATTGATTTTCCAAGCCCAATAATTTGAGATTTAGTTCTTAGAATATTTGTAATTTTTGAAAGCTACAGTTTTAACCACTAGTACTGGTATCACATCAGTTTTCATAGAATTAATATAAAGCCATAAAACCTCACTTTATCAAAGAGTTCACCAAACTATTTTATTGTGAGTTCATGCATGCTAAGTTGTTCAGTGGTGTCTGACTCTTTGTGACCCCAAGGATAGTAGCCCTCTAGGCACCTCTGTCCATGGGATTCTCCAGGCAAGTATACTGGAGTGGGTTTTGCCATTTTCTTCTCCAGGGGATCTTCCTGACCCAGGGATCAAACCTGCATCTCTTATGTCTCCTGTATTGACAGGTGAGTTCTTTACCACTAGCACCACCTGTTTTATTGTGAGAAGTATTTATTTTGTTAGATATAGAAAATGGGGTCATTTTTATTGTATCTTGAAAGCAATAAACTCTATATTTTACATCTGTTGATATGTTTCAGATCAACCTGGAAATATCAGTGGAACATAAAAGGCTTGTTGAAAGTGGAAGTCACTCTGTTGTATCCAACTCTTGTAACCCCATGGAAATTCTATCCAGTCCATCAAATTCTCCAGGCCAGAACACTGGAGTGGGTAGCCTTTCCCTTCTCCAAGGGATCTTCCCAACCCAGGGATTGAACCAAGATCTCCCACATTACAGTCGGATTCTTTACCAGCTGAGCCACAAGGGAAGCCCAAGAATACTGGAGTGGGTACCATCCCTTCTCCAGTAGATCTTCCCAACCCAGAAATTGAACTGGGGTCTCCTGCATTGCAGGCAGATTCTTTACCAACTGAGCTATCAAGGAAGCCCAATAGGCTTGTTAATGTCTATTAAATTAATAGAAAGTAAACTGATGAAGAAGAAAAATAGGTGTTTAAAAATGGAAAATAAAACGAACTAATACTGACAACAGAAACAAAGTACAGACCATTCTTATAGCACTTTCATATATTAACTATAATATTATAGTTATTATAATTTAGAACATAACATCTAATTTAGGTTATTTTAAATAGTCTTTAATAGCTAGTTAGTTTCACCAAAAAGAAAACCTAAAGGATCTAAGGATATAAGAGTCAATTATATTGTATTGCACAGTGTATCTCAAAATTCATGTCCACCAGGAACTTCAGAACATGATCTTATTTGGAAATAAGTCTTTCAAATGTAACTAAGATTAGATTATACTGGATTCGAGTGGGCATGAAATCCAATGATTGTTTGTTTGTTGTTTTTTGTTTTTTTTTCTATAAGAAATCTGTGTGAATATGCAGGTATACACATGGAGGAATGCCAGGAGAGGATGGAGCCAGAGACTGCAGTTGTGAGTCTACTATTCAAGAAAGCCAAGATGGCTAGTAGTCATCAGAAGCTAAAAGTGAGACATGAAACAAATGCCCTCTAAAACCTGTAGGAAGAGTCAACCCTGCAGATACCTTGATTTCAGACTTTTGGTTTCTTGAACTGTGAAAGAATATTTTATGCTATCCAGTTTGTACTTTGTTTGAACAGCCCTGGGAAACTAATATACAAACTAAGGAAATCAGAACTGGCATTTTGAATAGTCATTATAATTGACAAATTGACATAAACTCTAATTAGTGAGACATCTACACACAGAATATGGTTTTTCAAATCTAGACAGAACCATATATGGTCGCTACATCCTTTTTTAGTTATAAAACTGGTCATTGAGGAAACCATCAGTTCTCCTCTGTTTGAATTTGCCATGTATTTTTGTTGTTGCCATCATCATAATTATCATTGTTATCATTAATCATCATCTTCAACAACACTGTAACCAAATATCAAACTATTTAATCACTTCATTTGGTTTATCATAATTTTAGATGTATGATCCCTGTCATAAAAGACATAAAAGCAGCCAAATATTGAATAAGCACATAAATAATTAAGAGTACACTTCCCTTTCTTAAACCCATTAGTAGCAAACTTCATTACAAAGAAATGCTCTTTCTAACCATGTTATTTCTATCATGGGCAGATGGCCAATACTGAGTAAACTCCAATAATGTGATTGAATTGAACCCTCCATGAAGAATCAAATTATATTGTGGATGATTCTTATGATCCTAACCCAGCAACAGACATTTTCAAAACCAAATATAAGTGTAATTTGCATTACCAGAGTAAGTCCAGTGGGTCCAAACTCAGAAAATTTGAGACAATAAAAGTTGAAGCAAAAATTGCATTAACAATTTCTTAACTCTCCCTTACCCAAATTCAGCTTGAATGATCTTAAAACTCAAATATTTCCAACTCATCACTCAAAGGCCTCCTACAAATTTAAACCACTCAGACAAACTAAATGTCTAGGATCTTCCCAAAAGACAGAGGGAAGAGAAAGTGGTAAGAGGAGAGATGGGGGAATGGGAAAATATGGAAGAGAAATGAGAGGGAAGTACTGGCAAGAAGAGAGCTCTCTCCAGTTTACTGTATAGGGATGCAGTTAATTTTTCCCTTTTTTCTCTGCTGAGTTCAACAGTTTTTTTTCTTTCTTTCTTTCTTTTTTTTTTTTTTTCCCCTATTCTAATGAATTAGAAAGACTGGGCATAAATTCAAATTTTACTCTAATTTTGCTGACTGGAAATTTGATATCAAATAAAAGATTCATTATAAGATAAGCTTATAACAACAAAACAGTGTGGAAGTACTGCATTTCATCATAATGGAATTTTACCTCTAAAAGCTTCCTCAGCACACTAATTAATTGCAAAGTAAAAGTACAAGTATTTGAAATTCAGAGAAATTTTTGTTAAAAATGATATGATGATTACACATTTGGATTTTACAGTGGGCACTTATTTAATCATTATATAAACTATATTAGCATGATTTATAATATAATTACCATGAATTATTTTTACATTTGAAGCATACATTCACTAGTCTAATGTAAGATAATAAATGTATTAGTGAAAGAAGCAACGCATATAGATTCAGTTTTTTCTGAGATAAGAAATGAGATGTTTCAGAACACATAACGGTCTTTATCATTGAAAGGGTAATTGTATTGTCTCCTTTGTGTTTTGCACAAAGCAATTACTACAAAAAATTTGCATTTAATCAGAGTTCTCAAAATTGATGAGATTTTTTTTTTCCTTAAATGTCCGAGCAGGTACAGATTGCTGACAATTTTTTTTTTTTTTTTTTTTTTTTGCGAATCTGAAGGGTCTTTCCTGGTATGTTTTGGAGAAGTAGGTAGTATCCTAGACTTCCTACCAGCCCTTGTAGGGCATAGATAGCTAAAGTCCAATTACAATTCCATCTCATATGATGTGGGTTTAATAGGTATGGTCTTTTTTTTTTTTTTTTTTTGAACAAAGATCTTTCATAGGAACTTCAAAAACTGTACTTATCTTATTTCTTACAAAAACGTACAGTTCACTTTTCTGAAATAGATACAAAAGGATCTTAATATGACTTCATGAAAATATTTGAAAAAGGCATATTTAGTTTCTTATTTATATGTTTTGAAAAAGACGTGACACTAAATATAGAGCAAAAGTAAGCTTCAGGACTAACAGTTTGAACAAGTGTCTCCTACACTGTTTAGTAACCTGCATCTTAGCCTTGACCCAAGATGACACCTTAATAATAATCATAATAACAATAGTAAGCATAGCCATGCATAAGTATGTATATAAACTTACAGTTCACATAACCTTTCAAATCTATCATTTTTATCAATATAGCACTACTATTAAAGTAGGCATTGTAACCTACTTCTTACTTGTCAGAAAATTGACTCTAGTTCTGTTGTATAAGTAAATAATAATCATTTGGATTTAGGAATTCTCAGACAAAGTTCAGTAGTGTATAAATAGAGAAAAATAGTAAAGTCCACAGTATTAACATCTGTCCTATTGCAGGCTGTGAGAGGACCACTGAACATTGAGAAAAGACTTCACATTGCAGTGGGATTTCAAAGGAAAATCCCCTAAAAATATATTTATTTTTGGTTCTGCTGGGTCTTTGTTGCTGCACAGGCTTTTTTCTTTTGTTACATCGAGCGTGGGCTACTCTCCACTTTCTGTGTGTGAGTTTCTAATGGCGGTGGCTTCTCTTGCTATAAGGCCAGGGGGCTTCAGTAGTTGGCTCAGTAGCTGTGGCTTTCGGGCTCTATAGTGTGGGCTCAGGAGTTTGTGACACAGGGGCTTAGTTGCTCTGTGGAATGTGGGATCTTCCTGGATCAGGGATCACATTATGTCTCCTGCATTAGCTGGTGGATTCTTTACCACTGAGCCACCATGGAAGCCTGGAAAATCCTTTTATTGTTTTTCTCTCCCTTCCCATACTGAAGAAAAAAAAAGAAAAAAAAAATTCTCTACCACTGATCGTGCAGGTGCTCAGAGATTTAAAAGCAATGCCATGCTTATGAGACATTGCATTTATATAAAGCTTCATTGACAAACCTTCAATATCCTATTTCTTCTTCTTTCATTCTCTAGTATTACTTGCCTACAAACATTCTCTTCCAATCAGATAAGCCCTTGCTACAGAGTCAATTTAATTATTCTTATATACTTATATCATTGCCTAGGCTGATACAAGTTTTTAAAAGGTCTTCTAAGAACAGTATGGGCACTTTCTCTAAGGTGTTGTTCCCTCTTTGTTATAATCAGCTCAGGCTGCTATAATGGAACATCATAGACTGGGTGACTTAAATAACATCCAGAATTTCAAGGTGCAAGCTATTTTAATTCCTGATGAGGGCATACTTCCTGGCCTGCAGATTTACCTCCTAAAGACCTCACCACTAAATACCACTACCTTGGGAATTAAAATTCAACATATGAATTTGGCAGAAATACAAACATTCACTTTGTAATACTCTTTAACCTAAGTCTTAACATTTTGAGAAGCAAAACATACAAGATTTTTTTCTGTACGTTTGAGTACTGGATCTTTGGACAGAGACCAGGTATTTCTAAAAGGAGATCTCTGTCTGGTGGGCATAGTGATAGGAAAGTTTACTTACAATGAAGAAAGAGGATTGTGTTTACCAAGCACTCCCAGAAAGTAGAAATATGATGGACCAATCCCATTCTTTATATTGTTTAATCCTTATGACAATTTTGTAAAGTGTATTTTCTTACCTCAGTTTTGTGTATGAAGATATCACTGTTCATGAAGTTTGAGTAACTCTTTCAAATTGGCCAATTTTTAAGTAGTATAGACAAGACTAGCTAAATATATATATATATTTATGTGACATATATTTATGTGTGTGACTTGGGCCTAAGTTTCAGGTTTTTGGCTACTGTATCAGTTTAGTTTAGTCACTCAGTCACGTCGGACTCTGCAGTCCTATGTCTGACTCTGCAGCATGCCAGGCTTCCCTGTCCATCACCAACTCCTGGAACTTGCTCAAATTCATGTCCATTGAGTCGGTGATTCCATCCAACTATCTCATCTCTATTGTCCCCTCCTCCTCCTGACTTCAACCTTTCCCATCATCAGGCTTTTTTTCCAATGAGTCAGTTCTTCACATCAGGTGGCCAAGTATTGGAGGCTCAGTTTCAGCATCCAGTCAATGTTCAGGACTGATTTCCTTTAGGATTGGCTGATTTGGTCTCCTTGCTGTCCAAGGGAGTCTCAAGAGTCTTCTCCAACACCACAGTTCAAAAGCATCAGTACTTTGACACTCAGCTTCCTCTATGGTCCAACACTCAAATCCATACTGTGAGTATATTTTATGCTTTTAGATCATATCAATCTCTCTAAAGCAGCCATGTCTTTGTAGCAATAGGAATTTGGATAAAGTAGAATGGGACAAAAGGGTAATTGATGAGTTATCAGAGTAAACTTTTTTGAGAAGGTTGACTCTGAAATGAGATTTAAGAAACAATGGAGGGACTCTAAATCTAGGTGGGAGTAATATCATCTGCAAAGGCATAGAGTTTTCTAGCAAACTGTTCTAAAAAAACAAAAGCAGGATAGGTGTTAGCTCTTCTCTAAAATTTTGGTAGAATTCATCTGCGAAGCCGTCTGGACCAGAAGAGCTAACAGCTATCCTACTCAAACTCTTGCAGAAAACTGTAGAGGAAGGTAAACTTCCAAACTCATTCTATGAGGGCACCATCACCCTAATACCAAAACCTGACAAAGGTGCCACACAAAAAGAAAACTACAGGCCAATATCACTGATGAACATAGATGCAAAAATCCTTAACAAAATTCTAGCAATCAGAATCCATTAAACAACACATTAAAAAGATCATACACCATGACCAAGTGGGCTTTATCCCAGGGATGCAAGGATTCTTCAATATCCGCAAATCAATCAATGTAATACACCACATTAACAAATTGAAAAATAAAAGCCATATGATTATCTCAATAGATGTAGAGAAGGCCTTTGACAAAATTCAACATCCATTTATGATAAAAACTATCCAGAAAGCAGGAATAGAAGGAACATACCTCAACATAATAAAAGCTATATATGACAAACCCACAGCTATTCAAGGTTTTTTGTATTTCCATACAAATTGTGAAATTATTATTATCCTCGATGGTGAAAAATTGAAAGCATTTCCCCTAACGTCAGGAACAAGACAAGAGTGCCCACTTTCACCGCTACTATTCAACATAGTTCTGGAAGTTTTGGCCACAGCTATCAGAGCAGAAAAAGAAATAAAAGGAATCCAAATTGGAAAAGAAGAAGTAAAACTCTCACTGTTTGTAGATGACATGATCATCTGCATAGAAAACCCTAAAGACTCCACAGAAAATTACTACAGCCAATCAATGAATATAGTAAAGTTGCAGGATATAAAATCAACACACAGAAATCCCTTGCATTCCTATACACTAATAATGAGAAAATAGAAAGATAAATTAAGGAAACAATTCCATTCACCATTGCAATGAAAAGAATAAAATACTTAGGAATATATCTGCCTAAAGTAACTAAAGACCTATATATACAAAACTATAAAACACTGATGAAAGAAATCAAAGAGGACACTAATAGATGGAGAAATATACCATGTTCATGGATCGGAAGAATCAATATAATGAAAATGAGTATACTACCCAAAGCAATCTATAGATTCATTGCAATCCCTATCAAGCTACCAACGGTATTTTTCACAGAACTAGAACAAATAATTCCAAAATTTGTATGGAAATACAAAAAACCTCGAATAGCCAAAGCAATCTTGAGAAAGAAGAATGGAACAGGGGGAATCAACCTGCCTGACTTCAGGCTCTACTACAAAGCCACAGTCATCAAGACAGTATGGTACTGGCACAAAGACAGAAATTTAGATCACTGGAACAAAATAGAAAGCCCAGAGATAAATCCATGCACCTATGGACACCTTATCTTTGACAAAGGAGGCAAGAATATACAATGGAGTAAAGACAATCTCTTTAATAAGTGGTGCTGGGAAAATTGGTCAACCACTTGTAAAAGAATGAAACTAGAACACTTTCTAACACCATATACAAAAATAAACTCAAAATGGATTAGAGATCTAAACATAAGACCAGAAACTATAAAACTCCTAGAGGAGAACATAGGCAAAACACTCTCTGACATACATCACAACAGGATACACTATGACCCACCTCCCAGAATTTTGGAAATAAAAGCAAAAATAAACAAATGGGGCCTAATTAAACTTAAAAGCTTCTGCAAAACAAAGGAAACTATAAGCAAGGTGAAAAGACAGCCTTCAGAATGGGAGAAAATAATATCAAATGAAGCAACTGACAAACAACTAATCTCAAAAATATACAAGCAACTTATGCAGCTCAATTCTAGAAAAATAAATGACCCAATCAAAAAATGGGCCAAAGAACTAAATAGACATTTCTCTAAGAAGACATACAGATAGCTAACAAACACATGAAAAGATACTCAACATCAGTCCTTATCAGAGAAATGCAAATCAAAACCACAATGAGGTACTATTTCATGCCAGTCAGAATGGCTGTGATCCAAAAGTCTACAAGCAATAAATGCTGGGGAGGGTGTGGAGAAAAGGGAACCCTCTTACACTGTGGGTGGGAATGCAAACTAGTATAGCCACTATGGAGAACAGTGTGGAGATTCCTTAAAAAAACTGGAAATAGAACTGCCTTATGACCCAGAAATCCCACTGCTGGGCATACACACCAAGGAAACCAGAATTGAAAGAGACACATGTACCCCAATGTTCATTGCAGCACTGTTTATAATAGCCAGGGCATGGAAACAACCTAGATGCCCATCAGCAGATGAATGAATAAGAAAGTTGTGGTGCATATACACAATGGAGTATTACTCAGCCATTAAAAAGAATACATTTGAATCAGTTCTAATGAGGTGGATGAAACTGGAGCCTATTTTACAGAGTGAAGTAAGCCAGAAAGAAAAATACCAATACAGTATACTAATGCATATATATGAAATTTAGAAAAATGATAATGATAACGCTGTATGCAAGACAGCAAAAGAGACACAGATGTATGGAACAGGCTTTTGGACTCTGTGGGAGAGGGAGACGGAGAGGGTGGGATGATTTGGGAGAATGGCACTGAAACATGTATAAACGAATCACCAGTCCAGGTCCGATGCATGATACTGGATGCTTGGGGGCTGGTGCACTGGGATGACCCAGAGGGATGGTATGGGGAGGGAGGAGGGAAGGTGGTTCAGGATGGGGACCACGTGTACACCCGTGGTGGATTCATGCTGATGTATGGCAAAACGAATACAATATTGTAAGTAATTAACCTCCAATTAAAATAAATAAATTTTTAAAATAAAAAATAGGAAACAAAAAAAAGCACACTTCTCACAGTGATGGAGTAGTACTGAAAAAGAAAAATTTCAGAAATTTACCAAGTTCCAGTATTTATACTTATGTTGCAAAAGGGGAAATATGTATCTTGGAGAAAAACAAAAAGCAGAAAAAAGAGATGAAACAAAGCCTGGAAATGCTGTCATGATGTGTGTTGGGATACTACCTTAGTAGTGGTCTCCAAGAAGAGGCAATAATCACAGAAAAGAGCGATTCACATTTTTAAAATAAGATGAATAAAATGTTAATATTTAAAATCATTAAGTACAAAACGTTATTAGATTTTTTCAGGCTTTTTTCTCAGATTTTTGTAAATTTAAGAACGTGCAGAAATAGATTTTCTTTTGTAATTTTAACCTGTTTAGGAGATGAAGGTTTAAAATGCATAAAGATATAGGAACTAATTTGCTTAAAAGTTCATCATCTAAAATGGCCAAATATTATTTTGATCATTTACTTGAGATTTATTTTTCTTACTAAAATAATAAACATGACAGATAACCTCATTGTTCCTTTATTATACTTTTCTATAATACTATTTCTCCTAGGTCCTTAGAGGGCCAGTTCTCAACTTATACATAAATTTTTTCTGTCTTTGTTTCTAAGTTTTTTAAACTTACTACTTATATTAATAAAAACATTTGATATAATATTGGTTGAAATGAAGATAGGTAATAGTCACAGGAAATTTACTTTCTCCCATCCTTTCCATCTCTTCTCTTTTCCACAAAAAGCCCTAAAACCAAAGATTCTCTTTGGAGTAAAAGGAGAAATGAAAGACAGAGATTACCTGGTAGCAAAGAGACCCAGTAAAGGAATAAGAGCAAAATATTTTTTTTAAAAAGCATTTGGAAGGAAAACATTTTACACTTACAATGGCCTGGTCAGAAATATTCAGATGATTAACCACCCTTTTTATAACATAGTGAAGACCAAATTACGAGACACTTAAGATGAGTCAGGATGAAAAGATGAAGGCAAAATGAGGTAACTCTTTTTGAAGTCTAATCAAGTAGTTAATTTATTCAAATACATTAAAAGGGACTTTATAAACACCAAAATTCTTTTGAATTTAGAAAAAGTGCATTTTTCAGGGAAAATGTTCCTGGGTCTTCCAGGCATATATTGCAGTTCAGTAAAAATGTTCTTGGGGATTCAATTAAATTGTTCCTGGGTGTTCGCTGAAAATGTTCCTGGGTCTTCAGAGAAAATGTTCCTGGGTCATCCAGGCATATATTGCAGTTAATAAGAGGCTACAAAACAGAAATACTTTTATAACTCGGTTAAACTCAAATCAATATTATTTTGTTGATAACATGTCATTTAATTTCTTTGTTGTTCTGTACAAAGAGTTCTATATTGTTGTTTAAATCCCGTAGTAAACACTGTTTAAGGAGAATAAAGAGGCTACATAACATGCCCATGTGGGTCAGTTTGTTTGAAAAATTGGCTACAATTTTTTCTCCCTTTGCAATGTGACTTGGGTAGTTAGTCCCTTTAATGTTTCAGTGTAGCTACCTTTTGCTACTGCTCTTGATATTACCTCTTTAAATAAATGTATATGAGGGCCAGTAAAATATTATCTTTATCCTCCATAAATTATAAAACTTGAAAAGAATTGATATAATTAGGATTTAAATGCTACTAGTCGATTGTATCATGTGTCTTTTTGTATTTAATAATCCTAAAGAGAGCATTGGTATAGACTTTCTTTTAGATACAAAATTTCCTCAGCCTCAAATATTTCAAATTCCAGTAAAACAATCACTAGTCTACTGAATCTTACCTCTCCTATTTGGTGACTAATGCTAAACATGGTCCCTAATCCTTTGTGTAGTATTCTAAAAAAGCAGCAATGAACCTTATAAATGGCCATGCTTCTTTAAAATGTTCAGACGTATCACTTTGTAATCATTTTCATTGCTAACTCCTCTTCGTTTATTTCTGTTCTTCCTAGCAAAACTATCATGTCACTTCAGGTAAAATAGCTAAAATTATCCTTATACAAAATTCAGCTAGAGATTTTTCTATTATGGTAAAATTAAGCCCCTTTCATTAAGGAGTGGGCTATTCTGCAAAATGTCATATATGTTTTGTGGACTGAATGAGATAATCCCATGAAGTACTAACTGAATGTTAAACTGAATACTCAAAAATATTAGCTAACAGCTATCATTATCATCATTGTTGTCCTCATTGTCATTGTCCTCATCATTGTTGCCATCATCATTATCAACATCATCCTCACTATCACTTATAACTGACTTTTGAGGTCATGGTCTTCACTTTTAACATAGTTCAAGGTCCCTGTCACAAATTTTTAAGTCATTCCATAAATTTTCTCTTACTGTAAAATCATATGCCATTTTTCAAGTCCAAGAAAAATATTGCCTTTTCCATGATCTCCTTGCCAATGAGCTTCTTTCCTACTTTTTCCTTTCACTGAGCTAATTTAGCATATATTACTTCTACCACTATTTTTTGTTCTTTTATGTATCTAGGTTTAGTCACATCACTTTAAAAACTTTATTTTATGTTTGTTTGAATAACTACATACATAAATAGAATGAATTATACTCATCTTAAGTGTACAGCTAAATGAATTTTTCCTAATCTACTTCAATGAAATAACCACTCATATCAAGATAAAAATCACTTCCAACAACCCATAGGGTTCACTTGTATACTTTCCTAGTCTGTCTCATTCTCACTTCCCTCTCACAGGAAATCCACTTTTATGACTTATATAACCATAGATTAGTCTGACTGTTCTTGAACTAATACAAAGAGTTTATCATTCTGATATAGTTTGAATTTTTATTGGAAATAATTACAGATTCTCAGGACATTGTGAAGAAATTACAGTAATGTCCTGTGTACCATTTACCTAGACTTTCCCAATTTTAATATCTTACCTAACTATAATATGGCATCCATAACCAGAGAATTGATACTGGTATAATAACCAGATTTCACCAGTTAGTACTGTATGTGTGTGTTAGTCGCTCAGTCATGTCCAACTCTTTGTGACATCATGGACTATAGCACACCAGGTTCATCTGTTCATGGAATTCTTAGGCAAGAATACTGGAGTGGATTGCCATTTCCTTTTCCAGAGGATCTTCCTGACCCAGGGATTGAACCCAGGTTTCCTGCATTGCAGGCAGATGCTTTACCATCTGAGCTACTAGGGAAGCCAGTTAGTAATACATGTACTAAATTGCGTGTATGCAAGTTTGTGTGTTTCTATGCAATAAAATCACACATACATATTTAAGAACCTAAACCACAGGACACAGAACTACCATTACCACAAGTCTCCCTTGTGCTTCTCCTTTATAGCTACACACGTGCATAGTCACCACACCCATCCAACCTAACTTCCTAAAACCTTGGCAGACAATAACCTGTTCGTAATGTCTATAGACTTGTTATTTCAAGTGGAATTATACATAATGCATCCTTCCGAGACTGGCTTTTTTTTTTTTTTTCATGCTGTGTTATTCCCTTGATGTTCATCCAAATTGTGTGTGTCATAGGTTTTTTTTTTGTTGTTGTTGTTGTTTTTGTTTGTTTGTTTTTAAATCATTGAGTAGTTTTCCATAGTGCAAGTGTGCCATGGTTTGTTTAACCATTCACTCACAGAAGAATACTGGATAGTTTCCAGTTTGGGGCTGTTAGAAATAAAGGTTCTGTGAGCATCATTTTACAAGTATGTGCAAACATGAGTTTTTATTCATCTGGGATAATTGACTGAGACACTTACTAGCTCATGTAGTAAGTTTACTGTTATGTTTTTATTTTTTTTTAAGAAACCATCAATTTTTTTCAATTGTGTAATATTTTACATTCTCAATAGCAGTGTAATAGTATTCAAGTTTCTCTGCCTCTTTCCCATTATTGAAGTTATTATCAGTTTTCTGATTTATATAGTTTTAATTTTGTGTTGGATTGAAGTTTTAATTAACACTTTCATAATGACTAATGGTGGTGACCATTTTTGAAGTGCTTATTTGTAATCTCCGTGTTCTCTTCAGTGGAATACCTGTTTGTATATTTTCTCTCATTTTAAATTGGATAGTTGTTTATATTATATGAAATATATATTCTT
The DNA here is from genome assembly GCF_016772045.2 of Ovis aries. Lineage (NCBI taxonomy): Eukaryota > Metazoa > Chordata > Mammalia > Artiodactyla > Bovidae > Ovis > Ovis aries. The sequence goes on along the minus strand of NC_056062.1, from coordinate 63,329,590 downwards.
AATCTGAGGAGTTATTTAAATATTGTAGGTACAAATCAAGATAGTGTGGTAGTTACAGGGTGATAGATACATAGATCAATGGAACAGAATAGAGAACGCAGTGCCATAAAAATATGCAAAATTGACTAAGGTATAAAGCAATTTAATGGACAAGGGATAAGCTTTTCAACATATCATGTTAGAACAACTGGACATCTATATGAAAAAAAAATGAACCTATACCACACTTTATACCAAAATTAATTCAAAATAGTTCTTGAAGTTAAGCATAAATATAAATCTAACGTTTAGAAAAGTAAAACAGTAGGAAAAAATATTTAGAACATAGACTAGACAAAAAAACAAACAAACAGTTTTTAGACCTGGTACTAAAAATGATTCATGCAAGTACAAATTCATAAATTGAACCTCATAAAAATTACAAATTTTGCCGTATGAAAATCTTTAAGAGAATGACAAGTATTTGAGAGACTGGGAGAAAATTTCAAATGATTCTAACACTTTTAAGAACAGGAATTAAATTTGTGTCTCTTCTCATACTTCATCTACAAACAAAGCTAAATATAAATAGTAAGAATACTTGTTGAGATAAAACTTGAAAGCTGACTGATATATATTCTCTTTCTACTTTGGTGTCAAAGAGGGCAAATTATTCCAGAATGCACAGGGAAAAGTCTGACTTGGTATTACATAATTTATGAAAGAAAATGAGAAACTTTTTGAGAGCTCCAGTTTTCATGGACCCTGTTTAACATAATGTTTCTGTGAAAATAATGTGAATTGTTTACCAGGCAAGGGTCATACTCTAACGTCCTTGTTGACAAGTGTAATTGATTGCAATGGAACTACTCTTGACAAGGCTTGGGTCTGCGTGCTTTGCAGAATTTGAGTGTCCTACCACAGTGTTGCTTCAAGTCAATAAGAAAAAAGTACCAATCTCCTGAAAAGTCCTTTTAGTTATATTCTGGCTATCAAATGTCAACACAGCTGACAAAGTGGCCAGCAAACTGCAAGTATTAGATATCACATGGTGGTTATAAAAATTTACAGCTGTCTACTAAAATGAGAATGTCTCCCATGGGTGTGAAAGTAAAATGTGAAGATTAGCTGATAAAGCACTCTGCTCTGTCTTTTTATATCATGAACTAAGATCACAGAGATGAGAGAATGTCATCTACAAGGTTCAACAAAATGTTCACCACAATTTAGAACATGATATTGGATTTTTTTTTTTTTACAGCATCTTTCTTATGTAAGACAAAATTTTTAAACTACTTTGGAAGATAGGGTGAAGTTGTTAATTTGCAAGATAAGCTTAAAAATATTAAAATTAACCTAAATTATAATCACTCATTTTAAGAAATGAGTTGCATTCCCAAGTAATCACTAATTGCGGCATAGGTATTGCTGTCATGTTAAAAATACTGCTAGTTTGAAGATGAGAGTAGGGTCATCCGTTTTTCAATCATATCAAAAGGGGTTAAGAGTTTTAACAAGAAAAGTAGGACTATGACTGAATTTTGCTCTGACGCTTGCAATTCTCTAAAAGGAAATTTTCTAATGTGTCAATGTAAATCATATAGTTAACAGGGGAACATGCCTTTATCAGCAAATCTGGACGAATTCAATAGTTGGTTATTAGAATTTTGTCTGAATGTCAATGGAGTTGTTAAAATAGGGAAGCGATTATTTTAGTATGGTTTGTGGATCAACAGAAAATACAAAAAAGTTCTAGAGGTGAAGCAGACTCAGATAAAGAATGAACAGGAGACACGTAAACCAAATTTTGCAAATTACTCTCACGCCATCCTATTGCCACTTTTATGAGATTGATGTGCCTTCTTAGTATACAACTTTCTAGTCCAGTAGCTACCTAATTTAACACTTTATTTCCTCTCTTGGATGTCATACTACCTGCATCTCTCTGTCTTCAGTATCTTTCTATCACATCTCTATTATCAGGTTAACTTTTCTAAAGCACAATTCTTATTACAATAATTTTGGACAAACAAATTTGACTATCAATTAAAGCTGTGGTAATTTAGCATGACACAGTTATTAGCTCTTTGGCCTCAATTTATTATCACAGGAATATTTCCCATTCTTTCCCATTCTTTCCCATCAGTTGTCCAAATAAGTAAGATATGCCATGCATAATACCTACTCTCATTGTAGCCTCTTTTCACTGGAATTTTCTTGCTAACATGTATGATTTTGTTTCCCATATATTAAACTTGCAATCAGTATAAAATACTAGAGAAGCCACTTCTGACAATATACTAGAAACATATGCAGTACACTGGGATTTATGTAATTACTTGTTGAGGAAATAGAATCTGGAAAAAAATAAATTTTCTTTTTCAAAAATATGAATGAAGAAACCTCAAATTGGATGAGTTAATTAGCAGTGGATATTGATGCTAAAATATGCATTCATAGGAGCTTTGAAGCTGATCTGAGGCCATGAGTAGTAAAAATCAGCTGATATTATTAAAAGAGAGAATATATAGATGATTAGAAGCAATGAGTGCATCAGTGTACAACAGACATGGGGAAAGGATTGTTAGAGAGATGCCAGCAGACATGATAAGAGGCTCTGTATAACAGGGATTCTGACAGCATTGTCAGTCAGAATCTGCCTTGACTCCAGGCCCCATAGTATCCATCCTGCTGATAATAACACCACCTAATTGGGTTGCAGATTTCATTTTGTTAGATTTGTTGACAAATTACCTTTTATATTTCCATAGAATATAAGTTCCTCATCAGCCTTCAAAATGGTTCTGGGGATTCAGGCTTGGTTCCTGCTTCTCTTGAGGTGCAGGAACAACCCCAGAGCATGCTCTGTTCTTACTGAATGGCTGGTCCATTTCCAGGGTAACCAGAAATCACAGAAGCCAGGCAATTCTACATTTATTCCTAAAATAACTTCTAGTATTACTGTAGTTTCCGTTCTGCAGGTTTAGAGCAGAATCCACTTAGTAGGTTTAGGCTCTTTTTTTTGTTTGTTTGCTTTTTGATCTTTAAAAATTAACCATAACAAATCAAGCACAAATCAAGCATCATGACTACAGTTACTTCTTGAATTTGTCTATTAAGAAAATGTAGTATATTGTATAAAGCAGTCTGTATATAGTATGTCGCTTTAATCCTGGCCTCAAGAATCTTTGGATAACAGGAAAATGTACACAATAATGATACTGCCCAACATCATATCAGCATCAGTTATCTACCTGGAAAATCAAAATTCTCAGTAAAGGAATGATATAGATTAGCAACCATATGGGGAGTCTCAGGTAGCTCAGTGGGTAAAGAATCAGCCTACAATGCAGGAGACAAGAGTTCAATCCCTGGGAAAGTTCAATCTCTAGGGGAAGATCCCCTAGAGGAGAGTATGGCAACCCACCTCAGTATTCTGGAAAATCCCATGGACAAATGAGCCTGGTGGGCTACATACAGTCCATAGTCTCGCAAAGAGTCCAGCATAACTGAAGCAACTGAACAAACACACACAGCACAGCAAGCATATGCAATTAACAGAAAATAGCAATGAGAGGGACCAGATATAAAAATGCAAGCGTTTGATGTTTCCCTGAATTCTCCTATTATGTGTACTTATATCTTTATTTTTAAATATGGGCAGCAAGGTGTTTTATTTTATTTTTTACAATTTTTAAAAGCCTTTGGATAAATGCAATGTTAATATATCAGTATTACACCATTTCAAACTTCTGAAAGTTAGTTGAACAGACAGTTTTATTTTTTTAAATTTATTTATTTAGTTATTTTTGGGAGGCTAAATATTTTACAATATTGTATCGGTTTTGCAATACATTGACATGAATCCACCACGGGTGTACATGTATTCCCCATTCTGAACCCCCCTCCCACTTCCCTCCCATCCCATCCCTCTGGGTCATCCCAGTGCACCAGTCCCGAGCACCCTGTATCATGCATCGAACCTGGACTGGCGATCCATTTCACGTATGATAATATACATGTTTCAATGCCATTCTTGCAAACCATCCCACCCTCGCCCTCTCCCGCAAAATCCAAAAGACTTCTATACATCTGTGCCACTTTTGCTGTCTCACATACAGTATTATCATTACCATCTTTCTAAATTCCATATGTATACATTAGTATACTGTATTGGTGTTTTTCTTTCTGGCTTACTTTACTCTGTATAATAGGCTCCAGTTTCATCCACCTCATTAGAACTGACTCAAATGTATCCTTTCTAATGGCTGAATAACACTCCAATGTGTATATGTACCATAGTTTTCATATCCATTCGTCTGCTGATGGACATCTAGGTTGCTTCCATGTCCTGGCTATTATAAACAGTGCTGCGATGAACATTGGGGTACACAAAAACACAGTTTTAAAGTGAAAGTGAATGTCACTCAGTCCTGTCTGACTCTTTGTGACCCCATGGACTATACAGTCCATGGAATTCTCCAGGCCAGAATACTGTGGTGGGTAGTGTTTTCTGTCTCCAGGGGATCTTGCCAACCCAGGGATCAAACCCAGGTCTCCCACATTGCAGGTAGATTCTTTACCAGCTGAGCCACCAGGGAAGCCCAACAATACTGGAGTGCGTAGCCTATCCCTTCTCCAGCGGATCTCCCTGACCCAGGAATTGAACTGGGGTCTCCTCCATTGCAGGTGGATTCTTTACCAACTGAGCAATGAAAACAAACATACATTTATTCCTTAAAGTCTAGATGTGCTCTGTTGGAGCAATTAAACTGGACAGTTATTTCAATAATTTCTCTTATTTCCATTGGCTTTAGCTCAGGAAGGACTAAAGACAAACTCCAAAAAATAATGATTGCTATAGAAATCTTCATAGTCGAAGTATGATGGTGTGGTGATGACAGGTATGTTTGGTACAAAAAACTGAACAGTAACAGTCAAAAGTTGTATGTTCCTTTACTATAAGAAAATGATAAAAATCACTTAATTGTATGCAAATAGTTAAAAAATGACAACTTAGAGTGTATCCCCTCTGATCTTTCAATTTTAGTAATACACCCAGTTATGGGGGTATGATTGCAGTCAGATACTTCAGGAACCTTCCTTTGCAATGTTTATGCTGTAGATTCTATCAGACAATTCTGAAGCCTAAACAGAATACCAGCTCTAGAATACAGGCCATGTATGACTCTTGTATTACTTTGCTAATATTTGGAATACCTTTGTCTGCATCTGGATAAATATGTCAATATTCAAGGATAATTATTTTTTGAAAAAGAGGACAGCTGTGTGAACATAATCACTTATTTTCCTTTTTTCCAACTCCAGTACTCTTGCCTGGAAAATCTCATGGACAGAGGAGCCTGGTAGGCTGCAGTCCATGGGGTCGCAAAGAGTCGGACATGACTGAAGCGACAGCTGCAGCAGCAGCATGCCTTAAAGATAACTAGATATTTTTGGTAAATGATAAACATGAGTTTTCATTATTAAAAATTTTCAATGTTAAAACATTATTTTGCTCATTTTTCCTTTTCTCTGCTAGAAAACAATTCTCCATTTTCTCTAATTAAATCATTAACAAAATAGCAGTAAATTTGACTGCCTCTATGAATAACTTGAGCCTCCTCAATTTTGTTTTTAGTTCATTTAGAGTCAGAAATTATGTTTACCCAGAAGATAACTGGATAAATTCACACTGCTCTCCTTTACTACCATTGTGAGTTTATTAGTGATTATTAAAAACAAACAAACAAACAAACCCATGCCTCCAGGCCACTTAGGATAACCGACATAAGATGTATTGAGTTTTGTCTCCAGTTTATCAGTCAAATCATGTCAACTTCACTGAAGAAAAGAAAGTGAAAGTGAAGTTGCTCAGTCATGTCTGATTCTTTGCGACTCCACGGACTGTAGCCCACCAGGCTCCTCCATTCATGCGATTCTCCAGGCAAGAGTACTAGAGTAGGTTGCCATTTCCTTTTCCAGGAGAGCTTCCCAACCCAGGGATTGAACTGAGGTCTCCCGCATTGCAGACAGATGCTTTAACCTCTAAGCCACCAGGAAAGCCCTCCTTATTAACTTCTCTGAGCAAATCTAATCTGATAGGGATATGCCTAAGGTAAAAATTATTCCAAATTCTTTGCCTCTTTTACAAACTTAGCTATTTATACCACCATAGCTAATTTTACAGGAAAATGATGAGACATTCATGGAGGTCACAAGAGGAACATCACTATTAAAAATAGTAGATACAGTGGAATCAAGATTTATGTACAGAAAGAATGAACTTACTATGAAGTAATTGTCAGTTTGAAAATATTAAATATCACTATATGTGTTTATTATATATGCATTGTGATTATTTATTAATTAAATCTTGATATATAGCATATGGAGTATTCTCTTCCCCTCAGGAATTTCTTCTATTTGAATGAATATGAATTAAAATGAGGAGCTTTGAGACAAAATATTACATGGTGGGCCTTATGGGTCTGGAATGAAGGTCTGCATTGGGACCGAGAAAGTGCTAGGACTACTTGGCTGATGGTGAAAGATATTAGCTGAGTTTTATCACTTTAGATGTCACATGATCCAAATATAAGTATTTAGTAGAGAGTTTTCCTTTGTGTTATTTTATAAGCCATTGTTGCTTCCTAGGTCGATATTTCAAGATATTGATAGTGATATTATAAAGATGTAATTATAACTAACATTTAATTGTTTTATATTTAAAAAGGAAATAAAGCTATTTCAATTTTTTTTTTTTGTTTGCTACTTTGGAAAGGTATAATCACATTTCCTTTCAGATACATTTTATGCCTTGCTGAGCATCAGTGTTTCCTGTAAGCTACATATGTGCAAAACAAACTAACCTATGTGTACAGTTACACCTGTCCAATTTTAGAATCAAAGGTAAACAAAGACAGCCTAAGGCAAATTTGTGATGAAAGAGATGAAATTGTAAATCAACTGATCCATTTCCTCTGTTTGCTTTGAGAATAAAACATCTTTCTAAGCTTTTATAATCCTCTGTCTCTTTTCTATGCTCCCTGTTGTGAGATGGATTGACATATTTGTTGTAAATTCTATAGTTTAATATTTGAAATAATAGGACATTAATAATTAACAGAGAGCCCCTGTTGCTTTGTTTTGTAGCATAAAATATACTTATCATGCAGTTAATAAAAGTAAAAAAAATATTAGGTAAAAACATTGTCTTGGGAATTAGAGGTCATGAGAGTGGGTTCAAAGAACCTTAGATTGTTGTTAAGTTCATTATGTGAAAGTGAGAAATAGTTACAAGGACTTCGTACACCTGAACATTTTCTTCTCCTAGACTCTTAAAAATTGTCCTATGTTACGAAGTGCAGTGGACTTCCGGGCTGGCTCAGTGGTAAAGAATCTGACTGCGATGCAGAGGCTGCAAGAAATTCTGTGGGTTTGATTTCCGGGTCAGAAAGATCCTGTGGAGGAGGGCATGGCAACCCACTCCAGTATTCTTGCCTTGGAGAATCCCATGGACAGAGGAGCATGTTGGGCTTCAGTCCATTGGGTCACATAGAGTCCGACACGACTGAAGTGACTGAGCACACACACACACACACACACATGAAGTGCAATAACTTTATGACTGTTAGTACATAACCTAAGTAAATATTGTTAACACTTTTATTTACTAAAGGGTTTCTTAAAGTCTGATCTGCCAATGGCTGGTGGTCCTAAAAACCTTGTCAAGATGTCTACAAGCTCAAAGTTATTATTTTAATAATACTAAGAGGTCACTGGCCTTTTCTATTAAGTTAAAATCTACCACCGGTAGAGCAAAAAAAATGGTGTATAAAACTACTGGTGGCTCAGTATAAATCAAGGTGGTCACCCCAAGCTAATTCTAATTTGTTCTTCACTGTCAGGAACTTGTAAAAGAAAAACAGATCATTATAAGACTATCCTTGCTGGGAAAAAAAAAAAAGCACAACTAATTGTATTTGCTCTCAACTTTTGAGGATATACTTTTTTGATATTCTGTATGATAAAAAAGCATGTAGACATGAAGCAGTTCTGATACAGGATGATAATTGTTTGGGAGAAAAGTGCTGGTGTTGTCATCAGACTTGTGAGCTGACAGCCATTTAATTTTTAAGATATGCCATTCTTACTTGAGAAAACAACAGGCAGACAAACTTTGATTATTCAGATTTAGATATTTCATATTTTCTGAAAAAATGAAAGAAATGAGTTTGCCTATTATGAAAAGCAAATTATATTTATTGCCAACAGTGAGAGTCAAGCTTTCAAGAGATAATTAGATTCGGGGGAAAGTTGTGTCCTTGTGTCACCAATGGATAGACAGTTTTCCAACATTTAGATTCTATCTTATGAGACAATGGTGATTAATAGCAATTGTGATTTTTGATACTCTATAATGAATTGTGTCAAATTGTGGAAGATCTGCACAGCTTAATGAACTTCTATTTTCCAGATAACCAACTAATGAAATTGCATTGCATACAGTTGAAAAAATGAATTGGCAAAGCAAAATGTTGCAAAGTGTTGATGATTTAAAATGATCCAGTCAAAATATAACAAAAATATAAAATAGTAGAAAATTGTCCATGATATTTAGAACTAGGATTCCACAACTGCAGCAAACCTTTAAGAAATCCCCACTTGTTAAGCATTATCAAAATGAACTTTTATAATTACTTCTAAAATATATTAAAATACAACTTCTTTTTCCTACTACATGTCTGTATGAAGCCAGATTATATGGATGCATTTTTAACTAGAAAACATACCAGCATACACTGAAATTCTGGCACACATACTAGAAACCAGCTACCTTCTATTAAGTCAGATATTTTTAAAATGGCAAAAATTTTAAACAATGTTTTCTTACTGGTTTCTTTCCTTTCAGAAGATGTAGCTCTTTTTCATAAAAATTGGTTATTTTAGCATATACTAGATTTGTTATTATATTTAATAAATTATAAATTAAAATATTTTTCAGTATTTAATATTGTGAACATTGAGATTTCCCAGGTGGTGCTAGTAGTAAGAACCCACCTGCCAATGCAGGAGACATAAAAGACAAAGTTTGATCCCAAGGTTGGGAAGATTCCCCGGAGAAGGAAATGGAAACCCACTCCAGTATTCTTGCCTGGAGAATCCCAGGAAAGAGAAACCTGGCGGGCTACAGTCCATGGGGTCACACAGAGTTGGACATGACTGAAAACTAACACCTTCACTTTTTCAATTTTCATAGTAAGTATTGATTGATATAAACTACAGACACAAAACTCTTTGAGGTCTTTAAAACATTTTGAGTATAAAATATTCCCTAGAACAAAACTGGTGAGAACCACTGTTTCATTACATCTTTAACTTCATAGAATCTATAAATATCTCCATATTTGACCTGTAACTGAATTACTTTACACAAAAATTATCCAACAAGACGTGATTTAATTGTCATTTTTCATGTGTGAGTTTTCTACTGCTAAACATAGAATTTTAGAAGGACAATAAATGTTATGTAATAGTCTTATGAGTTCAGTAGATAGTAAAATTTGATGCTAGGTATCTATAAGTCTTAAGTTCCTTTAAGAACATTTTAAAAATTTTGGATAAATCATTTAAGTTTGTTGCATTCTAATTTATGACTATAAGAGCTGCCTTCACTATTCTTATTTAAGTATATTGTCAAGAGAATTTGTTAACAAATCACTTTTTATTTGTAGGTTTCACAGAAAACTTAGAGGATAATAACAAAATTCTGTACTAGTGACGTGAAAAATGGAAAATGAAAATACTAATGTATGAAAAAAACAAAGATGTGTTTACAATGTTCACTATTTGCTTAATGAATTTAAGGAGGAGACAAAATATGTATAGTAATATTAATTATAGAACATTCTTATGCTAGAGCAGCAAATAAAAGTGAATTTTTTGTGTGTGTTAGTCGAGCAGTCATGTCCAAATCTTTGCGACCCCATTGGCTATAGCCTGCCAGGCTCTTCTGTCTATGGAATTCTCCAGGCAAGAATACTGGAATGGGTTGCCATTTCCTTCTCCAGGGGATCTTCTGGACCCAGAGATTGAACCTGGGTCTCTAAATTATGAAGCTTAGATAATTGGCAAAAAAGCAACTGATATTCTCAATAAATTAGTATTGCACATAAAATTTCCAAATCTCAAAATCCATTGTACATTTTGTATTGGCCAAAAAGTTTATTTGCATTTTTCATAAGATTGTATGGAAGTCAAAATGAATTTTTGGCCAACCCAATGTATTACTTTTTAGGAAAAAAGGAGTAAGAAATCTCATTATATCAACAATAAAAAGTAAGCCTTCCATAAAAGTGCCAGGAATATTTAGAAAAACACTTCCTGAAAGCATATTGAAAACTCTAATATTTTCATATCTAAAATCTACATTTTATAAATACAACCGTATATCTTGAGAATTCTAATTTAATAATCTATTTTATATTTGAATGTTTTATTTGTAAACTTGTTTTACAACTATAGTAATTCTAAGAATTAGGTATAAATCCAACACTATTTCAAGGACTTCTTAGGGCACTGTGCAATATCAGTGCATTTATATATGTGTATTATGTATTTGCCTATAACTCTTCGATTAATGGGCTTCCCAGGTGGCTCAGTGGTAAAGAATCCACCTGCTAATGCAGGAGACACAGGAGACAAGGGTTTGATCCCTGGGTCAGGAAAATCCCCTGGAGAAGAAAATGGCAACCCACTCCAGTATTCTTGCCTGAATAATCCTGTGGACAATGGAGCCTGGTGGGCTACCGTCCATGGGATTACAAAGAGTGAGATGCACATGCATCCGATTAGATCTGGGAAGTAAAGTAAAGAGGATGACAGTGAGGCCACTTAATATTTCTTGAGGCTTAGTATTTATAGGCATCTTGCAAAGAATTGTCTATTAGCTGTAAACTCACAACTACTCTGTGCCATAGATAATTGACGTAAGTACCCAGGGCACATCCCCCTCTGTAACTGTGGTCCCTGGTATAAAGAATATAAGGATACAGTAAGAAGAATCTCTAATCGTTGTTTCAACTTCCTCTTATCTTATTTTTCAACTCACTCTTTAATCCTCAATACTCTGCAAGATTGTCTCTAATAAGGTCAGCATGACTGCTAGTTTTTAAAGCCTAAAGATCTTTCTTTTCCTTATTCTGTTTTCAATCAACACCTCAGCAGCATTCAAAACAGTCAAACTGCTTCTTCTCTGAAATGGTTTCTTCACTTAGCATCTGTGACTCAGTTTCTTGGATTTCTTTCTACCTAATTGAATCTCTTTTATTATTCTGCGTACCTGGTTCCTCTTACTCTCTCTGACTCTAATGCAATGGTTCCCAAATGTCAGTCTTCAACTCTTGCTTACTTAGGTCTTTGCTCAAACATTCTCTCTAAACTGTTAAGTTTATGTATCAAGCAGCATTAATATCCAGGTAACTGCAAAATTTTAATCTGCTTGCACTTGCTTCCCTTACTATATATATTCCAGATAACCTTTTTAAAATTAAAAGAAATGCTATTAATCCTATTAATAAAATTGCTCTATGACTTTCCATTGCAAGTAGAATCAGGAAAATCAAACACCATCTATTATTTGACACTTTCTACACTTCTCTGAGTCCATAATTCATGTTTTCATGTTTTTTTCCAGGTATAGGCACAAAGAGCTTCATTCGCTTCTCACATGTAAGAAACTCTTTCCCATCAGAGAGAATTTGTAGTTGCTGGGTGACTTTTCCCATGCGTAGCATGGTACAGCTGATTTCATTTATCCATGTCTTACTGCAACATTCACCTCAGCATTGTGACTTTCCCAGGTCAGCCAGTGTAGGAGATATGAAAGCCTTAACCCCAACCCCTAATTTTTTTCTTCATAGTTCTTACTATTTGTTCATGTATCATGTGTCTTTGTATGTGTTATTTGCTCAGTTGTGTCTGACTCTGTGTCCCCATAGACTATAACCCACCAAGCTCCTCCGTCCATGGAATTCTCCAGGAAAGAACACTGGAGTGGGTTGCCATTTTCTTCTCCAGGGGATCTTCCCAAACCAGGAATTGAACCTGGGTCTTCTGCATTGCAGGTGAATTCCTTACCGTCTGAGCCAACAGGGAATCCTACTGTATGTCTTTAGCACATATCTCAAAATGAAGATTAAAATAATGACATCAACCCCTTAGGGTTGTTGTGAAGAATAAACGAGTTACTATATATTACATGCTTAGAAGAGCAATAGTATATAGTAAATAAATCTTATTTTGGTTCAGTGGTTTATTCTATAAATTCATAATACCTAACTCATGGTGCGGAGAAAGCAATGGCAACCCACTCCAGTACTCTTGCCTGGAAAATCCCATGGATGGAGGAGCCTGGGAGGCTGCAGTCCATGGAGTCTTTAAGAGTCCAACTGAGCAACTTCACTTTCACTTTTCACTTTCATGCATTGGAGAAGGAAATGGCAACCCATTCCAGTGTTCTTGCCTGGAGAATCCCAGGGATGGGGGAGCCTGGTTGGCTGCCATCTATGGGGTCACACAGAGTTGGACACGACTGAAGCGACTTAGCAGCAGCAGCAGCAGCAGCAACAATTCATGGTAATCTTGAAAACATTTCCTGGTTGAATTAATATGATTGCAAGTGAAAAGAAGGACATATTATGCTTATTATTTTCAATCTAAAGACCATTCACATGAGTGACTCAGAGGTCTGGGAAATAAGATCTCTTAGAGGAAAAAAAAGGCTTAATGGAATTTTAATTGTTCAACATGGAATAAAGAATGCCAAGGGTTATTGTGAATAGTTAAATAACTATAAACCGCAATCACATCACTGAATTCAGCCACATAACTTCTTTTCACTTGTTGAAAAAGACAAACTGGTAATTAAGCATCAAGAGACAAAGATAATAGTTGTTGAGTTTTCACTTCGTTAGCAGTTTGTGTTGATGTAGATAAAATTGAGCTGATGGAAATGACCAGTTGTTTTGCATTTCTACTTAGGATAAAAGCTAAAATCAAACTAAGTCAGAAGGATAAAGGGTAGCTAGAAAGAAGACATTCCTCACTGTGAAAGTTGTGTAGCTCTTTCAAATGAGTTATAAAGAGAGGTCATAAAAACTTTTCCTAAAAAACTCTTTATATTCTCATCTCTGAGAAAATATAGCCATATACTTTATTTAGATAGAGAGATCAAGCAGATACACTTTACAACATATTACTTTTTGAGTCTTTGTCAGAATGTTAAAGATGTAAGATTTACAAATATATTAGTAATTTAAGTAAAGATGAAACAGAATGTTTCAGTGCAGGCTGCAGTGCTTTGTAGAGAAAGAGCACATGATGTTTCTGCAGAAAATAAAACTTGATAACTCCTAGAACTATTTTTATTTTTCAGAGTAACAGATAAAACAGCACAGGCATTTTTAAAGGTTTGGTCCAATTTTGTTCTAAAAATTGATAATATAAATCTGTCAGATTGTTTAATTTGTTTATATTACTAATAAAGTACAAGCATTCTTAAAGTTTCAAACAATGGAAGCATTTTTAAAGATTCATTCAGTTTTGTGCTAACAATTGACTTTAAGTAATTTGTTAAAGAGTTTGCTTATAATAAAGTAGGTTTTATTGGAGAGGAGCCTGGCAGTCCATGGGGTCATGAAGAGTTGGACATGAATGAGTGACTAACACACACACACAGTTTTTAAGAAATTCACTTTTATTTGCTGCTCTTGAAATTCACCAAATACCCCTCTTAATATGTTGCTTCACCAGTTAATTTGAAAAAAAAGAACCATTTAATTTGGGGGTTAAGCTTAAAGAAGCAGTTTTTCAGAATATTTTAATGATAAACATAGCTCTTATTATCAAACTATATTTAAAGATTTTACAATGACATTAGATATAAACTTAGATTCTCAGAAGAATGGATCCAGGTTTTTTCTTAATGTAGGATTTTGATTGTTATTTAAAATAAAGTGGATTTTTTCATAATATATGCATAGTGAATATTTTGTGAATTACTTAGCATTGCCAAGTGATAAGAGGGTAACTTAACAGAAGGCAGTAAGATATTTCATTGTTTTTTTAAAAAAAGATATTTAAAGTTTTACATGGATTAACTCCCAAGATGTAGAAGAGTTGACTGTATATATTGTGAAAAGAACATGTATATTCATCAATAATAGTTTCAACTGCATAAACAATTCATGTTATTTTTTGAAATAAATAAATAGCACTATTAAAATAATAAGAAATTGCAGTAAGCCCTTGCTTGTTCAAAAGAAAGTAGAATAACATAGTGACACACAAGTATGGATAATATATGCACAAAGTGTGCAGTGTGTCCCCCTTACACGGTGAAGAGACAGAGTTCATACCTAAATGCATTTTTCCCCATTACCCCAGGCTGCCCCTCCATAAAAGGTGCAAAAGATCATTTTAGTTCAAACTAAAGAAAAAGCTTTAAATTTACAGTCATTTTTCTCATACATCTTTGATTCTGTCTCCTTGTATAGGGCACAGAGTATGCTTTATATGAGGGCACATTATTGTGAAAATTTAACAAGTGTTAGTGACAGGATATTTATGCCTAATGAAATCTGCTTCCATAATGCAAATACACACCTACTATATCAATCAATTGTGTGGCAAACTTGGTGAGATGCTACCTATTCAGACCCCTACAGGGATGCAGTGTTAGTCCCTCAAGTTCAACCACAACAGGAAACCTAATCCTCCCTCTTTAAATCTGAAGTACAATTATTTGTCTTTCCCTAATACGGTGTTTCTCAACTGGTAAGATTCTGCTTAAATAATGCCAATAAGCCATGAAATTAAAAGACGTTTGCTCCTTGGAAGGAAATCTAACAAGCAAAGAAATCCCTTTGCCGACAAATGTCCATATAGTCAAAGCTATGATTATCCCAGTAGTCATGTACTGATGTGAACACTGGACCATAATGAAGGCTGAGTCGTGAAGAATTGATGCTTTTGAACCATGGTGCTGGAGAAGACTCTTGAAAGTCCCTTGGATGGCAAGGACATCAAACCAGTCAATCCTAAAGGAAATCAGTCCTGAATATTCATTGGAAGGATTGATGCTGAAGCTCCAAAACTTTGGCCACTTGATTTAAAGAACTATCTCATTGGAAAAGACCCTGATCCGGGGAAAAATTGGTGGCAAAAAGAAAAGGAGGAAGCAGAGGATGAGATAGCATCACTGATGAATATAAATTTGAATAAACTCTGGGAGATAAGGAAGGACAGGGAAGCTAGGTGTGTTGCAGTTCATAGGTTCGCAAAGAGTTGGGCACAACTTAGTGACGGAACAACAGCAACAGTGCATCTAAACACATCTGTTGATTATTAATGTTTCTCTGCAGAAAGTTTAGAGAGATGCCTTCTGGCACATATGAAGAGATTATTCCCATGGTACTCTCAAAGGTCTTCTTTAAATAGATTGCTTTATTCAAAATCCCAGTCTCTATCAAACTCTGATTAAAATTGTTCAGTAGTTTCCTTTAGCCTCAGGATAAAAAAATGTTGCCATCTATACTTCCCTCTCTCACCTCATCTTTTACTACTCTCTCCTATTGTCTCCACTTTATGTATACTAGCCTTCTTTCCAATGTCTTACGTGCTCATACTGAATCTAGAAGGGCTAATAAAGCAGTCCAGGCACAATTATCATTGTATAATTTTTGTTAATCCTATGAGTTAAGCACTGTTTTAAACATACACACATTTGTGCTAAGTCATTTTTAATAACTACAACAATCTGATATGATGGTGCATTATTATCTCCATGCCTAGAATGAGTAAACAGGAACATAGAATATTTCAAAGTGACTTGCCTGAGGATACTCACAGAATGTAAATAAAGAAGCTTTTAAAGCACAAGGAGATTAATACATTCCAGTTTAAGGGAAGGCATAAGGAAAGACAAAATGACAGGGAGTACAGTCTATTTGAGAAACTACAGATAATGAATATAGCAAGAGTAGTAGTGAAAGTGTTGGTCACACAGTCATGTCTGACTCTTAGACCCCAGGGACTATAGCCCACCAGGATCTTCTGTCCATTGAATTATCCAGGCAAGAATACTGGAGTGGGTAGCCATTCCCTTCTGCAGGGGATGTTCCTGATCTAAGGATCACACCCATCAGATTCTTTACCATCTGAGCCACCAAGGAAACCCATACTTTGAGAAACTACATGTTTCTGAATATGGTTGAAGTAAAACTGGACCCCTGGAACATATCTCACAAATAATTGTACAGTGATACTCATGCCCACCTCATCGTAGATTGTCCTTCCACTATCCATTCCCTTCTCAATCAAGACCCAAATAACTGAAGATTACATAACATAACACAAAATGAAAAAATAATGTGAGTATCCAGGTGCTTTTTTCATTTGGAAATACATGTCCTAAAATGTTTAAAGATTATCAGTTCAGTTCAGTCGCTCAGTTATGTCAACTCTGCAACCCCATGGATACCAGCACAGCAAGCTTCCCTGTCCATCATCAATGAAAAAGATTTTCTGGAAAATTTCTCACTTGCAATCACTGTTGAACTAATTAGAATTCTCAGATATCTCTGAATTGCCATTTGCTTCTCCAGGGGATCTTCCTAACCCAGGGATTGAACATAGATTTCCTGCATTGCAGGCAGAGTCTTTACCATCTGAGCCACCAGGGAAGGAGGTCAGATATCACTATTATTTAGTGATACCATTTAGTACCATTTCAACTCCAAATAATCATATCATGTTTTTGCTGTTGGGTCCAATTGTTTTATGAATAAGGTAATATCTAAAACAATAAATAAAACATCACTGATAGACATTTTATGCCTTTTGAGGAATGAGGTGATTTATATACAAATGAACGCATTAATAAATGAAATCCAGGCAGTGTACAATTTTATAATTTCGGTGTGACGATAACACATTCTGAGAACTGACAAAAAATTGTTAGAATGCAAAAATGGATTGTTTATGGATGAAAGATTTTATTAAGTTCCTAATGTAATGAAATTTATAATGTCTTTTAGTGTGTGACTGTAATGATATGCTATGAAAATTAATTGTGTCAGTGAAATGAAGAGTGATTCCATGTAATTAAATTAGAAATACATAAATAAAATCTTAGAGTAGCAACATAAATTTCTTTGAGGTTATTTTTCTGATTTTCACTGAATGAATGTTTAGCTTGAATATGATGGCTTCCCAGTACAAAGTAAGATATCAAAGAAGAGAAAAATCAATGAGAATAAGTTTTATAGCTGTTTCCTTTTGTACTGTATTTACTGTTCACATGAAGTAAGCTTATACTTAATGTGATCAATTGATTATAATATTTTGGACAAAAACTCTATAATTTTGGAAACTTAAAAATGAGTAATATTCTTTGAAAAGAAAAAATAAACATTTTTTCAGAAAATACCAGGTAGATTTTTGCAAATAATATATTTTCACAGATTTGTCTGATTTATTTTATGTGTGGTAAAATTTTGCTGAGTGCCTACCTAGCATCTATTTCCTCTTTCATATAGTACATGTAACAGAATCCAAATATTTTCCTTGGGTTTCCTTTCTTCCTGCAGTGTCCTTATGCTGACTGACCCTGGTCCTGGGGATAACCTGTGGTTAGTCTAAGGCAATTGGAAATTCATCCTTAACTGTAATACACAGTATGATTTTAAGACTCTTGTTTGAATATCTCATTTTAGTTATTTTGCATGTATTGATATGAAGCCTGAAATAAACTATTTTGCCAATGTGAAGGAAAGGTAGATTAAGCCAAGCTAACACTGAGGAAGGAACACATAGCAGTCGAAGAGAAATTTGATCCTTGAAGACATATTGAGCTGTTGAAACAGAACTAATTTTCAGACTTTCAGGGTTTTTTAGCCAATAGCAGTTCACCTTTACTGCCACCACCCTGACTTCACTGCTTCTTGAAGCAGAGCTTCCTGATTGCTATATAATGATAAATGAGGCTTGTGGTATTAGGATTTTAGAAATGAACTGTACTTATAAAATTATGAAGGGATATGGATGAAGTGTGAGAATAATCAATTGCATGATCAAGCAAGAGAAAATGTAAATTTCACAAAGACAGATACTGGTTCGGGAACATCTAGAAAAATAACCACTTCTTTAGCATGATTTTACCCATCACGTGGCTACAAGTTATGCAAGGATCAAGATATAATAAAAATAGAGAATCCAAATCTAAAGAGATAAATTGCACTTACCTAATGAGACAGTGGCGACCCACTCCAGTACTGTTGCCTAGAGAATCCCATGGATGGAGGAGCCTGGTAGGCTGCAGTCCATAGGGTCGCAAAGAGTAGGACATGACTGAGCGACTTCACTTTCACTTTTCACTTTCATGCATTGGAGAAGGAAATGGCAACCCACTCCAGTGTTCTTGCCTGGAGAATCCCAGGGACGGGGGAGCCTCATGGGCTGCCGTGTATGGGGTGGCACAGAATCAGACATGACTGAAGCGACTTAGCAGCAGCAGCAGCAATGAGACATACTATAACGTAAAAATACAGTAAGATAAACAATAAAATGTAATAAATTCCTCTTTTTTCATGGATAGTAACTGCTACATAAATGGTGGTACACACACAGATAAAATAAGGCCACCTCCATTCAGTTCAGTTGTTCAGCTGTGTCCAACTATTTGGGACACCATGGACTGCAGCATGCCAGCTTCCCTGTCCATCACTAACTCCTGGAGCTTACTCAAACTCATGTCCATCGAGTTGATGATGCCATCCAATGATCTCATCCTATGTTGTCCCCTTCACCTCCCACCTTTACTCTTTGCCAGCATCAAGGTCATTTTAAATGAGTCAGTTCTTCACATCAGGTGGCCAAAGGATTGCCTTTAAGCTCCAGCATCTGCCTTCCAATGAATATTCAGGACTGATTTCCTTTAAGATGGACTGGTTAGATCTACTTGCAGTCCAAGGACTCTCAAGAGTCTTCTCCAACACCACAGTTCAAAAGCATCAGTTCTTCAGCACTCAGCTTTCTTTATAGTCCAAATCTCACATCCATCCATGACTACTGGAAAAACCATAGCATTGACTAGATGGATCTTTGTTGTTGTTGTTTTATTTTTTGTCTCTGCTTTTTAATATGCTTTCTAGGTTGGTCATAGCTTTTCTTCCAAAGAGCAAGTGTCTTGCAATTTCATGGCTGCATTCACCATCTGTAGTGGTTTTGAAACCCCCCAAAATAAAGTCTCTCACTGTTTCCTTTGTTTCTCTATTTATTTGGCATGAAGTGATGGGACCGGATGTCATGATGTTAGTTTTCTGGATGTTGCATTTTAAGCCAACATTTTCATTCTTCTGTTTAACTTTAATCAAGAGGATTTTATTTTGTGTTTGCTTTCTGCCATAAGTAGGGTGTCATCTGCATATCTGATGTTATTGATATTTTTCCTGGCAATTTTGATTTCAGTCTGTGCTTCATCCAGCCCAGCATTTCTCATGATGTACTGTGCATATAAGTTAAATAAGCAGGGTGATGATATACAGCCTTGACGTACTCCTTTCTCGATTTGGAACCTGTCTGTTGTTCCATGTCCAGTACTAAATGTTGCTTCTTGACCTGCATCCAGATTTATCAGGAGACAGGTCAGGTGGTCTGGTATTCCCATTTCTTGTTGTGATTCACATAGTCAAAGGTTTTGGCATAGTCAATAAAGCAGAAGTAGATGTTTTCCTGGAACTCTCTTGCTTTTTTGATAATCCGACGGATGTTGGCAATTTTATCTCTGGTTCCTCTGCCTTTTCTAAAACCAGCTTGAACATCTGGAAGTTCACATTTAACATACTGTTGAAGCCTGGCTTGGAGAATTTTGAGCATTAATTTACTAACATGTGAGATGAGTCCAATGAGTGTGAGATTGTGTTATAAATTGAACATTCTTTGGCATTGCCTTTCTTTGGGATTGGAATGAAAACTGATCTTTTCCAGTCCTGTGACCACTGCTGAGTTTTCCATATTTGCTGGTATATTGAGTGGAGCACTTTCTCAGCATCATCTTTTAGGATTTAAAATAGCTCAACTGGAATTCCATCACTTCCACTAGCTTTGTTTGTAGTGATGCTTCCTAAGGCCCACTTGACTTCACATTCCAAGATGTCTAGCTCTAGTTGAGTGATCACATCATCGTGATTATCTGGATTGTGAAGATTTTTTTGTATAGTTCTTCTGTGTATTCTTGCCGCCTCCTCTTAATATCTTCTGCTTCTGTTAGTTCCATACCATTTTTGTCCTTTATTGTGCCCATCTTTGCATGAAATGTTCCCTTGGTATCTCTAATTTTCTTGAAGAGATCTCTAGTCTTTCCTATTCTATTGCTTTCCTCTGTTTCTTTTCATTGATCACCTAGGAAGGCTTTCTTATCTCTCCTTGCTATTCTTTGGAACTCTGCATTCAAATCAGTATATTTTTTCTTTTCTCCTTTGCTTTTCATGTCTTTTCTTTTCTCAGCTATTTGTAAGGCTTCCTCAGACAACCATTTTGCCTTTTTGCATTACTTTTATTGGGGATGGTCTTGATCACTGCCTCTTGCACAATGTTATGAGCCTCCATCCATAATTCTTCTGGCACTCTGTCTATCAGATCTAATCCCTTGAATCTATTTGTCACTTCCATTGTATAACCGTAAAGGATTTGATTAGGTCATACTTGAATTGCCTAGTGGTTTTCCCTACTTTCTTCAATTTAAGTCTGAATTGAGCAATAAGGAGTTCTTGATCTGAGCCACAGTTAGCTCCTGGTCTTGTTTTTGCTGACTGTATAGAGCTTCTCCATCATTAGCTGGAAAGAATATAATCAATCTGATTTCAATATTGACCATCTGGTGATGTCCATATTTAGAGTCTTCTCTTGTGTTGTTGGAAGAGGGTGATTGCTCTGACTAGTGCCTTCTCTTGGCAAAACTGTGTTAGCCTTTGACCTGCTTCTCATCACACTCCAAGGCTAAATTTGCCTTTTACTCCAGGTACATCTTGACTTCTTACCTTTGCATTCCAGTCCCCTGTAATGAAAAGGACATCTTTTTTGGGTGTTAGTTCTAGAAGGTCTTATTGGTCACCTCTATAGGAAGTTACAAAATAAATCTGTTGTGCTTTTAATTGCTCCTATTCCATTTTCAATCAGTCTGGCGAATCTAGGAAGGACTTAACTTGGTAAATCAAAGAGATGAGCATGTAGAGTACATGTTTGCTAAAATCTTTACTTTCATTGCATGTTATGATGTGCACAACTGATTTTAAGAGTACTCTGATTTTTCTCTAGACAGAACAGGTATAGAGCATGATAGTGCTTTATGTTCCCATCCTCATCATTATTGTATTATATACTCCTCTGATTAAATGACACTTAACCAAATGGGAATAGTTGGGTATTAATAATGTTTGAATTCATACTGTCCTTAGTAACTAAGGTATCTAATCACAGTTTAACAAGTTAAAATCTAGAGGTAAATCATGTGAGATGATTCTTAGGTAAGAAATTCATTATCTAAAAATACATCAGATGTTACCAATACTAAGATTTATTGTAATTTTCTTGTTTCAAGTTTATGCTACTTGAAGAAAAGTCAGTCCAGTCTTGCTTTTCTGTTTTCTTTAACTGAATAGAGAACAAATTCACTAAAGTGTTTACTTCTGTTTTTTATCGTCAGATATAGGTATAGAGAAGAATTCATATGTATAACTCAACATGTTTGGAAATGTGATCCATCAATACATACTTAATGGAAATTAAATTTTTATATCCCTGAATCATAAATCTAGTTATTCAAAAATCATGCAACAAAGACAGACACAGATAAATTATATGGATTTTTGTCACTGTGCATTTCTTCATGGGATACAGTTGTATAGAAATGTTTTCATATATACATACAAGGAGAGAGAGATTTATCTCCATCTGCATGAAATATATTAGTATATATCTATGTCTTTCTATATCTGTTTCATTTAAAGACTTATTCTATTGAAAGATATGTGGCCAGGTCATGATTCTACTACTTACTGATAAAATAATTGTATCAAGTCATTTAAACTACTTTGAATAAAGATCCAATGGGATATTAAATGTAACTTTTATTTTTTCTAGACTATTGACCACAAATGATAGGTTCAAGATCATTTGCATAAGACAATGTAAGACATAATAAAATATGTTTGACTCTGCATTCACCACTCATTTGTAAAAATAATAAAATAACTAAGGAGATTGATCAAGAAATAACAGTCATGGGGATTCCTTATAAGGAATCAACAGTGTATATTCCATAGCCAATGCATATCTCTGTGGGAAAAGAAGTGAGCAACTTCACCCTTGCTCAAAATAACTAAGGTGAGATTCAGAGAAGTTTTAAGATAGCTTGATATTGGTTTCCTTGAATCTGAGTGAATTACATGAAATGGCTCTTAGTCATATTTTAAAAAGTCTAAAAATCAAGGGCTGGCTAAAGCTATTCATAATTTCAGCGAGAAGGGAGAAGACTAGAATGAAAGTGCAGCCTATCATGAGAGCATAACAAAGCTCCTCTTTCCTGTTGGCAGTGCATAGATACCAAATATCAATGTTGAATTGAGTAATTTTTTAAAGGATTTTCAAGGTATAAAAGATATAGTAGTGACAGTAAAAAGAAAGTTTGCTTGGAGTGGTTAGCCAGATTGTTGGGTGTTTGGAGGTGGAGGAGGAAGGAGGAGTAAATAGCAGTGAGAATAATCAACCTCATGACCAAAAAACAGAATATAGTGTCCCAAAGGCTGGGTTTCTTAGCAAGCCACAAAAGCCTTTGAGGTGAGGATAAAGATTGTACCTGAGCTGCCATATGTGACGGTGTCTGACTGCCAAGAGAGACATACAGATACATTGCCCAACATTGTATTTGTTTTGTCTCTTTTCCCCTTTTTTGTACCTCTCCATTCTTTGACAGCACACAGTACGGGGGTAAATGGTAAGTCAAAAGAATGAAAAGTGTTATGCCCATTTTCTGTCTATCCCCTGTAGTCTTTAGAGCCTAAGTTCAACCTGAACTTAATGGGAGCAAATATTTAAAATAGATAAGAGATAAATAATAGATTGCACTAGACTTTTAGAACTGAAGGAAAAAGAATAAGTTGCTTTCTACACTATATGTAATAGACATAGTACAGTATTTTTCCTACATACTCACCTCCAACATACTCTGATGTTGAAAAATTGAGTCAGTTGGTGTTCATAACTACAAAACAGACCTTTATTAATTTTTGTTTCTTATTAATGTGCATACTTTATTATATCTGTACTGCTCTTTCAATAGTCATAAAAAGTAGATATGATTAATATCAGATTTGACAGAGGTACAGACTGAAACTTGGAGTGATTAAATAATACCTCTGAAGGTATGCAGCCAATAACAGAGAATGGATGCATTTTAACCAAGGTCCATTTGACTCCAAAGAATCAATGATTATAATCCATTAGGTCATTTCTCAGTCTCCTTTAATGTACTCTCTCTTCAAGTACACTATTAGCCAAAGTTTACAACTAGAATAATTTATACCATTCTGACCTGACTCCAGGGTAAAATTTCAAAAAGGGCAAAAATCAGCAGCATCACTTCTCCAGGGCTGACTTAGAAGCTATTATAGGGAAGAGATGTAGGGTGGGACATGATAAATATCAGTAAGTCACCTCTGTATCAGTGCAACATAAAAATTCTACTGAGCAACTTGCTTTACAAGTAGAGTCAAACGGACAACTGTGTAAATATTTGTGTTAATAAATCAGGGTTTAGGGAAAAGTTGGCCCATGCATCACATTTGGAAAATATCATTAGATTATATTTCCACTTGATCCAGTATTATTGTAAATGAAATTTCAGACTTCATCACTGAAACAGTTTTCTCAGTTTATTCTTATCTATCAGTGACATAAAAGCAACATGGTGTAGTATTTCACCATTCTAGTGTACTTTTGTGAACAAGACTTCAAATGGAGCACAGGTTTAATTTCAATATTAAAGGGGATATTTTAATTGAAGCTATCAGAGTCTTTTCCAAATTGTTATAGCAGGTATCCCTCCGAGTATTATGCAATCAAGACATATTGTTACCACATAAATTGCTGAAATAATATCACTAAGAATCTAATTTACAAACCTTCAAGATACTTTAAAAACTTTCTTCTTAAGAATTTCAGGTGTACAGAATTGACTTAATTAAAATACTTTTTTTCCTGAAAGATATCCTCATTTTCCATGAATGGTGTTATTTTATTTCATTTCATTATGCTTTATTTTTAGTTATAGAATGAGTACCTATTTACCACAAACCAGAGCATAGTTGATAATTTGTATATACGTGTGTGCTCACTTTTACCATCTCCTTCCATCTCTCTCATAGTAACTGTTAGTCTAAAATTTGCCTTTATCATTTCCTTGTTTTGTTCTTTTTTCAGATTTATCTCACATACATGTTTACATGATATATGTATTTATTGTATTTTGTTGTTGCTTTTAAACTGTATATAAAGTCTCTAAAACTAAATCCTTTCCATTGGGACTCTTTTTCACTAAATATTATGTTATAAAATTTGATCAATATTATTGTATGTCATTTAAAATCATTGTTTCTAGGTATTTTCTGATTTCCTCTTTGATTTCTTCAGTGGCCTCTTGGTTATTTATAAGCATATTGTTTAGCCTCCATGTGTTTGTGTTTTTCACAGTTATTTTCCCCCCTATAGTTGATATGTGATTGTACAGCATTATGGTCAGAAAAAACGCTTATTACAATTTCTTTTTTTTAAAATTTATCAAGGCTTGATTTGTGACCCAAGATGTAATCTGTTCTGGAGAATGTTCCATATGCACTTGAGAAAAAAGTGAAATCTACTGTTTTTTTTATGAAAAATATAAAATATAGATATCAGTTAGGTCTGTCTCATCCATGGAATTCTCCAGGCAAGAATACTTTAGTGGGTAGCCATTCCTTTCTCCAGAGGATCATCCTGACCCAGGGATTGAACCTGGGTTTGCTGCATGGCAGGCAGATTCTTTACTATCTGAACCATCATGGAAGCCAATTTAAAGCTTATGTTCCCTTAATTTTCTGTCTGGATGATCTGTCTGTTGGCATAAGTGGGATGTGAAAGTCTCCCACTGTTACTGTTTCACTATTGATTTCCCCTTTTATAGTTGTTATAATTTGCCTTGTATGTTCAGGACCTCCTATGTTGGGTGCATATATATTTATAATTGTTAAATCTTCTTCTTGGATTGATTTCTTTATCATTATGCAGCAATATCACTATTGGGCATTTACTCCAAGAAAACAACAATCCTAAAAGACACATACACCCCACTATTTACAATAGCCAGGACATGGAATCAACTTAGATGTTCATCAACATAAATGGATAAAGAAATTGTGGTACATTTATGCAATAGAATATTACTCAGCTGTTTAAAAGAATGAATCTGGCTTCATGAATACATTATTCTGTATTCATGAGTCAGTGGTAGTGAGGTGAATGAACTTAGAGCTTGTTATACAGAGTGAAGTAAGTCAGAGAAAAACAAGTATCATATATGAATGCATATGTATGAAATATAGAAAAATGGTACTAATGAACGTATTTACACAGAAGAAATGGAGACACAGGGGTAGAGAACAGTTTGATGGACACAGCAAGGCAAGGAGAGGTTAGGACAAATTGAGAAAGTAGCATTGGCATATATACACTATCATGTGTAAAACAGATAACTGTTGGAAAGCTGCTCTATAACACAGGGAACCCAGCTTGGTATTCTGTGACGACATAGAGGGGTGGAATGGGAGGAAGGTGGGAGGTTCAAGAGGGAGGGAATATATATATAATTATGACTGATTCAACATGATGTGTGGCAGAGACCACCAAAATATGGTAAAGCAATTATCCCCTAATAAAAATAAATAATCATTTATTTTTCATGGCTGTATAATAGTTACATGCATATGATAATTTTGTAATTAAATTTTGTAATTTTTTCTATTGTAAAAGTAATCATAAGAATGTTATCATATATGTCCTCTGATGAATACACACAAGGAGGTTTGTACCTAAAAGTGGAATTGCTGAGATATATGGTAGGCAATATCCAATATTATTCTAATTGTTTTCCAAAGGTTGTACAGTTTTTAACTTACACCAACATTCTGTAAGAGATCCAGTCAACTGGTGGCCTCTGAAACTTTTGTTCTCTTTATCTTTTTTTGAGATATAATTGACATATAATATTATGTTTCAGATGTAGAACATAGCATTTTGCTATGTATACTGAAGAATGATTACTACAATAAATCTAATTAACATTGTTCAATAGTTTAAAACCTTTTTTTCTTGTGATGAAGGTTTTTATAATTACTCTCAGCAACTTTCAAATGTACAATGCAGTATTATTAACTATCACTACCATGCTGTGCATTACATCTCAATAATTTATTTATTTTAAAACTGGAAATTTATACCTTTTTAAGTTTAATTTTTTGTAATATTTGTTATAGTTAGATTTCTGAATCTTTTCCAACTGACTAGATGTAGAATATTACCTTACTGTGATCTTGATTTACATTTCCCTGATTAACATGAAGGGAATTTTAGCTTTCTTTGTAAATTGATTTGCCTTGTATTTTGTTTTTGGCAGTTTGTATTCACTTCATTTTAAAAAATTCTAGGGATTATACAGAATTATTCAAAGCATGCCCATATCTGGTGATTCTCCAAACACATATTAAATATTTCGATTAAGGTATTTTTGAAAACAACTAAATATGAAATAGTCTTCTTATAAAGGAAAATTACTCTTTTGGCTACTTGCTGACCCAACAAAATAATTCCATTGTATTCTGTAAATGTATTTGCTATAGGAAGGAATATATACCATCTTTATATAGGCAAGCCCTCTATGGGGTCACACAGAGTCAGACACGACAGAAGTGACTTAGCAGCAGCAGCAGTAATATGAATCAGTAGGGTAGAATAGAAATTATATTGTACAATAATGTTTAGTTTCAAATAAAGAAAGCATATTAGTAGAGCATACTGAGAGGTCTTACTTGAGATCTGACAAACTAAAGTAGATCACCCATGTTACAGACCTAATGCTAACATTAATTTAAAGAGATTAAACAGATTAACTATTGGAAACTAACAATCAGTAAAAGAAGGAAACAACTTAATAATCTTATATATCAGTGTGATTATTTTATTGTTTTTTTTAAAGTTTTATTTAGGTATAGTTGATTTGCAATGCTGTGTTAATTTCTGCTATACAGTACAGTGATACCAGTGATATATATATGTGTGTGTGTATATATATACATATATATATATATGCTTTTTCATATTCTTTTCCATTATGGTCCCTATTACAGTAGGGCTTTAGTATTTATCCATCCTATACTAGTTTGTATCTGCTAATCCCAAACTCCAAATCCTTCCTACCTGCCTCCACTGCTCCCCCTTGGCAACTGAAATTCTGTTCTCTGTGTCTGTAAGTCTTTTTTTTTTGTTTCATAGATATGCACATTTGAGTTGTATTTTAGATTCCATGTATAAGTGATATCATATGGTATTTTTCTTTCTCTCTCTGATTCATTCGATTAGGATGACAATCTCTAAATCCATCTATGTTGCTACAAATGGCAATATTTCATTCTTTTTTGCGGCTGACTAATACTCCATTGTATTTATATACCACTTCTTTATGCTTGCATCTGTTGATGGTTATTTAGTTTGTTTCCACATCTTGGCTATTGTAAATAGTGATGATATGAACACAGAGGGTGCTTGTATCTTTTCAAATTACAGTTTTGTCTCAGTATATGCCAGGGAGTAGGACTGCTAGATCATATGGTAGCTCTTTTTTTAATATTTGAAGATCATCCATACTGTTTTCCGTAATAGCTCTACCAGTTTACATTCCCACCAACAGCGTAGTAGGGTTCCCTTTCCTCCACAACCTCTCCAGCACTCATTATTTATAGACTTCATAATGAAGGGCATTCTGACTGGTGTGAGATGGTACCTCATTGCAGTTTAGATTTGCATTTCTCTAATAGTGATGATGAGCACCTTTTTATGTACCTATTGGCTATGGGTTTGTCTTCTTTGGAGAAGTGTCTATTCAGGTCTTTTGCCCATTTTTCAACTGAGTTATTTGTTTTTGTATTGTTTTGTTATTGATACACATGAAATAGTGATATGTTTTGGATATTAAGTCCTTGTCAGTTGCGTCATTTACAAATATTTTCTCGAAGTCCATAGGTTTTCTTTTTGTTTTGTTTATGGTTTCCTTTGCTGTACAGAAGCTTATACATTTGATTAGGTTCAATTAGTTTATTTTATTGGAGAAGGCAATGGCAATCTGCTCCAGTACTCTTGCCTGGAAAATGCCATGGGCAGAGGAGCCTGGTAGGCTGCAGTCTATGGGGTTGCACAGAGTTGGACATGACTCAAGCGATTTAGCAGCAACAGCAGCAGCAGCAGCTTATTTTATATTTCTATTGTCTGCGAAAACGGACCTAAGAAAACATACCCAAGGCAACATTTGGTATGATTTATGTCAGATAATATTTTGGAGTTTCATGGTATCATGTCTTATATTTAAGTCTTTAAACCATGTTGAGTTTATTTTTGTATGTGATGTGAGGATATGTTCTAACTTCATTGATTTATATGCAGATATCCAACTTTTCCAATACTACTTGCTGAAGAGACTTTTTCCTTATTGTACCTGCCTCCTTTGTAGAAGATTAATTGTCCATAGGTTTGTGGGTTTCTTTCTGAGATTTCTGTTCTGTTCCCTTTTTCCATATGTCTGTTTTTATGCTAACATCACGCTGTTTGGATTACTATAGTTTTGTTGTATTGTCTGAAGTCTGGAAGGGTTATGCCTCTGGCTTTGTTCTTTTCCCTAAGGATTGCTTTGGCAATTCTGAGTCTTTTTATGGTTTTATGTAAATTTTAAGATTGTTTGTTTTAGTTCTGTAAAACAAAATCATAGATAATTTTATAGGGATCACATTGGATCTGTAGATTGCTTTCAGTAGTATGGTCATTTTACCAGTATTAATTATTTCAATTAAAGTATATAGGTTATCTTTCCATTTCTTTAAATCATTTTCTATTTCCTTTATTACAACTTACAAGTCTTTTACTTTCTTGGTGTATTCCTAAGTATTTATTTTTTTGCTGCTTTTTTTAAAGGGATTGTTTGTTTATGCTTCCCTTCTGTTATTCCATTGTTAGTGTGAAGAAGTGCAACTGATTTCTGTGTATTAATTTTGTATCTTGCTACAGCATTGGGTGATGCTTCACTACTCACTCAGTAAGAAAAAACAAAGATTTCATAAATATTAAATAGTAGTATGGTGTCACTGACGAGTATAATTACTAAATTCAACTGAAAAACTATCTAGCCTTTGAGCATATCAGCTGAAACCCATTTTATTGAGATTTAGCGGAATAGAGAGAAATGAACACTAACCTACACCTGAGAAAACCTGAATTTCATAACATTAAAATTAGCAGAAGTCAGTACTTTCAATTTTGGAATAAAATTCTATTTTAGAACATCAGAATTAGGACTGAAGAGACTGAAACAGAAACTGTGATTCAAGAAGGTGTCACAGAGAATGTGTGTGTGTGAAATATGACTGAATTAGAGCAGGGAACACTCCCATTTCTTCTAAAGAGATATATTTGTTGTAAGAATTAAGGGAGAAGCTGTTTATATGAAAGTATTGTCCAAGATTATGAAAACATGCAGGTATAAAGGAAGAAGCATTAAAAAGGGCATGTAAGTAAGGACAAAGGTAGTGGTTGCCTAGGGTTTAGAGGGTGGTGAAAATGGGAAGATGCTGGTGAAAGAGTACAAACCTTCCGTTATAAGATGAATAAGTCCTGGGTTCAGGTATACAGAATAGTGATTGTAGTTAATATGGTAGTATATACTTGAAGTTTACCAAGGAAATAGATCATAAGTGTTCTTACCACACACATGCATACAGAAATGGTAAGTATGTGAGATGATGGATGTAGTTTATTTGATTTTGGAAGTAATATTAAATAATCTCATTGTAAACCTTAGAAAATCATGTTATTAAACCTAAACATATGCCATTTGTTAAATATTTGAATCATACCTCAATAAAACAGGGGGAAAATAAATTCATATTTCCCAGATCAGAGCACTCAACTGCTATGAAAGCAAAGGAAATATTTGTTTCAACTTGCTGTATATCACTCTTACGATTTATTTTACTAGAAGCAGGGAATTTGGAAAATTGATGAATTACCTTTTTAAAATTTGCATTTAATATAAAACAATAGCTATCACTGTGAGATTGCTCTTTTAGGTTTCATTCTAACAAAGAAGAAAACTTCAGTGAGACCAAACCATTACAGGGAGTTTATTTCCAGGCTAAGTTCTAACACTAAATAATTGACCTAGATCAAGGGCCTAAGCCTTTTGGAGCTAAGTCTCTTCATCTTAACGTAAAAAACATTGAATTTTACTATTTTAAAGGGCTTTTTAGCGCTCTCATAATTCTTAGCAAATTATATATGTATTATGCTTAATGAATGTATGCATCTTTATTTTTTTCTATTAAAACTTTGGAAAATAATGATGTTTGGAAAGCAGTTTTTGAAAGTAACAATTTAGCTATTTAATTATTAACATTTTGTAAAGATAGGAATGTCTATATGCAAAGAATACTTTAAATTGTGGATTTTGCCCATAGTTGCATCATGTTTTAATTTTATTTTTTCTATTGAGTTTATTTAATTACAAGTCATTCACAAATATTTGACACCTATGAATTTATTTTGAAGAAACATTCTACCACATACTCTAGATTAATATTTAAATTAGTTTTCTATTTTTTATATCCAAACATATAAAGACATTGCTCATATAAAAATTTATATATGAGACCTTGAATGACAGAATGGAAAATGTCATCAGCAGTAGTTATAAAATAGATGCTGAAATCGTTCCCATAGGACTGTTTCTTATGAAACTCTTAATGAAAGCAGAATGTAGAATTTATTTTTACTCAATAAAAGTGATTATGATGTGGAAGAAACTAGTATTTATTGGCCATTATGTGCCTGACATTCTCCAGTCACTGCCTCAATTATTTCAGTATCACTGGGAGATGGGTAGAATATCCCAAGACAGAGTGGAAAAAATGCTGAGGGAAACAGATATACTGTTGGCCAAGTTTAAGGCTTGAATCTAGATCTTTCACACTCCAAATCTCCACTTTTTCCACCTAGTCAAAAAGCATCCATTCCCCTAGCCTAAGGCAATGTTCTCCTTCTGACATCTTGGTTAATTAAAGGTCATTATACTTAAAGCTAATGGAGGAATGGATGACTTCATTCTACTGACACAGAACTTTAGATTCAATCAGGGCTTGTAGAAACACATCTTACTGAACTTCATTCACTTACAGAGGTTCTGATTCAGTATATACATGGTGGGGTCCTTGAATGTTCACGTTTTACATATTCCCAAAGGTTGATGCTATTGCTGTTATAGGGACAAGGTTTTTAGGACTACTGGTCTAAATGAATGCTCTCCAGTGTATAGCAGGTGACCCCAAAGAAAGGAACTTAATTCTTAAAGGAATTGATAATATTTTATGTAAATACAGAATTCAAATCAATAAAATAATAACAGAAACACTAAGGAAATTATTATTCCCTTTATTATAATACATACAGCAAGGATTAGTTCATTTTGACCACTTACCAGATAAAGGCTTCCTTGTTGGCTCAGCTGGTAAAGAATCTGCCTGCAATGAGGAAAGGAAAGGGTACCCACTCCAGTATTCTGGCCTGGAGAATTCCATGGGCTTTATAGTCCATGGAGTCACAAAAAGTTGGACACGACTGAGTGACTTTCACTTCACTTACCAGATAAAAGGTATTAAGCTAAACGTTTTACTTGGACTATGAAGTCCTGAACATAAAATGTAAGTAAGTGTAGTGAAGATGGAAGTTACAGAATGACCGTAATCTTTGCAAAGTGTGGAGTCTATAAGCTAAGTGTCTATTTGCACAGAGTTATTCAGCTTTGCTCTACGCAAGAACAGAAACACAGCTTCATCTATGGCTTCACTCTACAGATGAGATGGCTTATTCTGATAAACAGTTGACTGCCATTTTCTAACGCATTTTCTGCTCCAACCTAAGTTTTGCTTCTTTCTTTTTATTTTTCCTTCACTTCCTAGAAAAGGGAGTGAAAAATTTTAAATAGATGTTCTCCCTAAAATATATATCCCTATTTTTCTCTTACACATCTGTAACACTCTTCTAAATTTCTCTCCTTATTCTTAAAACCTTTTCATTTTTTCTTGTCTTCCTTAACCTTTAATTAGTTGTGTTCTCTAGAGTTTTATGTTCAACCCTTTTCTATTTTCTCTATAAACTTCTCACACCTCTAACAGTTCTAAAATATTGCCCTTTCATGATTGTTCATGTATTTATGTCTTTGAACTTTCTGATTAATGTTCCTGGGATGACCTTTATCTTTCCATTCATCTAGTATATTACTCTTCATCTCAATTCTTACTCCTACAATGCCACTCCAAACTCCTTGAAAATTTCCTTCTGTAGTTCCAACTACATTTGCACATATCTTGAATATTATCTGTATTGATTTATATTATGCTCATTTATTTGTGTTTCTGTCTCTTCCAAATGACCTTGAAGAGTGATTCTCATGCCTTCTTTGTCTGTGCTCTTCTCTTGATGGTCTCTGAGAATATCTGTTGCATTCAAGCAATGTAATGAATAATGATATCATCAGCAAATTATAAATAATGTATAAATATGCTCTCACTACAACATGAGTAAAACCTTCAAAGAAGAAAAACTAGCAAATTAAAGATGGTTACTTATTTTACCATTCATACTATTTAGTGATAGACTGACTGCTGTCTGGAATACTCCTCTGTTGCTTCTGCTGCTGTTTAGTTGCTAAGTCAAGTCCAAATTTTGCAACCCCATGGACTGTAGCCCCCCAGTCTCCTCTGATTTTCCCAGGCATGAATACTGGAGTGGTTGCCATTGCCTCCTCCAGGTGATCTTCCATATCTAGCGATCAAAGCCACATCTCCTACATCTTCTGCTTGGCAGGTGGCTTCTTTACCACTGAGCCACCTTAGAAGACCCAGAATACTACTCTAAATGACTCTAAATCTCTCTATACTGTGTCTGTTTTCTCTTTTATTGTCAAATTGTTCTATTGGTACCTGAACCTTGGGGAAAAACCCTATTTATGGCAATTGAATCTGTTTCTAAACTTAATGCCCATTTTTCAGAGGATTACATTACAAAGTAGATAAAGTCACAACTGAGCTGAAAGGAGATCTAGATGTATAGGGAACTATTAATGAAAACCCAGCAAGTCTAATGTAGGATCAAGTCCGTGAATATGCATCAAGTGAATATAGATGAAGCAGGGGGTAGCAGAGTTCCAGAAGTAGTAGTAGGGATCTAGAACCAGTTATTCTAGA
Source organism: Ovis aries (assembly GCF_016772045.2). Lineage (NCBI taxonomy): Eukaryota > Metazoa > Chordata > Mammalia > Artiodactyla > Bovidae > Ovis > Ovis aries. Next base: position 63,295,958 of record NC_056062.1, on the reverse strand, counting down.
CCAACATTAAGAGACTCCAGTAGTGGAACAAAAAATAATGTGATCAAACAAAGCTGGTCTTGTTACTCACAAGTGAATCTGTATCTAATGAGCTTCCCAGGTGGCACCAGTGGTAAAGAATCCACCTGCCAGTGCAGGAGATGCAAGAGATAGGAGTTCGATCCTTGGGTCAGGAAGACTGAGCACAGGCACACTCCAGTGTTAGCGTGGATCCGAGATTTTTGTGCAGAAGCTGAGTGAGATGAAACTTCTGAATGACCAGAAGAGAGGAATGTCAGACAACTTCAGACATAGCTTGGCATTGATTCTTTACTGTATAGCACAAAGGTTTAGGCTAGAAGAGTCTATATCTTCTTTTCATTTATATGGTTTAGTGGAGGATTCACAAATATTATATGAAAAAAAAATAAATGAATAAATGAATAAAATGATAAAAATAATTGGCTTTTCACCCTGATGCATTCACCTCAGTTTTCTTACACAAGGTCCAGCAAACCCCTCAGCCCAGCATTTTGTTTTCTTTTAATTTTGCACTTTCATGCTGAGAGCAATGCCTTAGGAAACCATTGTGCTATTTTCTGGTGAATTATAAGCTTGAGATGACTCTAAGAATTCCTTGGATCCATTATTGTGCCTCAAGGCAACACTAGGACTAAATAGACTGGAAAAAAAAAATGAAACACTCTCAGTCTTGTGTAAAAATTTAGTTGTTTTACCCAACAAAATAGCATTCTTCACATTTTTCTTTTATTTTTGATGCGTGTTAAAGTCATTTCCAAAGTTACCAATCAATTACATATGTTCAGTGGTCCAAACTAATGTTACTATAAAATGAGTGTCATTTTTGATTTGACTTTAGACATTGTTTTTTCAATATCTATTTCAAGTAATATTAAATACCTCATCTTGCAAAGACATAATTTCATTTCTTATGAGCATTTAATTTGATTGGCATTTCTTTTGACAGCAGCACAATATCAGTGTTCCAATGTGTTATGTTATTGCAAAATAATTGCTTCTAAATGGCATTGATCATTTTAAAAATCTGTTTCTATAGGTTCTGAAAACACTATCTGAGATGCTCATTTGTATACAGAATAGCTAAAACTGCAAAAAAACATTCTGGCAATAATTTTAGAAGTTAATAATAATGTAAAGATTAAGAACTGATTATTTCAAGAAATATAAGATATGGAGATGCATGCATATAATAAATTTTATACATATGGAATATTTTGTGATATGTATCATTATGTATATATTGAAATACTAGTTACAGCTATCATCAACTGAAAGGTTTATTTTAGAAGAATATTATTATTATTATTATTTTAGTGTCTAAAGTTTTACTCAGTTCTAAATATTGTGTTTGACCCTGGGAATCAAGTTCAGGTAAGACCAAATTCCTGATCTCAGTGATCATAATATATGAAAATATGCATATAGGTGATTTTCCTCTAATATTATAAATATGTCACAAATATATGTATAAATTCCTAAGATAGCAAATGACTTCTTAAATTATCTTGGATTAGTGTAGGTAGGTAAAGACAGATCAAGTAGATTTCAAGAAAAATGATAATCCAGAGTGGAATGTTGAATGACTATTACGTTAGCCAAAAATGATCAAACTCATCTTGCCACTTTTTCACATCCACATGTTTATTGTCACTATCCTAGCCTACACCCTCAGGTACCTATATGATTGAAAAATATTTTTTTTTGCTTCGCTAAGCATCGTTAATTCTATGGCTGCCACAAAAATGTTATTGATGAAATGTAAATGTTTCTACCCTATGTTTTCCAGTAACTTCTTAGAACTTAAAATAGGATCCAAATTCATTATGGTCTACTTAATGGTATAAAATATTCTGAAAAAAAATATGACCTCTGCCTACTACTCACTTCTCACTATACTTAAGCAATCTGATTTTATTTCCCCTTCTCAAAAGTTAAAACATGTTTCCTACTGAGAGACTTTAGACTTATTTTTTCCCCTGCTTTCATGAATGAGTTCCTCATGGCTGACTTTTGGATGTTTTAAAATATGGCCCTACTTTGCCTTTTTTTTTTTTTTTTTTTTTTTGGCATTCTATCTACAATAGATCTATGTCTTGGCCTCCTGAATCAAAGTGCTGGTGTGACCAACAGAGTGTGCCAGAAATGATATTATATAACACTCCTGTTTAGGTCTTGAGTTGTCATGTAAAAAGTCCAACTATTTTGAGGCTGCCTTGCTGTGAGGAAGCCAAGAAACACAGAATCCACTCATGCATTAAAGTCAGCAGCGGAGGTCTTTGAGTCATTCCAACCCAAGTACCATAAATGTGATTGATTGACCTTTGAACCATTGCAGCTTTCCACCATCCAACCATAGCCAACTTGGGTTTGTAAGCTGAAGTCTTAGGTAAAGTACCATGAAGTATAGGGCAAATTATCCTATTGCACCGTGTCTGAAATTTCCACAAAACTCCTTTGCGCAAAAATTGGTTATTTGGACTTTTCTGGTAGTTCAGTAATATAAGAATCTGCTTGCCATTGTAAAGGATATGGATTTGATCCCTAGTCCAGGAAGATCCCACATGCTGCTGGGCAACTCAGCCCGTAAGCCACGACTACTGAGCCTGTGAGTTGCAACAAGAAAGGCCACCGTAATGAGAAGCCTGCACAAAACTAGAGAGTCTCTCCCGTTCTCTGCAACTAGACAAAGGCCACATGCAGCAACAAAGACTTGGCGCAGACATAAATAAATAAATAGATAAATAAATAAGTGGTTGTTTAAGCAATTACATTTTGAAATAAATTGTTATGTAACAATAGTAACTGAAAAATGATATAAATCTTATTGCAATACCACATTCTCAGAAAAGACTTCCTAACCACTTTATTTAAAATTGGATCCCATGACCAAATGTTGATAAACATAATATTCTTAGCTATATTATTTATAGTCCAAATCTGCAGATAAGCCAAATGTGTATCTATATTTGATATAAATTTTGAGATATTTACATAGTGGCAGATTATACAGTACTTTGAACAGAGAATCTAGATTTACACACAAAGTCATCAATGATTTCTCCAAATAATATTTTAAACAAGAATAATCAGATATAGGGTTTCCCTGGTGGCTCAGTGGGTGAGAATCTGCCTACCAAGCAGGTGATGCAGCAGATGTGGATACTGGTAATATGGTGATCAGAGTATTGCCTGCAATTTGTACACTATGGATAGAATACTGATTTGAGTATTGGCCATCAGTTATTTCCCACATTGATAATGTATGTGTTTGTTTTTCTTTATAATTTTAATTACTGAGAATTCTATGGTATTATGATTATAATTATTCATTTAAAATTTTATTGTGGTGTAGTTGCTTTCCAGTGTTGTGTTTATTTCTACTGAACAGTGAAGTGAATCAGTTTTATGTACACATATATCCCCTCTTTTTTATTTTTTTTAAATTTCCTTTCCATTTAGGTCACCGGAGAGCACTGAGTCAAGTTACCTGTGAGGTATAGTAGGCTCTCATTAGTTATCTCTCTTACACCTAGTAGTGTATACATGTCAGTCCCAATCTCCTAATTCATCCCACCACCCACCCCCACTGGTGTCCGTACATTTGTTTTCTATGTCAGTGTCTGCTTTGAAAATAAGTTCATCTGTATCATTTTTCTAGATTCCACATATATGTGTTAATATACAATATTTGTTTTTCTCTTTCTGACTTACTCCACTCTGTATGACAGTCTCTAGTTTCTTACGTCTCTCTGAAAATGACACAACTTAATTTCCTTTTTATGGCTGAGGAATATTCCTTGTACATATGTGCCACTTCTTTATCCATTCCTCTTTGGGTGGTCATTTAGGTTGCTTCCATGTCCTGGCTATCGTAAATAGTACTGTGATGAATATTGGAGTAAATGTATCTTTTGGGATTATGGTTTTCTCCAGGTATGTGCCAGGAGGGGGATTGCTGGGTCATTTGGTAGTATTCATTTATACTTCCATTGCCATCCTACTAGAATGCATTAAGAACAGAATTTAGTCTGTCCTGTTTATTCTTTCATGTCTTTTATCAGATGAACTAAATTAGTATCCAACTGTACAATAGCAATAGTATGTAATTCTTCATAAATTATGATTCCATTATAATTTTTATATTAATTTAGAAACATTTAAAGGAAAAAGCTTTTTTGAGTGAATCACAAATTTATAGTAGATTCTATAATTTGAATTCAAGAGTACTTACCTTTTAAAATCAGAAAAAAAAACCATATAGCTTGAAACTACTGTATCATATCTTAATTAAACAAAGCTGAAACACTCTCTTACACTGAATTTTCAAGTTTTAAGAGAAATGTAACAAACTGGATATCCTGCAGAGGAAAATTACTAGAGGATTAAAACAACTCCATAACTTATACTATGCAGAAAGAGTGAAGGTTGTCAACTCTCACTTGAAAATCTATCTCGTTTTATGCTTCTGTGAATCCTACTTTATTTAAATACCATAGCAGAATTTACAGTTTTTTCTTGTAAATAGAAAAACCATCAGTTCAGTTCAATCGCTCAATCATGTCCGACTCTTTGCGACCCTATGAATCGCAGCAAACCAGGCCTCCCTGTCCATCACCAACTCCTGAAGTTCACTCAGACTCATGTCCATTGAGTCAGTGATGCCATCCAGCCATCTCATCCTCTGTCGTCCCCTTCTCCTCCTGCCCTCAATCCCTCCCAGCATCAGAGTCTTTTCCAATGAGTCAACGCTTCGCATGAGGTGGCCAAAGTACTGGAGTTTCAGCTTTAGCATCATTCCTTCCAAAGGAATCCTAGGGGTGATCTCCTTCAGAATAGACTGGTTGGATCTCCTTGTAGTCCAAGGGACTCTCAAGAATCTTCTCTAACACCACAGTTCAAAAGCATCAATGCTTCAGTGCTCAGCCTTCTTCACAGTCCAGCTCTCACATCCATACATGACCACAGGAAAAACCATAGCCTTGACTAGACAGACCTTAGTCAGCAAGAAAACCCATAGTGAGCTATTAATTCATTATTCATTAAAGATAAAATCTTCTCCAGATACTTGGCGCATGACCTTTGATTTCCATCTCCTCATCTCAGTGAAAAAATGTTGGACTCTGCTTGGTTCCCTTCCTTTCCTCTATTTTCAAGACTACCTCCAGGCTATAAGCTGGAGCAGAGTTGAACTCATTTTGTTTATTTCTCAACTCTAAGGAAGCAAAATCCTGTGGTGCCTTTCCAATATGTGGAAACAGTTTTCTAGCTGTTTATAATGGGAGTACAAGTTTAGTACCCATTATTACACCATGGTTGATTGCATATTCATGACCAAAATATTCAATTAAAGATATATTTTTGCATTTACTTAATATCTGCTTTCATCCTTAGATTGCAATCTCCAGGAGACTAGATTTTTACCCATCTTTAAAAATCAAAAAAACCAACAAAAGTATACTTCACCTAGTACATTGCCTGCTGTGTAATGGTGATAGTAAATATATGCTGCAATAATGACTTACTTGCTAAAATGTATATAAAACCCAAAGAAAGGCACTCTTTTAGACCATAATTCTTTTTGTTATCATAGTCACATATATTTTAAAGAGGATAAGTAGCGCATCTCAATATTCTATATAATTATCAGTTACCAAGATTCATCTTCCTATAAAGCAAAATAAATGAATATATTTCCTGCCACATTTATAAGTTTATGTAGTTCCACAATATCCCTATGTAGAATTTCTATATTCATAAGAAAGTGAGAGCCAGATAACTTAAACTGGGATAATTAAGGTCTCAAATTTGATATGAACTTATTTCTTTTTGCTTCACTACTCTGCCAGATTTATCTCTACTGCAGTAACATGGCTTGGTGTATCAAATATACCATCCACTGCTTTTTATATTTAAGTTATTTTTTATACATCAGTAATTTCTCAGGAGTAGTATATAGGAGTAGTATATAGTAGTATATTAGTAATTTCTCAGGAGTAAATATAGTAGTATATTTAGGTTATTTTTTACACATCAGTAATTTCTCAGGAGTAGTATATAGTAAGAGTGTGGACATTTTAATTGGATAAATTTATAATTATTTCTGCAGTCATATTAAAACTCTTTGATGGCAAGAATCATTCCTTAATACCAATATATCTGTATAATATGTGTATGATATATAAGCAGTTAATATGTTTAACTGATCATGTAACATTAAATTAGAACTATTATACCATTATTCATTGATGCTATATATATTTATGCAATAAACTATATGTCTTTGGCTCTCACACTTACCTACAGCTAATGAAATTCCATTCACCCCTGAAAAAACAAAATTGAGGTGTAGGTGTCTGGTATATTTAAACTAGGGAGACTGGGGGTATACCATGTGTGCATTATAATACTTACCTTTTTTAGCTTTGATGTAGCATGCCCTTTTTCTCTCCTGATCTAAATTTCTTTCATGGTGGTAGAAAATCTCTACTAAGAACTTGTCTACTAACAGGAGGCCTTTTACGCTGGTGACCAGTGTCACTGGTCATGAGAATGCTAATATTTAAGATAAGAGATCCTATTTCTTAATGCCCAAATGCTGCCTGTTTTGCTTTTTTCTTTAGAACTATTGTTAATTCAAAATTCATGCTGAACTGAGATATGTGAGATATTTTCTCTTCCCATATGAAGGTTTACTCCTAAACATCTTTGTGGGCTCTTATTTATTTAAGCATTGGCCGTCTCGTTATTGGGGCTTCCCTGGTGACTCAGAGAGTAAAGCATCTTCCAGAAATGCAGAAAACCTGGGTTCAGTTCCTCGGTCAGGAAGATACCTTGGAGAAGGAAATGGCAACCCATTCCAGTACTCTTGCCTGGAAAATTCCGTGGATGGAGGAGCCTGGTAGGCTAAAGTCCATGGTGTCACAAAGAGTCAGACATGACTGAATGACTTCACTTTCAGTTTCACTTCTCATTATTGAATCAGACAAGTGGAAATTATAAAAAGTATACAGTTTAGGTTTAAACTAGATATCTAAATGCCTTTCATAGAAACAGAATGATAGCTGCCAATATGTCATTCTCCATTATTTCTTTGTCTAGGTTCATTTTCTTGTTCTAACTGACATAGTCAAAGAGAGCAGTGGGACAAAGATAATTAAAAAGTGAAAAATATAGGTGAGTGGGGTTTATTGTGGTTTTCTTCTCTTATTCAAATATTTCTTTTTCTACAAAGCAAAATTGGAAATATCATCCATCAGATTATCTCAAACTTGTCATATGATTTAATTAGTTACTTAATATGGACTTCTAAATGGGCATACTTCTATTTTTACAGGAGGAGTTTACATAAAAGAAGCTCTCTGTTTAAACTAACTAAAGCCTTTCATCAATCTCTGCCCAAGTGTGCACAGGAGAACACTAAAACAAATAGCCTTTATGTGAGAGTTCCATGAATTCTGGAGAGAATCAATAAATATTCATTGCAATATTAATTGAGTCATTTGAAGCGAGCTCAGATAGGGCACTTCCTGGGTGTCACTTGCTTAAACTATTTATTTATTGTCAACCCAGGAAAAAGAAAAAAATAAAAAGGCTGACAAGACAACAGCAAAGTTGAAGCAGAGTACATGACAAATACTTAAGCACTCTTCTAGGCAAAATAAAATAGATTCTTGTAAGCCTAGATATATGTGAACTGACTTCAAGAAGTCTATGAACTCTAGAATGCATGTAAATTTTGGTATAAGTAAGTGCTTACATGTATTTTTCTGAAAAGAGTTCCATCGCTTTTAACACATTCTCACAAAGGGTCATGTATCATTATTCTACTTGATTCTAGTATGATCCCATCTCTAAGTGTTTAAAAAACTCATACATGAGTCTTGTATATGAGCATGAATCAAAAAGAGAATATATTTATAACCTTAATTATAGTGATGGCTTTGTAAGCATATGCATATATCCAAATTCATCAAATTATACACATTAAATTGTGCTGATTTTTTTGTATATATACCTCAACACAGCTGTTAAAAGAATTATAAAAATAGAGAATGCTTGAATTTTCTTAGAAATAGGAAGATGGAGAAAATCCTTTTCCCAGGCAAATTTTTGTTTCTCAAATATGTGTTTCTGGCTATTGGAAAGGCCTCAAACTGAGTTTGGTGCTTTAGGGCATATACCATGACCAATAGGATAAACTATATACTTTTTAATATGTAGAACCCCATGGCAAGTTAAAGAAGAAAAAATGCCAAAGCCACTTTTGAAGTAAACAAATATAAAATCATTAGAGATATTATGGATAGGCTTAAGGAATGTTGTAAAGCAAATAGATAAAATTATTTTTGACAAAATGATACTTATTAAAAACAGAAGATCTTATGAAAAGAAAATCTCATGTAACAGTAATAGTAATAATAAAGAATTGAAGAAATTGAACTGAAAACTATATAAACATGTAGTAATAATCTGAACAAATTCCTGAGTTACTAATACATGGAATTTTCATTAGCACTGCTAAACAGAAGCCTTCCTTGAGAATACTGCAATTTTAGAACTTTGCAGGAACATTCTACCTTGGATTAGAAAGAGGGGCTTTTAGAGGACATAGCAGAAATTCAGCTGTATCATGAATAGTTGATAAAAAATGGCTTGGGGAAGAGGTGAAATTGTTTTCATGATGTAGCGACCATTATTTGTACAATTTGATTTTATTTAAGAAAGCATAGTTTCAAGAAGTTAAGGTCATATGCACGAGGGTGGGCTGCAGAGGCCAAGGGGATATGAAAGCTGTTGTGCATATCTCTCTTGGTTAACAGGGGGATGAGTCTCATCAGCTTACTGCACTTCGGTTTGTTCTGAAGCCCAAATCCAGTGCTGACGGAAGGCTAGGACTCACTGAAAATGGCTGCTGTCATGGCTTCCTGTGACTTCTATCTTTACATTTGTATTTATATCATGTGTAATGAAAGATTTAAGATTTTGGAGGAGAACCACTAATAGACAGTTGGAAAAAAAAAACAAATATTAAGTGGAGAATTGCTAGCAAATCTTGAACAATATATCTTAGCCAAAATCCTGCTATCATTGGTTTCAGGTAGGTATTTCTTACTACTCTGAGTCAGTAGCAGGGAGTTTTGATATCCGTAGATTTACAGAAACTTTGTTTATCCTCTTGATTTAGTCAAAGAATTAAGATTAGAGGAAAAAAATTAAAAATCACATTACAGCAGTAAAAACTTTTAAGGCAACTCAGTAGGAAAATAATATTCTTGAAAAGCAAGCAGAAAACTCAAAAGAAGCAGAGAATCAGTGATTTCTGCCAGGTGTGGGTCTTATTCCAATGTCTTAGGCAAAGATATGACCTGAACAAGTATGCTGTTTGATTTGAGGTTTTGGAAAGCTTCCTCCTTTAGGATAGTGACTTTTCCTGGAGAACTATGAGGCACTCTGTTTTAAATTTTCTACTGACATAGAAGGGTTCCTGGGTAAAGCAGTTGATAAAGAATCTTCCTGCCAATTCAGGAGATGCAAGAGATGTGGGTTTGATCCCTGGGTCACGAAGATCCCCTGGAGAAGGAAATAGCAACCCACTCAGTACTCTTGCCTGGAAAATTCCACAGAGGTCAAGAAAATTAGTATCTGATACCTTTTAACTGGAAAACATGAACACAAAGGTTGGTTTTTCTGAAGTCTCACTGGATTGTGTGTTTGGTTAGCAGTACATGATAATATATATTTCAATGACATCATTGAACATCATGCTATATAGAGTCTATGTGGAGATCTTAAGATTTAAGTTGCCAGCAATCTACATTAACTTGGAGATTGCTGCAATTGTGCAAAAATAGAAGGGTAGAATTTCACTCCAGATTCAATAAATAGTGGTCTCTGAATTTTATTGTCCTGTTGAGTTAGAGCTCCAAATCTTATCATGACCTTTCATGTATCAGAAGAATGTATCATGAAAAGCTCATGTCAATGAGTAAGAACAGAATAAGGAGATCTTCAAAGGGAGTCTTTCATATTACAGATACAGTCTTTATTAAGTCTGTCCAGGGTAAGGACTTAGGTGTTACTGATTTTTTCAGATCATTTATAGGGCTAGCCTATTTCAGAAAAGTTAAGAATCCAGTGTCAACAATGTCCTATGAGACTAAGCAATACTCTAAGATGTCTTTTGATAATTAGCCCCAGAAAAATCAAGAATAACTTCCAATCTTTATGCAGAAAGAAACACTCCAATATGTGTGGCAGAAGGAGGAAGTATAATGGGTGTCAGTTTTTCAATAGTTTTGCTTCTCAATGAGTAATAGGTCAGTTTCAATAATGGAAAAGCCAGATTGATGGAGATCCTTAAGAGTTTACTTTCCCTTATACATCCCACACTTTCTTTCTTTAGCCCCAATGTTATTATGTTCAGATTTAAAGATTGAAATATTGGTAGGGGAAGCATCAGATAGTAAAAATCAGACTGTGACATTATTAGATTATAGTCTGGGGATTCTTTTTCTGGACATTCCAGAAAGAGGCCTTCTGGTCTAAATTTAATACTAGTACATGTATACAAAATAGGTCTACTCTTAAAAGATTCAGGAGATAGTAAAGCATATCAATTAGTAAGAAAGCCCACAGAAGCAGGAAGTGGCTGAGCCAAATGCAGTCTGAGAGTCATTTGAGATACCTACCTTTATAAGTCTGTTACTCTAAGGACAAATGATGGAAAAATAATAAGGTTTATGGTAGAGAGGCTGGACACAGTATCAAGTAGAAACAGAACATGCTTTCTTTACAATTGTTCAGAAACATCTCCATTTTTTATGAAGGAGACTTTGGGCTGACCAGAACAGTTAATTCCTCAGAGGGGTGTCATTCTCTCAGACAAGTTTGTTCATTCTGTACTTAGATTTTGTCTTTCAAATGATGGTAGGATAGTTGCTCTTTCTTTACAATAGCTATAGATATACATATGTGTGTGTGTGTGTGTGTGTGTGTGTGTGTGTGTGTATGATTTAGACATGTACTTCTACATGAGTTAAATACTTAACCAGAAGAGGTATTAATTAGAACTTAAAATTTCTTTCCAAATCAATCTGTCCTCAAAGTTCTGAGCAATCTCTTGTCATTTTAGGATTAAGACCATCAGCAAAGAAAGTAGATAGGTCAGTTATAATAATTTCTCCCTGAATCAAAGTAGAATATTCTCTGGAGATAGAAATGTGATGGCCTCTAAAATCTGAAAACTACTTTTTCCTTCTTTACAGAATTGGGTATTGATCAGTTAGTATTGCAATAAAAAAATACTAACAGTAAATATCTCAATGTCAGAATTTTTCTTCTGCTTTTATACTCATAGCCACCCATGCTCAAATTTTAATAGATATTTTCAGTGTCATTTTGGTTATCAATTCATCTTGCCTTCTCTAACCAGCTTTATTTTTTTCTTAATATCTCTTGTGCCTCTAAATGATGGGTTCAGTTCAAGATTTTCTATAAAATGCTAGGTTGTTTTATTTTGTGAATGTTTATCCTCCCTTAGAAGAATCTGAAAGTTTTTAAATTAAGTAAATTACAGAAATCTAATTTAACTGAGATTTAATGTTGTAAGAAAAGAAAGGTAAATTTTTATCTCTGACTACATCATAAGACTTTGGGAGAGGATATTGTCTAATGAGAGGGTATGGTGGAGGAAGAGGGGAAAGGTCAGGTAAAATGCTGAAGGAGTAGGAGTTACAAAGCAATGTGTGCAAGAGGCAGAATTCTAGGTAGTTTGCATGACTTCCAGTTGCTATTTCTAGGGTTACATTATTTTACATGGCAAAAGAAATTTTGAAGATGTAATTATGGTTGCTAATTGCTTGACTTTACAATAGGGAGTATATTAATGTTGGCTTAATCTAATTGCATGAGCCCTTGAAAACTTATTTCTTTGACTAGTGATAGAAGCAGGGCTTTCCAGGTGGTGCTAGTGGTAAAGAACTCACTAGCCAATGCAGGGGACTTAAGAGACATGGGTTCAATCCCTGGGTTTGGGAAAATGCCCTGGAGAAGGGAATGACAACTCACTCTAGTGTTCTTGCATAGAGAATCCCATGGATAGAAGAGCCTGGTGGGCTACAGTCCAAGGGATTGTAAAACAGTTGGACATGACTTAGCAACTAAACCACTACCACCTCATTATTCTTAAATGAATACTATGGTTCCTATTATAGGGTTCCCAGGTGGTATTAGTGGTAAAGAACCTGCCTGCCACCGTGGGAGACGTAAGAGACCTGGGTTGGATCCCTGGGTCAGGAAAATCCCCTGGAGGAGGACATGGCAAACCACTCCAATATTCTTGCCTGGAGAACTTCATGGACAGAGGAACCTGAAAAGCTATAGTTCATAGAGTAATGAGGAGTCAGACACAGCTGAAGCGACTTAGCATGCACAATGATGGAAGAGGAAGTCATAAACATTTGAAGCATAAGAGATATGGATATGCCATTGCTGGAATGGAGTCGGATGGCATATTGAGAAGGGAATATATGTGGCCACTAGGAGCTGAGAACAATAACTAGTTGATAGCCAGCAAGGATATGGGTCTCGTTCTTCCAAATGTAAAGAACTGAATTCTCCCATAGCCTCAGAAAGTTTGGGAATGGATTCTTCTCTAGAACTTGCAAATGAAAGTGCACCCTGTCATATAGCTTGACTTTGGCCTCGTGAGACTGAAAACAGAGGAGCCAGTGGAGCCTACTTGGGTCTTATCAGTGAAATCATAAACAAACATTGTTTTAAACTGATATATTTGTGGTAATTTGTTATGCAGTGATAGAAGATTATATGAATGGACAGAGGAAGTCAAGTTATAGTGGTGAGATGGTTGGTGGATTTGAGGTTGAGCAAGAAGTGAAAAAGGACAGTTTGAGTTGGATTTTCCATATTTTTATTAGTCTTTTGTAAGAAGTTTTCAGGGAAGCGATTTTAGAATTTCCTATCTTTTAGAGGACTCTTCCTATCAAACAAATAATTATGCTTACTCCTTGGAAGAAAAGTTATGACCAACCTAGATAGTATATTCAAAAGCAGAGACATTACTTTGCCGACTAAGGTCCATCTAGTCAAGGCTATGGTTTTTCCTGTGGTCATGTATGGATGTGAGAGTTGGGCTGTGAAGAAGGCTGAGTGCTGAAGAATTGATGCTTTTGAACTGTGGTGTTGGAGAAGACTCTTGAGAGTCCCTTGGACTGCAAGGAGATCCAACCAGTCCATTCTGAAGGAGATCAGCCCTGGGATTTCTTTGGAAGGAATGATGCTGAAGCTGAAACTCCAGTACTTTGGACACCTCATGTGAAGAGTTGACTCATTGGAAAAGACTCTGATGCTGGGAGGGATTGGGTGCAGGAGGAGAAAGGGACGACCAAGGATGAGATGGCTGGATAGCATCACGGACTCGATGGATGTGAGTCTGAGTGAACTCTGGGAGATGGTGATGGACAGGGGGGCCTGGGGTGCTGCGATTCATGGGATCGCAAAGAGTCGGACACGACTGAGCGACTGAACTGAACTGATATAATATTTGGAGTCTTTGTGTTACAAAACCAAACTTGAGTCTGCTCATCCCTAAGTAGTAAAGTGAATCTTCTGACACTGAGTTGTGATGAAGGAGAGTTCATTGCTTATTTCAGGGCACGAAAGGAGAAGCATGGGGCTCAATACTCACAAGACTCCAACTCCCTGACAGTTTTCAATGAAAGTATTTTATGTATTTTTTTTTAAATTTTTAAACTATATTTTTGTTTTTATTTTTATTTTTTGGCCACTCTGCATGGTATGGTGGAACTTAGTTCCCTCATTAGGGATTGAACCCACTCCCCCTGCAGTGGAAGTGGAGGGTCTTAACCACTGGACTACCAGGGAAGTCCCAGGGAAAGATTTTTTAAAAAGAAAGTGAGAAAGATTATTGTATTGTGTGTGATTAGCTAGTGGACATTCTTCTGTTTGGTTAGTAGTGAGGTAATTAGGAGCCAATATCCTCAACCTTCTGGCCCCAGGTTCTGGCTCATGCTGATGGTCAGCATGCTTCCAATTTCTTCCAACTGGTAGAAGTTTCAGTATCTTCAAAGCACCTCAGAGGATATGGTTCAGAATATTATCTATATCCTGTGTGCATGCTCAGTCATGTCTGACTCTTTGTGACTCCCTGGACTGTAGCCTGCCAGGCTCCTCTGTTCATGGGATTTCCTAGGCAAGAATACTGGAGTGGGTTGCCATTTCATCCTGCAGGGGATCTTCCCAACCCAGAGATCAAACCTGTGTCTCCTATGTCTCCTGCATTGGCAGGTGGATTGTTTACCACTGAGCCACCTGAGAAGACTTATCTATATCCTCAGAGGAGGAACTAAAGCTTCTTGAATTCGTTTCATAGCTAAACTCTTTATTTTCCTTTGTTTCTGCATCTTCTGACTTTTTGATGAAATCAGTTCTTTGGAAGGCCCAGATGGTTAAAGTTTTTCTACAAATAAAAGGCAAGAGGAGGACATGGGGAGTTCTATCCAGTGAAAGCCCCATAGGGTCCTGCTCAGTTACATTTGTGACGTACATGAATTACTTTTCATGTCTGAAGTTCTAAATTACTGTGGGTAAAATTCTGTAAAAGCAATTTAGTGCTGTGGCACCATGATATTTGTACATGTAAGATGGGGAACAGTGGATGGAAGTTTCACTTGACTGATGATTACTCATAATTAAATAAAGAGAAAATGAGGGATGGATAAGAAGATCTCATCAATATCATTTCAACTTCTTACTTTATCCATGGGAATCCTGAGTGAGGGAGTGAGTGAGTGAGTGAAGTTGCTCAGTCGTGTGTGACTCTTTGCGACCCCATGGACTGTAGCCCACACGGCTCCTCTGTCTATGGAATTCTCCAGGCAAGAGCACTGGAGTGGGTTGCCATTTCCTTCTCCAATCCTAAGTAGTGAAGATGATTTAAATCAAGAGATCTATACAAAGAACTCTAAAAAGGAGGAGGAAATGTTTAGGTGGTGCTCAACAGAAGGAGGTAGGGTCAGATTTGAGGAAGGAAGATAACAAGGTAACATGAAGTGACCTTGGCTTATATGCAGCAGATCTAGCCCCCTCCCAATCACACCACAAACTGCAGAAGCATTTTAACTATGGCCTGTGCCTCTAGGCAAAAGCTTTTATTCAGAATGCCAGGAAATTCTGACAATACCCAGAAAGACTGGTCTACCTTTGGGAAGAAAGGTAGATTTTAGCCAAAGTGATAAAGTGAAGTTCATCCAGTTTCTGTAATAGTTGTTCAAAAACAGTTCTCAGATGAGGACCCATTGCTCTTATAGTTTAGCAGCCTTTGTGTGGGCAATTTGGATTTGAAAAGAAAGGTGGAGGATGGGGAGGAATAGTTGTGAAACCAAAGGTTACACAAGGGTCATGCTAGAAATTTTCCAGTCTCTGGGAAACTTTCACAAATAAAATGTCTATAACATAGTCCCAGGGAGAAAACCATATGAGTAATTAAGAAAAACTATATATCACAAGAGCACTGTTGACAAAACCCAAAACTATATTATTCTCTTTTTCATAATGTGTGAATAAACTGATACCTGGAATAAGGTTCACTAAATATTAAGGTTAGTTATTTTTCCTTAGGATGTAATGAGACCAATTCATCATTTTTTCTTAGTTTCTATGTGATTGGATATTTTTACAAAGTATGCATCACTACTAAACAATAATATTTTAATAAAATTATATTGATAAAATTATATTGATAAATTATATTTATTTATATAAACTTTATTTTATTATACAGTATTTTATTACACACACAGTATTTTATTATAATAATGATTTAGCTAATAAATAATGCCTAATTATATTATTTTGATTTTAGTTTTTCTTGTTAATTTTGTTACATTTATGCATTATAATAATTTTTTTCTGTTTAAATTTTTGATCTTTCCTTTCTGCATTCTTTTAATGAAATACTTTTCCAATTATGCTGTTTACACCAATGGAAAGTTAAAATTTTAGTTATCCATTAATAGGGATTACATAGAAACATGCAGGACTTCTAAAATTGGTGAACATTTTATAAATAATAGCACACGTGGCAGTATAATTCTATATTCCATTTCTGGGAGAAAAATAGTAATATATTGATAGGCTTCCCAGTGACAAAAAGGGGAATTCTTCTCTGATACCCACATTTGTGGGGATTTCAAATGCCTTAAAAGAAGCATTGTTTTTTCTCTTGAAGTTAGATTTCCTCTAGTGAATACTGATCCAGTCTTAAGAATTCATTTCTTTCATTTTCTCTCTACTCACTCTAATTTTCTCATATATTTATATATGTGTGCATTTCAGTTCAGTCGCTGAGTCATGTCCAGCTCTTTGCAACCCCATGAACCGCAGCGTACCAGGCCTCTCTGTCCATCACCAACTCCCAGATCCACCCAAACCCATGTCCATTGAGTTGGTGATGCCATCCAACCATCTCATCCTTTGTCGTCCCCTTCTCCTACCCCCAATCCCTCCCAGCATCAGGGTCTTTTCCAATGAGTCAGCTCTTTGCATCAGATGGCCAAAGTATTGGAGTTTCAGCTTCAACATCAGTTCTTCCAGTGAACACCCAGGACTTATCTCCTTCAGAATGGACTGGTTGGATCTCCTTGCAGTCCAAGGGACTCTCAAGAGTCTTCTCCAACACCACAGTTCAAAAGCATCAATTCTTCATCACTCAGCATTCTTTACAATCCAACTTTCTCATCCATACATGACCACTGGAAAAACCATAGCCTTGACTGAGAGTGAAAGTGAAGTCACTCAGTCATGTCCAATTCTTTGTGACCCCATGGACTGTGGCCCATCGTGCTCCTCTGTCCATGGGATTCTCCAGGCAAGAATACTGGAGCAGGTTTACATTTCCAAGGGATCTACCCGACCCAGAGATCGAACCAAGGTCTCCTGCATTGCAGGCAGACACTTTAACCTCTGAGCCACCAGGGAAGCCCAAAGCCTTGGAAAAACCTAGCCTTGACTAGACAGAACTTTATTGGCAAAATGATGTCTCTGCTTTTCAATATCCTGTCTAGGTTGGTCATAACTTTCCTTCCAAGGAGTAAGCGGCTTTAATATCATGGCTGCAATCCCTGTCTTCAGTGATTTTGGAGCCCCCAAAAATAAAGTCTGACACTGTTTCCACTGTTTCCCCATCTATTTGACATGAAGTGATGGGACCAGATGCCATGATCTTTGTTTTCTGAATGTTGAGCTTTAAGCCAACTTTTTCACTCTCCTCTTTCACTTTCATCAAGAGGCTCTTTAGTTCTTGTTCACTTTCTGCCATAAGGGTGGTGTCATCTGCATGTCTGAGGTTATTGATATTACTTACAGCAATCTTGATTCCAGCTTGTGCTTCATCCAGCCCAGTGTTTCTCATGATGTACTCTGCATTTAAGTTAAATAAACAGGGTGACAATATGCAGCCTTGATGTACTCATTTTCCTATTTGGAACCAGTCTGTTGTTCCATGTCCAGTTCTAACTGCTGCTTCCTGACCTGCATACAGATTTCTTAAGAGGCAAGTCACGTGGTCTGATAGTCCCATCTTTTTCAGAATTTTCCGCAGTTTATTGTGATCCACACAGTCAAAGGCTTTGGCATAGTCAGTAATGCAGAAATAGATGTTTTTCTGCAATTCGCTTGCTTTTTTGATGATCCAGCAGATGTTGGCAATTTGAACTCTGGTTCTTTTTCCTTTTCTAAAACTGGCTTGAACATCTGGAAGTTCATGGTTCATGTATTGTTGAAGCCTGACTTGGAGAATTTTGAGCATTATTTTGCTAGCATGTGAGATGAGCTGCGATTCATGGGGTCGCAAAGAGTCGGACACAACTGAGCGACTGAACTGAACTGAACTGAGATGAGTGAGATTGTGCAGTAATTTGAGCATTCTTTGACATTGCCTTTCTTTGGAATTGGAATGAAAACTGATCTTTTCCAGTCCTATGGCCACTGCTGAGTTTTCCAAATTTGCTGGCATATTCAGTGCAGCACTTTCTCTGCATCATCTTTTAGGATTAGCAACATTTTAATCATATTACTTTCTACAATGACCTACTATAAATGAATTTAAGGCAAGAAACATACTGAGAAGGGGAATTCATGATAAAGAAGTATCTGGATTGTGATTTTATTACCCTTTCATTTTCATAAGTTACTCATACTACTTGTTCCCATAGTTTGAAAATTGTATTGGGTTCTCCACTTGTGAATTCTCTGCTTATTTAATAGAACAGTTATGACAGTTATTGATTCTCTGTTAGTATCAGTGAGAATGTTGATGTGTATAGAAGTTACCTCTCCTAGTGTGTTTTTTGTTTGTTTGTTTTTTTGATTGCACTGGGTTTTCATGTGGCACATGGGCTTTCTCCAGTTGCACAAGTGGTAAGTGAAAGGAAAAATGTTAGCCATGCTGTCATACCCAACTTTTTGGAACCTAAAGCACTGTAGCCCACCAGGCTCCTCTATCCATGATTTTCTCCGTGCAAGAATATTTGTGTGGGTTGCCGTGCCCTCCTCCAGGGGATCTTCCCAACCCACGGATTGAACATACATCTCTTATGTCTCCTGCATTGGCTGGTGGGTTCTTTACCACTAGCGCCACCTGGGAAGCACCTTTGGTAACTACTCTTCATTGCGGGGTGTACAGCCTTCTCATTGTGGTGGATTCTCTTGTTGCAGAGCACAGTATCTTGGTCCATAGGATTTAGTGGTTGCAGCACGCGGGATCAGTACTCATGGTGCACAGGCTAGTTGCTCTGTGGCATGTGGAATCTTCCTGAGGCAGTGATAGAACACAAGCCCTGTTCCCTGTGTTGACAGGTGAATTCTTAGCCACTGTACCACTAGGGAAGTCTTCCTAGATTTCTTTCTTTTTTTTTTTTACTTAAGTTTCATTTTAATGAGCTCTAGCTTTATGCTGATTACTGTCAAAATAAGGAAGTTTTTAGTGAATGATAAGTGACATTTTGGAAAAGAGGAAACAGCAAGATACTGGGTCATTTTTATCTCATTATTAGAAAGCTCTTATCTCTGATAAGTAGGACCAAGACTACATTAGATAATCAAAAACTTACTTAATAAGAAATGACTGGACTGCTTGTTTTCTAGAGGGCTGAAGATACATGATGACAATTGACATCATGGATACTTCACAGAATTTTGTAGTTTAAAGGGGCAACTGACATGTTATTAAAACTAAGAGTATAAAAATAAGTATGTGTCACAAATAACTTGATTGAACCAACTTTCAGAAGTGTGAACATCAAAAAGCTTATTCAGATAAACTATTTCTAGCATATTTCCATCACTAATAGCATTTTAGGCTTATAGAATCCTGAATAGAGCATCACTTATTTTCACATACATTATTATCATCACAAATATATGCTTCTGATATAACCATAGGTGCTCCCAACTTAAAGCTGGGGGCATGGACCAGAAAGATAAACTGACTGCAGCAACATCACTCCACCTACATACCTCCTCACCCAAACAAACAGAAAGCTTCATCTGAAGCAGGCTTTTAGCTTCTAGGTCTCATAATCTTGAACTGACCTTATATGTCACTCAGTATTTCCCTGATTGTTTGATAATGACCCAGATGTTTTCATTTCTTTTAATCTGGTCCTGAGTCATACTGTGGCTGGCATCACCATCAGTAAGAAATTGCAGAATGTTTTATTTTTTTCCTCATTTTCCTCCTTTCTTTATTTTTAAAAGCACTGCTCGTTAGCAACTTATCCTTACTAAAGGATCTTAATTATAGATATTTATATAAAACAACTTATGCAAGTAGACACAATCAAACAAACCATTCAAAAGCATTCTCATGAGCAAATTGATATGACATTCACACAAGCTTCTGTGCTGTCTTTTGAATAACAAAAATCTTTGTAAGGGTATTTAGGTTTATGTTAATGGTTCTGCATAGGCAGTAAAAATATAAACTACAGATGGTTCATTTGCAGCAGAAAATACCCACCCACACACCATTCCTAGCCACCTCCAGAAGAGAGGTTAATCACTTACTGACCAGGCCAGGTTTCCCCTGGAGAAGTGCTTTCAAAAATAATTTTTTTTTTTTTAAACTGTGCAGAAGTACTGCGGGGGCTTCTTTGGAATGAAGCATTGGACAAAGTTTTGGAGACCATTTTTCTTTAACAGAGCCCTGTTGAAGAAACTATTTAAATCATGAGTTCTGAATGTGATCTTTTGGGGAGGAGAGGAAGAATTCTAGTGCTAAAATAAAGTTTGGAAATAATGCCTTACACCATAGATTGAAAATAAAGACATGATGATAATTCAAACATTATATTAATTTCCTAAAATATGTGGTGGCATTTTTTATTTTTATAGTAGCCTTTATCCATTTATTTCTATAATCAACATGGTTCCAGTGTAAAAAATGTGTCAGTTTAAGCTTTTAAAAATGAATACAAACATAAAATATTTAATTTTCATTTGAAGCCAACAGACTTGCACATTCTTCATTATATTTCATTATCAGGAAAAGTTTATATGTTTTATAAAATATTCTCCTCTGCCTCATTCTCCACCTGAGTCACATCTTGAAATAGTAATTTGATCATTAAATGGTGTGGGGAGGGGTGTCCAAGGGGTAATGTGTAGACCTCTTTACTCTCAGGTGTCAAAGGGTCCTCTGAAAACACTGCCATCTTGTGGTTACTCTCTTAAAATGATTCCTGTGTATCTGGGCTGCAAACCACCAAGAAAGACCAAGTTATGTTAAAAAGGCCAAGAGTATCTGAATTTTCAAGTGAATTAGCTCATTACACGTTAGGAATTTAAACACTGCCAATGCTAAAGGAGAAATAGAGCTCGACAAAATACATTTTATTCAAGACAAAGCTAGTTTCTTAAATAGAATGCAAAAGTGTGAGTAGAATAGAGCCAGAATATTCATCTAAATATGAAGACGTGTAGATTTCTACTATCTTGCTTATTTAGTGCTTACTGTTATTACAATGCTTGGTTCTAAGTTCTTCATGGACAATAAACTAATGTAACCTTCAAGTCCTTTAGGAAGATATTTCTTCCTCCCCCGCCCCCACACATACACACACATATTATATGCTTTAGGTTAATATTATATATTATATACATATTATATTTAACTCATATTTTATTAGTAAGCAATGTTATTAAAGTCTACCTCATAATATGAAGACACGCATTATGAAAATAACTGGATATATTTGCATTTATCTGGTAGCAATTTTAATGAATACCAAACATTGATAACATTTCTCCCATTACTGCTCTTCAGTTTCCCTTCTCATAAATGACCACTCTTAAAATTGCTTTTTGTGGTTATTCTATCTAATAGATACTCATGTGTGTCTGATTATATATATAATACTCATAGGTATATGTGTGAGTATACATGTATGCACTTATACATATATAATATCTCAGAAAATACACATTTTTATATGCTAACATTTGCATTCTAGCTATGAGATATATACCATAGAAATATTAATGTTTCTATGCCTTACCTTCTTTTCTGTAAGATGAGAATAAAAATATTACCTACCTCATTGAATTATTAAAAGAATTAAATATTAAAATTCATATACAGTAATGCTCTCAGTCTATAACCTAGCATTTGAAGGAATTCTTAATAGATATGTTTTGCTGCTACTGCTGCTGCTGTTATTATTATTTTCTTAACTACTATTAAGATAATGGAAAAGGACTTTCAGGTAGTTTTCTCACAGTCTGACTGTAGGAAACACATCATAGAACTATTTTTTGTGTCAGAAGGATTCTTTTGAGCCGATGCATAGGACAGTCTATCAAGTCATATGTGATTTTCTTATTGCTCAGGGCTGTTGTTAGCACACTAACTCTAGAAGATCGGACACAACAAATTGAAAACCCTCATAAATATTTTCTTCTGTTATATGGAGATAAAAACACTCATGTGGATGATAGAACAAAGATTTTTTTCTTTCCAGTTTTGTGTGTTTAAATAATAATATTGATTTTAAATAATTACTTTGCATAGTGTCACTTATTTTTGATTATGACTGTATCTATTTTAAATTCATCTTAACAAAGATAGGAAAAGATTTTGAAGTTAATACAGAATCTTTTTATAAATGTAAGCTGTGTTGATGGCAAATTACTGATTTATACAAAATCATGAAAAAATTTTCTGATGGTCTCCCTAACCATGGTCTTAACTATCTCTAATTTTTATGAGGTGTTGTTATTTCTGATATCAGCAAATGCGTCGTTGCATCTTCCCTAAAGACTCACCAGGGATGCCAGAGCCTGCCAACAGGACACATTAATTTCCAGGAATCAAATGAAGGTCTTACTGAGGTTATCAGGAATTGCTAACAACCAGAATATGGTGCAGTGTCTATGTCTGTGATTCTTATTTTAAATAGGTCTTACTAAATCTTATCTGTTGATTTTATTTAAACACCATTACATTCTTGTGTAATTGACCGATAACAAACATACTTCCAATTCCATAAACTAGCAGTTTTTTTAACTACTTAAATTTATAATATGTGCTTATTTTTCCACTTTGGCATAAAACTGGGCCACTCAAAACATGACATTTCAATGTACATTTCAATAGTTTATATTAAATATTTAATAATATCAATTGGGGTAGCAAAAGTCAAAACAAAACAAAAAAAATTTTTTTTCACAAAAAAATGATCATGGGATTAATTCATTTCCCTGCAGTCTAGTTTTTCCACCTGTATCCTGTGAACCTATGTTATCTTAGCACAAGTATCAAAGCAATTCCGAAGAATAAAATCCAAACAAAATATACCTTTCAAGTAGAGATTACGATATATGACTTTACTATTCCAAAAGGCAGGGACCTCATGGTCCCTGTGAATAGTGTGGTAATAGCCCCTAGGCATAGTATAATGGATTGGGCAAATTTATTATTTTCTGTTAGTGGATAAAAGCGAATTAGTAGAAAGATGCCTGCTACTACTATTGTACTTGAGTGGAGTAGTGCTGAGACGGGTGTTGGGCCCTCTATTGCGGAGGGCAGTCATGGCACAAATTTGTTTTTCTAAAGAAAAACATTTTGTGGGCAAATAATGTTGAGCAAGCTTTTGATTCCAATATTGAAGATTGAAGATCAAAATACTACGTAAGTTTGTCTTATTGGCATAATTCCCCAGCCTACTCATTGGTGGACATATTTAATGTAATTAATATAAAATATATTGTTTTTTAATTTAGACTGCTATATATTCATGTTCTATGTTATTGCAATAAATGTTATATTTAACTGGAAGTGAACTATTAATCAAAATATTCACAAAGATAGTGAATGACCATGTACAAACCATATATTGTTTAGAGTTGAAA
Source organism: Ovis aries (assembly GCF_016772045.2). Taxonomy (NCBI): domain Eukaryota; kingdom Metazoa; phylum Chordata; class Mammalia; order Artiodactyla; family Bovidae; genus Ovis; species Ovis aries. The sequence goes on along the minus strand of NC_056062.1, from coordinate 63,272,492 downwards.
TTAACATCACACCTAGTTCAGAAATATCTTATTGAAATCACTCAGCAGCTGTGTTAGAAAATTGTCTCTCAGGTGGCCCTGGCAGATACTCATGACTTTCCACTGAACCCACTGAAGAGTTTATAGCATTTCATTTACTCTGAAACAATCCAAGATGAAAAGCAAACAATAAGATATGCCTCCACATCTAGTAATAGGATTCTCACATGTCTTAAGAAAACAAGTCAGACCAACCATTTTAAGTCAGTAAATGACTTAAATAATAGCAGGAGTGTTTAAGCTGTTGAATACATTTTTTTGTTTCCTTTTATTCCCAATTAGAATAGTTTACAGTCACATAATTATCATGTTTGAAGTGAGCTGAAAGTCAGAAATGCTGGAGCTAAAATAACTTTCGTCAAACTATTAGACATCCTTGGAAATGACCTTTGAAAGTTCTTTTCCAGGTGAATGTTTTGGACACTCAAGTCGCTTGTAAAGCGATCCATAAGAAGGTGACATACTTAGTGATGCATATTTCACATCCTCATTTTACTGACAATCTGATCTATTTATTCAGCAAGACCTATCCAATATTTCTTCATTATTTCTATTTTTTTTATTTTTTTTTAGTTTTTATTTTTAAATTTTAAAATCTTAAAGTTCATATTATTAGAAAGAAACTTCTTTTATCACTCATCTGTAAATGCAGATTATGTAACAAAGTCATTTGAATGACACTTGTGTTCCACTTGTGTCTGAAGGAGTTTGCTTTTTGATAACATTAGCAAAGAGGTTATTGAACAGGAAAAAAAAGAGAGAGATGAAAACTGAGGGAGAAGGAGGAGTTTTGAAGGAAATATCCCAAAGCCAAGATCAAAATAACCTACTACAAACAACATCCCTTAATATATAGCCTTGTCTTGTCGGTTAAGAGTGTATTAGGTTTTAGTGGTGACTTTCCAATCAAAATGAGAATACTACATTACTTAGTTAAAGTCTCACCTACCCCTGTAAAGCAATAATCTAATTATCACTTCTTTAGTGAAAAAAGTCTGAAATATACATCAGTGAGAGTGTTTTAAAGATAAGCAAGATTAAACTGAACCCAACTGTCTTCAAATAACTGTTGAGACTTCTAAGGCCCTCCTGTCCTAATTTCCTCTTTCCCTTATCTCCTGTAACCCTGTGTCTCCTGTCTGCCCATCCTTCGGGACTGCACCCACAGACTTTTCAATAACACAAGGGAGACTTACTTCAAGTAGTGTATTCTTAAAACTGAAATGATGCCTTGATTATCAGAGAAGAAATAACAAGTGAAGCATATGAAGTTGATTCACTCTTTCAAAGATTTTAGCTTTTATTTACTTACTAGCTCACAAAATGTACCAGCTTTCCCCATATCTGCAACTAGCAGCATCCTGAAATGCAATGCTAGTTGGGCAATATTGTTACATCATGTTGAACAGTTTGCTGGCAGCTGGATTACTTTTAACTGTGAGAATCCTATTGATTCACCTCAAAGCAAAATAACTCATATAAACACTAGTGTCAAACTGAATAATAGGTTTCAGACTAAAATGCCCCAAATACACACAATTTTAAAAAATGGAATATGTAGTCAATATACATCTCACATTATGAGTAGAAATTTGTAATTTCTAGTTCACTTACTCTATTTTATGTACCTAATACTGTGCTTTTCAGAAGGAATTTTATCAAAGAATATTTAATACTAATTTTTAAAATTTTGTATTTAGTTTAGGATTATTTTTTCTGTTGCTGCTATTAACAACTAAACATTTGGTGAAAGACAGCACTAGTACTTATTTGTGGCAGTGAAATTATTTGTAAGTCTCTGTATGTCAAAAATGCCAGCTACTTACAATTGGTAATTTAGGGATTTAAAAATTGTATGTGCTCTGTATCTCATTCCTTTGCTTTGATAAATAGGTTTTCAATTACCATACACTCCAATTTAGAAATATCTGGTGTTACAAAGTTAAAAGTAGTTGTTAAAATTATGTAGAAATATTTCATGCTTTGGAAAAATATATTTGGAAGTAAAACTGCACTGTTGAAATACCTAAACAATTGAATTAATACAGAAGTAAATTATTTCAGGTAACAAGTAATACACACACACACACATACACACACACATACACACACACACACACATATATATATATATATGCTGTTACCAGAATTGTTCTAATAAATAAAAAATAACTCTTTGAGCAGCACCAGGATGGTCATATGTTTTCCCTCTTTAAATATTTGTTTCACTATATTTTATGGGGAAGGAAGAATTTAAGGAAAAGTAATGGCTTGAAAGATATATAACACCTCTCTGGCAATTATAACACAGGTAGCTCAACCCAGTGTAACAACCTAGAGGGGTAGGATGGGGTGTGGGGGGATGGGAGAGAGGTCCTAAAGGAAAGGGATACGTATATTTCTGGCTGATTGACATTGCTACATGGCAGAAACCAACACGACCATGTAAAACAATTATGCTCCAATTAAAATTAAAAAAATAATAATAAAAGAAATGGTCAGACTAGAAAATGGATATAGTATTTTCAAAGTTAAAGCCAGTAATATATATTTAACTTTCCTTTGTTGAAATGTAAATAAATTAACTAAAAGGGGAACCATTTTAAGAAGTAAAATAATGAACCTTAGATATTTATACCCTGCTATATGAGCATCAGTTGAAATATCCCATATTCCACTCCTTTATTGTTATCTTGCTAGGTTTGTTTGAATTAGATATAGAAATGATTAACTTACGGTTTGGATGTGCTTTTCTTATAAGATAGACTAATAGGCAAAAGAGAGAAAAGATAATTTACACAGTATACAGGTGGCATATATTAATAAACTTTTGCTTATCAGATTTAAAAATCTTCTAGAGTTTACACAAGAAAACTTTTAAAAATGAAGAATGGAAGAATTTATAGATGGAAGTACTCATTTACACACAGTTTGTCAACACTGAAGGGTATTGTTGTAAAATCATTAGCGGGTATATTTGCAGTGCTTACTATTGACAGGTCTGCTGTTCAGGGCTCTGAATCTTTCAGTTTATTCGTTGCTTCCTGCTCAGTCACTTCAGTCCTGTCTGACTCTTTGCAATCACATGGACCATAGCCCACCAGGATCCTCTGTCCATGGGATTCTCCAGGCAAAAATACTGGAATGGGTTGCTATAGCCTTCTCCAGGGGATTTTCCCAACCCAGGAATCAAACCTGTATTTGTTCATTCATTATTCACAGCAAAACTATGAGCTAGATATATTTTATTTATGAAAGAAGTACAATTAAATAACTTATCCACTTGGCTAATAAGTGGCAGAATTTGTGTTTACTATACTATATCATCCATTTCCCTGGTGGTTCAGACTGCAAAGAATATGCCTGCAATGTGGGATTGAGAAGATCCCTGGAGGAGGGCATGGCAACCCACTCCAGTATTCTTGCCTGGAGAATCCATGGACAGAGGAGCCTGGTGGACTACAGTCCATGTGGTCACAAAGATTTGGACACAACTGAGTGACTAGTACACGCATATACTGTGTCACCACATTCGAGATTTTGTCCTATCCAAAACATCAAAAAAGCATGAGATGTTCACCAAAAGGACCTTGAAATCTGGTTCTATGCAAAACGTCCATGAACATTTTTGGTCCAAGCTATATGGGTTTGCACAGAACCAAATGCCCAAGACCTTTTGGCGTGAACCAAGTGTTTTCTGGTGGTTTTGGACGGGACCAAACACCTGCTAACCTTTCATCACTAGTAAAACACAACTTCGAACAAATGAAAGAATACAAATTTCCCTTCCTTTATACAAATTGAATAACAACAGCAATAAAAAGAGTGCAGTGAAGTACAATGATGGCTTTTCAATATTAATATGAACAAAATTAAAACAAAGAAAAACATTCTAAAATTGAAAATAAGATGAGAAGAGGCAGTGCATGCGTACTCTGTTGTATCTGACTCTGCAACCCCATGGACTGTGAACTGCCAGGATCCTCTGTCCATGGGATTCTCTAGGCAAGCATACCAGAGTGGGTTGCCATGCCCTCCTCCAGGGATCTTCCCAACCTAGGATCAAATCTGTGTCTCTTATGTCTCCTGCATTGGCAGGCAGTTTTTTTTTGTTGTTGTTGTTGTTTGTTTTTACCCCTAGCGCTGCCTGGGAAATCCTCAAAATAGGCATAGTTGAAATAACAATTTTGTCAATATAAATGAATCTAATTTCATGTTTTGCTGTTTGATTTAGGCTGAAGTCATGTCATTACATCACAGTATTGTAGCAGAATCTTTTGGATGCAGTGGATTTTAGAAAATGATTCAAATCACTAAAATTCAACAGTATGTTTGATGAAATAAATGCCGTAGAATATAAAAACAATAATGATATGGAACATAATCTGTTTCCTATAAGAATCACACTTAAAAATACTCAAAAAAATAATCTTCATGGACTTCTTTTATTTCCCAAAATAGTGGCAAAAATTCAGAAACCAGTCAGTTAAATTAGAAGGGCTATATTATGCTAAATGTATATAAAGCAGGAACTTAAGAATCATCTACCTCAGTTTTATTGTGTATTAAGCTGCTGGTTTATTGTATAATGTGAAGGGAACACAAAGTTTCTCAGTCCAGCTGAGAGTCATTAGTCTGCTTTTATTGTATCATCTCAAGCAGAAGTGGCCATTTGCATATGAATTTTGTTCAAAAGCATATCAACCCTTTGTCCACTAATATTAATATATATTATATTATGTGCCCAGTAATCTTCTTAAGCCTAAGGATAGAGCAATAAATGACATAAATTCTATGTGTTCAAAGAGCTTACAGTCCTCTGGTAGAGAATAGTTACGCATAATATAAAACTATATTTGTATATTGTTTGAATTGTATAAAGGTTGAGTGAGGAGTGTTACAGAAGCAAAGGGATCAATTGGCTGAAGTTCTCTTGATAAGAAGAATGTGGAAAAGTTAGGGCAAATATCTTGACCTGGTTGTAGAATATAAACATAACAGTAGTGCTCCACAGTCAAGGACATGAATTGCTTTTAGAAACAGCATATTCAAAGGTAAATGGAAGGGCTGTTACAGGTTGGGGGAAGAGCACGACATTTTGTATGACAAAGTACAGTGAGTTTTGTAGTTCATTTCAAATTATTTAAATCCACTCAGCTTTTGTTTCCTCAGTGGTATATTATAAATTAGAATAATTTCTGAACTTGAATCTTATTTTCGATGAGTATAAACAAGGTAGGTATCTATAGCAAATGACTTGGCTTAGTAAATGTCAGCTCTCTTTATTACCACTGTGTGAGCACAGGGTAGTAATTTTCTCTGAAGAGGAAAATTCAAAATCAGATATAATCCTTACACTCAATAAAATTAAAGTTCTTTCCTAGTTATCTTGATTATATTTACATTTATGTAGATTAAAACAGAAATTGTGATATAAATTGATAAGTGGACCAAGGCAACCTTAATGATTCTCTCAGTTCAGTCGCTCAGTCGTGTCTGACTCTCTGTGACCCCATGAATCGCAGCACGCCAGGCCTCCCTGTCCATCACCATCTCCCGGAGTTCAGTTAGGCTCACGTCCATCAAGTCCATGATGCCATCCAGCCATCTCATGCTCGGTTGTCCCCTTCTCCTCCTTCCCCCAATGCCTTCCAGCATCAAAGTCTTTTCCAATGAATCAGCTCTTCTCATGAGGTGTTCAAAGTACTGGAGCTTCAGCTTTAGCATTATTCCTTCCAAAGAAATCCCAGGGTTGATCTCCTTCAGAATGGACTGGTTGGATCTCCTTGCAGTCCAAGGGACCCTCAAGAGTCTTCTCCAACACCACAGTTCAAAAGCATCAATTCTTCGGCACTCAGCCTTCTTCACAATCCAACTCTCACATCCATACATGACCACAGGAAAAACCATAGCCTTGACTAGACAGACCTTAGTCAGCAAAGTTATGTCTCTGCTTTTGAATATACTATCTAGGTTGGTCATAACTTTTCTTCCAGGGAGTAAGGGTCTCTTAATTTCATGGCTGCAGTCACCATCTGCAGTGATTTGGGAGCCCCCAAAAATAAAGTCTGACACTGTTTCTACTGTTTCCCCATCTATATCCCATGAAGTGATGGGACCAGATGTCATGATCTTCGTTTTCTGAATGTTGAGCTTTAAGCCAACTTTTTCGCTCTCCTTTTCACTTTCATCAAGAGGCTTTTTTGTTCCTCTTCACTTTCTGCCATAAAGGTGGTGTCATCTGCATATCTGAGGTTATTGAGATTTCTCCTGGAAATCTTGATTCCAGCTTGTGCTTCTTCCAGTCCAGCGTTTCTCATGATGTACTCTGCATATAAGTTAAATAAGCTGAGTGACAATATACAGCCTTGACGTACTCCTTTTCCTATTTGGAACCAGTCTGTTTTTCCATGTCCAGTTCTAACTGTTGCTTCCTGACCTTTATACAGATTTCTCAAGAGGCAGGTTAGGTGGTCTGGTATTGCCATCTCTTTCAGAATTTTCCACAGTTTATTGTGATCCATGCAGTCAAAGGCTTTGGCATAGTCAAGAAAGCAGAAATAGATGTTTTCTGGAACTCTCTTGCTTTTTCCATGATCTAGTGGATATTGGCAATTTGATCTCTGGTTCCTCTGCCTTTTCTAAAACCGGCTTGAACATCAGGGAGTTCACGGTTCACGTATTACTGAAGTCTGGCTTGGAGAATTTTGAGCATTACGTTACTAGCATGTGAGATGAGTGCAATTGTGCAGTAGTTTGAGCATTCTTTGGCGTTGCCTTTCTTTGGGATTGGAATGAAAACTGACCTTTTCCAGTCCTGTGGCCACTACTGAGTTTTCCAAACTTGCTGGCATGTTGAGTGCAGCACTTTCATAGCATCATCTTTCAAGATTTGAAAGAGCTCAACTGGAATGCCATCATCTCCACTAGCTTTGTTCATAGTGATGCTTTCTAAGGCCCACTTGACTTCACATTCCAGGATGTCTGGCTCTAGATTAGTGATCACATCATCATGATTATCTGGGCCGTGAAGATCTTTTTTGTACAATTCTTCTGTGTATTCTTGCCATCTCTTCTTAATATCTTCTGCTTCTGTTAGGTCCAGACCATTTCTGTCCTTATCGAGCCCATCTTTGCATGAAATGTTCCCTGGGTATCTCTAATTTTCTTGAAGAGATCTCTAGTCTTTCCTATTCTGTTGTTTTCCTCTATTTCTTTGTATTGATTGCTGAAGAAGGCTTTCTTATCTCTTCTTGCTATTCTTTGGAACTTTGCATTCAGATGCTTATATCTTTCCTTTCCTCCTTTGCTTTTCGCCTCTCTTCTTTTCACAGCTAGCCTGACTAAACTTCAGACAGGCTTCCTCTTGACTCCAGGCCATGACTCCCATAAGAGCATTTCTTTAGAACACTTGTAATTGTGAATTCCTTCTCTGCATCTTGAGATATAAACATTGTTCACAGCTTTGTGGCCTGTTTCACAGCATAGGAATGCCTGTGCAAGGGACCTGGGAAGCATTTCCCTGAAATGCCATTGTCAGCGAAAATAGCACCCCCACCTCACAGTCTCCATGGGAAGGTAGGAGTCTAACTTTTTTGGGTGCTTTGCTCCAAGCTATAAAACTAATCTTGTCATAAAGATAGGGGATGTTTACTATTCTTTGTAAAAAAACAATTAGTAAGCACAGGTGACATAGGAAGCCCCACCCCAGGTCTTAAAAATTCTCCAGCTTATTCTTTGTCAGGGAAGGTGAATTCAGGATGAGTTCTGGTCTCTTTGCCTTATTTGCAATAGCCTTGAATAGTCATCTTTGCCTGTGTAACTTCAGTGCAATTTTAGTTTTGACAAAAGGAATGAAGCATCACCATTTATAGTCAAAATTAAGAGATGATTTTTTAAAAATTAGAAAAAGATAGATGAATGTTGCACATTAGTGATAAATGCTGAGAGAAACAGAACTTGTAAAAGTATTTTCTTTAGGGAACAGAATAAAAAACTAGGCAAATTTGGAGCAGGGGACAGGGATTTTTTATTATAAGCCTGGTAGAACTATTTTTATTTATAAATTATGAACATATATCACGTGTTAAAATTTTTATAATTAAATTTTAAAGACACCAAAGCAGAAAAAATTCAGTTAATTAAGCACTAGGGAAATTAGATTAAAATAACCTCATAAAATTTAACATATATTAAATCATAGTTAAATTTGCATAATACTTTTCTTGCTTACTAATGCCTCCCTATACATTCTTTCTAATTTATGCTTCTTTCTAAAAACATTCCCAATAATAACAATGCCATCAATTTTAATACTGTGCACTTTCTAGTGCTTTTTATTTTTCGATGTGCTCTCATATAATTTTTCAGTATAATTGTATTGGGTGTCTCATTCACCAAGCTAAAAAAGCAGAATATGTTTGAAAGAGAGAGGGAAAGAGAAACAGAAACAGGTACGTCCACACCATTTACTGAGAAAGCTACCTGTCTTTTCTTTCAGTGCATGCGTGCACGCTCAGTCGCTTCAGTTCTGTCAGACTCTTTGCAACCTCATGGACTGTAGCCTGCCAGGCTCCTCTGTCCATGGGGATTCTCCAGGCAAGAATACTGGAGTGGGTTGCCATGCCTTCCTCCAGGGGATCTTCCCAACCTAGGAATCGAACCCAGGTCTTCCGCATGGTGGGTGGATTCTTTACCCATCTGAGCCACCAGGGAAGCAGAGTAAATGTTGAAATTACTCAGATGTATGAGTCCATTTAGGTGCGTGTTTATCCTGTCTCACTTGTGCTTTGGGTCTAGTATCACATAACGTTAATCAATGCGCCTTTATGATAAAATTTGCCATCTTGAATCTTTAGCTTTATTTTCTAAGATTGTCTACATTATTCTTGTCCCTTTCATTACAATATATAATTTAGATTAAATTTGTCAGTTTCAAAAGCTTGAGATTTCACTTGGGTGTGCAGTTGATTTATAATCAATTGTGGACAATTAGCATCTTTAAAGGACTGACTCTACCATTCCATGGTTGTTTTATTCTTCTGCCTGCTTGTGATATCTTAAATTTGTTTCAGTGGCTGGTAGTTTAACTACAAATAAAAGGTTGTGAATTTTGTAAATTTAAAATTTTGTAAGTATTGTAAGTTTTTGAAGAAAATCTGCTTTTAATATATTAGCACTTGCTAAGTAAGATTTTTAGCCACTATCTGCTTAACACTCCCAGCTCTTTCCTCTGTGGCTTAGTTTTTCCATATGCTTGGAGTCATTTAATAGTGTTCACACAGTCTGAAATATTTGCCTTTGTTTTTTACTGCATAATCACAACTCAAATGAGTAAAATGAGTAATCATTGTTGTTTGTCTGACATTATCTATTCACTCAACAAAAGGAATAAAAAGCAAATAAATGTGTTGCTTTTTTAGAATGAAGGCAAAGTAATTTGTAGCAGATTTGCAAATTATATAATTAGTTCATTATTAGAAAAATAACTTGGAAGAATTTGATGCTTCTTTTTCAAATAATAAACTACAAAGATTAACAATCTGTTTGTTTTATACAGTAAGTTTTTATTATTGGTATGGGTGTCCTGTATGGACTTGACTATGATGTTATATTTACCAAAGACTCAATTTTCCTATATCTAAAGCTAACACAAGGAAAGCAATTTATTGAGAATTTCAGATAAGTACAACTACCACATATTGGGTTTTCTAAATTCTAAGTATACTAAATTTAATGTAAACTATTCTTTCCTTAATTTCTCCATTTGAAATACAATAAAAATATGTACTTTACAGGGGCTATGTTAAAATTTGGATTAAATTATATTTTAGAAACAGTTAAAACCTGCCAACTACAAACATTTTATTGTACTACTGGGTAGGATCTATCAGTGGAATTCCTGTTGGTGCACTTCAGCTGAATACTTCTCTAGAGGACATAGTGTTTTGGAAAATGATGAAGGTAAAAATAATAAATATAGCCTTTGGAAGAAAAAAAAATTCAACTTTTGTCCTTAAAACTGATGAAGTTAATACACACATTTATTAAGTCAGAAGAAGTAAAAAGTGTGCTTCACAATTTAAAACACTTGACATGAACCCATGGTCTTCTAAACTTCCTTATTCCCAATTCTGATATCATTCCTATTCAACTCTGAAGCCCCTATCTGCCAATTCCTTAATTCTACCTCAAAACAAATCCTTGACTTTTGGATTTAGTACCTCTACGTTTGCCTCAATAGATTTATATTGTGTATTCCTTGACTCTTTTCTAAATTAACAGAAAAAAAAAAGGAGATTATTTTAAAGCTACTATATATAGAGAAAGATACCATACCTATGGATCTATCATCTGTGTCTATCTATGTGTGTGTGTGTGTGTGTGTGTGTGTATAAATAATATATATATGTAATATATATATTATTTTTGTTAGAATTTGTATCTGCTTGTTTGTGTATGTCTGTGCACACCAATTTAAATCAAAAGACATTATAAAATGAAACCAAAGCATATATTCGGAGAAGGCAATGGCACCCAACTCCAGTACTCTTGCCTGGAAAATCCCATGGATGGAGGAGCCTGGTAGGCTGCAGTCCATGGGGTTGCTAAGTCAGACATGACTGAGCAACTTCACTTTCACTTTTCATTTCCATACATTGGAGAAGGAAATGGCAACCCACTCCAGTGTTCTTGCCTGGAGAATCCCAGGGACGGGGGAGCCTGGTGGGCTGCCGTCTATGGGGTCGCACAGATTCGGACATGACTGAAATGAGTTAGCAACAGCAGCAGCAGCAAGGCATATATTACATGAATGATATACATGTTCATGTGTACACATGCAAATTCTATATACACATTGATTTATGTACAACCAAAGACTGAACACAAGAATTGCTTTTAAGCCCTTTCATCGGGATCTTTCTGTTTCTTGTGTTAATTCTCCACATATGATATTTTTTTTTTTCATTATACCCCACCAATAACTCTGATAACTTCTTGGGAAAAAACAATTCTTTTATTATAGGAGTCACCCAGGCAGACCACCCTGGTTTTTTTTTTTTTTTTTTTTTTCCGGGAAACCAGCCTTTATGCAGGTAAATATTGCTAAGCCTTTCAATCTTTTCATTATGTGAACACTTACATGGGTTGCTATATGTAGATAGTGTTCCTAACATTTTCTAAACCTAAGTAAAGGCTTAGAATTGATTTGAGTCTAAAAGCAAGACTTTTAAATAGCCTTTCATCAATTCTCATCAGCGATAAATTCCCAAATCTTCTCTTAGTCATAATTAGCACCTTTACTTATTATAAACATCGTATTTAGTTTGAAGTTGCCATTATCATATGCTCTACAAAAATAGTATTTTAAACAATTGTTATAAAGGATAAATTACTTTTAAAAGTGACCATGTATGCAACTGTATAAAGTAAGTAATCTTTCTATCATGAATTACAAGAAAATGTATAGGTATTTTAATGAGAATTGGTGAATTATATTTGCATATATTTTCCAGTAGAAGTGTAATGAATTTTTTCTCAGTTAATGTAAGTTTTATTAATGCTCTTAGATTGTCATTTTCCATTTTGGGAACCCCTATATAGATTACCTATAGATAAATAGTGTTCCTAAGTTTTTTTAAAAAACTGAGCAAAGCTTAAACTTAATTAGAGACTGTAAATCAGCATTCAAATAAGAAAGAATTACATTAATACAAATTGTAGATTTGAATGTTTGTGTGATACTCCCACAAAATAATCTAAAGCAAAATGTGTAATACTTTTGAATTTGATAACTTGGGGAAAAAACCTTACTCTACTCTTCGATGTCTATTACCCTTGAATGCAGAACTTTTACACAATATTATTTTAGTATCTTAAAATTAGTTCTAAGTGCAGGCAACGTAAATTACAAATAAAAATGGATCTCTGAGATACATAGTAATGTGTCCAAGGTCAAAGAGTTAATTAATAAACAAAGCTAAATTTCGAATATATTTTTTCTTACATTCTTTGCTTTTTTTCTTTTTGAGAACGGTGGGATATTAGGGTGAATCTTAGTAACAACATAAGTATTACAATGATTTTTCTTCTTGAATGAATGAATCTTAGGATTTAGAAAACTCATAGACCAAATACAGGCTTAGACACTTACCTTGAAATTAACTCATAATAAATTCTATGAAAGTCTGATAGACAATGTGTTTATAGCTGTCATGCACCTAGCAAATAGTTACTAGTACTGGAGGCTATGTTTCCATGTATAATGCATGAACTCTCAGGCTGTCGGATCCATGTATGTCAGAAATGCAGTCATACATTTTTTTAAGGTTTTATGCTTTCAGAATATTCTGCATAACTCACCTTTACCTTCAGGCATCCTTGAGATGGATTCAGAAAGCTGGAAGAGAAATTTGTTCATTCTAATGGCCACCCATCCCACAAGTAACATGCATCAGGAGATGAAGTTATGTAGAAAGAGCTTATTATCCTCTAGGCATATGAAAAAATTGCCTTCATTTTTTTTTCCAGCCACTGTTAAAGAGACTTAGAAACGATGATATGAGCTGTGTTGTAAATGGTCATAGAGATTAAATTAAGCATTCTACCTTGTCATGATACAAAGAACAAATAAAAGTTTCAAATAAGGCAATTGATGTTTGTTCCCTAACTAATAACAACATAGATTTTAAGAATTCACCAAAGCATTTGATTTTTGGTTTAGCAAAATGGTTAAGAACATTGGCTCTGGTAACAGTCTCAATTCTGATCTTGCCTCTGTGCAACTTAAAATTTACAACTTTGGGCAAGCTCCTTAAGGCTACTGTCATTTAGTTTTCTCTTCAGGAAAATTGGGCTGATAATATATGCCTCATAAGTGTAAGTATTGAGTTGTTACCTTTGTAATACTTAGAGTATGCCAGGTATAAAACAAATGTTTTCAAAATTTTACTTTTTCTAATGAATATTTAGTGAGTCTCTAACTCAAATATAAGGTAGTATAAACTAAGCTGTTACATTTGTGCTCAAGGCAGAGCTGTCATTGCATACTGTAGCACATTGTCAGCTAAAAACATAAACATTGTCAAAAGAAATATAAACACAGAAAATTAAAAAGACATTTATATCCAAATGTAAGATTAATATCTTCATAAGCCAGAAATACAATAGAAACGACAGGAAGTGAGTGGGTCTGAAAGCCTCACTCTGCAGTATTCTGAGCTAGAGACATGCAGTGGAGGCCAGGAGATTATGCAGACTAAACTATACATAAGATATGGGATATTGGAGCCATCTTCACTGCTTTAGGCAAGTGTATGTTGAAGTCCTTATGAATGGTGATGAACAATAACTTGACCATTCATGTAGGCCTTTGATTTTATCAGAAACTGTAGGTACAAGATAAGCTAGAGCCAGTAGGAAAAGGCAAAACACGCACTGGAAAGGCAGATTTAGCTAACTCCAACAGTTTCATGATGGTTTATAAAACTATGTGTGTGTATGCGTGCTCAGTCATGTCTGACTGTTTGCAATCCCATCGACTATAACCCACCAGGCTCCTCTGTCCATGGGATTTTCCAGGCAAGAATTCTGGAATGGGTTGCCATTTCCTTCTCCAATAATAACTATAAGCCTATAAGACTTCATTTTAGACTGGGGACTTGTCAGATTCAGATGCAAGAATGTAAAATGGCTAACAAGAAGAAAAGAGAATAAATCAATTACACTTCAATAAAAGTTTTAAAAAAAGAGAAAATAATAATAAAAGCAATACAAAATGAAAGCATTTCCCACTCAAAATAAATCTACAAACCAAAGTTACAAAGCATATGAATCAGCAAAGGGTTACAAACATATCCTACAAAAATCAACACAAGACATGAATTTATTTAAGATGAACTTAATTTTTAGGATCAATATAAGATTTAAAACATGCATAATTATGAACTCAAATTCACAAAGACCATAAAAATAAATAGGAAACCAATATAGTTGGATATGATGGAAGAAGAAATAAGAATAAAAATATAAACAATGAAATCAGTATTTAGTAGAAAATGTAATTTTTTAATTTTCTTTTATGAAGAGGTAATTAGTGAATTGAAATATAATATTTAGCAATTAACTCAGAATTTATTATAGAGAGCTAAAGATACAAAATAAGGAAAAGGTAAGAAGAATGACTAGGCTGTGCCTGCATTCTTAAGTAAGAATTTCAGAGAATGTAAGAAATATCAGAGTTACAAAGTTTAAAGAGATAATTATCAAGAGTTTAGCAGAAGTAAAAATCAGAGAGAGAAATCAATATCAAGTGCAGGATAAATGTAAGCATAAATCCACAAGAACACATGCTGTAGAATCACTGAAGGAAAAACACGTATAAAAGAAGAAAACCTTAAAAACAAAAAACTATGAGAGAAAACTGATTACTTAGAAAGGAACTGCATGTAGACTATAGCGCACAGATGAACAGTGCATCAGTTTCATTTATCTAATACTCAAGTATTTATCAAGTTCCTACTGCTGGCCTGACGCTGGAATCCATGCCCTGGAGAGAGTATGAAGAAGAGACAGCAGTCTCTGCTGTCATGGAACATATTACATTCTAGTTGGAGAACAAAAATTAATAGTATGGGTGTATGTATTTATATACACACATTCTAGGCCAGATAACAATCTAGCATGTAAAAAATAAGCCATTACAAAATGGTAGGGAAAATATATTTTCAGGCATATGAAAATGAAGTTTATATTTTAAAAATTGCCAAATAAAGATTAACCACATTATAAGAATGTACATTTTTAAAATCTACTGAGCCACAATATCAAGAAAGACAGAAAAAATATTTAGTCACTTTGGCGAATACAGAAAGAAAATCATTAAAATGCAGTTATTTTTCATAAGGCTTTAAAATGTCTAAACTATGTAGTTTTTGATGACTGTAAAGTGATGAAATTCTGGCTTATATGACCAAACTCTTAACTTTATAGCATTATAATACATACATCTGACATTGATGTTAAGGTATTAAAACAGAATCTATGGACCACAAATAAATTAGGCTTCTATTAAATAGAATAAAGAAAATATGCATTAAAAAGAAACACACGTGCAAAAATTTTTTTCTTCATTTTTATTTTTTGATTGAAATAGTTGATTTATAACATATTAGTTTCAGGTGTACATCTTTTTTTAAAGGTAATTACACAGAATCAATTTACTCATGATAGAAGAAGCTGAGAAACTAGTCAGGAAACACTGAAGCTATCTTAATAAAATAATAGTAATGACAATAATCAAAATAATTCAGAGAAGCAGAAAGTCATGACTGTCCCCAGAGCTGGAGGTCAAAGAAGGAGACTGGGTTAACAGAGCAGAGGGACTAGAATCAATCTGCAGAAGTTAAGCACTCTGGACCTAAAAGGAACTGGCCCTGTAAAGAGATGCAGCTGCTCCCAGTGACATGTCCCAAGCAGAAGACAAAGGGAAAATATGAGTCCTCTCCCTTTCAGTTTCCTCTCCATGTTTTTACGCAGCCTGAAAAAGGCTGTCACTAGGACTCACAGGAGTCAGCCCCCATTTCAAACAGAAATGAGAATCAGAAAAGTTAAGAAATGCGTCTCAGAGCAAGCAGTGCTACAAGAAAAGAAGAAAAAGATTTTAAATTTATATTATATGCATAAGACCAAGTTCACATTACTGAAAATCTAAATGTGAATAGTAAAACTTCAAAGGTATCAGATAAAATAGTATCGTTATAATATTTTCTGGGAAAGTTTTCTTAAAACAGAACTGTGCAAATCATAAATAAAATATTGATTCATTTTACTATATTCTAAAATTTACTTTATGGCATAAACAAATATATATATATATATTTATATATATATAAATTAGAAGAAATCTTTTCAATGCACCTAACTCCTAATGAATTACTCACTTCTGCTGCTGCTGCTGCTAAGTTGCTTCAGTCGTGTCCGATTCTGTGTCACCCCATAGACGGCAGCCCACCAGGCTCCCCCGTCCCTGGGATTCTCCAGGCAAGAATACTGGAGTGGGTTGCCATTTTCTTCTCCAATGAATGAAAGTGGAAAGTGAAAATTGAAAGTGAAGTCACTCAGTTGTGTCTGACTCCTAGCGACCCCATGGACTGCAGCCTGCCAGGCTCCTCCATCCATGGGATTTTCCAGGCAAGAGTACTGGAGTGGGTTGCCATTACCTTCTCCAGAATTACTCTCTAGAATATGGCAAATCCTAAAAATTAATGAGAGGGGCTTCTCAGGTGGCACAGTGTTAAAGAATCTGCCTGCTAATACAGGAGATGAAGGTTCCATTCCTGGGTCAGGAAGATCCCCTGGAGAGGAAAACGGCAAGTCACTCCATTATTCTTGCCTGGGAAATCCCATGGACAGAGGAGCTTGGTGGTTTAACTCCATGGGGTCTCAAAGAGTGAGACATGACTGAGTGACTGAGCATACACAAACAAATTACTGAGAAGAGATAAATAGCCTAAGAGATAAATGACCAAAGATGAAGGAAATCCAGTATTCCAAGAAAATATAAGAACACATTTATACTACAATATACAGTCATCCTCCACTCATCAGATTAGCCTCAATTAATATTATTGAAAATGCACTTCAACAAATGCTCATAAACTTTTGGTAGGAATGTCAGAATTACTATTATGAACAATTTGGTATTGGTAAATAAAAATGAACTAAGGCATAGAAAAATTATATAATTTGCCTATGATTCACAGTTAGTATGTGGAGAACATGGATTTTAATTCCAGTTGTGATCTTAAATTTCCATGAATATATTCAATAAAGGGCTTCCCTGGTGGCTCTGCCTGCAATGTAGGAGACTTGGGTTCCATCCTTGGGTTGGGCAGATCCCCTGAAGAAGAGAATGGCTACAGATTCCAGTATTCTTGCTTGGAGAATTCCATGGACAGAGGAGGTTAACAGGCTATAGTCCTTGGGGTCACAAAGAGTCAGACAAAACTGAGCAACTAACACTTTCCCTTTCATAGTCTACACAGCTATGATGATAAATAAGAATATTTATTGTAAAGAGCAGTAACTTACTGAAATGATCACTGAACTGTTGAAAAATTTGTTTACCAAGTTAAGAGATGTGTATGCATGGGTAGAATCATTTTGAAGAAGGTGTAAACTGAGGCAACTCTATTAATCAGAAAATATTCTGATTTTGAGATGGATAAGCATTTTTATGACCAACCTAGATAGCATATTCAAAAGTAGAGACATTACTTTGTCAACAAAGGGCCATCTAGTCAAGGCTATGGTTTTTCCAGTGGTCATGTATGGATGTGAGAGTTGGACTATAAAGAAAGCTGAGTGCAGAAGAATTGATGCTTTTGAACTTTGGTGTTGGAGAAGACTCTTGAGAGTCCCTTGGACTGCAAGGAGATCCAACCAGTCCATCCTAAAGGAGATCAGTCCTGGGTGTTCATTGGAAGAAGTGATGCTAAAGCTGAAACTCCAATATTTTGGCCACCTGGTGTGAAGAGCTGACTCATTTGAAAAGACCCTGATGCTGGGAAAGATTGAGGGCAGGAGGAGAGGGGGATGACAGAGGATGAGATGGTTGGATGGCATCACCTACTCAATGGACATGGGTTTGGGTAGACTCCCTGAGTTGGTGATGGACAGGGAGGCCTTTCATGCTGCGGTTCATGAGGTCACAAAGAATCAGACACGACTGAGGGACTGAACTGAACTGAAGCATTTTCCATTCATTTTATTTTCTTTTTTATACAATTTTAAAGATTATTTTCCATTTACAGTCATTACAAAATATTTGCTATATTCCCTGTGTTGTATAAGACAGTCTGTCTTATGCCCAATATTTGTATTCCCCATATCCAACTCCACTCCTAAGTTTCCCCTTTCCACACTGGTAACTGTTAGCTTGCTTTCTGTACCTGGGTCTTGCTTCTTTTTTGTTATATTCATTAGTCTGTTGTATTTTTACACTCCACATATAAGTGATATCCTACAGTATTTGTATTTCTAATTTATTTAACTTAGCATAATGCCCTCCAAGTCCATCCATGTTGCTGAAAATGGCAAAATTTCATTCTTTTTATCATTATATTGTGCTAAGTCACTTCCGTTGTGCCTGACTCTGTAACCTAAATGTCTTTCAACAGATGGATGGTATAACATGTAGTATATTATATACCACTTCTTTGTCCTCCCATCTATTGATGAACAGTTAGGTTACTTCCATATCTTGACAATAGTAAATAACGCTATGATGAACATTGGGGTACATGTATCTTTTCAAATTAGTGTGTTTGTTTTTTTGGGGGTGGTGCATATATACTTAGGAGTGGAATTGCTGGGTCTTATGGTAGTTCTATTTTCCATTTTTTGAGAAACCTCCATAATGTTTCCCACAATGACTCTCCCAATATACATTCCCACCAACAATGTATAAATTTACCTTTTCTCCTCTTCCTTGCCAGTTTTTATTTGTATATTTTTTTTTATTATAACCATTCTGAAACAGGTGTGAGGTGATACCTAATTGTGGGTTTTTATTTGTATTCCCTGATAATTAATGATGTTGAATATCTTTTCAAGTACCTGTTGGTCATCTGTATGTACTCTTTGGAAAAATGTCTAATTAGGTCTTCTGCCAAATTCTCTCTTTTTTAAAATAATGTTAAGTTATATGAGCTGTTTATATGTGTTCAATATTAATCCCTTATCAGCTTCATTTGTAAATATCTTCTCCCATTTGGTATGTTGCCTTTTTGTTTTATAGATGGTTTTCTTTGGTGTGAAAAAGCTTTTATGTTTAATAGGTCTTATTTGTTTGAGCCTTTATTTATTACTTTATGAAACAGATCCAAAGGAAAAAAGAAAGATTGTTGTAATTTATGTCAGAGTCTTATGCCTATGCTTTCTTTCCTCTAGAAATTTTTTTATCATATGGTCTTTCATTTAAGTCTTCAGTCCATTTTGAGTTTATTTTGTAGACAGTATTAGACAATGTTTTAATTTCATTCTTTTACAGGCAGCTGTCCAGTTTTTCCAGCACCATTCATTGAAGAGACTTTCCTCTTGCCATTGTATAGCATTGCCTCCTTTGCATAGATTGGGCTTTCTATTCTATTCCATTAATCTGTGTGTCTGCTTTTGTGCCAATATCATACTGTTTTGATTACTGTATCATTGTAGTATAGTCTAAGTCTGGTACTGTGATTCCTCCATCTCTGTTCTTCTTTGCAGGATTTGGCTATTTGGGGTATTTTGTGTTTCCATACACATTTTAAAATTATTTGTTCTAGTTTTTTCTGAAATGTTATTGTTATTTTGATAAGGATTTCATTGAATCTGTATATTGCCTTGGGTATTATGGTCATTTTAAGAATAATTATTCTTTCAGTAAGGAGACAGTGTATCTTTCCATTCATTTGTGTCATCTTCAGTTTCTTTTATAGTGTCTTATGGTTTTGGAGTACAGGTCTTTTGCCTTCTTATGTACGTTTATGCCAAAATTCTCAACAAAATACTAGCAAACCAAATCCAACAATACATTAAAAGGATCATACACCATGGCCAAGTGGGATTTGTTTCAGGGATGTAAGTTTTTTGTTTTGTTTTGTTTTGTTTTTTTTAATATCTGCAAATCAATGAACATGATACATCACCTTAACAAACTGAAGAATAAAAACCACAAGATCATCTCAATAGATGCAGGAAAAGATTTTAATACAATTTAACATCAATTTATGAGAGAAACTTTCCAGAAAGCAGGCATAGAGTGAACGCTTCTCAACATAATCAAGGCCATATATGGCAAACCCACGACTAACGTCATACTCAGTGGTGAAAAGCTGAAAGCATTTTCTCTAAGATAAGGAACAAGACAAGGATATCTGTGTGTATCACTTTAAAAAAAATAACACCACTTTATTTATTTATTTATGGCTGTGCTGGGTCTTCATGGCTGCACAGGCTTTTCTCTAGTCACAGAGTGTGGGGGCTACTCTTCTTTGTGATGTGAGATCTTACCATTCTGAGGGCTTCTCTTGTTGGGGAGCATTGGCTCTATAGCACATAGGCTTTGATAGTTGTGGTTTCCTAGCTCTAGAGCACAGGCTCAATAGTTGTGACACACGGATTCATTTGCTCCACTGCATGTGGGATCTTCCAAGAGCAAGAATAGAATCTGTGTCTACTGCATTGGCAGGCAAGTTCTTCAACACTGAACCATGAGGGAAGCCCTATTTGAACCACTTTTATTCAACATAGTTTTGGAAGTCCTATCCATAGCAATAAGAGGAGAAAAAGAAATAAAAGGAATCCAAATTGGAAAAGAAAAAGTAAAACTGTCAGTGTTTGCAGATGACATGTTATCCTACATAGGAAATCCTAAAGATGCTACCATTAAACTACTAGAGCTCATCAATGAATTCAGTAAAGTTTCAGGTACAAAAATAATATAAAGTAGTTATGTTGCCTTTCTAGATATTACCAATGAACCATCAGGAAGAGAAATTAAGGTAACTATCCTATTTACCATCACATCAAAAAGAATTTTAAAAACTCAGAAAAAATCTACCTAAGGAAGGATTTTCTACTAATAAAATTCTCCTCAATGAAGTTACATGGAAGTCTTAATATTTCTCCAGAACCAGTTCCTGCCTGTGTATTTTACATGTCACACATGCTCTAATTAAATGTCATAGCTCCCTTACTTCTATGCCCTTCTTCTCATCTCTGGGACTATGTTTTTTAGAAGCTGTGTGATTCTAATGGCTATCAGATTTTCTTGTTTTTTTTTTTTGTTTGTTTGTTTTTTTTTTTTTTGTGTGTGTGTGTGTGTGTTTTAACCTAACTGTAAGGTCTCCCATACATTGTGTTTTATATTTCCAGTCATATATTAAATATTTTTCCTTCAAAAAGTCTGTTTCCAGTGGCTATCCTTCCTTCCTCACTAAAGATACTGACATATTTTAACAGACTATGAAAATACAGAATCTTTCATGCTCTGATAGTTTCTTAAGACATCTTGGGTTCTATGAGATTATTCCTTTCATGCAATATTTTTGTCTTCTATCATATCATATTCCAGGGAAGTTATCTTAAAATCAAAACTGAGCAGAAATAAGTTATGCAAAAATCTCTAACAGGTCTATTTTCTGTCAAGAAATGGAGAAAACAATCCATTTGTCACTAAGCACTTCCCTTACCATTAATTCACATGAACCATGTTTTTGTAATCATACTGGGGTTTCCTAAGCCCTATGGATTGCAGTAAAACGTGTGTATAAAATCCTGTTAAGGATAAGAACTTGACCACATGTATTTACTAAGAGTGTTTTCAGCTCTGTCATTCTATATTTCTCTCAACTAGCCATTTAATTCAGTTCAGTTCAGTTCAGTTCAGTCGCTCAGTCATGTCTGACTCTTTGTGACCTCATGAATTGCACCATGGCAGGCCTCCCTGTCCATCACCATTACCCGGAGTTCACCCAAACTCATGTCCATCGAGTTGGTGATGCCATCTAGTCATCTCATCCTCTGTTGTCCCCTTCTCCTCCTGACCCCAATCCCTCCCAGCATCAGAGTCTTTTCCAGAGTCAACTCTTTGCAGGAGGTGGACAAAGTATTGGAGTTTGAGCCTCAGCATCAGTCCTTCCAATGAACACCCAGGACTGGTCTCCTTTAGGATGGACTGGTTGGATCTCCTTGCAGTCCAAGGGACTCTCAAGAGTCTTCCCCAACACCACAGTTCAAAAGCATCAATTCTTTGGTGCTCAGCTTTCTTTATAGTCCAACTCTCACATCCATACATGACTACTGGAAAAACCATAGCCTTGACTAGAAGGACCTTTGTTGGCAAAGTAATGTCTCTGCTTTTAAATATTCTATCTAGGTTGGTCATAACTTTCCTTCAAAGGAGTAAGTGTCTTTTAATTTCATGGCTGCAATCCCCATCTGCAGTGATTTTGGAGCTCCCAAAAATAAAGTCTGACACTGTTTCCACTGTTTCCCCATCTGTTTCCCATCAAGTCATGGGACCAGATGCCATGATCTTCGTTTTCTGAATGTTGAGCTTTAAGCCAACTTTTTCACTCTCCTCTTTCCCTTTCATCAAGAGGCTCTTTAGTTCCTCTTCACTGTCTGCCATAAGGGTGGTATCATCTGCATATCTGAAGTTACTGCTATTTCTCCCAGCAATCTTGATTCCAGCTTGTGCTTCTTCCAGCCCAGCGTTTCTCATGATGTACTCTGCATATAAGTTAAATAGGCACGGTGACAATATACAGCATTGACATACTCCTTTCCCCATTTGGAATCAGTCTGTTGTTCCATGTCCAGTTCTAACTGTTGCTTCCTGACCTTTATACAGGTTTCTCAAGAGGCAGATCAGGTGGTCTGGTATTCTGTTGATACTAATTGCATTAAGCAATAGCTTTAGAAAAATAATAAGGACACTGACAGTAGGCCACATTCCCTGCCCTGCTATAGTATACATTTTCAGATTATCTACTTGCATGGCATAAATTCACTAGTTCATGATATTTTATATATTATTTCTATGGTTAGCAAAAATATTAACATTTATTAATATTTAATGTTAATATTCTAAATATCTACACACATTTTTTTGTTTCAGAAAAATTTGCAGAAACACTTTTCTGTTTGTAAATAATCATACATACTATCAAGAAAGTTGGAAAATATACAAAATTATTAATTATGATCTATTGATTTGTAATTAAGTAATTCAAGATTGTATAACTCTACCTTAGCAAGTGACCTAGAAGGCAACTCATTTTTAATTCAAACGGTTTGCCAAAAAATTGTACAAATAAGATAATTTGTATTTAGATTTTCCTTCATATAAATGCAAAATATCCCTTTAACATTAAATATATCATTCTAAATGCAATTTGTTTTCTGGTTAAGGATTGCCACATTATATGTTTATTTAACTTTTGGATGAAATGTTCTGAGCAGTCTTGTATCTTATCTTCATGTCATGAATCTGAAGGTAAGCTGACCTCCTCTGTTATGAGATTACTTTAGAGCCAGCAGGAATAAGTTCCCTGTGGTGAGCATTTGGCTCATGACAGACTTGTTTTCTGTGGATTCTGTGGATTCTTAGCAGGGTGGGAAGCAACTGGAACAGGCAGAATCATCCCATTTGACAAGAAACTCACCTTATATAATTTAGTGTTCAATACAAATATGAAATTATCATTTTTTTCTCATAAAATATAATCATATCACATAACTAAAGAATGTCTATTTCATTCACCTCACTGATGAGTAATATTATGTCTTTTGAAGTTGTAAAAAGGAAGAACATTAATCATTAGCCTACTTGGTCACTTTTTTTAAAAGTTCTGATGCAAATATGTTTATCTCTATTATAAAAATTTTATTGATGTTGTTTTTAATGGGAAACCACTGAATATCTGCTAAATTTTATTTCTGATACTATGTGCGGCATTTTTTAAAGTATTGCTCATTAATTAGAAGAAGAATAAACAGTCAAGCTTTGGAATCAAACAGAATTAAGTTTAATTTTATCTCTGCCACGTAAGCCAGACATTTCTTCATTTGAAAAACACCACCATAGTTAATATTGGCACACTGTAGTGCTGTGAGATTTAAATAGGAGGATATAAATTCAGCACTTAGCATAATGAATGGTATCCATAAACACAAGCTATTAGTGGAGTTATTATATTTCCTCTTAAATAATAACAGATTTAAAGAAAACATATATGCATATTTGTAGAGACACTTTAACTTTTAGCTGACATTCAAACCATATTTTAAATATAGGTGACTGAACATATGGTTCCATTTATATATAGAGAGAGAGATAGTAACAATGACAGATTAATTTATTTGATAAAAAATTAAGCAAGACTACATGGATAACTAAAAATGTAATTGTAGACCTCCAGATTCATGAACAAATATTTTAATCATTAGGTCACTCAACCTTTATATCATGCTAAAAACATGATATAAGCATTTTGTACTAAGGGATTATTTAAATGAGCCTTCTTTGGCCTACTAAAGGGCTTAAGTTAACTTGTAGCTTAATTTTAGAAAGTATAGCCAGTCTTTAACTTGTAAGTGTACATTCTTCTTTAATTTTGTAGATTTTGGAATATTTTCCTATAAAAATAACATTGTAAACATATCTTGCTATTTTCCAGAACTAACCCTGAGAAGTCAATGTATTCAATGATATCACTGAATTATAGTAACAACAGTATTAATCTCAGTTCTCATTTCTGTACAAAGGTGATATAAAAGATGGGGAGATGGAAGGAGCTTGGCTTTTTCCTCACCCTATCTCATCAAGCAGCATGAACAGAACATCTCCTCATTTTCCTTCTCTCTTTCCTCCTCACCCTCCTACTTTTTCTTCACTTCAGCATTGTTGTTATTTCTTTAATGTGACTCTATTCTTTGACTCATTTTCCATCCATACATAAACCCCTGCCACTTCTGGTGCTATCTTCTTCTAACTTAATAAACCCACACATCTGAAGTGCTCCCTTTACCTTAACACCAAACCTACTGTGTACCCCAAAGCACCTCCAGTCTCCCAAAGTATGTTTCTTGTCTCCCTCACATAGAAGAAAAATCCCACTAGGCAAATCTAAAATAGGAAACTGTGTGCCTGAAATTAATTCTTGATAAAAGGGGGAAGGATTTTAGTCCATTAACTTTTCTAGGGGTATTTTACACTTAAAAAGGAATTCTTATCCAGTCAATTGATTCTGTAAATATTAATATTTTAGAAACTCTAATATAAATGACGTGACTGTGGCCAAGGAGGCTTGGGAGAGTAATTTATTGGCATCAAGAGCACCAGAAGCCAGCCCAGGTTCTTTGAACGTCTGTTCCTAGGGACCTCCCTAAGCCCTTCCTGGTTTTCACAGATTTGTCTACTGTGCTTGGCATAGGAAGCAAAGGATGTTGATTATACAGGGGCACAGGGATTCTTTTGGGAAAATACATATTTAGGGCAGTCAATCAGGGAAAATAACTGCAGGGACCCAAGAGCAAGAGGTCATGAGAGAACAAGAGGCAGATGGCATTCATTTGCATCCTGACTGGTGGGTTGAGGAAATACTATTTACAGATATAAATAGAAGTTTCTTCAGGGAATTAAGTTTCTTTCACAGTCAGTTATTAAATGTTTATTTCACTCATTCTTTTAATCACTCATTCAATAATTATTTATCTAGCTCCTCTTGTGTGCTCTGTACTAAGGTGATTAAAACAGAGTCTGACTTTCAGAGATCACAGAGTCTAATAGGGGAGAAGGATAACTAAACCATTTTTAAGGAATGTTTTTATTTGAATAGTTTTAGATTTGCAGGGAAAATGCAACCACAGTGCGGAAAGCTTCCATATACTCCACATCCCATTTCTCCCATTATCAACATCTTACATTAGTATGTGCATTTATCAAAGTTAATAAGCCAATACTGATAAATTGTTATTAACTGAGGCCCTTAGCTTATTCCTATATTCTTAGATATTATTGAATATATTATTTCTGGTCCAGGATCCCATGCAGGGTATCACATCCATTTACTGTCGTGTCTTGGGCTAAATTTGATTAGGAGAATTTCTCAGACTTCTTATTTTCCATGACCTTGATTGTTTGAGGAATAATAAATATTTTGTAGGGTTTTCTTTATTGGAATTAATCTTCTATTTTTCATAATTTATCCAGGGGATGTGGGTTTTGCAAACACCACAGAGATTAAAATATCATTTTTATCACATCATATGAAAGGACCTCACTGTCAACATGACAGTAGTATTGCTAACTTACTCATTTGCTGAGTCAGTGTTTGTCAGATTCTTCGCTATAAAGTGAATCTTTTTGTCACTTTTCCATACTGTACTGTTTAGAAGAGATCACTATGAACAGGTTTTAAAATATAAAATGTGTAGAGTGATAAGAAAGAAGGTACAGAAAG
This sequence comes from Ovis aries, assembly GCF_016772045.2. Lineage (NCBI taxonomy): Eukaryota > Metazoa > Chordata > Mammalia > Artiodactyla > Bovidae > Ovis > Ovis aries. Next base: position 63,246,444 of record NC_056062.1, on the reverse strand, counting down.
TTGTGAAAATACACATAAGGATGAAATAACATAACCAATGGCAACAAAAAAATTCCTTCTTATGAAATCATGCTTAAATTATATCTGAGATGGACATTCATTAGCCAAAGAAGGCATAAAAGAGGGGGGCAATAACAATTTTGTTATCTAAGGTCAACTTAAGCTCAAGATCTGTCTGAATAGTTTTATATTACAGATAATTTGCATGTTGAGTTTCTACCTACATAGAATATTGTACCAAAGGGATGAAGATAAACTTATGAAATGTATGTAGGATTGGCTAAATATATTTTTCTATTTATTTACTATAGCCTTTAGGGATTCAACCGAATTAATGTAAGCTTTTGGCAAGTGTTTCTACTCAATTCTATTCTTTGTAATCTTTTAGAAGCTGATGTTAATGCTGGTATTTAGAAAGAAAGGCTAATAATTACTAGGAAGGGAAAATCATTCCTCCTATAAAAACGGGGGTGGATGCTAAAGGTGAAGGTGGCTTAAATACGTTGTTCTGGTTTATTTATATTTAAACCCAGAAATCAGAGATGAGTACCATGGACAAATACAAACAGGACAAATGCGTGATTGTCAAAATGGTCAATTGTTCCATCACTTAGCAGTTATTATTCAAAGTCTACTGCGGAACATCACAGTTTATTTATTGGAGTTCATATGATGAGCATAATAAACTCAAGTATTTTAATGGTCGAGTTGGTTTTCACATAGTCCTTCTTAACTACCTATTTAGACTTAAGACAAATTAGGCTAAACAGATCACTTCTCAAATTTGTGCAGGACAGCAATGGTAATGGCATATAACATGTTTTCTTAAAATTTCTATTGATGTTTTTCAGTCACCAAGTCATGTCTGACTTTTTGTGACCCCACGAACTGCAACATGCCAGGCTTCCCTATCTATAAAGAATATATCCTATCTATATATTCTGGGTTATTTCTCCCAGAAATCTTGATTCCAGCTTGTGAGTAATCCAGCCCAGCAATTTGCATCATGTGCTCTGCATATAAGTTAAATAAGCAAGGTGACATTATACATCCTTGATGGACACCTTTCCCAATTTTGAATCAGTCCATTGTTCCATATCCAGTTCTGTTTCTTCTTGTCCTACACACAGGTTTTTCAGGAGGCAGGTAAGGTGGTCTGGTATTCCCATCTCTTTAAGAATATTCCAGTTTGTTGTGATCCATACAGTCAAAGGCTTTAGTGTAGTTAGTGAAGCAGAAGTAGATTTTTATTATTATTATTATTCCCTTGCTTTTTCTATGAGCCAACAGATGTTAGCAATTTGATCTCTGGTCCCTCTGCCTTTTCTAAATCCAGTTTGTATATTTGGAAGCTCTCGGTTCACTGTACTGTTGAAGGATAGCTTGAAGGATTTTTGACCATAATCTTGCTAGCCTGTGAAATGAGTGCAATTGTATGGGAATTTGAACATTCTTTGGCACTGTCTTTCTTTGGAATTGGAATGAAAAGTGACCTTTTCCAGTTCTGTGGCCACTGCAGAGTTTTCCAAATTTTCTGGCATAATCAGTGCAACACTTATTATAGGATTTGAGATAGCTCAGCTGGAATTCCATCACCTCCACTAGCTTTTCTGTAGTAATGCTTCCTAAGGCCGACTTGAATTCATACTCCAATATGTCTGGCCCTAGGTGAGTGACTACACCATTGTGGTTATCTCAGTTATTAAGACCTTTTTAGTACGGCTCTTCTGTGTATTCTTGCCACTTTTTCTTAATCTCTTCTGCTTCTCTTAGGTCTTTGCCTTTTTGTCCTTTATTATGCCCATCTTTGCATGAAATTTTCCCTTGGTATCTCCAGTTTTCTTAGAGTTCTCTATTCCTTATATTCTATTGTTTTCCTCTATTTCTGTCCTTTGTTCACTTAAGAATACTTTCTTATCTTTCTTTGCTGTTCTCTGGAACTATGCATTCAGTTGGATATATCTTTCCCTTCTCCTTTGCCTTTTGCTTCTCTTCTTTTTTCCACTATTTGCAAGGCCTCCTCAGACAACCACTTTGCCTTCTTGCATTTCTTTTTCTTTGGGATAATTTTGGTCACTGGTTCTTGTACAGTGTTACAAACCTCTGTTCATAGTCTTCAGGCACTCTCTCTACCAGATCTAATCCCTTGGATCTGTTTGTCACCTCTACTGAATAATCATAAAGGATTTTATTTAGGCCATACCTGAATGGCCTAGTGGTTTTCTCTACTTTCTTCAAAGTCAGCCTGAATTTTGCAATAAGGGGCTGACAATTTGTGCCACAGTCAGCTACCAGTCTTGTGTTTGCTGACTGTAGAGAGCTTCTCCATGTTTGGCTGCAAATAATATAATCAATCTAATTTAGGTACTGCCCATCTGATGATGTCCATGTATAGAATCATCTCTTGTGTTGTTGGAAGACAGTGTTTACTATGAGCTGTGCATTGTCTGGGCAAAACTCTGTTAGCCTTTTCCCTGCTTCATTTTGTACCGCAAGGTCAAACTTGCCTGTTACTCCTGGTATCTCTTGGGTTCTTAAAATATCATCCTCTAAAACCTGCTTCAGAATTAATTGGTCTGGCATGGGTTATGGAAGATAGAAAGAAAGAGAGAAAACATACAACAGACACAAAGAACAAGAATTTCTATGGGACAGGGCTGAGAAAATGAATTTTTGAATAAGTTCACTAGGTGATCACAAAACACCAAATCTTGACTCCCAAAACTGGATCTCAAAACACAGCAATAGCAAGAAAGAAGAAAGAAAAAAGAGTGTAGTGGAAAACTAGAGAAAAGGAGAACAAATATTTCATTAATTAATAACAGGCATATTCAAAGCTCCAAAATATTTAAAATCATAAATGTGTTTAGGTCTCCTAAGGTACTTAAGTGCATATGGAACCATAGCTGTTTTTTCCATCATTGGAAGAATGGAAATATTTAAATTCAGTGAGCAGGGGTATAGGTGTACTCTGGCAAACAAAGCAAACAGAAGATATTGAAATGTTAATAATATTCTCTAAAATATTCTTTGTACTCTAAAATGCTACTGGAAAGTTAAGCATGCATAATTCAAAGAAGTTTCCATGTGTACTCAAAATTTATTTCTATGGATATACAGTTATGCACATACTGCAAAGTCTCTCCATTCAAATTCACATCTGTTTTAAAATTCAGACTTAGTGAGAGAACCGGTTAAGGCTTTTTAAAACTCCACATGACCATTTATTCCCACAGATTAGCCTTTTGTCCTGACTCTCCTTTAGCTCTTCCCCTTTTACTTTCATTTCTCCCTTCATAGGCTTCATAGTCTTCATAGGCATCTGTGGAATCCTTGATGTCTTCCAAATGAGAGCTCTCGCCCCTGGCCTGGAGGCTTGGCCTCAACTGTTCTTTTAGCCTATACCTAACTTGTGTCAGAAGCATTTATGGAGTTTATGTTCTGAATCAATTCTGCGCTATTCTAGTCTGATATTTTCATTCTTTTAAAAAGCAGTACTAAGCATTATCTGTGGCATATTACAAACTCAATACTAAAAATGAAGACATCTGATTATCAGCTGTTATTGTTCAGTTGTAAAGTTGTGTCCAAATATTAATGACCCCATAAACTGCAGCACTCCAGGCTTCCCTATCCTTCACTATCTCCCAGAGTTTGCTCAAATTCACGTCTGTTGAGTCAGTGATATAATCAAACTGTCTCATCTTCTGTCTCCCTCTTCTTGTGCCTTCAATCTTTTCCAGCATCAGAGTCTTTTCAAGAGTCGGCTCTTTGCATCAGTTGGCCAAACTGTTGGAGCTTCAGTCCTCCCAGTAAATATTCAGAGTTGATTTCCTTTGGGATTGGTTGCTTTGATCTCCTTCCTGTCCAAGGGACTCTCACGAGTCTTCTCCAGCACCACAGCATCAATTCTTCAGTGCTCAGCCTTCTTTATGGTCCATTCTGACATCTGTACATGACTACTGGAAAAATCATAGCTGTTACTAGCTATACGGACCTTTTTTGGCTAACTGATGTCTTTGCTTTTTAATATGTTATCTACGTTTGTCAGTGCTTTTGTTCCAAGGAGCAAGTGTCTTTTAATTTCTTGGCTGTAGTCACAGTCCCCAGTGATTTTGGAGCCTAAGAAAATAAAATCTGTCACTGTTTCCATTGTTTCCCCATGTATTTGCTATGAAGTGATGGGACTGGGTGCCATGATCTTGTCTGAATGCTATGTTTTAAGCCAGCTTTTTCACTCTCCTCCTTCACTTTCATCAAGAGGCTCTAATTCCTCTTCACTTTCTGAATCAGTTTGCACTATTATTCCTATGTTTTTCTATCTTTAAAACTCATTCAGAACCACAATCTCTCAGGACTTAAACCTAGTTTAACTGATTAATCTCATCAGTGACTCTAATCCATATTCAATCAGTATACCCCACAGAGCCACATGGTCCAAGGACCATTTATATTACAATCATTTGGGTATGTAGAGTTATATGCAAAAATTGCAGAGCCATGCACCACATCCTAGAAATACTGAATCAAAGTCTCTCAATGTAGAACATGAAATTGTGATTTCATGAAAGTTAGCTAAATACTACTGTTCTGTGTTTTATTGCTTGATTCTGTCAAACTCAGCTACAGAAGGGTTAGACTTTAGAACCAGCAAACAATTGGCAGACAAAATTAGAATCTAAAATTTTCCAAATTCCAAAGTAGTGATGTTTTCCATGCCTTTTGCTACTTTTCAAAAGACAAATTATTCCTGCTATAGAATTTTGTAAAGATGGTCATAGTGCAGCTTTTTAGGGATAGGAATACTATTACTGAAAATTTCATCTTGTAAATTTCACTATTTTAGACAAGGTCAAAAGTAGGATGAAGAGGATGAAGGCAGTGAGACACTTAACTTACTTCACATGTAAAATTTAAAGGAACATTAAAAAATCTCAGTAATTCAGATAAATACCATTTTAATGAAACATTTAAAAAATCAAAGTTAATGTAAAAATATTACTGATTACCAAAATATCAAAACTTTAGAGACATGATCCATATTAATAATTTTTCCTTCTGACTCAGGGTCTAATATGGCTTGACATTACATTGACTGTAGAAGAACATAATTTAAACTGCTCCATTATTTTGGGCACATATTTATAAAAAGACACAGCTTCTGTCTATAAGCAGTTTAAATAGTTGTTGAGAAACAGACAATTCAGCATAACATGACTGGAAAGGTCATTATTCTACCTTAAGAACTTAAGCATGCCTGTCACGGACCGAGTTGTATTTCTCCCAAAATTCTTATTTTGAAGATCTAACGCCTGTATGTTTTAATGTGGCTGAATTTGGAAATAGGAATTTTAAATAGGTGATTAAGTTAAAACCCATAGGATAGGGCCTAATGCAATATGACTGATTTCCTTAAAAGAGGAAATTAAGATACACAGAGAAATATACCAAGGAAGTGTGCACACAAAAGAAAGGCCTCGTGAGGACACAGAGAAGAGGCAGCTGTCAGCAAGTCAAGGAGAGAGGCCTCAGGAGAAACCTATTCCAATTTCTTGTTCTTGCATTTCCAGCCTTCAGAACTGTGAGAAAATAAGTTTCTCTTGTTTAAGCCTTCCCAGTCTGTTCTTTTGTTAGGGCAGCTCAAGCAGGTTAGTAAAATGCCTACTTGTTTGGTTGTGGTAATGGTGGGAGGGCAAGTGTTTCAATGTTTGAATGATGGATAAAGTTAGTAAGCAAATAAAATTAATGAATGTGCTCCAAGCCATTGTATTTGTATTTCATGACCTTACTCTGTCATTAAGCATATGGCATATCACCAATGAATTTATATCAAAAATTTAAAACATGATGTATATAAAATTAAGTGGAATCTTTTATCAGTTTTGTATTCAAAATGAGATATTTTGTTTCCCTTGATGCTGTAGTATGTGCTATGGATGAATAGTATGAAAATTGGCATATTTTATTCACTTTCATTTGTTAGACCTACCCATGAAAGAAAAATCACTGAGACACTTTCACAATTTGCACTTCTTTTTTAATAGAAACAATTTACTGTATATGAGTAGAACTTGCTTTATGACAGAATGGGTCTTGAAAAACAGCAAAACTTGTGGTAATCATTACATTTTGCAGCAAATATTGGCCACTCAAATAGGTCCTTATGCTATACCGTAAATAAAAATAAACCTCAAACAGAATAAAAGTAACCCTCAAAGAGAGTTTAATTGAAAGGTAAATCTAATAAGGAAGAAGTACAGAAATTTTTTTTCAAAAAACCAGATGAAGGGAACAAGTATGTAAATTATAAAGAAATAAACTTACAAACTACACAGAACAAAATAGATAAATTTGATAAAATGTATTATTGTAATAGAGTTGGCATACAATACTATGTTAGTTTTCAGGTGTATTATTACTGACTTGACACCTATATATTTTATGAAGTGGTCACCACAATAAGTCTAGTAATCATCCATCCATATGCAAAAGTATTGCAATATTATTGACTATATTCCTTATGCTGTATATTACATCCCTGTGGTTTATTTATTTTATGACTGAAGGTTTGCATGTCTCTTTTTAATTGATTTACAAGGTTATTTCTGCTAAATAGCAAAATAACTGTTTGGAGGTTTGTTCCTTGTAATTCTCTGCCCCTATTTTGCTTACACTCCCCATCTCCCATCCTTCTGGCAACCACCCCTTGCTTCTTATTATCTATGAGTTTGTTTTTGTTTGGTTATGATTTTAGATTTTATATGTAACCAGATGATAAGGTGTTTGTCTTTCTATGTCTCACTTCACTTAGCACATACCCTCTAGATCCATCCACGTTGCTGTAAATGGCAAGATTTCCATGTTTTGTAGCTGAGTAAATTCCATTGTGTATGTTCATATGTATTTGTGTGTGTGCACACGCACACACACACACACACACACACACACACACATACTCACCATATCTTCCTTATCCATTCATCTATCAGTGGAAACTTAGGTTACTTCCATATCTTGGCTAATGCAAATAATGCTGCAGTGAACATCGAGGTACATATATATTTTTAAATTATTGTATTTGTTTTCTGTGGGTTAATACCTAGCAGTAAAATTTCTGGATCATATAGCAAGAACTTTTATTTTTAAAATAATTGTATAAAGGCAGTGGAAAGAAACAACATAGAGAAAGATATTTGTAATAGATACAAGCAACAAAATACAATTGATTCTCATCATTTGCAGCACTGTGTTCTATAAAGATATCCCAACAGAGATTTAGCCGATACTGATATGTGTTCCTAGGGAAGATACAGAGTTACATTTCTGTGAGCCTCTGTTCTCAAGATATCCATCAGGCCATCCATGTAGAACTTCATTTTATGTGTATTCTGTTTAGTGATACCTTATTTAATATGTAATATTGATTAATTTACATTAGCTCATGGTTAGCAGCACTAGAACTCTTGCCTGACCCAATCTTATCTAATACACTTCTTTGTAAAGCACAGTATAGCTTTCTTGCACTTAGGAACACTAGACTACACTTCACCACCATGCTTGCGAACCATTTTAAAAAGTGAAATTACCAGCAGAAACACAGAAAATGAGTAAAAGGTAGCACTAAGTAGACTGCAAAATGGCAGAACTAAAATAAGAGGCTGGAATGTCATCTCATTTGACCCCAATTGGGACAACGCATGTGCAGCAGAAAACTCAGTTTTTTGTTTTCTTTTTTTTCCTGTTCCATGCATGGCTTTGAATGAATGTGAAAGCACCACAACTGTTGATTTTAGGATTATGGATTGATTTTAGACAAACTCAAAAAGATGAAATCTATGAACAGTAAAAGTCAACTGGATTAGTAGTTCAGTTCAGTTCAGTCGCTCAGTCGTGTCCCACTCTTTGAGACCCCATGGACTGCAGCATGCCAGGCTTCCCTGTCCATCACCAGCTCGCAGAATTTACCCAAATTCATGTCCATTGAGTCGGTGATGCCATCTAACCATCTCATCCTCTGTCATCCCCTTCACCTCCTGCCCTCAATCTTTCCCAGCATCAGGGTCTTTTCCAGTAAATCAGTTTTTTGCATCAAGCGGCCAAAATTTCGGAGCTTCAGCAACAGTCCTTCCACTGAATAGTCAGGACAGGTTAGTATTTGGAATATATAAATTATTCCCCACATTAATATTTAAAAATAAAATATCCCTGTAGAAAATGGGTAAACCATATACAAAATTTTGGCAGAAGGGAAAAGACAAAAAAAGAAGCAAACAAACATAAAATCTGGCCAACATCATTCATGATCAGGGAAATAATAATGAAAAGCATTAAAGCATCATTAGATAAGCTTTCACAATGATCAGCCTAATAAAAACAATTATTAGTTAGGATGTAGTACAATAGGAACTTAATAATAGAGTTATTGGCAATAGACACTGAAATAACCACTTTCAAAGCAGTTTAATATTTTACATACTAATACAATATTCATTTTCTGTCCTGAGCAACTCCAAGCCACGGCATATGCCTGTGAGAAAGATTTTGAACATGTACACCAAGGATCAGATGTAACAGTAGTCAGGCCAGTATTTGCATAATACCAAAAATCTGGAAACATCCCAATTGTCCATCAGCACTAGAACAGATAAATAAATTATGCCATCTTCATATAAGGGAATACAAGAGAATTTACAGCAGTAATAATGAATGAACTGACTCATCAACATGAGGGCATCGACCTGAGTAGATTTTAAAAAATATATAATGCAGAGAGACAGAAGCAAAGAACTGAAGAACACATATCATTTAATCCAGTCAAGCAAGTTCATAAGGTAGAAAAATTTAAACAAATATTCAGGAATGAATAATATGAAAGTTAGATATGAATGATGGAGTGAAAATTGAACAGAGAAAGATTGCTAAAGTGGCTTTAATATGCTGATAATATCCTATTTCTTAACTTGGCCAATGAGTCAATAGGTATAAAGGTTATTATTATTTTACTATTTAATATTTTAAACTATAGCATAGGCTGCGTAGTTTCATGTGTTTGTACTATACAGACCATAATAAAAACAATGGGTCTGAGATTACCTGAGAAACAAAGATGGTTCAGTTCCTAAGTTTATGGAAAGCTCTAAGACTCATGAATTATTTTACCTACCAAAAATAACATGAATCAGATTAAAAACTATATAAAAGAAAAATGAAATCTGATTTAGATCAGCTTTCCATGAAGAAAACTGCTTCATTTTTTCTAACACAATGAACAACAGTCTCAGTCATGTTGCCCCAAAAGTTAAACTGTAAAAGATGTTTCCATCTTGTTATTGTCTGTTAAAATGAAATGGAGTGTCATGGATAAGACACCAAAGAAAGTTTAGATGCATTTCAGTCTAATTGCTATTTCTTTTCTCCCATACTTCTCTACCAACTTGCTCTGATATCTTTTAAGCTCCCACTGTTTTTGCAAAATCAATTCTTGTTTAAACCCTTGCAGTCAGAGTGAGAAACAAAGGACAGGAAGTATGTCGCTTTGGAAAAGAATCAATTTAGTTAGCTCTTCGCTTTTTAATTGGTGTGTACTTAATTGTACCTACTATTAATAAATAGTAGGTATTACCTATATTAGTAGTAGTGACAGCATCTGCAGTGCAGTCAGTAATCAAGGATATTTGTCTATCTTTTGGTAACGATAAAATAATAAATAAATGCCAGACCATCGTGGTGTTATTGGGTCTCTAACAGTTCCTTAGAGGAAAATTATGTGCATTTACTTCTATTATTGCCTGTTTTGTGTAGACACCTTTCATTAATAAGATGGTACATTTCTGAAGGGCTATTACCATAACTTCTACTTCTTAACTTTCCCTCCTAAGCTTTTTAACCTATTAGTGACTAGATGAAAAGCATTGAACAAATGGAATAACTTCTAACAAAACATTTGTAATCCAATTAGAAAGAATAGTTATGTATTGAGTATATTTCTAAACTACTTATTTTAACAAAGAAAACTTAAAATATGAATGACATTTCTAGGGCTTATAAAATCCATTTTTATACATGGAAATTGTTTTAAAACATATATAAGCTTAAAAAAACTGATTCATTTTAGACCTTACCATTACATTATATTAGGAATGATATAAAGTGATTGATAACATTGATTTTAGCTCCATAAAGCAAAATCAATAATTTTAAAATTTAAAATTTAACCATGAATCCATTTTCAATGAAGAAAAGCTCATTGTGTAATGTCTTAATTTTTATTTGATGAGTAATAGTGTTTAACAATTCAAAAGGAAACCTTAAATTATTTAAAGAGCAAAAGTGTCCTTTGTCATTGTAATCGTTATGATTCTTTGACATAAATGTTCACTAATTTTGTATTCCATTTACCTTACTTAAGCCCTTAATTTGTGATGCTGTAGTATAAGAAATAACATTTGTCAACTTTACCCAGAGTGCCATCTAATGGCACCGATGTCTCAAATTAAACTCATTCAAATATGCTCCTTTGCATAACTAATTTCAGCTTTTATTTTGTTTTCCTAGAATTGGTTTTCCAGAAAGATGCAGTAGAACATGTATTATAAGGATAAGTAAAAATAAAATTATAAAATTAAGGTAAAATGTAATATACAGTAGAAGAGTTGCAAAGATGTGGATTTCTGTGACACTGCCAATATCAGCTTATTTGTATGCACAAATCGCTAATAAAAATTGCAAGTTGAGAAGCACAGAAGCATAGTTAGTGTTAGCAAGCATTTTGAAACAGTTATTTGAGAGAAAGTATGAAAGAAAAACCAAATATTTCACCAAACTCTGGCTTTCTGATTAATATTTAGCCTTTATCATTAATTAGCTATAAAACCTTTAGGAAATGCTCAACTTATCTGTGTCCTAATGTCTACAAATATGATAGTGATATTTTTCCTAATGCCAATTTTTCCTATATGCCCAGGTGACACTATTGATAAAGAACCTGACTACAAATGCAGGAGACCTAAGAGACATAGGTTTGATCTGTAGGTCAGGAAGACACCCTGGAGAAGGGCATGGCAACCCACTCCCAGTATTCTTGCCTGGAGAATGCCATGGACAGAGGAGCCTGGCAGGATACAGTCCATGGGGTTGCAGAGAGTCAGACACGACTGAAGTGATTTAGCACACACATTTTTGTTATTATTATAATAAAAGAATAAAAGGGAAACCTGTTTGCAAAACTGTTTTATAAATATAAGATTGTCAGAACAAAACAAAGTATATTAGGAAGAAATGTATAAAGTTCAGTAATTGGCCAATTATACAACAGCTTTTATACACTCTGTACAAGAGAAAGCACAGCTACAGACAACCTTTTTGCATTTCTTTTGTTTTTGTTTGTTTTACGTTTATTTGCTTATGTTATGCATGTGTGCATGTTCAGTCATGCCCGATTCTTTGTGACCCCCGTGGGCTGTAAGCCTGCCAGGCTTATCTGTCCATGGGATTCTCCAGGTAAGAATACTGGGGTACATTGCCATTTCCTTCTCCAGGGGATCTTCCCGGCCCAGGGATCCAATCCATGTCTTCTGTGGTTCCTGCATTAGCAAGCAGATTCTTTACCACTGAGCCACCTAGGAAGTCCATTTATTTGTTTATCCATATTTATTATTTGTATGAAGTACCTCCACAAGTATTGATTAGTACCACTATTAATTGCCATGTCTTTTATTAAATATATATGACTTGAAGAGAAATTAACTAGCCTTAGCTTCAGCTACGTAATTTGCAGTAACAAGTCACACGGATATCAGACTTTTGCTTTCTCCTTATAGGTTTTACTCTCCTGAAGTTTTATATGATAAATCAAGCAATTATATCATTCAGTATATCAATATTTTATAGATATGGCTTAGCATGGTTTGGTTTTAAAGCTTCTGAATGGAAACAGTTATGCATGATTTTAATGATTATTTATATTTTTCCTGGGCCTCATTCATTCTATTAAATTAGAGTTTGTGTGTGTGTGTGCTCGATCACTCAGTTGTGTCCAATTCTTTGTGGCCCCATGGACTGCAGCCTGCCAGACTCCTCTGTCCATAGGATTCTCCAGGCAAGAATACTGAAGCAGATGGCCATTTCCTACTCTGAATGATCTTCCCAGTCCAGAGACTGAACCCTCTACTCTTGCATCTCCTGTATTGGTAGGCAGATTCTTTACCACTAGCACCAACTGGGAAGCCCCAAATTTGGAGCTCTTCAAAGGCAGTCATCACTTAAAACCTATATTTCTAATCAAGGAATATCTTCTTTTTTTACCTTATTAAATTCTGAAGTAACAGTCAGGAGCTAACCTCAGTTTTCTAAAATTTTATACTTCATTTCTCAAAGTATTGATTCTCTCTCAACTCCTTGAGTCTGCAAAACCTCAGTCTAATAGGCCTGAAGGAATAACAACAATCTTACCTGATATTTAATTCAGCTTTGATGATATTTTAAATTAACTTTTAGGCATTTTGTTAATTGTTTTTAGACTTTTTCTCTTAATTAATAGGAATAGATTATTGAATAACACAATTACCCTCTAAACACAATGAAGTGTTGAATGGATCTAAACATTCCCTGGTGACTTCCCTGGTGGCTCAGACGGTAAAGCGTCTGCCTACAATGAGGGAGACCGGGGTTCGATCCCTGGGTTGGGAAGATCCTCTGGAAAAGCAAATGGCAACCCACTCCAGTATTCTGGCCTCGAGAATCCCCTGGACGGAGGAGACTGGTTGGCTATAGTCCATGGAGTCTCAAAGAGTCGGACATGACTGAGTGACCTCACTTTCACTGTCATACAAATGTTATTTTAATTTGAAAAGGTTTATTTACATCTGTATTTCTAATTTTTTCAAGCAATAATTTAAACACTTATTCTGAGACAGGATTTGTTTCTGATGAGGAAAAATGCAACATGAAGAGCAATTCAATATTCCTATCTTGATCTTCCAGGGTAGATTATTACAATAGTGATCATAAAAAAGAGATGAAGTGAAGGATGGGTTTTAAGATTTTTTAAAAGACAATACTTGAAAGAAATAATACAACTCTTAAGAGAGTTACATAGCAATTACTATTTTAGATAATATAATACAAATGTAAAATAACTCCAGAGATCTGATAGCAAAAGGGAACATTTATTTATGCAGTTCATAATTGTAATAAAGCATGTAATTGCATATCTAATGGTATCATAATACAAAATTTTAAGGTGAACTGATTTTTTATTATGCAAAATCTATTCTCAGTAATATAAGAACATTTTACCAAGATTGAGAGGGATTGATAGACAGTAGTCAGCATGTAGAAATTGTCACCATTTTGAAAAGTATATATGTGAAAAAAAGAATTACTCTAATAAAGGGGATTTCTATAGCTTTGTAGGTATAGAGAAAATTTACAAGAACTAACTAGAAATTAAAAGTCGCCTTACTCCTTGGAAGGAAAGTTATGATCAACCTAGATAGCATATTCAAAAGCAGAGACATTACTTTGCCAACAAAGTCTGTCTAGTCAAGGCTATAGGTTTTCCAGTGGTCATGTATGGATGTGAGAGTTGGACTATGAAGAAAGCTGAGTGCCGAAGAACTGATGGTTTTGAACTATGGCATTGGAGAAGACTCTTGAGAGTCCCTTGGACTGCATGGAGATCCAACCAGTCCATTCTAAAGGAGATCAGTCCTGGGTGTTCACTGGAAGGACTGATGCTGAAGCTGAAACTCCAATACTTTGGCCACCTGATGTGAGGAATTGACTCACTGGAAAAGACCCTGATGCTGGGAGGAATTGGGGGCAAGAGGGGAAGGGGACGACAGAGGATGAGATGGCTGGATGGCATCACCGACTCAATGCACATGAGTTTGATTGAACTCCGGGAGTTGGTGATGGACAGGGAGGCCTGGTGTGCTGCAATTCATGGGGTCTCAAAGAGTTGGAACGACTGAGCGACTGAACTGAACTGAACTGAACTAGGAAAAAAAAAAAAAAGAAAAAGAAAAAGGCCAGAACATGGCAGGGATACAGTTTTAAAGTGAGGCCAAAACAATTGAAATATAGGTAATTAAAGAATGGATTGCACATCAGACCTCATTACAAAAGGTAGCTAAGTCACAATGTTCAGATACATAAATTTGGAGAACTCTACTTTTATAATGCCAGGTAATGAAAAGGCCACTGTTTTATGATGATTCATAGACCCTTTACAATGATAAAGTAGAAGAGTGATTTAGCATTCCACCAGTCTTCTCACAAATGAATCAAAAAAAAAGGAGAAATGACAGGGAGAGATCATATATCTCCTCTCTCTCACCTCCTGGCAGGACCACATGTAAACTATTATAGATAGGATTATTTTATTCTGAAAATGAAAGTAAAAAATATGTGGTTTGATAAATATGGGGCAATCTCATCTGAGTTTTTGAAAAGAAAACTTTTTTTTCCATTTAAGTTTCAGTAGCAGAAAAAATTAACATTATAACCAGAAATGGAATGGGATATTCAGTTCAGTTCAGTCACTCGGTCGTGTCCTACTCTTTGCGACCCCATAGATACCTTAAAATTCCAGAATGAAGAAAGATTAAAAAAAAGAAGCCTCCACCTAATTTATATAAACTTTTTCTTTAAACAAATGATGTCAATATCTGCATGGTGTTCTTTTCAAAGACCCTGTCTCCAAATACAGACATATTCTGAGCTACTGGAGAGTGGGGCTTAATACATCAACATATGTATTAGTGTGGGCACAGTTCAGTCCATAACAAACCTAAACAGAAACTAAATCTGAAAATATTATAATTGATTTGAAAAAAGCTATCTACAGGGTACAGTGAACAATGTATCATTTGAAGAAAAATATTAGAGCACCAAAGAATAATTGTCACATAACCCATCCAATTGCTTCTCAAAACTGAAATCTGTATCAGAAGACTAAGAAATGAGCCAGATAATAATTCAATATACAATGAAATTAAAATTAGCCATGAAAATATTTAAAAACAAGAGTATAGTTGAGAAAGTACTAGTCTCTGTGTCAAAAGGCCTGAAATAAAGTAGCGGCTGTTCTAATTAGAAGATTGACATTGTATATATCAATCCATTTTTATAGATTAGCCTTTTAAATAAACAAATGGAATAGTCTGGATATTCTTTAAGACCAAATTGGAGTATTACTCAGCCATTAAAAAGAATACATTTGAATCAGTTCTAATGAGGTGGATGAAACTGGAGCCTACTATACAGAGTGAAGTAAGCCAGAAAGAAAAACACCAATACAGTATACTGATGCATATATATGGAATTTAGAAAGATGGTAACAATAACCCTGTATGCGAGACAGCAAAAGAGACACAGATGTATAGCACAGTATTTTGGACTCTGTGGGAGAGGGAGAGGGTGGGATGATTTGGGAGAATGGCGTTGAAACATGTATAATATCATATAAGAAACAAATTGCCAGTCCAGGTTCATTGCAGGATACAGGATGCTTGGGGCTCATGCACTGGGATGACCCAGAGGGATGGTACAGGGAGGGAAGGGGGAGGGGGGTTCAGGATGGGGAACATGTGTACACCCGTGGCGAATTCATGTTGATGTATGGCAAAACCAATACAATACTGTAAAGTAATTAGCCTCCAATTAAAATAAATAAATTTAAATTTTTTAAAAAAGACCAAATTTGAATACAATTTGTAGACATATCAAGGATTTGTAGGCATAGATTAGAATGATCAAAATTGTGCTGAAATAATCAGAAAGAAAAAAGTTCACAGAGTCAATCCAAGGGTTTTTCTTTTTTGTTGTTGTTGTTGTTTTTTACTTACTGGAGTCTTTGAGGTGGCCTAATAAATATTCTACACTTTTTAACCAGAGTTTTGAATGAGAATATATCAGTAAGTGGATAATAAAAATAAAACCTTTAATATTTATAAAGTCTGTGTTGAAGAATGCATTTTAATGTGAGAACAAAATTGGTAATTGCCCATCCTTCCCCAAATTTGCAATTTCCCACTTAAAGTGAAACTTCAATTGATAACAAATCCACCTGCAAAGGTAGCAGACTGCATGTGATCATGGTGAAGAGGGAGAAGAAAAATAGCAGATCTTCTGTATCAGTTCCTTTAATAAGTGACTTCCTCAATTGAGAAACCAAGATGAATGTCTACTGTTGACCAATCAGATAAGGATCTCTTTCAGTGGCAAGACTAAGTGAAAGGATAGAGACCAAGAGTGCATCCTTAACTTACACAAACAAAAGATATGGGGATGTGTTAAGATTTCCAAATTAGCTTAAAGACAATAATTTCTTGTCCTACTCTTATTAAATGTAATCATTGCAATATGAAGCAACATATAAAACATTGCTGTAAGAAAGCATATTTGAAATCTTAAATAATTGTGAAGATTTTTTTGAAATTTCAGAGGACAATAGCAGATGATTGAATATTGAATTATTAGAAGACAAGAAATACAGGACATGTTAAAGTATTTGATATAAAACATTTAAGAAAAGTGAATGTGAATATGATGAATATGGAAGATTGGTAGTAAGGAATATGTTATTTTATTATTTTAGATCCTACTTAATACCAGTGATAATATTCATATTGTCAAAAACCATGAAGTTTAAATGAAATGCTTCAGTTCCTCTGGCTAAGATAAAGTAATAGGGGTATGATTGTATTTCTGCCTGAACAATTCAGAAGTTTTAAAAGTGTATTTATCATTGTGTGTATATATATATATATATATATATATAAAGAATGTATGATTTATGTATTTCTGTAAAAATGTAATATATAATACATATGCATGTTTTCAAAGTAAATGAAAAGAATGCAAAAAAACTATTAAAATAGCAAAATACTTGAATAGAAACTGAACTAAAGAAAATATTCATATAGGATGTAACCATATGAATCTCAACATCTTTATCCTTCAGGTAGATGCAATTAAGAGCTTAACAGGACAACACCACACACCTCACCTACTAAAACAGTCACAATCAAAAAGCCTTTTTATATCAGCTATGTGGGAATGTAAATGGTATAATGATTTTGCCAATTTCAGTGAAACATACAGAAATATATATTAATAAGTATTTTTAGAAAGTTAAATACAATACAAAAATAGAATTTTGTTGAGTGAAAGAAGCCAGATGAAAATAATGTATAAGATGTTATTTATATGAAATCCCAGAAAACGTAAAATGATCTCTAGTGAAGGAAAACAAATTAGCGGTTTCCCTAGGACTAGAAGGATCTAGTGGGAGGAGTAAAACAAAAGGACTATTTAGGAAATTTAGGGGAAATTTAGGAAATTTATTTATACTAAAGTTTGTAATGATTTACCATACATATACATTGTGAATTGATTACCAAAATCAACATAATTTAAAAGTTCATTACCTGTCCTAGTTAAATGGTTTTCTTTTTTATTCTCAGTAACTTTTAACTTTTTAAGACTGTGTTATGAACTATCATTATGATGTTATACTTTTGAACCCTGTGATTTATTCTTATAACTAAAAGTTTATAGCCTTTGACATACATTTCCATGTCCCCCTCTTATCAGACTCTAGAAAACACCATTCTATTATCTGGTTTTATGAAATCAGCCTTTTTAGGATTTCATGAATAAGTGATACCAATATAGAATTTGTCTTTCCTTATCTAGCTTATTCAGTTCAGTTCAGTTGCTCAAACATTTCCTACGCTTTGTTATCCCATCAATCTCAGCACACCAGGCCTCCCTGTGCATCACCAACTCCCGGAGTTCACTCAGACTCACATCCATCGAGTCAGTGATGCCATCCAGCCATCTCATCCTCTGTCGTCCCCTTCCCCTCTTGCCCCCAATCCCTCCCAGCATCAGTCTTTTCCAATGAGTCAACTCTTCGCATGAGGTGGCCAAAGTACTGGAGTTTCAGCTTTAGCATCAGTCCTTCCAAAGAACACCCAGGACCAATCTTCTTTAGAATGGACTGGTTGGATCTCCTTGCAGTCCAAGGGACTCTCAAGAGTCTTCTCCAACACCACAGTTCAAAAGCATCAATTCTTCAGTGCTCAGCTTTCTTCACAGTCCAACTCTCACATCTATATGTGACCACTGGAAAAATCATAGCCTTGACTAGAAGGACCTTTGTTGGCAAAGTAATGTCTCTGCTTTTCAATATGCTATCTAGTTGGTCATAACTTTTCTTCCAAGGAGTAAGCATCTTTTAATTTCATGGCTGCAGTCACCATCTGCAGTGATTTTGGAGCCCTCCCAAAATAAAGTCTGACACTGTTTCCCCATCTATATCCCATGAAGTGATGGGACCAGATGCCATGATCTTCGTTTTCTGAATGTTGAGCTTTAAGCCAACTTTTTCACTCTCCTCTTTCACTTTCATCAAGAGACTTTTTAGTTCCTCTTCACTTTCTGCCATAAGGGTGGCATCATCTGCATATCTGAAGTTATTAATATTTCTCCTGGCAATCTTGATTCCAGCTTGTGTTTCTTCCAGTCCAGTGTTTCTCATGATGTACTCTGCATATAAGTTAAATAAGCAGGGTGACAATATACAGCCTTGACGTACTCCTTTTCCTATTTGGAACCAGTCTCTTGTCCCATGTCCAGTTCTAACTGTTACTTCCTAACCTGCATATAGGTTTCTCAAGAGGCAGGTCCGATGGTCTGGTATTCACATCTCTCTCAGAATTTTCCACAGTTTATTGTGATCCACACAGTCAAAGGCTTTGGCATAGTCAACAAAACAGAAATTGATGCTTTTCTGGAACTCTCTTGCTTTTTCAATGATCCAGCTGATATTGGTCATTTGATCTCTCGTTCCTCTGCCTTTTCTAAAACCAGCTTGAATATCTGGAAGTTCACGGTTCATGTATTGCTGAAGCCTGGCTTGGAGAATTTTGAGCATTGCTTTACTAGCGGGTGAGATGAGTGCAATTGTGTGGTAGTTTGAGCATTCTTTGGTATTGCGTTTCTTTGGGATTGGAATGAAAACTTACATTTTCCAGTCCTGTGGCCATTGCTGTTTTCCAAATTTGCTGGCATATTGAGTGCAGCACTTTCACAGCATCCTCTTTCAGGATTTTAAATAGCTCCACTGGAATTTCATCACCTCCACTAGCTTTGTTCATAGTGATGCTTTCTAAGGCTCTTGAGTTCACGTTCCAGGATGTCTGGCTCTAGGTAAGTGATCACACCATCGTGATTATCTTGTCTTGAAGCTCTTTTTTGTACAGTTCTTCTGTGTATTCTTGCCACCTCTTCTTAATATTTTCTGCTTCTGTTAGGTCCATACCATTTCTGTCCTTTATCGAGCCCATCTTTGCATGAAATGTTCCCTTGGTATCTCTAATTTTCTTGAAGAGAAAAGTAATGCTCAAAATCATCATTTCTGGCTTATTACATTAGCATAATTTCCTTCAGCTTCATTTCTCTTATCTCCAAATGCAGGATTTTCCTCTTTATCTGACTCAGTAATATTCCAATGTGTGCATGTATATATGTTTGTGTGTGTCTGTCTATATACAAAATCACACTTTCATTTTACACTCATCTTCTGAAGGATATCTAGGTTTTTTCTGTATCTAGACATGTTTGTTGTCAATTACGATGCAGGAGACATGGTGGTGCCAATATCTCTTCAAGACTCCTTATTTCCCTTATGTTCGTATTTGAGAGTGAGATTACTGATTCAGATGGTTTTTCCATTTTTAATTTTTGGAAGAGCTGCTGCCATATAGAAATCTGTAATGACTGTACTGATTTATATTCCTGTCAACAGTTTAGAATGGTTTCATTTTCTCCACATCCTCACCAACAATTTTTATCTTGTCTTTTTGATAATAATCATTCTAACAGGTGTAAGGTGATAGCTCCTTGTGATTTGTATTTGCATTTCCTTGAAAATTAGTGGTGGTGTACATTTTTCCAGGTAACTCTTGGCCATTTGTGTCTTATTTTGAAAAATATCTATTCAGCTCCTTTGGTATTTTTTAAATTGGGCTTTTGTTTCATTGCTATTGTGTTATATGTAGTCTATGTATTTTAGAAGTTAGCCTCTTATCACATATATGGCTTGCAAACAGTTTCTTATCTATAGATTGCCTTTTTCAGTTTATTGTTCCTTTTTTGTGCAGAAGAGCTTTAGTTTGGTGTGTCCCCATTTGTTTATCTGAGCTTTTGTTGCCTGGGTTTTGATATCTTAACCAAGAAATTACCAAGACCAATCAATGTCCAGGAATTTTTCCCTATGTTTTCTTCCAGGGATTTCTGGTTTCAGGTCTTACATCAAAATCTTTAAACCATTTTAAGTTAAATCTTTGAGTGGTGTAAGAGCGGGGTCCAGTTTCATTCTTTGCATACAAATATCCAGTTTTCCCAGTAACATTAATTGAAGAGGTTGTTATTTACCCATTGTATGTTCTTGGTGACTTTGTGAAAAATTAATTGACTATTTATACCTAAGGATATTTCTGATCTGTCTTTTCTGTTCCACTGGTCTATGTGCCTGTTTTATGCCACTATGATAGTGTTTTAATTATTATGGCTTTGTAATATAGTTTGAAATCAAGAAGTATGATGCCTTCAGTTTTGATCTTTCTCAAGATTGCTCTGGCTATGCATGTTTTTCCAGAGGTTTGATACAGATTTTAAGATTTTTTTTTTCCATTTCTGTAAAAATGTCATTGGGATTTTGATAGAGATTGCATAGAATCTCTTGATCATTATCGGATAGTATGGGCATCTTAAAAATATTAATTCTTCCTTAAAAACAATATAATAATTAGGAATAAATTTTTAAAAAGAGGTAAAAGACCTATTTACTAAATTATAACATATTGATGAATGAATTGGAGAATACATATAAATGAATGGAAGGATATCTCATGTTCTTGGATAACTTTCTTAGTGCATGAAGATCTGAAGCCTGCAGAACAAAATGTCCATTTATTTGACATTTAGTGGATCTAATACTTCTAGAAGTTTCTAGAGTTGGAATTCAACTCATATATGAGTTATAATTTTATGAACAAACAGTGTCAATATTTACTGCATTTAATAATGTATGACTATAAGAGGAGGATTTGAATTATCTTAGGGAAGGAAAAGGTACTGAAGATTATGTACCATATGTCAATGGAGAGACCAGGCTTCTATAACCCAAAGGTAAAGAATGAAAACAAACCTACTTCATAATGTTTTATAGCAATAAAGTTGATGTACTGCAGACCCAGTGAAAGTTTTATGATTTTTCCTCAATTAAAAGCATATTTGAGCATACAAAACCATTCGCCATATGGATGGATCTGAATTCTGTGAACAGAGACAGATTTTCTAGATGATTTATTTCTAGATTTTTTTGAAACTTTGCATTTTCTTGTGAAGCTCTTTTTAGTGTAGTAAGTTTTGGAGAATTGCTGAGAATGTATTATTCTAATAAAGGACTGCAGAATATAGAATTTAAATTCTGATTAATGGTACTTTGTTAGCGTTTTTATTATTAAATTCAGTGATCTATTTAGTAGTTATATTGGCACTCAAAGCTTAAATAGTATGAAAAAATAAAATTTACAGATCCATGGCTATAGTGGATTTACATGATTTCTGTTAAACTTTGTGAAAAATAACAGACTTTATGCCTCTCCCTCATAGAAAATATTCCAAGTGATGTCAATTATGTTTCAGCTGAAATAAATGTCAGTTATTATATTTGTATTACTAATTAGGGCCTTTTACTTTTATTACTAATTATGGTCTTTTTGAAACAAAATGTATGTCATAAAAAGGAGCATGAAAGTTTAATTCAGGAATAATAGATAAGCAATAATATATTACAAATAATACAGTTTGATTCCAAAGTTGGTCTAAAGGTTGTGATGGTCTGTAGAGTTAAATACAGAGATAATCATTGTCTAAAACTTGTCTGAAATGTTGTCTCATGGGTACTGGAATTTGAAAGCCTTTCTAGGAAAAACATGTTTAAAAATAGAAGGAAAATTGTGGTCTCAGGGTTATGGTGTTCATAGTCTGCTTGTGATAGCAGTATCCAAAATATTACATATAACTGTTTAGTACAGTTTGATTCAATCATAAGCTAATTTGTCAAAAGATTAGTTCATTGGAAGGACTACTTCAAAGCTAAATCTTCATATACAGGGCCATGGATTTGGCGAAGTTTGTAAAATGTATTTTGGTTATACCCAAACTTGACTTATTCACAATAAAGTTAATTATGTCTTCCATCCATGTGGAAATGATGTTAGTTGTTTTCTTTCCAACACCTGAATTTTAACGCATCTTTTCTATGGGGCAGGCATGGGAGGGGGTGAGCTCATTATGGAATTGGAAGCCTAACTAGCAAAACTAAACTGTTCAAAGGACATTTGAAGCTGTTTCAGGCTACTGATAGCTCTCATCATTTAGAAGTTATTGCCATATATAAAATTAATGATATTGTCAGAGCCAAACAGTAACTCCTCTCCCTGTTAAAGGCAAGGAAGAAAGAGAAAGGTAGTGCATTTGCGCCTCTTCACACTAGTGTGGTGCTCAAACTGAGCAGTACTTTTAATAGGACTGAGAATCTGATGTTCTGTATTTATAATAAAGCTAGTGTATCATTCACTTTCTAATTTTGCCATCAGTTTTTTCTCATAATTAATGCTTAAATAAAGAAAAAAAGTTGGATGGGCAGAGAATCATCAGTAATGTGACAGTTTGCTCTGGCGTGTGTACTAGGCTCCCATCATAATATAAGATTACACTAAATAATAATAGTAATAATTTGTGGTGTTTAAGTTCAGGTGAAACAGAGTAATATGACACTGTACCCCAAACTGGATAAAGAACATTTTAACTCTAGCTCTATCAACAGCCTCAGTTTTGTCTGTGGGCTATATATGAGGTTAAATTTAGATTTAGCCTCATGTGTTTTTGTTTTCTCTGTTAGGAAAATTTTATTTATTGAAAGTTTGAAGTCCCACAAGTATCAAAGCATTCCAGGTATCCAGATATACATTTCTCAATTTCCTTTCTCTCACTTAAGTATAAGTTGGTTGTTTCCTCCTTCTTAGTACTGCAGGAAGTTCTTGTCAAGCAGCAAGGACCATGATGTTTGTAGATTTTATCTTCCTCATCCCAGAATCCTAATTGGAATGTCTAACAAACTGTTACTTTAATTTATTTTTTATTCCTTTCAAGATATCATACACTTATTATTTCTTCCATTCCTTCTGGTTTGAAATACACACACACACACACACACACACACACACACACACACACATGTGCTTGTCTGGTGGTTCAGTGGTTAAAAAAAAAAAAAAAAAAACCTGCCTGCCAATGCATGAGACACAGGTTTCATCCCTGAGTCAGGAAGACCCCCTGGAGAAGGAAATGGCAACCCACAGCCCTATTCTTGCCTGGGAAATGCTATGGAGAGAGGAGCCTTGTTGTCCATAGTTCACAGGGTCACAAAAGAATTAGACATGACTTAAGGACTAAATTACAATAGCAACATTGTATGTGTGTGTTTTGAGATTATTTTAGTACTTCATTTTTAATTTATATTTAATTGAAGGATGCAATCTCAAAAATGACAGAATGATCTCTGTTTGTTTCCAAGGCAAATCATTCAATATCATGGTAATCCAAGCCTATGCCCCAACTAGTAACAATGAAGAAGCTGAAGTTGAAAGATTCTATGGAGACCTACAAGACCTTTCAGAACTAACACCCAAAAAAGATGTCCTTTTCATTATAGGGGACTGGAATGCAAAAGTAGGAGGTCAAGAAATACCTGGAGTAACAGGCAAATTTGGCCTTGGAATATGGGATGAAGCAGGACAAAGGCTAATAGAATTTTGCCAATAGAATGCACTGGTCATAGCAAACACCCTCTTCCAACAACACAAGAGAAGACTCTACACATGGACATTACCGAATGGTCAACATTGAAATCAGATTGATTATTTTCTTTGCAGCCAAAGGTGGAGAAGGTCTATACAGTCAGCAAAAACAAGACTAGGAGCTGACTGTGGCTCAGATCATGAACTCCTTATTGCCAAATTCAGACTTAAATTGAAGAAAGTGGGAAAACCACTAGACCATTCAGGTATGACCTAAATCAAATCCCTTATGATTATACAGTGGAAGTGAGAAATAGATTTACGGGACTAGATCTGATAGAGTGCCTGATGAACTAGGGATGGAGGTTTGTGACATTGTAGAGGACCAATGGAAAAGAAATGCAAAAAAGCAAAATGGCTGTCTGAGGAGGCCTTATAAATAGCTGTGAAAAGAAGAGAAGTGAAAAGCAAAGAAGAAAAGGAAAGACATAAGCATCTGAATGCAGAGTTCCAAAGAATAGCAAGGGGAGATAAGAAAGCTTTCCTCAGCGATCAATGCAAAGAAATAGATGGAAACAACAGAATGGGAAAGACTAGAGATCTCTTGAAGAAAATTAGAGATACCAAGGGAACATTTCACACAAAGATGGGCTCAATAAAGGACAGAAATGGTACGGACCTAACAGAAGCAGAAGATATTAAGAAGAGGTGGCAAGAATACACAGAAGAACTGTACAAAAAAGATCTTCATGACCCGGATAATCACGATGGTGTGATCACTCACCTAGAGCCAGACATCCTGGAATGTGAAGTCAAGCCTTAGAAACATCACTACAAACAAAGCTAGTGGAGGTGATGGAATTCCAGTTGAGCTGTTTCAAATCCTGAAAGATGATGCTGTCAAAGTGCTGCACTCAATATGCCAGCAAATTTGGAAAACTCAGCAGTGGCCACAGGACTGGAAAAGGTCAGTTTTCATTCCAATCCCAAAGAAAGGCAATGCCAAAGAATGCTCAAACTACCTCACAATTGCATTCATCTCACATGCTAGCAAAATAATACTCAAATTCTCCAAGCCAGGCTTCAGCAATATGTGAACTGTGAACTTCCAGATATTAAAGCTGGTTTTAGAAAAGGCAGAGGAACCAGAGATCAAATGGCCAACATCTGCTAGATCATGGAAAAAGCAAGAGAGCTCCTGAAAAACATCTATTTCTGCTTTATTGACTATGCCAAAGCCTTTGACTGTGTGGATCACAATAAACTGTGGAAAATTCTGAAAGAGATGGGAATATCAGACTACTTGAACTGCCTCTTGAGAAATCTGTATTCATGTCAGGAAGCAACAGTTAGAATTGGACATGGAACAACAGACTATTTGCAAATCGGGAAAGGAGTATGTCAAGGCTGTATATTGTCACCCTTATATACAGAGTACATGTTATATGCAGAGTACATCATGTGCAATGCTTTGCTGGATAAAACACAAGCTAGAATCAAGATTGCTGGGAGAAATGTCAATAACTTCAGATATGCAGATGGCAGCACCCTTATGGCAGAAAGTGAAGAAGAACTAAAAAGCCTCTTGATGAAAGTGAAAGAGAGTGAAAAAGTTGGCTTAAAGCTCAACATTCAGTAAACTAAGATCATGGTATCTGGTCCCATCACTTCATGGAAAATAGATGGAGAAACAGTGTTAACAGTGGCAAACTTAATTTTTGGTCCCTAAATCACTGCAGATGATGACTGCAGCCATGAAATTAAAAGATACTTACTCCATGGAAGAAAAGTTATGATCAACTTAGACAGCATATTAAAAAGCAGAGACATTACTTTGCCAACAAAGGTCTGTCCAGTCAAGGCTATTGTTTGTCCAGTAGTAATCTATGGATGTGAGTAGTAATGTTAGACTGTAAAGAAAGCTGGGGGCTGAAGAACTGATGCTTTTGAACTGTGGTGTTGGAGAAGGCTCTTGAGAGTCCCTTGGACTTCAAGCAGATCCAACTAGCCCATCCTAAAGGAAATCAGTCCTGAATATTCATTGGAAGGACAGATGTTGAAGCTGAAACTCAAATACTTTGGTCACCTATGTGAATAACTGACTCATTTGAAAAGACTCTGATGCTGGGAGGGATTGAAGACAGGAGGAGAAGGGGATGACAGAGGATGAGAAGGCTGGATGGCATCACAAACTCAATGGACGTGTGTTTAAGTAAACTCCGGGAGCTGGTGATGGACAGGGAGGCCTGGCGTGCTGTAATCCAGTAGTTCGCAAAGATCAGACACGACTGAGTGACTGAACTGAGCTGAAATGAAGTGTAATTTCTTTCCTTTTTTATCTAGAATAATTTAGCTTTGGGCCTGTAAATATTCAGTTCTAGCATCTTTTTCACCTGGTAATTAATGGAATTTAAAAACTGATTCTCTACATTTCCAACACTTAGATTTTATTTAGAATCATGGGGAGCCTGAAATGAAATACTGTTGCTCTTTACAAGAATACTCAAATATCCATCATACAGAGGTCCATTTAAAATTTTCAACCTAATCAAATGTGATCATTTTAAAGAAAATCAGAATAAATTAAATATACCTTTTAAATATATAAAAGAAATATACCTTTTTTAACACTAGTTCTTTATGGCTTGAGTTGATTTATTTTTTCAAAATAGAATTTTTGTTCATCATTTTTATTTGGGAAGCCAAATAAAAAATCCTGTCAAAATGTCCATAATTTTACATGGCTGCTAAGTCTGCTACTGCTAAGTCGCTTCAGTCATGTCTGACTCTGTGTGACCCCATAGACAGCAGCCCACCAGGCTTCCCCATCCCTGGGATTCTCCAGGCAGGAACACTGGAGTGGGTTGCCATTTCCTTCTGCAATGCATGAAAGTGAAAAGTGAAAGAGAAGTCGCTCAGTCATGTCTGACACTCAGCCACCCCATGGACTGCAGCCTTCCATTGGGATGATATAAAATTCAAAATTTGGATTTTATGAAAACTTTCTTATATCTGTTATATAATAGAGATATATTTTCATTAAAATATTGTTATTTAAAAATTTTGGGAAGCTAAGAGTAAGCTTTTAGAATCCATATCTAATTTTGGCTAGTGATGTACTTTTTTGAAAGAATGCCTGTGCGTGTGTGAGTGTGTGCATATAAACATAAATGTATGTATATATGGATATATTAATATATACCATATAATAAACATTTAATTAAATTAAAATACAGTAATAGTTAACATTATATAAACATATACATGCCAAAAATTCTTCAAATTATCAATTAAATAAATTTTGTAAACAATAAATTCGAATTTACTTTTAAAAAGAAAGCACCCACTTTTATTTGTTGTAGTTTATGCAGATTTTCAGAATTTTAGAAAGTTTGTTATATTTTAGAAACTGAGCAGGAAATATATTCACAAAACTTTGATCATGTTGTAGTGTCAGAATATAAAAAAGTGCTCAAAAAAAGATCACAGTGATGTAGGTATGTCAGAGCATACCAATACGCAAAGGTGTAAAAATTGAGCAAGAAAACAAAGTAACACTGGACAATAATCCAAACTGTGAAATAAATATCCTTGAGTTCAGAGTGATATAAATAAATAGACGGAGGTAAATATGCAGGTCTCCCATGAAGAAGGACTTATGTAGGTATTGTCCTCATGAAGGTAGAGCAAAACTGTTCACATCATAAGTCTTGTTATACACAATCAGGTAATTCCAAAAAGTTCAGTGTAGAAAGAGGAAAGAAAGGAGTAACATTATAGTGGAAAAAATTGACAAATACTATCTCACTATCAAGGTGAGCATCAACATTGACAAGTCATGTTGATAGTATGTACCCTTGATATGATGTGATGAGAAAGACTCTTTGCCACTGTGGTCATCCTTTGACAGATTATAATTTCAATATAACCTTGATAAAAATGCGTGACTAATCCCAGTTGTCTATAATTTCATAACACTTGTGACCAATAATTCTCAAAATTGTCAAGGTCATCAAAAACATGGAAAGTATGAGAAAATGTCTATAGGCATGTAGACTAGATACAATGCATCCTGGATAATATCTTGGAACAACAACAAAAAAGACATTATTTAAAAATTAATGAAATCTGAATAAGATACAAGATTTAGTTAAAATAATGTGTCACTACTGTTTCATTGACTTTATTCAGTATCACAGTAATCCAAATATATGCTCCAACCACTAATGCTGAAGAAGCTGAAAAATTCTATGATGACCTATAAGAACCTCTAGAACTAAACCAAAAAAGATGTATTTTTCATCATAAGGGACTGGAAGGTAAAAGTAGGAAGTGAAGCAATATTTGGAGTAACAGACAATTAGAGTACAAAAGGAAGCAGGGTAAAGACTCACAGAATTTTGCCAAGAGAATGCACTGGTCACCACAAACACTCTCTCCCAACAACACAAGAGATGACTCTACACATCGACATCACCAGATGGTCAGTACCAAAAGCAAATTGATTATATTCTATGCAGCTGAAGATGGAGAAGCTCCATACAGTCAGCAAAATAATACTGGGAGCTGACTATGGCTCAGATCAGGAGCTCCTTGTTGCCAAATTCAGACTTAAATTTAAGAAAGTAGGGAAAACCACTAGGCCATTCAGGTATGACCTAAATCAAATCCCTTACGTTTATGTGATGGAAGTGACAAATAGATTCAAGGGATTAGATCTATAGACAGAGTGCCTAAAGAACTATTGATGGAGGTTTGAACATTGTACAGGAAGCAGTGATCAAAACAATCCCCAAGAGAAAGAAATGTAAAAAGGCAGAATGGTTGTCTGAAGAGACCTACAAATAGCTGAGAAAAGAAGAGAAGTGAAAGACCAAGGAGAAAAGGAAAGCTATACCCATCTGAATGCAGAGTTCCAAAGTAAAGCAAGGAGAGATAGAAAGCCTTCCTCAGTGATCAGTGCAAAGAAATAGAGAAAAACAATAGAATGGGAAAGACTAGAGGTCTCTTCAAGAAAATTAGCAATACCAAGGGAACATTTCATGCAAAAATGGGCACAATTAATGACAGAAACAGAATGGATCTAACAGAAGCAGATGATATTAAGAAGAGATGGCAAGAATCCACAGAAGAACTATTTTTAAAAAAAAAGAGAGAGAGAGATCTTAATGACCCAGATGACCATGATGGTGTGATCACTCACCTAGAATCAGACTTCTTGGAGTGCAAAGTCAAGTGGGCCCTAGAAGCATCACTATGAACAAAGCTAGTAGAGATGCTAGAATTACAGCTGAACTTTTTAAAATCCTAAAAGATGATGCTATGAAAGTGCTGCACTCAATATGCCAGCAAATGTGGAAAATGCAGCAGTGGCCACAGGACTGGAAAAGGTCAGTTTTCATCCCAACACCAAAGAAGGGCAATACCAAAAAAATGTTCAAACGAGTGCACAATTGCACTCTTTTCACATGCTAGCAATATCATGCTCAAAATCCTTCAAGCTAGGCTTTAACAACATGTGAACCATGAAATTCCAGATGTTCAAGACGGATTTAGAAAAGGCAGAGGAAACTGAGATAAAATTGGCCACATCCATTGGATCACAGAAAAATCAAGAAAATTCCAGAAAAACATCATCAACTTCTGTTTCATTGACTATACTAAAGCCTTTGACTCTGTGGATCATAACAAACTGTGGAAAATTCTTCAAGAGACAGGAACCAGACCACCTCACCTTCCTCCTGAGAAATTTGTATGCAGGTCAAGAAGCATCAGTTAAAACTGAACATGGAACAATGGACTGGTTCCAAATTGCAAAAGGAGTAGCCAAGGCTCTGTATGGTCACCCTGCTTATTTAATTTATATGCAGAGTACATCATGTGAAATACCAGGATGGATGAAGCACAAGATGGAATCAAGATTGACCAAAGAAGATATCTCAGTGACCTTAGATATGCAGATGACACCACCCTTATGGCTGATAGTGAAGCAGAACTGAAGAGCCTCTTAATGAAAGTGAAAGAGGGGAGTAGAAAAAGTTTACTTAAAGCTCAACATTCAAAAAATGAAGATCATGGCATCCAGTCCCATCCTTCATGGCAAATAGATTGGGAAACAATGGAAACAGGGACAGACTTTATTTTCTTGGGCTCCAAAATCACCGCAGATGGTGACTGCAGCCAAAAATTTAAAAGATGCTTGCTCCTGGAATGAAAAGCTCTGACAAACCTAGACAGCATATTAAAAAGCAGAGACATTACTTTGCCAACAAAGGTCTGTTCAGTCAAAACTATGGTTTTCCCAGTAGTGGTGTATGATTGTGAGAGTTGGACCATAAAAAAGTTGAGCACCAAAGAGTTAATGCTTTTGAACTGTGGTGTTGGAGAAGACTCTTGGGAGTCCCTTAGATTGCAGTGAGATCCAACCAGCCAATCCTAAAGGAAATCAGTCCTGAATATTCATTGGAAGGACTGATGCTGAAGCTTCAATACTCTTGCCTTCTGATGTGAAGAACTGTCTCATTGGAAAAGACCCTGATGCTGGGAAAGACTGAAGGCAAGAGGAGAAGGGGACAACAGAGGATGAGATGGTTGGATAGCATCACCGACTCAATGGACATGAGTTTAAGCAAGCTCTGGAAATTGGTGATGGACAGGGAAGGCAGGTGTGCTGTAGTACACAGGTTCTCAAAGAGTCAGACACTACTGAGTGACTGAACTGAATTATGAAAAATATACCATGGTAATATATAAGATGTTAATAATAGGAGATGCTAGGGGTGGCATACATGAGAATATTCTGTACTATCTTTATAATTTTTCTCAAATTTTAAATATTATATCTAAACAATCCTCCAAGTATTACAATTAGAGGAGAAAAAGTATCAGTTACACAGTACTCATGACTCATTAACAAAGAACACAAATAATTTAGAAACAATTTTATAATTTCCCTCATGAGGTTATTACCCTCCCATCTAATATCAAAAATAGTTGTCTTAGTTGTGTGTTTTGACTGAGGTAGGATAAAACATTGGCCTATGAAATAGGAGCAGAACAAACTTACACTGCCAATTTATACTGAGTCACTCAAAAAAAAAAGTTTTATTAGTCTATTTTGTCTCCAAGCTATATTATTTCTGCTTTAAAAAAGGCACTGTATTCATCTGGACATTATTAGAGATAGGACAACATTTACTTTTGATCTGGTAGAATCTTGTTGAATATGATATTAAAGAATTATATTAAAAGGCAAATTGATATTCTCAAGATTTTTGCTTGTCTAAGTAGCCCAAAATGAATGGAACAAAACATTTCCACAGTGGTCCACTTCAAATGTATCATTCTGCACTTTTAAAGATCTAAAGTATAAACATGGTAGGAAGTGTGTCTACTATTTTGATCCAACACACAGTTAACCAGAGTTCATTGTGGTGGTTCAACAGCAGTATTTGCAGAGCTCTGCCCTTTTTTTTTTTTTTTTAATCATCTTATAAACTTATTTCTAGCCTGTGACAATTTTCTCTCCCACAATGACTACAAATTCTTTTTACTTTGCTTTTAGCATCTCCAAAACATGTTTCTTTGATTATTTTGTTTTTGAGTTTGTTTGGAGTGTTTTCCTTAAATTACAGATATTCACGTGTATTTTTTGCAATGCAGTTTTCAGAAAATACTCACTGGGAAACTTAAGAAGTGCTTACTCCCACTCACTGTGCAGCTATGTGCTGCAGGCCAAACATAATTAAAATTATTGCAGTCCTCTGAATCCTAGACTCTTTTTCTAACAAATTAGCATTAAAATGCCAGAAAAAAATTAGCCAAGCTGACACTGCTAGATAAAAACCATTGGTAAGCTTTCTTTATTTCTGCCTTTACAAGAACCTTTCAATTCTTAACTCCTAACAATTTGTCAAGGTCTTTACAGAAACGTTGAGAGATTAGATTGGACCACAGAATTTGGATGTTTTTGTTTCATTTTTCTTTCTTTCTTTCTCTCTCTCTCTTTTTTTTTTTTTTCCTGGCTAATTTATGCACTTATACTTGTAAACCAGAACCTCAGTATCTTCTTGTCCTCTTCATAACACAAATAATTTCTGATTTTGTAATCTCACTCTCTTTTTAATTTGATGGATTCTTTATTTCTTTTTTGCTATTTTACTATGATGGTGCATTCACTTATTTAATCATTCAGTATAGTTTTATTAGGGCTTCCCCAGCAGGGAAGCCCTAATAAAACTTGAACTTTTATTAAGTTCAGACTATAGGGCAAGTGTACTATGAAACGCGAATAGTATAAAAATAATAGAGAAAATACAATCTTGCATGGCAGGGAGTTCACAGTGAAATGTGTCAGATAAGAACAAAGTAGATAATTGAGATAACTAATTGAAAATTAAGTCATATTCTTGCAGTTCTTTGTGTCTTTCCCCTATTCTATTAATAGATTTTTGACACCTCAAAGCTTTCCCTTACCTTACAATTACAGATATCATCTGGTTCAAAGAATTATCACTAGTAAAATTGGAACACTCAGATAAGTGGAGATTTTCATGAAATTATGAGTTCTAAGTAATCCACTAATTTTCATTTCAAAAATCAGAGCTACTAATATTGTTTACCTGGAACCTCAATAGCACTTTCTGAACTGTGCTTTGGAATCAGGGTACATTTTCTCAAGGAATACTTCAGTGTACATTTTCTCAAGGAATACTTCAGTCCTGTTCACCACTGGGTCTCCTTCTAACCAGGCACCTTTGACCATTCTGCCAGCAATAACAGATTGCATTGACAAATACATTGCCTTTGGAGTCAGATGAATCTGGGTTTTCAATTAATACCTAACTTCATCATAAAGACAGACCTTGGATAAAGAAAATTATTAACATTTCCTGACCTTCTGTGGAATCTCTTAGTTTAGAACAGAGATTCTAAATCAGCTGTCATTTTACATCCCAAAGACATTTGGTAGTATCTAGGGACATTTTTGATTGTCACAGACAGCTGAAGGGTTTTTACTGATGTCAAGTACATAGGGGCCAGATATGCTGCTTAACATTCTACAGTGAACAGGATAGCCCCATCAATGAAGAATTATTTGGCTCCAATGTCAATAAGGCCTGTGAAAAAACTTCACGTTCATTCACAAGAGTTGCCATAACAAAATAGCACAAGCTACTGCCTTGAACAGCAGAAATTTATTTTCTCACAGTTCTGAAGAATGAAAGTCCCAGATCATGGTGACAGAAGGTTTGGGTTCTTTTGAGACTTCTCCACTTTCTTGCAGATGGTCACCCTGTTGCTGTGTCCTCAAATGGTCCTTCCTCTGAGTGAATGCATCCCTGGTGTCTCCTCCCCTTCTTATGAGAACATCAGTTATATTGGATGAGGGCCCTACCATAATGGCCTTATTTTAACTTAAGCCTTTTCTCCAAATATAGTTATATTCTGAGGTTCTGGGAGCTGGAACTTCAATACATGAATTTTAAAGGAGCACCCTTTAGCTCATAATGCCATGTTTAAAACCCTAACTAGTCCATACTCAACCTTCAGTTAACTATCTCAGTAAAAGGCAACTCCCTCCTTTTAGTTATTCAAGCTTTGGGGTTATCCTTTTGATTTTTATCTCATGCATTTTCTCTTTCTGGTTACCTTTTGAATGTATATCCGAAGTCTGAGCACAGTTTTTCACTGTTACCATCCTCATCTGAGCCACCGTATCACTTAGCTATTGTTAGTAAATAACCAACACTATAACTTCATTTGCATACATAAGCATACATACAACAATAAACATTTATTCTTATAAAGCTGCTGGTTCCTTGGTGACATTCTGCTCTAGGCTGTGATGACTGGACATTGATGAACAAGTTGGGCTTAGCTCAGTGGGTCAACACCCTGTATCCCTCATCTTTCTCTTAAGACCTGGGCTCCAACTGAGGCATGTTGTTTTAATGGAAATTGTAGGTGCAGTAAAGAGCAAAGGGAAGCATACTACTACTACTAAGTCGCTTCAGTCGTGTCTGACTCTGTGCGACCCCATAGACGGCAGCCCACCAGGTTCCCCCGTCCCTGGGATTCTCCAGGCAAGAATACAGGAGTGGGTTGCCATTTCCTTCTCCAATGCATGAAAGTGAAAAGTCAAAGTGAAGTCGATCAGTCATCTCCGACTCTCAGTGACCCCATGGACTGTAGCCCACCAGGCTCCTCCATCCATGGGATTTTCCAGGCAAGAGTACTGGAGTTCGGTGCCATTGCCTTCTCCAAGGGAAGCATAATAAGATCTCTTAAGTCTTAGAATCAGAATTGGCTAAACCCTACTTCAGGAGGTGGTAAAATACTCTCTACTCGTAAAGATGTTGCAGCAGCAAGAGTTTAATATGGGGAGGAATTAAATATTCTAACCAAATATTAGATCTGTCAATGTAAGTGGAAGGAGAGTCATGCCTCTGGTATTACTGACCGAACTAATTACGGAAGAATTAATACTGGTAACTTCAGGGTAACTTAACCGACACTGAAAAAATCTATATTACTAGCAGGCAGGATGGTGTAATAATTTTTGGTTATCTCTTAGCCACAGACTTTTCCTAGTACCTAAAAAAGTCTCAGTTCAGTTCAGTTCAGTCTCTCAGTCGTGTCTGACTCTTTGTGACCCCATGAATTGCAGCACACCAAGCCTCCCTGTCCAACACCAACTCCTAGAGTTCACTCAAACTCACGTCCATCGAGTCCGTGATGCCATCCAGCCATCTCATCCTCAGTCGTCCCCTTCTCCATCTGCCCCCAATCCCTCGCAGCATCAGAGTGTTTTCCAATGAGTCAACTCTTCTCATGAGGTGGCCAAAGTACTGGAGTTTCACCGTTAGCATCATTCCCTCCAAAGAAATCCCAGGGCTGATCTCCTTCAGAATGGACTGGTTGGATCTCCTTTCAGTCCAAGGGACTCTCAAGAGTCTTCTCCAACACCACAGTTCAAAAGCATCAATTCTTTGGTGCTCAACTTTCTTCACAGTCCAAGTCTCACATCCATACATGACCACTGGAAAAACCATAGCCTTGACTAGATGGACCTTTGTTGGCAAAGTAATGTCTGTGGTTTTCAATATGCTGTCTAGGTTGGTCATAACTTTCCTTCCAAGGAGTAAGTGTCTTTTAATTTCATGGCTGCAATCCCCATCTGCAGTGATTTTGGAGCCCCCCAAAATAGTCTGACACTGTTTCCACTCTTTCCCCATCTATTTCCCATGAAGTGATGGGACTAGATGTCATGATCTTTGTTTTCTGAATGTTGAGCTTTAAGCCAAGTTTTTCACTCTCCTCTTTCACTTTCATCAAAAGGCTTTTTAGTGTAGGATCAGCTAAAACTCCCTGAGATGAAATGTGTGATACAGAGAAGTAAGATATCTTGTTTTATAAGTGGAAAAAAAATGTGTTTTCTTCAGGAAGCTTCTCAGAATTTTTTTATTTTGTTGTGTTCTCCTAATAAATTTGTAGAAAAAATAAAGCTTATAAATATTATGTATAATATATGTTTATATTTAATATTTTAATAATACACATATTTATATAATCTTCGCTTAATTTATTCACTAGAAAATACTATGAGTAGCTATAAATGAAAGATTTTGATTTTCCAAGATTTTTAAAAATGTTATCTTGTTGCCCTGTATTGTCAAATGTTATTAATGCCTGATAGTTTTTATTTCTATATCCTTGCCTTTTGAATTTTAGAGACTTATTTTAAACTTCAAATTTCAAACGCTTATGCTTCTATTGGTTCACACTCATTCTAGGAATATTTCTGGACATTTAAATAGCAACTCCCTTCTGAAAGAAGCAAAGGGTTGTTTACTATTGTTTTGATTCAAATGGCATGTATATTTCGGAGAACATACTGCTGACAGTGTTCATTTTCAACTCATTATCAGCTTTACACAGCCCAGCATGTCAGAGTCAAATGACTATTTTATAAAGATGTGGCTCTTTTCTTAAGAAGAAATGATCATTGTAAATTCTGACAATGTAAAAGATGCCATAATCACTTTATCCTCAGTGCAACATTAATAGAGTATGTTTAATAAATCAGGTTTATTGCTCATTATAAACCTGTGATGTTGGGTTGCATTATATTTGCAGTACTATCTGTATGGTACAGTTTTACCCCTTGATGTCTGCTAGTTGCAAAGACATAAATAAAGGTTAGGTAAAAACAGAATTTGGAACATATGCCAGTTGCTTTAAAATTGTAAATTTATGGTCATTAAATCAGCAGTTTTGGGATATGTTATGCTTTGGCAAGGTTTACAAAATATAAACCTTATATGTGATAAACTGTAATTATAGGTTGTTTTAGAGAGAGGGTTTGCATTAGAAAGGTGCAGTATTACTCTGTTATAGTCATTATAAAAATGATTTCAATATAAATATTTTACTGAGTGAGGCATGACTCCAGAAGCCTCCAAAATGTCTTCTCTAAATCATAAGTGAGATATCCTAGAGAGGGTTGCAATAAAGATGGCTTGAATCCACTTGCAGTCAGAATCAGGTTAGAATAGCTTCTTAAGCATTAATCTGTTCTGTCTGCACTGGAGGAAATATCACCTCCTATTGCAGTACTCTCCTTCTCCCTCAGGCTTAGAAATGCTTAGCATCCCTGGGACCTGTTGTTATTCCAACCTCTCCAAAGTCCCACTTAGAAACTTGGTGTTTTGTTCGGTGGGGAGAGGAGTTTTAAAAATTTACTCATTTCACTGAAATGGGTGAGAGGTTGGAAAACAGATACCCTCCCTCTTTCTACTCTAAATTAAAGAAAATGACAAATACAGACAACCCACATATGTGATCACACACACACACCCACAGATCAAGGGAGAAAAGGATTCTTTTGTGTCAAGTGGTGCCAGCCAGGAAATGTTTGATGGGGATGAATGTTGCTAATTCATTCTTTGTAACCTCAACCCTTTATTCCATGACTCATATTATATTTATTTGGCACCATCCAGTGTCAGGCACATGGCACATGAATCTGGCTGAGTACCTGTAATTTTAAAAGTCAGCTCGTGTTAGATACTTGTCACAGAAACAGTAGGTGATGCCTACATCTAAACTTCCTGTCAGATGATATTGCACTGCAGAGACAGCACTGATGTGAAATGGAAGGAGACTGGATTCATGCCTCCAGTGGAATGATCAGATCACCAGTGAAAGACTTGCAACACCAAAATATACCCTCCAAACTCTCTTCTGCAGGCTTGATTTAAGCAGTCAGTAGTGAAATATTGACATTCACTGCTATATGCTTTCTGGACTTATTCTGTTTTCTGGTACAGGAAACAGTCTCAGGTTCCCTTGGCTACTGAGTCTATCAAAAGAAGATCCCTGATAAATGAGTCATACATTTGGAAGGACCTGATTAGAGGAAAGTGAGAGGCAGATTGGAAGAACAATGGTGAAGATCCAACACCCTCTATATGCCAGGTAACTTCCTCTATTTTTTATATACTCTATTATTTAACAATCATCTCAAAACTATGACATTTGTATTATTTACTATAGTTAACTAAATTTACAATGTTAGCTCCCTGGGGAATGAGGCCAAATTTCTGACTTCCTTAGGGTCAAGCTATGTCCTTCAAATGTCACATAATTTTCTAGGTTGACTTGATTTTAAGTCATGTCTTTTAAATTTAAGTCTAAGTCTAGTAAGTTTGGTCAGATTTTAATAACAAGGCTATTAGGAAAAGCAAATTCACAAATTATTAATGCATGATAGTTATGGGAAAGTTCCATGAAAAATATTTGCCCCCCCCCCCAAAAAAAAGAAAGAAACAGAGAGCTTTACATTTTGGTCAGAGCCTGAAGTTCCTTAGGCAGCTTAGTCAGCTCCTATACCGCTAATAAAAGTCAGAAGTGGAGTAATTTGGTTTTGAGGAAAATCAGTAGCTTGAGTATATATATATATTTTTTCAATTTGTTACATTAAATCAATTAGCAAGAATAAAAAAGGAATAAACAGAAACCTCAACTAAATGGAGTGTGGAGACTGGAATAGGGAGTTTTCACCCCGCTCTAATGATGACAAATCCCCACAAGAAGAAGAAAGACTCCTCTTTTCCCAGCAAGTACCATGTACTGTTTGTTTACTATAGGCCCCCTGACTTCCCTTCTACAAAAGCATTCTTTTCTCTTATGGTTGCAGATCCCAAATTTCAATTCTCTGCTGCTCCAAATAAACCCATTTTTGCAGGGGCAATAACTGGCAGTCTGTTTGTTTCAGGTAAGTATAGATAAATAATGTGATGCATGATGGACATAGCCTGACCCTAGGAAAGTCAGAACTATGGTCCTTTGCCCAAGGGAGTTAAATTTATAGTTTTAATTAACTATAGTAAATAATACCTACTACTGTGGGCAGGAATCCCTCAGAAGAAATGGAGTAGCCATCATGGTCAACAAACGTCTGAAATGCAGTACTTGCATGCAATCTCAAAAGAGACAGAATGATCTCTGTTCGTTTCCAAGGCAAACCATTCAATATCACAGTAATCCAAGTCTATGCCCCAACCAGGAATGCTGAAGAAGCTGAAGTGGAACAGTTCTATGAAGACCTATAAGACCTTTAGAACTAACACCCAAAAAAGATGTCCTTTTCATTATAGGGGACTGGAATGCAAAAGAAGGAAGTCAAGGAACACCTTGGGTAATAGGCAAATTTTGCCTTGGAATATGGAATGAAGCAGGACAAAGGCTAATAGGATTTTGCCAAGAGAATGCACTGGTCATAGCAAACACCCTCTTCCAACAACACAAGAGAAGACTCTACACACGGACATCACCAGATGGTCAACACTGAAATCAGATTGACTATTATCTTTGCAGCCAAAGACAGAGAAATTCTATACAGTCAGCAAAAACAAGACCAGGAGCTGACTGTGGCTCAGATCATGAACTTGTTATTGCCAAATTCAGACTTAAATTGAGGAAAGTGGGGACAACCACTAGACCATTCAAGTATGATCTAAATCAAATCCCTTATGATTATACAATGGAAGTGAGAAATAGATTTAAGGGACTAGATCTGAGATAGAGTGCCTGATGAACTAGGGATGGAGGTT
Source organism: Ovis aries (assembly GCF_016772045.2). Classification (NCBI taxonomy): domain Eukaryota; kingdom Metazoa; phylum Chordata; class Mammalia; order Artiodactyla; family Bovidae; genus Ovis; species Ovis aries. The sequence continues at coordinate 63,207,449 of NC_056062.1, read as the reverse complement.
CCTGACATTGTATAGGAGACATGGATCAAGACCATCCCCATGGAAAAGAAATGCAAAAAAGCAAAATGGCTGTCTGAGGAAGCCTTATAAATAGCTGTGAAAGAAGAGAAGGAAAAAGCAAAGGAGAAAAGGAAAGATACAAGCATCTGAATTCAGAGTTCCAAAGAAGAGCAAGGATAGATAAGAAAGCCTTCCTCAGTGATTAATCCAAAGAAATAGAGGAAAACAACAGAATAGGAAAGACTAGAGATCTCTTCAAGAAAATTAGAGATACCAAAGGAACATTTCATGCAAAGATGGGCTTGATAAAGGACAGAAATGGTATGGACCTAATAGAAGCAAAAGATATTAAGAAGAGGTGACAAGAATACACAGAAGAACTGTACAAAAAAGATCTTCAAGAACAAGAAAATCATGATGGTGTGATCACTCACCTAGAGACAGACATCCCGGAATGTGAAGTCAAGTGGGCCTTAGAAAGCATCACTATGAACAAAGCTAGTGGAGGTGATGGCATTCCAGTTGAGCTCTTTCAAATCCTGGAAGATGATGCTGTGAAAGTGTTGAACTCAATATGCCAGGAAATTTGGAAAACTCAGCAGTGGTCACAGAACTGGAAAAGGTCAGTTTTCATTCCAATCCCAAAGAAAGGCAATGCCAAAGAATGCTCAAACTATCACACAATTGCACTCATCTCACATGCTAGTAAAGTAATGCTCAAAATTCTCCAAGCCAGGCTTCAGCAATACGTGAACCATGAAATTCCTGATGTTCAAGCTGGTTTTAGAAAAAGCAGAAGAACCAGAGATCAAATTGCCAATATGCGCTGGATCATGGAAAAAGCAAGAGAGTTCCAGAAAAGCATCTATTTCTGCTTTATTGACTATACCAAAGCCTTTGACTGTGTGGATCACAATAAACTGTGGAAAATTCTGAAAGAGATAGGAATACCAGACCACCTGACCTGACTCTTGAGAAACCTATATACAGGTCAGGAAGCAACAGATAGAACTGGACATGGAACAACAGACTGTTTCCAAATAGGAAAAGGAGTACGTCAAGGCTGTATATTGTCACCCTGCTCATTTAACTTCTATGCAGAGTACATCATGAGAAATGCTGGACTGGTAGAAGCACAGCTAGTATCAAGATTGCTGGGAGAATATCAATAACCTCAGATATGCAGATGACACCACCCTTATGGCAGAAAGTGAAGAGGAGCTAAAAAGCCTCTTGATGAAAGTGAAAGAGAGTGAAAAAGTTGGCTTAAAGCTCAACTGTCAGAAAACAAAGATCATGGCATCTGTTCCCATCACTTCATGGGAAATAGATGGGGAAAGAGTGGAAAGAGTGTCAGACTTTATTTTTGGGGGCTCCCAAATCACTGCAAATTTGGATTGCAGCCATGAAATTAAAAGGCACTTACTCCTTGGAAGGAAAGTTATGACCAACCTAGATAGCATATTCAAAAGTAGACACATTACTGTGCCAACAAAGGTCCATCTAGTCAAGGCTATGGTTTTTCCAGTGGTCATGTATGGATGTGAGATTTGGATGATAAAGAAAGCTGATCACCGAAGAATTGATGCTTTTGAATTGTGGTGTTGGAGAAGACTCTTGAGAGTCCCTTGGACTGCAAGGAGATCCAACCAGTCCATTCTAAAGGAGATCAGTCCTGGGATTTCTTTGGAAGGAATGATGCTAAAGCTGAAACTCCAATACTTTGGCCACCTCATGCGAAGAGTTGACTCATTGGAAAAGACCCTGATGCTGGGAGGGCTTGGGGGCAGGAAGATAAGGGGATGACAGAGTATGACATGGCTGGATGGCATCACTGACTCAATGGATGTGAATCTGAGTGAACTCTGGGAGCTGGTGATGGACAGGGAAGCCTGGCATGCTGCGATTCATGGGGTTGCAAAGAGTCAGACACGACTGAGCAACTGAACTGAATTGAACTGAACTGAAAGTCTCAACCCTTTAATGATAAAGACTATTTTAAGAGCATTCTCTCTCGCTTTTAACATTTTAGCCAAGATTGATTCAGTTCTTCAAATAGACTGTGCACTTTCTATGCAATGGTTTTGAAATTACATTTCCTAGAGCCTAGAGTATCATTAATCTGTCCAATACTTCTGTTATATAGGGATTTTATGCAATTTTATTTGTTTAAATTACACATATGCAAATGAAAGGTAAAGTCAGTGAATATAAGGATCTTGTCAGTTTTGTATTATAGGATAAATAAGAGAATGATTGCTCAGTGAATGAATAAATACAATAAAACTCTTCTTCACTTGGTATTATAGACTGCAAAGTGATAGAAATGTGTTTAGATCCTAAGAGCTTACTTCAAAGATATTACATTTTTGTATCATTAAAATGCGTTCTCATTTTTTTCTAAAGGAGAGAGACTCTAGAAATTAAGAAAATTCTGTAGTACACTCAGCAAAGGTTAATGCTCTGTGTGTCCCCAAAGCAAAGACCTTAAGGTTATCTCCCAAAAGCTACACAAATGGCCTTCATTACCTTGGTAGATTTTCCAGAGTCCTGGATCTTGCCCTCTGGCATAGAAAATGATTTTGTCAGCACGGAGAGAGCAAATCCATCTCTCGTAAGTGGATTTACATTAAACAAGCATATAAGGATGATGCCAATACATTAATTTACAATGAGATATATGTGTCACAGATGCTGGAATGTTTAAGCCTGCATAAATAGTTCATTTGCTCCCTTTAAATGGTCCAATATGGAAGTTTAGCTTGGTTAGCACAGATTCAAGGGTGAAAGCAGTTAGTATTAATGAAGTTATTTTTTATACTGTAGAGGTGTTTAGGATCCCATCTGATGGCAGATCTATTAAATCAGTACACGCTCCTATCAGACCATGACAGAATGAGAGTGAAAGTGTAAGCTGCTCAATCATGTCTGACTCTTTGTGACCCAGGGACTGTAGCCTGCCTGGGGTCCTCTGTCCAGGGATTCTCCAGGAGCCGGTTGCCATTTCCTACTCCAGGAGATCTTTCTGACCCAGGGATCAAACCATAGTCTCCCACAAAGAGCCAGCAGACATTTACCAAATGGGCATTGCTAATATTTGTTCTATGAATTTCCTCTCCTGTGCTTATTTGAACAATAAGCACAGTATGTATACTCTTTATATAAATACATATAAATTCTATATACTCTTTATATAAATTTATATATACTCCACTAACATTTAATGTCCTTTTAGGCCTACTAGCTATTTTGTCCCTTTAACACTGTTTGTATAACTTTGATTTAATCAATGAGATTTTTGTTGTTGTTTTTGCCGTCTAATGCTTATCTTACATCGTTCCTAAATCCTTCAGGAAAGACTATCTGGAAAATACACACTTCTGTTGAAAACTTTAATTTTCATACAGTTCTTAAGATTACTTAATATTTGTGAATATATTAAAATTAGCTTTTAGAATATTTTAAGGATTCATATTCTGAGAAGATAGTTTACCAAGACTCACCAACATTACTATTCCAATTTTATTTTAAAAATCTATGAAATACCTAAATTGACAGATATTTTATAATGAATAATGTTATAATTTACTAATAATCTATGGCCTGCATATAAAAATTGCCATCTACATTTCTAGACTCTGTTTACAAAGTGAAAAAATATAAGGTCTATTTTCATGAAATTTCCATTCTGTTGGGAGAAACAAAATAAACATAAATAAACAGGATAAAATGTCATAAAAAATATATTTGGTTGAGAATGGTCGCATGAAAGCTATTTTAGATGCTCAGTTAGTAAAGGATTCTTTTCAGAGGTAATGCTTCAGACAAAATAGAGATGTGAGGGTAACAGCCCTGTAACCATCAGGGCTCAGAAAAAAAAAAAAAAATCCCCAAATGTAACAAACCTGGAAGGTGTTAGAAACTCAGAAGGATTCATGAGCAAAAGAAATAATTCTAAGAGAGAAAAGAAGAACAATATGCAGAAAACAAATTCTGTCAGACCTTGCATGTCAAGGTATAGATTTTGGCTTTTAATCTCTGTGTCATAAGAAGTCACTGGAAGCCTTTAAAATGAAGAGTTCAGTGATCTGAATTATATTTGTAAAAGATGGCCTCATCTGCTGTCCGGAGAATAGATTATAGGAAAGCAAGAGCTAAATCCATGAGTCCTATTAGCTTACTGCGGCCATGTGGCTGACAGGAAATGAGGGTGAGAGTTGCACTGGCAGTGCTAGAAAAGCGGCAAGAAGTGGTCAAGTCTGAAATGTCTTTAGGAGCTAAAATGGATAGGCCACTGATTAGCTTGCCCTGGAGCCTGAGAGAAAGCCCAGGGATAGGAGTAGTTTGTGGATGATGTCATTAGAGCATCACTGTCCTTTATGTCCACAAGACACGAAGTGGAGTCCAGTCTGACTTCTGAGGGATGGAACAATCTAAGTGGCTACAGTCTAGCATTACTTCTGTTCATGCCTGGATGCTCAGATGCACAGTCATGTCTGACTCTGTGACCCATGGACTGTAGCCCACCAGACTCCTCTGTTCTTGGAATTTTCCAAGTAGAATACTGGAATGATTTACCATTTCCTACTCCAGGGGATCTTCCTGACCCAGGGATCAAACTTGGGTCTCCTGTGTCTCCTGTACAGGCAGATGGTTTCTTTACCACTGCCCCACCTGGGAAGCTCTTCTGTTCATATGCCTCAGATTAAGATAATCATTGTTCCCTCCAGTACTTTGTACTTTAGTACTTCTATTTCTTTCCAATGCACTTCCCTCTGCCTAGAAGGATCTTTTCATCTCTGCCTCTCAAAGCTCTGATTCAGTCTCTAAAAATTCAAACAAGTGCTAACTCTTATCAAAACTTTTCTGAACCCTATAATTGGTATCTTTCACTTTAGCATATCCAAGAACTTGATTTATAACAGCTCAAATTATTAGTACAATGCTTTGCAGTTATTTGAACAATCATCTCTTCTATTATCTGCTCAAGACCATGAGAATTGCTTTGCATTTTTATACTTTATATTTTTTACATTATAATAGCCATTCTTTATATATAGCAGATATTCAGAAAAAGTAGGATAAGTGAAACAAAAGTCCATAATCAGTTCAAAGTTAGTCCCACTATTTTGACAAAAGCTAAAATTTTATACTTGCTTAATAATGCACTGTAATTCATTTTTAATAATAAGACCAAATGCAAAGAAATTTTTGTTTTTAATTCATGTAACTGAAGAAGTTGTCGCAGGAATTGATCTCTCATCAGAAGCAGCCCACACTCAATTAAAATTAAATAGGAGGAACAGGACAACCACAATCGGTTAAGAAAGCATGGCCTTCATACCTGAATTGGAAACTACTCTGAAAGTTCTTTTCAGCTCCAGAAATTTCTGTGTGGTTGGTGATTTCCAAATTAACCACTGCTCAATTTCTATCTGGGCCATCCTGTTTCTCATTGTCTCTTACTATGAGTATTTTATTAAATATTCTAATAAATATTCTGCACACGAATCTTTGCCCCAGAATCTATTCAACAGGGAGCATGACCTCAAAAACAAATAAATCTTAAGTAAAATGAAAGAAGCAAAATCTTTTAGGCAAAATAGTTATCATAAAATTAAAACATGCAATTCATAAATTTTACATTTATGAGCATTAAAATCAGTCCTCTCAGTCCAAATGACTTTAGAGCAATGTTTTGGTCAACTTTTTGTGATTTTTGTAGGTTTTTAAAAATTGTATATACATAGTTGGTTTTTATCCTGCTGAATTAGAAATTTTAGCTCATATTTATATGATGTTATGAACAGTAGCAAGCAGGCATATATGGATATTGATATTCTAGTAAAATATAAATTAAAATTTAGTTATTTTTTAAGAAGCTAAGTAACAAACAAATCATCAAACCTGGAAAAGTAGATGTTGCAGATAGTAGCAGGGAAAAATTACTGATTTAAGCTTCAGTTGCATTTTCTTTTTGAGCTTGTGCAACCACATGCCATTAGTTTTTCTCTGTAGTGAATGATAAGAAAACTCAAATGCTGGGAAATTGTCAAGCTCTTGAGACATTTCATGAAATACTTGATTGTGTGCTTTAAATTAAATGAACTTTCAGTCATGAAGTAAAGTATTGAAGCTATTTAGGATCCTGAATCTTTTGTTAAGATGCAACACTTGAGTAAGACACTTTAAAATATAAAAATAGACTTGACTCTCACTAGTATCACAGAATGATTTTTTTCTTCTCATTCCTCTTATCAAAATTTTGTGTAAGTACATTTTCACTCAACAGAGGACAGACTGAATATTGATAAAGCAGAGTCTTGAATTCCCTGCCCCTCTCTTTTTCCTTATGAACCGGAGAAAATGTGCTTCAGTCTCACTGTTTTAATGATATATTTTTCACTAGATCCTTCAAAGTAGTCCCTTACCCTCTATTCTTTTATAATAAAGTGGTCTTTGCATTAGCTTTCAGGAAAATTCCTTATCATCTCTAGTAAATCTTTATAATAAAAAGGGATACATAGTGATGTCGTAAGCTCTTTAGTGAACTAGTCAAACTGAAGTGAATAACAACATCCCCTGATGCGTGTGCATATTTAATTACTGTGACAATTATTATTTAGAGGGGACTTCTAAAACTATGAGCTTCCCTGGTGACTCAGACGGTAAAAACCTGGCTGCAATGCAGGAGACTGGGGTTCAACCCCTGGGTTGGGAAGATCCACTAGTGAAGAGAATGGCTATCCACTCCAGTATTCTTGACTGGAGAATTCCAGAGAGGATCCTGGTGGGCTATAGTCCATGAAGTCACAAAGAACTGGATATAACTGAGCTAACACTTTCACTTTCACTATTCATATATACTTACATATTTATGTTATAATAACTATCTAAATAAATTATATGGGTCTGTAAGGTATATTTATAAATACTTGTTGTTCAGTCACTAAATCATGCCTGACTCTTTGTGACCCCATGAACTGCAGCAGGCTAGGTTTCCCTGTCTTCACTGTCTCCCAGAGTTTGCTCAAACTCATGTCCATTGAATCAGTGATGACATCCAACCATCTTATGCTTGGTGGCCCCTTCTCCTCTTGCCCTCAATCTTTCCCAACAAAAATTATATATATATATATATATATAAAATAATGTTTTAATCTTTATATCTTATATATATTAGGCACAATGATTTCTAAACCTATGTATTTATTATTGGTGGAAATGTAAAAACAGTGTCTTTCAGCAAAATAACTTGAAAGTAATTTTTAAGCTCTAAATATATTTATTCTATTTAAAAAGGATTTTTATTGAAAATTTTAATCAAAGAAGATTTAAGACATGGAAGGATTTATGAACAAGTATTGAGTTAATAATATCAAAAGTAATTATCCTCCAAATAAAATAAATAAATTTTAAAAATAAAGAAAATCAACTCACTAGAAAACCAAAAATGTTAAAATGGATTTAAATAAGATATGGCAATGTGATAAAATATTCAACCATTAACTATGGTACAGCAGTAAATTATAACATGAAAGTTTCATAAAATATGAAGACCAAGATAAAAATTTTTCATAGTTGTATGCAATCTAACTGAAATGGATATATGTATGTTTGTGTATGTGTGTATATCTGGGTTTGTGTTTAGTTGCTTTTTTTTTCCTTCTGCTGTTATATAGCATTTTATGATGAATATAGCTTACATCAGTTATGTAAAATGGTAACACTAAAAGTTCTTTTTTATCAAGAGAAATACTTCTGGTTTCAGAAGCTGGCACATTGAAAATTATGGGAATATTTTTGAAAACTGGGTAGTGTATAATATGGGAATAGAATAGAACAGAATAGGAGCAAGAAACGTTCTTCAAAAAGATGCACAAAGAGCAGTGATATGGACAGAGTTAGACTAAGAGCATTATTGATAGTGCATGTTATTTTTTGATTGTTGTTTTCTAAAGGCATACACACACACACACAAATACATATATATGTATATGTGTAACAAAAGTATTCAAAAGCCTTGTAATTTTGATGTGATTTATTTTGTATTTAAGCTTAAGTTAGCCAAATTATTTTCAGATTAGAGAAGTTATCACTTGAACAATACAACTAAAGTGTAAAGAAGTAGTGAACAAGTGTATGTATAAATGCATGTGTGTGAGTATATGCTCATATATGCGCACATATATGTTGTGGTTGTGTGGAGGTATATAGGTATACTTTGTTTCAAGGAATTGTCTTACACCATTGTGGGGGCTGGGAGTTTCAGTCCATAGGCAGAATGTCTACTTTTATTTATTGTAGCTACACTGGGTCTTCACCACTGCACAAGACCTTTCTCTAGCTGTGGCAAGCAGTGGTTATTCTTCAGTTGTGATGCGTGGGCTTCCCATTGTGGCAACTTCTCTTGTTGTGAAGCACAGACTCTAAGGTGTGTGGGCTTCAGTAGTTGCCACATGGGGGTTTATTTGTCCTGAGGTATGTGAAATCTTCTGGGTTCAGGGATTGAATCTGTGTCCCACTAATTTATAGGCATGTTTTCCACCAGTGGATCACCAGGAAAGTCCTATAATGTCTTCTTTTCTTAATAGGAAAATCTTGGTTCTGTTTTTAAAGCCTTTCAACTGTCTGATCAGATCCACCCAGATTATGGAGGACTTGAAGTCAATTGACTGTAGATATTAATCAGTTTTGCAAAATATCTTCATAGCAGCAACTAAATTAGTATTTGATTAAATGACTGTAGATTAAAATCCAGCCAACTGACATCTAAATCTGACAATCACAAGCACTGTAACATGAAATAGTGCATTTGAAAAGCAAGAATAGTAGGAAATGCTAATGGTGTCCTCCCTTTCTTGATAGAGATACATAACCAAAACATTTTGCGTACATGCAAAGAGGTGGAAAATTCACATATCAAGGCTGCAATTGGAGAATCTGTATTTTCCGAAACCATAACTTCAAAATATCAATTTTTAAATGATCATATTTAGTTTGTTTCCTGGCATAAAAGTTATTATGCTTGGAAGAAAAAGACAAAAAAGCTGGAGTCAGATGAAAAGTACATTTTTTTTAAGCTCTATTATTAAAAAAAGGTCATGAATTCAACTGTGGTTAGATGAAGCAAGTCAAAATGGTTTTGATTGTTTTTAAATTGAAGAAAACCTATGAAATGCTTTATTTTATCAACTCAAGCTCAAAATCTTAAAAGACCAATCATGACTTCCCTGGTGATGCAGTGGATAAGAGTAGAAGACATGAGTTTCATCCCTGGTCTGTGAAGAATCCCATGTGCACAGAGCAGCTGAGCCTGTGGGCCACAGCTACTGAGTCCACACACCACAACTACTGAAGCTTCCATAGCCTAGAACCGGTGCTCGGCAGTAAGAGAAGACACTGCAGTTTAAAACCTGCACGTGGCAACTAGAGAGAGCCAGTGCAAAGCAATGAAGACCCAGTGCAGTCAAAAATAATTAAATTTTTAAAAGCATTTATTATTCCAAATCTGAGAATACAGCAGTAAATTTCTGATGGATTTAATATATTTTTATTTTGGTTAAATATATCTTTAATATATATTTAAATAACTGTATTCTCTTCTTAATAACTAGTAATTTGAACTTAGCTGAATTGATTTGGGAGGTAAGTCTTCATGGTTTTCTTTCATTTGGGTTCTATATAGTTCTTTTGAGCATATATGACATATGTAAATTTATGCAATTAAAACTACTACTTATTCATCTTAAGAAAATTATAGACTAAAATACATAAGAAGTGGTTATTTTAATATGGTTATTGCTGCTAGGGAAGATATATCCCTGAGATCTCTATACTCTGTACATATGTCTCATTTTATGAAATCTCAGAGGTGCCATAACATGAAACACTAGCATGAAGGCAATTCATTGCTTTTAACTATTTTGGTAGCCATACCTTGAAAATATACATAATGCTGTTTTTTGTGTGTGGTGGGTTTAAGAGTGAACTCTGTGTGTGTGTTTCTGTTTCTGCGTCTGTTAGCCGCTCAGTCTTGTCCAACTCTTTGTAACCCCATACACTGTAGCCCACCAGGCTCCTCTCTCCATGGGATTCTCCAGGCAGAGACACTGGAGTTGGTAGCTATTCCCTTCTCCAGCGAATCTTCCTGACCCAGGAGTCAAACCTGGGTCTCCTGCACTAGCAGACAGATTATTTACCATCTGAGCCACTAAGGAAGCCCTAAGCGTGAACTACATATTACAAATCTGCAATGAGATGTTCACCTATAGGCGCAAACAAATATTCATTTATGTTCCAGGATTCAAAATTTAAACCTTAAAAGCATCATCTGGCAATTTCTGAAGTACACTGAAAAAGCTTGGGGGCAAGTAGACACACTCACATGAGTGTTGTTATTTGTATAAAATATTTACTCCTTGGGTGAGAGGGAAGACAAACCTTATACATTACTCAAAATAATTAAGTTTTAAAATATAATCAATTTTGTAATTTTATTTCCTCAGACTATATAAGACATCAGGTCAAATAAATGTGAAAAATAATGAGTAGGCTCTGTTAACTGCTATTCTGCAAAGGAGATAGCAGCTCTGAAGTGAAATGTAGATGCAGTCGGGTAACTAATTAGACAGCCATCTGGCGCCATTTAGATCAGGGCAAGAAGGCCTCCACCTCTTAATAGTCCTTTAAGGCATCATTCTCTTACTGCAGTGTGCTAATTAATAGTCATGTGAAGGCCTTGAGTTAGAAGAGAAATGTTAAATTATGCTCTGCATACTCTGATTAAGATGATTAGCAAAATAGATTATAGGGAGATGTCAAGCAAAATCATTAATGTCTCCAAAAATGTCAATAATTATAACAGTGAGACCTGGAATGCAAAAAATGCTTTGAAAAAAACTATTTTCATCAGAAATATCACCACCATCTCCATCTCTTCCATCCCACTTCTTTATTTGTCTTGAAAACTTCAAGAACTTAGGAAATGTCATGTCCTATCAAACTATTATCAGGGAGAATTGTGGAAGACGCATGATTTTTCTTTTCTTTTTTTTTTTGCCTAGCATTGCAGATGAGTGACCAAGGAAAGGGAAAAATGACTGAAAATGTCCTTTATGTCTTAAACTCACTCTGGGATTTTGGCACACTCCACCAAAAGATTTATGTATTATATTTATTGTGTGAGTCCTTCCTTCCTTATCAAACACATGATTGCCCAGCAATTCCCAGTTATCTCATGAATTGTGCTATTTTCTACATTTATCTGTCAATCACTGCTTCGTTACTGATGTTTCCAGCTTCTCTGCCTTCTGCTGTAATAGATTCCATAAGCAGGAAAGGCAAGGTAATTTTTTGTTTAAAGAAGTGTTTTTAAAAATGTTGGAGGACTATCAGGAAGTAAAACATGTATTTTTAAAACACAAGAAAATTGTTCAGGCAATTACACATGCAATTATTCAATAGAAAACTCTAAAATGTCTAAAATATCCAGTTACTGTAAAACAAACTGTGCTTCTCTCTATAAGATATGGACAAACTTTTCCTGTTCCTCAAAGTCCTTTTGAGACTATTTATCTATGGCACTTGCCTGACAGGCAGTTCTTTTGCTGGGCTGTATGACTAACTTCTACATCCTCCCCTGGGGATTATACAGACAGAACATTATTATCAGGTTGGATTTAGTTGCTTTAAAATGACTTGTGACCAGTAAAGTGTAGAGGTGGTCACTCCATAGGCTCTCAATCTTTGGAGGTTATTTTTAAAACAAATCCTTTAAAACTGCTATAGAACAAACTCTTTTATTTAGAATGATGGGGGAAAGAAAAACAACAAGGATAATCTTTCTGATAAACTAAAGGAATATGACCTATTCTAAAACTGTGGATAATGCAAGTAATTCTATTAGAGAAAAAGCTTTACTCTATGAAATAGTCTTGAATGTATTCATTCACTACATCTGAAGAACACAAGATTCAATCTCTAAAACATGTATTAGATATAAGGTAAGAGTTACAAGGTTTTCACCTAATACCCTTAATTCTTAAAAGTATGTCATTAAGTTCATTTGTCTCTGGTACATATTTTCTTTGAAAATAGAAAAAATTAACTAAATACCTATATAACTAACATAAGCAATTAACTATTCTATCACCAAGATCTAAATGTTTTTGTATTTGTAAAATATAATATTTTAAATCAAATTATAATCATTTTAAAAAGCTAGTATACCACTTCTAATGATTAATATGAGATATTTCTTTTATCTTAATCTATTTATTAAGAACTATTGGGAAAAATTAAATCCCTCCATTTTATAAATTGACCTATTTTAATAAAATGTACTTTTACTATTTTTTTGGTAAAAATTTATTGCCACTTATGTGTTAATACAGAATAGATTTAGAATTCTTAACTCAAGATACACTGACTCATTTTAAGATATATAATAACTTCTGAGAAGATGACCCAAAGTTTCAATTGTATTATTTGTATTTTGAAACATATTGAGAGTCCCTGCCATATAGGCCATCCATGATCCAGTCATTCTCAGTCACATGTACAATACCCTTACATAAAAAAAAAAATAATAAGTTCCAATAGAATTATCTATTCCAAGATTCCTAGAACAAAAACACAATTCAGTCTGACTTATTTCTATTTTTGTTGGCATCTTTTGATGAGTACTTTTACACTTTGCTGGTAAATAATAGTAAGTAGTAAAAGGCTTCATGAGCTGAATTGTGCGCACCCACCCCCCATCCAGAATTCATATTTTGACATCCCAGTTGTCAGTGACTCAGAACTTTTTAAAGATGATTAAGGTAAGATGAGATCATGTGAGTGGGTCTAATTCAATATGAATGGTGTCCTTAGAAGAAGAAATTAGGACACATACATGTACAGAGGGAAGACTAAGTAAAGACCGGAAGGAGAGTGGCCATCCAGAAACTAAGGAAAAAGGTTTCTTAGAAGAAACAAACCCTGCTGACACCTTGATCTACAACTTCTAGCCTCCAGACTTTCTGTTGTGATGGCATTCCTACAGAAAGAATGCAGTCCACATTTATGAAATACTATCTTCTAATATGTGCTCTAGAGAATAATCAGTCATTAACCAAACAGTACATTTTGCCCACCCACTAAATGTCAACCGCTGTGCCAAAGAATAATTATCCTCCCATTGGTAGTTTTCCCACTCAGGGATATATATGGGTCTTGATGATGCCATGTCTCCACACCTTTTACGTGTCTCTAAGTAGTTCCTTCTTTATATTTTTCATTGTAGAAGAATTTTTTTGCAAGTCTTACATTCTCATCTATAGTTAACTTATCTTACCATATGTAAAATAGACAGCCAATGGGAAATTTGCTCTGTGACTTAGGGAACTCAAACCCGGGCTGGCTCTGAAACAACCTGGAGGGATGGTATGGGGAGAGAGTTGGGAGGGAGGTTCAAGAAATAGGGGACATATGTATTCCTATGGCTGATTCATGTTGATATTTGGCAAAAACTGACAGAATTCTGTGAACCATGAACTACCTGATGTTCAAGCTGGTTTTAGAAAAGGCAGAGGAACCAGAGATCAAATGGCCAACATCTGCTGGATCATCGAAAAAGCAAGAGAGTCCCAGAAAAACATTGATTTCTGCTTTATTGACTAGGCCAAAGCCTTTGACTGTGGGGATCACAATAAACTGTGGAAAATTCTGAAAGAGATGGGAATACCAGACCACCTGATCTGCCTCTTGAGAAACCTATATGCAGGTCAGGAAGCAACAGTTAGAACTGGACATGGAACAACAAATTGGTTCCAAATAGGAAAAGGAGTACACCAAGGCTGTATATTGTCACCCTGCTTATTTAACTTGTATGCAGAGTACATCATGAGAAATGTTGGGCTGGAAAAAGCACAAGCTGGAATCAAGATTGCCAGGAGAAATAATAACATCAGACATGCAGATGACACCACCCTTATGGCAGAAAACAGAGAACTAAACAGCCTCTTGATGAAAGTGAAAGAGGAGAGTGAAAAAGTTAGCTTAAAGTTCAATATTCAGAAAACTAAGATCATGAGTGGTCACATCACTTCATGTCAAATAGACGGGGAAAGAGTGGCAGATTTTATTTTTTGTGGCTCCAAAATCACTGCAGATGGTGACTGCAGCCGTGAAATAAAAAGACACTTACTCCTTGGAAGAAAGATTATGACCAACCTAGACAGCATATTATAAAGCAGAGACATTACTTTACCAACAAAGGTCCATTTAGTCAAGGCTATGGTTTTTCCTGTGGTCATGTATGGATGTGAGAGTTGAATGATAAAGAAAACTGAGTGCCGAAGAATTGATGCTTTTGAACTGTGGTGTTGGAGAAGACTCTTGAGGGTCCCTTGGACTGCAAGGAGATCCAACCAGTTCATCGTAAAGGAAATCAGTCCTGAATATTCATTGGAAGGACTGATGTTGAAGCTGAAACTCCAATATTGTGGCCACCTCATGCAAAGAGCTGACTCATTTGAAAAGTCTCTGATGCTGGGAAAGATTGAAGGCGAGAGAAGAAGGGGATGACTGAAGATGAGATTGTTGGATGGCATCATCGACTCAATGGGCATGAGTTTGAGTAAATTCTGGGAGTTGGTGATGGGCAGGGAAGCCTGGCATGCTGCAGTCCATGGGGTTGCAGAGTCAGACTGAACTGAACTGAACTAAAGACAGTTGAGGCTTCAGTGTGTCCATGGGTGGCGATGAGCTCAGGGTCTTCTTACTCTACTATCTTGGCCACTCTCTTCTGATTTATTCTTAATGCTTAGAAAGAGTGGGCATAGGACGCTTTCCACCTTCATTACTCCTTGTCCAAGACAACACAGCCTAGAGCTAACAGATATCTTTCTCAGCTTGTGATTCCTCTTACAGCTCCAATTTTTCATCCGAAAACTGAGTGCCTTGAACTTGACATGATATTAAGCATATTATTAAAATAAATAATTCCATATTTGATTTGTTCTTTTTGGAAATGTAAATGTTGAGTAAAACTGCCTATCTAGTCATGGTATTTTAGAAAAAATGCATAACATTATTTTTTCACAAATTAAGAAAAAGTAAAATGTAATAAAACAATTGAAATTAAAAGTCTGTTAATCAGGGAGGGAGGGTTGAGGGGGTGCATATTAATGTGTATACCTATGGCTGATTCATATTGCTGTATGGCAGATCACTAAAATATTATAAATTAATTACCCTTCAATCCTAAATAAAATAAAATTTTAAAATCTATTAAGTGAAAAAGTTATTAGTTTTAAAGGATTTCTTTAAATTTACTGGGAAAATTGTTTGGCATTTTTGTATTGGTTCATTTTTGTACTAAATAGGTGTTCCCTTAAAGAAACTCCAATTATCCAGTTATAAATAAGAATGTCTTTCTTATGTGAATTCATACCTCTCTCACCTAATTTATAATTTCCCATATTTATAACTTTTATTTTAAAATTGTCCACCTTTTTTTTAAAATTTGTTCAAGTCCTTTGGTCAAATTCCAATATTAAATTAATTGTTTGCCTAACATAATTTTCTGTGACATAACTTTCTATTGCTGTTGTGGTGTTTGTTTTGTTTCTGTTTGTTGGTTTGAATGAATATTTTGCTTTTACTGGCTTTTAGGTGTTAGTGATTTCTTTATAAAAATACTCAAATTGTCTATATCTTTGGACTGCTGTGATATGTGACAATATCTTGATTTTGCCTTTTACTTGAACAAACATTCAACTGGGTATAATTCCTGAGTGCATTATTCTTTCAAAGTCCAACTGATATTGTTCCATTTTTTTCCAGGTTTGGCTGCTCCCTTGAAGAAATCAGAGTCAGCTTGATAATTCCCTTCTTTCACTGGTAAGTTTCATGTAGAAAAATGTTTCATTACTCTTTGGTATTCAGTAATTTATAAAAATGTGTTGCTCAGGATATTTTTATTTCTATATCTGTTATAATATTATACATTTATTATATAGTCAATCAGCTCAGTTTAGTTCAGTTGCTCAGTCATGTCTGACTCTTTGACCCCATGGACTGCAGCATGCCAGGCCTCCCTGTCCATCATCATTCCCAGCATTTACTCAAACTCATGTATTGAGTCGGTGATGCCATCCAACCATCTCATCCTTTGTCGTCACTGTCTCCTCCTGCCTTCAATCTTGCCCAGCATCAGAGTATTTTCCAAAGAGTCAGTTCCTCCCATCAGGTGGCCACAGTATTGGAGTTTCAGCTTAAGCATCGGTTCCGCCAATGAATATTCAGGACTGATTTCCTTTAGGATGGACTGTATATGTTTATAAATGTATATTTTTATAGATTGTTGTTAACACATAGGAAACAATGGAAGTAGCTTATGTTCGTACATCTTGCACTAAATAAATGTCAGCAAAATAAAACTTGTTTATGTTAGAAAACAACTTGGGAACTAACCTTGGAAGGAAAGTACCTCAGTTCTGTAACTTATAATATATTTTTCATCCTTGTAGATCTACTCCATCCCACATCTTGCTCCAGGATCCGAATTCACATCCCTGAGAGTTACTTGAAACCTGATCTCTCGAATATGATTTGGCTTAAGAAGCCTATGAAAATTTCTCACACACAGATAGGAAAATATCTAGGCAACTGATTTTTTGTCACTAAAGGCAAGGATAGTAATTAATCTTATATAGTAACGTATTTTTCTATGTCTTGATAGGTGAAAGTGATATGGAATTTAAAAGATAAATTGAGAAATTAAATATTGAAAAACTGAAGAAAGCCCATTGAAGTAATTTCAAACTAAGAAGCCTTTGAAATTAATTTAGCTTTATATCTGTATAAAATTATACATGTCTTAATCTCAAAATTACTGAGCATTAAATATATAATTTCTGTTTTTATTTAATGATATTTGAGCATAATTTCTATGTTTAAAAATAATTATTATTCCCAATATTCTTCTATGATATTGCAAGAGAAAAGCGTAATTGTAGATATAATTTGAAGTCATTTTAAAACAAAGAATGCTGTAGTTTGCTTCATGATCTCCCTGAATTAAAATCTAATAAAATAGAACTAATATTATCTTTCAAACACTTCCAGATACATTTCCTTTTGTCTTTTATATTAGAGCTATTATGTGAATTGATTGCTTTATTTTAAACTTTAACTGAAGAGTTAAAATCTAGTTTGAAATAATTCCAAAAAAATGTGCTTTAAAGATATAATTTCATTGATTCTGGGATAGATAGAGGCATCATTATTAAAATAATAAATGAAAGAATAAGAGATTTTGATATGAACAAAGAAACTGAAATATTCATTAGAGGCCTGAAAGAACTAATGCTCTTTCCTAAGTGGCTAAAGTATTATTGAATATGAGAATAGATGTTGTGTAGAGACGAAGTTAGTCAGTTGGCAAAAAATAAAATAACAAAGCATCCAAATTGGGCAAGTTTTAAAAATAATTTACAGTCCTAGGAGAGATTATTCACATTAAAGTAGTGACTGTTTCTTCTTGTTTTCAGATAATGATATAAAAAAATGTTTTTAATAATAGAATATGGGCTTAAGGTGAAATGTTCAGTGCAATTCATCTTTCTACTAAAATTGATATATTCTAATGCTCCAACTTTACCACATTGATCAAATACCAAACCTGACATGTAACATTTAAACCTTTAGCACCAATTTACTTAAGTAATTTATTTGTTAACATCTGAAATATATTTATTTTGAATTCAAAGGATCACTTTGCAACATAAGCACTTTTATAATTTCTGCTTAGGCAAAATTTGAGAAAGAGCAAATTTATGTAGCCTAAGAGGAGTGTGTGTCTGTAAGAAGGTCACACATCAAGTTATATATTGCTTCACTATTTAGTTCAAAGGGAATTTTCAGAAGGTTAAGGATATGCACAATACTAATGAGGAGAGGGGCGGGGGAATGAAGTACAAATGATCAGATATGTGGAAAAGTAAATTAGTCAATTCCTAAAGGGAATGAGCTCCTTCACTTTGTGTTTCTAAGCTGTGCTTGAATCACCATCTGTCGGATATTGTGAATAGAATCCCTAACTGAATGGTTAGTCCTGTTCAGTGGGCAAAAGCCCCATCTCTTTTAAGAAATTTTATAGACTTATGAACAGACTTTATTTCTTAGAGCAATTTCAAGTTTTTAGAGATACTGAATACAAAGTAGAGAGAGGTCTTATATACAATTTTTCCCATCCTCTTCAGTTTTCCCTGTTATTGATGACTTGCATAGGTTCGGTACTTTTCTTACAAATGATGAAATAGTATTAAGGTGTTATTTATAATTAATGTCAACAGTTTAGAACTCATTTGTTGTATTGTACAGTTGTATTAGTTTTATCATTCACCTAACATTTTAGTAGCATATAAAATTTCATTACCCTAAAAGTTTCCTATGCTATACCTGTCCATCCGCTCTTCTGCCCCAGTCCCAACTCCTGGTAATCACTACTCTTCTCATTCTTTCTAGAGTTTTGCCAAAACATCCCTTTTATGATTCAATGCTATTTACTCTTATATTTAACTACTAGTGAGATAATATGTATTTAATAACTTTAAGTAATAAAACAAATGTGGAAGTGAAACCTATGTTTTCTGCATAAGAGCCTGTCCACAGTCTGAAAAATTTTGAGAAGGATTCAGCTCTATAGTATATAGGGCAGAAATTATGAAATAAAAATGTCCATATTTGGAAAGTTTTGAGATATCCAGATTTGAGGGTAAAGAGAGATTTCTTATAATTCCATTAAATTCTTATGACATGTAGCACGTACCTACCCAAATAAAAGTAACCCTTATTATATCTTTCAGCATTGCACAGCTACTCAAGACACTACAATATTTATCAAAAGATATTTTATTTTTAAAAGTTTAAGGTATTCTTTAATTGAAATGTTAAAAACAAAGAAATGTCACACTGAGAATGACTAAACCCGCAATACTAAGTGGGCTTCCCTGGTAGCTCAGACAGTAAAGAATCTGCCTGCAACGCAGGAGATGGGGATTTGATCCATGGGTCAGGAAGATCCCCTGGAGAAGGGAATAGCTACCCACTCCAGTATTCTTGCCTGGAGAATGGAAACTATGCATTTACTTATTATGTCACCTTAAACATAACTATGTACAATGAATTATTTTCATAAATAATGGATTTCTGATATATTTTTGCATTTCTACCCTCAATAGGATAATGTTAAACAACTTCAAAATAGATGATAACTAAAAGAAGTATTACTGCATTGGTTATGGCTAGATTCCACTACTTAGATTTTCCAAACTCAGATTCTTTTCTGCATTTGCAATGCAGTTCTTTTACTTATCTCGAGCTGAGACAAAGTGTTTTCTCCTTGTACCACATTCTTAATTATCAGAATATACATCATTTAGCTTCCCTGGTGGCTCAGGTGGTAAAGAATCTGCCTGGAATGTGGGAGGCCTGGGTTTGATCCCCAGGCTGGGAAGATCCCCTGGAGAAGGGAATGGCTACCCACTCCTGGATTCTGGCCTGGAGTATTCCATGGACTGTACAGTCCATGGGATCGCAAGAGTCAGACATGCCCGAGTCACTCTCACTTTTACATTATTTAAAGCAGTGGACACGCATCTGGAGATGGGAATTTGTATTGACTCTATGGGTCATCATGGCATGGCCCCCATGGAGATGATTTGAATTT
This sequence comes from Ovis aries, assembly GCF_016772045.2. Lineage (NCBI taxonomy): Eukaryota > Metazoa > Chordata > Mammalia > Artiodactyla > Bovidae > Ovis > Ovis aries. The sequence continues at coordinate 63,187,729 of NC_056062.1, read as the reverse complement.
TCCACCTCTTAAATGTTTCTAAAACCACATTGTGCTCAGTTGCTCAGCTGTGTTCAACTCTTTGAGACCCCATGCACTGTAGCCCACCAGACTTCTTGGTCCATGGGTTGCTGGAGTGGGTTGCTATTCCCTTCTCCAGGGGGTATCCCAGCCCCGGGATAGAACCTGCATCGCTTGTGTCTCCTCCTCTGGCAGGTAAATTCTTTACCACTGAGCAACCAGGAAAATCCAAAAGCCACACTGAGCATCTGGCAACTGTTTATTCCAGCTTCTCATCATATACATTCTAGAAATCACAGGTAATTTCAGCATTTCTTAGGACCCTTGAATTGCTGAAGGAATTCCATCAATTACTGTTTTCTGTTTTGTTTTGTTTTTTAAGTTGAGACATATTTGATTTACAATGTTGTGATAGTTTCAGGTATGTAACGAAGCGATTCAGCTGTATATATACATATACATATATGTATTCATTTTCAGATTTTTCCCCTTATAGGTTATTACTGAATATTAAGTAGAGTTTCCTGAGCCGTTCGTTAGGTCATTGTTGGTTATCAATTTTATAAATAGGAGTGTGTTTATGTTCATCCTAAACTCCTAATTTACCCTTGCCCTCCATTTCCCCTTCAGTAACCATATTTGGCTTCTGTATCTATGAGGCTATTTCTGTTTTGTATGTAAATTCATTTGTATCAATTTTTTTGATTCCACATATGAGCAACCTCATATGTGTATATGTGTGTCGGGGGAGGCGGTGCTCAATCACGTCCTACTCTTACTCCATGGATATTAGCCCACCAGGCTCCTTTGTGCATGAAATGTTCCAGGCAGGAATACTGAAGTGGATTGCCATTCCCTATCCAGGGGACCTTCCTGAACAAGCCAGGATAAAACTCACGTCTCCTGCATCTCATGCATTGGCAGGCGGATAATTTACTACCACTAGTGAGCACACAGGCATACATAAACACACATATAGAGACATTTAGGTTAGTTCCATGTCTTGCTATTGTAAATGATGCTGCAATGAACATTGACATGCATATATCTTTTCAGATTATAGTGCTATATTTTTAGCTTTTTAAGGAATATCCATACTGTTTTTCATAATGGCTGCACCAGTTTACATTCCCACCCACAGTGTAAGAGTGTTCCTTTTTCTTCACACACTTTCCAGCATGTATTATTTGTAGAATTTTTGATGATAACATGCTGCAGTCTCATAAAACAAGCAAAATATTTTTCCTATTAGGATAATAAATAATTTCTTTAACTGTTTTCTATTTAATTAAAAAAATGTACTTTAAGGATTACTGATCTAAATTTGAGGTTTTAGTATAAAATGTTCTTCTTGTGTCATATGGTATTTTGTTAAACTTCTTTTGTTTCTATTCAGTTCAGTTCAGTTCAGTTCAGTTGCTCAGTAAGGTCCGACTCTTTGCAACCTCGTGAATCGCAGCACACCAGGCCTCCCTGTCCATCACCAACTCCTGGAGTCCACCCAAACTCATGTGCATCGAGTCGGTAATGCCATCCAGCCATCTCATTCTCGGTCGTCCCCTTCTCCTCCTGCCCCCAATCCCTCCCAGCATCAGCGTCTTTTCCAATGAGTCAAGACTTCGCATGAGGTGGCCAAAATATTGGAGTTTCAGCTTCAGCATCAGTCCTTCCAATAAACACTCAGGACTGATCTCCTTTAGGATGGACTGGTTGGATCTACTTGCAGTCCAAGGCACTCTCAAGAGTATTCTCCAACACCACAGTTCAAAAGCATCAATTCTTCGGTGCTCAACTTTCTTCACAGTCCAACTCTCACATCCATACATGATCACTGGAAAAACCATAGCCTTGATTAGATGGACCTTTGTTGGCAAAGTAATGTCTCTGCTTTTTAATATGCTATCTAAGTTGGTCATAACTTTCCTTCCAAAGAGTAAGCATCTTATAATTTCATGGCTGCAATCACCATCTGCAGTGATTTTGGAGCCCCCCAAAACAAAGTCTGACACTGTTTTCACTGTTTCCCTATCTATTTCCCATGAAGTGATGGGACCAGATGCCATGATCTTAGTTTTCTGAACATTGAGCTTTAAGCCAGATTTTTCACTCTCCTCTTCCAGTTTCATCAAGAGGCTTTTAGTTCCACTTCACTTTTTGCCATAACGGTGGTGTCATCTGCATATCTGAGGTTATTGAGATTTCTCCTGGCAATCTTGATTCCAGCTTGTGCTTCTTCCAGCCCAGCATTTTTCATGATGTACTCTGCATACAAGTTAAATAAGCAGGGTGACAATATACAGCCTTGACGTACTCCTTTTCCTATTTGGAACCAGTCTGTTGTTCCATGTCCAGTTCTAACTGTTGCTTCTGACCTGCATACGGGTTTCTCAAGAGGCAGGTCATGTGGTCTGGTATTCCCATCTCTTTCAGAATTTTCCACGGTTCATTGTGATCCACACAGTCAAAGGCTTTGGCATAGTCAATAAAGCAGAAATAGATGTTTTTCTGGGACTCTCTTGCTTTTTTGATGATCTAGTGGATGTTGGCAATTTGATCTCTGGTTCCTCTGCCTTTTCTAAAACCAGCTTGACGATTACATCATCATAAAAGTGTAGAATTATATTGTGTTTTAATGACTCAGATAGACATGTGGGTTATCTCCTTTGGTCCTACTCTATCCACTCTATGTAGGTTGAACCCTTCCTTCTTGCCTGAATAGTGTTGTCTATAGTTGTCAACCCAACATCAATGTTTAAATTTATCTAGTTTGATTCTGCTAACTTTAGATGAGGATATCTTTAATCTTGAGAATGTATCTTTCTGTTTGAAAGAAAATCAAGAGCATAAAGCATTTCAATCCCCACTTTCTCTCAGAAATGTTTTCTTAAGTTTGTGCTTTAATTATGGGAAATTTACTACTTATATTCAATATTTTATTATTAGTACCCTGCTGCCAGTTTTCCACTATATCCCATATTAATTCTATACCACATTTTATTAAGATATTCTGTTCTCCAGCTTGTTATCTCCAAAGTTCTAATAGCAAAGAGGATGCACGTAGCTATGACTACTTAAAAATGCAGCACCAATACTGGAAGAAGGACAGGTCTAAGATTTCCCCAGTGGGTTATAGAAAGTCCAGACTGACAAATGATTCTCCTAACCTACTTTCATTCTAGAATGTTTACTTTATGCTATGCCATATAGCACAGTGAGTGATCAATTGCTTCTCTCAGTCAAGTTCCACTGTTCTTACACTAAGTCATTTTCTTCCTTCCAGATAGAGGCAAAAGTATATCTCTCAACCAAAGATTGTGTTATGTGCTTTTTAAAAAAATCTCTCTCTGACTTTACACATTCTGTTAGAAGGTAGAGAGGCTGTATCAGATCCTTTATTTAAAACAAATTATTACTTTCTAAGCATAATTTTAGTATTACTGGAAAAGACTTGTTCTTTAAGAAAAAATCTAAGGGAAACATATGTTGTCAATCTATTTCTAAATAGAGTACGGTAGACATACATTTAAAATGTCACATTTCTTTTTTGGATTTAAAATAAAAGTGAATTGTGGTCTTTCTATTTTTGTGATTTAATGTCTGTTTTAAAGAACAACATGACATAAATATGAATATGAATTTAGTTTTCCTAATGGCATCTATGACAGGTGGAATAAACACTACTATATGCCTTGTGTTTACTTTGCTTATGTGATAGTAATTGAAAGAGGGAGAAGTTCTCCATTAATAGAATTTAAAATGATTCCTCTGTGGCAGCTCCAGATGCATAATCTTGGTCTGTTCTGCCCTGATATTCAGGGTTATAATCTCTGATGAGAAGGATGATGCTTACCATTGCTGTTGCTGCGAGGTAATATATAAAGGTTTTAAAAGTGCTGAAGTGAAGACAGTGGGAAAGACAGGCATTCTGTAATGATCTTAAGAAGGCAGCCAAGTGGATTAGCAATGCCATCTAAATTTTAAGTAGTTTATGAATGCAGCAATGTGAACACATGAATAGATAAAATTGGCCTTAGGTGTTTCAAGGACTTTAGGAATATATGGTTTTTATGGAATAACATAATATATTATGTTCCATAATATATTATGGAAGCATAATCTGTAGCATTAGGGAACAAGACTTCGATCATAGTTAATTTCAACCATGTCTAGTCATAGAACATATGATCCAAAGTTACTTCACTTAAATATGCTCCAGACCACGTTTGTAGCTTTCATAAGTGCAGGCCAAAGCTCTCCTCACATAATCTGAGGTTATTTATAACTCTTATATAATAGGGGGTAAAGCCAGTACAGTTAACATGTTAAGTCTAAGAATATCACAGAATACCATTTTTCCTCTCTTGTAAGGATATTGTCGTTTCACTTGCAGTCTGAGTTCTCCACATTTAAAACAGGAAGGAACCAGGCTTCTTGAATGAAGATGACACCTTAGCTTCAGCTTCTCACCATTAATAGAGACTCACATTACTGGACAACTAACCAAGAACAAGACTCGCTTGCTGTGAGTTGAGATAAGGTTACCTAATAGTGGATTCAAACATCATGACAAGATTAAACTCCATGGAAGGTAAAAATGTGTAAACGTCACAAGTATAGACCACTTCCGCAGAGGAGAATGGAAAGTTCACTATATTAATGTCTACTCTGCATATCTATAAAATACATAATAGTGGATAAGAAAGGATTTTTTAATGATACAAAATATTTTGAAAGATACAATAGTCCATTAATATGCTAACTGATGGTATTCAGGAAAAAAAAAAAAAAAAAGAAGAAAGTGGATAATGTCACAAAAAGCCAGAATAACAAAAGGAGTCCATGTCTTGAGAAAGATCTAAAGAGTGTGCCAAGTATGCTATCTGACAGAAAAATGGTGCTTCCTAGTTCATATACACACAATGAAAATAGGCTGTAAAATTACAGATGATTTTAATAAAAGCTCAGTAGAAATAGCTAACCTAGTCAGAAAATTCAGAGAGAACTAATTTTTCTGTTTTGAAACAAGAAATATGAGAAAAATTTTAAGGAATTAAGAGGCTTAGGAAAATGGAAGAGGTTAAGCATAGGATTGCTTATAACTACAATTATGGTTACAGTCTTGGTGATGACAATAGTGATAGCTGTGAAAGAGCAACAAATAAAGGAAGGGTAAGATATTTGTATTACAAAAGCTAGAATTTATCATTGACAGGTTGTTCATTAGTAGATCTTTCTCAGCAACTCTGAGAGCACCAGAGTTAAGTAATCTTATGTAAAACATCTCTTTCTTTAAATAACTAATTGAAAACCAGTACAGGATAACTTGGAGAAGGAAATGGCAACCCACTCCAGTATTCTTGCCTGGAGAATCCCATGACAGAGGAGCCTGGCAGGCTATGGTCCATGGGGTCACAAGAGTCGTACACAACTTAACAACTAAATTACTACTAAACTAAAGAATAACTGCCACCCTCCCCAACCCTCAGTAAGAGCCAAGTGGTTTAACAACTGTAGGCTTATTACTGAATAAATAGAATTTTAAGCCAGTTGAAAAAATATAAAAATTAAGATAATAAATTGCTTTATTAAATATGTGCTAAGTCTGGGCTTGATAAAGGACAGAAATGATATGGACCTAACAGAAGCAGAAGATATTAAGAAGAGGTGCCAAAAATACACAGAAGAACTGCACAAAAAAGATCTTCATGACCCAGATAATCATGATGATGTGATCACTAATCTACAGCCAGACATCTTGGGATGTGACGTCAAGTGGGCCTTAGAAAGCATCACTACAAACAAAGCTAGTGGAGGTGATGGAATTCCAGTTGAGCTGTTTCAAACCCTGAAAGATGATGCTGTCAAAGTGCTGCACTCAATATGCCAGCAAATTTGGAAAACTCAGCAATGGCCACAGGACTGGAAGTCAGTTTTCATTCCAATCCCAAAGAAGGGCAATGCCAAAGAATGCTCAAACTACCGCACAATTGCACTCATCTCGCATGCTAATAAAGTAATGCTCAAAATTCTCCAAGCCAGGCTTCAGCAATACGTGAACCGTGGACTCCCTGATGTTCAAGCTGGTTTTAGAAAAGACAGAGGAATGAGAAATCAAATTGCCAATATCTGCTGGATCATGGAAAAAGCAAGAGAGTTCCAGAAAAAACATCTATTTCTGCTTTATTGACTATGTCAAAGCCTTTGACTGTTGTGGATCACAATAAACTGTGGAAAATTCTGAAAGAGATGTGAATACCAGACCACCTAATCTGCCTCTTGAGAAATCTGTATGCAGGTCAGGAAGCAACAGGTAGAACTGGACATGGAACAACAGACCGGTTCCAAATAGGAAAAGGAATATGTCAAGGCTGTATATTGTCACCCTGCTTATTTAACTTATAGGCAGAATACATCATGAGAAACTCTGGGCTGGAAGAAACACAAGCTGGAATCACAATTGCTGGGAGAAATATCAATAACCTCAGATATGCAGATGACACCACCCTCATGGCAGAAAGTGAAGTGGAACTAAAATCCTCTTGATGAAAGTGAAAGAGGAGAGCGAAAAAGTTGGCTTAAAGCTCAACATTCAGAAAACGAAGATCATGGCATCCGGTCCCATCACTTCATGGGAAATAGATGGGGAAACAGTGGAAACAGTGTCAGACTTTATTTTCTTGGGCTCCAAAATCACTGCAGATGGTGACTGCAGCCATGAAATTAAGAGATGCTTACTCCTTGGAAGAAAAGTTATGACCAACCTAGATAGTATATTCAAAAGCAGAGACATTACATTGCCAACTAAGGTCCGTCTAGTCAAGGCTATGGTTTTTCCTGTGGTCATGTATGGATGTGAGATTTGGACTGTGAAGAAGGCTGAGCGCTGAAGAATTGATGCTTTTGAACTGTGGTGTTGGAGAAGACTCTTGAGGGTCCCTTGGACTGCAAGGAGATCCAACCAGTCCATTCTGAAGGAGATCTACCCTGGGATTTCTTTGGAAGGAATAATGCTAAAGCTGAAGCTCCAGTACTTTGCCCACCTCATGCAAAGAGTTGACTCATTGGAAAAGACTCTGATGCTGGCAGAGATTGGGGGCAGGAGGAGAAGGGGACGACCAAGGATGAGATGGCTGGATGGCATCATGGACTCGATGGACATGAGTCTGAGTGAACTCCGGGAGATGGTGATGGACAGGGAGGCCTGGCGTGCTGCGATTCATGGGGTCACAAAGAGTCGGACACGACTGAGCGACTGAACTGAACTGAAGTCACTTCAGTGGTGTCCGACTCTTTGTGACCCTATGAACTGTAGCCCTCCAGACTTTTTTGTCAATGGCATTTTCCAGGCAGGAATACTGGAGTGGGTTGCCATTTCCTTCTCCAGGGGATCTTCCCAAGCCAGGGATTGAACCCATGTCTCTTAGGTCCCCTGCATTAGCAGGCAGGTTCCTTACTGCTAGCACCACCCCTGCCACCTGTAATTGAAAAGCTTTTACCAGTGATAGCCATAGTCTATATGACTACACAAACATTTTCATTACTGTTCATTTTTGTTATTTGAAATATAATTTTCTGTTATAAAGTAGATATGAATAAAATTGCTAGGAGTTTAAAAGCTAGACCTTGCAAAAATATGTCCATGCCCTGAAAAAGATGCCTGTATTGTTTATCTTGGTAAATTTCATATTAACTGATAATTTTTTTTTAATTTCAAAGGCTGAGAAATATGAAATTTCTTCTCACAATCATGTAGCTTTTTCATATTTTTTATTCTGATAGTTAATTCCAGTTGATTAATTTTCCTACTTGATACATAAGAATCAATAAGAAGAACATTATTAGTATTTCTAAATACAAGGACAAATTTGCTATAATTTCTATTACTTTAACTTTTCTTGCAATATGTATGCAGACTTAAACAGGTTTTATTTTTTCAGGTGTTTTCAGAGTCAGTAACCTCTGAGGGAAACACACACACATACACAAACTTGTTACTAGCCAGATAAACAATATATGAACATTTTAAGTTCCATTGGCTAACATATTTCATAGACATTTTTTCTCCCCATTTTTTATTTGCTAAATTTATTATTTCGAAACAGAAGATTCAGGGTTATATTATTCTTATTTGTACTTCAGTTCAGTTCAGTCGCTCAGTTGTGTGTGACTCTTTGCAACCCCATGAATCGCAGTGTGCCAGGCCTCCCTTTCCATCACCAACTCCTGGAGTTCACCCAAACTCATGTGCATCGAGTCGGTGATGCCATTCAGCCATCTCATCCTCTGTCGTCCCCTTTTCCTCCTGCCCCCAATCTCTCCCAGCATCAGGGTCTTTTCCAATGAGTCAAGTCTTTGCATGAGGTGGCCAAACTATTGGAGTTTCAGTCTCAGCATCAGTCCTTCCAATGAACACTCAGGACTGGTCTCCTTTAGGATGGACTGGTTGGATCTCCTTTTAGTCCAAGAGACTCTCAAGAGTCTTCTCCAGCACCACCGTTCAAAAGCATCAATTCTTTGGCGCTCAGGTTTCTTCACAGTCCAACTCTCACATCCATACATATTTGTACTTACTCCAACCTAATATGAAAGACATTTTAGACTTATTTCAGTGATTTAAAAAACTATTGAACTCTTAATAATTCCACTGCCACAATAGGGTACTTGTATAAGAATAAGAAATTACCAAATTATATATTGGAATAAAACATAAGAAGTAATGCAAAATAGTATATTATTATTCCATTTTCATCAAAGGTTACAAAAAACAATAACATGAAATTTAATATTTTAGTTTATCTAAAAACAAATAATTTAAATGAAAAAAATTTCATATTCCTGAGACTCTGAAAGTTTCAAATGAGTCTTTTGTAGAAGAAATTCCATCAGATTTTCATGAAGACTGTCAAATGCATTTACTCCATTTATGCAGTAAGATGAATCACTCATAAAATAAGATTTTGTACTCTTTGCTAAAAATTGTTGGGAGTACATTTAAAGCAGTGAAAAGACAATAAATGATATTTTAGTCTTGTGACACCGGACAAAATAAACACTTTGTTTTAATATCCTTACCTCTATAGACGTCAATTCCTCAGTTTTTGAGACAAAAGATATAATGTAAACAAAGTTATACAATGTAAAATGTTATAATAAATATTTTATATGACATAAATATATTCATTCTATCTATATCATTTTTATTAGCCTCTTAAATCCTTCTATATTGCACACTATTAAAAATGACAGCTTCTAATGATGAGGGTCACATAACATTTTAAGTAAAAAATATTATATTTACACTTGCCTAAATCACAATATTTAATGAGTGGGTAAAACTTTGCCACTTTACAATTAAATTAGTCTACCTCAAGTAAACCATTATAATAGCTGGTTGAGCTGATTGTACTGTTTTCATGAATTAGGATGATAGCTTTCCCCATAGAACCATTATTTAAAATTTCTGTTTGTAAACAATGCAGAAACTTTGTGTCTTAAAATTGCTTTTATTCATTACTGTGGTTTATCACTTGAAATAATTATTGTTATGAAAGTACAAAATTGGAAAAGCATGAAAATTATAATTTTAGCTCAGAAGCAAACTCTTGAAAATGAAAACCTACAAATACTGTCAAGTATTAAGCCCTGGACTCTAAAGATAAGAAAAAAAATTACTCCTGTTATTTAAAATGCAATATTAGAGACATATGATTGATTTTCCCCCCATAGGGCTATAATCTTGAAGGAGTAAGATGAAATTCATATACTTTTGACATTATGAGAGGAAAAGGAAAACAGTAAAAACACATTGAAGCCATTAAATTATAACATCATTCTTCTTGCCAAGTAAAATATGAATAATTAAATTCCATATAACATTTCCACATAGAATTCTGCCTGGATAACCCATCTCTATTAAAATCTATTTGTTATAGTTTTCTTTCATCAAATGCTGCAGATTGAGTTAAAGATGTTACCAATGGGAATGAAAACATGATTTGGAAGCTCATGTTAAAAAGTTTTAAACGTTGCATCACTAACTCAAATCTAATTTAAATTGTAGTAACATTTTCAAGACCTTCTCTGTGCCTCATGCAAATTTCTTTTCATATTTTCACAGGCATCCCTGGTGTTTTGACTGTATACTATACAGTGTACTTAACTCTAATTTGTTCTTGCCAAAAATTTCTATGCTAAAGTTGATTTTTGGATTTTCATAAGAGTCACATTTCTATAGGATTAATTTGTTTTATGAGAAGAGCATTCAGTTTATTAGGGCTGTTAATAAATATTGAATAGTACCACTTATAGAGTACTGTATACTGCAATTAGGTCATTTATTTAGTGTTGTTGCTGTGCTTGTGTTTGTTGAGTGACTTTAGTCTCTCAGTCATGTATGGCTCTTTGGATACGGTGCAATGTATCCTGCCAAGCCCCTCTGATCATGGGGATTCTCCAGGCAAGAATAGTGGAGTGTGTTGCCATGCCCTACTAGAGGGAATCTTCCCAACTCAGGGCTAGAACCCAGGTCTCCCTTTGAAGGCAGTTTCTTTACAGTCCGAGCCACAAGGAAGCCTTATTTAGTGTAATAACTAACAAAATAGGATTTTAGTAAAGTAACATAGATAATGTTTCTAAGCAGCTTGCCTAACCACTTTTGCTCAGATTTAATTCAGAAATATAGAAAATATGGTTTGGAAATATCCTTAAATGTGTTTCATTATAGTAGTGTTATCTCAGATGACATTTATAGTGACCTTGACATAACAGGAAAATTGATTCAATATTCTAAAAGTGTATTATTCCCTCGATGGTTCATTTTCTATCCTCATGAGGAGACTATAGCTCAGCCAATTTTGGAAATTATGAAAATACTATATGGCTAGTCTATGAATAAATGTCATCAGTAACCTCAGTATAACTTCCATTAGGGCCTTTCAAGGGAAAGTCATAGTTGGGGTTTCAACTATTCCTAACTTGTAAACTGTCTCTAAAATTCAATGGCTTGTACAATCTTAATTCCTACAAATATCGATTGTCATCATGGCTTTTAAGCATGGCATTCTTAATTCTGGAGGTTTTGATGGCCTTATGGGAGTTAAACTCAAGTTTACCACTTTTCATTTTCCCTCCCAGAACTTCAAAGAATCATATATCGTGAAATAATATCCAAGTAGGTATATAATATTGCATGACTGGGAGAGCATCTGACAGCCCCATGGACATGGATTTTCTGGTAAAATAGATTTGGAACTTGAAATTTAAGTTCAAGATTAAAGTGAGGTGGCATGAGAGTGTGAAGAGTTCAGCATACCTGCAGAAACTGGTAAATATTTTTTAAAAGCAAAAACAACTTTTAAAAAGTCTCTGGAAATGGTTCTAATTGCACATATCCAATGATGAAACATGCATTCAATAAAATATACTAAAACGGGGTAAGAACTGTGAGAGTTTAGAGAAAATCTACATGAATACCCGTATCCTCCATCCTTGTTCCAGGGAGATTGAAATTTTACTCCAGGAAGGTACAGCTAAGAACACAAGCCTCCCGCCCTCTGACCCAGGTCCTGGCTGGAGGCTGTCTAGGTGCAGTATCACTGATGTTACCAGGGGCCCATTTGCCTTTGTACTGGCCTATGGATTGGGAGTTTCACAACTAGAGCGGTAAGCAGGAAAGACTTGGGGCTGTTGTACCACCAACCACAGAGGACCCAGTTCCTAAAACAGGGATGCTATAGGAGCAAATCATTGCTCCTAGCAACCCACCAGAACTGTCTCTCCAGTACTTTTCCTCAGGGGGGTAGCTAACTGCATAGCAGGGAGAGGCAATCTTTCCCCTAAGGGACAGACTTCATTCGCAACAGAATGAGGAGAGTTCGAGCTAAGGGTGCTCTCAAATACAGCAAAAGTTGTGATGAAAGGTAATTAGGAAATGGTTAATTGGTTCACTCATTTTACAGGCTAAACTGTAGGCTTTTCACCAACTTGAAGTGAATTCAGCATCCCATATGTGTTCCTGCTTTTTCAAAAGGCCAGTTGAAGGCATATTAATATCATAAACCCTGCCCGACATTCCCCCCAAAAAATTTTCAATTCACTCTGATTCCTGTAGCAATATAATTTCCAAAGTATATGAGAAACTTGCCATATTTATGCTGCTAAAAATTGAGGAAGAGAAAGCTAAGGTCCAATAATAGTCATAATTTAGTATATAAAATATAAACAGTGCTAGGAGAATATATGTATGTGTACCCAGTGAACGTGCATATAAAATAAATGTGTTATAATCCACTGTAGAAGAAATTTAAGAGACCATTACTATTTTATAGATGAGAAAACTGAGTCATGTAGAGGTTAACTAAATTATTTAGCTTTGTATTACTAGCAAGTGGTAGTTTAACCTTAATCCAAAACAGTCTAGCTACAGAAAAATCCTTTAGCAAAATGTAAAAAGAAATTAAACTATAGCATTATGGTTAAGAGCTTTTATTTGAAGGAAAAAATATAGTAGAGAACTATTCTGTATGTAATCACAAATAGGTAGGAAAACAAATGTAAGAATAGATAGAGATGCCACCTGTATTCATCTTCAACTCAGCAAATATATAGCTACATCTCTATCTCAATGTTTCCCCTACCCCTCAAATGCAAAATTTCCTAAGCTGAGCAAATTAATTTTGCCACCAAGCGTGTATGCCCCTTATGTTGTATTCTTTTCTCGCAGTGAATGATATCATCTAATTGATTGCCCAAGTCAAAATTATTAGTGTTTCTTTTGAATACCATCTTTACTTTAGCAGAAACATACAGCAGTCAAGAGTTCTGCCACTAAAATATCTTTCATATGCAGTCCTTTTCTAAATCCTTTGCCATTTTCAGTTACTCATTTTCTTTTACCTGAGTCATTATACATACCACCCTATCCATTTTTCTTATGTCTCTGCAATTCATCCTTCAACCTGCTCCCCAAATCTTCTGCTTTAAATTTGACTTTTTAGGGTTATCAGCCTGTTTGGTCACTCAGTTGTGTCCAAGTGTCCATTTGCAACCCCATGAACTACAGTCCACCAGGCTCCTCTATCAATGCTATTTTTCCAGCACATCAGCAAGTTAGTAGATAATTAAATCAAATATAAAATAAATCTCACTGGATACAGTAATTCTATAAATGATTTTGAATACAGGCAATTGACTTGTTAATCCAAATAATGCAAATCAGATATCTTACATAAAAGTAATTTTTATTATAATTGTCATCAATATGAGAATCCCAAGACTTTCCAAGAAATGTCTCTCCAGTACAGGAAGAAAACAGATTGAAATTTAGCTGCTAAATATCTTCCTTCTCAGTTTCTAACCTACCTTTTCAGCCGTATGTCTATGCACTCTTCTCAAACATACATATATTTTATTCTATATTTCATAACACATCCTCAATAAGCCATGTTCTTCTTTTTTCTTTTTTGGCTGTACCGCAAGGCATGTGGTTTCTTAGTTTCCTGACCAGGGATTGAAGCCACACTCCCTGCGGTGGAAGCACGAAGTCTTTACCACTGGACCACTTGGAAAGTCCCAGCAAGTCATGGTCTGTTCTATGAATTACTACAAGGGTTTGTCTCAGTTTGAGAAATACTTTCTGCTTCCCTAACACATTGTCAAATTTAATGCCAAATTCTGGTCATTGTCTTTTTAACTTTTTTTTATTGGAAGATAATTGATTTACAATGTTGTGTTGGTTTCTGGTATACAAAATCACACATCAGCCATATATATATGTATATATATGTGTATATATATATATATATGTATACATATGTATGTGTGTATATATATCCCCTTCCTCTTGAGCCTGCCTCCCACCCTCCAATCCCACCTCTCTAGGTCCTCACAGAGCACTGGGCTGGGTTCCCTGTGTTATATAGCAGCTTCCCACTAGCTATCTGTTTTATACATGGTAGTGTATATATGCTAATGCTATTCTCTCAATTCATCCCACCTTGACCTTCCCCTACTATGTTAATAAGTTTATTCCCTATGTCTGCATTTGTACTCATGCCCTGCAAATGGGTTCATCCATGCCATTTCTCTAGATTCTATATATGTGTGTGTGTGTGTGTGTGTGTGTGTGTGTGTGTTAATCATGATATCTTTCTTTTTATGACTTACTTCACTCTGTATGACAGGCTGTCAGGTTCATCCACCTCCCTTCAACTGACTCACATTCATTCCTTTGTATGGCTGAATAGTATTCCATTGTATATATGTACCACAACTTCTTTATCCATTCATCTGTTGATGGACATCTAGATTGCTTCCAAGTCCTAGCTATTGTAAATAGTGCTGCCGTGAACATAGGGTGCATGTGTCTTTATGAATTATGGGTTTCTCTGGGTATATGCCCAGTAGTAGAATTGCAGGTCACATAGTAATTTTAGTCCTAGATTTTTAAGGAATCGCCATACTTTTATATATAGTGGCTGAACAACTTACACTCCCACAAACAGTGCAAAAGTGTTTCCTTTTCTTCATATCACCTCTAGTATTTAGTGTTTGTAGATTTTTTGATGATGGCCATTCTGACTGGTATGAAGTGGCACCTCATTGTAGTTTTGATTTGCATTTCTCTAATAATGAATGATGTTGAGCATCTTTTCATGTGTTTCTTGGTCATCTGTATATCTTTGGGAAAATGTCTACTTAGGTCTTCTTCCCATTTTTTGATTTGGTTGTTTTTTCACCCTACTTGTTTCCTTTGCCATGCAAGAGCTTTTAAATTTAATTTGGTCTCCCTTTTTTTGTTGTTGTTTTGTTTTTATTTCCATTACTCTAAGAGGTGGGTAAAAGAGGATCTTGCTGCAATTTATTTCAAAGAGTATTCTGCCTATGTTTTCCTCTAAGGCATTTGTAGTTTCTCACCTTGCATTTCAGTCTTTAATCTATTTTGAATTTATCTTTGTGTATGCTGCTAAAGAAAGAAAGTGAAGTCACTCAGTCGTGTCAGGATGTGTTCTAATTTCATTCTTATACATGTAGCTGTCCAGTTTTTCCAGCACCGCTTGTTAAAGAGACAATCTTTTGTCTTCAACTGTATATTTTTGCCTTGTTTGTCAAAGTTAAGATGCCGATAGGTGCATGGGTTTGTCTCTGGGCTTTCTGTCTTGTTCCACTGGTCTGTATTTCTGTTTTTTCTGCCATTACCATACTGTCTTGATTGCTGTAGCTTCGTAATGTAGTCTGAAGTCAGGAAGGTTAATTCTTCCAGCTCCATTTTTCTTTCTTAAGATTGCTGTGGCTATTCAGAGTCTTTTTTCTTCCATACAAATTGGAAAAAAAAAAAAAAAACCAGTTTGTTCTAGTTCTGTAAAGAATGTCATTGGTAACTTGATAGGAATTATACTGACTCTGTATATTTCTTTGGATAGTATAATCATTTTCACAATAAAGAATCTCAGTGTTGCCTGGTAATGAACTGTTCTCTCCCTTTACCTGCACCATATCTTACATATGATATTTTCCTAATTACTCGACGTTTTGGCCCTCCAAAGTTTAATTTTTTTTCATACACTTGAACCATTTTATGTAATTTTCAATATGCGTATGTAATTTTCAATAGCCTACTCAAATACTTGACACCTAATGATCTGTTTCTTTAGATGAATGCATGTATCCATTGAGAAACACTGGCAAGTATCCATATATTTGATAAGTTCTTATAAGGACTGATATGTTAACTGTTTTCTCATTTAAAAATTATTAGGTTAAAATGAAGCTTAGTCTTCTTCAAACTCTTAGAGTCATTTAATTTCAAGATATAAATTAGTTAAATTAGTTACCATTAGAAATTATACTAGTCTTGAAGACTAGTTTAATATTCCACTGATCTTAATCTTCACCTTTCTGTCCTTAACAGGGCTTTCTTAGAATTTTCTTGGAAAGCAAAAAAAAAAAAAAAAAAAAGAAGAAGAAGTAATTTGGACAAGTTCATGAATTTCCTATTTCCATGATTGGTGGGATTTTAAAGATTCTCAACTGAAGTAAAATTTCTATCAGCCCTAACAATATGTAATATAATTTCTTCTAATCTGGGCCAGAAGCCAGCACCTAGTGTTTCAAAATTCTATGTAAGGTCTCCCCAGCTGAGGTTTTAAGAACCAATGTTTCTTTATCATCATTATTGTAAATTAATTTATATTGGCATTGATGGCTTTTAAAGTCTTTCTGCAGAAAAAAAAAAAAAGGGCTTATTCTGTCACTAATGTCCAAAGTACTTTTCTCTTTCTTATACCATAGAGCAGTGATTATATTTCTTAATAAAACCAACAGAAAAACCTTACATCAGATCAGAACCAACCATAAATCTTAAAACACGCCTGATAACATTTCCATAAGCAAAACTTATATGTGACAGATAAAACTATTTTCCTCCCAATGATTGTGCTGGCAATTTCTTTTTTTTTTTTCTCTCTTCTATTTCTTGCTTTCTATAGTCATTTACTCTTAGTTAATTACTGAGGAAAGAATCATATTAGGATGACCTACCAGTTCATGGAAGTTTAGTATTTTATAAAGATTATTTTCCTAACTAATATTATTATGTTATATATTTAAATGTATCAGTTCAGTTCAGTCGCTCAGTCATGTCCGACTCTGCGACCCCATGAACTGCAGCATGCCAGGCCTCCTTGTCCATCACCAACTCCTGGAGTCCACCCAAACACATGTCCATTGAGTCAGCGATGCCATCCAACCATCTCATCCTCTGTGGTCCCCTTCTCCTCCTTCCCTCAATCTTTCCCAGCATCAGGGTCTTTTCAGATGAGTCAGCTCTTCTCATCAGGTGGCCAAAGTATTAGAGTTTCAGCTTCTACATCAGTCCTTCCAAAGAACACCCAGGACTGATCTCCTTTAGGATGGACTGGTTGAATCTCCTTGCAGTCTGAGGGACTCTCAAGAGTCTTCTCCAACACCACAGTTCAAAAGCATCAATTCTTCAGTACTCAGCTTTCTTTATCGTCCAACTTTCACATCCATACATGACTACTGGAAAACCATAGCCTTGACTAGACGGACCTTTGCTGACAAAGTAATGATTCCGCTTTTTAATATGCTGTCTAGGTTGGTCATAACTTTCCTTCCAAGGAGTAAGTGTATTTTAATTTCATGGCTGAAATCACCATCTGCAGTGATTTTGGAGCTCCTCAAAATAAAGTCAGCCACCATTTCCACTGTTTCCCCATCTATTTGACATGAAGTGATGGGACCGGATGCCATGATCTTAGTTTTCTGAATGTTAAGCTTTAAGCCAACTTTTTCACTCTCCTCCTTCACTTTCACCAACAGGCTCTGTAGTTCTTCACTTTCTACCATAAGGGTGTTGTCATCTGCATATCTGAGGTTATTGATAGTTCTCCTGGCAATCTTGATTTCAACTTGTGTTTTATCCAGCCCAGCGTTTCTCATGATGTACTCTGCATATAAGTTAAATAAGCAGGGTGACAATATACAATCCTGACGTACTCCTTTTCCTATTTGGAACCAGTCTGTTGTTCCATGTCCACTCTAACTGTTGCTTCCTGACATGCATACAGGTTTCTCAAGAGGCAGGTCAGGTGGTCTGGTATTCCCATCTCTTTCAGAATTTTCCACAGCCTTGGAAATAGTCAATAAAGCAGAAGGCTGTGGCATAATCAATAAAGCAGAAATTGATGTATAGCTTATATCAAACACAAGTGAGTGTTAAGTCTATAGAGTTGTCTTTTTTGTCGTTGTTGTTGTTTTAAATATAAATTTATTTATTTTAATTGGAAGCCATAACATAGCTTAACCTACACATGAATAATTTGTATATAGCTGTTCAGTTGCTTTTTTCAATATAATATCAGCAAGATTATTGAGAGAATATGCATTGTAAGTAGTACAGTTGAGATGAATATAACTAAGACAGGAGTATCATTAAATTCATCTCAAATGTACCACTTACTATGCATATTCTCTCAATAATCCTGTTGATGTTATATTGAGAAAAACAGCTGAACAGCTAAATACAAATTGTTCATGTGTAAATTAATGATTGTACTTATTTTAGATTTAGTTTACTTTTAATGCTCTTCTGAATAAGGATTGTTTTTGAAAATAACATTGCTGTTTTATTCCTAAGAATTTTCAAAGGAAATTCTTGTTAATGATCCACCTCCCAGAATTCTGGAAATAAAAGCAAAAATAAACAAATGGGATCTAGTTAAAATTAAAAGCTTCTGCACAACAAAGGAAAAATATAAGCAAGGTGAAAAGACAGCCTTCTGAATGGGAGAAAATAATAGCAAATGAAGCAACTGACAAACAACTAATCTCAAAAATATACAAGCAACTTATGCAGCTCAATTCCAGAAAAATAAACGACCCAATCAAAAAATGGGCCAAAGAACTAAATAGACATTTCTCCAAAGAAGACATACGGATGGCTAACAAACACATGAAAAGATGCTCAACATCACTCATTATTAGAGAAATGCAAATCAAAACCACAGTGAGGTACTACTTCACACCAGTCAGAATGTCTGCGATCCAAAAATCTGCAAGCAATAAATGCTGGAGAGGGTGTGGAGAAAAGGGAACCCTCCTACACTGTCGGTGGGAATGCAAACTAGTACAGCCACTATGGAGAACAGTGTGGAGATTCCTTAAAAAATTGCAAATAGAACTACCGTATGACCCAGCAATCCCACTGCTGGGCATATACACCAAGGAAACCAGAATTGAAAGAGACACATGTACCCCAATGTTCATCGCAGCACTGTTTATAATAGCCAGGACATGGAAACAACCTAGATGTCCATCAGCAGATGAATGGATAAGAAAGCTGTGGGACATATATACAATGGAGTATTACTCAGCCGTTAAAAAGAATTCATTTGAATCAGTTCTGATGAGATGGATGAAACTGGAGCCGATTATACAGAGTGAAGTAAGCCAGAAAGAAAAACACCAATACAGTATACTAACACATATATATGGAATTTAGAAAGATGGCAATGACGACCCTGTATGCAAGACAGGAAAAAAGACACAGATGGGTATAACGGACTTTTGGACTCAGAGGGAGAGGGAGAGGGTGGGATGATTTGGGAGAATGGCATTCTAACATGTATACTCTCATGTAAGAATTGAATCGCCAGTCTATGTCTGACGCAGGATGCAGCATGCTTGGGGCTGGTGCATGGGGATGACCCAGAGAGATGTTGTGGGAGGGAGGTGGGAGGGGGTTCATGTTTGGGAATGCCTGTAAGAATTAAAGATTTTAAAATTAAAAAAATTAAAAAATTTAAAAAAATAATAAAAAAAAATAAAAACCTGATTTAATACAATCTGTGATTGAGAGATAATTTATTATTAAAACAATATATTGTTAGATTAATGAATTAAAAGAAAGATTATGTTAGAAAGAAAAATTTAAACCATATTAATTTATAACTTTGGGGGCTTTTGGAGAATTAACTGTAGATTATTTTTATTGGTACATTAAAACTCTTAGGTAGTGAGCAAACTAATAAAGATTCATTTATTAAATATAACTTATCTTTACCATTTTATATGAATAATAAACATTTTATAACAATGCTTTAATTATACATCATCAACAATCATTAGGCTATGAATTGTCACTAGCTTCATCCTTCAATTCATTTATTCTTCCTTCTACTACTTTATCAAAGTGATTGCGTAAAACCACAACAAATATAAATGACAACTAGAAACTACAATCATAATTTTCTTTAGAATTGACAGTCCCCAAATAACACTTCGTTATGCCAAAATTTGACTTAAAGTTCTCACACCAAACAAAATTCATCTCTATTTTTCAAATATCCATTGTTTATAATCAAGAATCAGACACAATCATTCTTGATATGCTGTTGAAAATCATTTATGCTCTGTCTCAGAAAATATGTAAACAGGAGGGAGAGAACATGTGGTGAGTCCATAGTATGAGACGAGAAAATATACTCAGTCAGGATTGAACAAAAGGAACTGGCTGCCCTGTAGCAATAGAAGATCACAGAGCAAAATCAGAAAGAGCAGC
Source organism: Ovis aries (assembly GCF_016772045.2). Taxonomy (NCBI): domain Eukaryota; kingdom Metazoa; phylum Chordata; class Mammalia; order Artiodactyla; family Bovidae; genus Ovis; species Ovis aries. The sequence goes on along the minus strand of NC_056062.1, from coordinate 63,167,652 downwards.
AAGCACAAAGGAGGGAATTCAGGGGAGTCATGTTAAGTTTCTTCATGGAGAATTTACTTTTAATGATTATAGATGAAAATTGGTGCCAAATTCATTGTGGATGCATATCAGTACTGGTATCCCGTGAGTGCTTTTGTGAGTATTTTGTTAAGTCTTTTACACCATTTGTCCATTTGCGTCTTTCAAAAGTATATAGAAGAGAGTCATAAATATTGAGACTGTCCTTGCTCAGGAGGAATGCATGATGTTATTGAGAAGACTGTGTTTCTATACAGAAATGCTGAAATATTCAAGACAGAATATAATCAAATTCTAAATCATGTAGCTCTTATTGTAAATGCAGTTTGACATTAGAGAAGGATCTTTTCAGCACTGGAATTTAAGAGACTGAATAGCTCCTACAATTTGGATGCAGGCAAAGCAGAAGGATGTTGCAGATGGAGTGACTAATTTGAGTAAGTGTGTTTGTTTTCTGTATTAAGTGACATACCATGCCCCTTTGTATTAATTTTTCATTGCTTCTATAATAAATTACCACCAGTTTTGCAGCTAAAAACAACACAAGTCATCCTACTGCTCACTCATATAAATTTAAGTGGGTTCAATTTATGTTTTTCATTATGTCACCAAGGCCAGAATCAAAGAACTGACCAGCCTGGGATGTTATCTTGTAGCTCTAGGAAAGAATATATTTGTGAGCTATTTTGAGGTTTTACATTTCCTATTGTTGAAGGACTGAGATCCCTACTTGGTAACTGTTGTCCATGAGCCTCTCTAACCTCCTTAATGCTTCCTAAATTCCTTGATTGGTGGCTCCATTCGTCTTTGTAACCAACAATGGTAAACTGAGTTCTCATATTTCTATCTCTCTGACCTCCCATTCTGGTCTTAGCCTGAGAACATTCTCTGCTTTTAAAATGTTCATGTGATTCTTATTGGACTGGACTAGATAATCCAGGATAATCTGATATCCATAAAGCTGCATCTGCAATGTCTCTTTTGCCATATAACCTAACCTATTCAAAGGTTGTGAGAATTAGAGCAGGGACATATTTGAGAGACTTTTATTATTTGAAAGCATGCCAATGGAACTGCCAATAACTTCACCTACAGGCTTGCCTTGTTTTACTGTGCTTCACTTTATTGTGTTTAGCAAATATAGCATTTCTAGAAGTTGAAACTTTGTGGTGACCCTGCTTTGAGCAAACTTGTTGGCATCATCTTTCTAACAGCACTTGTTGACTTGCTTTCTCTGTGTCACATTTTAGTAATTCTTGTGCTATTTCAAAGCTTTCACCAGCAAAAAGATTACAACTGCTCAGGACTCTTTGTGATCACTCAGGCTCTTCCATCCATAGAATTCTCCAGGCAAGAATACTGGAGTGGGTAGCCACTACATTCTCCAGGGGATCTTCATGACAGGGATCAATATTGCCTCCTATATTACAGGCAGATTCCTTACTATCTGAGCCACCCGAGAAGCCCTCACACCATGATGCCTACCCACATGTCTGACCTCACTTATTTCTCTTCTTTTCATCAGGTTTTACTCACTTTGACCATTTGTCTCTCCCTTGAAGCTTATTTCACCAATTGATATTTTTTACTCCTTCATGAAAGACTCTTCTGAAAAGATTTTATATAACTGCTCCTGACAATTCACATCTAAATCAAATATTACCTCTTTAGAGAGGCTGTTCTTGACCATATGACCTAAAATAGACCCTGAAGAACAATTATATTTATGAAGATTCAATTTTGTTGCTTGCTTCTCATGACTAGAACATAGGTCCACATACAGTGGTTGTAAAACTGCTGAGCACATGGTGAGAACTCAAGAAATAACTGTCAAGTTCATTAACTTATTGAATATTAGCAGGCACTAGACAATAAGTGATTATATCATTAATTCTTACAGTAAGTTATAATGAATAGTTTAATGTCACAACCTTAATATATAAGGTTGTGTCTAATTTTTATTAGATCATTGATAGAAGCTGATATTCCAAAAAGTATTGGATAGTTAATTCTATATCATATTCTCTGTTTTAACTGTAGTCATTTGATCATGGGCCTTGTGTATTATCATGTGCTTTTATAATAGTTTATATTTAAAGAGATATTTATAAGGTTGAATTATAGCTATTTAGAAAATGAAATAAAATTTAAGCATGCTGTTATTTATAACATATATTTCTCAAATGACTCTAAATTTTGGTAATAAAGAAATAATGAAATGAGAGAAAATGAAGAGGTAGAAGAAGAGAGGGAAGAAAAAGAGGTAGAAAGAAAGGAATATAAAGGAGAGAGAATGAGATCAACAGGTATAAAACACACCTATAATTCTCACTTTTAAATTAATGTCCCTTAATTAATTCCATCTATACACCATTAATCGGTATAGTTTAAACAATTTCAGCACAAATTTATTCTGAGATGGCACTACTAATATCAGTTCAAACTATTTAAAAATGAGTGTGAAATAACAGAGACTTTTGCTTTATGGAAACCGAGTGACTGAAATCAGTAGTGGTGGCAGTCACTTACATTACAGTGGCACATGGGTGGATCTGTGAAGAGGTTCATTCAGTTGTCTGTCTAGTTAGCAGTATGCCTTGCCAGGTTTCCCAGATCAGATTTTGGCCATAGTGTATGATATAATTTTTTCTAACTTTACTGAGATATAGTTGACAAATTTGTACATATTTACATTGTGCAACTTGATACACATTTACATTGAGAAATATTCACAAGGTCTATTCATGTCACCGTCATCTACATACCACACACCCAGACTACACCTTGGCAGACACACACCACAATAACCTTGTGCTCTTCTGTTTTTTTCTAGATGTTCTAAAACATGGATTCATCTGTATGTGTGCATGTATGTGTTATATGCCAAAGAAAATGTGGGGTTGATCAGGGAGGTGCTTCACTGATAGCTCAGTTGGTAAAGAATCCACCTGCAATGCAGGAGACCTCAGTTCAGTTCCTGGGTCGGGAAGATCTGCTGGAAACGGGATAGGTTACCCACTCCAGTGTTCTTGGTCTTCCCTTGTGGCTCAGCTGGTAAAGAATCCTCCTGCAATTTTGGAGATCTGGGTTCAAACCCTGGGTTGGGAATATCTTCTGGAGAAGGGAAAGGCTACCCACTCCAGTATTCTGACCTGGAGAATTCCATGGACTATACAGTCCATGGGGTCATAAATGCTTGGACATGATTGACCTACTTTCACTTCGCTTCACTTCAGTGAAATCACAGATTACATGATAAATTTAACAGTGTCTTATCTCTTGAGTTAATATTCCAGAATATTTTTAGATGTAATTACTTATTAGCAGATGCTACAATCTGATTATTGTCAATATCAAAATTCATGTTGTTTATGTTGACACTTCATTTCCTCATCAAATTAAAAGGTAAAGTTTTCTAAATGAGTATTATGAGTCCATGGTTGGTATATGTATTTAAATTTCACCATTTTTGAAAATTGTTTTTAGAAGACGATTATGGTTCATTTTTCTCTCCATTTTGTTTCTGTACTATTTTTCAAAGTACTAATTGAAAGCATAAGGTTATTAAAAACATTTATCTATTTATAGTATTTTTAATATTATCAAATATTACTGAAACTTTTATATGAATATCAAGCCAATGGGTTCCAAGGTCATCTATAAATTAATTAATGTGTGTGTGTTTGCTAAGTCCTTTCAGTCGTGTCCAACTCTGTGCGACTCCATAGATGGCAGCCAACCAGGCTCCCCTGTCCCTGAGATTCTCTAGGCAAGAACACGGGAGTGGGTTGCCATTTCCTTCTCCAATGCATGAAAGTGAAAAGTGAAAGTGAAGCCGCTCAGTCGTGTCCAACTCTTCATGACCCCATGGCCTGCAGCCTACCAGGCTCCTCCGTCCATGGGATTTTCCAGGCAAGAGTACTGGAGTCGGGTGCCATTGCCTTCTCTGGTCTGTGTGTTGACTCACTAAGTAATGTCTGACTCTTTGCAATACCATGGACTGTGGCCTGCCAGGCTCTTCTGTCCAAGGAAATTCCCAGGCAAGAATACTGGAGTGGGTTGCCATTTCCTCCTCCAGGGGATCTTTCCAACCCAAGGATCAAACCTACATCTCCTGCATTGATGGTGGATTCTTTACTACTAAGACACCAGAAAAGCCACTTAAAATATTTGGAGACACTATTCTGTGCAATACGTTGTGTGAAACATTAAGGATAACATTGTGAAAACTACGAACTTAGACTTTCCCATCACGCTGCTTTCACTCTACCTAGTAGAACCAAAACCCATGAACACTCAGTAAAACAAATCATTACGTATATTACAGAGACAGACGATGGGATACAAACATATATTCACTTCTTTGAATTGCATAAGAAAATATAGTTTTTGTCAGAGTTGAGCTCTTGGAGGTTCTAAAGTTAAACTGAAACCTACAATTATAGAGAACCAGAGGGAACAATACGTGAGAAGATCTGAAAGGCTGGAAGTAACAGTACGATTTAGAAAAACAATAGTTCAGAATGGATACAAATAAATTTTCAGTGGTGGACATGGAAGGGACAACATATAAAGCTATTTGAAAAGGTAAAAGAATAGCTGAAATAGAATTTTGTCACTATGTTGTCTGGATTTTGCTTTAAATTCAACAGCAAAGTTTATGCAAAGGCATATGTGAGCAAAACAATGTGAATTTTGCTTTTGGAAGGATCACTAAGGGTGATAGTTTTAGGAAAGTTGTAGGAAGTTGTGGCAGGTACCCAGCTGGGAGATGATGGTATGTAGAGGTAGAGATAGTGTAGTTGAAGACAATAATCATTCTCTTCACACAAAAATATGAACCACCAATTTTACTTAGACTCTGAGAGGAAACTTCATATAAAACTCAGGTTATTTTGTTCTTTTACTAGAGTCAATAATACTAGATTATTAAAAATAAGGCACATAAAATGAGCTTCTCTGATGGCTCAGATGGTAAAGAATCCGCCTTTAGATAGATGCAGTGCAGGAAACCCAGATTCGATCCATGGAATGGGAAGATGCCCTGGAGAAAGAAATGGCAACCCACTGCCTGGAGAATTCCATAGACAGAGGAGCGCTGAGGTCTACAGTCCATGGTATCATGAAGTGTCAGACAAGTGAATGACTAACATATGAATATATAAAATGTGAACTATTTTAATTATCTGTTCCAAGATGATTGCACTTTGCATATGGTATAGTTTTGCTTTTTAAACAGTCATCCTTTTGCTTTTCTATATAAATTTTGAAACAGCATATCAAAATCTCTATATTCAAAATGAGGGATTTTCAAAATTAAAGAACAAGGACACGAAATGAATGAGCTGGCAGCTATTGTAGTTTTAGCTCTCTAACATGGGAAGCCTGCCCATCAAAAAATGCTTTCTGTTTGCACAGGGACCTGACACTGTGATTCTGTGTAAATTAACTAAAATATCTTGTAATGCACAAAAGCTAAGGGCTTGGCTGGGATTGGTAAAGTGAAGGTCTGGCAACTTTGATATTTTTCAGACTCACTTTTGAGTTAGCCATGAAGGGCAATGTCCTCAGGCAAGCTGTCTATTTATATTTGTATTAATTTCCTAGGGCTTCCATTACAAAGTTCCACAGAGTGTCTTAAATATACACTCTCAAGGTTCTTGAGGCTATAAGTCAACAAAGTTGGTCCCTTACAGGGGTTCTAAGGTGAAAACTGTTCTTGGTGGTTTTAGACAATCCTTTATCTCCTCTAACTTAAATGATGTCCTGTAGGATTAGCTATTATTAATATAATTTATTTTAGAAGATAAGGAAGTAATAGAGAGAAGACAGAAATACATATTGTATAAATTTATTCATAACAAATATTGATGCATACTCATAAAAATAAATAAATACTTATAGCAGTTAGAGTCACATGGTCATAACTAATATTTATAACTATCTTTATCCACTACCTGCTTGATATTCCCTGTGCTCTGAGCAAGCACCTTAGTTGGTCACAGGTCCTTTGCTTGGTTGGTTGATCCATATCTTTGTTCCTAAAAAGTGTGCACCTTTAGTGGTCCTGCCTGGATTAAGTTGCAATTTTCTATTAATTTTACTCTTAATCTCCCCAATATTTAAGGAGGAATATCATTCAGGACAGGAGTTAGGCTTATTCATTTTGGAAGTAGGTGCTAACATTCAATTAATTACTAAATATTCAATTAATTAGTAATTGATTCAATTAATTAGTAATTAGTTAATTACCTAATATTAATTAATTACTAAACAGTATGTGTTGACTATAGCACTGAATTATCCTGTGAATATGATTTTATCCTACATCAACTTCAAATAGTTACTTAAATTATATTTCCCATCAAGATGAGCCTTGCCACTATATGTAATATCCCTGCCCCCAAATTTCTACTTCTCATCCCACATCTCTTTGTTTTTATCCATAATATTTGCATTGTTCTAACATATTACATATATTATGTACTTGCTAACAGAAATACAACATGTCAACATAATTAGTGATTATCAAGCAAGGCAGCAAGAAACTGGTAGTTATTGGCTTAACTCTCATATAAGATAAGGTTGCCCATCAAAGAATGCATTTTGTGTTCCAACAGGTGCTATACCCCAGTGAACATATTACAGTCTGTTACCACAAGATTGAGGGTTTCCTTATTGGAAATTTAAGTTCTTGTATCCCTCAGTAATCGGTGTATCTATTCAGTCCTAGAAATCTTTACATTCTATTATAACATTTGAACATGGTATCAAAATATGCCCAATAAGATGTCATAATTTTCTTTATAAAAACAAGCAAACATCACTGTTAGGTAACTCCAGACTTTCATCAGTGAAGCAGTTTGCTGTAATCATAGATTACTTTAAACAATCATGAATTCAGAGGTTCAGTTTATTCAGGGTTCTGATAATGCTTTAAAAAAGTACTTATTAAAGTCTTTTCTGGCATTATCTGAATCTTAAATGTACACTTTTAATTTCTCACTTCAGTAACTCATGTGAGCGCTATTCTACTTAACAATTAATGTATTAATATTTCATTATGTCAAAGCAGGATATTTTACTCAAACTTGTTTTTGAAAACATGCTAAAAGCTCAGTGATTATAATGTGCTCATATTATTTATTTTCATTATATTTTTCATTCTGAATAAATAACAGAAGAGCATTATTGTAACAGACTGTTTTTCTGTGACTACAACAAATATATATTATCATCTTAGGACCACCGATTCCATGCTATGCATAGAGACTCTACTTCATAATTTATAGTCTAAATCATAGTTTGAAAAATAACTATTAAATAAATCAAAAAATTCTTTTGTGACTAACATTGGATGTAGTGAAAAAAAACTTCTAAAAACTTTTCCTTTTCATATGAACTACTCATATAGCAAAGGCTAATTTATTCTTAGTCAATGTTTTTGTCCAAATGCAAATCAAACCATCTTCTAGCATGAATATATAATAAAATTGCTTTTCCATATTAGAGGCATTAATATTATATTAAGTCTGTCATTTGATAGAGGGAACTTGCCGATAGCTTTTTCTGCTTTCTCTGTGAAAATACTATTTTCATTAAAATTATATCTGATTTTACTAACTTCTCAAAAGTACTTTGACTTGGGCATGTTTTTCTACAAATAGGATGATTTTGAATGATGTTTCTGTTCTGGGATGTGCTCTTGCTCTTAGCAACAAAACTAATCAGTTTTGTATGGATGAACATTACTTTGAATTTTCTACTAGAAAATACACTATTTGGTTTTTAGAGTATTCTCTTTGCTGTATTTGGGGAGAAAAGAAACATTTTTGATGCTTCATGATGATATTTGAAAATTCATAAAGACAACCTACTGGACAATATTTAAATAAAAGTCCAACACATTTCATATTTCAGATATCACATTTCCAATTTTCACTTTTCTGTTTTATTTCATTTTATTTGAATGTTCAAAACCATCATATTTTCACATTAGCTTATCACTCAAGGTAGGTTTTATAGGAAAGTTCAGTTTTCTCCTTATCTTCATAAACATCATCAAAGATATTTATTTTCTTAATTATTTTACCTTTTCATAGCAATTTATAAAATATTTGCCTAAATTTATTCTAGCTTAGAAGTATGAAAACTAAAAACATAATAACTTAAACATAGCAAAAGTAGAAAAACATGTTATTGAAAGTAAAAATTTTAAAGTATGGACCCTAACTGTTAGCAGGGCAATCTAATAATCTTTGTCCATATCATGCATAGGCAAGTTTCACCTGCATGTTTAATAAAGGAATCATGATATTTTATTAAAAGTCATAATCCATCATACATTTAAAGTGTTCTAAATGTCAGTAACATTGTTATATTGCTTTTCTCTTTTAAAACTACCAAATAACCTGCTGCTGCTGCTAAGTCACTTCAGTCACGTCCGACTCTTTGTGACCCCATAGACGGCAGCCCACCAGATTTCCCCCTGGGATTCTCCAGGCAAGAACACTGGAATGGGTTGCCATTTCCTCTCCAAAATAACCTGAGTACCACACAATAGACAGAACAGTCACAGATTGTCGTTTGATAGGTCATTGGGTAAAGAATCTTATTGCAAAGCAGGAGACACAGCTAAGAAGTATCAGTATCCAGATGAAAGAACAGTCACGTTGAGATGGATAAGAACAATACCTATTTACATATATCACCCCTTTACCCATATCACCCCTTTACCCAAGCCAGCACAATTCAGAACCTAGAAAGGTTGCTTTGGCTGATGACTTCTCCCTTAGGAGAAAGAAAGAACATGCATCCAAGATTCCTGGTTGTTTGGGGTGTTGCCCCAGAAGCCATTTATTTCTCAGCACAGGAAGTGCAAGGGGAACCAGCACAGCTGGACATCCAGAGCCATCCAGGAAGAAAATAAAGGAGTAAGTAGTTTACTGCAGCAACCACAGCTCTGCAAGATTGGGAAAAAGCATACAACCCAGGAGGGAAGGAGAGGAGTGGAACATACATCCAACAACACAATCTTTCAGTGTATACTATCCCAGGGCTAATGACTGGGTGGCTTATTGTGAGTAGGATGGCTGTGCAAGGTTGGGAAAAGGCACACAATCCTGACATTCTCCCCCAGGAGGGAAGGAGAGAAATAGAGAATGCATCCAACGTCCCAGACTTTCAGTGCACTGCCCCAAAGAACAGGGGTGCGAACTTACTGCAGCTGATGCAAAATTACTAAAGGTTTTTGATCAAGAGACGTCTTCTCTGGGAAGAAAAGAGAGTGTGAAGAGTGTATTATCTGTTCAACAAAAGAAAGACTCAGAATCTCTAGCTTAGCTGATTGAGGAAGGTCTTTCCCTGTCAAAGCCATTCCATAAAGACTGGGAAAGGTATCTGTTTCTTCAAATGTACAGAGGTTGATGCTGTCTAGAGGGTATGTGAATATTCTGAGGAGCTTCTTTCCAAGAAAGCTAACTATCCAATCAGGAAGAAAAAAAAATCAAAAGATCAATCGTAAAAGCAATGAAGATGTTCACAATAATGTGATTCCCATGAAACATACTAGTATGAATCCTTTGGCCCAGATGCAAAATACTAAAACAGTAGAACGTCAATTAGCCTTCTATTATCTCAATAAATATAGAGAGCATTCCATGAATAACAGACATTTGAATAAAATGAATTAAAAAGAAAAATTATATCTGAGAAAACCAGACATTCTATTTTGTAGAATAAAAATCTGTAATGGAGAAAGATTAACCTTAGTATATTTGCTGCCCTGATCTCATCAAAGGAAACTATGATTCTTCCCACGTAACTTAATTGCATTTTGGATTAAAGCTCAAGTACATTTATGGATGTTGTAAATTATTCAGAAGTCAACAAGGTAATATTCAAAATGTTAGGCATCCATCGAAAACTTCTCAGGCATGCAATGAAGCCAGCAAATACCTCCCATAATGGAAGGGAAAAGCCAAGCAATAGAAAAACATTGAGATGTTATTGAAATGAGAGAATGTCAACAAGAATATTGAAAAGTTTATTATAACTGTGGTATAGCTATATTAGTTTAACTTTATTATAGCTATACAGTTACAACTCTTTTATGGAAGTAGAGGAAAGCTTAATGTGATTAGTAGATAAATGAAAGTTATAAAAAGACACAAATTTAGCTCCTAGAAATAAAATTTACAATACCTGGAACAAAAAAAAATCACTTACTGAGATTAATAGCATACTATATACTGCATAACATAAGGTGGTGAGACTCATAATGAGCAACAAGTATTCATAGTAAACTATAGGTAGAAAAAATATGAACCTGAATATCATCAGCTGTAGGGCAGCATTAGTCAGTTATATATATGAAACTGGAGTTTCAAAAGAAGAGGACTTTAAAATATTTGAGAAAAATAATGGTGGAAGGTTTTCAAATTTTAATCAAAACTACACTCAAGAATAAAAATAAATCTCACTTACAAGAAACATAAAGAAAATTATACTATTTCTTTATAATTAAAGTACTCAAAACCAATCTTAAAAGCAGCCAGAGAAAAATGGCACATTATATAAAGAGATTCTAAAGATGATCACATACCTCTGGTCAGAAATAGTACAAGCCGAAAAACACTGGAGGATCATCTTTTAATTACAGAAGAAAAAAAAATCCACCAGTTCAGTTCAGTTCAGTTCAGTCTCTCAGTCGTGTCCGACTCTTTGTGACCCCATGAATTGCAGCACACCAGGCCTCCCTGTCCATCACCATCTCCCGGAATTCACTCAGACTCACGTCCATCGAGTCCATGATGCCATCCAGCCATCTCATCCTCTGTCGTCCCCTTCTCCTCCTGCCCCCAATCCCTCCCAGCATCAGAGTCTTTTCCAATGAGTCAAGACTTCGCATGAGGTGGCCAAAGTACAGGAGTTTCAGCTTTAGCATCAGTCCTTCCAAAGAAATCCCAGGGCTGATCTCTTTCAGAATGGACTGGTTGGATCTCCTTGCAGTCCAAGGGACTCTCAAGAGTCTTCTCCAATACCACAGTTCAAAAGCATCAATTCTTCGGCGCTCAGCCTTCTTCACAGCCCAACTCTCACATCCATACATGACCACAGGTAAAACCATAGCCTTGACTAGATGGACCTTAGTCGGCAAAGTAATGTCTCTGCTTTTGAATATGCTATCTAGGTTGATCATAAATTTTCTTCCAAGGAGTAAGCGTCTTTTAATTTCATGGCTGCAGTCACCATCTGCAGTGATTTTGGGGACCAAAGAAATAAAGTCTGACACTGTTTCCACTGTTTCCCCATCTATTTGACATGAAGTGATGGGACCGGATGCCATGATCTTCGTTTTCTGAATGTTGAGCTTTAAGCCAACTTTTTCACTCTCCTCTTTCACTTTCATCAAGAGGCTTTTTAGTTTCTCTTTACTTTCTGCCATAAGGGTGGTGTCATCTGCATATCTGAGGTTATTGATATTTCTCCTGGCAATCTTGATTCCAGCTTGTGTTTCTTCCAGCCCAGAGTTTCTCATGATGTATTCTGCATATAAGTTAAATAAGCAGGGTGACAATATACAGCCTTGACGTACTCCTTTTCCTATTTGGAACCAGTCTGTTGTTCCATGTCCAGTTCTAACTGTTGCTTCCTGACCTGCATATAGATTTCTCAAGAGACAGGTCAGGTGGTCTGGTATTCCCATCTCTTTCGGTAAAGTATCTGCCAAAAATGTGGGAGACCCGGGTTCGATCCTTCGGTTGGGAAGAACCCTTGGAGAAGGAAATTGCAACCCACTCCAGTACTCTTGCCTAGAAAATTCCATGGATGGAGGAGCCTGGTGGGCTACAATCCAAAATGATTATTAAATAAGTAGCACAATCATAGATCTTCATTTTCATTCATAAATGTAAATCATAATCATTAAAAGTTGCTCAACAATGTTTCTTAGATGATGTCCCCAAAGTCTATTAAGTACACTTGGATTTAATTATAAAGTCAGATGTGGGGCAACTAAGCATTAGGGAAAGAGTTTTTTTTGAAAATGTTATAATTTTGATACTGAGCTTTGTGATCAGTTACACACCAAAGTATGTAATTTGAGATTCTCATCCTACACTTAAATTGTGTTATGCCATCATATATGAGCAAGATAACTGGAAAAATGATTACATTTAAAAATACATTGTGAAAATCATATGCTACTTATTTTAATATTTTCTAATTGCTGGTTTATAATCTTACTGTATTTCAGCATAATGTTTATTAGATTTAATAAAAATATTTGTCTATGAAAACTTTAGTAGAAATAATATGGATTTCTAAGTTTGGATATTTCCCTGATCTATTTGTGGGCTTTCCTGATGGCTTAGATGTTAAAGAATCTGCCTGCAATGCAGGAGACTCAGGTTGAATCCCTAGTTTGGGAGGATCACCGGGAGAAGGAAGTGGCAGCCCACTCCAATATTTTAGTAGAAAATTTTAATAGAAATAATATGCATTTATAAGTTTGGATATTTCCATCATATTATATATTTTTACTTTCTTTAATCTATATCCTTTTACTACACTGAGACTATGAAATCCCTTTTATAGGAAAAACCTGATTTAAAAAAATATATAACTTGGCTATAAAATTAAAGTTAAAATCTTAAATTACATTAATGAATTAAGTTGTAAAATATGTATATTTGTATTTGGACAAGATTGTACTAGAGATCGAAAAAAAATCTTAAAAAATAACTAAATCATAGTAGAGATAAAGTAATACTGAGTAGGGATTCAACATACACACTGTATCTGATTTTATTTCTCTATTTAGTCAGGTTAGCCTAACAACATATATTTATTAAGCTCACAAAAGATTCATGCTTTCAACTACTTAATATACATCAATCAAAAGAAAATAAAGTACATCAAACAAAAAAATACAGGAAAATACAATTTTTGCCTACTATATCAGTTGTTAATAACTACAAACTAGTATCCAATCAATTTAATTGATTTTATTTTTTACTACTCTTATGCATTCTGTTATATGATTATCACCTTAAATTTTAATAAAAGTGGTAATTTCTTAGAAAGTGACATTTTATAATTATTCTTCATAAACTTTAAAAATCTGATTTAAATATTACAACATATGATGGCATCTACTTTTTAAAAAATAGATGGCCTGTTAGACAATTTTTAATAAAATTTACAACTTATACTATTAAGTTGAACAGTTAATTCTTTTGTGTTTTTTTTTAGTTTTTTATTTTTTTCATTTTAAAATCTTTAATTCTTACATGTGTTCCCAAACATGAACCCCCCTCCCACCTCCCTCCCCATAACATCTCTGTGGGTCATCCCCATGCACCAGCCCCAAGCATGCTGTATCCTGCCTCAGACATAGACTGGCGATTCAATTCTTACATGATAGTATACATGTTAGAATTTGTACTCATTGTTTTCTAACTTTAACATGAGTTTTAATGATTATTTGCCTTACAAAAAGTTTTCATAGTTGTATCTAAGTGAATTATTAAGTAACATATTGTGCATTTAGTGTGGTTTCCCATGTCTTACATATCTCATATTTGTCTGAAACTAAAACTCATCTGAAATTGATTTTTTCATAGACTTCAGTTCAGTTCAGTTCAGTCGCTCAGTCATGTCCGACTTTTTGTGACCTCATGAATCACAGCACGCCAGGCCTCCCTGTCCATCACCAACTCTCGGAGTTCACTCAAACTCATGTACATTGAGTCGGTGATGCCATCCAGCCATCTCATCCTCTGCAATCCCCTTCTCTTCCTGCCCCCAATCCCTCCCAGCATCAGAGTCTTTTCCAATGAGTCAACTCTTCGCATGAGGTGGCCAAAGTACTGGAGTTTCAGCTTTAGCATCATTCCCTTCAAAGAACACCCAGGACTGATCTCCCTTAGAATGGACAGGTTGGATCTCCTTGCAGTCCAAGGGACTCTCAAGAGTCTTCTCCAACACCACAGTTCAAAAGCATCAATTCTTCAGTGCTCAGCTTTCTTCACAGTCCAACTCTCACATCCATACATGACCACTGGAAAAATCATAGCCTTGACTAGACAGACCTTTGTTGGCAAAGTAATGTCTCTGCTTTTGAATATGCTATCTAGGTTGGTCATAATTTTTCTTCCAAGGAGTAAGCGTCTTTTAATTTCATGTCTGCAGTCAACATCTGCAGTGATTTTGGAGCTCCCTCACAAAAGAGTCTAACACTATTTCCACTGTTTCCCCATCTATTTCTCATGAAGCGACAGGACCAGATGCCATGATCTTTGTTTTCTGAATGTTGAGCTTTAAGCCAACTTTTTCACTCTACTCTTTCACTTTCATCAAGAGGCTTTTTAGTTCATAGATTTTACTAAAATTCATTTTAGCTAGTATTTAGCTTATGTTTACAGATATAGCAAGATACAATCTAACTAATAATGCTTCAGCTTTCTAATAAGTTCATTTGAACATTACCATCTAATGTAGCATCCTACCGATCCCCTTAAATACCCTAAATTTTCACTCTAATTTCTTTCAATTTATGTCTTTGTTTCTTTTCCTTAGCTGACCATATTCTTTCTTGCTCTATTCAAAATGTGGCTAATGCAATAAAACTTTTCTTAACCATTCCATTCAGACTTGAATTCACCCATTCTAAGGATAAATTTATATTTATTAGGATGCTATCACTTTCATATGATATATTTAATTCTACTTGAAGTCATGGTATGTCCATACATTTTAGGATATTGAGTCATTGAAGCCACATCCTGGTTTCATTTACTGTTTGATAAAATTAAATGTGTTACATATCATTTTAGCCCCTTGACCATTTTCCCAACTCTATCCCCTAACTTCCCTTTCATGAAATGAATCTTTCATACATTTTCTTTATCAAAGAACACTGAATAATTTATCACTTCTATGTTTTGTATAACTTGCATTTGCCCCTGTGTTGATTACTGCCTCCCATGTGATAGTTTGTGAGTATTATACTTACTTTCCTTAACCTTCTTTTCACTTTACTCACAATCCTGAGTGAGGTCATTATCCTATTCTTGGAAGTTTCCACTTCCACAAATAGATTGGTTGCCAACCTTTATCTCCTAAGCTTATAGTGACATGCAAAACTCTAATTACCTTCTGGAGATGAATGGATATCACAGAAGGACAAATTGTGTCTAAAATGGAAACAGTTATCACCATCTCTTCATTACCTCCCCTCCTATATCCCATACACTAAGACAAATATAGGTTGATTCACTCTGAGCAAAGATTGGTTTTCAGTTGTCACTTCACCTTTCACATAATAATAATCAGGTTCCAAGAAGGCTGAGCGCCGAAGAATTGATGCTTTTGAACTGCGGTGTTGGAGAAGACTGTTGAGAGTCCCTTGGACTGCAAGGAGATCCAACCTGTCCATTCTGAAGGAGATTCAGCCCTGGGATTTCTTTGGAAGGAATGATGCTAAAGCTGAAACTCCAGTACTTTGGCCACCTCACGCGAAGAGTTGACTCATTGGAAAAAACTCTGATGCTGGGAGGGATTGGGGGCAGGAGGAGAAGGGGATGACAGAGGATGAGATGGCTGGATGGCCTCACGGACTCGATGGACGTCAGTCTGAGTGAACTCCGGGAGTTGGTGATGGACAGGGAGGCCTGGAGTGCTGCAATTCATGGGGTTGCAAAGAGTCCGACATGACCGAGCGAATGAACTGAACTGAACTCAAGTACTGCACAGGCAATATCACGACAATATCTCAAATCTTCTCTATCTGCATCTCTCATCTATGTTTTTAGCACAACCTCATAACTTTTCCAACTGGCTCCTAAGTTACCAGTCCATTTACTGCTTCCACTGTTCTTTCTTTTTAATAATTTTATGTTGTTAATTCTAAATTTGAAATAATTTCTGATTTGTACAACAGTTGCAAAAATAGTTCAGGGAGTATTATTGTACCTTCTCTTAATTTCTCCATATATAAACATCTTACCTAATTATGGCATATGATTTCTGAGTTAAAATTAAAAAAAAAATAACATTGGCATATTACTACTACTGGGCTTCCCAGGTGACTCATTGTTAAGAATCTGCCTGCCAATGCAGGAGATACAGGTTCCATTCCTGTATTGAGAAGATCCCCTGGAAGAGGAAATGGCAACCCACTCTAGTACTCCTGCCTGAAAAATTCCATGGACAGAAGAGCCTGTTGGGCTACAATCCATGTGGTCACACACTTAGCAACTGAGCACATACACATATTACTACTAATTGCAAATGCTATTAGAATTTCATAAATTCCCTTAATGTCATCTTTATCTTCTTGAATCCCATTCAAGATACCATATTACATTTAACCATCAAGTTTCTTAGTCCCCACTGTTTGTGACAGTATCCCAGACTTTCCTTGCTTATCATGACATTGACAGCTTTGAAACATACTGGTGAGATATTTTGTAGGGTGCCCATCAATTTTTTTTAATGTTTTCTCATGATTAGGCTTGCCATTTTTCAGAAATTTAATGCTGAGGTGAAGTGACCTTATCATTACTGTATGTTAGAAGGCAAATAATATTACCATAATTATCACAAATGTTATTAATGTTGATCACTTAAAGTTATACTGCTAGTTTTTTTTTCTGCTGTAAAATTACTATTATTTTTCCTTTTCTGTAGTCTCTGTAAGTAAGTTAATAAGTCCAGCCAACTCTTAAGAGGAGAGGAATTAAGTTCTATATCTGGAGAGGAGAGGATCTACATATACTGTTTGGAATGTTGTAAGGAAATGTAAAAGTAGAAAATCCTTTCTAATTTAGTGAAATATTGTTTCTGTATTTTTTATAGTGTGAAGTACACATATAGAAAGGTGTACAAAGTCTTTAATCAGATACTTCCTTTACTGGCTAATGCCATTAATGGATTGCTCTCTTTTGTAGTTTGTGAAGACCAGTTACAGTTTGGTGATTGTACCATGATTTTCCAAGCTATTCTTTTTTGCTTATATACATTTTAGAATGACAAGTGCACCTTGTAAATTCCCACATATAATTTTTCCTATTATATTTTCTCAACATTCTTAGAGAGAATGGCCAGTTATTTCTGTGTGTGTGTGTGTCACTGTGTTAAAACTGTATCCTAATACCACATTTACCAGTGAAACTGAAATTGTTAGTTGCTCAATCTGTCCAACTCTTTGCAACTCCATGGATTTGCCAGGCTCCTCTGACCAGGCAAGAAGATACCTTCTTCAGGAAATCTTCCCAACCCAGGAATCAAACCAAGGTCTCCTGCATTGCAGTTGGGTTCTTTGCCAGCTGAGCTATCAGGGAAGCCCACTGGAATGGGTAGCCATGCCATTCTCCAGGGGATCTTCCTGACTCAGGGACTGAACTGAGGTCTCCTGCATTGTAAGCAGAATCTGTATCATCTGAGCCACAGGGAAGCCAACATTTGTTAGAGCCCTTAATATTTTTTTTTAATAATATACTCATTCAACACAATATTATAGCCTAGACACTGAAAGTATTTCTGTTAAATATTTTCATTACCAGATTTCATATTCCCTCTCATAGTTGCACTAAGTGTTTGAACAAGCAAGCTGGCGGTAGGCTCTTCTAGGTTCTCAAATATATGATTTAACTGTATTTTTATGTGGTCATAGACAAAGTTGTATAGCATTCATTACAAAATGAAAATGATTATGAGGAAGTAGGAGGAAGAAGTAGAGGCAGAATTCCTTTCTACTTGAGGTTTCTGTGTTATTTTCTATCTACTTTCTACTCTAAACAAGAATTTTATGTATAAAAATTGCTTTTGCCAAAATGCCATTTACAATTGATTAAGTCAGGTGCAGTGGTTTGTTCCCAGAGCATTTTTTATTAGCATTTATGTTTGAGGATATTTGTGACTTTTACATTCAAGGCATTTCTAGACCATACATGCTCTGTGTCAGCATTTTTCCCGATTTTTCATAGGATGCATATTGCTGATTATTATCCTGTGAGAAACATTTGATTGAGGTTTATTTGTGTTCAAATAATTCACTTTTTAAAAATACTGTAGGAAATGTCACTGCCATAGACTCTTTATCTCACTTATTTTATATTTCTTAGCTTACATATAAATGCATCCTTTTTGCAATAATGTTCTGGTAATATTTGTGAGATGCTTGAGACAATGCATTTGCTTTTGAAAACAGCATTCATGTTTATTGCCAAAATATCCTCTGTAGTTTTAAAATTTATTTGAAGGGTTATGAAAGATAGTCTTTCATAATACATTCCAAATACATTGCCCTGGCTCAGTTCAGTTCAGTTCAGTCACTCAGTCGTGTCCAACTCTTTGTGACCCCTGGAATGCAGCACGCCAGGCCTCTCTGTCCATCATCAACTCATGTCCATTGAGTCGGTGTTGCCATCCAGCCATCTCATCCTCTGTTGTCCCCTTCTCCTCCCGCCTTCACTCTTTCCCAGCATCAGGGTCTTTTCAAATGAGTCAGTTCTTCACATCAGGTGGCCAAATTATTAGAGTTTCAGCCTCAGCATCAGTCCTTCCAATAAACACTCAGGACTGATCTCCTTTAGGATGGACGGTTGGATCTCCTTGCAGTCCAAGGGACTCTCAAGAGTCTTCTCCCACACTACAGTTCAAAAGCATCAATTTTTGGTGCTCAGCTTTTTTTATCATCCAACTTTCACATCCATACATGACTACTGGAAAAAATAGCTTTGACCAGACAGACCTTTGTTGGCAAACTAATGTCTCTGCTTTTTAATATGCTGTCTAGGTTGGTCATAGCTTTTCTTCCAAGGAGCAAGTGTCTTTTAATTTCATGGTTGCAGTCACCATCTGTAGTGATTTTGGAGCTCCCCTCCCCCCAAAATAAAGTCTGTCACTGTTTCCACTGTTTTCCCATCTATTGCCCTGGCTCACCGTGAAAGAAAGTGAAAATGTTAGTCACCCAGTCCTGTCTGACTTTTATGACCCAACAGACTATAGTCTGCCAGGCTCTATCCATGGAATTTCCCAGGCAAGAATACTGGAGTGGGTAGTCAGTCCCTTATCCAAGGTATCTTCCCTACCCAGGGATCAAACTCAGATTTCCTGCATTGCAGGCAGACTCATTACCATATAAGCCACCAGGGAAGCTTGTTCACTATTTATCACAGTAATTGATCTTTTTTTCCCCCCAGTGGCATTTTAATCATTTGGAAAACCTACTGCTACTTGGGCAGGTATATTTTATTTCTTTAGTTAAAAACTGATACAAATGAATTTTAATTTTGTAGCAATTTGTTGTAAGGGCAAAATCTCCATGAGTTGTCTTAAAATGTATGTAACAAATCCAAATGTTCAGATGTGCATTTTCAATGAAACCTCTCATTATAACCATTAATTTTCTTAAAATTTATGTGAAGCTACAGCTTCTTTTGTATATTCCTCTAAGTAAATAGATGTCTTTCAATTATTTGATTGTTATGCAATTATGGTAAAATTAAAATCTCATTGTTTTATAAATTATAAAGCTATTTCTAATGATTATGTTTAATTTTCATTTCACTAAAAGCAGAAAGTAACATAAGAATTATAACTTTATAATGGAATGAGACATGTCTACATATGTAATTAATAGATATGGTGTTGATTTCAGCATTTACAAAGAATAGTTGACACTGTATAGAAAGCTATGGGATTTTTTCTAAATTATATATACTTGGTAAAATGTTATTTATTAACCTATGGATCTATAATTTTTTCTCTCTATGTAAACAGCCTAAATTGAGCTATTTTGAAAGACTATTTTACTTTCTTTTTTTTTTTTAAAGTATAGTTGATGTACAATATTACATGTTTCAGGTGTACAACATAATGGTTCACAATTCTAAGGTTACGCTCCATTTATAATTATTATAAAATATTGGTTATATTCCCCATGCTGTATAATATATCTTTACAGCTTATTTATTTTATAAATAGCAGTTTGTACCCTCTTAGACCCTGCTGTATCTTGCCCCAGCTCCTTCCCGCTCCTCACCAGTAACCACTGTTTGTTCTCCATACCGTTTTCTTTTTTAATTGTACTTACCAGTTTGTTTTAGTTTTTAGTTTTCACATATAGTTTCAAAAGTGTATTTTACTTTCAGTAGCTAGTAGGAAATTGTGTATTTGTATGAAATTCAATCATAGGGTATATGTTACTGGCCCCATGAATAGGTTAGTTGAATAGCATATTTTGTCTTAATTTTTAAAATTTGGAATTAATAATTATAAGTCACCAATGATGAGTGTTAAAGAGAAATAAGAGTATTCCTCTTAATATTATGTTTTGAGAAATCCATATTGCTGCTTGTGGTTTCTCATTTCTTATGGCATTTCCTTGTATGAGAATATATAAATAGTTTAGTCCTGCTACTGATAGAAGTTTAGTTTATTTCAAGTTTGAGATAGTTATAAATAGTGCTCTTCAGTGCTCTTTGTTCAGATCTTTGGGCTTTGGTGAAAAGTGTGTGTGTTGAACATACATGTATGTATATTGACTACTTAATTGTAGTGTATGCAGGCTGTTCAGATTTGGTAGAAACTTGTCCAATTAAAACCAAAAGAGCATTGAGAGAAACAATCCTATGCCAAAGAATACAGACACTATGATTTAATTTATATGTAGTAGCAAACAGAAAAACTAATCAAGGTGTTAAAAGCCAAAATATTATTTATCATAGGGTAGGGAGGGTGGTTATTGGAAGTAAGCAGAAAGGGAGAGTCCCATGAAATGCAGCTAATTATCAAGTTCTGGTTCATGGAGTATCAGTTTTAGATTTTTGCAGTTTTCTATATATATAGCATAGTTTGGCATCATGCATGCATGCTAAGCCGATTCAGTCGTGGCCAACTCCACGACGCTATGGACCATAGCCAGACTCCTCTGTCCATGGGAGTCTCCAGGCAAGAATAGTGGAGTGTGTTGCCATTTCCTAATCCAGGGGATCTTCTGAAATCAAAGATCGAAGCCCCATTTTTCATGTCTCCTGCATTGGTAAGCAGGTTCTTTACCACTAGCGCCACTTGGGGAACCCAATTTGGTAGCATATCACAGCAAATATGCAAAGTTGTTCAATGAATAGCAAGCCTTAAAACCCCTAGATTTCTAACTAGATTTCTAACTAGATTTCTAACCCCTAGATTTCTAACAAAATTCTTTCTGGCCTTTCCTCAATTTTTATTAATATATATGTACATAAAAGCAACTCATCGTACATTATATATAATGTAAGACTATATGCATTCATTCAAAAATATTCGAGAGACAGCTGTGTGCTAAATATTCAGATACAAATATTGATTAAATGCAATATATGCCAGGAAGACAAGAGGATTACTGACTAATAGGAAAAGCAAGTCAGCCAGTCATTTGTACTGCTGTGTGGTGTCTGCTAAAATTAAACTGACCATACATCGTGGTTTGTGGTTTTAGATTAATTGTCATTTGCAGTTATTGTTTGAAAAAAATTAAACCATTTACACAGTAATTTGTATGACCAATCCAGCCATAGTTGAATTTAAGATCAAAGTATTATGAAAATGTTGAAAGGAAATTTATAAACTCCACTACAAAGTGGGATAATTTTGTTTTTTTTTTTGTCTTGAATTGATGGAGCGGGAGTTAGAAAACAAACACTGAGCTGGGTCTTTTAGGATTACTTTTTCTCCTCACTCGAGTCACAGTTAAGTTTCTTCTGGTTGCCAACACATATCTAATGCTTTTCACACTAAGCAGTTATTAGTCTTCATTTAATCCTTGTCTTAAACAGACTGCATCCAATAAGGACAGAAAATTGATTCATCTCTGCAATTCCAGCTCCTAACACAGGAACTATCAGAAATTAGCCCCTCCATAATTTGTAGTAAATTGGTTAATCAGCTTAGAGATCCTGTTGATGTTCAAGAGTTTATGTATGACTCTACACACTGGAAAACTATAGAGCCTAGAATTTAAAAAAAGATGTTAAGTTTTTTATCAGGATACTTCATAGAGCAACTTAAAGCTTATAAGCTAAATATATAAAGCCATAAGATATATTCACTTTTTACAATATTAGCACAATTTAACATTAGCACTTGTGATTAGTACCTTCATCTATGCTTTTATATCTAACATGGAAATATTTTTTAATTACACTTAACATTAGATTTGTATAAGGAAATAGTGACTTGCTGAAGCAGGTGGTGATACTCTGTGAAGGCAGTACGGGAACAATATTCATTCACTTTGAATTCATTGCCTTTCAATGAAAAGAGCTTGTGACTGCAAATTCTAAAACCCCAAATTGATCAAATATCTACCAGTATTTAATTCTTCAGTGATTTACTAAAACTTTTTTGAGTGAATTTATCCTTCAAGTCAGTAAACTGCAAGCATGAATACTGGAGTGGATAGTCATTTCCTACTCCAGGGGATCTTCCCAGCTCAAGGATCAAACCCAGGGCTCTTACATTGCAGGCAGATTCTTTACCTGAGTTACCAGGGAAGTCTGCAAGCCTAAGCTTATTTCATTAATAAGTACATATACATCAGCACCGCATCTCTTGGAGAAAATTGAACTTATTAGGCAAGATTATCTTGCTATAGAATTGCTGTCTATGCTGACTCTCTATGCCACTGCAAATTCAGTGGTATGCAAGGATGAAATATAATTAATTAGTGCTACTACAGTTAAGGTCACAGTAATTTATGCCACCAAAGAACGAGAAACAACTTTTACTCCACCATTGATTGTAGAGTTGCTATGAATCAGATCTGATTCTTAACATGGTCTTTCAGTACATATGTTTTGGTGATTTTTTTTCTTAAAAACATAAGTAAAATGATATTTGTTAATTTTTTAAACATTTTTTGATGTATACCATTTATAAAGTCTTTTGAATTTGATTACAGTGCTGCTTTTTCTTTAAAAATGTTTCCTTATATTAAGCAATGTTTAGGGATATAGGCACATATTTATCTTTTCAAAATCAGAACCAGAAAAATGTTTTAACTCATTTCCTGTATAAATAATGATACATTCCAAACTAATGTCCCCCAAATAAAAAATGTTTGGTTGCATTTAGTTGCCTGGTATGTGCCAGAAAAAGTCTATTGAAACAGGAACTTAGGGAAACTAAGTCTTCCATGTTCCATGAAAGAAAATTCATCTACTGTGACCCATAAAATCAACTTTATTTTTCAAGAGACAAGTTGGTAATGAAAATTATTTTTTAAGTCTTATCCTTCCAATGTAGGGGGTGGAGGTTAGATCTCTGGTTGGGAAATTAAGATCTCCCATATGCTTTGTGGTGAAAAAACCAAAACACAATACAGAAACACTACTGTAAAAATTCAGTAAAGACTTCATAAATGGTCTACCAAAAAAATGTTTAAAAATTAACAAATATTATTTTACCTATGTTTGTAAGAAAAAAATAACCAAAACAATTTCCCCTTGTTTTAATATTAAAATATCCTTTAACTAAACTTTTAGAAGGAAGAAATGAGCTAGCAATGAGGAAATTATTATTTTCATTCTTCTTACTCTACCTAGTTTTAGACTAGGACTTGTTGCCTGTGGAATGCTAAGAGATGCATTCAAGAATATTCAGATTGCAAACATGCAACATAGGTATGTGACAGGACTGTTGACTGCAAAACACCTTATTTGTCTTGAAAGATAATTTTCTAAAATTTTAATATTTTCTCTCCACCATGTCTGGATAACCTATGCATAGTTTATCTATCATAAGGAACATTTCCCCTTTTGCCTGTGGTAGCTGTGCATGCTCTAAGTTTTAGGAAGATATGCTTGTCAAGAAAAAAAATATCTAAAATGTGAAAATCATTAAAAATACAGCAAGTTATATCAATGTTATTTATGAAAAGATTTAGCAAACTCACCTGAGAATTACTTCATATTCTAGAAAATCTTAAGGGTAATTGATTTTGTGATTTAACATTTGAATAAGCTAAATCTATGTAACTTGTAGATTTCTGTTAAGTAGAAAAGATACCACCAGTGTTATTTTTCTCTTCTTTTGCTCTAAATTCTCTATAGAACCAGTTTTGTTTCTATTCTTTTAACAGTCACTTTTTTTTCACAAAATGAGCAAGAAGAGCCAGTTTCTCAAAATATTTTCTTTTTAATCAACTTTATCATCTATAATTATCATATTCATGGATTGAATAAAATATTTTATGGTGATTTACTCTATATTTGTATGAGAAGTTATGTTTTTAACTCTGAATATTATACCTTGAATGGCATATACAAAGTGCCCTTTAACCAAAAATTACTTGTAGTTGAACAAGTTGGACTTGACTCATTATAACAAGGGAGAATGGATACCTTAGGTACTTTTGGGGTGTTTCAGTAACAGAGCTGTAGAATTATAGGATCTGGGCTTTTGTTAGGTGACTTTGGAAGGACTTAAGGGAACAGGGCTTTTCCTTGGATTGGATGCTGTCAGGAAACAGAGGTAAATTAATGATTGGCTTTCTAAATGGATCTTATCTAGAAACAAAGGACAAAAGAGAATGAGGCTAAAATTATACTTGAAACAAAGGAATCAGACATTTACATTTCTCTTTCTCAAAAGAAAATAATAGCAACAATTAGTAATGTTAATAATTTTAAAATAATAATCCACTTTTCTGCTGACTCAGAAGACCGTGATAAAGAAAAGACAGAAAGCCAAGAGAGCGAAGACAAATGTTTCCCAATTTTATTTATATTTAGAGGAGTGGCTCCTTCAGAGCAGAGGCCAGGCAGTTTTTACTCTGTTGTGTTCTTTGGTATCGCTGATAATCTGGCTAAAAGTTTATTAGACTGGAACCACCCTTACAAGGAAGGGATATTTCTGTGCCATGCCCTGGCAAACGAACCTCCTGTGAGCCACAGCCAGAATAGTCTACCAGGGACTGCTAAGAGGTCATGTGCAAACCTGATGAGACCAGACCATAAACCTTTCAACCACAGATTCAGATTCCTTCCATCGATGTCAGCAGAGCACACAGTCCTGTGTTTATAAAAGATAGGATTATGGGGGCTAATTTGAGGTAATAGATGCCTTATTCAAGAAAATGCTTTCCTCCCATCTTGGAATTGCATAATCCAGATCACATACACACATACACAGACACACACACTCTGAGAGACTGAACCCGAGACACTGAACCTTTGGTTCATAGAAACCAAAGGTAACTCCCTGACTGGACTGCTTACATGATCAGATTGGCCTGTAATAAAAATTCAAGTCAACATTGAATTACTACTCTTTTTGCACAAAGGAGAGGTTTAGAGGAACAGCAAGCATATTGATATACTCTGTATCTGAGATACAGTGTGGAGTAAAATTTTGACCCAGGAAATGGCCTCATGAGACTCAATAAATGTTAGCTCTTGGTATATTGATTATATGTATAGTTAGCCACTTATTAAATATATAATCAAAGGAAGAATAAATCAATACCTATGTTGAAAATAATTTTATTGAATCATATTTAGCAAGAGAAATCCTGTTTTGCTATTTGTTTCTGTACCAAATTATATACACAGAATTTTTTTTTTTTTTTAGTAAACCACAACTACATGGTATAACATCATTGAACATTTATTTATTTATTTTTTTAATTTAGTCTTGGCTGTCCTGGGTCTTCATTTCTGTGTGGAGACTTTCTTTAGTAGCCTGTGAGTCTGGGCTATGCTCTAGTAGTGGTGCATGGGCTTCTCCTGGTGGAGCACAGTCTTCAGGGCATGCAAGCTCAGTAGTTGCGGCACACAGGCTTAGGGATGGACTCTGTGTCCCCTCCATCTTCAGGCAGATTCAACCACTGGACCACCAAGAAAGTCTCTAAGCATTTTTTAAAGCATTAGATTTTTATCATAAATAGATTACAATAAATACATATGTTTTATCATGTATTCTTTTGTCCTGCAAATGATATCTTTGGAATTATTATAAAATTTGGAGACAAAAATGTAACAAGTTAACAAAACAAATGCTCTGAATCTACCAATCAGCTTAAGAAGTAAAATAAAATATAAATATTTATGCTATCATGTGCAATTATGACTCTTACACTTTTCTAAATATCTATCATATATTAATCATTATTTAAGAACTACCTTAAATACATAGATATTAATACACATTTGCCTTCATTGTTCAGCATTTCTCTTCTTGAAATTTATACAAGTTGATGTATAGATTTCTGGGTAATTATTTTTAATTGAAATATAATATTCCTTTTCACTATATTGCAAATTTCTTACCCTTTTCCTGCCTGTTGAATATTTAGATGGTTTCTATATTTGACCTTATTAACAATTTGAGAAAAACTCTCTCCTAGATATTACTGTTTGGACTCAAGTAAAAGAAGTTTTCCTAAGTATCTAGAATACATATATTCATAGCCACGCATGTATTCACATTTACAATAAATTATCAAATTAATTTCCAAAGTGTTTTTGTAACTTAAATCTTATCTATTATAATTCTATATTTTTACTACCAAACTTTTAAGTATTTTGTTTCAGTCCAATTGTACTTTAGAATTTTTCCCATCTAAAGTTTTTGCATAAAGTTCATTTTATCATGCCTAGATTGCAAAAAGAAATATTAGTAAAAGTATATTCCTCATCCACCTCAGTTTAATAGTCTCCAAGAGGGATACTTTGATGGGCTACTCTTTCTCAGCTTTAATTCAAGGCAAACTCTTTTTCCCCAAGGTTATAAGCCAATGGCTAAACTCCAAAGCAGTCTTTGTCAGTCAATACAAAGTAAATAAGAACTTTATTTTGATTTTTATTTTGGATGGAGGTGGCACTAGTACTTTTTCTCACCCACAAATGAATGTCCATCAAATAAAGTAGATGTAAGTGTTGTGGAAACTTTAAAATGAAAACTAAGAAAGAGCACTGGTAATACCTTAACCAAAGAGATGTTTCAAACACCTGTTTGCAGATTTTTCCATAACTACCTATAATTTCTTCAAAATAATGAAAATTGTGATGTTAAATTCAGTTCCATTTGTTTTGCCATGGCACTTTTAAAAAGTATCTTATCAAAATCCTTTACACTAACGAAAACACGGTAAATTATTACTGGATATGAATGAAAGCAAAATATGCTTAGGAAGGATAATTAGAAAGATTGTCTTTTTACATTATTCATTTACTTCTCTTTTGATGCAAAGTTTTTGAAAATGGAAGTAAACTCTGAAATTGACATTCAGAGTTCTCTGATGTTTGGATTTTTAAAACTTTCTTTTTTTTTTTTTTTCATATCACTGAGAGGAAAATCCAATCTCTTTAACGTGGCCTTCAGGGCTGAATTGTGGCCGGCCTCTGCCTGTTTCTCAGATCTCAACTCATGTCATGATTTCTGCCATCAAAAACTCCAGTCACATTCCATGTTTTCAAACTGTTTCCCATTCCTCAACTGTGAAAATATCCTAGTATACAGTGCTCTCCCAGTCGACTTTCTCATAACTAACTCTTCTTTTATATAGATATTTAGAAAACTAATGCAATGATATATTATTGCTTAGACATCTTATTTTATACCTTTTGGAAAAGATTCCTTGAAATTGGCTAAGGATCTTTCACACAGGATGCTTCTTTTCCCATTTTTAGATATTGAAATGCAACATGCATGTACTTATCTGAAAACTATACTGTGACTCTTTACGGTTTCCCATACACAGATTAGAACCAGCTATTGAATATAAGACTATAATGGGTGTCAAATAAATTTGAGACCTCGTATCATAACTGAATAAAGTCGTTTCAAATACCTAAATGATTTCTAGCCATTTCTTTTCACCCACTTTATTAGGAAATTATTGACAAAAAAACTGTATATATTTCAATTGTAGGGGCTTCCCTGGTGGCTCAGACAGTAAAGAATCCGCCTGCAGTGCAGGAGATCTGGGTTAAACCCCTGGGTCGGGAAGATCTCCTGGAGAAGGAAATGACAACCCACTCCAGTATTCTTGCCTGGAAAATCCCATGGACAGAGGAGCCTGCTGGATTACAGTTCATGGGGTTGCAAAGAGTTGGGCACAGCGGAGTGACTAACACACATATTTAAGTTGTACAAAGTGTTACAATGACATAAATGTACATTGTGAATTGATTATCTCCATAAAGCTAATTAACATATCCACCACCTCGAACAGAGTTTTTTTGTCCATGTGGAGAGAACACTTGAAATCTACTCTCTTAATAAATTTTAAGGATTACTATTAAATATAGTTAATATAATTAAAGATGCATATTCCACATGTGAGCTTTGGATTAGAACATTTTATCTATATTTTCTTCATTATTTTTATAAATGTAGTAAGTTATACTTACACATCATGCATTCTCTTCTACTTTGCACTATTTTCACTTAAATACATCTTCAAATTTATTATCACTTTTATACAGTGTCCTTAATTTAACTGGCTACCTTGAATTCTATTGAATGTTTTTATACTAAGTTAGTTAACTAGTATCTCATTTATGGATACTTAGGTAAACTTCATCTTTGATTAGAATGTTTATATTACTATTCTGGCTCCTTAATTTATAGTAGGCCCTACATGTATTACTTGATGACATTAGCATTTATTTCATATTTATTTGTGATGATTAATGAGAGAACATGTTCAATGAATTTCACACAGTGGCAAATTAAGCACTTCATAATAGGATAGATTACTATATATTCTGTTCATGTTTCTATGTTTTGTAGCAAATAATTTAATAATAAAGAATTTTGTTCTTTAGCTTTTCTTTTAATATATCTGAAAATTTTTTGCTGACTGTAATGACAAGATTACCATCTAGTGGTGGCCATCATGAATTACAGACACATGGTCCTTGCAAAATTGAAAAGGCTCTCAGAAATATCAAGTTCAGTCACTCTATACTAGGACTAGATTTTATAAATGTATTTTAAATCTGAAAAATGATGGTGTGCTAAAAGGCATCATGAGTTACAAATTCAGGATAACACGATCTTTTCATTCATATGTATTTGTTAAAGTTAACTTTTAAAAAGTGAACGCATACTACAATATATTTTAGGAAGTAAATAAGAGGTAAGCGGATCACAGAAGTCATATGTAATATGGAGTATATATGTAAGTGATCTTACATTTTAGAGTAGAGATAGGGTACAGAAGATGATCACTTAACTTTTGCTATTTAGAATTTGTAAATATATAAAGACAGTGACATGTCCTTTATAAATTTCACTGTCTTTATATATTGTCACTGTCTAATTTGGAGGCCTAGGCAAGTTAATTAATCTCAAGTGGTTGAAGTTATTTATCAGTTTCACATATTTGTGAATTATAGCAATATTATGAGGATAATGTGATATGATGTATTACTACTTTTACAAGACAGAGCAAACACTCAATAATGCTATTTCTCTATGATTACCTCAATATTTTACCAAGTCTACAAATAAGGCAATCATAATATTTACTCTAATATTTATTACCCTAATGATAATGAATATATCTGATTTTTACATACCACTTCTTAATACAATGATCTAAAGAATATGATCATTTAACTTTTGTTATTTAGAATTTATGATTAGCATGGTGGCTCAGACAGTAAAGAATCTGCCTGCAAGGAGGGAGATCTGGGTTCGATCCTGGGTCGGAAAGATCCCCTGGAGAAGGGAATAGCTACCCATTCCAGTATTCTTGCAAGGAGAATTCTATAGACAAAGTAGCCTGCAGGCTACCATCCATGGAGTCACAAGGAGTTGGACACAATTTAGAGACTGATACTTTAAGATATTAAAATAAAATGTATATACATTATTTAAAAATTTATTTATTCCTTAATCTTTATTGTTGAATTCACTGAAGGATAACAATAGTGACATAAAGCACAATTTTTGTACATAGATATCAAATATTTTTGTTGTTGTTTAGTCACTACTTTTTATCCGACTCTTTTGTGACCCTATGAATTGTATCCTGTCAGGCTTCTCTGTCCATGGGATTTTCCCAGGCAAGACTACTGAAGTGAGTTGTCATTTCCTTCTCCATGGGATCTTCCAGACCCAGGGATCAAACTTGTAATCTCCTGCATTGGCAGGAGAAATAATTCTTTACCACTTAGCCACCTAGGAAGCCCAGATATCAAATGCATTATATTTTAATTCACTAAAATATTGTTGTAGTATAATTTTATATCTACCAAGCAGACATATGTTTATATCACTGAAGTATATATTTTTATTTAAAATTTTGTTTTTTTCATAATTTGTTATTATTTTAGAACAGAATTTTTTTTAATTTTCTGTTTCTTTTTAAACTTATTTTTATATTTTGAAACCAGCACTAACTGATATATCTTAAAAAGCACCAATAAGTTTGATACAAACATTGAAGCTAATTTTTGCAAATATAAAACTTACAAATAATAACATCTTGTGACTCTATTATAGTTGGCTGCTGAACATTACCGAGGACATACAATTGGAATGGGTTTGGCGTATGAAGGTGGAGCTAGCCTATCTTTCTGTGCATAGCTATGCATTTTTACTTAATTGTGTAGATCTGATTGAAATAATGATGCTTTTTTAAACACTAGACACTTTGTGCCTAAATTATATTCATTATTAAATACTCCAAGTAAACCATAAGTGTGCCATTATACATATTATGTTCTCCCTCGATTGCTGTTTTAAAATGTACTTCAGGTGGTAGAAACAATAAACAGTTTTCATTTAAGAGAGAGAGATAGGCAGACACTACTGAATATAATTATGAGGAAAGATGTTAAATGTTTGAAATCAGAATATATACCCAGGATTCAAGTTATCAGAAGAGTTAAGAAAATCAGTAGAATTGAATGCAATGATTTATCAGGTTTTCTTGCTTTTCTTTTTTTTTTTTAACTGTATGTTTGAATTGTGTATAATTTGTTGAGTTTGAAGATAAGTCTATACCCATAAAATCATCACTTATTAATAACATAAACATATCCATCACTTCCCACAGTTTCCTCTTCCCCCTTTATTGGTATTTGTATTATTTAAGATTTACTCTCTTAGTAAATTTTAAGTTCACAATACAGTATTATTAGCTATAAACCATATGCCTTATAGTCAATTTCCAGAATTCTTATCAAACAGAAACTTTGCACCCTTTAACTGTCATCTTTCCATTTCCCCTGCCTCTCCCCAGCTCCTGGTACTCACTATTCTAACTCTCTGCCTCTGTGAGAGGATCTATATGACTATTTATCAATTCCACATATAAATGTCATCTACTAGTATTTGACTTTCAGTTTCTGCCTTATTTCTGCTATCCTTAGCATAATGCCCTCTAGGTCCCTCCATGTTGTTACAAAAACAGAAAGATATTCTGTGTTGATGGATTGAAATAATTAATATCCCAAGTGGTTCAGTGGTTCAGTCACCTCCCAAGCAGGAGACTGGTGTTTGATCCCTGGGTTGGGAAGATCCCCTGGAGGAGGGCATAGCAACCCACTTCCGTATTCTTGCCTGGGAAACCCTATGGACAGAGGAGTCTGGCAGGCTACAGTCCATAGGGTTGCAAAAGAGTAAGACATGACTTAGCAACTAAACAACAATAACAAAATGGACATACTCCCCAAAGTAATCTACAAATTCACCATAAGTTCTATCAAAATCCCAATGTCATTTTTCATAGAAATAGAAAATCAATCCTAAAATTCTTATGGAATCATGAAAGATCCCAAAGAGTCAATGCCATCTTAGAAAAGAATAACAATACCTGAGACATCTTATTTTCTGATTTCAAATTATATTACAAAGATATAAAAATTAAAACACTATGATACTGACATAAATTTATAAACCAATGGAACAGAGTAGAATGCTCAGAAATATATTCATGCATCTATGATCAACTGATCTTCAAGTTTTCTACAAATTGAGTCTTTGCAATTCCCAAGGTAGAGCCCACTCAGATTAACCTAACCAGATAAATTTCATTTCAATCTAGTAGCCTGTGAACAAGCTATCTTATGTCATAACAATTTCACATATGCTTAGTTAGTTAGGAACAATTTAGTTTATAAAAGGAATAAGAAGGAAGAAAGGAAAAAAAAAGATAAGTAACAACAAAGAATTCATTTATTTTAGAAACTTAAAGAATGTCTCTATATATCTTGGGTCAGGTAGAACCATGTTTTCACTTTACAACACCCTGATTGCTTTCCTATGTTTATTCTTATTTCATAATTTTATAGTCATAGCTTTAAGAGATTCTGACATCCACAATATTGTAAACTCTTCGAGAAGCAAAATCTCAATTCTCAGGAAACAGATCAGCATCTGAGGAACAATGAATATCAAATGCTAATTGTTTGACTAAATAAATTGGCAAGTGAATAGATCAACATTAATTTGTTGTTGCTGTTTAGTCTATAAATTGTGTCTGAGTCTTCTGTGACCCCGTGATCTGTAGCCCACCAGGCTTCTCTCTCCGTGGAATTACCCAAGCAAGAATACTGGAGTGGGTTGCCAGTTCCTTCCCCAGGGGATCTTTCCCACCCAGGGGTAGAACTGTCTCTTCCATTTCCTGCATTGGAAGGTGGTTGTTTTCCTGCTGAGCCACTGGGGAAGTCTGAATGTATTAATACTATAGTATTAATTAAAGTAAATAAATGCAATAAATAAATTACAATGAATAAATAAAATTACAATAATTGCAAATTTCTGTAAATGTCTCCACTGTGGCAGCGTCTTACATAGTATTGACACATTAAGAATGAACTTAAAGCACTAAGGTGATACCACTTATTATTTGTGGGTATTTACTTAGTTAGTAAAGTAAAAATGTCTTTGAGCAATGCATATAAACTTCAATATAATTCTCGGTTACCTATACAAAGGGAGTAAATAAAATAGATATTAAATAATTAAATAGTAAAGAAATACATAATTTTGGCTATTTTCAAGAGCTTCTTAGGAGAATGTTAATCACTGCCTGTCTCACTAACATATTTTAAAAATGTAAGGAAAAGGTTTGAATAAGGTATATCTATTTTCAAAGTTGGCTTTGAAAATTTGAAGTAATGGCATATTTGTCTTGTGATAAAAGTTCAAAAGAGGCCAAAATATATTAATAAAATACAACTCACATACATGAAGTTTTATTGCAAGCAGAGATATTCTGAATCAATATTTCTAAAAACAGATATTGTTGCATCTAAATCACTAAGGACTTGGGGTTGGGAGGGGAGATAGAGCAAAGTTATACTGAAACCAGTCTTTAGTTCACTTTCTTTTAGTTCTTTTTCCTTTCTTCTTGACTTGGTATACCTCGATCTAATATAAATAAAAATTTAATAAATTGAAGCTCAAGGCATGTATAATAAAGAAAAGAGGGACAACCAAAATGTTTTGCTATATAGAATTTAAACATGCTTTTTTGAAATTTTTACTATGGACCATCAGTAATATTAAATTATTCAAAACTTCATCGTAGAGCAATTTACTATAGCTCCTTCCTATTATCTTAATGATTTAGAAGATCTAATTAACATGAGAAGTTCTGCTCCTGAAACAGAGTGTGGATATGATTGAAATAAGTCAATTGTAGATGTTAATTTTTTAATAACATTTTAATATGCTAAATTTTATATCATGGAAAGTTTCTCTAAAGGGAAAATAATTTTCGCTACTACAAAAGAGCCAAAGTACTGAAAGATTAGGATATATTTTAGTTTGATTCTCAGTACAGTGTGTGTTTCCTTACTAATTTCTTATGAAGATCAATTGTCTTTCTAATTCTACAGCCATATTTCCTCAGAAGATCTGCACGATGATCGACTGGACAAGGTAGAGAAATTATTTTTTATTTTTTTTACTGTGGATTTAAATATCTATATATTTGAATATATATCCTGGTATATATATGTATGTATGTATATATGCACAAAAATATGTCAATATTTCGGGTATTGTCTACAAACTTCTAATTTATCTCTCACCCCAGGTCCTCACAAATCTTATAAATTTTCAGCAGGTAATAGCTTGTCTATACATTTTGAATAAATGCACTGTACAAAGGTTCAGAGGGATCGGAGACTGATTTCTTGTCTGGACTTAGTTTGCCAAAAGCTATGCAATAGCCCTGATGCCATTTAGCCTGGAGAAATCTATGCAGTTTATAATTCATGTGTCTTTTTGCAGTTTCCACAAATGTACCTTAGTATATTCAGGAATCAATAAGTAGCTGAATCTGACATCAAAGATAAGTTATGTCTGAGTGAATAGCTAATTGTTGTTTGGCTTTGTAGACCTAAGTTCCACCCAGGAGCCAGGGGCCCCAAACTCATATGTCTTAGCCTTTAAAATATTTACTTGATTCTGTACTTTAAGGATAATAAGTTTCAGTAAAGTTTCAAGTGAAAGCAGAAATTTGAAGGTAAAAAGTATTCCAGTGCTCCAGAATATATTTAATGGCTTTAATTTTAACTTGCCTTGTGAGTAAAAGATGACTGTTAGTAAAATTCTCGGCCCGAGTCTGAGACAGTTTGGTGGTTAAAACTACAAAAAAACCTATTAGAAAAGAACACAATAAAAATGGTTCCATTGACTTCAGAAACAATCTTGAATCTAGGATAACAGAAAATAGCTTTAAAAGCGGTAAGAAATGTTCCTGACAAAGTGGTAACGCTGGGTCATCTTTTGTTGGGTCAGTGACAGCAGGCTTATTTGTGATCATCTAGGAGTAAAAGACAGCATGGCTGAGTTTATCCACACTGATTCTGATTTAGAGCTACCAGATGTTGTTGGCACCTTTTACCACGAGATTTGGTTCATTTAGTCAAAACGATTAGTGGAAAAGCACATGCTAGAGTGAATCTACTATCCTGTAAGCAAAGCTGAGGCAATGATGGAGCAAAATAGCTTATCCACCAGAAGTCAGCGGGAAGTTTGATTCTGTCACCTCTCTTCATTAATCTGTACACATGACTGCTTGGAGAGACAGTGAGCTGATTCTGTCTGCAGCACCATCAGCATGCAGACACTCATCACTACGTCTCATTTTCATATGACCCAGATGGTGTAGCTGCTTGACTGCAATTTTCCTTTATATGTGTTTTTAATAGGTTCCTTTTTTAGATGTTGACTTTGCACCCTCTTATGGGTGTTTAAAACCAAGCTGAATTAACTTCTCTTTTAGTTACAACTTGAAGTAAACCACATATTGGGGGGGAAAACTTGTATATAATTTTTTTTTCAAAGTTGTTCTTTAATAATCTCTGCTCCTAAAAGAAATTCATGAGTTCAGATTATTAGTTAACTGGTTTTTATTATGTTCTAAGGAAATATAGTTGACATCCATTCCCAGGATATAGTTGAAGAAATGAAGGCAAAAAGTCACTTCAAGGAAGAGCCAAAGAATTGAAACGAAATCTTAGGCAGGATCTTACTATGAATCTGATCCAATTAACCATTTTTGCAAGTAAGAAAAAGTAAAGAGAATTTAAATTACTTGATTGAGGTTACACAGAGGGTGAGGCAGTTATATTTCTGCCTTAGCTTCTTGTTCAAAACTTAAGATCAGCTATCCTAGGCATCACCTGGGGAACCCTGAGCAGTGAAACAGTGTCTCAACCCCACTTTTCCTGGGAAGTCTATTAAATTCTCCATTAAATCTGGAAATTATCAAAGGTGGGACCACCCTCTAGTGTGTGTGCATCTTCAGGCAAATAGTTTTTTGTTGCAACCTCTGTTTATATAAGCAGTTTGATTTAAAGTGGATTATAAAACTCATGAGCTTATCTGAAGTATATTTACTGATGAAGATTTGGAATAAAAAATTACATGTTTGTTTATTGTCTAATCATCAGTGCATGTAAAGGTTCTTCATGGTATTCAGGCACCAGTCTCTATTCATCTGAGTCTAAGAAACATGTTTTATTGTTGTGTGTGTATGTGTGTGTATGTGTGTGTGCGCTCAGTCATGTCCGACTCTTTGTGACCTCAGTTTTTATTAATTGTACTCTTTCTGATTAACTTATTCCACTATAAAAGAGAGCAATGATCTTTCTGCTCACAGTGCCAAGACAACTTAGAACTTATTTGTATTGAAACAAGGTAGATATTTGTGCTTCTGTAGTTGCCTAATACCATTTATTTAAAGGCAGTTACATCATTACTTACAATGCTACATTAACCTGCATGCTGACTATGAATGCTGATTTCTACTGACTGACTCTCTCAAAGGTTGCTACTGTGGTTGACTGAAAATGACTATAAGTGCAAAACAAAAAAAAGGTGAATATTTTATTCTGTTCATGTTAAAATACTACTTTAACTTTTATAGCATAAACATAGAATGAAACATCATCCAACCATGACTTGTCTTAAAATATTCAGGCTTTTTATTTTTATTTATTTATTTATTCAGAATACTACAGGACTTTTATTTATTTATTTTTATTATTATTATAATTATACAATAATTATTGTTTCTAGAATTTAACCTTTTTAATGTTGATGGCATATTACTCTTCCATATGCCATAACCAGCAGAAAGGTTAGGCAACAAGTCAATGGGAAGAACAAAAAGAGTAGTTGTATTCTGTCTGTATCTCACCTGGCATGGCAAAAAAAAAAAAAAAAAAATCATCCTGGAAGGAAACAGGATAACAACATCAGTTGTCCAAAAGAGAGAGCACTGATTTCAATAGTTCACTGATGTTTCAGAGCTCTTGCGGGAGATAGGTGTGGGCACCGTGGACTATTGCCTGAGATATGGTATGGAGTAAATAAAAGGAGAAGCTGAGCATCCTGAATACTGGCTGTGGGAGTTCAAGCTAAGGGGTGCCTGCCACCACTCTTTCCACTTTGGAGTATGTAGACTGGAGTTGCCATCACAGAATACTTACAGGTGTGGAGCTCCAACCCAAGGGTCATCATTGGGCCATTGGTAGTCTCCACCTTGAATTTTTCCTGTCTAATGAATAAGATATCCAAAATGTCACAAAAGCACCATTCTATTGGCCCACTGTTTCACAGTCTCATGAAAGAGATTTTATATTGCTAAAAGGAAATCTCACTTGACTATTCCCCAAAACTAGGCCCATGCTCCTGAAATGGAGAGCTGGGATTCAGAATACTACAGGACTTTGAAAGTTTTCACAAAGATATGGCAAAGCATACTGGGACCCTCTCAGGCATGGAGTCCAAAGTGAACATCCCACCTGCTGGTATCTACAGACAGTACTATTCAAGGGCTCACATTAATTCTGGCCACCTCTGTCTTTGACTTAATATTCCTACTGTTGCTGAAAGTTGGATCCCCACTCCTATTTTGTTCCTGGCTATCGCTTCTGTTGTTTATTTGATTTAATTCCACTTTAGCACTGGCCCAAGTACAAGACATTACTTCATTTATTAAATATTTATTGCACACCTTATTATTGCCACTAATAATTATAGATCCTGGAGAAAAAGCAAATATCAAAACAGACACAATTCCCTCACCTTACAAAGCTTACATTCCAGTGGGAGAGGTATGTAACAAGATAAATAAATAAAATGCATAGTGTACTGTACTAGATATCACATAAAGAAAGGCTCTTTAATGGAGAAAAATAGAGAATCATGGGATGAGTTATTCTGGGGTAAAGAAAATGCAGTTTAAGGAGGACACCCAGGAAGGAACTGGCTGAGAAAGTGATATTGCAATAAAGACTGAAGGAGAAAGGGAGGAAGCCATGCAAATGTCTGAAGGAAAAGCAAGTGCATAGGCCCTCAGGCAAAAACATGCTTGCCGCATTCAGGGGTCATGAGGAAACCAAACTGTTCACACAGAGTATAAGGGGCGAGGGGAGGAGTCATGAAGGATGAAGCCTGAACAGTCTGCTTCATGGGGGTGAAACCTGCTTAGTTACATAGGGCCCCATGCTCATAGGGCTTCCCAGGTTGTGCTAGTGTAAAGGGCCTGCCTGCCAATGCAGAAGTAAGAGACACAGGTTCAATTCCCAGGTCAAGAAGATCCCCTGGAGGAGGAAATGGCGACCCACTCCAGTATTCCTGCCTGTAGAACCCCATGGACAGAGGAGCCTGGAAGGCTACAGTCCATATTGTCACACAGTTGGACACAACTGAAGTAACAGCACGCATGCCATGCTCACAAGAATTTTCTACTGGGTTTAATGCTTTGCTGTTGCCATCTTGACATTTTTACCAATTTTGTTGGTAAACTTGTGTTTTGTAAGTGAAATCTAATGGGGAAATAGAACATGCTTGTGGGCAGAAGAGAAACA
Source organism: Ovis aries (assembly GCF_016772045.2). Taxonomy (NCBI): domain Eukaryota; kingdom Metazoa; phylum Chordata; class Mammalia; order Artiodactyla; family Bovidae; genus Ovis; species Ovis aries. Next base: position 63,129,301 of record NC_056062.1, on the reverse strand, counting down.
GTAACATTCATGCTCACAGCTTTTTTGCAATCACTTTCACATAGTGCAGGAGTCAAATTCCTCATGAACACAGAATATCAGTGGACAATGACATGGGTATTCAGCAAGACTCAAAGCAAACATGAGTTAGGAGTGAAATATCGGTCAGTTAGTAAGTGGGGCACTGACAGTCTTGAGAAACCCAACTTCCTTCTTAAACTAGAATTTATTTTAAGTACAAAAAAAAGACAGTTGTATTATTTTTTTAAAAAAGCAACCATATGACTCTATCATATCTTTCTCACTCATTTTATTTCCTTGTATTAGCCAACTACTGCCATGACAATGATGACAGAAGGGAAAAGTTGGACAAATGATAGGTCTGCTTCTTTGTCTTTCCATATACATCCATAGACTGAAAGTAGAGAATATTAGTAAAATTGGAGCTTATCAAAAAGTGAAATAAACAGTTTCCTGCAGTACTTCAACTGTTCTGGAAGAAAGAAATATACACAAATATAGAAGTTATAAAATATCTATTGTTAATTTTAGTGTTTATGTATATGACACATGCTCTTATATTTGCAATAAAACTAGCATCCATATGGATAATGAAACTTACAGAAAAATTTTAAAAGTTAATTATTGTTTACTTAAATGACTTTAACAAAACATAAGCTGATGGAGGAATAAAGAAAAAAGTTTTATATTTCAGTATGCTTAAGAACACATTTTTCCTGATTTTAAACAAGGAAATTTTTACTGTACATTTTTATTTTGTACTGTGTGTGTGTGTGCTGAGTTGCTTCAGTAGTGTCTGACTCTTTGCAACCCTATGGACTGTAGCCCACCAGGCTCCTCTGTCCACGGGATTCTCCAGGCAAGAATACTGGAGTGGGTTGCCATGCTCTCCTCCAGGTGATCTCCCTGACCCAGGGATCGAACCCATTTCTACTGCAGGTAAGCAGGTTCTTTACCACTAGCACCACCTGGGAAGACTGGAGCTCATAAATGAGTAGCTGGCCTTGCTGAAATGTTAAAAATTTTAGGCCACATGAAACATTTTCTGTAATTGTCTTAAAGTTCACCTTTATTGTGAGATTAATAATAAACATTAGAGTTTTGAGAGAAGAATTGGCATAATCTGTGTTATGTTTTAAGGAGATCCTCTGGCTGCTGAGAATACTGTTCTTAGGGGCACGCATAGAAGCAGGGAGACCAATTAGCTGTCTCTTATGGTAATTCAGGCAAAGGATGATGGTGGTTGAAACTGGGTGATGAAGTAGAGGTGGTGAGAGATTGTCAAGATCTCCACGTGTTTTAAGTTTATCAGTTTTTATGTAATATCTTCCCAGCTGGCATGCACAGGCTGGCATTGAGTGAAAAGGCAAGAAGAGTTACTGACTGGAGGAGGGAGACAAGGTGAGAGATGGTAGAGCTGAAGGATCATCAGCAACAGAAGACAGAAAGCTACAATTTTATACTTGCTTACCATTGATGGAACAGGTTCTGATACCTTGCTGGATTTAATTCTATCATCCCTGTTTGAAAAATGATCCAGTGTTGTTTGGGTAGTATCTCTTTTTTTCTCATCATGGACTACACAGTAGCACTGGAATGCATTCTGAATGGGTGCTTCAAGCTTCGTGTACTATTTCACTTTTGGATCCCTTGCCTCTAACAGTGCCTCCTCAAATAAAGAAAATCCTTTTGGCATCCTGCATCATGAATCTCTTTGGTTCTTCAGCTACTTCTTCCTCTTATCTCTCTTGGTGCTTCTAAGCAGTACTGACTACATCACCACTGCTTTTGTGATTACTTCCAAACATCTTAGGCTAGAAATAAAGATACAGCACTACTGTACTCTACACAGTACTGTAAAGTAGCCCAAAGCACAACCACTTGTAAGGATGCACACAAGTGACAATGTACGCCAGACATGTGAACTAACTTATGGGACTGGACATGCAAATGCACGTTCACATCTTTGAAAGTTCACAGTTTGAAAGTTCATAAGTAGGGGACTTCCTGTACTGGGCTTTTAACATAAAAATATCATATAAATGAAGAGTTAAATATCTTATTCAATTTCTCACTTTTTTTTTCAATAAGCTTTGTGCTCTGAAAACCTGGTCTTTATTTATACCTCTTTCCCATTGTTCCTAACTGTTGTGTCATACTCCAAAGTGTGTATTGAAAAATAAAAGCTAGATGGACAGATTTTAAAAGGCCAGGCAAACCTTAGTCAAGATTATTGCAATAGAAGTGAAAGCTATTTTACTAGGGCAGAGATTAAAGTCAACTTCCCTGAAACAATAGGCAGGAGAGTTTCTAAGCTCTGCAGTGAGCTAGTGGGAAAGGGCTTGTGTATATTAAAGGGGAAATTGATGTATGTGATTAGGTCATCTGCGTTTGCTAATTACCCCTTATCTAAATTAGGCTCCTATCCTCCCCCAGAGACTGGGGCATAGGGGTACTATATCCTTTAATGATTACATTTCACAAGGATGGCTCCCTAGGTCCTTCTGAGTAAGCAAGAGAGGAGATTTACATCTCATAAGAGAAGAGAATTTACAATTCCAAGTTTTCTAAAGTAAATAAGAAAAAGAAAGGTGATAAGGAGCCTAGAGTCAGGAAGAAGTCTCTCTAAAGTTTAGGCAAACAAAGGCAAACAAAGGCAAAAGTTAAGGCTGTCTCCATCAGCAACTACCACATTTTAATTATCCATTTTTTCAGAGATAAGCAGTAGATTGCTTCCACAAATAATGATGTGATAAACATACATGATTGATGTTCCCACCCACCAGCAGTGCATAAGTCCTTCAGCTTCATGTTCCAAACCTTGTCCATTACCTAGCTTATTGTGTTTTCTAATATGTTTAAAGTGACAGCTCATTGTTTGTTTTACTTTGTATTTCTCTAAATACTAATGGTAATCAGTATCTTTTGATATATGAGTTCTTGTAGCTTCCTGTGTTTTCTCTTCTAAAAAATTGTCTGTCATGCTGTTTGCCCATGATCTTTTCCATTGGGATTCCTTTGTGATCAACATATTGATAAATTTGTAGTTCTTTTGCCTTCTAGACTAAAACACTGGTAATGTTCGAGATAGAAAATATCTTCCCCATTCTGTTTTTTATAGACTAACTTTGTCCCAGGTGTCTATTGCACAGAAATTTGTAACTTTGCTGTAATCAAAGACAGAATAGTTCCCTTGATGTATTCTTTTCAGGTTTTTACATGAAATCTTTCCCCATCTGCACATCACAAAAATATTAGTCTATATTTTCTTACCTCTATAATATCTCAAATAATGTTTGTTTATTTAACCTATCAAAAACATGTCATCCCTTGGTATCCATGGACAACTGGTTCCAAGACACTCAAGTCCCTTAAATAAGATGGTATTTTAGGGAAGAATCCATATTTATTTTTCTCTATATTATATGTCATTTATTCTTTATACAATTATTAAAGTTTTCTCTCTATATTGTGTTTTATTATATATACGATTTCTGAAATTTTATGAATTTACTTTTTAGCTCTCAAAATTTTCACAGTTCAATTATATTCTTTTGCTCTTATTCCATATTAATTATGCAAGAATTTGTTCTGTATCTTAACATCTCATGGAGCATAATTTTTATCTTCATCTAATTTTTTAAGATTGGCATGGCTATTTTAAACCTAGAAGTCTTCACATAAATTTTAAAGTGAGTTTATAGAATTTCTCAAACATTATTAATTACTCTTGTTTTGGCTTATCTTTTGTAACCTTAACAATCTTCAAAAGAATACTGATCAATTATTTTATAAAACTTACTTTAATTGAGATTTTCCACTGTTTTCTCATAACCTGTGTTAGATGTGGTTTTTTTGTCAAGAATCCCACATAGATGATGTAGTCTTTGCAATGTATAATGCCAGCAGGTTATGATATCTAATCTTCTGAAGGTTACCGGTGATATTTATCTTGATCATTTGATTAAGTTATTGTCTGTTAAATTTCTCCACTGCAAATTAATTATCTTTCTTTTTGCAATTGATGGGTTTCCCTGGTGGTTCAGCTGGTAAAGAATCTGCCAGCAACTTGGGAGACCTGGGTTTGTAAGATCCCCTGGAGAAGGGAATGGATGCCTACTCCAGTACTCTGGCCTGGAGAATCCCATGGACTGTGGGGTCTCTAGTCGGACATGACTGAGCAACTTTCACTTTCAATTTCACTTGCAAATGATACTTAGTATCTTGTGGGAGATCCTTTTTTTTTTTTTTAACTGAACCAAATCTGCTGATACTGGGTTGTGGTGAAGATAAGTGCAGCCCTTACTTCAGGGCACCAGGCAAGGAGCTCAGCACAGCTAGTGCTCAGAGAGCCCCAGCTGTCTGATGGGTTTCTCTGATGCAGTTTTAAAGGCAAAATGAGGGAGGTGGAGTCCCATGGTACTTGATCAGCTCTTGCACAATCCTCTCCTTGGTTGATGGTGAGGCAACAGCGCTGTGACACGGGGTTTAACATGATCAGTCCTTAGGCTTCAGTAGGTCTGAGGTGCTACTGCATCATCAGATAATTTCTTCCATTGGTGATGGATTTAGCATCTGTAAAACAACTGAAAATGTGCATCGGATTCTATTATCTCTGTACTTCAGAGAGGAACTAAAGCAGAGGATATGGGGGAAAGGTCTGATCCAGGAAAGTTCCATAGAGTCCCCCTGGGTTATACTTTGAAGGGTATATGATTGTTCTTTCTTCTCATACTTCTAGCCACTAATTTTAGCATCCAGTGATGGGTCTTGTCAACAACATTTAATACTGTGAAGCATGCTTAATCATGATAATTTGCTTTTCTGGATAATTATTTCATAGTTATGTGAGTGGGGTAAAGAATGTTAAGAAAACTCTTTGTACTATTGGTGTAACTTTTCTGTTAGCCTAAATACAGTTTAAAGATATAACAAAAGAAATGAAGTTAAAATTTTACTTGGAATTATTTTGAATTTATAGGTTAATTCTTAATTTGAGGAAAATTAACATCTTACAATAGTGGCTCAGATGGTAAGGGATCTGCCTGCAATTCAGGAGACCTAGTTTCAATCCACTGGAGAAGGGAGGGTCCACTGGAGAAGGGAATGGCTACCCACTCCAGTATTCTTGTCTAGATAATTCCATGGACAGAGGACCCTGATGGGGTAAAGTCCATGGAGTCGCATAGAGTTGGACCAGCTGAGAGACTAACATTTTCACTTTTTTCACAATATAACTGTCAACCAACACCTTATAGATTTGGTTGTCCTGTCCAATAGTATAATCTTACCATATTTTATAAGTGAACAGTCTCACAGATAAGAAAATGATGCACTTTTTCAAATGCTATTTCTATGTCAAAACAGATAAGAATTTAAGTATGATAACTTAATTTAGCAATGTGAAGGTTAAAAGTGTCCCTCCTAAGAAGAAAAGTTTCAGTGGAATAATAGGGATGAAACCTAAGAACATGTTCAATAGAGAATAGTGGGAAAGAAACTCAAAACAATGCACTCATACCATTATTTCAAGAAAATTTTGTCTAAAGGAAAAGAGTTCAGATCAGTAGCTAGAAACATAAATAGATTTAAGATGTTTCTTTCTTCATCTCTGTTTTCTTTTTGTATCACAAAAAATATCTAGCATGATGCTATACTGATAGCAATCATCCAGAAGAGAAGGAAAATTTGACATGGATATAAAGGGCAGAATTAGCTGAAGTAATTTCTTGAATTGTATCCAATACAAAAGTGGGAGCTTGGCTAACTGAAGAAGGAAGAAAGGACCAGTCAGTGTTGTGAGGGTTTTATGTAAGCCCTGTTGTATTAGCCTAGTGCAGGCAAGATAAACAGAAAGCTGAATTTGGAAATTTTAAGTTTGTTTGTTTAAAAAGCACAACAACATAAGAGAAGATTCAAATTCTTGAGGGTAAATACCTTTAAATAATTATGATAAATTATTATAGAAATTAGGCTTAGAAGATAAGATGTGAAAACATAAAAAGTTGGGAACAGTTAAAAAAAAAGGTGGTGAGATCAGTGTGTTATAAATTTCTTTAAAATCAAAAGTTTATGGCAATTGGAGCATTAGAAGGAAGGCAATTTGCAAATTTTTGAGTTTTATTTAAAGGATTTTATTTCCCCAATTATATGAACTAAGTCTTTGCCCAGAAATGTAAAATCAATTACAATTGATTCTAGATTAAAATAGCAATCCTTTTAAAGGTGTAATACTCATATTTCCTCTACAAGATCAAACTTTGTAGAAGGTACAAGGTATATAATAGTAAGATGAGTAAGTAGGTAGGTAGGGAGATGCATAGATACATGGAATTTACAGATAGTATGTATCACACAGGAGAAAATTTATGTCTAGAATACTATTGAAAATGGCTTTTTTAGATAACTGTAAATCTGTCTGTTAGATAGCTGGATTTATGCTTATATGGTTTTCTCTTATGGACGTTAATGTGCTTTATGTCATTACAAACAATAACTTATTCTTGACCAAGTTTTTTCTTTCTCTTACATTCTACAACAGAACTAAGATTTGATGAACACACACACACACACCACTTTGGACCCTATAATTTTTCAGGCATAAATGTATCGGGAAAGCATTCTAAAATATATGTTTTTATGGTTCACTCACACAATATTTTATATCTCGGGCATTGCTATTGTTGCTTTGCATTCTAATTATATATTTAACTGCCTCCTCATGCTCTTCTCATTATTATATATGGTATAGAGAGTATCTTAATATTTGTGGTTCTAGTATTAGGCCAGTGCTGGACCCATGGGAAGTACTGAATATTTATTTGCTGGAAGAATAAATACAAGAATAACATGAATCAAAAGAGTTAACTCGACAAAAATCCTGAAGCTATTCCCCCTAAAAGTAATATGAAGTATCTCATGTTTGTGAAGCAATAACATATTATGAACTGATTGTTTTTGCCTTTTTAAATTAATCAGCTTTATTAAAAGTACTGGTAATATAATTTTATGATAGTCTTCATGAGCTCTGCCAAGTTTTTCATTATTTGGGAAAGTATCAAAGTAGCAATAAGAGATCTCTGTGAACAACTTGGATAAAAACAAAGGGTTTTGCTCTACAAAGTTTGTAACAATGACAGTTGATGTTTAAACAGTGAATCAAATCCTGCTGTGACAAAGTCTCTGTTAATACATGCCCTATTTAAATTTTAATTAAAATACTTTGTTTTAAAGTTAACTGATTACTCTGAAATTCCAGGATCCTGTTTCATGATGTTAAAGATTTGTTTTCCAAAAATGAGCCAGAAAATCATTTGAGAATGTATACCATAAGAAGACTAGGTGCTTCTACGTGCCTAACTTGGGTAGAAATAATTTTCTCAAAAATATATTCTGCTTTTACTTTGAGCCCTCATAATAATGTTTCCTTATCTTTACCGTTGTTACTACTGCTTGTTATTTTAACTAGTCACTAATATTTCTCCCTATGCAATTACCACACTTACTAACGATAATGACTACCTCTTATTTATGTGTAATCACAGCATTTAGACACACATGCATAGAAGACAGACCCCAAGAAATAGCTTGCACACAAATTCTAAAAATAACATAAATAAAATGTCTTATATTTGTAAACTAATTTTTAGTATTTGAAAAAAGTATGATGAAATATTGGATTGCCTTTTCCCTATAGTTTGTTTGGCTCAGTGAAAGGAAAAAACAACCATTTTACGGTTTCTTTTAGATCAATAGTATGGGAATTAAAAAATTAGGTAAAAGTTGATTTAATGGAAAGAAAAGAAAGAATGCAAAACGGAAAACTGAGGAGGAATATTTTTAAAACCTTTCTTCAATACTGTCTTGAAGTATACAAAAACAAAATTCCGTGATGAATGATGGGGCACAACACACTACATTTTCTTATTCTTTCTTATGTTCAAGTGTTGCTATCATTAGACATAAATATTAAAGGGCTTGGTGGATAGAGCAACCAACCAGAATAATTTCTGTAAACAAAAGATCTTTTAGGGTATGAAATTAGAAAAAGAAGCAACAGAGGAAGAATTAAGACACCTGGATGGGGAGTAAAATATGTTTTTTTGTTTTTTAATAATCAAAAGCAGCTTCTGTTTAAAGTGACTGTCCAGGGAGCTTTCTTCATCCAGTCACTTCTACGGCTCCACCTCCACATGGCTCACTGAGGAGCATGTTCACATGGGAAAGAGCAGCTTGATTAGGTAAAGATTTTTTATTATGTTAATAAATATAGTACCTTGTTCCCTAGTTCTCTTGTGAAATTTGTTCCTAACAAAATAATAGAGGTGGATATTAAATGCATGGTGTGGTTTTATGGTCTTTTTGAAAATAATATAGGAACTGTTTCTATTTTGTACACTGTCAAAGTGAGACACAATTCTGAGAAGCAATGAATTTTAAAATAATTTAAAAATTTTGACTGTCGTTGTCACTTTTTTCTTTTTTAACCAGTGCTTATGGTAAGGGTAGATAAAGGACTGTGATAGAGGTGTGGTCAATAAAGGTTATAACAGAGATATGGTTAAAGGCAAAGAGAAGAAGTTACATCAGAAAGGGAGAAGTATTGTAAGAATGATAAATCAAATTAAGACTAAAGAACACCATGAACAGTGAATAACACTCAAAAAATGCAGCTGACAGGTATCCTTATATCAGAATAATAAAATTATTCTTTTGCTAGTTATTTTATCATAATCAGGAAGTTTTGATTTATTTATAAAAAAATTAACTCATATTCTGCCTCTGGATCTTTGTGTTTAATGCTCCATCTTTTTCTGGAAGTTTCTTCCTCTAGATTAAGGTATGTAACACTATTTCATTCAGCTCTCTACTCAACCCTCACTTGTCAAAAGAAGACCTTCCTACCTAATCAAAACATTTTGCAAAATACATTGTAAATTCTAGGTTTCAAGTGTTTGCCTAAATATCAATTGCAATATCCATAATATTTTTTGGTTTGACTTTGCAAGCTATATTGTAATAGACTGTTCTAACCTCAAATCACTTAGTTTTAGATGCATAAGAAGATATGTCTTTCTCTGAATACTGAAAATGTTTGCATATGGATTTAAGCATATAACTATTTTTAAAGTTACTTGACCATACTACTACTACTAAGTCACTTCAGTCGTGTTCGACTCTGTGCGACCCCATAGATGGCAGCCCACCAGGCTCCCCTGTCCCTGGGATTCTCCAGGTAAGAACACTGAAGTGGGTTTGCCATTTCTTTCTCCAATGCATGAAAGTGAAAAGTGAAAGTGAAGTTGCTCAGTTGTGTCCAACTCTTAGCAACCCCATGTACTGCCCCCTACCAGCCTCCTCCATCCATGGGATTTTCCAGGCAAGAGTACTAGAGTGGGGTGCCATGACCATAACTATGGTAATTTATATAATTTTCAAATTTTATGAGTCCTTCGCATGTTACTTTCTATGTAATTTTTGACTGCACCATTTATACTCACCAGCAACAGACATTTGAGATATCAGTGTTATTTTTATTCTTGATCTATATGTCATTTAAATTTATTTTATTTGACTTTGATATAAAGAATTGGCTCAAATAATTTAAAGTTATGATTTTGATATGTGTGTATGTGTTATATACACATATATTGAAGTGTGCATATATATCATAGATCATATATATCATAGATCATATATATATACATATATATATCCAAATCATCAATACAAATTTTTATAAGAATAAAATAGAGTTTTATTTAAGCCACACTGTGGACTTTAGCCTAGGAGTACAGTCTTCACCAAGGAAAGAAGTGCTTTGAAGATGCATGGTTTTCAGCACAGTTTTATATCTTGTTAGAACAAAAAACAAACATTCCTTCAAGCTTTCGAAAGAGATTAGCATGTACAAAGTGAAACGGCTTGGTCTTGGTGCCTGGGAAGGGAACATTATCTTTAGAGGAATGCTAGCATGGGCATCCCAGGAAGGAGCTGGGGTGGACATTTATCCCTATTTCAAAGTGCATGTTCTTTACTTCTGGAAAATGCGGTGGCAACATGCACGTAGTCGTGTTCTACTCTTTTGCGATCCTATAGACTGTAACCCGCCAAGCTTCTCTGTCCGTGGGATTTCCCAGGCAAGATTACTGGAGTGGGTTGCCAATCCCTCCTCCTGGGGATCTTCCTGACCCAGGGATTGAACCCATGTCCGCTTGCATCTCCTGTGTTGCAGGCGATTCTTTACCTGCTCAGCCACCGTGGAAGCCCTATTTCCTTAATGATTAAAGCAGATGAGCAATGCATGATTAAAAAAAAAAAAGGTATAAACAAACTGTCCTAGTTAACATAAATTTCAACCTAAATGATGTATAAGCCATACCTCAGTATGTAAAATTTTTATTGCATATATACTATTAAACACATTTACTACAGCATTCATTGAATGTGGTGAATATCTATCTACTTATGTATCATCTATCCATCCATCCATCCACCCACCCACCCACTATTCTATCTCTTGAATGGTTCCAGTGGAATCTTTTGCTATCATAAAATTATTTCCTTAATTTATGTCAATTATAATTTTTTGTCCTTACATGACAGCAGTTCATGACCCTCATCAAGCATTCTACCACTGATACCAAAATTTCTTAGGTCATTACCAAATCAATTGCTTCACCAATAATGCCACAATATTAATAAATACATCTTCTACTGACTTTTATAGGATGCATGTAAAATATATTTAATTTTCACTGCCAAAAAAGTGATCTGATATTTTCTTCCTTTAAGGCTGCCTGCAGAATGTTTTACTTGCTCATTGCAATATATATTTAAGTCACATTACCTATAAATCTTCATATTCATCATATGTGGATGATTAAGTCATATGTAATTTAAACAGTCTGCATTTTTATCCTTCTCATATTTTGTTATTTCTTTCCTTTTATACTGTCTCAGCATTTATGTCCTAATTCAGGTTATACTTTCAATACTTTTATTTTTTTCAGTGCATATAAATTGTGTAGGATCAATTTTCCTCTCTATTTCATACCTCAAGAAGCAAACTGTCAAGTTACTTTTAACAGCTCATTATCTCAAATAAATAAGATACATGGCAAAAATGGCACTTTTGTTTATTTTCCTTTTAGTCCTGCATTCACATCCTATGATGATTTACATTATACATTCAGAAGATACAAATATTACCTCACAAAAGGCTATAAAAATTAAAAAGGCAACTGACACACTAATCTGTTACTGAGAACATAAAATAAAATTCTGTTGATACATGTGATAAACTTTGGAAGTTATAGAATCAAACATATTTAGAATTATTAATAATGTAGATCTACTCTTAAAATTAATATGCCATATTAGTTTTATGTTGTAATTTCTCTCATGTCTGATGAAAAGCTAAATATCTATCCAGTTAGTCCTCATTAATTATTTCCATAAACTTGTAGATTTATCACTCAAAACAAATATCTGATGTAGAGTGAATTATTAGCATGAAGCATTTTAGTCATATTTATTTCCACCTTTGCTATAAAAATGACACAGTAATAATTCACAAGTTATAGCATGAAAGTTTTGGAACATAAAATTTCATGATAATATTTCTAAAAATACTTCAACCTGATTATCCACCTCTGCCAAAACAGCCACAAACTATAATAGTTCATAGGACAGTCTTAATAAATCAAAATACATATTGCCACTTGGAAATCACTGTCTATATCCACAGACCTAATAATGAAGTGTCCTCCATTACTAAGATTCTAATCATCCAACCACAGTGTCATAAAAACAAACATCACACTTCCCTTGGCAATTTTGTAGAATTTGCTAAAATATGGAAGAAGTTATCTAGTCTTACTTGAGTTTTCATTATCTGAAGGGCTTGTTGTAAGTCATAATATAAAAAATATCGAAGCTGAGTAAATTTTATTACTCAGCTTTCACTAGCATATGCTATAGTGATAAGGAAACCCCAAATCTTGGTAAATTATACCCATCAAGCTTTTTTCTCATTGACATTACATATTGGCTTCAAGGATGCCTTTTTATGTGTCTTCTCAAATCTGAGAATGGGTATGTTCTCACAGCAGAGGGGAAGCAAAATTGCATAAATATATGAAAGTGAAGTCACTCAGTTATGTCCGACTCTTTGTGACCCCATGGACTGTAGCCTACCAGGCTGCTCTGTCCATAGGATTTTTCAGGCAAGGGTACTGGAGTGGGTTGCCACTTCCTTCTCCAGGAGATCTTCCCGAACCAAGGATTGAACCCAGGTCTCCCACATTGTAGGTAGACGCTTTACCATCTGAGCCACCAGGTAAGTCATAAACATATAAGTGGTGTTAAACTTCTGTTCAGAAGTGACACACAACATTTAAGCTCATGTTTTACTAGACAAAGCTAGTGGTCAATTGCTCATTCACATCTGACTTTATGCAACCCATCAGGCTGTTCTGTCCATAGGATTCTCCAGGCAAGAATGCTGGAGTGGGTTGCCATTCCCTTCTCCAGGATATCATCCAACCCAGGAATGCACCCAGGGATTAAACCTGGGTCTCCTGTATTGCAGACAGATTGTACACTGCCTGAGCCATGAGGAAAACCCCTAACAAAGCTAGTTACATGGCAAATGCCGATAACAATGAAGCATAGAAGTGTAACACTCTTACAGGGATGGGCATCCAATATATAGAAATAATAAAATGCATGAAAAATTATATCAACTTAAAAAATTAAATATGAATAATTGTCCTTTGCTTGTCAGATAAAAAATTGACTCATCATCTCATTCTGATACTAAGCCAAGATATTTTTAAGATGTCATACTCTTTTTAGTTATAATGAAATAAAAAGATTGAAAACATAATGTTTTAAGAACCTCATTGGTATAAAATTATCTCAATAACAAAATTCATTAAAAAAAAAAAACTGTAAGAAGTGTAAATAAAATGAGACATGCAATGCTGTTCTTAGTTGCTTAGTCATGGCTGACTCTGTGACCCCATGGACTATAGCCTTCCAGACTCCTCTATCCATGGGGATTCTCCAGGCATAATACTGGAGAGGGTTGGCATGCCCTCCTCCAGGGAAATCTTCCCAACCCAGGAATCAAACTGGAGTCTCCCACATTGCAGGCAGATTCTTTACCAATTAAGCTACCAGGGCAGTCTAAAATGTTATGTACTTAAATAGCAATTATGCACTCAGTGGTAAAGAATCTGCCAGCCAAGGAGAAGTTGTGGGTTTGATCCCTGGGTTGGGAAGATCCCCTGGAGAAGGAAATGGTGACCAACTCCAGTATTCCTCTCTGGGAAATTCCATGGACAAAGGAGCCTGGCTACAATCCATGGGGTCACAAAGAGTCAGATACGACTTAGTGACTAAACAACAATAAAATAGCAATTATAGCTTTAGAAGTGATTTACCATCACTTTGATATTTAATTTGGCATTTCTAATTTATTTTGTCTTTTTATTGAAATGTATTTGGCATGTGTAATTTTAATGTGTATATCATTTTGATTTGATACATTTATGTACTCTAATATAATCACCATTGTAGAAATTGTTTAGCATAACTTTAACTTCATATAGGGCTTCCTGCTGCTGCTGCTGCTGCTAAGTCGCTTCAGTCATGTCCGACTCTGTGCAGCCCCAGAGATGGCAGCCCACCAGGCTCCCCTGTCCCTGGGATTCTCCAGGCAAGAACACTGGAGTGGGTTGCCATTTCTTCTCCAATGCATAGTAGCTCAAAAGGTAAAAAATCTATCTGATTGCAATGTGGGAGACCTGGTTTTGATCCCTGGATTGGAAAGATACCCTGGAGAAGGATATCACAATCCAGTCTATTATTCTTGCCTGGGGAATTTCATAGATATAGCAGCCTGCTGGGCTGAAGTCCAGGGGGTCGGACATGACTGGGCAACTGACACTTTCATTTTCACTTTTTTTCATATCACATAGATGACATTTCTCTTTTTGTGTTTGGAATAATTCAGATCTACTCTCTTAGTAAGTTGGATGATCATGACATAGTTTATACTGTTATATTGTTAACATATACAAAAATATATTATTTATATTCACTATACTGTATATTAATCTCCAAAATTTTTCTACCAGTTACAAATTTGTATCTTTAAGCAACATCTCTGCTATCCCACCCTCCTCCACCCCAGACCCTGGTAAACACCACTTTACTTTCTGTTTTTAAATATCTGACTTTTTAAAATTCCACATATGAATGATATCCTACAGCATTTGTCTTTCATATTTATCTTTCTCTCCCCGACTTAAGTCACTTAGAATAATGTTCTAAGGCCCATCCATGTTGTAACAAATGGCAGGGTCTTCCTTTTTTCCTTTGAATAAATAATATTCCATTATCTATATATATATACATATATATATTCTTATTTATCATTTCACTTATTACCAAAAATACATTGTGTTGAGTGTTTTCTTTTTGCACCTGAAGATCTGCTCCTTTTTGCCCTGTACTGGCCTCAGAAGCCTTACTGGGAAGAACTGTGTCAATTGATACTTTTGCTCTCTTAAATTCCAGTTTGGTTCAGTCAATAGGAAACACCATAAAAAGAAAAGGGGTTGGAAGAGACTAAAGTTACCTTTTTCCTGCTCAGTTCCTTCACTGTTTTGTTCCCCTAGGATGGCTGTCTTCCCTATAAGAGGCAACAGGTCTTTTCTTAAAATTAATTTTTATTGGCACATAGTTGCCTTACACCATTGTGTTAGTCTCTACTGTACCGCAAAGTAAATCTTTTTTTTTTTGGATTTCCTCCCCATTTAGGCTACCACAGGGCACCTAGTTCCCTGAGCTACACAGTAAATTCTCATTAGTTACTTGTTGAATACATAGTATCAACAGTATATGTGTCAACCCCCAAATCCCAATTCATCCCATCTCTGCCTTTCCTTGTCTTGGTGTCCATTTATTTGCTGTATATGTCTGTGTCTCTATTTCTGTTTCACTAATAAGATCATCTATACCATGTCTCTAGAGTCCACATGTACGTCTTAATATATGATATATTTTTTCTCTTTCTGAATTACTTCACCCTGTCAGTCAGAGTGACAGTCCCTAGGTCTATCCATCTCTCCACAAATGATTCAATTTCATTCCTTTTCAGAGCTGAGTAGCATTCTATTACAATATATGTATCACATCTTCTTTATTAGGGAAGAAACCTAAAAGTCCATTAACAAAAGAGGTAACGGCTCTTACTAGATTGTCTTCTTCAAATGGCTTTTCCCAGCTACTAGTAACTACCCTTTTCTTGTAAATTCTGGCATAGTAGTGCTCATGCCTCTCAGTTGTGACTAGATATGGGGTATTGAACTCTGGTTAGTAATTTCATTAACCCTGCCTACATATTTATAGAAGCAGAAGATATTAAGAAGAGGTGGCAAGAATACACAGAAGAACTGTACAAAAAAGAGCTTCATGACCTGGATAATCACGATGGTGTGATCACTCACCTAGAGCCAGACATCCTGGAATGTGAAGTCAAGTGGGCCTTAGAAAGCATCACTACGAACAAAGCTAGTGGAGGTAATGGAATTCCAGTAGAGCTATTTCAAATCCTGAAAGATGATGCTGTCAAAGTGCTGCACTCAATATGCCAACAAATTTGGAAAACTCAGCAGTGGCCACAAGACTGGAAAAGGTCAGTTTTCATTCCAATCCCAAAGAAAGGCAATGCCAAAGAATGCTCAAACCACTGCACAATTGCACTCATCTCACATGCTAGTAAAGTAATGCTCAAAATTCTCCAAGCCAGGCTTCCGCAATACGTGTACCGTGAACTTCCTGATGTTCAAGCTGGTGTTAGAAAAGGCAGAGGAACCAGAGATCAAATTGCCAACATCTTCTGGATCATCAAAAAAGCAAGAGAGTTCCAGAAAAAACATCTATTTCTGCTTTATTGACAAAGCCTTTGACTGTGTGGATCACAATAAACTGTGGAAAATTCTGAAAGAGATGGGAATACAGACCACCTGACCTGCCTCTTGAGAAATCTGTATGCAGGTCAGGAAGCAATAGGTAGAACTGGACATGGAACAACAGACTGGTTCTAAATAAGGAAAGGAGTACGTCAAGGCTGTATATTGTCACCCTGCTTATTTAACTTCTATGCAGAGTACATCATGAGAAACGCTGGGCTGGATGAAACACAAGCTGGAATCAAGATTGCCAGGAAAAATATCAATAACCTCGGATATGCAGATGACACCACCCTTATGGCAGAAAGTGAAGAGGAACTAAAAAGCCTCTTGATGAAAGTGAAAGAGGAGAGCGAAAAAGTTGGCTTAAAGCTCAACATTCAGAAACAAAGATCATGGCCTCCTGTCCCATCACTTCATGGGAAAAAGATGGGGAAACAGTGGAAACAGTGTCAGACTACTTTTTTGGGCTCCAAAATCACTGAAGATGGTGATTGCAGCCATGAAATTAAAAGACACTTACTCCTTGGAAGAAAAGTTATGACCAACCTAGACAGCATATTCAAAAGCAGAGATATTGCTTTGCCAACTAAGGTCCGTCTAGTCAAGGCTATGGTTTTTCCAGTAGTCATGTATGGATGTGACAGTTGGACTGTGAAGAAGGCTGAGTGCCAAAGAATTGATGCTTTTGAACTGTGGTATTGGAGAAGACTCTTGAGAGTCCCTTGGACTGCAAGGAGATCCAACCAGTCCATTCTGAAGGAGATCAACCCTGGGATTTCTTTGGAAGGAATAATGCTAAAGCTGAAACTCCAGTATTTTGGCCACCTCACGCGAAGAGTTGACTCATTGGAAAAGACGCTGATGCTGGGAGGGATTGGGGGCAGGAGAAGGGGATGACACAGGATGAGATGGCTGGATGGCATCACGGACTCGATGGACGTGAGTCTGAGTTAACTCTGGGAGTTGGTGATGGACAGGGAGGCCTGGCGTGCTGCGATTCATGGGGTCTCAAAGAGTCGGACACGACTGAGTGACTAAACTGAACTGAACTGAACACATTTACAAGACTATAGTTTAGTACGTTTTTCTCAGTCTCTATTTTTGACTGTGAATTTTCTTCTCTCGTGGCTCAGATGATGAAGAATATGCCTGCAGTGAAGAAGACTTTGGTTCAGTCCCTGGGTCAGGCAGATCCCCTGGAGAAGGGAATGGCTACCACTCCAGGATTCTTTCCTGGAGAATTCCATGGACAGAGAAGCTTGATGGTCTACAGTCCATGGGGTCGCAAAGAGTTGGACACAACTGAATGACTTTCACTTCACTTATCTCCGGGTAATGATGAGTTTGTATTCTATAGCCATGATTCTACTTCTGTTTTGTAAATAAGTTCATTTGTACCCTCTCTTCTTTTTTTAGATTCCACATATAAATGATATCATGTGATATTTGTCCTTCTGTGTCTGATTTAATTCACTCGGTATGATAATCTCTAGGTCCATCCACGTCTGCAGTCCATGGGTTGCAAAGAGTCACACACGCCTGAGTGAATAACAGTGTGTTTCCTGCATGGATCCTAAATGATGCATCAATTTAGAATTAAACAGCATATCACATTAAGAAAAACAGCTGTACATGATTATAAAAAGAAGAAAAACAGAAATGATATAAAATATTTCCTATATGTCTTTTATTTCTAACTTGTATGTCAATTCCAGCTAAGTTCACTAATAGGTCCCACAGAGAGTTATGAACATCTAACACTCTAATAGTCAGAGTCTACAGGGATTTTATGTTACACATGGTGTGGATAACCATATTCTTTCTCAGAGATATGTTATATACATAATCCATTAAGATCTCTTTACTCATTAGTAGGAGGAATAAAACAGAAAGGAAAATATATTTATTAAGTATCTAATACATACAAGGCAGTATATTCAACAGTTTCAAATGTTATTTTTTAAACCCATACTTTGCATGGGTAAACATTTTTTCAAGTGTAGCCTAATTCTGAAAATGAGTGAGGATGCAAAGAAAAGGATTAATTTGTTTATTGATTTCACTTGGAGTAGTAAAAAGATCTTAGAACCTTATTGGGTATTCTCACTGAAGCTACTCTACAAATGGACCATCAGGCACAATTATTACTTTTATACCTGTTGACATTCACCATCAAGAAGGGTAATTTAGGATACTCTCAATGTCACTGAGGAAGATAATGATTTCATTGACACTCTCTAACTTTTCTAAAACATTGTGTGTTTCTCATTACACTCTAGCATACTAAAATAAAACTAAAATTTGAATTAACTGTAAATGTGCTTACCAGCAGATAATTTTTAGGAAATAAAACCAATTCTAAAGAATTTTCCAGATAAAGAGTAATATAAAAAAACTTAGTACTATTTCAAAAATAAATAAAACTAAGGAACCTAGATGGGATGCTCCATTTAATATTTCATATTTTATTCATATAATTTAAAATAATGGATATATATGTTATATATACTCATCCTATTATGTGGTTTTAAATGATACAAACAGTTAGACCATCCAATATAGATTTCCCAATTAAACTTAAAGCAAATCTGTTTAAAACATTAAAAAACATGCCAAATACATAGATATTGTTCATTATTTAATACATTTATCTATTTCATCAATACATTCATTTTTGGTTCCCTGTATTTTACTTCAAGTATGTTTTAAAATAAAAATGTAAAATAATTAAATACAAAGGAAAATTCCATACTCCTGACTTAAATCAGGAAGTTCCTGGGGAGTGCCTGGCTATTTGACTGGCATGGACCTTCCTTGGAAGAAGCAGCTTCAAAATGAAAAATAATTGCTGAGTCATCAATTGTAGCATTTAATTTGGATGTCTTAGTTTCCCATATTTTATAGCTTTGAATTAATTTCTTAAAACTTGAATCTCATCTATCCACAGTATTTTTCTGATTCCTGATTTAGGAGCATAAAATATATTGCCTTATTCTTAGATTGGAAAATGACAAACTTTTGCAGAAGGTCTACCTGAAAAAAACAGGAGATCCTAGGTATGCCCTGTCCACATCTCCTGAGGTTGAGCACTCTAATACATGCTGCTGGATTTCTTAATGCCACCTGTACCTCCCCTTACCTGAGGCTTTCCCCTGGCTTCCAGGGCCAACTTTGCCCCTCACATAGCAGGAATACAAATGAGCATTCCTATCCCCCCAAGCTGTCCTCACCCAATGACAGGGCAGATAACTTAGAAATTTTTTAGCTCTTTTACCTCTGGATGTGTGTTCCGTACCATTTCCAATCACTCCCCGCTGGGATAAGGTCCCAGTTCTCAGAGTAGACACTTATTTGAAATAATCCCCCACTGGCATCTTTCTCGTTTTACCCTCCCACTCTCCAAGAGTTTTTTTCTGAAATTACTTCTGAATTTGCGTATTTATCCTGTCTCAATGATCTACTTTTGTTTGAACCTAAATAAACCATAAGTTCTATTAAATAGTGCTTGTATATAAGGATTAAACAGAAAAACAAAGCAGAGTTTTTCTAACATGATCAATAGACTTGAGTTTATATTGAATGCCATGAATACTGATGTTCAAGATCTTAAACCAGAGTTTCCCTAACAGTATCTGGTAGTTTACAGGTATATCACAGTTATGTTAAAATGTGCAAATATATTGATGATTTCATTCCTAGCTAGCCAGAATCCTTGGTCAATGTGTCTTTGCTGCTGCTGCTGCTAAGTCGCTTCAGTCGTGTCCAACTCTGTGCGACCACATAGACAGCAGCCCACCACGCTCCTCCATCCCTAGGATTCTGCAGGCAAGAACACTTGAGTGGGTTGTCATTTCCTTCTCCAATGCATGAAAGTGAAAAGTCAAAGTGAAGTCCCTCAGGTGTGTCCAACTCTTAGCGACCCCATGGATTGCAGCCTCCCAGGCTCCTCTGTCCATGGGATTACTTATAGGTAATCTCCGTCTGTCCTACACTACTACAAAAATATTCCTAAATGTATCCTGTTTCATTTCAGTTCATTTCAGTCACTCAGTCGTGTCTGACTCTTTGCAACCCCTGGAATCACAGCATGCCAGGCCTCCCTGTCCATCACCGACTCCCGGAGTTCACTCAAACTCATGTCCATCGAGTCGGTGATGCCATCCAGCCATCTCATCCTCTGTCGTCCACTTTTCCTCCTGTCTCCAATCTCTCCCAGCATCAAAGTCTTTTCCAATGAGTCAACTCTTCGCATGAGGTGGCCAAAGTACTGGAGCTTCAGCTTTAGCAGCATTCCCTCCAAAGAACAACCAGGACTGATCTCCTTTAAAATGGACTGGTTGGATCTCCCTGCAGTCCAAGAAACTCACAAGTTTTCTCCAACGACACAGTTCAAATGCATCAGTTCTTCAGTGCTCAGCTTTCTTCACAGTCCAACTCTCAAATCCATACATGACCACTGGAAAAACCATAGCCTTGACTAGATGGACCTTTGTTGGCAAAGTAATGTCTTTGCTTTTCAATATGCTATCTAGGTTGGACAGAGTTTTTCTTCCAAGGAGTAGTTCAGTTCAGTTCAGTTCAGTCGCTCAGTCATGTTAGACTCTTTGCGACTCCATGAATCGCAGCATGCCAGGCCTCCCTGTCCATCACCAACTCCCAGAGTTCACTCAGACTCACGTCCATTGAGTCAGTGATGCCATCCAGCCATCTCATCCTCTGTAGTCCCCTTCTCCTCCTGCCCCCGATCCCTCCCAGCATCAATCTTTTCCAGAGAGTCAACTCTTCACATGAGGTGGCCAAAGTCCTGCAGTTTCAGCTTTAGCATCATTCCTTCCAAAGAAATCCCAGAGCTGATCTCTTTAAGAATGGACAGGTTGGATCTCCTTGCAGTCCAAGGGACTCTCAAGAGTTTTCTCCAACACTACAGTTCAAAAGCATCAATTCTTCGGCACTCACCTTTCTTCACAGTCCAACTCTCACATCCATACATGACTACTGGGCAAACCATAGCCTTGACTAGACGGACCTTAGTCGGCAAAGTAATATCTCTGCTTTTGAATATGCTATCAAGGTTGATCAGAGCTTTCCTTCCAAGGAGTAAGCGTCTTTTAATTTCATGGCTGCAGTCACCATCTGCAGTGATTTTGGAGCCCAAAAAAATTAAGTCTGACACTGTTTCCACTGTTTCCCCATCTTTTCCCATGAAGTGATGGGACGGGATGCCATGATCTTTGTTTTCTGAATGTTGAGCTTTAAACCAACTTTTTCGCTCTCCTCTTTCACTTTCATCAAGAGGCTTTTTAGTTCCTCTTCACTTTCTACCGTAAGGGTGGTGTCATCTGCATATCTGAGGTTATTGATATTTCTCCTGGCAATCTTGATTCCAGCTTGTGTTTCATCCAGCCCAGCGTTTTTCATGATGTACTCTGCATATAAGTTAAATAAGCAGGGTGACAATATACAGCCTTGACGTACTCCTTTCCCTATTTGGAACCAGTCTGTTGTTCCATGTCCAGTTCTAACTGTTGCTTCCTGACCTGCATACAGATTTCTCAAGAGGCAGGTCAGGTGGTCTGGCATTCCCATCTCTTTCAGAATTTTCCGCAGTTTATTGTGATCCACACAGTCAAAGGCTTTGGCATAGTCAATAAAGCAGAAATAGATGTTTTCTGGAACTCTCTTGCTTTTTTGATAATCCAGCAGATGTTGGCAATTTGTTCTCTGGTTCCTCTGCCTTTTCTAAATCCAGCTTGAACATCAGGAACTTCACAGTTCACGTATCGCTGAAGCCTGGTTGGGAGAATTTTGAGCATTACTTTACTAGCAGTGAGATGAGTGCAACTGTGCGGTGGTTTGAGCATTCTTTGGCATTGCCTTTCTTTGGGATTGGAATGAAAACTGACCTTTTCCAGTCCTGAGGCCATTGCTGAATTTTCCAAACATGCTGGCGTACTGAGTGCAGCTCTTTGACAGCATCATCTTTCAGGATTTGAAATAGCTCTACTGGAATGCCATTACCTCCACTAGCTTTGTTCATAGTGATGCTTTCTAAGGCCCACTTGACTTCACATTCCAGGATGTCTGGCTCTAGGTGAGTGATCACACCATCGTGATTATCAGGGTCATGAAGCTCTTTTTTGTACAGTTCTTCTATGTATTCTTTCCACCTCTTCAAAATATCTTCTGCTTCTGTTAGGTCCATACCATTTCTGTCCTTTATCGAGCCCATGTTTACATGAAATGTTCCCTTGGTATCTCTAATTTTCTTGAAGAGTTCTCTAGTCTTTCCCATTCTGTTGTTTTCCTCTATTTCTTTGCATTGATCGCTGAAGAAGGCTTTCTAATCTCTCCTTGCTATTATTCTTTGGTACTCTGCATTCAGATGCTTATATTTTTCCTTTTCTCCTTCACTTTTCACTTCTCTTCTTTTCACAGCTATTTGTAAGGCCTCGCCAGACAGCCATTTTGCTTTTTTGCATTTCTTTTCCATGGGGATGGTCTTGATCCCTGTCTCCTGTACAATGTCACGAACCTCATTCCATAGTTCATCAGGCACTCTATTTATCAGATCTAGGCCCTTAAATCTAATTCCCACTTCCACTGTATAATCATAAGGGATTTGATTTAGGTCATACCTGAATGATCTAGTGGTTTTCCCTACTTTCTTCAATTTAAGTCTGAATTTGGTAATAAGGAGTTAATGACCTGAGCCACAGTCAGCTCCTGGTCTTGTTTTTGTTGACTGTATAGAGCTTCTCCATCTTTGGCTGCAAAGAATATAATCAATCTGATTTCGGTGTTGACCGTCTGCTGATGTCCATGTGTAGAGTCTTCTCTTGTGTTGTTGGAAGTGGGTGTTTGCTATGACCAGTGCATTTTCTTGGCAAAACTCTATTAGTCTTTGCCCTGCTTCATTCCACATTCCAAGGCCAAATTTGCCTGTTACTCCAGGTGTTTCTTGACTTCCTACTTTTGCATTCCAGTCCCCTATAATGAAAAGGACATCTTTTTTAGGTGTTAGTTTTAAAAGGTCTTGTAGGTCCTCATAAAACCGTTCAACTTCAGCTTCTTCAGCATTCCTGGTTGGAGCATAGACTGGGATTACTGTGATATTGAATGGTTTGCCTTGGAGACGAAGAGAGATCATTCTGTCAGTTTTGAGATTGCATCCAAGTACTGCATTTTGGACTCTTTTGTTGACCATGATGGCTACTCCATGTCTTCTGAGGGATTCCTGCCCGCAGTAGTAGCTATAATGGTCATCTGAGTTAAATTCACCCCTTCCAGTCCATTTTAGTGTGCTGATTCCTAGAATTTTGACATTCACTCTTACCATCTCTTGTTTGACCACTTCCAATTTTCCTCGATTCATGGACCTGACATTCCAGGTTCCTATGCAATATTGCTCTTTACAGCACTGGACCTTGCTTCTATCACCAGTCACATCCGCAACTGGGCAGTGTGTTTGCTTTGGCTCCATCCCTTCATTCTTTCTGGAGTTATTTCTCCACTGATCTCCAGTAGCATATTGGGCACCTACCGACTTGGGGAGTTCCTCTTTCAGTATCCTATCATTTTGCCTTTTCATACTGTTCATGGGGTTCTCAAGGCAAGAATACTGAAGTGGTTTGCCATTCCCTTCTCCAGTGGACCACATTCTGTCAGACCTCTCCACCATGACCCGCCTGCCCTGGGTTGCCCCATGGGCATGGCTTAGTTTCATTGAGTTAGACAAGGCTGTGGTCCTAGTGTGATTGGATTGACCAGTTTTCTGTGAGTATGGTTTCAATGTGCCTGCCCTCTGATGCCCTCTTGCAACACCTACCATCTTACTTGGGTTTCTCTTACCTTGGGTGTGGAGTATCTCTTCATGGTTGCTCCAGCAAAGCCCAGCCACTGCTCCTTACCTTGGATGAGGGGTATCTCCTCACTGCCACCCTTCCTGACCTTAACATTGGATGGCTCCTCTAGGTCCTCCTGCGCTGCGTTGGACGTGGGGTTGCTCCTCCCAGCCACCATCCCTGGCCTCAGGTGTGGGTTTCCTCCCCTCGGCCACCGTCCCTGGCCTCGGACGTGGTGTAGCTCCTTTCAGCCACACTTAGTGCTCTGGCCACAGCTGCCTGCGACAAGGAGTAAGCATCTTTTAATTTCATGGCTGCAGTCACCATCTGCAGTGATTTTGGAGCCCCCCAAAATAAAGCCTTACACTGTTTCCACCCTTTCCCCATGTATTTCCCATGAAGTGCTGGGACCAGATGCCATGATCTTCGTTTTCTGAATGTTAAATTTTAAGCCAACTTTTTCACCCTCCTCTTTCACTTTCATAAAGAGGCTTTTTAGTTTATGTCAACATTTTACAGATGTTAGAAGGACTGTCTTGGACTATCATCATCAGATTTTGCTGCAAGCTGTGTTATGCACACGTTTCTATGGATATAAATTTAGTTAAGATTAGAGTCAATTTCATATAAAATAAAATTCTATATGAGTCATTAGCTACAGTGAGCATTAAATATTTGACAACTTTCCAAAGATTAAAGAAAACATACCTAAATGTGGCATTTAAGTTTATATAAATACTTATCTACGTTAGATAACTCTCCTGATTTTGGTTATTAGTTTTGAAGAATTCTCACGGAGATAGACTACTGAAAATATTAATAATCCATGGTATGATTATTGATAAAAACAGAATAGTGATAGCTGGTTGAGGCAGTAGGGTCTTCAGATCTTCCTGATCACAATCATCTGGACTATATGATCAGATTACTAGCGGCTCCAAAATGTAGCAGTGGGGTTTTCTGAAATAAATAAATGAATTAGAACACTACTGTCTCACAGTAAAAAAAGAAGAGATACTTAATATTTTTATCTTTAGTAACTGGGTCACTCAAAAAGTCAAAAATTTTCTATTACTGATGAGAGCCAATAAAATTTATTTTCCTGTAAGATATTTTATGGCATATAACTTCTAGGAAGTAAAAATATTTCAGAAAAATAAAATTTAAACCAAACATGCTTCAAGAATTTTCTTCTTGTTTAGAGCTAACTATGTACTACAATTTGTAGCTGTAACTTTAGATTTTATAATAGTCATCATATTACAATTATTCACACTAATACTTAAGTCATTATTGAGTTATAAAATTTTTAACAAGTTATACATCCTAATATGAAAGAAACTTGGGAAGTTTTAATAATCTAAAATTAAATGATTAAAGTTTAAAACAACGCAGAACCATTCTAATAGAAATTGAGAAACTTAGTGTGATTAGGCATGTTAGTTGGATTAATTAGCAATTTTAAAATTCAAGTCCATTTTTGTCTTGATTCTTCTTCTGAATTCATTATGTGACACATATACTCCAAAATGTGCATATTTTTCTGTGAAGAATTTTTGACAGGAGTTAATTTTAAAGGATATTATTACATGTATTATTGTTTAAAACACATTAGAGTAGCCCAATAGATAATGAATACACATATATGTTACAAAAGATTTAAAACTCCCTATATGAATAGAAAAGTAGTTTATCATTTTCAGGACAAAGACTGAAGGAGAAAATGAAAGTGTTAGTGATCTGTATATGAAAATATTGAGAATATAATGTTTTAGTCAGATTTAAAATGTTTGCAAAAAACATAAGGCAATAATGCACAGTTAATCATAGAGTGCTCTCTACGAGAGAAAGTAGAGAGTGAAAGTGAAAATGTGATAGTCTTTGTGGAATAAACTGTTAAAATTCCTATTCTATTTTTAAAAAATTTGCCTTGAGGGACATTTGGTTCTGTCCAAAATGTTAATAAGACATTTGGATTACAACAAAAACTCCTTGAAATTTGGTCCTATCTAAAATGTCCATGATTAATTTCCCTGGCTGTTTAGTTGTTAAGACTTCATCTTCCAATGTAGGAGGTTCAGGTTCGAACACTGGTCAGGGCATTAAGATCCCACATGCCTCTTGGCCAAAGAAACTAAAACATAAAAACAGAGGCAATATTGAAATAAATTCAATAAAGAATTGTAAAATAGCCCACATTAAAAAAAAAAACTAAGAAAATAAATAAAATACCTATCAGCACGTTTGTTCCATGCCACGTGATTTTTGACAGGACTCAATTCCAAGGAACTTTTGGTGTGGACCGAATGTCTCTAGGGACATTTTGGACAGGATCAGTTCAGTTCAGTTCAGTCGCTCAGTCGTGTCCAACTTTTTGAGACCCCATGGACCGCAGCACACCAGGCCTCCCTGTCCATCACCATCTCCCGAAATTCACTCAGACTCACGTCCTTCGAGTCCGTGATGCCATCCAGCCATCTCATCCTCTGTCGTCCCCTTCTCCTCCTGCCCCCAATCCCTCCCAGCATCAATCTTTTCCAACGAGTCAACTCTTCTCATGAGGTGGCCAAAGTACTGGAGTTTCAGCTTTAGCATCATTCCTTCCAAAGAAATCCCAGAGCTGATCTCCTTCAGAATGGACAGGTTGGATCTCCTTGCAGTCCAAGGGACTCTCAAGAGTCTTCTCCAACACCACAGTTCAAAAGCATCAATTCTTCGGTGCTCAGACTTCTTCACAGTCCAACTCTCATATCCATACCTGACCACTGGAAAAACCATAGCCTTGAGTAGATGAACCTTAGTTGGCAAAGTAATGTCTCTGCTTTTGAATATACTATCTAGGTTGGTCATAACTTTTCTTCCAAGGAGTAAACGTCTTTTAATTTCATGGCTGCAATCACCATCTGCAGTGATTTTGGAGCCCCAAAAAATAAAGTCTGACACTGTTTCCACTGTTTCCCCATGTATATCCCATCAAGTGATGGGACCGGATGCCATGATCAAATATGGCCAAATATTAAGGACATTTTGGAGTGAACCAAGTGTTATGGATGTGGCTGACAGGACGAAGTGTCTGCTAATTTAGAATTTAACTGTATCTACTTTTTTCTTTTCCACTGAAAGTAAATTGTATAGTGGATAGGAAAGGAATGGCTAAAGTCTATTTTGGATCTAAATTCATGTTGATAATTTTCCACAAACTTCTCTAAAGTTTTTTATACAAATTTTGTGATTTTGTCTTTACTTCAGAATTTTATTGCTAATCAGTTCTATGACTCACAGTCCGAGTTCAATATATTTACTCGAATAGGTAAGCAATATTCTAAATATTTGAAAACAAACCAATTTAATGCAATAGCAACCTTGAACTCTTGTCTTACTAAGGATAATATATATCTCCTTATAAAATAAATATTAATCCAAATGAAATAATACACTAAATGGCAACATCAAACTGAGACTCTCCATTGGAATATGAAAAGCAGTATAAAATTAATCAATTGTGCTGATCTTTATTATAATCAACAATTAATTAATTGTGTAAAGGTAAAAATAAAATAATGTCTATGAATTAGCCCAGAATAGTGCTTTGTTCATAGTAGGGATATAATAAGCTTTGGCCTTTTATACAATTCATGAGGTCTTCATGACAAGTATACTGGGGTGGTTTGCCATTCCCTCCTCCAGTGGATCACATTTTGTCAGAACTCTCTGCTATGACCCTTTTTCGTAGGTGGCCCTACATGACATGGCTCATAGCTTCATTGAGCTATTCAAGCCCATTTGCCAGGACAAAGCAGTGAACCATGAAGGGGAACTAATGAGCCAATGCCAACATTCTCTGGATTATAGAGAAAGCAAGGGGATTTCAGAAAAACATATACCTCTGTTTCTTCAATATGCTTAAGGATGTGACTATGTCTACCATGACAAACTGTGGAAAGCTCTTAGAGAGATGAGAATACCAGACCATCATATCTGTCTCCTGAGAAACCTTATGGGGGTCAAGAAGCAACAGTTAGAACCCTGTATGGAACAAATGATTGATTCAAAATAAAAAAAGGAGTAAGACAGGGCTGTCTGCTTGTCATATTGTTTGTTGAACCTATAGGCCAGCCAAGCACATCATGAGAAATGCTGGGCTGGATGAGTTACAAACCGGAATCAAGATAGGAGGGAAAAACATCAACAACCTCAGATATGCAGATGATACTACTCTGATGGCAGAAAGCAAAGAAGAATTAGAGTCTCTTGATGAGTGTGAAGGAGAAGGGTGAAAGAGCTATCTTAAGACTAAATATTAAAAAAAAAAAAAAAAAAACTAAGGTCATGGCATCCGGCCCCATTGCTGCACGGCAAATGAAGGGAAAAGGTGGAAGTAGTGACAGATTTCCTCTTCCTAGGGTCCAAAATCTCTGTGGATGGTGACTGCAGCCATGAAATCAGGAGACAATTGCTTCTTGGCAAGAAAGTGATGACAAATGTAGACAGTGTGTTGAAAAACAGAGATATCACTCTGCCAACAAACGTCCATATAATCAAAGCTGCGGTCTTCCTAGTGATCATGCACAGTTGTGAGAGCTGGACTGTAAAGGCAGAACACCAAAGAATTGATGCCTTCAAACTGTGGTGCTGGAGAAGATTCCTGAAAGTCCCCTGGACAGCAAGGAGACCAAACCAGTCAATCTTAAAGGAGATCAACCCTGAATATTCATTGAAAGGACAGATGCTGAAGCTGAAGCTCCAGTATTTTGGTTATCTGATGCAAACAGATGACTCAATGGAAAAGTTCCTGATACTGAGAAAGATTGAGGGCAGAAGAAGAGGGTGTCAGAGGATGAGATGGCTGGATGGCATCACCGATGCAATGAATGTGAACTTGGGCAAACTCTGGGAGATGGTGAGGGACAGGGAGACTTGGCCTGCTGTAGTCCATGGGGTTGCAAAGAGTTGGACATGACTGAATGACTGAATAACAACAATAAGCTTCGATTGAATCTGTAGAAAACTTTCATGTCTGACCCCATGAACTGTAGTCCACCAGATTCCTCTGTTGGTGGGATTTTCCTGGCAAGAATACTGGAGTAGATTGCTATTGCTTTCTCCAGGGGTTCTTCCTGACCCAGGGATTGAACCCACATTGCCTGCATTGGGAGGTGGATTCTTCCTGCTGAGTCACCAGAGATAGAAAGTATATAGTACTTTGCCCTCTTCTATCAGGAAGAAAATAAATGAATTAATAGAACAAAAATAAGCATAAATTTAATTATCTATTTAAGCTACTGTTTGCTATTTATTATGCCATATGATTCAGACTGAAGTAAAATCTATCTTTGAATGATTATAGAACTTTTTATACCCTGTTTATATTTTTTATGTTAAATCTTATATCTGAAACTCACACATGTGTTTAATATACACAGATTTAATATTCTATATTGCAAAAAGAGTTGGACATGACTGAGTAAGCATCCATCCATAGTGGTGTTTTTTTTTTTTTTTTACAACTGTTCAGTGGCAAGGTCAGAAAGAAATATATACACACATATAGAAGTTATCTATCTACAATTACATATCTATTGTTTTTTAGAAGAAATGTAGGAAGACAGTACCATAAAGTATTTAGTAGAGGAGCTTGAGCTGGACCATGGAGGCTAGGTACTACTGGAAAAAAGTATTCAGAAACCATGTATAAAAGTGTTCCAAAGAGTAAAATAGCATGACAAAACAAAGAAAGCAGGTGTGCAGGCGGCATGCTTGGGAAACAACGATTACACAAAATTGGATGGAAGTAAGAGTACTAAGAGATAAACTGAGAGAAATACTTTTATTTACAACACTGTAGTACAAAAAAGATGTTCTAATGAGCATATGATAGATAAAACGTAGAGGAGTCTTATTTTCCTGATGAATGGATAGGAACGGCATAGCCTAAACTTGGCAGAGATACTCACAACCAGAGAAACTAAACAATTGGATCCACTCATTAATTCCCAGCTATTCTTTCCTGGCATCCATTACAGAATGCAATGATTATGTAACTCTGCAATGTTACAATCTGACAGCTCTCTGAAAAGTCTTTCTGGTACTGTATTTTTAAACGGTTCTGGTTCAGTAGTTGGCAAAGGACTCAGAAATCTCTCTAAAATATAACCGTTCTCATCTCTTAAAGTCATTAGCTTTTTGGTGAAAGTCATAGCAAGCCCAGATCTCATGCTGAGGACATCTGCATCTGAATATCATAAAACAGCCTTGAACCCAGCAAACCTTAGTTCCAAATTGGCTACTGCATTGATTCATATGAATGCGCTGCAATGGTTTTCTTTTTTCCTCCTTTCTTTCTTAATCTTCAAATAATTTGATCTGAGGGCTATTCCAAGCTGTACTATAAAGTCATGGAAACATAATGACTCATAGAGTGAAATGTAAAAATAATATTAAGTAAAATTCAGAATGAGATTGAGACAATCTCTCCATAATCTCCTCATGTTCTTTTAGCTCATCTATTGTACAGAAGCAAATTTTATCAAAAAGATAAATAAATAAATAAAGATACCATATGGAGGGATATGGGAAGAGGATACTGAACAAAGCTTAACATTACAATTTAACATTATAACTTGAATTATAAGTTATATACTGTAATTTCAAGCCCATAGACACCTTTCCATTCTTTCTTGGAAGTAGTTGAATTATTGGAGAAATTTTACATCATAAAATAATCCTCTATCTTGTTTTCCCCTCTTTTCAAAGTAAATAAGTTTTTCAATTTATGAGCCTAAGTAAAACTCTGGGCCTCTTACTACTTTTCATAGGAAGTATAAGGAGAGTCAACTTTACTAGACATTAAACTTCATAAGCATAGGGACATTGTTTACCTGGATCACTACTTTATCCCAGAGTAAGCTAGTGTCAGTGTGCAGAGCATGGAAATGCATATTGATTAAATGAATGTACCTACCAGGTAATTGCAAAGGTAAGCGTTTATAAGAAGAAATGTTGAAAATGGGAACAATTGGACCAACAGGAAATCACACTTAAATTGAGTTTTGAAATATGAATAGGGATTAGTAGAGAAGACAAAAGAGATTACTGGACCATAGAGAGGAGTATTCTACACTGAGGAAATTAGTTTATATTCAACAGTTTCTCAGTTACTAAAACCTGCATGTGAATGTACCTATGTATATATGTGTCTAAAAATGAATATATATGAAATTATTACATGTGTATAAAGCATTATTTATATAAATTATAAACAAAGTTTAGGAAAATGAGACTTTCTTCTATTATTTTTTTGTCTTACCTTGTCAAGCATCTTCAACCCAGTTTGGAAACTATTCAAAATAAGTCTTACCGATGACTCTAAAGACCCCCAAAGTTAAATGGAGTCATTACAGTTGAATTTTACACCCTTTGATTTTAGTGACTATCTCCTTAATCTTTTCTGCCTTGGATAGCATGATGATAGACAAATAGATTTATTCTACATCTCTAACTATTTCTTCTGTGTATCCCTGGCATGCATTCTGTTTCTGATCTCCCAAATGGGACATCTCTGGACATAGCTGGGATTATATCTGTGCCTCTATGTCTGCCTCTCATTCTGCTCTCAGGGAAAAAAGAGATAACTCTTTAATACTGTCTCATATATTTCTATTGTTTCAACCATCAATTCTGAGACTTGAGTCTTTTTTTTTTTTTTGCTCTAAATCTCTGATGTCATTTTAAAGCTTCAATCCCAAGATTCCGAATTGTCAGTAGACATTTCTACCTCCCTGAAATGCAATTATGTTAAAAAACAAATTGTAAAAAATCAGAGATAATTGGGGAGAACATTTAGGACATAAATAGAAAAGATCTGAAGCCAAAATTCTGGGGAATAGCAACATTCCCATGTAGGGAAAGTAAAGAGCATAATGGAATTTAAAATGAACTGATAGAGAATAATATGAAAAAACTGAAGAGGCACATCAGGGTAAAGTACAGAAGAAGAAGGTCACCAGAAAAAGCAAATCTCTATATATGTTTAGCTAGCTACTGAGATTTTTTTTTAATTAAGTGTATCCATTAGCTTTAACTTTAATAAGTAGAGCGCTATGTGTGACTTTGAGGAGGATTGCTAAAGAGAATTGGTAAGCACACAATCAGAATTTGTCCAGTTATGGAGTGAGTGGATGGGACAATAGAGAGACAAAGAAGAGATGTGCTCTTTTAGGAACTTGGCTTTGAAGTTGTCTTTGATAAAGTTCTCAGCAAATAGTCAAGGATGAACATCAAACTTGGCTTTGGGCCTTGTTTTTGTAAAAGAGGGGCTCAGCCTGTGATCTCAGTCTTAAAGTACCTATTATGCTTTCAAGATGACAAGAGTGATCAATGAGGCATTCTAGAGTACATGGCACACAAGATATCATTGAGAAATTTTAGTAGAGAAGGACCAGTGAAGAGCAGGAAGAGATAAAGATGAGGCTCAGTTCAGTTCAGTCGCTCAGTCGTGTCCGACTCTTTGTGACCCCATGAATCGCAGCACGCCAGGCCTCCCTGTCCATCACCAACTCCCAGAATTCACTCAGACTCATGTCCATCGAGTCCGTGATGCCATCCAGCCATCTCATTCTCTGTCGTCCCCTTCTCCTCCTGCCCCCAATCCCTCCCAGCATCAGAGTCTTTTCCAATGAGTCAACTCTTCGCATGAGGTGGCCAAAGTACTGGAGTTTCAGCTTTAGCATCATTCCTTCCAAAAGAAATCCCAGGGCTGATCTTCAGAATGGACTGGTTGGATCTCCTTGCAGTCCAAGGGACTCTCAAGAAGAGTCTTCTCCAACACCACAGTTCAAAAGCATCCATTCTTCGGCGCTCAGCTTTCTTCACAGTCCAACTTTCACATCCATACATGACCAATGGAAAAACCATAGCCTTGGCTAGACAGACCTTAGTTGGCAAAGTAATGTCTCTGCTTTTGAATATGCTATCTAGGTTGGTCATAACTTTTTTTCCAAGGAGTAAGCATCTTTTAATTTCATGGAGCGAATGGAAAGGGTCTTATTTTCTTTCTGTAAAAGATCGTCTGTGCCTTATTGGGAAACTTTAAATATAATAATAAAATACCAATGCCAGTTAACATATAGGTATTCTCTGCCAGATGTTATTTTATGTATTTTACTCGTGTTATTTATTCATTTTTTCAAAAATATTAGAGGATGTAGGCTAAGACTTTAAACTCTGAAAACAGACTGCCTGGACAATTTACTTAACCTCATTGTGCCTGGGTTACCTCAACTGTAAAGCCAGAGTAATTTTACCCTCTTCCAAAGGCTGAAGTAAGATTTAGTTGATAAAATGCTTGTAAATCACTTAGAAGGACATAGAGATAACAGTGAACATTCAAATATTTATAAGTATCTCAATTTTTGAAATTAATGCTTTACATTATTTAATTGACTGATGAAACTTGTTTAGAAAGGAACTGACAGAACATGGATTAGAATGTGTATAGTCCCAAAAACCATATTCTTAATATATGAAATTCTTATTAAAATAAGGTATATAAGAAGAAACATGTTTTCAAGGAAACACTAATTACTTAGTTTTAGATGTAGTAATTTTGTGATGCATCTGTGATACAGAGCATAGCCTGTTATACAGCTGTATGTTCAGGTCTGTTATTCAAGACAGTGATCTGATATATTAACAGAGATTTTGGCTGGTCAACATGTAGTTGGCGTGTTTGTTACAGCTATCCTCCAGGCAAAGTTGAAAACAGATTTCACATAGCGTCAGTGAGAAATGAATTGGAAGTTCATGGGTTCTGGTATTGTAAAAGAAATAGAAAGACATCAGTAGAATCCCAGAAAGAAGTAGCCCAAACCTTAGAAGTAATTTGGTCAAAGAGTCTAATCTAAGTTTGCCCAGGTCTCTAGATTTAACCACCAATTTATAGGAAAAACAGATGTGAGAGAATGGTATCAGAAATTTTTAGGCTGTGGGAAACCTAAGGGTGATTTCCTCAATTACTTTTCCAAATTAATTGTCAGAGTTGGAATGGTGAAAGAGAGATGTGAAGTAGAGTCTGGAGATTAAAAACCAACAAAGACACAGTAATTCATCCCAAGCTATGAGCTGTGTCTGGATCTAGCTTCAAGTAAATATTTGTAATTGTTTAAATGATATTTGTAAGGCAACTATAACCTTGACTAGAGACTGAAAATACTATTAAATAACTATTATTAATTTTATAGGCATCTGAATGATTTTGCCATTGAGTTTTACTTTTCAAGTACATTTATCTTTCAAAGAAACACACTGAGGAAATGATATCTGATACATGCCATATTGGGATTTTCTTTAAAAAATACAGGCAAGGAACGTTAGGGATAGTGTGAAATAACATTGAATATAAGTCAAGGCTGTGAATGCTGGGTGTTGGGTACATGGATATCAATTCTTTTATTGTCAATTGTATATGTTTATATTTGCTTAATATAGTATTTTATATAATGAATGTATATTAATGTATATTAATATATATTTAATGTAATATGTTTAAAGTAAAAATTAGAAATCAAATAAGAACCCTTTCTGGAGAAGGAAACATAACTCAAAATATAAATTATGAGAAACAGATTTCACGAAAATGAGCAAGGCTATGTAAGTGTCAAGTTAAATATGGCAAACTGGAATTGAGTGAACTTGATGATGTTGAAATGATAGATGGTTTCCCTATTTTTATTACCATTAACACAATCCTGCCAATCACATAATCACACATTATTATCATAGCCTTTAATTTCTAATTCTACCTCAAACCCCACATTCAAGGAGGTATTCCTTTCACACATCTCATACATTTCAGGATATTCTTTTCTTTCATGCATCCTCTTTCTGTAACAGTTGTCAATATGCCTTGCTTTCACTATTATTAAAGCCTGGTAATTCATCTTTTCTTAAGCATTTCCCTCCGGTGTATACTGCAGCAACTTTATCAACTAAACAAAACATTGGTTATCTAACTGTTGGGATCTAAATCCCTTAATTTTTTGTTAGTAGTGTTTCCACAAAGAAAAGATTTAAATTTTTGATTCCACATCCTTCTGTGACTTTTCAAGCATATTTCTAGACTTGTGAAGAAGTTGTGAAGTGAAGTCACTCAGTCTT
This sequence comes from Ovis aries, assembly GCF_016772045.2. Classification (NCBI taxonomy): domain Eukaryota; kingdom Metazoa; phylum Chordata; class Mammalia; order Artiodactyla; family Bovidae; genus Ovis; species Ovis aries. The sequence continues at coordinate 63,094,320 of NC_056062.1, read as the reverse complement.
GTCTGACTCTTTGTGACCCCATGAGCTGTAGCTTATGAGGCTCCTCCATCCATGGAATTTTCCAGGCAAGAGTACTGGAGTGGGTTGCCATTTCATTCTCAAGAGGATCTTCGCCACCCAGAGATTGAACCTGGGTCTCCTGCATTGCCAACAGATGTTTTTACCATCTGAGGCATGAGGGAATGTATGTGACTAAAATAATTTGTTGACTATAATTCTTTAGAGAATAGTTTGGCTCATTTGTTTATGAAAGCTATCAATCTATATGCTAACATAGTTTTAGGCTATACAGCTGTTTTTATTCCCAACCCGGAAAAAATTGAACCCTCCCTAATATAAACTATTGGCTTAAAGCTAATCCAGAGAAAAATTCTGCTGTGATATAATAAATATAAGTCAAGAATATTAAGTATTATTTCTTTTAAGTTCAAAGACATTTAAAATTTTGAACTGCTACAAAGGATAGCATTTTACTAGAAATCCCAGTAAATTTAATTAAGACCTTGATCAATTACATTTTTAAAACTTTGCATTTATACTTTGATAATTTAATATGTATCACAGGCAAGTTGATAATAGAGCATTCTGTATAAGTTTTTCATCAGTTATTAGCCATGGAATCTTTCCTATTTGGATAGGTCCCATTTATTGTTGTAGTAGTAACTGAAAGCTTTTATTTTTTTAATGGATAATAAATATTCTTTAACTAAATTACATCATGCTTCTAAATTTCTCTTCTGATGTTTCTCAGTTTTACCATTTACTCTCTGTCCCTTGAATATACATGCATTTAAGTCTGTGAAACTCTTCTGGTTTCTAAAAAATGAAATTGAGTTCACATCAATGTTTTAGCACGGTTGCTTTACTTTCTGGAATGCCTAGGAGAGGAGAATCTATTTCCTTACGTTTTCTGTCTTCTAGAAACTATTTACATTCATCAGTAAGTTGATATTAGCATAACTGTCTTGCACATAGTATATGTTCAATTAAATTGTGGTTATTATTTGCTCATTAGTATTTGCCCCTAAAGTCTGCCCCTTCAAATGTTCAATATTATTTCATATTGTAATCTTTACAAAGACAGTACTGTTAGTTATAATAAATAATCACACATTTAATGTCTTGAAAGGACATACATTTATTATCTCACAGTTCTGGAGGGCAGATGTCCAAGATTGGATTTATTGAGCTCACATCAGTGTTTTAGCATGGTTGGTTTACTTTCTGGAATTCCTAGGATAGGGGAATCTATTTCCTTACATTTTCTGTCTTCTAGAAACCACTTATATTCCTTGACCTATGGATCCAGTTCTCCATCTACAAACTTACAGTGTAGCATCTTCAAATTTCTCTCTGATTCTGATCATTTTAACTCCCTTTTTCAGTTAAAAGAACACATGATTACATCTGGATAATCTGGGATAATCTCCCTACCTCAAAATTCTTAATTTAACCACACATGCGAAGTTCCTTTTGTCCTGGAAGTAACATATTCACAGATTGAAAGCATTAGAGTGAAAATCTTTGGGAAGACATTATTCTGCAGACCACACTAGTTTTCCATCCAGTAACTTGAAAAAAAAAGAAAACGAAAAGTGCTGACTCCTATATATCTTGTTAATCAAATGTCTAGATGAAAGCTTTACTCTTCCTGCATATTCTAATTAATCTGGTTTCTCTCAGCATGCTACAGTCTCTGTCACTGTAACGCATTTCTCAAATAGAGGCAGTCTCCTGCCACTGTTACTTTTAATCAATGATGGAAAAGCTACTTAATATAATGCAAATAACTTTTCTAAAACTCTTTTTACTCATATATAGACTACCAAAAAATAGTGAGATAATATATGTAAAATGATTACAGTGCCTAGCATGAAAAATTCTTAATAAAAGTTAACTATTGTTATTGTTGTCATTGCAGTCTGTTTGGCAAATATTTACAAGTTCCTCTATAGTTCAGTTTCATTTCATTTACTGTGTCAGAAAATTATACATTCCTTTTGCCCCAGAGTATTATTGATTTCGACTTTATACCCATTTTATTTGAACCATGATCTTCTGTACCTTAAAGTAAAAGAACATTTTACTTGCCTTGAAGAAAATGCACTTGAATCAATGAATATATAGACTAAGGACAGAAATGAGATCAGTGACTTTTTTCCAAGTTCTACTCAGGGTTATAACTAAAACTTATATAGTTTCCATACCCTCCACTCGGCAGTGGCAGAAGTCTTTATCACCATCATTATCATCTTCTCTACATACTCTATATTTGATTGAAGTGTCATCAATATGACCACGAAACATCTATATGTTCAGAAATGTATATCCTCCAAAATACCAAAGTAACTATGTAGGCCAAAATATAGTATTATTCCACTCCGTTTATTACTCCATTTTAGTGCCCATGTTGTCTGACATAGTAGCTTATTAAATGAATGTGTGGAATTTCTTGGTAATAGCTGAAAATAAGAAGTAAATGGAAGTTGGCAGGATGAGGGAAGAAATGTTAAAGAAACTGACATAGCAGTCAAGAAATAAACACTAATATTGCTGGGAACTGAATATATAGCATGTGCTGCTGCTTTATAAGTCAAGATTAATAAATAAAAATTCATCTGTTCAGTTCAGTTCAGTCACTCAGTCGTGTCCGACTCTTTGAAACCCAATGGACTGCAGCACACCAGGCCTCCCTGTCCATCACCAACTCCCAGAGTTTACTCAGACTCATGTCCATTGAGTCCGTGATGCCATCCAACCATTTCATCCTCCATTGTCTCCTCCTCCCACCTTCAATCTTTCCCAGCATCAGGGTCTTTTCCAATGAGTCAGTTCACACATCATGTGGCCAGAGTATTGGAGTTTCAGCTTTAGCATCAGTCCTTCCAATGAATATTCAAGACTGATTTATTTTAGGATAGACTTGTTGGATCTCCTTGCTGTCCAAGGGACTCTCAAGAGTCTTCTCCAGCACCACAGTTCAAAAGCATCAATTCTTCAGCACTCACCTTTCTTCACAGTCCAACTCTCACATCCATACATGACCACTGGAAAAACCATAGCTTTGACTAGACGGACCTTTGTTGGCAAACTAATGTCTCTGCTTTTGAATATGCTATCTAGGTTGGTCATAACTTTCCTTCCAAGGAGTAAGCCATGATTGCATTTCATGGCTGCAATCACCATCTGCAGTGATTTTGGAGCCCCCAAAAATAAAGTATGCCACTGTTTCCATTGTTTCCCTATCTATTTGCCATGAAGTGATGGGAACAGATGCCATGATCTTAGGTTTCTGAATGTTGAGTTTTAAGCCAACTCTTTTATTATCCTCTTTCACTTTCATCAAGAGGCTCTTTAGTTCCTCTTCACTTTCTGCCATAAGGGTGGTGTCATCTGCATATCTGAGGTTATTGGTATTTCTCCCAGAAATCTTGATTTCAGCTTGTGCTTCATCCAGTGCAGCATTTCTCATTATGTTCTCTGCATATATTCATATATTTTATTAATTCTCATTTCCTCATAATTGCCTCATTGCTTCTATTGCTGAAGGTGAAATTTTGTCACCAGTACTTAGTAGTGTCACCTTGACTAATTTATTTACTCATTAAGCCTTCATATATCATGGAAATTAAAGAAAAACTTCATCTCAGAAGTTTTCTTATGAAAACTAAATGTGACTCACTTAATACACAGTTTCCTTCTCAATGTTTGTCATTTATTATCCATTACATTTATTCCCTTTCACTGTTTTTTTTAACTTTTCTTCTCTTTTTTATTTGAATTTGACCAAAATAAATTTTCCAATTTTGTCTGAAAGTGGTGTGAACTTTAAGAAAGGCTATGTCCATAATAAAAAGACTATAAAAGCTAATATATGTTAAACCTTAATGATATGCCAAGTAATTTTCTAAGTGCTCTATGCAATCTCATTCAGTTCTAACAACGAACCCATTGAGATAGAAAAAGGTGAAATAAGGTGTCTGTAACTACAGAGCTGTTAAATTCAGAGATGGAGTCTTACCTCACATGGTCTGATCATAACTATAACCAGCAAGAGCCCAGTCAGCACAGAAATGTAAATCTCAACACTGTGTTGTTTTTCTTTAAGCTCTTAACAGGTATTATGTATTGAGGTCAATTTTAAGAATTCAGTACTAGGATTCATGGTAACATGTTTCAATCTTAATATTTATATGATTTAATTTTTAAAAAGGGGGGAATAAAATGCCTATAAAAATCTTAGGGATATTATGTTACCCATGACATTTCTAAGCTATATTTTTAATGTAGTGAATCAAAGGGACATTTTTTAATTCTTTGCAAGTATGAAAGCTAATTTGAATAAATACAGAGAAAATTTGCATGAATCAATCACAATTAAAAGTTTTTAATTCATGCCTAGGGAGGCATATTTTTCTGGATTTTTCATATCCTCAGGTCCTGTGTTTATCACAGTATATAACCAAAGCAACTCATGTTCTGTCATAAATTAGTTTTCTATTCAATATTTTATTAGAAAATATCCTGCTTTCATAGAAAATAAATTTATGCTTTTTCTTTTCTTATAAATATATTTTTTACATTAAACAACCTATATTGCCAATGTGATTTATTGCAAATTTATAACTTTTGCAATATAATTGTTTTTCAATTTGATACAAATTGCTCCACATCAGTAATATACCTGCACATTTGCTTTCTTTGAAATAAATGAGATGGGTACATGGGGAGTATTCAGTTATATGCTCAAGCAATTTTCAGTGTAAGTAATACTTCCCCTTTAGTCAATAAATATGTACATTTTTTTCCTAGACAAATGGCTAGATGATTGGATATGTCTTCCTCCCTGTCCCTTTTCATAAATCAAATTTAGAAAATATTTAGGCTTCAGATCTTTACTTAAATGGAAGTGGAAAGTGAAAGTATTAGCCACTCAGTTGAGTCCAACTCTTTGTGACACCATGGACTATAACCCTCCAGGCACCTCTGTCCATGGAGTTCTCCAGGTAAGAATATTGGTGTGGGTAGTCATTTCCTTCTCCAGAGGATCTTCCCAACACAGGGATTGAACATGTGTCTCCTTCATTGCAGGCAAACTCTTTACTGACTGAGCCATCTGGGAATCCTGCATTATTTACATAGAATCACCCAAATAAAACAATGGATAAGATCTTATTCTGCATTCAAACTCACTTTATATAGCACTCTCCACTGCAAAATCTTATAAAACTCTATTTTAGAATTTAATCAACTACACATTTTTGAGCCAAAACCTTTTACTCCCTACATCTTAAGCAGGTCACAATAATGGAATACAGACCCTGACCATTTTTCATTTTTCAAAAAAAAAAATCATGTTCTGATATTATAAATAAGTAAAGCAAAGGATTGCCCTGAGCCATTTCAGTTTTCTCTAATACCATTAGAATCTCCTACTCATTTCTGCCACCTGACTCTTCTCATATGACTGTCATACATATTAACATTCATTCAGTAAGAAAATAAATGGCTTTATTTTGATTTATTCTCTCTGGGGTGAACAAAACACAACACGTTTTATAGAAGCTAATAGTTACATGCAGCTTACCTACAAAATGATATAACTGATATTTCAAGCAGTTGTTTGCTGCTGGGTAGCTAATGAGTTTTTGTCTATTGTTTATATTTTCTGCCTCTCATTTCTGTTATCCTATTCTTTCCCCATGTGTGTCTCTCTCACATATACATATACAGTGGAAATAATACTAGAGTGAGATAAAAGTCAATTTAGATACTACTTATGTCATTCACTCTTTTTGAGGCTGTGGCTAAGTTATTTAATAACTCTGAGGCTCATTTCCCTCACTTATGAACTAATGATAAAAGCTCATCTTATACATTTGCTGCAAACATCTAATGAGGAAATATTTGTAAGTGCCCGGTGTGTGTGTATGTGTGTGTGTGTTTGTGTGTGTGTGTGTGTGAGCATGTGCGCGCGCTAAGTCATGTCTTACTCTTTGTGACCAGTGAACTGTAGGCTGCCAAGCTCCTCTGTCCATGGCATTTTCCAGGCAAGAATACTGAAGTCAGTTGCCATTTCCTTCTCCAATGAGTGTACAGTACTTAGCTGCTAAGTCACTTCAGTCGTGTCCAACTCTGTGCGACGCCAGTGATGGCAACCCTCCAGGCTTCCCCGTCCCTGGGATTCTCCAGGCAAGAACACTGGAGTGGGTTGCCATTTCCTTCTCCAATGCATGAAAGTGAAAAGTGAAAGTGAGGTCGCTCAGTCGTGTCCAACTCTAGCGACCCATGGACTGCAGCCTACCAGGCTCCTCCATCTATGGGATTTTCCAGGCAAAAGTATTGGAGTGGGGTGCCATTGCCTTCTCCGGTACTAGACTCAATATCATATTACATAAATGTCTAAGTTATTAATTATATAAGAATTATTATATATAATCAAAGTTTTCCATCTTTTTTGGATGTTGCTTATTTCAATATTAAAAAAGTTGTTCAGTGGATCTATAATTTATAGATATATATTTAAACTTCTACAACAGTATATTAATTTTTACCAAAAATGTTGGAGAATGAAAGAATTAATAAATTAACAATCCCTCACTCCAGCCCTATCTGGGAGGATGGCTAGATGAGTAAATGACCTCAATAAGACTTCCATGCAATTGTCTTCAAACAAACCTCTTTTTAAACAAGTTAATGTCATTTACTAGTTGAAAATGGGGGCCCCTAGCTACAAAATAATTTAATAGGTTCTTCCTGCTCAGATTGAATTGATTATTGTAAATGAACTCGAATTTATATGTTTGAGGGGTAGTAGCCACACAAGTATATTCTATTTGGTTATTAACAGTGTATATAAAATGAAACAGTTCTCAAGGTGAAATTGCTCTATTTAATAAACTCGTTTGTTGGCAGATGACCTGGATCCCAGTTTCTCTATCAGTGTTTTCTCAGTAACCCTGATCATTTTATAAACTGCTCTGAGCCTTTTGTGTTTGTTCTGAGGATTCAAAACCATATACATGAAACATATGTTACATACTCAAAAAAAGAAAGCTGATTACTATAGCTTTATTAAATATAAACCAAAGAGAGTCCTAATGCAGGGAATAAACAGAGATGTTTTATTAAAAACTGCATCTGATGAATTTAAATACTTCTAGAAAATAATATATCCTTTATGACTTGTGCTTGGATGTAAAATTTGAGTCTTTAGGGAAGTTTATGGCATTTGTGTTATGACTTAACAATTTAATCCCTTGTGCTAACATGGCATCCAGTATCTATCTACCTATTTATCCATCTATCTGTCCAACATCTTCCTATCTTAAAAATTCCATATCATTGATCAGTGTATAATACTGGCAGCGATATATTTTCCCTCAATTTCTCATTTCATCCTTGTCAAAATCACTGGTAAAATTTAAAAAAAAAATTGTCACAAGCAAACATCTCCACTTCATAATTCCATGAGTTATGACTCTTTTCTTACCAAATTAATCTTATATAACTTGTCTCTGAAAGAAACACATTAGACATTCCCAAATAATAACTATCTCATCTACTGATTTGCAATATTGTATTACTTTCAGTTGTGTATACATATATATTTTTTTCATTCTTTCTCCTTTAGGCTATTGCAAAATATTGAGTATAGTCCCTTGTGCTATACAGTAGGTCCTTGTTGGTTATCTATTTTCTATATAGTAGTATATCTGTGTTAATCCCAAGCCCCTAATTTATCTGAGCACTTCATATTGAAGACAACCAAAAAATAAACATAAAGTGCAGTAGCTCATTCATGCTTTGTGTTTATTGCATTTTGAGGTGGTAATATTTTCTGTGTGTGTGTGTGTGTGTGTGTGTGTGTGTGTTCACACATGTGTGTGTGCTCAGTTTTGTCTCTTTCCAACCCCATGGACTGTAGCCCACCAGGCTCCTTGAATTTTCCAGGCAAGAATACTAGAGTAGATTGCCTTTATCTCTTCCACAGGATCTTCTTGAACAAGGGATCGAACTTGCCTCTCCTGCTTTACAGGCAGGTTCTTTACCAATGATCCACCTGAGAAGCCCTAGTATTTTGGATATATTAGGCTAAACAAAACATATCGTTATAATTAATTATACTTGTTTCTTTCTCCTACTTAAAATTTTATTATTAGGAAATTTAAAGTTGCATATATGGCTTGAATTTGTGGTTCATATTTTATTCATTTGTACAAGACTGTCACAGATATTTCACAGTAACACTTTGAGTTATATGTGATTATTGTTCTTCCTACCTGTATCATAGTGCTTGGCCATTTGGCACTCAATATCCTGCTTATATCAGTTTTGTTTTGCTACATAGCAAAATGCCACAGTCTTAGTGACCTAATCCAACACCCATTCATGATCTCACATTTCTGCTTGTCACAAGTCCAGAAGCCATTCAAATGGATTCTCTGCTGAAGGTTTCATGCTCCAGATAGCAACTGAATGGGGCACTTATCTGAGGACTCTAGAGAAGAATCCATTTCAAGCACATTTGTGTTGCTGTAAGAATCCCCTTTGCTGGGAGTCGGTTTTTCCTGGAAGCTACCAGCTGTCCCATGCCCCTCCTTCTTCAAAATCAGCAATGGGAAGTCATAGCCTTCATCTGTTTTGAATAGTATTTTCTTCCTCTATCTCTGACTTCTAGTTGAAATTTGAAGAGATAGTAAGACTGCCAAAAAACCTGTATAATCTCACTTTTTGTTAGCTCAGGTCAATTTCTTAATAATGTAAATTACATTTGCAGTATTCTTTCTGTTATTTATTGAGTGGGCCCAATAACATAATCACCCAGATAACTATGATGGTGTGATCACTCACCTAGAGCCAGAGATCCTGGAATGTGAAGTCAAGTGGACCTTAGGAAGCATCACTATAAACAAAGCTAGTGTTTGTTGATAGAATTTCAGCTGAGATATTTGTAATCCTAACTCAATGCAGTTAAAGTGCTGCATTCAGTATGCCAGCAAATTTGGAAAACTCAGCAGTGGCCACAGGACTGGAAAAGGTCAGTTTTCATTCCATTTCCAAATAAGGGCAATACCAAAGAATATTCAAACTACTGCACAATTGTACTCATTTCACTTGCTAGTAAAATAATGCTCAAAATTCTCCAAGCCAGGCTTCAATAGTATGTGAACCATGAACTTCCAGATGTTCAAGCTGGTTTTAGAAAAGGCAGAGGAACCAGAGATCAACGTGCCAACATCAGTTGGATCATCGAAAAAGCAAGAGAGTTCCAGAAAAACATTGATTTCTGCTTTATTGACTATACCAAAGACTTTCACTGTATGGATCACAACAAACTATTTAAAATTCTTAAAGAGATGGGAATAGCAGACCACCTGACCTGCCTCCTGAGAAATCTGTATGCAGGTCAAGAAGCAGCAATTAGAACCAGACATGGAACAAGAGACTGGTTCCAAACCACGAAAAGAGTATGTCAAGGCTGTATATTGTCACCCTGCTTATTTAACTTATATTCAGAGTACATCATGAGAAACGCTGGGCTGGAAGAAACACAAGCTGGAATCAAGATTGCTGGGAGAAATATCAATAACCTCAGATATGCAGATGATACCACCCTTATGGCAGAAAGTGAAGAGGAACTAAAAAGCCTATTGATGAAAGTTAAAGAGGACAGTAAAAAAGCTGGCTTAAAACCCAACATTCAAAAAACTAAGATCATGGCATCCAGTCCCATCACTTCATGGCAAATAGATGAGAAAACAGTGGAAACAGTGACAAACTTTATGTCTTGGGGCTTCAAAATCACTGTGATGGTGACTGCAGCCATGAAATTAAAAGACATTTGCTCCTTGGAAGAAAAGCTATGATCAACCTAGACAGCGTATTTAAAAGCAGAGACATTACTTTGCCATTAAAGGTCCATCTAGTCAAAGCTATGGCTTTTTCCAAGAGACATGTATGTATGTTAGAGTTGGACTATAAAGAAAGCTGAGTGCCAAAGAATTGATGCTTTTGAACTGTGGTGTTGGAGAACACTCTTGAGAGTCCCTTGGATTGCAAGGAGATCCAATCAGTCAATCCTAAAGGAGATTAGTCCTGAATGTTCATTGGGAGGACTGATGCTGAAGCTGAAACTCCAATAATTTGGCCACCAGTTTCCAAGAACTGACTCCTTGGAAAAGACCCTGATACTAGGAATGATCGAAAGCAGGAGAATGGGATGACAGAGGATGAGATGGTTGTATGGCATCACCGACTCAATGGACATTAGTTTGAGCAAATTCTGGGAGTTGATGATTGACAGGGAAGCCTGCCATGCTGCAGTCCATGGGGTCTGGAAGAGTTGGACATGATTGAGTGACTGAACTGAACTGAATAAGATACTCATCAGGTGGGTTCCCTGGTGCCTCAGGCAGTAAAGAATCTGCCTGCAATGTAGAAGACCTGGGTCTGATCCCTAGGTCAGGAGCAATCCCAGGAGAAGGGGCTGGAAACCGTCTCTAATAATCTTTCCTGGAGAATCCCATGGACAGAGGAGCCTGGTGGGTTACAGACCATTGTGTTGCAAAGAGTCAGACATGACTGAGTGACTTTTAACATTCAATAACATAATCACAAGAGTAATACTGAAAGGTTTTCTATACTCAAGGAGAGAGAATTATACAGGGATGAGTTTCATTGGCTCTGGGGTGCCTATCAGAATCTTGCCTGCCACATAGCTCAAACTGAGATTATACAGTGTATATAAATACGTCATATGATTGTATATGAGTAGGTTTTTCTTTTATATCTTGTTTAATTTCTGTTTTTTTAAATTAAGACGGAAAGTCTTAGCATCCTCATTCCACATAACTCACTTCACCTATACTGATAATAGCCATGTGTGTTTATCATTGTACCATTTTGCATATGAGAAGCTAATAATAAGTACAATTGACTATAGTTCCAGGGTACAGCATATATACTGATCCCACAGGAAATGACAATTCAGAGAAAATGTGAGAGTTCTCATCTTGAACAGGGTTATATATGAGGGTTGTGAAGGAAAAGGAGGTGGTTTTCTAAAATATCTTTAAACATTCCCAGGAAAAGGCAGGATCAGAATGTCCTACAATATCTTTATTCTTTTACCATAGCAAGGCGTGTGCAGGCATATATCCATCCAAATCTGCTTGTTAATTAGGTTGCATAATTGAAAAAGGTGGTACAAGGGACTGAAACAGAATTAGGTCGGTTCATCCTGAAGCTTTTTTTAAAATGAGATTTGTAAGTAGCAGATTTGTTTCCATTTCTCTTAATTTTGTCTTGCTTTACAGTTTTAGAAGAAACTGTAATTTTCTCTTTTAGCAATAAGCCCATTTAGTATAGCCTTGGCATTCACATTGGTAGTATTTGTTCTCCAGACAGTTGATTATTGTCTTTATTCTTGTTGTTACCTCTGCCTACAATTCTTGCCTGTAGACCCTTCTTCTCATTCAGATCAAAAGCAAACAACTCATTCTGGTTTGCTCCCAACTTAACCAGTTTCCAGGTCTTCCAGGAAGCCCGTCAGTCTTTGGCAAACTGAGACAGCTTTACTAAGTCTCTTGTCAAGCATCACCTCAACAGAAGTCAATTTCCTCTCCATCCAATCAAAGAGTAGTTATCCTACCCCACAGCCAGTCTCTACTCATAACTCTATTTCACTTTATTAAAAAAAAATCCACTATTGTGTTATATTAACTTACTCATGTAGTCTACATTACATGCCTCTCTTTACTTACTGAAAGTGAAAGGTATGAGGGCAGGGCAAATATTTATTCATTCATAAAACCTCAGGGCATTACAAAAGTCTATTACCTATTGTTCTTGTGCTGTCCTTGTGCTCAGTCACTCAGTCAGTTCAGTTCAGTTCAGTCGCTCAGTCATGTCCGACTCTTTGCGACCCCATGAATTGCAGCACGCCAGGCCTCCCTGTCCATCACCAACTCCTGGAGTTCACTCAGACTCACGTCCATCGAGTCCGTGATGCCATCCAGCCATCTCACCTTCTGTCGTCCCCTTCTCCTCCTGCCCCCAATCCCTCCCAGCATCAGAGTCTTTTCCAATGAGTCAACTCTTTGCATGGTGTGGCCAAAGTACTGGAGTTTCAGCTTTAGCATCATTCCTTCCAAAGAAATCCCAGGGTTGATCTCCTTCAGAATGGACTGGTTGGATCTCCTTGCAGTCCAAGGGACTCTCAAGAGTCTTCTCCAACACCACAGTTCAAAGGCATCAATTCTTTGGCGCTCAGCTTTCTTCACAGTCCAACTGTCACTCTATACATGACTGCTGGGAAAACCAGCCTTGACTAGACGGACCTTAGTCAGCAAAGTAATGTATCTGCTTTTCAATATGCTATCTAGGTTGGTCATAACTTTTCTTCCAAGGAGTAAGCGTCTCTTAATTTCATGGCTGCAGTCACCATCTGCAGTGATTTTGGAGCCCACTAAAATAAACTCTGACACTGTTTCCACTGTTTCCCCATCTATTTCCCATGAAGTGATGGGACCAGATGCCATGATCTTCATTTTCTGAATGTTGAGCTTTAGGCCAAATTTTTCACTCTACACTTTCACTTTTATCAAGAGGCTTTTAAGTTCCTCTTCACTTTGTGCCATAAGGGTGCTGTCATCTGCATATCTAAGGTTATGGATATTTCTCCTGGCAATCTTGATTCCAGCTTGTGTTTCTTCCAGTCCAGCTTTTCTCATGATGTACTCTGATATATGTTAAATAAGCAGGGTGACAATATACATCCTTGACATACTCCTTTCCCTATTTGGAACCAGTCTGTAGTTCCATGTCCAGTTCTAACAGTTGCTTTCTGGCTTGCATACAGATTTCTCAGGAGGCAGGTCAGCTGGTCTGGTATTCCCATCTCTTTCAGAATTTCCCACAGTTTATTGAGATCCACACAGTCAAAGGCTTTGGCATAGTCAAGAAAGAAGAAATAGATGTTTTTATGGAACTCTTTTGCTTTTTTGATGATCCAGCAGATGTTGGCAATTTGATCTCTAGTTCCTCTGCCTTTTCTAAAACTAGCTTGAACATCAGGAAGTTCACGGTTCCCGTATTGCTGAAGCCTGGCTTGGAGAATTTTGAGCATTACTTTACTAGCATGTGAGATGAGTGCAATTGTGAGGTAGTTTGATCCTTCTTTGGCTTTGCCTTTCTTTGGGATTGGAATGAAAACTGACCTTTTTTCAGTCCTGTGTCCACTGCTGAGCTTTCCAAATTTACTGACATATTGAGTGTAGCACTTTCACAGCCTCATCTTTCAGGATTTGAAAGAGCTCAACTGGAATTCCATCACCTCCACTAGCTTTGTTCACAGTGATGCTTTCCAAGGCCCACTTGACTTCACATTCCAGGATGTCTGGCTCTAGGTGAGTGATCACACCATCATGATTATCTGAGTCGTGAAGATCTTTTTTGTACAGTTCTTCTGTGTATTCTTGCCACCTCTTCTTAATATCTTCTGCTTCTGTTAGGTCCAGACCATTTCTGTCCTTTATCGAGCCCATCTTTGCATGAAATATTCCCTTGGTATCTCTAATTTTCTTGAAGAGATCTCTCGTCTTTCCCATTGTGTTGTTTTCCTCTATTTCTTTGCATTGATCACTGAAAAAGGCTTTCTTATCTCTTCTTGCTATTCTCTGGAACTCTGCATTCAGATTCTTATATCTTTCCTTTTCTCCTTTGCTTTTTGCTTCTCATCTTCTCACAGCTATTTATAAGTCCTCCCCAGACAGCCATTTTACTTTTTTGCATTTCTTTTCCATGGGGATGGTCTTGATCCCTGTCTCCTGTACAATGTCACGAATCTCATTCCATAGTTCATCAGGCACTCTATCTATCAGATCTAGGCCCTTAAATCTATTTCTCACTTCCACTGTATAATTTTAAGGGATTTGATTTAGGTCATACCTGCATGGTCTAGCGGTTTTCCCTACTTTCTTCAATTTAAGTGTGAATTTGGTAATAAGGAGTTCATGATCTGAGCCACAGTCAGCTCCTAGTCTTGTTTTTGTTGACTGTATAGAGCTTCTCCATCTTTGGCTGCAAAGAATATAATCAATCTGATTTTGGTGTTGACCATCTGGTGATGCCCATGTGTAGAGTCTTCTCTTGTGTTGTTGGAAGAGGGTATTTGCTATGACCGGTGCATTTTCTTGGCAAAACTCTATTAGTCTTTGACCTGTTTCATTCCACATTCCAAGGCCAAATTTGCCTGTTACTCCAGGTGTTTCTTGACTTCCTACTTTTGCATTCCAATCCCCTATAATGAAAAGGACATCTTTTTTAGGTGTTAGTTCTAAAAGGTTTTGTAGGTCTTCATAAAACCATTCAACTTCAGCTTCTTCAGCATTCCTGGTTGGGGCATAGACTTGGATTACTGTGATATTGAATGGTTTGCCTTGGAGATGAACAGAGATCATTCTGTCGTTTTTGAGATTGCATCCAAGTACCGCATTTCGGAGTCTTTTGTTGACCATGATGACTACTCCATGTCTTCTGAGGGATTCCTGCCCACAGTAGTAGATATAATGGTCATCTGAGTTAAATTCACCCATTCCAGTCCATTTCAGTTCACCGATTCCTAGAATGTCATCATTCACTCTTGCCTTCTCTTGTTTGACCACTTCCAATTTGCCTTGATTCATGGACCTGACATTCCAGGTTCCTATGCAATATTGCTGTTTACAGCATCGGATCTTGCTTCTATCACCAGTCACATCCACAGCTGGGTACTCTTTTCGCTTTGGCTGCATCCCTTCATTCTTTCTGGAGTTATTTCTCCACTGACATCCAGAGCATATTGGGCATCTACTGACTTGGGGAGTTCCTCTTTCAGTATTCTATCATTTTGCCTTTTCATATTGTTCATGGGGTTCTCAAGGCAAGAATACTGAAGTGGTTTGCCGTTCCCTTCTCCAGTGGACCACATTCTGTCAGACCTCTCCACCATGACCTGCCCGTCTTGGGTTGCCCTGGGGGCATGGCTTGGTTTCATTGAGTTAGACAATGCTGTGGTCCTAGTGTGATTAGATTGACTAGTTTTCTGTGAGCATAGTTTCAGTGTGTCTGCCTTCTGATGCCCTCTTGCAACACCTACCATCTTACTTGGGTTTCTCTTACCTTGGGCATGGGGTATCTCTTCAGGACTGCTCCAGCCAAGCACAGCTGCTGTTCCTTACCTTGGATGAGGGGTATCTCCTTACTGCCGTCCTTCCCGCCCACCTAACGTGGGATAGCTCTTCTAGGCTCTCCTATGCCTGAGAAGCCTCGGCTCCTGGGGTTGCTCCTCCTGGCCACTGCCCCGGGCCTCTGGCGCGGGGTGGGTCCTCAGGGCCACCGCCCCTGGCCACGGGTGCAAGGTGGATTCTCCTGGCCGCCCTGACCTCAGATGCAAGGTAGCTCCTCTTGCCCGTCCCCGACCTCAGACATGGGGTGTCTCCTCCCAGCTGCCATTGACCTCAGACGTGGGGTAGCTCCTCTTGGCTGCCTCCCCTGGCCTCGGGCGCCGGGGTGTCTCCTTCCAGCCGCCAATGTCCTCGGACACCGGGTAGCTCCTCTCAGCCTCCGACCCTGACCTCGGACGCAGGGTGTTTCCTCCCGATCGCCGGGCCTGACCTCGGACTTGGGTAGCTCCTCTCGGCCACGCTTAGTGCGCCAGGTCGCAGCCGGCTGCCCTTAGTGCCCTCAGTCACTAGATTGTGTCTAATTCTTTGTTGCTCCATCTTGTAACCCACCAGACTCCTCTGTCCATGGGGTTTTCCAGGCAAAAAAAAAACCAAACCAAAACAAAACAAACAAACAAAAAAAAAAACACAAAAAACCCACAAAACTGGAGGGATTGCCATAACCTACTCCAGGGGATCTTCCCAACCCAGAGATTGAACCTGTATCTTGTGCATTGCCTGCACTGGCAAGTGGATTCTTTATCACTGAGCCACCTGGGAAACCTGTCTATTGGCAAATACATTCCTCAAGTCACTGTGGAAGCACATGATGAGTTGAAGCCTCCAGTTGCTTATCTCTGAGTAGTAGGATGAACACAACTCTTCTCTTCTGTATCAGGCGCCCTCACTGGTCTTATACCATAAGAAACAACTTTTGAAAGTGTGGGGTAGTCTTGATACCACTGTGTAATGAATTTCACGTGAGTCTGAGTGAACTCCGACAGGGAGGCCTGGCATGCTGCGATTCATGGGGTCCCAAAGAGTTGGACACAACTGAGCGACTGAGCTGAACTGAAAGAACATTTCTTGCTTTGCCTTTTTCCAGTTATGCTCTATGATGAATTTAAACTGCTCATGCTCTTTGAGACAATTTCCTCTCACAGTTGGAAAATGAGTATACTAACACACTGCCTTTCTGAATTATCAGATGTTATAAGAATAAAAAGAAAAACATATATATATATACAATATGAATTTTCATAGATTATATGAATATGTATATATGTAATATATATATACAATAAAGTTCTACAAACATAAATGATTACTATCATTTAGAATATACCTTTGGACTTCCCTGGTGGCTCAGATGGTAATGCGTCTGTCTACAATGTGAGAGACCTGGGTTTGATCCCTGGGTTGGAAAGATCCCCTGGAAAAGAAAATGGCAACCCACTCCAGTACTCTTGCCTTGAAAATCCCATGGACGGAGGAGCCTGGTGCAGGCTACTATTAATGGGGTCGCAAAGAGTCAGGTACGACTGAGTGACTTCACTTTCTTTCTTTTCTTTAAATTCTTGGCCCCTAAATATTTCCAAGTCTTTTCAGGTAATTGCTATAATTTTAGTGCAAATTCCAAAATAAAATTTTGTCCTCATGGAAATCCTAGCATAAAGGAAATGAGAAAATAAAATAGAGATGCAAATATATCTTTATAGGAAACAGCCAAGCTGAATCATGTTGGAAGGTTAATTGTTCCTTCAAATATTGCATCCTAAATTTCCTCCTATATGGGACACATAAATTAATGGCATAATCTACACTTCTAAGAAAGACCCAGGTTATACTTTAGGTTTCTTCATAGTTGACAGTTGAACTTAACATACTTGAGTCTCTTGTGAAGTGAAGACCCATTCTTGCACATAGGTAGCAGATCAATGCAGCTTGTTCTGGCTTCTGGAGCAGTGTTGTACTTAAGCTAGCTCAGAAGGAATCCTTGAATAAAAATTCTTCTTGCTTTAGTGTATATTCCAAGCAGGTCATAATTCATTAGTATTTATCTGAAAAATATTTATCATGGAAGTATTTTAAATGGATGTGAAAATGAATATTGCTTGTTAAGGCATTAAGTTTTAGGGAAAATATGAGTATGACCTTCTTATTTTTTCTTCTCAAAACAATATCAGCAGTTATTTATCAGGCCCTGGGGGTATGCTTGGCACTGTCTGGGTATTAAAAATAATATAAAAATTAAAACAGATAAATTTCTTGTTTTTCATTCATGGATCTATATTCCAATTAAAGAATTAAACAAATAATTTTAAAATATAGTAATAAATGGTATGACAAAAGGGAAAGAGGATGCTGTGGATTGTGAATGTCAAGGTAGGGAGCTGCTATTTTAATAAGGTCTGGGAGTAATCTCTCTGTAAGGTGACATTTGAGCCGAGACTTAAAGGGAGTGAGGAAGTGATCCATGTAGGTACATGGAGAAAGAATGTAATAAGCAAAGAAGAAAGTGAGCAAAGGCCAAGAGGAAGCCTTGTGTGTGGCCTAGATTTTGAACAAACAGCAAGAAGCTCATAATAGCTGGAGATAGATGAGCTTTCATCCTAGAAAGATAAAGTGAATTCAGAGGGGTAGAACAGTTGCTGTGTTGCTAAGTCATTGGATAAAGCGACCTGAGAAATGTCATTGTACTTCCTGGGTAGTTTGCATTTTTTATTTATTATTTTATTAAAAATATTCATTTATTACATTGAATAGAAAAATAATATATAGAAATGTTGAGATACAAAAGATTCTGACCTATAAAAAGCACTGACATATAACCACAGTGATAAGTGCTATATATATGTTTTGTATTTCCTTCTTCTGATTTGTATTTTTATTAATATAGTCATCTGAGTGTATGGGTTTGTGTGTATAATACAAAAAATTATGAGTATATTCCCTCTATAATTTACATCCAGTTTTTTTGTACCAATATTCAATCTATCTACTTCTCTGCTTCAGTCAGTTAATTTTGATAGCACATATTTTAATGTTCTATAATATTAACAACCTTTTACAATTTGCATTTAACCTGTCATGTTATTCCATGTAATAAAAAATGTGAGTGTAGGCACAAACTTATACATGAATACACACATACACACACAGAGTAAAGGAAATTTAAGTTTTGCCTCGTGCAGTAAAACAATGTTGATGCTTCCAATTCTCTGGTTTCTTTGTACAATGTGCATACTACCAGCATTGATAGATATCCTACTTTATAAACATCAGCAGGATGTCAAATCCTTCATATGCTACCAGTCTCTGACTTCCCTAGTCCTGAAGTTTATATTCAGACTCCTATTCATGTGATTATGTCAGGCTCAACTGAATAATTTTAAGGTAACTTGAATTGGGACCTTAATTACATGTCAGTCACTACAACAACACCTCTATTAATGATTAATAGAGTATCTGGTAGAAGGTATATGCATAAGTGGGTGGGAATTCTGAAGCTTTTACAAATAGAGTTGTTTTGAGCATTCACGTACAAGTATTTGTAAAATACGTATGCTTCATTTCCCTTGCATAAATACCTGGAAGCTGAATGAGTGGATCCCATGCTAAATGTATTTTTCACTTTTGGAAGAAACGGCAAGGCTGATTTACAAAATATTTGTGCACACTTAAATTGCCAATGGCAGTGTAAAAGAGTTCCATTGGTCACTCTAAATGTAAATATTCTACTGGATGTGTAGTGGTATCTCAATACATTTTTAGTTCTAATTCCTTAGTAACTACCAACGTTGAGCATGTTTATATGTGCTAGTTTACCATTTGTGCATGCAATCTAGTCAAGTGACTTTTTGAATCTGTGGTCATATATTTAAAAATTAGTTATTCAAATTTGATTGTGAAACACCTATCTTATAGATACTTATTTTGTATTAGATATAAATTTTTCAAATATAATCTCCTAATTATTTTCATTCTCCAAAAAATCTTAATACAGGAAAAATGGTTAATTTTAATGAAGTCCAAACTATCAATTTTTTGTATGGATCATTCATTGATGTCACATATAAAAAGATTTTCTTAGAATAACTTCATAAAGATTTTCTCCTTCCAATAGTTTAAGAGAGATAACTTTTACATTTAAGGACTGTGAGTATTTGGAATCAACCTTGAATATGACATTAGGTAAGGGTATGGTTTTTCCAGTAGTCATGTATGGATGTGAGAGTTGGACTGTGAAGAAGGCTGAGCGCCGAAGAATTGATGCTTTTGAACTGTGGTGTTGGAGAAGACTCTTGAGAGTCCCCTGGACTGCAGGGAGATCCAACCAGTCCATTCTGAAGGAGATCAACCCTGGGATTTCTTTGGAAGGAATGATGCTGAAGCTGAAACTCCAGTACTTTGGCCACCTCATGTGAAGAGTTGACTCATTGGAAAAGACTGTGATGCTGGGAGGGATTGGGGGCAGGAGGAGAAGGGGACGACAGAGGATGAGATGGCTGGATGGTATCACTGACTTGATGGATGCGAGTCTGAGTGAACTCCAGGAGTTGGTGATGGACAGGGAGGCCTGGCGTGCTGCGATCCTTGGGGTCTCAAAGAGTCGGACACGACTGAGCAACTGAACTGAACTGATGGACCAAAGTTTATTTTCTGGCATATGGATATCTAATCATTCCAGCACAGTTGGATGATCCTTTCTCCACTGAAATTCTTTGCTTGTTTGTTGAAAGCTAACTGTATATATATGTATATATATATATATCAGTCTATTTCTGTACACTCTATCTTGTTCCATTATGTACTCTTCTGTCCTTATGCCAATGCTATACTCTCTTGATTATTGCAATTTCATAATAAGTATTGAAGTCAGATAGAGCAAATCTTTTTTATTTGTATTTCTATTTTGGCTTCCTAGGTTTCTTTTTTTTTTTTTTTTCAATTTAAACCAAAGCCAAACAAACCCACCCCTCTGTCTCTGGCAAGCACAATCTGTTGTCTTTATTTATGATGTTGGTTTGTTTGTTTGTAGATTTCACATATATATATATAAGAGATCATAAGTAATTGTCTTTCTCTGATTTATTTCACTTACTATAGTGCCCTTGAGGTTATCCATGTTATCACAAAGGGCAATATCCCTTTTTATGGCTAAATGATGTTTCATTACACTCCCATACATGTATCACTATGTCTTCATCTGTTCATCCATTAATGAACTCTCAGGTTATTTTCATGCCATGGCTGCTGTGAATAATGCTGCAATGAACATGCGGGAGCATGTATTTTTTGTTGTTGTAAGTGTTTCTGTTTTCCTGGGATAAATACCTGGGAGTGAAATTGGTGGATGATATAGTAGTCCTGTTTTTCAGTTTTAAAGATCCTCCCTACTCTTTTCCACAATGGTTATACTAATTTACATTCCCACACATAGTGCACAGGTTCTCTTTTTCCAAATCCTCATCAATACTTGTTATTTCTAGTCTAGCCATTTTAACAGATATGAGGTGATATCTCATTGTGATTTTGATTTGTATTTCCCAGTGTCTAATGATGCAGAACATATTTTGTTATAACTGTTGACTGTCTGTATGTCTATTAATATCATCTGCCCATGGACAAAAGAGCCTGGTGGGCTACAGTCCATAGGATCACAGAGAGTCGGACATGACTGAAGTGACTTAGTATGCATGGATACCTATTTTTTTAATTACTTGGTGTTTTGTACTTTTGAATTATGATCTTTCTTTATTTTAGATACTAGCCTTTAATCAGACATATGATTTGTAAATATTTTCTCACCTTCAGTAGTTTGCCTTTTCAGCTTTTGATGGGTTCTTTTGCTGTGCAGAAGCTTTTTAGTTTGATGTAATCCAGTTGGTGTCAGTTTAAAAAATGATCTCCAAGACCTATGTCAAGGAACTTACTGCCTGCATTTTTTGGCTATTTTATGGTTTCACACCTTATGTCCAATCCTTTACTCCATTTCAAATTAGTTTCTGTATATGATGTAAGATAGTGGTCCAGATTTTTTTCATTTTCATGTTGCTATCCAAATTTCCCATTTATAAAAGAGATTTTCCTTTCCTATTGCATATTCTTGGCTTCTTTGTCATAATTTAGTTGACCATATATGTGTAGGTTTGCTTCTGTGCTCTCTATTCCACTCCATTGATATAGGGTCTGTTTTATGCTGACACCATACTATTTTAACTACTATAACTTTGAAATATAGTCTGAAATCAGGAAGCAGTAGGCCTACAATCTTTCTCAAGATTGCTTTGGCTATTTGGGTGTTTTTTGATTCTATACAAGTTTTAGAATTATTTGTTCTAGTTCTGTGGAAAATGCTACTGGTATTTTGATAGCAATTACATTAAATCTGTAGATTCCCTATAGATTGGATTCTTCCAATCCCTGAGCAAGGGATATTTTTCCTTTTGTTTGTGTTGTCTTCAGTTTCTTTCATCAGCATCTTTTAGTTTTCCAAATGTAGGTCCTTTACCTCCTTAGTTAGATTTATCCCTAGTTAGATTTATTCTTTCTGATGTGATGGTAAGTGGGATTGTTTTCTTATTTTTCTTTCTGGTAATCTGCGGTTAATGTGTAGAAATGCAACTGACTGATGACTACAAATTTTGCATTTTGTAACTCTACTAAATTCTTTGATAAGTTTTAATAGCTTTTTGGTGTTTTTAGAATTTTCTATATATAGTATCACACCATCAGTGACAGTTTCCCTCCTCCTTTCCAATTTGGATTTCTTCAATATTTTTTATTGTCTGACTTTTGCAACTGGAACTTTTAATATTATGTTACATAAAAGTTGTGAGGCATCCTTATCCTGCTCCTGATCTTAGAGGAAATGCTTTCAACATTTTACCATTGAGTATGATGTTGGCTGTAGGTTTGTCATAAATGGGTTTTATTATGTTGAAGTATGTTTCATGCATACCCACTTCGTTGAAATTTTTTATCATAAATGGATACTGAGGTTTGTCAAGAGCTTTTCTGCATCTATTGAGATTTTCATGTGATTTTTCTTTTTTTAATTTGTTAATACAGTGTATCACATTTATTGATTTTCAAATATCAAATCCTCCTTTCATCTCTCAGATAAATTCCACTTGATCTAGACACTATGTAGGATGTCAAGGATGCATGTATAGATCCTTTTAAAGTATTGTTGAATCTGGTTTGCTAATATTTTGTTTAGGAGTTTTACATCTATTTTCATTGGTGATATTAGTCTATGATTTACAATTTTGTGATGCCTTTCTGGTTTTGGTCCTACAGTAACACCACTCTTATAGGAGTTGAAACGTATTCCTTCTTTAATTTTTTGACGTTTGAGATTAGGCATAAACTCTTAAATGTTTGGAAGAATTCACGTGTGAAGCACTCTGGTCCTGGACTTTTGTTTTTGGGAGTTTATGATTACTGATTCAATCCCTAATTAATAATCATATTTTCTATTTATCATGATTCAATATTGATTGGTGCTATGTTTCTAGGAATTTATCAGTTTCTTCAAGGTGGTCCATTTGTTGGCTTATAATTATTCCTAGTAATCTTTGATGATCCTTTGTTTTTCTGTGGTTTTAACTATAATATTTCCTCTTTAATTTCTCATTTATTTGAGATTTTTTTCTTGTTGATTCTAGTTAAGGATTTGTCAGTTTTCTTTACATTTTCAAAGAACCAGCTCTTAGTTTTATTGATCTCTAAGTCGTGACCGACTCTTTGTGACCCATGGACTGTAGCCTATCAGGCTTCTCTGTCCATGGGATTTTCCAGGCAAGAGTGCTGGAGTGGATTGCCATTTCCTTCTCCAGGGGATCTTCCTGACCCAGGAATCAAATCCTGGCCTCCCACATTGTAGGCAGACGCTTTACCGTCTGAGCCACCAGGGAAGCCCAATGTCTATTTAGCCGCCATTTCATTTATTTTTGCTCTAATTTTTCTTTCCTTTCTTCTAACTTTGGTTTCACTTGTTCTTCCTTTTTCTAGTCTCTTGAGCTATCAGTTTAAATCATTTATTTGAGTTTCTTTTTTCTTTCCTAAGGTAGACTTGTACTGCTATGAACTTCTCTCATAGAACTGGTTTGTGGCATCCCATCAGTCAGTTCAGTTCAGTCACTCAGTCATGTCTGACTCTTTGCAACCCCATGGACTGCAGCATGCCAGGCCTCCCTATCCATCACCAACTCCCAGAGCTTGCTCAAACTCATGTCCATTGAGTCGGTGATTCCATCTAACCATATCATCCTATGGCACCCTTCTCATCCTGCCTTCAATCTTTCCCAGCATACAGGTCTTTCCAATGAGTCAGCTGTTTGCACCAGGTGACCAAAGTATTGAAACTTCAGCTTCAGCATCAGTCCTTCCAATGAATATTCAGGACTGATTCCCTTTAGGATGGACTGGTTTGATCTCTTTGCAATCTACGGGACTCTCAAGAGTCTTCTCCAATACCACAGTTCAAAAGCATCAATTCTTCAGTGTTCAACTTTCTTGTATCCATAGATATTGGATTTTTGTGTTTCCATTTTCATTTGTCACCAGGTATTTTTTGATCTCTCTTTTGACTTATTCATTTGCCTGTTGGTCATTTAATAGCCAGTCACATAATATTCACATGTTGGTCAATTTTCCAGTTTTTTTAATCATAATTAATTTCTAATTAATACCATGGTGGTAGGGGAAAGATTCTTGATATGATTTCAATACTCTTACATTTCTTATGAGTTGATTTGAGGTCTAACACATGACGTAGTCTGGAAAATGATCCATGTGTATTTGAGAAGAATGTGTATCCTGTTGCTTTTGGATGGAATGCTTTGTAAATATGCTAAGTCCATCTGGTCTAACATGTCTTATGAGGCCGATATTTCTGTCTAGATGATCTAATCATAGATGTAAGTGGTATATTAAAGTCCACTTCTATTAATTTGTTGCTGTTTATTTCTCCCTTTACGTATGTTAGTGTTTGATTCATATATTTAGATGCTTTTATGCTGGGTGCATAAATATATATACATATTTTATACTCTTGTTGGATTGACTACTTTAACATTCAGTTAGGTTCAGTTAAGTCACTCACACGTGTTCGACTCTTTGCGACCCCATGAACCACAGCACACCACCTGTCCATCACCAACTCCCAGAGTCAACCCAAACCCATGTCCATTGAGTCAGAGATGCCATCCAACCATCTCATCCTCTGTTGTCCCCTTCTCCTCCTGCCCCCAATCTTTCTCAGCATCACGGTCTTTTCAAATGAGTCAGCTCTGTGCATCAGGTGGCCAAAGTATTGGAGTTTCAGCCTCAACGTCAATCCTTCCAATAAACACCCAGGACTGATCTCCTTTAGGATGGACTGGTTGGATCTCCTTGCTATCCAGGGGACTCTCAAAAGTCTTCTCCAACACCACAGTTCAAAAGCATCAATTATTCTGTGCTCAGCTTTCTTTATAGTCCAACTCTCACAGCCATACATGACCACTAGAAAAACCATAGCCTTGACTAGATGGACCTTTGTTGGCAAAGTAATGTCTCTGCTTTTTAATATGCTGTCTAGGTTGGTCGTAACTTTCCTTCCAAGGAGTAAGTATCTTTTAATTTCTTTGCTGCAATCACCATCTACAGTGATTTTGAAGCCCCCCAAAACAAAGTCTGACACTGTTTCCCCATCAATTTCCCATGAAGTGATGGGACCAGATGCCATGATCTTCGTTTTCTGAATGTTGAGCTTTAAGCCAATTTTTTCACTCTCATGTTTCACTTTCATCAAGAGGCTTTTTGTTCCTCTTCACTTTCTGCCATAACGGTGGTGTCATCTTCATATCTCAGGTTATTGATATTTTTCCCAGCAATCTTTATTCCAACTTGTGCTTCTTCCAGCCCAGTGTTTCTCATGATGTACTCTGCATAGAAGTTAAATAAGCAGGGTGAGAATATACAGCCTTGACGTATTCCTTTTCCTATTTGGAACCAGTCTGTTGTTCCATGTCAAGTTCTAACTACTGCTTCCTGACCTGCATACAGATTCATATAAGAGGCAGGTCAGGTGGTCTAGTATTTCCATCTCTTTCAGAATTTTTAACAGTTTATTGTGATCCACACAGTCAAAGGCTTTGGCATAGTCAATAAAGCAGAAATAGATGTGTTGTGTTTTTTTTTTTTTTTCCTGGAACTCTCTTGCTTTTTCAATGATCCAGCAGATGTTAGCAATTTTATTTCTGGTTCCTCTGCCTTTTCTAAAACTGGCTTGAACATCTATAAGTTCACGGTTCACATATTGGTGAACCTTTAACATTATGTAACATCTTTCTTTGTCTCTATTACAGACTTTGTGTTGAGGTCTATTCTTTTTGTTTGTTTGTTTTAAGTATAGCTCTTCCAGGTTTCTTTTAGCTTCTATTAGCAGAGAATATCTGTTTCCAACCTTTTATTTTCAGTCTCTGTGTTATAGGCTTATTTATAACAATTTATATCCATAATAGTCTAATATAAGTTAATATCAACTTACTTTGAACCTTATTCTAAAGTTTACTATTTCTCCTTCAAATACATTTTGTGCTGTCTGATTTTGCATCTTCTGGAGACTTCCCTTTTTGTCCAGTGGTTAAGACTCCATGCTTCCACTGCATGGGATAGGATTCAATCTCTGCCAGGGAATTAAATCCTGCATGGGAATGTTTGTTGTTCAAGTCATGTCCAACATTTTGTTATCCCATGGACTGTAGCCTGCCAGGATCCTCTCTCCATGGGACTCTCCAGGCAAGAATACTGGAATGAATAGTCATTCCCTTCTCCAGGGGATCTTCCTGACCCTGGGATTGAAACTGCAGTCTCCTGCACTGCAGGTAGATTCTTTTACCATCTGAGCCACAAGGGAAGATCCTAAAAAAAGAGAGAGAAAAAAAGATTTTAAGTCTTTTATAAAAACATCTACTTTTGCTTTATTGACTATGCCAAAGACTTTGACTGTGTGGATCACAACAAGCTGTGGAAATCTTAAACAGATAGGAATACAAGATCACCTGCCCTGCCTCTTGAGAACTCTGTATGCAGGTCAGGAAGCAACAGTTAGAACTGGACATGGAACTACAGACTGGTTCCAAATAGGGAAAGGAGTATGTCAAGGCTCCATATTGTCACCCTGCTTATTTAACTTATATGCAGAATACATCATGTGAAATGCCAGGCTGGATGAAGCACAAGCTGGAATCGAGATTTCCAGGAGAAGTATCAGTAATCTCAGATATTCAGATGGTACCACCCTTATGGCTGAAAGTGAAGAGGAATTATTTCATCATTTCTTGATGAAAGTGAAAGAGGAGAGTGAAAAATCTGGCTTAAAACTTAACATTTAGGAAACTATGATCATGGCATCTGGCCACATCACTTCCTGGCAAATAGATGGGGAAACAATGCAAACAGTGATAGACTTTATTGATTTTTTTTTTTGAGGGGGTGGTTCCAAAATCACTGCAGATATTGAGTGCAGCCATGAAATTAAAAGATGCTTACTCCTTGGAAGGAAAGCTATGACCAAACTAGACAGCATCTTAAAAAGCAGAGACATTACTTTACCAACAAAATCTATCTATTCAAAACTATGGTTTTCCCTGTTGTCATATACGGATGTGAGAGTTGGATGATAAAGAAAGCTCAGCGTCAAAGAATCAATGCTTTTGAACTATAGTGTTGGAGAAGACTCTTGAGAGTCCCTTGGACTGCAAGGAGATCCAACCAGTCAATCCTAAAGGAGATCAGTCCTGAATATTCATTGAAAGGACTAATGCTGAAACTGAAACTCCAATACTTTTTCCACCTGATGCGAAAAAGTGATTCATTTGAAAAGACCCTGATGCTGGGAAAGATTGAAGATGGAGGAGAATGGGATGACAGAGGAGGAGATGGTTGGATGGCATCACTGAAGAAATGGGCATAAGTTTGATTATGCTCCGGGAGTTGGTGATGGACAGGGAATCCTGGCTTCTACAATCCTTGGGGAGGTCACAAAGAGTCAGACATGACTGAGCAACTAAACTGACTGAACATATATTATGTATCAGTTCAATTTTTCAAAACTTAGTTGTGTATTCTTTTAGACTCATGATTAAGCATATTATTTATTTTTACAATATTCATGCTTTGTCAAAATATCTGTTATGAATTTTGTTTAATTTTAATCTAATTTAGTGCTCATCTAAATCAATTCCAGTTGGTCTTTTAAAATGGATTTGGATATCCACTACGTACTCAGCTTATAATTGGAAGTTTGTACTCTTTCACTACTCATTTCCCCCACCATGGTCCTCAGCCCCTAGCTACCACCATTCTACTCTGTTTTCCATTCTTTCATTATTTTCCTTCTATGTGTCATTTTAGATTGCACTGGTCATTGTTAATGTTTTTACTTTTTTATTAGCAATAACTATAATGTTTTTCAGTGTTCACGCTAATATGTAATAAGTGCATTTTAACCTAGATAGCATATTGAAAAGCAAATATATTACTTTGCCAACAAAGGTCCGTCTAGTCAAGGCTATGGTTTTTCCAGTGGTCATGTATGGATGTGACAGTTGGACTGTGAAGAAAGCTGAGCCCTGAAGAATTGATGCTTTTGAACTGTGGTGTTGGAGAAGACTCTTGAGAGTCCCTTGGACTGCAAGGAGATCCAACCAGTCCATTCTGAAGGAGATCAGTCCTGGGTGTTCACTGGAAGGACTAATGCTGAAGCTGAAACTCCAATACTTTGGCCACCTCACGTGAACAGTTGATTCACTGGAAAAGACCCTGATGCTGGGAGGGATTGGGGGCAGGAGAAGGGGACGACAGAGGATGAGATGGCTGGATGGCATCATTGACTCGGTGGACATGAGTTTTGATTGAACTCTGGTAGTTGTTGATGGATAGGGAGCCCTGGCGTGCTGTGATTCATGGGGTTGCAAAGAGTCCGACACAACTGAGTGACTGAACTGAACTGAACTGAATATTTTACCACTTCATAGTAAGATGATAATCTTCCAACTGAATTCTCTTAAATTACTTCCAAGCTTTGTACAATTGCCATCATAATTTTTATTTCTATATAATAATTAATTGTATAATGTATTGTAAATATTTATGCATCAGTTACCTTTAGTCACTTTAAAGTGATAATATATTTTAGTGTTGTATGCATCTTTACAGTTTTCACTGATATCCATTTATTTGAATAGATAGAGATTTCCATATTTTTTATGTGTTTTTCATAAATGATTTTATGTAGTACTGGTCTACAATTTATTATTTATTTCAGCCTTTATATATCTGAAGAAATTGTTCTCCTAATTTTAAAAGATATATTTACTGATTATAGCCATCTAGTTTAACAGCTTTATTCTTTAGGAATTGAAGTGTGTAATCTCATTGTCTTCTGTTTTATAATTCATTGTAAAAGAAATTAGCTGTAATTATTTTGTTCAGTTTTGCAATATTTCTTTTTCCTCTACTCACTTTCCATTCTCTATTTATCACTGGCTTTAACTCTATGGGATATACTATAATTTTCTTCATATTTCTTATACTTGGATTTTGTTAAATTTGGCTATTCTATTTTAATAAAATTTGGAAAGATGACTACTACTAATTATTCAAATATTTTAACTTTTCTAATTCTCTGTTTTAAATTGAAGTTATTCATATATTTGATCATTTAGAGCTGTCCCATAGCTCACTGGAAGTCTGCTAATACATTCTTATCTTCTTTTTTTTTCTATCATTTTATTTTAGATGCACCTATTGCTTTGGCCTCAGCTCACTCATCTTGCTATTTTTTGTTTGTTTGTTTCTTGCAGGTTCAGGATTATTTATTTCATATAGTGAAGTTATTAGATCTTATCATTTTTCATCTCTGGAAATTTAATTTTATTGACAGTTTCCATGTTGTAAATATTTATTAATATGCTCAATCTTTCATCTAAGTTATTAAACATATATTTTAATTATAATACATATTTGAATATCTTTTTCTATTGTCTATCATGTTTTTTTCTTGGCGTGAGCCTATTGATTTTTCTCCTCATCAGAGTTTATATTTCTCTGCTTCTTGAATACCTCATTAATCTTGATTAGGAGTCAGATACTGTGAATTTTACCCTGTTAGCTGCTAGATATTTATGTATTCCCAAAGTGCTGCTGGGTTTTATTCTAAGACACACTAAATATTTTGTAGACAGTTTGTTTCTTTCAAGGCTAGATTTAAGCTTTGATTTATAGGATGCAAGTAGCTATCAGTCTGTTGCCCATTTTTGCCACTATTGAGTCAATATCCTTCTGAGTACTCTATCTGATGCCCTGTGATTTACGGTGTTTCTCCTCAAGTGATAGAAATAGGAAATCATCTTCTCCACTTTTTTGTGTGAACATTGGATTATTTCTTATGCTCATTTTTGGTGACTGTTTTTTTCTGGTTTTGTATAGTATTTTAAACTCTCTGGTGCTGATTACTCCTTAGCTAAAATTTTGAGATGTTTTCTCTGTCTCATTCTGTTTTCTTAACTTTTTCTATTTTAATATGTTTTTGGCAAATTCTTTATGACTTGGATTTTCCAGCTTTCTTTTAAACTAATAAATTAGGGCTAATTCTCTTTGCCTCCACTTTCTCAGAAATCAGTGTCCTGCATTGTCTACTATTTCTATTATGTAAAAATTAACTAAAATATATTACTTTTAATACTTTGACTGGATATTTAGCTTTTTCAAGTATGAAGGTAAAAATAAATCCTCTTTTTCTATATTGGCCTGAAGATTGCCAGGAGAAATATCAACATCAGATATGCAGATGATACTACTCTAGTAGCAGGAAATGAAGAAGAACTAAAGAGCCTCTTGAAAAGTGTGAAAAAGATGAAAAAGCCCTCCTCTTGAGGAGCGTTAAAAAGCTGGTCTAAAACTCAACATCCAAAAAACTAGGATCATAACATACAGTCCCATCACTTCATGGCAAATAGACGGGTGGAAAGTGAAAATAGTGATAGACTTTATTTTCGTGGGTTCCAAAATCACTGCAGACAGTGACTAAAACCATGAAATTAAAAGGTGCTTGCTCCTTGGAAGAAAAACTATAACAAACCTAGACAGCATATTAAAAAGCAAAGACATCACTTTGCTCACAAAGGTCTGGATAGTCAAAGTTATAGTTTTTTCTGTCCTCAAGTACAGATGTCAGAGTTGGACTATAAAGAAGTCTGAGGGCTGAAGAATTGATGCTTTCAAATTGTGGTGCTGGGGAAGACTCTTGAGATTCCCTTGGACAGCAAGGGGATCAAACCAGTCAATCCTAAAGAAAATTAACCCTGAACACTCACTGGGAGGACAGATGCTGAAGCTGAAGCTCTAATAATTTTGCCACCTGATGCAATGAACTTACTCATTGGGAAACACCCTTATCCTGGGAAAGATTGTGCAGAAGGAGAAGGGGATAACTAGGACGAGATGGATGGCATCACTGACTCAATGAACATGAGTCTGAGCAAGCTCCTGGAGATAGTGAAGGACAGGAAAACCTGCTGTGCTGCAGTTCCTGTGGTTCACAGAGTTGGACATGACTTAGCAACTGAACAACAAGTATTTCATAATCTTGTCTTTATGAGTAATGTGACAGAGTAAAACTGTTGATATGTCCCATGTTACCATATCAATAATGTACTAGTATTTCACATGAAACATTATAGTGAATATTTTTACATATTACTATTTAACCAATGTTACTAAATTTTACAGAGATATGCGCATGTGAGATGTAAAAGACAAATAAAAATCTTATGATTTAAATATACAGATTCAGTAACCCAGTAAGGATTAAGATAAAACCAATTGAAACTGCCAAGCAACTTATTTGAAAATTTAAAGTAGATCCTGAAATTGTAAACAACTTTGCTAAAACTCACCAAAATAAAATGAAAAGAAGAAAAGAAGAAAAATTCATTGTATTCCTCTGGGAAACATAAAAATACATTTTACCTGTCAGATTATTTGCAAGTTATATTTAAAGATCCATCTTTGTGAATATTTATGTACTGTGAACATGACTGTTCTTCTACCAGTCAGAAGTTTGTGTTCAGCTGTCACTCAGAGTGCTTACTTCAAGATATGCTGCTTTGAAAAAGTCATTGAAAGTTTTAACATCTTTCTTCAAGTACACCTTTTATTGAATTCCAAAGGGGACCCTGGAAAACACCCAAAATGCATCTTTATTCTCCCTCTTTTGAGAGTAATAAACTAACAGTTGTCTAAGCAAATTTCAATTACTATTTGCGTGTTACATTTTCTGAGGGTATAGGAACTTGAGCCTAGATCATATATGAGAATAGAGTATCTTTTTACATAAAGAATATTGGTATTTAACCAAAAATAAAATATTTAGAATCACAGAAAAGTGAAGTTTCTAGGCTATCTTTTACACTAAAGTTAAATGGAGTCAGTTAATGTCTCTGAGATTTAGATTTTCCATTTACCTACGACACAGGTTATTTTTCTGACAATGTTTTTAAATATTTACTATGTTATTTTAGAATAATTTTAGATTTAGAAAAGTTGCAAAATAGATTTTTCAATATTCTACGCCTTTGTTTCCCTGTTATTAGAATCTTAAATTAGTATGGTACATAACAACTGAAGAACAAATACTGATGCATAATTATTGATTAAAGCCCATAAAATATTCATAATTCCTCAGTTTTAACCTAGTGTCATTTTTTATATTCTTATCATTTATCCTTCCTACCTAGGATACCATATATTTAAAGGTCATGTCTCCTTAGGCTCCTCTTGGCTATGACACTTCTTTGGAAATTTCTTGTTTTTGATGACCTAGATGGGACTGCAAAGACTGATCATATATTTGTAGATACCCTTGTTTAAGTTTTGTCTTAATTTTGCTCATGAGTATACTGACTATTATGATTTTATCAGGGCTTTCCTGGTGGCTCAATGATAAAGAATGTGTCTGCCAAGGCAGGACATACAGGTTTGATCCCTATGTCAGGAACATGCCCTGGAGAAGGAAATGGCAACCCACTCTAGTAATCTTGCCTGGGAAATCTCATGGACAGAGGAAGTATAGTCCACGAAGTCACAGAAAAGTCAGACACTACTTAGTGGCTAAACAACAATTTCAGTGGTTTTATCAGATGAAGATTACAGAGGCAACGTCATTTTCGTTACATCATACTTGATATAGACTATCAATATGACTTCTCACACCCAATCTTGACCTTGATTAGCTGACTGAAATAGTGTTCATACGTTTCTCCACTGAAATACATTATTTTCCTACTTTGTCATACTGGACACTATGGAAAATTTCACTATCTGTGGCCCAACTTTAGGGCTGGGAGTTATGAACTCATTATGCAGGTGAATGTGAGCCTCTACATAAATTACTTAAGATTTTTCTACATGAGAGATTTGACTTTTTCCAAATATAATTACTAACTTAATTTTATTAGTATCAGTTCAGTTCAGTTCAGCGGCTCAGTCATGTCTGACTCTTTCTTTGCGACCCCATGGACTGCAGCATGCCAGGCTTCCCTGTCCATCACCAACTGCCGGAGTTCACCCAAACTCATGTCCATTGAGTAGGCAATGGCATCCAACCATCTCATCCTCTGTCATCCCCTTCTCCTCCCACCTTCAATCTTTTTCAGCATCAGGGACTCTTCCAATGAGTCAGCTTTTTGCATGAGGTGGCCAAAGTATAGGAGTTTCAGCTTCAATATCAGTCCTTCCAATGAACATTCAGGACTGATCTCCTTTAGGATTGACTGGTTGGATCTCCTTGCAATCCAAGGGACTCTCAAGAGTCTTCTCCAACACCACATTTCAAAAGCATTAGTTCTTTGATGCTCAGCTTTCTTTATCATCCAACTCTCACATCCATACATGACAACTGGAAAAAACATAGCCTTGACTAGACGGGCCTTTGTTGGCAAAGTAATGTCTCTGTTTTTTAATATGCTGTCTAAGTTGGTCATAACTTTCCTTCCAAGGAGTAAGCAGCTTTTAATTTCACGGCTGCAGTCACCATCTGCAGTGATTTTGAAGCCCCCCAAAATGAAGTCCGCCACTGTTTCCACTGTTTATCTGTATGGACATAGGATATTTATTTTCTAATTTGGACAATAATCCATTGTAACATTGTTTATTTTGTTCAAGTCGTTATATTTTTGGTCATTGGAAGCTCTTTCACTTGCCTCCTAAATCCTTTAAACACACTCCCATCACTGAATGTGGATTTGTTCATTTGCTTGGGGGTACTTTCTAACCATCTGGAACTAAAAGTTTCTCTGTGATTCTCATATATTTATTGCCTCCATCCTTTAATCACACATTTCTCCTTTGACTTTTTATTGCTATTTTATTGGTTTAGTTGATGTTTATGTCTCCAACTCTGTAGATCATCCTAATGTTCTCATCTTCTAACCACTTATTCTAACACGTGGCTACTCAGCTCAGCTGAGCTCCTGACAGTCATCTTTTCATTCTCTTTATACTGTCTTTCAAGAATAGTTTTTAAAATTTTAATACAACCAATCTACCTGTTTTTTTCTCCCATGATTTTACTTTTGGTGTTGTAAGGACATAAAATTTCTCTCCAAAAGTTTTATAATTTGGTATCTTACGTTTAGGTTCATGGTCCATTTTGAGACAGTTATTACATAATGTGTTAGTGCTAAGTCCAGGCTTAATTTTTGTGTATAGATGTTCCATTGTTCTGATAGTATAGTATAGTATATAGTTTTAATATAAAGTCTCTCCTTTCTCCACTGAGTTTTGTTTTTTATTCATGTTAAAAAATATAAATTGACTATAACTGTATTGTTCTATTTTGGGGAACTCTATTTTGTTCCATTTATCTGTAAGTCTATTCTTTTGCCAATAATATTTTGCCTTAATTATTATGAATATATATTAAAACTTGAAATCAGAATGTATGTGTCCTTTATTATCTTCTCCAGCTATCCCATATAGATCATTCTAGGTATTTTGTCTTTCCATATAGACTTTAAAATCTGTTTATTGATAATGATATAATAGCTTTCTAGGATTTTAACTGAGGTTGCATTGAATGTAAAGATTAAATTGGAAGAAATTCATATTTTAGATATTCATTCTTTCATTGAATATGGTATAATTCTCCCTTTTTAAAGATCTTCCTTGATTTTTTTTCATCAGTGTTTGCATTGAGATCTTGGACACATTGTTAGTTTGATTAAATACATTAAAAGTTGTTCCCTCTCCTTCTAATTTTCTGGGACAGAGTTTGAAGATTCAGTATTATTTCTTCAATAAACATTTATTAGAATTCCCCAGTGAAACAAAATGTTTCTAGTTGTATCTTTTTTAGAATATATGCAATTATTTATTCAATTTCTTTAATAAACTCTAAACTATTCAGGATACCCTCTTCTCCCTATGTCAGTTTTGGTGGTATATGTTTTGCAAAGAATTCTCCCATATTACCTAAGACAGCATATTAATGGCTTAGAGTTCTTTGTACTATCTTTGTTATAACTTTAATATCCATCAGATTGGTAATGGCTCCACTATAACGTCTAATAGTGGTAATTTCCCTAGCCCTGTAATCCTTCCCTGGTTTTAATATCCTTAGTATATTTTCTCAAAACACTATTTCCTGTTGACTCTGTGTGTGTGTGTTGTATATTCCTCTTTTAAGATGAGTCAGGAATACTGGGATGTGGGAAGTGAAGTGGGAGAGGAACTATCTTCCTCCAGTTGAGATAAGGCTCTGGCAAAGTCTTTTTTACCATAGAGGAGAATTTTGCTAACGAACAGTTTTGGGGTGTGTTCTACCATGATTATTCTTCTCTGCTTTGCCATAGCCAATAGGGTTTTTTTTTTGTTTGTTTTTGTTTTTGTTTTTTTTTTTTTAAGCCAAGTAGGATTCCTGGATGTAAAGACTATAAAAATGCAAGCCCCTTAAAACTTTGGTTGCTCGAGTTCCTCACTTTCATATTTGTGCATACTCAGTCTCCAGTGCTTTATCAAAATTATCATTTAAATCTCCCTATCAGTTTCTGGCTGCAGTGGCGTCTGCTCCAAGTAAGCAGATCTATTCTGTAATTCTTGATTCATCTTTCTCTCTAGATTTCTGCTTGGCAATTTGACCTACAAATTCATTTCTCTGTCTGGTCAAGGGAAATTTATTGATTTTAAGTTTTTCCAGCTTTGTCTTGTTTTAAAAACAGAAATTGACTACCTACCCCCCACCCCAAGTCCTTTAAATGTCACAGCTGAAGTCAGATATACACAGTTGTACATTATAAAAATATATGTGCATTATTCCCACAGCAAATATATAATAAATAAATGTCATTTTCATTTCCTTCAATCAAACTAATCTGTGCACAACCACTAAATTTCAAGTAGTTAGCAAAGTGTCTAAGACCCAACAGGGACACAGATTGACCTTAGCACTTTTTGGAAGTGCTAATGTTTTTACTCATCTTTCAAGCCATACCTTAATCTATCCAGCTGCAGATAATTCAATCCCCATCATCCTTAAGTGTGTTATATTCACACCGTATTTGTGAACAGTAAGCAATTTAATCATCTCATTCATCTATAGATGACAGTTGCCATGGTTACCAGCTAACAGTAGAAATGATATGCAGAAGCATCACAGATTAGAGAACACTTCAACAACCAATAACTAGAACACAAATAATCAAACTAGAAGCTTCACATTTTTTTTCATATCGGTCAAAGTTATAGCAGAGTTTCCTTTTTTAACCTAAACTCATTGTCTGAACCACATGGCAGAAGACTTAATGATGGAGACTTTTTCATGTGCATCTCTGACTGGTTATCCTAACCATGAGATTCATCTGGCACCATGACACTGACAGAAATTTAAGAAGGACTTTTCAAAGATTCACTATGATATGTCCTGAGTAGAATGATCCTAAGTACTACATTTTGTGTAGTTGGTGGAATCTTGTTTTCATAATTCACTGATATTTCTCTTTTAATACATAAAGGGCTACACATATACCCAACATCACACATAATGCATTAAGATATATTAATGGGCAGAATAAACAACTAAATCATTCAAATGAAGAAAAAAAAGTTCAGAATGATTTGAGGATTATGTGGTTTGCCAGGCAGTTCATTCTACTTGCAAGAACACTCAGTTCTTTTCTCCCATAATTTAATTATGGGTT
Source organism: Ovis aries (assembly GCF_016772045.2). Classification (NCBI taxonomy): domain Eukaryota; kingdom Metazoa; phylum Chordata; class Mammalia; order Artiodactyla; family Bovidae; genus Ovis; species Ovis aries. Next base: position 63,057,863 of record NC_056062.1, on the reverse strand, counting down.
AAACAGCCTGCCTACCTGTCATTTCTCAAAACCTCTGAAAATACCTCACCTTCTACACTGACACTTGTAATTAAAAAAAAAAAAACTTTTATCTGAGGCAGAACACAAGAGATGTGGTAGAGCCTATTCTGCATTTTACAGCCTCTCATAAGTAGTAGGCAGCTGTTTTCTTATACCCACTTCTGTCATTTGGAACAAAATCTCATTTGTTTATTCTTTGTGGTGCTCCAAAAACACCATCCTTGAAAATTCAGCTGAGGTCTTTGATAAAAGGCTCTAAACATAAGATTAGTCAACTCCACAGACTCAGGTGATCTCTCTGTATAAGTAGTTTAGCTCAGAACCTTTTAGGAGTCAAGTCCAGGGGATTACCCCTTACTATTGTTAAAGAAAAAAAAAAAAAAGAAGAAGAAGAATTATTCTGAGCTTTGTCAAAATGGTTGGTTGGTTTTTGGTTGGTTTAGTCGCCAAGTCGTGTCTGACTCTTGTGACCCCATGGACTGTAGCCCGCCAAACTCCTCTGTCCATGGGATTCTCCAGGCAAGAATATTGGAATGGGTTGCCATTTCCTTCTCCAGAGGACCTTCCTGCCCGAGGGATTGAACCCAGGTCTCCTGGATTGCAGGGAGATTGTTTACCAACTTAATGGTAAAGAAGACTATTCAGCATTATTGTGATAGGTGTCGGAATTATCACAATGAGGGATCGCGATCAGGTTCAACTTCTAATATAATATGGAGTGGGATTTTAAATCCAGGGAACAGATTGGGGAGTGGGTTGGGTCAGTGGAAGGAAGATTATTAAGAGGAAACAAAATGACGGGGGAGTTTTGCTGAATATATTTAACAAGATTCTTGTTGCTTGCAGGCTAGTGTGATCAGAGTGATCAGGTATAATCTAGGGATAATAGGGGATGAGGAATTTGATGATTAGATATTAAAGGTAAGGATCCTGCTCAACTGACCTAGCAATATTCTTTCTATGACTGAACTGTGCAGGCCCAGCAAGAACAGGGAGCAAGGCTGAGGCCTAGTAGGAATTAGGGCTTGGAGAAGCCTGAATAAAATTGAGAAAGGAAAGGGTCTTCATCAGGTTAATGCGTGTTTGCCCTGACTATGCAAGATTCTAGAAACTATTGCAAACAAGACATATAGTTTGAAAACTACTAGTTTTACCAATTCTGGTCCATTTTTAATTAGTAAATTTCCTTGATGTTTAGTCAAGATATAGATTGTAGACATACTTGAGAAAGTCACTTCTGGAGTGTGGACTTTCAAATGAAATCCTAGTTTACCGTAACCATACCAGGAGAATAAATTCCTTATTAGACTGACTGAATGTCCTAAAGCTGCAGATTAACACAACTGTATATACACTTATTATTTAAATGTTCAATTCTGAAATCTTTTAGGTACAGATATCCCTGGTGGTTCAGATGGTAAAGAATCCTCCTGTAATGCAGCAGACCTGAGTTCGATTCCTGGGTTGGGAAGATCCCCTAGAGGAGGCCATGGCAAACCACTCCAGTATTCTTGCCTGGAGAATCCCTATGGACAGAGGGGCCTGGTGGGCTACAGTCCAAGGGGTCGCAAATAGTTGGACACAACTGAGTGACTAAGAACAGCCCAACATATTATACAATTATACCTCTACCTTTTTTTGAAAATAGTAAGATTAGATTATCAAAACTGGCTCAGGAAATCCAGATTGTGTATCTATTGTATGTTAGTCCATGTATGCGTGCATGCTCAGTCATTTCAGTTGTGTCTGACTCTTGAAGCCTATGGACTACAGCCAGCCAGATTCCTCTGGCATGGGATTCTTCAGGCAAGAATACTGGAGTTGGTACCATGCCCTCCACCAGGGAATCTTCCCAACCCAGGGATTGAACCCACATCTCCTGTGCCTCCTGCATCTCAGACGGATTCTTTACCCGCTGAAACACATGGGAAGTCCATGTATGTCCCTATAAGCTGCTATTTTATGGAAATCATTTTGGAGGAGATTTTCTATAGGAGTTAACCCACAAGTTGTTTGTTTTTTTTTTTTTTTTTAATAGCTGTTTCTTATAGAAATAATGCTGCTGTGGCTGCTATGTCGCTTCAGTCGTGTCCAATTCTGTGTGACCCCATAAACGGCAGCCCACCAGGCTCCCCCATCCCTGGGATTCTCCAGGCAAGAACACTGGAATGGGTTGCCATTTCATTCTGCAATGCATGAAAGTGAAAAGTGAAAGTGAAGTCACTCAGTGGTATCTGACTTTCAGTGACCCCATGGACTGCAGCCTACCAGGCTCTTCCATCCATGGGACTAGTAGCTAATATTTTTGAAGGCTTACTTATATCAGACACTCCTCTTTGATCTTTTACTTGCATTAATTGATTTATTCCTAAATACACACAAATGTATACACACAGAAACATGAATTACATGTTATTATGATGATTGTACAAGAAGAAATCACTGAAGTAGAGAGTAACTTGTCCAAGGACAAATAGCTAGAAAATTCATAAGTTCTTAAAACCTAGGTATGTGGTCCCTCAGACCATACTCTCAACTCTATATTGATTCCATTTGTCTTGTAAGGCCTGGACCACTTTCACAGACCTATGAACTATGCAGTCACACAGGGTGCCATGCTTAGAAGGGTACTGCTGTTGTTTTAATACTATGTTTTTGCCATTTTGGAATTAATAATAGTTTGTGAACATGGTATCCCATATTTTCATTTAGCGTTAGACACTGCAGATTATGTTCCCATCCTGTGTGTGCCTGTTCTGAGCACTGAAATTGTGTAATTACTGACTTATATGTAGATAACCTCAGGAAGCTCCTTGCAAAAATGAAGCCCTTAGGAAACAAGAGATTAATATTTCTAGATATGTAGCAAAGAATGAACTGTTATTAAAAACAAATAAATGTAAAGGAAGCTAACTTATGCATTTCATGGGAATATAGGGATAACAATGTGTTAGTTGCTATGTTTACCATAAAAGAGAAGATTCAGAAATTCAAACACACTTCTGCAGCCAAAAATGTTACTAGAGGAATGAGAATCTCTCACTGAAGATGTAAAAGATAAAGATGTGCTTGAAAATAAAACTGCAAAAAGAATCTAATTAGTGACTATGCTAATTCTTCTCCCCACTTGAAAACATTAACAGGGGATGATATTAATGTTTTCAATAGCTGAAAAGGGATACAATTAACTTTACATTACCATATCAAGAGAATTGCAGTAACAGTATAAAACTTAGTTTTCCTTATATACATGAGGAAATGAAATATTCACTGACTAGTGTCTTAAATATTTTAGGAATAAATTTTAGAAATTTTAGAAATAATTGTTTGAAATTAGAGATGGTATTGTTGCAAATTCACAACTGTTTCTTTTTTTTTTTTTGCTGACTAAAATTGAGAGATTTGTAATTCTTGGTAAAACAGTGGTAGATTTTGGGGCACATTATGGAAAGAAAGGAAAAGAATAACAAAGTAACAGGAATATAACTTTCACATTCTCCATAGAGATTTGTAAACAGAGGTTTTAGAACAACTCCTATATTTCATTTTCCTCACTTAACTCATGTGGCTTAGAAGTGCCATTTTAATAAATGTATTTCCTTTATGATATTCTCCTACAGATTTTATGCATAATATATTTACATAAATTTCCTTTATACCACCTTTTATTTGGGTTTCATTTAGTTATATGATACATTACATGTGATCTACTGGATTTTTGTCTTTTAATGTAAGTCACCTTATATTATAGGGCATACCTCATTTGATTGCACTTCACAGATATTGTGCCTTTTATAGATTAAAGGTTTGAGGCAGTCCTGGGTTGAGCAAGTCTATCAGTACCATTTTTTCAACAGCATTGACTCCTTTTGTGTTTCTTCACCTTTTGGTAATTTTCACAATATTTCAGCCATCTTGATCATTGTTATATGTGTCATGGTGACCTCTGATCAGTGATTTTTGATGTTAATATTATACTTGTTCTGAGATGCCATGAACCCACATAAGACAACAAACTTAATACATGAATGTTGTGAGTCTTCTGACTGCTTCACCCACACACCATTGTCTATAGTTTCTCCCTCTCCTCAGACCTCTTTGTTCCTGAGACATGGCAATATTGGAAGTTAAGCTAATTAATAATCCTACAGTGAGCTCTAACTGTTCAGGTGAAAGGAAGAGTTTCTTGTCTCTCACGTTGAATTAAAAGCTAGAAAGGAGTGAAGTATTTTAAAGCTGGAACTGTTTATTTTCTAGTTATCTAAGAAGTATTAAAAGGCTTCCCAGGTGATGCAATGGTAAAGAGGCTGCCTACCAAAGCTGGAGATGCAGGAGACGCAGGCTTGATTCCTTGGTCTGGAAGATCACCTGGAGTTGGAAATGGCAACCCACTCCAGTTTTTTTTGCCTGGAAAACTCCAGGGATAGAGGAGCCTGGCAGGCTAAAAGCCCATGAGGTTGAAAAGTGTCAGACATGCCTGAGCAACTGAGTGCACATGCAGGCAGTTTTAAAGGGAGTGCTTCTCATTCTCATACCAATTCCTTCAGTATGGTTGTTTGCATAGTACTCTGGGAAACTTTAAGAGATTGAAAAAAAGAAGAAAAGGTGCCTGTATTACTATAGAGATGACACATTATGAATTATGAATACATTAAAAAACAAGATAGAAAAACTTAGGATAAACATTTAATAAAACATAGGCTTTATTAAAAAAAAGGAGGAAAGCTGTGAATAACATGTGTTGTCATGGCAACCTAGAAAAACCTCCAAATAATGGCTTCCCAATTCTTATACATCTTTTATACTTTAGTGCGTTATGTATGACATGGATCATACAAAATAATCCAGTGATTTATCCCTGGAATCCAAGGATGACTCAAAATAACAAATCAATAAATGTAACCCACCACAGTAATGGGCTTCCACTGTGGCTCAGCTGGTAAAGAATCTGCCTGCAGTGCAGGAGATCTGGATTCGATCCCTGGATTGGGAAGATCCTGTGGAATCTTAGCCCAAGGGAAAGGATACCCATTCCAGTAGATTCTGGCCTGGAAATTCCATGGGGTTGCAAAAAGTTAGACATGACTGAGCGACTTTCACTTCACTTCACCACAGTGATAGAATGAAAGATAAAAAATCATAAGATCATCTCAATAGGAATAGAAAATGCTTTGGCAAAGCAAAGACCCTCAAAAAAATGAATATAGAATGAATATACTTCAATATAATAAAAAGCATGTACAATAACCCTTTTTTCACCTTAAAACTAGTTGTCCTGCTCATACTCTTGCCCTAAGTGTATCATGTACATGACTTTTATCGTTTACACAAGTTCTCCAGGCCAGAGTACTGGAGTGGGTAGCCATTCCCTTCTCCAGGGGATATTCCCAACACAGGGATCCAACCCAGGTCTCTTGCATTGCAGGCAGATTCTTTACCAGCTGAGGTACCAGGGAAGCCCTATAGTGGCTCAATATTGAAAATATAAACGTGAAATAAATGAATAATCTTATGACAATTATAAGTTGTTCCAAAAATAAAATCATCAAGGATGAGAATTGCCCATAAGTAGAGTTTGGACAAGAATGAAGTCATGATATAGCACACTTACTATATACACTGGCAACCTGGCTTCCCTGGTGGCTCAGAGGTTAAAGCGTCTGCCTCTAATGTGGGAGACCTGGGTTCAATCCCTGGGTCAGGAAGATCTTCTGGAGAAGGAAATGGCAGCCCACTCCAGTACCCTTGCCTGGAGACTTCCATGGATGGAAGAGCCTGGTGGGCTACAGTTCACAAGGTCACAAAGAGCTACATACACTTAAGGCAAGAGCTCATGACATGACTGAGCAACTCAGTTTCATTGCTAAACTACATCTATGAGTATTTGAAGACATATATATAATATATAAGTTAGCAGACATACATATATATATATATGTAAATTTTAATCTGTTATGTTTATTGTGTAACTACTATAATTCCCCCTCCCCATTGATCATCAAAGTTCCTAGAAAAATTATGTATATTTCACTATTCTTTTCTCTACCAGTTCATTAAGGGCTCACAGTATGATTGTCATATTTTCTCGAGATTTGTCACACTAAATCAAACATAATGCAGTTATTAGAGATTGTGATATTGGAAATTATGAACTATACACAATCAGATAGATATATAAAAAATAAAATAATTTTTAATTTTAGACACCAAGGGATTTACATGTCTAAAGAGGGTTTTCAGGTTTCTTTCATGAGAGAAGACAAATAATTACATAATATAAAGCTAAGATATGAGCTTTATGAGAAATTTAAGATTACCATTCCTATTATAGTGAATAGAGACCAGAATGTATCACTAATAATGACCAAAACTCTGTGCTTGGTGGGAGTGTGGGGTGGGAAGATTGTGGCTTTCTCTGGTTTCTATAAGGGCTCAGCTATCTGAAATTGTCACATAGTTAATTGGGAAAATGGGCAATACTTTCCTAAGCCTAATAAAATTTACAAGTAAATAAAGACGATGAATTATTTCAAAACAATATATTTAAAAAGGGTCTCCTGACAATTAGATTTTATATCTTTCTAATCTTTAAGGTAATTTGTCCATTGGGTAACATACTTGTTATTCCAAGTAAATTTTAATTAAACAATCTAAAAAGAGCTATTAATGTAAGCTCAAATTTCATTAATAAATAGACATTATTGCAGTATTTTAGAATATCTAAGACCTCTGTTTTTATAAATCTTGCATTTGAGTAGTTGGGAAGATTTCACTAGTCAGACAATTGAAGCAGTTAAATTGAATAGTGGAAATTAACTAGATTATAAAGTAGAACATGTGAAAAGAAGACTAAAGCTCATTTTATAGTTTATAATGTGACATTAACCTTGTTAAAATATGCATTTGAAAAGTTTTTTTATATCCATGAAACATTTAAAATGTGACTTACATATTAGACTATTTAGAATACACCTCGGTGCTTTTGAAGAGTGACTCTTTTAATGAAATTACATTATCAAATATACCCTTATCCTATAGGGTTTTCAGAATTTCAAATTCAAATATGATAAGAGCAATTGAGTAACTTCATATCCTTGAAAACTATTGATATATTTAATTTTATTTATCATAGTTTTCTTGCCATAACAATTGCTATGTTGTATACCTGAAACTAATATTGTGATACTGTTTTTTCCTTTTCTTTTTCCTTCCCTGCAATTAAAGTATCCTTTTATCTGGCTTAAACTATTTCATATGTAGACTAGAAAAAGTATATTAAAATGCAAAATGATTGATCTATTTTTAATATTAATAATTCTATAATGGGAAATGTAAGAAATGATGGTTTAGGCAAGACTTTATTGAAGACTTTGAAGAAGTCTTTCCAGGATTACTAAATATAGTGTTTTCAGATGGAGAAGAGGAAAAGTAAATTTTCAGAAATAATAATCACATGATCAATGTCATATAAGTATGACAGAATATGAATGTATTTAGGGAACTATGATGGTCCAGAATGATTATGGTATATGATAGCTGTGCTGAAAACAGAAACAGTATAGCAACTATAAAGTAGCTTTTTCAGTCTTTTTAAAAAAAATGTTAAGTAATTTTGAGTAATATGAGTCATATTCTGTAGGCAGTGAGGAATCTTTAAAAGTAATTAAGCAAGTAAATGTAATTTGAGTGAGAATTTTTTTAAATAGGATTAATTACCTAATAATCTCTAGTTAGAAGCCAAGTCTTTTCAAAGTGTACTTAAGGCCAAGAAATAAGAAGCAGAGCTCTATGATTTCATTAAAGTGCTATTTGCCAACATTTTCCCAGAGTGAATAATAAGGGTCCTTTGGAGAAAGGGAATATAATCATTTATGCAAATGTTGGATAAAGTTTCAAAATAAAGAGACCACCACAGATGACATTAGATAAGGAAAGTTTTCATGATCCTGTCCAACAAAATAACAGATAAGTATGATAATTTCTCCTAAAAATTCCAAATGAATTTCCTTTGAAGTGTCTTCACTTGGGGTGACTTTCTCAGCTTTATCATCTTTAATTTGCCATAGTATGATATGTGAAGTTATTAGCAGAAGGCTTTATTGATAGGTTAATGAATCTTCATCCAAGATAAGTGCCTTTTTCCCACTATTCATCTATAGATATCCTCGATTCATCTTCTCTATGTCACATATAGATTCACTTATATCATGTCACATAGTTATCATTTCCTTTTTGTAATGAAAACATTAATATTTACTCTCATTTTAATTCAAGTATATAAAACAATGTTGTTAACTCTTTGCTGTGTATTAGATCTTCAGACCTTATTCATCTTCGCATTGCAAGTTTGACCCCTTTGACCAACATCTTCTCAATTTACCTACCTGCTGTTAACCACCATTCTACTCTGTCTTCCTATACATTTGGCTTTTTTAGATCCCACAACTAAGTCTTATCATATAATATGTGTCGTTCCCTGACTTATCCCACTCAGCATAATGCCCTCAAGTTCCATCCATACTGTCACAAATGGCAAAATGTTCTTCTTTCTCCTGGTTAAATAACGCATCATTAAATATGTATATCCATATCTTCTTTATCCATTCATTCATTGATGGACACTTAGGTTGGCTACTATGAATAATGCTGCAGTGAATATGGGGATACAGTTATCTCTTTGATAATCCAATTTTTATTTCCTTTGGATACATACCTAGAATGAGGATTGATTCATCATATGGTAATAGTATTTTAAGTTTTTGAGGAAACTCCATACTATTTTTAATAGTGGCTACACCAATTTACATTCATCCCAGCAGTGCATTTTCAAAGGTTCCTTTCTTCCAACATTCTCATCAACAATTATTGTCTCTTCTTTTTGATGACAGCCATTATAACAAGTATAAGGTGATAACTCATTGTGGTTTTCCATCATGATTAATGATGTCTAACATCTTTTCACGTACCTGTTGATCATTTAGATATCTTCTTTGGGGAAAGAATAATGTCTATTTAGTTTCTGTGCCTATTTCTTAAACTAGGGTTTTTCCCCTATTTGCTGCTGTTGTTACTGAGTTATATGATTTATTCATTTATTTTGGATATTAACTTCTTATCTGACATATGACTGGAAAATATTTTCTCCCATTCCATAGACTGTCTTTTCATTTTACTGATGATTTCCTTTTCTGTGCAGAGACTTTTTAGTTTGATGAGGTCCCACTTGCTTTTTTCTTTTCTTTTCTTTTTTTTTTTTTTTTGCCTTTGTAACTAGTGACTTTGGTGTCAAATTTTTAAGAAATCATTGCCAAACAAAGACAGAAAAATAGATCAATGGAACAAAATAGAAAGCCCAGAGATAAACCCATGCAACAATGGATACCTTCTGTTTGACAAAGGAGGCAAGAATATACAATGGAGAAAAGACAATCTCTTTAACAAGTGGTGCTGGGAAAACTGGTCAACCACTTGTAAAAGAATGGAACTAGAACACTTTCTAACACCACACACATAAATAAACTCAAAATGGATTAAAGATCTAAATGTAAGACCAGAAACTATAAAACTTCTAGAGGAGAACATAGGCAAAACACTCTCCAACATATGTCACAGCAGGATCCTCTATGACCCAAGTACCAGTGTAATGGAAATAAAAGCACAAATAAACAAATGGGACCTAATTAAACTTAAAAGCTTTTGCACAACCAAGGAAACTATAAGCAAGGTGAAAAGACAGCCTTCAGAATGGGGGAAAATAATAGCAAATGAAGCAACTGACAAAGAATTAATCTAAAAAATATACACGCAGCTCCTGCAGCTCAATTCCAGAAAAATAAGTGACCCAGTCAAAAAATGGGCCAAAGAACTAAATAGACATTTCTCCAAAGAAGACATACGGATGGCTAACAAACACATAAAAAGATGCTCATGATCAGAGAAATGCAAATCAAAACCACAATGAGGTACCATCTCACACCAGTCAGAATGGCTGCTATCAAAAAGTCTACAAACAATAAATGCTAGAGAGGGTGTGGAGAAAAGGGAACCCTCTTACACTGTTGGTGGGAGTGCAAACTAGTACAGTCATTATGGAGACCAGTATGGAGATTCCTTAAAAAACTGGAAATAGAACTGCCTTATGACCCAGCAATCCCACTGCTGGGCATACACACCAAGGAAACCAGAATTGAAAGAGACACGTGTACCCCAGTATTCATCACAGCATTGTTTACAAGAGCCAGGGCATGGAAGCAACCTAGATGTCCATTGGCAGATGAATGGATAAGAAAGCTGTGGTGCATATACACAATGGAATATTACTCAGCTATTAAAAATAATGCATTTGAATCAATTCTAATGAGGTAGATCAAACTGGAGCTTATTACACAGAGTGAAGTAAGTCAGAAAGAAAAACACCAATACAGTATATTAATGCATATATACGGATTTTAGAAAGATGGTAATGATGACCCTATATGCAAGATAGCAAAAGAGACCGAGATGTAAAGAAGAATTTTGGACTCTGTGGGAGAAGGCGAGGATGGGATGATTTGAGAGAATAGCATTGAAACATGTATATTATCATATGTGAAACAGATCACCAGTCCAGGTTCAATGCATGAGACAGGGTGCACTGGGATGACCCTGAGGGATGGGATGGGAGGGAGGTAGCAGAGAGGTTCAGGATGAGGAACACATGTACAACCATGGCTGATTCATGTCAATGTCTTGCAAAAATCACTACAATATTGTAAAGAAATTAGCCTGAAATTTAAATAAATAAATTAAAAAATAATAATAAAATAAATCAATAAAAAAGAAAGATAGATAAAGAAAAATCAGAAGAAATGTAAGCAAAAAGAAAAATATATATAATCTTTGACTTATTAACATTTCTCTGAGAATATTTTATCAAGTGCAGGAAAAATAAAAATAGGAACATCTTGAATGATGTCATTGACCACTTAAATATAGTAGATTTCTATTTATATTTATATGAAGTATTTATAGTACATGAGTATATTGAAAAATTTGTATCTCATATGTTGTTATTATATATCCATAGGATGTTTAGAAAAACTGGCAGAAATATACACATTACTAAATTTCAAAAAGTGAATCATTTTTTCGTGTGGTTGAGTTATACATATACAATATATTCATTTTTCAATTATTATTCATTATTGGTTATTACAAGGTATTGACTACAGTTCCCAGTGTTATACAGTAAATCTTTGTTGCTTGTTGAAAAAAAAAAAAAAAGAAAAGAAAGAAGTCATTGCCAAGACCAGCATGAAGGAGCTTATTTTTTAACACAATTATGGTGGCAAGTGTTATGGTTAAATATTTTATCTATTTTGAGCTGACTTTTGTGAGTGGTATAAGATAGGGGTATAATATTATTTATCTATATGTGGCTATCCAGTTTTCCCAGCACCATTTATGAAGAGACTATCTTTTCCACATTGAGCATTATTGACTCCCTCAGTTCAGTTCAGTTCAGTCGCTCAGTCATGTCTGACTCTGCAAACCAGGCCTCCCTGTCCATCACCAACTCCCAGAGTTCACTCAGACTCACGTCCATCAAGTAAGTGATGCCATCCAGCCCTCTCATTCTCTTTCGTCCCTTCTCCTCCTGCCTCCAATCCCTCCCAGCATCAGAGTCTTTTCCAATGAGTCAACTCTTCACATGAAGTGGCCAAAGTACTGGAGTTTCAGCTTCAGCATCATTCCCTCCAAAGAAATCCCAGGGCTGATCTCTTTCAGAATGGACTGGTTGGATCTCCTTGAAGTCCAAGTGACTCTCAAGAGTCTTCTCCAATATCACAGTTCAAAAGCATCAATTATTTGGTGCTCAGCCTTCTTCACAGTCCAACTCTCACATTCATACATGACCACTGGAAAAACCATAGCCTTGACTAGATGGACCTTTGTTGGCAAAATAATGTCTCTGCCTTTCAATATGCTATCTAGGTTGGTCATAACTTTTCTTCCAAGGAGTAAGTATCTTTTAATTTAATGGCTACAATCACCATCTACCGTGATTTTGGAGCCCCCAAAATAAGTCTGACACTGTTTCCACTGTTTCCCATCTATTTCCCATGAAGTGATGGGACCACATGCTGTGATCTTCGTTTTCTGAATGTTGAGCTTTAAGCCAACTTTTTCAGTCTCCACTTTCACTTTCCTCAAGAGGCTTTTTAGTTCCTCTTCACTTTCTACCATAAGGGTGGTGTCATCTGCATATCTGAGGTTATTGATATTTCTCCTGGCCATCATGATTTCACTTGTGTTTTATCCAGCCCAGCGTTTTTCATGATGTACTCTGCATATAAGTTACATAAGCAGGGTAACAATATACAGCCTTGACATACTCCTTTTCCTGTTTGGAACCAGTCTGTTGTTCCATGTCCAGTGCTAACAGTTGCTTCCTGACTTGCATATAGGTTTCCTAAGAGGCAGGTCATGTGGTCTGGTATTCTATCTCTTTCAGAATTTTCCAAAGCTTATTGTGATCCACACAGTCAAAGGCTTTGGCATAGTCAATAAAGCAGAAATGTTTTTCTGCTTCTGGATCTCTTGTTTTTTCCATGATCCAGCAGATGTTGGCAATTTGATCTCTGGTTCCTCTGCCTTTTCCAAAACCAGCTTGAACATCAGGAAATTCATGGTTCACAAATTCATAATTCAGGCTTATTGCTGAAGCCTGGCTTGGAGAATTTTGAGCATTACTTTACTAGCGCATGGATGAGTGCAATTGTGTGGTAGTTTGAGCATTCTTTGGCATTGCCTTTCTTTGGGATTGGAATGAAAACTGACCTTTTCCAGTCCTGTGGCCACTGCTGAATTTTCCAAGTTTGCTGGCATATTGAGTGCAGCACTTTCACTGCATCATTTTTCAGGATTTTAAATAGCTCAGTAGAAATTCCATCACCTCCACTAGCTTTGTTCGTAGCGATGCTTTCCAAGGCCCACTTCACTTCACATTCCAGGATGTCTGGGTCTAGGTGAGTGAGCACACCATCATGATTATCTGGGCGTGAAGATCTTTTTTATAGAGTTCTTCTGTGTATTCTTGCCACCTCTTCTTAATATCATCTGCTTCTGTTAGGTCCATACCGTTGCTGTCCTTTATTGAGCCCATCTTTGCATGAAATGTTCCCTTGGTATCTCTAATTTTCTTGAAGAGATCTCTAGTCTTTCCCATTCTGTTCTTTTCCTCTATTTCTTTGCATTGATCACTGAAAAAGGCTTTCTTATCTCTTCTTGCTATTCTTTGGAACTCTGCATTCAGATGCTTGTATCTTTCCTTTTCTCCTTTGCTTTTCATTTTTCTTTTCACAGCTATTTGTAAGGCCTCCCAAGACAGCCATTTTGCTTTTTTGCATTTCCTTTCCATGGGGATGGTCTTGATCGCTGACTCCTGTACAATGTCACGAACCTCCATCCATAGTTCATCAGGCCCTCTATCTATCAATTGTAGTCCCTTAAATCTATTTCTCACTTCCACTGTATAATCATAAGGGATTTGATTGAGGTCATACCTGAATGATCTAGTGGTTTTCCCTACTTTCTTCAATTTAAGTCTGAATTTGGTAACAAGGACTTCATGATCTGAGCCACAGTCAACTCCTGGTCTTGGTTTTGTTGACTGTATAGAGCTTCTCCATCTTTGGCTGCAAAGAATATAATCAATCTGATTTTGGTGTTGACCATCTGGTGATGTCCATGTGTAGAGTCTTCTCTTGTGTTGTTGGAAGAGGGTGTTTGCTATGACCAGTGCATTTTCTTGGCAAAACCCTATTAGTCTTTGCCCTGCTTCATTCCGCATTCCAAGGCCAAATTTGCCTGTTACTCCAGGTGTTTCTTGACTTCCTACTTTTGCATTCCAGTCCCATATAATGAAAAGGACTTCTTTTGGGGGTGTTAGCTCTAAAAGGTCTTGTAGGTCTTCATAGAACCGTTCAACTTCAGCTTCTTCAGCGTTCCTGGTTGGGGCATGGCCTTGCATTACTGTGATATTGAATGGTTTGCTTTGGAAACAAACATAGATCATTCTGTCATTTTTGAGATTGCATCTGCATACTGCATTTTGGACTCTTTTGTTGACCATGATGGCTACTCCATTTCTTCTGAGGGATTCCTGCCCACAGTAGTAGATATAATGGTCATCTGAGTTAAATTCACCCATTCAAGTCCATTTTAGTTCGCTGATTCCTAGAATGTCAACTTTCACTCTTGTCATCTCTTGTTTGACCACTTCCAATTTGCCTTGATTCATGGACCTGACATTCCAGGTTCCTATGCAATATTGCTCTTTACAGCATCAGTCCTTGCTTCTATCACCAGTCACATCCACAGCTGGGTATTGTTTTTGCTTTGGCTGCATCCCTTCACTCTTTCTGGAGTTATTTCTGCACTGATCTCCAGTAGGGTTTGGGCACCTACTGACCTGGGGAGTTCCTCTTTCAGTATTCTATCATTTTGCCTTTTCATACTGTTCATGGGGTTCTTGGAGAAGGCAATGGCACCCCACTCCAGTACTCTTGCCTGCAAAATCCCATGGATGGAGGAGCCTGGTGGGCTGCAGTCCATGGGGTCACGAAGAGTCGGACATGACTGAGCGACTTCACTTTGACTTTTCACTTTCATGCATTGGAGAAGGAAATGGCAACCCACTCCAGTGTTCCTGCCTAGAGAATCCCAGGGACGGGGGAACCTGGTGGGCTGCCTTCTATGGGGTCGCAAGAGTCGGACATGACTGAAGCGACTTAGCAGTAGCAGCAGCAGCAGCATGGGGTTCTCAAGGCAAGAACACTGAACTGCTTTGCCATTCCCTTTCCAGTGGACCACACTGTGGCAGCATCTTGGCAACCGCCCCGACCTTGGACGTGGGATAGCTCCTCTCAGCCGCACTCTGCGGCCATGCTCTGCTTTGCTGGAGCAGCCATGAATAGATACCCCACGTCCAAGGGAAGAGAAACACAAGTTAAATGGTAGGTGTTGCAAGAGGGCATCAGAGGGCAGACACACTGAAACCATAATCACAGAAAACTAGTCAATCTAATCACACTAGGATCACAGCCTTGTCTAACTCAATGAAACTAAGCCATGCCCTGTGGGGCTACCCAAGATGGGCAGGCATGGTGTAGAGGTCTGACAGAATGTGGTCCACTAGAGGAGGGAATGGCAAACCACTTCAGTATTGACTCCCTAGTCAAATATTATTTGATCACATATGCCTGGGTTTGTTTCTATGTTCTCTATAGTGTCTCATGGGCCTGTATATCTATTTTTATGCCAGTACCATACTAATTACTGTAGCTTTGTAGCATGTTTGATATAAAAGAAAAAAAAAAACCTGTGATACCTTTGGCTATATTCTTTCTCAGAAATGCTTTGCCTATTTGGGGTCTTTCGTGGTTCCATTCAAATTTGACATTTTTTTTTCTATTTGTGTAAAAAATACCTTTGGTATTTTGATGGGGACACATTACATCAATGGAATGTTTGAATATATGCACATTTTAATAATATTAATTTTTTGATCCATGAACGTTTGACATATTTCCATTTGTTTGTATCTTCTATATTTTTACATTAAAGGCTTGTAGTTTATTGTACAGATAATTCATTTCCTTTGTTAAATTTACTTCTAAATAATCTTATCAACAATTTTATTGTCTGATGCTATTGTGGATGGCATAGTTTGCTCTATTTCTTTTCAGCTATTTTTTTTTTAATAGCAAGGCCAGCATTACCCTGATAGCCAAAGTCAGATCAGAACACTAGAATAAAGTAAACTTATGGATCAACTTGCCTAATGAATATAGATGCAAAAATCCTCAACAAAATATTAAGTAGAATTCAGTAACACACTACAGGGATCATACAGCATAATCCAGTGATATTTATCCCTGGAATGCAAAGATGACTCAAAATAACAAATCAACAAAAGTAACCCACCATAGTAATAGAATGAAAGATAAAAAATTATAAGATCATCTCAATAAGTTCAGTTCAGTTTAGTCACTCAGCCATGCCTGACTCTTTGCCACCCCATGGACCATAGCTCGCCAGGTATCCCTGTCTATTGCCAACTCCTGGAGTCCACCCAAACTCATGTTCATTGAGTCGGTGATGCCATCCAACCATCTCATCCTCCTGCCATCCCTTTCTCCTCCTCCCCTTCAATTGTTCCCAGCATCAGGGTCTTTTCAAATGAGTCAGCTCTTTGCATCAGGTGGCCAAAGTATTGGAGTTTCAGCTTCAGCATCAGTCCTTCCAATGAACACTCAGGATTGATGTCCCTTAGGATGGACTGGTTAGATCTCCTTGTAGTCCAGGGAACTCTTAAGAGTCTCCTCCAACACCACAGTTCAAAAGCATCAATTCTTTGGCTCTCAACTTTCTTTATAGTCCAACTCTCATATCCATAAAAGACTACTGGAAAAACCATAGCCTTGACCAGATGGACTTTTGTTGGCAAAGTAATGTGTCTGTCTCTGTTTTTCAATATGCTGTCTAGGTTGGTTATAACTTTCCTTCCAAGGAGTAAGTGTCTTTTAATTTCATGGCTGCAGTCACCATCTGCAGTGATTTTGGAGCCCCCAAAATTTAAGTCTGCCACTGTTTCCACTGTTTCCTCATCTATTTCCCATGAAGTGAAGGGACCAGATGTCATGATCTTCGTTTTCTGAATGTTGAGCTTTAAGCCAGCTTTTCACTCTCATCTTTCACTTTCATCCAGAGATTCTTTACTTCTTCTTCACTTTCTGCCATAAGGGTGCTGTCATCTGCATATCTGAGGTTATTGATATTTCTCCCAGCAATCTTGATTCCAGCTTGAGCTTCAACCAGCCCAGTATTTCTCATTATGTATTCTGCATATAAGTTAAATAAGCAGGGTGACAATATACAGCCTTGATATACTCCTTTTCCTATTTGGAACCAGTCTGTTGTTCCACATCCACTTCTAACTGTTGCTTCCTGACCTACATACAGATTTTTTAAGAGGCAGGTCAGATGGCCTGGTATTCCCATCTCTTTCAGAATTTTCCACAGTTTATTGTGATCCACACAGTCAAAGGCTTTGGCATAGTCAATAAAGCAGAAATTGATGTTTTTCTGGAACTCTCTTGCTTTTTTCAATGATCCAGCAGATGTAGGCAATTTGATCATCTCAATAGGAGTAGAAAATGCTTTGGCAAAGTACAATACTCTTTTAAGGTAAAAACCCTCATTCACTGAGTATAGAATGAATATACCTTAATATAATTATTTTAAAATATGTACAATAAACCCATAGCTAACATCATACTCAACAGTTAAAACTTTTATTCTAAGATCAGGAATAAGACAAGTTTGCCCTCTACCTTGAGCAATCAGGCTGATAAAGAAATAAAAACATCTAAATTGGAAAGGGAGAAGTAAAAATGTCTTTATTTTCAGATTTTGTAATCTTAAATATAGAAGATCCTAAAGACTCAACTGTAAAACTCAGAACTAATCACCAGTTCAGTAAAATTGTAAGATGTGAAATCAACACAGAGGAAGAAATTGCATTTCTACACATTCATAATGAAATGATTGACTTTGGATATTTTGCAACCAGGGCACCTTTATTTTTAACTAAAATTTTCAATACTAACATGTTAATATAAATGTTCCATGTTTCTGGATACCTTATATCAGCTTTCATGCAAGACATTATTTTGAAGGAAACTTGTATGAAAAACGCCCTTGTAAAACAGTGTCTACTCCAAGACATAGTATAGATTTGTTTCCAAACCAGAAGTGAAATATAGTGACTCCTTCCAAAATAAAAATTGTACAGGTTAGCTAGTGTCCCCCTTAATATACTGAGAATTTCTAAGCTCAGAATTTCTTAACTGTGATAGTACACTGTGCATGCACTCTCCTCCTGGACTGCTCCAAATGCTTCCATTGAACTTGAGAGGACAACAGGGACCAAAGTAAGCATGATGTTTATGCTACCTGTACTGCCATCAGTAACAAAATGTTTTTGATCTAGGATTCTTATGTCTTCTGTCAGCATTTATAGAACTGTAGCAAGGTATAAAACTTGTTTTAGACCTTTCACAGTTGTTGACATAAAATTTTCAAATTGGCAAAGCATAATAAATTATAAATATTATTTATTATTCAGATGTGGAGACTGAGGAACCTATCTAATTGGTTTGCCAAAACCACTTAAAAATAACCCACTTGATGTTTGTTTCTACCAGACAATCCTTAGTATAATTAAATTCTCTTGTCTTCAATGAATATTTCTCCTTTCTCCTCTATTCTCAAAACTATACTCACTTGTCTTCTTTCTCATTCTCACTGACCTTGCCGTTTACATTTTTGAAAAACAGAAACCATTCCTCACTCCTTCAACCTCTAATATCTGAATCTGTTCATACACAGTTCTTTACTCTCACATTCAACAGATTTCTTGCTTCAATTGTAAGATCAGTACTTTCACTTGCAACTAAATCCTATTTTCTCATTTAGTGAAGTAAGTGATCAAATTAAAACTGGTTTGTCACTTACAGCTCTAATTAATGACTTTTTTTTACTGAATAATTCCTAACAGTATCACTATATGCACAATATATACAATCTTAAAATAATAACTTACATTTTACCTAAGAGTCATTCCATTATGCTCCCCATTTCATAACTTCTCCAGCATAATTTACCCATGAACTATAGGGGTTTGCTGTGGTGGTCAGTTGCTAAGTCACGTCTGACTCTTACAACCCCTTGGACTGTAACCTACCAAGCTTCTCTGTCCATGGGGTTTGCCAGGCAAGAATACTGGAGTGGGCTGTCATTTCCTTCTCTAGGGGATCTTCCCAACCCAGGAACTGAGCTGGGATCTCTGGAAATGCAGGCAGATTTTTTATTGACAGAGCTACCAAGGAAGTCCCCTTGAACTGTAGAGGTCCACTTCTAAACAGATACTTTTCACTTGTAAATAATACAGTACACTGTCCTTGGTTGGTTGAATCCTCAGATGACTAAACTCTGCTAATTTGGAGAGCAACTGCAAATTATACTCAGATTAATCCCCTTGTTCAGTGATCAGCTGCACTTTATTTGTTTTCTAATCAATTTAATCATCGATAGTCTATTAGAATATAACTTGTTAAAGTCATCAATAAGCTCACATTACTAGAACCAATTATTTCAGAATCTTCTTCTATCTTGCTGTTATCTTACCAATGATATAGCTCATCGTTTTGAAGATAATTTCACTTGATTGTTAGGATACTGTATTCAATATTTAATTTCCTCCTTAATTAACCAATGCTTCTTAATCACCTTTGCTGCTGCTGCTGCTGCTGCTATGTCACGTCGGTCATGTCCGACTCTGTGCCGCCACAGAGACGGCAGCCCAACAGGCTCCTCTGTCACTGAGATTCTCCAGGCAAGAATACTGGAGTGGGTTGCCATTTCCTTCTCCAATGCATGATAGTGAAAAGTGAAAGTGAAGTCGTTCAGTCGTGTCTGACTCTTAGCGACCCCATGGACTGCAGCCCACCAGGCTCCTCCGTCCATGGGGTTCTCCAGGCAAGAGTACTGGAGTGGGTTGCCATTGCCTTCTCCGAATCACATTTGCTGCTTCTCATCAATTCCCAAATCTGAATACTTGGATCTCCTCTAAACATAATCCCTTTATGATTATATACAGTCTCATGAATTTAAATACTCTCTGTATGATGATAACCTCCATTTTATTTATTATTTTTAAAAATCTCTATCATAGGCTTCTCTGTCTAATTTCTGCCTTGTAAAATTGAATGCTGGCATTGAGGGTTGGAGCTTCTACATGTGAACTGGGAATACATAAATATTTAATCCACAGTATGGAGAAGGCAATGGCAACCCACTCCAGTACTCTTGCCTGGAGAGTCCCAGGGATGGCGGTGCCTGGTGGGCTGCCATCTCTGGGGCCGCACAGAGTCGGACACGACTGAAGCGACTTAGCAGCAGCAGCGGCAGTAACTGCTGCCTTTTAAAAAATACTTATTTTTCAATTTTTGATCCTTTTGAAGTTTTAGGAGCAGTTTAAGTCTCCTCCTAAACTCTGTGACGTGCGATTATCTCGTTCTGCTTTGTCAGTATTTTTATTTAGTGTGTGTGTATGTGTGTGTGTGTGTGTGTGTGTTAAGTCACTTCAATTATGTGTGTTTTTGCCATGCTGTGGACTGTAGCCTGCCAGATTCCTCTCTCCATGCAATTTTTCAGGCAAAAACCAACTGGAGTGTATTTCCATGCCTTCCTCCAGGGATCTTCTCAACTCAGGGATCAAGCCTGCATCACTTATGTCTTCTGCGTTGGCAGCCAGGTTCTTTACCACTACTGCCACCTGGGAAGGCCACTTACTAATATGCATTGATGCATTTTATATACATTTTCATTTTTAATCTCTGTATTGCTTTCTATAATTGCTTCTTAAATTTATGTCATACTTAATATTTCCCCACTCCCAGATTAAAATTAAAAATAAATATTTAAGTACTCATAAAGTATTCTTTACTAAAAGAACTGGTAGATCCCTCTAGCAAGTGATTTATAGTAGTGGCAATAGTAGTCATATGCTGTTGTTACTGACATTAACAATAATTCTTGATGTCTCTACATTTACAGAGATTCTTGCTTTGGGACTAAATCATGTGTACCATACACATATACACATTCAAACGCACGTACATGGTGCGTGTGTGTATGTGCTTGTGCATATCTTTTAGTCACCAATGGAAACTAGATTAACCCCCACTCGTTTATAAGTCCAAACTTACGACACTGCACACACACTAAGATGGTATGAGAAGATCATTACTGGTTTATTAATAATATAATGAAACTTTCTGGAGAGAGCAGAGTAACTCAGAAGCAAGTCTGGACATAATGTGAGAAAGTAATGAGAAAGGAGACTGGCTTGAACTTTTCATTGTGTTTAGGGATGGAGCCAGATGAAGCTTCCCTTGCACACAGTAAGGGGACTGCATGGTTTGAACTACCTGCTATTGCCAAAGAGAACACCCAAACTTTCTTATCAGCATACTAGATGTGGAACAGAAAGTGGAGTGTAAAGTGGGGTGGGTGATGCTGTGAGGCATAGAACTGTCAGCAGTCAAACATTAAAAAATGGAATCCGGTAGTAATTATTACAGTGTACATGTGTTGTTTTAGTTTTTCTGTTTCTACTAGAAATTGCTTTTTTTTCTGAGAAAATTAATCATTTTGTCTGATTGTTATATTTGCTTTAGATTATTTCAAATTACTAAACATTTATTTACATAGTCATTTTTCCTTCTATCATTTGATCTTTAAATTCCTTTTGTTTTTATGAGCAATTTGAATTTAGAGTCCTATATTTTGTGCATGTGCAAATTTGTCCCAACCTTCATAGCTTCTGTTGCACATTTTTTTTTAAGAATTACCTTTTTGATAGTTATACTATCATTCTGTTGCAGTATATATATTTTTCTTTTACTTGTGTAATTCATTGTATTCATTTACTAGCATATTGAATTTTGTATTTAATATATTTTCTAATTGTCTTTATTAGTACTTAAAGCTATGGGTTTTCCTCTGGGCATAACTAAATTAAATTAAGTAATTTATTTTAAAGTCCATTACCAATATGATTTTAAGTATGCTAATGATATTTTCTTATGTTTCCTACTTTAAAATAATTTGGCTAGATTAGGAAGAGGAAGCATTATTAAATGTCACTAAATGAAGCAGAAAACCTTCACAATATAGGTAGCTACAGAAGATTGTAAAGCACATACCAATTTTATCTTAACTTATTGGGACAGAATTGATAACCTAAAATATGAAGTAATATGTAAAAATCTGTAATGACTAAGTGAAATAAAGTGAATACTGGCAATACCAAAACATGAACGTTGTTCATGTATAAAAAAAATAGATAGGCTTAATTTGAATATCTGATGAAATCAAGCAGCAAACTGTTGATTTCTAATTGTGAATAATATATTTCCAACACTTGTCTTTGGCTGAAATTAGCACAAGTTCTTTTGAGCTTGATACACACATGTGAAAAATCATGTGAAATTGATTTCTATTTATGATGAACTGCTTAAAGCAATGTGATGGAATTTTATTAAAATTAATTTATAATGCTTTGTCTCTTGTATTCTCACAACCATATTACTGGTGAAACATTGCTCAGGTTTTATACTAATTTTTAAAATTTTACGTAAAAAATGTTTCCACATAAGTACTTTGAAACAAGAAGTATCTTTCAGTGGCTTGAGAACTGTCCTGTGTCTTAAAAATAGGTTCATTTGCCTGTCTGTCCAATGAAAGTCATGTAAATGCTGCTACTGCTGCTGCTGCTGCTGCTGTGTCGCTTCAGTCGTGTCCGACTCTGTGCGACCCCAGAGATGGCAGCCTACCAGGCTCCGCCAGCCCTGGGATTTTCCAGGCAAGAACACTGGAGTGGGTTGCCATGTCCTTCTCCAATGCATGAAAGTGAAAGGTGAAAATGAAGTTGCTCAGTCGTGTCTGACTCCTAGTGACCCCATGGACTGCAGCCCACCAGATTCCCATCCATGGGATTTTCCAGGCAAGAGTACTAGAGTGGGGTGCCATTGCCTTCTCCGCATGTAAATGCTGCCTACATATAATTAGGCATGGTATCTTTTCATCTTAAAGTGAGTTGAGGAATGCCCTAAATTTATCATTACTTAAACAATATTCTTGTATTCTATTAAATGCCATTTCACTTTCAATGTTATTTCTACTCACCACCCCCCACTACTTCTCTGTCCCTCATACTCAAGCATAGTTTCTCACCTAACTAGCCCGGCACACTTGACAAATGGTTTCTGAGTCTAGCCTTTGTATTCATCAGTGCAGTTTCTTTTAACTTGCTCTCCTGTGTATCCTCATGCATGCTGTATACTTTTTGGTCTGTTCCCTTTTTATCCATAAGATTTATAAATTTTGCTGCTTCTTCATTTTTCATTGCATTGCTTGATAGTTTGTTTTCCTCTAAACTATCAGTGTTTCTCAGCTGCATACTCTTGCATCTGCATTCTAATTAAAGTTATGCATTGATGTGGTCTTGGTTTCCTTGGGTAGTACATCACTAAAGTGAAGAGTAGTTAGATAGTGAATGGTCCCAAAGCATTTTAGAAAATATGTCGCTCCTTGAAATAACTTCATTTACAGCAATTTGCTTGTGTCATTACTCTGTAATACAAACTGAAGTATACCTAGGCTTCTGAAAAAGAAATGAGTAAAACATAAATGAATAAAAATGAATCACAGTAATGTTTTCCTATATTCAAACTAGGATCACTTTTTCCTAATATGTATTTATTTTAAAAATGTTCCCTAGAATGAAGTTCTTCTTAAATCTTTTTTTCCCTTAATATTAATTAGTATATGCATTAAAGGAGCCAGGGTTAGAAACTTGAATGGATTAGATCAGTCTTGATTTATTTTCTGTCATTGTTGCACTAAGATGTTTACTTCCAAATAGAAGATCCTGAAGGTCATTATTAAATAAAACAAAATGCATATAGAGTAGCTTAACTTTTCTTTGAAAACAATAAGCAATGCCAGGGGTCTCTGTTGTGTGTGTGTGTGTGTGTGTGTGTGTGTGTGTGTGTGTGTAGTGAGGCTGACAGTGGTGATATGGACAAGAACATAAGATTATAAGCCTTTTCTCCTGAGTTGCAAAAAAAATTTGACAGGAGGTTATACTTTTAGCCTCTAATATTTGCACAATTATTCTGAAATCATATTTGGTTATTGTGTACTTTCTATTAATCATAGTTTCACTATAAATGCACAAGGTATAGCAAAATTGTATGTTAGAGACTCAAATACCAGAAGCCAAGTGAGAAAATAAACATTTATCTAATTAATGAAAATTTTCACTAACCACTAAATAGACTAATTTTGTGTATATGTGTGTGTGAATGAGATTAACTCTCAGTTTATTCTAAGATAAGTGAAAATGAGAACAAATTAAGCATCAAGGAGTGAATTTGGCAGAATAAATGGAAAAAAAGCTTTGATAATATGGGGCTTGGAGAATGGCCCAAATTTAGGAGTTTGGAGACAAGAATGAAATATTTAAAAGAATGGATTGATAATCAATAAAGGCAATTTGAAGTTGAAGAGATAAGTTCTATTGCATAATTGGCTTGAAAGTGGGGTGATATTAAGTGCAAATATCCAAAGTAACAATGTAAATGACATTAAAGTATAAAATCTAGAATATGTTTCAAGGAATTTCAAGTATAGTCTAACACTACCCCCTTTTCATTTACTCTCCCATCCCACAAACCTCACTTTTTTCCTTTCAAATCAATAATAGTTTCCCCAGAGTACATTTTATTAGTTCTTAGTTCTAAAGAAGTCCAGATACTTTATCCTCTTCCTACCTTTTTTTCTCATGTAAACATTCAATCCATATTTCAATTCTCAATTCTCCCACTAGTCTTCCTGACCCAGTCTTACCCACAGTGGCAAATTCCTCCTCTAAACCACCAGAATCTACCCACTCTAACTTTGCTCTATAACCAACAGGATAGTAGGATTTTCAAAGAAAAAGTATTTGCTTACATTAAAAGTATCCCTTACATTATTCTTTGCTATGATAACTATAAAGTATTCAAGTAATATTACATTGATCAACTAGTGAGGGATAACAGTGATTAAGGCTAGTGGATCAATTTTTTGTTTATTTTGTTTGTATCTCTTTATTGGTTGCTGGGTGATTCCAGAAGGAAACAACTCTGTCTGTATTTTTTTCATATTACAAATTCAGTGTAAGTAATGATCTAGGTAAATCCTTAATATCACCCAATAACATCTGTGAGTTACATATTATTTTCATCCATCTATTTCTATTTAAAAATACCCCCAACAACATTTATCATAAAGTATCTATTTACTCATTATGTTCAATATATAGAATTTTTAAAAATAACACCATTGTTACCTCGTTTGTGTGTGTAATGAGCAATGTTGATTATACATTACTTTGAGCATGAGATTTTCAATAGAAATTGACAATTTATAGTAATTATGTATAAATGTTTCCAAGAAGATCTGAGTTTTAATTAAAGATATATGGGGAGAAATGTATCTTGTAGCTTTTTAGTATGAAAAGAATATGATCATTTATATTCCAGTTCAGACTCTGAACAGCTTCCTGGGCTTTCCACTCAGCACTGTCCCCTTAAATAAATCCAAGGTTGCTGCTGAAGTCCTGTGTCTTTCACCCTTTTGTTTGACTTCAACTACCCCCCCACCCCCTGCACCCATTTCTGCTTTAAACACCTTCTTCTGATCTTGTCATAAGGTAAAAAGCTTTTTATCCTCTTGAAAAAGTTCACATCAAAGCTCTATTTCATAAACTTTCTCCTGTATCATCACTTCTTCTTATAAAAAAAATCAAACAAACAAAACTATATTAATCTCCATGCCTCCACATTTCTAAACACTCCTTATTTCAATTTTGCCCCCTTTTTTTAAATCGATCCTTACTGTAAAATAGTTTTTCTATCATAGTTTTATATTTATTTTGGTTATACTAATAAGTTTCAATGTAAGTCAATATCGGATCTGTATGAACCCCATCAGTTCAGTTCAGTTTAGTCACTCAGTTGTGTCCAACTCTTTGCGACCCCATGAATTGCAGCACGCCAGACCTCCCTGTCCATCACCAACTCCCGGAGTTCACTCAAACTCATGTCCATCGAGTCGGTGATGCCAGCCAGCCATCTCATCCTCTATTGTCCCCTTCTCCTCCTGCCCCCAATCCCTCCCAGCATCAGAGTCTTTTCCAATCAGTCAACTCTTGGCATGGGGTGGCCAAAAGTACTGGAGTTTCAGCTTTAGCATCAGTCCTTCCAAAGAACACCCAGGACTGATCTCCTTTACAATGGACTGGTTGGATCTCCTTGTAGTCCAAGGGACTCTCAAGAGTCTTCTTCAACACCACAGTTCAAAAGCATCAATATGAACCCCATAAAGCACCTAAAAACATGTAGCATACTATACAGATAAGAATGATTTTCCCATCTGGAAATACAGTGTATCCTGTTTTCTATTTGGTAACGTTTCTTGCTTATACTAGTTAATACTATACTCTATTAAAATTGTCAGCATTTTCACATGTACTAAAATACCTATACATAAATATGACTTTTGATTTTGAAAAAATTACAGTTTTTGTGTATGAAGTGAAGTGAAAGTTGCTCAGTCATGTCTAAATCTTTGCTACCCCATAGACTCTACAGTCCATGGTATTCTCCAGGCCAGAATACTGGAGTGGGTAGCCTTTCCCTTCTCCAGGGGATCTTCCCAACCCAGAGATTGAACCCAGGTCTCCTGCATTACAGGTGGATTCTTTACCAGCTGAGCCACAAGGGAAGCCCTTTTATGTATGAGGTGAATAAAAGTAGATGAACTGTACGTTCCAAGGTACTAACTCGTGCGACAGAAAATGAGAACTTCTGTCCACCTTAGTGTCTTAATGTCAAATTATTCTTCTCCACTAGATCATTCTCTTTAACATAAAACATGTTGTTATTTCACCAACCTGAAAATCATTCACATTGTTATTTCAGTCATTAAATTATAGTACCAAATCTCCCTTCTTTTTCCGAGTGATTTTTTAAAATTATCTAGATTCATTGTCTAATTCCTCTCCTCCATCTCTTCTTGAATAGCATCATTTAGTCCATAGATATCACTCTTGCAACATCATCAATGAGGTTTATCTTCCTAAATTTATTCAATTCTCCCTGCTTATCTTACTTGTCCCATCAGCTGTATTTGACACAGTTGATACCTCCACCATCATTAAAACATTTCTTCATTTTGTTTTCAAGATTTTATATGCTCCTGGCTTTTCTACTCAATTGATTTCTCTTTTGTGTCTTTCCTCCTAGGTCCTCATCACAACCCCAAAGATCATGTCTCATTGTTGGACTGACATATATCTTAGTCTTTGATCTTTCCCTGTCTCTATTGACTTGTGCTCCCTCCATGATCTCATGAGGTCTTGGGATTGAAGATAACATCTATACTCTGACAACTTCTAAATTTATAGATCTCTGTGAAATTTATATTCTGTATTCAGATGGGCAGTTAATAGCACTATTTGTGTAGCTCAGTTCAGTTCAGTTGCTCAGTTGTGTCCGACTCTTTGCGGCCCCATGAATCGCAGCACACCAGGCCTCCCTGTCCATCACCAACTCCCGGAGTTCACTCAGACTCACGTCCATTGAGTCAGTGATGCCATCCAACTATCTCATCCTCTGTCGTCCCCTTTTCCTCCTGCCTCCAATCCCTCCCAGCATCAGAGTCTTTTCCAATGAGTCAACTCTTCCCATGAAGTGGCCGAAGTACTGGAGTTTCAGCTTTAGCATCATTCCTTCCAAAGAAATCCCAGGGCTGATCATCAGAATGGACTGGCTGGATCTCCTTGCAGTCCAAGGGACTCTCAAGAGTCTTCTCCAACACCACAGTTCAAACGCATCAATTCTTTGGCGCTCAGCCTTCTTCACAGTCCAACTCTCACATCCATTCATGACCACAGGAAAAACCATAGCCTTGACTAGACAGACCTTAGTGGGTAAAGTAATGTCTCTGCTTTTGAATATGCTATCTAGGTTGGTCATAACTTTTCTTCCAAGGAGTAAGCTTCTTTTAATTTCATGGCTGCAATCACCATCTGCAGTGATTTTGGAGCCTAAAAAATAAAATCTGACACTGTTTCCACTGTTTCCCCATCTATTTCCCATGAAGTGATGGGACTGGATACCTAGGGAATCTCAAATTTTCTAAGACCACATTTCCAGTGTTCTTGCAACATAACAACCCTATAGTGTTCCCTGTCATAAGGACTAGTAACTCCACGTTTCCAGAGATGATAACTGCTGAGAAATGTGCAAATACAGTGCCAATTTTTGGAAGTAGAAGAGAGATGATATAGTTATTTTTACATAAGAGGCACTCAGTGAAGATTGATTGGTTTATTATAACATAACTCTGACAAGTAAATTCTCCATTGCTGAAAATAAGCTTCATGAAGAAAGTTTTAGGTCTGTTTTGTTCACCTCAATATCATCTGTGGTTAGAAGACAAATACTCTTCAAAGTTATATGAATGAGTAATGATGATGACTCACTTTTTAATGAAAATTTTTAAGAAAAATTCACTTACACATAATTTATATTTATCAGCACAGTCCTCTTTTCTGTGACAACCTAATGCAAGACAATTGCC
Source organism: Ovis aries (assembly GCF_016772045.2). Classification (NCBI taxonomy): domain Eukaryota; kingdom Metazoa; phylum Chordata; class Mammalia; order Artiodactyla; family Bovidae; genus Ovis; species Ovis aries. The sequence continues at coordinate 63,029,543 of NC_056062.1, read as the reverse complement.
TTTTCAACATTTCTAACCTTCAGATATTGGCATATAATTGCTTTTTCCCCATAGGCCCCTTCTTTTTAATCAACACTTTCTCATTGCCTCTAACTATTCCCCTATGAAATTCTTAATCTTTAATTTACAGTGTTGCATATGTATGTGCATAAACTAAAATGTGCATATGCTTACGTATTCATGTGCAGTCTGGAGAGCAGAAAAAAAAAAATTGGAGAGACAGTATTCTTCAGGAAGGGAAATAAATGCTGTCTGTAGCAGTTTTGAACAGGGCCTTGGATTTCCCTTCCTTTCAATGAGGAAAATCAATAAAAACTGAATTCAATGTGGTAGGGGAGAAAAATGTGCTACCCCACAGTATCTTGTTAGTGTCTGGATTATTTCAAACTGAAAACATTCAAGGTCCCAAAGACAGCCAGAAACGTTGACCTCCCTCAGCTGCCTAAAAGAATGTAGTGGGAGAATGTGTTCTAGGAAGGGAGCCATCACCATACATCACTGCAGTAAAATTTAGGTGTGGAAGGCATGAAGGAACCTACCTAAGTCTGTTAGAATCCATCTGTGTCACATTGTGTCTGAATGGTCAAGCAAATAATTATTTACCAAACATTTGCTTTTTTGTCTCTATGTAAATTGCCTTCTTTATCTTTGAGGTCCCAAACCACTATGACAACCTTCTCTCTTTTTGGCATTTAAAGTGAGATATTCAGCCATTTTGTTGAGTTACTCAGTATACTTGGGTCTCTTCCATGTACACATGGTATTAAACTTTTGTTTTAGTTTCCCCTTTTAACTTGTCTCATGTCAATTTAATTCTTAGTTCAGCCACAAGAACCTGTAAGGGTAGAGAAAAAAATCTCTTTCTTCCTGACAATGTCATTTGACATCTTATGAGAGGGAACAAAATGAATTATCTGAAATATTCATTCATAGTCATTTTTTTGATGAAGAAGGCAAGATAAAGCACTATACAATGCACATTAATAATTTTACATTGGATTAATGGACCTTTACATTTCTCAATGCAATGCCTTCAAATATCTTATCATTTGGTTTTAATTTTATGTAGATTATTTATGATATAATATAGTTGAATTTTCAGGGTATATGGTGTTTAGTTTCTATGGAGTGTGTCATAAAGGCCCAACAATATCAGGTGACCACTCACTTACACTTTCTACTAATGCATCAATGTTATCAATATATTTTAATATTTTATCTTTGCTCTGGCTTGAAATAAGCAATGCAGTAGACAGGATCAAATTTAGCTTTGTTTCATATGGCTATTCCTTGCTTCCAACTATAGTTGTTAAAGACATTCTCTTCCTCCCACTGATTAATCATCTTCTTTAAAATGAAGAAAATTGCCATCTATAGCAGGATTATATGTATAAGTATTGCTTATTTTTGAAACTGTTTATATGTGTATTAGTTCCACACTGTAGTTTTTGGGTAGGCTTTGAATTGAATTTGTAAATTTAGTTAAGGAAAACTGGCTCTTTATGTATTTTTAATCTCCTATGAAAAGAATCTATTATAGGAGATGCCATTAGGGCTCTACCTATATCATTTCAAATCCTTTTGCCAAGGGCATCTTTTCACTTATTTGAATCTGTCCTCATTTCTCTGTGTTGAAGAGCTGTCCTCAGTTTGCCAGCATCCTTTGTGTTTGTATGTTTTGTACAAGTGAACAGGAATTTATGTCACAATTAGCAAATTATAACTGAAGCCTGAGAGATCCTCACCTCTCAGCTGAGTATTAATACTCAGCTCTCTGACTACTGTTTGGGACACTTCCAAGATGAGCCTTACACTGTTTCCAAGGCACTCTTGTATGATTGAATCATTGGTACCCTCTCAGGGATTTAGCTGATATTATTTCCTTGCTTGACTCTTCTCATTCTGTTCTATTTTCTTCTCCTCTACCAAGTTTTCCTGGGAACTAATAAATTACTTCCACACAAATCTCCCTCTCAGGGTTGACTTCCATGAAGCCCAGCCTAAGACATATTATTAAGGAAACTAATTTTGGTTATACTGATATCAGGCAGTATATTAATCAAGCCAAGAAAGAGTTTATTAATATATGTTATAATCAACCAATATGTAACTTATTAATCAACCATAATTATTGTCAGACTACAAAGATTTTGGTCGTGTTCTATAAACTAGGGATATAAGAATGAAGACAATAGGTGTAGTTTCTCTTTTTATGCATTTTCCATTCCATTTGGGAGAGGCATTAAAATAACTAAATACATGTATACACACATACATACATACTTCCATAAATCAATAAAAGGAGAGGATGAAAAATACTCTAGTGATGAATGCTATGTAGAAAATCAAAGTAGAACATGATAGAAAAGACAAGGGAGGCTGTTTCTGATTTAGTAGTCAAAGAAGAACTCTCTAAGGGAGCTAGGTTATACTGAAGTTAAATTCTAAAATGATAGTCTAAACATCTGAAGATCAAAGATGAACATTCACCATCCTTGATACCAGAGGGGACAGCTGATACAATGGCCCTTACACAGAAAAGAATTTTTCCAGAAAATAAATAAATAATGATGTAGCTAGAATGTTTTGAATAGAATGAGTGAAAAAAGAAATTTAAAAAATAATCATATGTGAGAGGTCATCTGAGTCATTGTTGTACAGGACCTTAAAAGTCGTATCAAGTACCTTTTTGTATGCTAGAGTATGCTAGAAAGATTTTAGATATTTGAACAGAGAACTGACTTGATTTGATTTTAATGGAAAGATATATAAATGGTTCTAAAATGATATCTTATGTTTGGTTCTTTAGGGAAAAAAAATGAGAGAAGCAGGACTGGACTAAGGGAGAATTTAGACTGTAATAAATTTGCAGCAAAGTCTTCAGACAATCCCACATGGAACTTGGGAACTGGCCCTTCTCAGCTGTCCCAAAGTTGACAGTGGTATTTCTACCTTTGTATTCTCAGAGCAGAAAGCTCTGAAAGCAAGGCACCTATTTTTGGCTAAAGGCAGTGATAAAAGAGGAACACAACCCTAAGCCACCAATTGCCCATGTTCCAAGCAGCTAGGGAAAATAAATGCCATAGTTAGAAGGGGAATCCAGGCAGCACAGCAGAGAATGTGCTACACTTGAAAATAACAGGAATATGGAGATTACAGTGGCCCAGGTAGGGGATGATAGTTAACTGGCCAAGTGCAATATCAGGATTAGTGGAGTCAACTATTACATTTGAGATATATTTTGAACCAAATTCTAACTATTTTGCTGATAGATTTGGTAGAGTCGATAAAGAAAAGAAAAGGTGACTCAGTTCTTCCTCTTTCTTTTCTTTATTCCTAAGCAATAGGATGAATGACGGTGTGCTGTTGTTGTTCAGTTGCTAAGTCCTGTCTGACTCTTTGCCATACCATGGGCTGCAGAATGACATATTTCCCTGTCCTTCACTGTCTCTCAGAGTTTGCTCAAACTCATGTCCATTGAATCAGTGATGCTATCCAATCATCTCCTTCTCTGTCGCTGCTTCTCCTTCTGTCTTCAATCTTTCTCAGCTTCAGGGTCTTTTCCAATGAGTTGGCTCTTCACATCAGGTGGTCAAAATATTGGAGTTTATGAATCAGTCATTCCAATGAATATTCAGGGTTCATTTCCTTTAGGATTGACTTGTTTGATCTCCCTGCTACCCAAGGAACTCTCAAGAGTATTCTCCAGCACCACAAGTTGAATGATGATGTAATGATATGGGAAAAACAAAACAAAACAAAACAAAACAAAAAAAGATTATCAGAAACAAAAGTTGATAGAGGGAAATCAAAAGTTTAAGATATTCTGTACTTTAAATGCACATTGTATATCCAATATCAAGTATTCATTGTATCATGCAAATTTTGAATTTAGGGAAGCAGTTAAAGATATATATATATATGGGAGTCACCACGTATAAACGGTACTTAAAATCATCGGACTAGATAATGACCTAAAGTAATGCTTTACAAGCTTTTTTTTAAAACAGCACTAAAAAGTATTTTATGACTTAAACCATATTCATGTATAGAAAATGAAATAAAATTTTCACAGAATTGTGTGCACTGGTTATACAGGATTGAATATTTGAAAGTACTCACAAGGAGTCACAGATTGATTACTTATTAAAGCTTTAGTAAAGTTAAAAAATGCAGTACAACTGCAGAAAGAATACACAGGCAATTATTGGTGACCTGAGAGATTTCCAGCCGTAGCTCCCCAGGGTCCTCTCTAGGCTGCAAAGGAGGCATTTTATCTTTGGTTTATGAACCATTGAGTGATGCACATGAAATCTGTTTTAGGGAAGCCCATGAAACAGTTTCTATTCTAAGACATCTCTTATACCTCATCGATCACTTTCCAAGGCAAATTGTAGAACCAGTGAAGTCAAGAATAAGCTATCGATTTATATATTGGTAAATGATATACAAAAGCTTGTCATGGGTGCTTTTGTTACCTGACAAAATTTGGGAATAGATACCTATTTGGAGTGGAGCAGAAACTGGTAGGTGACTCAAAAACTGGGGCAGTGGATCATATCTTTGAAACTGAATTTCCCTAAAGAGGAGCAAGAAATATGGAAATATATTAATTAGGTCATGAGGATCAGAGAGTGTATTTTACTGGCCTAAATAACAGTGTGCCTATATGAACTCTGAATGCAGAGTTCCAAAGAATAACAAGGGGAAATAAGAAAGCCTTCTGAAGTAATCATTGAAATGAAATAGAGGAAAATAATAGAAGCGGAAAGGATAGAGATCTCTTCAACAAAATTAGAGATAACAAGGGAACATTTCATGCAACAATGGGCACAATAAAGGACAGAAATTGCACGCACCTAACAGGAGAAGGTGATATTAAGAAAAGGTGGCAACAATACACAGAAATATACAAAAAAGAACTTGATGACCCAGATAACCACACTGGTTTGATCACTCATCTAGAGGCAGACATCCTGGAGTGTGAAGTCAAGTGGGCCATGAGAAGAATCACTATAAACAAAGCTAGTGCATGTGATGGAATTCCAGCTGAGCTATTTCAAATGCTGAATATGATGTTGTTAAAGTGCTGCATTCAATATGCCAGCAAATATGGAATCTCAGCAGTGGCCATAGGACTGGAAAAGGTCATTCTAGTCCCAAAGAAAAGCAGTGCAAAAGAATATTCATACTATCCCACAATTGCATGCATCTCACATGCTAGCAAAGTAATGGTCAAAACTCTCCAAGCTGGGCTACAATGGTACTTGAACTGAGAACTTCCAGATGTTCAGGCTCAATTTAGAAAAGGCAGAGAACCAGAGATCAAATTGCTGACATCCATCAGATCATAGAAAAAGCATGAGAATTCCAGGAAAATATCTACTTCTACTTCAATGCTAAAGCCTTTGACTGTGTGGATCACAACAAACTGTGGAAAATTCTAAAGAAATGGAAATACCAGACCACATAACCTGCATCATTAGAAATCCATATTCAGGTCAAGAAGCAACAGTGAGAACCAGATGTGGAATAATGGGGTGGTTCAGAATTGCACACGTGAAGCTGTATATTGTCACTCTGCTTATTTAACTTACATGCAGAGTACTCTATGTGAAATGCTGGGCTGGATAAAGCACAAGTTGGAATCAAGCTCTCCAGGAGAAATATCAACAATCTCAGATATGCAGATAACACCACCCTTATGGCAGAAAGCAAAGAGGAACTAAAGAACCTCTTGATGAAAATGAAAGAGAAGAGTGAAAACGCTGGCTTAAAACTCAGTATTCAGAAAACTAAGATCATGGCCCATCACTTCATGGCAAATAGATGGGAAAACAATGGAAACAGAAGGGACTATTTTCTTTGGCTCCAGAATCACTGCAGATGGTGACTGCAGCCATGAAATTAAAAGAAGCTTGCTCCTTGGAGGAAAAGCTATGACAAACCTGGACAGCATATTAAAAAGCAAAGACATTACTTTGCCTACAAAGGTCCATCTGGTCAAAGCTATGGTTTTTCCAGTAGTCATGTATGGATGTGAGAGTTGGATTTAAACAAAGCTGAGTGCTGAAGAATTGATGCTTTTGAACTGGAGTGTTGGAGAAGACTTTTGAGAGTCACTTGAACTGCAAGGAGATCCAACCAGTCAATGCTAAAGGAAACCAGTCCTGAATATTCATTGGAAGGACTGATCCTGAAGCTGAAGCTCCAATACTTTGGCCACCTTATGCAAAGAACTGACTCATTAGAAAAGACCCTGATGCTGGGAAAGACTGAAGGCAGGAGGAGAAGGGGACAACAGAGGATGAGATGGTGGGATGGCATCACCGACTTGATGGACATGAGTTTGGGCAAGCTCTGGGAGCTGGTGATGGGAAAGCGAAATCTGGCGTGCTGTGGTACTTGGGGTTGCAAAGAGTCGGACACGACTGAGCAACTGATCTGAACTGAACGATATGACAAGGGAAATAATGCAATTAAAGAAAACTTTTGGTGGTTTAAGAGTTAAAAGGGAATGCCTAGAAAAGACCTATAGAAGGCAAAAGAATGTATTAGCCAGATAATAACGTGAGGTCCTTATATGGGACCAAGGGTAGTTTATCCATTTCAATAGGAAGTAGACAGAGTATGTGGCAACAGATATAAAAACAGTACAACGCCTGGTTTAAAGTGAGAAAATTCTCTGGTGACTTCTTATTTCTCAGATGTGCTTACTCCGTGAGAAAGACTTAGAGACAAGGATTATCACATCTGAAGAGAGAGGTATGATACAAAATATTTATCTGAGAGAGTGTGAGCGGTATGATGCAAAATATTTATCTGAGATAGTGTGAGAATAAAAATAAAATGGGTTTCAAAGTAGCACTGAGGGCCCACATGAGATTTCTTAAAGACAGACCAGATGGATGTGTGTTTCTCTACAGACATTTTCTACTGTTTGAGCATAAGTAAAATGTTATTTGAGGGCTGTTTATAACTGGGGTTAACCATCTGCTGGAGAAGTGTGGTGGAAGGAGAGACAAGTTCAAAGTGTATATCCAAATGTGAGTGGAATTTTCCAATCTACACTGAGTCAGGAGGAAAATAAGAATGTGAGGTTAGAGCAGACAGGGAAAACAAAGCATAAACTTTGAATGCAATGGAATAATGTGTGGAGTGGGGACTTTACAGCAAGTGAACTCTGAAGATACAGTTACTGATGGTGACAGAAACAATAGTATTACTGTTGGATAAGATATGAAGAAGGCAAAGCCAATTGGGATTGAGGTAATTAAAACATGAGAGCTTAGAGTACTAGAAAGATTATCTACATGGATTTTGACATCTTCAAGAATGTAGACTGAGATTAGAGGGTGGAGGAAAAGCAGATATGACTTACTTCTTGAAGTAAATCTGAAAGAGAAAAGCAAATATCATATATTAAGGCATATATATGGAATGTAGGAAAAAAAAAAATGGTACTGATGAACCTGTCTGCAGGGCAGCAACAGAGACGCAGACAGAAAACAGACTTGAAGACACAGCGGGGAAAGGAGAGGGTGGGACAAATTGAGTGTCTCAGTGAAACAAATGTATTACCATATGCAAAATAGATAGCCAATGGGAGTTCGCTGTATAACACAGGGATCTCAAACCTGGTGCTCTGTGACAATCTAGAGGGGTGGGGTGGGAGGTGAGGGGGAAGTCCAAGAGGGAGGGAACATACGGCTGATTCACTTGATGTATGGCAAAACACAACACATGTTGCAAAGCAATTCAGTTCAGTTCAGTTGCTCAGCTGTGTTCGATTCTTTGGGACCCCATGAACCTCAGCCTGCCAGGCCTCCCTACCCATCACCAACTCCCAGAGTTTACCCAAACTCATGTCTATTGAGTCTGTGATGCCATCTAACAATCTCATCCTCCATCGTCTCCTTTTCATCCTGCCTTCAATCTTTCCCAACATCAAGGTCTTTTCGTAATGAGTCAGCTCTTCTCATCAGGTGGCCAAAATACTGGAGTTTCAGCTTTAACATCAGTCCTTCCAAAGAACACCCAGGACCAATTTCCTTTAGGATGAACTGGTTGGATCTCCTTGCAGTCCAAGGGACTCTCAAGAGTCTTCTCCAACAACAGTTGAAAAGCGTTAATTCTCCAGCAGTCATCTTTCTTTATAGTCCAACTCTCACATCCATACATGACCACTGGAAAACCATAACCTTGACTAGATGGACCTTTGTTAACAAAGATGACTCTGCTTTTTTAATATGATATCTAAGTTGGTCATAACTTTCTTTCATGGAGTAAGTGTCTTTTAATTTCATGGCTACAATCAAAATCTGCAGGGATTTTGGAGCCCCCCAAAATAAAGCCTAATACTGTTTCCACTGTTTCCCCATCTGTTTGCCATGAAATGATGGGACAAGATGCCATGATCTTACTTTTCTGAATGTTGAGCTTTAAGCCAACTTTTTCACTCTCGTTCACTTTCATCAAGAGGCTCTTTAGTTCTTCTTCACTTTCTGCCATAAGGGTGCTGTCATCTGCATATCTGAGGTTATTGATATTTCTACTGGCAATCTTGATTCCTGCTTGTGCTTCATCCAGCCCAGCATTTCTCATGATGTATTCTGCATAGAAGTTAAATAAGTAAGGTGACAATATGCAGCCTTTGATGTACTCCTTTTCCTATTTGGAACCAGTCTGTTGTTCCATGTCCAGTGCTAACTGTTGCTTCCTGACCTGCATACAGGATTCTCAAAAGGCAGGTCAGGTGGCCTGGTATTCCCATCTCTTTCAGAATTTTCCACAATTTATTGTGATCCACACAGTCAAAGCTTTGCATAGTCGACAAAGCAGAAATAATGTTTTTCTGGAACTCTCTTGCTTTTTTGATGATCCAGTGGATGTTGGCAATTGGATCTCTGGTTCCTCTGCCTTTCCTAAAACCAGCTTGAACATCTGGAATTTCACAGTTCACATATTGCTGAAGCCTGGCTTGGAGAATTTTGAGCATTAATTTACTAGTGTGTGAGATGAGTGCAATTGTGTGGTAGTTTGAGCATTCTTTGGCATTGCCTTTCTTTGGTATTGGAATGAAAATTGACCATTTCTAGTCCTATGGCCAGTCCTGAGTTTTCCAAATTTGCTGACATATTGAGTGCAACACTTTCACAGCATCTCTTTTAGGATTTGAAACAGCTCAACTGGAATTCCATCACCTTCACTGTTTTGTTCGTAGTGATGTTTCCTAAGGCCCACTTGACTTCACATTCCAGGATGTCTGACTCTAGGTGAGTGATCACACCATTGTGATTATCTGGGTTGTGAAGATCTTTTTTGTATAGTTCTTCTGTGTATTCTTGCCACCTCTTCTTATATCTTCTACTTCTGTTAGGTCCATACCATCTCTGTCCTTTATTGAGCCCATCTTTGCATGAAATGTTCCCTTGGTATCTCTAAGTTTCTTGAAGAGATCTCTGATCTTTCCCATTCTATTGTTTTCCTTTATTTCTGTGCACTGATCATTTAGGAAGGCTTTCTTATCTCTTCTTGCTATTCTTTGGAACTCTCCATTCAGATGCTTATGTCTTTCCTTTTCTGCTCAGCTTTTCACTTCTCTTCTTTTCACAGCAATTTGTAAGGCCTCTTCAGACAGCCATTTTGCTTTTTTGCATTTCTTTTCCATGGGGATGGTCTTGATCCCTGTCTCCTATACAATGTCACAACCCTCCGTCCATAGTTCATCAGGCACTCTGTCTATCAGATCTAGTCCCTTAAATCTATTTCTCACTTTTGCTGTATAATCATAAGCGATTTGATTTAGGTCATACCTGAATGATAAAGCAATTACCCTCCAATTAAAAATAAAGAATTTTTTTTACAAATTAAAAAATTAAAATAAGAAATGACTTTACTGTCATAGCAGAGATGACCCCTGACTTTTATGGATCAATTTAAGGTTTTGTCAGCATATGAGCCTAAAACTCCTCTGAGACTGATGCCTAAAACTCCTCTGCTTTTGTGATGTTGGCAGGTGAGATACTCAGTCACAGTTTTCTTTACTCATTTCACTTCCTGATTCCTGAAAGGTAACAAAATTTCCATATTCTTTGTTATTCTGACCTCAAATATCTACTCTGTGCTTCTTCAGTTCTTAGATATTCTTTTGTCACTTCCTATATATATATATATACACACACACCATTTTTCTAGTCTTCATTAATGGAAGGAGCAGCATTTTATGATTGCCCTTTATGCAGGTTTTTCAGCCCTGTCCCCTGAATTCTCAATGCAAAGTTTTGTAGGGAATGATCAAAGAGCACTTCTTGGCTTTCACAACTCTCATGGAACTCTGTTGACTACAACAGAAAACTGAACCTTGTTGAATGAACCTACAGGTTACATGATTATAAATTTCCACCTTACTTTTTCATCTGTCACTCTCTTATATCCCTTCTACTTCACTCCTCTGATTCCCAGAATGGGTGAGAATCTTCATTGATCTAACTACTTTCTAACACGCTAGGCTGACTTGTGGCTTCTTTCTTTAAGACATATTTTTCCCTCCCAAAATACCCCATCACTTTATTACCTCACCATTTCTATCATTCTTTAAACTCCATTCAAATGTCATCTCATCAATTAAGATTACTCCAATTTTTCTATGCTAAATTCTTTCTATACAACTAAAAATGTTATTTCTGCTTTTAAAATGACTGACTTTCATAATGATGTATTGATTTACATATCTGTCTTGTTCTCTACCTTGCAATTTTACCCAAGGAAAACTTTTTTCTGTCTTTTTGTTTGTCTTTATATTGCTCCATAGAGTTCCTAGAATATAGGAAGTCTTTACCAAAATGATTGCTGAATGTGTGAATGAGTTAAATGACCATTTAGCTTTATGGCAAATGTCTTAGATGATCAGCATGGTATATATGTTGATTTATACATAATATGTATAAAATTGAAAGACTAAATTTAATATATGTAAATTTGGAGACTTCTTAAAACTCATATTTTGTTTGCATTTTTCAACAAGCAGTATCAAATTCAATAAACAAATATATAAGCTCTCAAGCACAATGTTTTCAGGGACATGGACAATTCAGCAGCATTCTTTTAACTGGGCAGAATCATGTGGAAGTGTCATTTTTGTGACCACAAATAGTTGAATATTAGCAATTTCATGTTTCAAACTAAATATCTTTCAGTTCAGAAAAAAAAAGAGTCTTCATGTACATTTACTCTTTACCAAGCTTAAAACTCTATTTAAATTCTCTAACAGACTCTGAGTGTGCACATTTAATTTTTCAAATGTCCTTTTGATAAGGGTGATATAAATATCCTATTGCCTTTTGATCAAATTTTGCATAGTAAGGATCTTGCATTTGAACAATGCTGAAACAGCATAATACCAGTGTAATTGCATTGACATCATAACAGTTCCTTGGCAGCACTTGTGCTCTCAATAATGCAAATATAGCGCATAATTAAGGTAGAGGATACCACCATGATCAGCAGAACGCCTCCTCTGCAGCCTATACAGTGTCTCTGTATTATTGCTATGAGAGCAATGATTATATCCGGTGCCTTCTGAGGACAGCATGTGATGGACAATATGTGAAGATCATAAATGATGGAAACTGACATGTGCAGCAGCTGTGCATCTTGGTTCTTCAGATGTTCATTCGTGAAATACCTATTGCTCTTGTCGATGTGCCCATATACTTAGAATACATAGCATGGAAGAATAGAAAAATTAAAACAATATGCTGTGTTTGAAATTGCTTTAAAGTACAAGCCATTCTTAGTCTTATGAACTATTTATCAATTTATGTGCATAAAAGCAAAATATTTTATTAATGTTCTAAATGCTTTCTTTAATACCTAATTTTTAATAGCAAATTCCACCTCATATTCATTTGTTGATGACCTCTTTTCTGAGAGACATAATCTAATTTAGTTAACTTTTGTGTTTCTATTCTCTCATCTATAAACTAAGGGAGATGTACTATGTAAGTATTTGGGGTTTTTTTAAGATTTAAATGAGATATTTCAGTGTTTATTTAGCTCAGTGTCTATCATAATGCAAATACTAAGTGAATTTTATTATTATTACTGTTACTGTCAATATTAGTCAATCCTGACCTACTTTCTTATAAATATTTACAATGAAAAGATAACTATTTTTACATGGATAATAGTATTGTAGAATGGAATGTGTATATAACCTACAGCCATTTTCTCTATCACTCATCACTGAATCTTCAGTATCTAAAAGAGTTCCCGACTTACAAACCAAATGTATTTGATACATTCTTTATGTATCAATAAATTCTCTGTAGTGTGTGCAATTTTAAACAAAAGCTCAAATCACTGATTTCAAGCTTGTAATTATACCTCAATTCTCATTGTACACATGACTCATAGGTACAGGAGCTTTAAGAAATAAATAATTATATCTTTGCAAGAAAGAGAGAATGAACTAAAAAATCAGTTTGTTAACTTTTCTGGCCAGCTATTTACTAGTAATACTAATTGTCTTCAGTGCTTAAACTTTGTAGAACTTTACTGTATTTATAAACAATAGAATTAAGTGAAAAATAATAAAAAAACCTTTCCATAGCATACAGCCTAGTAGCTTATAAATAATTTGACTGTCTTGTCACATACAAGATTTCAGGTTAACATTCTTTTCCTTAGAAGAATTATTATTATTATTGAGAGTAATATATTGCAGGTATTATTATTCTATAAGTATTGGCAAATTAAAGTGGATTAGTTAGAGCATTTGCTTGAATTATGATTGAACTGAGAGGCCTACTGACTCTTTTTCAAGTGGGAAATTCTAAGTTCTTTCCTATTCTGATATTTTAATGGTTCTTTAAAATATTAATTACAAGGGTTTTATTTGCCTTCTATTTAAATCTTAGTCATTTTCATTTGATACATTTTCACTTGATATTAAAACAGTATTGTATCTTGATGGTGCTTCCACTTATGTTTATAAAATTCCTTGTTCTGAGCAAGCAATTGTTTCTGTCTTGCAGACAATAGTAGCCAACACCAGGTGAACTGAGAAACTCAAAATCACTTTCAGGTATTTTTTAAGTCTAGAAAATTGAATAGGTTTCTATTATAGCCAATTGCTTTATATAATATTCATCATTAAATACAACGATTTATTAAATCATGATTGTTAAAATCAGTCATTCTCAAAAGATAAACAATAGGTTGTGACATATATAATCATCCATGTTTTATTTTTAATAAATACATAAATAAGAATTTAATATGATAACCATACTTTTATATTCAAAAATAAGATATTGGGTTCAAGGAGATTGAAAGGTTTCTAATACTACATATTTGTAGTGGAGTAGTTATTTATAGCCAGTTCTGTCTCAATATTCCTTATATTATTTCAAAGTTTATCAAACAACATTTTTAATCCCATATTTTTTCTCTACCATCAAGGATCCATTCCTCTGGATTAAGATTTACACTTATAGGGCACTTTTATTTTTAAACAACAGTGACATAAATAGCTTACAAAACCAGAATCAATAGATATATAACTATCTTTGAGATTTATTCATCGAAATATTTTCCAAGAAGTGGCAAAATAAGCTTTAAAAAGAAGAGAATAATAGAATAAAAAGAAACATGCAGAATATATCTTCAAAAACTTTTTCTTAAGGGCTCCCCATGTGGCTCAGCAGTAAAGAATCCACCTCTAATGAAGGAGACGTAGGTTTCATCCCTGGGTCAGGAAGATCCCCTGGAGAAGGGCATGGCAACCCACTCCAGAATTCTTGTCTGAAGAAATCCATGGACTGAGGAGCCTGGCAGGCTGCAGTCCCTGGGGTCACGGGGTCGGACATGATTGAAGCAATTGAGCATGCAAGGAAAAATTGCTTGTATCTAGTATTGCCCACAACCTTTAAGATAAATCCTCAGAAAGGAGCTGCTTACTTCATATACATAACCTATATCCATTGAGTATCAAAAACATTTTCCTCCACTGCCAACTCTCAAAAAAATAATAAATAATAATGCACATTATCATTTCAAATCATATTTCACAGTGAACAGTGACAGCAGACATTCACTCTGCAGTATCTTCCTCCCCTTATTTGGAGTATTCAAAAGTTTTGGACCCAAAAGTCAGAACTAATGACTCTCCTTTTTGCTTTTATATTACAGGCATCCTAAAATTCAAAATATCAGAACAGATCTTACTCAAAGACATCCTGTGTTCCCCACAGGGTTGGCAATCATGGAAATCTATAAAGTATTACAGAAGCATAGGGGGCATTTTTCAGTCTGACTTTGATTTTCTTTCAAGGAAAGTAGATACTGGCTTGTTAAGTATCAGAAAGCAAAACTGTGACACACTGCCATCTTTGCAAAAGATCCATTTTCTTATATTAACCCATCTGTATTTCTATGGAAACAGAGCCCGAAAGTCAGGCAACAACTGAATAGACAGATTTTAAGTGTTGATTGTCCCTGGGAATGTACAAATTTTAATATATAGACAAATATTTACAGACTTTCCTCAAAAGTCAGACTGCTTTTATATCCATTTTATAGATGAAAGACTGCAAGAAAGGATATATTTGAATTTTTATCTTTTGTATATTTATAAGTTTAGGCAGGTATATTTTAATAGAATGTTTTCTAATTATGGTTTTAATATATAGTTGAATCTAAAATAGGTTTATATTTGTATTTTATATGAATATATAATCATATATTATATATATATATTATATATCCCTGGTGGCTCAGATGGTAAAGAGTCTACCTGCAGTGTGGGAGACCCAGGTTTGATCCTTGGGTAGGGAACATCCCCTGGAGAATGAAATGGCAACCCACTCCAGTATCCTTGCCTGGAAGATTCCATGAACAGAGAAGCCTGGCAGGCTACAGTCCATGGGGTCACAAAGAGTCAGACAAGATTGAGCGACATCACTTTCACTTTGCTTTCATATCATATATTATATATGATACATAATTATTATATATGATAGCATATATTTTATATGAATATATAATTTATTTTATGTGAATATATAATCATATGCATTTGTATGTTTATATTTTCCTTAAATAATTTGATCTCATAAATGAAGATATTAACTGAATCCTTGTGCATGTTATATATATATATATATATATATAATGCACATCCTTTAGACATGGAAAACAGATGCTTTGTAAATTTCTAGTTTTGTTTTCACATGGCATGGTTCTTGTAACCTTTAAATGATTTTATATTGAAAAATATATGGCAAATACCAAAAAGCAGCCCCTGACCACAGTCAGTTGATCTTTCCTGACTTAAATACCTAGATGATAGTGTACTCCTGTTGACCATAAACAATGTTACAAAAAACCAAAAGCATGTGAGATCATTCTGTGGATATGATGGAGTGAAAACAGAAAAACAGGTCACTCCATAATAATGACTGAGCACAAGGAAAGACTGAAACACCGTACAAACCATACAGATGATCTAAGAGCCACTTCACTCCAACCCTGCTAATATAACCGCTTCTTCTTTACCGTTGAAAGCACAGCCTCAATTGATCTCTTCTGACTTTTAGATAAAAAGTATTATGCTACTGTAGATGTGTTTCTGGTGGTCTTTGACCAGAGAGAATTGACAAAGAAAATTGTTAAAAGGTGTGTACATTTGTTGTATGACATTAACTGTGACATAGCACTGTGCATTTTCAGAAGAGGAATGTA
Source organism: Ovis aries (assembly GCF_016772045.2). Taxonomy (NCBI): domain Eukaryota; kingdom Metazoa; phylum Chordata; class Mammalia; order Artiodactyla; family Bovidae; genus Ovis; species Ovis aries. Next base: position 63,013,799 of record NC_056062.1, on the reverse strand, counting down.
AAGCAAAGAAATATATGGAACATCTGTTTTCTACCAAATTTCTTCTTTGGCAATTTCTATGTTGACTTTTTTTAACCACTCTGAAATTTTGCAATTTAAAAAGCTGGAAGCTGGTTCAGCACAGTTCACTTCAGTTCAGTCACTCAGTTGGGTCCAGCTCTTTGCAACCCTAAGGACAGCAGCATGCCAAGCATCCCTGTCCATCACCAACTCCCGGAGCTTACTCAAACTCATGTCCACTGAGTTGGTGATGCCATCCAACCATCTCATCCTTTGTTGTCCCCTTTTCCTCCCACCTTCAATCTTTCCCAGCATCAGGGTCTTTTCCAAAGAAGTCAGTTCTTCACATCACGTGGCCAAAGTATTAGAGTTTCAGCTTTAGCATCAGTCTCTCCAAATAATATTATTCTGGACTGATTTCCTTTAGGATGGACTGGCTGGATCTCCTTGCAGTCCAAGGGATTCTCAAGAGTCTTCTCCAACACCGCAGTTCAAAACCATCAATTCTTCAGCGCTCAGCTTTCTTTATAGTCCAACTCTCACATCCATACATGACTCCTGGAAAAACCATAGCTTTGGCTAGACAGACTTTTATTGGCAAAATAATCTCTCTGCTTTTAAATACGTTGTCTAGGTTTTTCATAACTTTTCTTCCAAGGAACAAATGTCTTTTAATTTCATGGCTGCAGTCACAAACTGCAGTGATTTTGGAGCCCAAAAAAGTAAAGTCAGCCACTGTTTCCACTGTTTTCCCGTCTGTTTGCTGTGAATTGATGGGACCAGATGCCATGATCTTAGTTTTCTGAATGCTGAGTTTTAAGCCAACTTTTTCACTCTCTTCTTTCACTTTCATCAAGAGGCTGTTTAGTTCTTCTTCACTTACTGACATAAGGGTGGTGTCATCTGCATATCTAGGTTATCAATATTTCTCCTGGAAATCTTGATTCCAGCTTGTGTTTCATCCAGCCCAGCATTTCTCATGATGTACTCTGCATATAAGTTAAATAAGGAGGGTGAAAATATACAGCCTTAAAGTACTCCTTTCCTGATTTGGAGCCAGTCTATTGTTCCATGTCCAGTTCTAACTGTTGCTTCTTGACCTGCATACAGATTTCTCAAGAGGCAGGTCAGGTGGTCTGCTATTCTAATCTCTTTAAGAATTCTGAAAAATTCTGTAGACAGAGGAGCCTGGTGGACTACAGTTAATAGTGTCACAAAGAGTCAGACATGATTGGGTGACTGAACACACACACACAGACACACACACACAGACACACACACACACAACAGGTTTGTTACTATGGTGCTAGAAATTTGAGGAAGATACCATTTGTTGGCAACCTAATCCTTGTGAAGTGAGATCATCAGCTGCGAGTAAAGAAGTAAAGTGCACAAAGTATAAAAACAGAAGGAAAAAACAATAATTAGTTAAGAAAGTGAGTCATTATAAATGTAAAAAATAGGGAGTAATGACTCAGTTTGATGTTTGTTATGCTTTTACAATGAACACAGTGTTTGTAATTAATTCATACAAACCTAAAAGAGAAAATTACTGTTTAAATATATAAATATGTGGGCAATAGGGCTATCCTGACAATTTATATACAATAAAGTATGAATGATTAATAAGCACAGTGTTCAGTTTGAATAATTAGTACAGAAATGCAAATTAAAATAATAATGGAGTATATTAATCACAATATTCTAAATGTGTATGTATCACTTCCCCTTTCTCCCTCTCTTCCTTTATTCACCTCAGTGTACTTTAATGAGACAGAATTTTTCAGAAATTATTTGTAGAGTGTCAGTTCAGTTAAGTTTAGTTGCTCAGTCATTGTCTGACTCTTTGCGACCCCATGAATTACAGCACGCCAGGCCTCCCTGTCCATCACCAACTCCCGGAGTTCACCCAGACTCATGTCCATCGAGTCAGTGATGCCATCCAGCCATCTCATCCTCTGTCGTCCCCTTCTCCTCCTGCCCCCAATCCCTCGCAGCATCAGAGTCTTTTCCAATGAGTCAACTCGTCGCATGAGGTGGCCAAAGTACTGGAGTTTCAGCGTTAGCATCATTCCTTCCAAAGACATCCCAGGGCTGATCTCCTTCAGAATGGACAGGTTGGATCTCCTTGCAGTCCAAGGGACTCTCAATTGATGTAATTCCAAGAAGCATTTGATTACTTCTTAGAATCTGATCAAAGTATATAACAAATTCAAAGGTTCATTTTAAAATTATTAATGGTAGAATACCATTGAAAATTCTATAACATAAACTTAAGGAAATGAGTAAATACATAGAGAGTATTTAAATAATGTTAACAAATATGAAAATTAAGTTCATACATGAAAAAATCATTAAATTATTTGAGGAACTGGAAATGATCTTATAAATTCAATAAAAATAATTAAAAGCCAAAGGAAAAGTTACTAGCTACAAATAAAACAAGAAAGAATCATAATATCATACCATAAACTTTGAAAGGAAGTAGCCAGGAAAATACCAAAGGTTTCTACTTTAGTTGGAGATCTTACCACACTTCTCCCCAACGATTCCCAGAAATGATATTTGTATAGAAGAAATATCTTACATTTTCTTACTCATAGCTCTGTAAAAAGAGCAGTCTTGTAGTTTCCTTAAAATACTAACTAGCCGTGTGAAAGATTCAAACACTACACAGTGAATACTCCTAAATTCTCTTACCTCTTTCACTCCAAAATATTATCACCTCATCATAATTATCAATATGAATTTCCCAACATTGTTCTACACATTCATAGAATGCATTGTTCTATATATATTTTGGACATGACTTTCAGAATATTTCAGTTCTGAAACTCTTTATATTTTGCAATTTTGTAAAGATGTGAGCATTTTCATTCTACTATACCACTTTTAGCATTCCAATTATACTTTGAAAAGCCAAATTATTTATATGATCCCAGTCTTAGAGTCATGGTACTTGTAAGTACTTACAAATTACCAAATTAAATTTACATGAATTAAGGCATAGAATATGAATCTGTCTCTCTAATTTAAAAACTGTGAATTGCTTCCCACTGCCCTTGGAATAAAATTCAAGCATTTTCCTCTGTCCTGTGATACCCTACATGAGCTGCTCTGATTATTTTTCAGGGTATTTTGTCTTTTATATTCTTATTCAGAGCAATCTAACCAAAGGGACTTCCGTGACTTTATTCAACTTCCCAAACTTCTTTCCACCCCAGAGTAGGTGCCATGCCTTCTGCTTAGAGTCCTTTTCCTTTATCATCATCTGATGCTGCTGCTGCTGCTAAGTCGCTTCAGTCGTGTCCGACTCTGTGCGACCCCATAGATGGTAGCCCACCAGGCTCCCCCGTCCCTGGGATTCTCCAGGCAAGAACACTGGAGTGGTTTGCCATGTCCTTCTCCAATGCATGAAAGTGAAAAGTGAAAGTGAAGTCTTTCAGTCATATCTGACTTAGTGACCTCATGGACTGCAGCCTACCAGGCTCCCCCATCCATGGGATTTTCCAGGCAACTTTATCACCTAATGTCTGTTTATTCCTTCACATATCAGTGACAATAGCAATTCCTTACAGAAATGATCCCTACAGATACACCTCTCTATTTCTATCATAGAATGTCAGTTTTTCCCTTTGTGCTATGCACCACGCTGAAATTACAACTGCATCGTACTTGTCTCCTCCTATACATCATAAGCTCCAAGAAGCCAGGGATACTGATTCAACTATATAAGGTTCTATATCCATTGTTTTGGGGCTTCTACCATGGCTCAGCAGTAAATAATCTGCCTTCCAATGCAGGAAATGTGGGTTTGATCCCTGGCTGGAGAAGATCCCCTGAAGAAGGAAATGCCAACCCACTCCAGTATTCTTGCTTGGGAAATCTCAAGGACATGAGCCTGGTGGTCTACAGTTCATGGGGTCACAAAAGACATAAGACTTACTGACTAAACAACAACATTGCAAGGATTTGGCCACATGGTATAAACTCAACAAATAGTTCAATTGATTAAGTATATAAATAAACCCCATTCTCAAATTGTATTTTTAAAGTAGAAATTAAATACGAACATCAAACAAATACAAATGGAGACATAGCTTAGAGATTTAACCAGAAATATCATTATGATAATGACAGTAATATGAAAGGGTAGCTTTTTAAGGTGCATGAATAATATTTCCTCTTTAAGACTGTTGTACAACACCTGTCTTTTTTTTTATGTTTCGTGTAGAATGGACAATATTTCTACTTTTACAATGTGACCAGTTGAATATCTATAATTTCACTGTCATTGTTAAATTTACTAAAATAAATTTGATGTTTTATGTATCAATATTGGTCTAGAAATCGGACTCAACCTCTATTTTAATACTTTTATTGGCCTGGATAACAGCTGAATAACCTGAATAACAGTATGGCTATGCATGAACTTTATGACCCTGTATACAAGAGAAATACCTTCTTAAAACTAGCTTCCATAAATTATTCTCCCTAAGTAAAAATCTGTGAAATGCAAGATTGTATAACAATAGTTTTCTCCTCAAATATTAATCTTTTGATATTAGCTATGTAGGAACAATAGTTGTGAGTGTAAACTATATGTATGTATGTGTTTAAGAGTTTGCCTAGGCATATGGCCTTTATAGGTCTTCCCAGGTGGCTTAATGGTAAAGCATCTGCCTGCCAATACAGGAGACACAGCTTCAGTCACAGGGTGGGGAAGATCCCCTGGAGAAGGAAGTGGCAATTCACTCCAGTATCCTTGCCTGGGAAGTCTTGTGGACAAAGGAGCCTTGTGGGCTAGAATCCATGGGGTCTCAAGAGTTGGATACAACTTAGTGACTAAGCAATAATAATGTGTCCTTTATAATAAAAATAATTTATTTTATCAGTCTATCATCAAAATAACTTAAGTACCCTATAAGCATGCTCTTTTGTTTGAAGTTTCAACACAGTGTCTTTACCATCCACTTGTCTTGATATCACTTCTGCTTCAGGAAATTAAAATTGCTTGGATTTGATCCTAACAGATTAAGCTAACAGTCTCAGCTTTAACTTTTCCTGTCACACAGCTTTGCCTTCTGCAGTGGCAAAGCTTGTGATTTGAATAACATAGCCACTAAGTATTTTAATCATCTTGTAAAATTGAAATTGGTGAAAATTAAACCATATCTGTGGCTTTTTCAACACTAATAAAAAACACATGGAAGCAAAGGCACAAATGTATATTCTTCTGTACACCATGTGCCTTTCATTAGGCAATTTTAACTCTAATTGGTTGTGTATGGACCCTATTATCTAATTATAATCTGATTAAAAAATAAAAACCGTTGCATAGGATATCTCCAGTCTTAATCATGGACGTTAATATACTATTCTTTGAAATTCAATCTGACAGCCTTGTCAAATTCAGAAATTGGCTTGCCAGAGACCTCCAAGGTCATGATCCTTCAAAGCACTGTTTGTCAAATTGCCCTGACACACCTCCTACTGGAAAAACTACTCTTTGATTATTAATGTGCAGTGCAAAAGTGACATAGCCTTGCATACTGATCTTATAGATCAAGAAAAAAAATTGACAATATGAGCAGAGAAAACTACCTTGAGTTAAACCTCATATATGTGATGAATACAAAAAAGACTATGATTTGACTTGTGAATATAACTGAAAACAGAATTCTGAGTTTCTAAAAAGAATCATAAAAGCTAAAAGATTTTAATAGTATATAATAATATTAGTATCAACATGAAACATATTAAATATCTGTATACAGATTCTTCACAACTGAAAATAATAATCAATATTATTGATTTACAACAGATTAAATTATATAAACTGCTATGCAGTTTTTAAATAAATAATTATACTCCTCACTGCTACATTATAATTTAACACAAATGCATTTGTTTAGTATGTATTATACATGATAATTATTTTCAGTACCATAAAGAGTATAAAGCACAAACCCATAGAAGATGTGCTATGCAAACATTGCCTAAAATTATTACATATAATTAAGGGCTATTATTTTCATAAAAGAAATTTTATATTTTCTAAATTATCAAATTATTTTTGATAAACTGCTCATGAAATTAAAATGTGTGTTATGTAGTTATCACCCACAATAATTCATGTATGTGTTTATGTATGTATGTATGAAAATACTAATGCATGCATGCATGCTAAGTTGCTTCAGTCGTGTCCAACTCTGTGAGACCCTATGGATAGCAACCCACCAGGCTCCTCTGTCCTCAGGATTCTCCAGGCAAGAATACTGGAGTGGGTTGCAATTTCCTTCTCTGAAGATACTAATAAAATCAACTAATTTGGAAGAGCAGAAGAATAATCACATGTAGATCATAATTATACATCAGAACTTCTGAGGATAGAGATATTCCCAAAAATCCTAGAAAAATAATGAAAATTATCCAGCATCTGATTTCTCATCAGTAAAACTGTACTGCAGAAGACATTGGAAAAAACTTAGACATTTCTAAGTTATGAAAGCAGATAATCTTGATGCATCAATTTTATACCTTTAAATCTATTTTCAAAGAGCTATGTGAAATAAAATGTACTTTCCTGAATGCAAGAAAAAAAAGCATGGTTTCTTTTCCACACATCATTTCTTAGGAAATTTTCTCTAGCAAAAGACAGTGAATCTCATAAGGGAGGACACTGTGAAATGAGATATTTCATAAGGTAAATGTTGTAACTCAGATTGCCATTAAAGTAAGTTAATCAATTAATCATACTATTTTTATATCAGACCCATAAATCAATCAGCTTGAAGAGAGAAGGCTCCAAAGAAACAGCTTGAAGAGAATAGGCTCGAGAGAAATATCTCCAAAGCAAAGTGCTATATTTTCAGAAAGAAGTGAGAAGAGAAAAGAGGCGGGAGATATATAATTTAATAATTAGATTGAGTAGTAAATAAATGTTTTCAGAATATATCTGAATAGATTAGATGAGGAATAGAGCTGAATAAAGTTTCTCTGAGTCTTTTTTCCCTGCATTTTTGCTTCTGCCTATAATATTACTCCCCAGTTTGTGATTTTTATTTTTCATCAATGGCTAAGTCCTTTTTGAGCCATCTCTTTTCCAAGTTATCACAATTTGGCTATATGAAAAAGAATATGATTCTTTGTCCTTTTCATGTAACATCAATACTATTTTATATATAAATTAATAAGTACTCAATATGCATTTGTTGTGTTAATGAATTTATCAGACCATGAGAACCTGGAATAATGTTTAACACTGGAAATTAAAATTAGAATGATTTGTCAACAGTGAACTGAAGGGAAGAATGAGCAAAAAAGATGCTTTTTAAACTAATCTGATATATGGAGTAGTGTGAAGAAACAGGAAGAAACAAAGTTAACTTTTTTGGTACAAAGATTTGAAAAAATTTGATGTTTTGGATAATGGAAGTGCAGAGGTTTACAGTTGGAAGAGCTTGTTTGGATGTTTGGAGATAAGAAATTATGAATTTATTGTATGATATATACTTAATGGAGAGACCAACAGTATATTCACATTGAGATATCGATGTCATATTTTAGTAGCATGATTGTTTTGTCTGATTTTTATAAATAATGGAGATTTTGTAGATTTTCCTTTTTGTGTGTTTTCATAGCACTGTGAGACTGAAATACGACTGCCTAGGCATTTAACACAAAGTATCGATTTTGTTCTAGTAGATCCTAAATTTCTTGGTAGCAAGAGACTATTTTATTATTTTATTTATGAGATGCTTTTTAAATTTATTTTAAAATAAAATAATAAATAATTCCTCATTTATTTATATATGTCCTAACACACAGACTTCTATAGATGTGTGTTAATCTGAAAAAATAGGTCCAGAAGAAATAAGTTTTTAGTCTGGGAATTCTTTTAAAAATAGAATTTAAATCAAGTGATAGGTATCCAAAAGTCCTCAATCATAGGCAAAGCTGATATTAACAAAATGTAAGAAAGTATTGACAATGTAGAATATTTAATAATAAATTAGGATATGTAAGGCAAATGAATTTGAAATAGAATAGGTATTAAAATATTTTACTGAATAGTTATTTTAAAAATTTGATGAGAATATTTTCCCCTTAAATAACTCTAGAAAATATAAAAATCATTTATTATGTTTGTCCTTAATAAAATATTATTATAACTCTCCCTCTGTTTTAAAATTATAGAGAGGGCAAATATCATAACTTGATGCTTTCTTGAGTAGATTTTTTTGAAAAATATATGATAGCAAAATAAAATCTTATTTTATCTTATATTGGATTCTTTCCTAAAATGAATATAAGTCATGCAGTAATATCCTAGAGTTTCTTTTTTCTTCCTTAATATTCAAAATAAATCCTATTGGAATTTTTATGGTGATTTCATTTTCCCTCATTTTCTTACATTTATTGTTTCAGTCAAAGAGTTCATTAGGGATTTTTTGTAAGATGTATGAAAAACGTAAATGAACTTTTGGGCCAACCCAATATTTACAGTATTAACTCTGTCAGAACCTCATTCTTCTGGCTTTCTGTGAGATTGGAAAAATTCTCTCAAGTCACTTTCACACACTTAATGATGGCAAGCATTATTATGATTTTTATTTTAATCATTGTGTTTTTATGTACGATATTCCAAATGCTGGACCTTCAGAAATAGACCTATGAAGAATTGGCAGGTTGAAGCTAGAGATTGATATAGGTTACAAAGGAGAGAGAGACTGGAGTGGGACTAGTTATATAAGTAGATAGTTTCTCTCACGAACATTATGCTGTTCATGTTTCTTTCATAAGAAATTGATGAATGAACATGCAGATCTAAATATTTTTTCCTGGAAATATACCAATGTATTGATAGTACCTCCTCCTTTGTAACTGCTGTAATTATTCAGAATGTTTCCAGCATAATCTATTTTGCATCACAAAGCGAATACCTGTGATATACACTTAATATATGCAGACGTAGAAGAGCAAGGCTCTACCCTCAAAGAACTTTCAGCCATCTTTTCATTCCACTCTGCTTTACCACTGTGCATTCTCTCCCATAGTCCCCAGAATCTAGCAAGGTTGCTAGCATTCATAAAAGGCTAATTCCCTACAGTACTTTATAAACACCACATAAAACTACACTTTGTTCATGAACCTTTATTCAACAACTTAAAAGTTAATTTGTTCTTAATTGCTTATTCATTTCATATTATCTCTAGCAAAAGAAATAAAACAGCAGTGTGCAGGCAAAAATGAGCAAAGTATGGGATAAATATATTTATTAGGGACATGAAAGAAGACTTTTATATATTCAAAATATTGCATGATTTATAGTATTTTTAGTTCAATTAATTTTAAAGATGATTTTAAGAATTAAGGGGGAAAATCTGAAGTTTTGCTGTAATGCTTATGTGGTTTTGTGTTACATATATTTTGAACTGTTTGTAGTAAGTGCAGAGGTGCAGTGTAACATTTATTATAAGCCACTGCTTAAAATAGCTCCTTATTAATCAAGGGGTTTGATATGAAGGTTTAGTATTCTAGACCATCATTAAAAGAAGGGAGAAAATATAGAAAGTCAAATCAAAGTCCTAAACTGAATACTTTATGAAAGAGAACAGAAGCTTATAAAGTGAATCACCAGCTAAAATACGTATGATTGCTTGTGGGTATATTTCATTGTTCAACTGTAATCAATATGACAATCCAAGTCAGATACTATAATAGCAGTAACTTTTAAAAGTCTTTGAACATCTATTGCTCATCTCTCTTGCATGTCATTTGATTCAGGGTGCTTCAAATTTTAATCTGAGTAGAATGCAGTCATTGTGTTAGAAATTATTAGCAGAGGCAATTGAAAGAACTCCTCAGTTTTTTTTTTTACTTGATGTTCCTGTGGTATTTTATGTCTTGTAATAAGACCAGAGATAAATACACTTAGCAAAGGAAATACCATTAAAAACATATATATTTTATTCTGAAATATGGTTATTTTCTGTTTGTAAAATATACCTTTGTAGGAAAACACACACACTCATTACAATTCCATAGATAAAAGAGAGCAGAGTTCCTAATCTTCCAGAACAATAAGGAGGAAGTAGATATGAGGCAAGTGTTGTTGGAATCAAAACTAAAATTTTGTTTGTTTTTATCTTATTTTGGAATCTATTTTTGGAATCAAAGCCAAAATTACAAAGATATACATATCAACTTTCTAATCTGTTTCTGGGGATTTATTATATAACTCCTTATTTCTAAGCTATTCATAATGGAAATTGTATTGTGAACTGTAATAATTTGGAAATGCTCCACCTTTCTTAAAATTTTTACAAAAGACAACAATGACATAAAGATGACTGTCAAAGTCAAATTGGAGAACGTCATATTTTTAAAGGACTTGTCATAAATCCTAGAGACTTACAAGCATTCCTATTATTTTAGGAAATCAGATTAGCCAGGGACAAGACCTATTTTTTCCTTATTCACCATATTTACCTTTTTTATTTTTATCATCTCTGCTTTCTGCAGGCCACCAGGGAAATTAGAAAAACTAAAAAAAATTAGGGGATTGGGTGGGAGTTGGAGACCCCAGGACAGTGAAAATTAACAAAATCAAGGCTACTGTAATATCTATCTTATCATCCCCAAAGGGAATATATATATATATGAATATATATATATATGAATATATATATATTGGAATATTGGAATATATATATATAGGAAGTGTATATTTGATATGAGCGCTATTATAAATACTTAGTCAAAATGAGAAAGTAAGCATTTTGTCTTTTGCTTTCACAATCTCTTCTATATCTCTAATCCAGTGCCCCTTTCCCCCAAAATATAAATAAATAAAACTACAGAAACCTCTACAGGTTATCTTGGAACAATTTTATAGTGATACACAGGGTTTCCCTGGTGGCTCAGGTGGTAACGAATCTGCCTGCAGTGCAGGAGATCTGGGTTGGAAAGATCCCCTGAAGAGGGGAATGGCTACCAAATCAAGTATGCTTGCCTAAAGAATTCCATGGACAGAGGGGCCAGGTGGACTACAGTCCATAGGGTTCCAAAGAGTTTGACAGGAATGAGCAACTAACACTTTTCATAGTGATAACCAATATATTAATTTATTCACTATTTTAAAAGCATAGTTTTAATGGGAGGACCTAATTTGTTTTCTGCTTTATTGGGGGGCTTTTCTTGTGGCTCAGCTGGTAAAGAATCTGCCTGCAATGTGGGAGACCTGCATTCGATCCCTGGGTTGGCAGGATCTCCTGGAAAAGGGAAAGGCTACCCACTCCAATATTCTCGCCTAGAGAATTCCATGGGCTCTATAGTCCATGGGGTCAGAAATAAGGCCATACCCATTTGAATGCAGAGTTCCAAAAGAATAGCAAGGAGAGATAAGAAAGTTTTCCTCAGTGATCTGTGCAAAGAAATAGAGGAAAACATTGGGGTGAACATTCATCTACAGCCAGAAATCCTGGAATGCAAAGTCAAATGGGCCTTAGGAGGCATCACTATGAACAAAGCTAGTGGGGGTGATGGAATTTCAGTTGAGCTATTTCAAATTCTAAAAGATGATGCTGTGAAAGTACTGTACTCAATATGCCAGCAAATTTGGAAAATCAGCAGTGGTCACAAACTGGAAGGGTCAGGTTTCATTCCAATCCTAAAGAAAGGCAATGCCAAACATTGTTCAAACTCCTGCACAATTGCTCTCATCTTACACACTAGCAAAATAATGCTCAAAATTCTCCAAGCCAGGCTTCAACTGTACATGAACTGTAAACTTACAGAGGTTCAAGCTGGATTTAGAAAAGGCAGAGGAACCAGAGATCAAATCTCTAACACCCACTGGATCATCGAAAAAGCAAGAGTTTCAGAAAAACATCTACTTCTGCTTTATTGACTATGCCAAAGCCTTTGATTGTGTGGATCACAACCAACTGTGGAAAATGCTTAAAGAGATGGGAATGTCAGACCACCTGACCTGACTCTTGAGAAAGCTGTATGGAGGTCCAGAAGCAACATTTAGAACTGGACATGGAACAACAGACTGGTTCCAAATCAGGAAAACAGTGCATCAAGACAGTATATTGTCACCCTGCTTTTTTGCAAAATACATCATGTGAAATGCTGGGCTGAATGAAGCACAAGCTGAAATCAAGATCACTGGGAGAAATATCAATGATATCAGATACACAGATGATACCACCCTTATGGCAGAAAGCAAAAAACTAAAGAGCCTCTTGATGAAAATGAAAGAGGAGAGTGAAATTGGGGGCTTAAAACTCAACATTCAGAAAACAAAGATCATGACATCTGGTCCCATCACTTCATGGCAATTAGACAGGGAAACAGTGGAAACAGTGTCTGACTTTATCTTTTGGGGCTCCAAAATCACTGCAGATGGTGACCTCGGCCATGAAATTAAGACTCTTGCTCCTTGGAATAAAAGCTATCACGAACTTAGACAGCATATTAAAATCAAAGAGATTACTTTGCCAACAAAGGTCCATCTAGTCAAAGCTATGGTTTTTCCAAGGAGTCATGTATGGATGTGAGAGTTGGACTTTAAAGAAAGCTGAGTGCCGAGGAATTAATGTTTTTGAACTGTGGTGTTGAAGACTCTTGAGAGTCACTTGGACTACAAGGAGATCCAACCAGTCCATCCTAGAGGAAATCAGTCTGAATATTCATTAGAAGGACTGATGCTGAAGCTGAAATTCCAATACTTTGGCCACATTATGCAAAGAACTAACTCATTGGAAAAGACCCTGATTTTAGGAATGATTGAAGGTGGGAGGAGAGGATCAGATGGTTGGATGACATCACCAACTCAATGGACATGAGTTTGAGTAAATTCCGGGAGTTGGTGATGGACAGGGAAGCCTGGTATGTTGCATTCCTTGGGGTCACAAAGAGTCAGAAATGACTGAACCACTGAACTGAACTGAACTGAATTTGTTTTAGATTTTATAAATTTTCATAGAAATATAAATATAAGGCCATGATTGGCAATGACAAGCTTAGTAGGATTAGGAGATAAATGTGAATGAATATTATCTAGAAGATGATTAAAAGGAGAATAGGATGATCTTTTTAATGAATTAAATATAAAATGAATAAAGTTCAAAAGCCGGAAAATTAGCAGGTTTTAATAGTCATGAACATTGAAAGATACTGTTCAAGACATTTACTTTGCATATACTTTTGTATAGGATGAGACAATTTAATATTTTAAAATATATATATTGCCTTTAAAGAACTAAAATATAATAGCTAAGAAATTTATCAATGATGTTTAAGTGCATGCCCAGGGTTTAGACAGTCTCAGATTGGGTTCCTTAGAAAGCAATACTGAGATCTATATAAAAAGGAAGTATGTCGGAGAACTTCTCTGCAAAGGGAAAAGTTGGCATATTAGTTAGTGTTTTCCAAATCAGAGATTTCAATAGTTTAGTTCAAATCAAAGTCAAGAATTTTCAGAAAAGAAAAACATTAGCTGCTTTCTGTTTTTAAAGGAAGATTTAAACCACTGTGTATAAAGTAGACTATGACTGTGGGACCAAAATGAACTGAAATAGAATAGCTGGGAAACTATTGCCATAGTCAGAGTAAGAGACGATGTGGTTTTACACTTGGTCACAGAAGAGTCTAAAGATACATTCCAGATGTATTTGAAGGTAGAGCCACCAATAGTTATTGGTGGATTGATGGAGTGATGAGTAAGAGAGAGGGGTTAAGAAAAACCAGTTTTAAGTCCTAAGCAATCAATACAGTTGATATTAACCAAACAGAAAATCACTTGGTCAAGAGTGTGTTATGAAGGAGGAATAGAATTTGCATGTAGGAAGGACTGAAATAAAGTGTTGTATTTAGCACAGTTTTTTTATGTCTTTATTGAATTTGTTACAATATTGCTTTTGTTTTATGTCTTGGTTTTTTGGCTGCAAGGCATGTGGGATCCTAGCTCCCTGACCAGGAATTGAACCAGCAGCCCATGTATTAGAGGGCAGAATCTTAACCACTGGACTGCCAGAGAAGTCCCTGTTGAGCACGGTTTAAGTTTGAAATCGTTATTAGATATCCATATAGAGATCTTGAGTCAGTAATTGCATAGATTAGTCTGAATTTCATAGATGTCACAACTGCAGTTTGTTTTCAGTTATTTCTTACACTGTTCTTTCTTACTGGACCATTAAAAAAATTTTTTTTCCAGATAGTAAACAGCAGAAGTCTATTTGTCAACGTATGAATGAGTTGTAATATATAATATAAAAATACCATATGAAAAATATATGCATGCTTTAAATACAAGAATAAAACAAAAATTATATAAAATATTCCCCTTTGAGGACAAGATACATGTATAGAGTATTGATATTATGTCCAAAGTGTTCCATGAGCCTGTCCCAGTGTTACCCTTCCCTCTTTTCTGAAGAATAACCACAGCCCCAAGTTTATATTAATTATAACCATTTTTTCTACATAGTTTTAAAATTACATATATATGTTGATTAGTAAGGTTTCAAATAGGGAAGGAAAACCACTATGGATATTACGGAAAATGAATTTTATTATAAAAATTGGACCTTATGCAATCATGAGAGGAAGTAAAGAACTCCAAAAAGGATCAGAAAAAAAATCATTTACCATGTTTGGTTTTACTAACATATCAGAGTCTGCAGGAAGCAAGGCATGTCCAATAGCTAAGTTCAGTCACAAAGAGGGCTGGTACAATAGTCAAAGGAAAGCTATTGGCTCTTGGGGCTTTGCTTCTGTGAGTTTGCAGCCAGGTGTCTGCAGTGGACCTGGAATGCTATTGTTCAGTAGGACTGACCCTCCATAAAGAGCGCCCTGCCAGGACCTTTGCTTTTATCCCTCACTGGCCTAACCCAGGGTGTCCTTCAGAAATAATGACTCCTGATGTATTTTTAAATCTCATGAAAAGTTCCACTGTAGCTCAACTTAACCAGGAACCACACAAGAGAAAGATATCTGGAAAAAGTGATTTCATGTTAGTTAATCTTTTCTCATTTTGAACTTTAAATAAATGGAGTCATACCAAATTAAATCTGTGAATCCATTCTTTTGTACAAACTTGTTATTGGAGATTCATTTACATTTTCACTGGGCATTCCATTGGTCATTCTGAACAGTGATACTATAAACATATACTATTTTCCTAGTGGGCATGTACAAAAAAATTATAGAGAAGTTGATGTATCAGGTAGATACACCTTGAGCTCCACCAGGAAATAGTGAAGAGATATCTCACTGTGATATAACTTGTCATTTTTTAAAGTCTCCTAAAAGTTGAAAAACATCACATGTGTTTAAAGATCATCAGTGCCCCCTCTTCCCTTAAATTTCTATTTATATATTTGTATATTAATTATATTTCCTGCTTTTCACATTAACATTTTCTTATATATTTTGAATGAAAAATTTACCTTTCATATATATGTATGTATTTTCACTTTTATGGTCTTAGACTTAATGTAGTAAAATATATGATCTGCAATTTTTGTGTCTAGTATGAGAAATAAGTTTTTGATCTCAGGTTAAGTTTAGTTTTCTAAATTGTCATCTGGAGTTTTTAACAGTTTTGCTTTCATTTGTGTTTCTCTTTGTGTCATTTTCTTGGAACATGGCAACTCCACCTAAAGATTAACTTTTTTTGCCTTAAATATTTACAATTGTAATTTATATTAACTGTAGTTTATGTACCTTTTCATTACCAACATTGATTGTGTTTTCTGTTTTTTTTCCTTGAAAAAATTTACTATATGTCCATTGTTTCCAGTGTTTTGTTGTTGTTGTTGTTGTTGTTGTTGTTGTTTTTTGATGAACCAATTATTGGTATTTCCAGATCTCTCTGTGGCTTTTGTGTCTAGTTCATTCATACATTTCTAACTTTCCTTTTACTTCTTGGGTTATTTTTCTGTTCCTTCTGTTATGGTCTGAGTTGGGTGTTTGTTCATTAATATATAGCTGCTTGTGTTTCTTAGACATTTCATGTTCTTTATTCATGTTTTCACAAAAGTTTTAGAAATTACCTTATAAAAATGTAAGTTCTTTTTATGTCCTACCTAATTAAAATATAGTTTTAGAAAGGAAGGCAAATTATGATCAGTTGTGAATAATATGGTGGTCTCTCACATAACCCACACACTGAAAATATTCACTCTTAAGAAGTCAATAAGGTAGCCAAGTACAGAAGCAATATTTAAACATCAGTAGCTTCCATGAGGAGAAGGCAATGGCAACCCACTCCAGTACTCTTGCCTGGAGAATCGCAGGGACGGGGGGCCTGGTGGGCTGCCATCCATGGGGTCGCACAGAGTCGGACACGACTGAGCGACTTCACTTTCACTTTTCACTTTCATGCATTGGAGAAGGCAATGGCAACCCACTCCAGTGTTCTTGCCTGGAGAATCCCAGGGACGGGGGCGCCTGGTGGGCTGCCGTCTATGGGGTCGCACAGAGTCGGACACGACTGAAGCGACTCAGCAGCAGCAGCAGCAGCAGCAGCAGCAGCAGCTTCCATGAACTTACAAATGTCCCAGCTGGATTTAGAAAAGGCAGAGGAACCACTGATCAAATTGCCAACATTTGCTGGATCATAGAGAAACCAAGGGAATTCCAGAAAAAACATCTACCTTTGTTTCACTGACTATGCTAGTGCCTTTGACTGTGTGAATCATAACAAACTGTGGAAAGCTCTTAAACAGATGAGAATACCAGACCATCTTGCCTATCTCCTGAGAAACCTTCTTGTGGGTCAAAAAGTAACAGTTAGAACCCTGTATGGAACAACTGATTGGTTCAGGATAGAGAACAGAGTACGACAGGGCAGCCCTGTTTATTTAACCTATATCCTGAACACATCACGAAAAATATGCCAGTTTGGATGACTTACAAGCTGGAATCAAGATAGTTGGGAGAAACACCAACAACCTCAGATATGTGGATGATACCACTCTAATGGCAGAAAGCAAAGAGAAACTAAAGAGCTTCTTGATGAAGGTGAAGGAGGAGAGTGAAAGAGCCAGCTTAAGACTAAACATTAAAAAAAAAAAAAAAAAAAAAACCTCTAAAATCATGGCATCTGGCCCTGTTACTTTATGGCAAACAGAAGAGGGAAATGTAGTAGTGATAGATTTCCTCTTCTTGGGCTTTAAATTCACCGCAGACACTGACTGCAGCCATGAAATCAGAAGGTGATTGCTTCTTGGCAGGAAAACTATGACAAACCTAGACAGTGTGTTGAAAATCAGAGGCATCACTCTGCCGACAGAAGTCTCTATAGTGTTCCCAGTGGTCACGTACAGTTGTGAGAGCCGCACAGTAAAGAAGGCAGAGTGATGAAGAATTGATGCCTTCAAACTTTGGTGCTGAAGACTCCTGAAAATCCCTTGGACAGCAAGGAGATCAAACCAGTCAATATTAAGGGAAATCAATCCTGAACACTCATTGGAAGGACTGATGCTGAAACTGAAATTCGAGTATTTTGGTCATCTGATTTGGACAGCTGACTTATTGGAAAAGTCACCGATGCTGGGAAAGACTGAGGGCAGAAGGAGAAGAGGGCCCCAGAGGATGAGATGGCTGGGTAGCATCACCAATGCAATGGACATGAACTTCAAACTTTGGGCGATGGCAAACTTTGGGTAATGGCAAACTTTGGGAGATGCTGAGGGATAGGGAGGCCTGGCATGCTGCAGCCCATGGGGTCGCAAAGAGTCAGACATGACTGGGTGACTGAACAACAGAAAAAAAAAAAAAAAGTTTCCATGTACAAGTAAGTGCCCTACATACTTGGAGTTCCTTTCCAAAAGTACATTTGTAAGTCCAATTTGTAAACCCAACAGAGATAGCCCAGGTATCCAACTAATACAATCAGCTCTATACCACTGCTTTTAAGCTTGCTTCCAGACATCATGGGCTTGAAATAAAGATACTGTTAAGATCCTACACTTTTCCAATGCAAGGGGAGCAGGTTAGATCCCTGGTCAGGGAACTAAGACCTCACATGCTGCATAGCAAGACCGACAACAACAAAAAAGACACAGTACTACTACTATATACCATACAGTACTGTACAGTAGTGAACACAAAAGCACAACCACTTAAGAGAATGTGCACACACGACAATGTATACCAGACAAGTGGGCTTACATGATTGGACATATGAATGCAAGTTCACATTGCATGCACTAGACTTACTGCATTCCAACAATCATAAATAATATTTT
The DNA here is from genome assembly GCF_016772045.2 of Ovis aries. Lineage (NCBI taxonomy): Eukaryota > Metazoa > Chordata > Mammalia > Artiodactyla > Bovidae > Ovis > Ovis aries. Next base: position 62,995,533 of record NC_056062.1, on the reverse strand, counting down.
TACTGAAAAAATACTATTCACTGATAAAACCACAATATACAAATTTTATAACTTCTATTACATGACTTACACAGAACCTATGTAAAAATGTCTATCTAAAGGTTCTGATCCTTGGGTAGGGATGATTCCCTGGAGAAGGGAATGTCAACACAGTCCAGAATTCTTGCCTAGAGAATTCCATGGACAGAGCAGCTTGGCGGGCTATACTCCATGGGGTGGCAAAGAGTTGGACATGACTGAGTGACTAACGTGAATGGTTCTAAAGTGTATATATATTTTCTGTCACTTTTAAGACATAATTATGCCATGTTCCTGAATGCTCTCAATGACTGACATGAAATTGTCAATTATTTTCTATTCACTTGTAACTTTAATGAAATTTTATTCAAAGTGCAAAACTGCTTTCTTTCTAACTGGATAGGTGGGAGAGAACAGGGGATATGAGCTTTGGAAAATAAAATATAGTTTAAAATTTCATCAAAGACTAGAAGAATAAACATACAAATGAACAGAAAATATATAAAAATGAAAATACAGAGGAGCACTTGTTATACAATATGTTTGTCAATGTCAATTAAGCAAAATATAATTAAAGCTGTTATGTCATTTCATCAAGTATTGATAAACATAACAAGTCAAAATTAAGCCCATCTTTGGAATAATACAGTTACAAGTGACACAGTAACACAACGAGATAGAAAAATATTATTAAATAAATGACACTAGGACACACACTTTGTTATATCAGAAATTGTTTACATCTATTCAAACTAAATTCAGCTGATAGATTGAACATTCTGGAAACAGATGTGGTGATCTGTGTGTCTCTATAGCCACCTCAAATTGTGTTTTTTAGCATTAAAGAAAAGATTAAATTAAATTATATCTTTATGTAAAATCTTAGTTGATGCAGGATTCTTTCATTTGTTTGTTTGTTTTGATTCCTGAGCTCTGAGACTTTTGTATCAGATTGTTTCATGGTAGGGATAAAAAAAATTCTAGATCTTAACTAGTTTTCTCTAAATTAATTTTATTCCCCATAAGAGTTTGGAGTCAAATTCCATAAACTAAACTAGCACCATTTAATATCATGTGGAACAAATACATAACTATAAATTTCTTAGTCAACATAAGAAAGGTGGCATTAATTTTAATATGTTGGCACAACATTATTTCACATATATAAATATTATTAATGAGATATTTAAAATTCTTTATGCCTTTTTCATAATTCACTCAATTCAGGCTCATTACATTTTAAGTGCTTTAATAGCATGTGGTTAGTGGTTGCTGTGTTGGACACATAGAACTATACCTTGCTACTTAAAATATGATCTGGAAAAACAGCAAGGGCACCTTGCTGGGATCTTATGTAAAACAAAAAATCTTAGGGCATAGTTTAAACCTGCTGAGTCAGTATTTACAGTGTAACAAGATCTTTCAGTTCAGTTCAGTTCAGTTCAGTTCATTTCAGTCACTCAGTCGTGTCCAACTCTTTGTGACCCCATGAATCACAGCAGGCCAAGCCTCCCTGTCCATCACCAACTCCCGGAGTTCACTCAAACTCAAAAGATCTTTAGGTGATTCATATGCTCAGTAATGTTTCAAAAAGCTTGGATTAGAATAATTACATCTTAACTGCTTGTGACCGTCGAAAAATTGGAAATCACCCTTTCTACAAATCTAACTGGGGAAACATTAAATTTATCTATAAATTATTCATTCCCAAAAGGTGAAATGAATACATAGAGGTTAACAAAAATACACTAGGAAATATTTATAGGAATCTATTTAATTTTAATAATCATAGATTATTAATTAGGTGTTGATTTTAGTGTATTTTAAAATATAACCAACCTTTCATACCTGTCCTATTATTATGATTGCGACAGTTTAGCATGAGGTTAAAAGTAGATAGAAGGATGCCTGCATGCTCAGTTGTTTCAGTCGTGTCTGACTCTCTGTGATCCTATGGACTGTACCCTGACAGGCTCCTCTGTCCATGGGATTCTCTAAGGCAAGAATACTGGAGTGGGTTGCCATTCCCTCCTCCAAGGGAATCTTCCTGACCCAGGGGTTGAACCCACGGAGTCTTCTGCATCACAGGCATATTCTTTACCCCTGAGCCACCTGTGAAGCCCCAAATAGAAGTATGGTTCTGTGCTTTAGGCAAACTCATGGATTTCAGATACAATTCTCAAGCATGTCCCTGAATGCTGCTTTTATTAGAGCAACATTGCTCATCACTGTATCAATATCACAACTGATAAGCATCAGTAGTGGATTTACTCTATGTTAAATTTCCATAGATATTATTTTGGCTTCTTCTGGAAATTGATAATCTTTTGGATGGCAAGATATGTATAAATGTACAGAACTGTAAATTGAAATTTGAGTTTTATATCATTTTTATTCAATGAACATTTTAAATTAAATGTAAACATTGTAATGGAAGCCCTGAGAATTAGTATCAACTATGACAATCAATCTTAGATTTAAGTGTGAGGAACACATTAACAATTTACCTGTTTATTTTGTAAAAGACATCAACAGCAAAAGAAAACTAGATGTTTGGAAAAATGCAAGATAATTAAAAATTGAGTTCATGTGGACTGGTATTAAAATAATCTACTCATTTCTGTATCGCTTGTTTGGAGTTGTATACTGACTCCAAAATAATACCATTTAATCTCAAGTGTCAGAATTATATAAGGAACCTATAATAGGTTTGGTTTTGTTTGGGAGGAATAGGTGTTTTCATATATTATTGGTGAGAGGCTAAGTTTGTGAAACAGAACAGATTTGGAGGACAGACACAATATATGTCAAAACACTAGACTTACACAACTTTTGGTCAGCTCCCAAACTATGAAGATATTGAACCAAAACAGCCACTTATATGCAGATTTCTTGTTTGAGAAAAATCCCTATATGCTTAATCTCTTGTGGTCTGAGATATATATATATAAATGTAATCAGGTCTATTACTTGCAACCTAATATATTTCTAATTACAACTCTTTTGAAAAAGAGGTAAAAGAAGACATTCTTATTTTATACTGATATTAACAGGAATATTTCTAATATTTCCCATTAAGCATGAAATTGGCTTTAGGACTAAACTTCACCCTCTTTTTTTCTTTTAATTGAACTACAGTTAACTTATAGTATTATATTAGTTTCAGGTATAAAACATAGTAATTCAACATTTATATGTAGATTGCAAATTGATCACAATAGTAGGTCTAGTAATTCTCATGTGAAGTTATTTAAATGCTATTGACTGTATTCAATATGTTGTATAGTACAAACCCATGACTTATTTATTTTATAAATGAAAGTATATACCTTAATCACCTTCACCCACTTCACCCATCCCCCACCCTCGACCCCTGTGGCAAACACTTCTTTGTTCTCTGTATTTATGAGTTTGTTTTGTTTGTCCATTTGTTTTGTTTTTAGATCTCACATGTAAGTGAAATGATACTGTGTTCTGCATTTGACTTAGTCTGACTTACTTTACTTAGCTTAATACCCTTTAAGTCCTCCTATAGTGTTGAAATGGCAATACTTCATTCATTTTTATGGCTGAGTAATATACCATCGTACACATATAATCTGCATCTTTATCCATTCATCTCCTGATGAGTACTTAGGTTGGTTCCATGAGTACTTAGGTTGTTTCCAATAGTTGGCTTTTGTAAATAACACTGCAATTTAGTTTTCAAATAAACACTCAGAAGTGGAATGGCTGGATGATATAGCAGTTCTATTTTCAGTCTTTTGAGGAAACTTCTTACTGTTCCCATAGTGGCTGCAGCAGTTTATTTTCCCACAAACAATGCATAATAGTTCACTTGTCTACACACCCTTGCCATTACTTAATAGTATCTGTTTCACTTTTGATGATGGCTATTCAGAAAACTAAGATCATGGCATCTGGTCCCATCAATTCATGGCAAATAGATGGGGAAACAGTGGAAACAGTGGTTGACTTTATTTTGGGGGGCTCCAAAATCACTGAGTATGGTGATTGTAGCCATGAAATGAAAAGACGCTGGCTCCTTGGAAGGAAAGTTATGACCAACCTAGATAGCATATTAAAAAGCAGAGACATTTCTTTGCCAACAAAGGTCCATCTAATCAAGGCTATGGTTTTTCCAGGAGTCACATATGGATGTGAGATTGGATGGTGAAGAAAGCTGAGTGCCAAAAAATTGATGCTTTTGAAGTGTGGTGTTGGAGAAGACTCTGGAGAGTCCCTTGGACTGCAAGATCCAACCAGTCCATCCTAAGGAGATCAATCCTGGGTGTTCATTGGAAGAACTGATGTTAAAGCTGAACTCCAATATTTTGGCCACCTCCTGCAGAGAGCTGACTCATTTGAAAAGACCCTGATGCTGGAAAGATGGAGGACAGGATTAGAAGGGGATGACAGATGATGAGATAGTTGGATGGCATCACTGACACAATGGATATGGGTTTGGGTGGACTCTGGGAGTTGGTGATAGACATGGAGGCCTGGCATACTGCAATTCATGGGGTTGCAAAGAGTCAGACATGACTGAGTGACTGAACTGAACTGAACTGAACTGAGGGAGGCCTGGCATGCTGCAATTCATGGGGTCATAGAGTCGGACAGGACTAAGTGACTGAACTGAACTGAACTGATTCTGAGATATGACTAATGTGATATCACATTGTGGTTTTGATATGTATTTCTCTGATGAATCACAGTGATATTAAGCATTTTTTCATGTATCTATCAGCCATAGGTATGTCTGTATGTTTATATTGAGTTATATGGGTTCTTTATATCATTTAAATATTAACCCGTTATCAGGTATAACAAATAGAGCTTCCCATTCAGAAGGTTGCCTTTTTCTGTGTAAAATCTTTTTAATTTGATGAGTTCCATTTGCTTGTTTCCTTTGATTGCCCTTGCCTGAGGAGACAGACTCCCCAAAATTTGCTAAGACTGATGCCTAAGAGTATACTGCCTTTGTTTTCTTCTAGGGGTTTTATGCTTTCAGGTTTCCACAATCAAGTCTTTAACCATTTTCAGTTTATTTTTGTGTATGGAATAAGAAATTCATTCTTTTGCATGTAGCTGTCTAGTTTCCTGAACACTTTATATTGGAGCGACTGCCTTTCATTTATATATTTTCCTGGCTCCTTGGCTGTAAGTTAAAATAGCATATAAGCATGGATTTATTTCTGGACACTCTATTCCATTGATTTGTCTGTTTTTGTATCAATACCATAGCGTTTTGACTACTATAGCTTTGTATTTTTGTTTAAAATGAGGGAATAATGCATCTCCAGCTCTGTTCTTCTGTATTAAGATTACTTTGGGTATTTTTGGGCTCTAATGGTTCCATATAAATTTTAGAATTTTTTTTGCACTTATGTGAAAAATGCCATTGGTGTTGTTAAATGGTTTGCATTGAATCTGTATATTATCATGGGTGGTATGGATATTTTAACAATAATAATTGTCTAATCATTGAACATGGACTATCTTTCCATTTCTGTCTTATGCAATTAATTCACCAATATTTTATGGTTTTCAGAGTACAAGTCTTTCAATTCCTTGGTTAAATTTATGCATAGGTATTTTATTATTTTAGATGCAATTACAAATGGGATTTCTTTTAAATTTATCTTTCTAATAGTTTGCAGTTAGTGTACAAAAAAAGGAACAGATTTCTGAAAAAAGGAACAGACTTCTGTATAACAATTTCCTATCCTGCAAATTCACTAAATTCATTTATTAATTCCAATCACTAGTCTCAAGGAATTTCTATATACAGTATCATGTATCTGCAAATACTGACAGTTTTACTTCTTCCTTTCCAATTTGGATACCTTTCTCACCTTTTCTTATCTGATAGCTATGGCTAGGAATACCAATACTATTTTAAATAAATGTAACAAGAGTAATAATCCTTATCTTGTGACTGATCTTAGAAAAACTCTTCAGCCTTTTTCCACTGAGTATGATTATATACTGAGTATTGTTATATAAGGTCTTTATTATGTTGAGGTACATTTCCTTTATACCAATACTGAGCTTTTTTTAAAGTCACAAATAGATGTTGAATTTTGTCAAAGCTTTTTCTGCATTTATTGAGATGATGATAGGATTTTTTATCCTTCATTTTGTTAATATGATGTATCACATTGATTGATTTATAGGTATATTGAACTAACTTTGCATTTCTGGGTTAAATATCATTTATTTATGATGTATCAACCTTGTACTGCATTGCTGAATTTGGTTTGCTAATTTTTTAAGGATTTTTTTGCAGCTATGATAATCAGAGGTATTGGCTTGTAGTTTTGTTGTTTTATCTTTGCGAGTTTTCCTTCCTCTTTAATTTTTGGAGTAGTTTAAGGGATTAGGAATTAACTCTTCTTTAATTATTACTGCTAGAATTTACCTGTGAAGTTGTTTGGTGCTGATCTTTTGTTAGCATTTTTAAATTACTGATTCAATTTCACTGTTAGTAACTTATCTAGTTTCTATTTCTTCTTGATTCAGTCTTAGGGAAATTTTGTGTCTCTAGGAATTTGTCCATTTTTTCTAAGCTGTCCAATTTATTGGTATATCATTGCTCAAAATAATCATAGGATATTTGTGTTTCTGTGAAGTTAGTTTTAACTTATCTTTCAACTTTTATTTATTTAGATCCTCTCTTTATTGATGAGTCTGGGCACATGTATATAAATTTTGTCTATCTTTTCAGAGAACCAGCTCTTACACCCATTGATATTTCTAATTTTTAATATGTGTTTTATTTCTAAACTATTTTTTATTATTTCTTTCCTTCTACTAATTTTGGGCATTGCTTGTTCTTTTACTTCCTTTAGGTGTGGAAATGTTAGATTTTTATTGGTGATTTCTCTTGCTTCTTAAAGTAGGCCTGTATTGCTATAAATTTCCCTCTTATAATTGCATTTATTGCATACCATAGATTTTTGCTGCTGTGATTCCATTTTTGCCTGTTTCAAGGTACTTTTTGATTTCATAAGTAAACCATTGTTTGTTTAGTAGCATATTATATACAGTTTTTGTGTGTGTGTGTGTGTTTTCATTTTGTAATTAATTTCTACTTTTATACTATTGTGGTCACAAAAGATGCTTGATATGATTTCAATCCTCTTAAATGTATTGAGACTTGTTTTGTGACCTAGTATGGGCATCACTACGAAAAAAGCTAGTGGAGGTGATGGAATTCCAGTTGAGCTATTTCAAATCCTGAAAAATGATGCTGTGAAAGTGCTGCACTCAATATGTCAGCAAATTTGGAAAACTCAGCAGTGGCCACAGGACTGGAAAAGGTCAGTTTGCATTCCAATCCCAAAGAAAAGCAATGCCAAAGAATGCTCAAACTACCGCACAATTGCACTCATCTCACATGCTAGTAAAGTAATGCTCAAAATTCTCCAAGCCAGGCTTCAGCAATACGTGAACCGTGAACTTCCTGATGTTCAAACTGGTTTAAGAAAAGGCAGACGAACCAGAGATAAAATTGCCAACATCCACTGGATCATGGAAAAAGCAAGAGAGTTCCAGAAACGCATGTATTTCTCTTGACTATGCCAAAGCCTTTGACTGTGTGGATCACAATAACTGTGGAAAATTCTGAAAGAGATGGGAATACCAGGCCACCTGACCTGCCTCTTGAGAAATCTGTATGCAGGCCAGGAAGCAACAGTTAGAAGTGGACATGGAACAACAGACTGGTTCCAAATAGGAAAAGGAGTACGTCAAGGCTGTATATTGTCACCCTGCTCATTTAACTTCTATGCAGGGTACATCATGAGAAACGCTGGACTGGAAGAAGCACATGCTAGAATCAACATTGCTGGGAGAAATATCAATCACCTCAGATTTGCAGATGACATCACCCTTATGGCAGAAAGTGAAGAGGAACTAAAAAGCCTCTTGATGAAAGTAAAAGCAGAGAGTGAAAATGTTGGCTTCAAGCTCAACATTCAGAAAATGAAGATCATGGCATCTGATCCCATTACTTCATGGGAAATAGATGGGAAACAGTGGAAACAGTGTCAGACTTTATTTTTGGGGGCTCCAAAATCACTGCAGATGGTGATTGCAGCCATGAAATTAAAAGACGCTTACTCCTTGAAAGAAAAGTTATGAGCAACCTAGATAGCATATTCAAAAGCAGAGACATTACTTTGCCGACTAATGTCCGTCTAGTCAAGGCTATGGTTTTCCCAGTGGTCATGTATGGATGTGAAAGTTGGACTGTGAAGAAGGCTGAGTGCCAAAGAATTGATGCTTTTGAACTGTGGTGTTGGAGAAGACTCTTGAGAGTCCCTTGGACTGCAAGGAGATCCAACCAGTCCATCCTGAAGGAGATTAGCCTTGGGATTTCTTTGGAAGGAATGATGCTAAAGCTGAAACTCCAGTACTTTGGCCACCTCATGTGAAGTGTTGACTCATTGGAAAAGACTTTGATGCTTGGAGGGATTGGGGGCAGGAAGAGAAGGGGACGACAGAGGATGAGATGGCTGGATGGCATCACTGACTTGATGGATGTGAGTCTGAGTGAACTCCGGGAGTTGATGATGGACAGGGAGGCCTGGCGTGCTGCGATTCATGGGGTCACAAAGAGTCGGACACGACTGAACCACTGAACTGATGGGACTTATGTTAGACAATGTTCCATGTGCATTTGATAGGAATGTGTCTTTGTATACATGTATCTGTGTGAGTAATTATTTTAAGTCAATGTTTTAAGTGCAAATGAATTCTCATTACCCTGCATTTTTACTCCTCTTACTATGTTTTTAAAATTTCCCTGGTGACTGTGGTAAAGAATCTGCCTGCAACGCAAGAAATGTGGCTTCTATCCCTGGCTTGTGAAGATCTCCTGGAGAAGGAAATGACAACCCACTGCAGTATTCTTGCCTGGGAAATCCCCTGGACAGAGGAACCTGGTGAGCTATGATCCATGGGGTTGCAAAAGAGCCAGACATGACTTAATGACTAAACAACAACAACTGCATTGTTAATATTTTTTTTTACTTTGGTATTCCATAAATATTTATTACAGTTATAATTAAATTTTGGATTTTTTTTTTTAACCTTAAGACTAGCTTTTTTTTTTTTTTTTTCACTGATCCACTGCCTTTATTATATATGTGCCTTTACCAGAGAGTCTATTTCTTTCATATATTTTCTTGTTTCTTGTTACAGTCTTTTCCTCTCCACTTAAATAAGGCCCTTTAACATTTCTTACAAGGCTAGTTTGGTGATGATAAACTCTTAGATTCCACTTGTTTGGGATACTCTTTATCACTCCTTTAATTCTAAATGATAACTTTGTTGGGTAAATTTGGGAGGGGGGAATATAAGTTTTCTTTTTACTTTTAGCACTTTGAATATATCATGCCAGCCCCTCTAACCTACTAAGTTTCTGCTGATATTTATGGGTTACTGCACCAGGAGTGTAGGTCCTGACTAGACAGAGTCTTGACCCCTCTTACATATCTCATTGTGGTTTCTTCTTTGTATCTTTAGTTGTGGACCTTTTCTGTAAATTTTCAGGTTGTTTTCAGCAACAGGTGTTCTTTAAGAGGCTGTAATTTTGACATTCCCAAGGGAAGAGTTGAACTCAGGATCTTTCTACTCTACCACTGATCCTTCCACTTCCCATCTGTCACCTGTAACAGGTTTTAATAAGGGGGATAGGCATATAACATCACAGAAATGAAATATGCAAAGAAATTGAAATGAAATGAAAATTAAAAAATCATGCATGGTCTTTCTTTGAAATAATACAATGTAATTTTTTAAAAAATTATTTCAGAGGAATTTTAGGTTTATAATAAAATATAGATGAAGACACAGAAATTTCCCATATACTCCCAACTTCCATACATAAATAACCTCCTGAATTATCAATGTGACTCATTACAATGCCAATTTTTTTTTTACAAAGAAAGAAATGTACATTTTTCTCATAATCACCCAAAGCACATGGTTTACCTAAGGATACACTCTTGGTATTGTACACTGTATGGGTTTGAATAGGTGTATTATGGCATGCATTCATCTTTATAGTTTTTTTTCTTTAAATTAATGTTTATTAAAGTATAGTTGATTTATAATGTTGTTTTAGTTTCTTCTATATATCACAGTGAATCAGTTATACATACATTCACTCTTGTTTAGATTCTATTCCCATGTAAGTCATTTTAGAATACTGAGTAGAGTTCTCTGTATTATACACTAAGTTCTTATTATCTGTTTCATATATGCTTCCCTAATAGCTCAGTTGGTAAAGAATCCACCTCCAATGCAGGAGACCCCAGTTCAACCCCTGGGTTGGGAAAATCTGCTGGAGAAGAGGTACATTACCCATTCCAGTATTCTTGAGCTTCCCTTGTGACTCAACAGTAAAGAATCTGCGTTCATAATAGTGAGTATATGTCAATCTCAGTTTCCCAATTTATCCTTCCCCACTTTTGGTAACCATAAGTTTATTTTCTACATCTGTAATTATCTCTGTTTTGTAAATAGTTTTATTTGTATAATTTTTTTTAGATTCTACATATTAGTGATGTAGTGATATTTGCTTTTGTCTGACTTACTTTATTATTATAATATTATAGGAGAAATATTTTCACTGCCCTAAAAGACATGTGTTCTGACTATTCATCTCTCATGCCCCCTTACACTAGCTACCTGTAATTTTTTACCTTTTCCATAGTGTTTTGTTTGCCAGAATGTCATATAGTTGGAATCATCCAGAATGTAGCCTTTTCAAATTTGTATCTTTCACTTAAGCATGTAAATTTCCTCCATGTCATTTTGTGGTATAACTTATTTATTTTTAGTACTTCATAATATACTATTGCCTATAGCTCAGACGGTAAAGCGTCTGCCTGCAATGTGGGAGACCTGGGTTCGATTCCTGGGTCGGGAAGATGCCCTGGAGAAGGAAATGGCAACCCACTCCAGCACTCTTGCCTGGAAAATCCCATGGATGGAGGAGCCTGATAGGCTACAGTCCATGGGGTTGCAAAGAGACAGGACTGAGTGACTTCACTTTCATATGGACCACAAATTATTCATTCAACTACTGGAGTACATCTTGGTTACTTAAAATTTTAGGCAATTACAAATATAGCTGCTAAAAACATCTGTGTGCAGGTTTTTATGTAAGTTTGAGTTTTCAACTCCTTTGGGCAAATACCAAGTTGTGTGATTGCTGCATGATATGGTAATGGTACCATACCATTATATGGTAATGGTCCTTTGTAAGAAACTGCCAAACTGTCTTCCAAAGTGCTGTACAGTTTTGCATTTCCACCAGCAATGTACAAGAGTCCTGTAGATCCATCACCTCACAAGCATTTAGTGGTGTCAGTATTTAAGATTTTAATCATTTTAATAGTTGTGTGGTGGCATCTCAGTGTTGCTTTATTTGCATTTCTCTGATGATGTATTATGCTGGGTATCTTTTCATAAGTGTATTTGTCATCTGTATATATTATTTTACTGAAGTGTTTGTTAAAGTCTTTGGCCCATTTTTTGGTCAGTTATTTTTTTTATAATTATTGAGTTTTAGAAGTTCTTTATATAGTTTTGTATAACAAAACTTTTTTGGACTTTTGGACTTTAAAAATTAGGACTTTTGCAAATATATTCTCCCAGTCTATGGCTTGTCTTCTCATTCCTTTTTAATATTTATCACAGAGTACTTTTGTTTTGAATTTTAATGTGGTTCATTCAGTCAATATTTTCTTTAATGGATTGTGTCATAGAGATTGTACCTAAAAAGGCATCATCATACCCAATATCATATTGGTTTTCTCCTATGATATTCTAGGAGGGTTTTAGATTTACATTTTACATTTAGTTCTGTGATCTGACAAGAGTTCATGTTTGGGAAGACAGTAAGGTTTGTGTCTAGATTTATTTTGTTTTGTTTTGTATATACATATCCTTTGCAAAGAGTTGGACACAACTGAGCGACTGAACTGAACTGATCCCATTTGTCTAATACCACTTGTTCAAGTGGTTATAATATTGCCTCTTTTGTATTGATTACATTGCTTTTGCTACTTTGTCAAAGATAAGTTGATCATATTTATGGTTGTCATTTTGGGGCTCTGTTCTATTCAGTTGACATGTTGGGTCTGTTCTTTCACCTGTACTATACTATCTTGATTATAGTAACTTTATAATAAGCCTTGAATTGGTCTAGCCCCAGCTTTCCAAATTCATTCTTCCTCTTGATATTATTTTGACTATTCTTGGCCTTTTGCTTTGTCATATAAACTTTAGAATCAGTTTATCTATATCCGTAACACAATTTGCTGAGATCTTTTTGGGGATTGTATTGAATTTACAGATCAAGTTGGGAAATTTGACATCTTGATAATTTTGAGTCCCTTATTTGTAAGTGTAGAATATCTCTCTATTTATTTAAATATTCTTTAATTTTTCAATCAGTTTTGTAGTTTTCCTCAATAGATCTGGCATATTTCTGTTAGATTTATATATTTGCATTTTAGTTTTCGTGGTGTTATTGTAAATGTTATTGTGTGTTTAAATTCAAATTCCACTTGTTCATTGTTGCCATATAGGAAAGAAATAAACTTGTGCACTTACCTTGTATCCTGAAACCTTGCTATAATTGCTTATTAACTTTAAGGATTTTTTTATTGATTCTTTTTATTTCCTCAGAGACAATCATATTACCTTTAAACACACAAAAATACTTCTTCCCTCCTAATCAGTATACATCTTCTTTTATTTTCTTGTCTTATTTATTAATAAAGAGTTCCAATATGATGTTGAAAAGGAGTGGTGAGAGAACTTACTTGCCTTGTACACTACTCACACTGGAAAAGCTTTATATATTTTTTTTTTACCATTAAGCATTATGTTAGCTTAGGTACTTTATAGATAGTCTTTATCAAGTTAAATAAAAGTTTTTATCATAAACATTTGTTGGATTTTGTCAAATACTTTTTCTGTATCTAATGATATGATTCTATGACTTTTTTTTATTTTTCAGTCTGTTGATCTGATAAATTATATTTATTGATTTTGAAAGTTGATTCAGCCTTGCATACCCAGGATAAATCCTAATTAGTCATGGTGTATAATTCCTTTTATACTTTTTTGGACTTGATTTACTAATACTTTATTGAGGATTTTTATACCAAGTCATGAGAGATATTAATGTACAGTTTTTATAACTTTGACTGTTTTGATATTAGGGTAATACTGGCCTCATAGATTGAATTTCACAGTATGCCTTCTTTGAGAGATTGTAGAGAATTGGTACAACTGGATCCCACTGAATTTTTAAACTCTAGAATTGCCTACACTGAGCTCCAGCAATTTGTCAATTACAGTTCAAGTTTATCTTACATAGCATTGATTTCTGTGATAGTCTCACCTTCTGGATCTCTGCTTTAACAAGCCACAGCTCCCTGAATATGCCTGTCTGTTTCTCCAGTTTTGGAGACAGCAGTTTGCCTTGTGTCCTGTCCTTTTACAGACCAAATAAAAGCTGATATTTCAATCTCTTCAGTTTTTTCTTTGTTTTAAGATGGAGGAGCAACTTTCCAGCTCCTTATGTACAGAATCAGAAACCAAAATTCCAATGAAATTTCATTTTAAATGTCAAAAGTATTGGAATGAGGGGCAAAACATTTACCAAGACTGATGTCAAAGAAAGAGTCAAATAATAACAAGAGGAACAAAATGAATCAAGAAATTTCTCTTACAGAGCACAGATTATCATAGCAGCATAACTATTTGCTGAAAGCATAGACAAAAATTATTAATCATAGTATGGCAAAATCAGTAATTTTAAGCTGAATTGATATATTTACAAATACCACCAACTTTGCTAAACTTTTTGTTTTGTCCACGAAAGCATTTGCTACAGGTCATCTTTCTACATCATTCATTCAAGATCACATATTTTTGAGATTAGATATATAATATCATCTGGAATCAATTATAGTAATACTAGTCCAGTGAAAGAGTCCTCTCAATAAATTCAAGCTCTTGCATCACCAGTAAACTCTACAAACTGCTCTGATCACAATACACTGTGCTATCATAAATATGCATAAATATTTGAGATGTGTGTGATAGAATTGTAAAAATTGTTACATAATTCAGAGTGACCCCTGGAGTTTGAACATTTTCTATCTTAAAGTCATGACTTACAGTTCCCTTTTTTAATTCAGAAGATCTTTAGCTTTTAAATAATCTAACTCATTCTTTTGAGTGGATTGTGAGATGGACTACAGCAAGTTCTAGAAGGACACTTCAGTTTCTCAGATCATAAGCACAATAGGTGCCGGCTTTGTAGCCAGTATATCTTGCAATTTCAGCACTAATATAATTGTTTTTACAAGACCAGCATGCTTTTTTAGAAGTGCTTTAAATAAATCATAAAAGAGGCTTGTATTTTCCCAATCACATGACAATGGGTAATAAATAAGAATTATTTTTATGTGTTTATCACATTGGAGATATTACCAAATAAGCTGATGCTTGCAGAGAAGTTTACTCTAGAGATTTATTGACTAAAAGTCACTGAAATAATTTCAATTAAGGAATTAAGTTCACAGTACAATGTTATCAACAGAGAGGGCACTGGAAACCCACTCCAGTACACCAGGCTCCTCCCTCCATAGGGTTTTGCCTAGAAAATCCCATGGAGGGAGGAGCCTGGTAGGATGCAGTCCATGGGGTCGCTAAGAGTCAGACAAGACTGAGCGACTTTGCTTTCACTTTTCGCTTTCATGCATTGGAGAAGGAAATGGCAACCCACTCCAGTGTACTTGCCTGGAGAGTCCCAGGGGTGGCAGAGCCTGGTGGGCTTCCATCTCTGGGGCTGCACAGAGTCAGACACGACTGAAGTGACTCAGTAGCAGCAGCAGCAACAATGTTATCAATAAAGCTTTAAAATAGTCTTGATTTTATAAATATGTTCCTTAATATGTTGGAATAATTGAGGCTTTATAAAATCAAATCTATGAAATGAGGTCATATTAACATGATCACTATGAAGCCAAATATCTTCATATTAAGGACTGTGATAAAAATACTCCATTATTTCCATTGAGTTATCTGTCTTCAATGTAAATCCTGAAAATTGATTTGATTTAATATATATTTCACAACATTTGGTATTATTAATTTTTAAAAATCAAACCTTCTAATTTTGTTTTTTTTAATCTGTATTATGATATGTGATACCAGTTTGTCCTTAAAATTGATAATATCAATTTTTCATATCACTACATTTAAATAAAATGTGTATTAAGTAGGAAAATATTTTTCTAGGTAAGTTGAGGTGAGTTCATTTCTGTTCAGTCACTCAATTGTGTCCAACTCTTCCCAACCCCATAAACCGCCATTTGCCAGGCCTCCCTGTCCATCTCCAGCTCCCTGAGTTTACCCAAACTCATGTCCATTGAGTCGGTGATTCCATCCAACCATCTCATCCCTTGTCGTCCCTCTCCTCCAGCCCTCAATCTTTCCCACCATCAGGGTTTTATTTCCCAGTGAATCAGCTCTTCACATCAGCTGCCCAGAGTAGAGGGACTCTACTCTACCGATGTTTCAGCTTCAACATCAGTCCCTCCAATAAACACACAGGACTAATCTCCTTTAGGATGGGCTGGTTGGATCTCCTTGCAGTCCAAGGGATTCTCAAGAATCTTCTCCAATACCACACTGTAAAAGCATCAATTCCTCTGTGCTCAGCTTTCTTTATAGTCAAACTCTTACATCCATACATCACTACTGGAAAAACCATTGCCTTGACTAGACAGATCTTTGTTGGCAAAGTAACATCTCTGCTTTTTAATATGCTGGTCATAACTTTAATATGGTTGGTCATAACTTTCCTTCCAAGGAGTAAGCATCTTTTAACGTCATGACTGCAGTCACCATCTGCAGTGATTTTGGATCCTAAAAAAGTAAAGTCAGCCACCGTTTCCAGTTTCCCCATCTATTTCCCATGAGGTGATGGGACCAGATGCCATGATCTTCATTTTCTGAATGTCGAGCTTTAAGCCAACTTTCTTATTCTTCTCTTTCACTTTCATCAAGAGGCTCTTCAGTTTTTATTCACTTTCTGCCATAAGGGTGGTGTCATCTGCATATCTGAGGTGATTGATATTTCTCCCAGCAATCTTGATTCCAGCTTGTGTTTCTTCCAGCCCAGCGTTTCTCACGATGTACTCTGTATAAGTTAAATGAGCAGGAGAAGGACAATATACAGCCTTGGCATACTCCTTTCCCTCTTTGGAACCAGTCTGTTGCTCCATGTCCAGTTCTAACTGATGCTTCCTGACCTGCAAACAGGTTTCTCAAGAGGCAGGTCAGGTTGCCAGAGTCCAACTCCAGCAGCCAGGGATTCAACCTGAAAAGATGAACGGTGTCAGCAAGAGAAATGAGACAGCCTCTCAATTTTATTCTGGACTGCCTCTTTATTTCAAGTTTAAGATTCTCTTTTATATTTTTACAAAAACATTAGGCCAGAGGTTTGACATTTTCAGTTCCCCCTCTCCCAGATTTATTATCTCCATAAATCATTGTTGCTCTTCAAACAGAGTTCCTGCTTCAGTGATTCTCTGGGAATCAGCCTTATCATCTATTATCTACCTCTTCTAATGTGTCCTATAGTTAACTTGTTATTACATTGTAACTCATGCTACATCCTCAGTTTACTACTTATCTTCCTAAATCCTGTTTGCCTCTAACATCCTGAGCTCACTATCTCTTAAAAAGGCTTCTAGCTATAGTGTCTCTAAAAATTCCTAACTTCTATAAGCTTTAGTAAAATATGCTAACTTTACAACATTCCTTAAATCTTTAACTTCTAACTATTTTAATTATTTAAGCCCTAAATTCAGGAAATTCCTTTGCCATAAACATTCTCCTCACAAATAGGCTTCAGATATCAATCCTTCCCATGGCCTCAAGCTATGGACTATGTGCTCATCCTGGAATGCTCTTTTGTAAAAGTCCTTGAACAAATGTCAATAATTATCTTTATGAATTATTTTCTGAGCAATGCTGCAGAAGGCTTTGTGCCTTCTCATGCTCCTCTCAAGAACAATAAGCACCTTAATATTCCTTTTCAGTCAACTCAGCCAAGAAGAGGAAAAGACAAGTCAGAATTACAAGGTCTAACTCCTTCATCCCAGGATCCATGCCTGCGGAATGAGGAGAGGGGGCTGGGGGCCATGCCTCCATTTTGTCAGTAATGCCTAACGTGGCTCCTGACATCTCCCCCTTTTTTATTTTTTAGAGCATAGGTTTGAAACTCAGTAGATAGAGTAGAAATATTTCGGCTGAGTATTCTGAAAAGGCACGGGGCTATTACACAAATCAGAACTAACAGGCATAAGTTCAATTCAGTTCAGTTCAGTCGTTCAGTCGTGTCCGATTCTATGCGACCCCATGAATGGCAGCATGGCAGGCCTCCCTGTTCATCACCAACTCCCAGAGTTCACTCAGACTCACGTCCATCAAGTCAGTGATGCCATCCAGCCATCTCATCCTCTGTCGTCTCCTTCTCCTCCTGCCCCCAATCCCTCCCAGCATCAAAGTCTTTTCCAATGAGTCAACTCTTAGCATGAGGTGGCCAGAGTACTGGACTTTCAGCTTTAGCATCATTCCCTCCAAAGAAATCCCAGGGTTGATCTCCTTGAGAATGGACTGGTTGGATCTCCTTACAGTCCAAGGGACTCTCAAGAGTCTTCTCCAACACCACAGTTCAAAAGCATCAATTCTTCGGTGCTCAGCCTTCTTCACAGTCCAACTCTCACATCCATACATGACCACTGGAAAAACCATAGCCTTGACTAGACGGACCTTAGTCAGCAGAGTAATGTCTCTGCTTTTGAATATGCTATCTAGGTTGCTCATAACTTTTCTTCCAAGCAGTAAGTGTCTTTTAATTTCACAGCTGCAATCACTATCTGCAGTGATTTTGGAGCCCCCAAAAATAAAGTCTGACACTGTTTCCACTGTTTCCCCATCTATTTCCCATGGAGTGATAGGACCGGATGCCATGATCTTCATTTTCTAAATGTTGAGCTTTAAGCCACCATTTTTACTCTCCTCTTTTACTTTCATCAGGAAGCTTTTTAGTTCCTCTTCACTTTCTGCCATAAGGGTGGTGTCATCTGCATATCTGAGGTGATTGATATTTCTCCAGGCAATCTTGATTCCAGCTTGTGTTTCTTCCAGTCCAGCGTTTCTCATGATGTACTCTGCATATATGTTAAATGAGCAGGGTGACAATATACAGCCTTGACGTACTCCTTTTCCTATTTGGAACCAGTCCACTGTTCCATGTCCAGTTCTTACTGTTGCTTCCTGGCCTGCATACAGATTTCTCAAGAGGCAGGTTAGGTGGTCTGGTATTCCCATCTCTTTCAGAATTTTCCATAGTTTATTGTGATCTACACAGTCAAAGGTTTTGGCATAGTCAAGAAAGCAGAAATACATGTTTTTCTGGAACTCTCTTGCTTTTTCCATGATCCAGCAGATGCTGGCAATTTGATCTCTGGTTCCTCTGCCTTTTCTAAAACCAACTTGAATATCAGGAAGTTCACGGTTCACGTATTGCTGAAACCTGGAAGTTCACGGTTCACGTATTGCTGAGGCTTGGCTTGGAGAATTTTGAGCACTACTTTACTAGCGTGTGAGATGAGTGCAATTGTGAGGTAGTTTGAGCATTTCTTGGCATTGTCTTTCTTTGGGATTGCAATGAAAACTGACCTTTTCCAGTCCTGTGGCCATGGCTGAGTTTTCCAAATTTACTGGCATATTTAGTGCAACACTTGGACAGCATCATCTTTCAGGATTTGAAACAGCTCAGCTGGAATTCCATCACCTCCTCTAGCTTTGTTCGTAGCGATGCTTTCTAAGGCCCACTTGACTTCACATTCCAGGATGTCTGGGTCTGGATTAGTGATCACACCATCGTGATTATCCAGGTCGTGAAGATCCTTTTTGTACAGTTCTTCGGTGTATTCTTGCCATCTCTTCTTAATGTCTTCTGCTTCTGTTAGGTCCATACCATTTATGTCCTTATCGAGCCCATCTTTGCATGAAATGTTCCCTTGGTATCTCTAATTTTCTTAAAGAGATCTCTAGTCTTTCCTATTCTGTTGTTTTCCTCTATTTCTTTGCACTGATCGCTGAAGAAGGCTTTCTTATCTCTTCTTGCTATTCTTTGGAACTCTGCATTCAGATGCTTATGTCTTTCCTTTCCTCCTTGTCTTTTTGCTTCTCTTTTCACAGCTATTTGTAAGGCTTCCCCAGACAGCCATTTTGCTTTTTTGCATTTCTTTTCCATGGAGATGGTCTTGATTCCTGTCTCCTGTACTATGTCACGAACCTCATTTCATAGTTCATCGACACTCTATTTATCAGATCTAGGCCCTTAAATCTATTTCTCACTCCCACTGTATAATCATAAGGGATTTGATTGAGGTCATACCTGAATGGTCTAGCAGTTTTCCCTACTTTCTTCAATTTCAATCTGAATTTGGTAATAATGAGTTTGTGATCTGAGCCACAGTCAGCTCCTGGTCTTATTTTTGTTGACTGTATGGAGCTTCTCCATCTTTGGCTGCAGCGAATATAATCAATCTGATTTTGGTGTTGACCATCTGGTGATGTCCATGTGTAGAGTCTTCTCTTGTGTTGTTGGAAGAGGGTGTTTGCTATGACCAGTGCATTTTCTTGGCAAAACCCTATTAGTCTTTGACCTGCTTCATTCCGTATTCCAAGGCCAAATTTTCCTGTTACTCCAGGTGTTTCTTGACTTCCTACTTTGCACATGGCCGCATTAATCATTATTGTGGAAAGGATCCATGGAAAAGAATCCCCTAGAGATTTTCTAAGAGGGAATTAGAACTGACATCAGGTGGTCTGGTATTCCCATCTCTTTAAGAATTTTCCACAGTTTATTGTGATCCATACCGTCCAAGGTTTTGGCATAGTCAATAAAGCAGAAATAGATGTTTTTATGGAACTCTCTTGCTTTTTCAATGATCCAGTGAATGTTGGCTATTTGATCTCTGGATCCTCTGCCTTTTCTACCCCACACCCAAGGTCAGGAGCTGCATCCGAGAGGAGCTACCCCACACCCAAGATAAGGAGCAGTGACTGTGCTTTGCTGGAGCAGCCCTGAAGAGATACACCATGTCCAAGGTAAGAGAAACCCAAGTAAGATGGTAGGCTCTGAGAGAGGGCATCAGAGGGCAGACAGACTGAAACCACAATCACAGACAACCAGTGAAGGTGAAGATAAAGCCAAAGGACAAAAAAGTTATGTAGGTTTCTACATTTCCAGCATAACATTGATGAAACTCTGGGAATTGTGACTCAGAATGGTTAGGAGACAATTATATTTTTTAAAAATCAGTTTGCCTATTCTCAGTGATTATTTTTCTTCTGTATATTAAACTTGTAAATAAGTCTTCTTCAGCTTTTAAACTCAGTATTCCCCCATTTTATTTTATTGCCATGTGATTAATTTAAATTAATCATTGTTCATTTTAGATTATTTTTCTCTATTTCTTAAAGTATTCTAAGACTTTTCATTAAGTGAAAATTCATATAATAGGGTATTTTAAGCTTCTCAGTTATGTGGAGAAGGCTCTGGAACATTATTCTTATCATGATGTATTTTGGTAAGATCCCAAATTTGAAAATGGAATAGTGCTACCTGATAATTTAAATGCAAAGAATTCATTGATTGCACACTTATGTTCTGTCAGAATGTTTTTACAAACTAAGTACCTTTTATAAAAACAGAATTTTTTAAATATTCTTTTTCTTTAATTTCAAAACCTTACAGTTGAAAGCCTCTTTTTGGAAATGCAGAATATTATTCAAATGGAGTGGGGATGGTAACTGAGTAAGTTAAGTACAAATTAATATTCTGGATCTCTAATATTTAAAAATTCTAGAATAATTATTTTTGAAAATTCATTCTCCATAAAATTTAAGCAAATATTCAGAGATAAGGACAAGTCGTCCAGTTTCAGTGCACATTGGTACACTTAAGAAATGGGCTTTAAAATGAATGAGCTCTCCTATGGCTAATAAAAACTAAACTGCTGCTGCTGCTGCTAAGTCGCTTCAGTCGTGTCCGACTCTGCGACCCCATAGATGGCAGCCCACCAGTCTCCCTGTCCCTGGGATTCTCCAGGCAAGAACACTGGAGTGGGTTGCCGTTTCCTTCTCCAATGCATGAAAGTGAAAAGTGAAAGTGAAGTTGCTCAGTCGTGTCCAACTCTTAGTGACCCCATGGACTGCAGCCTACCAGGCACCTCCATCCATGGGATTTTCCAGGCAAGAGTACTGGAGTGGGGTGCCATTGCCTTCTCCAAAAACTAAACTACATTCTAAAAAAATGTGGATTCTGGCAGCTTAGTAAATTGATACATTTAATTGATATTTACTAATGGATAGATCCAGGCTTCCATCTGTAGATGGAGAAAAGCCTAGTAACAGTGAATGTTAATGTGTTTTTTTCTTTTTTAATTTGACAAAAGTTTTATTTAGTTGATATTGTCCTCTGAATCTGTATCCCACATTTCACATTTTCACATCAGATCTTGTCAAATAAACTGATATCTGGAAATGACAGACTTCAAAAATATAACATTAGGGAATGGAGGTCAAGCTCATGAAAATCCTTTAATAAAAAAGGTCAGTCATCAGATTGCAATCTGAGTATCAATGCTCAGAAATGCATATGGAGGCTGGACAACCTGGGCTAGAAATTTTAAGAAGGGTTTCTGCATTTGGATGTCAGAGCTAAGAATGGAATTTGATTTAGAGACATTTATTTCCTTAAACAGACCCTACAAAATGGGGACCAAGAACCACAGAATGAATAAGGAAGGAAAAAACAAAACAAAACATGGTGTGTAGAGGTTGCCATTCACCCAAGACAACACAAAGCAGCATCAGAATTAAACCGATAGACTGAGTTGCTACTCAGTAGGTATAAAGGCTTTACAGATAATTAACTTCTAGAGATGAATTATGAAAACACCAGCTAAATGAAGATCAATTATGATCTAGAGAAGTGCTATACAACATTGTGCAATAGTTAATTATGTTATATTGTACATTTCAAGAATGTTTTAATGGTTAGATTTCATGTTAAGTATTCTTACTACAATTTTTTAAAAAAGAGCTTACTGAGAGTTCATCTACTGAAAACATTACCTGGCACCCACTGAATGTCTTTTACTCTATGTCGCATACAGAGCAGTTGTCAGGGCACTATTCTAATAAAGATCATGATGATATTTATTGAATGCTTACCATATGAACAACTTTGAGCAATATTTATATATATATTTATTTATTTACATGAATTTGTATTTTATTCATTTATATGCATATATGTTTTTATTGATATTTGCATTCAGTCTCTACAAAAAGCAACGTTCTTATTTTACAAATCAGAATAGTGGCTCATCAATATGTAAGTTAAACATAATGGACCCATATTTGAATTTCAGTCTGAACATTTGTTTTCACTTATAACTACTAGGTTAAAAATAAGCAAACTAAGGATGCCTCATAATAGAGAGGGCTACTATGAGTTTTTGGTGGGGGGCTTCCTGTGTAGTTCAGCTGGTAAAGAATCCATCTGCAATGCAGGAGACTCCAGTTCAGTTCCTGGGTTGGAAAGTTCCCCTGAAGAAGGGATAGACTACCCACTCCAGTATTCTTGGGCTTCCCTGCTGGCTCAGATGGTAAAGAATCTGCCTACAAATATGAGAGACCTGGATTCAATCCCTGGGTTGGGAAGATCCCCTAGAGGAGGAAATGGCAACCCACTCCAGTATTCTTGCTTGGAGAATCCAGGGACAGAGGAGTCTGTTGGGCTACAGTCCAGGAGGTCCCAAAGAGTCTGACGTGACTTGAGTGACTAAGCACAGCACAGTATGCGTTTTGACAGCAATTCCTTCTCTATCAGGCAGTCTGTCATCCCAATCCCCATCATTTAATTGTTGAGCAGTCAATTAGCAAATATATTATGTTAATAAAAGAACATACAGTGTTCATGGATAGGAAAACAAGCAGCAATACATGAACATTTTTCTAAATTTATTTATACATTTTACTACAATACAATAAAATTCAAATGATAAATTTAGAAAGAATAGTTCTGAATTTCATATGAAAAATACACATATAATTACTGAATACAAAGACAGAAATTTATTAAAACATTTTAAATTCTAAGAATTTAAACTGGATAGGAATACAATGACATCCTGGTGGAAAAGGATGAACCTAGAACTATATCCCTGTACTTGTGTGTGTGCATGTACATTATATATAGACAGCATCATATTTATGATAAGCAAGTTTGTATAGTAATTTTAAACAGGATACATGGAATATTTCAAATCACTGAGGGAGTAAAAGGATTTGTGATATATTGCATGCTGCGGTTGTAGTTTAGTTGCTAAGTCATGCCCTACTCTTTTGAGACCCCATGAACTGTAACACCAGTCTCCTTTGTCCATGAGATTTCCCAGACAAGAATACTGGCATGGGTTGCCATTTCCTTCTCTAGGTGAGCTTCCCAATCCAGGGATCAAACCTGGGTCCCCTGCATTGCCAGGTGAATTCTTTACCACTGGGCCACCTGAGAAGCCCAATACACTGCACAGGAAAAAGTACTGTACTTCTACTTCATATTGTCATATAAGTTAAAATGTAAGTAAATTGTCTAAATGTAAATTTAAAAAGCACAAGAGAATTTGAAGAAAATATTGATATACGTTTATCTATTTACGGAGTATAATCTTGTATGTAAATGAAAATATGAACATACAAATGATTGACAGATTTTATTTTATTTTGGCACAAAATGTATGCAATCTTAGAATACAAGTAACAGAAAGACAAAATATTAAAAATCTGAATATCAAAAAAACATTATATAAGAAAATGTAAATATGATTTGTTATCTACATCTAATATCATTTAAATTCCATTTGAACAGTCTTACATATACGCAAGCATATACACACACACATTTAAGGAGAGAGGAAAACTTAAAATTGAAAAGAAAGTGGGTAAATAATACAAACAACAAATATAGTAAATGAATCCAAATGACCAATAAATGAAAAAAAAAACCTGCCTCACTCATACAAAATTACAACTGCAAACAAAAGTGTTTTTTATTGCAAGAATAAAATTGTATGTTTAAGTATACTTGGTTTACAATATTATATTAGTTTCAGGTATGTGACATAGTGCTTCAATAGTTTTATTGAACTTAAACTCCATTTAAAGTTATTACAAAACATTGTCTATGTTCCCCTGTGCTATACAGTATATCCTTGATGCTTATCTATTTTACACATGGCCATTTGTATCTCTTACTCCCTTAATGCTATTTTGTCCCTGTCTGTTTCCCTCTCCCCACTGGTAAACACTAGTTTCTTCTCTCTATCTGTGAGTCTGTTTTATTTTGTTACATACACTTACTTGGTTTTTTTTTGTTTTTGATTCCCCACATAAGTGATAATATACAGTATTTCAAAAGAATATTTTCATAATTTACCTTACAAATTTATTTTTTGGACTTGATAGCATTACATACCTTGTTTTAAATGTAATTGCATGGAGAGGCACTGAAAATATAATACTTTAATTATCTCTTGGATCTTTCTATGTTACTCAGTGAGAAATGTATTCAGTAATGTTGTTTTCAGTCCAATGTTTTTTACATTCTCAAATCATCAAAAAGTAGAAGGGATCCAAAGTATATATCTTACCTTTCAACCGTGAAACATCACCCCTCTCTTGTCTGGCTCTTACAAGTTCTGTGGTGTTTGTCATGAATAAGATAGGAGGGAGGCATTATCATTACATTGTGTTGTAACCACTAACATAATTACTTAACTTCATTTTACTAGCCAACATATTGCAATTTAGGGTATTTTTCAAACCAACGGAATTATTTTTATTCATATATCAATGATTTTATATTGCAAAATCTGATATTTTTACTACTCATCTTACCAGGTCTTTTTAAAATTATTTACTCTCTTTATGACACTTTCTTAAATTTTGTTGGCTCTTAGAGCAATCATGTTCCCCTAATAATGAGTTTCCTGTACTTTCATGAGCCCATCTTCCTTTATGAGATTTTTCTTTATAAAGAAAATTGTTTATAATCTTTTATTCATTATCATGTACCATAATATTAAATCCATTAACATTCAAAAGATGTTGCATCAGAGACAGAAGACAACAAAGCAGTGCAGGGTTCTGTTGCTCTAGCATGTTGAGGATTTTTTACTATAAAAAATACATTAGATGACAGCTGGTCAAATAAATAAGCTTTTGTGATTAGAAAAATGAATTCTTATTCATCATTAAAGGAGTTATAAGTAAAACTTAAGAAGCCTCTGTGCTAAAACTCAATTTTGTTTGTAATTTATAAAATCTGACAATTTAACTCAGTATTTTCCAGTTGAATTGAATTAATCATCATATCATTTTCCAACTATACCATGCTGCAGTCAAAATATGTTTTTTTTAAATAAAACTTTTTCCAAAAATTTTGGAAGGCATGTCAAAAGCCAAGATAGACTGAAAGGCTAAACAGTTAGCCAAGTTATGAATGCAAAGGAAAAGCTCTTGAAGAAAATTTAAAAAGCTACCCCAATGAACACATGAATGATAAGGAAGCAAACAGCCTTATCATTGATGTGGAGAAAATTTTAGTGGTCTGGATGAAGATCAAACCAGCCACAACATTCCCTTAAACCAAAGCCTACTTCAGAGCAAAGCTCTAATTCTCTTCACTTCTGTGAAAGCTGAGAGAGATAAAGAAGCTGCAAAGTAAGTTTGGAGCCAATAGAGATTGGTTCATTCAATTTAAGGAAAGAATCTGCCTCCACCACATAAAAGTGCAAGGTGAAACAGCAAGTGCTGATCTAGAAGCTGCAGCATTTTATCCAGAAGATCTCGTGAAGATAATTAGTGATGGTGGCTACACTAAATAACAGATTTTCCAAGTGGCTGAAATAGTTTTGTATTGAAGAAAGATGCCATCTAAAAGTTTCATAGCTAGAGACAGAAAATCAATGCCTGGCTTTAAAGCTTCAAAGGACAAAACTGACTCTTGTTAGGGGCTAAGGCAGCTGGTGACTTTAAATTGAACCCAAGTCAGATTTCCCTGGTGATCCAGTGGCTAAGGATTTGGCTACCAATGCAGGGGACACGGGTTCAATCCCTGGTCCAGGGAGATTCCACAGGCCATGTGCTACGTGCCACAACTGCTGAGGTCATGCACCCTAGAGCCCATGTTCTGCAACTGGAGAAGCCGCCACAGTGAGAAACCCACGTACGGCAAATAGAGTAGGCCCTGCACAGCATCAAAGACCCAGCACAACCAAAAATAAATAATTTTTTTTAAGTGTAAGCCAGTGCTTATTTACCATCTCCAAACTGTAGATCCCTTAAGAACTATGCTTAATCAATTCTGCTTCTATTGCAGTGATCTAGAACTAAACCCATAGCATCTTCAAGGTATGCCTGTGTGTGATAAAATGAATATTATATGCACACAGGTAACAGCCGTTTCTGTGGTACATTCTGGGTAGGAACAACCATTTGGTGGAAATCATCTTCACTCTTCATATATCATTAACTCTTACATCCAGGCACTCACCAATTCCTGCTAGATTAATCACCTAGATATACATAAAATTTCTCATCTACATTCCATGTCTTCTACCAAGGCCTTTGTTTGGATTCTCATCAAACAGCATCAAGATTATTCGTTTACTTTCTCAATTGATAATCTATGTTCCCTTCTTATCTTCCTTTAATACTCTCCATATAATTTGCAGTTATCTTTCTAATACTACTATACAGATATAATCCAATAGGATAAAAGTCATGCTCCCTGATGTCAAATTGATACCATATATGATCTATCCTCTCAAACTCTCCATCACCATAACTATGCATGCTTTTTCTGCATTAAACCTTTTTTTCAAGTCAGCCATTGCATTCTTTTACACACCATATTGTTTATCCTTGATATGTCTTTGCTCATGATGGTCCCTAAAATTCACTATCTGCCATCTTTCCTTTATTCACCATTTACCTTTTAAACTTGAACTAATGTTTAAAGAATTAGCTATTTCTTATTCATAAAGTCTTTTTGATAAAAGTATTACTCATAAAATCTTTCCTGTAATCTCCACTTAGAAGTTTGTTCTTTGATAATATTTTGTGTCAATCTTACAGAAATTTGCAAAAGTTATCATTGTTTAGTTTTTAGTATGAGTGATGCTTTTTTTTAAAAATCACTGACTTTCACTGACTTTATGAGTCAAAGGATATTCAGAGAGCTGATTAAACAGTATTTCCTGATGTGTTTGTATGGATGTTTCAGGGAGAGATTAGAATTTGAACTGGTGAACTGGATAACGCAGATGGGTCTCCCCAAAGTTAACTGATATTATCCAGTCCTTTGAGGTCTTGAAAGAAAACAGGCAGACAGACAAAGAGGCAGAGGAAGGTTGAATTTTACCCCTT
Organism: Ovis aries; assembly: GCF_016772045.2. Lineage (NCBI taxonomy): Eukaryota > Metazoa > Chordata > Mammalia > Artiodactyla > Bovidae > Ovis > Ovis aries. Next base: position 62,967,897 of record NC_056062.1, on the reverse strand, counting down.
CCTAACTGTTGACTGCTGCCCTCAGTGCTCAGAGTTCTCATGTTTTCAGACTCACACTGAATTAGCACCAGTGGCTCTCCAGCTCTCAGGCCTTTAAACTTATACCACTGGCTTTCCCATGTCTACACCTTGCACACAGTAGGTAGTATTGGGCTGACCAAAAAATTCATTCAGGTTTTTCCAAAAAATGTTAGAATTTTTCAGCCTCTGTTATCACATGAGCCAATAATTTGTAATAAATATCTTTATATATGTATATATTCTATTGGTTCTCTTTTTTCTCCTTAAGCCTAATGCAATCTGTCTCCCTTACTTCCTGAATACATGGATCATTTATTTATTTACCTTTCATCACTTGTATGGCACCAAACATATTGTTGTTCAGTCACTATGTCCAACTCTTTGCGACCCCATGGACTGCAGTATTTCAGATTTCCCTGTCCTTCACTATCTCCCAGAGTTTGCTCAGACTCATAAATATTAAGTCGATAATGCCATTTAACCATCTCATCCATCTTGTCCCCTTTTCCACTTGCCCTTAATCATTTCCAGCATCAGGGTCTTTGCCAATGAGTTATCTCTTCATATCAGGTGGCAAGTATTGGAGCTTCAGCTTCAGCATCAGTCTTTTCAGTGAATATTCAGGGTTGATTTCCTTTAGGACTGACTGGTTTGATATCCTCGCTGTCCAAGGGACTCTCAAGAGTCTTCTCTAGCACCAGAATTCAGAAGCGTCACTTCTTTGGCACTCAGCTTGCTTTATGATCCAACTCATATCTATACATGACTACTGGAAAAACCATAACTTTGACTAGATGAACTTTTGTCAGCAAAGTGATGTCTCTGCTTCTTATTATAAGTGCAATAATAAGTGAATAACAAATGGATAATATCCACCCTGTTATGGGGTGGTATATAAGAAAGTCCTAAAGTCACTATTTAGGATGGAGTGCCAAATAATAGGGCATAAGGGGAAAAAAAGAAAACAAAGCCAAAATAAACTTATCTTGCCCCTAATAAATTTCTGACATTTTTATATCAATGCTAATATAATTTCATTTTGATACTTATTCTTTTTAAAATTTTCCAAATTGTATATCCTTTTAGGTATTTTGTAAACATCTGATTTTGAGCAAATATCCAGTCTTCAATAATTAAGAGAATTAAAATTTTGAATATCTATTTCAGACAAATGAGAAAACAAATTACATATTTTACTCCTTTTGTGTATAAAATATGATCTAACCTAGCTGTATTCCACTCAGTAAATTCAATTCTAGGTAATAAACAAAGAGAATATGAATAGATTTTTAATTATTTTAATTTTAGATCCAAGTTATAATGGAATAAATACAATTATATGTTTCTTTGCTGCCTTGTAGTTTTCTATCATGAAATAGTTCCTTGTACCCAGACATTCAATTAAAGTTAATTACTTCTTTGATTATAGCAACCATTTGATGCAGTTTCTATTTCACTAAAACAATTAAAATAAGAGTAAAAAAAAAAGTCTTGTCAAGCATGAATCTACCATATTATATAAACAATTTCTATAAAGTCATTATTCAAAAAGAAATAAAAAATGCCCGGTTTATTCATGATATGGGTTTTCACTACACTGTAGGTTAATCTTATCTCAAGCATTCAGGAATTGATGATTCTGGGAATACATAGAAACAGTATACTGATAGTTTCAGATGGCATGAAAACGTTACTCCTTTGACAAGATAAATAATAGGGGTACTGAAATCAGTGTTGTAGTTTAATTTTCATAACTTTCAATATCAGAATCACTGTGTATAAATGGTTATTGCCTTCTTTATCTGACTGCACACAAGAATTTTATGTAACTTAAAAATGTTTGTAATCGAGGTTGAGAGTTGTTTTCAAGCCATAATCTAATCTTTAAATATGTAACGTTTATAGTATTTTTCTTCTAAGTAAATTAGATGATTTAGCTTAATATAAGTTATGTTTATGGAGAAGGAAATGGCAACCCACTCTAGTATTCTTGCCTGGAGAATCCCATGGACAGAGGACCTTGGTGGGCTACAGTCCAAAGGGTTGGACATGACTGAGCGACTTCACTTTCACTTTCACTCGTTATGTTTTACCCATATTTGAAATAGTTACTTTGATACATTAGAATTTCCCTTTAATAAAAGATAGTTTTAGAATCAATGTATAATCACCCAGTTGTGTTAGACTCTTGATGTTCTGCAGAATGTAGCCTGTCAGGCTCCTCTGTTCATGGAATTTTCCAGGCTAGAATAATGGAATGGATTGCCATTTTCTACTCCAGGGTATCTTCTTGAACCAGCGATGAAACCTGCCTCTGTTCTGTTTCCTGTATTGCGGGCATATTCTTTACCACTAACACAGCCTGAGAAGCCCTTAGAATTAATGGTCTCTGCATATTCTAGCTAAGAAATATATGTATACACACACACACACACGATGGTGTATATATATATATATATTTCAAGATCATGCAGAAAGGATGGGAAGTTCAGTTGTATCATTTTGTTCCTACATGCTTTAGTTTCACGAAATGGGAATATTCACATAAATATTTTATGATGATATATATCTTCATTTGGGAAGGGAGAAACAGAGAGGGAAATTGCTGGGGAAAATAAGTAGATATTTCATTTTATAAAAAGTTACCAAGTTGTTTTTAAAGTGACTGCACTATCACATTCCTTTCATCAATACATGAACATCTCAACAGCTTCATAACTTTAGCAGCATGATGTATTGTTCCATTTTTTAAATTTTAAGACATTTTAGTGGATGTATGGTTGTATTTCCTTATAACTTTAGTTTTGATTTAGCTAAGAATAATGCAAATGATGTGGTTCATTTTTCATGGGTACAATGTCCTTTCATCCATCTCCTAAAGAAAAGTGTGCTCACATATCATTTGTCTATTGTTATTGTTTCTCTGTTGATGACTGAACTGCAAATGTTATTTTTAAAATTCAAAAACAAGAATATAAGCAGACATTATATTTTAAGTATTTTCCAGTCTACATATTTCTCTCTTTTTTTTTCATTTTCTCAAGGTACATCTACAATATGTCATATCTAGAGAGGAACAGATCCTACAGATGAGATGAGTTATGAGCCAGGCTTTCTTGGGAAGGATGCAGGCAAGAATGAAAAAGAAGAGGTCAGCAGACTTGTAGAGGGCAAAGTCCTGAAAAGAACACAAAGTTAGGAGAAGTTCGCTTCCTTACTATCTCTTTTTTTATATTATTCAAAAAATAACAATTTTATTGGCATATATTTGATTTAAATGTTGTGTTAGTTTCAGGTGTACAAAGTGATTTAGGTATACATATACATATGTTCATTTTTAGAGTTTGTCTTATAGGTTATCACAGAATATTGAGTAGAGTTATCTGTGCTATGCTATACAGTACGTCCTTGTTGGTTATCTATCTTATATATGTGCTGTGTGCTTAGTCACTCGGTTGTGTCCAAGTCTTTGTGACCTCTTGCTCCGTAGCCCACCAGGCTCCTCTGGCCATGGGGATTCTCCAGGCAAAAATACTGGAATGGGTTGACATGCTCTCCTCCAGGGGATTTTCCCAACGCAGGGACTGAACCCAGGTCTCCTGCATTGCAGGCAGATTCTGTACCGAGTCATCAGGAAATCCCATTATAAGTGTGTGTGTGTATTATATATAGTAGTGTCTGTGTATTCATCCCAAGCTTCTGATTCACTTTCCCCTCATGTTTCCCTTTGTTAACCATGAATTTATTTTCAATATCTGTATGAATATTACAGTTTTATAAATAGGTTCATTTGTATCATTTAGAAAGGTAGATTGCACATGTGAGACATATTATATTTGTCTTTCTCTGACTTCCGTGTAGTATGATAATCACTAGATCCATTCATGTTCCTGCAAAAGGCATTTCATTCTTTTTTATGGCTGAGTTATATTCCATTGTAATCATCTTTATCTATTCTCTGTTGATGAGCATTTAAGTTGCTTCCAGGTTCTGGCTATTGTAAATAGCAATGTAGTGAGCACTGGGGTGCATGTATATTTTCAAATTATGATTTTTTTCTGGGTATATGCCTAGGAATGGGATTGCTTTTTACTCCAGTTTTTGTGCCACTACCATAATGTTTTGCTTGTGGTAGCTTTGTAGCATAGTCTAAACTCAGGGAGCCTGATTCCTCCAGCATTGTTTTTCTTTTTCATCATTGCTTTGGCTATTCAGGGTCTTTGGTCTTTCCATATAAACTGTGAAAAAAAAATGTGCTAGTTCTCTGAGAAAATGCCATGAGTAATTTGATAGGGATTGCATTGAATCTGCAGATTGCGTTGGGTAGTATAGTCATTTTGACGATATCAGTTCTTCCAATCCAAAACCACAGCATATCTTTCCATCTGTTTGTATCATCTTTGATTTCTTTCATCAGCATATTATAGTTTGTGGAATGCAGGTCTTTGCCTTCTTAGGTAGGTTTCTTCTTAGTGTGTGTGTGTGTATGTGTGTGAGATGGTAGTTGGAACTATTCCCTTAATTTCTCTTTCTGAATTTTCATTGTTAGTGCTTAGAAATGCAACAGATTTCTGGGTTTTAATTTTGTATCCTGCAACTTTAGTATCTGTTCTTTAATCAGTTATATTTCTTATCATTCTGTGGTTCTTCAGTTGCTATGTCATATCCAACTCTTTGCGACCCCATGAACTGCAGCATACCAGGCTTCCCTGTCCTTCACTATATCCTCTGAGTCTGTGATCCCATCCAACCATCTCATCCTCTGTCGACCCCTTCTCCTCCTGCCCTCAATCGTCCCCAGCATCTGGGTCTCTTCCAATAAGTCAGTTCTTCACATCAGATGGCCAAAGTATTGTAGCTTCAGCTTCAGAATCAGTCCTTCCATTGAATACGCAGGGTATATTTCCTTTAGAATTAACAGGTCTAATCTCCTTACTGTCCAAAACCACAATTTGTTTCTTCTCCAAAACCACAATTCAAAAGTATTAATATTTCAGCACTCAGCTTTCTTTATGGTCCAACTCTCACGTCCATACATGACTTCTGGAAAAACCATAACTTCGACTCTATATACGTTTGTCTTATCATTATACTTTTAGTTTAATTTTTAAATTCCATTTTATATTCATTCTTGGCTTATTAGTTGTAAATATTTTTCTGCTATCACATTTCCAGTGATGTTGCCTTACTAGCTTATCATCTTTAAATATTTGTATTGTCCTCCCACTTTGATATTTGATTATTCTTTTATTTCTTGATAAGCTAGCAGAGACATTTATCAATTTTATTAAAATTTTAACAGAATCAGTTTTTGGTTTTCACTGATTTTGTTTTTTTGGTTTTTTGTTTCTACTCAATTTATTTCTACTCTTTAGCATTGCCTTTATTTTCTTTAGTTTCTTTAGGTTTAGTTTATATATATTTTCTAGGTTTGTAAGAATTTAAACACTGCTTTGCATGCTTTATATTCTAATATAAAATTTATTGCTAGAATTTTTTCTTTCATAATATTTTGTTGCATCTCATAATCCATAATAGGTTATACTGTAATTTTTATTCAAATCAACATAATGTTATCTCTCTGATAAATTCTTCTCTCACCTGCATATATCTCAGATTTACATTCATTTTTGAAATTTTAATATGTATAGTTATTCCAAATGTCATTCTGAAAAAGAAAATCTTATTTTAGTTACCTGTGAAGATAATATATTTTGTAAGACATAAATTCTATTGAATTTCTTGAGAAGTTTATTTCATTGAAAGTCTTGTAACCTAATTTGTTGAATATCTGTTTGAATCTCACAATTTGTGGTGGCATATTTTGTCAACTTGTCCAAGTCCAATATGTTCTACTGATTTTTTTTCCTCAGGTTTCCTATCACTTATTCAGAGTATTAAATCCTCAACTATAAGGACTTTTGGACTCTGAGGGAGAGGGAGAGGGTGGGATGATTTGGGAGAATGGCATTGACGCATGTACACCCGTGGTGGATTCATGTCAATGTATGACAAAACCAATACAGTATTGTAAAGTAAAATAAAGTAAAATAATGAGAAAGAAAAAGAAACATGTATACTATCATATAAGAAATGAAGTGCCAGTCTATGTTTGATACAGGATACAGGATGCTTGGGGCTGGTGCATGGGGATGATCCAGAGAGATGATATGGGGTGGGGGGGTGGGAGGGGGATTCAAGATTGGGAGCTTGTACACATCTGGGGTGGATTCATGTCAATGTATGACAAAACCAATACAGTATTGTAAAGTAAAATAAAGTAAAAATAAAATTTAAAAATAAAAGGATAGATCTTTCCATTACTTTAATTCTTATGGTTTTCCCTGAAGTATTTTAAAAGTGCTTTAGGTGCACATATATTTATATTTTTATAAACTCTGAATTACTTTCAAGAAATATCTTTTTTTATCTCTGACAATTTCTTTGTTTTTCAACCTACTTTGTCTGAAATTATTGGATTTAACTCAGAGTAAGATTTGTTTTTCAAAATTTATTTTTAACGTTTGTATTTAGGTTTAAAATGGCTTTCTTGTAGGATTATGCTGTTGGAGCTGCTTTTTTAATTAAATCTAATCTCTTTAATATTGTTTTATTGTTTACACCATTTACATTTAATGTGAATAGGGTATGATTAGGTTTAAATGTACCACTTTATGATATTTTAGGTTTGTTCCATTAGTTCTCATTTTTTCGTTTCTTATCTTCTTTAGATTAATTATTTGTTAAGAATTTTATCTTCACTATGAGCTCAGTACCTATATCTCTGTGTTTTGATTTTAGTGCTTAGCCAGGACTTACAATATATATTTTAACTGTTTACTTTCAAATAATGTACAAGTCACATGCAACATAAAAAGCTTGGTATATTTTTCTCCTCCTGCTTCTTGTGCTGTTTTCATCATACATTTTATTTAGACATATGTTACAAACATTGCTTTGTAAGCATGTTTGAATTAAACCATTATAATTTTAAGAAATTTGTCAAAATAACAAAAAGGCTTTTATGTGTACTCATATATTTGGCATAACCAATACTTTTATGTGTAGGTAAAATTTCTGCTTTCACTCATATTCTTCTTTATCATTTGATTCCTGCCTTGAGAATGGTTATTACCATTATTTGTGATAAATTTTGTTGATAATTAAAAATCTAATGTTTTTTAAAAAGTCTCCATTTAATTTTCATTTTTAAATGACATTTGATAGATTATTGAATGGTCACCAGTAAGGATTCTTCCTTCCCCCAGTACTTCAGAGATATCATTCCATTGACCTTTGGCTCATACAACTTTTGACTATTATTTTTATGTTTATTTATCTGCAAATAATGTGCTACTTTCCTCTGGCTACTATTAATATTCTTCCTTTATTACTAATTTTCTATCTTATTTTAATGAAAATATTATAATTATTTAGTTATTATTAAACATTGTATTAGTTAATATTGAACTTTTGCATGCCATACATATATTTGTTTCAACTTATGAACATATATCAAAAAATGTTTTGTTCTGAGATATAAGAAAAAATATGAGGATACATGACATTAAAATAGTGAGCCCTTTATTCTATAACCATGAAAAACATTTTTTCTACATTTTTTCAATATCCTTTGGAAATATTTTATAAATGATTATGTTAATCATTTACCTCTTCCATTAGACTTACTCCTAAAGAAGGACTAGATTTTTTGGAAGCATTACAAAATCTATATTAAAACTTGTTTCTAATTTCTTCTGATATATAAATACAATCAATTCTTTCACTAGACACTCAATATAAAAATTTTCTTATTGTACAGATATTAATTGGAAATGTTTGGATTTGGACTGTGTATAAGCTCTAAAATCTTTAACAACATATTTGACAACAATATAGGGCTTCCCTCGTGGCTCAGAGGTTAAAGTGTCTGCCTGCAATGAGGGAGACCTGGGTCCAATCCCTGGGTCGGGAAGATTCCCTGGAGAAAGAAATGGCAACACATTCCAGGATTCTTTTGGATTTGGTCTATGTATATACTCTAAAATCTTTAACGACTTATTTGATAACAATGTTCCACATATATATGTATTTATGTATTTATAATTATTTGAATATATAGTTCAGTTCAGTTCAGTTACTCAGTGTCCGACTCTGTGACTCCATGAATCTCAGCACGCCAGGCCTCCCTGTCCATCACCAACTCCTGGAGTTCACTCAGACTCACGTCCATCGAGTCAGTGATAGCATCCAGCCATCTCATCCTCTGTCGTCCCCTTCTCCTCCTGCCCCCAATCTCTCCCACCATCAGAGTCTTTTCCAATGGGTCAACACTTTGCATGAGGTGGCCAAAGTACTGGAGTTTCAGCTTCAGCATCATTCCCTCCAAAGAAATCCCAGGACTGATCTCCTTGAGAATGGACTGGTTAGATCTCCTTGCAGTCCAAGGGACTCTCAAGAGTCTTCTCCAACACCACAGTTCAAAAGCATCAATTCTTCGGCACTCAGATTTCTTCACAGTCCAACTCTCACATCCATACATGACCACTGGAAAAACCATAACCTTGACTAGATGGACCTTTGTTGGTCTCTGCTTTTCAATATGCTATCTAGGTTGGTCATAGCTTTTCTTCCAAGGAGTAAGTGTCTTTTAATTTCATGGCTGCAGTCACCATCTGCAGTGATTTGGAGCCCAAAAAAATAATGTCTGACACTGTTTCCACTGTTTCCCCATCTATTTCCCATGAAGTGATGGGATCAGATGCCATGATCTTCGTTTTCTGAATATTGAGCTTTAAGCCAACTTTTTCAGTCTCCACTTTCACTTTCATCAAGAAGCTTTTAGTTCCTCTTCACTTTCTGCCATAAGGGTGGTGTAATCTGCATATCTGAGGTGATTGATATTTCTCCCAGCAATCTTGATTCCAGCTTGTGCTTCTTCCAGCCCAGCATTTCTCATGATGTACTCTGCATAGAAGTTAAATAAGCAGGGTAACAATATACAGCCTTGACGTACTCCTTTTCCTATTTGGAACCAGTCTGTAGTTCCATGTTCAGTTCTAACTGTTGCTTCCTGACCTGCGTATAGGTTTCTCAAGAGGCAGGTCAGGTGGTCTGTATTCCCATCTCTTTCAGAATTGTCCACAGTTTATTGTGATCCACACAGTCAAAGGCTTTGGCACAGTCGATAAAGCAGAAATCAATGTTTTTCTGGAACTCTCTTGCTTTTTCCGTGATCCAGCAGATGTTGGCTTTTGATCTCTGGTTCCTGTGCCTTTTCTAAAACCAGCTTGAACATTTGGAAGTTCACAGTTCACATATTGCTGAAGCCTGGGTTGGAGAATTTTGAGCATTACTTTATTAGCGGGTGAGATGAGTGCAAATATGAGGTAGTTTGAGCATTCTTTGGCATTGCCTTTCTTTGGGATTGGAATGAAAACTGACCTTTTCCAGTCCTGTGGCCATTGCTGAGTTTTCCAAATTTGCTGGCATATTGAGTGCAGCACTTTCACAGCATCATTTTTCAGGATTTGAAATAGCTCAACTGGAATTCCATCACCTCCACTAGCTTTGTTCATAGTGATGCTTTCTAAGGCTCACTTGACTTCACATTCCAGGATGTCTGGCTCTATGTGAGTGATCACACCACGGTGATGGTCATGAAGATCTTTTTTGTACAGTTCTTCTGTGTATTCTTCCCACCTCTGCTTAATATCTTCTGCTTCTGTTAGGTCCATACCATTTATGTCTTTTATTGAGCCCATCTTTACATGAAATGTTCCCTTGGTATCTCTAATTTTCTTGAAGAGATCTCTAGTCTTTCCCATTCTGTTGTTTTCCTCTATTTCTTGGCATTGATCACTGAGGAAGGCTTTCTTATCTCTCCTTGCTATTCTTTGGAACTCTGCATTCAGATGCTTGTATCTTTCCTTTTCTCCTTTGCTTTTCATTTCTCTTCTTTTCACAGCTATTTGTAAGGTTTCCTCAGACAGCCATTTTGCTTTTTTGCATGTCTTTTCCATGAGGATGTTCTTGATCCATGTCTCCTGTACAATGTCGCACTGAAATCATTATGTATAGAATATATATATGAATATATAGAAAAATACTTAAATATTATATGATTATATGAATCATATCAAATATTATATGATTATTATATGAATATAAAAATACTTAAATATTATTAATAAAGTCAATGTGTTATTGTTATGCTATTATTAAAATGTCAAATCTTTGACACTCACTATAAAAGAGGCATTACATACAGCATTCTCTATTTAAGTCAAGCTTGAGCATACACTATTCAGAAATTCAAGTTTAATCAGATAATCAACAAAAGTATACCTAAATATATATTAAATTATGGGGCATATATTCATGAGCTCTGTGAACTGTAAACCCCAAACTGAAATAATCCAAATATCTGTCAACAGTAGAGTGTTTGAATAAATAGTTAAATTCACATGAAAGGACAATATGCACCAAGAAAAAAGGAACTATAGTTCACCAGCAAAGTATCTGCACATATTAGCCAATACACAAGCATACCTATTGCATTAGTTTCAACATGTTGTGTCCAACCTAGGCACATCTAAGATGTCACTCCATTGACCTTTGATTGGTAAAACCTTTGACAAAGAATTTGTCACTTTTATCCTTATTTATCTGTGAATACTGTTTCATTTTCCAGAGTTTTTGAAAGTTACCCATGTTATTAAATCTGGAAAGAAAGTTGTGGGTAGTTATAAAGTTGGGCATGGGGCTTGGTACTACTCACTTGTAACATAGATAAATGACTGTGCTGCTGCTGTGCTATGCTCAGCTGTATTATTCTTTGCGACTACACAGACCATAGCTAGCCAGGCTCCTCTGTCTATGAGATTCTCCAGGCAAGAATACAGTAGCAAGTTGCTACTTCCTACTCCAAGGGAGCTTCCTGATCCAGGGATCTAACTTGCCTCTCGTGTGTCACCTGTTTTGGCAGGTGGACTCTACCTCTAGCACCATGGGGAAGCCTTTTGCAGGAACGTGTCAAGTTCTTCATGATTTCAGTACAATGTTCTGTATGCATGTTATATGCAATTTAATACATTTCAAAATAACGAAAAGGTGTTTTGTGCAAAGACAGAGGCATTTTACACATACACTGTGCAGGCTCAGTCGCTCAGTTGTGTTGGATTCTTTTTTGGTCCCAGGGACTCTAGCCCACCAGGCTCCTCTGTCCATGGAATTTTCGAGGCAAGAAGGTGGAGCAGGTTGCCATTTCCTATTCTAGGGGATCTTCCCAACCTGGGGATCAAACCTGGGTCTCTTGTGTCTCCTGCATTGGCAGGCAGATTCTTTACTACTGCATGAAATATTGTTTCTTACATAAGCAAGTACTTTACATCATGTTTAGTATCTTTTTTCACTTTATATACACGAATATCTTAAATTCCTCTATTAGTTTGTAATTATGTGCAAAGATCATCCCATTTAAAAAAATTATGTATAAGAGTAATCAAGTGTCTTGAATTAGAACATGCAATGTGTTTATCACATTAGATATTTACTTGTTCTGCATGAAAATATATCACATATTTTGTTCACAGATTGGTATCTAATTAGACAGTCTTTCTTTTATGAATAGAGCATAATTTATTTTGCCAGTTCCCTAATGAAGAGCCTTAGGAATTTTCATATTTGGCCAATATAAATAGTCTTGTATGTATTAATCGGAAAGAAAAATGACCAGAAATGAAATTTCTATTAAAAATAAGCATTATAGTATTCCCTGCTTTCACTGCAAGGGGACAAGTTCCAAAACCTCTAATAGCTACCTGAAACCATGTAAGTAGCAAACCCAGTACATATTATGTTTTTTCATATGCCTATTATAAGGTTTAATTTATAAATTAGGCACAGTAAGAGATCAACAGCTAATAGTAAAAGAGAATAATCATAAAAAGAAACTATAGTAAAAGTTATATGTGAATGTGTTCTCTCTCCCTCAAAATATTTTCCTGTACAAATTTAATATCTTTCCATATTAACTAAGCATTTATCACTTACTGTGAGCTTTGCAATTTGAGGTACAACAGCAAAACTAACACAAATTTCTTCTTCATTCTTCACAATTTCACAGATAGAAGATTTATTCTTACTGTAAATCTTCGCAAACTCAGTATAGGACTTTTTTCTTTCCTTATTAGGTCGAGAACATTCATCTTTTCCTTTAAAGGGAGCACTTTATAGCTTTTCTTTAGCATATCCCAAATACTGCCAGCATTACTACTTTTGCCCATTGGGTCCACTATTACCTAAAATAAACGTTACTTGATAATAAGCACTGCAGTACTGTGACAGTCAATCTGATGACCCAGACAGTGAGATACACTAGACAAAGGGAAGATTCACGTCCCAGGCAGGATGGAGCATGAATATGCAATATTTCATCATGCTACACAGACGAGCAGTACACTATAGGAAACTCATGGGTTGTTTCTTTATGAGATTTCCCATAGTATATTTGAACCATGATAGAGCACAAGTGACTGAAACCCTGTGAAGCAAAACAGTGGATAAGGGATGACAGCAATACAAATTCCAATAGATAATGCAAAATTCACCTTCTTCACTTGATTAAGCAAGCATTCATTCCCATCAGTAAAAGGGAGGCTGTTTTCAAATAAATATACCTCTAAACAAGATAATTAGCAAAGTATCTTTTCAAATCTGATACGTAAAAATTGGTTTGTGTATGTGAAGTGGCTTCAGTCATGTCTGACTGTTTACAACCCTATGGACTGTAGCCTGTCAGCCAGGCTTCTCAGTTCATGGGATTCTCCAGGCAAGAATGCTGGAATGGGTTTCAATGTGCTCCTCCAGGGGATCCTCCCAACCCAGGGATAGAACCCTTGTCTCAGGCATCATTTTCCAATTGCAGAAGGGTTCTTCACCACTATTGCCACCTGGGAAGCCCCTACTAAAAAAAATTGTATAGTAGTCAAGCATGCAGTCATTTATTTAGACAAAGACAGTTCGGTTCACTTGCTCAGTCATGTCCAACTCTTTGCAACCCCATAAATCACAGAATGCCAGGCCTCCCTGTCCATCGCCAACTCCCGGAGTCCACCCAAACCCATGTCCATTGAGTCAGTGATGCCATCCAACCATCTCATCCTCTGTCATCACCTTCTCCACTTGCCCTCAATCTTTCCCAGCATCAGGGTCTTTTCAAATGAGTCAGCTCTTCTCATTAGGTGGCCAAAGTATTGGAGTTTCAGCTTCAACATCAGTCCCGCCAATGAACACCCAGGACTGATATCCTTTAGGATAGACTGGTTGGAACTCCTTGCAGTCCAAGGGATTCTCAAGAGTCTTCTCCAACATCACAGTTCAAAAGCATCAATTCTTCGGCACTCAGCTTTCTTTAGCGTCCAAAGCCCACATCCATACATAACCATGGGAAAAACCACAGCCTTGACTAGATGGACCTTTGTTGACAAAGTAATGTCTCTGCTTTTTAATATGCTGACTAGATTGGTCATAACTTTCCTTCCAAGGAGTAAGTGTTCATGGCTGCAGTCACCATCTGCTGGGATTTTGGAGCCCAGAGAAATAAAGTCAGCCACTATTTCCACTGTTGCCCCATCTATTTCCCATGAAGTGATGGGACCAAATGCCATGATCTTTGTTTTCTGAATGATGAGCTTTAAGCCAACTTTTTTCACTTTCCTCTTTCACTTTCATCAAGAAGTTCTTTAGTTTTTCTTCACTTTCTGCCCGAAGGGTGGTGTCATCTGCATATCTGAGGTTACTGATTTTTCTCCCAGCAATCTTGATTCCAGCTTGTGCTTCCTCCAGCCCAGCGTTTCTCATGATGTACTCTGCATATAAGTTAAATAAGTAGGGTGACCATATACAGCCTTGATGTACTCCTTTTCCTATTTGGAACCAGTCTGTTGTTCCATATCCAGTTCTAACTGTTGCTTTCTGACCTGCATACAGATTTCTCAAGAGGCAGGTCAGATGGTCTGGTATTCCCATCTCTTTCAGAATTTTCCACAGTTTATTGTGATCCACACAGTCAAGGTCTTTGGCATAGTTAATGAAGCAGAAGTAGATGTTTTTCTGGAAATGTCTTGCTTTTTTGATGAGACGTACTTTAACACACATAAATAAAATATTTTGTGAATAGTCCAACCTCTTTTCATATGTGTTTCCTATTCCACGTAGTTATTCATCTTTTTCTTATTTACCTTGTATGCAAGTTGAAAATGTAAAATTAAAAGTCATTTGAGAAATATTATACTATTTAACTTTTAATATGAACATTTTTTAGAAACATAATATTGATGACAGATATTGTATCAGGACATTAATATGGTAATTATTTTACGATGGCTTTCTCTTCATTCTCCCATGTGTAAAGAATCTACGCTTCATATTCATGTAGAACAAAGTACTGAACTATGACAACATAAAGGAATTAATTCAAGACACATGTTTATTGGCAGGGTTGTTGTTGCACACCTTTGAATAAATAACCTAATGGACTTGCTTGATATTTACTATGTCTAAATGTACAGTTATTCTTTGTTTAAATTATTTGTTTCCAGGCTGCCTTGCACAGCATGTGGGTTCTTATTTCTCTGACCAGGGATCAAACCAGTGCCTCCTGCATTGGTGTGTGGAGTTTTAACCACTGGACCACCAGGGAAGTCCCTGTACAATTATTCTCAATATTCCTAATATATAATATAATTGTAAATACTAATATCAAAACAAGAAAAATAATATAAAATACATCAGTTTACTTACAGGCATTTTGAGTCAGGCCTAATTAATGTTACTAAGAAATAGATATAACAGAGAAGATGCTGCTGTTTAATTTTATAGCACACAGCACAGAAGGTTTGATAGAGTTTCATGTAAAGAATAAAGATTTATAAGAATAAATACTTATGGGTGAATATTAAGATATAACTTTAATATTGTCTAAATAAAAGGTCAAGTAATATTCTATTGCTTTCACACACCAAACCATTTTTGACCCTACTTGTTATTAGGGTTATACTGTATGATATTAAATACTGACTAGAAAGTAATAAAGTTTTATCAAGAAAAAAATCATATTGGTTATTTTCATATAATTAAGTAATTTGTTGAAATCTTCATGCACAACTAAAGGTATAAAATCATGAAACAGCAGGAATCAGAGCAACATGTACTTTAGTCTTTATTAGCGACACCATATGATAAAAAATCTGTTATAACATCTAGACTCTCGTGTAAACTAGGGTATTTCTAGAGTCAAACACAGCTATAGCTAGATGTGGAAAGTTGAATTGAATTATAATAGTGACATGTTATGATATAGAACTGTGTTCATTGGAATGTGTACTCCATTCTATCTTTTCAAGCAAATGTGAAATCAGGCCATCTTTGCAATTGTAGCATAGTGTATACTACAAGTTCAAATTAGCATGAAAGATTTTAAAGTGCATCCTGACGTATATATAGATAATTATCTTTCCATTTGGTTGAAAACTTAATATGTACTTATTATTCCACAGATAAAATTGTACTTTGGCTAACAAAGAAGATATTGCATGTGGCAGCCTCTAAGCAAAACTTTCATTAAAAGAAACAACACGTTTTTTGTTTCAGTGTTTGTTCTCGTATTACTGAATTTGTTTAAAATTGCTACCAAATAACCCAACAAAGGGAGTTCTAATCCCAATCTTTCAATTTCTAGCATCAATGTCGCCCATTCCAGCAAGCATTATCAAACATCATCAAGAAGCTAGTGGTACTCTCCTGTGTGTTTGCAAAGCACTTAATCATAAGAGTCGATCACACCTCTGTCACCGCAACTACTGCAGTCTGTATTGGTTTATCTTTGTGCCTGTTCTACTTCTTATTAATCATGGACTTAGAGAAAATCTTCCATCTTTATTTCACCTATTTGGATGCTCAGCTTTTAGGTACATCCATGCTAATGATTGTTAGGCATTCTTGGAAACTTGACCAATTCTCATTATGGAATGCCCCTCCCTCTGTATACTTGATAACTTTCCTTGTTCTAAATATTCCTTTCTCTGTAATATACATGTGTATAAATACATATATATATATATATATTCTGGTTTTATTTTATTAATGTTAGCATGATGTTTCTTTCTTTATATATTTGCTTTTATTCCATCAGGGTTTTTACATTTAAAGTGAGTTTCTTATAGATAACATAATGTGGTATCTTGTTCATTTAGCAAGTTTGACAATTTCTATCCTAATTGGCATATTTAGACCATTTACAAATATTTACAAATATGTTGAATTAATCTGCATTTATGACTTTTTTTCATTAGATTCATTATTTATTTTTCTTCTTTCCCTGTTTTTTAACCTTTTTTGGTTTTGATAGAACATTTTATATGATTCTATTCTATCTCCCTTGTTAGTGTATAATGGATGCTTCCTTTTTTAGTTTATTTTTTTCTTTCCAATGTTTACCCTACAGTTTTCCATATACATCTACAACTTTTCTAGTTTTACCATAAAATAATATTAAACCACTTCAGGGCTAGTGCAGGCCTATTATAAAAATCATCCCTGGTATCTCCCTTCCATCCCTTGTGGCACTGTTATCACTCATTTCAGCTATCTCTAGGCTCTAAATACCCAATGCCTTGTCACCATTATTACTTTAAACAGTTAACTTTTAGAGCCCTAAGGATAATAAGAGATTTTATTTTGCTTCATTTTATTCTTTATTCTGTGCTCTTCATTTTTAGGTAGATGCTAGATTCTTGCCTGTAGTA
This sequence comes from Ovis aries, assembly GCF_016772045.2. NCBI lineage: Eukaryota > Metazoa > Chordata > Mammalia > Artiodactyla > Bovidae > Ovis > Ovis aries. The sequence goes on along the minus strand of NC_056062.1, from coordinate 62,951,068 downwards.
TTTTACTTCTGAAGAATTACACAGCCACTAATCCCCTGAAGGACAGTTGAACTTGGCCAGCTTTTGGTTACTTGGCACTGTGTATAATAACAGTTTTGAAAGAAAAAAAAATTAAGTAACACACAAGAAAAAACCAAGCATATAACTTTTCACACTAAAATGTTTTTAATACATGTTTATTCTTATAATAAACCCGCATGTTGATGATGCTTTACAATATTTGGCTCAGATTCATTGTTCTAGCCTTAAGCCTCTTCCCTTTTGTCATCATCACCAGATAATTTTGCTACTTTTTTCCATAATACACATTCACAATCCTCATATCTGACCCTTATATATATTCTCTTATCTGCCTGGAAAGCATTCCCTCATTGACCTTTCTACAGATTTTTCTTTTTCTTTCTTCAATTTTTATGTGTTTCTGACAAAGATAATCTGCCTTTGACTATCTAAAGTCAGGTTTCTTGTTCTAAACTTATGTAACAACCAAACTTCTTTTAAGTATTTATATATATATATATATATATGTGTGTGTGTGTGTGTGTGTGTGTGTGTATAAGTATTACCATTACCTAATTCAGTCTCTAAATATGCTCTTTTGTTGCTGTGTATTCTGATTCTCTGGTTCTATTATTGTATTTCTAGTGTTTATCTTAGTATGTTAACATTCATTGGTTAGAGTATACTCATGAATATTCTTTGAGTAAATTAATTAATATTTGGTGTGAGGGGCATTGTTATTTCAAGCTAGTGATCTGTTTCATTGATAAGGTGAAACTAATAATCTATTTTTATTTCTATTATCTTTATAGAGATACTGTCCTACTGTTCCAAAACTACAGATGATATTTTTATTTTATTTCCTTCAGTGAAAGTGGCTAGCTCTTTCCTTCTTATCATTCTAAGTTTATTCTCACAATTACTAAAATACATTTTACATTTGACAAATACTTTTAGATGTGTGTGTGACCATAGAGGTAACTAAATCTAGACAGTTTGGGACCTTTCTGTGATTATATTAAATGTCACATTACATTTGTATCTATTCCCTGACCAAGTGAATACCTGCTGCTAACCTTGGAAATTTTACATACATGCAACTGGACATAAAGAATTTGAGTTTGCTCTTGTTATGTTATGCTCACCAGTCTCAGTTTCTAGGGAGATTGCTGAATATTATTCTCAGAAGTAAACTAGCCAAGAAAATGTTTTACAAATATACTATTGTTATAGCAAGAGGAGGAGGCACACAAAGATATGTGACAGCGAGGTTTAACACCAGAGAGCAGGCAAATCAGGGGAAGGGAGAGGAAGCAGTCCAGGTGAGATGAGGATATGCCTGGTTAACAGCTGATATGTTTACACCATCTGCTCTATCAGGCTTCCATTGTCTCTGAAGCACAAGGAAGTAAAACAAAGTCATACAAGGTCACTTGGTTCTTTGGCAAAGTCATTTAAGGAAAAATTTTAGGTATGTGGTTATTGTCATTTAGTAATACAGAAGTGTTAATTTTAAGAAACTTTAAGATACGTTTACATTATTTAAGTTACATATTCTCTAAAGAACTCCAGGCATTTAAAACATTGTATTATTCACATATACAGGGGAATTAGAGGCAGTTTGTACAAATTCACTTACTTGCCATTTCATTATTTATAAGATTTGATGATTTCTTGGCCAAATTATTGCTGTTATCATCAGTGTATATCATCTTTCTGGATAGGTTATTAGCTACATCCTACAATGGATGTTTCAAAGTATATAAAATTTTCTTTGTATTTCTGTTCTGTTATGAACTATTTTCTTGGATTCCCCCCAAATTTATATTAAAACCCTAACCCCTACTTCTCATCCCATAATCTAAAGTTTGAATTTTTTCCAGTTAATGGCAATATTTTTGTTCTACTCCTTCATCATATGGGAAATTTAGCCTGCTGATTACAGTTGAACACTCAGATCCAATTCATGGTTGTTTCAGTTTCCAAACTTCTAATTGTGGATAAGAGAAATTTGAAAAAATTAGTCTCCTAATTAACAATTCTTTATAATACATATCTTCTCATTTTCATTGCAGAAGATAACATATCTTTCTGGTAAAGAGAAAATCACTGCTTCTTTCCAGTCATTGTACGTTTCATGATCATTTTCTAAATGTCCCAAAGAAATGCATTTAGTAATATCTAACATAGATATACCTCATACCTAGATATGAGATATACACCTCATATATAGCTCAAACTACTGCACAATTGCACTCATCTCACACGCTAGTAAAGTAATGCCCCAAATTCTCCAAGCCAGGCTTCAACAATATGTGAGCCATGAACTTCCAGATGTTCAAGGTGGTTTTAGAAAAGGCAGAGGAACCAGAGATCAAATTGCAACATCCACTGGATCATGGAAAAAGCAAGACAGTTCCAGAAAAACATCGATTTCTGCTTTATTGAATATGTCAAAGCCTTTGACTGTGTGGATCACAATAAACTGTGGAAAATTCTGAAAGAGATGGGAATACCAGACCACCTGACCCACCTCTTGAGAAACCCGTATGCAGGTCAGGCAGCAACAGTTGGACATGGAACAACAGACTGGTTCCAAATAGGAAAAGGATTATGTCAAGGTTGTATATTGTCACCCTGCTTATTTAACTTATATGCAGAGTACATCATGAGAAGCACTGGGCTGGAGGAAGCACAAGCTGGAACCAAGATTGCTGGGAGAAAAATCAATAACCTCAGATAGGCAGATGACACCACCCTTCTGGCAGAAAGTAAAAAAGAACTAAAGAGCCTCTTGATGAAAGTGAAAGAGGAAAGTGAAAAAGTTGGCTTAAAGCTCAACATACAGAAAAGAAAGATAATGGTTTCTGGTCCCATCACTTCATGGCAAATAGATGGGGAAACAGCAGAAACAGTGGCAGACTTTATTTTGGGGGGCTCCAAAATCACTGCAGATGGTGATTGCAGCCATGAGATTAAAAGATGCTTACTCCTTGGAAGGAAAGTTATGACCAACCTAGATAGCATATTAAAAAGCAGAAACATTACTTTGTCTACAAAGGTCTGTCTAGTCAAAGCTATAGTTTTTCCAGTAGTCATGTATGGATGTGAGAGCTGGACTATAAAGAAGGTTGAATGCTGAAGAATTGATGCTTTTGAACTGTGGTGTTGGAGAAGACTCTTGAGAGTCCCTTGGACTGCAAGGAGATCCAACCAGTCCATCCTAAAGGAGATCAGTCCTGAACATTCATTGGAAAGACTGATGTTGAAGCTAAAACTCCAATACTTTGACCACCTGATGCGAAGAGCTGACTCATCTGCAAAGACCCTGATGATGGTAAACACTGAAGGCAGGAGTAGAAGGGGATGACAGAGGATGAGATGATTGGATGGCATCACTGACTCAATGGACATGAGTTTGAGTAAACTCCGGGAATTGGTGATGGACAGGGAGGTCTGGCGTGCTGCAGTCCATGGGGTTGCAAAGAGTCAGACACGACTGAGCAACTGAACTGAACTGAACATGTATATGACATTTATTATGTTCCAGAAACTGTTCAAACACTTCAAAATCAATACATTTGGTACTATTATTTTCCCCATTTATACATGAGAGATTAAGACATGGGAGGGGAAAAAGTGGGAAATTTCACATGTTAACTGAAAGATTTTGCATTTCATAACTCTGTTTTAAACTGTTATTTTCTTTTTACTTTCTATATCCAGTGTTTTTTTGTTATGACTCATGAGGAAAAAAGAAAGTAGAAAAAACTCCTGAAGACATAATTTCCCTACATCCTTCACAAGCGGAGGTTTATTTTCTTACAACCTATGTGACAAGGTCTGATCCTTATGCCACTTCCATGTTACTTGTTCACCTTCTTGTAAAACCACTGCTAATTTGAGGTTGATATCATCTGGCAGCACTATTCTCTTAAGTTGTTGAAATCTTCCATCTTAATATATGGCAGATATCACACCTGTTCTATCCTAGGTGATTTTTAACAGCAAAATGTTCAGTTTAACCAAAATTCTGGCTTCCTTTATCCCTCAGAATCCCACTCAGTCTCTTTCACTGCAGCATTTCAAAACAGTATTTTTGCACATTCTATTTCCACAGATTTACCTTTTATTCCAGAATATACTGACTACCACTCAAGTGGGGCTTGTCACTCACTGAAGATTCCTTATTACTAATTTCACTGGCACATTTCAAGTCTCAAGTTGTTTGATCCCAGTAGTAGTTACAACATGCAGTTGGAATTGCCACTCTGGAGAGAGTATTTCTATGGATACCTAGGAAATACAGATGTATTTAAAATACATTTGAAGACAAAAGAAAAGAGAGTTGGCATTCTTCAGGAATGTTTTACTTCAAAAGACTTGCCCATTCTTAATGGAAACAGGCATAAGTCCCAGGTAGAGAATGCTTTTAAGGTCGTGTACTACGGGTTTCCCTTGTGGCTCAGCTATCAAAGAATCTGCCTGCAACACAGGAAACCTGGGTTCGATCCCTAGGTTGGGAAGGTCCTCTGGAGAAGGGAAAGGCTACCCACTCCAGTATTCTGGCCTGGAGAATTCCATGGACTATTTAGCCCATGAGTTCTCAAAGTGTCAGACACGACTGAGCAACTTTCACTATGGATAAAAGGAAAATTTAAAAAAAAAAAAAGAAAGAAAGAAACTAGAGATTACAGCTGCAAAATCAGCCAGAAATTTGGAAATATACTTTCATTTTGAATAGATTCAAGCAGTAAATCTCATATCTATGGTGATTTTCCTCCTAGAAAATACATTTATTAATGTGAAATGGGCAGAAAGATAAACTAGCTAAGAAGATGTAGAAAGACAGTGATTTTTCAAAGTATCTCGTTGATGAGAACATAAAAATTTTAGGACATGCCAAAGGCTGAAGAAGATGTTCTGATTGGTACTCCTAGAATCTCAGATGGGACCCTATGAAACTATACAAAAAGGCAGGGTGCATCAGAGGTAGAGGGTCGGTAGAAGCATTAACTCCATCTCAAGCAAGCTAGTTTCTTACAGTTTAATCTGTCATTACTCTATCTGACTAGAAGTGAATAAAGTGAAGTTTCTCTAAAAGACATTATATCATTTAGGACTCTAGTATATTTTTCATGCAAAATACATATTGTTTAGTTAGAAAATCACCCCACATAGAAGAAATAAATACCAGAGAAACAAAGACAATGCAAACAAACCCGAAGTGGTCCGATCATGGCAGCTATCAGAATCTGTGCTGTAAAATAGCTGATGAATATTTTCAAGAAAACAGATGATGATAGAGAATTTACTAGGAAACTAGAATCAATTAATTTCATAGTGATAAAAATTATAGAACTTGAAAATGTAATGAATGAAATTGAAATCTCAGTATGCGAAATTAATTACACATAAAAAAAATTACTGGAAATAAGATTAAGAGACTATTTAAGCTAAGGCAAAACAAAACAAAAACACCTAGAATGTAAAAGAGAGTGAAAAAAAATGGAAGAGATTTAAGGAACATTTTGGTCTGCATGAGTAGTACTAACACAAATTCATGGATTTAAATTATTAAACTTCATGCTACATACAAGAGACACATGATAGTTATGTACAGTATGATGTATTATAAATGAAAGAATGGGCAAATATGTGCTGTACAAGCTCTAAATTAAGGAAGATAGTATAGTTCTAGAAATATAAGAAAAGACAAGTGGGGAAGCAAGAATAAATAAAAACATTAAAAAATGATTATATAATTATTCTGCCAAATAATATAACAGTACTAAATTTGTGTGTACCTAGTAACATAGTTTCTAAATAATTAACACAAGTTGCTAGAACTAAAAATTAAAACAAATAGACTCTAAATCACATTTAGAAACTCATACCTTTTGCAAGAGCTGATAAAATAAGCAGAGAAAAATATTAAATTCATAGAATATTTGACTAGAAACTACTAAGAAATAACTATATATGTGTATATATACATTTATAAATGTATATAATATAAAATCTAAATTTTAAAGTGTAACTGTTTATCAAATCATTCATATTCTGAACCTATTATAAGCTTTAACAATTTTCAAAATTAAAAATTTATTCAGTTGAATTAAATCAAAAATAAATAACAATGGTAATAATGTACTAGAAAATGTTGCGATGTTTGGAAATTAAGTTGTACACTCTGAAATTACCACTGGGACAAAGCAGAAATTAAAATCAAAATTTGAAAATATTTGGAGCTTAATACCAAAATATGACATATTTAAACTTCTGGAATGTAGCTGAAACCTTACTTGGAAGGGCTTCCCTGGTGGTTTAGACAGTAAAGAATCTGCCTGCATTGTGGGAGACGTGGGTTTAATTCCTGGTTCAGGATGATCCCCTGCAGAAGAAAATAGCAACTCACCCCAGTCTTCTTGCCTGGAAAATCCATTGACAGAGGAGCCTTACAGGCTATAGTCCATGGGGTCACAAAGTGTCAGACACAGCTGAGTGACTAACACTACTACTACTATTATAAAAATAAAAGCTGAAATCAATTTTTAAGTATACATCTCAAAAAGAAAGATACCAAAAATTCAGCCTATGTAAGGGATGGTGAGGAAATGAAAAAATAAAGATAGCAATTAAAAATTAGAAAACTAGCATCACTAAATAAGTGAGATTAAAAATTATTATTTTGAAAGTCAAATAAAACAACTAGTCTTTCAGCATGATTGAAAAAAGCAAAACAATGGAAGCACACATTAAATAATAGTCTGGAAATAAGAATAAATGCCATCACTATGAATCCCAGAGGCATTATATAAAGATATTAATGGATATTTGAACAATATTATATTTGGATAAAATTGACAAATCCTTAGAATAATTTAAATTCCTGTGTGTGCACATGTGTGTGTGTGTGGGGGGGTGTGTGTGACAAGTGTGTGCGTCTATGTCTAGGTTGCTCAGTCGTGTCCAACTCTTTGTGACCCCATTGACTACAGCCCACCAGACTCCTTTGTCCATATAATTTTCCAGGCAAGAAAACTGGAGTGGATTGCTACTTCCTACTCCAGGGGATCTCTCCGATCCAGGGATCATTATACCAACTAATGAAAAGAAAACAATTCCCCATTCTTTCTATGGAAGAACACATCCTTTATAGAATATTACCAAAAAAGTATATTGAAGGCTGTCTTCACGAAAACTCCTAAAATAGTTATTGAATCCAATGCAATGTACAAACAAATATAATACTTCATGGTCAAGTTAAGGTTATTACAAGAAATCCAGCCTGGTTTAACATTTAAATATTAATAAATGAAATGCATCATTAACAGAATAAGAAGATAAAAATGTACATGATCATCTCAAAGATGTTGAAAATATGTTTGCTAGAAGTCAATACCTATTCATGATGAGGATCAATTCAGTTCAGTTTCTCAGTCGTGTCCGACTCTTTGTGACCCCATGAAATACAGCAGGCCAGGCCTCCCTGTCCATCACCAGCTTTGGGAGTTCACCCAAACTCATGTCCATTGAGTGGGTGATGCCATCCAGCCATCTCATCCTCTGTCATCCCCTTCTCCTCCTCCCCCCAATCCCTCTCAGCATCAGAGTCTTTTCCAATGAGTCAACTCTGTAAGAAGTAGCCAAAGTACTGGAGTTTCAGCTTTAGCACCAGTTCTTCCAATGAACACCCAGGACTGATCTCCTTTAGAATGGATTGGTTGGATCTCTTGCAGTCCATGGGACTCTCAAGAGTCTTCTCCAACACCACAGTTCAAAAGCATCAATTCTTCAGCACTCAGCTTTCTTCACAGCCCAACTCTCACATCCATACATGAGCACTGGAAAAACCGTAGCCTTGACTAGATGGACCTTTGTTTGCAAAGTAATGTCTCTGCTTTTCAATATGCTATCTAGGTTGGTCATAACTTTCCTTCCAAGGAGTAAGCGTTTTTTAATTTCATGGCTGCAGTCACCATCTGCAGTGATTTTGGAGCCCCCCAAAATAAAGTCTGACACTGGGTTTCCACTGTTTCCCATCTATTTCCCATAAAGTGATGGGACCAGATGCCATGATCTTAGTTTTTTGAATGTTGAGCTTTAAGCCAACTTTTTCACTCTCCTCTTTCACTTTCATCAAGAGGCTTTTAGCTCCTCTTCACTTTCTGCCATAAGGGTGGTGTGGATAATGATGATGATATTAATGAACCAGGAAAAAGAAGCCTTAGATGGGATGGAATTTGAACTGTATTGTTAGCTGACTGGTTAATTAACTAAACTGTGATACCAGAAAACCAAAACCATGCTAAGTAAGGACTGTTTGTAGTTAATTATGGGTGAAGTCAATGGACGTTTTACATAGGTTATGTTAAAATAGGAGACACTATGTCAAAAAAAAATGAAAAATAGAATTTCTTTTATTTTAACCAAGCCTATATTATATGTCATAATAACCCTTCTGCACAGTGCCTAATTGGTTAAAAACCCACCTGCAATTCAGAAGACACAAGAGATGAAGATTCCATGCCTGGGTTGGGAAGATACCCTGGAGGAGGCATGGCAACCCATTCCAGCATTCTTTCCAGGAAAATCTCAAGGACAGAGGAGCCTGGCAGGCTATGGTCCATGAAGTTGCAAACAGTCAGACACAACTGAAATGACTGAGAACAGTATATATTTAATATCAACTCATAACTTTGTATTTTACCCTCTAACGGTGAAGACAATAAGGAAAGAAAACAGCTGTAGAATGAGAATAATGATTATCTTTGTGTTTTTTATTTATTTTTAATTGAAGGATAATTGTTTCACAATATTTTGTTGGTCTCTGCTATACAACAGTATGATTCAGCCATAGATATACATGTGCCCCTCCTTCCTGAACCTCTCGAACCACCCTTCTAGATTGTCACAGAGCACTGGTTTGAGTTCCCTGAGTCATACAGCATAGTCCCACTGGCTATCTATTTTACATATGACAGTATATATGTTTCCATGCTACTCTCTCCATTCACCCCACACTCTCCTCTCCCCGACTCCTGTGTCCACAAGTCTGTTACCTATGTCTGCATCTCCATTGCTGCCCTGTCAATAGGTTCATCAGTACATCATTCTAGATTGCATATGTATGTGTTAATATATCATATTTGTTATTCTCTTTTTGATTTACTTTACTCGGTATAATAGTTTCTAGGTTCATCCACCTCATTAGAACTGACTCAAATGCATTCCTTTTTATGGCTGAGAAATATTCCATCGTATATATATACCACATCTTCTTTATCCATTCATCTGTTGATGGACATCTCAGTTGCTTCCATGTCCTAGCTATTTTAAATAGTATTGCAATAAACACTGGGATACAGACATCTTTTTCAACTATGGTTTCCTCAGGGTATACACCGGTAGTGGGATTGCTGTGTCATATGGTGTTATGTTGCTAGATTTTTAAAGAAATCTCCACACTGTCTTCCACAATGTCTGTATCAATTCACATTCACACCAACTGTACAAGAGGGTTCCCTTTTCTCCACACCCTCTCCAGCATTAATTATTTGTAGATTTTTTATGATGGCCATTCTTACTGGTGTGGGGTGACAGCTCTTTGTAGATTTGATCTGCATTTCCCTAATAATGCAAGCCACTGAAATACTGAATACTTTTTCATGTATTAATTAGCCATTTGTTTGTCTTCTTTGGAGAAATGTCTGTTTAGGTCTCCTGCCCAATTTTTGATTGGGTTGTTTGTTTTTCTGTTGAGTTCATGAGCTCATGTATATATTGGAAATTCATCCTTTGTCAGTTGTTTCATTGTATCCTTGTGTCTTGAGAATATTCTATTCAATAAAAGATTAGGGACTTCCCTGATGGACCAGTGGTTAAGACCTCATTCACCCTAGGACTGCAGGGGGCAAGGGATTAATCCCTAGTTGATGCAGCAAAATAAATAAATAAATAAATAAAATTGTTATTAATAAAATAAATTTTAAAAGGTCAAAATAATTCACAAAATTATGAATAGATGTCTAAGTTGCGCATAAGCATATGTTTTGTGATTGCCATCATGGAACAAAAGCATTCATTTTGATGACTCAATATTTTCTGCATAATCAGAAAATAGAGTGTTTATCAATTCATAGTGTGTTTAAAACAAAAACTTTTTGAGGTTAAAATCAGCAGACAACAGCAAGAAATGTGAAGGTTTTCTCATTAGACCATGAAATGAAATAATTTTGACATGAATATCTAAAGAATTCAAACCATAAGAAATGATTATGTGATAGTTTGTTCTTAAAATTTCTTATGACAGTATTTTGTTATTTCAATTTACTGAGCCTTTCCTTTTTATCTTAATATATATGAATATTCACTTTTATAAACTCTAGATTTAAATTTGCCTAAACTGAAAAAAAAAGAACTGTAATTCCATTGTTACAAATTATTCAGTAGTGAAGAGCACACATTTAATAAAAACATAAAATTTTCAGTATGTGATTTAATATTTATGATTGAACTAAATATTATTTAGGATATTTCATAAAAGCATTAATTTGATGAAAATGTTTCTAAATAATACCATTTTAAAAATATCTTCCAATTACAACTAACTTGATCTGTGCCATCCTAATCAGTGTCTTCAAAACTGATTATGTTGACAGATGGTGATGCTCTAATAATTGCCTTGGAATCACCCTTCCCCACTGCAAACCACTTCTACATATAAATCACGTCTATTTGCTACAGATATTTGCCAACCACAGTGGAGAATTTATATAAGATATTAAGAGAGAGTATTCACTATTGTAGGATTCCCTGGTGGCTTAGATGGTAAAGACTCCCTCTGCAATGTGGGAAACCTGGATTTAATCCTTAGGTTGGCAAGATCCCCTGGAGGAGGGCATAGCCACCCACTCCAGTATTCTCGCCTGGAGAACTCCATGCACAGAAGAGCATGGAGGGCTGCAGTCCACGGGGTCGCAAAGAGTCAGACACGACTGAGTGACTAAACATGCAACACATTGACTATTATGGAGCTCAATCAATAGCTGATCGCAGGATCCTCAAATAACCGTAATATGGCTGAGAGAGCACATCTAACAGTGTTCAAAGACTATAATGACAAGGACTTCAGAGATTCTACTCAGTGATGATTCAGCTAATATTTATTCAGAATCTACTGCATGTGATATGATTATACTAGCTGCTGAAGGTGTGAAAGAACAAAACAGAATGTCAGCACTAAAATAGAGAAAGTCCTTGCTGTTTTCTTAAATGTTTTATAATATAGTAGAAGATCATACAAGTATGCAGATATTTAAAGCATAAGATATTGGGTTGCCCAAGGAGTTTGTTCAGGCTTTTCCACACAATCTTTAGGAAAAATGCAAATGAACTTTCTTGCCAACCCAGTAGAATGTTGTATGCAATATGGAAAGCATTCATATTTCTTCATTTACTTAAATAGTCTTGAGAATTCAGAGTTGACTAATAAATTTCATTTCTTAAGAATTGAGAAAAGAAACATGGGTAGAAACACATGAAAAATTATAGGATTTCATCTTTTACATGCTTGATATTAATCCCAGCTCGTAAAATGTCTTATATATTATTAATTATAAATTACAATTAATGACATTATAAAAATTTTGTAAAATAAAATATATACTTGTATATGTGTGTTAAGGATTCCTTTCAACTCAGTTCAGTTGCTCAGTCACGTCCAACTCTTGGCAACCCCATGAATTGCAGCACACCAGGCCTCCCTGTCCATCACCAGCTCCCGGAGTTCACCCAAACTCACGTCCATTGAATCTGTGATGCCATCCAGCCATCTCATCCTCTGTCTTCCCCTTCTCCTCCTGCCCCCAATCCCTCTCAGCATCAGAGTCTTTTCCAATGAGTCAACTCTTTGCATGTGGTGGCCAAAGTATTGGAGTTTCAGCTTTAGCATCATTCCTTCCAAAGAACACCCAGGACTGATCTCCTTTAGAATGACTGGTTGGATCTCCTGGCAGTCCAAGGGACTCTCAACAGTCTTCTCCAACACCACAGTTCAAAAGGATCAATTTTTCAGTCCTCATCTTTCTTCACAGTCCAACTCTCATATCCATATATGATCACTGGAAGAACCATAGCCTTGACTAGATGGAACTTTGTTGGCAAAGTATGTCTGTGCTTTTCAATATGCTATCTATGTTGGTCATAACTTTCCTTCCAAGGAGTAAGTCTTTTAATTTCATGACTACAATCACTATCTGCAGTGATTTTGGAGCCCCCAAAAAAGTAAAGTCTGACACTGTTTCCATTGTTTCCCCATCTATTTCCCATGAAGTGATGGGACCAGATGCCATAATCTTTGTTTTCTGAATGTTGAGCTTTAAGCCAACTTTTTTACTCTCCTCTTTCACTTTCATCAAGAGGCTTTTTAGTTCCTCTTCACTTTCTGCCATAAGGGTGGTGTCATCTGCATATCTGAGGTTATTTCTCCCAGCAGTCTTGATTCCAGCTTGTGCTTTTTCCAGCCCAGCATTTCTCATGATGTACTCTGCATAGAAGTTAAATAAGCAGGATGACAATATACAGCCTGATGTACTCCTTTTCCTGTTTGGAACCAGTCTGTTGTTCCATGTCCAGTTCTAACCATTGCTTCCTGAACTGCATATAAGTTTCTCAAGAGGCAGGTCAGGTAGTCTGATATTCCCATCTCTCAGAGTTTCCCACAGTTTATTGTGATCCACACAGTCAAAGGGTTTGGCATAGTCAATAATGCAGAAACAGATATTTTTTTCTGGAACTCTCTTCCTTTTTTCCATGATCCAGTGGATGTTGGGAGTTTGATCTCTGGTTCCTCTGCCTTTTCTAAAACCAGCTTGAACATCTGGAAGTTCACGGTTCATGTATTCCTGAAGCCTGGCTTGGAGAATTTTGAGCATTACTTTGCTAGCATGTGAGATGAGTGCAATTGTGTGGTAGTTTAAGCATTCTTTGGCATTGGTGTACTACAAAATATAATTGCTTAGAGAGATTATAAACCTCTTGATATTTAAAATGATACACCACAGGAACTCAACTAGAAATTTTAGTGATAGGACCCCAGCATTTTTTTTTTTCATTTAAAGCTCCCCAGGTAATACTAACGTTCATCCTAGTATAATACTACTTCTTAGTATTTTAATTATGGATATAAAGCTTTGTGTAGGCCAAGGAAGATGATTAAATTGACAAGTGGTGATAGTCAACTTACAATTTCAGATTATTTTTACACTTGTCCTTTTAAGTTACTAGTATACTCTGAATCTATGCTATTTTAAGTTCATCTTGCTTTGACCTTACTATCTATACAGCTAGGATGCCTTGCCTAAGGGATATGTATTATTGCTGATTGGCAAAGGATGTAATGACAATAAAAATTAACTCACATTTGTAATACAAAGACTTTCTCATTTCTGCCAAAAAGCGAAGTGACTTTGAGTAATTTTGCTTATGTTGTACTACTATACTTGGTTTAGACACCAATAATATTTCAATTGGGGTGAGATTCTTAGGTTAGAATATGACGGTTTCCTGGTGGCTCAGACGGTAAAAGTGTCTGTCTGCAATGCGGGAGACCCAGGTTCCATCCCTGGGTCAGGAAGAACCCCTGGAGAAGGAAATGGCAATGCACTCCAGTACTCTTGTCTGGAAAATTTCATGGATGGAGCCTGGTGGGCTATAGCCCATGGGGTCGCAAAGATTTGGACACAACTGAGCAACTGCACATACGGTATACAATTTTTAGCACATACCATGAAAATGTGAGAAAATATCCTTGAATATTCATACCTCAGCAATAGTCTGAAACTATTGGCCTTTTTCCATATAACATTGTTTTAAATCAGGAGAAAAAAGATGGACTTAAATTGTCACCCATAGAACATGATAACATGAAGCTGATTATTTCCTACAAGAGGTCATTGGTATCTGTTGTTATGTTAGATGATGAGATCAATGTATGATACGGTTTTTAAAACTTTATAGCTAAGGTGATATTCAAGGCTAACCATACTTTTACTCTAAAACACATTCTTCATTTTTGTTACATTTGTTACACCTGCCACTTTTCTCATGTAGTTAAATCCCTAAAAGAAAATGTTTTTGGAAATCATAGAAAGGTTAGTTAAAGATATTGGCTTCATCTGTTTTTCATGGATAATTAAATGTTTTCATCTACTTATATAAGCTTTTTAGGACATTAGAAACTAGAATCTATTTTTTGTTGTTGTTTTACACAATTTTAAGGGTTAATTTCCATTTACAGTTTTTACAGAATATTGGCTATATTCCCTGTGTTGTACAATACATCCTTCAGACTATCTTACACCCAATAATTCAAACTTCCATTGCTCCACTTCTTTTTGTCTGCCCCACCCTACTGGTAACAAGTAGTTTATTTTCTGTATCTGTGTCTGCTTATTTCAGTTTATATTCCCTAGTTTGTTGTATAATTTAAATTCCACATATAAGAGAAACCTCCATACTGTTTTCCATAGTGGCTGTACCAATTTACATCCCAACAATAGTATACAAGGTTCCCTTTTTGCCACATCCTTGTCAACATTTGTTATTTGTAGACTTTTTAATGATGGCCATTCTGGTAAGTGTAAGGTAATATCTCATTGTGGTTTTGATTTGCATTTCCCTGATGATTAGCAGAGTTGAACATCTTTTCATTGCCTGTGAGCCATCTACATTTGCTCTTTGGAAAAATGTTTATTCAGTTTTTTTGACCCCTTTAAAAATCAGGTTATTTATTTTCTTTGATGTTGAATTGTATGAGCTGTTTGTATATATTGGATATTAATCCCTTATCAATAACATCATCTGCAAATATTTTCTCCCCTCAGTAGTTTGTCTTTTTGTTTTGTTGGTGTCTTCCTTTGCTGTGAGTTAGGATGCATTTTTACTTGCTTGAACTGAGTTCCATTGTCAAGTAGATACATTTCTTTTTCTCAATACTTCTTTTACTATTGAATGAATCGTAAAGACACGAGTATTTGTTTATTGCATTGTATATGAAGGCATGTTGAGGGAGGGGTTCTCGACACAACTTGTACACCTTCAATTAAATTATATTATAATTTATATTCTAAATTATATTAAATATAATTATATTAAATTATATTAAATACATTAAATTATTTATTAAATTATATTAAATACATTAATTAGTATTCTGGTCTGGAAAATCTCATGGACAGAGGAGTGTGGTGGGCTACAGTTCATGGGGTAGCAGAGAGTTGTCTATGGGGTCACAAAGAGTCAGACACAACTGTCCATAGGGTAGCAAAAAGTCAGACACAATCTAACACTTTTGTTAGAATAGGATGTAATAGAGAATAGAAATGCAGCCTCAATATTTGTTCCTGGCAGAAAAATGTATACATTTTTAGCCAGATTTACCCTAGCCTGGATTCTGAACTATATGGTTAAGTCCAACTTAGATTAGAAAATTTTTGTTGCATTTTTGTATTGTAAAACTGTGTATTTATTATTCTTTATGTCTGTAAATATAAATAAATTTTCCTGCAATTTATAACTCATGAAAATCATCAAATGGTATGTAAACATGAATAAGAATCTTTGCCCTAAAAACTTTACTGTGTAGTAAACAGCCAGGTAAATAATCACAGTAATTATAATAATTATAATTGTGTCAGGGGAGTGTGTAATTTCCCTGGTTCTGTCTCATCACAACAAAAATTTGAAGCAACGGAGCAGCATTACAGCCCTCGGATGGGCCAGAGTCACAGCTCTCGAACAGACCAGTGTCACAGCTCCATGTTACAGCCCAGTTTTATTTAGAAAATAAAGGAAAATACATCCTCGAGGCATGAGGGCATGCTGACCCAAAAGACATGAAGAGAAGAGAGAGAGAGAGAGAGAGCAAGCGAGAGACTGACCCCTGGCCCATGGCTTCTCTTTTTATATATTTTTTCCTCCCCCTGGGTCTGCCTACTAAATTGGGCTAGCCAGGAGTACCTGAGGTCCTCATTCTGGTCCTTGGACCTTCCTTTGTTCTAATTTCGTGGAATTCTCCCTTTCCTGTTTTTTAGCCACCACCATTCTGGACTCCTTTTTCTTTAGTCTAACTACCTAACAATTGTAAATAATTATAATAAATGGAGTCAGTGTTAGAGCGAACATATGGATATAAAACTAAAACTTACATCTTTATCCAGTACATTCATTAAATAATACTAGAGTCATATATATTATCCTATTTAAAAATACTGGAACAGAGCATACTATCAACTACAAGTTGGCACTTGTCAAGGGTGCTTGTCATCTACCTCTATAAGGATTAAATCACATGCTGCTTCAGCCACTGACCTTTAACAACCCCTGAAGAGTTTAGGGCAGAGAGCAGAGATGAGGCACTGTGTGCTGGAGGGGTGGCAGGGGGTACTGGCAGGACAGGTAGTTAGATATTCTCAGGAGCTGATTTTATGAGCCCAATTCTTATATCCAGAAAAGCACTAAAATTCTTCATGGTGACGACTCTTTCTAGTGACTAGCAGAACTTCTCAAGACCAGCAGAAACCTGTAAAATATGTACCTGATTGTATGCATTCTTTGTTGTTGTTCAATAGCTAAGTTGTGTCTGACTTCTTGTGACCCCTGGACTGCAGCATGCCAGGTTCCGATGTCATCCACTATCCACCAGAGTTTACTCAAATCCATGTCCATTGAATTGGTAATACTATCTAACCATCTCATCCTCTGCTACCCCCTTCTCCTGTTGCCTTCAATCTTTCCCAGCATCAGGGTCTTTTCCAATGAGTTGGTTTTTTGCATTAAGTGACCAAAGTATTGGAGTTTCCTTTCACCAAAATCATATATGTACTATCCTTCCTCTCTACCTCTGTGGAGCAGTTTCTCAGAGCTATCTGAAGTGCTGTCTCCCAGGCTGCAATTCTCATTTTTACCCAAATAAAACTTAACTCACAACTCTCACATTGTGCATTTTTTTCAAGTCATCAATACTATTCTGAATCTATGTTAAAAATACTGGGAACAGGCATTAAAAAAAAGTAAAATAAATTAGCTGAATGCCTCAGGAAATGCTTGCTTTTGGAAGATAAGATTATAAACTGAATAAAATAGTTTCCCTATCAAGATTCATTTCAAGACCTTCTTTCTAGCTTTGCCAAGAAATAAAAAATTGTCATAAAACTCATCTATACCCAACTTATACTCACAAATTTGACTTTGAAGGATAAATTAAAAATAACACAACCAAGGACATAAAATCATATAAGCATTCTCATCTGTTTTACCTTGAGATATGACAAGGGAAAAAAATTAGTTTGATTCAAAAGCCAAAAACTTTATTCAGCTGAGGTGCATCAGGAAGCTACTAAAGACACAATTACTCCCTGAGCCAAGCAGTGCTGGAGTTTTATAGGGTGAGAGGAGGGAAGAAATACATGTTTTTGTAGTTTGGTTGAGGTAGAACTTTTCCTCATGTCTAACTGCTCTAAAACCTATGGTTGGAAATGGTGGAAACCTTTGCGATCCCACGCCTATTGCTAGGGATGGTGGGTGCAGTACCGTTCAGGCAACTGTCATTCCACTTCTTTTGAGAAATATTTCTGCAGGTTGTGTAATTTTTCAAGTTTCAGAGGAAAGGTTGATAATCAGAAAAATAGGCATGGAGGAGAAAAGAATACATACACGCACGTGTGTGTGTGTGTGTGTGTGTGTGTGTGTGTGTATAAAACACAACTTGAAGCCAGAAAATTGGAAACCATTTTCTTTTTTAAAGACACTAGTAACATTGTCAAGGTGGTAGACTCCCTTACCACATTAAGTCTAATAAACTTATCTTTGCCTAAATAATGGATTTTTCTTATATTTCTCAATGAGTTGAAATTTGACAATAAGAAATATTGGAATACTATGGAGGAGGAAATATGGAAAAGAAAAAGGAGGTTGCATAAAATGCTACATTTTAACCGCATCTTTAAAGCATTTTAGGGGCTAGGAAAAGTAAGGAAATTGAAGACAGCATACCATGAATATAACAAGTATGGTATGGTACAGACTCATTAAAAAATAAAGAATTATATCATTACATACACTTCATCCATTGAGAGGATAACAAGATGATACTATGGACAGCTCTATTCTCATATTTCAAAACTGGAAAATATGAACCAGTTTCTTAAAAGCTGCAATGTGCTACACTCAATCACAATGAAAGAGACAAACTAAATTGTCCTATAAGCATAAAGGGAATTAAATTTGTAAATAAAAAGCTCCTGACAAAGAAATCACCAATCCAGGACTAAACTTCTTCTTTGGAGAATTTCACTAAAAATTTAAATAAGAATTAACGTGGATATTAAACTTTCACTTACAGAAAATATGAGAGGAGGGAATATTCTGCAATTCATTCTATGAGACTAGTATTATTCTGATGCCAAAAGCACGCAAAGCACATACACACCCAAGGGAAATATTAGACCTATATGTCTTGTAAACTTACATGCAAGCATTCTCAACAAAATACTGGCAAATGGGATATAATAAATGTATAAAAAGAGTCATATGGCATGATCAAGTGAGATTTTTCCAGGTATGCATACGGTAGAAGAAAATATTTGCAAATCACATATGAAACCAATGATCATATTAAAAAGTTATAAATGCTTGCAAGTGTTGCTGGTGAATTTGAAGTTCTTCCTCCCGAAAGAATTCAGAGACAGAGAGGTTAAGAAGGTAAAGTGAGAATTTATTAAAGCAGGAAATCACTGCAGATGCTGACTGCAGCCATGAAATTAAAAGACGCTTACTCCTTGGAAGAAAAGTTATGACCAACCTAGATAGCATATTCAAAAGCAGAGACATTACTTTGCCGACTAAAGTCCGTCTAGTTAAGGCTATGGTTTTTCCAGTAGTCATGTATGGATGTGAGAGTTGGACTGTGAAGAAAGCTGAGCACCAAAGAATTGATGCTTTTGAACTGTGGTGTTGGAGAAGACTCTTGAGAGTCCCTTGGACTGCAAGGAGATCCAACCAGTCCATTCTGAAGGAGATCAGCCCTGGTATTCTTTGGAAGGAATGATGCTAAAGCTGAAACTCCAATACATTGGCCACCTCATGCAAAGAGTTGACTCACTGGAAAAGACTGTGATGCTGGGAGGGATTGGGGGCAGGAGGAGAAGGGGACGACAGAGGATGAGATGGCTGGATGGCATCACTGACTCGATGGACGTGACTCTGAGTGAACTCCGGGAGATGGTGATGGACAGGAAGGCCTGGCATGCTGCGATTCATGGGGTCGCAAAGAGTCGGACAGGACTGAGTGACTGAACTGAACTGATAGACTCTAGAGGGAGAGCAGGCAGGAGCTGCGGCTCCCAGGCCTCTTTGATAAAATGGTTATGAGGGGCATACAAATGAAGGGGCAGAATATTCACTGGCCAGGGAAGAATTTGGGGGTCTTCTTCCCAGATTTTCATCCCAGGTCCATGTTTCCAAGGGGAGGAGATATTTTTGTCCTTATTTAGATTAGATCAGAAGTGCCATGAGGTCACTACACAATGGTACTTATCTGTAAAGCTAATCTCATGATAATGAGAGCGCAATGAACAAAAGTTTACATTTGTAGTCAGGAGATACCCTGTCAACCCCATCTTTCTTTGTCTGCTACTTATCACTCAAAATATGTGGTTTCTAGTCAGTCTGAAATTTCCTGCTCTCCTTTGTCTGTCTATGGATCCCCGCTGTTTACAAGACGTGTGATTTCTTGCCACCTAGCTCCTGCCCCCTTTTCTCTGCTTGTACCTACTTACTTGTCTGCTGTAACACCAGGATATGAGCAAACTGGATAACTCTGGAAAAGGTACAACTATGGAAGTATAATGCTGGTGATTGCCTAGAAGAGCAGGGGCAAGGGAAGGAGGGATGAATAGGCAGAGTTCAGAGAATGTTTAGGACAGTGAAACTACGCTGTATGATACTATAATGCATAGATATGTCACGCGAGGGTATGCTCCTTGATTCTTTGTCTGGTCACAATGAAGAATCTAAGCTACCCCATTGTGTTAACAGAAAAACTCCATTTTGTAAGGTTCCGGGAAAAGAGCCTTTGGAAATCCAAGAGCCTTTGGAAATTCCCTGACCTCACCCCACCGCCCACAAGCCAATCAGACCCCACACCAATATCTCCTGACAATGCTCAGGAACTTGTGGTCTACCTAGACAATAGGGACCAATCAAGAACCAACACACAACCCTGCAAAAGAAAGTGACCAATCAGATGTTCCCCTACCTAGAAATCCTTTTTCTTCCATGTATACTCCCTATATAACCAATGTAATCCAAAACCCAGGGCTCCTCCCTATAGCTGCTGTGTCGGTATTGGTGGGAGCCCCAGCTCAAGCTTGGTAATAAAAACTCTCTTGCTCTTGCATCAGATATCGGTTCCCTGGTGGCCATTGGGAGATTTCGTGACTTGGACATAACAACAACAAAGATTTGGGAGGTCTCCTGGGTGATACATGTCATTATACATTTGTTGAAACCCATAAGATCTGTCTGTGTCCTCAGTTATCAGTCATGTCTGACTCTTTGCAACCCCATGGAGGTAGTCCATAGTATTCTCTGTCCTTGGAATTTTCCAGGCAAGAATACTGGAGTGGATTGCCAGTTTCTACTCCAGGGGATCTTCTTGTCCCAGGAATTAAAAGTGTGTCTCTTGCATCCCCTGCATTGGCAGGCAGATTCTTTACCACTGCACATCCTGACTAAGTGAATTCAAGGGTAAACTATGGCCTTTGGGTGTTTACGATGGATGTGTCAGTGTATATTCATCTTTGGTAAAAATTGTACCATTTTGTTGAATAATAGTGAGAAAGACCATGCATTTTGGAGAGCAGAGGGTAACAGGGAAATCTCTGTATCTTCCTGTCACTTTTGCCATGAACATAAAATTGCTGTAAAAAAGTCATTGTGCCATACAGTAGGTCCTTGTTGGTATGGCACAGAGAACTCTGCTCAATGTTATGTAACAACTTAAATGGGAAAGAATTTGAAAAAGTATATATACATGAAAATAAATCTTAAAAATATATGTTTTTTAAAAGTGCCAGTATAAAGAAAAATGGTCTAATGAGTAGTCAGTACAATGCTTAGATAATTAAAAATAAAGGTTGCAGATTAGGTTAAAATGCTAGAGAGGGTCTGTTGATTCAGGAACTGTGAAAGATTCAAGTTTTTTACCTTTCTTGCAAGACATAAGACTTCTAGATTAGAGACATAGACAATTTATTACTTGTGGCAAAATAGCAGCCAAAATAAATTCCTAGCTCCAGATCCCTGCGCTCCAAACTTCTTCACTGTTTTGTGCTGTGATTAGTCACTCATTCATGTCCAACTGTTTGCAACCCCATGGACTGTAGCTCGCCAGTCTCCTCTGTCCATGGAGATTCTCCAGGCAAGAATACTGGAGTGGGTTGCTGTGCCCTCCTTCAGGGGATCTTCCCAACCCAGGGATCGAACCCAAGTCTCCCATATTGTAGGCAGATTCTTTACCATACGAGCCACCAGGGAAGCCCATGGGAAGGGCCACATAGTACCCAGTATATGCTGGCACAGGTACCAAAGGGTGATTGCAAAATAAGGATCTGATTTTGATCTTGTATTAAAGCTGCTGGCAATCTATCCATTCTTCCCTCTGGAGAAAGACAGAAAACTTACCCTTACTCCAGAGTGCAAGTAAATCATCTTCAGAGGAATTTTATTGCCCCAAAATGACGGAGAGGGGTAAATTTAGGTTTCGTTATACTAGTCAGTAAATCTCTTCCCGCTGACCTAAAGGGGAAGCTATTTCTAGCTTCCAAGAATGTTTATTATGCATACTTCTTTGAAAAGATGATCAGCGCCTTTTGCTCAGAAACTACATGAAGCTACAAGAAAAAAATCATGGAGAATTGCCTCCTACGTGAATCAGATTATTAAGAAACAGAAATTCTATTGAGGGAGGAAAGGAACAGGCCAAGCTGACTGCATCTTCAAAAAGAAGGAAACTCCATTTTGCACTTTCAGTGAGCTTTGGAATATGTGCCTGGGAACCATGGGGATAACATACCTATGGCCAAACTGACCTCCCAGACTGATAAACACCAGATTCCATACCAAGATTTCCTGTTGCCAAAAAGAATGTAATAATCCCCGATGTAGTCGGGCGCCTTCGTAATCTCCATGGCACCCACTGGTGTAGGCTACAGTGTATCACCAGCTGGCCCTTCTAATTATGAATCATGGCTGTAAACTGGTTGTATCTCCCTTTAACACTTTCCAGGCTAGGTTTAAGGAATTTGGGGATGTGGGCCTGAAAATACACTTAAGGTATATAAGGTTTTCACAAAAGTCAGTCAGGGTACTTGGCTAAGAGGAGACTCTGCCTTGGGGCCGTCAGTGTAATAAACTGCACTCTAATATCTGCATTGTCCTTCTGAGTGAGCTTGTTTCCTGGAAAACGTGGCTACAACACTCAGCGCATTGCCCTTGAGACTCCTCACTTTGAGGAGACAAGTCCCATTTGGGACTACTCCTAGGCCTTGCAGCTCAAATCATCTAGAGGAGGGGAGGCACCTTGCCCTCTGGAAGGATTCTTCTTAATACCTGGACCTTTCATGTTAGCAGGTAGTGGATAACAGCAGGGAAACTGAGCACTCAGGTGAGGAGGAACCCACCCAGCAGGGTGGAAGAGGGGGCCTGATCACCCCCCTGGGAGGGACTAGAATGGGTACGGGCCCTCAGGAGACTGGAATAGGCAGGTGGTAGCGATTGCTTGGTACACAGGTTGATGAGCAAGTTAGGGCTTAGGAAGGAAATTTGTGCATGTCATTTAGGTGGTGGTGTCCATGCCTTCTTGGGGAAAATTATTACCAAGAAATCACCAGGGAATTGTTAGGAGAAGAAAATTGGTGTTTGTGTGCTCATATTCTGTCCTCCTGGAGGAGGCATCCCATCTGCTGTGAAATTCTTGACCCCCTTGGAGTTGTCAGGCTAGAAGGAGGGAGATACATAAATGAGTACGAATTGGCTTTTCCAGGGATGACCTGGGACTTGGGATATTTAACACATCTGTGTTTTCATCTGCACCCAGTCAAGCCCACCAGGGCAGAACGGACTTTAAAAGTTAAGGAAGAAACAGTCTTAAGCCACGTGGTGTTCTGGTTCAACCATGCTGACTGGCAGGTGAAGACATACCAATCCCCCTTCTCCTGCTGGGATCCGGCAGGTAAGGCTCTTCTCAGCCCAATTAGGAAGGAGGCAGAATGGTAATTTAAGTGTTTAATTGAGTGGAAATATCAGAAGTACATAGGGTACCAAGAACTACATAGACAGAACGAAAAGGAGAAGTAGAAGGTCCGGGAAGGTAAGTAAGATGGGAGGAAGTAAATCTAAGGTAACTGTATTAGAGTGCATGGTTAAAATTTTAAATAATGGCTTTGGAGGGAACTATGGGGTGAAGATGACGCCTAATGCCTCTACATACTCTGTGAGGTCATAATGGCCCCCTATGGGAGTAGGATGGCCACCAGAGGACACCATGAACTCAAAAAGAGTGGACGCAGTCTATACAGTAGTCACAGGAGAGCCAGGACACCCAGATCAATATCTATATATTGACTCATGGCTAGGGTTAGCGCAAAAGCCTCCTTCTTGGATGAGATTCTGTGTCCAGAAGGAAAAGGGGAAAATATTGATGGCACAAAAATTGACTGATGATTAAAAAAAAAAAAAAAAGAAATTCTACAAGATTTGGATGGGAATCACCTGTTCCCTCCCCCATAATGGATGATGACACGCCTACTGCCCGGTGTTCCACCAGGACCAGAGGCCACCTTAATGCCCAATGCAGGGCCAGGTGGAGTTCCTGCAGCAGCCGCTGCTCCTCCACCAGCTCTCCTGGAGATCATAGAGCCACTGTTTCAGCAGGCTCCCAGCAATGGAGACCTCTGGTCAACACCCCCAGGATTCCACCTCAACTGAACCTCCTAGAGTGTAACCACGTTTCCCATTAGTACTGATGGGAAGTGGGAAGAAAACACAGGAATTAGACAGAGACTGTGCTTTTCCAAGAAACAGGGGTAAAGAACCCCACTACAGGTGCCCCTTAGAGAGGTACAACAGCCTCTGGTTCAGGATGCACGTGGGCACTACCATCAGCTCCCTGTAACCTATTATTACCAGCCATTTTCCTCTACGGGTATGTTAAACTGTCAGAGACACACTCCACCATACTCGGGGGAGCCACAAGCCATGATTAGGCTAATGGAGACTATTTTTCGAGCCTACCACCCTACATGGGATGCCATATTCCAACTACTAGTCTCCCTTTTCAGCACTGAGGAAAGAGACAGTATCCTAACTGAGGCCCGAAAATGGCTAAGAGAAATGGCACCTGTGGGTACTGCAAACACACAGTGGTGGGCAGAACTAGCCACACCCCATGGGAGGCCCAACTGGGACTGTAACACAGAGGAAGGGGGGGCCACCTGAAGAGATATAGGATGGCTATTTTACAAGGCCTCAAGAAGGGGACCCAGAAACCTATGAATATGGCAAAACCCTCTGAAGTGATTCAAGGGGAAACCAAATCACCCTCTGGGTTCTAACAAAGACTGTGCAAGGCATGTAGACTTTATACACCAAAAGATCCAGAGGCCGATGGGTCTCAGATGGTGATAAATGCAGTCTTTGTGTCTCAAGCCTAACCCAAAAATGTCAGATGGGGGACACCAAGTGACTCATGAATTTTTATATATCCCTGAATGCGCAATACCTTTGTTGAGAAGAGACTTTCTGTTTAAATTGGGTGCATAAGTGACCTTCCCCTAGCCAAGAAAGACCCACTCTTTGAGTGGGCTCAACCACCTATTTACTCTCCCTCTCGATAACTCCTCAAGATGAATGGAGGTTGCATGATATCCCGGAAGGGAAACTGGATGGGCTAAACAGTTGAGAGAGAGAAGAAGAGAGTTAATTCAACAATTCCCTGAGGTCTGGGTGGAAGACAATCCCCTGGGCTTGCAAAACAACAAGCTCCAATGGTAACTCAAACCTGGTACAATAAAGTCAGTACTCGCCTTGGGCCTGCCAGACCTTTCTAAGCTGTTTACTCTTTATGTAATTGAAAAGGACAACGTGGATATGGAAGTGTTGTCCCAGACTATGGGGGCATGGGACAGACACGTGGCTTATCTCTTGAAATGGCTGGACAATTTTGCCACTGAGTGGCAGGGATGCTTACAGGAAGTTGTTGAGGTTGCCTTACTGGTCTGGGAGACAACCAAGTTGACTCTGGGCCAAGATTTGATCATAAAAGTCCTGCATGGAGTCAACACTCTCCTCTGAGGGGACCCCCATAAACGGCTGTCAACATCTCGGATTACTCAGTTCCAGGGACTGTTATGTGAGAACCACCATGTTACTATTGAGCCTTGACAGGCCCTGAATCCAGCCACTCTCCTTCCTGACAGAGAAGGTGGGCCCTCACATAATTGCAAGGAAATCCTAGAAGAAGTTTATGCCAGCTGACCTGACTTGAGAGACCAGCCAATCCTGGACCCAGATTTGGTCCTGTACACCAATGGTACCAGCCTGGTGAAATGAGGACAATGACTCTTGGGATATGCAGTAGTCACAGAAGAAACTACTGTTGAGGCTAGCTCTTTGCCATCATGCTGCCCTGCTCAACAGGCCAAACTATATGCTCTAATTTGGGCCCTCTAGCTGTCAAAAGGTAAGAAGACAAACGTTTATAAAGACTCCAGGTATGCTTTTGCTACTTTACGTGTACATGGGGCTTTATATAAACAGAGAGGTCTGACAGCCAACGGAAAGGACATTATAAAACAAAGAAGAAATCTTGAGTCTATTAGATGCTGTATGGGAACATGAAAAGGTAGCAGTGGTGCATTGTTGGGGTTACCAGAAGGAAAACACCCCACGAGCACAGAGAAACCACCTAGCAGCTAAAGCTGAAAACCATGCAGCTGAGAAATTTGGGGGCCACTGGTGGGGGATCTATCAGAACCTTTGTACTCTCAAAAATGCCTGAGTTAACTTTGACTCTCCCACAGTATACCCCAGCCCAAGACCAGCTGGCTGAAGCAGAAAGGGCCACCAAAAATGAAAAAAAATTGCTAGGAACTGCCGGATGGCAGGTTACTGGTACCTGAGGCATTAGCCCCCACACTGGTATCTCAGGTTCACCAGACAACTCACTTGAGACATGACAAAATGGAAGAATTAATTCAAAAATATTTCTTAATTCCACGACTTACCTCCTTATGAAGAATGGAATCCTAGAACTGTTCTGCTTGCTCACAGGTCAATGCTGCTCCTGGACATAAACAAAAACCTCCAGGAATACAGTAAAAAGGCACTCTACACTTTGAACATTTAGAAGTGGACTTTACAGGGATGAAACTCTGCCAACACCATAGTTATTTATGGGTCATGGTATGTGCCTTCTCAGAATGGGTGGAGGCCTTCCCCACCCAAACTGAAAAAGCAAATGAAGTGACTCACTGTCTGCATCGAGAAATAATCCCCATATTCAGGTTCCCAACCAGTATAGGATCAGACAACGGCCCTGCTTTTGTAGCTGACTTAATTCAACAGGTATGTAAAACTGTAAATATCAAGTGGAAATTACATATGGCATATAGGCCCCAGATTTCTGAGATGGTGGAACGAACCAACTGAACACTTAAAGAGATCCTCTCCAAGTGGATCACAGAAACTGACTGCTCCTGGGCAGACTTGCTTCCGACAGCTCTGCTCAGACTCAGGATGACCCCATGGTCCAATGGCTATTCTTCATATGAAATTGTGTATGGGAGACACCCTCCTATAATAAAACAGGTGTCAACAAATTTGCCTCAGGTAAGGGGGGGATGAGATTTCAGAGCAGATGGAACTAGGTAAGGCAATAAATCAGGTAACTAAGTTTGTACAAGAAAGGGTGTCGTTCCCCCTTGGGGAACAGATTCAGGAATTTGTGTCTGGTGATCAGGTGAGGGTCCAGGACTGGAAATATGACTCCTTGGCCCCACATTGGAAGGGTCCATATACTATTGTTCTAACCACCCCTCTGACAGTTAAAGTTGCAGGTGTCACTCCCTGGATCCACCACCCAAGGGTGAAGAAAGCATAACATGCAGACCCAGAGGATGCCAAATAGACTACACAAAAGGACCCCACCGGTCCGCATGAAATGAAGATCATCTTAAAGAAGAAGAGACGAAGCTCTACTATCAACTGTGGCTACATGGACTTGCTGGTCTCATCTTGAGACTAAACATAATTTCAGCACAAGGAGGGACCTGTGCTATAATTAAAGTTCAATGTTATGTATATATTCCTGATTTATCTGGCAATATATCAGCTGCCCTAGATGACATGAAAGGTTAGGTAAAAGCTATGTCTGATTATAATCTTCCTTTTTGGACTTCTATCATGGGTAAGGGTGATTGGTGAAAAACTATATTAACCATTGTTACAGTTGTTCTGTTGATTCTATGTGGACCCTGTATTCTCCAATGTGTTATTAACTTTGTATCACAGAGTCTGACTTAATTTACCCACATATATACCAGGAAACCTAAAATGCAGTCCATCGCGATGAGTGATGCTCACATTGGAAGGTGAAGCCATCAGGGGGAGGGGGGAGGGTGATGAGGTAGGAAAGGAACAGGCCAAGCTGACTCCATCTTGAAAAAGAAGGGAACTTCATCTTGCATGTTCAGTAAGCTTGGACTATGTGCCTAGTAGCCGTGGGGATTTGATTTAGGTCATAGCTGAGTGGTCTAGTGGTTTTCCCTACTTTCTTCAATTTAAGTCTGAATTTGGCAATAAGGAGTTCATGATCGGAGCCACAGTCAGCTCGCAGTCTTGTCTTTGCTGACTGTATAGAGCTTCTCCATCTTTGGCTGCAAAGAATCTAATTTCAGTGTTGACCATCTGGTGATGTCCATGTGTAGAGTCTTCTCTTGTGTTGTTGGAAGAGGGTGTTTGCTATGACCAGGGTATTTTCTTGGCAAAACTCTATTAGTCTTTGCCCTGCTTCATTCCGCATTCCAAGGCCAAATTTGCCTGTTACTCCAGGTGTTTCTTGACTTCCTACTTTTGCATTCCAGTCCTCTATAATGAAAAGGACATCTTTTTTGGATGTTAGTTCTAAAAGGTCTTGTAGGTCTTCATAGAACCATTCAACTTCAGCTTCTTCAGCATTACTGGTTGGGGCATAGACTTGGATTACTGTGATATTGAATGGTTTGCCTTGGAAACGAACACAGATCATTCTGTCATTTTTGAGATTGCATTCAAGTAATGCATTTCAGATTCCTGTGTTGACCATGATGGCTACTCCATTTCTTCTAAGGGATTCCTGCCCACAGTAGTAGATATAATGGCCATCTGAGTTAAATTCACCCATTCCAATTCATTTTAGTTCACTGATTCCTAGAATGTTGACATTCACTCTTGCCATCTCCTATTTGACCACTTCCAATTTGCTTTGATTCATGGACCTAACATTCCAGGTTCCTATGCAATATTGCTCTTTACAGCATCGGACCTTGCTTCTATTACCAGTAGCATCCACAACTGGGTATTGTTTTTGCTTTGGTTCCATCCCTTCATTCTTTCTGAGTTATTTCTCCACTGATCTCTAGTAGCATATTTGGCACCTACTGACCTGGGAGTTCCTCTTTCAGTATCCTATCATTTTGCCTTTTTATACTCTTCATACTATTCAGAAATTGAAGAAAGTAGGGAAAACCACTAGACCATTCAGGTATGACCTAAATCAAATCCCTTATGATTATACAGTGGAAGTGAGAAATAGATTTAAGGGACTAGATCTGATAGATAGAGTGCCTGATGAACTATTGATGGAGGTTCATGACATTGTATAGGAGACAGGGATCAAGACAATCCACATGGAAAAGAACTACAAAAGAGCAAAATGGCTGTCTGGGGAGGCCTCACAAATAGCTGTGAAAAGAACAGAAACAAAAAGCAAAGGAGAAAAGGAAAGATATAAGCTTCTGAATGCAGAGTTCCAAAGAATAGCAAGGAGAGATAAGAAAGCCTTCCTCAGTGATAAATGCAAAGAAATAGAGGAAAACAACAGAATGGGAAAGACTAGAGATCTTTTCAAGACAAAGATCCCAAGATACCAAGGGAACTTTTCATGCAAAGACAGGGTCAGCAAAGGACAGAAATGGTATGGACCTAACAGAAGCAGAAGATATTAAGAAGAGGTGGCAAGAATACGCAAAAGAACTGTACAAAAAAGATCTTCATGACCCAGATAATCACGATGGTGTGATCACTCACCTAGAGCCAGACATCTTGGAATGTGAAGTCAAGTGGGCCTTAGAAGACATCACTAAGAACAAAGCAAGTGGAGGTGATGGAATTCCAGTGGAGCTACTTCAAATCCTGAAAGGTGATGCTGTGAAAGTACTGCACTCAATATGCAAACAAATTTGGAATACTCAGCAGTGGCCACAGGCCTGGAAAAGGTCAGTTTTCATTCCAATCCCGAAGAAAGGCAATGCCAAAGAAGGCTCAGCCTACCACACAATTGCATCTCACATGCTAGTAAAGTAATGCTCAAAATTCCCCAAGCCAGGCTTCAGCAGTACATGAACCGTGAACTTCCAGATGTTCAAGCTGGTTTTAGAAAAGGCAGAGGAACCAGAGATCAAATTGCCAACATCTGCTGGATCATGGAAAAAGCAAGAGAGTTCCAGAAAAAACATCTATTTCTGCTTTATTGCCTATGCCAAAGCCTGTGACTGTGTGGATCACAATAAACTGTGGAAAATTCTGAAAGAGATGGAATACCAGACAACCTGATCTGCCTCTTGAGAAGCCTGTATGCAGTTTAGGAAGCAATAGTTAGAACTGGACATGGAACAGACTGGTTTCAAATAGGAAAAGGAGTACGTCAAGACTGTATATTGTCACCCTGCTTATTTAACTTCTATGCAGAGTACATCATGAGAAACACTGGACTGGAAGAAGCACAAGCTGGAATCAAGATGGCTGGGAAAAATATCAATAACCTCATTTATGCAGATGATACCAACCTTATGGCAGAAAGTGAAGAGGAACTAAAACGCCTCTAGATGAAAGTGAAAGAGGAGAGTGAAAAAGTTGCCTTCAAACTCAACATTCGGAAAACAAAGATCATGGCATCTGGTCCCATCACTTCATGGGAAATAGATGGGGAAACAGTGGAAACAGTGTCAGACTTTATTTTGGGGGCTCCAAAATCACTGCAGTTGGTGATTGCAGCCATGAAATTAAAAGACACTTTCTCCTTGGAAGAAAAGTTATGACCAACCTAGATAGCATATTCAAAAGCAGAGACATTACTTTGCCAACAAAGGTCTGTCTAGTCAAGGCTATCGTTTTTTCAGTGGTCATGTATGGATGTGAGAGTTGGACTGTGAAGAAAGCTGAGCCCCGAAGAATTGATGCTTTTGAACTGCGGTATTGGAGAAGACTCCTGAGAGTCCCTAGACTGCAAGGAGATCCAACCAGTCCATTCTCAAGGAGATCAGTCCTGGGTGTTCTTTGGAAGGAATCATGCTAAAGCTGAAACTCCAGTATTTGGCCACCTCATGCGAAGAGTTGACTCATTGGAAAAATCTCTGATGCTGGGAGGGATTGGGAGCAGGAGGAGAAGGGGATGACAGAGGATGAGATGGCTGGATGGCATCACTGACTCTATGGACGCGAGTCTGAGTGAACTCTGGGAGTTGGTGATGGACAGGGAGGCCTGGTGTGCTGCGATTCATGGGATTGCAAAGAGTCAGACATGATTGAGCGACTGAAATGAACTGAACTGAACTGAGCCATGGGGATAATATACCTTTGGCCAAAATGGCCTCCCAGACTGATAACCACCAGATTCCATACCAAGATTTCCTGTTGCCACAAAGAATGTAATAATCCTCTGTGTAGTCAAGCGCCTTTGTAATCTTCTACACCCATTGGTGTAGGCTACAATGTATAACCAGCTGGCCCTTCTAATTATGAATCTTGGCTATAAACTGGTTGTATCTCCCTTTAACACTTTCCAGGCTAGGTTTAAAGAATTTGGGGATGCGGGCTTAAAAGTACACTTAAGGTATATAAGGTTTTCACAAGTCAGTCAGGGTACTTGGCTAAGAGGAGACTCTGCCTTGGGGCCATCAGTGTAATAAACTGCACTCCACCATCTGTGTTGTCCTTCTCTGTAAGTTTGTTTTCCAGTACGCGTGGCTACAACACTATGAAAGGGACCTTATATTTCAGTTTATTATCCATTCATCCTCATACTCATCCATCCCCTGCAACAATCATTATTGAGTGCTTATTATACTGCAGATATTTTAGATGTAACAAAAATGTTCACAGCTTTAATAAACTGACTATAGTTGCTGATAGAGTTGGTTAACAAATAATAAGAGTATATGAATAAGAGTAATTGTATATATGTATGGAATATTAAAATCAGTAAGAAAAAGGATATTTAATTTTTAAGAAGAATAAAAAGGAAGAGATTGAAGGCAAGAACATCAATTATGAGACAAAATTACAAAAATCTAGTCCTGAACTAAAGAGCACCTGAAAATGATGTTCACAGAAAGAAAATGATTATTTAAGGATTTTTTAAAAAGACTATTTGGAAAAGCTTCTGTGCTTTCTCCACTGACTGATCGACAGTTGTGGTTGCCTGGAAACGGGGAACATTTAATGAGTATCTATTGTTTGGTAATCAGAACTGATTGTATCCCAGACTGATTAGACATGATGTTGAGCTTTCAGGAATAGAAACACATAATATGCAGAGGTACCAGATACCCACAATTCATATTTCCTTCTTAAGGTTTGGAAAGTAAAGTCTCTGAAAGAGAATTATTAATAGAACCATATTGGAGTGATGAGTAATAAGGAAATTTGGCCATTGAGTAGTATTAACTTTCTATTCTTATCAAAATCATTTCTGATAATAATTATATCTGAAAGAGATGATTTGAAGAAGCTTAGGGTTTTAATTTTTGCATATGCTTCCTCCAGGGAATGTTAAAATAGGAATGCAAGTAATTAATTAACACTGATTCTTTACAATAAATAAAAACATGAAGGACTTTATATACATGTAGTCTGAACATGATTAGTGTTTATTTACTAAGTTAAATAATATTTTTTGTAGATCGTGCATTCTCTACTAGATTCGGAATCCTCTTATTCCTTTTTCACTCTGTCATTTCAATATAGAAGAACTATCATTACTTATAACCACATAGTATATTTTATATTATAATTTTATTTACATAATTTTTATTAGTAAAATTTAATAACAACAAAAAAATTTTTTGGAAAAATATACAGGAAATCTAGTTAAGATCTGATTTTTTCCCCTAAGCTTCACAAACTGAGGTAAAAATATAAAGTTAGGCTGAGTTTAGACTGTTAAGACCATGATTTTCTTTTTTTTCTTTTATAGCTTTATTTATTTTATTTATTTTTTTTCTTATTTTTATTTTTTAATTTTAAAATCTTTAATTCTTACATGCGTTCCCAAACATGAACCCCCCTCCCACCTCCCTCCCCATAACATCTCTCTGGGTCATCCCCATGCACCAGCCCCAAGCATGCTGTATCCTGCATCAGACATAGACTGGAGATTCGATTCTTACGTGATAGCATACATGTTAGAAGGCCATTCTCCCCAATCATCCCACCCTCTCCCTCTCCCTCTGAGTCCAAAAGTCCGTTATACACATCTGTGTCTCTTTCCCTGTCTTGCATACAGGGTCGTCATTGCCATCTTCCTAAATTCCATATATATGTGTTAGTATACTGTATTGGTGTTTTTCATTCTGGCTTACTTCACTCTGTATAATCGGCTCCAGTTTCATCCATCTCATCAGAACTGATTCAAATGAATTCTTTTTAACGGCTGAGTAATACTCCATTGTATATATGTACCACAGCTTTCTTATCTATTCATCTGCTGATGGACATCTAGGTTGTTTCCATGTCCTGGCTATTATAAACAGTGCTGCGATGAACATTGGGGTACATGTGTCTCTTTCAATTCTGGTTTCCTCGGTGTGTATGCCCAGAAGTGGGATTGCTGGGTCATAAGGTAGTTCTATTTGCAATTTTTTAAGGAATCTCCACACTGTTCTCCATAGTGGCTGTACTAGTTTGCATTCCCACCAACAGTGTAGGAAGGTTCCCTTTTCTCCACACCCTCTCCAGCATTTATTGCTTGCAGATTTTTGGATCGCAGACATTCTGACTGGTGTGAAGTGGTACCTCACTGTGGTTTTGATTTGCATTTCTCTAATAATGAGTGATGTTGAACATCTTTTCATGTGTTTGTTAGCCATCCGTATGTCTTCTTTGGAGAAATGTCTATTTAGTTCTTTGGCCCATTTTTTGATTGGGTCGTTTATTTTTCTGGAATTGAGCTGTATAAGTTGCTTGTATATTTTTGAGATTAGTTGTTTGTCAGTTGCTTCATTTGCTATTATTTTCTCCCATTCAGAAGGCTGTCTTTTCACCTTGCTTATATTTTCCTTTGTTGTGCAGAAGCTTTTAATTTTAATTAGATCCCATTTGTTTATTTTTGCTTTTATTTCCAGAATTCTGGGAGGTGGATCATAGAGGATCCTGCTGTGATTTATGTCTGAGAGTGTTTAAGAGTTAACACTTTATTCTACATGCCATATGTCCATTTCCCATCTATGCCACCATATTCATATGAGGAGAATGGTTTCGAAATCTGAACATCCTATAAATATAATTCACAACAGATATTTTCATAAAATATGTTGAAAGTGTTAGTCACTCAGACATGTCCAACTCTTTGCCACCCCATGGACTGTAGCCCACCAGGCTCTTCTGTCTATGGAATGAATCCTCCAGGCAAGAATAGTGGAGTGGGCAGCCATTCCCTTCTCCAGAGGATCTTCTCCACCCAGGAACTGAACCTGGATCCAGGTCTCCTGCATTGCAGGTGGCTTCTTTACCATCTGAGCCACCAGGGAAGCCTATATTTTCATACAAGATATTGAGTAACAGTAAAAACTTCTCTATCAAAACTGCCCCATCCCCATCCCCTGAATCATGTTTATCAAAGCACTCTCTGTAACAAATTATTCAATATGTATTTGATGAGTACTGATTTTGTGAAGTTCATAGCCAAAGTCTTCTAAAACAATGAAGGTTGATTTATATTTCTTAAAGTTCAGAGGTGTACCCTCAGTCAGAGAGAAGATATAATGTTATAAAATCTTAGAGTGGTTACCTCTTTGTCAAATTAGACATTGTAACAACTTTTATGCTGGATAATATAAGATTGCTTCCAGTCAAATTCAGGATTTTTCAGAAATATTGTTCTAGGAACTTGAATAGAATATAGCAGAAAATTCCAGAAATCTGTATTATAAGGCCTGTGAAATTCTGTCCTGAAAATAGAAACATACACAAATATGCTTAAATTGTATCAAATCCATATGAGTTCTAAGGTATGTTTTATTGTCAAAGTTATAGATTTTTCTTATTCACAAAAGATTTTCATGTTCCTGGAAGATGAGGAAACAAAAATTGAAATAAATAAAGGACAAAAATGAGTGGAAAGACCACAAGTTGCACTTCAATTCTTATTCTGTACTTTTTCTCTATCATTGGATGCTCTTTAACCTGGCTTTATTCACCACTCCAGTATTCTTGGGCTTCCCTTGTGGCTCAGAATCCACCCGCAACGTGGGAGACCTGGGTTCAATCCCTGGGTTGGGAAGGTACCTTGGTGAAGGGAAAGGCTACCCACTTCCAGTATTCTGGCCTAGAAAATTCCATGGACTGCATTCCATGGGGTTGCAAAGAGTAGGACATGACTGAGCAACTTTCACTTTCACACTTTCAAGTATTGATTTCATAGCTGTATAGTACAGACTATCCTGAGGTATCTGGGAGAAATTTCTATATTTTGGGGTACTTAAACTATTTCTAAGTTTTCACCTCCTAAACAATGTTGGAATGTGTATCTTGGTACATAAAGATGTTGGATATTGGGGCTTATTTCACAAAAGGAGAACGATGATATGTAAAATTGTATACCTATGTTTGGAGATAATACTTTGATATTCATCATTTTCTGTTTTATTCTTTGCTTGTTTATCATATTGTTAATTTAGCGATTCTCTTATCAATCGACCATATTACAAAATGAAGCATCATATTGTTTAGCTTAGAAAAAACTATACATTTAAAAAGTTATTTTTTTAAATTTCATAATCCATATTTTCAATCATCTTTGTGAGATGGTGCTTGGTCTATGTTTTCTCCACTATTACTGGTGGTAGTATCAGAAAAAAAATTAATTTCTATTTTTTTCAGTAGTTCTGGTGTGATATTTCTTTAAGAGCTTCAATATTAGCTCTATAATTAGATAAATTCCTAAACATTTTTGTCTGAGTTTCCTCACTTATAAAATGAAGTGAGATAACTATCTGTCTAAATTATTGAAATTAATAAATAAAATAATGCATGTCAATTCATGTAACACTGACACATTACACACTGAATAAATATTTCCTTCACACTCTTCAAAGGAAACCTGTACCATCATCAAAGACTAGTCCAATTGTGTATTTCTTCTGATATTGCCTGACTCTCTTATGCCCTCTCGTGGTCATCTGTAGAATCAATTCAACCTTATTTCAAGAAGAGCCTCGTAGGCTTGGGGTACATGGAGTCGCAAAGAGTGAAGAGCGATTTCACTTTTTTTTTTTTTTTTTTAATTTCAAGATTGAACCATTCTATGTTCAAAACAATGGTCCCAACTCCAATATGCCGGGTTTAGAATGTAGAAAACATTCTGTAGACAAAAGAATTATAGACAAAATAATTTCAAGTGCTCTGAAAAGATCATAAAAGAATTAATCAAAGATAGGTTCTTCTAAGTTTATCCTAAGTTGTATGTTGCGTTGACCAGTTACTTACCATGTTAAACAGAAGGCAAATAGTAATAAAAATAATAACAGACAATCAAACTTTGTTAAACATTTACCATTTATCAAGGTCTGTGCTAAATGTTCCATGTACATTCTCACATTTATCCTAGCAAGAAGCTGTGTGGTATATGATAAATATATGACAGATAAAGAACTTGAGTTTTAGGGTGGTTAAGTGTCTTATTCAAGATCTGTTCCAGCTGTTTAACTACAAAACACTTACCCTGAACTACTATACAGCCTTCCCTAGCTAAAAAAAAAAAAAAAAAAAAATGTGTAATGAATAAAATTTCTCAGGTATCAGTCAATTACATCAAGAGACCAAATGCTATCATTCCTTTGCCCCATATTTCCCTCTAATTGTTGCTGCAGTTGTTTTTTAATTATATATTATCTAGCTCTTTAAAAAAGTATCTTAAGAAACATTGCCACTCCTTCACTTCTCATTCATAATTCAGTCTACTTCAGTTTGGTTCCAAACCAGCCCACTGAATAATGCATTTTTTAGGGTTACCACTGACTTATGTCAGGTACCATGAAAAAAAGAAAAATCCATGTAGATTTCCAGTGATCCTTACTGAGTTGGTTAAGAACATTAAACCCAAAACCACCCCCTCCTTCACAAGAGTATTCTTCTAACTTCCATTATCTTATTACATCAAATTTCTTTCCCTTCCTCCTTCCTCTTCTTTCTCTTCCTCATTTTTCTTCTTTTCCTCTTGATCTCCATCTTTATCTCAGTAAAGATTTAGGGGGTTTCTTTTGTAGATTCAAATCCTCTACTTGAATTGATGAAGGAATTTTTCTGACTCATTTTTGTCTCTCTGTTCATTCCCATAGATTAAAAACTAAAAATACACTTATACATGTTACAAGCAAATTTTGTATCTCATGGGATTTCTAATCTTGTATCCATCTAAGTAATTGGCATTTCCTTTTTAAAGTCTCAGATTCATCTACAACTAAATGTATCTTAAATATTTATCTTGGTTTATCTATATCAGATCACAATATTTCCATCCCTATTATGTCATATTGTGTTTATCTCAAAAATTTCAGATTTGTCTGCCTAGATTTTCAAACTGGAAAACTTGGAGCTGTGCCTTATTCCCACTTCCTTTTCCTTCATCTGCAGCATCCCATCTATAAGAATATTTTTTGTCTCTTATTTCTTCAACTCTTCCTTCAGTAGAACATCCCAGGACACTAACATCAGTTTCCATAGCTGCTGCAATAACCCCTTAATCGATTCTCTTACTTGTTCTATCTTAGCCCAATTCTACACCAGCCATTTAAAAGGATATTTTCAATATCCAAATACTAACATTTTACTTACCTACTCAAAGTGTTTCTGCAGCTTCTGATTTTATGTAGAATAAAATCCAAACCTGGTATGCATGCTTACTAAGTCTCTTCAGACTTGTCCCACTCTTTGGGACCCTATGGACTGTAGCCCACTAAGTTCCTCTGTCCATGGGGTTCTCCAGACAAGAATACTGTAGTGGGTGAAGAATGGGTGGATGGAGAACGTCCTTCTTCAGGGGAATCTTCCCAACCCAGATATGCAGTCCATGTCTCTTACATCTCCTGCATTAACAGATGGGTTCTTTACCACTAGCACCACCTGGGAAGCCCTGGTATGACCCAATAGAATTTTGCTTCTACCCGTATGCCCATCTACTCTTGAATAAAACTCTAACCACTGTGGTCTTTCTTTGCTTCTTCACACATCACACTCATATTTCTAACCTTGGTCAGAATCTTGGTTTCCGTATCCTTATATCCTGGCTATGAGAAAAAGACAACACTTTATATCGGTTGCTGTTTTAGAAATTGTACAACAGCTTGTACAATTTTTCCTGCCTCCCAAGACTGTTTGTCCCCCAGAATTGTTTCACATCCAGTCCTTCCTCTTCTTGCTTTCCTTCATGTTTTTTCTCCGTATTAATTATCACCTTCCAATGTAATCTACAATTTTCTTAGCAATTATGCCTCTTTGGGGGGTCAGTTTCTCTCCACCAGAATGTAAATGCCATGAGGGCGGGGATCTTTGTCTCTTTTGATCATTTGTGTGACCACATATCACAGGACCTTGCACGTAGTAGAAACTCCATACATCATCGATGACTGAGTGACAAAACAAATGAGCGATTTTAGGAAACCTTTATCATGCCAAGGAAACTAGAGTGTAAATTCTTGGCATACTCATTCAAAAGCTGTCTACTTTTACAGAAACTCTTTTATTTTCTCAGTTTGAAAATTCATTTAAATTATCTGGCATCAGTAATAATATGCCTTGTTTTATTTGGCAAGACACCTGTGACAGTTATGTTTATTATTTAATTTTACCATGCTTTCTAGGCATGTTGAAAATAGAAGTTATAAAGAAAGCTCTGCTGTAACTCTAGGTTAAAGAGATAATCTGTACTGTCAACAATTAGTTTTCCTACTTGCCACACCATTATGTAAGCACATTCTGAAGATCAGAATGGAAGACATGCTCTTATAAAATAATATTTGCTAAAGCACAGCTTTCTGTTTACTATTGTGACTCTATCCTCAAATATTCAGGCATTATGCTCATCCCATTTTACTCTTTTGGAAATAATAAAAATTAACCTACAAGAGTTTAATTTTATCAAAGTGCTTCTTAAAACCCAGGCAGCTGCAGGAAGAGACTCAAGATTCTAATGTCTGCCAATAGGGTGATGTCATCTTCATATCCGAGGTTACTGATGTTTCTCCTGGCAATCTAGATTCCAGCTTGTGCTTTATCTAGTCTGACTTTTTGCATGATGTACTCTGCATACAAGTTAAATAAGTAGAGTGACAATATACAACCTTGATGTACTCCTTTCCCAAGTTTGAACCAGTCTATTATTCCATGTCTTCTTCCAATTGTTGCTTCTTGACCAGTGTACAGGTTTCTCAGGAAACAGGTAAGGTGGTCTGGTATTCCCATCTCTTTTGTTATGATTTTGTTAAGGTTTCTTTTGTTATGTTAATAAGATGAGGTTTGGATTCCACTTACAAATGAGGATTGGTTGCTTAGCAAACCAACCATGTGATTAGAGGGTTAGACATTTAAGTCTACCTCAAGGTAGAGGAGAGGGATTGAAAGTTGAATTGACGTTCAATGATTTCATCAATCATGACTGCATAAAGAAACCTCCCTAAAAATTACAAAAAAAAGAGATGAACTTCAGAGAGTTGTGTTGGTGAACACAATGAGGTGCTGGGAGAGGGTCATGCTTGTAGAAGGATGGAAGCTCCAGGTCCCTTCTCCATGTCTTGTCCTATGCTCCTCTCTTGTCTGACTCTTCCTGAGTCACACCCTTATATAATAAATTGGTAATATAGTAAATAAAGTATTCCTCTGAGTTCTGATACACAAAGAAATTCATTAAGCCTGAGGATGGGATTCCTTGAGAATCTCTGTTCATAGCCTGTCAGTCAGAAACACATAACAACTTAGGCTTGTGACTGGTGTCTGAAGTGTGTATGTCTGTGGGGGTCTTTGAGTGTTGCAGCAGGGAGGTCTTACAAGACCAAACCTTAACCTATGAAATCTGGTACTGGCTCAAGTAGATGGAAAGTGTCAGAATTGAGCTGAAGTGTAGGGCATCCTGCCGTCATCCTGAGAATTGCTTGTTTTGGTGTGGATGATCCCTGCATACACACACATAGTTTGGGGTTGGTAACACCAAGAATGATGAATTTTTAAATGTTTTATATGCATGAAAAGAGTGTTTACTGCATATGTGGGCAATAAAGTGGTGTGTAAGGGGGATTCTATTGTTAATGTTGTAAAATCTCTCATATATTTACTGATATTTTATCTGTATTTTCTGCACACATGTTCTATCATATGTGATAGAAGTATGTCTAAATCAATATGAATGAAGGTTTCCTTTCTTTTTTTTCTCTTTCCTAATTTGTTTCTTTCCTATATATATTTTGAAACCATGCTATAAAGTGCCAAGTGGTTAGATTAGATGGATTGAATATTTCAACTTTATAAACTATCGTTTGTTTATAGTTTAAATTTTCCCTGCATATAATGATCATTTCAGTTCAGTTCAGTCACTCAGTTGTGTTCAACTCTTTGCGACCCATGAACTGCAGCATGCCAGGCCACCCTGTCCATCACCAACTCCCAGAGTGCACCCAAACCCATGTCCATTGAGTCGGTGATGCCATCCAACCATCTCATCCTCTGTCGTCCCCTTCTCCTCCTGCCCTCAATCTTTCCCAGCATCAGTCTTTTCAAATGAGTCAGCTCTTTGCCTCAGGTGGCCAAAGTATTGGAGTTTCAGCTTCAACATCCATCCTTCCAATGAACACTCAGTCCATCTCCTTTAGGATGGACTGGTTGGATCTCCTTGCAGTCCAAATGACTCTCAAGAGTCTTCTCCAACACCATAGTTCAAAAGCATCAATTCTTCAGTACTCAGCTTTGCTTAGAGTCCAACACTCACATCCATACATGACCACTGGAAAAACCATAGCCTTGACTAGACGGACCTTAGTCAGCAAAGTAATGTCTCTGCTTTTGAATATGCTATCTAGTTTGGTCATAACGTTCCTTCCAAGGAGTAAGCGTCTTTTAATTTCATGGCTGCAATCACCATCTGCAGTGACTTTGGAGCCCCAGAAAAATAGTCAGCCACTGTTTCCACTGTTTCCCCATCTATTTTCCATGAAGTGATGGGACCAGATGCCATGATCTTAGTTTTCTCTATGTTGAGCTTTAAGCCAACTTTTTAACTCTTCTCTTTCACTTTCATGAAGAGGTTCTTTAGTTCTTCTTCACTTTCTGCCATAAGGGTGATGTCATCTACATATCTGAGGTTATTGACATTTCTCCTGGCAATCTTGATTTCAGCTTGTGCTTCTTCCAGCCCAGCGTTTCTCATGATGTACTCTGCATAGAAGTTAAATAAGCAGGGTGACAATATACAGCTTTGACATACTCCTTTTCCTATTTGGAACCAGTCTGTTGTGCCATGTCCAGTTCTAACTGTTGCTTCCTGACCTGCATATAGGTTTCTAAAGAGGCAGGTCAGGTGGTCTGGTATTCCCATCTCTTTCAGAATTTTCCACAGTTTATTGTGATCCACACAGTCAAAGGCTTTGGTGTTGTCAATAAAGCATAAAATAGACATATTAGCTTTCTTGTCGATAGAGTGTTTATAAACATCAATTTCAATTATTTTTTTTAATTTTATTGAAGTGTAGTTGATTTACAGGCCTTAAATGTCGTGTTGTTTTTTGCTATACAGCAAAGTGAATCAGTTACACATATATACACTCTTTTTTAGATTCAGCTCCCATGTTGGTCATTACAGAATATTGACTAGAGTTCCCTGTACTACACAGTAGGTGTAGTTATTAGTTATCTATTTTATATACATGCTTGTGTGTGCATGCTAAATTGCTTCAGTTGTGTCCCACTCTTTATGACCCTATGGACTGTAGCCCCCAGGGTCCTCTGTCTATGGGATTCTCCAGGCAAGAATACTGAAGTGTGTTGCCATGCTCTCCTTCAGGCAATCTTCCCACCCCAGGGACTGAATCTGCTCTCTTCGGTCTCTTGCATTGGCAGGGAGGTCCTTTACCACGAGCATCATCTGGGAAGCCCATCTTATACACAGTAGTGTGTATATGTCAACCCCATTCTTCTAATTTATCCTTCCCCATCAATTACTTTACATTCAAACTTTCTGCCTAGCAACTCTTTAGATATAAGTATTATTCACAGCATACTTTTATTTAGCGGTGAAATTATATCTGAGGTGACCTCACTAGTGGCTCAGAGGTAAAGAATCTGCCTACAATGCAGGAGACGCATATTTGATTCCTGGGTCAGCAAAGAAATGGCAGTCCACTCCAATTTTCTTGTCTGGGAAATCCCATGAAGAGAGGAGCCTGGTGGGGTACAGTCCATGGGGTTGCACAACTTAGTGACTACCAAATACAACACATCATTATATAGAGAGCATTTAGTGGCCTTCCATTTAATACCATTTCTCATTTATGATCCAATTTTAATTTTTTTTACTTGCTCTACATACCCACTTTCCCATGACATTTTTTTTTCATTTTCCCTGATATGATAGATGTATTTTTTTGAAACATTAGTGTTTTTAAATTGAGGTATAGTTGAGCAATATATGTTTCAGATGTATAACATAGTGATTCATAATTTTTGAAAGTTATCCTCAATTTATGATTATGAAGATTGACCATATTCCCTGTGTTGTATAATATATACTGGTAGCTTGTCTATTTTATATATAGCTGCTTGTACTTCTTAATTCCCTACCCCTATCTTGCCTCTCATCTCTTCCCTTTCTCCACTTGTAATCACTCATTTTTCTCTGGATTTGTGATACTATTTCTTTTTTGTAGTTGTTATATTAACTAGTTTATTTTTTAGGTTCAACATTTAAGTCATATCATTCAGTATCTGTCTTTCGCTTTAACTAATTTCACTTAGCATGATACTCTCCAAGTTCATCCATATTGTTGCAAACGACCACATTTAATTCTTCTTAGGGCTAAGTTGTATTTCATTATGTATATTTATATGAGTGTGTATGTACATATATATATATACACATATGTTCTTTATCCATCTATTGATGGACACAGGTTGTTTCCATATATGGCAATTGTAAATAATGCAGCTGTGAACATTTGTGTGCATGTATTCCCTGGTGGTTCAGACAGTAAAGAATCTACTTGCAATATGGGAGACTTGGGTTCAGTCCTTAAGTTGGGAAGATACCCTGGAGAAGTGAATGGCAACCCGCTCAAGTATTCTTGCCTGGAGAATTTCATGGACAGAGGATCCTGGTGAGCTACAGTCAAAGAGCCTGACATGACTGAGTGACTAATACACTCATCCTTTCAAAGTAGTGTGTTTTTTCAGATATATTCCCAGGAGTGGGATTTGTGAATCATAAGGTGGTTCTATTTTTATTTTTTGAGAAATGTTTCCACCCTGCACCAATTTCCATTCCCACAAACATTGTACAAGAGTTCCCTTTTCTCCACGTTTTTGCTAGCATTTGCTATCTTTATTCTTTTTTGATGATAGCTTTTAGCAATTTTATGTTTTCCAGCCTTACATTTGTCATTAACACATTTTGAATTTAATTTTGTGTATGGTTTTAAAGAATATTCGTTATTTTACATGTAGCCTTCAGGAGTTTTCTCAGCACCATTTGTTAATTTTTTATTGGAGTATAGCTGATTTACAATGTTGTATTCGTTTCAGGTGTGCAACCAAGTGAACCAGGTGTACTTATATCCACTCTTTAAGACTCTTTTCCCATATAGGCTATTACAGAGCATTGAGTAGAGTTCCCTGTGCTATACAGCCATTTATTAGTTATCTATATTTTATATAGTAGTCAGTCTCCCAGTTTATCCCCCCTCCCCCACACTTATCCCCTGGTAACCATAAGTTTGTTTCCTATATCTGTGGCTCTTATTTTGTAATAAGTTGATTTGTACAATATTTTTTTGATTCCAGATGTAAGTGATTTATATGATATTCGCTTTTTTGTGTCTTGTTTCTTTCAGCATGACAGTCTCTAGCTCCTTTCACATTACTGCAAACAGCATTATTTTGTTCTTTTTTATGACGAAGTAATCTTCCATTGTATATATGTGAAGTGAGTCATTCAGTTGTGTCCCACTCTTTTTGTGACCCCCATGGACTATAGTTTCAGTGGAATTCTCCAGGCC
Source organism: Ovis aries (assembly GCF_016772045.2). Lineage (NCBI taxonomy): Eukaryota > Metazoa > Chordata > Mammalia > Artiodactyla > Bovidae > Ovis > Ovis aries. Next base: position 62,907,218 of record NC_056062.1, on the reverse strand, counting down.
AGAATTCTGGAGTTGGTAGCCTTTCCCTTTTCTAGGGGTCTTCCCAACCCAGGGACTGAACCCAGGTCTCCTTCGTTGCAGGTGGATTCTTTACCAGCTCAGCCACCAGGGAAGCCCGTTGTATATATGTACCACATCGTCTTTATCCATTCCTTTGTTGATGGACAGTTAGGTTGCATCTATGTCCTGACTATTGTAAGTAGTGCTGTGGTGAACTTGAGGGGTATGTAAGTTTTTGAATTATGGTTTTCTTTGGGTATATGCGTAGCAGTGGGATTGATGTGTCATATGGCAGTACTATTTTTAATTTTTAAACTAAACTTGTTTTCCATTGTGGCTGTAACAATTTACATTGCCACCAACTGTGTAGGAGGTTTCCCTTTTTCCATACTTTATCCAGCATTTATCTTTCATAGATTTTTTGATGATCATCATTCTGATCAAAGTGAAGTGATAACTCACTGTAGTTGTGATTTGCAATTCTGTAATAACTGGTGATATAGAGCATCTTTTTGTGTGCTTTATGGCCATCTGTAGGTCTTCTTTCTTCTTTAGAGAAATGACTATTTAAATCTTCTGCCCATATTTTTTTTTAATATTGATCTGCATGAATTGTTTGTGTATTTTGGAGATTAATCCCTCATCAGTGCTTTATTTGCAAATAGTTTTTTTCCCATTCTTAGGATTGTCTTTTTGTTTTATTTATGATTTCCTTCCAGCATCATTTATTGAAGAGATTTTTTTTTTTCACTTTATATTCTTCCTTCATCATACAGTAATTGGCCATAAGTGAGTCATTGTATTCCTGAGCTGACTGTTCTGGTCCATTGGTCTATGGGTCAGCATTGTACTATTTTGATTACTGTAGCTTTAAGGTATAGTCCAAATTCAAGGAGCCTGACTCCTCCAGTTATGATCATCTTTCCAAGCTTGCTTTGGCTATTTGGATTTTTTAATGTTTCCATATCATTTTTAAAATCATTTTTTCTAATTCTCTGAAAAATGCCCTTTATATTTTGATATGGATGACAGTGAATTTTTAGAATACTCTGAGTTGTACAATCATTTTAACAATTTTAAATCTTCCAACCATGCACTTTAATTTTGTATTCTTTACAAATTTATAATTATACTGATTTCAGTGATGAAATATAATAGCTTTCTGGTGGCCTCTTTAGGATTTTCTATATATAGCATCATATCATCTGCAAACCATCACGTGTCTTAAACTTTTTGATTGTTTATAGCTTTCTACTTTTCCTGTTCTACATTTAGTAATTTTCTAGAAATTAAAACTTTCATTCTTTATTTAGTAAAGACTAACATTATTTCACAAGCTTATATTTTTGTCATTCCTGAAAATACCAGAAACTTAAAACATTTTATTTCCATTCACCTCTTATTTGATTTTGCTCTTTTCCAATATTTCAGATTCTCTAGTCCTTAGCCCGCACCATCTGATTCCTTGAGAATGATTCACTCTTCAAGATATATACTACTATGTTTACTGTATATAACCATATATGTGCAAACTTCTTTGAATCAATTAATGATTCACTACTCTGGTAATAAAAGACTTTAACATTTATAGCTTATATTATGAAAATAGCAAAGAAAAAAATGCATCTTTCACATGTGAATATAATTTTCAGAATTCCATACTGTTAGTATAATATATTGAGTGATATGAGAGATCATTTTTAACACCACATTCTACCATAATTTTATTCTTTCAGGAACACTCAGCTCCTATCTTTCAAAAAATATGTCAGTACTATTCCTTCTAGTACTTCCAGCATTCATACTTGATATCTTAACAGATCACATCCTAACAGATCACATCCATGTCAGTATTGAACTGCCACCAGATTAACTCCCACTTACTTTCCAAACTTATTTTCTTCTTTCATTTTGTTCTATATCTGCTGTTACTCAAAATAATTAGTTTTTGCATGGTATGTTGCAAAATCTTCCTAGCTTATTTTCTTCTTTTTGTTCTTTTTAATAGTTAGGTATATCTAATGAAAATGTTGACATAAGGTACCCTCACCTGGGTTAAACTGTTCAAATAAAGTGCTTCTCATTGCCGTAAAATAATTTACAATAATCATATGATGCTTGGAGTCTCCTACAAACTATTCATTGCTCATCTTTCTAGACTTATATTTTGCCACTCTCTCTTCTGCATTTTATTTTACAGAAATATTATACCTAATCTCAGCCTTTGTTCAATCACTGATGGGTTAGGACATAAGGAAGAAAAGGGAGGGGAAATTGTTTCTTAAATTATGTTTAGTATGGTATATTGAAGCAGGTATTTTAAGAAAGGAAATGTATCATTAGAGTTTTGAAACTGAACACCTAAGAAAATATTCAATGCCAATATTCATGTGAAAAACAAAGTAGGACTGTTTGAGACAAATAAATATATTCAAATCTCTAGAAATAGTCTTGTGAACTTCAGTAATCAATTATTAAGATCATTAAATAATGTTATTAGTTACTTTAGTGAATATTCATGCTATTTATTTTCTGTATAATTCATTTCTAAAGAGGAGATAGCTTTATGAAAAGTTCATGTAAATATCTCTAATTATCTTATGTGAATGTGATATCTGAACATTATTTGAGACATTTGTTGACTTGTCTTTGTAAATTAACAAGAAATTTTTGTCTATGAGAGAATAAACTTCCTCAAAAACATATTACTTTTGTTGTAATGAGATGGCATGGATTTAATTATAAGGCGATTACTTAAAGACAATTTTTAGAGAGATCAGAGTAATTTTATTTAGCAATTATTCATTGCATTATAGCCCTGAGACACAAATCTTACAAGTTGATTTCACAGATGGCGCTTTAAAAAAAAAAAAAAAAAAAAGAACCTGATCTTTTTGCCTAAAAAGTAAGTGACTTCATATCTATAGTGTATTATTTGGTCATTATAAAAAAATAGCACAGAAAGTTTTAAGATAAAAAGAGAGAGAAATTGCTTTTATGTCCATTTGTGGAAATAAATGCTCACAATTTTGTTCCACACAACCATGTGTGCATATACCTTTGAAATTATGGGAGGGATTTCCACAACATTGGTAGGCTGTTTTAAGGCTTTTCTCTGTCCCCTCTGATAAGATATTTGCTTTTTTCTTCTTGCAAATAAGCATAGATACCAGTGTTTGGCTGCTAGCTTTGGGTGTGTAGAAGCTGGAAAACAGAATGACTATTTTGTTGGCACAGATTATAGCTGGACAGGTTTACTCATGGTGCCAGAGAGAGTAGTTATAAATCTTTGATTATGATGGCTTCCTCGGTTTTTAATCATAAGAATCTAAGAATTTAAATCTAAGAATCCTTGTCTGCAGAAAGAAGCAGCGAAAGATAAAATCAAAAGCCTAGAGAGAGTAACCTCCACTAGAGATATATAGCAGGATAATCTAATCAAGATGAGAAAATGAGACATATCAGCAAAGGGAAATTTAAGGACCTGTGGGAAATAGATGGGGAAACAGTGGAAACAGTGCTAGACTTTATTTTTTTTTTTGCTCCAAAATCACTGCAGATGGTGATTGCAGCCATGAGATTAAAAGATGCTTACTCCTTGGAAGAAAAGTTATGACCAACCTAGATAGTATATTCAAAAGCAGAGACATTACTTTGCTGACTAAGGTCTGTCTAGTCAAGGCTATGGTTTTTCCAGTGGTCATGTATGGATGTGAGAGTTGGACTGTGAAGAAGGCTGAGCGCTGAGGAACTGATGCTTTTGAACTGTGGTGTTGGAGAAGACTCTTGAGAGTCCCTTGGACTGCAAGGAGATCCAACCAGTCCATTCTGAAAGAGATTTCTGGGATTTATTTGGAAGGAATGATGCTAAAGCTGAAACTCCAATACTTTGGCCACCTCATGCGAAGAGTTGATTCATTGGAAAAGACTCTGATGCTGGGAGGGATTGGGGGCAGGAGGTGAAGGGGACGACCGAGGATGAGATGGCTGGATGGCATCACTGACTCGATGGATGTGAGTCTGAGTGAACTCCGGGAGTTGGTGATGGACAGGGAGGCCTGGCGTGCTGCGATTCATGGGGTCGCAAAGAGTCGGACACGACTGAGCGACTGAACTGAAAATAAGAAAAAGATAAAACAATAAACATGCAAGGATCAAGAAAAGCAGTGTCTGAAATATTTAAGACTATTAAAAACAGGAAATCAAAACTCCTCTGAGAAAAGGATGCGTAGTAATTAGTTAGAGGTCTACTGTATTCTTTGAATAGAAGGTCACATCCTCCAGTCCAATATATTAAGAATGTAGTTTGTATCCTCTAAGCTTCAGGAACTATCAATGAGAACAAGAAGGAAGGGGAAAATGCATGCCAGGAGGCAAATAAAGCAAACTACTCAAGAATTCCCTGCTTTTGTAAGAAGACTCAAATATTTAATCTAGTGAAGCCCTTTACAATTATTGAAATATCTTTCTAAATCAAGTTCAGTTGGTTTAGCAGCAGGAAGTGTCTGACTATACATTTCCTGATGCTGAATGTGAATCTAATTCAACTATAAGTTCAAATGCCTAACTGAAATTTATTTTAGACATTACATAAGTAATGAAACAGAAATATTCAATTCATTTACTCACTTAATCCTTCCTTTGGAATTGTTTATTGTAAATACCAGATAATGTAGGGCTATACAGATCATTTTAAGGATTTTAACTTTACCACTGTGAATTTTGTCTGCTGAAGAGTTTTGGTTTATCTCTGTCCTTGTTGGGAAACTATGGAAATATATTAGTCCACTCAGTAATATGGTTGCAGTAATCCACTCAGTAATACGTTATAGGAATATCGTTAATCTGGCAGAGAGTGTGTATGTGCTGTTGTCTCCATTTTGTCTGCGACCCCATGGACTGTAGCTTGCTAGGCTCCTCTGTCCATGGGATTTTCCAGGCAAGAATACTGGAGTGGTTTGCCATTTCCTCCTCCAGGGGATCTTCCTGACCCAGGGATTAAACCCTTGTTTCCTGCATTGGAGGGTAGATTCTTTACCACTGCACCACCTGGAAAGCTAGTTAATCTGGTAGATGGTGATAAAGATTCTCTCTTTGACCAACCCTACTTGGACTCCTCTGAGTTCTTTTTCAGCTAGGCTTTGACTTTTGTGTTTATCTCTGTATTGTTCAATTTAAGCAAGAATCCTATGAACTAATTCTAGCCAGAACCCCCAATCCTTAATATTTGATTATCTACAGTATGTGGTTCCTCATTCTCCTTCCTCCAGGTGATGTAGGTGATATCTGGCCTAACCTCAGTAAAAGTTCTTTTAGGTCAGTTTAGCCAAAATTATCTCTGCTTTTTGTTTTTCCTGCTAATCCCAAATTCCCAATCTATATCTCTGCCTTCCCCTAGGCAGCTACAAGTCTTTTCTCTGTGAGTCTGTTTCTTAGGTGAATTCATTTGTGTCATATTTTAGAACCCACATATTTGTGATATCATATGGCATATTTTTCTGACTTCAGAGTATGATAATCTCTAAATCAATCCATCTTATTGCAAATGGCATGATTTCATTTTCTCATGGCTGAGAAGTATATATATGTACCACATCTTCTTTATTCATTTATATGTTAATAGACATTTAGGTTGATTCCATGTCTTGGCTATTGTGAGTAGTCTATTATGAGCATAGTGGTGCATGTATCTTTTTGGATTGCAATTTTGTCTGGATATATGGCCAGGTATGGGATTTCAGGATCACATGGCAACTCTAGTTTTAGATTTTTGAGGAATTTCCATAAATAGTGGCTATACCCATTTATATTTCTACCAACAGTTTAGGAAGGTTCCATTTCCTCCACACTGTCTCTGGGATTTGTTCTCTATAGGATTTTAAATGATAGACATTCTGACTGGTGTGAGGTGGTACCTCACTGAAGTTTTGATTGGCATTTCTCTAATAATTAGTTTTGTTGAGCATCGTTGCGTGTATCTCTTGGCCATATGTTTGTCTTCCTTGGAGGAATGTCTGTTTAGGTCTTCTGCACGTTTTTGATGGAGTTTTCTGTTGTTGTTGAGTAGTATGAACTGTTTGCTATTTTGGAAATTAAGCAGCTGTCAGTTGCATCATTTACAAATATGTTCATCCAGCCTGTAGGTTGCCATTTTGTTTTGTTTATGATTTCCATTGTGGTACAAAAGCTTGTAAGTTTGATTAAGTCCCTTTTATTTATTTTTGTCTTTATTTCTTTGTTTTGGAAGACTGACCCAAGAAAATATTGGCATGATTTATATCAGAGAATGTTTTGCCCATGTTCTCTTCTAGAAGGTTTATAGTGCCATGTCTTATATTTAAGTATTTGAGTTCATTTTTATGTATGGAAGAGGGTGGCTTCTAACTTCACTAATTCACATGCCAGTATCCAACTTTCCAAACACCATTTGCTGAAGAGACTGTCTTTTCCCTATTGTATAATCTTGCTGCCTTTGTCAAAAATTAATTGATTGTAGGTGTATGAGTTTATTTCTTGGCACTCTTTCTTTTCTATTGATGCATAAGTCTGTTTTTGTGCCAATATCACACTATTGTGATTTCTGTTGCTTTTGTATGAAGTCTGGAAGAGTTATGTCTCCTGCTTTGTTGTTATTATTATTATTATTTTCCCTCAGGATTGCTTGCTTTGACAATTTTCGATCTTTTACAGTTCCATAACAATTTTAGGATTATTTATTTAAGTTCTATTTTTTTAAAGTCATGGTAATTTAATAGGGCTGACATTAAATTTGTTGATTAGTTGTGGTGATATGGCCATTTTAAGAATATTAATTCTTCCAATCCAAGATCATGAGCTATCTTTCCATTTCTTTGAATCTTCAACAATGATTCTTTTATTCACATTTTACTTGGTTCACTACTTGTTTTATTAGAATGATGAAGAAAACTAGCGTTGTCAGATGCTTTCCTATGATAGAAATAGCTTTCCTAAACAGTCACACAAAAAACTTTGATCACTATTTTCCATTTATGTAACATGATTTCCTTATTTAAATATTTAAAATGTATATAAAATGATGCCAATACATATGTTTGAGCATAGAAAAACAATTTAAAAATATTTCTAAGAATTCATTGGATATGAAAAGCATTTGGATTTATTCTTACAAATAAAAATGATAAAAATATTATAATATGTAAAATATGAAAATGCACAAAAAATGTATAAACTCAAAATACTACAGAATCAAACATTTCTTTTTCCTTATAAAAAATCATAAGACAAAGAAATGACCAACTTACTTTCTTCTCAGGAAGCTAAGCCATAAGCAGGAATGTTTTATTTTTTGCTACTTTTTGGTAGAGACCATCTCTTTATTAAGGGTTTTATATTCCTTTGTATATCTCAGAGTAGTATCATCTTTTTGAGCTAATATTTATAAATTTTATCAGCCTTTTCGCAGGTCAAGTTCTTGATTATCTTTTTAACCCAATGCAACTTTCATTAAAAATTGGTTCCAATATTCTTTCCTTTTCCATTGTTTTTAAAATTACAGGTACAGATATTCTGAGAGGTAGTGCAATACTTTTTTATTAAAAAGAAAATCATAGATATAGAAACAGTTCTCCTAACAAAGTTGTGGACTTGACAGAAGGTATCTGGAAATCTGTATTTCCATATATTAGAATATTTCTTAAAATAAATCTGACAATGTAAAGTCACTTATTTCTTAACAAAACTTTATATGTATAGCTAGATTTTCTCTATGCATATTTATTTTCATTATATGAGAACAAATATATATTGAAATTCCTTATCCCCAGTGACACTCACATTTACATTTCTTATCTAGAAATTTAGCCAAAATTTTTCTCAGACAGCAGTGACATTCATAAACTCTTGGACTACCAGATTACCACCTAATTCTCTAATGGGGTTCTTGAGATCTAAAATGATATGGTTAATGTGCTCAATAATGAGATTTATATGAAAATAAGTCTATAACAAGTAGAATAATTTAACCTTTCAAGATCATTCTAGGATATTAAGTCATACAAACAAATTTCATTGGATAGAATATTATTAGCAAATAGCTTTTAAATATTTCACATAAATACAATGCTGTCTTTGCTATGGCTAACTAACTCCTTATAGACCTAACCCACCAACAAATGATAACTGGGCAATCTGAAAATTCTGGGTGATATTTTTAAAGCAATAATCTGAAAGTTGTATTTTGTTGTGAACAAAAGGTACATTTGGGAGGTGATTAAATACTGTAAAAAGAGAATTTTATGATATAAAAAAACACATTTCATTGTATTAACCCTGAAAGCTGGCCGTAATTGGTGCATAGGATATAACATTGAAAAATATGCTAATTGAACAGTTTAAAATGTGTGTTGGATAAATTAAATATTAGATTATATAACCGTATATACATAATCTAATATTATAGAAGATATGATTTGTAAACTGTTAGCTCTGAAATAACTTAAACTTGGTGGAGATAAAGAAAAAATAAAAATGTGAAAAAGAGATTGAGACTGAAGGTGAGCAGAACTATCACGTATCTTATTCTAACTTCCCCTCTTGTGTATAACCTCTCACTTAAGTAGTGAGAAATCTAGCTGCCACCATCTGCCATTCTTTTGACTATTCGCTCAGTTCTAATATAAACTTGTACTGGTTTCAGAGTGTATAACCCACTGAAAATAACTTTAACAACTATAGTACTTATAAGTACTTATAAGGATACTATAACTTTAGTCTTTATTCTCCACTTGTTAAGCTGATTTTATAGTACTGGAATGGATTGCCATTTCCTTCTCCAAGGGATCTTCCCAACCCAGGGATTGAACCCAGGTCTCCCACATTGTAGACAGACACTTTACCGTCTGAACCACCAGGGAAGTCCTATAACTATAGTCTTTATTCTCCACTTGTTAAGCTGATTTTAAAATGCATATTGAAACTGAAAAACAGCCAGAAAAGCCATTGTGATTGTATAAAAGAACAACAACATTAGGAGATTCACTGTCTGATTTTAAAACTTAATATAAAAAAGCTACAGCAATACAGTCAATGTATAACCATAGAAGGATTGACAGATGGATTACTAGAATAAAATACAGTATTCACAATGGACCTACAGAGATCTGTTACAAAGGTGCCAAGAGAATTAAAGAAGAAAAAGAAAATCTCTGCCACAAATGGTTGAAATAACTGAATATCTATACATTAAGGGAAAAAGCAAAGCAGAAACTCTTACATCAGATCTTATTTAAAAAATTAACACAAACCAGATAACTGCTCAAATATAAAGTGAAAATGTATAAGAAAACTTTTGTAACCTTGAGATAATATTTTTTTATGGAATGTCAAACATCAAAAAAAACTTGGTATATTAGAATTCAAAAAATATATAACCTTTATATTTTAAGAGATGTTATTAAGAAAAGTTTGAGAAATGGAATGTAATAAAAGGGCAAAACAATTGAATAGACATTTCAAAAAGGATAACAAATGACTGTTAAACACATGAAATATGTAATATGGTTAGTTTTCAGGAAATCTTAACATTTAACTTAGACCCATATCAAGAAATAAACTAGGTAATTCCCTACATTGTGTATGTTGGTATAAAATGTAAATCTATTTCAAGAAAAAATTGACAGCATATTAATAACAATTATATACTTTTCCTATGAGTCAGCATTTCAATTTTTATGTATGCATGAAAAGAAACGAATGAAGTTTTTCACCAAAAAATAGTTTCTAACTGCTTTTATAGAGTATCCAAATAATGGAAACAACCTAAATATATGTCAAGAGCTGAATAAACCTATCACGGTTTATTTATACAATGGGTTATTACACAACAATGACGGTAAATCAACTGCTGCACCATGGGAAATAATGATAAGGAAAATAAATCAGGCACAAAGGAACATATACTTGCCACAGAATTTATGTGATGTTTGTGCACATGTGCTCAGTTGTGTCTGACTCTTTGCAACCCCATGGACTATAGCCCTCCAGGTTCCTCTGTCCATGGGATTCTCCAAGCAAGAATATTAGAGCAGGTTACCATTTCCTCCTCCAGAGGTTCTTTCAGACCTAGGGATGGAACTGCATCTGGGCATTGGAAGGCAGATTCTTTACTACTGAGCCACCTGGGAACCCCTATATTAAGCCCTTATATTAAGTTCAAGGACAGGTAAAATCGGTTCATGTTTTTAAGCTCTTAAAACAATTTTCTCTTGGATTATTGTTATGGTTCAAACGTTTATGTCCTTTCAAAATTCGTAGGTTGAAATCTTAACCCCCAAAGGTGATATTTAGTAGTGAGGTTGTCAGACAATTTAGCCAGTGAACAACAACTTTGGGAGTTGATTTGGTCATGAGGGTGGAACCCTCGTGAATGGGATTAGTGCTCATATAAACGAGAATGTGTAGAGCTCCCTTCTACCATTTGAAGACACAGGAGAAGCCTTTGAATGGGAAGAAGGTCCTCATAATATCATGCTGGCACACTGCTCTCAGACTTTTAGGCTCTAGAATTGTAAGGAATAAATCTCTGTTGTTTTTATAAGCCACCCAGCCTTTAGTATTTTGTTCTAGCGCTCCAATGGATGAAGATAGACATTGTTTGGATAGCAACAGGAGGAATTCTTCTGATATCTTGGCAATTACATAACTGTTTGCACATATAAAATTCAATGAACTACACACTTAAGAATAATGCACATTTATCTTTGTGCTCTATACTTAAAATAAAGGGCCAAAAAATTACATTTATTCAGAGTTCCAAAATGAGAGAATAGAAAAATGAAAGTGGTCCATATTATTCATTAATGCTAATAAGTTAGTATTAAGAAAGATATTAGCTAAGAATACTTCTTGATCAGAAATTTTAAATATGTTTATTCCAGAAACAGAAACAAGTCCCAAGCAAAATAGTTAAAAACAAATTTAGAAGCACCATAGGCAGTCTTTAAACAACAGACTTAAAAACTTAAAGTTCTTAAAAGAAACCATATATTTAAAATGAAAGATTATTTATAATATACAATTATATAATCTATGGACTTTTCAGTAATAGCAATAGAATAAAATGATTTAAAAATCAAATCTTTAACATACTGAGAGAAAATAACTATAAACCTGGAATTTTATATATATATAGCAAAACTATTAACTTGAATCAAGGGTGAAACCCATAAATAGACAACTAAGGGACAGATAATCACTGAGAACATGTTCCAAAAGAAAGAGTTCACTTAAAGCATATAAATGCTGCATTGCAGAGACAGGAAAAGTCTTGAAGGGAAATCTGAAAATGGTGAGCAAGGAAATCATAAATTGTTTGCTGTGACCACCTGCAGAAGGATAACCACAGGAGGCAGGATGGAATACCACCTAAAATTTGGTTTAGATGTTAAGATTCGTAATATTCATGACGAATATTCATGACGAACGCAGACACACATACAAACACACACACTCCCCAAGGGGGTATGAAAAGATTTGGAGCAATATTCCTAAGTGAAATGAAAGTGCAAGTCACTCAGTCATATCCTACTCTTGGCGAACCCATGGACTATACAGTCCATGGAATTCTCCAGGCCAGACACTGGAGTGGGTAGCCTTTCCTTTCTCCAGGGGATCTTCCCAACCCAGGGATCGAGCCCAGGTCTGCCGCAATGCTTTACCAGCTGAGCCACAAGGGAAGCCCAAGAATACTAAGCTGGCCTCAAAATTTCTTGAAAGAGCAAGGAGTGGCGATTAAGTTAGCTTCTTGTTATGTTCAGGGTGAGGGATGCCAGTGAAAAGTCCTGCATGCAAGCAATGCTTGCTTAGTTTCAATCCTGCTCAGCACCAAAGGAGAAAACACTTGAGCATTTTGATCACTTTACCCAGATGTGTGGCATAGAGGAAAAAGAAAGGATGGGTGAGGTATAAAAGCTGTCAGCACTTAAATATTACCATATGGACTCAAACTCTTATTGGAGAAGTGAAAGTATACAACTGATATAAAATATCAATATCAAAATATATAAGGTTAAGAAAGAAATAATCAAGCTCAAATATGAACATTCATCACAAATAATTTTGGACTACAGTAAACAGGATAAAAACATGTCAAGTCTATTTACCTCTAAAAGGAATCTTTGTTAAATATGTATAAAAGATGTCTACCGTAACTTTTTAAGAAACAATGCATAACTTTGAAACTAGTTAAAATAGGAAAAGGCAAGCAGAAAAACTTCTATGAAGTAGAAGAAAATTATGAATTTATTAAATAGTGAAATATATCAGAACAGGAAAAAATAGTTTAACATAAAAATAAATACATTAAATTCAACAAATTTAAATAGACTATAGTATACACAAAGAGGTATTCAAACGAGATAATCAGAAAACTGAATATATGTTAATAAAAGATGAATGAATATGAATGAATGAAAAACACTCACACGAATGAATAAATGACTAAGGAATTTGAAAAAATTGAATTGAGAAGAATTGTAATAGTCAAGTAGAAATGCAAAAATTTAGATCTAGAGTGAAAAAAAAAATATCAAGTGCATCTCATTAAACCCAGTGAGAAAAGTTTTAACACAGTATAAAATAATAGCAATAATTATATACAGGTAATAACATAGCTTCAAACTACATAAAGCAAACACTGATAATACTGGAAGAAAAAAATTACAATGGGAGTTTAAAAAAAAAAAAACAAAACAAACAACCTGTACCTTGATAGCTCAAGACGACAAAAGTTCATTAAGCAAATATGAAATTTTAGACAATAAATATCTGTACATATATTGCTACCAACATTTGGAGAATTCCCACTGATTTCTAGCATATATAGGATGTTCACAAAATTGACCATAAGACAGCATGCTAGATTCAGTGATTTTCAACCATCATTATAAAAGCATATTTTTAATCAGAAAAGCAATGCCAAAGAATGCTCAAACTACTGCACAATCGCACTCATCTCACATGCTAGTAAAGTAATGCTCAAAATTCTCCAAGCCAGGCTTCAGCAATACATGAACTGTGACCTTCCAGATGTTCAAGCTGGTTTTAGAAAAGGCAGAAGAACCAGAGATCAAATTGCCAACATCCACTGGATCATCAAAAAAGAGAGAGTCCCAGAAAAACATCGATTTCTGCTTTATTGACTATGCCAAAGCCTTTGACTGTGTAGATCACAATAAACTGTGGAAAATTCTGAAAGAGATGGGAATACCAGACCACCTGACATGCCTCTTGAGAAACCTATATGCAGGTCCGGAAGCAACAGTTAGAACTGGACATGGAACAACAGATTGGTTCCAAATAGGAAAAGGAGTACATCAAGGCTGTATATTGTCACCCTGCTTATTTAATTTATATGCAGAGTACATCATGAGAAACGCTGGACTGGAAGAAGCACAAGCTGGAATCAAGATTGCTAGGAGAAATATCAATAACCTCAGATATGCAAATGACACCACCCTTAAGGCAGAGTGTGAAGAGGAACTAAAAAGCCTCTTGATGAAAGTGAAAGAGGATAGTGAAAAAGTTGGCTTAAAGCTCAACATTCAGAAAACTAAGATCATGGCATCTGGTCCCATCACTTCATGGGAAATAGATGGGGAAACAGTGGAAACAGTGTTAGATTTTATTTTGGGGGGATCCAAAATGACTGGAGATGGTGATTGCAGCCATGAAATTAAAAGACACTTTCTCCTTGGAAGAAAAGTTATGACCAACCTAGGTAGCATATTCATAAGCAGAGACATTACTTTGCCAACAAAGGTCCGTCTAATCAAGGCTATGGTTTTTCCAGTGGTCATGTATGGATGTGAGAGTTCGACTGTGAAGAAGGCTGAGAGCCGAAGAATTGATGCTTTTGAACTGTGGTGTTGGAGAAGACTCTTGAGAGTCCCTTTGGACTGAAAGGAGATCCAACCAGTCCATTCTAAAGGAGATCAGTCCTGGGGGTTCTTTGGAAGGACTGATGCTAAAGCTGAAACTCCAATACTTTGGCCACCTCATGGGAAGAGTTGACTCATTGGAAAAGACTCTGTTGCTGGGAGGGATTGGGGGCAGGAGGAGCAGGGGACGACAGAGGATGAGATGGCTGGATGGCATCACAGACTCAATGGACGTGAGTTTGGGTGAACTCTGGGAGCTGGTGATGGACAGGGAGTCCTGGTGTGCTGCAATTCATGGGGTCGCAAAGAGTCAGACACTACCGAGTGACTGAACTGAACTGAAGTAAGAAATAAGTAACAAAGTTAGCAAAATATTATAAAATCGTTAAATTAATATTTTGCTTCTAAATAACTCTGGATGAAAGATGAAATTGCAATAGAAATTACCAACATTTAGAATTTGAAGATAACAAAAATTCACCGTAACTCAAAACGGTGAAAGAATAAAACAATTCTTATAGCAAAGTTTATTACCCTGAAGACATGTTAGAGAATAACAGCGGCTGGAAAATACTGAGTTAAACATCCAGTGTAAGGAGTCACTAAAAGATAAGAATCATAAAAATAAATGTCATTCAAAAAATTTTTAAATAATAAGAGGATGAATACCTAAAAAGTAGTATCACTTAACAGTTTTAAGAACACACATTAATGAAATTTGGGGGAAAATAAATAGAATCAACAATGTCCAATATTCTGTTAGTTTCAAAAAATATTTTTTAAATAATCCTGGAAAAAATAGAAAAAATAATAATATTAAAATAAATATGAAAATGGGAGGAGTTATAATTGCTGCAAAGGTTAAAAAAATACAAAATTTAAAAGTTGAATTCTTTAAATAATTTCTTATCATTAATTATAATAAATGGACTTAAAGGTAAAAATAATTGCTAACAACAAAACTTTTGAATCTGCTCCTATTCCCCATTCACTGTAAAGCGTACTAGAGATGGATATGTCTTAATAACCAAGAATTTTTTATGATCATCCTTTACTTTCTCTGTCTCTCAATTAAATACTCTAAAACTGTCATCCACTGATTAGAACTAAACTTTAATGATGATAATGCTCTTCTTCAAATAGTGTTGAATTTTTGGATGGACTAATAAATCTTAGAATCTTGGTATTACACATCAAAAAGGTGACTTCCTATAATTTTGTGAGATGATAAAGTGGCAGGAGGAGGATGCTGTCAGGGGAGGCCAAACAAATATTGTATAACTTTTATTATTACTATTTATAAAAATATACCTTTTTCTGAGTGAAGTTTGATGGGGTGCATAGTCACACTGTCTTGGTAGGGAGAGTTTATGTGGCCAATAAAACCTGTTTGGAGTCAGTCAGTTTGGGGTCCTAGAACTAAATGTCATAGATATGACATGTCTCAAGCAACAGACATTTATTTCTCATTTTTCTGGAGGTTGAGAAGTTCAAGATCAAGGTGAGTGCAGATCCTATGTCTAGTAAGAACCCACTTCCAGCTTTGTATCAGATCGCCACCTCACTGTATCCTTAAGGCAGGACAGAGCTAGTAAGCTCCCATGTCTTGTCTTGAAGGTCTCTAACTCCATTTATGGGGAATTCCCAGTGGCTCAGTGGTAAAGAATTTGCCTGCCAATACAGGAGACACAGGTTTAATCTCTGGGTCAGGAAGATTCCCTGAAATAAGAAATGGTAAAATGCTCCAGTATTCTTGTCTGGAAACTTCCATGGACAGAAGAGCCTGGAGGGCTACAGTCCATAGGGTCAAAAAGAGTCAGACACCATATACAAGCCTATTTATGAGAGCTCCACCTTCATGAGCCTATTCACCTATCCACCTTCCAAAGGCCAGACCTCATAATACCATCATATTAGGAGTTGAGATTTTAAGGCCTGAAAATTATAGAGATGCAAACATTCAGTCCAAAACAAAATCTGAGAGTGAAATTGACTCTGCTGCTGCTGCTAAGTCGCTTCAGTCCGACTCTGTGCGACCCCATAGACGGCAGCCCATCAGGCTCCCCCGTCCCTGGGATTCTCCAGGCAAGAGCACTGGAGTGGGTTGCCATTTCCTTCTGCAATGCATGAAAGTGAAAAGTGGAAGGGAAGTCGCTCAGTCGTGTCTGACTCTTCGAGACCCCATGGACTGCAGCCCACCAGGCTCCTCCGTCCATAGGATTTTCCAGGCAAGAGTATTGGAGTGGGGTGCCATTGCCTTCTCTGAAATTGACTCTACTATTACCTAACTTTTTTGGGGGAGGGTGTTTTTAAGAAGAAGGATTCCCTGAGACTGATAAATCAAATGTTCTAAAAAGTAAGGATGGTTTAATATATAGAAATATAGTCATTATCTAATCGTGTACATAGATTTTAATTATCTGTCATACATGTAGTATTTCGTATAGAAAAGTATATAACATTTTTGACAACTCAATTTAGGTTTTATGAAGACAACTATTTTTTTCTTACTGAAAGTTATATTCCTTATCATAAGAGCATCTTACATTAATTATGAAAGAATAGGAGATAAAAAGGCACAAAGAAAAAAGCCATGTATGTATATAATCCAAATCAAAATTTCTATTAACGCTTGGTTGTGTTATCCTTCTCTTTTTCCTGTGGGTTCTTGTGTGTGTATGTGTAGGTTCAAGCAAACATCGAATATATTTATAGCCACTTCTTGATTGTAGAAAATGATTAGCAAAGAATAAAACCAGTTTCTTAAGATTTGCTAAAATAGGTTTAAATGTATTAAGATCATAGTATGATAATATAGGAAACAATTAACTTTTATGGTATTAGAAATGCCTAAAAGGCACATCCAGCCATTCTGCCATTCAAACTGATAAGTATTCATGCAACTTTTATCTCTACTTTTTTAAAAATATTTTTTCTGCCTTGCAAAAGCAATAACGGTCATAAATAATGTATATACCTACAGACCTGTAGGCAATGGTTTTTTGAAAATGTGTATCTTCATTTAAGTCTTATAGCATTTTTAAAGTCTTATAGCTTAAATTGCTGAAGTCTGTAGGCTGTAATTATCTTAAAACATGAGTCATGCTTCTGTCTTTGATTAATCCCTCCCTAAGTTGCAGAAAGGCCTTATGAACACTCTGAAGCTAAATTTATGATTTTCTTTCCTTCAGATATTAAGCAGAGTGTGTTATCCCTCCTCTGTGCTTCCGTAACACCTCACACAATTCTTCATGTTAGCACTTACCTCACCGTGCTGTAATTATTTGTTTGTATTTGTCTCTCCTGTTAAATAATGATTCCATTAAAGCAGTGCTTATTTCTTATTCAACCCTAAACTCTTAGCATCTAGAAAAATTCTTGGCATGCAGTAGACATCAGAAAATAATTGTTAAAGGTATGAAATCTTCAAACCTCCTATAACGCTGTCACCAGCTTTAATGGCATAATTTGTACATCAAAGTTGACAGAATGACCTGTTTTCATCAAGTTATCTTTAGAGATTTCACATTTGCTATACACATTCAGTCATCCTAAAGTTTAGCAATCTCCATATGTTTACAAACTGTTAAATAATTTAACATGGCATTTGTGTGGTTCCCAAGTAAATAATAAATGTAAAATTGCTAATTGATTTCTGGTTTGGCCTTTGTCAACACTGAAAGAAATAGGACCAGTAATCATTTTGCATAAGATCATCAGGTTGTACATCTTAAACTTACACAATGTTGCTTGTCAGTTATATTCTGATAAAACTGAAAAAAAAAAGATGTTGATGACAACAACAATTAGGACCAGAACATTTCTGTAGCATACTCAGAAAGTCACACTAGACTTTCTCTACTGAGATTCAGTAAATCTCCACATTTAAAGACTGTATTGGAATAGAATTGACCACTACTATTGGAAGAATCTATTTTGTAGAAAAGACAAATACTTTAAAAAATTTTTTTTAATGTATCAGTTTAATTAGGTGTTTTAAATAGCATAGTCTGCACAAACCATATTAATTAAGAACTAGAATTGTGGTATGCACAGATTTCTGCTAGAATATATACGTATGTTAGTTGTTGGCCACATTTGAGTCTGCATTTTTAACCTTTCTACTGGAGCTACTATATAAGACTGTGAAACATATTCTTTTTGTTACCCATACTGGTGGTAACTTAATTCTGATTAGTGACTCAGGGTTATAACATTGTATATTTTTCATCTTAAGGAAAATACCCTGATGCTGGGCAAGACTGAGGGCAAAAAGAGATGGGGGAGACAAAGGATGAGATAATTGGATGGTATCACTGACTCAATGGACATGAGTCTGAGAAAACTCTGGGAGATAGTGAAGGACAGGGATGCCTGGTTGTGCTGCAGTTCATTGTATCGCAAACGGTCAGACCCAAGTTAGCAACTGAACAACACGCCTTAAGGAACCTAGTTAAAATTAACAACTGTATAAAAGTAGCATGCAGTATTTTAAGACTATGTGTAGCAAAAATGTGATTTTTCAAAATCTGGAAGGCTTTACCTTGAGGTATTTTATAATGATGTTGTGTGAGAGAGTGACCATAGGTAACTGGGGTGCTTTAAATTAGTGGATCTGATTTAGCTCTTGAGTTAATGCTGGAAAATGTAGCTGAGTTAAATGTATAAAATGAAATTCTGTGAATCAAACTCAGGTTTAATTTAGAATTACTAACAGAGAATAGATCTTGTTGATTTGAAGTAATAAAACCTAGGAGGCAATGATAGTACATAATACTTCAAGTTAGATAGGTTTGGAGATTTGACCACTAGAGCTCTAGGAAATAATTTAGTTTACTACTACACACTAACTCTGTAACTTGGGATATGTGAAAGAAAAAATACAGCCTAACAAAATGTATGGGAAAAAGTACAGAACCTGCCAAAGTGAATTCTTCTAACAGCAAATAGGAGCGTAGAGCATTTCAACCAACATAAAGGCTCCCCACAACAACTGGGGGAGTTGAACTCATGAATTTAGCTGCCAATTTGATATTCAGAATCTATATAAATGTTCTGAACTTTATACATTGCCTTTAAAATTCTGTTTTCCCTGTGTGTGTGTTCAGGCATATCTGACTCTTCGCTGCCCCATGGACTGACTGTAGCCCACAGGGCTTCTTTGTCCCTTTAATTTTCCAGGCAAGAATACTGGAATAGCCATTTCCTACCCCAGGGGGTCTCACCCACCCACATATCTTGCATCAGCAGGCAGATTGCTTACCACTGGCAGCACCAGAGAAGCCCCTGTTTTCCCTATCCTAATTCAAAGTACCAAAATGCGTGACACTTCTCAAGCCAGAGATTTAGGAATCAGCTTTGATTCTTCTATCCTCTTCACGTCCACATCCAACTACTGTCACTGCTACCTCTAGAATATGTCACAAATGCATCATCTTCTTTGTTTCATACACCTCCAGTCTAGACACCTGTGTCATCTCACCTATACACCTCACAGACCAAGTGGTCTCTGCTTCCATGTGACTTCCCTCCCAAATTTTCTCCAAAGGGAAATCAGAATAATTTGTAGAAGCATAAATCTGCTGCTCTCTATCCTCTGCTTAAATTAGATATCTTCCAAATGAACTTTGAATAATGCCCGAGCTCCATATTAGTTCAAAACACCCTGTGACATTTTTTCCTCATCACCAAATCTCCATTTATATTGTTCTATTTTGAAAATTCTTGATGATCTTTATTTGACAGTTTTTTAAAAGATATATTATGTATAAAATTCACTATTTTAAAATGTATGCTTCAGTAATTTTTCACATATTCACAAAGTTGTGCAACCAGTATCACTAGCTAATTACAGAATATGTTTCCTTCATTACCTGGTAACAAATCTTATATCCATCAGCAGTCACATTTTTAGTTCTAGTCCCTGGTAGCCACTGATCTATAGAGTTTGTTTTTACAGATTTGCCTATCCGAGACATTTAATATAAATGAAGTCATATAATATGTAAAGCGTTTGGTTTCTTTTACTTAACCTACTGTTTTCAATGTTCAGCCATATTAAATGTATCCATATATATATATATATATATATATATGTGTGAAAAAATATTCTATTGTATGGATATACCACATTTTGTTTACCCATTCATTAGTTGATACAAATTTGAGTTTTCTCTTGGGAGATATTAATAATGCTGCTATAGATAGCATGTACATATTTTTATGAACATATGTTTACAATTCTCTTGGGTACAGGCTGGTTTCCACTTTTAAGCTATTGTAAATAATGCTGCTATGAACATTCATGTACATATTTTTGTGTAGACATATGTTTTCAAGTGTGTAGCTCACAGACCAAATGGTCTCTGCTTCCATGTGGCTTCCCTCCCAAAGTTTCTCCAAAGGGAAATCAGAATAATTTGTAGAAGCATAAATCTGCTGCTCTCTATCCTCTGCTTAAATTAGATATCTTCCAAATGAACTTTGAATAATGCCCGAGCTCCATATTAGTTCAAAACACCCTGTGACATTTTTTCCTCATCACCAAATCTCCATTTATATTGCTACACACTTGAAAACGAGTGGTTGTACCAATTGTACCAAGGTTTGGTACATACCAAACCTTGAAATCGCTGTGGGAAACTTATGACTAGACTTTTGAATTCTACATTAAACATTTCCACAGCAGCAGCACCATTTTGTATTTCACTAGTTATGAATGAAGATTCCAATTTAATTGCATGTATTTAGTATCAGAATTGAATTGTAGTATGCCTAGTTAACATCCCCAAGAGTGTTGGGCCATTGCTGTGAAAAAGATCCCTACACATTTGGTGTCAGAGATGTTCTGTAGGTAGAATAACAGTTTTTTTGTGTGTGTGTGTTTTTTTTTTTCTCTCTCTCTGTTGCACATACACACCCCTACTCCCCAAACTGGCTATAAACCAGACCACAAACAAGTTGTAAAATGTGAGTTAAAGATGGTTTTGAGCTGTAGAAAAATCCTTGATTTTTACATATTCTATGGCCAACTTGATAATCTGAATGAATGGTCCAATACTTAATTGAATGGAGTAGTAAAATCATTCATGTATGTTTATCCGAACAACTCACAGACTCCCACTGTTGTACATCAGAATACAGAAAAAGGAAATTTCCCTTGATTTACAAACAATTTATAACAAGGGTCCCCCAACTCTCGGGGTTCCTGTTAGGAACTGGGCCCCATAGCAGGAAGTTAGTGGCAGGCAGGTGAGACAGTAAAGCTTCATCTGTATTTACTGCTGCTCCTCATGGCTTGTATTACCACCTGAGCTGCACCTATCAAATCAGTAGTGGCATTAGATTCTCACAGGAGATGAACTCTAACCCTAAAGTCAAGGCGGAATATCCTGAGGTGCCACAAAATAGAAATAAAGTGCACAATAAACATAAACCTCTTGAATCATCCTGAAATCATCTCCTACTCTGACCCTGTTCCGTGGAAAAATTGTCCTCCATGAAACCAATCCCTGGTACCAAAATGGGTGGAGATAGCTGCTTTGTAAAATTAAAGCACTGTTACAAAAATCAAATGAATTCAAAGAAATTAGCACTATAGATTTGTTATAGTTTCCAGTTATTAGAGAGTCTAGTAAGGCATATTATAATATTTACTATATTCTGTATTTCATTGAAATCTCAGTGGATACATAGTATAGTTTTGGCATAGCAGACAAAATAACAGGTTTCAAATAAATAATACAAATCAAAGATTTAAAATAAGGCTTCTATGGAGAAGGCGATGGCACCCCACTCTAGTACTCTTGCCTGGAAAATCCCATGGATGCAGGAGCATGGCAGGCTGCAGTCCATGGGGTCGCTAAGAGTCAGACACGACTGAACGACTTAACTTTCACTTTCCACTTTCATGCATTGGAGAAGGCAATGGCAACCCACTCCAGTGTTCTTGCCTGGAGAATCCCAGGGACAGGGGAGCCTGGTGGGCTGCCATCTATGGGGTCGCACAGAGTCGGACACGACTGAAGCGACGCAGCAGCAGCAGCAGCATGTGGAGTAAATGTCAAGGGGCCAAATAGAATATCTCTACCACTATGCCAAAGCCTGTGACTGTGTGGATAACAGTACACTGTGGAAAATTCTGAGAGAGATGGGAATACAGACCACCTGACCTGCCTCCGGAGAAATCTGTATGCAGGTCAGGAAGGAACAGTTAGAACTGGACATGGAACAAATTGGTTCCAAATAGGAAAAGGAGTACATCAAGGCTGTATATTGTCACCCTGCTTATTTAACTTATATGCGGAGTACATCATGAGAAACGCTGGGCTCAAAGAAACACAAGCTGGAATCAAGATTGCCGGGAGAAATATCAATAACCTCAGATATGCAGATGACACCACCCTTATGGCAGAAAGTAAAGAGGAACTAAAAAGCCTCTTGATGAAAGTGAAAGTAGAGAGTGAAAAAGTTGGCTTAAAGCTCAACATTCAGAAAATGAAGATCATGGCATCTGGTCCCATCACTTCATGGGAAATAGATGGGGAAACAGTGGAAACAATGTCAGACTTTATTTTGGGGGGCTCCAAAATCACTGCAGATGGTGACTGCAGCCATGAAATTAAAAGATGCTTACTCCTTGGAACAAAAGTTATGACCAACCTAGATAGCGTATTCAAAAGCAGAGACATTACTTTGCCGACTAAGTTCCGTCTAGTCAAGGCTATGGTTTTTCCAGTGGTCATGTATGGATGTGAGAGTTGGACTGTGAAGAAAGCTGAGCGCCAAAGAATTGATGCTTTTGAACTGTGGTGTTGGAGAAGACTCTTGAGAGTTCCTTGCACTGCAAGGAGATCCAACCAGTCCATTCTGAAGGAGATCAGCCCTGGGATTTCTTTGGAAGGAATGATGCTAAAGCTAAAACTCCAATATTTTGGCCACCTCATGTGAAGAGTTGACTCATTGGAAAAGACTCTGATGCTGGGAGGGATTAGGGGCAGGAGGAGATGGGGACAACCGAGGATGAGATGGCTGGATGGCATCACTGACTTGATGGACGTGAGTCTGAGTGAACTTCAGGAGTTGGTGATAGACAGGGAGGCCTGGCGTGCTGCGACTCATGGGGTCGCAAAGAGTCAGACACGACTGAACGACTGAACTGAACTGAACTGCACTACTATTCCAAGCAATCATCAATCTTTGTTGGATATATTTTAATGATTTTATTAGGCATTTCATTGTTTAAGCTTTCCTTCAGTGAACAGAGGGTCTAATAGGAATTTTCCTTCTATGTTTAACTTAACAGAGTAGGAAGAGTAGCTGCTTCCAGAAGGAGGCAATCCTATAGTAAAAGGTGAGGATTTAGGACAAGAAGAGAAGTATGAAGCCAGTGTTTATAAGCAATGTGTGCTTAGTCGCCCAGTGGTGTCCACCTCTTTGTGACCTCATGGACTATATGTAGCCTGCAGGGCTTCTCCACCCATGGGGATTCTCCAGGCAAGAATACTGGAGAAGGTTGCCTGTCCTCCTCCCGGGGATCTTCCCAACCCAGGGACTGAACCCAGGTCTCCCTCATTGCAGGTGGATTCTTTACCATCTGAGCCAGCAGGGAAGCCCATGAATATTGGAGTGGATAGCCTATCACTTCTCCAGGGTAGCTTCCTGGTGGAGGAATCGAACCAGGGTCTCTTCCATTGCAAGTGGATTCCTTACCAGCTGAGCTACCAGGGAAACCCTTTTAAGAAATAACAATTACTACAACATAATTGAGAATATACCCAGTGTGTCTTGTAAATATTTCCTAGGAGAATTGTCTCATTAGCAGGTGAATGAATGTTTAGGCTGTCTAAACTCTGGCAAAAATATATATCATTATTTCCCCAGAATGTCTACTTCCTCCAAAGACAAGTCTCCACATGTACATATTATTGCCAAGTTGATGACTTGTAAGAGCTTTGTTTTTTGACATGTTAGCTGACACTATGTGAAGAGTGATAGTCTAATACTAAGAAACAAGCTGTAAGTGAACCCATCCAGGGTTTAGCATTTTGGTAGGATAGATAGATAAGGAAGCAAGCAATTTTAATATAGTAGTATAGCAAACATCTTTTAGTAAAGCATCTATCATGTCAACACATTGGAAATTTGCCTAATTGTGCCACAAAATCTAACTGATTAATAATTGTCTATTCTGCAGCTGATTCAATCAAGTCATGCTCACAATTTGAGTTTGTAAAAGAAAGTAACTTTTATTTTTCTGGCTTTGGTACAATTTCTGTTTTGCACTTTTGCTTTCATGTATACTATAGAGACCACTAAGTAAATTGCCAAGAGATATGCAATGCTGATTTTCATCACTGAAAAGAACTATAGTTTGATAAGTTCTTAATTAATATTAAAGAACAAAATAAATAAGTTTTTAAAATAATTTAGCTTTTATGTTGCAGAAAGTAATTCTAAATTTTGTTGCATGTACTCTAATGCCCAGGGCACTTGGCATAGCTAAAAATAAATAATGCATCATTGCTGATCAGACTGATAAACATGCTCTCAGTTTTCAACTGATTGTTAGAAAATGTTAGATAACGTTGCAAAAATAATGAGTTCTTGTGTGAAGTGGAAATCTTAAGTATCTTCTTTTTGTGCCTTGCTACAGACTGACTAGTAGCTCCAGGGTAATTGCATTCTAAAGTGCTAAACCAAGAACATTGGAAAGAGGTACATTGTAGATTATAACTAGTCAGAAATTATATATAATTAAAATGTACATTTTAGTAATATTACAGTTTTGATAAACTATACAAGTAGACTTGAACTATATTAATTCTAAATACATTTTCTTCTGATTCTGGAAATAATGTATTTAAGTGTACTAGTCTTGGATGTAACTATTAACTTATTTGATGGGGACTGGCCAAAATGTGAGAAGACTCTGAGTTTACCTCCTTCCATGAGCATGTCAAAACAACTATTGACAGAGCCACTACCAATGAGAATAACCTGAAAATCAGCAGTGAAGTTCTTCTACAACTAAAGATATAAAGAAAGAAATACAATGAGATGAATAAGAGAGGTGGAGACAGGGTATTGACAAGACTCATATCCCCAAGTAGGTGAACCACATCCCCAAGTAGGTGACCCACAGAAAAAATAATCACAATTGAAGAGATTTTCATCAAGGTTCACCAGCCTGGGTATCCTGCATTGGATAAATAAGCCCCCAGAAAATCCGGTTATGAAAGGCCATCAGGGCTTGCATTTGGGAAATCCAGATGGTTATAGGAAACAAAGACTACTCTTAGAAGGCACACACAGGATCTTAACTTTTTTCTTTTTTTAAGAGAAGATTCAAAAGCTTCTGTGTCAGACCCACTTAATGATATTGGAAAGACTCCTGGAGAGGCAGGAAGCAACTGGGTCTCACCTTGGAAACATAAACACAGATGACAGCAATTTGGGGGAGCTCATTCTACTCTAAGAACACAAGCACTGACAGGTGCAATTACAGAGATGTGTCTCAAGCTTCCTAGCACCAGAACCAGGCCCCAGCCACCAATCTGTCAGAACCAGTCTTGGGATCCCCCAGGCCAAGCAGCCAACCATGCAAAGACACAGCCCCTTCTAGCAGCAGGCTGCAGCAGCTGTGGGCCTCCTGAGCCTTTCTGTCCTCTTTGGACACAGTCCCACACACCAAAGTGGCCAGGATTCAGCCCCACTCACCAGCAGGATTGCAGAAGCCCCACTAACCCCAGGGGCCCAGCAGCTAACCATATCATGACCTGGTGCCACCCAATAATGGGCAATAACCCTAGGATCTGGCCCACTGGACTTCCCTGGTGGCTCAGTGGTAAATACTACACCTGCAAATGCAGGAGATGCAGGCCTGATCCCTGGGTCAGGAAGATTCCCTAGAGGAGGTAATGGCAACCCACTGCTGTATTCTTGCCTGGGAAATCCCATGTACAGAGGAGCCTGGTGGGCTACAATGCATAGGGTCACAAAAGAGTTGGACATGACTTAGCGACTAAACAACAAAACAACTGGTCTCACCCATAAGTGAGCTCATTCAAGCCCCCAGATCCCAATCATACCCATAGACCTGCACTAGGACTGAGTGAATGAAGTGAGACTCCTTTAACATGCAGTCAATCACACTATTACCCAGACCCACCCATTAGGAAACTACAGCCTCCACAGTAGGTAAAGCCTGGCAGCAAACCAGGCAAGGACCAGACACATTTACCGGTTCAGCCACAGTAGCTTATTCCACCACAACAAAAAGGTTCACAGAGCTAAACAGAGGGTGCCCCTAGATCATACAGGTCTCATGTAGAGGGCTGGGGGTGGGGGGCGGGTTGTTGCTAGGCTTATTGGATGTTTCATATATAAGGCCACTTTTCAAGATAGAGAAATGAAACCTATCTACTTAATACATAAAGAGTCAGGCAAAATGAGGCAATAGAGCAATATTCTCTAAACAAAGACACATGATAAAAATCTCAGGAGAGCTACAGAAGGTGGAGGCAAGCAATTTAACCAATAAAAGTTCAAGATAATTGCAATAAAGATGCTTGATGAAATTGGGAGAAGAATGGATGAGCACAGTGAGAGGTTAACAAAGAGAAGCCATGAAGAATCAAAAAGAACTGAAGAACATAATAATTAAAATACTCTAGAAGGAATCAATAGCAGATTAGATGATAGAGAGGAACAGATCAGTGAACTGGAAGGAAGAGTGGCAAAAATCACTCAAGATGAATAAAAAAAATATATATATATATATATATATTTTAAATGAGAGCATTTTAAGACATTCTTAGAAACATCATCAAGCATACTACCTTTCACATTATAGGGGCCTAGAAGGAGAAGAGAGAGAGAAAGAGGCAGAGAATATATTTGAAGACATATAGCTAAAAACTTACCTAACTTGGGAAAGGAAATACACATTCAGATTCAGGAAGCATGTGCTTGTGTGCTGAGTTGCCTTAGTCATCTACACCACTTTGTGATCCTATGGATTATAGCCTACCAGGCTCCTCTGTCCTTGGGATTCACCAGGTAAGAATACTGGAGTGGGTTGCCATGTCCTTCTCCAGGGGATCTTTCCGACCCAGGGACTGAACCTGCATCTCCATGTCTTGTGCATTGGCAAGCGTGTTCTTTACCACTACCACCACCTGGGAAGCCCAGAAAGCCTCAAAGAAGTTCAAACCAAAGAAGTCCACAACAAGACACATTGTAACTGGCATAGCAAAAATTAAAGATGAACAGGAAATGCTAAAACAAAAAGGGAAAAGAAGTTAGTTATGTATAATACAAGGGGACTCCAATAAGAAAATCAAATCAGTGGTCTTTAGAGCAGAAACTACAGGCCAGAGGGAGTAGCAGAAAATATTTAAAACAATTAAAAGAAAAAACCTATAGCCATGAATATTATGTCCAGCAAAAGTATCATTCAGATTTGAAGGGGAAATAGAGTTTTATAGGGAAACAAAAGCTAAAAACATTCAGCACCAGATTTAAATCATATCAAACATATTTTCAGCATCACCCTACAAATCAAGAAAAAAGAAAATACTAAAACCCATGAAGACTAAACAATATATTACTAAACAACCAATGTCTCATTGAAGAAGTTTTTTTAATGGAAACAAGTGAAAAGGAAGAACAGTGGTCAAAAATCAATGGGACACAGCAAACAGTCCTAAGAGGGAAGTTTATAGCAATACAAGCCTACCTCAGCAAATAAGAAAACTCTAAAAAAAACAACCTAAACCTACACCTAAGCAAATAGAAAAATAACAACAATCAAAACACCCAAAGTTAGAAGTAAACAAATAATAAATATCAGAGCAGAAATAAATGAAATAGAAACTTAAAAAAAAAGAAGAACCTAAAAAGATCAGTAAAACTAAGGGCTGGTTGTTTTAAGAA
This sequence comes from Ovis aries, assembly GCF_016772045.2. Classification (NCBI taxonomy): domain Eukaryota; kingdom Metazoa; phylum Chordata; class Mammalia; order Artiodactyla; family Bovidae; genus Ovis; species Ovis aries. Next base: position 62,879,367 of record NC_056062.1, on the reverse strand, counting down.
ATAAAACTGATAAAACTTTAGCCAGACTCATTAAGACAAAAAGAGAAAAATGAAAGTGAAAGTGCTCAGTCATATTCAGCTCTTTGTGACACCATAGACTGTAGCCTACCAGGGTCCTTTGTCAATGGAATTTGCCAGACCGGATACTGGAGTGGGTTGCCATGCTCTCCTCCAGGAGATCTTCCCAACCCAGAGATCGAACACAGGTCTCCCACACTGCAGGAGAATTATTTACCATCTGAGCCACCAGGCAAGCCCAAGTTAAAAACAGAAAATTGATAAACCTTTAGCCAGACTCATTAAGACAAAAGAGAGAGGTCCCCCCAAAATCAAATTAAATAGATGTTACAACCAACACTACAGAAATACGAAGGATCGTAAGAGGTTAATACAAGTAATAATATACCCATAAAATGGACAACCAGAAAGAAATAGATACCTGGAAATGAGCAATTTCCTAAGAATGAATCAGGAATAGGAAATAAAGACAGATAACCAGTAAAGAAATAGAATGAGTAATAAAAACAGTCTCAAACAAAAGTCCAGAATCAGAGAGCTTCACAGATGAATTCTACCAAATATTAAAGAAGCGTTAACACCTATTCTGTCAAAACAATTTCCAAAAATTTCAGGAGAGGAAAACTTCTGAACTCATTCCGAGGTGGGAGATAGATGGGTCCCAGGCTGAAGAGTTGGAGTTTGTCCCCTGTGTGAGGATAGGAGAGAGAGAGAAGTTGAGTCCTGACCAGATAAGAAATAAAGAGACCACATAGTCTTCATTCTTAAGGTCAAGAAGACCTTCCCAACTATACAGGAGCAGAAAGTCTCCTTGGAAGCCAAAGGCAGGGGGGTGCCACCCCGTAGTAGAATGTCAACCTACCCGTAGACCTCTTCTGTAGAATCCATATTGGCTAAGAGATATATGTGCACACATGAGATAAACTGAGACTCTGAGATGGGGAAACAGTGGCTGACTTTATTTTGGGGGGCTCCAAAATCACTGCAGATGATGACTGCAGCCATGAAATTAAAAGACGCTTACTCCTTAGAAGGAAAGTTATGACCAACCTAGACAGCGTATTAAAAGCAGAGACATTACTTTGCCAACAAAGGTCCATCTAGTCAAAGCTGTTTTTTTCCAGTGGTCATGAATGGATGTGAGAATTGGACTATAAAGAAAGCTAAGTGCAGAAGAATTGATGCTTTTGAACTGTGGTGTTAGAGAAGACTCTTGAGAGTCCCTTGGACTACACGGAGATCCATCCAGTCCATTCTAAAGAATATCAGTCCTGAGTGTTCATTGGAAAGACTGATATTTAAGCTGAAACTCCAATACTTTGGATACCTGATGTGAAGAGTTGATTCATTTGAAAAGGCCCTGATGCTGGGAAAGATTGAAGGCAGGAAGAGAAGGGGGTGACAGAAGTTGAGATGGTTGGATGGCATCACTGACTCAAAGGACGTGAGTTTGGGTAAACTCCGGGAGTTGGTGACGGACAGGGAGGCCTGGTGTGCTGCGGTACATGGGGTCACAAAACATCGGACATGACTATGCGACAGAACTGAACTGAGACTCTGAAAGAAACCAAATATACACTCAGGGCCAGGAAAAGCCAGATGATTGACCAGAGGAAACTCAAAAGAAATGCCCCATATAAGTGATTCTAACTACCACAAGAGCATGACTCTCTACATTGATCCATGTGTCTATCCACATGTATACTTTTCCCTTTTTTCTCCTAATAAATACTTTACTTGTTTCATTACTTTCCATCGATTTGGGGGAATTCATTTCTGTAAAGTTGATGAGCCAGGGCCTTGTCCCTGGCCACTGATCTAGCAGCTAGAATTCAGTGCCCTCTCTGCCACAGCCTGACTTGAATTTCTGGCCAGGGAACAGAAATTCTACTTCAAGCCACTGAATGCAGAGGCCACCTGAGATCAATTCTACCAGGTCAGCACCACCTTGATACCAAAACCACACAAGAACACTGCGAAGAAAGAGTATTATAGGCTAATATTATAGATGGACATAGATGTCAAAATTTCTCAACAAAATTTTAGCAAACTGAATTAAATAATCACCAAAAGGATCATACATTACGATCAACTGGTTTTATCCCAGGGATGCAAGAACAATTCAGAATCTGCAAATGAATCAATGCAATACACCACATTAAGTTCAGTTCAGTTCAGTCGCTCAGTCATGTCTGACTCTTTGAGACACCCTGAACTGCAGTACACCTGGCCTCCCTGTCCATCACCAACTCTCAGAGTTCACCCAAAGCCATGTCCACTGAGTCGGTGATACCATCCAACCATCTCATCCTCTGTCGTCCCCTTCTCCTCCCGCCCTCAATTTTTCCCAGAATCAGGGTCTTTTCAAATGAGTCAGCTCTTCGCATCAGGTGGCCAAAGTACTGGAGTTTCAGCTTCAGCATAAGTCCTTCCAATGAACACCCAGGACTGATCTCTTTTAGGATGGACTAGATGGATCTCCTTGCAGTCCAAGGGACTCTCAAGAGTCTTCTTCAACACCACAGTTCAAAAGCATCAATTCTTCGGCTAACAAATTAAAAATTAAATCATATGAACATCTCAATAGATACAGAAAAACCTTTTGACAAGGGAGCATACCTCACACAATAGCAGCCATATATGTATGACAAGATCACAGCTAACATCATGCTCAATGGTGAAAAGCTAAAAGCAGTCCCTCTAAATTCAGAAACTTGGCCAAGGATGTCTGCTCTCACCACTTTTATTCATCATAGTATTGGAAGTCCAAACCACAGCAGTCATACAAGAAAAATAAATAAAATACAAATTTTAAGGGAAGAAGTAAGACTGTTAGTGTTTGTTTATGACATGATACTCCATATAGAAAATCAAAATATATCACCAAAAACAATCGAAAGTCATCAATTAATTCAGTAACGTTGAAGCATACAAAATCAGTGTACAGAAATCTGTTGCATTTCTATACCCTACTAATAAATTATCAGAAAGAGAAATTAAGGAAACAATTCAATTTATAATTGCATCACAAAGAATAAAATACTCAGGCATACATCTAAGGAGGTAAAGACATATACTCAACAAACTATTAGACATCGGTAAAAGAAGTTGAAGAAAATATAAATAAATGATAAAGACATACCATGCTCAAGGATTGGAAGAATTAACATTTTTAAAATGCCATTCTACTCATGGCTGTCTACAGATTTAGAGCAATACCTATAAAAACACTAATAGCATTTTTCACAAAACCTGAACAAATAATTCTTAAATTTGTATGGAAACACAAAATACCCGGAGTAGTCAAAACTATCTTGAGAAAGTAAAATGAAGCTGGAAGTATCATGCTGATTTCAAACTATACTACAACTACATATTATTGCAGCAATTAAAACAGTATGGTACTGTCACAAAAATAGGCATATAGATCAAAGAACAAAATAGAGATACCAGAAATTAACCCAAACTTATATGTCAGTTAATCTGTAACAAAGGAGGCAAGCATACACAAGGGGGAGCACAGCCTCTTCAATAAATATTATCGAGAAACTGGATAGCTATATGCATAAGAATCACACTAGACTAATTTCTCATACATATACAAAAACTCAAAATGGATTAAAAACTTAAAAGTAACCTGAACATTAAACTCCTAGAAGATAACAGCACACTCTTTGACAGAGGTCTTATCAGTAACTTTTTTTTTTTTTTTTTTTGGCTAAGTCTCCTCACAGAAGGGAAACAAAAACAAAAATAAATAGGACTACTCAAACTTAAAGGGCTTCCCAGGCAGCTCAGCTGGTAAAGACTTTGCCTGCAATGTGAGAGACCTGGGTTCAATCCCTGGGATGGCAAGATCCCCTGGAGAAGGGAAAGGCTACCCACTCCAGTATTCTGGCCTGGAGCATTCCCTGGACTCCATAGTCCATGGGGTCGCAGAGTTGGACACAACTGAATGACTTTCACTCACTCAAACTAAAAAGCTTTTTCACAGAGAATGAAACTATTAACAAAATGAAAAGGTCATCTAATGAATGGGAGTAGATATTTGCAGTGGAGAAGGCAATGGAACCCCACTCCAGTACTCTTGCCTGGCAAATCCCATGGATGGAGGCTGCAGTCCATGGGGTCACGAAGAGTCAGACACGACTAAGCGACTTCATTTTCACTTTTCACTTTCATGCATTGAAGAAGGAAATGGCAACCCACTCCATGTTCTTGCCTGGAGAATGCCAGGGACAGGGGAACCTGGTGGGCTGCCATCTCTAGGGTCGCACAGAGTCGGACATGACTGAAGCAACTTAGCAGCAGTAGATATTTGCAAAGAATATATCTTATAATGGGTAAATATCTAGAATATACAAAAAACAAAAACAAAAACAAAAAAAACCTCACACAACTCAACATCAGAAACAAATACCAGATTAAAGCCTGGTCAAAAGACCTGAATAAATTTTTTTCCAAAGGGGACATATTAACAGCCAACAGTCACATGAAAAGGTGCTCATCATTAGTCATCAGGAAAACACTAGTCAAAACCACAGTTAGATATCATCTCACACATGTCAGAATGACTACTGGAAAATAGTCAACAAATAACCAATGTTGGCAAGGAAGAGAAAAGAAGGGAACCCCCTTGCACTGTTGATGGAAATGTAAATTGATTGGTATGCCACTATGGAAAACAGTAGGGGATTTCCTCAAAAGATTTAAAACAGAACTGCTATATGATCTAGTTAACCCACTTCTAGGTATTTATTTGAAGAAAATGAAAACAGTAATTTGAAAAGATACATGCACATTGTACATTGCAGCATTATTCACAATAACTAACATATGAAAGAAACCTAAGTGCCCAGAGAGAAACTGATGAAGGTAAAGTATTTATACCACAGGCATAAAAAGAATGAAATCTTGTCTTTTAGGACAACTTGAGTGGATAGATGGTATTATGTTAAGTGAAGTAAATAGGACCAAGACAGTTATCATATGATTTCACATATATGTTGTATCTAAAAAGAAAACAAATGAACATATATAAGAAAACAGAAACAGTCATAAATACAGAGAACAAACAAGAATTGTCATGAGTAATTGGGGTTGCAGTATGATAGAAGCAGGTGAGAAAAATAAGTGTTACAAACTTCCAGGGAGTAATAAATGAGTCAGAGCTTTGAAATATATAGCGTGAGTAATATAGTCAATAAAAAAAAAAAAACTAGTATGGATCTAACAGAAGCAGAAGATATTAAGAAGAGGTGGCAAGAATACACAGAAGAACTAAGCAAAAAGGATGTTCACAACCCAGATAATCATGATGGTGTGATCACTCACCTAGAGCCAGATATCCTAGAATGTGAAGTCAAGTGGGCCTTAGAAAGCATCACTATGAACAAAGCTAGTGGAGATGATGGAATTCCAGTGGAGCTATTTCAAATCCTGAAAGATGATGCTGTGAAAGTGCTGCACTCAATATGCCAGCAAATTTGGAAAACTCAGCAGTGGCCACAGGCCTGGAAAAGGTCAGTTTTCATTCCAGTCCCAAAGAAAGGCAATGCCAAAGAATGCACAACTACCACACGCTTGCACTCATCTCACACACTAGTAAAGTAATGCTCAGAATTCTCCAAGCCCGACTTCAACAGTACATGAACCATGAACTTCCAGATGTTCAAGGTTGTTTTAGAAAAGGCAGAGGAACCAGAGATCAAATTGGTAACATCTGTTAGATCGTCAGAAAAGCAAAAGAATTCCAGCAAAACATCTACTTCTGCTTTATTGACTATGCAAAAGCCTTTCACTATGTGGACCACAACAATCTATGGAAAATTCTGCAAGAGATGGGAATACCAGACCACCTGACATGCCTCTAGAGAAATCTGTATGCAGGTCAGGAAGCAACAGTTAGATCTGGATATGGAACAGCAGAGTGGTTCAAATATGGAAAGGAGTACGTCAAGGCTATATATTGTCACCCTGCTTATTTAACTTCTATGCAGAGTACATCATGAGAAATGCTGGGCTGGAAGAAGCACAAGCTGGAATCAAGATTGCCGGGAGAAGTGTCGATAACCTCAGATATACAGATGATACCATCCTTATGGCAGAAAGTGAAAAAGAACTAAAGAGCCTCTTGATGAAAGTGAAAGAGGAGAGTGAAAAAGTTGGCTTAAAAATCAACATTGAGAAAACTAAGATCATGTGGCAACTGGTCCCATCACTTCATGGCAAATAGATGGGGAAACAGTGAAAACAGTGACAGACTATTTTTTGGGCCCCCAAATCACTGCAGATGGTGACTGCAGCCCTGAAATTAAGAACCTTGCTCCTGGAAGAAAAGTTATGACCAACCTAGACAGCATATTAAAAAGCAGAGACACTACTTTACCAACAAATGTCCATCTAGTCAAAGCTATATTTTTTCCAGTAGTCATGTATGAATGTGAGAGTTGGACTATAAAGAAAGCTGAGAACCGAAGAATTGATGCTTTTGAACTGTGGTGTTGGAGAAGACTCTTGAGAGTCCCTTGGATTACAAAGAGATCCAACCAGTCCTTCCTAAAGGAGATCAGTCCTGAATATTCATTGGAAGGACTGATGCTGAAGCTGAAGCTTCAATACCTTGGCCACCTGAGTCAGTGAAGAACTGACTCATTTGAAAAGACCCTGATGTTGGGAAAGATTGAAGGTGGGAGGAGAATGGACGGCAGAGGATGAGATGGTTGGATGACATCACTGACTCAATGGACATGAGTTTGAGTAAATTCTGGGAGTTGGCGATAAACAGGGAGGCCTGGTGTGCCGTTGCATGGGGTTGCAAACAGTCGGACATGACTGAGCGATTGAACTGAACTGAACTGATAATGTCATATCATTGTATGGTGACAGATGTTATCTAGACTTACTTGGTAATCATTTTGTATTGTATAGAAATGACAAATCACTATTCCATGCAGTATGAACTAACATAGTATTTTAGGTAAATTATATTTACAAAAACAGACAAACATAAAAAAGAGATTGGATTTGTGATGGCCAGAGACAAGATCCTGGGGGAAGATAAGTTGGTAAAGGTGGTTAAAAAGTATAAACTTCCATTTTTAATATAAGTAAGTACTAGAGTTGTAAAATACAACATAATTAATAAAATCACAGCTGTATATTATGTATAAAAGCTCTAAGTGTATAAATCCTAGAAGAACTCTTTGCAAGGAAAAAGTAAATTTTATTTTGTATTCCTGTGACATGATGGATATTCACTAAACTTACTGTAGTAATTTCACAATGTATTTAAGTCAAATCATTATATTGTATACCTTAAACTTATGCAAGGATGTTTGTCAATTATACCTCAATAAAACTGAAAGCAGAAAGAGAAATTTTTTGATACAGTTTATAAATAGATATAAATTTACAATATATATTTACTAACTTAAAGGCACTTGCCCCCTTTATACATGGCAAGAATTACTCTTTAAAATCTAATTCATCAAAGGCCTGCCAATGACAATGAATTCCCACTTCCAATTTTCAGACTTCTCCAACACCCCTAGTTAAGAACATGTACTCCCTAAACTATATTCCAAATATTGGGTATAAAAAATATACATTTTTTATGCCAGGATGTTATATATACTCCCAAGGTTATATGAAAAAAATTACTAAGTTTAAGAAGATGTATCCTAGATTGTGTTACTTACTCGAGAGGGAAGGGATTTTAGATTTTATCAGTAATCATTAGCTTTAAATATTGAATAGCTATATACATATATAAGTGAAACCCACGTTTTGAAAAATAGCATTAAGATGAACACCATATTCCCAACATCCAGCTGAATAAATAAGCCTTGATAGTATTTTTTTGGAAATTTTTTTAGGTGAATATTAGATCCTCTCGTATATATTTCTGAATACTCATGCCTTTTAGATTTTCTTTCTTTTTTCCCCCTTATTCTATTTTTCACATTTTTTCACATCTATCACTATTCCTAGCTTCACCTCTGCTTGAAGAACAGTAGTAGCATGATCCTAGTTTGCAGTTTATATTGCCATCAGACACAATTATGTTTTGATCTGATACCACATTTACATATCTTTATAGAAGGACACGAGAGAAGATTCACAGCAGGTAAAGCATCTTCATCTCATCAGGAAATCTCAAATCTAAACAGTACATAGCTTCTTTGACCTCCTTATCCACACAGGCAGTGTATGCAACATGATAATTTTATTTATGGATCTAAATGGGCTGCATGTTGTTACTGATGTCTTTACTAGGCATATTTTTATTTATTAGAATGATATTTATATGAATTCTTTGAGTCCTGAATTTAAGCTGTTTGTCCACAAAACATTTAAATTAACTTTTGGCATGTTCTCTGTGAGCACTAAAAATTTACCATCACTCAAGAAAAGGCTTAAAAGCTTAGAGATATCCCAAACTGGACAGTGTGTTTCTGTGGAATGGGCTTTTGACACTGAACTCTCAGGGATAAAGTTTGGTCTTTTGTGTTGTTTTACTCTCTTCAGCAGCAAGCATCTACAGGCTAACAAGTAGTTTACAAATTCTAATGAATTTCTCCAAGAAATATAATACTTAAGTGAATTAGATGCTTGAACATAGAAATTTGAAGAGAATCAATTTAGTATATGAACAGAATCATAAATTCATATGGAGAAAAGTGGACGCAGAGAGAATTAGCTGGGTGCCCTAACTAATGAAGTGGTAAAATAGAAATTAGTTTCTGCTTCTAAGAGGAAAATAAAATAGGAAGGTGCCTGAGTGAAGTTCAAGTTTCTCATTACTTTTCTCGTGTGCTAGCATTCAGTTTACAGAAGTCAAATTTGGCTTGGCTACCATTGTTCCTCTTGTGTTCAATATATAGGAAATAGTCTTATTAAACTTGAATATGTGGGAAAAAAAGTAAAATGTCAGCCATTTGAAAATATAGAAATATAAAATTTAAGAAGTATTTGTTGTGAGTCAACTTGGGTAACTAACATTAGAATTATAATACTAATCCTTTCTTATTGATGTGTTTATCTCCACATGTAAATTATTAAGATAATAAAAATTCTTGAAAGTATAAGCAATAGCTGTAAGCATCAGTAGTACATAATACCCCTCAGGGATTATTTTTATCACATAAAAATTGTAACTTTATGATAGTTTTTTATTATCTATTATTGCAGAATGTAAATCTTAATATATACTATATTTAACACAACACAAGAATTCAAAACAGGACAATTTTTTTGAAGCCTGTCAATTACAGGTACTGTAACCATAAAATGAATGTAGTGTTTTTCTTTGCATAGTTTCTATATTCTGTCTTTGTCCTCTTCTATTAATTTCTCTCATTTCCCATAATAAACGCTGCATATATAAAAAAAAACCACTTGGTCCTCAATTATTTGTAGCATCAAGCAATTTTTTGCACCTTGTTAAACAATTAAGTAACCAGAAAGATTACATGGAAAATTATTTGGTTTTCTTTTTATTGTTTTGTTCTTTTATATTATAGTATGTTTGTCAACAAAAATATTAATAAGATAATTTGACCAGACTCTAATTTACCAACCATCCATTCCCCAAAAGGGCTCCAGAAAAACCTGTTGAACAAAATACAAAGCTGAGTTTATTAAGCTTATGGATGTAACCAAGATTATCACCTTGGGAATGTCTAAGATTACATGATTTTTATGGCGAATTTTGCAAAAGAGAGAGTTTGTTAAGACTGGGCACTTTCTAAGGCATAATAATTTTGGATTGGTGTACAATTGAGGTACAGGTCTTGAGGAAATCTTGGTGAGAAATCTGTTAGTTTAGTTGGTCATTGTTTTATGTTACAGGAGCAACTATCTCCTGATGCAAGAATCTAAGACCATTATTTGCCTGTTCTCTGTACTTTATAAGCATGGGATGAGAAAATTATACCTGGAAGATCCCTGGAGAAGGGAATGACAACCCATTGCAGTATTGTTGCCTGAAGAATTCCATGGACAGAGGAGCCTGGTGGGCCACAGTCCATGGGGTTGCAAAGAGTCAAACAGGACTGTGCGATTAACAGTTTCTCTTCACTGTGTGTGTTTGGGCATGTGCTGATTTGCTTCAGTTGAGTCCAGCTCTTTGCGAATTCTTGGACTGTGGTGCCTTCCTCCACTCAGGGATTGAACCTGTCTCTCTTTAAGTCTACTGTCCTGGCAGGCGGGTTCTTTACCAGTGGTGACACCTGGGAAGCTCTTCACTTCTGATACTGTTTAATCTGAGGAAGCGACATTATATTTGGTGGACTTCTGCTGCTTTGCTCTTGTTGAAAGAATGGACAGAAATAATCCACTTTAGATTTTAACCCTCTGTTTTGTTTTTTTTCTCCATTCTACTATAAAATTGTTCTAGGAACTCATCTACCGTTAGAAGTCTCACCAAATTAGCCCAGCTAAAAGCATACTTCTCCTGAGTTTCCCGTTAGCATTTACTAATGTAGTTCATACTGCATTATTTTGTCCTTGTTTAGTTCTGCTCAAGTAATTTATTTGAACTTTCTGACACAAAGGCCAGACTTCTCGCTGTGGCAAAATTTCTTTCAGCTACATTGTCCCAATAGTCTCTCATTATCCCCTCATTCAGTTTCCCTTCAGCAACTATTTACATAATTTTTATCACATTTCTGTTGTAATTTTACATATTTTAACTCCCATCGGAGAGAAAAATAATGAATTTATGCACAAATGCCAGAATTATCCACGTTTTATTCTTCCAGACTGAAACAGAGATTCCATTCATGCCCACAGCTGTTGATATAGAAACTGTTTCTAAGAATTTAGTTATAATGCTAAAAAGGAACATGAGAGTTATTCCATTAAACTACTTATTTTTCTAAAAGTAAGGTGGATAGTTTCTAAAATCAAGTATAATTTTTCTAATTTGTTTAAAATCATTAAATATTCAAAACAGAGGACAACTTATTAAAGTGTATTTATTTTCATAGGAGTCTAATTGCTTTACAATGTTGTATTACTTTCTGTGTAACAGAAATGTTATATAACTTTCTGTGTATTTACTTGCTGTGTAACAATGTGATTCCCTTATAGGCATACACATCTGCCCTCCCTCTTGGGTCTCTCTCTTACCACCCCCACTCCCAATCCTACCCATCTAGAGATGGAGATGAAAAAACAGACTTGTGGACACAGGAAAGGAAGGAGAGGGTGGGAGGAATTGAGAGACTTGGAGCACCAAGTCAGGCTCTCTGTGTTATACAGCAGTTTCCCATCAGCTATCTGTTTTACACGTGGCAGTGTTTATATGTCAATGCTAGTCTCTCAGTTCATCCCACCCTCTCTTTCCTTCCCTGTGCCTATGAGTCTGTTCTCTACATCTGCGTCTCTATTCCTGCCCTGCAAATAGGTTCATCAGTAACATTTTTCTAGATTCCATATAATGCATTAGTGTATAATATTTATTTTTCTCTTTCTGTCTTATCTCACTGTGTATGTCAGATTCTAGGCTCATCCACATCACTAAAAATGACCCTATTTCATTCCTTTGTATGGTTGAGTATTTTTTAAATTGTATATATGGAATTTAGGAAGATGGCAATGACGACCCTGTATGCAAGACAGGGAAAGAGACACAGATGTGTATAACGGACTTTTGGACTCAGAGGGAGAGGGAGAGGGTGGGATGATTTGGGAGAATGACATTCTAACATGTATACTATCATGTGAATTGAATCGCCAGTCTATGTCTGACGCAGGATGCAGCATGCTTGGGGATGGTGCATGGGGATGACCCAGAAAGATGTTATGGGGAGGGAGGTGGGAGGGGGGTTCATGTTTGGGAATGCATGTAAGAATTAAAGATTTTAAAATTTAAAAATAAATAAATAAATAAAAAACGTAGAAAATGAAAAAAAAATAAATAAAAAAATAAAAATAAAGCATTCACTAAAGAGAAGTAATACAAATTTAATCATATATTTTACATTTAGAATTTTGAAAAGCAAGTGTAATATTTGCTTGTTTATAATTTCTTTTTTTTACCCTCTTCATACTTGTAAAATTATTGTAGAAACCTGATGAAGTTTTTGTGTTTTTCATTTTGAGTAGATCCTCATGCAGATGTTAATTTTAAAAGTAGATGCATGGCTTGTTTATTTTTTAATAAAAAATATAAATTGAATTTATCTGGACTCCTTGAAATTCAGATGACTTTTTGTTTTCCTATGAAATGGTGACCACCAAAAGGAAAAGAAAATCTACCATTATATGTTATGATTTATTACAAATGAATTAAAATTATATGATCTTTAGTAGATTTAAGTGTTATTTTGTTAAATTTAATTTGTAATTAAAAGCAATAATATACACTTGATCAATAGAGCATAAATATAAGAATTTATAAATATTTACTAAAAAGTACAAAATTGTATTGCAAATGTATCTCTTCTAGAAATTGAGGTGATTTTAAAACATGAATTTAAATGTATGTTTATGAATATAATTTAAGAGTAGAAGTATACAATTTTCATCATCAGTTGTCTAACATCAGTTGTCTAAAATAGTCTAACATTTTACTTTTATAAAGGTAATTTTTGAGAAAACTTGGGTAATAATAGAAAACTGTTGAAGATTTCTGCATCGATGTTCATCAGTGATACTGATCTGTAATTTTCTTTTTTGTGATATCTTTATCCAGTTTTGTCTGTAATGTGAAGCCAAATGGGCCTTAGGAAGCATCACTATGAACAAAGCTAGTGTAGGTGATGGAATTCCAGTTGAACTATTTCAAATCTTGGAAGATGATGCTGTGAAAGTATTGTACTCAATATGCAAGAAACTTTGGAAAACTTGGCAGTGGCTACACGACTGGAAAAGGTCAGTTTTCATTCCAATCCCAAAGAAAGTCAATGCCAAAGAGTGCTCAAACTACCGCAAAATTGCCCTCATCTCACACGCTAGTAAAGTAATGCTTAAAATTCTCCAAACAGGCTTTAGCAATACATGAACCATGAACATCCAGATGTTCAAGCTGGTTTTAGAAAAGGCAGAGGAACCAGAGATCAAATTGCCGACATCTGCTGGATCATGGAAAAAGCAAGAGAGTTCCAGAAAAACATCTATTTCTGCTCTATTGACTATGCCAAAGCCTTTGACTGTGTGGATCACAATAAACTGTGGAAAATTCTGAAAGAGATGGAAATACCAGAACTCCTGCCTCTTGAGAAATCTGTATGCTGGTCAGGAAACAACAGTTAGAACTGGACATGGAACAGCAGAGTGGTTCTAAATAGGGAAAAGAGTATGTCAAGGCTGTATATTGTCACCCTGCTGATTTAACTTCTATATAGAGTACATCATGAGAAATGCTGGGCTAAAGGAAGCACAAGCTGGAATCAAGACAGCTGGGAGAAATATCAGTAATCTCAGATGTGCAAATGACACGACCATTATGGAAGAAAGTGAAGAAGAACTAGAGCCTCTTGATGAAAGTGAAAGAAGAGAGTGAAAAAGTTGGCTTAAAGCTCAACATTCAGAAAATGAAGATCATGGCATCTGGTCCCCTCACTTCATGGCAAATAGATGGGGAACCTGTGGAAACAGTGGCTGACCTTTTTTTTTCTGGGCTCCAAAATCACTGCAGATGGTGATTGCAGCCATGAAATTAAAAGACACTTACACTTTGGAAGGAAAGTTATGACCAACCTAGATAGCATATTGAAGAGCAGAGACATTACTTTGTCAGCAAAGGTCCATCTAGTCAAAGCTATGGTTTTTCCAGTGGTCATGTATGGATGTGAGAGTTGGACTATAAAGAAAGCTGAGCACAGAATTGATGCTTTTGAATTGTGGTGTTGGAGAAGACTCTTGAGAGTCCCTTGGAGATCCAACCAGTCCATCCTAAAAGAAATCAGTCCTGAGTATTCATTGGAAGGACTGATGCTGAAGCTGAAGCTCCAATAATTTGGCCACCTCATGCGAAGAGCTGACTCATTTGAAGAGACCCTCTTGCTGGGAAAGATTGAGGGCAGGAGGAGAAGGGGATGACAGAGGATGAGATGGATGGATGGCATCACTGACTCAATGGACACAGCTTTGGGTGGATTTCTGGAGTTGGTGATGGACAGGGAGGCCTGGTATGCTGTGGTCCATGGGATCGCAAAGAGTTGGACCCGACTGAGCGACTGAACTGAACTGAACTGTCCAGTTTTGGTGTCAGAGTGATGGTGAACACAGAAAATGAGTTTAGAAGTATTCTTCTCTCTGCAAATTTTTGGAATAGTTTAAGAAGGATAAATGTTAACTCTTCTCTTAATTTTGTAGAAATCACCAGTGAAGCCAACTGTTCTTGGACTTTGGTTTGCTGGGAGTTTCTTAATCACAGATTAAATTTAAGTACTTGTAATTGGCCTGTTCATAGTTTCTAGTTCTTCTTGGGTCAGTCTTGAGAGATTGTAGCCTTCTAAGAATTTGTTCATTTATTCTAGGTTATCTATTTTATTTGCAAATATTTGCCTATAGTAGTCTCATATGGTCTTTTTATTTCTGTGGTGTCACTAGTAACTTTTATTTTCCATTTCTAATAGTGTTAACTTGGGCCCTCTCCCCCCTTTTCTTTAAGGATGTACATAGTTGCAAACATCTTCAACAATATGCTAGCAAACTGAGTCCAACAATTCGTTAAAAGATCATGCACCAGGATCAAGTGAGATTTATCCAAGTTATGCAAGGAGTTTTCAATATCTGCAAGTCATTCAGTATGTTACACTGTGTTAACAAATCAAAGAATAAAAACAACATAATCTCAATAGATGAAGAAAAAGCTTTTGATAAGATGACCATTATATCTACTATTGTGGGCAACAATCCTTTAGGAGAAATGGAGTACCCCTCATAATTAAAAAAAAAAAAAAAAGAGTCCAAAAGGCAGTACTTGGATGCACTCTCAAAAATGACAGAATGATCTCTGTTTGTCTCCAAGGCAAATTCAATATCATAGTAATCCAAGTCTATGCCCCAACCTAATGCCAAAGAAGCTGAATGGCTCTCTGAAGACCTACAAGACCTTCTAGAACAAACACCGAAAAAAGATGTTATTTTCACCATAGAGGACTGGAATGCAAAAGTAAGAAGGCAAGAGATAACTGGAGTAACAGGCAAGTTTGGCCTTGGAGTACAAAATGAAGCAGGATAAAAGCTAACAGTTTTGCCAAGAAAACACACTGGTCATAGTAGTAAACACCCTCTACCAACAGCATAAGAGATGACTCTACACATAGACATCATCAGATTGTCAATACTGAAATCAGATTGAATACATTTTTTGCAGCCAAAGATAGAGAAGATCTATACATCAGCAAAATCATGATTGGGAGCTGACTGTGGCTCAGATCATGAACTCTTTATTGTAAAATTTGGACTTAATTTGAAGAAACTATGGTAAACCACTGGACCATTCAGGTATGATCTAAATCAAATCCCTTACAATTATACAGTGGAAGTGGTAAATAGATTCAAGGGATTAGATCTGATAGACAAAGTGCCTGAAGAATTATGAACGAGGTTCCTAACATTGTACAGGAGCCTGTGATCAAAACCATCCCCAAGAAGAGAAATGGAAAAAGGCAAAATGGTTGTCTGATGAGGCCCAACAAATAGCTGAGAAAAGAAGTGAAAGGCAAAAGAGAAAAGGAAAGATACATCCATCTGAATACAGAGTTCTGAAGACTAGAAAGGAGAGATAAGAAAGACTTCCTAAATGATCAGTTCAAAGAAATAGAGGGAAACAATGGAATGGAAAAGACTAGAGATCTCTTCAAAAAAATTAAAGATACCAAAGGAACATTTAATGCAAGGATGGGAACAATGAAGGACAGAAATGTTGTGGACCTAAGAGATGCAGAAGATATTGAGATGTGGCAAGAATACACAGAACTATACAGAAAAAGATCTTAATGATACAGATAACCATGAAGTTGTGATCACTCACCTAGTGTCAGACATCCTAGAGTGTAAAGTCAAGTGGGCCTTAGGAAGTATCACTATGAACAAAACTAGTGGAGGTGATGGAACTCCAGTTGAGTTATTTCAAATCCTAAAAAGATGACGCTGTGAAAGTGTTGCACTCAATGTGCCAGCAAATTTGGAAAAATCAGCAGTGTTCACAGGACTGGAAAAGATCAATTTTCATTCCAATCCCAAAGAAAGCCAATGCTAAAGAATGTTTGGCAGACTACAGCACAATTATACTCATTTCACACACTTGCAAAGTAATGTTCAGACTCCTCCAAGCTAGGCTTCATACGTGAACCAAGAACTTCCAGATGTTCAAGCTGGATTTAGAAAAGGCAGAGATCAAATTGCCAACATCATTGGATCATAGAAGAAGCAAGAGAATTGCAGAAAAACATCTAGTTCTGCTTCACAGACAACAAACCGTGGAAACTTCTTAAAGAGATGGGATATGAGAACACCTTACCTGCCTCCTGAGAAACAAGTATTCAGGTCAAGAATCAACATTTAGAACCAGGCATAGAAAAACGGACTGGTTCCAAATTGGGAAAGGAGTACATCAAGGTTGTATAGTGTTACCCTGCTTATTTAAATTATATGCCGGGTACATCATGCAAAATTCTGGGCTGGATGAAGCACAAGGTGGAATCAAGATTGCCAGGATAAGCAGATGACACCACTTTTAAGGTAGAACAGGAAGAAGAACTAAAGAGACTCTTGATGAAAGTGATAGAGTAGAGTGAGAAAGCTGGATTAAAGCTCAACATTTTAAAAAAGAAGATCAAGGCATCTAGTCCCATAACTTCATGGAAAATAGATGGGGAAACAATGAAAACCATGAGAAATTTTATTTTCTTGGGCTCCAAAATCATTGTAGATGGCAACTGCAGCCATGGCATTAAAAGATGCTTGCTCCTTGGAAGAAGAGCTATGGCAAACCTAGACAGCATGTTGAAGAGCAGAGAAATTACTTTGTTGACAAAGGGCCACCTAAGTTATGGTATTTTCAGTAGTCATGTATGGATGTGAGAGTTGGACCATAAATAAAGCTAAATGCCAAAGAATTGATGATTTTGAACTGTGGTGTTGGAGAAGACTCACGAGATTCCCTTGGACTGCAAGGAGATCAAACCAGTCAATCCTAAAAGAAATCAATCCTGAATATTCATTGGAAGGCCTGATACTGAAGCTGCAGCTCCAATACTTTGGCCACCTGATGCAAAGAACTGACTCATTGGAAAAGACTCTGATGCTCATAAAGATTGAAGGCAGGAGGAGAAGGGGAGGACAGAGGATGAGATAGTTGGATGGCTTCATTGACTCGATGGATATGAGTTTGAACAAACTCTGAGAGTTGGTGAAGGACAGGAAAGCCTGGTGTGCTGCAGTCCATGGTGTTGCAAAAAGTCAGACATGACTGGGTGACTGAAATGAACTGAACTGAATACCATTTGTGATAAATACTCTCCAGAAAGTGGATATAGAGGGAACATACCTTAGCATAATAAAAGCCATATATGACAAACACACAACTCACATACTAAATGGTGATAAGCTGAAAGAATTTGCTATAAGGATGTCCATTCTTGCCACTTTTATTCAACATAGTTTTGAATATCCTAGCCACAGCAATCAGAAAACAAAAATAAATAAAAGCAATCAAAATTGGAAAGGAAAAGTAAAACTGTTACTGCAAACAGTGTCTTGATATTATACATAGAAAACTTTATCAGAAAATGCTATCAGAAAATTACTAAAACTCATCAATAAATCTGGTGAAGTTTCAAGATGAAAAGCATACTTGCACGAGAACAATCCACTTGATTTGTGAAAACTTTCTTACTATGTCCACATGAATTTGCATAGATATATTATTTTTGATCACTAGATGCCTTTGATGGGATATAAATGTACACATAGGGTTTCCCTGGTAGCTCAACTGGTAAATAATCCACCTACAATGCAAGAGAGCCAGGTTCAATTCCTGCGTTGGGAAAGGGATAGGCTACCCACTCCAGTATTCTTCCCTGGTGACTCAGCTGGTAAAGAATCCACCTGCAATGTGAACACCTGGGATCTATCCCTGGGTTGGGAAGATCCCCTGGAGAAGACTACCCACTCCAGTATTCTGGTCCAGAGAATTCCATGGACTGTGTGGTCAACAGGGTCATAAAAAGTAGGACAATACTGAGCAACTTTCATTCACTCGACTTACATATTGAGAAAGCAAGGAACTTCCAGAAAAACACCTAATTCTGCTTCATTGACTATGTCAAGCCTTTGACTGTGTGGATCAAAACAAACTGGAAAATTCTTAAAGAAATGGAATACCAGAACACTTTAACCGTTTCCTGAGAAGCCTGTCTGTGGGTCAAGAAGCAACAGTTAGAACATTACATGGAACAACTGACTGGTTCAAAATTAGAAAATAGGTTCAACAAGGTTGTATATTGTCACCCTATTTAACTTCAACAGTTAGAATTGGACGTGGAACAGCAGACTGGTTCCAAATAAGGAAAGGAGTACATCAAGGCTGTATATTGTCACCCTGCTTATTTAACTTATATACAGAGTACATCATGAGAAACTCTGGACTGGATGAAACACAAGCTGGAATCAAGATTGACAGGAGAAATATCAATAACCTCAGATATGCAGATGACACCACCCTTATGGCAGAAAGTAAAGAACTAAAGAGTCTCTTGAAGAAAGTGAAAGAGAAGAGTGAAAAAGCTGGCTTAAACTCATCATTCAGAAAACTAAGATCATGGCATCTGGTCCCATCACTTCATGGCAAATAGATGGGGAAACAATGGAAACAGTGGCTGACTTTATTTTGGGGAGCTCCAAACTATACAAACCACTCACACAGCTCAATATCAAAAAACAAACAACTCATTAAAAAAATAAAAAACACGAGTGGAAACCACATAGACATTTCTCCAAAGAAGACCTACAGATGGCCAAACACATGAAAAGATGCTCAATATAACTATTAGAGAAATGCAAATCAAAACTACAATGAGGTATCATCCTTGTGGTTGTTTAGTTACTAAGTTGTATCCTACTCTTTTGCAACCCCATGGACTGTAGCCTGCCAGGCTCCTCTGTCCATGGGATTTCCCCCAAGAATACTGAAGTTGATTGCCATATTCTTCTCCAGGGGATTCTTCCCAATCCAGGGATCAAACCCGCATCTCTTGCATTTGCAGGCAGATTCTTTACCACTGAGCCACCAGGGATGCCCTGAGGTATCACCTTACACCTGTCAGAATGGTCCCCATCAAAAAAATCTGCAAACATTAAGTGCTTGAGAGGGTGTGGAGAAAAGGGAACCCTCTTACACTATTGATGGGAATGTAAATTGATATAGCCACTATGGAGAACTTTTTGAAGTTTCCTTAAAAGCTGAAAGTATCAATAGAACTAACATATGACCCAGCAATACCACTACTGGGCATATACCCAGAGAAAACCATAATTCAAAAAGATACATGGCCCCAAAATTCATTGCTGCACTTTTTACAATAGGCAGGATATGGAAGCAATCTCAATGTCCATCAACAGAAAAATGGATAAAGAAGATATGGCACATATATAATGGAATATTATTGATTCATAAAAAGAAACACAATTGTTCAATTATCAGAGACACGGATGGAATCAGAGACTGTCAAACATAGTGAAATCAGAAAATGCAAAATGAATGTCACATATTACCATGTATATGTGGAATCCAGAAAAATGGTAAGGACAATCTTATTTTCAAAGCAGAAATAGAGACACAGAGAGAGAAAAAATGTTTAGATACCAAAATTGAAAGGTTGGTGGGATGAATTGGGAGATTGGGATTGACATATATACACTAATTGATACTATGTTTAAAATAAATAACTAATGAGAACATACTGAATAGCACAGGGAATTCTACCCACTGCTCTGTGGTGGCCTAAATAGAAAGGAAATAAAAAAGAGGAAATATATGTAAACATATAGCTGATTCACTTTGGTGTACAGCAGAAACTAGCATAACATTGTAAAGCAACTATACTCCAATAAAAAATAATAAAAGCAACATAGTATTTAAAGAATATTTCTAGGTATTGTATTGTGCATGTGCTATTACAATCAATGCTTGTAAGAAATTTGTGATACATGAACTGTTATTTTTCTCAGACATGATAAATGAGGCAGAAAGACATTAAGAACCCTGTCTAAAGTCAAACAACTTCATCCAATCTAAAGTTCTGTAGTCTTACTAAATATTTAAAAGAGATAATTACTTACAGAATTTTTTTTTTAAGTTTTCCTGTTGTTTTCACATCTGGCAAACTTTATCGTATTGGTTTAATTTTCTGAGGGCTTCTCTGGTGGCACAGCAGTAAAGAATTTGCCTGCAATGAGGGGGCCACAGAGAAATAAGTTTCATCCCTGGTTTAGGAAGATCCCTCGGAGGTGGCCATAGCAATCCACTGCAGTATTCTTGCCTGTAAAATCCCATGGTCAGAGAAGCCTGGCTGGCTACAGTCTATAGGGTCGCAAACAGTAGGACACAACTGAAGCAACTTAGCAGCAGAAGCAATTGTCTGAAGTTCACTCAAAGACCTTAGTCCAGTGAGGGCAAATACCATGTCTGTTTTGGCCACTGTATCGCCAAACACACAGGCAGTTAGAATTAAAAACAAACAAACAAACAAACAAACAAAAACAAAAACAAAAAACCCAACAAGTACATCTATGTTTAATTTGCAACCATTAAACAATTTAAAGTTATGCCTATAGTCATGGAAAACTATCCACGATATAGTGTTTACTCAAGGAAAAAAGTCAAGGTATGAACACACATGCACACATTATAAAAGATTTAGACTATTATATAACTATGTATACAGTGATAATATCTGAGTGGTAGAATTTGGAAATATTTTAACTTCTTGATTATGTCTTTATTTTCTGAAGTTTCCAATGAACAAATGACATCACTAAAATAATTCACAGCTTTTAGAACTTTAAAATAAAAATTTCCCTATTTTTCTTATCATTACTACATTTAGAAAGATTTGGCTCAAACACCATGTGTTCTACGAAAAGGTAATTTTCCCTGAGGCTGAATGTTTTCAAATTTAAAAAAAAAAATTGGAATATAGTAGGTTTACAATGTTGGATTAGTTTCAGGTGTTCCATTTTATTCTTTATACTAAAAATAAGTTGCACATATAATGATTTAATTTTGCTAATAAGCTTCCCATTTGGCTCTAGTGGCAAAGAATCTGCCTGCCAAGCAAGAGACCTGGTTTTGATTCCTGAGTCAGGAAGATTCCCAGGAGGAGAAAATAGAACCCATTCCAGTTTTCTTGCCTGGAAAATCCCATAGACGGAAGTACCTGGCAGGCTACAATCCATGGGGTCGCAGAGTCGGACATAGACACAACTGAGCGACTAAACTACAACAGCAACAAACAATTGCTAATGAAACACCTCTTAACACTATTTAATTCATGGACCAATCTTTAGTGTACAGAATTTCATTTTGGTCTTTGAGATATATACACATTTGAGTCTAGAGATAATTTCTTTACATGACATGTGGAGATTAAATTAGAAAATTATTTGAACAGCAAGAAAACCTAAAAGGCACAAAACTATTAAAGGTTATTTGAGAGTCATGAAAAAATGAATTTTTTCCTGGTACTAATGCTGATATGAAATAAATAACCAGTAGTTAAATATAATAATAAAATAAATTGGCCATTGAAATAATACTCCAGTGAGTGATTATGTGACATACTAACATAAATATACTCCAGTGACTCTGATTAACCCCCTATGTAGTTCCTATTTATCTTGACTAATTTGTGGATTCAATATAGCTAATTGTTTGACAAGTTTTACTCTTGCTTCTGCCTCACTATCTGGAAAAATTATAATGAGAATATAGCTTTCGTTGTTTCTGTCTTTTATAAACTAGTATTGGAACCCAATTTTCTTCTGGATATATCTATGTGTTCCTAAGTTGGTTGACACCTTCTGTACCTCTTAAGTTAGAAAGTACTCACTAAAACAATCAAAGAGAATTTTGAGCAGGAAGTGTCTTTATAGACTACCTAAGTCTTCTATTTAATAGATGAGAAAACTGAGATTCAGTGACATGTTTAAGGTCTGTCAGGGAATACCTGAAGCACACCAACTGGATAACTTGAAGGGAGTTCAGTAAAGGGTTCATTTTCAAAGATCAAGTTGAAAATTACAAGGGAAAACATAGACACTTAGAGTTCACTATAGGAAGGTTCTATCCTAGACCTAAGAAATCAAAGGAGAATCCAAGATCATCAAAACCTGGAAAAGGTGGCTATGTGGGAGGAGCCACCTGAGAGAAATAGGGGCCACTGACTGAGGTAAGCAACGAAAAATATGACTGAAAGGAGGGCACAGAATTAGAACACTGACTCCACTTTTTATATAACTTCCAAACACTTGTGAAGCCTCCCACTGGCTGAACCTATTCAGAACTCAAGACACCAAAGAATCTGTTGATGTATCCATATGGGTAAAATCCTGGAGGACAGAGCATTCTAGACAAGTGTACACAATAGACATAGAATGGCAAAAAGGAAAGCAATGGGAACAAGCGTCTGGGGAAATATCCATTGAAGATATACATTTTGCTGACTTTTAAGATAACATCTGGAGAAGGCAATGGCAACCCACTCCAATACTCTTGCCTGACGAATCCCATGGATGGAGGAGCCTGGTAGGCTGCAGTCCATGGGGTCGCTAGGAGTCAGACACGACTGAGCAACTTCACTTTCACTTTTCACTTTAATGCTTTGGAGAAGGAAATGGCAACCCACTGCAGTGTTCTTGCCTGGAGAATCCCAGGGACAGGGAGCCTGGTGGACTGCCATCTATGGGGTCATGCAGAGTCGGACACGACTGAAGCGACTTAGCAGCAGCAAGATAACATCTGTGAGGGGGGAAAAATACTATTCTCCCATTGAAAAACTTCTTCTGATCACTTTTATAGGTGTTTTTTTTTAGGCCGTGGCATCACAGTAATGAAGAAAACAAATGAACTTCTCTCATGAAACTTAGATTAGAGTGAGAAGAATATAAAAAGTGTTAGACTAATATGCAAAGGATTACAGTTTTAATAAATACTCTAAGAATGGAGTGCCTTAGGATAAAAAAAGAGAATAATAAATATATAAGATGGACAGGGCAAAGAAAGGATTATGTCTATTTCCAGAGATGAAGAAATTTAAAAACTATCATTGTACAAATTTGCATATTTTAATAATAGATATGGAAAAAATCTATATTTTCTGTGTTCACACCCAGTATTTTTTTTTTAACTTATCTATTCTCTGTCAGGAAAGATAGTATTTTAAACTATTAAACATAGGTCTTTTTCCAACTCATAAATCTTTGCACAATTGATTATTTCCACTATCCAGTGAACAAAGCTTCCTATACTTGTTGCCTTAGGAAAGGGGTGATAAAGTAGAAGCCAAGAACATTTGAGTCTAACATAGTTTGGTGTTATAAAACTTCAGTCTATGAAACAATCCCTGTGAGCAATAACAAGTCTCTTACTGAGACTAGAAAATTTGCTAGTTATGAAGTGATAGAAGACAAAAAAGCTGAGCTATAGAATAAAGGGTGAAAGCAAAAACTAATAAGTAAACAGAATTTTCAGATCAAATCAGATAAACGTGGAGGATCCAAGGTCATTAGAAACATGTCCCCCAGTTCCATGAAGAATCTGAATATTGGTTTAAGAAAAAAAAAAGCAGGGCAAGGATTACTACATAGCATGTCTGGATAGAAGTTTTGGGAATGATCTTAACAAAATTCTGTTGAACCACAGGAGAAAATAGGACAGGATATTTCCACTTGCCTAAGAGTAGTGAAAGAACTTACACAGCAACATGGGCTTGTATCATAGAACTTCTGTTGATTCTAGAACAGCTAAGGCTGACTAAGGTAGAGACCAAAAGGAATAATTAAACCCGAGAAAAGATTCATGAAACTAGATATGTAAATCTCAATCAATACCAGCATCTTTGAATGATGTTGACAGCATACAAAACTGTCTCCCACTTGACTCAACATTAATCTTCTTATAATTTTGATGCAATCAAGGGAAAGTTTCTGATGCACAGGCAAAATGGGTTTTTTAAGAGAATTTAAGATTTATGAAAAAATAAAATACTCATTTTGCACACTGATTTCACAGTATACAATTTGAAACTATGGCAAGTACAACTGCCATATTTAGATATGATATTTAGATGTTTGAATCACACATTTTTTTACTTGTATGCACTTATTCATATTAAAGGAATTCATTAGGGTTTAGACTTAATAGTTTTTATTTTATTTTAGAGAAGTGTAAACCATTAATTATTCTTATCTGAAGAAATCATGATGGAAGTTGTTGCATTTTTGTGTTATACAGAGCTGGATTTGAATACAGTCTCTGCCTTGCACTCAGATGAACTAAACTTTAGTTTTCATATCTATATGAGGAAGAGAAAAAACATCTATACTTCAGATATATTTCCTGTTATAGAAATTAGAAAAATATATTAAATAACAAATATTTAATAAAAAGCTGCTTAATCTTTTCAAAGTTTGTGGATGAGTCTATAATCTTTTATGAATCTGATAAATCTAATGTCTGTATGTGATCTGCATATCTGAATTTTTTCAAAATATTTTTCTTCTTTGCTACTTTTGATAGGTAGTAAGCAGCCATTTGGGAATAAAGTATCACTATCTTGAAAATGATAGTATTTTTAGACTCAAGGAACATGCAGTTGCCTTTGGTAACTCAAGTCACATATGTTATGAGTGTGGGAGGAATTTTATAATCAGAATAATCATCCATTACATGAAAGACAAAGGTTATAGTTTTCAAAATGAAAACACACACACACATTGAAATCAAAGAAAATAGCTTTCAGAACTAGAAAAAAAAGATGAGGGCTGATGTTATTTCTCAGTTTACTCCATGATTTAAATGTTTCCCTTAATCATTGATAATGACATTCAAGTGGTTTAATTCTATTCAACAGCCGAAATGATAATTAGACCCGTGATCCACTCTTTACATCCATACATAAAATAGTATGAAAACTGTATAAAATAAAGAGAAAATCATTAGGCTATCTCTTTTTTCCTCCTTGAACTGTTTTGTCATCATTTGGCTATTATGAGGACAATTCATTTGCTCGCAGATCATAATTTTTAAGTAACAACAGCTAAACATTCTAGCTAAGAACAGATAGAAAGTCAAATTAATACAAAACTGGTTAGGACGGATGGAAACAACTTAATGTTAACTGTCAGTGTAAACTCAGTACCCACAAAATAAAACAAAAAGTCTGTATTCTTAGTAAATCTATTAATTTTAAATTAAAATTATATGTTTGATATTAAAAGTATCCTAAATATATAATATAATTTATACTATAAATAAATAAGAGCCTTATAAATGATTGCATGTTATGGGGGATAAGAAGTGGTAAAATATTAGGAGAGGTAAGTATCAAAAACAAAAAACACCCTTTAAAATGTAAGAAATAGTTAACAAGGAAAGGGGAAGCACAGAGAAATCACGTTTAACCATAATTTGGAGATTTGAAGTATGTGGGAACATTTTAGTTAAGGGAGTTAAAGAGATATGTCAAAATAGAGATGTATAAACCAAAATAGACGGACGTTTAGAGGATACAATCGTACAGAAAATACACCAGGAACTATCATAGAAACAAAGACTTAGTCTTATGAAAGCAGAATGTATCAAGCAATAGTTTATACAACTTACTGGGTATTATCAGTCCTGCTGCTAAAGATCAGTTACATCTCCATGAAGGGGACTTAACATATTTTGAAATGTCTCTGGATGAACCAGTCTTCTTAATAAACAGCAAGAAAATAAGTCTATGATGCACAAAATATTTCTATCTTGTCAATATTAAGAATTTGTAACTTCTTGCATCTAAGTCCAAATTCATTCTCTCAAACAGAACCAAACTATACGCAGATACAAGAGCATTCATGTTTGGTAAGTGACTGAAAAAGAAACAAGATGTTTTGAATCAAAAATCCATTGTTAAATATTTTAATTTCTTTTTCTCAGAAATAGTGCCTCTATCATAGGACAGTGGCCATCTCAGGTCCTGCGTGGGGGGAAAAGAGTGAAAGGAGAACTCATGAGATAACATGATAGAAGGCAAGAGGATTTATTGATAAGCCCAACAGTAAACCTGTAGCTGAGTTTTAGGAAATCTGAATACATTATCCCTATAGATATTAAGTTATAAATGGTGGCTGGGTATTTTTCACTGATTTCAACAATCAAAGACTTAATGAATCCCTGGGCTGTGGGGAGAGTGCCAGGAATGGAACTTCTCAGGGAATAGATAAACTAAGTATATTTATTAATCACAAACCAAAATATAAGTTCTGCTGCTAAAAATAGTTCTGAAAACACTGACATAGTTGAGTGAAATTAACTGTGTGTGTGTGTGCACTCGCACACGCCATGTTCAGTTCAGTTCAGTCACTCAGTTGTGTTTGACCCTTTGCAACCCGATGAACCGCAGCATGCCAGGCCTCCCTGTCCATCACCGATTCTCAGAATCCGCCCAAACCCATGTCCATCGATTTGGTGATGCCATCCAACGCCATGTTCAGTCATGGCCAACTCTTTATGACCAGTGTCAGTTTTCTGTTAATTACTGACTATATACATCTTCATCGATTAGTCTTAATACCAAACTACTAGTTACTATTTGCATTTTAAACAATGCCCAAAGAACACCACTTGGAATATCATCTGACTCAAGTAGAGGACCATCCAGTTTCTACGCTTTTTGCTTGGTTGGAAATCTAAACTTTCCTGCTTTAGTTTCTGAAATTTGAAATACAGTTAGCAATACAGTATTGGATTGAATACAGTTAACAACATTCTTGGAGTTTTTCTGTCCCTCACTTCTCAGGGACATGATGAAATACAGTGGAACATGAGTTTAGCTGATTACAAGCTGTGTAATTGGACAGGATATTTAACCTCTGGGAGCCTCAAATCCATTATCTGTTAGTCATGCCTGTCTCAAGAGAACAGTTTGAGGATTTAATGTAAATGTCACATAGAGTTCCTTGATCCTTTCTTAATGGTAGTTGTAATTATTATCATCACATTTCTTGTTGTTTTTGCTGTTAATAACATGGGGTCTGAACTTGTCTAGTCTAAACTCCCTACTTTATGTCTTGAAGAGCCTGCAGGTCAGGGCTCTGTTCTCCCTGATACTTTCTGCTTAACTGGTTTCTGATGTTTTGCCTTTCTTCCTCTGGTGTCCTGTCTCCTTCCCCCTCAGTGTATAGAGTTACAGATACCAAATGAGCCTTGCCCCCTCACCTATCACCTTCTCATCACATTGAGCTTCTCCAGTGCTCTGTTGTCATGAAGTTTGGGGTTCTGGATCCAACCAGTCATTTCAGTGAATGAGACCCTGACCCAGGCATTAACTGTGATATGCTCCCATGTGAAATGAAGATTTTAATTCTGGCTGTTCTTACACACACGTGTGTGTGTATATAGATATATGCAGAAAAATGTAAATATATGCAGATATATTTTTCATCTTACAGAAAAATTCAAACAAACTTTTTAGCCAACTCGGTATTTTAAAATTGTACTTTTATTATTTTGAATCCAATACTTTGGCCACCTGATGCGAAGAGCTGACTCCTTGCAAAGGACCCTGATGCTGGGAAAGAGTGAGGGCAGGAGGAGAAGAGGACGACAGAGGATGAGATGGTTGGATGACATCACTGACTCAGTGGACATGGGTCTGGGTGGACTCCGGGAGCTGGTGATGGACAGGGAGGCCTGGCGTGCTGCAGTTCATGGGGTCTCAAAGAGTCGGACACGACGGAGCAACTGAACTGAAATGAATGTTTTTAAACACAATATTCAACTAAATGATATGAGAATAATCTGTTCTCACTTCTGTGCATAAAAACTTTAATTCCATAATAACTATTCAATCATAGATTTCTCTTTTCTGCTAACTTTAAAAGTTAACCATAACCCACCCCCCACCACCACTAATGTGTGCATGTGGCAGCAACATCACTTTGAAAACCAGAGAGAGGGAAAAACAAAGTGAAGTCTTAAAAAAAATTTTTTTTTCCTAGCTTGTTCCAGCGAATTCGTTTTTATCAAGTCAAAATCCTAAGGAAACTGACTCTGAACACCTGATTACAATTTTGACTCATTATGGCCCTTTGAAATATTTGATTCCAGAAAGGTAATATGTCATAATACAGCCTGTAAAACCACATTCAAATATTGTTTAGGTTGCCAATATTTCTCTTGCTTTTTAGTGCTTGGGGAAAAAAATAAAGTAAAAGTAGCATTATGAGGATTTTTTTCCCTGTTTCTAAGTTCTATATTTATTTGGTAAGAAACCTCACCAAAGCAAATGATTTCTTTCATCCACATTCAAACCATCCTCCAAAGTTTTCATCAAATGAATGTCTTGAACAGCATCTCACATAGCCTCTCTCTTTTTTTTTTTGCTTAAAGTGGTTCCATGTGGCAGCACAAAATACAGAGTTTAATTTAAAAGGAGGCAATAGGATATTGGCATCAGCCAATTGTTGATGTCAAGAGAGAAAATGCCTATTACTGAAGGACCCTAAAGGTGATTTGTGAATTCCATCTGTGGTCCAAAAAAGGATATATATCCTGATGCCATTATCAACAAGAGTAAACAAGTTTCAAAGATTAGGTAAAATCAGCACTTGAGCCCTCAAGACTTCAACAGACTTTCTAGGGTGAACTGAAAACAAGGACAGAAAGCCTACCTTTTTTTTAAAAAAAAAAAAAAAGGCAGTATACAGTCATTTAGGTTAACCTTAAAATGAGGTGACACACACATATACTGAATTTAGAAAGATGGCACTGACGGTCTGACATACAGAGCAGCAAAGGAGACACAGATGTAAAGGACAGACTTTTGGACTCAGTGGGAGATGGAGAGGGTGGGGTGATTTGAGAGAACAGCCTTGAAACATATACATGACCATAAGTAAAACAGATGACCCTGAAAGTTCCTTGCATGAAGCAGTGCAGCAAAGCCAAAGCTCTGAGACAACCTAGAGGGATAGGGTGGGGAGGTAGGTTGAAGGGGGTTCAGGATTAGGAGAGGGGGGGAACACATGTATACCTATACGACTGATTCATGTTGCTGTATGGCAAAAACCATCACAATATTGTAAAGTAATTATCCTTCAATTAAAATAAATAAACTTGAAAAAATAAAAAGACAATGAGATTATAAATACTAAAATGCATCTCCAAATATAATTTTCTTCATGAAGAAAATTCAGAATCTATCTGGAAATATTTCACAAGAAAATTACTGTTATTATATGAAAGAGTGAAGAAAT
The DNA here is from genome assembly GCF_016772045.2 of Ovis aries. Lineage (NCBI taxonomy): Eukaryota > Metazoa > Chordata > Mammalia > Artiodactyla > Bovidae > Ovis > Ovis aries. Next base: position 62,849,871 of record NC_056062.1, on the reverse strand, counting down.
TTAGTATATAGTATGTTGGTAGTTCCGGAGAAAGCAATGGCACCCCACTCCAGTACTCTTGCCTGGGAAATCCCATGGACAGAGGAGCCTGGTGGGCTGCAGTCCATGGGGTTGCTATGAGTCAGACACTACTGAGCGACTTCACTTTCACTTTTCAGTTTCATGCATTGGAGAAGGAAATGGCAACCCACTCTAGTGTTCTTGCCTGGAGAATCCTATGGATGGGGGAGCCTGGTGGGCTGCCATCTATGGGGTTGCACAGAGTCAGACACGACTGAAGCGACTTAGTAGTAGTAGTGTGTTGGTAGTTCACTAACCAAAACATGCATAGTACCATTCTGATATAAACTTTCTGCGATGCTTTATGGGGAAAAGCCCTGTAGAAAAGCCCCTTATGAGAGGTTCTTGCACATGGCTGGGTAGAACTGTAAAAGCATTGTGACAGTAGGAAACTGGACCTGGTATTGGCTTTTGCTAACCTCATCAATGGCATATGATACAACCTATTGAAATAGTTCTATACAACGTGACCAATGCACAGTCAATGCTATTATAAAAGGAGGGGTATGGGCATTAAAAAGATTCCCAGATGATTTCAATAAGTATTTGACTGAAGAATTGCTGAAATATTCCTAATTTAGCAAAAGACATTTCAGAGCTAAAATACTGTGCCTTCATTTTAAACTCCTTGTTGACTACTTCTAAATATTTTTGGCAGATTGAATTAAGTAAAAGAAAACTAATATAAAGACATCTTCCTCAAGAAATATCCACTCCAGTAGAGAAGGTCTATTTCTGCTTTATGAACTGTACCAAAGCCTTTGACTGCGTGGATCACAACAAACTGTGGGAAATTCTTCAAGAGATGGGAATACCAAACCACCTGACCTGCCTGCTGAGAAATCTGTATACGGGTCAGGAAGCAACAGTTAGAACTGGACATGGAACAACAGACTGGTTTCAAATAGGAAAAGGAGTATGTCAACGCTGTATATTGCCACCCTGCTTATTTAACTTAGATGCAGAGTACATCATGAGAAAAGCTGGGCTGGAGAAAGCACAAGCTGGAATCAAGATTGCCGGGAGAAATATCAATAACCTCAGATATACAGATGATACTACCCTCATGGCAGAAAGCGAAGAAGAACTAAAGAGCCTCTTGATGAAATTGAAAGAGGAGAGTGAAAAAGCTGGCTTAAAGCTCAACATTCAGAAACCTAAGGTCATGGCATCTGGTCCCCTCACTTCATGGCAAATAGATGGGGAAACAATGGAAATACTGACAGATTTTATCTTCTTGGACTCAAAAATTACTGCAGATGTTGACTGTAGCCATGAAATTAAAAGACGCTTGCTCCTTGGAAGAAAAGTTATGACCAACCTAGGCAACATATTAGAAAGCTGAGACATTACTTTGCCAACAAAGGCCCATGTAGTCAAAGCTATGGTTTTTCCAGTTCTCATGTATGGATATGAGAGTTGGACTATATAGAAAGCTAAGCACCTAAGAATTCATGCTTTTCAACTGTGGTGTTGGAAAAGACACTTATGAGTCCTTTGGACTGCAAGGAGTTCCAATCAGTCCATCCTGAAGGAAATCAGTCCTAAATATTCGTTGGAAGGACTGATGCTTAAGCTGAAATTCCAATATTTTAACCACCTGATTTGAAGAACTGACTCATTTGAAAAAAACCCTGATTCTGGGAAAGATTGGAGGCGGGAGGAGAAGGGGATGACAGAGGATGAGATGGCTGGATGGCATCACTGACTCAACGGACATGAGTTTGAGTAAACACCAGGAGTTGGTGATGGACAGGGAGGCCTGGTGTGCTACAGTCCATGGGATCGCCAAGAGTCAGACACGACAGAGCAAATGAACTGACTGATTGAGAGAGGATATGTTGCCAACACAAACTTGGTATTAAGCATTTCAAAGTGCTTACTAGAAATAAGTGGAGTTTCTGTGCAAAAGTCTATGAGAGTGAGAAAAAATTACTCTTTCCACATTAAATGTGGGAAGGTTTCATAAAGATGTAACTATTGAAATAAATTTTGATGAATAAATAGACTTTTACAGATGGAGAAGAGAGAAAATGAGTTTACCGCCAAACTATTTAAATGGAAAATTTTAAATAGGTATGAAACATTTCTCTGATTCAGAAGTTCTGAATTACTGAAAGAGAAGGGAAGAGATGAGCAGAAAAAACAAAGTTAGCAAATACTATATGTCCTGATGATGACCTGAAATTAACTTTTCCAATTCTCCTTTAATATGACAGGGAGGCCTGGTGTGCTGCAGTCCGTGGAGTCACAAAGAGTTGGACATTACTGAGCCGAATCGAACCAAACTGAACCGAACTGAAGGAACAGATATAATCTCAAAAAGCTCGTGAATATTAACAATAACAAAAAAAACTGCAGATGCCAAGAATTACATTATGTCTGGAAAACAAATGGTCTAAACTTTCTATATATCATATATATACACTATTGATGTTGCAAAATTTAGTCCAAGAAACTGAACAAGCTATACAAGTAATGAGATTAAACAAGATTTTAATCCACTTACAATTGTTTGAAACTAAAGAACTTGAAATATATTTTCTCATTTTCTTGGTAAAGCTTAAACAAAACATGGGGAAGATTCTATAGTATTTTAAGATAAATTTGAGTTATACAAAATTCAATAATACTTTATCATGCATGTAAGTCTAGACTTTTAGTTCAGTGTGTAAAAACAAGAAAATCAAAGACAGAGAAGAGAGGCAGAGATATAAAAGTTCTATGGAACTATAGAAACTAAGCATGTTTTCCTATACTGTCTTTGATAGAAATTGAATGCATTGAAGAGGAAATGGAATTTAAATTGAATTTTATATGATGAAGGAGAAAAGAAGGGAGAATATTACTGAGACAAAATAAGTGCATTAAAACATAAGATTGCGAAACAGCAATATTCTAATAAAAATTGTTAAAAAGTAAGTGCACTGATGCTCAGTCACTAAGTCATATCTGACTCTTTGGGATGCCACAGACTGTACTATGCCAAGCTCCTCTATACATGAAATTTCCCAAGCAAGAATATTGGAGTGGGTTACCATTTCCTACTCCAAGGGATCTTCCCAACCCGGGGATCAAACCTCCTGTCTTTTATCTCCTGCATTGGAGGTAGATTCTTAACCACTGCACAACATGGGAAGCCAGGGGCTTTAGTAACATTAAAGAATGGTGAAAAATTCATCACCCTTAGAAGAAGGTGAAGAAATGGTAAAACATAAAGGTGAATTTATAATTAGGCCAAATATTAGGAAGACTTAAACACCAAAAATTTAGGTATGGTCTTCTCGAGTAGCACAGAAGGTAAAGCATCTGCCTGCAATGCAGGAGACCTAGGTTCAATCCCTGGGTTGGGAAGATCCCCTGGAGAAAGAAATGACTACCCACTCCAGTATTCTTGCCTGAGAAATCCCATGGACAGAGGAGCCTGGCGGGGTACAGTCCATGAGGTCACAAAGAGTCAGACATGACTAAGCGAGTAACACACACACACCTATGGAACAGAGCTTATACATGAACCCCATTCTTCTATTTGAGTTTAAGAAATATAATGTTGATGGCAGTGAGAAGAATGGATTGAGCTTGAGCAAGAACAGTCAAAATACTTATAGCAAAACTCCAGGTGAGAAACTAGGAGGGATTAGTCTAAAAGCCCACAGTAGCAAATGGAAAAAGTTATCTGCTGGGGACTGAATTAAAGAGACCTCCTGAAAAAGCAATTCTCTAGTAATGTTTAAAGTGTGACAGTCACTCAGTAATTTCCACCTCTTTGTGACCCCATGGACTGTAGACCAGCAGGTCCCTCTGTCCATGGAATTCTTCAGGCAAGAATACTGGAGTGGGTAGCTTTTCCCTTATCCAGGGGATCTTCCTAACCCAGGGATTGAACCCAGGGCTCCTGCATTGCAGATGGACTGTTTTAATCTGAGCCACCAGAGAAGTACGTTTAAAAATAAGCTAATTAACAGTGATTGATATCTTTCATGTCTACTCAGATGGCTCAGCAATAAAGAATCTACCTGCAATGCAGGGTATACAAAAGACACAGATTGGATCTCTGGGTCAGGAAGATCCCTTGGAGGAGGAAACGGCAACCCACTCCAGTATTCTTTCCTGAGAAATCCCAGGGACAGAGGAGCCTGGCAGGCTACAGACCATGGGGTCGCAAAGAGTCAGACACAGCTGAGCACAGGGCACACACATGCACATGGCTTCCTAGAATATTATTTTAGGAAAGAAAGTAAAGTATATTTTGCTCAACCATCTCCCAATACACAATCTTCTCTAAAACAGTAAGACAAGCACACTTGTAAAAAACAAAGTTCTACTTGAGACATTCAGCAACAATTTCTTCTAGTTTTTCTTCTATGATGGGCAATGTATTATTTTTCACATGTTTATTCTTTCCTTATTTTCAGGCACTATATTGCATACCTGTAGAATGTCTCTGTGTCTCCTGACTTTTTTCAAATTCCATTTCAGTGTACTAATTACAGTGGAAACTGATATAAATATCACTTGGTGTTGTTTTTCAGTAAAAGTCAAGTATCTAAAAAAAAAAAAAACAACTATAAAGGAACAGCAGATTTAACATTCTTGTACAATTAGGCTAGAGAATAACTATACTCATATAAAAATAACTGAAATGTAAAATTGTTTTTATGGAATGAGTAATCATATAATGAGTTTTACTTTATGCATTCTTAGATTGTATCAACATATGAAATTCCTTTCATGGTGATAAGAAATTAGTTCAGGATGGGAAATTTTCTAAACCAACCAAGTTGGATTAATGAAGATGGACAGGATAGATCTGAGTTCTGAACTTATAGTCAGTTAAATTTTCACTGACAGTAAAGTATCAATTTGTTCATTGCATTGTAGATTGGATGTTAAAATCATCCACAGCTACATAGATTCTTTAGCCATGGTTCATTAAAATAATTTTATAATTGACTGGATTTTTATTGTGGCAAACCTATAATAAACCATATACAACAGAAGAAATGAGGCTATTCTGTATTTTTTTCTACAACCATATTCATATACACAAACCAAAATGTAAATTTTTAATCTTTAACGACTTCTACTTTCATCCATCCTTTTTGTTTTTACAGTGATCCTCAATCGCTGTATTCTTGTACCATAACCTGTAGATAGTTTACTTGTATTTGGAATGGGGGAGGAAATTCAGGTTAAATCACATTTTGTTCATTTTATTAACTTTGTAACAGCAGTTATTAGAGGTGATTCCGGCAGTTTAAGCCAAAACATGTAGAAATATATATTATTTTGCTTTTGGTCCTATAAACAATGGGAAGATATGGGATGGTTTTTCTGCTGCTGCTGCTGCTGCTGCAAAGTCTCTTCAATCGTGTCCTTCTCTGTGTGACCCCATAGATGGCAGCCCACCAGGCTCCTCTGTCCATGGGATTCTCCAGGCAAGAATACTGGAGTGGATTGCCATTTCCTTCTCCAATGCATGCATGCATGCAAAGTCGCTTCAGTCGTGTCCAACTCTGTGCGACCCTAGGGACAGCAGCCCACCAGGCTCCTCTGTCCATGGGATTCTCTAGTCATGAATACAGGAGTGGGTTGCCATTTCCTTCTCCATGGAATGGTTTTAAGCCTTGGTAAAATCATATTTGTAATTTTGAATGAGAACAGTGGTGACAAATATGAATTAGAAGAGGTTGGATAAAATAGAGGGATAATTTATTTTATTTTTTTGAAATGCATTAATTTAATAATAAAGGCAGGGAAAAGTTTGATCTTATAAAGTATCAGTTATGCAAATATCTCACACTGAACAGTGGCCTTAATGGTTGCTATGGCTGAAACATAGAGGGGTAATTTAAGAGGCTATTTCAATGAAGGGAACATGAAAAGATAAAGGACTGAACAATATAACATTAATATGAATTAAGAAAGTAGAAAAATAATTAAAATTATTTGAAAGATATTATCAATGTAACTTGATTATATGGGCTACCTGAGTGAAAGGCTAACTTACCTGACAATAGCATTAATAAGGCTTACAGGAGATGGTACAGATTTGGTGAAAAACATAATCAGTCACCTTTTTAAAAATTCCACAATGAATTATAAAAACAAAAGACAGGAGAGAATATTGAGCTTTGTTCCTCAAAGTATTATCTGTGGAGATGCAGCCCCAGCATCCCTTGGGAGTTAGAAAATGTGAAAGACAGAGGACAGAATTTTTAAAAAAACATAAACTTTATCTAGTAGGAAGTTCACAGAAAATGAGAATAAATGCCATACACTACTCAAAGACAACATGAGAACAGAGATTCCAGAACTTATCCAGGAAGGTTATGAATAGGTAGCAGAGTAATATGAATAAATTCACATGGGACATATATACTATAGTGATATTTCTATATAACAAACACAAAGAAAATAAAATGACCACCAAGCAGATAAAAACATTTAAAGTAATACACTTTTCAATGAAGGTATTTATACTCCAACATAATTGTGTTAAAAGAACTACTACAAAATGTCCCAAAGGGGATGGAAAATCAGATATAGGGTCTTATTTTTTAATAACGGAAATAAATACATCTTTAATACAGTTCAGTTCAGTCACTCAGTCATGTCCGACTCTTTGCGACCCCATAGACTCCAGCATGCCAGGCCTCCCTGTCCATCACCAACTCCCAGAGTGTACTCAAACTCATGACCATCGAGTGGCTGATGCCATCCAACCATCTCATCCTCTGTTGCCCCCTTCCCCTCCTGCCTTCAATCAGGCAGCATCAGGATCTTTTCCAATGTGTCAGTTCTTCACATCGGGTAGCCAAAGTATTCGAGCTTCAGCTTCAGTCCTTCCAAATAGCAACATTCTTCATTAAAAAGAAAAAATTACTGAGAAAAAATAAACAATAAAAAAAATGCCAATAGTTTTCTATTTTTTCTGTCATTACATTTTTTATTTAAACATCCTCCAGTGAACATGTATTAATTATACAATAACAATAATGTTCATTCAAAAACAAATATTGGCTATTCACATTTGTTTGAACAACTTTAAAAACTAATCCAGAGTTTCAGTTAATTTTCATGATGATTGTGTAAGGGAGAAAATGTATCAACATTTTCTATTCTTCTTTTCCATTTCCATGTGGATTTTATTTTCTTGCCTGAGTGCTTTGGCTATATCTTACAATACTGTTTTGAATAGAAGTGGCAAGAGTTGCAATCCCTGTCTTGTTCATCATTTTAGAGAAAAGATTTTGACTTTTAACTGTTGAGTATGATGTGTGCTTGTCATATATTGCAGTAACTTTATTGAGGAACATTCCTTCAATAGCTACCTTGTTGAGAGTTTTCATCATAAACGGCTGTTAAATTTTGTCAGAAGTTTTTTCTGCATCAAATGTGATCATGATTTTATCCTTCATTTATTATTGTGGTTTATTACTTTGCTTAATATGTAGATTTTGAACCATCACTGCCTCTCTGAAATAAACACCATTTGATCATGGTGTATGATCCTTTAATTTCTTCTTTAAAAATACCTATGAATATTTGCCCTATGCTATTCACATGGGGCTTCAGAAATCAATTGAAAATTATTATAAAAGTATATTGATAATTTATTTCTTACACTCACACAAATTAATGACTATATTTTATCAGACATGGTAGTCTTCCTAAAAACCATCAACTGTTTTTAGCTTATGTGTACATTCTCTCATCTCCTCCCCTCACTCCTCTCACCAATATAACTAAAGGGACAAAAGGAAACAGTTAGACAAAAGGGGTAAATAGTAAAAAAAAAAAAAATCACACACACAAACTGGTAGTTTATCATTGATCATTATATTTGATTTTAAATCCTATGCTTGATATGCTTAATTCAGACTGAATATTTATATCAGTGTGACAAACTGCACAACATATTTCACTCATTTCAGTACCTGTATTTCTGTCATTCCTAAATTCAACAAACAAAATTTTGCCCCAGCTTTGTTGGAAACTACTTGTTCAAGCCCAAGTATAGAGTGTGTGCTCACTATATTATATCAAAATCAGACACACTGACTTCCTGGAAAATTACCATACATACAATGCTGTATTTAAAACAAAAATGAAAAACAGACTTAAACCATCACACTGCTAAATGCACATATTCCTCAAAATAGTAAAAACAGATACTATTATTACTTTTTAAAAATGCTTGGTTGAAACACTTTAACCTACGTATAGAGAAAGTCTGAGAAAGGCTAACCTGATTAATACGAGTACAAATAAAAGTCCTCCAGTAGGAAGCAGAGGAATTCAGGGAACAGAAAACCCAGACATAAGAAATGTGCTCTATACCAGCATTTGTCGATGTGTTGACATTTCTGACATTAATGCTATACAGTGCAATGCCCTGGACGCGTCTACTACTTAAAACAAACAAATCAGTTATCTCCAAAGCCTGTCTCTCTTTCCAACTCATACTGTGCTCCAGTTAATGTAAAATATGCTGTGGTATAATTTTTTTATGAAATAATTTCTCAGTGAACTAGTATAGAAGCACCTTAATGAGATTCTTGAAACAGATGGGGATATTTTAACTGCTCTCACCCCTTTTTCTTGAACAAAATACTTTGTAATTAGTGGTGCGGTAAAATATTCTTTTTGAAAGGCTAGGAACTGAATGCATTTTCAGGCTATCATGGGAAAACCCATGATACACAAGAGATCCATGAAGCAAGGTTTTTGTTTTTGTTTTGTGTGTTTTTTGAAACACATTTTCTTTGCAGTGGACATTTTTAAAAGCCACAAGTAATTTCCTACACTCCATCCTGTTATTTCTGTGTAATTTTAGGAGGATATCTTAGCTAACAATAATTGCAAATTAAATGGAGAGGGGGTTCTTCTGTTAATTTCCTTTTTGTCTCACTCCCTGATTTTCTTTCAAAGAGATCTTTTCATTCTTTCATTCTTTTTTTTTTTTGGCTTTTATGTGTTTTTTCTATTTATCTTTCCCAACTTTTATTTTCTAACCAAAATGTGCAGAGTAACATAATCCTTATAGCAGAAATCTCTTTCTCTGCTTAGATGTACAGATGATATGCTCTACAAAAAATGTAGCAGCAAAAGGCAAGAAAGTAAATTTTAAAATATTCTGTTTTCCACGTGACTATCAGTAATGGAGTCCCTCTGACACAGGTCTAAATATTTTAACATATTCTAACTAAAGTGATATATCACAATTTTATTCCATAAGAAAATGTTTCCCTCTGTTGCTTAGAAATGCATATTTATAGGAATTTACTATTCTTAGGTTGTCCACAATAAAAACATTGAAAACAAAAAAATTATTTATGTTTTTGTTTATTTCTCTTGTATACTGCGTTTGATTATTGATGATATCCTTATGTTTCACTGGATTAGCTTTATAATTTTTTTTCCCACAGACATATTGCCTTGAGTAGTCCCCCAAGTTTATTTAGCCAGTCCTATAACAAAGTAAGCCATTATTATTCTTTCATTTTCTATGACCTCTGACTCTGGTGGTCCAACCTTCAGTCATGGTCTGAGCTCTCCAAACACAGTCTTCTCAGTTCTCCTTGTTCTTGAACAAGCTCCTTTTTCAGTTGGAAAGCAGAGATTCCATGCTCTTAGATTTATCTTCAACATAAATTTTCACAGGATTTCTCCACTCTTCCCTATTTTTGGACTTTGGGTTCCTAAGGACTTTATTTTCCTTTAGGGATTTTCACCATATATTTGTCATTTGTTCATCTTTCTTTGTCAAACTGTAGCTCAAATCTTCCTGAACATCGGTCAAGAAAATATATCAAAGGTCAGCAGAATAGAGTTGATGAGCCAGCTCTTCCTTATCAAGGATAAAAAATCTCAAACAGTATCAACAATGCAAACCAGAACCAGATTGGTTCAGAAACTAGTTTATGGTTTCTACAGCCACTATTCAAAAGTCAAGTGGTGCTATTTCAAGAGGACTAGAAAATCAATGTGCTTTATTAGTCCTCTCCACTGGCTGTGAGTTTCTTGAAATAACGGTTCTGTAATCCATCTAAATATCCCTCCTGCAACCAAAAAAAAACAAAAAAACAAAAAAACAAAAACTGTGCTTGGGATATGCTGCTGCTGCTCTTACTTCAGTAGTGTCCAACTGTGCCACCCCATGGACTGCAGCCTACCAGGCTTCTCTGTCCATGGGATTTTCCAGGCAAGAGTACTGGAGTGGGGTGCCATTGCTTGGGATATAGAAGATGCTATATAAATCACTCTTTTTTGAAAAATTTCATTTTAAAATTAGAGACATAGCCACTCACTGAACCTCAATTAAATGACCAATTAAAGAGAAAATTCTTCAGAAAAGCCTAATTATTAACTATCTGCAAGTATTTGAATTAGATCTACTTCATTGAACTTCTCTTCTCAATCGATGAGAAATTTCCAGAAAAGAGCTCTGTAATGTATTTCAGTACTGAGCCTTATGTGATACTTTAATTATGAGAGGAAAAAAGAGTTCAGTAATTCAAATAGTATCCCAAATAATTTGTTTTACAACCATATAAGCATGTATATTTTTCTACTTCATGATAGGTTTAGTTAATATTTAATCATTTAAAAATTTTATTCAGTCAATGTAACTTCTCCTGACGGCTTCCACTAAGGAAATATTTCCTGTCTCTTCCAAGAAAGATTTTAAGAATTTTCACCTGAAATGTTTTCTGGGTCATGTAAATGCATAACCCTGGAAGAAATATTTTCTGTGATTTCCTTCAAAACAATAGCATATAAATTCGCTGTGTTGCAAGGAAGCTTGGAAACTCTCCTAATGATAGCTGTCATGTTAGTGGGCTGAGGATTTTTGGATAAAGAAGCCAGATGCTGTGAGTTAAACTTTAAGAAAAATAATACTAAATTTTTTTTATGCCGAAGCTTTGACATCTGCTTGAAATAAAAACAAGAATTATTCTAAAAATTAAAGTGATTGGATCTGCCATTTCCTTTTTTCTTAAAAAGTATGTTTCAATGTCATTGTTAAGAATGAAATTCATAAAAAGAAAGCTATTATCAAATATGGTAAATGCTATATGGTAGCAATATTGTTTAATGCCAATTAATTCTTTTATGCATTAAAAGTTATTCCTCTACACACACACACACACACACATATATGTATATAATATTTAAAAGCTTATATAAAGGAAGAAAACAGCTAGTTGCTTAAGGAAAGAATATATGAAGTTATGAAAAAAAAGCCCAACCTAATATCTGTTTATTTGGGGAATATTTTTGCCATTTTTTTTTTCTTGAGGTGAAGTCACTCAGTCGTGTCCGACTCTTTGCAACACCATGGACTGTAACCTACTAGGGCTTCTCTGTCCATGGGATTCTCCAGGCAAGAATACTGGAGTGGGTTGCCATTTCCTTCTCCAGGGGATCTTCCTTACCCAGGGATCAAACCTGGGTCTCCTGCTTTGGAGGCAGACGCTTTAACCTCTGAGCCACCAGGGATTCTCATGTTGTTACTTAGGAATCAGTCTCTTTCTCCTACTGTTATTGTAGAGTGTTATTTCAGCATGTATAAAATTTGTAAGCCAAAATTTAGAAAAAGGAAACGTGATTGTGTTTCCAAAAGTCCTGTAATGTAGTATTTTATAAGAAACAGGACATTTTTCTGCTAATCTGGAATAAGGTAACTTAATATTTGTAGAGGGCAAACTGTGCCAAAACTTTAACTAGACTTTTTAAGTTGCACATTACAACTAAGACTAAATTGTGTATGATTAGTGTTAGTACTGTCCTGCTCTTTTGAGACCCTATGAACTGTAGCCGGCCAGGCTCCTCTCTTCATGGGATTTTCCAGGTAAGATTACTAGAGTAGACTGCCATTTCCTTCTCCAGAGGATATTCCTGACCCAGGAAACAAACCCACATCTTCTGCATTGCAGGCGGATTGCAGTGCACTGAGCCACCTGGGAAGCCCCTTGTATATAATTAGTATTCCTAGTTTATACATAAGGAAATTGCTATAGTATAGATTTAAGTATCGCTCACAGTTCAAAAAAAAAAAGGAAACTCTGATTTGAACACAACATTTAAAATTTGCCTACCCTCTCTTACTCTTGTTCTTTATTTGGAATCTATTTCAAAGGATCCAGCATGAAAAAAATGAAACCTCATTATCAGATTTTCAAGTACTCAGAAAAATAGTGCACATTCAATTTACTTTGGCTACCTAATCAGAATTTATCTGTATGTAATCAGTTACTCTGAATGGAGTCATTTTTCGTTTTTAGAAATGCTTTTCTAAATTAGGACCATAATATCTTACACTGGCAATCATAAAGACAACTTACTAAGCCTTACTAAGCAGTTGTGATCTGTGAGACTCGGTGAGCCTTTTGAAATAGTTGAGCTACCATTTTATCACATGTACAGTTGACGAACAGTCCTGATCATGCATATCTGTGTGTAGTGCTAATGTGTTTGAGGATTGTAACCTAGTGTGGCACTTGACACACAGTAAATGCATAATAAGTTTTAGTTCCTTTATATTCCTGAGGTGGCATACATGTGCTCAGTCGTGTCTTTGTGACCCCATGGACTATAGCCTGCCAGGCTCCTCTGTCCATGGGATTTCCCAGACAAGAATATCGGAATGGGTTGCCATTTCCTTCTCCAGGGGATCATCCTGACCCAATCTCCATCTCCTGTGTCTCCTGCATTGGCAGGTGGATTCTTTACTATTGTGCCACCTGGGAAGCCCCTTATATTCCTGAATCCCAACTTAATTTTCTTTCTGCCTGGCATCTGCTACTATCAATTTCATGTTTTGAGTCTCCTGAAAACTATCTATTTCTCAATGTTTAGTTTTCCTTAATATCTCTCACCAGTGTATGGGATATTATTCTCACTAATATTGTCCATTTATAACCTCATACATTTCTCCTTTTCTATTTTTCTATTGCCATTTGTGGTCTAGGACCACATAATACCTCACCCATCACTTCCCTAGAGGACTACTTCTAGACTTTATCCTCATCAATCATTTACACTGCTGTCAGAGATATTCCAAGTTGATATTATATAATTCCCCTGCTTTAATCCATATGGTGATTCCCCATTGTCTTCAAAATAAAGTGAAATTTACTTAATATGGCCTATGAGAACATTCATGAAAGAGGTACCCCTTACTCACAGCCGCCCTCCAAATTTTCTCAGCAGTTTTCTTTTCTCCCATTCTTTATGTTCTATTTCTTTTGGCAAGAGAAAAATTTTTCCATCCTTTTCAAAGTTCAAATTAAGCAACTTCTCTTTTTGGTCTTCTCTGAATTCTGTAGAGAATCGACCTGACTTTTATGCATCATTGTACCCATGATAAACGTCCAGAATATTTTGGTTATTAAGATCTCTCAGCTCATTTATATAGGTGTACAAATGACATATTTTTCCAAACAAATGCACCCCTGGTTAAGCTACGTCAAAATGTACTCCTAGATAATGCCTCTCTTGAAAATATTTTAGCATTATACCACAATTGCTGTTATTATGATTAAAGGGAGAAATTTTTTTAATCTCAGTAATGTTTATGTTAAAACTAATTTATGGGACTTTTAAAATATTAATTGAAGTACAGTTGATGTACAATATTTTATATTACAGAAGAACAAAATAGTAATTCACAATTTGAAAGCTTTTACTCCATCTATAATTATTATAAAATATTAACTATATTCCTTGTGCTATAAGATAAGCTACAAGGATATATTTTACATCTAGTAGTTTGTACCTTTTAGTCCCCTACTTCTAGATTGCCCCTCTCCACTTCCTTATCCCCACTGATAATCATTAGTTTGTTTCTCTGTATTTGTGGTATCCTGGTTGTTATATTCACTAGCCTGCTGTGCTTTAGATTCCACATATGAGTGACACCATACAGTATTTATCTTTCTCTGTATAATCCATGTTGCCGCAAATGGCAAAATCCATTGTTGTTTTTTTTTTTTTTATAGCTGCTTAGTATTCCATTGTGTGTGTGTGTGTGTATGTGTGTGTATACAGAAGATATGGAGATACATGGCGCCTAGGTTGCTTCTATATCTTGGAAATTATAAATGATGCTGCTGTGAACATTAGGGTGTATGAATCTTTTCAAATTAGGGCTTTGTTTTTCAGCTGTACCCCTCGGAGTGGAACTGCTGGGTCATCTGGTAGTATTTTGTTGACAATCCTTCATATTGTCCTCAGTGGCTGTTCCAATTTTCATTCCCACTATGACGGTTCCCTTTACTCCGTAACTTCCATACAAATTTTAGGATTTTTCTTATATTTCTGTTAAGAATCTCATTGTAATTTTGATAGGAATTTATATGTCTAAATTATTTGGACTTTGCATACTATGGCCATTTAAAAAATTTCCCCCAATGTGTTACTTCTGCACTAAGGATAGCTTTAAAGAGAAGCAGATGGTTTGGAGCTGACTTTCACGTAAGTTTTCTCTCCCTGTCTCTTGGTGGGTATAGTTTTCTTCAAGACTGTTTAAAATGGGGATAGAAAAAAATAAGAAAATGGCTTCATGCATTGGAATCTAGGGGTGTCACTCTCTCACCTCCCTGGTAATATATAATCTCTCCAAAATGCCCCCTTTCTTTGCTCCGGTAATATAGGGAGAGCTCCACAGGCTGATGAATCAGCAGAGGAAGAAGTTTAGAAGAAGATATTAAAAACAAGAGGTTTTATCTATTCAAAGATATTCCCAAAATGTATTAGTAGTTCTCTTTTGGTGAAGCAATACTCTTCTCTCTTACAGGTAGGAAATAAAGGAAAATAGATATCCTTTGGTCAGTTAATACTGGTCACCTAGGGTCCATGACAAACATGCTTTAATAGAATTGAAAGAATCTCCCAAAGAGTTAGTTTTGTCATTCTTTAATTTCTATAATTAGAAGATTCAGACAATGTCAACTGACAAATGGCTGCCTTCTGGCAAATTTTACTAGTTAGAAATGCTCAGTTCAGTTCAGTTGCTCAGTCGTGTCCAACTCTTTGCGACCCCATGGACTCCACCACACCAGGCCTCCCTGTCCATCACCAACTCCCAGAATTTACCCAAACTCATGTCCACTGATTCGGTGATGCCCTCTCATCCTCTGTTGCCCCCTTCTCCTTCTGCTCTCAATCTTTCCCAGCATTAGGGTCTTTTACAGTGAGTAAGCTTTTCACATCAGGATGGGCTGATTGGATCTCCTTGCAGCCCAAGGGACTCTCAAGAGTCTTCTCCAACACCACAGTTCAAAAGTATCAATTCTTCAGTGCTCAGCTTTCTTCACAGTCCAACTCTCACACCCACACATGACTACTGGAAAATCCATAGCCTTAACTGTTTAGAAGTGTTCAGTCCAGTTCAGTCACTCAGTCATATCTGACTCTTTGCAACCTCATGAATCGCAGCACGCCAGGCCTCCCTGTCCATCACCAACTCCTGGAGTTCACTCAGACTCACGTCCATCGAGTCAGTGATGCCATCCAGCCATCTCAGCCTCTGTCTTCCCCTTCTCCTCCTGCCCCCAATCCCTCCCAGCATCAGAGTCTTTTCCAATGAGTCAACTCTTCGCATGAGGTGGCCAAAGTACTAGAGGTTCAGCTTCAGCACCATTCCTTCCAAAGAACACCCAGAGCTGATCTCCTTCAGAATGGACTGGTTGGATCTCCTTGCCTTCCAAGGGACTCTCAAGAGTCTTCTCCAACACCGCAGTTCAAAAGCATCAATTCTTCGGTGCTAAGCCTCCTTCACAGTCCAACTCTCACATCCATACATGACTACTGGAAAAACCATAGCCTTGTGGCCCTCAAATATCAGGTTTTATTTTATGTGTCCTTTTTCATATGGGTTATTTAAATCAGTCAATTTGAGTATTAATTTATCCTCTACTCTCCATATTTCTAAAATTCCAGAGCTGAATTGATTCATAAGTCAGCCTGTTAACATGGCATCCACTCTTAAAAAGGTCTTTTCATACATTCCTTTCTCTGGTATGGAATTGCTTATGCATGTGAAACCTGCCTTTTAGATTCATTCTTTCTTCACTGGAAAATGCATCAGATGGAGAATATTTTTCAGTAGATTTCTGAAAAGAAGCTGTCACTGATACTTTTGTAATGGGTCTCTTAGTGTACCCTGAAGATTAGTTTTCCCACATACATTCAAAGACTAATTTAGGCCTAATTTATGGTCAGGTGTCCAAACATATTCAACTAATCAACCCAAGGCCAACTTGATTGTATGATGAGAGGATGTTATCTCTTGTGCCTATGTATAAGCTACTTGAATACAAGGATAACCCCTTAAATTGCTCCCCTGTGGTCACAAATAATAAATGCCATTTCACCCAGCTGCTGTAGCACTGTCTATAACTAAAATCAAGAACCTCACCAATTAGTCCTCTGGGACACACAAATCATCTACTCTACCTGCCGCATTTAGGCTTAAAAGCACAACAAAAACAACAAATAAAATGTCGCATTTCTTGATGTCCTAAGATTGTAAATATGGAAAGCCTCTTTTTCATAGTATCCTAAATATTTCCTCAGAAATATCTGCTTGCTAATAAATGTATCAGCACATACATATATATGTATATCTTAGCACATATGTACATGTTACACATATATATATATATATATATATATATCAATAATTGTACCTAAACAGTTCAAAGTCAAGTTGAAGCAAGTCACAAACTCACACTTTGATAAAGTTCATGTGTTTCCATAAACTGATGCCTTATAAAATAGCCATTCACCAGTAAAAACAAAACAAAACCCTCTCACTTTTGGACAAGGTGTCATCTGTTATCAGTTCAGTTCAGTTCAGTCGCTCAGTCATGTCCGACTCTTTGTAATCCCATGAATCGCAGCATGCCAGGCCGCCCTCTCCATCACCGACTCCCAGAGTTCACACAAACTTACATCCATTGAGTCGGTGATGCCATCCAGCCATCTCATCCTCTGTCGTCCCCTTCTCCTCCTGCCCCCAATCCGTCTCAGCATCAGAGTCTTTTCCAATGAGTCAGGTCTTCGCATCAGGTGGCCAAAGTATTGGAGTTTCAGCTTTAGCATCATTCCTTCCAAAGAACTCCCAGGGCTGATCTCCTTCAGAATGGACTGGTTGGATCTCCTTGCAGTCCAAGGGACTCTCAAGAGTCTTCTCCAACACCACAGTTCAAAAGCATCAGTTCTTCGGTGCTCAGCTTTCTTCACAGTCCAACTCTCACATCCATACATGACCACAGGAAAAACCATAGCCTTGACTAGATGGACCTTTGTTGGCAAAGTAATGTCTCTGCTTTTGAACATGCTATCTAGGCTGGTCATAACTTTCTTTCCAAGGAGTAAGTGTCTTTTATTTCATGACTGCAGTCACCATCTGCAGTGATTTTGGAGCCCCCAAAAATAAAGTCTGACACTGTTTCCCCTGTTTCTCCATTTATTTCCCATGAAGTGATGGGACCAGATGCCATGATCTTCATTTTCTGAATGTTGAGCTTTAAGCCAACCTTTTCACTCTCCTCTTTCACTTTCATCAAGAGGCTTTTTAGTTCCTCTTCACTCTCTGCCTTAAGGGTGGTGTCATTTGCATATCTGAGGTTATTGATATTTCTCCCGGCAATCTCGATTCCAGTTTGTGCTTCTTCCAGCCCAGTGTTTCTCATGATATACTCTGCATATAATTTAAATAAGCAGTGTATAGCCTTGACATATTCCTTTTCCTATTTGGAACTAGTCTGTTGTTCCATGTCCAGTTCTAACTGTTGCTTCCTGACCTGCATATAAGTTTCTCAAGAGGCAGGTCAGGTGGTCTGTATTCCCATCTCTTGAAGAATTTTTCACAGTTCATTGTGATCCACACTGTCAAAGGCTTTGGCATATTCAATAAAGCAGAAATAGAAATAGATGTTGTTTCTGGAACTCTCTTGCTTTTTCCATGATCCAGCAGATGTTGGCAATTTGATCTCTGGTTCCTCTTTTTTTTTTTTTTTCCTCTGCCTTTTTTAAAACCAGCTTGAACAACTGGAAGTTCACGGTTCATGTATTACTGAAGCCTGGCTTGGAGAATTTTGAGCATTACTTTCCTAGCATGTGAGATGAGTGCAATTGTGTGGTAGTTTGAGCATTCTTTGGCATTGCCTTTCTTTGAGATTGGAATGAAAACTGCCCTTTTCCAGTCCTGTGGCCACTGCTGAGTTCTCAAAATTTTCTGGCATATTGAGTGCAGCACTTTCACAGTATCATCTTTCAGGATTTGAAGTAGCTCCACTGGAATTCCATCACCTCCACTAGCTTTGTTTGTAGTGATGCTTTCTAAGGCCCCCTTGACTTCACATTCCAGAATGTCTGGCTTAGGTGAGTGATCACACCATCGTGATTATCTTGGTCATGAAGATCTTTTTTAGTTTTAATATAAATTAATTTATTTTAACTGGAGGTTAATTACTTTACATTATTGTATTGGTTTTGCCATACATCAATATGAATCTGCCACAGGTATGCACGTGTTCCCCATCCTGAACCCCCCTCGCTCCTCCCTCCCCATACCATCCCTCTGGGTCATCTCAGTGCACCAGCCCCAAGCATCCGGTCTCATGTATTGAACCTGGACTGGTGACTCGTTTCATATATGATGATGTTGGAGATTACGAGCGAAATGACACAGAACAAGACACACACAAGAGACAGACGACATGCACACTCTGGCCAGAGGAACAGAACTGGGCAAAAAAACTAATTGCCGTTTATTATAAAAGCCCCCTAGACAGAATTCCAGACTTCATGAATAAGCCTTTTCAGCACAGCACGGGTGCATACATGTTATTGTATAGCAAAGGGGAGTAAAATCCTAGTCTACTGCAGAGTCTGTACAAAGCCCTCTATTCCTTATTTATCACAAGAAGGGAATGCTCCCTCATTTTCAAGGGACCATTAAACTCAAGACTGTGTCCAGACTCTTTGGCAGAATGCCTCGTTTGCAAGGACGTCCAGCCCTAGCAGAGAGGCTCCTTTGCAGGCACATCTCTGCTACCCTATTAACCCTTCAGATATTATACGTGTTTCAATGCCATTCTCCCAAATCATCCCACCCGCTCCCTCTCCCACATAATGATAACCCTGTATGTGAGACAGCAAAAGAGACACAGATGTATGAAGATTTTTTTTATACAGTTCTTCTGTGTATTCTTGCCACCTCTTCTTAATATCATCTGCTTCTGTTAGGTCCATACAATTTCAGTCCTTCATCGAGCCCATCTTTGCATGAAATGTTCTCTTGGTATCTCTAATTTTCTTGAAGAGATATCTAGTCTTTCCTATTCTGTTCTTTCCCTCTATTTCTTTGCATTGATCATCGAGGAAGGCTTTCTTATCTCTTCCTGCTATTCTTTGGAACTCTGCATTCAGATGCTTATATCTTTCCTTTTCTCCTTTTCTTTTCACTTCTCTTCTTTTCACAGCTATTTATAAGGCCTCCCCAGACAGCCATTTTGCTTTTTTGCATTGTCATCTTTTATAGTTATCTGTTAAGTCGGTAACTGTTAAGACAACAGTTCAAATCTAAAAAGGGGCAGTGCAGCTTTGAATATATTATCTGCTTTACTAAACCATCACTGAAACTTAAACTCCCTGGATCAAGACCCCACCATAAATTTCCATTCTTACTCTACTATCAAATCCCTTTCATTCGAGGTTGTTGTTTTTTTTTTTCAGTCTTAAGTTCAATATACCAGATGCGAACATTTCCCCTGAATTAAACCTTTACCCCTTTCTGCCCTAGAACTATAAACCTTACACAGAGCAATTGAGAACTCAGGGTTTTCTACATGGATAAGTGTAACAGGTCCCAAAGACAAAGAAACAAGTTAATTCCCTTCTTCTGTTGCAGAATGAAAAAAAAATAGCATGATATTTTCAGCCTAAAACCACCTATTTAAGAAGGTTGTCATTAATATAACTTATAACACGTGTCAAAGGTAGTCACCCAATAACAAGGAGGTTATATCATTAATATTACTGTTAGCCTTTTGTGATGTATTCCTTGGCACAGATCAGACCTGTGTATGTTGTGTTTTATACATATTTTTTCCTGTTTTCCTTCCAAATCTTTCTACACTGAGGTTAAAGAGAGGAACCCAGTTCATGCAGAAAATCAGTGTGAGTCAATTCTAAAGAAGAATCTAGAACAATTCACCCCTTTACTCCTTAATGTAAAAATTCACCCCAGTACAAAGAGTAATATTCCTTTTCTTTTATGCTCAGGACAGCATATATTCAACATTAGCTGTGCAATTTAATGTCCTTAATAAGCTAGCAATATGGCAGAAATATTAATAGCATGGACACTAATAATTATAATAAATGGAGTACATGCAATAACATGTATCCTTGAAACACACTGGCATGGTAGTTAATAGAAGCAGGGTGAGGGTGGTTAGGGAAAGTTGGTTTGGAGAAGAAGCCTAAAACATTTGGTTTCCATGTGATCCTACCTCATATCCTGCATTTCTCTGAACCAAATGTGATTTTTAAGTAACATAGTTAGTAGAGAAATATTGATTTTGTTTGTTTTTTCCATAGTTCTTTTTGTTTTAGTGACAAGAAGAAAAGAGCAACATATGTTTGACAAAATAAAATCAATAACTCTAAAAATTAACTTACTTTTTCCAATAACAGAATTAGGCATACACATAAATAATGTATTTTGTAGTATGAAAGAGAGAAATGTGTGTTGTAGGAAAACACAATTTACTGAAGGCAGCTTAGGCAGCTGTGAGAAATGCCCAGTGGCATTGAGAATAAAGTACAGTGGATTTGGTGGGATCCATACTTCATTTTGATACAGAAAGTGTGTAAATACAAGGCCTACTTTAGGGATGAGAAGCATCGCCTTTCTTTTATTATTCATGTTTTAGGGAAGTCTGGATAATTTGCACTCACCTATCAAATGTAATGGGCTTCACCAGTGGCTCAGCAGTAAAGAATCTGCCTGACAATGCAGGAGACCCTAGTTTGATCCCTGGGTTGGGAAGACTCTCTGGAGAAGGAAATGGCAACCCACTCCATTCTTGCCTAGAAAATCCCAGGGACAGAGGAGGCTGGCAGACTAAGATTTCTGGAGTCTCAGAAGAGACAGACATGACTTAGTGACTAAACAACAACAATCAAATATAATGCTTCTTTTCATGGATAAGTAGTATTTAAATTTGATCGTAGTTTATGTCATCCATTTTTAAAACAAAATGTCAATAAAATTTCTTTCCTTAGAAAGAGTTTATAAAAATGTGCTCTTTCTATACTACCTCAGAACTTAAAAATGTTGGGGAAAATATATATTTCTAACTTAAGTCTAAATTCCTTAAGTATAAATTGTCTTCATTGTTAAGTTCTGAGTTGAGTGAAACTACTTTTATACCTCATTAGAGACATGCTTAAATCCCAAGTAAACTGTCACCCAAGCAAACTGTCAGTTTGGATATTTTTAACTGATTACATAGAGAATCATGTTTCATTTCACTCTCCCTCTGGCCAAGAAACATTTGCAAGGTTTTTGTAAACTGAGTATACTTAACTACCTAATACATAACACTGAGTGAATGTAGACATTATTCCGCTTGAGTGAAAACATCACAATCTGAACCAACAAGGCCCAACAATTTGTTTTAAAAGAAGTGTCTCTTTTGTGTTCAATAAATGGGAAAACATTCACTATCTTTCTCATTCTATATAATTACAGCAGATGGTAACGTTTTTCTTTAGATTGAGAACTTGGCATTTTACATGTTTAATTTGGCTCAAGATACAGCATTTATAGAACTGCATTCCAAGCAGTGATTTTCTAAAAGATTCCCTATTGAATCTGAATGTAATTACGTTAAATATTCCACCCAGAAATTACAACCCTCACCCTAAAGGTTATTCTTTGGGCATAAAATAAAAACATAGGTTCATTTTTTCTGCTATATTTTCTAGGCCACAGAGAAGAAGTCTATAAATTACTACTCCAGGGTAATAACTGACTTAAAATTTGAATATAAATACAATTAGATTTAACACTCCAAATGATATATTAAGCTTATAAATTATGGTTTTTCCCTTTGTGTAATGATTAATGTCAAGGTTGTTCCTGTATGACTGGAGGCTAAAGGCCTACAATAGATGCAGGGAAAGAAAGAAGAAGCAATTTGGAATATTTCAATCAAGTATTTCTCTGCTTTTGCTCTTTTTCAATTGTTAATGAAGGAGCCTGCGCCACTCTCACAACTGATACCAATCATTAAATCACTCCTGAGTTTTAGAAGAATTTTTCATCAAGGCTTATACAGAGAGAAGAAACCAGACCAGCTTAAAAGTCACCCTCTCCCTCAGGTAACCAGAAACTGTACCAAATGAACAGCTTACTGTGGCATTTGGAGTCAATATCTAATCTACAAGAAATTAGCAGGCTTACTCAATGCAACTTGATATGCAGGAGAGGAGTTCGTCTGAGACTAGGCCTAATGAGTTTGGCTAATATTTATCACTGTTGTGAGGAATGTGTGCTGACTATAAGAGAAAGGAACAGGAAAAAAGCAATTTTAAGAAAGAGCAAATGGCAATTGCAGAGTCTGGATTCAAGTTTGGGATCAAGTGTTCAACATGAAGTGAAAAATGCACAGAACACTTGAATGTTCAGTGAAAGTAGTACTTCACTTCAGATTAAAAAAAAAAAGTGAACGGGATAAAAGAAAGCTTTTATTGAGACTAGTTAGCTATATGTTAGATGAGGGTCTTTTAAGAGGATGAATATGACCTGCATAAAAATGAAGTACATCAGGAAAAGCAAGGGTCATAAATGAGCTAAATGTTTCAGTGAGAATAAAGAGCATAGAACAAATAGAAAACTGATTCTCTTTGCCTCTGGGATACACAATTTATGGAATGCTTTCCTATACAGAATGGTTTAAGAAATTATTACAGTCAATACTTTCATAAAGAAGCTCGCCAGTATAAGACAGTTCCTAAGTCAAATTGACCACTGGCAGCCAAGAACAGTTTGAAAGCCTCTGATTAGATGGTAAACATAACACTTGGTCTGCTCTCATTAACAACAGTAAGAAAAGCCAATATTAAATATGTAAGACATACAAATCTATGAAAACGGCAGAAGTAAAACTAAACAACAACAAAACCCTGGCAATATCAATTTTTTGGCAAGGAGAAAAAGGACATCTCTTTCATCTGTGGTAATAATGCGAAATGGTAAACTGCTTTGGAAGATAATCTGACAGTACCTTACAAATCTAACCATAGTCAGACCATTCAATCAAGCAATTGTGCTCCCAGATGTTTACTCAACTGACTTGAAAATGTATGTCCAAACAAAAACCTCCCTTCCTTTTTATTTCAGCTTTATTCATAATCATTAAAACCTGAAAACCAGGAAAATGTTCTTCAACAAATAAATGGGTACAAAACTGTGGTCCATCCATTCAATGGATTATTCAGTGATAAAACGAAATGATCGATCAAGTCACACAAAGACATGGATAAATATCAAATGCCTATTATGAAGTGAAATAAGTCATTCTGAAAGTGCTTGACAGTGTCTAATCGCATTTATAGCAGGGAAAGGCAAAACTATGTAGACAGTAAATGAATCTCTAGTTTTCCATTACTTACCAGTTATTTTGATAGAATACCAATGGCACAAGCAACAAAAGAAAAAAAGCTAAATTGGACATCAAAAGTGAAAACTCAGTTTACAAAGGATACTAACAAGAACTATTGTTCTTAGACACCAAAGGAAAAGACAGACCATGGAATGGAGAAAATGTTTTCAAATTATGTAGCTAAACAAGGGTTGGGTAGGCAGTCTCATGTGTGCCGTCTTCCAATAGCAACTGAGACCCATAAAAACGGGCCTTATGCTTGGAATGCTTACTTGCCAAAAGACAATTAGCCCACACAGCCTGTGCTGGTTTATCAGCTTATGTGGGTATACATTTCCCTATTTAGTGATCAATATTCTTTTATAACTTCCCTGGTAGCTCAGACGGTAAAGCATCTGCCTACAAATGCGGGAGACTCAGGTTCAATCGCTGGGTTGGGAAGATCTCCTGGAGAAGGAAATGGCACCCCACTCCAGTATTCTTGGCTGGAAAATCCCATGGATGGAAGAGCCTGGTAGGCTGCAGTCCATGGGGTCACAAAGAGTCGGACACAACTGAGCAATTTCACTCACTCACTCACTCGTTCTTTTACGGTCCAGCTCTCATATACATCCATGACAACTGGAAAAATGATAGCTTAGACTAGATGGACCTTTTTTTGGCAAAGTAATGTCTCTGCTTTTTAATATGCTATCTAGGTTGGTCATAATTTTTCTTCCAAGGAGTAAGTGTCTTTTAATTTCATGGCTGCAATCACCATCTGCAGAGATTTTGGACCCCAGAAAAATAAAGACTGTCACTGTTTCCACTGTTTCTCTATCTATTTGCCATGAAGTGATGGGGCCAGATGCTATGATTTTAGTTTTCTGAATGCTGAGTTTTAACCCAACTTTTTCACTCTCCTCTTTCACTTTCATCAAGAGGCTCTTCAGCTCTTCTTCACTTTCTGCCATAAGGGTGGTGTCATCTGTATATCTGAGGTTATCGACATTTCTCTCTGAAATCTTGATTCCAGCTTGTGCTTCTTCCAGCCCAGCATTTCTCATGATGTACTCTGCATATAAGTTAAATAAGCAGGGTGACAATATACAGCCTTGACGTACTCCTTTCCCTATTTTGAACAAGTCTGTTGTTCCATGTCCAGTTCTAACTGTTGCTTCCTGACCTGTATACAGATTTCTCAGGAGGCAGGTCAGGTGGTCTGGTATTCCCATCTCTTTCGGAATTTTCCACAGTTTATTGTGATCCACATAGTCAAAGGCTTTTTCATAGTCAATAAAACAGAAGCAGACATTTTTCTGGAACTCTCTTGATTTTCTGATGATCCAATGGATGTTGGTAATTTGATATCTGGTCTATAAAATAATTTTTCTAGTAGTAAGGTATGGATGTGAGAGTTGGACTATAAAGAAAGCTGAGCACTGAAGTGTTGATGCTTTTGAACTGTGTGTGGTGTTGGAGAAGACTCTTGAGAGTCCCTTCGACTGCAAGGAGATCCAGCCAGACCATCCTAAAGGAAATCAGTCCTGAATATTCATCAGAACAACTGATGCTGAAGCTGAAAGTCCAATACTTTGACCACCTGATGCGAAGAACTGACTCATTGTAAAAGACCTTGATGCTGGTAAAGATTGAAGGTTGGAGGAAAAGGGGATGACAGAGGAGGAGATGGTTGGATGGCATCACTGACTCAGTGGACATGAGTTTGAGTAAACTCCGGGAGTTGGTGATGGACAGGGAGGCCTGGCATGCTGTGGCTCATGGGGTCACAGTCAGACACGACTGAGCAACGGACCTGAACTGATTCTTTTATAGTTGGTCAAAACATGTGCATTGTATGGTAATGTCCAACTGTTATATCTGTCCATTGATGGGAGGTAACAGGGTTTTTCTAATGCAGTATGAGAAGGATGTATGTCACAAAAGAGCTCTACTGAAGCTGATCTTGCTTGGTCTCTTCTCCATGTAAGTAAAGCATTGTTTCCTCCAGTGCTTGACTGTGCTGTGTTTTCCTTGGGACTCTGACAGCAACATTCAGTGGGCAGAAGAATTTAAAGTCCTCCTCTGGCCTGGATGGGAGGGGAGTTTGGGGGAGTGGGGAGATACATCTATATGTACGACTGAGTCCCTTTGCTTTCCACCTGAACTATCACAACATTCTTAATCAGCTAAACTTTAATATAAAAAAATGTTTTTTAAAACAATAAAGTCCTCCCCTGGGATTAGTAATGAGCGTACAATACTCTGCTTGACATAAGAAATGTGTGTATAGTTATATTAAATATCTTCACAATAATAAAGAAAATCATGTTTAAAAAATCAGAGAAAGGATATGAATAGACATTTCTTCAGAAAGCATATATAAATGGATATCAAGCACCTATAAAGGGGCTCTACATCATAAGCCATCAGAAAACAAATGTAAATCAATATCACAATGATATACTTCTACACACATACTGTGATGCTCATCAAAAAAAGAAATAAAACATTTTTTAAGGGAAAAAAAGTGTTGAGATGATGTGAGAAAACTGAAGCACTTATGTCCTGCTAGTGGCAATATAAAATAGTGCAGCTGCATTGGAAATAGTCTGAAAGTTTCTTAAAAACATAGTGTTATCATATTACTAAGCATGTATTTTCTTAGAGGAAGAGGAATCAGAGATCAAATTGCCAACATTCACTGGATCATAGAGAAAAGTAGGGAATTCCAGAAAAACATCCACCTCTGTTTCATCAACGGTGCCAAAGCCTTTGACTGTATAGATCATAATAAACTGCGAAAAGCTCTTAAAGTAATGGGAATACCAGACCATCTTACCTGTCTCCTGAGAAACCTGTATGCCCTGTATGGAACAACTGATTGGTTCAAGATCGAGAAAGGATTATGACAGGGCTGTCTGTTGTCACCCTGTTTGTTTAATCTATATGCTGAGCACATCATGAAAAATGCTGGGCTAGAAGTGTTACAAGCTGAAATCAAGATAGTTGGGAGAAACATCAACAACCTCAGATATGTAGATAATACCAGTGTAATGGCAGAAGCCAAAGAGAAACTAAAGAGCTTCTTGATGAAGTTGAAGGAGGAGAGTGACAGAGTTGGCTTAAAATTAAATATTTAAAAAACTAAGATTGTGGCATCTGGCTCCATTATTTCATGGCAAATAGAGGGGGGGAAATGTGAAGGTAGTGACAGATTTCCTCTTCTTGGGCTCTAAAATCACTGCAGAGGCAGACTGCAGCCATGAAATCAAAAGACGTTTGCTTCTTGGCAGGAAAGCTATGACAAACCTAGACAGTGTGTTGAAAAGCAAAGACATTGCTCTGCTGACAAAGGTACTTATAGTCAAGGCTATGATCTTCCCAGTGGTCACATTTGGTTGTGAGAGCTGGATCATAAAAAAAGCAGAGTGATGAAGAATCGATGCCTTCGAACTGTGGTGCTGGAGAAGATTCCTGAGAGTCCCTTGAAGAGCAAGGAGTTCAAACCAGTCAACCTTAAGTGAAATCAACCCTGAATACTCATTGGAAGGACTGATGCTGAAGTCCAGTATTTCAGTCATCTGGTGTGAACAGACGACTCATTGGAAAAGTCCCTGATGCTGGGAAAGATAGAGGGCAGAAGGAGAAGAGGTATCAAAGGATGAGATGGCTGGATCACCGATGTAATGGATTTGGGTAAACCCCGGGAGATGGTGAGGGACAGAGAGGACTGTTATGCTACAGTCCATAGGGTCACAAAGAGTTGAACATGACTGGGTGACTGAATAGCAATAACATTCTCTTAGAGAAATTAAAACGTATACCACACACACACACACACACACACACACACACACACACACTTTTCCTAGCACCATCATGTACAGTAGCAAAAATGTGGAAACAATCCAAATGTTCAACAGATTAATAGTTAAGTAAAATACGATATATTCATACAGTGGAATATTATTTGACCATTAAAAGAAATGAGAAAAATTAAATTGCAGTTTCCAGCCTGGCATGTAAGAGACTTAGAAGTTACCTTCCATTCTAACAATAAGTAAAAAGCTGAACAAGCAGAAAGAAACAGCTCTTCTTAGATCAATAAGTAAAGTGAGGTCACAGGGCAAACTGCTGTCCCTAAGTTAGAGACACCTGCAAGGAATACAGATAATCACAGTTTACCAGAATAGAAATCCATAAGCGGAAATAGCAGTTAGAATCAGTGCCAGGGCAGAGAAACTTAACCAAGAACTGATGAAATGCTGGAGGTTCAATGTGGACAAGTATGAGATTAAAACTCAAACAGGACCCAGTCTTTGAAGGCATGCCCCCCAACAATTTTGTGAATTTAACTTCCTGAAACTCTACAAAATTCTCACAGTGAATATTGCAGAAAAATCCCCTAATGCTCTCAGCAGGGGGAGAGGAAAAAGGGAAGCATTATGAAATACACCAGAGCACTCTGTCCTTAAGATCTGTCCTTAGGAGAAACTATTTAACCAGAGTATGGGTTTTATCATAGGCATGTCCTTTCTCCAAGGTCAGTTAGGCTAATTCCATGAAACCCTACCCATCCTGTCCCACCTAAGTGAAAGTGAAAGTGAAGTCACTCAGTCATGTCTGACTCTTTGCGATCCTTATGAACTGTAGCCTCTGTGGGAATTTCCAGGCAAGAATACTGGGGTGGGTTGCCATTCCCTTCTCCAGGAGATCTTCCTGACCCAGGGATTGAACCTGGGTCTCCTGCGCTGTAGGCAGACACTTTACCATCTGAGCCACCAGGGAAGTCATCCTGTCCCACCTAAGTGCGGGTTAAAAAATAAATTTAAGATGAACATTAGGATGCAGGTAACTTTGGAGCATATGCGCAGGAGTAGGATTGCTGGGTCATGTGGCAGTTCTTCTTTTACTTTTTAGGGAACTTCCATACTGTTCTCCTGTGATAGTGGAGACAGTGGAGTTCTACTGTGACAGTGGCTGTATCACATGGAAGCAACCTAGATGTCCATCAACAGAGGAATGGATTGTAGTCTAAGAACAGACACTGTTTGATTTCTTTTTTTTTAATTTTGAGAAGGCATATCCTATGGCCCAGAATGTGGTTTACTCTGCTGAATGTTTCATCATAGCTTGAGAAAAATAGATATTCTATTGTGGTTGGATGAAATAATACATCCATATAAACTACAAATCAACTGATATGTCAGTTTCTGATAGATTTTCCGAAGTCTCCAACTATAATAGTATATTATCTATCTCTCTTTCCAGTTCTCTCAGCTTTTGCCTTATGTAGTTTGATATTCTGTTTTTAGGCACTTATGCATTGCTGCTGCTGCTGCTAAGTCACTTCAGGCATGTCTGACTCTGTGTGACCCCATAGAAGGCAGCCCACCAGGCTCCCCCATCCCTGGGATTCTCCAGGCGAGAACACAGGAGTGGGTTGCCATTTCCTTCTCCAATGCATGAAAGTGAAGTATAACCACTTCAGCTTGTAACCACTTTACCTGCCTCCTGACAAATCTGTACGCAGGTCAGGAAGCAACATTTAGAACTGGACATGGAACAACAGACTGGTTCCAAATAGGGAAATGAGCATGTCAAGGCTGTATATTGTCACCCTACTTATTTAGCTTATATGCAGAGCACATGATGCAAAATGCTGGTCTAGATGAAGCACCAGGTGGAATCAAGATTGTCAGGAGAAATGTCAATAACCTGAGATATGCAGATGACACCACCCTTGTGGCAGACAGTGAAGAAAAACTAAAAAGCCTCTTGATGAAAGTGAGAGTCAAAAAGCTGGCTTAAAACTCAACATTCAAAAAACTAAGATCATGGCATCTGGTTCCATTACTTCTTGGAAAATAGATGGGGAAACAATGCAAACAGTGATTTTATTTTCTTTGGCTCTAGAATCACTGCATATGGTGACTGCAGCCATGAAATTAAAAGACTTGCTCCTTGGAAGAAAAACTATGACCAACCTAGACAGCATTTTAAAAAGCAGACACATTACTTTGTTGACAAAGGTCCATCTAGTCAAGGCTATGTTTTTTTCCAGTGGTCATGTATGGATGTGAGAGTTGGACTATAAAGAAAGTTGAGCATTGAAGAATTGATGGTTTTGAACCATGGTCTTTGAGAAGACTCTTGAAAGTCCCTTGGACTGGAAGGAGATTCAATCAGTTCATCCTAAAGGAAATCAGTCCTGAATACTTATTGGAAGGACATATGCTGAAGCTGAAACTCCAATACTTTGGCCACGTGATGCAAAGAACTGATTCATTGGAATAGACCCTGATGATGGGAAAGATTGAAGGTCGGAGAAGAAGGGGATGACAGAGGATGAGATGGTTGGATGGCATCACCAACTCGAAGGACATGAGTTTGAGAAAGCTCCAGGAGTTGGTGATAGACAGGAAGGCCAGGCGTGTTGCAGTCCATGGCGTCGCAGAGTTGGATACGACTGAATGACTGAACTGAACTACTTGTGAAATAAACTTATAAAATATATATTCACTTATATTAAATTAATACACATGTATTTTTTACATTCTAATTAACATTCAAATTATAGCTGAAATTTTAATCTAAATACTGAAGGTAAGGAGAGATTTTTAAAAGCATCTTCTCTAACATTTGAACTTTCTAAAAATATTCATATTTTATTTTTTAAAAAAGTGCACCCTGTAATTTAGAAATACTGGAATTTATACTTAAATTAAGGTGTTCATAAAATACTGCTACAAAAATTGCAATAATGTCATTTACAATAGAAAATAATACTTTTTTTCTATGTCTTTTGAATCCTATAATTTTAGGATGATGGAGAATTAATCAGGAGCAATTTTAGGTGTTTAAGGATGTTTCCAGAACACGTCATTAATCCAATAATCAATTATAACAGAAACATAGGAGGCCATTAAAAATTACAAAATTTTTTCTTTTTTTTGTACCTTATATTTCCTCTTTTTAGATTACTTGTTTAAATTTTGGGGACAGCTTTAACTCAGAGAAGCAGAATTGGGAAAGTATATATCCTATCCTTACACCAAGAAAAAAGCTAGACAAAAGTGAATTAATGACTTTTTGTAAATCCATCAGAGCATTGAGATCATAGGATAAACTAGTGAGGAGGAGCAGGGCTGTGCACTAGACCAACCACTCTAACAGGAAGAGGCTCAGAACTCTTGTGATGATCACAGGACCAAGAACTAGGCTCACAATGCTATCACAAAACAGGTTTAATCTGAAGTCCCAGATCCCATGACCATGCTTACAGTAGAGAGTGAAAATAAGAGTGGAATGCAGCTGCAAGAGACAGATCTTAGTGGAAGAGTGAAAAGGGAAACTAAGCAGGCTGCAGAAATTAGAAAAACCCTCAGGCCAACTCACCCATCCTTATAGTGAGGGTTTGTATTCTTCTATTCAGGAGCCCAGCTGGGTTTAAACATTGTGGTTGCTATGGTTACCTTCAGTGCATCATAGCCTCCAGGGCTTTTGAGGGAAATGTCTGATTATAGGGGTTGGCACAATACAAGCCAAGCCTGGAGCACCCTTTAGGGCCAGGAAGTGAGAAAATGCTAAAAAGATAAATGGATGGTACACGAGGGACACAGGAGACAACTTAAAAGAGTGGCTAAGGCTGAAACGATTTGAGCAATAAAATAAATGATGGCAGCTGGGATATAAGCAAATATTAGAAAAAAATGAATGAATGAATAAACAAGAAAATAATTAAATGAGAATGAATAATCACATTAATATAAAAAGAAACAATTTTTTCTTGCAGAATAATTTTACGTAAAATTGGAAGAAACGAAGGAAATAAAAATTACCATTAAAACAGCATAATAATCTCTGCAGGCACAATACATTGAAGAATGCCAAAATAAAACAGAGAAACCTTATGATGGACAATCTTTGCATCCACAGGTTATGTTTCACAAAATGTTTATTAATCATTGTGGTGAGTTTAACATAAGTCCACAAAATATTTGATACTTCTCCCTCCGGAAGGTGGGATTTAACATCCTTCTCTTGAGCATGGGCTGGCTTAGTGATTTACTTCACACTGCAACCTTAGCAGTGGAAAAGCCTTATAGACACGAAGTTAATCAGTGATTAACAATAAACTCACCAGTGATACCTCCTGTTGATATGCACCCCTCTAACACGATATAGTTTAGAAAGGCATATGACCTCTACTGTTCTCTTCCCAAATCCATAACCCCAGTCCAATTAGGAGATAGCACTAGAAAACACAAAATTCGCTGACATCCAATAAAATATTGGACTAACGCTCTTCAGAAGTTTCAAAGTCAAGAAAGATGTTGCATGATCTAGAAACTGTCACATATTGAAGAGTATTGCTGCTGCTGCTGCTGCTGCTGCTAAGTCACTTCAGTCGTGTCCGACTCTGTGTGACCCCATAGACAACAGCCCACCAGGCTCCACCGTCCCTGGGATTCTCCAGGCAAGAACACCAGAGTGGGTTGCCATTTCCTTCTCCAATGCATGAAAGTGAAAAGTGAAAGGGAAGTCACTCAGCTGTGTCTGACTCTTGGCGACCCCATGGACTGCAGCCTACCAGGCTCCTTCATCCATGGAATTTTCCAGGCAAGAGTACTGGAGTGGGGTGCCATTGCTTCCTCCATTGAAGGGTATTAGGAGATGTGATTGACAAATGCAACATGGGCCTTTGTATGGGACTCTGGAAAAGAAGAAGCCCACTAGTAGAAAAATTGACTCTAAATACAGTACCTAGTTTAGGTCATGAAATTGTATCACTGTTAATTTATCAGTTTTGATCTATTGTGTTAATGGTACATAGCCAACCTGTACTACCATTGCAATTCTTCCATGCACCTAAAATTATTTCTAAATGGATTCTGTACACATTCTTTAATAAAATGAATTAATCATTCTTTTGATAATGTGGCTGCCTTGAAAATTCTTAACTGATTTCTCTGATAAATATAAACAGAAATCTTAATTCACAGAAGTCAACCCTTGTGCTCAAGGAGGTAGAGCTTCAGGAGGGATGAAAGTCTAGAAATCATAGGAAAATATCACCTGGAGTAGAAAATGTAAGTTCAAGGTAATTAATGCATTGCTGATGGTGGGTTACACCCTAAGTAGTGTCTGACACTTGCTACCCCATGGACCATAGCCCTCCATGTTCCTTTGTCCATGCGATTTCACAGGCAAGAATACTGGAGTAGGTTGTCATTTCCTTCTCCAAATCAATGCATTACTTGCATACTAATCACTAAACATTAGAATGCACTAGCTATTTGAAAAATGATCAATATTTTTATCTAGTTATTTTTTTCATGAAAAGATATTCTCTAAAACCAGTTACTTTCAAGAAATCTTTTAAAGCCAAGGACATACTTTAGACTAAATATTACATGAAAAGAAAAACATTAATGTAAAATGTATGTATAATTTAATTTCTATTAATTAAAAAATACATTGTGATAAGCAGAATTCTAAGATCAGCTATAAGATTCTCTATACTTTAGAAAATATACACCTTTTCCTAGCTATTCAAAGAAATGCTAATCTGGGTGCCAGATGAGGAGATTTTGTAGATATAATTAATCTCCCAAGTTATTTGCCTTTAAATTAGGGAGATTATATTCACTGGGTCTTATCTATTGGGTGATCCTTGAAGAGATTGGGCTATCCTTGGAAGAGACTGTACCAGTTGTCCCATGTGGAGATTTGAAGCATAAAATGGTTTTGACTCAAGAAAGGTTATCTATTTCTAGCTTGGATGATGGAGGAGACAAAAAATGCTGATAGTCTACAATGACACAGGATTATTAAATCTACAATTTACAAGGAAATGAGGTGTGCAGAACTAGAGTGACTTGGGAGGGACTTCCCTGGTGGTCCAGTGGCTAAAACTCCAACACACAGGGGACTGAGTTCCATCCCGTTTGGGAACTACACCCCATATGTCACAACTATGAGCTTGTATGCCATTACTAAGACCCAGTGTAGCCAAAATAAACAAATGTACATCTGATTTTGAAAAACTACTTGGGAAGTGGATTCTCCCCAGATACTCTGCATGGGAACTCAGCCTGGTCTACACATTGATTTCAGCCTTCAGCAGAGAAACCAGGCATTCCACACTGTTTATGATCTACAGAACTTAAGCAAATAAGTAGATGCTGTATGAAACCACAAAGTTCGTGGCAATTTGTTACACAGCAAAGGAAACAAACACAATAAATCTATGAGAATGAATCTGTATGGGAGCAAACACTTGATAAACAGGGTTCTTAGTGAAATTTCCAATCTTGTGTCAACCTAAATAGCATTTTATATTTCTTTTCAGTTGCATCATTTTGAAAGAAATCCTGATTCAAATACATAAGAAGTTTTGAATGCTTACTATTTTTAATTAGCTTTTTAACAGTTCACATTGAAATTTTTATACTCATCAATTAAACTGATCTGAATGTTTTGGGGGGGAAAGCAGCAGCAGAATATTATTCCAAGCTTAGATCGCTAAAAGTAATTTAACAATGCTCATATCATTTAAGCAGATACACATTTTATAGATATTACTGATATGCATCAATCAAAGTTTATAATAAGCTGTAAATCTATGTAGTTCAATACCATTTCCAATTATGCCTAAGTTTATTCTGCAAAGTTTATTTTTATGTCATTATGAACTGAACTGTTATTTCTAAACTGGTGTCATCACTCAAGATGTTAAAAATCAATCAGGGGATCTGAAGAGTTTGGAGTCATTTTGAAGAAATGCATATCCTGACATTAAGCATCACACTGCATGATTATACAACATGAATGTACATCATGTATGGATATGAGAGTTGGACTATAAAGAAAGCTAA
This sequence comes from Ovis aries, assembly GCF_016772045.2. Taxonomy (NCBI): domain Eukaryota; kingdom Metazoa; phylum Chordata; class Mammalia; order Artiodactyla; family Bovidae; genus Ovis; species Ovis aries. Next base: position 62,815,259 of record NC_056062.1, on the reverse strand, counting down.
GTGCAGAAGAACTGATGCTTTTGAACTGTGGTGTTGGAGAAGACTCTTGAGAGTCCCTTGGAAGGCAAGGAGATCCAACCAGTCTATCCTAAAGGAAATCAGTCCTGAATATTCATTGGAAGGATTGATACTGAAGCTGAAGCTCCAATATTTTGGCCACCTCATGCAAAGAACTGACTCACTGGAAAAGACCTTGATGCTGGGAAAGATTGAAGGCAGGAGGAAAAGGGGACAACAGAGGATGAGATGGTTGGATGGCATCACCGACACAATCGACATGAGTTTGAGCAAGCTCCGGGAGTTGATGATGGACAAGAAGGCCCGGCATACTGCAGTCCATGTGGTTGCAGAGTCAGACTTGACTGAGTGGCTGAACGGCTGTACATTTTTACACAAAAAGTTTTGCATGTCTGAATTTTTTAAAAGTCAATATAGCAATACCAGATCCATAGCCAGTTATTTATGAAAATGAAAGGCTTATATATATATGCACAGTGTTGGCTGAGAAATGTTTAATTCCAGTGTAAGTGCGCAAATGCATTGAATTGCATAGTAAAAAAATTAACTATTCATGTCCTAAAACTTGGTATTTATAGTACAATTAAATGTACTTATTTTTTAGTACAGTTTATAATGAGTAAAATATTTAAATGAAATCAGAATCAGGTATTGTAGATTCCCTGAATCGTCTCCTTGCATATGCACTTTTAAAAATCATTGACTTAAGCCATGTACAATACAAACACAAACACATTAGTTCAAGAGTCCTGGAATGAATTATTGACTAAGCATGGATCACTGAACCAGAGCTGAAAAACCTCAAGGGACTAAAAAAACCCTTGTAGGTAGAAGATGTGTATCTAAACAACAAAACAGATGGTTGCCCTTTTGCTGATGACTTGCTCAGGTGGTAAAAGCATCTGCCTACAATGTGGAAGACCAGGGTTTGATCCCTGGGTGGGGAAGGTCCCCTGGTGAAGAAAATGGCAACCCACTCCAGTACTCTTGCCTTGAAAATCCCATGGGTGGAGGAGCCTGGTAGGCTACAGTTCATGGGGTCACAAAGAGTCAGACATGACTGAGCGAGTTCACTTTCTTTAGAGACAACGCCTCTATAATCTTTATATCCCTAAAACTCACAAAGCCCTGCACTGTAGTCTAATTTAACCTCTTGTAAAGGAAAGTTATGACCAACCTCGATAGCATATTCAAAAGCAGGGCCAGTACTTTGCCAACAAAAGTCCGTCTAGTCAAGGCTATGGTTTTCCAGTGGTCATGTATGGATGTGAGAGTTGGACTGTGAAGAAAGCTGAGCGCTTAAGAATTGATGCTTTAGAACTGTGGTGTTGGAGAAGACTCTTGAGAGTCCCTTGGACTGCAAGGAGATCCAACCAGTCCATTCTAAAGAAGACCAGTCCTGGGTGTTCTTTGGAAGGAACGATGCTGAAGCTGAAACTCCAGTACTTTAGCCACCTCACGTGAAGAGTTGACTCATTGGAAAAGACTCTGATGCTGGGAGGGATTGGGAGCAGGAGGAGAAGGGGATGACAGAGGGTGAGATGGCTGGATGGCATCACCGACTCGATGGACGTGAGTTTCAGTGAACTCCAGGAGTTGGTGATGGACAGGGAGGTCTGGCATGCTGCAATTCATGGGGTCACAAAGAGTCCGGCACAACTGAGTGACTGAACTGAACTGAACTGATTATCACTCCAATATTCTTGCCTGGTGAATCTCATAGACAGAGGAGCCTGGTGGGCTGCAGTCCATGGAGTTGAAAAGAGTTGGGCACAACTGAGTGACTGAGCACATGCACACGCAAGTTAAATGTGAACCATTTCTTGTCATTCAAAAAACTGTAAATGCCTTTTCAAGTTTCTTCCAATAAAGATGTTATATTTTCAATTGGATTTCATATGCTTCAGATAAATAACCAGAAGTGTGATAGTTGTGTACAAAACCAAAACCAAACTAAATGTCCATAAATGTATGAATATGGATTAAGAATATGTAATATACATATATACACACACATATATATACGTATGTATGATATACACACGATGGAATACTACTCATTAATTTAAAAATATGAAATTCTGAGTTTTGCAACAATGTGGATAGACCTTGAAATAAACTTTCTATGGAGAAACAGATCCAAAATTTCACCACTTTCACACCCCCACCACTACTAGCCTGGTTCACGTCATTACCATCTCATACCTAGAGTTTGATAGTTAGCTCTTAAGTTTTCTCCATACTTCTGTTTATACAGCATAGAACATCTTCAATACAGAAAGTAAACTTTCCAAAAGAAAATCACATCCAGTATTATTTTGCTCAAAACTCAACAATCCTATTTTATTTAGCATAAAAGCTGAAATCTTCACAATGGCTACAAAACCCTATATGACCTGCTCCACTCCTTATTAACTCTCAGATATTCCCTCTTCACTCACTCTCCTCTAGTTAGGTCAGTTTTATTGCTGGGTCTCAAACAGTTCAGAAATTCGTCTGCCTTAGGTCTTTTGCACGATCTCCTCTTAGGACACATTCTGCTAAATTCTTAACTCCTTTGGTCTTGGTTCAACTCTTAACATTCTAAATGAGGCCTGTCCTAATTTCCCCATTTAAAATTGTAAAATCGTCATCACCTGCTCATCTCTGGCATCCCAAATCCCTTTTTCTTTTCCTATATTTTTCTTTTTTTTCTTCTTCCTTTTTTCCTTACTCTCTCTTCCTCCTTTAAAAGTAAAACTTCTTATGCCCCAATATACTATGCAGTTAATCATGTTTTTTGCTCATTGTTTACCTCCAGTTACTAGAATTTAATTTCTACAAGGGTAGAGATAGGGTTCAAATAGCTACTAAAATAGTCCCTGGAAAATAGTAGGTGTGCAATAATAATCTGTGAATGAATGAGTAAATATTGGGGAGAATTTATGAGAAAAGGGCCACCTTTTCCCTGTCTGGGACAAGAAGGTAGTCATTTTGGGGATAAGAAGCTCTAAAAACTACTGGAAGTTTTATGGAGTCAACAGGGCAGGGCGGGGGTGGTGGGGGGGATGGGCGGGGGTGGTGGGGGGATGGGCGGGGGTGGTGGGGGGGATGGGCGGGGGTGGTGGGGGGGATGGGCGGGGGTGGTGGGGGGGATGGGCGGGGCATGGGGGCGCGGAAAGCCAACGTATTTCCAAGCTTCAGGATAAGAGGCGCACAATGAGGTTGACAGATTGAATGAGAATAGATTCTACAACCAGCACTGAACACACTGGGTGACCAAAATATGTAAGAATAACTAGGTCAGTCCCACAGCAATCCATGAAGTGGGCAGTGTGCTATCTCAGACCTCCTTGAGACACCATGCTTCCCATTTGAACCAGAACTTTCTTGGAAGCAGAAAGAAGGCACTGACATTTTAAGAAACACAAAAGACCAAGAAATTCTAGCACATTCTTTCTTATTCCTCTTAGCCAATCAGTTATGCTGAAAACGATGACAGAGAAGGAAAAGAAAAGATAGATCAGCCCATAGTCCATTTTCCTTTCAGTCATTCCTTACTCATCAGCAAGCCAAAAGAAAAGTGTTGGTATAAAGTGTGCAAACCAGGTAGTTAAAACAGTTTGTTTCCATCAGCATTTCTACCAGGCCACAGTCCATGGGGTAGCAAAGAGTTGGACACGACTGAGTGACTAACACTACTATTACTACTGGTAGGCATAGGGTACATAATCAGGTATACACTAAGAAAAACAAACTGTATAACTTGGGTGATTCTGCATGTGTGTTAAATGCTCTTATACTTGCCTTTAAAACAGACATTACACAACATAAATATGAAATAAAATGCATAGAACTATATTAAATAAAAGCACCATTAAAAGTCAAGGCAGACCATGTAAGTGAGGAAAAAAAATATAGTTTAGTAAGATTAATGGCACTTTTATCTTGCTTTTAAAAACAAGGGGCTTCAGCATTTTCAATGCTTCATGTAGAGCACTGGGCTCTACCAACTATGTAGCTATCCCTGGTTGTAGAGGAAGGGAGTAGAGACATGATAGAGGTCACCAGAAAAAACACAATAAAGAATGAATTATCTCTAAGAAGGCATTTGACTGTAATCCCACTGAGTGAACCAGGGAAAATGTCCTTAACATATGTGTAAATGTGCTCCTCTCTTTTCCTGCCCATGAAGGCTATCAAAATTCATCATTTTTGTTCATTATCCTCAAGTGATATGGTCTCTCAAGGCATCTGCCTCAACTGTTATAACTAAAAATCTTTTGGTTAAAATTGCAAATATATATATATAGCTTAAGAAAAAGATTGATAAATAGTTTTATTTTTCACATATCTGGACAATCTAGATTCAAATGTTATTTTTCCAAAGTGAAACTGATTTTTCTCAAACTCTTGGCTGGGCTTTCTATCTTGACATTTTTATCAGGAATGCCTGTGGAAAAACTTAACTATGGAAACTCTTATCCCACAGACTTCTAGGTTCAAATAGAAAGATAAGACATATTTTGCAATACTTCTTCAAAAAGTTCTGAGAGTCATTATACTTTCTCAGTTTGTTTGTTCATCTCCGAGGTAATCACTGTGAACAGGATGTAAAATGGACAGAAAGACTTAAGATTGGAATGCTTTTCCATCTTGAGGGAGTAACGGAACCCCATGTTAAGCATTTTCCCTATGCCTAATGGCCACACTATCTCAAAAACTGTCCGGTGTGCCAATTTTTGTACCTATTGTTTCTCTAGCCCATTCCTTCCCTTCTATGTAATGTTCTGTATTGCAAGAGCTAGGACCATTAAAATCTATCATTCTAAGCCACAGTTGCCAACTGGCTTCCAGTTAAGATGATTAATGGATGGCATCAAGAAGGGCTTAGTAGTCAGGAGATGAGATCCAAGCTATGTTTTTCATCTCTTTACTTCTTAAAGACTCTCTGGCAAAAACAGGTTGCTAAGCCTCCAGAGACCTTTGGTGATTCTTTACAAGATAGCAAATGATGCCTGATGAGGGATGTAGGTCCCCCAAACATGAGCATTTTGAGCATGGATTAAACAGTAGCAGCAGTCTCCAGTATATAAGTGCAGTTATATGTTATGAAATTATGACACTGTTGCTTTTCATATAGTCTTAAAACTGAAATGACTTACTGAAATTTCTAATATTCCAGTTACCGTCTTTATTTCTGCTCCCTCAGACTTGAAATACTTCCGTACCCAGCAACTGTTTCTGAAATGCATAGCATGTTTCACTCTTCACACCTGACTGGTGTAGTAGCCGCTCCTAGTTGCCAGCATAATGAACATCAAGAGACCAACAACAAAAGTTATTTCCTTTGCTTTGAAGAAGATACTGTAAGCTGATGGCTTCTCAGATTTTACAAATAAAAGCATGAGAAGGTTGAATTTCAAAGAACTGTTGGTGTCTGTGATTATCATCTGTGTGGTTCAGGGCATGATGAGACAGATCTAACACTGTCTATCGTGTGCCTGTTTAATTGCAGGTTTTTAAGTACTACATTAGTGACAGTGCCAGCATACAACTTTATATTGCAAACAACTATGTTTTTATGTTGATAGAATATCAGAAAGACCGTATTTGTGCATCTTTTCAGTTACGTGCTTTCTCTTCAGGAGACTTGAAAATAAAAGCAAACTTGTAGAGAGTCAGTTTGAATCAATTACAGATAATGAAGGTAAGAAGATAGATTTATCAATCTGTAATAAGAGTCCATGCTATTGTTTAGCTGTGGTTAACATTTAGTTCTGACAGTATTAAATCTCATACAATTTTAACTATCCTGGTATTTAAAATTTTTGAACCTTAGCTTAGATGTTTGGACAGATATGAGACTAGACATGCTTTTTTTTTTTTTCATTATAAAAAAGAACAAATAATGTCACTCTTTAGAAAATTGTAATATTTTACAAAATATTTTGAATATATAGGTCATTATCACTTTTAATAAGTATGGGTTGCCATTTCCTTCTCCAATGCATGAAAGTGAAAAGTGAAAGTGAAGTCGCTCAGTCATGTCTGACTCTTCGCGATCCCATGGACTGCAGCCTACCAGGCTCCTCCATCCATGGGATTTTCCAGGCAAGAGTACTGGAGCGGGGTGCCATTGCCTTCTCTGGAATAATAATAATAGCAACACTAATTTGACTAATTAGTAAGCAACAACAAAGTTTTTCTATAAGACCAGCAGATTTGACGAGTTAAGACACACTGATTCTTTGTAGGGTCCAGTTTGCTACTTGCATTGGCAGGAAAAGCAAGATGCAATCAGGGCTAACTCCCTGCTATATCCCTTGTCCTACAGGATAACACAAAAACAGAAGGGGCCAGGTAACATGGCAATGAAACACACATACAGCGGGGCCTGTATTGTTGAGGAATTAATTCTTTGCTATTGGCAAGCAGTTTTATAGCCTGCAGCTATACTGTAAGGTGGGTCAGGAAGAAAGTCTCATACCTCATCAGAACTCTAGAGGTGATAAGAAACTGTCATGACAGCTGTCTGGGAATGGAGGGAAGTGAGTAAGAAATGGCCTTGCAGCAGCTCCTCAAAATCTCCTGTTCTCATGTTCTGGAAGAATTATGGGTATTCTGCTAAGGCTCATGTCAGCTTTGATTAAACATTGTCTAGATGGTCTATGTGGAGACATGAAACATCAATATAGTGACATAGAAAAGACATTCTCCTACAAAAATTACAAATATACCAAATGAAATAGTGTGTTCTATGATTAGAAATAATTGCATACAGGGAAAGATACAAGAACATGTCTATATGTAACAGATTTGTTAGGTAGCTGGAACAGGAAAAAGGAATCCAAAATGGTGGTGGCTGAAGAATGAAGAAGGGTGAAGCCCCCAAAAATGGAACAAAGGAAGGTCCAAGGACCAGAGTGAAAACCTCAGGTGAAACAAACAGTCCTCCTGGCTAGCTCAGTTTACATAGGGCAGGCTCACGGGGAGGAGTAAAACATGTAAAAAGTGAGCCAAATTGAGCCCTTCTCTTCTTTTGGGTTGAATTTTATTTGTCTGTCATCTTGGACCAGTTTGATTTTCATTGGTTTATGTTATGCCCTTGGGCTATGTCATTCTTTCAAAAGTTGTACCCTGCCCCCTTCCCTCATATTTCATGATCTTCTCCTGAGCCCTGTCTGGGCCCATAATGTTGCCTTTACAATCTTCTGCAGGGACAACCAGAAAATAACTGGCCCTTGGGAGGGATACTGTATAGTATCCAACCTCTCTAGCTATTCAGGTTTTTATCTTCCATGTTTCCTACAACATGTACAATAAGAGCATCTCTTACTGAACCTGGTAAGGTGGGTGACAATGCCTGCTAGAGGTCATCTGTTGGTGACATCCTTTCAAGGGCAATTGGGCTTCAAGGCATAATGTTTGCCACTTTGGGAATTAGCCCTGCAGGCTGTTTGGGCCCAAATTCTTACCACTCTTCTAAAGTTACAAATATAAGTGAAAAGTGAAAGTTGCTCAGTCATGTCCAACTCTGCCACCCCATGGACCATATAGTCAATAGATTTCTCCAGGCCAGAATAGTGGAGTGGGTACCCTTTCCCTTCTCCAGGGGATCTTCCCAACCCAGGTCTCCTGCATTTCAGGCAGTTTCTTTACCATCTGAGCCACAAGGGAAGCAAAGTTATAAATATATGCCTGGATCAAATCTCCATTCCACTTTTATGGAACATCTGGTCTGTTGTCTCTTATCAGTTTGTTCTTAAGCCACTTAGTAACTTCTACAACCAGGATCCTGCCCCCTTGTAGGCAACATCACTCCACCCAGCTTAATAAAATACTCTCAATGCTCCCAACAGGGCCAGATAACCCTCTCCTTTGTCATTACTTCTGTTATTACCTAAGGTGAGTCTATGACAATGAAACACTTACCATTGGAAACACCCTAAACTGCTCTTATGGGGGACTAGGGGAATAAATCAGTGACTTAACTTTCCCTCAGAGCAATAAAAGGATGAGGCTTACGGCTATTTCACCAGGTTCCCAGTCTAAGGGCACAGGCTTGGAATGCTTTGCATCATGGTATCTATTCCCATCCGCAGTGGACAAACTGACAATGAGTTATGATTACAACCCCTTAATCCTACCCAGCACTAGTCATACTAGAGACCTTGGGCATGCCAAACTCCAGCCTGGGGTCCCCGGAGGTCGACCTGCCTCCACCTGCCTAGGGATCTGGTCCTCGGGATGTTGTCATGCCTCAACCTGCTTAGGGATCCACCAATCAGTCCAGGGATCACAAATTGACATGCCTCAACCTGCCCAGGGATTTAATCTCCAGGAGGTGGTCACACTTCAACCTGCCTGGGGATCTGCACCTTGACCTGGGGATGCCTGGCTCTCAGGTTGCAACAGTACTGGGTAGGATAAGCTTCAGAAAGACTCACCCCTAAGGAAGTCCACCGATGGAAGTAAGAGCAAGCCTATTACTTGTGAGGGCTGTGCCCGGTCTCAGCAATAACTCAGGAGCCCAAAGAGAACCACATTGCCTTTCTGGAAAGGCTAAAAGAGGCCCTCCAAAAGTTTACCAAGGACTTAGACTCTTATGAGGGACAGGTGACTTTAAAAGACAAATTCCTGTCCCAATGTGCATCAGACATCAGGATAATATAGAACAGCTACAGCAGCAGGAGCTTGCTGCCTGTTCAGATGATGTGGTCCAGACAACCACCAATACCTTTTATAACAGGGAACAGGAGAGGGAGGAAAAGGCCCAGGAAAGGAAGAAAAGGAAAGAGACTAGGCATGCCCTGATGCTGGCCACCCTCCAGGGAAGCCCTATGGCAAACCCCGAATCCTTAAAGGACAAGGCACAAGGCAAATGCCTAATCTGCAGACAAGCAGGACATTGGGCCAAAGAGTTTCCAAACCATGACAAGTCTCCTTAAACTGCTTGCTTCAAAAGCCATCAATTGGGACATTGGGCGGCACCCTTCCCTAAGGACCCAAGAGCCTCAAGGTCAAGCATCAAGCCTTCCCTCATGATGGTTCAACAGGACTAAAGCAGCCCACTCCAGCCAACCCGACTGTCATAGATAACCACCACAGGGCTGGAGCCAAGGGTGCAACTGGATGTGGCAGGTAAGTGCGAGAATTTCTGGGTTGACACAGGGGCTACCTACCCTGTCCTGATCTCCTACCCCAGAGCCATCTCCTCCCAAACCTCTACCATTTTGAGTGCTACAGGAAGAACAAACACAAAGATTCACCTGAGCACTTCTTTGTTGCTGGGATGGACAAAGATTTTCCCATCAGTTTCTGGTAGTCCCTGAGTGTCCTACTCTCTTATTGGGAATAGAACTTTCCCTGCCTTTGAAATTTTGCAGCTATTGCAGTCCTGGTAGAAGATGCTTTAAAACTCTCTTTTGGGGGCAAACTAACAATTTTTACCAGTTACCAAGTGAAATAACTCCTGAATGGGAGAGGTCATTTATAGATGTCTGATCAAAGGATCCTCAGATATCAAGTAGTGCTGATGGAAAATCCCGGCCTGACTATATCTACTTCTGAGGTTCTTAACCCAGTTACCCTCCTGCCTACCCCCGAGGGCTCTCTCCTCTTTCACTCTTGCCTAGAAACCTTGGACCACTGGACAAAACCCTGAGAGGGATTGTCAGAAGATCCTCTGACCAATCCTGAGGAAATTTAGTACACTGATGGAAGCAGCTTTGTCTTGGATGAAAAAGAAGAGCCGGATATGCAGTAGTCTCCAAATTTGAGACAATAGATGCCACTAGGTATTTCAGCCCAATTAGCTGAGCTCATAGCCCTGACTTGAGCTTTAGAGTTAGGAAAAAGAGGAGTCATTTACACTGACTCCAAGTATGCATTTCTGGTGCTACATGAACATGCTGCTATTTGGAAAAAAGAGGCCACTTGACCACCCAAGGGTCCCCAGTCAAAAAAGTTTATCAAATTCCTTGGTTCTTGGAGGCATTCCATCTGCCCATTGAGGTTTCAGTCTCCTATTATAAAGGACACCAAAAAGGGGGTACGGAAGTGGCATGAGGGAACAAGCAGCCAATCAGGCAGCTAAGAGAGCAGCATTACAGAACAATGACCTAATAGGGGTTGCCATCTTAGTTCCACAGACTAATTTGTCAGAAACTCCTTCATATACTGAGTGTGAGACTCTTAAAGCTAAGAGTGAGGGCTTTTAGGAAGATCACATGCGGTGGTTCCAAAAGGAGGGACTGCTTTTTCTGCCTTGGAACTTCCAATGGAATTTGGTTAACTCCTTATATTCCACCACTCATTTAGAGGAGAAGGCCCTCCAAAGATTAATAGAAAGGCCCTTCAGAGGAACAGGCCTTCAAATGACTATAAGGCAAGTGGTCTCCTCTTGTCCCACTTACCAATTAAACAACCTTCAAGGAGCTCAAAGACCCCAGTTGGCTCAGCCTGTACAGTGGCATGGGACCTACCCAGGAGAGGACTGGCAGATGGACTTCACCCAGATGCCAGTTTCTCAAGGGTATAAATACCTACTATTCATGATAGATACATTCATAGGATGGATTGAAGGCTTTCCCTCCTGGACTGAAAAGGTTGAGGAGATGGTAAGAAAAAAAAAAAAAAAAAACTGCTCCATGAAATCATTCCAAGATTTGGTCTGCTCAGGTCATTACAAAGTGACAAAGGGACATAATTTACTTCTAAGGTCACCCAAGGGATCTCTAAAGAATTGAGCATGACTTATTATCTCCATTGTGCCTGGAGGCTTCAGTCTTCAGGAAAGGTAGAAAGAGCCAAGTAATTACTAAAATCAGCGATAAAAAGCATAACCCAGGAGACTTCCTGGGATGGAAGGAGGCTTTACCAATAGCTCTCCTCCACACCCATATTGCCCCTAAGGAACAGGTTGGTCTTAGTTCTTATGAGATGCTACACGGAAACCTTTTGTTTATGTCAATGACCTCTTCCTAGATTCAGAGGCTCAGACTTTCCAGTCTTAATACCATGGCCATCGGACAATTCCAACAAGATATACACTTATGGGGTGTCAGCCAAGACCCCCAAAATTCTAAAGGGCCACTACTATATGCTCCAGGGACTCAAGTCTTAATTAAAATCTGGAAAGATGTTCCCCAAAGGCTCAACTTCAGCCCACATGAGAGGGCGCCTACCCTGTAATACTTTCTACCCCCTCAGCATTTAAGGAACCAGGACATAACTTCTGGGTTCACTACTCACAAGTCAAGCCATGGAAAACAGAAGAGGACACTCAATACATCTATGAACCCTGGGAGGTCTCAGATATGTATTCAAGCCTACAAATGTGTGCCATTCTAATGAACACCCCCAAAATTAGGTTTCTGGGGATAAGATTTCTCAGGTTAGCTCTAAAGAACCAAAGCAGCTTGACACAGGTTGTACTCCAAAACAGACAGGAGATAGATCTCCTGATCCATGAACACAGAGGGACTTGAGCCATCTTGAATAAGACATGTTGTTTCCAGGTAAATAGCTCCAACCAAGTTGAAGAAAGTCTCACAGTCCTCCAGAAAAACATTCAAATCCTACAGGATTTCAAAAAATGAGCTGTAGAGTTCTCAGGGTGGCTACAATCTCTCTTTGGGGGATCCTTCTCCTGGTGAGGGGGAATTTGAAGTTGGCTAATGCCCCTACTAAACCGATTGTTCCATGTATTATCAATTGTCTAATCTATTTTGTCTGCCCAGGTCAACAAGCTGCAACAACCAGCTCCAGTTCAACAAGGATATGTAAAACTACACCTGATCACTCACCTTAGATGGACACTACTATAAGGACTCTGAGGCTTGAGACTAGCAAGAGGGGGAAGCCCAATGCCCCTTGCCATTCCAGCTCAGCAGAAAGTAGCCAGAGAGACCTCGACTCCCCTACTTCCAAAGAATTGAGCCTCCCATCTCTTGAGGGGGGAATGTTAAGTAATTAGAATAGGAAAAAAGAGTCCAAAATGGTGGTGGCTGAAGGACAGTGAAGGGAGAAGTCCCCAAAAATAGAACAAAGGAAGGTCCAAGGACCAGAGTGAAAACCTCAGGTAAAACAAACAGCCCTCCTGGCTAGCCCAGTTTACATACGGCAGGCTCAGGGGGAGGAGAAAAAACACATAAAAAGAGGAGCCAAAATTGAGCCCCTCTCTTCTTTTCAGTTAGCCTGCCCTCATGCCTGGAGGATGTATTTTCTTTTGCTTTGCAAATAAAACTGAGCTGTAACAAAGCTGTAACAATGACCTGCTGTTTCAAATTTTTGCTGCAGTGAGACAGAACAGAGAAAATTACACACTCCCCCAACATATCTGTTTGGTACAAGAGATAATCTATTCTAGTTTTTCCTTATCTTTTTTATATGGTTATGGGATGACTAGCATCAGTTAAAACTTGCTGAAGATAATTCTTTCCTTTGCTCTTGAGGAGGCACTATTAGATTCTTAAAAGGGCTTTTTGGCTATGAAGTGGTCAGAACTCACTGCTAGGCTCATCTTATGCTCAGTTTCTACTATGCCCCTGGCTGTAGCCTCAAAATATGCTGCAAAGCTATAGTAATATAAACAGTGTGTTACTGGCATAAACATAGATATAGTTGAAATAAACAGAATAGAGCCAGAAATAAACCCACACATATATGAGCAGCTTATCTTTGACATGGGCTATAAGAACATTAAATGGGGAAATGATACTCTGTTCAACAAATGATACTGAGAATACTAGATATTCATACTTTAAAATTTGAAAGGTTGAATCCTATTTGTTAACTCAGTTTGTTGTTTAGACTTTAGTAGAGACAGTTAACATTTTTATCTGAGATTTCTTCTAGTTGATATTAATTGATTAAGATGTAAGAAAATAAAAATCTTTTACAATTTTTATTATTTCTTGCCATTTAATTTCTCTAGATAACACTAATATTCCATTATGGCTTAAAACTGTAACACATATATTCTGATTATTCATAATTATAGATTAAGTAAATTCAATGAGCATACAAGCATTGTACACTACATGAGATATTTAATAGTGGAAAAGTGTCTTCCCTCTTTGTGAAATTTATGATTTATAAGGGAGAATGACAATGAAAAGTTATTAATAAAATTATGAATTGTGACACAATAAAATGGAAAGCACAATATAGAGTATATTAGATTAAGGATTTATGTAGTCAAAAATTTAATATTTTTAAGTTAGATAATGCAACTAACAAGGATATATAGAAAAGGCAGACAAATGGTATCATGAATACCAAAATGAAATAGTGTATAATAAAGGAAATGATGCGTAATTTTTCATTGCTGTAGACATAGCTTATAACACAAAAGATGAACATTTACCATCAAATTCAGTAACAAAAGTCATCACTTACCTTAAAATAAATACACTCATTTTGGATGACAAAATGCATGTGAGAGTACTTAAGAAAGAATGGATAGCAAGAAATTAAATAAATTTTAGACAACTTTGTCAAGAATCTTTCCTTTGTGAAGGGATGCAGAGATTTAAGGTGATAGCTGCAGAAAGAATCAAGGATCATGAAAAATACTTTTTTAAAGATACATATTTTCACATCTAAGACTTAATTAAAATGGTTCAGCAGAGGTGGAAAGGCAGTGCAATAATAATGTAGAGGAGCTAAGACTTGAAACAGTAAGCAGGATGGGAATTGAGAGCACGCATGAAATCAATGGACTTAAATAAGAGGATGGAGATTTGTAATGAGACAGTAAAAAAGATAATGGGACAGATTATATCTGTAGAACTGGGAAAATTAAGGATTTATTTTTAATGGGTTCTATTTTCTCAATAAACTATGAAGTCCTGGTTAAGTTTACCCAGGTTTGAATTTTTCAGATAAATATATAGATGTAAAATATAAAAAACTCCAATACTTTGGCCACCTGATGTGAAGAGCTGACTCATTTGAAAAGACCCTGATGTTGGGAAAGATTGAGGGTAGGAGGAGAAGGGGATGACAGAGGATGAGATGGTTGGACGGCATCACTGACTCAACGGACATGGGTTTGGATGAACTCCAGGAGTTGGTGATGTACAGGGAGGCCTGGCCTACTGCCATTCATGGGCTCACAAATAGTCATACATGACTGAGTGACTGAACTGAACTGAAAATATAAGAAAGGGAGCTGAGACTTTTTGCAAAGCATTGTTTACAGTAATAGATTTTTAAATCTAAACTAGGCAAGGAAGAAGGCGTTCTGATTGATGGTGGAAAATTGAAAGAAACAACTAATCGGAGGTCTTGATATAGTTAAAATATTGATGAATAAGGCAATTTATCCAAGTAACCTTTAATTTAGGGTAATTGTGATGAAAATGTTTAACCCTTAAATTTATGATTTAATATTGGTACCATTGTTTGTGATGTGTGGGTGATTGGTATTGAAAAGAGAAAGTTGTCATTGGATATGAGGGATTCTAGAAAATGAAAAGTGGATTAATCTTATTAAACAGTCTAAAGACCAACTGGGGTGTTATCAATTTCCTGTGGTGAGTCAAATGTGGTGAAACCTATGTACCAGTTCTCTACAATAGGAACACATATAAAGGATGATGCTTAAAGTCAATTTGCCAACTATAACCTGTTTGTGGAAATTTGATAATTTAAAGGTACCACTAATAAAAGAAGATGGGAAGAACACAGTTTCTGTAAATTTGCATGGCATTTGATAATTTGACAGTTATTTATTAATAGTGTATATTTGTAAAACAAAGTCTTTGATCACATATATTTTATAGAATATTTGACACCTATTTTCAAAAGAATGTTCAAGAATGAAGAATTCAGGAATCTAATTTTTTAAATAAAATGTAATTAAATTTAAATATATATTTAAATATGTTAATTTATATGTATATTGGTTCCAACTAGGGGTGATTTTACCCACAGATTGCATTTAGGGATGTCTGGAGACAATTTTGGTTCTCATAATTTGGGAGCTACTGGGTAGAGGCTAGGAATATGCTAAATATTCTACAACAGCAGAACAACTCCCACAGGAGAGAATTACTGGTCAAATATGTCAGTAGTGATAAGATAAAGAAACTCTATTTTATAGAAATAAATTATCGGATGAGGCTATTGCTGAAAGACTGAAAATAAATTTGAGAATATAATATCACCTGGCCCATTCTAGATAAAAGTTAAAACTGAGTATCTTGAGCCTGTTGCAATTTCTTTTAAATCTCTTCTTTCATGACACCTTAGTAATAGCTTTCTTTACATGAGTGTTTTTAACAATAAAGGAGTTTAGATATAAACAATTTCCCACAAATACCACTGATATTAATCCAAGTGTGATTAAATAAATTTTAAATATAAATAATTTCACTTGGCATATTAAAAATTCGAATATCAGTATGTTCTGGAATCTGAAGCCAATGGCCAATGATTTAATTGAACATGACTGTGCAATGAAGCCTTTGTAGAAACACAGAAGGACTGAGTTCAAAGAGTTTCCAGGTTTGGGAAGCAGAACACTACCGCATGTCTTTTGCCACACACCACCCACCCACCCCCCAAAACTGTGAGGACATAAGTTCCTTTGTTTGGGACCTCTCGTTATGTATCTCTTTCTTTGGAGGTTGAGTTTGCTTTCTCAGACTTCAATTTATAATTCTTGGGAGAGCTGAAAGAAAAACAGAACCCTGGAATCTAAATACCTTAGGTCATCCGTTTTCTACTGACCCTGAAAACTACAGAGAATCTGGAGTGACCTGTCTCTGCCACCGATTCCAGTGCCCACGAGCACTGGACGACCAAGACTGCTGGCACACAAGCTGCCATGGAATCCCTGGAACTGCACTGTCAGAACCCAGAAGCCAAGGTCATCAGTCTGCTTCAGACTTTCCCAGAAGCACTACAAGAAACCTAAGGGAAAAAAGAAAATGTGGGTCCCAGAGGGACGAGATGGCAGAGTCGAAGGACCTTGAAATCACCTCCTCTCGTGAATACTCCAAAATCACAACTTACTACTGACAACCATCCATTAAAAAAGACTGGAACTAGGCTTCCCTGGTGGTCCAGTGGTTAAGAATCTGCCCTGCAATGCAGGGGACACTGGATTGATTCCTGGTCAAGAAAGATATCACATGCCACGAGGCAGCTAAGCCCATGTGCCACAACTACTGAGTCCACACCCTAGAGCCCGTGAGTTGAAACGACTGAGCCCACACATGCCGTAACTGCTGAAGTCTGCATGCCTAGAGCCTGTGTTCCAAAACAAGAGAAACCTCTGCAATGAGAAACCTGAGCACTGCCACCATGAGAGGATAGCCCCTGCACATAGTAACAAAAGACCCATCACAGCCAAAATAAAATAAGATTTATTTTAATTTATTGGGGCTTACCAAATGATATTTCCTATGTTCAGAGATGCAAGGAGGAAACCGCAAGATGGTGGGAGGGTGGCAGTCACAACATAATCAAGCCCCATACCATCCGAATGGGCAGCCCACAAAATGGAGAACATTATATTACAGAAATCCTCCTCTGAGTCCCACATCATGCTTCCCAGCAGGGCAAGAGCCCCAGAGTATTTGGCTTTGAAGGCCAGTGGGGCTTGATTGCAGAAGCTTCCCAGGACTGGGGGGAACAGAGACTCTGCTTTTGGAGGGTACAGTAGGGTCTCACATGCACTGGAACCCTGGGCAAAAGCAGTGACTTCATATGAGCCTGGGATAAACCCACCTGCTGGTCTTGGAGAATCTCTTGGAGAGGGTGGTACTTATCCACCTTGGACCCTCAGGCTGTCATCCAAGTTGACATCAGATCATGGCCAAAAGCATCAAGAAATATCCCTTTGGTATGCTGATATAGTTGAAAAGGCCTTGTGCAAGAGATATCCCAATAAACCACAAATGTGACAAGTACACATAGACACTCTGGGATCCTGCAGAATCACAGGTTGTTGGTCATAGTTCACATGGTTAGTGGGAAACTCACCCAACACAGGTTTGTAACACTACATTAGTGTGATAAAGTTGGAAAAAGTAGTTATTGGTAAGGCTGAGAGTCACGATTAGACTCAGGTGTGAATAGTTCATAAGATAGGCATTATACCATACATCAGTTCTTTCCACCATGCATGAAAATCACCTGGGGCTTTTTTTTTTTTTTAAACAACGTGGATTCTAACAACTGACATGAGGTGAGGCCTGAGGCTTTGCATTTCTAACCAGCTTCCCTAATATGCTGAAACTACTGATCCTCAGATTATACTGTGCGTACCAATTCCATCCTTATCACAGGCTTAAAAAGGAAAAAATATAATTAACTTACTTAGACCTAAGTTATGCACATACCTGGCATTAGAACCTTCCAGACAAGTTGCATGATCTTACCCAAAAAAGTAATTATTCATAGAGGAAAAAAGACCCAGCACTGAGTCTCAGAACACGTGGGAGATGGAGCCTAGGGTGGATGGGTCTGGAAACATATATTGAAATCAAGAGAGGGAAAGAATGGGCAGTAATCATAGTAACAACAGTTGTTCAACTGAATAAATTTGAAAAGCAGAGAAGGTAGCCAGAGGTATGTGAAGTCAGGCCAGGGAATGCCAGACCCTGGACACTCAACTCAATAGCCCAGAAAAGGCAAATTTCAAAGTCTTAACAATACACAATAGAAATCAGTGCAGGCAAATCAAAAAGCGTGGACTGTAGGGTCACAAGCGTCCAAAGGCAACCAGGTAGATTCCCAGAGGTGGGAAGTGAACTTACCTGCTCATCTTCAGCTTCCAGCATGAACTGAGCAAGGTAAATCCCGGTGTCCTAGTCCCAGAGGATATAGCATGTCCAGTGAGGAATCCAGGAAGAGGGAAGTCTAGGAGCTGGAAAATTCAGCAAAGTCTCAGCTCTGTTACCTGTATCAAATCTGTTATAAAGTTTTCTCCTATTGAACCAGTGAAAGACCTGTATTCCTCCTCCCTACATGGAGCAAAATCAACTTGTGAGTTAAGTGACTCTAGCTGTGAAAATTGGCAAGCAGTATGAGGCAGGAGGCATGCTGGGATAGCCCTGAGTCTCAAAGTGAGGTCCCAGATCAGTGGCATCAGCGTCACCTGGGAACCTGTTAGGAAATGTAAATACTAAGCCCTGCTCCAAACCTATTAATCAGAAATTAAGCGGGTGGATCCCACAGCCTGTGTTCCCACAAGTCCCCCCACCCCAGGTGATTCCCATGCATGCTCACTGCAGTTGAGTCTAGAGACAAGGCCAGGTGTGGCAAAGGACAGTAAAACCTGTTTACAGAAAACCCAGTAGAAAATGCATAAAGTTGCAATTAATAAAACATGCTCAATGATCAACAAAATTGGGCAATGATATTTCCTGATAGTTTTATCAATGTGAAGGAATTATGCAGCCATGTGTAAGACAGCAATGTTTTGCTGCCCGTAATGAGAGACATCATGAGTGCCAAGAGAGGTCAAGTCACAATATGTTTTTGAAAATTCTCTCATAACATATTTTTAGTGTCTCATCAAGAAGTGTTATTTGGTGCCCAGGCTTGGGAAGAGATCTTCTCAGAGGGGAAAAACACATTTGAGAAAAACAAACATGGTCTAATGGGATCTGTTTGACAAAAAGCATTGAGTAAGAACTTTGTTTTAAATATGCACACAGGATACAAACCCAAGAAAACATGTAAGGACTTTAATTACAGGCACATTTTGTTTTACTGTGCTTTCCTTCATCATGCTTCACAGATCCTGCATTTTTTCACAAATGGAACTGTTTGAGGCAACCGTGCATCAAACAAGCCTGTTGGCACCATTTTCCATGAGCATTAGCTCATTTTGTGTCTCTGTGTCACATTTTGGGGATTCTTGCCATATTTAATATTTTTTCATTATGGTAATATTTGACATGGTATCAGTGGTCTTTAATATCACTATTGCAAAATAGACTGCAAGGAAATCAAACCAGTCAATGTTACAGGAAATCAGTCCTGAATATTCATTGGAAGTACTGAACCTGAAGCACCAATATTTTGGTCACCTGATGTGAAGAACTGACTCAATGGAAAAGACCCTGATGCTGGGAAAGACTGAAGGCAGGAGGAGAAGGGGACAGCAGAAGATGAGATGGTTGGATGGCATCACCAGCTCAATGGACGTGAGTTTGAGCAAGCTACAGGAGCTGGTGATGGACAGGGGAAGCCTGGCATGCTGCAGTCCATGGGGTCACAAACAGTAGGACACAACTGAGCAACTGAACTGAACTGATCGCAAAATGATTGCACCTTGCTAAAAGCTCAGATGTTGGTGAGAATTTTTCAGCAATAAAGTAATTTTTAATTAAAAATATATTTCATGCTTTTTGAAAGTGTATGTGTTCAAAAGGCAGAATAGTTATTTTGCTCAGAAATATTTGGCCAGAACTGAGAAATGGCAAAACTACATGTTTAATAGTGATTTTCTATTCTGTTAGCTTCTAGCCACACCGACCATATTAATTTATTTTTTAAAATTCAGTTTCTTAGTCATGCTGGTCATATTTTAAGGGTTCAATAATTACATGTGGCTAGCAGCTGCTGTACTAATCAGCACAGATATAGAATATTTCTATCACTGCATTGGACAATACAGCTGTATATTAATTATCCACACATATATTTCAATACAAAACATGTATTATTCTTATTTGCTTTATCCTGTATTCTGTTTCTGCTATATTTAATGAAAAAACATATCCTTTTTTTTATCCTTTTTGAAATGAATAGAAACTGAAGTTGTAAATGATATATTTTTATTTCCTGATAATTTCTCTTTTCTGTATTTTAAAATATTATCAGTTTGCAGTGAATTGTAAGTTGAAAAGAGGGGAAGGAAGGAAAAGGGAGAGAGATAAGAAAAAGGAAGGGAGGAAGAAAGAAAATCCAAACCTAGTCTTTTGCCACAGATTGTAAGAAAATAGAAGCCCTAGTCTAGAATATCCTGGGCTCAGAAAGAACATTCATAGAGATTCATTAATAAATCTAAATGAAATAGGATGAGCTCCTAAAGGATAGAAACTTGATGTTAGCACTCATATATAGTTGAAAATAATAGATGCTTGATGATGTTAAATTGCATTCCCAGTTTTTTGTTGTACACTTTCAGGTCCAATTGTGGTCATCAAATCGTCATTAATAAGCATCACTATAATTGCTTTTTATTAATCAATAAAATATTTTATATTATACACAGGAAAATTCAATCAAATTACGGTCAAATCATATTCTCCAAATCATAAAAGAGATATATAAAGTCCTATTTATATATTACAGTATTAATATACCAGCATCAAGCTGGCATTTTATAGGAGTTCACTATATATGTCTCCTTGGAGTGAGGATATTCACTGATGCTTCATGAAGTTTACAGCTCTATCTGGAGGACAACCAAAACTCTTGTTTGTGATCTGAGGGTTAGAAAGACACAGAGAAACGCAAAGCTTTCTCTTACTCGAGAAATGATGGGGAGTCAGTGCTTGCTGCATTAATTGTTACAGTTAACATTAATGCATTTCAGATAAAATAGAACAAATTATAGAAAAATTACAGTAAACAAATGTGTAGTAGGAATTGAAAATAGAGAAGTTTGATACTATACTGGATCTCAACAACTTCTAACTTCTTATGTTACAAGGAAGTCACAAATGTGAAAGTGTGTAGGCTGGAAAAAAAAAAAAACAGGAAATGGTGTTCTCTGCTGGGTATAGTTTTCTAAACAGTATGTGTGCATTTTGTTCAAATATGCCAATTTATGTCCCTGTTTGATTTATCTTAATATATTATGGGGAAACATGTTGATTATTCCACCAGCCTGGCAAGATAGCATTTTAAACAACTTTGGGGAAAGGAAGCAAAGCATAAAGAGTAAATATTTAGACTACTTGAAAGCGAAAGTGAAGTGAAAGTGTTAGTTGCTCAATTGTGTCTGACTCTTTGTGACCCCATGGACTGTGTAGCCCAAGGGCTCCTCTATCCATGGAATTCTCCAGCAAGAATACTGGAGTGGGTTGCCATTCCCTTCTCCAGGGGATCTTCCCCAGCCAGGGATCAAGCCTAGGTCTCCGGCATTGCAGGCAAATTCTTTACTGTCTGACCCACAAGGGAAGCCCATTTGGGAGCAATTAAGATGGCAAAATTAGAATGTTTATTTTACTTTTTGAACATGATAAATACATATTGATGGCCTACTATGGAAAATTACTTATTTGGCAAAATACATAAAAAGGGTTCCCATGTTTCTAGAAATTAATTACTAGGATGAAATGATACATATATGACCATAGAAATAAAATGCATCTGGTGAATCACTTAAGAATGATAAATAAACTAAGTGCTTTGTCAAAAAGCACAGTTGGACAGTTGGTATTTGGCAGACTATGATCAGAGTGAAATAGACGAACTAGAGTTTATCCATAATTTCAGCTTTATGAACAGAATTTTGATACATGGACAAACAGTCTATAGAGATCTACATCCTTTTAAAGATATTTGGCAGTTTAGAGTATTGCAATCACCAGCTTATCCTTATTTTTCACACACAAACCTATACCACATATCTTTGATTTCATTCCCAAGAAGTAGATACACTGTATTGCACTGATCTGATTCTAATACTTGAAAAAATACATATTATATATACATAAATGTGTGTGTATCAGAAGCACTGATACATACTTGATACATAAATAAATATAATGACAATCAAGACCTCTTTCCTATTCACCTCTATTTAAAATGCCTGCCTATCTATCTATCTCCTTCATGAATTGCAGCATTTTTGTGGCAAAGGGGTTTGTGTAACTCAATGAAGCTATTAAATATGGGTCATGCCATGCAGGGCCACCCAAAACTGATGGGTCATAGTAAAGAGTTCTGACAAAACGTTAGAGAACCCAATAAACAATATGAAAAGGCACAAAAGGACGACACTGGAAGATGAGTCCCAGGTCATAAGGTGTCCAATATGCTAATGGAGAAGAGAGGATGGCAATTATGACTAGCTCCAGAAAGAATAAAGTGGTTAGACAAAAGAGGAAATGATGATGTGGATGTGTCTGAGGGTGAAAGTAATGTCTGATGCTGTAAAGAACAGTACTACCTAGGAACCTGGAATGTTATGTCCATGAATCAAGGTAAATTGAACATGGTCAGGCAGGAGAAGGCAGGAGTGAACATTGACATTTTGGGAATCAGTGAACTAAAATGCAGAGGGATGGGCAAACTTATTTCATATGACCATTCATATCTACTACTGTGGGCAAGAATCCTGTAGAAGAAATAGATCAGCCCTCAGAGTTAACAAAAGAGGCTGAAATGCAGTACTTGGCTGCCGCTGCTACTGCTACTAAGTTGCTTCAGTCGTGTCCGACTCTGTGTGACCACATAGATGGCAGCCCACCAGGCTCCCCCGTCCCTAGAATTCTCCAGGCAAGAACACTGGAGTGGGTTGCCATTTCCTTCTCCAATGCATGAAAGTGAAAAGTGAAAGGGAAGTCACTCAGTCGTGTCTGACTCTTCACGACCCCGTGGACTGCAGCCTGCCAGGCTCCTCCATCCATGGGATTTTCCAGGCAAGAGTACTGGATGCAACCTCAAAAACAACAGAATGATCTCTGTTCATTTCCAAAGCAAATGATTCAACTTATCAGCAATCCAAGTTAAACTGCATCCACTGATGCTGAAGAAGCTGAATTTGAATGGTTCTATGAAGACCTACAACATTGTCTGGAACTAATACCAAAAAGATGATGTCCTTTTCATCATAGGGGATTGGAAGGCAAAAGTAGGAAGTCAAGAGATACCTTGAATAACAGACAAGTTTGGCCTTGGAGGGGCTTCCCTGGTGGCTCAGACAGTGAAGAATCTGCCTGCAATGTAGGAGATCCAGGTTTGATCCCTGGGTTAGGAAGATCCCCTGGAGAAGGAAATAGCAGCCCACTCCAGGAGTCTTGACTGGAGAATCCAATGGACAGAGGATCTTGGCAGGCTACAGTTCATGAGGTTGCAAAGAGTTTTGTCAAGAGAACACTCTGGTCACAACAAAAACCCTTTTTCCAACAACCCAAGAGATCTATACTTGAATGTCATAGGATGGTCTATACCTTAACCAGATTGACTGTGTTCTTTGGAGCCAATGATGCAGAAGCTCTGTACACTCAGCAAAAACAAGAACTGGACCCGAGTGTGGCTTAGATCATACACTCCTTTTTGCAAAATTCAGGCTTAAATTGAAGTAAGTAGGGAAAACCACAATGCCATTTAGATATGACATAAATCAAATCCCTTATAATTATATAGTGGAGCTGACAAATAGATTCAAGGGATTAGATCTGGTAGATCGAGTTCCTAAAGAACTATGGATTGAGGTTTGTAACCTTCCAACCAGTCAATTCTAAAGGAGATCAGTCCTGGTGATCTTTGGAAGGAATGATGCTGAAGCTGAAACTCCAGTACTTTGGCCACCTCATGCGAAGAGTTGACTCATTGGGAAAGACTCTGATGATGGGAGGGATTGGGGGCAGGAGGAGGAGGGGATGACAGAGGATGAGATGGCTGGATGGCATCATCGACTCAATGGATGTGAGTTTGAGTGAACTCCGGGGGTTGGTGATGGACAGGGAGGCCTGGTGTGCTGCAATTCATGGGGTCGCAAAGAGTCGGACACGACTGAGTGACTGAACTGGACTGATACGAGAAAGATCTTAATGACCTGGATAACCACAATGGTGAGGTCACTGACCTAGAGTAGGACATTCTAGGCTGTGAGATCAAGTGGGCCTTAGGAAGCATTACTATGAACAAAGCTAGCAGAGGTAATAGAATTCCAACTGACCTATTTTAAATCCTAGAATATGATGCTGTGAAAGTGCTGCACTCAATATGCCAGCAGATCTGGAAAATTCAGCAGTGGCACAGGACTGAAAAATGTCAGTCTTCATTCTAATCTCAAGGAAGGGCAATGCCAAAGATTGTTCAGACTATTGCACAATTGCAGCCATTCCACATGATAGCAAGGTTGTTCTTAAAATCTGTCCAGCTAGGCTTCAGCAATATGTGAACCAAGAACTTTCAAATGTACAAGCTGGGCTTAGAAAATGTAAAGGGACCAGAGATCAAAGTGCCAACGTTTGTTGGATCATGGTGAAGGCAAGAGAATTCCAGAAAAACATCTACTTTTGCTTCATTGACTATGCTAAGGTCTTTGACTGTGTTCAGGTCATTGGCTCAGTCATGTCCAACTCTCTACAACCCCACGGACCATGGCACACCAAGCTTCCCTGTCCATTACCAACTCCTGGATCTTGCTCAAACTCAAGTCCATCGAATCAGTGATGACATCCAACCATCTCATCCTCTGTCGTCTCCTTCTTCTGTCTACAATATTTCCCAGCATCAGGGTCTTTTCCAATGAGTCCAGTTCTTCACATCAGGTGGTCAAAGTATTAGAGTTTCAGCTTCAGCATCAGTCCTTTCAATGCTCAGGACTTATTTCTTTATGATTGATTGGTTATATCTCCTTGCTGTCCAAGGTATTCTCAAGAGTCTTCTCCAACACTGTGTGGATCACAACAAACTCTGGAAAATTCTTAAAGAGATATGAGCACCAGACGACCTTAACTGTCCCTTGAGATACCTGTATGAAGGTCCAGAAGCAACAGTTAGAACCTGACAAGGAACAACTGATTGATTCAAAATTGGAAAAGGAATATGACAAGGCTGTATATTGTTACCCCATTTGTTTAACTTCTATGCAGAGTACTTTATGTGAAATGCCAGGATGGATGAATCACAAGCTAGAACCAAGATTTCCAGGAGAAATATCAATGACCTCATTTGTGTAGATACCACCCTAATGGCAGAAAGTGAAGAGGAACAAAAGAGCCTCTTGATGAAGGTGAAAGTGAAGAGTGACAGAGCCTGCTTCAAACTCAACATGCAAAAAACTAAGATCATGTCTCTGGTCCCATCATTTCATGGAAAATAGAAGGGGAAAAATTATATGCAGTGAAAGATGTTATTTTCTTGGGCTCCAAAATCACTATGGACAGTGACTGCAGCCATGAATTTAAAAGATGCTTGTTCCTGGGAAGGAAAGCTATGGCTAACCTAGACAGTCTATTAAGAAGCAGAGACATCACTTTGCCAAGAAAAGCTTGTATAGTCAAAACTGTGTTTTTTTCCAGTATTCATGTATGGTTGTAAAAACTGAACCATAAAGAAGACTGAGCACTGAAGAATTTATGCTTTCTTATTTTGGTGGTGGAAAATTTTCTTGAAAGTCCTTTGGACTCCAGGGAGATTAAATCAGCCAATCCCAAAAGAAGTCAACCCTGACCATTCATTGGAAGGACTGATGCTGAAACTGAAGTTCCAATATTTTGACTACTTGATGCAAAGAACCAACTCTAGAAAATACTCTGATGCTGGGAAAGATTGAAGGCAGGAGAAGGGGATGACAGAAGATGAGACAGCTGGATGGTTGGCTCAATAGACATGAATTTGAACAAACTCTGGGAGACAGTGGAGGACAGAGGAGCCTGTTGTGTTACAGATCATAGGGTCTCAAAGAGTTGGACATGATTTAGTCACTGAACAACAGAGAACTTATATATCATCTTTATAAGCTGTTTAGTATATTGTTTCAGTCATTATTTGCTACAGTAACAGGTAACCTATTATCTCAAAGACTTACAGCAAGATATATCTCTTTCTTGCTCTTGTTCCTTGAAAGCTGCTGGTTAACTGAATGTCCAGTGAGTTGATATGTCTTGCCTGAGGTTAACTCATCTTCTTCTCCTTCCAGAACACAGAAAAAAGGAGTTGATCTTATTTAGAGCATCATATTCTCTTATGAAAGTGAATAAAAGAACTGTAGCCAAACTGTGAGAGCACAATTTCAGTTGCCTGCTTAGACATGGAATATATCACATTTGCTTATATTAATATTGCATTGGCCAAAGCTAGTCTTTGATAAGGCCACACAGTCGATGTGAGGAACTGGTTTCCTTAAGGGAATTGTGTTAAACATAGGAAGAGAGTAATCATGAATAAATAATAACATATCCCATATATATTATATGTCATATCATATATTATTATATATTATATATGGGATATGTTATTATTTATTATATATTATATATGGGACATATTATTATTTATTCATGATTACTCTTGACTTGTGGATCACAACAAACTGTGGAACATTCTCAAAAAGATGGGAATACCAGACCACCTGACCTGCCTCTTGAGAAACCTATACGCAGGTCAGGAGGCAACAGTGAGAACTGGACATGGAACAACAGACTGTTTCCAAATAGGAAAAGGAGTACGTCAAGGCTGTACATTGTCATCCTGATCATTTAACTTATATGCAGAGTGCATCATGAGAAACGCTGGGCTGGAAGAAGCACAAGCTGGAATCAAGATTGCCAGGAGAAATATCAATAACCTCAGATATGCAGATGACACCACCCTTATGGCAGAAAGTGAAGAGGAGCTAAAAAGCCTCTTGAGGAAAGTGAAAGAGGAGAGTCCAAAAGTTGGCTTAAAGCTCAACATTCAGAAAATGAAGATCATGGCATCTGGTCCCATCACTTCATGGGAAATAGATGGGGAAACAGTGGAAACAATGTCAGACTTTATTTTTGGGGGCTCCAAAATCACTGCAGATGGTGATTGCAGCCATGAAAATAAAAGACACTCTCCTTGGAAGAAAAGTTATGACCTACCTAGATAGCATATTCAAAAGCAGAGACATTACTTTGCCAACAAAGGTCCATCTAGTCAAGGCTATGGTTTTTCCAGTGGTCATGTATGGATGTGAGAGCTGAACTGTGAAGAAGGCTGAGCGCCAAAGAATTGATGCTTTTGAACTGTGGTGTTAGAGAAGACTCTTGAGAGTCCCTTGGACTGCAAGGAGATCCAACCAGTCCATTCTGAAGGAGATCAGCCCTGGGGTTTCTTTGGAAAGACTGATGCTAAAGCTGAAACTCCAGTACTTGGTCACCTCATGCAAAGAGTTGACTCATTGTAAAAGACCTTGATGCTGGGAGGGATTGGGGGCAGGAGGAGAAGAGGACGACCGCAGATAAGATGGCTGGATGGCATCACGGACTGGATGGACGTGAGTCTGAGTGAATTCAGAGTCGCGTCCATCGAGTCCGTGATGCCATCCAGCCATCTCATCCTTGGTCGCCCCCTTCATATATTTAATTTATATTTTAAGTTCAGGCATCTTACAGTTTGTGTATTATGTATGTGTGTGCACATATTTAACTAGATATCCACATATGATAATTATGTTGCCTTAAAATGTATTATGGCAAATAGTGTAGCAGGAGGCATCCTTAAACACATATGTACTTTCCCATATTACTGACATTACTAGAAGAATTCCTAAAAGGAAAACTACTGGATTTAAAGAAGTACACATTTAAAAATACATTTTGAAATACAGCATGTATTCCAAGTAGTAAATATAATAGAAATGTTGAAAAATGGAAGGTATAATAAAGTAAACATCTATTTAACCAATACCTGAATAAACAAATATACTGTTCATATCTGGAAATTTTGCCTACTTTGTGACCCTCCCAAAATACAATCTTCTCCATCCTGACTTTTAAATAGTTCTTATTTTTCATGATAGATTTAAATTAATAATGTCTATATCTCTAAATAATGTGTTGTTAAAATTGCCTGTTTAAAAATTTTATGTAAAATGGATGACAGCATTTTTGTGACTTATTCTTTCTTTGCAACAACATAATTAGAGATTTATTCACATTGAAACATGCACATGGCAGTCCCTTCTTTTCTACTATTGCACAGTAGTTAACTACATTAATATAACATGTGGTATGGGACTTCCCTCGTAGCTCAGTTGGTAAAGAATCTGCCTGCAACACAGGAGACCTTGGTTCAATTCCTGGGACAGGAAGATGCCCTCGAGAAGGAAATGGCAACCCAGTCCAGTATTCTTGCCTGGAGAATCCCATGGACAGAGGAGCCTGGCAAGCTACAGTCTGTGGGGTCACAAGAGTTGGACACGACTAAGTGAGTAAACCACCAGCAAAATGTTGTACATCTATCTCACTCTTGTTGATCGTTTACAGTATTTCCATTATGTGACTATTAGCAACAATATGTGAACAACTATCTCTGTACATTTCTTCTGATATACATATATGTTAAGACATACCCTATGCATATGTTTTGTTAATATCCAGTAGTTTTCCAAATAGTAATGCCACTGTATATGTTCAACAGCACTGTAGGACAATTTACTTAGATCTGCATCCTTGATCACTGAGGTCATTATCAGACTGAAAGATATTAATCCAAGAAGGAGAATATTATTGTGGTTTCTATTTTGCATTTCCCCAAAACATTAGATTGTGTCTTGTATCATATACATGCCTTTTATGACCCTATTTTGTGAAATGTCCTTTCATGTATTTTGCCCATTTTTATATTTTAATTATTCTAATGTGTTATTAATTATTCGGCAGTATTAGAGAAGACGTCCCCTTGGACTGCAAGGAGATCAAACCAGTCAATCCTAAAAGAAATCAGTCCTGAATATTCATTGGAAGAACTGATGCCGAAGCAGAAACTCCAATACTTTGGCCATGTGTTTTGAAGAACTGACTCATTGGAAAAGACCCTGATGCTGGGAATGATTGAAGGCAGGAGGAGAAGGGAACAACAGAGGATGAGATGGTTGGATGGCATCATTGACTCAATGGACATGAGTTTGAGCAAGTTCTAAGAGTTGGTGAAGGACAGGGAAGCCTGGCAGGCTGCAGTCCATGGGGTTGCAAAGAGTCAAAAATTTGTATTTCTGTCTTTTTTTCTGCTACACAATCATTCCTCAGTTATAGGTATTTAAATATAGTATTTCAATTTTTTCACCATATATGTCTTAAGAAACAGAACTCAAATAGATGATCTCAATTTGTTTCCATATCATGGCTATTATAAATAATGCTGCAATGAACATAGAGATGTATTTTTAATTTTCTTTGGACAAATATCCAGAGATGGAATTGGTGGATTATATGGTAATTCTACTTTTAATCTTTTTGAGGAAACTTCATAATATTTTTTATAGTGGCTGATCCATTGTTCATTAACCCAAACAGTGCAAAAACTTTTCCTTTTCTTTACACTCTCACAGACACTTGCTACTTCTTATCCTTTTGATGGTAGTCATTCAAACAGGTATGAGATAATAGCTCATAGTGGTTTAAATTGGCATTTAAAAATTTATTGAAGTATACCTGCTGTACAATATTAAATAAATTATAGGTATATAATACATTGATTCACAATTTTAAAGTTTATAGTTCATTTATAGTTCTTAGACAATATTAGTTGTATACCCCATGTTCAATATATCTTTGTAATTTATTTTATACTTAATAACTTGTACCCCTTAATCTTCTATCTCTTATATTCTCTCTCCCCTCTCCTCTCCCTACTGCTAACCACTAGTTTGGACTTTATATCTTTCGGTCTGCTTCTTTTATGTTATACTCACTTTTTTTTTTGGTGGGGGGTTGTTGTGGTTTTTTTTTTTTAGATTCTGCATATAATGATATGATACAACAGTTGTTTCTCTGTCTGACTTATTTCACTTGGCAAAATGCCCTCCAAGTCCATTCATGTTGCTGCAAATGGAAAAACTTCATTATTTTTACGGATGAATAGTAGTCAGAACTTTCTAATTCCTTCTTGGTGAAATCTCTATTCTAAAAGTAGAAAATAAAAACCATTAAGTAAATCATATAACTAAGTGGCTAGTGATTAAGATAGTGATATATATTGTGAACCTGATAGAAAACCAAATGTACGTAATTTCCAAATATCTTTTTAAAAGTAAGTTTCATAGGCATTCTGCTTGGAAATTTTCTGGAAGTTTTCTCTTCAAGAATTACTTAATTATTTATATCTCCATAAGAAAGACTTACAATAGGTAAAATAAAAAAGGAAACAAATAGTAATAAACAAAGATCTTGGGAAATACTAAACATCCATCAACTCCATTTTCCTCATTAATAAAAAAAATAACACTCATCTAACATAAAAATAAAATGAAAAAAAATAAATAAAATGAGATTATATAATTAAAGGACCTGGAATACAGTCAAGTTATTAATGTTATTCTCTTTAGTATGTAGTCATGCAAACTTGGCAATGACACTTTCTTAATCAAAACTTAGGACATATTCTGACAACTTTTAATTGTGAGTATTGATATGAAAATTCTAGGAGAAAAGATGAGCTGTTAATTATATTTAGTAATTAATGTAACAGACCTATTCCAAGTTAATCATACACAAATAAGTATTTTCTAATTTATCTGTAGCTGCCAATTAATAGAGGTGGATTAGAGTTTGCCACTCCCACTAACTTCATTATCAGTTCAAAAGGAAAGAAACTTCAGATCTTATTCTATTTCATTACAGACATTCATAACTAGATAGGTATAAACCATCTGATATTTGTTTCTGTAATGTAGATTGAGGCATTCTAAGAACATCTTTGAAATAGTCACCTGATGTATATTATAAAAAAAGTGTATGTAAGATTGGGCTGGAGAACAAGGGGGGACAAAAATTGCCTGAGTCAGTAACTGAGCTCAAAAACTTTTAGGGACTAAGTGCAGAGTACTCTCCTTTAGCATAAGGGTCAGGGTTCAGTTGGCTTTTATTCCCTGACCATGTAGGTGGCACCAGTGGTAAAGAATCTGCCTAGCAATGCAAGAGAGTCAAGAGATATGGGTACAGTCCTTGGGTCAGGAAGTTCCCCAGGAGTAGGAAATGGCAACTCACTCTAGTATTCTTGCCCAGAAAATCCTATGGGCACAGGAGCCTGATGG
Organism: Ovis aries; assembly: GCF_016772045.2. Lineage (NCBI taxonomy): Eukaryota > Metazoa > Chordata > Mammalia > Artiodactyla > Bovidae > Ovis > Ovis aries. The sequence continues at coordinate 62,784,328 of NC_056062.1, read as the reverse complement.
GCTATGTTCCATAGAATTGCTGAGTTGGACACAACTCAGCAACTGAGTAGACATACACATGTAGAAGTGTAGAGTTCCTAGGAACTATTAAAAAATAAAAAACATAGTTTGAAAAATACTAGTGTTACCAATGGGATTCAGTTTCTCACATCCGTTATGCTAATTTGCAAACCGTCTATTGCTGAGTCAAGAAACAGATTGTGGAAATTCTTGCAATACTATCTCTGTAATGCAGTCTGTCTGTTTAAATGTTAGCTGACAATCCAAGGAGAATAAATTCCAAGCTAGAGCAAGTGAAAGAACTTAGAGTACAAACAAAGACACACATTTATTTCACATTGTCCATTCTGAAATGTAAATTAGTGACATCATATAAATTTGTCCTTAATTATTTTTGTTTAAAAAATCAAGTCATATAATCAGGACTGCCTTAGGACATACATTAGCTGTGTGTCTATTGGCTATCCAATGATTATATAGAATTTGCAAATGGCAAATCGACTTGGTTACCTACATTAAATACTACTATAAACCTGGAGTATTGTAAACATTTCAACCAGTTGCTTGCTCTGATTTTCCCTCATGTCAGTGGTTCTCAAAAACACACACATTAAAAAATGGTTAGTGCCAAGTTAAAGATGCTATTTTGTGGAAATGCTGTGATAAGGTATTGTTTATAGGAGTTGACTGACCAATTATGTCTTTTTAAAATAATCTATGTAAAAATAATCATAGTTAAATTTTTGAAGACTTACTTATGTCAGACACAATCATATGAGTTTTTGTCTTACTTTACTCTTCAAAATAAATCCATTGATTAGGTTCTTTTATCATTGTATTGTATAGATAAAATACAAGGCAGAGAGATATCAAGCAATTTGTCTAAGATCAAAACATTAAAAGATTATGATAAAATGGATGCACACTTAGGCACATGGCTCCCACGGACATAGTCTCAACTGGACGAGGTACTGAATCTGTCATGGTGTATGGTCAAGGTTCATTTCAGGGCGTGTGATCTGTGCAGTTGCACAGGGTCCTACCAGTACTAGGTTCAATGCTTACATTGCTAAATTCATGCTTAGTTCATAAACTTCATCCCTACCACAATGGCTATATGTTCTTGAGTCCATTGTGTAAGAACAAGGGAGAGTGTCAAAGGAAGTTGGCTGATACCAACAAAAGAGTGAACTTGTCCGTCTGCTTCATGCAATGCCCCCAAAACTAAATCTTTGCCAGTTATTAATGCTACAGAACAAACTGTCTCAAAACTTGTGGCAAGAAAAACATGATGTTCACTAATTCTTTAACTTGTCTCATATCCCTGAAGTCTGAGACTCAGTTGGTTAGATTTGATCCAAGGGGGCTACTTTACAAACAATGAAAGCTCAGTCATGTCTGACTCTTTGCGAGTCCATGGACTATAACCTACCAGGCTTCTCTGTCCATGGAATTCTTCAGGTAAGAAGATTGGAGTGGGTTGCCATTCCCTTCTTCAGGTGATCTTCCCAACCCAGGGATCAAAACCAGGTCTCTTTCATTGCAGGCAGATTTTTTTTTTTTTTTAACCATCTGAGCCACCAGGAAAGCCCAAGCAGAGACTGATATAGTTCAGAGGTCTCTTTACTCATATATCTGGTTTTTGAAGCTGGAGGTCATCTGGAACTTCAGCTGAGGTTGTTGAGCATCTTCATGTGATCTCTCCCTATATCCTGGGATTCCTCACAGCATATTGAATTCAGAATATTCAGATCTCTAACATCAGAGACTTCATAAAAACATCTTACATAAGCAACCAGATAAGCTGCTAGCCTTCTCTTAACCTAGACTCAGAAGTTATCTAGCATCATTTCTCCTATGCTTCATTGGTTAGAGCAGTGGCAAATTGAAAGGGAGACTACAGAGTCTCTACCTGTCATAGAAGCATGAAGAAAATTACACCTCAATGAGCATTCTAAACAATGTCTTATAAACTCAGAAAAGCAGGGATGTCAACCCACAATATATTCGGAAAACCTCATTTGGCTTTGCTAAGAATCTATTTTCTATAAATGGATCTGTATAAAGCTTGTGATATAAAATACTCTGACTTCACAGCTGACATTCAAAACTTTGCACAAAGCTCAGCATGTAATTGGTGCTGAGTAAATATTTGCTATTGTTGAATTAGCATCTTTATTTTCATTATTGCATTGAATATTTATAAGGGAATAATAACACAAGAAGAGTTATACCTGGAACACAGGTTACTAAGTTAACTAGAGGATCAGAAAATATAAGGGTGATTAGCGGAGATTTTTCCAGGAATAATAGATTTTAATAAAATCAAGGAAATAGTAATAGAGGAAATTGGCCCTTGAAAATGTTATAGTGGAAATTGTAGTCAGTGGATGAGAGAATTATGGATTTATTAGACAATTATTTGACTTCTTTACAAAAGGCAAAGTGAATTGAGTTTTATTGAATGCAATTTAAGTTAATTCTGTTTTTAAATGCAGGCAGATACAAACTGTTTATAAAATCTGAAAGTATTGTAGCATGAGAAATGTTTACCATGGGCATGAGAAAATTTGGATTTTCCATCTGTTGTTTTAAATATAATAAATCAAATTAAGACTTTCATGAAATAATTTAAAGCTCAGTTTTATCAGGAAATGTCATTCCTATGCATAATTTGTAAAGTATTTCAAATCTTGTTTATTCATGTCAGATTGGCAAATTTGGCAAACTTGTTAGCCATGTTTATGAAAGCAAAGGGAAGAATTGAGACAAGTTTTTCCATTACACATGTAATCTAATTGACCCCACAGTGATATCCATTCCAGGAGCTACTATTGAGACACAGTATTATAGTAATATTTCTAGACATTTTGTATAGTATATAAAATAACAAATAGTCTCTATATTACCCAATTATCTATTTTTTTTACTTTTCATAGATTCTTTTTTTCTTCTAAGGAATGAATGGCAGTTCAATGTTCTTTTTCCAAAAATATGTGTAAAACTAAAATATAAAATATAAGATATTCTTGGGAACTTCCCTGTAGTCCACTGGTTAAGACTTTTCCCTCCAATGTAGGGGGTGCAGGTTCAGTCCCTGGTCAGGGAGCTAAGACCCCACAGACATTGTGGTTAAAAAAGAAAAACATTTAAAAAAAAATGCATTCTTCAAGTATAATTATTTTTATCAAAAGGTAGATGCAGAAACTCATTAGTATATTATAATCAAATTAGAGAACTTGGAAAACATTCACTCCCTTTTTAGAGATTACTTATGAATTGTTTTTCACTTATGAATACAGATTTAGATATAGTAGATACTGCTAGATGGAAGGCATTCCAGATTTGCAATTTTGGGGGGTAAGCAAAACAAACAAACAACAACAAAGCAACACCCTGAATGTAATGAGAGATGAATGATGCAGTTTGGTAGAACACATAGGAAGGGCATTATAACCAGACAGAGGATTCCAAATAAAAGCTTCCCAGAGGAAGACAACTTTGAGCTGAGATATGAAGAATGTACAAAAGGACTTTCTTACAAAAATGACCTTAGGGTTTTGAGTGAGACTATTTCCTGATGATTCATAAATGACTGTAGAACATTTTCCTATGGAAATACTACAGATAATGCATGTAGTCACTGAAGTAAGAACTAACAAGCATGTAATGCAAAACTTAACATTTATGCTTCTTCTATTTAAATTGGAAGTTTTACACAAAGAGTTCATTTATCCTAAAATATTTGTTCTCTTGGTTCTATATGTCAAAATGCTCATAGAATAGTGGATCAAAAGGACAACATAAGTTGTTGACACAATGTTTTTCTGATTTTAGACACTGCTTTTATGTCACAGTGACAGTCTCTGCTTTCCTTCTAGTTTTACGCCCTCTAGCATTAGTTGACATTGTGTTCTATAGAGAAATGAAATTACTATACTTTTTCTCAGTCAGTGTTTACTCTTGCCATCTTGACCTTGATACAACATAGTATGTGTAAGGTTCTTCAGTAAATAGGGACCCTACGCTTCTGAATGTATATTGTATTTCTATAGGCATGGAAATAGAAATCTATTTTCCTATCTTTCCTTTCATCTGAGTCCAAAGTTCTTCTGATAAATCTTCCTTTCCCACTGTCAGCTCCAAATGATGCCAAGCAACACTTTTCATAATTGTAATTAAAAACTATGTGCATGCACCTGTAAGCCTGTTCCTCTTCCAACTGAATAATTCTTAGGTTCAGCTTGAACATTCTGCTCAGCATATAAGGAAAATTCTAAAATAGTGAAAATATATGATAATAGATGTACAAATGTAGAAAGTGATAGAAAAACTAAACAAAAATCTCCCTAGTGTTTTAAATTTTGAAACTGTCAGAAGCACTCTTATTAAACATCAAAAAGATGAGATGACAAAGTAGACTGCTTAAAAATCAGAAATTACACTGAGATTTTTATAGCATATGTGAAAAGCAAGCATAATTCTAGGACAGAACTCTAAGAGTTCACTATAAGTTCAGGTGCAAGTAAAGTAATTAACAGTAAGTACAGTTTCTGAATTATTACTAGCTGTTACATGTTGCTAGTTGTTATATGTTAAACATTCTGATGTTTCATGAATTCCTACAGTTATCTAAGGCATTAGCTATATTATTCAATTAATCTACATTTAAAAGCTTACAATGAAGTTGAATAAAAATCCCAGAAGTAAAAATAAATTTACAGAAAACAGAGACCTTATTATTTTGTATTAAATGACACAAAAAGCATAACAATTATAATGGTGAACAAAGCATAATAAAAATTTTAATTTTGCTGGAGATTGAATTGATTAATCCAAGATTATTTATTTAAACAACAGTAATTAATTCAGCTTGCTTTAGTGCAAAGTCTATATTATTTTACAGCACAGCATCTAGGTCACCAAAGTAATTTATTACACAGTTTTTATCTCTTTCACTTTGTCCAATATTTACTACAGGTTGCTCAGAATGAAAGTGGGTCAGTCATGTCCAACTCTTTGTGACCCCATGAACTATACAGTCCATGCAATTCTCCAGGCCAGAATACTGGAACGTGTACCTTCCCCAGGGTATCTTCCCAGCCCAGGGATCGAACACAGGCCTCCCACATTGCAGGTGGATTCTTTACCAGCTGAGCCACAAGAGAAGCCCAAGAATACTGGAGTTGGTAGCATAATCCATTCTCCAGTAGATCTTCCCAAGCCCGAAATCAAACCAGGGTCATCTGCCTTGCAGGTGGATTCTTTACCTACTGGGCTATGACGGAAGCCCACAGGTGGCTCAGAGTTAATGTCTATGATGCAAATTCTTCATGCTCATGGAAATAAAGAAATGGGGCTTACTTTTCAGGATACCTGGGCTTGAAATGAGAGTGTCTTCTTTCATTGTTACACCTACTTAACTACCAGGAAATACTGTTCTTTCTGTCCTCCAAATTCTGAGCTTTGCTGAGTTTGAGGTTTCAATATTAAGAGGAGAAATGTTTCCCAAAAGGCTCCCAAGCATGTTACTGTATATTAGAAGTTGAAATCACATCTCATTATTTTATGCTTATTGGGCCAGTGAAAGAGAGCAAATTAAAAAAAAAAAGGAGAGGTGCTACAATGTTGGTAGGTATTAAGATCCTGAAATTAATGAGAAAATAGAGTGGATGCTGTAAAATAGAGCTAGAAGTAAGTAAGGAATCAATAGGACTGAAATATTAATATCACATTAGTAAGTGTGTAAGATCTACAAATACTTAGATCCCTCAGGAAAGATTGTCAATCCATATGTATAAATACATACATACATAAATGGCAACTGAGATGAACTAAAGTATAAAGGGGATAAGGAAGGTGGTGGAGAACACAAATAGGTATAAAATCTCAAAATCAACTGCAAATCAACTGCAACTGTAGTATTTAGTCATTTTTCTATGCAGTGCTATACATATATTGTATATACTAAGTACTTTTGCAAAATTAGCCCATAGATTATAAACTATTAAGGAAGAATTAAGAGATAACTCTACAAAGAAGCAGCAGTATCCAGAGAGAGTAGATTTTCAGCTCAATAAGAAATTTCATGAAACTGATTCTCATTTGGATAGAATAAGGATGGGATGTTTTTAGTTACCAAAGAGATTTTTATATGATGTTAAGCAGAGGCACTGCTGTACTGTTGCTATTATTGTTTTTGTGGCTTGGATATTTGAGTGTGGAATAAAGATGTATATTGATGTTAAACAGTCAAAATGGTGGGCCATAGCATATAATTTTTATAGTTTTGGAGTGTCTAGAATCTTGAAACACCCTGTACAAGTGTGATAAATGTCTAGATCTTTTTATTTTCTCTCTTTGTTTGAAATCAGAAATGTACTTTCCCTGCCCTTCCTGTAGGCACTTGACATGAACTCCATCACTAAATTGTTTATGAAAGAAAGTGAAAGTGAAGTTTCTCAGTCCTGTCTGACTCTTTGCGACCCCATGGACTGTAGCCTACCAGGCTTCTCAGTCCATAGGATTTTCCAGGCAAGAGTACTGGAGTGGGTTGCCATTGCCTTCTCCAGGGGATCTTCCCAACCCAGGGATCGAACCCAGGTCTCCCGCATTGTAGGCAGACGCTTTACCTTCTGAGCCACCAGGGAACTTCAAAAGAGATGTGAGTCAAAGAAGTAGACTTCTTTGAGTCTGGCAAAGGTAATGTCATATCTAGCTTCACATTCTAAAAATATCAGAAATTCTAGAAAAAGTATCTACTAGAAAGACTTAACAGTATTAACTGTGATCATCTGTGCCCCATGATCCAGTGATGATAGCACGAGTGTCTTTGCTGAAGAAGTTATATGCTCTAGACTGGACAGTTCTAGCTGTATAATTTTCAACTTGGTCATTGGGCTTCTAGAAGATTCTAAGAGTTATCAAATATTCTTTCCTCTTCTTTTTTAAATAAAACTAGTCGTAGAAAGTCACTCGTTTTCAATTTTGAACTTGCTGCAAATGCCCGTTAAGTGACAAAGTGACTAAGCACAATGATGTATTTCATTTCTTGCATGAGAAAGGGATAAAAGCTATGAACAAAACAACACACATAAAAGATTTCATTATCTCTTAGTCCTCCATAGTAGTGAACACAAAACATACATTAATATCTCAAAAAGGTATAACCTGGCCTATGAATGTAAGTTTTCATGTAATCAGGCAGGAGGTCTCATTTAAACCTAATCCCAAATTCTTCCATTTAATTTTTGAGTAAAATGTGTAAATGTCAACATTTTCAGAAAAAAGAACCTGGAAGCACATGAAAGAAAAATAGTGCATAAAAGCAGTCTTTTCAAGACATGAAGTGATTTTATATTTGAATGGCTGTTGTTGCAAGACAAAAGCAGCTAAGAAAATAACTTAGGGGCAAAAAATTCCCTTCTTGTTAAAAAAAAAAAAAGAAAAAAAGACCTTGGCAATAATTAGATCTAAGGCAGAACAAAGTTTGAACCTGAAAAAAAAAAAAAAAAAAAGAGAGATAAACAAGATGCTAACAAGGGAATAAGGAAAAAGATGGAGTGGACTTCAGTGGTTTGGGGTTGGGACCCAGTGTGTCAGTTTCTGGGGTTTCCTATCTGGGGAATTGCTATGGCAACATAATCTCTAACAGTAGAGGGGTATTTAGAGAAGGATATCACTGTTTTCCCAGTCTCAAAGGGGCACAGTATGGACATTCTTCCAATTGTTGAGTAATTAGCAGAAAGAAAGTGTTCTCAGATATGAAGATGTAGATACCCAGCAAATTTTACCATACAGAAGTTTCCAATAGGGTTCAGAAACTGATTCGCAAATCATTTATTATTTAGAGATAATTGGGGAGAATTAACAAATAGGACTGCGGGCTACATTTGTCTTACATTTTGGGTTTGAATCAGATTGTAGGGTCATGCTAGGATGTAAGATTTCTGAGAAGATTTCTTGCCCAGGTTCCTAAAGGACCAGAGTCAATGAGATCACCCTAAAAATAATCCAACTATTCCACGGCATTCGTTTCCTTCGGGAACACTAGGGTTTCAATATACAGATCTAGGTTGCTACATATAACAGCCTTGTTTTTGTTTTTGAAATCTCACCACACCAGCTCCATCAGTGAAAGGAGACATACCAGAGGATGAGATGTTTGATTTTTAAGAATAAGTCACCTCTCACATCTAGCAAAAAAAACAAAAAGAATAATTTGTAAAAGAAAAAATGTACGTTGTATGATTTTATGTGCTATTTCAGGGAGACTTTAATTTTCTTTAAAAGCATTTATATATTTGACTCCTTAAAATATCTCCAAAGCTGCAAAACTTTACATTAGCATAGAGAAACATTTAAAGCAATTTTGTTTCAAATTTATATTCATATATGCAAGAATGTCTTAAAGTAAGTCTTTCTGTAGGATTTTGAGATATTCTAGCAGAGTGGAGAAAAATCAGTTTCTGAGTTAGTGAAGTTTCTTATTACTCAGACAGTAGAAAATCATTTTGGTATAATGAATTAATAAGGAGCCCATGCCTCCCAAAATTACTCACTTTAAGTGAAATCTAGAATCATCTGCTTTCCAGATAGAATTGGTAATCTAGGTATTGGCAACAGGTAATTTCAAAATAATTTTATGACTTTGTATAAAATGTACATTTGATGGAGTCTACAATGGAAAATAGATCATTTTAAAGGTCTCTTTCAGTTATGTACATATTTATTAAGAATTCATTTAATAAACTGTTGATGTGTGTGAGGTTCTATCTTAGCTACTAAAGAAGATATAACATGTTAATAGTTCAATATTTCCATTCTCCTAGAATACAAACTAAAACATATACACAGATAATAATGCATGCTTTAATGTATAATAGAAGAGTTAAACCTCTACTGTGATAAAAATAATAAAATTTCTCCTCTGGAATATGTGAGTTCTGTTAAGTAGGAAGGGGAACAGAATTCAGATGGACAATAATTAAAAAGCTCACTTAAAAGGAATTTTGCCTGCTTTCTAAAATCAATTCTATCTAACAAACCCGATTTTCTTATGAGGAGGGGTTGGAACCCACTATTAGGCCTGCACAGATGTAGAACACATAATCTGGCCTAAGGCTGTCAGTCATTCCATTCTTAGGTCTACATTGTTTGATTCAGCCATAGCTTGTGACCTAATGAATATCAGGTATGTCCTTAGGAAATTTACTCTTTGCCTGTGGATTCAAATTTCAGATTAAAAAAAAAAAAAAGAAGAATTAATTGTGAAAAAGAATTGTAAGAAATACAGGCAGAGAAAGTTGTTTGGGGGAATGTAGTTTATATCCTGCATTGAGCCATATATAAAACAACTTACCTCTCTGTTCAGCTATATGAACCAATAAAGTCTCTTTAGTGCTATAGCTAATTTTAGTTGAGATTTTATTAATTGCAAAGAAAAGCAGAGGAAGAGGGTTCCTAATCGCTGCAATCTATACATTTTTTTTCAATTAAAACATATTTTATTTAACCTTATATATCCAAAATAATGGGCTTCTCAGGCGGTGTGATGGTAAAGAATCTACCTCCCAATGCAGGAGTCGTGAGTTTGATCCCTGGGTTGGGAAGGTCAACTGGAGAAGGAAATGCAACCCACTCCAATATTCTTACATGGAAAATTCCATGGACAGAGGAACCTGGCAGGCTACAGTCCATGGGGTTGCAAAGAGTTGGATATGACTGAGTGCCTGAGCACATATACACATCCAAAATAACATCATTTCAACATGTATATCAACACACAAAATTAGCAATGGTATATTTAACATTTTTTTCTTGGCAATCTGTTGTGTATATTACACTTCAGTGCAACTAATCTTGGAAGCTAAATTTCATTGGAAATACTTGATCTATATTTAGATAGACGTATAGCTGAGAAAGTAGATCTATACACTCAAGTTGTTCCAAACATACTTAAAAATCTTCTAATAATTAAATCAATTTAAAAACTGTCAGGTTTAAAATTTTGTTTTTGTTTTGTTTTTTTTAATTTTTATTTTTACTTTATTTTACTTTGCAATACTGTATTGGTTTTGCCATACATTGACATGAATCCACCACGGGTGTACATGCGTTCCCAAACATGAACCCCCCTCCCACCTCCCTCCCGTAACATCTCTCTGGGTCATCCCCGTGCACCAGCCCCAAGCATGCTGTATCCTGCGTCGGACATAGACTGGACATAGACTGGCGATTCAATTAAAATGTAAAACCATTTTTATTCCCTAAAGTAAAGAACAAGAACTCTTGGATTCAGATGATACTTCCTGACGTGATTTGGGGCACTTTACTTATTCCTTTCAACTACAACTTCTTTGTTTTAAATTTAAATCAAATAATGCCTTACCTATAGAGTCATTTTAAGTTTGAAATGATATAGTATATATCCAATGACTAATATATACTGCTGCTGCTGCTAAGTCGCTTCAGTCGTGTCTGACTCTGTGCGACCCCATAGACGGCAGCCCACCAGGCTCCCCCATCCCTGGGATTCTCCAGGCAAGAACACTGGAGTGGGTTGCCATTTCCTTCTCCAACGCATGAAAGTGAAAAGTGAAAGTGAAGTCGCTCAGTCATGTCTGACTCTTCACGACCCCATGGACTGCAGCCTACCAGGCTCCTCTGTCCATGGGATTTTCTAGGCAAGAGTACTGGAGTGGGGTGCCATAGCCTGCTCTGCTAATATATACTAAGAATACTTAAAAAGCTATCAGTACTACTTTAGAGTTATAGATCACAAGATTGAAATATAATCAGATTTAAGCTATGTAATGGCCCACATTATAGAAAAATTGGGCCAAATGACTTACATGATATGATTTTCCCATGCAGACTTTTACAGTTTGTAGTACAGGTTGAATTTGAATCCAGATCTTTTAAGTAGAAATTCAGTGGCATCTTATTACTCAGACGCTAAAATACTATTTTTTCTTTATTTACTTATTTATTATCCACAGTTTTCTATTTTCAGTTACCTATGTGAATACTTTTTCACAAAGTCATTTCACCTTGGAAATTATTTTTTAAATAAAGACCACCTGGAATTTCTCAAGGTGATATCTATTAACATTCAGATATGCTTCTTTAGCATTAAAAAAGTCTCTTCATTTTCTTCTCCTAAAATTATCTGAACATTATGAGAGGAGGGGAAAAGCATAAGGAAGAGAAATGCAAAGATATTAAAAAATATTTTTCATGGAATATCACTTATATGAAATTAATATTAGCATAAATAATTCAAATAAAAGTAACATATGGACATTATTTTTGGAATCAAGAAGTTAATTCTGCAGTGTGTCGTTTGTCAACATTCACAAAGCGCACAGGGAAAAAGATGAGCATTCTCTCTTAATTAAGACAGAGGAGGAGAGTGACAATGTTATGGCCTGCAGCCCTTTGTTTATGCACGCTTCCTTTGGTGATTTATGTTTTTCACAGCAAAAGTTGAGAGTCACAGCTAATACATGAACATATTACAGGTGTCAAAGTGAAATACATTCTTGCTGAAGAATAAAATAGAAAGCCATTAATAAGGAAGGGTAAAGAGTGTTCAGAGCAGGCTGTTCACTTCTCACTCATAAAATCATCTCAAACAGAATGTGATGACTTGTAAACTTTCAAAATATCTGCAAGCAGTTGTGCAGTTGTAATTTAGCAGTTTCAGAACCTATAATTATTCATTAAATTTAAACATTAAGAAATTATAAATATTTAAATATATGTATTTATGCATTATCATACACATATATCTCAGAAAAAGTTTAAATTTATGTTTTAAACAAGTAATTAAAAATTTATACAAAATTGTTATATAAGGTTTGGTTTCAACTAAAGGGGCAGGAAATCAGACAAGAGGCTACTCTTCAAAACTTAGGAGATAACAGATAAAGAAAACAAATGGTGATATAGAGAAAAGGGACAGATTCAAAATGTAACTATGAAACTCACTGATTCAATATTATGCTGCCAGAAAGATCAAAGGAAAGAATTAACAATAAGGTTTACATGAAATATGTTGTGGGTAATAATTCCATCAATTGGAAAAACCAGTGAAGAAGTTCAGTAAGGAAATAGAGATACAGATGATAGGAGTCATTAGCATTTGTGTAATATTTAAAGTCAAAAGTGCAAATGAGATCAACTAAGTGGAACGTATCTTCTTAAAAGAAAAGAGGATGGATTCCATGGGAAGTTAGAAGCCAATATTCTACATTTTCATTTTAACATGTCTAGCTCCTATGATGATGCCTCCCACAAATTTGGGATCCATATATCTACAAATGTTCATAGAACAAATGACTACCAAATTTATAAAATAGGCAGAAATACATGAATTAATTTAATACTGAAAAAATGGTATGGGAGATTTTGGGGGGAATGGTACAGTTTCTTGGTAATCAGTGGAACTTGAGAATTACAATAGAGTGAAAAACTTCAGAAAACTCACCAGGAAAGTATGATAAAATAAGGAATAAAGATAAGTTATTTGGTGGAAAACGTTTGCAAAAGACACATCTGATAAAGGAGTAGTTTCCAAATATGCAAAGAACTCTTAAAGCTCAATAAAGAGAAAACAACCTCATTAACAAGTGAGCATAAGATCTAAACAAAGACCTTGTTAGAGATACAGAAACGGCAAGTAAACATATAGAAAGATATCAAACTCTTGTGTCATTAGGGAATTGCAAATTGAAACAATGAGATACTATTACACACCTATTAAAAAGATAAAAATCCAGAACTCTGACAAAACCAAATATGTGCAGAGGTATGGAACACTTATCCATGGCTGGCAGGTATACAGAATGGCACAGACGTATTGAAATATGGTTGGACCGTTTCGTACAAAACATGCTTTTACCATAGTATCTAGAAATTGTGCTTCTTGAGATTTACCCAAAGGAATTGAAAACATATGACCACTCAAAAACCTAACACAAATATTTACAGCAACTTTACTTATAATAGTCAAAACTTGGAATGTGTTTTTTAGCAGGTGAGTGGATAAACTATGGCACATGTGATAAAGTGGAATTATATCCTGTTCATTAAATATTATTCAGCACTAAAAAGAAATGAGCTGTCAAGTTATGAAAAGAAAAGGAGGAAATTTAAATGTATATTACTAAGTGAAAGAAGCCGATCTGAAAATACTACAAACTGTATGATTACAACTATAACCCTTCTGGAAAAAGCAAACTATGGAGACAGACAAAAGGTTAGTAGTTGTAAAGGGTTATAGGACAGAGAGGATTGGATACACAGATCACAGAGTGTTTTGAGGACAGTGAAATCACTGTATATGGTGCTGTAGTGATAAATACATCTCATTCAGCTCAGTTCAGTTGCATCTGATTCTTTGCTACCCCATGAACAGCAGCACGCCAGGCCTCCTTGTCCATCACCAACTCCCGGAGTCCACCCAAACTCATGTCCATTGAGTCGGTAATGCCATTCAACCATCTCATCCTCTGTCATCCCCTTCTCCTCCTGCCCTCAATCTTTCCCAGCATCAGGAACTTTTCAAATGAGTCAGCTCTCTGCATCAGGTGGCCAAAGCATTGGAGTTTCAGCTTCAACATCAGTCCTACCAATGAACACCCAGGACTGATCTCCTTTAGGATGGACTGACTGGATCTTCTTGCAGTCCAAGGGACTCTCAAGAGTCTTCTCCAACACCACAGTTTAAAAGCAAAAATTCTTCTTATAGTCCAACTCTCACAATCATACATGACCGCTGGAAAAACCATAGCCTTGACTAGATGGACCTTTGTTGACAAAGTAATGTCTCTGCTTTTTAATATGCTGTCTAGTTTGGTCATAAATGTCCTTCCAAGGAGTAAGCATCTTTTAATTTCATGGCTCCAATCACCATCTCCAGTTATTTTGGAGACAGAAAAATAAAGTCAGCCACTGTTTCCCATCGATTTGCCGTGAAGTGATGGGACCGGATGCCATGATCTTCGTTTTCTGAATGTTGAGCTTTAAGCCAACTTTTTCACTCCTCTTTCACTTTCATCAAGAGGCTCTTTAGTTCTTCACTTTCTGTCCCAAGGGTGGTGTATCTGCATATCTGAGTTTATTGATATTTCTGCTGACAATCTTGATTCCAGCTTGTGCTTCCTCCAATCCAGCATTTCTCATGGTGTACTCTGCATATAAGTTAAATAAGCAGGGTGACAATATACAACCTTGAGGTACTCCTTTTCCTATTTGGAACCAGTCTGTTGTTCCATGTCCAGTTCTAACAGTTGTTTCCTGACCTGCATATAGGTTTCTCAAGAAGCAGGGCAGGTGGTCTGGTAATCTCATCTCTTTCAGAATTTTCCAGTTTCTTGTGATCCACACAGTCAAAGGCATTGGCATAGTCAATAAAGCAGAAATAGATGTTTTTCTGGAACTCTCTTGCTTTTTTGATGATCCATCAGATGTTGGCACTTTGATCTCTGGTCCCTCTGCCTTTTCTAAAACCAGCTTGAACATCAGGAAGTTACTGGTTCACATACTGCTGAAGCCTGGCTTGGAGAAATTTAAGCATTACTTTACCAGCATGTGAGATGAGTGAAATTGTGCAGTAGTTTGAGCATTCTTTGGCATTGCCTTTCTTTGGGATTGGAAGGAAAACTGACCTTTTCCTGTCCTGTGGCCACTGCTGAGTTTTCCAAATTTGCTGGCATATTGAGTGCAACACTTCACAGCATCATCTTTCAGGATTTGAAACAGCTCCACTGGAATTCCATCACCTCCAGTAGCTTTGTTCATAGTAATGTTTCCTAAGGCCCACTGGACTTCACATGCAAGAATGTCTGGCTTTAGGTGAGTGATCACACCATCATGATTATCTGGGTCATGAAGATTTTTTTGTACAGTTCTTCTGTATATTCTTGCCACCTCTTCCTAATAGCTTCTGCTTCTGTTAGGTCCATACTATTTCTGTCCTTTATCAAGCCTATCTTTGCGTGAAATGTTCCCTTGGCATTTCTAATTTTCTTGAAGAGATCTCTAGTCTTTCCCATTCTGTTCTTTTCCTCTATTTCTTTGCATTGATTGCTGAAGAAGGCTTTCTTATCTCTTCTTGCTGTTCTTTGGAACTCTGCATTCAGATGATTATATCTTTGCTTTTCACTTCCCTTCTTTTCACAGCTATTTGTAAGGCCTCCTTAGACAACCATCTTGCTCTTTTGCATTTCTTTTCCTTGGGGAAGGTCTTGATTCCTGTCTCCTATACAATGTCATGAACCTCTGTCCATAGTTCATCAGAAACTCTATCAGATCTAGTCCATTAAATTTATTTCTCACTTCCACTGTATAGTCATAAGAGATTTTATTTAGGTCATACCTGAATGGTCTAGTGGTTTTCTCCACTTTCTTCCATTTAAGTCTGAATTTGGCAATAAGGAGTTCATGATCTGAACCACAGTCAGCTCACAGTCTTGTTTTTGCTGACTGTATAGAGCTTCTCCGTCTTTGGCCTCAAAGAATATAATCAGTCTGATTTCAGTGTTGACCTGATGTCCATGTGTAGAGTCACCTCTTGTTTTGTTGGAAGAGGGTATTTGCTATGACCAGTGTGTTCTCTTGGCAAAACTCCATTACCTTTTGATCTGCTTCATTCTGTACTCCAAGGACAAATTTGCCTGTTACTCCAGATATTTCTTGACTTCCTACTTTTGCATTCCAGTCCCCTATAATGAAAAGGACATCTTTTTTGGGTGTTAGTTCTAAAAGGTCTTGTAGGTCTTCATAGAACTGTTCAGCTTCAGCTTCTTCAGTGTTACTGGTTGGGACATAGACTTGGATTACTGTGATATTAAATGGTTTGCCTTGGAAATGAACAGAGGTCATTCTATCATTTTTGAGATTGCATCCAAGTACTGCATTTCAGACTCTTGATGACTATGATGGCTACTCCATTTCTTCTAAGGGATTCCTGCCCACAGTAGTAGATATAGTAGTCATGTGAGTCAAATTCACCCATTCCAGTCCATCTTAGTTCACTGATTCTTTGAATGTTGATGTTTACTCTTGCCATCTCCTGTTTGACCATTTCCAGTTTGCCTTGATTCATGGACCTAACATTCCAGGTTCCTATGCAATATTGCTCTTTACAACATTGAACCTTGCTTCTACCACCAGTCATATCAACAATTGGGTGTTGCTCTTGCTTTGGCTCCATCCCTTCATTCTTTCTGGAGTTATTTCTCCACTGATCTCCAGTAGCATATTGGGTACCTACCGACCTGGGGAGTTCATTTTTCAGTGTCCTATCTTTGTGCCTTTTCATACTGTGATGGACAGGTCATGGTGGAGAGGTCTGACAGAATGTGTCCCAACTGGAGAAGGGAATGGCAAAGCTCTTCAGTATTCTTGCCTTGAGAACCCCATGAACAGTATGAACAAATAGACAAGATGATGCCATTGGGAGAAACTGGATGAAGGAAATATAAAATCCTTTTGTATTAATTTTTGCAGTTGTGTATGAACCTACCCCAGAGCTTCCTTGGTGACTCAGATAGTAAAGAACTTTCTTGCAATGTAGGCAGACCTGGATTGAGCCCTGGGCCAGGAAGATTCCCTGGAGAATGGAATGCCTATCCTGTCCAGTATTCTTGCCCGAAGAATTCCATAGTTTGGCAGGCTACAGCCCATGGGATCACAAAGAGTCAGACATGACTGAGCGACTAACACTTCCACTGCACTTTCATGAACCTATAGGTATCTCAAAATAAAAATTATATATTTCAATTTCCATAGCTTAATACATTTATATATGTCATAAAAGAATCATAGGCTGGTTTTAGTGTTTAAAATATTTCAATTGTTACCTTTATTTTCCACATTGCACACATTCCTCATTTCTTCTACTTTTCAAGAAGCTCTGAGTTCAGGAAATGTTTTCTCCATAAACCAGTGATTAACTTTAAATTCAAGAAATTTCTATTGTTTTTATTCCTCATCTCCTCCTGTGTCTCTTAACTTCCATCTGGCATAAGCCCAAAGGACAATTATTTTAGAAATTCTTCTTGTAGGGGTCTGCTAGTGGTGAATTAGCTTAGTCTTGATTTTATTCTTGAACAATACTTTTAATGGATATGAATTCTACAATGGGAGCTGCCTTTTTTAATATTTCTATAACATCATTTCATTAACTATCTTCCAATTTTCTGTTGAGAAGTTAACCCCCAGGCTCAGTTCACTTTTTGTTCCTTTAGGGTAATCTCTTTTGTCCCCACTGTGGTTACTATGTAGATTTGCTCTTGGTTGTTTGTTGTTGTTTTTTTTTTTTTTTCCTTTAATTGGATTCACTATATTGTATTTAGGAGTGTTCTTTTCATTTATGTTTATTTGGTTCTGCTAGAATGAATTAAGATGTTGCTGTTGTTTCAGCAATTTTGGAAAGTTCTGATTCTTTGTATTTAATATCTTTATTGTTTTTGCTAATGTTTTTCTTATTTTTTAGCTTCTTGAATTCAACCTTACAGACCTTGTTTATATCAACTTTTGTTAGGCTATAGCATATTTAAAACACCCAAAATCTCAGTTATTTATTTATTTATTTTTTCCTGTTAATATCAGCCTTTAGCTATGGCACTGCTCCATGTATCTTCGTCCTGGTATCCAGACTATGAAGTAGCTCCTATTACCAGAGAATACTTATATTGTTTCAGAGGGAAAAATTGTACAACCATGTCCTGCCTCTTAAAGATTCTGCCAGAAGTGAGAACTTTTCATGCTGACAGCCCTCTATTGTCCAAAGTCAGTTACTTAACCAAGTTTACATTGAGTGAAAATCTATTCAAAATGAAACCTGTAGATGAACTGTAGAAAGAATACAATCTAATATATACTTTCACAATATTCTCTATATTTTTTGGTGTTGTTCAGTCACTCAGTTGTGTCCAAATCTTTGCAGCTCCATGGTCTACAGCACACCAGGCTTCCCTGTCCTTCACCATCTCCTGGAGTTTGGTCAAACTCAGGTCCATTGAGATGATGATGTCATCCAACCATCTCATCCTCTGTTGTCCCCTTCTTCTCATGTCCTCAATCTTTCCCAGCATCAGGATCTTTTACTGTCTGCTACCTATTTTAATTCTTTAGTTTTTCCATACTTTTGTATGAATATTTTGGCAGCTAATTTACTAATTCTCTCTTTAGTGGTGTCTGGTTTGCTTTCAACACATATTTTGAAATAATATGATTACCATATTTCCTAGATCTAGAATTTCATTTATATGTAAATAATTTTCTCATCATCACTCATTCTTTTCCATTCTCAGCCAAAATTTTCAAGCTTGATTTTATCTCTTTGAACATGTTAAGCATCAATTTCACCATCTGTCTCTGATAATTCCACTGTCTATGGTTCTAGGCATCTGTTTCTGTTGTTTGTTGTTTCTGGATGTTTTCAACTCTTATTGTCTTATCTCCTTGTGGGGCTGATTATCTTCAATTATAAACTTTGATTTAAAAGATATTTATAGGAATAATTTTAAACCAAGAATAATGTTATTTTTCTCAAGATGTTTGCTTCTGCCAGATGCATGGGAAATGTACACTCTATCATCATTTAAATTCAATTATAGTAGTATAAAATTTGGGGAGGGAGGGCTCTGAAACAGCTTGAAGCTGATTAGCAGTTCACAGGGGAGTATGTTGACTTCTTGCCTGTTTTACTCAGAGGGCAAATCCTTGTAGCCTTCACTCCCAGTGTACCCTGGACTCCAATTTTTTTCTCTCTCCTACAAGTTTATAAACATTAGTGCTTATACTTCAGGGCCATTATTCAGAACTGGCAGAAACTAACTTCCAAGACCAAACTTTTACATGTGCATTTTGGTTTTATCTCAGACCTATGGAGTCTTATTTTTAGCTTTCAAATGTTTTCAAGAAATTTTTCATAAATATTTTTATGAATTTTTTAGTTGTCTCCAATGAGAGAACTGATCTGAATTACATATTCTGACATTCTAAATTGTCAGCTTTGATCTACTAAACTGATTCATGCAAAACATTTGCTTGAAATATTTTGATGGTGAAATAGTTTCTTTGTCTAAATGTGTTGCCTAAAATTATACAAAATATTATTTTAAAAATTAGCATCTTGTTCATGTAGATGAATGTTACTCTGCCAACTTAAGCCAGCTCAGCCTTTGGAAAATTCAGTCTCAGTGCTCACATCACAGGGTCAACTGTTGTCTTTAAGCTGCCTTTTCCTGCACCTGGAGTCCAGACATTCTTTCTAGGCAAAGCCAGCAGGATCATAGGGTTCATTTTGTTCTCATTTTTTTAGGGTTCATAGCCTGTGCTACCTTTTATCCAATGTCTGAAAACAGATCTTTCATGTACTTAGTTTGATATTCAAGTTATTTCTGGCTTAAAGTTAAATTCAATCCTATTTAGTCCATCATGGATTTTTTTTTTTTACTAAAAAGTTATTTTGTTATTATTGACTTGTAGGAGATTTTATCTATTTTGGATATAAATTATTTGTTAAAAATATACACAAAAAGATTTTTCAACCAATTTGCAGCTTGCCATCAATTTTCTTATGTTGAAGAGATTAAGAAATGAGTAGACTTTATAACATGAATAAGATTCAATGATTATTTATAGCTAAACTTTTAATTTTGCAATATATTCCATGATTCCCCCTCCTCCCTGGATTTCTAAAGCCAAAGAAGTGAATGGATATAGAAGAAGCAACAAATGAAAATAACTCATATGGTTATACTAATTACACCAGCTGCTGACACTTACTGCTAAATAAACACATAATATTTCATTTCTGGAAAAAATGCAGGGTGTTTAAGTAAAGCATTCACCCCAATATCAGCTCAAATTTTAACTTAAGTGTGTGTGTATGAGTGTGTGCTTGTACTAATACAGTACAGTACAGTATATATACATTAGTACTGATACAATTTTATATTACTAACTTTTGAATGGGCAAGATTACTTCCTGATTTTCATTTCTTCTTCACTTGTAAAATGGTAATATTATAATGTTGCTTACTTTTCAGATTTTTTAAACTCTAAATTGCAAATATGTAGTGTAGTGTATAGTAGATTATCAATATTAGATCTTAAGCTCAGTTTCCTAGGTAGCAAAGATAATCCTAACTTTTTTTTACATCATTCACTCAACTTTTAGCTGAATTGACTGAGACCACGCAAACAAACAAACAAACAAACAAACAAACAAACAAACCACAAATGGAAAAACTAAACAAATCCACCAAAAAAAAAAAAAAAAGGAAACAGAGCCTAACTTAAATCCCTCACTTGATAAACTCTATAGTTTACCAACTTGCTGACCCAGTTCTAGGCTTTTGCACATGCAAAGTCATTGAAAAGTGCTTGAAATTTGCCCCTCCAATTCACCTTTTGACTATACTTTTACTGACTTAATCAATATACTTTACATTCTAATGTGATTGGTCTCAATGCTTGAAATACAAAATTCTCTGAATTTTTCTATGGATCCTTCTACCTACACATGCCTCTCTGAGATCTTGCAACTTATTACTGCCAGAAAGTTGGATCCATATTCCATTTACACTGTAATGTACAAATGCTCCCTCTCACTGCATTTCAAAGGCTTTTTATTAGTGGAACTGTTGAGTATACACATATGCAAAACAAAAACTCAATAAATAAAACATTTTTCATTGTTGTTTGGTCACTAAGTCATGTTCAATTCTTTAATTTTTCTGTACTCCATGGAGTACAGCCTGCCAGGCTCCTCTGTCCAGTGGATTTCCCCAGGCAAGAATACTGAGTGGGTCGCCATGCCGTTCTCCAGGGGATCTTACCAACTCAAGGATCAAAACTACATCTCCTGCATTGGTAGGCAGACTCTTTACCACTGAGCCACCAATACATTCTGCCGAACTACCCGCCAAAAAGCTGCATCTATTTTCACTTCCATGTGCTATGTATAAGCCTATAATGAACATATCATTAAAGTATACTCAAGTAATTTATGAAATGTTTATTTTTATATTTAAGTAATAATACAAGCTCTTTTGTGAATTTTGAATAATACAAATTTATAAAAATAAAACATGAACCATATAATTGCATCATTTTGAATGCTAAGGCTGCCAATATTTTGGTATATTTCTTTCCAATCTTGTATTAAGTGTGAGTGTATAGCAATGGCACCCCACTCCAGTACTCTTGCCTGGAAAATCTCATGGATGGAGGAGCCTGGTGGGCTACAGTCCATGGGGTCGCTAAGAGTCAGACACGACTGAGCGACTTCACTTTCACTTTTCACTTTCATGCATTGGAGAAGGAAATGGCAACCCACTCCAGTATTCTTGCCTGGAGAATCCCAGGGATGGGGGAGCCTGGTGGGCTGCCATCTATGGGGTCGCACAGAGTTGGACACGACTGAAGCAACTTAGTAGTAGTAGTAGTAGGCATGTAAAATATAACTAAATATAAATTATTTATATTTCCTATTTTGCTTTTAAAATTAATAGTATACCTTATATGCATATTTCTATTGTACTTTAAAGATTAAAGAATACTTATATCAACATAAATTTACTGAGAAGATTTTATAGATTTACTGAGAATTTTGCACTTTATTCCAAATACACTATTAATTCACTAAACTGCCACTTAATAAATTCAACTTTTTTGGTTTTTAAAGTAAATCATTATAAACACCACTGATGTCATCCTTTATATGTATATTTATGTTCAATTAAAAATGCCTAGTAGCCAAACAAAAGCAAAAAATAAGATGTCTATTTATGAGTTCCCCACAAAGTGATCTATAGATTAACTTTAGACCTTTTAAAAATTCACAAATAAAAATGTTTCACATCTTTGCGATATGCTTTAATAAAAATCAAGATGTCTAAACTATAACAGAAAAGAGATGCTAATAGGGAAGGCAAACATCTCCAAATATAATAGTTTCCACCTTTGAAACTTTGAAACAAATTCAAAGTAAATATTTTTATGATTAATAAAATTTGATTTTAAATTAAAAATGATGTTCTTGGTAAAAGCATAAAGCTAGATTTCAGGAGTTCTGGGTTCTTTCCTTAGATCTGCTACTTGTTTTTTCCAAGTTTGGAGGAGATTTTGGTTTCAAAATATTTCAGGGTTGCATCTCAGTTTCTACTACTTTCAAAAATCTAAGCACCATGGAAAAATACAGGGTACATTGTCTACAATTTTTAAAAAGAGAACTTGTTTTAATTCAAGGCCAAAGAAATGGAGAAAAATAGCAATGTTTTACTCAAGAAAAATTATTTTATCTGACATTAATCCAGAAGTAGTCACTATGTTTCCTTGTGTTTTAGTTTTGATAATCTGAGTTTATCCTACTTCAGATGTTATGAGGGTCTTGGTACTAATCTTTCATCACTTGGCACTCAGCAAATCAAAGACATTTTACTGGAAACACCTGGAAAGCTTGTTGCAGCATGTGGCCTGAGCAAGTTAAAGCTCCACAAGGTCATCCATGATGACCTGGACTTGATGAACCAGTATGCTAGCTTTCTATCATGGCTGAGAAAACTCAGAAATATTATTTACATTGTTTCTTAGAGGTCTGCAAAAGTGGCTTTATTTCTGTTTCTCACTCCTTCAGCTTCCTTTCCAGTGTTTCTGGATTACTTCTTCCCCAAACCAAATTACTTTCATTTGAATTCCTGTTCAAAAGTTGGTTTCTGAGGGAACCCAACCCAAGCTATTCCTGATGTGTTTTCAAAAATATTTAAACAACCTGTTGATCATGCAGACTTTGCACAGCCACATTTGACCTGATAACATGATGAAAATTAAAATTTTAATCAACTTTCTTATAATTCAAGAGTATCTCAACATCTCAAAATTTTATTAGGTTTATACTTATATCAATAAATAATTTTTAAAACATTAGAAAATCATATGTGTGTGTGCATACTCAGTTGTGTCCACCTCTTTGTGACCCTATGGACTGTAGTGCACCAGGCTCCACTGGCCATGGAGTTTTCCAGGCAAGAGTATTGGAGCAGGTTGTCATTTTCTACTCCAGGGGATCTTCCTGACCCAGGGATCAAACTTGTAACTCCTAAGTCTCCTGCATTGGCAGGCTAATTCTTTACCACTGAGCCATCTAGCAAGTCCTAGAAAGTCATATATATATATATATCTTCATTGTTGCCATACTGCCATTTGCATGAAAAGTTAAAGAGAGTAGTAATTTAAAATAATGGAATGCTTCTACTGTGTAATTTTCACCTCTGCCCAAAATACTGCTTGGAAATCAACAAAAGTTATTGTGTTTCCCCCCTGCCCCTCATTTAGTATTTAGTCATTTTAATGTGAATATTGAATAAAGCAGATAATCCAAACAATTTTGTTCTAAATCCCACTCTCATGATATTCAATTATTTGTTGAGCTGGTTCGAAGATATTAATCAAAGGCCATATTTAGAAGCTGTCTTAAAGTATTTTTCTGGCTTTCCATTTTAATTTGTTCAGTGATGCTGTGATAACAGAAACAAATCCCTCGATAACATATTTCCTTCTACTTGTTTTAGTTGTAACTTTAAACATTCCCAAGTTTTTTACTAGACTGCTAATAGGCAAACTTTGAAAAGATCTAACATTGAGTGTATCAATTTCATGGCATTTCATTCTGGCCCTTATTGAAAAAGTCGGTGGAAGAGGCTAAGAAACCCCAAGCGACTTAGTTTAGATACTGTCAGCTCAGTCAACTTGATGATGCCACAGATGGGTGTAAGTCTTTGCTGATTAAGTTAGAACAAAGCTTCATGAAAGGATAAATTTTGCTTTTATTACTTACCACCATCCCCCTATCAATCTAAATTAATTCATGTATAGTGGTGGCTCAGAGGTTAAGCATCTGCCTACAATGCAGGAGACCTAGGTTCGATCCCTGGGTTGGGAAGATCCCCTGGAGAAGGAAATGGCAACCCACTCCAACATTCTTGCCTGGAGAATCCCATGGACGGAGGAGCCTGGTGGGCTACAGTCCACGGTGTCACAAAGAGTCAGACACTACTGAGCGACTTCACTTTCACTTTACTTATGACCAGAAAATAATTTTGATTTTGTTTTCTGTAATCTATATAATTCTGTTTAAATATTGCATTCTCTTATTCTTTGGGCATATAACTAGTGAACTGTTATCTTCTTTCCAGATATATGTGACTACACGACGAAGTTCTCAATGGATATGTATGGCCATTTTCACATCTGGCCTATGAAATTCTCCAACAAGACCTTCTTCAAGATAGGTTCAGGACAGCTGCCCAACTGATCAGCCATCCAGAGAAGAAACATTTGTTTTCTATAAACGACTAAATTTTAGAATGTAGGGCTTCCCAGTTGGATCAAATGGTAAAGAATCCACCTGCCAATGCAGGAGACATGAGTTCCATCACTGGGCCAGGAAAATATCCTGGAGTAGGAAATGGCAACCTGCCCCAGTATTTTTGCTTGGGAAATCCCATGGATAGAGAAGCCTGATGGACTACAGTCCATGGGAACGTAGAGGGTAGGACACAACTGAGCACACATATCTTATTAAGCTTAGACTACTTTAATGAGTATATTAGATAAGTATAAAAGCAAATTTAATTACAGCCCCATTGAGATTAAAGCAAGGGCTACATAAATCAATATAACATATATACAAATATATGTATATGTATGAATACATATATATATATATAATATATATATTTTTGAAAGTTATTTTTAGGGCCAAAGTGTTTTTCAGACTGATTTGTTATTTGTGGCTTATGTCTGTTTCACTTCTATTTTTGCATTTTATCAGTCTTATAGGGATTTTAATTTCAAACTTTCTTCCTGCTGTGATATGAACTTCCTTAAAGTCAAATACATGCTGTGAACAAGTGAGTTTCTTTATTTGTAAAAATCATGTTAAGATCTTTCTTTCACTAGGTATCTACATTGCTCTTTAATAGATTACACAAAGCAAAAGGATGGCAATTTTAAATTAACCCACAGATAATTTTTGGATAAAAATCTCTAAATTACTTGTGAATCATGAGATGAAGAATAATGGTAAACTTAAAAATTAGAGAAAGTAACTTTCCTTGAGGAAAGTTGTTACTTTATCTAATTATCAGCTCCAAATTATTTTACTGTCTACTTTAAATCGTTTGCTACTGCTACTGCTATTTCACTTCAGTCGTGTCCGACTCTGTGTGACCCCATAGACGGCAGCCCACCAGGCTCCCCCATCCTTGGGATTCTCCAGGCAAGAACACTGGAGTGGGTTATCATTTCCTTCTCCAATGCATGAAAGTGATAAGTGAAAGTGAAGTCGCTCAGTCGTGTCTGACTCTTAACGACCCCAGGTTCCTTCCACTGAAGAACTGCTTTATAAATTTTATTTTGATTAATGTCTTTAAATGCAACATGACACTTCAACTGAAAGTTACAGTAAATGGTGAAACATTCAATTCCTGAGACTCATACTGTATCTTCTAGATAATATTCTAAAAATACTATGAATGAATAAATCTGTATACCCATATGCCAAGGCAATAGTAGATCTTTACTGCTCTTTCTTAAGAGTCTCTGTTGGTGCTTTGCATTCCACTTTGTTACACCTTCTGTAAGAACAGGGTAATTTAACAGACTAAATCTTATAAGCTTTGGCTCCTGCTCTTGGAATTAATTGTAAATTTCAGTAAGCATCATCTGGCTTGAAGTTCTCAAACATAATGTGTCATATGAATGTCATCCCCTGGTATCTTAGCTTCTATGAAAAATTGTCCACATATCAACTTGGGAAATTTAATAAACAAAATTTTATCTCCGTAGTCGTCATCATGAAAATCTTTAAGGGGAAAGGTACTGGCTGACATTTCAAATTATAAAAAAGAAAAAAAGATAATGTGTAATATAAAAAAAAAATTTAAAGAGTTTTTGAAAACATAAAACTCTAATAATTGGTTTATATAAAGTATCTGTAGTGCTTCCCTGGCGGCTCAGCCATAAAGAGTCTGCCTACCAATGCAGGAGATGCAAGTTCTATCCCTGGGTCAGGAAGATCCACTGAAGAAGGAAATTACAAGCCAGCCACTAAGGTATTCTTGCCTGGGAAATCTCATGAACAGAGGAGCCTAGCAGGCTACAGTCCATGGAGTTGCAAGGAGTCAGACATGACTTAGCAACTAAGCCACAACAATGATAAAGTATCCATATGTATACACACCATAAGTGTACTATTTAATGTTATAATTAGTAAAATGTACACATCAAAATGTTGAAATTGAGACTAAATCTCATTTTGCAATTCCTTCAATCACAGAAACTAAAAAAGAGCTGATGTCATTCATCAAAATTAGTCTTCTATATGCTTTTTAATTGAAAAACTAATATTCCTTTCATAAAAAACCAAAGAGCTTAACTCCTTATTATAACTGCATAATATTTTTTTTAAAAAGACCTTAAAAAATAAAATACATAATGTGTCTGGAGTGAAGACTATTGAGAAACTTTACATGGAAAACTGAGATTTAGAAATCATTTAATTGATATAACCTATTCAAAATGTTAACAAAACTGTCAACCTCCCTACCAAATAAGGAATTCATTTTTTTAACAAACAATTCCCCTTCAAACTTTAAAGTTTGTGTTATTTAATGAAATCTCACTTCGGTAGCAGGGAACCGAAAGCCACATGTTCTTCAAAACTGGTTGCATTTTATGTATGACTGTGTATACATATGTATGTGTGAATAACCAGATCCAAACTAATCCGAATAAGTTACACATATTAATGCACTCATAGCAAGTTACCAGTTATAGAAAACTGAATGATTGACTTTCAATTTTATACAAGTTCAAATAAATCTAAAGTAGGTACAATCATTACTACCAAGAGGAGTGCATGCTTTCATCCCCAGAACTGTAAAAAAAGATGAATACCATGCCCAGGAGTATGTTAATTTACTTAATGGCATATGCAGATATTTTAGCTGTTTATTAATTAGTTGACCTTAAGATAGATTCTCTTTGATTATCTGGGTGGGCCCAATGTAATCACATAAGCCCTTAAGAGCAAAAGAGAAAAATCAGAGGGTGAAGTGGATAGCAGAAAAGAAGTCAGAGAAACAAATTATGCCAGGTACTCTTTGTTGCAAGCCTGAAGATGGAGGAGGCCATGTGGAAAGCATTAAAAATATCTAGAAGTAAAAACTGTCCCCACTAACAGCAAAGAAACAGAGACCTCCATACTACATTGCATGAAAGTAAGTTCTGCCAACAATTAGATGAGCTTAGGGACAAAAACTTTCCTAGAGCCTTTAGCAAGAAACTCAAGCTCTAACCTTGATCTTGGTCTCATGATTAATTTTTCACAAATGTAAGGATGGAAATGGCTCTGTGGAAGTAATACTTTTCTTGGTAATGAGAAATGATAAAATGTCTCATAATTTGGTTATATTTAAATATTTAATTTATATCTTTTAAAATATTCTAGACAAAATTATTAAAACAGGGTTGTATTAATGAAGTCTAGCATATGCCTATTTAATTGGTAATGATAAACATTCTTTTCTGTTGAGATGATAAGTTACATTAAATTAGTAATGTGAAGTCTGTTCCCAAGGAATTAGCAGATCAGGAAAACAATCAGATCTTTTTTTTTTAAAGTATAGGTGGGACAATATAATCTCCCACAACCTCAGTAATATATGCATGAAAATGATAAAATATATGGCTAGGCATTTAACCTGTCCATAATTTAAAATAAGGAAAAAGAAAGTTACTCTAGTTACTACTGCTAAGGTAGATGGACTTTAGCTGCCAATATTTTTTTTAAATGCTTTCCAAAAAAAAGAAAGTAGGTTTGTTTGTTTTTCTAATTTTAATTTTAGATTTTCTGATCTAAATTAACTCTGCTGAGTTAGGCTCAATTCAAAGGTTTGTTTTGTTTTTACTCTGTAATTAGGTTACTTCCTAGAGTTTCATACACATGTTCTAATACCAGCTTGCAGGCCCCTTGTTGTGTTCAGTAGTCCAAGGTTGTAGCTATGTAAGACTGACAGGATCAGAAAGGAATTGCATAATTCTAGAAGAAATAAATGCAACAACCAAGCTCTTATAACATTAAAGACGTATCTCATTTAACCCACATCAGAGATAAAATGTACTTAACTACCACACGGGAGAAGGAAATGGCAAGCCACTCCAGTGTTCTTGCCTGGAGAATCCCAGGGAGAGAGGAGCCTGGTGAGCTGCAGTCTATGGGGTTGCACAGAGTTGGACACGACTGAAGCGACTTAGCAGCAGCAGCAACAGCAACTGCAACATTTTTTCAAGACATTCAAATGTAGAACTTGTTTTGTGATTATATTTATAACCAAATCATATAAACAATCAACAAAAGAGAACATTCAAGTATTCTAGAAGAAAGTAAACTCAGGCTTAAAGTACTCAATTGACCTCAGTACAATTTTCAAGGTTTATACAAAATGACACATAACCCATTCTGCTATGTTGGAGTAGAATTGATTCTTTAATCATTTTAGCCAATATCTACATTTCTTTAATACTATTAGGCCACAGGTTGGCTTCCTCAAGACTTACACTATAAAAATTTATTTTTCTTTGACCATTAGTGAAGCTTCTATTCATTACAGTGCTTATGTTAAAGGCAGCCAATGTGAAGTACACAGTTTTTCTGACAGAGGTTGCAAATGAACATAAACTTAAGATTTACTCATAAAAGGAGGTAAGGTGACAGAGAAGAACCACTTAATCACCTGTATACTTAATTGTATAGTTATTCTTTTGGCAGTATATCAAATTAGTTTGGTTGTAAGTCAAATTGGAAATCAAATATGTCAAGTTCTAACTATTTTTCACAGTACATTCTTTGAATCTGGATCCATTTTTTATCTAGCCTAGTTTATACTCATAGAAATACTTAATACTTAAAAAAATGTGGGATATGATGTGCTAAATTGCAAACGTCTTCTGATATTCTTGATAGTACTGGATATTGCCTTGAATGCCACTAAAAGGTCAAAACATCTATTGCACAATGTGCACTATTGTGAAATATTTAGGTAACTGGGTTTCAGCCTTTTTCAGCCTTAGCCACATGTTGGAAATACCTAAAAAAATTTTTAAATACAAGCCTTATGATCAGCTCATAAGCAACTGAATCAGAACTGGGGGGAAGAGGTGATACTTAGGATCAGTTATTTGTTTTAAAATTCCTCTGATAATTCTAATGAGCAGATATGAATAATGTATAGTGATGTTATCCCTGTTCTTTGATAATGTGTTGCCGTGATAGATACTAAGTAACATTACTATAGTCACTTATTTATGAGCAACTAAAATGATGTGGTTTTATGGATTAGGTAAAGAAACATAAAAGCAAACAGTAAGATACTCATCTGCAGACTCAGCCAGACAACATGAATTATCACTGAAAGATAGTCCATTTGGGTAAGGCAATATGAATTCATGGTCCCCTGCTGAAGGCATATATCCTTTTGGAAACATAACGTATTTAACATCAATATTCATTTATTCATTCATATATTCAATATACTTCACCTTATATTCATATTCGCATAGAGATCCTACTATGTCTCATCATGGTATGGGTTCATTTCAGTTCAGTCAGTTCAGTCACTGAGTCGTGTCCAACTCTTTGCGACCCCATGAATTGCAGTACTCCAGGCCTCCCTGTCCATCACCAACTCCCGGAGTTCACTCAGATTCATGTCCATCGAGTCAGTGATGCCATCCAGCCATCTCATCCTCTGTCTCCCCCTTCTCCTCCTGCCCCCAATCCCTCCCAGCATCAGAGTCTTTTCCAATGAATCAACTCTTTGCATGAGGTGGCCAAAGTACTGGAGCTTCAGCTTTAGCATCATTCCCTCCAAAGAAACCCCAGGGCTGATCTCCTTCAGAATGGACTGGTTGGATCTCCTCGCAATCCAAGGGACTCTCAAGAGTCTTCTCCAACACCACAGTTCAAAAGCATCAATTCTTCGGCGCTCAGCTTTCTTCACAGTCCAACTCTCACATCCATACATGACCACTGGGAAAACCATAGCCTTAACTAGATGGACCTTAGTTGGCAAAGTAATGTCTCTGCTTTTGAATCTGCTATCTAGGTTGGTCATAACTTTTCTTCCAAGGAGTAAGTGTTGTAAATAAAATGTGGATATTGCCTTTAACATGATCAGGTATATTAAAACTAATTATAAGTAAAACATTATACATTCTTAAAAGACAAAGATGTGAGTGATCAATTCTCTTTTAAAATATAATTTTCACTGGTAATTTGTCCTTGAATAGAATGTATTCAGTGGGTTATCCAGGAAAAAAAGAAGCGTGCCCACCAAAGCATGAAGACTCAAAAATGAATCTTATATTTGATGAAATCCATCTAAAAGAATTGATTGAGATACATTTGTATGAAGTAGGTTAAGTTATATATACACACATATATATGTATATTGTGCAGTATATCTATATATTTTTATTCAAGACTTTGAAGTTGTTTTTAGTCTGTAAACAATGCGATAGGCCCAGTATATGTTCACAAATTAGAAATTCATGGTATATATAGGCATAATTGTGGCTTTAAAAAAATCTACAAATAAAATGGAATAGAAATAATATAGGGGAGGAAGAGAATAGGATGTGACGGCTAATGTAATACATTTTTGCTTGTTTGTTTGTTTATACTTAGGAACCTATGTAAAAGGTAATAAAACTCTGAACATGGAGAGTGATTGATGAGGTGGAGTGAAATCTGTAATTCTTTGGAAGATATATTATATAGAAATTAAATATAGGAGATGAACATAAAGATGTAAGAAGGGTTAGAAATGCATCCCATTATTCTAAGTGGATGAGTGCAAAACAGGGCTAATATTGAGATTTTTAAAAAATGCAAAACAGATTTGAAGAAATACAATCAGTAGTTTGGAATATTCTGAATTAGAGAAAATTGTACATCATATGGTAAATGGTGACCAATTTAAAATGTTACAAAACAGAGATAGCAGCAATAACTTTAAGAGAAAAATTAAATGTGTGACCTTTTCTCAGTAATGGAGTGAGACATTGTTGACAGTAGAGTCAGATGAGAAGAAAGCTAGCCCAGTTATTACGTGGTGATTAAGACTGTATCTATGAGGATTATAGTCCTACAAGAAAAAGTAAACTAAACTAAATCTCAAGTAAATTTACTCAGACTGACATTCAAACTCAATATATTTTAAACTGAATTCCTTATCTTCTCTTCCAAACCTCTTTTACATGCTTAGTATTCCAATTTCAATTTACAGTACCTCCTTCCTTCTTATTTCTTAGACCTAAACCTTTGAATCACATTTGACTCATTTTCCTTCTTCAATCAATAATCAACCCATTCAGAAGTCTACTAGGCTTCACATCCAGTATATCTATAGTCAGACGACTTCTCAGCACCCTCAGAATTAGCACCTTGTGCTGAGGCACCATTCTCTTGTCTGAACTATTGGAATTGTCTTTGATTTCCCAGCTTCTCAATAAAACTGTCAAAGTGATCCCATTAAAATATGTCAGATTATCTCACTGATATTCTCGGAACCTTTCAGTGAAACAGTTCTATGGTAAATGCTAAAATCCTTACAGTGGTCCCCAGAGCCAACCAGAATGGTCTCTTCTTCTCTCACAGCACCTCTTTCTCTGTTTTAGTCACACTTTGTTCTTTGCTTTCCTTTTTCAATCAAGGCATGCTCATGCTGCAGGATATTTGCACTGGCTCCTTTGCTTGTCTGGAATGCTTTTCTCCAAACATCAATACTGTTAACTCTTTTCCTTACTCTTTGCTCACAGGTCACCTTTCCCACAGAGACTGCCTTCAGTTCAGTTCGGTCGCTCAGTCGTGTCTGACTCTTTGCGACCCTATGAATTGCAGCACGCCAGGCCTCCCTGTCCATCACCAACTCCCGGAGTACACTCAGACTCTTGTCCATCGAGTCAGTGATGCCATCCAGCCATCTCATCCTCTGTCCTCACCTTCTCCTCCTGCCCCCAATCCCTCCCAGCATCAGAGTCTTTTCCAATGAGTCAACTCTTCTCATGAGGTGGCCAAAGTACTGGAGTTTCAGCTTCAGCATCATTCCCTCCAAAGAAACCCCAGGGCTGATCTCCTTCAGAATGGACTGGTTGGATCTCCTTGTAGTCCAAGGGACTCTCAAGTACGCTTTAATATTACAAACTAACTATTCCCTGCTCTTTCCACTTTCAATCCTGCTTACTCTATTTTCTCTATAACATCACTAATCGTATGACACATTTATGTTGCTTATCATTATAGCCTGTCACTCTCACCAGAAAGTAAGTAGGTTCTCAATAAATATTTATTAATAAATGCACCCTACCGGCTTCTCTGGTAATTATAATTAGAGTAATAATTATAATGACCATGTTTATCCATAACATGGTCTATATTCTATATTATATAGTAATATGGTATAATATTATACAGTTGATATTTTCCTACTTGTTAATTTCACATTTATTCCACTTCAAAAAGTGCACTCATATAGTCATTGAATGGACCAGAATTGTCTTTTCCTAAGCTTTGAATTCTGAAGTTATTTTCTTGCAGACAAATTTTATCTTTCATGGAAGTATTTTTTGTGTTTTAGCAAATACTTCCCTGGTTCCTTCCACTTCTTGGTTCATGTTAAAATTTCACTTCCCTTCCCAATTGACCATGTGACTTGCCTTGGTCAGCGAAGTGTGAAAAAAGCATTGTATGTCACGTAGGAATGGAAACTTCCTAACCAGTGATTGATTTGCCACTCTGTCTCATTTTATTTGCCACAGCAAGAGATATGCCAGGCAGTGGCTGCTTTGACAGCTTGAGTCTAAAAGAGAAAACAACGTGAAACAGAATCATAGCCAATTTGCCACCAATATATAGCATGAGTGAGGAAAATATTAATGTTTTAGCCACTAAGATTTTATAATTAATTCTTATTTGAACATAAGTTATCATTGTGATTGATGTATGCTTTCTTCTCACCAGTGAGCTCATTCCCACTTAACTTCATCTTCATCATGAGCCTTCTGGCTATATATCTTTCTCCATTGAGTCTGGAACCTGCACTGATGCTTTCAACTGTGTTTTTTAAGTGATAATTTATTTATCCAAGGTTATTAACTTGGTGTGGATAGAATAGTTAAGGGAGGATACAAATAAATCTAAATGTTACTCTTTTAAGTGTAATAAAGCATAAGTATGAAACATATAAGAACTAGAAAAGAGTGATTTGCCTTTGTCAAGGAAATGAGAGAATATTTCCTGGAAAAATTAAAGATGGATTTGAGGAATGAACAAGAAGAATTAACAAAAGAAGAGGGAAGAAAGAGCATTAGGACAAGATAAACCGTGACTGTGGGTTACCTGCCAGTGTAACTGCAAACAAGAAAAATAGCTGAGTTTGGTACAAAATAAGATTAGGGGAAATCCAGTTTATATAGTTTTATAGTCCCTGGTAAGGAGTTTTGGTTTATTTCAGAAGAATGCAAAGCTCCTGAAGAATTATAAACTGGGAAGAAACACAAATTGATCTGAAATTTGAAACTGTTACTCCGGCTGCCTGAAGGAAGAAACTATAATTCAGCAAGCGTGAGTGCAAGTAGCCCTAAAAGGAGGTACTGGATTAACCCGGAAAAATGTGCATCAGCTGTGTGCTGGAGGCTTAAAGATGAGAACATAGATCTGATGGGTATAAGGGAGGTAGACTTAGCGAAAGACTATCTATGACGGTGAAGGAGACAAGTTACTTTGGGTTATTTCCCCAATTTCTAAATTGTGTAGGTGAATAAATTTTATGGCACTTCATTGAAGTAGGAAAAATGAAAGTATCACCCTAAGAAAGAAAGACAATCAAATCACAGGACTCTCAAACACATCTCACTTCAGTTCAGTTCAGTCGTGTCCGACTGTTTGCGACCCCATGAATCACAGCACGCAGGCCTCCCTGTCCATCACCAACTCCCGGAGTTCATTCAGACTCATGTCCATCGAGTCAGTGATGCCATCCAGCCATCTCATCCTCTGTCGTCCCCTTCTCCACCTGCCCCCAATCCCTCCCAGCATCAGAGTCTTTTCCAATGAGTCAACTCTTACACATGAGGTGGCCAAAGTACTGGAGTTTCAGCATCAGCATCATTCCCTCCAAAGAAATCCCAGGGCTGATCTCCTTCAGAATGGACTGGTTGGATCTCCTTGCAGTCCAAGGGACTCTCAACAGTCTTCTCCAACACCACAGTTCAAAAGCATCAATTCTTTGGTGCTCAGCTTTCTTCACAGTCCAGCTCTCACATCCATACATGACCACTGGAAAAACCATAGCCTTGACTAGACAGACCTTTGTTGGCAAAGTAATGTCTCTGCTTTTGAATATGCTATCTAGGTTGGTCATAACTTTTCTTCCAAGGAGTTTCTTTTAATTTCATGGCTGCAGTCACCGTCCGCAGTGATTTTGGAGCCCTCAAAATAAAGTCTGACACTGTTTCCACTGTTTCCCCATCTATTTCCCATGAAGTGATGGGACCGGATGCCATGATCTTAGTTTTCTGAATGTTGAGCTTTAAGCCAACTTTTTCACTCTCCACTTTCACTTTCATCAAGAGGCTTTTTAGTTCCTCTTCACTTTCTGCCATAAGGGTGGTGTCATCTGCATATCTGAGGTTATTGATATTTCTCCTGGCAAATACTTCTAAATTTATATAATTACTTTTAATTCTATAGATATTTTCCAACCAGACTGTGAAATATTTATGCTTGGAACTATATGATATACTTATTTCTTTATCCTAAAATAGCTAGTACCTCAATACACTCTTCGGTGTGCTGTGCTTAGTCACTCAGTACTGACTCTTTGCAGTCCCAAGGACTGTAGACTGCCATGCTCCTCTGTCCACGGGAATTCTCCAGGCCAGAATACTGGAGTGGGTTTGCCATGACTTTCTCCAGAGGATCTTCCCAACCCAGGGATTGAACCCAGGTTTCCCACCTTGCAGGCAGATTTTTTACTGTCTGAGCCACCCCAGAAGCCCACACTCCTTGGTAGTATGTTATTGTTTTAATGTATTTTACTACTCATTTAATTTAAATTTTTGAAGCATTTATTCCTTTATGCTCTTGATTCTTCCTTTCACATTATAGCATACAAGGAAGAAACAAAAGCATAAAGGAATAAATGCTGCAAAAATTTAAATAAAGTGAGTAGCAAAATACTTTAAAACTTGAATAAGGGAATAAAGCTAAATGCAAATATTTTACCTGGATGGGATCACTAGAGTTTCAGTTCAGTTCAGTTCAGTCGCTCAGTCATGCCTGACTCTTTGCAACCCTATGAATCACAACACACCAGGCCTCCCTGTCCATCACCAACTCCTGGAGTTTACCCAAACATTGAGTCAGTGATGCCATCCAGCCATCTCATCCTCTGCTGTCCCCTTCTCCTCCTGCCCCCTATCCCTCCTAGCATCAGAGTCTTTTCCAATGAGTCAATTCTTCACATCAAGTGGCCAAAGTATTGGAGTTTCAGCTTTAGCATCAGTCCTTCCAATGAACACCAGGACTGATCTCCTTTAAGATAAAATGGCTGGATCTCCTTGCAGTCCAAGGGACTCTCAAGCGTCTTCTCCAACACCACATTCAAAAGCATCAATTCTTCAGGGCTCAGCTTTCTTCACAGTCCAACTCTCATATCCATACATGACTACTGGAAAAACCATAGCCTTGACATGACAGACCTTTGTTGGCAAAGTAATGTCTCTGCTTTTGAATATGCTGTCTAGGTTGGTCATAACTTTCCTTCCAAGGAGTGAGCGTAATTTCTTGGCTGCAATCACCATCTACAGTGATTTTGGAGCCTAAAAATATAAAGTCTGTCACTATTTCCACTGTTTCCCCATCTATTTCCCATGAAGTGATGGAACCAGATGCCATGATCTTAGTTTTTTGAATGTTGAGCTTTAAGCCAACTTTTTCACTCTCCTCTTTCACTTTCATCAAGAGGCTCTTTAGTTCTTCTTCACTTTCTGCCATAAGGGTAGTGTCATCTGCATATCTGAGGTTATTGATATTCCTCCTGGCTATCTTGATTCCAGACTGTGCTTCTTCCAGCCCAGCGTTTCTCATGATGTACTCTGCATATAAGTTAAATAAGCAAGGTGACAATTTACAGCCTTGATGTACTTGAGTTTAGCACTTGGTAAAGAATAAAAAATGCCATAATTTGAGGAAAACCTAAACTTCCCACTATCATTTATGCACACTCTTTCTGCTAAACAGTTTGCTATTCAATTTAATAATATTCATAATTATTATAGCAATTTCTTGATATTTTTGTTCTGAAAATCATAGGAGGAAAAAAATCACTATTTAAAAACCTGAGCCACACTGTGCCCTGGTTCTTGAATTGAAAGTTGACACTCAACCAAGAGTAAATTTGTTGTTGTTCATTGATTGGTTGGGGGTTTTAAAAGAAATCATTATTAATCATGTGATGTCTGCCTTAAAGCATCTATTTTAATTGCTATTTTTTCCTCCTAACTATTTGATAAAATACCATGCATTTTATTGAAACATATGGCAATAGAATACTTGAGTCTAAACACGGGCATCTGACAGATCTTGTTCCTTGCTGAGAAATAATTATTTCAACATAGTTTGACAATATGGCTTTTTCCTCAGACATTCTATGCTTCATTTTTTCCCCTGAAGTAAGCATGCTGTTAAGAAAATTTATTCACACAGGATCCTTTACTCAACTTACAGTCATAACAATAAACTGTCTTTCTCTTAATCCCTCCCAGATTTCCCTCTAGTGACAATAAGGATACACTGCATCTACAGATTTAATAGAGTGTTTTAAATCTTAAATGCTGAAATTCTTTCTTTTGTGTAGTTATTACCTCCTAAGAGTAGAATGAACCAAGCTTCTATTTCATCTAGTACATAGGCATCTTTCCATTATAATAACATCTGTAGTTAATCTTATCCATCTTTTTATGTGCAAATGTTTTTGATTGTAGAGTGATTTTGATACAGGTTTTATGTTAGTTCTTTGAGCTTTCTATCAAATGGCATGCCATGATTTTCCTAAAAACTGGTTTATTAATATATTAATTGTACTTCAATCAAGGAAACTATATCTAAAAAGTTAATGCAGCGTTAATTTTCAAATTGACCCAGAAAAAGATTTATTAAAACATGTCCCTTGTTCACCTACCATAAGTAAAATACAAAAATCAAAGTTCTCTTTATTCTGAATTTTTCCTTATGCAACTTTGTGTCTCATATATTATCCTGATGCATTTTCTGTTTTACTTTCCTTGAACTTTAATTAAAATATTTTTCTCAATATAAAATGCTTTACTCACTTCGAAAAAATACAGATATTCCTAAGTCTGTGCCTAAACCTCAGTTTAGCAGATCTCAATATTCACTTTATGCATCCAATTCATATAATAGGTCTAGTAGAAAATATTCACTTTTCCTAACATATTGAAAACCTATTTTATCCTGTCATGTCATCCGCCTTCCTTATTAAAGTGATTACTCTACTGCTACAAAGGTCTTAAGTAAAATAATGAATATGGTAGGTGTTCAATGAACAACTGTGAAATAGAACTAACCTACACAGGAGGTATTTGTGGGTTCCTTATTAATTATAAAAATTTGCCAAAAATAAAGATGTGTTTTTAGTGTAAATGTAGTACAGGTTATGGGAGTAAAGAAACAGAAGTAGACTGTATTATCTGTTATCTGTCATCATTTAGTATCTCCATTTTGACTACTCAAATCCTTTAATATTATAGAAGAATACAGAGGTATTTCTCACATATGGTCAAAGGTAACAATTCATTCTCTTAGTGGAATTTTGAATAAACACCTGTTCTTAATGTTAATGAAGACTCTTTACAGATATTTTTGTTACAGTTAGTGTGGTTTTTGCTCTGTTTAAGAAATCATTCCTATGTCAAAAATCATAAAGAAGTCCCCTTATGTTTTCTTCTAAAACATTTACCTTTACATTTAGCCTCATAATATATCAAAAATTAATTTTTCTATTATTTGAGGAATCATGTAAAGATAAACTTTCCTTTCCAATATAGAACATCTAACTTAACATCACATAATGAAAATATCATCCATTCTCCATGAAAGTGCAAGGTCTCCTTTGTAAGAACAGGCAACCTAATAATTATTGATATTAGGTAATATAAAAATATAAACTGATATTTACAAGCTGGATTTAGAAAAGGCAGAGGAACCAGAGATCAAATTACCAACATCTGTTGGATCATCTGTTTTTCCCTTGGAAAAAACAAGGGAATTCCAGAAAAACATCTTCTGCTTCACTGACTACACTAAATCCTTTGACTATGTGAATCACAACAAACTGTGGGAAGTTCTTAAAGAGATGGGAACACCAGACCACCATCTCTGCCTCCTGAGAAACCTGTACGCAGGTCAAGAAGCAATAGTTAGAACTGGACATGGAACAATGGACTGGTTCCAAATTAGGGGAAAGGAGTATGTCAAGGCTGTATAATTGTCACCCTGCTTATTTAACTTAGTGCAGTGTACATCATATGAAATACTAGACTGGGTGAAGCACAAGATGGAATTAAGATTGCCCAGAGAAATATCAATAATCTCAGATATGCAGATGACACTACTTAATGACAGAAAGCAAAGAGGAAGTAAAGATCCTCTTGATAAGGGAGAATGAAAGGAAGAGGAGAGTGAAAAAGCTGACTTAAAACTCAGTATTCAGAAAACCAAGATCATGGCATCTGGTCCCTTCCCTTCATGGCAAATAGATGGGGGAACAATGGAAACAGTGACAGACCTTATCTTCTTGGACTCCAAAATCACTGCAGACAGTGACTGCAGCCATGAAATTAATAGATGCTTGCTCCTAGAAGAAAAGTTACAACAAACCTAGACAACGTATTAAAAAAGCAGAGACATAAATGTCTATATAGTCAAAGCTATGGTTTTTCCAGTAGTCATGTATGGATGTGAGAGTTGGACCATAAAGAAGGCTGAGTGAAGAATGGGTGCTTTCTAACTGTAGTGCTGGAAAAGACCCTTGACAGTTCCTTGGACAGCAAGATCAAACCATCAATCACAAAGAAAATTAATCCTGAATATTCATTGGAAGGACTAATGCTGAAACTGAAGCTCCAATACTTTGGCCACCTAATGAAAACATCCAACTCTTTGGAAAAGACCCTGATGCTGGGAGATTAAGGACAGGAGGAGAAGTTGGTGACAGATGATGAAATGGTTGGATGGCGCCATCAACTCAATGGACATGAGTTTGAGCAAGCTCTGTGACACTGTGAAAGACAGGGAGGCCTGGCATGCTGCAGTCCATGGGTCTGCAAAGAGTCGGTCACGACTGATTGACTAAACAATAGCAACAAATATGAAAGATCTAATTGCATTTCTGATCAGATTATTTCAGTTGAAGAAAAAAATTTAAGTCTCGATTGTTAGAGTAGGACTAGTAAAAGTCCAAACAGATAAAATTGAGGAACATGGACACACATATTTTCCTTCTCTAGAAATTGCTTCTTCTCTTGCTTTCGTTAAAAGTGTGAAATGTGTGCCATTATTATTCATGAATTTTAAGTGCATAATTTATCAGATTTATTATTTCTGAAGTTGTGATTCACCAGTCATTGGCATCTTATAAGAAAATAGTATTTTTTTTTCTTTCTTAGAGGTTCTTGAATTTGTGCTGAAGCTTGAAATTAACAGTTGTCATACATTTGATGACATATGGTATGTGATTTCCTCTCCCTGGCCAGAGATTACTAACTGGTACATCTGACTCAAGACAATTCAGAAACCAGAGATGGTCTCTTTCTAGAATCTATGCTAATATACATAAGACAGTAGCAAAGTTGGTGGCTAATAATATTGTAACATTATGCAGTCTCAGCAATAACATCAGTCTCACACCCGGGGTATGAACATGAAGAAATCATTTGAGAGAACAGGAGAGAAAACTAGGAGAATGGTTGAGAAAAGAGATCATGAAGCTCATTTAAAAAAAAAAAAATAGTGAATAGTGTGACTTTTCTTTTTCTTTTCAGAGGCTACCTGACTCCAGTTCTGACCATGCACGAATGTATTTCAGTACTCATAATATTGCCTACTATATTATAGAAAAAAATCTTTATATTTAATTTAGTTTAAATGAATCTCTCTTCTTTGTAATTCCAGGAGCTCAGGCTAAAAGAGAGTATATCAATATTTCCAATTTCATTAGGTCTATCTTTAAATAGGGCAAAGGTACAAATTACTTTTTAGCATTATAAGAACATACCACATATCATTGCATACTACTTCTATTCATTTTTTTGCTTATAAAACTAGAGTGTAAAAATCAATAAAATATCAGCATGTCTGAAAGGGTTCTCACTTTGTATTTTCTTGAAAGTACTTCAAAAGCCAAAAAATCATGTTGTCAGTGTTACAGTTTTCATTTGCTGTTCCATTTGAAAAATAAAAGCCAACTTCTCAATTTTTCACTGAATATGCTTAATTAAATATCATGACATTTCTACAGTTTCAACCATATATAGTCAATGATTAAAATATTTTATTAATAAGGCAAGCTTTTCTAATACTGTAAAACTAAATAAAATACCAAAGAATAGTTCCCTTAGTTCAACATCTATTATTTGTAAATAAAACCAAACATAAAGAACTTCAAAGAACTCAGAAAATGCTCTAAAGAAAATGCCAGATGATATAATTAGATGAATATGTCAGATCAATATAATAGTTGGTTTACTCTTTAAGAAGACCCTTGATATTTTTAACTGAAATACTTCTCATGAACCTCAGAGCCGCGTATTCTACCAGGTGTGTATTATTTCCATGAATGACATGCTTTCTGCCTAGTTGTACAGTTGAAGAATTTAACACTGTCTCCAAGTTTCTCTATCATGCCCAATCACCAAGTCCAATATTATCCACCTTCTGCATGTCTAACTATTTTATTCAACTCCAATTTTCACTTCTCAATATAAGCTATACTCTCTCAACTGTAACCATACTTATCTTCAGCTCTACTGTCCCAAAGATGCTCTTCAAATTATTGCCAGAGAAAGCTTTGTAAGCTTTAGATTGTATTCCATCACTTTCTCCCTTAAAACACTTTCATGTACTCTTGCTATAATTTAGGATAAAATCTAAATTATTTAATGTGGTATATAAAGCTTTGTATAATCTTTATTTTGTATATTTCTAAAGACACTGCAAATGGTGATTGCAGCCATGAAATTAAAAGACACTTACTCCTTGGAAGAAAAGTTTTGGCCAACCTAGATAGCATATTGAAAAGCAGAGACATTACTTTTCCAACAAAGGTCAGTCTCATCAAGGCTATGGTTTTTCCAGTAGTCATGTATGGATGTGAGAGTTGGACTGTGAAGAAAGCTGAGCGCCAAAGAATAGATGCTTTTGAACTGTGGTGTTGGAGAAGACTCTTGAGAGTCCCTTGGACTGCAAGGAGATCCAACCAGTCCATCCTAAAGGAGATCAGTCCTGGTATTCTTTGGAAGGAATGATGCTAAAGCTGAAACTCCAATACTCTGGCCACCTCATGCAAAGAGTTGACTCATTGGAAAAGACTCTGATGCTGGGAGGGATTAGGGGCAGGAGGAGAAGGGGACGGCAGAGGATGAGATGGCTGGATGGCATCACTGACTCGATGGACGTGAGTCTGAATGAACTCCAGGAGTTGGTGATGGACAGGGAGGCCTGGCGTGCTGCGATTCATGGGGTTGCAAAGAGTCGGACACAACTGAGTGACTGAACTGAACTGAAAGACATACGTTTCATTATCTCATTTTGTATTGTTTTTAATTGATATATTGCTTCCCCAGGGACTTTTTCTTCCCTCACCTCTCAGTTTTTGAAGCGCCATCATCCTGTATCTTTCATACATGTTGTAAACTCTCCTTGCTCTGTATTTTGATAAAACACTGTTGTTATTGTCTCTCTGCATTTCCTTATAGTTGAACATCTGTATACATTATTCAACAGTGTGATTTCAGCAGTGCTTGCAGGACTTAGGACCATATAAAGTGTTTAATAAAAATGGTTTGAGTAAATAAAAAAATATCTTCTCTGCTTAAAAACCACTACTTGACTTGGATAAACATATTTCTGATACACCACATATTTGAAAACTAAGGTAGAAAACAAATTTGTTTCACTGAACATTTGTTTTCAAAATACTATTATTACTACTTAAATATGTTTGTTTTAAAACATTTTTTTATTTTAATTAGTACAAAGTAACATTGAGTTTTATTTAAAGCTTAGTCTTGCTTGTCATTAAATGTTA
The DNA here is from genome assembly GCF_016772045.2 of Ovis aries. Taxonomy (NCBI): domain Eukaryota; kingdom Metazoa; phylum Chordata; class Mammalia; order Artiodactyla; family Bovidae; genus Ovis; species Ovis aries. The sequence continues at coordinate 62,741,858 of NC_056062.1, read as the reverse complement.
ATGAAATCCTTGAGATAAACTTTTTCATATACCAAGCAAAGATTTGAAAGAATAGTGTTAAAATGTGTGTGGTTGGTTGTCTGTCAGTTATACCTCATAAACTTTTAAAAAATAAAATGAAAAAAGTGTTTGGGATTGCTGGAAAATGAATTATCTCTGCTAGGTTGCTTCAGTCATGTCAGACTCTGTGCAACCCCATAGACGGGATTGCACACCGGGCTCCCCCATCCCTGGGATTCTCCAGGCAAGAATACTGGAGTGGGTTGCCATTTCCTTCTCCAATGCATGAAAGTGAAAAGTGAAAGTGAAATCGCTCAGTCATGTCCAACTCTTAGCGACCCCATGGACTTCAGCCTACCAGGCTCCTCTGTCCATGGGATTTTCCAGGCATGAGTACTGGAGTGGGGTGCCATTGCCTTCTCTAGCACATCCAAAGAGTATAAGAACATTTTTGGTTTACTGAAGTATAAGTGAAAATTAAAATTGTAATACATTTAAATTTGCAATAAGATAATTTGATATACATTGTGAAAAATTGTCCACATAGGGTTAAATAAGTATCCATTCATCACTTCACATATTTCTTTTTTTTTATGAGCATGTAAGAGTTACTTTCTTGACAGATTTAAGTTATATAAAACATTATATCAACTATAAATTTCATGCTGTACATTAGATCTTCAGACAGACCTTATATATCTTATAACTGAAATTTATATACTTTTTATCAACTTCTTTGCATTCCCCTTTCCCCAGCATCTACAACCACCATTCTACTCTGTTACTAACAATTCAACTTAATTTTTAAAAATATTTCTATATAATATATAGTATTTATCTCTATCAAGCTTATTTCATTTAGCATAATGCCTTCCACGTTTTATCCATGTTGTTGCAAATAGTGGAATTCCTTTCTATTTTAAGGCTGAATAGTATTTCATTATGTATATGTCTATAAACACACACTCATATATATTTCATTGGTAGTATATTCAGATGTGAGATTGCTGGATCATGTGGTAGTTCTATTTTTCAGTTCAGTTCAATCGCTCAGTCGTGTCCAACTCTTTGCAATCCCATGAATCAGCACGCCAGGCCTCCCTGTCCATCACCAACTCCCAGAGTTCACCCAAACTCACATCCATCAAGTCGGTGATGCCATCCAGCCATTTTGTCCTCTGTCATCGCCTTCTCCTTCTGCTCCCAATCCCTCCGAGCATCAGGGTCTTCTCCAATGAGTCAACTCGTCACATGAGGTGACCAAAGTACTGGAGTTTCAGCTTTAGCATCAGTCCTTCCAATGAACATCCAGGACTGGTCTCCTTTAGGATGGACTGGTTGGATGTCTTTGCAGTCCGAGGGACTCTCAAGAGTCTTCTCCAACACCACAGTTCAAAAGCATCAATTCTTTGGCGCTCAGCTTTCTTCACAGTCCAACTCTCACATCCATACATGACCACTGGAAAAACCATAGCCTTGACTAGACAGACCTTTGTTGGCAAGGTAATGTCTCTGCTTTTGAATATGCTATCTAGGTTGGTCATAACTTTCCTTCCAAGGAGTAAGCATTTGTTTTTTAATTTCATGGCTGCAATCACAATTCTATTTTTAGTTTCTTTCAATTTGGCTGTTGCCATATCCTTTTCCAAAGGATCTTCCCCACTCAGGGATCAAACCGGAGTCTCCCACACTGGGGGCAGATTCTTTCCTGTCTGAGCCACCTGGGAAGCCCATAATGGCTGTAGCAGTTTACATTCCCATTCAAATTGCAGAAGCATTCCCTTTTCTCTACATCCTCACCAGCACTTGATATTTCTTGTCTTTTTGATAACAATCACCTAACGGGTGTTAGGTGAAATTTCATTGTGGTTTTGATTTGTATTTCCCTGAAGATTAGTGATTTAGTTCCTTTGCCCATTTTTAAATGGGTTATTTGGTTTATTTACCATTGGGTTATATGAGTTCTTTATATGTTTTGAATATTAACTTCTTATCACATATATGTTTTGCAAACATTTTCCTCTATTCCATAGGTTACTTTTTCATTTTCTTGATGGTTTCTTTTGCTACACAGAAGCTTTTTAGTTTAATGCAGTCCCACTTATTTATTTTTGCTTTTGCTGTCTTTGCTTCTGATATCAAATTATTTCCCCAAAATATTGCCAGGACCAGTATCAAAGAAATTACCAACTATATCTTCCACTAGAAGTTTAATAAATACCCAATTGAAAAATGGGGAAAAGAACCTGAATAGACATTTTCCCAAAAAAGATATAATAATGGCCAACGTGTACATGAAAAGATGTTCAGCATCATTAATCTTGAAAGAAATACAATATGAAGCCCTGCACACATACATACACATAGGGTTTGAAACATACAAATTTGTATTCTTATACAGCACTGTAGGTAATGTGTAGAGTGACAATTTCTGGAGTCCATAAGGCTCTATAGGTACACATTTGGAGACAGAAAATTTAGAAAGTCTATTATAAGCTTGGTCAGAGATCTGGGGTTTTATTTTTTCTCTTAGTCCCCAAGAAATTTCTTGCCCTTAATCCTCACTCAAGAACCTGAGAAATTCAAATACATTTTCCTAGTACATTAATGGCCACAGAATTGCTCTACTCTCTTCCTGTGCTCAGTCTCTAAGAAAAGCACTTCTGAAGGGATTCCAAAATTAATCAGCAGTTTGAAAATGCATACCTCTTTCAACCTCATCAATACACTTCACAGAGAAGTTAATGGAGTCCAAAGATAAAAGGGAAACTTCTATTCCTGGAAATATGAAAGATTAGATCATATGAAAAAACCCACATGGTTAAAAAATATCCAAAAAAAGTTGAACAGGAAAAGAAAAAAATTCTTTCTGTTAAAATGTTATTTTTCAAAGTAAGAAGTAGAACTCTCATAAATATATACAATGAACATGCATCAACAAGTAACTAACTGATTGAGAGAGGCAGTAAAATGCTAATGGTTCAAAGCACATTTGAGGAAGAAAGACATATTCAGACAGGACATTTTTTAACATTAGAATAGTATTGATAGCATTACATACAAAACTAGTTTAAGCACTATGTGACAATAAATTGTAGCCTCTGGAGTTATCTATTTTACTGAACAGAAATTTTTATTGCTATATGACAAAAATACTTTTTATAGATTGATTTGCTGTAAGTTAACCTCTACTCTTACAGAGTTGAAAAATATTTTATTTAATAATGAATAGAAAGCCAAACAGATAAATATACCCCCTGGAGAGTCAAATAATTTCTGCCAGACAATGCTCAGCACTATAATGAAAAAATACTTCACCAGCCCATTTTGCTAATTTCAAAGTTTGCCATTATTTTTTTTTAACACTGTTTGCCCTTGGAATCCTAAGTAATTTTCAAAAATTATTATTTGCCATAATAAAAAATAAAATAAAAAGTACAGTCTCATTATATGTTGCCCTGATTCATTTATATAAGCACAAGAAGGGTTAATTAACATGTATAAATCTTATATTGCTCAACAAACATAGAACCATTTGGTGTTAAGCAACTATTAGAGCAGAAAATTAACATCTGTCTGGAGTTTTAATAAGTAATCGAGGATTATATTTTCAATGGGATTTATTATTTGCTCTTCTATATGAGGAAACCATGTCCAAGAAAAAAGACTCCACTTCTTCTCAAGGTCCCCCAAATTCCCCAAGTTTCTTGGCTTGCAGAGAAGTTCTCTTTCTTACTAGGAGACTTGTCTCCAACTTATTCATGGAACAGGTAACATGCCAGCTACCTCCAAGGGCTTTGTTGCCACTTGTTCCACATATAAAGTACAGCACATGGTTGTTATAGGTGGGTTTATTACATAGTGCTGCTGCTGCTGCTAAGTCACATCAGTTGTGTCTGATTCTGTGAGACCCCATAGACCAGCGGCTCACTGGGCTCCCGTCCCTGGGATTCTCCAGGCAAGCATACTGGAGTGGGTTGCCATTTCCTTCTCCAGCGGATGAAAGTGAAAAGTGAAAGTGAAGTTGCTCAGTCCTGTCCAACTCTTCGTGACCCCATGGACTGTGACCTACCAGGCTCCTCTGTCCATGGGATTTCCCAGGCAAGAGTACTGGAGTGGGTTGCCATTGCCTTCTCCGATTACATAGTGACATTCTCAAATATGACACTCATGGCCTTGGTTACACAATTTATTGTCCGATTGTTAGTCATTCAGTCATGTTGGACTCTTTGCAACACCATGGATTGTAGCCCACCAGACTCCTCTGTCCATGGAATTCTCCAGGCAAGAATACTGGAGTAGCCATTCCCTTCTCCAGGGAATCTTCCCGACCCAGGGATCGAACCCCAGTCTCCTGCATTGCAGGCAGTTTCTTTACCATCTGAGCCACCAGGGAAGCCCATTGTCCAATCATATCCTGTTAAAAAGGAGGACATGGTCTAATTGAGGCAAACTGAATAATTATATTGCCATGAAAGTGACAAAGGCTCAGAGAAAATATTTATTTTTCATTTTGAGTGTCAATGAGAGTCATATAACATTTTTATATGTTTTATTTCAGTTTGTAAAATCTCAGTCTACTGATTTGTGCATTAACAATACAGAAGAAGACTAAATCATATCCTTATTTCCTCATCAGAAAATGGACTATAACAAATAACAGCTTTGCAAAACAATTACAAATTGAGTTTTCTAATCAGTTTACTCAATACTGTGTAATTCCTGTTTTGTTGAGTCTTGGGTCAGCAATCAGCTTATGAAGTTGTCTATGTCTGGACAAAGAAGAAATGCAGAAATCACAATGCAGTTTCTTAATACAATCTGATAATTTTCTAAGAGAAGTTAACACACTAGCACACATGCACATATTCTAAATCATTATTTGAAGCATCAATTATTAAAACCTTAAACTTTTTTTTTTTTCTCCAGAAGATCCAATTTCTAGCTTGCACTGCATAGCAAAGTTTTCAGGCAATAATCAGAGGAAAGAGAAAACCAGTTTGATAATAAGATGTTCCAGTTGCAAAGGTCTGTTCTTTTCAATGGTCTTGATAGATTTTTTAAATTGCTTTATGCTAGCAAATAGATAAGCAAATAATATATATGGTAACCACAACAATGACAAAAAAATTGTTTAAAACCCTATTTCCTTTCCTCTCTCACTAAACAGAGAACAAAACCCCATTTCTACTAACAGAGATCACCAAATGGTCAGATTGCAAAGCTCAATTTCTAATCCTTGTTGCTGCTAATACAGAAAAGGTGAAAAACAAACTGAAACCAGAATAAAACTTAGCAAAGAACCATAAGAAAATAAAGCCATAAAATGAGAAACTATCAGTCTCCCTTAGGAATCACTCAGGAGCCAAGAATTCTGCGATTAATAGCACATACGGTGTTCTTGTTCTTCTTGGGCCACATCTTAATTGCCCCTGAGTAGTCAGTCATCATAAGTAAGTTGGTGGAAAAGCCTCAAAAAAACTTAAAGTATAAGATTCAAAAATCTAAAAACATGATACTATAACACATGGAAAATTAATGTATGTCAAAGATTTATTAAATACCATCAACAAGGGAACCAGCAAGATGACAAAGCTGGTTCAAAAGGATTTGTGAAGAGGGCAAAGTTTAAATAGAAACTTTGTAAATGGTAGGTTAAGATTGCCCAATGAGATATGAAATGGTAAATGTTTTTGAAAGGGAATAAAGGATGACCTTTGAGTTATCTTTTTAACAGGACAACAATCATTTACATGGGTCTCAGACAAGAATAATTTGCATTGTAATAAGTCTTCCACAAGTTAACCTCTAGTCTTAGAAAGTTGTAGAATATCCTGCGTGTATGCCTGCCAAGTCAGGTCCAGTTCTTTGTGACCCCATGAATTATAACCAGCCAGGCTCCTCTGTCCATGGGATTCTCCAGGCAAGAATACTGGGGTGGGTTGTTATGCCCTCCTCCAGGGGAATCTTCCTGACCCAGAGATCAAACCTGTGTCTCTTAGGTCTTCTGCATTGGAAAATGGGTTCTTTACCACTAGTGCCACCTGGGAAGCCCATAGAATGTCCTAATCAATAAAAAGTCAAATAAACTCCATGGCCCTAGAAAATTAGACATCCTCAGCACCATGGTCATCAAGCATTCAGTAAACCCTTTTGATTATTTCCAAGTTGATATTTTTTCTCAGTACTTCTAATACATGTTTGAACTTAGAGTAAGTGAAAATCCCCAGGATCAATCTCCTCCAAAAAAAGACAGACGGTATATTGGTTTGCTGGGGCCATAATAACAAAAAGACTGGGTGACTTAAACAACAAAGACTTACTTTCTTACATTTCTGGAAGGTGGAAGTCCATTATCAAGGAGCCAGCATGCTTGGTTTCCCTGAAGCCTCTCTGCTTGACTTGCAGATGGTCAGCTTTTCCTGCGTACTCACTTGGCCTTTTCTTCTTGAGCACACATCCCTGGAGTCTCTGTCTTTTCTCATAATAAGGACATCATTCCATCTGCGTAAGGATCCCACCCTCATGATCTCATTTAACCCTAATTATCTCCTTAAAGGCTCTATCTCTAAATATAGTCACTTTTGAGTGTTAAGAGTTTTAACATATGAATTCCAGGGGGAAATAATCTTTCTTTAATTGTTGGAGTTAAAAGCAGTAAAAAAAAAAAAAAAAAAAAAAAACAGGCCTTATCTGACTTATAATCATTTGGTCATCACATTATCAAAGAAATTTGCATTTTAATTTCCCTGAGAAAGGATTCAGGTCATGAGTCCTAACAAGATGCAAACTTGTAATGGAGAATGCTGCAGATAACTGATACTCTCAATGTTTTCACTATAAAGAAAAAAAAAAAAACAAACCTAAAAAATAATTTCTAGTAACAGAAAGAGACAGGACAAGTCTGTTTGAGAATAGATTCTGTGTTAAAAGAAAGAGTTCACTCAGTCTCACACTTTCACAAGAATTTGGGATTTAGATCTCTACTGACAGTGTAACTCAAAAAAGTTAAACTGACATAAAGTGGTATAAACTGGTATAAAGTGATCCTAGTTTGGGAACATCATTGGATACAGGGCCAAAACAAACACAAATCCTCAGGATTTGTATCTTAAACTAGATAGATTGCTAATCATATAAACATAAATTCACATCTTTAAATTATAAAACACATGAGCAAACAGTCTGTAATAACAACAACAGAAAAAAACTAACAAAAACCAAGAAAATTATGGAAGATTTCCAGAAAATGTAATTATCAGGTGTAGACTATGATGAAAGCATGTTTAACACATTTAAGAAGTATTTAAAAAATTTAAAAGGAAATGAATTGCCATTTATAAAATGTCAAGATAAAAAAAACATAAATGAACGAACTCCTAGAAATAAAGAGTGTAATGCTGAAATTAGAAGTTCATTGAATGGTTAAGCAATATTATAGATAGGGCTTAAGGAGAATTAATAATTGTAAGAGAAATCTGAATAAATTAGTTCTACAAAAACTTGAGAATAAAAACCAAAGATGCAAAATTATTAAGTAAAAGGTAAAGAATCTGGAGGATAGACTAAAACTAATATTCACCCAACTAGAGTTCTTGAGAAAAGGAACAAGCAGTAATATTTGAAGATATAGTGCCTAAGAATATTTTAGAAATATTGAAAGAGATATATTTATATTCAGATTTGATAAGCAGAATGAATCTCATAAAAATATGTTCAGGCATAGACACTAGACTCTAGAAAAGGGGAACACCAAAGACAACTAAATGAAAGCAGCTGGGAGAAAAGAGCTTACTTACAAAGCAATTAGACTGTCAGCAGGCTTTCACAATGTAAGAGTATAAGCCATAAAACCAAGAAATAATTTCATCAAAGTTGAGGGGAAATTAACTGTCAACCTCCATTTCTGTATCATAGAAAAACTTTTATTCAAGTGTGGGCAACTGTAAACTTATTTCTGCTAATGTGCCTCAAGGATGTAACACTTAGAAAGATTAAGGAAACTTTGCTCTTTGAAAATATCCGAGAGACTATAAGACCAGAGTAAGCCAGCTCTGAACTGAAGAAGAAAACAGTAAAATGATTGAAGCAGCCATAATTTTACACAGCAGCCAATGAACAGCTTTCCCTGCTTCTGTTACAAATAATCATGTCTGTTCTTACTGCTTGAGCATTGTTCAAGGAAACTATCCTGATCCAGCTTGTCCTTTACCTGAAACATTTCATAGATTCAGCTCTGTCATTCACAGTTAGGGATCTGTATACATGATTGAAGAGTTCCTGATTCTGATGTGACCTTGACTCTCTTCTCACTTTGTGTGAATGGCCTTAACCAGATTATTAGAGGATTTCCTATATTAACAAAGATTGCAACTGGAAGAGATATTTCTGGATACATAACATTTTACTAAACATTCTGAATGAGTCTTAAAACAGGAGAATAAGACAGAATAAACAGATGGATTTACAGTTTATACAAGTATTTGCTCCTGTCCAGGTGAAAGCGGTCAAGGCAAAAATCTTCTTAGTAAAGACACCTGTAGATGCTGCAAATGGAAAAGTTGAAAAAAAAAAAAAAAAGTAGTGCACAGCATCAGCCAAGAAAATAAATGTTAAAAATAAAGTGGGTGAACAATAAAATCTTCAGGGAAAAGAGAGCCCATTACTTAATCTTTCTGTTTAACTCTTACACTGGCAAGAACAAAAACCACTGTTGGACCTCACTACATGAGTCTCTAAGTCCTGTATTAGCTCAGCTTTAAGACTGATCAAAAAGCCCAGGGTCAGAAACAGAGAAATCAAAATTTTTTTAGTGCACAATCCCCAAACTTTTTGGCACCAGGGACTGATTTTGTGGAAGGCAGTTTTTTCATGCACTGAGGTGAGGTGTGTGTGTGGGGCCGGGGGCGGGGACGGGGGGGAGGGGGGTTAGGGGGGTGGAGGGCGGTGGCGGTGGTTCAGGATGATTCAAGCACACCGCATTTATTGTGTACTTTATTTCTATTTTTATTGCATCAGCTCCAGCTCAGATCAGCAAGCATTAGACACCAGAGGTTGGGAACCCCTGGTTGGATGGATGACGGAGCTTACCTGTCTGAAGCAAGGTCCTGGAGAGACAGTCCTCTTAGCGCAGCAGTCTGGGAACAGTACACAGTGAGTGTTGCTCTGTGGCTGGGGGGGGCGGGGAGGGGGAAGATTGCCAGTTATATCGGGAATTACAAATTACATAAAATGGGCTCATTACTTACCAGGGAAGCCAGCAGAGGTGTGTGCACCTCATGGCCTTTGGTAAGAACAATCCCCAGCTGGGTCCTGGGGTGTTCACCCGAGTAGGCTGTAGGTGAAGCAGGCAGTAGTTGAGCAGGGGATGCACAGAAAACAAGAGAACAGCCACCTTGACTAGGCAGACCACACAGCCACAAAATATGAAAGGATAATCTTGAACATTTTAACTAAAACTTATTTTATAATATTTACTTTAAGCACTTGAACCATCTCCTGACTTTCCCCAAAGTTCCCATGTAACAGGTAATTATTATCATCTTGGCAATGCTTAGGTTTCATCCTGTGACTCTCACCCTTAATTTTTTTAAAAAAGGATTTTTCCTTCCTCATTCATGGCATCCAACAACTTAGCAGAGAGTCTGTGCTAGAATGAATTTACACTGTCTTACAGGATCTGACTTGCTCATCTCTCTCCCATGCTGCACCCACTGACATCATGTTGCAAAAATGAAATTGAGTATTGAAGTTATATAAATCAAAACTTTTAAAAATGAAAGCTAGTTGTTAAACATAAATCACTATGCAAATAAAATACCAGATTATGTACTTTGCTAAAGGCATCTTCCTGTTAATTCTCTATTATTGTCTTAAGACATAAAACCATCAACAAACCATAATCAGTATGGAATTTCCACAAGGGTCTTTAAAGTCTGACTGTATCATGAGCAATTCTAGAACAGACACTGCTGCTGCTACTGCTAAGTTGCTTCAGTTGTGTCCAACTCTTTGTGACCCCAGAGACGGCAACCCTCCAGGCGCCCCCATCCCTGGGATTCTCCAGGCAAGAACACTGGAGTGGGTTGCCATTTCCTTCTCTAATTCATGAAAGTGAAAAGTGAAAGGGAAGTCGCTCAGTCGTGTCCAACTCTTAGCGACCCCATGGACTGCAGCCTACCAGGCTCATCTGACCATGGGATTTTCCAGGCAAGAGTACTGGAGTAGGGTGCCATTGCCTTCTCCGGAACAGACACTAGGCGGTAACAAGTTTTCCCCTCTTCTAATAATGAAAAGATTACAGTAGTTTTTTAAAGTGTTATAATGCTATGTAAAAATGTATTGAGTGCTTCCCAGGGACTCAGCGGTAAAGAATCCACCTGCCAGTGCAGAGACACGGTTCGATTCCTGGGTCAGGAAGATCCCCTGGAGAAGGAAGTGGCAATCCATTCCAGTATTCTTGACTGGAAAGTTCCATGGACAGGTAGGGCTCCAAAAGAATTGAACACAACTTAGTGACTAATTAACAACAATAAAATGAATTTGGGATAAAGTAATTTCACTTCTTTTTTTTTTTTTTTTCCTTTCCTGGCTATTTGCCCAGTAAATGGCTTGTATGTTCAGTATGCAACGAAGTCTTCATGTTTTCAGAGATTATCAAAGTTAAAAACCAAGTTTATATTAGGTCTTCACTCATTAATATGCAATTCTTATTGCCAATTTATTCATAATCTGATAATGGTGCTTTAGTCTAATCATAGATAATTTGAACATTGATTTATCTGTATCCTTGTGTAAAAATCTAACCTAAATTGAAGATCTCTAGAAAGTACTAGATATTACTAATTTCGATTTATATATGTAGAATTAGTTAGTATTCTTATCAAAGTTCTCAGCAAGGCTCAATAGAAAAGATGCTAATAATACCTTATCCTAGGCGATGGCACCCCACTCCAGTACTATTGCCTGGAAAATCCCATGGACGGAGGAGCCTGGTAGGCTGCAGTCCATGGGGTCGCAAAGAGTTGGACACGACTGAGTGATTTCACTTTCACTTTTCACTTTCATGCATTGGAGAAGGAAATGGCAACCCACTCCAGTGTTCTTGCCTGGAGAATCCCAGGGATGGGGGAGCCTGGTGGGCTGCCATTTATGGGGTCGCATAGAGTGAGACACGACTGAAGCAACTTAGCAGCAGCAGCAGTCCTTGTAATAATCTAATCCTCCAGTCAAGAAAACAAATGAACAAGGATGTGGATTTATTCATAACTTCAGGACCATACACAAAATAAGTAATTCCTTATTTCCATACTTCTAAACACAAGTACTATTTTATCTTTTGTGCCACTTGTGGCTGTATCTTTTATAATCACTAATCTGTGACTATAAAAATTCAGCTTTCTTTAGTACTCTTCTAGATTGAGATTATCAATACCCAGTACCTTTCCCAGAAAAATCATTGGCGTAATTAGGTAGCAACTGTTTACCTCAAAATTCTACTGAGGCACCCTCTAATTGTCATGAGACCTTAAATAGGACTTTGGAGTCACAAATCTTTTAATGATTATATTTTTTCAGTACATTGAATTCAATTACTTTTCACATTGTTATAAAATGAGATCAGCTCTAAAACAAATTTCATCTACTTGTTGATTTGGTCCAGTTTAAAAAAAAAAAGTTTTGTTTTGTTTTGTTTTGTTTTGTTTTGTTTTTCCCAAAGAGAAGTTAATTTGCAATAATAAAGTGCTTACAACACCTTTTATTTATCCCAATGACATAAATCCCTCACTTTTGACAAATTGTAAGGCATTCAATTTAAGTCTGAATTTGGCAATAAGGAGTTCATGATGTGAACCACAGTCAGCTCCTGGTCTTATTTTTGTTGACTGTATAGAGCTTCTTCATCTTTGGCTGCAAAAAATATAATCAATCTTATTTCAGTGTTGACCATCTGGTGATGTCCCTGTGTAGAGTCTTCTCTTGTGTTGTTGGAAGAGGGTGTTTGCTATGACCAGTGCATTTTCTTGGCAAAACTCTATTAGTCTTTGCCCTGCTTCATTCTGTATTCCAAGGCCAAATTTGCCTGTTACTCCAGATATTTCTTGACTTCCTACTTTTGCGTTCCAGGCCCTATAATGAAAAGCACATCTTTTTTGGATGTTAGTTCTAAAAGGTCTTGTAGGTCTTCATAGAACCGTTCAACTTCAGCTTCTTCAGTGTTACTGGTTGGGGCATAGACTTGGATTACTGTGACATTGAATGGTTTGCCTTGGAGATGAACAGAGATCATTCTGTCATTTTTGAAATTGCATCCAAGTACTGCATTTCAGACTCTTAGATGTTCAAACTGGTTTTAGAAAAGGCAGAGGAACCAGAGATCAAATTACCAACATTTGCTGGATCATCGAAAAAGCAAGAGAGTTCCAGAAAAACATCTATTTCTGCTTTATTGACTATGCCAAAGCCTTTGACTGTGTGAATCACAAAAAACTGTGGAAAATTCTGGAAGAGATGGGAATACCAGACCACCTGACCTGCCTCTTGAGAAATCTATATGCAGGTCAGGAAGCAACAGTCAGAACTGGACATGAAAAAACAGACTGGTTCCAAATAGGAAAAGGTGTACGTCAAGGTTGTATATTGTCACCCTGTTTATTTAACTTATATGCAGAGTACATCATGAGAAACGCTGGGCTGGAAGAAGCACAAGCTGGAATCAAGATTGCCAGGAGAAATGTCAATAACCTCAGATATGCAGATGATACCACCCTTAAGGCAGAAAGTGAAGAGGAACTCAAAAGCCTCTTGATAAAAGTGAAAGAGGAAAGTGAAAAAGTTGGCTTAAAGCTCAACATTCAGAAAACGAAGATCATGGCATCTGGTCCCATCATTTCAGAAGAAATAGATGGGGAAACGGTAGAAACAGTGTCAGACTTTATTTGGGGGGGCGGGCTCCAAAATCACTGCAGATGGTGATTGCAGCCATGAAATTAAAAGACGCTTAATCCTTGGAAGGAAAGTTATGACCAATCTAGATAGCATACTGAAAAGCAGAGACATTACTTAGCCAACAAAGGTCCGTCTAGTCAAGGCTATGGTTTTCCAGTAGTCATGTATGGATGTGAAAGTTGGACTGTGAAGAAAGCTGAGTGCCGAAGAATTGATGCTTTTGAACTGTGATGTTGGAGAAGACTCTTGAGAGTCCCTTGGACTGCAGGGAGATCCAACCAGTCCTTTCTGAAGGAACCAGCCCTGGGATTTCTTTGGAAGGAGTGATGCTGAAGCTGAAACTCCAATACTTTGGCCATCTGATGCAAAGAGTTGACTCATTGGAAAAGATCCTGATGCTGGGAGAGATTGGGGGCAGGAGGAGAAGGGGACGACAGAGGATGAGATTGCTGGAGGGCATCACTGACTTGATGGACATGAGTCTAAGTGAACTCTGGGAGTTAGTGATGGACAGGGAGGCCTGGCGTGCTGCAATTCACGGGGTTGCAAACAGTCGGACACAACTACGTGACTGAACTGAACTGAACTGAAGCCATTCCAAAATTTCCCAGATCAGTCACTTAGAAAAATTGAAATTATTCCTCTATCTTCCTGACTACCACTACAAATTAGAATTAGTAGGATTACTAATTTGATGTATTTCTGAAAGTATCTCACTACTATATGACTTAACTAAGTTCCTGGTGAGCAAATCACTTCCTTTGAGTGAAAATTTGAGCAACCACTGTGAGTCAAAATTACCTGTCCAATAAACACTCACATTTATTATGAACTCTGTTACCTATTCATACATGAGAAGTAAGGACCATTGATATTTTGGCTAAATGTCAAGGGCATGGTCAGAGATTATGGGTTAATTAGTCTTCCTCTTCTCCTAAGGACAGTTTTCTCCACTTTACATCAGGGCAATAATAGCAGCATTTTAGCTTGTGGAGACACAATACAAACTTTTAGTTCAATGACCTTTTAAACTTGGCTGAACACTGAATATACAAAATATTTATTATTCAAGTAGCCTTACTGCTTATAACACTCATTACTTTCTCCAATACACAATTTCATATAACATTAAAAAAATAAAAATTTGCTGTTCTTTCACTGCTATTTTAAAGAGAGAAAATTTCATTACTGCCCAAACTCTGTTCCAGAATTGTTCATAATAGAATCAGACTTTTTAAAGACTCTTATGGAAATCCGACATTATTATTGCTTGTTTATAGTTTATATCTTAAGAAGAAAAAGAGAATTTCCAGGCTGCAACCACCTTTACAGATCTTAATTTCCTTGGTAGAATGATAGAAACAAAATTAACCTGGATAATAATACTGCTTGCACTTACAAGAGCTTGCAGATAAGTAAGAGATAGATGAGTTAATATGTATAATAATAACATGTCTATGATTTTGGAATACTTCAAAAAATCGAGTGCTCTTCACCTCTCAGGCCCTACAGTTAGAAAAGTTAAAGAGATGAAAGAACTCTTAATGTTTCCTGATAATTTGACTATAATGGTACAAGTGGCACAAAAAGAGATGACAAAGAGACTAAGGAAAAGCACCCTCACTGATATTAGGCCAGACAGATAGCTTTTACTAAGACCCTCAAATCCATGTTGTTGCTGCTGTTTAGTCACTACGTTGCGTCTGACTCTTTTGTGACCCCGTGGACTCTAGCCCATCAGTCTCCTCTGCACAGGATTTTCCAAGCGATAATACTGAAGTGGGTTGTCGTTTCCTTCCCCAGGGGATCTTCCCAACTCAGGGACTGAACCTGCATCTCCTGTATTGGCCTGTGGACTCTTTACCACTGAGCTGTCAGGGGATCCCCTCTCCTTGAATCTGTAATGGCACCCAAAGGCTGAATCTTGGGAAAAGTGCAAAAAATCTATTATGAACTGATACTGATTGGCTTTTGAAACAGAAAAGGAAAAAAAAAAGAGTAATGAAAATGTATAAAAATAAAATTTTATGAAATAAATTTCTTACATGTAGGAGAAATGATATATACTTAATATTTGAGGGGGAAACAAAAAATGCTGAGCAATTTTCTGGTGCATAGTTCACTTGTTACTGGTAGTAAGAAAATTTTTAATATGTTGACAATTTTTGGAAGGTCTTGGAAAATTGTAACTTTTTCCATTGATAATTAAGATCCCTTGATTCAGTTTCAGCCCGGAGTCATTAGTATGGTCTCACACTATCACACAAAGACTGCAAGGATGCATACATATATATATATGTGTACACATAAATATGTTCATGTATCAAAATATACATGTCATATGTATGCATATATTCAATATACTTAAAAGCTTTAAAATATCATAGGAAACATCCAATTCAGAATGACAGATGTGTGCAAGTTGTTTAGGTGAGCAGGAAATGGTAATTTCCATTGAGTAGAGAAACATAGCTTCTATTGCATTTTAAATTTACTTTTCTTATACTGGGTTGTGAATAAACACATGTTCATTATACTGTTCTTTATAAAGGGTTGAATATCCAAACTATTTTGTAATTTTTGTTAAGAAAATTAATAAAGAAGAGGAGTTATCTTCTTTTAGCCATTTTACTCCCTACATACACACCATTAATTCAAGTACCTAATTACTTTGTTCTACATTTTAAGTGGTGATCTCATCTCAAAATCACTGATAATAAGTGCTTCTTATAAAAATATGCAAATATAATTCTGTAAGTAAAATATGTATTAGTTTCATATCTTGAATTGAATCCTACTTAGTTCATGCACATTCCTAGGGCCCCCATAATAATAGTATTTAAAATAAAGAAGCAAAAGAATATTAAAGAAGCGGAGAATCTTAGTACTATGAAGAGTTTCTAATGTCTTAGACTGTAATAAAGAATACACCAGTGGCATTATCAGAAATCCACAGCCTAATTAAAAATTAAACCAATCTATACTTGCAACTCTAAAATTCTAGGATCACATTTGGTCAAAGACAGAAGAAAAACTGTATCTGTGGGAGGATGTTTTTGGTTATCTGAATGTATTATTGATTTGGCTTTGGAAGGAGTATATCAGAAATTGTAAAATATACATTTTTTGATTATGTGATGTTCTTGGTAGGACAAAACCCATGAGGAAGAAAAATTCAAGGAAGACACTGGAATCTAATAAAAAGGTCATCCATGTACATGGTGGAAAAGAATAAGAACCCACCTAACAAGCTGTATGGTGGTAAAAATTGGGCCATCCCATCATTAAAGTTACAGACCACTTCTCCAGAGAGATAAATACGGAGTACAAGAGAGATGCGCAAATCACAGGAGGACAGTGACACGGAAGAGCAGAACAAGTACTGACAGGAATAGCTGCTGTGTAAAAGGAGCTAATAAAAAAGCTTTTTAGTTTTCTTGTCACTGTGGCCAAGTTTGCTCAAATCTCAAGAGTAATTCCAAACCTAGCAAAGGCAAAGTATTCATGAGGGCTTACTAAGTAGTGGATATATCTATTTTATTGGGGACCCTGGAACAGTGGCTTCAGTAAAACAAAAAGCAACAGCTGATTTTCAGAACTAACAAAAGATTCTTCACTTTAGTAACCATGGGATGGGATGGGACCATCTATCTTGGTGTCAGGGATTAGGGGAAGATTTCTGAAGAGTAGATGGAGAGAGAAGACATGATGGCAAGAAAGACAAGTCAGATGAATAAGATTTGGAGATCATTTGAGGGCTAAAGATATATGAAGAGAAAATCAGGAGTGACATTGGAAAATGAAAATCACATAGTATATGCTCTTATAGATATACTCTGACATGTATGCATATGCTATAATATGTTGTTGTTCAGTTCCCTAGTCAAGCCTGACTCTTTGTGATCCCATTGACTGCAGCACACCAGGCTTCACTTACCATCTTCCAGAATTTGCCCAAGTTCATGTCCATTGCATCAGTGATGCCTTCCAGCCATCTCATCCTCTGTTGTCCTCTACACTCTACACTAAATGCCTCTATATACCATATATATACTATGCACCTCTATATAGTCTACACCTCTACATACTACATGCATGCATATACTATATACATATCTTGGTTTAAATATATTTTCCACTATTAAAGAAAATATAGACTGAGCTTCTAAGCATGTCTAGAATTCAGCCCTGCAATTGGGACACCAAGAGCACAGTGACTTTCCCATAATAAAGGTAAATTAATACACAGTATATACATTTAGTAGATATAAAAAAGAAGGGAACTTTGAGAAAAATCCAAGGCTTGGAGATCCCACCTTTTAAAAAAAATTGAGATGTAATTCTTAAAATCAAATATAAAATAATAACTGGTCTTGTACATTCCCTGAGAGGATAAAACCAATTAAGCCATACAACTGAAACTTATTTTAGATTTTTTGTAGAACAAATAAAACTCAACTTGGGCCACTTCTTATAAATATCTCTGAAAATAATAAACAAAATATAAAGTTTCCCCAAATTGATATAAATTACTTCAGATGGTGACTGCAGCCATGAAATTAAAAGAAGCTTGCTCCTTGGAAGGAAAACTATGACAAAACTGGACATCGTATTAAAAAGCAGAGACATCACCTTGCTGACAAAGGTCTGAATAGTGAAAGCTATGGTTTTTCCAGTAGTCATATACAGATGTGAAAATTGGACCATAAAGAAGGTTCAGTGCTGAAGAATTGATGCTTTCAAATTGCAGTGCTGGAGAAGACTCTTGAGAATCCCTTGGACAGCAAGAAGATCAAACCAATCTATCCTAAAGTATATCAACCCTGAATATTCATTGGAAGGGCTGATGCTGAAGCTGAAGCTCCAATACTTTGGCCACTTAATGTGAAGACCTGATTCATTGGAGAAGACTCTGATACTGAGAAAGATTGAAGGTAATAGGAGAAGGGGGCAGCAGAGGGTGAGATGATTAGATAGCATCACCAACTCAATGGACATAAATCTTAGCAAACTCTGGGATATAGTGAAGGACAGGGGATCCTGTCATGCTGCAGGCTCTGAGGTTGCAAAGAGCGGGACACAGCTCAGCAACTGAACAACAGAAACAAGAAATCCACTTTTTACCAGTCCTCTATAACTAGGGAGAACTCTATCTAATGTTATAAGCAATCACTTTAAATTATGAACAGCCTTTGTGTCTCACTGTATAAAACCATCTTATAAGCAATATACCTCTGAGCACCATTCCACTGTCAGTCTGAGAGCTCCTGGTTTGCAAATTTTTTTAATGTGCAGAGTAGACTCTGACTATTACTCTTTAGTAATCAAGTGGCTTTGCTTCTACTATTTCTAAATTTTTGCCTTTCTTAACATATATCATTGGGGAAGTTTAAAATGAAAACCATGTTGATGTGATACATTTATACCAATGTGATTGTCACTATAACTTTAGCTAACACTTTTATCACGCCACATAATTACTTATTTTTGGTGAGAACCGTTAAGATCTAGTCTCTTAGCATTTTTGAAACATATATACAGGAACACCTGAGAAATACTATGGGTTTGGTTCCAGACCATTGCACTAACATGAATATAGCAATCAAGCTAATCATACAAATGTTTTGATTTTCTAATGTATATGAAAGTTATATTTGGGCTGATAGCAGCAATATGGCAGAGTGAAAAAGTACCTTTCTCTATCCCCTTTAATCTACAACCAGTGAAACATCCACAACTGAACAAATGTTCCTCTGCCCAACACAATAGGATGCTGGAGAATTCAATGCATCTGTTTCCTCTGAAGGTGAGCAGACTAGGAGACACAGAGGATAAAGAACCTAGGGAACCATGGGGTCTGAGACTGCAATCCTGGCCCTCTGACACTGGGAACTAAGCCAGCAGCTTAGAACCCAGTAGCAACAAGGGAGGCAGTACACTCAACTCCAGTCTCTTGAGCAGTGGTCCTTGTGGCCACAGGTAGCTGGGCAGCAGTGGTCATGGGCCTGGAACCCCATGCACCAATCAGTGAAGCGCCCATCATCCTGGCTCAAGTTCTCCCACCTGTGGCGGTAGAGCACACGAACCCTACGAAACCACACAAGGTAGGGGCACCTGCACAACAGAGCCCAGTTCCACACCTCCCCACCAAGGCCCTCCCCAAACAGAAGTGGAGTCTTATAACTTGGGGGATAGCAAACACAAAGGAAGCACCCTCAATCCCAGTGATAACAGCAGCTCTGGCAGAAGCAAGGCAACAGTGACCCTGGAGGAGCAAGAACTGACAAGGAAAGCACAGAATTCCATCCCTTATAAAGACATGGAGACTGGAAAGTACCATCTCTCAAATAGAACCAGAGGCAGTTCGTGGAAGAGAATCTAAAAACTTGTGCTATAGTGCCACCTACCAGAGAACAAAAGAAAGGACTCTAATGTCTAACCTGTCATTTAACTTCAAATGTTCCAGCAGAGGAATAATTGATAAAGCGTGGTGAAGAACCACAGCTGCACTATACCACAAGAATAAAAGGACAGTCCAGGAAGCAAATTCAAATTCATGGAGTTTTGTGACCTAACAAATAAAGGATTCAAAATAGGTCTCATGAAAAGCCTCAGTGAGATACAAGAAAACTCAGAAAGGCAATTTAGTGAATAGAAGGCGTATTTTATCAAAGAGATTGAAACTCTCTAAAAGAATCTAAGTGACATTCTGGAGCTGAAGAATTTTTACTGAGTCTACTGACTTGTTTACTGGCAAGACAAAGAATGCATAAGAAAGTGTTAGAAATATACCAGTCCACATGGAAGACAGATTTAGAAAGCTCAAAGATAGAAACCTAGACATGAAATAAATAGAAGAGAGACATGTTTTAAAAATGAGGAAATCCTATGAGAACTTTCTGACTCAAGAAGGACATCATTAGGGTAATGGGTATCCTAGAAAAAGAAGAGAGGGAAAGGGGAACAGAGAGACTATTTAAAGAATTATAGCTGAGAAATTCTCAAACCCGGGAAAGGAACTGAACATACAAGTCCGTGAAGCTGGGAGAACACTTAACTACCTCACCACAAAAAAAATCTTCTCCAAGATACATAATATTAAAATTGCCAAGAATTAATGACAAAGAAAGAATTGTAATGGCCTCAGGAGGAAAAAAGGATGATAATCTACAAAGGAACCCCCAATAATCAATGAGCAGATTTTTTGCAGAAACCCTATGAGCCAGGAAGAAGAGGAATGACATTCTCAAAACACTGAAAGATAAAAACTCATCCAAGAATACTCTATCCAGAAAAGTTGTCATTCAGATATGAAGGAGAAATAAAGACTTTCCCAAGCAAAAGCTGAGAGAGTTCATCAACACTGAAACTGCTGAGAGGTATTCTTCTATCATAGATAAATCAGCAAAAATACACAAAACCCTAAGCAAGATAAAAATAGATAGAACCAGAAAATTTCAACTCTTTGTCAGAATAGGTTCTTAAACATTTATTAAAGCATAATGATTAAAGGGCGAAAAAAAGTAGAAAAGTAATGACAGCCATTTCAGTTCAGTAACAAACACACAACATAAAAAGGAATTATTTGAGATGATAAAGAAATAAAAGGGGGGAAAGAAAAAAATGGAACTCAGATAAGTAAGTTAAGATGCTATCAGTGGAAATGGGAACACTTTATCTATGGGACTTTTTATACAAACCTCGGGGTAATATCAAACATAAACATAAAACAGAAACATGAGACACAAAAATAAAAGAAACTGAGAAAAAGGTCATAGACAATGACTGAATCAAATGAGAAAGAAGACAATGGGAAAGAAACAATGGATATAAAGAAATAAGAAAACAAAGATAAAAGGCAGTACCAAGTCCTCATCTTTCAATAATCACCCTAAAAATAAATGGAATGAATTCATCAATTCATCCATTCATCAATCAAAAGACACAGTACTTGTGTGGATTGAAAAACAAGATCCAACTACATGGTGCTTTCAGGAGACACAATTCAGTTCTGAAGACAAACATAAAGTGAAGAAATGGAAGATAACACTCCAGTTCCAAAAGGAAGGTGTGACAATTTCTTAAAATATACAACAATAAATTTTGCCACATTGATTGGCTCTTTCATTCAAGAATGATATCTCTGGAGCAGGTAATACTGTTTGATAGCGTTTTATTCACTGTAGCAGAGAAGGTGATGGCACCCTGGTAGAACTTCTTTTCAAAATTGGAGTTAATTCTCTCAAACCCTGCCACTGCTTTATCAACTAAGTTGATGACAGATTTAATCCTGTGTTGTCATTCCAACAATCTTTACAGCATCATTACCAGTAGATTTTATTTCAAGAAACAACTTTCTTTGCTCATCCATAAGAAGCAACTCTTCATCCATTAAAGTTTTATCATGAAATTGCCACAGTTCAGTCTCATCTTTAGACTTTGCTTCTAATTCAAGTTCTCATGCTATTTCCCGGAGAAAGCAATGGCACCCCACTCCAGTACTCTTGCCTGGAAAATCCCATAGACGGAGGAGCCTGGAAGGCTGCAGTCCATGGGGTTGCTGAGGGTTGGACACAACTGAGCGACTTCACTTTTACATTTCATTTTCATGCATTGGAGAAGGAAATGGCAACCCACTCCAATGTTCTTGCCTGGAGAATCCCAGGGACGGGGGAGTCTGGTGGGCTGCCATCTATGGGGTCGCACAGAGTCGGACACGACTGAAGCGACTCAGCAGCAGCAGCAGCAGCAGCAGCAGCATGCTATTTCCATCACATCTGTAGTGATTTCCTCCACTCAAGTCTTGAACCCCCCAAAGTCACCAATGAGGGTTCAGATCAACTTCTTCCAAATTTCTGTTAATGTTTGTATTCTGACCTCTCCCAGTGAATCAGAAAAGTTCTTAATGACATTTAGAATGGTGAATCCTTTCCAGAAGGTTTCTGTTTACTTTGCCTAGATCCAACAGAAGATTCACTTTCTATGATAGCTATAGCCTTACAAAATATATTTCTTAAATAATGAGGCTTTAAAATCAAAATAACTCTTGGATCTATTGAATGGTTGCAGAATGGATGTTATGTTAGCAAGCATTAAAATACATTAAATTCCTTAATTATTAATTTCCACCAGAGATGTTCGGTGACCAGTTGCATTGTCAGTGAGCAGTAATATTTTGAAAGCAATCATTTATGTGTTTATTTTTTGAACAGTAGTTTTCAACACTGGATTTAAAATATTCAGGAAACCAAGTTGTAAACAGATGTGTTGTCCTCCAGGCCTTGTTGTGCCATTTATACAGCAGAGTAGATTGAGCATAATTCTTAAGGGTCCTAGGATTTGGGGAATGGTAAATGAGCATTGGCTTCAACTTTAAGTAACCAGCTGCATTTGCTCCTAACGTGAGTCAGCCTGTCCTTTGAAGATTTTAAGCCAAGCGTTCAGGCTATGAAAGTCTTAAATGGCATCTTTCCCCAACATACAGCTGCTTCATTGCAAGAGGAAATGGCAACCCACTCCAGTGTTCTTGCCTGGAAAATCCCATGGACAGAGGAGCCTAGCAGGCTACAGTCTATGGGGTCGTAAAGAGTCGGACACAACTTAGCAACTAAACCACCCCCACCACCAGCTTCTTCAGATACATTGAAAATGTGTTGTTTAGTGTAGCCACCTTCATTGATCATCTCAGTTATATCTTCTGGATAACTTACTACAGCTTCTACATCAACACTTGCTGTTTCACCTTGTATTTTTATGTTATAGAAACTGCTTCTGTCCTTAAAACTCATGAATCAAACCCTACTGGCCACAGAGATTTCTTCAGCAGCTTCTTCACCTCTCTCAGCCTTCTTATTATTCTAAGCAACCCTCTAAGACTAAGGTTTTTGGCTTAAGGCAAAACTGTGGTTGGTTTGCTCTTTTATTCAGACCACAAAAAACTTTCTCCATAGCAGCTGTCAAATTTCTTATCATTTGTGTGTTGATTGAAATTCCACTTTGAATTTTAAGAACCTCTCCTTTGCCTTCTCAACTTGGCTAACTGGTGCAAGAAGCCTAGTTTTCAGCCTGTCTCAGCTTTCAACATGCCTTCCTCACTAAGCTTAATCAGTTCCCGCTTTTGAAATGAGAGGCATAGTACTTTTTATAATGAGAGACATGGTACTTTTCCTTTCACTTGAATATTTAGAGGCCATTGTAAGATTTTTAATTGGTCTAATTTCAATACCACTTTGTTTCAGGGAATAGGAAGGCCAGAGGAGAGGGAGAAAGGCAAGGGGACTACAGTCAGAACACAAGTGTTAAGTTCACTGTCTAATACGGGCATGGTTCATGGTGCCCCAAAACAACTATGATAGGAACATCAGAGATCACTGATCCTAGGTCATCATAACAAATATAAGTGTTTGAAATAGCAGGAGACTTACCAAATCGTGTCGCAGAGACACCAAGTGAGCAAATGCTGTTAGAAAGAGGGCGTCAAAAGACTTGCTCCAGGCAAAGTTGACACAAACCTTGACTTTGTAAAAAAAAAAAAAAAAAGAAAGAAACCACAATATCTACAAAACACAGTAAAAACAAAGTATGCTTCTAATAATGTATTGTTGACTGTAATCACAATGCCATACATTAGGTCTCGAACATATTATTTATCCACTAGTTGCAAGTTTATAATTAGGAAAAAAAAAATTACAAGGTAAGACAATTTCTTACTTGCCTCTAAGGAGAACAGTTAAATTGTGTGTGGGTTTTTTTGTTGCCCAAGGTATGGCAATTTTAGTGAGATAATTACCCTCTTGATGGGAATTTCTCCCTAATGAGATTTAAATATACACAGAGTAGACTCAGGCTGGAATATTTTATTTTGTTCTTCTGTTCTCTCTGTCTCATTATATATCTTATAGATTTTATTCCTTTTTTCTCCATATAGATGTTTACCCCAATCTTTTAACAGCAATTTGGGCTAGAAAATCATTAACGCCTTTAATTTTGAGAGCATCTGTTAGTGAAATACAGTTATAAAAGACAATTGATTAAATAACTGTGCAGTTCCTATGTTTGGTTTGAGAACTTACTTCTGTTTTTTGAATGTGGTGAGAATTGTTATGTATATTATTTTGAGTGTTCTTTGTGTTCTGAAACATTTCATATAAAGAACACATGAGACAGGGACACTCCCACTAGAAATTACTGGAGCATGGTTCTAGGAAAAATACTGAAAACTGCCTCTGATGATGAAGATGTATATTCTGAAAAAAAAAAAAAACCACTCCCGAATACCTGAATAAATTACCTTTGGCTGGAAGACCAAAAAAAGAAGGAAGGAAGGAAATGCAGATAGTGAATTTATTTTTGAAAATTAAACTCTGTGTGATGCTGTGCTGTGCTTAGTTGCTTAGTTGTGTCCGATGTTGTGACCCCATGGGCTAGAGCCTGCTGGGCTCCTCTGTCCGCGGGGATTCTCCAGGCAAGAATACTGCAGTGGGTAGCCATGCCTTTCTCCCAGGGAACTTCCCAATCCAGGGATCAAACCCAGGTCTTCCACGTGGCAGCCAGATTCTTTACCATTTGAGCCCCCAGAGAAGAACCTGTGTGATGTTTGGAGAGGTTAATTGTATCAGTTCTGAAGGGATACAGAATTTGGCAATGAAAGGATATTTGCAGTGATCAAGTGTTTCCTATCCTATAAAACTTGAGAATTCTATGTAACTGACTTTTTATTATTTAATTTATATTGATATTAATTATATAACATATCATGTAAAGTTATCTAGTGAGTTTAATGGAACCATTCATTGGAACAATGTACAAGACAGAAAACAAACTAGGAGTCGACTTTTAGCTGAATGTGTTTTATATTCCCAGAGGAAAAGGAGGGGTTGATTTGAAGCTGAGAGGGTTAAATTATATGAATAGCAGCAAATGTAAACTATGGATAGACTGACTATGTCGCTTATCCACATGGATGACCCTGCACCCCATACCAGGATGGACACAGAGCCAAGCACTTATTCAGTGTGCCCAGAGGCTTCAATGGTTCTAAAGGAGTATAAGCCCTGCATAACTTCACTGTTATCTGTTAGGAAAGAGATGATGAAAGAAGCATTAGATATGCTTTTTTCCTATAGTCTGGGCCACCCTCTATGTTGTCCATTGCCTTAAAAAATTTTTTTTTTCATCAGCTTCACAAATTCCAACTTATTTTTCAGAAAATAAGCTGCATTATTTTAACAACAATTTTTTCTGTGTTTTTATTCTTTTTTGTCTTTTTTAAAGTTTATTTTTAATCGGAGGATAATTGCTTTATAATATTGTGTCAGCTTCTGCTATATAACAGCATGAATTAGCCATAAGTATACATATTCTCGGAGAAAGCAATGGCACCCCACTCCAGTGTTCTTGCCTGGAAAGTCCCATGGACGGAGGAGCCTGGTGGGCTGCCATCTATGGGGTCGCACAAAGTCAGACACAACTGAAGCGCCTTAGCAGCAACAGCATACATATTCTGCTCCCTCTTGAAACTGGTCTCCTATCCCTCCACCCTATCCCGCCCATCTAGGTTCTCACAGAGTACTATGTTGAGCTCTCTGTGTTATCACAGGGGCATCTTCCATTGACTATCTATTTTAAATATGGTAGGCAATGGCACCCCACTCCAGTACTCTTGCCTGGAAAATCCCATGGATGGAGAAGCCTGGTAGGCTGCAGTCCATGGGGTCGCTGAGGTCGGACACGACTGAGCAACTTCACTTTGACTTTTCACTTTCGTGCATTGGAGAAGGAAATGGCAACCCACTCCAGTGTTCTTGCCTGGAGAATCCCAGGGATGGGTGAGCCTGGTAGGCTGCTGTCTATGGGGTCACACAGAGTTGGACACGACTGAAATGACTTAGCAGCAATATGCATGTTTCAATGCTACTTTCTCAATCTAGTCTGTCTCACTCTCTCCTTCCTCTGCTGTGTCCACAAGTCTGTTCTTGAAGTCTGCATGCCTATTCCTGCTCTGCAAATAGATTCATCAGTACCATATTACTAGGTTCCATATATACATATGTATTAATATTTGTTTTTCTCATCTGACTTACTTCACTCTGTATAACAGGCTCTAGGTTCATCCACCTCACTAGAATTAAATACATTCTTTTTCAATGGCTGAGTAATATTTCATCACATATATGTACAACAACTTCTTTATTCATTCATCTGCCAGTGGACATCTAGGTGACTTCCATGACCTACCTATTGTAAATACTGCTGCAATGAACATGGGGGTACATGTGTCCTTTTCAAGTATAGATTTACTCAGAGTATACGCTCAGTAGTGGGACTTCTGGGTATTATAGTAGTTTCATTACTAGTTTTTAAAGGAATCTCCAGGGGCTCAGATGGTAAAGAATTCACCTGAAATGCTAAAGATCTGGGTTTGATCCCTGGGTTGGAAAGATCCCCTGGAGGAAGGCACAGGAACCCACTCCAGTATTCTTGCCTGGAGAATTCCCATGGACAGAGGAGCCTGGCTGGCTACGGTCCATAGTGTCCCAAAGAGTCAGACACAATTGAATGACTAAGCACAGTACAATACACACTGTTCTCCATCGTGGCTATATCAATTTACATTCCCATCAACAGTAGAAGAGGGTTCCCTTTTCTCCATATCCTCTCCAGCATCTATTGTTTGTAGATTTTTTGATGATAGTTATTCTGACCAGCGTGAGGTGATACTCATTGTAGTTTGCATTTCTCAATATATTTGCACTTCTCAAATAATGGTCAGTGATGAGCATCTTTTCACTGTGTTTGCTGGCCATATGCCTATCTTCTTTGGAGAAATGTCTGTTAAGATTTTCTGCCCATTTTTTGCTGGGTTGTTTGCTTTTCTGATATTGAGTTGCATGAACTGCTTGAATGTTTTGGAGATTAATCCTTTGTCAGTTGTTTCAGTTGCCAGAATTTTTTTTCCCCCATTCTGAGGATTGTCTTTTCATTTTGTTCATGGTTTCCTTTGCTGTGCAAAAGCTTTTAGATATAATTAGATCCCATTTGTTTATTTTTATCTTATTTCCATTACTCTAGGAGCTGGGTCATAGATTTATGTGTTTAAATTTTTATTATGCTGTGAATTATGTCAAGGAATGTACTACCTAGGTTTTCCTCTCAGAGCTTTATATTTTATGGTCTTACATAAATCTGTAATCCACTTTGAGTTTATTTTTGTGTTTGGTATTAGGAAGCATTCTAATTTGATTATTTAATGTGTAGCTCTCCACATTTTCCCAGCACTACTTATTGAAGAGCTATCTTTTCTCCAGTGTATATTCTTGCCTCCTTTGTCAAAAATAAGGTACCCATAAGTGCATGGGTGTATCTCTATGATTTCTATCTTGTTACATTGATCTGCATTTCAGTTTTTGTGCCAGTACCATACTGTCTTGGTCCCTGGAGCTTTGTAGTATAGTCTGAAGTCAGGGAAGTTGATTCCACCAGCTCCATTCTTTTTTCTCACGATTGCTTTGGTAAGGTTATTCAAGATCTTTTGTGTTTCCATACAAATTGTGAATATTTTTGTTCTAGTTCTGGAGAAAGACATCATTGGCAATTTGATAGGGATTGCATTGAATCTGTAGATTACTTTGGGTTGTATAGTCATTTTTAACAGTACTGATTCTTCCAATTTAAGAACGTGATATATCTCTCCATCTGTTTGTATTGTCTTTATTTATTTATTTATTTATTTATTCCATCAGCGTCTTACAGTTTTTCTGTGTACAGGTCTTTTGAGGTAGGTTTATTCCTAGGTGTTTTATTATCTTTGATGCCATGGTGAATGAGATTGCTTCCTTAATTTCCCTTTCAGATTTTTTTGTTGTTAGTGTATAGGGATGCAAGGTATTTCTGTGTATTAAGTTAGTACCCTGCAACTTTACTGAATTCATTGATTAGCTCAAGTAATTTTCTGATGGCATCTTTAGGGTTTTCTATATATAGTATCATCTTGTCTGCAAATGCAATTTTCAGTGAGAGTTTTACTTCTTTTTTTTCCAAGTTGCATTACTTTTCTTTTTCTCTTCCCATTGTTGTGGCTAGGACTTCCAAAACTATATTAAATGATAGGAGGAGAATGGGCACCCTTGTCTTGTTCCTGATCTTAGTGGATATGCTTTCAGTTTTTCACCATGGAGAATAATGTTTGGTGGGTTTGTCACATATGGCCTTCATTATGTTGAGAAAGTTTTCTTTTATGCTCATTTTCTGGAGAGTTTTTATCATAAATGGGTGTTAAATTTTCCTGCATCTATTAAGATTATCATATTGTTTTATCTTTCAATTGATTTATATGCTGTATTACATTGACTGCTTTGCATATGTTGAAGAATCCTTGCATCTCTGGGATAAACCCCACTTGATCATGCTGTATGTTTTCAATGTGTTAAAAACAGTCTTTTAATTTAGTTTCCAAGAATTCAACCAAAAGAGGGCTATATTTTACCTTATCAACAATTGGGCTTTGCACACTGAACTCAGTGTCACATAAATAAGTAAAACACAAGAGAGCATTAATGTTATGTGCTTTCCTTCTTTGATCCTGTGAAGGGGTAAAACATGGTACTCCAGCATAATGGCTGGATTTTAATATCTCAAACCTGCAAACAAGGGTGGGCCATATGCTGAGGACAGGGAAGAAAGCTAGGCTTAATATTGAAAGCCAGTGAATCCCCCAGAATCTGAAACTCATCCTGCCTGTTCAAATGAAGAACAATAATTCGAACAAAAATTTATATAATAACAAAAAAATCTTATGACATAAAGTAGATGAATTTCTTGCTTCCTCAAGCAACCTTAAAAAGATGATCAATGGATGCAGATTTCAAGTTTCGATTAAGTATAGTCTAGATATTCACTGATCAGACGTGATTCAGAAACCATGATGTTTTCTTGTAAGATTCAGCTTTCTGAATGTATCGTGAAAAGTCAATTGGGTTCTTACATTTCAAATATGGTAATTGTATGTAATCAAACAACTACAATAAACAAGTTGCCAGTACTTGTTTTATCCATAAGTCCTAAAACTTTAAGCCAACAGAGTAGCCTATCTAGTGACAAGAAATAATGCCTCACTCTCTACTCAGTAACAAGTGAATGAAAAGCCTGGATTCTCAACAAGTTTTTCCAAGGAAAACCCAGCCTGTTCAGGATTTGGGAAATTTCACCTGATTGAATGTTTGCAGTGAGCACTTGAGAATCGAGCTCACTTCATTCATCTGAACTATGAAGACTGAAAGTTGAAACCAGGTTTCAACATTTGTTAAATATTTGCTATTAAAATATTTTTGCCCAAGATGGTAAGCCTGGAATAAATAACTAGATTATTTACTTCAGGAGTCTCTATAAAACTATTTTGGGGGCAAATAGTTTCCTCATTTGGGCAAAAAATTTACTTTCAGGATATTAGATTGGCAACTTGGCCATAAAGCTTGCTTTTCAAACAAATGTTCTATTTATCAAAATTTGTTTCAAGATCCTTGCAATACTCAAGTCTTATGGCATGAAATTTACCCAACTGTAATCAGTTCCCTGTATTTAATATGTCTTAAACTATTTACTATCAGATTCCAAAGCCCAAAAATATGATACTAGTTTTCCTCTTTCACTTAACATATTATTCAGACTTTATCAAGCTGTTATTCCTTGCTGTAGTAGTTTTAAGAACCTCAGTTTTGCTTGAACCACATGTAAATTCTGGTGGATTTATTTTGGGGAAGATGGGGAGTAACCAGTTGACACAGTAAATAACAATAATATTATAATTGGTTTATTTGATAAACAACCAGTAATGCTATTGGTGTATAAAGAGATAAATGAAAATGATGAATACTTAGTTTCATTCACTAACAATGTTTTATCAAATTTTTTCTGATTTATTATAAATATTTCTCCTGAGGTTTCATAGTAAACAATACAACTTAATTTTATTTATTCTTAATTTGGCTATTCTCTGTAATTCTAAAAAGCGAATTCCTACTTTTCTGCATTTAACTGTATTTTTAGTAAATGAACATCAAAATTATATTTGTATTGAATATATTAAATATATTACTAACAACAGTGTATTTTAAACCTTTATTTAAGTTCACTAACCTTAAAACCAGACCAAAAAAGAGCACCCAATGGGCTTAATTTGTAAAAAGAAAGATTTAGGTTGCAAAAAAATCAACAATTTTCTGACTTAGAGACAAAAAGTATAAAGAATTATCAGAGACTCTCCCTTTCTAGAAATGCCAATTATCCTGGATGTTCTCAGTGTGCTAAGAAGGTTTCCTGAGGGGTAAAAAATATTTTATAAGGTTTTTCAAATTTTGCATTTCTATTGTTTGCAATAAAGTTTAATTTTGACATAAGGAATTCTGTATTTCCTTGGACAAAACATCATGTGAGAAAACACAGATATATATTTCACAATATTGAAACTCTCAAAATTCTTGCTGAGATAATCTTTTCCGAATGAACCACCCTTTTGTATTTGCTTATAAATTTAAATTCTTTTATTATTTGTATTAATTTAAAATGAATTCAAAAACGGAAGGTGTCTTAATTTAGGTTACTGTAACAGAATACCATAGACTGGTTGCTTAAAAAAAAAAAAAAAAAGACACTGATTTCTTACAGTTCTGAAAGATAAGAAGTTCAAGATCAAAGTGCTGGCAGATTTCAGTCCAGTAAGAGATCTCTTCCTGGCTTGAGGAGAGTTGCCTGTTTGCTATGTCCTTAAATGTGGGAAGGGAGGAAAAGAGGCAGAGACAGCACAGGTCTCTAGTCCCTCGTCCTCTGCTTACAATGACATTAATCCCCTCATGGGAGCCAAATCCTTATGACCTCATCTGAGCCTAAATACCTCCTAAGATCTCTACCTCCAAAACCATAACGTTGGAGATCAGGGTTTCAACACATGACTTGGGCTGCGGGAACAAAACTTCAGTCTAAACCCAGTAATAAATGGGTTACATGGGTATCATCTCAGCAATTTTCAGGAACTGCTGCTTTCATAATTGTAGCCATATTTCACATCTCCTCAGCACACTTGTTCCATAGGCCATACCCTCATCATTATCTTTGTTTCTACATCTTCCTCTGAAGGTCTTTTTTTTTGTTTCAGTGTGTGATAATGTTTATTGATTTATTACCTTACAAAAGATATGTTCTATTCTAACTGCTATCTAAGTGATATTTCTATTTTAGAACAAATTTTAAAATGCAAAATCACTTCAAAACATAACAAAATCTAGTGTAAAGACCTCAACTTATTCTTTTATTTATTTATTTGGTATTTCCAGTGCTTAACAAAATACCAGGTCTTTAGGCAATATTGAATATATAGAGTAAATATTGAATACATAACATAAGTATATAGTGAATAAGTGAATGAATAAATGGGTAGATGTCTCATTCATTTTTTAATTTCTTAATACAAGTTTTACCTATAACACTACATATCTACTAAATCTGATCTCAGTTAGGTTATAAATTAATTCAAAGAAAGAGTTTAAGAAAATAAGTTCTGGAATGACCCAGTGAGCCACTGAAGAAATCAAAGAATAAATACCAATAAAAAAAATCTGGACGCAATGGAAATGAGAACACAGTAATTCAAAATCTAGGACATGCAGCAAAGCAGTTCTAAAAGGGAAATTTATAGTGATACAAGCCTATCTCAGAAATGGAGAAAAATCTCAAATGAACAACCTATATTTACACCGAAAAACCTAGGGAAAGAAGAACTAACAAAATCCAAAGATCAGAACAAAAAAACCCTAAAATATAGCCAAAAAATAGAAAAAGATCAGTAAGAGCTGGTTTCTTGAAAAGATGAACAAAACTGATGACACTTTAACCAGACTCATAAAAGAGAGAGCCCAAACAAATAAAATCAAAAATGAAAAGAAATTACAATCAACACCACAGAAGTACAAAGGATCATAAGTGATTATTATGAACAATTATATACCAATAAAATGGACAACCTACAAGAAATGGACAAATTCCCAGAAACATATGATCTCTCAAGTTTGAACAGACACATAACCAGTAATAAAGATAGAATCAGCAATAATAAAATCCCCCAGAGAGGTGATCAAATGGCAAAGTAGGAGGATGCTGATGTCACCTGCCCCCATGAACACATAAAATATACATCTATGTGTGGACCAATTCTGACTGAAAACAAATTGGAGACCGGCAGACTCTTCTCAATCAAGGTTGTAAAGAAAGATACACACAGAGTCAGATAGGAAGGGAAGACAAGGGATCAAGTAGGGACCCACACCCCCCGGAGAGAACACAGAGGAGGAGGGGAATTACACAGGCTCTGAGATACTCCCTGGAGAGATAGCAGTTCAAGCCACATATGATCAAGTGTTGGCAAGGTTGTGGAGAAAAGAAAATTGTCATTCACTGTTGGTTGGAAAGTTAATTGGTACAACCACTATAGAAAACAGTATAGAGTTATTAAAAAATTAAAAGTAAAACTGCCATACAATTCACCTATTCTATTCCTGGATATTTATTCTAAGAAAAGGAAAACACTAACTTGAAATGATATATGTACGTACCCCTATGTTCATTGCAGTGTTATTTGCAATAGCCAAAATACAAAAGAAACCTAAGAACCCATCTGTAGATGATTGGATAAAGAATATGTGGTGTGTGTGTATGTATATATACATATATATACACATGTGATGTGTGTGTGTGTGTGTATATATATATATAAGGGCTTCCCTTGTGGCTCAACTGATAAAGAATCTGCCTGCAATGCAGGAGACATGGGTTCAATCCCTGGGTTGGGAAGATGCCCTGGAGAAGGGAAAGGCTACCCACTCCAGTGTTCTCGCCTGGAGAACTCCATGGGCTGCATACTCCGCAGAGTCCCAAAGAGTCAGACACGACTGAGTGACTTTCTCTTTTATATATATATGTATATATATAAAACTAGAATGAAATATTCACATTTGCAAAAACATTGGTGAACCTAGAGGGTTATTATGCTAAATTAAATGTCAGAGAAAGATAAATACCATATGACTTCACTTGTATGTGGAATCTAAAATAAAATAAAACAAATCAGCATAACAAAACAAAAACAGAATCACAAATACAGAACAAATGGGTTACCAGAGGGGAGGGTGGTGGGGGAGATGAGAAAAATAAAAGTCGCTCAGTCATGTCCTACTCACTGAGAGCCCATGGACTCTACAGTCCACAGAATTCTCTAGGCCAGAATACTGGATGGGTAGCTATTCCCCTCTCCAGGGGCTTTTTCCAACCCAGGGATTGAATCCACGGTCTCCCACATTGCAGGCTGACTTTTTTTTTACCAGCTGAGCCACCAGTGAAGCCCAAGAATACTGGAGTGGGTAGCTTATCCCTTCTACAGCGGATCTTCCTGATCCAGGAATCAAACCAGTGTCTCCTACATTGCAGGCGGATTCCCAGCTGAGCTACCATGGTAGGCCAAATGGAGATTAAGGGGTGCAAACTTTCAGTAGAAAAATAAACAAGTCATCAGTATGAAACAGTCAGTGTGGATACTGTAGTCAATAGTAATGTAATATCTTTGTTTTGCGACAGACGGTGATTAGACTTCAAAGATAAAAGAAAAAATGTTCTGGAGTCAACCTATTAGATATTAGATACTCTGTCACTTAAGAGCTGCCTGACTGTGAGAAATTTTCATAAATTTTCTGAGCCTTAGTTTCTTGACACATGGAGTTAATTGGGGGACTTAAAGGATAAACAGCAAATAATACTAACACTGATACTAATAGATAAAGTGCATCTGGAGAGTAGAAAAGATAATTGCTTCACAGAAAGTTCTATAGTCTTTTACATTTTTTCCAATAACAGATAATTTGAGATCTCTGTCATTATAACCCCTTGTAAGAATTGGTATTATTGACCACTTCTAATTTCTGAAACCCCTTTTCTCCATTGTCTTTAGTGACACACTTTAATTCACAGGTAATGACTGTTTCATTTCTAGACTTCTAATACTGTCTGCTTAAATACTAAAAATACCATTTTCTATCTTCAGAATTCACTCTTTTCACTTCTTTGATGATTACAACCACAATCTCTGCTTTCAATTATTTAAATGCCAATGAACCAATTAACTTTAAATAAATAAAAAATAAAACCTTTATCTTTACCTAAGATCTTTTTTACCAGCCAGAACCAGGAATTAAACAGTATGATAACCTTCTCCACTTAGATGTTCCACATATGTTTCTCTCTCTTTTTTTTTCTTTTTTTTTTTGGGGGGGGGGGCATTTATTTATTTATTTTATTATTCAAAATGTTAGGAAGTTGCTGCTGCTGCTACTGCTGCTAAGTTGCTTCAGCTGTGTCCGACTCTGTTCGACCCCATAGACGGCAGCCCACCAGGCTCCCCTGTCCCTGGGATTCTCCAGGCAAGAACACTGGAGTGGGTTGCCATTTCCTTCTCCAATGCATGAAAGTGAAAAGTGAAAATGAAGTCGCTTAGTTGTGTCCGACCCTCAGCAGACCCTCAGCAGCATGAGCAATTACGGTTGGAAGGATGCAAATTGATCTCTAAACCCCATCCCAGACATGCCCAGAGGAGCTCACAGATATGCTACAAACTAACCAGAGGGGCTTCTCTAACTCCAGAGCATGTGCCCTAAACACACAATATATACAAACTAACCACAGGGGTTTCCTCAGGTCACCTTAGACCTCTAGGAGCCCATTAAGGGTTCATAAGTACTCCATATACATATACATCTGATTATAACAGACTGAATTATGAGAAGACATACACAACAGAGCCTGTTATCATGTAACTTGCAACTGTCAATCGGCCTTGAGCATATAGGCCTGTCTGCATTCCCTTTCTTGATTGGTGTCCATTGCTTCAATTTTTTGTTGCCCTGAGACAAGAACTGAGGGGAAATAAACCAACCTGACAAAAGGAAGCAAAATCACCATTTCTCTCAAAACTTCTCTTCCTATTTTCGCTAACTGGACAAATAACTGGGCTTCCCTGGTGGCTCAATGGTAAAGAATCCCCTTGCGATGCAGAAGATGCAGGATACCCAGGTTCAGTCCCTGGCTGGGGAAGATTCCCTGGAGAAGGGCATGGCAACCCATTTGGGTATTCTTGCCTGGAGAATTCCAAGGACAGAGGGGCTTGGCAGGCTACAGTCCATAGGGTCACAAAGAGTCAGACACAACTGAAGCAACTGAGCAGGAGCAGGACAAATAATTGTCTTTCTTTATCAGGCAGAGCTTTTTGTTTGTTTGTTTGTTTTTTCTCTCTCTGATTTATGACACATTTTGGGAGAGATAGAAGCCCTCTTGTCTACCCTTAACCTTCCTTCTGGTAAAAGGTGCCACAAATTCCTGGCTTATTCACAGATTCTTCCCATTTGTCTCTGGTGTACAATGAGTCTGATAAGTGAGAATTATTGTAATTCTCTTAAATAATCTTTGGTTCTCTCTTTTCCAGTCCACTTCCATATAGAGCATGTTAGTTCATGTCTCAACTTTTATCTTACTGTGTCTTTATAGTAAATCTGGAATGAGCACTGTGTTTCCTCTAATTTTGTCTGTTTGGTTTATTTGTTTGTCTTGTTTTTGTTTTTATTTTAAGTTGCCTTGGCTATTCTGCTGCTGCTGCTGCTATTAAGTTGCTTCAGTTGTGTCTGAGTCTATACGACCCCATAGATGGCAGCCCACCAGGCTCTCCCATCCCTGGGATTCTCCAGGCAAGAACATTGGAGTTGGGTTGCCATTTCCTTCTCCAATGCGTGAAAGTGAAAAGTGAATGTGAAGTCGCTCAGTCATCTCTGACTCTTAGCGACCCCATGGACGGCAGCCCACCAGGCTCCTCCATAGATGGGATTTTCCAGGCAAGAGTACTGAAGTGGGTTGCCATTGCCCTCTCCGGCCTTGGCTATTCTAGCTCCTTGAATTCCTATATAAATATTAGAAACACCTTATTAATTTCTACCAAAAGGAAAGCCTAGTAAAATTGTTCCTGAAATTGAATTTAATTTATAGAACAACTTAGAAAGCACCAACATCTTAACAATATTGAGAATTAAGATCCATGACCAGGATATGTATTTCCATTTTTCACAAGTCTTTATTTCTCTCAGAAATGTTATAGCTTTCAGAGTAGAGATCTCAAAGTATCTTCTGCCAAATTTATTTCTAAGTATAACACCTTGGTTGTTATTGTCAGTGACATTATTTATTTTATTAGGACTTGAGATTTTTTCATTCTAGTATTGAGATGCACAGTTACTTTTTGTATGTTGTTATTGTTTAGTTGCTAAGTCATGTCCACCTCTTTTGCAACCCCATGCACTGTAGCCCGCCAAGCTCCTCTGTTCATGGGAGTTCCCAGGCAAGAATACTGGAGTGGATTGTCATTTCCTTCTCCAGGAAATCTTCCCTACCCAGGGACTGAACCCATAGTCTCCTGCATTGGCAGGTGGGTTCTTTACTGCTGAGTGACCTAAAGTCTCTTTACAATTATAGAACTTTACACAGTTTTTAGGGCTTTCTACATCGCTGACAATGATATTTAAAAATAGACTTTTTGCTTTTCAATCTGTGTGCCTGTAAATTATTTATCTCACCTTATAGCACTGCCAGCAGTGCCAATACAATATTTACAGTATATTGTGGAGAGTACTTTCCCTGCCTTGTTCTAAAATGGAGGGAGAACTTCAGTCTTTCACTATTAAGAATGATGTTAGTTGTCGGTCTTTCATAAATATCTTTGTCAGGTTTAGGAAGTTTCCATATAATTCTAGTTTACTGAACATTTTTATTATGAATGGGTGTTGAGTTTTGTCATTTTTTCTTCATGTATTAAGATGGTCACAGGTTTAAGTTTGTAAACATAGTAAAATATATTGATGGATTATTAAATGCTTTTTCTTGTATAACAGAATAAATTAAATTGGTCATGATATATTTTTGTTTTTATACATTGTCAGATATAATGCACTAAATCTTAAGTAATACTTGTCTCTGTTCATGAGGAATATGTGTCTATGGCTTCTTTATACTGATGTTTCTGGTTTCTTGTCAGTGAAATACTAGTCTCATAAAATGAATTGGGAAGTGATCCCTTCCCTTCAATTTTCCTGAGGATTTTGTGTAGAATTGGTATTATTGCTTTCTTTAATGTTTCATCATTGATGACATCTGAGCCTGTCATATTCTACAGGAATAGGAATTTAACTAAAAATTAAATTTCTTTAGTAGATAGTGGGCTATTCAGGTTATTTCTTTTCTTCAGTGAGCATTGGTAGTTTGAAAATTGTTAGAAAATACTGTCCATTTCACCTAAAATTTCAGAACAATAGACAAAAATTTGATTCTCTTATTAACCTTCAAATTTCTATAATATCTGTGGTCATCTTTCTCACATAGCTCCAATATGGGTAATTTTATTTTTATTCATTCTAGTTAGAGCTTTATCAGCTTCATTGATCCACTCAAGTGTTCATATTCTGGTTTTATCTATGCAATTTAAAAATTATTATTCTGTTTTCCACTTTGATTTCTGATTTTATCTCTACTATTTCCTTGTTCAGCTTACTTTATATATATTATTCTTCAACTATTTTAAGGCAGAAGCTTAAATCAATCCTATGACAACCTGTCTTCTTTTCAGCTTTAGGAATCCTAATGCTGTAAATTTCTCTTTCAGCGCTGCTTCAATTGAAGTTCACAAGTCTGATATGTCACTTTTCTATTATATTTCATTCTGTACTAAATGCTTTCTATTTTCCCTTTTCATATTCTGTTTTGTCCATGTATTGTTGAGACAAATGTTACTTAGTTTTGAAAACACTTGAAGATAATTCAAGTATTATTCTGATCTTGATTTCTAATTTAAGTCCATTATGGCAAAAAAACAATTCTTAGTTTTACCTCATTTACTTCATTTGAGTGTAATGAGAATATTTCATTGCTTGAATATGATCTATCTTGATAATTGCTGTGTGTGCCCTTCAAAAGAATGTGAATTCTGCTGTTACTGGTTTGAGTGTTCTATAAATACAAATTAGATGAAGTTAGAACCAGACATCTTGGAATGTGAAGTCAAGTGGGCCTTAGAAAACATCACTACAAACAAAGCTAGTGGAGGTGATGGAATTCCAGTGGAACTCTTTCAAAGCCTGAAAGATGATGCTGTGCAAGTGCTGCACTCAATATGACAGCAAATTTGGAAAACTCAGCAGTGGCCACAGGACTGGAAAAGGTCAGTTTTCATTCGAATCCCAAAGAAAGGCAATGCCAAAGAATGCTCAAACTACCACACAGTTGCACTCATCTCACATGCTAGTGAAGTAATGCTCAAAATTCTCCAAGCCAGGCTTCAGCAATACGTGAACCGTGAACTTCCTGATGTTCAATCTGGTTTTAGAAAAGGCAGAGGAACCAGAGATCAAACTGCCAACATTCGCTGGATCATCGAAAAAGCAAGAGAGTTCCAGAAAAACATCTATTTCTGCTTTAATGACTATGCCAAAGCCTTTGACTGTGTGGATCACAATAAACTGTGGAAAATTCTGAAAGAGATGGGAATACCAGACCACCTGACCTGCCTCTTGAGAAATATGTATGCACGTCAGGAAGCAAGAGTTAGAACTGGACATGGAACAACAGACTGGTTCCAAATAGGAAAAGGAGTACGTCAAGGCTGTATATTGTCACCTTGCTTATTTAACTTATATGCAGAGTACATCATGAGAAACGCTGGGCTGGAAGAATCACAAGCTGGAATCAAGATTGCCGGGAGAAATATCAATAACCTCCGATATGCAGATGACAACATCCTTATGGCAGAAAGTGAAGAGGAACTCAAAAGCCTCTTGACGAAAGTGAAAGAGGAGAGTGAAAAAGTTGGCTTAAAACTCAACATTCAGAAAACCAAGATCATGGCATCCGGTCCCATCACTTCATGGGAAATAGATGGGGAAACAGTGGAAACAGTGTCAGACTTTATTTTTGGGGGCTCCAAAATCGCTGTAGATGGTGATTGCAGCCATGAAATTAAAAGACGCTTACTCCTTGGAAGAAAAGTTATGACCAACCTAGATAGCATATTCAAAAGCAGAGACATTACTTTGCTGACTAAGGTCCATCTAGTCAAGGCTATGGTTTTTCCAGTAGTCATATATGGATGTGAGAGTTGGACTGTGAAGAAGGCTGAGCGCCAAAGAATTGATGCTTTTGAACTGTGGTGTTGGAGAAGACTCTTGGGAGTCCCTTGGCCTGC
This sequence comes from Ovis aries, assembly GCF_016772045.2. Lineage (NCBI taxonomy): Eukaryota > Metazoa > Chordata > Mammalia > Artiodactyla > Bovidae > Ovis > Ovis aries. Next base: position 62,702,599 of record NC_056062.1, on the reverse strand, counting down.
AAGGAGATCCAACCAGTCCATTCTGAAGGAGACCAACTGTGGGATTTCTTTGGAAGGAATGATGCTAAAGCTGAAATTTCAGTACTTTGGCCACCTCATGCAAAGAGTTGACTCATTGGAAAGGACTTTGATGCTGGGAGGGATTGGGGGCAGGAGAAGAAGGGGACGACAGAGGATGAGATGGCTGGATGGCATCACTTACTCAATTGATGTGAGTTTGAGTGAACTCCAGGGGTTGGTGATGGACAGGGAGGCCTGGCATGCTGCAATTCATGGGGTCACAAAGAGTCGGACATGACTGAGCAACTGAACTGAACTGAACTGAACTGAACTGAAGTTGTCTAACAATACTGTTCAAGTTTAAACATCTTAATAATTTTCTGCCTGTTTGTCCTTTTGATTATTGAAACAGTAGTATTAAAATTTATAGCTATAATTGTAATTTATTTGGTTTTTCTTTTCAGCATTATAGGTAACACCTTGAATCACTATTCTGTCAGTATACTAACATAAGTTTAAGATGTTTACATGTGTTGTGCTGCACTTAGCTCCTCAGTTGTGTCTGACTCCTGCAACCCCATGGACTGTAGCCTTCCAGGCTCCTCTGTCCATGGGGATTCTCCAGGCAAGAACACTGGAGTGGGTTGCCATGCACTCCTACAGGGGATCTTGGTAACCCAGGGATTGAATCCAGGTCTCCCACATTGCAGGCAGATTCTTTACTGTGCAAGACACCAGGGAAGTAACTCTAGCTTGAGTTTGATTAGCATTGGCATGGTATATTTTTTCATCCATTTATATTAAACATATATTTCCTTATTTTTAAAGTCTTATTTTTTAATGACAGTGCACAGTTGTAGCATACTTGAAAATTCATTCTAATAATTGATGACTTTTGATTTAAGCATGTTGACCTTTTACATTTAATTTAATGAGTGACATGTTTGATTTAAAAAATCTGCCATCTTTTTATTTATTTTATAAATGTCTTACCTGTTCTTTGTTCACCTTGTCTTCATTCTTATGAATGAATTGAATATGTTTTATGATTCTATCTCATAACATTTTTTAGTTTATTAGCCATATCTCTTTATTTTATTTATTCTTGTTGATTGTGTTTATAGTACGAATATCTCCTCTTCTGCCCTTTGTGGTATTATTTACATATATTTTAGTTTTCTGTATATTATGAACCAGACAGTACATTGCTATTATTGTGATTTCAAAGATCAATTTTGAGGGGACTTTCAGTTTTTGAAAAGTTGGGATAGATAATGCTTTTCCATAATCCTCTTATAAAATTCATCTAAAAACCCTGGCTATGTACAGTATATATGTGTATAACTATGTATGTATGTATGAAAATATGTTTGTGTAAAATATAACACAAAAATGAACACTGACCTTATACAAATAATCCTCACAGTGGATCACAGATTTAAATGCAGAACAAAAATCACTAAAACATTTAGAAGAAAATATTGAAGAAAAATCTGGAATCTAAGGCTTGGTCAAGAGTTCTTAGACCAGATGCAACACAAGTATGATTCACATAAGAAAAAATTGATAAACTGAACTCATTGAAATTGATTATTTTTCTTCTGAGGCATCCTTGTCAAGAAGATGAAAAGACAAACTATAGAGTGGGAAGGTTTATTTCAAACCATATATCTTACAAAAGACTTTTTATTTATATAATAATACTTAAAGACCTCTCAAATTTTAAGAATTAAAAAAAAAGATAGCCCAATTAGAAAATGGGCTAAATATATGGAATAGATATCAGACCATATGCAGATAGAAAATAAACACATTAAAGATGTTCAACATCACTAGCCATTAAGGAAATTCCAGTTAAAACCATGATGCGGTATCACTATACAAATCTTAGAACATGTGAATTAATTTTTTAATGACAATAGCAAATGCTGGTGAGGATTCAAAGAAACTGGATCACTTGTACACGTTGACTGTTAGGAATACATACTGATTCATCCAGTCTGGAAAAAGCTCTGCCAGTTTCTCTAAAAACAATAAACAAAACCAAAATACATTTAATTTATGCCCTGCCGACTGCAGTCCTGAATATTTTCCTACAGAAAAATCTATACATGCTTATTCTAAACAGTGTGGCACAACTCTACCGTAGAATACTACTCAACAATATCATAAATAACGACTGATACATGTGACGACTTGGATGGATATCAAGTGTATTATGCTACTTTTTAAAAAAGCCAATATCAAAAGTTCACATCGTGTATGATTTTATTTATATGTGTGTGCTCTGTCACTCAGCCATGTCTGACTCTTTGCAACCCCATGGACTGCAGCCTGCCAGGCTCTTCTGTCCACAGAATTTCCCAAGCAAGAATTCTGGAGCAGGTTGCCATTTCCTACTCCATTTACTTATATAGCATTTTTGAAATGATAAAATTATAGGAACAATCAGTGATTGCCAAGAGTGAGACAAGGTAAAGGGAAAGAAATAATTGTGACTATAAAGGAAAAGTACAAGAAAGATCTTTGTAGTGATAAAATGGTCCTATACTCCATTGTGGTTGCATGATTTTACACATGTGATAAAATGACATGTGTGTGTGTGCTGAGTGACTTCAGTCGTGTGCGACTCTTTGCCACCCTATGGAGTGTAGCCCGCCAGGCATCTCTGTCCATTGGGATTTTCAGGAGAGGCTACTGGAATGGGTAGCCATGCCCTCCTCTAGGGGATCTTCCTAACCCAGGGATTGAACTCGCCTTTCCTGAGGCTGCTGCATTGTAGGCAGATTCTTTACCCCTGACCTACCAAGGAAGCCCCCAGATGACATGTACTAAAGTTAATTTCTGGGCTACCCTGGTAGCTCAGCTGGTAAAGAATCTCCTGCAATGCAGCAAACACTGGTTCGATTCCTGGGTTGGGAAGAACCCCTGGAGAAGGGATAGGCTACCCACTCCAGTATTCTTGGGCCACTCTGGTGGAATCCACCTGCAATGCGACAGACCTGGGTGCAATTCCTGAGTTGGGAAGCTCTCCTGGAGGAGGGCATGGTAACCCACTCTAGTATTCTTGCCTGGAGAATCCCCACGGACAGAGGAGCCTGGTGGGCTATGGTCCATGGAGTTGCAGAGTCAGACACAGCAGAGCACAAAGTCAACTTCTAGGTTTTGATATTGTGCTATAGTTATATAGGATGTATCCACTCTGGGAAACTGGGTAAAGAATACTGGGTATCTTTACTATCTTTGTGTGATTTTATGATAACTTTAAAATTTAAAAATAATTAAATTAAAAAGTTGATTATCGTTCAAGATATTTACATAATATTGATTACAGGGAACCATGAGGAAATTATTGAGTTGATTTATGCTCATTGTATTGATTGTACTGTTAGTTTCATAGGTATATAGATATATCAATCCTAAACTAAAAAAAAGTACACTTAAAAATATTTGGTTTATTGTATACATGATATTCAATGAAGCTATATTTCTGTCTTACGAAAATAATTAATATGCTCAAATTAAGTTAAACATATTCTCTGAGATTTATGCTACCATTACATCTATACTGAACTTCAGAAAGTTTCACAGTTATCCAAAGTTACAGGATTGGCATATGAAGGGCTTAGAATCTGAAAAGTCTGACGCCAATTTCTACTTTTTGAACAAATGATGTTTACCTCCTTCATCACTTTTTACCAGCCTTAGAATAAAGTTCTTTTTTGCTCTTTGTTTCATATTGTGGTCCTTACAAATCAAATCTGAGACAGTTACCACTGGGTAACTGGTATCTCTAAAACATAAATCCTCATATTATTATTAATTTTCCCCAGTACCTTTGGTAACTTCCATAATATTCCAGCAAGAAAGCTTTAGAATGCCATACAAACATCAAAGCCATTCTTTTCTTTAGCATGCACACACACACACACACACACATTGAGACACATATATATATAATTTAATGATTTGTTCATAAAATATATTTGTATCACAATATATGTAACAATAATAAATAACATATAATTTATAACTTATATACTTATAATACATATGTAACTTTATAAATATGTAAAACATACACAATTTACTTTCCTACAGTACTGAGCAATCAACAAACCTTAGTCCTTTTCCCGCCTTTGACAAGAACTTGCCCTCTGGAATTGTGATTTTCTCAGGGTATATGACCAGCAAGGGGATTGCTGGTCCTATGGTAGATATAGGGCTTCCCAGGTGGTGCTAGTGGTAAAGTACCTGCCTGCCAGTGCAGGAGACAAAGGGGAGGCTGGTTCAATCCCTGAGTTGGGAAGATCCCCTGGAGAAGGGCATGGCAACCCACTCCAGTATTCTTGCCTGGGAAATCCCATGGACAGAGCAGCCTGACAGGCTAAAGTCCAGAGTGTCACAAAGAGCTGGACATGACTGAAGTGACTTAGCACAGCACAGCACATGCGGTAGATTTATTCCTTTTTTTTTTTTTTTTTAAGAAATCTTCCTACTATTCTACACAATGGCTATATCACTTTAAATTCCCACCAGCAGTGCAGGAGGGATCTCTTTCCTCCAGATCTCTGCAGCATTTAATGTTTATAGACTTTTTCATGATAGCCATTCTGACCTCTGCGAGGTGATACCTCATTGTAGTTTTGATTTGCATTTCTCTAATAATGAACACACAGTCAAAGGCTTTGGCATAGTGAATAAAGTAGAAATAGATGTTTTTCTGGAACTCTCTTGCTTTTTCGATGATCCAGCGGATGCTGGCAATTTGATCTCTGGTTCCTCTGCCTTTTCTGAAACCAGTTGAACATTCGGAATTTCATGGTTCACGTATTGCTGAAGCCTGGCTTGGAGAATTTTGAGCATTACCTTACTAGCATGTGAGATGAGTGCAATTGTGCGGTAGTTTGAGCATTCTTTGTTATTGCCTTTCTTTGGGATTGGAATGAAAACTGACCTTCTCCAGTCCTGTGGCCACTGCTGAGCTTTCCAAATTTGCTGGCATATTGGGTGCAGCACTTGCACAGCATCATCTTTCAGGATTTGAAATAGCTCAACTGGAATTCCATCACCTCCACTAGCTTTGTTTGTAGTGATGCTTTCTAAGGCCCACTTGACTTCACATTCACATTCCAGGATGTCTGGCTCTAGATGAGTAATCACACCATCGTGATTATCTAGGTAATGAAGATCTTTTTTGTACAGTTCTGTGTATTCTTGCCACCTCTTCTTAATATCTTTTGCTTCTGTTAGGTCCATACCATTTCTGTCCTTTATCGAGCCCATCTTTGCGTGAAATATTCCCCTAGTATCTCTAATTTTCTTGAAGAAATCTCTAGTCTTTCCCATTATGTTCTTTTCCTCTATTTCTTTGCATTGATCAGTGAGGAAGGCTTTCTTATCTCTCCTTGCTCTTCTTTGGAACTCTGCTTTCAGATGCTTGTATCTTTCCTTTTCTCCTTTGCTTTTCACTTCTCTTCTTTTCACAGCGATTTGTAAGGCCTACTCAGACAGCCATTTTGCTTTTTTGCATTTCTTTTCCATAGGGATAGTCTTGATCCCTGTCTCGTGTACAAGGTCACGAACCTCAGTCGATAGTTCATCAAGCACTCTATCTATCAGATCTAGTCCCTTAAATCTATTTCTCATCTCCACTGTATAATCATAAGGGATTTGATTTAGGTCATACCTGAATGGTCTCGTGGTTTTGCCTACTTTCTTCAACTTAAGTCTGAATTTGACAATAACAAGTTCATGATCTGAGCCACAGTCAGCTCCGGGTCTTATTTTTGCTGACTGTATACAGCTTCTCCATCTTTAGCAACAGCTAGGACTGGACATGGAACAACAGACTGGTTCCAAATAGGAAACGGAGTTCGTCAAGGCTGTATACTCTCACCCTACTTATTTAACTTCTATGCAGAGTACATGATGAGAAACGCTGGGCTGGAAAAGAAGATTGGAATCAAGATTGCCAGGAGAAATATCAATAACCTCAGATACCCAGATGACACCATCCTTATGGCAGAAAGTGAAGAGGAACTCAAAAGCCTCTTATGAAAGTGAAAGAGGAGAGTGAAAAAGTTGGCTTAAAGCTCAATTCAGAAAACTAAGATCATGGCATCTGGTCCCATCACTTCATGGGAAATAGATGGGGAAACAGTGGAAACAGTGTCAGACTTTATTTTGGGGGGCTCCAAAATCACTGCAGATGGTGACTGCAGCCATGAAATTAAAGGAAGCTTACTCCTTGGAAGAAAAGTTATGAGCAACCTAGATGGCATATTGAAAAGCAGAGACATTACTTTGCCAACTAAGGTCCATCTAGTCAAGGCTATGGTTTTTCCAGTAGTCATGTATGGATGTGAGAGTTGGACTGCGAAGAAGGCTGAACACCGAAGAATTGATGTGTTTGAACTGTGGTGTTGGAGAAGACTCTTGAGAGTCCCTTGGACTGCAAGGAGATCCAACCAGTCCATTCTGAAGGAGATCAGCCCTGGGTTTTCTTTGGAAGGAATGATGCTAAAGCTGAAACTCCAGTACTTTGGCCACCTCACGTGAAGAGCTGACTTATTGGAAAAGACCTTGATCCTTGTAGGGATTGAGGGCAGGAGGAGGAGGGGACGACCAAGCATGGCATCACCAACTCAATGGACGTGAGTTTGAGTGAACTCCGGGAGTTGGTGATGGACAGGGAGGCCTGGTGTGCTGAGATTCATGGGGTCACAAAGAGTCAAACACAACTGAGCAACTGACCTAAACTGAATAATGAACACTGCTGAACATTGTTTCATGAGTTTATTGACCATCTGTATGTCTTCTTTGGAGAAATGCTTGTTTAGGCCTTCTGTCCATTTTTTGATTGGGTTGTTTGTTTTTCTGATTTTGAGCTGTATGAGCTGCTTATATATTTTGGAGATTAATCCTTTATCAGTTTATTTGTTTGTAATTATTTTCTCCCATTCTGAGGTCTATTTGTTTATCAGTTTCTTTGCTGTGACAAAGGTTTTAAGTTTAATTAGGTCCTATTTATTTATTTTTGTTTTTATTTCTGTTACAGTAGGAAGTGGGTAAGAGGGAAACTTGCGCAATTGATGTCAAATTGTGTACTGCCTATGTTTTCCTTTAGAAAGGTTTATAGTTTCTGGCCTTACGTTTAAATCTTTAATCCATTTTGGATTCATTTTTGTGTATGGTGTTAGAAAGTATTCTAATTTCATTGTTTTACACTTAGCTGTCCAGTTTTCCCAGCACTACTTATTGAAGATTCCAACGTTTATTGCAGCACTATTTACAATAGCCAAGACATGAAGTGAGAGAGTCAATTCCTAGGCATGTTGATAAGAAGTCTAGGGTCCCTGAGAAGGAGAGACAGGTCTGGAATTTTCAAAGAGGAGGAAAGGACAAATGTCTTTTTTTTTTTTCCTCTACATTCCTTAATCTTAGTCACATAAAATGTTTTCTGTCTTTAAACCAGGAATTGATAATTACACAAGAAACAACTCAGTTTAAACTCTGTGCTAAGAATTATATAACAACAATGTATTCCGCTTGAGGACAGTTTCTCCTTCTTGAAAACCTTCTGGCTAATCCTTTTATCTTAAAATGGAAATTATGGGAGTGGGTCTAGTTATATCTTTACAATCTTGAGATATTCTTTTGATTTATTGTAATAACCAATTAAAATAGTATATAACTCTCTTGCTTAGAGTAGCGAAGGGGGCACTCTCTGTCCCCCTTCTGATGTCTAAGTCAGAAGCTTTCTATGTCCCTTTTCACTTTAATAAATCTCTGCTACACAAAAGCTCTTGAGTGATCAAGCCTGGTCACTGGTCCCAAAGCTAAATCTTCTTCAGAGATCACGAATCAGACCCTTTCACTGTAAGCTATCAGAAGCAACTTAGATGTCCATCAACAGATGAATGGATAAAGATGACATGGTACATATATACAACGGAATATCACTTAGCCATAAAAAGAATGAATTTGAGTCAGTGGTTATTATACAGAGTGAAATAAGTCAGAAACAGAAAAACAAATATTGTATATTAATGCATATATATGAATCTAGAAAAATGATATTAATGAACCTATTTTCAGGGAAGGAATGGAGATACTTCCCTTGTAATTCAGTGGCAAGAATCTGCCTGCAATTCAAGAGAACCAGGTTTGATCCTTGGGTCAGGAAGGTCCCCTGGAGAAGGGAATAGCAACTGACTCCCGTGTTCTTACCTGCAGAATTCCATGGACAGAGGAGCCTAGTGGACTACAGTCCATGGGGTTGCAAAGAATTGGACACAACTGAGCAGGTAACACACAACGGATATTTTCAGGTATAGAGCCTGGACTTGGGGACACAGTAAGGGAGGGAAAGAGTGGGAGGAACTGACAAAGTAGCATTAACATACACACTATCATGGGTAAAATAGAGAGAGGAAAGTTGCTGTGTAACACAGGGAGCCCATCCTCCTGCTCTGTGAGATCTAGAGGGACGGGGTGGCAGGAGAGGAAGGAAGCTCAAGAGGGTGGGGATATGTATAATTATAACTGATTTGTATTGTTGTAGAAAACCAACACAACATTTTAAAGCAATTTCCTCAAATTAAAAAAAAATGTTCTTACTGTCTTCTTTTTATCTCTCAGTTGACTCTCTTCTTACTCTTCATCTCAGGCATCATGTCACATTATCTAGGAAAACTTGTGCTTGCAAAGCATCCTTTGTCACCATATTCACAAAAAGGGTTATAAACTTTCAATTTGCTTCTTTCCAAAGCCTCCTGTGCACAGAGACTGTGTCTTTCTCTCCCCTCGCTCTCACAGCCATCCAGAATGCTTATATGTATGTATTTAATTTGCTTACTGAGAGCCTGCAGTTCATTTAAAATAAAAAACAGAACAAACAGCTATTACTTCTATGGCATCTTCTTACCTAGTTCAAAAAGAAAACTGTATAAAATATACATAAACAAGAACCAGGTCTGCCTTAAGAGACAGAGGTAACCTATTCAGTGCAGTCACTTGGCGTTCCGCCTTCTGGGTTTCAGTACTACTTACTCTCAATAAGAACACAATTGCTCAGCTTGACCTGGGGTAAAAAGCCCTTTTGTACCTGCCTTCACTGACTCCAGGCATTACACTCTTTGGAAACACAGCATCAGACTAATTTTTTTTTTTCTTTTAAACACTAAATTATTTTATTCTTTCCTTGGCTTTGTGGTGATTTCTTTGTTACTTTTGCTATGTATATAACTCATCAAATACTTCAGGGATCTTCTAAAGGTGATTATGCTAAAGGCCCAAAATACTTCAGAGTGATTAAGGGAAATCAATTCATACTTTTTCCCCTTTATTATCCCTAAAATGAAATTAAATTTCAGGGTTCCTTTTGATCTTTCATCATTTACATGTTAGGGTTTAATTTTTTTCTTATGTGAATGTTTGTTGTTTTGTTTTTTTTTTTTTTTCCGTAGACAATGTATCACCCCTTATCCAGGCTTTACTTTTCAAATCAACATTTTGCAAAAGTAATGTTTTTAATCAGATGCAATATTAAAGACAGGACTAGCATTAATTTTTAAAAGATTTTTTTAAAGATTTTTCAAGTTACAGAAAAATGTTTCATGTGGGTTAAAATTTGATTTTAAATGAAATGAATTCCAGAAATGGTGAATCATTTTGTACATTTAAAAATTACAGTGAAATGAAGGTTAAAGCAATCATAAGCACTTATACAAGTACAAAATGAAAGTATTTTTTTCACATTATTGCTATACAAGAGAAAGAAAAATATTTCAAAGAATAATTAGGACACATTGTCATATGATTTATGTCATATGAATAATTTTCAAATCATAGATATTCATTGTGTAATAGAGTTAAGCCTGAAATATTTACTATAAATGATGGAGGAAACACATGGAACAGGCTCCATCTTGAAAGCAGGACTTCATCTTGGGCCTGACTGTGGACTTTGAGCTATATGTCCAGTATCTATGGAAAGGACATACCAACTGGAAAACCAGACCCCCCCAAATGGAAGAGCCCCAGGGCTCATACCCAGGCTCTCTGTCACCTAAAAGAATACCCTAATTATCTGTGTAACCAAATAGAATCATAAATTCTATTATGCTTATTGGGTTATGACCACATGCCTATGGATAATTGTCCGCTGTTAACTACCTAGGCTTAAGGCATATGAATCACAGTTTTAAGGCAAACAAATCACGGGTTAACTTTGATTGTATCTTTCTTTTGCTTTGTTCAGACTAGTTTCAGAGAACTTGGGGAGGTGGATTTGAGCACGTACACTTAGGGTATATAAGGTTGTCACAAACACTGGTCTGGGTCCTTGGCTAAGAGGAGACTCTACCTTGGGCCCGCCGGTGTAATAAACTGCACCCCACTATCTGCATTGTCCTTCTGAGTGAGTTTGTTTCCCAGAATGCGTGGCTACAACATAAACTGAGCAAGGTTTGTTTAAAAGTAATGTTCCCCATGATATATTAATTGGGAACTACATAGAGAAATAGCACTTAAAAAGTAGCCTCTGAAGAGGGTTTGACATTTTGGTAAGGATTTATCAAACTATCAACTTACTGAATTTTTGATAAATTTCAGTAGAATGTGTTGAAAAATACTGAAAAAATCTGTGAATTTTTAATTATTATTCTAAGATGTGCTATGTGAGTTATGAAATTGAAATTAGAGTTCCAAATTTGCTCTCTTTTGTTTTTTATTTTGTTGTTGTTCAGTCAATTTGTCCTATTTGACAATTTGTGACTCCATGGACTGCAGCCTGCCAGGCTTCCCTGTCTTTCACAATCTCCTAGAGCCTGCCCCAGAGAAGACAATGGCACCCCACTCCAATACTCTTGCCTGGAAACTCCCATGGATGGAGGAGCCTGGTAGGCTGCAGTCTATGGGGTCGCAAAGAGTTGGAAACAACTGAGCAACTTCACTTTTACTTTTCACTTTCATGCATTGGAGAAGGAAATGACAACCCACTCCAATGTTCTTGCCTGGAGAATCCCAGGGACAGTGGAGCCTGGTGGGCTGCCGTCTATGGCATCACCCAGGGTCGGACACGACTGAAGCGACTTAGCAGCAGCCTGCTCAAATTCATGTCCATTGTGTCAATGATGCAATCTAACAGTCTCATCCTCTGTCATCCCCTTCTCCTCTTGCTCTCAGTCTTTCCCAGCCTCAGGGTCTTTTCGAGCCTCAAGGTCTTTTCCAGTGAATCATCGCTTTGCATCAGGTGGCCAAAGTATTCAAGCTTCAGTTTCAGCATCAGCCATTCCAAAGCATATTAAGGGTTGATTTTCTTTAGGATTGACTTGTACTCTGCTGTCCAAGGGACCCTCAAGAGTCTCCTCAGCCCCACAACTCAAAAACATCAATTCTTCAGTGTTCAGTCTTCTTTACGGTCCAACTCTCACATTCAAACATGACTACTAGAAAAACGTGCCAAGTGTCCGACTCTGTGCCACACTATGAACTGCAGCCTGCCAGGCTCCTCTCTCCATGTGATTCTCCAGGCAGGAATGCTGGAGTGGATTGCAATTTCCTCCTTCAGGGGCTCTTCCCAACCCAGGCATCAAACCCACATCTCTTACATCAACTTGCATTGGCAGGCAGGTTCTTTGCTATGAGCAACACCTGGGAAACCTGGGAGAAAAATATAGCTTTGACTATATGGATCTTTGTCACTAAAGTGATGTCTCCACTTTCTAATATGCTGTCTAGGTTTGTCATAGCTTTTCTTCCAAGGAGCAAGTGTCGTTTAATTTTGAGGCTGCAGTCACCATCTGCAGTGAATTTGGAGCCCAAGAAAATAAAGCCTGTCACTGTTTCCACTTTCTCCCCTTCTATTTGCCATAAAGTGATGGGCCTAGATGCCATGATCTTAGTTTTTCGAATGTTGAATTTCAAGCAGGCTTTGTCACTCACTCTGCTCTTTCATCATCAAGATGAAAGGCTCTTTAGTTCCTCTTTGCATTCTGCCATTAGGGTGGTGTCATTTGCATATCTGAGGGTTGTTGTTATTTCTCCTGGCATACTTGATTCCACCTTCTCATTCACCCATCCTGGCATTTTGCATGATGTACTCTTCATATAACTTAAACAGAATGACAATATATAGCCTTGTCATTCTCCTTTCACAATTTTAAACCAGTCCACTGTTCCATGTCTGGTTCTAACTGTTGCTTCTTGACCTGTACATAGGTTTCTCAGGAGACAGGTAGTGTTCTGATATTCCCTTCTCTTTAAGAATTTTCCGTAGTTTGTTGGATCCACACAGTAGAAGGTTTAGTGTAGCCAATGAAGCAGATATTTTTCTGGAATTTACTTGATTTCTCTGTGATCCAATGGATATTGGAAATTTGATCTATGGTCCTCTGACTTTTCTCAATCAAGCTTGTACATCTGAAAGTTCTTGGTTCATGCACTGTTGAAGGCTAGCATGACAGATGCATTACCTTGCTAGCATGTAAAATAAGAACAAATGTGCAATAGTTTGAACATTCTTTGGCATTGCCCTTCTTTGGGATTGGAATTAAAACTGAACTCTTCCAGTCCTGTAGCCACTGCTGAGTTTTCCAAATTTACTGACAAATTGAATGCAGCACTTTAACAGCATCATCTTTTAGAATTTTAAATAACTCATATTTAATTCCATCACCTCCACTAGCTTTGTTCATAGTAATACTTCCTAAGGCCCATTTGATTCCAGGATGTCTGGCTCTGGGTAAGTGATCACACTATTGTGGTTACTCGAGCCATTAAGAGCTGGAGTACAAAATGAAGCTGGGCAAATGTTAACAGAGTTTTGTCAAAAGAGTAAACTGGTAACAGCAAACACTCTCTTCCAATAATACAAGAGACAACTCTACACATGAACATCACCAGATGGTCAATGCTGAAATCAGATTGACTATATTCTTCATAGATGAAGATGGAGAAGTGCTCTACAGTCAGCAAAAATAAGATCTTGAGCTGAATGTGGCTCAGATCATGAGCTCCTTATTGCAAATTTCAGGCTTAAGTTGAAGAAAGTAGGGAAAACCACTAGGCCATTCAGATATGACCTAAATCAAATCCCTTATTATTATACAGATACTCAGATGACAGCACCCTTAAGGCAGAAAGTGAAGAAGAACTAAAGAGCCTCTTGATGAAAGTGAAAGAGGAGACTGTAAAAGTTGGGTTAAAAGTCAACATTCATAAAACTAAGATCATGGCATCCAGTCCTATCACTTCATGGGAAATAAATGGGGAAACAGTGGAAACAGTGACAAACTTTATTTGGGGGGCTCCAAAGTCACTGCAGATGGTGATTGCAGCCATGAAATTAAAAGACGCTTGCTCCTTGGAAGAAAAGCTATGACTAAATTAGACAGCATATTAAAAAGCAGAGACATTACTTTGCCAACAAAGGTCCCTCCAGTCAAAGTGATGATTTTTCCAGTAGTCATGTATGTATGTTAGAGATGGACTATAAAGGAAGCTGAGTGCCAAAGAATTGATGTTTTTGAACTGTGGTTTTGGAGAAGACTCTTGAGAGTCCCTTGGACAGCAAGGAGATCCAACCGGTCCATCCTAAAGGAAATCTGTCCTGAATATTTATTGGAAGGACTGATGTTGAGGCTGAAACTTCAATACTTTGGCCACCTGATGCGATGAACTGACTAATTTGAAAAGACCCTGATGCTGGGAAAGATTGAAGGTGGGAGGGGAAGGCGACAAGAGAGGATGAGATGGTTGGATGGCATCACTGACTCACTGGACATGAGTTTGAATAAACTCTGGGAGTTGGTGATGGACAAGGAGGCCTGGTGTGCCACAGTCCATGGGGTCACAAAGAGTCAGACACAACTGAACTGAACTGATTTATACAGCGCAGGTGATGAATATATTCAGTGCAGGTGATGACTATATTCAAGGGGTTAGAGCTAGTAAACAGAGTGTCTAAAGGACTATGGATGGAGGTTCATAACATTGTACAGGAGGCAGTGACCAAAACCATCCCAAAGAAAAAGAAATGCAAGAAGGCAAAGTGGTTGTCTGAGGTCTTACAAATAACTCAGAAAAGAAGAGAAATGAAAGTCAAAGGAGAGCGGGAACGATATGCCCAAGTAAACACAGAGTACCAGAGAATATCAAAGAGAGATAAGAAAGCCTTTTTTATCCAATGCAAGGAAATAAGGAAAACAGTAGAGTGGGAAAGACTAGCGATCTCATCAAGAAAACTGGAGTTACCATGCAAATATTTCATGTAAAGATGGGCACAATAAAGGACAGAAATGGAAAAAAACCCTAACAGAAACAGAAGAGATTAAGAGGAGGTGGCAAGAATCACTGAAGAAGTATACAAAAGAGCTTCTAATAACCCAGATAACCACTATAATATGGTCACTCACCTAGACCCAGTCATATTGGAGTGTGAAGTCAAGTGGACCTTTGGAAGTTTTACTAAGAACAAAGCTAGTGGAAGTGATGGAATTTCAGCTAAGCTATTTAAAATCCTAAGACATGGAAGCAACCTAAATGTCCATCAGCAGATGAATGGATAAGAAAGCTGTGGTACATATGCACAATGGAGTATTACTCAGCCATTAAAAAGAATACATTTGAATCAGTTCTAATGAGGTGGATGAAACTGGAGCCTATTATACAGAGTGAAGTAAGCCAGAAAGAAAAACAGCAAAAGAGTATACTAATGCATATATATGGAATTTAGAAAGATAGTAATGATAACCCTGTATGTGAGACAGCAAAAGAGACACAGATGTATAGAACAGTCCTTTGGACTCTGGGGGAGAGGGCAAGGGTGGGATGATTTGGGAAAATGAAATTGAAACATGTATATCATCATATGTGAAATGGATCGCCAGTCCAGGTTCGTTGCATGATACAGGGTGCTCGGGGCTGGTACACTGGGATGACCCAGAGGGATGGGATAGGGAGGAAATGGGAGGGGGGTTCAGGATGGGGAACACATGTACCCCTGTGGCAGATTCATGTCAGTGTATGGTGAAACCAATACATTATTGTAAAGTAAAATAAATAAATAAATAAATAATTTGTTTTTAAAGGGATGATGCTTTTAAACTTCTGCACTCAAACTTTCATCAAATTTGGAAAACTCAGCAGTGGCCACAGGACTGGAAAAGTTCAGTTTTCATTCCAATCCCAAAGAAGGGCAATGCCAAACAATGTTCAGACTACCATACAATTTGTCCTGTATGGTCCTATTTTAAATCTTTCCAACAGTATGAAATGGAGATTACTGCAGGTATTTCAAGTTTGGTTTTTATGTTTGTTTGTTTTCAATATTATTTTACATTGCTTTTACTTTTTACAATCTCCTAAGTTTCTCTTTTCCTTACTTTTTGAATATGTATGATATTAGCAATGCATTCATGATTTTTAAAATTTTAAAATAGAATATATAAGAATATATTATACATATGAAAAAATGTTGTTATTTTTCTAATAAACATTTAAGTGGCAGATAAGCATACTGTCACATAATGTTTATATAAGTTTTTGGTTGTCAAAGCAAACATTTAAAATATGTTAAACATATCAATTGCTTCTTTTCAAATACATTTTACTACTATGCAATCTTCTGTGGATGTTCAGAGTGTGAAATCCAGAGTTAAGTAGACTTGGGGTACTCAGAGTTAGATACTCAGAGTTAGACTTAAGCGTCACACGTTGAGCGTGTGACACTCAGAGTTAGGTAGACTTCAAATTCATTTCTTCAGTAACCATTTCAATGTTATACGTCCCATACAGTAGGGACCTAGCTACAGACTAAAAACCTCACCCTTTAGCAAGTTTATATTCTTGTCTATGCTAAAGGCAATTTTAGGATTGATACACTATTTGAGATTATTCTCTGCTGGGTTCTTAAGACATGTGAGATCTTAGGTAAGACAATTAACTGCTCTGAAGTTCAGTCTCCATTATCTGAAAACTATGGATAATGACAATAGAAATTCATGGAGTTATTGTGAGATTACTTGAGATAATGTATACAATATGAATATCCAAACATCTAGGAAAAATAAGAAAAATATCAAATAATGTTATGGTGATGATTAACAAAATGTCATTTATTTCCCTGCTATACCTCCTATTTTGCCTAATGGTTTCATGTAAGCCATATGAATATTAGAAGAAAAACTACCTTTATTCTTTCCATTTTTGTATATTTCACAATGTACAATCATTGGTAATGTTTTTAGTACTGAGATGCAGTCCATACAAAACTTTACTGTGTTTTAAAAGTATGTTAAAAATAGCAACAACCTATCTCAATTTCTAGAGTTTATATTCCTGGATATCAGTGAATTAGTGATTAAAAATCTTTCTTTCAGAAGCATTGTCTACTCTAAGCATTGTCAGTTATGATGGGTTCAAAGAGCAGTTGTGGTTCCTGACCATTAAACCTATCCTCATCTACATAGCATAACCCAATGAACAACAAATTGTGTTTTTGCCACGGTTAAATCAGGTAGCCATAATATTCAAATATATAAGTATCTTTGGCTTTTCATTTTGGTTTTAAAATAAATAATCAATTTACTAGGGAAACTTTAATGTTAAAATCAATTATTGATAATATGAATGGCAAACTAAATGTAAACTACACATATGCTTTCTGAATTAACAGTTTTTGGTCCTGGAAAAATATTTGAATTACTGCACTATGATTAGCTACTTTTAAGATACTATGACTATACTCACATACATTCTTTGATGAGCTAGTTTTAATTTTCCATGACTTGCATGCCATTTAAAACAATAAAGATATATGAATTTTACAATAATTTCCTTGACAGTAATCTACTATGAGAAATCAAAGTAAGAATATAGCTACTGAAAGCATGTAAAATATAATAAGATCTAATAAATAATTAATTGTACACAATATATGATTAATTAATTGTACACAATTGTACACAATGACTAATTTATGAGTTCTACTGTTAATACTGGAAGCAAACATACAGCCTCTATTCCACATGTGTTTCTGAGTCTCCGTTTGCCACCATCACAACCCCTCCTTCAGATTCTTTCTCTGCCTTTCTCAGCCTTGTTATGGGCTGAATCTATGAACTAAGTTGGCCTGGCCACCTTCACTTCTGGCTTTTAATTGTGTTTAGAGCGTGGTATGACTGGCAGGAGATAGATGAGCAGGAGAAGAGAGAGGTCAGCATATTTTTATCCCTATTCCCTTCCTATCCTGTCACCACAATGCGGCAAAGTGCTGAGTCACTCTAAGAAAAAGGGGTCAACTCTGACTGTCGCTTTCTTATCACAATTCTTATCTTTGCTATTCCAGACAGCAGTGGTATCGGCTCTCTTCTTCTGGTTAGTTTCCAGTTGTCTCCACGTCCCTTTTATGATTTCTTTCACTTTACCCATACCTCTGTGATTATCCACTACTCTTCAGTCAGTCTTTTCAAGAAGAACTCCATTTCTTGTTGAGCTTTTTATTACCAGACACTGCAAGCTGATGTTTGTACTGTTATTTTGGAAAATAATACAGCACTGGGTTAAAGGCAGAGTCTAGAGCCAGATTATTTGGGTTTGAATCCCAGCTCCCCCATCAGCAAATGGCTTAACCTCACGGCAACTCAGTTTCCTAAACCGTAAAATGGATCCAGCAACTTTGTACCTGTGTCAGATGGTCGCTTTGCAATTAGTAAACATGTCAGCTGCATGAATCACTTTAATCCATGAATTACAGAGAATGCACAATCAGTTCAGTTCAGTTCAGTCGCTCAGTCGTGTCCGACTCTTTGCGACCCCACGATCGCAGCACGCCAGGCCTCCCTGTCCGTCACCAACTCCCGGAGTCTACTCAAACTCATGTCCATCGAGTCAGTGATGCCATCCAGCCATCTCATTCTCTGTCGTCCCCTTCTCCTCCTGCCCTCAATCCTTCCTAGCATCAGGGTTTTTTCCAATGAGTCAACTCTTCACATGAGGTGGCCAAAGTATTGGAGTTTCAGCTTTAGCATCATTCCTTCCAATGAACACCCAGGATTGATCTCCTTTAGGATGGACTAGTTGGACCTCCTTGCAGTCCAAGGGACTCTCAAGAGTCTTCTCCAACACCACAGTTCAAAAGCATCAATTCTTTGGTGCTCAGTTTTCTTCACAGCCATACAGGACCACTGGAAAACCATAGCCTTGACTAGACAGACCTTTGTTGGCAAAGTATTGTCTCTGATTTTTAATATGCTGTCTAGGTTGGTCATAACTTTTCTTCCAAGGAGTAAGCATCTTTTAATTTCATGGCTGCAGTCACCATCTGCAGTGATTTTGGAGCCTAAAAAATAAAGTCTGTCACTGTTTCCACTGTTTCTCCATCTATTTCTCATGAAGTGATGGGACCAGATGCCACAATCTTAGTGCTCTGAATGTTGAGCTTAAGTGTTATTTATTTTATTTGTAGTAAAAATGTTATTCAGTGATTTAAAAGGACAATGAACTCATCCTTGTCAGGGTATAAAATATTTTCTGTGAAACTGACATAATGCTACTAAAATGTTAATAAAATAATTGCTTTTTCTACAGGGTGGTTCACATACCCATATTAAATCAGGTTATGTTTGTTAAATAAAAGCTTTTCAATTTGCACAATGAAGGGAACTATAAGCAAGGTGAAAAGATAGCTCTCAGAATAGAGAAAATAATAGCGAACAAAAAAACTGACAAAGAATTAGTCTCCAAAATATACAAACAACCTATGTAGCTCAATACCAGAAAAACAAACAACCTAATCAAACAGTGGGCTAAAGACCTAAACAGACAACTCTCTAAAAAAGACATACGGAAGGCTAATAAACACATGAAAAGAGACTCAACATCTCTTATTATTAGAGAAATGCAAATCAAAGCCACAATGAAGTATCATCTCATGCCAGTCAGAATGGCCATCATCAAAAAGTCTACAAACAATAAATGCTGGTGAAGCTGTGGATAACAAGAACCTTCTTACACTGTTGGTGGGAATGCAAACTGGTATAGCCACTATGGAGAACAGTGTGGACATTCCCTTAAAAATTGGAACTAGAACTTCCAGACAACCCAGCAATCCCACTGCTCAGTATATACACTGAGGAAACCAGAACTGAAAAAGACACATGAACCCTCAATGTTCCTTGCAGCACTATTTACAATATCTAGGACATGGAAGCAACCTAGATGTCCATCAGCAGATAAATGGATAAGGAAGTTGCAGTACATATATACAGTGGAATACTACTCAGCTATAAAATGAATGCATTTGAGTCAGTTCTAATGAGATAGATGAAACTAGAACCTTATAGAGAGTGACGTCAAAAAGAGAAAGACAAGTGGTGTATATTAACACATATATATGGAATCTAGAAGGATGGTACCAATTATTCTACATACAGTGCAGCAAGTGAGACACAGACATAAAGAACAGACTACTGGACTCAGTGGGAGAAGGAGAGGGTAGGATGATTTGCGAGAAGAGCCTTGAAAGACGAACATTACCATATGCAGAATGGATGACCAGTGCGAGTTCAATGCATGAAGCGGGACACCCAGGGCCGGTGCTCTGTGACAACCTGGAGGGATGGGGTGAGAAGGAAGGTGGGAGGGGATTCAGGTTGGTTGTACACATGTATATCTGTGGCTGATTCATGCTGATGTTTGGTAAAATCCATTGTAAAGTAATTATCCTCCAATTAAAAATAAATAAAATTTTTTAAAAGCATACTGTATCTCTGATGATTTTTCCTTCACATAAAATAATACAGTATAGAAATATCTCATTTTATTGTGCTTTTATTGTACTTCACAGGTATTGTTTGTTTTTTTTTTGTTTGTTTTTTGTTGGTTTTTTTTTTTTTTTACAGATTGAGGGTTTACGGCATTTCTGTATCAAGAAGCCTATCAGGGACATTTTCCAGCAGCATTTGCTCACTTCATATCTCTGTGTCACATTTTGGTAATTCTCACAATATGTCAAATTTTTTCATTATTATTGTTATCTCTGTTGTGGCACTTTGTGATCTAAGATCTTCAGTGTTACTGCTATAATTGTATTACACCCATGTAGGACTGAACTGGACATGGAACAATAGACTGGTTCAAAATAGGAAAAGGAGTACACCAAGGCTGTATATTGTCACCCTGCTTATTTAACTTATATACAGAGTGCATCATGAGAAATGCTGGGCTGGATGAAGCACAAGCTGGAATCGAGATTGCTGGGAGAAATATCAATAACCTCAGATATGCAGATGACATCATCTTTATGGCAGAAAGTGAAGAACTAAAGAGCCTCTTGATGAAAGTGAAAGAGGAGAATGAAAAAGTTGGCTTAAAGCTCAACATTCAGAAAATGAAGATCATGGCATCTGGCCCCATCACTTCATGGCAAATAGATGGGGAAACAGTGAAATAGTGTCAGACTTTATTCTGCGGGGCTCCAAAATCACTGCAGATAGTGACTGCAGCCATGAAATTAAAAGACACTTACTCCTTGGCAGAAAAGTTATGACCAACCTAGACAACATATTAAAAATCAGAGATATTATTTTGCCAACAAAGGTCCATCTAGTTAAGGCTAGGTTTTTTCCGGTAGTCATGTATGGATATGAGAGTTGGACTACAAAGAAACCTGAGTGCTGAAGAACTGATGCTTTTGAACTGTGGTGTTGGAGAAGACTCTTGAGAGTCCCGTGGACAACAAGGAGATCCAACCAGTCCATCCTAAAGGAAATCAGTCCTGAATATTCTTTGGAAGGACTGCCACTGAAGCTGAAACCCCAATACTTTGACCACCTGATGTGAAGAGCTGACTCATTTGAAAAGACCGACTGAAGGCTAGAAGAAGGGGATGACAAAGGATGAGATGGATGGATGGCATCACTGACTCAATGGACCTGAGTTTGGGTAAACTCCGGGAGTTGGTGATGGACAGAGAAGCCTGGCTTGCTGCAGTCTATGGGGTCGCAAAGAGTCAGACACGACTGAACTGAAGACTGAACTTAATAGATAAACATGTGTTCTGACTGCTCCAGTGACCAACTGTTTGCCCATATCCCTCCTTCTTAGGCTTCCCTATTTCTTGATACATTGCAATACTAAAATTAGGCCAATAATAAACTTACATGGTCTTTCAGTGTGCAAGGGAAAGGAAGAGCCATGTCTCTCACTTTAAATAAAAATCTAGAAATAATTAAGCTTAGTGAGGAAGGCATGCTGAAAGCTGAAATACACTTATAGCTGGGCTTCTTGCATCAAATAGATAATTTGTGAACAAAACAGAAAAGTTATTGAAAAAGTAGAAGTGCTGTTCCATTTTACTTAAATGTTTAGTTATTGAAACAAACTACAATTTTCTTTTCACAGCAAGAAAGCTGCTTCTGGCCATGTCAAATCCATGCAAGTGGTTACCAATATTTTGCAAAAGCTGGCTTCATTTAAAAAATGAGATAAAATCTCTGTGTCCCTAATCTAAGGACATTGTTGATATTCTTATCATATAGACCATTGTCAATAAGGTCAAGTATTTGTCCAATGAGTTGATTTTCCTGGAAGGGGAATGTTTTTAAGTTTGCTCAAAGCAATTAATTTAGCCATTTTATTTTATTATTTCATTGCCTTACTTGGACTGGTTTTAATTCAATAAGTTTCATTCTCAACTCTACTGCACCTTTGTCTAGCAGAAGAATAATCTTTACTGACATATATATATATATATATATATATGTACATATAATGTAAAATACTTTATGTTCACATGTAATATTCAAACTATTAATCAATCATTTATTAAAAACAATTAGCAAATCACACCAGGTAAAAGCTGGCAAATGTTTCTACATCAAATAAGTTAACTGACATTTTTTAATGATATCTGCTTTCAACAAGGGACATGGTGGTTATATAGCTATAAGCATGTTTATAGAAATTTAAAATACTCCTCAGAAAAACAGAAATAGAAAAACAGAAATGTAGTTCTGAGATATTAAGAATTATAGTAAAATAGCAAGTTTTCCTTAGCAAAGGCTCTGATATGTTGACATGACTAATAGCACTACTTATGAAGCAGAATGGTGTTATTTGCTGATGAATCCTGTCCTACACTGCCTGATTGTTATAAATATATAACCAGCAAGAAGCTTAATACTGAATACAGTAACAAAATAGATTCAATTTATCTATAGTATTCATTGAAATCCTTGGCAATAGTTCAACTGTAACTTTAGGAAAATGATAAATCATTGGTCAAAATGCTTAGCTTCATCTTCATAGATTAAATAACAGTCTTTGTTGGTACACTTCCATCCTTTCTGAGCCTTAATGTGCCTTCCAGAAAAATATCAATTCATCAATGACCTTGAATAAAGGCCAATCTCAGTTTTCTACTAAGAAAAAAATGTTTACAAATGTTATTTTTGTTTAGTTGCCAGTTTGTGTCTGACTCTTTTGTGACCCCATGGACTGTAGCCCATCAGGTTCCTCTGTCCATGATATTACCCAGGCAAAGAATACTGGAGTGGGTTGCCATTTCCTTCTCTAGGGGAGGTTCCCAGCTGGGATCAAACCTGCAACACTCGCATTAGCAGGCAGATTCTTTACCACTAAACCACCTGGGAAACCCAATATTTACAAATAGCAGAACTTTAAAATTAGCTGAGCATGCATGGGATATACTTTAGCTTAAAAATAATATTTTGAGAGTATAAAAACTTACTTTAAAATATGCTTCATCTCTGGTCAAATGAGAGCAAAGCAAAAAAGAGGCTTTTATCTCAATTTAAATTTTATTATTGGGAGACATAAAAAGTACCACATACCAGTAGATAAATAAAAATATTATAAGCATAAGCTGGCCAACACTTATAAATCATTTGCTGACTGAGAGGATAGGTAGAAAATATTTTCCAAATATAAGGCAAATTCACTGACTAGAAAAAGACAGCACTCATTATTTATTATAATCATATTTTAATAATGAAATAAATTTTACTGAACAATATTGCAAAAAGCAAATATTGAGTCCATATCGTATCACAAGAATACTGGAGTGGGTTGCCATTTTCTTCTCCAGGATTTTCTTTGAAGGTTTTAAGAAAAGAGCAGATTTTATTTTTACTTTATTTCTCATACACCTTCTTTAAACTTTATTGATTTGTCTCTAATGAAAATCCTGAGACATATATAGGATCAAATTCTAATCAAATAATTTACTCGATATGAATAGAAATCAAATATGTTGCAAGAATATATTGAAACACACATGATTTTCACACTCTAGTATAAAAATCTCTTCTGAAGTTCAGTTCAGTTCAATAACTCAGTTGTGTCTGACTATTTGTGACCCCATGGACTACAGAATGCCAGGCCTCCCTGTCCATCACCAACTACCAGAACTTATTTAACTCATGTCCACTGAGTCGGCAATGCCATCCAACCATCTCATCCTGTCGTGCCCTTCTCCCCCCACCTTCAATCTTGTCCAGCATCAGGGTTTTTCCAATGAGTCAGATCTTCACATCTGGTGGCCAAAGTATTGGAGTTACATCTTCAACATCAATCCTTCCAATAAATATTCAGGACTGATTTCCTTTAGGACGGACTGGTTGGATCTCTTTGCTGTGCAAGGGACTCTCAAAAGTCTTCTCCAACACCACAGTTCAAAAGTATCAATTCTTCAGTGCTCAGGTTTCTTTATTGCCCAACTCTCACATCCATACATGACTACTGGAAAAACCACAGCTTCCACTAGACGAACCTTTATTGACAAAGTAATGTCTCTGCTTTTTAATGTGCTGCCTAGGTTGGTAATAGCTTTTCTTCCAAGAAGTAAGCACCTTTTAATTTCTTGGCTGAAGTCACTATCTGCAGTGTTTTTGGAGCTCCCCAAAAT
Organism: Ovis aries; assembly: GCF_016772045.2. NCBI lineage: Eukaryota > Metazoa > Chordata > Mammalia > Artiodactyla > Bovidae > Ovis > Ovis aries. The sequence goes on along the minus strand of NC_056062.1, from coordinate 62,678,667 downwards.
AAAGTCTGTCACTGTTTCCACTGTTTTCCCATCTATTTGCCATGAAGTGATTGATGCTTTGTGTTGTTGGAGAAGACTCATGAGAGTCCCTTGGACTGCAAGGAGATCCAACCAGTCCATTCTGAAGGAAATCAGCCCTGGGTGTTCTTTGGACGGAATGATGCTAAAGCTGAAACTCCAGTACTTTGGCCACCTCATGCGAAGAGTTGACTCATTGGAAAAGACTGAAAATTCCTCTGCTGGGAGGGATGTGGGGCAGGAGGAAAAGGGGACGACAGAGGATGAGATGGCTGGATGGCATCACCGACTCGGTGGACGTGAGTTTGAGTGAACTCCGAGAGTTGGTGATGGACAGGGAGGCCTGGTGTGCTGCGATTCATGGGGTCGCAAAGAGTTGGACATGACTAAGCGACTGAACTGAACTGAACAGATAGGACCAGAAGCCATGATCTTAGTTTTCTAAATGTTGAGCTTTAAGCCAACTTTTTCACTCTCCTCTCTCGCTTTCATCAAGAGGCTCTTTAGTTCTTCTTTGCTTTCTGCCATAAGGGTGATGTCTTCCGCATATCTGAGGTTATTGATATTTCTCCTGGCAATCTTGATTCCAGCTTGCGCTTCATCCATCCCAGTGTTTCTCATGATATACTCTGTATATAAGTTAAATAAGCAGGGTGACAATATACAGCCTTGACATACTCCTTTTCCTCTTTGGAACCAGTCTATTGTTCCATGTCCATTTCTAAATGTTGCTTCTTGATCTGCATACATATTTCTCAGGAGGCAGGTCAGGTGGTCTGGTATTCCCATCTCTTTCAGAATTTTCCACAGTTTATTGTGATCCACACAGTCAAAGACTTTGGCACAGTCAATAAAGCAGAAGTAGATTTTTCCTGAAACACTCTTACTTTTTCCATGATCCAACAGATGTTGGCAATTTGATCTCTGGTTCCTCTGCCTTTTCTAAAACCATCTTGAACATCTGAAAGTTCATGGTTCACATATTGCTGAAGCTTGGCTGGGAGAATTTTGAGCATTACTTTACTAGCGTGTGAGATAAGTGCAATTGTGCAGTAGTCTGAGCATTCTTTGGTATTGCTTTTCTTTGGGATTCGAATGAAAACTGACCTTTTCCAGTCCTCTGTCCACTGCTGAGGTTTCCAAATTTGCTGGCATATTGAATGTAGCACTTTCACAGCATCATCTTTTAGGATTTGAAGTAGCTCAACTGGAATTCCATCACCTCCACCAACTTTGTTTGTAGTGATGCTTTCTAAGGCCCACTTGACTTCCCATTCCAGGATGTCTGATTCTAGGTGAGTGATCACGCCATCATGATTATCTGGGTCATGAAGATTTTTTTAGTATAGTTCTTCTGTGTATTCTTGCCATCTCTTCTTCATATCTTCTGCTGTTACATACCATTTCTGTCCTTTATTGAGCCCATCTTTTCATGAAATGCTCCCTTGATATCTCTAAGTTTCTTGAAGAGATCTCTAGTCTTTCCCGTTGCATTGTTTTCCTCTGTTTCTTTGCACTGATCATGAAGAAGGCTTTCTTATCTCTCCTTGCTCTTCTTGGAACTGTGCATTCAAATGGGTATATCTTTCCTTTTCTCCTTTGCTTTTCACTTCTCTTCTTTTCTCAGTTATTTGTAAGGCCTCCTCAGATAGCCATTTTGCTCTTTTGCATTTCTTTTTTTGGGGGTTGGTCTTGATCCCCATCTCCTGTACAATGTCACAAACCTCTGTCCATAATTCATCAGGCACCCTGTCTATCAGATCTAACCCCTTGAATCTATTTCTCTCTTCCATTGTATAATCATAAGGGATATGATTTAGGTCATACCTGAATGGTCTAATGGTTTTCCCTACTTTCTTCAATTTGTTTCAATTGATTGGGCAATAAGGAGTTTTGATCTGAGCCACAGTCAGCTCCTAGTCTTGTTTTTGCTGACTGTATAGACTTTCTCCATCTTTGGCCACAAAGAATATAATCAATATGATTTTGGTATGACCATCTGGTGATGTGTAAAGACTTCACTTGTGTTGTTGGAAGAGGGTGTTTGCTATGACCAGTGTGTTCTCTTGGCAAAACTCTACTAGCCTTTGCCCTGCTTCATTCTGTACTCCAAGGCCACATTTGCCTGTTACTCCAGATATTTCTTGATTTCCTACTTTTTCATTCAAATTTACAAAATTTAGTCATTCCCTATATGGGCTACCTGAGAGATGTTATATAAGAAGGAAGTTTCTAAATCATAGGTAATCCAGAGTCAGGTTTAGTCCACATAGCTTCTGAGGACAAAGAAAATGAAAGTATCTGTTTAACCATAAGTGTTATGTAGAAGCGCAGATAAAGAAGAGGTAAGGATTTGACTAGAAAGGAACTCTGTAAATGGTGAAAAGAGAAAATCTCAGAAAACACTAGAGAATTTGAAAGATGGATGGTTATCTCCAGGGAGAAAAACAATGACTGACCAGACTGAGCTTTGACTGAGGAGTTTAATTAGCAGGGTGGATCCTTCATCCAAAAAACTTAAAACCCCTTGATTAAATGCATAATCTTTCAAAGTATATATCTATTAATGGCTAGAAATGTAAGAAAACATGAAGCAAGAAACTTGTGAAGGTAGGGACCTACAGATACAATGAGAACACTGTGACAAGCTTTCTCCACTAAGAATATTTGCAAAGATGGTTAATGTGAGATTAGTTTTTTCATACAGTCATTAGAGTCACTAGGAATAGGGAAGAGAAAACTAGAGTGGTCATTCAAGATTTTCTGTTGGTATTTACTGTGTTTTTACTGTGTTTTACTATGAATAGTTTACTATGCATCTCTAGATGAGGATATCTTTGTGATTATCCTACTTGGAGTTTAAGAGTATTCAGGTTTAGGGAATATTCTTTTTGCTCAAGCAGTTAACAGTGAAAGCCAGAATAATGTAATCCAAATATAATTTACGAAGTAGTATGACAAAAATATTCTTTCACATGCATCAACACATCTTCAGTCACCTTTGATTCTCATACACTCTACTGGATGCAGTAGATTAGGGATTCTCTATCTTCGCACTATTGACGTTGTACAGCGAGCAATTATTTGCTATGGAACATTTTTGTGCATTTTAGATGTTTAGCAGCATCCCTGGTCTCTAAACTCAGAGAAGGCAATGGCACCCCACTCCAGTACTCTTGCCTGGAAAATCCCATGGACAGAGGAGCCTGGGAGGCTGCAGTTCATGGGGTCGCTAAGAGTCGGACTGAAGTGACTTAGCAGTAATAGCAGCAGCTGACCTCTAAACTAGATACTAACAGTACCCCCTTCTTAGTTTTAATAACCAAAATTGCCTTTGAGACATTGCCAAATGTCTGTTGGGTGATAAAATCATACCTTGCTGAGAATTATTGCTGTTGATAAAACTGTGGATAAGACTAATCAGGTCCCTGAGTTGCATCTAGTGGGAGACACTAATAACAAACAAGATGAATAAGGACTTCCCTGGTGGCACAATGGTAAAGAATCTTCCTGCCAATGCTAGAGACACAGGTGCAATTTCTGGATTGGGAGGATCCCATGGAGAAATGGTAACCCACTCCAGTATTTTTGCCTGGGAAATCCCATGGACAGAGGAATCTGGCAGGGCTACAGTCCATGGGGTCACAAGAGTCAGACATGACTGAACAACTAAACAGCAACAACAAAAGCTGAATAAACTGGCTCAATGTTGATTGTATTAAATGGTTTAAAGGTACTATATGTGATTATTGGTAGGTAATGAGGGATCCCAAATTCAAATAATATGTTTAGAGAGTACTTCTTGAAAAGGTGACTCTTGAACTTAGGTTTGAAGAATAAAAAGGAGTGATCTGTAAGATGAGATTAACAAAGTCTCAATATCTTTCAGATGATAAGATGCCAAAATCTGTCTGGAAAATCCAGACAAATCTTTGCCTAGAAGGCTTTATATTTAAAGCAGAGGTATAACAAATTTGTCAGAGAATTGAAAGAAATTTTCTTTCCTTACTCTCCCATGGAATGGAAATCAAATATTGTAAGAAATGAAGGAAATAGAAGATGGTGTGAAAAATCGTGAAGAGTCTGGATTTACAGACTCTTATTACAACTCTATTACAAGTTGATGAGTTAGCCTACCAATTTCATGGATGCTGGCAGAAGTTTTGAGACTCCTGAGTTTGGGACAAGGGACAATAATTACTTATAACAATGATAGTGCTCAAACTGTTAGCATTTTCTTCTGGTAGCCCCAGAACCTCCTATAGGGTGATGCAACAAGGACAAGGTACCAGGGATTGCTGTTGCTGCTGCTGCTAAGTCGCTTCAGTCATGTCCAACTCTGTGCGACCCCATAGATGGCAGCCCACCAGGCTCCCCCATCCCTGGGATTCTCCAGGCAAGAACACTGGAGTGGGTTGCCATTTCCTTCTCCAGTGCATCAAAGTGCAAAGCGAAAGTGAACTTGCTCAGTCGTGTCTGACTTTTTGCGACCCTTTGGACTGTAACCTACCAGGCTCATCTGTCCATGGGATTTTCCAGGCAAGAATACTGGAGTGGAGTGCCATTGCCTTGGTTAAATAACAGGAGAGAGCAAAGCTTAAGAAACCCAAATCTTTTATAATGGCAATAAATATATCTGCCTTAGATTGATCTAAGTGGAAAACATTGTTTTTGTAATACTGTACTATAAACCAACTTTCCGTGAGCAAAACACTTCACACATATCAGAGTATGGGATAAAAGGTTAGATGGTGTCTCTATAAGAAATGAGAGACTTATGGAGAACTGTGTTCAAACATATGAGAAGAGTGCTGTGGACTGAATTGTGTCCTACAAAAATCCATGTTGAAATCTTAACCCACATGGATGCATCTGAAGTTAGGGATCTTAGAGCAATAATTAAGGCTGAATAACGTCATAGAGGTGGACCCTAACACATTATGACTGGTGTCCTTATAAGAAAAGAGACACCAAGGATGTACCAGCCCAGAAGAAAGGCCTGGAGGAACACAGCAAATAGGTGGCCATCTGCAAGTCGAAGGGAGAAGCCTCAGGAGCAACCATTCATGCCAAAGCCTTGGACTTGGACTTGGACTTCCAGACTCCAGAACTGTCACAAACAATTATGTTGTTGAAGCTGCCCAGTTTGTGGTATTTTTTTATGGCAGCCCTAGTAGATTAATACAAATAGCATATTTGGAACTTGAAACCTAGGTTATTTATTACATAAAAATGAGTCTTCAGAAAGAGAAAAACATGATCTTCATTAATACATGGGCATCCCTTGTGGCTCAATTGGTAAAGAATCTGCCTGCCATGTGGGAGACCTGGTTTGATCCCTGGGTTGGGAAGATTCCCTGGAGAAGGGAAAGGCTACCCACTCCGGTATTCTGGCCTAGGGAATTCCATGGACTGTATAGTCCATGGGCGACTTTATGTGTAAAACTTTCTGAAGAGCCTCAGATTTGCCTATTTATAAGCTCTTAAGTTAGAAGATCACAGTTTAGTAGGTACTGGTAGAATACAATGAGATTTTGGCTGGATCGGAGAAGAAAAAAGTTTATTATTCATAGCAATAGCAATAGTCAGGTTATCACTATTTTTGTCCTAGTTCCCCAAGCCTTAGTTCTTGGAGGGCCAGATGATCCATGAATATGCAATGGTTGACATTACTGGAAAGGAAATCTGAGCTCAGGGAATCTGAGCTTTTTTTAATGGCAAGAAGCATGATGCCCTTTTGCCCTAGAGGAAGCCTGTTTCTTCTAAAGACATAAGCCCAACTGGCTGTTGCATCAGATAAGAAACTATATCATCCTAAACTGTTTGCTGCATAAATATCCTTTAAAAGATAATCTAAAATAAGAGGAGTCAATACCTCCATTACAATATGTATAAAAACAGGAGAGAACAAAGAGAAATTACTTTTGAACATTAAAAAGAAAGCAGAGATCAAAAAAGCATATTTTTATATGAGATATGTCTTGAATTTTTTTTTATTGTTGTTGATAGGTATCTTTGAAATGGTAGGATGTTTGGCTGCCTCTAAAGTACAGTTTAAAAAGAAGAAATAAGATAATGAGTCCAACAGCAAAATATTTCTCTCTTCATGTATGCTAACATCTGAAATGCTACCATTGTATTTTAGCCTTTGTGAAAAATATCATACCACTCCTAAAGTCTTTTTTGGGGGGAAACAAATAATCCTGGAAACAATAAAACACTGTAACTAACCTTTTGTTGTGAAGTAAATTTAGCTCAATGATTTCCCTTTTAACAAGAGAAACAGGAGTACTGGACTGTGGTAGGAAGTCCCCTAAGGAGGAACATATACGAAGACCATGTAGCTGTTAAAGTAATTTATAATATTTATCTTAGGACTGTCATTCATATGTTGTAATAACTTTCTATGTTTAGAATTATACCATAGTACATTGACTTGTTTACTCTATCAAACATTTGTATAAATGACTTTTATAATGCCTGCTAATTTTCCAAAAATCCAGTTTTAAATAGATTTTACATTTAAAACAAAAAGTAATAGTGTTCATCTCTGTGGATAATTAAATTTCTGAATCTGTTAATGAGTATAATATTAAAATGACTCCATAAAATTTTGACTCAAGGTTTAAAAATTAACCAGCATAATCAATATAGTAAGGTATTTCTGTATGCAAACCTGAGATTCTACTCTTACTAAAAATATATAAGCTACTTACCAAAAAATCATAAGCTATGCTTATGTTATACTATATTTATTTTTATACTTATTATTATTATGTTCAAATACATAACACTTGTAATAGGTATAGTTGTAGCCTGAAAGAGACTTTTCTATTTCATATGTATCTGAATAATTGCAAGTTATCATACTGTCAAATACGTGGTACAAAATATAAATTCTCAAACTATGTAGAGGCAGAGCAATTCACTATAAAGAAACTGAACAGAGTTTTGTGTGTGTGTTTTTTTTTTTTTTCTTTAAGAAAGAGATGTTCCATAATGGATATGAAGGTTTGGATAGATAGGAATAATGAAAGTATGGCAAACTGGAAATACAATGGTGGCATAAATAATTAAATACAGGAAGTTGCTACGAACTGAAATGTGGCTTCTCTCCTCCCAAAAATTCGTATGTAGAAATCCTAATTTCCAGTGTGACTGAAGTTGGAGATAGTGCTTTTAAAGAGGTAAGGAAGGTCAAGTGAAGTCACAAGACTGGGCCCTAATCCAACAGCACTGATATCCTTACGGGGCTTGCCAGGTAGTACAGGGGTAAAATAATCCACCTGTCAATGCAGGAGGTGCAAGAGACAATCCCCTGGAGAAGGCGAGGGCAAACTGCTTCAATATTCTTGCTTGGAAAATTCCATGATTAGAGGAGGCTGGTGGGATACAGTCCACGGAGTTGCAAAAGAGTCGGACAGAACAGAGCTCACACTCAACAATGACAATGGCGTGGATGTCCTTATGAAAAGAGGAAGATTCTAGAGCTCTCTCACTTGCTCTGAAAGTGCAAGGAGGAAAGGCCAGGGTGAAGATGGCTGTCTGCAAGCCAGGAAAATAGGCTTCATCAGGCACCAATCCTTCTGGTGCTTTGATGTTAGACTTTGAGAACCATGGGAAAACAAATTTCTGTTGTTTAAGCTACTTAGTCTGTGGTATTTTGTTACAGCAGCTTGAGCCGACTAACAGATATGTAAGGCATCTTTCAAGACGGTTGATACACAGTATAAGTAAGATAGAAGCTTGGTACAAATGACCTTTTGTGACATGACATAAAAGTTCACATTGTTTGTAAATAAATAAATGAGTGAACACACACAAGAATAAGTGAATGTATTAGAGAATGAAATCAAAGTAAGTCTATGACAGATGTTGATGGCCTTGAAGGACAGTTGAGAATTTAATTTTTGGTAGCAGGAAGCAACTGCAGATTTTTACTGGGTGGTGAGGCACGTGAACAGTGTAGGGGGATTAAAATGTACGCTGTTTTATGGTTTTGCCCTTGGGAGGGGAGAGGCTGAATCCAAAAGGGTTTACTAAAATCTATGGAGTGATGAACACGGTCTGAGGGAAGAATAGTTTTGTAATAAAGGAAGGGAAGGATGGAAAAACAATGAGAGGAATCATGTTATGTGAGGGAGGAACCAAATATGGATCTATGTCTTAAATCCTAACAGTACTGGGACAGTGACACAGAACTCAATTGCGCAAGTCAATTTGGTGGAAAGAAAATATTTGAGGTGGAAAGAAAATATTTGATTTGGAAAGAAAAGATTTGAGATGACAATCGGGTACATGAGGGAGAAGGACTGGGAAACTATAAAATAAACAACAAGGTTCTGTTATATAACACAGGGAGCTATAGTCAAATCTCATAACAATCTATAGTGAAAAGAACATGACGAAATAGATATATGGTGCACACTCAGTCACGTCCGCCTCTTTGCGATCGCATAGACTGCAGCCCATCAGGCTTTTCTGTCCGTGGGATTTTCCAGGCAAGAATACTGGAGTGGGTTTCCATTTCCTACTCCAAGGGATCTCCCCCACCCAGAGATCAAACCTGCATCTCCTGTGTCTCCTGCATCGTCAGGTGGGTTCTTTATCACTGAGCCATCTGAGAAGCCATATGTGTGTGTGTGTGTGTGTGTGTGTGTGTGTGCATGCATGTGTGTGTGTGTGTGTGTAAAAATCACTTTACTGTACACCAGAAACTAACACAACATAGTAAAATAACTATACTTCAAAATTTTCTAGTAGTCCACAGTGGAGTACTAGAGATATACGTTATCTGTTAAACACCATTGTTTCCTTTAATACCTCCACAGTTTCTATAATTGGACTATTGGAGACTTATGCATTAGTTCTTGGTTGAATTACTTTATCCATCAGACTGGATGGATTGAAAAACTTTTAAATAATTGATTTTAAAAGATACAATAGTATTCAAAGTCAGTATAATTAAAATATTTCATTTATACTAAGTATGTTCTACATACTCAGAAACATAATACAATAAAATAATACATATCTAAATACAGTTGACCCTTGAACACAGGTTTGAACTAAGTCCACTTATATGTGAATTTTTAAAAAATGAATGTGCATTCAGCCTTTTGTATATGTGGAATCCACATGGGCAGATCTGGCCAACCACCATGGGTCAAATCTGGGGATGAGAACTCAGAAGTACAGAGGGTCACTATGGGACTTGGCATCTGTGAATTTTGGTATCTGTGGCATTTCCTAGAACAAATCTTCCCTAGGATACTGAGGGAGAATTGTATTGATAGCAACATATTTGGCATAGTCATTGTAAAAACAATTACCAATGTTAAAAGAGTCGTTACTCTATATCACGCACTGTTATCATGCTTTATGAGTATAATTTCATTAATCCTCCAAACATCTTAGTAGATAATATTATTAACCTTATATTACAGATGAGAAATCTAAGGCCCATAGAATTAAAGTACCTTAAACAATATCCACATTTTGTGCTATGGTAGACTGTATCCAAGGGCCATACCCTTAAACACAATGCACAGACAATGAAGTAGAAGTTAAACATGTATTTGAATACTTTTGTAGCCTAAAGTATTGAAGAACCTCCTGATTTACCACTGTCTTATCCACATAGGGACTAGTCTTGTTTTATTACCTTTATGTAAGAAGTACCAGTATGATCAGCAATTGAGGATGAGTGGTATGCATCTTTTATCTTTAATAAGCCTAGACTATTTCTCTAATTCAGAATATTATGACCCCAAAAAATTAAGTTGAGGGAGCATATATGCATGGGACATTTCTGAAAGGTCTGAGATTGTGAAAATATGGGGTTCTATAAAACAGATTAAGGGCTGATGCTTCTATTGAAACAAATTGTTATAATTTTCCTATTAAAACAAAGAAAGTGTTAATATATTAAAATTTGAAATGTGACCTAGTCCTTTTTTAATTCCCAGTACTTCCTCAACAGTGATAAAATATTTGAGCTAGCAATTGTTGTATATCCACTGATGATGAGTTAGCCCATGATGATGAGCCCTGGTCCTGATGAGACATAGTGCCAATTGATGCGGTGATGCCCAAACATGACTCTGAGTTTACCCATAAAAATATCAGGAGACCTAAAGGCTGAATCGCTGGGTTATATGGTAATTCTGTTTTTAGCTTATGGAGAAACCCCCATACAGTTTTCCACAGTGGCTGCACCAGGTTACATTCCCACCAACAGTGTATGGGGGTTCCCTTTTTTCTGCATCTTGCTAACATTTGTTTTTTTGTGTTCTTTTTGAGGATAGCCATTCTGACAGGTGTGAGTGATATCTCATCATGGTTATGATTTCCATTTCCCCATATGCCCATTGACCATATGCATGTCCTCTTTAGAAAAATGTCTGTTTAGTTCTTCTGCCCAATTTTAATTGAATTGTTTATTTTTTAATGTTGAATTGTACAAGCTATATATTGTGGAATTAACCCCTTATCAGTCATATCACTTGAAAATATTTTCTCCTATTCTGCAGTTTTGTTTGCTTGTTTGTTTGGTAGAATATTTCATTTGTTATGCAAAAACTTTTAGGTTTAATTGAGTCCTGTTTGTTTGTCTTTGCTTTTATTTCCTTTGTTTTAGGAGGCAGATTCAAGAAATATTGCTATGATTTATGTGGAAGAGTATTCTACCTATACTTTTCTCTTAAGAGCTTTACGGTTTCTGGTCTTATATTTAGGTCTTTAACCAATTTTGAGTTTATTTTTTGTGTGTAGTATTAGAGAATATTCTAATATTTTTTTAGATGTAGCTGTTCAGTATTCCCATCATCATTTATTGAATAAACTGTCTTTTCTCAATTGTATATTCTTGATTCCTTTGGCATGGGTTAAATGACCTTAAGTGCATAGATTTATTTCTGAGCTCTCGGTTCTGTTCTGTTTATCAATGTATCTGTTTTGTTTAACCAGTATCATACTGTTTTGACTACTGTATCTTTGTAGTATAGTCTGAAGTCAGGGAGCATGATTCCTCCAGCATGGCTCCTCCTCTGTTCTTCTCTCTCAGATTGTTTTGGCTATTTGCTGTCTTTTGTGTTTCCATACACATTTTATAATTACTTGCTCTAGTTCGGTGAAAAATGCAACTGGTATTTTGAAAGGGATTATATTGAATCTGTAGATTGCCTTGGATAGTATGGTTACTTTAACACAAAATTAATTCTTCAAATCCAAGAATGTGGTATATATTTCAATCTTTCACATTTTTCATTGTTTGTGCTTTGGCCATCTCATGAGAAGAGTTGACTCATTGGAAAAGACTCTGATGCTGGGAGGGATTGGGGGCAGGAGGAGAAGGGGACGACAGAGGATGAGATGGCTGGATGACATCACAGACTCAATGGATGTGAGTCTAAGTGAACTCCGGGAGATGGTGATGGACAGGGAGGCCTGGCATGCTGCAATTCATGAGGTCGCAAAAAGTCGGACACGACTGAGTGACTGAACTGAACTGAACTGTGCTGTCTTCACATTCTTTCATTAGTACAGATCATTTAAACACAATTTGATAAGATTATATGCACTCCAATGTTCATAGCAGCATTATTTGCACTAGCCAAGTATGGAGGCAACCTAAGTGTCCATCAATAGATGAATGGATAAAAAAGATGTGGAACAATGGACTACTACTCAGCCATTAAAAATAATAAAATCTTGCCATTTGCAACAACATAGTTGGTCTTGGAGGGTATTATACTAAGTGAGGTAAGACAGAGAATGAAAAATAATGTATTATATCACTTATATGTGGAATCTAAAAAAAATACAACCAATGAATACAAGAAAAAGAAGCAGACTCACAGATACAGAAACTAAAAAAGTGGTTACCAGTGGGGAGGGGGAAGGGAGGAGGGGCAATATAGGGGTAGGGGATTAAAAGGAGATTTAATACCTACTAGCTTGGAGTAGGTATAAAATAAGCTACAAGAATATATTGTACAACACAGGGAATATAGCCAATATTTTACAATAACCCTAAATGGAGTATAACCTTTAAACATTGTGAATCACTATACTGTACACCTATAACATATAATATTGTGCTTATTATATTTCAATAAAAAGAAAAGTATGAGATATGCAGAGTTGAGCCGTTAATAATAGCATTCGTGCATGCTCAGTGGCAAAGTTGTATCCAACTCTTTGTGACCCCATGTATTACAGCCTGCCAGACTCCTCTGACCATGGGATTTCCCAGGCAAGAATACTGGAATGGTTTGCCATTCCTCTTCAATTAATAACAGCACCTAGTTATAACTCACTTATGACAAAGAAAAAATATCCTCATCTGGACTTTGTTTATCTCTAACTAGGCCAGAAGTGAGAGTGGGCGAACTAGATGATTTCAAGCTATTTATATTTCATCCTTTTGTTATCACACTCATTATTCTGTGGTATTTCTCAGGATATTAAATTTGGACACTTTTGTATCCAAAACTACCTTTGAACACTTTATTTCTTTATATTTCTTTTGTTCCAGGCTATCATAGGTGTTATCATCCATATTTTTTTCCCCTCTTCAGCTCCCTTCTTCTCTATTTCCAGGACCAAAGCATTGTGCTTCTCCTTTACACCTAGAAGAATACATTCTCTCTGAGCCCTCCATGCAAAATGACTCATTCTCAAACATTTGTACTTGAGTCTGAAATAATTTTATCATAACATTTCCTCAGTAAAAGTGTTACCCTCCTTAGAAACATTCTTATACAAAATACAAATTGAATTATGTATATTATATTTACAAATAATTCTTTCTCATGTAGAATATATATGTTTAAATTATATGTATATTTCTTCCACAAAAGAGGAAATTTATTCAGTACTTGAGTTAAGTGACTTTCTCAAAGCATAAACATGATAGGTACAAAGCTGGCATACAAAATCAGAGCATCAGACTAAGAATTTATTACTTACTTTTTCTTTTCTCAGTATTTTAAATATAAATATATTATTGCATCATTTTATTTTCATGATATTAAGAAATCTCCTTGAAGTTTTTATGAAGTAGTAGAGTGCATGTTGCCAGGTCTCGTTTTTCTGCTAACCAAGAGCTAGCATAAATTGCCATGAGGTGAAATATTAATTGTGCATAAGCAAAATATTGATTATGTATACTTCTAAACATACAGAGAATATGAAATATCTAGGTACCTCAATTCTAGCAAGGTAGATTCTTTTGAAAGAGGATTCTATTTAAGAAAAATTAAGAACAGACTTTGAGAAATATTGCGTACTCAGGTAAGTAGAAAATATATATTTGTCACTTAAAGTCAAGTAAGTTACATTCAGTTCAGTTGCTCAGTTGTATCCAACTCTTTGCGACCCCATGAATCGCAGCACGCCAGTCCTCCCTGTCCATCACCATTAGTGAAGACTAAATTGCAAACCACTGAAACCTAAGGTAAAGCAGTTCAGGAATGAGGGAAATATATTGGTAGGACTATGGAAATTCACACAGCTGTTCCACTGGTTAGGTGGTGTGGTTAATTGGAACTTCTAAAACTCTACACTCTTCATCCTTCATCTCTTCTTTCTGCCTTATTTTTCTCAAATCAACTTCTCTGCATGATTGGAAATGTAACAGTCTGTACACTCTATGTCTTTTGGCTTTGATATTAGGGTGACATTCTAACATTTAAAGTCTGAAAGTTGTAAGAGTAATATTCTGATTTTTAAAAGAGGTAATCACCTTTAAGTCAAGGAGATATTGAAGAGAGGCAGGGTCACTTAGCACAAACATGGGTACTGGTGTCCCAATTCTGCACATTAGGAAAATACATTAAAATAGAATAGAAAGTTCAGCTGCACATAACAATTACTCTTTCCTCTTTTGAGATACTATAAGAGGGAAGAGGGAAAATTTTAAAATATAATATAGAAAAGTCACCATAGAGACTAAGTTTATGAATTCAATTATGCAGATGTATTCAAAACCATTTTGGTTTGGAGGTTGGTCATGAAGGGGATAGTAGCACAAGAAATGCAATATTCCCTGAAGTCATTAAATAAGCTGATCGTTTCTTAGAATTTCCTCACACCACACTGGTCGGATCCCTAACTCAGGCTGTGTAACTCAGATTGACAGCACTCCCAGCAGTAAAAGGTATTACGATTGCAATTGAACTGGAGCTCTGTGATTAACTCCCCTAAAATTTTGAAGAGGAGAAATCAGCCTGAATCATCACATGAAACCCCAACCACTAAAAGGCAATTCATTCAGAAGCTGCAAGTGCTCAGCAAAAGATGAAGTTAATTAGCTTGACCAGATACTCAACAAAGACAGCTAATGTGACTAATTCAGGCTCTCAAAGGAATATCAATTTCTTCAGCTAGAAAACTCACTAGCTTTCCCATGAGTGTTGTAGTCATGCCAGAACATAAGAGTATGTCTACTTCCTTATTCTTCTCCTTTGCCGTTACTCAGTCTCCTATTTGCTTGCCAACATTTAAAACTAATGTTTATAACGGCCTTAATTCCCCATAAACTAAAAATGTAATAAGATACTGCAAAATATAGTTCTTTCTTTAATGATGTATTGGGTGGAGCAGGGTTAGATATTCTCAGTCAGCCGTTTACAGCCAAAATTATGCAAGCCCTTTTTGGCACTGGATTGAAGGCATGATGAATGGGGGCAATGGACAAGCAAAACAGAAAAGCAATTTTTCCCATATGAAGGCCTTGCTGTTTTAGTCATAAATAGCCTAACTAAAATTATAGCACATATTAGAGAAATGAAGAGTGAATAAGTAAAAAAGTTTGGTTTCCATATTTCATTTTTTCGCCATTATTATCATTTATTTGTTTGTGAAGTGATGACAGGTACTTGGCTTAATTCAAGCTATTAGAGAAGACAGAGTTCCTGCCCTCACAACTTCCTATTCAAAGTGCACAAATTCAGGAAGCAAGATATTGTTTGATTTATATGGGGATGAGATTTTTCCCCCCAAAGTGTGACACTTTTTCTGCTAATTTTTCTCTACTTAAAGGAGGGAATAATGAATGGAAAAATAAAAAACAGAGAGAAAACAAAGTATTGCAATATCAAACATGCCTAAATTTGATGAAATGAAATTCATATTTTGAGGTAAAGATGAGAAAATTTTAAACATGAAAATGTTCTCTGTTCATTTGGGCCTCCTCCTTTCCCCTTTATGAGTTTTGTGCACGTGTATTGTACATCAACCAGACCTCCTCAAAGGTAGAAATATCTGCTCAACCATGAAGCTCAACTTTTCCTCTTCTGGCACCAGCTGTGTAACCCTTTAAAAGTTAACATTACTTATCTATGACCTTATTAATGTTACCAGTGTATTATTTGTATTCTGTTCTACACAATTATCGTTTCTTGCTTTTCCAAACATGTGACTCGGCCTCTGACAAAAATGATGACTAGATGACTTGGAACTATCAACTGAATGTATACTTTTATACCTAGAGGAGGAAATGTAACCCACTCTGGCATTCTTGCCAAGATAAACCCATGGACAGAGGAGCCTGGTGGGCTATAGTGCATGGGTTCACAAAGAGGCAAACACAACTAAATGACTGAGCACAGACATACTTCTAAAGATCAATGATGGTAATCATGTAACCATAGTAAGGGAAGAAGAAACAAGAGGGAACCATTTCTTGGACTATAACAAACTAGCAACACAGGTGTTACAGAGGCTTTTGAATATTGTTAACAAGGCCTAGTCAAATAATAGCATAGTGAGTGGCCCATCAATAAAATCCTTGCCCGACATGGGATGAAGCGTTCCTAGCACCAAGAGAAAAATTGGTCATGATTAAATGCTTCCCAAACCTTGGTTAAAATTAAGACCAAAACAGAAGTGGAGGTTGTGAAATAGGGAATATTGTTCACCATCCCATTCCACAAGAACCAAGTCATTAGCCACTGTAATTGCTTATTTGCAGTATATTCTGAAAGAAATTCAAAATTTGGGGTGAATATCGGGATGAGGCATTTTGTGCTTTTGAAAAAATGGCAGAACTGGCTCTCAGATAGTTAGATGTTTTCAGGAGAAAATGAATCCAGTTATTAACCCAGTTTCTTGCATCTTCCATTCTTTAAAAAGCACTAAAAGTGCTTTGATTTATATAGGGATGAGGTATTTTTCCCTCATCACTAAAAGCACTCAAAGAGAAAGAATGGAACTGGAGGAATCAACCTGCCTGGTTTCAGGCTCTACTACAAAGCCACAGTCATCAAGACAGTATGGTACTGGCACAAAGACAGAAATATAGATCAATGGAACAAAATAGAAAGCCCAGAGATAAATCCACACACCTATGGACACCTTATCTTTGACAAAGGAGGTAAGAATATACAATGGAGTAAAGACAATCTCTTTAACAAGTGGTGCTGAGAAACCTGGTCAACCATTTGTAAAAGAATGAAACTAGATCACTTTCTAACACTGCACACAAAAATAAACCCAAAATGGAGTAAAGATCTAAACGTAAGACCAGAAACTATAAAATTCCTAAAGGAGAACATAGACAAAACACTCTCCGACATAAATCACAGCAGTATCCTCTATGATCCACCTCCCAGAATACTAGAAATAAAAGCAAAAATAAACAAATGGATCGCAGCCATTCTGACTGGTGTGAAGTGGTACCTCATTGTGGTTTTGATTTGCATTTCTCTAATAATGAGTGATGTTGAGCATCTTTTCATGTGTTTGTTAGCCATCCATATGTCTTCTTTGGAGAAATGTCTATTTAGTTCTTTGGCCCATTTTTTGATTGGGTCGTTTATTTTCTGGAGTTGAGCTGCAGAAGTTGCTTGTATATTTTTGAGATTAGTTGTTTGTCAGTTGCTTCATTTGCTATTATTTTCTCCCATTCAGATGGCTGTCTTTTCACCTTGCTTATATTTTCCTTTGTTGTGCAGAAGCTTTTAATTTTAATTAGATCCCATTTGTTTATTTTTGCTTTTATTTCCGGCATTCTGGGAGGTGGATCATAGAGGATCCTGCTATGATTTATGTCTGAGAGTGTTTTGCCTATGTTCTCCTCTAGGAGTTTTATAGTTTCTGATCTTACATTTAGATCTTTAATCCATTTTGAGTTTATTTTTGTGTGCGGTGTTAGAAAGTGATCTAGTTTCATTGTTTTACAAGTGGTTGACCAGTTTTCCCAGCACCACTTGTTAAAGAGATTGTCTTTACTCCATTGTATATTCTTGCCTCCTTTGTCAAAGATAAGGTGTCCATATGTGTGGATTTATCTCTGGGCTTTCTATTTTGTTCCATTGATCTATATGTCTGTCTTTGTGCCAGTACCATACTGTCTTGATGACTGTGGCTTTGTAGTAGAGCCTGAAGTCAGGCAAGTTGTCCATCAGCAGATGAATGGATAAGAAAGCTGTGGTACATATACACAATGGAGTATTACTCAGCCGTAAAAAAGAATTCATTTGAATCAGTTCTGATGAGATGGATGAAACTGGAGCCGATTATACAGAGTGAAGTAAGCCAGAAAGAAAAACACCAATACAGTATACTAACACATATATATGGAATTTAGGAAGATGGCAATGACGACCCTGTATGCAAGACAGGGAAAGAGACACAGATGTGTATAACGGACTTTTGGACTCAGAGGGAGAGGGAGAGGGTGGGATGATTTGGGAGAATGACATTCTAACATGTATACTATCATGTGAATTGAATCGCCAGTCTATGTCTGACGCAGGATGCAGCATGCTTGGGGCTGGTGCATGGGGATGACCCAGAAAGATGTTATGGGGAGGGAGGTGGGAGGGGGGTTCATGTTTGGGAATGCATGTAAGAATTAAAGATTTTAAAATTTAAAAAATAAAAAAGAAAAAAAAAATAAAATAAAATAAAATTAAAAAAATAAAAAAAATAAAATAAAAACATCAAAACCACTGCAAAAAAAAAATAAAATTTAAAAAATAAAAAACTAAAAAAAATTAAAAAAAAATAAACAAATGGGATCTAATTAAAATTAAAAGCTTCTGCACAACAAAGGAAACTATAAGCAAGGTGAAAAGACAGCCTTCTGAATGGGAGAAAATAAAAGCAAATGAAGCAAATGACAAACAACTAATCTCAAAAATATACAGGCAACTCCTGCAGCTCAATTCCAGAAAAATAAATGACCCAATCAAAAAATAAGCCAAAGAACTA
Source organism: Ovis aries (assembly GCF_016772045.2). Classification (NCBI taxonomy): domain Eukaryota; kingdom Metazoa; phylum Chordata; class Mammalia; order Artiodactyla; family Bovidae; genus Ovis; species Ovis aries. The sequence goes on along the minus strand of NC_056062.1, from coordinate 62,660,430 downwards.
AATAGACGTTTCTCCAAAGAAGACATATGGATGGCTAACAAACACATGAAAAGATGCTCAACATCACTCATTATCAGAGAAATGCAAATCAAGACCACAATAAAGTACCATTTCACACCAGTCAGAATGGTTGCGATCCAAAAGTCTACAAGCAATAAATGCTGGAGAGGGTGTGGAGAAAAGAGAACCCTCCTACACTGTTGGTGGGAATGCAAACTAGTACAGCCACTATGTAGAACAGTGTGGAGATTCCTTAAAAAATTGCAAATAGAACTACCTTATGACCCAGCAATCCCACTGCTGGGCATACACACTGAGGAAACCAGAATTGAAAGAGACACGTGTACCCCAATGTTCATCGCAGCACTGTTTGTAATAGCCAGGACATGGAAACAACCTAGATGTCCATCAGCAGATGAATGGATAAGAAAGCTGTGGTACATATACACAATGGAGTATTGCTCAGCCATTAAAAAGAATACATTTGAATCAGTTTTAATGAGGTGGATGAAACTGGAGCCAATTACACAGAGTGAAATAAGCCAGAAAGAAAAACACCAATACAGCATGCTGACACATATATATGGAATTTAGAAAGATGGTAATGATAACCCTGTATGCTGACAGCAAAAGAGACGCAGATGTATAGAATAGAATTTTGGACTCTGAGGGAGAGGGAGAGGATGGGATGATTTGGGAGAATGGCATTGAAACATGTATACTATCATGTAAGAAACAAATCGCCAGTCTATATTTGATGCAGGATACAGGATGCTTGGGGCTGGTGCACAGGGATGATCCAGAGCGACGATATGGGGTGGGAGCTGGGGGGAGGGGTTCAGGATTGGGAACTCATGTACACCCATGGCGGATTCATGTCAATGTCTGGCAAAAACAATACAGTATTGTAAAGTAAAATAAAGTAAATAAATAAATAAAAAGCACTAAATGCATTAACTTAAATGTTTGTCCCTCATGAATAGCAGTCATATTCTACCAAGATGTGCACTTGATTGCAGGTAGCCCTTTGTCAAAATCACATTTATACTGGCCTCTTCTGCTCATTTCTTAGGAACAGTCTCCAGAGATATCTGAAAGACTATCTCTTGGGTTATAATCCTCAGGTTGGCTTGACTAAAAATTTCCATTTCTTTCTTAGATTGACTGCTGATTAATTTTTGTCAACATTAATAAATATCCTATTTTACTAGGCAACAATGTCAACAAAAGTCTTTTGAACTAGAATATCAAGTCACTTGGACAAAGATCTTATAATGGAGAGAAAGGAAGGAAAGGAAATTTTAAAAATAAACACAAATTTTTGTCACATAAATAAAAATATAAAAGCCTCAACTCTCAGACTGAAAGTCTGTCCATGAATTATGTTCTTTTAAAGACCAAAAGAAACTACTGACTTACCAATAATTTTTCATTATGTTATTTATAGAGGAAAAGAAGGGACAAAACTTTTTTCCTGGACTTTCCACACTGAAGTCTTTCTAAAAACTTCCAATAATATTGTTATCATTCCTGTGGAAAATGGAATGAACACCCTGAAACTGTGCTTTTGAATTTATTTCCAATTAGTAGTGATTGATTGTAGGCATATTTGATAAATCATCTTTGGTGCAGAGACAAAATAAATATTGATGCTTCCAATCCAATGCACAGATGGGAAATAAAGCCAGAAAAGACAGCTTCCAAACCTTCCCTATAGCACTTGAATTATGTTTTAAAAGATTTCATCATTCTGCTTTCAAATTTCTGTAGGGGAAGTTTGCATTTTACTTTCTAGAGATTATATACATGAGGTTACCTATCTTCTCAGTTACAGAGTCTAAGAAAATCCTTGTGCAAAGATGTTCCATTTTGGTTTACTGCATTTTTTTTTTTTTTTGGCAAATTTTTGCAACTCATCAGCATTACAACATATGACAGATTCCAAAGTATCTGCTGCCAGGAGGACAACAGGAAATACCCACTACAATGAAAAGGGTTTATAGTGTTTAAAAACTTATCCTCCAGGAGCAGAAAAGCTGATCTTATTCACAGGCAAATATAAAACATTTTGCAGTTCGAAAAAAAACTATGCTTCCTTTTTTCTCATAATTATTTCAAATAGCTCTAGTTGAAAGATATTCCACTCACTCAAGCAAAATCAGCAAACAGTTATGGTAAACCACATGACTTTCTTCAGGATGAAAGCATTTTAAAGCGAAAGACCAGGAAAGCTGATGACTAAAAATAAATTTACATACATATTTCTTTGATAAAACAGAACTTTTATAGCTGTATATTACTCTTGTGTGCACTCTCACTGTTAAACTATCATTATTCTTTTTTGTTCTTGTTCTCTCCGGGGTATATTTAAGATAACTCTCTTGCAGGTGTACATTTTAAAAACTCCATTTTTAAATTTACTTTAATTTTCAAATTTATAGACATCTACAAGATGAATTTGAACAGCCAAGATAAATAGAAGTATTCTTTTAAGTAAGTTCAATAGTTACTTCCAATAGAAGGAAGGGTCTGCCAGGAAGAAAGGCCCTTAATCTATTTCCCAGCCAAAAGAAAACATCACCAGTCAAAACTATTCCCAGAACAGCGAGAACAAAGTTCTTCATTCACAAAGTGAAAGACGCCAAGGACAACCAGAATGTTTATTGAAATCCAAGGGATAGCTTTGATTGCAAAACGCTCAATCTTTTTAAGTGGAACTAAAATTTACTTTGTAGATAGTTGCAACTTATTGAAATCAGGAAGAGATGCACATATTCACTATCTTCTCATGAAATGTGTTTGTGTACTTCATAGTTACTTTTATTTTAAAATAAATCATGGTCTATATATTAAAGTCCTGTTCTTATGCTGTTTTATCTTTTTTTTTTTTCATAAAATCACATCTTTTGTGCAATCCACTTCAGAAATGTATCACATGAAAACTCTTTGTTCTAATCCAAGACTTTTTTCTTTTCTTGTTTCTAAAATCAGTTTCATGGATATTAAGTCATGTTTATCTCACTCACACACACACAAAATGCCAGGCTCTTTGGCATAGTGTATTCAGAGAAGGGTAATTAACCAAGAGAAATTTAACTGTATCAGTTAAGTGTGAAGTACTTAATCAGGAAAGATAATCAGAAACTGTTGAAATCTTTAAATGCCTTTTCAAGGAACTTGGATTTATTCCACAGGCAATACAATAGTATTTCTATTTGGAGTGTGTGTGTGTGTGTGTGTGTGTGTGTGTGTGTGTGTGTGTGAGTGATGTGTTCAAAGGTGTAGGATTTTGGTGGGAGATAGTATGACCAGAGGGCTTCCCTGGTAGCTCAGCTGGCAAAAATTCTGTCTGCAATGCAGGAGACCTGGGTTTGATTCCTGGGTTGGGAAGATCCCCCTTAAGGAGTGTATTGCAAGCCACTCCAGTATTTTTGCCTGGACAATCCCTATGGACAGAGGAGTCTGGCAGGCTACAGTCCATGAGGCTGCAAAGAGTTGGGCATGACTAAGGGCAGCACAGCATGACCAGATCTACATTTCACTGTGGTCATATACTAACAATGTAATAAATGGGCAGTAGAGGTGAAAGAGTAGAGTCTTGGATAATAGTTAATAAATGATTTTTACTGAAATAGTCAAGCTTAAAATGATGAAGTACTGAAATCAAAAGGATGGAGAGAGAAAGGGAAATTGAATAGCATTGAATGTGAGATTGATAAGGTATTGTGATTTTTTGGATGTAGAGGTTAAGGAAAGGAAATGACAAAGATTTTAAAGTGGGGGGTTGGAAGAAGTGTTACCCTAATATAGAAAGTAGGTATGGAGAGACAAACTTGTGTTGAGGAAATTGGTGAATTCTAAGAAGTACATTTCAGTTAATATTATTAGTAGTACTAATTTATTGGAAGATAAACATTTAGCAACTTTCAAGTTGTTTTCACCTTCTTGTTACCACTTCCCTACAATGAGAGACCAACCCATCACATGCTGCATGGTAAATTGCTCAGTCTTGCCCTACTCTTTGTGACACTATGGACTGTAGTCCATCAGGGTCCTCCAGCCATGGGATTCTCCAGGCAAGAATATTAGAGTGGGTTTCCATTGCCTCCTCCAAGGGACATACTGGACCCAGGGATTGAACCTGTGTCTCTTAGGTCTCCTGCATCGGGAGGCAAGTTCTTTACCACTAGTGCCACCTGGGAGGCCCACCACATGGGGTGTGAAGTAGAAAAGCATTGAAACCTCAGAGACTCAGTCATCAGAACTTGAAAATAGAGTTAAGGCTAGATATGTGAATCTACCCAGTTTGAGAATCATTTTATGGGATTAAGCTCAAGTTGTCATTCTTTTTCCTCAAAGAAGCAAAGAATAAAACACATATTTTGATTCATCAAAAATAAAATGAAAACTTCATGTCAAAACAGCAAGAGTCAGAGAGCATTCAGAACGGGACAGAAAGCTTCAGGGCTAATACATAAATAATCACTATTAACAAGTAAGAGTTGACAGAGATATTATGTTATTTTGCTGCATAGGATGACTAAACTGATGCTTTATCTTCTCATTTCATTGTGTTGTAGAGTGGTGTCTTAGCTAGTCTTAAAATTGTTCAGGTATCTCTGAACAATCAAACTAGACAAAACCTGACCAATGTCTCTGCGTGTTAGTTGGTATGAATGTAAGTCAGAGTTAGTCTTTGGATACACACTTAAGTGTTTAACAAACTGTCCCCTATTAGTGACTTATTAACTATGGCAAGAATAATCAAGATCAAAACTTCAAATCTATCATTGCCACAGATTTCCCGCTCTAAACACTCGAGAAAGATAGATGCAAATTGCATAAGCTCAGAAACTACATTAGAAATCCTGCTGCTGCTGCTGTTGCTGCCAAGTTGCTTCAGTCTTGTCTGACTCTGTGCAACCCCATAAACGGCAGGCCGCCAGGCTCCCCTGTCCCTGGGATTCTCCAGGCAAGAACACTGGAGTGGGTTGCCATTTCCTTCTCCAATGCATGGAAGTGAAAAGTGAAAGTGAAGTCACTCAGTTGTGTCCGACTCTTCGCGACCCCGTGGACTGCAGCCTACCAGGCTCCTCCATCCATGGGATTTTCCAGGCAAGAGTACTGGAAGGGAGTGCCATTGCCTTCTCCACATTAGAGCTCCTAGACTAGACTATCTCAGACTGATCACCTGAGATAGTATATGTGTGAGCTGCAATGGTTCCTTTGCATAAACTGTGAGCCTAAATCTCTGGCATCCATTCCCCTTGACTCCCCTCCAGCTTATAATTGGCCTCTCAAGTTTGAAGTCTATCTACTTTTTAAAAATTGATTTAAGAGGAGTCCAAAGAATTGACTTCAAAAAATAAGCTTCTTCTTGAAGAAATCACTAGACTTTGGCAGATGGATACAAAAATCTTTAACTGCTCTTCAGTTTAGTTCAGTTCAGTCGCTCAGTCGTGTCTGATTCTTTGGACCCCATGAATTGCAGCACGCCAGGCCTCCCTGTCCATCACCAACTTCCAGAGTTCAATCAGACTCATGACCATCGAATCATTGATGCCATCCAGCCATCTCATCCTCTGTCGTTCCCTTCTCCTACTTCCCCCAATCTATCCCAGCATGAGAGTATTTTCCAATGAGTCAACCCTTCACATGAGGTGGCCAAAGTACTGGAGTTTCAGCTTTAGCATCGTTCCTTCCAAAGAAATCCCAGGGCTGATCTCCTTCAGAATGGACTGGTTGGATCTCCTTGCAGTCCAAGGGACTCTCAGGAGTCTTCTCCAACACCACAGTTCAAAAGCATCAATTCTTCGGCTCTCAGCTTTCTTCACAGTCCAACTCTCACATCCATATATAACTACTGGAAAAACCATAGCCTTGACTAGACGGACCTTTGTTGGCAAAGTAATGTCTCTGTTTTTCAATACGATATCTAGGTTGGTCATAACTTTTCTTCCAAGGAGAAAGTGTCTTTTAATTTCATGGCTGCAGTCACCATCTGCAGTGATTTTGGAGTCCCCAAAAATAAAGTCTGCCACTGTTTCCACTGTTTCCCCATCTATTACCCGTGAAGTGATGGGACCAGATGCCATGATCTTAGTTTTCTGAATGTTGAGCTTTAAGGCAACATTTTCACTCTCCTCTTTCAATTTCATCAATAGGCTTTTTAGTTCCTCTTCACTTTCTGCCATAAGGGTGGTGTCATCTGCATATCTGAGGTTATTGATATTTCTCCTAGCAATCTTGATTCCAGCTTGTGCTTCTTCCAGCTCATGATGTATTCTGCATATAAGTTAAATAAGCAGGGTGACAGTATACAGCCTGGACGTACTTCTTATTCTATTTGGAACCAGTCTATTAAATGTCCAGTTCTAACTGTTGCTTCCTGACCTGCATACAGATTTCTCAAGAGGCAGGTCAGGTGGTCTGGTATTACCATCTCTTTCAGAATTTTCCACAGTTTATTGTGATCCACACAGTTAAAGGCTTTGGCATAGTCAATAAAACAGAAATAGATGTTTTTCTAGAACTCTCTTGCTTTTTCGATGATCCAGCAGATATTGGCAATTTGATCTCTGGTTCCTCTGCCTTTTCTAAAACCAGCTTGAACATCTGGAAATTCACAGTTCACGTATTACTGAAGCCTGGCTTGGAGAATTTTGAGCAATACCTTCCTATCCTGTGAGATGAGTGCAATTGTGTGGTAGTTTGAGCATTCTTTGGCATTGCCTTTCTTTAGGATTGGAATGAAAACTGATCTTTTCCAGTTCCGTGGCCACTGCTGAGGTTTCCAAATTTGCTGGCATATTGAGTGCAGCACTTGCACAGCATCATCTTTCAGAATTTGAAACAGCTCAACTGGAATTCTGTCACCTCCACTAGCTTTGCTTGTATGGATGCTTTCTAAGGCCCACTTGACTTCACATTCCAGGATATCTGGCTCTAGGTGAGTGATCACACCATCGTGATTATCTGGGTCGTGAAGCTCTTTTTTGTACTGTACTTCTGTGTATTCTGGCCAACTCTTCTTAATATCTTCTGCTTCTGTTAGGTCCATACCATTTCTGTCCTTTATCGAGCCCATCTTTGCATGAAATGTTCCTTTGGTATCTCTAATTTTCTTGAAGAGATCTCTTGTCTTTCCCATTCTGTTGCTTTCCTCTATTTCTTTGCATTGATCGCGGAGGAAGACTTTCTTATCTCTTCTTGCTATTTTTTGGAACTCTGCATTCAAATGCTTATGTCTTTCCTTTTCTCCTTTGCTTTCCGCTTCTCTTCTTTTCACAGCTGTTTTAAGGCCTTCTCAGACAGCCATTTTGCTTTTTTGCATTTCTTTTCTATGGAGATGGTCTTGATCCCTGTCTCCTGTACAATGTCATGGACCTCAGTCCATAGTTCATCAGGCACTCTATCAGATCTAGTCCCTTAAATCTATGTCTCACTTCCACTGTATAATCATAAGGGATTTGATTAGGTCATACCTGAATGGTCTAGTGGTTTTCCCTACTGTCTTCAATTTAAGTCTGAATTTGGCAATAAGAAGTTCATGATCTAAGAGACAGTCAGCTCCTGGTCTTGTTTTTGTTGACTGTATAGAGCTTCTCCATCTTTGGTTGCAAAGAATATAATCAATCTGATTTCAGTGTTGACCATCTGGTGATGTCCATCTGTAGAGTCTTCTCTTGTGTTGTTGGAAGAGGGTGTTTGCTATGACCAGTGCATTTTCTTGGCAAAACTCTATTAGTCTTTGCCCTGCTTCATTCCGCATTCCAAGGCCAAATTTGCCTGTTACTCCAGGTGTTTCTTGACTTTCTACTTTTGCATTCCAGTCCCCTATAATGAAAAGGACATTTTTTTTTGGGTGTTAGTTCTAAAAAGTCTTGTAGGTCTTCATAGAACCATTCAGCTTCAGCTTCTTCAGTGTTACTGGTTGGGGCATAGACTTGGATTACTATGACATTGAATGGTTTTTTTGGAAACAAACAGAGATCATTCTGTTGTTTTTGAGATTGCATCCAAGTACTGCATTTTGAACTCTTTTGTTGACCATGATGGCTACGTCCATTTCCATGGACATCCATGATGGGCGTCCCTTGTGGCTCATGCTTTTACATGACTGAAAACCGACTCTCAACTAAATCTTTACCTTGCCAGGTTGCAAGGTAACCTTAACACATCCCAGCATCATGCTATAATAATATTCTTAGTTTTGACTCTGAATATTTGTATTTTCTTTTTCATTTTTATAAATTAACATAGGGCTTGAGAGGGAAGGTGCCAGGTTTTCTGCTGTGACTGTACTATGCCACTATTGACATTCATTAGAGATCAAGCCTTTTTAAGAAACTGATGGGCAACCTGACAAAGTAACTGTCCTATGAATTTTAGTATCATTTATAGAACTAAGGATACTGTCTTAAACATATATAGCCATTGGAAAAGGCCCTGATGTAAGACTCAAGAGACCTGGGCTCTGTTTCCGTCTTTCTTTTGAGCAATATGGTATTTTTCATAGCAAAATGTCTGAAGCTTTGTTATAGCATATGTATGCAACCCACATTTATTTGGATTTTATCTCTATGTTGCTATTGCTGGACCCCAACCTTCTGGAAAGTTCTCATTTTGAAGACTCTACTAAGGAATTCTTACATGCTTCATGTTTGCTTTATGACTGAAAGTCCAGTTATATTTGTTTTTCCCCACTTCTTTGTCTCTTACAGCTCCATCATTCATATCCTGCCATCACACACTGAGAAATACAGTTTTGAGGTTACTGTCACCATAAGTCTGCAAGTTGCATCTGACTTATGTTTTACCAGTTACCTCTGAGGATTTTCTACCAGGAACTATCCTGATTCAGTTATCCTTGCTTTCTAGCAGGCATCACCATCTCCTGTTGGGTGCCACTGCTTAGCCATCTATGACCTTGAGAAGCCCTTATGACAGAGTGTTCTGACGCAAAACAGACGACTTCTCTCCCCCTTTGTTCTTCCAAGGTGATTCTAAGTGTATCTTGTTCTCTAATAGCTACAGTCAATGAAATCACTATTTCAACTCCATGCAAAATTTTGTGATTCCTTTTCTCCTTTTCATCATTATTTTAAGATTAAGGTATGACTTTATGGGATACTGGGCAAAGGAACAAATCTGTGTGAAACCCACCTAGCTCAGCACCACTGATTTGCAGCAAAAGTTAATGTTGTGGGATTATGTCAGGTTTATCTTCCTAACATTGTAACAGCTTTCTTAGCTTCCTAAGTCAACTGATTTATGATTTTATCTGAATAGCAATATTAGGCAAGGTTCAGGTTCAAGGTTTGCTATATGTAAAGCAAGGGAATTGGGCATGATGGGCTCTAGATATTTCATGTAAATCTGGTTTACTGTGATCATCTTGTCTTACACTCTCTTCTGTATTCAATACTGCATCTATATCACTGATATTTAGAATTTTTCTTAAAAAATGACAATATGTTTGAATTTCTCTAAACTATCATCACACAAGTCTGCTCAGTCATGTCTGACTCTTTGTGACTCCAAGGACTGTACCCCACCAGGCTCCTCTGGTCCATGGAATTTTCCAGGCAAGACTATTGGAGTGGATTGCCATTTCATATTACAGGGGATCTTCCCGACCCAGGGATGGAACTCACATTTCCTACATTGGCAGGCAGATTCTTTACCACCACACCACCTAACTTTTTTGGGACCATGTATATTTTGTAGGTCTCAGAAGGACCTATGCAGCAAGATTAAAATCTGCACTTAGTGTGCATGTATATGATGGAAGGAGTACTCTTTTCAAACATGAGGTTAATATTAGCTACCATTTCCATTTAATGACTTCACCTAAAAACAGAATCTCTGAAAAGATAGCTACCATAAGAAAGTATTTACTAATCCATAGAAATCCTCCAATTAGTATGTCTTTCTTTTATTTCAGAGAGATAATTTTTAAAATTTTAATTAAGGAAAATTAAGTAAGTCATATTTCATCAAAGTCAAGGTGTATGGTTACATTCAACTGATGGAAATTAAAATAAGTGAAAACATAAGCTTATTCTCAGTATTCTCATCCATTATGGTGACATTCTTATTCAGGTGCATGTAATAAAGTCAGTTGCGCCTAGTCTTGATAACATCAAAAGAGAGAGGCATGTGGAAGGGTATAACATTATTGAATATGCTAGGAGAGTCATGTCATTGATTGTTTAAGTTTTGTTGATGTAAATATTGTCTTTTCACATTTTTGATCATATATTTGATTTTCTTCAATGTGTATGCATGTGCTAACATCTCAGTACAGATATGTTTACACAACAGGTAAAATAAATGAGATGCAGCTGGCTCAGGAACGTGAGGTAGACAGAAGTCAGGAATTAAAACTATTCAGTTCATTCAGACAGGATCTCCAGATCAATAGTCCTAAAAGTTTTTGATTCATGAAACTCTAATCAAAACTGTGGATGTTCTCCATAGAATCATACATGTATACACACACATAGACACACACACACAGAGAACAATGTACTTTTAAAATTGTCACAAATGTCCTATCCATGAAACAATAAACTCAGTTTGAAATTTAAGAAAAAATCTTTGAGCATGCCAACTTTGATAGAACAACCAGAGCCTCAAGTGCTGTGAGGATAACTAAGTTGACAAAATTACATTTCAATGGGATAAAATAATGAGTGACTAGGGATTTTCTACCTATATGGGCAGCATCTTGGAGCCTATTCATAAGGACTGTTATTACTATTGTTATTATCATTCATCAACTATGTGCCAGTTGCCATCCAAAGTGCTTTCATGTGTGCTAAAAAATAATAATCTTCACAATTCCATTGGGAAGATAATATATATTTTGATTACTACTCTAAATATGATGGCGTATAGATAAGAAAACTAAGATTTAAAGAAAGACTTCAATATTCAACCGGGATAGCCTGTATTTAAGCCCAGTCAGTTCTATTCCAGACTAAGAGGTTTTAACCATCATAATATTAATATATCACTTTACTATCACAAAATATCACAAGAGCAGATAACAGTGGTATATGTAGGGTAATAATTAACCACTAACAGTAGGTGATCCAGGCCTCAAGTAAAACACCCACAGCCTGGAAAACATAAGCGGTTTAATTCCAACCTCAAACGAGGGAGAATCTTTAAGTGGAAGCTAATATCTACACAGGGGACAAGGGAAGATGAAAAAGTGGAAGTCACTCAGTCCTGCCCAACTCTTTGGGACCCCATGGAGTGTAGCCCACCAGGCTCCTTGGTCCATGGAATTCTCCAGGCAAGAATACTGGAGTTGGGTTGCCATTCCCTTCTTCAGGGGATCTTCCCGACCCAGGGATCAAACCTAGATCTCCTACACTAAGGGCAGATTCTTTACCATTTGAGCCACCATGGAAGCCCAAATGGGAAACAAGAGAGATGCTTAATTAGAGGAAGTGGTGTAGATGGAATGTATGAGATCTCAGAACAGAAGAGTAGTCTAGCTAAAAAAAAAAAAATTATGACAGTAATTTAAAAAAATATATATCATTACATCCTAAAAGCCCATAATGTCCTTCTCCCTAAAGTAGCCTTTGACTCCTCAATTATTCCAATTGTTAAGAACAGAGAAATGCATAAAATGAAAACTACAGTTGAGCATTTTAAAAAAGAAATCTTGGCCAATAAAATACTAACATGTGAAAATAGTTGATTAAAGTCTTTCTTTTGACAATATAGTCATTCATAAGAGTCTGGTTCTTTGAAAGAATTGCTTAACAGAGAAGCAACTGAAAGAATGTTTGATAGATCTTCGCATAGTAAACTAGGCAATGTTGTGTAACACTTGTCAACTTCAAGGAACAAAATCACTGCTAGCTACACATATTCACTTTCTAAAGAATGAGTCTTGGTGTCTCAAATCTGTTGAATATCACAGCTGAGTATTTTCTCAATGCCTACTGAGAATGTAGAAGAGATGTAGGTATATAGACATTCTTATTATTTTGGAAGGCTAGACTTGTGTTCAATATATTATTGCTCCTAAGTGACTATAATACAAGACTTTATAGGAGCCAGAGAATATACAGTAATGAACAATAAAATCAATCATTTTGTTTCCATTTTATGCAGGAAAGTTGACTATATTTTAATGACTGTCTAGTGGAAAGAAAAGGAATAGGAACAGAGTTCTGGTGTTGGCAATACACCAAAACACATCTCAGAAATTCATCCCAATTATTTGTAACTTGAAACCAAGATTTAATAGAGACACTATTCTGAGGGGAAATATAGATATGTCTACTAGAAATAATAAGTGTAAAAAATACTATAGTCACATGCAAAAAATGTTTACAATGGCATACTTACATAGTGAACAAAATTAGGGAATATTAAATGTCTATGACAAAGCAGAAAACAAGAACAGAGATAATTTTCTTAGTCAAAGAAAAAGACATGTCTTTTTTCTGTAATTAAACTTAAATGGGATAAAATCAATTAAATTTAAAACTTAAATAACACAAGAAGTACTAATAACCTTAATCTGAAACACATAATTTCCAAATATCTTGTCTTATCAACATATTATTTGTTATGTTACATTTGGAGCTGAAAATTTCTGGAAATGAATGCATTCATTTACACAAAAATTTTTTTATTGACGTATAGTTATTTATTCAATGCATCTATTTATTCATTATGTAAATCAATATGTAGTAAGATATGTTAAAGGTACAATACTCAGGCACTAGAAATACAATAATGGAAGAGATCACATCCCATCTTCGAGATTCTGATTTAATAAAGTGTTTCTTGACCTGTGTTCAACATAGGATTGATTCTAAGAAAAATAATGAAAACTATTTTGAGAGGAGTATTTCATCAAATAAATTTGCAAAATAATGTTTTTATGCACCCTCTTAAAGTGGGTTTTCTCACACGTGGATTAGCATCTTCTTTAGGAACTAGGTTTCAAAAGGTGAAAATAAGAATACCCAAGATGACCCTTAAAAATCTCCTAAATCTTCTAGGATACAATATACATGACTACATTTACAGCTTATTTTGGAGGATAACATGTAGTCTAATCCCATTGCATTGTTTCCTTCATAAAATTTTTGGTTTGAAATTAGAAGCGTAATTGTGTTCAAAATATGCAGCTTTAAACACTAGTTTCACATGCAACATGGCCAGATGCTCCCTTATTGAAAAATGTATTGCAATTTGGACCAGTTCAGCCAAAAGTAAATTCCTGTCTCCTTCCTCCATTTTATTCTGGAACAAATGGAAAGAATCAGTAGGTAGAATCATTTACAAATTTTTTTTCTTATATCTGTTTATCTACTTTAAATTATTGAAATCTTGCAAGTTGCATGTTTAATGAGATTTCTCTTTTTTAAGATTTCCCTTTAATAAGAGGATTTCTGCTGTGTAACATATTTCATGATCTTACATGACCATGGAATTTGTGTGTGTGTGTAGCCCTTAATCATCATTCTTACACATAGTGTCCCACAGAGCTCATTTACTTAAATGAACAAAGCCAATGTCTTTAATCAACATGGATTTGGTAAGAAGTAGTAAAGGGAGGATAAAAAAAATTAGAGATACTAGGTTTTATATTTATTCACAGTTATAAACAATTTTAACACCCTGCACTATATTAAATTCCTTTGGAAGTTGTCTTAGAATTAAAATATATAATTGCTGAACAGTTCAGTTCAGTTGCTCAGATGTGTCCGATTCTTTGTGACTCCATGGACTGCAGCATGCCCGGCCTCCCTGTCCATCACCAAGTCCCAGAGCCTACACCTATTCATGTCCATAGCGTTGGTGATGCCATCCAACCATCTGATCCTCTGTCGTCCCTTCTCCTCCTGCCTTCAGTCTTTCCCAGCATCAGGGTCTTTTCCAATGAGTTGGTTCTTTGCATCAGGGAGCCTAAAATTGGAGTTCAAGTTTCAACATCAGTCCTTCTGATGTTGATATAATAAATATTCAGGACAGATTTCTTTTAGGATGGACTGGTTGGATCTCCTTGCTGTACAAGGGACTCTCAAAAGTCTTCTCCAACACCACAGTTCAAAAGCATCAGTTATTTGGCACTCGGTTTTCTTTATACTCCAACTCTCACATTCATACATGACTACTGGAAAAACCATAGCTTTGACTAGATGGACTTTTGTTGATAAAGTTATGTCTCTGCTTTTTAATGTGCTGTCTAGTTTGGTCATAACTTCCTTCCAAGGAGTAAGCGTCTTTTAATTTCATGGTTGCAGTCACCATCTGCAGTGATTTTGGAGCCCCCAAAACTAAAATCTCTCAGTTTCCATTGTTTCCCCATCTGTTTGTCATGAAGTGATGTGACTGGATGCCGTGATCTTAGTTTTCTGAATGCTGAGGTTTAAGCCAACTTTTTCACTCTCCTCTTTCGCATTCATGAAGACGCTCTTCAGTTCCACTTCACTTTCTGCCATAAGGGTGGGGTCAATGCATACAGATGACAGAGCAACAGTTAGAACAGGACATGGAACAACAGACTGGTTCCAAATAGGAAAAGGAGTACATCAAGGCTGCATATTGTCACCCTGCTTATTTAACTTATATGCAGAGTACATTATGAGAAACGCTGGGCTGAAAGAAGCACAAGCTGGAATCAAGATAGTTGGGAGAAATATCAATAACCTCAGATATGCAGATGACACTACCCTTATGGCAGAAAGTGAAGAGGAACTAAAAAGCCTCTTGATGAAAGGAAAAGAGGAGAGTGAAAAAGTTGGCTTAAAGCTCAACATTCAGAAAACGAAGATCATGGCATCCGGTCCCATCACTTCATGGGAAATAGATGGGGAAACAGTGGAAACAGTGTCAGACTTTATTTTGGGGGGCTCCAATATCACTGCAGATGGTGACTGCAGCCATGAAATTAAAAGACGCTTACTCCTTGGAAGAAAAGTTATGACCAACCTAGATAGCATATTCAAAAGCAGAGACATTACTCTGCCGACTAAGTTTCGTCTAGTCAAGGCTATGGTTTTTCCTGTGGTCATGTATGGATGTGAGAGTTGGACTGTGAAGAAGGCAGAGTGCCGAAGAATTGATGCTTTTGAACTGTGGTGTTGGAGAAGACTCTTGAGAGTCCCCTGGACTGCAAGGAGATCCAACCAGTCCATTCTGAAGGAGATCAGCCCTGGGATTTCTTTGGAAGGAATGATGCTAAAGCTGAAACTCCAGTACTTTGGCCACCTCATGCGAAGAGTTGACTCATTGAAAAAGACTCTGCTGCTGGGAGGGATTGGGGGCAGGAGGAGAAGGGGACGACAGAGGATGAGATGGCTGGATGGCATCACGGACTCGATGGACGTGAGTCTGAGTGAACTCCGGGAGATGGTGATGGACAGGGAGGCCTGGCATGCTGTGATTCATGGGGTCGCAAAGAGTCAGACAGGACTGAGCAACTGAACTGAACTGAACTGAAAGCCAATTTACTTACAAAGTACTGTGGTGAAGAGAAGTGCAGCATTTACTTCAGGGTGCCAGGATAGCTAGTGCTCAAAAGATCCGAACTTAGGATAAGGGATCACAGTTGTGGAATGCATGATTAGCTCATGAACATTCTTCTGATTGGTTGGTGGTGAGGCAATGGGGAGTTAATGTCATCAACCATCTTGTTCCAACCAGTCAGGGTCTATGTGTGTGCTTGTAGGCAGCATGCAGTTAACTTCTCTCATCTGGTAGGGTTTTGGTATCTGTAAAACAGCTCGAAGGACATGGTTCAGAATATTATCTATAGTCCTTGAAGAGGAGCTAAAGGGCCTTGACTTTGTTTAATGGTTAAACTATTATTATTTTATTTTGCTTGACTACTGTCCATTCTCTCTGTCTTTTCTCACTTCTCTGATTACATTTACTCTTTGGAACTCAAGGAAGGTGTTGGAGGTTACAGGTTTTCTACAGACCAGAGGCAGGTGGAGGACTTGGGTGGGCAGGGAGTCTGTTCTGGGAAGGCCCCATAGGATCCTACTCAGCTACAATAATATTCAACCAGAATTGTTTATCAAATTGCTAAAGCCTGGGTGTGGGTTAGCATAAGAGTGTGAAAACCTCGGGGACACCCATGAGATGCGGATACATTGTTTTACAGCCCTTTCCTTAGAGAACCCAATCAAGTATTCACAGAGAAATAAGGTAAACTTAGAGAAAGTTTTTGCCTGGGGGAAGGAAACTTAAACTGCTGCAGAAATACCCCAAGACTGTCTCCTAGAAGGAAGGTCTTAGTCTGTGGGGAGAAAGCCAACAAAACCACACAGAGCCTGAGGGCCTTTGTGGGAACCCACTGCAGCTGGGTGAGGAGAACAAAAGAAAAAAAAAGCTTAACACCAGGGAACTGCTGCTGCTGCTGCAAAGTCGCTTCAGTCATATCTGACTCTGTGCGACCCCAGAGATGGCAGCCCACCAGGCTCCCCCGTCCCTGGGATTCTCCAGGCAAGAACACTGGAGTGGGTTACCATTTCCCTCTCCAATGCATAAAAGTGAAAAGAGACAGGGAAGTCGCTCAGTCATGTCTGACTCTTCACGACCCCATGGACTGCAGCCTACCAGGCTCCTCCGTCCATGGGATTTTCCAGGCAAGAGTACTGGAGTGGGGTGCCATCACCTTCTCCGAACACCAGGAGACCCAGAACAATTATGCAAGGGTGGATAGCAGCGCCTGTGAAGACCACACTCTCAATACCAGGGTCACGCCTACCTCAGATTGAAGTTTAATCAGGGTATCAGATAAACCCTCCTAACCCACTACCAATCTAAGGAGTGCTGAGTAGAAACAATGCTGAAACAGGGATTCAATCCAGGAAGCAGTGCAAACAGAAGACACCAAGCCAATTTTGGAAACACAAGCTAGGTAAGGCTTGTTAAATCCTGTTGAATTACAATATTTGTTATTCAAAGGATACTGTTAAGAAAACAACAAGACAATGTATAGACTAGGAGAAAATGTTTGCTACTAATATATTCTGTAAAAGAATTTTATCCAGAATTTAAAAATAATACCTAAAACTCAACAGCATGAAAACAAATGATACATTTTAAAAATATAATACCTAATTATAAAGACACTTTATCAAAAAATAGAAATGGCAAATGTACCAATATGGCACATGACATGATGCTCAATATTAGTAAATGTTATTAAAGTAAAACCTAATTAAGACCATAAATACTTAACACTATACACTATTAAAATCGTTTTAAAAAATTTTTAATGACAATATGTCATACTAAGGAGGATGTAGGGAAGGCAATGGCAACCCACTCCAGTACTCTTGTCTGGAAAATCCCATGGGTGGAGGAGCCTGGCAGGCTGCAGTCCATGGGGTCGTGAAGAGTCGGACACGACTGAGCAACTTCACTTTCACTTTTCACTTTCATGCATTGGAAAAGGAAATGGC
Organism: Ovis aries; assembly: GCF_016772045.2. Taxonomy (NCBI): domain Eukaryota; kingdom Metazoa; phylum Chordata; class Mammalia; order Artiodactyla; family Bovidae; genus Ovis; species Ovis aries. The sequence goes on along the minus strand of NC_056062.1, from coordinate 62,642,974 downwards.
AACCCACTCCAGTGTTCTTGCCTGGAGAATCCCAGGGATTGGGGAGTCTGGTGGGCTGCCGTCTATGGGGTCGCAGAGAGTCGGACATGACTGAAGCGACTTAGCAGCAGCAGCAGCAGAGCAAGGAGGATGTAGAGTAACAGACATTATTATTCAACTATGGCAGAAATGCAAACATGGTAAAGCTATTTTGGGAATGATACGGCAGTATATTATAAAATAAAACATACATTTATTACTTAGTCTACTTATTCCTTGTTTTTACTCAAATGAGTTTAAATTTTATCTTCACATAAAAGCCTGTATGTGCACTGTCATAACTGCTTTATTCATAATTGTAAAAAACTGGAAGCAACAAGGTATTTTTAAACAGGAGAATGAAGAAACAGACTGTGTTTCATCCATACAATGGAATAGCAGTCAAGAATTTTAAAAAGTAATTATTTATTTATGCAGCAACATGAATGAATTTCGAATGGATTTGGCTAAAAGAAAGATGCCAAACCCTCAGCTAATGACTTATGGGTACAGAAAAAAATGAATGCCAGGCTCCCACGCCAATTAGTTGGATGACTGGTGAAGGATAATTTTCACTCCAGGGCTGTCCTGTAGGATTAGTCAGAGGCTGATTGCTTGTCCTTGCTGGGATCTTCCCCTTCCCCCTTCCTGACTCCTCTGTTCACACATAGATTTGCCCCTGAGAAAACTTTTTAAATAAGTCACAAGCATGCATATCCTTGTCCTAGGTCTGCTTCTGAGGAACTCAAGCTAAGACAAAAATGAAATGAATTTAGAAACTCTCTCTAAAAAATCTTCTTACTGTTTTACTAAACAAAATTTCTATAATATATACAGCATTGTTGTTTTGATCTTATAACTGTAATACAACAATTAAGTAGATGCTTCAGTCATGTTCAACTCTTTTCAATGCTGTGGACTGTAGCCTGCCAGGTTCCTCTGTCCGTGGGATTCTCCAGGCAAGAATCCTAGAGTGGGTTATCATGCCTCCTCCAGGGGATCTTCCCGACCCAGCAATTGAACCCATATCTCTTATGTCTCCTGCATTGGCAGGAGAGTTGTTTACCATTAACACCACCTGGGAAGCTCCATGCTTTATTTAGTACACTTAGCATATTCCTTGGGGGGAAAATAATTCCTTTAATGTAAAAACAAACAAACAAACAAACAAAAAACCACATTATTTATTTTAAAGCTGTTAGCAAATAGAGACAGAGAGTAATTTTTTAAATTTTAAAACAACTAACTCTGTTTCTGAATTTAATAACACTGAGTACACAACTAATGACTCTCAAACTGTGTGGAAAAAATTTTAAAGTTTTTGCAACACTTCAATATAAATTCCTACATTCTGAAGCAGTAGATATCCAGGTGGAGAAAACCACTAGACCATTCAGGTATGACCTAAATCAAATCCCTTATGACTATACAGTGGAAGTGAGAAATAGATTTAAGGGACTAGATCTGATAGACAGAGTGCTTGATGAACTATCAATGGAAGTATGTGATATTGTACAGGAGGAATCAAGACAATCCCCAAGAAAAATAAATGCAAAAAGGCAAAATGGCTGTCTGAGGAGGCCTTAAAAATAGCTGTGAAAAGAAGAGAAGCAGAAAGCAAAGAAGAAAAGGAAAGATAAACCCATTTGAATGCAGAGTTCCAAAGAATAGCAAGGAGAGATAAGAAAGCTTTCCTCAGCAATCAATGCAAAGAAATACAGAAAAATAATAGATTGAGAAAGACTAGAGATCTCTTCAAGAAAATTAGAGATATCAAGGGAACATTTCATGCAAAGATGGGCTCAATAAAGGACAGAAATGGTAGGGACCTAAAAGAGGCAGAAGACATTAAGAAGAGGTGGCAAGAATACACAGAAGAACTGTACAAAAAAGAGCTTCACGACCCAGATAATCACGATGGTATGATCACTCATCTAGAGCCAGACATCCTGGAATGTGAAGTCAAGTGGGCCTTAGAAAGCATCACTACGAACAAAGCTAGTGGAGGTGATGGAATTCCAGTTGAGCTGTTTCAAATCCTGAAAGATGATGCTGTGCAAGTGCTGCACCCAATATGCCAGCAAATCTGGGAAACTCAGCAGTTGCCACGGAACTGGAAAAGGTCAGTTTTCATTCCAATCCCAAAGAAAGGCAATGCCAAAGAATGCTCAAACTACCACACAATTGCACTCATCTGACACGCTAGTAAAGTAATGCTCAAAATTCTCCAAGTCAGGCTTCAACAATACGTGAACCGTGAAATTCCAGATGTTCAAGCTGAATTTATAAAAGGAAGAGGAACCAGAGATCAAATTGCCAACATCCACTGGATCATGGAAAAAGCAAGAGATTTCCAGAAAAACATCTATTTCTGCTTTCTTGCCTATGCCAAAGCCTTTGACTGTGCAGATCACAATAAACTATGAACAATTCTGAAAGAGATGGGAATACAGACCACCTGACCTGCCTCTTGAGAAATCTGTATGCAGGTCAGGAAGCAGTTAGAACAGTTAGAACTGGACATGGAACAACAGACTGGTTCCAAACAGGAAAAGGAGTCCGTTAAGGCTGTATATTGTCACCCTGCTTATTTAACTTATATGCAGAGTACATCATGAGAAATGATGGGCTGAATGAAGCACAAGCTAGAATCAAGATTGCCAGGAGAAATGTCAATAATCTCAGATATGCAGATGACACTATCCTTATGGCAGAAAGTGAAGAAGAATTAAGAGCCTCTTGATGAAAGTGAAAGAGGAGAGTGAAAATGTTGGCTTAAAACTCAACATTCAGAAAACGAAGATCATGGCATCTGGTCCCATCACTTCATGGCAAATAGATGGGGAAACAATGGCTGACTTTATTTTTCTGGTCTCCAAAATCTCTGCAGATGGTGATTGCAGCCATGAAATTAAAAGATGCTTACTTCTTGGAAGGAAACTTATGACCAACCTAGACAGCATATTAAAAACCAGAGACTTTACTTTGTCAACAAAGGTCCATCTAGTCAAGGGTATGGTTTTTCCAGTGTTCATATATGGATGTGAGAGTTGGACTATAAAGAAAGCTGAGCACTGAAGAATAGGTGCTTTTGAACTGTGGTGTTGGAAAAGACTCTTGAGAGTCTCTTGGACTGCAAGGAGATCCAACCAGTTCATCCTAATGGAGATCAGTCCTGGGTGTTCATTGTAAGTACTGATGCTAAAGCTGAAACTCCAATACTTTGGCCACCTCATGCAAAGAGCTGATTCATTTGAAAACATCCTGATGCTGGGAAAGATTGAGGGCAGGAGGAGAAGGGGATGACAGAGGATGAGATGGCTGGAGGGCATCATCAACTCAATGGACATGGATTTGGGTGGACTCTGGGAGTTGGTAATGGACAGGGAGGCCTAGTGTGTTGTGGTTCATGGGGTTGCAAAGAGTCGGACACAACTGAATGACTGAACTGAAATGAACTGAGATATCCTAACTTGTGTGCAATACAATAAGGTTATGAATACCAATAAAAATGTGTGAAATTTAGTCAAGAAGCAATTATTTTAAAAAAAGAGTTTCCACAAACTACCCACTTTACTTAGTTTTATTTTCTCTAACTTTGCTTTAAATAATCATCTAAAACTGAAAGTGGGGTCTGTCTGTTCGCCACTCAAGCGCCAGGTTGGTGCAAAGGAAAGTTTGATTTATTCTGGATGTCAGCAATGTTGAGGGGAAAGGGTGGACACCTATCCAAAGGCTGATTTTCCCCAGCTCCTCCACTGACAGTCAGTGGGCAAGAGCTTCTATAGGCTGTGGGAGGGGGCTCCATGCAGAAACAGCCAGTGGGCTCTCAACAGTCATCTTGAAACCGACCGTCGGTGGTCTGACCAGTGTCACATCGGTTGTTTTAAGTACAGTTAATATTCAGATCCCTGGTGGGTTTATTTCCATTTCTTTTAGGCCAATTCTAAGAATTGTGGCAGCTTATGTTATGGCCTGGGCTTCCTGATAGCTCAGCTAGTAAAAAATCCGCCTGAAATGCTGGTTCAGTTCCTGGGTTGAGAAGATCCCTTGGAGAAGGGATAAGCTAGCCACTCCAGTATTCTTGGGCTTCCCTGCTCAGTCAGTAAAGAATCTTCTTGCAATGCGGGCAATCTGGGTTTGATCCCTGGGCCTGGGAAGATCCCCTGGAGAAAGGAATGGCAATCCACTCCAGTATTCCTGCCTGGAGAATTCCACGGACAGAGGAGCCTGGTGGGCTTCATGGGTTCACAAAGTTGGAGACAACTGAGTGACTACTGAGTGACTAAGCATAGCACAGCACAAGTCGTAGATAGAGTCTGGTCACCACGTTGTTAGCTTAATTCACCTGGTGGAGGTTTCAGTATCTAAAAAACAGCCCACAGGCTATGGCTCAAAATATTATCTATAGCCCTTGAGAATGAATTAAACATCTTTCACACTGCTTACTGACTAGATCATTGTTATTTGGTCTCCTTTGACTGTTTTCCCTCGTTTCTGCATGTTTTCACTTCTCTGGTTAAACTTATTCTTTGGCTAAGATTTTCCAGAGAGAAAAGGCAGGGAAAGGACATGGGGGATAAGGACCATGGGCTCTTTTTCACAACTATAATTCATATTAATCTATTTTTAAGAATAATTATTAATGCTTAATTTATAAAATAATTTATACATAAATTGATTTGTTAAATATTTAGGCTGTTTAAATATGGAGTGTATTAAAATATTTTAGATAATGCGATAAAGATTATAACATTCAGTTTACAGCAAATAAGCAATAACCATAATTTGATGGTATAGGAAGAGATGATTATCGGTGTAAAATTTAGGCACTTTGTTTTTCAACATGTCACAATGAGTAAAAATATAAATTCAGAGTTTGAAGTAAGAATCTCATTCAGCTGGCCTTGTATAGAAGTGTATCATCTGTATTCATATCACATGCCACCACTGATTTTTGTGTATTCTACCGATAAGACTCTAAATACATCTGCGCTGCCAATTTAATTCCTCTTCAGTTAACACTATTGTCATAGCAAGTAAGAGAACCCATACAGTTATCTGTATGAGTTGAAAAAACTTCGTTTCTTAGGAATTTTGAAAGGATGAAATCTTGACACTGTTGTCAACCTGAAGACTCAGAACCACAAGTTATGGCAAATTTTGAGTGACTATCATGCTCTTTCTTTTTATTTTGCATAAACTATCTGCCTGGACTGCCACTGATTTCAATTATGCTACCCTTAAGTCTTGAACCACCATTACTATGTTTAGAACATAACTTAGCAGTTATTATTATATTAAAATTTAATATATTTAAAGTGCAATCAATTTAGTATACATGATTTCATAATTTATGCAATGAGATAAATAACATCATTTATATTGATTTATCCAGACACTTCTTTATAATACATTGCATTCAAAGTGCTGATTCGTGACTTCTGGAGTGGTTTTCCAAATTCATATGAATTTTTTTTTAGGTCATTAATGTTTCTCTCTGTTACGTGGTAACCAAAAAATAATGTTTTAATACTGAAAATCATAAATCACTCACTTTTTAGTAATAAAAACAAAACCGTAAATGCTCTGTGGCTCCAAATTGAACAGTTGTAATCTTCCTGAGGTTTGAGCGGCAGTGAAGAGGGTCAGGGGAAGCACAAAGTTCAAAGCCAAGCCTCGCAAGGAAATAAGCATGAGATTTCCAGGCAGATTCTTTAAGAAGTACTTTGTTTCCCAGAGGAACAAAAGTATGTCAGCCGGAAATGGGACACTTTCTGGGATTAAGAATAAAAGGAAACTAAGCAGAGAACTTCTGCAAGGCTGAAAGGATAAATGGATCATTATTAGCAAACAACAAAAAGTGACTTGCTGTTCTGTTTTGCTTGGCTCCTTACTCTCTCCATCAAGCTCTTACTAGGCTGTCCTAGCTCTATTTATGAAAATAAAACATTCATTTCATGAAATTATTCCAATACTGAAGGGATTCATTATAACTTACCAGTACAAGGTACTCTAAGCACAGACATTTAAGGTTTAACTTGAGAATAATCTCCATATCCTAATGTGAGAAAGAATTTTGCCACCTCAAATCCTCTTTCTCAAAATAAAGCCAAAGAATCCATGACCCAAAGTGGTGCCCGACTTCATTCCCCTTGGGATACAATTATCTCAAAGTCTAGTTTTAGACCTTGTGCTGAATTAAAAAGTGAAATTGGGATGTATATATAACACCCAAGTAATGTTGCAGAAGAGACTGCTCCTGTCCATCACAGATCCCATTGGTGGTGTGATGATTAGTCTCAGGTAGCAATTTGACTATACAATAGTACCAAGTTGTTTTATTAAATGCTAATGAAGCTGTTACAATAAACTGTGGAAAATTCTGAGAGAAATGGGAATACCAGACCATCTGACCGGCCTCTTGAGAAACCTATATGCAGGTCAGGAAGCAACAGTTAGAACTGGACATGGAACAACAGACTGTTTCCAAAGAGGAAAAGGAGTACGTCAAGGCTGTATATTCTCACCCTGCTTATTTAACTTATATGCAGAGTACATCATGAGAAATGCTGGGCTAGAGGAAGCACAAGCTGGAACCAAGATTGCTGGGAGAAATATCAATAACCTCAGATATGCAGATGACATCACCCTTATGGCAGAAAGTGAAGAGGAACTAAAGAGTCTCTTGATGAAAGTGAAAGGGGAGAGTGAAAAAGTTGGCCTAAAGCTCAGCATTCAGAAAACGAAGATCATGGCATCTGGTCCCATCACTTCATGGGAAATAGATGGGGAAACAGTGGAAACAATGTCAGACTTTGTTTTTTTGGGCTCTAAAATCACTGTAGATGGTGACTGCAGCCATGAAATTAAAAGATGTTCAATCCTTGGAAGAAAAGTTATGACCAACCTAGATAGCATATTCAAAAGCAGAGACATTACTTTGCTAACAAATGTCCATCTAGTCAAGGCTATGGTTTTTCCAGTGGTCATGTATGGATATGAGAGTTGGACTGTGAAGAAAGCTGAGCACTGAAGAATTGATGCTTTTGAACTGTGATGTTGCACAAGACATGTGAGAGTCCCTTGGACTGCAAGGAGATCCAACCAGTCCATTCTGAAGGAGATCAACCCTGGGATTTCTTTGGAAGGAATGATGCTAAAGCTGAAACTCCAGTACTTTGGCCACCTCATGTGAAGGGTTGACTCATTGGAAAAGACTCTGATGCTGGGAGGGATTGGGGGCAGGAGGAAAAGGTGAGGACAGAGGATGAGATGGCTGGATGGCATCACTGACTCGATGGCCGTGAGTTTGAGTGAACTCCGGGAGATGGTGATGGACAGGGAGGCCTGGCATGCTGCAATTCATGGGGTCACAAAGAGTCGGACACGATTGAGCGATTGAACTGAACTTAACTGAACTGAATGAAGATGTTGTATTTTGTATATGTGCTTAACTTGGGTTGACTTTAAGTAAAGGAGATTACCCTTGATTGATAAGGTGGACCTCACCCATCAATTGAAGGTCTTAAGAGCAAAACACTTTTCCCTGAGAAGAAATTATGTTTCAGTACCACAGCATCAAAGACTGACCGAGTTTCCAGTTTGTCCCACTGGTCTGTCCTACAAATTTGGACTCACTGACTCCCACAATTGTGCAAGCCAATTCTTTAAAATCTCACTCTCTCCCTCTGTCTGTATATATGAGTGCATTTTTATATAATCTACTCTTGGTTACATTTCTCTGGAAGCCATGGCTAATACAGATAATTACTTAAGTGTGAAATAATTTTATATGTTAACTATAAAAAAGCAGATTGTAAAAAATAATCATTAAATATTCTCTTTTTCTATGTCTGTAAGTAACCTAAACACTATAGATACAATTTATCTCAAAACACAAATATTGTGGGCAGAAATTCTTTTGTACTAGTCTCAGTATACCAGCGCACATAGCACAATACACAAGTACATATAGTTTGTGTGCAGGATTAGCACATATACACACCCAAGGCTCTTATTTTCTATCTAGAATTTGTTTAATGTTATTGGCCATTGCGAGCTCTCTGAACACATTTCAATGCAGCTGAGTAATTTGGTCCATATAAGGAATTGAGAATGGATAACAACTGACATTTTAAAGAAACGTAGGAGAAAATGAATTCTGAGAGATGATAAGGCAGCTGTGCCTAAGATGTCCAAGTAGCTTTCCCATGTAACATTGGCAGTAATGAATGGTACATAATACCAGTTCTAGATGAAGGACTGCTCAACACATTCAAAAGAACAGAAAAGTCAAAGAAGCCTGGAAATGTTTAGCATCACTACATGTCATAAAAGCAAGATGATAGAATAAAGAGCATACAGAGTATATCACCATTGCCTGTTTTACTTTATTTGCTTTTATCTTTACTTTTAAACAACAATCTTAGTCCTGAAAGGCACCTAGTAAAATCACGTTTTCTATTATTTTGTCTTAAGATAAGATTTCACCTAATCTCTACTTTATTCTTGTATATAAAGAGCAAAAAACATTCACATGTTTCTTTCATTCCGTCTGTGTTTAATATTTGCATCTTGTCTAGATTATTTTTCAGTGGTTTTCATAGTGTGGTCAATGGATTCCTGCGTATCTCTGAGATGTTTTCAGGGTTCCATAAAGTCAAAATTTATCAAAACACTATGATGTTATTGCTTTTTTGTGCTGGATGTACTGAAGTTGGAAAGGAATTGGTGAAGGAAAAGGGCACGAATTGTGACTGTTAACAAACTATAGTAGGATATATTTTTATTTTTCACTTTACCATATTCTCTTGGAAAAAAAAAACAATAAAGTTTACTTAGGAAGGCCCTGATGAAGCAGTAAAATTTATAAATTGTACTAAATCTGAATTCCTACATATGTGTCTTTTTAAAATTCTTTATAATGAAATAGAAAGTACCTTAAAGTACACCTCTGCCAGGTATGGAAATATGAACATTGTCTTTAGGTACAAAATTATGAGAGTTTTTTGGTGGAAAAGCATATGTACATGTGAGTTGCTAGGTGAAAGAACAGCTTCTTTTAATTCTTCCTTAAAAGAATGGCCGGTAAACAATGGTTATTCAGATTTGGGTATTTGGCAGAGTATCTCCCCACAAAAGAACAAACTAAGCCTGTCACTTCAAGAAGTTAACTGGCCTTAACTGAATCATTGCTAATTGTAAAATCTGATCTTTTAAGAGAAAGTTAGCTTTCAAAACCTTGTACCTGTCACCCTGAGACTAACAGCTCGCCAACACTTAAAGAATTTTCTGATTAAATTGGTAGTGGTTATAATGAGAGTAATTTTCCACATTCTGTATTAATATATGACCACATTTGGAAGATATGCATGATTGTGAACCATTGTTTCTCAAATTATCAATGATGTTTCTTTCATATAAAAAAATCATGTAATCCAGGTAATCAGTATACACATACTCATGTATATAATACAATGAAAGGAGAATCAGCACATTTTAATATAACACTTTCTTGATATGACTTAGGGTTCTACTATAACTGTTGGTATGATACGAAGTAGCAGATATCTACACTCTTCTGAAAAGTCTATTAAAATATCTCTCACTTTGTCAGCTTACATTCAAGTATTCTCTCAACTCTTTTCCAGCAATTCAAACCTTTTTCAACTACATATTTTTTCTTAAACTTCAACCAACACAAAAGTTGGTCTTTGTTCATGTTCTCCAAATTCCTGTCCTTGGGTTCTGTATTTTTCTTTATTTTTAAAATAATTTTATTTATGTATTTGGTTTTGGTTGTGCTGGGTCTTCATTGCTGCCTGGGCTCTTCTCTAGTTGTGGCGAGCAGGGGCTAATCTTTCGTTGTAGTATGCAGGCTTCTCACTGCGGTGGCTCATTGTCGAGTGCTTTGCATTGTTGTGGAGCATGGATTCTAGTGCATGCAGGCTTCAGAAGCTGTTCCTTCTCAGCTCTATAGCACAGGCTTGACAATTGTGGCACCGGGGCTTAGCTGCTCTGCAGCATGTGGGATCTTCCTGGATCAGGGATTGGACCCATGTCTCCTGCATAGGCAGATGTTTTCTTTATTTTTAGCATATATCTTTTTCCTTGTTGACTTCAGGAACACCTATAATTTTAATTTCTATTCTGGTAACTCCCAAAACTGTATTTCCAATGAATTTCTCTTTTTGAGACAGATTCATTTAATCAAGTGCTTGCTGAAAATTCATCCATTTAATCAGTTGCTGCCATATAAAAATCACAAATTTAGCAAGCTCGAAATCATCTTTGCCACTCTTTCCTCAAGACCAACTCTGCCTTCTGTCACCCATATTCCTTTTCCAGGGAGTGACTTCTACATCAGCCTGTTTACTCAAGAGGAAAATTCTTAAACCTTCCTTTATATTAGCAAACCCTCCCAGCAAAACTCCACAGACCCCATAATTTTATTCTCTTGACAACAATTAGTTCTGTCTCATAAAAATATCTTGAACAACATTCTCTTCAGCTCCACAGAATTGCCTTATTTCTCACCTGGACAATCAAATAAAGACTAAAAGTTTTCCCTGACTCTAAAAGCATAGCTTCTACTCCATCCTTCACACTGCTGCCAAAGTGATCCTAAAAATGCAAATCGGATCATATCACATCCTTGATTATATTTCTTAAATGGCCTAGAGTCACCCTGATAGACAGACATGTCAGTTTGAAGTGGCAGTTTTTGTCCACTGAAATGATCATGAGAAAAGTAAAACAAAATACAAAACCCACTCATGTATGGAAAAGAACAAGCAAAGCACAGGCAGAAGAGATTTTTACACACACACACACACACACACACTAGTGTATGCATGTATCCAAGTGCATTATGTACATACATTGGAAGCTATGTAATGCTAAAACAGCCTGAAAATATCTGCTGGCTAGGTAACACTAGTCTGAAGTTGTGAGAGTGTTTGCCTGCTCTGGAGTCAGAATAATGCCAACACAAACCAGCAAACGCTGATGTGATCTGCTCCTGCTATCCGCCAGATCACAGACCTTATAACTAATTTATGTTACAGATACTGCTGGCTACATACTTTCTTCAATCAACCTCAGGTTTAAGAAAATAAAAAACAAAAAAAAAAAAACAGCACCAATGGCAGTCTTAAGACTTATAAGGAAATATGAACTCTATAATAAAAACTCCATGGGAGAAAAGAGTATTATGTAGTCTATACCCAACACATACCCTCACACCTACCATAGTTCAGGAATTCCATAGATCTTGAAGAAGAGAAAAAAGTCTTTAAATAATGCATTCCTGAAGGACTTGAAATCTTCCAAAGTACCTTCTATTAACTTGACTCTTGGCTATTTATTTCTCACAAATGAATGATAACCTAAAAAAGTACCAACATACCAACAAACTCTGTAGTCATTTTTGTACTTATTCCCCACTTGGATAGTAGTCATGTCTGAGAGGATATAATATTAAGTTTCTAGTACCGTGAAAGCAAATTTATCAGATTCACAGCAAGATATTGCAAGAAATTTACTCTATACAGATATAAAACCTAAAAGATACAGAAAAATGAAGCAAAACAAGAAGTGAGCTTAAGAACATTGGTCCTTAGAGAATTTTTGTTGCCTGTTTGTTGATTGGTTTTAAATCACAGACTTAAAATCAGACTTTCACCAAAGGAAAGCTTCAGCCATCAGACCCATAGTGGAACTTCAGAATTTTTTTTTTTTTTTAATGATTGAACTGAAGTGGAACCAAGTTTACCAAATATTGCTTCCTAAGGACATTTTTTTACTTGTAAAATAAATGTTTAATTTAATTTTATAAATATTTGCATTGCTAAAAACTTATCATGTTTCACACAATAAGGCATCATCTGCAACATACAACTACAGAATGACTGTTTTTCACTTTAATCATGGGATTCTGTATTAGGCTCTGTCATAACAGTGTTAGATATCATCTTCCCCAGTTTTGTGCACTAGTTTGTTCTCCTATTATTGGCATATTTCCTCTGCACGATTATTTCTCTAACTGCCATGGTCCCTTTAGCCCTTGCTAAGAAAGTGTCATGTGATTTTTTTTTTTTTTCATCTGAATGGTCTGGTTTTAGCATTCCATGCTATATGATTTTATAACTAACTTAGAATTCACTGAATGATTGTTCTGTTTGCCTAGTTTTACTTAGTTTTTAAAAGTAAAATTTGGCAAGAAAATTTTTAGACATGACTAGGAGCTTCCAAAGTGTCTCAGTGATGGAGTTGTCACATTTTTCTTATTGATCATATCTGTCTGTCAGTTCTACAGAAGTGTCAAGACATTTTCTTCAGGGTAAACAGTTAAATTTTAAATCTAGGGAAAAAAAAACCATTAAATCTTTTTGGGAAAAAAAAAAGTTAATGGAAAGTGTTCTTAGATACTTTTAAAAGAATTTCCCACCTTTTCACCTCAGTGATAATGTCTGCTTACCTTCAAATTGACTGTTTTCTCTGAAGACAAATATTTTTGCTATTTTGCTTGCTATTCACTTTTAGACTTTGAACTGATTTTAACTAGTGCATCTGACCTTGATTAGTATGATACTCTGCCTTGTTATTCTTTTCCTCTGTTAGATGAACTTTGCCTCAGAATTTAGAAAATACAGTACCTAAGTAGGATAACTGTCGGGAAGTTCATGACTTAGCAATATTTCAACCTGATTATTGGAGATATTTCCAACATATGTCATGTGAAAAAAAGTCCTTACTTTTTGTGTGTATCCTTTAGTTTTGAGAATATTAAAAGATCTTTTTCAGGCATCTACTACACCTGTCATTTAAGAAGAAAAATGCAGCGAGGTGAAGCTGAAAACATCACATTATTTATTTGCAAGTCTTCAACCCCATGTCCAGTGCAGAAATCCCTAGACTTATGAGCTAATTTATTCCACATATCAGCTACAAAAGATCCTTTCATTCTTTTGGCTTAAAGCTTTAAATTAAAAGTAGGCTCTCTTTCTCCTGGCTTTTCATGACCCTATCTTATTTTTGGTGATCAAAAGAGCTAAGTAAAGATCCATCACAGAAACAGCTTCTTCATTGCCTATGTTTTTCTGTAAGCATTGCAAGCATATTTAAAATATGTTCTATATGAATAAATCTATTTCCCCTCCCCCTCCCTAGATTAGTTAGAATCAGCTGGCACAACACTGCAGTTCTCGATTCTTTCCTAGATCCTCAGCTCTCCAGCAAATGACCAAGTGGAAGGAGCACTACAATGAAACCTTAAACATTCAATTAATGTAATTTATAAAAATTTTATACTGTCCATTTCATAGGTTGTAGAAGGAGGCAATTAGCCGAATCCCAACCTCTATCTTAGGAATTAAGGGACCAGACTGATTGACATATCTGTCATTTCACATCCTCCCTTCCTTGATGAATTTTATTTCCTAAGATAACCCTTAATAAAATACACACTGAAGCAAAAATAATTTCAACATGTGAGCTGCTATGATTATAAAACAACAATTCCTGAGACATTTGGTTGCTCAGATGACATCAGTGTATGTTCAGTAATTTATACATTTGAGTCATAGAACCAAGATGTATAAAAAAAGAGTTGGTTTGGTGCCTTAAATATTTCCTTCTAATACTTTTACCATTTGTAAAGCCATTTTTATCAGTTTGTGAAGCTGCCCTAGGTGATATTCTTCCTATAGTATCAATTTTCCCTCAATTTGTTAAGAAATCAATTCTTTGTATAAGTCATTCCTGGGTCTTGATTACATCATCCTGACATATGAATTACATCGATTCTATCAGTGACAACAAATATTTCATTCAATATTACCTGCATTTATATGCCATTTAGTATAATTTTCTCTGATAACCTATCACGATGACTCAAAACAAGGTTTTCATTCATTTTGAAAATAAATCACAACCTGTAGTAAAATTTTAAAAATCTTGTGTTTATATGATTTATTGTCATTCTTTCTATGAACATTTTGTATACAAAGCAGTTTATTTTGGACCAATGATTTTGCACTCAAGACTGCTTATGGTGAGCAGTTTTTCAAGGATTTAGACACATTTTGTTTACTCCTCATATACAAAACAGGATTTTCTTTTTATTTTCCCCTTTTCTTCCACTATTACAGATACTACTGTTTACAAAACAACATTAAAAAATAATCTAAAGTTGTATTTTGGGGTGTAGAGTGGTGGTGTTTAAAGGAAAGGGATGATGCACTAGAAAACCCTCATGGTCTCTCATTATCATTTCCCCAAATGCTTCTCCTGCTGTGTAAATTTCTGTCTCATTGCCTAGGTTTACTATTCCTGTTCAATCTACTCAACCTATTTGAGAAAACATACCTGGTCAAACATAATAAAGAAAGTGTAAGGGAAAAAAGCTGGCCAATCCTTTGGGTCCTCAAGATGAATAATTCAAAAAGGAAGCTATTAAAAAGTAAACAATGGACTGAGATTTGTCCTGAATTATTTTCTATGTTCAGAGACTTTAGTAAGTAATAACAATTTCTCTGCACTTAAAAGAAGTTCTACTATTTTGTTGGGAAATTTGCCATCATAAAATACTCTGTTATCCTAAACTAACTTACAGAAGAACATTTAAAGTAAAGACTTTGCAACTGAAAAACTGATTGCATGTCTTTTATATTTGCAATTCAAAACATGTTCATCTATACCTGAGAAGGAAATGGCAACCCACTCCAGTACTCTTGCCTGGAAAATTTCATGGACTGAGGAGCCTGGTAGGCTACAGTCCATGGGGTAGCAAAGAGTCGGATATGACTGAGTGGCTTCAGTTTCAGTTTCAATCTATACCTAACATTAAGGTAGAAATACAATTTTCTTAAGAGCATTATCATGAAAAAAAAAGACATTCCATTGTTCACAGTTTGTTACCCTCCTCAGTCTCCTTTCCCCATCCCTCCACATCCAGACTAATTTATAAGACAGTCCATCCTAAAGGAAATCAGTCCTGAATATTCATTGGAAAGACTGATGCTGAAGCTGAAACTCCGATACTTGATACTTCAGGGTCGCAAAGAGTCGCACACGATTGAGTGACTTACGCTTTCTCTAGATTTAACACTTTCTTTAAATTGATCACATGCTGCATGATAGGAGCATGCTACCTATACAGCATTCTTTCAAGTACAATGGTTAAACAGTTTCATCAAAGATTAGGCACATTGCCAAATTATGATCACCTTTTAAAAATCAAGAGAGTTGAATTAATTGCATTAAATACAGTGATTGTAAGCAAGATACACATAAGAAATGATAGATAATTTATACTAATAATCAAGAAGCACTCAGAATTCAACTCAATTCTTTCTCAAATAAAAGTTCTCAGAAAAACTTTTGAAATAGTTTTAGGTGACTTCCCAGGTGGCTCAGTGGTAAAGAATCTGCCTGCCAATGCAGAAGCGGCATGGAGATGCAAGTTCAATCCCTGGGTCTGGAAGATACCCTGGAGGAGGAAATGGCAACCCACTCCAGTATTCTTGTCTAAAAACTTCCATGGACAGAAGAACCTGGCAGGCTACAGTCCACGGGGTCCCAAAGAGCTGGACATGACTGAGCAACTGTGCACACAGGCACACACTACAGATAAGTAGATTGTACTACTTTGTACTGAATCTCAAGGATATGGAAATATAGAAAAACAGTTCCACATTTATCACACTTAGGTAGTGGCCCAGAAACACCTAGAATATTCCTTTTCTGCTTTTATTCTGAAGGTAGAATAGCCATACCACACCCTTTACAATCTCTGAAATAATGTACAAAGCAGTTATTTATAAAATCACTGATTTCCAAAGACAATGAATCACGTGATAGTTTTGCCTTGGGAACATGGTGGAATGTTGATGGAACCATGTATCTGTGGAAATTATGTTAGTATCTGAGAATATAAAAGAGATAAAATATGATGAACAAAGGTTGCTTTGCTATTAAATAATTCCATTCTAGATTAAATTTCTTCCATTTCATAAAATACCAGATGATTTTAACATATCTATCCTCATTTTATATCTTATAAAGTGGAATCATCAAATTTCTATATAGTTTAAGAGTTAGAACAACTAGATTATTTTGTGCTTAAGTTTCATTTCTATATTTGCTTTTTGTCCTCCTTTACTCCAGCATCATTCCCTCTTCTCTGCATTAGAGACAAAAATTTGCAAGAGTGAAACGAATTTGAAAGACTGTCTTCATATATTTTTCAATCACCTTAGGCTAAAGTTGTTTTGTTTTGTTTTTTAAGGGGAAACAATTTTTTTTCTCAAAAGACTAGGAAAAAGCAAGATCATAACATATCCCTCTGCCAGATTGTATCTGAGTTTCATAGTATCAGTGATAATATAAAAAAAGAAGTCTGTTCATCATTCTGGCTTTCTTTATCTGCCTCATCTATGCTGTCCACTATATCAACTGTTGGAACTTTTTAGTAAATGTGCAAGTTGTAAAGCTTTTGCTATTTCCCATGTCTCTGGAATGTAAGAGTTAGATTTTAAATATTCAGTGCTTGAAATGCCAAAATGTGTTGCTGGGAGAGGTTATATAATCTCTTTTGCTGGAGACCTTTAAGAGCAGAATAGATACCTCTCACCCATGTAGCTGTGCCTAGAGGCAAGGAAAGCCAGTAACCGACCTCCAGCAACTGAGATAGTTTTAAGCTCTATGATTTATGAAATGGATGTGCAGGATTTCAGAGGAGTAGGTAGACATACCATCTAGCAGATTTTTACACAGTTATAAAATTTATAAAATTTGTCTACCCTATATAGCGCATTTAAGGAATATATTTTAATGATTGTGAAAGACTTCATTTCCATTTGTTAAACTGATTAGTCAAGTAACAATAATTGAATAGCATAATTATGTGTGGTAAGATGAAAAATATCCCTGCAAAAGACATGCAAATCAAGTCCCTGAAACTTTTTAAAGATAAATATCATTATTAATACTTTACATGTATAATATGCATTTTATTCATTTTATTTAGTTTTTAAAAAATTATTTTAAAGTATTTTAAACTTTTTATTTCCTATTGGAGTATAGCTGATTAGCAATGTTGTGATAGTTAAAGATACACAGCAAAGAGATTCAGACATATATATACATGGATCCATTCTCCCCCAAACTCCCCTTCCATCCAGGCTGCCACATAATGTTAAGCATAGTTTCCTGTGCTATAAAGTAGCTCCTTGTTGGTTACCCATTTAAAATATAGCCGTGTGTACATGCTGCTGCTGCTAAGTCACTTCAGTTGTGTCTGACTCTGTGCGACCCCATAGACGGCAGCCCACCAGGCTCCCCTGTCCCTGGGATTCTCCAGCCAAGAACACTGGAGAGGGTTGCCGTTTCCTTCTCCAATGCATGAAAGTGAAAAGTGAAAGTGACGTTTCTCAGTCATGTCTGACTCTTCGCAACCCCATGGACTGCAGCCTACCAGGTTCCTCCATCCATGGGATTTTCCAGGCAAGAGGACTGGAGTGGGGTGCCATTGCCATAGTGGTCCCAAACTCCCTAACTATACTTGCCCCCATCTTTGCAACCATAAGTTTGTTCTCGAAGTCTATGAGACTCTGTTTCGTAAATAAGTTCATTTGCATCATTTATTTTTAGATTTTGAATATAAGGGCAAATCCCTGGAACTTGTGATTGTTAATGTTATTTGGAAAAAGGAACTTTGCAGATGTGACTAAATTAATGATTTTTAAATGACATAGTCCTGGATTATTAGGGTGAGCAATTTCTTTACAATATTGTGATGGTTTTTGCCATACATGAACATGAATCAGACTTACGTATACACATGTCCCCTCCCTCTTGAATTCCCTTCTCACCCCTTTAGGTTGTCACAGAGCACTGGCTTTGGGGTCCTTACATCATACACTGAACTCCCACTGGCTACCCATTTTACATATGGTAATGTATATATTTCAATGCTATTCTCTCAATCCAATCACAAATTTCCTTAAAATAGAAAGGCAGTAGAGACTGGAGATAGATTGCTGCTTGTTGCTTTAGTTGCTCAGTCATGTCTGATAGACCACCAGGTTCCTCTGTCCATGGGATTTCCCAGGCAAGAATATTGGAGTGGGGTGCCATTTCCTTCTTCAGGGGAATCTTCCCAACCCAGGGATATGACTGGTGTCTCCTGCATTAACAGGGAAGCTCTTTCACCACTGAGCTACCTGGGAAGCCCCCAGTATAGTTTACACTGTAAAGATATTAAATCGGTAATTATAGATAGGTAAACGAGGAGAAAACACATAGACGGCGGAGAAGACAATATGCAGACAAAGGCAGAGATTATAGAGGTTCGGCCACATGCCAAAGAAAGCCCAGCATCCGCCACTGCCAGAAGCTGGGAGAAGCCAAGAACAGATTCACTCCCAGTGAGAGTGAGGGCCTGCCAGGTTTAGGACTTCTAGCTCGTACGGTTATGAGAATTTCTGTTGCTTCAAGCTATTGAGGTTATAGTAATATGTTACAAAAACCGCAGGAAACTAATAGCATGCTTTAGTAAAATGTTAAATCTGAATCTACAGTAATATGATATAATTGAGTCATCTGGCATTACATAAATTTTATTATGCTTGTGTTATTACTTATATTTAAGGGATCTACTTAACAATATTTGATATACATAACAAGCCTTTGCAATACTGAACTATATACTCAATTTTGGAACAAGAACAGTAATGATAACCACAGATTTTTATTTACTTCTCCCCCATTTTATCCCCCAGCTATCTCCCAACAGGTTATTATTAAGAGATTTGTAACTGTTATTTCCTATCCTTTATTCCATATTTATTTATCTTATATCTTATCTTTTATACAGTAAACCAAATAAATGTTAATCCATCCATTTGTTGTAAGTATTTAAAATGATATTATTCTGAATATAGTAACATATTACTATTTTAAAGTATTTATTTGTTTGGCTGCACTGGGTCTTAGCTGTGGCATGCAGGATCTCACATCTTTATTGTGGCATGCAAACTGTTTAGTTGTGGTACACAAACTCTTACTCAAAGATCTCATAGAGATGTGAGATCTAAGTTCCCTGACCAGGGATCTAACCATGGCCCCCTGCATTGGGGGCATAGCGTTGTAGCCACTAGACCACCAAAGAGTCCCAATTATTTAATATTATAGATTCAAAAATAGTCTTTCTCACAGCTTTAGTTCATTTATTTTCTCTGCTATACAACAGTTCATTGTGTGACTTTTAAGTCCTTTGGGTTGTTTCCAATTTTTGATACAATAAATATAATAACCATCCTCTTGTGTATTTCTTCTGGAGTACATATAAAAGTGTTTCTCTATAAAGTTGGAAATGCAGTTGCTGTGTCAGGAGTAAATGAATTTCTTTCCAAAACTGCTCTAGAATTTAGAATTCTATCAGCAGTAATTGGTGTTCATTCAAATTCTCACCAATGTTTGTAATTATGAACCAGTTTTTCTACCCTAGTGATATGGAATGATATTTGTTTGGTTTTAACTTTTATTTCTCTGATACAAATAAGGGTGATATAAACCAATGTCTTCCAATGGCTTCTAAGATCGTACTTGGTCTGAGCCTTGTTACTTCTCTTGCTTCTTATTCTATCTAGTCATCTGTCCCAGTTCAGTCTCCCTAAGCTCCTTGCTGATCTTTGAGTCTACTAAGTACACTCCATACTCAAAGTCTTTGCTCTTTTCCTTTGGCCTGGAAAGTGTTCCCCCCACCCCAGGAATTTCATGATGTGGCTTTCGTTTTCTTCAGGTCATTTCTCAAAGGTCACCGGATTACTGATAGTATCCTTCAAATTGAAATCCTAACCCATAATCATTATCCCCTACCATAACTTTGTTGTTGTTCAGTCACTCAGTCATGTCCAACTCTTTGCAACCCCAAGTCCAACAGGCTTCCCTGTCCATCACCATCTCCCGGAGCTTGCTCAGACTCATGTCTTTTGAGTCGGTGATGCCACCCAACCATCTTGTCTTCTGTCATCCCCTGCTCCTCCAGCGTTCTATCTTTCCCAGCATCAGGGTCTTTTTCAGGCACTTCACATTGGGTGGTCAAAGTATTGGAGCTTCAACTTCAGCATCAGTCCTTCCAATGAATATTCAAGGTTGATTAGCTTTAGAATTGACTTGTTTGATCTCCTTGCTATTCAAGGGACTCTCAAGAGTCTTCTCCAACACCACAGCTCAAAGGCCATCAATTCTTCAGTGCTTAGCCTTCTTATTGTCCAATTCTCACCTTCATACATGACTACTAGAAAAATCATAAATTTGACTATATAGACCTTTGTCGACAAAGTAATGTCTTTTTGATATGCTGTCTAGGCTGGTCACAGTTTTTCTTCCAAGGAGCAAGTGTCTTTTAATTTTATGGCTGCAGTCACCATCTTCAGTGATTTTGGAGCCCAAGAATATAAGATCTTTCACTGTTTCCATTGTTTCCCCATCTATATGCCATGAGGTGATAGAACTGGACACCATGATCTTTGTTTTTTGACTACTGAATTTTATGCCAGCTTTTTCATTCTCCTCTTTCAACTTCATCAAAGGGGTCTTTATATCCTCTTCACTTTCTGCCATAAGGATGGTGTCATCTGCATATCTGAGGTAATTTATATTTCTCCTATACTTTACCTTTTCTTCTTTATTTTCTCCATATAGCACTTATTATTTTCTAACAAATGATGTGTTATTTTTTTTCTTATCTACCACCATTATAATATATATTTCATGAAGATAGGGAATTTATGTGCTCAGTTATACCTGAGTCATCTTTATTCTCATTGATGATTGACAGGGCTCATTAAATATGGTGTTCTGAATTTCACCTCAGCTTTTGGATAATTACTTTCTTTAATAATTGACTTATCAGAACTCCAAAGAGAATTTCTCAAAATGAACTGATATTATCTTCCTGAGCTTGGTCTACCAAAGTGCCTCTGTAAATGTAACTAACTTGATATTTATGTGAAACTTGCTCTTATTATGGGTATCAATAGCCATGAGCCAGAAAATGTGAATTCCTTTAGTAGAAGAAATGTAAGACACCTCTGTTATTAGAATTCCCTCAGAGGAATATGAGATGGCTATTCAACATTCAATGGCAGTAAGCTATTTTTAATGTTAAAACATAGCTATATGTTTTCTTTGAAATATATTAATCATAGTAATGTTGACCTTAAACTTCTTTTTTGTAAAATAGCCAATATACTGTTTAACTTTTTCCTCTATTGCCTTTGATAATAATTTAAGCTTATTACTCTTTTTTTAAATTTTCATATTCATATGTAACAAGGATTTCTACACATACTTTTTAAGAAATGAATTAGTTGTCACTATTCGTGCCTGGGTAATTCCAAGGACAGAGGAGCCAGGGGCGTATAGTCCATGGATTGCAAAAGAATTGGATATGGTTTAGCGACTAAACAACAACAACAAGCAAGTTACTAGAACCTCATAACTTGGAAATAATGTTTATAGAATATGTGAAGTAACTAATGTTTTAAAAATACTTTGTCCAAATACTTGAAAATTTGAAACCATCTTTTTAGAAAAATATAAGCAATTGAAAATAAATGTAACAAAGACATAATCTGCAGCCAACTGAAACTGGATTATACTTTGTCTAAACACCATTCTTTAGGCAAACATTACTCTTTATTTTCTCTACAAATTTTAGAAATGACATCATTCATAAATTAGGAAACATAAATTTTCAAGAACACTTCAGTTAACAGTTGTAGTTATCTAAATCTAAACATTTTTCATGCAACCAAAAGGACTGATTAGAAGAAATAAGACACTTTAAAATGGATGGGTTACTAAGTATTTAACATGAACAAGTTTCTATTTGTATCTTTTTGTGTATATGCATATATGTACATATTTATGTATCTATTTGTGGTCTTTTGTGGCAGTCAGTTTCTATGAAAGCTGTCAATGACCTTCACCTTCTAAGTATTCTAGGACTGTACAGGATCCATGCTCCTGCATGAGGGCTGGATCTAGGGATTTACTTCTAATGGATAGACTACAGCGAAAAGCTCACAGCTTAGACAACAACACTGGTTTCTTTCTTGCTCGTCTTCTCTTGCTCTCTCACTTGCTTGACTGAAGCCAGCTTCCACACTGTGAACTGCCCTTTAGAGAGGGCTATGTGTCAAGGAACTGAGGGAGTGAGGAAATGAATCCTGTCAATGACAGTGACTGAGCCGGAAAGCTGATTCTTCCCTGCTTCCAAACCTGCCAAGTCTGTTGAGCCTTTAACTGAGATCACAGCTTTGGCTGTCACCTTGATTGCAGTCTTTTAAGAGACCGTGAGAGAACCCAGCCAAGATGTGGCTGACTTTCTCAGCCACAAAAGCGTATGATAAAATAGATGGCTGTTTCAGGCCATTCCATTTTGAAATAATTTGTTATCCAGCAAAAGCTAACTAGTACGTCTACATATATATCCACAACAGCACATAAAATGAAATAAATACTGTTTACTGGAGATTTACTACTGATCCTCCCTCTGACAAAGGTAGGGGTAAAAATGAAGCTAAGTATCATGAAAGGTATGCTCATTATCTCTGTTCCTGTTAATTCCTGTACATGCATGCTAAGTCGCTTCAGTTGTGTCCAACTCTTTGTGATACTGTGGATCATAGCCTGCTAGGCTCCTCTGTCCATGGGATTCGCCAGGCAGGAATACTGGAGTGGGTTGCTGTGCCCTCCTCCAGGGGATCTTCCTGACCCAGGATTTGAACCACATCTCTTATGTCTCCTGCATTGGCAGGCAGGTTCTTTACAACTGAGCCACTGGGGAAGGCCAGTTATTGCACAGGTAAATTTAAATTCTGGAAATTAGGAAGTGTATTTTTTCAAAAGTAGAGAGTGGAAAATATTGTCTTTCAAGCCTGGAGGCGCTCTGGTGACTCTTCTGCTGGTTCAACAGTAACATAAAATTTTTGAAGTGCTCAAGCATTGCAAGCTGAGTGCTATTTCAGTGTCTTCACTTTTTCTTAATTTTTAAAAGAGTTGTTTCCTCCTGATTCCTATTAAGAAATGACATCCCTACTTTTTTGTTCTCACTCTGCTTCTGATGTAGCAGCATGGTGCTTTCCTTTGTAATTATATCATATGTTCTTATTTGTGTCTATGCTGACTTTGGAAAATTAATTCCTGGAGTTCACAGCTATATGTTTCAAAGATAGCATTCTCTGAAAAAGGAAAATGCTGAAATTCATTTCCCAACTCACACAGTGATCCAATGTTTCAAGGAGCTCACTTTATGAATGCTTAAAACTTGAAATATTTTGCTTTAGTTTTGATTATTAGTAAAATACTAATAGTAATATATTTATTAGCTTCTAATAAAGCTTTCACATGTATTATTTTCTCCTAACACAAAATTGCACACTAGCTAGTAGTAGTCTCATTTTTCACAGGAAGAAACCAATGCTCAGAGATGTCAATTAACTTAGATAAGGTTCCAAAGCTAGCAAACAATTATGTTAGAAATTGAACAATATGCTTTCAAAATTCTACTTTCCATAGCAAGCAAGGATATTTCATTTAAACAAATAATATTCACAACAAGGTTACCAACAGTTCAAAATTCCATAACTATGCTTCTTTTTCTGCATTTTGAATTTCTTATCAGTAGAATAAAGAGATAATTTCTAATTTCTGATGACTCTAAAAACATGAATGCACCATGATTCTACACAGATCACCAATCACACTTGATGACAAAATTATAATATGTTGAAAATAACATTAAAATAAAGGGGCACCTTAAGACAAAATTGAGCGATATCAGTGTTATGAGTTTTGTCGGCAAATCTTGATAACTTTACTAATACACGGGGGAGATCTTATTTTGCTCTTCTGCTCATTGACAGAGAAGAGGAAATGGGGTGGGGAAGTATATGAGGATAGTGGTAGTTTATGAGTTTGTTACTAGCTAACATTTGTTTTTCAGTTTAATATTGTAGAGTCTAGCCTTATACAAGGATAAAGAATGGGTAAAGAATCTGCCTGCCAATCAGGAGACGCAAGAGGCACAGGTTCGACCCCTGGTTTAGGAAAGATCCCCTGGAATAGGAAATAGCAACCGGCTCCAGTATTCTTGATTGGAAAATTCAAAGGACAAAGGAGCCTGGA
Organism: Ovis aries; assembly: GCF_016772045.2. Classification (NCBI taxonomy): domain Eukaryota; kingdom Metazoa; phylum Chordata; class Mammalia; order Artiodactyla; family Bovidae; genus Ovis; species Ovis aries. Next base: position 62,618,755 of record NC_056062.1, on the reverse strand, counting down.
GGACTATAGTCCATGAACTCACAAAGAGTAGGACCACAACTTAGTGACTGAGCATGGGTTAGTTCAGTCCAGGCCAGATGATTCTGCTAAAATCTTCACCTCTCAGTTTCTTAACTTCTTTCTTTTGATTCAGAAGTTCACAAATAAGAATGATGTAAGAGTCTTCTAGAGCCATATATAAAGTAGAAATTAAGGAAAGCCTTTAATATTTATAGGCAAATATCCAACATTCCATGCCAAGACAACTATTCCATCAAATATTCCTATTGGATAAGGATATTGCCAAATATCCAAGGTCTCAAAAATTCACCTTTATTCACCTTTTCTTCCTAAGGGAGCTAATGCAAAATGTGTGGCACTAAAATAAGAGTAAACCAAAAAAAGAAAAAGGAGCCAAGCAATAGAGGATCCGTGAGAGATAAGTGAATAAGTGTCTCAAGAACAGAGAATGAAAAGTGAAAGTGAAGTTGCTCAGTCGTGTCCGACTCTTTGTGACCACGCGGACTGTAGCCTACCAGGATCCTCCATCCATGGAATTTTCCAGGCAAGAGTACTGGACTGGGTTGAATAGAGAATAAAAATCCCCAAATACCCAATTTGAAACAGAATGGCAGAGCAACCAGCCCAGGTTGTAACATGGAGGTTTGAGGTTTTGAGAGTAATGCCAGGAGATTTGAGGCAGTAGGCTACATATTATAAGGAGCCACAGGGCTGATATTCTTGCAGGAAACAAAGTCTTGAGAGGTTGTGCCTTTAATAAAAGAGAGCTGGTAAGATTTCCTCCACAAGACTGAGTGAGACAGAGGGAGCCTGACAACATTTCAAGACAATGACTTGAAAATAAATTATTCACCAATAAGAAACTGAAACCACAGGGTTCAGACACATAAAGCAGAGGGGGGCTAATTCACACAATTGACATAGCATGTAAATCTTCAAGATGAAGAATTACTATCAAACTGTTCCATAACCCTGAGTCTTTTATCTCTAAAGACCATGGGAAAAATAGAAATGTCTAAAATGGAGTAGACTGTAACAAAGAATGGGAACCAGAACAGAATATTAAGGGAGATTTAAGAATATGGAATAGACTTCAATCTATATAAAGACATAGAATTTGTGTTATAAATAGGAAACAGCTAAGTATACAGGTGAGATGGCAGCAACTCAGTAATGGAATGATAATCCTTTTCAGGGCTTTCCAGGTGGCACTACTGGTAAAGAACCTGCCAGCTAATGCAGGAGACATAAGAGACCTGGGTTCATTCCCAGGTTGGGAAGATCTCCTGGAGGAGTGCATGGCAACCCACTCTGATATTCTTGTCTGGAGAATGCCATGGACAGAGGAGCCTGGCAGGCTACAGTCCGTAGAGTCACAAAGAGTTGGACATAACTGAAGCAACTTAGCAGGCAATCCTTTTCAAGTAGGAGGAAAGAGAACCAGAAAACAGAAAAGCAAAAGTTCCTTTGTGACAGAAGGAGAGAAGATGGAGTATCAATGCAGATAAATAACAGTAATATATTTGTGCTATTGAAGCATATTGAAAAACATGTAGTCACTCAGATACTGTTATAACAGGTAATTATTACAAGAGTAATGTGCCAGCAAATTTATTTTATAAAATCATCTTACAATTGTTTAAAAAAAAGAAACATACAACTTTGTCTTCTAAAATTGAAATCAACTGCGAAAAAAGAAGTTATCATATGCAAGATTGATTTACTTAATAAACATTTATGAAGGACCCTACTACATGCCAGATAATATAACAACATAATATGTTAACTGAATAAGAATAAAATGGTTGATAATTTAATTTTTTGTTGTTGTTTTGTTTTTTACTCTAGTACCAGTATTTTTTTTTAATAACATTTAATTCCCTCAAGTGGAAGGATTGTGTAGGAACTTCAGTGACAAAATATATTTACCTTGAGGATAAGATCAAAACACTTTTGGGGGGAAACTCTATATTGATGGAAATGGTGCCTCCTACTTTGTACACATACCATGTTAAGTTGTATAACCTGAAAATTTTGAAATTACTTTAAAATAGTTGACATGTATCTTTTAAAGTGAGGTGAGAGTTCTATTTTCACTTTGTGTTTTCTTATCTCAGCAATCAACCATTATATAAACATTTATTAAGACACTGTCTGATACATTATGTAATTATGTTGTGACCAATCTTCTGTTAGCAACTATTCAACCCCAAAATATATTTCATAAGAGACGTTCTACTGTACTTATGCAGCTTTGCAAAAGGATAGCAGTATAGAGTATTATTTAAAGAAAATACACAACCTACACCTTTCCTTTAGTCTTATAGAAAGTTACCTCACCTACATGATACAGTTTACTTTCTTAACACAGAGGTTGTCTCAACAGCTCATATTTCAGATAGAATGTGTGTAAAAATTATGATTATACTTCAAGATATAATATTTTAATTTCAAGCCCTTGCTAGCTTTGAGATCATTATTATATAGAACCAAGATTTTAAAAATTCCCACTGAAGTATTTCATTTAAAAAAGCAAATAACCAAATAAATTTTTCAATGCACTTCATCTGGAGGGCATATGTATATATGTGTATATATAAAAGAGAGAGAGAGTGAAATGAAATATACATATTTAAATCTTGCATTTCAAAAGTATTCTTTATATTAAAATGAAAATCACTGTATTTCTTGTTGAAACACTAAGAACTTAGAAGAATTAAAAAATGTTTCAGAGCAGATTTTACAATTTTGTCTGTAAAACATTTGCAAAATATTTCTTAGCATTTTGTATCATATATGAGGCACTATCATGGGTACTATGGAACAGAGATATGTAAGAAGTATTGTTACTTTCCTCAATGCACAAATATTCTAGGAAGTAAATATAAAAGATTAGTGAGTATGTTCTATATAGAAGAAAATAATAGATATGACAGGAAATGACTAAAAAATCCTATGGAAGGCACAGGATTACTTTTTGAGGGAGAGAATACATCACTGGCAGCATGAATTAGAATTTGGTGATTTGGTCAGCTTTCTATGGCTGCTATAACAAACTTCGACAACATTGGTTGTTTCAGAAAACAGAAACTTATTGCTTTATGATTCTGGAGGACAGAAGTCCAATGCCAAGGTATTGGCTGGGCCACACTTCTTCTGAAGGCTCTGGAATATATGTTGGCTCTTCCAACTTCTGGTCACTCCAGATCTTCTTTGGTTTGTGACTGCATAAATCTAAACTCGTCTGTCTTCACATGGCCTTCTCCTCTAATCTCTAGCTGCTTCTCTGCTGCTACTGCTGCTGCTAAGTCACATCAGTCATGTCCAATTCTGTGCGACTCCATGGACGGCAGCCCCCAGGCTCCCCCATCCCTGGGATTCTCCAGGCAAGAACACTGGAGTGGGTTGCCATTTCATTCTCCAATCATGAAAATGAAAAGTTAAAGTGAAGTCGCTCATTCATGTCTGACTCTTAGCAACCCCATGGACTGCAGCCTACCAGGCTCCTCCATCCATGGGAGTTTCCAGGCAAGAGTACTGAAGTGGGTCGCCAGTGCCTTCTCCAGCTGCTTCTCTCATCAGTTCAGTTCAGTCGCTCAGTCGTGTCCGACTCTTTGTGACCCTATGAATACCATCTCCCGGAGTTTACTCAGACTCACGTCCATCGAGTCAGTGATGCCATCCAGCCATCTCATCCTCTGTCGTCCCCTTCTCCTCCTGCCCCCAATCCCTCCCAGCGTTAGAGTCTTTTCCAACGAGTCAACTCTTCTCATGAGGTGGCCAAAGTACTGGAGGTTCAGCTTTAGCATCATTCCTTCCAAAAGAAATCCCAGGGCTGATCTCCTTCAGAATGGACTGGTTGGATCTCCTTGCAGTCCAAGGGACTCTCAAGAGTCTTCTCCAACACCACAGTTCAAAAGCATCAATTCTTCGGCACTCAGCCTTCTTCACAGTCCAACTCTCACATCCATACATGACCACTGGAAAAACCATATCCTTGACTAGACGGACCTTAGTCGGCAAAGTAATGTCTCTGCTTTTGAATATGCTATCTAGGTTGGTCATAACTTTTCTTCCAAGGAGTAAGCGTCTTTTAATTTCATGGCTGCAGTCACCATGTGCAGTGATTTTGGAGCCCCCCAAATAAAGTCTGACACTGTTTCCACTGTTTCCCATCTATTTCCCATGAAGTGATGGGACCAGATGCCATGATCTTCATTTTCTGAATGTTGAGCTTTAAGCCAACTTTTTCAGTCTCCTCTTTCACTTTCATCATGAGGCTTTTTAGCTCCTCTTCACTTTCTGCCATAAGGGTGGTGTCATCCGAATATGTGCGGTTATTGATATTTCTCCTGGCAATCTTGATTCCAGCTTGTGTTTCTTCCAGTCCAGTGTTTCTCATGATGTACTCTGCATATAAGTTAAATAAGCAGGGTGACAATATACAGCCTTGACGTACTCCTTTTCCTATCTGGAACCAGTCTGTTGCTCCATGTCCAGTTCTACCTGTTGCTTCCTGACCTGCATACAGATTTCTCAAGAGGCAGGTTAGGTGGTCTGGTATTCCCATCTCTTTCAGAATTTTCCACAGTTTCTTGTGATCCACACAGTCAAAGGCTTTGGCATAGTCAATAAAGCAGAAATAGATGTTTTTCTGGAACTCTCTTGCTTTTTCCATGATCCAGCGGATGTTGGCAATTTGCTCTCTGGTTCCTCTGCCTTTTCTAAAACCAGCTTGAACATCAGGGAGTTCATGGTTCACGTATTGCTGAAGCCTGACTTGGAGAATTTTGAGCATTACTTTACTAGCATGTGAGATGAGTGCAATTGTGCGGTAGTTTGTGCATTCTTTTGCATCGCCTTTCTTTGGAATTAGAATGAAAACTGACCTTTTCCAGTCCTTGTTGTCTGGTCATTGTTGTTTGCTATAGGGTCTACCCATGATGATCTCATTTCAAGATTATGAATTCCATCAGCAAAGACCCTTTTCTACCAAATAAAGTAAGTGTTACTTAGCTCAGCACAGCACATAAGCAACCCAGACTATGGTATTCTGTTATAACAACCCAACAAAGTAAGACAAATCATTTACATTCTCTTCAAGTCTTCTAATTTCATGTGTATTTCATAACTACACTACTTTTCAATCTAGATTAGCCACATTGCAAGTGCAAAGTAGACATATAAAGTTAGCAGCTATGTGTTGATCATCAAACGTCTGGAGCATGTGATTCTCTCTGTAGTTGTCCCAGTAAGATAATTTGACATCTGGCAATCACATCTCATAGACTAAAAGGAGGGAATAAGAAAAAAATAGTAATTAATTTCTATGCATGCCAGTATTTATTTTTTCTACACATTACCATGTCTTGCTTCCTTTTTTGAGTAGATAATAATGGTGCTCTTATTTATGGGTTTCCACTCTTCTATGTGATATTCCTCATATTATTCTATGCCACTCCATCCCCCGCTAATGACAATTTGTTGCAGCATGACTATTTAAAGTGATGTTACAATAATAATCACAAGGAATTTTGCCCACATTATGATCCCAAAAGGCTGAAGAGTTGGCATCAACACATGCACTCCCCTCACAGTCCCAAAGGCAACTGTATGTTACAATTTGATGTGAAATGCAGGTGTTAGAAATAAAAGTGTTCCTGAAAGCGAAGCTGTTGGGCATCACTGTTATTTTGTATTCTTCCTCTGGCTTGAAATTCGATGCTTTGATGGAACTTTTTTTATGTGCTAGTCCGACAGATCTCCCTATAGGCACACGTAATGGATGAAAAGGCCAAGGCAAAGAGGAAAGATTAATCAGCTCCTCTAAAGTCACTTAACACCACAATGGCAGAGACACTGGCAGAGATAGAAATGCAGAAGCATGAATTTGTAAGAATTTACACCAAGTACCTGGCAATTTTACTTTCCTCTATAAGAACTATAACTGTATTATGTGCATGTCTGACTCTTTGTGACCCTATGGACTGTAGCCCACCAGGCTCCTCTGTCCATGGGATTTTCCTGGCAAGAATACTGGAGTGGGTTGCCATTTCCTCCTCCAAGGGATTTTCCTGACCCAGGGATTAAACCCACGTATCTGGCATTGGGAGGCAGGTTTTTTTTTTTTTTATTTTTTTATCACTAGTGCCACCTGGGAACTCCAACTATAGTACAAAGAACCATAATTTCTGGATACTACCCTTTTAAATGAATATCAACTGTCATACTAGTATTATGTAAATGCTTTTCTATTAATTTTGTGTTTGTTGTCAATCTTTCTCCCATGAAAGCAGATTTGTTTATTTGTATTGTACTACACTGATGAAATCTAAGGGCTATTATTTGTCACAGAATCTATTAAAAACATGTGTTTTTTACTTAGTTCTGCAAAGGGTATTTACATCTGCTTTCCATGGAAACATTTTTATTTTTATGTGATATACAAGATTTTCTAAAAATCTACCAATTAGTTCCAGTTACACAGAAGTCTTTAAATTTTAACTTGTGTATCTGAAGTTAGAGAGACTGAAGTTGTATAATAAATGTGATGACAGACCAAGTAATGTATTATAAATAAGTATTGCACGAGAAGATATGTCATATATACATTAGTTCCCAAATTATAACCCTAAAATTCACAAAGTTAGAAAGGTTAAAGTTAGAAGAAAGTATATAGGCTAGTGATGATGCTGGCATACTATATGAAAATATAAATTGTATCAGCACAATCTTGGTTTGTTTATTTGTTTATAATCCAAGAAGACCTTAATGTTCTTGGCTTGAATACATGTAAGAGAGATTTCTTCCTGAACAAGCCCCTGACCTCTCTTTACTTACAGCGTTTGCTTTAGTAAACTTCCAATTATAAATTTTTCTCTGCCCCTTTGAGATGCAATCTTCTCATAGCCTCTTGCCAGTGTTGCAACCCAGGAATGTCTTTCCTACGGAACAGGAAGCCATCCCTTTGAAATGTAATCTTCAAGAAAGATATCAACCTGACCTCCAAATCTCTGTGGGAGGTTAGGAGCCTATCTTTGAAAAGCACCTTTCAGCAGGCTTTCCTGGTGGCCCAGACAGTAAAGAATCCACCTGCAATGCAGGAGACCCAGGTTCAATCCCTGGGTCAGAAAGATCCGTGGAGAAGGGCATGGCAACCCCACTACAGTATTCTTGCCTAGAGAATCCCATGGACAGAGGAGCCTGGCAGGTTACATTCCACAGGTCATGAAAGTCAGAAGTAACTGAGCAACCAAACACTAGCACATAGAATCACAAGAGCAAACTTTTCCTTTAATGTCCCACAGGGCTTTTCTACTAGCTCGTTCTTGTTCACTCACTAAATCATGCCCAACTCTTTGCTACTGCATGGACTGCAGCATGCCAGGCTCCTCTGCCCTCCCCTGTCTCCTGGAGTTTGCTTAAATTCATTTCCACCCAGTGCTTAAACAAGTCCCATCTTTTGTTCCAACAGAGTCAAGTCTCTCTAACCTACTGCAATTAATCTTTAGTCAAACTTTTATAATACTATTGAATATTCTTAATTGCCTGTTTAAGTCTGCCTATTTAGTGTCTATCGATAGAATCACACCTAGAATAGAATCATGCCTAAAAAAATATACTTTAATACTAAAATCAGTTCTAATGAGGTGGATGAAACTGGAGCCTATTATACAGAGTGAAGTAAGCCAGAAAGAAAAACACCAATACAGTATACTAAGGCAAATATATGGAATTTAGAAAGATGGTAACGATCACCCTATATCAGTTCAGTTCAGTTCAGTCCCTCAGTCGTGTCCGATTCTTTGTGATCCCATGAACCACAGCATGCCAGGCCTCCCTGTCCATCACCAATTCCTAGAGTTAACCCAAACTCATACCCATCGAGTCAGTGATGCCATCCAACCATCTCATCCTCTGTTATCCCCTTCTCCTCCTGCCCTCAATCTTTCCCAGCATCAGGATCTTTTCAAATGAGTCAGCTCTTTGCATGAGGTGGCCAAAGTATTGGAGTTTCAGCTTCAGCATCAGTCCTTCCAATGAACACCCAGGACCCATCTCCTTTAGGATGGACTGGTTGGATCTCCTTGCAGTGCAAGGGACTCTCAAAAGAGTCTTTTCCAACACCACAGTTCAAAGGCCTCAATTCTTCAGCATTCAACCTTCTTTATAGTCCAACTCTCACATCCATGCATGACCACTAGAAAAGCCATAGCCTTGACTAGACAGACCTTTGTTAGCAGAGTAATATCTCTGCTTTTGAATATGCTATCTAGGTTGGTCATAACTTTTCTTCCAAGGAGTAAGTGTCTTTTAATTTCATTGCTTCAATCACCATCTGCAGTGATTTTGGAGCCCAGAAAAGTAAAGTCAGCCACTGTTTCCAGTTTCCCCATCTATCTGGCATGAAGTGATGGGACCAGATACCATGATCTTAGTTTTCTGAATGTTGAGTTTTAAGCCAACTTTTTCACTCTCCTCTTTCACTTTCATCAAGAGGCTCTTTAGTTCCTTCTCACTTTCTGCCATAAGGGTGGTGTCATCTGCATATCTGAGATTACTGATATTTCTCCTGGCAATCTTGATTCCAGCTTGTGCATCATCCAGCCCAGCGTTTCTCACCTAAATAAGCAGGGTGACAATATACAGCCTTGACGTACTCCTTTTCCTCTTTGGAACCAGTCTGTTGTTCCATGTCCAGTTCTAACTGTTGCTTCCTGACCTGCATACAGGTTTCTCAAGAGGCAGGTCAGGTGGTCTGGTATTCCCATCTCTTTCAGAATTTTCCAAAGCTTATTGTGATCCACACAGTCAAAGGCTTTGGCATGGTCAATAAAGCAGAAATAGATGTTTTCTGGAACTCTCTTGCTTTTCCATGATCCAGCAGATGTTGGCAATTTGATCTCTGTTTCCTCTGCCTTTTCTAAAACCAGCTTGAACATCTGAAAGTTCACAGTTCACGTAACCCTATATGGGAGACAGCAAAAGAGACACTGATATATAGAACAGTCTTTTGGACTCTGTGCGAGAGGGCGAGGGAGGGATGATTTGGGAGAATCATATGTGAAACGAATCACCAGTCTGAGTTCAATACATGAGACAGGGTGCTCAGGGCTGGTGCACTGGGATGACCCAGAGGGATGCGATGGGGTGGGAGCTGGGAGGGGGGTTCAGGATGAGGAACACATGTACACCCGTGGGGATTCATGTCAATGTATGGCAAAACCACTACAATATTGAAAGTTATTAGCCTCCAATTAAAATTAATAAATTTATATTAAAAATAAATAAATAAATAATGTGATTCATTATCTGATCAAGTCCTAATCCTTTTGCTAGTGCAGGTCTTGCTTTGCTGTGGATGACTGATGACTGATTACTGTGGTAGTCCCTAAAGGTTGGAGTGTCTGTAGAAATTTTTTTAAAATAAGATAGTGAAGTCTGTGCCCAGTTGCCCAGTTGTGTCCAACTCTTTAGGACCCCATGGACTTTAGGCCCTCAGGCTCCTCTGTCCATGGAATTTTCTAGGAAATATGCTGGAGTGGGTTGCCATCTCCTACTCTAGAGGATCTACCCAATCCAGGAATCAAACTTGCATTTTTGCATCTTCTGCATTAGCAGGCATATTCCTTACCACAGAGCCACCTGGGAAGTCTGATTGAAGTTTGCTGCAATGATTGATTCTTCCTTTCAACATCTAGTTCTCTGTAGCACACACGGCTGTTTGATAGCAATTTACTCACAGCAGAATTTCTTTCAAAATGGAGTCCGTTTTCTCAAACTTGTGCTTTATCAGCAGGTACTGTATTCTAAATCTTTTGTTGTCATTTCAGCAACCTTCATAGCACTGTTAGAAATTCCATCTCAAGAAACCACTTTCTTAACTCATCTATAAGAAGCAACTCCTCTTCTGCTAAAGTTTTCTTCTAAGATTGAAGTGATTCAGTTCTATTTTCAGGCTCCACTTCTAATTCTCTTGCTATACCCACCACATCTGTATTTACTTTCTCCACTGAAGTTCAAACACCTCAAAGTCATCCATGACGGTTCAGATGAACTTCTGAACTCCTGCTAATGTTGATATTGTGACCTCTTCAAAGAACCACAAACACTCTTAATGTTATCTGGAATGGTGAACTTTTTCTAGGAGGTTCTCATTTATTTTGCTCTGATTCATCAGACGGTTCACCATCTATGGCAGTTGTAGCTCCTAAGGGAAACCTGTAGATAGTTTGATCTTCTGTCCACACAGTAATACCTTCCCCATATCTACAATGAAACTGCTTTCTTTCTCTTATTCGTGTGTTTCCTGGGGTAGCATTTTTAATTTTCTTCAAGAACATTCCTTTTTCACTCACAGCTTGGCTAACTGTTTGGTGCAAAAGGCCTCAGCCTGTCTTGGCTTTTGATACTTATTCTTCACTAAACTTTATTGTTTCTAGCTTTTCATTTAAAGTGACAGATATGTGACTCCTCTGTTCATTTGAACATTTAGGGGCCACTTCAGGGTTCAGTTCAGTTCAGTTCAGTTGCTCAGTCAGGACTGACTCTTTGTGATCCCAGGAATTGCAGCACGCCAGGCCTCCCTGTCAATCACCAACTCCCAGCGTTTATCCAAACTCATGTCCATCGAGTTGGTGATGCCATCCAGCCATCTCATCCTTTCTCATCCCCTTCTCCTCCTGCCCCCAATCCCTCCCAGCGTCAGGGTCTTTTCAATGAGTCAACACTTCACATGAGGTGGCCAAAGTATTGGAGTTTCAGCTTCAGCATCAGTCCTTCCAATGAACACCCAGGACTGGTCTCCGTTAGGATGGACTGGTTGGATCTTCTTGCAGTCCAAGGGACTCTCAAGAGTCTTCTCCAACATCAAAGTTCAAAAGCATCAATTCTTTGGTGCTCAGCTTTCTTCACAGTCCAACTCTCACATCCATACATGACCACTAGAAAAACCATAGCCTTGACTAGATGGACCTTTGTTAGCAAAGTAATGTCTCTGCTTTTGAATATGCTGTCTATATTGGTCATAACTTTTCTTCCAAGGAGTAAACGTATATTAATTTCATGGCTGCAGTCACCATCTGCAGTGATTTGAGAGCCCAAAAAATAAAGTCTGACACTGTTTCCACTGTTTCTCCATCTATTTCCCATGAAGTGATGGGACCAGATGCCATGATCTTCATTTTCTGAATGTTGAGCTTTTTTTTTTTTTTTTTTTTTTTAATTTTAAAATCTTTAATTCTTACATGCATTCCCAAACATGAACCCCCCTCCCACCTCCCTCCCCATAACATCTTTCTGGGTCATCCCCATGCACCAGCCCCAAGCATGCTGCATCCTGCGTCAGACATAGACTGGCGATTCAATTCACATGATAGTATACATGTTAGAATGTCATTCTCCCAAATCATCCCACCCTCTCCCTCTCCCTCTGAGTCCAAAAGTCCGTTATACACATCTGTGTCTCTTTCCCTGTCTTGCATACAGGGTCGTCATTGCCATCTTCCTAAATTCCATATATATGTGTTAGTATACTGTATTGGTGTTTTTCTTTCTGGCTTACTTCACTCTGTATAATCGGCTCCAGTTTCATCCATCTCATCAGAACTGATTCAAATGAATTCTTTTAACGGCTGAGTAATACTCCATTGTGTATATGTACCACAGCTTTCTTATCCATTCATCTGCTGATGGACATCTAGGTTGTTTCCATGTCCTGGCTATTATAAACAGTGCTGCGATGAACATTGGGGTACATGTGTCTCTTTCAATTCTGGTTTCCTCGGTGTGTATGCCCAGCAGTGGGATTGCTGGGTCATAAGGTAGATCTATTTGCAATTTTTTAAGGAATCTCCACACTGTTTTCCATAGTGGCTGTACTAGTTTGCATTCCCACCAACAGTGTAGGAGGGTTCCCTTTCTCCACACCCTCGCCAGCATTTATTGCTTGCAGATTTTGGATCGCAGCCATTCTGACTGGTGTGAAGTGGTACCTCATTGTGGTTTTGATTTGCATTTCTCTAATAATGAGTGATGTTGAGCATCTTTTCATGTGTTTGTTAGCCATCCGTATGTCTTCTTTGGAGAAATGTCTATTTAGTTCTTTGGCCCATTTTTGATTGGGTCGTTTATTTTTCTGGAGTTGAGCTGCAGAAGTTGCTTGTATATTTTTGAGATCAGTTGTTTGTCAGTTGCTTCATTTGCTATTATTTTCTCCCATTCAGAAGGCTGTCTTTTCACCTTGCTTATATTTTCCTATGTTGTGCAGAAGCTTTTAATTTTAATTAGATCCCATTTGTTTATTTTTGCTTTTATTTCCAGAATTCTGGGAGGTGGATCATAGAGGATCCTGCTGTGATTTATGTCTGAGAGTGTTTTGCCTATGTTCTCCTCTAGGAGTTTTATAGTTTCTGATCTTACATTTAGATCTTTAATCCATTTTGAGTTTATTTTTGTGTGTGGTGTTAGAAAGTGATCTAGTTTCATTCTTTTACAAGTGGTTGACCAGTTTTCCCAGCACCACTTGTTAAAGAGATTGTCTTTACTCCATTGTATATTCTTGCCTCCTTTGTCAAAGATAAGGTGTCCATATGTGTGTGGATTTATCTCTGGGCTTTCTATTTTGTTCCATTGATCTATATGTCTGTCTTTGTGCCAGTACCATACTGTCTTGATGACTGTGGCTTTGTAGTAGAGCCTGAAGTCAGGCAAGTTGATTCCTCCAGTTCCATTCTTCTTTCTCAAGATTGCTTTGGCTATTCGAGGTTTTTGTATTTCCATACAAATCTTGAAATGATTTGTTCTAGTTCTGTGAAAAATGTGGCTGGTAGCTTGATAGGGATTGCATTGAATTTGTAAATTGCTTTGGGTAGTATACTCATTTTCACTATATTGATTCTTCCAATCCATGAACATGGTATATTTCTCCATCTATTAGTGTCCTCTTTGATTTCTTTCATCAGTGTTTTATAGTTTTCTATATATAGGTCTTTAGTTTCTTTAGGTAGATATATTCCTAAGTATTTTATTCTTTTCGTTGCAATGGTGAATGGAATTGTTTCCTTAATTTCTTTTTCTACTTTCTCATTATTCGTGTATAGGAATGCAAGGGATTTCTGTGTGTTGATTTTATATCCTGCAACTTTGCTATATTCATTGATGATCTCTAGTAATTTTCTGGTGGAGTCTTTAGGGTTTTCCATGTAGAGGATCATGTCATCTGCAAACAGTGAGAGTTTTACTTCTTCTTTTCCGATTTGGATTCCTTTTATTTCTTTTTCTGCTCTGATTGCTGTGGCCAAAACTTCCAGAACTATGTTGAATAGTAGCGGTGAAAGTGGACACCCTTGTCTTGTTCCTGACTTTAGGGAAATGCTTTCAATTTTTCACCATTGAGGATAATGTTTGCTGTGGGTTTGTCATAGATAGCTTTTATTATGTTGAGGTATGTTCCTTCTATTCCTGCTTTCTGGAGAGTTTTTATCATAAATGGATGTTGAATTTTGTCAAAGGCCTTCTCTGCATCTATTGAGATAATCATATGGTTTTTATTTTTCAATTTGTTAATGTGGTGAATTACATTGATTGATTTGCGGATATTGAAGAATCCTTGCATCCCTGGGATAAAGCCCACTTGGTCATGGTGTATGATCTTTTTAATGTGTTGTTGGATTCTGATTGCTAGAATTTTGTTGAGGATTTTTGCATCTATGTTCATCAGAGATATTGGCCTGTAGTTTTCTTTTTTGTGACATCTTTGTCAGGTTTTGGTATTAGGGTGATGGTGGCCTCATAGAATGAGTTTGGAAGTTTACCTTCCTCTGCAATTTTCTGGAAGAGTTTGAGTAGGATAGGTGTTAGCTCTTCTCGAAATTTTTGGTAGAATTCAGCTGTGAAGCCATCTGGACCTGGGCTTTTGTTTGCTGGAAGATTTCTGATTACAGTATCAATTTCCGTGCTTGTGATGGGTCTGTTAAGATTTTCGATTTCTTCCTGGTTCAGTTTTGGAAAATTGTACTTTTCTAAGAATTTGTCCATTTCTTCCACGTTGTCCATTTTATTGGCATACAACTGCTGATAGTAGTCTCTTATGATCCTTTGTATTTCTGTGTTGTCTGTTGTGATCTCTCCATTTTCATTTCTAATTTTATTGATTTGATTTTTCTCTCTTTGCTTCTTGATGAGTCTGGCTAATGGTTTGTCAATTTTATTTATCCTTTCAAAGAACCAGCTTTTGGCTTTGTTGATTTTTGCTATGGTCTCTTTTGTTTCTTTTGCATTTATTTCTGCCCTAATTTTTAAGATTTCTTTCCTTCTACTCACTCTGGGGTTCTCCAACTCTTCCTTTTCTAGTTGCTTTAGTTGTAGAGTTAGGTTATTTATTTGACTTTTTCTTGTTTCTTGAGGTATGCCTGTATTGCTATGAACTTTCCTCTTAGCACTGCTTTATAGTGTCCCACAGGTTTTGGGTTGTTGTGTTTTCATTTTCATTAGTTTCTATGCATATTTTGATTTCTTTTTGATTTCTTCTGTGATTTGTTGGTTATTCAGAAGTGTGTTGTTCAACCTCCATATGTTGGAATTTTTAATAGTTTTTCTCCTGTAATTGAGATCTAATCTTAATGCATTATGGTCAGAAAAGATGCTTGGAATGATTTCGATTTTTTGAATTTATCAAGTTTAGATTTATGGCCCAGGATGTGATCTATCCTGGAGAAGGTTCCATGAGCACTTGAATAAAAGGTGAAATTCGTTGTTTTGGGGTGAAATGTCCTATAGATATCAATTAGGTCTAACTGATCCAATGTATCATTTAAAGTTTGCGTTTCTTTGTTAATTTTCTGTTTAGTTGATCTGTCCATAGGTGTGAGTGGGGTATTAAAGTCTCCCACTATTATTGTGTTATTGTTGATTTCCCCTTTCATACTTGTTAGCATTTGTCTTACATATTGTGGTGCTCCTATATTGGGTGCATATATATTTATAATTGTTATATCTTCTTCTTGGATTGTTCCTTTGATCATTATGTAGTGGCCTTCTTTGTCTCTTTTCACAGCCTTTGTTTTAAAGTCTATTTTATCGGATATGAGTATTGCCACTCCTGCTTTCTTTTGGTCTCTATTCGCGTGGTATATCTTTTTCCAGCCCTTCACTTTCAGTCTGTATGTGTCCCTTGTTTTGAGGTGGGTCTCTTGTAAGCAGCATATAGAGGGTCTTGTTTTTGTATCCATTCGGCCAGTCTTTGTCTTTTGGTTGGGGCGTTCAACCCATTTACGTTTAAGGTAATTATTGATAAGTATGATCCCGTTGCCATTTACTTTATTGTTTTGGGTTCGGGTTTATACACCTTTTCGTGTTTCCTGTCTAGAGGATATCCTTTAGAATTTGTTGGAGAGCTGGTTTGGTGGTGCTGAATTCTCTCAGCTTTTGCTTGTCTGTAAAGCTTTTGATTTCTCCTTCGTATTTGAATGAGATCCTTGCTGGGTACAGTAATCTGGGCTGTAGGTTATTGTCTTTCATCACTTTAAGTATGTCTTGCCATTCCCTCCTGGCCTGGAGAGTTTCTATTGACAGATCAGCTGTTATCCTTATGGGAATCCCCTTGTGTGTTATTTGTTGTTTTTCCCTTGCTGCTTTTAATATTTGTTCTTTGTGTTTGATCTTTGTTAATTTGATTAATATGTGTCTTGGGGTGTTTCGCCTTGGGTTTATCCTATTTGGGACTCTCTGTGTTTCTTGGACTTGGGTGATTATTTCCTTCCCATTTTAGGGAAGTTTTCAACTATTATCTCCTCAAGGATTTTCTCATGATCTTTCTTTCTGTCTTCTTCTTCTGGGACTCCTATAATTCGAATGTTGGAGCGTTTCATATTGTCCTGGAGGTCTCTGAGATTGTCCTCGTTTCTTTTAATTCGTTTTTCTTGTTTCCTCTCTGATTCATTTATTTCTACCATTCTATCTTCTATTTCACTAATCCTATCTTCTGCCTCTGTTATTCTGCTATTTGTTGCCTCCAGAGTGTTTCTGATCTCATTTATTGTGTTATTCATTATATTTTGACTCTTTTTTATTTCTTCTAGGTCCTTGTTAAACCTTTCTTGCATCTTCTCAATCCTTGTCTCTAGGCTATTTATCTGTGTTTCCATTTTGATTTCAAGATTTTGGATCATTTTCACTATCAATATTTGGAATTCCTTCTCCGGTAGATTCCCTACTTCTTCCTCTTTTGTTTTGATTTGGTGGGCAACTCTCCTGTTCCTTTACCTGCTGAGTATTCCTCTGTCTCTTCATCTTGGTTATATTGCTGCGTTTGGCGTGGCCTTTTTATATTCTGATAATTTGTGGAGTTCTCTTTATTATGGAGCTTCCTCACTTTGGGTGGGGTTCTATCAGTGGTTTGTCAAGGTTTCCTGGTTAGGGAGGCTTGTGTTGGAGTTTTGGTGGGTGGAGCTGGGTTTCTTCTCTCTGGAGTGCAGTGGAGTGACCCGTAATGGGTTATGAGACATCAAAGGTATTGGGATAATTTTGAGCTGCCTGTATATTGAGGCTCAGGGGAGTGTTCCTGTGTTGCTGGAGAATTTGCGTGGTATGTCTTGTTTTGGAACTTGTTGGCCCTTGGGTGGAGCTTGGTTTCAGTGTAGGTATGAAGGCTTTTGATGAGCTCCTATTGCTTAATGTTCCCTGAATTCAAGAGTTCTCTAATGTTTTCAGGCTTTGGGTTTAAGCTTCCTGCTTCTGGTTTTCAGTTTTATTTTCACAGTAGCCTCTAGACTTCTCCATCTATACAGCACCGATGATAAAACATCTAGGTTAAAGATGAAAAGTTTCTCCACCTTGAGGGACACTCAGAGAGGTTCACTGAGTTACAAGGAGAAGAGAAGATGGAGGGGTAATTAGAGGTAACTGGAATGAGATGCGGTGAGATCAAGAGAGGAGAGAGCAAGCTAGCCAGTAGTCACTTCCTTATGTGCGCTCTATAGTCTGGACCGCTCAGAGGTATTTACAGAGTTATACGGGGAAGAGGAGAGGGAGGAAGTAGACAGAGGTGACCAGGAGGATAAGAGAGAGGAATGAGTAGGAGAGAGACAAATCCTGCCAGTAACCAGTTCCTTAGGTGTTCTCTACCGTCTGGAACACACAGAGATTCACAGAGTTGGATAGAGAAGAGATGGGGGAGAAAAGAGACAGAGGCCACCTGGTGGAGAAAAAGGAGAGGCCAGAGGAGGAGAGAGTGGACAAGCCAGTAATCTTGCTCTCAGGTAAACTTGGGTAGTGAAGTTTGGGTTTTTAAATGTACAAAATTGACAACAAAGATTAAAAATCTGGAGTAGAGGTTGGATTTTCAAAGATACAATATTAAAGAAAAGCAGAAGGAAAAAGGAAGAAAGAAAAAAAAAGAATTATTAAAAAACAAACAAACAAACAAAAAAAACCAAAACAAAACACCAACAACCATCCAAAGAGTATATATGGTGTTTGCCTTAAAAAAAAAAAAAAAGTCTTTTTTTTTTTTAAAATAGTAATACTAGGTTATAGAAATAAAAATTAGAGGAGAAATAGATGATTTAACAATTAAAAAAAAGCTCGGAAAAAAAAAAGAAAAAAAAATGCAAAAGGCAAAAAAAAAAAAAGAATGATTTTAAAAATATTAAAAAATTAAAAATATATCTGGCTCTTCTCTGATGTTATGGGCCGTGTGGGCTCACTTCCAAGGTGGTTCCCTCTGTTTAACTTCTTCTGTTTGCTGGTTTTTAGGCTCACTAGTTCAGTCGCGCTGTGGGGAGGGGGATGCTGCAAACAAATAGCACTGTTGTGTGTACACAGTATCTCTGCCCCGCTTGACCTGTCCTTCCTCGCGGCGCACAAACCGCTCCGGCTCTACGATGCTCAGCCGGGAACCGTCTGGGGCCGGCCCTGGGCTGCGTGTACTTCCCCGGTCCAAGCCGCTCAGGTTCGGCCCTCAGGCAGCCCTCAGAGGCACAAATGTGGCTGGGACTGCGCTTTGTGCCCTTCCCAGGTCCGAGTAGCTCAGGAGTTTGGCGAGCGCAATTGCCGCGGCTTGTCACCTTTTCCGCCGCTGCCGCTCAGCTCTCTGGGTGGACCGCTGGCGCACCCCGTGAGGCAGACTGCGACCGTCCAGCACCCCCAGAAGTCTTAGCAAAGGAGCCTGCTTGCAGTTAGGTAAGTAAAGTCTCTCCGGGTCTGCAATTGCCCCTTTCCAGTCCTTACGGCTCTGGCTGCCTGTCCCCGGCGGGGAATGGTCTGCAGCCGGCTTTTTCCATTCCGTCCTTTGTTCTGTGCTGGATCCTGGCGGTGTCTTATGTTCGAGCTTTTCGCGTGGTAGCTATCCCACAGTCTGGTTTGCTAGCCCAAGTTAGATCGTTCTGGTGGAGCGTGGGGCGTTCCTGCCCGATTCTTACAAAGCTCTGCAGCCCGCGCCTCCCGCGCGTCCCTGCCCTGCCCCCACTTCCCAATGGCGGATGCAGGCGTCTGTGCTGCTTTTCCGCTGGGGGAGTTACTGGTGGGCTTGTAATCTCTTGGTTTTAATTATTTATCTATTTTTCCTTCCTGTTATGTTGCCCTCTGTGTTTCCAAGGCTCGCCACAGACTCGGCAGGGAGAGTGTTTCCTGGTGTTTGGAAACCTCTCTTCTTAAAATTCCCTTCCCGGGACGGGCTTCCCTTCCCGGGACGGAGCTCCCTCCCCACCTCCTTTGTCTCCTTTTTCGTCTTTTATATTTTTTCCTACCTGATTTTGAAGACAATGGTCTGCTTTTCTGGTTGCCTGATGTCCTCTGCCCGCCTACCGAAGTTGTTTTGTGGAGTTTGCTCGGCGTTGAAATGTTCTTTTGAGGAATTTGTGAGGGAGAACGTGATCTTCCCGTCCTATTCCTCCGCCATCTTTCCCTGAATGTTGAGCTTTAAGCCAACTTTTTCACTCTCCTCTTTCACTTTCATCAAGAGGCTTTTTTAGTTTCTCTTCACTTTCTGTCATAAGGGTGGTGTCATCTGCATATCTGAGGTTATTGATATTTCTCTTGGCAATCTTGATTCCAGCTTGTGCTTCATCCAGTCCAGCATTTCTCATGATGTACTCTGCATATAAGTTAAATAAGCAGGGTGACAATATACAGCTTTGATGTACTCCTTTCCCTATTTGGAACCAGTCTGTTGTTTCATGTCCAGTCCTAACTCTTGCTTCCTGACCTGAATATAGGTTTCTCAAAAGGCAGGTCAGGTGGTCTGGTATTCCCATCTCACGTCAGGGTTATAATCGCCTAATTTCTATATTTTTGTGTCTCAGAATACCGAGGACAAAGGGGAGGAGAGTTCTACAGGTCAGTAGAGCTGCCAGAACACACGCAACATTTTTCAGTAAGTTCACCACCTTATATGGGCACAGTCTGTAGTACCCCCAGGAAATTACTATAGTAACATCAAAGATCACTGATCAAAGATCACTTTAACACATAAAATAATAATGAAAAGGTTTAAAATATTACAAGGATTACCAAAATGTGTCACAGAGACATGAAGTAAGCAAATGCTGCTGGAAAAATGGTGCTGACAAACTTGCTGGAAGCAGATTCCCACAGACTTCCAATTTGTAAAAAATGCAGTGTCTGTGAAGCATAACAAAGTGAAGCTCAACAAAAATGAGCTGTGCCTTATAATTTCCTTATGTGTGTGTATTTATATAGTTGGCTCTTGAAAAACACATGTTTGAATTACATGACTCCATGTATACATTTTTTTCAATAAATATACAGTTGGCCTTCTATATTATTGAATTTCACATTCAGAAACTTATTCAATTGCAGCTGGAAAATTTCATGCACAGTTTATTGAATTTGTGGGTTCAAAATATGCATGTATAGAGGGCAGACGCATTCACTGGACCAAGTCATCTATGATATTTTATATAAAAAATTGAAAAAAAATTAGAAAAATAAAGAAAATTAGAGATACCAAGGGAACATTGCATGCAAAAATGGGTACAGTAAAAGACAGAAATGGAATGGACCTAACAGAAGCAGAATATATTAAGAAGAGGTGGCAAGAATACACAGAAGAACAGAACAAAAAAGTTCTTCAGGACCCAGATAATCACTACGGTGTGATCACTCACCTAGAGCTAGACATCCTGGAATGTGAAGTCAAGTGGGCCTTAGGAAGTATCACTATGAACAAAGCTAGTGGAGGTGATGGAATTCCAGTGGAGCTATTTCAAATCCTAAGAAATGGTGCTGTGAAAGTGCTGTACTCAACAGGCCAGCAAGTTTGGAAAACTCAGCAGTGGCCACAGGATTGGAAAAGGTCAGTTTTCATTCTAATCCCTAAGAAAAGCAATGCCAAAGAATGTTCAAATTACTGCAAAATTGCACTCATCTCATATGTTAGCAAAGTAAGGCTCACAATTCTCCAAGCCAGGCTTCAACAATACGTTAACCATGAACTTCCAGATGTTCAAACTGGTTTTAGAAAAGGCAGAGGAAACAGAGATCAAATTGCCAACATCCGCTGAATCATCAAAAAAACAAGAGAGTTCCAGAAAAACATCTATTTCTCCTTTACTGACTATGACAAAGCCTTTGACTGTGTGTATCACAAAAAGCTTTGGAAAATTCTGAGAGAGATGGGAATATCAGACCACCTGATCTACCTCTTGAGAAACCTGTATGCAGGTCAGGAAGCAACAGTTAGAACTGGACATGGAACAACAGACTGGTTCCAAAGAGGAAAAGGAGTACGCCAAGGCTGTATATTGTCACCCTGCTTATTTAACATATATGCAGAGTACACCATGAGAAATGCTGGGCTGGATGACGCACAATCTAGAATCAAGATTGCCAGGAGAAATATCAATACCCTCACATATTCAGATGACACCACCCTATAGCAGAGAGTGAAGAAGAACTAAAGAGTCTCTTGATGAAAATGAAAGAGGAGACTGAAAAAGTTGGCGGAAAGCTCAACATTCAGAAAACGAAGATCATGGCATCTGGTCTTATCACTTCATGGCAACAGATGGAGAAACAGTGGAAAGAGTGGCTGACTTTACTTTTTTGGGCTCCAAAATCACTGCAGATGGTGACTGCAGGCATGAAAATAAAAGTTGCTTACTCCTTGGAAGAAAAGTGATGACCAACCTAGACAGCATATTAGAAAGCAGAGACATTGCCAACAAAGGTCTGTCTAGTCAAGGCTATAGTTTTTCCAGTATTCATGTATGGATGTTAAGAACTGGACTATAAAGAAAGCTGAGCAGCAAATAATTGATGCTTTTGACTCTGGTG
The DNA here is from genome assembly GCF_016772045.2 of Ovis aries. NCBI lineage: Eukaryota > Metazoa > Chordata > Mammalia > Artiodactyla > Bovidae > Ovis > Ovis aries. The sequence continues at coordinate 62,597,461 of NC_056062.1, read as the reverse complement.
TTGGAAAAGACTCTTGAGAGTCCCTTAGACTGCAAGAAGATCCAACCAGTCCATCCTAAAAGAAATCAATGCTGAATAATCATTGGAAGGACTGACGTTGATGCTGAAACTCCAATACTTTGGCCACCTGATGCGAAGAGCTGACTCACTGAAAAGACCCTGATGCTGGGAAAGATTGAAGGCAGGAGGAGAAGGGGACGACAGAGGATGAGATGGTTGGATGGCATCACTGACTCAATGGGCATGAGTTTGAGTAAACTCCAGGAGTTCGTGATGGACAGGGAGGCCTGGAGTGCTGTGGTTCGTGGGGTCATAAAGAGTTGGACATGACTGAGGGACTGAACTGAACTGAGTATCCACACATTTTGATATGCACAGGGGCTCCTGGAGCAAATCTGCCACTTTATTGATGATGACTGTATATAATCTGTTACCTCTTGTTACATAGAGAAGCTTATACATATATAACACTGTATATATGATATGTAGTTTTAGGTACTTTAATTTTAAATATAGAGAGAGTTTTAAGAATCTATAAAATTTTAGATACAAATATATACATAGTCTGAGTTGTATATATTTTAGGAATATATTCAAAAGCAATCATCATAGATTTATAAAAATAAACACGTTCAAAATACAGTATTGCTTAGTAAAACATTAAAAATAAACATCTCAATAATAAATAATCATAATATGGGATATTATACAAACCTAAATTCATAATTTGAGACTTCATTGTTCTTAACATACAAATGCTAAGTTTGTGTTTGCAATTTAAAGATTTAATAAAATAGTACATATATCATAACCCACTTTTAATTTGAATTCATTCATATAGAATCAAATTGGAATGCAATTTTGAGTCAATTTGTATAGAACAAAATCCAAACTTTAAAGATAGTAATTTCTGGTTCCAAATAGGAAAAGGAGCACGTCAAGGCTGTATATTGTCACCCTGCTTATTTAACTTATATGCAGAGTACATCATGAGAAACGCTGGACTGGAAGAAACACAATCTGGAATCAAGATTGCTGGGAGAAATATCAATAACCTCAGATATGCAGATGACACTACCCTTATGGCAGAAAGTGAAGAGGAACTAAAAAGCCTCTTGATGAAAGGGAAAGAGGAGAGTGAAAAAGTTGGCTTAAAGCTCAACATTCAGAAAACGAAGATCATGGCATCTGGTCCCATCACTTCATGGGAAATAGATGGGGAAACAGTGGAAACAGTGTCAGACTTTATTTTGGGGGGCTCCAATATCACTGCAGATGGTGACTGCAGCCATTAAGTTAAAAGACGCTTACTCCTTGGAAGAAAAGTTATGACCAACCTAGATAGCATATTCTAAAGCAGAGACATTACTCTGCCGACTAAGGTTCGTCTAGTCAAGGCTATGGTTTTTCCTGTGGTCATGTATGGATGTGAGAGTTGGACTGTGAAGAAGGCAGAGTGCCGAAGAACTGATGCTTTTGAACTGTGGTGTTGGAGAAGACTCTTGAGAGTCCCCTGGACTGCAAGGAGATCCAACCAGTCCATTCTGAAGGAGATCAGCCCTGGGATTTCTTTGGAAGGAATGATGCTAAAGCTGAAACTCCAGTACTTTGGCCACCTCATGAGAAGAGTTGATTCATTGGAAAAGACTTTGATGCTGGGAGGGATTTGGGGCAGGAGGAGAAGGGGACGACAGAGGATGAGATGGTTGGATGGCATCACGGACTCGATGGACATGAATCTGAGTGAACTCTGGAAGTTGGTGATGGACAGAGAGGCCTGGCGTGCTGCGATTCATGGGGTCGCAAAGAGTCAGACACAACTGAGCGACTGAACTGAACTGTACTGAACTGGGCAACTTTAATTTTCTTCTTTAAAAATGCCACATTATTTAACTTCTCTGTAATTAACAAATAGAGCTATAAACCAGAAATTGCAATGTTATTTTTCTTAAATTAAAAATATTAAACTTCTTGTGCAACTTCAGGATTTTTTTTACTAACTCAGGTCACAAATTTCCCCAATCTACAGGATCTCTTTATTGAATAGGTATTATTTTTAGCAGACTTAGTCTTCCATAGCTTATAGAAAAAGAAACAAAGGCTAAAATACTAGCCTTCTTTTTTGTGACACCTGTTACTATATGGCCTTATACCATAAGTACTTTACCACTATACTCTCTGGAGGAAAAAAAGAAGAAATGGAGAGAGAAGGTAAATGATTTTCTTGTGTATGCTATAAGCATACAGTTTATTAAGGGGCATGAAGAAAGAGAGTCCCTCAGTAGTATAGTATCTGGTATGCAATAGAATTGCCAGGCCATCCTTTCAAAATTGAGTTTCAAAGTTTAGGGAACCAATCAGTAATATAAAAGTCAATTTGAACCATTTTTATTCTTACTTATTCAAGACAAACTAAGTTTCTCTCATAGATTTAAATTAGCTCTAATTAACATTTCTGATTTTTATATTCTTTAGACTTCATAATTTCTTTGGTGTGCATTATCAAGTCTGAAGATTTAAAAAAATATTTTTGAATGCAAATTTTACCTTTAACAGAGAGTATGTCCATGCTAATCACTAATATTTTCTGGAATGTTTTACTTCTTAAAATTTTTCTTGCAGTATCTCTTATTCTCCAACCAATCTTTACTAAAGATATCAAGAATAAAGTGATAGAAGTAATTAATATGCTTTCAGTTTTAGGAAAAGCATAAAACATTGAATTTTATTAATATGAGCAAATATAATTATTTAGACTATGCATTTTCATGGAAATATGTTTACTCAATTAATAAATAAAAATTTTGATAATAACTGCTAGATGATAGTAGTTTAATAATTTATGCTAATTAGTTGCTTCAATTCTTTTTCCATTATTTTTTCCTGAGCAGTTAGTGTTCTTGTGTTATCCTATATGGATATGCAGCAAACAAAGATTTAATGATTACAATGATTTAATGATTTTTTATGACATTCCTTTATAACTAAATAGTCTGCTTAGTCAGAAGTATTAAATGAAACAGCCCCATGGTTTAGAATTGGAAGCTCAGAAGAATTCTCAGGAAATATTTTTTTTTACATATGCTTTTCAAATAGAATTTCTGCTTCTGTTGTGGTATAGATTTTAGGAACTCTCTTAGATTTTCTGCAATATACAACTCTTTTTTGGAAACCAAAACTGTAGGTGTTAAAAGGCTCTCTCTGGCAATCAGCCTTACTAAAACTCAGTCACAACCTTTACATTCAACTATAAGGATATCATTCCATGTGGGTTTTAACTCAACATAACTGTCCAAGTGGGTTTCAACTCAACAGAACTGAAGAGAAAAATATATGATAATATTTGGCTATCGCATATAGGGAAGTCCCTTGTTTGCACTTTTCTTAAAAACAATAGGAACTAATGATGGGCAGGTGAAGGATGGGATGAGATTTACATTTTAGGAAGACCATTTTAATGCAAATAGGGCCACAGAGCTGAAGAGAAATATTATTGAAGGAAAATAGGGAAGGAATGAAAGAGATCTGATTTATGGACTTGGCAGTGAAGGTTGAGAGTAGTGGACATCAGATTTTGAGAAATATTAAAACCCACTCCAGTATTCTTGCCTAGAGAATCCCATGGACGGAGAGGCTTGGTGGGCTACAGTCCACGGGTAGCAAACAGTAGGACACAACTGAGCGACTTCACTTTCACGCATTGGAGAAGGAAATGGCAACCCATTCCAGTGTTCTTGCCTGGAGAATCCCAGGGACGGAGGAGCCTGGTGGGCTGCCGTCTATGGGGTCGCAGAGTCGGAGAAGGCAGTGGCACCCCACTCCAGTTCTCTTGCCTGGAAAATCCCATGGACGGAGGAGCCTGGTGCGCTGCAGTCCATGGGGTCACTAAGAGTCAGGCATGACTGAGCGACTTCACTTTCGTTTTTCACTTTCATGCATTGGAGAAGGAAATGGCAACCCACTCCGGTATTCTTGCATGGAGAATCCTAGAGACAGAGGAGCCTAGTAGGCTGCCATCTGGAGGGTCGCGCAGAGTTGGACACAACTGAAGCAACTCAGCAGCAGCAGCAGCAGCAGAGTCAGACACAACTGAAGTGACTTAGCAGTAGCAGCAAGGTAGCAGAATTAGTGCAATTTGGTGCTGATTAGGTTGGAATAAGAGTGTGCATGTGTTTGGTCATATCTGACTATTTAGAACCCCACGGACTGTAACCCTCCAGGCTCCTCTGTTCATGGGATTCTCCAGGCAAGAATACTGGAGGCAAGAATATACAATGGGGCAAAGATAGCCTCTTCAATAAATGGTGCTGGGAAATCTGGACAGCTACTTGTAAAAAAATGAAATTATAACACTTCCTAACACCATACACAAAGATAACCTCAAAATGGATTAAAGACCTAAATGTAAGACCAGAAAACTATAAAACTCTTAGAAGATAACACAGGCAGAACACCCAATGACATAAATCAAAGCAAGATCCTCTATGACCCACCTCCTAGAGTAATGGAAATAAAAACAAAAGTAAACAAGTGGGACCTGATTAAACTTAAAAGCTTTTGCACAGCAAAGGAAACTATAAGCAAGGTGAAAAGACAACCCCCAGAATAGGAGAAAATAATAGCAAATGAAACAACTGACAAAGGATTAATTTCCAAAATATACAAGCAGGTCATAGAACTCAATACCAGAAAAACAAACAATCCAATTCGAAAGTGGAAAAAAGACTTAAACAGACATTTCTCCAAAGAATACATACAGATGGCTAATAAACACATGAAAAGATGCTCAACATCACTCATTATTAAAGAAATGCATATGTTCTCCTCTAGGAGTTTTATAGTTTCTGATCTTACATTTAGATCTTTAATCCATTTTGAGTTTATTTTTGTGTGCGGTGTTAGAAAGTGATCTAGTTTCATTCTTTTACAAGTGGTTGACCAGTTTTCCCAGCACCACTTGTTAAAGAGATTGTCTTTACTCCATTGTATATTCTTGCCTCCTTTGTCAAAGATAAGGTGTCCATATGTGTGTGGATTTATCTCTGGGCTTTCTATTTTGTTCCATTGATCTATATGTCTGTCTTTGTGCCAGTACCATACTGTCTTGATGACTGTGGCTTTGTAGTAGAGCCTGAAGTCAGGCAAGTTGATTCCTCCAGTTCCATTCTTCTTTCTCAAGATTGCTTTGGCTATTCGAGGTTTTTTGTATTTCCATACAAATCTTGAAATGATTTGTTCTAGTTCTGTGAAAAATGTGGCTGGTAGCTTGATAGGGATTGCATTGAATTTGTAAATTGCTTTGGGTAGTATACTCATTTTCACTATATTGATTCTTCCAATCCATGAACATGGTATATTTCTCCATCTATTAGTGTCCTCTTTGATTTCTTTCATCAGTGTTTTATAGTTTTCTATATATAGGTCTTTAGTTTCTTTAGGTAGATATATTCCTAAGTATTTTATTCTTTTCGTTGCAATGGTGAATGGAATTGTTTCCTTAATTTCTTTTTCTACTTTCTCATTATTCGTGTATAGGAATGCAAGGGATTTCTGTGTGTTGATTTTATATCCTGCAACTTTACTATATTCATTGATGAGCTCTAGTAATTTTCTGGTGGAGTCTTTAGGGTTTTCCATGTAGAGGATCATGTCATCTGCAAACAGTGAGAGTTTTAGTTCTTCTTTTCCAATTTGGATTCCTTTTATTTCTTTTTCTGCTCTGATTGCTGTGGCCAAAACTTCCAGAACTATGTTGAATAGTAGCGGTGAAAGTGGACACCCTTGTCTTGTTCCTGACTTTAGGGGAAATGCTTTCAATTTTTCACCATTGAGGATAATGTTTGCTGTGGGTTTGTCATAGATAGCTATTACTTTCTAACACCGTACACAAAAATAAACTCAAAATGGATTAAAGATCTAAATGTAAGATCAGAAACTATAAAACTCCTAGAGGAGAACATAGGCAAAACACTCTCAGACATAAATCACAGCAGGATCCTCTATGATCCACCTCCCAGAATTCTGGAAATAAAAGCAAAAATAAACAAATGGGATCTAATTAAAATTAAAAGCTTCTGCACAACAAAGGAAAATATAAGCAAGGTGAAAAGACAGCCTTCGGAATGGGAGAAAATAATAGCAAATGAAGCAACTGACAAACAACTAATCTCAAAAATATACAAGCAACTTCTGCAGCTCAACTCCAGAAAAATAAACGACCCAATCAAAAAATGGGCCAAAGAACTAAATAGACATTTCTCCAAAGAAGACATACGGATGGCTAACAAACACATGAAAAGATGCTCAACATCACTCATTATTAGAGAAATGCAAATCAAAACCACAATGAGGTACCACTTCACACCAGTCAGAATGGCTGCGATCCAAAAATCTGCAAGCAATAAATGCTGGTGAGGGTGTGGAGAAAGGGAACCCTCCTACACTGTTGGTGGGAATGCAAACTAGTACAGCCACTATGGAAAACAGTGTGGAGATTCCTTAAAAAATTGCAAATAGAACTACCTTATGACCCAGCAATCCCACTTCTGGGCATACACACCGAGGAAACCAGAATTGAAAGAGACACATGTACCCCAATGTTCATCGCAGCACTGTTTATAATAGCCAGGACATGGAAACAACCTAGATGTCCATCAGCAGATGAATGGATAAGAAAGCTGTGGTACATATACACAATGGAGTATTACTCAGCCGTTAAAAATAATTCATTTGAATCAGTTCTGATGAGATGGATGAAACTGGAGCCGATTATACAGAGTGAAGTAAGCCAGAAAGAAAAACACCAATACAGTATACTAACACATATATATGGAATTTAGGAAGATGGCAATGACGACCCTGTATGCAAGACAGGGAAAGAGACACAGATGTGTATAACGGACTTTTGGACTCAGAGGGAGAGGGAGAGGGTGGGATGATTTGGGAGAATGACATTCTAACATGTATACTATCATGTGAATTGAATCGCCAGTCTATGTCTGACGCAGGATGCAGCATGCTTGGGGCTGGTGCATGGGGATGACCCAGAAAGATGTTATGGGGAGGGAGGTGGGAGGGGGGTTCATGTTTGGGAATGCATGTAAGAATTAAAGATTTTAAAATTTAAAAAATAAAAAACTAAAAAATAAAAAATAAAAAAAAAATAAAGAAATGCAAATCAAAACTACAATGAGATATCACCTCACACTGGTCAGAATGGCCCTCATCAAAAAGTCTACATACAATAAATGCTGGGCAGATGTGGAGAAAAGGGAATGCTCTTGCAGTGTTGGTGGGAATGTAAATTGATACAACCACTATGGAAGACGGTATGGAGATTCCTTAAAAAAACTGAAATAAAACCACCATATGACCCAGCAATCCTACTCATAGGCATATACCCTGAGGAAACCAAAACTGAAAGAGACATATGTATCCCATTGTTCATTGCAGCACTATTTACAATAGCTAGAACATGAAAGCAACCTAGATGTCCATCAACAGATGAATGGATAAAGAAGTTGTGGTACATATATGCAATGGAATATTACTCAGCCATCAAAAGGAACAGTTTTGAGTCAATTCTAAAGAGGTGGATGAACCTAGAACCTAGTATATGTAGTGAAGTGAGTAAGAAAGAGAAAGATAAATGCCATATTATAATGCATATATATGGGATCTAGAAAAATGGTACTGAAGAATTTATTTACAAGGCAGCAATGGAGAAACAGATATAGAGAATAGGCTTACAAACATGGGGAAAGGGGAGGAGAGGGTGAGATGTACGGAAAGAGTAACATAGAAACTTACATTACCATATGTAAAACAGATAGCCAACAGGAATTTGCTGTACGGCTCAGGAAACTCAAACAAGGGCTCTGTATCAACCTGATACAGAGGTTGGGGAGGGCGATGGAAGGAGTTTCAAAAGGGCGGGGATATGTGTATACCTATGGCTGATTCATGTTGAGGTTTGATAGAAAACAGCAAAATTCTGTAAAGCAATTATCCTTCAATAAAAAATAAATAAATTTTTAAAAATAAATAAAAAGGAAAAAAAAAAGAATACTGGAGTGGGTTGCCATTATCTTCCCCAGGGTATCTTCCTGACCCACATATTGAACCCATACCTCTTACATCTTTTGCATTGACAGGAAGGTTTTTTACCACGAGCAAAACCTGGGAAGCCAGAGTAAGAAGAAAGAAACTAATATTCAGGCTTCTTACATAATTGACACATTTACTGAGAGAGAAATCAAGGAAATGGCAGTTCTAGGGAGCAAAAATGGATCTGAAACATGGTGAATTTACGTTAGGAAGTTTCATTTTCAGTAGCTTTGAAATATCAATGTGAAGATGTCTATTTGAGAGCTGGGTAAATGAGCCTGAATTTGGAGTTAAGAAAAAAACTTAGAAATTATAGAGTTCATAAAATTGATTTTAATCATACCCACATCATTTTTTTTTTCAAATGAATCTTACTGGGGTAGGGAATACTATTGCTCTATGTTCTTGCATTCTTGATTCAACGTGATACACATATTTCCCATCATTAAGGCTGTATATTGTCACCTTGCTTATTTAACTTATATGCAAATACAAAATGCCAGGCTGGATGAATCCTAAGCTGGAATCAAAATTGATGGGAGAAATATCAACAACCTCAGATATACAGATGATACCACTCTGATGGTAGAAAGCAAGGAGGAACTAAAGAGCCTCTTGATGAGCATGAAGGAATAGAGTGAAAAAGTTGGCTTAAAACCTAACATACGAAAGAGTAAGATCATGGCGTCTGGGCCCATCACTTCATGGCAAATAGATGGGGAAAAGTGGAAATGAAATTGGAGGGGAAAGGGAGGGCACAACTTTGGAAAGAATGACATACCCCAAGAATACAACATAAATCAATTAGAATCAAATGGATCCAAGATTGCAGACAAGTCAACTTCCACTAGACCTTGATCTTCAATCAGCAAGCTAAATAACACATCCAGAGGCATCATGACAGTTCCAAGGCACCATGGCTAGAAGACCAAACAGTGGGAAGTGGCCCAATTCATGGAAATCTCCACCCTTTCCCAAAATAATTGAAATAATCCTCATATTTATTAGCTATGAAATTACCCAGCCCATAAAAACTAACCAGACTACATTTCACAGCCATTGTACTTGCCCTATGTAACGGATCATACTTTATGTGTGGAATGTGTTTCTCTGAATAAATCCATTACTTACTTATCACTTTGTCACTCACTGAATTCTTTCTGCAATGAGATATTGCAAACCTGAGCTTCACTGGGTCCTGAAACCAGGTCTGAGATCTCAGTTAGAAGACTGTGGGTTTTGGCTGGGTTTGAGTCCCAGCACATGGTTTCAAGTCCCAATCAGAGGTAAACGGTTTCAGAAACAGGGACACTTTTTATTTTCTTGGGCTCCAATCACTGTGGCCTGTGACTGAAGCCATGAAATTAAAAGTCACTTGCTCCTTGGAAAATAACCTATGACAAGCCTAGCCTAGACAGCGTATCAAAAAGCAGAGACATCACTTTGCTGACAAAGGCCCATATAGTCAAAGCTATGGTTTTTCTAGTGGTCATATATAGATGTGAGAGTTGAACCGTAAAGAGGGCTGCTGCTGCTGCTAAGTGGCTTCAGTCATGTCCGACTCTGTGTGACCCCATAGACGGGAGCCCACCAGGCTCTGCCATCCCTGGGATTCTCCAGGCAAGAACACTGGAATGGGTTGCCATTTCCTTCTCCAGTACATTAAAGTGAAAAGTGAAAGTGAAGTTGCTCAGTCGTGTCCAACTGTTAGCGATCCCATGGACTGCAGCCTACCAGGCTCCTGTGGTCCATGGGATCTTGCAGGCAAGGGTACTGGAGTAAGGTGCCATTGCCTTCTCCAAAAGAGGGCTGAGGGCTGAAGAATTGATGCTTTCAAACTGTGGTGCTGGAGAAGGCTCTTGAGAGTCCTTTGGACAGCAAGGAGACCAAACCAGTCAATCCTGAAGAAAATCAACCCTGAATATTCATTAGAAGGACTGATGTTGAAGCTCCAATACTTTGGTGACCTGATGCGAAGAGCCAACTCAAATGGAAAAGACCCTGATGCTGGGAAAGATTGAGGGCAGGAGAAGGGGGTGACAGAGGATGAGATGGGTGGATAGCATCACCGATTCAATGGACGTGAGTTTCAGCAAACTCCAGGAGACAATGAAGAACAGGGAAGTCTGGTGTGCTGCAGTCAATAGAGTAGCAAAGAGTGAGACACGATTTAGTGACTGAACAACAAAACCCTGTATTGCTTACTTAATTCTTGAAATAAGTTCCTCAGTCATAGACTTAAGAGAAAATATTGATGATGGGGTACACTGGAATTGCAACAGATTACTGGACATTCTTTAACTATATATACACTGTAGCTTCTTAAATGAAATTACATAATAGAGTCTTTAATTTTTACATGAAAAGTTTTATGTGCACATGGTTTCTTAAAGATCTGTTTTTAGCCATTAATAAAAACTTTATTTTCCCTTATTTTGGACTTTCTCAAGTTCTATTTGTATTAGAGTATATCCTCTTACTATGAGAAAATATTATATGCAACAGAAACACTGTAGGCATATTTACAAAAACAAAAACAAAAAAAACCTCTAAATTTAAACGAATATGTACCACTACTACATCAAATACTCCAGTTACTTTTTCACTAATTAGGATCCTTTCCATCACAGATGTCCATAGTTCCTGGTAATAATCTTTTATGTGCTGCCTTTGAAATTCAAAAGTGCTTCTAAAACATGTGTAAAATAATTTATTATGAACATCTCTGAGTTATATGGGCTTATTATCCCTATTATATGGGCTTCCCTGGTGCTCGGACAGTAAAGAATCCACCTGCAATGCGGGAGACCTGAGTTCTATCCTTGGGTTGGAAAGATCTCCTGGAGAAGAAAATGGCAACCCACTCCAGTATTCTTGCTTAGAAAATCCCACGGAAGGAGAAGCCTGGCAGGCTACAGTCCATAGGGTCGCAAAGAGTCAGATGGAACTGACTGACTAAACACATCCCTATATTATAGGTAAGATAAATGACACTCCATAAGGTTATACAGTGTGATAAGCATAACAAAAGTCATTTGTCAATTGAGAAGGGGCTAAACCAAATATTTCACTCAAATCCCTTTATTCTTTTTTTTTTTTTTTTTGTCTGTACCATGTGGCATGCGGGATCTTAGTTCCTTGACCCCAGAGATCAATCCTGGGCCCCTTGAATTGGGAGTGCAGAGTTTTAACCACTGGACCACTATGGAAGTCCTGATTTTTCTATTCTCTATCATAAAGTTTTACTTTTCCGACTCCCCTGGTGGTCCAGTGGCTAAGGCTTAATATTCCCAGTGTAGGGAACCTGGGCTCAATGCTTGATCAGGGAACTAGATCTACATGCCACAACTTGGAGCCCACAGGCTGCAACTAAAACTCCTGCATGCTACAACTAAGACCTGATGCAGCAAAATAAATAAATAAATATTTACTTTTTTTAAATTAAGTTTTACTTTTCATCAGTGAATGTATTGGCAAGGTGACTGGCTCACTTTAGAAATGCCATTTGTAGAAATAAAGCCACAATCTCCAGATATAAGGAACATTAACAATTTGGCAAGATAAGTATTATACCAAAGGGAATTTATCTAAATAATGAAAGGCTTACCTATTAAATTATTTTACATAATGTACAATGTTTATTTAATAAATATATATGCACAATATATATCTTTGTATCAGGACTCAATGTTGGTTAACATTAGTTTATATGCATATATATATATATATTCACATATATACATTATACAATCACTGTTCAATGCTGATTAACAATAATATCTATGGAATTTACAGACACTTAATAGCTTGCTTGTGCTTCCCTGGTAGCTCAGTGGTAAAGAATCTGCCTGCAATGCAGGAGACACAGGTTCAGGTCAGGAAGATCCCCTGGAGGAGGGCATGACAACCCACTCTAGTAATCTTGCCTAGAGAATTCCATGGACAGAGGAGTCCATCAGCCACTTCAGTTCAGTCACTTAGTCATATTTGACTCTCTTCGACCCCATGGACTGCAGTTCACCAGGCTTTGCTGTCCATCACCAATTCCCAGAGTGTGCTCAAACTCATGTCCATCAAGTTAGGGATGACATACAACCATCTCATCCTCTGTCGTCCCCTTCTCCTTCTGCCTTCAATCTCTCCCAGCATCAGGCTCTTTTCCAATGAGTCAGTTTTTTTGCATCAGGTAGCCAAAGTATTGGAGCTTCAGTTTCAACATCAGTTCTTTCATGAATATTCAGGACTGATTTCCTTAGGATGGATTGGTTTGACCTCCTTGTAGTCCAAGGGACTCTGAAGAGTCTTCTCCAACACCATAGTTCAAAGCCGTCAGTTCTTTGGCACTCCGCTTTCTTTATGGTCCAACTCTCACATCTATACATGACTACTGGAAAAATCATAGTTTGACTACACAGACCTTTGTTGGTAAAGCAATGTCTCTGCTTTTTAATATGCTGTCTAAGATTGTCATAGCATTTCTTCCAAGGAGTGTCTTTTAATTTCATGGCTCCAGTCACCATCTGCAGTGATTTGGGGAAAAGAAAATAAAGAAAATAAAGTCTCTCACTGTTTCCATTGTTTCCCCATCTATTTGCCATGAAGTGATGGGACCAGAAGCCATGATCTTCATTTTTTTAATGTTGAGCTTTAAGCCAAGTTTTCACTCTCCTCTTTCATTTTCATCAAGAGGCTCTTTAGTTCCTCTTCACTTTCTGCCATAAGGGTGGTGTCATCTGCATATCTGAGGTTACTGATATTTCTCCCTGCAATCTTAATTCCAGCTTGTGCTTCATCCAGTATGGCATTTTGTATCATGTACTCTGCATGTAAGTTAAAGAAGCAGGGTGACAATATACAGCCTTGATGTACTCATTCCCCAATCTGGGAAAAGGCTGTTGTTCCACGTCCAATCTAACTGTTGCTTCTTGACCTGCATACAGATTTCTCAGGAGCCAGGTAAGGTCATCTGGTATTCCCATCTCTTCAAGAATTTTCCACAGTTTGTTGTGATCCACACAGTCAGAGGCTTTAGCAAGTCAATAAAGCGAAAGTAGATGTTTTTCTGGAATTCTCTTGCTTTTTCTTTGATCCAGCGGATGTTGGCAGTTTGATCTCCGGTTCCTCTGCATTTTGTAAATCCAGCTTGAACATCTGGGAATTCTTGGTTTAGGTACTGTTGAAGCCTAGCTTGGAGAATCCTGAGCATTACTTTGCTAGTGTGTAAGATGAGTCCAGTTGTGCAGTAGCAGTCCATAGGCTTGCACAGAGTCTGACAGGACTGAAGCGACTTAGCAGTAGCAGCATCAATAGCTTGCTTAAGATTGCTTGCATGCTCACTGGTTCATTCATTTCTGACTGTGCAACTCCATAAATTGTTGCCCGCCAGGCTCCTTTGTCCATGGAATTTTCCAGGCAAGAATCCTGGAGTGCATTGCCATTTCCTAGTCCAGGGGATCTTCTCGACTGAGGGACTCAATCTGTGTCTCTTGCGTAAGACTGTGGTTAAATGGTAGAGCAAGAACTCAACCCTATTCTTTTGAACCTGTATAAATTGTTTTACTATACCATGAATAATGCCATTATTATATTGGGGAAAAAAAAATCTTACTCAAATTTTAGTTGGAAAATTTTATGAATTTAATTTTATTCTTTAGGCATTCTAATTCAAGTGACAGTTTGCTAGCTTAACACTGAACTAAGAGACTACTCTTAGTTTAACCTCTACAAAGTAAACATTTCCTTTTGTTGTCTTTAGCGATCATAAAATTAAAAACTTTTTAATTGTTTTATAAAAAATAAAATTTCAGAATAATATGCAACTGAAGTGGATCAACTAACATATGATCATTGTTTTCTTTTAACTATTACATTGAAAGGTCGATCATCAACTGTTACCTATATAAACTGTTTTGATAATCAAAATGGTTATATATAAAAATTTAGTTGTTTTCAACAGTTTAAAACAAAAGTATTCTGGCTACCAATAAATATATATAGATTTTTCATAGATCACACAGGTAAATTTCATTCCAGTGAGCTATCCCATTTTATTCTAAGGGCTGCTGTTGCTAAGTCGCTTCAGTCGTGTCTGACTCTGAGCGACCCCATGGACTGCAGCCCACCAGGCTCCTCCGTCCATGGGATTTTCCAGGCAAGAGTACTAAGGGCAAATACACCTATTTCTTTATCTTTTGTTATGATATGTGTACCCCATCTATCTCCTACCTATCTATCAATCTATCATCTATGTATATGTCTGTTTCTTTATCTATTTATCTGTCTTCATCTATCTATATTTTTTAGAATATTTAGAATACAAATTAGAGAAAAATAACACAAAATTCAACTAACTCATTTAAGTAATAAAGAGACTTAATTGGCTCCCTAACTGAAAAATCTAGAGCTAGATAATAAATGCTTTGATCCACAGGTTAATGACATATTTAAGGGTGCATATCCACTTGTTTGTGATTCTTTCAGCTCTGTTTTCCTCACTATGTTGGTTTCATCCTTAGCTTATTTTTCCTCATGTTGGCCAGATGGCTCTCCATTTGGACTACATGCATTTATATTATATACATATATATATGAGAGAAGGGCATTGTATCAAGCTTGCAATTATTTAAGAGAAATTTTGGCTTCCTTCCAGTTAGACTAACTTAGGTCCCCTGAACCAAACACTGGGGCTGATGGAATGCCATCTGTTAGCTTGTCTTAGTTTTAAATTATTGCCAACCCTGGAATAATCACAGTGACAGACATTAAGAAGAACAGTAACAATAGGATTACTATGATTAGTTTAAGCCAATAATGGCCTTCCCTTGGAGCTTGAAATAGAATAAAAACTCAATAGCTAAAGCAGAAAGTGTGACTTGCCTCTCCAAAGGAAAATCTAACTAGTTTTGTGAAGAAAAGAAATGGGATATGCAGATGCATCAACAAATGCCGTTGTATTGCACTATTGTAAATATATCCATTTATTCACTCATTCCTTTCAATTGTATGCATCTGTCATTAATCTCTACCAATTTATCTCTTTCTCCACCTTTCTACATATGCAGCATACTTTGTGTGTAAGTGGTACATGTATAGAAAATAAAAAGAGTTTGGGTGTGAAGTCGCTCAGTTGTGTCCAACTCTTTGCGACCCCATGGACTGTAGCCTACCAGGTTCCTCCGTCGACGGGATTTTCTAGGCAAGAGTACTGGAGTGGGTTGCCATTTCCTGCTCCAGGAGTTCTTCCTGACCCAGGGATTGAACCTGGGTCTCCTGCATTGTAGGCAGACACTTTACCATCTGAGCCACCTCATGTCCTACTCTTCGCGACCCCATGGACTGTAGCCTACCAGGTTCCTCCATCCATGGGATTTTCTAGGCAAGAGTACTGGAGTGGGTTGCCATTTCCTGCTCCAGGAGTTCTTCCCAACCCAGGGATCGAACCCGGGTCTCCCACATTGTAGGCAGACACTTTACCATCTGAGCCACCAGGGAAGTTCCAAAAAGAGTTTAGAAGATGCCAAACAAAACTAAAGGCTCAATGTTATGCCACTTATTGAGTATATCAGTACTAGATCCTAATTCTAATGAAAAAGAATGAAATTTTAAATAAGCATTACTTAAATTTGCAGCCATGAAATTAAAAGATGCTTACTCCTTGGAAGAAAAGTTATGAGCAACCTAGATAGCATATTCAAAATCAGAGACATTACTTTGCCAACAAAGGTCCGTCTAGTCAAGGCTGTGGTTTTTCCAGTAGTCATGTATGGATGTGAGAGTTGGACTGTGAAGAAGGCTGAGCACTGAAGAATTGATGCGTTTGAACTGTGGTGTTGGAGAAGACTCTTGAGAGTCCCTTGGACTGCAAGGAGATCCAACCAGTCTATTCTGAAGGAGATCAGCCCTGGGATTTCTTTGGAAGGAATGATGCTAAAGCTGAAACTCCAGTACTTTGGCCACCTCATGCGAAGAGCTGACTCATTGGAAAAGACTTTGATGCTGGAAGGGATTGGGGGCAGGAGGAGAAGGGGATGACAGAGGATGAGATGGCTGGATGGCATCATGGACTCAATGGACGTGAGTCTGAGTGAACTCCGGGAGTTGGTGATGGACAGGGAGGCCTGGCGTGCTGTGATTCATGGGGTCGCAAAGAGTCGGACACGACTGAGCGACTGAACTGAACTGAACTGAACTGAAATATACTTAGAGTTTATTTATTCATATTTACTATATTTTTCCTTAATATATGAGAAATAAAAATAGGACCATCCCATTACAAGCTATTCTCAGAGTATCAGAATGAAAGATATCATTTAAATTATAAACTCTATTAAATTTGGGGCTTCCCAGGTGGCACTAGAGGTAAAGAACATGACTGCCAATGCAGGAGAGATGAGACCTGGGTTCAATCCTTGGGTGGAAAGTTTCCCTGGAGAAGGAAATGGCAACCCATTCTTGCCTGGAGAAGCCCATGGACAGAGGAGCCTGGAAGGTTACAGTATAGGGTCACAAAGAGTCAGACATGACTGAAGTGATTTAGCATGTACTATTAAATGTTATCATTACATAAAGTAATAGAAGTACAGGAATACAATTTGAGCAAATATTGAGTAAGAGTATTACTATTACCTGTTCTTATCAGAGAATAAATACAATCAACATAGGGTCACTACTGGAGCATAAATGAGATACCAAGTCAGTTTTCCAGTTCCTATATTTTTTAAAGATTCTCCAAAATTAAAAAAAAAAATTCTGTTAATTTTTTTCCATCATAAGAAGTTTCTCATGGATGGCGCAGAAGAAATTAGCCTTACACTCTAGAATTTAAGGAGATTAAAAATGGAAGTTAAAAAAATTAGTTGTTATTAAGCTTGCTAATTTTTTTAGTATCTTAGAGAAGTAGAAAAAAACCTAGTTAGAGAAGAAGCACATAAATAAGTGGATATTTTGACTATGGAGGAGATTCACATACATTTTGCTTTCATAATATGTGATAAACTTTACTTTTGTTGGATGCAAAATCTGAGAGACCTTGATCTATTTGTTTGTTACTTAAATGGAAAACTGTACGTGTGTTCATAGATGATAGAGCAGAAAGCATAAAATTAAAGACAGAAAATAGAGACAATAATTGATGGTGGGAAGTTGCAGAGGAAAATTTTTTTTCAGTTGACCTGATAGAAGAGTTAGCTGTCTGAAGCAGAGATGTGTTTTTGAAACAGAGGGGATGAAAGAGGAAGCTTGGACATAATAAACAATTTCTGGTGCAGAGAAGAAAAAAAAAAGAGGAAATTTAGTCAAATAGCCACAGAATTTCAGAAAGCAGGATAAAGATTTATTTGCTAATCACCTTAATACTGAAGACAGTAACAAGTGAATATGGTGGATATATATATAAATATATTGTATTTATATATACATATATTATATATATATAAGGCTGCTGCTACTAAGTCACTTCAGTCGTGTCTGACCCTGTGTGACCCCACAGACAGCAGCCCACCAGGCTCCTCTGTCCCTGGGATTTTCCAGGCAAGAATACTGGAGTGGATTGCCATTTTCTTCACCTTAATATTAAAAAGAACAACAGGTGAATATAGTGGATATGTATATAATATATATACAAATATAGATAATGTACATATTTATTTTTATATTATATATAATACATATAAATGTATTTAAATACATATGTTTATATATTTATAGTATACATTTATACCTTATATATTTAAATATATTTAAATATATATTATATATGGCTAATCACCTTAATATTAAAGAGAATAACAGGTGAATATAGTGGATATGTATATATTCAATATATATTTATAATATATTTATATATATATAATCAGTGCCAATTCATTCCAAAGACAATACTTTTAAATATTAGATTACCCATGGAGAGAGAGTAGGAGAGAGAGAGAGAGATTGAGAGAGAAAAGAAAGACTCCACTGGTCCTCAAAGGAAATTGAGTCTTTTAAAAATTACATGATAAAAACATCCTAAGTCTAATATTTAAATTCAACATACATTTTCAGATATTTATATGTTCTGTTTCTCCAAATAATCAATAAATAAGCTGTTGATTTGTAGAAGCTTGATTTTCCCTTAAACGGGATACATGCTACAAATATATTACAATTATTTCTATTCCTAACCTATCTTTCCTCCACCCTTCCTTCTTTACTTCTCTCTTTCACTTACAGATATTTTGAGTGTTAAATGAATACCAATTATCAAAATACACAGTCAGATTTGTAATCATCTCCAAGCTAGCAGGAAAGAAACAGACACTGATACGTCCATTACAGACTCAGAGGGTATGACAAAGGCAAGCAGACAGTGTTAAAGCAGAACATTAAATATTGAAGGATGATATGATCGATTGCAGTATTGTTTACAAATAGCTGTTGCCTCCCGTACTGGCCCTTTCTTGAGACCCCTTCTTAACCCAATAACCTTGGCTATTTGGCTAAATTTTGCAACAAAATATGGATAAGAATGACAGGCAAGGTTTTATAAATCACCATGTAATTCCACCTTGTCTTTTCCTGCTTGTTGTGGGACCCAAAATATGCTAGAAAAAAAGTAATTTCTCAAGCCAAGATCATAGAATACAGAAGATGTGAAGCAGGACATGCCTACTCACAAGGGACATGCGCATAAGCAAAAAATAAGAATTGGTAAGGTACTAAAACCGAGTCAATAAGAAGGCATTTATTATTCTGGAGGTGCAAGTAGTTAATAAAGTTCAAAGCAAAGATGTGTATATAGTGGAAAGGGGAAGGAGAGGCGATGACAGGTTTTATGGAGGGGAGTGAAGGAGATGGTGGGGGAGATTGACAGGAACCCAGTTAAGGGACTTATATCTCATATCAAAGACTTAAGCTTAATTGAAAAAACTATAGTCCTTAAAAGAAGAAAGAATCTTGTGAGCAGATTGTTTTTACCTGTTTTGGTAAATAGATTGAAGGGGAAATGAGATTGAAACTAAATAAGAAGATATTTAATAATCTAATTCTGTGTTTTCCAGATACAGTCTCTCACATGCCTGTCACCTTACTCCTGACGCTCCTTTATTTATCTGCTGACCAATAATGTTTTGTAGTTTAAGGCGGCTAGGGTAATTCAGTCTCAGACCTGGAATTCTGAGTCATATTTGACTCCTTCAAGTTTTCTTCATTTAGTGGCAGAATGACTGCTCCACCAAAGCCAAGTCCGTCTAGCCAAGGCTATGGTTTTTCCAGTAGTCATGTATGGATGTGAGAGTTGGACTGTGAAGAAGGCTGAGCACTGAAGAATTGATGCTTTTGAACTGTGGTGTTGGAGAAGACTCTTGAGAGTCCCTTGGATTGCAAGGAGATCCAACCAGTCCATTCTGAAGGAGATCAGCCCTGGGACTTCTTTGGAAGAAATGATGCCAAAGCTGAAACTCCAGTACTTTGGCCACCTCACGCAAAGAGTTGACTCATTGGAAAAGACTCTGATGCTGGGAGGGATTGGGGGCAGGAGGAGAAGGGGACGACAGAGGATGAGATAGCTGGATGGCATCACTGACTCGATGGACATGAGTCTGAGTGAACTCTGGGAGTTGGTGATGGACAGAGAGGCCTGGCATGCTGCAATTCATGGGGTCGCGAAGAGTCGGACACAACTGAGCGACTGAACTGAACTGAGCGTACTTTCCTTATTTGTTTTGCTAAGTCAGTTAACTGAATGAATGTCTGTGTACTAAAGAAAGTCCAGAGAAATACAAGGGATATTGTATTAGCATCAGCACCCAAGATAACAAAAACGAAGTAAGCCTTAAATTCAAGAGGTCTGTCTTTGTGCTGCAACTGCCCTGGGTTGACACTCCATGTGTCATTTCTGCATTTCACTTTGAACATAAACTCGACAGTCTGGGCAGGGATCTCTTTAAGCAAGTATCACCATTAACGAAATTCACTTTGCATTGCTGCCTGAGGGTGACTGAGGGACTTGCTGATCCCTAGGCTTCTTGATCTCCATTTGGTTGTAATCTACTTAAAGGCAGAGAAGATGTGATTGTTACCCTTCTGAGGAAATTGGCATATTAAGACATTTTTCCAGCAGATAGAAGGAAATTGAAATTAACTCTATGTTGGTTCACATTTCAAATATCTTCTAGACAGTATTTCTTCAACCATTGGTGGTAAAAGACCAAGTTTATTTCCATCATCATTAATCTATCATGGAACAATATCTTTGTAAAATACAACAAAATTAATCTCAAGAGAAATGATAATAAAAGGGTAAAAATACAAGTCCATTTACAGTCAACAGACAAAAATTACTCTGTGAAATTTCTGTGTTGCTGTTGTTCAATCACTAAGTCATGTCCAACTCTTTGTGACTCCGTGCACTGCAGCATGCCAGGCTTTCCTGTCCAACACTATCTCCCAGAGTTTGCCCAAATTCATGTCTTTTGAGTCGATGAGGCTATCTCCCATCTCATCCTCTGCCATCCTCTTCTTCTGTAGCCTTCGATCTTTCCCAGCATCAGGGTCTTTTAATTTCTATAATAACATCTCATATTTAATTTCAATTTATGTATTAATATTGCTATAGACTAGAAAAAAATTCACAGGGAAGAACTGCTCTCAAACCACCTTTTCATAGAATAATAGAATCATATTTAACATATTGTAAAATACAGGTAAAAACATCAAACATGGAGGTGAATTATAAAACCAGCCATCTAAAGACAGTGACAACATTATGAATTCTCTCTCTGTAACTCTCCATTCTGAAGTCTCTACTGCCATGTGGACATGTAATTCAGAATGAGTCACTTTATGAGTCACTGTCATGTTTTATCAAAATAATGTGTTAAAAACAATACCTCAATTTGCGTGCACGTATACTCAGTCTCTCCGGCTTCCCCGGGTGGCTCAGAGATAAATCCACCTGCCGTGCAGGAGACATAAGAGATGTGGGTTCCATCCCTGGGTCAGGAAGATTTCCTGGAGGAGGTTATGGCAACCCACTCCAGTATTCTTGACTGGAGAATCCCGTGGACAGAGGAGCCTGGCGGCCTAGAGTTCACGAGAGAGCAGAGTCTGACGTGACTGAGCGACTGGGCATGCGTGCGTGCTGTGTTGCTTCAGTCCGTGCGACTAGCTGTCCCATGGGGATTCTCTGCCCATGGAATCTTCCAGGCAACATTTTCCTGAGTGAGTTGCCTCAGTTTAATTGTCTTTAATTCTTGAAAATGTTATACTCAAATATTTTGTTCATATTGAGTTAATACTGATAATGAGGAAAAACTGAAAGTGAAGTTGCTCAGTCATATCCGACTCTTTGCGACCCTGTGGACTGTAGCCCACCAGTCTCCTCCATCCATGGGATTCTCCAGGCAAGAATACTGGAGTGGGCTGCCATTTCCTTCCCCAGGAGATCTTCCCGACCCAGGGATCGAACCCAGTTCTCCCACATTGCAGGCAGACGCTTTATCCTCTAAGCCACCAGGGAAGAAATGGCTATTAAAATAAAAGTTCTAATCAATGAAATAAAATCAATAAACCAAACTTTTAAAAAAATGTTTATGAAAGCACCTACTTTCCTAAAAGAAAAGAATTGGATAACTAATTGGGCTAATTAGACAAATAAGATTGATAAGATATGAGCTCTTGTCAGAGTTCTAATATTGCATCTATTGGGATTGGCAGTTGTGTTTACAGTAAAATGTTAAATTATAAAAACTGTTGAATTATGTTTTGCTCCTGTTTATCTCTAGAGAGAATACCTAAGCTAAGACATTTGCAACATTTCAATTAATAGCATATAAAAATGCATCATGACCTTTACCAATATTAAAGCATTAATGATAATTGAAATGCTATATTTATTTTTCCTCCAGGATGCTGACAACAACACTAGCAGCAGCAGTTAAAGCATTGGAGGAAATATAACTAAATTTCTCCATTGAGAAACCTCAAATGGACCATAAGCCTTCCACAGGAATGGTAATAATAAATTTCAACATGTTATTTATCCTACGGAATCATTTCTCATGAAGTTTAATGATGGCCATGTTTATAAATAACATCTGGTAAATATGCTTTTAAGATACAAATAGAGTTATGAAGCTGACTACTTGCAAAAATCCTGGCAGATGTTAATATATTCTTCAATATTTCTGTTTAAAAGTTTACACATTGTATGGTCATAGAATAAAAATGGGATGTAAAGCATGAAAGTCACTTACTCATGTCCTACCCTTTGCAACCCCATGGACTGTAGCCCACCAGGCTCCTTTATTCATGGAATTCTCCAGGCAAGAATACTGGAGTGGGTTGCCATTTTCTCTTCCAGGGGATCTTCCCAACCCAGGGGTCAAGCATGTATCTCGTGCATTGAAGGCAGATTCTTTACTGTCTGAGTCACCAGGGAAGCATAAATAGGATGGGATAAATAGTGGTCCTTTGCATTGTGCTAGGATGATAATCTACAAACTTTTATCTAGTAACAAACAACATCATGGTGGGAGAGCATGTGACATTTAGAGCTGCAGAAAGCTTTTCACTTCACTATGGGAGTTTCTACTGAGCAAAGGGATGCTCGATCCTCTAAATTTTATCATAGGAAAAAAAAATTAAAAATAAATAAGAAAATAACAGCAACACGAACAAGGGAATACCTGTGGAGTGAAAATGTGTTAACTCCCTTGGAGGAAATCAATAATGGGCAAGTTAACCTTTTAGTAAAAAAGTTGCTTCATACTGGGCCTCCAGGGGCCATTTGTTCATATTCCAGGGCACCTGCCATTAATTTCTTACATCCCATTTCAGGAAGAACAATTCCTCTTATGTCTTCTTCACCTCTTACATCATGTTCTTGCAGGAATATCTAAAAATAAAGCAAGAAAGAGCTAAGATACAAGGTTTTTTGAACAAATTTTTAATGCTAGTTACTCCCTCCCCCAGTTTTTTATTTGAAAAATTTCAAAGTAACTTCAGTAAAATGTTATTCATTTGGTAAGCCATAAAGTGAGCAAGTAGGTGGTTGAGTTAGAAAACAAATTTTAATCAGCCAGACTTCAAAACTTATCCACATGACCAACTTTCCATAACCAAATAGAAAATCTGCTTTAAAAGCATCTTCACACATGCTCTTTTAATTCAGCTATTTACTAGTAGCTGGTTGCAACAGTAAACATAATTTTGTTTAGCCTTTCATTTTATCATTTCCATTAGCTTTCTTTTGAAGAATGGTTACCTTGGAAAATGGAGCCTGGCACTTTCTCTCAATCCCACAACATGTCTCACATTCAACTCTAGATGGTGTTTTCTTCATGCAAAAACATATCCTATGTGAAACAGTTCCTCAAAATATTCATTTCTCATTTGGTTCACTGGAGGAAGATTTTTAACCAATCCTTTATTTCTAATATAGAGACACATCAGAATCAGTGGGAAAGCAGATGGCTGGAGGAATTAAGCACACAATATCAAGTCACTTCAAAGCAAAAGCCAGAAATACAAGTCAGAGAAAGAATCTTTATGCTGTCTGAAAAGTACTGCTTTCCCAGGGCCTGGTTTTACTTTTGAAGCACTTTCCTGTTGTTAGTTATGTCATTTGTTACTGAATTTATTGTCCAACTTTGACAAAATTTTAATGAAAGCATAAGAAAACAATTTTACACAAATGCATCTGATTAATAATCAGGAAATTCATAAGGATAAAATGCTTTCAATAAAATGTTTTCCTATCAGGTGGTTCTTTATCTAAAACAAATAGACTGCCAGATATTTCTCCAGTGAAGATGGATTTATGTAGGATCAGCAAAGAACTGAAATTTGAGGTTTGCAATTATGGTGAGCAGTGTATAAGTCCCCACCTGACAAGGGAAGAAGGATGCTTTAAAAGAGTGGAAAAGGAAGTTGGGAAGGCTACAGTCAACCAAAAGTCCATGGCTTTTCACTGACTGAGTCCTTGGAGTAAAGAAGTCCAGTAAATCCCCTCCATAGGAACAAGTTCCATTCTGAGAGCATATTTGTGTATCAGTTTGTTCGTAAGTCTAACAGTCAGCCGAGGTACCAAGCTGACACAATCGGTTATATAGTACTGTACTTTAACAGGTTGATAATACTTTTCAAATAATACATAAAAATCAAACTGACACAAAAAATAAAGAAGATAGTTTTAATCTTACAGTACAATACCTTGAAAAGCACAGTAGTACAGCAAACGGCTGGCATGCAGGGGCTGGGATCGAGTGAACAGGCAAGAAGAGTTACTGACTGGAGGAGGGAGAGGAGGTGGGAGATGATAGGGCTGAAGGATCATCAGAAATAGGAGATGGAGGGCAAGTTGCAGTTTCATGCATTCCTGATGTTCATGGAATGCACGTTTACATCTTTTAAAATTCCCAACTTGAAGGTTCATATGTAGGGCACTTACTGTCTCTCTTTTTCCTTTTGGGCTCTGCTAATATCCCAGGGTGTGAGAGTTCCCTTCTGGTCACCTAACTCTATTTAATTGAAATTTCTCTTTATTGATTTTTTTTTTTTTTATTCCCTGCTTATGATCAAGCACTTTCTCTGAAAGGATCAGTAATCAAGTCATGTTTTTCTAGTGTTAGTGGATTTTTGCGCCTCAAAGCCAGGAAGAACATTTTTTGGGTGTAGTGTCTCATACTAAAGGGAAAGTATCCAGACTGTAAACCAATGGAGGTCACATTCAAGTAACATGGAAGAATAGGAGGCTGAACTCTCAGGAGATAAAGTTCTTGTGTTACCAAGATCAGAGATATTGGCTATCGTTTGAAAAGTTATGTCATCCTCAAATTTTGATGACAAACTTCCAATAGACCTGGTTTGGAAACCCTGGGAAAGCTGTCCCATCAGATGTCACCTGCTTCAATTCTGGGAATTTTTTTTTTTTTAACTTTTAGGTCACCTGATGATATTTATGTTCAGTCAGGGTCTGGCACTTTCTTTAGATGTGTCATTTGAATACAAGTGTTTATTGCTTGAAGTTTAGCAGCGATTTGTTAGCATTACCTGATAGGGGCTTCTCCAGTGACCTTGAAGAGAGTTCTCCTGAAAGTGTCCACTCCAATAGATAAAATCTCCAACAAGGTCTGATACATGAGGTCTTCGTCTCCCAAGAGTGCACTGTGAGACGATTGCTCTGCCAGAACATAATTGTCTTTCACAGAAGTTAGACCTTTGCTGTATTGAGATGGAAATATCTATCAGTCATAGGTCAAAAAAAATAATGTAGGATTCAAGTCCTTTGGATATCCTGTGACTACCTCAACGGGTGAGATTTTATAAGTTCCAAAAAAAAAAAAAAAAAAAAAATGGTGGATCTGAGATTTAGAAGGCAAAATGGCAATGCTTCTGACCGAGGTATTTGAAGCACCTCTACAAATTTTTCCATTAGTGTCTTAATGTCATTCGTGCATTAAGCTAAACCAGAGGATGGAAGGTTGTTAGTGAGCCTGATGGGCTGCCATCTATGGGGTCGCAGAGTTGTTCACGACTGAAGCTACTTAGCAGCAGCAGCAGCAGCAGGAGTGCAGTGAAAACGTTGTAAAACCAGTAAAACAACACAGACTTGTCTAAGTAGGCCAGTAAAATGGCTTCCTCAGTCACTAAGGAAGTTGAGAGGAGTTTCCCATGTAGAAATATTCATTTCAAAAAAAAAAAAAAAACTTGAGCCACAGAAGAAGCAGGAAGCAGTAACCTGTCTACAAGGGTAGGTTTCAGACCAGTATGAAAACACACAGACCATGATTAAATATATTTATATCCGTGACACATAGGAAATTGTACAAAATCCATTTGACAGACCTTGAATTGTTCATTAGGCAGTTAAAAATGCCTGGGAGCGGTACAAACAAGTTTTTCTGGGCTGTGTTTCAAACAAGAGGGATGAGTCGGTAGGCAGTTTCTGTGGCCTTGTTAATGATTCTCCACCAATATTGACTCATGAAGGCTATCATTTTGTCAGTTGACCAATGTCCTAATACGTGTCCAGTGGTAAGAAGGAATTTTAGAGTCTCTGGTAGAACGGGGTTGTTATTTGGTGCAAACCATACCTTTATCTTTTTATCAAACCAAGAATTGCTGAATTTTCAATCATGTTTTTCCTGTTCTGAGACCAACTGTTTGGTTTCTCTAGTCAGTTTTTTAAAATTGTCATTTTTTGGAAACATCACTTTAGACGATTGACAGAAATTTGGCCTTCTGTTGGTCTCTTTAGCAACCTCATTCCTTGTGGAGATATGGGCAAAGTAGTTTCCCTTTGCTTCCAGAGGGTCAAGTTTTAGTGCCCCAGAATTTTAAGGATAGCTGAAGTAGCAAGTGAAATTATGGTATGTGAAAATTTCTGATCATGGGGACTATTTTAAATTTTAATTCCACTGGCAATAAGGAAGCCATTTGAGTCTATGATATTCCAAAATCGTGAGCTACTCCAAAAGCATGTCTATTATCAGTGTACATATTGGCAGTTTTATCTTTGGTAAAGTACAAGCTTGTGGAAGAGTATAAAATTCAGCCTATTGGCTAAAGTATCCTAAACAACATCAAAAGAAGTTGCAATAAAATTCAGTAAAATATTTGTAATACCAACTTTTAAATAAGAACTGTCAGTGAACCAGGAGAAGTCAGCATTACTCAAATAATCTGCAGATCATCATGAGGAGTCAGGAGGTGATCCTCAGCGTTAAGCAGTCATAAGGAACTTCATCAGTGATGGAGGGGGAAGAAGTAGCAGTGTTAAGGTTATTACAAAATGAAACAGTTGTGTGATAAGTAGTTTACAAAAGGACTTCCTAGGAGGTGAGGGAATGACCGAGAAACATTGCATGGGATAAGAATTTGAGAAGGCTTCTACTGCATGACGTACAACAATGGTTAAACGTGATCCCACAATGATTTTCTCAGCGGTCTTAACCAAAAGGGCAGTGACCATTATGGCTGTAAGGCAAGAGGGTTATACACACATTATAGAGTCCAGTTGCTAGCTTTAATACTATATGGGTCAATAGTAGTCCCCATGTTTTGGGGTGAGAATGCTGAAGGTATTCCCTCCGTTTTCACGTAAAAGCACACCTCATTATATTCCACTTCACTCTATTACACTTCACAGATACTATGTTTTTGTTTTCTTTTATAAATTGAAGGTTTGCGGCAACCTTGTATCAAGCAAATCTATTGGTACCATTTTTCCAATAGCATTTGCTCACTATTTGTCCCTGTGTAACATTTTGGTAATCCTCTCAATATTTTAAAATTTATTATTATTATCATTAATTTCTTATGGTGATCTATAATCAGTGACATTACTATTGTAATTGAGTAGTTTTAGCAATAACATATTTTTAAATTCAGGTATATATGTTGTCTTTTTTAGACCTAATGCTGTCTCACACTTGATAGACTATAGTGTATGTGTACATAACTTTTATATGTACTGGGAAACCAAAACATTTGTGTGACTTACTTTATTGTGATATTCACTTTATTGCAGTGGCCTGGTCCTGAGCCTGCTACTTCTCCAAGTGATTCTTGTACAAAATGGAAAAAGGTAAGCTGATATTCAGGATACCCCCAAACAGGTGAGTTCATCAAACTCTAAGACCTTAAAAGCTATGTTGTCTGGCTTTTCTGACAAATTTGGGTTCGGTTGTCACTGTTTAGCAAACCATTCAGAGATTTGGCTGTAAGAGAGATTTAGAATCCAATTTTGGCAACTAGCTCAAGAAAACCTCACGTTTGATACTTAGTTTTGGCTTTGGAGAAACAGAATACCTTGAAGCCCAGATGAATTAAGATGTAGACCTTGTTCGGATATTAGACACTCTAAACATCAAACCTAGGTTTGGGCAAACTGCAATTTTTTCTTTGGCCATTTTATGCCCCTTTAAGGCTAAAAGTATTAGGAAATGGATGCTGACTTTCTGTGAAAAGGCTTGAGAAGGAAATCAATGAAGCAAATCATCCACATATTGCCACAAAGCAGGAGTGTGAATGTATCGCTGGGTGAAATTTATATCACCCAGATCAGCCTTCAGGATTTATGAGAAATAACAAGGACTCTCAGTAAACTCTGAGGCATTACTGTCTAGGTGAATTGTTTTTCTTCCCAAGTGAAGGCAAAAAGGTATTGGCTAGCTCCATCAATTGGAATACTAAAGATTGCAATGCATAAATCAATTACAGTAAAGAATTTACTTCCAGCGGGAATGGATGTTAGAAACATAAGAGGGCTAGGAATGTAGAGTGTGAGGAATAGTAAGGTTGTTTATTGCTCAGGGACTCTGAACAAACCTCTACCCAGGCCCTTAGGTTGTCTCCTTGGTAGACAGGAGTGTTACAAGAGCTGATATCAATACAAGAGATAATAAGGCCTTGAGACTTGTAGTCTATGAGCCTTGCATCGAAGGACTTTGTTACTTTTAGGATATTGATTAATTCTATGGAGATGCTTTAAAAAATTTATTTGAATCTCGACAGAAAGTTCACTGTGAATTTTGCCAATATTAGCTGTAGATTTTTCCCATAAGGAGGATGGTAGCTGATTCAACAAAGGATCAATGTTTTCAGTCAGCTCTAGTACCATCAGACATGAAAGAGAGGTCAAAGGGTCATTTAATTTACCTAGTTGGTAACGTTGATGACTACTGTCAAATTCTATAAATACCTCTTTACTTTGAAGGAAAAAAAGATATATATGCAGCATGATACTTCTCTAAGTTGTCTAGGCCAAGTAAATGGATGGGATAGAGGAACTATGGAGAAAAGTATGAGCACCTCTCAAAGGACCTAAATAAAAGGGAATGAGTTCAAAGATAGAAATCTCTTTAAGATTCATCAGAGAGCCTCACTATTTGAGCTGTCTGATTACGTCAAGGTGAGTGCTGTTTTATAGTAGTGGAATTAAGTACCAAGAGTATCACTCTAATGTCAACTAGTACTGGAAGAAATTCGTCCCCAATCTGGAGAAATGCTTCTCCAAGCTTAGAGGAAGAATTGGGAAGATCCCCTGTAGTCCTTCAGAGCTCCCTCACGGAGAACTGGAAGGATGTTGGAAAGCCTGTGTTGATGAGAAATTAATCAGTCAGTCTAAGATAGAATTATAAAATTATATTTGAGCCAAATCTGAGGATTATAATCCAGGAAGAACATCTCAGAAAGCTCTGAAAGCTGTTCCACCTGTCAGAAGTCAAGACACAGTTTATGTTAAGGTTTTTGAAACAAAGCTGTACATCAAATGACATATCATTGACACTTCACATTATCTAGACCTAAACATCATCATAGTGGGCCAAGATCAAGAAGGAACGTTATCTTTTAAGGAGCTGTCGTGCTAATGCTAGGAGTATATTGATCTTTAGGACTGAGCTAGTATTCCTGCCGACAGGAGGAGCTGGTCAATGCATAATGCAGATATACAATGCCCAATGGAGCTAGAGAGGAAGTCAAGGGTCAGAGAAGAATTTTTATGTTTAAATTTTTCTTGTCTTACTATAAAATATGAATTTTATTTTGCACTTCATCAGATGCTTGAAGCACTTAAATTTGTAGCAATCTCTTCCAATGTCCCATCTCTTTTTTGAAATATCAGCAGAAACTAGGAGGGTTTTGCTTTCATTTAGGTGACTTCATTTGCTAGAGTTGAAGATTAAGAATTCTGGTGATCATACCTTTAGGTGACTCAACTAGAGTAGGAGAGATGTGATTTGCTAGATTAACTGAAACTGGAACAGACATAATTTCCCATTTCATACAAATTCTTTTTACTAGAAAAGAAAGGTCTAAGTTCAACCCATTTAAAAATAGAGAGTTAAAACCTATGCTAGTAGAAATCAACATCTAAAGGAAGAGCAGAATTTTCTTTAGAAATAATCTGAAGTCAATTACAATAGCTGTGAAAAGATTCATCAGATTTTTGTGTGCAAGACTGCATTTTGTCCAATTAACAGCCTTGGAGAATCCCAAGGAATTGCTTGAAAAATCACCCAGCAATTACTCAAGTCTGATAGTATGATCAATTGTTAGGCTGATCTCCAGGTTGTAGTCCTAGAGACCTTCTAGAATTTTCCCAGTTGGTGGTTTTCATCCAACATTGGGTCTAGCCTTCACCAACAAGTATAAGAACTAGCTGATGGGAGTCAAAGAAACCAGGATGATACATTTGGATGACTATATTAAATTCCTCAGCAAATCTATTAGAATCTTTGATTAATTTGGGAAAATCTTTGAATATGGCACCAAGTTCAGCTTTAAGGAATATAGAAAATTAAGAGTTTAGCCTCCAGATACTCAGAAGTCTTAATTTAAAGGAATAGGTTCTAATAAGTTTGGAGAAAAGGGAAAAAAAAAAAAAAGGAGAATTTCTGAAAACAGGGGAAGGTCAGTGAAAGAATTGAGGGAACCGAGGTTATAAAGTAGGCTGGTAGTGTAACAGGGAAAGAGGGAAATGGTGCCAGAGACAGAGTCTGGCCACAAAGAACTGAGGGGGAGAGATAAAATGGCACTGGAAACAGCGCTTGAAATGAAGAAGCCAAGGAAGAGCCTGAGGCTTCGGGAGTCAGTTTATCTTGATTTAATCATTTAATGCCTGACGCTTTTGAACTGTGGTGTTGGAGAAGATGCTTGAGAGTCCCTAGGACTGCAAGGAGGTCCAACCAGTCCATCCTAAAGGAGATCAGCCCTGGGTGTTCATTGGAAGGACTGATGCTGAAGCTGAAACTCCAATACTTTGGCCACCTCATGCAAAGAGTTGACTCATTAGAAAAGACCCTGATGCTGGGAGGGATTGGAGACAGGAGGAGAAGGGGATGACAGAGGATGAGATGACTGGATGGCATCACCGACTTGATGGACATGAGTCTGAGTGAACTCCGGGAGTTGGTGATGGACAGGGAGGCCTGGCGTGCTGTGATTCATGGGGTCACAAAGAGTCGGACACGACTGAGCGACTGAACTGAACTGAACTGAACTGAACCTTAAAATCCTATTTTGCCAAGAAGCAATCTTAGACTCCTGATAACACCGGGAAGCCTCAAAATGTCAATCAAAATAAGCATTCCACTCAGTTCTGGAAATGTTTGAGCTATTATCATCCAATTTGATTTTAAGGAAATTAAGTCTGAGAATTTCAAAAGTTTCCCAATAATGGCCATTGATATTCTTAATTGCCTTTGTTTTTTGGTTTTTGTTTTTTTTTTTAATTTTAAAATCTTTAATTCTTACATGCGTTCCCAAACATGACCCCCCCTCCCACCTCCCTCCCCACAACATCTCTCTGGGTCTTAATTGCCTTTGATCAGTTCATTTAGTTAGAAAAACACATAAGGAAGAACCTCAGTTTTTAAACTTAAAATTAACCAGAATCCTAGTATGTATATGTTAGGAGAAGGCAGAGGAATGCTCTCAGAATATTTAGATAACTGAGATTTCACTCTTGGATTTTTCTCGATGATAAAAGAAGAATTTTTAAACAAATCACACCTCAAATGACTCAATTCAAACAATGTGCTAGCTAATACCAGGCAGTTCTAAGAAAACAGCTTGGTCCTGTAGGAACCAGGCCAAAGGTTTTTCTAGCTAGTTTTCAGAAAATAGTCCCTATTCCAAAGAAATGGGTCAATGGCTAAATGTGCACAGTTTCAGTGAAGGACCCCTGTTCTTGAAGGGATGGGTCAATGACTTGTCAGCCAGCTTTGGTTGAAACAGTGTGATCTCAAAATTGCATACTAAAAGACAAATATCTTAATAGAGGTCCTAAATAAAATCAGGGAAGCTTAAAATGCAACGAGGATATGAACTCAGATCCAGGAGAAAGACACCTTTAAACTTCAGAACTGGCAAGAAAAGCAGTGAGTAACAATGGGCTCAGGTGTGAGGACCACACTTGTTTACTCACCAGCCCAGAGCCAGCAGGCATCTTCTCTGGCTCC
Organism: Ovis aries; assembly: GCF_016772045.2. NCBI lineage: Eukaryota > Metazoa > Chordata > Mammalia > Artiodactyla > Bovidae > Ovis > Ovis aries. The sequence continues at coordinate 62,565,413 of NC_056062.1, read as the reverse complement.
TGTCTGAGCTACCAAAATGTTGACCTAAAATAAATAGACTGCCAGACATTTTTCCAACAAAAATGAGAGTATTCAACATTAGCAGAAAATTTCAATTCAGGGTCTGCATACTGGTAAGCCTTGTGCAAGTCCCCACACAAGGGGAGGAGAGGAAAAGGAAGTTGGGCGGGCTGTAGTAAACAAAAAGTCCACAGCTTTTTATTCAGTGAGTCCTTCTGTGGAAAGGAGTCTCTTTTTCCTATTGGGCTCTGCTGGCAATGCAGGGCATAGGTGCTCCTACCTCTGATCCCTCTATCTAATTGAGGTTTCTCCATTAATTTTTATTTTTTACATGGCCAAGGTTAAATACTTATAAACTTTGTCTTTGCTGTATTGCTTTTGAAAAAGCAATTTTATGATAGTGTTCATAAGTAGCTTTTGTTTCATATTTTTCCCAGTCAAAATTTGAGTTGCAACATGCTTGCTTTTAAAACTTAACGATGTGATTTTCTTATTTTGAAAAAAAATGATGGATTTTAAATTTAACTGAAAAGTTGCATTTGTCAATTTTACTATAATTTCTTCCTTTTAGAAAAACCTAAGAGAAATGTACACTGTAAGTGTATAGTGCCCTCAAAATGTGCAGCAACTTCGTCTTTGATTCCTTCTCATTTGAGGTTAAAATAAAATCTTTAACAATTCTATCTTGACCTAGAATTTAGATGAGAAAATAGATGATGCAGGAGAGAGAGCCCCAAATATCCCAGTGTGTAATGTGAGTTTCAAAGATATCCTGGGAAATTCCCTTCCTCTATAAAAGAAATGTGGTAGTGATAATGGTGGTTGAAAAAGAGGAGAATGCCATAGTCAAAAGAGAGTAGTACACAAATTTATAAGTACCCCTTTATCCGTAGCCATGTCACTTTAAGGAAAAATCAGATAACTTATCATTCATTTCCCTTCTGATAATGTCCAACTCTTTGCGACCCCATGGACTAAAGCATGTCAGGCTTCCTTGTCCATCACCAACTCCTGCAGCTTGCTCAAGCTCATGTCCATTGAGTCAGTGATGCCATCCAACCATCTCATCCTCTGTCATCCCCTTCTCCTCCTGCCTTCAATCTTTCCCAGCATCAGGGTCTTTTTCCAATGAGTAGGCTCTTTGGATCAGGTGGCCAAAGTATTGGAGTTTCAGCTTCAGCATCAGTCCTTCCAATGAATGTTCAGGACTGATTTCCTTTAGGATTGACTGGTTGGATCTCCTTGCAGTCCAAGGGACTCTCAAGAGTCTTCTCCAACACCACAGTTCAAAAGCATCAATTCTTTGGCACTCAGCTTTCTTTATAGTCCAACTCTCACATCCATACATGACTACTAAAAACCATAGCTTTGACTAAACAGACCTTTGTTGGTAGAGTAATGTTTCTGCTTTTTAACATGCTGTTTAGGTTGTACATAGCTTTTCTTTCAAGGAGCAAGTGTCTTTTAATTTCATGACTGCAGTCACCATCTGCAGTGATTTTGGGGCCCCCCAAAATAAAGTCTCTCACTGTTTCCATTGTTTCCTCATCTATTTGCCATGAAGTGATGGGACCAGATGCCATGATCTTCATCCTCTATTGTTTTAGAAAGTCAATCCCCTGTTTGCACCTATTTCCCTTGAACTTGTTTATCTAGAAGAACTGTGTGTTTTGTGGAGTTTCTGGTTCCTCTACCCTCCCATGCATTTTGGAGGCAGACTTGCCATGAGTGAGAGCTGTGACTCGTTAACCAATCTTTTTTGTTAAACAATCACAATAACACATACAGCTGATTTAACCTCTACCTCCTTATTCAATATATAAATGCTCATCTTCTGAAAAGCAGGTGGAAGAGTTCTTCTAGGCTTCCTTTTTCCTAACGGAGATGTGATCTATGCAGTTCAAAGTACATAGGGTCTGGGACTAAATACCAGTGTTATTCTCCAGTCATTAGGACTAACTCAGTCCTGGAGCAGTCCTGAATAAATGAATAATTAGAGCGTCACAAGAGATTCATGAGACAAAACAATCAATTACTCTTAGTTTTTTGTTAAAATGTGAAAGTATCTGTATTTTAGATTTATTGGTAAATCCACATTGGTTTATATAGCATTTAACAAAAGGAACAGAATTTTGCTACAGCTTCTCAAAGATTGCAACTTTGGACAAGAATCTTGGATTGTAATCTCAATTTTGATGTCAACATGTTGTGTGACCTTAAGTAGATAGCTGAATCTTCCTGAGAAACAATTCTTCATAAAATAAGGGTTTTAGGCTTCAGATTCCCAGGAGTTTTAAATTTCCATCGTGCCATATTTTCCCACAAGTACAAGGAACAAAGTGTTGTGCCCATGATGGTCTTATCTTCTCTTTTACCACTGAGTCCAACTGAAAAACCACTCTCCATCCTTGAAAGTTAATTATAAATCCAATTTCCTCAGTCAAATACTGAGAAAAATCTAAAAAGTTTGGAATATTAAAAAAAATGTTATGTAAATAAAGGATTAGAAGCAGGAATACACACACATCTACATTTTTATTAGAATGCTGAAGAAAGCACTACAGTATTACAACAGTACTTGGATCTTATGTAGGATGGAGATATTTCTTTTCATATACTTTTTTCTTTGAATATTTTACTATATTTGTAGATTTTCAACTGCTAATGATTTATAAAATATCCTTTGCACAGTTTCTTTTGCCCACTCTTAAAAATTAATTTTTAATTGAAATTATGACTTGCTTGTATTCTAAATTATTGATCTTCAAGTATTTTATGTTCAGTATCCTAACAATTTCAAGAAATTTTATACCACTTGACATATATTTAGATGACTAGAAATTCTTATTGAAAATTGGAATATTAATAAATTTAAAGAATCTAATCTAGGATATCTGAGAAATCAATATTGTAAAAATCAACTTATTTTAAATATATTCAATAAAATATATAAATATATTCAGTGAAATCTAAATATCATAGCAATATTGCATTTACCTTTTTCCCTATAAATCTTAATAAGGTTACCTTTATTTGTACATTGCCTTAATATTTGATCTTTTGTTTCCAATTCCATGCAGAATAAATATTTCATAATTAATGTTCTTTAGTTGTTCCTTTCATATTTCTTTGCAATGAAAATAAATATAAAATTAATTTTTAATTTGTTTTAACTTTTTATTACAAGAAAGAATTTGTGTCAAAATGTTACATATTTAATTATTCAGTTCAGTTCAGTTCAGTTCAATTCAGTCACTCAGTCATGTCTGACTCTTTGCGACCCCATGAATCACAGCACGCCAGGCCTCCCTGTCCATCACCAACTCCCGGAGTTCACTCAGAGTCGCGTCCATCGAGTCAGTGATGCCATCCAGCCATCTCATCCTCTGTTGTCCCCTTCTCCTCCTGCCCTCAATCCCTCCCAGCATCAGAGTCTTTTCCAATGAGTCAACTCTTTGCATGAGGTAGCCAAAGTACTGGAGTTTCAGCTTTAGCATTAGTCCTTCCAAAGAAATCCCAGAACTGATCTCCTTCAGAATGGCCTGGTTGGATCTCCTTGCAGTCCAAGGGACTCTCAAGAGTCTTCTCCAACACCACAGTTCAACTGCATCAATTCTTCAGTGCTCAGCCTTTTCACAGTCCAACTCTCACATCCGTACATGACTACTGGAAAAACCATAGCCTTGACTAGACGGACCTTAGTCGGCAAAGTAATATCTCTGCTTTTGATATTAAATTGATCAAAAATAATATCAATATTATTACAATTGCTATTAAACATAGAACAATGGGATTTTTTCCAATTAATTCATATGCTCTTGAATTATTTATTCCTTCAAGGAGATAAGATTTATCAACTGTATTACTATTTTTAATTTTATAGATGCAAGGCTAAGGAAAATTATTTGCAAAAATAACAAGGAATAAAGAGTTGTATTGTGGCATTGTCATTTAATTCTCTGAAATCTTAAAGATTGTGACAGGGAAAAGAATTAGGTTGATTAGATCTTCCTTCAGTCATTGTTTATAGAAAAGAATTGGAACTCAACTTGATTTTGAAGAATTGTTTCCCAATTATTAATCATTCATGTGCTCAGTTTCTTCAAAGTATACCAAAATTCACTATCAATACTTTGAATTAAAGATAGCAATTATAAATACTATGTGAATAATTGAAAAAGACCATTTTTGTTGAAATGCCAGCAGGCCAAATTAGACATATTTTTTCTCAGGTTAAAAAAAAAGTGTGACATTTATATTCAAATTATTGATTAAATGCAGTCCTATAACAATCAATGTTAAACACAATATGAGACTTAGATAATTCCATTTTTTTCACATAGAATGTTAAAAAGATGCAACATTAGTTCTCTAGGTATATTCTCTAGATATATTAAGGATATTCACATTTTATGGCAAATTTCAATGCTCTGTGCAAATCACATCTCAACTTTCTGGCAACCTTAGCTCATTTGTGAATAAAACTGAATTTTCTCTTGCAGTATGGTTTGTAGCATGGATGTGAACAAGGAAGTCAATCTAATGTATAATCAGCTACATTGGTAGACACATACATACCATTTTCAATACAAGCACAAATTAAATTGAATTAAATATATATTCAGAGAATTACATTATATTCAGGGAAGCAAATTCTGGGGTGATGGATTAAGGATTGCTGAAAATATGTGCCTAAAATTAATGAGAACACTTGTATATGCTGTCAAATTCAACTTTTTCTGAAATCTCAAAATTAACTAAAAACATGACAAAATTCAAGGATTATTTGAGACAGCTAGTCTTGTTTTATTTCATCTTGTCCTGATCATATCACCCCCCTCCCCACCACCCAGTTCCATAGTTAATTTTGACAGTCACCAGTGTCACAACTACAAAAGTGATGAAAATCAGGAGCCTAGTAACAGGAGCGAGTGTGGAAAAGATGGATCTGGAGTTGTCCTAAAGCACCATCTCCAGATAATTGTCACTATTTGACTTGTTTGAAAATTTCCATTTTTAGGGGTTGTCTCCATTTAAAATGTGTAGTATAACAATAAGACAAAGCATTGTAGAAGTATAAGTATTTACTTAACACAAATAAAGTCAGTAATGAAGGAATAGAGGATCAAAAGACATAAGACACATAGAAAAATAGAAACTATAAATCCTAAATCCTTCTTTAGCAATAAATACATTAAAAATAAATGTACTAAGCAGACTAGTCAAAAGACAGAAATTGGCAGAATGGGAAAAAAAAAAAAAAAGGCAAGTCCACATAAATAGATTTAAAGTGAAAAGTTAGAAAAAGGCACACCATGAGACTTCCCTGGTGATCAAGTGACTAAGACTGCAGGCTCCCAGTGCAGGGTCCTGGGTTCAATCCCTGGTTGGAGAACTAGATCCCACATGCATGCCACAACTAAGAGTTTGTATGCAGCAACTAAAAAAGCCTGCATGCCACAATGAAGATCCCACAGCTGCAGCTAAGACCCAGTGCAGCCAAAATGAATAATAAATAAATAAATATTGTCACTCAGTCTTGTCCAACTCTTTGCAACCCCATGGACTGCAGCCTACCAGACTCCTCTGTCCATGGGATTCTCCAGGCAAGAATACTGGAGTGGGTTGCCATTTCCTTCTCCAGGGGATCTTCCCAACCCAGAAATCGAACCCAGGTCTCCCACATTGCAGGCAGACGCTTTAACCTCTGAGCCACCAGGAAAGGTAAATAAATAAATCTTGTAAAGAAAAAGGCACACCACATGTGAAGACCTAGGATGGTGATGTTAATTTCAGGCAAAATAGATTGGCAAAATTTTTACTAGAGACAAAGGGTATGTAAAGATGAAATTGTCAATCAGCGAGTAACAAGCATATATGGTTTCAGAATATTTTATCTTGGGCAAAACTGTTTTGTTCTTAACACTTATGTGCCCATACCAGGGCAAATAATTAAGCCTTATCAGGAAGTTTGGTGCAAAATGAGTTTGAATTAAACTTGATTCTCTCATTTTTTTTTTCTCCTACTTCCCTGGTGGCTCAGACGGTAAAGCATCTGTCTAAAATGCGGGGGACCTGGGTTCGATACCTGGATCTCGGGAAGATCCCCTGGAGAAGGAAATGGCAATCCACTCCAGTACTATTGCCTGGAAAATCCCATGGATAGAGGAGCCTGGTAGGCTACAGTCCGTGGAGTAGCGAAGAGTCAGACACGACTGAGTGACTTCACTTTCACTACCTGGAGCAAGTGCCATGATAAGATTCTAGATAAGTAATAGATAAATCTTTCTTTGAAAAAGATGAAATAAGTGATTTTAATAAAATATGTTAGAAAGAAGAATCACATAATATACCAATCATAGGTGGTATAATCTCAGGTAATCAATATATCAGATTGAACCATGAATAATTGCCATTGTTTTAGACTGAAGATGTTTAAATACTTGCAATTTTGTAGGATTTATTATTATCTTCTCTAGTAGCTCAGAAGGTAAAGCGTCTGCCTGCAATGCGGGAGACCCGGGTTCAATCCCTAGATCAGGAAGATTCCCTGGAGAAGGCAATGGCAACCCACTCAGTACTCTTGCCTAGAAAATTCCATGGACAGAGGAGCCTTGTAGGCTACAGTCCATGGGGTCGCAAAGAGTCGGAAACGACTGAGTGACTCCACTTCCACTTCCATAATTTATTGTTAGTAAGGAAGAATGAATACAGAATAAAATCTCTGAAGAATCTTTGTATATTCCTAAGGATACTAATACATAGTTTGAAGAATAATGCCCTGTGTCATGTGACACTTTCACTGCATTATGAATTCATTGCCTTTTAGTATTTATTTGTGCCTTTTTTTTCACTAGGCTTACGATTTCTTTGAAGTAATGGGTCATGCTCTATCTAATTTTAATTTCAAAATACAGAGCATAATATCCATTCTGCAGTTGCTAAATAAATGATTAAATACATAAGCATTTCACATTTTCTTTATTTTTGGCATTCTATGTTTATAAAATCCCCCTAGCAGGCTTCTTCAACATCTTGTATAAGAGGTACTTCAGATATGCACAAATGTCCTTCTTTTTTTTTGCTTTCATTCCTTGAATATTTTCTCCCTAACATCTATTCATAATTCAAATCATAATTCATATGTCATTTCTTCAGAAACCCTTATAGTGACCCATTCTTCCAGCATCAATAACATTAATTATTCAACCTCAATTCTTTCCCTTGCCATATGTCCTACATAGTATCAGAGAGATGTGTATGTATATATGTATAGACAGTATATGCATATGCATTTAAGCACAGGGTTTTGGGAACAAATGTAAAGTAAAAAAGTTTTTACTTTATCTAATCAAGGCTATGGTTTTTCCTGTGGTCATGTATGGTTGTGAGAGTTGGACTGTGAAGAAGGCTGAGCACTGAGGAATTGATGCTTTTGAACTGTGGTGTTGGAGAAGGCTCTTGAGAGTCCCTTAGACTGCAAAGAGATCCAACCAGTCTATTCTGAAGGAGATCAGTCCTGAGATTTCTTTGGAAGGAATGATGCTAAAGCCGAAACTCCAATACTTTGGCCACCTGATGCGAAGAGTTGACTCACTGGAAAAGACTCTGATGCTGGGAGGGATTGGGGGCAGGAGGAGAAGGGAACGACAGAGGATGAGATGGCTGGATGGTATCACTGACTCGATGGACGTGAGTCTGAGTGAACTCTGGGAGTTGGTGATGGTCAGGGAGGCCTGGCGTGCTGTGATTCATGGGGTCGCAAAGAGTCGGACACGGCTGAGCGACTGAACTGAACTGAACTGAACTGAAAAAAGTTTTAGTTTCTACAGCATTTGTCTTTAAGTGTCATGTTGATATATACATATATCTCATATGAATAGTTTATGTTGTTGTTGTTCAGTCATCCAGCCGTGTCCACCTTGTCCAGCTCTTTGCAACCCCATGCACTGCAGCACACCAGGCTTCCCTGTCCCTCACCATCTCTTGGAGTTTGCCCAAGTTCATGTCCACTGCATAGGTGATGTCATCTAGTCATGTATAGCTTATACATATATATATAATCTATATATATATATATGATAATTTAAAAGTTTAATATTTACTTAATAACCCATATCATTCAGTTGTATGGTGTCATGGCTATATATTATTGATTCTTATTTAATATTTAATGTGCATTAACATTTTATAAATAGTGGTGTCTCATGACAATTTCCAGTAAGCTGTCATTTATCCATTAATTTGAACCACTGAGAAAAGAGAATTTGTGTGTCAAGGTTATAAGATGCTGAAAGACAGCATTTAATTATCTTGTAGTTGAATATGGAAGTTGAGCAAAATCATGATATGGGACTAATGAACCAGCCAAAATGCAAAGTACCATTCAGCACTAAAGTAATTGGGCAGAACAGTGGAAAAGACTATGATAAATGATTACTTCATTAATTTTAAAATTAAAGGGCAAGATAAGGTGGTCACTATCATAGGGTTATTAAGGTAAAACAAGCTAATCAGCACATTCTGAATGTAAAGTTGTCAGCTAATCATCCAATGATTACCAATTTCTGAAGAGTACAAGAGAAAGCAATTTATTCTCACTTTATCAATCAAACCAAGCAATCAAATGTTTTACTAAAGGGAAAGAAAAACCTTCTTAATTTATTTTTATCTTTTCTTAATATAATTTAACTCTCATGAATTGTTAGACAAACTATAGGAAGATATAATTTTTATTTAATCTGCATAGTACCAGAATTTCTTATTAAAATAATGTTAAATGTCAGAGTCTTTCAAGCTTGACCACACTAACATAGTGATTGTTAATGTGAATCACAAACTCAATTATGTCTTCAATTCTCTCTTACAGAAAAGTTTTATTAGAAATCTTGCAAAGAAATTACACCATAAATACCTTATTAACAAAAGTGTACATTGTAGAGTACTAAATCTGGAAATGAAAGGGGAACCATAACAGAGAGAAACTGTTTTCTAAAAAGTCACTGAAACAGAGCTGGAAAAGGTTTTGAAAACAAACATTTTAAATTAAGTAGTGAATTAGAAAAATAAGCTCAGGTAAGATAAAAGTCCCAGGATTACATAAACATCTTTATTTTTTTTCAATTTACATAACAGAGTAGGGAAAAATATTTAATGAATACCAATGAGCTTATAAGTGAAATAATTGTGCATGAAACTAATAAATATCAGATAGATATGTGGCAGATAAATAGATAATAGAGTTGCTTCTGGACATGACATGGTATCAGAATAGTTTCCTTCTAGTTAGAAAAAAACTAGAAACAAGGCAGACATATAAAACTACAGTTTTCGAACATTGAACAAGAGACATCTCAAGATTGTGATCCCTAAGTAATCAGAAACAAGTAAGACTGATTATGCAATTTCCCTATCTTTTGGATTCAATTTCTGTGTCTGCAGGGAGGGAAAATCCATATGAGGCATAGTAGTTGTCATGACTCAAGTAGGCTGGGGCACATGGAAGTTGCGTGGTGGGATATCGGGAGAGAGTATGCAGAACAACTCCAAGAGGACTTCCCTGGTGGTCCAATGGTTAGGAATCTGCCCTGCAACGCAAGGGACAGGGGTTTGATCCCTGGCCAGGGAACTAAGATCCTACATGCTGTGGAGCAGCTAAACCTAAGGGCCACAAGTAGAAAGCCTGTGCACTGCAACCAAAGATCCAATATAACTAAACAAAAATCCTGTGTTCTGCAACTGAGACCTGATGCAGAAAATAGATGAATATTTTGAAACAACAGCAACTCTAGGGAGCCCCCTTAAGCCTTTGCTGAATACCAAGAAGCATATATGTAGAATAAAATTCCAGAAGTCTGAACAAGAGTGATCAGAGTACTGGGAGCTAAATGATCCCCAGAGCAATTGCAGGACTGAGAACAGTCAGTCCTGTTCTCAAACAGTCAAATATCGATCAACCAGAGTGGACAGTCCTCAGTAATCACTCAGGACATTTAATAAAGATCCCAGAAAGGCAAAACCTTAGTGTTAAGGCTAAACTGCCCTCATACTAAAGGCTACTCTGCACATACCATCATATGGCTTAAAAAACAGGCTCTAAAAGATAAAACTGACCCAAAGTAACTGAAATGCCTGTCAGAACTCCAATTCACTCTCAAGGAAAGTAATAATATCCAGGCACATAAAAACATAGACTTCAAAACACTGAAATTGAAGAAGCAGGAGAATGTAATGAATACCTAGGAGAAAAAATAATCAATAGAAAGAAACACAAAAATAATAGAATAATAGTTGGAGATATTTAAAAATGTCTTACAATATTATGCTTCTATTTAAATAAAAACAGGAACATAATATGCAAAGAAATGGAAATAATACAATGATACAATTTAAAAGGCTCCTCTTTTAGAATAACTTTATTTCACTACCTTTAGTATTCTAATAGTGGATACTTTCATCATAAAGTAATAAAATATAACTTGATTCTGACTCAGATGGTAAAGAATCTGCCTGCAACTGGGGAGAGTTGGGTTCGATCCTTGGGTTGGGAAGATCCCCTAGAGAAGGCAAAGGCTACCCACTCCAGTATTCTGGCCTGGAGAATTCTATGGACTGTATAGTCCATGAGGTCCCAAAGAGTTAAACACGACTGAGCAACTTTCACTTCACTAATAGTGAGGTAATATGGCTCAGACAGTAAAGCATCTGCCTGCAGTGTGGGAGACCCGAGTTTGATCCCTAGATCAGGAAGATCCCCTGGAGAAGGCAAGGGCAACCCACTCCAGTACTCTTGCCTAGAATATTCCATGGACTCAGGAGCCTGGTGGGTTACAGTCCATGGGGTCACAAAGAGTTAGACACGACTGAGCAACTTCACTTCACTTCGCTTCACTTCACTTCATACATGTATCTGGAGTCCAGAAATAAGCAGAGAAAGAGAGGAAAGATGAAAAAAATTAATTGGAAAAAATTGTTGAATGGAAAAAGTATGCAGGTTTCTCAAAAAATTGAAAACAGAACTATGTCGTAATCAAGCAACCCCACTTACAGGTATATATCCAAGAAAATAAAATTGAAAACTTAAGAGATATAACATCTGCAGTACTTTGTTTCCATTCAGTTCAGTCGCTAAATCGTGTCCAACACTTTGCAAGCCCATGGACTGCAGCACACCAGGCCTCCCTGTCCATCACCAACTCCCAGAGTTTACTCAAACTCATATCCATTGAGTTGGTGATGCCATCAAACCATCTCATCCTCTGTCATCCCCTTCAATCTTTCCCAGCATCACAGTCTTTTCCAGTGAGTCAGCTCTTCGCATGAGGTGGCCAAAGTATTGAAGTTTCAGCTTCAGCATCAGTCCTTCCAATGAATGTTCAGGACTGATTTCCTGTAGGATGGACTGGTTGGATCTCCTTGCAGTCCAGGGACTCTCAAGAGTCTTCTCCAACACCACAGTTCAAAAGCATCAATTCTTTGGCGCTTAGCTTTCTTCACAGTCCAACTCTCACATCCATACATGACCACTGGAACAACCATAGCCTTGACTAGACAGACCTTTGTTGGCAAAGTAATGTCTCTGCTTTTTAATATGCTGTCCGGGTTGGTCATAATTTTCCTTCCAAGGAGTAAGCTTCTTTTAATTTCATGGCTGCAATCACCATCTGCAGTGATTTTGGAGCACCCCAAAATAAAGTCTGCCACTGTTTCCCCATTTAATTGCCATGAAGTGATGGGACTGAATGCCACAATCTTCATTTTCTGAATGTTGAGCTTTAAGCCAACTTTTTCAGTCTCCTTTTTCACTTTCATCAAGATGCTCTTTAGTTCTTCTTCACTTTCTGCCATAAGGGTGGTGTCATCTGCATAGCTGAGGTGATTGCTATTTCTCCTGGTAATCTTGATTCCAGCTTGTGCTTCATCCAGTCCAGCATTTCCATGATGTACTCTGCATATAAGTAAGTACTTCATTTATGTCAGCATTATTCACAATGGCAAAGATGTGGAAATGTCTAGCTGTACCAGAATCTTGTTCCTTATTCACCTACTGAAGATAATCTTGGTTGCTTCTGAGTTTTGGAAATTATAAATACAGCTGCTATAAACATCCAAGTGTACATTTCTATGTGGCCATTTTTCAACTCCTTTAGGTAAATACCATGTAGCTTGGTTTGTTGAATCATTTGGTAAGCGTATGTTGAATTTTGTAAGAAGCCACCAAACTATCTTTCAGAGTAGCTGTAACATTTCGCCATCCCATCAGCAATGAATGAGAATTCCTCTTCCCCTCATACTTGCCAGCTTTTGTCAGGGTTCCAGATTTTGACCATTCGAATAGATGTGTAGGGCCATCCCATTGTTTTAATTTGCGTTTCTCTGATAACATATAATGTGAAATATCTTCACATTATAAATATCTTATAAATATCTTCATACGTGTATTTGCCATTTATGTTTCTTCTTTGGTGAGGTTTCTGTTAGTATCTTTGGCCCATTTTTATATTGGTTTGTTTTAATTTTTGTTGAGTGTTAAGAGTTTTTTGTATATTTTGAGCATCAGTCTTTCATCGAAAGTGTCTTTTGCAAATATTATGTCCTGATCCACTCTGTCTTTCACAGAGCAAAATTTTTAATTTTAATGAATTTCAAATTATCACTTCTTTAATGTTTCATATCTTTGGTGTTGTTTCTAAAAAGTCATCACTACACCCAAGGTCATCTAGAGTTTCTCCTATGTTTTCTAGAAATTTTATGGCTTTGCACTTTACAGTTAAGCCTATGATATATTTTACATTAATTTTTGTGTTGATGCAAGATCTGTATCAAGTTTCATATTTTTACATGTGAATGTCCAATTATTCCAGCATCGTTTGTTGCAAAGACAGTGTTTGCTCCATTGTATTGCTTTTACTCCTTTGTCAAAGTTCAACTTACTATATTTATGAGAGTCCCTTTCTGACCTTGCTATTGTGTTCTACTGTTTGTCTGTTGTTTCACCAGTACCACAATGTCTTGATTACTATTCTCTTTTCTCTATTTTTTTATTTTTATTTTTTGAACTGGCAAAGGCCATTTATTCAGATATCGCTATAAAGGGAGTTAGGCATTGTCATGTTTTGTCAGAGACTCAAAATAAGGCAGAGGAATGGGAAAGCTTATGGTGGGAAAAAGAGAAGGCTTCAGGTGTACTCTGATGGCTGTTGGCATAGGGCAGCTGTAGAGGGTTAACTGGAAACAAGACATCCTATATAACTGATTAGTCGTACATATTTGGCTTTCTCTAGATTGGAGAAGGAAATGGCAACCCACTCTAGTGTTCTTGCCTGGAGAATCCCAGGGACTTGGGAGCCTGGTGGGCTTCCGTCTATGGGGTCGCACAGAGTCGGACACGACTGAAGCGACTTAGCAGCAGCAGCAGCAGTTGGTCCTAAGTTGGTAAACGAGACAAAAAGTTAGGAGAGCTGTCAGTTATTAGTCTCCTTCAGTTATTAGTTTTCTGTTGATTGAATCTAATTGCAATTCCTTTTGATTTTTTTGTTCCTTCCATCATGATTTTGATTTCCTGATCCTCTTTTCATAATACCTCTATATGCTCATTTGAAGATTTTTCATGATTTTGAATATTGTGTGACACTCAGCTTTCTTTCAACTTTTTTTGTGGAAAATCTTCATCAGCTGAAATGTTTTGATTTTAAATTCTTTTACAGTATATTTGTATAATTTGAATTGGCTTTTTTTCTGTTTCTAAAAGTTTGTTGACATCAATTCTAGTTCAAGTATACCATCTTCTCTCAGTATAGTGAAGAATTATAATTTTACTGGTTAGTTAGTGGTAAAGGGTGTCTTGTTTCTTTTATACCTGTAAGAATTTTAAAAAATTTCCCCTTTACTTTCTTCTTCCCTCTTACTCCCACTTAAATGTGGGCACTACCACTCTCCCTCTATGTCTGTTTTCTCCAGTGACAATAATTCTCCAAGGCTCTCACCTTTATCTCCCACAACTTCAAGCCCCTACTTGTATTGAGTTGTGAAGTAACAATTCCTAGATTTAATAATTAAGAATTTGACAATTCTGTTAAATAATAAATGTTGGGTTTGCTCTTTCTAATGGTGACATTGTCCGTTTGATCTGTGTCCTCCTCATTCCTCTCTTCTTTTCGCATATTCTTCTTAAGCCCCCTTTCCTCTCACATGCTGGCATCTGGATAAGAGCTCTGGTGGATTATGGTGTTAGTGGTAAACTCTGCCTCCAGCTACTTTCAAAAGGTGAGTCATTTGTGTTTGTCTCCTCAGTTAATCTCTCTCCCTCTCTTTCTCTCTGAAGATGTCAGGGTACAGATGATTCTGGTTACTGCCATTATATTCCAGACTCAGAAATTAGAAGTGTATTCTTCATAGAAAATTCCAGTCAGTACAAAGCCTACAATTTGATTTCTAACATAAGATCATTAATGACAGAATAGCTAATCCATATATGCCTTAAATGACATTTACTAATGTATACAGATTTAAGTTTTTTTAAATGTCTTCTCATAATTTATTAAACTTTCACTAAACTATATTTTATTAATAAGAAAACTATCACTAGTCAGTGACTTGACTGAGGCACAACAGCAGAGAGGAATTTACACTGAGCCATTCGAACATAAATCTACTTCTCTTTCCAGAAGTAGGTAACTGACTGAGTGGTGCAGGCATCTAACTGAGCAAATGATTCTTTTAAGGGAATACTAACCTTTGAGATAACAGATTCTAACCTTTTTCATGGAGGCATTCACCCTAGTTCACCTTGGTTATGAGACTGATGGCTGATGGTTATTCACCAGATGGCTGAGCATCACTCTTAAATTCTTTATGTGTGTAAACATAAATAAGAGAAATTTCTTTTTATTAAGGTTTCTTGAAAAATGCAAGTGGCCTCAAGGTCTTCTGCAAATAAAATTTTATTGGATTTTAGTCAGTAACTATGATATTATAAAATATAAAATACCTACCATAACTTTGCAAACCAAGGGTTATAATGATTTGTTTACTTGGGAAAAAAAAAAAAAACAACATTTAATTTGTCTCAAGTTCAAACTAACATGCTTGGCTGACAGTAATTTTTATTTATTCATTCCAAAACTAACACTGAAAAGTACCATCTCTTGTCATTACCAGACTTTGGGTCTCTGCTTTTATGTTTAATTTATTATCGACTTATGACTTCTTTTTCCTTTTATAGCTGAAATATGAATTGAAATAAAATAATGATTTGCTTTTACTGCCTAACCAGATGCTAGATGTCCTGCTTGCCAAGTTTACAGTTTATACGTTCCAATGTATCTTTAATAAAATGTTTAATGAAAACATAAAATAAAAACTAAAATGCCAGAATGCCTACTTTTTATGATAAGATCATTATTTCTTATCAAGTCAAATCAGAGAACACATCATTTGTGTCTCCATAATTGCAAACAAATACTTGAACAAGCTATAAACTCATGTAGGAAACATTATATGTTTCAAAAATGAAGCTTTTGGTAATACAGAAGGAAAGTTTTCTGTCAAGCAGTTTTCATCAGCAGTTGTCTAAGGGGGACCTATATCTAGTGCTCAATGTTTTATCTGCATTGCGTGTGACAAAAACAAACAAAACTGCTACTCATATATATATATATAATATATATATATATGAGAAAAATCATATATATATGTGTAAATACCCTCATATATATATATATATATATATATATATATATATATGGTAAAAAATTTGACTGCCGAGGAGACACATCTTCAATCACTGGGTTAGGAAGATCCCCTGGAGAAGGAATTGGCATCCCACTTACCTGAATAAAAAAATCCCATGAACAAAGGGGCCTGACGGGCTATAGTCCATAGGGTCACAAAGAGCTGGACACGACTGAGTGACAAAACCACCACCATGATGAGTATCTCATGAGCATTTCATTCATTTGGAATGCTGACTTATATAATAACATAGCTCTTTCAAACAGATAACTTTCAAAGAGAATATGTTTGGACACAAACTTGACAGATGGCAATTATAATTAATGTATATTAGAGCAACTAAAATGTAGAAATAAATTAATACCTATATTTCTGTATGGATTAACAACTAGAGCCCAAAAGGTGTGGGGTTTTGAGCTTCTAATTCAAAATATGATAATATTTTAAAAAGTAAACTTGCAGGTAGGAAAGAATTTTTGACTATTGGAGTACCAATCAAAACAACATACAGTATTGAAAGGGAGAAACAGAGGTGATCTGATTATAATGGGATCAAATTATAAAAATACATAAAATTGAAAACAGTGCGATGGTTGTATCTAATGCAGAATTGATTTTGAGAATTGGATGGCATTATCAAAAAAATAAAAAATCGACTAACAAAATAAACAAATATTAATAAATAAATAATGAAGCTGTCTGAAATCAAAACCTAAAACACATCAAAGTAGGATTTTTTTATAGTAGTTTAAATGTTGAAACAATGATATGAATTCTTCTGGTAATTAACAAAAACTGGTTCCTAAATTTTCTCTAAGGCTTTAAATTTTCACAACCTCTTGTAACTTGTCAAGTGACTTCTCATTCTGTGCCTTACTTACATTTTATGAGCATCCTGATATAGAAGGTGTACTGAGTGCCTACAAAACATCAGGCATATGAGGTCTGGGGATCCACAGGTGAACGAAGGACATTTTTTGCCCTTTAAGAATCAAGTCTGTAGGTGAAAAAAAAAATGAGTTTTAGAAGTTAAATGAATTTTTATTTATTATATAACTGTATATTCTTAGTCTAAACTCAATACTTTATGGAAAAATAACTGCCTTATGACATAAGGTTGATAGGTGTTACGGGGAGCTCACAAACAGATTTTCTGAAGCCTGAGAGATACCACATGTGTCAGCTTGAAAGCAGAGCCTCACCAGATGAACCCTGCAATCACTGCAATACTGGTTGACACCCTGATTGTGGTCTCAAGGATATCTTGAGGCAGAACCACCCATCAAAGCCACTACCAGATTACTTAGCCACAGAAACTGAAAGATAATAAATGTACTTTCCAATCGAGTTTTATAGTAATTTGTTACACAGCAAGAAGTAGCTATTACACCTGTCCTTAAATCCCAGTTTGTCCTCTTATGCACTGGATGTTCTTAGACATGTTACTTAACTGTTCTTTCACCCTCAGTTTATTCATGTGTAAAATATGCATGAAATAGAATTAAGCATTATGCCTAGATATGCATTAATGAAATTATTTTAGGATTTAATAATATGATACATGGAAAGCATTCACATTAAGGTTTTGACATATTATAAAGATGCAGTTAAATATTTCATCCATTAAGCTGTACAATGTTTACTGAAAATGGCATAAAATGTTAACAAGAGTTAAGTCGGATAAAGAGCATATAAGTGTTCTCTGCAGCATTTTTATTCTTAACACTTTTGTGTAAACTTTAAATGACTTCCAACAAACTGTCAGGGTTTCCCTGGTGGTTCAGATGGTAAAGAATCTGTCTACAATGCAGGAGACTAGGGTTTGATTTCTGAGTCAGGAAGATACCCTGGAGAAGGGAATTGCTACCTACTCCAGTATTCTTATTCGGGATATCCCACAGACAGAGGAGCCAGGTGGGCTACAGTCCATGCAATCACAAAGAGTTGGACATGACTGAGCAACTAACACACACACACACACACACACACACACACACACACACACACACACAATGTCTTTAAAGTACAAACAGCATAATTATTCCTTTAAAATGACACAATTTAACAGGTATACTATCATGTAAGAATCGAATCGCCAGTCTATGTCCGATGTAGGATGCAGCATGCTTGGGGCTGGTGCACGGTGATGCCCCAGAGAGATGTTATGGGGAGGGAGGTGGGAGGAGGGTTCAAGTTTGGGAACGCATGTACACCCATGGTGGATTCATGTCAATGTATGGCAAAACCAATACAGTATTGTAAAGTAAAATAAAGTAAAAATAAAAATTTAAAATAAAATAAAAATAAAATAAAATGACACAATTTTATAGAAAAATATTTATATGTATACCTGTGGCAGATTCATGTTGATGTATGGCAAAACCAATACAATATTCTAAAGTAATTAACCTCCAATTAAAATAAATAAATTTATATTTAAAAATAAAATAAAATCTATATGTAAAAGTATTAACAATGCTTGTCTCTGTGTACAGTGATTATGAGATATAAATTTATTTTTTACATTCTTTCAAAGTTTGGTATGTAATTCATGTACAAATTTATTAGATTTCTATTTTAAATATATTTTAAACTAATTTATAGTGCATATTATTTTAAGGTAACACAAATCTAGAAAGTAAAATCTTGAAAATGACAGAGATATATAATACTTTAGTAGAAAGTACAGTATGGGATTTCAACTAAGATGAAGAATTTGTAAAGACTATTAATGAAAAGTGAGCTCTACTGTACATATGCTTTAAAAAAATTTTAAAGCATTATCTTTTGATAACCTTTAGAATATTTTATTCTTCACTGTTATTATAAACTGATTTGTCTTTTTATAAAGTTCTATTTAGAAAATAAAGAACAGAAAACTACCTTAATCTTAGCATTGCTTCCATATGTAGATAATGTATCTGGAATGACCAGATTATAGTTTCTTTTCAATGTTCTATGCTTTTTTCTTCACAAAGACACACAATGTAGAATGCTTTTTGGTTCCTGAAATCAAAGATCAGTTGGGTTTTATCACTTCAGTTTGAACTGCAAATTTCTGTCACAGACACATATGTTTATTTCTCCAGCGCATCTGCTGGGTCATTTATCACCCTCAGTCTGTAATTACAGCTCTCATTTGTTCTCTATATTCAGGTAAAAAAAGCAATTAGTATCATAATCAACAAAAGCACCTATTTTTCATCTTTTATCCTAATTTGAAAATGTCTTCTATAAACTTATATGTCTGTTAAAACTTAACAGGGAATGTTATAAACAAGTGAAAAGACACCTTAATTCTTTGTAATTACTATCTAACTTGAGGATATCTTTTATGAAAATTGTTTAAACATGGTGCATTTCAGAAGTATGCTAGAAAGTACTATAATCAAAAAATCTAGGTGATTGCTTTATTGAATTATTTATGAGATTATTAGAATTGTTGTATGTATTTGTGTATCTCAGTGAACACATTTTCCTATAATTTCATTGGAAGAACATCTCACCCTGTATGTTAGCATTTTTAGAAAATATTCCCATGTGTGACTTTACTAAATTTATCAACACGTTTTTACCCCTTATCAACCTCACCGCTTCACAACGAGCCCAATCCATTTTCACTTTGGGTTCTAAGTTTCAACTCATAGTGAACTTGAAATTCCTTTCCTATCTTGTTGACCTCTTTCTTTTGTCTCAAAGACCCAGCCCTGGAGTGACAGCACAGCAAAAGAGTGGAAATGTGAAAGCAGATGTCCTCGGTTCAAATCTCATCTAAGTTCCTCGTCCTTTTTGTGTCTCACTTTCTTATGCATTGCTTGAAAGAAAGTGAAAGTAAAAGTGAAGTCGCTCAGTCATGTCCTACTCTTTGCGACCTTGTGGACTGTAGCCCATCAGGTTCCTCCGTCCATGGGATTCTCCAGGCAAGAATACTGGAGTGGGTTGCCATTTCCTTCTCCAGGGAAATCTTCCCGACCCAGGGATATTACCCAGGTCTCCTGCATTGCGGGCAGACGCTTTAACCACTGAGCCACCAGGGAAGCCCTGCATTGATTGGGAAGATAATAGTAGAGTACTTGTAGAATTATGAGATGTAAATCACAACATATGTAATGTGGTTAGAATAGTGTCTGGTAATTTGCATGTTCAGTCACTCAGCTTATGTCCAGCTCATGTCCAACTCTTTGCCACCCTGTGGACTGTAGTCTGGCTGCCAGGCTCTTCTGTCCATAGAATTTTGCAGGCAAGAATACTGGACTGGGTTGCCATTTCCTATTCCAGAGTATCTTCTAGACCAAGGAATCGAACCTGTGTCTCCTACATTGGCAGGCAGATTCTTTACTACCTGGTATATGTTAGCACAAATTATTAGCAATAATTATTGTATTATCAATGACAGAAATCAGCCTCTTTTATTTTTTTTTTATTTTCAAATCATATATTTAACAGGAGATTAATATCCAGCATATAGGAAGAACTTTTTTTTTCTTTTCTTTTCTTTTTTTTTTTTAATTTTAAAATCTTTAATTCTTACATGCGTTCCCAAACATGACCCCCCTCCCACCTCCCCCCCCACAACATCTCTCCGGGTCATCCCCATGCACCAGCCCCAAGCACGCTGCACCCTACGCCAGACACAGACTGGCGATTCAATTCTTACATGAGAGTATACATGTTAGAATTCCCATTCTCCCAAATCATCCCACCCTCTCCCTCTCCCTCTGAGTCCAAAAGTCCGTTATACACATCTGTGTCTTTTTTCCTGTCTTGCATACAGGGTCGTCATTGCCATCTTCCTAAATTCCATACATATGTGTTAGTATACTGTATTGGTGTTTTTCTTTCTGGCTTACTTCACTCTGTATAATTGGCTCCAGTTTCATCCATCTCATCAGAACTGATTCAAATGAATTCTTTTAATGGCTGAGTAATACTCCATTGTGTATATGTACCACAGCTTTCTTATCCATTCATCTGCTGATGGACATCTAGGTTGTTTCCATGTCCTGGCTATTATAAACAGTGCTGCGATGAACATTGGGGTACATGTGTCTCTTTCAATTCTGGTTTCCTCAGTGTGTATGCCCAGAAGTGGGATTGCTGGGTCATAAGGTAGTTCTATTTGCAATTTTTAAGGAATCTCCACACTGTTCTCCATAGTGGCTGTACTAGTTTGCATTCCCACCAACAGTGTAGGAGCGTTCCCTTTTCTCCACACCCTCTCCAGCATTTATTGCTTGCAAGAAATCAGCCTCTTTTAAATGATTGCCCTTTCTATTTTTAACAGATGTCTATTTGGTTCTGTTATCTGTTGCTGCTTAACTAAAGTAGCTACTGCATTATGTCATCAATTTCTTCCTACCTGTTTTCTTGGATGGCTATTTATACATGTTTAGATTTCTCCAATCTATTTCAAAAAATAAAGAGAAAGAAAACATTCACATACTCTCCAGCTATCACCCTATCTCTAGTCTGTATCTCTTTCCTTCACAACCAGACTTCTTTAAAAATGGCTTAAGAATGTCTGCCAACAGTACCCTGCTACTGCTGCTGCTGCTGCTAAGTCGCTTCAGTCCTGACTCTGTGCGACCCCACAGATGGCAGCCCATCAGGCTCCCCCGTCCCTGGGATTCTCCAGGCAAGAACACTGGAGTGGGTTGCCATTTCCTTCTCCAATGCATAAAAGTGAAAAGTGAAAGGGAAGTCGCTCAGTCGTGTCCGACTCTTCGCGACCCCATGGACTGCAGCCTACCAGGCTCCTCCGTCTGTAGGATTTTCCAGGCAAGAGTACTGGAGTGGGGTGCCATTGCCTTGTCCAAACAGTACCCTACGATACTTCAAAACCACAGAGAGTGATTATACCCCTAGAAGAGGGACAGGGATCCAAAACCTGGGGCACATTGTTGCACTCTGAGCTAAAAACCCATTATATGATTTTCTTTACTTGACTCTGCTTCCTTGCTTCTTTCATTGAAATTGCTTCATCTCACCATAAAATCTTAGGTGTTTTCATCTTCTCCCTCATCTACAATCTGTACTCTCAAGGAGATCTTGCCTACTCCCTCAGCCTTACTGAAAATTAATATGTCAATGACTTCCAAATCAAGAATTCCATCTCAGTTGTCTCTCTGGGCTTCAGACCTCCATGTGCTATTCAATATTTCCTCTGCATAAAACGTGATTCAATATAATACATCTAAAAATTATCTCAACTATTCAATCACCTCATCACCATATCTGATTCATTTTCTATATAATCTATCTCATTGCTTGGTAACATCAAGCACAATTTTCTTTCTTTTCTACTTATTATATAATATTAGATATATTTTAAAAACACAAGTAATAACATAAAATATGCCTTATGCTCATACCTAATTTAAGGAGTAAATATTATAAAATTACTAAAGTCTTCTGTATACCACCTCCTATATTGTATTGTTGTTATTTAATCTCTGTCATGTCAGACTCTTTTGCAATCCCATGGACTGTAGCCCACCAGGCTCCTCTGTCTATGGCATTTCCCAGGCAAGAATACTGGAGTCGGCTGTCATTTCTTTCTCCAGGGGATCTTCCTGACCCAGAAGTCTCACCCACATTTCCTGCATTGATAGGTGGGTTCTTTACCACTGAGCCACCAGATAAGCCCCCTGTATTATGTTATCCTTCCTAAATCTAGAAGGAACCATTATTTTGCAATTAAAGATTATTCTTTCTTCATGACAAAGTGTACCAAATTAATAGAATTAATAAACTCAGTGATTACTGATGTGTGGTTTATATAAATGAGGCCATTATTTGGTAGGTTTATAATGGGGTTTAAGATATACTTTGTAAGCTGCTCTTTATTTTACATATTTTATGTAGACTATTCACTTTCTAGGACATGGAGGAAACATAACTAAAGAATAATATAATCCTCATAAGGACTGCAGCAATTTTTAAAAAATAATAGTTAAAAATGGTATGTCAAAATTGAGCAACAGTCTATTACAACACAGAAGGGAAACAACATCTAAAGACATGAAATGCTGGGCTTTTCTTGTTAGTACAAGTTCTTTTCCTAGGTCTGCATTGCATTTCCAATATCCTTGGCCACATTGCTCACTCATAAAAGCTGCATAACACAGAAAGTAATGCTTTATGTAAACTGGATAAAATGTTTTATAACACTGGGATAATAATACTGGCCACCCACCAACTTCACAGAAATATTCTAAGGAATTAATGAGGTTGTGTTTGCTGGGCTTTATGAGATCCATGGATGAAAGCAGTTATAAAAGTACAAAGTCCTGGAAGCAATTCTGTTGTATTTTGAGTGACAGGTATAGTGTCTATGCAAAAAGTGTAGTTTTTTGTGCTAGCTGAAATGAAGGCCATTGTGAGAAGTGAGAAGTCAGATAGGTAAAAGAATGCTAAATCAGTGTAAAGGTCAGAGTAAAGTAGAAAGAATATCAAGGAAATGAAGACAACCAGAAGGGAGAGGGATCTGTCCAGAGGACTATAGTAAATGTTTCTTAAATTTCTCTGTTTTCTTGCTTTTGATTAAATCCGTATTTAATGCTGAGATGCATTATAATTGCTTTAGATTAGTATGTATGAACAAAGATGGATAGTGTCCTACTTTTCTGAATCATCCTTTCCAAGGATCCTGACCAAATAACTATTTCAGGTGAAGAAAAGCTTATTCTTTTTCTATACATGAAAATTTTTTTATGCATGCAATTTCTATACATTTTTCTATACATAAAATTTCAAAACTTATAATGTTCATCCTAGTTTCCCTGTTAATTGGACATCCTTCCAAGTGCATAAAACAGAAAAATATTTCATAAAGTAAATCAGAATTTCTCAAAATCTGTCCATGAAACATTAAGTTGAAGTGCCCCATGAAAAATAGTCCAGTTCTACAACCTAAATAAACAGATTTAGTGTTATTACTCCCATTAGGCACCAAACACATTTTCTGACAAAATACATGTTTAAAATTTTATACACTAGAGTCTAAGAATTTCTGTTCTTTTAGAGCACACATTCAAAACTAATGAAAATTTCTTAGAGGTATGACAGCTATTCTAGACATGTTAAGGAACAAAGCTTGAGATACCGTGAGAATTTAGAAAATCAGGCACAGCAACTCAAGATTGGAAAAACAAAGAGGGTAAAATTAGATCTAAAAAAAGTTATAAGCAGAAAAAATACAAATGTTTATACTCTGTTTGGAAAAGCATGAAAATGCACATTTTTTTCTAAACAATTAGTTTCATGTACACTCTAGTTGGTGTAGAGGTTTTAGATAATTTTATTCTTGGGTTTATATTTGACTATGGGAAGAATAACTTGGAGTTGAGTCTGAAAATAGCAAAATTAATACTCTAATATTGAGTAACTTAACACAAAGTGTAATAAATCTTATTCTCTGTGCACACACCAAAGTATCCACACATATAAATATAAACATGGACTTCATATATATTATAGAAAACAATTTTGTCTTCTAACTATAAAATTAACAAAGGTTTCTTTAAGTAATATTCAACTATTACAAGACTCAATAATATGAAATGATTAGAGGGCTTTGACTATGTTTGAGACATTTATTTCTATCAAAAATATAACTAATTAAAAGATCAGCACTCAGAGTTTAACAAATAGAAAAACAAATTTGAAACTATTTCATAAGTTACTTCTCAAATTTTAAAACCCAGCTACAATGAAATTCAGTAGTACTTATGGGGAAATGCATTTCTTTTTAAATCAAAGCACAATAAAACCCTGTGTCATCTAAAATATTGATGCTCAGATCGTAATATTAAAATTTAATATTACAGGAAGTTATTTAATAAACTTAAGAAGAGGTGGCAAGAATACACAGAAGACCTGTACAAAAAAGATCTTCATGACCCAGGTAATCACGATGGTGTGATCACTCACCTAGAGCCAGACATCCTGGAATGTAAAGTCAAGTGGGCCTTAGAAAGCATCACTATGAACAAAGCTAGTGGAGGTGATGGCATTCCAGCTGAGCTATTTCAAATCCTGAAAGATGATGCTGTGCAGGTGCTGCACTCAATATGCCAGCAAATTTGGAAAACTCAGCAGTGGCCACAGGACTGGAAAAGATCAGTTTTCATTCCAATCCCAAAGAAAGGCAATAACAAAGAATGCTCAAACTACCGCACAATTGTACTCATCTCACATGCTAGTAAAGTAATGCTCAAAATTCTCCAAGCCACGCTTCCGCAATACGTGAACCGTGAACTTCCTGATGTTCAAGCTGGTTTTAGAAAAGGCAGAGGAATCAGAGATCAAATTGCCAACATCTGCTGGATCATGGAAAAAGCAAGAACGTTCCAGAAAAACATCTATTTTTGCTTTATTGACTATGACAAAGCCTTTGACTGTGTGGATCACAATAAACTGTGGAAAATTCTGAAAGAGATGAGAATGCCAGACCACCTGAACTGCCTCTTGAGAAATCTGTATGCAGGTCAGGACGCAACAGTTAGAACTGGACATGGAACAAAAGACTGGTTCCAAACAGGGAAAAGGTGTATGTCAGGCTGTATATTGTCACCCTGCTTATTTAACTTCTATGCAGAGTACATCATGAGAAACGCTGGGCTGGAAGAAACACAAGCTGGAATCAAGATTGCCGGGAGAAATATCAATAACCTCAGATATGCAGATGGCACCACCCTTATGGCAGAAAGTGAAAAGGAACTAAAAAGGCTCTTGATGAAAGTGAAAGTGGAGACTGAAAAAGTTGGCTTAAAGCTCAACATTCAGAAACCAAAGATCTGTTTGTTTTCTGATGGCATCTGGTCCCATCACTTCATGGGAAATAGATGGGGAAACAGTGGAAACAGTGTCAGACTGTTTCCAAAATTACTGCAGATAGTGACTACAGCCATGAAATTAAAAGACGCTTACTCCTTGGAAGAAAAGTTATGACCAACCTAGATAGCATATTAAAAAGCAGAGACATTACTTTGTCGACTAAGGTCCCTCTAGTCAAGGCTATGGTTTTTTCTGTGGTCATGCATGGATGTGAGAGTTGGACTGTGAAGAAAGCTGAACGCTGAAGAATTGATGCTTTTGAACTGTGGTGTTGAAGAAGACTCTTGAGAGTCCCTTGGACTGCAAGGAGATCCAACCAGTCCATTCTGAAGGAGATCAGCCCTGGGATTTCTTTGGAAGGAATGATGCTAAAGCTGAAACTCCAGTACTTTGGCCACCTCATGCAAAGAGTTGACTCATTGGAAAAGACTCTGATGCTGGGAAGGATTGGGGGCAGGAGGAGAAGGGGACAATGGAGGATGAGATGGCTGGATGGCATCACTGACTCGATGGACATGAATCTGAGTGAACTCTGGGAGTTGGTGATGGACAGGGAGGCCTGGCGTGCTGAGATTCATGGGGTCGCAAAGAGTCGGACACGACTGAGCGACTGAACTGAACTGAACTGTATACATTATAACATCATATGATGTTAATCAATTTGGCTCCCAGAATGATGAAAAGGAGAGAATATGGGTCCAGAAGTGAAAGTTCTGTGTTCAAATGGTAAATTCACTTACTTAATTTGTACCACGTCCTTCAGTCAGGTTTCTTGTTAGATACCAGTGCTTCTTTTTCTATACTCTAAGGCTATTGTGATATTTAAAGGATCAAAAGCCCAGTCTTATGGTTGGAAGATCCAGGTGTTAGTTAAACTCTGGAAACTCAAAGCTTCATTTTATTTTTCTATAATACAGAGATTAAAAAAAAAAAAAAAAACTTCTTCCAACAATTATAGGAACTAAAAAGGAAACATGGGGACTGAATACTGTTAACTGGAAAGATCAAATCTCAATGTATATTATACTTCTATCACTAATCCCTGTTTTATACAAAATCTTACATGAAACCTCATGATTAAAAACAGATCAAAGTAAAGCTAGTTATAGCAGAACTGTATTCCTACTTTGATATCCCTACAGTCTTCAAATTCCTTTACCAGGAAGTTTTATAAAACACTGACATTTTCCAAAAATAAGTGTGGAAATAAGCTTTCTATAACTAATCTTTTAAAAAATATCCTATTATGTTACATTTGTTCGTGAAGTCCATATTAGAACTTGCCTATAGATCTCTGTTCAATTTTATAATATAGGAAACTGAGACTCAAAAAAAAGTTAATAAATTCCCCCCAAGATCAGATAGCCAATGTGTGGTAGAGCTAAGGATCAAATCAGGTCTAGGTATTTACTGCCATAGTATCCTGCCTTTCTACTATTATCAGTTACATTTAGGTTGCAAGGAGGTGCTGTTAGAGTAATAAATAATTAAGAACTAGAAGATGTTATCAAAACTAAAGTAATTGATCATTTGCTTGATAATGATTTGAACAGGCACAGAAAACTTAATATATACATTTCTATTCTGTTCATTTAAATATAGTTCTCCTTTTTATTACTGAAAAATTGAGTTAAATATCATTCCAGTATACTAACATCCCCTTTCATCGTGTTTTTGTTCTTCAGCTCTCCCTCTGATTCATAAAGAGAAACACGACTTCTTCAGTTAGCAGCAACCCTTTAATTTGAAGACTATTATTATAATTTTGCATTGAAACAATGGAACTAATCTGATTATTTTGATCTCTCATCCTTGATTTAGGGCCACTGCCTCTGGAGGCATATTTAGGACTGCAGATTCCAATCCATCAGTAATCTTTGACACTCCCACTTCCTTAAATCAACACTCCAATTTTCATCTTTGAGACTGATGAAGTATATAAGCTCCTTCATTAATTAGATTTGTACATTTCTACATGTACATTTGCACATTCCTATTCTTCTTTCAATATTACGTCTCTGTAGGCAACTGATCTCTTACATCACTCATTCTTATATAACAAAGCTTTCAGTATTAGCCACCATTAAAGACCTTGAAAGATGGGATCAACCATTTGGTTTAGGAGTCTTAATATGATTTATGATAAAAAACAAATCCAGCTCTTCTACCCTGATTTATACTTCTGATTTTTATTTCCATTTCTGCTGTGATACCTTGTTTTATCTAAATCTTTTTCTAAGAGCTGTCACTCTGATGATACTCATATGCTTTTCAGGAAGTAATTTCCAGAAGTACTTTCAGGAGATAACCACACATATTCTGTTTTTGAGGCACCATGATCTTGAAGCTAGGGCTTAAAACTCTGGTGAAATTGCCTACTTTTTTGTACTTCACTTTCAGGACCAAATCATCTATCCATTAGCATTATCATTTCCTGCATATAGTGGAAACCAAAAACAACCAGTCCATTCTAAAGGAGATTGGTCCTGGGTGTTCTTTGGAAGGAATAATGCTAAAGCTGAAACTCCAGTACTTTGGCCACCTCATGCAAAGAGTTGACTGATTGGACAAGACTCTGATGCTGGGAGGGATTGGGGGCAGGAGGAGAAGGGGACAATAGAGGATGAGATGGCTAGATGGCATCACTTACTCGATGGGTGAGTCTGAGTGAACTCTGGGAGTTGGTGATGGACAGGGAGGCCTGGCATGCTGTGATTCATGGGGTCACAAAGAGTTGGACATGACTGAGCGACTAAACTGAACTGAACTGAACTGAACCATATATGTCTTTATCTTTCTTATATTAATATAATCAATGTCCAAGATGGTGCAGCTACTAAAGAATATGGTTGAGGAATCCCTCTTTCAGTCTTGCTTTCATTGTCTACTCTGTCTTAATCATCACAGGAAGGCTTTTCATTTTTGGTATGGAAGCTCATACTCAGAAAAATGGGCACAACAATATTATCTCCTGTTAAAATTTTAGTTTGGAGTTAACATATTGGGTTGGTTTTGGTATTACCAGTCTATCTTCCAGGCCTCCTTTCTTGTATGACTCCAAGTTCAGTTCAGTTCAGTTCAGTCTCTCAGTCGTGTCCAACTCTTTGCGACCCCATGAATCGCAGCACACCAGGCCTCCCTGTCCATCACCAACTCCCAGAGTTCACTCAAACTTAGATCCATCGAGTCGGTGATGCCATCCAGCCATCTCATCCTCTGTCATCCCTTTCTCCTCCTGCCCACAATCCCTCCCAGTATCAGAGTCTTTTCCAGTGAGTCAACTCTTTGCATGAGGTGGCCAAAGTACTGGAGTTTCAGCTTTAGCATCATTCCTTCCAAAAAACACCCAGGACCAATCTCCTTTAGAATGAACTGGTTGGATCTCCTCGCAGTCCAAGGGACTCTCAAGAGTCTTCTCCAACACCACAGTTCAAAAGCATCAATTCTTCGGCGCTCAGCTTTCTTCACAGTTGAACTCTCACATCCATACATGACTACTGGAAAAACCGTATCCTTGACTAGACGGACCTTTGTTGGCAAAGTAATGTCTCTGCTTTTCGATATGCTATCTAGGTTGGTCAAAACTTTCCTTCCAAGGAGTAAGCATCTTTTAATTTCATGGCTGCAGTCACCATCTGCAGTGATTTTGGAAACAGTCTGACACTGTTTCCACTGTTTCCCCATCTATTTCCCGTGAAGTGATGGGACTAGATGCCATGATCTTCGTTTTCTGAATGTTGAGCTTTAAGCCAGCTTTTTCACTCTCCTCTTTCACTTTCATCAAGAGGCTTTTTAGTTCCTCTTCACACTCTGCCTTAAGGGTGGTGTCATCTGCATATCTGAAGTTATTGATATTTCTCCTGGCAATCTTGATTCCAGTTTGTGCTTCTTCCAGCCCAGCGTTTCTCATGATGTACTCCACATATAAGTTAAATAAGCAGTGTGACAATATACAGCCTTGATGCACTCCTTTTTGTATTTGGAACCAGTCTGTTGTTTCATGTCCAGTTCTAACTGTTGCTTCCTGATCTACATATAGGTTTCTCAAGAGGCAGGTCAGGTGGTCTGGTATTCCCATCTCTTTCAGAATTTTCCACGTTTATGTCATCCTCACAGTCCAAGTTAGAATGGGCCAAAAATAAATTTGCACAATTTTTGGAAGGTGAAAGTGAAATAGGATCCATTAAATTCTGAAGATTACCATTGGTTAAAAGTGGTGTAATTTTAGTCTTGTTATTCCTAAATTTGATGTCTATATCTGCTTCCTAACTGCCAGGCAGGTCATCTCCCAGTAAACTCAAGCTCACCACCAAATGTTTCTCTGCAAATTTACAAGAGGTAAAGTCAGAAAAGCCAACAACTTTTCATGAACTTTGCATCTATCCCTGCATCTTAGTTTTATTCCATTACTTGCATGTGCATTGCTTCCAGATTCTCTTGTAAGATCTGATTCATTCTTCTGTAATAGGATTGATGAATGATCTTAGATGATTTAATTCTTCTATCCAAACATTTACTTTTCCTAGCTCAATTATGATGTAGAGAAGTAAAAACTAGCTTAAGAGAATTCTATAAAAAATTATACATCAACATATTGGAGAAGCTAGATGGAATGACAGAATCCTAAAAAAAAAAAAAAAAAACAATACTTATCAAAACTAAATCAAGAAGAAATAGAAAATTTGAACAGATATATAACAAGGCTTCCCTGCTGACTCAGATAGTAAAGAATATGCCCACAATGCCAGAGACCCAGTTTTGACCCCTGAGTTCAGAAGATCTGCTAGAGAAGAGAATGGCTACCCACTTCAGTATTCTGGCCTAGAGAATTCCATAGACAGAGAAGCCTGGAAGGCTACAGTCTGTGGGGTCTCAGAGAGTTGGACACAACTGAGTGACTAACACTGTAACAAGTACAAATATTGAATCAGTAATCAAAAATCTCCTGACAAAGAAAAGTCCAAGACCAATGTGCTCATTGGTGAATCAGACCAAACATTTGAAGAATTTTAACAGCAATTTGCTCAAATTTCAAAAAAAAAGGAGGGGAGGAAACACATCTTAAGACATTCATTGAAGCCACTGTTACTCTGATACTGGTACCAAAGCAAGACAAGGATAGCACACACACACAGAGCAACAGATCATAATTCTTATGAAATAGGTGCAAAACTTCTCCACAATATACTAACAAACTGAATCCAACAGCATATTAAAAGACAAAGATTTAAAATATATAATATATTAAGTAATTATTAATTTATCATCTAGCTAAGTATCAGCATTTAATAATTATAGCAACTATTATTATCATCAGTGTTTTTATTGATGTCATTTTTATTTTTATACTCATAGCAATTAATCCACTGGCTAACACATATTATGATTTTCTGTTGGTTTGGTAATGCTTATTAAAAGACAAATTGATTCATCTTTATGTGTGCCCAATAATGAAACAGGATCTATAAAAATATGGTTTTTTCACTAGACATATATTCCTATAATGGAAAAATCTTTGTTGTGTTTTTAACTCCAACTAAAAAAAACTATTCTTGTGCATATTTATTCTTAATTCATTGTTGGCAGTGCACAATACACTGTCATTTGAATAAATTAATAAATGCATAGACCAAATAATCTGGTAATACTAGAGAATGGAGTTTTTGAAACTTTAAGCTCAAGATAACTAAGATTGAGGCATTGAGAAACAATGATTTTTCCTTAAACTATCAATAATTTATTTAATAACATGTTGGAACATGAAAGCCTTTTGGATGTGAGTTTACAAAGACTGTTAGCCATTTTTTAATTGCATTTTAAAATGTTGCCAATTATCTTCTAACAGGCACAGATTATTAACAAACAGGAATAAATGAATGGTAGTAATTCAGTAAGTCACTGACACTATACAATATACAGAAAGAGCAAAATTTAAATACATTTTCTCAGTTTTGTTTTTAAGTCCAAAGAAAATGTTACTCTATTAAATGCCCAGTAATAACCAGTGTATGAAAAACATAAATTTACATTAATGTGTCAGGAATTAATCACCTTCTATTATGAAGCATTAAACCAAGCAGAAAATGTTCAATTCATTCAGTGCCAAAGTTAACTGGGTATTCCTATCTTGCCTGTAGAAAATCATAGTTGAAAATGGTTTCTAAAAAACAACTTTCATTTTAATTCCTTTAAAAAGGGTTAAAGGCATTATTGCTTGGGATGAAAGTGAAAGTGTTAGTCGCTCAGCCGTGTCCAACTCTCTGAGACCCCATGAACTGTAGCCTGCCAGGCTCCTCTGTTCATGGAATTCTCCAGGCAAAAATACTGGAGTGGGTGGCCATTCTCTTCTCCAGTGGATCTTCCCAACCTAGGGATCAAACCCGGGTCTCCTGCACTGCAGGCAGATTCTTTACCATCTGAGCCACCAGGGTAATCGGAATCCTGTACTTGGGGTACAGAGTATATTTTATGGCTTCTAAATAATTATCTTTATTATTTAGATCTTTTTCTTAACACATTGGCTACATACTTTTAAATACTTTGTACATTAATTGTATATGTAGGGAAACAAAATTTACTATTCTAAAATCTGTCTGTTTGGCATAAGGATTCATGTAGACTGATTACTTTTAGGAAAAAGAAGACTCAGGAAGGCTTTCTTTTTGCCCCCCTCTTAGATCCTAAAGAATTTAGATAAAGGACTCTTCTTGGAACAGAGTTATCTCCAGAGATATATTTTAAAATATGGGTGAGGTGTGATGGAGCCTAGAGACCAGGTCCCCTCTGTATCCTCAAGGTCTGTAAGTGGCCCAGCCAACAGTTGTTCACCAGGCATTTGTTTTTCCATCTCCATGTCAATTGCTTCCCTCCACTAGGAAGTCCCAAACTACTACCCTCAACATCCACTTATCTTTAGCTGAAAAATGATATTTAAGGTGAGGGCTTAGGACAGTTTGGTGAGTTACTCAGTTTTCCTCACCCATGTAATACATGTTATTAAATTTTATTTGAGTTTCTCCTGCTAATCTGTTTCATTGGAGAAGGCAATGGCACCCCACTCCAGTACTCTTGCCTGGAAAATCCCATGGACGGAGGAGCCTGGTAGGCTGCAGTCCACGGGGTCGCGAAGAGTCGGACACAACTGACCGACTTCACTTTCACTTTTTACCTTCATGCATTGGAGAAGGAAATGGCAACCCACTCCAGCGTTCTTGCCTGGAGAATCCCAGGGATGGGGGAGCCTGGTGGGCTGCAATCTCTGGGGTCGCACAGAGTCGGACACAACTGAAGCGACTTAGCAGCAGCAATC
The DNA here is from genome assembly GCF_016772045.2 of Ovis aries. Lineage (NCBI taxonomy): Eukaryota > Metazoa > Chordata > Mammalia > Artiodactyla > Bovidae > Ovis > Ovis aries. Next base: position 62,532,535 of record NC_056062.1, on the reverse strand, counting down.
TGTTTCATTATTCTGTCAAGTTAATTTGTAGACGAGTCAGAAGATGGTAGAGGATTCATACCTAATCTAAGGTAGATAGGAATTCATGAATGTTTCCAACTGAGCTCCATAATGGACAGCCAGAAAATAGTTAATGTAAGAAAGCAAGTCCCTTGTTGCTTTTTTTTTTTTTTTAATTCAGAGACATATCTTAAGAGAGAATCTTTTCAAAGGAGTGATACAGTTCTATACATTATGTATATTAGGCAATATCTCTTTCTTATTTGTACAAAAACAATCTTTATCACAAATTTCTTTTTTTAAGTAAAATCCATACAATATTTTTTTTCTAATTTATTTTTGACTCTTCTGGATCTTCACCATTGCTTGGGCTTTTCTCTAGTCGCCACGAACGGGAGCTCCTCTCGAGTTGTGGTATGTGGGCTTTTCATTGTGGTGGCTCTCCTGTTCTAGAGCATGGGCTCTAGGGTGTGTGAGCTTCAGAAGATTTGGTGCCTGGTTTTATAAATGCAGCTCCTTGGCTCCAAAGCACAGGCTCGATAGTTGTGGTGCATGGGGTTAGTTGCTCCCGTGGCATGTAGGATCCTCCTGGATCAGGAATCCAAACTGTGTCTCCTGCATTGGCAGGAAGACTATTTTACTGCTGAGTCACCAGGGAAACCTCACGAATTGCCACAGTAGGGACACAGAAAGCAGTTACTGTTATCCCTAGCCTCTCGTTGCTGAAGTAATGCTTTAGTTACTTAATAGGTAAATATTTATGTACAAATTCAATTTCCCATTTATTTTCAAAGAGATTATTGATCACATTTGTTTCTGTTAAGTTGGATTTAGAAAAGACAGAGGAACCAGATATCAAATTGGCAACACTCGTTGCATCAAGAAAAAGCAAGAGAGTTTCTGAAAAACATCTACTTCTGCTTTATTGACTACACCAAAGCCTTTGACTGTGTGGATCACAACAAACTGTGGAAAATTCTTCAAGAGATGGGAATACCAGACCACCTTACTTGCCTCCTGAGATATCTGTATACAGGTCAAGATGCAACAGTTAGAATTGGATATGGTACAATGGACTGATTACAAATAGGGAAAGGACTATGTCAAGACTGTATATTGTCACCCTGCTTATTTAACTTATATACTGAATACATCATGCTAAATGCCAGGCTAGATGAAGCACAAGCTGGAACCAAGATTGCCAGGAGAAATTTCAATAACCTCAGACATGCAGATGACACCACCCTTATGGCAGATAGTGAAGAGGAACTGAAGAGTCTCTTGATGAAAGTGAAAGAGAAGAGTGAAAAAGCTGGCTTAAAACTCAATTTTCAAAAAAAGAAGATCTCGGCATCCGGTACCATCACTTCATGGCAAACAGATGGGGAAACAATGGAAACAGTGACAGACCTTATTTTCTTGGGCTCCAAAATCACTGCAGATGGTGGCTGCAGCCATGAAATTAAAAGACACTTGCTCCTTGGGAGTAAAGCTATGACAAACCTAGACAGCATATTAAAAAGAGACCTTACTTTGCTGACAAAGGTCCCTCTTGTCAAAGCTATGGTTTTTCCAATAGTCATGTATGGATGTGAGAGTTAGAATATAAAGAAGTTTGAGCATCGAAGAACTGGTGTTTTTAAACTGTGGTGTTGGAGAAGACTCTTGAGAATCCCTTGTACTGCAAGGAGATCAAACCAGTCAATCCTGAAGGAAATCAGTCCTGAATAGTCATTGAAAGGACTGATGCTGAAGCTGAAGCTTCAATACTTTGGCCACCTGATGCAAATAACTGACTCATTGGAAAAGACTCTGATGCTGGTGGTCTTTGAAGATTGAAGGCAGGAGGAGAAGGGGACGATAGAGGATGACATGGTTGGATGGCATCACCAACTCAATGGACATGAGTTTGAGCAAGGTCCGGGAGTTGATGAAGGACAGGGAAGCCTGGAGTGCTGTAATACATGGGTTCGCAAAGAGTTGGACATAACTGAGTGACTGAACTGAAGTTTCTGAGATTCATAGATAACTTCCTCTGGAGCATATCCTGGAAACTCATATTTATTTTTTTTCCAGTTTTAATAAAATATAATTGACATGTGTGCATGCATGCTAAGTAGCTCCAGTGTGTCAGTGTGTCCAACTCTTTGTGGCCCTATCGACTGTAGCCCATCAGGCTCCTCAGCCCACTCTGTTTAATTGCTTACAGTCCATGGGGTTGCAAAGAGTCAGACATGACTTAGCAACTAAGCAAGCATGCAAGTTCTGGGGTGAGTTTTTTTGGCAAAAAGTGTATCACTATCTTTCCTACTCATTTTGATGTAGATATTTCCTCAGATTGCCAAAGACTACACAGTTAATACAGGCTTACCTTTGAGATAATGTGGATCTGGTTCCAGACCACCACAATAAAGCCAATATTAGCATAAAGCAGGAGAAGGCAATGGCACCCCACTCCAGTACTCTTGCCTGGAAAATCCCATGGATGGAGGAGCCTGGAAGGCTGAAGTCCATGGGGTCGGTGAGGATAGGACACGACTGAGCGACTTCACTTTCACTTTTCACTCTCATGCATTGGAGAAGGAAATGGCAACCCATTCCAGTGTTCTTGCTTGGAGAATCCCAGGGACGGGGGAGCCTGGTGGGCTGCCATCTACAGGGTCACACAGAGTTGGACATGACTGAAGCGACTTAGCAGCAGCAGCAGCATAAAGCAAGTCACACAATATTTTTGGTTTCCCAGTGCATATAAAATTATGTTTATACTATACTGCAGTCTAGTCAGTGTACAACAACATATGTCTTAAAAATACAATGTACATACTTTAATTAAGAACACATCATTGCTAAAAAATTCTAACCAGCATCTGAGCCTCCAGCAAGTTGTGATATTTTTGCTGGTGAAGGGTCTTGCTTCAGTGTTGATGGCTGCTAACTGATCAGGATGGTGGCTGCTGAGAGTTGGGGTGGCTGTGGAAATTTCTTATAGTAAGAAAGAAATGAAGTTTGCTGTACTGATTGATTCTTCCTTTCACAAACAATTTCTCTGTAGCATGAAATGATTTTTGATAACATTTTACCCACAGCACAACTTTCAAAATTGGAGTCAATCTCCCCAAGCTTTGCCACTGCTTTATCATCTAGGTTTATGTCATATTTTAAATCCTTTGTTGTCATTTCAACACTATTCACAGTGTCTTCACCAGAAGTAGATTTCATCTCAAGAAAAATTTTATCACTTTCTTTGCTCATCCATAAGAAACAATTCCTCATTTATTCAAGTTTTATCGTGAGATTGCAGCAATTCAGTCCCATCTTTAGACTCCACTTCTAGTTCTAATTTGCTTCTATTTCCACATCTTCAGGAGCTTCCCTAACTGAAGTCTTGAGCCCTTCCACACCATCCATGAAGTTCTTAATCAACTTCTCCTAAATTCCTGTGAATGCTATTACTTAAGTATCTTTCCTTGAATTGCAAAGGTTGTCATTGACATTTAGGGTGGTGAATTCTTTCCAGAAGGTTTTCCATTTCCTTTGACCAAATTCACCAGATCTATCACAGTTATAGTCTTATGAAATGTATTTGCTAATAATAAAAAACTTGATTAACAGAGGATGAAATGGTTGGATGGGATCACTGACTTGATGGACATGAATTTGAGCAAGCTCCGTGAGTTGGTGATGGACAAGGAAGTCTAATGTTCTTCAGTCCATAGGGTCACAAAGAATCAGACATAACTGAGCAACTGAACTGAACTGATAATCAAAATGACCCCTTGATCCATGGGCTAAAGTATGGATGTTGTGTTCGCAGGCCTGTAAGCAACATTTATCTCATTATACATCTCCATCAGCACTCTTGGGAGACCAGGAAAGAAATCTTTTTTTTTTTTTTTTTTTTCCCTCAGCAGCAATTCTCAACAGTATACTGTGTTGAAACCAGATGTGTTGTCATCCAGGCTTTTTTGTTCCATTTGTAGAGTACAGGCAGTGTAGATTTAGCATTATTCTTACGGGCCCTAGATCTTTTGAAGTGATAAGCATTGACTTCAACCCAAAAACATCAGCTGCATTAGCCCCTAACAAGCACCTATCCATTGAAATTTTGAAGCCAGACATTGACTTCTCCTCTTTAGCTATAAAAGTCTTATTTTCAAACATGAGGCTGTTTCATTTACACAAAAAAATTTATGTTGTTTAGTGAAAACACTTTCATTAATTATCTTCAGTAGATCTTCACCTTTCACTTTTGTGTTATAGGGGTGGCTTCTTTCCTTAAACTTCATAAACCAACCCTCTGCTATGTTCAAACCTTTTTGTACAGCTTCTTTCACCTCTCTCAGGCTTCATAGCATTGAGGAGAATTAGTCTTACTCTTAAGTAGAGGATGGTTTAAGAGGATGTTGTGGCTGACTTGATCTTTTATCCAGACCACTAAAACTTCTTCCTTAAAAGCAACAAATCTGTTTTACATACTTATTAGTCATGTGTTTACTGGAGTAGCACTTTTAATTTCCTTCAGGAACTTTTCCTTTGCATTAAAAACTGGTTAATTGGCCCAGAAGACCCAGCTTTTGACCTGTCTCAGCTTTTGAATGCTTTCCTCACTAAGCTTGATTATCTGTAGCTTTTGATTGAAAGTGAGAGACATGGGACTCTTCCTTTCACTTGAACACTTCAAGACCATTGTAGGAATATTAATTTGCCTTATTTTAATATTGTGAAAGGAAATACAGTGTCTTGGGAAGAGAGGCTTAAGGAGAGGGAGAGCAGTAAATGGTGGAGCAGTCAGCATACAAATAGCAGTTATTGATTAAGTTCACCTTCTTATATGGGTGTTGTTCAAGGAGCCCCCAGACAATTACAGTAGTAACATCAAAGACCACTGATCACAGATCCTCATGACAAATATATCGATAATCAAAACATTTGAAATATTATGAACATTGCCGAAATGTGACACTGAAACACAAAGTGACGAAATGCTGTTGAAAAAAATGATTTGATAGAGTCGCTTGATGTGGTTTCCACAAACCTACAATTTAAAAAAAAAAAAAAGAAGCAGCAGTATACGTAAGGCACAATAAAGCAAAACTCAATAAACGATGTGTGCTTATAAATTATAAAGCTGAAATTGAAGTCCAAGCAATCTAGGAGATTAAATTTAAGTGTCAAAATTTTAAGTAACATCTCAATGACAAAAGCATTGCACATCTTGAAAAAAATTGCTCTTCTGTAGAACTTTTCTCTCATATGGTATCTATATTGTGAGAAACTAAATTGAAAATTGGCATATACTCAGGTCATGGAGAACCCTGAACACTAAGCTAAGACTGTAGGATTTATAGTCCCTAGACTGTAGGGACACTTTTTCCAAGAGCAGAGGAACCATTAAAGACATTTTTAATAGAGAGACAATTCCGTGCACTAGTATGTTTCACCTGGGATTGATGTTAATGGTGAGTGGGAAATTTCTGAAAAATAAAGTGCAGGAGACTAATTAGGATATTATCAAAACAGGTTTATAAGACTTGATGTGTTCAGCTTCCAGCATGGATGGCTGAGTTAGCTCCTACTGGAAACAAACCTCTCACAGATAATTATGAATTCTAAGGAAATAAATGAAGCTTAAAGTAACTGGTACATGACCAAAAGCCAGCATATTTCAGTTCTAAAATTGGAAAAAGGAAATAAATGACGTGGAGTGAGTAACAATTTTTATGAGTACTACTCTGAGGACAAGCCAAGTCAGTTTCAGTTAAAATAAAACTAAAGATTTTTGTGAACTTAAAAACCAGAAGAGAGACTTCAGAACAACCTCAGCCACTGGAAATTAATTGAAAGACAGATAAGACCAAATGTAAGCAATTTACAGGTCAACTGAAATCTTATATGTAGTTTGTAGGAATGTTAATTGTATAAACACTTTGGAAATAATCTAATAGTTTTTATATTCTTAAATATATATCAACCCTATAATCTAGCAGTTCCATAACTGCATATAAGCATCTATCCAGCAAAAATGAAAACGTATGGCCCCAAGATTTTATAATAATTTGTCTAGAACCTCTTGTATAATAACCCCAAGCTGTAAACAACCTCAGTCAATCAATAAAAGAATGGATAGATAAAATGTAATTTTTCAAAGAGTGAATCACAGATACCAGCAAGAACATGGATAAATCTCAAAAATATTTTGCTGAGTGAAAGGCATTTTACACAGAGTACATGGTTAGTAACCACAAAGGCAAAAACTAATATAATGGGAAAAAAATTAGATCAGTGGTTACCTTTGAAAAATAAGAATGGGGATTGACTGTAAAGAATCGTGAGGGCTTTTAAAGGTACAAAATTGATAACAAATACCAAAAAGCAAAGATTAAAAATCTAGAGCAGAGGTTGGATTTTCAAAACTACAATATTAAAGAAAAGAAGAAGAAGAAGGAAACAAAGTGGCAAAACTAACACAATATTCTAAAGTAAAAAAAAAATTATGCCAGATTTTTGTTTTTATTCTTAAGAATAATATATATGAGTGTGTGGGGGGAGGCGGGGGGGTTGGGGAACACACACAGGGAGACATCTATAAAATGCCAAAAGAAATAAAAGCAGAAATAAATTCTAGGCATGCATGCTAGTGTATAAAGAACATGTATCATACTGATATTTGCAATTTACCTTAACATAAGATGGGTTAATGGATGGATTGAAGGATGAATAATGTCATAAGCAACTATAGTAAAATGTTAATGGCAAAAGTTAGGTTTCAGTCTTGTGGGTTTTCACTGTGAAATTTAGTTAAATCACTATATTAGAAAAGCTTTTCTAATTAAAATATTCAAAATGAAAAATTGTTGAGTTAGTAAACAAGAGTAATATTGCTCATGAATAAGATTAGCTATAATTTATTGACATTTACCACTTAATAAGTACTGTTAGCAATTTATCTCTCTCTCTCTTTATTATCTCATGTAATCATTCCAGCAAGGTGAAGCAACTATTTTAATATCTATATTATAGATGAGAAAATAGAGACTTAAATCTGATCACATAACTAATAAAAGGAGGTACTTAGATGGAATCTATGTCTGACTAACCACAAAGCCTGTACCTTTAAATAAAACCACCATACTACACAGTATAGTGAAGATTAAGAATTTGCAAAATAGAGTGAAGTATATTATTGGATAACATTATGTCTGCAGTAAACTTGATAGTTTATGAACTTGCTATATTTCAAACTTACTGAATGATAATGCCAATACCAAAAGTAAAAACATAGGTAGTAACAGCTTCTTGGGGTAGATACAAGCAACAGAAAAAATTACAAATTCAGTTAATAACATATTGAGTAATTAATATAATTTGATGTCCAAGCAAAAATATTCATCAGTTATCAAAAGCTTTCAAAATCAAACTAAGAAACACATTGAAAGTTAAAAATTCATTATAAATTTTTAACATAGAAGTAGCTATGCAGTATTTGAAGTCAGTGAGTTATCAGAGAAGGTTATTCCACTGTGGGGAAAAAAAAGAGAGAGAGAGAAAAAAAAAGTATAATTTACAGAAACCCTGGGAAGCAGGAAAGAAAATAGGAAAAAGAAAACCAAACAGAAAAAGTTCAGAGGAAGAGGAAGAGAATCCATGTATAGGCAATATTCCCTTTATCAGAAACAGAAATCCATGGTTGATTGGAGCACATGTATTACACAGATCCATAATACTTTCATAGTGCCTATTTTATATAGTACTGTTTAGGAACTGAGAATGTAGTAAGGATGAATACCAATGGATTCATGAGTTAGAATATTTTGTATTAAAGTGAGAATGAGGAATATAGATTTAAATATCAATAGTATGTTGGATCATGTCCCAAGAGAAAGCAATGGGGTTTAGTAAGCATATTCCCTTCTTGAAAGCACAAATCATATCCTTTACTTTACAATTTCTTTACAATTTTGTCTAAAGCAAAAATCATATCCTTTACTTTACAATATCCTTTTACACAATTTTGCGTAAAGCAAAAATCATATCCTTTACTTTACAGTATCTTTTACTTTACAATTTTGTGTATAGATGTTCAATACACAGCTGTTGGATTTAACCAGATTAATGTTTTGTAAAGCATCAAAGTATCAATAAAACAATCTTGAAATTCAAAATCATGTTTTTATGTCTCTGAGTGCAGTCCAGTCAATAAGGTAAAATTTGTTATTGTAGCTATTTGGTTCATTCAGAAATTTGAGATCCTATTATTAACACAGTATCTACCTCTTTGCAATAAAATGCTGGATTTGCCCTTTATCATCTCATATTCCCGGAATACCATTTGGCAGAATGGAGCCTCAGGAACAGTATTCTATAACAGCTTTTTTCAATTCAATTCTACTTTATCAATGAAATTTTTTGAGTCTAAGGCAGAGTTTTGTACTGTACAAGTCTAACAAATGACCTCAATTTTCCTCAAGTTTATTGCCAACTTGTGACCACTGACTCAGCATAACTATTCATCATCCTTTCTTATGATGAGTGAGTTTTCTGAATGCAGTTATCAGCATATGGCAGATTCTCTATGACTGCTTCAAGGACTTTTGTACAAGCTTACATATGATTGAGATTTCATGAGTTGCTCCATACTTGTGGCTCTTCTCTGGATGCACACACTTAGCAAATGATGCAGTGAGCTTGCAAGAGCTGGGTGGGAATTACTTATTTCTCCAGTTTTCATTTTCCTGGAAGCTGAAATGTCCAAAGAAACGTTCTCCACTATATAATCAAATGGCCTCAAGGTGAAACATTTTTTGATATTGGCTATATTTAATTTTTATAGGGAAAGAGAGAGTCTTTCATATTAAAACTAATTGGTTAATTTACATCTGTTATGGTTTTAGCTACTAAAAGCTTCACAGCTTATGTCTTCTAAAGAATATTATTTTCTTGGAGTATAAATTTAGAGTCAACTTCCTAGACTTAGTTTTTTTTAATATATATATTTCCTAAAACCACAGGAGATAGTTAAATATTTTTGGTATCACTATAAGCAGCTAAAAAAGAATGTCAAGTTTGGTAGAGAAATGGCATATGACTAATGTCAAATGAGACAGGTATTTAAAAACTTAAAGAAATACTTTGCACATTCAATAAAGAGTTGTTATATCTTCAGAATGATAGTAATTATTGCTTTGATGAATTTTGTATCATCTGTAAACTCTGATACTGTCATCACACCAAATAGCCTGTTTTCATAATATATGCAAATTTATTTAGAGAAAGACAACATATTTAGAGAACGACAGCATATTTAGAGGAAGACAACATAGCATTAGTTTCAGCTATCAATGTTTATAGCCAAATATTATTACAAGTAAAAATTTTCTACTCTTTACCCTTTCGCAGTATGGAAAGAATATAAGAATTAACTTGGAAAGAAATTTCTAGTCAAAGGCTAGAAATATTTAATTTCAGCTTTCTATTAAGTCTCAATAGCAAGAAACTTTCATATTCATGAAAGTTCTTTGCAATCCATGAGAGTTAAATCTGTGCTTCTTAAGACTTAAAAGGGAGTTGATCCCAAAATACATTGCTGGTTAAAGTTTCAGGGTTTTTTGTAGCAACCAGCACATAAACTTTTCAAATAATACTAGAGTTTATAACCCCCTTGGCCTTACCTGGTGGCTCAGATGGTAAAGAATCTGCCTGCAGTGCGGGAGACCCAGATTTGATTACTGGGTCAGGAAGATCCCCTGGAGAAGGGAATGGCTACCCTCTCCAGTATTCTTGCCTAGAGAATTCGATGGACACAGAAGCCTAGATGGGATACGAGTTGAACATGACCAAGTGACTAAAACTTTCACTTTTATAACACATAGTGTGAAAGTTTAACAGGTCTATTAATGAACATCTATTTGGATGACCAGAAATCAAGAAATAGTTTGGGATATTCAGAATGCAATGATTGACTTTGCCACCAGACACTAAACCAGGTAACAACACCTGGTTCTCTCTTATATCTATTTTCTGTAGCTGGAGGTGTTTCTACAATCATTTAAAATGTTTCATTTCATCGAGACTTACTTTTGTCAAAATGTCAAGTAATCATTCATATGTTTTAAAAGTTATATGTGGCTATACTCAAATACATATGTATATAATATGTGCACAATGAATATGTGAGTATATTCATAAAACATTTTTTAAAAAAACAAAATTCTAGCAGCACTAATACCCTCAGAGACAGTAAACTTGGGAACATAGAGAAATGTTGAGGAAGATTTAAAATTTTACTGTCCATGCTCATCTAGCTTGGAAATTCTCTACACTGTGCATTTATAAAACAAATAGATATAGTATTACTGTGAATATACTCTACTCTTTTCACCTTGTCTGACCCAGTGTGCACTGTCTCCTTAAAAAATACAGGAATCTGAAGCAAATTTTCTTAAAATTAAATTTCATCAAAATGGTTTATTCAACTTTTACTAATTAGTTATTTTGACACAATCAAACTACCTAACACTAAATATAATGTCTTAGTTTAGTGGAACACTTTACATCCTAAAAGTTCAAAGAAATTTCATGCCTGTAATCTCATATTCCTTGTTAGTCCATTTAGGGAATAAACCATACCATTTCCTAGAAAAGAGTATAAAATCTGAGAATAATGATAATTACAAGCAGGTTTCAATTATTTAATTGACTGTGAGACAGCAAATCACACACACATGCATATGTGTATATATATATTTTTCATTGTAATACTTATACAGAATGTAGCAAAGTGAATAACCAGTTAGAAGACTTTGATTATTCAAGATGCATATATAACAGATATTAATGTATCCAAATCAGTGAATCCTATCTTGCTTATGTCTTCACAGTTTTCTTCAAGGGAAAAAAATGTAGTTGTAGAGGTAATAGGAGACTTGAAAATCATGAGGAGGATAGAGTTGTGAAGTTGTGAATGGTAAAGATACAAACTGAGCTAATCTAGGCTCTGGTTTTATGTGACACTTCCAACCTCTGTCAATATAAAGCTGGAGGTTTGGGGGCTTTTATTTATTTACTTTTATTTCTATTTCTCATTTCATCTGGACCCTGCTAATGTTTTTGTAATATGGCCTTGAATGTGCCTGTATTTTTGTAAGACATGTATTTTCTTTAACATGTACATACTTTTTTATTTAGATAAAGGTATCACTTGCTATAAACTGATTCACTCTCATTTTATACATGTTTTTATTAAATTCTATCCATGTTGCTGTATGCCAACTAGTTCTTCCTGTTAGCTGAAGAATATGCTACAGAGTGTCACTACCATGTTTCATTTGCCCACTCCCCTAATAATGTGAGCTTCATTGGTGGCTCAGCAGTAAAGAATCCACCTGCGATGTAGGAGATGGGGGTTCAATACCTGGGTGGCGAAGAACTCCTATAGGAATAAATGGCAGCCCACTCCAGTATTCTTGCCTGAGAAATCCCATGGATAGAGGAGCCTGGCAAACTGCAGTCCACAGGGTTGCAGAGTCGGACATGACTTAGCAACTAAACAACAACAGCAATTAATGATGTACACACAAGTTGCTTTCAGTTCTTTCTCAAGGTATATTGTAAAGTATGTTCCCATCAAACATCATGGTTTATGTGAGTTCATATATATACCTAGGAGTGGAATACGCATTATAGTATATACGAATATTTAGGTAAAATATATATTAGGATTATTGTATTATATGACTTTCTAATTGTTGCCTATCTGATGACTTTAAAAAAAAGTCCAACTTTTAAATTTGCAGTTACTTGGAACTAAGATGTTGACATAACTCTTTGTATTTTAATAGCTAATTAGGCTTTCCATTCTATGTATTGTTGTCCAAATCTTTTTCATATTTTCCAATCATATGTGAATATATTTCTTGTTGGCTTACAGGAATTCTTGTTTATTCTAGATATTATCATATGTGCAATATAAGATGCACCTTTTATTTAAAACATTTCTGAAATTGAGCACTATCTAACATGTATGAAGTTCATCATAGTTGTTTACACAGACATAACTTTAATATCCAAAGATGTTTAAATGAGTGACTTCAATATTTGTGAATTTAAAGTTCTAAGTAATGATAAACTGTTGTACCATAATTTATTTTATAATATTTTTCTTAACAACATAAACACAAATAATATTTCTGAGAATCAAAGGCATCTTACAATTGATAAAACACAGTATTACTTACTGGTTTTACTTACTGCCAGTTTTTTTTTTCCCCAAGTTTATCATTTGTCACTTAACTGATATTTTCTGTCATCATTCAATAGAAATTCTTGATTTTGAGATAAATAAATTCATGTTTCACTGTCTATTATGTGCTTTTCATATCTTCATTAGGTTTCCTTTTTCAAATGCTAGATCGCAGATATATTCCCCTCCTACACATTCTTCTATAATGTTAGCCTGGTAATTTTACCTACTTAATTTAGACACTTAATATAATCTATTATATCATGCTATAAGGGAGGAAAATTTTTCCTCAACCCTCTTCGAGTCCCTCTCTGAGTCTGAAAACTAAACTGGCAAAGACAATAATGGAAGGAAAGCAGACAAATTTTATATAACATGAATTTTACATGTTACAGGAGATGTCATAATGAAGCAGAGACTTAAAGAAACAGGTAGACCTGAGTGCATTTATGCTTGCCTTGATAGAGTGGACAGTCTTGGAAGAATAGGATAGGTTTAAGAGTATAAGTTAAGTGTAGTTAACTGGGAAGAAGTTGGCAAGGCCGATTTGTTTAGATTCTTCTAGGTGTCATTTTGTCTTCAGAGATAAGGATGTTCCTTTCCTCCAGGAATAGGGAGGCCACCTCTCACTTGAGGGCCTTACAATCTGTTTCAGGGGAGAAGGACTGGGGGAAGGTCAGGGTGACCCTCCCACATTTACTGTTTTCTTAAACTCTTTCAGCTTATAATATTCAGTATTCCAGGGTGCCATATTTTGCTATAGTGTGTCCCAAGTCCCATCAATACAAAATATAACTATAACTTTATTTTATTAATGAACTGTTTACACAGAAGTATAGGGAATACTTTGGCCACTCATGTGAAGAGCTGACTCATTGGAAAAGACTCTGATGCTGGGAGGGATTGGGGGCAGGAGGAGAAGGGGACGACCGAGGATGAGATGGCTGGATGGCATCACCGACTCAATGGACATGAGTTTGGGTGAACTCCGGGAGTTGGTGATGGACAGGGAGGCCTGGCATGCTGCAATTCATGGGGATGCAAAGAGTCGGACACGACTGAGCTACTGAACTGAACTGAACTGATAGGGAATAAGCCAATATTAACTGCACCATACATTGAACATTTTTCTCATTGAATTATTGTGCCACATTTATTATTTATAATAAAATGTGTTAACCTCTGTATTCTGTTTTATTGATCTGCTTTTCATTTCCTGTAAATCTATTTTAGTGCTTTTTAAAAAAACTGTTATATGTTAGAATTGGATAGGATAATTCTTCCCCTTTAGCTTCTGCTTCTTAGAACTAAAATTTGTTATTAGCAGGCATCCATTTACACAAAACAACTTAGATCATGTTTATTTAACTTCAAAAAATATCTTGGAAGAATTTGGATTGGATTTCACCGAAATTACCTTAAAATTCTGTTGCCTCATCTATGAAAATTCTTTATTACCTGTTTTTTCATGCATTCTTTTATATTATTTCCAAATAAGGTGTGGGGAAAGTTGATATTTTACTGCCTTGGTAAATGGTATTTTATTTTATATTTTATATTCTCGATGTGCATTGATGGCACAAAGAAATTCATTATGTTTTACAAGTTGATATTTTTAGAAAAATTGCCTAAATATACTATTATTTTAACTAGTTTAAGTGAATTATGCATTGATTTTATTTAGTATTATACACTATTAATTACCTCATCTCTAATTTAAAAGTTTTATTATTTCCTTTCCAATCTTTGGCCTTTTATTCATTGTGTTATTTTGACCATAGCATCCACAATCATGTTACATAGTAACAGTGAAAATGCCATTTTTTATTGCTCACCCCCCCCAATTAAAGAGAATATAGCTAAGCTTTCTTTTCTAAGTATAATATAATGTAATTTTTTGTAGCTAATTTATCATGTTGAGTTTTCTTGCTATTCTTAATTCTTATTTTATTATTGTAAATAGATAACATTTTCAGGTTCTTTATCTTTTGAAATATAGTCATGCTTCTTGTTTGGTGAACTAGTATGATGAATTACATTGTTAGACATTTTAATGTTATTATTGGGAAATACGCATACAAGTGAATGTATATACTATGTATTTAAAGTTTAATAAAACAAAATTCTTGCTCCAATAATAGCAAAATAACTACTCTTCCACAACCCCTGTTGCAGATAAAAGTTCTGAACTCTGGATCAAATAGACAATAGTAACTGTCATTGAAGAGTAAACCAAAAGCGGACAGAAACTAAGCAGTGTCTTGACTCTTGAAAGAAGAAAATAGTAGGAGACGTATATGTTCATATGCCCTTTCAGTGAGGGCAATCTAGTCCATTCATTGCAGGAATTCAAGCAGAAATTTCTACCTGATTAGCTTGAAGAGTGAGAAGAAAGTTTTGGGGTATAGGAAACTGAGAGAGGTGACCCAGAAAGACAAGAAGGAAGAATATCAATGAAAAGTAAATGAGTAAGTTTAAAATATACATATATATTATTTTCTTAATTTTGTTCAGCATTTTGAGTAAAGCAAACCTTATCACATACTAATGTACATATTATTATGAATTTAAATATAACACAGAGGACAGAATATCACACAGGTTTGTTATAAGTGGAATCAAACCAAATGTTCATCGATAGATGAGTGGATACAGAAAATATGGTATGTACATATAGTTGGATAGTATTCAGCCTTAAAAAGAAGGAAATTCTTTAATTTGCAATGTCATAGATGGATCTGAATGACATTGGGCAAAGTAAGATAAGTCAGTCTCAGAGGGAAGATCCACTTATATGAGATGCCTAGATTGGCCAACTCATAAAAGCAGAGAGTAGAATGGTGGTTACTAGGGGGTAGGGGGAGGGAGATTGTTCAACTGGCATAAAATTATTATTATACGTTATGAATAAGTTTTAGAGATCTTCTGTATAAGACCTACAATTAACTCTAAGGTGTTGTGTACTTAGGAAACTTGCTAAGATGGTAGAGTTTATGTTACAGGTTATGCCCACACCAAAAGAAAAAAACGATGCAGATATTTTGGAGGCTATGGATATGTTTATTTCCTTGACTGTAATCATAGTACCATGAGTAAATACATATGTCCAGTTCAATGAAATGTATACATTAAATATATGCATTTGGGGGATATATTAAGTACACTGTAACAAAACCAAAAAAAATGGAATGGTACTGTTGCAAAGTTATGATGTTTTACATGAAGTCATTCAATGTAATGCCAAATTACAGCAAAAGCTAAAGATATATATGGTACCACATAATACCACACTTTATTCAAAAATGCAAAAGGCAGAGCTTGGATGGAAAAGTTAGACCCAATGCTTTCTTAGAGAGGCCAATTTTATGTCTAAAAATGCAGATCTGTTGAAAGTAAAAGGATGAAAAAGTATGTACTGTAGAAGCACCAAGCATAACAACACTGGAGTAGCTTTAGTCTTTCGTTTGTGTGTTCCTTCTTGAGCTGCTTCTTGCTTTTCTCCCTTCCTGACCTCTTTTCTTCTTGGCATTTTTCCTTCTTTCTTGAATAATTCAGAACAAAAGCTATTAGGTAAAGCCATGTATGTTATGAAGCTATGTGTCCATGTTGAGGGTGGGGAATAGGAGAAGCCAGTACCCAGTACGAAATGTCAAAGATCTGCAGGATAATACTTCTCACCATTCAGCACTCTGAGAAAGACATCCACGTAGAGTGGTGGCAAAATTTCCATAGCAGGTTTCTGATGCCAGGCAATGCTTTCCAAGTATTTGTAGTGGATCATAACAATAACTTGACTTATTCTCCTCCATAAGTACCAAAAAAAACAAGCATATTCTTATATGAATGAGACCCAGACAAGAGGAGCGCATAACTCTTGAGGTTAGTGAGACACCAAAGAGACAGTTTTTCAGAAGCTAAAGAACTACAGGGTATGGTAAAGGATAAAATAACAGTGCCAAGATGGAGGGTTCTGATAATTTCCTTAAATTTATGGTTTTTCAAGAGTCTGGGAATCCCTCCAACAATGAAATTTTTACAGTGTATAAGATTTTTTAACTTTTTAAAGAATGATTATTTTCTTTTCTTTCCTAAAGTTCAATATTTCATGTATTTGAGATATATTACTTGTCACGTTCTTAGGAACACTCCAAAGTCTTATGTGGCAGCTGGGAAATTTACCGTCATATAACCACGTGCATGATACTCACTTTTTATTCATTTGCGCATCCATCCATCATCTACACAAAGAGTCAATATGCATTTGTGAAGGTCTCACTTTATTAAGTCACCATGCGAGGCAACAGAGGAATACAAATATGGCAATTATTTTCCCTTGACATAATATTCTTGAGAGCATCCAGTGTATCCAAGATAAATACAAGTTTTGTTTGCCTCTGAATCTCCATCCAGTGCTCTCTGATGATACAAGGACCTATTAAACAAAGTCAAAATGCAATTTGATCACTGTCATTTCGTTATTCATTGCTCCTGCTGTTATCATCCTTGATTGCTTTATAGCAAATAATTGCCTATATTTGGTGTCACCAGTTTTTCGCTCCTCTTTTTCTTCCACTCAAATAAGGCAATCAACTTTATTAATTTTTTAAAAAAGACCGTGTCACAGTTGAAAATAGGCCATCATGTTGTTATAAGTGTTTGACTGGCATCTCGCTTAGCACAATAGCAGTACTTGACACTGCCCTGATGTGAATCCAGGACACTTTCTCTCTTGTTTATTCTTCTAACATCCTTTTCAGTTTTTTGTTTAGTTTTGCTAGATCTTTCTCATCCCATTTACTCTGTTATGTGAGACACAAACTTCAGATGTCTTTTCTTCTTAGATGATACCATTCAGCCTCATTACATTAAATAATATCTAAAATTATAATTTATAAATTTACATTATAGCCTAGACATCTCACATGAACTCCTACATTTTAGGGCCAATTACCTATTCACCATTACTCTTCAGATGTCTGGCAAGCATTTCAAATGTAGTATGTCCCAAACTTCAAGTCACCCCACCACCAACCAAAGCAAAACAAACAAATAGCCCCCCAATTGTAGGAAATATCAACACCATTCTTCAAGTTGTTCAAGCCAACAATCTCAGACTTATTCTTAATTTCTCTTCTTCTCCCACACCCACTTTCAATATCAGAATAGCCCATAAGCTCTACCTTCAAAATCTATCCTAAAATCATGAAATTCTTCGTGGGTAGTAATTTGATATTACTGAATTTCCAAAGTGACAATGAAGCTAAAGTCTCCACTGTGAAATTATGTTGAATAAATCAAGGCATCACCTTCAAAAATATCTGAAATAAAAGAGTATATCAAAATATATGATGATAGATAGTAGCAAGATGCTTCTTGCTACTTTGTTTTCTGTAGGAGTTCAGAGAAGCCAGAGGTTAATTCTGAGTGGGGAGCCCAGTCAATGTTCATGGTAGCAGTGACTTTGAACTTAATATTGAAAGAGAGTTAAGTGTTTTATTGGTAAAAAGAGGGGTGAAAATTTTCTTGACTGTGGAAACAGCATGAAAATAAAGGCACAAAGGACTTTTGCATTTGGTGTGTTTGAAAAATGGATGATTCCATGTTATGAATCCATGAGGTACATGAGACAAGTTGAAGCTGGTAATGTAGCTTGGAAATTAATTAAAAGTGTACTGGCCAACAGGAAATATAGAAAATTTTGTGTTTCAGTTGGGTGAGGGCAAGTGAGTAGACAATCCCTTTTTGAGAAATCATGCTACATGTTTGCTGTTTATAAATTCTGAAACCCTCAGATGCTATGTGTTTGCATCCCTTCAAATTGCAAAATCATATCTTGCATTAGTTCTTTATTCCTTTACTTTTGATTACCCCATCTCTATCTAGCTTCTGTTTCATACTTATCATGCAGCTAGTTTCCACTTTGGACTGACAACTGTTTTTCAGCTCCTTTTCTGCTACCTCCTCCAAATTCAGCAAGAACTGTCTCTAACACTACACAGATAATAAAGAAACCAAAGGATCTGTACACTACCCTACAAACAGAATGCATTTTATAAAATACATGAGGACATTTTACAGTTTTCCACAACTGAGTTATTAGTTTCTTAAATCTCTAACATGTTAATGTCACTCCCCTTCATACCTAACAACTCTGAGAGCTGTAGTACAAATAGTGTACTACTGTTAATATCCTTTTAAAATAACCACCCCAGCTGACCATATAGTTGAAAAGTTTGGAGAGAATTCAAGTTTCTGACATAAAGGTAAAAGGAGTCTAAATAAACCTGGTATATTATCCTGTCACATCTTCACCTCTCTAGTATGTGTGGGCTACTTCACCCATAGATTTCAAACACTTTGATTCTCCCATAAACAGACTTTTAAAGGTAATATTAAGGAGCCACAGATATTTCTAGAAACTGATGATTTAATTTTGCCAAAGAATAGCCAAAGAATATATACTGGTTTCAATATTAATCTTTCTAGATACATGTTTAATAAAATATGGATGTCTGTTGACACCACATCCAAAATAAAAGTGTATCAGCCTATGTAATAAAGTTCTGGTTTTATTTAAGGAAGTGCTTAGACAATGAAGTCATAGTCTGAAAATATCAATGGAGGTGCTCACACACTAAAAGAAAAGGCATATGTGCAAACAAGAAAAATATGAACCAATGAAACAAGGACATCGCTATATAAAATGACATGAGAAAATACAAAAAAGGGCATTGACCAATTAAACCAGGAAAGACTAAAGATTCCACAGAATGGTAATATTTGAACTGGGTTTGGAAGCATCTGTGCATGTGAAAGAGTAAAAGGGGTAAATTAGATAAAGCAGGAATAGTTGAAAAATGTGGTGGAATTAGGAAAAATAAATAGTTCAGCATTTATAACACAAGCTATGTTAGGGAGAGTCTGTGGTGATGATAAGCTGGACATGGATCAGCAAGTATGAACATTGTATGTCTTAGGGAGGAATTTTAACACCACTCATAAGCAATAAAAAAAATTAAAGTTTTAAAGCAATGAAGTAACATAACTCAATTTGTATTATAATGTGTTCCTTCTTCCCTGGTGGCTCATTCATAAAGAATCAATCTGCAATACAGGAGATGCAGGTTCAATCCCTGGGTGGGGAAAATCCCCTGGAGAAGCAACTGGCAACCCACTCCAGTGTTCTTGCCTGGGAAATCCTATGAACAGAGGAGCATGATGGGCTACAGTCCATGGGGTCACATAACTGTCAAACACGGCTTAGCAACTAAACAACAATGACAACAACAAACATGTTCCCTCTTAGAGCGGAGAGACAGGTGTACTAGTAAAGGAAAAATCTGACAATGATTTTCTTTAGCCAAGTAGAGCATCGATTGAATAGTTCAAGGATAGTATGAGTTTGAGCAAGCTCTGGGAGTTGTTGATGGACAGGAAAGCTGTAAGTTATCATGCAATCTTTGAATATTTGCTTAATATACTAATTTATTAAATAATAAAATGGACATGGCAATAGGGTCATCACCAATTATAAGCAAGTTTGGGACATTATTGGTCATTGTTGATATAATATCAAGTGGAAGGGTATGTATTAAGGTGTATGACACTAAAATAGGAGAAAAAGGAAGCGAGGGTAAAGAAACACTAAGTTGAGATTTTTTGGAGATACTTAAGTTTCATAATCATGGGACCTAACTTATAAATAGCTGAATTTTGCTTAACATAAGTAAAATCTTTCAGTATTTTTTAAGACATGGCCTACTTAAAAAAAGGAGTCTGTGCTTAAAAAGGAATACTCAAAAACTAATGTTTATGTCAATATGTGAACTCTGCTTCCACCATACATTATCTGATATTAGTTGGTCAAATTACTGGTTTATGCTCAATTTCGTCATGTTTAAAGTAGGTAAAATAATATTTCACATGAGATCATTGAAAAGAATACAGTGCATCATATGTAAAACCCCTGGCCAGCATGTCTAACACAAAATAACTACTCATTAGATAATATTTACTGTTCATACAAGAAAAGACCTGGAAAGATCTCTCAGTCAATTCTTATTCCTATTTTCTGGAACACGGCTAAGTTATAGTGGGAGGGTAAATTTTTCTCTGTTGGAGGAATAAAAAAATAAATATATCAGAAGTGTTTCATTGGAAAATGGGCTTCCTTGTATTCCAAATTGTAACCTACCCTATCACCAAAGCTATTTCAGTGAACACTCAATTAATCAAAACAAAAGTTTCTTAAAAATGTGAATTCAAATTCAGTCTTTTTCTATTTCTTAATCTCTTCCACAGTGTTATTTTACACACACATATATACCTCATTATTTCTACTGTTCCTCAGAGATTCATTTCCCAGGATCATGGTCTTTGTTCGCCTGCCTTCTCCTTCTTTTAACAAGATTCTGTAAACCTTTATAGCTGTAGCTTATCCACACTTCCTTTCATACAATCCTTGCCAATTGGCTCCAAAAGTGTTTCTCTATGGCACATTCAGAGACCATGTTTTGCTGTGTCTCAAAATTTGAAAATCCCCCACTGAAATACATCTTAAGTTTTAGATAGTCAAGAATATATTTGCATATTTAAATAGAATTCCTGAGACCAACTCAGACACGACTGAGAGACTTCACTTTCACTTTCACATTTTATGAGGGGTTTCCCAGGTGGCGCTAGTGGTAAGAACCTGCCTGCCAATGTAGGACATGTGAGAGAGGCAGGTTCGATCCCTGGGTCAGGAAGATCTCCTGGAGGATGGCATAGCAACCCACTCCAGTATTCTTGCCTGGAGAATCCCACGGAGAGAGGAGCCTGACGGGCTGCAGACCATAGTGCCACAAAGAGGACATGACTGAAATAACTTAGCAGGCATGCACATTTTATTTAAAAGACTGATATTAGAATAAGAACTGCTGTTTCAGTAAGTTAACAATGAACCAGACTTTTGGTTTGTTTCTGTGTTTGGTAAGAAAAAGAGGAAAAATAGTTTCAATTTAAGTAGAAATAAAATGTTACAGACAAGTTAAGGACTTTTAAAGGAAGAAAGCAAGAAATATCATGTCCCAAATGACCTTATTGATAAAGGTAGCATCTACATAATTCGGTTTGTGATGGCAAGCATGCGAATGGTTCAGTTCAGTTCAGTCGCTCAGTTGTGTCCGACTCTTTGCGACCCCATGAATGGCAGCACGCCAGGCTTCCCTGTCCATCACCATCTCCCGGAGTTAACTCAGACTCACGTCCATCGAGTCAGTGATGCCATCCAGCCATCTCATCCTCGGTCGTCCCCTTCTCCTCCTGCCCCCAATCCCTCCCAGCACCAGAATCTTTTCCAATGAGTCAACTCTTTGCGTGAGGTGGCCAGAGTACTGGAGCTTCAGCTTTAGCATCATTCCTTCCAAAAGAAATCCCAGGGCTGATCTCCTTCAGAATGGACTGGTTGGATCTCCTTGCAGTCCAATGGACTCTCAAGTGTCTTCTCCAACACCACAGTTCAAAAGCATAAATTCTTCGGTGCTCAGCCTTCTTCACAGTCCAACTCTCACATCCATACATGACCACAGGAAAAACCATAGCCTTGACTAGACGGACCTTAGTCGGCAAAGTAATGTCTCTGCTTTTGAATATACTATCTAGGTTGGTCATAACTTATCTTCCAGGGAGTAAGCGTCTTTTAATTTCATGGCTGCAGTCACCATCTGCAGTGATTTTGGAGCCCCCAAAAATAAAGTCTGATACTGTTTCCACTGTTTCCCCATCTATTTCCCATGAAGTGAGGAGACCAGATGCCATGATCTTCGTTTTCTGAATGTTGCACTTTAAGCCAACTTTTTCGCTCTCCGCCACAGAACATTAATTTCTGTCAAGACTCTAGAACTCGAAAAAAAAACCCCAAAGAAAATATGTCTTAGTTGGTAAAAGTCTTAGATTAGTTAGAAAGAAACGCCAAGCTAAAAAGCTGTAGAAAGTAAAGCCCTGTTTAGACATTACCAGAAGGCTGAAATAAATACGCAACCCCCCAAAATAAATAGGCAACCCCCCAAAATAAATATTTCAGGATGTACTATTCATAACTTTAAATTGGTGTTATCATTTTAAATATATAAAGTATTAATAATAATTTTATGAACTTTAATTTAAATTTTTATGTCTCAATTTATTAAAATTGCAGTTTATATTTCAATGGGATTCATTGGCTGGCTAATAAGACATTGAAACATTCTGTTAAAATGGAGAAAAGTTTTCAGTTTGTGAGACTATCACACTGATCCCAGTGATGCTCCTCCAACAATTGCATCAACAAAAATGCTCTTGCAGATTTCAAAAATGCTCACTAGGAAGGGATAACGTTCATATTGAGAATGTAACTGTAAGATTTCTTGAGCTCCTTCCTGTTATGCCAATGAAACATGAAATTTTTTTCTTGGAAGAATAGAGATAATGTGAATGAGGCTATTATAAAGAAGCAATGAAGTATATAATTTTCTTAAATCAGACAAGTTCAAGCTCAAAATTGCACTACAAGATCTATGATATTGAGCAGGTTAATTAGTCTCACTAAAGATCAGTTCTTGGGTGACCAAATCATTCTGATTTGCTTGAGATTTTTCTGTTGTAGCTCCGAAAATCCCACGTTATAAGAAACCCTCCAGTTCCAGCAAACAAGGAAGGAAAGTCGGTTATCCTAATTTCGCCATTGGCAAAATAGACTAATAATTTTTTTACAAAGTTGAGTCATAAATAAGAAAATATTTGAACATCATTTAACACACGGTTTGGCACATACATTGTAAAGCTCACTAAATTGTAGATATTCTTATTATTTGGTCCTAAATAAACAATGAAATAAAATAATCTGGCACACGAATATATACTTCAATTTCAGTTTACATATTGCTGCCTACTGAGTACCTCTACACCTAGCCTAAAAATAAAATCAACAAAAAAATAGCAAGTGATATTATAATTGATGAGTATTATTCTATGTAGTAGAAACTCTGCTAATAGTCTGAATATTTCATTTTATTTTTATGATTTTCTTATTTTTATTTTTCTTATCTCTTACTATTTTTCTTATATTTTCCCTTATTTTTTATTATAAAAACTGACTTAGTTATGTCAATAATTGCCAAATTTCATGTGGTTAGAAAATGGAGAAATAGGACAGATCTTCAAATTGATCTAACTCCCAATATTTTGCTCTCAAGCAGCCTGCTCAATGGCCTTTTAAGCTAAGAGGTATTGAAATGAAGACCAAATTTCTTAGAGTATAATGTGTAGGATGTATTAAAGTGTTCAGCTTCATTACGTTAAATTACATGCTTCTATTATTTGTCATATGTGCCTTGCCTTGTGAGCATTAAAGAGGAGAAAGTAAGATACTGGTTCAGAATCATTCAACAGGGTATGAAAGGAGGCAGTAGTTCTTAGATTATATTATATATCATTTAAACCCATGTGTCTTAGTTTATGTTCCACTAGTAACACAGTCTCTGATAGCTGATTGAATGTGTTTAGTTTCGATTATTAGAAATAATCCTAAGCAAAAGCAACATGGAAGAAGGAAAGTGAGACAGGGAAGAGAGGGCAGCCAATGAAGAGTTCATTAGCAAGTTCATTATCACAAAGCATCTAAAACCTACCCCCATGTGGGGGTACTCAAAGAATCAGAGTTGGATATGTGCCTTTGAGTTATCCAGTCAAAGGTTGGGGAGCTGGCGTTCATTCACAAGCAGAAGGTAGCTCCCAGTAGGCATGTATTCGCCAGGATTTTACTTCCAGAGCAGTCTTCAGCCACCAGAGAGAGCCCTCGGCCAGTTGAAAATAGGTCAAGATGCAATAAAATAGACAAACCAAGATATGGCCAGACACCATGGTAGCCTATTTATATTTTCTTAATGCTGCTTATATTTGGTCAAATTTAAATCTAATATGACAGGTTAAGGGGATTTTAATGTCTCATGTCTTTGTTGAAGCTGTTTAGTCTTTACTGAAGACTAAACTATCTCTTCAGTTTATTCTCTAGTGAGAGAATTCATATTCTAAAAAGCCTGTCTTAAATGCAACCTTTTCTCTTCTCCTTTCTCGACCCTCTGTGAAAAATTATTTACTTTCTTATATTCTTTTAGAATGTTATTCATAGATATTTTCACCAAAAGTTAATAATATTTATTGATGTTTTAAAATCACTCAGAAGTTGCCTTCTAATTTTGATTTCTTTAAGAAATTTCAAAGTACTATCTTCACACATTTAGGATTTGCATTTACCTATCATATTACCCAATACTTGCATAGTATTCAAGAAAAGTCAACTTGGAAAAACCATAATCATATTAACCTTTGAAATCTTAAATGTTAGCCAAGTATTTTGAACACTAATATATGTTTCTTTTCAATAAATATTTAACATTTCCCTAGTTTAAAAATATTTACCTGAGATTAATTTCAGAACAACTTATACTAATTCTAAACAAAAAATTGTTCATAGAATGAATCCATCATGAAAATTAATCCCCAGGCTTAAGTTTTACCTTTGTCTAAATTTATATTTTTACCTTGGCCTAAATTTATTTACACATATTCCCACCTATGTGAAAGTTTAGGAATTTTCCTTTGAAATTTCTCAGGATAAATACTTTACAGAACCTTAGGAAAACTCAAGGAAATATGTTTAATATTCTAAGGTTATTTTTCTATAACTTTCAGTACGTTTTTGCACAGTATATCAAAGTTGAATTATGTGATTCTTATGCCAACTGTATTCACTAGTGATTTTCTTCAAATCTCAAATTTTGATCAAAGATAAAGAACATCACAGTTATTTTCTCTTTCATTAAGCAAATAATTTTCTGCAAGTAAATCACCAGATTATTTAAAAACATTACAGTTAAATTACATTAATAGTTGGCAAACTGTCTTTCAGGCAGAAGCGTGTGGATGTTTTAGAATTTAGAGATATAATTGCTAGGGGCAAGGGTGTGTTTTTCTAAGTATACCCGTGAGAAAGGAACTTAAGATAAAGGAGAACAGAAAACATATTTTTTCACATCATCATATAAATGAGTTTATTTAAAATAAAAAATGGTGAAAATGTAACCACAAAGATTTTCATTCACTACAACATTTTTTATTTTATAGATAAGAAAAATTATGCCCTGAGAAGTATAATTCTATCAATATTCATAGTCCAGGAAGAAACAAATTTAGATCTTTCTGGTTTCTTAATCACATGTATTTCATGAGAGAGCAGCAGAAAACCTCCCTCCACCCGTTTCTTAAATTTAACCAGTTTCTTAATCAGGCACAAACAGTGACCGATAGCAGTCAAAATATGGTACAATGGATGCAACCTACTAGTCCAATAGCCCACTCATCTTTCATGAAGAAATGTGAATAAGGGGTAGGAGCTATTTCTAGAAGCTATAGTGAAGTAGCTCTCAAATATTTCACCTCAGGACTCCTTTAGACTCTAAATTACCAAGTACACCAAAGAGACTTAATTTAAGCAGGTTAATCTATTGATGTGATACTATATTGGGAATTTAAGACTGAGAAATATTTTAAATAATTGTTGATTATATAAAATAACAAATAATATGTTAAAGAATATGTTTTTATGAAAAAAATTATATTTTACAAAACAAAAAATAGTGTTAGGAGTGGCATTGTCTTATATTTCTGCAAATCTCTTTAATATCTTATGTAATATAAGATATCTAGATTTTTATGTCTGCTTCTGCATTCAATCTGTTGCAATATCACATGCCAGATAATCTCTAGAAATCTCTGTCATATATTTGTAAGAGGATAGGAGTGAGAAAAAAAGCAAATAACTTAATATTTCGAAAAGGATTTTGGTCTCATGTGTCCTATGAAAGGATCACAGAAATCTTCAATGGTCCCTGGACTGCATTTTGAGATCCAAGGAATCGTGTAAATCTTTCCACATAGAAACTGGGGGCTAGGGGAATACTAATGTCCATAAACACATACAAAAGTACTGTAGGAAAAGCTGGAACTCTGGACTGAAAAGAATAAGATCTATGTGCTGGATAATTCTTTTTAAGTCTCATAAACCTTCTAAAGTTAAGCTTCCTCAGGATGGTGATAAAACCAGTATACCAAAGGTTTATTTTGAGGTCAAATAATGGAAGTCAAAAGTCTTTATCAACTGTAAATTTCTTATAAGCATTTTTTATGATCACTTATTTTTTTGTAACCTATCACGAATTTTGTGGCTTCACTGCAACAAAAATGTTTTAGGATTATCTCTGGAAACCTAGTTCCTGTTATTTCCACATGTATGCCATGTAATTACAAATGGTTATCTTTATTCCTTTATTATCTGTGATGTTATAAGAAATGACTATAGTAAATAAAATACTAAGTTAGCAGAAGAAAGTCTACTATCTTTTTCTGCACTAATTACAAGTTTCACTCCATGTTCATATTATATTTTCAATAAATATGTATTAACTAGACAATTATATTAAAAGAAAATTTTGATATTTGCTTTAAACTAAGATTTTTAACCTTAGTTTCTTTTCTTTTAAAAGTTCAGGGAACATTTCAGAGTTAGGAAAAATGCCCTGAGAATTCTTCATGCTTTGAAAGCCAAAAGTAAGACTAAATCTGACCATAAATAATTCAACTAAAGCCATCTACTTCATTAATCAAAAGAGAAACTTTTCAAATGACATAATGGTACCTGGATCAAAATATTATTCAGATATCAAACAACTTGAGGACCGAAAATGAAACAATGAATTGCTGATAAAAGTAGACCAATAATGACAGTCATTTAAACAACTTCAGAACAAATAAGAAATAGATGCAAATTAGAAAATGTTGAAATACAAAAGGAAAGAGTCATGATACAATTGCCAAATGTAAATTACTATGCCAGAAGATATGGCAGCAATGATAACAGATTCAGAGCTGTAAGCTTCTCTGGTTTAGGAAAAATTTGAATATGTTAATGAGATAAGCAAAGGTTAAGACTGAAAGAAGGACGAAGAAAAGCAAGAGAGAGAGAAAGAAAGAGAGAGAAGAACAACTAATAAATATGTAAGTATTATAGGAAATATTAGTCCAACATTAGATTTGAAAAAGGTTTACTAAGAAGAAATTTGAACAAAGACTTGAATGAAGACAAGGGTTACTATGTAAAAATCTGAGGGACTAGAATTCCAGGCAGAAGTTACCAGTGCCAAGACCCTAAGGTGACATCCTAGCTAATGTGTTCGAGCAAAAGCAAGGCAGGCAGGGAGACAGCCCAAAATGAACAAGGGTCCAAGTAGTAGAGGATGAGGTCAGGGCGGTTAATGAAGGTCTAGTTCTTGGAGGATGTGATCGGCCATTTTAAGATTCTCGGCTTTCGTCCTAAGTGAAATGAGTAAGTGTTGCAGAGTTTTGATTAG
Source organism: Ovis aries (assembly GCF_016772045.2). Lineage (NCBI taxonomy): Eukaryota > Metazoa > Chordata > Mammalia > Artiodactyla > Bovidae > Ovis > Ovis aries. The sequence continues at coordinate 62,504,872 of NC_056062.1, read as the reverse complement.
AGAAATTGCATGAAAAGAATTACTTTGTCTGTTGTGTACAGAAGAAATGGTAAGAGGTCAAGGACAGAGGCAGGGAAACCAGCTAGGGGACTATTACCATAATGCAAGTGAGAAAGGATTGCGGCTTGAACCCAGATGGTAGCCATGAAGACAGACAGAAATGGTAAGATTCTGGATATATTTTCATTCTAAAGCTCCTAGGATTTACTGCAAGTTTTGATATGAGGTGTGAAAGAAATAGAGGAGTCAGGAATGAATCATGAGCCCAAGGAAACTTGTAAAGTGAAGGAAGGAAAAATGGAATCAGCTCAAGTGAGATGAACTTACACTTAACAGTAAAAATATCTTTGAGGTCATGTTCCAAGACAAAGAGTGTCGGACAATTTTAAGACAGTAAAACATTCGAAGCAGCTACCATGCAAAACTTGATATGGAAATGAATTAAGAATCTCCCCACTACTTTTGAACTCTTTCAACATCCCCACCAGTTTAGGGAGCACAAGGACATTGACGAGTCCCTTGACTGAAACTTCAGTATTACTGCTCACACCACAATTCTGGATTAACTGCATCCAGTACATCCAATCCTTCAGAAGTTCCTGCCACTCACTACTTCATGAAACTCATATGAGGCTACATCTCTTCACCGACATAAATTAAACTCTGTTCCTGCTGCTTCAAAATAGAAACCACTTTTTGATAGAGTACAATTGCTTTTAAAATAATATGAATCTTATTCCAGTAATTCCTTAAGAAATCTAGGGAATAAAATGTTTGAGAAAATACATAGACTCATACAAAATGTTTATAGTTAAAACAGTCAATAATTGTGGCTCAAATACATTATTAATATTAGTTTATTTCTGTGTTATTGATATGAATTGTGGTTAGGCTGTGTTTTACAAGGTATTTTAGCCCCAAAAAGTCTGAGATATCAATATATACAGTCATTATGTATGAACTCTATGGGAAATTTGGCTATGGTAGCCACTATTTATGTAGCTAAACCATCTTAGTCTGTCATGGGATATAAGACTCAACATGCCAAAATATGTGATTGGAACAAAGGAGAATGATTATGAGAAAAAAGAAATGAAGTTTTTATCCTTGAGAGCCAAAGACAGTTTCACTCATCACATGTGTGACACCTCTTAATTTTCTAATTTGTAGACTGGGGGAAGAACAAGAAAGAAAGAAGAATGTTATGGATTTTAATTGAAATTTAATGTGAAGAGATAAGGAATCAACTCTTTGAATTTCTAGACCAATTTCCAAACACATGGATCTCCTGTATCTAATAATTGACTTCAAAATTAAAAGAAATTTTCAGTAATATTTGACTTTTATATATTCATTGATTATTCAGAAATCAATACATGGATTTTCAAAATTATGAATTTTAATTCTAAAAGAATCTTTGGAGGTAACTTCTTGGTTTTACTTATATAATGTATTTAGTCATTTGTTCATTTAATAACAAAAGTTGAGCATCTATTTATATGTCGTTCACCATGTGAGGTACTTGAAATAAGCGTAAATATGATAGATGCAAACTCTTCCCTAAGAGAGTTTTAGCACTGGTTGGGGAAGCAATCAATTAGAACCATAGCAAGACATAAAATTATAAAATATGGAAGGTTTAGGTAACCTGAAAATGGCCTGAGTGATCAAGAAAAGTTTTTAAGGAGTCATTTAAATTGAAACATAATGTTTCAGGATTAGCCAGCTGAAGTTGTGACACAGACAACCAAAGCCCAGTATATGTGAGAGTCCAGATAGGAGATTCTGCAAATTAGATCATTGTGAACCTGAAAGAAGTTCCACAATATGTGTATTTCAAGGAAGGGAGGTGGCAAAGATTAGCAAAAATTACCTGGAAAATAAACAGAAAGTAGTCCATAAAGACAATTTTAAATTAAATGAAGGATTTGAAATCTGAGGAGGCTAAGAAAACCATTTAAACATTTTAAGATTAACTGTATTACTTTTTTTTAATACTAAGCCAAGGTCATTTATTTATTTTTTCTTTTTTTAAAATTTATTTATTTTAAATGAACAAAGATGAATTTATTATTTTTTTTTATTTTTACATTACAATATTGTATTGGTTCTGCCACACATCAACATGAATCTGCCACGGGAGTACACATGTTCCCAATCCTGAAGCCCCCTCCTACCTTCCCCCCCACAACCTAGATGTCCATCAGCAGATGAATGGATAAAAAAGCTGTGGTACATATACACAATGGAGTATTACTCAGCCATTAAAAAGAATACATTTGAATCAGTTCAAAGATGAATATTTTTAATGATAAAAGGTACAATTGACAAAGATAGACATCATAAATCATTAGACACCTTAACCACAAAGAAGCAGAGATACATAAGCAAATATCAGAAGACATATACAGGAAAAGAAAAACTATAGAATAATAGTGAGACATATTAACATTTCTCTGAGAATATTTTATCAAGTACAAAAAAATAAGAATAGGAGCATCTTTAATGATGTCATTAATAATGTAAATATAATAAATTTATATTTGATTAATTTATATTAGTATTTAAACTTTGTATCTCATATATTATTATATGTCCATAGAACATTTAGAAAACTTGTGAAAAGATAAACATTACTGAATTTCAAAAAGTAGATTCTTTTGTGTATGTGTGATTCAATTATGCATGTACACATATATTATTTTTTAAATTATTTTCCATTATAGGTTGGAGATATTGACTATAGTTCCCTCTGCTACACAGTAAACCTTTGTTGCTTTATGAATACCTATTTTGTTAACTTAAACATCTAGCATTCTATTCATACTGAGTCAAACAAGTGGAATCAAAATGTCATAAAGTTTTTAGTTAGGCAAGAATTCATAAGTTTCTAAAATATATATATTATACAATTATTTATATATATGTATATAAAAGCTTTCTAATGAGCATCCATGTTTAAAAACAACTGGACTGTATGAGGATCTTTTGCTTTTATCTAGTTTGCCTCAATTCTTCTGTTTCATATTCAATGCTCCCATTTCATTCAGTTTGTTTTCCAATTTCTCCATCTCCTTTTTCTATGTTCTTTTAAGCCTTTATCAAGTGTAGTAGAAAAGCTTTTGTATACATTCTTTTTCTAAAAAAGAATTTATACGTATTTATTTTAAAGTTATAATCTTTTTAACATGTAGTATTAAATGTATGTATTTAGGAGTTATTTTTTTAAGAAACTTTTCCTGTTTATATTGTATTTTGATAAACCACTAGAGAGGCAACTCAGTGTCCTTTGTTCTCTTCCCCAAGCACATTCCTAGCCTTTCTTTTGCCTTCAGAGGAAATAGTTTTGGGGATGTACCTATGTATTATTTTCCTCTATGTTTTTAGGCATTTATTTCACATGTATGTACCATTAATACTTAGTATTATTTTAAAGTTAAAATCTTCAGATAAATGGTATCACCATGAGCTTTCCAGGGGTGCAGTAGTAAAGAATCTGCCTGCCAATGCAAGAGTTTCGAGTTTGATCCCTGGGTCGGGAAGATCCCCTGGAGAAGGAAATGGCAACCCACGTCCATATTCTTCCCTGAAAAATTCCATGGACAGAGGAGCCTGGCAGGTTACAGTCCATGTTCTCCCAAAGAGATGGACACAACTGAACATGTATGCATGCACATTCCATGTATAGAATAAATTATTTTTTCTTTTATTCTTTATGTATTATTTCTAAATTAATATTGTATTGATATAATGTATGTAGTATCTATCATCTTTTGTATTTTCTATATACTATCAATTTTATTTGCATTGTTTAAAAAATTTCTTGCCTTTTATTAGATTGATGAAGCATTCTTTAATCCCTTTCTTTTTCTTATTGCTTTGGAAATTTTATATTCTGTTGCTATTTTTTTCCTTATATTTATAATATGCATATTTAATAGAGTTTAAACTTAATCAGTACAGTCAGTTCTTTGTATCCATGGATAAAAACCACTAAGTATGGAACCCACAGATATGAAAGACCAACTGTACTACTGTATTTTATATAAAAAAAACTTGAGCATCCACGATTTGGGTATCTACAGGGTATCCTGTAACCAGTTCGCCCAGGGTTATCAGATATCCATATATTTAGCCACCTTTACAATCTGGAATGGTACTGTAGTACACTGCCTCTGAACTTCTCTCCTCCTTCTTTCTAGGTTTATTTTGTTTTTACCTTAATGTTATAGCCCTAGAATTAGTATTCTTTCAAAATTCCTGTATGTGCCTATTTCAATTTCCCAACATTTACATTGTTTTGCTCTTCTTGATTAAATTTGTTACTTGATTTATCAATTCATTCTACTAGTCATTCAATCTATTCACATTTAATCTTGATTCAAACTGTCATTCTTTCTGTGAATAATAATTCTTTGTTTTGTTTTTGCTGGATTGGTAGTGTCATTATTTCACTCTGACTCTTGAAGCACTGACAGATTATCCCTGTATAAAACCGTCTGGATTAATAGTTGCTGTTTATGAGCACTGTGAAGCTATTATCCCATTGTCCTCTGTGATGTGTTATCACTCATAAGCTGGCTGTAAATCTACTTGCTTTTACCACATAGATAAGCAGTTTATTTTTTCTGGTGCTTTAAAGATTTTTTGGCACTATAACTGCAATGTATCCAGATACAGGTTTTTAAAAAATGTATCCAATTCAGGTTCACATGTGATCTTTCAAAATTTAAACACATATTTTAAATTAAAAACATTTCTTCAATTCTGAAAAATATTCAGCCATCATCACTTGGAATACTATCTTTCCCACATGTTCTCTCTTCTTTGCTTCTATAACAATTAAATTATCTTTTGTAAAAAAAAAAAAAAATCTCTCTTTACTTTTTTGTGCTGTTTCCTAGGTGATTGTCTCAGATATATTTTGTCATTAAGAAAATCTCTTCCACTAACTAGTCTACTCTTTAACACTTCATTTAGTGTGTTTGTTGTAATAATGATACTATCTGTACTAGAATTTCTATTTGCTTACTTGATATAGCAGGTCAAATTTTGTGCATTTAATTCTGTTCTTATTTAATTCTTTTCTGTCTTCATTTTAGGATATTTTAAATAGAACTTTCATAAACACAAGAATTCAGGGGCACACTGCCATGCCCTCCTCCAGAGAATATTCCCGACCCAGGGATCAAGCCCACACCTCTTAAGTCTCTTGCATTGCAGGCAGGATTTTTACCACCAGCACCACCTGGGAAGCCCCTTATTATTTGTCGACCTGGATATATATTATTCTTAAGTATTCTGACTTTCGGTACTCAAGGATTTTCTATTTTCTCATACTACATTTCTTGTTTATTGTTTTCACTGTGAGCTTATCTGGAATGTATTATTGGGAGTGTGAGCTGGGACTTGGAAGAAATCCTGAGTGTTCTATGTTGTAAATACTATTCAGCAGAGCCCTAGCAGGAGAGATGAGAAAAACTTCCTAATTGAACAATGCAAAGAAATAGAGGAAAACAATAGAATGGGAAAGACTAGAGATATCTTCAAGAATCAGAGATACCAAGGGAACATTTCATGCAGACATGGGCACAATAAAGGACAGAAACAGTATGGACCTAACAGAAGCAGAAGATATTAAGAAGATGTGGCAAGAATACACAGAAGAGCTATACAAAAGAGATCTTACTGACCCAGATAACCACAATGGTGTGATCACTCACCTAGAGGCAGACATCCTGGAATCCAAAGTCAAGTGGGCCTTAGGAGGCATCACTACAAAGCTAGTGGAGGTGATTAAATGTATAGAGAAATCAAGAGAATTTCAGAAAATCATCCTGCTTCATTGACTATGCTAAAGCCTTTGATTGTGTGGATCACAACAAAGTGTGGAAAATTCTTCAAGAGATGGGAATATCAGACCACCTTACCTGCCTCCTGAGAAACTGGTATGCAGGTCAAGAAGCAACAGTTAGAAACAGACATGGAACAACGGACTGTTTCTAAACTGGGGAAGGAGTACATCAAGGCTGTATATTGTCACCCAGCTTATTTAACTTATATGCAGAGTACATCATGAGAACGCTAGGCTGGATGAAACACAAGCTAGAATCAAGATTGCTGGGAGAAATATCAATAACCTCAGATATGCAGATGACACCACCTTCATGGCAGAAAGTGAAGAGGAATTAAGGAACCTCTGGATGAAGGTGAAAAAAGAGAGTGAAAAAGCTGGCTTAAAACTCAGCATTCAAAAAACAAAGATCATGGCATCCAGTCCCATCACTTTATGGCAAATAAATGGGGAAATAAAGGAAACTGTGACAGACTTTATTCTTTGGGGCTCCAAAATCACTACAGATGGTGACTGCAGCAATGAAATTAAAAGACACTTGTTCCTTGGAAGAAAAGCTATGACCTACCTAGACAGCATATTAAAAAGCAGAGACATTACTTTGCCAACAAAGGTCCATATAGTCAAAGCTACAGGTTTTCCAGTAGTCTTGTATGGATGTGAGAGTTGGACCAAAGGCTGAGCACTGAAGGATTAATACTTTTGAAGTGTGTGTTGGAGAAGACTCTTGAAAGTCCCTTGGACAGCAAGGAGATCAAACCAGTCAATCCTAAAGGAAATCAATTCTGAATATTCTTTGGAAGGACTGATGCTGAAGCTGAAGCTCCAATACTTTGGCCAGCTAATGTGAAGAGCTGACTCATTTGAAAAAACCCTGATGCTGGGAAAGATTGAAGGCAGGAGGAGAAGGGGACGACAGAGGTTGAGATGGTTGGATGGCATCACTGACTCAATGGACATGAGTTTGAGCAGGCTCTGGGTGATGCTGAAAGACAAGGAAGGCTGGCCTACTGCAGTCCATGGATTCACAAAGATTCGGACACAACTGAGCAACTGAACAAGAGCCCTTTTGTGTTTAACTTTAATGAGACTAATGAATTTCATTAGTGGTTTGGTGACTGTTTTCATGTTGATTCTTGTATATTATTCATTTTACTACTCTGTCCATGAATGATACAAATTTGATATTGCAAAATAGTCACAGGAGACTCTTGTTCTACTCTAGATATCAATAAATACCAGGACTCTTTATAGTATGCAAGGCAATATTTTCAAATCTGTATTTCATAGATAAGACATTACTTTGGGCTGTTGTCTGTATTACCAAAGTTCAGTTACAGTGTCTAGCCCCACACAGACCTAGGTCTCAATTTCTCTCTCGGGATCTTGAATCCTTAAATTCTTAACCTTATATTAACTTTCCTTCTTAATATCTGTTCAGCTTCAGCAACCGTTCAATATTATCTTTAAGTTAACTTTTTATTTCTGATACTTGATAGTTTATCATTATTATTTTTGAGCTTAAATATATGTTATAAATTATTTTAATAGCATTCTAAAGATAGAATGCTAAGTGTTTAGATCATGGTGTGAGGTAAACTCCCCCAATTAGCACAATCTTCTATGTTAACATGATCTAGTCTGCAGAGAGGAAACTTTTTTCTAATGTTTCTCAAATCTATTATATATATCTTTGAGGGAAAATATCAGATAATTCATTGGATTATTGAGTTTGAGGAAGAGAAGAAAATTGGCATGATTATGCTAATATTCTAATACACTAGCAAAGTAATGCTCAAAAGTCTCCAAGCCAGGCTTCAACAGTATGTGAACTGTGAACTTCCAGATGTTCAAGCTGGATTTAGAAAAGGCAGAAGAACCAGAGATCAAAATCCCAACATCCACTGGGTCATCAAAAAATCAAGTAAGATCCAGAAAGACATCTATTTCTACTTTACTGAATATGCCAAAGCCTTTGACTGTGTGGATCACAACAAACTGTGGAAAATTCTTCAAGGGAGGGAAATACCAGTCCACCTTATCTGCCTCCTGAGATATCTTTATTCAGGTCAAGAAACAACAGTTAGAACTGGACTTGGAACAACCGACTTTTCAAAATTGGGAAAGGAGTTAATCAAGGCTGTATATTGTCTCCTTGATTATTTAAATTACATGCAGAGTACATCATGTATAATGCTGGGCTGGATGAACCACAAACTGGAATCAAGGTAGCCGGGAGAAATATCAATAACCTCAGATATACGGATGACACCAACCTTATGGCAGAAAGCGAAGAAGAACTAGAGTCTCTTGATGAAAGTGAAAGAGGAGAGTGAAAAACCTGGCTTAAAACCCAACATTCAAAAAACTAAGATCATGACATCCTGTCCCACTACTTCAGCAAATGGATGCAGAAACAATGGAAACAGTGGCAGACTTTATTTTCTTGGGCTCCAAAATCACTGCAGATGGTGATTGCAGCCATGAAATTAAAAGACACTTGCTCCTTGGAAGAAAAGCTTTGACCCACCTAGAAAGCATATTAAAAGGCAGAGCCATTACTTTGCTGACAAAGGCCTGTCTAGTCATAGCTATGGTTTCTCCAGTAGTCATGTATGGATGTGAGAGTTGGACTATAAAGAAAGCTGAGCACCAAAGAACTGATGTTTTTGAACTGTGATGTTGGAGAAGACTCTTGAAAGTCCCTTGGACTGCAACAAGATCCAACCAGTCAATCTTAGAGTAAATCAATCCTGAATATTCATTGGAAGGATTGATGCGGATTGATGCTGAAGCTGAAACTCCAATACTTTGGCCACCTGATACGAAGAACTGACTCACTGAAAAAGACCCTGAGATGCGAAAGATTGAAGGCAGGAGGAAAGGGGGATGGAAGGATGAGATGACAGAGGATGAGATGATTGGATGTTATCACTGACTCAATGGACATGAGTCTGAGCAAGCTCCAGGAGTTAGTGATGGACAGAAAAGCCTTACATGCTGTAGTCCATGGGGTCACATAAAGTCTGACATGACTGAGCAACTGAACTGAATTGATGCTAATATTTCTGTAAATAGATAACTGAGATGTCATTAACAGGAATAAGAAACACATGAGAAATACATATGAATCTAGCACATTGTTTATGAGTGGGGTGTTATTTGCTCAGCCATGTCTGACTCTTTGCAAATCCATGGACTGTAGTCTACCAGGCTCCTCTGTTCATGGAATTCTCCAGACAAGAATATGAGAGTGGGTTGCCATTTCCTTCTTCAGAGATCTTCCTGACTCAGGGATAAAGCCTGGGTCTCTTGTATTGCAGGCAGATTCTTTAGCATCTGAGCTACTGGAAAGTCCCATTGTTAATCAACTGGGTCATTTATATAAATGACCCTGATATTAATATACTGTAGTATATTGCTAATTAACTATAATATAAAATAAAATGTTAAAAAAAGAAATACATGAGAAGGGTTAGTTTGAAAAGATTAGATTAAAGGTTTCATTTTGGATATATTGTATCTTGATATCCCTTAAGACATCTGTTTAGGAAATTAGTTTGATATGTAGTCTAATACCCAGGAAATGATTTGAGCAAGATATATTTTTAAATGGGAGCAATCTGCACCTTATTAATAATTCAAACAAGCTGAATAGGTTGAATGGCCCAGAAGCATATGTACAGAACAGAATTTAAGATATAATCCTGTATTATAGTAGACTATGTGTGAGTGGATGGAAGGGCAGTGGAGCAGCCTTGGTGTGTGCCGTGGAAAGTCTTCATTGTCTGCTCACGCAGCTTGTTTGGGCCCTCAGGTCTTCTCCCAGGTATACCACTTCCATTTCACAATGACTTACTTCTGGACTCCACAGCCTTCTGAAATGATGGGTTTAATAATGCTCCCTTCATGATCACCATGAAGTGATTGGCAGGGGTTGAAGGCAGAGCAAACTTATCCCTAGTGGGGAGCCACTCTTCTAGAGGAGCTACTCTTTTCTTGATATATCTGCAATACCTGATACTTTCTGTTTCACTAGTGACATTCTCCCAGTGCATTACTTGTGAACATTTCATTAATTAGATTTTGACCTTGTCACTGAGTTGGTGCTCCACCTACCACCCACAAGGTAGTCTTCACTGCCTATCAAGCAGTAGTGAGCAGTGTTGAAATCCAGTCTTATCCCCTGCTTTCTTGGTTCCAGCAGTCACTGGTTGGAATGTTTGGAAACAGATGCTGAGACAAGATGTTTATCAGGATTTGTTAAAGGAAGTGGAAAGAAGCATGGCTGCTAAGAAGAAGAATTGAGCTCTGATACAGATCTGACATACCCTCAGCCAACCCTGGGGAGGATGGGAACTGGAGGGAATACTGCCCATTGGATTGTCCATTATTGGGACCAAATGGCTGGGCCTTTATATCACTGACCTTCTCTATCAGCAGATGCAAGCTTCCTTGGAGAAAGATGTGAAAGATGCAAGCCAACTCTAAAAAGTGGCTCTCTGCAGCTAAAGCAGACTCTGAATATGCTGAGAGCTAGAAGCTGGATGGGCTTCCCAGGTGATGCAGTGGTAAAGAATCTGCCTGCCAGCCAGGAGATGCAAGTTTGATCCCTGGCTCAGGAGGATCCCCTGGAGAAGAAAACAGTAACTCACTACAGTATACCTGTCTGAAAAATTCCATGAATGTAGGAGCCTGATGGGCTACAGTCCACGGAATCACAAAGAGTCAGACATGACTGAGCATGTACGAGCACACGCAGAGGCTATATGCTGACCCCTACTCCCAGCAGCCAAACAGCAAGCTCTTCCTTGAAAAGAGCTCTGGTAGCATATCTCATATTAACTTTTTTTCATATAATGGAAAGCTCTACAAGAGTCAGAATGAACAAACAATTGCTATATGAAATCCCACAAATATCCTAAGTTTAACATTAAGTGAAGGAGATTAGACCCTCCCCCTATTTTTTTTTAAAAAAAGACTATTTATAGAACATTTCCAAATATATGCATTTCAAAAGCAAACAAAATCAGCCAACATTGTTGGAAATCAATATAGTATTTATCTTCAAATGATTAAAGCTTAGGATTTATATGAGTCAATCTTTTGGTGCATTGTTTATGTTCTAATTTTTATTTGGGTGCAGTTTACAATACAGCTAAATCTGGGTACAGCTAAATTCCCTTAATAATTGCAAATTTTTCTCCACGTACATAATACTTCAAAAAAATTTTTTTAAGAAAATATTAAAATATGACTATGAAATTGATGGTAGAAATATGATAGCAATTATAAATTATTTTGCTTAAAAGGCATATTATTCTACACTTAGTTGTAAAATTTCATAAGGAGAATCATGATGTATCACTTAAAATTCAGTCATAAATTGCAAAGACCACCAACAGTGGCTTAACTTTACTTCTAGCTCATGCAAGGATTTAGGGATAAAAAGTTCAGGGGTGGCATGTTAGCTCGGCTCCCCAGATTCTTCTGGGAGCCAGCTCATTGCAGATGATTACTTCTGATTTCTAAGGTATGGATTTTGTCCTCATGGCATATGATAATGGCTAAAAATATAATAATACCTTATAGTAACAGTAGGGTTGAGGAAGGAATGAAGAAAAAGGAAAAAAGGCAAGGAGCACGTGTTATTTAAGGGAAGCCCCAGGGAACTTCCATAGACTATTTCTATTTGTGCCATTGGCTCAAAATTAGTCGCATGTCAATCACTTGGAACAAATAAGTTTGGGAAATAAAAGATTTACTTTGAGTGGCCATGCGCCCATCTAAAAAATTGAGAGGTCTTTTGATCTGATAAAAGGAGAAAACAATTATTTGGCTTAGCCATCAATCTCTGTTACACAGTGATATGTGTGTGTGTGTGTGTGTGTGTGTGTGTGTGTGGTGTGGTGTGTGTGTGTGTGTGTGTGTGTGTGTGTGTGAGGTCACTTCAGTCATGTCTAACTCTGCGACTCCATGGACTGTAGCTCACCAGGCTCCTCTGTCCGTGGAATTCTCCAGGCAAGAATACTGGAATGAGTTGTCATGCCCTCCTCTAGAGGATTTTCCCTACCCAGCAATCAAACTCATGTCTCTAAAGTCTCCTGCATTGGCAGGCGGGTTCTTTAGCCACCTGTCATCAATCTCCATCACTCAGGAGAAACTAACAGTTTTTATGTACCTGCTTTAAAAATAACAGTAGTGAGCTTTAAAATGGCACATTCACCATAAGGAACTTTAGGGAAGACCTTGTATGAAGTGTTCTAGCATCATTTAGAAAAAATTGATCACCTAAGAGAATGTAAGGTAATAAAACATATAACTAAGACAAAGGAGTGTGTCACCGATGATTGTTATTAATTTCTAAAAATGTGTTCTGTCTCTAACTGATAGCAAACACTTTAGAGGAGTGCCAGAGTTTCAGGAAACATAAAGTAATAGGCAGAGGAAAATAGATGTTCTCACAGATATTACATTTCATTATCTTAATCATATTGGATAGTACCCAAGAAAGTGTATTTCCCTTATAATTTGTTAAGGTGAAAAAGTCATGTTCTCAGAAAATTGCTCCTGATTTAACTCATCCTGAGATGAATATTCTGAAAAGCAGGGAAATATTTTTACATTTCTGAGTTAAATTATAGCCATGTGCACTGCACACATACAAGAAATGTGAATATGAGATGAGACAAAGAAATAGATTTTTAAATGTATAAGAAATTATTTTCCATTTCTATAAAATTATGCTTAACAATCCTCCCCTAATTCCTTGTACTCCTATGCCTACAATTTTATCTCTATTTCTTTAAAACTATATTTCTTTAAAAAAAAAGAGAGAGAGAGAGAGAGAGCAAGAGAGATGACTTACATCATGATTTCTAGATGTTTATCTATCATTTGGTTTTTCTCAGTTTGGAATCTGGTATCTTACCTACCACTGCACTGACTCAGCTCCCACAAATTAACTGTTAATAATAAAGCTCTCTGATATTTTTCAGCCTTTATTTTATATAATAACTATATAGCATTTGATAGTTCTGACCCCCTCCTTCTAGTCATTTAGTCATAAAATCCTCAACTTCCTCCTAATGTACAATGTACATGATATATTATTAATACATGTACAATGGTCTATGAAGCCTTGCAACATCTATCCCCTATTCCTATTGCCTTTCTAACCTCACCTCCAGACACCTTCCATTGTTTTTAGTGGACCAACAAGCCTACCTGCTACCATGAAAACATTATTTTAGAGAAGTGTATTGGAAAACCAATTTTGATTGCTTAGGGAGAAGGGAAATTTACTGACCAGCCAAACCACAGAAAATGTTGGCGTGCAGGTTGTCTTGGAATCAATCAGGACAAATTGTCAATGCTTTCAATTCTCACTGTCTCAAACTTTTTCTTTTTCTTCATTGGCATCATTATCTCAGACTGCCTTTATCCACCATATAGGAAATATAACTTCCTGGTTTCCTTGGACTCTGACTTTCCCAAGTTAAATTCCCAAGTGAAAAATTCAAGGGAGACCCTTGGCTGGTGTTATGGACCACATTTGTATCCTTTCAAAGTTTGTATGTTGAAATCCTTTTCCTCAGTGTGCTGATAGTTGGAGACAGGAACTGTGAGAGGTGATATCCTGAGGGTAGAGACCGCAGGATAGTATTCATGCCCTTGATATGAAGAGTGGGAGGAGAGCTTGTTTCTATCTCTACTCTCCATGTGTGAAGACACTAGAAAAAGAGGGCCATCTGCAGAATTCTCACCGAGAATTAAGTCTGTTTCCATCCTGATTTTGGACTTTATAGGTTCCGGAACTGGGAGAAATGTTTGTTGTTTAAGCCACCCAGTCTATGGTAATTTGTTACAGCAGCCTGAACAGACTAAGCAACTAACTTGGCTTGAAGTATGTAAAAGACTGGACTCAGGAAACTGATTATTTTTGTCAAATCCAATGTCTGTTATTTACTAGCCATATGACTTTGGAAACTTACTTAATGTTTCTAAGCCTTATTATTCCCATCAGTAAAAGGTAGATAACAATAGTGTCTATCCAATACAAATGTTGTGAGATAAATGAGTTAATATAAGTAAAGTGCCTAGAAATGCTGTCAAACAGGGGCTTTCAGAATAAGATTTTCCACCCCCATTAGAAATACATGCCTGGAGTAAAGCAAGGTGTTTCCCCCATTAAGAGGGCTTTCTATGCTCTGAAATTAGAAGAGTTCAGGTTAAAAAACACGTTGACAAGTGTTATGGAAAAGAGGTTGAACATGATGCTTTCATAATATATCAACACTGGTGCACTTAGGTTGCATTTAACCATGCATCCTAAGTGGCTTTAGTCATGTTCAATTCTTTGCAACCCAATGGACCATAGCCTGCCAGGCTCCCCTGTCCATGGGATTATCCAGGCAACCAAACTGGAGTGGGTTGTCCTGCCCTCCTCCAGGGGATCTTCCCAACCCGGGAATCTAACCTGTGTCTCTTATGTCTTTTGCATTGAAGGCGGGTTCTTTACCACTGGTGCCACCTAGGAAGCCCTGTTGTTGTTCAATGTCTCAGTCCTATTGGACTCCTTGCAACCCCATGGACGCAGCATCCCAGGCTTCCCTGTCCTTTACCATCTCCGAGAGTTTGCTCAAGCTCATGTCCACTGAGTCAGTGATGCCATCCAACCTGTTAGGAAGCCCTGTGATCTAACATGAATAATATACTGTACTTTTTTGAGTTTTTTTTAAAGCTTAATAGCAGATAGAATTGGTTTACTTGTTACATTTGATAGTAAGAACATTTGTTGGAAAATCTTGACTTTATTAGCATCTTTATACAGGAACCACCTGAAAACACTAAAGGTTAAATAAATGATGTACAGAGGAAAACATTACTAAAGTGAGCACATTAAAAGATGTCACTGCAGTGTCTTGGAAGCCTGAATTCATAGAGCTAGCTCATGTAATGAACGACTGCTTGAATACTTAACTATGTCAGCACCGCACAAAGGGAGAAGGAGACTGGTGGTTATTCCATTGTCAGAATTTATAGTTGATAGCGGATCAGAATGATTCAGGAACTCTTGTTTTGGCAGAAGTGCAAGTATATTATACTATGTTAAAATAAGTTGCGATACTGAGAATGTTTGGGTTCATAAACCTCTGCCATTTGCCAGAAATATATCATTCTAGTTTTAGAATTCAAAAGTTTATTGCTCTTCTCTAGTGTCTATTATGTAACAGTGTGTTTAACTATGAGAGTGGTTAAATTTGTTTCTTTTTGTGGTTCCAACATAAAAGGCTTATCACCAAGAGACTCTCCATGGTTAGAATCGGAAGTAGCCAGATACCACCAAGAGATTTAATCCAAATATTGTGCATGGAATTGTGGTTTCAGAGCATTCACCAAGACATGTGATTTGATATTATGTTTGAAAAGAACGTAGAGATTTCATATTGTTATAGAATTCATAAAGGAGTTTATGTTACAAAGTTCACAAAGTTTATTATGGCTTTACTAGACGATCTCTTAAATTGAGCACAGAAAATAAACACAGGAAAAGTGAGTTGATAGAAAATATACATTAGAACAAGCTAAGTAATTTGACATGACAAAAAGGAGCTCTGAATATTTTCAGTAATATTCTCTATCTGTAAGCGTGTTAATGTACATGTATGAATGTGCTTTCACACCTGTGTGAATATATATTCAGAATCTTAGAGGTGCTGATGGCTTCCACTGAGTTAAGCCGTCAAAGTCAGGGTGTCAATTCCTTGTGACTATACACAATTTCCAGATGATTGCAAGAAGATATCCGCTCTGTGCAGTAGAATAGATTTTAATGTAGAAGTTAAAATCATAACAACAACATTGTATTGATTATTTTATAGGATATTTTACATATGTATAACTCAAACAATAGCATGTTAACTAGAGTATTATTTTTTAAATTTTTATATTAGCTTGACATATCTATTGCCTCTGCTAGACTGTAAGCTTCATAAGAATAAAGGGCCATTGTTGATTTTGTTGCCTATTTTACCCTAGATCCTAGAACACAGCTTCTAACTTGATAAATACCTGGAGATAAATGACCCTCCATTATATAGTTAACTAAATTATGATTCCAAAACATAACTACCATGTTCATGGACCCATAGACCCATGGTTAGTGAGTGTGAATCTGGGTTAGAATTGAGATAGAACTGAATTTAGAATTAATGCTTTTTCTTCTTCTACATAAACGTTAATAATTATTATGGTTAAATACATATTTAATTACCAGTTAGAGGAAAATGAACTGCCAAGAGTAACTGACAAAGAATTGCCAGATAAGTAGAAATAAAACTACCAGAAAAGTGCAGTACAATGGAAGCCCAGGGAAGAATGAAATACTGAATACCACTGAGAATTAAGTTAGACCAATTTTGAAAACTGTTCTTTAGATTTAGCATCATAGAATTGCTAACTTTAAGAACTACTTCAGCAGTGGTGGAATAAGAATCAACTTTCAATAAGCTGAGAAACAAGTGAAATCAGAACAAAATTTGAGAGGAGTTTTTTTAATGTTTGGCTGTTAAGGGGAAATGGATTATAAAGTTTATAAAGCAAGAAAAGAATAT
Organism: Ovis aries; assembly: GCF_016772045.2. Taxonomy (NCBI): domain Eukaryota; kingdom Metazoa; phylum Chordata; class Mammalia; order Artiodactyla; family Bovidae; genus Ovis; species Ovis aries. The sequence goes on along the minus strand of NC_056062.1, from coordinate 62,488,402 downwards.
GTGGAATCAAGGAGAGTTTGGGACGTTTGAAGAAATGAGCATATTTACATAATACTGAAGAGGATTCACCTGAGAGGACTTGGTGGGGATCTGGAGGAGCTATGTTTAAAACACAGTGGGAAAATTATCTTTATAAAGGTGAAAACATAATGTATGCATAAAAGTAAAAACTGTAGTGATAGGTTAGATTCTAGTAGCTTTATAGTTTTGTAGTAGTGAGTAGAAAAATGAATGCTTCAGTTTTCTCTGGAAAGTAAAATGAAAGATCATTTGAGGGGTATTAGGAGAAGTCACTGCAAAGGAGAGATCCCAAGGTATATCCCAATCTCTAGGAAATCTCTGGAAGTAAGCGTAGCAAAATTGAGTCTATGTAACTTGACACAATAGAGTCACACTGATAAGGGACTTTCCTAACTGAAAATTGTTTTCACAGATGTCATGTAATTGACACCAATTTCTTGAGTTCATATTTCTCCATCTGGTGTGACAGTTTTTCCATGGTTGTGAGCCCCATGGTTTTTATAATTGTGGATAATAAATATCCATAATACTGAGTGTATTAAAAAAAAATGAAGTGTTTTGCCCTGGGTATCTTTCATTGGCTGCTTTTGTTGCAACTGTGTTCTACCAGGTTCTTTGCCTCTATATGACCATTTCTAAAAAGATTCTGTCATCCTAATCTTGAAGAATCTACTTTTAAGGAAGACTGGATCTTTTCCTTGTCTATCTCATATGTGTAATTGACCAATAGTATTCTCCATGATAAATATCATTTCTTCCTTAAGTTTATTTATATATTTATTTAACTTAGAATCAGAAGCCCACATATAACCTTCCAAGCTTGAAAATATCTCAAGTAAACCCACAGTTGTTGTAAAGTCTGGAGTAACTGATTTACAAAGATTTAGCCAGTCTAAAAATAAATTAAATATATATTTAATATATCTATAATACATATTATAGATTAATGTATTGATATATATATGCAGTATACATTATATATTTTCACATTAGCCTAGGTAGTTCAAATAAATTACTAGATAAATTCAGATACATATATATGTATATATTAAATATATATAAATACTATACATATGAGAAATTGGGAAAGAAGTATGTCAAGGTTGTATATTGTCACCCTGCGTATTTAACTTATATGCAGACTACATCATGTGAAATGCCAGTGTGGATAAAGCACAAGCTGGAATCAAGAGGGCTGGAAGAAATATCAATAACTTCAGATACACAGATGACACCAACCTTATGGCAGAAAGCGAAGAGGAAGTGAAGAGCCTCTTGTTGAAAGTGAAAGAGGAGAGTGAAAAAGTTGGCTTAAAACTCAACACAAAATAATAAGATCATGGCATCCAGTCCCATCACTCATGACCAAGAGATGGGGAAACATTGGAAACAGTGAGAGACTTTATTTCTTTGGACTCCAAATTCACTACAGATGGTGACTGCTGCTGCCGCTGCTAAGTCGCTTCAGTCGTGTCCGACTCTGTGCGACCCCATAGATGGCAGCCCACCAGGCTCCCCCTACAGCCATGAAATTAAAAGATGCTTGCTCCTTAGAAGAAAAGCTATGATCAACCTAGATAGCATATTAAAAGGCAGAGACATTACTTTACCAACAAAGGTCCATCTAATGAAAAGTATGGTTTTTCCAATAGTCATGTATGGATGTGAGAGTTGGAATATAAAGGAAGCTGAGTGCCAAAGAATTGATGCTTTCGAACTGTGGTGCTGGAGAAGACTCAGAGTCCCTGAACTGCAAGGAGATCAAACTAGTTAATCCTAAAGGAAATCAGTCCTGAGCATTCATTGGAAAAGACCCTGTTGGTGGGAAATATTGATGGCGGAAGAAGGCGAAGACAGAGGATGAGATGGTTGGATGGCATCACCCACTCAATGCACATGAGTTTGAGCAAGCTCCGGAAGTTGATGATGAACAAGGAAGCCTGGCATGCTGCAGTCCATGGGGGTCACAAATAGTCAGACATGACTTAGCAAATGAACTGAATAGATAAGATATATATTATGTATATTTTTCAAATTTTCCTTATTTAGTTCAAATAAATTTGACAGATTAACTATAGAACTAAATATCTTCTTTAGAAATAGACTATTAATAGTATTAAACTTTGTGTTATTCTTAGAATATAAATAGGAGAAATTTTTAACATTTTACAAGACCTAACTTTTAAAATATTTTGAAATCTCACATGTAGAAACATTTATTTAATAGCTTTTATAAATTAAAAATATTCATTGTAAATGTTTTAGAAAATTTTGCATCTACATGAGATGATAGATGTTCACTACACTTGCAAACATTTCATGATGTATGTAAATCTAATCATTAGGCTATACATCTTAAACTTATATAGTACTGTATGTTAATCATATCACAATAAAACTGGAAGAAAAGAGGAAAAAGCATGTAGCTAAAGTGTTTATTTATTTAGGAAATATAATTTATTTATTAGCAATATCCCACTGTTATGGTCTTTTGCTAATGGATCAAATGTTTTTGAAGCCAACAAAATTAAAATGACAGCAAATCCCAACTTTAAACAGCAGATATTATATATATTATATATATATATAATATATATATTTGTTTGAGAATACCACCCAAACAAGTAGAAATGAACTTTATGAATTACCCATTGTAATGTCACCTTCAAAAGTACATTTTTCATTTGTTAACTCAGTTAAATATAGTACTTCCTTTTTGGATATAGAATAGAGAAATCTTTTTCCAAAGTGTGCAAAGCATTATCACCATCTATTAATAGAACTTTATACTGTTTGAAAGATGTTTCTATAAGTACTAAACTATATCTGGCCAAAATTCCTCAGTACTAGAATAATATTGTGGCAAAAAATTCTCTACTACCTAATTTATAATGAGTTTTTCATTCCTCAAAATGTCTAAAATGAGATACTAATGTGTTTCAAGTTAAAAGGAAGACAGGAGTACAATTCCTATATATAAAATTAAGACTGGGGTCAATGATCTAATAATCTGTGTCTGTGATGGTGAGAACATTCTAGAATCAGTGATTTCACTGCGCAGCACACAACTGGATATAACAATATCCTGCCAGATTTTCCTTTTTCCTTAGAAATAGATTTATTCCATCAACCATTCAATTAATTTAATATACATGATATTCACTATATACAAAGCACTTTGTTGAATGCTATTGCAAAAAGTGAATATAGGTATAGTTCTTGTTTTCAGAATCTCACAGCCTAACACTGAATTTATTTCTGGGGATCCATTGTTCTCTCTGTCACACATAAAGAATAACCTCAATGCTCAACTAGAATTCTTTGCTACCCACTTAGTTGTTTTAAAGAAACTTATTGCTTATATTCTCCATTAAAGTAATTGTGTCAAGAATTATTATTTCTCATTTTAAATAAGAACTTTGAGCACTAGGAGATTAAGAAAATTACCAAAGATAAAAATGCCAGTAAGGAAAGAACCTGTATCAGAAAACAGGTCTTTATGATTTCATAATCTGTGGTAAGAATAACATCATCAAATGTCAACAAAAGTCAGCTCCCTATAAACATAAGGACATGAGTTATAAAACCTTGTATTTCATACAGTATTCCTCCTCTCCATTCTTTCTAAATCAGTCCTACTCCTTATCAGGGCTCCCAGCCTAAAACCACTACTGATTCCAAATCCTAGTCAGACCTCCTTTTGTCAAACATACTTGATCCAAGTAGGACGGAGAGTCAGCTGCACGTAATTACTCATGAAATAAACTCAATTTAGTAAAGCATTTCAGACACCTAAAGACCTGAGCATCAACTTTGGTCTAGAGGCTGTTCTTATAACCAAAGCAAAGTATTTGTGATTATAGAAGACTAGTAAAACTTGCAAAGCATTTTTAAAATATTGATAGACCATCCCCCCACCAACAGACATAACCCCCAAAAGGCCCTGTCTCCACTTAGGGCTTCCCTGGTGGCTCAGATGGTAAAGAATCTGACCACAGTGCAGGAGACCAGGGTTTGATCCCTGGGTTGGGAAGTTCCTCTGGAGAAGGGAGTGGCAACCCACTCCAGTATTCCTGCCTGAAGAATTCCATGGACATAGGAGCCTGGCTGGCTACAGTCCATGAGGGTCACAATGAGTCGGACACCACTGAGCCACTAACACTTTTACTTTCTCCACTTTTAGCTGTGGAAATTACGAACCGCAAAGATGGGATCGAATTTGCCTTGGACAGTCTGTTTACACAGGAAAAAATGTGTTCCAAACCTGGAACTTCTCTTGGCACTGACTGAGGTTCAGATATTTCCCCTGTGTTCTGATCATGTGCAGCATCTCACACAGGCAAGATTATCCAATCACACTATGAGCCAGATCACTCAGAATCCCTTAGAATTCCTAAAACCCTCTGTGTGTATACATGAGAAGTCCAGAGACTTGTAATAGAGCGGTACCCTTAATACGGAGTAGTAAATCTGTTCAGGGTTGAATGAAATGTTTTATCAGCTGGGACTTTCATATGCAATTTCCCCCACTCTTTATGTATCAAACAGGAAACTCAGGATTATTAACGTCTAGGCAAAACATTTCCATTATAGGTGTAAAATTAATATGGTGAGGGTAGGCAAAGGAAAATAGAGAATGAGGAACATATGTTAAGCCTAAGCATCAATTGCTTTCCCCAAACATATTTTAAGTCACATGATAATTCCTTGTGCATCTTGAAAAAGAATGCTTCAGACTTTTTAATATCCATAAGATAAACATTCTAACTGAGATAAAACATAATAACATCTAGTAAAAACATCATAGCAGTATTGTTTTGACAGTGCGTTTGCTTAAACATTCTTTGTGCCCAAACATCTTAGGGTTTTGATGTTCTCTCAGGTTTTCTGAGAGCTAGACTAATTAAAAGCATATATTAATTCAAGCCAGAGTACATATAAAATGTTCAAACATGTCTCTCACCCCCAAAGGAGCATGATAAATTTAATCCTGTCTGCGTCTGGGGGGCGTTTTGCTCTGCAGTTATTCTGTGAATACAAGAGGCAGTCTGCTGCTCATCTATTACAGTGAATACCTCATTCACAGGGTTTTACATTATGCAGAGTTTGTCCCCTGAAGGCATTTCACACAACAGGAGCCATCTCTGATGAAAATACTTTATCCTTTAAAGTACAACAGTTCATAATAATATGGGGAATTTTAACTATATAAGCTATAAAAATCATAACAAATTGCCAGCAGTTACACCCTCACTGTTTCACTCATTTCCTTACCTTCCAGGGTCATCTAGGTTAACATAACCATTTAGATCAAAACACTGTACATTAGCTGATGGATGACACTTTCCATTAAAGATGCTCCAGGAAATAAGAAGTAATTGGGTGCTACTCCATCACTATAGTAGCTGGTATAAAATATTAATACAAGCTGGCCAAGAACTGTTCACCAAAGAACTTACCTCATTAAAAAGAATAACTTTATTTTGTGCATGAAATTTGATTCCTTAAAATTATGAGTATATGCCATAATGTCAGAGAAGGTTCTGCATACATGTGCAGTCACTCAGTTGTGTCAGACTCTTTGTGAACCCATGAACTGCCAGAGGACCCAAAAGGACCACCAGGCTCTCTTGTCCATGGGATTTTTCAGACAAGAATACTGGAATGAGTTGCCATTTCCTCCTCCAGGGGATCTGTCTGTCATACTCAGGGATTGAGCCTGCATCTTCGGAATTGGCAAGCAGATTCTTTACCACTAGGCCACCTGGGAAGCCCTCCCCTTGACAACATCTAGATGTATTTTTGATTACTACAAATGGGAGGATACTACTGGCATCTTGTGAATGGAGACCAAAATACTGTTACAATGCCCAGGAAAGCTCCCTACAACAAAGAATTATTCACCAAAAGATGTCAATAGTGCTGAGGTTAAGAAACTCAGATCTAGATCTAAATTTCTCCATTCTCCTGCCAAAATCATTGACAATCAGCTGCATGTTTATAATAAAAAGATAGGGTTTCCCTGATGGCTCAGTAGTAAAGAATCCTCCTGCCAACACAGGAGACATAGTTCATTCCCTGATCCGGGAAGATCCCACATGCCTCTGAGCAACTAAGCCCGTGCACCACAATTATTGAACCTGTGCTCTAGAACTCGGGAGCTGCCACTACTGAGCCCATGTCCTGTTATCTACTGAAGCCTGTGCCCTACAGCCCATGCTCCACAGCAAGAGAAGCCACCACAGTAAGAAGCCCGCATACCAGAACTAAGCATAGCCCTGCTCACCACAACTAGGGAAAAGCCTGCACAGCAATGAAGACCCAGCACTGTCAAAAATAATAAATAAATAAATAGAATTTTTAAAAGATAAATAATAAGGGAAGGATAATGCACATTCTATTCAGTTTGTAAAAAATCTAGTGTACTGTGGAAAATTAAATTTTACAGGTAGGCATATCTTTTATTAATTCCAAATTTCTTTGTAATTAACACACATAGAGAAAAGTACCCAAACCATAAATGTGCAGCTTCTTAAAAATTCAAGATAAACATTTCTAGAGTAACCAGAACTCAAAAAAAAAAAAAAATGTTACGAGAACCCTAGCAATGTCCTCCTAGATTTGAATATTCTGCCCTGGACTTATTTTTGAGTTCTAAATTTGCATATTCATCTGCCTATTGACATGATGCCTTCTTTACCAGTTTTAAAGGCAAGTTGGAGAGAAAGCACATGTTTTTTGGCACCATCTTAAGTCAGGTTTCTTTTTTTCTTTTTTTAGTGTACTAAAAGATAGAGAAAAAGGTAAACATCAGTTAAAAGGATGTTGTGCCATCGTTTTTTAAACATAATCACTGATATTTATTTAGTCTATTTATAGTTTCTGTATACCATAAGTTGTATTGTATAAGACATATTATATATATGTAAATATATATAATTGTATTGATTTCATTCTTATGGATCAAAGCATTTATGCATTTATCATTTTATCAATATCAGATTGCTCTTCAAAAAAAAAGTGTCAATTTCCATTTCCTTCTGCAATGTATTAAGTATACTTTCCCCCTAATTTCCACCAGCCATAAGTATCATTACATGATGCTTCAGAATACTACTGTATGAAAATGCCCAATTTTATACAATGAATTTCAACAATACTTTCAGAAATAACTGAACAAATGAAGGTAAAATGCTAAAAATATTCACTAAAAGCTGATAAGTAGAAAGAAAGAAATATCCCAAAACAAACTAAGTGCAACACTCAGAGGAAGATCTAGAACTGTATTGCAGCTCTCTCCTTGGACCCACCGACTAAAGGCTGTTACAAGCTCCTTGTGTGTGTGTGCGCGCTTAGTCACTCAGTCCTCTCCGACTCTGCTTCGTTAATGAACAGAAACAGAAAACTGGTATCAGAAGCTACATCCTGCCCTATATACTTAGCTTTCTATTAGTATCTATATTATACTGTAAAGTGTTCTCATTAAAATATGCTCCATAGAAAAGGTATCTAGCTGCAACTTTGTGATTTTAGCCCACAGAGATCACAGAAATGGCATGTCAGCTCTTTTAATCCATTTTTCTTAGTAGGAATCATGTAGGCAAACAAATATAGAGAGAGATCATTGGTAGGTCAGCATTCTCTACATGATATTTGTACTAGACACCAGCTGGGAGCTGGAAAAAAAGGGTTCTCTGGTCAGATGTGTTTGGGAAGATTGGGTTAAATGGAATTAAACAGATTGCTTGACGTTAGAGCTTTAGTGGACAGTGTGTCATAGAAGGTCCTAAGGAAATGTAAATGGAAAACTACTAGCCCCACTTTGAGGAAGCAGATAAGAGGAGATGCCCCTTATATGACACAGCAAGACTTTCAAGGTGCAGAATCATGCTCTTAGGGCATTGAGAAGTGGCCTGCAGAGAACCAATATCACTGCCTTATAGGATGGCATAAGCTGTCTCCGAGTGCTAATAAGGCAGGGGATCTAATAGCAGTGCTTTTGCTCTTTTGGCTCCTCTGACCTGGCAAATGCTTCCACCCAGACCCAGCGTGCTGCCAAGCCCACTGACCTAGTTGTGTCAACTGGAGGCAGTGAGGGAGTTTACTGAGATCTACTCTATCCCTGCAACTTTCTTTTAAAATTACCTTTTCTTCTTTATTTCTGAAGTAAACCAAAACAGAGAGAATGGATTTGGAGCCTCAATAGAGGCTTCTCAGAGATGTTAATGTGCTGTTATGAATCACAAATTTCCCTGAGAGTATAGGCAACGCTTAACATAATTTTAAACTATTGAATTGTTGAATTAGCCATACATTTCAAGGGCAAGCAATCAGAGCATACTTTATTAAAGAATGGCAAAAATAGTCAAAGAACATAAAGAATATTGCAGTAGCACAGGAAACTGCTAAGGAAGCAGTGTTAATGTAGTTGGAAAATATTTGGAAGACAATCTTCATGCTTTTGTTGTGTACAAAGCACCTACCTGGTTATTTTAATAGATTTACATGTTAGTAAATTCTGCTTGTAAGTGGGAAGATGGAGGTTTGTTAGATACAGTGTTTGAGACAGGTTGAGGTTAAGTGCCATCATCATGTCTTTTAAAGATATTTGATTGTACCATATATCTGCATGGTTATTAAAATTTGCAAAAAAGAAGCAAATATTTTTACAACTGTATATTTTTGACCATAAACTTTTATGATATTTTTTTTATTTTGACCACGACAAAAAATGATGTTTATATCCCCATATAGTTAATCTTTCTAAATATAAATAGAGCAAGGATGACACCGCAACACTAGCTCAGGCTTTTACTCCTTGGAATGGGAGCATATGCACAATGGAACTGGAGGGCCAGAGCTTTTTAATAAAAATCAGTCCTTAAAAACCAATATAACCAATATAATGAGTCCCTCTTATAATACCCTAACTTAAGATGGAAAGTCCCATGAAGAGTTATTTTGAATGTTATCATGTCCAATCAGATCAGAACCCCTGGGATAAACCAATCTTACTGAGGTTTTCTTAAAGTGGAAGGTATACATGACTGACCACTATCTGATTACCTTGTTTCCTTTTGCTTGCTAAGGTAAAGTATTTTGGATTTCGAGAAAACTCAGACTCCTACAGGAGAGCTATTCATATTTACATATTTTCAAGATCAAACTCAAATCCCCATCAACATGAATGCTTTTCAACATTTGTATTAATTCCATGTTACCCTTCCAGAATGTTAATTCATTGATGTAAGATGTGTTTATTATATGCTGATGGTTTGCATGGTCTTTTGAGGAGAATACTCTGATAAGCTCCTGAGTTCCTAAAATTTACCTTATGGAACCTAGTTGATGAAAAAACATTGTAAATTTTAAAAATAAATGAATAATGACAAAGTATGAAAAATGACAGTAAAGAAATATATGGAGACTATAAGATGAATAGAGATGCAAATGAGTGAGAAATTCTTTTATTTTGTATGGTTTATGGAAGCCCTCTCAGAATTGATATTTTAATTGACATAAAATATGAAAGAATAGTGGCTGTTCCAGAGGGATAACTATATCACAGATAGTTGAACTGGGAAAGACTCTGAACATTTGAAGCATTCAAAGCAAGTGTGGTTGGAGTATAATGAGGTAGGAGGAATAGGACAGGAGATGTTGAAGAATTCAACAGTTGAATTGTGAAGGCTATGTTCATAGTTTTGCCTTTTATTATTAATGAAAAGGAAACATAGTGAGTTTTTAAAATTTTATCATAGTGTACTTGATTTACATCATTGTGTTTGTTTCATACGTACAGCAAAGTGATTCACTTATACATATATACAGTCGCTCTTTTTCAGCTTCTTTTCTCATATTGGTTATCACAGAATATTGAGTCGAGTTCCCTGTGCTATACAGTCAATCCTTGTATATGTTAATCCCAAGCTCCTAATTTATCCCTCCCTCCACCAACATTTCCCCTTTCATAATCATAAGTTTCTTCTTGGTATCTGTAAGTTGACTTCTGTCTTGAAAAGTTCAAGTTCTATCATTTTTCCCAAGTAAATTCCACATGTGAGTGATATCATCTGATATTTGTCTTTCTCAGTCTGCCTTCCTTCACTTAGTATGATAACATCTAGACCCATTCCTATTGCTGGAAATGATATCATTTTGTTCTTTTTATGGCAGAGTACTATTCTATTGTATATATGTACCCCATCTTGTTTGTACACTCAATTGTCAATAGACATTTAGGTTGTTTCCATGTCTTTGTTATTGTAAATAGTGCTACGACAAACATAGGGGTGCAAATATCTTTTTGAACTATGGTTTCCTCCTGATATATGCCCAGGAGTGGGATTGCAGGATCATATGATAGTTTTTAGCTATTTCAGGAATATCCATGCTGGTCTCCATAGTGGTTGTACCAATTAACATTCCTATCAACAGTGTAGGAAGGTTCCCTTTTCTCTACACTCTCACCGGCATTTATTTTTTGAAGACTTTTTGGTGGTGAATGGCCATTTAGACTGGTGTGAGATGATGCTTCATTGTAGTTTTGACTTGCATTTCTTTGATAATTACTGATATTGAGCATCTTTTCGTGTGCTTTTTATCCATCTTTATGTCTTCTTTACTAGCTGAGCTATCAGAGAAGCCCATGTCTTCTTCAGAAAAATGTTTACTTAGATCTTCTGTCCATGTTTTTGATTGAGCTGGGTTCTCTTTCTTATTTATTCATTTATTTTTACATAGAGCTACATGAACTGTTTGTATTAATATATTTGGTAGATTAATCCCTTGTTGATCACTTCCTTTGCAAATTCTCCCATTCTGTGAGTTGTCTATTCATTATGTTTATGGCTTCCTTTACTGTTCAGAGCCTTTAAGTCTAATTAGGTCCCATTTGTTTGTTTTTGTTTTTTATTTGTATTACTCTAGGATATGAATAAGTTTAAAGAATTAGTGACATAATCCAGCCATTTATAAAACAATCTTTCTGACTCCTTTGGGGATAATGGAAATTTAGTAGGTCAAAAACTCTGCAAAAACCAAACACCCCAACAAATAAAGGGCAAAAAAAGGAAAATTAAAACCTGTATTAAAAGCTTGATAAAATTTTAAATATGAACATTGAATTAGCAAGCTAAAACCAGACTTGAAAAAACATAAAGAGAAACATAATAAATATTTTAAAACAGTGATGGAAATAATATACATTGAGAGAAATAGCAGTCAACCCAAACAAAAGGCTATTTGAGAAGGAACCAGGTTTGCTTAAAAGTGCAGTAGAAGTAACATTGATGGAATAAACAACACTGAACATTCAGGTTCTTGACTAAACTATATATGAGAAACTTGTAGCATTTGTATTCACAGCAATAATACAACATACTTTTTTATTCCAAACCTCACTTATTTTGAAAAGAAAAATGGAATATTTTATTTATGTCTTTACTTATAGGGCTTCCCTGGTGGCTCAGAGGTTAAAGTGTCTGCCTCCAATTCAGGAGACCTGGGTTCGATCCCTGGGTCAGGAAGATCCCTTGGAGAAGGAAATGGCAATCCACTCCAGTATTCTTGCCTGGAGAATCCCATGGACGGAGAAGCCTAGTAGGTTACAGTTCATGGGGTCGCAGAGTCGGACACAACTGAGTGATTTCACCTTCACCTTTACTTACAGGATGAAAATTTACAGATTTATAATATAATAATAGGAATTGTGATAGTGTCAATAATAGCTGAGTGTTTAAAATATGCCAAGCATTTTTTTATTTGATCTCTCTCACAAAACTACAAAACTGATAGTGTTATATGTATATTACACATGAACTATTAATATTTAAAACATTAAGTAACTTTTCCATGGTTAAATGGGAAGCACATAGTAAAATTGCCATTCACATTTGCTCACTCTTATATCGGAGCTCTGAAACTGCTCTCTATACTGTTTTTGATGTGGGTGCTCTGTGCTAAGTCTCTTCAGTTGTGTCTGATTCTTTGCGACCCCATGGACTGTAGCCCTCCGGGTTCTTCTGTCCATGGGATTCTCCAGGCAAGAATACTGGAGTAGGTTTCCATCTCCTTTTCCAGGGATCTTCCCAACCCAGTGATTGAACCCATGTCTCTTGTGTCTCCTGCACTGGCAGGTAGGTTCTTTACCAACCACTTGGGAAACCTGTTTTTGTATAAACTTTTTAAATATTAAAGACATTATCATTTCTCATTCACAATTATTAAAAGCTACTATTCAGGGTGTAGTCTGGTTTTGTTTTTAATTATATCAAACATATTTTTCTTAAATATTTTACATTATATTTATGATTAGAAAATTCTTTCATAATTTGAATATGTTAATATCCATGTCAGGTTTTTAAAAATTATTTTAATACTTTGAGCTCTAAACTTATTTAAGAAAATCTACATGACACTTATTTCATTTATTTCAATGTAGAATATAAATCAATTATTAATAAATAATTAATTTTCAGTCCATTCCTTATTAATTAGTAATTATTGCACATAATTTATTGCACATAAAATATTTTAAACACTAGTATTTTATCTGTGCAGTTAAATATCATTGATCAAAACACCTATTTATGTACTCTGATGTCTATGTAATAAGTCTTTTAAATATATTTGAGTATCTGGAAAAGCATGTGCACATTTATACTTCTTGCTTCAAAATATTATGAGCCTACTGACCTGCTTTGTTTTTCCAAGATAAATCTGTATTAAATCCTGAAATAGACCCAAACTACAGAACAAGTACTCGTAAACTCTTTATTGTACTGCCATTACTATGAGATAGATAGGTAGATGGATAGATACATACAGAGAAATGAATATAGATAATGTATAAATTTCTATTGCTATATAATACATATACATAAAAATCCACAAATACGTAAAAAATTCATTTACGTACAGTTAAATGAATTGTTTCAAATGGAATATCTGTGCTGTCCTTAAACCTTTCTTGTGTTTTTTCCCAATCATTACTCTCAACTATCTTGAATTCTTATACTGTTGATTAGTTTAGTCTGATTCTTAACATTGTATACCTTATCTATATAAAACACATAATCTGTATTAATTTACTTGAGCAGCCAAAAGAGAATTCCACAGACTGGGTGGCTTTAATAACATAAATTTATTTCCTCTTGGTTCTGGAGGCCAAAAATCCAAGAGTTTTTCAGAAGCCTTTCTCCCTGGCTTTCTGACAGCCCTGTTTTCTCTTTTTTTGGTGTGACTACATCCTTGTTTTCCTTTATAGACATGTTTATATCTTATCTATGTCATCTTTATAAGGCTGATTTTATGTTGTGTCTGGTTTCTTCCTTCAGAATTATGTTTGTGAAATTTGTAAATGCTGCTCTTGTAGCTGTTAATTTTTTCCATTTTTGCATATTATTGCATTTTAAAAATGGTCCATTACACTTTTGAAAATCTATTCTACTCCTAATATTTGGGATTTCTTCCAATGTGGGCTATTTCAGTTACGCACATTCTAGTACAAAACACAAGGTTTCGGCATGTAAAAATGCCTCTTGATGAAAGTGAAAGAGGAGAGTGAAAAAGTTGACTCAAAGCTCAACATTCAGAACTAAGATCATGGCACCTGGTCCCATCACTTCATGGGAAATAGATGGGGAAACAGTGGAAACACTGTCAGACTTTATTTTGGGGGGCTCCAAAATCACTGAAGATGGTGATTGCAACCATGAAATTAAAAGATGCTTACCCCTTGGAAAGAAAGTTGTGACCAACCTAGATATCATATTGGAAAGCAGAGACATTACTTTGCCAACAAAGGTCCATCTAGTCAAGGCTATGGTTTTTCCAGTGGTCACGTATGGATGTGAGAGTTGGACTGTGAAGAAAGCTAAGCACTGAAGAATTGATGTTTTTGAACTGTGGTGTTGGAGAAGACTCTTGAGAGTCCCTTGGATTGCAAGGAGATCCAACCAGTCCATTCTGAAGGAGATCATTCCTGGGTGATCTTTGGAAGGAATGATGCTAAAGCTGAAACTCCAGTACTTTGGCCACCTCATGCGAAGAGTTGACTCATTGGAAAAGACTCTGATGCTGGGAGGGATTGGGGGCAGGAGGAGAAGGGGACGACAGAGGATGAGATGGCTGGATGGCATCACCGACTTGATGGACATGAGTTTGAGTGAACTCCGGGAGATGGTGATGGACAGGGAGGCCTGGCGTGCTGTGATTCATGGGGTCACAAAGAGTCTTACACGACTGAGTGACTGAACTGAACTGAGCTGCTTCCTCTAGGTGGGCTTACAGCTAAGATCAGAATTACTGTGTCATAGGTCATATGATCAACCTTGTGTCATAGGTCATAAGTCAATCTGTTTTTCAAAGTTGTAAATTTCTCTCCAGCAGTGTTATAAGAATTCCTGGCAGTCCATGTGTTTACTAATACTTGGCATTGTCCTTCTTTCAATTAGGACATGAGTCAGTGCTAACTGTGACATAGATGCATTGCTTTTAATCAGCATTTCCCTGACTAGTAATGAGGTTGAACATCTTTTTATACATTTTTAACTAATTGCATGTCTTCTTTTGTAATCATCTACTCAAATATTTTGTCCTCCATTAAATGGGAAATATTTCTTTTCTTATTACTTCATAGGTAGCTTTTCTACTTTGAATATAAGTTCTATATCATATATATGAGGTATAAATCTTTTGCTTTAGAGCTCATCTTTTCACTCTCCTAATGGTATGTTTTGATTAGCAGAAATTTTACAATTTAGTTTATCAAATTTTTCCCCCTTTGGTTAATGCTTTTTGCAAGCTGTTTAAAATGTCTTTCCTAGTTTAAAGTTGTGAGGATATTAGGATTTTTTTCTCTGTTTTCTTCAGAAGCTTTATTATTTTGCCTTTCACACTTAGATCTATAATATAGATATAATTGAACCAAATCAGTTTGTTGTTTTGCTTTTTTTTGGCTTTGGTTATTTTAACAGTCAGCATATCTGTGTCTGGATGAAATTTTTGAAATACTAACCAATATTTTTTTTTATTTCCTTGATTATAGTTGTTTAGCTTAGTTTAACACTCTCAAGTCATTTAATCTCGAGCTACAGTCCATAGGCTTGCAGAGTCAGGTATGACTGAAGCAGCTTAGCATACACATACACACAACACATTCATTGCTTTAGGAAGAAGTTAGTTATAGACTAGAACAAAGTTATCTGCTAAGTTGTTGCATGGATATTCAACCCACATCAGACACAATGGACTGAAGACAAAGCTTTTGACTTGCAATAACTATATACTTAAGAAAAAAAAAATTGCCTTGACTTTCAAAAGGGACTTGACTTGCCTTGGTTTGACTCTAGACAGTGCATGAGGTAGAGTCTGAATTTCTGGACAATGAGCTTATTAGCAAGCAGAAAAGAACACAAGATAGGCATGGGATAAGTTTTCTGGCTTGCAAAAGATGTATATATCTCTTTTAGTTCAAAAGGTGGTTGAATGGATAGAGAGAAGATGAGAGGGAGAGGGGGGCTTAAACAGATATTGCCTTGAGGTAGTCTAATCTTTGGCTTTCATTCAGTATTTAAATTTTAATATGAAGTCCTGGAATATAGAAACTGGTCTGATAGTTTCAAAGATTCTCAGGGTAAAGGAATTAAGTCCCACTTTGCCTGTAACCTTGGAAGTATGGAGACTCTCAATGGACCATGTTGATGTGGCCAACATGGAGGAGAAATGTTGGTAAGACAGACAATGAAAGAGACTGGCATAGCATTCACCCCACACTTTTTTCTGATATTTCCTTTCCCCTGGGCTCTATATTGTGTGAAGTATATGCAGGCATCCCTACAGGCCCTAGTGGAAGATTCAGAAGATTGCTGAAAATGCTGGTTATCAAGTGCCTCTGCCTGGGTAGATGAAGGGGAAGGGGACTAACCAATTATCTGACAACTATGGGTTGCCAGAACTAGAGATAGGGTGAGGGGAAACAGTGGAAGAGTGGCTGACTTTATTTTTCTGGGCTCAAAATTCACTGCAGATGGTGATTGCCGCCATGAAATTAAAAGACGCTTACTCCTTGGAAGGAAAGTTATGACCAACCTGCTGCTAAGCTGCTGCTAAGTCACTTCAGTCGTGTCCGACTCTCTGTGACCCCATAGACGGCAGCCCAGCCCACCGTCCCTGAGATTCTCCAGGCAAGAACACTGGAGTGGGTTGCCATTTCCTTCTCCAATGCATGAAAGTGAAAAATGAAAGGGAAGTCGCTCAGTCGTGTCTGACTCTTCGCAACCCCATGGGCTGCAGCCAACCAGGCTCCTCTGTCCGTGGGATTTTCCAGGCAAGAGTACTGGAGTGAGGTGCCATCGCCTTCTCCGATGACTAACCTAGACGGCATATTAAAAAGCAGGGACATTATTTTGTCAACAAAGGTCTGTCTAGTCAAGGCTATGGTTTTTCCAGCGGTCATGTATGGATGTGAGAGTTGGACTATAAAGAAAGCTGAGCACAGAATAATTGATGCTTTTGAAGTGTGGTGTTGGAGAAGACTCTTGAGAGTCCCTTGGACTGCAAGGAGATCCAACCAGTCCATTCTAAAGGAGATCAGTCCTGGGTGTTCATTGGAAGGACTGATGCTGAAGCTGAAACTCCAATACTTTGGCCACCTGTTGCAAAGAGCTGACTCATTTGAAAAGCCCCTGATGCTGGGAAATATTGAGGGCAGGAGGAGAAGGGGACGACAGAGGATGAGATGGTTGGATGGCATCACCAACTCAATGGACGTGGGTTTGGGTGAACTCTAGGAGTTGGTGATGCACAGGGAGGCCTGGCGTGCTGCGGTTCATGGGGTCACAAGCGTTGGGCACGACTGAGCAACTGAACTGAACTGAGTCGCAACCCAGGGGCTTTGCGTCACTTCTGTAGGTCAGGGCAGATTCCTAGTTAGATGAGAGAAATGCAGGCAGACATGACCAAGCTCCCAGGGACAAGCACCATGAATTGCCCTTGATAGGCAGTATACATAATAAGTTACAACAGTGGTGGATGTAGCTGAAACATGGGCAAACCTAAGTAGAAAGGGTCCCCATGGCACTGGCCTTAAAATGACCAAAGAATATGTGAAATCAGATGGCATTACCCAATTGCCACGATGTTACATAAGCTTCTGCTGGACACAGATTTCACAGATTTTAAGAACTGGAGAAAGAAGCCTGAAAATACTATTTACACCAAAGAGACTAAGTTAACCTGGAAATAACCAAGGTACTTTTCATTTGACTTTATTAATTTGATTTTGCTGTGGGGCAGAAATTGAGATTCAAGAGGTTAGTGAATAATACCAACAGATAAATGAATACAGTTACCTCTTTGAAGATTTAAGTGTTCAGACTGTGAATCGTAAATCTGCTCTACACCTAAAAGGAGGAACCAGAAATAGCTTTTACTCTTTTCTGCTCTAGGCATATATGAAAATGTCTTTCGGTTTCTACACCAAAACCTTAGTAAAGCATGGCTATTTCTCTTCAGATTGACTTCCAAATCCAAAATAGTCTTACTTAACCTCAGTGGAAAAAAAAATTTTCTAAAAGTAATTTGTTTTGCTCTTTTTTTACTCCAGTATTACAGAATATGATATAGTCATATGAAGCTGTCTGACAATTCTAGGCTGTATTTCTTAAACCTGCCTTTTGTACCTTGCACTTCAATTTTATTTAAATTTTCCTTTTAAATGCCTTGCTTAAATATGCTTATTAGATTTATTAAATTTGAATAAAAACCTTGAAGAATGAACATGCACAGCCAATATATCAACCAATTCAAATTTCTTTTCCACTTTTAGAACTAAACAGTGAACATTGAATCAGCAGTAAGTTTAGGTCTCTAGGATCATTCTTCATCTTTGATTATATGTCATATTCTCTTTTCTGATTCCTCCAACTAAGATTTTACCATTTGCCCGTCTACTTCTCCCATTCATCATTCTGATTTTTATTTTTTACTCTTGCTGGTTTTGATTCAAATTTGTCCCATGCTAAATGACATTTAACGCTTGAAATAGCAATTGATCCTACAAAGCATATTTCATTTAATTTACATTTGATAATCCCCATGCAAATGGCTCAAAACAAATATACAATAAAAATCAAATGAACATTTGAGGACAAATACGCATTCTTAAACCAATTTTACTATTTTTATTATTTTTTCTTTTTGGATTGCATTTATTTATTTTTAAAATATAAATTGATTTATTTTAATTGGAGGTTAATTACTTTACAATATTGTATTGGTTTTGCCATACATTGACATGAATCCGCCACAGGTGTACATGTGTTCCCCATCTGACCATCCTCCCCCCACCTCCCTCCCCATCCCATCCCTCTGGGTCATGCCAGTGCACCAGCCCCGAGCACCCTGTATCATGAATCGAACCTGGACTGGCGATCCATTTCACATATGATAATATACATGTTTCAATGTCATTCTCCCAAACCATCCCACCCTCGCCCTCTCCCACAGAGTCCAAAAGACTGTTCTATACATCTGTGTCTCGTTTGCTGTCTTGCATACAGGGTTATCATTACCATCTTCCTAAATTCCATATATATGCGTTAGTATACTGTATGGTGTTTTTCTTTCTGGCTTACCTCACTTTGTATAATAGGCTCCAGTTTCATCCACCTCATTAGAGCTGATTCAAATGTATTCTTTTTAATGTCTGAGTAATATTCCATTGTGTATATGTACCACAGCTTTCTTATCCATTCGTCTGCTGATGGACATCTAGGTTGCTTCCATGTCTTGGCTGTTTTAAATAGTGCTGCAATGAACATTGAGGTACACATGTCTCTTTCAATTCTGGTCTTAAACCAATTTTAAAATAATTTTTTGAAGATGAATATAATTAAAAAAATTTAAGTGCCCCATACTGTCATTAACTGGAGACAGTCAGTTAGCATTCTCTTTTATTTCATGCATTTCCTTTTATATATACTGTTCTGCTGAATGCTTTGCACAATGTTTTCCTTTTAGTTTATTTTTTTAAACTTATGTTTATAAATTCAAGAAGATTTTTAATATGTTTCCTATGTAAATTCTAATAATAAAAATTCTATGGAAGCTAAGCTAATATCACCTAGTTATAAAACATTTTGCTAATTGAAACTGAGATTAGCATATAGATATGCTTATATGGAATTGCTGAACACACTTTGATTGGGTTATCTTTCTTAAACACAACTTCTACCAGCCAGGTTTATATGAGAATAAAAAGACTGCAAGTCATGGTAGACCTTTGACAAAAGCCTGTGGTTGTAGGGCTCTGGTTTCCTGACCTGGGGAGGATTCATATTCTTTGGATGTCATTTAGTAGATAAACTGTGTTTTCAAAATTGAGATTGTTGGAAGCAAAATTATCCTACCTAGACTCTGACATAGGAGTAAGGATTACAAAAAAGCAGACCCAAATATTTGCTCACAGCAAAATTTTAAAGCTTCTTCAGTGTCTAGATAAGCAACTAAGCCTTGAAGGTCCATTCCTTAGAGAACAGTGTCTCTAGTACCTGGCAGCAGAACTTAGTGAGAGGTTTTCAATAATTGATAAAGAAGAAGAGAATAACAGAATAGGAAGTAAGTGAGGGTGAAGAAAAAGATCTATACTACTTTTTAAAAAGCTTTTTGCTTTGTATTGGGGCATAACCAGTTATTGTTTTGATCATTTCAGGTGAACAGCAAAGGGACTCATATACATGTATCCATTCTTCCCCAAATCCCCTTCCCTTCTAGGTTGCCACATAACTTTATGAGCATAGTTCCCTGTGCTATACAATAGGTCCTGTAGGTTATCCATTTTATATGTAACAGTGTGTACATGGCCATCCTAAACTTTTTTTACAAATCAATTTGAAACAGAAGAAAAAGGAAACGGAGTGGCAGCTTGAAGAGGATATAGGCCCAAGGAAGCAGTTGTTTGTTTCAGATTTGTACTAGGCTAAGCTATGCAGTGCTATAATAATGCAACTCCAAGTTCTCAGAGGCTTAAAACTGCAAGAATGTTTTCTTGTTCACACTAAATGTCCATATTGTTGACTACTCAAGGACTCTCAAGCTAATGTAGCAGCTGTCTTTTCAAACATTTCTAGATACTGTATCAAACAAACAAACAAACATAAAACCTTCTCCACACAGACTCAGCACACAATTGTAAAATGAGAACAGATTTACTTTTGATAAAATAAAATTGGAAGATAGGTCATAGTTATTAACCCATAGTTATTGTGGAATTTCACTGTGAGACCATCAAGAATCCTCCTATCCTGAGATCAGGGATGTCCTTTAATAATATTTTGATTCTATTCACTGGAAGGAGCAGCCATCATTCCCAATAGCTTCTGGCCCTGCCCTAGAGTAGATTTCCACTTGTCTATTATTTTCCTAAGTCACATATGACATGTGTGTGCATTTGGTGGGTATTTTCACCTTCAGTTCAGTTCAGTTCAGTCACTCAGTCGTGTCTGACTCTTTGCAGCCCCATGAATTGCAGCACACCAGTCCTCCCTGTCCATTACCAACACCCAGAATTCACTCAAACTCACGTCCATTGAGTCGGTGATGCCATCCAGCCATCTCATCCTCTGTTGTCCCCTTCTCCTCCTGCTCCCAACACCTCCCAGCATCAGAGTCTTTTCCAATGAATCAACTCTTTGCATGAGGTGGCCAAAGTATTGGAGTTTCAGCCTCAGCATCATTCCTTCCAAAGAACACCCAGGACCGATCTCCTTTAGAATGGACTGGTTGGATCTCCTTGCAGTCCAAGGGACTCTCAAGAGTCTTCTCCAGCACCACAGTTCAAAAGCATCAATTCTTCAATGCACAGCTTTCTTCACAATCCAACTCTCACATCCATACATGACTACTGGAAAAATCATAGCCTTGACTAGACGGACCTTTGTTGGCAAAATAATGTCTCTACTTTTGAATATGCTATCTAGGTTGGTCATAACTTTCTTTCCAAGGAGTAAGCGTCTTTTAATTTCATGGCTCCAGTCACCATCTGCAGTGATTTTGAAGCCCAAAAAATAAAGTCTGACACTGTTTCCACTGTTTCCCCATCTATTTCCCATGAAGTGATGGGACCAGATGCCATGATCTTCGTTTTCTGAATGTTGAGCTTTAAGCCAACTTTTTCACTCTCCTCTTTCACTTTCATCAAGAGGCATTTTAGTTCCTCTTCACTTTCTGCCATTTTTGCCTTAGGACCATGGAATTTTTGAAGCTTGACACTATTCATGGAATGTTACAGACCTAAGGGATTTTTTAATTTGAAGAATTAATGGCTTTATAAAACTGGGTATACAATTTTTTGTTTGTTTGTTTAGCAAAATGATTGATTCAGACTTGGCTGGCCTCTGAACTATTTGCTTTCAATGTCTGCCATGTACTGTTAATCACACCCAAAGTTCTTTCTTAGACCTTTCCAGATTCCCAGTCCTGATACCTTTTTCTTCCTACTCTCATTCTCTTTCTTTGAAATTAATAGCAGCTACCTTGAAACTCTGGAATAATAACTGGAAGACCCTTCATCTTTTATATCTTTTTGCTGAGTCACTTAATTGCTTTAGGTAGACAGTTGGTTTACCTCTCTTTTGCTTCACAAAGCCTTTTAAAACCACATTTCTTATATTTAGCATCTGGAAGATATTGATTTCTTAAACCCTATGAAGCTCAATATGTCTGCCCTCTCTCTATGTCCTTTTATATTAGCTTGCAAACTGGCTAATCCTATCTCAAGCTCAACTCTTGTCTTTATTAACTTGCTGAATGTAGCCAATAATAATCAACATGCATTTTTTCTTTCTTACCAAGAGCTAACAGATTATTACCCATATAACCAGCCTCCCAAATTATTATAGGCAATAATTTTGCCAATATTTTTCTGTGGCTTTTTGCAATGATTAAATAAAAATAAAGTAGATATTTTAAAAAACAGTTTTTGATATTATTTCTCCTATAAAATGGATTGCAACTATTCTAGAATTCTAATAGAGTTCTCACTATTGTAGGACTACACCACTTCAAAGCAACAATTTTTTAATTTGTCACCAAAATGAATGCCTCCTCAATATCTCAGTGACTTGCTGTAAATAAAAATGCATATATCTGTGTGATTGTATATATATATATATATATATATGTATGTATGTATGTATATATATATATATATATATGAATACACTGGCCTCCATGTATGCATAGACACACATTCATATATGTACACATACTATACAGAAACAAATTTTTCTTAACCAGCATAAAGTCCAATGCAGTGTTTCTGATTGGATAGCTCTCCTTTAAAATGTAATTTCAGGAGTCTGCTCTTTCATCTTTTTCTGCTCCTGCTGCTGATAAGTTGCTTCAGTCTTGTCCAACTCTGTGTGACCCCATAGACAGCAGCCCACCAGGCTCCTTGTCCCTGGGATTCTCCAGGCAAGAACACTGGAGTGGGTTGCCATTTCCTTCTCCAATGCATGAAAGTGAAAAGTGAAAGGGAAGCTTCTCAGTCGTGTCCAACTCTTCACGACCCCATGGACTGGAGCCTACCAGGCTCCTCTGTCCATGGGATTTTCCAGGCAAGAGTACTGGAGTGGGTTACCATTTCCATCTCCATCATCTTTTTCTACCACCAACCATTAAGTAATCATACTCCTCAGCTGGATTCTTTGCATCTGGCCAACCAAGGGGCTACCAAGAGGTGCTAGTGGTAAGCAACCCACCTGCCAATGAAGGAGATATGAGATGCATGCTTGATCCCTGGGCCGGGAAGATCCTCTGGATAAGGAAATACAATCCACTGCAGTATTTTTTCCTGGGAAATCCCAAGGACAGAGAAGCCTGGCAGGCTGCAATCCATAGGGTTGCACAGAGTTGGACACGACTGAAGCAACTTAGCTCCCGTACAACCAATGGGCTGGCTTCCCAGGTGGCTCAGTGGTAAAGAATCCACCTGCTAAACAGGAGATGTAGGTTGGATCCCTGGGTCAGGAAAATCCCCTGGAGAAGGAAATGGCAACCCACTCAGTATTCTTGGCTGGGTAATCCCACGAACATAGGAGCCTGATGAGCTAAAGTCCATGGAGTCACAAGAATCGAACACGACTTAGTGACTGAAATAACAACAACCTGTGGGCAGAGAAAAAGAAGCATAGAGAATTGTGTAGAGGTTTTAGAGACAGGACTAGCAGTAATGTGTTTCACTACTAATCACATTGTATTGACTAAAAATACTTTTGACTGGAAGTTTTTACCTGATTTACCTGGGTGGAAGGGATCTGGGAAAATGTGGTCTCTATTTGGGCTCAGGAGAATAAGATGATGCATTAAATACATAGCATTGCATCTGATATCTACATTTATATTTATGTAAACACACTTGATTATAAATCATTTAAACATTCCTTAGTTCTTGCTTCAATACTCTTTTATGCATTTCTGGCTAATTCTACCCCAAAGCTAATCTCTAATTACTACTTTGAATTAGTGTGAATTGCCTTCTGTGTGGGAAAATTAAAAGAAAAAAAGAACATAATCATGATTTCATTGATTTATATAAATTTTACTAGATATATCAAAGAGCAATTAAAATGTGAAATAAGCAAAACATAAGATGAAATGCGAAGAGTTGACTCATTGGAAAAGACACTGATGCTGGGAGGGATTGAGGGCAGGAGGAAGAGGGGACAACAGAGGGTGAGATGGCTGGATGGTATCACTGACTGGATGGTCGTGAGTCTGAGTGAACTCCAGGAGATGGTTATGGACAGGGAAGCCTGGCGTGCTGCAATCCATGGGGTCGCAAAGAGTCGGACATGACTGAGCGACTGAAATGAACTGAACTGAACTGAAGATGAAATGATAGCTTGAAAATGAAAGTACATAATTTCAAGGACTTGTCCACTTTGAATTTACTTTTTTTCTTCACACTTTGCTCTATCTTGATATTGGACCAGCTAATTTGTCCCATCTCCTTTCATAGTGCAATTTCTCCTGTTAATGCTGGTCTCATGAAAACTAATTAGTATATCTCCATATCAACAGCAACTCACTTCTGAAACCTTTGATACAAATAGCTTTCCATCTCTCCTGGGAAAGAAATGTTTTTATTCACAGACAGAGACAAGAGAGAGGCTTCAGAATCCTGGATCATTTTGCTGGTTATATGAAATGAATGAAGCTGCCTATATTATCTGAATAAATTTGGTTCATAGGAAAGAAAGAGGGAGAGAAGGCCACATATATTTCTAAAGGCTTTGTATTAAGCAACTTTGTATGTACTTGTGAATACTCTAGAGTGTACTGGAAAGCCCCAAATAGCATAGAATCAATATGAAATGATTTAAAACAAGAACATATTTAATTATTCCAACATTTTAATCTCTTCTATTCTGTCATTGGAAAGACAGAATCTTTCATGTTTGAGTCTCTTCTTTCAAGAAACACTCTCCGACATAAGTCACAGCAGGATCCTCTATGATCCACCTCCCAGAATTCTGGAAATAAAAGCAAAAATAGACAAATGGGATCTAATTAAAATTAAAAGCTTCTGCACAACAAAGGAAAACATAAGCAAGGTGAAAAGACAGCCTTCGGAATGGGAGAAAATAATAGCAAATGAAGCAACTGACAAACAACCAATCTCAAAAATATACAAGCAACTTATGCAGCTCAATTCCAGGAAAATAAACAACCCAATCAAAAAATGGGCCAAAGAACTAAATAGACATTTCCCCAAAGAAGACATATGGATGGCTAACAAACACATGAAAAGATGCTCAACATCACTCATTATTAGAGAAATGCAAATCAAAACCACAATGAGGTACCACTTCATACCAGTCAGAATGTCTGCGATCCAAAAATCTGCAAGCAATAAATGCTGGAGAGGGTGTGGAGAAAAGGGAACCCTCCTACACTGTTGGTGGGAATGCAAACTAGTACAGCCACTCTGGAGAACAGTGTGGAGATTCCTTAAAAAATTGCAAATAGAACTGCCTTATGACCCAGCAATCCCACCGCTGGGCATACACACTGAGGAAACCAGAATTGAAAGAGACACATGTACCCCAATGTTCATCGCAGCACTGTTTATAATAGCCAGGACATGGAAACAACCTAGATGTCCATCAGGAGATGAATGGATAAGAAAGCTGTGGTACTTATACACAATGGAGTATTACTCAGCCATTAAAAAGAATACATTTGAATTAGTTCTGATGAGATGGATGAAACTGGAGCCAATTATACAGAGTGAAGTAAGCCAGAAAGAAAAACACCAATACAGAATACTAACACATATATATGGAATTTAGAAAGATGGCAATGATGACCCTGTATACAAGACAGCAAAAAAAGACACAGATGTGTATAGCGGACTTTGGGACTCGGAGGGAGAGGGAGAGGGTGGGATGATTTGGGAGAATGGCATTGAAACATGTATACTATCATGTAAGAAACGAATTGCCAGTCCATGTGTGATGCAGGATACAGCATGCTTGGGGCTGGTGCACAGGGATGACCCAGAGAGATGTTATGGGGAGGGTGGTGGGAGAGGGGTTCATGTTTGGGAACGCATGTACACCCGTGGTGGATTCATGTCAATGTATGGCAAAACCAATACAGTATTGTAAAGTAAAATAAAGTAAAAATAAAAATTAAAAAAATACACAGAAAAAAAAAAAAGAAATACCTAAAGGCTCCTTTAAGAGGCTTCAATAATATGGTTAGGCTTACCCTTTTGATTAATTCGAAGTCCATCTGATTTGGGTTCTTGGGAAGGTTTATACTAGATATACAGATTATAGAGTTAAGACTGGATAGAGAATGAGATAAAAGCTGAAGAGGAAAAATAGATGTGGAAAAAAATGACTTTGGCAAGGGATTATAAGTACAGTAAATCAGAGGACAGTACATATAAGCATAGTAGATCAGAGGACCTTACAAAGAGTGATGTCCTTGGAGATAATTAATGTTTAGTAAGAAGAGAAGGAGGAAGTGGTCTGAAAAAGTTATTCAACAATACATTTGTAATACAAATATTTGTTGACTATGACCATGTGTTTGACAGTTACTGACACTAGGGATAAAGCAATTAATCAGAAACACCAAACTTTCTAACTAACTCTGTGGAGCTTACTTTACAAATAAAAGGAAAACATAGAATGTCAGAAGGTGATCATTATAAAGGAAGGAGGTAGAAAAGCTGGAATTTTCCTGGTTACTTTAGTTTTTTGTAGGGGAGGGGGGACATTACTATCTTAGAGTGGTCAAGCAAAGTCTCTTTGAAAAGACAATATTAGAGAAAATGACTTGAAGAAAATGAAGTAACAAATCATGAGGATGAAATTTGTAACTTTACTGTCAAGATTTCAACTATTATTTAAATAAAATGGAAACCCATTGGTGGTTCTGAGCAAGGGAGTGACTTGATTTCAATTTATCATAAGAGGATCAATCAGGCTACTTACTGAGAATTAGTTCTAGGGTATTAAAGACATAATGTATTATACTAGCAGTGAGGCTTTCTCAATAATCCAGACAAGACACAGTATTTTAAATGAGGAATAATGAGGAAGGTGAATGGTAGTCAAATTCTGAACATAATTTGAATGTAAATCTAACAGAATTTTTTACTCTTCTTCTCAAAGCATCCAGTGACGAACTGGATGTAAAAATTGTTCCAAGGCTTCAGTTAAACAAGTAGAAAGATAGACACGTGTTTACAAAGAGGTGGATATCTGTAAGAGCATGTTTGGGGAGAAGGGATGGAACAGGATAAGGGGTTTATATTTGGATACGTTAGCTTTAGATTTTAGTACTTGTCCATGTGAAAACTTTATATAGGAGGCCAGGAAAGAAGTTTAAGCTGAAGAGTCGCATTTGGGAGTCCCCAGTATACAGATGGTAATGAAAGCTACAGAGGCTAGGTAAATTTACCTAGTAAGGCTTCCCATGTGGCTCAAGTGGTAAAGAATCTGCCTCCCAGGGTAGGAGACACAAGCAACAAGGGTTCAATCCCTGGTTCAGAAAGATCCCTTGAAGTAGGAAATGGCAACCCACTCCAGTACTGTTGCCTGAAAAATCCCATGGACAGAGGAGCTTGGTGGGCTATAATCCATGGGATTCAAAGAGCCAGACATGATTGAGCATGCACATATGCAAAATCAATCTAGTGAGGGGATGTATATAGAATAAAAGAGACCTAATGTCTGGGCTCAGGTGCACTCTCCTGTTTAGAGATGAGGGATTAAGAGGTGAGGAGTTAACATTCTTAAGAAGATTTCCTATAAAGGAGGACGGAAAAATGAGTTGCAATAGTGACTGGAAGGTGCAGAGGGGTCACCTGAAGTGTTTTCTTTATTTAACTAGGAAAAATAACATCACATTTGTGTGCTTGTAGGAATTATTTGTGGAGAAGGCAATGGCAACCCACTCCAGTACTCTTGCCTGGAAAATCCCATGGACGGAGGAAACTGGCAGGCTGCAGTCCATGCGGTCTCAAATGTGCAACTTCACTTTCACTTTTCACTTTCATGCATTGGAGAAGGAAATGGTAACCCACTGCAGTGTTCTTGCCTGGAGAGTCCCAGGGACAGGGGAGCCTGGTGGGCTGTTGTCTATGGGGTCTCACAGAGTTGGACAAGACTGAAGTGACTTAGCAGCAGCAGCAGAAGGAATTATTTGATAATTCCTGGAGAAATAATAATTCCTGGAGAGAGAAGTGGGAAGATCGAGGGAAATGCTGAAGTAATGTCTCTAGTAGGCAAGGAAAGATAGGATTTAGAAGATAAATTGTTTGGCTTTAGATAGGAACATAAATAATTCATCATAATAATAGCAGGAGCATATGGAAATAATAATAATAACAGCTGAGCATATGGGCATCATTACAGGCAAGTGGGTAAACTTGCTAGAGAGGCTTGTGGAAGTACCCTTTGGCAAGGTCATTTTTTTGACAGGTTTTTCCCGAGGTGGCAAGTGTCTAATTACAGACACACTCCCAGGAGGAAGCTTCTGGTAAAACAAAGCCAGAACCCTATGGATTTCCCCCCATGTCCTTACCCTGGCTTTTGTCTGTGGAAAAACTTTAGCCAAATAATAAATGAAGAAACAAAGGAAAAGGGTTAAATAAGACCAAATAATAATCATTTAGTCATTTAATAAAGTCAAGTACCTGTAGGTCCTCCTTCTCCCTCCAAGTATAAAAGCTCCTGCCCACTGATTGTCAGTGACAGGAGCGAGGGTGGGCACTGATCTTTGGACAGGGATCTGTCCTCCTCCCAGGTTGCCAACCTCCCAAATAAAGCAAATTTTCCTTTCCATCAACTTTGTTTTCATTTTAGCCTTTGAGCGGTAAGCAGTTGGACCCCCACTTTCAGTCCCAGAATGATGCTACTGTGTTCTAGAGACATCTGGCTCCCTGGGGATTTCCAGAGTAAAGCCATGACCACCACTAGGATGGTTTTGATGGCTTTAACTCATGGCTAGCTGGCCCTGAGGGGGGATTTTTTCCTAGCAGCTGCAGAAACCATTTGTTTCTGGGATCCTTTCTGTCTGTTCCCTGTTAGGCACTGGCTGCCAACTTACACTTTTCCCTGGTGGAGTGGAGACATGCATTTGGAGGAGATGATGAGCTCCGAGACCCTGTAAGTCCACTGATGTGTACCCAGGCAAGCTTCTTTTAAGCACAGAGTGTTATTTGGGCATTTTGCCAATCAGCTCTGATGTGTCTACCACTGAGGAACTCTCATGAGCACAAAGTGCTATTTGGTCATTTCCAGTTGGTTCTGACATGTCTCTGACACTGAGGACCATTTGTGTTGGGTTAATGTCTGTTTGGGACCTTTTATAAGTCATCTTTTCAGAAGATTTGTGATAGTCTATCCTCTGGTGTGTGGATGTATATTCCATCTGTGTGATTGATATCTTTGTTGTCATTTGTAAAATGGGATATTGAGGTTCAATGCACCAGAAAAAGGTTAGCTATGAAGTTATGACTAAAAGAAAAGAAAGTTTTTGTTTTTTTTTTTCTAGCAATGTATAGAAACAGTATTCTTTAGACTCTGGAGAAAATTAGTAAAGATAAAACTCTTTTAAAATTCTAAAACTGTTTCTTCTTGAATACATAGTTAGAGATAGATAGCTTGATAAAGATACTCGATAAAATACTATTTTCATAATTCTGATCCTGAGAGAAAAAAATATGCCTGGGAGAAAGCTTGAAGTTAACTCTTATTGTATCCTTGAAATACAAATATAGCCCACTTTCCTTGGTATAATTGCAGAACTTCAAAGTATGCTTGGGTTCATTAAACATGGGTCTTGTACCACATTAAAGAGAAATTGTTCTATGAGAAAAGCATATATTTTCAGAGGCTATGGAATATGTTCTTAAGATTGCCAATCAGAAAAGGCTGGTATTACAGTTCAGTTACTTGTTTCTTGGTTTTGTTAAGGTCTTTTAAAGGTTAAAAATTATAATATGTAATTGAAGCTACTAAAAACAAGGAAAGCATGTCAGTGTGTAAAGTAAGTAGCATATGTGTCATTAGCAAGAACAGGTATAAAGTTACTAGAGATATTTTTGTGGAGATAAAAAAGAATAATTTTGCCCCAGAGCTGGCTGCTTATGTATGGGGAAAATATGGAAAAATTAATATGAATCCAAAGAGGGATAAAAGGTTTGTGAAAAAGGAACTTTGGAAAGAGAATTTTCAAGATTAAGATTAGATTGAATTTAATTTGATAAATGAATTTTGTTATTAATAGTAAGCTGGTACAAGACTGGAATTTTATATTCTCTCTGTTAAGAAAGCAGTGTTTTATTGGAATATTAAACTGCTTTTGATAATAGATTATAAGTGTCTTCTCTAGTTAACTAAGTATTTCAGAAGATTTCTGAGGCATCTCAGAAGAAATACTAAAGTAACTAGGATTATTTGACACATTAAGTTACATGGAAAACATTGTCAAAGAATAATGATAAATGTTCTTAGGTTATACTGTGGGGGTATATGTTATTAACATAAATGTTCAAAAATTAATTAAACAAATACAGATTTTTGATAACCTTCAGATCCTATTGCTAAAATGGGTAAAAAATTTTAAAATTTAAAGAATTCTAATGGAAAGACACAGACATACACCTGCGCCTTACACACACACACACACACACACACACACACATAAGGAGTGAGAATGCGAACAACAGGAAAATTGCTAAAAAGTAATGAATATAGGTGAAGAATATATGGTTTATTGTACCATTTATTATAATTTTATGAAGTGTTAAAATTTTTCAAAGTAAAACATTGAAGAATAAAGATAATTTAAAGTGATATAAACTCTGCAAAATTAAAATAACTCTAATTATATTGCCATTTAATCAATAAAAATGTATTGAGGTCACAAATAACCAGAGTATATGTCCACTAAGAAATAGAATCTATCACTCTGTATTTTATGCAAACATCTAACTGATCAACTTAACTGATCAAAGTTATTGTAAACCAAAGTGGTTTCAAAGTACTTTCTCATATCAATATTATATCAATGTGGGCTGAACAATAAAACCAAAAACTAATTCCCCTGGCATAACTTTACCAAGCAGGTAAACTGAACATTATTTTCACTTTTTTCTTAGACTCTTTGCGACCCTATGGAGTGTAGCCCATCAAGCTGTGATTGTTTAAGGGAAGAGTATTTTGTGGATTTGAATCCACTTTGTTAAAATGAAATATAAATATCCAAATTGAATTTCCTTGTTCCTTCTTTTCTTTCTACCTTCTTCCTTCCACTTTTTATTTCTTTCTTCAACAAATATTATTTGACTTTTTTAAGCCAACATCCTTGCTAAGGACTGGCAATATAAAAAGGAAACAGACCAACACACTTCTCTCTCTCTCTTTTTTTTTTTTTTTGTTTTTGTTTGTTGTTGTTGTTGTTTTGCAATTTAGTCTAGCTGAGAGAACAGATTAAATAGTTATGTAAAAGCTAGATTGGTATTATAGATAAGGAAAATAAAATATAGCTATCAGTCAGATCTCTGCCAGGAAAACCAGTCCTATGCATATCGATTCAAGAGAGGGACTTTAATATGGGAAAGTGACCACAAAGGTATTAAAATGAGAAGGCAAGACGGGACTGTAAATCAACCTAAGATGAACCACAACGGGACGCTTCTATCACCCTAAAGTTGGAGGGACAAATGGAGCAAGGGGAATTATAAGAACCTCCATAGATCAGGCCAGTTAGTGAGCATTGTGATCTTGTAGGAAATGTGGTCACCTGAGAAACGTTTCCCAGAGTAGAGAAAAGAAGGGGAGAAATATCCTGTTTTCTCCTCCAAGCTTCTATTAGCACCTCTATGGGAGGAAGCCAACTGAGATATTTTTAAGATGCAACTAACCAACAAAAATATTATGGAAACATAGAACTGGTCTAGGGTTTCAGGGAGTGACATCTCAATTGAGACCTACAGATTGAAATTTAAGTGTATCTGGGGAAGACTTAGGGAAAGAATGTTTCAGGCAGAGAGAACACTGTGTCAAATACTTGAGAGCAACAAGAAGGGAAGTCTTGTCTTCTCTCTTTCTATTTTTTCAAAACCACATTTCAGAGAACGAAATATACCTTATATTACGAGGAATAAATCAAAGCCAGTTCAATTTCTTATCCATGCATATATATGTCCATTTTATTATTAAGCTTCTATTAGCACCTCTCGGAGAAGGCGATGGCACCCCACTCCAGTACTCTTTCCTAGAAAATCCCATGGATGGAGGAGCCTGGTGGGCTGCAGTCCATGGGGTCACTAGGGGTCGGACACGACTGAGCGACTTCACTTTCACTTTTCCCTTTCATGCATTGGAGAAGGAAATGGCAACCCACTCCAGTGTTCTTGCCTGGAGAATCCCAGGGATGGGGGAGCCTGGTGGGCTGCTGTCTCTGGGGTTGTGCAGAGTCGGACACGACTAAAGCGACTTAGCAACAGCAGCAGCACCTCTATATTAGCTAATCTATAATCAGCTTCTGTTAGCACCTTAGCATAATAAATAACACTAACATCATGTTCTTAGCCCCTATCATTAAAGAAAAACAAAAAAAAAGAAGAGAGAAGTAAAGGAAAGTGAATCTCTTTTCAAATTTATTAAAATATATATTTAGTATATATTTGGATGTGGAACATACAGATCTCTTTGACCTCTTTTGTGGTTTATTGATGCATGATAATAATTTCCAAGTAGTTTCTGATGTTTGCTTTATGGCATTAAATTGCTCTGAATCTTCATCAATAAATTTTTATCATTTCCCTCAAGAACTAGATAAAGACTAATTAAAATGTGATAACTTATTCTATCAACTATTTTTACTATACTCCTTCTTTACATGCCATGGCAGAGACAGTGAAAAATATAGGAAAGTGGCATGGCTTCCATAATAAATAGTAAATCTCATTAGAGTAGACAATTCAAAATGGCAACTGTGTTCTACTGAAGAACCATAAATCCCTGCCTATTGTTCTGAGATACAGTGCTATTTTTAAAACATGATGGTTTTATCATCATTCCTAATGTTTTTCCAAAAACATTAAAAATATATTCATGAATTTGGGGTTTTCAAATCCATAGCATAATACTAAGAATAGGAAGTATGCATTAATATGCAGTTAGAGAATGGGGAAACCTATATTTGAATACAGTCATATTCTTGTTTGATGCTCAAAGCACAAGGCAATCAGTACATATCCCAAGAAGTCTATCAAAGTCAGTCAATCACCCTTTCTCAAAAAGAGAAAGCAAAAAAAAAGGCACTTAGCCTCTCTTTCACCAGTAAAATGAGCATTTACCTAGATGTCACTTTTATCAGATTCAAAAAATGTATAAGAATATGGGTGAGTTGAACATTGTTCCCAATACCACTGAAGAAGTATTTCTTGTTAGGAACTTCCCTGTGACTAGAAAAGAATCTATGTAATAATAAACAGAGATTTTCTTACTCCAATTGGTATGCATTTACTAGAAGAAATAGACTATAAAGCCTTAAATTGGGGAAAACAATTCAATGATATTTGTTGGCAAGGATATATAAAAACTGATATTTAGGCATCACTACTGGTGATTGAAATTAGAAGAAAGCATTTTCTTCTAGTTTAAAAGAAAAGCATGCAAATAAAACAAAAAATTGTATAAGAATTATAAACATAATTATAGCACTTATTGAGGAAATTAAGACTAAGGAAATTATTTAAAAAAGCAAAATTTACAAAAGATAACTTTTAAAAAAGCTATCTTCAGTTTTTAAAATGATTTTTACCTTTATAGTGAATATAACAGGCGTACATAAAAATGCACATATCTCAAGTTTACACCTTGATGACTTTTTGTACATATGCACACTTATGTATTTACTATCCTGATTAAGAAAAAGATCATTTTCAACACACCAACATTTCCCTTTTAACCAATGGCTTCTAGTTCAGTTCAGTTCAGTTCCGTCACTCCGTTGTGTCTGACTCTTTGTGACTCCATGAATAGCAGCATGCCAGGCCTCCCTGTCCATCACCAACTCCCGGAGTTCACTCAAACTCACGTCCATCAAGTCGGTGATGCCACCCAGCCATCTCATCCTCTGTCATCCCCTTCTCCTTCTGCCCTCAATCCCTCCCAACATCAGGGTCTTTTCCAATGAGTCAACTCTTCGCATGAGGTGGCCAAAGTACTGGAGTTTCAGCTTTAGCATCATTCCTTCCAAAGAACACCCAGGAGCGATCTCCTTTAGAATGGACTGGTTGGATCTCCTTGCAGTCCAAGGGACTCTAAAGAGTCTCTCCAACACCAGAGTTCAAAAGCATCCACTCTTTGGTGCTCAGCTTTCTTCATAGTCCAACTCTCACATCCATACATGACCACTGGAAAAACCATAGCCTTGACTAGACGGACCTTTGTTGGCAAAGTAATGTCTCTGGTTTTGAATATACTATCTAGGTTGGTCATAACTTTACTTCCAAGGAGTAAGCGTCTTTTAATTTCACGGCTGCAATCACCATCTACAGTGATTTTGGAGCCCAGAAAATAAAGTCTGACACTGTTTCCACTGTTTCCCCATCTATTTTCCATGAAGTGATGGGACCAGATGCCATGATCTTCGTTTTCTGAATGTTGAGCTTTAAGCCAACTTTTTCACTCTCCCCTAAGTTAACCCTTTATTGGATTTTGATCAAATGTTAGTTTTCAAATTTCAAACTTTTTGTGTATTTATTCTCCCACTGAACATTAAGTCATGTCTGTCCTTGGCAGTCATGTTTTGTTTGAATGCAGTAGGTTTCCTCTTTTTAATTGTTTTGAGTATTCCATTTGCTATGTATACCATTATTTATTTAGGCATTCCATACATTACAGGAATGCAGGTTGCTTTCAGTTGCGACATGCAGCTATTTTAACAGATTACATAATTAAAAATATAAGAGTTCAAAACTAGCCCAATTTTAATATATGATATAATGGATATTGGGCTTCCCTAGTGGCTCAGACAGTAAAGAATCTGCCTGCAATGCAGGAGACCTGCCTGGGTTCGATCCCAGGGTTTGTGAGATTCCCTGGAGGAGGGCATGGCAACCTACTCCAGTATTCTTGCCTGGAGAATCTCCATGGACAGAGAACCCTGGTGGGCTACAGTCCATGAGGTCACAAAGAGTCGAACACAGCTGAGAGAGTAAGCACAACACATAATGGATTATTATGGAATCAGAAAAATAGATAATTGTGAATACTATGTAGAACATGGAAGATGTAAAGAAATAACAAAAAAGTAGTAAAAGTGTTAGTCTGTCTAACTATGTCTGACTCTTTGCGGCCCCGTGGACTGTAGCCTGCCCAGCTCTTCTGTCCATGGGATTTTCCAGGCCATAGTGGAGTGAGTTGCCATTTCCTTCTCCAGGAGATCTTCCTGACCTAGGGATTGAACCTTCACCTCCTACATTGCAGGTGGATTCTTTAATTTACTCTAAAAGTATTGAAGCTTTTAGGGATCCCTCAAAAACTTCAGGTAGTTCATGAAATCTTTATTATGAAAAAACATTTGCCCTTTTCTCTAACAGTTACATTGGTGGTACAAAACCAGTGGTGAGTAAAACTGATCATGTCTTAGTTCAAACTGAGAAAGTAACACGAATCTATACCAATACTCATTGCATCTTCATCACCACAAACTCCCAAGGGAAAAAAAAAAATAGCAATCCTGTACTAAACTATTTTTTCATTCTATGGGAGAAATAGAAAGTACTCACAAAATAGTTCTGCTGCATACAAACATTTGATGGTTGTCTCAAGGAAAAGTACTTCTGTGGTAGTTGAAGTCAGCTGAACAGATTTTTTTGTTTCTTTCCCAATAACATTTCTCTCTGGACGCTGTCAAACTTTTTATTTATTTAATAGTCAAAATTTTAATTATAGTGTGTCTTGGCATGAATTTCTTTGGGCTTATCTGTCTGTGATTTGCTCAAATTCTTTTGTCTGTAGATTTATGTACGTCATCGAATTTGGAATGGCTTTAGCCATATTTCTTTGAAAACCCTTGTGACTCTACTAGTTCACGTCTCCTGGTAGTGCTTCTATAACATGGCTTGAATCTTCTGTATTTCACCTGAGACATTATTTTCTTTTTCTAATATACTTGCTCTCCATTCTTCAGATTGGGTGAATTCTACTGATGTGTCCTCTAAGTCGAATTTCCCAGATGGTTCTAGTGGTAAAGAAACTGCTTGCCAAAGCTGGAGACATAGAGGTGCAGGTTCAGTACCTGGATGGGTAAGATCCTCTGGAGGAGGGCATGGCAGCCCACTCTAGTATTCTTGCCTGGAGAATTCCATAAACAGAGGAGCCTGGAAGACTACAGTCTATAGAGCCACAAAAGAGTTGGACATGACTGAAGCAACTTAGCATGTAGGCCTGTCCTCTAAGTCATCTAATTTACACCCTGTCATTCCCACTCTAGTGATGAGACCACCCAGCAAATTATTTCTTATTTCTACTATGCTTTTAGTTTTATAATTAATATGTTTTTCTTTTTTTATAACTTCTCTTTGTTGAGACTTTTAATTTTTCATTTATTTCCAGAGAATTTGTCATTTGTTATTGAAATATTTTTATAACAGCTGTTTTTAAACTCTTGTCAAATAGTTCCAACATCTGATTCATCTGTTTTTGATGTCTATTGACTGTCTTTTCTTATTAAGTGGAGATGTTCCTGGTTCTTATTATGACAGGTGATATTCTTAAATTGTATCTTCAACATTCTACCCATTATGTGAAAAGACTGAGTATTAGTTAAATCTTTTCTTTTAGCAGGCTCATACTGGTTTACATTTAGTACATATGTCCTGGCCAACTGTTGAGGGCTATGTGTCCAATGACTGTTTAATTTTCAGAGACTCTTCAGTGTTACTTTGGTGTTTGCATTATCTGATGACATTGGGGTTTCCAATTAATCCTACTGGAGCAACTTTCCTGGAATATGCTTATGTTCTAGGCAATGGGCATTCTGCAGTAAATAAGGAAGTAAAATCTTTCTCCTTTAAGGACTTATCTTCAAGTGTAAAAGATGGAACAGACATATTTGGGAATATATAATAATTGAGGGAAAATTTGAGAGCAGAGGAGCCTGCCTTAGAGGATATGATATGAAATAGACTAACTGAGGAAAGTAAATATGAACTAAAACTTGAATGAGAAGAAGCCAAATACAGGACACCTTTGGGGAAGAGCATTCTAGGCAGAGAAATAATGATGTGCGAATGCCCTGCGAGTAGACAGAGCTTGGCATGATTATTGTCAGGTTATGGCTACGAGCAGCTGGGTCCTAATCCTACTGGAGAGGCTCTGAGAAAACATATGAAACTCAATATTGTCCTTTTAGAGGATAAGGGCCTGAGGGCAATCCCCATTGCATGAACTGCTTGCAGGTCTTTATGTAGCTAT
The DNA here is from genome assembly GCF_016772045.2 of Ovis aries. Taxonomy (NCBI): domain Eukaryota; kingdom Metazoa; phylum Chordata; class Mammalia; order Artiodactyla; family Bovidae; genus Ovis; species Ovis aries. The sequence goes on along the minus strand of NC_056062.1, from coordinate 62,451,362 downwards.
GGGAAGCCAAGCAAGATTGTATGTTACATAATCAAAAAAAACAAAAAGAGAGGAGGATGATCGAAATATGGCATGTTTTTTTTCCTAACTTTAAAAACTTATTTATCCAAAAAGAGGGGAGATATGTATACATATAACTGATTCACTTTGTTGTACAGCAGAGATTAACACAGCATTGTAAAATAGCTATATCCAGAAAAATTAATTTTAAATGATTGAACACTAAAAGGTAGAAACATAGCACATAAATATATGCAAGAACATCTACAGATTAATCCATTTAGTATGGTTCTATTGGTTGATGATTAAGGTTTCCTACTTTGTTGCAAAAGACCCCCAAATATGCAAATCACATACATTTTATTTCCAATTCTTTAGCTAAGTAGATAAATCACAGTAGAGACAGATTTCTACTACACTATATTAGTTATCTTTACACTGAACACTTCTAAGTTTTATAAAGCACAATCTAAAATCATTCTAACAAGTATATAAACTAAATAGGTACATGTTGCATGATAAATTCTCATTTCTGCCTGTGATTCAATTTTTGCAACATTTTTAATCTTTTACAGTAGAATTTGTGAGAATATAAATATTTTACTGTTCAATTTTTCTTTTCTTAAAAAATATGAAAGGCACAGGAGGTACTAAGATGCACACTTAGCACATAAAATTAATAAGTGTACGCTTCATAGAATTGATGTAGCACTGGCGTATTATACCCAAATTAGGCACTTCATTTCAACTAGGTACTTGAACTTTTTAAAAATGCAAATACATTGAAGAAGTAGTACAGAATAGTGTTTATGGTACGTTTCTGGAATTACGTTTAGGAATTTTTAATTCTGAACAACTCACCAGGTGAGTGAGTAAGACATTAATTTTTTTAATCTGAGCAAGGTATTTATTTTTTTAACCTAAGTTGCACCCTCTGTAATAAGGGGACAATAATTATGTCTAATCTTCTGTTATTTTAAAGCTTAATATAAGCCAATTTAAAGCACAATAACTGGTACAGTGTAAAGTATTAAAACAATGTTAGCTGATTATTATTATTGCTATTCATTTAGATTATCATATTTCCTTAAGTTTCCTGAGCATGGTGATATATGTAGTGCTTAAAATATTCTGAATACTCAAAGCGGCACACAAAATAGTGGCTTCACCATTTCTAAAGGTTGCTGCCACTGGGGAAGAAAGCAAAGATAGCTCTTCGTGTTTTTATGTCAACTAATAAACTTTATTCCTCTGAGGGTGACTGGGATGTAGAATCTGGTGTCTCTGTTGGTAAAGGTTTTCAGTGACTTCAAAAATTGTACAAAGGTCTGCCTTTTATTAGGAAAATTGATCTTGGATCTTAAAGGTCAACAAAGTAAAGACTTGACTTCGGTTCCCAAGAATCCTGCAAAATCAACTGCATGTAAGTTTATCTGTTAACCCCATCTGGATTTGCACCTGTGATTTCTGGGAGTCAGTACATTTCGAACATGCACTTAAAATGCCAAGAACTTCCCTTCCATTATGAAGAGTTTTAAAATCGCAAATGTACATTAAGGAAAGCACTTTTTAAGCCACTTCATTCAGCAAGAAAGGGTAAAAGTGACCGTGCTGCATCAGTGGCAGTGTAGAATTTACCGGTGCAGATCCATAGTACCATTCCCTTCAGCTAGAGAATACACGAATGCGCTCACATTCTGGCATCTGGCCAAGATCAAGAGCACTTTGCTGTCATATCCAACTTACTCATTCAGTTCAAGCACATTTCTCTAATGCTTTATAAAAACAAAAATTTAATGTAGAGAGTCTCATGAAAGATAGCAGAATAAATACATGTTTTTGTAACCTCCCTGCTTACAACCTACTGAAATGAATAAAAATAGAGGTATCAATAAAAGACTGCCTTCTTCCCTGGTGGCACAGATGGTAAAGAATCTGCCAGCAATGCAGGAAACCCAGGTTCGACTCCTGAGTCAGGAAGATCGCCTGGAGAAGGGAATAGCTACCCACTCCAATTTTCTTGCCTATAGAATTCCATGGACAGAGGAGCCTGGAGGGCTACCGTCAATGGGGTCACAAAGAGTTGGATACAACTGAGCGACTAACACTTTTGCACTTTCATACAGTGAACTCTGAAAAATATCAGTCAGTTTTTAAAAAATTGAATCAAGCCAAGAGACTGATTCTCATAGACATATCCTCAGTTGAGAAGACTATGTGGTGTAAGAAATGAGAAAAGGGGAGGACTTTGAAGGGGAGGACTAGAAACCTCTAGCCAGGGAGAGGTTGGGGAGTAAACAAACCATAGGAGGAAAGAGAGGAGCACCTTGTGCGACTAATTCTGCTGTAATAAAATGGCAGGTGGGAGACTTCCTAGGCATGTAACATTATTTTATTTGAGTTTATTTTCTCTCTACAAGGAAAACCCTGGCTAGACGGAAAGTTTTATACTAGTTTCTGACACAGATAACATGAGCAAAGAGAAATATTTACATTCTCCCAGATCTGGACTTTGATCTGAGTATACAACTCCCTACGAATCAAAGGAATGTGAAAAATGGGAGAATCCCCACAGGTCAAAGTATCTAATAAATTTATAAATTGCTTCATGACAACAGCTACTAGTAGCCTTAGCTCCTTTTCTTGAGTGATCAAGAAAGTACACAAACCAGCAATTTACTATAGCTAAAATTTAATTCCTAAAGGACTAAAGTATAGCTATGAAGGAAGAGGGGGAGGGGAATGGAGGAAATACCAAGAATGGTTTTTTAAAAGTTCACCCATATCACTGGTTTTCTCTTCATTTTAATGGAAGTATAATTGACTTAGAATATTATATCAGTTTCAGGTGTACAGCATAGTGAGTCTATATTTGTATAGATTACACACAATACAAAGTTACAATATTGTTGACTACATTTCCTGCGCTATGCAGTACAGCCTGTGACTTATTATTGTCAGTTCAGTTCAGTTCAGTTCAGTCACTCAGCTGTGTCCGACTCTTTGCGACCCCATGAACCGCAGCACGCCAGGCCTCCCTTGTCCATCACCAACTCCCACAGTTCACCCAAACTCATGTCCATTGAGTCGGTGATGCCATCCAACCATCTCATCCTCTGTCATCCCCTTCTCCTCCTGCCCTCAATCTTTGCCAGCATCAGGGTCTTTTCAAACGAGTCAGCTCTTTGCATGAGGTAGCCAAAGTATTGGAGTTTCAGCTTCAACATCAGTCCTTCCAACGAGCACCCAGGACTGATCTCCTTTAGGAGATATATTTATTGTATAACTGCCAATTTGTACTCTTTATCATTTTCACCCTCCCCTCCAACCTTCTCCCCCTGGGCAAGCACTAATTTGTTCTCTGTACATGTGAGACTATTTCTGCTTTCTTATATTTGTACATTTGTTTTACTTTTTAGATTCCACATATAATTTTGAAAACACAGTATTTGTCTTTCTCTGACTTATTTTGCAGGCGTGCTCAGACACTCAGTTGTGTCTAACTCCTTGCGACCCCATGGACTGTAGCCCATTAGTCTCCCCTGTCCATGGAAGTTTCCAGGTAAGAATGCTGGAGTGAGTTGCTATTTCCTACTCCAGAGGATCTTCCTGATCAAGGAATCAAACCAGCATCTCTTGCATCTCCTGCACTGGCAGGCAGATTCTTTACCACTGTGCCACCTGGGGAGCCTAATGTATTTTACTTAGCATAGTACCCTCTAGGTCTATCCGTGTTGCCACAAATGGCAAGATTTCAATTTTTTATGGCTGAGTAATGTTCCATTGTATGTGTATACTCCATCTTCTTTATCGATTCTTCTTTTAATGGATACTTAGTGTTCATGTCTGGTATTAAAATAATGCTGATATGAACATTGTGGTGCATATACTTTTTGAACTAGTGTTTTCATTTTCTTTGAAAAAATGCCATAGATATTTTAATAGAGATTGTGCTGAATTTGTAATTGTTTTGGGTAGTATGAACATTTTAACATTATAGTTCTTCTGAAACACATGAACACGTTTCCATTTATATCTTACTTGTAAGATTTATAAGACTTATTTATATCTTTCCATTTATTTGTGTCATCTTGAATATTTTCATCAACACTTAATATTTTTCAGTTCAGTTCAGTTCAGTCGCTCAGTCGTGTCCGACTCTTTGCGACTCCATGAATCACAGCATGCTGGGCCTCCCTGTCCATCACCAACTCCCGGAGTTCACTCAGACTCATATCCATCGAGTCACTGATGCCATCCAGCCATCTCATCCTCCGTTGTCCCCTTCTCCTCCTGCCCCCAATCCTTCCCAGCATCAGAGTCTTTTCCAATGAGTCAACTCTTTGCATGAGGTGGCCAAAGTACTGGAGTTTCAGCTTTAGCATCATTCCCTCCAAAGAAATCCCAGGGCTGATCTCCATCAGAATGGACTGGTTGGATCTCCTTGCAGTCCAAGGGACTCTCAAGAGTCTTCTCTAACATCACAGTTCAAAAGCATCAATTCTTCGGCCCTCCGCTTTCTTCACAGTCCAACTCTCACATCCATACATGACCACTGGAAAAACCATAGCCTTGACTAAACGGACCTTTGTTGGCAAAGTAATATCTCTGCTTTTCAATATGCTGTCTAGGTTGGTCATAACTTTCCTACCAAGGAGTAAGCATCTTTTAATCTCATGGCTGCAGTCACCACCTGAAGTAGGATACAGGTCTTTTGCTACTTGATTAAACTTATTATTAGGAATGTCATTATTTTCAGTGTGATTGTAAATGGGATTGTTTTCTTGATCTGTCCTTCTAATATTTTATTCTTAGTGTATAGAAATGCAATAGATTTCTGTGTATTAATTTTGTATCTTGAAGCTTCATTGAGTTAATTTATTATCTCTAGCAGCTTTGGGGTAGAATTTCTGGGGCTTGCTATATATATATATATACATACATATATATATATATATATATATATATGTATATGTATATGTATATATAGTATTTTGCCATCTGCAAATAATGACAGTTTTACTTTTTCCCCTTCCAGTTTGGATGGCATTTATTTATATTTATTTTTCTTGTCTGATGGCTGTGACTAAAACTTTCACTTCTATGTTGAATAAATATTGTGAGAATGGGTATTCTGCCTTGTTCCTGATCTTAGAAGAAAAGCTTTCAGCTTTGCACCATTATGATATTAGCCGTGAGTTTGTCATAATTGGTCTTTGCAATGTTGATGTCTGTTTCCTCTATACAAATTTTGTTGTTTTTATCATGGATCTATGCTTTCAAATGATTTTTCTGCATCAACTAAGATGATAATGTATTTTTTTCTTCTGAATAATTGATGTAGACCATAGACTCTTTCCCCCTGGAAATTTGAAACACAATTATAATGTCTTATGGACTCCTGATTAAGATCCTTTAGCACGAGCATAGGACAGTTTGAGTTCTGGAGTCAAAATTTACAAGTCTGAATCCTATAACTCAGTTGCTTTGTCATTATAATTTTCTTATATGTAAAATGAGAACAGTTGATCTCATGTAGTAATTATGAGTGTCTGTGAGTTAATGCATACAAGATTGTTAGTAGTCAGAATATAGTAAGTGTTCAGTACATTCATGGAAATTCTAATTAGCCCAGTACCTGACACACAATACAAGGTCTTAATAAGTATTTAGTAAAGGAATAAATAACAGTTATCTATTTGACAAGATTGTGAACATTAAATTGTCAGTATTACTTTGGAAATGATAATACAGTATACAAAAAAAGAAGTACTCTAGCCTAATCTGGAGGCCCAGAGATGCTCATATACCATGCATAAGAATTTTGCTGTAAATGCAGTGCTTTCTTTGCAAGCTTCCTCCTGGTCATTGCTTTCATACAAGAAAATTATCCAATTATGTTGACCTTCTGATATGCTCATTAGTACTGTATTATAGTATTATTGTCTTTTTTTAAGAATTATGTTTTTAATATAACATGCAAAAGTTTAATTTCTAAAACTAAATTGTATTCCAATGCTTTTGAGAATTCTGACATCTGTTTGGAAATCAGATAAAAGAAAAAGTACTCTTGATTGTAGAACTAGACTTGGACCTTTCCTTCAATATGAGAAGCCAGATAAAGTGAGCTTTATTTTACTTTCTTAAAAATCTCTTCAAGATTTGTGTTCACTGGGATTCAAATGTGAAAAGCAGATTAGGTTTCTTTATATCATGCTGAGTTGTCTTAACATTATAACAGTGTATCTCTGATATATTAATTTCACATTGTTTAAAATTTTTCAAATATGCATAAAATTTTGAAAGAATATTAAAGTGTATTAGAATATTAAAGGTATTTATTCCTTCAGTCTATAATAAACTGTGTAATATTCTATGATTTTCCTGTTTGGGGGAAGGTACAGTTATGGTAACATCACCCTAAATAGTTCAGCTTACATAATCACAAAGCTATATCACATCTAAGAAAATTATAATAATTTTATAGCATTGTCTCACACCGTTTAAAAACTTCCCCAGTATGACTTAATTTGACCATCAAAACCAAAAAAAAAACATTTTAAAATGATTATATCATGTGTTTATGTGTGCTCTAAGTTGTGTGATTTTATCTGGACCCCATGGACTATAGCCTTACAGGCTTCACTGTCAGTAGGATTTCCCAGGCAAGAATACTGGAGTGAGTTGCCCAGGGATTGAACCCATGTCTCCTGCATTGGCAGGTGGATCCTTTACCACTGAACCCTTGAGATTATACCATGCTGAAATGTAAATTACCTCTGAATCCACAGAAAGAAGAGGAAAGGCCAGGGTTTCTTTATATGAGAATGCCAGATAGCATATGTAGAAGCAATCATAGAATTTTTAAAAATCAGCATTGTACATTTCCAATGACAGCAAAATAATGGCTTCCCAAATATGTCTGGACCCTAATACCTGGACTCTTTGAATATATTGCCTTATAAGGGAAAGGAGACACTGCAAATACAATTGAGAACTCAGAGATGGGGGGATTTTCCTGGATTATCTGAGTGGGCACATTCTAATTACAGGAATCTTTAAAAGCAGAGAAATTTACCACCTGTGGTCACTGTCAGATGCGACTATGTAAAGAGTGTCAGACAGGGTGATATGAAAAGGACTCAATTTTTTGTCACTAATTTAGAAGATGAGGCAAGAAAGCTATGATTGATGGAATAAGAGAAGCCTCTAGAAGTTGGAAAAACTCAAGAAAACATATTTCTCCTAGAATCCAGAAAGGAATGTGGTCTTGCTTATGTATAGACTCTGAGACTAATGTCTGGCTCCTGTCCCTCAGAACTATAAGATAATAAATATATGTTGTTTTAAGATATTAAAATAAAAGGCAGAGGAACCAGAGATCAAATTGCCAACATCTGCTGGATCACCAAAAAAGCAAGAGAGTTCCAGAAAAACATCTATTTCTGCTTTATATGTCAAAGCCTTTGACTGTGTGGATCACAATAAACTGTGGAAATTTCTGAAAGAGATGGGAATACAGACCACCTGACCTGCCTCTTGAGAAACCTATATGCAGGTCAGGAAGCAACAGTTAGAACAGGACATGGAACAACAGACTGGTTCCAAATAGGAAAAGGAGTACATCAAGGCTGTATATTGTCACCCTGCTTATTTAACTTCTATGCAGAGTACATCATGAGAAACACTGGGCTGGAAGAAACACAAGCTGGAATCAAGATTGCCAAATAACCTCAGATATGCATATGACACCACCCTTATGGCAGAAAGTGAAGAGGAACTAAAGACCCTCTTGATGAAAGTGAAAGAGCAGAGTGAAAAAGCTAGCTTAAAGGTCAACATTCAGAAAACAAAGATCATGGCATCTGGTCCCATCACTTCATGGGAAATAGATGGGGAAACAGTGGACACAATGGCTGACTTTATTTCTTTGGGCTCCAAAATCACTGCAGATGGTGATTGCAGCCATGAAATTAAAAGACGCTTACTCCTTGGAAGGGAAGTTATGACCAACCTAGATAGCATACTCAAAAGCAGAGACATTACTTTGCCATTAAAGGTCCATCTGGTCAAGGGTATGGTTTTTCCAGTGGTCATGTATGGATGTGAGAGTTGGACTGTGAAGAAAGCTGAGTGCCAAAGAATTGATGCTTTTGATCTGTGGTGTTGGAGAAGACTCTTGAGAGTCCCTTGGACTGCACGGAGATCCAACAAGTCCATCCTAAAGGAGACCAGTCCTGGGTGTTCATTGGAAGGACTGATTCTGAGGCTGAAACTCCAATACTTTGGCCACCTCACGCGAAGAGTTGACTCATTGGAAAAGACTCTGATGCTGGGAGGGATTGGGGGCAGGAGGAGAAGGGGACGACAGAGGATGAGATGGCTGGATAGCATCACTGACTCTATGGACGTGAGTTTGAGTGAACTCCGGGAGTTGGTGATGGACAGGGAGGCCTGGCGTGCTGCGATTCATGGGGTTGCAAAGCGTCAGACACAACTGATGGACTGAACTGACAGGGACTTTCCTGGTGGTCCAGTGGTTAAGAAGCTGCCTTCTCATGCAGGCTCCATGGGTCCAATCCATGGTTGGGGAGCTAAGATCCTATATGCCTTGGGACAACTAAGCCCACGTGCCACAACTAAGACCCAATGCAACCATTAGTTAATTAAGTTTTTTTCAAGGTAATACAGCAATGTGCGTGTGTGTGTGCTAAGTCACTTCAGTTTCCAACTCTTTGCGACGCTATGGACTGTAGCCCACCAGGCTCCTCTGTCCAGGGAATTATCCAGGTAAGAATATTGGAGTGGGTGTTCATGCTCAGATATCACAGTCAAATGCAATGTGTCAACCTTGACTGACTCCTGAATAATACAAATGAGAGAAGAGGAAAGGAAGGAAGAAAAGAAAGCAAAGAAAGGAAAGATAGCTGCAAGTATTTAAGGATATATTAACTATTAAAATGAAAATATGTACACAATGCCCACTAGCATCATTTTGTTTTTCATTTTCTAATCATGAATAAACATATTTGCTGTATACTGTGGAAAAGGTCATTGATTTGGAGTCATGGACTCTTATTCCCATTCCCTATTATGTTTATGAATTATTTAAGAAAATGGTGCTTAATCTGACTGTCAGCCTCCTTAACAGGATTGTGATAGATGATCTCTACTGAATCTGAAACTTGTGCATTCCTTGAGATTTCCTTCAGGAAAAAAAAAAAAAAAAACCAACAACTTTGGGAAGCTTTTACTCACCACAATTCAGGCGGACTTCAAATGACAAATTTCCTCAGTTTTACAAGTGTTCTATTCTATAACAAAATACCACAAACAGGGTGGCTTGAGTCAACAAAAGTGAATTACCTCATCTGTTCTGTAGGTCTTAAGTCTGGACATGGTGTGGCTGGATTCTCTGATCAGCATCTCGTAGCTGAAATCAAGATGTTGGCTGGAGTTGGCTCAGGATTATCTTCCAAGTTCTCTGATGGTTGTCAGACTTCCTTTCCTTACAATCCTAAGACTGAAGTCCCCATTGAGACTTCTAGTTGCTGGTTGGGGTCAATGTTCAGTTCCTTGATGCTACTCACAGCTCTTTACCATGTGACCATTATAGGCAATTCTCACCATGAGCGTTTGCTTCTTTCCAGGACACTTGGAGATAATCACTGACTACTTCTTCTGATACCTGACTACTTCTTCTGATACCTGCCTAGAGAAAACTCCACTGTGAAAGGACTTTGTGAATAACTCAGGGCCACTGAAATAATCTGTCACAGGTCAACTGATTTAGGACCTTAACTAGATCTGCAAAATCTATTGTGACCTGTAACATAGCCTAATTATGGGAGTGAAACTCATCCTAATCTAAAATCAGGGCATGTTCACCAGGAAGCAATAAATCCTGAGATCCATTTTAGAATTCTGCTACTACCAATACATAGCTATCTCAAATCCATTATATGAGAAAATATAATGCATTCAATTGTCATAAGTATGTAGAAAGTATTTTGAAATGTGCATAATTTTCTATGGAAGTCATTGAAAATATTATCAAATGTATTTCTTATTTTGAAGTGGTAAAACAATTCAGTTTCTCTAAAAATTTAAGACCTAGGAGTATCAGAGAAAAATTACATTTAAAATTATGACAAATATGGGCTAATACAAACATGGAACAATAAAGTGATTTATGTGGAAACTGCACAAAAATATACACTATCACATGTTAGGAGCAGTCAGAAAGTCTGACCAGGTACAAAGATTTTACGTCAAAGAAAACATAAACACATTTTTAAAGATTTTAGGAACTGTTTAAAAGAATTCATAAATATAAAAGATCAATCTAAGAAAATACATTCCATGTCATTAATAGATAATTTAAAGGACCACAGGGATGCTTATGATTTAAAGACACACCTTCAAAACATTTGTGAATATTTTAAATGCTAAGGGCAAACATCATTTAGTCAATCCAATAAAAAAGTGCTAGGAGATGGGGACGAAAAGAAGTATTGACAAAATTCAGATGCACATGATACATGTCATATATGAAATATATTTGAATATATATTTGAGAATATATTCATTTAACAAAAAGTGAAAAGTAACTGTGCCAAGAGCCAGAGATACTTTTAAAAAATCGATGATTTCTAAGAGCAAAGACAAAATGTCAAGGTGAAATGTTATGAATGGTAAAGTTTGGTATGCTATCATAGCATATAACACTGAAACTTATTTGAATAAATGACCACTGCAGTTGGAATCAAGAACATTATATTGAAAATAACCTAGTTCCTCCTTTGGTAACTGATTTCAATTCTACATTAGGTTCAATGGTAAGGGGCATGACCATATAGAATTAATAAATTGTGGTTTTGAATTTAAAAACTGAACTCTTATAGGAGATGTCTCTGTGTCCCATTTTCAGTGTTAGGCAACAAGCATTAATAACTCTATTTAACACAGAGATCCCATATTGCTCTTTAAATTAAACATATTTTGAATTTTTCATATTAAACTTTGTAAAGTAAAGAGGAGGATTAAAGCAGAACTTCCCTGGTACCTGACTTCCCTGAGCTCAGCTGATAAAGAATCCGCCTGCAGAGGAGACTCCAGTTCAATTTCTGGGTGTGGAAGATCCGCTGGAGAAGGGATAGGCTACCCACTCCAGTATTCTTGGGCTTCCCTGGTGGCTCAGCTGTTAAAGAATCTGCCTGCAATCTGGGAGACCTGGGTTTGATCCCCGAGTTGGGAAGATCCCCTGGAGAAAGGAATGGCTGCCCACTCAAGTGTTCTGGCCTGGAGAATTCCATAGATTGTATAGTCTATGGGGCCCACACGACTGAGCAACTTTCACTTTAACTTTCAAAGCAGAACATGAACCTCTTTCAACTATTTCAATGATTAAAAAAAAAAATCATAGACCCTAAGGGGTAAGGCATAATCTAAAGATGGAACATTCCCGTCCCTCACACATAGGAGACTCCAACTGTCCTCCAACATCTGGTGAGACATCACCAATCAAGCTGCACTCTGAGATCCTGAGTAAACTTGTTTGAAAAAATGTATTTGAATGTTTTTATACACAGTCCAAATTGATCTGTCTATGTAATGTATCATTAATTTCACTTCTATTTCTGTTGTCTCTTCTTCTGCTAAGCAAACAATTGATTGTTTTTTAATTACTCTTCCTTTACTTCTAAATTATTCTTTTCCAAATTAAATCTTTCTAGTTTCACTAGCAATGAGACATATTGCTTGCTGATAAATATTATCATGTTAACTTTAGATGCTTCAGCAGACAGAAGTCATTTTGGAACGTGATTATAATTGGACATTTCCCCCTTCTTTAAGTTACTGAGAATATTCTTGTAATGTCATCCAATAAATCGAAAGGAGTGAGATAAGAACAGGTTAAATCCTGGTACACATCTTTGGATACCTGCTTTGCAACTGAAATAAATTCAATTGCTAGCTTGATTTGGGGCAGTGAAATTACTCCAACTTCTCCAAAATGAAATGAATACTGGGTTTAATAAATGTCTCCTTGGAGTCTAGCTGTAATAATCTAGGCCTATTACAGTTCACTGCTGCTGCTGCTAAGTAGCTTCAGTCATGTCCAACTCTGTACAACCCCATAGACGGCAGCCCACCAGGCTCCCCCATCCCTGGGATTCTCCAGGCAAGAGTACTAGAGTGGGTTGCCATTACAGTTCACTAATTTACTTGAGTTAACATTTTTCCATAAAGAAAATGAGGTATTTCAATATGCTTTGTCATTACTACAGCACCCCAATGCCCTTTGATTCTGAGATCATCATCCTAAAATCCTCTATAAACAGCTGTCTATCTGCTTTGAGCCTAAACATTGATTCAATCATTTATACCACAGAAACACAACTTTGGATGTGCGTTGTGGAGGTAAAGTACCAAAATACTGGAACATAAAAGCCCCTGAAGTTACGGCTAGTTAATTGACGGATATGCAGATAAACTTTATCTCTTACAAAATTCATCCAGCAGTGTGTCTCTTTAGAAAGCAACCCTGTGCAAGGCTGAGGTTTTCTGATGCATAAAGATGTGCTCTAAAAATGCCAGGGAAGTAGAACACTCATTGTGGTTGTCAATGGAATGTCCTGTTAGTAACCCCTGTGGAAATCACAAAGCTACCACACACATTGAGTCATGAAGGTCACCCTGCATAAATCTGTCTACATTCATGAGTTGCTACTTCTAACTGCCACCAAGCCAAGCTCAGTGTATACCCACACTGCTGAAATGGCAGCCCTCACTGGCTGAAATCCCAGCTACTACATTCACAGTTCTTCTTACTTATCTTTAAGGCAGAACAGTATCTATTCAGAAACATGACTTTGAGCATTTGCATATCAGAAATGGCATTTTTTTAATGCTCTTATAATTTGAGAGAGGCATCTATTATTAAGGTGTAAATAATTCAAAGGAAAAACACTGATTATAGATCCTTCTATAGAGATATGACATAGCACATTCTTGGTCTTTTGCAACAATGACAACTGAAATAACTAAGCAAAGAATTATATTTCTAGGTGCTGATGACTAAAGATGATAATTTTATATAAAAATAATCATAGTTATAGGATGGCATATATTTCACAACTTAAAATTTCCTTGAAGCATTATTTCTTTTATTTTAAAGCATTATTATGGGGAAGATACTAATTTTCCTATTTTACAGATATTAAATACTTTCAGAATGGCTAAGATACTTGTTCAAAGTCACACTGTCCGGACTTGCATTTAAGATCAGATCCAAATGCAGTGCCCTTTCAATTTTGGATCTCTGATTTTCAAGATTATGGATATGTAATTTTTAATTGATCACACAATTATTTAAAAACTGCACAATCATTTCTCTGCCATTGAATTATGTCCTTTACTTAGATATATTTGATTTTTTTAAACTGTGCAGTTATTAAGTATATGTAACTCATCTGTGAATATCATTTCCTATGTATTAACCTATGGGATTTCCAGATTGCTAGGTGGTAAAGAACTGCCAAATACAGGAGGCACAAGTTCAATCCCTGGGTCGGGAAGATCCTCTGGAGGAGGAAATGGCAATCCACTCCAGTATTCTTGTCAGGAAAATCCCATGGATGGAGGAGTCCGACGGTCTACAGTCCATGGCGTTGCAAAGAGTTGGACATGACTGAGCAACTGAGCACAACAACAGCAATATGTATTATCTACGCTTTAGCCATATTGTATTATCTGAGGTGAATTCTGTTATTTAAAAATTTGCTGTAATATACTGTTTAAGTTTTGATTATTCAAACACATGTCATTTTACAAATTAATGGTATATAGGTAGTTCAGATTGAATTTTAAATACTTCAGCCTGGAAAACCAAATTCATAGCATCAAGAAAAATATAGATAAGAAAAAAAAATCCAAAATGTTAAAGGAAACAAAGCAAGAATGTAAAAGTTAGAGAGGAGAGGATAAAACAAAATTCAATATATGGATAATGAATACCCCCTGAACAAGAGAATAAAACAAATCAAACAGAATGTTCAAAGACTTGAAAATAAAACCAAAGGACCTGAATCTACAGATCAAAAGGACTTAACATATAATGGTTAAGAAGTAGGATTTTCAGTTAGAGAGAGTTGTGTTGAATCCTGTCTCATCTTTTTTTTCTGATATAACATTAGGTAAATCATTAAAATCATCAAAGCTTCACTTTTCTTGTATGTAAACATCAGATTGTACTGAGGATTGACTGAGATTATGTTCATAAATGGTTTAGTCAAGTTTTTGCCAATTATAAGTGTTTAACACATATTTATGCTCATCATCAAGATGAGAGTAGTGATAATTAAATTATTACAGACTTGTAGAAGATATTAATTTAAAAGGCAATATCTATTTTCTATTGAAATTTTTAATAAAGAATTTTGCTAATTTGTTGGCAGAAAAAAGCAAAAACCAAACAGCACAAAATTGCAATTCCATTGGAAGGGAATTTTAGGTCTGAGAAATATTTAAAATATATTTCTTTGAGAATCTAAAAAAGATCACTTTATATAAAATTTGACAAGACATTTTAAATTAATGTGAAAAGTTTATTCAATAAATGGTAAAAATTATTTGGGAAAACAACATGAGAAACATAAGATCGTATGATAGAAACATACATAAAATTCTGAATAGATGTAAACCACAAAACTGCTTGAAAGACTGTTCTATACTGTATACTTGGGGCTGGTGCACTGAGACGACCCAGAGCGATGGTATGGGGAGGGAAGAGGGAGGGGGTTCAGGATGGGGAACACGTGTATACCTGTGGTGGAATCATGTTGATATATGACAAAACCAAAAAAAAAAAAAAAAACCTGCTTGAAAAAGATGAATCATTTATGTAATCTGGTTGTGAAACAAAAGGCAAAACAAAACAAAAAGACAGCCTCGACTATGTATTACAAATTTTTGTGGTAAAACATAAACATGAACAAAGTTAAAAGATAACAAACGGGAAAAATATTGAACATATCAGAGGAAATCTATCATTACTATATAAATATCCTTTATGTATTAGTGGCTCAGTCCCGTCAGACTCTGCAACTTCACAGACTGTAGCCTGCCAAACTCCTCTGTTCGTGCAATTTTTCAGGCAAGAACACTGCTAAAGGTAGTCATTTCCTTCTTCAGGGGATCTTCCAGACCCAGGGATAAAACCTGGGTCTCCTGCACTGTGTGCATTCCTTACCATCAGAGCCACCAGCGAAGCCTTTATAAGTCATTAGAAGAAAAACGGACCAAAAAAAAAAAAAGTTAGGTAATACAAATGGTAAACTTCTTTGTCAACCTAAATAATAGTTTTAAAATATTTAAAGTTATATAAGACTGTTTAGTAACCAGTCATATTAGCAAATTTTTAAAAAAAATTATTTTTAATGCCAAACAATGTTGTGGAAAAAAATAAGAAGTTTAGATTTTAGAATTTCTAGTAGACTATTTTTTAGAGCAGTTTTAGGTTCACAGCATAATAGAACACAAAGTATTTGGTTTCTGTATATTCTCTGTCCTCAGCATGCATTGTCTTCGCCACTGTGACCACCCTGCCCCAGAATTATACTGTTGTAGTAATTGATGACCTCTACTGACACATCTTGCCACCTAAATTCATAATTTAATTAGGGTTTCACTTTCAATGTTATATATTCTATGGATTTTAACAAATGTGCAGTGGCATGTGTCCATTATTATAGCATTATACATAATATTTCCTCTGTCTTAAAATTCCTCCACATTCTGCCTATTCAATCCAACTTTCCCCAACTGCTGACAAATCATTTTATTGTCTCTATCGTTTTGCCTTTTTCAAAATGTCATATAGTTAAAATTATACAGCATGTAGCCTTTTCAGTTATTTTTCTTTCACTTAGTGATATTGAGTTCCCTCTGTGTCTTTTCATGGCTTGATAGCTCATTTCTTTTTAGTGCTGAATAATATTCCATTGTCAGTATATATAACAGTTTATTTAACCATTCACCTACTGAAGGATATTTTGGTTACTTCTAAGCTTTGGCAATTAAAGTAAAACTACTAGAAACACAAAATTGCCCTCTTTCTGCCTCTCTTCCTCCGTCAAGCTCTCTCCACATATGTATATAAGAGAGCATTTTCTGTATATATGTGTGTGTGTGTGTGTGTGTGTGTGTGTGTATATATATATATATATATATATTTGAGTGCATATATATATATGAGAGCATTTCTCAATCAGCTTTTCTGACTCTGTATACAAGATCCAGTCAAAGATCACAAATTTGAATTTACTTGTCATACCTCTTTAAACTCTGATCATACTTAGCACCCATCTTTTTATTTATGCAATGTTCTTTGCAATAGTGACTTTTAAAAAAATCTAGCCTGGTAATTTTGCTAAATATTCCTTAACTTGTATTTGCTCAATTGTTCCTTCATCATTGCCAGCAACATTGTTACATATATTACACTGTGCCTTCTCAGTGCTAAGCTTGATGTCAATTAGGCCTTCAGAAGCATCACTACGAACAAAGCTAGTGAAGGTGATGGAATTCCAGTTGAGCTATTTCAAATCCTAAATGATGATGCTGTGAAAGTGCTGTACTCAATATGTCAGCAAATTTGGAAAACTCAGTAGTGGCCACAGGACTGGAAAAGGTCAGTTTTTATTCCAATACCAAAGAAAGGCAATGCCAAAGAATGCTCAAACTACTGCACAATTGCACTCATCTCACATGCTAGTAAAGTAATGCTCAAAATTCTCCAAGCCAGGCTTCAACAATATGTTAATCATGAACTTCCAGATTCAAGCTGGATATAGAAAGGCAGAGGAACCAGAGATCAAATTGCCAACATTGGCTGGATCATCAAAAAAGCAAGAGATTTCCAGAAAAACATCTATTTCTGATTTGCTGACTATGCCAAAGCCTTTGACTGTGTGGATCACAATAAACTGTGGAAAATTCTGAAAGATGTGGGAATACCAAACCACCTGACCTGCCTCTTGAGAAATCTGTATGCAGGTCAGGAAGAAACAGAACTGGAAATGGAACAACAGACTGGTTCCAAATAGGAAAAGGAGTCCGTCAAGGCTGTATATTGTCACCCTGCTTATTTAACTTCTATGCAGAGTACATCATAAGAAACGCTGGACTGGATGAAGTACAAGCTGGAATCAAGATTGCCAGGAGAAATAGCAGTAACCTGAGATGCGCAGATGACACCACCCCACCCTTATGGCAGAAAGTGAAGAAGAACTAAAGAGCCTCTTGATGAAAGTGAAAGAGCAGAGTGAAAAAGTTGGCTTAAAGGTCAACTTTCAGAAAACTAAGATCCTGGCATCCAGTCCCATCACTTCATGACAAATAGATGGGGAAATAGTGAAAACAGTGTCAGAGTTTATTTGGGGGGGCTCCAAAATCACTGCAGATGGTGATTGCAGCCATGAAATTGAAAGACACTTGCTCCTTGGAAGGAAAGTTATGACCAACCTAGATAGCATATTCAAAAGCAGAGACATTACTTTGTCAACAAAGGTCCATCTAGTCAAGGCTATGGTTTTTCCAGTGGTCATGTATGGATGTGAGAGTTGGACTATAAAGAATGCTGAGTGCCAAAGAATTGATGCTTTTGAACTGTGGTGTTGGAGAAGACTCTTGAGAACCCCTTGGACTGCAAGGAGATCCAACCAGTCCATCCTAAAGGAGATCAGTCCTGGGTGTTCATTGGAGAGACTGATGCTGAAGCTGAAACTCCGATACTTTGGCCCCCTGATGCGAAGAGCTGACTCATTTGAAGAGACCCTGATTCTGGGAAAGATTGAGGGCAGGAGGAGAAGGAGATGACAGAGGACGAGATGGTTGGATGGCATCATTGACTCAATGGACATGGGTTTGGGTGGACTCTGAGTGTTGGTGATGGACAGGGAGGCCTGGCGTGCAGCAGTTCATGGGGTCGCAAAGAGTCAGACATGACTGAGTGACTGAACTGAACTGAACTGAACTGAAGCTTAATGTCAGTTTGACAAAATATTGGTGGTTATTTTATGCAACCACATACATATGCTTTGGTAAGTCTGTAGTTTTCTTCATTATAAAGATAAACTTATTCCCTTACGATTTATAAAATCTGTAGAGTAATACTTTGAAAGTATAGTAATAACTTGTTACTCAATAATCTTTGACTCAATTTTAGTGTCCATCGATTAGCCTTATCTGCATCAATTATTTCAATGAGAGCTGCAGTGATTTATGATTTCTGTCATTACTTCATTAAATGTGTATTGTGTATTTTGTATGAGACCCTCCTTTCTCCCTGCCCTTAACACTATTTTTATTACTATCATTAAATGATAGATTATTTTATATTCACTGTGCTATATAAAAGTTTTGCTATTCTTTTTGATGCTCAAACTGTCAGTAATTTCACCAGTGTGAAGCATTTAATCTGGTTCTTATGTCTTTTTGTCTCCACCAGTACTTGAACACTTATCTATTTCCATTCCTACACACCAAAAAATCTTATACTTCTCTTGTCCAAGATCCCAAGTAAGCATTCCTTTAAATATTGTGGTTTCAATAGTTTTACTGAGAAATGATGTGCTAGGTATGCTTATTGCTGTTAGGGAATACATTTTCTTATTAGAATTATAATAATAAATTAAAATAAATTAAATTCATTATGACTCCATTAAGGGAAAAATCCCTGAGCTGTTTTGTTCTGTTTGGTTTTGCTTTTTGGTTTAGAGGGATAATCAGGAGAAAAAAACCAGATCATTAACATTTTCCCAAAGGGAAAAGAAAATAAAATTCCACGTAATTTTTAAGTTGTTAACCTGAGAAATACAGATGTAAATGTATGATGTAGAAATGTGACAATAAGTGTTGCAGATCTACCTCAGTCTGTACAACTTCTCAATTCTCAATAAAATCAAAACATGAAATAACAAAGAAATTTTCTTGAAGGAAAAAACTAAGTTAATGAGAGTTGGAAAGCTAAATATAACCTTATGCAAATACATGTTAAATGGATCTACTAAAAGATGAAAATTATAGATTTAACTCAGATAATATAATTCAGCTTTATTCTGCTTTAAGGACATTTCCTAAAACAACGGGACTCTTAAAGATAAAAGAATAAGTTCATAGTCAAATATATAATTTACAGATGAAAGTTACAAAAGCTCTTTTTTCTGAATTAATTTTTATTTTACTTATTTGTTGAATATTTACTTTTTGGCTGTGCTGGGTCTTCGTTTCCATGCTCAAGCTGTCTCTAATTATGGCAAGTGACGTCACTCTCTAGTTGTGACGTGCAACTTCTCATTGTGGTGGCGTCCACTGTTGCAGAGCACAGGCTCTAGGTGCACAGGCTTCAGCAGCTGTGACACATGGGCTCAGTAGTCATGGCTTCCAGGCTCCAGAGCACAGGCTCAGCAGTTCTGGTACTTGGGCTTAGTTGCTCCATGGCACGTGGGATCTTCCAGGAGCAAGGAGAGAACCTGTGTCTCTGGCATTGGCAGACAGATTTTTCTATGCTGAGCCAGCAGGAAAGCTCTTTAAAAGAGAAAATGAGTATAAATTATGCACAAGAACAAGTAAATCCATTAAAATGTTTCATATTTTATTAATGAATATTGTTCAATCACTAAGCAGTGTCTGACTCTGTAACCTGATGGACTGAAGCATGCCAGTCTTCCCTGTCCTTCACTATCTCCCAGAGTCTGTTCAAATACATGTTCATTGAGTCAGTTATGCTATCCAAACATCTCTGTCACCCCCTTCTTCTCCTGCCTTCAATCATTCCCACCAGCAGGGTCTTTTCCAATGCGTCAACTCTTTGCATCCAATGGCCAAAGCAATGGAGCTTCAGCTTCAGCATCAGTCCTTCCAATGAATAATCAGGGTTGATTTCCTTTAGGACTGACTGGTTTGAACTCCTTACTGTGCAAGGAACTCAAGAGGGTTCTCAAGCACTACAATTTGAAAGCATCAGTTCTTTGGCACTCAGCTTTCTTTATAGTCCAACTCTCAAATCCATACATAACTACTGGAAAAACCATAGCTTTGACTAGATGGACCTGTGTTGGCAAAGTGATGTCTTTGCTTTATAATATATTGTCTAGGTTTATCATAGCTTTCCTTCCAAGGAGCAAGTTCTTTCCATGGCTCCAGTCATTGTCCACAGTGATTTTGGAGTCCTAGAAAAAATAATTGTCACTATTTCCACTTTTTCCCCATCTATTTGCCTTGAAGTGATTGGATTGAGTGCCATGATCTTCATTTTTTGAATGCTGAGCTTTAAGCTAGCTTTTTCACTGTCCTTTTTCACCTTCATCAAGAGGTTCTTCAGTTCCTCTTCACTTTCTGCCATTAGGGTGGTGTCATCTGCATATCTGAGGTTATTGATATTTCTCCAGGCAGTCTTGATTCCAGTTGTGTTTCATCCAGCCTGGCATGTCACCTGATGTACTCTGCATATAAGTTAAATAAGGAGGGTGACAATATACTGCCTTGATATACTCCTTTCCCAATTTGGAACCAGTCTGTTGTTCCATTTCTGGTTCTAACTGTTGCTTCTTGACCTACATACAGGTTTCTCAGGAGACAGGTGAGGTGGCCTGGTATTTCCATCTCTTTCAGAATTTTCCACATTTTGTTGTTATCCACACAGTCAAAGGCTTTGGCATGATCAATAAAGCATAAATAGATGCTTTTCTGGAATTCCCTTGCATTCTCTATGATCCAATGGATGTTGACAATTTGATCTGTGGTTCCTCTGCTTTTTCTCAATCCAGCTTGTACATCTGGAAGTTCTCAGTTCATATATTGCTGAAGCCTAGCATGAAGGCTTTTGAGCATTACCTT
This sequence comes from Ovis aries, assembly GCF_016772045.2. Classification (NCBI taxonomy): domain Eukaryota; kingdom Metazoa; phylum Chordata; class Mammalia; order Artiodactyla; family Bovidae; genus Ovis; species Ovis aries. The sequence goes on along the minus strand of NC_056062.1, from coordinate 62,430,461 downwards.
GCTAGAATGTGAAATGAATGCAATTGTATGAAACTTTGAACATTCTTTAACATTGCCCTATTTGGGATTGGAATGAAAGCTGAATTCCTAAGTCAGGAAGATCATGTGGAGAAGGGAATCGTTACCCACTCCAGTATTCTTGCTTGGAGGACTCCATGGACAGAGGAACCTCGTGTCTACAGTCCAGGGTGTCACAAACAGCTAGACAGAAACAACTGAGAAACTAACAGTTAATCAATGATATTACCCTAAATAATGCTGTATCTTTCAGGATTATACAAATAACATGAAAATTAATTAAATAACATTATCACCTGGAAATGTAAAGAAAATAAGAATCTTAGGGGAAATATATGTGCTATTTATAGTAAGACAAATAAAAAGTCCAACTACTAACCTATTTTACACACTACATTAAATAAATTTGTATCAAAGCAAAAATCAAAACAGTATTGAAAGCATATTTAAATATATTCCTTAAAAAACACACATATACAAAATGAAATTACTTATAAAGAACATGAGGTAATTAATAAAGGTCTAAATATATGTTGACAAACCAACTGGCAAATGATCAGCAGAAACAATAATATATCCAAGAGCAGGTACTTGGAATTACAAATTAAATAGACAAGCCACAAGCTATTCTCAGTTCAGTTCAGTTCAGTCACTCAGTCATGTCCAACTCTTTGCAGACCCCATGGACTGCAGCATGCCAGGCCTCCCTATCCATCACCAATCTCGCAGCTTACTCAAACTCATGTCTGTTGCATCAATGGTGCCGTCCAACCATCTCATCCTCTGTCATCCCCTTAACCTCCTGCATTCAATCTTTCCCAGCATCAGGGTGTTTTCAAATGAGTCAGCTCTTTGCATCAGGTTGCCAAAGTATTGGAGTTTCAGCTTCAGCATCAATCTTCCAATGAATATTCAGGACTGGTTTCCTGAATAGGAATGAACTGTTTGGATCTTCTTGCTGTCCAAGGGACCCTCAAGAGTCTCCAACATCACAGTTCAAAATTATCAATTCTTCAGCCCTCAGCTTTCTTCATAGTCCAACTCTCACATCCATACATGACTACTGGAAAAACCACAGCTTTGACTAGATGGACCTTTGTTAGCAAAGTAATGTCTCTACTTTTTAATATACTGTCTGCGTTTGTCATAGCTTTTCTTCCAAGGAGCAAATAATTCTATTTAGGACCAAAAGAGTGAAAAAATATCAAAAGTAAAATGGTCATAATCTGTAATTAAAATAAAAAGAAAATAATTATGAGCATGCATTCTATATTTTTATGCTAATAAATTTGAAAATCTGGTTGAGATAGAGTTCTTTCTATGAAAAAAACTTAACCAAATTTGTTATCAGGTAGAAAATCAAATTCATTCAATAAGCAGTTTAAAAACAAGTAAAGGAAATTATATAAATATTCAGCAAAACCCAATTTGATTAACATATTAAAAATGACTAAATGTAAATTTAGTCATTTATGTAGCTACTTTGTAAAAAATATGGTTAAAAAGCAGTATGGATAATAAATTAATATATATATTTACTTCCTAAATTGATATCATACACATGAATGAGTCTTAAGATTTAAGAATATGAATGTTAGTATTATCCTTTCCAGGTGACAAAATTTCAATAATTTTCATTTATATATATCTGTATTGCCTTTTGTGTGTGTGTGTATGTATACATACATGTGTATTTGTGTGTGTTAACTGTTACCTTTTTTAATAGAGAGTTGTGTACATGTTCTTTTATTTACTAACATCCAAAAAATTTCTTACTAATTTATATAATTTTTATGCTTGGCAGGAAATATAGAACTTATATACATGTACACAGTTTTATAAGAATGGTTCAAATTTTAGAAATAATAAACACTGTTAGTGAAAAAAGGTTTATTAAAATGTGAAACAAATTGCAAGTTTTAATTTTTACTCTGAAACTATTAGACAATATTGTATGTTTAATTCAGACAGAAAATATTTACATAAGCTTTCGCTCATGAGTTCACTATTAAATTTTATTCTACCGATCAAATAGTATTTTTTAGTTCTGAGATTGTAAAGGAAGGATACTGTTAAATATTCCTACCAGCGTGTTGAAAATATGAGAGTACTGCTTTCATAAAAATAACAGCAAAAATTGTTCTAACTCAAAGTATACATATACAATCTATGATACTATTAATAGCTCAAATTACAATTTTAAAAAAGTCTTGCTTAAATCCTATGATATGAATTAAAATCTAATTTTACCTATTGATTTTTCAGCAAGGTAAGAAGTAAAATGTGTTATATAGCCAAGGACTGAGCAAAGAGCAATGTTAATACTGAGACTGACAATGAATAGGAGCTAAGGTCCTAGACAATTTCCTGTGCATTTGTGTGTTATTCCCAGGAAATATGAAGCTATATGCTTTCTCCTTACATTCTTTCAATCTGTGACACCTTTGGTTTGAAACTGATATAAATTACAATTCTGTCTCCAAGTTTCTTATTTATTGAACCAAAGTGAAAGTGAAGGTCACTCAATCATGTCCGACTCTTTGCAATCCCATGGACTGTAGCTCACCAGGCTCCTCTGTCCATGGAGTTCTCCAGGCCAGATACTGGAGTGGGTAACTGTTCCCTTCTCCAGGGGATCTTCCCAACCCAGGGATGAAAGCCAGGTCTCCCACATTGCAGGCGGATTCTTTATTATCTGAGTCAGAATCAAGTTATACTTTATTACTTTATGATGAAAATATCCACTATTAGAATACTAAAGGTAGTGAAATAAAGTTATTCTAAAAGAGGAGCCTTTTAAATTGTATCATTTAAAATCATGCCTTTATAATAAATATAATTTGCTATAGTGAGCCAAAAATTGTGACAGTGTGATATGCTAGAACACAAAGATGCATTGATACCATGCTGTTCTAATCTGTAAGATGTCAACTGAGTGGAATGGATGGTAAAGAAGGATCTTACTGATGTCAGCATGGTGTCTTTGATAAAATTGAAGAGGATTACAATCATTTATATATTTTGGCAGGTAATGGCAACCCACTCCAGTACTCTTGCCTGGAGAATCCCAGGGACGGTGGAGCCTCGTGGGCTGCTGTCTCTGGGGTCACACAGAGTCGGACACAACTGAAGTGACTTAGCAGCAGCAGCAGCAGCAGCCACCTTAAATAAATTTCCTGCAATTTTGATAGTATGTGTTACATATCCATTCCTAATTCAAACAATAGGAAAAAACACACAAAGTACATAAAAAAGATTGCAGATAAAAGATGTTAGGAATAGATTTTAGAAATCTAATTCATAGATAATAAACAGAATGCTAGCTAACAGATAATTTTGTTTTCAAATGTATAATTTTGAAACTGAAAATGTGAGAGACCAGAACCTGGAATAGTTAGAAATGAAGGGTAAAAAAGTAAACTAAATTAAAGCTAATTCCAAAATTTTGAGCCTAGAAGATTAAAATAACTTATCAAATATTATCAAGTGATCACCTACTATGTATTAGACATTTTACTAAGTGTTTGAAGATGTTTCAATGAGTAGGATACAAAGGTTACCTTGAAAGAGCTCAGTGCCTAGATACACCAACTTTAAAAGGATATGAAGTGGGAAGCAACCTAGATGTCCATAGGCAAACAAATGGATAAGAAAGCTGTGGTACATATACACAATGGAATATTACTCAGCTATTTAAAAGAATACATTTGAATCAGTTCTAATGAGATGGATGAAACTGGAACCTCTTACACAAAGTGAAGTAAGTCAGAAAGAAAAACACAAATACAGTATATTAACACACATATATGGAATTTAGAAAGATGGTAACAATGACCCTATATGCAAGACAGCAAAAGAGCCACAGATGTAAAGAACAGACTTTTGGACTCTGTGGGAGAAGGCGAGGGTGGGATGATTTGAGATATTAGCACTGAAACATGTATACGACCATATGTGAAATAGATGACCAGTGCAAGTTCGATGCAGGAAGCAGGGCACTCAAAGTCCATGCACTGGGACAACCCTGAGGGATGGGATGGGGAGGGAGATGGGAAGGGGTTTCATGATTGGGGACACGTATACACACATGGCTGGTTCATCTCAGTGTATGGGAAAAAACAATACAACACTGTAAAGTAATTAGCCTCCAGTTAAAATAATTTTTTTTTTTAAAAGGATATGAAGTGACTTAAATCAGAGTAGTTGAACGAACAAGAGAGGGGAATGATGATATGTGAGGGTGGGGCTAAGGGTGAGGCTAAGGGTGGTCACCAAAGGCATAAACAAAATAAAATCAGAAAATATTCTCAGGGGCGGTCCTAAGATGGTGGAGGAATAGGACATGAAGACCACTTTCTCCCTCACAAATTCCTCAAAAGAACATTTCAACACTGAGCAAACTCCACAAAACAACTTCTGTAGGCTGGCAGAGGACATCAGGCAACCAGAAAAGCAGACCATTGTCTTCAAAAACAGGTAGGAAAAAATATAAAAGACGAAAAAGGAGACAAAGGAGGTGGGGAGGGAGCTCCGTCCCGGGAAGGGAAGCCCGTCCCAGGAAGGGAATTTTAAGAAGAGAGGTTTCCAAACACCAGGAAACACTCTCCCTGCCGAGTCTGAGGCGAGCCTTGGAAACACAGAGGGCAACATAACAGGAAGGGAAAAATAAAGAAATAATTAAAACCAAGAGATTACAAGCCCAACAGTAACTCCCCCAGTGGAAAAGCAGCACAGACGCCTGCATCCGCCATTGGGAAGTGGGGGCAGGGCAGGGACGCGCGGGAGGCGCGGGCTGCAGAGCTTTGCAAGAATCAGGCAGGAACGCCCCACGCGCAACCAGAACGATCTAACTTGGGCTAGCAAACCAGACTGGGGGATAGCTACCGCACGAAAAGCTCGAACATAAGACACCTCCAGGACCGAGCACGGAACAAAGGACGGAACGAAAAAAGCCGGCTGCAGACCATCCCCCACCGGGGACAGGCAGCCAGAGCCATAAGGGCTGGAAAGGGGCAATTGCAGCCCCAGAGAGACTTCACTTACCAAACTGCAAGCAGGCTTCTTTGCTAAGACTTCTGGGGGTGCTGGACAGTCACCATCTGCCTCACAAGGGGCGCCAGCGGTCCAACCAGAAAACTGAGCAGCAGAGGCAGAAAAGGTGACAAGTCGCAGCAATCGCGCTCGCCAAACTCCTGAGCTACTCGGACCCGGGAAGGGCACAAAATGCAGTCCCAACCGAATCTGTGCCTCTGAGGGCTGCCTGAGCGCCGAACCTGAGCGGCTTAGACCGGGGAAGTGCACACAGCCTAGGGCCGGCCTCAGACGGATCCCGGCTGAGCATTGTAGAGCCGGAGCCGTTTGTGCGTCGCGAGAAGGGACAGGTCCAGCAGGGCTGAGACACTGTGTGCACGACAGCTCTATTTGTTTGCAGCATCCCCACAGCTCGACTGAACTAGTGAGCCAGAAAACCAGCAAACAGAAGAAGTTAAACAGAGGGAACCGCCTTGGAAGTGACCCCACACTGCCCACAACATCAGAGAAGGGCTAGAAATATTTTTACTATTTTTTTAAATCATTCCTTTTTTTTTCTTTTTTCTGACTTTTTTTTAAATAGTTAAGTCTTCTATTTCTCCTCTAATTTCTATTTCTATAACCTATTATTAATGTTCAAAAAAAAAGACTTTTTTTTTTAAGGCAAACACCATATATAGTCTTTGGGTGGTTATTGGTGGTTGTTTTTTTTTGTTGTTGTTGTTGTTGTTTAAATAATTCTTGTGGCTTTTTTTTTTCCTTTTTTCCTTTTTCCTTCTGCTTCTTTTCTTTAATATTGTATTTTTGAAAATCCAACCTCTTCTCTAGATTTTTAATCTTTGCTCTTTGGTTTTTGTTGTCAATTTTGTACATTTAAAAACCCAAACTTCACTACCCAAGTTTACCTGAGAGCGAGATTACAGGCTTGACCACTCTCTCCTCCTCTAGACTCTCCTTTTTCTCCACCAGGTGGCCTCTGTCTCTTTTCTCCCCTATCTCTTCTCTATCCAACTCTGTGAAACTCTGTGTGTTCCAGATGGTGGAGAACACCTAAGGAACTGGTTACTGACAGGATTTGTCTCCTTCTCATTCCTCTCTCTTATCCTCCTGGCCACCTCTCTCTACTTCCTCCCTCTCCTCTTTCCTGTATAACTCCGTAAATACCTCTGAGCAGTCCAGACTATGGAGCGCACATAAGGAAGTGACTACTGGCTAGCTTGTTCTCTCCTCTTTTGATCTCACCGCATCTCATTCCAGTCACCTCTAACTACCCCCTCCCTCTTCTCTTCTCCTTGTAACTCAATGAACCCCTCTGGGTGTCCCTCAATGTGGAGAAACTTTTCATCTTTAACCTAGATGTTTTATCATCAGTGCTGTATAGAGGGAGAAGTCTAGAGGCTACTGTAAAAATAAAACTGAAAACCAGAAGCAGGAGGCTTAAGTCCAAAGCCTGAAAACATCAGAGAACTCCTGAATTCAGGGAACATCAAGCAATAGGAGCTCATCAAATGCCTCCATACCTACACTGAAACCAAGCTCCACCCAAGGACCAACAAGTTCCAGAACAAGACATACCACACAAATTCTCCAGCAACACAGGAACACACTCCTGAGCTTCAATATACAGGCAGCTCAAAGTTACTCCAAAACCTTTGACGTCTCATAACCCATTACTGATCACTCCACTGCACTCCAGAGAGAAGAAACCCAGCTCCACCCACCAGAACTCCAACACAAACCTTCCTAACCAGGGAATCTAGACAAGCCACTCATACAACCCCACCCACAGTGAGGAAGCTCCGTAATAAAGAGAACCCCACAAATTACCAGAATATAAAAAGGCCACCCCAAACGCAGCAATATAATCAAGATGAAGAGACAGAGGAATACTCAGCAGATAAAGGAACAGGAGGGTTGTCCACCAAACCAAACAAAAGAGGAAGAGGTAGGGAATCTACCTGAGAAGGAATTCCGAATATTGATAGTGAAAATGATCCAAAATCTTGAAATCAAAATGGAATCACAGATAAATAGCCTAGAGACAAGGATTGAGAAGATGCAAGAAAGGTTTAACAAGGACCTAGAAGAAATAAAAAAGAGTCAATATATAATGAATAATGCAATAAATGAGATCAGAAACACTCTGGAAGCAACATATAGCAAAATAACGGAGGCAGAAGATAGGATTAGTGAAATAGAAGATAGAATGGTAGAAATAAATGAATCAGAGAGGAAACAAGAAAAATGAATTAAAAGAAATGAGGACAATCTCAGAAACCTCCAGGACGATATGAAACGCTCCAACATTCGAATTATAGGAGTCCCAGAAGAAGAAGACAAAAAGAAAGACCATGAGAAAATCCTTGAGGAGATAATAGTTGAAAACTTCCCTAAAATGGGGAAGGAAATAATCACCAAAGTCCAAGAAACACGGAGAGTTCCAAACAGGATAAACCCAAGGAGAAACACCCCAAGACACATATTAATCAAATTAACAAAGATCAAACACAAAGAACAAATATTAAAAGCAGCAAGGGAAAAACAACAAATAACACACAAGGGGATTCCCATAAGGATAACAGCTGATCTTTCAATAGAAACTCTTCAGGCCAGGAGGGAATGGCAAGACATACTCAAAGTGATGAAAGAAAATAACCTACAGCCCAGATTACTGTACCCAGCAAGGATCTCATTCAAATACGAAGGAGAAATCAAAAGCTTTACAGACAAGCAAAAACTGAGAGAATTCAGCACCACCAAAACAGCTCTCCAACAAATCCTAAAGGATATTCTCTAGACAGGAAACACAAAAAGGGTGTATAAACCCGAACCCAAAACAATAAAGTAAATGGTAACAGGATCATACTTATCAATAATTACCTTAAACGTAAATGGGTTGAATGCCCCAACCAAAAGACAAAGACTGGCCGAATGGATACAAAAACAAGACCCCTCTATATGCTGCTTACACGAGACCCACCTCAAAACAAGGGACACATACAGACTGAAAGTGAAGGGCTGGAAAAGATATACCATGCAAATAGAGACCAAAAGAAAGCAGGAGTGGCAATACTCATTTCTGATAAAATAGACTTTAAAACAAAGGCTGTGAAAAGAGACAAAGAAGGCCACTACATAATGATCAAAGGAACAATCCAAGAAGAAGATATAACAATTATAAATACATATGCACCCAATTTAGGAGCACCACAATATGTAAGACAAATGTTAACAAGTATGAAAGGGGAAATCAACAATAACACAATAATAGTGGGAGACTTTAATACCCCACTCACACCTATGGACAGATCAACTAAACAGAAAATCAACAAAGAAACGCAAACTTTAAATCATACATTAGACCAGTTAGACCTAATTGATATCTATAGGACATTTCACCCCAAAACAATGAATTTCACCTTTTTCTCAAGTGCTCATGGAACATTCTCCAGGATAGATCACATCCTGGGCCATAAATCTAAGCTTGATAATTTCAAAAAAATCAAAATCATTCTAAGCATCTTTTCTGACCATAATGCATTAAGATTAGATCTCAATTACAGGAGAAAAACTAGTAAAAATTCCAACATATGGAGGTTGAACAACACACTTCTGAATAACCAACAAATCACAGAAGAAATCAAAAAAGAAATCAAAATATGCATAGAAACTAATGAAAATGAAAACACAACAACCCAAAACCTGTGGGACACTATAAAAGCAGTGCTAAGAGGAAAGTTCATAGCAATACAGGCATACCTCAAGAAACAAGAAAAAAGTCAAATAAATAACCTAACTCTACACCTAAAGCAACTAGAAAAGGAAGAATTGGAGAACCCCAGAGTTAGTAGAAGGAAAGAAATCTTAAAAATTAGGGCAGAAATAAATGCAAAAGAAACAAAAGAGACCATAGCAAAAATCAGCAAAGCCAAAAGCTGGTTCTTTGAAAGGATAAATAAAATTGACAAACCATTAGCCAGACTCATCAAGAAGCAAAGAGAGAAAAATCAAATCAATAAAATTAGAAATGAAAATGGAGAGATCACAACAGACAACACAGAAATACAAAGGATCATAAGAGACTACTATCAGCAGTTATATGCCAATAAAATGGACAACGTGGAAGAAATGGACAAATTTTTAGAAAAGTACAATTTTCCAAAACTGAACCTGGAAGAAATAGAAAATCTTAACAGACCCATCACAAGCACGGGAATTGAAACTGTAATCAGAAATCTTCCAGCAAACAAAAGCCCAGGTCCAGACGGCTTCACAGCTGAATTCTACCAAAAATTTCGAGAAGAGCTAACACCTATCCTACTCAAACTCTTCCAGAAAATTGCAGAGGAAGGTAAACTTCCAAACTCATTCTATGAGGCCACCATCACCCTAATACCAAAACCTGACAAAGATGTCACAAAAAAAGAAAACTATAGGCCAATATCACTGATGAACATAGATGCAAAAATCCTCAACAAAATTCTAGCAATCAGAATCCAACAACACATTAAAAAGATCATACACCATGACCAAGTGGGCTTTATCCCAGGGATGCAAGGATTCTTCAATATCTGCAAATCAGTGTAATTCACCACATTAACAAATTGAAAAATAAAAACCATATGATTATCTCAATAGATGCAGAGAAGGCCTTTGACAAAATTCAACATCCATTTATGATAAAAACTCTCCAGAAAGCAGGAATAAAAGGGCCATACCTAAACATAATATAAGCTATATATGACAAACCCACAGCAAACATTATCCTCAATGGTGAAAAAAATTGAAAGCATTTCCCCTAAAGTCAGGAACAAGACAAGGGTGCTCACTTTCACCACTACTATTCAACATAGTTTTGGAAGTTTTGGCCACAGCAATCAGAGCAGAAAAAGAAATAAAAGGAATCCAAATTGGAAAAGAAGAAGTAAAACTTTCGCTGTTTGTAGATGACATGATCTTCTACTTAGAAAACCCTAAAGACTCCACCAGAAAATTACTAGAGCTAATCAATGAATATAGTAAAGTTGCAGGATATAAAATCAACACACAGAAATCCCTTGCATTCCTATACACTAATAATGAGAAAGTAGAAAAAGAAATTAAGGAAACAATTCCATTCACCATTGCAACGAAAAGAATAAAATACTTAGGAATATATCTACCTAAAGAAACTAAAGACCTATACATAGAAAACTATAAAACACTGGTGAAAGAAATCAAAGAGGACATTAATAGATGGAGAAATATACCATGTTCATGGATCGGAAGAATCAATATAGTGAAAATGAGTATACTACCCAAAGCAATTTACAAATTCAACGCAATCCCTATTAAGCTACTAGCCATATTTTTCACAGAACTAGAACAAATAATTTCAAGATTTGTATGGAAATACAAAAAACCTCGAATAGCCAAAGCAATCTTGAGAAAGAAGAATGGAACTGGAGGAATCAACTTGCCTGACTTCAGGCTCTACTACAAAGCCACAGTCATCAAGACAGTATGGTACTGGCACAAAGATAGACATATAGATCAATGGAACAAAATAGAAAGCCCAGAGATAAATCCACACACATATGGACACCTTATCTTTGACAAAGGAGGCAAGAATATACAATGGAGTAAAGACAATCTCTTGAACAAGTGGTGCTGGAAAAACTGGTCAACCACTTGTAAAAGAATGAAATTAGATCACTTTCTAACACCATACACAGAAATAAACTCGAAATTGATTAAAGATCTAAATGTAAGACCAGAAACTATAAAACTCTTAAAGGAGAACATAGGCAAAACACTCTCAGACATAAATCACAGCAGGATCCTCTATGATCCACCTCCCAGAATACTGGAAATAAAAGCAAAAATAAACAAATGGGATCTAACTAAAATTAAAAGCTTCTGCACAACAAAGGAAAATATAAGCAAGGTGAAAAGACAGCCTTCTGAATGGGAGAAAATAATAGCAAATGAAGCAACTGACAAACAACTAATCTCAAAAATATACAAGCAACTTATGCAGCTCAATTCCTGAAAAATAAATGACCCAATCAAAAAATGGGCCAAAGAACTAAGTAGACATTTCTCCAAAGAAGACATACAGATGGCTAATAAACACATGAAAAGATGCTCAACATCACTCATTATTAGAGAAATGCAAATCAAAACCACAATGAGGTACCACTTCACACCAGTCAGAATGGCTGCGATCCAAAAATCTGCAAGCAATAAATGCTGGAGAGGGTGTGGAGAAAAGGAACCCTCCTACACTGTTGGTGGGAATGCAAACTAGTACAGCCACTATGGATAACAGCATGGAGATTCCTTAAAAAATTGCAAATAGAACTACCTTATGACCCAGCAATCCCACTGCTGGGCATACACACCGAGGAAACCAGAATTGAAAGAGACACATGTACCCCAATGTTCATCTCAACACTGTTTATAATAGCCAGGACATGGAAACAACCTAGATGTCCATCAGCAGATGAATGGATAAGAAAGCTGTGGTACATATACACAATGGAGTATTACTCAGCCGTTAAAAAGAATACATTTGAATCAGTTCTGATGAGATGGATGAAACTGGAGCCGATCATACAGAGTGAAGTAAGCCAGAAAGAAAAACACCAATACAGTATACTAACACATATATATGGAATTTAGAAAGATGGCAATGACGACCCTGTATGCAAGACAGCAAAAAAGACACAGATGTGTATAACGGACTTTTGGACTCAGAGGGGTAGGGAGAGGGTGGGATGATTTGGGAGAATGGCATTGAAACATGTATACTATCATGTAAGAAACGAATCGCCAGTCTATGTCCAATGCAGGATACAGCATGCTTGGGGCTGGTGCACGGTGATGACCCAGAGAGATGTTATGGGGAGGGAGGTGGGAGGGGGTGTTCATGTTTGGGAATGCATGTACACCCGTGGTGGATTCATGTCAATGTATGGCAAAACCAATACAGTATTGTAAAGTAAAATAAAGTAAAAAAATAATAATGATAATAAAAATAAATACACACACACACACACACAAAAGAAAATATTCTCCAAGCCAGGCTTCAGCAATATGTGAACTGTGAACTCCCTGATATTCAAGCTGTTTTTAGAAAAGGCAGAGGAACCAGAGATCAAATTGCCAAAATCCGCTGGATCATGGAAAAGCAAGAGAGTTCCAGAAAAACATCTATTTCTGCTTTCTTGACTATGCCAAAGCCTTTGACTGTGTGGATCACAATAAACTGTGGACAATTCTGAAAGAGATGGGAATACCAGACCGCCTGACCTGCCTCTTGAGAAACCTTTATGCAGGCCAGGAAGCAACATTTAGAACTGGACATGGAACAAAAGACTGGTTCCAAATAGGAAAAGGAGTATGTCAAGGCTGTATATTGTCACGCTGCTTATTTAACTTCTATGCAGAGTACATCATGAGAAACGCTGGGCTGGAAGAAACACAAGCTGGAATCAAGATTGCCGGGAGAAATAACAGTAACGTCAGATATGCAGATGACACCACCCTTATGGCAGAAAGTGAAGAGGAACTAAAAAGCCTCTTGATGAAAGTGAAAGAGGAAAGCGAAAAAGTTGGCTTAAAGCTCAACATTCAGAAAACGAAGATCATGGCATCCGGTCCCATCACTTCATGGGAAATAGATGGGGAAACACTGGAAACAGTGCCACACTTTATTTTTGGGGGCTCCAAAATCACTGCAGATGGTGATTGCAGCCCTGAAATTAAAAGACACCTACTCCTTGGAAGAAAAGTTATGACCAACTTCAATAGTATATTCAAAGTAGAGACATTACTTTGCTAACTAAGGTCCGTCTAGTCATATGGTTTTTCCTGTGGTCATGTATGGATGTGAGAGTTGGACTGTGAAGAAGGCTGAGCGCCGAAGAATTGATCCTTTTGAACTGTGGTGTTGGAGAAGACTCTTGAGAGTCCCTTGGACTGCAAGGAGATCCAACCAGTCCATTCTGAAGGAGATCAACGCTGGGATTTCTTTGGAAGAAATGATGCTAAAGCTGAAATTCCAGTACTTTGGCCACCTCATGTGGTGAGTTGACTCATTGGAAAAGACTCTGATGCTGGGAAGGATTGAGGGCAGGAGGAGAAGGGGATGAGCGGGGATGAGATGGCTGGATGGCATCACGGACGCGATGAATGTTAGTCTGAGTGAACTCTGGGAGATGGTGATGGACAGGGAGGCCTGGCGTGCTGTGGTTCATGGGGTCGCAAAGAGTTGGATACAACTGAGCAACTGAACTGAACTGATGTTGAAAGATAAAGAGGACATCAGGATAAGCAAAAGGAAACAATTGATAAGGCAATTAGATGATAGATATAGATAGATAGGTCACTCAATGGTAAATAATCTGCTTTCCAATGCCAGAGATGCAGGAGATCAGTTAGATCCCTGGGTCGGAAAAAACCTCTGGAGGAGGAAACAGCAACCTGTTCCAGTATTCTTGCCTGGAGAATCCCATGGACAGAGGAACCTGGCAACCTACAGTCCATGGGGTTGCAAACAGTCAAAAGGCACTGAGCAAAGATAGATAGATAAAGAGAACGATAATGAATGAATAATAATTTCCTATAATTATTATAAGGGCTTCTAACAAAAATCAGTGGCAGATAGGACTAGAAAGGTAGTTTATTTGGTTTGTTTTTGTTTTTGTTTTACAGAACTTGGAAGTGGTGTATAATAAAAACCAGAATACCAGTCTTTGCAGTAGAACAAGTAATCAATAAATCAATAATGAGTGCACTATACATTCAGCAAAAACAAGACTCAGAGCTGACTGTGGCTCAGATCATGAACTCCTTATTGCCAAATTCAGATTTAAATTGAAGAAAGTAGGGAAAACAACTAGACCATTCAGGTATGACCTAAATCAAATTCCTTATGATTATACAGTGTAAGTGAGAAATAGATTTAAGGAGTGCCTGATGAACTATGGATGGAGGTTCGTGACATTGTACAGGAGACAGGGATCAAGAGCATCCCCAAGGAAAAGAAATGCAAAAAAGCAAAATGGCTGTCCGGGGAGGCCTTACTAATAGCTGTGAAAAGCAAAGGAGAAAAGGAAAGATATAAGCACTGAATGCAGAGTTCCAAAGAATAGCAAGGAGAGATAAGAAAGCCTTCCTCAGCAATCAAAGCAAAGAAATAGAAGAAAACAACAGAATGGGAAAGACTACAGATCTCTTCAAGAAAATTAGAGATACCAAAGGAACATTTCATGCAAAGATGGGCTCGATAAAGGACAGAAATGATAGGGACCTAACAGAAGCAGAAAATATTAAGAAGAGGTGACAAGAATACACAGAAGAACTGTACAAAAAAGATCTTCATGACCCAGATAATCACGATGGTATGATCACTCATCTAGAGCCAGACATCCTGGAATGTGAAGTCAAGTGGGCCTTAGAAAGCATCACTACGAACAAAGCTAGTGGAGGTGATGGAATTCCACTTGAGCTATTTCAAATCCTGAAAGAGGATGCTGTGAAAGTGCTGCACTCAAGATTCCAGGAAATTTGGAAAACTCAGCAGTGGCCACAGGACTGGAAAAGGTCAGTTTTCATTCCAATCCCAAAGAAAGGCAATCCCAAAGAATGGTCAAACTACCGCACAATTGCACTCATCTCACATGCTAGTAAAGTAATGCTCAAAATTCTCCAAGCCACGCTTCAGCAATACATGAACCATGAAATTCCAGATGTTCAAGCTGGTTTTAGAAAAGGCAGAGGAACCAGAGATCAAATTGCCAACATCCGCTGGATCATCGAAAAAGCAAGAGATTTCCAGTGAAACATCTATTTCTGCTTTCTTGACTATGCCAAAGCCTTTGACTGTGTGGATCACAATAAATTGTGGAAAATTCTGAAAGAGATGGGAATACCACACCACCTGACCTGCCTCTTGAGAAACCTTTATGCAGGTCAGGAAGCAACAGCTAGAACTGGACATGGAACAACAGACTGGTTCCAAATAGGAAAAGGAGTACGTCGAGGCTGTATATTGTCACCCTGCTTATTTAACTTATATGCAGAGTACATCATGAGAAATGCTGGGCTGGAAGAAGCAGAAGCTGGAATCAAGATTGCCGAGAGAAATATCAATAACCTCAGATATGCAGATGACACCACCCTTATGGCAGAAAGTGAAGAGGAACTAAAAAGCCTTGATGAAAGTGAAAGAGGAGAGTGAAAAAGTTAGCCTAAAGCTCAACATTCAGAAACGAAGATCATGGCATTTGGTCCCATCACTTCATGGGAAATAGATGGGGAAACATTGAAAACAGTATCAGACTTTATTTCGGGGGGCTCCAAAATCACTGCAGTTGGTGATTGCAGCCATGAAATTAAAAGATGCTTACTCATTGGAAGGAAAGTTATGACCAACCTAGATAGCATATTAAAAGCAGAGACATTTCTTTGCCAACAAATGTCCATCTAGTCAAAGCTATGGTTTTTCTAGTAGTCATGTATGGAGAGTTGGACTGTGAAGAAAGCTGAACACTGAAGAATTGATGCTTTTGAACTGTGGTGTTGGAGAAGACTCTTGAGAGTCCCTTGGACTGCAAGGAGATCCAACCAGTCCATTGTGAAGGAGATCAGTCCTGGGTGTTCTTTGGAAGGACTGATGCTAAAGCTGAAACTCCAATACTCTGGCCACCTGATGTGAAGAGTTGACTCACTGGAAAAGTCTCTGATGCAGGGAGGAATTTGGGGCAGGAGGAGAAGGGGATGACAGAGGATGAGATGGCTGGATAGCAAAACCAACTCGATGAACAAGAGTTTGGGTGAACTCTGGGAGTTCGTGATGGACAGGGAGGCCTGGTGTGCTGCAGTTTGTGGGGTCACACAGAGTTGGACACGACTGAGCAACTGAACTGGACTGATATACTATGGCAGTGGTGTTCAGTAGATTGATGTTACAAGATATGTCAAAAGATTCAGTTTAGTTATTTATTGATAACCAGACACTAAGTGCCCTACAAGTTCAATGATCACTATTATCAATGATATTACTCAGAGTGACAGTAATAATAGTCACTATTTATCAAGTGCTGATATGCTATGCCAAGCATTGAATGCTCAGCACAAAATTTAATCCTTATAACATTCCTATAAAAGGACAGTAAAAGAAATGACACCATTCCTTTGCTGTGCACTGAGAGAAATAAGACTTAGGTTAACTAAATTTGGCCACTTCTCAAAGGCCACATTCTAGGAACAACCAGGAGTGGGGGATAAGGACAGGAGAGGGGTGGGAGGATTAGAGAAATTTAAGAGAAAGATCTTACATTTTCGTAGATTATTTTTCCCTTATTAATACTACAAATACAATTTCAGAACACTTTATTGATAATCATTAAAGAAAGTTATTGTGATGATAGATTCCTTAAAAAGCATGCCTTTTAAAAGTTATGTTGTCTTCCTTCCCATTTAGATTGATGATTCCTTCTGGAGTTCATCAAATTTATTAGATTATGTAAAATAAATATAGGAAATTCTTAATAAAATTTCCAAGTGTGATTTTTAAAAACACATTAGTAAGAATAGAAGTTCAAAAATATGAAAAAGTACAATTACAAATTATATATCTTCATGAAGTTGGTTAGTGGGGTACCAAATAGACATTTTTAAGCTTTATGATATCCAGAATTCTATGTGTAAACCTTACACTGAAGATTTTTTTAAAAAGAAAGGAGGGACAAGATGAGATATAAAGAGATTAGTGCTTATACAAAAAAAAAAATTTTTTTTTTTTTTTTACTTTTAAAAAGTTAACATATAACCTACTCATCTGAATGGTAATGTTAGGTAGGTAGAATAGGGAAAAGGAGTCCAAAATGGCGGTGGCTAAAAGACAAGGAAGGGAAAAGCCCACGAAAATAGAACAAAAGAAGGTCTGAGGACTGGAGTGAGGACCTCAGGTAAAACAAACAACACTCCTGGCTGGCCCAATTTATATAGGACAGGCCCAGGGAGAGATAAACATGTAAAAAGAGGAGCCAAAGCTAGCTCGCTCGCTCTCTCCCACACGTTGGGGCGCTCTTCATCTCGTGTCTTTGGGTCGAAGTGCCCTCACGCCTCAAAGATGGATTTTCCTGCCATCTTCTAAATAAAATAGAGCTGTAACACTGATTTGTCTAAGAGCTATAACATGGTCCTTTAGAGACCTGAGAGCTATAACATGGTCTATCCAAGACCTGAGAGCTGTGACACGCTGAGGGGGCTTTAATGTCCATCACTCCAAATCTTTGTTGTGACAAGACAAAGAACTGAGGAACATACACTCGCGTGACAGTAATCAAAACTTGATTACCTTGAGGTAGGGAGGTGAGGGTATAACATTGCTGCTTAACTTGGCATTTTCAGGAGCAGGGGGAGTTAGGCAGGGCCAAGCTCCTGGGGGGAAAAATTGTGAAATGGGTGGATGGATCTTTAAGCCTATCACTTCGATTTCCAGTTATGAATTAACATTCAATACCAAAACAATAATACATATGTTTAAATATGGGTAGAAATAACTTTGTGGTATATGATATACCAGATTAAACTCTATGATTTTACTCAATCTTATTGGTATTGTACATAAAGCAGTCATTTCAACACATAAAAATATTTTCCATTCACAAACAACAACAAAAACATGTTGACAGGACAACACTGTCAATATATTTCAATTGCCAGAAAAATATCTTTAAAAAAAAATGACAAAAATATTGGCACCTTGAAAGATTTGCAACTTATATAGATATTGGTACATTCTAGAAATGTTGCTGTTTGTTCTAGAAAGCTATTTTGGGCCTAATTTAATGACTATAGATTATAATTAGATTTTCTCATCTTCCTACATTTACCAAATGGTATAAAATTATTGCAGAAATTTAAAAGAAAGGCATTTATGTCCATTCATTTCAGTCATAAAGGGAATCCTTTTGACTACATTTGAAATTTCAACTGTTTATTCAACCATCCCATATGCCAATAATAACATCTTCAAAATTTCATAGCATAAAGTAATTTTCATGTTCTCCACAATGGAGTGTAACAATCTGCTGAGCATTGCCAAGTAGTATGAAAACGAACAAGACCTTTGATTTTCTTGGCTTAAAACCATGTTGCAAAAATATTCTAAAATGACTGATATATATTAGAAAATATATTTGAGCCAGGAATTCAAAATGTTATTTAAGATTTTTTGTGAGACAAATACTATTAGAACATAACATCTATCATGTACTCCATCTTCTAAGTTCTTTTACTAGCGTATAAGTCAATATTCCTCAATGTTTCTGATGATAAACACTAACAATGCACATCATTACCATATTTAACTTTTAGCTCAATACATCCTGAAATTTTCATATCGGGGAAATTTTAGATCATAGTCACAGATACAAAAATGCTCACATTTAAGTGTATTTCAACTTAATATAGTATAGCACTGCTTCTTTTTATAGCGTTTATAACATACACTAGCATTACACTAAGTTTCTCAGGTAGATAGTGTAGGTATCTCCATTCTTGTTCTATAGATGAGGGAATTTAAACCCAAATGATTAAATGACTTCTTTAAGATCACACAACATAAAGTAGCAGTATAAGGATCAAATCAGGTCTCCTGACAATACTGACTTCTTTCTACCACACTGTTCCAGAAAGAAATATATATCTCATTCTATCCCAGAGTTTTCGTGTCAGTAAAGGCCTTAGTGCTTTCTTAAAATCAGTTGAGTAAACCAAGTTTTATCAGTGATGGTAATTTATAAAAAGAGAAAGGGATACTGTCACCTTAATACAAACTCTGGTTTGCTGAATGTCTATGCTAATTTCAATCTGATTACACCAACTTTTAATGCCTACCTGAAGACATGGAGTATACAGTAGTATAGCATCATTGTGTACCCTCGTTCTCATGTGCGGAATAATAAACAGTAGAACTCAGCAGGTTAAGCAATGAGCTGGAAACTTCAGGCTCTGTGAATTCTAATCTTAGTACCTTGGTGACTCATGAGAGCTTAAACACAAAAATTTAACTGGTTAAATCCCATCTGTCGTTAAATTGAGTTTATTTAGCTCAGGAAAAATGCTACATTTGGGGTACTAATTTTATTTGAATGTTCTTCCTCCTTCTCCTATTCTCTAAACAAGTACTAACCTACTGATGACCTAAGAATTCCCTGTTGAGAGATGATTACAGTTAAAATTCCCTAGAGGAATGCTGATATAAATAAGGATTATGTGTGACACAGCTGTCATATCTCCAGCAGATGGCCTGTGGTTACAGTGCACTGATGATCTGATTGATTTCTCTGATAAATAATTTTGGAAAACAAATGCTTTCTCTGCATGCAGTGCATTCTAAACCATTCCTGTAAGCAAAGTTGGGATAATGTGCTCTTTGTGTTCTAATCCCTCCTAAAGTGTTATAGCTGCTACAAGGAAATGTAGACCATTGCCACTCTTTCAATAAGAAACAAATGAAAAAACTTTTCCAAAGCTCTAATTTGCATAGCTCATAAAAATATCAGAGAATTTAGATGCAGAAATAAAAGGAGAGAAGAATCCTTTGGGAAGGAAAATTGAGGCAGTATCACAAATCCTCACATTTGGGGAGAGAACTGGTGTGTGGGGAGACTGGAGCTAAAATTAAGCATCCAGATATCAATGATACCTAAAGAAAGCAAGAAGGAGGAACGGGAGTAAGAGAAATTAAACTAAGAAATGTATAAGCAGTGAGTTGAAAGGCTGAAAATTTCCATCCCTTTCAGCCTCTAACTCCAAGTCAAACAAAGAGGGCTATGAGGTTAAAAACTCAGTAACAATTCATACTGAGAATGATGTCTGTCATTTTGTGATATTTATCTCTGTATAAAGTTTCTTTAAAAATTTTAATGAGATTATAGAAATTTAAATTAGTAATAGCTTTTAAAACATAAAAATAAGATGTAAATAAGTTTTCTTCAGATTTCTTCTGTACATCATGCATGTATACTGTCTTACATTCTTTCTAAAAAGAGCAGGCTGTGTGCAAATCCAAATATTCATTGAGGATTTGTCACAGTGCTTCTTTCTATTCAAGAGAATAACATGGATTTAGTCATTTTTTTTCCCTCTTCTTTCCTCCTTTCTTTCTTTCCTTCCTCCTTACCTTCTTTCCTTTAGTCTTCTTTTTTCCTTCCTTCACTCCTATCTTTGTTCCTTTTTTTATATTCATCCAAGAAACATATATTTTGTATGCAAGTGTCAGCATCTTGCGGAGAAGGCAATGGCACCCCGCTCCAGTATTCTTGCCTGGAAAATCCCATGGATGAAAGAGCCTGGAAGGCTGAAGTCCATGGGGTCGCTGAGGGTCAGACACGACTGAGCGACTTCACTTTCACTTTTCACTTTCATGCATTGGAGAAGGAAATGGCAACCCACTCCAGTGTTCTTGCCTGGAGAATCCCAGGGACGGGGGAGCCTGGTGGGCTGCTGTCTCTGGGGTTGCACAGAGTCGGATACGACTGAAGTGACTTAGCAGCAGCAGTCAGCATCTTGAATTTGAATATAAGATGTTATTGTTCCTTCATTTTCCTCTGTAGCTAACAACTTTATCCAGGGAGATTTAGGAACAAGTCAAGAACCATGCTGAGGTTTTGTATCTCTCTGAAGTGAAGTCGCTCAGTCGTGTCCGACTCTTTGCAACACCATGAACTGTAGCCTACTACGTTCCTCCATCCATGGGATTTTTCCAGGCAAGAGTACTGGAGTGGGCTGCCATTTCCTTCTCCAGAGGATCTTCCTGACCCAGGGATTGAACCCAGGTCTCCCGCACTGTAGGCAGATGCTTTACCATCTGAGCCACCAGGGAAGAATCTTTCTACCCATGGTAATTGTCCCTTAGGACAGAAGAAAGAACATTTTCTTTGACAATTTATTCAGTGTTGAAAGAATAAACAAAACTCCTCCATCACACTCCTGGAAGTACTATTTGGTGCCTGTCTGAGCTCATCTGTCCAGAGACAAATTATGAGACATGAGTGTCCTTGATGAAGCTATATTTTAAAATTTGTTAAAATTTTCATATACCAAATTTTGCATAGGAAGCGATGGGCTTAAATCTAGATTACCTGGAACATATCTAAGACTTACTATATATCATAGAAATCTTCCCTTACCATCTATGGGAGTCACTCTAACCCTCTTCTGAATACTTAAAATTAGTATAACAAATTAATAATCCTTAGGCACTATTTCACAATAAACTCTCACTTAATATTCAATATTTTATCTATAGCCAACATAATCACAGATCATTTACTGAAAGTTCCCTCATATGTAACCTCTGACTTACATTAATATTTCAACTTTATTTTTATGCCCAATGACAGATATGCAAATGTATTTTCATAGACCTCCTTAGGTAGAAGTATAGGAATCATAAATGGTCTCCACAATGCTAAAGAGTGACTTTTCACAAGGTCTCCAAATATAGTCTCTACTCATATAATGTCTAGTGGAGAAGACAGATATATAAAGTATAAATATATTAATAAATATCATTGTAAATTGATTTAACTGGAAAATGGAAAGAGTTCTATCCAAAAATATTATAGCATGAGGCCAAATTTAGGTTAAAATTTCTGAGTAGTGATATATAATTATATATATACTCAACTTGAAGTAGTGATCTTCAAGTTGAGTAGTAATTAGCCAATGAAAACTATTGGCTGAAAGGAAGATACAGGAATTGAGGAAGATTTATTCTTATGGGGGAAAAAGGCTTCTGCAAATGTCCTGGTAGACCAAAGAACACTAAAGAAGCTGAAAGTGACCCGTTTCATTTGAACAGATTGGAGAATGATGTGAGAATTTTGAGTAGAGAAGCAGAAGCTGAATTAGTCTGGAAGGCCCTGTTAAGGAATTACACTTTTTAAATTGCAATTAGTAAGAAACATCTTTGGTACTAATAGGGTGCCAATAGGATCCAATAAAGAATGCTGTTTTAAAAATAACATCCTGACTGTCGTGTAAAGATTGAATTAAATGCGGATACATTGTTTTCTCCAGCCAATGTCCAATAAAATTTTCTCTATATGAGTATACCACAAGGAAATACAATAATTACAACCACATGTTTTTTAAACTAGAAAAAATATACTACCTTTCTCAAAAGAAAAGGAAAGAAGGAAGGCAAGAAATAACGAAGGAAGGAAGGAAAGAAAGAAAGCACAAATAAGTCCATACTGTTGTGCCAGGAATACCATACATGGTAGCCAAGATACGATCAGTTGTTCTCAACTGGAGACAGTTTTGCCATCCAGAAAACATTTCACAATGTCTTGAGACATTTTTTGTATTGTTACATCTTGGGAGAAGAGGGCTAGGACTGGCTATTAGGTAAAAGCCTTGCTGCTGCTGCTGCTGCTGCTAAATCGCTTCAGTCGTGTCCGACTCTGTGCGACCCCATAGACGGCAGCCCACCAGGCTCCCCCGTCCCTGTGATTCTCCAAGCAAGACACTGGAGTGGGTTGCCATTTCCTTCTCCAATGCATGAAAGTAAAAAGTGACAGCGAAGTGGCTCAGTCATGTCCAACTCTTAGCGACCTCATGGACTGCAGCCTACCAGGCTCCTCTGTCCATGGAATTTTCCAGGCAAGAGTACTGGAGTAGGGTGCCATTGCCTTCTCCTGGGTAAAGGCCTTAGGTGTTGCTAAGCATTTTAGAATGCACAGCTTCCCACCCTGAACGAATTTCTCAGTCTAAAGTATCTGTACTACTGAGACTGAGAAAGTGTGTGGCTGATCATCAGGACCATCACTGTATTATTAGTATCTTCCATGTACTCCCTCTTTTGGAAATGTTTCATAGTCATTCAATGTCCAAGAGTGAGCTCAAGGTTGAGGACACCTTCAGTCCTTCCATAGTGAAGTAGATACAGACCTATAATGCAAAGCAGTATTCAGCTTGAATCAGTTATATTGTTGCTGCCAAAATTAAACTCTGATAATCCAAGCAGCTAATATTGAGTCCTAGCTTATAATATAATCAACACCCACATTTGCAGGAAATAAGAATGAGATGAGCTGGCATTCAGGCAGCAAGGAAAATCTTGGGTTAGCTACATCAGATTAGATAGTGATTGACTGGCCTTTTGCTGGTGAGAATGAGATATGGAAGAGACCAGATTAGATTTATCATTCAATGAAAAGCATTCAAATCTGTCTGTCTCTCTCTCTTCCTCTATCTCATCCCTCTTTCTCTGTGTTTTAAATATTTGTAGTAAAGCACACCTTGTTAATTCCTAATAATTCTAAGGTCTTTAAGATACATTTTAAAATCTAGTATGTAAAAAGTAATTTGTTTTCATTTTGTAAATGACAGTTAAAAAGTGTATGTGCTCTGCTGGATCTACAGGTCACAATAACTTGAAATGCCGACTCCACTGTAAAATCCACTGCAGTAGTAAGAGAGGCAATAACAAGGTAATCGTGAGGTTCTCTGCAGTATATTGAAATGACATCTCAACATTACAAAATAGTAAGAACTTCTTTCAGAGACTGCTTGAAAATTTCTTTTAGCCACAAACTAGTTCATAAAGACTTAAACTTAACAAAGAGTAATCAGAAAATACATTTAAACTGCCAAATTCAGAGCCAAAAACAACCTGTTTATACAGGAAATATGTTAAAAAGAACAATCTTAGCACAATAGCAAGTTCAGACTGCTTAAAAATTACAGAGTTTTCATACCCTGTAGAAACCTTTTCTGAGTAAAAAAGAAATCATTTCTCACCTCTGTACTCAGGGGATAAATATCAAGTTTTTCATTCAGCTTCTTCACCATGAAAAAAACTAGACAAACACATAAATGTTGGTTTATAAACTGGACAGCTTCCAGGGTGAAATCTGAAATTGGCCTTAGACTTGGAAGGCAAGGAAAGACTCAAGAAAGAGGCAGAATCTTCCAGATTGGTAGGTGGCAGCTTTAATAAGAAAGGGAACTTATTTACAAGGCTCATCTTAATTGGCTCCAAGATAAGTAGATCTTCACACTCACTGGCCAGAATCACGTTAATGTAGAGACCTTAAAGCATTCAGTCATGCTTACCATCCAGATAGTTTCAACAATGCTTTGCTCTCAAGGCTGTGTTCTGAAAAATGAACCCCACTGTGGGAATCATGGGCAGAACATACTTTCCTAAGACTGAGAATGGGGGATGGAGGGAGGAGCCTCCAATCACCTGGGTACAGGTGAAAGGGCAACTGGTGGTCGCATCCTCAGATTATTTATATAATCCTCAGAGTTGGATTTTTATAGTAAAGATGAACATTAAACTGAAATAATTAGTAGAATCTGAAAATACAATAACTGAACCAACTTGGAAAATTATTCAGTGGATAAGATCACTTGTATCATTCTAGATTCCACATATATGTTTTAATATACTATATCTGTTCTCTTTCTGACTTAATACTTCACTATGTGTGACAGACTCTGGGTCCACCCATGTCTCTACAAATAACCCAGTTTCATTCTTTTTATGATCTTGTTTGCAAAGCAGAAATAGAGACATAAGCATAGGGAAGGAATGTATGGATACCAAGGGGGAAAGGACAGGGAGCTGGGAATCATGAGCCTGGGATTGATACATATACAATGTTGATACTATGTATAAAATAGATACCTAATGAGAACCTACTATATAGCATCAGTTCAGTCCAGTTCAATTCAGTTGCTCAGTCATGTCCAACTCTGCGACTCCATGAATCGCAGCACACCAGGCCTCCCTGTCCATCACCAACTCCCAGAGTTCACCCAAATTCAGGTCCATCGAGTCAGTGATGCCATCGAGCCGTCTCATAGCAAACTCTAATTAATGCTCTGTGGTGTCTTGAATGGGAAAGAAATCCAAAAGGGAGAGCATGTATTTGTATGTATGGCTGAATCACTTTGCTATATAGGTAGAAACTAACACAACATTTTAGGAATCCGTGAACTAAAATGGACTGCTGCTGCTGCTAAGTCACTTCAGTCATGTCCGACTCTGTGCGACCCCATAGATGGCAGCCCACCAGGCTCCCCCATCCCTGGGATTCTCTAGGCAAGAACACTGGAGTGGGTTGCCATTTCCTTCTCTAATTCATGAAAGTGAAAAGTGAAAGTGAAGTAGCTCAGTCGTGTCTGACCCTTCGTGATCCCATTGACTGCAGCCTACCAGGCTCCTCCATCCATGGTATTTTCCAGGCAAGAGTACTGGAGTGGAGTGCCATTGCCTTGTCCTGGAATGCGCAAATTTAATTCAGATGACCATTATATCTACCATGACCATTATATCTAAGGGCAAGAATCCCTTAGAAGAAATGAAGTAGCCCTCATAGTCAACAAAATGTTATGAAATGCAGTATTTGGTGCAAGCTCAAAAATGACAGAATGATCTCTGTTCGTTTTCAAGGCAAACCATTCAATATCACAGTAATCCAAGACTATGCCCAAACCACTAATGCCGAAGAAGCTGAAGTTGAATGGTTCTATGATAAACTACAAGACCTTCAAAAACTAACACCATAAAACAATGTCCTTTACATCACAGGGGACTGGAATGCAAAAGTAGGAAGTCAAGAAATACCTGGAGTAACAGGCAAATTTGGCCTTGGAGTACAAAATGAAGTAGGGCAAAGGCTAACAGAAGTTTGCCAAGAGAACACACTGGCCATAGCAAAGACCCTTTCCAACCACACAGGAGAAGATTCTACACATGGACATCACCAGATGGTCAATACCAAAATCAGATTGATTATATTCTTTGCAGCCGAAGATGGAGAAGCTCTATACAGTCAGCAAAAATAAGACCAGGACCTGACTGTGGCTTGGATCATGAACTCTTAATTGCCAAATTCAGACTTAAATTGAAGTAGGAAAAACCACTAGACCATTCAGGTGTGATCTAAATCAAATCCCTTATGATTATACAGTGGAAGTGACAAGTAGATTCAAGGGATTACATCTGACAGACAGAGTCCCTGATGAACTATGTCATTGTATAGGAGACAGTGATCAAGAGAATTCCCAAGAAAAAGAAATGCAAAAAGGCAAAATGGTTGTCTGAGGAGGCCTTACAAATAGCTGAGAAAAAAAGAGAAACTAAAGGCAAAGAAGAAAAGGAAAGATATACCCATTTGAACATAGAGTTCCAAAAAAAAGCAAGGAAAGATAAGAAAGCCTTCCTCGGTGATCAATGCACAGAAATAGAGGAAAACAATAGAATGGGAAAGACTAGAGATCTCTTCAAGAAAATTAGAGATACCAAGGAAACATTTTGTGCACAGGTGGGGACAAAAATGAACAGAAATGATATGGACATAAAAGAAGCAGAAGATATCAGGAACAGGTGGCAAGAATACACAGAAAAACTATACGGAAAGATCTTCATGAACCAGATAACCAGGATGGTGTGGTCATTCACCTAGAGCCAGACATCCTGGAATGCAAAGTCAAGTGACTTTTCGGAGGCATCACTACAAACAAACCTAGTGGAGTTGATGGAATTCCATCTGAGATTTTTCAAGTCCTAAAAGATGATGCTGTGCAAGTGCTGCACTAAATATTCCAGCAAATTTGGAAAATTCAGCAGTGGCCAAAGGACTGGAAAAGGTCCGTTTTCATTCTGATCCCAAAGAAAGACAATGTGGAAAAATGTTCAAACTACTGCACAATTGCTCACAGGCTAGCAAACTAATACTCAAAATTCTCCATACGAGGCTTCAACAGTAGTAAACTGAAAACTTCCAGATGTTCAAGCTGGATTTAGAAAAGGCAGACGAACCAGAGATCAAATTACCAACATCTGTTGGATCATAGAAAAAGCAAGAGAGTTCCAGAAAAATATCTACTTCTGCTTTATTGACTATGCCAAAGCCTTTGACTATGTGGATCACAACAATCTGTGGAAAATTCTGAGAGAGATGGGAATACCAGACCACCTTACATACCTCCTGAGAAATCTGTATGCAGGTCAAGAATCAACAGTTAAAACCATAAATGGAAAAATGCTGCTGCTGCTCCTAAGTTGCTTCAGTCGTGTCCAACTCTGTGTGACCCCACAGACGGCAGCCCACCAGACTCTGCCATCCCTGGGATTCTCCAGGCAAGAGTACTGGAGTGGGTTGCCATTTCCTTCTCCAATGCATGAAAGTGAAAAGAGAAAGTGAAGTTGCTCAGTCGTTTCTGACTCTTAGCGACGCCATGGACTGCAGCCTACCAGGCTCCTCCGTCCATGGGATTTTCCAGGCAAGAGTACTGGAGTGGGGTGCCATTGCCTTCTCTGATGAAAAAATGGACTAGTTCCAAATTGGGAAGGGAGTATGTCAAGGCTGTATATTGTCCCCTGCTTATTTAACTCATGTGCAGAGTACATCATGCAAAATGCTGGGCTGGATGAAGGAAAAACTAAAATAAATATTGCCAGGAGAATATCAAGAACCTCAGATATGGAAATGACACCACCCTTATGGCAGAAGGTGAAGAGGAACTAAAGAGCCTCTTGATGAAGGTTGAAGAGGAGGGTGAAAAAGCTGGCTTAAAACTCAACATTCAAAAAATTAATATCATGGCATATGGTCCCATAACTTCATGGCAAATTTATGAAAAACAATGGAAATAGTGACAGATTTTATATTTGGGGGCTCCAAAATCAGTGCAGATGGTGACTGTAGCCATGAAATTAAAAGACAGTTGCTCTTTGGAAGAAAAGCTATGACCCACCTAGACAGCATATTAAAAGGCAGAGAGATTACTTTGCCAACAAAGGTCCATCTAGTCAAGGCTACGGTTTTTCCAGTAGTCCTGTATGGATGTGAGAGTTGGACCATAAAGAAAATGAGCACTGAAGAGTTGATGCTTTTGAACTGTGGTGTTGGAGAAGACTCTTGAGCATCCCTTGGACTGCAGGGAGATCCAACTGGTCAATCCTAAAGGAAATCAGTCCTGAATCTTTATTGCAAGGACTGATGCTGAAGCTCCAGTACTTTGGCCATCTTATGCAAAGAACTGACTCATTTGAAAAGACCCTGATGCTTGAATGGAAGGAGGAGAAGGGTGCAACAGAGGATGAGATAGTTGGATGGCATCACTGACTTGATGGACACAAGTTTGTGCAGGCTACAGGAGTTGGTGACAGACAGGGAGGCCTGGCATGCTGCAGTCCATGGGGTCGCAAAGCATGGACATGACTCAACCACTGAAATGAACTTAACTGAACACAATATTGTAAAGCAACTATACTCCAATAAAAGTTAATATTAGAACTCAAATAGTGCTTATAACTTAGTTTTTATCATTTAAAATTCTGTGAAACATGATTCTACATCCAAATTAGCTATTGTACAACTTAAAGGCACATTACAAAAGATAAAATGTTACATATAAAAACTCAAATATTTTACACACACAAATATGTGAGGTTTTTTTTTTAAATAATTCAGTTCAGTTCAGTTCAGTTGCTCAGTCGTGTCCAACTCTTTGCGACCCCATGAACTGCAGTACGCCAGGCCTCCCTGTCCATCACCAACACCCGGAGTTCACCCAAACTCACATGCACTGAGTCAGTGATGCCACCCAGCCATCTCATCCTCTGTCGTCCCCTTCTCCTCCTGCCCTCAATCCCTCCCAGCATCAGGGTCTTTTCCAGTAAGTCAACTCTTCGCATGATGTGGCCAAAGTATTGGAGTTTCAGCTTTAGCATCAGTCCTTCCAATGAACACCCAAGACTGGTCTCCTTTAGGATGTACTGGTTAGATCTCCTTGCAGTCTGAGGAACTCACAAGAGTCTTCTCCAGCACCACAGTTCAAAACCATCAATTCTTCAGCACTCTGCTTTCTTCACACTCCAACTCTCACATCCATACGCAACCACTGGAAAAACCATAGGCTTGACTAGATGGACCTTTGTTGGCAAAGTAATATCTCTGCTTTTCAATATGCTGTCTAGGTTGGTTATAACTTTCCTTCCAAGGAGTATGCATCTTTTAAGTTCATGGATGCAGTCAGCATCTGCAGTGATTTTGGAGCCCCCCAAAATAAAGTCAGCCACTGCTCACTTTCTGCTATAAGGGTGGTGTCATCTGCATATCTGAGGTTATTGATATTTCTCTCGGCATTCTTGATTCCAGCTTCTGCTTCTTCGAGCCCAGCGTTTCTCATGATGTACTCTGCATAGAAGTTAAATAAGCAGGGTGACAATATACAGCCTTGACGTACTCCTTTTCCTATTTGGAACCAGTGTGTTGTTCCATTTCCAGTTCTAACTGTTGCTTCCTGACCTGAATACAGGCTTCTCAAGAGGCAGGCTCAGGTAGTCAGGTATTTCCATCTCTTTCAGAATTTTCCACAACTTATTGTGATCCACACAGTCAAAGGCTTTGGCATAGTCAATAAAGCAGAAATAGATGTTTTTCTGGAACTTTCTTGCTTTTTTGATGATCCAGCAGATGTTGGCAATTTGATCTCTGGTTCCTCTGCCTTTTCTAAAACCAGCTTGAACATCTGGAAGTTCACGGTTCACATATTGCTGAAGCCTGGCTTGGAGAATTTTGAGCATTATTTTACTAGCATGTGAGATGAGTGCAATTGTGAGGTGGTTTGACCATTCTTTGGCATTGTCTTTCTTTGGGATTGAAATGAAAACTGACCTTTTCCAGTCCTGTGGCCACTGTTGAGTTTTCCAAATTTGTTGGCCTATTGAGTGCAGCACTTTCACAGCATCATCTTTCAGGAATTCCATCACCTCCACTAGCTTTGCTTGTAGTGATGCTTTCTAAGTCCCACTTGACTTCACATTCCAGGATGTCTGGCTCTAGGTGAGTGATCACACCATCGTGATTATCTTGGTCATGAAGATCTTTTTTGTACAGTTCTGCTGTGTATTCTTGCTACCTCTTCTTAATATCTTCTGGTTCCGTTAGGTCCATACCATTTCTATCCTTTATCGAGCCCATGTTTGCATGAAATGTTCCCTTGGTATCTCTAATTTTCTTGAAGAGATCTCTAGTCTTTCCCATTCTGTTGTTTTCTTCTATTTCTTTGCATTGATCGCTGAGGAAGGCTTTCTTATCTCTTCTTGCTATTCTTTGGAACTCTGCATTCAAATGAGAATATCTTTCCTTTTCTCCTTTGCTTTTCACTTCTCTTCTTTTCACAGCTATTTGTAAGGCCTCCTCATACAGCCATTTTGCTTTTTTGCATTTCTTTTCCATGAGGATGCTCTTGATCCTTGTCCCCTATACAATGTCACGAACCTCTGTCCATAGTTCATCAGGCACTCTGTGTATCAGATCTAGTCCCTTAAAATCTATTTCTCACTTCCATTGTATAATCATAAGGGATTTGATTTAGGTCATTCCTGAATGGTCTAATGATTTCCCCTACTTTCTTCAATTTAAGTCTGAATTTGGCAATAAGGAGTTCATGATCTGAGCCACAGTCAGCTCCCGGTCTTGTTTTTGCTGACTGTATAGAGCTTCTCCATCCTTGACTGCAAAGAATATAATCAATCTAATTTCAGTGTTGACCGTCTGGTGATGTTCATGTGTAGAGTCACCTCTTATATTGTTGGAAGAGGGTGTTTGCTATGACCAGTGTGTTTTCTTGGCAAAACTCTATTAGTCTTTGCCCTGCTTCCTTCCGTATTCCAAGGCCAAATCTGCCTGTTACTCCAGGTGTTTCTTGACTTCCTACTTTTGTATTCCAGTCCCCTATAATGAAAAGGACATCTTTTTTGGGTGTTAGTTCTAAAAGGTCTTGTAGGTCTTCATAGAACAGTTCAGTTTTTTCAGTGTTGCTGGTTGGGACATAGGCTTCGATTACCGTGATATTGAATGGTTTGCCTTGGAAATGAACAGAGATGGTTCTGTCATTTTGAGATTGCATCCAAGTACTGCATTTCAGATTCTTTTGTTGACCATGATGGCTACTCCATTTCTTATAAGGGATTCCTGCCCACAGTAGTAGATATAATGGTCATCTGAGTTAAATTCATCCATTCCAGCCCATTTTAGTTCCTGATTCCTAGAATGTTGACGTTCACCCTTGCCATCTCCTGTTTGACCACTTCCAATTTGCCTTGATTCATGGACCTAACATTCCAGGTTCCTATGCAATATGGCTCTTTACAGCATCGGACCTTGCTTCTATCACCAGTCACATCCACAACTGGGTATGGTTTTTGCTTTGGCTCCATCCCTTCATTCTTTCTGAAGTTATTTCTTAACTGATCTCCTGTAGCATATTGGGCACCTAATAATTAAATAATTTTAAATAATTAGTATTTCTAAATAACCAACCTATGGTGTCTGTAAAAGATTTTTCATAAGTATGTAAATGTGAGAGCAAAACAAAAGCTTAAAATGGAAATTTCACTAACTTGAAATAGTTGTTTATATAGGTATTTCTTGATGTCTTAACTTTTTTTACCCACACTATCTTTATTTGTGTCAGCACTTTTCTACCATCTATTTGTTAAATGTTTAGGTGTGATCATGTAATAATACCTTTACTTCTTTCATATCTGTTTCATTAGCTTGATTGTTTTTATGAAGAATGGAGCCTGTCATTCATTTTAGCTTCCAAAGGTCTTCTGATTACAGTGAATGATTAGTAAACGTTGGCTAACTTGCCTTCCTACTCTGGCAGACACTTCATTTTGCCACTCTGAATCAACTCATCATCTATTTGCACCCTGCCACTGTTCCAGACACTACATAATTGTGTCTATAGATTCCTTTGATCTCTGACTTGAATCTCAGTTTGAACAATAAGAGACAGCAATAGAGATTGGAGGGAAAGAGGAGAGTGAGATCTGGGTATTTATTCCTCTGACCCTCTCCCTGCCAAAAGATCTTTCTCCTGCCCAGTTGTGCCCCTCATATCGCTATTGTTTGGGGGTATAGTAACCATCTCTTTTCCTTGCCACTTTAGGTATAGGGCCAGACATGTTTCCCCAGTATTACTAGCCAATAGCTTTTTCATTCTCCACAGTAAACATACCTTATGTTTTTCTAAGGGAAGCAGGATATGGAAATCTGTAAATAACTTACATTACTAACCAATCTAGAATTATAGTACAAGTCATCTAGTAAACATGTAATTTTATGTTTACCCAGTGACCACTAAAGTAGAAGTTTTATCAGCACATGTTCAACTAATATTGAAAGTCAGTTTTAATTTATAAAGCTGTATTGAATTAAATTATGTCATTAATACATGGAAAACAGCTCAGATTATAATTCTGGTATGCTTTCAAGTTTCTGTTTTATTTTCTGGTGAAACAAACAAACAAAAAGTACAGAATATAATGAGCCCAGCTTACACTCAGTACAATAACCTAAAACATAACTTTCTATACGTGCCCTCATGCAGATACTTTGTCCTAATTAAGTGGAAACTAGTGTTGCTTCCTATAGTTTTGCATATAGTCTAATAATTTCCCATTATAGACATTGTCAAGAATCTTAGATAACAACAGCATGAATCAGAGGCACACATATTATGTTTCAGTTTATAAGCAAATCAAGCACAATTTTTAGGTTATGCCTTTAATAGGGGAATAAATTTTTGAATAATATTTTTGTTCAGCATTCATGTCAATCTGAGAAGTGATGCATACCAAAGAAGTTGGATTAATGCTTTTCAGTTCTTTATCATGCAGTGGTTAAAAACAGATTTGGAATCAATTGGACTAGAGTATCAAATGCTTTGCTTTCGAAAATCAGTTAGATAGTAGCAAGTGAATTAATTCGCCTCTCCCACCCACAATTTTCTCATCGGTAGAATGAAAATAAACATGATTATTTCACAGATATAAGAATTGCACATGTGCTTGTGTGTGCTCAGTCATGTCTGACTCTTCGCAACTCCGTGAACTGCAGCATGCCAGGCTTCACTGTCCATCACCAAGCCTGGAGCCTGCACAAACTCATGTCTATTGAGTTGGTGATGCCATCAAACCATCTCATCCTCTGTCATCCCCTTCTCCTCCTGCCCGCAATCCCTCTCAGCATCAGAGTCTTTTCCAGTGAGTCAGTTCTTCACATCAAGTGGCCAAAGTATTGGAGTTTCAGCTTCAGCTTCAGTCCTTTCAATGAATATTCAGGACTGATTTCCTTTAGAATGGACTGGTTGGATCTCCTTGCAGTCCAAGAGACTCTCAAGAGTCTTCTCCAACACCACAGTTCAAAAGCATCAATGGTTTGGTGCTCAGCTTTCTTTATAGTCCAACTCTCACATCCACACATGACTGTCGGAAGACCATAAACTTTGACTAGATAGACCTTTGTTGGCAAAATAATGTCTCTGCTTTTTAATATGTTTTCTATTTTGGTCATAGCTTTTTTTTCCCAAGAAGCAAGTGTCTTTTAATTTCATGGCTGCAGTCACCATCTGCAGTGTATTTGAAGCCCCAAAAGATAAAGTCGCGAACTGTTTCCATTATACAGTTCCATGGACTGTATCGCACCAGTCTCCTCTGTCCATGGGGTTTCCCAGGCAACGATACTGAAGTGGGTTGCCATTTCTTCTTGCAGAGAGTCTTCCTGACCCAAGGATCTAAACTTTGTCTCTTGTGTCGCCTGCATTGGCACGCGGATTCTTTACCGTACCACCACCTGAGAAGCCCGTTGATGTAAAATTTATTTGAGATAATGTATGAATTAAATGCTTAGAGCAGTTATTGGCACAATTGGCTTTTGGTTTTTATGTAGGCTTTTACAACTTGTCACAGATTAGCTTGATTGCTGCCTTCTCCATATATGGAAGCTTACTCTCACAGTTTCAAAAAAAAAAAAAAAAAAAAACAGCTTCCCTCAGGCTTTCCTACTCTTAGATCTTGCCAAATTAAGGGAAAATTAAAATGAAAGATGTACAAAAAAGCCCCTTTTTAGGATTCTTTAGCATTACAGATTCTAGGGACTTTAAAATTTTCCAAATTGCTCTTCAATATTCACTTTATGTTTTCACTTTGAAAACATGCATTAAGCTCTAGTATTCTAAAAATTCTAAGGGGCTTCCCTGATAGTCCAGTCTTTAAGTCTTTGCCTTGCAATACAGGGGGTGCAGGTTCAATCCACTGGCACGAACTAAAATCCTACATATCAGGTGGCATGGCCAAAAAATAAGTAAATAATAATACTTGTATCTACCCGTAAAGCTACAGAAAAAGAAGAAATTAACACGTATTCTCCCAGACGCTGGTCTCTCTAGGTGATATTTGCAATACTTAAGACCTTTTTACTTTGTTTCCTTGCCTCCTCTCCATCTCTATTCTATAAAAGAAACTAGCATCCAGACCTGGACAAAATGAATATTTTGAGACCTAAGTCTGTCAGCTTCTCAGCCTGCCAGCTTTCCAAATAAAGTAATTATTTCTTGCTTTAAAAAAAAAAAATTCTAACATGGCAACAAATTTATTTTTATTATATTTATTTATTTTCTATTGAAGTATAGCTGATTTATAATACTGTATTAATTTATGCTATATAGCAAAATGATTCAGTTATATATATATGTGCACACACACATATTTTATATATATATATATATATATATATATATATATATATATATACACACACACACACATTTGGGGCTTCCCTGGTGGCTCAGTGGTAAAGCATCTGCCTGCCAGTGCAGGAGATTGGAGTTTGATCCCTGGTTTGGGAAGATCCCTGAAGAAGAAAATGGTGACTTACCTCAGTATTCTTGCCTGGAATATTCCATGGACAGAGGAGCCTGGGGCTACAGTCCATTGGTTTGCACAGAGTCAGACATGACTTAGTGACTGAACAACTATGTGTATATATATATATGTGTGTGTGTGTGTGTGTGCATGCATGCTAAGTTGCTTCATTCATATCGACTCTGTGCACTGCTATGGACTGTAGGCCACAAGACTTCTCTGTCCATGGAATTCTCCAGACAAAAGTACTGGAGTGGTTTGCTATGCCCTCCTTCAGGGGAGCTTCCTGACCCAGTGATCAAACTCATGTCTCTTACGTGTGTGTGTGTATATACATTTTAATATTCTTTTTCATTGTGGTTTATCACAGGTATTGAATATAGTTCCCTGTGCTGTACAGTAGAACCTTGTTGTTTATCTATTCCATATAAAGTAGTTTGCATATGTATCTGCTAGTCTCAAATCCCAATTCAGTCCCCCCATGACTCTCCCCTTTGACAATCACAAGTCTATTCTCTGTGTCTGTGAGTCTTTCTATTTCACAGCTTCATTTTTGTCATATTTTAGATTCCACGTATAAGTGATACCACATGGTATTTGTCTTTCTCTTTCTGACTTACTTCATTTCATGTAATAATCCCTAAGTTCATCCACGTTGCTGCAAATGACAGTATTTTATTCTTTTTAATGTATGTGGTATACAATACTATGTAGTATTCCATTGCATGTATATACCACATCCTCTTTATCCATTCCTTTGTTGATGGATATTTAGGTTGTTCCATGTCCTGGCTATTGTAAATAATGCTTCAATAAGCATTAGGGTGCATGTATCTTTTCAAATTTTAGGTTTTTTCCAGGTATATGCCCAGGAGTAGGATTGCCTGATCATAAGGCAATTCTATTTTTAGTGTTTTGCGGAAGGTCTGCACTGTTTTCCATAGTGGTGCACCAACTTAATTCCAACCAACAGTGTAAGAGGGTTCCCTTTTCTCCACACCCTCTTAAGCATTGGTTATTTGTAGACTTTTTCATGATGGCCATTCTGATCATTGTGTGGTGGTACTTATTGTGATTTTGATTTGCATTTCTCTAATAATTAGCAGGAGAAGGGGATGACAGAGGATGAGATGTTGGATGGCATCACCAACTCAATGGACATGAATTTGAGCAAGCTTTGGGAGTTAGTGATGGACAAGGAAGCCTGGTGTACTGTAGTTCATGGGGTCAAAAAGAGTCAGACGCAATTGAGCCACTGAACTGAACTGATGTGAATACTTAGTAATGTTGAGCTTCTTTTTATGAGCCCATTGACCATCTGTGTGTCTTCTTTGCATAAATGTATATTTAGGTTTTCTGCCCATTGTTTGATTGGTGTGTTTGTTTTTTGGTGTTATTGAGTTGTATAAACTATTTGTTTATTTTGAACATTAAGCCCTTGTCAGTCGCATCATTTGTTAATATTTTCGCCCAGTCTGTAGATTGTCTTTTCATTTTGGTTGTGGTTTTCCTTTGCTGTACAGAAGCTTGTAAGTTTAATTAGGTTCCATTTGTTTAACAAATTGATTTTTTAAAGTATGAACCAACATCAGTAAAGGATAAGGAAAAGGAGGATACAAAACTAAATTTTGAGAGCTAAAAAGAAGATGGAGTAGGAAAAGGCAACCCATTCCAATATTCTTGCTGGAAATTTTAATGAACATAGGAGCATGGTGGGCTACAGTCCATGAGGTAGCAAAGATTTGGACATGACTGAGCACAGCACACCAAAAGTAGATAGATGGGTAGTGACTCAGTATAGGATCAAAGGATTTGATTCGTTATCTAGCAGTGAAATCAAGAAATTACCTGATTTAAGTTGAAGGGGCTCCTAAAGGCTCAGAAGTCAATGGCATCAACTCTTTCTAGAAGCAATAGTGAAGGGGTGACCAAAAAATAGGTGGACTATTTAAATGTCTATTTATAAAGTAATTAGACACCAACTCTGCATAGCTATAGCCTGTCAATCTTCCATCACGAGGTAAGACCCAAAGTTCAGTGTCTAGATTCTGTAAAACAAAAGTTCTCTGGGTTTTAGGTGTTGGAGTATTAAATTGAAAATTAAAAGTTTGAAATAAATTTCACTACTAAATATTGAGGCCTCTAAATTCCTTTCCTCATTTATCTCCTGAAACGTTGGCAGCTGTCCTTCCAAGTAGATGATTGATAGTCTTTTGTGAATAATCTGACAAGTTAAAGGAAGGGAATTGGGGAAAAATATGTACCACCACAAAAGACCCAAGTTATCCTTCAGAAAAGCTCAAAGTCCTTCCAGGCACATAGTTTCCAATCAGTTTATATACATCTCATCTTAAACATAAATAGACAATGGAGGACTGCCAAATATGAAGCATTTCATATGAAAGAGAGAAACCAAAATAAATAAAAGAAATTTGGAGAAAACATAAATAATGCAAAATAAAGACATTACAAAAACCCTAGTATTAAATATCTCAGAAATATAAGACTGGATGCATGAAATAACAATAAAATGGTATTATGAAGCAATGTGCAGAAACATTTTTTTTTTTTAACAAAGAGAGTTCTGTACAATAAAAACTCTTAGCTTCCCTGGTGGCTCAGGGGTTAAAGCATCTGCCTGCAATGTGGGAGATCTGGGTTCAATCCCTGGGTCAGGAAGATCCCTGGAGAAGGAAATGGCAACCAACTCCAGTATTCTTGCCTGGAGAATCCCATGGAAGGAAGAGCCTGGTGGGCTACCGTCCACGAGGTTGCAAAGAGTCAGACACGACTGAGCGACTTCACTTTCACTTTCACTTAGGAAATCTTCCAGAAATAACAAAATAGAAAATAGCAATGGAAGAAAGGAGGATAATTTAAAAAGAAGAGAAACAGAGGACCGGTCTATGAGAATAAAATTGATACATAATTGGAGTAATTGAAAGAGAAAACAGAAAATGGGATGTGATCAAGTAAATATTACCAGAACTGAATCAAAAGAAAGGAGCATAATGTACGTTTGTCCCATTAACATTAACTTTGATCACTTGGTGAACATGGAATACATGAGATCTTTCCATTGTAAAGTTTCTCCCTTCTAATTAATTTGCTTTAGCATCCATTGAAATTCTTGAATATATCAATCATTACTTTGAAGACTGACAAGTGAAGAGTTTTTGAGGTTCATCTTTTCTTCTGTATCTATTAGCTGGCATGGGACAAGTATTTATCTTTTTTTTTTTTTCCTTCTGTATCTCAATCAGTATTGTCCTAAGGATTCCCACTTCATTCATTGAGTTATAACCCATTCTATCCTTATTGACTTTAATACTCAAATTGGTCAGTGGAAGCTCCTTTAATAATGCTTATGCATCTCTTTGATATGTATACTTTTTTCAGTAATTTCCATCTTTTTAGTACTTCTTATCTAGCATGTAAAGATGTTCCACACCACTCTGTCCTCATACTTCACTTCAGACATCAACTCATCCATTTGTCGAATGACCTCTAATTCTTTTCATCAGAGAGCGGCAGAAATAATCAACATTGGGCCAGAATGCTTGTTTCTGGCTGGGGAGATCACTGATTCCAGGCTTTGCCAGCAGAAATATCTATATACAGCTGATGTAAAATATTTCCTTATTTAGACCAACAGGTCTAAATGTTTTAACATTTATATTAATAACGCAACTTCTGGTTTGGACATGGATTATTTATAAATGTTTTAAATTCACAACATTTTTTTTTAGTTTTTTATTTTTTAAATTTTACAATCTTTAATTCTTACATGCGTTCCCAAACATGAACCCCCCTCCCACCTCCCTCCCCATAACATCTCTCTGGGTGATCCCCATGCACCAGCCCCAAGCATGCTGCATCCTGCGTCAGACATAGACTGGCGATTCAATTCTTACATGATAGTATACATGTTAGAATGTCATTCTCCCAAATCATCCCACCCTCTCCCTCTCCCTCTGAGTCCAAAAGTCCATTATACCCATCTGTGTCTCTTTCCCTGTCTTGCATACAGGGTCGTCATTGCCATCTTCCTAAATTCCATATATATGTGTTAGTATACTGTATTGGTGTTTTTCTTTCTGGCTTACTTCACTCTGTATAATTGGCTCCAGTTTCATCCATCTCATCAGAACTGATTCAAATGAATTCTTTTTAACGGGTGAGTAATACTCCATTGTGTATATGTCCCACAGCTTTATTATCCATTCATCTGCTGATGGACATCTAGGTTGTTTCCATGTCCTGGCTATAATAAACAGTGCTGCGATGAACATTGGGGTACATGTGTCTCTTTCAATTCTGGTTTCCTCAGTGTGTATGCCCAGAAGTGGGATCGCTGGGTCATAAGGTAGTTCTATTTGCAATTTTTAAGGAATCTCCACACTGTTCTCCATAGTGGCTGTACTAGTTTGCATTCCCACCAACAGTGTAGGAGGGTTCCCTTTTTCCACATCCTCTCCAGCATTTATTGCTTGCAGTTTTTTGGATCGCAGCCATTCTGACTGGTGTGAAGTGGAACCTCATTGTGGTTTTGATCTGCATTTCTCTAATAATGAGTGATGTTGAGCATCTTTTCATGTGTTTGTTAGCCATCCATATGTCTTCTTTGGAAAAATGTCTATTTAGTTCTTTGGCCCATTTTTTGATTGGGTCGTTTATTTTTCTGGAATTGAGCTGCATAAGTTGCTTGTATATTTTTGAGATTAGTTGTTTGTCAGTTGCTTCATTTGCTATTATTTTCTCCCATTCAGAAGGCTGTCTTTTCACCTTGCTTATATTTTCCTTTGTTGTGCAGAAGCTTTTAATTTTAATTAGATCCCATTTGTTTATTTTTGCTTTTATTTCCAGAATTCTGGGAGGTGGATCATAGAGGATCCTGCTTCACCATTGCAACGAAAAGAATAAAATACTTAGGAATATATCTAACTAAAGAAACTAAAGACCTCTATATAGAAAACTATAAAACACTGATGAAAGAAATCAAAGAGGACACTAATAGATGGAGAAAATATACCATGTTCATGGATCGGAAGAATCAATATAGTGAAAATGAGTATACTACCCAAAGCAATTTACAAATTCAATGCAATCCCTATCAAGCTATCAGCCACATTTTTCACAGAACTAGAACAAATAATTTCAAGATTTGTATGGAAATACAAAAAACCTCGAATAGCCAAAGCAATCTTGAGAAAGAAGAATGGAACTGGAGGAATCAACTTGCCTGACTTCAGGCTCTACTACAAAGCCACAGTCATCAAGACAGTATGGTACTGGCACAAAGACAGACACATAGATCAATGGAACAAAATAGAAAGCCCAGAGATAAATCCACACACATATGGACACCTTATCTTTGACAAAGGAGGCAAGAATATACAATGGAGTAAAGACAATCTCTTTAACAAGTGGTGCTGGGAAAACTGGTCAACCACTTGTAAAAGAATGAAACTAGATCACTTCCTAACACCGCACACAAAAATAAACTCAAAATGAATTAAAGATCTAAATGTAAGATCAGAAACTATAAAACTCCTAGAGGAGAACATAGGCAAAACACTCTCAGACATAAATTCACAACATATTTTTTAAAGTTAGATTTGTTACTGATTTTTAATTTAACTCAATTGTGTCCCAAAAGTATAATCTGACTGAATCAATGTTTTGCACTTTTTGAAATTTATGCCAGAAGGCACATGTAGTGTAAATTCGAATCCCAGAACCCAAGAGAAGAAAATCTAGTGCCTTCATTTTCTCAAAAGGAACTTAAAATTTTTTACCCAGATTTTAGGCCATGACAAACAAGATTTTTCCTAGTCTCATTACATGAGTGTAATTTTTTTTTTCCTTTTTCATTTAGATGTTCACCTTTTAATTGTCCTGTTTTTGTACTGTGCCTCTTTGCAGTGGTCTCATACCACCTCGCACTTTGTGTGCCCAATTGCTTGTTTCTCTGTCTTGCAAGGACATAAAAGTCAAGTCACAGAGAGATTAGCCCAGGACTCAGAGACTGAGATGTCAATTTAGGCATTCCTTGCTCTGCCTTTGGCTTCTTTTATATTTATGCTCTTGGATCTTTATATTTGTTTATAGCATATCATGGCATATTCAGTAATCCAGCAATTGGTAAATGTTTAACAACCAGGTAGGCAGAAGAAGTTATCAGTCCTGATTTACACACACAATAGACATAAATAACTTCTGTGCTCTAAAAGATTTGTTACTGTCAGCATCACCAGTTCCAAGGTGCCAACATGATATCATTGACGCTATGTTTGGGAAAGCACAGTATGCTATTTTGTCCTAAATATAGATCTTTAATCCCTTAAAAATAAGCTGATCATTTACTAAAGGAAAACATTTTTCCCACATATTAAAGAATCATTTTCCTCTAAAGAAATGAACACCCTGAATTATACAAAATAAAGAGAATTGGAAGATTGCTTTTTTCTGAAATAATTTAATCTGTTCCAGAAATATATAGAATTAACCCAGCTCAATCCATTCAAATCACAACACAGATAGTTTTCTCTTTAAAGGAAAGCCCTGGTTTAGATACTTAATGACTTCTCTGAATACATTCAGTACTTCAAAGATAAAGAAAGAAATTGTCTTTCTTTGTTTGCTAAGTAACTTCCAAAACTAAAATAATGTATCTTTTTTTAAGGTACATTTAACCAATTAAAATATTAAATAATCTGTTTTAAGAAGTATTTTGCACTAAACTATTAAATGTTTCCCATTTTTCCCTTTCACAAACTGTATACTTCATCCACACCCTTTGATACACCTCTGAAATACACATGACTTCTACTCACACAATCTCTTCCTCTTGAAATTTTCATCTCCATCACTTGCTTCTCCTTTGAGTCAATCACAAAGTTTTCTGCAAAGTTCCCATATATGAGATATGTCATTTGATCAGTAGAGCAAGTATAATCACTCTCACTTTTGTACAAACTATATTCATTTATCACATGTGATGCTGTATTTATTGACTTTATTTTTCAGTGATTCTTAATTTGTAGCACCTAGACACAAAGTATCAGCACCACCTAGTTACTTGTTAGAAATATAAACTTTTAAGAATCTACCCCGAGTTACTGAATTTGGCAAAAAGGAGTTCATGATCTGAGCCACAGTCAGCTCCGAATCTTGTTTTTGCAGACTGTATAGAACTTCATTTTTGACTGCAAAAGAATATAATCAATCTGAGTTCGGTATTGGCCATCTGGTGATGCCCATGTGTAGAGTCGTCTCCTGTGTTGTGGGAAGCGGGTGTTTGCTATGACCAATGCGTGCTCATGGCAAACCTCTATTAGCCTTTGCCTGGCTCCATTCTGTACTCTGAGGCCAAATTTGCCTGTTACGCCAGGTATTTCTTGACTTCCTACTTTTGTATTCCAGTCCCCTATAATGAAAAGGACATCTTTTGGGGGTGTTAGTTACAGAAAATCTTATAGGTCCTCATCAGTTCAGTTCAGTTCAGTCACTCAGCCATGTCTGACTGTTTGTGACCCCATGAGTCACAGCATGCCAGGCCTCCCTGTCCATCACCAACTCCCGGAGTTCACTCAGACTCGCGTCCATCCAGCCATCTCATCCTCGGTCGTCCCCTTCTCCTCCTGCCCTCAATCCCTCCCAGCATCAGAGTCTTTTCTTTTCTTTTTTTTTTTAACTTTCTATTTTTACTTTATTTTACTTTATAATACTGTATTGGTTTTGCCATACATTGACATGAATCCACCATGGGTGTACATGCAATGAGTCAACTCTTTGCATGAAGTGGCCAAAGTATTGGAGTTTCAGCCTCAGCATCAGTCCTTCCAATGAACACCCAGGACTGGTCTCCTTCTGAATGGACTTGTTGGATCTCCTTGCAGTTCAAGGGACTCTCAAGAGTCTTCTCCAACACCACAGTTCAAAAGCATCAATTCTTTGGCACTCAGCTTTCTTTATAGTCCAACTCTCACATCCATACATGACCACTGGAAAAACCATAGCCTTGACTAGACGGACCTTAGTCAGCAAAGTAATGTCTCTGCTTTTGAATATGCTATCTAGGTTGGTCATAACTTTTCTTCCAAGGAGTAAGTGTCTTTTAATTTCATGGCTGCAGTCACCATCTGGAGTGATTTTGGAGCCCAAAAAAAATAAAATCTGACACCGTTTCCACTATTTCCGCATCTATTTCCCATGAAGTGATGGGACCAGATGCCATGATCTTTGTTTTCTGAATGTTGAGCTTGAAGCCAACTTTTTCACTCTCCACTTTCACTTTCATTAAGAGGCTTTTTAGTTCCTCTTCATTTTCTGCCATAAGGGCGGTGTCATATGCATATCTGAGGTTATTCATATTTCTCCCAGCTATCTTGATTCCAGCTTGTGTTTCTTCCAGTCCAAGGTTTCTCATGATGTACTCTGCATATAAGTTAAATAAGCAGGGTGACAATATACAGCCGTGATGTACTCCTTTTCCTATTTGGAACCAGTCTGTTGTTCCATGCCCAGTTCTAACTGTTGCTTCCTGACCTGAATACAGATTTCTCAAGAGACAGGTCAGGTGGTCTGGTATTCCCATCTCGTTCAGAATTTTCCACAGTTTATTATGATCCACACAGTCAAAGGCTTTGGCATAGTCAATAAAGCATAAATAGATGTTTTTCTGGAACTCTCTCACTTTTTCCAAGATCCAGAGGATGTTGGCAATTTGATCGCTGCCTTTTCTAAAACCAGCTTGAACATCTGGAAGTTCATGGTTCATGTATTGGTGAAGCCTGGCTTGGAGAATTTTGAGCATTACTTTACTAGCATGTGAGATGAGTGCAATTGTAGAGTAGTTTGAACATTTTTGGCATTGCCTTTCTTTGGGATTGGAATGCAAACTGACCTTTTCCAGTCCTGTGGCCACTGCTGAGTTTTCCAAATTTCCTGGCATATTGAGTGTAGCGCTTCCACAGCATCATCTTTCAGGATTTGAATTAGCTCAACGGGAATTCCATCACCTCCACTAGCTTTGCTCGTAGTGATGCTTTCTAAGGCCCACTTGACTTCACATTCCAGAATATCTGGCTCTAGATGAGTGATCACACCATCGTGATTATCTGGGTTGTGAAGATCTCTTCTGTACAGTTCTTCTGTGTATTCTTGCTACCTCTTCTTAATATCTTCTGCTTCTGTTAGGTCCATACCATTTCTGTCCTTTATCGAGCCCATCTTTGCATGAAATGTTCCCTTGGTATCTCTAATTTTCTTGAAGAGATCTCTAGCCTTTTTCATTCTGTTCTTTTCCTCTATTTCTTTGCATTGATCGCTGAAGAAGGCTTTCTTATCTCTTCTTGCTATTCTTTGGAACTCTGCATTAAGATGCTTATATCTTTCCTTTTCTCCTTTGCTTTCCGCCTCTCTTCTTTTCACAGCTATTTGTAAGGCCTCCTGATACAGCCATTTTGCTTTTTTGCATTTCTTTTCCATGGGGATGCTCTTGATCCCTGTCTCCTGTACAATGTCACGAAGCTCATTCATTCAACTTCAGCTTCTTCAGCATTACTGGTCAGGTAGACTTGGATTAGTTCAATATTGAATGGTTTTCCTTGGAAATGAACAGAGATCATTCTGTCGTTTTTGAGATTGCATGCAAATACTATATTTCAGAATCTTTTATTGACTATCATGGTGACTCCATTTCTTCTAAGGGATTCCTGCCCGCAGTAGTAGATATAATGGTCATCTGAATTAAACTCACCCATTCCAATCCAGTTTAGTTCACTGATTCCTAAAATGTTGACGTTCATCTTGCCATCTCCTGTTTAACCACTTCCAATTTGCCTTGACTCATGGACCTAACATTCCAGGTTCTTATGCAATATTGCTCTTTATAGCATCAGATTTTACTTCTATCACCAGTCACATCCACAACTTGGTATTGTTTTTGCTTTGGCTCCATCCCTTCATTCTT
Organism: Ovis aries; assembly: GCF_016772045.2. Lineage (NCBI taxonomy): Eukaryota > Metazoa > Chordata > Mammalia > Artiodactyla > Bovidae > Ovis > Ovis aries. Next base: position 62,385,696 of record NC_056062.1, on the reverse strand, counting down.
TCTGGAGTTATTTCTCCAGTGATCTCCAGTAGCATTTTGGGCACCTACCGACCTGGGGAGTTCATCCTTCAGTGTCTTTTTGCCTTTTCATATTGTCCATGGTGTTCTCAAGGCAAGAATACTGAAGTGATTTGCCATTCCCTTACCAATGGACCACATTTTGTCAGGACTGTCCACCATGACCCGTCCGTCTTGGGTGGCCCTACATGGCAACGCTCATAGTTTCATTGAGTTAAAGAAGGATATGGTCCATGTATTTAGATTGGTTGGTTTTCTGTGATTGTGGTTTTCAGTCTGTCTTCCCTCTGATGGATAAGGATAAGAGGTTTATGGAAGCTTCCTGATGGGAGGAGAGACTGACTGAGGGGGAAACTGGGTCTTGTTCTAATGGGTGGGACCATGCTCAGTAAATCTTTAATACAATTTTCTGCTGATGGTTGGAGCTCTGTTCCCTCCCTGTTGTTTACCTCAGGCCAAACTATAGTGGAGGTAATGAAGAAAATGGTGACCTCCTTCAAAAGGTCCCTTATACAGGACCTGACTGTGCCTCAGATCATGAACTCCTTATTGCTAAATTCAGACTTAAATTGAAGAAAGTAGGGAAAACCACTAGACTATTCAGGTATGACCTACATCAAACCCCTTATGATTATACAGTGGAAGTGAGAAATAGATTTAAAAGATTAGATCTGATAGACAGAGTGCATGATGAACTATGGACGGAGGTCTGTGACCATTGTACAGGAGACAGGGAGCAAGACCATCTCCAAGGAAAAGAAATGCAAAAAGGCAAAATGGTTGTCTGAGGAGGCCTTAAAAATAGCTGTGAAAAGAAAAGAGGCAGAAGGCAAAGGAGAAAAGGAAAGATATACCCATTTGAATGCAGAGTTCCAAAAGAATAGCAAAGAGAGGTAAGAAAGACTTCTTCAATGATAAGTGCAAAGAAATGGAGAAAAACAATAGGATGGGGAAGATGAGAGATCTCTTCAAGAAAATTAGAGATATTAAGGGAACATTTCATGCGAAGATGGGCACAATAAAGAATCAAAACGGTATGGACCTAACAAAAGCAGAAGATATTAAAAGAGGTGGCAGAATACACAGAAGAATTATACAAAAAAGGTCTTTGTGACCCAGATAACCATGATGGTGTGATCAACCACCTAGAGCCATCCATCCTGGAATGAGAAATCAAGTGGGCCTTAGGAAGCATCACTACAAACAAAGCTAGTGGAGGTGATGGAATTCCAGTTGAGCTATTTCAAATCCTGAAAGATGATGTTGTTGAAGTGCTGTACTCAATATGTCAGCAAATTTGGAAAACTCAGCAGTGGCCACAGGACTGGAAAAGGTCAGTTTGCATTCCAATCCCAAAGAAAGGCAATGCCAAAGAATGTTCAAACTACCGCACAATTGCACTCATCTCACATGCTAGTAAAGTAATGCTCAAAATTCTCCAAGCCAGGCTTCAACAATACATGAACCATGAACTTCCAGATGTTCAAGCTGGACTTAGAAAGGTAGAGGAACCAGAGTTCAAATTGCCAACATTGGCTGGATCATCAAAAAAGCAAGAGAGTTCCAGAAAAACATCTATTTCTGCTTTATTGACTATGCCAAAGCCTTTGACTGTGCAGATCACAATAAACTGTGGAAAATTCTAAAAGAGATTGGAATACCAGACCACCTGACCTGTCTCTTGAGAAATCTGTATTCAGGACAGGAAGCAACAGTTAGAACTGAGCATGGAACAACAGACTGGTTCCAAATAGGAGAAGGAGTACGTCACGGCTGTATATTGTCACCCTGCTTATTTAACTTACGTGCAGAGTACATCATGAGAAATGCTGGGCTGGATGAATCACAAACTGGAATGAAGATTGCTGGGAGAAATATCAATAACCTCAGATATGCAGATGACATCACCTTTATGGCAGAAAATGAAGAGGAACTAAAAAGCCTCTTGATGAAAGTGAAAGAGGAGAGTGAAAAAGTTGGCTTAAAGGTCAACATTCAGAAAATGAAGATCATGGCATCTGGTCCCATCACTTCATGGCAAATAGATGGGAAAACAGTGTATACAGTGACAGACTTTATTTTCAGGGGCTCCAAAATCATTGCGGATGGTAACTGCAGCCACAAAATTAAAAGATACTTGCTCCTTGGAAGGAAAGTTATGATCTACCTAGGCAGCATATTAAAAAGCAGAGACATTACTTTGCCAACAAAGGTCTATCTAATCAAAGCTGTGGTTTTTCCAGTTTTCCTGTATGGATGTGAGAGTTGGACTATAAAGAAAGCTGAGTGTTGAAGAATTGATGCTTTTGAACTATGGTGTTGGAGAAGACTCTTGAGAGTCCCTTGGACTGCAAGGGAGATCCAACCAGTCAATCCTAAAGGAAATCAGTCCTAAATATTCATTGGAAGGACTAATGTGAAGCTGAAACTCCAATACTTTGGCCTCTTGATGCAAAGAACTGACTCATTTGAGAAGACTCTGATGCTGGGAATGACTGAAAGTGGGAAGAGAAGGGGACAAAAGGGGCTGCAATGGTTGGATGGCATCACTGACTCAATAGACATGAGCTTGAGTTAACTCTGGGAGTTGGTGATGGACAGGGAGGCCTAGTGTGCTGCAGTCCATGGGGTCGCAAAGAATCATACACGACTGAGCGACTGAACTGAACTGAGCCCTGAGTCACTAAATTAGAAGCTCTTGGGTGAGGTCTAGAAAACTGTGTTGTGTAATATTCCAGTTATTGGGATGCATGGCAAAATTTAAGAGTCACTGTACCATACTGTATAATAAAATGTTCTCTCCTCTCTATGTAATATACTAATCTTTTGTGATTAAATTGATAGGCTATATCCTTGCCTTAGAAAATAGCCTTTCATTGAAGGAAGGGAAATTACAGGATTAAACATCCTAAGGAGGGAGTGATGCTGGAATAAAAAGGAGACTAGCAGGATAGCTCTCATAAAGGATCCTAAATGCGAGAACACCTAGGTTTTGTGAAAGAGCACCTCTGTGTGCCTCACTGAGGCAGGCCAACACTTAGGTACCAAACTACACTCCACATCCCAAGCTTTGCTAATTATCAGAATACCCTGACACATAATATAGCAGAAATGTCTTGCCCCAGGAAGTTTGAATTTGGTAGAATTAGCATCTAGCTGTATCAGTAGTGCCACAGGTGACTTGAGGGGTGATTTGAGAATTGCATGTAAGTTCTGGGCAATGAGCTCCAAAGAGAAGCTACATTAACTGTTACCACTAAAGTTTCCACTTATTATAAATATATCTCTACTAGTAGAAGGAAATGGCAACCCATTGCAGTGTTCTTGTCTGGAGAATCCCAGGGACAGGGGGAGCCTGGCGGGCTGCCACCTTTGGGGTCACACCGAGTCGGACATGACTGAAGTGACTTAGCAGCAGCAGCAGCAGCAGGCTATTATTCAATAAAGAATTTTTTAGAAAAAAACAACTTGGTCTAACCTAGGATTAAAGGAAATACATTTGTCCACATTTAGGACAACTCTGTAAGTACCTATCTGCTATATTACTGTTATGGTCATGAGTAGGGTCTTCCCTGGTAGCTAAGATAATAAAGAAACTACCTGCAATGCAGGCCCAGGTTCAACACCCAGAGGGCATGGCAACCCACTCCAGTATTCTTGCCTGGAGAATTCCATGGACACAGGAACCTGGAAGGCTACAGTCCATGGGGCTGCAAAGAGTTGGACAAAACTGAGCAGTCTTAGTAGGGAGGTCCAAAGAGAGAAAGAAACCTTGAAATGATGGAAGACCTTACTCTTGTCTCAAGAAGTTTTGGATGACATTTTTTTACGAAAGGTGAAGACAAATTGTCTTTCTTCCCCTTTTCTTAAAGGTAGAAAGTATACTTTTATGTTGTTGCTGTCATCATCATCATTGTTATCGCCATCATAATCTCTGTCATCCCACTCTAACTTCCAGTATTTGGTACAAAAACTTTAACGCAATAGAGAGAGAACAATAAGAACTAATAAGTATTAAGTGTCTACCATGTGCAAGCATTTTGTTAAACACTTTAAATACATCATCTTAATTACTTCTCAAAGCTCTTCTTTTAGCTGCATTATATACTAAGGAACTTGAAAGCTCTGAGAAGGAATCTATAATAACACTTAAGTAAGCAATAAAACTGGATTTTAAATCTTTAAATTTTAAACATTTTAGCCTGTAGTTTTTCCATGACACTTGTTTGAATTTTATTTATGTGTTCATTAAAATTACTTATATTTAAATGATAATAAATTAATTATAAATAAGTAAAACAATGGCATGTACGGCATGTACTGTTGTAAAAGATGTTTTTCTCATATAATAGAGCTATAAGCCCAATGAGGCTTTCCTTGTCTCAACTTTCCTAACCTATCTCCATTCATATTTGTATTATTGGGTTTGGCTGCTAATGAATAAATAAATAAAGAATGAACAGAGAAGCCTGGCAGGCTACAGTCCTTGGGGTTGCAAAGAGTTGGACATGACTGAGAGAATAACACATCCATTTTCAAGCAAGACAGGAGTGTGCTTTTCTCTGTGTTGTAGGTCACAGTCCGAGAAAGTGGTCTAGTGCTGCATTATGGTGCTGAGACACTGTTAGGGGTCTCTAACAGCACGCCCATCCCAGGCAACTTGCCCAACAGATGGCATGCCTCACAGTTCAAAATGATCCCGAGCTTCGGGCATTAGAGAGATAAAGATGGCAGCAAAGGAAGACTTCTGGCAGCCAATATTTGGAGCTTCTACTGACATCCTTCTTGGCCTGAATTTACTCATATACCCACATCTAAATGGAGGAGAGACTATGACATAGAGACTTCATTTTTATGTAGCTGTGGAAGCAAAAGTGAAAGCCCTCAGTCATGTCCAACTCTTTGCTACCCCATGGACTATAGAGTCCATGGAATTCTCAGGCCAGAATAGTGGAAAGGGTAGCCTTTCCCTTCTCCAGGAGATTTTCCCAACTCAGGATTGAACCCAGGTCTCCTGCATTGCGGGCAGATTCTTTACCAGCTGAGCCACAAGGGAAGCCCAAATGAGGCACTTATTTGCCAAAACCCAGGCTGTATTTGAAGCTAAAATTCTGATAATGGAAATGTAAACAGAGATAAGGGGACAACCACTAGCTTGCATGAAATAACCTAAGCACTATTATGAAGAAAACTAAAATTAAAAATTAAACCTAATCCCGACATGCTAAAAGTTAGTATTGATATCATCATTTCAAAGTCTATTTTTAATTCTGGTTGAAACAATGAGACTAGAATTGCTAAAAATATCTAAGGCCACATCTATCAGAGACACCTCAATGAACATTAGGCAGAAGTTTCTCCATGGTACAAAACATATTAATTTAAGTAACAATAGTTTCACTTTTCACTTTCATGCATTGGAGAAGGAAATGGCAACCCACTCCAGTGTTCTTGCCTGGAGAATCCCAGGGACGGCGGAGCCTGGTGGGCTGCTGTCTATGGGGTCGCACAGAGTGGGACACGACTGAAGTGACTTAGCAGTAGCAGCAGCAGCCATACTATTTGATTTTTTTTGTTAGTACAATTCAAAGTCTAAGCACTAAAACATAACATGGTAAATTGCCTGAATTTTTGTATGAGTGCATATTCTTGTTATAATAAGAAATAATTATTGAAAGTTCAATGTTGGAAAACAACGTTGAGGGTTTTAAATATATGAGGAATCTGTAGCCAAAATAAAGTATATGAAATTCACCCTGATTTGGCACACTTCTAAGAATAACATGGGACTGTTTCTTTGCACATGTTTAGCACAGCCTTTGGCACTATTAAGATTAAGTGTTACACAATTCATGATGTAACACTACTCTCCAGGAAAGAAGGAAAAAGAAGATAAATTCTGTGTGCCTTTGGAGACTCTGTTAACAGAAAAGCAAAAGCCATTCCAGTCCAGGTTCTGTTGGAAAATGGAAAAGACAAATGATGATAAAAAAGAGGAAGGAAATGCAAGAACATTTTCCAAGGCTCATTAAATGGACTAGGAGTATGCCATGGGAAAAAAAAAAAAAAAGGTCTGGAAAATTCTGAGAAAAGCAAATAATACAAGTTGCCTCAATGTAGGAAACTTCTGAAAATCTTGAACGTACTGACAGGTATTGTCTTTCACTATGAGTGTGTGCTTATGAGGCATTTCCTAAATTATTTTATTTTAGAACATGCTTCCTCAGAAAACTTCCTCTTAGTAAAATTAAGATCTGGTGGGTCACCTATTCATAAAACACTGATTTAGAGACTTCATGTATCAGCACTGACTACTCATCTTCCCTTGATTTACATGAGTACTGAATTGCACGTCTCTCAAGCTAGAACTTCACCTTTTGCTCCTCAACATGACCCCATCCATCAATGTCCCCATGGAGATTCTGTCTTACCTGTTCAAGGATCCATGTTTGCCCCACCTCATTCTCCCTCATCCTCTAATTTTGTCAATATTTTCCTGAATAATTGTTAAGACTATATGCAATAGATTTGTTTCCTTCTAAAAATGTATTTATTGAAGTATAGCTGATTTACAATGTTGTGTTAGTTTCAAGTGTAGAGCCGAGTGACCCATTATACATATATATTAATATAAATATATATATATATATATTCTTTTTTACATTCTCTTTCATAATGTTGTTCAATCAATCAGTCATGTCAGACTCTGTGACCTCTAGGACTGCAGCACGCCAGGCTTCCCTGTCCTTCACCATCTCCTGAAGCTTGTTCAAACTCATGTCCATTGAGTTGGTGATACCATCCAACCATCTCATCCTCTGTCATCCCCTTCTCTTCCTGCCTTCAATCTTTCACAGCATCAGGGTCTTTTCTAATGAGTCAGTTCTTCACATCAGGTGGCCAAAGTATTGGAGCTTCAGCTTCAGCATCAGTCCTTCCAATGAATAATCAGGATTGATTTCCTTTAGGATTGACTGGTTTGATCTCCTTGTAGTCCAAGGGACTTTCAAGAATCTTCTCCAACACGACAGTTTGAAAGAATCAGCTCTTCGATGCTCAGCCTTCTCTGTGGCCCAACTCTCACATCTGTACATTACTACTGGAAAAACCATACCTTTGACTATATGGACCTTCATTAGCAAAGTGATGTTTCTGATTTTTAATATGCTGTCCAGCGAGGAAGTATCCTCTAATTTTAAGGCTGTAATCATTGTCTGCAGTGATTTTAGAGCCCAAGAAAATAAAATATGTTACCACTTCAACTTTTCCCCCTCTATTTACCCTAAAGTGATGAGGCCAGATGCCATAATCTTAGTTTTTTAATGTTGAGTTTCAACTATATACTTGCAAGTGGCAAAAAAAAAATTTTTTTAATAAAACTGACAATATCAATGCCTGGTGAGAATGTAAAGCAACAGCTACTCACTCTCAATTATTGCTAGTAAGGATGCAAGAGTTCAGCCACTTAAGAAGAGTTTGGCAATTTCTTATAAGGCTGAACAAGTATGGAGAACGCCAAGATTTGGGGAAGTAGATGAAGTGGAATTAGTAATTTACATTGATAAAGAACTAGTGTGTTCATAGTTGACTTTCTTGTTTTTTGCTAACCTTCTGGTCACATAGTGGACTCCACCTAGTTAACAAGCAGAAAGGGAGAGATTTATCCTGCAGCATTAGCTAGACTACATAATCTTGAAAGAGCTAGAGGAACTACGCTATGCTGGGCCTCTAGAAAGAACTTTGGTGAAGGTGCTGGGGAGAACCTAGCATCACAATAACTCTGTTACAATCAGAAATTTGTCACCACTACTGAGCTCACTACCTCAACCACTCTCCAATGCCATTATATGAAAGTTTCCATGCGTACCCTTTACTAGAGTTTAATTTTATTGTGTCTCTGTTTGTATTTGAGTGAGAGAACCCAAATCACATGATCTCACATTGGCTCCCCATAGGAAAGGAAAGATAGGAAATGAAGAGCTTAGCTTTTTATTTTTTTTAAAGCCCAGAGTGTAATCTGAGAAACTATCCAATGTAAACCGAGCTTTTAAAAAATTTTGAGGGGTCAAAATTAATCGATGTCCTTACCCACCTGTAATGTATGAGAGTTATATATAAGGGTAATAGAAACTCTGAAAGTGTAAAATTGGAGTAAAATATTATTAATTTGCAGATGGGGTAGATGGTAATCATTTGCAATTTTCACTAGGAGAGTATGGAAGCCAGTGGTCAGGATGGAAGAAAAGGTGATTCAGTGCATTCAGTATAAGACAGTATAAAATTTAACTTAAAAAAAAAAAACCTTCCTTTAGAGTCTATACATCTATCTCTTCAAAAACTAGACCCCAAACTAGTACATATAACAGAATTAGTCAAACTAATTTTATTTTGAACCTGTCAGATGCAACTAGAAGCAGGTCTATACTCTTGTCAACTGCAAATTGGCACTTCCGAAGAGCATTGCCAATAACTGAATAACAAAGGTATTTTCCATCTGCATCTACAGAGATTGAACCCCATGCTGCTATAGCTGCTGACCTTCAACAACCCCTGAGAGAATTCAGGGTGGATTGAGGCACTCTATGCTCCAGGGAATCTGGTGGGATGAGTCTTTAGATAGTTGGATGTTTTTAAGAATAGATTTTATGATCTTAATCCTTGCATCTCCTCATGTCTAGAGAAGTACTAAATCCCTTCGTGGTGACATCAGATCCTCATGACTAACAAAAAACCTTTTGTAAAATGAATGCTTCATGGTATTGAACTCCCCCTTCACCAAGACCTTATATATTGACTTTCCCCCACTGCTGCTTTGGAGCAGTCTCTCAGAGCTATCTGGAGATGCTGGAGATGCTGCCTGCTGGGCTACAGTCCTCATTTTGCCCCAAATAAAACTTACTTCGCAATTCTCAAGTTATACATGTTTTTTAGTCAACACTCTGGTGGTCTCTTATTTTAAACAAAAGCATAGAAATCACATTGACTGAACAGTCTAAGATTTTTTGGCATGTTGCTGCTGCTGCTGCTGCTGCTGCTGCTGCTGCTGCTGCTGCTGCTAAGTCACTTCAGTCATGTCCGACTCTGTGCAACTCCAGAGATAGCAGCCCACTAGGCTGTTGAAGTGACGTCGCTCAGTTGTATCTGACTCTTTGCGACCCCATGGATTGTAGCCTACCAGTCTCCTCTGTCCATGGGATTTTCCAGGCAATAGTCCTGGAGTGGATTGCCATTTCCTTCTCCAGGGGATCTTCCCAACCCAGGGACTGAACCCGGGTCTCCTGCATTGTAGACAGACACTTTACTGTCTGAGCCACAAATCAATTTTGCAGCTAAAAACCAATCTGATACACTTTGATATACTTATTAGTTAAGGTAATACTGTTCTAAACATTAGACAGATCAATGTGTAACCCCACCACTAATATGTTTATAGTTTTATATGACTATATTCTAGCTTCCAGTTTTTGAGTTAAGATAGTGGAGCATTTTTTAAATAACCAGTGTCAAGAGAAATTTCACCTGATGTGATTGCTGTTAGAGATTTAAGGGGAACAAGTGTTCAGAAAAATAATTGGATTTACTTCTGACAATTATATGCCAATTTTTCTATTGTATAATTCACTTAATATGAGATCTTATAGCTCTGAAATTGTTTCTATTGTCAGTTATAGCCCTCAAAATTTCACCACTAAGCCAAAATGAAGAGGCTCATAAAATATACGTAATGAAGAACATGCTATGTAGATAATATGCAAAACCTATGCAGCATCAGGATACTCAACTGGAATTACATCATAAAAATTCTCCAGAAAATGTCACTCTGACAGATTCTATTTCTACTATTACAAATAAAACTATATTTGGAGGATCTAAATCCACAGGTGTGTGTGGCTCTAAGATCTCAAACCCATGAACCTGTGATAAATTAGAACCAAATTTCTTCCTTTCCTTCAGTTCAGTTCAGTAGCTCAGTCGTGTCTAACTCTTTGCGACCCCATGGACTGCAGCCAGGCCTCCCTGTCCATCATCAACTCCCAAAGTCTACTCAAACTCATATCCATTGAGTCAGTGATGCCATCCAACCATTTCATCCTCTGTCGTCCCCTTCTCCTCCTGCCTTCAATCTTTCCCAGCATCAGGGTCTTTTTTCAAATGAGTCAATTCTTCGCATCAGATAGCCAAAATATTGGAGCTTCAGCTTCAGCAACAGTCCTTCCAATGAATATTCAGGAATGATTTCCTTTAGGATGGACTGGTTGGATCTCCTTGCAATCCAAGGGACTCTCAAGAGTCTTCTCCAACACCACAGTTCAAAAGCATCAATTCTTCAGCATTCAGCTTTCTTCACAGTCCAACTCTCACATCCATACATGACTACAGGGAAAACCATAGCTTTGACTAGATGGACCTTTGTTGGCAATGTCTCTGCTTTTTAATATGCTGCCTAGGTTGGTCATAACTTTTCTTCCAAGGAGTAAGCTTTACTTTCCTTGGCATTAAGGAAATCCTTATCTTTGGATTTGGTTAGATCAGATCAGACATAGTATTCTAAATTAGATAATTGCATTCTGATTAATAAATTAGAGGACCTAACTAAACTCTCAACAGCTTGATTCTCATGTTGAAGTATTTAATGGTCAATGAATGACTTTAGGTTTCAGTGTGTCTGCCCTCTGATGCCCTCTTGCAACAATTACTGTCTTACTTGGGTTTCTCTTACCTTGGACGTGGGGTATCTCTTCACGGCTGCTCCAGCAAAGCACAGCCATGGCTCCTTACCTTGGATGAGGGGTATCTCCTCACCACCGCCCCTCCTGACCTCGAACGTGGAATAGCAAGTAAGATGGTAGGTGTTGCAAGAGGGTATCAGAGGGCAGACACACTGAAACCATAATCACAGAAAACTAGTCAATCTGGTCACACTAGGATCATGACCTTGTCTAACTCAAAGAAACTAAGCCATGCCTGTGGGGCCACCCAGGATGGGCGGGTCAGGGTGGAGAGGTCTGACAGAATGTGGTCCACTGGAGAAGGGAATGGCAAACCACTTCAGTATCCTTACCTTGAGAAACCCACGAACAGTATGAAAAGGCAAAATGATAGGATACTGAAAGAGGAACTCCCCAGGTCAGTAGGTGCTTAGTATGTTACCGGAGATCAATGGAGAAATAACTCCAGAAAGAATGAAGGGATGGAGCCAAAGCAAAAACAATACCCAGTTGTGGATGTGACTGGTGATAGAAGCAAGGACCGATGCTGTAAAGAGCAACATCGCATAGGAAACTGGAATGTCAGGTCCATTAATCTAGGCAAATTGGAAGTGGTCAAACAGGAGATGGCAAGAGTGAACGTTGACATTCTAGGAATCAGCAAATAAAATGGACTGGAATGGGTGGATTTAACACAGATGACCATTACATCTACTACTGCAGGCAGGAATCCCTTAGAAAAAATGGAGTAGCCATCATGGTCAACAAAAGAATCTGAAATGCAGTACTTGGATGCAATCTCAAAAATGACAGAATGATCTCTGTTCGTTTCCAAAGCAAACCATTCAATATCACAGTAATCCAAGTCTATGCCCCAACCAGTAACGCTGAAGAAGGTGAAGTTGAATGGTTCTATGAAGACCTACAAGACCTTTTAGAACTAATACCCAAAAAAGATATCCTTTTCATTATAGGGGACTGGACTGCAAAAATAGGAAGTCAAGAACACCTGGAGTAACAGGAAAATTTGGCCTTGGAATATGGAATGAGGCAGGGCAAAGACTAACAGAGTTTTGCCAAGAAAAAGCACTGGTCATAGCAAACATCTTCTTCCAACAACACAAAAGAAGACTCTACACATGGACATCACCAGATGGTCAACACCAAAATCAGATTGATTATATTCTTTGCAGCCAAAGACAGAGAAGCTCTATACAGTCAACAAAAACAAGACCAGAAACTGACTGTGGCTCAGATCATGAACTCCTTATTGCCAAAGTCAGATTAAATTGAAGAAAGTGGGGAAAACCACAAGACCATTCAGGTATGACCTAAATCAAATCCCTTATGATTATATAGTGGAGGTGAGAAATAGATTTTAGGGACTAGATCTGATTGATAGAGTGCCTGATGAACTATGGACTGAGGTTTGTGACATTGTACAGGAGACAGGGATCAAGACCATCCCCATGGAAAAGAAATGCGAAAAAGCAAAATGGCTGTCTGAGGAGGCCTTACAAATAGTTGTGAAAAGAGGAGAAGTGAAAACCAAAGGAGAAAAGGAAAGATATAAGCATCTGAATGCAAAGTTCCAAAAAATAGCAAGGAGAGAAGAGAAAGCCTTCCTCAGCAATCAGTGCAAAGAAATAGAGGAAAACAACAGAATGGGAAAGACTAGAGATCTCTTCAAGAAAATTAGAGATACCAAGGGAACATTTCATGCAAAGATAGGCTCCATAAAGGACAGAAATGGCATGGACCTAGCAGAAGCAGAAGATGTTAAGAAGAGGTGGCAAGAATACACAGAAGAACTGTACAAAAAAGATCTTCACGACCACGATAATCATGATGGTGTGATCACTCGTCTAGAGCCAGACATCCTGGAATGTGAAGTCAAGTGGGCCTTAGAAAGCATCACTACAAACAAAGCTAGTGGAGGTGATGGAATTCCCGTTGAGCTAATTCAAATCCTGAAAGATGATGCTGTGGAAGCGCTACACTCAATATGCCAGCAAATTTGGAAAACTCAGCAGTGGCCACAGGACTGGAAAAGGTCAGTTTTCATTCCAATCCCAAAGAAAGGCAATGCCAAAGAATGCTCAAACTACCACACAATTGCACTCATCTCACACGCTAGTAAAGTAATGCTCAAAATTCCCCAAGCCAGGCTTCAGCAATACGTGAACCATGAACTTCCTGATGTTCAAGCTGGTTTTAGAAAAGGCAGAGGAACCAGAGATCAAATTGCCAGCATCCACTGGATCATGGAAAAAACAAGAGAGTTCCAGAAAAATATCTATTTCTGCTTTATTGACTATGCCAAAGCCTTTGACTGTGTGGATCACAATAAACTGTGGAAAATTCTGAAAGAGATGGGAATACCAGACCACCTGACCTGCCTTTTGAGAAACCTATATGCAGGTCAGGAAGCAATAGTTAGAACTGGACATGGAACAACAGACTGGTTCCAAATAGGAAAAGGAGTACGTCAAGTCTGTATATTGTCACCCTGCTCATTTAACTTCTATGCAGAGTACATCATGAGAGACCCTGGGCTGGAAGAAACACAAGCTGGAATCAAGATTGCTGGGAGAAATATCAATAACCTCAGATATGCGGATGACACCACCCTTATGGCAGAAAGTGAAGAGGAAATAAAAAGCCTCTTGAGGAAAGTGAAAGAGGAGAGTCAAAAAGTTGGCTTAAAGCTCAACATTCAGAAGACGAAGATCATGGCATCTGGTCCCATCACTTCATGGGAAATAGATGGGGAAACAGTGGAAACTGTCAGACTTTGTTTTTTGGGGCTCCAAAATCACTGCAGATGGTGACTGCAGCCATAAAATTAAAAGACACTTACTCCTTGGAAGAAAAGTTATGACCAACCTAGATAGTATATTCTAAAGCAGAGACATTACTTTTCCAACAAATGTCCATCTCGTCAAGGCTATGGTTTTTCCAGTGGTCATGTTGGATGTGAGAGTTGGACTGTGAAGAAAGCTGAGTGCTGAAGAATTGATGCTTTTGAACTGTGGTGTTGGAGAAGACTCTTGAGAGTCCCTTGGACTGCAAGGAGATCCAACCAGTCCATTCTGAAGGAGATCAACCCTGGGATTACTTTGAAAGGAATGATGCTAAAGCTGAAACTCCAGTACTTTGGCCACATCATGCAAAGAGTTGACTCATTGGAAAAGACTCTGATGCTAGGAGTGATTGGGGGCAGGAGGAGAAGGGGACGACAGAGGATGAGATGGCTGGATGGCATCACTGACTCGATGGACATGAATCTGAGTGATCCTGGGAGTTAGTGATGGACAGGGAGGCCTGGCATGCTGCTATTCATGGGGTTGCAAAGAGTCAGACATGATTGAGTGACTGAACTGAACTGAACTGACTTTAGGTTTTAATCAGCTACCTAGTTAGTCAAGTTCTATTCTGTGAAACAACAGCAACAACAAAAATAGAAGCAGTAGCTGTGTTTCAATACTCAGCATACAATGGCTGATGCTGGGATGGTATTGTAAGGATGCTTTCTGTTTTCACTTGAAGCTTCAGAAATGCTAGAGGGAGCAGTCATGCCTTCCAAAACAGTAAATAAAAATAGTTTTGCTTTCCATTGAGAACAGTATCACTCTGTCAAGTGTACTGTTTTCAAAAGAAAAATTAGCTCCAGGCAGTCAGTTAGTCTACTTTAACAATTAAGCTAATAAAATAAGAACTAAGGTACTTTTTGTTCTTTTGAATCACTAAAATAGCAAAGTGAAGAGGACTTCCAAGAAAGCTGAGACTTTTTCCAATAAAACTCTAATTTGAAATCCTCATCCATAACATTAAGGCCAAAGCTGAATATATGTGTTCCTTAAACTTCTATAAAACACTTAGAAAAAGATTGCTATTTTAATTTATAGAAAGGAAAATAGCTACATAGGATATCAGGTTTAAACTTTTTCCAATATTTAACTCAAATATAATAAATAAGAATATTGTTAAAGTAAAATTCAGAAAATAAAAGAAATTTTCTTAAGAAAAACTTGAGATTCAGAGTAAGCAAAACCTACTGGCACTTAATGAATGTAATTTTTTTTAAGATGTCAGTAATTTACAGTATTATCAAATGTTAGAATTCCATTCTGCCACTATTTTATGACATTTTTATTAACAGTTTCTTTTCAGTGTATGATCATAAAATTAGAGATAGGAAATTTTTGTAATATTGGAATCACATAAAGTTGAACCAATAGCTTTTCCATTTCCAATTTTTAGACAAGTAATAAATGCACATGGTAGAAATAAAATTTTACAGAGGATTTATAATGCATCTTATGCTTCACAAAACCAGGGCTTCTTTCCCTGGAACAACTTCTTTCCCTGAAGGTCACTTCTTTCCCTGCTGTATTGATCCCCAGCCCCTCAGCCCCAGGCCGTAAGACCACCAGACAACATCTTAAGCTTCTTACACACCCCCCACATGTGAGGACCATGCAAGATCTACATGCTATGTAGAATCAATGAGCTGCCTTGTGTCTGTTTGAATTTCTTTTGGTAGATAGCTCCTTAGCTCTAATAATCAATTTAGATTTTAATTTCTGCATTTGTTATTTAATTTTTTAAGTTTTTATTAGCATATTTTTAATTTTTATTGGAGTATAGTTGCTTTTCAATGTTGTGTTAGTTTTAGGTATACAGCAAAGCGAATCAGTTCACATATACATTTATCTAATCTTATTTTTTACACTTTATTGGTTTAACTTTTTCTCTTGTATTGGAGTAAAGCTGATTAACAGTGTTGTGACAGTTTCAGGTGAACAGCAGAAAGACTCATCCATTCATACACATGTATCCATTCACCAAACTGCCCTCCCATCCAGGCTGTCACATAACGAACAGATTTCCATGTGCTGTACAGTAGGTCCTTGTTGATTATCCACTTTAAATGTAACACTATACATGTCCATTCCAAATATCCACTCTTGTCTAGATTCCTTTCCCATGTAGGATATTATACAGAACCTACTGTAGAGCACAGGGATCTCTACTTGATGTTATTTTTTTTTAAAGGATTTAATTCATACAATCTCTTCTCCCTTCCCAATGCTGGCATTTTAAATTCCAGTGCTTGTCCTATCAGTTCTACCTAATCTTTTGTTTAGCTGCTTTCTGTGTTTAATTATGAAAATTGTAATGCTCTGCTCCTTTAACATATTTTTACTTTCACTATCCCATTTGTCATATTTTAGTTGAACCTTTCCATTTAAAATGCTATAATTGACAGATAACATTTACATTCTCTTCTTTAATTATATTTTAAGAATTCCATATATTGTCTGTAAGTTTATTCTGAAAGTTAAGAGCATATAAACAGTACTGTTAGGGGAAATATTTACTCCCTATTGTTTTCATTTGGAAAGACCTGCCTTAAAATACTGACCTCTCTCCATTCCCTCTCTAACTTCTCACCAAAGGAATAGTGACTTATTTGATAAACAAGTCTGGAAGGGAAAATGGTATATGCTAATCACATCCCCTCCCTTGTCCACCTTTTGATTTGATTACTTTTTTTTTTTTTTTGGTATTGTGTCATAGGAGTTTCTCAAATAGTTTACAGTTTAACCCCTAATCAGATACACAGTTGGCAAATATTTTCTGCATTCTATCTTTGAGTTGTCTTTCTTTGAGTTTTTAAAAATGGATTGACTTATGAATCGACTTCCACAACACATATTTCTCCAAATAAGACATACAAATGACCAACAGGTATATGAAAGGATGTTCAAAGTCATGAAGTTGTGGAGAAATTTAAGCCCTCATATGCTCTTGATGCCTGGAGAAGGATACCACTCTGGTATTCTTGCCTGGAGAATTGCATGGACAGAGGAGCCTGGCAGGGTAGAGTCCATGGGGTTGCAAAGAGCTGAACACCACTGAGAGACAAACACGCTCACTGTTTTTTTCGTATGCTATTGATGGAAATGCAAAATCATGCAACTGCTATGGAAAACAGTATGTTAATTCCTCAAAACATTTAAAAAAGAATTATGTCCCAGAAATCCCACTTCTGGACATACATCCAAATGAATGGAAATGAGACTCTCAAAGGAGTATCTACCCTCTCATTTTCATTGCAGCACTATCTGCTACAACTAAAATACAGAAAAACAAACCTAAACGTCCATCAATGAAAGAACAGAACCCAGGATGGAATGTAGACTGTGGTAAAGAATTTAAATTATGAATATAATTATCACTGTTTTAAGGGGACTGAGAATTTTTTTTTAAAGGAGCTTGTATAAACAACTTTGGGAAGCAATATTTCCACTGGAAACTCTAACTAAAGAGAAAGGAAGTATGCACCAACACCATATTTCACAAGGATGCAGATAACATTTCTATAATTGTTTTACATGTATATGGGGGTTGAACAAATAGGTAAATGAATTTTAGTGATTGCAAACTAGAGGACAAGGCTAGAAGGAACCCTGTGGTATTGGAGGAAGAAACATTAGTTTTCATGTTTAACTTAATATGTATGCAGGTGAAGAAATACAGAAACAGTTATAGGTTCAGGGGTTACTATACAGGAATGTGGAGAAGAAAATGGCAACCCACTCCAGTATTCTTGCTTGGGAAATCCCATGGACAAAGTCTGAGAGTCGATGGAGTCGCAAAGAGTCGGACACACCTTAGCAACTGAGCATATATAGGAATGTATCACCTCGCTGTGAGCTAAAAGGACTAGGAGCAATGACATTCAGTGGCAACAGATACACCCATTACCCAGGTCTTGGTTTCTAAACACCATGCTCTAATAGAAAGAATTAGAGGTTCTTGGGGAAAATGGCTGGTTTGGGGGAAAAGTGTGGCAAGGATAACACAAAATGAGCCAGGAGCATTTTGTGGTCTCACAAAGTAAAAAGGCAAAAAAAAAAAAAAAAAAAAAGAATCATTTCAAAGAAATAGAGTAGCTAACATGAAAGAGCTCCCATTGTCCAAAGCTGGAACAATTTAAAAGAATTTTAAAAATAACATAACATAAAATATAAATATATATTCATCCGTAATAATGTAAGTAAATGATTGAGTAAAGAAATAAGTAAAGGAGGAAGCATTAGTATCTTTCTTATATATGAAATCCAAATCATAGGTATGTAGTTATTCCCCTGTCCAGGAAGTGGAACATAATTCCTGTCTCTTAAGTGTGGGCTGTACGTAGAGGCTTCAGTTCCAAGAAGGAGAGGAGAAAGAGTAATCTTACAGTGGAGAAACTTGACAAGGACCATCTTGACCAAGTGACCACCCATTTAGCTGTGAGAAAAAAAAAATCAAACAACCACAAATTAAGAGATATCTTACCATATGTCTGAACAGACTCCTCAAAACTGTCTAGGTCACAGAAGACAGAAAAGGCTAAGACACTGTCATAAAGGAAAATGCAAAACATGACAACGAAATTTAATGTGGTACCCAGATGTGATTGTGAAAGAAAATGAAGGCATTGATGAAAAAGCAGTGAAATTCAAATAAAGTTTGGCTTAGTTCATAGTAACGTACTAATGTGCGTTTCTTAGTTTTCAGAATTATACCACAATAATGTGAAATGGTAACAGTAATGCAGACTGGATGAAGAGTATAAAGCAACTTTTGCCACTATATTTGCAACTTCTCTGCACATCTAAAATTACTCAAAATAAAGAGTTCATTAAAAAATAGATGATGAGATTCAGGGGTTTGGGCCATTTTAATCTTCACTCAGTTTCTAGAAGCAATAAGTAAGGCTTCAGGTGAAAATTCTGCTAAGAACAAGTCTTTTGATGGGAAAAATAATATGAAGGGGGATCCTTCTCTGGGTGGCAGATTTCATTGACCTAAGAAATTTCAGAGCAAGAATCAGTGCAAACAGCATGAGTGCCCTTAAAAAACTAGCTCACAAGAAGTTGTCATTAATCAGCTCTCACAACAAATCAGCACTACAGTTTGAGGAAAATGAGAGTGATAGAAAACAAAAATTTAGAAATATTAATAAACTCCTAGAAAAGGGAAAAAAAGAAAATCCTTAAGGTTTCCACTCTTGCAAATTTATAAGCTTTGCAAAAATGGCAAAGTCTCAATTGCCTCTAATAGAAAGGGGTCTTAGAGACAGCTGAATTTCATCTGTAGATGTAGGAAACACACAGTGTCAATGTCAGCCTCCCAGCTGGAGAAGTATCACAATATAAGGTCACAGAGCATCTAATCTAAAGCACTGATCCATACTGCCTGGTATCTTGGTGAAGAGAAATTGAAGTTTTCCTTCAAGTAGTCTCTCTCTCTCTCCATACACTGAAGTTTTTGCTATGATTTTTGACAAAACAAAGTACCAGCAATTGAGCATATAGTTTTCCCTGGTACAACTACTCTAGTAGATGGACATTAGCTTATCTCAATTTTTTTGTTTTTTGTTTTGTTTTTTTGCTAATAATGTGGTAATCTACGATGTCTCAGTAAATCTGATTTTTTTCTAAATTACCCGCTGGTGGCTCAGAGGTTAAAGCGTCTGCCTCCAATGCGGGAGACCTGGGTTCGATCACTGGGTTGGGAAGATCCCCTGGAGAAGGAAATGGTAACCCACTCCAGTATTCTTGCCTGGAGAATCCCATGGACAGAGAAGCCTAGTAGGCTACAGTCCATGGGGTCACAAAGAGTCGGATATGACTGAGCAACTTCACTTCACTTCACCATGTCTCAGTAAATCTGATTTTTTTTCTAAATTACATTCATGAATGTAAAATTTATTTTCTGGTAGTTGTTTCCTAAGAATGGAAGACCAGGATCTCTGAAGAGCTAAGTGGCTTATCAGCATGTCAACCTAAATATTTTATTTTTAGGTTGAAACACAGGGAACTTCTGAAATTTAAAATACTGAGTCTTCAAATTCCAAGATGGGTAAACTCTACAGAGGGCATTATTCAACTGCCGAGACTACTGCAAATTGGTTCAGTTTATCTAGGGAAAATTTTTTGCATTTTCCTGACCAGGAGTAAAATACTGAGCTCCCTGCAGAGACCCCTTTCATATGTCCTGCCACAAGCTGGATTCTCTGAAAATCAGCCTCTGAGAATAAGATTGCAACAGTTAGCGCAGGATGTTTACTAAGGATCCTGATGATCAACACTTGTGGAAGAAAGGAGAAAAAAGAATTGGGCAGAGAGAAGTCAAACTTCAGTGGCAACTCCACAAAAAAGCTCAGGATTGAAAATGCCTATCAAGCGTGCCTTGTGATTGATCAGACTGGCTGGCCTTTTAGACCTCTACCTCTATCACTGGTTGTGGGTCTCCCTAAGAGTGTAACCAGGGCCAAGGTGACTTGCTGAAGAAGGAACAACCCTGCAGGACGTGTCTTTTTGCCCCATGCTCTTAAACCAAAATAAATCTTTCCTGAAATAGAGACCTGGATAGTGCATTACTGTACCACACAGCTGAGTGCTCCAAACCTGCTTCCTAGAAATATCCATTATAAATAGAGCCCTGTGTTCAAATACTGATACTCTATATGCATCTGATCTTCATGAGAATGCATTGCCTCATTCTATTAATGCTCATATTTTAGAGAAATAGCCTCTTTTCAAATTTTATTTTGCATTGAGGTATAGTTGATTTATAATGTTGTGTTAGTTTCAGCTGTACAGCAAATTGATTCAGTTATACAAATACATATATCCATTCTTTGTCAAATTATTTTCCCATATAGGTTATTATGGAATACTGAGTAGAGTTCTTTGTGCTGTACAAAAGGTCTTTGTTGATTATCTATCTATAGTGCATGCATGTGCTTGCTTCATCGCTCAGTTGTGTCCCACTTTTTGTGATACCGTGGACTGTAGCCCACCAGGATCCTCTGCCCATGGAATTTTCCAGGCAAGAATACTGGAGTGGGTTGCCATTTCCTACTCCAGGGGACCTTCCCATTCCAGGGATAAAACCTGCATCTCTTGCGTCACCTGCATTGGCAGGAGGATTCTTTACCACTGCGACACCTGGAAAGGCCATTTATATAGCAGTTGCTTATGTTAACCCCAAACTCCTAATTTATCCCCCTCCACCATCCTTTCCCCTTTGGTAACCATAAATTTGTTTTTGAAATGTGAGAGTCACTTTCTGCTTTGTAAAAAGTTCATGCGTATCATCGTTTTAGATTCTGGATATAAGCAATATCATATGATATTTGTCTTTCTCTGCCTGACTTACTCCACTTAGTATGTTAATTTCTAAGTCCATGCATGTCATTGCAAATGGCATTATTCCATTATTTTTGCTGCAGAATAATATTCATATATAAACCACATCTAGCTTCATCTGTCAATGAACATTAGATTATTTCCGTGTCTTGGCTACTGTAAGTAATGCTGCAGTTAATATTGGAATATATGTATCTTTTCAATTTATGTTTTTTTCCAGATATACATCCAGGAGTGGGATTGCTGGATTGTATGCTATTTTTAGTGTTTTTAAGGACCCTCCATAGTGGTTATACCAATTTATATTCCTACCGAGAATTAGCAGGGTTTCTTTTCTCCACACCCTCTCCAGCATTTACTGTTTGTAGACTTTTTGATGATGACCATTTTGACCACTGTGAGGTGACATCTCATTATGGTTTTGATTTGCATTTCTCTAATAATTAGCAATGTTGAGCATCTTTTCACATGCTTTTTGGCTATCTGTATGTCGTCTTTGGATGGCTTCCCAGGCAAATTCTATCAACATTTAGGAAAGAGTTAACACCTATCCTTCTCAAACTATTCCACAAAATTAGAGGAGGGAACACTCCCAAACTCATACTATGAGGCCACCATCACCCTGATAACCAAAACCAAACAAAGATACCCCCCCCAAAAAAAAGAAAAACAGAGGCCAATACCACTTACGAACATAGACACAAAAATCTTCAACACAATACTAGAAAAGCAAATCCAGTGAGACATGAAAAGGATCATACACCACGATCAAGTGGGGTTTATTCCAGGAACACAAGGACTTTTCAATATCTAAAAATCAGTCAGTGTGATACATCACACTAACAAATTGAAAAATAAAAAATATATGATCATCTTAATAGATGCAAAAGAAGATTTCGACAAAATTCAACACCCATTTGTGATTAAAAAATAAAATAAAATAAAAAGCTCTCCAGAAAGTGGACATAGAGGAACTTACCTTAACATAATCAAGACCATACAGGACAAACCCACAGCTAACATCATACACAGTGGTGAAAAGTTGAAAGAATGTCCTCTAAAAGGTCAGGAAGAAGACAAGGATGTCCACTCTCATCACTCTGATTCAGCAATAACCTCTTTTCTCAGAAACTTGGGTGACTGTTGTTGGTAGTTTGCCATTATAACCATGCCACGATGAGCATCAATGTATCAGGATTTTTTTTACCCGCACCGCCCCCCACCCCCCGCCCCAGACAGTATGAAACACATTAATATGCCCTACATTGAAACCCAATAAATATTTGAAGATGATGAACTAGATCTTCCTGAACCAGGCATTGAACCCAGGTCTCCTGCATTGCAGGCAGATTCTTTACCATCTGAGCCACCAGCGAAGTCTAAAAGAAATAACTTGGCTTTAAAATTGTAAGAATTTGGTTTGGTTGCAAATTCCAGTTTGATCAATTATTAGCTCTGTGTTCACCTTTGTCTTCATCTGAAATTAAAGCATGCTAAATAATAAGTAATAAATACAAAATAAAAGAATGCCTATCCTATTTACCATGCAGAGAGGTTTGAGTAACTAATGATGTATGTATGTATATATGTAGTGAAAGTGAAAGTGAAGTCGCTCAGTTGTGTCCAGCTCTTTGCGACCCGTGGACTGTAGCCCACCAAGCTCCTCCGTCCATGGGATTCTCCAGGCAAGAATACTGGAATGGGTTGCCATTTCCTTCTCCAGGGAATCTTCCCAATCCAGGGATCGAACCCAAGTCTCCCATGTTGCAGGCAGACACTTTAACCTCTGCGCCACCAGGGAAGCCTTGCTAACCACTGTTAAGAGTCTCCTGTGTGCTCAGTTCCGTCCACTTGCTAAGTCGTATCTGACTCTTTGTGACCCCATGGACTGCAGCACACCAGTCTTCCCTGTCCATTACCAACTTCCAGAGATTGCTCAAACTCATGTCCATTGAGTCAGTGATGCCATCCAACCATCTCATGCTCTGTTGACCGCTTCTCCTCCTGCCTTCAATCTTTCCCAGCATCAGGGTCTTTTCAAATGAGTCAGCTCTTTGCATCAGGATGCCAAAGTATTGGAGCTTCAGCTTCAGCATCAGTTCTTCCAATGAATATTCAGGACTGATTTCCTTTAGGATTGACCAGTTTGACCTCCTTGCAGTCCAAGGGACTTTCAAGAGTCTTCACCAACACCACAGTTCAAAAGCATCAATTCTTCGGTGCTCAGCTTTCTTTATAGTCCAAGTCTCCTGTGTGCTAAGTCAGTCAAAAACCTTTGACTGCATTCACTTAGTTCATATTTAAAACAAGGATTGTCATTTACATTGCAGGCTTCCCTGATAGCTCAGTTGGTAAAGAATCTGCCTGCAATGCAGGAGACCCCTGTTCAATTCCTGGGTCCGGAAGATCCGCTGGAGAAAGGATAGGCTACCCATTCCAGTATTCTTGGGCTTCCCTTGTGGTTCAGCTGGCATAGAATCTGCCTGCAGTGTGGAAGACCTGGGTTCCATCCCTGGGTTGAGAAGATCCCCTGTTAAGGCTACCTACCCACTCCAGTATTCTGGCCTGGAGAATTCCATGGACTGTATAGTCCATGGCTTTGCAAAGAGTCGGACATGACTGAGCAACATTCACTTTCACTTATGCAGACTAGGAAACTGAGAAATGAAATAATTTTCTCAAGGTTATATAACTAATGAGTATTGGAGCTAGAATGTGAATTCAGACTTGCTCTTACTATTACATCATGCTGTCTCCTCATAAACATTATTCTTTACATTTTGAATCCATCTATGTGGGTTATTTAAATAATCAGATATATATATATATATTTACCTTATTTCATAATAATTATACATATTAAGAAGTAAGAATCATGAATGTCCATTAAGCCATTTATCCTCCAAATTCTTTGAGCTTCCAGTATTTACTAAGCACTTACAAAGATGGTGGTGGTAATGTAGTGAATAAAACATTAATTCCTTCATGCATGGAGCTTACATTCTAGTGAAAGACAATAAACTAACAAAATAAGTAAAATTCATAGTATGTTAGATAGGTTTTATATAGATAGATAATAAGAAGAGAATGGTTCAACAGGAAAGGTGTATAAAATCCGTGCGTGAAATTTTTTGATAGAGAGAGCAGAGCCCATCTCACTGAGATGAATTTTAAGTAAAATTTTTGAGCAAAATTTAATTGCTCAGTCAAAGCCTAGCACAGAACTTTGCATACATTCTCAACAAATGTACATCTTTTTAATGTAAGAAAGTAAAGAAAGAAGATAGTATTCCAACCATAGCTACAGATATAATGACAGTGTTTGTTGTGATTGCAATTCATGGTAATTTTTTTGTGTGGAAGAAACTATTTCAAACAGGTGCAAATTGTACCACTTAAGCAAATTTAAGCAATAGGAAAAAATATCACTTCATCAAAAATTTCTCAAAATATAGATTTAAATTACACATTTTGTTGTAATTTACCCCAAATTATATTAAATAGATTCATACATAATCTTTCATTTTGTGCTTTAAGTTTAGCAATTTGCTCTTCTTCGAATGTTCAATGCTGTAAGGAATTGCTGACAATACTCTCACACCCACATGTTAGATTTTAGATTATTATTTTCTCTCTATTTTAGTGTATTTTCCACTTAGTTTTAGGACTGTAGCATTCACTGTATGATCACACACTAACAATTGCTATCACTTATATAGTGTTTACTATATGCTAAGTACCACTCTATGTCTTTTTAATTGTGTAACAATTCTAAGATGTAGGTATTTCAAGTGTCCAGTTTTACACATATAGAATGGAAGGCATAGGAGTGATTACACAGACAATTGGTATCAACTAGTCCTTTCCAAGACACTGTGATCTTAGTTACTACATTAATCTACCCTTCTTAAAAAAGTTTTCTAAATAAATTTCAATTTTAAGAAATTAATGTATGGTTTGTTGAGGTATAACAACGCTCATCAAGTTCTATTTTCTTTTTCTTTAAGAAAATGTGGCATTTTATGTGTTATATGGGTTTCTGTGGTGCTCAGTGGCTAAGAATCTACAATGCAGGAGAGCCAGGGTCAATCCCTGGGCTGAGAAGATCCCCTGGAGGAGGTCACGGCAACCCATTCCAGTACTGTTGCCCGGAGAATCCCCATGGATAGAGGAGCCTGGCAGGCTACAGTTCACAGGGTCGCACAGAGTTGGACACAACTGAGCGACCAAGTAGCAGAAGCGGCATGTGTTGTATATCACATGGACTTTTTGCTGATCAACAACAAAAGAATATTTTCAAGGATTTTGGCTTGGAGAAAATGAAATACATATTTCACCCTGTTTTTCTTATTGAGTGCAACTATAAACCCTCAATAGAATGCATAGAACAGATATTTAAGAACTCTGAAAAGTAAATGGTAGCAACAAGAAGGGAGATGGGGATGCAAACTGCTTCCTTGAAGTGGTGGTGAGTTTATTTTCTTTTTCCCAAGCATAGCTAAGAAACCAGCCATGTTCACTAGATACATATAAGAGAAACTCTCTAGTTTAGGTCCAAGAATGAAGGGGAATGTCTGCTTATTTTTCTTCCTCTTCCCTACCATCCCAATACCCTGGCAATAGGATGGCAGCAGTGATAGCAAAGTCATAGCAGAGATAATGGGTGGTTACCTAAAAGTTTAAGGGCGGGTAACCCTTCTCTCTGATCAGAGAAACTACTATTCAAGGAACATGAGGCAAATTCTTGTTGCTTTTTCCTTTCTCTGTCTTCACACTTCAGTAACAGAAAGTGCAGAGTAGAGGCAAGGAAATTCAAAATATAAACTAAAGTGGAAAGCTGAAAAATTTAATGACATAAAAAAGATTGGGAAAGAGAAATAGAACAAAAATAAAAAGAAGTATAGCAAACCAAAAAAAAAAAAAAAAAGAAAACCCACAAATATTAAAATGGGGTAGCAAATGAAACACATCAGAATTAACAATAAATGTAAATGATATAAATATTTCAATTAAAAGGTATGCTATCTACCAAAAAATGTCCTGTAAATATAATTATGTAAGTAAGTTTAAAGTAAAAGAATGGAAATTGATATCTCATGTAAAGAGTTATTAAAGTTGAAATGGCTCCATTAATATTAAAGTAAACTTTGGAGCAAGGAAAATGACCACAGGTAAAGGGAAACAGGGTTTCCCCAGTAGCCCAGCTGGTAAAGAATCCACCTGCAATGCAGGAGACCCTGGTTTGATTCCTGGGTGAGACAGATCCCCTAGAGAAGGGATAGGCTACCAACTCCAGGATTCATGGGCCTCCCTGGTAGCTCAGAAGGTAAAGAATCTGCCTGCAATGTGGGAGGCCTAGGTTTGATCCCTGGGTTGGGGTCAATCCCTCTTCCAGAGGCAACCCACACCGGTATTCTTGCCTGGAGAATCCCCATGGACAGAGGAGCCTGGTGGGCTAGAGTCCATGGGTCGCAAAGAGTCAGACACAACTGAGTGACTAAAAGCAGCACAGCACAACAAAGGGAAACATTACATAATAATAAAAAGAGCATTTCACAAAGAACACACAATCTGCAGATGTGTGCAGTTAAAATAAATAAAACCAGTGAAACTGGAAACATATGAAAAATTTGCAATTATAGTTGGACACTTCAACGCAGCTCAGTAATCAACAGAATAAGTAGATTAAAAATCCACAATAAAATAGAAAAAATGAAATAAACTTCAACTAGCTGGATCAAATTACATTTATAAATACTCCAAAAAATAACAGAAAAATATACATTTTTCTCAAGTGCACATGCTACCTATGACAAAATAGATCATATCCCAAGGCATAAAATAATTCTTTATATAATAAATGTAAAAAAATGAAAAATGTGTTCCCTGACCACAAAATAAAAACAAACCAGTAATTGGAACTAAAAAATACTTTTAAAGTAAAGAATTAAATATACTTTTTAATAATTCATGGGTCAATGAAAGGCCTGTAGGAAATTAAAAGGAAAAATTTTTTTAACTGAAGTAAAAGGGAAATACAAAAAAAAAAAAAAATCAAACTTTGTGGTATGCAGCCAAGCAATGCTTAGTAAGAAAATTATAGTATTATATGTTCATTTTATATAAGAAGAAAATTCTCAAATGAACAATCCAAGTTTCTACCTAAAATGACTAGGAAAAGAAATGCAAAATAAACTCAAAGTAGGAAATGGCAACCCACTCCAGTGTTCTTGCCTGGAGAATCCCAGGGACGGGGGAGCCTGGTGGGCTGCCGTCTATGGGGTCGCACAGAGTCAGACAGGACTGAAGTGACTTAGCAAGCAGAAAGAAGAGGGTAATAAAAAACAGGAATCAATTCAACTGAAAACAGAAAATCAATAGAAAAAGTCAATAAAACAACAATTGATCCTTTTTAAAACAATTAATAAAATTGATAAGCATCTAGCCAAAAAATAGAGAAAACAAATCACCAATATGAAGATATTGTTCAAAATAATTTGGTTGCAACATATCTTTTGCTTATTTATATATCTGTTTCAGTCATATGCATTATAAATTAGCCCCCATTTCAAATATCCAATGTAAAGAATAAGGATCTACAATATTCAGGCTGAATACTACAAACTGAGTTCATCAATTTATTCGCAGATGATTTACCAGGGCACCTAGTCCACCAACACATTCCTCTCTAATGGAGTCATGGAATCAAAATGATAAATGGAAAATCTGACAAAGTAATAAGATTATAAGCTTGTAAAATTGACAAAAACATACCATATAATTTTTAAATGGAAATTTTAAAGTCACAACAATGTTTCTAAAAACTTTTTTTAAAACCCATGGATCTTCTCTAAATAAACAAAAGAAAAAAAATGCCACTGTGAATGCATTCTTTTAGCTTCTGATATAATTTTTGACTAATAGAGACTCAAAATCAATCTATTCCATATCATCTGCATTTCAACTTTAACGAGCTCTGTGATATTATGATGACTGATGAAAAGTTAACATGGGACCCGTGGTTTCAACATAATTATAGCACATCATTCATTAGATTGTCAAAGTCTCCTTCCAGATATCAGTCTGCTAGTTTAATAAAAGAGGTAGAAACTCAAGGCCCATTATTACCCCTACATGAGAGCCCTCAGGGAGGAGAGAAAATTCCTCAACCTAGTGTGCAAAGACATTCTGTAATGAGCAGCAGCTATATCCATGCAGTGAAGTTTGGACCTATGGCATCAAATCCTCTGTCACTTTTCTTCACAGACACCCACTAAAAGTCCCAAGGCAGCATTTTAAAGCAGGAAAGTGCTCCAGCAACGGTTAATGAAACTATGATTTTTCCCTATGGGGAATACCCTTCTGAACTAGAAAACAGGCAAAACTAGTCCATTAACTCTCCTTGGAGAGGTGTGTGCTTTTGTGGCTTCATAAACATAGCAAAGCAGAGTTGGAAAAACAATAAAAAGTCTCAGACTTTAAACACTAAAATGCATGCATTTGATAATCAGCTAAATGAATGCTTAGTAAGTAAAGGGACTGCACACAAACTTATATATCCCTGAGAGAATAGTGTAAAACCCACAGTACATGAACAAGGAAGAACTTTCCCAGAAGCAAAGATATTTGAGTTATTTACCTTTTCCTACGTCTCCTCTGCATTTATTAAAGGAACAGACACAGATCCATGAAACTAGCTTGCCCTGAGGGCAAGTTTGGGAGCTTATTCAAACTGTACTTTGTCTGGTACTCAAGTTAGTGCCATTGGAATCATGACCATTTTCTTGTGATGAACGAATGAATTTATTGTTTGAATAAAGAACAAACTGAAGCAGATTCATAAAAAGAGAATTGACTTAATCATATCAGTGTAAATAACATCTTGCTTAGGAAAAGAGCCCTTGGGGTGGGAAAGATGAAATTTTCCTCACCCTATTCATTCTGGAAGGAGAAAAGAAGAGAAAAAAGAACAGTTTTCTGCATACTAAATGATGTGGAACATGAATTTTGACCATACCCAAGAATAGTGTACTGACTATGCCAAAGCCCTTGACTATGTGGATCACAATAAACTGTGGAAAATTCTGAAAGAGATAGAAATACCAGACCACCTGTCCTGCCTGTTGAGAAATGTGTATGCAGGTCAGGAAGCAATAGTTAGAACTGGACATGGAACAACAGACTGGTTCCAAATAGGAAAAGGAGTGTGTCAAGGCTGTACATTGTCACCCTGCTTATTTAACTTATATGCAGAGTATACCACGAGAAACTTTGGGCTGAATGAAGCACAAGCTGGAATCAAGATTGCCGGGAGAAATATCAATAACCTCAGATATGCAGATGACACCACCCTTATGGCAGAGAGTGAAGAGGAAATAAAAAGCCTCTTCATGAAAGTGAAAGAGGAGAGTGAAAAAATCGGCTTAAAGCTCAACATTCAGAAAACTGAGATCATGGCATCTGGTCCCATCACTTCATGGGAAATAGATGGGGAAACAGGGGAAACAGTGACAGACTTTATTTCTGGGGGCTCTAAGATCACTGCAGATGGTGATTGCAGCCATGAAATTAAAAGACACCTGTGCCTTAGAAGGAAAGTTATGACCAACCTAGACAGCATATTAAAAAACAGACATATTACTTTGTCAGCAAAGGTCCTTCTAGTCAAGGCTATGGTGTTTCCAGTGCTCATGTATGGATGTGAGAGTTGGACTATAAAGAAAGCTGAGTGCCAAAGAATTGATCCTTTTGAACTGTGGTGTTGGAGAAGACTCTTGAGAGTCCTTTGGACTGCAAGGAGATCCAACCAGTCCATCCTAAAGGAAATCAGTCCTGAATATTCATTGGAGGGACTGATGCTGAAGCTGAAAATCCAATAGTTTGGCCACCTGATGCAAAGAGCTGACTCATTTGAAAAGACCCTGTTGCTGAGAAAGACAGAACCACCTTCTGTTCCAGTGGAGTAGGCTTCATTCTCCTACTGCAGATTGAAAGCAAAAGGACAACAGAGAATGAGATGGTTGGACGGCATCACCAACTCAATGGACGTGAGTCTGAGTAAACTCTGGGAGTTGGTGATGGACAGGGAGGCCCCATGCAGTGCTTGGGGTCGTAAAGAGTCGGACAAGAATGAGTGGCTGAACTGAACTGAGCTGAATAATAGTGCATATGAAAGAAAGAAGTCAGAGGAATGTGGAAAATGTGGAAAGGAAAAACAGCTGAGCAACAATGTTGAGGCTAGGAAAACGACTGTCAAAATGTCTTTAACATTCTCCATGGCTTGACTAAATTTTAGACAGCCTTCTATCTGACCTTAGGTCACTAACTTCTCTCTTTTCTTAGGCATTTTACTTTATAAATTCTTTCTCTGCCCCTTTCAAATGTAAATCTTCACCCATCCTCTTCCCTTTTTAACAATTAGGAATATCTTATGGACCTGAAGCGGAAGCCTTTGAAATGCAATCATTAAGAAAAGTAGTCAACCTCAGTCTTTATGGGATGTAAGAGTCTAACTTTGAGTAGTGCAATCAATGTGTGTGTTTATGTGTGTGTGTGTTCAGTTGTGTTTGGCTCTTTGCAACCTCATAGACTGTAGCCTGCCAGACTCCTCTGTCCATGGAATTTTTCAGGCAAGAATACTGGAGTGGGTTACCATTTCCTTCTCTGTGGGATCTTCCTGATCCAGGGATCAAACCCATATCTTTTGTGTCTCCTGTATTGGCAGGAGGATTCTTTACCAATTGCACCATCACACCAGTAGATAATAAAAACAAGTTGCCTACTCACATTGACCAACTTTCTTTCTTAAGACCTGTGGGACTTTCTCACTAGCTCCACCTCGTGCCTAAACACTCTCCCACCTTCTGTTTCAGTGGCGTAGGCTTCATTCTCCTACTGCAGTAAAGTCTTTCTTGAGTATTTAACTCTGGCTCACACAGATTTGCTTTGACACTGAAGAGAATAAAATTGTGTGGAATTTCCAGTTGTGATAAACCTGAATAAAAAATGCGTAATATTTGATTTTAAATCATTTGTGTGCCATTCTTCAAAAGGTTACATCCCAAGAAAATTCACAATAATGATTACTACCTACAAACGTTTTAGTGGTTCTTTGGAAGACAGAAAAAGTGATACCATGTTTAGCAGGAATGGACTTTCTAGAAGACTGGGAAGAAGAATGAAGTATATCCTAACTTGAAACATAAGCATTCCCTTGATTATTCACAAAATTTTGGTAAGAGCCACCCAAAAATTATGGAATCGGAGGTAGTTCAGTTCAGTTCAGTTGCTCAGTCGTGTCTGACTCGTTGCAACCCCATGAATCACAGCACGCCAGGCCTCCCTGTCCATCACCAACTTCCAGAGTTCACTCAGATTCACGTCCATCGAGTCAGTGATGCCATCCAGCCATCTCATCCTCTGTCGTCCCCTTCTCCTCCTGCCCCCAATCTGAGGTCATATTAAAAGAGACAGTGACTCCAGATGGTTGAAGGGCTTGAAGACCCTTTGTCAAATAGTAAGGACTTACTTTATATGCACAAAGCTTATACTCTGATGATTTATAGTAGTGTGAAGTCTTAATAGTGATATTGCTAGGGAGAATTCCTTGCCTCTAATAAGCTCTGCAAAATACTTATCATCAGCTATTTGTTTCCAGAAATGACTTCTTTTTATACCACCTGGTAGAGCAACTATCTCTACTTTTGTTGTTGGTGTTGTTCAGTCCCTCAGTCGTGTCACTCTTTGTGACCTCATGGACTGCAGGAAACCAGGCTTCCCTGTCCTTCATCATCTCCTGGAGCTTGCTCAAAATCATGTCCATTGAGTCGGTGATGCTATCCAACCATCTCATCCTCTATCCTCCCCTTCTCCTCCTGCTTTCAACCTTTTCCAGCATCAGGGTCTTTTCCAGTGAGTCGGCTCTTTGCCTCAGGTGGCTGAAGTATTGGAGATTCAGCATCAGTCTTTCCAATGAATATTCAGGACTTATTTCCTTTAGGATTGCCTGGTTTAATATCCTTGCAGTTCAAGGGACTCTCAAGAGTCTTCTCCAACACCACAGTTCAAAAGCATCGATTCTTTGGTGCTCAGCCTTCTTCCTGGTCCAGCTGTCACATCCATACATGACCACTGGAAAAAAACATAGCTTTGACGAAACAGATATTTGTCGCCAAAGAGATGTTTCTGCATTTAATATGCTGTTTAGGTTGGTCATGGCTTTTCTTCCAAGGAGCAAGCGTCTTTTAATTTCATGGCTGGAATCACCATCTGCAGTGATTTTGTAGCCCAAGATTTTGTCACTGTTTCCATTGCTTCCCATCTATTTGCCATGAAGTGATGAGACCGGATGCCATGATCTTTGTTTTTTGAATGTTGAGTTTTAAATCAGCTTCTTCACTCTCCTCTTTCACCTTCATGAGAAGGCTCTTCAGTTCCTCTTTGCTTTCTTCCATAAGGGTGGTGTCATCTGCATATCTGAGGTTGTTGATATTTCTCCTGGCAATCTTGATTCCAGCTTGTACTTCATTTAGCCTGGCATGTCTCATGATGTACTCTGCATGTAAACTAAATAAGCAAGGTGACAATATACAGCCTTGACATACTCCTTTCCCAATTTGGAACCAGTCCGTTGTTCCATGTCCGGTTCTAACTGTTGCTTCTTGATCTGCATACAACTTTCTCAGGATGCAGGTGAGATATCTGTGTTCAAAGTTCTGCACTGGAAGGTGGGACGTTTATATATTACTCCCTTTGGGATAGGAAAAATAATTTCCAGGTTAGGATTTGAGCTAAAGTGGATTACCCAATTAAGCAGAAACCAGGACACCACAGCTCTTCCTTTGACATCACTAACTATCCAAAATAACCACTGCAGGCCCCAGCGCTCACAGGTTTTCATTGTTTATTTCACAACTGTAGAATTATTCACAATAATTGAGGGGGGAAACATCAAAATAAAATACAAGGAAGCCAGACAGCCATCCAAACATGAGATTTTTAAAAAGAGACTGTTTCACAATAAAGAAAGTATATCTTTGGGAAATTTTTCTTCTTCTTCCAGCTCATTTGTTCAAATGACTCATTGCACGAGTTCGCCAATCTCAGTTATACTCCAACCTATAGACCTACACAACTGTCTTCACTTCTCTTGTTGCTCAACTGAAATTACATAATTTATCATTTTAACTCTTTACAAACAGCCTTAATAGCAATACATTTCTCTCTCATCTAATCTTACTTATTTAATGAAAAATTGATTCATTTTTCTCTGATATTTAATAAAAATATGCATTTTAATCCTAAATTTGCCCTGAATGATGATATGCCGATCCATATGTGAAATAATTAACCTCGTTGATACCTAAGCTTCCTCCCAAGTCTAAACTTCTTTTCTATGTCTCACTTCTTTTCTTCTTTTCCTTCTTTCCTTCCTTCTTTTTCTCTGTCCTCCCTTTCTGCCTTCCATGTTTTCACTTTCCCTCACTCTTACCTGCCTTTTCTGGACTTTAAAGGCAAGTGCAATGTTATCGATACCTCAAAGCAATGTATGGGTGGTAAGCCACAGTATTTTGAGAAAATACAAGACGTATATTATAACCTCCCTCAACAGTGCAAAACAAAACACTCTGGAAGAAGAACATCAGCTTGGTCTCTCTATAGCGGTTGCATGTTATTCCCCAGTGAGAAATACATTTCCAGCTGGCAGAGGCAAACAGATTATTTTGAATGTACAGTATTAATTTACTACAATTACTATGATTAATGTTTCTAGAACAAAATTGTGAGGTTTTCTTAATGAATGAAGCTGAAATGTTTATGTTATAATAATGTTGTAGCATTGTATTAACGTAAAAGTAGAACAAAAAACTAGAGAACCTTAGAACAGCCTAACTGTAAAATCTGAACACACACAAAACAATTGCTTTTAAATATCATTACATCACTACTATAAAATTTCCTAAATTGAAATACAGAAAGTTTATTTGATATTTCCAACTGATATACTATCTTCCAAGGCTTAAATTCAACTTCTAGAAATTAAAACTTTGTGAAAAACATCCTTGTAAAAAGATGTAGTTACAGATCAAGGCTATTAAAATAATATCAGTATACAGTGAGTGATGTAAATGAGACAGTCCAGTACTTGCAAATACTAAAGACTTATGGGAATTTCTTTCTACATAGAATTTATTTTAATAAAGACAAATGGACTGTATAATCCAGTGGTTAAGAACTTAATTATTTGAAGTCAGGAATTTTGAACTACAAGTTAATCTTGTAGTGGCCTTTTGCAAATTATTGAAATTTTCTAAATCAATGATCTTAAAACTTGAATTCTTGAGAATACACAGAGGCTTTCCAAGGGCACAGCATGGGTGATTTAAGAAAGTCAATTTCCTGAACCTCAAATATGTGCTGTCTAGCCAGGTACTTCCAGTAAAGGTACCGCACAGGATCTCCTTTCCCACCTCCTCCATCACAATTATCCCTTCTTCTGGTTGACATATTAAGAAGAAATTCTCATCCAACTAAAATCCTTCTACAGAAAATTGTCCTGGGATTTAAAAACTACTAGGCAGCCAAATAAATGGACGACTCAAACTGCCTCTGTTGGTGAAGACTCTACATAAAGCACCATAAAGCCAGTGTCGGATTTAGAGAAAGTGTTGGCCATTCAGCTGTCTGATTCTTTGTGGCCCCATGGACTGTACCCCACCAGAATCCTCTGTGGAATTCTCCAGGCAAGAATACTGATGTCGGCTGTCATTCCTTCCTCTAGGGGATCTTCCCATTCCAGGAATGGAACCCAGGTCTCCCGCATTGCAGACAGATTCTTTACCATCTGAGCTACCAAGGAAGGATTCAGAGAAGTGTGTTGTACTTGGCTAGGGTACAGGCGTGACCTTGGAAATTCTGAGTTTTGTTGGGGATTTTGAAATCAGACATAAAAGTAGGGAAGTAAGATAATTTTCATATCAAAAATCTCACCTAGAAAGGTTTTAATTATTGTTAAAGAACATATTGCTTCTGAGGGAGAAATCCTTCAGAGCAAAGCAAAGAGAGTATCGTAAGAAACAATGAAGGAAGTGGCACTTAGGTTCACCTATGTGACAACTCACAGCAAGACTTCATGCCTTACACATTTCTGTATCAATACCCTCCACCCACCCTCGCTCTCAGACTCAGCAGCAGTTTCCAGTTCAAAGTTCTGCTGGTCCTGCTGAAGTGAATACATGAAACAAATTGATAATTAGTAGCTTTTATTTATAAGCTAAGATCAACTTTTAAAAACAGTTTATTTTGAAATTTCATTGACTTTATTTATTTTATAGTCAAAATTATTATTTATCTACTGCTGCTACTACTGCTGCTGCTGCTGGTAAATTGCTTCAGTCATGTCCGACTCTGTGCGACCCCATAGACAGCAGCCCACCAGGCTCCCCCGTCCCTGGGATTCTCCAGGCAAGAACACTGGAGTGGGTTGCCATTTCCTTCTCCAATGCATGAAAGTGAAAAGTGAAAGTGAAGTCGCTCAGTTGTGTCCGACTCTTTGAAATCCCATGGACTGCAGCCTACCAAGCTCCTCCATCCATGGGATTTTCCAGGCAAGAATACTGGAGTGGGATGCCATTGCCTTCTCCTATTTATCTACTAGTAAAAAGAAAACACTTCTGTCCATCTCATCCTAAATTCTATAATAACAAATTATTATAGAATGTGAGTGAGTTCATTGACGTTTCTTAATGTGAGAATTTGTTATATTTGTTCTTCATTGAGCAAATGAAGTAAAAATAAATAGAACTGGAACCATACTACATTTTCATATTACTAAATAAAATAATAAGAAAAGCTTTTAAAACCCTACATGATTTCTTGGTAAATTTCTCATGTTGCAAAGGGGTGTAATTTCCAGCAAAGTTATTAAATAATCGTAGCAAACTATTTTTTCACTTTTATTTGTTTGTCTATATATTTATCTTGTCTCAGGACACTGTTCATAAAGTTTATCTCAGTGAAAACAAAAGATATCTTCTACTCTACTAAAAGTCTGCTCACAACAAGCATTAGAGTATATTCTATATTAAAGTCTTATTTTTGTGGCTTAAAAACTATGCTTAATATCTGGATGACCCAGAGGGATGGTATGGGGAGGGAGGAGGGAGGGGGGTTCAGAATGGGGAACACATGTATACCTGTGGCAGATTCATGTTGATGTATGGCAAAACCAATACAATATTGTAAAGTAATTAACCTCCAATTAAAATAAATTTATATTTTAAAAAATCCATATTTCCTTTGTGTCATTGCTGTACAAAGCATGGAATAATTTAAAAATTGATATTTGATAAGAAAATGTGGTAGAAAAAAATTACCAGAGAGTGATTTTAGAAATTTGCTTTGCTTTTGTTCAGTATTTTTTTTAACTGTTGCCTACTACAGTGAAGGAAGGAAATGCCCTTCCTTATATTCAAAGTCATCTGAGTAGCCTACATGATATTTCCCATTATTTAATAAGCTTGATGTATGAGAAAATTCACAGAGACTCGATAATACCACTTGTCTTTGTTTTGTCTTGCAAAGTGACTTAACCTGAATACAGAAAACAAGAAGAAAAAGAAGTAGAGTACATGGGCTTATTATTGACTTTTGAGTACAACATAGAGTTCATTATTAACTTATGACCTCTGCTATACAAATTCATTGGTCTAAACATAGAGATACATGGAGATTAAGAGCACATATCTATAAAAATGGAGTTTTAATATCTGCCTCATTATTTCTATAAATTTAATGAGTCTAGTGGCTCTCTAGAAGATGTTCAATAAGTTGTGGCTATTGTGGGTAATCACTTCTTAATTTGACATAAGTACTTCTCCCGTTATGGAAAATCATTTTATGAGCTATTCAATAATAGTTCCCCAACCTAAGTTTGCATCAGTATCACCTGTGGAGTTCTTTAAAAACAAATTTCAGAATTCTAACTGATATGGAGAATCAGAAATTTTGTGGCTGGATCTCTAAACCCTGATACCCTAATCATTTTTGAGCCAATTTGTTGGGAATAGTGGTTTCAGACATTTAAATCATCACAGATTTCTATACAAGCAAGCCCCCTCATGCTCCTTCAGTTCAGCTCAGTTCAATCACTCAGTTGTGTCTGACTCTTTGTGACCCCATGGACTGCAGCACGCCAGGCCTCCCTGTCCATCACCAACTCCTGGAGTTTACTCAAACTCATATCCATTGAGTCGATGACGCCATCAAATCATCTCATCCTCTGCCAATCCCTTCTCCTCCCACCCTCAATCATTCCCAACATCAGGGTCTTTTCAAATGAGTCAGCTCTTCACATCAGGTGGCCAAAGTATTGCACTGGTCAGATTTTAGACTTTTAAGCATGCCCAGTATTAAAATATTTAAAGTGTAGAAACATAGAAAAGTCATATGTTAAAATGAAATTCTTAAAACACTTTTAATATTTTTCTGCATATATATTTTGCCCTTTTCTTTGTTCTATGAATATATATGAGAATTAACACACAGAGGCAACATCATGGAACATCATCAAATCTCAGATGCCAATGTTTGTAATGTGCAAAATTGTTTTATGGGAGACTTAGAAAGGAAAAAATATTGACAGCATGCCTCTTTAAGACACAATTTATATTAGACATGTTTGGTAAATGCTGGGCTGGAAGAAGTACAGCTGGAATCAAGATTGCTGGGAGAAATAGCAATAACCTCAGATATGCAGATGACACCACCCTTATGGCAGAAAGTGAAGAGGAACTAAAAGCCTCTTCATGAAAGTGAAAGAGGAGAGTGAAAAAGTTGGCTTAAAGCTCAACATTCAGAAAACTAAGATCATGGCATCCAGTCCGATCACTTCATGGCAAATAGATGGGGAAACAGTGGAAACCGTGTCAGACTTTATTTTGGGGGCTCCAAAATCACTGCAGATGGTGACTGCAGCCATGAAATTAAAAGACGCTTACTCCTTGGAAGGAAACCTATGACCAATCTAGATAGCATATTCAAAAGCAGAGACATTACTTTGCCAACAAAGGTCCGTCTAGTCAAGGCTATGGTTTTTCCAATGGTCATGTATGGATGTGAGAGTTGGACTGTGAAGAAAGCTGTGTGTCGAAGAATCAATGATTTTGAACCGTGGTGTTGGAGAAGACTTTGAGAGTCCCTTGGACTGCAAGGAGATCCAACCAGTCCATTCTAAAAGAGATCAGTCTTGGGTGTTCATTGGAAAGACTGATGCTGAGGCTGAAACTCCAATACTTTGGCCACCTCAGGCGAAGAGTTGATTCATTGGAAAAGACTCTGATGCTGGGAGGGACTGGGGGCAGGAGGAGAAGGGGACGACAGAGGATGAGATGGCTGGATGGCATCACCGACTCGATGGTCGTGAGTTTGAGTGAACTCCAGGAGTTGGTGATGGACAGGGAGGCTTGGTGTGCTGCGATTCATGGGGTCCCAAAGAGTTGGACATGACTGAGCGACTGAACTGAACTGAACTTTAGACGTAATTCACAAATGATGTGTGATCCAATCAGATTGGGCATTTTCATTGTATTTCTGTGCTATGTCAGGGAAAGTTTTGTGAGCATTTCTTATTTATCTAAACTTACAGTTTCATTTTGTCATCAGTTGAGTCAAATTCTACTGAAGGCTTTGCAGCCTCTGTTGAAAGTCAGTAGGAATTTTCTGTCAAATTGATATTTGATGCTTTAAAATAAAATAAATGAAGGCTTTAAGGTTTTAGCATTAAAATCCCCAAAGCCTCAAAAATGGAGGTCTCTTTCATTAATATCTGCTTATTAATAACAGAATAATAGTTAATATTTACTCAAAGTTTATGATAAAGCAGGTATTGACCAAAAGATAAATTTATATTTGATGCTTTAATGTTAGTTCTATGCTATGCATGAATCTTTCACATCCATTGCTTAGAATTGTCTTCCATTCTTAAACGAAGCTAGGAAATTTCTCCTTTCTGTCCCCACTCTTACCTGGTAATTAGAACTCTTTTTACAGATGTCCCAGTACTGAACATATCATAGTTTCATCTACTTTGGGGAAACTTCTTTTCTTTGACCATGTAAAGCTCTTAATTGTCGATTTGCAAGGATCATAGAGTATCTGTTCAATTCAGTAAGTGATATTATATAGTTTTCAAAAGTAGCTACAATATGTAAACATATGAGCAGTGTGTGGAGCTATGGTGGTCCATGTTTATCACCACCTGGCATCAGTAACGTTACTTTTTTTTTATTGAAGTGTAATTGCTTCACAACGCTGTGTTAGTTTCTGCTGTACAGGAAAGTGAATCAGCTATATGTATACATGTATTTCCTCCCTCTTGAGTCTCCTACCCCCACACCAGCCCTCTAGGTCATCACAGAGCACAAAGCTGAACTCCCTGTTCTATGCAGCAGCTACCCACTAGCTATCTGTTTTGTACATGCTGCTGCTGCTGCTAGTTGCTCAGTCGTGTCCTACTCTATGCAGCCTCATGGACTGTAACCTGCCGGGTTTCTCTGTCCATGGAGATTCTCCAGGCAAGAATACTCAAGTGGGTTGCCATGCCCTCCTCCAGGGGATCTTCCCAACCCAGGGTTGAACCCAGGTCTCCCACATTGCAGGCAGATTCTTTACTGTCTGAGCCATGAGGGAAGCCAGTTTCACACGTGGTAGTATATATATGTCAAAGCTATTTTCTCAGTTTGTCCCACCCTCTCCTTCCCCCTCTGTGCACACATGTCTGTTCTCTATATCTGCATCTTTATTCCTGCTCTGCAAATAGGTTCATCTGTACCATATTTTCATACTCCACTTATATCAGTTCTTTCAGTTCAGTTGCTCAGTCATGTCCAATTCTTTGCCACCCCATGGACTGCAGCATGCCAGGCTTCCCTGTCCATCACCAACTCCTGGAGATTGCTCAAACTCATGTACATTGAGTCAGCGATGCCATCCAACCACCTCATCCTCTGCTGTTCCCTTCTTCTCTTGCCTTCAATCTTTCCCAGCATCAGGGCCTTTTCCAATGAGTCAGTTCTTTGAATCAGGAGGCCAAAGTATTAGAGTTTCAGCTTCAGCATCAGTTCTTCCAGTGAATATTCAGGACTGACTTCCTTTAGGATTGACCAGTTGGATCTGCTTGCTGTCCAAGGGACTCTCAAGAGTCTTTTCCAACACCGCAGTTCAAAAGCACCAATTCTTCAGTGGTCAGCTTTCTTTACAGTCCAACTCTCACATCCATACATGTCTACTAGAAAAACCATAGCTTTGACTAGAGGGACCTTTCTGGCAAAATACTGTCTCTGCTTTTTACTTTGCTGTCTAGGTTGGTCATAACTTTCCTTCCAAGGAGCAAGTGTCTTTTAATTTCATGGCTGCAGCCAACATCCGCTGTGATTTTGGAACCCAAAAAATAAAGTCTGTCACTCTTTCCATTGTTTCCCCATCTATTTGCATAAAGTGATGGGACCAGATGCC
This sequence comes from Ovis aries, assembly GCF_016772045.2. Lineage (NCBI taxonomy): Eukaryota > Metazoa > Chordata > Mammalia > Artiodactyla > Bovidae > Ovis > Ovis aries. The sequence goes on along the minus strand of NC_056062.1, from coordinate 62,345,246 downwards.
ATGATCTTAGTTTTCTGAATGTTGAGTTTTAAGCCAACTTTTTCACTCTCCTCTTTCACTTTCATCAAGGGCTCTTTAGTTCTTCTTTGCTTTCTGCCACAGGTATGGCATCATTTGCATATCTGAGGTTATTGATATTTCTCCCAGCAATCTTGATTCCAGCTTGTGCTTCATCCAGCCTGGCATTTTTCATGATGTACTCTGCGTATAAGTTAAATAAGCAGGGTGACAATATACAGCCTTGATGTACTCCTTTCCCTATGTGGAACCAGTCTTTTGTTCCATGTCTGGTTTTAATTTCAGGAGGCATGTAAGGTGGTCTGGTATTCCCATCTCTTGAAGAATTTTCCACATTTTGTTATGATTCACACAGTCAAAGGCTTTGGCATAGTCAAATGTACATATATTAACGCTATTTTTAACTCTTCTGGTGGTGCAATCATATCTTCTTGATTAACTCACTCTTTTTTGACTGTTGCTGTTAACTAAGTATCACTGAGATTAAGCAACATGTTAAATGTTCCTTGGACATATTTATAAACTTTCCTTTGAAGTGCCTATTTATTTCTTATGGCCAAATTTTTTAAACTTTCTATTTTTCTTATTTATAGCATATAGCTTCAGAAAGCAGGCACTTGTTATTATATGCATTGTAGATATCTTATCCCACACTGTGGCTTGCCTTTTCACTATATTATTTATGTCTTTAAATAAACATAATTTCTTAGTTTCAAAGTACTCCAGCTTATGACTATTTTCCTTTATGGTTAGCTATCTTTTGCATTCTGTTAAAGAAATATTGTCTTAACTCTTCCAAAAAGGAGGCACTTTTCTATTATTCTATAGTGGGCTTATTGATTTCACTTTCATATTTAGAGTTTCGGCAAGCCTCTTTTAATTTCATGGCTGCAGTCACCATCTGCAGTGATTTTGGAGCCCAGAAAAATAAAGTCAGCCACTGTGTCCACTATTTCCCCATCTATCTGCCATGAATTGATAGGACTAGATACAATGATCTTAGTTTTCTGAATGTTGAGCTTTAAGCCAATTTTTTCACTATCCTCTTTCACTTTCAACAAGAGACTCTCTAGTTCTTATTCACTTTCTTCCATAAGGGTGGTGTCAACTGTATATCTGAGGTTATTGATATTTCTCCTGGCAATCTTGATTCCAGCCTGTGCTTCTTCCAGCCCAGCGTTTCTCATGATGTACTCTGCATATAAGTTAAATAGTCAGGGTGACAGTATACAGCCTTGATGTACTCCTTTTCCTATTTGGAACCAGTCTGTTGTTCCATGTCCAGTTCTAACTGTTGCTTCCTGACCTGCATACAAGGAAGCATAGATTATTGTAAAAGTAATAATATATTTAAATCAGCACGATTGGAAAACATAAAAGTGTTTTAAAAGTTTTTAAAAGTTTTTTTTTTTTAACTTTTAAACTTTAGAGGATAAATCTTCCCTGATTCTCTAGGTTGTAATATTTATAAACTGAGTCTTTTGGCCATTCCTTTGCCAACATCTACTGAGCACCTAGTATGTGTCAAGCATTATGGTATAAATAAATGAAACAACCTTGATCACGAGAGTCAGAGTATCTTTCCTCTTGGGGCTTAAGTCTTACCAGGTAAAGGGAACTAAGTCAAAACTATTCTAGGCTATTATTTTGTTTGGGTCTGATCTGAAAAGGATAACTGTATACATTCTAAAACACTCTTGCATGTGTTCGTGCAAAGTTACTTCAGTCTATCCAACCCTTTGCATCCCTATGAACCATAGCCCACCAGGTTCCTCTGTCCATGGGATTCTCTGGGCAAGAATACTGGAGTAGGCCACCATGCCCTCCTCTAGGAGATCTTCCTGATCCAAGCATCCAACCAGCATCACTTATGTCTCCTGCATTGGCAGGGTTCTTTACCAATAGTGCCACATGGGATGCGCAAGACTTCCTTAGGAGAAATGAAAATGATATGATACTATGTGATTTTATTTTAATAAACTCAAATTTTACAATCACTTTTTTTTTTTCTAGAAGGCTAAGAGGATTTAACCATGTGTGCAAATAATTATTTTTTATCTAACATAGAATTTGGACTTTCAAAATACCTAACTTAAAATAGTCAGAAAAGAGTTAATTTTGCAGATTTGCATCATTTAGGCAGAAGCTAAAAATGTTGCAAGACAACCAAATAATACATTTTATTCCATTTCTTGTTGTTGTTGCTTAGTCGCTAAGTTGTGTCTGACTCTTTTGTGACCCCATAGATTGTAGCCTACCAGGCTTCTCTGTCCACGGGATTCCCAGGCAAGAATACTGAAGTGGGTTGCCATTTTCTTTTCCAGGGGATCTTCCTGACCCAAGGATAGAACTCGTGTCTCCTGAATTGGCAGGTGTATTATTTACCCCTGAGCCACCATGGAAGCCCATTCCATTCTTTAATACTAGTTTATAAGAGTTTGCACCTTAAGACAATTAAATTATATATGATTGCCTGCTATATCAACTGGTCAACCTTGTTTTTTTCCTATCCCTTACCAAAAAGGAAATCAAGTCCTCATAATAGTATCAATAAAGACTAATGTCAGTCCTTGCCAAATTAAGTGGAAAAACTTATAAATCATATAATAAAAGGAATCTATTTCCTTACCATCTTGTTATAACTTTTTTAAAAAAGCTAAGTAGAAAACATGTCTTAAAGGAAGAAAATAGGGCAAAAATACAGTCAGTCTTTTTTATTGCTGTGCTGTGCTCTGCTTAGTCATGTACGACTCTTTGCGACCTCATGGTCTGTAGTCCGCCAGGCTCCTGTGTCCATGGGGATTCTCCAGGCAAGAATACTGGAATGGATAACCTATTCCCTTCTCCAGGGGATCTTCCCAACCCAGGAATCAAACCGGGGTCTCCTGCATCGCAGGCAGATTCTTTAACAGCCGAGCTACCAGAAAAGCCCGTCTTCATTATTACAGATTCCATATATATAAATTCACTTACTCATTAAAATTCTTTTGTAACCCCAAAATTAATATTCAAAGTAGTTTCATGTACATTTGTAGACATGCATAGAATGTACAAAAAAACACACATGAGATTATGTACTGATTAATTGATGAAAAAATGTAACAGCCACTCCCAGAAAACTAACCCTATACTTTCCCTAAGACCAGTGGTTCAGTGTTCACAGCAACTTTAATAAATATAACTGCAGTTTGGTAAGCATCTGATAAATCTGTACATGATAGCACTAAAGAGCACCTAATTTTAGCCCCCTAATTTTTCTTGTTACAGTTAAGGAAAGAAACCAAACCAAAAGTGGCTCAGAGACAGAATAAAATGCAGCAAGGATTTGTCTCTAGGGGAACCAGAGGAAGAGAAAATTGAAGCCGAGGCATCTAAATCTTTAAATAACTTTGGAAACTAGTCCAAAGTTTTCAACTGAAACAAAGTTCACTGGAAATCTTCAGAAGGGCATTCAGTTCACATAGGATTCATCATTATCTCACCCTGGGTGGTTTAAGATATTGATGCTAGACATATTGCCTTATATATGAGTACATTTATTTTGTTTTCAATTGGAGGATTTATTCTTTTTTTTCAATTGATTTCAAAAATAGCAACTCAACCCTATATGTATACATAGCAAAAATTCATCCAGTGCCTAACATCAAGTAATACAACCTTGCTATGAATATCTGTTGAATTTTTATGAATTAGTGAAAAATAATCATATACATTTGAGATTTGGTGGTGGAGACAGATATGCATGACCATCAGAAGGCTATTTTTAAAGTCACAGTACTATTAATAACATGGAGCAGTGCATCAGGAAAATCATTTCAAGGAAGAGATCTAGTGTGCAGAGAGAGCTCTAGCTGAAAGAATGCTAATTAATTAAAATGTCTTTTATTTCCTATAAATAAATTATAAATATATGATAAGAAATTTCCACTATTCAAAGCAAAATTACCTAGGTCTTATACTTGAATTCTCCCTAAGTCAAGTTAAAAATAAAACCAAAGAATCAAGAAAAGTATAATCCTCTCTAAAAATCCCCTCTACTATTTGTTTTTGAATAGTAGACTTTGTTGTCTCAACATTTTCATCAGTTTAAAACCGCAAGCAGATTGGCAGTTTATTAGATCTGATTTAAAGTCCATTCTCTTTAAGATCTCTAGCTGTGAAAAAATTAATAGGCCCTTCAATACACCAATCATGACTTTCAAAGGGAGGGCAAGGCTTGGTGTGAAATTAAGACTGGCGTGAACCAGAACTGACAATTATTTGCAAACTGAGAAGTTAATCAGGGTCAGAAGACAGTCTCTGTGCCTTAGAGTGGTAATAATATTTCGTGTACTTATTCTAGAACAGAGGTGAACAAACTCTAGCCCTTGGGACAAATCTAACTAACAGACTGGAGTTATAAATAATTTTATTGAAACACAACCATACTTAATCATTTATGTGTTATCTTTGCTTTCTTGTTAAAACAGCAGGGTTGAGTGGTTGCTTTAAAGGTTGTAAGCCTCACAAATCCTAAAATACTTACAATCTAGACCTTTACAGAAAAAGTTTGCCAATCTTCATTCTAAACTAATGTTACCTAGGTAGAGTTAAGAATAAGGTTCAATACATCCTCTTTTATTTACCATTTTTGGCAGATGTTTTCATTATTTTCTTCATACTGAGTGAAATGTAATGTAAAATATCAAATTTTACATTGCATGGCTTTCTTTTTTGTATGATTTCCATTGTATGGCTTTCTTCCTTTTTGCGAAATAGATATTAGATCACCATACATTCTGTTTTTGTTTTTAGCATCTCTCCTATAATAAACAGTATTGCTTTATTAAGCCTAATATTTCTGATACTAACTACAAAAAATTAGATTGAGAAAACAGAACATTGTATGTATACATAACATAAAATACCATTATGTGGTTTGAGTCCCTTTCTTTTTCTATTTTCGTTTTTCTATCTGTGGACCTAGGAGTTCATGCTGAAAAATTAAAAATATTATTATATGTTTGTCTCTGACTTAAGTTTGCTGTCCATCATGCAATCAGTTTTGCTGGAGTTTCCGTTTCTTCTCTCTCATACTCTATGTTATTTTTTTCAATAATATTTCATTTTCTTCAAGCTAATTTGAAAATATGTGTTGCTCTCATTTTTCAGAGGCATTACTTCCTTTGAACCCTGAAAGAATTATTTTATTAAACATTGTTTCACTGCACTAATTTGTACTGCCCTTACTGAAGAAATATAACACCTTTCTCAGGAAGAAATGAAACCTTGGGGGAAATATATGTTAAATTAACTAAAAACAAGTGAAGAAACAAAACTCCAACTTAGTATTTAGTGTTACATTTTGCTAAATATCATATCAATATTATACTGACAGAAGAAAAATAATACAAAACACTTAACAATCGATCACATAGTATGTGGCTTGCTAGAGAATTTGGTAAATTATGAGCCAATTGATAACCTTAATTTATTGAAGATGTGAACTCAAGGACATGAAATTATGTTAGCCAAAAGAAATACTATTTTACATTTGATTGTCTAATGCTATCTTATTGAAATGAAACCGCTGCTGCTGCTAAGTCGCCTCAGTCGTGTCCAACTCTGTGTGACCCCATAGATGGCAGCCCACCAGGCTCCCCGTCCCTGGGATTCTCTAGGCAAGAACACTGGAGTGGGTTGCCATTTCCTTCTCCAATGCATGAAAGTCAAAAGTCCAACTCTTAGCGACCCCATGGACTGCAGCCTACCAGGCTCCTCCGCCAATGGGATTTTCCAGGCAAGAGTCCTGGAGTGGGGTGCCATTGCCTTAAGTATGCAAATAAATGACTATTTTCCCAGTTTGGGAAGTCATCTAAGATATAATTGAATGGAATGTGAATGGATCATAATAGAATGGAACCTTTTCCACTGTCTCAGAATTCCCACTACAGATTCAAAAAGAACATTAGCAGATAAGCTTTGCATGTTCTGAAGAGGAGTTTTGGGTCATATAGTCACAGAATTTACTAATATTTGACCAGACCTCCTTATTCTTTCACTTCCATTCCTCCTTCTGGCCCAAATAAGAAAAAGGCTAAAATTCATCAGAGGAAAGCATTCTTCTGAGTGTTCAGTCATTGTTAAGAAATATGGTGATTCTTTCTGTCCCAAATAAAGCTAATTTTACTCCAAAAAAATCATGCATAGAAACTGGGGGGCCTCCTGAAGTCAAAGATCACATAACACTCCCAAATACATGGTTGCTGAGCTGGAGAAACTTGTATCAAGGTGGACTTGGGTAGAAGAGAGAGATTTTCATTCTGACTTATGTATCCCCTTGAAGTTTCAGGGCATATGTAATTGTGAGGCCGAAAGCTGATTCTCCTAGATATTTCTGAAAATTGGATTCAGATGGAGCAACCGCATGAGATGAGATGGCAAGAGAAACATCGAGAGTGCCATAATAAGTCCACTTTTTAGTATAGTAAGAACATGGTTGACATAAAATAAAATACAGGATGCCCAGTTAAATTTGTATTTCAGGTAGCCATCAAACAGTTTTTAGTGTCCACATGTCCTTATAATTGCATTATTGTTGTTCAGCCACTCAGCCATGTCTGTCTCTTTGCAACCCCATGGACTGCAGCACTCCAGGCTTCCCTGTCCTTCACTATCTCCCGGAGTTTGCTCAGACTCATGTCCATTGAGTTGATGATGCCATCTAACTATCTCAGCCTCTGCCACCCCTTCTTCTTTTGCCTTCAGTCTTTCCCAGCATCAGGTTCTTTTCCAGTGAGTCAGTTCTTCACATCAGGTGGCCAAAGTATTGGACCTTCAGCTATAGCATCAGTCCTGTAGGTCAGCTCAATCTCAGAGGATGGAAAAATACAGAAATAAAATCTTTCAGTTAGAAATGAGAATGAATTTATTTGACTCAGACTAGGTGAAACAGAAAGCTGCCATCTCTATTCAGATGGACTCAAGGCTCAGGAAGGAAAATCTAAAATGGTTGATGAACAGGGAGCCCAGTCTGGTGCTCTGTGACGACCTAGAAGGGTGGGATGAGGAGTGGGAAGGAGAATCAAGAGGGAGGAGATATATACTGTAAAGCAACAATCCCCCAATTAAAAATATAAATAAATAAACATCAAACAATAAATAACCTAAACAGCATATTAAAAAGCAGAGACATTACTTTGCCAACAAATGTCCATCTAGTCAAAGCTATGGTTTTCCCAGTAGTCATGTATGGATGTGAGACTATAAAGCAAGCTGAATGCTGAAGAATTGATGCCTTTGAACTATGGTGTTGGAGGAGACTCTTGAGAGTCCCTTGGACTGCAAGGAGATCCAACTAATCCATCCTAAAGGAAATCAGTCCTGAATATTCATTGAAAGAATTGATGCTGAAGCTGGAACTGCAATACTTTGGCCACCTGATGCAAAGAACCAACTCATTGGGAAAGACTATGATGCTAGAAAATATTGAAGGTGGGAGGAGAAAGGGTCAGCAGAGGATAAGATGGTTGGATGGCATCACTGACATGATGGACATGAGTTTGAGTAGACCCCAAGAGTTGATGATGGACAGGGGAGCCTGGCATGCTGCAGCTCATGGGGTTGCAAAGTCAGACATGACTGAGTGACTGAACTGAACTGAAATAAATGGTTGATGAAAACCTGATTAATATCTCGTTTAAATCCTACACCTGTCATTCAGATTCTTCAATAACTTGGTTACAGATGAAAAAGAGAAGTTATCAAAGGGCTCTCCTAAATTCTGAATATTTCTAGCCTCAAATAATACCTATTAGTAATCAACAAGTGTCTCCTTAGAAGCAAACTTTTTCTTTCAAAGTCTATTGAATTTGAAACAGCCACGTGTTTTATATATGACTGAATTCCAGGTAGGAACAGCTTAAGTAAGGAACCAGACGGAAGTTTTGCTTTATGTTGTCTGGTATAGATTGATCCCAGGAGCCAAACTCTCCAGTTCAAGACTTGATTGTAAGAAATAAAGAAGAAAAAGAAGAAGAAAAAAAAAGAGGAAGGAGAGTTGTGAAAACTGGCAATAAAGATTGCTACAAATCATAATTGCTAATAAAAGGCTAGAGCTGCTCTTCTTACATGATTGGCTCACAGCATATAAAGTTTCTCAGAGTTGTGCTTAAAATACTTTGAATCTCATACTAAGGTTATTAAAACTTAACAGAAAGTACTTATATCTTAAAAAGTATCATAAATGTTTTACTGCTGTTTTCATATATATGAAAATAATGTGATTCAAAGATAATATATTTGTGTTTTATTATAACTCATCACTTGAACAGTTTCCAAGTTCTCTAAGTGATTAGATGAGAAACAATACTGAAAAGTAAAAAAAAAAAAAAGGAGAGAAATAGGCAAGCATACCATCAAGATAGCTCTGTAATTTATATCTGATATTGGAAGATGTTGGCATTTACTTGTGCATAAAATAATTATTTAAGAATTTTTAAATAATGATAGATGCATTCTCATCTCATAAAAATTAATGTTTAGTTGAAACTACAATTAGCAGAAAAGAGATAAATATTGGAAAGGATGTAGATCAGCTTTTATGTTATGATATTCTTAGCATTGTAAGAGTCCACTTATTAAAAAGTAAAAGAAGTCACATTTCTTAACATTTTTTTTATTATTCACTCTCACAATGTCTCTTTAGAAATAATCTACTTTTTAAATGTAACTAGTGAAGTCACTATGCAAAACAGTGTGGTGGTTCTTCAAAAATTATAAATGAAACTACTATATATGATCCAGCAATCCTACTTCTGGGTGTATATCATAGAGTAAAACCATTATCTCAAAGAGTTATCTATATTCTCATGTGTATTGCACCACTTTTCACAATAATCAAGTTATGTGCAAAACCTAAGTGTTCATCAACAAAAGAATAGATCAAGAAATTGTGATACACACACAAACACACACACACACACACACAGAAATAATATTCAGATCTAAAAAAGAAGAAAATCCTGCCATTTGCAATAACATGAGTGAACCTGGAAAAAGAGTACGTCAAGGCTGTATATTGCCACCCTGCTTATTTAACTTCTATGCAGAGTACATCATGAGAAACGCTGTGCTGGAAGAGACACAAGCTGGAATCAAGACTGCCGGGAGAAATATCAATAACCTCAGATATGCAGATGACACCACCCTTATGGCAGAAAGTGAAGAGGAACTAAAAAGCCTCTTGAGGAAAGTAAAAGAGGAGACTGAAAAAGTTGGCTTAAAGCTTAACATTCAGAAAACGAAGATCATGGCATCTGGTCCCATCAATTTCATGGGAAATAGATGGGGAAACAGTGGAAACAATGTCAGACTTTATTTTGGGGGGCTCCAAAATCACTGCAGATGGTGACTGCAGCCATGAAATTAAAAGACGCTTCTCCTTGGAAGAAAAGTTATCACCAACCTAGATAGTATATTGAAGAGCAGAGACATTACTTTGCCAACTAAGGTCCATCTAGTCAAGGCTATGGTTTTTCCTGTGGTCATGTATGGATGTAAGAGTTGGACTGTGAAGAAGGCTGGGCGCTGAAGAATTGATGCTTTTGAACTGTGGTGTTGGAGAAGACTCTTGAGAGTCCCTTGGACTGCAAGGAGATCAGCCCTAGGATTTCTTTGGAGGGAATGAAGCTAAAGCTGAAACTCCAGTTCTCTGGCCACCTTTGGCCAACCAAGAGTTGACTCATTGGAAAAGACTCTGATGCTGGGAGGGATTGGGGGCAGGAGGAGAAGGGGACGACAGAGGATGAGATGGCTGGATGGCATCACTGACTCGATGGACATGAGTCTGAGTGAACTCCAGGAGTTGGTGATGGACAGGGAGGCCTGGTGTGCTGCAATTCATGGGGTCGCAAAGAGCTGGACACGACTGAACTGAACTGAGTGAACCTGGAGGGCATTAAGCTAAGTGAAGTAAGACAAACAGAGAAAGACAAATACTGTTGGTAATGCTTATACCTGAGTCTAACAAAAAGTCAAACTCACAGAAGCAGAGAGTTGAAAATGGTTTCCAGGGGCTGGGCACCAGGGAATGGGGTTTGGAGATAAAACCTCTCAGTGATAAGATAAATAAGGACTGAGTATCTCATTATTAACATAGTGACTGCTTGATAACACTGTATGGTCCAATTGGAATTTGCTAGGAGGGTAGAATTTACATGTTCTCTGCTGCTGCTGCTAAGTCGCTTCAGTCGTGTCCGACTCTGTGTGACCCCATAGACGGCAGCACACCAGGCTCCACCATCCCTGGGATTCTCCTGGCAAGAGCATTGGAGTGGGTTGCCATTTACACACACACAAAACCTGGTTGAGGGGGACGTACTGGGGAGACTGGATGAGTTGATTCAATTGATTCAATGGGGTGATCCTCTTACAATGTATCAATCACCACATCATATTCTTTAAATAGTTTACAATTTCATTTGTCACTTATACCTAAATAAAACTGAAAAATATCTGTTTTAACAAAATGATTACCAATTGTTAAAAAAAAGAGTGCAAAGAAAGTATTCAATGACTCCATCAGATAACAGAGAGTCATCATAGCTCATCACTTTCAAAAGTCACTTGAGGAGGCAGTATGCACACCAAGGGCATAGAAAACTTGTCATTTGGGAATTAGATTCATCAAGGTTATTGTCTTATGAAACCAGAGTAACCAAAAAAATAGACTGACTTTCCTTAGCCTCCTGCTTCCTTTTTAGTTCTAGATTCATTTTCCTCATTGAGCATTTAACAGAATGATCATTAGGGCAGTAATGCAAGGTTAGAATGCAAGCATGATTTAAAGCGTGAGTTTGGAGACAGACTTTCCAGGTCCAAAAATTGGCTCTTTCATTTGCTAGTGACATGATGCTCACAAATTATTTAAGCTTTCTGTGCCTTATTTTCTCATAGATGAGATGCTGCTACTGCTAAGTTGCTTTAGTCGTGTCCGACTCTGTGCAGCTCCATGGACTGCAGCCTACCAGGTTCCTCCGTCCATGGGATTTTCCAGGCAAGAGTACTGGAGTGGGGTGCCATTGCCTTCTCCTTAGATGAGGAAAATAATAATACTGCTGCTGTGTGGATTCAGTGAGCTAACATAAATAATTTGTTGTTCAGTTGCTAAGTCGTGTCCAACTCTTTGCTACGCTATGGACTGCACCAACACCAGCCTTCCCTGTTCTCCACTATCTCCCAGAGTTTGCTCAAGTTCATCTCCTTTGAGTTGGTTTGCTGCTCTCTTCTCCTTTTGCCTTCAGTCTCCCCCAGCGTAAAGTTCTTTTCCAATGAGTCAGCTCTTCGCATCAGGCAGCCAAAGTATTAGAGCTTCAGCATAAAACTATCTAGAAAAGCCTTCAGTTCAGTTCAGTTCAGTCGCTCAGTCGTGCCCGACTCTTTGAGACCCCATGAACCGCAGCATGCCAGGCCTCCTTGTCCATCACCAACTCCCGGAGTTCACCCAAACCCATGTCCATTGAGTTGGTGATACCATCTAAGCATCTCATCCTCTGTTGTCCCCTTCTCCTCCTGCCCTCAATCTTTCCCAGCCTCAGGGTCTTCTCAAATGAGTCAACCCTCCGCATTAGGTGGCCAAAGTATTGGAGTTTCAGCTTCAACATCAGTCCCACCAATGAACACCCAGGACTGATCTCCTTTAGAATGGACTGGTTGGATCTCCTTGCAGTCCAAGGGACTCTCAAGAGTCTTCTCCAACACCACAGTTCAAAAGCATCAATTCTTTAGGGCTCAGCTTTCTTTATAGTCCAACTCTCACATCCATACATGACCACTGGAAAAACCATAGCCATGTGTTAATAAAGGATACTTGTTTTTCTCTTTCCGACTTACTTCACTCTATATGACAGATTCTAGATCTATCCACATCACTAAAAATGGCCCAATTTCATCCCTTTTTATGGCTAAGTAATAACCCATTGCATATGTATACCACAACTTCTTCATCCATTCATCTGTTGATAGCAATAGTAACCATTTTAAGTGTACAATTCAGTGGCATTAATCATGATCACAATCATGTGCAACAATCAGCACTATCTAAATCAAAATCTTTTGCATCATTCCAAACAAACTTTGTAAGCATTAAACAATAACTCACCATTCATCATTTCCTTCAACCTTGATAAAAAAAATTTTTTATTGTGTTTGGGTTTCTTTAAGCATTGCAGATATTCTTTTATTACACATAATTAGCAATCTTTAGCTTTAAGTTAAAACCTTAACATTTAAATTTTTAAAAAAAAAAAGATGTTTTAAAAATGTAGACATTTTAAAAGAGCCAAAACAGAAAAACTTAGTAAGTTGTAAACAAGGGTTATCCTTAAATATTCACATCTCAAAGCTGTTTTGAAAAAGGCTTAAAAATAATTTAAAACTGGCAATGATTAAAATCTCCTTATATTTGGAAGGGCATATTAATGACACATAATGAATTCCAAGTTACAAGGATTTAACAGTTTAATCAAGCATGTAGTTTGTACCAGAATACAAATGGTCCCAAGTAGTCACTGTACTTGTGTTTGGAGTGATTATTATACCAGGAAAAGCATACTTCACTGAAACCACAGCATCAACTTTTAAACTCTATTTTCAAAGAGTTTCTGATTTTCAATTTAGGAGAGAAAAATGATATTTCATGACTGTATCTCTTGCCTATGGAGTGCAATTGGCTATATCAGGACATCCACAAGAACTTTAATATGGTCATCCCCTTCTTTCACCAAAAAGAAGCACACAGGGTAAATATGAAGCAAATAAAACAGAATAATTAATAATTGTTGCAAGCAAGCTTGTTTCAAATATTTTCTTCAGCTACTTCACAGGGCTCACTAAAAAGCCCATCCTGAATATTACAGGATTATTTCTAGGGCATAAAACAATGCAAAAATGTTATGCCACTAGGAAGCCAGAGCAATCCAGTTCTAAGGACAGAACAGAAAATGTTGCATATAAAGCATTTGTCAAACTGCCTCAATCTACTGTGAAAACTGAGGCACAGGAAATCCAGGATCTCTGTGGTCAGGCTTTGCTCTTTGTCTGCCTGGTCACTCAGGAACCTCTGAAGCTCGTCCATATCTCCTTTCCTTGGCTGCACTGTTGACTATTCCTTCACTGCCCTTCCTGCCCAGAGGAAACTCCTGGTAACCTCCAACCTACATTCTGTCTCTATGAATGTCCTTCTTTTAGATATATCATTAACAGAAATCATACAGTATTTTTCCTTTTATGCCTGATTATTTCACTTAAAACAATATTTTCAAGATTCTTCCATGTTGAAACATGCATTAGAATTTCATTCCTTTTTAGGGTTTAATATTTTGTTGCATGTATATAGCACAATTTGCTGTATATATCACAACATTTATCTGTTGACGGACACATGGTTCTTAGTTTTGTTTTTTTTTTTAAATTATTTTACCTACTGTGAATAGTACTTCATTGAACATTTGTTTAGATTCTTGCTTTCAATTTTAGGGAGTATAAATCTAGGAGTAGAATGGATACATAATGTGGCAACTCTAAATTTAGTTTTTTGAGGAATAACCTATTTTCTCATTTTACCTTTATACAGTTTTATGTTGCCACCAACAATGCACCAAGATTCCAGTTTCTCCTCATCCTCATTAACATTCATTTTCATTTTTAAACTTTATTTTCTTATATCATGTGAAGTAATATTGTGATATCTTCTCTGAGTAATGATGTTGAACAGCTTTTCAAGTTCTTATAGGCCATTTGTATGTCTTTGTCCATTTTTTAGCTTTTGTTGAGTTTTAACAGTTTTTTAAATATGCTGAATTTTAAATGTTTATCAGATCTAAGATGTGCAAATATTTTCTCCCATTCTTTAGGCTCTCTTTTCAATTCCTTGATAATGTCCTTTAATACACAAAAGTGTTAAATTTTGATCAAGTTCAACATTTTTTGTTGTTGCTGTTGCTGTGCTTTTGGTGTCATATTAAGAATCCACTGACAACTCCAAGGTCATAAAAATTTACTCCTATGTTTTCTTTAAAACTTCACAGGTTTTTTTTGTTGTTGTTGTTGATTCATTTTAAAATAATTTTTGTATATAAGGTAGGTGTCCAGTAAAATTTTTTTGAATGTAGAAATCAAATTGTCTCAGCACCACTTGTTGGAAGATATTCTTTTCCCATTGAGTGGACTTGGTATAGTTGTCAAAAAGCAATTGGCCATAGCTCTATGTTTTATTTCTATATTCTAAATTCTGTATACATAATTTTCTGGATAATGGATCAATTGCTTTCACAGGAAGATAGATGGTTATGATAATCTCTCTTCTCCTGAAAAAAAAAAATTTTCCACTATTTTAAAAGAAAACTATTACTAAAAATATGTTTAAATATATCTGTTAAACATATGGGAAAGTAATATAATGGGGAGAGAAATATATAATTATGATGGAAAACTCAGAGTATTTATCTTTACTATTTAATAAATAAAATATATATAAATACCTAAAATACTTTTCATTTCTTGATTTAGAAAGCAACAGAATAAATCCTATTCTGTACTTGGTTGTCTTTATAAATAAAATAAGACCAGTATTTATTAAATACACATATTTTCTTTTAGGATCTTGGTCTTTGTGTAGATATAGAGCAGGGGTTCTTAAATTGTTGTCCTTGAGCAGCAGGAATGGCAACTGGATGCTGGTTAGAATTTTCTGGCTCCAGGTAGACCTACTGAATCAAACTCTGGGAGGAAGCCAAGCAATCTGTGTCTTAACAAGGGGATTCAAACGCAGGGTAAACTTTGAGACTGTCTAGTAAATAAAGGTAATAAAATATCCATGGCCTCAGATGAATGGCTTCTCTACTTACCTGCTTTAATTTCTCCAAACCAGCATAAGATCCGAGAACCTGAATATGTTTAGTGTTCAACAAATGTTTATTTTGAATGGGCAGCTATTACCTAATTAAACCCTGGATTACATTCAGGGAACAAGAGAAACAAAGCAAAGCATCAGTACTCAGGGTGCAACCAACTTATATAAAAGCCTTTTGAATCACTGATAAGCTGAAGGCTGTGACAGTTATCCCCAAAGAGGGTGATTAGAACCTAGAAGAATTTTACTTAGCTGGATTGTAGAATAGGAAGGGAGAGTGGAAGCTTTCTCAGAGGAAGAGAACCTAAGCTGCGTTTTAAAAGTTGAATGGAGATTTTACAAAAAGACAGTGTGCGAAGGCTGTTTCTTGCAAGGGTAATTATACATGGAAATATGGCACAGCAAGGCTTATGTGAAGATTTGGAAAATAAGAAGTCTTTTCCTTTTGGATGAGGTATAGTGCAAATAGAAGCTGACTCTACATGGCCAAAATTGAAATTAGAAAGATAATAAAGCCTGCACCATGACAGGCCATGACTACCAAGCTTAGGTAGATGGCATTTAACCAGTAGGCAATGTGCGTCATCAAAGCATTTTAAGCCAGAAAAGTAAAACAAAGATCATTAAATTTTAGAATAATGACGTTGACAGCTGATTAGCTGATAGCTGGGAAATAAGTTAGAATGAAGAGAGAGAAATGTGTTAGATGTATATTATGTGTTTATTGCAATAACTTGCTGATACATCTGCAATAGTTAGTTTTGATTCATATAAATGTGACTTTGTTTACAGCATTAGTATTTGTAGTTTGGGATATGAATGTCTTTTTATTTATAACATCAGTAATGTCTTCAACATGTGTTAAGTGTTAAGTCACCTTAGTCATGTCCGACTCTTTGTGACCCCATGGACTCTAGCCTGCCAGGCTCCTCTGTCCTCTGTCTAGGCTCCTCTTTCCAGGCAAAGATACTGGAGTTGGTTGCCCTTTCTTCCTTCAGGGGATCTTTATTTATATAACAGGTAAAAATTGTTTTAAACAATTGTATTAAAGATGTCAATAACAAATGCAGTGACTCTATTACAAAGTAACTTTTGTTTTAAGCCAAAGGAAGAGAAATATTTGCACAGATGATTTTTCCAATTTTCCCCCCAGATTTGTATACTTATAAACATTTACTTAATAATTGATTTATAGAATATGATTCTCAGTTTAGAAAGATAAAGATTAATCAATTGGATGAAATGTCATAATATATAGCTTTACTAGAAAAGAATTCTCATAGACATACCATTTTCATTCTTATTATTGATCTTATATTGTCAGTTGATTATTTTTAAATTGGGGTTTATGTCTTATTTCCTCATAGGAAAAAATTCACAAGTAAAAATAGTGATTTTCCTGCCTCTTGGGGAGAGTGAGAGATGAGAAGGGAAAAGCTGTCTTGAAACTCAACATTCAGAAAACTAAGATCTCAGCATCTGGTTCCATCACTTTATGGCAAATAGAAGGAGAAAGAGTGAAAGCAGTGACAGATTTTATATTCTTGGGCTCCAAAATCACTGCAAACAGTAACTGCAGCCATGAAATTAAAAGACACTTGTTCCTTGGAAGGAAAGCTGTAACAAACCTAGACAGTGTATTAAAAAGCAGAGACATCATTTTGCAGACAAAGTTCCCTATAGTCAAAGCTATGGTTTTTCCAGTAGTCATGTATGGATATGAAAGTTGGACCATAAAGAAAGCAGAGTGGCAAAGAATTGATGCTTTTGAATTATGATACTGGAGAAGACTCTTGAGAGTCTCTTGGACTGCAAGGAAATCAAACTAGTTAATCCTAAAGAAAATCAACCCTGAATATTCATTGGAAGAACTGATGCTGAAGTTGAAAGTCCAGTACTCTGGTCACCTGATGTGAAGAGCCAACTCTTTGGAAAAGACCCTGATACTAGGAAAGATTGAGGGCAGGAGGAGAAAGGAGTGACATATGATGAAATGGTTGGATGCCATCATCAACTCAGTGAATGAGTCTGAGCAAACTCCAGGAGACAGTGAGGGACAGGGAAGCCTGTCATCCTGTAGTCCAGGGGTTCTCACAGGGTCACACAACTGAGTGACTGAACAACAAACCATTTGTAACATGAATCTATGTTTCCTAGTTCTGTAGAAGGCATTCTATAGGAGGGCCTTAAGAAGGGTCTAAGCTTTCCCTTAAGACACACCCTGGGTTCTGTTGGGTTCCAACCTACTTCTAACCATTCTTTGCTGACCTCCTTCGGCCAGTGCCTGTGAGTGCCAGTCTGCTTGTGATCTTCCTTTCCTGACTTTCTGACCTATGGGATTCATAATTCGTCAGCCAATTACTTGGAATAAAACAATAAATAAGCCAATCAACAAATGTGTTTGGTAGGAGGAGGGTATATCCATATATCTTACTTTTTCTGCTTACCTGATTGAAGCCTGACTGATAAACCTCATTAATAAGTTAAACAAACCTTTGCTATGTTGATTCTATATTATGAGTCATACTCCAGCTTTTAAAACATTACTTTGACAAGACGGTGAATATCAGCAACAGCTTCCTTTGGGCTTGCTTGAATTAATAAAGTAAAAAACCATTACTATTGTGTCTATTTGAAACAAATTTCTCTTAATGTTTTCAAAGTAATTAACACTGCATTGTTATTATGACACTATTAAGAAAGAATCTTAAATTATTATTATTAATCTTACTATATAATATTAAATTATTATTATTGCTGCTGTTGTTATTATTATTTAGAAATAATATTTTTTAGAAAGTAGGTTATCAAATTTCTTACTTAGCATTTAGGACACAGTTCAGTTCTGGGAAATATCTTTGTAAAAACGTTTCAACTAAGATACTCGAGAGCTACAATGTTTACTGACAGCCGCTTAGTTGGTTATAACCTACTCTATCTGACTGCTTTAGCCTAGTTTAACAGAGACAGGAAAAATAGAAACGATATGATGACCAGGTAAGCTTCTCTGGTTAAATGCTGCATCCTAAAGGTCAGTTGAAATCAACAAGATGAAATGGCAAATAAGAAAAAACTCTGGGAAAGGCTGACTATTTCTATTAAGTGTTTCTGTCAATTGAGTCAAAAACATGACTCACGATGATTTTTGGCAGCTGGAGGGACAGAAAAGATTGTTATTTTTTCCAAATGAGCCCTCAGAGAGTTGCATCTGGTGAACAAGCATCCGTTTAAAATAGCCCTTGAGATTAGAAAAGGATGGGTTAAGAGAGGGATGAGAATGAAAAACTGGAAGAAATGAAAATGAGTAAGAAAAGATGGGGGTGGATGATGCAAATGAAAAGCGAAAAAATGACAGGGAAAAGATTTTCTTTCATACCATAAAGAGGAAAGCAACCAGTCTGTGGGATTCTGTGTTGATGACTCAACAGTGGCATGATTAGCTGTAGCTCAGATAGGGCCACGGTTTGTGAGCCAACTAGGGCTCTTTCCTAGACAGGGAGGGTGCAGAGGGAGAATTGGCAGACCACTGCTCCTTGTGACTGAAAGAGGAAGGGTGTAGTCTGTTTGCACTTATCCTGCATTTCATCAATTCAACTTGTGATGTTTTCATTCACTTAAAAGAAATGATGAAGTGATCCCCAATGGGTGTGTTTCAGTTTCTAAACAATAAAGACGTCTGTTTTTTTGGTGATGCTAAAAGAGTGAATTTTCACCAACCGCTTTTTCCACATTACACAGGAAGGGTATTCAATATCCAAGTGGGTGGCTCCCTGAAAGGGACCAATTTTGGAAACCCCCATCTAGAAAAACATTTGGGATTTTTATGGTTCTTTTCATCCAAAGATCTCAAGGGATTACCAAGCAAAATATGAGATCCTTGACAACATTTCAAGGTGGTAGGAGACAAGAGCTGCTGACATTCCTCAGCAGATGAAAAAAAGAAAGGAGGCCAAATTGAGGGTACTATGAGGCAGAAAATAACAATAGAATCAAGAATCCTATGTCTCAAACTACTGTTTTGCTGCCTCCAAAACTTTTGTGTACCTGTCATAACATCGTCTGATTGTCATTATATACAAAATAATACCATTTTATTAAAGTACTGCCATTACCTGTGTGTCAGTGTGTAGCATAACTTCCTGATTGAGGCACACGTTTTCAAGGTCAGGGGTAATTTCCAATATGGACATTACATAAGTCTGAATATTTAATCATTGTTTTACCTTTAATAATTGTAAGATTCCTTTGATTGCTGTGAATTTACTTGTATGATTAACAGGCAATTTGGAAGGTTACTTGTGCATATGAGAATTGTAGGGTTTTATGTCACTATAAACTGAACTTTCAGTAGAATATGCCATTTGGCTTTATTTGGCAAGTGGATTATTCAGTTTGATGAACGCGAGGGGAAAATGATTAGCAAATACACCATTTATGTTCCTGAAATAGAGTGAATTTTCTTCATTTCCACATAAACCTTTTTGTATTTTGCTACAGTTGACCATAATTCAAGTTGACTATAAGCTTGAGAGTTTTACCAGGAATAAGTTAAATCAATTAGCGTTGGTCTTATCCAGTCACTAAAAATGCAAAATATATCTCCAGAATATTAAGTATACTTCCTTCTCAAATTCAAAATATACCTCTCATGATCTAAAAATCATATAATCAAGTGAGCTGCAAAGAAAGGTCTTTTTTGAAATATTAGTGAAAATCTTTGCCAAATTAGTCCCTGTTCCAAGTTTCAGAAAATTCCTCATATACATATTTTAATATATTTAAAAAGCTGAATCTAGAATTGGAAACCATTAAATGGCTCATATTTATTTTCTTGAATGTGAAAATGTAGCCAGTGCCAAAAAGCCTCTGGGTGTATGTACAAAATTTGTAAAAATACATAAAAACCTACTGAACCAAAACCACAGTGGAACTCACAATAACTTTCCAGACAGCATAACTCACCACTTAGTCACTGGGGAATGCCAATCTCAAAAGATAGATTTTACACCAGGCCAAGAAGATCAACAAAAATAAACCCTTCTTGGACCAGGGAAAAAAGGGAAGTCCAATTCGAATGGCCTGAAAACAATACTAATATTAATGATAATCATAAATTAACTGTCTATTTTGGTGTGCCAACATTTAGTTGAAAGATTTTTCTAAACATTGTGCCTTTCAAAATGATACTGAATAATCAAGATGACTAGAGTATGTGGTATTAAAGCATTTTATATTTGCTGCAGATTGAACTCTTTTTTCTTTTTAAGCTGGCTTCATATTAAATCAGTAGAGAAGCAGAATTAATTGTGTTTAGCCACAGGAGACAATTATGGTGAATTCTTGGCCTCTCATTCCCCTCTGTAGACTGAACCCAGGTAAGGAGCACAGAAGTCCGGTCCACTGTATCTGCAGCACACATCCTAACTTGACCACTTCTGTTTCCTTTCTCCCTGCCTCCTTCAGACTAGAGAAATCTGTTGTATGAGCAGCTCTAGCAGCCTTTTCTGTTTCTGCTCATCTTTACACCCTGGCTCTGTCAAAGAAATTTCTCAATTTGGTCTCTCCTCAGCAGTTAGATTTATCTTTTAAGAAATGCTCATCAAACCACTTCATTCCCTAGTTTATAATTTCTAGTAGCTTCTCATTGTACTTAAGATAAATCTAACAAACTATATTATCAATGTGGATTTCAGGTGGCTTACTAGGACAGAGGTGCTATCTTGTTTTAAAAGATAAAACATAGAAAGGTGTTAGGTATGTTGTGCATAAATCTGAAATTCTGGATATTTCCATTATACTTACTACTTCATTTTGTGCCTTTCCTCTGCCACACCAAATATTGAATATTCATGCAAATAATTTTTAAAAGTCTATTCTCAGGGGCTTAGGACAGCTAAGACAAAAATGAAATAGATAACAGAGTAAAGCACATCAGAGGATTACTATGACGTATGATAAGAACTCAAGGGACCTAGGTTCTAGTTTGATTTTTCCAGATGTATGATCCTAAAGGAAAATAATATCTTAGACTCTTTTCCTTTGTCTGCAAGATGTAATAATGAAGACTTTTGTATTCTTTACACATGTACTGCTGTGTGACTCTACAAACAAATGAGAAGCATGAATATGTAGCAAATGACAGTTTGACATTCAACTCTTTGTTTCCCCCCTTTCCTATTACTCTTATCCTTTTCTAGCACTATTAATATGGTAGGACTATCAGGCTTGGGGTCCTGAGTAGGGCACCCAAGTATCTCTTAGAACAAAGAACTCAATTGAGAAGCTAAATAAATTTTGAAATTCACAAACACAATTGTTTAAAAGCCAAAAAGTTATTCATATGTAAGACCCCAGGCATTTATTATGGGGACAGTTTCCAGTTTGTGGTTTTGGATTACAAAAAATGACTTGTCAGGAAAGAACAGGAGGCAGAGCCTAGAAGACTAAATAAGTCTATGAAAGAAGCACAAAGTAAAGAACTGAGGATGGCGGCCAAAGAACAGCTTCCCTGCTACACAGGAAAAAAAAATAATAAACACATACACACCTCTGGACAAGGAAGAAGTTTGAAGATTATTTGAAGGTAATAGTTAAAAGGTTCAATGCTCTCTGGATTCAAGAGTCAGATCCATCTTTTGAATCTCGACCTAGTTACTTGGGAGAGAAAAGAAAATAGAATACAAATACCCAAAAGGGATTGGCAAAATCCCAGTAGAGAAAAATGCATATCTTATATCACAGGAAACATCTTCTTTATCTGCAGAGGTGCTTGGATGTCAAGACAAAATTTGTAGAGAGATTAAAAACCGATAAAAGAGGTGTTTCATGGATGAACTTAAGGACACACCTTCAAAGTCCTGTGGGCCCAAGAAAGGTAAGGAGGGCAAGGGGTGTTTCCATGGATGAACTTAAGGACACACGTGCAAAGTCCTGTGGGCCCAACAGTGATGAGGAGGGCAAATGAGATCACACAACTCCCAAAGGGTGAGGGGAGGAAGACATACATTTAGAGGGTCTGCTTTCGACTGAATAAATTATGCCTGAAAAGTGGGGACAGGAGGAGAGACCACGTAACCAGAGACCGCAAGAAACTAGGGAAACTAGCTGCGGATGTCAACCTACCGAGGCCTACATCAGGCAGAACAAGAAATACCTCAGCAGAGGGAAGTCCCAACAATGGGACATATGACAGCCTCTCTTGGAGGAAGACAGTTGGTAAGCCAGAATTGACTTCATTTTCTATAGGTTTCTAGATTAAGCATTAAGCTTCTATAGGTTATAGGTTACACCATCTGTGAAAATGTGAGTTTCACAACCAAGTTAAGTTCAAGTGTTAAAAAATAAAGACAAAAGCAATTTAAGAAACACTCATCTGAATTTTGACTACAAAACATCTATTCTTTTTTCAAAAATGTTTTAGTATTCCTTATTTATTTAGTTAGTTATTTGGGGGTGCATTAATCTTGACATATGGGATCTTAGTTCCCCAACCAGAGATCGAACCTGTGCCACCAGCAGTGGAAGCATGCATTCTTAACCACTGGACAGTCCTTGTGACCCTATGGATTGTAGCCCGCCAGGGTCCTCTGTCCTTGGAGATTCTCCAGGAAAGAATACTGGAGTGTGTTGACATGCCCTAGTCTCTTATAAATGTGCATCAAGGTATTTAGAAGATAAAATTCTAATTTATTACTGTTATTATTATTATTACTGAGAGAATAGATCATTAAAAACTTAGCAGCTGCTGCCACTTCTAGCAGCAGATGACAAATCTCTGCAGAGCAGTATGCCTGTTCCTGAGAGAGCTGATCAGGATGGCAACAAAATATGTAAACCATCCATTCTTCGCTATATATAGCTGGAACAGAAATCAACTCAAATTTCCTTTTTTTTTTTTTTCTTTTCATTGAAAATTTAAGGGAACGTGATAGCTTCCATGAGTGAAAACAAAATCTTTTCCTACAATAGTGATCCATAAAGATATTTCTTAATGCAAATATAAAGGCTTGTGACATTCTAGAGCCCAAGCTGTTGAAGGAGAACTTAATATTACAAAGGAAATATTGCAACTTACTCTGTGGGACAAGAACAAATATGAAGAGTCAAGTTAGGATTTTAGGGCTTACCTAAAATCCTATGAATGTATTTAAAATTAGAGGTTATATTAATTAAAAATTGAATCAACAACATTAACTATGCAACATAATCTATTAACTCAAAATAGCCTGTAATAAGATACTAAATACACTGAAGAAATTTACTCCTATACACTGGTACTAATTAAAAGTGTCATTCTATTTCTCAGTCTCAGATAGGGAATCTCTTATTCTATTAACTTTACAAACTTAGATTCATCGACTAACTGTAGGTACTCACTGAAGGCTGAAAAATCACTCAGCCTTCTCTCTAACCATGTGAAAAACAGGGCAATCAAAAAGAAAATCATATCACTTGATTATATGCCAAGTGTAGAACTGTCAAGACTTTAAGAAAAAATGGGGGAGTAGGAACTGAAAACAGGATATATGTTTTTATTTTCTAAATGTTTGAGAAATTGTTGTCTTGAACCAAATATACTCTGATAAGAAATGTAAACTAAATAAAATGACTGTTCAGGAAACAATGCCAATAGCTAAAGGATTGTAATTGCATATGGGGAAGTTTCAGTGCTCTAGAAATATGTTTTAAATATTCTGCCAACATATATCTCAATTGCCAAGTATTGCAAAAATATAGCCATATCTGAATATTTTGAAAAATACTTGTAATAGCTATATTCAGTAAAACCTCATTTATCTGATAACAGCTCATTCAAAATAGAGTAATCTGAAGAACTGCTATGATGCAGTTGGATGGAGGGACTTTTCCTGTTAATATTGATCATATGTTTTGAAATAAAGTTTCAAGGTTACAGAAATATACATAAAGAAATCAAATGGCTACCCACCAGTCATGAAACTATACTAGGCTTCTCCATGTGCAAACATCACAAAGATCAGGACATTTTCCCTACACATTGAAATGACTTCACGGTAAAGTCCAATTGCCATGACTAAAATAGTCACAAGGTGGTCTCCATTGGTTCTCAAGGAAACCTATTTATTTCTCACTGAAATAAATAGGCTGACCCTGACATTTCTGCTCACATAAGAAAAGCCAGCCTGACTTAGGACTATATAATGGGAGAAAAAAATCATCATAAACATTGTTCTATATTGTTATATTATTAACTTTTTGTTTTAGTATATTTCCCAAGACTCAAACAAATATTTTTAAGATATTATTTTAAATTAACAAGAAAGAAAGGAATAGCTACCATAGCTTTTCTTTTGGTTTTTTAGAATCTATTTTTCTAAAGTTGTAATGAATGCACAGGGAACAGAGTCTGAATAATATTAATGTGTATACAATAAAAAGTAGTTTTCTTTTTTACTTCTACCCAGGTTTTCTGCCAGAAGGCAATTGCTATTATTAGCTTCTTGGATATCCTTCTATAGATATTCTATATACAAATAAGTATTTACATGTAGATTTTATAGCACATAAATATTAGCATAGGGAGCTTTTTTTATGTCTTGAATATTTTCACTCTAAATGGGAGCTCTTTCAGTTTCATTGCATATAAAGTTTCTTTATTGTTTATATTTGCATGACCTTCCATTGGATAGATTTACAATAACTTATTTGAGCAGCCCCCATGATATACATTTTTCAGAGCTGCAAAAGCTATCCTTATACATACATTATCCTGTGCATGTGAAAGCATATCTGTAAGATAAATTCCTAGAAATGGAATTGCTGTAACAGAAGACATGCATTTACATTTGTGATTAGATAAAGATGTATTTAGTTACAATTATATCAATTGTATATTTGCCTACCACAGCAAATTTTTTTAAAAAGGAAAGATAAACATGAATTATAATTGAAAGTTTGGCATGTTTCCTTTTAATGAAACCAAATATAATCTCCAAATCTGAATGTTCTTTGAATGGATAAGCTCATATCATTTTTCACATAGCCAAGTTATTTAAAACTAATAATTTTCTCCGAATTTCAGCATCATTGCAAATAAACCAAAATAAAATAGCTTCAATATGAATGGAAACAGTACAATTAGTAGAAAACTATGCAGTTCTTCATTTTTATTTTAGAGAGAGAGAGATTTGATCATTCAACAGACATCAAATATTTCAGTCTATTTTGCCCAACTTACTGATTTTCTCAATATTTTATCTTTTTTTTTTTCTAAAATAAGTAAACTGGAGACTTTAGTTTCTCCAAATAAAGTATACTCTTAGAGATTAAAAGAAAAATCTTCAGCAAAAATTTCCTTTCAATTATTAGTCCTTTTTAGCAGTTGTTTTAAACAAATTGCACAATTCTGAGTAAAAACATTTACTCCAACTTTATTTTTTTATCAGTAAAAATGTTATTTTATTTTTTGTTTTTTTTTTGTTTGTTTGTTTTTTAATTTTAAAATCTTCAATTCTTACATGCGTTCCCAAACATGAACCCCCCTCCCACCTCCCTCCCCATAACATCTCTCTGGG
The DNA here is from genome assembly GCF_016772045.2 of Ovis aries. NCBI lineage: Eukaryota > Metazoa > Chordata > Mammalia > Artiodactyla > Bovidae > Ovis > Ovis aries. The sequence continues at coordinate 62,319,785 of NC_056062.1, read as the reverse complement.
TCATCCCCATGCACCAGCCCCCAAGCATGCTGTATCCTGCGTCAGACATAGACTGGCGATTTGATTCTTACATGATAGTATACATGTTAGAATGTCATTCTCCCAAATCATCCCACCCTCTCCCTCTCCCTCTGAGTCCAAAAGTCCATTATACACATCTGTGTCTTTTTTGCTGTCTTGCATACAGGGTCGTCATTGCCATCTTTCTAAATTCCATATATATGTGTTAGTATACTGTATTGGTGTTTTTCTTTCTGGCTTACTTCACTCTGTATGATCGGCTCCAGTTTCATCCATCTCATCAGAACTGATTCAAATGAATTCTTTTTAACGGCTGAGTAATACTCCATTGTGTATATGTACCACAGCTTTCTTATCCATTCATCTGCTGATGGACATCTAGGTTGTTTCCATGTCCTGGCTATTATAAACAGTGCTGCGATGAACAGTGGGGTGCACGTGTCTCTTTCAATTCTGGTTTCCTCGGTGTGTATGCCCAGCAGTGGGATTGTTGGGTCATAAGGTAGTTCTATTTGCAAGTTTTTAAGGAATCTCCACGCTGTTCTCCATAGTGGCTGTACTAGTTTGCATTCCCACCAACAGTGTAGGAGGGTTCCCTTTTCTCCACACCCTCGCCAGCATTTATTGCTTGCAGATTTTTGGATCGCAGCCATTCTGACTGGTGTGAAGTGGTACCTCATTGTGGTTTTGATTTGCATTTCTCTAATAATGAGTGATGTTGAGCATCTTTTCATGTGTTTGTTAGCCATCCGTATGTCTTCTTGGGAGAAATGTCTATTTAGTTCTTTGGCCCATTTTTTGATTGGGTCATTTATTTTTCTGGAATTGAGCTGCATATGTTGCTTGTAACTCCTAGAGGAGAACATAGGCAAAACACTCTCAGACATAAATCACAGCAGGATCCTCTATCATCCACCTCCCAGAATACTGGAAATAAAAGCAAAAATAAACAAATGGGATCTAATTAAAATCAAAAGCTTCTGCACAACAAAGGAAAATATAAGCAAGGTGAAAAGACAGCCTTCTGAATGGGAGAAAATAATAGCAAATGAAGCAACTGACAAACAACTAATCTCAAAAATATACAAGCAACTTATGCAGCTCAATTCCAGAAAAATACTCCAACTTTAATAATTGAGGAATTTCAAGACTACAACACCTGATTAAGAGTTATTTATCAAAAATATTTTCCTCTAAACAAAATCACATTTTACATTTAAAAGCTAATTATGATTAATCAAGTTGATAAATACATTTTTGCTATATTATACTTTAGTATGGGTTTCCCTGGTGGCTCAGAGGTTAAAGCGTCTGCCTGCAATGCGGGAGACCTGGGTTTGATCCCTGGGTTGGGAAGATCCCCTGGAGAAGGAAATAGTATGAAGTTTTTATATTCAAAAGAGCCTTATGATAGTGAATATCCCAAATGCCTTTGAGGTGTTAATATTTTTCTATTTGTCCATAAGACATGAGGATGAGTTTTAAAGCCAAGAGAAGAGAACTTCCATTTAACTATGGATTGTGAGTAAATTTCACTACTCACAATTATGTTTATTTGCTACTTAATTTTCTCCTGTTTGAATAATGTTCTTTTCATATAACATTTCTTTTCATATCAATACACATTCAGAATAGTGTTTGCTCTGACACAGCCCTAGTTGTTTTAACCTGATACTTGGAAGCATGAGGCATCATAATTGAGTGAACCTCCTTGGGTGTCAAAAGTGTTCTCATAAAGAACTGCTCAACTGAAGTTAAGAGGTTCAAGAAGAAACATACACAAGGCTGGCTCTCTGAGCATCTTCAACCAGAGTCCAGCAACACTGCATTTAAAGATCTAGCAAGGGTAACAGCCTGACCTGTCCTTGAGCGGTGCTGGGGTGAGGGAATATACAGATATGACTAAAAAACAGTGGCAAGAGGTCAGTTCCACTAGGAATTTGGATGAGATTCTCAGGAGGAGGAGGAAGATGGGAAAGAGGATAATATGAAAGGCGTGACATGTATCTATAATTTTCTTCAGATGTCCAGCTACAAGGATCCTTGTCTGAACAGAAGTTGAAAGATTTTCATGACACACTAAGGCATAATCATAAGGTTTCAGCATCTTACAAAATATTAATATTTTCTTCCTTAGTAACTGCATAGCCTCATTCTTGCAGTGAGATATCATTACATGGAAATATATTTTTGGAAATTTCTTATAATTGAAATGATCAGTTATTGATATTCTGTAATTCATAAAAATATGTTGATGCCACCAGCTTTTACTCTAGCACATCGGGCTTAGAGCATTTAAAAACATTCATCGGTTATATCTTCCCATTTTGATCCATAATCAACAATGTTATCTGCTGTCTTTCTAAAGGGAAGCCTTAATAAAGCTCTTGGCCAACATCACCTACATCATTTGGCCCTCACACCAAAAAATAAAGTTCAAACTCCTAGAGTATTTGATATACTACTCAGAATCTGGCTCCAACTAACTTCTAAGTCACATCTCTCTCCATCCACCTATACAGATTTTGCATTATATACATTAAACACTTCTTAAAGTTCCTCAAACATAACATCTTTTATATAAATCATCAGTTGTTCTCACCAATCTGTGTTGTACACTATTATTTCCTTAAGGTAAATTATACGCCACTTCTTATATGAGGTCTCAATAATCACTATAAGGAAATTAGTAACTTCTCCCACTATGATCTTACAAATTGACTAGAGACTGTGTAATTATCTTTCTATATGTGTTTATCCTTTATTACACTATTAGTTAATATTCAGGAATTAAAATTTTTCATATTTTCATGGTTAATACTTACATGAGATTTGGCCTATGAGAGGTAATCAATAAATGTAAGTTGAATGGATGAATAAACAATGAATTAAATCACAAATGAAGCAAAACTACCCAGAAGATCTATAGAGTTAAATATTTTTCTTGTAGAAGGCTGCCACATTTTTAATACAGATTTATAGACTATATATTTTTGAACACAGTATTTTTCAGCCAATATTTATATAGAAAATTTACATTTATAGTTCTAAAACTCAGTATAGCATCTTTAGATGAACTACATGGGGAAAAGTAATTTTCTAAGTAGAATTGATAAAACATCAAAATCACATAGACATTTTGAGAAGCAAGCCAAATCTCAACATAGGGATATTCATCCTCGATGTTGCCGGTACTAAAAAAGTCTGTGTTACTCCAAACAATGCTGTTTTCTTTAAAAAAAAAATAATAATAATAATAAATAAGTGTATCAGTTACATTTGGTGAGCTGGAAGAATTTTTTAAAAAATTAATAGATGTGTATCAATTTTTTTACCATTTTTTAAAACATTGGGAGTGTGGGGCTAATATTTTTTTCCCAAATAAATAATGGGAAAGTAAATTTCTAGTTAGCATTTTCATTCAGACTGTCTGATTTTGAGGAACAGGTCATTATGTCCATAAATGGGACATAGCTGTATTAAATTAGATGTTTAACACATTCAAATTACTGTGTTACATATTGTGAGAAATATAAATCTAAAGATGATTGTGCCTTATCTTCAAGGAGCTTCCCATAGGTTCAGGTCTGAGAAACACAATAGGACCACAGTTAGTCTTCATTTCCAGTGTAACTACATACGTTGCTGTGTTAATAAGGATTCTGGGCTCACAGCTCAGTTTGGAGAAGAATGCCATGATTCTTAGTGATGTTTGTAGCGGAAATATACTTGTCACCGCAGCTCTAGGGATTCACAAGAAAAATAAAGCACTTCTAGTTGAATTAGCAAATTAAAATCTCTGAACGAAGTGACACTTAAGCTGGGTAGGGTAATTTTAGAAATAATAATGGAAAGAAATGGTCAAAGTGAAATAGTGCCAGAAACAGAGTTTAGAGACAGGACTAGGGAGATTCAGTAAAAGCAAGTAGTTGATTCATGTTAGTTGAAATCAAATTAATTCTTCTTGTCCTCAAAAGGAGAGTATAGGGTGACTCCTCAGAAAATCTCCTTCATCTGGACCCAGATGACCAATGAGAAGCCTTTTCAGTGAAACAGCAATCTCATAATGGCTTAGAAAATTAAAACCAAAAGCTACCAATTGCTAGTACATGGGAGGAACTAATGTTAACTGTAAGACAGAATATACTAAGTAAATGGGGGAAAGTGAGGAAAAATCTTGACATCCCCTTGATTCAGTTAATGAAACATGGACTGGAAAAAATAAAACATATAGCACTGCAGGCAATAATCTAATCAGTAGGGAGTAGTAATAAGAGGGGGAAATTTTATTTGGGATGAAAACACAGTGTCATTGCTCTTCACAAGGTAAACTCAAAAAGAGTAAAATATATATATATATTTCTACCTGCTGATACACTAAATCTCCCAAAACCTCAGAAATAAATCTTCAACATCTTCCCAGGAAACATTATGAAACCCACATAATTACTTTAGACTTCCTAGGAGTAATACATCCTGGGGTATTTGTACTGATGTAAACACAAACAGTTCAGGATCATCCTTAAATTGGTCTCAGAGTCATCTTCATGAAAAAGAAATGAGAGAAACTGTATTTTCATGGAAGGGACGTGAGGCTTACCAAGAAAGCTAAATTTGTTTTTATAGTAATCAAGTTGCTATTTTTATTTAATCTCTTCTTAGTCTTTTCTATATAAAAACTTGCTTTCTTATTCTTAGCCTCTTTTACCAGTCTTGTCTCAAGCTAATAGTAATTTTTACAGCTCATTAAAAGCTTTGGTGCATATCAGCTATCTTGAATATCCCCTAAATAAATAAAATTTGATTATTTTCTAGCTTAAAATTTCTTCTTCCCACTCTTTATTCAAATGCTACTGTACCAGTCTGGGTTTAACCAAAGTAATGGAAGTAGTGAGATATATAGTAAGACATTTATTGCAATAGAGTGGCTTACACAATCATAGAGGCTAGCTAGACAAGACTAATATCTACAGGACAGGCCATCAGAAAGGGTACACTGGAACTATCCAGCATGGATTTATGCTATTCTCCTCAGGCAGAATTTCATCTTCTCTTAGGGAAATTTCAGGTTTTAAGGCCCTGCTTTTAAGGCCTCTCAGCCTGTCCAATTGGCCAACCAAGATTATCTGGGATAATTTCTTTTACTTAATGTCTCTTTACTTAAAGTCAGCTGACTTTCAGTTCAGTTCAGTTCAGTTCAGTTCAGCAGCTCAGTCATGTCCAACTCTTTGCGACCCCATGAATCGCAGCACACCTGCCCTCCCTGTCCATCACCAACTCCCAGAGTTCACTCAAACTCATGTCCATTGAGTTGGTGATGCCATCCAGCCATCTCATCCTCTGTCGTCCCCTTCTCCTCCTGCAATCCCTCCCAGCATCAGGGTCTTTTCCAGTGAGTCAGCTCTTCGCATGAGGTGGCCAAAGTACTGGAGTTTCAGCTTTAGCATCATTCCTTCCAAAGAAATCCCAGGATTGGACTCCTTTACTATGGACTGGTTGGATCTCCTTGCAGTTCAAGGGACTTTCAAGAGTCTTCTCCAACACTGCAGTTCAAAAGCATCAATTCCTCAGCATTCAGCTTTCTTCACAATCCAACTCTCACATCCATTCATGACCACTGGCAAAACCATAGCCTTGACTAGACAGACCTTTGTTGGCAAAGTAATATCTCTGTTTTTCAATATGCTAAAAACATGTAAAAAGTACCTTCAGAGCAACACATACATTTGCACTTGATTGAAGATTTGACAAGTTGGTGGTCAAAAAATGAAAAAAATAAATATCATTGCCAAACCCTTATCAACTTGGCACACATATGACATATCAGTAAACCATACTTACTATCTGAATTGCACCAATAACAAATTCATGTTTCCATCTAACAAGATACAGCTATCCTCCACACAATTGAAAATGCATTAATACATAACTCCAGAAGATTCAAAGGTCTTCCCTGATATTTATTATTCTCTTTCTATATCCTATAACTTAAAAACTGTGATATACTGTTCAGTTCAATTCAGTTCAGTCACTGTCATGTCCGACTCTTTGCTACCTCATAGATTCCAGCACACCAGCCTTCCCTGTCCATCACCAATTCCCAGAGCTTGCTCAAACCAATGTCTATCGAGTCAGTGATGTCATCCAACCATCTCATCCTCTGTCATCCCCTTCCCCTCCTTCCTTCAATCTTTCCCAGCATCAGGGTCTTTTACAATGAGTCAGTTCTTCTCAACAGGTGGACAAAGTATTGGAGCTTCAGCTTCAGCGTCAGCCCTTCCAATGAATATTCAGGACTGATTTCCTTAGGATTGACTGGTTCAATCTCCTTGCAGTCCAAAAGACTCTCAAGAATCTTCTCGATAACCACAGTTCGAAAGCATCAATTCTTAGGTACTCAGCTTTCTTTATAGTCCAACTCTAACATCCATACATGACTACTGAAAAAACCATAGCCTTGACTAGACAGACATTTGTTGGCAAAGTAATGTCTCTGCTTTTCAATATGCTCTCTAGGTTGGTCATAGATTTTCTTCCAAGGAGCAAGCGTCATTTAATTTCATGACTGCAGTCACCATCTGCAGTGATTTTGGAGCCCAGAAAAATAAAGCCTCTCGCTGTTTCCATTGTTTCCCCATCTATTTGCTATGAAGTGATGGGACCTGATGCCATGATCTTAGTTCTCTAAATGTTGAGTTTTAAGCCAACTTTTTCACTATCCTCTTTCACTTTTCATCAAGAGGCTCTTTAGTTCTTCTTCACTTTCTGCCATAATTGTGGTGTCATCTGCATATCTGAGGTTATTGATATTTCTCCCAGCAATCTTGATTCCAGCTTGTCCTTCATCCAGCCTGGCATTTTGCATGACTTTGCATATAAATTAAATAAGCAGGGGACCATATACAGGCCTGATGTACTCTTTTCCCAGTTTGGTACCAGTATGCTGTTCCATGTCCAGTTCTAACTGTTGCTTCCTGACCTTCATATAGATTTCTCAGGAGGCAGGGAAGGTGGTCTGTATACCCATCTCTTTAAGAATTTCCTAGAGTTTGTTGTGATCCACACAGTCAAAGGCTTTGGTGTAGTCAATAAAGCAGAAGTAGATGTTTTCCTGGAAGTTCAGTTGGTAAAGAATCCACCTGCAATGCAGGAGAACCCCATTTGATTCCTGGGCTGGAAAGATCAACTGGAGAAGGGATAGGCTACCCACTCCAGTATTCTTGGGCTTCCCTTGCGGCTAGGCTGGTAAAGAATCCACATGCAATGCTGGAGACCTGGGTTTGATCCCTGGGTTGGAAAGATCCCCTGGAGAAGGGAAAGGCTACCCAACTCCAGTATTCTGGCCTTTAGAATTCCATGGACTGTATAGTCCATGGGGTCACAATGAGTCAGACTCAACTGTTTGACTTTCTCTGTTGCTTTTTTGATGATCCAATAGATGTTGGCAATTTGATCTCTGGCTCCTCTGCCCTTTCTAATCCAGCTTGAACATCTGGAATTTCATGGTTCACACACTGTTGAAGCCTGGCTTGGAGAATTCTGAGCAGTACTTTGTTAGTGTGTGAGATGAATGCAATTGTGCAGTAGTTTGAACGTTCTTTGTCATTGCCTTTCTTTGGGATTGGAATGAAAACTGACCTTTTCCAGTCCTGTGGCCACTTCTGAGTTTTCCAAATTTGCTGGCATATTGAGTGCAGCACTTTCACAGCATCATCTTTTAGGATTTGAAATCAACTGGAATTCCATCACCTCCACTAGCTTTGTTCATAGAGATATTTCCTAAGGTCCACTTGACTTTATATTCCAGGATGTGTGGCTCTAGGTGGGTGATCACACCATCATGGTTATCTGGGTCATGACCTTTTTTGTATAGTTCTTCTATGTATTCTACTACCTCTTCTTAATATCTTCTGCTTCTTTTAGATCCATACTGTTTCTGTCCTTTATTGTACCCATCTTTGCATGAAGTATTTCCTTATTATCTCTAATTTTCTTGAAGAGGTCACTAGTCTTTCCCATTCTATTGTTTTCTTCCATTCCTGTGCATTGATCACTGAGGGAAGCTTTGTTATCTCTCTTTGCTATTCTTTGAAACTCTACATTCAAATGTGTGTATCTTTCCTTTTCTCCTTTGCCTTTAGCTTCTTTGCTTTTCACAGCTATTTGTAAAGCCTCCTCAGACAACCATTTTGCCTTTTTGCATTTCTTTTTCTTGGGGATGGACTTAATCTCTGTCTCCTGTAAAATGTCACAAACCTCCATCCAAAGTTCTTCAGGGAACCTGTCTAGCAGATCTAATTTATTTAATCTATTTCTCACTTCCACTGTATAAATGTAAGGGATTTGATTTAGGTCATACCTGAATGGTCTAGTGGTTTTCCCTCCTTTCTTCAATTTAAGTCTGAATTTGGCAATAAGGAGTTCATGATCTGAGCCACAGTCAGCTCCTGGTCTTGTTTTTGCTGATTGTATAGAGCCTCTCCATCTTTAGCTGCAAAGAATATATATACTGTTAATTACTATTAATATACCTTAAGTTAGATGATAAGGAGATAAGAGAGGGAAGAATGCAAAAATATATGGTTAATACATATGTAAAGAGGGCTTCCTACGTGTTGCTGTGCTGTGTGCTAAGTTGCTTCACTCGTGACTGACTCTTTGCGACCCTATGGGCCATAGCCTCTGTTCATGGGATTTTCCAAGCAAGAATATGGAGTGTGTTGCTGTGCCCTCCTCCAGGCGATCTTCCCCACCCAGGGATCAAACCTGCAGCTCTTATGTCTCCTGCAGTGGTAGGCAGCTCTTATGTCACCTGCACTGGGAAGTCCCAGATGGCACTAGTGATAAAAAAAAATCCACCTATCAAAGCAGGAGAGGTAAGAGATGTAGATTGGATCTCTGGATCAGGAAGATCCCCTGGAAGAGGACACGGCAACCCATTCCAGTTCTTGCCTGGAGAATCCCATGGACAGAGGTGCCTGGTGGGCTAAGGTCCACAGCATTGCAAAGAGTCAGACATGACTGAAGCAACTTAACACACACTCATGCACACACAAATATGTAAACATATTCATAACAAAATAATCAAGAAATATTCATAGTTATCACAATTCTTATTTCTTCATCTAGTAAGACAGTCATAGTCAGTATTTATGAGGACCTTCTTTTATTGCCCAGTTTTCATTCTCTTTTCACTCAGCAACCACCTAAGCTGATTGCAATTCTTTACATAGCAAAGTGGCCCAAACCTTAATTCATGAAGGTTCTGGGCCATTAGCACTCCTGCCTGAATTGTGTTGGTTTAGTTTCCCATTTACTTTAATCATCAGTTCAGTTCAGTTGCTTAGTCGTGTCCGACTCTTTGCGACCTCATGAATCAGAGCACGCCAGGCCTCCCTGTCCATCACCAGCTTCCAGAGTTCATTCAGACTCACATCCATCAAGTCAGTGATGCCATCCAGCCATCTCATCCTCGGTCGTCCCCTTCTCCTCCTGCCCCCAGTCCCTCCCAGCATCAGAGTCTTTGCCAAAGAGTCAACTCTTCGCATGAGGTGGCCAAAGTATTAGAGTTTCAGCTTCAGCATCATTCCTTCCAAAGAAATCCCAGGGCTGATCTCCTTCAGAATGGACTGGTTGGATCTCCTTTCAGTCCAAGGGACTCTCAAGAGTCTTCTCCAACACCACAGTTCAAAAGCATCAATTCTTCGGTGCTCAGCCTTCTTCACAGTCCAACAGTCACATCCATACATGACCACAGGAAAAACCATAGCCTTGACTAGACGGACCTTAGTTGGCAAAGTAATGTCTCTGCTTTTGAATATGCTATTTAGGTTGGTCATAACTTTCCTTCCAAGGAGTAAGCGTCTTTTAATTTCATGGCTGCAATCACCATCTGCAATGACTTTAACCATAGGGCATGGTAAAACTAAAATACCCTAAGGGATCTCTTGTGTTTCAGACAAAATCTTTCATACTTCCATTCTACAATTATATCAGTCATCCCAGACAATACTATAACTCCCTCCTTTGCCTGTTGATTCAAAGATGCAATGAGGCTGGATGAGTGTTTCAACATTTAGTCCAATAGAATAATTGTTTTGTCTTATGGTGGAAGCATTCTTCTCAATGGAACTAAGTCCTCCAGACCATCATAGCCTTAAGTTGTAAGGACTGTGAGTGAATATTTTGCTGGTGGAACACTAGGAGTAACAGAGTGGAGCCACTCCCATTTCTATGCTTTCATTGCTGGAAAGTGCATTGTGGCTAAAGTGAGAAATAGCAATATATATTGTATGCTGATTCAGAGTGTAGAGCATTTGTAGCCTCTTGCAGAGTACTGGCCCAACACCAAAAATATGGCCATGTAGATGACATTGCAATGAAATCTTTGAAATGTCATATCACCATTCTATCACGATAACTGCTTTAGGATGGTGGGAATGGGCTGCCGTCTATGGGATTGCACAGAGTCAAACACAAATGAAGCGACTTAGCATGCATGCATGCATTGGAGAAGGAAATGGCAATCCACTCCTGTATTCTTGCCTGGAGAATCCCAGGGACAGAGGAGCCTGGTGGGCTGCCGTCTATTGGGTTGCACAGAGTTGGACACGACTGAAGCAACTTAGCAGCAGCAGTGAATTTCATAACCAGGGGCCCATTGCTCCACTTCTTTTGCCTTGAAGTGAGTAGAAACTTACTTTGCATATGGATTCTTCTTCCCTGTATAGAATTCTTCTGTCAAAAGTACCATCAATGAACTTACAAAATGCTTTCTTCTCTAGCACCATATTCTACACAACTTCTGATCAAAGAACTCACTCCATGGCAAAAGAAGTGGAGCAATGGGCCCCTGGTCATGATATCAACCTGCCATCAGCTAGCTGGCTGATCATCCCAAGAAATGGTACTGTGTTGCAGATACAGTGTTGGTCTCTGTTGCTGGCAGATTGGGAACTCAACAGTGACTATAATTAGGTCAGCCTTAGCAAATAGCAGTCCATGTTACTGAGCATAGTGAGCATAGCCTCCATCTATGATGGCCCATTGGATGTGACAATTATGGCTGAGGAAAGAGACTAACAGGTACCCATTGATCTTCCTGTCCACTGTATTATTAAAATCATCCTCTGTTGAGGTCACCCTTGATGAGCATTGAGAAAAGACACAAATGTCTTTACAATCTTTGTTCATTCAGAAAGAGCTGTATTAACTTCTTTCCCAGTCTTCCTTGTTATGAATTTTGATTATATTTCTTCCCAGTCCCTGACCATGTAGCCAAATAATTGGTCAGAGTCCATTAATGGATCTAGACTCATAACTTTGATCATTTATTCTTCTAGGCCAAATAAACAACCGGGTACATTCCTCTAAGCACATCCCCCCTAGGGCAGTTTCCCTTCACTTCTGTCCTTCTGGAATATCCCAGAAAGAGATATAGTGACAGAACCGACCACTTTCAGGTGGTGCCTGCATAACACACAGAACCATCTGTCAGCCAGGCTTGAGTTTTCTCTTCCTCAGTCAATTCATCATAAGGAATTCCCCATGAGGTCCTAAGTGCAATCTGAGAGATACAAGGCAGTGTAGCAGGAGCATCAGCCTTAGGTATTTGGGCTACTTCCTCTGGCAACGTAATCATTCAAGGCCTGCTCAAGCATGATTTCTCATAACCACCTTCAGGTCATAATGGAATCCTACTGTCCCTGCCCAAATTTGTGGGTTTGTGGGTCAAACAAGACCCAGTGCACAATGGAAAATTCAGTCTACTAGGTAATTTTTTGGCCCATGGCTTAGTGTTGATACTAAGGCCCAGAATAAATAGATCGTAGATAGATTGATACATAGATACATGATAGATAGATATATAGATAGATTAGTCCTATAGTTTCTGCTTTCCTAGAGAACCTTGACTAATAAGCCCATATCAATAAATTTAGCATGATTCAACTTTACGCCTCCCCCCATTATACTCTTAATATCCTTTCCCACACATTTCACAGAACTCTACCTATGTAAATTGAAAATAATGCAGTTATGCAATTCTTTTGGTACGTAGTGCAATGCACTTCCTGAAAGGTCACACTTTGTTCCTCATCTTTTGAGAACTGCTTGGTCTTGAGTTTAGTGGCAGGTTTAAAAACTAAGACAAATGGTACAGATAGGTCTCGAGGAGAATCATTCGTGTTTCATAAGCTAGCTACTGCAGACGAGGTCATAACAGGTACTTCAGGCTAAGGAAGACCCTGCTCCTCATAAGTCAATATTTTACATCATTTAAAAAAAATTTGTTAATCTTAACAAACACACACACACACAAAATTCATCCTCTAATTTGGCATCTTTCACATATTTCCAGTAACACACTCCTCTACTTTGAGATGTACTAGAGACCGTAAAAAAATGACTAAATGAGTATTAAACATTTTCTAAATTCTTTGTAAAGCAAGTTATGTTTTACCAATTAGCAAAAAAAGAACAACAAATAGAAATGTAAACTGTGGAAGTTAATATTTTGCAAAAGTCCAAATATAGCTATAAAATGCATAACCTTTGAGGTAATTCATCTTTACACAAATTTACATGTCCTTTAACTTTATCTGTATCAGTGGTTTGTTTCTTAGTTCTATCTCAATCTGTCAGTCTCATCACAAAACACTTTATACATCAAGAACTCCCAATTGACTTTAAAATGCATTTTTGTCTTATTTTTACTACAAATTAATCTTTATTATCTCTTTGATTGCAAAGGTAAATTTATTCATATGTATATGTATACACATATATATATAATTAAATATATTTATATATATAATTATATATAATTTAAAATTATATATAATTATATATATAATTAAAAATAATTACCAATTATTGAGAAATTGCTATACATAAGGCACTGTACTGATTGTATAAAAAAGAGAGAAAAGAGCCTTCCTTCCTTCTGTAAAACACTGTTGTAGATTCTATCATGAAAGATGAGGTTATTATAATATTATCACCATCTTTAATGGAAAAGACAGATACATAAACATAATCAGTAATATGAAGGAAATAATGTGTTAGAATACAGATATGAGTAGGGTGTCATGACCAAGGGTGGTAGATGGAATCCCTAGATACCCCTGGTCCACATGCCTGTATAACCTTCTCCTCTTGAACCTTAATCCTGAATTGATTTTGAATTAAACAAAAGGTGATTATTCTAGATGGGCCTTAGTAAATCAGATTAGCTCTTAGAAGAAGTCAACTACTCATAAACCCCCATGTCATAAAGAGGGCCACAAGGCAGGATATCATAGACCTTCCTGGAAGCTTACAGCTTCAGTCCCACAACTGCAAGGAACTGAATTCTACGAACAATCTAAGTGGCTGTAGAAGAGGACCCTAAACCCCAAATGAGAATGCAGCTTCTCCAATATCTGGTTTTGACCATGTGTGTTCCTAAATGAGAATTAAGCTGCACTGTGACTGAACTTCTAATTTCCAAAAATGAAGATAATACAGAGGTATTATTTTAACATCTTAGAAACTAAGCTATAATAATTTAATGAATAGCAGTAGAAAACTAGGAGAAAAGGAAGAGTAGGAATTCAAAATGAATTTACTGATGTTTCGTTTTAACATGAATTTCCGAACTGATCAGAAGCCCATTCTAAGTGCTTTCTCTTTTTTGATGCTCACTGTTAGTACTGATTTTAAGCATTTCCTGTCTTTCCAAAAGACATGTGCTGCTAGGCATACCTGCCAGGGAAATAGGCAGCCAGCCAAGTAACAGAGGAGAAAGAGAGGATCAACGTCAGTGAAATCTACCAAGGGAACTGAAGAACAAACCAGCCTTCAGTGTTGCCACAGGCTTACTTTCTGAGATGTCAGAGGCTGTATTTTCACCAAGCTTGGTCTTTTTCATCATTCACTCTCAAATACTATGAATTCAATAAGCCAATGATTTCAAAATGATTTTGGTAGATTTGTATACTATTGGAAAATATTTCTCTTCTGCAGGGATTCCTTATTTTGATAAGAATCACTTCTCTCAAAGAATATTTTTTTCCCCCATCCCAAACATAGGTGCATAACTTCCTTAAGTAAGGAGTGCAGACTTCAGGTAAATGTATTGGATTATCTATACTTTCTCGTACTCACTTGTCTAGAAAAGCATTCTTACCCTAGTTAATAATAACTAGGGCAAACTCCAGGAGATGGTGATTGACAGGGAAGCCTGGCATGCTGCAGTTCATAGGATCATGAAGAGCCAGACATTACTTGATTGCTGAACAACCTAGTTAGTGAGCCGTTGCAACTGCTTTGCTTACACAAGTGAACATAACTGCAAGTTAATATATAGTGATATTTAAAGATATTTAATTTTAAGAGAACCATATATTCTAATCAAAATATTAAAGTCCATGTTATTTTTGCATTAATTTTAAATCAACTCTCTCAATTCTACTAATGACAATTTTTTAATAGTTATCAGTTCAGTTCAGTCGCTCAGTGGTGTCCGACTCTTTGTGACCCCATGAATCGCAGCACGCCTGCCCTACCTGTCCATCACCAACTCCCAGAGTTTACCCAAACTCATGTCCATCGAGTCAGTGATGCCATCCAGTCATCTCATCCTCTGTCATCCCCTTCTCCTCCCACCTTCAATCTTTCCCAGCATCAGGGTCTTTTCCAATGAGTCAACTCTTCACATGAGGTGGCCAAAGTATTGGAGTTTCAACCTCAGCATCAGTCCTTCCAATGTACACCCAGGATTGATCTCCTTTAGGATGAACTGGTTGGATCTCCTTGCAATCCAAGGGACTCTCACAAGTCTTCTCCAACACCACAGTTCAAAAGCATCAATTCTTCAGCGCTCAATTTCTTCACAGTCCAACTCTCATACCCATACATGATCACAGGAAAAACCATAGCCTTGACTAGACGGATCTTTGTTGGCAAAGTAATGTCTTTGCTTTTGAATATGCTATCTAGGTTGGTCATAACTTTCCTTCCCAGGAGTAAGTCTTTTAATTTCATGGCTGCAGTCACCATCTGCAGTGATTTTGGAGCACTAAAAACTAAAGTCTGACACTGTTTCCACTGTTTCCCCATCTATTTCTCATGAAGTGGTGGGACCAGATGCCATGATCTTCGTTTTCTGAATGTTGTTTTAAGCCAACTTTTCACTCTCTTCTTTCTCTTTTATCAACAGGCTTTTTAGCTCCTCTTCACTTTCTGCCATAAGGGTGGTGTCATCTGCATATCTGAGGTTACTGATATTTCTGCCGGCAATCTTGATTCCAGCTTGTGTTTCTTCCAGCCCAGCGTTTCTCATGATGTACTCTGCATATAAGTTAAATAAGCAGGGTGACACTATACAACCTTGACGTACTGCTTTTCCTATTTGGAACCAGTCTGTTGTTCCATGTCCAGTTCAAACTATTGCTTTCTGACCTGCATACAGGTTTCTCAAGAGGCAGGTCAGGTGATCTGGTATTCCCATCTCTTTCAGAATTTTCCACAGTTTATTGTGATCCACAGAGTCAAAGGCTTTGGCATAGTCAATAAAGCAGAAATAGATGTTTTCCTGGAATTCTCTTGCTTTTTCCATGATCAAGCGGATGTTGGCAATTTGATCTCTGGTTCCTCTGCCTTTTCTAAAACCAGCTTGAACATCTGGAAGTTCACGGTTCACATATTGCTGAAGCCTGACTTGGAGAATTTTGAGCATTACTTTACTAGCATGTGAGATGAGTGCAATTGTGCGGTAGTTTGAGCATTCATTCTTTGGCATTGCCTTTCTTCGGGATTGGAATGCAAACTGACCTTTTCCAGACCTGTGGCCACTGGTGAGTTTTCCACATTTGCTGGCATATTGAGTGCAGCACTTTCACAGCATCATCTTTCATGATTTGAAAAATCTCAAATGGAATTCCATCACCTCCACTAGCTTTGTTCATAGTGATGCTTTCTAAGGCCCACTTGACTTCACAAATAGTAATGCCAGTATTCAAACAGTTCTTTCCAATACAGTTGCTACTACAGAAGCAGTTCTTTAAATCTAAATTTAAGCAAAATAAAAAATGAATTGCCTCAGTCTCACTAGCTGCATTTTAACTGCTAAACAACCTCATGTAGCTAATCTCTGCCATATTGGTCAATACAGATTACAGAACATTTCTATCACTGCAGTAAATGCTATTGGGCAACAGTGAATTAAGTTCGGATCCTCAGGCATTCTGTTAAAGCCTTCCAAGTTTTATACCCACTATGTTTTTAAGTCTAATGTCCCTCTTTGTGCCACACTTAGCCGGTATTCTACCCACTACAAATCACTTCCCTTTCACAAATCGGATACTATTTAACTTTGATCCATGCTACTTTCACGGTCATTAAGACCATTTATCCCCTGGTCCAACTGATAAATTTCTGCTAATCGTTTAATACTCAGCCCAATATCACCTCCAGTGAAATTCAGGCACAGTTAAGTGTTTTCTCCTGTGAGCTCCCATGATGCCTTACTCACACCTTGATTACAGCATTGTTTAAATGAATGTAATTCTTTCACATGGGCTTGCCTCTTTTGATCTTGAGCCTCCAGAACAAAGGGCCTTTTTTTTTTTTTCACTTTTATATCCCTTTAGACCTGATATGTAATAGGCATTAAATACTTAATATACCCATTCATATGCTATTTTCCTCAAATTATTTCCTGGCTGAGTGACTTTGGAGCAATAACTATTCACAGGTTATGGAAAGAAATCAAAAACAATTCATATGTTATTAATTAACAGTTGACCTTACAAAAAGGAAGCTACAGCAAGAAAGGTAGAGCAAGAAGCTGCCTTAAAAATAAGAAGTATGACTTGGCAGATAGTGAAAAACTGTGAATAGCTTACTCAATGAGAAAGTGGAATTATTCTTGAAACTATAAATTCAGATACTATCCTGTGTAAAAAACTGACTATACACACATACATATATAATACATATAATTCACATCTCCATGGTTCTTGGCTCCTAGAGGAAGTGGTAGGCAGTCAGAAAATTCACTGAGGCCCCTGTCTTTTCCTTTATAATTTGGTGGCGTGAGGAAAGGGACAGCTCTCTAGCACAATGTAACTCTATAACTATATAGGTATCCAGCCTCAATTCATAATATATTCACTCAGATATTTTCTTAAACTTTATACTGTCCTCCATTATGTTGTTCTGTCTCATTCTAGAAAGTGGTTAATTGAAAAAAATAAAAACTCAAGATGAGCTTCTAGTAAATGTTGCACTTACAGTTATGAATAAAAATATTGTTTCACGGCCTCGATGTGAGTCATATTTCTTGTTTGTTTGTTTTGGTAGCCTTTTAAAAAATCAAAATGCTCTAGTAGCTTCCTCTGGCAAAAGCAGAAAAGCTCAACAGATTTTAGTCTAGCTGTCTGCCATCAGTCACAGAGCTGGAAAGGCCCTCTAGCACACAGACCATCTGAGTGACGCAGAAGAGTCCTTTTCAAGGGTCTTGGAACATGCAATCACTTGGCTGCCATCAAATATTTCTAGAGGAAAGGAATCCTCAAGTCCAATAGACCAGAGGGTCTTCTGACTCTGCCAAGAAGAGTGACAGAGGCTATAAAACTGTCTGCTCTCCTCCTCTGCTAAACGTCTTGCCAGAAATCACACAGACTCTGAGCTGTTGAAAATACGGCTGCTTTATTTCAAAATCCACCCAGAAAAACATGCGGCTGCCTACTCTCTCGCTCCATCTACTGGAGTTTATTCAAAACACTGATCTAGTTAGCACTTTTTAGCTGGGAAAGTTACATTCCAGAGTACCTTCCATTCCCTTACTGTTTCCCCTTGAGCATAAAATCCTCAGGGAACCATGAGTCTGACTGCCAGACGTTTGAATTTGTTTGCAGAATATTTTTTTAAAGAAAAAAAGAGCGGTGGACCAGCTGAATAAAGCAAAGCCCATTCTGAACACTGTATCTACTTTATAAGTTCTCCTTCAGAATAACTTTTACGTTTTACCAGTTTCTCCAGAACTCTCTTCCATGTTTATATTCACCTTGTAATTTGTGATGATTATATCAGTAACTTGCAGTAAAGAAAGGGGTCCTGGATTTGAAGTCAGATGATAAAAACCCAGTTCTCACCTGCCTGTCTTAATACCAGAGATACACTGATTCTTAAAGTGTCCAGGACAGATGCTCTTGCTTATGCAGATACCATTAAACACTCTGGTGTTCAGAAGAGGTTCTCCATATCTATAACAGCCCTAAGGATGGGATGGACACCCCCTGCTTTCTGACCCTTATCACTGTCTTCTGTTTGTCCCTTGCACTTGCCCATGACCTTTTTCAAAAATTAATATTTAATAAAATTTATTTCTTAGGTGAAGATTTTATCTAAGAAACAAAGTGCCCCTTTACCCTGCCTTCCCCAACCCATTCACAATTTCATTTATTATTAACAGCTTGCATTAGTATCATACATTTGTTATAATTAATGAATCAATATCAATGCAATGTTATTAACTAAAGTCCACCGTTTACATTAGAGTTCACTCTGTTGTACAGTTCTATGGATCTAGCCAAATTCATATCCACATTACAGCAGCATACAGAATAGTGTCACTGCCCTAAGATCCCTGTAGAATCCACTTATTCATTCCTTTCACCATTTTTGACCACTGATATTCTTACTGTCCCTATAGTCTCTCCTTTTCCACAATGTCATATAATTAGAATCAAAAAGTATGTAGCATTTGCAGGCTGGCTTCTTTCCCTTAGAAATTTGCATCTGAGGTTCTTGTATGTCTCTTTGTGATTTGATAGTTCATTTCTTTTTATCAGTGAGTAAATATACCATGGTAAGGATGTACCACAGTTTGCTTATCCATACATCTATTGAAGGCCATTGGGTTCCTTCCAGGTTTGAGTATTTATGAATAGAGCTGCTATAAGCCTTTGTGTGCAACTTTTTTGTGTTTTCAACTCATCTGGGTAAATAACCAGGAGCATGTTGCTGAATTGTGTGATAAAACTATGTTTAGCTTTGCAGGAAACTCCCAAGCATTCTTTCAAAGTGACTGTGCCACCAACAGTGAGGAGTTCCTGTCGCTCTATATCCCCATCAGCACTTGGTATTGTCAGTGTCTGCATTTGACCCATTCTGTAGGTATGTGGGCATTTATTTTCATTTCCTTTTTTAATGGCTCTCAGAGCCTCACTGTGATCTCTCCACTGCTGCCTGGTCTTCAGAGCCCTATGAGAACTTGTTCAGTTGCTAAGTCATGTCCAACTCTTTGTGACCCCATGCACTGCATCACACCAGGCTTCCCTGTTCACTATCTCCCAGATTTGTTCAAACTCATGTCCATTGAGTTGGTGATGCCATCCAACCAACTCTTCCTCTGTCTAACAGCATCTTAATGAAAGTATCTGCCTTTGTTTTTCTCTATATTACCAGTGACTACAAGGCTTGACATGTTGAAAGACCCACACATTGAGTGCAGTCTCCTGACACCAAATGTTCTTCCCTTAATGCCTTTGGAAACAGTCTCTGCATATCACTCTGAGCACCTCATCTTGTGGTAATATGACATTGGGTAAGTCACGTAATTTTTCTGAATATCTACTTACTTGCTTTTTGAAAAATGGAACTTTCGGTAAGCTCCTTGACAGTCATAAAGCATTTTGGTAAAGATGAAATGAGTCAAATACAAAGCTGCTTTGTATGATACATGATATAAAAGTAAATTCTTTCTTTAAAAAAAAAAAACTTTATTTGAGTAGAATTGGTTTACAATGTTGTGTTACTTTCTGCTGTACAGCAGATTGAATCTGTTATACATACACCCACTCTTTTTTAGATTATTTTCCCATACAGGCCATTATAGAGTACTGAGTAGAGCTGTGCACATATATTGTGAAACACTTAATTCAGGAAGCACAAAGAAATCACCCAGTTCGAAGTGTCTTCCTCCCTTCTTTTCTGGAATACATTATATTATAGACATATACACATACACACACACAACACACACAGATACAAATGCATACAAACAACTTGTGTCTTAATTGAACATATAGACAAACCATAATAATATTTAAAAACATGTCTACATAAATAACAATGCACACCAAATATTTGCTCCTGAAAATAACATATAGACAATTATTATAAATTCAAAAATTCAATTTTATTCATTCTTTTAGTATTTTGTGTGAATAACTTTCCAAATATCTGATTATAACGAGTTGGCATGAACAGTGGGATATTGGTGTTTGGTAACACTAAGTGGTAATCAACAATGCTGAGCATTGCTTGTCTAACATTGGAAGCAAATGAAACTTCCTATATTCTTGAGACTGGTATAATATTGTCCCAAGTCACTAGTATCTGGGATGAGAATAGTCATATGCTCATTTTCTGGACCACAGTCACTTCAAATATGGGATAACTATGTAACTTGCCACTCTTCAAAGTCACTGGTATTTGGACCATGAAATGGCTGGTTTCTTTATTCTTTTTGGAGTTATTCCTCCACTGATCTGCAGTAGCATATAGGGCATCTACTGACCTGGGGAGTTCATCTTTCAGTGTCATATCCTTTTGCCTTTTCATACTGTTCATGGGGTTCTCCAGGCAAGAATACTGAAGCGGTTTGCCATTCCCTTCTCCAGTGGACCACGTTTTGTGCTGTCCACGGTGACCCATCCATCTTTGGTGGCCCTACACAGCGTGACTCATAGTTTCATTGAGTTAGACAAGGCTGTGGTTCATGTGATCAGTTTGGTTAGTTTTCTGTGATTGTGTTTTTCACTCTGCCTGCCCTCTGATGGATTGGAGAAGGCAGTGGCACCCCACTCCAGTACTCTTGCCTAGAAAATCCCATGGACCCAGGAGCCTGGTGGGCTGCAGTCCATGGGGTCGCTGAGAGTCGGACACGACTGAAGCAACTTAGCAGCAGCAGCAGCCCTCTGATGGATAAGGATAAAAGGCTTATAGAAGCTTCCTGATGGGAGAGACTGACTGAGGGGGAAACTGGGTCTTGTTCTGATGGGCAGGGCCATGCTCAGTAAATCTTCAATCCAATTTTCTGTTGATGGGTGTGACTGTGTTCCCACCTTGTTATTTGACCTGAGGCCAAACTATGGTGGAGGTAATGAAGATCATGGAGACCTCCTTCAAAAGGTTCATGCATGCATAGGTGACTCATTGCCCCAGACTCTGCAGTAGGCCGCCACCCACCCATGCTTCTACTAGAGATTTCTGGACACTCACAGGCAAGGCTGGATCAGTCTCTTTTGGGGTCACTACACCTTTCTCCTGGGTCCTGGTGCACGTAAGGTTTTGTTTGTGCCCTTCGAGAGTCTATTTCCCCAGTCTTGTGTAAGTTCTGGTGGCTCTGTGATGGGGTTAATGGCAACCTCCTCCAAGAGGGCTTATGCCACACCCAGGACTGCTGTACCCAGAGCCCCCTCCCCTGAGGCAGGCCACTGATGACTTGTGCCTTCACAGGAGAATCTCAAACACAGTTCTGGCTCAGTCTCTATGGGGTCTCTGGGTCTTGCTGGGCACAAGGTTTATTTGAGCCCTCCCAAGGGTTTCTGGTGGGTATGGGGTTTGATTCTAAATGTGATTTCAACTCCCCCGCCCATCATCTTTCTGGGGCTTCTCCTTTGCCCTTGAACATGGGGTATCTTTTTTTGGTGGGATCAAACATTCTCCTGTGAATGCTTGTTCAGCTCCGAGTGTGTAATTTTGGAGTTCTTGCAGGAGAAGATGAGCTCATGTCCTTCTACTCTGCCATCTTGTAGACTTTTTCCATTGGCCAAGCCAAAAAGGACAGGCGAGGGGGATGGATGGAATGAAGGCTATGAAGAAGGAGTTACCATTCCTCAGCTGAGATTACAGTATCCCTTGCCTGGAGGCAGGGAAGTTTGGGCCCATTTCTGCCACCCTCATTCAGACCATAAAGACTCTGCCTGCAGTGCAGGAGAGGAGGGTTCAATCATGGGTCAGGAAAGCCTTTGACTGTGTAGATCACAACAAACTGTGGAAAATTCTTAGAGATGGGAATACCAGATCACCTGACCTGCCTCCTGAGAAATCTATATGCAGGTCTAGAAGCAACAGTTAGAACCAGACATGGAAGAACAGACTGGTTCCAGATTGAGAAAGGAGTACGTCAAGGCTGTATATTGCCAGCCTGCTTATTTAACTTATATGCAGAGTACATCATGAGAAATGCTGGGCTGGATGAAGCACAAGCTGGAATCAAGATTGCCAGGAGAAATATCAATAACCTCATAAATGCAGATGACACCACTCGTATGGCAGAAAGTGAAGAAGAGCCTCTTGATGGAAGTGAGAAAGGAGAGTAAAAAAGTTGGTTTAAAACAACATTCAGAAAACTAAGATCATGGCATTTCATGGCAAATAGATGTGGAAACAATGGAAACAGTGACAGACTTTATTTTCTTGGGCTACAAAATCACTGCAGATGATGATTGCAGCCATGAAATTAAAAGACTCTTACTCCTTGGAAGGAAAGCTATGGCCAACCTAGACAGCATATTAAAAAGCAGAGACATTACTTTGCCAACAAAGGTCCATCTAGTCAAAGCTATGGTTTTTCCTGTAGTCATGTATGGAAGTGAGAGTTCGACTATAAAGAAATCTGAATGCTGAAGAATTGATGCTTTTGAACTGTGGTGTTGGAGAAGATTTTTGAGAGTCCCTTGGACTGCAAAGAGATCCAACAAGTCCATCCTAAGGCAATCAGTCCTGAATATTCATTGGAAGGAATAATGCTGAAGCTGACACTCCAATACTCTGGGCACCTGGTGAGAAGAACTGACTCACTGGAAAAGACCCCGATACTGGGAAAACCTGAGGGCAAGAATAGAAAGGGACGACGGAGGATGAGATGGTTGGATGGCATCACCGACTTGACAGACATGAGTTTGAGTAAGTTCTGGGAATTAGTGATGGACAGGGAAGCTTGGCATGCTGCAGTCCATGGGGTCACAAAGAGTCAGTAATGACTGAGCAACTGAACTGAACTGATGGCTGGTTTATGTATCTTAGATACAAACCGAAAAAACTTTGCAACTGATCCTGTTTCTAAGAATATTAGTAAAGGAAGAGTTATTGAATTAGGCTTCAAATAATCTGACTTACAAAAAAATATTTACTAAACACCTATAATGTCTCATGGTGATGGACAGGGAGGCCTGGTGTGCTGCAGTGCATGGGGTCGCAAAGAGTCGGACACAACTGAGTGACTGAACTGAATTGAACAATGTCTCAGGCATTGCATTTTTTCAGTTTTCACTTGTCTTAAAATATTTCTTTTTGCAAACGTTATTGAAGGATGTTTTCAATGGATTATTAATTATTTCATTTCTTTTGCAATTTGTCTCTGACTTCTCTGTGTCTTTTATAGATTAAATATTAATCCACACACCACTCTTGAAGGCAACCTGTATTTTTGGCTCTGGTTGACATTATTTTTGGTTGACTTTTAAGATTGTTCACTTTGTCTCTGGCATGCTGAAACTTCACTTTAATGTGACAAATTGGAATAATTATTATTTCTAGTCCTCTTTGAGATCTATTGAAAATCTCAAGTCTATTTCTTTCTCAGTTCAGATAGTTCAATAAATTTTTATTCACTATGTTTTAATGTGTTTCCTCTCTCCCATTCTTTCCACCTTCTTTGGAAAACCAATTAATCGTAATTTAGGACTTAACACAATCTTTCTTGTCTTCTAACCTATTCTACATATTTTCCATTTTTAAATTTCTCTCTGCTAACTTAAAGATAATTATTTCTAACTAATCTTTCAGTTCCTATTCTCTCTTCAGTTATGGCAAGTCTTCTTTAAAAATTATCCGTTGAGGTTATACTTTCATTTATTGCATTTTTTGTTTCTAGAAGTTCTTTTTTTTAGATTTTTAAAATTTATTTTTAATTGATGTACAATTATTTATATTGTTGTGTTAACTTCAAGTATTCAGTGAAATATTTCAGTTATACATATATTTTTCAAATTCTTTTCCATTAGAGATTATCTTAAGATATTGAGTATAGTTCCCTGTACTATATGGCAGGTCCTTGTTCATTTATTTTATGTATAGTACGGTATATATGTTAATTCCAAACTCCTAATTTATCTCTCCCCCTACCCCTGCTACCCACTTTGGTAGCCATAAGTTTGTTTTCTATGTCTGTGAATCTATTTCTGCTTTGTGAATATGTTAATTTATATTTTTGTATCATTTTTTTTTTTTTAGATTCCACATATAAATTATATCCTATGTTTGTCTTGGGCTTCCCTGGTAGCTCAGTTGATAAAGAATCTGCCTGCAATGCAGGAGACACTATTTTAATTCCTGAGTTGAGAAGAACCCCTGGAGAAGGGGTACACTCCCCACTCCAGTATTCTTGATGTTTCTTGGTAGCTTAGTTGGTAAAGAACCCACCTGCCATGAGGGAGACAGGGTTCTATCCCCGGGTTGGGAAGACCCCCTGGAGGTAGGGCAAGGCAACCCACTCCAGTATTCTTGCCTGGAGAATCCCCATGGACAGAGGAGCCTAGTCGGCTGCAGTCCATGGGGGGTCACAAAGAGTCAGACACGACTGAGCGACTAAACACAGCACAGCCCATGTTTGTCTTTCTCTGTCTCACTTACTTCTAATTCCATCCATGTTGCTGCAAATAGAATTTTCTCGTTCTTTTTTATGACTGAGTAATATCCCACTGTATATGCCATATATTCTTTATCTATTCACCTTTCAATGGGCATTCAGGTTACTTCCACGTCTTGTTTATTGTAAATAGTGCTACTATGAACATTGGGGTGCATGTATCTTTTTCAATTATAATTTGCTCTGAATATATGCCCAGGAGTATGATTGCAGGATCTTATCAATTCAGTTCAGTCACTTAGTCATGTCCAACTCCTTGCAGCCCCATGGACTGCAGCATGCCAGGCCTCCCTGTCCATCACCACTTCCCGGAGTTTACCCAAACTCATGTCCATTGAGTTGGTGATGCCATCCATTCATCTCATCCTGTGTTGTCCACTTCTCCTCCCGCAATCAATCTTTCCCAGAATCACGGTCTTTTCAAATGAGTCAGTTCTTCTCATCAAATTGTCAAAGTATTGGAGATTCAGCTACAGCAGCAGTCTTTCCAATGAACACTCAGGACTGATCTTTAGGATGGACTGGTTGGATCTCCTTGCAGTCCAATGGACTCTCAAAAGTCTTCTCCAATGCCACCGTTCAAAAGCATCAATTCTTTAGCACTCAGCTTTCTTTATAGTCCAACTCTCACTTCCATACATGACTACTGGAAAAACCATAGCTTTGACTAGACAGACCTTTGTTGGCAAAGTAATGTCTCTGCTTTTTAATATGCTGCCTAGGTAGGTCATAACTTTATTTCCAAGGAGTAAGCGTCTTTTAATTTCATGGCTGTGGTCAACATCTGCAGTGATTTTGGAGCCCCCAAAATAAAGTCAGCCACTGTTTCCACTGTTTCCCCACCTATTTGCAACGAAGTGATGGGACTGGATACCATGATTTTAGTTTTCTGAATGTTAAGCTTTAAGCCAATTTTTTCACTCTCCTCTTTTGCTTTCATCAAGAGGCTTTTTAGTTCCTCTTCACTTTCTGCCATAAGTGTGGTGTCATCTGCATATCTGAGGTTATTGATATTTCCCCTGGCAGTCTTGAATCTAGTTTGTGCCTGATCCAGCCCAGCATTTCTCATAATGTACTCTGCATATAAGTTAAATAAGCAGGGTGACAATATACAGCCTTGACATACTCCTTTCTCGATTTGGAACCAGTCTGTTGTTCCATGTCCAGTTGTAACTGTTGCTTCCTGACCTACATACAGGTTTCTCAAGAGGCAGGTCAGGTGGTCTGGTATTCCCATGTCTTCCAGAATTTTCCAGTTTGTTGTGATCCACACAGTCAAAGACTTTGGTATAGTCAATAAAGCAGAAGTTGATGTTTTTCTGGAACTATTTTGCTTTTGGATGATCTAACAGATGTTGGCGATTTGATCTCTGGTTCCTCTGCCTTTTATAAATCCAGCTTGAACATCTGGAAGTCTACGGTTCATGTATTGTTAAATACTGGCTTGGAGAATTTTGATCATTACTTTGCTAGAATGTGAGATGACTGCAATTGCGTGGTAGCTTTAGCAATCTTTGGCATTGCCTTTCTTTGGGATTGAAATGAATTCTGACCTTTTCCAGTCATGTGGCCACTGCTGAGTTTTCCAAGTTTGCTGGCATATTGAGTGCAGCACATTCATAGCATCATCTTTCAGGATTTGAAATAGCTCAACTGGAATTCCATCACCTCCACTAGCTTTGTTTGTAGTGATGCTTCCTAAGGCCCACTTGACTTCACATTCTAGGATATCTGGCTCTAGGTGAGTGATCATATATTCATGATCATGTGGGTCGTGAACATCTTTTTTGTATAGCTCTTTTTTGTATATATTCTTGCCACCTCTTCTTAATATCTTCTGCCTCTGTTTAATCCATACCATTTCTGCTCTTTACTGAGCTCATCTTCGCATGCAATGTTCCCTTGGTATCTCTAATTTTGTTGAAGAGATCTCTAGTGTTTCCTATTCTATTCTTTTCCCCTATTTCTTTGCACTGATCACTGAGGAAGGCTTTCTTATCTCTCCTTGCTATTCTTTGGAACTCTGCATTCAAATGGCTATATCTTTCCTTTTTTCCTTTGTTTTTCACTTCTCTTCTTTTCACAGCTATTTGTAATGCCTCCTCAGACAGCCATTTTGCTTTTTTGCATTTCTTTTTCTTGGGGATGATTTTAATCCCTGTTTCCTGTACAATGTCATGAACCTTCATCCACAGTTTATCAGGCACTCTATCAGATGTAGTCCCTTAAATCTATTTACACTTCCACTGTATAATGTAAGGGATTTGTTTTAGGTCATACCTGAATGGTTTAGTGGTTTTCCCTAATTTCTTCAATTTAAGTCTGAATTTGGTAATAAGGAGTTCATGATCTGAGCCACAGTTAGCTCCCGGTCTTGTTTTTGTTGACTGTATAGAGCTTCTCCATCTTTGGCTGCAAAGAATATAATCAATCTGATTTTGGTGTTGACCATCTGGTGATGTCCATGTGTAGAGTCTTCTCTTGTGTTGCTAGAAGAGGATGTTTGCTATGACCAGTGAGTTCTCTTGGCAAAACTCTATGAGCCTTTGCCCTGCTTCATTCTGTCCTCAAAAGCCAAATTTGCCTGTTACTCCAGGTGTTTCTTGACTTCCTACTTTTGCATTCCAGTCCCCTATAATGAAAAGAACATCTTTTTTTGTGTGTTAGTTTTAAAACACAGGTCTTCATAGAACCATTCAACTTCAGCTTCTTCAGCATTTCATGTCAGGGCATAGACGTGAATTACCATGATATTGAATGGTTTGCCTTCGAAACAAATAGAGATTATTTTGTCTTTTTTGAGATTGCACCGAAGTACTGCATTTCGGACTCTTTTGTTGACTATGATGGCTACTCCATTTCCTCTAAGGAATTCCTGAGCACAATAGTAGATATGATGGTCATCTGAGTTAAATTCACCTATTCCAGTCCATTTTAGTTCACTGATTCCTAAAATGTCGACGTTCACTCTTGCCATCTCCTGTGTGGTGCTGGAGCAGCGAGCATCTGAGAGGAGATACCCCATGTCCAAGGTAAGGAGCGGGGTCTGTGAGGAAATAAATATGCCATGTCCAAGGTCAGAGAAATCCCAGTAAGATGGTAGGCACTGAGATAGGGCATCAGAGGGCAGATAGACAGAAACCACAATCACAGAAAACTAACCAATCTAACCACATGGACCACAGCCTTGTCTAAATCAATGAAACTATGCGCCATGCCGTGTAGGGCCACCCAAGACAAACGAGTCATGGTGGAAAGTTCTGGCAAAATGTGGTCCACTGGAGAAAGGAATGGCAAACCACTTCAGTATCCTTGCCTTGAGAACCCCATGAACAGTATGAAGAGGCGGGATCATATGGTTACTCTGTTTTTAGTTTTCTAAGAAATCTCCTCCCTGTTCTCCATAGTGGCCTCACCAGTTTACGTTGCTACCAACAGTGTAAGAGTGTTCTCTTTCTCTGCACGCTGTCCAGTGTTTATTATTTGTAGACTTTTTAATGATGGTCACTCTGACTGGTGTGATATGATATCTTATTGTAGCTTTGATTTGCATTTCTCTAATAGGCATCTTTTTATCTGCCTGTTGGATAGAAGTTCTCTGCCTTTAAAAAAATCTTTTGGCCATTTTTACACATGTAGATATTTCAGTCTCCTTACTTTTTAAACACAGTATCTATAATCTTTGTGGCTAGGTTTTTATTACCTTTATTATTTATTTTAACTGATCCTTACATGTAATACTATGAATCCTTGTATACTTGGTATTTTCAACTGTGTGCTGCTCATGGTCTTGAAATATTACACATGTGAATATTTTAAAAAATTTTTAGAAAGAATCCTTCTCTAGAGATTTTTTTTTTTTTTTTGGCAGACAACTAAGGACACTATCCCTCTTTGATCACTTTGAAATCACTATGAAATGTATTCACATTCTATAGGTTATTTTATAACTATCAAGTGATATTAATCTGGGCTACAAATCTTTTATTCAACTTAACTATAATTATCATTTTTTAGGGTCCCCCCCCCTTTAATTTGTTCCACACATTACTATGGCAACTTTACCTCAAATTCAGGGGGTGGAAAGCAGATTCATTTATGACTTACCATTACTCTAATACTGTAGTTCTCTGAAGCCATAGCTTAATGTAGGAATAATCTCTTATCAGATTTGTGTGGTTGAAAGATTTTGGGCTTTAACTTCTGTTCCCCTCATGGTTAAGCCATCAAAACTAAGTGCAAATTAGCTTTGATTAATAATTGCATCTTAGGCAAAAACAATTTATGTACTCCTTTCCCTCTTTGGCTCCAGGTTTTCCTTCGACTTTGGTTTGCTAATTCCTTACTACCTCGTCAGAGTTTTTATGTTTTTTGAAAGGTAATCATGAAATATTTTATCTAGCATCTGTTGTTGGTTTCAGTGGGAGAACTGGCTTGAATATCCCAACCTGCTATAATCCTGGAACGAGAACAAGACATACAACATTTTCTAAACAAATTGCTTAAATTGAGTTTGAGTTTAAGTCTGATTCAAAGTGGAACAGGACACTTTGTGAAAACAAACCTGGCCAGAAATTAAATTCATGAACCTACCCCAGGGTCTCAGAAATAGGGATACTATTATTCTGTAATAAGTATATACTGGCAAGAATTTTGCAGCGTGCTTTTCAGAGAACTAAAGTACCACTGAAAACTGAATTTTCAGAAGCCAACTCTTTACTTGAAGAGAAATTTTCACAACTGTAGATAAAAAACCAAGAGTGCTCTAAAATAATAATAAAAGGTCTTATCCAGAGAAATGACAATTCAACCTAAACTGTAGTGGTACAAGAATGAAGAGAGACTATCAAAACACTGCTAATAACTAAGGAAGATAAATTGGAGGCATTGAAACTAGTAGTGCCAGGAATTCATTGTTTCATAACTAAAGATTTTAAAAATTTCATAATGATGAAACAAAAATTTTGCTCTATATCATTCAAAAGTTTAATTTTGTTATATAATTCTACTTGAATGTATAGTAAATTACATGTAACTTGCTTACTATAATTTTAGTGCAATCATTTTTCTTATAGAACTTTTTTGTACTCTATCCCAAGTTAAAGAGTATATCCAGGAGGTATCAGAGGTAGATGTCCGGATCTAGAGAACTCTGGGGTTTCCCTGGTGGCTCAGGGGTAAAGAATCTGCCTGCCAACGAAGGAGATATGTACTCAACCCCTGGGTCAGGAAGATCCTCTGGAGGAGGGCATGGAAACCCACTCCAGTGTTTTTGCCTGAAAAATCCCATGAATAGAGGAGCCTGGAGGGCTGTAGTCCATGGGTCTCAAGAGTCAGACACAAATTAGAAACTAGTCAGTGACCAAGAGCTGTATTTTTTTTAGAATGTTATCGAGCCAGGCTTTTTTTTTTTTTTTCTATCTACAAAAGTAATGTACAGATATATAAATAAAAATAAATGTTTGGCATTTCTATATTTGTTTTGTATTGTGTTCTGGGCAGGGGTATCAGAAATTGATTCTCCAGCAGAAATATCAGTACTTTGGAAGTTCTGTAATTATGTAATGTACATACTTCATTCTGTTTCTCTATTTTGAAAAAAAAATTCTAATATCTAAATTTTTGATCTCTAGAAGACTGCATATCAAAAAACTTAACTGTAACGTTTCAAGTTAAAATAGCCTTTAATGGAAACCTTCGTTACTTGAAAGGCTTTGTCATCCACTTTCTCGATCAAAATAGGTAGTGACCTGTAAAGCAGCCAAGACATTTATATTTAGAGTTCTTTCTCCTGATGGATGAAGGAGCAGGCAAAGATTCTTCTTGGTAAAGTGTGGGTGGATAATTTTATGTGACAGCCGCATTATGAATGAGGCAATATGAGCATGAAATAGTTCACAGCATTTATTTCTATCAACCTCTGCTGATTAAAAAAGCAAGGTGTGGTTCAAAAATTATCTGAGTCTCCTATGACTTGGCTTCTTTGTAAGTCAGACTACATGAGAATACACTAGAGATTCTAGACAGGAAGCCATGTCATCATTGGCAAGAAGGCTTCTAGAACTGGCCCCAGTTGGTTTAACTGAGCCTTCCAATGCAGCATGAAGGATGGAACTGGTGCATGTAATGGCATGAAGCCTCGTATATTAAAACTGAATATCACTCAAAACAATTGTAAGCTTTATCAGAAATCCTGGATACAGGCATCTTTTTAAAAGCTCAAGCACTGAAAGGATCTTTTGTAATATTGCATACTGTATAACAAACGTTGTCATCAGCAGGTTTGGATCTTCTAGAAGTCTGCATTCTGTCAAGGCTTTTGGCAGAAATTCAGGTAGAGAAACATTTACTTTAAAATGATTAATGATTCCCAACTCCACTTTGCCAAGGACTAAGCTTTTTGTCCTCTCTTTTTAGTCATTGATCCCTGAAACACTTCTACAACTTACTCAGCTTTCAAATTAACATATATACTTTGAAAAATATACATGCTTGATTAGATCTTTCTTTACCCTGAAAAATGACCGCGGTAGACTCTATGGGACAAGCACTGTGTAAATATCTATTTCATTAGTATTATTATCTGAATGGAGTAATTCAATTAGTCTGTTTCTAAACCAACTGGTGAAGCCAGGATTCCACACTATAACCTTGATTTGGTAGGGTTTTAATAATACCATTACTGTAACAGTATATATATTGTTACCATTAAACTATTTCACAATAAACAATAACATAATCTAAGACTCTTTTTTTCCCACTTCATATGACCTGCAGCTAAGAAGGCAGAGTCTCAGGTGGTTATAAATATAAACTTTGTAGTTCATTTGTTGTAGTTCATTTATACTAGTATTAAAATACACTTAAATTTTTTCAGGCAAGTGAAAATTTCTGCTTCTTGTTTTTAATCAGATGTGGTTTCTTGTGAGAGAAAGCTTTTACTCCCCATTTAGGTAGGGGACAAATGGGATCAAAGTACTGTATTTTGGGGTGTGTGTGTGTGTCTGTATGTGTGTGTGTGTCTGTGTGTGTGTGTGTCTGTGTGTTTCCTAATATGATCAGTTAGTGAAATGATGCAATTTATTACCATAACTTACTACACTTTCATATGAATAGAGTTTAGATGTTTTTATATAGTTTAAATTTTTGAGGGGGTGAGCTGAAAAATATTAGATGATAGGAAACTGTTTTGGAGTTGAACTTTCTCATCACCATGAAAAAAGATTGGTCAAGGGAGATGGCTTACAGGGCATTTACATACTGTCAAACTTTGATAGGAAAACTTGCTTAACACCAGGGGAGAGGCAGTCTATGCTTGGCTCTAACATGATACCATTTGCAACTCCCTGCTGGGAGGTGGTAACATACTCAAACTTTTTAAAGCATCTATCAAGCTAACAACTTTTCCATGATGATTACATTATACAATTAAGAATTATAATAACCCTCAATCTTTATTACTTTTGAATTATAGTTATAAACAGTGATTTTTAAAATTATAAACTATTAAAAATAAAGCCTTCTTGAAATATCCCCCATACAAAACAATTCTCACATCTGTGAATGAATGCAGCTATTCCTATAAATCAACATTTACTGAACTTCTCTTTTAGGTTGTAATGTGTTTTCATTTCCTAGATCATTCAGCAGTGCTTCTGTGTACCAAACTCTGTTCTAGATGTGGACATTTAACAATGAACAAACATAAAAACTCCTATGTCAGGGTTTATAGCAGGTGTCCACACACTATGGATGCTTAGTGAAATCTGAGCCCCTGATCTTTTTAAAGTAGCTTTATTAAGGTATAATTAATATACCATGAAAGACACATAATTATATAAAATATATAGTTTGAAGAATTTGAACATATGCAAACATTCATGATGCCATCAGCCTCAATCAAAGTAATAGACATGTCCGACTCAATAGACATATCCAATTTGTCTCATGTACTTTCGTGTTGCTGTTTAGCATCCTTTTGTTTTAATTTGGAAAACTCCTAGAATTTCTTGCAAAGTAGAATAGTAGTGATGAACTCCTTCAGCTTTTATTTGTCTGGGAAAGTCTTTATCGCTCCGTTTTTGAAGAAACTTTTTTATATGTATGTGCTTAGTTGGTCAGCTGTGTCTGAATCTTTGCAACACCATGGACTGTAGTCTGCCAGGCTCCTCTGTCAATGCAGATTCTTCAGGCAAGAATACTAGAGTGGGTTGCCAAGCCCTCCTCCAGGGGATCTTCCCAACCCAGGGATGGAACCCAGATCTCCTGCATTGCAGATGGATTCTTTATCATCTGAGCCACCAGGGAAGCCCAAAGTGTAGTCACTCAGTCATCTCCAACTCTTTGCGATCCCAGGGACTATAGCCCTCCAGGCTCCTTTGTCCATGGAATTCTCTAGGCAAGAATACTGGAGTGGGTTGCCGTTTCCTTCTCCAGGGGATCTTTCCACCCAGGAATCAAACCTGGGCCTCCCACATTCAGGCAGATTCTTTACAATCTGAGCCACAAGGGAAGTTTTGATATGCATAGTATTCTTATTTGGCATATTTTTTTCTTTCAGCACTTCAAATATATCATCTTACTCCCTCCTGGACCAAAAGGTTGCTGCTGAGAAATCTGCTGGTAGTCTTACAGGGACTCCCTTGTATGTGATGAGTCTTCCCTTCTTTTACTATTTTCAAAATTTATTCTTAGTTTTTTACTTTTGTCAATCAGATTATAATGTTTCTTGGCATAGACTTACTTAGATTTATTCTATTTGATGTAATTTATGCTTCGTGAATCTGAATGTTTATTTCATTCCCCCAATTTGAGAAGTTGGTAGCATTATTTCCTTAAATAAACTTTCAGGTAAGTGTTGTCCACAGTAGTATCAAACAGATTCTTATGAGATGCAAAACTGATCTCATCACCCCTGTAATTATAGTTACACATGCCTTAAGAATGACCTATCATTCTTAAAGATCTGGGTCCAGCCCATCTTTTCAACCTCCTCTCTTACCGACACTTCTGTTTCTACCTTTTGAAGCATAAACACAGGTCATCCTGGAAAACACATTTTAAGATTAAAATATTCTAAACTTCCTAAGAAAATGCTTTCAGTGGCTTTGCTCAGCTGACCAATTGATACATTAACAGATGCCCTCTTCCCAAGGAATCATCTGTGTGCTGCTATGGCACCAGCATTTCTTTCTATCAATTATCACAGTTTATTCACCTGGTAATATCGAATGCCTAGCATAAGCAAGCATTATCCTAGTTAATATAGATATTGCTCCTCTCCTTTGAAACTTCAATATCTAATAAACTGTCAGACATGTCAGCCTACTTACTTCCTATCTCTCTGTCTTCTCTGTGACTGGGATTCAGAAACAGCTTTTCATTATATAAGCATAATTTAAAAGAAACAGAGATTAAGAGTTTTATAATTCTTAATTGTACAAAGTGATCATTTTCTTAGTTTGCTTTAGAAAGCACTCAACTCCTCTCTAAGCATAGAGTTAGCTAATAGAAATATGATTTCTGGATGAATAATGAACTTGATGGTCACCAAATACCCCCTTGGATCTGAGTTGTCCTTTTTTAATTTTCTTCTTCTTTTGGTAGTCTATCCTTGTTAATAAAGAAGCATCTTCAAGGAATCACTGCCTTTCTAAAATTTTAAAGCTTCAGGTGAAATTATGTAGTACAATATGATCTCTGTGTGTCACACATTAAGTTAACATACCTGAGACCTTCCACTATCAGAGATAAATATATATTCCTCAGAGACTCTGCTTTTCCAGGAAATAATGCTAGATCTGTTTTTCCTAAAGGCTACCTGCTTCTTAACAATTTTTTTTCTCTTGAAATCTTGTTTTTTGGCAGGAAAAAAAATAACCTGTTGTGTACTTTCAAAGTAAAATATCTAAAGATACTGATTCAAAAAAAACATTTTTTAAAGCAATTCTGAGGATCATCATCAAAACCAGTCTTTCTATTAAATTGCTGATATTCCATAACAGATTCCTAGCAAGCATGATATTTTGGCCACTTACATACAAGTAAATCTAGAAAAAAGGGAAATGCACAGAAAAATATTTCCTTTATCTTACCAACTACAACCTTTGAATGCATTGATTTGTAACATACTGATTTAACATTAACCTCACACTAGACTCTTTATGAAGCAGAAAACAAGACAAATTCTGCGATCTCACATGTGACATCCTTTTAAAATCCTAAAGCAATGGGCGAGGTCTCAAAGTAGAAACCCAAAAAAATGAAACCATATGCAAACTGCATCATCTCCGTGTGGGTCATCTACGGTCCAGTGTTTTTATGTCTTCTTTGTTACCAGTTTTATTTAGGTTGCAAAAGCCCCTGGGCAGAGGCCACATCCATCTCTGTGTTGTGGAGAGTTCTTCACACATTATAAATTCTTGGGGAACATTTTCCAATGGTGATGATAACAAGAAGACAAATCATGAGACAATTATTTGTCAGTTCTTTCCAAAATATAAATTATTCTTTTGCAAACTACTTATTGACCTCATATTCTTAGCCAAGAAGCAATTTCACACCATTTTAAAATACTCTGTGCCACCTACTTGGGTGCAATTAAGTGCCCCATGGGTTTTTACTTTAACTCTTGTTGATACTTTCTCAAAGTTTAATAAATGTCTGTCTCAGGTATGATCTTTCTTCTTCAGAGTCTTTTTTAGGTCCTCCTTGGGTTTCACAGTTTGCATCAGAAATCATTTCTATTTAACATATGCTACATTCTGAAACTTGTGAATAACACAATTTTATAGACTTTTAAAAGGAAGCTCAGATTTCATTGCTTGACTGACAAAGCTTTATGGAAATTGTGGCTTAGACGTCTGTAGTCACTTTTACCAGAAGCTTGATACTGATATCTTGGCGTGGCCTCTTCATATGGTCCATAAAACTTTAGTTCTACAAAATATTCTGACATTTCTGAGTCAGTTTGTGTCCCTTGGCATTCTTAAATCAATTAAATAGAATTTTTGAACAAAAACATTATTATATTATTTAGAGTTGATGAATATAATGAACTTACACCATTACTCAAGAAATAATTGAATTCATAAATAATATACTTAACTTTTTAAATGTTGTCAGATTCCTCTTTGTCAGATCCCTCTTTGTCAGATTCTAGAATATGTTAAGTAAATGGAATGGAAGACTCCATAAAGAAGGCAACTTTTAATATGATTTCTGAAAGTTATGTAGTAAAAATGCAAAGTTGATGGAGGAGACAAGTATAAGTGTGTGAGTTTAGAGCTGACATAATAAGGTGGTAAGATATTCCAATGTGAGCAAATTTTTCAAATAAAGATAGTGCAGAAAATATTCAAATAAGAAAGGAAAGCACAGATCACAGGAGACAGAAAGATAGATTTAGATCAAAACTTGATGGTACTTAAGAGGTTATGGAGAAAGACAAATAAATTTGTCCAGTGAATAAATCTTGAAGCTCAAACTATCTTGTAATGGATTGACAGACACCAATCCCTTCCCAATTTTTCTAGCAAGCAGTGCACCCAACTCAACTTCCTATGAGCCCTGGTTCACTCCCTTCCCCAAGCAGTTAGCATTTTTCAGACAGCTGTCTGAAGAGCTGGCATGGATACTCACACTGAACATTACTCTCGCCTCTTCCAAAGGTATTCTCTCCCATGCACAGAAAAGGAGTCTAGCAGAAGGACAATTACCCACATCTGGAACACAAACCCATGTTGTATCCAGAAGCATTCTCTCCTCAAAGAACCTCTCTGGGGGTAATAAGACATCAATGGATGACTTTCTTCTCTTGCCTCACTTTTGCTATACCTTTCCCTGTTAAAGTCTGTTCTTTATACTAAGACCCTCATGGCATATGAAACTCTCTCTAATATACTTCCCTATGGTTGCTGTATATTTTATAAATCCATTCATTTGAGCAGTGAAATTTCATTACAGAGGAATCCACTATCCTGAAAAAATGTACATGAGAAAGAAGCAGCTAGACTAAAAGAGATAAGTCAGACTGGATAAGATGAAAAGATCTTAGAAGCCCTAAAGTTTGAACATTTTATGGTATTACCTCCCTTGACTGTGAATCAAAATAAAATCAATGCTTAACTATTAAGAATGAAATGGGTAGCAAAGCTTCGATATATTTTTCTAGGTTTTCTGATAGAAAAACTCTGGAAAAGTTCACAAAAACTGAACTTTATGATTTGCTTCTTTTGTAATGCTCCAAGTCTATGCTTGACTACCTATCAGGTAATCCACCCTAGGTTTGGGGCTGGTGCTTTCTAGATGAAAAGTAATAGAAATATTAAACACGTGTGTGGCAGTGAGTGTAAAATGGCAGAGAGGACTAAAGGGTGTGGGAATGAAATTGACCTTAGAAGGAAATTAATCGGAAAAGTAAAAAGGCAAGGAAGACGATGAATCATGACTCTGTTTTTGAATGTGGATGCCTGTGATCAACAACAGAACTCTAATGACATTATTAAAGAAGCAACGGATATGAGGAGGAAGAAAGAGCAGAGGAAGAGGAGTAGAAACTGAAGGAAAAGAATAACAATAATATTATTACTGCAGTTAACATTTATTGAGCACTTACAAAGTGCCAAAAACACTTCTGAGCACTTTATTTGCATTTCTTCAAATGTCTTGGCTTGTGATTACTCACAGGAGGACTGGACTGCTTTACATGAACATATTTATGGCTGAACATATGTTCTTCACATCTCACTGGTACATATATGGAATTTTCACAGCAATGTACAGCTATATTTCTCTCCTATACATAGTGACATTTAATCTCTTTAGGAGCCAGAGTCAATTGCTCTGGCCATATGAAATATAACTCTTATCCCAGAAGAGTTTCTATTGTATGAGTTAAAAATGGAAGATTCTGTAAACCACTGCTACGACCAGCCAAAATCTGTCCTCAATTTCTGGCTTCAAAGGAGTGACTATTAAGTAGTATCTGTGTAAAATAAATGCATTCATCTGTGAGCCTGGAGATAGACCTCCCAAGTCCACTATATGTATGTAGTTCCTGCTC
The DNA here is from genome assembly GCF_016772045.2 of Ovis aries. Lineage (NCBI taxonomy): Eukaryota > Metazoa > Chordata > Mammalia > Artiodactyla > Bovidae > Ovis > Ovis aries. Next base: position 62,281,998 of record NC_056062.1, on the reverse strand, counting down.
ATGATTTTATCAATTGACATGAATACAACTTATTCAACAACCACTGTAAAGGACGTCCAGTGGTTTCTGAAGGTTTTAATTTTTTCTTGCTAAGAAATTGCCTACTCGGCTTCTCTACCTATGTGTGAAAAAACCAGACAACTAACATATCCAAAACAAACAGAATTTTCCATACACTTGCACACATATTCTCTGGTCACCAACAGAGCAATCCCTTCTCTCTTGATTCTTCCACTATAGAAACTAGAAAACCTGAATATAAGCATTTCCCAGTTAATATCAGAAATTCATTTCTGAAAAAATCTGATATTCTGGGTAAGAAATCCCAAACGGGAACTTATTTCCCATTATGTAAAAAGGGAAAATTATATTGCATGTGAACACTAAGCCTCTAATCAATTTCCTGAAAAGCATGTAAACATACATACATAAAACACCCACCTATATACAACTGTCATGTTATAAAATATTACTTACTAATCTCTAAACAAATATGATGTTAGTAAGAAACATGTGCAGAAACATGATACTTACAATACAGCATGACAAACACAAAATAATAAATTGGTTGAAAAAAAGGTACCAACCTGTTCAGTAAAAAGCAAGCAACTTCCTATGACATATTTCTCATCAAGTCAAGTGGAGACTTAAAGAAAGTTGAGAGGATAGGAGGAGGGAGAAAGTGGAAAGTCACTATTTGCCCTGAGTTGTGGAAGATGATGGTTCTAATAAATGAGTCAGAAGTTCCAGTAATTTTTGCTTTGTAACAGACTTAGTGGTTTAAAGCCCCAAACATAATTCTCTCTATCTACAGCTACCTATCTAACAAGGAGAAATTCGGTCTGCAAGTTTTGAAGATTCTTTAATTTATATGGTAAAAATTATAGGAAAGCAATCTATTTTGACTACACTGGTCTACTGCCATACTCCTTGCTTATTCCCACAGGGCCTTTTAAGAAAGACGGTTGGCAACACCTCACATGATAACCTGATGTTCCCAAGGCTATTGCCCCACTGATCAGAAATAACCAACACAGACTGACACTTATGAGCTCTGACAGCAGAGATCCATCATCTCTCAGGAGGTTCTTTGCCAGGACCCATGCCAATCTCAGGACTGGCAAACTCTCATCCTCTCACCACCACCAAGGAGAACTCTCCAATCTTCTCCTGGGTATGACTCTGTCCACCTCCCATCAAGGTCATAGCCCCCTTTTCTTCCTGTTACCCAATACCATGCATGACCTCATCTTTACATGACCCAAAAAATACAATACAGGTTTCTTTTACCTGCAGCTGACAGCAGAGTCAATAAGGGCTGTTTTCCTTTGGTTTGGTTCCTTTCTAACTCATTTAGTACCATGTAATCTATTGTTTATATTATGGACACACACATTTTTAAACTGGACATAATGTCATCCTTTTAATCTTTAAAGTGTAGAGACTTTCCATTAGAATCAAGACCCAATTACTCACAGGCCTGGAGAATCTGCCCCAAAACTTCCCCTTCCCCTTTCTTTCTTAGCTCCAGCCATGCTGGCTGGCTTCCTGGTCTATGCAATGCCAAGGTTTGGCAGGCAATATGCTGTCCACCTCTTTCCACCCATCATTGCCTTCTCCCCTGCCAAGTGGGGCCTACATAGTGCTTACTCATCCTTCAGATCTCAACTTAGATGGCACTTTTTTAGTAAAATTCACTATGTTCCCATCCTGCAGGCTTTATCTAATCAATTTTTAAAACTCTAATCATTCCCTCTCCCTTGTACTTTTTCTTCATAACAGTTAAGATACTTTGTGGTTATACATGAAGATTCCATGTCATGGTAAAGTCTGACTTTGCCTTCCTGTTCCTTAGCTTTCCCCTCTGGTCTGAGTTCTTTACTTCTTGGTTCAGGATCCATCATACCAAGACATGGACTTTGCTTACATAAACCCCAGTGAAAGAATTTAGGAAAACCAAACCTTTGTTAGCCCCAGAAATGTGTACGTAACTCATTGTTGCATTGTTCTGAATTGAGTATTTTGCGTCTATCATCTCTTTCCCAGTCTGCCTGTGGGGGGAAGATGCCATTTTCTGCTCCAATGATGTGCTCTCTCCACTTGTAAGTGTGAAAGGGATTCTAAAGGCCGTCTGATGGGAACAGTCCATTCCTGTCTGGAGACTGAAGGAGGCACAGATTCTCCATTTGGGCAATAGCCATGATACTTACTGCCTAGCATCATTAAAACTTCCCAAGGCAACGGTAGCTGGGAGACTTTCTGTTTAATCACTTTATACCCAATAAAGTGTGGATTACATAATATTTTCATAATGTCATGGTAACCTAATGAGTCATCCTCCATTATAGGCAAGTGTACTTGTGTCTATGATCAGGGCAGAGTGTCATCAAAGCCAGGAGGGAGGCATACTGACAGATTCTTAACAACTTTCCTTTTTTAAACATTATGATAACCACCCAAAACCTTTGCCAGAGTCCTGAAGCAGCAAACATAATCCTTGCAAAATACCTTCATTATGTATTTCATATGTTGAAATTCATGTCTCTGATGATATTGTGAAAGTTCTTAATCTTATCAATAAAATATTTCCAATTTCTGCTGAAAAATGGTGACTTCTGGGTAATTTTTCCTGCCAGTGGTCATTGGATTAGCTGAGATCCCAGCGATGCCCTTTTCTGACATGATTTCCTATTGACTTCCTGATCTGTTTGTTGTCAGTCATTTCTTGTTCTGCAGTGTGGCATTTTCCACAAATTAATATTTTCATTCCCTACTTTACTGACAGAAGTAAAACAGCAGGGTGGTTTTTTTTTTTTTTTTCACATTACTCAGCAGATCTGTTAGAATAGATTAATGTTTTTGATATTCAAATCCACTCAGTCTCCGGTTAATTTGTTCCCTACCATGCATTAACATCGTGATTTACTGTCTGTCTGTCTGACTGTTTGGTAGGAATGCTCAAGAAGATATAATAATTTACTTTAAGATGTCAAAATATAAATGAAAATGAGCAAATAACCCATGACAAGGTAATACATAATTTAGCACTCAATTTGGTAGAACAACAGAGAGTAGTGGAGAAAATCAGAGACAAGGAAGTTCAGTGATATTTGAAGACAGAGAAGATTTGGGGGAGGAATAAATGAGCTTTCCCTGAACTTAAAAAGGGATACAGAGTATAAGATTTACCTAAGGAGTGAAGGGAGCAGCAGTGAGCAGTCCAACTGAAATAAATCACATGACTACAAGAACACAGACACAAAAAGAAAAGTGTGATCGTGGACGATGAGAGGGTATAAGTGGAACCAGTGACAATTACTCTAGGTATAGAATTTATAAATACAGAATTTGGCTGCATTTTACTAAAAGGCAGAACATTAAATGCCAATTCCATTAACATTTCCTGAGTGTTAGCCTAGGAAAAATGGAGTAAAGCAAGCCAGAAAAATCTGATGTTAAATCCCAGATCCACTACATCCTAGCTGTGAAACGTTAGGTAATTATTTAACTACTCTCAAGGCAATGGCACCCCACTCCAATACTCTCGCCTGGAAAATCCCATGGACGGAGGAGCCTGGTAGGCTGCAGTCCATGGGGTCGCTAAGAGTCGGGCACGACTGAACGACTTCACTTTCACTTTTCACTTTCCTGCATTGGAGAAGGAAATGGCAACCCACTCCAGTGTTCTTGCCTGGAGAATCACAGGGATGGGGGAGCCTGGTGGGCTGCCGTTTATGGGGTCGCACAGAGTCGGACACTACTGAAGCGACTTAGCAGCAGCAACATCAGTTTTCTTATCTATAAAATGGGAGGAAGAGGGTTGTCTCATGGGTTTATTGTAATTATTATACAAGAAAATGCATGTAAAGGATTTTTATTTGTCAACTGCTCTTATAATATCCTACTGAAGAATTTCCAGCACCAAGAATAGTGTCTAGCATATTAATAAGTTCTCAATATATTTTCATTTATTGAGTGAATTATTATTTTTTAAAATGTCCCAAACCTCTCAGTCTTAGACATTAAGACTCATATTGTCACTGTTGTTTAAAAACAAGAGAAAGAGTAAAGATGGTTTAAACAGTCTTAGCTAGTAACAAAGTAAATCAAACACAAATTCAAAGAATGTTAGTTAATAGTATCACCTTCATGTATGAGCCACACATGTTGAACCAAGTAATAATAATCTGAGTAAAAAACAATCAGCTATGACATTAAAATTTCTGATTATATATGCTACTAGAAGGCAATTGCAGCTCTAATATATACCTGCTGAGCTCTTTGTAATTCCCATAGAGCTGAGAACAAAAGAATATATCTCCATGATACTCCCCCAGACACACAAATCAAGAGTTTCCTAAATAAACTTAGTTAAATATTAAGTATACATTTCCAAATGGTTCTTCCGTTCCTATGATTAGTGTATATTTTTAATAAGACTAAGCTAATTCTTCCCAAATAGTAAACTAAAACTATATTTTTGCAGTAGTTTGCAGTTAGAATTCAAAATATCCAAAGAAAGTCAAAAATAAAATATAGAATGCATATTGCCCTGCTTTCACTTACATTACCTAGAAATTGTAACAAATGTATTCTATAAATACATGACAAATTGATGAAGAAATCTGGTTACTAAATCAACTTCCTGCATTTCAAATATCAGTGCAAAGAGGGCCAGATGGTGAATTTAAAATGTGCATGAGTATTGACTTCTAATGAAAACACTTACATGCTCTTCATGGCCACAATTAGTATAGCTTCTCTGCTCTCCTCCCTTGATGCTAGGACCTTGTTACACTGACCTCTTATGTCAATAAAACCAGCTTGAAGTTCCCATGCAAGCACATTCATAGTAAGCAACCTCCCCAGTTAGTTATGAAGGTTAATCACGGTAAAGCCCTTGGTAGAGGCAGGATATTTATTTCTAAATTGAAAAGTCCTCTTGATATTAAAGTTTGGAGGGAAAAAAATATTTGCTAACCCTATAAAATTGAATTACCATCAGGCATGGAAAGTGGTTCTGCATATTTCATACATGAAAAGAAAATATTTGGTATCCCTTCAATTTTTTGCTCATAAGTCCTGTCTTAGAGACTTTGCACTCATATGAATGGAGAAAAAGCACGAAATGAGTGCCATACTGTTCCAGTAGTTTGCCTCACTTTCTTCCTGAAACCCATTTTCTTTTACTGCTGTAAGAAAAAATAAGAATACACAGGACAGAAAATAGCAATGCTCAAACTTTACGCTTCATGAAAACCTCATCTGAACAGCTGGTATTCAGAGCTGTTGGAGAAAGATGGACATCTGCTGTACAGATATCTTGCTTTAGCCAATATTATTTTTTTTTAAATGGTAAGTAATATGGATTGGGATTTCCATCTGTCTGTGTTCTTGTTGTGAATACTAGCATTGTAGATTTCAAACTTTTCTTCCTCAGTATTACTTTCAAAAAAGCTAAAAAGAGAAAGAACTGAGAAGCCAGTCATAGTTCTAGTCACCAAGGAGAAGATCTGAGAAACCTACATTTAATGTGAAAGACAGTATTTCACTGGTAATGGTGCTGACACCCATGAGTTCTCCTTCTCACATCTAGGGCATGAAGGATATTATAAATCTTAAGTATCTATTGTATAATCCTGTTCCTAGCAGGAATTTTCAGAAGTATTGCATGTGTCTTTTGAAATCTGCCCTTTCTAGAAATTTACTTTCTTTTTTAAAAAAAAAATGTTTTATTTATTTGTTTGTTTTTGGCTCTGCAGGGTCTTCGTTGTTGACTGTGCTTTCTTTAGCTTTGCAAAGTGGGAACTACCCTCCTGTTGCAGTGGGCGAGCTTCTTATTGCGGTGGTTTCTCTTATTGTGGAGCATGGGCTCTAGGGCACATGGGCTTCTGTAGTTCCAGCACATGGACTCAGTAATTGTGGCTCCTGGTCTCTAGAGCAAACTCAAGAATTGTGGCACACGAGCTTAGTTGCTCCAGGGCATGTAGAATCTTCCCCGACCAGGGATCAAACCCATGCCTCTTGCATTGGCAGGTAAATTCTTCACCACTAAGCCACTAAGGAAACCCCAGAAATTTACTTTCTTGTAGGCCTTTTTTTTGTTCTCACACCTACATCACTGCAGTCAAAGCTCACAATCTTCTTCTGAGAATTTCACATAGAGGGCTCAACAACCCTAACCAGGGCCATCTAAGGAGTTCAAGAATGAGTTCAAGAAAGTGCGAATTAATGATAGTTACTGGAGTGGATGGCCATTCCCTTCTCCAGGGAATCTTCCTGACCCAAGGATGGAACTGGGGTCTCCGTATATTACAGGCAGATTCTTTACCATCTGAGCCACAAGAGAAGCCCTCATAGGAACAATAAAGAAATAAATTCAGGCTGAGTAGAGGAGGTAAGGATTGTACTTGAGAGAATCCCTCAAAAACCTGGATGGTCTTGTTTCAAGCTCTTATGTTTCTATGTAGGCTCTGTGAAACCAGAGAGGACTTAGGGTCAACCATGGGGTAGTTAGAAGTCCTCGCCACATGAACAGACCTGCATTTGCATTCTAGTTTCAGTCCTTACTTGTGCTTGATCTTAGAAATCTGTTTAGATTTCAACTTCTTCAATGGTCAAATCAAGAAAATATTGGAGTTGATCTAAAAGTTGTTGTTCAGTCACTCAGTCATCTGAGTCTGCAGCCCCACAGACTGCAGCATGCCTAAAAGAGCTGTTGCAAATGTTAAACATAGCACACGATAGTTTTTTAACCGCAATGACTGAAACATAGTATTTAGTAAATAATGATTTGATTCTTATATTTTTATCATCCTTTCTTTTCTTCCTGAGAGGAACATTTAGAGTATAAATAAATACTTATTTGATGTGTATGTGGGGTTGCAGATGGGGTGGGATTTAGAAGAATATTGGCCTCCAGGCAAAACGCTTCACTTAACCAGACTTGAAATAATGAAGTTAAGAACACTGATGCAATCACAGAAAAGAACAGAACAGAAGAGATGAAAGATAAGTTCAAGGACGAATCAATTAATCACCTGAAACTGCCTGAATAACACGGAGAGTAAAGACCAACAGGTATGTGGATTCCAATTAGCAGCAAAATAAGACAGTGCTAACTCGATTACTAGTCAATAATGACCGCAAATATCTGGAAGGTCTCTATACTAACTGGTAAAGAGTTTTCCTGTACCCCCCCCCTCAGCTAATTTTCATAGCACTTTTATAATAAGAATTTTATTATGTTCTTTTTCTTAATTTTATTGGAAAGGGTAACAAATATTCCCAGAAAGAAAGGAAATACTCCCAAGATACCATAACCAGTAAGTGGTAAACTCAAAACTCCCATCTTGGTTTCTAATTTGAAATTCCATGGTCTTTCCATTATATTATTGCCTTTCTGGAAATTAGGTTGTCTCTAAGGCCCTTTCTGTGTAAATCAATTATGATGAAACAGTTGATGGGTTTTCCAATATTGAAAATTGAATTTGACCAATTGACTTTTTCAGTCATCGCTGACTCTGATTCAGTAAGAGTGTAAATTCCTTGGAGTCAGTCTGGGTTTACGCAAGAAAAACTGAACCCAGAAATTGTCTACAGGCATTGTTTTGGAATCAAACAGAGTGCGTAGTTTGCTTGGTTGCTTATTTCTAACTGCCACAATTTGGCTGATCTTGATCTCGTCCTGAATTAGATGAGAAGTAGGTATGATGAGATTGTTGTCTAGCTGAGTGTTTCTTAAAGTATGGTCCCCAGACCAGCAGTAACAGTATCCCCTGATAGTATGTTTCACATGGAAATCTTCAAATCCTCCCAGACTGAATGAATCAGAAACACTTGGGGTAAGATCCCCAAGACGAAAACATACAGGAGGGAAAATCCTTAGATTCTTTTTCTAGGGATATAATACATACAAATAAAATGCCTCAGAGAGGGAAAAAAATAAAAACAGTCATCTGTGTTTTAACAAGCCTTCCAGTGATTCTGCTGCACATTAAACTTAAGAACAACTGATCTAGAACACCTTACAAAAGCATTAATTTCATGCCAGAAACCATGTTGCATATAGCTTGAGATTCAGATTTTCCAGAATATTATAGATGTCTAATTAATGTTCAAAAAAGTAATAAACGGTAATCAAGCAGTAGCACTATCTGCAGCTTTAAAATTCACATGTCTTTATTTTCATGTCTACAGGTTGTAAAATTTTCTTTCCATGCCTTAACAAATTTTCTGAACTGTTTATTACATGGTTTGTTGATGTGTTGTCACTGGAAATCAATAACTGGCACATTTATTTAGGGAGAGAGATCAAGGAGAGAAAAGGCTATCTTGACATGGTGCCTTGGAAATAATAAAAATTAATGAATATCAAAATAAGATTTCACATGAAATATATAAGAAAAATAATCAATCAGAAAATTATAAGAAAAAGAAAAAATACAGTCTTATGTATTTTTCCACTTGTATACTATTACTGACCTATAATGACTTAATATACTTCATGGAGGGCCCTGAAAGTGACTAACACAGCAAAAACAGATTACCAAACAAATTAAGAAGTTTCCCCAAAGAACCACATTCCCTGCAATTTATGTCATTTTGTATATGCTTCCCATAGGGAATTTTGTCGGACCTTGAATAAATAATGAAATAGCTTGGCTTCTGAAGCTAGGTCACAAGCTTCTACCTTGGTTTCTTAAAACATTCCAGGGAGAATCAGCCACTACAGCTGAACCCTCAAATAACTCACCTCAGCCACCAGGTAAGAGCAATCTCATGATAGATTCTTAGTGAGAAGAGTCTAGTTGAGCCTGATCAGTACACAGAGCTATGAGAACAGTGAAATATTATATTAGGTTGCTAAGTTTTGAGGTGGCCCTCTTTACATCAAAAGATAACAGAAACACCAATGTTCATTTCCGACGACCTTTTTATAAAAGACTTTTTTTTAATGTGGACCATTTTTATAGTCTGTATTGAATTTGTTCCCATATTGCTTCTATTTCATGTTTTGGTTTTTTGGCCATGAGGCAAGTGGGATCTTAGTTTCCTGACCAGGAATCAAACCCAGCCCCCCGCACTGGAATGCAGAGTCTTAACCACTGGACCACCAGGGAAGTCCCTCAAACAATTTTCATGGTAACACTCACAGTGACAAAATATACATGAGTGAATAGTAGTCTCATCTAGTTATTATGTCTGTCATTTCCTTTTAAAGCTACATGAATGTAAATTTAGTACTCAAATGTGCTAGAAATATCCACGAAATTCTTTCCATTTCTCCCTATGCATTTGATCAAACAAGATTTAGAAAAAGCTGAATTTCAAACCAAAGAATTGGTGCAGCTTTGTGTACACAATAGTACTCATCAAATTACTCTCCATTGAGCTCTGAGCCATAAGAGAAGGGAAAATATAAGAACAGCTCAGCAGGTAACAAAGCTTAGACTATCAATGAAAATGGTTCAAAGACAACTCTAAGCAATATGCTTGAGGAAGTTAATATGCTTAATAAGATGTAAGCACATTTATATTTTTATTCATAATGCTTCTCTTCATGTTTTGAAAAATCATGGACAAAGAGAAGCTGCTCCTCTTATCATTTGCTCTAAAAGATATACAGCCATTGCTTTTGTCAACTTTACGTTGTTGTTAGGGAGAAAATATGCAGCTAAAAGGAGATAATATATAATTAGCGTATAGTCTTGTATAGTCTTCCCAGGTGGCACAGTAGTAAAGAATTGACGTGCAATGCAGGAGACACAGGCTTGATCCCTGGCTTGGGCAAATCCCTTGGAGAAGGAAATGGCAATCCACTTCTGTGTTCTTGCCTGGGAAATCTCATGGACAGTGGAGCCTGGCAGGCTTCAGACCATAGCGTGGCAGACCATTACTTAGCAACTAAACAACTGCAACAACAACTTGTGTTATACATTAGAACATAAATCACAGGACGGAAACAGATTGCTGCTAAGATATTATTAGCATGGCTCATCCAGTTCACGTAAATTGATCCATCCACCATGCGCAGGTGAATTCCAAGAAACAAGCTTCATGTAGTTCATGTAGCCATTCAGTCACGTCTGACTCTTTGCAACCCCACAGGCTATAGCCTGCCAGGCTCCTCTGTCCATGGAATTCTCCAGGCAAGAATACTGGAGTCAGTTGCCATTCTCTCCTCCAGGGGATCTTCCCAACCCATCACGTAACAGAGTCCAACTGATAATTGACTGAAGTACGTGAAATTTGCTACTGAGAAACTGCTTGACTTACCATCTTCTAATATTTTAGTTAGGAGAAGACACTGATCCTGGCTCAAATAAAACTTTTTTCTGGACCAGTGTGTATCTGATTTTATCTTTAAGTCATCTATCAGCTTCATTCCAGGAAGGCCATATGGTGTAATTGAATGAACTGTGAACTAAGAGTTGAGAAGCATTCATTCATTCAGTGTCATTCAACTGACCTTGTAGAGTTCTCACAAACGGCAGGCACCCCATGTTAGACGCTGGGGAGTACAACTCCTGTCTCTGTGAGTTTCTTAACTTAATTATGTACTTATTTTTGGTTGCAGTGGATCTTCGTTGCTGCATCGGGCTTCCTCTGTGGTGAGTAGGGGCTCCTCTAGTTGCAGTTCGGGGGCTCCTCTAGTTGCATTTCATGGGCTTCTCTTGTGATGGCTTCTTTTGTTGCAGAGCGTGGGCTCGAGGTGCACAGGCTTCAGTAGCTCCAGTTCATGGGTTTAGGTGCCCCACAGCTTGTGAGATCTTCCCAGACCAGGGAGCGAACCCATGTCCCCTGAATTGGCAGGTGGATTCTTAACCACTGGACCACCCGAGAAGTCCTCCTTGTGAGTTTTAAAACTTCCACATTTAGTTCTGATTCTGTCATAAAATATCTATATGAACAAGAAATCAGCTAAAGACTCTGATTTGCGGTTGTCACCTTTGAAATGTGATTGATTAAGTAATTACCAATATATCATAATTCTAATACCTTGAAGGAAACTTCTTCCTTAAGTTTTGAACATACCATATTTTCATCAGAATATGATGCAACAAGATTCAACACAAGAAAAATAACAATATTCTTCTTTTTATCTGAATAATGAAGTTTATTAAATTTTAAATCCTACTTCACTATTTACCACATTTGACATTTCTTATCCTTTTAAAATCATATGGTCTAATTTAGCTTCCTGGATGCTCCATTAGTTTATTTCATTAAAAGTCTTTGCACTGAGTTCCCACCTTGAAAAAGGAACAAGGAACAGCCATATACTGCAAGGGCTCAAAACTATCTGTGGGAGACAGTCACAGAGTGACAATTTTTAAAAAATATGGAATAGTATGATAAATATATGCAAAAGCTACTATGGAAACACTGAATAGGAACACTTAATGTGACCTATGGGAATCAGAGAAGACTAGAGATTTCTCTCATATTAAGAATAGAGCTGGGACTTCCCTGGTGGGCCAGTGGTTAAGAATCTGCTTTGCAATGCAGGGCACACGGGCTTGATCCCTGGTTGGAGAACTAAGATCCCATATGCCACAGAGCAACTAAGCCCACGCGCCACAGCTACTGAGCCTCCATGCCACAATTAGGGAGTCTGTGCTCTGTAGTGAAAGATCCTGCATGTCACAAGTAACAGCTAATGCAGCCAAAATAAATAAATACTTTAAAAAATAGTAATAAAGCTAACTGGTTCTCTACAAAGCACTATTGGTGCCCTGGATGAGAACGGTCTTCATTGTGAGCACGGTACCTTGTACAGCAGTCATTTAGTGCCCTCTGGCCAATACTCAATAAATGGCTGTGGAAATCCCCACACGTGTGATAAAATCATTCTCAAATATTTCCCAATGTTCCCAGGGAGAGAGACATTTACCACCAGTTTAAAAGATTCCATTATCTCCTGTCTGCTGAGGCGATTTAGTCGTGTTCAGAGAATGAATCTATTTACCTGAGAATAACAGGAGAGAACATGAAATGAATGGATCCAGGAGACTTTATGTTGTTCATTTGCTCTGTGGGAATAAGATGAATTTTTGTCATAAATTCCAATTTTTGACAATATTTTTTTATTGTTTAAAAATGTGGCTAGCGATTCATGAAAGATAAAAACTGTATTCTTTAAAATCCAAAAGGAGACACTGTGGCCATTGAAATCAGATAGGAGAAATACAGAATACAGTCTCCACGCTAACATTGTCTTCTGACTGAGAAAAAACAAAAATTTTAAACTCATGTTATGGTTTATGATCCTTTTTATGGACTAGGAAAGTTCAAGTGAGGGAAGAAATAGAGGATATAATATCTTAGCTAGAAATATTATCTTTAAGACTTGTTTTCTTTAAGGTCTCTACCTAATAAATTTGAGAGCCCAGAGCATTTAATAAACTAATATAGTCTAGCCCCCCCTTCCAAAAAAAAAAAAAACAAAACAGAATAACCATAACTCTTTTTAACAGGTTACTGTTGGTTATAATTTTCTTTGCACAGAACATGCAATACTACTAATTATTCACCGACAGAGAGGCAATTAAAGTTTATCCCCACCATGAAACTACTTGTAGGCAATAAGGCTTTCCCTTACGCTGACCTGCTTAGAAAGATTTAAATTGTGTCTAGTTTAAATGTTAAGAAGTCAATGAAAATTATGTATGGGGGCAGTACCGCACTAGAGATTGCAAGTTATGCCGCGTTAAATTGCCATGAAATATCAATAAAGCCTCTTGTGCATACACATTCCAGCCTAAAACATGTTGGTTTTACCCCAGCAACGTAGGCTCAATTTCTCACACAGGGATTTTCATTAAGGGACATTAGGGTTAACTCTTCATTCTTCCTACCTATATGGGACACATTTTCACCAGTTCCAAATAGTGCTTCACAGAAAATACTGATCCATATATAGATATTGTCAGCTCCCTGCGTGCAAGCCAGCTCAGTATTCAGAATAATAGCATTGCTATATGAAAAATAGATATTTTTCTTTTAAAAAATTTTTACTGGAGTACAGTTGATTTATAATATTGTATTGGTTTTGGGTATGCAGCAAAGTAAGTCAATTATACCTATACACATATCCACTCCTTTTTAGATTCTTTTCCTGTATAGGTCATTACAGTGTATTGAGTAGAATTTTCTGTGTTAGATGGTAGGTCCTTATGAGTAATCTAATTTGCCTTCAATGCAGGAGATGCAGGGAATTTGGGTTTGATCCCTGGGTCAGGAAGATCCCCTGGAGAAGGAAATGGCAACCCATTCCATTACTCTTGCCTGGAGAATCCCACGGACAGAGGAGCCCAGTGGACAACAGTCCATACGGTCACAAAGAATCAGACACAACTGAAGTGACTGAGCACACGTGGTTTTATATATATATATACACATGGCAAATAGATGGGGAAACAGTGACAGACTTTACTTTTCTGGGCTCCAAAATCACTGCAGATGGTGATTGCAGCCATGAAATTAAAAGACGCTTGCTCCTTGGAAGAAAAGTTATGACCAACCTAGTCAGCATACTAAAAAGCAGAGACATTACTTTGTCAAAAAAGGTCCATCTCATCAAAGCTATGATTTTTCTAGTAGTCATGTATGGATGTGAGAGTTGGACTATAAAGAAAGCTAAATGCCAAAGAATTGATGCTTTTGAATTGTGGTGTTGGAGAAGACTCTTGAGAGTCCCTTGGACAGCAAGGAGATCCAACCAGTCCATCCTAAAGGAAATCAGTCCTGAATATTCATTGGAAGGACTGGATACTGAAGCTGAAACTCCAATACCTCGGCCACCTGATGTTAAGAACTGACTCATTTGAAAAGACCCTGATGCTGGGAAAGATTGAAGGTGGGAGGAGAAGGGGATGACAGAGGATGAGATGGTTGGATGGCATCACTGACGGGATGGACATGAGTTTGAGTAAGCTCTGGGAGTTGGTGATGGACAGGGAGGCCTGGCATGCTGCAGTCCATGTGGTCGCAAACAGTCAGACACAACTAAGCAACTGAGCTGAACTAATATGACCTGATATATACATATATATACATATGCATACATGCGTGAGTGTGTATATATATAATATATATAGTGTACATATGTCAATCCCAATCTTCTTTTCCTTTATTATTACCTTCATTGCCTTCATCTTCCCTGAACTGCTTACAATTTCATTTCACAACCATAGGCTTATTTGCCAGTGAAAACATATACTGCCGCACACACATTTTGTCTCATGAATTTATGTGAAAAATACCAAGAATATCTACTTGAGGCATAAATTATTAAAGAAGATCTTAGAAATTTTTCCTCATTAAATTTTAATAGTGTTGATTTAATCACACACATTGAATCGCCATAATAATGATGTGTATGCACTTAAAGGAAATTGCAGGATAAGCACAAAACTGAAAGACTAGCCTCCGGTACTATCTTAGCAATTATACAATGAAAGCAGAGAAAAATAAAGCTGAAATACAAATATAATACGAAGCCTAAGGTAAATCCAAAAAACCAAGGAAACATTTAAGACAAGCCTACATAGCTAGAGAAATATTCCAATAGTATGGCCACTGATGTTTTCTGTAATCTAGTTTGCAATTGTCTTTAAGGATGACATCTGTATTTCTGCCCCCAGGAGATTATCTCAATCCAATCAGTAGTATCAAAAGATTTTCACTAACTATCCTACTCTAAAAAGCCTCATGATGAAAGTGGAGAGTGAAAAAGTTGGCTTAAAGCTCAACATTCAGAAAATGAAAATTGCCCGTCACTTCATGGGAAATAAATGGGGAAACAGTGGAAACAGTGTCAGACTTTATTTTGGGGGGCTCCAAAATCACTGCAGATGGTGACTGCAGCCATGAAATTAAAAGATGCTTACTCCTTGGAAGAAAAGTTATGACCAACCTAGAGAATATATTCAAAAGCAGAGACATTACTTTGCCAACAAAGGTCCATCTAGTCAAGGCTATGGTTTTCCCTGTGGTCAAGTATGGATGTGAGCGTTGGACTGTGAAGAAAGCTGAGTGCCAAAGAATTGATGCTTTTGAACTGTGGTGTTGGAGAAGACTCTTGAGAGTCCCTTGGACTGCAAGGAGATCCAACCAGTCCATTCTGAAGGAGATCAGCCCTGGGATTTCTCTGGAGGGAATGATGCTAAAGCTGAAACTCCAGTACTTTGGCCACCTCATGCGAAGAGCTGACTCGTTGGAAAAGACTCTGATGGTGGCAGGGATTGGGGGCAGGAGGAGAAGGGGACGACAGAGGATGAGATGGCTGGGTGGCATCATTGACTCGATGGATGTGAGTCTGAGTGAACTCCAGGAGTTGGTGATAGACAGGGAGGCCTGGCGTGCTGCGATTCATGGGGTCACAGAGTCAGACATGACTGAGCGACTGAACTGAACTGAACTGATCCTACTCTGACTTTCCTGGCATTGGGTAATAATGCTTTACTTATTATTGCTTATAGCTCTCATATATTTGTGACTAATTAATTGTGATTCTTCTGGTGAAATCCCGCCAAAGATAAAAAGTATACATATATATACATATGAACATACGCATGTAGTACATAATGCCTGTCAACACACACTCACACATACATACCTACATATACTCACACGCATGTTAATACTTTATAGAAAACAAACCTAAATGAAAGAAATCAGTTTTACTTAGTTGCCAACCAGAGCGAATTTTAATCAGTTAAGCTTGCAACAACATTCATGTGAGAATATGCAGGGGAAAATATTTTTTCCTCTCAAGAATATTTCCAATTAAGATGCACACTTAAGATAATCATAGACTCGTACTGCGGAAAACAGAGAGCAAAGGAGCCAGTGGCATTGTCACTTCTGTTTCAATGCCAATATTCTTGCCTGCTCAGGATGGAGTGGAAAAGGTTTTAAACACCATAACTTAAATGAATGGGAAACCATCTGTTGCTGCAACTTCTGTGTAACTGCATTTGTCCATGTTGTTTAGTTGCTCAGTTGTGTCCTACTCTCTCAACTCTATGGACTACATTTACCCAAATCAAAATTACATTAAAAAGCAATTAGACTTCATAGATTTTGTTGGCCATACCAGGTTTGTTCTAATTTTTAAGCACAAGTATGGGTTAATTTTTCTGAAAAGAAAAAAAAATGTTTTGGCATGCCTAATCAGCTTATTAAGCAGTGTTCTGAAAATAAGAGAGTTGACTTGGTAGGAAGCTTTGTGTTCATGTCACCTACTCACCAAGATAATCCTTTAACAAGGGACTTACAGCTCCCTTTCTGGTGACTTGACACCATGTTCTTTCCTCCTTCAATTGCTCCAGTGTTGCTGAGATTTAATTAATAGATTTTCGAGACTCCCTCTGCTGAATGATCCAGAAAATATTCAATAGGATACAAGAGACTCAGTACTTAGGACACATCTGAAGTATATACAAGAGTGCCCACTTCTGGGACAAGGGCAAATGCTGGGAAAACAAAATCTAACTAAATGTCTGGGAGTCACAAGTACCAAACTCACTCTTCTGAGAGACTTGTCCATTCAACAATTCAAGAGAAATTGACTAAACACCTACTATGTGCTGAGTGCTCAGTGAACAAACAGGACAGGTATCTATCTTACCAAGCTAACATCCTATACAAACCTGTCACCTCCACCCTTGTCTGCTTATTTCAAAATGCCAGGAAGCTGACTAGAGAACTCTAAATAGGATCCACATTTTACCTGAGGAAATTTCTGTAGAATAACAACCACCTCAATCTACTCTGGCAGTTCTGTTCATATGAATACAGGAAGCTAGCCAGGATAAAATGGGAGCGTGGGATCATTTTGCAGCCCCTTCAATTCCCAATTTCAGCTCCTAGACTTTCAAATACTCTGTGCCTTGAAAATGGTCGTGGATTACCTATTATTTCTTTCTCAAACAGATCTCCTCTCTTCCAGCCTTAAACCTGCATCTCTGGTTACTTTGATTAATAACCAGTTCCACTTTTGGTTTCTGAATGACCCAAAGTCACAAGTGGTACCAGTTGCTGTCCCCCAATCTGTCACCTCCCCCTAAAGCACATGTAGCACCAAAAATGACCCCAAAAATCATTAAATAAGAGGCTGGGAAAGTATTTATTTCCTCTTTCCTCTTGTCTTTCCTCTCTCTTTTTTTCCCGTTTCTCCTTCTCGGTCTTCTTCCTCTTCTTTTTCTCTCCCCCTTCCTCCCCTGCCCCCTCTCTCTCCTCTCCTGCTGCTTCTTCCTCTTTTTCTTCTTCTGCTTCTAATCTTTTTTATCTCCTTCATTCTTTTATCCTTTATCTTCCTTCTGCATCTCCTTCTATTTCTTTTTATTTCCATATTTCTTCCCTTATTTGAAAGATACTCCTCACCCCCACCCCTTGCATCCTCTAATGGTCCATCTAGTCAAACCTATGGGTTTTCCAAGTGGTCGTGTATGGGTGTGAGAGTTGGACTGTGAAGAAAGCTGAGTGCAGAAGAACTGATGCTTTTGAACTGTGGTGTTGGAGAAGACTCTTGAGAGTCCCTTGGACTGCAAGGAGATGCAACCAGTCCATCCTAAAGGAAATCAGTCCTGAGTGTTCATTGGAAGGACTGATGTTGAAGCTGAAACTCCAATACTTTGGCCACCTGATGCAAAGAGCTGACTCATTGGAAAAGACCCCAATGCTGGGAAAGATTGAAGGCAGGAGGAGAAGGGGACGACAGAAGATGAGATGGTTGGATGGCATCACAGACTCAATGGACATGGGTTTGGGTAGATTCCAGCAGTTGGTGATGAACAAGGAGGCCCGGCGTGCTGCGGTTCATGGGGTCGCAAAGAGTCGGACACGACTGAGCGACTGAAATGAACTGAACTGAACTGATTTTATGTCAGTACTTCTTTCTTATTTCAGAAACAAGACAAAGGACATCACATAATGAGAAAATTGTTTCTGTTTCTATCTACTTTCTTAAACTGTTTCAAGCAAAAGATTAATGGGCTAAAAAAAAAAAAAAAGAGCAGAATAAAAAACTCCAGAGGAAGCCTAAATCATGACTAGATGTCAACTCTGTTTAACCAAATGAGAGGAAGAAAGCTGCAGTATTAACATAATTCTTGTCTACCTGGGCAACACAGTGGCTTGTTCACTGTTTACTAGCTGGAAAACCCAAGGAATAAGCTGCAGGTATGTTCCAATTCCAAAGTCCTCAGTGGAGCTGCATTCTCTTAAACACTTTTTTCCTAAACTGAGAAAAACAGACACATATCATAAAAGCATATTTAATCCATGCAAAAATGTACCTATTACCAAGACTTAGCCACAGGGAGGAATTCTAATATTTCTTTCTTTTTTTTTTTTTTTAATGTATAGTACCAGGACCCTTTTCAGAATGTTCACCATTATGAAACAAATGTGCAAGGTATTTTCAGTTGTGTAGCAAGGCAAAGTGATAGCATCTAAACCTCTGGGGTTTTCACATCCTGTCTCTCAGAAATTCTTGCTGCCATAGGAATATCTTTCAGTTTGTTCAACCTCATATCAGCAGTGACACCCAGCGGATGAAAGCATCTTGAACAAGCTGGCTATCAGCTCTCTCACTGTCCCCCCTCCCCCGCCTCCTCTCTCCAGGGAAAGAGTTTTGTAACCGCTTTGTTTCCCTGACCTTCTTACAGCTCTCCACAGGAAAAGAATTTATCAGATTGCCTAATGCCAGCCAGCTTGTCTTTAAAATTTACTCCAATTAGAAAGCCTCAGACATTTCCTTTGCACTGAAGACATTTAAACCTATCAAAATATGTTCAGCTAATCTGATATTCGGTTTCTAAAAATAAAACCAGATATACAAGTGTAGGGATGAAAGAGGAGAGCAGTGGTCAATTAATTTCCTACATTTTTCACTGAAAAACATGTAATTGCCAGCAGAAATCACGGCTTATTATTTATACATAGCATGTCATTCACATCTTATTAAACTAAATTGTGAGAAAAAAATAATATAAACTGTGGACCAAAATCAACTTCATTTCATATGATGGCTATCAGTAAAAATATGTCTACTCTTTCTAATGCAACTATATATTAAGATTAACTAGGTCAGCTGGTCTGAATGAAACAAATGGCCTCTGATTTGACAGAAACTAACAGGTGTCTCAGTGATAAAGAATCTGGTTACAAACGGAGGAGACCCAGGAGATGCAGGTTCAATCCCTAGGTCAGGAAGATCTCCTGGAGGAGGAAATGGCAACCCACTCCAGTATTCTTGCCTGAAAAACTCAATGGACAGAGGAGCCTGGTGGGCTACAGTCCATGGGGTCACGAAGAATCAGACATGACTGAATGACTGAACACATCAAGATATGTTATGTTCTGTAAAATTCTGTAAAAATTTTCTCATTATAGCTTTTTTATTCCAAATACTCATTTGCGCAATCTTTTAAAAATAAAATGCCCTTAAAAGCAAAGACAGAATTTTGTTTTATTTTCTTTTAAAAACTATTTTTCCTCTTATATTTAGGGCCAAAGGAGATATTATGCACCTTTAAGTAGATCATTTTTCCAGAATCAAACACTAGCACCAGCTCTCAATTAGGAGTCTGGTGGGCTGCAGACCACGGGATCTCAAAGAGTCAGATAGAACTGAGGGACAGAGCACATCAAGTCAAGAAAACACCTACTGGCAAAGATTGGTGATGGGAGTGGGGCTAACAGTATTTTCTGACTTTTTCAAAACCACTAAGAGTTATCTGATTTTCCAGGTGGAATTTAGCATGGAAGTGGATCCAATTACATAGAGAACTGAGGGAAAGAAGCAAAAGAACCAATACTCAACTTATTGTTAGTGATTATCACCAATGTTAGGAAAAATCAAGTTCCTTGAAATAAAATTACCTTGAGGAAAGTGGAGGTTGTACTGGTAACCTAGGCTAAGAAAAGTTGTATTTGGTGGGAGATGGTTGATTTGGTTTGGCATAGTTTACACACATTGTTAAAAGCTCATATACACTTAGGCACCATGAGATTGACTGATCATGAAAGAATGAACTAATATTCTCTCATATGTTGCCTGAAAAAAAATTGTAGCCTTTCAGTCATATCTGACTCTTTGCACCCTCATGGACTGTATCCCACCCAGGCTCCTCTAACCATGGAATTCTCCAGGCAAGAATACTGGAGTGGGTAGCCATTCCTTTCTCCAAGGGATCTTCTCTGATCGCCTGCATTGCAGGCAGAGTCTTCACCATCTGAGCCACCAGGGAAGCCCTAGTATAATGTCATATTCCCCAGCAGGAGTGGGTCCATTAGATGTGCCAGACAGTTAATAGTGCCACTATATGGTAGAAAGAAGAAACAGAATTTATGAACTGACTCCTTTTCTGGGGCAGTCAAAACATCTAGAGATACTTTTTATCTCTTCAGTGATGGAGTAAAATGCAGGCCTCCTAGCTGATGCTGGAGCGGGAAAGAGGCAACCCCAGAATAAGACATCTGAATCCACATGGTCACGGACACTCATTTGGAGGAACACAATCTTGCATTTGCTGGACGAGCTGTTCTTGGCCCTTGCTCTATTTCAGTGTTGCCTAAGGTTACCTCTGTCACCTCGTCTCAGCTTCTGGACATCCAATTCCACCTGCTCGCTGACTTCCATTCTACTTTGATGTGACAGGATTCTTTACTTGAGGGGCATATATGTGTGCACAAAGCCTGTGTGGCTCTAAAAAGCTCTCTTGATCCAGGCTTTTCAGACTGTGCAATAATACATTTACTTCAAACAAATTTCATTTTCACTTGAGGAAGGAATGCTTTGTCTAATGCTCACAAAAGGCATCGCCTAGATTAATTACAGTCTAGTCCTTACTAATTATTGTTTGCACACTGGAATAATGCTCTGGATTGTGTCTTCTGCTATTTAGAGGTAAAGAAAGCTGAAGCTACAAGGAAAGGTCCACTAATGTAAGTACCAGATATGTTTAGTATTTTTTGATACCTACTTAAATATCTATTTTTTTAATTAGAAACTTGAGCAGATGATACAAAGATTTCCTCCTTACACCCTGCTCTCATGCATGGGTAGTCTCTCCTGTTACCAACATCCTCCAGCAGAGCAGTACATTTGTTACAAATGGGGAATTTACATGGACACATCAGTATCATCTAAAGGCCATAGTTCCCATTAAGGTTTACTCTTGATGTTGTACAGTCTATGGATTTGGGCAAGTATTCTTGCCTGGAGAATCCGCATGGACAGAAGAGCCTGGCGGGCTACAGCCCATGGGGTTGCAAAGAGTTGGACACGACTGAGTGACTAAGCACATAGGCACATATGGGTTTCCTGAGTGGCTTTGTGTGAAGAATCTGCCTGCAGTGCATGAGACACAGGTTCCATCCCTGGGTCAGGAATGTCCACTGGAGAAGGAAACGGCAACCCACGCCTGTATTCCTGCTTGTGAAATCCCATGGACAGAGGAGCCTGGTGGGCTACAGTTCATGGGGTCTCAAAAGAGTCAGAAAGGGCTTAGTGACTAAACAAAAGCAACAACGTAAGGACATGTCTCTATCATTAGCAAAGTAGGTTTCCGTGGTCGAAAGAAGATTTGTAGATCTTGACATATAAGGGCATAATCGAGGGATCAAGAAAGGCTCTGGAAAATAAGCTGAGAAAAATGGCAAAGGGAATGGAGGAGGAAAGGAAACAAGAAAGGGAGAAGAAAAAGGAAAAAGCGACTACAAACTAACTTCTCTGGCTTTAAGTACTGCCAAGAATGACCCAGATAATTTGATTAACCCTAGGAATGTGTGTTGTGGTTTTGACCCAGGAAGCTCTTTTACTGACCTGAATGGCCAGCATCAAATGGAAACCGCTGATGCAGGAAAACGTTCTGTAGGCCTTGTGAAAAGAAACTACATGTAGACAGAACTTGCCTTCCAACATTGTAGATTAGATTTAAACTGCATGGAAGTGGAATTGTATAGAATATATTCTTTTTGATTCTGACTTATTTTGCTAATGTTAGTCTGGGAGACCCATCCACGCCATTGCAGGAAGGAAAATTTTATTCATTCTCAGTGTCATATAGTATTTCATTGAATAAACATACCATAGATACTCAAACATTCTGCTAATGATCAAAGCTTGTATTTTTTAAACATCTGCTATTACTTGTAGCAAAAAAAGAAATGTGCTTTTTTATTTTTTCATGAATTTATATTTGAAGTGGATTTATATGAGCAAGGAAGAGTCATATACATATTGACTCTTAATTAGTTATTAAAAGGAAATTTACAGGATAGAAAGTTGAGAAAATCTCTTCTTGTCCCACCACACACACACACACACACACACACACACACACACAGAGGTTGAATGAAAGAAAGGAAGGCCGATTGGATCTAAGTATTGAATGAACCGTGTGAGAAGAAAGGTATGGTTGCCAGATTATCCTTGAAACAAGCTGAATTTAGCCCTCATTGGAAAAAAGGCTTATGACTGACACCACTTTCCTCAAAGCACAAATGTATAGAGATCAGTAATGACCCTTATGAAACTCATAGGCTTGTTGTAAATAGAATGATTTTATTTATGAACAATAAGATTTCCTTATTTTCAGATCAGGTAAGCTGCTTAAACCTATAAACAAAAAAATTACAAAAGTTGGTTGAGGTTGGTTTGTTTTATTAATATATGTTCAAGTTTATGCTTACTTACAGATACATTCACACATGTGCTATATACAGGCTGTAAAAGAAGTTGTTTATAAAACCTGCCTATAGAAATTCCACTGAGGAATGAGTGAGTTAAAGACTCCTTTTCTCTATTAAATTGAAAAACAGGATTTTTTCACAAAATACCTGTAACATACCAGTTAATCCATAAGAAGTATGAGTTTATATAGGTTTCATGTATAAAAGTGTGCATTGTACTAACCTAAAACAGAGCTATGATTTCAGTTTTAACCTGATTATGGGTTTTCTCCATCTCCCTAGTATCATAGCAATAAAGTCTTTGCTTGATGCCTAAATACCTCAGTAGACTGGCCCTTTTCTATTCCACTACACTCAGAAGCTACTAAAGTTCTAGGTGAACCTCGTAAAGCTAAAGGGATTTAGCTGTCCAAAGTAAAGTTGAATATTTGCTTACCCCCCATTTTGTTACAATGAATATAAGTTTAATGTGATTCCTTAAGTTGTCAAATTTAGCTGTCTTCACAGCCTGAGATGAGCAAAGTTGGCTAATTCTCCATCTCCTTTTTTGGCTTTGTGTGTGTAAATGTGTGTGTGTATGAGTATGTGTGACAACACAAAAGTTATCATTATAGAAGCAGACATTACTGAGTTTAAGAATAAAATCAAGAGAATTCCCTGGTGGTCCATTGGTTAAAACTCCATGTTTTCACTGCTGAGGGCCTGGATTCGATCCCTAGTGGGAGAACTAAGATCCCACAGGCTGCGTGGTGCAGCCAAAAAAAAAAAAAAAGAGTATTATTCTGCCTTCATACTCCTGCTTAGTTACTCAGTCATGTTTGGCTCTTTGCGACCCCATGGACTGTAGCCTGCCAGGCTCCTTTGTCCATGGGATTTTTTTTCCAAGCAAGAAAGCTAGAGGTGGGTTGCCATCTCCTCCACCAGGGAATCTTCCCAACCCAAGTATTGAACCCATGTCTCCTGCATTGGCAGGCAGATTCTTTACCACTGAGCCACTGGGAAAGCCCCTTACTCTGCCTTACCAAAGATATATAGTTGGAATGAAAATGAGAAATATTTTATTGGGAGAGTGAATAAATGTTATACTTCATGGAGGGAAGACACTGCCAATGTATATTTCTCCCAGCATATTTTTACTAAACAGTTTCTTCTGAATAAAAAGAAAAGGACTCAACTCTTTTTAAAATAACATATGTGCACTCTTAAGTTTCTTTGGGCCATAGTGATTTTTCTGTCTTTCTCTGGGGGAGAAGCAAATTGGGAGTAAGTTTATGAATCAATTCACCTCTGAATGTTTTAGCCTAAATGTTTCCTAAATTCTTTAATTACTGTGACATGTATTAATAGTGCTAGAGAAACTAGTGAGATGCTAGTTTCCAGGACTGAGTTGGTAAAGAAAGGAGCTGAATATGAACATAGGTTTTTCTTTTCTCTTTAGATCATTAAGATGAGAGGAGAAACCACTATTCCTTCCAACAACACAAATTAAATGATGTCACTTCCAGCTGAGCTGGTCTACATCAGGGCATTGTTCGCAGAGTCTGGAAGGCAAATTGATTATTGTGGAATGATCATGGAGTTAGTCTCTGGGGCCAAATGCTTTTATGCATTTTACTAATCCCTACGTCAAACCTCATATAAAAACTGACAAGTATTATTTGTTAACGAATGACTTGCCCATTTCCTCTTTGATAATTCAGACCTTTCTGTAGATTTCATACAATGAGCAGATGATACATGCAAAATGAAGTAGCATTTAAACTGATATCAAGATAATCAAACTGTATAAAATTTTTGCCTGATACTTCTGGGTTGTGAAACCTATACTTTATTTAAAATATTCCTTCAATCATGTGAATTGCTTCCTCTAGTCTCCATTTCACTTGTACATTGTTGGTGTATCTGTGGGGAAGGCAGGATTAGCACCTCTGCTTCTGCAAACTCAGCTGGTGCTCTTTGCTAACATCATCCAAGAGGAAGCCTGCCAAAGAGTTGGGAAGTCTATCTGGGTTTATAGTCTGAAGGCTGCGGTCACTGGAAAAATATTCCAGTCACCCATTGTTCCAGTTCCTATTGCTGCATCATGAAATCAACCCAAGGCTGAGTGGCTCAAATCAATCATTCCATTATTCACACAGAGTCTGTAGGACAAGAATTTAGACAGGAAACCGCAGAAATGGCTTGTCTCTGGTCCACAGTATCCAGGGCCTCCCTGGAAAAACTTAGAGGTTGACGATGACTTGCAGGCTGGGAGCCAGAGTCATGTGGAGATTTGTTCACTTGCATGTACGGCCCCTGGGCGGGGAGACTTATGCAGCTGCCTGGCCCACCTACAGGTATATATGGTTTCTCCATGTGATTTGGGGTCTTCACAGCATGGTGGCTTTCGGGGTAGTTGGAATTTTTGCATGGCAACTGAGGTTATCATTTGCAAGAATTTAAATGAGTAAGGAAGAAACAACATTATCTTTATTATTCTATCTCATAAATCACATGGTGTTACTTCTCCCGTGCTCTATTGGCTGAAGCAGTCATAAGCTCTACCAGAATTCTTGAAAACTGCCAATCATGTGAAGATGGTAGCCGATATCAAAGGCATTTTTCCATGTATTTACAAATATAACAAGCTGTCTGATCATATTTCCTGTAGAAATTGTTACACGAATCTTTTCAAGTCAACAAGAGAAGCTAGACTAAATCTAGTTTTCAGGTTACATTAACTTATAGAAAAATGCTATTTGAATACTTAAAATTTTTACTCTACACCAAAAGAGTCTGGCTTACCTATTTGGACTGAACAGCAAGTGGTTGACTGAGTTATTACCCAAGGTCCACTGATTTATTTTGTACTTTGACAGCTGAGCAGAAGTTGGCTCTCTTTTTTTCAATCTGTAGTTTTCATCTAGCTTGAAACTTATTTCTCTTCTGAAACCAAAGAGGATTATCTAGGTTTATAGTCTAACATTATTGAAAATCCCCAAGACTATGTAGTTATTACTCAACATATTTTTCTACTTGAACATTTCCAGCAAGATTAGTTAGCTACTCAAAAAAAAAAAAAAAAGAGAGGGAGAGAGAGAGAGACAAAAATAAAAGCCTTCATATTAAAATATCTATTTATGTTAACACTTAGCTTATATACAAATGATAATGAGAAAATTATATATATGAGAAAGTCATAGTGAGTTTTTAGTTTCTGCTTTGCTGGATCTGCTAGGAGATAACATTCCAATTTTAATGGCTATCACAATCCTCAAGCTCCCACTATTTCTTAGGGGTCTGTGTAACCTCATGCCATAGAATGATTAGGTTTCAGAGACTTTTTTTTTTTTTTTCCAGAAATGCCAAGCTGATAAACATCTGAAATCTCTACACAGCTGTTCTGAGTGATTTCCTCATGGCTATAATCACATCAAGAAATCAAAATTGGAGTAGAATATTTGGAACACATTTTCTCTCCTATTTAATAGCCTGTTTGAATGTTTGTGGTGAGGGGATGGATGTAAGGGAGGTGGGAAAAGAGTTGCCCTTTTCATGATTGTCACTATGTGTTTAGTGTTCAAATGGGAAGTTTTCCAATATTTGCCTTGAAAGTTCACTGGGTCTGATGGTTGATGTCTTTTCACAGAGACTAGGAGAGAATTCATTTTGAAATTCAAACTAGCTTTACCTAGTCAAGGAGAGCAGAGAGTGAAGAAACCATTCAGGTTATCCAGGCTCCAAATCACTTTCATCTCCATTTTTACATGTTTTTGGCATTTACCAGATGATGGATGTGATCATTTCTGAAACTTTCTCTATCTGTAGAACAGCAATTAAACTAATGTCTCCTTCATAAGAATTAAATGACAGACTCTTTAAGTACACATTTTGTAAATATGAACAGGCTATGCAATGAAAATGAATTCAAGGTCCAAAGCCTAAAAATGGCCTCTGTACATTAGATATGAGTTTTTCAATATAGGGCAACTGTGGGTCTGCAAAAAGGAGACATGTGATAGCAATGAAGTATGACCTCATGCATTCATTCATTCATTCAGTATGCCAAGGGAATGAGTAAAAAGGATGGATTCAGATTGGACTGGGGAGTGAGCTAAGATTTGAAGAATAAATAACTGTTGACATCTGGTCCCATCACTTCATGGGAAATAGATGGGGAAACAGGGGAAACAGTGTCAGACTTTGTTTTCTGGGGCTCCAAAATCACTGCAGATGGTGACTGCAGCCATGAAATTAAAAGACGCTTACTCCTTGGAAGGAAAGTTATGACCAACCTAGATAGCATATTAAAAAGCAGAGACATTACTTTGCCAACAAAGGTCCATCTAGTCAAGGCTATGGTTGTTCCAGTGGTCATGTATGGATGTGAGAGTTGGACTGTGAAGAAAGCTGAGCACTGAAGAATGGATGCTTTTGAACTGTGGTGTTGGAGAAGACTCTTGAGAGTCCCTTGGACTGCAAGGAGATGCAACCAGTCCATCCTAAAGGAGATCAGTCCTGAGTGTTCATTGGAAGGACTGATGCTGAAGCTGAAACTCTAATACTTTGGCCACCTCATGCGAAGAGTTGACTCATTGGAAAAGACTCTGATGCTGGGAGGGCTTGGGAGCAGGAGGAGAAGGGGACGACAGAGGATGAGATGGCTGGATGGCTTCATCGACTTGATGGACATGAGTTTGAGTGAACTCCAGGAGTTGGTGATGGACAGGGAGGCCTGGCATGCTGCAATTCATGGGGTCTCAAAGAGTCGGACACGACTGAGTGACTGAGCTGAACTGAACTGAACACTCAAGAAATAGAGAAAAGCAGGTGAGAATATTCTGAGCCTCATTAGAGCTTGGTATGTATTTAATGGACTCTAAGCAGCCGTGACTTCCTGTATATGCCTGTTTCTCCCATCTTGGGTCAGCAGTCTGACCTATGTCCCCTCTCCCTTCCAGATCCAAGAAGAGTTCCTGATTTTTCAGTCTATTCCACTTTGTACTTGTCAGAATGGAGTGGAAGCTTTTAAGCTCCTCAAAATAAGGAAAATTCCTTACTTTTCCATTTCTTCTCATTCTTCATTCCAAATAATTTCCACCAACAATATCCACTCTGGTTTGTACAGCCACACCACTCCTCATGTTGTGCTTCTCTCTTAGATCCCAGAGTTCCAACCATTCTGATTTCCTTGATGATGCAGAAACAGATCAGAAGAACTGCTAACCAATCCAAGCCTCTCTTCATTTCATGGATTCATCCTCTACTAGCACAGAGATATTTTCTGTTTGTTTGTTTTTAAGATTCTTTCTAGAGTGCTTTATGAGATGATTAAAATTTCAGCCTCTCTTTTGTAACCTACCTTCTGTTGGAAGTGAAATAAAATAGTCTGTCCATAGTCCAGAGACTTGACAGTCATGTGACATGCCAAAAGCAGAGCTAGAAACTCACTACCTCAGATCCAGGCTTAAGTTCACTTTGAAATGGGTTGCTTCTGGGGACTTCTATGGTGTGGAGGAAAATGGGGAATCAAGCATGAGTTTAGTTAACTCTCCACTGGCCCAAGAAATCCAAAACCTTTGACACTGATAGATGTGAGAGGAATGGGAAGTCTGAGATTACCAGAGAGAATGAGCACCGTGTTATAAAAGTAACTTCCTGAGCAGTGATCATAAGCATATTTGGGATAAGTAAGTTTCCTCTACAGAGTACTCTAAAGGTAACCAATATAATTATTGTGCCTACTGGTTGGTTAACAATAAATCAAAAGAAAGATATTACTGTAATTTTTACCAAACCATGAACTCCTTCAAGGAAAGAAGGTGAGTCTTACTTATTACACTATTTCTTGCACCCAACATAGGGCAGTGCAAGGCAGGACATCTAGATAACTCTTAAATAAGTGTTTGCAGAATTAAGGAAACTTTCTTATTCTCAAAAGTTAACAGTCAGGAATGTTAAACGTCAGGATAAACTTGACTTTGCTGCTTTTTTATGTTAAATTGGATTGTATTGTGTTGTTTTGAGTTGTAGTGTGGTGTAGTGCGATATCCTTTTTTTCATAGCCTCATGGCTTTTGTTTTCTTTTTAGGTCTTTATTGAATTTGTTACAATATTTCTTCCATTTTATGTTTCGGTTTTTTGATAGTGAGACATATGTGATCTTCGCTCCCCAACCAGGGATCAAGCCCTCACCATCTGCGCTGAAAGGTGAAGTCTTAACCACTGGGCTACCAAGGGAAGCCCCACCTCATAGCTTTTGAATATCCACTGTAATGTAGAAATCACAGAAGATAATTTGTGTGTGCGTGCACATGCGCGTGCTTAAGTTTAATCTACAGAGCTGGAGAGCCTGACAGAGAGAGTTTACTTCAAATGAATACTAAGCGACGTTTTTCTAAATAAAAGTGAGAATCAGTGCTAAGAAGGGCTATAACAAGGGCTGATCACAAGGTTTGCACAAAAGGAAGATACTTTACATCAGAATTCTAGGGCAGGTGGGTTAGTGAGTGAATGAAGGGGTGATTGCTGGGTAAGAAAGATATTAAAGCTTTAATAAGGAAGGCTCCATGAAAAAAGCTTCTGGAGCTGCTTCTGGCCATTTTCCAGGTGGTTTTATGCTGCAGGTGGGATTTATATTGTCTCCAGAAAGTGGAAACAGAGATGAAGTCAAATAGGAAAGTAGTAGCTCCCATTTCATTTGTACTTGCTACACATAAACCCTTATATAGTCTCAGTGAAATAACTCAAACAACCTTCTGCCAGTTGTGATTACATTTCTTTAAACGGCCATCAATTGGCAATGTTTTGTACCTAAGAAGACAAATGTAAAAGAAGTTGATTGAAAGGTTATAACTGTAAGAATCACAGGAGGACATACATGTAATAAGTTGAGAAACAGAGTTTAAACCAGGTTTGCCTGATCATGAAAAGCAGGAAAATCCTCGGTAGTATCTGGGTAACATATAGTCAACATCTCCCTTGTTTTAGCTATGTCATATTCAATCAATTTGACCCCAATATCCTAAATACTATTAAATAATGAATGTGGTTTGCAGATTAATGATCAAGATAAGCTCTTAGGTGTATTTTAAAGTCCTTTGCTCATTAGAAATCCATATGCAGGCCCATAGTCTTATGATATAAAAAATTCTGAAAATATTTTTTATGGACAACCTGACATGGTCCCCATTCTTCTTTTATTCATGGACTTTAACCAGAATACCCACTCTTCTGATAAAAAAATGTCTGGAGAAAAACATCATAAAGATACACGCACCCCAATGTTCATTGCAGCACTGTTTACAATTGCCAGGACATAGAAACAACCTAAATATCCATCAACAGAGGAATGGGTGAAGAAGATGTGATACATATAAACAATAGAATATTACTTAATCATTGAAAAGAACAAAATAATATCATTTGCAGCAACTTGGATGGACCTCGAGATTGTCATACTGAGTGAAATGTCAGACAAAGACAAATTTTATAGATATCACGTGTATGTTGAATCTTTAAAAAAAGATTTAAATAAACTTGTCTACAAATAAACTTATCTATTAATAAGTAGATAAGTACTTATAAACTTATCTACAAAACACAAGCAAAGTTACAGATGTGAAAAACAAACCAGGAGATGAGGGAGAGGAGAGGGATAAACTGAAAGATGACGGCTTTCTAATTCATCACTGTTTAGAAGGCTTGATTTTAAGTATGATTGTTGGGAAATACTTTAACAAGTGGACACCCTGAAAATACTTTACTCATCAAGTTAATAACTTTCACTTTGTTTTCTTACACAAATTGTGAAACAGCATGAAGAGAAATAGGCATTAGAAAGAAATAAGATTTCAGTTTTAGCTCTTAAAAATAATTTCAAGAACACTCTATCCTAGACGCCAATTGTTGTTTAGTTACTAAATTGTGTCTGACTTTTTTGTGACTCCATAGACTGTCTCACCAGACTTACCAGACTCCTCTATTCATGCAATTTCCCAGGCAAGAATAGTGGAATTGGTTGCCATTTCTTTCTCCAGGGGATCTTCCAGATCCAGGGATTGAATCCATGTCCCCTGCACTGGAAGGGGGATTTTTTTACCACTGAGGCACTAGGGAAGCCCACCCTGGATGACAATGCAATATAGTAGTAAAAGAAATATTACTTCTTTAACCCCGATGGATACATAATTGTATCCTGATGGTTGTAGAAATTTACTACAGTTTGAAAACATCAGTACCTAGCACTGAATACTTGTTTTGTAGCCCTTAGACTTTGTTTTAGCTTTTTTGATGAAATTTCAAAGATATATCTTTCTACTCATTAAAGTTTAAGGGGAACAGTTTGCTTCTTCATAAAGTAAGGTCTCTGGGAGAAGTTACAATAAAATGGAAAGAGCACTATACCAAGAATAAAAAAGTCCATGTTTTTGCCCTTGTTCTTCTAGTGGTATACTTAATGAACTTGGACAATATATTTTGCTTCTTTTCAATCTTTCTTTTCTCTTTACTCTTTTATGCCTTCAGCTTTTATAGCATTGTATTTGAAAAAAATACTCTGGAGCTTGAAAACAAAAGCAAACTAGAAGGAGGAGAAGAATGGGGAAAATCATGGATTAGACAACTGCTAAATGTTTCTTCTATGTCTTAGATGATGGCAAGCTATGGTATTAATAACAGGAAAAGTCATTGATAATGTGAAAAGTGATGTCATCTAAAGCACTTATGAAAGTAACATAAATAGTACTATTTTACTATGTAATAATACAAGCCACTATTTACATTGGAGATTTATTTCCTCCAACGTCGCAGAAGATAAGAGAAGGCAGATGCAAATATAGGTGGATTTTTACATTTGGTGCTCAGAACATTTGGTTGTTGTTATTAAGTCGCTCATTCCCGTCCGACTCTGTGACCCCATGCACTGCAGCTTGCCAGGCTTCTCTGTCCTTTACCATCTCCTGGAGCTTGCTTAAACTCATGTCCATTGGGTCAGTTATGCCATTCAACCATCTTGTCCTCTGTCATCCCCTTCTCCTCCTGCCTTCAATTGTTCCCAGCATGAGGGTCTTTTCTAATGAGTCAGCTCTTTGAATCAGGTGGCCAAAATACTGGAGCTTCAGCTTCAGCTCTTCCAGTGAATATTCAGAGTTGATTTCCTTTAAAATTGACTGGTTTGAACTTCTTGCCGTCCAAGGGACTCTCAAGAGTCTTTTCCAACACCACAGTTCAAAAGCGTCAATTCTTCAACATTCAGCCTTCTTTATGGTTCAACTCTCATATCCATACATGACTACTGGAAATACCATAGTTTGATGAGATGGACCTTTTTTGGCAAAGTAATGTCTGGCTGATAGATTCTGTTTCCTTCCCTGGTTTCCAGGCAAATGATTGTGAACAACAGACTTCTCTGAGTTTCAGCTTCCCCTGGTGTTGACAGGATAATATGAGAAAATGCATCTGAAAGAGGCTTATACTGGTTGCAAATACTCAGTAAAGCTGCGTTTCCCTGGGAGAAGAAAGGAAGAACCATGTTCAGTTGGGGCTGGTATGGCAGCAGAATAAATAGTTGTCCTGAGACTTCTAGTAGCAGAGTTAAATAGAAGGTGATAGTAATAGATAGTGAAGTCGCTCAGTCGTGTCCGACTCTTTGCGACCCCATGGTCACCAGGTTCCTCCGTCTTTTCTAGGCAAGAGTACTGGAGTGGGTTGCCTTTTCCTTCTCCAGGGAACTTCCCAATCCAGGGATCGAACCCAGGTCTCCCGCATTGTAGACAGATGCTTTACCGTCTGAGCCACCAGGGAAGTCTGAAGAGAGTTGTAAAACAGATGAGTCAAGGATCTTCAGACACAGAAGCATGAGAACATCACAGTACATATGCGTGTGGGAAAATGTTTGCTATGTCTGGATGGTGTGTTGGAAGGAGTGGCAGCAAGAGTCATTTTCCATAATCCATGGTACATAGAATTTCAATTTTATCTTATTAACATGAGCTTTCCAATATTGTGGCCCCAGAGCTTTTGAAACCTGGCTAGGGCAACTGAAAAATTAAATTGCTGATATGCCACTTTAATTAATGGAGATGTCAAAGTTGAAGCAATGCAAATTTTGTGTTGTTACTGTTAAACATGATTTAGAAACAAGACTTCATTTCACTTTGAATGCTAAAAGTTTAGCATCCTACTTCAAATGTGAAAAGTGTGAAACACATATCATGTTTTGAAGACTTGATACTAAAAAGTGAAGTATTGAAAATTTCCAAAGTTATTGCACGTTGACATATTAATACATTTAATATGTTGGGTCAAATAAAATATATCTTTGGATTAATTTCACCTGATCTTTGAAAATCTTTTTAATATACTAAATATATGAAAATGTCTCTCCCGTGAGTAAAATATCTTCCTATTATCTAAAGTAGTACTCTCCAAGAGAAATACAATGCAAGATATCTATGCAATTTTAAATTTCAATAAAATGGAGACGGCAGTCTATAGAAGTCAGAGCTAATTGCTCTCTGTTAGCTATACTTGTCATTTCTTTCCTAAACTATTGCAAGTCTTCTTCATTACTTTCTGTCTTCAGTTTTCAACTCCTAAGAAATGCACAGATGGGTTTCAGTCAATGCATTCCTAAATTATCTGCAAAAAGTTTTGTGAATATGGATGTATGTACAATTCAGTACATTTTTCTAGGTAAAAGTGCCATAGCTTTTACTGTATTCTACATGGAGGTAATAATCACCAACTCCCGGAAAAAAAGACTAAATGTTATTGCTCTAAGATTCATGTTATTTAAGAAATGCTAGTTAAAGAAAAATAAGAAATTAATACACAATCTTAGCGAATATCCACCTTTATATGAGAAAGAGAAATAAAGTAGAACTAAACTCACTACCTGCCCTCTCCCAACCCCAGATGCACTTGAAAACAGTTGGCGGTCTTTCATCAGTTTTAACATGTATTTGTAAAAACGTGAAATGAGTGTTTGCTGGCTGGAATATCTCATTGTTTGTGTGCATGGTTTTCATAAAAATATTTTTTAGATCACGCTCTTTCTTGAATGTCTAAGATGCAGTATCTTCTAAGGTATCTGTATCTGGAAGTAAGATCTCCATTTTTAAATACCATTTCCTGCCCTGAAGCTGGGAAGTGTCTGGCTGGAACATCTGTGAGATAATCAGCTACTACTCACCAGCTATCTTGATGGCCTGGCGTCCTGGAGCTGGTCATTTCAAAACAATGTGGAGACTTGAGTTGTACCCCCATGGGCAGCTGAGAATTTAAATGGATTTCAGGTGCAGAGGTAGTATCACTTACAACTGAAGACTTATAACTAGAACAAGCTTCAGACCTGGGAAAATTCAAAGTAAATGGAACAGATGTAATCATGACAAGCCAAACCATTGCCTTGTAACAGCAGCCCCAGCAAGCTGCATGCCTCGGTTTGGATGGACAAAATGCACTCATCATAATATGCTTATTAATAATTAGTCTGGATCTCCAAGAAGGCAATATAGTTTTATCCAATACAACTTTTCCCAGCATGCTTGCTCAAGCTTATGAATCCATAGGGGCTGTCTGTCGCTGGGGCTTATGACAGATTTTTGCTGCAGTGTAGGCTATCTGGCAGTTTATATTAGAAGGAGTGCAGGTTTGTGAATGGGAAGCAGGGGTTGAAGTCAGGAGACTTTGGTCTTGGAGCCTGTTCTGTGATCATCAGGCATGAACTCTTCTTAGAACTTTACCCTCCATCTTTCCATTGAGGAAAGATCTACTAAAGGACACTGGTTTTCTCCTCTTTTCATGACTTTCAATAATTTGCACCCTTAATAACAGAAAATATATATATATAATAACATTGTGAGTGACTTCTATCCTTGCTTAGCTAGCATAAAGGTGAGCAGTGTATCTTAATATTAGTTCCAGTTCAGGGAATATAGATAATTAAATATGCTTTGTTTAATCATTATCCCAATCCAGTTATTTTTACTCCAAATGGTGCCCCAAATTGATTTTCTCATCACTTAGGCTAATCATAGCAAGGAAAAAAATTAAACAAATGAATGCAGGCTTTCTTTAAATGCTTCAGTGTCAAGTAACCATAAAATTTTAGTAAAAATATTTGTTTCCACATCTTTATATTTTACTTTCAACTAAATGTATAGATACATATTTTAACTTGTATAGTATATATGTAATTTACATAGCTCCTATACTTATAGACTTTATTCAAAATGCAGATTTTGTACAAAGTAAGTTGTTTAATCTAAGTTATACAAAGTGCTGCTAGTAGTAACCACTTTATGTCATTAGGACCCACAGATGTGAAAGTCGCTGTGCTAAGTACATTACAGATATTCTGTTTCATCCTCACAGCTAGTATATTTCACTTCCCTGATCTAACGTGAGAACATTGAAAGATTAAATAAGTACTCTGGCATTAAGTAGCAGATAAGTTGCATAACCTGGATTTGAACAAAAATCTGTCTGCCTCTCAACCCAAAACCTTTTTTTTTTTTTTTTTTTGCAACTCCTCTGCTGCTTTGCTGACAATATTTTTCACTTTCATTTCTACAAGCAACTGAACATTGCATATAACCTGAGCCTTGTCTCTGGAGGCAAGAGCTCTCTTAATGGTCTTTGAATAAGACCTTTACTGAATTACATAAGTTTTGAGTTTTGTGGGGAAAAAAGTTTATTTCTACCAGCATTTGAAATTTCCATATTTTTACATAATTAAGAAAGAATTTGGAAAGACAATTGGAGAATTTGAAGTTGCCCAGTGATCCCATTTTCTATAATGGTGACCAAAAAACATTTAACTTCCGCTTGAATCCAGAGATCAATATATTAAAGGCATTTCATTTCAGTAAGGTGAATTTCTAGAGTTTTAGAAACTAATACCTAAGGAATAAATAATGTATATACATTTAGGACAAAGCCTGAATTTTAGTTTAGTGTTCTCACTTAATCTTCAGAACTATGTATCCAGGTATCAACTAATCCCTCTATATTTAGAAGCAATTACTACTCTATTTTTCAAAGTAAACCTTCTCTCTCTTGCTCCGTATCTGTTCTTCTTCCACTGTTTCTTACCTCTGTAGATAATACCTTCACCCACCCAGTTTCTCAAGACAGAAGTGCTGAAGTTATCTTTCACTTTTACCCAGTATTCACAGGAAAATGCCAAATTTTGTTTATTCTACCAATAAAAAAGTCCTTGGTTCTGTCTGTTTTCCATTCTTACTCATATCGTCATCTCATTGCTTCTTTTCTCAACTTTCTCGTGGTAAATTTCTTTCAGACTTTTGAAAAACTGATGAAGGTATAAGTGTGAACCAAATAGATTGAAACTTGAAACCAGAGGTCACTGTGTCCAAGCCAGGGCCTAGATCAACTATAGACTCCTTCTGTGAATGTGCAAACAACTTCCACAAGATTACCAGTTATCATGCTATGCAAAAAAAAAAAAAAACAAATATTTAGAACTGATAAACTGATCGGATTTTCCAGAATTAAGACCAAGTCACTTAGTAGAGTAAGACCTAGAGACTTTGGGTAAATCAGGGAAAGAGTAGAAGTTCTCAAGAAAGAAGAAATTATTTTTTTAAAAGATAATGATACCTTGATTATGTAAATAATAACAAAGTAGTAGTAATAATAATAAATGTTATACAGCAATTGTTGTGTCCATAATTAGTGAATCAGGGCAAATCACTTAAATTTAAATTTAAAGTATTTTCATTATGTTTGGGTAGCTAAATTCCCACATTTACCACAACAGCTCACTTTCAGGCTGCTTATAGCGTGATCATTTCCTGCATTGATGGCGGGTTCTTTACCACTGAGCTACCAGGGTAGTCCAAACAGCAAATCACTATGTTTTAAAGCTTCACAGTAGAATTATCTGTTCTTTGTAGGCAGCCCAGCTGCTGCCTGGCTTACCTACATCGCTGCCTTTATTTTTCTCCTATGTGAAGATCATTTCCTCTTATCCGAGGTATCTTATTGCACTAAATGTAAATTCACAACTGTCAATTTTCCAAAGCCTTCCTATTATTTAGTTTCAGTTCACTTCAGTTACTCAGTCATGTCTGACTCTTTGCAACCCCATGAATCACAGCACGCCAGGCCTCCCTGTCCATCACCAACTCCTGGAGTTCACTCAAACTCACATCCATCGAGTCTACAATGCCATCCAGCCATCTCATTCTCTGTCGTCCCCTTCTCCTCCTGCCAGCATCCGGGTCTTTTCCAATGAGCCAACTCTTCACATGAGGTGGCCAAAGTACTGGAGCTTCAGCTTCAGCATCAGTCCTTCCAAAGAACACCCAGGACTGATCTCCTTTAGGATGGACTGGTTGGATCACCTTGCAGTCCAAGGGGCTCTCAAGAGTATTCTCCAGCACCACAGTTCAAAAGCATCAATTCTTTGGTGCTCAGTTTCTTCACAGTCCAACTCTCACATCCACACATGACCATGGAAAAAACCATAGCCTTGACTAGACTGACCTTTGTGGGCAAAGTAATATCTCTGCTTTTCAATATACTCTCTAGGTTGGTCATAACTTTCCTTCCAAGGAGTAAGCGTCTTTTAATTTCATGGTTGCAATCACCATCTGCAGTGATTTTGGAGCCCAAAAAACTAAAGTCTGACACTGTTTCCACTGTTTCCCCATCTATTTCCCATGAAGTGATGGGACCAGATGCCATGATCTTCGTTTTCTGAATGTTGAACTTTAAGCCAACATTTTTACTCTCCTCTTTCCCTTTCATCAAGAGGCTTTTGAGTTCCTCTTCACTTTCTGCCATAAGGGTGGTGTCATCTGCATATCTGAGGTTACTGCTATTTCTCCTGGCAATCTTGATTCCAGCTTGTGCTTCTTCCAGCCCAGCGTTTCTCATGATGTATTCTGCATAGAAGTTAAACAAGCAGGGTGACAATATACAGCCTTGACATACTCCTTTTCCTATTTGGAACCAGTCTGTTGTTCCATGTCCAGTTCTAACCATTGCTTCCTGACCTGCATATAGGTTTCTCAAGAGGCAGGTCTGATGGTCTGGTATTCCCATCTCTTTCAGAAATTTCCACAGTTTACTGTGATCCACATAGTCAAAGGTTTTGGCATAGTCAATAAAACAGAAATAGATGTTTTTCTGGAACTCTCTTGCTCTTTTGATGATCCAGCGGATGTTGGCAATTTGATCTCTGGTTCCTCTGTCCTTTTCTAAAACCAGCGTGAACATCAGGAAGTTCACGGTTCACGTATTGCTGAAGCCTGGCTTGGAAAATTTTGAGCATTACTTTACTAGCGTGTGAGATGAGTGCAGTTGTGCAGTAATTTGAGCATTCTTTGGCATTGCCTAGTTTGCTGCTGCTGCTGCTAAGTCACTTCAGTCATGTTCGACTCTGTGCGACCCCATAGACAGCAGCCCACCAGGCTCCCCCGTCCCTGGGATTCTCCAGGCAAGAACACTGGAGTGGGTTGCCATTTCCTTCTCTGTTGACTAGTTTACCATAATTTAAATATGACATCACAGCAATCATATCTTATTGCATTCTTAAAATGTTTAAATATTAACTTCTGAGCCTTGGAGAAGGAAATGGCAACCCACTCCAGTATTCTTGCCTGGAGAATCCCATGGACAGGTGAGCCTGCCGGGCTACAGTCCATGGGGTTGCAAAGATATGATACAACTGAGTGACCAACACTTTCTGAGCCTAAGAGAGTAAAGTAATCAGAAAAATATATAAACAAATCAAAATAATAAAGAGAGAGTATATGTAGTCAACTTCTTGGGAATTTTTCAAAATGAAATAAGTAATAAGGCAATCTACTTTGTATATGATTATTAAATGAGAGAAATAAATAGTATCCCTAGTCTATATATGTTAAACTTCCTGTCCTATTTTCACCAGTATCAGGTGACCAATTAATGACTAATCTAGTGATTATTGTGGAGTTAGCATTTACTAAACACATTTAAGCAAATTCATATGGGAGACCATTCCATTTGATTTGCAAAGAACAAAACATAAACAACAATCTAAGGCAAAATTCTACCAAATACAATTATTTTTGAATTATACTTTTTCTCCCAAGGAAAGCATATTCTTCCATCCATCTCTTTTGTACTCTTTTTTATCTTTTTTCCTTTGTTTTGTATTATTATAAATTAACTTTTTCTTTTTTTGTTGTTGTTCTCATTTTGTTCTTTTGTTTGTTTTTTTGTACCCATCTCTTTTTAATGGGATTAATCACGTATTGCTGCAGGATTTTCACAGCTGTGCTTTTTTTAAGCCTATTAATTTTAACTGAAATCACAATAACTACAAATCAATCCATTTTCACCAGGTCCATTATCCTTATCCCCATTCCTCCCAGAATAAGTCTTTAAAGAGGGAGATGGTAGAAATAATTTTGCCTCAAATATTTAGAAACTTACATTAGTAGTTGCTGAAAATTGATTATCTCCAAGCCCTCTACATTACACAACCCCAGAGGGTACTGTTCTTAAAGAATAACCCAGTTTGGATTTTAAGCAACTATTTTTTCCTGTAGTATCTTTTCTGCATATCTGTTAGGGAGAATTCCACAATTGATGTTCTGAATCAACCATTTATCAATGTCTTCAGGGGCAGAAGTCATGTCTTTATCTTTGTATCACTGTCTAGTACACTGGTTGGTACAGTGGCCATGAACAAAAATTGTCCCTTTGAACTGAATCAAACTGCTTTTCACAGTATCAATCAGGGAGCTAGTTTGGAGATTCTACCTAACTTCAATATCTTTTGCCTTGTAAACTTGACTGTGGCTTAATGCATCACCTTAGGAGGTAAACACATGTGGTTTGGATAAAGAAAGGAAATGGTTGCCAAACTGGCTATGACATGAAATTAACCCTGGGAGTTGATGAAATGCATGTAACTTGAGCTGAACCTCTTCTATGTCCATAGCCACTCACTTGCCATTCCAGTCAACCTCCTCTAAAACACCTAGCTCTCACCTCAAATTTGCACATAAATTTACCATATAGTTTTAATTTTTCAGTTCCAATTCTGTCAATTTTTTTTTTCAGATTTAGTTGCCAATTCATCAGCTAAATTGCCATTCATCCACATAAGACAATCCCTCTATTCCTGAATCACTAAAAACTCAAATGCCAGTGCTTGTCTAACATCTTGTAGTGAAAAGCATTACTATATGCTCCATACAGTAATTTGGGAGAGGAAAATTGTCACTCTAATTTTTGACTTATTTCTGAAAAGGCAGAATGGGATTAAAATGGAGAGTATTGTTTTATTAAAACATTTACCTTTACTACCGTAAATAATTTCATAGATTAACTCTTTCCTTTCTCCCCATCACAACTGAAAAAAAACACTCATTCTTTTTTTTCCCCTCCAAATGTAGTCAGCAGAGACAACTAAAAAATACATTTGGATAGTACGTTGTTTTTCCTCTAGGCCTAAGGGGACAAGAGGGACTTCATCTTGAATTCACATCTAAGGACATACGTTTTGAGATTCTAACTATAGAACTAGGATGCTAGAACAGAGAGAGACTGAGATGTATTTATGGCGGCTGAGTTTGGACTGTGAGTGAGAGAGAATGAATGGGAGTTTCTTGTCCTTAGGAACAGAGTCAATGGAGAAGTTCTCTCATCAGGATCAGAAGGGATGTTCCTTTGAACTTGTCCAGAAGTAAGTCATGGAAGACTGAAGAGGACCCTGGAAAATCTGTACCATGTGACAACACCCAGGGTTCAAGTGATGTACGTGGGGGTGAGACTGCCATAGGAACTCTTTCCACATAGGAAGAACAGTTTGGGAGCAACTTTGCCAGCTAAGGAAATATTACTTGGAGTTACAGGGGACAATTGGTCACTGGCTATTCTCTTCACAGGTGGACATAATTATTCTATGGTATTTGACAAGGCTGATATCTATGGCTGCTTATTGGTTGTCAAGAGAAGTCAAACCATGGCCTTCATCAATGCCCCCAAGACTCTTTCAGCTACCAAATAGTAGAAAGGTAATATATTCATTCATTCTGAACTGGGTATATGTTGGACAAATGAGATTCAAAGAGAATGAGGTGAGGATGTTTAGTTATGTAAACAATAGTGAACTAATGACCCATGCATTTAGACTGAAAAGGAGTCAAAGAAAGGACAGGGAGACAGAGCTTCAGTAGAAGAGCAAAAGCTACAATTCTTCATGAGAAAGGAAAACAGGAATAACCAAATAAAAGAAATGTTAGCGCACTTTGACCCTTACATTCTTTGTAAATTTAAATTTGATATCAGAAAATAGAAAAATCTATTCTACCATAAATTCATTCCTATATGCATCATTACAGAATATCACCTTGATACAGTTTTTTTGTTTGCTTATTTATTTATTTGGCGGTGCTTGGTCTTCGTTACTACGTGCGGGCTTTGTCTAGTTGCAGTGAGCCGGTACTACCCTTCATCGCGGTGCGCGGCCTTCTCATCGCTGTGGCTTCTCTTGTCATGCAGGACAGGCTCCAGGTGCGCAGGCTTCAGTAGTTGCAGCAGGTGAGCTCAGCGTTGCAGCTTGCAGGCTCTACAGTGCAGGCGCAGTAGTTGGGGTGCGTTTGGCTTAGTAGAATCTTCCCAGAGCAGAAACTGTGTCCCCTGGCAGGTCGACTCTTATCCACTGCACCACCAGAGAAGTCTCCATCTTAACAGCAGTTCACTGGGTTCATTTTCACTTCTGTTTTGTAAGTTCTGAAAGATTTTGGATTCAGCTTTATACCACAAAGAATAACAGATTATTTAAAAATGCATGACTGGATGCACATGCAGAATGGAAGAATATATCTACCAGGTATCACTCACCTTGGGCACTTCCTCCTACAGGTAGTAATCGTCATCATTTTAGAAAGAAGGGTCACCATATTTCATGTGTCTTCTAGGTCTAAAGTGACACTGACAGGTAAGCATTGGCTGAGATCTCACCCAAGTCCAGTGAACATACATATTATACAGCTGAAAGCCTGACAAAGGCTAGTACTATCATCGAGAAACACAAATTATCCAATTAACTTATTTGGCTCCTGTTTACACCTATTATACAGGCATTATTTCATTTTACATTAGATATTTTCCTTTAAAATTTAATGATGCCAGCAAAATCATTACTGAAGATGAAGTTATTTTGTAATCAAGAAATTTAGGGACTTCCTTGGTGGCCCATTGGTTAAGACTGTGCCCTTCCAAAGCAGGAGGCACAGGTTCAGTCCCTGGTTGGCAAGCAAAGGTCCCATATGCTGTGTGGCCTGGCAAAAAAAGAATACATATTTTTTTTTAATTAGAATTTTCCTGATAGCAGAGATTGAGTATAATCCAACATGCATCTTCAGGACCTATTGTATCTGACACTTTGTGGGTACATAATAAGTGCATAGTAAATGCTTGATAAATAAATAAATAAACATCTGTTTGATTTAGAGTTACTGTATCTATCAAAACTGTCACCTATTGTCAAGGTAAATTATATTTCTGATAGAATAGAGTAATATTTTTGATGCCAATATTTCCTGATCTTTAGCCTATACAGCAAGACGAATTAACAAGGGTAGTTGCAATATTTGTGATTTCCAATATTCGAAGATAATGCTACAGCTGAGAATCTTCTCAGTTTCAATAAAATAATAAAAACAATAAACATTCAATAAATAAATACAATCAAAAAGAACTCAGTGGTACAAACTGAAACATGGTAACTTCCTAATATTTTTTCCTTTATAATGAAGAGAAGTTTAATACCTGCCTTTTACTAACATACAGAAATGTTATTTAAATGTGAAAATAGGTGTGAAGCATTTTGAAAAAGGTGATATGTAACTACAAAGTGTCATTATAATGTTCAAGCTGGTATTTTGATTTTTCTGTCTCTAGAAATTCTGTTTCTCTTGCAACAAATCCTTTAATATCTTTCAGAAGATTGCTGCACACACCATTCTTATGTATCAGATCTAATAGCCCATATGCTACTTAGGAAACATTAACACCTTCCTACAGAAATGCTAACACAT
Source organism: Ovis aries (assembly GCF_016772045.2). NCBI lineage: Eukaryota > Metazoa > Chordata > Mammalia > Artiodactyla > Bovidae > Ovis > Ovis aries. The sequence continues at coordinate 62,239,246 of NC_056062.1, read as the reverse complement.
GATGCAAACTTCTGTAGCATTAGCTTTGCAGGTGGAAAATATGTTATAGTATAAAGACATCTGAGCCCCAATTTTTAAAGCATTTCAAATTGATTTTTTTTAATTTTAATCATTTTAAAAATTACTTTTTTCTTGTGGGAGGATAAAACCCCCTTGCATACTTTTGAGCCAACATTGCACAGAAATTTAATCTTACTTCCCCTTAGAACTCAAAAAGAACTTGAGAACATAACTCCCAAACACAAGAAATAATTTTAGTTCCCCTATAACTATTCTCAGGACAATAGGCTGCATTTGTAACTTTCCCTGCAATCTTCTGGAAAATTAAACCCACTGGAAGAAGGACATTTAACTCAGGGACACTGAAACCAGAAATGCCATGCTAACAATAATAGTGGAAAGAGAAGCTGCAAGAACTTTCTCTGGAGTTTTCCTAAGAGCTTTTCATTCATAGCCTCATTTAATCCTTAAGGCAGCCCTATGGAATGAATGCTACTATTTTTTCCATGTTACAGTCAAGCAAACTAAACTGGGGAAAGGTAATTAGAACTCAACCAAATTCACATGACTAGTACTAGAAGATCAAACAGCTCTTCCTAAACAGAAAGTACTGTCCTAGGTGGTTGAAAGCCACCAGGGTAGACAGACTCTGGACCCTGTCACACTGGAGGTCTGCCTGCCAGCATTTAAAACAAAAATTGCTGCAAACTAGTACAGCCACTATGGAGAACAGTGTGGAGATTCCTTAAAAATTGCAAATAGAACTACCATATGACCCAGCAATCCCACTTCTGGGCATACACACCGAGGAAACCAGAATTGAAAGAGACACATGTACCCCAATGTTCATCGCAGCACTGTTTATAATAGCCAGGACATGGAAACAATCTAGATGTCCATCAGCAGATGAATGGATAAGAAAGCTGTGGTACATATACACAATGGAGTATTACTCAGCCGTTAAAAGAATTCATTTGAATCAGTTCTGATGAGATGGATGAAACTGGAGCCGATTATACAGAGTGAAGTAAGCCAGAAAGAAAAACACCAATACAGTATACTAACACATATATATGGAATTTAGGAAGATGGCAATGACGACCCTGTATGCAAGACAGGGAAAGAGACACAGATGTGTATAACGGACTTTTGGACTCAGAGGGAGAGGGAGAGGGTGGGATGATTTGGGAGAATGACATTCTAACATGTATACTATCATGTGAATTGAATTGCCAGTCTATGTCTGACGCAGGATGCAGCATGCTTGGGGCTGGTGCATGGGGATGACCCAGAAAGATGTTATGGGGAGGGAGGTGGGAGGGGGGTTCATGTTTGGGAATGCATGTAAGAATTAAAGATTTTAAAATTTAAAAAAAAAAAAACTAAAAAAAAAAAAAAGAAAAAAAAAGCTTAATAAAAAAAATAAAAAAAATAAAACAAAAATTGCTGATTTCTTCAACATGTAAGGTAAAAAGTATAAATCTGGGAGAAAGTGTTTCTAAGTGATTATATTTTTGTTATATTAAACAGATTTCACTCCTGGGAAGAAATTACTATAATTAACAGAACCTAAATCAGTGTTACAATTCACAATTTGCCAGATCAATGCCTTTAATGTGATGTCGGCAATTATCATGACTCAGAACCCAGGTATCAAAGGGTTAAGTCTGTTTATGTTTATAGTTCAACACCAAGATTTCTATGACTCAGAGTCTGCATTGAGAGTACATACGAGTCCTCTCTTCTCCAGCTAATCATCATCTATGCAGAAATCAAGCCCAGGTAGCTAATAAGCTGATTTACAAAGGAAGCTATGTAGGTAGATGTTGGAGAGTTTTGCTTTGGCTGATTGTTAATCTATGAAAAACATGTGTTCAATTCAGGAAGCAAGAATACATATATAATTATCCATTTGTCAAGTATTTATTGAGAACTCCCCACGTATGAGGCATTATCAGTGGTTATTGAGCAGATGAAGTTCCCACCTCGACAGAGCTAGCTATTCTACTTGTCTAACTAGTAGTATGCAATTCTATAGAGACACAGATGTAGAGAATGGGCTTGTGTTCCTAGGGGGCAAGGAGAGGGTGGGAGGAACTGGGAGCTTAGGACTGACATATATACAGTACCATGTGTAAAATACAGAGATAATGAGAACCTGCTCTAAAGCGCAAGGAGCTTAGCTCAGAGCTCTATGATGACCTAGATTGGTGGGATGGGGGTAGGGGATGGGAGATCCAAGAGGGAGGGGATATATATACACACATAGCTGATTCACTTCATTGTACAGCAGAAACTAACAGCATTGCAAAGCAGTTATATTCCAATAAAAATGTATGCAATTCTAATTTTTAAATATGCAATTGTAAAGAGCAATAGGCAATAAACAAATCCGGAAATATTCTGTCAAATAGTGGTAAGCACAAAAAATAGATTCATGGTAATATAGGTACTCTTTATCACTGAGGGATAAGAAAGTTCTCTCAGATAAAGTTACGGATATCTGGAAGAAGCCAAGGTGTGCCCAGGTTTTGTAGGTCAAAGACTATCCCAGGTAGGAGAAATAGCAAGTGCCCAAGTCTTGAAGTGTGAGCAGGAGTTTGGTGTGGCTGGAATGCAGCTGGGTAGGCTTGAAGGAAATGGTGGGAGAAGAGGGAATTGATAGATTACATCATGGGAATAGCGATGAGGAGGTGGGAGGTCAGATCTCAGAGCGGTGAGGATCACCACAATGAAACAGAAAGACATCGGCAAATTTTGAGCGGAGGACAGATGTGATCTAACGAACTTTAAAAGAATCACCCTGGAAGCTAGGTCACAAAGAGTCTGTAAAGCAACCAAGATGGATGCAAGGGAAAGAGTTAGAAAGGAATTGCAAGGATCCTATCAAGAAATGTGGGACTTACCCGTCACTGCTCACTTGAAACTACCACACCATTGTTAATCAGCTACTGGGCTTCTCTGGTGACTCAGACGCTATACCCCAATACAAAACAGAAAGTTTAAAGCTTGAAAAAATATTTTTTAAAACAAAAGAAATGTGGGACTTAGATGAGGGAAACAATGATGGAAGGTGAGAAGTGCCTTGATAGTGGATATAGTTGAAGACAGAAATGACATGATATGATGACAGATTGGGTGTGAGGTGTGGCAGAAAGAAAGGAGTCTAAGGTTTCTGACATGAGTAACTGAAGAAAGGATTTTCTATATGCTGTAATGGGACAAATGAGGAGAGGATCAGGTAGGGGCTAAGAGAAATTCAGAGTTTGGTTGTGAACCTGTTATTTGTGATACTCACTAGATATTCAAGTGGGATGTATACACAAGTTCAAAGGTGAGCACTTGATTCTAGAGATTGAAAATGTAGAGCCATTAGCTTCATATAGTGAAAGGCCTTGGCTGGGAGAAAGATCACTTTCAAAATGAATATAGATAAATTTCAAAAACTGAACCCTGAGGAAACTGATAACCAGAGATCATAAAGCTGAGAAACAGAACCTAGTGAGGTACAGGAAAGCCCAGAAAATGGAGCCCTGGAGGCAATGTGAAGACAGGGATTGAAGGACAAAGTGATAAACTACCGCATGCATCTGGTAGGTCTATTCTCATGAGGACTTAGAAATGGCCTTTGGGTACGACATTATATAGACAGTAGTGATCGATGTAGGGCAGTTTACTTCAGGGGTGGGGAAGAATTTGGATAAGAATGAATACAGGAGAGATTTGAGGAAGACAAGCTGGCAACAGCGTGTATAGTCACCAGCCTGGGGATTATATTTACCTAACAAAATTTCAAGATATATGGTTTCATGCATCATGTGTTAGGACTCAGGACATTCAAATTTAAAAGTGTTCCAGCAAGTCCAATATCTATGCTGTTACATTACAATGCAAGTACATTTACACAGATTGCCATTTATAGAACAAACCCAGTGGAACTTTATCTTCACAAATCCTTGGTTCCTAAAGACAGCTTGTCACAGCAGGCATCCTACCATAGATTGATAAATGTCTATCAAATGCTTTAGTCATCATATGATTTAGTAGGATGTTTCCTGAAGCATAAGGTGAAATACTATTTCTAAATTTAAAATACCCTACATATGATGTTTATGCTAGTGTGCATACTACCACACTTTCTCCCCATGAATAATGCATGTCCTATGCAACTTGAATCCAAAATAAGAAAAAAATGCCAAGCATCTAATAATCTACATTGAATACAGGAATAAAACTGCTCTGCCTGGTAATATAAGCCATGAGATAAAAGCACTTACTGGGTTAATTCTATATAGAAAAAAAAAAAAAAGAGGTCAAATAATCGTCTCTACGTCTCTCATTATATTTTTTTCCTGCCATTCATTCACATTGTTGTTCAAATAAATGAATGTAGCTTTAAAACCATAAGGCAAAGTGTTTATCTTTTGAAGACCAGCTAATGAAGGGTCATTACAGACTGATGTTAAAAAATGGGAGAGGCAGCTGAAAGTGTACACAGCTGGAATCAAGAGATGCAAATTCTGTTATTGCACATGTCACTAATACTTCTTTACTTCAAACAAATCAAGCAACCTCAGTCTAGTCTAGGTTATAAGAAAATGATCTCCTTATCAATTTAGATTCAAAAGGAAACACAGTTTTGACTATGGAGCTTCAGGATTATTGTGACTAATTATTTTCATAGATTTACTAATTTGTCAGCTAGAGGTCAATCGTGTATGCTAGCTACTGATTAACAGTCCTGGTTCCCACTACCTCTAGAGGGATAAGCTCTGGATTCAACTGTCAGGAGACTAAGGATTGTTTTAGCTCTCAGACATACCAGGTAAGGGCTTCCCAGGTGGCACTACTGGTAAAAAACAAACAAACAAACAAAAAGCTACGAATGCAGAAGACTTTAGAAATGCAGGTTTGATCTCTGGGTCGGGAAGGCCCCCTGGCGGAGGGCATGAAAAACCACTCCAGTACTTGCGCCTGGAGAATCCCACATACACAGGAGCTTGGCGGACTACGGTCCATAGAGTCACAAAGAGTCACAAAGAGTTGGACGCAACAGAAGCGACTTAGCACGCACATTCCTATATGAGGTAAGTGACATTTTGTAGGTAATGTAACCTTACATCTTAGTATACTATCCACGAATTAATAACTTCATGGTGATTATTATCAAGTGTGTGTGTTATAGACAGAGAGACAAAGACTCCAGTGAAATAACAGGCTCTCTGATCAGTTTCCTATTGTGTCCTCAGACTCTTCACTTCCTTCCTTCGTCTTCAGTTTCTTTCTCTCTCCTGCTCAGATTGCATTAACATTAATTTCTCTTTTAGCCACACATCCTCTTCCATCTTTCATTTCTTTCTTCACCTTTAGAGCCAATTTTTTAAAAGAGCTGTTCATATACCCCTGTTCTCTTCCTCCTCCTCTTCTTTATCTGCCCTCATTCTTCGTACAACCCTTTACTATAAATCTTACTTATCAGTGTAACTGTTACCTACAAAACAATCAATCTCCATGAAAAGAAATGTTTTATTATTAACCCAACACATTTTTTCTCTTGTATTACTATTTCCCAGGAAAGAGCTTGTACAACAGGAAGCAGTTTTCTATTGCTCAAGCCTTAAAATTGGAAAACAATTTCAACATCTCCCCTTCCCCAACCCACTGAATTAACACATCACCAAGTGTTACTGATTCTACCTCTGTGCAGCTGATTTACTTGCCTCTAGCATCATAGTTATAATGAGCTACATCCTCAGTCATCTATGGTCCACATTCTGCCAATAGCCTCATAACCGGCCTCCTTGCAAACAGCTTTACCCCTGCCCATATGTTGTATATGGAAAGGATCGCACGGAGTCGGACACGACTGAAGCGACTTAGCAGCAGCAGCAGCGTAATATTTCTAAATGCAATCTTATCATGTTTTCCTTCTTCAGAGACTTTTCAGTGGCTGCCTATGTCCTCCTTCTCTATTTCCTTAGGATACAATCTAAATTTCCTGAGATTAAGTTTGGTTTTATAAGCCAATTTTGATCTACATGGTAATTAATCTCTCTGCTCTCATCCCTTGCCAATTCCCTCTTATAAGCTCTATATCAGTGATCTGGGGTTACTTTCCCTCCCTCCTAACTCTTTTTGTGTGTACTGGGTTTTCCCATCTCTAGATTTTTATAATAATCTTCCCAGGTAGAATTTTGTTACTCCAGATTTGGAACAAATGCCCACATTGTAAAATCTTCTCACAGTCAGTTACATCTCCCAACGTGGCTCTTTTCACATTATATGATTTTGACCTTCACACTCTGAGATCCATCTCAATATATCTGTTGGATTTAAGTTGGATACCTTAGAATCTTCAGAGTGATTCTCATTTAGCAACCAGTCAATGCAAACATTTTGGAAAGAACTGTATAAATCCTTAAGTATTATATAATTGAAAGTTACAATATACCTTATTGAAATTTTTGTAAAAAACAGGCATAGAAAATTTAAATTTTATTGTACCTATTTCCCAGATGACAATTTACTATCTACCGCCACATTTGAAGAGGTGCAACTCTTTACTTAATTTACAAACAACTGTAATCACTATGAACAAAGCTGGGGGGGGGGTGATGGAATCCCAGTTGAGCTATTTCAAATCCTGAAAGATGATGCTATGAAAGTGCTTCACTCAATATGCCAGCAAGTTTGGAAAACTCAGCAGTGGCCACAGGACTGGAAAAGGTCAGTTTGCATTCCAATCCCAAAGAAAGGCAATGCCAAAGAATGCTCAAACTACCACACAATTGCACTCATCTCACATGCTAGTAAAGTAATGCTTAAAATTCTCCAAGCCAGGCTTCAGCAATACGAGAACCGTGACATTCCTGATGTTCAAGCTGGTTTTAGAAAAGGCAGAGGAACCAGAGATCAAATTGCCAACAATCAGCTGGATCATCAAAAAAGCAAGAGAGTTCCAGAAAAACATCTATTTCTGCTTTGACTCTGCCAAAGCCTTTGACTGTGTGGATCACAATAAACTGTGGAAATTTCTGAAAGAGATGGGAATACCAGACTACCAGACCTGCCTCTTGAGAAATCTGTATGCAGGTCAGGAAGCAACAGTTAACTCTGGACATGGAACAACAGACTGGTTCCAAATAGGAAAAGGAGTTCATCAAGGCTGTATATTGTCACCCTGCTTATTTAACTTATATGCAGAGTACATCATGAGAAATGCTGGACTGGAAGAAACACAAGCTGAAATCAAGATTGCCGGGAGAAATATCAAGAACCTCAGATATGCAGATGACACCACCCTTATGGCAGAAAGTGAAGAGGAACTAAAAAGCCTCTTGATGAAAGTGAAAGTGAAGAGTGAAAAAGTTGGCTTAAAGCTCAACATTCAGAAAATGAAGATCATGGCATCCGGTCCCACCACTTCATGGAAAATAGATGGGAAAACAGTGGAAACAGTGTCAGACTTTATTTTTGGGGGCTCCAAAATCACTGCAGATGGTGACTGCAGCCATCAAATTAAAAGACACTTACTCCTTGGAAGAAAAGTTATGACCAACCTAGACAGTATATTGAAAAGCAGAGACATTACTTTGCCGACTAAGGTCCGTCTAGTCAAGGCTATGGTTTTTCCAGTAGTCATGTATGGATGTGAGAGTTGGACTGTGAAGAAGGCTGAACGCTGAAGAATTGATGCTTTTGAACTGTGGTGTTGGAGAAGACTCTTGAGAATCCCTTGGACTGCAAGGAGATCCAACCAGTCCATTCTGAAGGAGATCAACGCTGGGATTTCTTTGGAAGGAATGATGCTAAAGCTGAAGCTCCAGTACTTTGGCCACCTCATGCGAAGTGTTGACTCACTGGAAAAGACTCTGATTCTGGGAGGGGTTGGGGGCAGGAGGAGAAGGGAACGACAGAGGATGAGATGGCTGGATGGCATCACCGACTCAATGGATATGAGTTTGAGTGAACTCCAGAAGTTGAACAGGGAGGCCTGGCATGCTGAGATTCGTGGGGTCGCAAAGAGTCAGACACGACTGAGCAACTGAACTGAACTGAACTGAAGATATGCAGTTGTGTGCTCTTTTTAGATCAATATGAAAATAGAGATATATATTGTTTTTTAAAATGAATAATGTAATGAAGAAGGACTTCTCTTGTTTAATATCAGTTCAACAGAAGATCATATAAACAAATGAAGGAATTACAAATTTAAGGAATCCTGAGGCAAATTCTTTTACAAAGGGAATAATATATCAACAAATAATCAGCCTCAATTTCAGTTTATTGAAAAAATATTTTCTAGTTTATTTTCCCAAAGAAATTTTTATCTATATCACCAAGAAAAGAAAGAAAATCATTAGTGACTTGGTTCATGATAGAGATTAAACATAAATATAATTAGCTGCTACATAAGTTTAAAATATATGACAAAATACATCATTTAATAAATTGCTGAAAGCTACTGAAAGCTCTTTTAGAAACCTTTAAATGTTAAAGTTCTTCATGAAATCCTTTCTTCTTAGGAAGCTATTTAGATGTGTTCATATAACTTACATTAAAAACTACCTATTTGGATTTTGGAAGGCACTGTAACTCAACAGTAGATATTAATTTAACCATTGCCTCATTAAATGGACTTTTCTTCTGAAGCTATTAAAACAATAGCTAAAAATAGATATTATACTGTCTGTGATGGAAAAACAAATCATCTCAAATGCTATATCTTCAAACAATGATAATTAATTGTTTCTCATGTTTCTCAGAGTTAACTGGGATCAGCTGAATGGTTCTTTTGTAATTAAAGTCATTCATAAGACTATATTCAACTGGGAGCTCAGCTATGGCCAGAATATCCAAAATGACCTTATCCTCTATAATCTCTTTTCATGCAGTCCTCTCATCATTTGACAGACCGGTGCCAGCTTCTTTACAACACAGCACATGGTCCAAGAAACAAACACTTTATCAAGCACTCTGCTGTATCACGCTTGCCTATGTCCCATTGGCCAAAGCAAGCCATATGGCCAAGCCCAAAGCCAATATGAGAAATAACTACACAAAATCTTTAAACTATAAGGCATGGCTTTTAAGAGACACCAATGGAAGACTACCATAGACAGTTTAAGTTTGCATACTTACGCTATTTGATCATTTATTAAAAGTCAAATCTGAACTATCAGCTTCTGTATCCACATAATTTAATCAACAACCTTAAAACACAACACTTGCTTCTTATAGTCTTATTCTACAACTTAAGTATGAAAAATTTTAAAGTCTACTTTTTATAAGTGATTGATTTGCATTCACTCACTTTTTTATTGTAGTACAAATGCTTTACAATGTTCTGTTAGTTTCTGCTGTACAATGAAGTGAATCAGTTATGTATAAAGATATATTCCCTTCCTCTTGAATCTCCCTCCTTCCCCACCCCTATCCCACCCGTCTAGGTCACTGCGGAACACTGAGCTGAGTTCCCTGTGCTTTATAGCACATTTCCACTAGCAACCTATTTTACACATGGTAGTGTATGGATGGACCTAGAGTGTGTCATACAGAGGAAGTAAGTCAGAAAGAGAAAAATATCATATGCTGTGTGCTGTGCTAAGTTGCTTCAGTCGTGTCTGACTCTTTATGATCCTATGGACTGTAGCTCACCAGGCTCCTCTGCCCATGGGATTCCCCAGGCAAGAATATTGGGAGAGGGTTGCCATCTGCTACTGCAGGGTATCTTTCCAACCCAAGGATTGAACCTGTATCTCCTGCATTGGCAGGTGGATTCTTACCACTAAGCCACCTGGGAAGGAACTTTCTATTTTCAGAGTGCTGCCCTTATCATGCAACATCTTACTTGTCTAAACAACTAGATTGAGGTTTTGTCAGAACACTTCCCATTCATTCAGCAGTGCTATCTCCAAGTTCAAAGTTGGAAGAAAAGAGAAAATCCTGGCTGAGTTTATTGTCTTCTGTGATTTATAATAAACTGTATTGTGAATGATACTAATTTATCCTTAGTTGTTGCAAAAAGAGATAGAAACTTGCAACAAAGACATAGAAACTACAGTTAGAATTGGTGATATTCCTCAGAGGAGCTTCATAGTGTTGTAGCAGTAAAATTAAGGAGACTAAAACAGACTCAAAGTTTGGTCCAGGCAATGGCCAGAATAGGAGAAATCCAGACGTGTAATACTGCCTAGAAGTATGGTCTTGAATACTTAACCTGCCTATTAGAAAGCAGATATCCTCCATCAATACCAGTGATTTTTCTGCTGTTTTGCCACATCTAATAAAATGTGAATGATATTTATAATTTCCAATCTTTTCTTTCTTTAGACATCAAAAATAATATTGTATTTAACTCAGAACTACACGTCTGAATCTACAATAGAATATTTTAGTAGTAAAAGAGTGCATGACCACCTACTCCAGTATTCTTGCCTGGAGAATTCCATGGACAGAGGAGCCTGGTGGGCTATAGTCCATAGGGTTGCAAAGAGTCAGACTCCACTGCAGTGATTTAGCACACACGCAGGTACTCTCTTATTTGAGCTTTTAATATATCTAACCCTGATAAACTTCTCTGTGATTCAGCAGGATTGCTGTGAGCCTCTCCTGGGACAGAAAATCACCTAAGGATCCCAACTTTATTTGCAGCCTTTTATCAGGCTATTCACTAGAGCATGCTGTTTTGATACTGACATAGCAATGGCAGTACAATGGAGGCCTTTTCTCTGAATCTGTGAGGCGACTACATAAAACCAGGCTGCAGAAAATGTGGCCAGCGTGTGAGACCTGATGAGGTGTGTCCACAGGTGGGCCTGCCAGGGCATGTCAGGTGGCATGAAGGCTTTCACTATATCTGTTCTCCACCACAAGGGCACAATTTGGCCCAGTGCTGCTGCATAAAAGCAGCCAAGGGAGGCATTTGAGAGTGATATATGAAAAGGGGAATTATAAGGTTTGTGTGTTGATATTTTCAGAGAAATTCTAAACTTCAGCAGGTGATGACACTCCATCAATATCCTTTAGTAAAAGACATATAGATACTAACGAATAAATATGCACTGGAGTAAAGGCTTTCAATATCCACCAGCTACAGTCATTAATTTAGAAAAGCACACCATCTGAAGGGAATGAAAAAAACAGATATAATTTTTTCAGGCACAAATACAATTACAAACTCACTTTTTTTTCTTCTTGCTTAGCTCTGAGAAAAATTCATCCTTTTAGGAAAGCATGGCTGACATAAACTCAGGTAGGCCGGCAATGTATTTTTTGAGGAAGAAAACCAAATGATGGGTGACTACTGAGGGTACTGACATATTTAAGTGAGCAAAGCACAGAGTTGGCTGCTTGGCACCTCATGGTTTTGTTGTTGAAAATAGTTTTAAGGATTTTTAAATGTAGGTATGGTGCAATCGCTACCCTTGGTTTTCCCACATGTATAAGTATTAGTCAAAATCTCCCTACTTGCTGTCTTAATTGTTTTCTTTCACTCCCTAAATCACGACCAGAGATTGTTTCATGTGATCATTTTGAAGTAGAAATATTGGTAACTAGTACTCTTGCCTGGAGAATCCCAGGGACGGGGGAGCCTGGTAGGCTGCTGTCTATGGGGTCGCACAGAGTCAGACACGACTGAAGTGACTTAGCAGCAGTAGCAGCAGCAACTATATGCAGAAGTCCCATTTTTAGCCCTACCATGCTCCAACTTGACTGTCTTCCTTGTCTTTAGAAAGAAAAAAAATCAGAAGTTTTAATGCTATTTCCTACTTAAACTGTCACATCTACCCAACTTGTATTGTAAAAATCTCATTTCATGGGGACGTAGCTATCAAATGAGACAGTGGCTACAAAACGCTCATTTACTAAAACTTTTAAAGAAATTTTCACTGAGTCCAATTCATGGCATTAAGTTTTTAACTTACCAAGTCTTTCACATAGTTTTTAACCTTTGTGAGAAGCATGTTGAGTCACTCACTGTCATCAGCTCACTGAGAGTAGCTTTACTATTCATACAAAAAGTTGGTAGGACTACATACTTGGAAGTGATTGGGCAATTTTCTCAATACCAAGTTCTTGATTGCAGGCAGCATTCCTTCTAATGAATCTCCAAATAATCTAACAACCACAAAGTTGCCAAGAACAAACTTTCTAATTTTGAGTATTTTTATTTTTAAAAAATATCTCCAATTTGTAATGCATAGGCATATGTATAGCCCTCTGCTTACAACTCTGTGACTGTCTTGCCATCAGCTTACAGATACTGATCGTGGAAACATTTAGTCCAATGATGATGCCTACCAAGAGCTTAAGTCTCAAGATCAATTGGCAGCAACAATCACCAGGATGTGGAATAGTTAGCTCACAAATCATACTCAGAGGTGAAAAATGCCACTGATCATCAGACTGAAATAGATGTCAGGCACAAGAAGCATGAAAGATTTCTGATCAAAAATAGAACTTTAAAAGACTGCTAAGAGAATTAAAACATATAAATGGATACAGTAAGAATGAGTTTTTACACTGGCCATTTTAGCAGGGAAAGAAAACTTTAAAGGCTTTAACTAATTTGAGTAAGCCTACACTGAAAAAATTTAGGATATTTATTTAGGTGTGCAAAATTGTGGGGATAAATACAGTTGCTTTTTTTTAACAAAAGAAAGCTATTTTTCATTTCAGTGTTATAGAAATGTATTTCTTTCTGATAACTGCATAGTTGTTCATGTGTGAATACAGGAAAATTACTTAGTTTCTGGGGACCTCAGTTTCCTCATCTATAAATTAAAATCATGATACTACTCACATCAGAAAATTGCTATAAAGACCAATGGAGTTAAGATATGTAGAACAGCCTCTGGTACATAGTAAAAGCTTTAGAAGTATTTGTTGATAATGATAATATTATTCAATATATTATAATGTAGTCAAACATTCAATAAATGCTGAGAATTCAGTGGTTAGCAAGATAAAGTTCCTTTCATATAGCTAACATTCTAGGGTGAGGACAAGTTTTCATTTTGAATCTACATAGAAGCCATTCTACATATAAATAGAGAATCTGCTTTCTAACAAAGCAACTGCTTAGAGAAAGTGTTTTTTTTTTTAATTTAAATTCATTTATTTTAATTGGAGGCTAATTACTTTACAATATTGTATTGGTTTTGCCATACCTCAACATGAATCCGCCACAAGTGTACAGGCAATGAGTGAACACAGGGAATGCGTGCAATAGGAAAATATTATAGGACTCTTTACAGCGAAGTTTAAAATCCTGTTCTTCAAGGAGCAACAGCAATAAAAAAAAAGCTCTGGTTTGTAGAATTTGTCAGTTTCCATGGTGTAAATACTCTCCCCCTGGCTGATTTCAAGTCATCAATGTGATATGACTGAGTGGTGGAGGTGGGAAGGAATACCCCATATGCATACCATTGCACCATCCAGATTTTCAAAACAGAGATATGATAGTACAATGCAGTAAAATAATTAGAAAGTGATATATTTTGAGTCTTTATGAGTTTTGATTTTATTAACTATATACATATAGTTTCATTTTTATTATGGCAATTCTTAATAACCAGCATACAAAATTTCTGATTATTTAGCAGTTAGCTCTCATGAACCAGGATAGCCACTTCCAGCACAAGACTGCTCCTAAGCTCGTGCATGCTAAATCTCTTCAGTGGTATCCACTCTCCACTAGTGCCACCTGGGAAGTCCCACTTCCCAAGCACAATCCTACCTAAATGAGAGTTCCCAGCTTCTGTTCTTATATTTTACCATGTAACCTAGCAAAGTAAAGTAGAAGATCAACATTTAGAGTGTCTTTACTGTTGATGAATCTAAATTCTGAAAAAGTACAAAAACGGACAGAAATAGATCGCCTTAACATTGATTTCTACATTCAAACAGAAAGGCTTTACAAGTGTTTCCAGTTCAGTGATTTCTCTCATGCTGTACTACGCATTGACAACTTGTCTTATTAAAAGAAATCAGGTAGCACACCATCTATGGACTTGAACAGTTATCATTTGGGAGCACAATGAAGAAAGGTGCTTAGAAGAGGATGTGTTTCAGTCTAGGCATTCAGAGAGATGGCTTCGAGCCTAAAACCTTACCCCATGTGCCTACAGCAAGCAATCAAGGGAGCGCTAATAAAATGAGCACACATTTTTTATGATCCAGCAGCCTTTAACGTGGACCCCTAAGGGAATGTCCTGTTAAAAGAGTTGGAAAGAATTAAATTTGGAATCTGGACAGGAGACACTGAATGAAATGAAGCAGCCTTTGTGTTTTTAGAACTCCCACCTAAAGATAATAGATTAGATTTGTTGGACTTAATCAGGAGATTGTAAAGTCTTTAAATTTGAAAAACTCTCTCTTCTGGAATCTGAGGAATGTTCTCATAGTGGCTCACCACAAAGATTAAATTCTGCCTTTTGAAGAAAAAAAAAAAAGTTGCTGTTTTGATCACAGAACAAACAGATCCCCAGGAAAGAAGGACCACCCGCTCAGAAAGACCCCTACAAGGAAGGCAGCTTGAGAAGTAAATCTGCCTGTAATTTTTGTTAATAAGACAAACCCAATGACATAAATTGACAGAAATTTAAAGCCACATGATAGTGTTTTTTCCTATATTAAAGTGATAAATTAGTTAAACAATGTGGGTTTTATTGCTTTTAAGTGTTGACTGCAGAGGGTTTGTATATTTCTGTACAGTTTACAAAGTATATTAACATTCACTATATCAAATGATTCTCAGAAAAACTCTATGATAGTTTTTTGTTTCTATAAACTCACAATTTATAGATAGGAAAACGGCTTCAGAACTTAAATGACTCGCCCAAGTTTTGATTTAGGAAGGCAGAAGAGCCAAAACTCACATACAGATTTTCTTGTACAAGTCTAGAGCAGGGTTTAGAAAACTCTTTGTGAATGACCTGTCAGTAAGGATTCTCAGCATCGTAGGCTGTAGATCTCTGTGATGACAACTGAACTGTGTAGTCAAAGTGTAGAAGTAGTCATGGACATGGCTGTGTCCCATAAAACTGTATTTTCAAAGCCAAGAAGCAGACCAGCGTGAGCCTTGTGTCAGACCGCGGTTCCTCACACTTGATTAGAGGAAAGAGCTTAGATTGACACCGAACATTTGTGTGATAAAGTGCGAGTTACTTGACCTCATTTTGTCTCCTCTTCCTCATCCATAAAATAAATCAATTATACCTAGCTCATCAAGGTATTCTAAGACTTAAACCCGGTAACACATATTAAGCACTTAATGCCATGCCTGGCCCAATATGTAAGTACATATCCACAGTCCCCTCATTTTCTTCCCATCTCATATTTTATTTTTCTTGAAAAGCATCTAATAAATAGCCCCCACACTATAATTAACTGGAATATCCTTGATTTAGTTTCTCTTCTCAGTTGTTTTTTCCTCTTTTCCTCTCTTTCATTTGTTCATATTATATTCATTTTATGAGATTGCAGTAACAAATTACCACAGTCTAGGTAGCTGAAAACAAAAGAAATTTATTCTCTTACAGTTCCTGAGTCTAGAAGTCTGCAATCTATGTCAGCAGGCTCAACACTCTCTGAGACCATGAGTATAATCCTTCTTTGCCACTTCTAGCTTCTACCAGTCACCGTAATCCTTGGCATTCCTTGGCTTCCAGTTGAATAGCTCCAGTCTCTTGTCCTGTCATCACATGACACGCTCCTCCTCTTGGAAGGACATCAGTTTTATTGGACTACAGCTCACCCTAATGACCTCATCTGAACTTGATGACATCTGTAGAGACCCAGTGTCCAAAAAAGATCACATTCACAGGTACCAAGAGTTAAAACTTCACCATAATTTTTGAGAGGGACACAATTTAACTCATAGCACATTACCACGGCCATCGTCTTCCTTGAGTAGACTTCCTTGATAAACGCAGAAAAAAGCAAGAGAAATAGATGTAATTCCCATTGATCTTTACAGAAAAACATAAGGACTCCATGTAATTTTCTAATTAACTGGTTTCTCATACACAATATTCAAAACTATCAACAAATGATTATGTTTTGGTACTTAACTCTAAATCAAAAATTATCTGCATGCCAAATAGAACAGCAGTCTGCCACTGTCTGACACACCATAGAAATCTTCAGATATTACTTTAAGCAATGCCAAAATTAGATACTTATTTATTTTTAATCATTCATAAAATGAATTGTTTGCTAGTTATATCAGTTAGGATATGTTTTATTCCTGGTAACAACAACATCAACAACAACAAAAAAAAACACAGAATTTAAACTGCTTTAAACAATTAGCAAAATCTATTGTTTCTCTAAATGCTGACAGTATAAAATGTCAAGGCTGACTAGATTCTACATCTTTAAAAAATAAAATAGTCTGATTCTCCACTCCATTTCCCATGCGTCAAGTTCATCCGTAGACTGCCTTCTGCTTTATTTCCAATGCTAACAATTTCTTAGGGCTCCATTTTCCCACGTTGATTTTAAAACCAAGAAGAGAAAGTTGTTTCCTAAAATTTATCTCAGAGTTGACGGAAATTATCTTCTTGAGAAACATGAATTAAATCTCTTTTATACTACAGTGGCTAAAATTAAGTATTATGGTTGTTCTAGAATCAATAACTGGCAAGAAGATGACATGTTGTATGCTCAAAGTGAAAATAATAGTCTTAAAGCACGTGGGCAGCACCAGCTAAAGCAGATAGGAGGCTTCCCTGGTGATTCAGTGGTTAAGAATCCACCTTGCCATGCAAGAGACATGGGTTCAATCCCTTGTCAGGGAACTAAGATGTCACATGCTGCAGAGCAACTAAGCCCCCACCACAACTCTTGAGCCTGGCTGCTGCAACTGAAGAGTCTGTGTGCTGTAGGCAGAGGATCCCATATGATTCAATGAAGATCCCAAGCGCTGCAGTTAACACAAGATGCAACCAAATAAACAAACATATATTTTTAAGCAGAGACTTCCCTGGTGGCTCAGACAGTAAAGTGTCTGACTACAATGCGGGAGACCCGGGTTCAACTCCTGGGTCAGGAAGATCTCCTGGGGAAGGAAATGGCAACCCACTCCAGTATTCTTGCCTGTAAAATCCCGTGGACAGAGGAGCTTGGTAGGCTACAGTCCATGTGGTCACAAAGAGTCAGACACGACTGAGCGACTTCACTTTACCTCACTTCACTTTAATGGAGATAGTTGAGAGAAAACTGAGGAAATTACTGAACTACTAGAATGGACATTGCGAAACATTGCTGTATATATTAGCAGTCAATCAGTAGGAGGGGTGTGTGTGTGTGTGTGTGTGTGTGTGGAGAGAGAGAGATGTAAGAAAAGAGATATTGATGTATTACAAGGAATTGGCTTTTGTGATTGCAGGCACCAGATTAGCAAGTTGACAGTCTACAGAAAAAGTCAGTAAAAGATTATGAGTCCTCTCGAACCCCATAAACAAAAGTCATTCATAATCTTAAAACTCAGAGAAAGCTTACGTCCTCCTTTAAGGGTTCACCTGAATAGGTCAGTCCTATTCAGGATAATGTTCCTTTTCTTTACCATGAAGTTCCTGATTAGGGACTGTAATCACATCTGTGCAATTCCTTCATGGGAGCTCTCTATTGGTATTTGATTGAAAGACTTAGGACTGTAGTTCAGCCTAACCAAGTTCATACAATGAAAAGTCTCACAGTGGCTGAGACTTGGTCCTCTATTTCAATTTTAAAAATTGTTATTTTTAGCTGGACAAATTGCCACCTAGATAAAATAACACATTTCCAATTTCCCTGGTACCTGGGTGTAGCTCTTTAACTAGCTTCTGGCCAATATGATGTAAGTGGAAGTACTTTATGGGATTTCTGGAATATCACTTTAAAGAAGCAAAGTAAACTTTTCTGATGACTTTTGTTTTTTTGCGGATGCCTGGAATTTTGATGCAATGGGCAGAGTTCAAGCAGCCTCTTGGGCAATTGTGCGTATGTGATGAGTCGCTCAGTCATGTCCAACTCTTTGCAGCCCATGGACTTCAGCCCGCCTAGCTCCCCAGTCCATGAAATTTTCCAGACAAGAATTCTGAGAGGGCTGCCATTTCCATCTCGAGGGGATCTTCCCGACCCAGGGATCGAATCTGCAACTCCTACCATCTCCTGCTTTGGCAGGCAGATTCTTTACCACTGAGCCACCTGAGAAGCCTTGGGCAATATGGTTAAATGCTAAATCTGCTGTAATAACATCAAGATAGAAATCAGAATTCATGATACCAATGAGCTACCAGGCCAATCATGGAGTGCTCTACTTTGGACATCTTTTACATGAAATAGAAATAAACTTCTATATTGTTTAATCTCTTATTTGGGCATTTATATTACAACCAGCCAAACAAACCCCAACTAACACTGGGAAGAAACCACAATATTCACTAAACTATGATAAAATTAAAACAACTTTTCTATTATGATGCCAAAACAATATTACGTTACCAATTGAGGAGAAAATTAATACCTCTAAATTTTTTTAAAAAGTTAAGCATTTTTGAATTTTATAGGTTAGGCTACAGTCCAAAAATGCAAGGAGAAAAAAACTCATGCTATTTGTAAAGCCGATACACTGGACTGCATGTAAAGGCAGGAAGGGCACTAATAAGATTCCTCTAATTTAAAGGGTAGTTAACCCAATTGATGCAGGAAAGTTCAAATTATCCTGAGAGCCAATACCTCTATTGTACTAGAGTCTGTAATACTATTAAGACAAAACCCAGGCCTGTTAACAAAAATTAAGTTGGCTTATTGTAGTTCAAACAAAGAAAATATACTTTTAAATTAACATAATTAAGCAAAGAAGATATCAGTTCCTTTCTTAAAATATATATATAAATTATTCTTTAAATTATAAATCTGTGTTTCATTACACAGAAAATGAAGGCATTGAAGGCAAGTTATATCACAAGCAAATGAAGAAATATATACTGAAGAAATGAAGAAAAGGAAAGGAAAAAGTTTTCTGTTTAGTCTGCTGTATCTCAAGTGTCATCAACTTTTCCAGGTTTTAGGATAATTTTCTTGCATTCCTGTTTTGTTCTTCTTGAATTTTAAGAAAACTGTATAGGTTAGGTTTCATTAAAATTTAATCATAAGTGTATGACTGATTAATTTTTTGAAGTATTGCTTTTTGTGTGTGATTTACATGAAATAAAGTGGTTTACACACTTTTTTTTTTTTTAACACATTTCTGTGATTTACTGCAACTTTTGGATCATGGTTCAATTTGGCCAATATCCCTCTCCATGAAAAGGAAAATGAAATGACTCATTGTGAAACTGATGAATATTGGAGAAAGTTTCTTGTGGTTTTATATGAAACACAGCATCAGACCAGAAAGAATCATGGGAAACCATAAGTCTTTCAGGAAGATTTCAGAGAGTTGCTGGCTTCAACAAGTCAGAGCTCATAGGAGGTTACACCGGAACAAAAGCTGTGGCATTCTATTCCATTAGACTCCTTATATTGGCCAATTATTAACGTTATTCAATTGAAAAATCTGTATCCTACTGATGTACAAAGAATCTCCTGCTGTCTACTTTGTTGTCTTAGTGGTTTTTTTCCTTAACAGACTGTCTTATTTGAACCTAAAAAACCTTTGTAAGAAGATTGTTGTACGAATGCTTTCTGAAGCATGCTGTCATAGAAAAATGTGTGCACATCTTGTAAAAGGGCTTTTCTGGTCTTCTCTCCAGAGCACAAATTATAAACACATCTCCCACCTCCTCTTTTAAACCACAAGTCACTATTGGCAAAATCTAGAAAGTATTATAATCACTCAGACTGAAGATGAACCAATCCACAACCTCCTAATATGAAAATATGCATTTTATACAAAATGTTTAGTAAATTGGTTGTTCTATATCCCAGATGGCTCTACAATTTTTGGCTCATAACAAGGTAGTGGTTTTTTAATTGGCCTTAGAGGGAAGCTGAGATTTTCACTGCATGGGTTGGCCGTCTTAATAGCATCTGTGACATTGCATGGCTCAAAGTCTGAAGATAATTTTTTTGTTGTTGTTGTTAGAGCAGGCTAATTATTCCTTTCTATGGAAAAGTGAAAATGTGATTTGTCTGATTGGGTTATACTTAGACTGACAATGACTTTATTCTTATAAGACAAAGAATTTTCCATCACTGTAGATTTCTGATAGTGCAAAAAGGCTAACTACAAAATGAACAAGTAACATATATATACACAAACTAACAAAATCAAAATATCAGTTCCAGGCTTCCAGTTTCAGCTATAATATATGAAGAACTTGGACATGTTCAATCTCATCCTTATAAAAGGAAAAAATCTTGACAAACTAAACATTAATAGCTGTTCTTGGATTCAGTAGGAAAGAGAGGATGCAGGGCATTCTGTGATCCTGAAAGCTGCAAAGATATTTGCATCCAGAGAGATATAAACCCAAGTTCAGTTTACCTGGAACAGAAGTTGCTGGAGCCACAAACCAGTAGGAACACATAAGAGGTAACTATGAGGAATTGCATGAAGCTGAGTGAATCTTAGAATAACAATAAGACATTACTAGACCTGCAGTAATTTGTGGGTTTTCCCTACAGGAATACCAATAGGTCCATATGGTAAAGATCTGAGAAAAGTGCCCTCGAGTTTCTGGAAGGGGAAAGGGAAGAGTAATCATTTTAAAATATACCCAATGTTTCACTATAACATAGGTCTCTGTTCCCAAGGAAAGATGACCAGGACCATATCCCTACTAGGGGAAGGCATTATACTCAAACTCAAGTCAACTGGGGTGGAAGAGTGGGAGGATGGGTAGATATAGTCAACAGGGTTCACATCTTCAGGGAAATAGATTAGAAACCCTGTTGTCAGTCTTCCCTGGTAGCTGAGTGGTTAACAATATGACTGGTGGTGCAGAAGACACTGGTTTGATCCCTGGTCTGAGAAGATCCCACATGCCTCAGAGCCATGAGACCCATGCACAAATATTGACTCTGTGCTCTGAAGCCTGAGCGCCATAGCTGCTGAGCCCATGTGCCATGACTGCTGAGGTGTGTGGGCCCCAGAGCCTGTGCTCTGCAAGGGGAGATGCCACCACAATGAGAAACCTGAACACCTTGACTAGAGAATGGCCCCCACTCCATTCCCTGCTTTGTGGGCCCCAACCAAAAGAAACGCCCACAAAGCCAAAAACACTTAGTAGAGCCAAAAATAAATAAATAAGTAAAAAGAAACCCCATTGTCAGGAAAAGGAGTAGGGAACAAAGAGGCAGAAATCTATACTACCAGAGAAACATTTGTGGTGATCACAGCCCTAAAACAAGTCTACTAGAAAATGTAAATTTATTCAGAAGATTATAGAATTCTTCCTCTCCTTCACATTTGACATTCACACCAATGAATTCTGAGATGATAACAGTGAAAGAGCTGCAAGACAGGAACTCTCTAAGTTGAGAATTACCAAAGAAAGCCGAACACAAGAAGGAATACAAAACAAACACACTTAGAGGAATCTGAAGCCAGTGGCACCTATAACAATTTAGTTGAAACTCTAAACAAAGCAGAGCCCCCCTAGCCAGATTAACAAATTCTCAAAATGAAGTACTATTTTCCTTCGTTTCTATTATCTGAAGCAATGTGTCTGATTTTCAACAACAACAAAAAAATTGCAAGGCATACCAAATGGCAAGGAAAACCACAATCTGAAGAGACACAAAAATCATCAGAGTTAGACTCAGTTATGACAGAGGTGTTGGAATTATCAGAGAATTTAAAATAATTATGATTAGTATGCTAAGAACGCTAATGGGAAAAGTAAATAATGTGAAAGAACAGATGAGTAATATAAGCAGAGAAATAAGAACTCTAAGGAATAAAATCAAAAGAAAATGTTGAGTAACAGAAAACAATGTAACCAAAACGAAAAATGCCTTCAGGTGGCTTATCAGTAGACTCAACATGACCAAGGAGAGAATTATGGTGGACGTTTCACCAGAAAACATGGAAGAAAGGAAATAGTGTAGTAAAATATTTGGATTATTGAAAGAAAAACCTACTAACCTAGAATTTTATATCCAGCAAAAATATCTTACAAAAATGAAGGAGGTAAAAAGCCTTCTTAGATAAACTGAAAGAATTCATGTCTAGCAAACATTCTCTGCAAAAATAATGTTTAAAATAGATCTTCAAGCAGATAATTACAGGTCAGAAACTTTTATCTATGTAAAGACCAGGGAAAGAATAAATAAAAGTAAAATGTAATATTTTATTTATCTTATTATTAGTCAATTGAAAATATAGCTGTATATTTAAAGCTAATAGTAATGATAAATCAGATGATGATAGCAAATATTATAAGTTAAGTGAATGACAGAAATGTGACAAAGAACAGAAGGGAGAAATGCAAATATTCTGTTATGAGTTACCTATAATATATGCACAATTATGTTATAATATAATCTGAAAATAAATTTAGATGTTAAAAATGTATATTGTAACTGCTTAAAAATTTTTAGAACACACAGCAGAAGTTTTGCAAATATTTTGAACCAAAGGAAAATGACAGCACAATTTACTAGCAATTGTGTAATGCAGCATAAGGAATGCTTAGAGGGAAATTTATAGTGTAGTAATGCATTTATGTTTTGGATGAAAGACATAAAATTAAAACCTAAACTTCCACTTTAGGAAACTAGAGAGTAAAGAGCAACTTAAGCCTAAATAAATAAAGAAAATAATAAAATTTAAAATAGAAATTAATGAAATTGAGAATAGAAAATCAACAGTAAAAGAATGAAGCAAAAGTTGACTCTGAAAGATCAATAGTTGAAAAAACCTTCAGCTGGGTTAATAAAAAAATAAATAAGTATTACTAATGTCAGAAATGAAAGAGAGATCATTATACTAATATCCTAAATATTCAAAAGTTAAAAGAGTACTGTGAACAGTATGCCCAGAAATATAACTAGGTTAAATGGTTAAATTTCTTAAAAGACATAGACTGCTAAAATTTATTCAAAGAGAGATAAATTACGTGAATAACCTCATGTCTATTAGAGAAAGTGAATCAATGCTTAATAACTTCCTGAAAAGAAAATTCCAAACCTAGACTGTTTTATTTCTGAATTGTACTTTAAAAAAGGAGTGAACACTTCCTAAAATATTCTAAGCCATAATTTCTTTAATATAATTTTTTTTTAAAGATAAAGATGTTACAAGAAAAGAAAACTATAAATCAATATGTCTCACACATTCAAAAGTTCTCAACAAAATGCTAGTAAATCAAATCCAAAAACAATGCATAAAGATATTATACATCACAACTAATTGAGATTTATTCCAAGTATGGTTCAATCTAAAGCCATCCATGTAAACCTTCATATTATTCAGCTAAAAAGAAAAGTCATCTGTTTAATGGAGACAATAAAAACACTTGACAAAGCCCAAAACTTTTCTAGAAGGGAAGATAAAATTAAGGATAAATATCTGGGCTCTATGTGCTTAAAAAAGAACTAAATCTAAGAGCAAGTTTTCCCATATACCTTATCACTTGGTATCACTTGGTCTCACTAGGAAGCAGTTCTACACAGATATTTCTGGCCAATGATAACCATATAATCAATTAGCTGAGTCAAATTCACTTGTTTGAAATATAAATATGACAGTCCATATACTTCAAAAATTCCTTCCACTACAAATATCTAGAATTGTTAAATAAATTATAGTGAGTGTTATTTTAAATGCATACTTAATAGCATCTCCTAGAATGTGAGTGAAAACCAGAGTGATAAGCAGTAAGTAGTTCTAGGGAATTGTCAATGCTAGTAACTTTAGTGCTTTAATGTTTATTTACATACAAGTGAGAAGGTCCTGGGGTCATATATATTGAAAAATTAGTATTGAAAGTTTGAGATAAGTAGTGAACATATTCATATACATATACACACACAGTCAAAGTCAAGACCCTGGAGAATAACTTTGAGAGAAAAAAAATTTTATCCCCTGCAGAGGAAATCAAAACAGCCTTTCTTTGCCTATGTTCTCAATAGAGAAAAAAATGTACATTTCTAGGAAATTAAAAAGCACATTCTCTTAATCCATGTGGTTCTGTGTTTTAGTTAACAATTTTCCCATCATGTGGAAACACATGCTTAAAATTTAACAAGGACTTTTGTAACTAGCCAGTGATAGCCTGAAGCTCCTGGCAGAAGAACAAAACAAACAAGCAAACAAAACTGGAAGAAAGTTTGTAAACCCAGAACACAGAAAATATTTTTTCTCTCCTCTCTCTCTCTCTGTCTCTGTCCTCTCCATCTTTTCCCTTTCTTTCTCTTTGACTCTCTTTTTAAACATGCAATCCCATTCAAGATGAGTTCACAGTCAAAAATTGCAAAATACATAAAGAAACATCCACTAATAGTGAAAGCGAGCATAAAAAACACAGCAGAATAATAGCTTCAATTTTGAAATCATAGAACAATCTGATGGACAAGACAATAGCACCCCACTCCAGTACTCTTGCCTGGAAAATCCCATGGACGGAGGAGCCTGGCAGGCTGCAGTCCATGGGGTCACTAAGAGTGGGACAAGACTGAGCGACTTCACTTTCACCATTCACTTTCATGCATTGGAGAAGGCAGTGGCACCCCACTCCAGTATTCTTGCCTGGAGAATCCCATGGACGGAGGAGACTGGCAGGCTGCAGTCCATGGGGTCACAGAGTCGGACATGACTGAAGTGACACAGCAGCAGAACAATCCGAAAGGGAAAACTCACTTATTTCAATTGTTAAAGAAAAAACTGTAGCAATACAATATTCAAATTTTAAAAAGATACACAGAGTAGAAGTTGAAGTGTATAAAATAGATATTAAAATGCAAAACGAATGGGTAAATAGCAAATTTGACTCAGCTAAAATAGACTCAGCAAATTAAAAGATAAAAATGAGGAAACCACAACATGTCCCTATGCAACAGAGAGAAGTAAGACACAGCATGTATAAAAAAGAAGTTAAAATATGTACAGAATAAAATGAGAAGAGCTGATATACATTTAATAGAGAAGAGAAAAATAGAGTAAGACACTTAAATAAAAGATGATGGCTGAAGACTCTCCAAATATTATATAAAGCTTACATCATCAGCATCAAGAAAATCAAGTCTCAAAGATGTGAAATAAAAACAATTCTATAATCAGACACAGCATGATGAAACTACATTAAACTAAAAAAAAAAAAGAAAGAAAAGAAAAATACTTAAAAGATGAGAAAATATCTCTATAAGCTGTTATAAAAACAGAATTTGTCATACCAACAATACCTTCAATCTGTTAAGATAAAATAATTTTGAACTAAAATTTCTATTCCCATTTAGGTGATAATTTAAAATTGAGCATAAATAAAAGACATATCCCAATAAAGATGAAATTTTTTTTATTCAAAAACTCTTTGAATATTACTCTTTTTAATATTAACCCAACTGCATTGAAAGATATACTTGAGGGAAAAGTAGTCAAATAAAAAATTCAAATAAATAAAATTAAAGATGCAATGAATACTTTTAAAAAATATGTGCATGTTAAGAATGACGTGTGCATAAAAGAATTACAATAAAAAATAAGCAATTTTAATTTATTAATAAAGCAAACCAATACAGGAAAGCATGTAAAACAGATGAGAGAGTATTGGAGGTTAATGGTCAATTATGATTAGGAATTGGGAAACCAGAATAGATAGTGATGAACTACATAGATAAGACACAGATTGATTTTAAGAAATTGGCTCAGAAACTTGGAGGCCTGGTGAATCCAAAATCTGCAAGATAGGCTGGCAAGCTGAATACTCAAGGAAGAGACACAGTCCAAGTAAAGGCATTCTGCTGGCTGAATTATGTCTTGCTTGGAAAGGTCAGTCTTTTGTCTTATTAAGGCCTTCAAGTGATTGCTTGAGACCCACCCACATTTTGGAAGGTAACTTGCCAATTTAAATGTGAATCTCATTCAGACACGCCCTTACAGACAGACCTAGAATAATGATTGACCAAATATGTGGGTGTTGTAGCCAAATTGAAGTGCAAAATCAACCAACACAACACACAAATTTTTAGACAAAACAAGCGAAAAACAATATTAATGCAAGAAGAGACAGGAAATGAGAAGAAAACCATGAAATAAGGCAACAGCATTGTTTAAAAATGCAGTTGAAGAGTGCACAAATATAAATCCAAAAATAATGTTTGAAATAGTGTCTATATATCAACTTCATTGTTAAAAACAAATTCAGAAGAATTTTACATCCAGCAATACAGTAAAAAAATAATAATAATAATCTGAGAGGCACTCTTGCTGCAAATAACTAGATCCTACAGAAAACAAATTTTTATTGTAACTGTGTTTTCAAGAAGAAAAGAAAATCTCTAAGGGCCACCCACACACACTCCCTAAAAAAAAATACAGAACGTGGTTCAAAATATTTAGCAGTGAACACACTCTACTCGAAAGAGACTTCTCTTAAGGGCAAAAGGCTAAATAGTCACTAAGAGAAGAAGAATCATGGAGTGAGTGGCACTATAAAGGGGAAGAACATGAGGCTTCCATGTTAGGCAAGGACCTTAGAAGGGAGAAAAATTGATCACAGGCTGGTAGCATTCCTGTTTTATGTGATGAAGTTTGTCAAAATATGAAAGTGTTAGTTTCTCATTTGTGTCTGACTCATTGCGACTCCATGGACTATACAGCCCACCAGGCTCCTCTGCCCATGGAATTCTCCAGGCACAAATAAGGAGCCATTCCCTTCTCCAGGAGATCTTCCTGAAGGAAAGATTCCTAAAATAGCAGTTTTCAAATATTGAACAATTTGTGGAACAAGCCTTAGATTCCTGAGAAGAAAAAGCCATATGAGATGAAATTTACTATTGCCCTAATTTTGTCCAGGAGGAACTTTAGGGGTAGGAAATCCCAAGAGGTTAGTGTAGTCTCACTAAATTGAGAAGATTGGAATCGAGGACCAGAATTTGACATAGCTGAGAGGACTGGAATTTGTGTGGCAGAAAATCAGAAATGGAGGAGATAGACAAAGCAATAGCCCCAGAATTTGGCATTCCGGTGAATCTGTGCTGAGATCTTAACTGCGGATGCAAAGAATGCAATTTAAAATGTCCAGTAATCACAGATTATTGGGAAACATTCCATTTCCAAACAGCGAGAATGAAAAATCCCACTTGATATTCAGGGCTTTCAATAAACACTGTATATCTTAACAGGAGAGCAAAACTAGTCTAGATTAAGACTATTCTAGATCCACTTTAACAAAACATAAACCAAACTCAAAAGGATTAAGATAATCCATATTTAATTTAACTGACTGCCAGAACAAATTCAGAAGGAAAACCATGAAGTACAGCATCAATGACATCAAATTCAATGCATCCCTTATGTAATAAAAAATTAACTAAAATGTGAAGAAACAGGAAAATGGGAGCTATCACCATGAGAAAATTCAATAAATTCAATAACTAGAAAGAGAACAAAATGAGAGAGACGATGGAATTATCAGACAAGAAGTAAGCAAGAATTTCTATAGATATGTTCAAGAATATAAGGGAAATATGAATATAATGAGAATGGAACAGAATATTTTTTTAAAAAAGAATCAAATGGAACTAGTAGAAAGGAAAAAGGATCTGAAATGAAAACTTCAGTTGATGACTTTAGCAGCAGAATGCACATTGTAGAAGTTCAGTTCAGTTCAATTCAGTCACTCAGTCGTGTCCAACTCTTTGCGACCCCATGAATCACAGCACGCCAGGCCTCCCTGTCCATCACCAACTCCCGGAGTTCACTCAGACTCACGTCCATCGAGTGGGTGATGCCATCCAGCCATCTCTTCCTCTGTCGTCCCCTTCTCTTCCTGCCCCCAATCCCTCCCAGCATCAGGGTCTTTTCCAGTCAGTCAACTCTTCGCATGAGATGGCCAAAGTATTGGAGTTTCAGCTTTAGCATCAGTCCTTCCAATGAACACCCAGGACTGATCTCCTTTAGGATGGACTGGTTGGATCTCCTTGCAGTCCAAGGGACTCTCAAGAGTCTTCTCCAACACCACAGTTCAAAAGCATCAATTCTTTGGAGATCAGCTTTCTTCACAGTCCAACTCTCGTATCCATACATGACCACTGGAAAAACCATAGGCTTGACTAGATGGACCTTTGTTGGCAAAGTAATATCTCTGCTTTTTAATATGCTATCTAGGTTGGTCATAACTTTCCTTCCAAGGAGTAAGCATCGTTTAATTTCATGGCGGCAATCACCATCTGCAGTGATTTTGGAGCCCCCCAAAATAAAGTCTGACATTGTTTCCACTGTTTCCCCATCTATTTCCCATGAAGTGATGGGACTGGATGCCATAATCTTTGTTTTCTGAAACTTGAGCTTTAAGCCAACTTTTTCACTCTCCTCTTTCCCTTTCATCAAGAGGCTTTTTAGTTCCTCTTCACTTTCTGCCATAAGGGTGGTGTCATCTGCATATCTGAGGTTATTGATATTTCTCCTGGCCATCTTGATTCCAGCTTGTGCTTCTTCCAGCCCAGCGTTTCTCATGAGGTACTCTGCATATAATTTAAATAAGCAGAGTGACAATATACAGCCTTGATGTACTCCTTTTCCTATTTGGAACCAGTCTGTTGTTCCATGTCCACTTCTAACTGTTGCTTACTGACCTGCATACAAATATCTCAAGAGGCAGGTGAGGTGATCTGGCATTCCATCTCTTGAAGAATTTTCCACAGTTTGTTGTGATCCACATACTCAAAGGCTTTGGCACAGTCAATAAAGCAGAAGTAGATGTTTTTCTGGAACTCTCTTGATTTTCCAATGATCCAATGGATATTGGCAATTTGATCTCTGATTTTTCTGCCTTTTCTATATTCAGCTTGAACATCTGGAAGTTCAGAGTTCACATACTGTTGAAGCCTGGCTTGGAGAATTTTGAGCATTACTTTCCTAGTGTGAGAAATGAGTGCAATTGTGCAGTAGTTTGAGCATTCTTTGGCATTGCCTTTCTTTGGGATTGTAATGAAAACTGACCTTTTCCAGTCCTGCGGCCACAAAAAAACAAAGGGAAAAGGAATATTGAAAGAGAAATCCAGAGACTCAGTGGCAAAAGAGGGAAATATGAAGCAGACAACCATGTAAGTCCAAGAGGAAGAGAGACAGAAAAAAATATTAAAATCATTGCCAAAAATTTCCAAAATTGATAAAATCTACAAAGCTAGAGATTCAAGAAACTCAGTGAAGAAAGTCGTGGTTGTAGTTCAGTTGCGTTCAACTCTGCAACTCCATGGAATGCACATGCTAGGCTTCTTGTCCTTCACTGTCTCACCAAGTTTGCTCAAACTCACGTCCATTGAGTCAATGGTGCCATCCAACCATCTCATCCTCTGTTGCCCACTTCTCTTCCTGCCCTCAATCTTTCCCAGCATCAGGGTCCTTTCCAATGAGTCATCTCCTCGCATCAGGTGGCCAGTTTTGGGACTTCACCTTCAGCATCAGTCCTTCCATGTTGGTTAACCATCTTGGTTATCTGGGTCATTACGACCTTTTTTGTATAGTTCTTCTGTGCATTCTTGCCAGCTCTTTTAAATCCCTTTTGCTTCTTTTAGGTCTTTACTGTTTCTGTCCTTTTTTGTGCCCATCCTTGTATGAAATGTTCCCTTAAAGAAATAATAGCCTGCACCATTAAAAATAATAAATTTAAAAGGATGAAATTATGGAATAAGTTCTTTGATCAGATAGTAATATATGAAATTTAATTCCAGAAACTTGTCTAGAGAATCTGCAAATGTTTGGAAGTTAAGAATACCCTTTTTAAAAATCTTGTATTAATCATAAGGGAATTCAGAAAGAGAGGCACAAAATATCAATATTTGTGGGTTGAAATTATAGTAGAAAGGTAATAACAAAGATGAGCTAAAACAAGTATAATAGAAAACAAACAATAAAATAAAAATCAATGAAATGAAAGGATAATATTTATAAAGATCAGTAAGATCTGTAAATGCCAGCTAAATCAAGTAAGAAAAACAAAGGAGATTCAATTTACCAACATTACAAATGAATAAGGGGACATTACTAGAAGTAATCCTACAGAACTTAAAATATATTAAGGAACATAAGGAACTTTAGTAATAACTTTTTGCTGCCTAATTTGGAAACACAGGTAAAATGGGCAAATTTCCTAAAAGACGCAAATTACCAAAAGTGATTTAAGAAGAAATAGAATATCCAAAGTGTTTCCCTGGTGGCAAGATGGCAAAGAACTGCCTGCAGTGCAGGAAAGCCAGGTTCAATCCCTGGGTCAGGAAGATCCCCTGGAGAAGGAAATGGCAAACTACTCCAGTATTTTTGCCTGGAAAATTTCACAGACAGAGGAGCCTTGAGGGCTATAGTCCATGGGGTCACGACTATGGTCGTGACAAGAGTCAGACACGACTGAGGGACTTACCCAGAATATCCAAATATGCTTAATTTTTTGTTAAGCTGAATTTGTAAATTCTAAATTTATAAATTTGTAAAAACCTTCCTACAAAAAACTCCAAACCAATGGCTTTACTGGTTAATTCTTTCAAACACATTAGAAAGAAATAACACCAGTTCTGAATTCAATCTTTCAAAATATAAAGAATAAACACTTCAACCTATTCTTTGAGGCCAGCATCATACTGATACCAAAACCAAGAAAGGCTTACAAGGAAAATAATTTACAAAAACTCAGACCAAAACTTCTTTTAAAATGTAAATCAAACAACACAGATTAAAATTTGAATCAAGCAATATGTATTAAAAAGTAAGAAGATACAGTTTCCCTGCCGGCTCAGACAGTAAAGAATCTGCCTGCAATGTGGGAGCCCTGGGTTCAAACACTCGGTTGGGAAGATCCCCTGGAGAGGGGAATGGCTACCCACTCCAGTAGTTTTGCCTGGGAAATTCTATGGACAGAGGAGTCTGGCAGGCTATAGTCCATGGGGTCACAAAGAGTTGGATACAACTGAGTAGCTAATGCTTTCTTTGAAGCAGAATTTATTCTAGAATTGAAAGTTTATTTTAACATTCAAAATTCAATGTTGCCTCACAATTTTAAAAAAAATGAACCTATAAATGGTGGCAATAAAGTCACTTGCCCAAACTAAAAATCTATCATGATTTAAAATGTAAACAAACTAGGAACAGGCAAGAACTCCTTACCCAAATAAAGAATATCTATCAAAAATTTACTTTTATTTTAACATCATATTTAAATGGTGCAAGATAAAATGCTTTCAACCAAAGACTGGAAATAAGGCAAAGGTATTTGCTTTTTCTACCTCTAGTCAACCTGATAATGGAAATCCAAGGCATAATAATACAAAAAAAAGAAGCCATGTGTATTGAAAAGAAGGAGATAAAACTGTAGGTATTAACTGCCAGCATTATCATGGATATGAAAATTCCTAAAACTTCTGCAAAATGTTTACTAAAACAAATAAGAAAATTTAGTGAGGCCATAGTACAAAAGAACAATATAGAAAAACGGATTGTATTTTACTTACTAGCAATGAAGAACTGGAAAATTAAATTTAAAATTTCTTTTTAAAATAGCATTAAAATCTTAGGGATATATTTAACAGAATATGTTCAAGATCTGTACAATAAAATCTACAAATCTTTGCAATGGAATTAAAGAAGAATTTAATAAATTAAAAGATATATCATGTTTGTAAATCTCAACATTTACCATTGTGAGGTAATTATTCTTCAATTTTTCTACAGATCTACATAAAATCCTACTTAAAATTTCTGCTATAGTAATTGAAAGTCTGGTATAGAATATTAAGCACATGCTGCTGCTGTTAAGTTGCTTCAGTCGTGTCCAACTCTGTGCGACCCCATAGACGGCAGCCCACCAGGCTCCTCCATCCATGAGATTTTCCAGGCAAGAGTACTAGAGTGGGGTGCCATTGCCTTCTCCGATTAACCACATAGGAAAATACTTAAAAATGAAATGTTTAAAAGAGCCACCCAAAAAAGATATCCCAAAATAAAAAAGTGGTAATAGAAGAAATATTAAACCTTCTCCGCTTATTTTAGAAAATAATCAGGTCTCAAAATTAACAGGTGAAATATAATTCAATTTAAGATATTAGAAAAATATTAGATTAATCCTCTGAAGAGTTGAAAAAGATGATTAGTAAGCACTTAATATTAACTAAGTACAGAGATCCAACCAGTCCGTTCTAAAGGAACTCAGTCCTGAATATTCATTGAAAGGACTGATGCTGAAGCTGAAACTTTAGTTGAGCAACTGAACTGAACTGATAAAAAAAAGTTAGCGTATCCTAACTGGAATTGTCTCCAACAACATTAAAATATATCTCAACCTATGAAGAGACTTATCCTGTTTCAGTGTGAAAAGTGAAAGTGAAAGTGTTAGTCGCTCAGTCATGTGTCCCACTGTTTGCAACCCCATGGACTGTGTAGCCTGCCAGTCTCTTCCATGGAACTCTCCAGGCAAGAATACTCAAGTGGGTAGCCATTCCCTTCTCCATGGGATCTTCCCAACACAGGGATCAAACCAGGCCTCTGGCATTCTTTGCAAGTGGGTTCTTTACCATCTGAGTCACTAGGAAAGCCCCCTGTGACAGTGTAAGAAAATAACTGTATAAGAATATCAATTATTTCAATATTTAATGATCATTTCAATTTAATTCCAAAGTGCCAACAGATTATTCTTAAGAAACCTGACAATCTGATTTAAATTATCTGGAAATTTAATTATTTATTTGGAAATTGTTATTTAGAATTTACATTTCCCGAAAGAGTCAAGATACATCTACAAAAGAATAATAAAGGAGTGACATTTGCCAACCAAGAATTAAGATTAGTTTAAGTTATAGGAATTAAGATAATCTGACATTAATTCAGAAATAAAATTAAGCAATGAAAAATTATAAAGAGCCCAGAAACAGAGCCAGACATAAATGTACATGCAGAAGTGGCCTTGCAGACCAGTGGAGAATGGGAAAAAAATATTCAATAGCACATGAAAAATGAAATTAAATTCAAACCATATATAAAAGTCTAGTCAAATCATACAAGTCATATCATAAAAATCTATTCTCAGTGAATTGTGGTTATCAGTACATAATATCATGATGTAGGTGATATATGTATATAGATATATCTCATTACCATACATAAAAATTAAACTATGTATAAAATACTTGGTGGATTAAAGCCTTGAATGTGAAAGATAATTTCTTAAAATCCATTTTTAAAGCACTCTTTAAAACAATATAGAACAAGAAAGAACAAATAAGAAGACACAAAAGCACAATTCTTGAATCACATCTGCCTTTCATTACGGGATATGAGAGTTGAGAGGAGCATTGTTCCCACCCTCAAAAATGAAAAGAACTGACTTAACTTAGAATTCAAAACTCTCTGAGAACTCCTTGGACCCTGAAGTCACACATCAACCAATAGCCCCAACCTAAGGTCAGACAAACATCTTCAAAGAGAGAGGACAGGCAAGTGCCCATTTACCTGGATGGGATGCAACCAAAGAAGAATTTGCAAGCATAACCAAAAAATCACTGAAAGGTGAGAGAATGGTGATAGATTGGATGAAGCTTAAATGCATTCATCAACTTCAGTGTCTGCATACCGTCAAGAGACTATTGTGGTGCATACCTAGGGGCAGTAGAACAGCTATTATGGAAGAGAAGCCTGAAATTTCCCTAAGTCTCTTCTCCCCTCTCTTCCCTGTAGAGCAAAAGCCTTAATTTATACGGAAAGAGTAGAAAAACACATTCTTAGGGCAACCCACTCCAGTGTTCTTGCCTGGAGAATCCCAGGGACAGAGGAGCCTGGTGGGCTGCTGTCTATGGGGTCGGACAGAGTCAGACAGGACTGAAGCGACTTAGCAGCAGCAGGGCAACACATGGAGCACAGGTGAATACACATTGAAGCTAAGGGGAAGAAAGAGGGGAAAACAGTCCTACTCCTGGAGGAAAGAAAGGATACACACTGAGTCCACACACAAAGTTGAAGCAAGGCAGGAGAAGTGCGAAAATCACACGCTCGAGTCCCAAGGATACAGTGTATACAGCTGCTAAGTCGCTTCAGTCGTGTCCGACTCTGTGCGACCCCATGGACGGCAGCCCACCAGGTTCCTCCATCCATGGGATTTTCCAGGCAAGAGTACTGGAGTGGGTTGCCATTGCCTTCTCCATACAGCTAGGGTTGAGCAAATAATCAAATATATTGCAGATAATGTGAGCCAGTTCTCTCAATCATCTATGTTGGAAACAGAAAGTGAAAATTGCTCAGTTGTGTCTGACTCTTTGCAACCCCATGGACTATACAGTCCATGGAATTCTCTAGGCCATAATAGTGAGGTGGGTAGCCGTTTCCTTCTCCAAAGGATCTTCCCAACCCACGAATCGAACCCAGGCCTCCTTCATTGTGGGCAGATTCTTTACCAGCTGAGCCACAATGTTGGAAAAAGAAAATACAAATAAGATATCAGAGGTATTACTATGAACACATGGTTTTTAATATATACATACAGACAGAAATGGGTGCAGGGATATGCCTAAGCTTAAGCCCATGTGTGTACATACATATATTTAGTAGTTTTGGTCTCTTAAGAGGCTCTAGAAGCAACAACATTGCAAAAGCAATGAGCACATCTAGCAACCAGATCTGGACTTCTACATGCCATTCAGTAGTAAAAGGAACACGGACTACATGGTAAATAGTCTGATTCCAGCACTGGGGCAGAGAAAATATGAGATAATGTGGTACCACAAAGTATGGAAGAATTCAAAATGGGATGGGAGCATGTTGAAAGGATATATGAGCAAACTTGAAGTAGTCTCCCAAAACTAAATTTTGGGCAATTAGAGCAACACAGTAAGTGATGATAGTAATAGATTATAATCCATAAATAAAATAACCATAAATCTATAGTGGCATAAATATTTGAAAAAATAAATATACGAAGGAGAAGAGACAAATTTTTTCTACAGTAGAAGTCCAGTTTATAAATGTAAAAGGAATAATGGAAATAAAAATCAGCCCTTGACAAACAACACAGTAATAACTGTTACAGACATAAACTACTGATGGAGATTGAAAACTAACAAGTGAAAATATGATGAGACTATATATCTTACCTCAAAGTATCTTCTTACAAGACACTTAGTAATTGTAAAGGGGAAAATAAGAATTTATTGTGGGTAAACCTGAGAGATATCATCATATCCAAATTATTAAAGTTAAAAATCATCAGTAATGGGACATACATATATATATACATATCATGTACATTATGATATTGTGTATTGAAAACCGCAAAATATTACTTTTGTGATACTCTTGCCAAAAATGCATAACCTCAATCTAACAGTGAAAAAGCAACAGAAAAATCCAACAGAGAGACATTTTACAGAATAATTGGACAGAATTCTTCAAAATTGTTAAGGTTATAAACAATGCTGAAGAATTGTCTTATATTGGAGGATAATAAAGCTAGCTACAACACTTTAGTGAAATGTGGACTATTAGGTTGCACTCTGAACAAGAAAAAAAGATATTAGTGGACAATTGATTATATATGAATAAGGTGTATAACTAGTTAATACTATTTGCCTTAATGTTAGATTGCTGGCTTGAATAATTACACTACGGTTATGTGAGATTTATTTGGAGAAGCCTGGTGCAGGTATTTGTAAAATCTGCATACTAGTTTTGCAACTCTTGTAAATCTAAAATTACTTCAAAACAAAAAGCTTTAAAAAAGATGGATAAATTAACTATAATAAATATAACCATATATTTAGTATAGAAATAATAATATAAATATATAATTTTATGCTATATATATTCTGATATATAATAAATTAATGAAAAATATTTTCAGATTAAATTATAAAATCCAATTGCAAGGTATTTACAAAGAGATGGGCCTAAATTACATTGATAGAAGAACTGGAGATAAAGGTATAGAACAATACATTTGACAATTACTATTAAAACAAAGTTGTATATATTTACATGCACTTATAAAAATGAGTTAAATGCAAAAGAAATTATTAGGGATACAGAGGGCCACTACTTAACAGGAAACCTCCATCTGAAAGACATAAAACGTATAAATATGTGGTGACCTAAGATTTAAGCATGCATTTTGAAGGATTTACTCAGTAGGATATGAAGTAACCATTAAAATAACTTTTATAATCAGTGTATTAAAATTTTTTAATGTGAACAATATTACAGTCAAAGAGAAACTGCTTCATAAATTGAATATAAAACGGGATTACATCCATGTAAAAGTAAAGCTTATGCTAGAAAAATAATAAAAGGAAAGGAGAATTCAACTATGAAAGGCCTTTTTCTTTTCTTATTTTCTGTATTTTTCAAATTTCATTTGTCACAGAAAATGACACACAAAAGAGCAATTAAAAATACTAGAAAATGCAATCTCTCATCTAATTAGCATTTGACAAGAGACATTCCAAAAATTCAAAAAGAGATTGGTATACAGGATATTGAAAATGTGAGAAATGTGATTTGGATGAGTCAAAAAGAAAGTGACTTTCCATTCAAGTCTGTGTTAATGCATACTATTTGATCAATATTCTGACAAAGTATGAGCTCTTGAGGAAAACAACCCTACTAAGGTCTGTGTCTATAATTCTCATTTTCTCAGTTAGAAGGGGCTCATTTTGATTCAGCTGAGGAATAAATACTTTTGTTGACTTTTGGGGGTAAATACATAGAATCGTGCAGCATTTTCAAATATTGCTTAAGTAAGGCACAACCTGGTAAAGAAAATGACAACTGACTCCAGTGTTCATGTACAGAGGAGCTGGTTAGTCCATGGGGCCACAAAGGGTCAGACATGTCTGAGAAACTGAGCACGCATGCACAAGGTACAACCTATCTCTGAGTATCTTCAAATAATAACAGTGAACTTCCTGCCCGAGTGAAACCTCTAGGAGTCCAGTAGCTGTTCTGCCCAAAACCTGACAACTGGAAGGTATTCGATAAATATTCATTGAGTAAGTGAATAAACGGAGGCAAAAAAGATCAAATGCACAAAGTTTAGCTTACTATCTAGGGTACTATTAATAAAATCCACAAGAAAAAAAAAGAGCACAAGGAAAAATTTCTGATGAAAGAGCAAAATGCAAAACAAATGGTCATTTTAAAATAAAAAATTCTAATCTTGACTTTATTAAAATTTAACCCTGCCTTTAAATTTAACAGAAGTCAATAGGTTAACTGTGAGTTATTGTTTGAAATCTATACTCAGTTAAAGAAATACTGTTTAAAAATTGGCATATAATTCTAAAATTTGAGAATTTAATTGCTATCATTCCAGAAAATATAAAATATTTTTGTGATTTATTACTGAATGGGAAATTAAATTATTTTATTTCAATGGATTTATAAAGGTTATTTAACAAATGTAATAAATATTGATATCACCTAGTTCCTTAGCCTACCATCAGCCATATCATTCTACATTCAGACAGATGAAAATTTTATCTATTTTTAAGTAAACTCAGGAACAAAGATGTCTCACATTCTTTAAGAAATTACTCTGAGAGTCAATTTGGAGTTCTAGATAGCTTTAGGACTTCTTTCAAATTCTCTATTGCATTAATTTTTAAATGAATTCTATAAAGGTAAAAAACAAGTAGGCTTTATTCTCAAAGATTTCACTTGTTGCTATTCTACTTATTTGCTTACTTCCCCCTCAACCTATGCAAAACATTTTCAAAATTTAACTTGTGTTTTGCACCTGGAAAATACAGGCATGCATGGAGAGTGGGAGGCGAATTCAGCTGACAGGATTTAAAATAGAGTTCTCAGTTGTGGAAGATTTTGTTGATGGAGAAAGCTGGAATCTTCCCCTTCTGGTCAGCAAAGCAAATTAGAATGGTGTTGAAATTATATCTATCTTGTCATCTCCCTGGCAGGACATCTCTTGATAGGGCCTTCTGTTCCTCCCATTTCTTGGCAGCCTCTGCCTTTGGGATGTCTGGAAATAATGGAACTTTCAAGACTAAATAATGGAGCCTGGCAGAGCTTCTATAGTTCTTACTTAAAGATCTAAATCATATGTTTGCATCAGGTCATTTAAAGTAAACTTGATGCACTTGAATTGAAGCTTGAAATATAACTGCTCAGCAATAGAATTCAGTTTTGTCAGCTCTCCTTGTGATGGCCATTTCATCTAGAAAACAGGGGATTGCAGGATTTCGTTAAATGTATCCTGTTGCTTTTAGGTATACGACGTTTCACACTTTAGGTAAGAAAATATAAAATATCTAGACAGATGATTTGGTACCCATCATTGGAAGCAGATGCGTGGTTTTTAGCGATGAAGACCTGCCTGTATCTGGTTTTGCTCCATCCTTCACTGACTTGATCTGAGCAGGAGCTCTTGCTGACTTTAGAAAGAACACTACGTCTTTGACTCCAGAACAAACTCCGGTGTGCAATTCCACAGGGCACAGAGCAAAACAGGAATGTGTTTTGTACTTTTCAGTGTCAGTGTGATTCATGTAATATTCCTAAATATGTGTTTTCTGAGTGCTCAGCCACTTGAAATTTTTTTATATATCCCTCGATGAGGTCTAGATTTTATTGCTGGTGTTTGTCAGAGTCAACAGATTTCAGTAAGGCCATTTTTGTAAGCACTGGAGGACCTCATTCAAACTTTGCTTTTGTAAGTTCCATTTTAGTCTTGAAAAAATATGACTGTATAAACTGAATCTCAAAAATATGCTGAGTAAAAGAAGTCTTACACAAAATAGTACATATGAGTCCATGTAGAGGAAGTTCTAGAAGAAGTTAAACTAATCAGTGGCAAAGTAGATGGATCCCTCAGTATCTGCAGGGGATGAGTTCCAGGACCTTTGCAGATACCAAAATCATGGGATGATCAAATCCTTTATATAAAATGGTGTGGTATTTGCAGGTAACCCCTGCACATCCTCCCATAATCATATCTACTAATGCAATGTAAAATGTTGTGAAATAGTTGTCAGTACAATTTAAATAGTTGCCAACACATGGTAAACTCAAGGTTTGGCTTTTAGAACTTTCTGGAATTTTATATATGTATATTCAATCCACAAGAAAATGTTTGAATCTGTGGATTCAGACCCTATGAATACAAAGGGCCAACTGTATTTATAAAGCTTTATGACTGAGAATGAGATGCTTATTTTAATTTACTTCAGATGTCTTCATTTGCAAATTCACCTGAACTAATCGCTGATACTCAGAAAGGATGTCTATTGGCAGATAAAATTTCTCAGCTAAGAGGTAATGAGCAAGGCAACTTTTATTTTAAAATATTTTAACATTTTTATCATAATAAAATACACATAAAAGTTACCATTGTAATCATTTTAATGTATATAATTTAAGAGCATTAAGTATCACAATGACTATCACAGTGAAGATCGCAATGTTGAGCAAACATCACCAGCATCTAGTTGTGGAACTTTTTCAGTAACCCAAAGGGAAATCTTGTACCCTGTGAACCAGTCACTCTCCATATTAATACTCTTTAATGCATCTTTTTTCTTATTCACTTATTTATTAAATGACCGTGTTTCACGTGCCTCCTATATCCTGGCACTGAGTCAGGTGGGCAGATACAGCACCTTCCCAGAGGGACCCACAGATCCCCCCCTTTGTATTCTGGCACTGGGTCAGGTGGGCAGATACAGCACCTTCCCAGAGGGACCCACAGATCCCCCCTTTGGAATGGCTCCCTCTTGACCCTGCCCCACGTGTGTGTGCTCTGTACATGTCCAACTCTTGGACTGTAGCCTGCCAGGCTCCTCTGTCCATGGGATTCTCCATGTGATCCTGGAGTGGCTTGCCATTATTTTCTCCAGGAGATCTTCCTGACTCAGGAATTGTACCCACGTCTCCTGCGTCTCCTGCATTG
The DNA here is from genome assembly GCF_016772045.2 of Ovis aries. Lineage (NCBI taxonomy): Eukaryota > Metazoa > Chordata > Mammalia > Artiodactyla > Bovidae > Ovis > Ovis aries. Next base: position 62,199,218 of record NC_056062.1, on the reverse strand, counting down.
GCAGATGGATTCTTTACCACTGTGCCACCATGGAAGCCCTGCTCCAAGGGAAGACAGTAAACAAAAAGGACAGAAAAAGAGAGATAAGAAGCTAGTATTTCCAAAGAGTAGCTTTGGAAAACATATAACTGCAATATTTGTTTTCTAGCAACTCTTTTTAAAATATTCTTCCTTTAGAAGGTGAATTTCAGAAACACAGACTTTCATGAAAAGTTTTCCGTTTACTTTGAAAGAAGGACCTTGAAGTGTTTTGACACATTATTTAGTGGCATCAGCAAAGGAAAGGGAATCAGAAACTTTTGATTCTATTCCTGCATACTGGTGGCTTCCTGTGTGGGTTTAGGCAAATCACTTACTGTTTGCTGTGTAACTTATTGGGGTGTTCTTTCTCAGAATGAGTAAAACAGTTCAATCTCCTGAATTGGAAGGGATGTACAGAATATACATGGTGGAATTTTATGCAACAAGGGTAATAACCTACTTTCTGAATGACGAAGAGGCTCAGTCTTTCTCAGTGTGACCTTTTTGCCTGGCCTCATCGGCATCCATGCAAATAATGTTAAAAGAGCAGTATTTGAGAAGTACTGATCATAATCACACACCAGAAAAGATTCTACACATATTTTTCACTAGCAAGAGAATGGTCACATTGTCAGGCACATTCATTCACATGGAAACAGTCAACATCTACACACACACACACACACACACACACACACACACACATTTTCCTCAGATTTCCCAGTTCAATCCCAACTTCAAATATCATGTCTCTTTGGCAAATTAAGCATTACAAATGTTTCTTTCTCTGTGGTATTCATGCTCATACCCTCTCCTTATGCTCTCATATACTCATATTTCTAGATCACCACAGTTTCTTTACCATAAAATTTGGCAACATACTGAGGAATTAAATTTTGAATTAAAATTTCATAGTATCTTGATTCTGAATATCTGATGTTAATATTTATCCTAAAGACAATATTTCGTATTATTGCAATAATACACAGTGGAAAATAGATTAACATTTTTATTGCAGCATATTTTAATAGGAAAATAAAAAACAAAAATGGCTAATAACATAATAATCTGATATATCCACATAATCTATGATACATCCATATAACTAAAAACCAAATAAGGTAGAGCTCATACTTGCTGATATAGAATGATCACCATACTATACGGTTTTGTTGTTGTTTTAGTTGCTAAGTCATGTCCAACTCTTCTGCAACCCCATGGGTTGTAGCCCGCCAAGCTCCTCTGTCAATAGAATTTCCCAGGCAAGAATATTGGAGTGGTTGCCATTTGGTTCAACCAGGGTTGCCAGACTACTGGTTCTCCAGTATTTCCTGGCAATACTGGTTGCTATTTCCTTCTCTAAGGGATCTTCCTGACCCAGGATTAAACTTGTGTCTCCTGTAATGGCAGGTGGATTCTTTACCACTGAGCTACCAGGGAAGCCTATACCATATGTTTATGAAGGTCATTTATTAAATCATCAAACAATTATTGAGCACTTACTATATCCTAAGTATTTTTCTAAGCACTGGGGTTTGGGTAAGCAAAATTCTACCCCTAGTCCATTCCAGAATGAAGAGGAAGATCCAAAATATGGGTAAGAAGGGTTAACATCTACACAGGCTTGGGGTGCTATGAATCAAATCCTCTCTGATAAGGTACATCAGATAAGGGATGTGGAAGTGGTGATAAAATAGCTCTGTGGACTTAAGAAGAAAGAGTATTCTGGGAAGATGAAATGCCAGCACGTAGATTTGAGGGAATTATACCTGGCACATTTCAGGATAGCAAGGAAGCTGGGCTGATTGAGTAAATGTGGGGCATAAATAACAGCAATGGTACTTACTCTAAGAATTTGTCTTTAATGCTGGGTGACATGGGCTAAAACCAAGAGGATGGTAAAATCCATCTTATGTTAAAAGACCATTCTGCCTGTTGTGAGGAGAATAGAGTCCGGATGCAAAAATAGAAGCAAGGAGACAAATTAGAAGGCAATTGCAATAATTCACAAGAGATGATGTGGCTTGGGATAAAATGATGACACAGGAGGATTAGAAGGATTATAAGATTCTGCCTATATTTTAAAGTACCATAGCCAGTGGGAGAAAAGTGGAAAAAAAAAGATAATAAATATTATATGCAGTAAAATATCATTTGTGTAACAGAGGAGAAATTTAAAAAAAAAAAAAAACCTCTTTTTAAAACAATATATTTATTCATTTGGCTACACCAGGTCTTACTTTTGGCATGTGGGATCTTTAGTTGCAGCATGTGAGCTCTCAATTGTGGTATGTGGGATATAGTTTCCTGAACGTGAAAGTCACTCAGTCATGTCCAACTCTGCAACTCCACGGACTATACAGTCCATGGAATTCTCCAGGCCAGAATACTGGAGTAGGTAGCCTATCCCTTCTCCAAGGGATCTTCCTGTCCCAGGAATTGAACCGGGGTCTCCCGTATTGCAGGTGGATTCTTTACCAACTGAGCTATCAGGGAAGCCTCTAGTTCCCCGATCAGGAATCAAACCCAGTCCCCCTGCATTGAGGGAGCTTGGAGGTTTAGCCACTGGACCAGCAGAGAAGCCTCAGAATAGAAAACTCTTGACTGTCACTACTTCTGGGCTCTGGCTGGCTCTGGGGAAAAGGAGATATTTAATTTTACTTTATATTGTTATATAAAATTTTATTTCTTTGCCATTATATTAATAACTTTTAATGACCAACAATAAATAAACTAGAAAATGTGGCTTTTGACTATACATATTGCAAAAACAAATGATTTCAAAACTACTTTGAACTATCTGATAGAACACTGAAGGAATATATTCAAATTAGAAGCACACAAATTTTTCAGTGAAAGAAAAGCATGCATTCAGGTGATGAAGAACTGTATCATAAATTATCTAATTTGGGAGCTTCCTTGTGATCCAGTGGTTAAGACTCCCCACTTCCAGTTCAGAGGGTGTGGATTCCATCCCTGATCAAGGAACTAAGATTCCGCATGCTGTGAGGCAAGGGAAAGTTAAAAAAAAAAAAAAGAAAGAAAGAAAATTTGAAAAATGATCTAATTGGATCCTCCCAACAACACAACTAGCTCTCCAAAATGTTGTCATGAGAATTTTAATTCCTTCACTCAATTATTGGACATTTTAGGAGATGCCAGGAGTTAACACTGGGATGAAAATAAGATAAGAACACAAGACAAATGTAACAAGCTCAGTGTAAGCATGCATTGTTCAAGGTATCACTGCTTTAAAAAAAAAAAATGAAATACAAAAGTTAAATTGAATCACATGAACAGGAGTAAAAGTAACAACTCAGAAACAACTGGTCTGCCGTATTCAGCATTTAAAATCCCTACTAGAGGATTGTGTCCAGTTTGGGGCTCTGAACTACAGACAGATATGAAATCTTGGAGACTTTTCACAGGAGAACCACAAAGACAATTAAAGGATTAGGAAGTAATACTTAAAAGAAAAGGCTACAGAAAATGGATTATTTCGCGTGCAAGGAGGATGTGAATGGTGGTTTAATATTGACCTTTAGAGTAGCCAAGTATTTTAAAGATGCTGACTAACTATTCTCTACCTTAAATGGGAAGAGAAAATGAGAAAATGGTTTAAAGCTGCAAAGGAAAGTTTGACAGCAAAGTGAAGGTTGTTAGGTACTGGTATGAAGGCACGGCTTTTCTTCCTTGTGGGGGCTTGGTTTTTAAAATGAGGATCAATTTCCATCTGCCTAAATGACTTCCCAAATCCCCTTCATCCTTCTGATTCTCTCTCTGGAGAAAGAGATTCCTTGACCTGGCTTAGCAATCCATTCCTATGCCAAATAGCCTTCAAGGTCAGGAAGCTCTCTAATATAATTCACCTAAATAGATCCGGCTTCAACTTGAATCCATTTCCTCTTGCTCTGGCCTCAGTGGAGAGAAAGAAACATTTGTCATGGAACTCCATTTCAGAACATTTCAAATAACTCAAGACAGTAATTTTGTGCTCTTGCCTTCCTTTCTCCATGCTAAATGATTTCAACTCGCTCAATATTTCACAAATTTTGCCCACCTTTTAATCTAGTTCATTATGGCATCAATCATAGTACCACAATTTACAGCAGTGAATTGACGAGGAACTCTTCTGGAAACTCTCTGTTCTTCACATCATTTCTATGCAAAGGGACAAGCTTGGATTAAGGATCAGCACCTCTAGTCCCAAATGATATCAAGAGATGCATAAGAGCATCATGTTTTCATGCCTTGAAAGTGGAATGATCTATTTGGCTGGACATTCAACTTCAATAATCCACATCTGTGAGGTCAGATCCTGTATTGGATTGTCTCTTCCATTTCCTAAAACTTAAATGTTTGTGGTTCCTGGGTATATTAGTCAAAGATCTTTTTTTGCTGAAGATGCCAAAAACCCAATTTGAACTAGCTTAGAACAAAAAGGGAATTGATGTAACCAAGCCACAGAGGCAGGGGTACAGCTGAGCCTCAGCAATTAGGCTACAAAATCAAGCACGATCAAGACTTTTTCCTCTTGGTCTCTTGACTGTGCTTCTTTTTGCAATTCGGCTTCAATCTTTCCTCTTACTAACCCAATTTAGGAGATTTTAACTCTTTAAGTGTCTGTTAAATTTGCACCCTCCTCTCTATTCTTAATTCAATAACTACCAATCTGTTCCTAATTATTTCTCACAAAGATTAATGCAGATTCCTATTAAGAGATTCCCCTATCCTCACCCCCTTCCCTTTTAATCAATTTTAAGTTGCATCGTGGCAGTTCTGTGGTCATAAAAAAATCCCACATCTCTTATCCTTTGCTTAGAGGAAAAAAAATCTGAATTTCTACAACTCAAAAGCTTTAATGATAGGCATATTTCTGATCTCTGTAGCTTGAATATATCCTTACAATTGAACCATTCTGAACTACTTCCATTTTCCTTGCAGAAGCCACACTTCTCTTAAATACCCATGCCTATTAGAGATAGCACTTCAGTCTGCATACTCCTCTCTGCTTTGTCTACCGGGTGATAATTTTTTTTCATATCATCCTGTAAGAATGAACTCAAGTTGGATATCTTGTTTTAATGCCTCTAGTCAGAGTTAATCACTCTTGTGGAAGAGGTTGTGTTGCAGTGGAATAATAAACACTGTTACAGAGTTCATTTTCCGATTGTTTATTATTTAATCATCCCTGCTAAAGTATAAACTTTTTTTTAATATTCTAGCCCTACTTAGTTCTTCACTTTTAAAATGAGATGATAACATTATCTACTCTATGGGTTTGTTGTGAGAACTACATAATCAACATTTTTATAAAACATGAAAAATAAAATGTCTGGCATGGAAAACACCTAATGAATGTTAGTTGTCATTGTTATTTGTTATGTTTATTCCATTGCTCCTGATTCACTGTAATATTCAATCAATGTTGGATGAATAAGGAAATTATTCAATCCCTGTAATATGAAACAAGAGAATGAATATCTAAATCTCCAATAACACTACTTCTTAATCTTCATCATTTCCCTGAAGATTTTTAATGCCAGTTGAGACTTGGTCATAGCCAGAATTTGTTATTAACAGAGAGATATTGAGCAACATGTGAAAATAGAGACGGTGGTGCCACTTGGGTGTGCCTTGGCATGGCACAGAGCCCTTCAGTTACACCTGCACCAAATGTAAGAGTCCAGATGGCTCATAGCAAGACCCTCCACAGGATCCTATCTCCCTTAAAAGAATATCTTCTTCTGCTAATAGCAATATACACTGTAAAGAAAAACTGACATTCTTACTACGTAGGCTGCTGCTGCTAAGTCTCTTCAGTCCTGTCCGACTCTGTGCGACCCCATAGACAGCAGCCCAGCAGGCTCCTCCATCCCTGGGATTCTGCCAGCAAGAACACTGGAGTGGGTTGCCATTTCCTTCTCCAGTGTATGAAAGTGAAAAGTGAAAGTGAGTCGCTCAGTCGTGTCTGACTCTTCACGACCCCATGGATTGCAGCCCACCAGGCTCCTCCGTCCATGGGATTTTCCAGGCAGGAGTCCTGGAGTGGGGTGCCATTGCCTTCTCCGGTCCTTCCGCATATTTTGTAAGCAAGTGTCAGCATCTTGCGGAGAAGGGTAATCTTCCCATAGTGTTGATAAAATGGAATGGGGAAGACTTGGAGAAAGAGGCGAGGGGCTAGGCAACCACATCTCCTCTTTCCCCAAGTCTTCCCCATTCCATTTTATCAACACTATGGGAAGATTACCCTTTGTGATGAAGCATATACCAGTCTTGTGGTACTAAAGCGTCAAGTGGGGCTACATAACTAATGATAATCCCAGGGGATGTCTTATCATTCTCAAATTACAAACCAAGAAACTAAAAAACCAAACTAAGACCTTTCCACGTTATCGTGTTACTTCTCCAAAATCTACTTTTAAGAGAACAAAGGAACAAGATAGGAAATACAGATGGGATTCATCTTGTGTGTTTATCCTCTTTTGAAATCAGTGAGATGGACTAAGAAAACATTTAAAATGCCTTTGGAAAGAAGTAAATAAAAGAGAGAGAAAGACAGAGACAGAGAATGTAGTTAGTACTTGCCAAGAAAGAGCAATAAAATGCAGTCTTGAGAATAAAGGTGATGTGACTTGGGCTCTTACTGTTCCTACCTAGTTTCCAGACCTTTCTGTTGATCCTCTAGCCATAAAATTTGGCATCAGATAGCTTGGTCTTACCTGTTAATGGCTGTATCAGTTTGGACAAATGCATGTGTGTTTGTGTGTGTGTGTGAGAGAGAGAGAGAAGGACAGAGAAACAAATGTGTGTGTATATGTAGTTCCTCCCCATGCTCATAAATTTTCAAGATCTATCTATTTCATCACCAAGAAGAGAGGAAATAGCGATATATATACATTGTAAATCTTGTGGCTTGTGTACTGGAAAATATCTGAAAGATAATCTAGCCTCATGTCCTCATTTTATAGAGCCAAAGTACTTAGAAAACTAATCTCACCAGTAGAAATGTGTCTATGCCTTGTTTCCTTCCACTAAAAGAATTTCAGAAAACTCTGCTTCCCTCCCAAACGTGATTAGGAATAAAAGAATTCAGCTGGACATAGCATAATTCTTTAATTTACATCTATTCATAGACCTTATGTAAGAGCGAGGTATCACAAGTTAAATGGCAAGTGAGACCAAGGTCTGTTCCCATTGCTTTCCTCACTAATAAGGAGACCTACCACAGCTTGTAACAGAATCATAGTGGCGGATCAATTTTTGAAAGGATCGAATGCCTGAGGCACAAAATGAGTAACAAGATGAGGCTCTGCTCTGTCCTTTTTCTCCCTTATAATAGCTTTGAACTTAATGCACTATTGCTGGTGGTCTACTACCTATTGGGCCACCATTTGTCACTTGTTAATTACTACAGGGCTTCTAAAGTAGGAAGCTGAAACAAATACTTCTGCCCTGGTATCTTTTTATCCTATGAGGCTTTTGCTTCTTTTTACTTTAGGAAGTTGATTTCCATAGTTATTGAGGGAAAATAATAACCACTATATAATGGGTTTCTCAACAGAAGGCTTGACTTGATCACAGAAATATGACTTACTTATAGAAATGTCTCCTTGATCTTAAAATTGCCAATCATTTCCAACAGCCAAACCTCTAAAAGGCTTTCAAGAAGAGTGGAAAATTTTGGTGTTTACCCAACATAGGCCTCTAAAAATTCTTTTAAAAATTCAAGAAACTATTTACTTTAGTTCCAACCAAATTAGATAAATATATATGCATGTGTGTGTATCTTATTATAAGTGAATTTCTTGACTTTTTTTTTCCTTTCTTCTTTTTTAGTGTCTTGTTAGAAAAAATACTGGTTTTGAAATGAGGTGATGCGGGTTTGAGTCACAACTGAACCCATAGCTAACTTTGTGCCTTAGGAAAAGCATTTAACATTTTTGTCTACAAAATGAAGTGCAGTTCAACCAGGAAGCACGTAAAGTTCTTCATAATAGGTATTCCACTTTCAGATTGGAGTATCAATCTTTTCTGAAGACCACACTCTAAGTTGATCTCGAGGAATCCTTCAGGACCTATAGTCACTCACGCCACCCCCCAAAAATGGTAACACACAATAGTTGTTAATCATAATTATTCCCTGAACTTCTTTCAGAGTAGCTGCAATCAGCATAATAAAGGCACAGAGGTGAAGCAAAAGAGATTTTAGGTTACCTTCAGAAAAAGAGGAGGTGTGATACTCTGTCCTTCATCAAAGGCAAGAATGACATTCCTCTACAGATGAGCCTTACTACAGCCCTGTTCTGAGAGAACGTGCTGGAAATGAGCCTGTGGAAGCCTCATGGGACACTAAACAATGGCACAAACTCATTAGGTTATATGTCATAATCTGTGCTATGAGAGAATGGAAAAATAGAATCTTCAGCCCGGCAGCAGGGTAATACAGCAGCAGCTTCCGCCTTTCCTCCTCTGATGGCCAACCCATGTCCACCCATGACCTCCACGGGGTACTGCTGAGTCTGAGCAAGAGGTAGACAAGGCCACCTGAAAGAAGAGGGCAGAGACAGGACCAGCAATGAGGCAGGGCTACACCAGACTGAGGCCTCTCCCAAGCCTGTTCTGTTCCTTGGCTTCGTTTTCTGTTGTGTTTTGTTTTTCATCACTTCCCACCACAGAAAAGATAGAAGATTTACTGACTTTGCTTCTGATCAATTTATTTTTGCTTTAGAAAATCCACTCTCTTTTCTAAACTTTTATTTTATGGCCCTCTCCTCAGATTCCCTTAATCCTTCAATAATGTCTCACTCTCAACCACATAAACAAAACAGCATTTTATTCCTCATTCTCCCCTCATAAATGAGCAGATTCCAACTTATGTCTGAATAGCAAGCCTTAGCTCTTTACTTTCATGCAAACTGTGCTTAGCAAACAGTCTTTCCAAACCCTGATTTTGTTGCTGAAAGCTCAGCCTCTATGCTCCAGTGCTGAATCAAATCTCAAAGCTGAGTTTTTGATGTGGTAGAAAAGAAGAGCTTTATTGGCAAAGGAGGACACAGCAGGCTCCTGCCCTCAAAAATTTTATGTCCCAATGGCAGGAGAGTTTAGTGAAGAGATTTATGGTAATGGTTCTAGGGTGGGGTTGCTGATAAGATCAGGGTTGTATAGGGCCTGCCCTCCTTTGATAGTTCAGTCCCTGGATCTGGAAGATCCTCTGGAGAAGGAAATGGCAACCCACTCCAGTATTCTTGCCTGGAGAAACCCATGGACAGAGGAGCCTGGTAAGCTATAGTCCATGGCATCGCAAAGAGTTGGACATGACTGAGTGACTTCACTTTCACTTCCTTTGATAGTGGCTTAGTCACTAAGTCCTGTCTAACTCTTTCAACCCCATGAACTATAACACACCAGGCTCATCTGTCCATGAAATTTCCCAGGCAAGAATACTGGAGTGTGTTACCATTTCCATCTCAGGTAATCTTCTTGATGAGCTTTCAGATTCCTTTAGTCTGGCCCCAAGTGGTGTTGGAGAAGACTCTTGAGGGTCCCTTGCACAGTAAGGAGATCAAACCAGTCAATCCTAAAGGAAATAAATCCTGAATATTCATTAGAAGGACTGATGCTGAAATTGAAGTTCCAATACTTTGGCCACTAGATGGGAAGAACTGACTGATTAGAAAAGACCCTGATGCTGGGAACGATTGAAGGCAGGAGGAGAAGGGGACGACAGAGGATGAGATGGTTGGATGGCATAACTGACTCAATGGACATGAGTTTGAACAAGCTCCAGGAGATGGTGATGAACAAGGAAACCTGGCATGCTGCAGCCCATGAGGTTGCAATGAGTCAGACACAACTGGGCAACTGAACAACAACAAGGTGGTCTTCTCCAGCAAGAAGAATACTTCTGTTTGCTGGGTTTTAATTCTATAAAGGGCTTAAAGAAATCGCTATGTATATTCCTTGAGATGGAACTAGGGCCCTGCCCCAAGGTTGTGCTAGTGTTTCCTGCCTGCCCCTCCCATGTCTTTACATCTTTTCCCTTTTCCTAATTAGCAACTATTCAAATCTGCCCTTTGGAACTCAGGGAAGATCATGGAGGCTGGAAGGGGACAAAAAGGTTTCTGTGCCCAGAAGACCCACAGAGTCCTGATCTGTTTCTATTTCACAGAATAAGGCAATACAATCTTGAAATACAGCTGTCACAGAAGATGGTGTTAAATCCATCCTCTGAACCCAACAGTCTTCAGGTCACAAGGAGGAAGTTCAGCCAGCCATCAACCTCTCTGAGTGAAAGACAAATTTCTACTTTAGAGAATTCAATGAGTATTTATTTGATTCAACACAGTTCCTGTACATAGTCAAGACTTTTTAAATGGTATTTAGTTTTTAATGTTCTCACTACTGTTACAATACATGAAATTAAATAAACCAATAAATCAAAATTAAATGATGAAAATTATAAGAAGGCATGGTCCTCACGGTCAACAAAAGAGTCTGAAATGCAGTACTTGGATGCAAAATCTCAAAAATGACAGAATGATCTCTGTTCATTTCCAAGGAAAACCATTCAATATCACAGGAATCCAAGTCCATGCCCCAACCAGTAATGCTGAAGAAGCTGAAATTGAATGGTTCTATGAAGACCTATAAGACCTTTTAGAACTAACACCCAAAAAGATGTCATTTTCATTATAGGGGACTAGAATGCAAAAGTAGGAAGTCAAGAAACACCTGGAGTAACAGACAAATTTGGCCTTGGAATATGGAATGAAGCAGGGCAAAGACTAATAGAGTTTTGCCAATAAAAGGCACTGGTCATAGCAAACACCCTCTTCCAACAACACAAGAGAAGACTCTACGCATGGACATCACCAGATGGTCAACACCAAAATCAGGTTGATTATATTCTTTGCAGCCAAAGATGGAGAAGCTCTATACAGTCAACAAAAACAACACCAGGAGCTGACTGTGGCTCAGATCATGAACTCCTTATTGCCAAATTCAGACTCAAATTGAAGAAAGTAGGGAAAACCACTAGACCATTCAGATATGACCTAAATCAAATCCCTTATGATTATACAGTGGGAGTGAGAAATAGATCTAAGGGACTAGATCTGATAGATAGAGTGCCTGATGAACTATGGAATGAGGTTCATGACATTGTACAGGAGACAGGGATCAAGCCCATCCCCATGGAAAAGAAATGCAAAAAAGCAAAATAGCTGTCTGGGGAGGCCTTCCAAATAGCTGTGAAAAGAAGGGAAGCGAAAAGCAAAGGAGAAAAGGAAAGATATAAGCATCTGAATGCAGAGTTCCAAAGAATAGCAAAAAGAGCTAAGAAAGCCGTCCTCAGCGATCAGTGCAAAGAAATAGAGAAAAAGAACAGAATGGGAAAGACTAGAGATCTCTTCAAGAATATTAGAGACACCAAGGGAACATTTCATGCAAAGATGGGCTCGATAAAGGACAGAAATGATATGGACCTAACAGAAGCAGAAGATATTAAGAAGAGTTGGCAATAACACACAGAAGAACTGTACAAAAAAAATCTTCACAACCAAGATAATCACAATGGTGTGATCACTCACCTAGAGCCAGACATCCTGGAATGTGAAGTCAAGTGGGCCTTAAGAAAGCATCACTACGAACAAAGCTAGTGGAGGTGATGGAATTCCAGTGGAGCTATTTCAAATCCTGAAAGATGATGCTGTGAAAGTGCTGCACTCAATATGCCAGCAAATTTGGAAAACCCAGCAGTGGACACGGACTGGAAAAAGTCAGTTTTCATTCCAGTCCCAAAGAAAGGCAATGCCAAAGAATGCTCAAACTGCTGCACAACTGCACTCATCTCACACGCTAGTAAAGTAATGCTCAAAATTCTCCAAGACAGGCTTCACCAATACGTAAACCGTGAACTTCCAGATGTTCAAGCTGGTTTTAGAAAAGGCAGAGGAACCAGAGATCAAATTGCCAACATCCACTGGATCATGGAAAAAGCAAGAGATTTCCAGAAAAACATCTATTTCTGCTCTATTGACTATGCCAAAACCTTTGACTGTGTGGATCGCAAGAAACTGTGGAAAATTCTGAAAGAGATGGGAATACCAGACCACCTAACCTGCCTCTTGAGAAATCTGTATGCAGGTCAGGAAGCAACAGTTAGAAGTGGACATGGAACAACAGACTGGTTCCAAATAGGAAAAGGAGTACGTCAAGGCTGTATATTGTCACCCTGCTTATTTAACTTCTATGCAGAATACATCATGAGAAACGCTGGACTGGAAGAAACACAAGCTGGAATCAAGATTGCCAGGAGAAATATCAAGAACCTCAGATATGCAGATGACACCAACACTTATGGCAGAAAATGAAGAGGAACTAAAAAGCCTCTTGATGAAAGTGAAAGTGAAGAGTGAAAAAGTTGGCTTAAAGCTCAACATTCAGAAAACGAAGATCATGGCATCTGGTCCCACCACTTCATGGGAAATAGATGGGAAACAGTGGAAACAGTGTCAGACTTTATTTTTGGGGGCTCTACTGCAGATGGTGACTGCAGCCATGAAATTAAAAGATGCTTACTCCTTGGAAGGAAAGTTATGACCAACCTAGATAGTATACTCAAAAGCAGAGACATTACTTTGCCAACAAAGGTCCATCTAGTCAAGGCTATGGTTTTTCCTGTGGTCATGTATGGATGTGAGCGTTGGACTGTGAAGAAAGCTGAGCGCCAAAGAATTGATGCTTTTGAACTGTGGTGTTGGAGAAGACTCTTGAGAGTCCCTTGGACTGCAAGGAGATCCAACCAGTCCATTCTGAAGGAGATTGGCCCTGGGATTTCTTTGGAGGGAATGATGCTGAAGCTGAAACTCCAATACTTTGGCCACCTCATGTGAAGAGTTGACTCATTGAAAAGACTCTGACGCTTGGAAGGATTGGGGGCAGGAGGAGAAGGGGAAGACAGAGGATGAGATGGCTGGATGGCATCACTGACTCGATGGACGTGAGTCTGAGTGAACTCCGGGAGTTGGTGATGGACAGGGAGGCCTGGCATGCTGCAATTCATGGGGTCACAAAGAGTCGGACACAACTGAGCGACTGAACTGAACTGATAGTCATTGTCTTTAAAGAATTTGCAATTGTTAGGTAGTTAGAATAGTAAAAAGAAGCCCAGAACAGTGGTGGCTTAAAGACAAAAAAGGGTAAAAGCCTGACAAAATAGAACAAAGAAAGGTCTGAGGACCTAATGAGAACCTCAGGTAAAACAAACAGCCCTCCTGGCTAGCCCAGTTTACATGGCAGTCTCAGGGAGAGGAGAAAAATCACATAAAAAGAGGCGCTATAATTGGACCTCTGGATTCTCTTCTCTTCGAGTCTTACAGGTCGGCCCCCCTCATACCACAAGCATGTGTTTTCCTTTGTTTGCCAAATAAAACTGAGCTGTAACATTGGTCCATCCCTCACTTCAAATTTTTGCTGCATCAAGACAGAACCGAGGAGATTTCAAACTCCCCCAATACAATTAGGTTATGATAATACAAGAAAGGAAAAGTACTTTTTTCTTGTCATATGAAATAAAAACACAACATGAGAGTTGTGAATTTCAGTTGTATCTGGGGACTATGGCACTCATCTCACACGCTAGCAAAGTAATGCTCAAAATTCTCCAAGCCAGGCTTCAACAGTACATGAGCCATGAACTTCCAGATGCTCAAGCTGGATTTAGAAAAGGCAGAGGAACCAGAGATCAAATTGCCAACATCCACTGGATCATCAAAAAAGCAAGAGAGTTCCAGAAAAACATCTACTTCTGCTTTATTGACTGTGCCAAAGCCTTTGACTGTGTGATTCACAACAAACTGGAAAATTATTTAAGAAATGGGAATACCAGACCATCTGACCTGTCTCCTGAGAAATCTGTATGCAAGTCAAGAAGCAACAGTTAGAATAGGACATGGAACCACAGACTGGTTCAAATCGGGAAAGGAGTATGTCAGGGCTATATATCGTCACCCTGTTTATTTAACTTACATGCAGAGTATATCATGAGAAACGCTGGGCTGGAAGAAGCACAAGCTGGAATCAAGATTGCCAGGAGAAATATCAAGAACTTCAGATATGCAGATGACAACACCCTTATGGCAGAAAGTGAAGAAGAACTAAGGAGCCTCTTGATGAAAGTGAAAGAGGAGAGTGAAAATGTTGGCTTAAAGCTCAACATTCAGAAAACAAAGATCATGGCATCTGGTCCCATCACTTCATGACAAATAGATGGGGAAACCTTGGAAACAGTGACAAGCTTTATTTCTGGGGGTTCCAAAATCACTGCAGATGGTGACTGGAGCCATGAAATTAAAAGATGCTTGCTCCTTAGAAGAAAAGTTATGACCAACACAGACAGCATATTGAAAAGCAGAGACATTACTTTACTAGCAAAGGTCTGTCTTGTCAAAGCTATAGTTTTTTCCAGTAGTCATGTATGGATGTAAGAGTTGGACTACAAAGAAAGCTGATCTTTATAGAATTGATGCTTTTGAACTGTGGTGTTAAAGAAGACTCTTGAGCATCTCTTGGACTGCAAGGAGATGCAACCAGTCCATCCTAAAGGAGATCAGTCCTGAGTGTTCATTGGAAGGACTGCTGCTGAAGCTGAAACTCCAATACTTTGGCCACCTAATACAAAGAACTGACTCATTTGAAAAGACCCTGTTGCTGGGAAAGATTGAAGGTGGGAGGAGAAGGGGACGACAGTGGATGAGGTGGTTGGATCCCATCACTGATTCAATGAACATGTGTTTGAGTAAACTCTGGGAGTTGGTGATGGACCAGAAGGCCTGGTGTCCTGCAGTCCTTGCGGTCACAAAGAGTTGGACATGACTGAGCGACTGAACTGAACTGACTGAGGACTACAGTCCAGGAGACAGCATTTCAGTTATCTCTGAGGAACCTCTCTGAAGAATAAGAGGAGAGATCAGTGTATATGTGATTTTGGAGAAAGGGGGCTTCCCTGGTGGCTAAGAAGGTAAAGAATCTACCTGTAATGTGGGAGACCCAGGCTCGATCCCTGGGTAGGGACAATTCTCCTGGACTAGGAAATCACAACCCGCTCCAGGATTCTCAGTATTCTCCAGAATTCCATGGACAGAGGAGCATGGCAGGTTACAGTTCATGGTATTACAAAGAGTCAGACATGTCTGAGCGCCTAACACACTTGGAGAAAGCGTATATGCAATCAAGCACACCTCTCAGTAAAATGTTGTTGCTAGTCATGAGGAACAGACGTCTTAACAGTTTTAGTGTTTTTCAAAGTATGGGAAGATGCAAGAATTGAAGTTCATAAAATTTTCTCCTGAAAAGAGTTACTTGAAAACCTGTTTTGCTACTTTTCCCACAGCACAGAGTGCTTCATTCCTGATCTCCACCCTGAGTTCCTTTCAGGGTATGTTGAAGGTCAGCAAGTACAGGGCTAATGGCTCAATCCTCCCAGGACCAGATGGTAAGTGACAGTCTTAGTTGGCACTCTCCACCCTTCTAGGTTCTTCCTGAGACCTTTAGATAACAAAAGAGAAAATAACAGAAGAAAAACAAACCAAAGTTTAATATCATGTATAGCTCCTGTATGCATGGAAGATACCCATGAAAACTCAGTACTTCCCCCAAATGGTCCAAGTCACCACCTGAAATACCATCTCCAGGTAAAGACAGAAAAAAAAAAAAAAAAATGTTGGGAGGGAAGATCCAGTTGTGGAAAGATATCAAGCAAAGCACAGTAAACAATTAAAAATTTTTTCTGCAGATTTAAGTCAGTTGCTTTCTCCATTGATAAGAGTTTCTAGAGATATAGTCATCCTTCTCTTTCTGGTACAGAGAGGAAGACACTTACAAATGGAGATTTTAAAAGGAAATGTTTCTTACAAGAAGGTAACTTCTTGGTTTTCATAGCTTTTCCAATTCCTACTGTTTCTTTAAAATAATCAGTCTAAAATAATCCTTGTACCAAAAAGACATATTCTAGGAGCTAAGTCTGCTCCTGTTCAATACAATTTTAAAAAATTAATATTTCTTTACTGTTTATATTGCAAGAAAGAATTAATTTGAGAAAGACTGTACCATTTTCATAGATTCTAAATAATATCTATCACCAAGAGAAATGTCTACCCATATCAACTGCTCAATAAATATTTGAATAGATGAATAAGTGTCTCGAAAAACTTTCTTTCTTATCAGAAGAGACTGGAAGATTTCTGCCTTTACTCTCTTTACTTTTGAGCCATCAACCTAGACCAAATCCCAGGAGCCTGACAAAGCTTTCTGATCAGCAGCTCCATTTCCTACCCTCTATTTATTCCCATGTGCTCCCTAACTGCTGAAAGTGCAACCTTCAAGTAGGGCAACCAATTATCTCCCTGCCTGCTCACTTTGGTCTCTGTCAGGAGATTAGGGTGATTAGATGTCTTTAAAGTGCAGCATCCTGGTCATGAAAGAGGTAATGGTACCTCTATCCTCCAGACAAAATTGCTGTATTAGCACTCTCAAGTCCAATCATAGGTGCCCGTTTTAAAAGGAGCATTAAAAAAAAAAAAAAAAAAAAAGGAGTACTAAGTGCAGTGCAGTATTCTGGACTAGGTCCTGAAACAGAAAAGGGACTTGAGCAAAATATCTGGTGAAATCCCATGGAAGTCTGAAATTTAGTCAATGATATTGTATCCGTGTTAATTTCCTAGTTTTGTCAAATGGACAGCCATGATATAAGAGGCTTAACATTAGAGGAAGCTGGGTGAAGGGTATATAGTAACTCTCTGTGCAACTTTTCTGTGAGCTGAAAATTGTTGTTAGTCGCTGAGTCGTGTCCAACTCTTCACAACTCCATGGACTGTAGCCTGCCAGGATCCTCTGTCCATGGGATTCTCCAGGCAAGAATACTGGAATAGGTTTCCATTTCCTTCTCCAGAGGATCTTCCCAACCCTGGGATCGAATCTGAGTCTCCTTCTTGGTAGGTGGATTCTTTACTACTGAGCCACTTAGGAAGTTCCAAGTTTAAAACTACTCAGAAATAAAAATTTTACTTAAAAATATAGAGAGAATCCAAGATATTGGCCAATTGTTTGAGATATGGTGTCAGAGCTATAGTAGAGAGCCATAAAGTTTAGTGACAAGTAAAAAAAGCACAGAGTAGTGGATGATTCTTATCATAATAACAAACACACACAGTGCTTGCATATATAGTGATCAAAGTGCTCTACCCATGTTAAATCTCTTACTCCTCACAATCACTTATAAAGTAGTTACAATTATTATACCCATTTCATAGATAAGAAAACTGAGGCCCAGGAAGCTTGAATTACTTTGCCAAGGTCAACAAACTACTATGACTCAAACCCAGTGTAGTGAACATTGGAGGTTTGATTTTCAATCCTGTGCTGTTATCATGAACCATCTAGGAACTAAGGAAATAAGTAGCAAAAAGTCTCCAGCTGAAGGTTCTTTTTATGAAAGATGAAGTAGAAATAATAGTAGAAAGTAGAATAACACATATTTTTTTAAAAAAGCAAAAACTTTAATCTGTTTTGTGTGTGAGTGCTTTTTTCTAGTACTGAGTCTTTGTTGGGAAGCAAAGCGCTTAGTTGCTGCACATGGGCTTTCTCTAGCTGCAGTGTGTGGCTTGGTTGCTCTAGAGAATGTGGGATCTTAGTTCTTGGACCACGGATCAAACCCGTGTTCCCTGCATTGGCAGATGGATTCTTAACCCCTGGACCACTAGGGGAGTTCCATGACATGGGTTTTGATGCCACCAACCAGTTATGAAAAATTCAGCAATCACATGCTTTGAGTTTCAATTTTCTTTTTTTAAAATGATAATAATGATTATAGTATAAGTGACAGATGACAAGACCAAAAGAAAAAAACTTAAAAAGTAGGAAAATACAACCCATCAGCCATTTCTGCCAGGACTGATTCGGGAACATTAATATGGGCATTTGTTAATTAATTTAGTAATAAAGCTGAGTAATTCAATATTTTAAAAATAAGCTTAACAAGCCATCTCATAATTTCATAGTTTAATAAATATAAAGCAATTGTTAAAATTAAATAGTTAATATAGTTTAGGGGCACAACAATTCATTAACTGGCTGAAAAAAAATTTGAGCATCTCCATGTGTGGAGCAGAGAGTCAAAGGTGGTGAAACAGAAGTGAATAAATATGTACTTTCTGCCCTCAATATTTGGAAAATGTGTGGGAGATATAGACTTAAGAGATAATTGCCATAAAAAGTTATGCTATGATGTTGGAGAGGCCATCTAATCCTGATAAAAGAAAAAACTGAAGAATAAAAATTTTCTTTTGGTGGCAATGAGGAGAAGAACATTCACAGAAAAGACTGAAAAATGATAAATTCTGAGAAGTTTGTACATCAGTTGCTTGGAAGGAAATTGGGATGAGTGAGGGCAAGGCCATCAATATAAATTGAGTATGATTGGCAAATACCAAGAAAGGGAATCAGCTGAGGTCTGTAAGCAGGAAGCCACTTTGATTAGATTTAATTTTGAAGAATGGCATTAACTATACTATTGTGCACTGACCTAATCAGGTCACATCTGGAACATTAGTTCAATTATGTGTCCCATTTCAAGATTAAAAAAAATATTAACAAATGGAAACATATGCAGAGAGGCTACTGAGATGGCAAATGAGCTGAAAATTCTCTTTAATAATCATGAGGGAGCATATTTAATTTCTACTAATGTAGTCAAGAGACTACCCCTAACCCTTGATGTCAAACCCATCCCCTATACGCTTTCTCCCAAGTCCAGTGGTAAAGTATCTTCATTTCTATGCGTGGATGCTTTATTTATTTATTGGTAAGTGAGAATGCAGAAGGATAGGGTGGGGGCAAGTGTATGAGAGGAAGAGTTAACTGAAGAATGGAGAAGGATAGGATCTTTATCCCACCAGTCCTTTGCTGCTGCTGCTAAGTCACTTCAGTCATGTCTGACTCTATGTGACCCATATAGATGGCAGCCCACCAGGCTCCCCCATCCCTGGGACTCTCCAGGCAAGAGGACTGGAGTGGGTTGCCATTTCCTTCTCCAATGCATGAAAGTGAAAAGTGAAAATGAAGTTGCTCAGTCTTATCTGACTCTTAGCGACCCCATGGACTGCAGCCTACCAGGCTCCTCCGTCCATAGGATTCTCCAGGCAAGAGGACTGGAGTGGGGTGCCATTGCCTTCTCCACCAGTCCTCTGAGTTAGGTGCAAATCAACTATAGAGAAATGGGAAGAAGCTAATAGAACTTCTGAGGGGGGTTGATGACAGAGTGAAAAGCTGATTCTGGCATCTGAAGATAATTTAAGACACAAAGAGGAGAAGATGCCCCTTCCCTCTTCTTGGCATGGTCCCCAGCACTGTTTTCTGTAAGGTTTGGACATCTTGGGTTTTTCACTGCAGGCAGAAAATGTAGATATGGACAAGTGAGAGCCGAAGCAGAGCTGAGGCACATGGCAACATGGCTGAAAAGCGTGAAAATTCCTTTGGGGATCTCCAGATAGAGCCAAGGACAATTTGAGGATGAGAACCTAAGTACTATGACATCACAGGTGGCAACTATCAACCAATGGACAACTGGCTACCAACAAAATATCATTCACCCTAAAAGAATGTAGACTAAGAAAGATGATTAAATCATATTAGGAGGAATGAAGTACTAGAGGAATGGGCCAGGAATAACAGGTACAAATGATACAGGTTAGAAACTTTTAATGAGACTAAGTTACTGGGTATTTATAAGTAACATCTCAAATAGTTTGAGATTTTCATGGGTTTTAAACTAAGCACCAATGTCCCCTAAAAGATGAAAGAAAATGATGGACCTAGATGAGAAAAGCTCCAATTTCCATTGTGTGTGATTTTTCAGTTAAACTCAGCTAAGGCTGAAAAATGAAGCACTGTCACAGAACAAAAATAGGCCATGAGAGTTTAAACCAGAAGTTAATGTGGAAAAGTAACTTTAGGAAGCCATGATGTCTTCAGGTGGTATAGAGAGTTATAAGAGTTTGACAAGTAATCTGTCCTATGGCCAAGAAAAAGGTAACTGCCGAAGTAGCAATACACCACTGAACTAATGCTCAATAAAAAATAAATAAACACACACACATTTCTCTGGGCTCTAAACACATAGAGATCTTTCATTGCCCAATTTTCCTGATTCCTAGGGCTGCAAATTGTTATCAAAATATATTTGCTCTTTGTAGGACTGAAATTAAGCATAAACTCTTCACATGACCTTGCTAACTCAGCTACCAGAAACTCTGAATTTTAGTTTCAAGAGTTAGGCAAACTGATAAGAAGATAAATAGGGACGTGGGCAAAATAGAGTGAAGGGCATTCCCACCCAGCAAGTAGCACTGGCCACGGGTGCACAGGTTTCCTAGAGTCTTAAAATCACAGGTGGAAGACACTGGCGCCACTAGTCCCTCAGAATGCTCAGGACTCAACCCCTCACAAAGCATCGAGATTTTTGTTTCTAAACTAATCCAGAGACAAGAGAGGATAACTTGGGCTCTTTTGCATATGTAGCATGTGCGTTCATCAGTGTCAATCTACACTTCAAATTGTAGTACAGCCTATTTCTCTTATTTCTGACTGAAAAAGTAAAAGCTCCATCCCCCTGGAGCAAAAACAGTCTTTTGAAAACTGCTGCTCTCCAAACCCTTTTGATTTCCCACTACATCACTAAAATTAATATACCAGCATCATTCATATGTTTATTGATTTATGCTTACTGACATGGCATATAAAATCATACCATTAAGTTGGCTATATTATTAAGTATTCACAAACATATTTACATCAAAGAAAAATGAAAGAAAAATTAAGTGAATAATATCTGTAAAGATTTTCATTTTGCTTCATTTACCAATGTTACAAATTAATAATCTTCCAAATAATGCTAAAAATTAATAGTAAAATTGGAGCCCTAATAAATATAACTTAATAGTTTTTGATATCTAATTTAAGGTCCATTATAGTATAAACGGAAATCTTATAAGAGTTTGTACGTACCATTTGGAGAAGTACTTTATTGACAGTTTTTCCTTCTCACCTACAGGTAACCAAAGTGTCAGGTTTTAATAGGGCTAGTCACATTTCATCTTTTCACATAGTAATGAAAAAGCAGTTCATCTAAATACATCTAAAACACATATTAAGGCAAATATGTTACATTTTTCCACTTTTAATAAATTGATTATAAATGCATTGAAACAACTTTGGAAGACTTAAAAATTCTATTTATATAATTTTAAGCATACTGTATAAAATATTTTATAGGTGATTCACTTGAATACTATTTAGCCAAAAAATTAATCCAATTTCAAGTATCTTTTTACAAAATATTCCCTCCATAGCATATGTATTTTTTAAAAACCCTTTCTCATCATCACCTTAAAGAGAAATATTGTATACATATTGATTTTCGCGACTATTAGTGGAGCTCCTTTCCTAAAGCTGTTAGTCATCACAGCAAACTTACTGTCATTCTCATATTTTGTTAAAGAAAATGCATAACTGGTCTTTAAGTCTAAAACCCCCTTTAAATATTATGGGGTGGCAGCTAGCTGTCGTCAATTATATCCTTCTCTCTTCTTTAGTAAAAGACGGGTACAAGCAGGTAGGGCTGGGGTTTCTATTTCTGAGTTCCCCTTTGCAGCTGTGTATGGCCCTGGGAATAACCTCTGGCCAAGGGAAGGGGAAAGGAAAACATGGGACTTCCTGACTGTCCTCTCCTCTTTCTCAAATCCTTCTCTTTTTATGGCTCTCAATGGACATGAGTTCAAGCAATCTCCAGGAGTTGGTGATGGACAGGGAGGCCTGGCGTGTTCCAGTCCATGGGGTCGCAAAGAGTGGGACACAACTGAGTAACTGAACTGAACTGAACTGAACTGAAGGGGGCCCTGGCACTGAATTGTCTTTATGCAAATGAGAAATGCCTTAGAGGGACAGAATAAGAAGACAGAATGAATCTAAGTCTTCAATCATCACGAAGCTGCCAATCTAACCCTGGATTGCATGAGTTAGATTATTCTACGAGAAAGAGAACAGAACAGAAATGAAAGTTCTAGCATATTCTTTCTGTCCCACAATGGATGGTTCTGAGCCACTGCACTTGGAGAGGGACAAGCTGACTCTGTAGTAAAGAATTCGCCTGCCAGTGCGGGGAGACGCAGGAGACGTGGGTAAGAATTCGCCTGCCAGTGCGGGAGACGCAGGAGATGTGGGTTCAGCTCCTGGGTCTAGAAGATCCCTTGGAGGAGGAAATGGCAACCCACTCCAGTATTCTTGCTTGGAAAATTCCATGGACAGAGGAGTCTGGCTGGCTCATGGGATCAAAAAGAGTCAGACACGACTGAGAGATTGAATACGCATGCATGCAGGCAGGCACTTTACAGAACCTGCTTCAGAGGAGCAAAAAAAACAAAAAAACAAAAAAAAAAAAACCAGTCCAGAGGGCACGTGGAAGGATGGCTTCCTTCCTTATTCTCCTTTTGTTCTACTCTTCCTTTTGCTTTTTCTGTTAATTTAACCTCGAAAGTTAATTCCAGACAATTTAGCTTGTTCAGACTCGCTTTGCACAGTCATTTAAGAAAACATACACAGCTTCTACCAAAATGCTCCATTGAAAATAATCGCATTTAATTATTATTTAAAAAATAATTTACTTAATAGTCTAAAGACTTGTTTAAATACACTCTGGGCATTCACTTTACCTCTCTTTTTCTATTTATCATTCCTTTCTTTGCTCAGTTTTCTCCATTCATGAGATGGTACCATTTGCTGTCCTTCAATATGTTCACTTTTTCTTTCATTAGTGATACTGAGAATGCTGCTGTCAGAATATTGTTCTCCCTAGTGTGTCTTCTTTATAAGCTTTGTGTGATTAGAGTGTCTGACTTTGAGAGAATTTTGAACATCCTATATAAATGTATTATCTAGCTCTTGAGAAAGCCTTATGAAACTGAAAGTTGCTCAGTCGTGTCTGACTCTTTGCAACCCCATGGACCATACAGTCCATGGAAATCTCCAGGCCAGAATACTGGAGGGGGTTGCCATTCCCTTCTCCAGGGGATCTTTCCAACCCAGGGATCAAACCCAGGTCTCCTGCATTGCATGAGGATTCTTTACCAGCTGAGCCATCAGGAAAGCCGAAGAAGGCCTTATGCCCAACTTTAAATTTAAACTCAGGATGCTGCTCCCCACCATAATTAGTCCCCATATCCAGCTGACCTCCAAATGTGTGCCCATGTGCATAAGACCTTTAGATATCAGGCAGCAGAGCGGTATAGGATACATTGCCTAGGTCCAAATCTTTGCTCTATAATTTACTAGCTGCATAAACTTGGGCAAATTACTTAATCTTCTCATGCATCCATTTCCTGGGAAATAAAATGAGAATAATAATGCTTGTGCTTAATTATGGGGTTGCTGTGAGGATTAAATCATGTTAAGTGCTTAGAACAGTATCTGGCACATAGCAAGTGGTATCCTTGTTATTATTTCAACCAACCACCTCATTAGATTTATCCCAGCTAGTCAGATATCTTTGACAATCCAGCATTTGCCATTCAGTACAAAGGTCTAAGTTGCACAGACATTTTGGAGATTCTATGAAACAAGACATGTCAAAGTGAGAAAGCAAATTTTACCAGTAGACAAAATCAATTTGTTTTATGCCTAGACTGAGGTTCCCAAATAATGGATTATTGGAACATAACCAATCCCATTCAATTACATATTGTTTATGGCTGTTTTTGCACTATAACAGAATTGTGTCATCGCATCAAGATTGTATGGTGTGCAAAGCAAAAAAAAAAAAGTACTGTCCAGCTCTTTACAGAAAACATTTTCCAACTCTGCTCTAGGCCATTGTTCATAGTTCTTTCTACTCAAAGGCAACAAAGATGGCCATGACCCTGGTGTGCCTGGAGAGAATAGCTGTCTCTCAAGTTCACACATGCTCAGAACACCTTTCTGTTCTCAGGGCTGAAGATGTCCATCATGGTCCACCTCTCAAGCTGGCTGCTACTTTCCCTTGAGCTCAAACTCTGTTGCAGTGGGCACACATGGTCAATGCCTTAGAATTCCTCGACTCCTGCTCACTTTGCATGGTGGACTGGAAAATGATAAGGAAAGAAGAATCAAGAGAGACGCATGTAGAGATCAAACGTATGGACACCAAGGAACAAGGGGGTGGGATGAATTGGGAGACTGGGACTGACACATATACACCTCTATGTGTAAAATAGATAACTAATGAGAACCTACTCTATAGCACAGGGAACTCGACTCAATGTTCTGATGTGACCTAAATGGGAAGGAAATCTAAAAGAGAGGGGATATATATACACATAGAGCTGATTCACTTTGCTGTACAGTAGAAATGAAAACAACATTGTAAGGCAACTATATTCAAATAAAAATTAGGTGAAAAAAGAAGGGAGGAAAGACAATGGGGTTTCAGGCATACTGATGAGCAGTGGGAGAGTCCCCACTCTTGTTAAATGTGAGTCCCACTATTCAAACCCACCCTCAACTGCCAAGGGGCCTCCTCCCTAAGCCACACCACTCCAAAACAGACACATGAGAGAGGAACTTAGACTAGTGAATTTTTATTTTATTTAATTTTTTTCTAAGATATAAATAACTCTAGAAATTCTCTGACACAGTGGTTTCCAAAGTATGATCTGAAGTATGTGAGGTACCTCCTCAGTGGCTCAATGAGGTTGAAACTAGTTTTGTAATAATATGAAGATAGTATTTGACTTAAGTTCTTTCTTTCATAAGGAAACACTGAACTTATCCAATGCTCATGACCTAGATCACAGCCTACTGAATACAGAAGCTCATGTAATAATACAGTTGCCTTCTATAAAGTCAGACATCAAAAGTATTTGGAAAAGCCACTCAATGTTTTTTTTCTGAAAATGTAACTAAAGATTTAGAATAGCATCTATTGCACCTATTTTTATTTTTAATTTCTTAACAAATATGTTTTAATTTCTCAGTTTTAATATCTTCCCTGATAAGTCAGCAACATTCTGATAAATCAGTTCACTTAATTGAAAAAAAAAAAAAACAATTTGATAGCATTGGCCAGTTTCCATGGTGTAAATATTCCCTCCATGGTTGTTTCAAGCTACTAATGATTTAACCACAAGATTGTAGAAATCTTGACTAGTTAACAATTGGCTCTCATAGCATGGACACTGGATTAACGTTCCCCAGAGAAAAGAAACTCTATAAGACCTGAAGCTGTTTGTTGTTGTTTAGTCGCTCAGTCATGTCTGACTCTTTGTGACCCCATGGACTGTAGCCCACCAGGCTCCTCTGTCCATGGGATTTTCCAGGCAAAAATACTGGAGTGGGTTGCCATTTGCTTCTCCAGGGGAATCTTCCCAACCCAGGGGTTGAGCCCACATCTGCTTGGCAGGCAGATTGTTTACCCCTGAACCACTTGGGAAGCCCAGGACCTGAAATGCTTCTGGAATATAAAGGGGTCCTGAGTCTATAATGTTTAATACTGCTTTTCTAATAAAATTCCTTCTTTCCACAAATAAGGAAAGAAGGAATATGAGCACTTTCCATATCTAAGGAAAGTGTCTGGCTCCAGTTTACCAAAGTAGTCAAGTAAAAAGCCTTCACCAGAATCCAACCTCTTTGCTCCTATTTCTAGAAGTTGAACTGGAAAGAAAAGGACTATTTTCCCAGCACAATTTAAGACCTAAACTTGATGGATGTGAAAGGTAGGGAAGGTACAGGGGTGGGTAATGTAGATGAAAGGAGGAGAATGAAGAAAGATAATTTTTATTATAAGTCGCAAAGTAGATACATGCATATAAAACATAAGGAATTTTTTAAAATAAAAGGATCCCAGAGGTAAGCAAAATTAACAGGAAAAGTAGCCTGGTAAGACTAAAGTCTCTTTATTCCTTAAATCTCCCATCCCGAGTGAAAAGAATGTTTTGACAAAGGACATAATCCCTTCAAAAGAAATAAATCATAAGTCAAATAAACACATGGTGTTATGCAGTTCCCCTTTAGCTGAAGGATGAGGGCACAACAGTCCACTTTGAAGGAGAGCAATTACAGCTCGATGCCCTTAAGACACACTCTGTGCACTTCCTCGTAAATCAACGTCTATCTCCAAAGGAGAGACACTCAATTCTGTCCATAGAAAGAAGGCCTCCTGCTTGTTCATCACTACCTAAGGAGAGGAACAGGGAAGCCTGGGTTAAATCTGCCCTATTTGAGCCTATCCAGAGTGTTCTCCAAATCTATTCAGACATTTGCTTATTATGCCACATTCCTGTAGAATTCTGTAAAGTACAGGACCAAGGTGACCTACTGATAGCATGTGAGCAAATCAATATAAAATTTACAGAAATCTGTGGAACACAATCCCAGGTACCATTGGTAAGTTAGAGTGACTCCCTTGAAATTCCATTTGTTCCTGATCTGACAGGTTTTGTGAAAAGGGACAGTATGATGGATTTTCAGAAGCCAGACAAACAGCATCTCGAACCACAGATCAAGACAGCATTCTGATCACAGCAGCTAGTGTCACTGGGTATTTAAAGAAATCACTGTTAACTACACAAGTGCATGATATCCAACTCAATCGAAACTGAACAATTAAGAAATTCCAGAAAGGTTTCAAAAGATAAAATGTCCCTCAAGAAATCAACTTTAGACCCTCTTTTAGAACTTAAGAATACTCCTAAACAAAAATTCCAGTATATCTACTTCCTTCTCTAAAATCTCCCATCTACCATATTTTTGTTCTGTTTTCATAATACTACTGATTATAGTAGTATAATATACTACTGAAACATATCTGTATATTTTCTTGTTAGTTCACTTTTTGTTTTGTTTTTGTGAGTTTTTGTTTTTTTATTTTGGTCTCTTCACTCACTCAGAAAAGATGAATTCTGTGAGACTAGGGGATGTATTTTCAGAATGTCTGCCACATATAGGATCTTAATAAATATTTTTTTGGATGTACAAATGTATGAACCAGGGTCATTCTCTCCTCTATTCAATCTTTCCTTCTCTTCTGTCTTCCAAATCTCATGTGAATGCCTTTCATTGGCAGACACTAAACTGGAACCATATGGAGAAGGGGGGCTTGGGGAATGCGATTCGGTATTTCTTCTCTGCCTAAGAATGTGTTGGTGGTGAACCTGAATTGAAAATACACCATCTGTCATGGGGGTTTGTACCCTGGGTTTCAACCCCGGCTCCTTTTGTGTTACTTAACCAAGATAGCGGTAAAAGGTTTTCTGATATTTCCAAAGCTCCATCAGACATAAATGCAAAAATGTTATTCTCCTATAAGGAAAGATGCTGAAAGTTTTCAAGCAACAAAATGGAATAGTGAGAGAGTTCCCCTAGACAAGTATCATAGAGGTTAAGTGATACTGAATTCCGTATGAACAGAAACCGGAAGTAAAAGACACCAGGGCTAAACAAAGAAGGGTGTTGTTGTTGTTGTTGTTGCATTTCAGTCTTTCTCTATTGCTTAATAAGCACTGCTCCTGATGTCAGAACAGGCAGAAAAGGAGGCTGGTGTGAGCTACATGCAGGTGTGTAAGCAGCTAATGGAAATGACAGCTAAGATGACATATAACCAGGGTGTTGAAAAATGAATTATCCATGTGGTTTAAATGGGCCAAGTGATATATTGGAACACCATGTGGTTTAACACAAAGCGTGGCATTCAAGATGGAAGATCCAAATCCTCACCCTGGCTCTCACACAGGCCACTTTTACGAGACTGAATGAGTCATTTCAACCACACGGTGCTGTGGTTTCTCCCTCAGTCAAATCAGTGTAGCAAAATGTATTGGCCAGTCACAACATAGGATGTTGCGAAGAAACAAGGGAGGTAACAAAAGTAATCTATTCCGAACTCTGCAAGGTGCATGTGTTGTGCAAAATAATGACTCTTTAATGTGACTGTCAAGGCAAGACTCCCCAAATTATTTTGCTTTGCAAACTGAAAAACTCCACTTTTCTAGACTGGGTGCAATACATTAGAAATATTAAACTTCATTGCTTTCATTCTGTATTCCTTCCTTTCATATGAATTTACATTACATACCACAAGCATTTAGAATTAGAGAATTCATTTTCGTTATAGCAACTGTTGCCAATACTTTGCAGTGTTTAACCATAGTTAGCAAGATCCTCTTTGGCCAGAAATATGCATCCTTGTCCCTGGATTCACAATCTTATATTTAGTCCTTGCCAACAGGCCGTTTCAGTTGCTCCAAATCAAATAAATTCTGAAGCCCACACAGTAAGTATTAGATCATTACTGAGCAGGCGGTACACAGGCTGGAGGTGCAAACAACACTCGGGGCAAAAGGGAATCACTGCGCCTGAAATTAGACACAGAGGCGATTCAATTATGGCCAAGGGGGAAAAGCACAAGACCAGGAGTAGAAATAGCTGAAGTTAAATACCATCTCTGTCACTTATGGTATGACCTTGGTCAATCTCGAACAGGACTTCAGACCTCAGCTGTAAAAAGTGGAATAATAGGTTATGCCAGGTGACAAGGCAAGAGAGCATACACTTCTCAATTCAGCACACACTGTTTCTGTAAAAGGACAAGCTTTAGAGTCCACTGCCTAGGGCTTAATTCTAACTCTCACTCTAACCATGTGACCTTGGGCAAGCTGCTTAACCTCTCCGTGCCTTCAGTTTTCTTTTGTCTAAAACCAGGACAGTAACAGAGACTACCTCACACTGAGTTAGCTTCAACCCTATCTTTCTCATCTTGTCAAAAGCCACAATTCTCAAAGCAGTTATCTTCGATCAGCATTGCCATTTCTTCACTTCTCTTTTTCAAATTAACTCATTCAAAGCAGCTTTCTCTTCTTCCAAGAAGCTCTTCTTGTTGAGATAGCCAATGATCTCTACCCATATCTCTAAATCCAACAGACTCCTAATTTTTATTTTGCTCGACCTAGCCATGACATTTGACCTGTTAACCACTTCCTCCTTTAACCACACACGCTTGCAGAGTTTTTAATTCAGTGTCAACACCATACACTACTGCTTTCCCACCCACTTTTTTAGCTGTCTTGTCCAGATCTCTTTGTGGTTTGTCATTTGCTACCCATTTTTTAAATGTTGAAATTTACCAGCACTATCCCTGACTCCATGCTCATCTCTTTCTGAACCTTCTTAAGTGATCCTGCATATGTCTGTGGCTTCAGTATATCTCACCTCTAGTCCAGACTGACCTTGTCTAATTTTCAAACCCAAATATGTGCTCCATTTATCTACTCAAGATGCCTCCCAGGCATCTCAAAATCAGTTTTCCAAGACAAGTGATAGCATTTCCATTTTCAGCTGTCCATGCCAGTAGTTGGAGAATAATCCTTAGCTCCACCCTCATGGCTCCGAGAGTCAAGAGTCTGCCTCTGAACCTCAGAGACCCAGGTTCTATCCCTGGGTTGGGCATTCTTGCCTAGAGAGTTCCATGGACAGAGGAGCCTGGCAGGCTACAGTCCATAGTGTAGCAAAGAGTCAGAAAAGATTGAGCAAGTAACACTTCCACCCTTTTACTTCACACATCCAACCTATTATCCAATGATCTCAACTTCATCATTTATCAGCTCAAACATCATTTCCTAAGAGTAGACTTTCTCATATCCAGAGATATTAACTTGCTTCCCTTCCCCTACACTATAGTGTCCCATTCATAATTTCTCACATTTCCAACTCTATTACATATAAATCCAAACCACCATTTCCTTCTGATCATGTTTTACACTCATCTTGGAATGTATACAGTGCCTGTCTTCCCCACTGAGCAACTTGGGTTTCACAGATAGCTGGTCTCACAAGCCTGCTCAGCGCATCTGAACTTCCTTCTGCTGATAATAACGCAGAGTGTGAACTACCTATTACCCAAAACAGAGGGTGTGACAAAGCTTCAACTAATAGTGCAGTTGTAGTGAACAAATATGTCTTCACAATTAGTGCCTGTGCAATTTCACTCTCACTTTGGTCCACTCTTCACCTGCTGCTTGGCAACCAGGTCACCTCCTCCAAAAAGCCACTTCTCACACCTAGGCCACTCAAGCAATCCATTCACCTCTTCTATGCTGCTCCCGAAGTTCCAACCATACCTTTATATTCCAACCACACCTTTATACTTCCAACCACAATTCAAATACAGCTTTGGGTTCCATTCTCTCATGCTAGGGCAACTTATTCTTATTATCATTAACTTTTCTTTCATCTAGCAGAGAGATAGATATAAAAGCACTCAATTTACTTATGTACTTACTAATTTAAACTGAAAAACCAGAAATGAGGCAAACTAGTCATTTGTCTAAAAGCTGAAAATACAGGTTTTAGTCTTTTTCTCATGAAGTTGGTAGAAACTTTAAGGAAAAAAAAGTTTTTAATCTAATAAGAGACTATCACTGGTCATCACAAGTCATAACATGGCCTCCACAATGAGACAATTACTCTGGGCATCGCTTGTCCAACATGTGAAAGCCATTCCTTGAGGCATTTCTGCCTATGCAGCCCTTATGTCTGCTGAAGAATGTGCTTGACAAATGCATTGTGGTCTGGTTCTGGCCAAGCAAAATTGGCCTCTAGCATCAGTTCCTCACACCATATCCTTGCCATCACCCAGCAAGTGCCCTATATTAAGGGTACAGCCATTGGCACTAGAGAGTTCAAAGACATGACTGAGCGACTAAACTGATGACTTTAAGGGGAAATATTTGGTCCTCTTCTTCTATCCTTTGGATTTCACTTTTGTGAACAGAAATTTCACAATTGCTTTCAGTGACAAAGCCAGTGCATTTCATGATGTGAACTGTGAACTTGCTGCAGTGTCAATGGGTTCCCACTTCAGCCACCTGGCCTAGATAAACACACAGAGGAAGAACACTGGTTTGGACCACATGAACAGTAAGCTCTTGTCAGATTTGGCTAAACAGCTCCCCCAACACTACAGCATGCAGTGAGAAGGTTCTGATCCTTCACTATGAGTCCTTTTCATAAATGACACCAATGGAGCCATCAAGCATTTGAGTATCAGTGATCTCCCAGTGGGCTAAAGAATGGAAGAAAACCTCTGCTTGGTGAAGGCATTTCAGTTTGTGGAAACCAATGCAGAAGTCTACCCAGCCAATAGGACATCAGCTTCTCCTGCAATTAAGCCCCATCCAGCTGCTTTCAAGAAAACTTCGAGAAGGTAAATCAGTAGACCATGTGCATCTACAGCTTGCCACACTAGAAAAGAACCACAGTTGGACCTCATTTTTAGCATTTCAAAGATTATTATTATAGAAGGCAAAAAGTTAATTATGTTTGTATTTGTAAATATTACTCTAAATATTTTCGTTTTCATAACATTTGCCAAGGCTTTTAAAATGTGGTCCAATACTAATGTTAAGAAGTTCTTTATTGGTACTGTATGGTTGGATGGCTAATTTCAATACAATATTTGGTTCACTTGTTTCTTGGATCCTGTGTTCAATGGGAAACGGAAACAACTCTTCTTTCTCAGGCTTTCTTGTACCTTTGTGTACACATGAGTATTTTGACAGCCACCAAAATCTTCTGATCAAGTGTCTAAAAATTTTCTTCTTGAATTTCTTTGCATTAAACTGAAGTTTTTTTTTTAAGATCTTAGTTTTAAGATGCTAGCATCAGTGGTATAAGTTAACACTTGCAATGAATGCGTTTGTGATTGAAGTAAATGTGAATCATGCTAAAAAAAAACAGTGGCAAAGTGACTTAACTGATCATGGATGTTCCCCATTCCTGAGATTTATATTTCATATAGTTATTTTACTTATTTTGTTAGCTGACTTAGTGTCTACAAACATTTTTAATATTGACTGGGTATAATTATAAAGGATATTTATTGAACCCAGGGATTAATTATATTATGAATTAAAATCATTGCAATTATTTTCTTCCCTAAGGTACTCAATATAAAACTACGGAATTAGAAAATAAACAGATTTTTTTTAAATGATTCATGCTCACTAGTGTGAAAAAATAAAACTCTGATACTTATTGTTAATATTTTTTAAAAAATAAACAATATGCCAATTTCCTTACGCTTTTTCCAAAAACAAATAATGAGAAGTATTTGAAGAAACACAAGAAAATTCAGGGAAAACTTTGTCTTGAAATATATAATATTCATGGCCTGATGGTATTAAAACTTATTTAGCACTGTCTCGACCTAGGAGAAGATCATGGAGTTTTATAGGACTTGGGCCTAATGATGAGAAGTCACATAAGGAGCATTACCCTCTTCCCCTCTGCCAAGTAGAGAATATTGCTAATTTTGTTGAAGAAACTCATGTTATATTATATTGTTTGAACCCCAAACATGCACAATATTCAGATTATACTATAATACGCATTAATATTGGAGAGAAATTTTTGAAACAATCTCTTTCAAAAGTTTTCTGTCTTGTTGGGGAGACACAAAAGTAGACAAATAAACTCAATATACTTGCTACTATTTGTAAAAAATAATAAGTCAGTGGAGAGAAGGTAATGCATGGTAAGGATGAATGATTCAGGAGCACTTCATAAGAAAAGTGATAACCCTTGAACAAAGTATTGAGACTTGGTTAAATATTTTATTTGTTATCAAAGTAATGCATATTAACTTTTAAAAAATTGGACCATACAGACTAAAATAACAGCTGTAATCTAATGTCACCACCTAGAGTTACACACAATAAATTTTTAGACATTTTTTCATTATTTTCTATCCACCTTTGTTTATATCATTGGGTCAACACTATATCTTATGATGTGTTTTCTGACAGCACATGTACCAGGCATTTAACAATGTACTGAGCTTTAAAAACTTTTAGTTAACTTTAAGTCTTTTTGTAAATATGACTTCTATACAAGCATCATTTTAAATTATTTGTTCTAATACAGTAGAACATCCTCTAGTAGAGTGATATTGTGTGTGTGTGTGGTTTTGAGTATCCTTAATACAGTTATTAGAAACACAATTCTAATAAGTAGTTATCTATAAATCTTTCTCCTTTGAAAGGAAAATTTGGTATAAAAATGACAGAGGAATGAATCTGATTTTTTTTTAAATGAACAAATTTTCACTGAATAATCAGCATTCAATACACGTCTGATGACATGATAGGCATCTTAGGCCTCTGAAAGAGAACGCACAAAACATACAATACTGACACATAGTAGGCGTTTAAAATTCGCAAGTACATTGTCTTGTTATTCTGAAAAGATAAGTCAGGGGAGGAGCAATGGGAGAGGAGCCAGAGCATGAATATACTTTTATGCCATGATCAATAACTTCCCTTTTATCCTGAAGGCCATGGAAATTCAATAAATTTTGCTCAATGTAATTGATTCACTCACTGAGGAAAAGTTTGCTTCCTTATATAAATAAGGCTAGTAATGGGATATCTAGTAAGGGCCCAGCAGAAAATTACCCTTTCTTTAGGAAATGTGCCTTATCTTCTTAGCTAAAATTAGAGGAAGCCCTCTTCTGACTCATTTAGGACTTCGAGTGAGTTAATTAATCCAAAAATATGATAGCCACAAATACTTTTTACATGCTACGCACATATTGAATGTTAATGAATTTTGAAACATAGACAAATGCTTCGGTTGCAAACTTATGATGAGGACAAGAGTCTTCTTTGATGAGTTCTTCTTTGATGAAGGTAGAACCTCAGAGTTCTACCTTCTACTCTTTGCGTAAAACACATCCATTATTCATAATATATGATGCCCAGTTTTTATTTCTTCAAGATGCAGCAAGATGTTTAGGATGTGCAAAGCACTCTAAATGCAGTGAAAATGTTTACACTGGAAAATTTTTATCAGTCTTGCATTTTATGAACTTTTCCAACTTTCAAAATTTCTACTTCTAATTCAACAGCAAACTTTTCTTAGCTCTTATATCAACGATTTCTTTAAAAACACATTCCACTTAGAATTCCTTGTAAAAATAAATTTCATTTAAAATTCATATTCATTCATTTACTTAATATTGAATGCTTTGAGTCATCATATTAGCGAAACTGGCTTAATCAGATTTGGTTTACTTAACAGCATAATCAGATTTACAATCAACCCTTAATAGGAATTTAACACAGATGGAGGGACCAGAAGGGGAAGAGTGTTAGGAGCAGAGTTGTTAGCTTGCTGTAGATTTCAGTTTTCCTTACAGTGGGAGGGAAGGGCACTTTGAAAGACCTCTTACTGGAGCTGTGTCAAGGGAGTTAAACCACTGTGATCTTTCTTTTTTCCAAACTTCCAAAGTCCTTTATCTAAAACTCTCATCACTCTCTACCCAAATACATAATTACTTAGGTATCTGATTTTTTTCCCCTTTGAAAAATACATTTCTGGTTTTTCTTTACGTTCAGCCTATGGGAGCTTTCATTAAATTTTTATCTTGTTGGTAAAGCTAAAAAGGTTGAAGTAATTCTACATGAACTTTAAAAAATATAAGCATTGTTTAAATTGATAAAGACTTTATATGCATTCTATTACTATTGTGGGGGATTTCCCCACAAGCACTTTGATCATTTAAACTCATCAATGCAACAAATATTTATAAACTACAGATTTTTTTATGGTTGGGTGATGTAATACAATTTTTTTAATGTAATGATCATGAAAACGATAAGAGTGAAAGTGTTCTAGGACCTTTGAGACCAGACAGCCCTGTGGTAGCAGTTCTATTTCTGCATATTCCTCCCCTGTGTATTCTCCATACTTCCTGTTCTGATTCCTAAGAAGTGCTTCAGCCAGTCTGTATGGCTTTGGAGGGGCCTAACCAATAGCAGGCACCATCAGATGACAGCAAGATTAAAGGAGACAGTGGCCAGAAAATGCTGAGCCGCACTCCCACTTTATCTCAGTAGCAAATTTTAGTTGTGTCCCATGACAACTCCTATGAGGAAGTCCAGTTCCCAGGGGCTCCAGAAATACCATATCCTCCTGAAATATCATGTCCTCTTCCTTTTCCATCAGATTGAGGTTACAAACTTCTTCTTTATCGAACTCCGCACCCTTGATTGGTTCTCTTAATCCCACCTGTGCTCTGCTGTGTCCAACTCTTTGCTACTCTATGGACTGTAGCCCTCCAGGCTTCCCTGTCCATGAAATTTTTCCCGGCGAGAATACTGGAGTGGTTGCCGTTTCCTCTTCCAAGGTATCTTCCTGACCTAGGGATGGAACCTGAATCTCCTGCATTAAAGGTGAATTCTTTACTACCCACGCTTCTGCGAATAGTCCCTCAACCCATTTTCCTCAAGATTTTGGCTGAGTGTGCATTCTGTTTCTTGCCAGGACTCAGGCTGATACAATCTCTAAATATTCCTCTATAAATCCTTACATTGAATTTTTGCTATTCAAAGAAATTTAGACATTTTTGCTTTTTTTTTTTCCTACTTGATTTATGTTGCATAAATACTAGGTCTATCTGAGAGCCTAGAAGTAAAAGCACTCTGGGTATTTAATAAAATGTGATAAATAATTTGACAGTACTATCAAAAATTTAGCATTATTCTACCCTTTGACCCAGAAATTCACAACTTAGGCTTTATCATTTAGTAATACAACCTAAATGTTTAATGATACATCTCAGGTATCACAAATTCAGGGCCCATGAGAATCAAGCAGGTACTATAAATGAGGAAAACCAGCCAAGTGCAAGGCAATGGAAAAGGCAAGAACTGTAGCAGGTGGAATAGATATGAATTTATAATTACAGCTGCCTCTATTCTGTCAAACCTTGTTACTGCAACTCAAGAAATGGACCCAGCAGTTATTGATCTTTAGATTTTTAAGAGAATAATCCAAAAGTCTGTATTTTTCATCTAAATTCACTTGATTTATAAATGTTGACTCATTTTTTATTTAATGTTTAAAGCAATTTGAAGGGACTTCCCTGGTGATCCAGTGGCTAAGACTCCACGCTCCCAATGCAGGGGATCCGGGTTTGATCCCTGGTCAGGGAACTAGACTCATATACCACAACTAAGACCCAGTACAGCCAAATAAAGAAATATTTAAAATAAATTAAAAATTAAAATAATTTGAAGCCCAAACCAGATGAATCTTCACTCTTACTGTGGCCTTCAAGGGGGCCAGTTATTGAACTTTGTTATATGTATAGGAATGCTATTGGTGGCATTATTTGAAATAACAAACACTTAGAGACAAATTAAATGGCATTCATAAGACAGATTTCATTATGCATACCTTTTAAGGACTAGTTTGCCACAATTAGAAGAACAGGGCAGATCTATACATATGAACCCAAAAGGATTATGCCATGTATATTTGAGTTATTTTTCTAAAGCAATCGAGAATAATATGGAGGCAATGATCTAATATCTTCAGAGGGTCTTTGTAGGATAACTGTGTGTTCATGAACAACATACAATGCAGAAAATACACATCGGGCTATTGACAGCTATTGATTTAGCTATGGTCAGTGATAGAGGTGTATTTATCTTTTTATTTATAAAAATTTTGTAATGATATTGTAATATATTTGTATTAAAATTTAAAAAATATTTAGCTAAAAACTAAATGTTTCTGAAGCTTTATTATTTATCAAATAGCTTTAGAGTATTTTAGTCCATCATGAACCATAGCAAAAAGAAATAGTTGATAATCAATAAATATTGGCTAAAGTTGTGCCAGGCATGTTTTTAATAGATATACATGTATTAACTCAGTGAAACCTCATAAAAATATTATCTTATGATTGTTAAATATTATTATTGTTATTTTCCTGTTAACTGCTGGCATGAAAGAGTTTAAGTGACTTACCCAAAGTCACACAGCTAACAGTTGGTAGAGCTGAAAATCAAACTATTAGCTTATCTCAAGAACCCACACCATTAAACCCCAACAAAACAACAATAAATGCTGCCCTGTGTGTGTGTGCACTCAGTCACTCAGTGGTGTCCGACTCTTTGTGACCCCAAAGACAGCAGCCCGCCAAGCTCCTCTGTCTATGGGATTCTCCAGGCAAGAATACTGTAGTGGGTTGCCATTTCCTTCTCCTGGAGATCTTCCCAATGCAGGGATCGAACCTGTGTCTCTGTGTCTCCTGCATTGCAGGTGGACTCTTTACCACGCAGCCACTGGGGAAGATGCTAAATGCTGTCCTGAAATGCCAGTAATTTAGGAATAGTTCAATATACAGTAAGCTAATGTTTTTAAAGTTGTTAGTCACAAATTATATAAACTGAACTATTTTAAATTACAGTATGTTTAATTCAAGATAAAATAGCTCTTTTTTATAGGAAGGCATAAAGAATTTTCCATATCTTTTTTGAGTACATTTTTACTAAGGTATAAGAATTTATAGATTTACCTTATCCAAACTAAAGTAGGCAATAACTGTCTTAAACATTCAGCCAAAGATGCAGCACTTCAGTTTCCAAGATGTCTTGTGAGAGATGCCAAAGCCAAGATTTAAAGAGAAGTCAGGGGTCATTCCACTGTGGAGGAAAGAAGAGTTAAGTTGAGCTTATAAACACAGAAAAGAAGGAGAGCAAAGCATCTTGAAGATATACCTTGTACTATTAGATGCTTCTCTTCTTAGGGATAACCACAATAGGCATGTCTAAGAAGAGCCATTGCTTGGACATATGGGCTTGGTATGCAACCAGCAATATGTGAGAACATGCTAATGTGACATCAGAATTTCCCCTCCATGAGTTTCTGCACTCTGTGCCACTGCATCCAGCTTTAGGCAAGGCAGGACTGAGTTTTGACCAGAAGATTATCATTTGCCACTAATACTTCCCAGGAAATGGCATTTTAAGTGCCATTGTAAGGAAATGGCATTTTAAGGCAAAATCTCTCATGCTCTTGTTAAGGCTATGATAGTACTTAAATTTACTAAGGGATGAAATTTGACATCCCTTCCTTCTCTTTTCATCTGTGCTCAGTTGTTTCAGTTGCGTCCAAGCCTTTGAAAGCCTATGGGCTATAGCCCACCAAGCTTGTCGTCCATAGGATTCTCCAGGCAAGAATACTGAAGTGGGTTGCATTTCTCTCCTCCAGGAGATCTTCCTGACCCAGGGATCAAACTTGCATCTTCCTGCATCTCCTGCATTGCAGGCGGATTCTTAACCCACTGAGTCACTTAGGAAGCCCCCTTCTCTTCTCAAATACTGGTAGTTCTTACTCTGATTCATTCAATCAAACATACAGAGCTTATCTGCAGGGTATTTTCAAGGCATTGAAACTCATATTTTCTTTTTTCCTTTACTTTTGCCTTTTTGCTAACTTCTTTCATCTGGAAAATTCCTAAAGTTGTAAAAGTTTATTCAAAAAATGCCTTATACATAAGAGCAAAAGAATGAGTAAAAATATAACACATCACCAGACTATCAATCTCTATGAGGATATGACAAATAAGGGAAGAAGGAGAGTGGTTCTGTGCCAAATTCTGCCAAATAACCTAAATTCATTAAGGAGATAAGAAGGAGGAACAAAGTTAAAATTCAGGGAGAGAGAGAGCAATTTAGGAGACTAAGCAGTTTATTTATTTATTCTCCACTCTGCTTTCTCCAAGCCAGGCTTCAGCAATACGTGAACCGTTAACTTCCTGATGTTCAAGCTGGTTTTAGAAAAGGCAGAGGAATCACAGATCAAATTACCAACATCTGATGGATCATCAAAAAAGCAAGAGGGTTCCAGAAAAAAACATCTATTTCTGCCTTATTGACTATGCCAAAGCGTTTGACTGTGTGGTGCATAATAAACTGTGGAAAATTCTGAAAGAGATGGGAATACAGACCACCTGACCTGCCTCTTGAGAAATCTATATGCAGGTCAGGAAGCAACAGTTAGAACTGGATATGGAACAACAGATTGGTCCCAAATAGAAAAAGGAGTACGTCAAGGCTGTATATTGTCACCCTGCTTATTTAACTATGCAGAGTACATCATGAGAAACGTTGGGCTAGAAGAAACACAAGCTGGAATCAAGATTGCCAGGAGAAATATCAATAACTTCAGATATGCATGTGACACCACCCTTATGGCAGAAAGTGAAGACCCTCTTGATGAAAGTAAAAGAGGAGAGGGAAAAAGTTGGTTTAAAGCTCAATATTCAGAAAACTAAGATCATTTCATCCGGTTCCATCACTTCATGGCAAATAGATGAGGAAACAGTGGCTGACTTTATTTTTCTGGGCTCCAAAGTCACTGCAGATGGTGATTGCAGCCATGAAATTAAAAGACACTTACTCCTTGGAAGTAAAGTTATGACCAACCTAGATAGTATATTGAAAACCAGAGATATTACTTTGTCAACAAAGGTCCATCTAGTCAAGGCTATGGTTTTTCCAGTGGTCATGTATGGATGTGAAAGTTGGACTATAAAGAAAGCTGAGCGCCGAAGAATTTTTGCTTTTAAACTGTAGTGTTGGAGAAGACTCTTGAGAGTCCCTTGGACTGCAAGGAGATCCAACCAGTCCATCCTAAAGGAAATCAGTCCTTAATATTCATTGGAAAGACTGATGCTAAAGCTGAAATTCCAATACTTTGGCCACCTGATGTGAAGAGCTGACTCATTGGAAAAGACCCTGATGTTGAGGGCAGGAGGAGAAGGGGACGACAGAGAATGAGATGGTTGGATGGCATCACCGACTCAGTGGACATGGGTTTGGGTGCACTCCAGGGGTTGGTGATGGACACAGAGGCCTGGTGTGCTGCTGTTTATGGGGTCACAAAGAGTCAGACATGACTGAGTGACTGAACTAACCACCTCTTCTTGCTACCATCATCCACATTGGGCCACATAACACAAGATCATTTCCCAAAGGTAAGAGTAAGGAGCCTAGAAGATAGACGTAAAATTATCAGTTCTAAGATCAAAGCCTCACTTATACCCAGGACCAGAGTTGACAGATTTCCTGATTATATCTGAAGCAAAGGACCAGTTTAAGAAAGAAACAGACCAAGATCAATGAGATGACTTCCTCTCTAGTTAAACCATCTCACCCTTGCAAACCAAGATGAAAGCTACAAATATGCAAGAATGAAATACCTTAAGATAGTCTATTCCAAGATTCTACATGCTACATTTAGTCCTTCAAACCTTTTATCCTAGGTTCCTTTATTATCACTTTGTTTGAAAATCCAATAAAGCATTGGCAGTCCCAGAGGTTTCTTCAAGATGAAGAATTCAAGGGATTATTATAATACTGATCTCTTCTCAATATACACTAAAGGTTCTTAAAATGTTGATGGAGTGATGACCCCTTTAGGATGTTTCTTCTCTCAGGGTTCTCTTCTCAACATACACTAAAGGTTCTTAAAATGTTGATGGAGTGATGACCCCTTTAGGATGTTTCTTCTCTCAGGGAAATACAGACAACAATATTTAGCTATAATTTCAGGATGATGGCTGAGGATCATCCATATTGGAAATCACTGCCCTACATAGGTGCAGAACAAAAACAAAACCTACATTTATAGCTTTAACTATAATCTAAAGGCAGATGAAAACTAAATTTATGACTCTAATGCAGATCTTATTCTTAAGGTCTGGAGTATATTACGAGCTGCTTTTTAGACATTCCAACCAGAATACAGTGAAAGTTGAGTCCAAATTGTGTGAACTATCGAAGAATACGGACTTAACTTACCTGGACTTGAATCACAACTCCACCATGATCTAGAGTACTTCTGATTCCTGCATGGATCTCATTAGACTGTGATGAGGACTAAATGTGTTTGTAAGTATCAAACACTTGTCTCAACATCTGACACAAAGCCAATAGCAAGGAAATGTTATGTTACCATCACCAACATTATTAGCATGATCAACACAATGTACTAATATCTTAATGATGTTGATATCAATATTAATATAGTTAATTTGATATTTATAACAGGTAACTCTTCATCCATTCCATAAAACCTGCTTGCCTCCTGCACTTCCTATCTTTTCCATCAAGCGCAGCACAACATTCTTAATTTTCTAAATAAAAAATCTATGAAACATCTTAATCACTACTCTCTGCCTGGTTGTTCCCTACCAACACCAACAGCTCCCTCTTTTATCAAGATCCCATTTATTATTTGTGTCCCATTTAACTACATTTTTTTTTTTTTTTGGACACATTGCATAGCATGTGGGATCTTAGTTCCCCTACCGGGGGTTGAACCCATGCCCTCTGTATTGGAAGCACAAGTCTTAATCACTGTACCACTAGAAAAGCCCCAAACTACATTTTACCAAAAATATGTCTCTGTTTTTGTAATTCTCTTTCCCACAAACTTTATCTTAGTCTTAGTTTCTAAAAAAAGAAAAAAAATTTGTGTTATATATCATAAATGGATGCTGAATTTTGTCAAAGGCCTTCTCTGCATCTATTGAGATAATCATATGGTTTTTATTTTCAATTTGTTAATGTGGTGAATTACATTGATTGATTTGCGGATATTGAAGAATCCTTGCATCCCTGGGAAAAAGCCCACTTGGTCATGGTGTATGATCTTTTTAATGTGTTGTTGGATTCTGATTGCTAGAATTTTGTTGAGGATTTTTGCATCTATGTTCATCAGTGATATTGGCCTGTAGTTTTCTTTTTTTGTGGCATCTTTGTCAGGTTTTGGTATTAGGGTGATGGTGGCCTCATAGAATGAGTTTGGAAGTTTACCTTCCTCTGCAATTTTCTGGAAGAGTTTGAGTAGGATAGGTGTTAGCTCTTCTCAAAATTTTTGGTAGAATTCAGCTGTGAAGCCGTCTGGACCTGGGCTTTTGTTTGCTGGAAGATTTCTGATTACAGTTTCAATTTCCGTGCTTGTGATGGGTCTGTTAAGATTTTCTATTTCTTCCTGGTTCAGTTTTGGAATATCGTACTTTTCTAAAAATTTGCCCATTTCTTCCACGTTGTCCATTTTATTGGCATATAACTGCTGATAGTAGTCTCTTATGATCCTTTGTATTTCTGTGTTGTCTGTTGTGATCGCTCCATTTTCATTTCTAATTTTATTGATTTGATTTTTCTCTCTTTGCTTCTTGATGAGTCTGGCTAATGGTTTGTCAATTTTATTTATCCTTTCAAAGAACCAGCTTTTGGCTTTGTTGATTTTTGCTATGGTCTCTTTTGTTTCTTTTGCATTTATTTCTGCCCTAATTTTTAAGATTTCTTTCCTTCTACTAACTCTGGGGTTCTCCAATTCTTCCTTTTCTACTTGCTTT
The DNA here is from genome assembly GCF_016772045.2 of Ovis aries. Classification (NCBI taxonomy): domain Eukaryota; kingdom Metazoa; phylum Chordata; class Mammalia; order Artiodactyla; family Bovidae; genus Ovis; species Ovis aries. The sequence continues at coordinate 62,156,905 of NC_056062.1, read as the reverse complement.
AGGTGTAGAGTTAGGTTATTTATTTGACTTTTTTCTTGTTTCTTGAGGTATGCCTGTAGTGCTATGAACTTTCCTCTTAGCACTGCTTTTACAGTGTCCCACAGGTTTTGGGTTGTTGTGTTTTCATTTTCATTAGTTTCTATGCATATTTTGATTTCTTTTTGATTTCTTCTGTGATTTGTTGGTTATTCAGAAGTGTGTTGTTCAACCTCCATATGTTGGAATTTTTAATAGTTTTTCTCCTGTAATTGAGATCTAATCTTAATGCATTATGGTCAGAAAAGTTGCTTGGAATGATTTCGATTTTTTTAAATACATTTGAATCAGTTCTGATGAGATGGATGAAACTGGAGCCGATTATACAGAGTGAAGTAAGCCAGAAAGAAAAACACCAATACAGTATACTAACACATATATATGGAATTTAGAAAGATGGCAACGATGACCCTGTATGCAAGACAGCAAAAAAGACACAGATGTGTATAGCAGACTTTTGGACTCAGAGGGAGAGGGAGAGGGTGGGATGATTTGGGAGAATGGCACTGAAACATATATACTATCATGTAAGAATCGAATCGCCAGTCTATGTCTGATGCAGGATACAGCATGCTTGGGGCTGGTGCACGGGGATGACCCAGAGGGATGTTGTGGAGAGGGAGGTGGGAGGGGGGTTCATGTTTGGGATCGCATGTACACCCGTGGTGGATTCATGTCAATGTATGGCAAAACCAATACAGTATTGTAAAGTAAAATAAAGTAATAATAAAAATTTTTTTTTAATTTTTGTGTTAAATATCACTACCTTTAGAAATATTTCTATAATACCCCACCAAATCAGGCAGAATTACTTCTCCTCCTCTATGTTTGCTCCCGTGAACGCCCGGAACACACTTGACCTACATCCAATGCAGACATTGTCATAATACATGGTAGCTGTTAGGCTTCTTGTCAACATGAGCAATCATTAGGGACTGTGTATTGTTTAACTCAGTGGACCCAGGACAAGCACCATGCCTAGTACATGCTAAGTACCTGCAAAGGTTTATTAAATACATGTAGATAAAAACAAGGACACAATTTTCAATAGTAAATAAAGTATAATTTAAAAATCATCTTCTCCACTCATGATAGCAGCTGAGTGAAAAAGTAATTTAAGGAAACTTGCTAATCATTCCTGGGAATGGAAAAATTATAACTTCATCACCTATGTATTTATTTCAAAAGAAAGCAGTTATGTCCAAAAAAAAAAAAAAAGTCAAAGTAACACTGTCCTTCATCCTCTGAGTTATATAGTTATGTAATTTTGCTTCCAGTTACCAACTGCCTATAAAGCATGAACCACCAATGCGCAGAGACTAGAGATTGTGATTATAATCACCAGATCTCTTCAATTTCTTAACATCCCTATTCATCTCAAGATGTGTTTTCCCAAACACAATTCTTACATTTTATTGGGTTTTCTAACCACAAAATACTATATTAGTCCATTTTTATAATAAAATATTTCTTTTGTGCAAGCATAACTGTTACACTGTACAGAGTCTGAGACAACATGTCTGAAAACCTATATTTCATTGCCTTTGACTTATAGGCAAAAATGTGAAATGTCTAAAAAGAAATGCTTCATAATAGATCTCTAACTTCCTGACATTTGACAAAATTAAGTTACAGAGTTTAACCAAAGGGGGAAATATTTCTAAATTGAATCTATGTGTGATATACTGGTTGAAAATTCAAAACTGCCAACATATTCTGTTTACTCCCTTGGCATCTGTTGCATCTGCCAACTGGTGGCCAAAAATTAGAGCAGACTTAACTAATTAGAAGAGTCCCCATCTGGTAGCTAACTTCTTGTTTATGCTTTCTTTACATTTTAAGTACAGAGATTCAAACCAGAATTTCTGTGGTTTGTAGCAGAAGAGACCCTGTGGCCAGCTTAGTTGCTATTGTCCTGCTGAGCTGAACTTGGCACAGATGGAAACATTCTCTCTGTCTTATGGTCTCTCCTCCTGTGTTCCTCTTGGGATGAATCATCTTTACCACAAGAGTTTCCATTGTCTCCCCCAATATTTTCTCATTCATTTTTATCTCTATATGCCTAGATCTAAAACTAGGAATGCTTTATGGACAAATACAATTTCCGCATGGAATCCATGATTTGGTAAAGCCAATACTATATTTCCTAGGGATAAAACTAAAGGGAAGGATTAAAGGAAAAAAATCATGGAGTGTTTATTTCTTTGTGGTTTTTATTTAAGTGTTGTGAATATAGTTCAATAATAAAGCAAATGCCTGGCAGAATCAGCCAGCAGTTACAACCTCAGGCTTTAAATAAGGACTTCTATTGAAATTTTGGCCCTGCTTGCTATTAGGTTAAACTGATCGAACTTCATTAAACCTAGGTTTTCTCATATGCAAATTTAGAGTAATATTTTAATTGCTATTTCATAGTATGATGAGAATGCAGCAGTACATGGCATTCAGAAAACTGGCAAAAGACTTTTTAATATTGAATATAGAGGCCTAAAATATTTTTTTACATAATAGCTAATAATCCTTTTTCATATACATGGTGCACCATTTGAGTGTTTTGAAGTTCAGTTATTTTGTGATATTTTTAACGTTTCTCTTAGAAGCATTTCCCTGTGTATTTTTTAGTCAATATTAGAGGAGTGTTAGAAACATGCTGGGTGGCAGAAGAAAGCAAGCGCAAAAGTAATGTATATGAAGAGAAATAGAGTGACTCTACTCGCTTTACTACTTTTTGCCTGTATTCCAATGTTACTTTTTTCCCAAGTTGACAAGAAGTGACACAAATTTGAAAACAAACATACTTGCAGAGATTGAGGAGTTATTCAACATTTGTTAAACACATACTGTGTGCCAGCATTGTTCTAAGCCCTGGGACTATGAAGATGCTTAAGATGTGTTCTTTGTCTTCAAAGACTTCACAATGTTTTGAGGGAGCCAGGTACGTGAGTAAATAAGTTTCTGTATAAATAACCCCAAGCTTGTGTTTTAGTGTCTGGGAACACTTTCTAGAAGTGACTTCTGAGATGAATTTTAAAAGATTCATAGAAGTTAGTGAAGCTCCCTTAAGTAGTGAAGATTGAAAAGGATTTCAGTTAAAAAGGGCATTGTGAGCCTAATTATGGGAGTGAGGTTGATCAACAGGATGATTTCTTTGGGTAATAAAAGAGGTAATAAAATATAATTATGGAACTTTAATGCACATGGCAAGAGGCACAGAGGAAGTGATGGGAGAGACGGCAAGGACTAATTGTAGAGGACCTCATGTAGGAGTTATTCCTTCAATAGTAATGAGAAGCTGTTGAAGGGTTTAATGCAGTGAAGTAGCATAGAGAGATTTTCATTTTCAATGACTCTTTCAACAGCATTAAGGACAGAACTAAAGGACTAGTCAAGAAATTTTGCTTAAAATTTTAATTCAAGAATTAGCTAAGAAAAGATAGCCTCAACTAGGATAGGAATAGTTTGACTAGAGTAGCTAGGCTAGATCTACAAAAATGATGCAAAATACCAAGGCCTCATTGATGAATAAGATCTGAACATGTGCCAGCATGGTGAGGGAGGAGTAGTTTGAAGTTGAGACCACGGATTCACTACACTCAAGAGCAGAAGAAGAGAAGCCAGGCTAAGCAGGAAGATGAGGTTGGGTTAAGTTTGGAGAGTCTATTGCACATGGGGCCATGGGGAGGAGCAAGTTCCTAGCAAATTAAAACAATGTGAATATGACATTATTTAGACATTTGGAATGAGAAGAGTAGTTCAAGAATGGAAATGAGAGGGAAATAATAAACTTTTAATTCAAAAGAGGAATCAGAGGAAGAAGAGCCCACAAAGACACCACAGAAGGAATGGTCAGAGACAAGAGCCAAGCTAGAATAGGATCATGAAAGCCAAAACATAAAGCAACAGAGGGAGGTCAAGAGCAACAACCGCCTAATAGAGACCCCCCAACATAATGAGAACTGAAATGCATAGCAAGTTAGCCTGGACTCTGGAGTCAGACTCACTGGGATTTAAGTCCCTCTTCCACAACTCACCATTTGTATGACTTTGAACAAGTTTCCCAAACTAGAAAATGATGCACTGTATCTCCCTCTGAGGTTTGCTGGACAACCTCAGAGTTGATAAATAAATAGATACAATAAATAGAACAAATGTAAGCAAAAAACCTAGCACAGAGCTGGGAAAAGATTAATATAATAATCCCTGTGTGCTAAGTTGTTTCAGTCATATCTGAATCTTTGCAACCCCATGGACTATAGCCCACCAGGCTCATCTAGTCCATGTGATTCTTCAGGCAAGAATACTGGAGTGGGTTGCCGTGCCCTCCTCCAGGGAATCTTCTCGACTCAGAGATCGAACCTGCATCTTTTAAGTCTCCTGCATTGGCAGGTGGGTTCTTTACCATTAATGCCACATGGGAACCCCAGTAATCCCTAGATAAGACCAATTATTTTTATTATTTTTCCCTCAAAATACAAATACTATAAAATGATTCCATAGCGCAAATTTTTATAGTCGACAAAATGACAATATGGTCTCTACCTGATTGTTGCACTATGAGAACTGCATGTTAATTGTTCCCCCAAACACCTGGTATATACCTGAGCATATGTATTAATAATGAAGCATAACTAAAATGGCAATTCATGGTCAGTTCTTGTAATTACAGGCCTAACGTTTCATCAACTTAGGTAATATCTTTAAATATAGTGGAAATTATAAAATTGCAGTCATGCTTTGATGGAGGATTTATCACTTTATATGCAACAAATTGTAGACATTTAGAAGGGTTTGGCTCTAAAGTAGAAATAGCTCCCTTGCTTGTCCAAATTGTCTATTCTAATATCCATAAATTTACATGCAAACTGCCTGAGATAGTTGCTCTCAGAAAGAAATTAAGTAGAAAAATATGAAACACACAAGAACCAAAAGGAGGCACAGCATACATTAAAGGTTCAAGCACAACTGGAGTGTTACCAAATCAAATGCCTTATACCAGCTCCTGCAAGCTGCCCCAAACAGAGTCCGCCTTCAAGAAACATACCCTCTAGTAGCAGAGACAAGACAGTTCAAAGGATAAAGAACTCATATCAGCAAGAGCCCTCAGAAAAAAGCTTCAAAAGGAAGATTTTATCAGAGTTGAAATATTAAATAAAGAATAACCTTGAAATAAGTTGAATCATTCAGAAATATGTATCATTTGTCTGTGTTGGGTACTCAATTCGAGATTGAGGACTTAATGGCAAATAAGAGTTTATCAGATCCAATGGCTTGTTTGTAAAGCATCAACTAAAAAAACTCTAGAGATGCAGAACTTTCCTAGTGAAATAATGGTTAAGAACCCATGCTTCTGACACACTGGGAACTGGTATGATCGTTGGTCAGGGAAGCTCCACATGCCCTGTGGAATGACCAAAATAATAATAATAATAATAGAGGGAGTCACCCATGCAAGTGGTCTAAGGCTTTCCACTGAGTTAATAAAAAGTAAAGTTAAAGACAAAACTAAATATTCCACTAGAATCTGCCTGCCATTGTAGGAGACAGAAGAGATGTAGGTTCAATCCCTGGGTCAGGAAGATCCCCTGGTGGAGGAAATGGCATTCTACTCCAGTATTCTTGCCTGAGAAATCGCATGGACAGAGAAGCCTGGTGGGCTATATTTCATAGGGTTGCAAAGAGTCAGACACGACTGAACATCTGAGAACACACACATGATAGTAAGAATAAAAGACTTGACTATTTTGTCAGTAAAATTATTACTCACTTGATAGTGTTTCAACTGACACAATTCACATCATTATTATTTCATGTTATATATTTCTTATATATTTCACCCTTTATACAATTTGTCAAAATAAAATGAGTAGTGGTTAGTCCAAGAACTTAACTTCCTGTGTGACTCTGTTATGTTCCTTACATAGTAGTCCAAACCATTCTTAATTCCTATGGGGAATAAACATTGTATAATAAGTTAAAAAAACAACAAAGACCTTGACAAAGACAGGTTACTATAGATAGGCACCTTCTATGCTCACTCTTAACAGGGTGGAGACAACTTTGTGCTTATACCAATGAGCTATGTCTAGAAAGACCGTCAATGGTGCTGACTTTTTGATGTCTTCATGTGTTCTAGATTTTTGGATAGGAGTCTCTATCAATATTTAAAGAAACAAACCCACAATTATTCAAATATTGTACAGACATAATTGACTGATCATCAGTGGAGTTAACAAAATTAAGACATTCTGCAATAAGATTCAAAAAACTCTTGCAAAAATATTTCTATGCGTAGTGTGCTTTTCTTATTTTTATAATGTAATGTTTCAAAAATTCTAAATAATTAAAAATGCATAATGAAATAGTAGGCTGAACAACACAAAATCGATATTTTTATAGATGAAAAGCAATTTCATCTAGTCCAAACTAATATTTAACCTGGGAAATATAATAGCTAATAGCAAATATAATATCAAATCTATGTAACCTGCTCTCAAACAAAGAAATAAAACCTTACCAGTTATGGTTGAGCTCCTCACCAAAATTGAATTCTTCCACCATGCATGCCCCTTACTGATCTTAATCTCACTTCACCATCTCTATGTTGATTATTTTAAATATGTTGATCATCCTTATACCTGGGCTTCCCTGGTGGCTCAGATGGTAAAGAAATTGCCTATAATGTAGGAGACCCAGGTTCAATCCTTGGGTCAGGAAGTTCCCCTGGAAAAGGAAATGGCAAGCCACTGCAGTATTCTTGCCTAGAGAATTCCATGGACAGAGGAGCCTGGTGGGTAAAGTCCATGGGATCGCAGAGAGTCAGACAGGACTGAGCGACTAACACACACATCCTTCCCTGATGGCTCAGACAGTAAGGAATCTGCCTGCAATGCCAGAGACCCAGGTTTGATCCCTTATAAGCATTCCTTACATTTCTTTCGAAAAGTCCCCTCGTGGCCATTCTTACACCCAGGTTTCTTGGAGCACGTGCACAAGAGTTCCCCTAAGATAATACCAAAGAGGAAAGGTGCTGGTTCCCTGGAAAAGGCTGATGGTTCTACAATGTGGCTCTTGTAATTTATAAGACCAATTTATAATTGACCAGTGAGTTAAAAGTTCACATGACTCCACATGAACCAACACATCATTCAGTTCAGTTCAGTTGCTCAGTCATGTTCGACTCTTTGTAACCCCATGAATCACAGCATGCCAGGCCTCCCTGTCCATCACCAACTCCCAGAGTTCACCCAAACCCATGTCCTTTGAGTCGGTGAGGCCATCCAACCATCTCATTTTCTGTCATCCCTTCTCCTCCTGCCCTTCATCTTTCCCAGCATCAGGGTCTTTTCAAATGAGTCAGCTCCTCACAGCAGGTGGCCAAAGTATTGGAGTTTCAGCTTCAACACCAGTCCTTCCAATGAACACCCAGGACTGATCTTCTTTCAGACTTCTTTTTTTTTTTTTTTTTTTTTAGTTAATTTATTTTTAAATTAAAGGGTAATTGCTTTACCGAATTGTGTTGGCTTCTGTTAAACATCAACATGAATCAGCCACTGGGGTATGTATATTCTTAACTGCTTCTAATGTGAAGGGTATGAAATGGTCTGTCACCATGGGTTTAATTTGTGTCTTCATGTTCACTGGTGAAATAACTAACTTCTTAGGTATAAATATTGTAGATTCCAAATTTGAGCATAAACTATATATTCACACCAAGTTTATTAACTATCTTGGCATATCTACGGGGCTAAAGAAGATGACTTGAAATCTACTTGAATATGAGTCCTTGGCATCTCCTGGGAGAGAGGGAATTCCCGTGCATGCACCTAGAGTAAGGCCATGTGGGTACTGTCTACGGGGAGAAAGATATTGTCAGATTTTGTTTGGGATGGTCATTGGTGTTGCTTTTGGACCTCTTCATGTTTTCTAATTGTGCAAATCCACTGATCATTGGCCAGTTAGGCCTCTGATACATTTAGGATACAAGCCAGTGGTCTTCACCATCCACTTCTTTGGATCAGCCTCACAGATTCATGAATGAGTCCCAGAAAGAGGAAAAAATAGTTATTAAAAGCTCTGTTGTTCAAATCTAGAGGGAGATCAAGGCCACAATACTTTGAAGCTTCATAAGCGAGTGCATCACAAGTTTCACACACTCAGTGTCTGCCATTTTTCTCCACGGTCCCACTCTGGTCCTGGCCAGGGTATCACTGTGACTCCAGTTCTCTATGGATCTGTTTGCAGCTGAGCCCACCAACAGCCAGGTCCATACTAAGGCTTCACATAATATTCTTCCCATAGTTCTGCTCCAGATGGGAAACTAGTTCGGCTTCCTCTAGACTCCTCTGTTTTCTGCTTCAACTTCTGCCTTTCCACTGCCTTCCAGCTTTAACAATAAAATAAACACTCCCCTTATACACATAGAAAAGAATATAAAAACAGAAGGAGAGAGCACTGGGCATCATGTGCCCATGTGCTTTGTTGTCATTTTTTTTTTCTTGGCTTTGGTTTGTTGTCATCTTGAATGAATGTACCCAAATAGGCAAAACAGTAATTATGCTGCCTTTATGATAGACTTCAAGAGATTAAGAGTATGAAAGAGAAAAGGAAAACAAACAAGAGAAAAAATAGTAAAGCTTGACATTTTGCTTCTGTTTGTGGTTATTCGTCATACTTTACATCTTAGACATCCACCACCATATAGACTGCAAGCTCTTACACTGCTGTTAGCACTCTGTGTTCTCTGTATCTTGAGGTCTTAGTCACAGCATCATTCATCTCCTAGGAGTATTTGTGCATACTATTAACCATCAACACCTTGAAGTCCACATAACTAGGTGGATGTCTTAAAGAATTAACTTACCCTTTTGGTTTTGCCTAAGAAAAACTTGATTGCTGTTAAATGAAGGGATAAATCGACATATTAAATTACTTTGGTGGAGAGAAAGGATGAGAGAAGGGAAAAGAATGTAATTATTTTTTACTTGTAAAAATAACTGTGAAAACTTCAAACATTTAGTTTCTGGGACTTCCCTGGTGGTCTAGTGGTTAAGATTGCACCCCCAATGCAGGGGGCCTGGGTTCCATCTTTGGTCAGGGAACTAGATCCCACATGCCACAACTAAGACCTGGTGTAGCCACATTTAAAAAAAAAGAATGCTTTCAAATGACAATGATAACTACCAGCTTGGGACATTGCTATGAGCCAACCACTACTGTCTCTGTCTGTCTCTCGCACAAATACACACACACATAGCCCAAATGTTCAGATCTCATCTGCCTGTGAACGCAAAAGCAAAATCTTTAAATTCCCTTTAGTGATTTTGTCCCTACCTATTAAATCATCCAGGAGTATAGGCAACTCCCAGGGTTTGCCTCCCAAAGAGTCTCTGTTTTGTTTTCACTTGTGGCGTTAGTTACTTAGAATTTCTCTGTTCTACATCTATCCTTTTCCTCTCTGACACTGGGACTAGGGTTTGGGAAACTCCATTTCTCAGGCTCCCTTCGAACAGGCTTTTCCTGTTTTCATAGGAGGGCCTGGCAGGTTCGTAGGCAAGAAGAATGGAGAAGGCAGAATGCAGCAGTTTCCCAGAAACCAAGCCTCTCTCTCAGTGCCCCTGCTCCACAATCAGCCTGGCAGATCGCCCCAGCCTTAGCGCAAGGCCACCTTTCTTGTTTCTCTCCCTAGAGTAGTTGCTCCTGCCATCATCCACCTCTGGATTACCTCACTTCCTCTTTTGCCTTTCTCAGTCCTTAACTGTAATCAATTTCCTACATTAAATTCCCTCTGTTCAAAACTTAAAGGATTTGCTGTTTTTTTGACTGGACTTTGGCAGACGCACTTGTCTATTAATCAATCTCCTCCATATCCTGCTGGCTTACCAGCAGTGTGGGGACTGAAAAACATCCCTCTGTATAAGAATCTGCAAATTTTTGGTCTATATGTATGTATAGTACACACACACACACAAACAGGCACACCCACACTTTAAGGAGTATTCTCCGGGAGTGTATCTCAGTATAATTCCTTTTATGTAAAAATGCATTTGTATACACACACACAGATGTCCACATGGATCGTCACACTAATGATTATCTCATGGTAGAGAATATTAAGTGTTTTTGCTCTCATCTTTTAGCAGGTATCATTTGATAAAGTTATTTTCATTTTGAAAAAACTTCAAATATTTTAAGAAAACATGAATGTGTTTTAAAATTTTATGTTCATTGATTTGATTATATTAATTGGACAGGATATGTAAGGTGAATAATTAGAGGTAAAATATCAGATACAATGTAAAATAATGGCACCACAATGTGTTTTTCTGATATATTTAATAAATGTTTATTAAATTAATATTATTTTATTTTTAAATTTAACTGTATTATATTGCTTGACAAACTGTCATGTCTTCTATGAAAGCCAAATTCTCTTAACTTTGATCAATTCTACTCTAAGACATCCTTGCATACATTAGTCTGGTACGAATCGGAGTACACAGTAAATGAACAAAAGGCTTTGAATCAAAAGAAAAGAAAGCGCCAAATGTAAGATTGGTAATTACCTCTCCTGGGCACCTGTTTTTACTATAACTGAACAGCAGGATACTGCATGACTCCAGACAACGTCTAAGAAGAGGAATAAAGCAATTTCCACAGAACAAGTTAAAGATTGAGGGACTCCATTTTGCTGGTTTGTGTTGCAAACTTAATGTTATTTAAATGCAGCTTTTATAGTGTGTTAATAACAGTAATAAAAGAGGAAAAAATGACAACATACAGCTATGTTACAACAAGCAGATGGTGACTGGAGATGGGCTGTTCTCCAACTGTTACTATTCTTTTCCAATTCATGATCAGTAGAAGGAATAAATGGCAGCGTTCCCCTGCTCTGCCATAATATTCCAATGACAAGGCTCGGAACCTCAGTGTCTTACCAGATCAAAATTCTGTACAATAATTATTTACCATTCTAAATTCTGAAGTGTTAAGTAAGTGATGATTTAGGAAGTGCAAAGCATCATTCTTTAGGAATTATAGACAAAATTTGTCTTCTGCCTTCATTAGAAGAGACTAACCATGGGCAATAATTTATAGAAATAATTTATTAGCAAAGATATAATTTTATTCTCCTCAAAATTTATTTGGTGATAATGTTATTTTAGTGAACATCATAATCGAGTAGATCAGTCATAAATATTAGTGTACATGTTTGCAATCTGGTTTATGATGTCTTTTTGCCAACATGAATTGGCACTGATCTTTAAAATCCATTTGGGGACATATATACATTTGGGGATGTATTCAGAAAAATATACACTGTACATCAAACAGATTCACCCAGTCATGGTGAATTTGTGATCTATGCTTAGCAGTTGGTTTTATGCCATGCAAATCAACATCTGCTCTAATCATCTTTACAGTATATTGATTTATTACATTTTTACATCCTATCCTATTAAGCCATTGCAAGAGAAATGGTAGCATGGAAGAAGCTGTCCTTTTCCATCTTTATAGCATCATTTCCAGAAATTTACCAGAATTTTATGTACCACTCTTTCTCAACAATAGGCTCCTAATGTCCTCACGCTCCTCTCCATTTTCTACACTGTGCAGAAAGTGTGAAAAATTTACACTGAAGTGTAAAGGACTGCTGTGTATATACATGTTATTGTATATATGGATTTTAACTGTGGGGCAATTTGTAGTTTTGTTGTTGTTGTTTAATCACAAAGTCATATCCAAATTTTTGTGGCTCAATGGACTATAGCCCACCAGGCTCCTCTGTCCATGGGATTTCCCAGGCAAGAATACTGAAGAGGGCTGTCATTTCTTTCCCTGGGGGATCTTCCCAACCCAGCGATCAAGCCTGCATCTCCTGCATTGGCAGGCAGATTCTTTACCCCTGAACCTGAAACTTTTAACTCAGTCCTCCCCTCCAATGACTACTGCTACCTGAAGACTTCTCATCTGGTCCCTGATAACAGGCTCCAAACCATCTCCCTTTCTCCACAGCCTGGTGCCCCTATCATCCAAGTCAAACTACACCAGTGTAGTCTTTTTAAAAGGAAGCATTTATCTTGTAACACATATCGGGCTCAAGATTCTCCACTCAGTATTTAATAAAACTAAATTTTATCTAATTCTGTGACCTTATCTCTTCCTACACCACTCTTGCATTTTACTCATCTGCTACCAATTTTCAGAGTGTCATATAGTCAGCTCACACAATATTCTAAGAGGCCCGACTGGCTTCTTTCATTTAGCAATACACGTTCAAAATTTTCCATACCTTGCCATGGCTTAATAGCTCATTTCTTTCCATCACTGAATCTTATTCCATTGTTGGGACATATCACAGTAGGTTTGTCCATTCACATTGGTTAATAAACATCTTGGTTGCTTCCAAGTTTGGGCAGTTATAAATAAGGCCACCGTAAACCATCATGTGCAGGATTTTGTGTGGAATAATTTTCAGCTCAGTTGAATTGTGGGATCATATAAGCTCACGTTTAGCTTAGTAAAAACTGCCGAATGTCTTCCAGAGTGGTTATACATTTTTCATGTCCTAACCATGAGAGTTCATGTTATTTTGATTCTCACCAATATTTGTTTCCTTCAGCTTTTAAGCCAGCTTTAATGTAATTGCTTCCCTGGTGGCTCAGAAGGTAAAGAATCTGTCTGCAATGCTGGAGACCTGAGTTTGATCCCTTGATCTGGAAGACCCCATGGAGAAGGGAATGGCTACACACTACAGTATTCTTGCTGGAGAATTCCATGGACAGAGGAGTCTGGTGGTCTATAGTCCATGTGGTTGCAGAGTTTGACATGACTGAACTACTAAGGCTTTCACTTTCAGAATTGATAGAACTCTAACCAACAGACAAAGAATAAGAACAAAAGTGGGAAAAACACATCGGCATAATATAAGAATCCAAGTCCATGGTACACAGATTGGGATTCTAGTTCTTTCATTTATTAAATGTGAGATTTTGGACCAGTTAATTAATCTTTCTGAATCTGAGGGTTTTTATTGGTATAGGAAACAGAGGAAAAGGTCTTCCCAAGATTGTCATAAACCCTGAACATGACTAACTACTTAACAATCAGTGTACATAAGAAGAGGATTAACAGTTAGATTAGCACCCTGGAAATTAGAAAAATATAAGTGAAAAGAAACAAAAGTGTATGATTATATCTTCTTTTCTTACAAACTTAAGATCAGTTTATTTTCTTCTTTTTCTTTTTTTTTGTTGTTTGTACAAAAAAAAAAATTAGAAGAAAGCTAAGATCTAAGTCTCAGAAATCTCTCTTTCAAAATGGCAGATCTGAGCTCTAGGACTTTTTGCTTTGACTCTACCTGATTTGCTTGCCTCTGCCTGATTTACCTCCATGCATTTAATGAGCTAATTAATGAAATGCAAAATTACCAGTTAGCTTAGTGTTCCTACATATTGATTATACGAACAGCGGTGTCATCACTTTTAAGGGGAGAAAATATGAAATAAAAATAAGATGAATGCTGTAATTTTTACTAAGCGGATTTCTTTTGTTCAGTAGAGAAATTCACAAGGAGACAGTTTACTCTTAACTCAGTATTTTCTGTTCATCTCTTCACATGCCTTTCTAAAAGTTTCCTTTCTCTTCAAAGTCTGATAGAATGAGACAGCATACAAACAACCACACCAATACCATATCAGTCAGTGGCTACCCAGGAAACTAAAATTCACATTAAGTACAACAGAAGGAATTTAATGCAGGGAATCCTTAGAGGGGCAATAGGAGAGGTAAGACAGGAAGAAAGAACAAGTAGGAAAATGACAGATTAAGAACAGGAAGTCACTCCATCACTGCAAAAACAAATGGCCAGAATCAGCTAACAGAAATGAACAATGGCCACAGGTCATCCAAGTGAGACCGCTGGAGCCATGGAGGAAACAGAGCTCCTACGAAGAAGCAGTCTGAGGCAGAGAAAGAGGGAGAAAGATCTTGAATTTCTCAATCCTTTCTATCAGATTTTTAGCCAATGTATGCTATTGGCAAATTGAGCAAATCTAACATGTATCCAGCTGACATGAGAGTCTGAGACATTCACCTGACAGCAGACAAACTTCCCACGGGAGAGAACAGAATAAGGGAGAGACACAGAACAGTTCCGAGGCCCACTGGGTCTACAAGAGGCACATGGACTATGGTTAACAGCCCTAGCAGGGCGGAGAGGAAGGATACAGGAACTGATCAATCGTGCAGCGAAAGACGGAAATGAGCAGTGAATTTCTCATACTAGTATCTCAGAATGGACAAAGCAAGACGAGAAAGGAAGGAAAAGCAGAAGGAAGGAAGGAAGGAAAGAAAGAAACAATGAAAGGAAGGAAGAAGAGATGGAAAGGAGGGAGGACAGAGGAAAGTAGGAAGGTGGGCTAGGAATAAGTCATTTAATGTTGGGTCTTTTTTTTTTTCTAAGTGGCATACATATTCTCTGTTTGTGAAAAAGAAATGTTAGCTATTAAGATGTAAATTGACCCAGAGAGAACATTTATATGAGGATAAGAGTTCAGGATGTCACCACCAGAGAGAAACTCCTCTTTAATGACTGTCCCAATGGTTATGTGTGATGATAGGATAATAGAAGTCTAACTCATAAAAGGGAAACTTTAAGATTTACCCTTTATGTTCCAGGGTACTCCAGGTATGGTGGTGGTGATTCAAGACCTACCAAGGAAACTTTCACTTTATATCATGTTCATTACAGCATGGTAAACTAAAGCCACAAAAAAATCCAAGTGTCAGATCTTTTACAGATCATAATTTATTTCCTGTTCCAAGCCTGGTAGGGATTAAGAAAAGAAAGTGTGGGGGGCATGAGTTTTAGAAAAGAAAAACAAGTGAAGCACAGCTCCCAAACTTCAGAAACCACATCTGAACAAGAGTCTGAGTCTATTCAGCACAAAGCACAAAAGCCAAGAAGAAAATAAATTGAGAATCAATAACCTCAAATTCCGAAGTCACCTGATAACTTTGAACAATGATATTTACCTTTCCTTTTTAAAGTGAGGCACAGTGGGGTCACAAAGCTGCGTGGAAACCACAACCTGGGAAATTTTATCTTACCTGACAACCTCACAAATCTTATTTTGCCTCATGCCCCCGACATTACCAGAGCTGTATGCATCTCTTGATGTGAGAAACCTGCCCCCAAAAAGAGTGGAACTAAAGGTTGTAGTGCTCTATAATTCTGTCTGTGTTTTTATTTCATTTATGTGTTCCAATCTTTTTTTTGGAAAACATGCCCATTAGAAGGGCAGCTAGAATCAGTACCTTCAATATCCCAAATCTACTGTTTGTCTTTCTCTCTTTTTGCCTTCTAGTAGAGAAAAACCTAAACTCTCAAAAGATTCATGTATTCACATCATCAGAAATAGCTTACTTTAGGCCACCAGATCTTTAACTAAAAAGAGAAAAACATTCCATGATTTAGTCCCAAATCTTTGGACTTTATTATTGCCTCCTTTTGTTCAGTTTGTCTCTCAAAATTAGCCAAAGCTCTAAAGTCTTTTTAATGGTCACAAATACCCATTTAGAAAGCATCTGACTTAGTGGACAGGAAATGGCATACAAATATTATAGCTGCAAATAAGATGCTCTTAGACTATCTTTGGATGACTGGGAAAGATGTCAGGTAGATTCACGCTTTGAATAGACTCTCAATCTTATCCAGAATCTGTAGAAGAAATTTTCGGATATTTTAAAAGATGACTGTAAACACCTAACTAAAATAGGTGAAACAAGTAAATGTAAGGGAAGCTTTCTCTAAGGATTCTGTTTCTCTGAAACTACTCAGAAGTGAGATTTACTATGGACAAGCTTTTTGCTTCAACAAGACAGCACAGTGTACTTAACCTGGAGGTTTTCTAGCTGCTACATTGACTTACTATTCTATCTAATTTATTCTAGTGTCATCCCCATGATTCAAATTGTTTGCCAGAGTGCCGCTGGAGGCTTAAACAGTGCCAAAAGAAAGGGCTGACAAGCTTTCTCAGAATCCCTTCCTGCAAGGACTCTCATCATTCCAGCTTGTGTTCATTTTCACCCAAAAAACTGACCGCTTTTAAAGAGACAGAAGTGGAGAAGATGCAGAATTCAGAAAGATCATCCAGTTCAGTCCTTCATATTAGTAAACGTCTGAATCATCCAGAACAAATACTTGGTTTCTTGAAGACCTGAGAAAGGGTAAGGATGGGGGAGAAGGGAAAGATATATTGAACACCTAACAAATGTCTTCTCAACATCTGCAATATCCCTTGATACTTAATTCCATCACCTTCACATTAAAAAATTTCTTCCTTCTGCCTAATTCCAACCTTTCTTCCCTTATTTTTACTGCAATTTATTATATTTTCATTGTCCAGAATGATAGAGAACAACTGTTGAGCAAACCTCCTCAATTTAATGTATGTGCAGATGAAGATCACAAATCAAAACATCCTTTGTGTTCCCCTAAGCCCCCAAACCAACTCCATTAGCCATTCTCCATATAATCATTTTCATTCTTTCAAATATCTTGTAATTTTCCATTTTTGCACATCTCTTTAAGTACAGAAAATTAAAATGAAAAGATTACAGCCATTGGTCTGTCATCTGCTTTTCTCTACACTAAATCAGGTAGGCTTATTTTCATAATGGCATCATATTGCTGACTCATTCAGAGTTTACTCAACCAAGCCCCAGGTCCTTTCCTTTTGATTCTCCTGCATAGATAGTTCTTCCTCAAATTGTATTTATAATGTTTACACTTTTGTCCCTAAGTAACTGAGCAAACATATTGTGGTTATAGCCAGGAGATGTAAGGAATGAAAGACACAGATTTTAGAGACTCACACTGAGAATTACTGGTTCCTTCCAGCACCAAATATTAAGAACAAGTTTCAATAATTTGAGGAATCAATTAGGATGAATACATCCCAGTTGTTTTTTAAAGTCTCAGTAATAAAAGATAAAATGTTAAGCTGGTCAACAAATTACCTCAGCTGATCTTAGTTCCTTAGGCAAGAGATGACATATAAAGGGAATTATGCTTTAAGGTAGCAAGAATTTGCTAAAATAAGTGAACAAAGGAAAAGGATTGATTTATCAGAATATTATGAATAAAATCTGAAAATACTACAGAAACAAGTATGAATTTAGATATCTGGATGCAAAACAAACAAACAAGAAAACAAAACAAAACAAAGAGCAAGAGATAGAAAGCTAGTTCCTCTCAGCCTCTAGGCAGTTTCTAATGAGGATGTTTCTATCAGTTCAGTTCAGTTCAGTTCAGTCGCTCAGTCATGTCCAACTCTTTGCAACCCCAAGAACCACAGCACACCAGGCCTCCCTATCCATCACTAACTCCCAGAGTTTACTCAAACTCATGTCCATCGTGTCAGAGATGCCATCCAAAGATCTTACCCTCTGTCATTCCCTTCTCCTCTCACCTTCAACCTTTCCCTGCATCAGGGTCTTTTCAAATGAGTCATTTCTTTACATCAGGTGGCTAAAGTATTTCAGCTTCAGCATCAGTCCTTCCAATGAATATTCAGGACTGATTTCCTTTAGGATGGCCTGTTTGGATCTCCTTGAAATCCAAGGGACTCTCAAGATCTTCTCCAACACCACAGTTCAAAAGCATCAATGGTTTGGTGCTCAGCTTTCTTTATAGTCAAACTCTCATATCCATACATGACTACTGGAAAAACCATAGCTTTGACTAAACAGACGGAACTTTGTTGGTAAAGTAATGTCTCTGCTTTTTAATATGCTGTCTAGGTTGGTCATAACTTTTCTTCCAAGGAGTAAGCGTCTTTTAATTTCATGGCTGCAGTTACCATTTGCAGTGATTTTGGAGCCCCCAAAAATAAAGTCTGACACTGTTTCCCCATCTATTTGCCATGAAGTGATGGGACCAGATGCCATGATCTTCATTTTCTGAATGTTGCGCTTTAAGCCAACATTTTCACTCTCCGCTTTCACTTTCATCAAGAGGCTCTTTTGTTCTTCACTTTCTGCCATAAGGGTGGTGTCATCTTCATATCTGAGGTTATTGATATTTCTCCCGGCAATCTTGATTCCAGCTTGTTCTTCATCCAGCCTGGTATTTCTCATGATGTACTCTGCATATAAGTTAAACAAGCTGTTTCTATGTCTAGGAACAAATGATAAAATACACAGCCTTAGAGCAAAGCTATATGAATATTCCTTTGGAAACAGGGACATGTCTCAACAAAATTCACTCTTAATAGGATATGCACCAATTTAGAAGTATAACCAGCTTTCAGAAAGCCATAATTATACTAACTATAAGAAATAGCCATTATTTTATCTATTAGGGAGTAAAAAAATAATTAGCAAAAATCTCAATTAAGTGAGGTTGGTAAACCGAAAGGAGGAGCCCTCATGCCCCATGAGGATAACAGAGCCCAACAGGAAGAAGGCTATTCTTGCCTGACAAGGACTCAGCCAATGAAAAAATATGGATTCTTCCTTTACTATAACCTTTCTGACTTGCTTTTCTCTCTATTAAAGGGGGTCTCTCATTCCTAGGAAGGAAAGTCATGACCAACCAAGAGAACATATTCAAAAGCAGAGACATTACTTTGCCGACTAAGGTCCGTCTAGTCAAGGCTATGGTTTTCCCTGTGGTCAAGTATGGATGTGAGCGTTGGACTGTGAAGAAAGCTGAGTGCTAAAAAATTGATGCTTTTGAACTGTGGTGTTGGAGAAGACTCTTGAGAGTCCCTTGGACTGCAAGGAGATCCAACCAGTCCATTCTAAAGGAGATCAGTCCTGGGATTTCTTTGGAAGGAATGATGCTAAAGCTGAAGCTCCAGTGCTTTGGCCATCTCATGCGAAGAGTTGACTCATAACTCTGATGCTGGGAGGGATTAGGGGCAGGAGGAGAAGGGGACGATCAAGGATGAGATGGCTGGATGGCATCACCGACTCAATGCACATGAATTTGAGTGAACTCTGGGAGTTGGTGATGGACAGGGAGGCCTGGCATGCTGCGATTCATGGGGTCACAAAGAGTCGGACATGACTGAGGGACTGAACTGAACTGAACTCATTCCTTGGAGAGTGGGGACTTTCAGGTGGCTTGTAGTAGTTGTAGACCCTGAATTGCAATCCTCTGCCAATCACAAATTAATCCATTTTTGCTAGAGAAATTACTGGCATTCTATATGTTTTGGGTCACCAAGAGTTGTTCCAACATGCCTACTGAGATATCACTTATTTATTTTCATAAAACCAAAGTATGTGCAGGGTTTTTTTTTACTCTTTCTTGACACCACCATTCATTTGGTCTCCCAAGCTCAAAATTTCAAATATTCTTATTCTTCCTTTATTCCATATGGTCAATTGTCACCTGTCAAAGTTGAACATGAGTTGATTCTTTTCTCCCATGACCAATACATGTACATCTTACTAATTTCAATATTCTGCTGATTGATGTAACAGTTCCCAGGTGATCTTTTAACATTTGTTGATCTTTTTGCTGTTAGAGTAGCTTTTTAAAATATTCTTTTATAGTTTTAATTTTATTTTACCTCTTTTTGACTTCTATATCACTTAGGACATTGGATTACAAGTTACAGAAAACTCATTTATGTAAGAAAACTTAGTCACATGATTACACATAACCACATGGGGAACTAGAAGATGTAATCTCTATTTGGGTAGCCATAGACAAACTAAAACCAGGGTTTAAAATCTGTCCATCACTAAAAAGATAGAGAGATAGATCCTAATATTATTAGTCTTTTCACAGTAACACAAAAAGACTTTGCAGTTGTTCTTTTCCTTTTTTTGTAGGATAATTGCTTTACAGTGTTGTGTTGGTTTCTGCCTGATAGCAACTCAAATCAGCCATGATTATACATAAATCCCCTCCTTCTTGAGTCTCTCTCCCCACTTCCATCCCACTTCCCCTACTCCAGGTCATCACAGAGCAACAGGCTGGGCTCCCTGTGTTAATCAGCAGTTTCCCACTAGCTATCCATCTTACACATTTTAGTGTATATATTTTGCTTTTAAAGGACTCTTGTAATAGGATTTTTTCGCAAAGAGTCGGACATGACTGAGCGACTGAACTGAGGTATTATGATTAGTCTAGCAATATTAAAAAAAAAAAAAAACTCTGCTCTGCTAAGGTTTAATATTCTGCCAAGATGCTCCTAGGCTGCCTCTGGAGCAAATAAATAATTGAGCAATAAGAATTCTGGCCCCTCAATTCCTCTTCAATAAGAATAACACTATTTTTACCTGATATATATATATATATATATATGTGTGTGTGTGTGTGTGTGTGTGTGGATATATATATACAGAAAGTGAGAGACTCTATACCACATGTATTAATCATATACATCTTCTCATCCCGGGATAGATAAGTATTCTTGACAAGCCCATCTCCATTACTTGAAAAATTATCTTTTTCAAAGTCCAATTGTATTGAAAGCAAAAGATTGAAACTCTTCTCATATTCTTCTATATAAAAGAGAAGAAAACTGGAAGAAAATAGTCTGGTATGTATGTAAGAAAATTTTTCTACTTGGAATGTGAGAAGAGTATATTCCAATTTGGAATATAGAGAAAATGATTTATAGATAGGTACACTCAGTTAATAGGAAAGGATAACTTTGGTCTGAAGTGAATGTTAGATTCCAGTATTTTTACCTTCCTGTTGAGTACTTACAGCTTCCTATCAAGTCTTATAGTGACTGGTGTGGGTACAAGAAATGGTATTCTTTGAATTCCCCTAGTCTTTCCCACACCCATCCACTTAATTGTGTATATATATATATACATATATTTTTTTTCCTGCTACATGTTTCTTGATATTTAGAATCTTAGAGCATTTTCAATAGGCAAAAAGCTGACCTCCAACATCTAACACACAATTATAATTTCAATTCCAAGTGAACACCCACTCAATCCCTTTGACAGTAATCTGTGCCAAAGCTTTAATACATAGGGTGAAATCTCCCAAGGCTAGAACTTTTTCTTGGCAGAGGAACATCAAGGGGATGAAAATGCTTTGAAAGAAGAAGGACCTTTTGTTTTGTTGTTTTAATTTTTATACATTAAAACTTTATCTTTGCCAAGTGCACTTCTTCCAGGTTTAGCCTGCAATGTCTTACAGATAGAAAGTATATATTCTTATGAGATTTTGCTACAATGGAATTCGTTAAAGGACATCATGTGGTTTACATTTTCAGAGATAACCGAAAGGTCTTGGCACTCATATTCCCAACCTGGCTCCAGTGATCTTCATATTTTTCACTTCCTCTCTCAGAATTTAAATGTGGAATTCACATCACTATAATACTTTTACTCATTTTTTCCTCTCAATTTTGCTTCCTCATTTCTGATTATGCTGTTTTTCCATTTTCAAAATTCCTATTATTTCTAATTTTATGTCCTTTGCATTTTATCAAAGTACCCATTATATTCTGGATACATGAAGAAAAATTAAAAATAAACCATCCATTTCTTTGAATTGTGTTGATCTACCGTATTAATCTTGTGTGAGGTATTTCCTCTGGTCAAATCCAGGACTTACTTTTCTATTCTAACTTTCATTTTCTTTGTTCTCTTAATTCTCACTGGGGGCTTTTATGATAATAATTTATTATTCTTCTCCACGTAGATTCTCAGCACTCATTGCTTTAACTTTTATTCAGAAATCTGCATCTGGGTAGTCTTTTTAATAAAAAATCTGAGTGAATGTATGATACGTGCTGTGACTGATATAAGACATACTCAATTTATTTGCCCCTCTCCAAAGATAAATATTTTATTTTAGTAAATTGTCTATATTTGTTAATGTTTCTACTCTCCTCAAGTAGTACAAAGACAAAACAATAGCTCTTTAAGACAATAAGTCTCAGGAATGTGAAAAATTTTGTGAAGGGTAAGCATATCTAAGTGATTAGTGTCAAAGACAGGAATGTTGGTTTCAAAAACCTTAGTCTTCAGTAACCCTGCATCTTCTTTTTCTGAAACCTAACCCCTCAATTCCCTCACATGGCTTGAGGACATAAGGATCTAAATCGTTCAAAACCACTTAATTTCTGAAAAGTAATTAAATACCCAAATAAAATTTCAAAGAGTAAAGATCAAAGATATGGAACTACAATCACTGGAAAATATTTTTCTTTTTAGAATAAGGCAAATATATTATGTAAAGTAAAATTGAAGCATCTGCCACTGTTGTAAACAGAAATTGCCAGGCAAATTAAAATTTTTATTGGCAAGTTTGCCATGTGAAACAGTATGGAAAATACTGGACATTTTGTTTAAGATAGTAACATTAGGGTGATTATATTTATTGTTCAACTTAGGATGCTCAACATTCAGAAAATGAAGATCATGGCATCCAGTCCCATTACTTCATGGAAAACAGATGGGGAAACAGTGTCAGACTTTATTTTGGGGGTTCCAAAATCACTGCAGATGGTGACTGCAGCCATGAAATTAAAAGACACTTACTCCTTGGAAGAAAAGTTATGACCAACCTAGATAGTATATTCAAAAGCAGAGACATTACTTTGCCAACTAAGGTCCATCTAGTCAAGGCTATGGTTTTTCCTATGGTCATGTATGGATGTGAGAGTTGGACTGTGAAGAAGGCTGAGCACTAAAGAATTGATGCTTTTGAACTGTGGTGTTGGAGAAGACTCTTGAGAGTCCCTTGGACTGCAAGGAGATACAACCAGTCCATCCTGAAGGAGATCAGCCCTGGGATTTTTTTGGAAGGACTGATGCTAAAGCTGAAGCTCCAGTACTTTGGCCACCTCATGTGAAGAGTTGACTCACTGGAAAAGACTCTGATGTTGGGAGGGCTTGGGGGCAGGAGGAGAAGGGGACGACAGAGGATGAGATGGCTGGATGGTATCACGGACTCGATGGACGTGAGTCTGAGTGAACTCCGGGTGTTGGTGATGGACAGGGAGGCCTGGTGTGCTGCGATTCATGGGGTCGCAGAGTTGGACATGACTGAGTGACTGAACTGAACTGAGGATGCTTATAAAAGAGAAGGCAAGCATTATTAATAATTAGGATGGGACAGTTTCTAAACAAACTGAAACAGATAATCATTCTAAAAACAAGTCACTGATAAACCATACACTTAGATATAAAAACAGCCCATAATTCCATAACTTTTTTTTAATAAAAATGCTGAAAGTTTCCCCAGATACACTAAACAAATTAGAAAGAAAAAAATACAGATAAATTACTAGAGGACAAGTTTCTATAAAAGAAAGATGGTTAGATAGCATCACCAACTCAATGGACATGAATTTGAGCCAACTCTGAAGATGGTGGAGGACAGAGAAGCCTGGCGGGCTGCAGTCCATGGGGTAGCAAAGAGTCAGACATGACTGAAGAACTGAGCAACAACAAAGTTTCTATAAAAAGCACCAAAAACCAGACAGAAGAACTATCACTATGGATAGTGAGGTTCTAATGTATACCACAGGGAACTATATTCAATATCCTGTGACAAGCTATAATGAAAAAGCATGTAAAAACAGAAAATAATGTGTGTGTATATATATATATATATA
Organism: Ovis aries; assembly: GCF_016772045.2. Taxonomy (NCBI): domain Eukaryota; kingdom Metazoa; phylum Chordata; class Mammalia; order Artiodactyla; family Bovidae; genus Ovis; species Ovis aries. Next base: position 62,133,266 of record NC_056062.1, on the reverse strand, counting down.
TCTGAGTCACTGTGCTGTACAACAAAGATTAGCACAACATTGTAAGTCAACTATACTCAATTAAAAAAAAAAAAAAAAAGACTACCACTACTATAATTAGTGTCCTAGAATAGAAAAGACAAATGGATACATGGAATAAAAGAAGTGTCCTGATTTCTCCTTCAATTCAAAATACAATTGAGTAATCAAGTGGAGATAACTTTAAAATAAAACTCTAATCCAAGTCAATATAGTAAAATTAAACAAAAGTATGAGTTGATTATCTAAAAGTGTTGGTTATGTGTCTGATAATTTAGTCATTACTGCTAAGTCTGCTAAGTCACTTCAATCGTGTTCGACTCTGTGCAACCCCATAGACGGCAGCCCACCAGGCTCCCCCGTCCCTGGGATTCTCTAGGCAAGAACACTGGAGTGGGTTGCCATTTCCTTCTCCAATGCATGAAAATGAAAACTGAAAGTGAAGTCCCTCAGTCGTGTCCAACTCTTAGCAACCCCATGGACTGCAGCCTACCAGGCTCCTCTGCCCATGGGATTTTCAGGCAAGAGGACTGGAGTGGGGTGCCATTGCCTTTAGCAGAAATCAAAACTTCTACTGCCGTGATATACTCAGATGTCTCTTTGTTAACGGTTTGTTTGGGGATATGAGCACAGGGATAATTTATCAATAGGATTAAAGAATTTCTCCTATTAACTAAAAGAGACCTAAAATTGCATAAAGAAGGGAAAGTGCTTCTTATAAATATGCATTGTTGTTGTTCAGTCGCTAAGTCATGTCTGACTATTTGCAACCCCATAGACTGCACAGCACACCAGGCTTCCCTGTCCTTCACTAACTCCTGGAGTTTGCTCAGATTCATGGCCCTTGAGTCAGTGATGCCATCCAACTATCTCTTCCTCTGTCACCCCTTTTCCTCCTGCCCCCAATCTTTGTCAGCATCAGGGTCTTTTCCAATGAGTGGGCTCTTCGCATCAGGTGTCCAAAGTATTGGAGCTTCAGCATCAGTCCTTCCAATGAATATTCAGGACTGATTTCCTTTAGGATTAACTAGGTTGATCTCCTTGCAGTCCAAGGGACTCTTAAGACTCTGCTCTAGCACCACAGTTCAAAAGCATCAATTCTTCGGCAGTCAGCCCTCTTTATGGCCCAAGTCTAACATCCATACATGACCACTGGAAAAACCGTAGCTTTGACTATACAGACCTTTGTTGGCAAAGCAATGTTTCTGCTTTGTAATATGCTGTCTAGGTTTGTCATAGCTTTGCTTCCAAGGAGCAAGCATCTTTTAATTTCATGGCTACAGTCACTGTCTGCAGTAATTTTGGAGCCCAAGAAAGCAAAATCTGTCACTGTTTCCACTTTTTTCCCATCTATTTGCCATGAAGTGATAGGACCAGATGCCATGATCTTAATTTTTTAAAGGTTGAATTTTAAACCAGCTTTTTCACTCTTCTCTTTCACTTTCATTGAGCAGCTCTTTAGTTCCTCTTCACTTTCTGCCATAAAGGTGGTGTCATCTGCTTATCTGAAGTTATTGCTATTTCTCCTGACAATCTTGATTCCAACTTGTGCCTCATCCAGCCTAGCATTTCACATTATGTAATCTTCATATAAGTTAAATAAGAAGGGTGACAATATACAGCCTTGATGTACTCCTTTCCCAATTTTGAACCATTCCAATTTTCTATGCCCAATTCTAACTATTGCTTCTTGACCTGCATACAGCTTTCTCAGGAGACAGGAAAGTTGATCTGGTATTCCTATCTCTTGAACAAATTTCCACAGTTTGTTGTGATCCACGCAGTCAAAGACTTTAGCATATAATAAATCCATCATTAAGAAAACATTCAACTTAAGCAATATTGAAATGTATTTGGATCATTAATAATAATAGAACATTTTCTAACCTCATATACCACTCATAATATCAACTCTTTGCAAACCCATGGACTGTAACCCTCCCGGCTACTCTGTCCATGGAATTCTCAAGGCAAGAATACTGGAGTGGGTAGCCACTCTCTTCTCCAGGGGATCTTTCTGACCCAGGGATCAAATCTACATCTCTTGCACTGCAGGTAGATAATTTATTGTCTGAAGCAGCAATATTCATTTTATCACTGGAACAGAAATCAAACTTTTAAAACGACTATCTCAGGTTATTTCTGTTTGCAAGACTCTGTCCTTGTTTATATATCTCACCTGTGTGTAGCAAGCTGTAACCCAATATTTCATTCTACAACAAATAAATTCAAATTTATGAAAAGAATATTTAAAAACTTGCCCAAATTACCTATATCTTCTAACAATTTTTAAAAGTAAGCAAAGCTAAAATGTCTTTCACTTTTTATTTTTTACTGTAAATGCTTTTCAGCACATCTAATTTCAGAATTTCTTATATAAAATCACAAATTGTTTTCCATACAAAAGCAAACAGAGTTTCCCATTTTTCATTGATATGAGGAAACAAAATATGTTCTATCTTTCCTAACATATCAATATCACTAAGTTATTACTTCCTTTACCAGAAAAAAAATACAACCCAATTCTCACAGAAAGCAGTGTAGCAATAGTGAACTGAGAGTTTTTCTTAAAGATCAGTACAGTTACTATAACGTCTGAATGCGGATTTTTTTCATCTGAAACTCTGGTTTTGAGATCAAATAGTTTTAATGTTAGTAAGCTTGCCAAGATATTTTTGTTTTTATACAAATAATTAGCTATAGGGTCTTATGAAATGAAAATCTTTTTCTTCTTTTAATATGGTTTGCTTTGTTTCCACTTTCAAATTTATCTTTACTTTGTGTTTCCACAGTACTGTGACTCCTGGAAATGATAAGCCACCCCTCACCCTCATTTTTGGCCAGTTTGAAACCTCCCTATGTCAGTACCACCAACAGGACTGTGGTTAGAGCAGGCACAGTTTGGTGGGACCATTAATTCGTTTGAGGCTATAATTTTTGTTCCAGTAACTAACACTTCATTAAGTTGAAATAGTTTCATTATGAAAGGAAATATTCACAGAGAATTTAAGCAATGAATGGAAAATTACTAAGTTTCCAACCAGTTTGATTCAGACTATATGTAAAGCTTATTAATAAAGTGGGTTCACGTTTTGAATTTTTAAAAATTTTTAATCATAGGAGAATGAAGGCAGGAGGTATGTGTAAGCTTTCAAGTTTACCACAGTGAAGCAAAAATGGCATGTAAAAATACATAATTACTCTTTAAAAATGTGTCAGCCTATTTCATCGAAATTGAATTCAGGCGTATACTTTGTTTTCTTTAAAAATACATATTATTTCCTCAGATTCATGCTTTTATTTAAGCCAGAAATTTAGTCTTGTTTTATTTCATTCATCCATTCACCATTAACTGAGCACCCACTTTGGTCAAAGCATTGAACTAGAACACCAAGGCAAATAAAGCTGTCATCTGCCCTCCCTTGGAGAACAAACATTACAGGCAGTGATACAGAAATTATACAACCAAAGTCAAGATTATTTCATTACAACCATGATAAGCAATGTGAAGATGAAGTCCAAGGTACTAAGAATGCTTCTCTGAAGAAAGATCACTTAAATCAATATCTGAATGTGCAGGTCAGTTTAGGGGAGGAAGGAAGGTGGGAAAGATAATTAATTTAATAAGAATAGACATCCTGAGAGGGGAAAATAGCCTAGTTCATTTAAGGAAAAATAAAATAAGAAAATGGGTTACTGAAACTGGAACACAAAGAACCAAGTAGAAGAGCGCTGACTCTGGGCTCAGATGGCTTGGATTCTAATCCTAGGCCCACCGTGACTTCCATGTTGTCCACCTTAGAGAAACTTCAATTTCCTTATCTATATGATAAGGATAATAATAGTCTTGACTGTAGTTGTTATAAAGGCTAAATAGCTAATTATTTCATCTTAGATGTTTATGGTGAAACCGCGTAACTGAGATTTGGGACTGAACCCATGGGCTTTTAACTGAGATCACACACCTGGTTTCAGGACTTCATGAAGTTTAGTTGCTTGATGTCCCATTGCAGAAAGAATTCAGCGAGAGACAAAGAGGTGAATTTATTTAGAGAGAAATGTACTCCACAGACTGTAGCCCATCTTAGAAGGTAAGAGTAGTCCTGAAATATGGTGTGGTTATTTTTTGTGAGTGGGGTAATTTCATAGGCTGATAAGTGGGATGATTATTCCAACTATTTAGGGAAAGGGGCGGGGATTTCCAGGAACTGGGCTACCACCCACTTTTCAGCCTTTGATGGTTAACCTCAGAACTGTCATGGCATTGGTGGGTGTGTCATTTAGCTTGCTAATGAATTACAATAAGCATATACTGAGGCTCAAAACTCAGCTCTTCTGCCATCTTGAATGCATTTGGTTCTAATCAGTTTATGTCATGTCCTTGGGCTCTGTCATTCTTTTCAGTTTGGTGTCCTTCCCTCGTGTTTCAGTGCCACGCACACAGGAAATGCTGCAGAAATGTTAGCTCTTTTTACTTTTTGTTCCAATTAGACCCTAAATATATATGATATTTACTATAGTTTCCTTCATTGAACTGTATCTTCAGTTATACAGTAGGATGAGAACAAGAATTCTTTGTATTCCCACAGTAGCAATTGTACAATGTAAAGCAGATGGACATTATAGATGAAACGCCAGCATTCTTTTTCTAAATACCATTTGCAAAGATCTCATAAGCTCCAGTCACAGGAAATTAAGATTTTTGTTGTTGTAATAGTCATTATTATCATTATTATTTGGTTTAATTTTGCTTTAACTAGACCAAGTCTTTAACTAACTGAAGTCTTTAACACTTGGGAACATTGTTTTCTGTATCTATTTCTCAAGTTTATAATTAAGTTTCATTATTATGGCCAGCTTCTTATAGTAAAAATTATTTTAGGTCTTTTTTAAGTAAGTAGGATCCATAATAGAGAATAATGTAATATAAACATAGGTATGTGTCTTTGGACCAAATTATAAGCTTTAAGCTTTAGTGTCGATTGTATTCTGTTCTTTTCCTTCCCTCTTTTCTATTTAATATCATACTATTTTTACCTATTCTATATTATGTACTTAACACAAGCTATAATCTTTATTTTGAGTCTTGACACCTCATATTTAATTAGGTACTTCTTATTTTGTTGGTCAATTATTTTTCCTTTACTGTTTTTCTTTGAATACTGTATATTTAGGGGCTTCCCACCGTAGAAAGATTAGCAAAGCCAGTTATTTTAATGGCATTCGTTACATATCCAGGAGATGATTCCAGCCCTGTTCTCTTATCTAAGGTCATAAAGTTCTCACAAATAGCTTATAAATGCAGAATTTACTATAGAGACCAACAAACCCACTGATAGTGATGCTCTTAGTCCAAGTACTTATCTGACATTCCTAAGGCAACAGAAATTCAGACTCTGGATAAATCCCTCTGCTCTCTTGGAAAGGTTCCCAGTTTTACTGATGTTCACTCAGGAGGAGATTCAGGATTTTTCTAAATTTATCTGAAAATGAAACTACTCAGGGGAGTGACTACAATCCATTTATAGTCTGGCTCTGCATGAACATGTAATCTAAAATCTGCCTACAATTGTCAAAGACTAAAAGTATTCACTCCTGAAGACCAAATTAATACTTGCCTTATTTGGTTTCCAAATGCTGTGTTAGGGCTTTCAAATGTTCATTAAAAGATTCCAAGACCCATATGGTTTCCCAGTTATCCTAATTTTAAAACATGCAAAGCTTTTTTTCATTACAGGCAATATCATTAACTACCTCATTCTTAATTGTCTTCAATTCTACATTTTTCCTGATTATGAAATTAATAATTAAATCATTATAAAAAATTAAGAAAGCAGAGTAATACACATCCATCACCACTCGCTTCCCCAAGAAGATTCATTGTATTATGTTTCAGCATATTTTCCTTCTAAATTTCTAATACTATTTAAACAAAATGAATTTTTTCTCATGTATTTAATCTCCAGAAAAAAAATAGCATTTTCCTATTCAAATGAAATCCCTAAGGGTCTGTATCCACGTATCCTTCACTTAATAGAATACATTAACTTTTCTTACATCTTTGTAGCATTCTAAAATATAAAGGGAAGCATATTTTACAATTGTCGCCATTTCCAAGTAATAGTTTTCCAGTTTGAAGAAGTGCAATGAGAAAGCTATATGAGAATCCATGACCCTCTTTAGATAGTAGGAGAGAAAAAAGTGCCTTATGTTGGACAAAAATATAAGCTAATATTCTTTCTAGATTTTTGCATTTTGAGAAAAAAAAAAAAACATAAAATGAAAGTACTAAGATCCCCTTTACTTCTTTCCTTGCCAAAAAACTTGTCATCCTAGTTAAAGCATATATCATGATTCTGTGTTTTTTAAAGTAAAATTACATACCAATTGTGGTTGAATGTGGATCCATCCATTCAAGGTTTTATGTAAACACTATTCTAATATATAATATAAATATACACATCAAAATACTGAACACTTTTATTAAAAAAATAAAAGTCCACTCCTGTATATTTAGCAATGTAATGTCTGTTTAAAAAAAAAAAAAAAGCAGTGAAAGAGAACTGATGAGTAAGCTTAAGAAAGATGATTCAATCTTTATAGGCTCTCAGAAAAGAAGTCAGTGTTCAAAGTGGAACATTTGTTCACTTTTCCTAATTTTGCCCAAGCTTCTATCCAATTACATTCTCCTTAATTCCAGTATATCACGGAAGCATTAGCACTCCAGTCTACCTCTATTTGTCAGTAAGAATAACAAAACTTATTTCCTACTTCTCTGAGATATATATTGTTCTTTTCTCATGCTTTACTTTCCTTTTTTGGACTTTGAGAAAGACTACTTCATACAGCTATTTGACTCATTCACCCCATATTTCCACAGCGCTTAAATGTATTGCTTAATCTATTTTCAGTTCAGTTCAGTTCAGTCACTCAGTCTTGTCCGACTCTTTGCGACCCCATGAGTCGCAGCACACCAGGCCTCCCTGTCCATCACCATCTCCCGGAGTTCACTCAGACTCATGTCCATCGAGTCCGTGATGCCATCCAGCCATCTCATCCTCTGTCATCCCCTTCTCCTCCTGCCCCCAAGCCCTCCCAGAATCAGAGTTCCAATGAGTTAACTCCTCGCATGAGGTGGCCAAAGTACTGGAGCTTCAGCTTTAGCATCATTCCTTCCAAAGAAATCCCAGGGTTGATCTCCTTCAGAATGGACTGCTTGGATCTTCTTGCAGTCCAAGGGACTCTCAAGAGTCTTCTCCAACACCACAGTTCAAAAGCATCAATTCTTCAGGGCTCAGCCTTCTTCACAGTCCAACTCTCACATCCATACATGACCACAGGAAAAACCATAGCCTTGACTAGACAGACCTTAGTCGGCAAAGTAATGTCTCTGCTTTTGAATATACTCTCTAGGTTGGTCATAACTTTTCTTCAAAGGAGTAAGCGTCTTTTAATTTCATGGTTGCAGTCACCATCTGCAGTGATTTTGGAGCCCCAAAAATAAGTCTGACACTGTTTCTACTGTTTCCCCATCTATTTCCCATGAAGTGATGGGACCGGATGCCATGATCTTCATTTTCTGAGTGTTGAGCTTTAAGCCGACTTTTTCGCTCTCCTCTTTCACTTTCATCAAGAGGATTTTTAGTTCCTCTTCACTTTCTGCCATAAGGGTGGTGTTATCTGCATATCTGAGGTGATTGATATTTCTCCCGGCAATCTTGATTCCAGCTTGTGTTTCTTTCAGCCCAGCGTTTCTCATGATGTACTCTGCATAGAAGTTAAATAAGCAGGGTAACAATATACAGCCTTGACGACTCCTTGTCCTATTTGGAACCAGTCTGTTGTTCTCTGTCCAATTCTAACTGTTGCTTCCTGACCTGCATACAGATTTCTCAAGAGGCAGGTCCGGTGGTCTGGTATTCCCATCTGTTTCAGAATTTTCCACAGTTTATGGTGATCCACACAGTCAAAGGCTTTGGCATAGTCAATAAAGCAGAAATAGATGTTTCTCTGGAACTCTCTTGCTTTTTCCATGATCCAGCAGATGTTGGCAATTTGATCTCATGCAATCTAAGAAAAGTTTCCAATTAATTTTCCAAATAATGTTTTGATCCGCTCTCAGAAATCTAAATGAGTCTTAAAGAAAGGGTGGTAGGTCTTGCTTTTCTTTTGTTGTTCTTCAGACTGGCTAAAACTATGTTCTGTATATAGTGAAGATCTGATAAAGAAATTTGGTTATGTAATGAAAAAAATAAACAGTAAACTTTGGTAAGGAATGTCATTAACATCTAACATAACCAAATAAAGTAAATTAGCACAGATAATGAACATGCAGTATCAGTATCATTGCTACCAAATTAAACTCTTATAATCAAAATTTTATAGATATAATATATAGCCACTTGCCCTTTTAATAAGAAATTCAATAATATAAGTTCAGCTTTGTGTAGTACAAATAAAAATACTGAGTATCCAAATGACCAAGATGGTGAGGGATCTTAGTTACATTTGAATTACTATTTTACATATCCATTTTCTAAGACCTGATAATTGACCTCTTTAACATGCTCAAGAAGGGTATAGCTATCAAAATATTGATATCTGAAAGAAATTTTGCCTAGGGATCTGAAAACATTTGAATGCAGTAAAAATCTCAAGGTTATCTCTATAATAAATATAATAAAAGTTTTTACACCATTTCCTATAAAGTCTTTCAACACAGATCAATAGTCTAAGTAAAAATAACTCTACAAAGGGTCAATAAAAAGTAGCCTAAGTCCACAGTTCTCTGATAATCTGGCTTAATTTAAAGACTAATTTTGAGTTCTGGATAAAGAGAAAAATCCATCTGGACTGCAATTTATTCCAAATAAATTTGAGGAAAGTATTGGCTGACTGAGAGATGACTGAAGATATAGTACTGTCTGACAGCTACGTAAGAGGATAATAATTTTCGATGTCCAGTAGCCAAGTACAAAGTAGGTTTCCTTGGCTCTTGAGAAAGTTGACAAACTTTAAAAGATTCAATGCATGTGCAAAAAACTACTCCATTTTGGCCCAGATTTGATCTAAGGGAAGATCCATGGATAAGGCAAAGAATACCAGACAGTGACTGAGATCCAACTCCAATATAAATGGACTAGAAGTCTTGAAATTCTACATCTTGAAAAGACAGACAGATTTTAGCATGAAAGAAAAATTCAAGCAACTATTACACAGTTTCAACACTGACCATTAAAAAAAAAAAAAGAACAAAGTGTCCCATGTTAAAATATTTGCAAAATAAGCTTTTCTTTGAGTTGCTTTGCTATTAATATTACAAGATATAGAACAACAAAGGATGGAGAATCTCTGTTAAATTGTATAAGAGATAGTTTGGGCAGGGTTAAATTGTTCTTTCTACCCATTACTTGTTATTAGAACTGTCTTTCTAAGAGCTCTCCTTGTTTGGGAAAAGAAAGCCACATCACATGTACATGAACATATCAGCAAAAATAAATGATGTAGTAAACAAGGAAATTGTTATCTATAGACTATTAAGTTCTTATCAAAATAAACAGGAAAGCACAATTTGACTTTACTATTTCACTAGGACTTAATAATAAAAGCTAAGTTAACCTGTACAGACTGTTTACTAAATACCTGGCATTGTGCTAAATAGTTTAAAAAAAAAAAAAAACTTTTTTAAGCTTTCTCTTTTTAATGAAAAGAACCCATTGAGAGGTGATGATACTGAGCCTCAGAGATTTTATATAAATTACACTAGGTTACAGTTAATAAATGGAGAAGGCAATACCTAAACTCATAATGACAGTCCGTAGTGCTGGGGCTTTTAAGCAAAGCACTGTGAAGCTGCCACTATGGAGTGACTATGACTGTCTTCATAGCTATTAAATAAAACTAAGAAAGTGAGGTAAAAATCCAAAAGCTGGCTACATAAGACTGCAGTTCAAGAAATGAGAAAGTTATATGTCATAACCTAAACAGAAAAGAAATCAAGATAAAAATTTAGGGCAGATTTAGAGGTAGTAATGATGGAATAATGCCGTCAGAGGAGCCATGATTGTGATGATTCTTTAGTTCTAACATTGTCATCTTGTCAGAGAGGTGGACAAAAGAATCCATTTGGGGAACCAAGAAGAAAATCAGTAGAAAGAGGGCCAGAGACTTCTCAGAGGAATTGATCCTTGAAGTCAAGAGAAGGAAGGACATACTAGAGAAAGAAAAAAAAAAAAAAAGGCAAATGCAGGGCTTGATGAAGAAAATAACCCAGGAGCTTCAGGGAATGGGTACTGGGGACGGCAAGAGAGGGAGAAATTTCTGGAGAAAAGGAGTACCAGATTGGAGGCTAGTTGAGCTGCTGAAGAATCGCAAAGAGTCGGACCTGACTGAGCGGCTGAAGTGAACTGAACTGAACTGAGCTGCTGAAAATGTTTCCGCATTTGAAAATTAATCTCTGTAGATATCAACTTGTATACCTAACTCTAGAATTAAAGCAGAAAAACTATAAAATGCATCTAAAGTGGTCAGAGAAGTCTCTAAGAATGTGCAAAACTTATTAATTTTGGACTGGTTGTGGGAGAGCTTAAAATTCATTTGATTGAAATGATGGAGATAAAAGCAGACCAGAAAAGGCAGAATAGAAATTGGATAAGAGAAAAAATAAGAAATGAGATGAGAAGGCCTATCATTTTTCAGCCTAAAGGAGAACAGCATGATTAAAAGACCAGAGTTAAGAGTTAAGAAACATTTGTTTTTATTTTTTATTTTTACAGGATCTGGATAGAACTAGATGTTCCATCTGAAGACAGATTTTTTAAATCATGAATTGTGGTCAGTGTTTTCTAACCTGAAATCTCCAAGTCTTCTGAAATTCATCATTTATTGTTTACTATAATTCATCCAGTAGTTAATTAACTATGGCTTTGAAATTGTCACCACCTAGGGGACCCAACACACAAGAAACTGGAACCTCAGTGTTGTGGTCTGATTGGAGAAGAGTAAATAACCAGGACTAGAAGAGTGCTTGTCAACCCAGAAGAGTTTTGCTCATTGAAGGATAGCTTCATATGCTAAAATCTGGTTTCATATGGGCTAACATTAATATTCAAAGCTTTCAATCTATTGTTGGGAGTATAGTAGGAAGACCTCCAGTTTATTCTACTAATCAAGAGCAGCTACATGGACTGAAGAATCTTGGTTTAATTGGCAGAAGAGGGAGAATTAGTGCTGATGTTTCCAAGCATAGGGCTTCCCTGGTGGCTCAGTGATAAAGAATCCGCTTGCTAATGCAGGAGACACAGGCTTGATCCCTGGTCTGGAACGATCCCTTGGAGAAGGAAATGGCAACCTACTCCAGTATTCTTACCTGGAGAACCCCATGGACAAAAGAGTCTGGTGTGCTGCATTCCGTGCGGTCACAAAAAGTTGAATGTGACTTAGGGACTTAGGACTGAACAACAGCAACAGCAATCCCAATCATATCTACTGGTATTTGTCCCCTATCTGAAGAGATAGGTGAGGCTGAGCCTGCATGGGACAAAAATGTCTGAACACAGTGAAAGCAGGACCTATGAAGTTACTTCTTATTTTTCCCTCTTGTTATTTAATTTATACTTCATTACTATCTATTTGAATGTCTATTGCTAATTTCTAAAGCTAGATGGTAAATTTTTAAGAAAGAAGACCAGAACTCATAAGTTATCATATTCATTCCATCACATCAAACCCTTAAATAATACTCAACATAAGTTGATCAGTTGGTTAAACATAAAGCCTCTACAAAGATTAAAAGGTGATATAGCTATATAGCAGAATAAGAAGTCCAAGACCCTCCTTTTCCACAGTTATTCAACAAAAATATGTGGAATGATTCTCTTTATGAGAAATCTTAGGAAAGAGAGCAAGGGCCCCTGTACCCCAGATGAGCATAAAACCAACTTCATCAAAGCCAGTAGGAATATGGTTGGAGTCTTGTCACCATGAGCCCTCTCACATAATCAGAATAAAACTCCCAGCTTCTAGCCTCTTTACAGAGAGGCAAAGGGAAGACTGAGGAGTGTACATTCAAGTTTCTGAACTTGGGAGGCAAGGGCTGCCCATGGGATTGGTTTCCATCTTGCTTATCTCAGAGCACTGACAGGACCCAGCACAATCAAACATGCCTAGGGGCCACTGAGAACAACAACAAGCAAAACAGCTGTGCATCATTCTGCTTCTCCAGAGGACCCACAGTACAGCAGACTCAGACCGACATAGTTCAGCATCTACATCTTCAAGGGGAAAGAGAACAGTGGAGCATGCCTTCAACATTCCAGGTTTCCAGGGGCTGCTTGTGGATACAGTTCTGTCTGTTTCAACTTGGGGACCTGATATGACCTGACATAATCTAAATGCCTACAGGATGTTGAGACCAAAAAATAGTTGGTATCATGTCTCTACTTTAAAGGATCTGTGGCGTAGAAGACAGACACCAGAGGGGGCAAGAGATTGCAAGTTCCTTTTTGAAAAAAGAAATAAATTTTAAAAAGGAACAGTGTATCCCTTTAATTAGGAATCTACACAAAAGACTTGTTTGTGTAGATTTATAGTTAGAGACACATTCATAGGAAAAGTTTGAAAGGCCCTTAGAATATCTATTAAGTCTGATGGGTAAAGGTCTTTCCCTGTATGGATCTAGTCCATAAAGATTGGGAAAGTATACTGTTTTCTTATTAACACAGGTACCAACACAAAGTTACAAAGAACGCAAAGAAAAAGGAGGAAATGGCCCAACCAAATGAAAAAGATAAATCTCCAGAAAGGAACATGAAAGAAATAAGGTATATGGATTACCTGACAAAAATCCAAACTAACTCATAAAGATGGTCAAGCTAAAGAAAATAACACATTAAAAAATTATAGAGCAAATTCAAAAATGAAAATAGAAGAAAACAGCAATTTAGCAAAGAGAAAATATAAACTAGAGCCAATCAAGTTTTGGAGCTAAAGAATTCAATAACTAAACTGAAAATTGTATTCAGTGGGATTATATATATTTCTAAGGACTGAGTGAAAAAGCTGCCAACCAAGAATACTATATCCAGCATACCTGTCCTTCAAAAATAAAAGAGAGATAAAGACTTCCCCAGATAAACAAAAGCTGATGGATTTTATCACTACTAGACCTACCTTACAAGAAATGCTAAAGGAAGTTCTTTAAGATAAAATGAAAAGATGCTAAAAAGCAACACAAAAGCATATGGAGCATAAAGCTTGCTGTTAAAGATAAATATAGACAAATGCTGCTGCTGCTAAGTCGCTTCAGTCGTGTCTGACTCTGTACGACCCCATAGATGGCAGCCCACCAGGCTCCCCCATCCCTGGGATTCCCCAGGCAAGAACACTGGAGTGGGTTGCCATGTCCTTCTCCAATGCATGAAAGTGAAAAGTGAAAGTGAAGTTGCTCAGTCCTGTCCGACTCTTAGCAATCCCATGGACTGCAGCCTACCAGGCTCCTCCATCCAGGGGATTTTCCAGGCAAGAGTACTGGAGTGGGGTGCCATTGCCTTCTTCATAGACAAATGCAGAATATTTTAATTCTGTAATAGTGGTTGATAAATCACTTTAATTCTGATATAAAAGTTAAAAGGCAAAGTGTAAAAATATAAAAGCTGTAAAAATATACTAATGAATACACAATGTATAAAAGATGCAATTTTTGAGATGAATAACAAAGTTAGAGTTAGAGATGGTAAACTGTAGAATTTTTATATGTGATTGAAGTTAAGTTGTCAACATCAACAACAAAAAATCTGCTGTAACAGAAAGACATTTTTTGTAAGCCTGATGGTAAACACAAAATATACATAGAAATGAAACAAAAGAAAAAGAGAAAGGAAGCAAACTATGTCACTAAAGGAAAAAAAAATGAAGAAAAAGTAAAATAGCAAGAGATTTAAAAAGTGAACAAAAGAACTACAAGACAGGAAAAAAACAAGGCAATAGTAAGTGCTAAGTCATTTCAGTCATGTCTAACTCTTTGCGACCCTATGGGCTGTAGCCCAGCAGGTTCCTCTGTCCATGGGATTCTCCAGGCAAGAATTATTGAGTGAGTTGCCATTTCCCTCTCTAGGGGATCTTTCAACCCAGGGATCCAATCTGCATCTCTTACCTCTCCTATAGGAAAAGAGACATGGGCACTACATTGCAGGTGGATTCTTTACCACTGGGCCACCATTTTTCCTTTAAACGTAAATAGATTGAATTCCCCAACCAAAAGACATAGAGTGGCTGAATATATTTAAAAAACAACAAAACAAAAAAGCAATAGAATGCACATTCCTCTCAAGTGCACTTAGAACAGTTTCCAGGATAGAGTATATGTTAGGCCACAAAGTCTTCATAAATTTTACAGGATTGAAATCATATCAAGCATTTTATCCAAGTACAAAGATAGCAAGATTAAAATTATATGAAGAAACTTAGGAACTTTACAAATACATGGAGTTTAAACAACTGACCAATGGGCCAAAGAAAATAACAAAAGAGAAGTTTTAAAACACCTTGAGACAAACAAAAATGGAAGTATACCAAAATTCATGGAAAGTTTATAGTTATAAGAAACAAATAAGTCTTGTTTCTACCTCAAGAAACAAAATGTCTCAACTAAACAGCCTAACTTACTTATATCTCAAAGAACTAGGAAAAGTACAAGTGAAGACCAAGTTAGTAGAAAAGAGGAAATAAAGATTGCAGAAGAAATAAATGAAATAAAAAATAGAAAGACAATAGAGATGTTCAATGAAACCAAGAAATGATTCTTTGAAAAGATTTTTTTTTAATGACAAAACTTTAGCTATATTCACAAAAATAGAAAAAGCAAAAAAGAGAGATGGAGGGACTCAAGTAAAATCAGAAAAAAGAGATATTACAACTGATACCTCAGAAATTTTTAAAAAGGATCATAAGAAAATACTATGAAAAATTATACTCCAACAAATTGGACAACCTAAAAGAAATAGATACCTTTCTAGAAACATACAGCATACCCAAACTAAATCATGACAAAATAGAAAATCTGAACAGACTAGATTACAAGTCGGGAGAATGAATCAGTAATCAAAAACCTCCCAACAAACAAATGTTCAGGAAGGACCAGATGGCTTCACTGGTAAGTTCTATCAAATATTCAGAGAAGAATTAATACCAACCCTTTCTTAAACTCTTCCAAAATTTAAAAGAGGAGGGAATTCTTCCAAATTCTTCCTTTTATTTAATGAGGCCAGCATTATCCTGATTGTAAAACTAGACAAGGATGCCAAAGAAAAGAAAATTCCAGGCCAATATCTCTGATGAACATAAATACAAAAATCTTCAACAAAATATTGTAAATCAAATTCAAAAACTCTTTTAAAGGATTATGCACCACAATCAAGTGGAATTTATTCCAGAGATGCAAGAATGATGCAACGTCTGTGAATCAATCACTGCGATATATCTCATTAATGAAATAAAGGGGAAAATCATATAACTATCTCAATAGATAGAGCAAAAGCATATGACAGAACTCAACATCCATTTATAATAAAGACACAACAAGGAAGATATAGATAAAATATACCTCAACAAAACAAAAACATATATGACAAATCTTCAGTTATCATACTCAACAGTAAAAAACTAAAAGCTTCTGCTTTTTTTAACACAATTTTTTAAAAGGATTTAAAAACTCATAATGGAAATTAAGAAGGTGAATAAAAATTAACTGCCACCATTTTGGAACTATAAAAAGATGGGACTCTTCTAAAACTTTGGAACAAAAAAATTAAGTAAACAGTAAACTGTATAAACCATTGAATTATGCTCAGAAAGTGGTTATCTGAAAATGTAGTTCAGATGAAAAATATAAATAAGTTCAAGAATTGTTGATAAAATTAGCAGAAAATAACCTCAAATGAAAATTAGTTGAAATTATAAAATTTTCTCTATTTGAAGTTGAGATCACAGGCGGTGATGTGCTCTCTTGGAAAAATAAAATAAATTCCCTGATGAACTTGACCTCCATGTAGTTCAGTAACTTTTATTATAAGGTCATTTAGCCAAGCTAAAGAAAAAGCCAGGGAGAATGACACTGCCACTAACAGAGATGAAGTAAGGAAGGAAACTTTCCAGCACTTGAAAATTTTATGCTCAAAAGTGCTGATGACACAGCAGGAATTAAGCCTTTATCCCTGAAGCTAGGTCTGGTTAATATTTCATGGAGTCACCTCTCTTCAGAAGTAACCATATTAATTCAGTGGCTACATTGAGATCTGAGAGCACACAGCTTCCTCACACACACACTTTACAGAGGCCCTGGCTTCCTGTGAAACCTGCTGGAGTTCTGTCAACACACGGGAGTCGCTCAGTGGAAAAGCCTGTAATACCATGCTGGTAGCAAACAAAAGGAGGGAACATACTTTGCAGAACAGCCCCAGGAAAGCTAATGTAACCAACACACTTCAGAAACCTGTCAATCATTGAATTTCCAGTTCATTTATTTACTTATTTCCAGAAGATCCCCCTTTCCAAATGAAGTTCAACTTGGAAATGCAGTATATAAAACAGGAGAAAGTAGATATAATCTGCTTGAAACGAGATGAAGAATACAAAGATCTGCTTACCCTCCTTGGTTCTCCTGTCCCCATAGTGTCGCCCACATTTGGGGGGAACTCCAGGGCTTTTCAGAACATAGTTTGAAAAAGAACAGATATAAGCCGTGTCTATGAAGAGTTCAATTTTCTTTTTTTTTTAATTTAGAATAAAGATTGCTGAATATTTTCATATAAGTGAAATCAGCATAGTATTCACAAAAAAATTTTCAAGTCATCATTCATGGCTGTCAATAGATTTGTTAGGTAGCTGATCCAGGGAAGCCCTGGAATATAATACATTAAAAAATTATTATTATTATTATTTATTTTGAAGTCACTCAGTCATGTCTGACTCTTTGCAACCCTGTGGACTGTAAGCAGCCAGGTTCCTCCATCCATGGGATTTTCCAGGCAAGAATATTGGAGTGGGTTGCCATTTCCTTCTCCAGGGGATCTTCCCAACCCAGGGATCGAACCCATGTCTCCTGCATTGCAGGCAGACGCTTTAACCTCTGAGCCACCGGGGAAGCCCTAATTTTATTCAGGAAATATTTAATGGTATTCCTGATCTACCAGACACGAACAGGTCTTGGGGATACAGAGACCTTGTAAGGTCGAAAGTCCAAAAGCGTTCAAAAGCTTTTGTGTATAAAATTGGGTCACATTGATTTAATATCACTTCACAAATCTCAACATTTTGGGACCCACGACTGGGTGCCAAACATGGTTGGCAGGAACCGGCTCTTTTGGGGGTAACTCCTCCCAAATATTTCTGGAAATTCCTTGAGGTGCTTTGCTGTGTCTACAGAGCATACTTGGACATTTCTTCCTACCAGTGGGGTGGGAACTCGAATATACTTCTTAAGGCTCTAAGTCAGGAAAAAGCAACCTCAATGATCCTCTGAAAATGCTGCTCCTATTAACTTACCCCCTTCTCACACGTGCTTGTTTACCTCAAGCACAGCTTCCAGTGTGGTTAGGGGAAAGAAAAACCCTAGATTGTTGGATTCACCAAAGCATACTGAGCATGTTATAGGCTTAATCCTCTACAGTTCATAAGGATGTACCTTCTCTCACTGGCCTGGTACAATGCTGTCTCATTACAACAGATATAATGGATCCTGAGCATGAAAGCGGAACTATGCCCAGCCTTTGTTTTGCACTCAATCAGAGGGTCCAGCCTGTAGGTTAGGTGAAATGGAAACACTCTCACTCTTTACCTCCTTCTGGGTTTAGGCTCCATCTGTGCCTGTGTTAAGCACATCAGAAGCTGTTTCACGTGAGAGGATGGTGAAGAAAGAAGAGGCAAGAGGAGATAAATGGAACAGGAATTACAAGGAAAGGCTGAGAAAAGGAAAGCATTTAGAATATTTTATAGTAATTAAATTTAGTATATTTTACAGTAATTAAAATGAGAAACAATGAAGATCTAACTCTTTCTTGTGGTAGAGGTATTAGGAAGAGGCTAAGAGCTGAGTAAAATTTTGAGAGATAATGCGGTTGAATTGACAAGGGTATAGTTCATAGTTAATACTTGTTAGTGTGATTATATATATTATGATAAGTAGCCAAGATGATAGGACAGTTAAAGTGATTTTTGTTTTTCAGAGAGATTGCTCACCAGGAAGAAGTCTCTTTCTGGAAAAGGATTGTTTCTGAAAAACGATTATTTACAGACCTACAGAAGATGAGATGGCTGGATGGCATCACCGACTCGATGGACATGAGTTTGAGTGAACTCCGGGAGTTGGTGACGGACAGGGAGGCCTGGCGTGCTGTGATTCATGGGGTCGAACAGGACCGAGCAACTGAACTGAACTGAACCATACTGACAATGGCTGCAGGGCTATAAAACCAACTCTTGCTTTCTTTGAAAGTGAGTGTTAATTGCTCAGTTGTGCCCAACTCTTTGTGACCCCAGTGAATGTAGCCCACCAGGCTCCTCTGTCCAAGGGATACTCCTGTCAAGATTACTGGAGTGTGTTGTCATTTCCTTCTCCAGGGTATACTTCTGACCCAGAGATCAAACCCAGTTGTCCCACACTGCAGGCAGATTCTTTACCATCTGAGCCCCCAGGGAAGCCCTTGGAGCTTAGCTACTTGAAGCTTGGTTTGTAGACAAGCAGCATTTGGGAACTTGTTATTAAATGCTGAATCCTAAGCCCCATCACACCTCTTCTTGACTGGGTAATTCATTTGCACATTGTAGTTTGAGAAACACCACCACAGAGGAAGGCAGGATTACTGTAAAAGACAAGTGATCCTTACAGAAATATACAACAAATATCACAACGAGGAAGCTTAGGTTAGTGTAACCTACAGGGAGACCTAGCTAAGAAAAACAATCACATCTGTAAAATATAGCATATAAAATCTTCCTAACTGGACAGATTTCCATCACATTCAGCACTAAAATACAATTTAACAAAAGTTTAAATGCAAAATGTGAGCAATTGATGTCCAATGAGATAAATGACAAAGTATATTAGCAAGGGCAGCATTAACTTGGGCAAAATGATTTGAAGGAAACACTAGTAGCCATTATAACCACAAAACTACACAAGACATTATTTACTACCAAGGTGGGGGGGAACCTCAAAAATATGGATAAGAAAGAAAAGAACCAGGGTTAGGACTTTGCCTTTGTCACTCATCATTGGGTTATTCATTCCTAGTGAAAACAGCTCTTGATTCAAAATTGGCATGGCATCTGTGTAATAAATGATGTAATTAGGTATGTGCTCATCTTGCTCAGTTGTGTCCGACTCCTTGCAACCCCATGGACTATACCCTACCAGGCTCTTCTGTCCATGGGATTCTCAGGCGAAAATACTGCAATGGATTGCCATTTCCTCCCCCAGGGGATCTTCCTGACTCAGTGATTGAACCTGCATCTTCTGAGCCTCCTGCATTGCAGGCAGATTCTTTACCTGCTAAGCCAGATACATGTAAATAAACTGCTAAGTAAATCCACATTTCATTTACCTTCTGGACTTCCTTTTAATTTTTTTTTCTTTCCCATGGTAAAACCCAATTCACATGTAGAATTCTGCCAAGTCCCATATTTATTGCTCCTATAGCAGTGTTTCTTAACCCATGGTCCCTAGACAGATCACCTGCAGAATCACATGAGAGCGCTTTGTGAAAATCAGTCTCCTAGATTCAGCTCCAGACAATGATTCATAATCTTTGGGGATGGAGTCTAATAATAGATATACTTAATAAAATGCCTAGGTGATCTTCCTTTATTCATTTAAATATTGTACAATGTCTGGCATTGTGCAATGAACAAGAAAAATACATGATAATTGTAATGTAGAAAAAAAAAAACAAATAGCCATTCCTACATAATGATCAGGAACACCACTTTCAGGAGATGACTTGGATGGTTGAGATACTTAGCCAGGATTCAGAGGGAACAAAATTTCACTAGTAGCATCAAGCTAGTCCTAAATGTACAGGTATTTTGTTTGTGGAGCCCCAGAAGCTGGACTGGTGTGTTAAGTGTTACAGGAGTTCAGTGCAATTCATTTCAGTCACTCAGTCGTGTCCAAGACCCCTGTAGCACGCCAGGCCTCCCTGAACTGGAATTTACTCAAACTCATGTCCATTGAGTCGGTGATGCCATCCAAACATCTCATCCTCTGTTATCCCCTTCTCCCCTCACCTTCAATCTTTTCTAGCATCAGGGTATTTTCAAATGAGTCATTTCTTTGCATCAGGTGGCCAAAGTATTGGAGTTTCAGCTTTAACATCAGTCCTTCCAATTAACACTCAGGACTGATTTCCTTTAGAATGGACGGGTTGGATCTTCTTGCCTTCCAAGGGACTCACAAGAGTCTTCTCCAACACCACAGTTCAAAAGGATCAATTCTTCATTGCTCAGCATTTTTATAGCTCAACTCTCACATCCACAAATGACTACTGGGAAAACCATAGCCTTGACTAGCAGGACATTTGGTGGCAAAGTAATGTCTCTGCTTTTGAATATGCTCTCTAGGTTGGTCATAACTTTCCTTCCAAGGAGTATGCATCTTTTAATTTCATGGCTGCAATCACCATCTGCAGTGATTTTGGAGCCCAGAAAAATAAAGTCAGCCACTGTTTCCACTGTTTTCCCATCTATTTGCCATGAAGCGATGGGACCAGATGCCATGATCTTAGTTTCCTGAATGTTGAGCTTTAAGGTTAACTTTTTCACTTTCCTCTTTCACTTTCATCAAGAGGCTTTTTAGTTCTTCTTCACTTTCTGCCATAAGGGTGGTGTCATCTGCATATCTGAGGTTATTGATATTTCTCCCGGCAATCTTGATGCCAGCTTGTGCTTCATCCAGCCCAGCATTTCTCATGATGGACTGTGCATATAAGTTAAATAAGCACAGTGACAATATACAGCCTTGACATACTCCTTTTCCTATTTGGAACCAGTCTGTTGTTCCATGTCCAGTTTTAACTGTTGCTCCCTGACCTGCATACAGATTTCTCAAGAGTCAGGTCAGGTGGTCTGGTATTCCCATCTCTTTCAGAATTTTCCACAGTTTCTTGTGATCCACACAGTCAAAGGCTTTGGCACAGTCAATAAAGCAGAAATCGATGAGGAGTTAGAGGAGTTAGTTCTGGACATTGTCAGTATTAAAAATCATCATCATAACCATCTCAAACAAGGAAGAATGAAAGATAAGAAGTTAGAATTCATCCAAAATGGCCCTCCATCAAGCACATAGGATTCCCCATTAGGATCCTTAGAATTATTTCAGGGAAATGCACAACTAAAGGATCATTAGAGCAGGGGGGAAAAGAACAAGAGAAATGTGATTGGTGACTTTATTTGTTACTATCCTTCCCATCCATTCACTTTCCAAAATTGCCTCTCTGTCCCCTTTCTTCACCCAGTATATCCTCAGGAACATGAATTTACCTTGATTTACAAGGACCCTTGAAAATGTCTTCTTAAGGACTTTGTAATTTGAGAGTAGGAGCAAGTTTTCAGAACACCCTATCAAAATACCTGGCATCATGTTTATAGACTATATAGAAGCATATTAGTCATAGAAAATTGGCCTTCCCTTGTTAGCATATGGGAAGAAAACCATATGGAAGATTTTTCAGTGAAGTTTTATCTTCAGACTAACTAGAAAAGATACTCATAATGACACATTGGGAATTTCCAATACTTCTTTCAGGGTAGGCAGATACTGTTTACAGACTCATACACAACCTTAGAACTACTTGGAAAAGTGTCAAAATATCTACCCCAGCTCTCCAAAATCACTTTACACTCAAAAAAGTGAAGGCTTATTCAGTACATACATTTATTTTAGTTTTCTTTCTTTCTATGAAAGTAGTCAATCGGTCAATGTATTCTTGAATGGAGCCATAAATTCAGAATTGGAGCATAGGAAAACTGCATAAGTCAAGCACCCAGTCCCCAAAGCTAGAGATTTCATGAAAGTGGGGAATTCTGAATTCTTCCATCCAGGGAGTAAAAGCAGAAGCAGACCTACGTAGTCAGTTAGTTATATCTCCTCGGCACTATCATTTGAATAAGGATGAGTCAGGATGAATGGCAGCTGCGGCTGTAGAGGTAGATGGAATTTGTCAGAAAAAGGACAGGAGGAAAGAAGAGGGAAAAAAGAGTTCAGTCATGGTTTAAATGACTATAAAGCGGGATCAAGAGGCTTAGAATGGAATTATAAGTGGAAAGGGTCTGAAAAAGAGGAAGCATCGCATTATTATTCAATGCGTAAGAAACAAACGATAATTCTGGGTAGTAGGCTAAAGATCTATTTGAAGTGATGTTCAACAGAAAAAGGAGTGGATTTAAGACTGCAGATAGTATAATTGGATACTAATCTTATGTTTGACTGTGAAGAGATTTACAAAATAATCCCAAAAATGAGTGAGAAAGATTATTTCCCCCTTATACTGACATAGAAGGAAAATTATATTGTGATATTCTACTAAATAAAAGGTAATTCTATTTGTCAACTTGAAAGAAAACTGTAAAAGAACTGAAACTTTAATAACATTTAAAGAGATTAAATTTAAGGTTATTTTAAAAGTATGTCAGGCTTCAGAGAAATAATATGGAAAAGACTATAGTGGCAAAGATGTTCATTTTAATGACCAAAGGGGCCAGGAGTTAAATAAAATAAATTTTAACATTATGAAA
Source organism: Ovis aries (assembly GCF_016772045.2). Classification (NCBI taxonomy): domain Eukaryota; kingdom Metazoa; phylum Chordata; class Mammalia; order Artiodactyla; family Bovidae; genus Ovis; species Ovis aries. The sequence goes on along the minus strand of NC_056062.1, from coordinate 62,110,463 downwards.
TAAATGACTGAAAAGGGAATAAAATCAGAGAATTTAACTTTTTTAATTATATAATTTGAAAATCATCAAATTTCAACTATGTAAGATTTAGGTCCTTAATATGACCAAAAAAATAAATAAATAACATGTGAAACTATTTAGCTGTAACTTAGAACCAAAGTCCAGATATTTCTTTCTTTCATAGATTTATAAATACAGAATTTTCTATACATAACTGATGTGTTTTAAAATACTTATCAAGTTGAATTCTTGACTAAATAGCTGTGAAATTTCATGAGTTAATAAAATACAATGAGCAAAACATTCAAATACACAGAAGTGAGATTTTATTTCTACAAAACCTCAGATTTGGGACAAACTACAACTCTTTCCAAGCATGCTCTTTTTTTTTTTTTTTTTTTTTAACATTCTAAGATCATTTAGGGTAAAGAAATAATAAGTTAAGTCTCTCGGTCATGTCCGACTCTTTGCAACTCCATGGACTGTAGCCCACCAGGCTCCTCCGTCCATGGGATTCTCCAGGCAAGAATACCAGAGTGGGTTGCCATTTCCTTCTCCAGGGGATCTTCCCAACCCAGGGATCGAACCCAGGTCTCCTGTAATAGAGGCAGACGCTTTAACCTCTGAGCCACCAGGGAAGCCCAAATAAATAATAAGGATACCATAATCAAATGAATTCAAACACTCTTAGGAATACAGTTTATACAGTCATCCCTCAGCATCCACGGAAGACTGGTTCCATATTCTAAATGTGTACGTTTTGTGCAAAAAGACGGACCATTAGTCAAGAATCTCAGGAGTGAAAGAACAGGAAGGATTATCAACATTATTATCAGTTTCCCCTATTCTTTAAAATCCTTGGAGTTGCCTTTAATTTCACCACTAACTTCTTGGATACTACCACTTCACGTTGGGTCACTAGGAATGTACCAACTCCCACTTTCATCTCCATCAACTGGAGCTAATTTTTCCCTGAGTGATTCTAGTATGCCCCAACCCAGTCCAATTGAATCAGTCTCTGGAGAAGACCCAGCGTTTCATTTTTAAAATTTGTCCCAGTTCAGATTGTGCATCCAGGGTTGAGAACTAATGCTTCATTTAACCAGGGCTTCTAAACTTTATTGGAGAAGGAAATGGCAACCCACTCCAGTATTCTTGCCTGGAAAATCCCGTGGACAGAGGAGCCTCGTAGACTGCAGTCCATGGGGTCTCAAAGAGTCGGACATGACTGAGAGACTTCACCTTCACCTTCTAAATTTATTGTGTATGTGAATCACCAGGAATCTTGTTAAACTGCAATTGCTGACCAGGTAGTTTTGAGTTAACGGCTTCCCCCTTACTGTGGGCTACAGAGGTAAGTGACAAATTTAGCAATCTTTTTTTTTCTTTCTCTCTTTTTTATCCTATTATCCTCCCAAACCACCTTTTCTTTTGTGTATTGAGATCCTTTTGTCTGGTGATACTTTTTGTCTTGGAGTCTGGCTCTTGGAAAAATAGCTTTCACTTGTATGAAGGGAGGAAGTGGTTAATATTCAAACCTTCTTAAATATAAGAGGAAATATTTTATCTGTAGTAAATGTATAGAATGAAATCAAGACAGTTGTTTCTATTTTACAGCAATGGAAAAGGCCCTAGTCAGCCACAGTTTGTTCATTTGCAGGTCTCATCCAACATCCTATAAGATATAATCATAAAAAGAACTTGCTGCTGGAGAAAGAGAGAGAGCAAGTTTATAATGGTGAATAAGGTATTTTTTAAAGAAAAATATACCCTCTTTCGGTAAAACATCCTTCTCCCTTGATCTCTCCATCTCTCTCGTATCATAATCATTTTTTAAAGTATCTTGATGATAGTGTTTCTCAACTCAAGGTAAAAACACCTAAGGAGCTTTTAAAAGTAGTAAAGCCAAGATCTCATCTGGAACAATTGATTCAGTCTCTTGAGCATCTGTGATTCTTCCAATTCCCCACACAAGCACACAGAGTGAGCTACAAATCCTTGATAAAGTTACAGAGGATATGCCATGGGCTTTTGAGCCCGCTACACCTCAAGGCCTCCAAAAGGAATGGGCAATGGAAATCGAGGAGTTAAAAAATCTCAAGAGATTTTTGAAAGTGCATTTGATAAAATTAAATAGTAATCATGAATTTAAAAAAATAATAAGCAAAAAATGAAACAGAACAGTATTTCTGTTCTGTTCTGAATACTTAATCTGATTGTTGTTGTTTAGTTGCTAAGTCATGCCTGACTCTTTTGCAAGAGAGATGGTAGACCAGCAGGCTCCTCTGTCCATGGGATTTCCCAAGCAAGAATATTTGAGTGGGTTGCCATTTCTTTCTCCAGGGGATCTTCTTGACCCAGGCATCAAATCCAAGTTTCCTGCATTTACAGATAGATTCTTTACCTCTGAGCCACCAGGTGAGCCCTAACCTGATTAAGTATTCTATCAAAAATTTATATCAAATTATTAAACTTGTGAAGTGTTACCTTCAAAATAAAGTATAATTTAAGGACAACTTTATTGCTCCTGTTATTTACCTTTGTGCTGAAGGTCTTAGCTAAGAAGCAAAGCAAGAAATAAGGTATGAAAATTATTAATTGAAAAAAATAGAAAAAGCTATTATTAGGTGTAGAGGATTCATGGAGAGTATAGAGAGAAATTTTTAGATCTAATAGACTTTGGAAGGCTTTCTGGGTACAAGGACAACATTTTTTTTTAAATTAATAACATTCCTATTCAACAGCAGTAACGGTATTATAAACCCGCAAAAAAATTTAATTACTGTTAATAAAAATATGGATAAATTTTAGTGCTATATAATGGAATAGAGTCCAACACTATAAACAATAAATTATTACTTTTTTCATCAAGGATAAATCACCAAAAAATATGATTTTGAAAAGTTTCATAATAAAGCATTCCCAATGATACCATTTATTAATGTTTATAAGTGAATAAATTAATAGTATATGCATATATAATTGGAGTTTCTTCAGTGGCCCTAGTAGTAAAGAAGCCACCTGCCAATGCAGGAGACATAAGAGACCTGGGTTCGATCCCTGGGTCGGGAAGATCCCCAGGATGAGTGTACGGCAACCCATTCCAGTGTTCTTGCCAGGAGGATCCCATGGACAGAGGAGCTTGGTGGGCTGCAATCCACCCATTCCAGTGTTCTTGCCAGGAGGATCCCATGGACAGAGGAGCTTGGTGGGCTGCAATCCATGGGATCACAAAAAGTTGGACATGATTGAAACGGCTTAGCACACACACATGTATATATAATTATTAATATTCACATAAAGTATGTGCAGGTGAATAAGAGCTGTGTTGAACTGAAAGAGCAACTTTAAGATAACTATTGCCTCAGGTAAGAGAGAGCAATGAAATAGAATAAGGGTAAGAAAGAGTTTTAACTAGTGTTTGTAATATTTCATTTCTTAAAAAAAAATATCCGAAGCAAATAGGAAACCAAAATGTTGCCTTTGCCATGAATATTTGTGATGTGATTCCCTGTGCTTTTTGATATGCATGAGATGTATTACAATAAACATTATTTTTAAAACAGCAATGAAAGATGTATGAGGGTAACTATGGTCATAGGGAATCACAGAACGTGAAGAAGGAGGTGTTTTCAGCAAGAAGATATTTTATCCTTTTGAGCTGCTACAACAAAATACCATAGGATTGTAAACCACTGAAACTTATTTCTCACTGTTTTGGAGGCTGGGAAGTCCAAGGTCAAAGCACTAGCTCATTTGGTGAGTAGTGAGGACCATCTAGCTATAACGTCACATGGTGAAAGGGGCCAGGAGTCTCTAGGGCCTCTTTTATAAGGGCGTTAATCCCATTCACAAGGGTTCCACCCTCATGTACTAGCCCTCTCCCAAAGGCCCCACTTCCTAATGGTATCACCTTGGGGATTAGGATTTCAGCATACATACTTGCAGGGTGGGAGGTGGGGTATAGGGGTGGACAGACATAAATATTCAATCCATAGCAGAAGGGGCACACTTGATTGGGTGGTTAAAAGCTCAATAATTCATTCATTGACATATCAGTAGAGTGGAAAAAACTCTGGAAACATGTATCAGATGGATATGTATTTGAATTTCTATTTGGTCACATATTAGCTGTATGGACATGGTCAGTCTTAACTTCATTAAGCTTCCATCTTTTAATCTGTAGATGTTAGTAATCATCATTCCTACTCTGGGGATTATTTTGAAGATCAAATGAGATAATGTATAGAAATAATTTATTATGCATATTGGTGACCTAGTCATTTGCATTACCTCTCTCAAGCCTGAGAGAGTTGATTTAGTGAGATTACCTTCCAAGTGTAATAAATTCAATCCAACTGGGATCCATCTGTGCTTCCAAAGAATTTACAATATCATTAGGGATGTGAAGTGTGGGAGAAAGATTTGGAGTCAGATAAATGGGGCCTCATGTCCAGGCTCCTCCACCTAAGTGACTTAAATCTCTCTGTTTTCTTTCCAAGACTAAAACAATGGAGATAATAAAACATTTTTCACAAATTTGTCCCAAGTACTGAATGAGATAAAGTATGCAAGAATCCCTACCATAAAACATAAAAGACTTGCTTAATCAATGTTCATTGTCTTTGGAAAGACAAGAATAATAAGAAACGTGAGGATAAATCACCAGAATGGGCAAGCAAATGCTAAAGTGGGTGGCAGAGATAAGTGCTCCAGGAAGCATGAGGGTAACAAGCATGAAAATGTAGGATGCACTACAATTTTATTCTGGTATGATTATTCCAAAGGTACAGTCCTTCTCAAGTCTAGGCAAAATTGCATGTTTAAGGAAGAGACAAAATAAAACTCTTCCTTCATCTCTCAAAGAAGCTATTGAATTTTTGGCTCATTACCTTTGAGAATTTTCTTCATCAATCTTCTGAAATAGGATCCCTTGAGGCTTCATTCTCATATCTTATCTAGTTCAACAAACCAGTTGTCTTATCTTTTCCTGTTTTAATCTGGAGGTTTCCAGGCATATTTGCCTAAATTTTCATGCCTCATTTGCAAGGCAGAAAATTGTCACTAAATAAGCCTTGGCAGCAGACTGCATGGGTGCACGATTAGTCTGGCATCCTCTGAAAGAGCCGAGATAACCCCTGCAAGAGAAGCTTATCTGGCTTGTTTTTACAAATCAAAAACAAGTTGCTGAACACGGGTTTATCTCAACCAGGAGAGCTACTTCAACAATTCAGATAACTTCCTCTTTGCCAACCAACTTTCTGTTATCAGGAAATACTACACCAAGAGGCTGACTGTGTAAAATACGTGGAAATTTTCATCACACATTTATATTCTGGCTAGAAGATGATGTTGTTTAAAAAACAGGCAAGTGTTGAAATGCCAATGAACGTGTACAAAGTCCCTGATAGTCAGAGCTGCCCCATATAGGCTCCTATTTCAACAGCACTGTGACTTTTTGTTTCGCCTTTATCACGACTTGATATACAATGAGCCATTTACCTGACAGGGACAAAGGCAATTGTCATTTCGCTCTTTCATTTGTAAAGGTGTATTTTGGAGTCATATGACTTGTCGATGCTCTGTACCCAAGAGCTTTCTATTTCTGGTGTTCCCAGAAATCTCCAAGAAATTCCGAAGATGCATTTAGAACTCCTCAAGATCAAAAGCTTCCTGTAAAAATTGAGAGGGGTGGAGAGAGATAGGAATTCTGAAGGCTTCAAAGGAAAGGAAAAAACATGCTAATTTTCAGCCATAGAATTAATTACCAAAAAAAATAAGTGGTTTATCCCACCAACGAGGAAAGGTGAGTGGCAGATGCTGCATCCACAGTTTGGCAAACGGAATCCTGGGTTGCCAGGGAAATACCGCAAAGGGGAAATATTATATGGGAAGACGGTAGGAAGGACAGAGTCTGGCAGTGGCAAGAAGCAGAAGCACTCCAGTGACTGCTCTGCAGGAACTTTAATAAAGTTGACTCAGCCCTAGCAACTGCAAAATAGCCAGTCTAATCGAGTATTTAATCAAGCCTTCTAACAGTCGCAGGAACAAGAAGTTGGAGGAAATGCTGAAAAGCAAAAATAAACAATAATGATTCTTTTGTATGTGGCAAACTGCAGAGACCAACACGCTCTACTTCTGGAGGATTTTCATTGTGTGAAGGGAACCAGTTCCACGTGAAACAGGACACTGTTTAAATCAGCTGCCAGTAATTGGGTAATAAAGAAGAGGAGCCTCTCAACTGGAATACATTTATGAAATAAGAGTGACAAAAGGGAAAAACAGGTGTAAAGAATAGAAGTATAAAATAGCTAAATCATTTACCAACAGAAAGCTTGAGAGAAAAAAAAATCAAAATTTTAAAGAAACCCAAGTCTATACTTAGGAACTGTGAAGCTCTTAAAATATCTATGAAAGAATTTTTTTTTTTAATCTGTGAAAAATCATTCTAAGCCTCTTACATGAAATACAAGTTCTTAGCTGGAGTTCACTCTAAAATTCATGTGTGGTTCAGAAAACAAGAGTGTGGACCAGAAGGAAAGAAAGTGTAACATTAAACAGCTTACTTCATGATCTGAGATTCAGTTTTGCTCTCCCCATAAAATGGGAATGATATTGATCTCCTGACCTTAATATGGTGATTAAACGAGAACATTTATAAATACTTCCACACTTCCTTGGCATTAATAGATGCTCAGCCATTGAAGTCAGCCATTATTATCATCATCACAGTCACTAGGATCTCAACTCACTATGCCATAAAGACCTAAGACACAAGGAACTTTGCCTGAGTTCTAAGGGGAGAACCTGAAATTAAACAGAGATTAAAACCAACAAAAAACAAATTTTCTAAGGAATTTTTTTCTAAAGAAAAACAGTTTAGGGAGAGCAAGCACTGTTGAAGGTAGTAATGCTTATATGCCAGTAGGGTTCAGTGTTATGAAGTAGGAATCAAATCAGGGTTAGAAGGTCATGACATCATAGTGATTGCAGAAGTATCCAAAATTGGCTTTAGATATCATTGACTTCCTTGCTGAAAGAGTTTTCTCTTTTAAAGTTCTGTTAGTTCCTAATTAACTCAAAGGGAAAGTACCAGTAGGTTCTAAACCTTCTGCCTTTTTAACATCTCCCTAACGCTTATTAATCCCCCTTTTAACAAAGAGAAGGGGCTTCCCTGATGGCTCAGACAGTAAAGAATATGCCTGCAATGCAGGAGACCTGGGTTTGATCCTTGGGTAGAGAAGATCCCCTGGAAAAGGGAACAAACCTCAGATCCAGAGTTCTTACAGGTAAGCATGTCTACCTAAAACTTATTAACATGACTTATTTTCACAGTCTTTATTCTCTGACTGCCTTTTGTTGATAACAATATATTGCTTTTCCAATTGAAGTTAATGATAAAGAACTTGCCTCCAAAATATGCATATCTGCATAAAAATGAGTATCTACAAAGAAAAATATTAACCAAACCATTGCTCAGCTTGTCATTGTTAAATGCCCTTGGTAAAATTGTTTCAACTTTCTATGCCCTAGTTTCTTACTTATAATATAGGGTGATAATTATGCTTACCTCATAGGGTTTTAAAAGGATTAATCAAATCATGTATGTGATGTGTTTAACAGAATGCCTAGTATATAGCAATAGGCTCAATAAAAACTTGCTATCATTTTAGAAATCAGTTCTTGAGTCCAAAGCATCATTCTATGTAACCAATCTTCTTATTTCACAGTCTGGTTATCCAAATTATCTCCTACCTAAAAGGGATACCCTTGAGGGTCAGTGGGTAAAGAGTTTGCCTGCAGCGCAGGAGACATAGGAGATGTGGGTTCAATCCCTAGGTTGTAAAGATCCCCTGGAGAAGGACATGGCAACCCACTCCAGTATTCTTGCCTGAAGAATTCCATAGATAGAGTAGCCTAGGCGGGCTACAGCCCATGGAGTCACAAAGAGTCAGACACAACTGAGTGACTAACACTCTCAATAGGAATAAGTTAATATTATTATTAAATATATAGTACAAAACATGTACATCCACAAAGCCATAAAAAGGTGCCAATTATTTCACTCCCAGTAGTTGTGCTCAGGAATAGTTTATGACTCTTTACGACCCCATGGACTGTAGCCCTCCAGGCTCCTCTGCCCATGGGATTTTCCAGGCAAGAACACTGGAATGGGTTGCCACTTCCTATTCCAGGGAATCTTCATGACCCAGGGATTGAACTTGAGTCTCTTTCATGTCCTATTTGATAGGTGGATACTTACCACTAGCACCACCTTGAATAGACTTTAAAAAATTAGGCAAGGTTATCCAGTATATCAGAAAAGAAGTTCACATAGTTATATGTGATTGAGTGATAACCAAACTAACACCAAGTATCCCAAAAACCATACAATAAATGCTCTGATGTTCTCAGAGGTTAAAGAAAGCAAGGAGAGAAATGTGAAAAAAAAAAAAAAAAAAAAAAAAACCAGAGATAAAGGAAAGCACGGAATGAAGGGCCCTAGTAAAGAATTTTAACCACTCTTCAAATTCCTATCACTGCACATATCTCTGTTGATTAGCAAGACCAATTCTTCTACTCCCTCAGATGACATGGAGTGGAGACCGAGAGCAAGTCGTCTATGTGTTCCCCACGACAGGAGTAGGGGAAGGAGCACATCTATCTCTAGTGCTTGTAAAGGGGCCTACACACCTTAGGCTTAATTTTCTGAAGTTAAAAATAAAGCTAACAAGCTGATAAACCAAAAGTATTTAGTTTTACTAACTTCTTACCAACTCAAAAAACTGACTCAAATTTAGATTGCTGGATTCTGTGAAGTTCCATACCAAAACATGAAGGTGCTGATAGATTCAACTTCCCCCAATTTTTCTCCTATTTCCTATCACCTGTACTCCATCCCTAACTGTGAAAATTCTCACAGATGCATGTGTTGTTAAGGACTAAATATTTGCATCCCTCCTTTTAACTTCATATGTTGAAACCCTAAACTCCCAGTATGATAATATTGGAAGTAAGGGAGTACTTAAAACTAAATGACGTTGTAAGGTAGGCCCTGATCCCGTAGGATTAGTGTGCTTATAAGAGCTATCTCTCTGTCTCTGTCTCTTTCCACCTCTCCCACATGCATGCATGTACAGACTCACAGACACACACACATACACACACATTGAGGACAGGCCATATGAAGACATAGGGAGAAACTAGCTATTTATAAGCCAGGGAGAGAGTTCTTTTATTTTTGGCCGCACTGCACAGCACGTGGGATTTTGGTTCCCAGACCAGAGATGGAACCCACGCCCCCTGCTGTAGAAGCATGGAATCTTAATCACTGGACCGGGGAAGTTTCAAATTGGTTAGAACTTAGATCCTAGACTTCTAGCCTCTAGAACTGTAAGGAAATAAATTTCTTTTGGTTAAGCTACCCAATCTATGGTACTTGGCTTTGGCAGCCCAAGCTGACAAAAGCATGTATAAACAGCCTGCACTGCACATTCAAGCCCTGTCCACATTCCCTGCAAATAGTAACCCTTCGGTCACCCTGTACCTGAGGATGTGTACAGTGATCACACAGGATGCTGTCAAGAGGAGAGCCCTGGGCAGAGGCCCACGCATGCCCTGGAAGCCCATGCGGAACTGTTTGTCCAGGGAATTTAGAAATTATGAGGACACATAATGTGATCTGAAAGAGGGGGCACCAGCTCTGGTGCAGTATGCCTCTTTGACTCTAAGGAATTCTCACCCTACAGAGAGGGGTTTGAATAAAGGAGGCCCAGAGTGTCCTCTCAATGATGTGGGCCTAATGCTCCCGGTGCACATCTAGAGACTCACCTACAGGTCTGAGGTGTCTCAGAGAATTGAACCTTCTCTTTTCAGAATCTCTGGTGATTCTGGTGAGCATGGCCCGTTGGAAAACACTGTTCTGAAAAGGGAGTATTGTGTAGTGGCTAAATGTGTGGCTAAATGTGGTTAAATGCATTCAAATTCAAATCCAGTTTTGAATACTTCCCCTATCATACTATCCATGGAACATTGCACAAATTGTTTATTTACACCTGATTTCCTCACTGTCAAATGGGATAAATACAGTATCTAATTCATATGGTTGATATGAGAATGAGATGAGTGAACATATATAAAACACTGATTCATGTGTCTGACTCACAGTAAAAAAAAAAAAAAAAAGCCAAGAAAATTAGTAAACATTCACTCCTATTTGATATAGCCATAGGATCAATGTGCATGGGGAAAAAAGTATTTGTCAAGTTGATTAATAAACTGCAAGCACTGTACAGGTAAAGATATTTAAACCAATGTCTAATGTAAGGTTTTTGACAGATGAGAAATTTTAAATCTTCCATGTGTTCTTCCTATATTCATTATCTTTCTCTTTCATTAACTCTCATAATTGAAAGTTGGTTTGAAATATGAGATGCAATTGGGCTGCCAAGGGGATAAAATTGTTGTCTCTGCACAGTGTGAAAGTCATTCTGTCTCTGGTACATAAATTCCCATTAGTAAAAGTGCAAAGTCCATGTCCACCTAGAAGTTCCCATTTCCAAGATTACCAAATTGTCCTGTGATAGAATACCTCTCTGCTTGTTTCCAGTATACTGAATTCCTAATGACTTTCCCCCATGGAAAAGACATGGTTAGTCTTACCAGACGAAGCAAATGCTTATCCAGAACACAGATCTAAAAAAGCATGTGGGCTAATGAAATAATATTTCAGATCTCACATTTCCATGTGGCAGAACAGGAATAGAAAGAAATCCTACTAAAGCTGGTACTGACATTCCCAGATGTGCAGCCATTAACACATGCTAAAACTGGCTTTTTAAAGAGTCTATGCATTTTTCTCCAAAGGAATATAAAATATCGTTCTCCAAAGCAGCCCCATAATGCTCTGTCTTCCTTAACTTAGGAGTTATCAAAGCAGCAAGAGATGTTCTGGAACATTGCCACTGTCGTGAATGCCATCAGTAGGGGAAAAGGAAGGCGATATAAATCAGTGTGGTATTTATATTCCTTTTTGGTTCTTTTGAGTTCTTACAGAACCATACAATATTGATTTAAGGTGGGATTAGCCCAAAGTCATCTGTGCATCACTGAAAGTTTTAGTTGAGGGCCTGTTTATCCTTTATTGTTTACTGCCGTCCAACATGTCTTCTGGTGATAAAGATGGGGTTCTGTCCAAGTGCTCAGTGAGCGTAAGCAGTATAAATCCACTCTCCAGCAGTACTGGTAAACTATTAAACACAGCCTCTGCTTGGACCAGGGGGGCACGCTGTGTTGAAATGACTCCTTTGGGGAATATTGAAGAATTTTATGTCATCCAACCTTTCAAAATGTATTAAAATGCAGCCCAGACATTATCATAATAATTTATATCACCTAGAGTCAGAAGCTATTGATTATTCACCAGAGAATGAAGCCACAAGAATCATCCCATAAAGCCTTAGGACCGTACTATATTTACCACAGTTCTCATAAATGCCAAGTCCAAACTTGGGTTAGGTTTGATTCCAACTTTGTTTTATCAAAAATCACTGATGGTATTTTATATACACATATAGTTTTAAAAACTTCCTTGACAAGATTTCTGAGCTCAGCATCCTCTCTTCAGGACTGAATTGAGGACACATTTATTTATTTATTTATTCAAAATCAAACAAAGGTTTACCTTTTTCATATTTATTTTTATTTATTTATTTGGCTGTGCCAGGTCTTAGTTGCAGCACATGGGACTTAACTCTCCTACCAGGAATCAAACGCAGTCCCCTGAATTGGGATCATAGAATCTTTTGTTTTTTATGACATCTTTTTTTTTTTTTCACTTTATAATACTGTATTGGTTTTGCCATACATCAACATGAATCCGCCACAGGTGTACACGTGTTCCCAATCCTGAACCCCCCTCCCCCCTACCTCCCCATACCATCTCTCTAGGTCATCCAGGTGCAACAACCCCAAGCATCCTGTATCCTGCATCGAACCTAGACTGAATCATAGAATCTTAGCCACTGGAACACCAGGGAGATCCTGAGTACACAATTGTGTATGAAAATGCTCATGTTGAAATTTCTCAATAAGTTTACACTAAGCATAAGAATATGTCTTAGTTGTCACTATATTTCAACCCCTTAATATCATAGCTAACTCATAATGGGCTCTTAATTAAATATTAAAATAAAAACATAAGAATTTCTATTCAATAGTGAAAAAGCTATCATCTTTAGTGGTTCTTGCCACTAATTTTATCAAAACACTTTTACTACCAGACCTTTTGCCAGATTCTTCAAATGGCAAGTTACAAGGAGAAGGGGTGTGGTAGAACAATTACATGAATGCCCCCACCCCAATTCACCTGTTTCTGTGTCCCAGACTTTTGTCATATAAACTTATAATCTCCCCAGCTCTGACACAGGTCCTGATTATGTGACAGCGTTAGTCGCTCAGTCGTGTCTGATTCTTTGCGACCCTATGGACATGGGATTTCCCAGGCAAGAATTAATGGAGTGGGTTGCCATGGCCTTCTCCAGGGGATCTTCCCAACCCAAGGATTGAACCCAGGTATCCTGCACTGTAGGCAGATTCTTTACTCTTTGACCTGATTATGTGACACGCTTTAGCTAAATAAATGTTGTGTTTATTTAGCTGAAGAGTTGTGAGTGTTTGTTATGTAGCATTAGCTAAATGATTCAGGGGACTGACTTAGTCTTTCTGTATTTGATTTTTGTGCTAAGCCTTCTGGAAGAGAACACTCCTCTTTCTGCTCAAAAGTAAGAAAAGTAGAAATTTTGTCATCTCCTCCACCTAAGTCGTTTCTCGCTTACACATTTTTGATAAAGTTTTACACAATATGCATTATAATCAATCACTTTTCCACTTGCCTACTTAGTGCCATATTATTTTTTTAAAAAACTTTTCTGTTTGATTTGTTCTTCCAAACACAATGAAAACTTTAGTATAGAAAATAGAATTTGAAAGCAGGGTATATCATTTTTTCCCCCTCAAAATACCTACATTGCTGCTAAAAATAAAATACATATAAGCATGTAGGAAGATAATCCCTGTGAAGCAGGACATGTAGGCTTTCTTTTCAACTGTGGAACAGAAGTTTTCTCTAAGAGTAAGATGGAGCCACGAGAGCCAATGCTTCCTTCTCATAATAACTAGCATGTTCAGGGTTCAATTATGTGTAAACTCACAATGCAGCTTTGGTGGTCCCACAAGAGTAGGACATCACAATTCTCTTTAGGAGTTACACTGATCATGAAGTTCTACAAGAAATTTTTTTCCCTATGCCAAGCAAAGACTATTTGGCATGTCACCAAATAGTACAGAAATGCCTTTTGCTTGGTGCTAATGATTCTAACAGACTCTGAGCTTCTTGAAAGTATAAGTTGGGTTTTATTTGTCTGCTTATCCCAAGTATTGAGAAGGTATGTGGTAGAAGCTACTTAATATTTGCCAAACAGATGGCAGATGATTAAATACACATTCATCTCTGAAGGCACTTCTGAAATAGCCTGGTGAACTGTCATGCGAAAGGTAAAATTAAAAAGAGCAGAGAATTGAAACTAGACCCATCTATGAAGATCAGGCATTTTGCCAAAGTACGTTGCTCCAGGCCCTTGAAATTCAACAAGAATCAATACTGTCACAACTTGTCTTGTCAATCTGCATTTAGACAGGTGAGTATACTACTGTATATACTGTTCTTTGTTAATTTTTACTACAACTCTAGTCTTTATCAGGAATCACAATTGTTCCTGCCTATATAACCAGGCCAGACTGATTCATTTATTCCTCTATTAATATATTGAACCCCATTTGTATGTTCCACTTATTCTCCATGAATGGTCAATCAGAGTGTAAAATCTTTAAACAAATATTTTAAAATAAAATAGTAAGTGCAGTTCCAGATGATGCTGGAAAGTATTTTACTATGCTTTAATTTCTCTTCATTTAGCGACATCAGGAACTTCTTATAGAAGAGGTAACATTTCTGCTGAAACATAAAGAATGAATAGGAGTTAGTTTAATTCCATATTGGATACATACTCTATGCCAAAATATGTGAATACCACAGTGAATAAAAAAGATAAGTTTGCTTCCCTCATGTGACTCATATCTAGTGATGGAGTAATGGACAAAACTGCAATTTAACTGTAATCTTACCAAATACAATAATATTAGGAAATCATCAAACCTAATAGAAAATAGAGATGATGGAAGGAATCCTTTCTTATTCTGCTTTCTTCCATAGAACTGAATAGTTCCTGGTATATGGTTCAAACAACAAATCTTATTAAATGAATAAATGGAGGTCACAAAATCTGTGTTACAAGTTCCAAATATTCACTGACCTACATAGGCTATGATCAGCTTGTTGTTGCTCAGTTGCTAAGTTGAGTCCTACTTTTTGTGACCACATGCACTGCAGCACACCAGCTAACTCAGCTTTAAAATCGCCCCACTCACATGAATTTGAAGCAATACAACGGTTAGGAGAATTTCCCCTAGACATTAAGCATCCATAATGGAGCCAAAAAAAGAAAAAACTCAATAAAATATACTGTCCTTTGTCTGAATGCATATGGGGATTAAAAAGAAGAAATGTGAAATGATTACAGTAGCTCAGCAGAAAACAGAAGTCATTCCAGGTAGTTAAAGCAGAGAGACATTAATACAGAAGACTGAATATATTGGTAATTGGAGAGCTGAACGACTAAGCAGGGGATTCTGAGGCCACCCAGATGTTGAACAACCGCAAGAAACTTCTACCTCTTACTTCTAAGAATGGAGGGAACAAAGGAGCAAGAGCCTTCAACTAGAGGGTGGAAATAATTCGGCATACCTGGTGGGAAATAGAACCTCACTGGGAAGTTCTCCACCCAGAGCTGGAGGCACAGAGGAGAATCATCTTCCCTAGAGGCAGTGCCTGTACAGAGAGACCGAGATGGGGAGAAATCCTCTGGTTCAGTGGTGTGCTGATCATAAGGTTTTCCTTCTGCAAAATAAATCCCCAATTTGTAGTGTTTGCCAATTTCCATATCGTAGATATTTCCAATGTCATTGATTTCAAAATGCCAAGAATGAAGAACCTACTGGAAAAGTTAATGAGGATTTCAATGTTTCTGCAGCTAGTATGAGGTGGTTTCAGCACACTGCTGGTGTTTCTTCCTCCCCTTCTACCAAAGTTTCCCTCCCTGAAACCAAGGGAAGAGGCAGCCTGAAAAATGCATAAAACATTCACAGAACATAGACGCAGCAGTCATAGAGATTACCATGCTATGATCTAAGGAGTGCCAGTCACACTTTATTCTTTGTGAATGTTGCCCTCGGAACTCACCTTTCTGCTCTACATGTGCTCAACACAAAAACGCTTCTGTGTTTTCTGGCTTCAGTATCCATTGAAAATATACAACTAAAAGTAACCATTAGAGAAAAGCTTTACATGCAAATTATATCAGTAAGGATTCATCAAGGTTCAGAGAATGTAGGAAGCAGTGATTTTTTTTTTTTTTCCCCCTGACCACTGTAACTGCTAAAGTGGAATTCCACTTTTATGCCCTGAGGAAAATATTTAGATTTTATAGCTACAGAGGCTGTTTAATGGTGTTACAAGTGGACTGTCAGGATGCCCATGATTTATGCACTGTAGGAAAGGCTTTTCAAATTTAACTCAATCTCTAGTTATTCTTTCCACCGAAAGCAAGGATATAAAACCATCTTGTGACTGTCACAGCCTGGCAAAAAAAAATTACATTGAATTATTTGAGGCATGATTCATCCCATCTCCATTTTTTTTTAAAGGTAAAAGCTTATCTTTGATTGCTATTTATGCTTATACCAAACATTCATTCTGGATTTTTCTTTAGACTCAATGTGTGTGTGTGCATGCTCAGTCATGTCTGACTTTTTGTGACCCCATGAACTGTAGCCCACCTGGCTCTTCTGTCCATGGGATTTTCCAGGCAAGAATATTGGAGTAGGTTGCCATTTCCTTCCCTGGGGGATTTTTCCCAATCCAGGGATTGAACCAGCATCTCCTGCGTTAGCAGGTGGATTCTTACCACTGCGCCACCTGGGAAGCCCCAGACTTTCAATAGTTAATGCCATGCATATTTAACCTCCCAAGAATTCTCAAAATATGTGTCAGTGAGATTGACCTTGATCTTCACTTAACTCTAAGAAACAAAGAAAATTTGTCTGAAATTAAAGTACTAATGGATTCAGTTTGGAGAAGGTTTTATCTTTAAATAGCTGGGATCTGAAAACAAGTATGACCATTGATTTTGTTTTTAATAGCCATCATTTTCCCCAAACTTCCCCTGGGTAAAGATTTGAAAGGGGTTGAGGTTTTCCACTTATTTTAGAGTGAGAAGCTCAATTCAGCTGTTTTTATGTCTTGGAGCTGTCTGAGGGATTACTTTTACGCTATCCTAAAATGTTCAACTAGTCCATCCTAAAGGAGATCAGTCCTGGGTGTTCATGAGTTGGTGATGGACAGGCAGGCCTGACGTGCTGCAGTTCATGGGGTCACAAAAAGTCAGACATGGTTGAGCGACTGAACTGAACTGAACTGAAAATGCTCACTATTAAAACAATGGGTTAGTTTTTTACATTATCATTGGCATACTATGTTCAATAAATATTTGTTAATATTCCTATCTTAGAGAAATCTCAATGTCTAAAAGAAATAGGCATACAAGGATTTTTCTGAAGTGTTAACGCTGATGGAAGTGTATTGCTCTGGGATCTGAATGCCCCTTGTATGACTAAAAATGCAGTACTCACAAAACCATAATAGATATTGGAGAATAAGCAAGAAGAACCTTCTGGAAATATAGGAGCTGGAGGTAGATAATATTTTGTTAGATGGAAAAATTGTGCATATATTAATAGCTTAAAATAATCAAAAGATATGAAAAAGCTAACATTTGCTGTAGATTCCTAAAAGCCAATCATTTGAGAATAAAGTTTGGAAGATGACTTAAACATTTAGATATTCTTGTAGGGGAACAAAATTTACCAACCCAAAATTTATCTCTTTGGCATGAGCATTAATTTAGGCTGTTTATTTTTAAGAAATAGTAGACTCAGCCTTTCATTTTACCTACCTTAACTGCCTAAAAAATTTTTAAATAAGGGGCCTTTCTCCAAAATAGATCTACCACCAGTGATATCTACAAAAATAATGGGACAGGTGTGATAGGGAGAAACTATCACAAGGCCTAGGGATCAGAGACCACTTATTGTCTCTGCATGGCCCAGAAAACATTCTTTTATCATTCATTTGCTTGTCCATCTCCTTGGTAATTGCCTTCCTCCTGTTTGAACTCCCAAACTCATCTTCTTTTATCTTTAGTTGAAGATGGTATTTAAGGTGAGGGCTTTGGTCATTTTGGTGAGTTGATCAGTTTTCCTGGGTCGCTTAGTCACTCAGTCTTGTCTGACTCTTTGAGACCCCAAGGAGTCTAGCCCACCAGGCTGCTTTGTTCGTGGGGATTCTCTAGGCAAGGATACTGGAGTGGGTTGCCATGCCCTGCTCCAGGGGCTCTTCCCAACCCAACAATCAAACCAGTGTCTCCTGTATTGCAGGCAGATTCTTTACCATCTGAGCCACCAAAGAAAACCAAGAATACTGGAATGGGTAGCCTTAGCCTTCTCCAGGAGATCTTTCCGTTCCAGGAATGGAACAGGCGTCTCCTGTTTTGCAGGCAGATTCTTTACCACCTGAGCTGCCGAGAAAGCTCTAATCTGTCTCAGGTCAATGTATTATTATACGAGACAAAAGAACCTAAAAGGATAAAGGAAACTTTCTTTTTTCTCTACCATTCTGATACAAGATCTACTCACAATATTTGCACCTCTGTTTTCTGTTTTGAATAAGTTGTTTGTTTGTTTGTTTTTCCTCACTAATGAACCACTATCTGGAGGAGGAAATGACCACTCATTCCAGTATTCTTGCCTGGATAACCCCATGGACAGAAGAGCCTGGCTGTTATAGTCCACAGGGTCTCAAGGAGTAGGACATGAATGAAGTGACTTAGCACACATGCACAAACCGTTTCAGTTCCTAAATTGTACATCAAGTGCCCAGGATAGAACTTTGCTGGGGAGAAGTGTGTGTGTGTACACGCCCTTGCACTTATCCATTTGTTAGGTAATGTGCGTGACCATACTCATTTGCTTTTTTCCCTTCTAGGAATTCTTTAGATGTTCTGAGGTAAGCTTTCAGCAATTTTCTATGAAACATTAAACAATTAACTTAGTGTATTTACATTTTCAAAAACTTATTTACAAAAGGGAAAAATAGTATTGACATAAATAATAATTTTTCTTACAGAAATTTTTAAATTATTTTGCAATGATTTGAGAAAAGCTAATTACATTAGTGTCTATTCAGAGTTTTTCTAGAGTTTCACATCATATACTCTCCAGAGTAACTAAGTTTTGACTTAGGAAACTGATAAAGCTCAAGTAACTTTTTTTTTTTTTTTACTTTACAATATTGTGTTGGTTTTGCCATACATTGACATGAATCCACTTTAAAACAATTTATTCCCATAGGTTATTTATATTTATTCCCATATTTAAATTTATTCCCATAGTTTACATACTGAAAGCATTAGACCAATCATCAAATAGATAAATTATTATTGTTAAGAGTATGTTATGGAGAGTATGTATGTTTCTTATCAAATACAACAAATACAATCATTGAAAAAATTTTATACCATCGATGATATTATGTTTTCAAATGAATTATGTACATTTCCATTTCTATCCTTGTATTTTTTCTACTGGTATTGCATTTTCCCCCCAAAAGAATCATATTTTTATGCAGTTGCAATTGTTATCAGAGTTATTCTGAAATTTAATTCTAAACATGTGCAGATAATATTATAACCATCATTTACTGAATTAAAACAGCTTTTCTGACGTATGCATGCGTGTCTCATGCTAAGTCACTTCAATCCTGTCAACTCTTTGCAACCCTATGGACTGTAACCTGCCAGGCTCCTCTGTCCAAGGGATTCTCCATGCAATACTAAAGTGGTTCACCATGCCCTCCTCTAGGGGATCTTGCCAACCCAGGGATCAAACCCAAGTCTCTTATGTCTCCTGCATTGGCAGGTAGGTTCTTTACCACTAACACCAGTGGTAAACAAAAGGGAAGTCCTTTCTGATCTATAACATCTCACAAATCTGCATTGCAAAGAAATTTCCACTTGTGCAACAAGGTCAAAGTTCAAGTAAAATGTTATTTTTCTTTCAGATCAACAGCTTTATGATTATTCTCTTTGTATATCTCTCTTTTAGGTAGAGATTTTTAATACACCTAATCATACGTGAACTGCGAACTCCCTGATGTTCAAGCTGGTTTTAGAAAAGGCAGAGGAACCAGAGATCAAATTGCCAACATCCGCTGGATCATGGAAAAAGCGAGACAGTTCCAGAAAAACATCTATTTCTACTTTATTGACTATGCCAAAGCCTTTGACTGTGTGGATCACAAGAAACTGGAAAATTCTGAAAGAGATGGGAATACCAGACCACCGGACCTGCCTCTTGAGAAATCTGTATGCAGGTCAGAAAGCAACGTCAGAACTGGACATGGAACAACAGACTGGTTCCAAATAGGAAAAGGAATACGTCAAGGCTGTTTATTGTCATCCTGCTTATTTAACTTCTATGCAGAATACATCATGAGAAATGCTGGGTTGGAAGAAACACAAGCTGGAATCAAGATTGCCGGGAGAAATATCAAGAACCTCAGATATGCAGATGACACCACCCTTATGGCAGAAAGTGAAGAGGAACTAAAAAGCCTCTTGATGAAAGTGAAAGAGGAGAGCGAAAAAGTTGGCTTAAAGCTCAACATTCAGAAAACGAAGATCATGGCATCTGGTCCCACCACTTCATGGGAAATAGATGGGAAACAGTAGAAACAGTGTCAGAGTTTAGTTTTTTGGGCTCCAAAATCACTGCAGATGGTGACTGCAGCCATGAAATTAAAAGATGCTTACTCCTTGGAAGAAAAGTTATGACCAATCTAGATGGTATATTCAAAAGCAGAGACATTACTTTGCCGACTAAGGTCCGTATAGTCAAGGCTATGGTTTTTCCTGTGGTCATGTATGGATGTGAGAGTTGGACTGTGAAGAAGGCTGAGCGCCGAAGAATTGATGCTTTTGAACTGTGGTGCTGAAGAAGACTCTTGAGAGTCCCTTGGACTGTAAGGAGATCCAACCAGTCCATTCTGAAGGAGATCAACCCTGGGATTTCTTTGGAAGGAATGATGCTAAAGCTGAAGCTCCAGTACTTTGGCCACCTCATGCGAGGAGTTGACTCATTGGAAAAGACCCTGATGCTGGGAGGGATTGGGGGCAGGAGGAGAAGGGGACGACAGAGGATGAGATGGCTGGATGGCATCACGGACTCGATGGACGTGAGTCTGAGTGAACTCCGGGAGATGGTGATAGACAGGGAGGCCCGGTGTGCTGCGATTCATGGGGTCGCAAAGAGTCGGACACGACTGAGCGACTGAACTGAACTGAACTGAATCATACATTTATATTTTTCTCAGGTTTTCCTTTTTTTGATCTAGTATGTATTCTCTTCCAAGGAATTATTCACAAATTCAAACAGTTAGTAAACTTCAGATTTTTATGTGAACATGTAAGGTTGGGAATTATTTTTCAAATACTGGTGAGGGAGTTTCCTTGAAGTTTTTGATCTATTATTTGCTGTTAATGAATAAGTCATGCAACAAAATCATGAAAAACATAAAATTGACATATATTGACATAAGTTGCATTTTAAAAAGTCAAAATCTCCCTTTGTAAAAGGCTAACTTCTAATTTGTATAGAGATCTGTAAAATCCTAGAGGCTATGTGAAAATCCCCACAGTGCTTTCTGAGAGAGAGAGACTTGAGCATAGCGATTATTCCATTGTTTGTGGTTACAGTGCAGTTAACTTCTCTCTGATGTGTCCTTAGGAACAGAAGGAAAATTGACATAACCAAGATTTTAATGTTTTTCTTCCTCTCTTACCTAACATCTTGGCATTAATGACTTTATAGTATAGGAATTATAGCTTTTTTTCCTTAACAGCAGGAAAAATGGGTAATATTAAGCATATTTAAAAACCCATTGAATATGAAGTGAAGTGAAAGTCACTCAGTCATGTTCGACTCTTTGCGACTCCATGGACTGACTATACAGTCCATGGAATTCTCCAGGCCAGAATACTGGAGTGGGTAGCTTTTTCCTTCTCCAGGGGATCTTCCCAACTCAGGGATCAAACCCAGGTCTCCTGCATTGCAGGCAGATTTTTCACCAATTGAGCTATCGGGGAAGCCCATTGAATATGGATAATGCTTTATCATAATAATGCCAAATGATACTAGCAACCAATGAGAATGGATCCTGTCTGTATACAACTCATGCAAATCAGCCAAATAGTAGTCTTGACACAAGTTCATTGTGACAAAGAAATTTCCAGAAACACAAAGAGTTCTTATTCCCTACTCCTTGTCATGGTCTTTAAGTATATTCCTAATTTCTGGTGTTTAAATAGCTAGGTAAAATACATATAGATACAAACACAGTCAACAATATTTTTCTTTAAGTAGCAACTCGGTAAAAAATTACTAGGCTCAAATGGAAGGGAAATTGAGAACTAAGAAAAGAAAGCTGCTTTAAAATCTGCTTTTGTCCCCAGAGGATTTGATGATCCAGGAAAATTATATTTGTTTTGTCAGCTTCATAAAGAAGCAGGGACAGAAATCAAAGCATTGCACATATAAGGTGGGAAGCTGAACAGGAAATCCAGCTGAATAGACAAAATACTTGAGGATGAATCAGAAATAGTATATCCCACATGGATTTATACTCATATTTTAATCTCCTATGTTGTTCAGATGGAGAAGGCAATGGCAACCCACTCCAGTACTCTGGCCTGGAAAATCCTATGGATGGAGGAGCCTGGTGGGCTTTAGTCCATGGGGTCACTAAAGTCGGACACGACTGAGCGACTTCACTTTCACTTTTCACTTTCATGCATTGGAGAAAGAAATGGCAACCCACTCCAGTATTCTTGCCTGGAGAATCCCAGGGACAGAGGAGCCTGATGGGCTGCCATCTATGGGGTCGCACAGAGTCGGACATGACTGAAGCGACTTAGCAGCAGCAGCAACATGTTGTTCAGAGATGTTTTAAACCTTAAAAACATGTTAAAGTAGTACTGGAGGCTGTGTCCATGGTCTCCTAGCAGAAATTAATGCCAATTTTCTTTGGATAAAAGTATTTTCATTATAGACTTTATTTTGTCTCTGAAAAGATTTTTATCAAATGAATTGTACAATGCACAGTTAGTGATGATGATTCACACAAAGAAAGTAAACATTGTAAGCAGGACCTAGCAAAAATAGCAAACAAGAGGAACAAATCTGCATAGAAATTGGATTTGGGAAATTTTCAGCCCAGACTATACAGTAACTATATATATATACATTTAAAAAACTAAGACACTGACTGTAAAACTATAAGCTATAAGATGTGACATAAAAGATTTGAAAACAAAATATAGTTTCCAGAATAAAAATATTGAAATAAATAACTCATTAGACAAGTTGTCTAGATATAGATAAGAAGAGAATTACTGAATTAAAGACTAAGTTAGAAGAAAGTATTCTGAGACAAAAATACAGATAGAGGGTAAAAGAGAGACTAGTGTGACAAAGTCAAACATAGGTTTAATAAAAATCCAGAAGAAGAGAATGAGGATCAAATAATGGCATTATTTTAAGAGAAAATAGTTGAAATTTTTAGAAACTAATTAAAGGCATCACTACCTATTCTAAAAGCTCCAAGAAATCCCAAGCAGATTAAACAATTAAACAGTAGATTTAAATTCTAATATATAATGATATATTAAAGATAAATGTACTACCTATTCTAGTTGTCAGATTGCCAAACTGGATTATGAAAAAGATAGATATAAAACATAAGAAAACAGAAGGATTAAAAGTTAAAGTGCAGAAAATGAGATGCCATGAAAAACCTAAATTTAAAAACAGCTGGAATGGTGTCAGACAAGACATATTTTTAAGGAGAAATATTGATATTAAATTAAAAGCCACGTCATAATGATGAACAAGTTCCAATCAACAAGGAAGATACCTCAATTTTAGATTTGTATGCAGTAACAGCATGCTGTGTGTTGGGCTTAGTCGCTCAGTCTTGTCTGACTCTTTGTGACCCCATAGACTGTAGTAGGCTCCTCTGTCCATGGGGATTCTCCAGGCAAGAACACTAGAGTTGGGTTGCCATACCTTGCACCAGGGGATCCCAACCCAGGGATCGAACCTAGGTCTCCCACATTGCAGGAGGATTCTTTACCACCTGAGCCACCGTGGAAGCACAGTAGTGGCATAGCTACAATATATATCAATCAAAATTGATAATAGACAAACCCACCATTATGTGGATGATTTTTTACACATCTTTGATAATTGATAGGAAAAGTCAAACAAAAAGGCAATGAAATATAAAGAAAATTTGAACAGCATAATCAGCAATGTGTACCTTAAGAATATTGCTAAAAATTGGTCATGTACCAGATCCTAAAACAATTAGGAGCAATATTAAAGTAATGAAAATTACACTGGATGTATTCTAAACTAGGACACAGCAGAAAATTCTGATAAATTTAGAAATTAAAAGGACACCAATCAAGGCAATTAACACTGGAAAACCCATAAGTACCATGATCAATAAGTACTAGGTTATTTAACAAATTTTTGTTAAATAGCAGAAAATCCTGTTAAGTTTAGAAATTCAAAAATATACTTTTAAATAACCCAGTGGATAAAAAAGAAATTACAATGGAAATTAGAAAACATTTTAAACTTAAAAAAAAAATAATGAATACAATAGGCCTTGACGCAGTAATTTTTTTTTTTTTTTTTGGCACAATGACATTCTTTTTTTTAAGATGTCTCACTCTCCCTGATGTTTCAATATCTCCTTGTCTCCAAATAATGGAGGGTGCATTTTCTTAAATGATACGTTTTGTATTTCTTCTGAAAGGCCTTTAAATTTTGTCTTTCTTTTAAGTGATCTTTACATCTGCCCACTTCTCTTCATCGTCACGGCCATTTTGCTAACTAAGGCCTCCATCAACACTTCTCTCTTGGTTTACTGAGCCAGCCTCCTACCTGGTGTCTCCAATCCTCTGTTGTCCACTGCTCATCAGAGCGATGTTTCTAAAATTAAACCCAATCATGTCATTTTCCTGCTTTTCAAAGAAAATAAAAGAAACCAAGGTTGGCTTTCCATTTCCCGTGGGATATAACACATTTTTAATCTGTTTTGAAAGATTTAGGAAAGTCCCTCAATCCATTTACCTCTTCACCTTCATTTCTCATAATTATTCTCCTAAAGCTCTAAGCTTTAACCCTCAAGATATTTAAATTTATCTTATTATCCATGTTGCTGAGCACTTGTATTTTTTGCACTTCCTGATAACAACTCTTCTCCTGTGAATCCCTTTTCATTTAACTAATAGGTAATCATCCTTTAAATCTTGGTTTACAATTCCACTGCCTTTGAGCACCCATCTTTACTTACTGAGCCTGGGTTAGATAATGTCTTTCCTACGTTAACATACTCTAAACTATCCTATCATAGCTCTTCATAGACAGTGCGTTGAAAATATGTTCTTACTGGTCTGTATTTGCCCACTTGATTCTAATTATATAAAAGTCAAAATTAGATCTAATTATTATAATCCCAGCACCTAGAAGTATATCAAAAGATTGGATGAAAAGTAACACCTAGCTATATTATATATGAAAGTAAATTTTTAAAATTTTCAATAAAAGGCAAAAACACTCAGATTGGGCTTTCTAATTGTACAATTTGTATTGACCTGAATCAAATTCACTGACCCTTTCTTCTGCTGTCTCAAATCTATCAATCGCCCTCTAGTGAATTACTGAACATGATTTAGCCAACTATCAATAAAACAATGAATTATGACCAAGTTCATTTAATTTCAGTTATGAAAGGGCATTTACCACTGTCTCCCTCTCTCCTCCCACTAAAATGTAAGTTCTTTTAACTCAATAATTTTTGTTTTATAGATTGACACATCTAGAATTGTAGAGTAGGTCCGCCACAACTGAGGAGCTCAATAAATATTTTTGAGTTAATGGAAGAGTAAGTGAATACTGTGTAATACCATGAGTCAATAAAAGATAAATTAAGAAAATATACTGGCATTGCAGATGACAATCAAGTAAACTGTTGCCTATGTTGTTTGACCTTGCTGCTGCTGCTGCTGCTAAGTCGCTTCAGTCGTGTCCAACTCTGTGCGACCCCATAGATGGAAGCCCACCAGGCTCCCCCGTCCCTGGGATTCTCCAGGCAAGAACACAGGAGTGGGTTGCCATTTCCTTCTCCAATGCATGAAAGTGAAAAGTGAAAGTGAAGACACTGAGTCCTGTCCGACTCTTCATGACCCCATGGACTGTAGCCTACCAGGCTCCTCCATCCATGGGATTTTCCAGGCAAGAGCACTGGAGTGGGTTGCCATTGCCTTCTAGAGTGTTTGACCTTATAATGCAATGAATATATATGTTTTTATTGGATATATTTATTTAGCTATACCTTTTTTTTATTGCTATTCTGCATGGCTTACATGATTTTAGTTCCCAACCAGGGATTGAACCAAGGCCCTTGGCAGTGAAAGCACTGAGTCCTAACCACTAGATTGCCAGGGAATTCCCATATTTAGCTTTATCTTTTGAGCGAGAGAAAAAAGGAGGGGGAAAAAAACCAGCATGATGCCATGTGATTATTACTTCTATTATATTTATTTCTCTTTTAAAATTTGTCTTAAATTATCATAGAAATTTTTTTAACCAAGGGAATATAAAGATTAACTCTCACCTCCACTAGCGATGCCTATTGCTCACTCATTCTGATGGATATTCTCATTTTCTCCAACCCTGAGCATACCTCCAGATATTTAAACCACAACTGTAGGTTCTTTGGTCTAGACTTGCAAGTTGTTAGCTCTGAGGTAAAGGGCCTTGCCTTGTGTTTTTGTGTCCCCGAGATTCTATGCCGGACTTCATTACCTAAGCAAGCCTCTGTATCTTGATAATGTGCTCTCATTTCTCCAGCAGGTGAGCCAGTGCACTTTTAGAGCTTTCTTTTATTTTCTTAACATTTTGCTGCATGCCATTTGCTCAGTTGTGTCTGACTCTTTGTGACCCCACAGACTATGCCTCGCCAGACTCCTCTGTCCATGAGATTCTCTAGGCAAGAATCCTGGAGTGGGTTGCCATTTCCTCCTGAGGGGGATCTTCCTGACTCAGGGATCCAGCTAACATCTCCTGTGACTGCTGCATTACAGGTGGATTCTTTACCTACTGAGCCAACCAGGAAAATGAATATATCTATGTATCTTTCTATATTTACATCTATTTACTTGGATATGGATATTCATTTGCTCAGTCATGTCTGACTCCTTGTGACCCCATGGACTGTAGCCCACCAGGCTCCTCCGTCCATGGAATTTTCCAAGCAAGAATACTGGAGTGAAGGTTGCCATTTCCTACTCCAGGGGTTCTTCCCAACCCAGGGACCCAACTCGTATTTCTTATATCACCTCCATTGGCAGGCAGATTCTTTACCCTGGAGAAGAGAACGGTTACTCACTCCAGAATTCTTGCCTACAGAATCCCCTGGACAGAGGAACCTGGTAGATTACAGTCCATTGGGTTGCAAAGAGTCAGACATGACTGAGCAACTAAACATTTTACTGCATCACATAACAAATAAATATTTGTTTTCATATACCCGATTCTGGTCCTTGTGTTACTCATGAAACTCCACAATTTTAGATCTTATCATTATGGCATCCGTTAGCTAATATGGATATTTTTGTCTCATTCAAATAAATCTCTTATTATAATAATTTGAATTTTATAACGAAAGCAATATATAGTCATTGCAAGGAAAAAAGAAAATGTGTTCCTCTTTGAAAAGAAAAATCATAGTTAATATATGTTCCTCTACATTTTTCCTGTCATAGAATTAGATGGATATTGATGCTTATTTAGTCACTTATTGCAGTTAGAATCATAAACTAGATTTTCCTATCAACATATTTAATAGCAAATTTTTCCCATGGCAATTAATACATTTTTATTTATCATTTTAATGGCTCAATAGTATTCCATGTTGTTGCTGCTGCTGCTAAGTTGCTTCAGTCCTGTCCGACTCTGTGTGACCCCATAGATGGCAGCCCACTAGGCTCCCCCATCCCTGGGATTCTCCAGGCAAGAACATTGGAGTGAGTTGCCATTTCCTTCTCTAATACATGAAAGTGATAATTGAAAGTGAAGCTGCTCAGTCGTGCGAACTCTTAGTGACCCCATGGACTGCAGCTTACCAGGCTCCTCCATCCATGGGATTTTCCAGGCAAGAGTACTGGAGTGAGTTGCCATTGCCTTCTCCTAGTATTCCATGTTATGTTAACCATTAATATTTTGTCTATGTTTTTACTCTTCTAAACAATGTAGTTTTGTATATACTTGCATATATATATATGTATATATGTTATAATTTTTTCATTAGAATAAATTCCTAGAAATGAAGTTTTTGATTACAATGGGCAGAGAGGTATCTTCTTCATAGTGAATGGCTTGATCATTAAAAGTATTGCATTCTTTGACCTATGCCCTCATTTTCAGCATTGGTAACGGTTACTTCTAAACACCTTTGTGAGCTAATTGATGAGACATGAAAATTTTGGATATTTAGATTCTCTTTACAATAAACAATATTCAGTTATCTTTTAAATTACTCAAAATTTAGTCAGAGCAAGTGAGAAAAACATCACAAATAGTTTCAACAGTTAAATGTGGTCTGTTGATATGTAAGAGGTGGCAGGTCCACATGAAGAGCTCTGAAGTAAATCACAATTATATCGTGCTATAAAAGTATCAACCCAGTGGAGGAGCACAATTAGGTGCCTAATTATATGGGAAAATGTAATCACATCCGGGGCAGGAGCCTAAGCCACAAAAGCTGTTGCTAAAGCTTCCGACATAGTGTTCTGCAACTCTGGGGCTCTGCCATGGCTTCAGTACTCTCCACAGATTCAGACTTTCCACACATTTGCCCCAGATTTTACTTTATATCTCTCTCCTTAAGGCCTAAACTCTTTCATCCTCTCTGTCATATTATCTTCATTTAATTCCCTTTATAAATTTTCTTGGTTTCTTTCAGACAATCTGTCCACCTAAGCCCACAGATTTGCTTAGTTAACCCTGCCAAAATTCAGCATTCAAAGTTTGACACCCACCCTAAGATACCTTTCTGTTTAAGAAACCAGAAGTGCTTGGCAGAAGAATCCAACTCTCAATCAATTCCTCCTTCAAAAGACTACACCTAAATGAAACTCTTTCCTCTATAACCACAAAGCGTATCTTTAAACGATTCATGAAAGTACAGAAGACACAGAGAACACAGAACCATCCATTTGTCACTTTCTTTTTAGCTAATATGAAAAGCTATAAAAGTTTTAACTTGGGAGAGGAACGTAGATTTATGGTACCCATGGTCATTTGATCCTAAGGAATCAGTGGATATTATTTCCGTATATTGTTTCCTATTAAAGCCGATGAGGGTTTTTGTTTTGTTGCTGGGGAGGGAGTGATAGAAAAAGAGAATCAAAAACATTTAGTCAATTAAATCTAACTACTAACCCCATATTCATCTACTTTCATTTTAATTTCATACTAAAAGCCTCTTGATGAAAGTGAAAGAGGAGAGTAAAAACGTTGGCAAAGCTCAACATTCAGAAAACTAAGATCATGACATCTGGTCCCATCACTTCATGGGAAATAGATGGGAAACAGTGGAAACAATGTCCAACTTTATTTTTGGGGGCTCCAAAATCACTGCAGATGGTGATTGCAGCCATGAAATTAAAAGATGCTTACTCCTTGGAAGGAAAGTTATGACCAACCTAGAGAGGATATTCAAAAGCAGAGACATTACTTTGCCAACAAAGGTTCGTCTAGTCAAGGCTATGGTTTTTCCAGTAGTCATGTGTGGATGTGAGATTTGGACTGTGAAGAAAGCTGAGCGCCGAAGAATTGATGCTTTTGAACTGTGGTGTTGGAGAAGACTCTTGAGAGTCCCTTGGACTACAAGGAGATCCAACCAGTCCATCCTAAAGTAGATCAGTCCTGGGTATTCATTGGAAGGACTGATGCTAAAGCTGAAATTCCAATACTTTGGCCGCCTCATGTGAGGAGTTGACTCGTTGGAAAAGACCCTTATGCTGGGAGAGATTGGGGGCAGGAGGAGAAGGGGATGACAGAGGATGAGATGGCTGGATGGCATCACATACTCAAAGGATGTGAGTTTGAGTGAACTCCGGGTGTTGGTGATGGACAGGGAGGCCTGGCGAGCTGCAATTCATGGGGTCGCTGAGTCGGACATGACTGGGCGACTGAACTGAACTGCATACAATATTATATTTGAAGGTATTTGATTAATCAACCTTTCATATATAACAAAACATGCATATAAATTGAAATTCTCTTTTATTTTGACTTCCTGAGATCATGAAATAAAAAATAGAAAAAATGTTATTAATAAGTCCAGTTAAATCTGGGTTAAACCATATGAAGGGATTCTGTGAAGCTTAAAAATCAGTAGTGACTGTATGTCTCTATAGACCAAGATTGAGCATATCATAAAGTATGTCAAGTGAAAAACAAGGAACAGAATAATGTGTCAAAAGGAAGAGTAGAAGAAGAATTTATACGTAGATTTGATTTCTTAAGCAAAAAGAAAAAAAACTTGAAATACTATTAAAACAATATGGAGACTTTTCTGACTTCCCCAGTGGTCCAGTGGTTAAGACTCCATGCTTCCAATGCAAGGGGCATGGATTTAATCCTTTGTCAGAAAACTTAGATCCCACATGTTCTGTGGTGCAGGCAAGGAAATTTTAAAAATAGAAAAGATACATAAATTTAAAAAAATAAAAAGTCATCACCTATGATGAGAGTAGAGTTGGTACTGGGGTGATTGAAGGATACTTACTGAAAAGCAATTAATTCTAGGTTTTGAACTATTGACTGTTTGACACACATACATTTATACGTCTGTATGTGCATGTGAGATTATTACTAATATATCATGCAAAACACTGAAATACTATAAATTTTGATAAATGACTAAAATAACAAGAATCCTTCTATATGATACAAGTAGACATGAGAAGGGAATTTTGTGTGGCCACTTTACCCTTTAAAAAAAAGCTTCTAAGTTTTATGCCAAAAATCCTACAATAAACTATTGGAGAAATTAATTTTAATTATCTATCAGAAAATAACTGAATTAACTCTTCTTTTCACCTCTTCAATAAATGTTCTTTAAAACCTTGAAGCTGCAAATTTAGTTTATTTAGTTTACTTAAATGGCTTGCCATATAATCTAGTTGGAAAGGCTAATTTTATTGTCAAATTCATTAGCCCCATATGATATACTTTCTGCCAGAAAATGGCTAACTTGTTATTTCTATTCAGATAAGCATATATTTTCTCTTGACAATGACCCACTGCTGATAAACTAATTCTAAAATAGATAAGGCAGAGGCCCTCACCAAGAATTTGTCATTTGGATTATTTGGGTCACATAGCATGGTGTATTTCTTACCAAAGTTTTCTTTGTGTTGCTTTTACTGTGTTCTCAACCAGGAGCAATGCATTTTCTGACAGTAGTCAAGGAATGGAACAGACCGAGCTTTGGATCAATACAAAATCATCACTCTTATTATCTCACCCTGTGCTGTCTTAATTCAGAATATCCTGATATAGACCAAAGTACATGATTTTTCATATCATTCTTCATCCCTGAAATCTAGGACATCCTGCTCTTGGTTTGGTTGTTTTGTATAATGGAGGTTTTGTTGACATCCAAAGTGTGCATTTGTTTGGAGACCTCTAGTATAACATATACATAGATGTGTGTAATATATACATATATGTATCGTATATATTATACTAAAGGTACAGTATATACTATTGCATATATATGTATATATTTGGCTGTGCCAGGTCTTAGTTGAGGCACTCAGGATCTTTGATCTTCGTTGCAGCAGGCTGGTTCTTTAGTTGAGGCATGCGGGATCTTTTCGTTTCAGCAGGTGAACTCTTAGTTGTATGTGGGATCTAGTTACCTGACTGTGCAAACCAGAGATTGAATCCAGGCCCCCTGCATTGGGAGCTCAGAGTCTTGGCCCCTGGTTCACCAGGGAAGTCCCTGGAGACCCCTAGATCTTTTTACATAAGTGCGTGAGTGCTGAGTTGTGTCTGACTCTTTGCGACCTCATGGACTGTAGTCTACCGGGCACCTCTGTCCTCAGAGTTCTCTGGGGAAGAATACAGGAGTGGGTTGTCACTGCCTCCTCCAGGGAATCTTCCCAGTCCAAGGATCAAACCCACCTGTCCTGCGTCTCCTGCATTGGCAGGCAGATTCTTTATCACTGAGCTACTGGGGAAGCCCCTAGATCTTTTTACATTCAAGAGCAAATCACCAAAGCAAGATTCAGGATGCTTTATCTTTGTAAGTGTGGGAAAAAGGAATCATGAAAAGAGAGGCAGGAAAGCTATTAATACAACATAGCAACCTCAGGAAAGTCCTTTGATAAGTTTTAGTGAAGAATACATATGAAAGATGGGATATGAGACATTGATTTCCTTAAGAACATTTCATTTCATGCCTGCTTCTTGGAGAGTTTCCATGTACCCTGTGTGGTGCTCATCTGGGGACCTACCTTCAGTTTACAGCTCACTGCACCAGGGAACAGCAAGAGGCCGGAGAACCCTACTGGAGATCATGATAGTATACAAGCTTACCTTTATCTTGGGGAGAAAAGAAAGACAAAACAGGTGAAAACTGAGTACTCTAAATTGACTAAGTTATTTTGGGAAGGATCAAATTCTAAAATGAATGGCAGGACTTCCCTGGCGGTCAGGTGGCTAGGACTCCGTGCTCCCAATGCAGGGGGCCTGGGTTCCAGCCCCGGACAGGGAACTAGATCCTTCATGCTTCAGCTAAGACTGGGCACAGCCAATTAGTAAACAAAATAAAGTGAATGACGCTGTACTTCCTCAAAGTGACTAAATTGTGTTCTGTTGGAAAGAGTAGAAATAGGTTGTGAGCACAGGAGCAAGTTGAGTCAGGTTTTATTTCTGCATGTTCCAGTCATTCTGAGTAAAATTATCCCCATTACAGCACAGATCAGAAATGGATTTGGAGATGAATTTCACTCAAGTTGAGTAAAATTCGGGGGTCCCAAATGCTATATGACTTCCCTGGTGGCTCAGATGGTAAAGCGTCTGCCTACAATGCTGGAGACCCAGGTTTGATCCCTGGGCTGAGAAGATCCCCTGGAGAAGGAAATGGTAACCCACTCCAGGATTCTTGCCTGAAAAATCCCATGGACGGAGGAGCCTCGTTGGCTACTGTCCATGGGGTCGCAAAGAGTCGGACATGCCTGAGTGACTTCACTTCATTATACTGAGGGTGAGAAAGGACTTAAACTGCTTTAAATAGCAGAGCTTTTATTTCCCTAAGGGAATAGGACACTCAAGCGCGCATGAGTGCATGCGTTCTCAGGAGTGTCCAACTCTTCTGGACCCTATGGACTGTAGCCTGCCTGACTCTCCTGTCCATGGAATTTTCCAGGTAAGAATACTGGGCTGGATTGCCATTTCCTGCTCCAGGGGATCTTCCCAACCCAGGGATCAAACCCGCATTGCTTGCATCCCCTGCACTGGCAGGCAGATTCTTACCACTGGTACCACCTGAAAAGCCCACAAGCCACTCTTCCACAGACACACACACACAAAGCTACAGAGAGAAAAGTGCTTTGGTTGAAGCCTGAGTTGAGGGTCCAGATCCTCACCCACCTGGATTTCTCTTTGCCCTCCAGATTGCCCTTGAGCTGCTTTCATAGAGACATTAGGTTCTATAAGACACATTTATGAAACATCGGGCTATGATTATCTCTTTATAGACTTTGAGATCAAACTTGCAGTAAAATCAAAGCTTACAACAAACCTGAGAACCTCAAAAAAGAAAAAAAAATGTTTTCTGAAATAATTGGTTCAGCACTGACAGAGCTGGGTCAGGCAGGCTGGGTTTGAATCCTAGCTCAAGTATTTATGAGTTATATCAGTAACTTGAATAATAAATTTGGCAAGTATTTAAACCTACTCACATCTCAATTAGGCCATCTATGATCACCTACTTTACAAGAGTGTTAGAAAAATTAGTGATGATACAGGCAAAGCACTTGATACATGGGTTTTAATGTGTACATGCGTGCTCATTTGCTTCAGTTGTGTTGGATTCTTTGTGACCCTATTGATTATAGCCCACCAGGGTCCTCTGTCCTTGGGATTCTCCAGATAAGAATACTGGAGTGGGTTGCCATGTCCTCCTCAAGGGGATCTTCCCAGTCCAGGGATTGAACTTATCTTTCCTGCATTGTGGGAAGATTTTTTACCCATTGAGCCACCTGGGAAGAATTGATACACAGTATATACCTGATATATAGTAGGAACTCAGCAAATGATAAATTGACAGGATTTAATAAAACACACATTTTTTAAATTAAATTGCATTTGACAAGTTCCCTTTTGCATAGCTCATCAATTCATACTCTCTTAAACAATTCATACCCTGTTCAACAAACTAAACTTCTTAAAACACCAAATTATTTACTTGATTGTCTTCATCTTTGAGATAGGAGGAAAAAAAAACACATGTAAGATCAGATTTTTTTGAATGTTCAGATATAGAAAGTAATTGATGCTTTTGAATGGTGGTGTTGGAGAAGACTTTTGAGAGTCCCTTGGACTGCAAGGAGATCCAACCAGTCCATCCTAAAGGAAATCAGTCCTGAATATTCATTGGAAGGACTGGTGTTGAAGCTGAAACTCCAATACTTTGGCCACCTGATGTGAAGAACTGAGTCATTTGAAAAGACCCTGATGCTGGGAAAGATTGAAGGTGGGAGGAGAAGAGGACAACAGAGGATGAGATGGTTGGATGACATCATCGACTCAATGGACATGAGTTTGAGTAAACTCTGGGAGTTGGTGATGGACAGGGAGGCCTGGCGTGCTGCAGTCCATGAGGTCACAAGGAGTCGGACACAACTGATTGACTAAACTCAACTGAGGTGGAAACCCTAGTGAGAAAAGGGAAATGGGTAGAGGAGGTCACAATGTAGCAAAAGTGCATTCAGATAGGCAAGAAACTAAAGCTATCATAAAAATAGCAGAGGGTCATCATAATGTTTCAAATCACCAACAAATGATTATATTTTCTTCTATATTTTGTATTTATGAAATAAAGTAAATCACCATAAAAATGCCACAATTGAAATTACATTTTATTTAAAAAACAAAAACAAAAAAACAGCACTTAAACATTTTTATTTCCTTTCTCCAGAAAATCCATATTAGGCCCTACACATTTACTCGAAAGTGATAAAATGTATTGTAATGGGCACGGGAAAGCTGATGACCTGTGAGCATACCACCTGATTTCGCATTCAGTCAGAACAGCTGAGTTCAAATTCTACCTATACTTATCCTTAAGAATGTAACATCAGGCAAATTACTTGTACCCAGGCTTAGGTTTCTTTAACCAATCTGCACAATGGCATTAATAATGATAAATATCCACAGGCTTATTGTGAGAAGTGAAGAAGAATTTACTGGAATGTCGTGAAACTCAGCAGATACGGGATCTTAGTATTACTATATTGCTGTTGCTACCATATTATAGTGGTAGTGGCAGAAATAGCATTAGTGCTTGTCCTAGCATTGCTAGCATTGCTGGTGTTAGAGTCTATGCTCGCCATAGGCCAACAAATTGAAAGAGGATTTGGAGTAAGGAATAGTGACTTTACTCAGGAAACCAGCAGACAGAAAGAAGGTGGACTCGTGTCTCAAAGAATCACTTACCTGAGTTAGGATTCTGGCTTCTTTTATACTGAAAAAGTAGGAGATGTGACTGATTGTTGCAAACTTCTTGGTGCCGGAATCTGTTTTTGTATCTGTCGACATAGGTCTGGTCACCACGTTCTTATAAACCTCCACCAGACAAATCTGATTCTCTGTTCTGCAACTTTTTAGCTGTATGTGAATGGAAAAGTGTACCTTTAAAGATCAGAGCCTTGAGAATGAGCTATCCTGAACATTTCAGACTGTAGGCAACATTCTTTCACAAAGGTGCAGAGCCAGAAGGACTAAGCAAGCAATAGAGCACAAAGGCTAGAGCCAAAGGAATAGATTCAATATGGAGTTGAATTTGTATTTCTTTGATACACTAATATTAGTGGGTCTCTTGCATTGCAGGCAGACTTTTTACCATCTGAGACAGCATGGAAGCCCCAGTATTATGTAGGTATTCTAATTTCAAACATTTCAGATATTTTACTATTGGTTCCCCACTTACATTACAATGTTATTCATAATAGGGTCCATTTATCACTTTTAAAAAATCTAGCCATCATTCCTAGCATGGTTCTGGACTTGTGGCAGGTACGTAGTAAATATTTCATGATTAGTTGAATACCAATTCATTTGCATTTCAACTCAACTTAAAATAACCCAGCTTCACATTTGATATCTTCGTTTATTCAACTCTATGTTGCAAACAGCTAATTACTGATGATACAGCACTGTTTCAGTTTTGGCAGACTATAATCTGTGGATTTTAATACCACCAACTGCCTAATTTATCTACATTGGTCTACATGCCAGGAAAATATATTCAAATTAAAGAGTATTATTTGGTTAAAGAAAATCAGAGGAATGGACCTGCCTAATTACAACTTTTGGAGTCAAAAATTTAGCTTAGCAAAAAGATTTTATTGATGCTTTCATTTATACTGAGCTTTGTTTATGTCATAAGTACTAAAGAAACAGTATTTTGCCCCCAGGGATATTCACAGGTATAGCATTAGCCAAGTAAACATGTCATTAGCTGTGGTAACATGTTCAACATTTTTCAATGTAAAATGGAGTAAAAACATTTCAGTTATAAACAAATTTGAATTCTGATGTCCATGTAAATGCCATTTTTAATACACAAATTTTCAACAGATAGGGATTTTTGTGGAATAATGCAGAGGAGATAATCAATGTATGTTTGCTTAATTTTTTTTTTTACTTCATTTCTACTCAATACAATTGAAATTAGATAGGTCTCTAATTTTAACAAAATGGGTCACCATAAAATAATACATCTCATTTCACAGCTTACAAAAAACCAAGGTATACAGTTTTGTCTTGTTTTTGGACTAATCAGATGTAACTAGTGACTCCACACTGCCAATGCAGGGGGCACAAGTTGGGTCCTTGGTTAAGGAACTAAGATCCCACATGCTGTGTGGCATAGTCAAAATTTTTTTAAACGTTAAAAAAAAACTCTTGGAGAATTCAATTGCACCAAGCAGTATTACACTATAAAATTATGTAAATTGAATTGATGGCATAGATCATAGATACATAGGCAGCTAGAACAATTAACAGATTGATAGAGGCAGAGAGACAGACAGACTTCAATCATTACTATAATTATTTGTAATAATCCACTTGCTCAGATCCTCTCTTCTCTACCTCATGTATCTTTATTTTTTTAATCCTTCTTAATATACTGTAATACAATAAATCATCAGATATATAAATGCAGTTTTTATTATGTTGATTTGATGATGGAGAAAATAGCCCCAGGAAAACAAAAAAATTTAAGTACAGTACAAAGAGTAGAAAAGAAATTGATAAAGAAATCTCAAAGAAAGTGTGAAAAGAGCTAGAATTTGTTCCTGACAAGTTAGAATGGATGATTTAATATAGTGGCAGACATTATTCATTGCCATTCTAATATCTATTCTACTCTACCCTATCCAACTCTGCGTTTGTCAGTAATATTCCTTGCCTCCCTCCTGGAAAACAGCTAAATCTCAGAACCTTTCTTTTAGCTAGGAAAAGCAAGGTCCTGATCAGTGAGATGTCAGTGGGAGTGGGCAGCTAAAGCAGGGGAAAACTTCTAGGAAGGAGACATGGCAAAGGAAGAGATTCAATTGATGTGTCCGTTTTGTCCTTTGGCCTTATTCTTCCTGCCTAGAATGACTCTGGAGGTATCATATTGGATGAAAGCCACATGGTAAAGCAGGATAATGTCTATTAAAAAATCCAATTTTCTTTCTTTTTTTCTCTTTTTTCATCAAAGGCTCTTTTTATGAAAAGAGAGGCACCAATCAAGGAGTTTACTTTTGGACAATGTGCACCCACCCCCTAAAAAAAGAAAGTTCAGAGAAACTTCTGTGAATGAGAGACTAACCCTCGGTGGTTGGTTTAGTCACTAATCATGTCTGACTCTTTGTGACCCCACAGACTGTAGCCTACCAGGCTCCTCTGTCCATGGGATTTTCCAGGCAAGAATATTGGAGTGGGTTGACATTTCCTTCTCCAGGGAATCTTCCCAACCCAGGAATCAAACCCAGGTCTCTTTCATTGCAGTCAGATTCTTTAGGTTAACTCACGGTCATTTTTAAGTAAGGATGTTTGTGACTTCCTCAAGAAAACATTTCTGACACCTTAATTCAGATCCACCATTACAGATTCTAATTTTTGCATGTCATTTTTTTCTATAAAATTTATTGCAAATTTTACATTTACTTCATCATGTTTTTCTGATTGTCATCCTGTTCTCCAACATTTATATGGAGGGAGAAACGTTGTCCAGTGCATTCCCATGCCTAAAGGGCTTCCCAGGTGGCTCTAGGGGTAAAGAGCCCCCCTTGCCAGTGCAGGAGGCATGAGACCTGGGTTCAATCCCTGGGTCAGGAAGATACCTTGAAGAAGCGTGTGGCAACCCACTCCAGATTTTTGCCTGGAAAATCCCACAGACCGGGAAGCCTGGTGGGCTAAGGCTCATAGGGTAGCAAAGAGTCAGACACGACTGAAGCAACTTAGCACAGGAGCACAATATCATGTTTGATATATAATAGGAACACACACATATGCACTGTGAGGATACATTCTTTCTATCTTTGTTTTGGTTGATGTTATGTAATGTTGAGAACAGGTTGCAAGTCAGCCCATTTTTTTTTTTAAGTGACTCACCAGAACAGTAAAGCAGGACTCACAGAGGTAGTTGCCAAAGACCAATCTGAGACCCCTTACCAATAGCTCCCATGAAAAACCCCAAAGTGATATTGAAGGAAAGAGTCCTTCTCTCTCACTCTTAACTTATAGGAAGAGATCCAAGAACAACAATGGAGTGATTAATATGTGGTCCGTGGAGTTTGTAGCACACAAGACTGTTGTTCGAAACACACCAGCAAAATTGAATTGTAAGAGGCTAAAGCTATCTGCCTCCACAGTGTTGACAATGTGGAAGAATGGTTATCTCTTGGCAGGCTAGAATTGTTTTACATTCTTTCTAAGAGGACTTCCTGAAATGACTATGTGACCTTAACAAAAAGGTTACCCTGCTCGCAGGGTAAGATGCCCAAACAGAGGAGATGAATAATCCATATCATGAGAGATTAGGATGAAAGAATATTCCCAGTGAGTCTACAGAAGCAATGAAAAGTGTTTCATGAGAGAATAATTTCAGCAGGACTGTTCCTATCTCTCACATCACCTTCCTATGCTGACCTGATCTCTACTCCTGGAGAAACAGAGACAGCCTCATCGTGAGAGAGTGGAAGAGGACAGAGGAAAATTTAATATAGGAGACTTCCCCTTCCCTCTGTAATTTACAGCCTGAAGCAGATTCTAGCTGAGGAAACAATAATTTTCTATTAAGTTCAGAATTCTAATTTCGCATTGGAATGAAAACAATAGCTACAAAATGAGATTTCTTTCTTTCTTTCTTTCTTTTTTTTTTTTTGGTGACTGAAAAAGCCAAGAGGATTTTTATTATATGAAAATGACTAAAAATGTAGAGATCTGTCTCAAAATTTTACTCAAGTTGTGAGAAAGAATAAGCCCAACAGAGTGAGTTTGATCAGACTGTTGTAATAGAGGTGAAGGAAGAAAAACAGTTATTTTCTAAGGAGTTTTATGAAGTTACACTCCATAGAGATGTATTCTTTCAACATAAGGCTTACTTTTGAATGAATGAAAAAGATCTACATAAACAGTCTTATTGTTAATGTTCATTTTAACAATTTATTGATGAATGGAAGTACAACCTAGAATTTTAAGTGGCAATCAGCTTTTCTTTTGTGCTTTAAAATTGTGTATAAAAATTAGCTAAATTGATTCTTTTCTTATGTTATAAAATATAATAGATTGTTATGTTTACTACATTAACGACATTGAAAATTTGCAAGCCATTAAAATGTACGCTTTTAAGCAGAATTAATAACTTTTCTGTCTAGTTTACTATCCATGGCGTACTACATAGATCCAGAAAACTATTCCTGCCTTCATTAAAGTTTTAAATAGTTATGAAATAGCAATACCGACCACATGGTTTAAATATTTTATGCAACGTCTTTAGTCACCTCTTTATAATTTACAGTATAGATTGTAAAATCATTGCACATGTGGATTAATAATTAATATGTAATATTATCTTCTTATAAATATATGTCATAGATACATTTAAATCCTTTGCTTGCACGGTGAATAATACAGTTTTCTTTTTACAGCTATTACACATCTTATCATTTTATTTTATACTTCTGTGTCATGCTTAGATTTTCAGGCCAGATTATTGTCACCTCTTAACCATCCTGATAACTATCCTTTGGATTGTGCAGATAATTTGTTTGTGGTATTTATTAGGGCTATTCACAAACATTCAAGTTTTCCTTCCAGATGTGTGACAGGATTTTATTTTCCCATTCCTTTTGAGAATAAGCATGATTCTCTGACTTGCTTTGGCTAAAGAAGTACAAGTGGAATTGATGTGCCACTTCCAGATGGAAATTTTAAGCACCCCAGTGTAATTCCCCTGCTCTTAGAAGCATGTATCAAGATGCAACATTTTTTGTGTAGGGATAAGGGATTAGGGGGTTGTTTGTTTTTTGGCTGCACCACCTGGACTGTGAAATCTTAGATCTTCCCGCCAGGGATCAAATCCACTCTCCCTGCATTGAAAGCACAGTCTTAGCCACTGGACTGAAGGGAAGACCCTCAAGAAGCAATTTTTGTCAGCCTGAGACCCTGTCTTAGCACACATGCCTACCCATGTTAGTCATGAAAAGTGAATGAGAAATAAATGTTCTTTTGCTCAGACCCAACAACTTATTTATTCTGATAGCATAGCCTCTACCAAGAAGTGACCCCTTTTGTCTGTAAAGGGCTAGATAATAAATATTCTAGGCTTTACAGTCCATAATATCTTTGTTACAGCTATTCAATTTCGCTATTGTAAAAATTTTAAAAATAATTTAAAAAGCACCCATAGGGAAGAAAGATAAAGGTACAGTTGTGACTGTGTTCCAATAAAAGTTTATGTACAAAAACATTTGGTATTGGTGAATCAAGGTTGGTCTGTGGGGCCCTAGTTTGCCAATCCCTGGTCTACCCTATCCTGACTGATGGACAGTTGGCCTTTTTTTTTTTTAACAGTTGGCTTTTTGTATCTGTGAATTTTGCATCCATGGATTCAACCAATTACAGGTAGAAAATATATATTTTACAATCCAGGAAGTTCCAAAACACAAAACTTGGATCTCCCTCACAACCAGCAACTAACTAAACAGCATTTACTTTGCATTAGATATTATAAGTCATCTAGGGCTTCCCAGGTGGCGCAGTGGTAAAGAATCTGCCTGCCAATGTGGGAGCCACAGAAGATGTGGGTCCAGTTCCTGCCTGGGGAAGATGTCCTGGAGAAGGAAATGGCAACCCACTCCAGTATTCTTGCCTGGAAAATTCCATGGACAGAGGAGCCTGGAGGGCTACAGTCCCTGGGGTTGCAAAGAGTCGGACACAGTACAACTGAGCGAGAGCGGCTAATATACACATCACAGAGATGACAAAGTATACGGGAGGATGTGCTGGGTCAAATGCAGATATCTGAGCCATTCTGTCATAGGGTACTTGAGCATCTCTCCTTTATAATAAAAGGACAGATTCTTTACCTTCTGAGCCATATACTTGTATGTGGCTTCCCTGCTGGCTCAGAAGGTAAAGCAGAAGACCCAGGTTAGATCCCCAGGTTGGAAAGATCCCCTGGTGAAGGAAATGGCAACCCACTCCAATATTCTTGCCTTGAGAATCAGATGGACAAAGGAGCTTGTCAGACTACAG
Organism: Ovis aries; assembly: GCF_016772045.2. Classification (NCBI taxonomy): domain Eukaryota; kingdom Metazoa; phylum Chordata; class Mammalia; order Artiodactyla; family Bovidae; genus Ovis; species Ovis aries. The sequence goes on along the minus strand of NC_056062.1, from coordinate 62,069,057 downwards.
TCCATGGGGTCGCAAAGTGTTAGACACAACTGAGCCACTAACACACAGAAGAGTATCCATGGATTTTGTTATCCTCTAAGTAAGTTCCTGTAACCAATCCCCTGCAGACAGTAAGGGATGATTGTTGTCTCCTAATGGAGTAATAAGTACTTGGAGGTGAACTTAAAGTCATGTATTTTGATTGATCACCCTGTCTTCTAAAAAATATCTTGGAATTTAATAATTCCAAAGAAATTTTCAGATTTTCTGTGGTTTTCATTTTCCATGTATTTTAAAATAGTATTAGGATTATGTTAAGTTAAACAAAAAATAAGCATGTTTCTACACCCTTGAATTGAAATATTTAAATATTTTTCCTTTTTCTTGGGCTACACATAAATATCTTGGCAAGATTTGGGGGACATTGTTTTACATTTCAATTATTCAATTATAGGAAAGTAAATCATTCCAATATATCAAACTTTATACTGGATAGAAACACAAGTACAAATTTGCCTGAATGCAATTAGCCCCCCCCAAAAAAAAATCAATCCAATAGGCAGTCTTTTTCCTAAAACTTAATGGTATTATACTGGTGGGAATATGGCTAAAATGCCAATGTATGTATTAAAAATTATGCATTCCTACTGATATACATTATTCACACACAAACAGATATCTACAGTGAAAATGGTTAGAAAGGAAAATATTTGAGAAAGCATCAATTCTCTCCAAAAGTATTATCTACTCTGTTTCAAATAATCAATAAAATCTAGATTCCTCATACTCCTTGTGACTTACATTGATTTTTATTTTAATAAAATGTAATCATATTCCTCATTCTTTTTTCTCAAACTAACTTCTTCATCAACATTTAAAATAAATGAAGTGAAAATGTTAAAATGTATGTGAAGTATTTGAGTATTAGTGTAATAAGTAAGCACATATTTCAATGAACACACTACTTTTTGACTATTAGACCTGTAAAGAAGTCATTATGCTTCATTCCACACAATTCAATGAATGGATTTTTTGACAAGGCAAATTGTAATAATTTTTTTGGATCCATTACTTTTTTTTTTTTTTTCATATAAAAGCCTTTCACCCTTTGGATTATTAGTGTAGTAGATTTTTATGCTTCTAAAAGTGTTGATGAATTGGCTGGCCTATAAGAATATTCACTTAATTAAAATTTTTTCTATTCATAAGTTATTTAAAAATTAGGTCAAATTATAGATTAAACGCTTCCCAAAGTCTTTAATTTTCATTCTGGTACTTGTGAGCAAAGATTAACAAAAGGAACAAAAGCACTGAGCTTTATTTCTTTTTTGTGCATATGCAAAAAATACACATTTTGTGTATGTGTGTTTGCGTGTGTGTGTATGTAAATAAAAGCCATCTAAGCATGTAAAATATGCATTTGCTCTGATTTTCTAAACTTATCCTAAAAGAAATATTTAGAGTCCGGTATTAAACCAGTCAACATTGTGGGTTTTAAAGGAAATGTTGCCCAGTCTTTCATGTACTACTCTAAATAATTAAATATTTTAAAATTCCTGGTTTGGTTTTAACCATGTAGATACATTTATTCCACTCATTAGTGGAACATCGTATAACATAACCCAAATTAACAAAATGCAAAGCATGTCATCCCAGCAGGAACCTTGGAACATGAAATGAATTTCTATCGCTGGAATTTTTGTTAGAGCTCATTTGGATACACCCAATATGCTTTAGCAGTTACTTTTATGCGCCCAGTTCTCTAGCTTAATCTTACTATTTTTTTCTCCATAACAGAGTACAAAGATCTTACAAATAAGCAACGTGTGTGGATAATTATTGTTTTGTTTTATTTTGATATTTTTTCCCCTACGGGCTTGTTTTATAATTAAAATAAGCTTACTTACATGGAGGTCTTGAAACTTCCCCCATTCTTTTTTATGTTTTAGAAAAATTCCTTTGTTTTTCAGTGGTTGAAAAAATTCTTATTACTTGGGTTTAGGTAAATATGTTACACAAAAATTGTGCTCACTTCTCAGTGAGTGTCAAGACAAAAACACAGCCAAGGCAAAGAGTAGGAGAAAGGAGGATTTCTACTTAACAGCAACTAAGGAGAACATCAAGGATCTTTCCCAAAGCAATGTCTCCCTGAACAGAAAGATTAGGGAAGTTTTAAGTTAAGGGAAAGGGAAGTTGCTCAGTCATGTCTAATTCTCTGCGACCCCGTGGACTATAGTCTACCTGGCTCCTCCATCCATGGGATTCTCCAGGCAAGAGTACTGGAGTGGGTTGCCATTTCCTTTAAGCTAAGGGTATATGCATATTCATGAAGAGACTTTGGGCATTAGTCGATTGAAGTCATGAGGGTCAGAAAAGATCAACATCCTCATCTCTTAGATTCCAGTTGATATGGTGGTTGAGTGTCTGAAGGGGGATTTTAATTCTTAAAATGCATGGTAAGTTGCTTCAATCATCTCCAACTCTTTGCAACGCTATGGACCATAGTCCACCTGGCTCCTCTGTCCATGGGATTCTCCAGACAAGACTACTGAAGTGGTTTGCCATGCCCTCCTCCAGGAGATCTTCCTGACCCAGGAATCAAACCCATGTCTCTTACGTCTCCTGCATTGCCAGTAGGGTTCTTCACCACTAGCGCCACCTGACAAAGCAAAAGACTTTATTGGAAAGGGTGCCTGGACAGAGTATTGGGGGAAGGAAATGCAGGAGAAATGCTTTGCCAGATGACTCACAGTCTTCAGTTTTACGGTAAGGAGTATTAGTTTCTCGGCTGTTTCTGGCTAGTCATCTCTCTTGGTCCATATTTGGTCTGACTCAGGGTCCTTCCTGGTGGTCTGTGTATTTCTCAGCCAAAACAAATCCTAACACAAAGGATTCTGGGATGTTGGGAAGCTTCCCTGGTCTTCCAGAGGTTAGGGACTCCTCACTTTCACTACAGGACTGCAAGGGGCATGGGTTTGATCCCTGGTTGGGAAACTAAGATCCCACAAGCTGAGGCACAGCCAAAAAAAGAAGGATTCTGGGAAGCTGGTAAGACAGTATCATGGGCTGGTGTCTCCTCCCTTCTTTTGGCCCCTCCTGAATTTTCTCCGTTAGTTTTCAGCAGCACCGTGTTTCTTATCATTCAGGACCTCCTCTTGTTAGACAGCTCAAGCAAGTGGTGATACTTGTTCCTGGCCAAGGTGGAATGTTTCAATGAATGATATATAGTTACTGAGATCAGTTCAAGCATAAGCACTGTGCCCAGGCTTAGCTCACAAAATGGCTTAGGCCAAAAATGGCTTCTCTTATGTCAAGAAAGCTATGTCTGGTTCTCTTTCTCTGGGGCCCTCCTACCCTATTTGCTTACAAATATGTCTGCTTTGTAAAATAATTACTTTCTTTAAAAATAGCCTTCTAGATTGGGAAAATGTTATCAAAAGAAAACTATGAGGTACATTATTAATTTTTAAACTATATTTTCCAAAGGAGGGCTAGAATCTGTCACCTCCAAATATGTAGGTCTTTCAGACAGAGTGTGCTAAGTCGCTTCAGTTGTGTCTGACTCTTTGCAACCCCATGGACAGTAGCCCACCAGGCTCTTCTGTCCAGGGAATTCTCCAGGCAAGAATACTGGAGTGGGTTGCCATTTCCTTCTCCTAAGGATCTTCCCCACCCAGAGAAATACAAATATATTGAGAGGGCAGGAAAAGCAAATGAGTGATACCAGTGCTACACAGACACCCTAACTAGAGGAAAACTCTTACATCTCTAGGCCTGAAGAAGCAAATGGAAGAAAATAAGGTTACCCAGAGCCCATCAGTGCACTGCCACTGAGATTACTGGAGCGACACTAGTGTTACTGCTATGATTAGACGTTCCACTGCTAAAGCTAATTTGGTCACTGCATTTGCCCAAAACAATATTCTTGCAAACAACTTTATTGCAAGATGCCCAGTCATCCACAAAATAGCCCTTGCCAAAACAGAAATAGTAGAACAGTAAGTGGTTTCTCCTTTCCTCTTGCCTTTTCATCTCTCTCTTGTCAGTACCTCTTAATGGGAGATCCTCACTAGAATCCACCAACAAGGGAGCTGTGAAGTAGAGATTACGGATTTCCAGCCCTTGAAATACAGGAAAAAGTATAGAAAGACAAAGCGTGAGTGAGGTCCAGAAGACAAAACCAGCATATGTTGTTTTCGTTGTTTAGTCACTAAGGCATGTCTGACCTTTTGTGACCACCATGGACTATAGCCAGCCAGGCTCCTCCGTGCATGGATTTCTCAGGCAAGAAGACTGGGTTGCCATTTCCTTTTTCAGGGGATCTTCCCAACCCAAGGATCGACTTGAGTCTCTTGTTTGGCAAGCAGATTCTTTACCACTCAGCCACCAGAGAAGGCTTACACATGTGGTATCCATGCAGAACTCTGGTGCTTTCCCTTTCCAATTTTTGCTTATGTTTCAGTGAGCACTATGTGAGGTGAAGCAAGAATGTATGAACGGGTCTACACTATAGCTCCAATCCAAGATTTCAGATTTCTCCTTTTGAACATTTTCTCACTCAAACTAGCCTTTCTTTTTCTCTTACGTCTCCCTTCTGGTTCTTTTTTTCCTGCCAAAGAGGTTAGCGTGTCTCAATTAGAAACACTCAAGTTACAAGCACTTTTTGTTGAAATGTGGTGATAATTGCCCCTCTCTCCCTTCTCTACTTTCTTTCTGCTTAAAGACTGTCTTTGTGGCACAGAAAACTAGTGCTCACCAAATAGCCACATCCTCCACCACATCCCCAGCCTCCTTGAAGATACAGTGGAAGACATGTGGCTCTTTACAATGACTATGTTGTGAGCAGATGTAATATGTGTCACTTTCTCAAAGGGCCTATTCCGGATGACGAAGATAAAAGTGGAAACGAGTTGTCCAACCTGTATCAAACTTAACACAAGCGAAAAATTAAGCCATTGGCAGTTGTGGGTTTTCTAATGATAATTACCTTAACTAGTCAGAGACAAGAGAAATAGCATCACTGGTCATCACATCCTTTTCCCCCCGTCTCCATCATTTTTTCCAGTCTCTGAATTCCAACTAGGTTTTACAGGAATAGTTTTCACTTATCTTATGAGTCATCCACATTCCTGGATTTCATTATTTTAATGGATACTTCCTTATGTAGATATTTTTGGCAGACAGTTTTAGAAAAATGAGTTTAACAAAGTTGTTCAGGTGAAATGATGGGAGTAAAACCCAAATCAGAGTGAGTGGGAGTGAGAGTGAAAATTGAGGAAAACGTGAACACAAGTAAAAATAATTATTTTTGGAAGATTGGCTGAAAAGTGATAGAGAGGTATAATGGGAAAGTAGGTGTGAGGTCCTATGTGGTTGATTTGTTAAAACTGAAGATCCTCTATAGTGTTTAAAAGTGAGAAGGATTCTCTTGAGAAACAGACGGTGGATACATACAAAACAGAAAGCAAGAGTGAGATGTGCATTCCTGAAAAGGCAGTAGGTAATTGGATGCAAAGCTCCAACCCTGGAGAAGGAATCATCATTAAAAAGAAGTAAAAAGGTCTTAGTTTTCTCGGAGTGAAGGAGGAAATGATCAAAGCAAATGTGGGCAAGTATCTAGTTTGGCAGCGGCAAATGGAAGGATTGTCTGTAGGAGGCTGTATTATCGGCTGAGAACAAGGAGGAGATAGTGCTTAGGATGTTTAAGGAGGATGGAAAATGTAAAAAATGGCCACAGAAAAGAGCAGATTAGACATGTCATCAGAAAAAAATGAAAGGAATGGTCAAGCAGTATTCAAACCCCATTTGAACACAACAGTTCCAAATTAATAATGGAAACAATGTGCTCTCTGGTGTGGCCTTCTCCGATAATACTCAGATATTCTCAGTGGTACCTGTGCTGGCAATCAGATGTTTTGAAAAATGGGTTTTGCTAGGAGGTGTGACAAAAGAAAAAAACACGTGTTTTTTTATAATGGCAGAGAGTTATTGAAATGATAACATATAAAAATCTGAACTGAAAGATAGGAAAAATAAATTATTTTAAAATTAGAGAGATTAACATACTACCATTTTTGAAGAAGTGGATATAGTTAAAGTTGCAGATTAATTCATCCCTGACTTTCTTAATTAAGCAGAAGGCTTGATTTTCTATAAAGAATAAGTTTGGATATATGTTCTAACTTGAACCATCTTTGTAAGGTACAGGTCATTCCTTTTACTACATGAAATGTTTGTGTGAAAGTCAAATTCACAATTTCACACTAAAATTTGTGTTTGTTTTTGTAAGGAGTAGGCATTAACAAATTGTTTTTAAAATTCACTGAAATGCATATTCTGAAATGCACATTTCCTAAGTGAAAGCAGATAGCTATTTACTGAAGTTTTTTTCTGGTTCAAGTTGGGTGGCCTTAAGCTTTTCATCTAAAAGTTCCAACCAGCTCTGATTCTGTACATCAAATAACAGTCAGCATGGGTATATACAACACGTATATGGATAACTAATTAACATTATATATGAAACCACAATAGTACGCATTCCTGTATAATGAAAGGCACAATTCACTGTTTTAAAGAAGAACAAAAATAAACAAACACAATAAAGACATATACCCTTAAGTTTAACTTCTTTGTATAATTTGACTAAGGTCCAAGGTTATTTTCTTGTTTCTAAATGCCTGTGAGCTTCTTGAATAAAGTTAATAGTAGTTTTTGAAAAAGTGATTAAAGTTCTTCAAGGATAATATATGATGCAAAAAATATCAATAGAGGCTGCAAAAAATATTATCTTTTTATGAACAGATAATGAAAATAAATCAAACTAACAGTTTAATAAACTGAATACTTAAAAAAATATCTAAACGTTTCAGTCTAAATTGAAGAAGTGAACGTGGCTGAGAAGAAGAACTCAGATGGGATGATAAGAAAAACAGTAATTTCTAAATATGTCATGAGACAAATTTAGTTCTTATCTTTGTCTATCAGATTCTTCCTACTCAAGTAAACTTCTGGAAGGCAGCTTAGAGAATTCAACCATAAACTGCTTTGTCTTCTATCAATAGAATATCTTTAACCATTAATTCCTGAATTGATTTCTATAACCCTGGAGTTTGCCAAGGGAGCAATACATAAAGTAAATAATTGAAATCTAAGATATACATAAAAATACTTGCTGGACTAGCTAATTTTTCAATAACCCGTTAATATCTCACAAAGTCCAACGAATAGATTATGCTTCTGTTCCATGAACTGGTCTCCATTCAATGATTTGTTTTCTGTCTTTTTTTTTTTTTAATGGAAGTCGATTGTTCTTCCCAGGAAATGTAATGTATCAAAATAATCTCTGTTGAGTCTAGCAAAGCACTAACCTTCACTGGACATTAGCCAGTTAAGAGTAATGCATGTAACAGGATAAAATGGATACATCACATACATCCTCAGTTCATTAGAGCTGGAAAGAACCTTAGTGATTCTCGGGTTTAACACCCTCATTTAACGTACAGGAAATTGAAATCTAGGAGAAGTGACCTGCCAAAGTTTGCTCAAGTACTTATAAGCTGGACCAAGACTAGAACTCAAATCTCAGACTCAATGTCCAATAATCCTTCCTCCAGCTGATGAATATAACCACACAGTACCATTTTTGCAACATATTAGCTCCATACAATCTCTCTGAGATTAGGATAGAGATAGTTTTGTAGCCTCTTCAACATATTGGAGAACTAAACTTAGTTATGAGAATTAGCACTATGAAAAGACTTATTTTCCCATCCTGAAAATATGATAGATATCATAAATAAAGAATATGTTTATAAACTTATAATTCAAACTTGTAAATATCACTTAGTCCCCAGACTATTCATGGCACCATGTCTACTAAGATTATAAATCAACACAGTAGGAAGCAAAAATGTAATTGTTTAAATGGCTTCCAACTACTTCTTTACAAACTTATAAATTTTCGCTTGTTCTGGCTTGAACAGTAGAGAATATAATATATATTTCATCAATGCCACTACACTCATAAGGTATTCGGATGAAATGAGAATGTTCTATATATTCTATTAATAGAATAAACGTGGGATTTTAACATTACAGCCTCTTGATATATGTACATAGATGGTGAACTTCACAGGGAACTGTGTGAAACATTAATGACTATAACCTATATGGGGCTTCCCAGATGGCACTAGTGGTAAAGAATCTGCCCGCCAGTGCAGGAGATGTAAGAGACATGGATTCCATCTCTGGGTTGGGAAGATCCCCTAGCGGAGGGCACAGCAATACACTCCAGTACTCCTGCCTGGAGAATCCCATGGACAGATGAGCCAGGTGGCCTATAGTCCACAGAGTCGCAAAGAGTTGGACACGACTGAAGCAACTTAGCACACAGGGGTGCATAACCTATATGTCCTATTTCTTCAATTTGGATATAAAATGAGGTCTCACTTTTACATAATGAGGCAACTAAAAGTGCTAAGATACCATCCTAGATAAATTTTGGTTCTTCCTATTGTTTTCTGTGATATATCCAATAATTCCCTGGGAGTGCTTACTAAGTCCTGGTCACTGTCAGTATGCAGGAAAAAAAGAATGTAATCTATCCACCAGAGGGATAGACGTGGTTGGAGTCATAAATGTGACTACACATGGCATCACTGTTGAAATCAGGAGCTACGATAGTCCCAAACATTTCGCTTAGGACTGGCAACATCCAGGTACACTACAATGAAATATATCACTGAGGCAATTTAGTACATTCTTTGTCCTCAACTGAAAAATTTCATGTCAATTGAGGATAATTTATAACCAAAGCCAAAGTCCAGTAAAATTTCTTTCTATTATAAAAATAGTAATTGGTGACTGAGGAACATACCATGACGGTCTATGACAGTGTAGTCCTAATATCCAGTTTTCAGGATATTGGCAGCAGAGCCTCTTACTCCAGGGCTGTATATAATTTGAGTTCTTCCATCAATTTATAGGCCTGAACTGCTAAGAGTGGGCTTCCCCAGTGGCTCAGCAGTAAAGAATCTGCCTGCAATGCAGGAGCCACAAGAGAATCAGGTTTGATCCCTGGGTCAGGAAGATCCCCCGGAGCAGGGGATAGCAACCCACTCCATTATTCTTGCCTGGAGAATCCCATGGACAGAGGAGCCTGGCAGGCTACAGTCCATGGGGTCGCAAAGAGTCAGACACAACTTAGCATGCTGATAGTAGGACAATTTACCAAGATCTTTCAGTTCACCCAAGTCCTGTGTACAAGGTTATTGTGGCTGGAATATGCAGCATCTTAATTTCAAGTTCATGATATGCCTGAAGTAGCATTTCCTCACAGTAAATTAGGCTTTGAGGTTGAACACAGACCATCCATCTAGGTGGCTCAATCCTGTAATCTCTAAAGGCAAACTTCTATAATTATTCATTTTTTTCATTCTTATGCTTCTCTTGTCTCCTCCTCATACCATTTTCTTTTCTTTTCTCTCATACTGAATCATTTCCAATACTTTGCAAATATAATATTTCAATTATTTTTTTCTCATGACCCAATTTCCCTCTCCTCTCATATATCAAGTTGTTGGTTCTCTTTTATGGCAAAAAGAATTATGGATTCTCAGTGTCTGCAAGAAAAGTGTTCTCTAAGGTGGCTTTCTTTTCTTGGGCTCCAAAAGCACTGGGGACAATGACTGCAGTCATGAAATTAAAAGACTCTTGCTCCTTGGAGAAAAGCTATGACAAGAAGAAATGACGCTTTCAAATTGTGGTTCTAGAAAAGACTCTTGAGAGTCCCTTGGACAGCAAGGAGATCAAACAAGTCAATCCTAAAGGAAATCAACCCTGAATATTCTTTGGAAGGACTGATGCTGAAGCTCTAATACTTTGGCCACCTGATGAGAAGAGCAGACTCGTTGGAAAAGATCCTGATGCTGGGAAAGATGGAAGGCAAGAGGAAAGAGGGATGGCAGAGGATGAGATAGTTGGGTGGCATCACTGACTCAATGGACATGAGTCTGAGCAAACTCGGGGATAATAAATAATAATTAAAAAAAAAAAAACAAGAAATTCTAACTCTAAGTAAAAGAACCTATGTAACTGATCTTACAGTATCCTCAAGAGTACAACAATAAAGACATAGTCTCAGCCCTGTAAGTCTCAAAGCTTAGACAATTAGATATGCAAATAGCATGTACAACTAGTAAGGAATTTACAAAGTATTACAGGAGCAGAGAGCCTGATATTTGCAGAAAAATAGACATTGATCAGGAGAGGTATTGGAGAAGGAAATGGCAACCCACTCCAGTGTTCTTGCCTGCAGAATCCCACGGATGGGGGAGCCTGGTGGGCTGCCATCTATGGGGTCACACAGAGTCGGACACAACTGAAGTGACTTAGCAGCAGCAGCAGCAGACATTGACCAGGAGAGGTAGTAAGGAAAGGGATATTCCAAAAGGAGTGAACAGCATTTGCAAATGCAAGCAAAAAGACAGAGCTGGACACCAAATATAGGTTGTTTCTCATTTCCAGCTTATAAAGCTTGAAGAAAGAATGGCCAGGTAATGTTGAACAAAAAAGTATAGACTACATCTTGACAGCCTTCTGTAAAATTGTAATTTTTATTTTATCTTTTATGTCAGTCATTCACAAATGGACAAAGGCTCTGGGGAAAAAACAGGGGATTCACTTGGGAACCCTTTTCTAATACACATGGTTACCATATGTGTTTTGAAAAATGTCTCAGATGATTGATACAGCATCCCCTCCTTTCCACCTAATTTGAAAAATCTTGCTGTGGATTATAGACAGCCATTGATGGATTCTGAGCAAAGAAATGAATAAAGAGATTTGCCTCCTTTCTGGATATATGGGTCCTTCATGACCATTGGGTATCCCTTCTTACCCAGTTCCTATATTTAGCACTTAACCAATTTCCAGAATAGATCCAACTCCATACTTTAAACAGAAGTGCAAATGTTTTGTAGAAAATTTCATACGGAAGTGCAGAAAATAGCTTGTTTTATACAATGGTAATAATAAAAATTTCACTTAAATATTTCTATTCCCCTCTACTGCCATTTTTTCACTCTTCCTCTTTCCTTTCTATCAAAATCCCCTAAATCATCCTAAGCATTTTCGTGTCTACCTTCAACTTGTGTACTCTATTCAAGAAAACAATCGCCTGCAAATATTTTTTTTCAATCACTTCTGTTAGTTTCACAAGTAGTGTTTATTGCAAGTAGTTTGTCAAATTATTCATTCCTTTTTTATTTTGTTTACTTATTTTTAATTTTGTATTTAGATTTATCATATCATCTATTCCTTTTTATTTTACTTTTATTTTTTTTTATTTGGCTTTGCCAGGTCTTAGTTGTGGCATACAGATCTTCAATCTTCCTTGCAGCTGGTGGGATCTTTTTTGTTTAAGTTGCAGTGTGTAGGACCTAGCTTCTGCACCAGGAGTCAAACCTGGTCCCCTGAATTGAGAGTGCAGAGTCCTAGCCACTGGACCACCAGGGAAGTCCCTCAATCCTTGTTAAAAGGAGAGTTTGTAAATAATGAAAATGTTTTCCTTATTTTTACATATATTAGAAAAGTCGGCATAATCATTCATTAATTCATTTTTATCAACATTTCTCAAGTGTCTACTGTATGCCAGCCCATCTCCATTTATAGCTGCTACCCAATTGTACGTCTTATCACTACCTTCCAAGTCATATGAATGTTCTTAGAACAGTGTAAAGGCAATTATAAAATACCCTTTCATGTATTAACTTTATTTTACAATTATAAAAGCACTGTTGTGAGCGTCTGAAAAAGCTTTATCAAAGAATAGTCTAGGCTCTTGCATTTTTTTTTTTAATGAAAATGTAGAAACTTTCACTAGAGGTAGAGAAATAAAATGGGTATTCTTATTCTGTCATACAAATAACAGATTTCCCCATTAACTATACAACTAGCTATCAATTTAAAAATAATATAATTCCTTTCTACGTATAGAAACTTTATCCAGAAAACAATAACAGGGTCTATTTTTATAATTCTTGTAGTATTTCATATTACAAAACAATAATAAATTAATAAACACAGAAAAATAAAGGCATCTATCTAGTTGTAAAGATCTTCTCAACCAAGGATAGATGGTTGAAATTCTCCTCATGGCCTGTTTTCAAAATGTTGCACTTCCATTTTTGAAACTAATTTGGTGAGACTCCATGTACGAAACTGGGAGAAATTGCATTTACTCTGAACTGTTTCCTGGCAAAATTGTTTAGCCCTCTGACAATAAGAAATTACAGGGGGACATTGAATTACTCCCTACCCAAATCTAAAGTTTCAGTTGGGAATGTTTTCCTAAGAAATGTATTAACTTGAAGAATTCCATGTTCATATCTTTTATTTATCTAAGTCAAATATTTGAATAATACATCAAAACTATCCTTAATACAAAGCATGCTTTTTTAAAAACTCCCTTCAGACACATAATAGTTATCTATTTTTCTGCATGTGATCCAGTTCTGTTTGAAGAAAGCTGCTTTGAATAACAGACAGTAGATTTCAGGAAAAGAGATTATTTAAAACTAGATTGTTATGTCAGATTTTCATTGTTGTTTTTGTTAAAATGTTATATAATTGAAGTTATTTTAAAGAATATTCACATCCATCAAACAAGGAAAGACATTAGCAAAGAGAGGCTACACATTTTTACTAAAAGTCGTTAAAATTCATGGTAGACTTTCCCCCCCTCAATTAGTAGGTGCATGTCTGAGGTGGGGGATGGGATATTAAAAGAAGTCATGTAAATTCATTCTGAATTAAATTAAAAAAATACTGACTGGGCATATGAATTGCTTTATTAAATACTACATATTCATATTTGTGAAATATCCACAGAGGTTATTTAAGCTTGTCTGATTAAGCAAATAAAGGTACAGGATTTCCAGTTAAATTTTAATTTCAGATAAACAAGAGACAAACTTTTAGTGTAAGTATACACCATGAAACATTTGATACACACTTATTTAAAAAATATTTGTGGCAGCCTGTATTCTTTCTGGGAAATCTAAGTACATGAATAAAGCATTGAGACTTTAAAGAAAAATAATTGGACAAGATGCAAACCTTATGTGGCTTTGATGTTTGCTGAATCACTTGGAAATTGAGGTCCATCCCACTCACATCCTGGCATAAGGTGTTTGTGATTAATTTTTAAAGTTTAGACTTAGAGATCTGTCTGTTGTTAAGGGTCACAGAATTTGAGCAATGAAGAGACCATAAGCTTCTGTATCTGTACTGACATCAACACATTGACTAACTAGGAAAATCTGCTAGGTCTAATCTCATGGTCTTAACTCTCTGCTATAATTATTTATTACCACATTCCCTTTGAGTCACACTGGAAAGAATTCAGTTTAAATAGCAGTGTTGAATTAATTCATCTAATTTTCGAAAGCACCCAGCCACTTCACACATTTTCATCTACACATCTGAATATTCTTTGTTCTCTACCTTAGAATTGCACTTTCTGTTTCTGGGTTCCTGTAATATCTTCCACTTGCCTATATGCCTCAGCAAAATCTGCCCCATCACTTCTTTAAACCATGATTTCACCTCTTCTGAGTTCTCCCAGCACCTTCTCATATTATCAGATATTAATAAAAATCCATGTGCATGCACAGACAGGCAGACACAGATTGACACACAGCGCTAAAAATGGTCCACTACCCCTTTTAATTTTTCTCTGGAGTGGTTTGAGGAAAGAGCATCTATAAGTATCCGTGCGCTTTGAAAATAACAGGAAGGAAAGGAAAAGAGGATATTATAACATGTGGTGGATTATATACGAGTCTTCTTTGAGCTCAGAAATGCATGTAAAAGATTTAAGTTATTTTTGGCTATACTATAGGTTTTTCTTTTTAATTGTAGTACTGCTCTAAGATTGTAACAAATAGGCGTTCACATCTATGAGATTACATTCAGTTAAAATTCTAATAATCACTAACAGATAAACAGCCTTAAATGTATCTCATGCACAAAGTACTGTCCTTAAGCAGTCTACATCTTCAATCTCATTTAATAGCCACCACAGTTGGATGAAGTAGTTTCAATCTCCATTTTAATAATCAGGAAAATGACAGGCAGTGAGGTTTCATAATTTCTTCATAGTCACATATCACTTCAAATTAACACAGGTAAATTACTGTATTAAGGCGATTTACTATAATTTGGGCATTGGGTTAGATCTGAGGTGTCAAAACCAAAGAAGGAAATGAGAAGAAAAAGAAGGAGGGAAGAGGAAGGACAATAGGAGGGGGAAGAAGAAAAGGAGGAGGGAGAAGGAAGAATATTTGGCCTCCTATATCTTATAGTCTATTAGGGACAATATGTATGCAAAAGTGAATATACTAGTATATTGTATTGTATAAAGATAATAAACAAGATTGAAAAATTGGTTTTATGGCAGATGAGGAGGAAGAGCTCAGTGAAAGTCACTCAGTCATGTCTGACTCTTTGTGACCCCATGAATCTAGACAGTTCATGGAATTCTCCAGGCCAGAATACTAGAGTGGGTAGCCTTTCCCTTCTCAGGAGGATCTTCCCAACTCAGGGATCAAACCCAGGTCTCCTGCATTGCACGCGGATTCTTTACCAGCTGAGTCACAAGGAAAGCCCAGAGGGAAAGCAGGAGCAATGAAATATTCACAGAGGCATTACAAACAAGACTTTGAATAAGAATCCATTAATTTTCAAGGTGGTAAGCACATGTGCATATGAAAAGGTTTATAATTATGAAACCAAGTGATGTGTTGGTGCCTCTATAGATAAGATAAAACTGGAAAAATCATAAAAGACCTCATATGCATATAAAGGGCCTTGAGTTTCAGCCCAGATGGGATGGGGAATATAATACTTCATTCAAAAATAAGTCCACATGCCTCCATATAAAATCCAGACTCTGAAGTCTGATAGTCAAACCTTTGAAGAAACTAGCCCATACTGACTTTTAAAACTTCATCCTCACTTACTCCTACAAATATTTTTTTCCCAAACATTAGTCTACTCATTCTTTCCTAAAATATGCCATGTGTACTTCTTCTTTTAGCTTTTGGCTGTCACTTTTTTATATACTTAAAACACACACACACATATATACACAGTTTCTCTATTAAATTCCACTTAAACCCCTTCTTCTCTACTTCTTTATTATTCAATTATTAATAAGTAGCCTCTTAAAAAGCACTAGTGGGAAAGAATCTGCCTCCCAAGGCAAGAGACTCAAGAAATGCAGGTTCGATCCCTGGATTGGGAATATCCCCTGGAGGAGGAAATGGCAAATCATTCTAGTATTCTCGCTGAGAAAATTCCACGGACAGAGGATCCTGGCAGGCTACAGTCCACGGGGTTGCAAAAGAGTCTGACACGACTGAGCATGCAAACCCCCCAGCCTCTTAAAGAATGAATTTGATAACTAACATGAGAAAATTTTTACAAAAGGAATTATTTACTTAAAGAAAACACCTCAATGAGCTGTTTGGCAATGGTAGATTAAACTCTTAGAGCATAGATCGAAAGAGATAGCAAGAGACAAAAATCTTACTTGCTTCTCAGATTCTACTTCCTTTAGAAACTTTTAGTGTTCTCTTCCCCAATTTTGCCATGTATTCTTCCCATGTGCTCCAGAGTACTCTAGATCAACTTTCAGTATGACAGTCAGCAAGTGTATAGTAGTGACCAGTTGACTGTACAACCAAACTTCCCACTGGACATTTGAACAGGGAATCTTGGAGGACAGAAACTATATAATCATGCCTAATGTTCCTGTAGTGTCTGGCACATTGCAGGTGCTTAAAAGCTGCTCTGTGAATGAATGAACAAAATAACCTCACCAGGACAGAGAACTATTTCATGATTATATATGCTAGAAAAGTGAAGGATTAATAATTCCTCGATGACAATATAGTAACTTGCAAACATGAATAGGAAATTAGCTAACAGACTTCCTCAGGACAGTTCGTATGTCAGAAGAATATCGCATTACCAACCCAAGCCATGTCACAAAGGAGAGTTAATGACCTCAGTTGACATAAATAGGTCATGAAGGCAAATTAACTTTAAATCACTGTAGTCGTTAGTGATTGAACTGAGACTGTCTTTAAAATGGTACCTGGGGCAATAAGAAGCTAAAGATGCCATCACATTGGCCTTTAGGTAGCAGAGGGATAATCAGATGGAGATTGTGTTCTGAACTTTAAGTGACACAGGAGAGCCACTGAGATTGATAATAGTCAGGCAGAAAGTCAAAACTACTGAGATAAATATTCCCTTATCTCTTTAAGATTTTCATCAAAACAACCAGAGTCTCAGTCATTCTCAATGCATGTGATGATTATTTCTGAAGGGCTTTAAATAACAAAAGCAGTCAATTTTTTTTTTTAATTTTAGATTAGGACTATTAACTCTTATGGATTTTAGATGTTTATTCCTTTCATTGGGAGCTGGCTGTGGCGCTAGTGGTAAAGAGCACTACTGCTAATGCAAGAGATGTAAACGACATGGGTTCGATCCCTGGGTCAGGAAGATCCCCTGGAGAAGAGCATGGCAACCTACTCCAGCAGTCTTGCCTGGAGAATCCCATGATCAGAGGATCCTGGCAGGCTACAGTCCATAGGGTCAGCAAAGAGTCGGACATGACTGAAGTGACTTAGCACAGCACATCCCTTTCATTTATAAAAGCATTCATTCAAGTATTTATTTATCCAATGTGTATTGAGTAAAGGCTTCCCAAGTGGCGCTAATGATAAAGAACCCTCCTGCCAATGCAGGAAATGTAAGAGACTCGGGTTTGATCCCTACTCAGGAAGATCCCGTGGAGGAGGGCATGACAACTTACTCCAGGATTCTTGCCTGGAGAATCCCATGGACAGTGGAGCCTGGTGGGCTACAGTCCATAGGGTCGAAAAGAGTTGGACACGACTAAAGCAACTTAGCACACACACGTATACTGAGTAACTACTATGCACCAGGCATTAAGTGCTGAGAATATAATAATGAACAGCAAGCACACACTTGGCTTCTACCAAGTTTATAATCTAGCAGAAAATACAGATACAGAGCAAGTAATTGAAAATGTGATGAAAAATTCTGAAGTAGTATAGTTGGCTTGGGTAACTTAGGTAATGTGATCTAACATAACACTTACTTACAATTTCTGAGGGATAGATAGATTGGGCCGGAATACCATTGGGAGCTCAGTTGACACACCTGAGATAAGTTTAGAGGAAGTTATGCTAAACATATGTTATTTTGCTGTTCTAGAGTTTAAAAGGTAAAAGCAAAACAAAGTAAATAGAGTTCTCATCCTTATATAGATAATTTGGTTCCAGGATGTGTAGGAGAAAAGGGACAAGTGAATTATTAAAGCCCCAACCCATCTTTTTTCAAAAAATTTTATTGGAATATAGTTGCTTTACAATGTAGTATTATTTTCTGCTGTTTGGTAAAGTGAATAAGCTATACATATACATATATATATGTGTATATATAGCCTCTCTTTTTTGAATTTCCTTCCCATTTATGTGCTAACCAGAACATTCTCATTAATTATTTGTTTTATACATGGTAGTGTATATATGCCAACGTCAATCTCCCAATTCATCCCACCCCAGCTTTCCCTCCTGATGTTCACACATTTGTTCTTTACATTCATGTCTCTAATTCTGTTTTGTAAATAGGTTCATCAGTATCATTTTTCTAGATTCCACATACATGCATTAATATATGATATTTATTTTTCTCTTTTTGATTTACTTCACACTGTATGACCCCTTATTTAATAGCTGAAAAGAATTAAAACCTTATGTGGTCATATGATGGGCTCCAGGATTACATGGCTCATAAATAGCAGAGCTAAACCAAGTGTTAAGGCCCTTGAAAGAATGCTCCATGTATAGATGGCTAACAAACACATGAAAAGATGCTCAACATCACTCTAAGAAATGCAAATCAAAACCACAGTGAGACACCATCTCACGCCGGTCAGAATCGCTTCTATCAAAAAGTCTACAAACAATACATCCTGGAGAGGGTGTGGAGAAAAGGGAACTCTCTTACACTGTCGGTGGGAATGCAAACTAGTACAGCCCTATGGAGAACAGTGTGGAGATTCCTTAAAAACTTGGAAATAGAACTGTCTTATGACCCAGGGATCCCACTGCTGGGCATACACACAGAGGAAACCAGAATTGTAAGAGACACATGTACCCCAATGTTCATTGCAGCAGTGTTTACACTAGCTAGGACTTCCCTGGTGGCTCAGACGGTAAAGCGTCTTGCTTACAATGTGGGAGACCTGGGTTTGATCCCTGGGTCAGGAAGATCCTCTGGCGAAGGAAATGGCAACCCACTCCAGTACTCTTGCCTGGAAAATCCCATGGACAGAGGAGCATGGTGGGCTACAGTCCATGGGGTCGCAAAGAGTCAGACACGACTGAGCGACTTCACTTTCACTTTACAATAGCTAGGAATGGAAGCAACCTATATGTCCATCGGCAGACAAATGGATAAAAAAGCTGTGGTACATATACACAATGGAATATTATTCAGCTATCAAAAAGAACCCATTTGAGTCAGTTATAATGAGGTGGGTGAAACTGGAGCCCATTATACAGAGTGAAGTAAGTCAGAAAGAAAAACACCAATACAGTATATTAACACATGTATATGGAATTTAGAAAGATGGTAATGATGACCCTATATACGAGACAGCAAAAGAGAGGCAGATATAAAGAATTGACTTTTGGACTCTGTGGGAGAAGGCGAGGGTGGGATGATTTGAGAGAATAGCATTGAAACATGCATATTACCATATATGAAATAGATGACCAGTCCAAGTTTAATGCATGAAACAGGGCATTCAAAGCTGGTGCACTGGGACGACCCAGAGGGATGGGATGGTGAGGGAGGTGGGAGGGGGGTTCAGGACTGGGGGACACATAATGTATGGCAAAACCCACTGCAATATTAGTAAGTAATTAGACCCCAATTTTAAAAAAAATTAATTAAAAAGAAATAAATAGAAAGTAAAATGTTAAATATAATAGAAGAGTTAAGTCCTATTACATCATTTCAAACACTGCAACATGGCACAACAGTGGCTATGCAATAAGATGTAATCAGCTTTTTCCTGTAAGAGAAAGGAAATGTAAAATGAAAAAAAAAAAATGAGTCTTCAAAGTTCTTGTACACATTTAGCACTATGAGTCATTGTTTACTGTATTAATATAGGCAACTAAATGGATAATAAAAGTAATTTTATAATAATAATACTACTACTACTAATAATAATAATAAAAGAATGCTTCCTGTATATACACAACTGAGAGGAAAGGCAAGTTAATCCCCTAATACTCCCTGGTTTAGCTCTCAGCAGAATATTTTAGAGCTTCCTAGGTGGCGCTAGTGGTAAAAAAAAAAAAAACAAAACAAACAAAAAAAAACCCTGCCTGCTAATGCAGGAGACACAAGAGACACAGGTTCGATCCCTGCATTGGGAAGATCCCCTGGGGAAGGGCACGGCAACCCACTCCAGCATTCTTGCCAGGAGAATCCCACGCGCAGATGAGCCTCATGGGTTACAGTCCATATGGTCACAAAGAGTCAGACATGACTGAAGTGACTAAGCACATATTATTTTAAAAATTATCTTGGTAGGGAAGCCGTCACAGTCATAGGCTTTCAGAATTTGAGGAATGGAAGTTATGATGCAGAAGTTTCAAGAAAAGGGACTCTGAAAAGGGAGGAAAAAAAAAAAGAAGCCAAGATATAAAAATGGACTGCTAGAGAGAAATAATGCTACTCTAGGCAGGGACATAAAGATATCCCTCATTCCTTTGTCAGTTCTCTGAGCAGAGGTGGCACAGAAGTAGAGGTTGGCTGGAAGGGGGATTAGCAGAGTTTAAGCTGTCTCATAATTTCTACTAGCTTTTTCAGTAATCTGTGCTAGCAACAACTGAGTTTCTCAGTCTTCTATCAAGTGCGAGTAAAAATATATGTAGAATGATTTACTTCAAAAAAATCTATAACAGAAAATTGAAATAGAAACTTAGTCTTTTTCACTTAAAAGCATTTTCCAAGACTAGTCTCTGGCATGCTTGCCTTCCTGCACTGCACACTTCCAACTCCACTGCTTTTTCAGGACACTGCTATTTGGAAATTCTGGAACACTTCAGCCTGCACCAGCAAAGAGAGCTGGTTCACTGGATGACTGTTTGTCACCACTTACCTCGAATTTTGCACCAGCGCAGCCTTTCTTGGATTGACCCACACAGTCACTGACAGCTTACTTCACTCTGTGTGCTGTGCTATGTCACTTTAGTCCTGTCCAACTCTTTGTGACCCTATGAGCTGTAGCCCGCCAGACTCCTCTGTCCATAGGATTCTCCAGGCAAAAATACTGAAGTGGGTTGCTGTGCCCTCTTTCAGGCGATCTTCCCAACCTAAGGATTGAACCTGCATTTTTCATGTCTCCTGCATGGCTGGGGGTCTTTACCACTAGCACCACCTGGGAAGCTCTCTTCTTCATCCTGCTGCTCCTCCTAAGTCACTTCAGTTGTGTCCGACATTGTGCGACCCCATAGACGGCAGCCCACCAGGCTCCCCCGTCCCTGGGATTCTCCAGGCAAGAACACTGGAGTGGGTTGCCATTTCCTTCTCCAATGCATGAAAGTGAAAAGTGAAAGTGAAGTCGCTCAGTCGTATCCGACTCTTAGCGACCCCATGGACTGCAGCCCACCAGGCTCCTCTGTCCATGGGATTTTCCAGGCAACAGTACTGGAGTGGGGTGCTTTATGACCCAGACTCTATTTCCTGGCAACAAAAGGAAACAAATGGTTACCACTTTAAAGAGTTTAGCTTTGACCTACTTAATACGAGAGGTGGAGATCAGGCCACGTGCAGCCGGGATTTGGGGGGTCTTTTGTTCCTTGGTTTAATGTTTGACCTTTCCTTGATATCTCTTCCTTTAACTGGCTTTAACCTTTCCCTTTGATCTCTTCTTTTCCTTTGTGGAGGACAGGGGCCAACTTCTGCCCATCCCCACTACTCACCACCCCTTTCAGCAGCTTTCCCTTTGGTTTTCACAGCAGTTCCTAAGGTATTGGCGCCTCTTCCACCAGGCCCTCCCCCCAGACCGCCACCATCAGACTTGTCACCTTCCTGATTAACACCTCCACCATTCATCCCCATTTCTAAGTACTTGTGAGAGCTTTGTTCCAAGAAGAGAGTTATGCTTTTTGTGAAATTTCTCCCCAAAGCGTACTTTACTGACCATCTTTCACCACATTTCCTTTAACAGCAAGCGTTATTCATCCAATAGAAATTCAGATGAGAAAATCATATGAAACCTCCACTTTGGGCACATTGAGGAACTAACTAAACTATTTCAGACCATAAAGTATTACCTGGTACACTGAAGCAAAACTGTTTAAAAATTGGACCTTCATTGAATGCTACTCGGTTTTTTACACAAATTGTTTTCACAGACATTATTTTATAACCCTGTGAGGTAAGCAGGCCAGAAAAAAGAAGGAAACCAAGGCTCGGAACAGTTGAGTGACTTAGCAAGGCTAAGGCTGGTATCCCTGCATTCATCATTCAACAACCAAATTTATCATGCCAACTTGTACACAGCGGCTGCCTTGCGACCCTGAGTGTCACCCCACCTTCAGGTCCAGCCCCTCCCAGGACCTTCCGTTCTTTCTACAATGCTTGACAGTATGCAGTGGGTGAACTGTGTTATGATCAACAGTTAGTTCTGATTGTCAACACCCCATATGTAAAAAACAAAAAAAACCACCCAATATGTTCCTACTGTTAAGCCTGCAGTATTGAGCTTTCCGGGTGGCTCAGTGGTAAAAAATCCACCTGCAATGCGGGAGATGCAGATTTGATCCCTGGATCCGGAGGATTCCCTGGAGGAGGAACTGGCAATCCACTCCAGTATTCTTTCCTGGGAAATCTCAAAAAGAGAGGAGTATGGAGGGCTACAGTCCACGGGGTCACAAACAGTCGGACACAATTGAGCACACGTATGCACACATGCAGGTAATATCAACCCAGGACTACATCAAGCTACATTTTCAGCCTTTTTGGTGGGGAAGAGGGTAGTTCAGGGATTGGAGAATGGTCCCAAAAGCGGTGTAAATTTCAGCTGCAAATCTTTGTGAATGCCACGTTGTGGTTAGGAATCTTCAAAGATCTCTTTTTTCCTGCTCCCACCAAGAGTCAACATTGGCAGAGACAAGCATGCCTGGCCTTCTACATAAGAGTTTTCATCTTTAAAAATATGTCATCCTTTGGTGTCTAAATTTTATTCAAGATTTGCCTTGATCCCTCATACTCTAACCTGGGCCCTCAGCCTTGTCTGCTGTCCTCTGCTAACATGTGTCTGTTACAACTCGCTCTAGACCAGAGATCAGAGCTACTCACAGGCAGATGCCAAACCTAGCACTTGCTTACACATCTGGACTTAAACATTTCTGGGCACTGATTATTTCCTTTATTTTACTGCTCGTTCAGCCAGGCTTTTAATAAGATTTCATATATAATCCAGCAATTTTTTTTTTTAGGTGTTTGATACTGACAGGGCGTTCTCTGACTAGCTGGTCCTCCCTAATGCCAGAAGCAGAAGTCTTTGACCCATAATTTGTTATTTTGTCCTTTATTGGCTGCCAGACATGCCATATACAAATCTTGAGGAAAAATGAACATGCAAAATTGGCATAGAAATGTGGAGTTACGTTTCACGATAGTGCATGGAAATGGACCCCAGGGGGTGCATGGATGCATGGGAGGCTGTGAAGTCACTGAAACTGCTATCATCTGGAAAAGATGATGTGATCATCAGCCGGACACATGGGTTTAAGAAAAAGAAAGTTTACACATTTATTAACTAAGGTTTTCTTTAGACAGAGGACTTACAAAAAAAAGAAAAGAAAAGAGCAGCAGCTGCCATGGGAATTCTAGTAAAAGTACATTACAGGAAGCGGGGACGGGGGTGGGCCTCAAGCCAAAACAGATTGGGAACCACTAGTATAGGGGAAAAATGCACTCATGTCCATTTGGAAGAATGAGAAACTTTGATTTTCCCCTTTGTGCCAGGGAATACGCATTCCCTCGAGGGCCGAAAGAGAGATGTTCTCTCCAGCTCTGTCTGCAGTCACCTTTTCAGGCAGATTTATTCTCAGCCAAAGGGAAAGATCCAGCTCCAGATGCAAGGTATTCTCTTTGCCTGCCTGCTAACAGATTTGCTTATTAAAGCAGAATTTCTTGCTCTCTCTGACTGGAAAAATCTTCTGTGGAATGGAGTAAAGCAACGGTACATAGAAACCATCTCAAGCCATAGGTATATATAAAAGACAAACACCACATATTAATAGCAGGACAATGACAGCAAAAATGCTCTGGTGTCAAGCAAGTACTGCATTTGAATACCTTTGCAAGAAAAGATTCCTCTAAGCACAAAGGGGGAAAAAAAGACTTTAAAAGTCAATTAGAGGAAGAATTCTAGCACATCAGAAGAGATAAACTCATAGTAATTCATTTACCCCACCCAAAAATTTACTGAACTTCTGCTATGTGTCAGGCAATGTTCTAACAAATTCATCAGTGAACAAAACATGAATCACTATAGTGGGTGATATATTTTAACACAGATCTGTATGGATTTCTGATCATGTTCCTACCGCTAGACTACAGCACCATCTCTTCTTGGATTTCCCAAAGCTTTGCCCTTCTCTGTTCTGTGTACATGCCTGCCCTTGTGGATTTTGTGTCCAAGAATAGTTTCAGCAGATTCTCAATCTACATGTAACTAATGGAAGAGGAAAGCCTCTATCCAGCTCACATGGATTGGCCTTTGTGACTGCAAGCTTACGTTCTCCCAAAAAAGATGATTCAGGATAACGATTCTGGCACATTATCTCATTAGGCCTCCTGATACTAAATGAAGAAGGCAGTTGAAAAATAACACTCCATTTCACAAGAGAGAAATCTGGGGCAGGGAGAGGTTAAATAACTTCTCTAAATCAAACAGCCAGCAATTGGGCCTGGGACAAGGACAGAGATCTTAAAATTCACATCACATTTTCCATCTCTTCCATTGCACTGACTTTAGACGAAGTTTAAAGAATTCTGGCAATAATCAAAGATATAGAAAGAAGAAAATATAAATTTAAAGCAAGTTGCTAGTTCAGAATATTGCTAAAATTTAGATATTGTCAACACTGATCCAAGATACAAAAAATTAATCATCTACATGGAAATGCATTTTTTAATGAATTAGTATTTTCTTTAATTAGATAAAGCTGTAAGATTATATTAAGTAAATGTTTATGTTCCAGATGCCTCCTTTTTTTTCTAATACTGATAATACAGCAACAAACAAACCTCCCAGAAAGTATTTCACAATATTATGCTGCTATCTGAGTTTTTAATATTCAAACTTGGAAAATAAAATGCATAAAGGAAAAAAGCAGAGGGAAACACATTTGTAAATAACCTGGAAACATGAAGAAAAGAAATCAAGCTGAAACTGAATATCCAGCTGTGTAAACACATTTAGATACTTTAAAAAAATCTCAAATTGATGGTATTCATAAGGCCTTCCTAGTGCCAAATCATATACTTCACATTAATTCTGTGATTCCACATCCTTTCCGCACTGCATCAGTCTTAACTGTCTGTTTCAGATGGAGCCACTCGGATTCCATGAATGTTTTTGTTTAATCAAGTGAACACTGTAAACTGTTGTTCTTGGTCGTACACTCTACTCTTAAATAAAAATAAAATTTTTGAAGATGAAAGATTGAGGTGCAGGTGCTAAATATTTGCAAATACATCCCTTACTCTCAGAGACCTGAATTACAAATAGAGAAGTGGAGACTTTGTTAGTTTCAGTTCAAAAAAGAGTGCTAAATTCTATTTAGAGGCAGAATGGTTTTCTATACAAAAAGAAGAGGAAAACTAAAACAAAATGACTAGAATAGAGACTTCCCAGACAACTTGTTTACTGCACTAAAAGTCAGTAACAGATCTAGCCACATGCTGAAATTCCTCTTCCAATTAAATGAAATGGATGGTAAGAAGAACCCACATAGTATGTGGTGTTACAACAAGGGTTAATTTAATCCTTCATTTGTAATCTTCATAATAATGTTGAAAACACCTACTTTGAAGAAATTGATTATGAGGCAAATTCACATCTGAGTTTTAACAGATATAACTGTCTTCAAGAATCCAACACACCAGCACCCTACTGTGGTCAGTAGGTAGTGCCCAATGGATGACAGCCAATCGAATTTGAGGGAAAAAAATCTTATTTGTAAATTGTAAAAAGTTTATTTTGGGATTTAATTAGTTGGCTTAGACTACACTATTGAAGACGAATATAGTTGAAGTCACAATATTTATTTACTACAAATGCTGGGACTATCAAGATTTATTTTACCTGTTTAGGGTCGAAGACTTCCCATCTCATAATTCATTAAATCCATGCTGGCATATAATACAATGTTACTCAATAAGAGTAATATTTTTTTCATCATACAAAGGAAAGATGATAAGATCTAACAAATAAAAGTTCATAGTTAAATTTGAACATACCATGCAGTATTTGGGACATATCTATACTAAAAATATTATTCATTGTGTTTTGGAAATTCTAATTTAAGCATTCAATGGGCTTCCCTGATGGCTCAGCGGTAAAGAATTCACCTGCCAATGCAGCAGAGGCAGGATTTGATCCCTGAGTTAGGAAGATCCCCTGGAGAAGGAAATGGCAACCCATTCCAGCATTCTTGTCTGGAAATCCCATGGACAGAGAAGCCTGGTAGGCAACAGTCCATGGGGTCACAAAAGAGCTGGACATGACTTAGCCACTAAACAACAACTATATTTAAGTGACAGCCCTGCTCAAAAGCATCACAATAACCTTATGGCTGTAGAGAATGTGAGATATGGGGATAAGAGTATTCAGCCCAGAGTTGTACTTTCTTAAATTGATCAAAATTCACTCCCTTGTCACTTTTAGATTTGCGATCAAAGTGGAGTGTATGAGTAAGTGAATGAATTTCTGAACAAGCATAGTGAATACCTTCTTAAAATTCAACTTTAAAATCAAAGATGAAACCATATTTCTTCTAAACAATTAAGCCTTTTAAAATACAACTTTAAGGCTAATTTTAAGACTATTATTTCACAAAAAGAATAGTGTTAATGAAATCTATTCATCTTCTGAAAGACATAAAAACTATTAAAATTTTTGAAGGAAAAGAGGGCAAGAATCATAATGTGGTAGCATTGATCAAATAAAATGTAAAAGTTTATGCCAGCTCTAAGGGACAGAAGGTTATTGAAAATAAGATTAATTAGATTTGTTTATCTACATAAAGGATTTTATCATATAATGCATAGTTACACATAAAAGTATTACATTTTCCCCCAGATACTAAAATTTGGAATATCCATTTATTTTTTAAAATATGTCATGTTGAGATACTTGGATCCATATTTTTAAAACTTTTCTTCTTAGGAAATAGCTTTGTAAATTAAAAAACAAAATTCTTTACATTAAACACATCCAAGAATAGTTATCAAAATAATTAAACAGACAAAAAAATACAAAGCCCATCAAACATAAAACCTAAGCCCCCAAAAGTGTGCTTTCTTGGTGACCAGTTCAAGTGTTTGTTACCAAGTGGGTCACAATCCCAAGGTACCCTAACTAGGGCCTTATAAAATACACCTCAGCATTGTCCCCTTAGGGAATGGAAGGGGAAACCCAATGTGAGAACTCAACAGTTCTCATGCCCCCAGGGCCAAGGGTGGTCACACAGGTGTCAGTTCCACTACACCCTATAAGTTGCTCAACCATGTACACAAGTTGATTTTAAAGCCAAGTCCCTGGCTTTAAGACACATACTTACCTATACTTCCAATTGAGGAGATTTTTGTCTAGTAATATGAATTAGAGTCGTAAGTAGATGGTTATTTAAACACTTTTCCAATTATGATTCTAAACACCGTAGGGGAAGAAGAGGGTCCAACAAATTGAGAGAGTAGCATTGAAACACATACATTACCATATGTAAAATAGACAGCTAGTGAAAAGTTGCTGTATAATTCAGGGAGATCAGCCTGGTACTCTAGCGGGTGGGATGGGGATGGGGTGGGAGGGAGGCTCAAGAGAGAGGGGATATGTATATACTTATGGTTGATTCACATTGTTGTATGACAGACACCAATACAACATCGTAAAATAATTATCCTCCAATTACAAATGAATTTTTAAAAATTTTAATAAAAATAAATGTATAAATACTGAACTTAATCAGTGTAATAAAGAATATTTTAGTTTGGAGTTTTCCCCATTTACAAGACAATGAGCAAATTGATTTAATAAATTTGAACTCAGGAAGATGTCACCAAGATGGCAGTGTAAGAGGCTTCAAACTCCACCCCTTAACAAAGATCAACAGTTAGACAGCTATCCATTAACAGAAACAGCTCTGGAAGAACTGGGGAATCCAGTTAAGAAACTTCAACCCGACAACAGAATAAAACCATAAAAAACAGGAAGGAAGAACAATTTCATTTTACCTGCCTAATTCCTTGAGTCTGCTTAGCACCAAGTGGCAACTTCCCAGCTAGAAAGCATTTCCCTCCCTAGGAAAGGGAGAGTAGGTTAACGTCCAGCTTCCTAAGGCTTTCAGGCACTACACAAATGCCCTGCTTTGGTTTCAACCCACCCAGAGACTAGTAAAACTGAGATGCATACCAGCTACACAGTGGGAGTAGCTGAGGTTCCCAGTTACCTGCTCTGCCAAGAACCCCAGTTGCTTTACCACTGAAGAAACTAACAGTACAGCTGCCAAAGACCCTCTGCAGATTTCATTCATTTTCACCCCACAGATTTTCAAGTTCTCAGACTCCAGCCTGAGTCCCTCCCAGCACCCTCCCTCATCCCCTCCCCAAGCTGGGAGAATTTATACCATGCAGCCATCTCCAGCTTCTGCAGCTACAGGAGGGCAAGACCGTCACCCTTGACCCCTGTGGCTGACCCTCACCACTGGGTCTGCTAAGGAGGGCTAGTCCCTTTAGTTGTGCACTGACAGGCCCTTGGCCAACTTTTGACATGGACCTCCAGATCTGTGTGTGTGTGTGGTGCGGGGGGAGGGGGGACTTGGCAAATATGAGAGTGCACTCCAGAGAGTTTGTGGGTTCAACCTCCACCTTATCACTCACCTGCATCACTCTCCTGCATCCTCCAGCCATGCACCTGTACCCCAACACCCTGAATCATGTCACCAGCCTCCGCTGCCATGCACATGCCCTTGGTGACACCCTGTAACCACAAGAGCACACCAGGACAGCCAGGACTTCCATAGCTGCTAGTGCAACCAGTCAGCCCTGGATCTCACCATTACATGTGCAGCTGCCGCTGGCCCCTGCCACTACACAGGCATCTGCAGGTGGCCCCACAGGCCAGTGTGTGCAGAACACTGGCTCTAGCCCATGATCAAATGGGATTTATCTCCGAAATGCAGTGATAGTTTAATCTGATATGCAAATCAATAAATATGATATACCACATTAAGATAATGAAAGACAAAAATTATATGATTATTTTAATAGATACATAAAAATCATTTGACCAAATTCAGAATCTTTTATGATAAAAACTCAACAAAATTGGGTATAAAATGAGCATGCTGTGCTGTGCTTAGTCATGTCTGACTCTTTGCGACCCCATGGACTGTAGCCTGCCAGGCTCCTCTGTCCATGGGGATTCTCCAGGTAACAATACAGGAATGGTTAGCCATGCCCTCCTCCAGACAATCTTCCCAACCCAGGGATTGAACCCAGGTCTCCCGCATTACAGGTGGATTCTTTACCATCTGAGCCACCAGGGAAGTCCATGAATACTGGAGTGGGTAGCCTATCCCTTCTCCTAAAGGGATCTTCCTGACCCAGCAACCCAATCAGGGTCTCTTGCATTGCTGGCAGATTCTCTACCAGCTGAGTACCAGGGAAGCCCAAAGGAGCATGTCTCAACATAATAAAGGCTTTATATATGACAAATCCACAGCTATCATCATACTCAGTGGTAAAGGTATTAGAAATGTCTCACTCCAAAAGCCCTAGTAAATTTAGTAATTACAAAACTAGTATGCTTCCTTAGCAGTAACATATTGATCTCTACTGCCTCCTGTATAATTATTCTCTATGAATTCTCATATGAAATGTACCTCAATTTTTCTAATAAAATAATGCAAAATTCTAGTTAGGGCTATATGCCTTCCTGTTCAGTCCCTACGTCACGTCTGACTCTTTGCAACCACATGGACTGTAGCTTGCCAGGCTTCTCTGTCCATGGGATTTTCTAGGAAAGAGTATTGGAGTTGGTTGCCATTTCCTTTTCCAGGGCTATACTCTTCCCCAGTTTCCTGGCTTTTTGTGATCTGTAAACCTACTCCTGTTTGTATGCTAGAGGAAGATCTAGCCCAGGGAACTGAGAACTATACTCCTGGATAGCATGATTTGATTTAGTTGCTAAATCGTATCCGACTCTTGGGACACCATGGACTATAGCCCATCAGGCTCCTCTGTCCATGGGATTTTCCAGGCAAGAATACTGGAGTGGGTTGCCATTTCCTTCTCCAGGGGATATTCTGGACCCAGGAATAGCATATTTTTACAGTATTACCATTATGATTATACTTTATACCTCATTATTATGAAGTTATTATCTATCATTACTATAGATAACCTGTGTCAGGCTCTTATTATATCAGGTACTATGCTAAATAATCTGCAAGCATTTTGTCACTTAATTTTTAAAAGAATCTTAGGGTATCAGTATTTTTTTAGTTATTCACTGGGTTTCAAAGTCTTTTTAAAAACGCTTTTTTAAATTAATTTATTTATTTAGGCCACGCAGCATGCAGGATCTTTTTACCCAGCTAGGGGCCGAAACTGTGTCTCTTCCAGTGGAAGCACAGAGTCAACCACTAGTCTGCCAGTGAAGTCTCTATTAATATTAGTAGAACTATTTATGAATAAGAAAACAGAAGCCCAGAGTGGTGAAGTTTGCCCATATTACCAAGCAGATGCCATATTCCAATCTAGACATGTTAATGGCAGACTACAATTAACCAGTGTCAGCTACCTACCCACATTTAGCCATCTTTAAGATTCAAAAGTTTTAACAAATCATTATATTTTTATTCAGATATAAAATACAGAAATACTGTGTTTTGTTTTGCCTTACTAACATACAAGAGCGATCATACACACAGGACTGGATAGACTTGAGATGTCATAAAAGGAATGTCTCAGTAAATTGAAAAACAAGCTTACATATAGCTTTTGTGAGAAAATCCAAAAAGCTAAACTTAACCACATGGGTAAAATGTAAAAAGTTAAAAACAGACAGTCATAATTCATGTTGTCAGCTTTCAAAAAATTCATCTTTACTGGGTATTGTAAACTATCCTATGATGGCTTGCAAGAACATAAAAAAAAGTTTTGATGGCCAGGAAGAGGTGAAGTAAATTTGAGTATAGTCAGCAGAATGAGGAAAACTGAGATCAGGGAAAAAAAAAAAAAAAAAAGTGGAGGGGGAGGAGGAGGAGTTTATCTAGGAGCTTTTAAATTCAGGAAAGCCTGGGGAAAGTGGTCATGGAAACAGTATTAACAGTGACAAATTGACATCATTGATTATGAAATTAATGGAAATAGGAATAGCCTGTCTCTGAGCTTTTATCCAAAGATTTCAAATGTTTTAAAAGAGTCCCATGATCAATTCTTTCCAAAGAGACTGATAAATTGAACATAATAAGAGCACAGATCAAGACCCTGTCAGCCAGCATTCTGGGATCATTATGTCCTCCCCGAAGGATGACCCCTCTCCTATGCTAGGAGCCTGAGGCTGACAGCCACGAAATATTACACTGCCACTAATGATCCTGAAGATGGTGGGACACAGCTTCCAACCTACCTTCCCAGGGATTTCCTGTGCAAAGAGAAAGTTAGCTTGGCAATAAATAACCTGTGTGCCCATAGTCAGGGAGGACTACTTGACAACCAAATGAATAGAGACTATTTTAAAAATAGAGGAAAAATTACCCTTCACCAGGAAAAGACTGATAAATGAGATGCTTACCCTCGTCTCAGTTAACCATTTAAAAGTAGGAACAGCCTGGATAGATCAGTTGGTGGTTAGACATAATCGCCAAACCACCTGAAGTGTCAGGCTCTAAAAAATCCACAAGGCACAGCAAAGCAAAGGGTAGGAAAGGATGTGCATGGCACAGCAGAGGAGCTGTTAGCCGTTCCTAGACTCAGTTTAGTACATTGGGGTGGTATGATTTCTCTTGGGTTTTCATTCCAGCATCAAATGATGACTAAATAAAAATAATCCAAACAGCAAGGTATCTACATTTCAGTCCAAGCTAAATCTCAGTTACAGGTGATAAAGAGGGAAGTGCAGAACTTGAACTCATGTTAATCCACGTGGCTCTTAATTAAATCCTGTCTTGAGAGATGGTCCTTAAGCCATGCAGCCAGGAGCAGCAAGATGGTTTGGGAAACACCGGTTGTGAGGGACTCTTCTGAGAAAGGAGACAACCCAGTTTAGAAGCCTGGAAGCCTGTGGCTGCTTCCCAGGCGGCTCAGTAGTAAAGAACTCACCTGCCAAAGCAGAAGATGCAGATTCAATTTCTGGGTCAGGAAGATTCTTTGAAGAAGGAAATGGCAACTCACTCCAGTATTCTTACCTGGCAGGCTACAGTCAATAGAGGTAACAAAGAGTTAGACACGACTTAGCAACTAAATAACAAAAATAACAAAGCCTATGGCTAGTAAACTTAGACAAGAGCCTTTGGTAATTAAAAGTCAATTTAGTAAAGTTCCAGTTCGTCCCTCTGTTTTGGAACCAGAGAGAATGTTTATCACTCTTTCAGCCTATCAGTAGAGATTTCTAACACCTGACCTTAATCTGTCCCTTACCTGTTCAGTTCAGTTCAGTTCAGTTGCTCAGTCATGTCCGATTCTTAGTGACCCCATGAATTGCAGCACGCCAGGCCTCCCTGTCCATCACCAACTCCAGGAGTTCACTCAGACTCACGTCCATTGAGTCAGTGATGCCATCCAGCCATCTCATCCTCTGTTGTCCCCTTCTCCTCCTGCCCTCAATCCCTCCCAGCATCAGAGTCTTTTCCAGTGAGTCAACTCTGTGCATTAGGTGGCCAGAGGACTGGAGTTTCAGCTTCAGCATCATTCCCTCCAAAGAAATCCCAGGGCTGATCTCCTTCAGAATGGACAGGTTAGATCTCCTTGCAGTCCAAGGGACTCTCAACAGTCTTCTCCAACACCACAGTTCAAAAGCATTAATTCTTCGTCACTCAGCCTTCTTCACAGTCCAACTCTCACATCCATACATGACTACTGGAAAAACCATAGCCTTGACTAGACGGACCTTTGTTGGCAAAGTGATATCTCTGTTTTTCAATATGCTCTCTAGATTGGTCATAACTTTCCTTCCAAGGAGCAAGTGTCTTTTACTTTCATGGCTGCAATCACCATCTGCAGTGATTTTGGAGCCCAAAAAATAAAGTCTGACACTGTTTCTACTGTTTCCCATCTATTTCCCATGAAGTGATGGGACCAGATGCCATGATCTTCGTTTTCTGAATGTTGAGCTTTAAGCCAACTTTTTCACTCTCCTCTTTCACTTTCATCAAGAGGCTTTTTAGTTCCTCTTCACTTTCTGCCATAAGGGTGGTATCATCTGCATATCTGAGGTTACTGATATTTCTCCAAGCTATCTTGATTCCAGCTTGTGCTTCTTCCAGCCCAGCATTTCTCATGATGTATTCTGCATAGAAGTTAAATAGGTAGGGTGACAATATACAGCCTTGACGTACTCTTTTTCATATTTGGAACCAGTCTGTTATTCCATGTCCAGTTCTAACTGTTGCTTCCTGACCTGCATATAGGTTTCTCAAGAGGCAGGTCAGGTGGTCTGGTATTCCCATTGCTTTCAGAATTTTCCATTGTGATCCACACAGTCAAAGGCTTTGGCATAGTCAATAAAGCAGAAATAGATGTTTTTCTGGAACTCTCTTGCTTTTTCGATGATCCAGCGGATGTTGGCAATTTGATCTCTGGTTCCTCTGCCTTTTCTAAAACCAGCTTGAACATCTGGAAGTTTACGATTCACGTGTTGCTGAAGCCTGGCTTGGAGAATTTTGAGCATAACTTTACTAGCATGTGAGATGAGTGCAATTGTGCAGTAGTTTGAGCATTCTTTGGCATTGCCTTTCTTTCGGATTGGAATGAAAACTGATCTTTTCCAATCCTGTGGCCACTGCTGAGTTTTCCAAATTTGCTGGCATATTGAGTGCAGCACTTTGATGGTATCACCTTTCAGGATTTGAAATAGCTCAACTGGAATGCCATCACCTCCACTAGCTTTGTTTGTAGTGATGCTTTCTAAGGCCCACTTGACTTCACATTCCAGGATGTCTGGCTGTAGGTGAGTGATCAGACCATCGTGATTATCTTGGTCGTGAAGATCTTTTTTGCACAGTTCTTCTGTGTATTCTTGCCATCTCTTCTTAATATCTTCTGCTCTGTAACCCTTACCTATTAGACACTGAAATAAGTTCAGCTTGACTGAAACTCTATGTATGCAGATATGCCTCAAAGATTTGACCTTCTGACAGGGAAGAGAAATATATTTTTTTCGACAGTATGCCAGAAACACTCACTCCATGTGAAAACCTCCATAATGCTCTTGAAGAGACATAAAATATTAAAGTAAGTATTGAATTAAGGCCATAATGATGCCCACTATAGCAAAAGTTTTGTAATGAGGCGCTGTGGATAATATAGCTATTTTTAACAAAGATGATGAGAAATATTTGTTTACAAATAATGCAAAGCAAGAAAATGAAGATTGTTTAAACTCTTCCCACCTTGCCCCATTCAACTATAACACTCACATACATGCCACCCAAATCCATGATGCAAGATAACTGTAAAGAAAAATCTGAGCTTTTGCGCAAAAGGATTAGAGAGAAAATGTTAAAGGAAGAAAATGATCTAACTGTTATACACTATTGATGAGAATATAAATTGGAATACACTTTGTGGAGGGAAATTTGACAGTATTTATGAAAATTTAAAATATGTTTACTCCTTGATCCAATAATTCTACTTCTAGGATTCTAATCTAGAGAAATACATTTGCAGGTGTGCATAGAGGCATGGAAACGGATCGTTATGTATTGTTTACTAGGCAGAAAAAATGGAATCAAACTAAGTAACTATTAATAGAAAGACAGCTGAATTGTGATTACATTCCCAGAATACTGTGCAAAGATTTAAGTGAACAAGGAAGAAGTGTGTGTTTTAAAATATGACTCTCTCCAAGTCATATTATTAATTAGAACAGGAGTAGAAAAGGAAAAGGCAGTGATAATAGCTAACAGATAGGTATTATAGTATGATTAAACTGTTTTTACATTTATATGTGTGTTAGATATACATAAATACCTTGACAAAAATCTGTGAAAGAGTGTTATCCGTGGTCACCTGTGGAGAGAAATATGGGTTTCTGGGAGAGAGGTTAAGAGAAGATTTTATTAAGCTTTTTAAAAATAAATTCCTATATTATTTAAATATTTTTAAAGTACGTAAAGATTGAAAAGGGAAATGTTGTTAAATATTACTGAAAAATTCAATAGGAACTGCTGAAGATTTGTTAGTTAGCTCAGTTGTGCCCAACTCGGCAATCCCGTGGACTGTAGCCTGCTAGGCTCCTCTGTCCTTGGGATTCCCCAGGCAAGAATACTGGAGTGGAATGCCGTTCCCTTCTCCAGGGGATCCTGCCGATCCAGGGATTGAACCCAGGTATCCCACATTACATGCAGATTCTCTACCACCTGAGTCACCAGGGAAGTAGCTAGACAATGATATTATTCAATACCCAAATCCTGGGGGGGGAGGTGAGGAGTGGGGGGACGGGATATCTCATGTCTTTTACAATCCAGCCGAGGTGCTGCTTCACTTGGTCTTCACTCTGAGACCCAGACTGACATCACGTGGTGGTGCCCACTTTCTCTCCTCCTCCTCCTTTTGCTCTCACTTTGTTCTCCAGTTAGTGCCAGAAATGCAAAAAGTGATTTAAATATCTTTCTCTACTGAAAAGTTTTTCCAGTAGTCATGCATGGATTTGAGAGCTGAACTATAAGGAAGGCTGAGCACCTAAGAATTGATCTTTTTGAATTGTGATGCTGGAGAAGACCCTTGAGAGTCCTTTGGACAGCAAGGAGATCCAACCAGTCAATCCTAGAGGAAATCAACCCTGATATTCATTGGAAGGACTGATGATGAAGCTGAAACTCCAATACTTTGGCCACCTCATGCAAAGAGCCAACTTATTGGAAAATACCCTGATGCTGGGAAAGATTGAAGGTAAAAGGAGAAGAGGGTAGCAGAGGATGAAATGGTTATATAGCATCACTGACTCAATGGACATGAACTTGAGCAAACTCTGGGAGATGGTGGGGGACAGGGAAGCCTGGTGTGCTGCAAATCCATGGGGTTGGCAAAGAGTAGGACAACAGCAACAACTCTACTGAAATCCCTTATTCACCCCAGCTGGAACTATTTAACCTCAACATTCTCTCACTGATTTCCCATGTTCAACTTCACCCTCAGAGCACTGCCTTCATGTCCCCAAACATGGTCACATCATTGTTTCCCTAAAGCATGCAAATGTCTCCAACTACACTGCCCGCATGCATTTCTCTACCTACAAAATGTTCTGCTTTACCTCTGGAGTTTACCTTTCTGGAACATTAATCTGATTATCAGTTATCTTAAAATTCTTTGAGTCAGACTTTCACCTGAGGAGACATCATGAAGGTGTTCAGGCTGTTTATGATTTGACTCATCCTGCTTGACTTCCTTCTCTCTGGTGGTTCTTGAATAAAGACTTCCCACTGGAGGGCTTTCCTGGTGGCTCAGTGGTAAAGAACCTGCCTGCCAGTGCAGGAGACACGGGTTCCATTTGATCCCACATGCCACACAGCAGCCAATCCTGTGTGCCACAATTACTGAGCCCATGCTCTAGAACTTAAAGCACACGCTTGAGAGCCCATGTTCCACAACAAGAGAAGCCTCTACAGCGGGAAACCTACGCACCGCAACTAGAGAGCAGCCCTCACTCGCTGCACCTAAAGAAGAGCCCGGGCAGCAGCGAAGACCCAGCACAGACAAAAAGAAAGAAATAAAATTATATTTTTTAAAAAAGGTTTCACACTGCAGGAATAGCAAACTCCCTAGCATCATCCAGTGTTCTAAGCTATGTTGGTTTTGCAAATGTTTCATCCTCTGCTTTAAGCTCTGGTGCCCTCCTCAGGAACTCCTACTTGTTCTAAAAGAATCCGTTCAAAGCTCTCATTGTTTCAATCCCTGATATGCTCATGCTGTTTATAGAGGTACCCTAAAAACCTAGGGCTTCTCATTGCTTCTGCATTCATTACAAAAATTGAAATTGTTCATTTATTTGTCTGCTTTTCCCATAAAGCACGTCTCAACACTATATTCTTGTGTCCAACTCAGCACCAATAAGATTTAAGAAATGTGAGTTAAACAAACACCCCAGTACAACTAAAATGAGAAGGATATAGGTCACTCTTCCATTTGGCCCCTGCATAGCACACATTTTTTTCTTTAAGAATGCGAGGCACACTTTTTAAATCCACACATTCACCCTTGATAGGGAATTGGATTCTTAAACAGGATCAAACAAAGCTACCATCATAAAGTGCTCATCAGACCTCAGTCCCTTTGTCTAGGGCTCTGATCTCTTCACTTTCTCCAGCATTAAGTTGCAACCCAAATGGGCCTTCTTGGATGCCTTGCTGATCCTGTTCACAGTGCCAATTGTCTCACTGTGTCTCACTGAGCACACTGTTCGCTGAACCCATGGTAGGCAAGGTGCAAGCTTAGAGGCTGGAAGAAAATTCAAGGAGCCATAGGAACTGCAGATACATTTATTCTCTCCTGGCTGGTGCAGCAGCTGTAGCAGCAGACATAAGATAACATAACATAACATAACATAAATGCACACAGCCCTGCAGGGCTGTTCCAGGTGAAGCTTATATATTCTTACAGAACAAAAGTAGCCCGTGGCCAAGCGAGTACCTCGTAATGCGCATGCTCAGTGCTATAAGTGATCTGAGCTGTTACACAACCATGCAAAGTCATTGTTTCCAGAACATGGGGCGAGAGGGCATGAGAGCATGGGGCAAGAGAGCCTGACTGGTGCCATCTTATTAATTTCCTCACACTGAATCACCTTGCCTTCAAGAATGCTATCACATAGAAACGCTGGCATTGAACCTCTGTTCCTTTGGATAATTAACACCAGTGACAATTAATATAATTAAACTATCCTGTTGGCATTATCGCAACTTAGTTACTTTAGAGTTTCTACTTTCCCTAGACTTCTAAGTTTGAGGCTTTTACATGGTATCAAGGCATTTGATAGGGCTTCCCTGATACCTCAGTTGGTAAAGAATCCACCTGCAATGCGGGAGACCTGGGTTCAATCTCTGGGTTGGGAAGATCACCTGGAGAAGGGAAAGGTGACCCACTACAGTGTTTTGCCTGGAGAATTGCATGGACTGTATAGCACATGGGGTCGCAAAGATTCAGACAGGACTGAGTGACTTTCACTTTCACAAGGCATTTTATTGGGATCAGCCTCAAACTCCTAGGATCTATAAATCATCAGTCCTTGAACACATGGCTTGATGGCAATGAAATAATCCCACTACCTTCTAACCTTACTAGAACATGAAAATCCCTGAGAAGCTATCTGAACAAGTCTTTATCTAGACACACTATACCTTTCTGAGGTCTTAGTGCTGCCCTGGATTTTCCTGGGCTCCCAAGTTTAGGATTCCTTCCTCTAGGTTCTTCTTATGTCCTGCTTCTCAATAATTCTGCTCCATCTCTTTTCATCCAGGGCAGAAAAATTTATCCCTCTGTTTGCTTCAAAGGCATCAAGTAAAATCTCCTTAGTGGATTGAAGGAGATTGGAAATCAAATGTTTGGAAATCAAAAGCCCTGAAGATACCACTTTTTTCTACTTTTTGACATGTTGCTTTCTTTCTCTAAGGTAATGGGTTCACTATCTACTTGAAGGGATAAAGTGAAAAGAAGTATAAGAGAAAAAAGAAACTTCCACAGGTAAAAAATGTTATCCTACTTTAAGAGTAGATAATGATGCTTCAAATAAAATATTTTTCTACATGATTTTGGTTGTGAAGTGCTTTGCAGCACTGGTTCTGCATCTAGATATGATTCACCCATGCTGTAACTCCTAAGAAACATGTTTTAACAGTGTACTTATGTTGGTGCAAAGGTAATTGCAGTTTTGCATTTTTGAAATTTGACATTTGATTTTGCAATACATTCTTAAATAAAGGTGATTATGTTTTACATAATTTTAATGTGCATTTATTGTTTTATGTTTTTGCTAATGAATTATCATTTATTTTATATGTATTTTAGACCATGGAAATGCTAGACAAAAAGCAAATTCAGGCGATTTTCTTATTCGATTTCAAAATGGGTCATAAACTCACACCATCAATAATGCATTTGGCCCACAAACTGCTAATGAATGTATGGTGCAGTGGTGGTTGAAGGGGCTTTTCAAAGGAGATGAGAGCCTTGAAGATGAGGAGTGCTGTGGCCAGCCATCAAAAGTTAACGACCAACTGAGGACCATGACTGAAGTTGATCCTCTTACAACATGAGAAGCTGCTGAAGAACTCAACACCAACCATTCTATGGTCATTTGGCATTTGAAGCAAACTGGAAAGGTGAAAAAGCTCAATAAGTGGGTGTCTCATGAACTAACTAAAAATAAAAAAAAAAAAAATCATCATTTTGAAATGTCATCTTCTCTTATTCACTGCGGCCACAACAAACCATTTCTCAATCAGATTGTGATGTGCGAGGACAAGTGGATTTTAAACGACAACCAGCAATGACCAGCTCAAGGATGGACCCAGAAGAAACTTCAAAGTACTTCCCAAAGTCAAATTTGCACCAAAAATAGGGGCATGGTCACTGTTTGGTGGTCTGCTGCCAGTCCGATCTACTACAGCTTTCTGAATCCTGGTGAAACCATTACTTCTGAGAAGTATGCTCAGCCAATCGATGAGATGCACCAAAAACTGCAATGCCTGCAGCCAGCATTGGTCAACAGAAAGGGCCCAATTCTTCTCTGAGACAATGCCCAACCACACATTGCATAATCAATGCTTCAAATTTTGAATGAATCAGGCTATGAAGTTTTGCCTCATCTGCCATACCCACCTGACCTCTCTCTCACCAACCGACTACCACTTCTTCAAGCATCTCAACAACTTTTTGCAGGGAAAATTCTGCACAACCAACGAGATGCAGAAAATGCATTCCAAGAGTTCATTGAATCCTGAAGGATGGATTTTTATGCTACAAGAATAAACAAACATTTCTTATTGGCAAAAATGTGTTAGTTGTAATGGTTCCTATTTTCATTAATAAAGATGTGCTTGAGCCTAGTTATAATGATTTGAAATTCAGGGTCCGAACCACAATTACTTTTGCACCAACCTAAATATTTCATTACCAGTATTGACTCCCATTTGAACCTGTTATAAGTATTTTAATAAAGTTTATTGAAATGGAATGTAAAAGCAATTTCATATACTCTAAACCCAAAGAACAAAGAAGACAGGATGTTGGCCAAAAAATCCAGGTGTGATAACAGATGGATAAGCTATGTAAAATTTATTCATAACTCTCAATTATTCA
The DNA here is from genome assembly GCF_016772045.2 of Ovis aries. Classification (NCBI taxonomy): domain Eukaryota; kingdom Metazoa; phylum Chordata; class Mammalia; order Artiodactyla; family Bovidae; genus Ovis; species Ovis aries. Next base: position 62,029,145 of record NC_056062.1, on the reverse strand, counting down.
GTAAATAACTATTTATATTATTCAACTGGAAATTAAAATAATCAGGGAATGGTAAAGTTTCCATACTGATATAAACTAGTGGGCAGAGATGTAAGCATCCACTAAGACTTAGCGAAGATGGGTAACTGTTTTCCTAAATGGTTCTGTACAGAGATGGTAGGTATTTAGAGAAATAAGGATTCTTTAGTAAAACACATTCGAGAAGTGCTATGTGTCACACCTGGGAAACTTTACGCACATTAACATATGTAAAACCTCTAAAGAATTGTGCGAAAAAGGAAGCTGTTTCACTTTGCTTAAATTAGTATTTTTTAAATGTATTTGAGCATACTTTCTTTCTCTCTGTCTACACATACCCCACACGCTAGTATTCCTATTATCATCTAATGAAGCAAAAACATTCTGCTAAAAAAAACAACTTTTAGGATTATTCTATTTTAAATTCATTTTTTTAACCTGACTTCCATTTCTTTTCTTAACTATTCTTTAGTAACTTATCTTTTGCCACAGAACGAACCCTCATTCATTCTATTAAGAAACTGATGAGTGAAAGTTGCTCAGTTGTGTCTGACTCTTTGCGACCCCAAGGACTCTCTATACAATCCATGGAATTCTCCAGGCCAGAATACTGGAGTGGGTAGTCATTTCCTTCTCCAGAGGATCTTCCCAACCCAGGGTTGAATATTTGATGAAGGAATGATGTGCAAAAGTTGGCTTAAAATGCTTGTCTTTAAACATTTATGTATATGTTTGTTTATCCAGGCTATTGTCTTCTGTCTCCTGATTTCTATGTACTTAGAATGAATACACTTTTTCTTTTCTTTTTTTTAAATTGAAACTTATTGGCATAAGAGGTACCTTTACATTAAAGTTTGAAGACTTTTCAATATTAAAAGGTTTTTTTTTTAGATATTTGAGAAGAAATGACAAAAAACAGCTCTGCTTTGTTTCATTTTAAAAGTAATATTGTGTTATCAACTAAAAAAAAGATACTGCATCTTTCAGAACCCTGGTCAAAGTGGCCAGAAAGCAAAGGCAAATTTACACAATCGTGGAATCTTAAATCATTCACATTTTACCAATGGACAGGTGCTTGAGTAGACCTTATGTTCAGATAAACAGTCAACTTCTTCCCAGTTGGAATAATTTTTTTCTTCTCAGCTTCCCACTTTGGCCTCTGGAGAAATGAGCCCCTCTTCACTTCTCTTCTGGAGAAGCCAATGGCAGCCCATTCCAGTACTCTTGCCTGGAAAATCCCATGGACCAAGGAGCCTGGTAGGCTACAGTCTGTGGGGTTGCAGAGTCAGACACGACTGAGCGACTTCACTTCAGTTCCAGTATTCTTTCCTGGAGAATCCCACGGACTGAGGAGCCTGGAGGGCTAAAGTTCATGGGGTCCCAAATAGTTGGTAGAAGCACCCAAGCATTTGCGTTTCTAACAGGTTCATGAGTGATGTTGATACTGTGGTCTGAAGAGTGCACTTTGAAGACTTCTGTGCTAGACAGAACAGAAAGGGCCTTTTATTCACCAGTTACCCAGATTTCCATCATCTCTGCTCTAGCATATCCTTCTCTGCATGGGCAGGCAATTTAGGTAACTCTCTTGTACTACTTGTACAGGAGATTTTTAATTCAAACAGAAGCTAACTGGCTCATTTTCCTTTTAAGTCTAAGCCATTATCCTCCCACACAGGATGAATGGTGAACTTCGTACTTTGGAGGAAAAAACTGAAGGCTAACCGATATGTGGCTTATAGTATCTTTTTTTTGCATCTGGTTAAAACTCATAAGAGAGGTGGAGCAAGTGATTAGTCTCTTGCATCTCCTCCTGGTCTCACCTATTCGTCTTCCATCCTCACGCAACAGGGATATTCTCCTGCTCAGCTACTCAGAGGTGGGTACGTGTGATCTTTCTGCATCTATAATTTGTAAGAATTCACACTTTTTCTAGTAGAAGATCCTTGTATCAACATAAGATATGTCAGTCTGCCTTCCTGTAGATAGAGCTTTATGGAGCCTTTTACACGTGAAGTAGTCTTTTTATATCCTTATGTCATTTATAGTTCACTGCCACCAAACCATGACACCAGAATGCACATTTAACACTGAATTTAATATAAGAAAATTGTGACCAGTTTCCTAATGTTCAGCATAATAATCACTTTTTCTACTGTGCTTAAAAAAATGAGAGAAATTCAACAAATGAAAACGCAAAGCCCGTATTTTTCCTTTTTTAAAGTTGAGCTATAATTGACATAAACACTGTATCAGTTTTAGGTGTACAACATAAAGGTTTGATATATGCAGATATTGAACACGATTACCAGAGTAAATTTAGTTTATTAGTCACTCAGTCATGTCTGACTCTTTGCAACCCCATGGACTGTAGCCTGCCAGGCTCCTCTGTCCGTGGAATTCTCCAAGCAAGAATATAGAGTAGGTTACCGTTCTTTTCTCCGGGGATCGAACCCTTGTCTCCTGCATCTCCTGCAATGCAGGTGGATTCTTTACCACTGAGCCACTCGGGAAGTCAGAAAAAGGGTACAGATGAACCTATTTGCAAAGCAGAAATAGAGACACAGGTATAGAGAACAAATGCCTGGATACCAATGGGGGAAAAGAGGGGTGAGAGGAATCAGGAGTTTGGGATTGACATATATACACTATTACCTATAAAACAGATAACTAATGAGAACCCACCATATAGCACAAGGAACTCTACTTAATGCTCTGCGGTAACAAGGAGGAGATACAGGTATACGTGTGGTTGATTCTCTTTGCTGTACAGCAGAAACTAACACAACATTGTAAAGCAATTAAATTTGAATAAAAAAGTCTTCTTAGGATATAAGTAATTAAAAAAAGGATATGAATCACCGCTTTAAGATGTTGCTTCCAAGATAAACTCTAATTTACTCCCAAGACTTTTGTTGCTGTTGTGCGTATAGTGTTTATTGAGAACTTCATATAATGAATCTGTGATATCCATATTATTATTCTGCTTATTTGTAGATGAAGTATGGAGAGTTTTTTAGAATAACTTTAAGTCACAAGCCTAGTACATAGCAAAGGCAGTGTTTAAGGTCAGGTTGGCTGACTCCACACACAGGCTTCTAAGCAAGATGTGTGTATGTGTGCCAAGTCACTTCAGTCATGTCCAACTCTGCAACTCTATGGACTATAGCCCACCAGGTGCCTCTCTCCATGGGATTCTCCAGGCAAGAAAACTGTAGTGTGTTGCCATGCCCACCTCCAGGGAATCTTCCTACTAAGTCGCTTCAGTCATGTCTGACTCTGTTCAACCCCATAGACGGCAGCCCACCAGGCTCTGCCGTCCCTGGGACTCTCCAGGCAAGAACACTGGAGTGGGTTGCCATTTCCTTCTCCAATGCATGAAAGTGAAAAGTGAAAGTGAAGTCACTCAGTCGTGTTCGACTCTTTGCGACCCCATGGACTGTAGCCTACCAGGCTCCTTTGTCCGTGGGATTTTCCAGGCAAGAGTACTGGAGTGGGTTGCCATTGCCTTCTCCGGAGAATCTTCCTAACCAGGGATCAAACCCGCATCTCTTAAGTCTCTTGCATTGGCAGGCAGATTCTTTACCACTAGCGCCACCTGGGAAGCCCCCTAAACATGATGCCCTTATACAATTCAAAAACTTTTTTTGTTTTGCTTTGTTTAGCCATGTTTGACTCTTTGCAACCCCATGGAGCATAGACCACCAGGTTCCTCAGTCTGTGGAATTTTTCCAGGCAGAATACTGGAGTGGGTTGCCTTTTCCTTCCTGACCCAGGGATGGAACCCATGTCTCTTGCATCTCCTGCATTGGCTGGTAGATTCTTTACCACTAGCACCACCTAGAAAAGCCAAATCAAAGAATATCAGAACGCAAATAACTCTGAAAGTCTAGTTCTTAATCTTGACTTACAGACCCTTAAATCTAATGGGCTACCTGTTGTACTGTTCTAATCTAAATTTGATATACTTGAATATCTCACTGGCAACTCAGTTTTTTTCTGTTTATTTAACTGACTTACCTTGCCATAATTGATATGCAAGTTATGACCAACCTAGATAGTATATTCAAAAGCAGAGATATTACTTTGCCGACTAAGGTCCGTCTAGTCAAGGCTATGGTTTTTCCAGTGGTCATGTGTGGATGTGAGAGTTGGACTGTGAAGAAGGCTGAGTGCCGAAGAATTGATGCTTTTGAACTGTGGTGCTGGAGAAGACTCTTGGGAGTCCCTTGGACTGCAAGGAGATCCAACCAGTCCATTCTGAAGGAGATCAGCCCTGGGACTTCTTTGGAAGGAATGATGCTAAAGCTGAAACTCCAGTACTTTGGCCACCTCATGCGAAGAGCTGACTCACTGGAAAAGACTCTGATGCTGGGAGGGATTGGGGAAAGGAGGAGAAGGGGACGACAGAGGATGAGATGGCTGGATGGCATCACGGACTCGATGGACGTGAGTCTGAGTGAACTCCGGGAGTTGGTGATGGACAGGGAGGCCTGGCATGCTGCAATTCATGGGGTTGCAAAGAGTTGGACGCAACTGAGTGACTGAACTGAACTGAACTGTACATAGTAACGGTGTATAATTTGTTAAATGTTGTCAAGTAATACTTTCATGAATCCATTCCCCATAATAAAGACAATGAACATATCCATCATTCTCCAAATTTCCTCAAATTTCATTGTAATATCTCTTTCCAACTTTTCCCAGGGATCCATCCCAACCACAGCAACCAATGATCTGTTGTCTGGTGCATGTTTACTGGTCTCCGTTTTGTTCATGGCCTATGTAGATCCAGCTTTCCATCTGTTATCATCTCCTTCCACCTGGTGGATTCCTTGTAACATTTCTTGTAGAACAGTCTGAAGCAAATCTTTTATCTATTTTATGTCTGAGAAAGCTTTCATTTCATTTGTGTTTTGACAGCGATTTTCACCGAGGGTAAAATTCTGGGTGACAACTTTTTCTTTCGTTATTGTAAAGATACTACTATTCCACTGTCTTCTGTGTGTATTGTTTCCAAGAAATCTGCAGTCATTCTCATCTTTGCAATTGTATATAATATTCTTTTTGTCCATGGGCATTTTAAACATTTTTCTAAGTGTTTTTAAATCATTTTATTTTCTTTGTATAGTTTTCTTCATTTATGTGTGTGTTTATAATTCATTGAGCTTCTTTAATTTGTAAGTTTATAGTCTTCATCAAGTTTAAAAATATTTTAGATGTTATTTCTTTAATATTTTGCATCTCTTATTTTCCTTCCCAATTTTACGTATATTAGGCTTCTTGAAGATGTTTCACAGCTCATTGATAACTCTGTTCCTTTTATCTATATTTTCTTTGGTTGATTATGCTTTTGGTATTCTATCTAAGAACCATTGCATAATTCAAGATCATAAAGATTAATACCTAAGTTTCCTTCTGAGAATTTTAATGTTTTTGCTTTTAACTTAGGTCTTTGATAGATTTTGAGTTGTTTTTTTTTTTTTTTTTTTTTTTTTGTATATGGTGTGAGGCAATAGCTCAGCTTCTTTATTTTGCACGTATGTATCCAATCATCCCCAAATCATTTGCTGTTGGCATCTTTGTTGAAAATCAACTAGTCATAAATGTAAGGGTTTATTTCTTGACTCTCAATTCTATTGCATTTATCCATGTGGCTGTTCTCATAACAGTACCTCACTGTCTTGACTTCTGTAGTTGCATATTGAGTTTTAAATTTGGAGAGACCCTATTGGCTCAGAGGTTAAAGTGTCTGCCCGCAATGCAGGAGACCTGAGTTCGAGCCCTAGGTCGGGAAGTTCCCCTGGAGAAGGAAATGGCAACCCACTCCAGTATTCTTTCCTGGAGAATCCCAAGGATGGAGAAGCCTGGTAGGCTGCAGTTCACAGGGTCGCAAAGAGTTGGACAAGACTGAGTGACTTCACTTCACTTAAATTTGGAAAGTTTAAATCTTTGTTCTTCATTTTCATGATTAGTCTTACTATTCCCAGCCTTTTGAATTTCATATGAATTTTCGAATCAGCTCATCAATTTTTGTACAGAAGTCAACTGGATTCTTATAGGAAACAAATTGAGTCTATGGAACAAATTTGGGAATACTTCAGTCTTAACAATAATAAGACTTTCAATCCAAGAATATGGGCCATCTTTCAATTTATTTAGACCTTTAGTTTCTTTAAGAAATTTGTAGTTTTCTGAACATAAGTTGTACTCTTTTTGGTTTAATTTAGACCTAAGTATTTTATTCTGATATTATAACATGCATGACTTTGTAAATAAAAGTTTTTCTTAATTGTTGGGAGGTAGCTTATTGTTATATTGTTATTGTATATTGTATAATATTGTTATTATTGTATAATTGATTTGGTATATGTTGTGCCACAATTTTACTGAGCTTATTTATTAGTTTTAATCTTTTTTAGTGGATTCTTTAGGGTTTTCTGTATGTAACGTCATGTCATCTGATAATAGAACAATTTCACTTCTTTTTTCCCCAATCTGGATGTTTATTTTCCTACATGATTAATGTGGCTTAAACATCCAGTACAATACTGAATAGAGGTGGCAAGAGTGGGCACCCTACTCTTGCTTCTGGTGATCAGGATAAGGCATTCAATCTTCCTTCACCATTAAGCATGATGCTGGTGCTCAGTCCCTCTGTCGTGTCCAACTCTTTGCGACCCCAAAGCATCATTTCAGTCCTGTCCGACTCTGTGCGACCCCATAGATGGTAGCCCACCAGGCTCTGCCATCCCTGGGCTTCTCCAGGCAAGAACACTGGAGTGGGTTGCCATTTCCTTCTCCAATGCATGAAAGTGAAAAGTGAAAGTGAAGTCGCTCAGTCGTGTTCGACTCTTAGCGACCCCTTCCAGGCTTCTCCGTCCATGGGATTTTCCAGGCAAGAGTACTGGAGTGGGCTGCCATTGCCGTCTCCAGAACTATAGCCTACCAAGCACTTTTGTTCATGGGATTGTCGTGGCAAGAATACCAGAGTAGGCTGCTTTTTCCAACTCGAGCATCGAGGGATTGAACTTCCAGGGATCAAACCCGCATCTCTGTGGTTCCTGCACTGCAAATGGATTCTTTACCACTGAGCTACCAGGGAAGCCCAAGAATGATGCTAGCTATAGGTTTTTAGATTTTTATTTTTATTAGATTGAAGAATTTCCCTTCCTTTCTAAGTGTGTTCTGTGTTTTTATCAGGAAGAGGTATTGAGTACTGTCAGATGATTTTTCTACATAGATTGAGATGATTGTATGATTTTTTCTTTTTATTTTATTAATGTAATAAAGTCACATTAATTTTTTTTTTTCTAATGTTGACTCACCCTTACATTCTTGAAATAAATCCCACTGAGTCATGGATGCAAAAACCTCTTAACTGGTCTGTCTTTCCCCACCTCAACTTCCCATCAAATCATCCTACTAATAGATATGTCTTTGTAAAATAGAAATCTGCTTTAGTTATTAACTTTTAATTTATCTTTAAAACCTTTGGTGTAAAATTCAAACTCAACATTGCATTGGACACTCCTTGACCTGGCCTAGTAGGATCTCCAGGCTGACTGCATACTATTTCCTCTTCATAAGAACATGAATTGCTTGTAATTCCTCTTATATACAATATTCACCTCCAAGTTCATGCCTCTTCACATGCTTCACCTGGAATGGTTTTCATCATCTTTGTCTAGTTAGCTCCTGATGATATATCAAACCTGATTGCAAGTGCATACTCCTCCCTGAGGCTATTTCTCATGTTCACTCTCCCAGTAGGGTATGCTGCTGCTGCTGCTAAGTCACTTCAGTCGTGTCTAACTCTGTGCAACCCCATAGATGGCAGCGCACCAGGCTCTCCTGTCCCTGGCAAGAACACTGGAGTGGGTTGCCATTTCCTTCTCCAATGCATGAAAGTGAAAAGTGAAAGTGAAGTCTTTCAGTCGTGTTCAACTCTTAGTGACCCCATGGACTGCAGCCTTCCAGGCTCCTCTGTCCATGGTATTTTCCAGGCAAGAGTACTGGAGTGGGGTGCCATTGCCTTCTCTGCCCAGTAGGGTATAGTTCCCTGTTTTAGGTAGTCCCTCAGTTTATCTAAATCATGGTATTTACTATGTCATATCAAGATGATTTCTTTATGTGTAAGGTCCTGAGGGAGAACCTTCACATTATTAAGATCATGCCTTAATAATATCTATTTCTGGTGCAGCCCACTCCAGTGTTCTTGCCTGGAGAATCCCAGGGACGGGGGAGCCTGGTGGGTAGCCGTCTATGGGGTCGCACAGAGTTGGACACGACTGAAGCGACTTAGCAGCAGCAGTAGCAGTACAGGTCCAGGCCATAAGATTTGTTGATGTTCAGTATCTATATGTATATATGACAAAGGAGTTCCTATACAGTAAGAAATCAAAGCAGTCAATCCTAAAGGAAATCAATCCTTCCAATGAACATTCATTGGAAGGACCAATGTTGATGCTGAAGCCCCGATACACTGGCCGTCTGATGCGAAGAACATAACTAATTGGAAAAGATCCTGATGCTGGGAAAGAGTGAAGGTTGTAGAAGGAGACGACAGGGGATGAGATGGTTGGATGGCATCACCAACTCAATGGACACGAGTTTGAGCAAACTCTGGGAGATAGTGAAGGACAGAGAAACTTGGTTTGCTGCAGTTCATGGAGGGTCTCAAAGAGTCAGACACAACTTAGTGACTGAACAATAACAACAATACTTTAAAGAACTGCAAAATTCCCAAATACTTATCATTGATTCTATTACCTATATGGAAATTCTCTGGAGCATTTATCATAATCTTGTTTGCCTGTGATATATTTAATATCAAATCTCCCCTGAAGGCAGACACCATTTCTATTTTGTTCACCTTTGTGTCCCCAGCACTTAACACAGTGCTTTGTATATATTTGTAGGATGTAGAAATGAATGAATAATTGTCCCTTCTTTTGCATGAAGGAGTTATAAATCATCCTAGTCTTTTAAAGTAGATCATACCTGATGGAAGCAAACTATTCACTTTCTGGATAACTTTTCAACTTTTCCCCTCAGGTTAGTTGGTTTTAGCAGACCTGGTGTCCTAAAATCATTTAGTTTGACATGAAATTAAAATCATCTAATTTCACACTTCATACATTTACTCTTCCGTTAGTTTATAAAAATAACTTCAGGTCCCTGCTCCAAGCAATTTGTGTGAAATAACTCTTAGGACACAGATAGGTATAATTACTGTGGTAACCATTAGAGCCTTGTCCTTGGATATTTTGGCTTCCTTCTTGTACATGTGGTAGGATTGCGCTATGGGCCTTGGAGCTGCCTCTGGCCAGTGATTTATGAGGGGAAGTGATGCTGGTCGTGTCTAGGAGACCGCTCTTGCTGCAGACACCCTTCCCACACTCTTTCTCCTCTGCAATGTGACTGGAAATATTCCCGAAAGTGACTGCAGTTTCTACTGGGTGTTCTTGAGTAAGCGTGATATGGGACACAGACCCTTGCTGATCTGAAAGTGTGTGTTAGCAAGAAGTATCATCTGTTGCTTTCTAAAATTCAGATGTGAGAGTTTTTACTGTAGCCCAGTCCAGATCAGCATGACAGGTCAAATTATCATCCTCATTTGCAGAGGAAGGAACGCAGGTAGAGAGTGGGCAACTGAATGATTTTCATCACTGCCACCACATGACACAGGCCTGTGGGATTCCACTCAAACCACCTCCCCACAGACTCAGTCCTGTTCACCCTCTGCTTCCCTGCTTTGCCTTAACGTTACCCATCTTCTGGTTGTGACACTCTTTCTCACGCACCCAGGAACACACAGCTGTCTATATTCAAAAGGAGAAGTGGATAATAATATAAAGAACCTGTTTAATAGGGCTGAACCTTGGAGAACCATTTTTTCTCCTCTGATTGAGTACTTTGTCATTTTAATAGGACAATCATAGTTTCACAAATCATTTAGTTAGGACAATTTCTGGGATAATTACCTTGTCAGTTAAATTTTAAAATATTGAAATTAAGGTTGAAGTTTGAAAATTATTCACAGCTTTTGCTTTCTCCTTGTTATATAAAGCCACCAATAATGTCCAGAAAGACACAAATACTCTGATACTGTAAACGCGAGATCAAATGAAGTGTAATCAATTTTTCATAGTTGTTTATAAGGTCCATGGAGTAAAGCATAATTCAGCTGACTACAGAGGCAGGGGGATATTATTCTTATATAAAATGACTTTAGTATATTTGCTAAAGTAAATTATTCAAAAAATTAGTAAAATGATTTTTAAATGACCTTTTTTAATGCTTATAAAGTAAATACACATAGAGTGCTAATAATTAATTACTGAGGTTTTTACATAGAAACAAAAGGCAAGAAGGAACATCAAGCTTCTGGTGTTATTTTCACTATGGTAAAGCAGCCCTGAGCTTCCCTGGTGGCCCAGCAGTAAAGAATCTACCTGCAGTGCAGGAGACGTGGGATCGATCCCTGGGTCAGGAATATCTCCTGGAGAAGGAAATGGCAATCCGCTCTGGTGTTCTTGTCTGGGAAATCCCATGGACAGAGGAGCCTGGTGGGCTACAGCCCATGGGGCTGCAAAAGAGCTGACGTGACAGAGCAAATAACACAACAGCAATAAAAGCAGCACTATTTGAATAGTCTAGGGCTTCACTGCCTTGCACAACAACCAGCCACATGTGGTTATTTAATTTCAGTAAAATGAAAAAAAAAATCAGTTGTTCAGTCATACTGGCCACATTTCAAGTGAGGTTCTTGGTGGGGATGACTATCAGTATGATGTGAGCGAAGGAAGAGGTGTGTGCCAGGAAATCCAGAGGAGGGGAATTTTCGGTACTGTGTTCAGAGAAGTCATGCTTGAGATTGTTCCTGATCTGAGTCTTGACAGTTCAGTAATGAGGACAACAAGGCAAATAAATGCGGGAAGGATGCTCCTATCAGAGGCAGCATCAAAAGTCGTGATATAGATTCCAGGAGTCCCCACTGTGCTTGTGAAATAAGCACCAGTGTCTTTCCACTAAGGAGCAATATGTGATGAGCTGTCAAGATCTATGGGGGCCAGGCACTGAAGGTTTTACAATGCAAATAGACTTGTGTTTTATCCTGTAAAATATGTATGAAGCTTTTCAATACCTGAATAACAAGGTCAGCTATGCATTTTTAGGGAGTTTACTTCACAAATGCATGGAGTATAAGCCGAGCTGTATCATTTCCTCTTTAGTAGCTAAGTCCGACTCTTGGCAATGCCCCCAGGCTCCTCTGTCCATAGGATTTCCCAGGCAAAATATTGGAGTGGATTGCCATTTCCTTTTCCGGGGGGATCTTTCTGACTCACGGATCAAACCTGTGTCTCCTGCATGGCAGACAGATTCTTTGCCACCGAGCCACCAGGGTACAGCCTTTAAAATTCTGAGTCACCATATTGTACACCTGTGACATGTAATATTGTTCATCAAATACATTTCAGTTAGAAAAAAGAAAAGAAAGAAATCAACAAACGGGTTTGGCAATTTCTCATGTGTTTATTTTTGTGATTGAGACTGTTCCGCTCCACTCAAAGTTCTTGCTTAAATACCCTCAATCCTTAACCCTTCATGATTTAATCAATAAGTATGCTGTTCATTGACTATTATGTTTAAAATAGTTTCAGTAGGTACTAAATTGAAAAGAGGAAAGCAATTCTAAAGACTTTAAATCCCCAAATATTCCCCAAATGTTACTCTTTTTTGTTAAAACCTCTTCTGGAAGACATTTTTAGAGCCATTAACCAGTGGTTCCATTTTATGTAAAAAAAAAAAAATGCTTATTGAATGCTCACTATTACTAGATGCAATTCTAGAAGCTAAGAACAAAGAAGAAATGAGCTCTGACTCCTCTGATTAACCAGCAAGGTTGCTCTAGTATAGTTTTACCTCCTCTTCCCTTCCCTGCCCTCTTCTGGTAGATACAGAAAAGTTTTCTGAAATAGACCAAAGTCAAGTGGTTGGAGGAGACATTGCCTGTAATTAGCATCTGTAGCATTAGTCTCTTATTTAAAAAATAATGACTAGAATAGCAGAAATAGGAATAAATAATAGTGGGTGTGAGAATTATTTTGTTGTAATTTCCTAAGAGAAATATTGTAAATATCGTCCTTTGTCCAAAGGAGAATTTTTTTGTACATTCCTTGTGCTTGGGAAAAGAAGGATGCTATAGTGATAATACACAGTGAGAGAAGCTAAGTTTTCTTGAATTTTAGTCTTCTGTGACATTTCCATGAGATATCACTTACTTAAAACATAAAAATTACCTGTTTATGCTTCCCCATAAATATACTTCAAATATGCTAGGTTTTTTCTTTATAATATTTTTTCCATTTCTGATTATTTAAATAACTGATCACAGAAATCTTGAGTAATCTCAGACTTAAATTATGAAATTTAATTACAATTCTGGAAAATTCTCCATTCATGTTGTTTAATATAACTGTAGTTCATAACAACTCACAAGAAGCAGGAACTTTTATTTTTAGAAAGTATATATTGTGGAAAGATAAAAATGTTTTCGTTTTTCAGGTTTTTCTATATTTTGTTAAAGAAAAAAATAACTAAATTGGTAAATGGGGCAAAAATAACTGATTGAACTTTCAAGCCATGATCTAAATAAAAGGTTTATTACCTACTCTCCAAGATAGTATAACTATTATTGCTATTTTGAGGCAACTTAGCAGCAGCAGCAGCAACATTACCTTTAGAAAAATGATCAGTCATAATTATGTTTTTAATCAGAAGAAAGGCCAATGATTCTTACCCACTAATGAAGAAAACCCAAAAGGTTATAATCATTATTGCCAAATAGAATATGAAATATTTGCATCTAATTTAGCAATCTTATTTCATCATTCGTGCTCCCCCCCAAGTCTTTCATATCCTTTTTTGAACCAGCTTTGTCATATTGCTGGTTCCTGCTTTAATGAGTTCGTTAAATCTTTTGCTTGTATTCACTCTGCCTCTGAGAATGTTTTTGTTGTTTGTTACATTTTGAAGTTATGTTTTGACTATCTGAAAATTAAATAATGATCTAGTTATTCTATTTACCACTAAATCCATTATGATGGAACACATACCTGAGGATCCCATCTGTAAAGATGGTGCCCATAACCAACAGAATTTCTAGAAATATTTGTGGATAAGACCAGGTTGATTTAGTCATCTGGGAAATAGAAAATGAGCAGATCCTAGACGCTGCAGAGCTCAGTTCTTTGAAAGAATAAAGAAGAATAAAGAAGCCCTGCCGGCCTTGGCTCTTCAAGTTTATAGTAAGACAGAGTAGACTGTCTTGGTTATCTGCTTTTGTAAACGCTGCGTGTTTGGTAAGTGGTAAATGAATGATTATATGCAAACTGATTCACCAAAATGCAAAGTAGCAGCATGTATTTATTTATATTAATAAACATAGTCAATAAACAAACATGCCCTTAGGGGAAAAATGGAAAAACACAGTTTTAGAAAGGAAAATAAAGAATCTCTTGATGGATGATTGGATCCTAAATATTCATTATCAGTACCTCAAGTCTTTGATTTTATGGGAACTGTTTATAACATTTCCCCAAGAATTCCAAGAAAAATTGTGCCCAGAAAAGAAATCAAGTTAAAACAACTTTTAAGGTGAAGCTTTTTGTTGTTTTGTTGTCTTTCATGTCTTCCTTTCAAATCAAAGAAACTTAAAACATGACTGAATGTATTAATGCTTATAAAATGTTGATTTATATTCCCTTAGTCCATCTTAAAGAGATCAGTTATCAAAAACCATCAGGGACAATGGTGTGTGTCTATAGGCAGTACTATTTAGTCTGTTGTTTGTACCTTTAAGAAATATTAAAAATAGATTTCTATGTAAAAGACCATTCTATAACAGAATTTAGGTATCAACAGAGTTGCGCATTGTTGTTTGTCTTGAAAAGAACAATTCTTGTTAAGTTAAAAACACTTTAGAGTTTGTTTTTGAGGTTAAAGTGGTTGGGGGCAGAAAGGTTAAAAAGAGGAAGTTTTGGCAGCCTCAGCACTTCAGTGCATGTGAGTATAGTCTGGCAAAAAGACATTCAGGAGTGGGCCTTGTTAAAATGAAGCATTTATTTTAAAACTTAATTGAAATGAAAATATGTCTGCTTAGTGTCTGTTAAGTTCAGCTTATTGATTTCAATCAAAGAAAATACTCCTGAAAGTTGTGTTTGTACCAAACTTGTAGTTTCATGCTGCTGCTGCTGCTGCTTAGTCACTTCAGTCATCTCCGTGACATAAGGTTTAAAACGGCAAAGAAAACTGTGCATTATCCAGAATCCAATGTCTTCAAAAGTAAATGATGTTTCATTTCCTTTTGGATGTTAAGATGCTAGTAAGGTGGTGTTGTTGGAGAGGAGACTAGATGGCCGAGGACACAAAGGCATCAAGTGAGAAACGTTTCCCCATGCTTTTGCTGCGGACAGCTTCAACCAAACATGTCAAGGAAAGCTTAACTGTGGTCTTAAAATATGAGATTGTCTGGGAAATCAGAGCCAGCTGGCATCAATTCAGAAAAAGAGGTTTTTCCACTGCATTTGAGAATACTGAAATTGCCATCATCGGTCAGTCATATAAGGGCATCAGGCAACCTGCTCTAATCCTGCTTGCCAATGATGGTAAAGATCTGCCATTGCCTATGGAGCTATTCATGTTTGCATGCACACAGGAAGTATGATTGCTGGATTACAGAGCAAGGACGGCTGCTGTTGGCAAGGAAAACTCATTGTTAACATTGCATCAGCTGATTGCAGGATTACAAGTTAGAGAGCAATACACTGTAGGAAAAACAAAACCAATTTCATTGTATAATACCTCTCTGGGCTGTTTATGTTCACTTGCTCTCTGTTTTCAAGTTTTGGTGTTCACTCTATTAGCTCGTGTGCATGCTAAATCGCTTCAGTCCTGTCTGATTTTCTGTGACCCTATGGACTGGAACCTGCCAGGCTCCTCTGCCCATGAGATTCTCCAGGCAAGATTACTGGAGAGGATTGCCATGTTCTCCTCCAGGGGATCTTCCTGACCCAGGGATCAAACCCCCGTCTCTTATGTCTCCTGTATTGGCAGGCAGGTTCTTACCACGAGCATCACCCAGGAAGCCCTTTACTCTATTAAATAGACACCTTCAGTAAGGTATCATTCCTGAAGTGCTTTCTTAGAAGCTACCTTGTTAATTAAGAAGTTACTTAAAAGTTGTATTGTTATAAAATACTAAAGACTTTCCACTGAATATATTATCTTCATTTTTAAAAGTCATAGGGGAATAAAAGATGAGTTTCTACTAAAATTTCAATAAAATTTTATTAAGATAATGGGAAGACTTTTTATCAAGGGTATTAAAACAAACAATGAAATGAAATGCAGCAACTAAAGTACAGAAAAGACACCAAAATGAGAAAAGATTTATAACTAAGCAACATTAACATTTAATCACTGTACAGGCATATCTTGTTTTATTGCCCTTTGCTTTATTGTGCTTGGCAGATACTGTTTTCTACAAATTGAAGGTTTATGGCAACCCTGCCACAAACAACTCTATTGGCACCATTTTTCCAACCACATTTTCTTGCTTTGTGTCTCGGTGGCTCATTTTGGTAATTCTTGCAATATTTTAAACTTTTTCATTAAATTTGTTAAGGTGATCTGTAATCAGTGATATTTGATGTTATATTGCAAAAAGATTATGACTCGCTGAAGACTCATGATGGTTAGCATTTTTTTAAGCAATAAAGTATTAATTAAGGCATGTACCTTGTTTTTAGACACAATGTTATCATACACTTCAGTTCAGTTCAGTTCAGTTCAATTGCTCAGTCGTGTCTGACTCTTTGTGACCCCCCAGTTGCAGTACGCCTGTCCATCGACAACTCCCAGAGTTCACTCAAACTCACATCCATCGAGTCGGTGATGCCATCCAGCCATCTCATCCTCGGTCGTCCCCTTCTCCTCCTGCCCTCAATCCCTCCCAGCATCAGAGTCTTTTCCAATGAGTCAACTCTTCGCATCAGGTGGCCAAAGTATTGGAGTTTCAGCTTTAGCATCATTCCTTCCAAAGAACACCCAGGATTGATCTCCTTTAGAATGGACTGGTTGGACCTCCTTGCAGTCCAAGGGACTCCCAAGAGTCTTCTCCAACACCACAGTTCAAAAGCATCAATTCTTCGGCACTCAGCTTTCTTCACAGTCCAACTCTCACATCCATACATGACCACTAGAAAAACCATAGCCTTGACTAGATGGATCTTTGTTGGCAAAGTAATGTCTCTGCTTTTGAATATGCTATCTAAGTTGGTCATACTTTCCTTCCAAGGAGTAAGCGTCTTTTAATTTCATGGCTGTAATCACCATCTGCAGTGATTTTGGAGCCCCCCAAAATAAAGTCTGACACTGTTTCCACTGTTTCCCCATCTATTTCCCATGAAGTGATGGGACCAGATGACAGAGTCTTCGTTTTCTGAATGTTGAGCTTTAAGCCAACCTTTTCACTCTCCTCTTTCACTTTCTTCAAAAAGCTTTTTAGTTCCTCTTCACTTTCTGCCATAAGGGTGGTGTCATATGCATATCTGAGGTTCTTGATATTTCTGCTGGCAATCTAGATTCCAGCTTGTGGTTCTTCCAGCCCAGCATTTCTCATGATGTACTCTGCATAGAAGTTAAATAAGCAGGGTAACAATATACAGCCTTGATGTACTCCTTTTCCTATTTGGAACCAGTCTGTTGTTCCATGTTCAGTTCTAACTGTTGCTTCCTGACCTGCATACAGATTTCTCAAGAGGCAGGTCAGGTAGTCTGGTATTCCCATCTCTTTCAGAATTTTCCACACTTTATTGTGATTCACACAGTCAAAGGCTTTGGCATAGTCAATAAAGCAGAAGTAGATGTTTTTCTGGAACTCTCTTGCTTTTTCCATGATCCAGCAGATGTTGGCAATTTGATCTCTGGTTCCTCTGCCTTTTCTAAAACCAGCTTGTACATCTGGAAGTTCATGGTTCACATATTGCTAAAGCCTGGCTTGGAGAATTCTGAGCATTACTTTACTAGTATGTGAGATGAGTGCAAGTGTGTGGTAGTTGTGCATTCTTTGGCATTGCTTTTCTTTGGGATTGGAATGAAAACTGACTGTTTCCAGTCCTGTGGCCACTGCTGAGTTTTCCAAATTTGCTGGCATATTGAGTGCAGCACTTTCACAGCATCATCTTTCAGGAGTTGAAATAGCTCAACTGGAATTCTATCACCTCCACTAGCTTTGTTTGTAGTGATGCTTTCTAGGCCCACTTGACTTCACATTCCAGGATGTCTGGCTCTAGGTGAGTGATCACACCATCATGATTATCTTGGTCTTGAAGATCTTTTTGTACAGTTCTTCTGTATATTCTTGCCACTTCTTATTAATATCTTCTGCTTCTGTTAGGTCCATACTATTTCTGTCCTTTATTGAGCCCATCTTTGCATGAAATGTTCCCTTGGTATCTCTAATTTTCTTGAGGAGATCTCTATAGTCTTTCCCATTCTGTTGTTTTCCTCTTTGCATTGATCGCTGAAGAAGGCTTTCTTATCTCTTCTTGCTATTCATTTACTTATACTACAGTATAAAGCACAGATAAATTTTATATGCACTGGGAAACAAAAAATCATGTGACTTACTTCATGCAATATTCACTTTATTGTGGTGGTGTGGAACCAAAACTGCAGTATCTCTGAGGCATGCCCATGATCGTTGTGTAAAAATCCAGAAATATGCACCAATCTTAAACCTCTTTTATTTCTTTTATTGGTCTTGCACAGTTCTGTGTCCAGAATCAATACTAAACAAACAAGAATTCATTCACTCTAAAAATCAATCAAAACCACAATGAAAATTTAGTAAAAAACCTGCATTTTACTGGGGGTATCATTAGGAATTTATTAGATGGTATGAAGAAAAACTAAGAATGTTATCCTTCTTGTGGTGTTCGTAATTAGCATAACTAAGTGCGTGCTATCTTTTGAAAAGTAGGATTAAAATCAAAACTAATATTTTGAACTAATTAAACAAAATCAACATGTTGGGGAAAATTTTTATGTGGGCAGTGTTTAAATTTAGATCAAATACTGTCTTCAGGTGGGGAAGATCCCCTGGAGAAGGGAATGACTACCCACTCTAATATTCTTGCCTGAAGAATTCTATGGACAGAGGAGTCTGAAGAGCTACATTCCATAGGGTCACAAAGATCAGATACACTGAGAATCTAAAGCTTTCACTTTCTCAAGTGACAGTTTTTTGACTTAATCCAAATATCTGAACATCACTGAGATATAGGCAAAATATATTGGCTTGTTTAATGTATAAAGTTGCCTTTTTTTTTTGAATGAAATGCTTTGGAGTTCTGACTGGCGTGATAAGCAGAACAGCAGTGCCACAAGAAAAACATTTCATGGAGAAAATCAAGCTTTTGGGGAACGCCACAATCACATCCACACTCCTGACATCTGTGTCTAAACTGTCTCCTTTGCCAAATGCGACTATGAAGGTAAACAACTCCCTTCTTTTCTAAAGCCATCCTTTCCACTTGGGCATAAGATTCTACCTTCTTTCACCTACTCACCTATTAGAGAACTATTTTTTCCTCTCTCTGGTGCAGGTGAATAAAGTCCCCCCCACTCCATACACACTTAGCTAAGAAACATATTGTTATTTCTCCCATCTTAAAACAAAAACACTTTCTACTGATTTCAGTATCTCTTGTCAGTAATCACCATTTTCTCTTTTTGGTCTGATCCTTTTTACACCAAATCTCCCCAAATTGTTTCTATGCTCAGGTCTCCAAATCGCTTCCTATTTTCTTAAATTTCTTCCATCAGGCTGACACATTCACCTCTCCAAATGAAGTACTCGAGTCCATGTCACCACTGACTGGGGCCTGCTTCATGGGCACATAACCCGTGCAGCTGCTCAGAGCCTGGAGCATCATGAGTGCTCTGATGTCACCAGCCTGAAATTCTCAATTTTTAGACAAGGGGGCCCCACATGTTCAGTCTGCTCTGGGCCTCACACATGATACCGCCTACCCTGCTGGTGCCTTTCACGTTGCTAAAACTAGTGGACAATCCTCTGTATTTATCCTACTTTACCTATTAACAGTATCACCCAGGTCAATTGCTCCTTCCTTAGTGATACATTTTTATTTTCCTTGGTTTCCAAGACACCTCAATTTTCTTTTTATCTCAAAGCCTCCTTCTTCAGTTTTTGTCACTTGTGTCTCCTTCCCCTGACTACAAATATTGGGCATATTTTCTTCTTTAATGGTTCTCTTTCTACATTATCTCAGCGAGTCTCATGATTTTAAATACTGTCTACATGCTAATGCTGCTCCAACTCCCAACTCCAGACTCATAGACCTAACAGTCTGCTAGACCTTTCCATTTGGATCTTAAATGTAGCTTGTCCTAAATTTAACTCTTTTCCTTACACCCTCCAAACCTGATCCATCAAATCTGTTCTTCTAGTGGCTCAGATAAAAAAATCTCAGCATAATTCTTGACTCTTTCTCTCACACTCTACATCCAGGCAAGCTAGTTTTGTTCTACTTCCCAAAATGATGTCTGGAATTTTAAGTGCTGTTCTGTTCCTCACATCTCTTGCAGAAATGACTAAACTAGCTTCCAACCGGTCTCCTGGCTTCTCTTCTATTATGATTTATTCCATAAATAACTTCCATGATTTATTCCAATCACAGGAGAGTCCCATTAAAACAACCCTCTTCTAAAAACACACAACTACGTCTGCACTTTGCATAAAGTCATAGTCCTCAAGGTGGCTTACCATGTCCTAAATGGTCTGATTTCCTCCCACCTCAATGTTTTTCTCTCTGAGTGAATTTCTAAATTCTGTCCCCCTACCTTACTCCTTCCCAGCCACATGGCTTCCTTGATCTTTCTCAAAATTCCCAGGAAGACTCTCTCACCCTAGGGCCTTTGTACCAGCTGTTCACTCTATCTGTCCTTCCTTTAAGTCTTGGCTCAAGGGAGTGCTGAACTGTTTAGCCTATTGAATATGACATCCATCCACTCATCTCCCTTTAATCGGCATTACTTTTTTTTTCTCTAGAGCAAGGGTCCCCAACCTCTGGGATCTACTGCCTGATGATCTGAGGTGGAGCTCACGTGATAATAATAGAAATAACATGCACAATAAATATAATGCACTTGAATCATCCAGAAACCATTCCCCCTCCTCCCCGCCTCCAGTCCGTGGAAAAATTTTCTTCCACAAAACTGGCCCCTGCTGCCAAAATGGTTGGAGACCACTGAGCTAGAGCATTTATTACCGCCTAACATGTTACTTATAGTTTGTTTATTGTGTCTGTATGTTTTATATCTCTCTCCCTCCCATAGATACAGGAATTTTGGTTTGTGTTCTTTCATTGAGATAGTCCAAATGTCTGGAATAATCCCTGGTATGTAGGAAAGGCTCAATTACGATTTGTGGAATAAATGAATGAAACCTGGGTTTATACTGCATGTCATCACCAACAAACAACAAAACAATGACAATGATATCTTCATTACAAAAAAAAGGCAATTAGAAAAGATAAAATTATAGAAAACAAACCATCATAAGGATACTGAATTGAGCTTTGTAAACTCACTTGTGTATGTATGCTTTTTAGGATACATCAGTTCATTCACTGGGTAATCTATGCTGTGTAGAAAGAAAATATATAAGGAAATGAAAGGTCTGAAAAAAAAATCTATGATATCCATTCACTCATCTCCCTTTAATCTGCATTACTTTTTTCTCTAGAGTAGGGGTCCCCAGCCTCTGGTATCTAATGCCTGATGATCTGAGGTGAAGCTCACATGATAATAATAGAAATAACATGCACAAAAAATGTAATGCATTTGAATTATCCAGAAACCATCCCCCCTTCTCCCTGCCTCCGGTTCAAGCTTAAAGTTTACACCAACTCTAAAAACTGACTGATGGGGACTTCCCTGGAGGTCCAGTAGTTAAGATGCCACATCTCTTCTGCAGGGGGCACAGGTTCAATCCCTCACTGGTGAGGAAACTAAGACCCTACATGCTATGTGGCACCCCTCCCCCCTCAAAATAAGAAGAGCTGACTGATACTAAACAAGGTGGGGCGGTGGGGGTTGGGGGGGGTGGGCAAACATTGCTTTCACGTAAGAGACAGTGCATGCTCTGAGAAAATGTCTGTTATTTACTGTTGGTTTTTGAGTTCATGTATACTCCTGGAAAATTGCTTACAGTTTAGTGCTTATGCAATTTTAACTTGGAAATGCACCTTCTATTTATGGAAATATAAAGAATTTCTATTATACTTTCTAAGAACCCTTGCTCTCCTGGTCTCTATTCCTTACCTGAAGAAAAAAGTTAATGATATTTGTTAATTATTGAACAGGATGTTGGCTGAATGGGTTGTTACCTCACATAAAAATATTTTATGTGAATATAATTGACCCTTGAACAGTGGGGTTTTAGGGGTGCTGACCCTCCATGCAGTTGAAAATACACACGTAATTTATAGCTGGTCCAGCATATCTGTGATCCCTTTATATCTGAGGATCTTTCTATGTATATTCAACCAACCATGGATCATATAGTACTTTGGATATTTACTATTAAAAACAAAAAAAAAACCCCACATATAAGAGGACCTGTGTAGCTCAAATGCACGTTGTTCAAGGGTCAACTGTACCGCAACATTTATGAAAAATGAATTTCAGATGCGATATCTTGAATATATTGGAGAACAGTATTATAAACCTAACAATAAGATCACATATACAAATCACCTATTTTTACTTGAAGAAATTCTTTATTCATTAAAACGATCAACTCTATGCATCATGAAAAAGCCCCTCCCTTCCCACGCACTGTTTTCTTTCCTTTGCTAGCCCTGTTATTTTCACTCTAAAATCTGAACTGGAGAGGGAAGTAAGGACATCTTGGGCATTACTGGACGTTAACTTTAGCGACTTCAAATAGTTTGGGAAATTTGTTTATACCAGTGTGTTTTTTGAAAAAAAAGAAAAATTGTAGTTGGGGTTACAAAGATAGAGAACAGAAGTACAAAGTAATTAGCAGCATAAAAAAAAAAATAGGGCTTTTTTCTCCCCTGTGCAAATGTTTTTCATCTAAAGCAAATCTGGCTGTGGAAGAGTCAGGCAGGTGTTGCCACAGTGCTTTTGGGTTTCCCGGCAGGGATGCACTGGGACCTGAGACAAAACCCAGAGGAACCACAGCTAACCTCAGCCCTTTGCCCAATTTCTTCCCTGCCAGTTACCAGAGTTCACTATTGTTCATGCTCCAGGGGTCACACGCACTCTGCCTGTCTAGGGGGTAGAATTTATTCTGAACAAGTGTTTTGTTTGGCTTGCAGTATTTAAAAAAAAAAAAAAAAAGGCTGTCACTGACATTCAAAATTAGATTCCATAGAAAATTTCCTTTGTCCAGTTTTTCTTGAAAACTTCAACTCTGGGAAAGAAAGTCAGCTTGACAATATTTGTAGAGCTGAGAAAAGGCTACCTTAGGTGGCTCAGTAAAGAATCTGCCTGCCAATGGAAGAGGTGTAGATTTGATCCCTGGGTCAGGAAGATCTCTTGAAGAAGGAAATGGTAATCCACTCCAATTTGATTGCCTGGAAAATCCCACAGAGAAGCCTGGCGGTTACACTCCATGGGGTTGTAAGAGTTGGACATGACTTTGCGACGAAACAATATATTTAGTCACTAAGGAATGTCCAACTCCATAGGGTTGTAAAGAGTTAGACATGACCAAAACAACTTAGCACACACAGCACATAGAGCTCTATGGTTCCTGAAGTTCCCTCCAGCCAGTTTCACCCTTACAGGCCATTTAACTGCTCCTTTTGTGCACTGTGTTTCTGATGCGGCCAGCCCCACCGTCTGAGAGATGGAAGACAGAAAGGTAAGGGAGGGATGTCCACGCTGACTCACTCTTCTTCCCTCCCCTCAAACAAGGGTAAAGAGCTGATGGGCATATAGTTCTGCTTGAGTGGGATTCTGACAGTCCTGGGTGAGAACAGAGTGTATTTAACTTTATCTGCAAAGTTCTCCCCAGAGAAGCATCAAATGCTATATAAGGAAAAGAAATTATAGTAAGTGTTTTTACTACACTTATCTAGAGAATGTTGCCTCCAGCTGTGAAACAAGTTTATTACCATTATGATCAGACCCTCAAAGCCTTTAATCTGCTGTTTTCAAAGCAGGGGAGAAAAGAGAGAGCTAGGAAAAAAAAAAATAAAGGACTTGTTAAATTGGATTCACAAAAAATGAGAAGTGAAGATTTGTGCTAGGAGGGTAGACAGTAATTAACTTGAAATTTTCAAAACAAATCTTCTGAAGCAAGGAGTTCTTTATATACTTCACGTCCTGTCCTTTTTGCTTTTTTCCTTCTGGTCATAAACATGTGGGTGAGTCTTCTTTGCCTACCTGGTTTTCTTCTGCTTCTTGTGTCTTTCAAAATCCACCTTCAGGAAATCTCTGATTAATTTCATCTTAAGCCAACACATAAGGCATATAATACATTAATACAAATTTCTTGAGATGATTTATCAGGATCTTTATATCATATTCATGGGTATACTAAATTGTATACAAAGTTAGACTTCAAAAGCAGGATTTTTTACATATTATAACATTATCATTATCCAGTACTCAACACTCAATACGTGATACTCAATGAATGTTTTTGAAATAAACATGATTTTTATTGTTAATCTTCCTAAAGAAACGTGTATAATTTTTTTACACAAAATCTATCAATAAGAGATTGATTGGTTAAAAGAAGAAAAAAAAAAGCAAAGCAGAACAAAACAAGTTGAGAGAATCCAGGTTTTTTCAATCTTATTCTTTTTTTTTTTAAATGGTGACTTGAATTCACCATCTCAATTCATCAGAGCCTGTCTATATGTTACAACAGTCTGAATTTCCCATTGCTACATGGATGAAAGTGAATCCATATAAACCATACCAACACCATCATGTATAACTGGTGGTAAAACTTTATTATTCAAGTTTAGATGTAACAGACATCTTTGCTGCCTGAAGATTGTTTGCATAAGAAATACACCAAGAACATGTTTGTGAGTAGAAATGAACATGCACTATGAAAACAAAATTAAATAAAACAAAAAAAAAATTCCATGTGTTGTAAGAACAGAACTATTATAGCCAACATTCTAATATTCAAATCAGGACTACAAATTGAATTTTTTCTTAGCAACATGAAATCATTCCGTATGAAAGACGTTTTCTGCTGGTGAATATTGCTGTAAGTGAATTTTACATTGGCATTATTGAGATGCTTCCCATCCCCATCCCCACCCCCCAATTATTCATGTTGTCACCTTAGAGAATTTGGCATTTCTTATTGTGATATTTGCCTTGTTGGTAGCCATTAAGAAACTATGGTTTTATCAGCCTTGTAATAGTTTTGCCTCTTCATAGTCAACACAATAGGCTGCCTGATTATGGTATTTACAGCTCATCTGTAAAAAAACGACCCCAACCTTTCCTGGCCCTTGGGAACTGAGAGTTTAAATAAGCCCCTTGGCCATATAATAATACTTGGCACTCTCACGGTGCCTTTCAATCAAGGATCTCAAAGTGCTTTACAAACAAGTACTACATTACCATCATTATTATTACTAATAATATTATTATTAATATATTTTTTCCATTTTACAGGTGAGGAACCTGAGGCACGAAAAGAAAAAAAGTGATTCGCTGCAGGTCATATAATGAACAAAAAACCCAGGAGTAAAAATTAGGATCCAGTTTTGGGACTCATGGGTCTTGAAGGACCATTTCCTCTGATGAAAGCTAAATGTTATTTCTGTGTAAAAGTTACTTTTGCTTTTCTCTGCTGTAGGACGGAGTGAAATTTCTAGCTCTACTTTTCCCTTCAAGAGAACATCACGTTAGGATACATTATCCAGTTTCCATGTGTGGACCAATTTGAATTTCACATTTTCTTCATCCCTGACTTGACACACTTCAACCCTAGCATCTTCCATTGGTCCTAACTACTGCAGGTAACTGCGGATGCTTTCTAAATCACTGATGGTTAGCAGGAACATGTGTGTCCACTGTTGGTGAAATGCCAATGGAAAACCCACAGGAAGTGCTCTGCAACGAAGCCATGGCTTCTGCCCTTGGCCAAGTCTTTCTTTGGGAAAATAACACAGCCCTTCAAAGTCCTGGTTCTTGTCTCTCTAGCTTCCTCTCATTTATAGTGGCCTGCTGATAGAATTCCACTTAGTACCTACCTTTGGTTAGCATCTTTAGTCTCATATTTGGATTTGATTTCATTCCTCTGTTTTCTCCTGTGATCTAGGACAGTCAGCAAGCTTTCACTTACTTGATCACAAAAGATGCCTTGCATTTTTTTTTTTTTTTTTGCCATGGTTCTCAACCCAAAGACAGAAAGCTGTGAGCTCAAAGTAAACTTTAGGCAAAAAGCTGGCATATAGCGCAGAAGCTGACCGTCAGCTTCTTTACCACCGTGGGATGTTCAATCTTCCCCCTCTAGAATTATGTTCATGTTCATGAACTAAACAGGCAGGCATTTCAGAGGTCCTAAGACAGGTCACCTTTGATGTTTCGCAGCCACACAGCAGGAGGCTAGTCATTACTTTAGTAGCAGTATTGATACTCTTCAATTAATTAAGAAAAATGTATACCCTCAGGCATTTAAAAATATATACATTTAATATTTTTGGAGCTGTATTTGCATTGGATCATCATAGATTATGTGCACATGTGCAATCATAAACATAATGTGCTACCACAGGCTTCAACAAAGAGCTGTTAAAGATAATCACTTTTTCTCTTCTTCTCATTAATATTACCTTAGAAAAAAAAAATCCCATGCTTGTTTTCTAAAATCTACCTTTACTAAAAGAGAACAGTTTAGAAGAAAACATCATTATCTTAAAAGCTGATTTTTTTAAAAGAACATCTCAATATGTCATGTAGTAAGAATGGGCACACTCTTTTCCTTTGAACTAGAGTTAACATATTAACCACGAGAGCTCCATCCTTTTTTCATGTACTCAGTGTAGTGTCTCTCAATCCACAATCTTCTGAGGTGGGCTGGCTCTTTAAGATTCCTCTATCCCAAACAACAATATGAATATATGGGTGAGAGATGAAGAGAGAAAGAGTGAGAAAAAGGAGAATGAGAATGCATGAGCTGGTCCTGGCTTAAAGTTTGATCCAAAGCCCGATTCAGAATCTGGACACATACTTTAAAAAGACATATGTTTTTTAAATGACATACAATTTTACCTAGCGTATAGTTTTTATCATAGGGAAAGCCTTTTCCAAGAAGAGAAATTCCTAAGTCATCTTGAAAATCCTTAAAAAAATGATTTTAAATATCTAAATAGCTCATTTAAAATCACAATTTAAGACAAAATAGTTCAGAGATCCTAAACCCAAATAAAAATAAAGATACCAATCAATCAATTTTGTAAAAATGTATTTTGAGAGCTAGGACAAAGGCTTTCAAAAATCAAAAAAGGGGGTCTTTTAGTGTTTTGATAAATTTTCATTGTTTTTCATAGCCCAACCTCTTCTCCATCAAAATATGAAAAAAATAAATGAAAATAAAATAATCAATAATAAAAGGAATACAGAATAAGATCTATTGACAATGCTATCTAAGAATATTCTACCTACAGTAGACTGACCATAAATATTCCAAGAATAGTGATATGTATTTCCAATACTAACCATTACTACTTGTGTGTCTGAGGAAAACAAAAATGATGAGATAAAGAGACATATATGCCAATAAAGAACAACATACTTGTGTCTGATACACTGGAGAAACTGCTTAAATAGTAGTTTTGCCCAAAAAGCCATATCTGTACTATTGCCCAAGTTAACCAAACTTCGAGTATTTTCTAATTTGAGCAGTTCACATATCGTGGTGCTTGAGAATTGCCACAGTGCACTTTGTTTCTAGTCCTTTCACTAAGAAAATTAAATACTGTTTTGTTGTTTGGGAAATCGCCTCTTTAGATCTTTAATTGCCACCTCTCCAATCTGCCTGTACATTTTGAGATGAATTCATCAAAATTCCTAAGAAAGATAAATGACATCACATAATTTGAATGCCAAAGCCCCTCATTTCACCTCTTTATCTCGGTTCATGTGAATTATATTAGAGCTACTTGACAGGTGAGATCAGAAAACAACCCTTTATAAGTGAAACTGAAGCAAAAGGCTTAGTCCTGATTCTTTCTCTCTTTTTCTCTCTCTCTTTTTTTTACATGAAAACAAAAATGCAAGAATGGAAATGACAACACAGCATCAGAAAGACAGTTTGAACTTCATTCACTACAACAGTCACGAACTGGTTGAACTCTACCTGCCATCCAACTTGAAGAAACGAAGACCTGGCACTGGGAAGAAGAAACAAAACCCAAACAAAACAATACAAAGCAACTGCGAATTAATGTAAAAATGGAGTGCAAATGCGACTACAGAATGCAATAAAAACATCAGTGCTGCAGATTCCAGCAGCACTTATCAAAATAATTTCTGAAATGTTTCATCTGAAACATAGACAAAGCAATAAAAAGAGGATATATGTTTATCATTTTAAGCATAACAATGTGAGTTAAGAGCTTAAAAATTAAAAAAAAAAAGTACTTGGAATGAATAGTGCTACCCTTTTTTTCCTAAGTAGGCATAAAAATATTTTCATTTCCTTCTTGTTTTCATACCATTATATCAAGAACGTTCATTTGTTTCATGTTACCGTTTACAATTTTAATGCACACACACACACACACACACACACACACACACACACACACAAAAGATATCTACCGCAATAGAAATAGTTGCTTCATTACCTTGTTTGCTACATTTGCAAATGTAAACAGCTAGGCAGAGTCAGAACTGACTCTAATGCATGATGGAATATCTTTGTTGCATACGTACACTGTAGAAAATAATTATTCAATATGTCAGGCACCATTATTTGAAATGTAATACATTAATATTTACTAGAAAAATAAGGTTTTTTTTTTTTCCTATTTGTTCTCCCAACTTCTTTAATGAAATAAGTTAATCTGACAGTGCATCCAGTAGCTTGTAATATCTTCTACATCTCCGTGGCAAAAAATAAACTACTGGTTGGGACAATATAATGCAAATTATTAAAGTCAGTCCTTGTACATACATCCGTGTAGCAAGCATTGAGGCTCGACTAACAGCACCTTTAACCAATTATTTAATGTTCAGTTATTTAGCCCTATTTCCCTGAGCAGTTATGCTGAGGCTTTCCCTTCATGGATAGTTTTACAAAGCCTTAAGTATTAAAAGTACTATGAAGAACATACTTCTAAGAATCCTATTTAATGCTACTTAACTAAACCTGTATAAATCTAATGGAGGAATTGATTGGTACATATACCAACTGTCAGCCTGTGGTAACGTAACCTTAGACGCTGCCTGACCACAAAGTTTGGAAATTATATTTAAACCAAAAGAAAATAAATAAATACAGCAGGTTACCTTGTGGAGAAATACCATGTGTTCTACATCAGCGAATGCCATGGTCTGAACTTTTGTATCCATCTAGTCCTTTGAACTGAGGGGATCCCTTTAGTTAGAACATGCCAAATGAGATTAGTGACCCAAAGGAAGCTTAGAAAACAAACCCAAACTGGTTCATCACATACAAGAAAGAATGATCTGGCTAAAATAAAATTACTATGTAGCGCTGAGGACACTGTTTTTTAAAAATGCATATATATTTGGACAAAATGAACCTAAACCGCAAACAAGAGGACTAGTTTTGAAAGGAGTATGGGAACATCTAAAGGACAAAAATATCAGAGAGGGTGTGCATGTGTATGTACAGGCAGGGCTGGCCAAAATCATCGTGCCACCGTCTGTCACTTCTCCCGCTGCTCTCTCCCCAAGCCTAACCACAGCTCGCATTTCTAGGTCTAAATTTGAAACATGATCTATGAGAGGATTCTCGTCTAAGAGGGCGCCATTTTCCTTTCACTGCCCTGGAGATTAAATTTCTCCTCATCTGCCTAGGATTTCATGATACTTCGAAACTGAGGCAATAATTTATGGGTTTTTGAACAAATGGGCCAATGGCCAGCCCAATACTGCTTTAGGATCATAATATGTAAACCCTTCCAAATTCTAAACAGCTTTGATCTCGTTCTATACAAACATCATAATTATAGTCTGGTGATACTTCTTATGGATGGTTTCCACAGTACACATTCACCAAGATGGTTTTGACTTACTAGGTTCTAAATCAGGACTATTAACCATCTTCATTTTTTTTTTTTTCTCACTGAACATTTGTCTCACTTTTTAATCTTGGTAACCTACTCATCAAAAGAAAGAATAATAAAAGAAGGGAATTTCATGTTGGATAAGGCAGGCTCTATGAAGTATTTTTTTTAATAGGTCTTCATAAGACATTACAAGCTATTGAATTCCCATCAAGAAAACCTATTTCTATTTAATTGTGCTAAGTGCTAAGGTTTTACTCTTTAGGTTTTCCATTTTTTTCCACTTGTGCATTGTTCCTATGCAGGCCCCTCTGGATATGAGTTGTGAAGTCATATTTGTCCGTGCAAAGATGCTGGCATATGCTGCACTGGAAAGGTCCACTGTCACCATGGCAACTCATATGCAAAGCATACATCACTTCATCCAGAAAGACAATGCCACAGTGCACACATTTCGTTGAAAGTTCATCTTGAGTACTTCTATCAACTTTCTCTGTTTTTACTACATTCAAGGGACCTTCATTTTTTACATTTGACGGTGCCTTCGTTTTCTCCTTGGAGGCACCATTCGCAGTTGGCCCAGGTCTGGAATGCTTGATCGCCAAATCTAGAGGAATGTCATTGTCTGATCCAACAGCTGAAAAATGAGGAGGCAGATTGAAGGTGGGATAAGGCACATAGTTTTGGCAAGGATTTGGTAGGCCAGGCACGTGACTCAAGTAGTGCGGATTCCCAGGAACGGAGAGCTTATATTTACTCCAGAACCGCAGCCAATCAGCTTCACTCTGGAAGTCATTATGTACAAAGGGAAGTCCGAAAAGGGGATACTGGTACTTTTCAATAGGGCTGCCTGGTGGTGAATAATTTGGGTGCTTCGCGGGTCTCATGTACTTTTCTATGGGACTGCCTCTCTCAGAACTTCCTTTCCCTTCAGATACGGATGAACTGTTTCCTGGGTCTCCACTACTTTCCTGAGGACTTTTTATCTGAATGTGCAAAGGTTGCATTCTTTTGTGAATATCCAGAGTTTGGCTGACCAGGACTGGCTGCTGAGCAGAATGGCTTTTAGTCAATGAACCCTGGGCTTCGTATTTACTCAGGCTGGGGAGTGGAATTTCTCTCTGGTGACCTTCAGTTAAGTGATCTTCCGACCGCCTCTCTAAGGGGCTGCCGTTGACCTGCTCCTCACTGCCGGCCCTCTGCTGTTTGTTGAGCTGCTCGGCCTGAAGTGCCTCTGGGTTAAGGCGCTTTCTTGTTCTTCTCCTAATAATCTGCTCACCGTTGTTTTGTTTAATGATGTTTAAAGGCCTGGGAGTCTGCAGGGAACACACACACAATACATAAAAGGAAAACATTAAAAAATACATTAAAATGCATTAACAATTCCTCACAAATATAAACCATGTTCAAGTTCAAAGCAAAGACAGGCTTTATGTTATAGATTTACTAAATCTCCTCCTTTTGCCCTGAGCAGGATCAGAGGACAGAACCAAAGCACACTCTTTTACCCTAATTAAATCATGCCCATCTTTACAGAGAGGACTGAAAAACTTTAATCTACTTGAAAACAGCCTTTCCAAATTCAAGAGACTTCAGAATTGCATTATTTTGTGATAAAACGATATAGAAAGTTAGTTGAAGAAATGTGATTTTTCTAAAAGATTTCTCAACTTTTGAGTCATGCACCAAGAAGACGTCAACAGTAACATAGGAGATCGGTTTTGATGACAACTGTGGAAAAATGATACGAGGCTGTAGACTGAACTATGTCTTCCTCCCCATCCCCCAGATGCTCCCTTCCAACTCATGTACTGAATCTCTTACCCTCCAGTGTGACTGTATCTGAAGATTAGGTCTTTAGGAGGTAAATAAGGTTAAGTGAGGGCTTTCCTGGTGGCTCAGATGGTAAAGAATCTGCCTGCAATGTTGGAGACCTGAGTTCAATCCCTGAGGTGGGAAGATTCCCTGAAGAAGGGAATGGTTATCCTCCAGCATTCTTGGAGAATCCCATGGGCAGAGGAGCCTGACGGACTACAGTCCATGGGATTGTAGAGTCGTACACAGCTGAGTGATTAACACACAAGATTAAATGCAGACATAGAGTACAGGCAGCCTTCTACAAGCCAGGAAGAGACTCTCACCAGAACCCAACCACACTGCACCCTGATCTCAGACTGCCGGCCTCTAGAACTGTGAAAATAAATGTCTGTTCTTTAAGACATCCAGTTTATGGTAGTTTGTTATGTCAAGGCCCAGATGACTAATACACACATTCTCCTAAATAACTGCAAGTGTGGATATATAATATTAAACATCAGAATATAAATAATCAAAGGCAAACTGACAGAACTGTAAGGAAACATATCAAGTGAAGTGAAAGTGAAATTGTTAGTTGCTCAGCCGTGTCCAAATCTTTCTGACCTCATGGACTGTAGTCCGCCAGGCTCCTCTGTCTATGGGATTCTCCAGGCAAGAATACTGCAGTGGGTAAGCCATTTCCTTCTCTGGGGGATCTTCCTGACCCAGGGATTGAACATGGTTCTCCTGCACTGCAGGCAGATTCTTTATGATCAGAGCCACCAGGGAAGCCCAACAGTTGCTCAGCTGCGTGGGACTCTTTGTGACTCCACGGACTATAGCCTGCCAGGCTCCTCTGACCTTGGAATTCTTCAGGATCAAAGCCATATCCAGTGAGAGGTTTTTGTTTTTTTTTTAAATAAACTCCCACTTTCATTTTTTTTCCTCTAATTATATAAGTACTTACTATTAAGGAAGATTTTACCTGTTAACGGGTGAAGCATTTGTTTTCTGTTGAAAATCTAAATTTATTTGTAGGCTTGCTTCAAATATCCTATCTGTCATTCTACTCTGTACTTAAATAGAATGCTGACTTTCCCCCAGCTTAAGTATGATATGACTGGTATTTATGTACATGTTCAATAGGTGTTTATATTACACGACTAAAATCCATAGATAAGACTATAATAAAAACTTTACTTGCAGGAGAAGCTTTAACTTTGATTTATAAAATCAAGAGAATATGTTTAATAAGTGACTGCATATTTACAAATTAAAATTTTAAAGAATCTTTACATGGGCTAAAATCTGATTTTTTTCTAAAAGATTACTGAAATCAGGAAATAATCCCTACATAAAATATGAACATGAACATTATGTAATTTGTGAATTATACCTGGAAAGGATGCATCTTAATGCAAGAGAGTATTTTTTAAGTGTAAACAAAACACAAATCCTCTTGGAGTGTTTTTATTGTCACAAAGATATTTTGAAGGAAAAAGGAGAATGTACTTGTTATTGAACATCAAATTACTGGTTTTAGAATGAAAATGTCACGTCCCCTGGATAGTCCATGTTCATTTACTTTGTTCAGAATTTCAGATTTATAAAGATCTCATATTTCAAACATACATATTTAATCTCTATCCTTCTTTTTGAATCTAAGCATTTAATGCTGAAAATACTCCTCTAAACACTGCTTTAGGTAATTTCACAAATTTTGATCTATTTTAAAACTTGTATTAATTATAATATTTAAATTCAATTCAATATTTTAACACATAGTATATTTTAAAACAGCTATGTGCTAACTTTCTAAGATAAACATGCTATTTTATATTTTGATTAAGACGACACTATTAAAACTCACTGAACAGTATACATTAGGTCTGTGATTGTATTGTACATAAAGGTTATATTTATAAAAAATGTAAATATATGGAGTTGATGGGAAAACTCAAGGGAATGAAGAGTTTTTCCTGTAGAATAAACAGTGGAAGAAATATAGTGTCTGTTTTAGAGTCCTAAAGAAGACCAATATTTAAGTGACAGGTAAAGGAATTACAGCCCATAAAAGAGATATCAGAGAATTATTATGCACAAATGTATAAGAACTAAGAGCATGTAGGGCCATGGAATTCATGGAGTAGAAGTATAGGAAATTTATGATTAAAAAAACCCCTCAAAATTAAAAACATTTCTGGAGAGATGAATATTAAAATAATTATTAAAATTTTTTCATTTATATTGCAGTTGTTAAATTAACATAACCTGGAAGAGCAGTAGTTTAATGAATATTTGGCCTTTGATTGGACAGCATTCAATTAAAATCATTAATGTCAGTACTCATTAAATGGAAGCTTATTGCTTGCTTAAATGGTGAAGGCTTAAAAAAAGTAAGGTGATGGTGGTAGGAGGAGATTCCTTCTGCTAGCTACATGCTAATAACTAAGGTTTTCACAGTTTACTACCAATTAGTCTTGTTGGCAGCATGCATTTTTTAAAAGAGTGCTTCCAGTGGTCCGTTTGGGAGGACATTTTGTCTAAAACTGTATTCCCCGTAGCTGCATTCTATTCACTGGCTGGTGCTAAGAGCTGTGGTAAAATGCCAAACAAAAAGCAAAAGGCAGAAGGAAACAGATTTTTGCTTACTAAGTGGGGCAATCCTATTTTTAAAGGCAGCTTTGGTCAGCAGATAAACTTTTTTTTTATTTTTTAAGATTTTTTTTGGGGGGGGATGTGGACCATTTTTATGGACTTTAAGACTTTATGGAATTTGTTGCAGTATTGTTTCTGTTTTATGTTTTGGTTTTTTAGCTGCTGAAAGGTAGTGGGATCTTAGTTCCCTGACCAGGGAATGAATCTGTACCCCTGGCATTGGAAAGCGAAGCCTTAACCACTGGACCACCAGGGAAGTCCCTAAATTTTCTAAATCAAAAAGAAAAAAAAATCCTTCAGGAAGTCAACTGCATATAAAGATGGGAGATTTGTAAGTTTAAATTTTATTATAAGATTCTACCTAAAATTTGGTTAGAAATAACTGACGTAGCTCAGAGAGTCATAGAAGCTAGCCAGCCAGAGACCTTAAAACACAGAACACCTCTGCACCTTCCTCTGCTCTGCTGTGTGCTCTTCAAGCCCTCAGATGCCACTGGAAGCCCTGGAGAGAGTCACCTGGCATCTTGGTCCCAGAAGAACCACTCTTCTGAACTTGTCCTACTTCCAGCCTAGATGACACTTGCAAATTCCAAAAGTAGACTGGAAAAGAAGCATTTTTACCCTTGCCATATATTTTATACTGAACATGGGAGAGTCTTCTTGCCTTTTTTTTTTTTTTAAATTTATGTACTTTTGAGCTTTAAAAGTTTCTCCTTTCTACCTAAATTAATGTCACTGAATTCTGATACCCACTCATTCACATATCAGTTATGTGAAGTTCCCAGAAATCAATCATTTTCCTCTTTTATATCAAAAGAAACATAATGCATTAGTAATGATCTCACATGAATCTCCCCATAACATCTAAGGCTGGTCCACCATAAATCACAAGTGCGCTCAAAGCAACTGGATTAAACTCTGCAGGGGCAGGCACTGCAAGCCAGGGAATGGTACTTATCACGCCACAGCCCAGGCTGTTTTATAAAGCTTTTCCTGAAACAATCTAACAAGTTCTTACCGAGTGAAGCTTCTGGTAGAGACCACACGCATTGCATACATATCCGCCATTTGCATTCTTTCGCCAGAGAGAGGTCTTTGTGGTCAAGCAATTGGCACAAAAAACACCCGAGCCTCTGCGCCTCTGCAATGGGGAAAAAAAAAAATACAAGGTCAGAGGTGAGTCACATGATCAGTGGAGTTAGACCAAATCAACCCAGGAGTTTTGTCTTTAGACTAGCAACAATGACAGTATAAAACCACACTGCCCATAATGAGGTCAGGTTCAATTGTGTTTAATAGGCACCACTGATTTTCATTATAATTAACCCTACAGTGATGGATGAGGTGTGTGCAACACCAAAGGCTTTTCACAGAAACAGCTTTAACTTTTTGAACTTTGGGGTTTGTGCCTTTAATGATGGCTCCTAAATGCTGAACCCTAAAATATACCTTTTAAAAGTATCAAAAGTCAAAAGACAGAGCATGGCAATATGTTAAATATATTTTGGAAAAATAGGAGCCCAGGCTACCTGAGCTTCAAAATATAGTCAAACTTGGAATAAGTGCAGCATGTAAACCACTTACAATTTAACCTGATGCATGTCTTTCTGGATGTCATTCATGTAACACAAGTATTAAGACACTAATAAGACAGTTCTAATTTTTCATTTGCACCTGTAAAATCTGAAAGAGAACACCCTCTATCTCTCAAATCTGAGAGGAACAGAAGAAACTTCTGCCAACTAGAAGTACAGTATTACTAATGAGAATCCTTATGAGGGGCCTGCTTAAGCCAGACAACATAGTCCCATCAATGGCTATTTATTTATTTGACTCAGACTTGGAAATCACAAGCGTTTCTGAAATTTTAGTGGGCTGAATTCTCTAATCACCAGATTGAAAAATAATCCAAGAATATTTAAAAGTAGATCATTAGCATTGCTTGTTCCATTCTTGCTATCAAGTAATGATTCCATTAAACTTCTCATTGAAACAAAAGTCAGGCTGTGTTCATAGGCGCAAATACTAACAGGCAGGAAATGGAACTCTGGCTGAAGAAGAAGAAGGGAAAAAAAAAAAAAAGACAGCCTGAATTGCAACTCTGCTCTCTTTTCTCTAGGAAGCAAAGCCTTTAATGATAAAATATGCATGTTAGATAAGGAGTGGAAAAAGTCTTGCTGGAACCCAATTTTGTGATAAATTTAAAATTACAAACACTACACGTCAAAATTTCAGGGATTCATAAAATTTAGGCGATTTATTTAACTTGAGTCCATACTGTAGACGAGGGGTATCCCTGCCAAGAAAATACAATGGTTATAATTGTACTCTGATACATTTCAAATGGAAAGCTTTCTGCAGACATAATTTTGGCTTCAAGACTGGAACACTTTCTTGGCATTGAAAGGGCATTTGATTCATCGGGTGTTTCACAATGTATCACTAAAAAGACCTGGTGAGCAGCCAGTTCCCTATAGGGTAATTTTTCCATCCAGATGCAAGTGCTATCAGAGGCCCTCGTCAGCTAAACTAATTATGATCTTGCAATTGCTGATGCCTGCTCACTCTAACATTCGACATCCTCCATTAATCATCAATACAAGGAAAATGAATGAAACGTAAAGAAATGAGGACTGGTAAGCTGCATAGCCATAAAAATCTGAAATGAGAGCAATAATTTAACAAGATTGGGGGAATGTTTTTAGTGAGCACAAAGTCAAGCTAACAATTGCCCTTTTCAACCAAGAACACAATTTCATTAGCGTAGCAGGTTGTGCTACTTCAGGTGATATAATAAAAGCTAAATTTTTCACAAAGATAATCTCTGGCTCCCCTTTTCTCCTTACTCCCCTGACCCGCCAAATCAGGACCAGGAGCGTATAATAAATTTCTCAGTCTCGAAACAAAACACTGGGTACTGGTCCTCAAAGTCCCAATAGGGACCTACTGCAAAAGGACAGACTGCTATTTCCCTCAAGTCAATGAACTATTAGAGTTTGTGTTTATCAAACACTCTGGGGCCCCCTTTATCCGAGGTAAGTTGGGGAGCCTAGTTAGGTTATAATTGTGAAACTTCCCTGGGGCCATGCTGTCTTTTCCCGGAGATCTAAATAACACGTTTGGCAAATAAACACCAATTTGATCCACATAAAGGCAATGTAAATGTCCATTTGGAAACTAACCCACATATATGGCTGCGGCTCAAACCTGAATGTATAACCATTCACTGCAGCCTGCTTTTCTTTCCTTACGTCCTGGCGGCTTGACGCGGCATGCCAAAGTGGGTGTAATCCTGGTTTCAGAGAACGCTTCAACCTTGCATAATTTTGCACTTAAGTCTCTTGCAAAGAAAATGCCCTTCATTAGTTTGAGGGAAAATCCTGAAATTACAGTGCTGGTTTTACACAGGCACATCTTGCTTTAAGCAGCATTTAGGCTCCAATAGAGGCTGGTATATTTTAGGTAAACCATATCTTATTTTAAATACATCAAGACTAATTTGGATTCACTTATTTGGAGTCAGTATGGCATGGGGGTTAATAGATTTAGGAGACAGACAGCTTGCATTCAAAACATGCCTCTGTCTTGAGTTGCTGGGTACAACTTTGAGTGAATTACTTAACTTAGCAGTACTTAAATGTCCCCCTCTTTAAAGTGTGAGCTGCTGCGAGTATCAATGTGGACAAATGGACGTATAATTAAAACAATATCAGGGATGTAGTAAGCTCTCAAGTTATCGATCCATCATCGATCCATTAGGGATTAAGCTGTATTTCTTTTGTTAAGAGAAAAATATTTTGTTTCGTTCTTATCACCTTAATCTACTTATTTTACATTTTAGATATGCTTAAAGCATACGGTTGAGTATAAGAACATGCATTTCATTTGTGTCATTCTTATCAACTATGAGAATGGAAAGTTGAGTCAGAGTGAAATACCTAGGTGCTCACACCTAGAATTCAATAGGAGCGGACTTGTGTGGGGGCAGAGAGTAGGAGGTAGGTGAGAAATATTTCATACATTTAGTTACCTCCCATCTAACAAATGTATCACTTTGGTAAGCACTGTAGAACCCTATGTTTGATGCACTTGGAAATTTTGGAAGCAGCAGAGTAAGTGGGAGAAGTGGGCAGTGTCCTTCGCTGTGTGACTGCAGAATGGTGGACCATGATGCACCTCTCTAAACCACATCACAGACGACAGCCTGACCCCAGCAAAAGCTGCACCATGCATAATGTCACCTAGCTGGACCGAGTATGGCATTTTTTCCCACGTCACCAACATCCTTAACCCAATCAAGTGCTGAGAAAAAGTCTGTTGCCAAAGGAAGCAAAATAGAAGTCTCCCTTGCCTCACTTTTTAAAAACAAGCTTGTTAAAGAGAAAGAAAGGCATTAAAGACCTTATTTCATTCACAGTTTATCAGGCACAACAGAGTTTTAAAACAGTTTGTCATTCTCCTTTATACTGTGTTAAAGACAGAAATCATGTCCCCTAACAGTCATCAAATAGTCTAAGTAATAAGTACCTAGGACAGTGCTGTCTGTCTTGAGTGGCTAAATATTATTAAAGTTGAAAATCATCTCTCTTGCAATAATAATTTTTATCACTAGTCATTACTCTTATTTTTGAAAATAAAGTTTTTTAGAAAAATATTTCCTAGAAATGTCTCCCATTTGGATTGACCAATTTATCTTCAGTTGGGCAGAGATGGCTAATGACATTGGAGACAAGAAAATCAAGAGAGTTAATTTTCCCAATTCTACATTCCAGGCTTTCTCTCTCTCTCTCTCTCTCTCTCTCTCTCTCTCTCTCTCTGAGAAACAGCTGAAGCCAGGTACCTGCTAAGTCCTGAAGATATAAGTCAGGGCCATCTCACATGCTAGTAAAGTCACGCTCAAAATTCTCCAAGCTAGGCTTCAGCAATACGTGAACTGTGAACTTCCAGATGTTCAAGCTGGTTTTAAAAACGACAGAGGAACCAGAGATCAAATTGCCAACATCCGCTGGATCATTGAAAAAGCAAAAGAGTTCCAGAAAAACATCTATTTCTGCTTTACTGACTATGCCAAAGCCTTTGACTGTGTGGATCACAAGAAACTGTGGAAAATTCTGAAAGAGATGGGAATACCAGACCACCTGACCTGCCTCTTGAGAAACCTGTATGCAGGTCAGGAAGCGACAGTTAGAACTGGACGTGGAACAACAGACTGGTTCCAAATAGGAAAAGGAGTACGTCCAGGCTGTTTATTGTCACTCTGCTTATTTAACTTATATGCAGAGTACATCATGAGAAACCCTGGGCTGAAAGAAGCACAAGCTGGAATCAAGATTGCCGGGAGAAATATCAAGAACCTCAGATATGCAGATGACACCACCCTTATGGCAGATAGTGAAGAGGAATTAAAAAGCCTCTTGATGAAAGTTAAAGTGGAGAGTGAAAAAGCTGGCTTAAAGTTCAACATTCAGAAAATGAAGATCATGGCATCTGGTCCCATCACTTCATGGGAAATAGATGGGGAAACAGTGGAAACAGTGTCAGACTTTATTTTGGGGGGGCTCCAAAATCACTACAGATGGTGATTGCAGCCATGAAATTAAAAGATGCTTATTCCTTGGAAGGAAAGTTATGACCAACCTAGATAGCATATTCAAAAGCAGAGACATTACTTTGCCAACAAAGGTAGGTCTAGTCAAGGCTATGGTTTTTCCTGTGGTCACGTATGGATGTGAGAGTTGGACTGTGAAGAAAGTTGAGCGCCGAAGAATTGATGCTTTTGACTGTGGTGTTGGAGAAGACTCTTGAGAGTCCCTTGGACTGCAAGGAGATCTGACCAGTCCATTCTAAAGGAGATCAGCCCTGGGTGTTCTTTCGAAGGAATGATGCTAAAGCTGAAACTCCAGTACTTTGGCCACCTCATGTGCAGAGCTGACTCATTGGAAAAGACTCTGATGCTGGGAGGAATTAGGGGCAGGAGGTGAAGGGGACAACAGAGGATGAGATGGTTGGATGGCATGACTGACTTGATGGATGTGAGTCTGAGTGAACTCTGGGAGTTGGTGATGGATAGGGAGGCCTGAAGTCCTGCAATTAACGGGGTCACAAAGAGTCAGACACGACTGAGCAACTGAACTGAACTGAATGGAAGAATGAAGCTCTACCTCTCCTTTATACACATCATTAGAGTCATGCATTGCTGATGGTATATGTGTATGTTTCAAATAATAAAATGGTTTCTCTTTTCCTACAAGCTGCTTTTAAGAGTTAATAATAGGGGATTCCCTGGTGATCCAGTGGTTAGGACTCTGTACTTTCACTGCTGAGGGTGTGGGTTCAATCCCTGGCCACAGAATGAAGATACAGGAAACTGAGCAACACCCCTCCAAAAAGGTGTTAATGATGATTTGAACCTCCATGACTTTGTGCAGGAGACATATATATGCACTGTCCTTACTGAAGCATTGTCAGCAGAAAACCCAAATCTACATGAAAGTCACCTCAATGGAAAATGTCTAAAGAGGAAATTCTGGGATCAACAAGGCACTGACTACATTTAACTTCAAGTGTAAATAATTCGCCCACTAACTTTTTAGGCTGAATCTGTATGGCCTGTATGTTATTTCTGCTGGCTGGTAATTTCCTATGTGGAAAAGGAAGAGTGGTGATAGGAATAGTTAGTTCATTGCAAGGAATTCTGAGGCCAGCCCCCATGATCGGCATCTCCAAGGCTTTTCAATTACTGAGAATTCTTTGGATCACTTCTTTCCTTCCCACATTTCAAATGTATTGTAACCACCATACCGATTTTCACAACAGCAAGTTAGGTGATAAATCTGGACAATCATCCATGCCAGGATTTGAAACAGAAAATGACACACCATCTTTTAATAAAAGTACATTTTAAATCCAATATATATATATTTTTCTTTTCCCTGCTGGATATTGCACCAAGCAGTGTAATGACTAAATAACTAATAGAAGAAACCTCTACTCTTTAGGCTCACAGCTAACTACCATAAGGCATCATGATCACTAAATTTTTTCAAAGTTTCTGATTCAAGTTTTGCTTTTAGGGGGCTTAAATCCTCAGTCAATTACAGATCCCTCTGTGTTAAGCGCTGACACATATTTTGGTAAACCCAGATGAGTCCTTAGAAAAGAACAAGAATGGGAAAAAAAGTTTTAAATTGGTTCAGCTATTTTTATAGCTTATTTTACTATTTGAAGATTAGCCAAAAGCAAACATTTTAAGGTTTTCAAATTTCATTATTAACAGAACTTATTTCATTTGATCAATAAAAAGTAAATTTGATTGAATTATTCATTCAAGTGGTTTAACATTTAGAGTCATGGAAATTCATCTCCAAGATATTAAAAGTCCCCATTGGAGAAGTTTATCTGTGCAGAAATGATCCTTTATAATAGTTTTCTATGAATAAAAACCATACTGAAACCATGTAATTATATAACAAGCCTTGATAGGCAGAGTATTTACTCACATTTTTTATGGTTTTATATCTTGGCCATTTTAAATCAAATCAACTTGAAATTTGATATATGTGCTGTTAGTCTGGATGCACCTCAAATATTTTTAACTCTTTAAACAATTCTATGTGTATTTGATTATATCAAGAATCTTTTGAGAACTTCATTTTAGGGAAATGTACAGATGGCTATGATAGAATCTTTTGGTACAACTTTGTAGTAATAAAACTTTAGTGGTAAATATAATTCAATTCAGTTTTGGGACTAATTATTAAATGTCCACCATGTGCCTGGCACTGTGCTAGAAGCTGGAGTTACAGTGAAGTATATGGCAGACATGGTCTGTAATCTCTCTGTTCACAGTAGAATCTGCTAAAAACATACCATATATACAGTCAACATGATAAAAACCGAGACTGTTGATGAATAGTGACAGTTTAATTCATGTAAATTATATGAAAACATTTCTCAAGAAACCAAAGCATCTCCCACAAATACATTTCACTTAAAGGCTGAAAGTTATCTAATAATCAGAGGGTTTATTCTCTGTGCTCCTTTATAAAAATGGATAACAGTCTAGTCGTTTCAGAAACAAGAACCCTGCTTATTGTCCCATCAGTAATAATGTCCTATCAACCACCAAAAGAGTTGATACAAACTAAATAATGCGTTCATGACTGTCACTGTAAAACTGAAATTCAATAACTATTGAATAAATGATAAATAATATTTTAGCCATTATCACTCTTATTCACTACCAAGAGACAGAGAAAGTCACTCTCTCCCACTTACCCCCATTAAGGAATTTACTGACTATTGCTACCCACCAGCAGAGGCTAAAGAATATAAAGAACACCACACCTAAAACAACTTAAAACAGACAGTGGCTTGCAATGAACACCTAAATAAATTCACAGCCAGAATTTTATCAGAAGCACAGGCTGGCCAGTTATTTTAGCAAGAGCAGGGAGAGAGCTTTGCCAACAGAAAGCAATAGATATCAATAACTTGGCTGACTTTTGCTCCAAATAAAATTGTACAGAATCAGTTGAAACAGGCTGTATAGCAAGCCTATGCCTGCTTTAAAACAGCCCTCTATGCCCTCAGATTTCTTGCCAGAAAACTGAAGAGACTCTACAAGGTTCAGCCAAGCATCCATATTATAATCACCTATCTCAGAGTTTGGAAACAAAACCTGTTTACCCTGCTTATTAAATTTACTTCCTCAACACATCAGAAATGCTAATGGAGACCAGTGTAAACTAAACTGACATCTTTGGCTAGAAGCAATGGAACAACTTCTGTTCCAGGACATGAGGCAATTCATATTCTAGCAATCATACATTGTACCCAGGTATGAATGTGCCCAAGACTTTTCCACTGACACGTCACCACGCTGGAGTTGCCCAATATATCAGGACACGTTAAAACAGATTAGCTCCATTTCTTCTGAGATGCAATTGGTGAC
Organism: Ovis aries; assembly: GCF_016772045.2. Lineage (NCBI taxonomy): Eukaryota > Metazoa > Chordata > Mammalia > Artiodactyla > Bovidae > Ovis > Ovis aries. Next base: position 61,986,371 of record NC_056062.1, on the reverse strand, counting down.
TCATGGCGTGGGATTGCAGAAAATGAGAGTTCCCCGGGGAAATCCCACATTTTAAATTATTTGTATGGATTCTTCAAATCTTCTGATTTTATAAATTTATCGTACAGATAATATAATCTACTACATAGGTCTGAAGGATCCCCATCTCCATACTTAGACTTACTCCATATTTGGAAAATGAGCAAAGCAAACATGTGATGTCATACACAAATTACTTAACAGACTAGGACTAGAAAAACTCAGATCTTTGGAGTTCTAACCCCTGCTGTTTCTGTAACAATGTCCTGCCATTACAGCAATATGTATTTGGACAGCTGAAAATATAGCTGAAGATTTATATCTACACTGTCTTTTCACTTCACGTGATAGTCACTATTGTCGAAAGAACTGCTCAAGCCTCTTATTGCTTCTATTTCTGCCACCACAGATCCATTTTCGCCTTTCCTTCAGTTACAACAATGGTCAAGAGTGTTTCAACAGGGACTTTCTTCTATGCCAGTGCCAAAATCTGACACTGAAAAGGGAAAAAAAGGGGGGTTTTTTGGAGGCACAGTTAAACAATTCTAGCACTTCTTAAGTAAATTTCAGCATGAGAATATGAGAATCGATTATATCTTAATAAAGTTATTGCAATTTTTATTTAAACAATATATTTGGCAAACATTTATTGTGGGAATTCTTCACAGTATAGAAAATAAGCACCTTGGTGATAGGGACTTTTCTAGAAAAAGCCTAAAGTTCAAAAGGTTCAGCTTCGAAGCACTTAATTTAAGAAACAAATAGAGGTATTTTATGTATTACCTAAGTAGAACTGGTTTTATGATAGATAATGATGATGACATGGTCATTTTGAAAGAAAAGGAAAATAACAGATAATAATCAGTAATTCTTTTCATACTTGCTAACAGATAGTAACTAGTCAATGAAGTGTTACCATCCTCAAGGAATTTACATCTATATCAATGGTTTCTAACATTCTTGGGAGTCATAAACTCTTTTGATAAAATTTATGACACTCTCCCCAGATAATAAAAAAGATATGTAAAATATTTTGCAAATAACTTCAGGCTGTTCAGAAGAATGTCCTTCATAAAATGCATCCAAAGATTTCACATGGATCTGAGTACCCATGGATTATGAGGTTAAGAACTCCTGACATAATATAATTATCTCAGTTCGGATTGAAAATGAATTACTAGGGATTATTATCCTCTCATTTTACTGACGAGGTAACAGATTGTGAATGAATCTTTGACTTAACTAGTGTCAAAAATACATCCTAGTCTCTTAAGTCCAGGCAAAAACACATGACTTTTTCTAAAAATCATTTTTGGGACTTCCTTGGTGGTTCGGTGGTTAGGAATCTGCCTGCCCATGCAGAAGGACACTGGTTCAATCTCTGGTCTAGGAAGATTTCACATGCTGCAGGGCAACTAAGCCCCTCAACCACAACTACTGAGCCCGCACTCTGCAGCAAGAGAAGCCACCACAATGAGAAAGAAGCCTGTGCACCGCAGCGAGAGAAAAGCCACACAGCAACAAAGACCAAGCGCAGCCATGAATAAACACCATTTTTGAATCAGCTATCTGGTAGACTCGCGTGACTACTTCTTGTCCCTTTTTGAATAATCACCATCCCACATCTAATATTTACCAAGTATTTATTTTGTGTAGAATGATACACTACAGACTTAGTTTCTTTACTTGACATCCTCTAAACAAACCTAAGACACAGGAATTATTATTACCATTATTATTATCATTATGGTTATTCTATCCACTTTACAGGTGAGAAAACTAAGCCTTAGAAGGATTTTTCATATACTAAATAGTAAGATCTCTCACTTCAGAGCCACAGTTCTTAACCATGTTTCAGGTCCTATTACTAAAGAAGTGATTGGGGAATTTTTACCAAAAATATTTCACCATAGCTTAGCTTTGAAGAATACTTCTCTCTTCAAACCACCCTATAACAGCTGATTAAACTATGCAAGTTTTGAGGTACCAGAAAGAAATGACTCATCCTTGATCAGATATGGCAACGATCTGTGTTGAGGTTGAAAGATTCAGAAGCCAGAGAAATGTAGCATTTGGGAGAGGGAGGGGTAGCGTGGGGAAGGCAGATGGGTGCAGTGCATGAGTTTGATACTGTTGTCTCAAAAACTAAAAACTAAAAAATATATGTGAACAAAGCCTCTGTTGAAAAGCAAAAATTAGTGCACTGACTTCGTGCCTAGAAATGCCATCATGGGAAGGCAGTTGTGAATCAGGAACTCATTTGCATTCGTCATGGCTGGAGACAGGCAGGAAACATGCCACTGGGGTTTTGAGGAGTGCTGTAAACACACATGTTCAGGTACCAATGTACTAGACTTTCTTTATATATTGGTATGTTCCTTGGCAGAGAGCTGTTGCAATGTGTGGAATCCTCATTATTCAAGATCAAATACTGCCAATTCTGAAAAATGAGGTCATTTTACCAAATTCCTCAGATTTGAATAATATGAAAGTATTTTTAATTATTTTCCCTTAAACATTTCCCCCATTATTAGATATAGTCTATGTACTTGATCAGATCAGTAGATGTTCTTCAGTGGCCTGTGCCGTTGACTCTGATACTTTTCATATGTGATACAGTCTCCCTTTCATTATATATATAAGAGCAAAGCCTAAAATAACTCTATAAAGATGTTTTACAGGGTATTGAGTTGAGATCAGACATTAAATAGCATACAGTTTGCTCAGCAGAAAGATGGTATTTGCCACTTATTTTCACTTAACAATAGCAACAAAACGCATAGAAATACAGTTAAATATCCTGAAGTTTGAAACAGTTAAGAACTGTTAAAAATCTGCAAATGGATCAATAAGAGACACTGATACCAAATATGCAATTTGAACTAAATAACTAAAAACTTCACCAGACCATATTGTAATACTTCTTACACAATTTCATTCTCTGTGATTTTTAAATACACGGAGGTGGGGTGGGGGCATGGACTTAAGGGAAATAAACCTAAACTTCATTTAACTTCTGAATCTATAAATAATTCTTTTAAAATACTATCTCATTTTTTATTCAACTTTGTATTTCTTCATGACCCCAAACCAGGTATTTAAATACACTTTTCCAAGATTTAAAATAAGTGTCTAGTACATTTTGCCATTGTTCAAATGAAAGATTTGTCTTTAAATGAGGATGCTGTAACTGTTACAGGTAAAACCCAACTTTGGCGGATAATTTCATTATAGAGGCTCTGGGCAGACAGGGATGTCTAAGCTGATTTTTAAAGTTTTAATGACATTATTTTAAAAAGACAACTTGGAATTATGCATTTCCTTAACAGTAATGATGCAACTTTGTAATAAGTGAAATCTTTCATGGGAAAACTGCTTCTTCCATAACTCACACGGTCAATTACACAGGAAAGTACTGTAATCGGGCTGTCCTTCTGTCGTCCCCCACTCCCCGCCCCCATGGTCAAAAAGCTCACGTACACGACTTCCTTTTCCATTACCAACTTGTCTGCAGTACCATCTGTAAAAATGAACACATACCTTGGGCTGCTCGTTTTTGCTTTTGCACGTCCATTAGTGGGACTGGCTGCAGCTGCTCAAGAAGAAAGCAAGGATTGTCTTTGCTTTTATATAGATGTATATATTCCCCCTCCAGTCCTGCCATATCAGCGTGAGGCAATACATCGTCTTGGGTAGAGAACTGTACTTAATAACCTGTGCTCCGACCCACTTCTCTGTGCAATCTGGAGTTTGTTAATCACACTGTATCACGTACCAAAGCAAGAACTACCTCATCACACCACGAACTCTCTCTCGAGACAACCCCTCAGTCATTCCTTCCAAAGGGAACAGTTAAAATCATTTCAGACTTTGACATTTCGTACAGCAAGCAGAATACCAGGAAACCAGTACTGAGGGCTGGCTGGACATCCTGAGACACAAATCTCCTAATGAGTGAGATTTTATTTCATGAGAGGGGCTCTGATATTGCAATAAAGCAACGAACTTTTGTGGGGTTTTTTTGCTTTATATATGTTTAAAATTTATTTTTTTGTTGAAGAATAATTGCTTTACAGAATTTTGCTGTTTTCTGTCAAACCTCAACATGAATCAGCCATAGGTATACATATATCCCCTCCCTTCTGAAACTCCCTCCCATCTCCCTCCCCATCCCACCCCTCTAGGTTGATATAGAGCTCCTGTTTGACTTTCTTATATCCTCCCTCTGGTTTATATCTGTATTTTTCTGTTGGTATTATTTTTTCCCTGGATTAAGGTTATTAAACTGTCCACAACCTCTGCAGAAGACGCAAATAAATTAAAGCAAGGAAGGACCCTAAATTAATTTTTTTGTCATTTACCTATAAGAAATAACATTTCTCCTTGTTGTGGAATAATAGGAATAATAATAAAAAAGAAAACACCCTCAATTGTTAAGCTCTTAAAAATATTTGGAAAAAAAAAAGATTCATAGAGAAGCTGAAATTTTAAAAACATAAAAGAAAAAAGAGAGATCCCCCAAATGGTTTAATTGTTTTCCACATTTATAAGTTTATCCCAAATAAATCAAAACTACTTTTCTTCATAAGAAGTAATCCGTTGTCAGTGTGTAAGCTTAACTTTTGGAACTCAGAATGCCAATTCCACCTTAGACTTTCACATACTAAATTGTTTTAAATCGTCAAACAGCCCTGTTTCCCAGAGTTTAGGTATAGGAGAAAGAATGCTGGATTCCAGTTATTTACAAATGCATGCCACTCCTAAGGGACTGGGGACTTCTGAAGAGCTTCCCCCCCACCCCACTTTAATCTTTTGTATTATCAGTGCATTGCGCATAGTTGGTGTTTAATTATTGACAGTTTTACTGAATTGACCTCTATCAGAGAGGATACTGCTAATTTTAATAAACAGTCTGTTAAAATGTACGCATATGTGTACATATACATACATGCTGTGATCAAAATGTTATCATTTTAAATGCAGTTGTATTCATGAAATATGAATGGTGGTCATTATCACAGAAAATAGGACTCAAATTGAAAACAGTTTCAGCTTATGAGACATAAAAGAAAATTAATAAATTCTGTACCATATTTAAAAAATGTATTACGTGACAGCAGAGAAGAGGAATGAGCTTTGTTTACATGAGCTTCTGATCAATTTTCAGAACTAGTAGAAGTGGCATATGTTGGTGTATATTTGTGTATACATGTATATACACACACAAAACCAGATATATACACACACATACATATGTGTATATATACATACATACACAACTGAATCCATTAAAACATTTTCAGCACTAGCACACGGTGAAATGTCACTAGTTGCTTTTATTTTCATTAAAGCAATATAATATTTTATAAGTGAAACTAAAGTATCAATGATGTTGTTAGACTAAAGGAAAAAAATTCCATGAGTTTTCTGGGGAGTTGAGAATAAATACAATTCACTACTTTGTACGTAAGATTGTAGGAAAAAAAGCAGTAAGAGTACCTAAGAGAGTGTTTTCAATGTCAGCCTAATAAATATTGATTTTATTAGGTGGGAAATAAGACATCAATACTTTGTGATTTACTTTTATAACTATGTTAGAGTTCTCTCAATGCACATATGCACTCAATTAACATAAATATAATTGTATGAGAGAATACATGTATCAGACACTCAGTGAGCATTAAATTCCTTTCTCTCTTAACTTTAGAAGATAATAAGTATAAATAGATATTAGATTTCAGAAGCTCCTGAATAAATGAATAAGATTTGGACATGTAAAAATTCAACCTTTGTAGCTACATATTTATGTAAATATGAGGAAAACATATACAAAAGACCTCATATTTATTTTAAGTATGAATAGTGATTCTAAAACTCTCAAATAAAGATGACTGTCCTAAAAAAAAAGTATATAACATTAATTATACATTTAAAAAATAGAAATCTATCTCTTGCCTTCTGTCTTTTGACCGCTCTCTCTCCTTTCTTTTTCAACTGTGTTCCAAAAGACCTTAAAGGATTCATTACACAAAGCAGTGTGTGATGACTTAGTCACTTCCATAAGTTTCACAAGTATGTCAAAGATACATATTTATCATCCTAAAGTTAAACAGAAATGTGAAGAAGGAATAAGTGGCCTTGGGAATTTTCTAGAACATAAAGAAATGCACTGTCGGCTAAGGTCAAGTTCCCTTATATATATATAACTCATTCTAGCTGCATGTAGTTTTCTTCCTTTCATGTGGTGTGACCACTTAGATTGTATATATTATCACAAAATATGACAATGGATATTTATTTCTAGATTACATAAAGTGATTTGCTTAAATTCATATAGATCACAACAGAAAACTTTGTACAAGAAATAATTTTGGATGAATTTATGTTCATAAACAATCATCTGGAATTTGACATTCTCTATTTCATATGTGATTAATCACTTCAGTCATGTCCAACTCTTCACGACCCCATGGACTATTTTATATATCTATATATAAAACACATATATAATATATTCACATATGTAAGTGTAAATATACCTGCAAATAAAATACATTTAAAGAATATATTCATATGCACATAAACATATATTTAAAATATGTATATGTGTGATTCCATGAACACATTTCTTTAAAGTAAAGTGGTTTCAGGGTCATCCAGTTTAATAACTTAAAAACTTCAGGAACTGGTGGTCTTATATTTTAAAATGTCTGCCTTTAAAACTCACAAACTTATACTACTTTCCCAGCTAAAAAGTTTATAACAGACAACAAGATAAAATATTTTAGATGAAAACGTGTAATGGCAGAAATAATGAATCAATGAATGTAAGAAACCAGCAGGTAGATTTCATGAAGAATTAATCACTTATGTAAGGAATTCATGGGATTCCCAGGTGGCGCTAGTGGTAAAGAACCTGCCTGTCAATGCAGGAGCTCTAAGAGATGTGGGTTCAATCCTTGAGTTGGGAAGATCCCCTGGAGGAGGGCACGGCAACCCACTCCAATATTCTTGCCTGGAGAATCCAATGGACAGAAAAGCTACAGTTGCAAAGAGTCGAACATGACTAAGGTGACTTAGCATGCATGCAAAGGAATTTGTAGATATTATATGCTTCAAAAAGTTATGTACTTGCCAAAGGAAAAGTTAGGTGGCTAGATCTGACTTTGGTCATCCCTCTTTTTCTACCTATTTTCCAAGATTTTATTATTTTATTAATTTTATTATATATATTATACACATATGTACACAGATACTTAGAATTATACATATATGTACACTTTGTTGCCCATGTGTATATTTCTTTGGCAAAATAAGAATGGAAATAATCAGATTCTTTTCAATTCATCCCAAACGAAGGCAATAATTTAAAAATAAACACAATGGACCAACTAGTACCAGACTAAAATTCAAAGCAATGCACATTTACCAAAAAGAAAAAAATAAAGGTAAAGAAAAGTGTGCCTTAAACATAAAAGTCCTAACTTTTACGGAAGAAAATCACCATTAGCAGAGGTTTAGCTAATTAGTCAAATCTAATGCAGGGCTTTAATGTTTGTAAGTTTACAAATTTCAGAAAATGACCAAATGATTCCACTTATATCATTAACTTGACCCCTTCCAGGATTTGACCTTCCTAATAGATTTGTTTTATAAGATATGACATTTCAAACAGCTGTGCTATTCTTTCTCGAACTTGACTTTTGTTTTAAGAAAGCATGAAAATAGACTGATTTACCAAGGCAAAAGTATTGATGGTAGGGGAAAAGAGGGATCAAAAATGGAAAAATAATATGATTTCCTATCTGAGGGAGTTATTTTGAAACTTAGAGAAGAACATGAAAGTAACATTTGTGGCCTGTTAAGGAAGTGATGCAGAAAGCACTTGAAAATATCACAGTGAACCGAGTTCATTAATATAAGGAGGTATGGTTTTTAAAATGGAGAAACAATTCCTTTGAATGTTCTGATTTTCAAAGGTCCCACCAATAAGTGTATGCCATTATACACTCATTGTAAATGAGAATATGTTTAAAGTTGTTAGGTTAGTTCTCTGCAGTTTTTTATTTTTAAAAACTAAATATAAATCAGGATTAAGTTAGACAACCAAAAAGAAATTTTTTTTCTAAACTTTTTACCAGACAAATAATTTGTAAGCACATTGGGAATTTTAATCTATGCTAAAAATACCTCTAGACAGATAGATTTCATATAGGAACTACATAGTTTGACTTAACTGATACTGGTCTGATTCAGAATTTTCTTAATGATAAAAAGCAACACTGGATTTATGGAAGAAATATAAAGGGACAAACACATGTTTAATGATCATGGTTTCTACCCCTACTCAATTCTGTATCAAGTTTCATCTTGTAGAGCTAGTTATGTTGCAGAATTATTTTCTGCCTTGGCTCCACATGGCACCGTGACTTAAAATTCAAGAAAGCACCTCAGACAAGTAACAAATTGTTGCACAGTACTAGAAGCACATATGAAAGCTATTTATAATTTCAATTACACCTTTAATACATTAATTATCTGCTTATCTGAGTGCTGCTTCTGAGAGGTTTACCACTGCCTAGTTCATTCTGGGCACAGTGTTCTTTTTACAAGAGGCAGAGGCATTTGAGAAAAAAAAAAAAAAATCAGACAACTCTGTTTCCAGTGTCTCAGGGATAATTGTTACCTTCTCCTTTTCAACTTTCAAAGAAAGCAGTGTCTATTTTGCTCAGGGCAGCTGTTTAGGCTCCCGCTGTCACAATCTTTTCAACTTGAGTAGATTTAGGATTATTTAAAAATGATTATTATATCACACCAAGCTTTCTATTGCTGTTAATAATTGAGCATGCATAATTAACGTCCACATACAGCACAATAAATAACTCAGAATACATATATTCATACTCACTTTTGTGTGTATGTATACAAATACACATATATTCTACGTGGGTGATTCGAAAAGGTTTGTTCTGAGTTAGGAAAAAAAAAATTTAGACAAATCTGTAAGGGGAATGTAATATTGAAATGGCAACCCACTCCAGTATTCTTGCCTGGAGAATCCCATGGATGGAGGAGCCTGATGGGCTACAGTTCATGGGGTCACAAAGAGACAGACACAACTGAGCGACTTAACTAACTAACTAACTAACTAGGATGTAATAGGGGAGTCCTGGGTGGTGCAGTGGTCAAGAGTCCACTTGCCAATGCAAGAGACGCAAGAGACAAGGGTTCAATCCCTTGATTGGGAAGATGCCCTAGAGGAAGACATGGCGACTCACTCCAGTATCCTTGCCCGGAAAATCCCACAGACAGAGGAGCCTAGCGGGGCTACAGTCCATGGGGTCGCAGTGACTGAGCTGCACACATGCAAGACATAATAAAATTATTTAAAGTTTTATCTTCTTTCTGTAGTTCCGAAATTCATATTTCAAAACAAATTCTGAAAACCATATTCACTTCTAACAGAGGGGCTTTTGGAAGCTGATCCATTCTTTTACTTTATTTACTATGCAATATTCTATTGAAATGTGACTCCGGAATATTAGCAGAGAGGTTTTGCTTTAATAGTCTAACAAAGCAATTTACACCAGATTATCATAACAGACATTATATTTCATAAAAATTGTCTTTATCACAAAAGTATTATTCAAGTACATTTTTCAGCTTAAAGTTTTAGTTTAAATGACTGGACATGCTTTATTATTAGATAAATATATAATTTTTAACTTGGTGATACTGGTGCAATTTTCCATTGGAACTCTACATAAAATTTATTTTGGTTCAAGCCATAAACATTGGTTTCCTTTACCTTCCTTCTAAGTTGATTTAGATTTTCCTTAACAACCAACACACAGCCTTCTCCACCCTTGTATTTCTTTGAATGTTTATTACCTGTTGAAATCTTCTTGGCGTGGAGAAGTCACAGACAGGAAAGGAAAAAACTCACAACCTAAACGCCTGATATTTAATCAATAAAAGGATTTTCTCCTTTAGGAATTCACTTCTCTATAAACTCGGCCTCCTTTCCCCTTTTAGGAAAAGAACGGAAAACTCTCTGCTTCGCAGGAAATCAAAACTCTCAAGTCACAACAACACAGTGAGGAGCAAGAGAAACATGTTCTTACTGCCTAGTTCATTATAGATTCTGCATCTCTTATTTGTGAATACTATGGCTAGTCATTTTTTATTATACAAAGATGACAAGGTCTCTGAATCTGAACTCCTAATTCTACTTTCTAAGTTGCTCAGAGGTATATATGAGCTTCTTAGCTGGCTCAGTGGTAAAGAATCTCCTTGCCAATGCAGAAGCTGCAGGAGATGTGGGTTCAGTCCCTGAGTTGGGAAGATGCCCTGGAGGAGGAAATGGCAACCCACTCCAATATTCTTGCCCGGGAAATCCCACGGACAGAGGAGCTTGGCAGGTTATATTCCATGGGGTCGCAAAGAGTCAGACACGACTGAGCGACTGAATGCACACACATAGAGGTCATAAACATTCATTATACCATTTCTCTCTGCAGTAGAAAAAGCTACTTTTCTGGACTCAGTTTCATTTCTGGAATAAGGCAAAATTTGCTCAGAGGAAAGTTGATGAATAAGATGGCAGAATCACCCAGGTAATAAATATCAAGGGTGTTACTAAAACTTATAATGGATTCATATGGCCTGGACACTAATCAGAATCAGAACCCCACTGTCTGCAGTATGCAGGAGCAGAATTTAGGGGAGCCTCTATGAGTTCACGGAGAAGGCAATGGCACCCCGCTCCAGTACTCTTGCCTGGAAAATCCATGGACAGAGGAGCCTGGTAGGCTGCAGTCCATGGAGTTGCTAAGAGTCGGGCACGACTGACTGACTTCACTTTCACTTTTCACTTTCATGCACTGGAGAAGGAAATGGCAACCCACTCCACTGTTCTTGCCTGGAGAATCCCAGGGACGGGGGAGCCTGGTGGGCTATCGTCTATGGAGTCGCACAGAGTCAGACACAACTGAAGCCACTTAGCAGCAGCAGCAGCAGCAGCTTTGCGGCCAGGAGCCGCCTCTTCATTACTATTGATAGATGGTGGTGGTTCCCAGGGAGTGCTCAGGGAGAAGCTGGGATTCCCGCGGTACCACGGCCCCTCAGTTCTAGGGACCCTGGGCTGACACTAGTCCATTAGGATTAACATGTTCTGACTCGGTTGAACATCGTTCCCAGAAGTGTCACTTTAGTAAAAATTAGACGCAACTAGCAACATATTGGTGTGATCTCATGGCTCAGAAACTGGTGGTGATCATTATTCTAAAGACTCACAACAATGTTTTCTCCAAAGTCAGCAAAACCTGAATAAATTGGCAGCTTCCTCAGGTGGTGGTTTTGAAAGCCTACACTCACTTGGTATAAGTTCTAGTATGTTTATTTATAAACGTCTTATTACTTTAAATTATCACCTCATGTAAGAAAAGTTCAGTGCCTTTGAAATGTTTATAATTTTGAGGGAAGGTAAGGTAAATATACATGAAGCAATTAAGGGGATGGTGCAAGAAAGGAGACACGTCTCAATCTCAAGATTTTTATGATTCCTTTGCTTCTAAGTGCTGCAACCAATGTGAACTGTGAAAAACACTCACACACAGACTGTCTCTCTCTCTGATCTTAGGAGCTCACGCAAGTAGGTGGTGGACGTGAGTAAGCTTTTAATCATTACTCATCACTGTATCTTTTAGTTTTTTTTTCAGTTGCTTGTGGCAGAAACTACAACCCAAACCAGATCAATATGAAGATAAATCTGACTCATGCAACTGAAAAAACTGGGAAAAACCCTGACTTTAGGCATAGTTTAACCAGGATTCAAACACTATCATGAGAGCAAAATTCGTCTCCCTCTTTGGAATATGTTTCCTCCTTGTTGACTACGGTCTTACTCATATAGACCTTGTCCTTGGTGACATCACTGTTGCACATTGAAAATTATATGCTCAACTGAACATGTGAAGGGGAAACAAGGATTATACCTTCTTGTTGGCTCAACTGAGTGTCCCCAAATAGGGGGCCTTGTTGGCCAAACTCAGGTAATGTCCCTGTCCCACTACGGCCAGGTGGAATGTATGGTGGGAATGCCTTGTTTAGTCACTTCAGCTGTGTCTGACACTTTTGCGTCCCCATGGACTGTAAACCGCCAGGCTCCTCTGTCCATGGAATTCTCCAATCAAGAATACTGGAGTGGGTTGCCAAATCTTTCTCCAGGGGAACTTCCTGACCCAGAGATCGAACTGGGGTCTCCTGTATTGGCAGGGGGATTCTTTACTATTGAGCCACTAGGTAAGTCCACAAATGCCTGGATTACTTTATTAGGTCTAGGGCAGTTTCTTTAATCTGAGTTACAAATCACTCATCTTATCAAAATGTAAATTTTTATTTAGTAGATCTGAAACAGGACCTGAGATTTGGCATTTTCAATCAACTTCCTGTCTGAGTAACATAGATCTAAGCACATACATAAATAAGCCCTCAATCTAGGGCAAAATCAGCTTCATCTGAACTAGATGAAATAAAGATGAGGGAAGTGTGGATTCTCAAAAGAAAATCAAATACTGCTCCCAGAAGTGAGGCTTAAAAATAAGTTAATGTTAAAAAAGTAAAATAAGTTTCTTCTATAAAACACACACACACACACACACACACACACATTCATCTGAATATTATCAGTAGAGAAATCTTTTAGTAAGCAGAGAATTTCTACTTAAGCAGAGGCAATCCTGATCTCATTTTAGGAGCCCATAGGAAATGGCAACCCACTCCAGTGTTCTTGCCAGGAGAATCCCAGGGACGGGGGAGCCTGGTGGGCTGCTGTCTATGGTGTCGCACAGAGTCGGACACAACTGAAGCGACTTAGCAGCAGCAGCAGCAGCAGGAGCCATTTAGTATTTTCTTTGGTGTGATTAATCCTTGAAAGGGTTCATCATTATCTACACTTCTCATGTAACTTTCTTGATAAAATCGATCCTTGCCATTTTCTATTTTTTCTACAAAAGCCACACTATGAGAAAACAGTATAATGATCACACACCACCAAAGAGTCTGTTTAGAAGAACTTGGGAAAATGTTGTTGGCATGAAAAGCAAGGATACCCAGATGACAGATGCCATGATTAACGATTTGAGATTCAATCTATGCCGTTTCCTTAGTCCACAATGAACATACAGGATATGTGTGGACAGTTCACAATAAAAGTCCTTGTGGATAGCGCACCTGAGAACTCCCCTGAAGGTTTATCTGTACTTGAAAGACCGAAAGACCTTTTCAGGTATCACAATGATGACAAAGGTAGCATCAGATTGTTTTCTGAGTGTGTGTATTTACTATCCTGTGTCAAGTATCAAAAAGTATTTAATGGGCCAATAACTGATCCCATTGGCGCATATGTCAAAAAAATTGACAAAAGTGTCATCCTTTATCTGCTAGGAAGACTGAATAATTACATGGACAAGAAGAAAGACTTACCTCCTTTCATGTGAGATACCCAAATGAACTGGGGGAAAAAATACATCTCTTCTGATAATCACTCATATTTACACTGTAAATATTAGATTAGCTATGATGCTAGTGGTTAAGAATCTGCCTGCCAATGCAGGAGATGTAACAGCTGTTGGTTCGATCCCTGGGTCAGGAAGATCCCCTGGAGGAGGGCATGACAACCCACTCCAGTATTCTTGGGAGAATCCCATGGACAGAGGAGCCCAGTGGGCTACATTCCATGGGGTTGCAGAGCCGGACACAACTGAAGTGACTTACCATGCACTATCAGTTTCAACTTTTGGTCTCTTCGTATCCTGAAGGAGTTGGTATACACTTCCATTTGAATTCTGCATCACTAGATATGTCTCTAGTTTGTCTGGGTTATAATTCAGAGTTAAAGAGACCATGAGACTACTTTCTATATTCTTTCTAAGGTAAAGAATAGCTATGAGTTCTATTTTCCTCTATGAACTGAAAGTGTCTTATAATCTGGCAAGTTTATTTTACAAGTGAAATATGAGTGTATTAAGGCTAAAATATTAAAATGTGGCATAAAGCAAACTGATACCACCCAAAAAGATACTCAAAGGTCTAAAGAGCATAAAGAGTGTAAGGCTCACTTACTGCTAAACGCATGCAAATCTAGCAGTGAGAAGTCTTCCATGCACAGGACTGCATAAGCACCAAGGCCATAAAACATACAAAAGGGAAAATCAGGGGATATTTATCTGTAGTTCATTTTCTCACTCATTAATATTTGATACCATTCATAGAATATGTACCCTGTGTCTAGCACTTTGCTGATACTATGGACACACAGCTGTAAAACACAGGACCCATCTTCTCAAGGTACTCACCATCTATCAGGGAAATCATATAAGCAAAGATCCAATAAGTGCTCTATCTATCAAAATTATGAGAGAGCTTCTCAATAGGTTCTGACTCAGAAAAAAGTAGTAAAAGCTCCCAAATTTTGAGGGCTTCCCTAGTGGCTCAGCAGTAAAGAATCTGCCTGCCAACACAGAAGTGGGTTCCATCCTTAGGTTGGGAAGATCCCCTGGAAAAGAAAATGGCAACCCACTCCAGTATTCTTGCCGGGGAAAGCCTGTGGACAGAGAAGCCTGGTTGGGCTATAGTCCATGGGGTTGCAAAGAATCGGACTGCAAACACTAAGCAACAACAAACTTTTCTGAAGGGTCATGAATAAAATGCACGTAGAACACCTCATATTATGCCAGTCGCATAAAAGGTGTTCAATAAATTAGTCCCCTTCTTCTCACTTTATATATTTATATAAAAGGGAGTGCAGAGAGTGTAAATAACAAATGATCTCCAAGGTCCCTCTCAGTTCCAGTAATCCATGAATAGTTCATTCTTTTCCTAGACGATCAGAAGTGACCTCACCAGCTTTGAGACTCACATTTCCTCCCTCCTTTCCCTCTTCCTGTCTTTCTTCCCCTCTCTCTCCCTTCTCCCAGCCTTCTCCTTTCTTGTTTCTTTGTTTTGTTCATTTGTCATTTTTCAGACTACTCAAGTTTCAGGCATTATACGCTGGTGATCCTACAGAAAACTTTATTTCCCAATAAAAGAAACACTCCAAGATCATCTTATGGCAGTTCTTAAAAACATGATCTGATGACTGGCGTCTGATCTGTCCTAATGTAAGACATATTCATAGTAGGATGAACTCATGTTGATTTCACTCCCTTAACGGATATTTGCTGAGTACTCAGTAAAACGCACTTTCAGGTTTGTTTTTTGTGAAGGGAGGGGTCCCAATGGTCTTAACTGCCTGTGGAGATAGCACTAGATGTGTTTCTTTTGCTAACATTAGACAGTCAACAAAGTGCCTGAGCTGGAGTGTAGGTGACGAGTTCCTTACTGGCTTCAGTCATCGTTTCTATAAACTAGGAATGGAACTCATCACCCAGGGGGCCTGGGGAGTAGAAGTGAGCCTTTCAGGATGGTAAGTGTTATGATTTCCATTTTCTGGCACAGCATACTGACAAGCACAGGAACCTAGGAATCTAAAGACCCACATTGTAGCCTGGTTCTCCTTGGGATGATTTTTCAACTGGAACAAATTATTACTCTCTTAGAAAATTTTCACTTTTTTTTTTTTTAATTAAAAAAAGAAGGTATGACATCCCATTGCCATTTTCAGGGACACTAACAAGATAAGAAAAATGAGGACACAGGAAATGGACGTGAAAGTAAAAGTCACACCACAATGTCAGGGCATTTTAAAGGCTATCAAACGGACAGAAACTGAACTTGTTAAAATGGCAAGCAGAGCAGGGACATGATGGAGTCATTAGTTTTTCAACTGGCCTGTAAGTGATTTTCCGTGCTATCATCTAGGACACATTTGGTTAACTATGTCATGTCCTTCAGGTCTTCACCAAGTTTGTTTTTAAAGCAAACCGCTGGTAAAACTGAAATTCATTTTCATAATGAAAACGTTAGATTTAAAGAGCAGAGCTTTTACTCGTTAGCTACACGGGACATTCTGTACCCTGTTTACGTTATTATTAGCACTTTGCAGCTAACAAGCAACTTTTAAACACTCCTCTGCAACAGCTGGAAAACTAAACCTTCCAGCCGTTGGTCTCTTCTGCTGAATGTCCAGAAATGCAGTGTTATGACATGTAAGAACATCCACCCTAACTTCCTTTAAACTAAGAGAGCTCAAGACGGTAGGAAAGGACAGGAACCAACCAGAGTCCTCTCCTGACTATATACAGTGTCTCACCCTCTGATTAGAGCCCAGGGCACCCTGGCCCAGGAAGCAACAGCTGTTTTCTGTCTTTTCATTCCCTTCTCCCATTAATGTTATTTCGATTGTGTTATGGGCTGCACTTCAGATCTAAAAGGAAACATTGAGTTTTATTTGAATGTTTAAATGATTAATGACCCTCTAGTGTAGTTGTCTTCTCATAATTGCCACAGAGTAAGCTGCAATTTACTTTGAAAATCCAGACCTCTGTGTATTATAAAGAGCAAATGAGAGCTCGGATATTGACCACTATGTGGAAAACCCATTTTATTATTTTTTTAAAGATCCATCCATTCCCCAGTATTCTATACAGACAAGTTCTTAAATTTTATGTCAAGTAAAAGCCCAAAATGTTTATTCTGGAAAAATCAAGTTATAGCCTCACTGTTCACGGGTGCAAGGCTGGGTGTGTACATAGGAAGAAGACAGAAGGGGAGACAGAGGTTCAAGTCACGAGGACGGGCTATGTACATGAGGCAAGACTCTGAGTTCTTCAAAAGGAGGACAAGCTTGGTTTCATCTGAGAGCCGTGCACAGCTGCCTGCCTAAGAGGAAGGAAGTAGTTACGTGCTCCTATCATGTAATCAGGAAAAGGTGCCTGCAAGTTGTTACAGACCACGTGGGTCTTACACTCTTCTATTTTATACAGAGAAAACCCCCACATCCCAGTGAGAGTCAGAACAGCAGTCTACATCACACACATAACTCCTAAAAATATAGACGTTTACATTTGTATAATGGAAAGAGACACCATGTTTGCTTTCCAGGGTTTCAGCCCTAAGTCTTAGAATAAGTTTGCATTGGTCTCCCAGCTTTCTTTTCTTTTGGGGAAAGTACAAAGTACATTAAAGAATCAATTCTGTGGTTCGGTATGGCATATGAGGATGATGGGCAAATGGTTTCAAAACTGACATGATGAAACCACAGTGCCTGAGTTACCTACACAGTGCTGTCAGCCTGCTGTGTTTCTCCTTTACGTCTTCTGGCTAAAATGTTTTCTGACTTTCGTCTTGGCCAATTTTGGGCCACACTGAATGTTAAATAAACTATTATTTAATCAAATACAGGCATATTAGTCTCACTCCTGCTGACAACTTCAATTAGAATATTTTTGCTTTGTTTAAAAAAAAAAAAAACAACCCCAAAAAACCTCATGATCTTTAAACTGTTAAGACCTCGGCACAACATCTGGTAACAATTTTTGATATATCCAACCATCAAACTTCTATCTCCGTGAAGTGGTTTATCCAAGATTTGTTTTAATTAGGCCGCCTTTCTAACTTCACATGGCTTTCAAAAGGCAGAATCACTCAGATGTTTTAAGCTGTAAACTTACTGAAAGGTTCAGAGGCTGTAATTAGAGCTTCGCCAAGGTGGACTCTTTCTGTTTATTAGTTAGATAGCTAGGTTCATTCAGCTGCCTCTTAACAAGGATAGTAAATGATTTCTAATTTTAGTGCATGGGTTTTTAATTTTATCAAAGCTTAGTACTGATCTTCAACACCTTCCCTGACTTGCTAGTGTCTGTATCAAAAGCAGTTTGGGTTCAACCTTCTTCCATAGGAACCCACATTCCAAATGCATATTTCACTGGGCAGCCCAGTTCAGTTTTAAAGTCTTCCACTTAGACCAAGTCCAAGATAGAGAGCCACATCACTATGACGATATGACTGGGTAGTGCAGCCTCTACTTGAACAATGCATCTAAAAACAAACCTACTCACAGATTCATTTTAATAAAGTGTCTTCCCTCTGTCAACCAGAGCATCCTGTAAACTCCTGTTTGGAGCAAGAAGTTACACTCACCTTGGATGCTTTTTAACATATTTGCCTCTGTATAAACCTTTGGGAGTATAAAAATCCCCACTCATTTATTTGTATCAGAGGCACAGATTAAAGGCAGAAGTAATGTGGAAACTTAAACTATTTATTTTATGAGGTAACTATTTTAAAATCCACTGGGAAAATAATGAAAAATGGCCTCATTATCCCTCTTCTTTGGTGAACCAGGCTTCATTCTACCAAAATAGGTCTCCCAACCAAGTGTGTATGTGTGTGTGTATGTGTGTGTTTTGAGGTTGATGTAGCCTGTGGCTTTTCTCCACAAGTTTTTGATGTTATTCCCTTTGAAGCACTAACACAACTTTATAGCTTTTTATTATTATTAAACTTCTTCATAAATGCACAAGTTTCTTACCGTGGTTCACACCGCCAACGAATGGACCCATAGGATCACTAATATTTTAACTTTTCTGGGTAAAATTGTATAAAAATAACTGGAGTGAAGTTCATTATTGAGTTTACAACATGCAAGGCATGTCGATATTTGAAAACTTGGAGGACTGACTTCAAATGTCAGACTTAGATTCACCAGAATTATATAAACAATCAAATTCTCTGAGTGGATGACACAGTGTGGGCAGCAATAAAACATTTTCACCCACTGATTTTCTGAAGGAAGAACATACATCTGATATTCTGTTTTTGTTTGCAGAAATGTGGGAGACAAGTCAGTAGGAATTTTCACCTAAAACTGCAGACTGTAGTGAGTTCTATATTTGAAAACTCTCTAAGTTTTGTCCATGACAAGAAAGAGGGGGCTTCACGAACATATACATAATGTATGTAAAGATTTTAAAGGGTTTATTGTCAATTAGAGTTCTCTTTCTGATGAGCAGACAGCTCAGTCTAGGCAGTGTAGCCTGTATTGTTTGCTGATGTGTTTGTGGGAGGAAGGTAGATCACACAAAGTCTCATAATAGGAAAACTTCAACTAGCTATCACTCTTTAAAAATTGGGTGATCTCACATAAATCCATTTTTCCCCCTAGGTTTTATTGGAACTTGTAAAGTCCAATGTTGCTAGTTTCATTCTCTCTGGTGATAAGACACAGTGGAGGTGGTTATGACTGCCTCTTTCAGAAACTGTATTTGGCACCTCCCCACAGGACCTCTGAGCCTTGGCATTTAGACAACCCGCTTAGCTCCCATAAGCACTTAATTTTGCCATGATAACTTTCAAGTCCTTTGATATTAGTTATCCCAGGCCTTTTCTGTCTGAGTTGCCTTCATAATCTGGAGTTACTGGAGCCTGCCAGCCTGGATTCACATCCTGTATCTGACCCTAGTTAGCCTGTGTGAACTCAGGTGAGTTGCTTAAACTCACTTTGATCCATTACTTCATCTGTAAAAAGGGTATAATAATGGTACCTGTCAGATTGTTTTACAGAGTAAAGGAGTTAGTTCGGTGCTTAGATAATGCTGCTGCTGCTGCTGCTGCTAAGTCGCTTCAGTCATGTCCGACTCTGTGCGACCCCACAGATGGCAGCCCACCAGGCTCCCCCATCCCTGGGATTCTCTAGGCAAGAATACTGGAGTGGGTTGCCATTTCCTTCTCCAATGCATGAAAGTGAAAAGTGAAAATGAAGTCACTCAGTCGTGCCCGACTCTTAGCGACCCCATGGACTGCAGCCTACCAGGCTCCTCCATCCATGGGATTTTCCAGGCAAAAGTACTGGAGTGGGTTGCCGTTGCCAGTACTCAATAAGTGATAGTTGTTAGAACTATGATTTCAGTCTTTTTCTGTTACTCAAGGTTAGAAAGCTCATACCTCCTGTGACTGATGGTCATCGAAAATGAAATCTCTCTGTAAATAAATATTGTAAATTAGATTATCTCTGACTTTAGAGTATCTCTACAATGTCTTCAAAATCTGAAATACAGATCCCCCCATCTCCCCAAACTTTTAAAGTTCTCCATCATTCAGTGAACAATGTGACTAAGTACCCACCTCCCTTCCCCATTTGTTCTAGCTGATCTTTATCATCTAATCTTCTACAGACTCCCTCACATCCATCATTAGCTCCATCCACTTGGGATCACACGCCATTCACTTAGACTCTGTACTTGCCAGTCTTTCTTTTCTCTGATGGAGACTGTGCCTTTTTTATTTTTTGTAATCACCCTGTTTAGTGTTCAGCAAAGCACCTGCAATAGAGCAGATGCTCTACAAAGTTCTGTTAAATCCATGAATGAATGAAGAATGAAGCCAACTTAAGTTATTCTTATCCATCTTTCTAGGTCCAGCACAAAACACTTCTACCTCCTCTTTCAAGAAGAAAGATCTGTCTTTCCAACATTCTCTCATTTCATTTTGCTGGTAGTTCTAACATTTTCAAAGTATAAGTTTTCTGTGCTGCTGCTGCTGCTGCTGCTAAGTCGCTTCAGTCGTGTCCAACTCTGTGCGACCCCATAGACGGCAGCCCACCAGGCTCCCCCATCCCTGGGATTCTCCAGGCAAGAACACTGGAGTGGGTTGCCATTTCCCTCTCCAATGCAGGAAAGTGAAAAGTGAAATTGAAGTCACTCAGTCGTACTGTTGGTGAATATGGCTACTTCCATGAAACCATGAGCTAATAAAAGCCAGAGGACACACTCTTGGGGGGTCATTTAAAAATGTTTTGCAAATCACTAGTGCTTATTATTCAATTAAATCATGCTTTAAGAAAATCATCTCAAAACCCAATAACTGTTCAAAGAAAATCTTTGTTTATTGACAACTGGTTCCTCCTCTTCCTCATTATTTGTGTGGCTATATTACTTTCCTATCCACTAAGAGTACCATTTCTAGATTAATTATCTGAAGACAATCTTAACACTTACCACTTCTTTGTTCATAACTTTCATCTTTTCACAAGTCAATCAATAAATTCCAAAACTACTTGTTCCACATTCTTAAGGCTCTTCACAATCTAGATTTTCTAATTAGCTTCTCCTACACTTCCTTAAGAGGCTTCCCCTAAGGCCCAGTGGTAAAGAATCCATTTGCAATGCCCAGAGACATGGGTTCAATTCCTGGTTCAGAAGACCCCCTGGAGGAGGGCATGGCAACCCATTCTAGTATTCTTGCATGAAAATCCCATGGACAGAGGAGCCTGATGGGCTACAGTCCACGGGGTCACAAAGAGTCAGACACAATTGAAATGGCTGAGCACGCATACACGCAGGCACCCTTCCTTGAACCCTCCAAGTAAACCAGTTTACTCCAAGTTTCTCACACAGATGATGTACATTCCCAGCTCAGTGCATTTTCATGTACTGTTTTCTCCCCTCCTCTCAACCTTCTAAAACCTGCTGTAACCTTCAAAGCCCAGGCGAACAGTCCAGATTTCAAGAAGCATTCTGTGCTAAAAAGTGGTGGCTTCCAGCACTTTTTCTAAGCCAGGTAACTTGCTTTATTGCCCTTATTCTCTCATAACCAACCTTACCAGCTAAATAAACATTTTATTTTCTCTTTCTACTTAACCTTTTCTCCATTATCTCCCAACTTTCCCTTCAACAGGGAGTCCTGTTGAAACCTCCTCTACTCTCTAATCATGTACCTGAAATCACATTCCTCTTTAAGGTGGTCCAGAGATGTTGGAATTAAATTGCATCAAAATCCCTTTTTCACTTAAGGGAACAAAAACAGCCAATGAAAAATGGAGTTATTTTTCTGTATTAGATTGTGAATTCTAGGAGGTGGGAAACTGACTTTTAATTAAATGAAGCAAAACTTTGTTCAGTAAAGAACTGACAAGAATTGAAAGCTCAATTTCTAAACTCAAGAAAAGGAGGTCACTGATTTAACTTACAGATAATCTTTCTTTCAAAACATGGCTGTTTCAAAAGACTAAATTTATGTAAAGAGAGATGGAGTCACCAGAGAGAAATCACTAAAATAATACATTACTGCTACACTGCCATTACAGACTTAAGAGATTTACCTATAAATGTCAATGCATAAAGCTTTTCATATAAAATGCAGCAAGTCATTAACCTCAATTTCACTCATGGATTAACTTATAAAGGATGAATATAGGATGCATATATTTATCATGATGGTTTTCCCATTAAGTAAATACTATTCTTTGTTGCAATAATTTTTCCTTTCAAACACTACTTTAAAATTTTGAATTTGGATGAGAGTGCCATAAAATGATAACTGGGCTTGCACACATGTGGATGTTGTGATGCTGGGTGTGGGTATATAAGTTGCAGTTTGTTTCACCTTTGCCAAGTATTCCTTTATAGAGTTCATTAAAAAATTTATGGATGTGTATATTGAGAATGTTTAAAACACTCAGGTAAGTGTTTCAAGCTATTGTAGAAATACTATTTACATAAAAAGCAACGTGCTGTGTATACATTACTAGTATATGTTTATTACTCGTTCCCCCTATAAGAAAATATTTTATTTACTATCAAACCAAAATAAGAAAAAAGAAAAAAAAGAAGATTGCTTCCCCTAATCTGTTTTTCACCTGCACCAGCTGCTTCTAATTACCTGCTCCCACCTGCAAGACCCCATGGAGTTGTATTGAGTTTGGTTCCTGTTTGAAAAACAACCAGGAAAGTGACCTGGGCCTGAGGCAGAAGGCTGCTTCAGTTCGGAGAAAGAATCTTGCATCAATTTAGTTTCCTTGTTTTTTCTCCTCTAAAATTCTTGGTTCCCCGCTCGTGGCATGGTTTCTAATCACTTATATTTTTCAGTTCCTGATGTAAGCATCCTCCCAATTTCGTTTTTATTCTGCATTCTCTCTCTATCCATGCCTATTCGAGAATTCCCAAATGCTAGAACTAGTTTACAGACTACAATCATGAACCAGTTATGGGGATGACAAAATCTCATTCTGACGAAGCAGAATTATAGATTGGACCTTATGTAATTCCACTTTATTTTTATACTTCAACCCTTTTTAGGGCTTCCTCGGTGGCTGAGCAGTAAAGAATCTGCCTGCAATGCAGGAGACTCAGGTTTGACTTCTGGGTTGGGGATCCCCTGGAGGAGGGCATGGCAACCCACTCCAGCATTCTTTCCTGGAGAATTCCATGGATAGTGTAGCCTGGCAGGGCTCCATGGAGTTGCAAAGAGTAGGACACGACTGAAGTGACTGAGTACGCATGCAGATTCTTCAACCCAGTAGAATGCAGTTTATGAGGTTGTAGATTCGGTCCTCCTTTCTGCTTTCCTGCAATGTCTTCCTGTGCTTTAAGTTCAGTTTTCCTCCTGATTTTCACCCCTTAGCCTTGCCCTGTTATTCGGGATGGTAAATCTCTTGAGCTAGATTCTCAAAGTGTGGTCCATCATAGCACCAGCATCAAAATGACCCAGGATTACTTGTTGAAAAATGTGTGGTCTTTTACCCCATTCAAGACCCATTGAATCAGAACCACTAGTTATAAGGTCTATAATTCTATCTGGAATCTGTATTTTTAATGAGGTCCCCTAGTGATTCTCATACATGTTCAAGTTTGAGTCACTTCTAAGTCCTTTAGCTTTGGTTGGATTTTGATCAAATCCAAGTTCAAGTTCTGCTACAAGCTCTTTATCAAACCTACTTAGTTACACCTTTGTCCCATACCTGCTCCTTTGTGATCATTGAAACATGAAATAAAATAGAGTTTTTCTTATTTGCTATTGAATTACTTGAAGAGATTGGAATTTCATATGTAGGAAACTTGTTTAGCAATTTGGATTATCTGCCTATATGTTGTTCTTGGCTTATTAGATTTTCCATTAATTCTACAAAACAGAAACAACTCTATCCCAAATTCTTCCTTTATGTCTATAAGAAGCTTACAGGCTGATGAACTTTTGTATGAAAAAGAGAAGTAATAAATATTATCATAAAATATGCTAAAAGTAATTTAATGTATGCCCAAGACCCAAGATGCAATGTGGGCATAAACAATTACCAATCAAACCCAGTTTGGGGTTTTATTTGGTTAAGCCAACCCTTGTTTTTCTCGAGCCAATCCCCTGCAATTGTATTGAGAAGTAATTGACATACATCACTGTGTAAGTTTAAGGCACACAGCATGATGATTTGGTTTACAAATATTGTGAAATGATTACCACAAAAGGTTCCTGTAACTATCCATCATTTCATATAGATTCAAAAAAAACAAAAACAGAAAAAAGAAAAAAAAATCTCCTGTGATGAAAACTCTCACTGACTCTCTTAACAATTTTCCTATCCATACACCAGGCAGCAATGTTAACTATAAGCGTCCTGTTGCAATGTAAGCATCCCTAGTTCTTACTTATAACTGGCAGTTTGTACCTTTGGACCACCCCCCTGCAATTCTCCCTTTCTCGCCTCTGATAAACCCAAGTCTCATCTCTTTTTCTAAGAGTTTGTAAACTTTTAAACATTTAGCATAATCTTCAATAACTCTAGGTTTCTTCTTTTGAGGTGAGAGGGTTAAAATTAGCTACACTTTAGAACTAATGTGATGCTCTTAGAAGGCCATATTTTATATATCTCAGAAGAAATGTCAATAGCACTATTCAGAGATAAATTGGCAGGTTTTTTTTTTAAGACAAGTGTTTTAACTGTTAACTTCTGTGATTAAATACTTAGAACAAATGAAACGTATGTTCAATGTCATCTGCTATGAAATCGCTATGTAGAGATCTGAGTCCATTAGTTTACTTTCATAATTGTTGTCAAAGTTAAAATGTATTAAACCTTTGAAAACAGAGACTAAAATGTCTCAACTTTCTAAATCACATAAAAGAGAATACATTTTATGCTTGCTTTGCAAGCCTCTGATGTCTTTTCCTTTCAAGTTCACTAAATTACTAACTTGCCATGATGACTAACATAAAAGGACCAAGCAAAATACTGTTCACTTACCAAAGAAGATATATAGACTCATAATAATAAAGCGCAATTAATTTTCATTTCTGTAAACTAAAGAACAACACTACTAGCAAGAACTATCTTAGCTATGCTCCAAATCTTTATTTTGGAAGAGTCCAAATAGAAAGCAGGTTCACAGAATTTCATTAATATATTTTATTCTTTTCTATCAACCACACTGATCATATTGCTTTAGACACTTTCATTATTCTTGTGATGTTTGAGAAATGACAAAATTAGAGAAGAGGGATCTGATAAAGATAAAGCATGGCACAAAAGCTAGATGGATAATTGCCTTCACAAATCTAGCTGGGCTCTCATCTCTCCTAATTAGCCTCATTACCATACTTTAAGACAGACTAGCAGTCACTCAAGACCTTGTTCCTTTTTCGTCAGAACAAGCGCTGACAGCCAAATGGACAACATATGGAAAACTACCCTCTTTCCGGTTATTCTTCCATGCATAAGGCCTCTGGAAGAAAATGTAGGCCAGAGAAAGTTTCTAAAATCCATGCTGAAATGTGTGTCTCTAAATGCATCTCTTCACCACCAACATATCACAAGTTTGAGTGTTTCGGTCCTGTTGTGTGTGTTTTTTATAGGACTGTTGATCATTTTCTGAAAGAACATAAAGTATATAAGCACCCTAGTTCTGCCAGATAGCTTCATTTTTAGGATCTCTTCACAGTTAAACAAATATAATAAAACCTTTAGACCTCCAATGCTAGTTTGCCCTCGACACATAGTGATAGTCCTGAAATTCCTTCTTAAAGACCAAACGGAACGTGATCGCCCTTTGAAAGTGACTTTTAAATATCGATTTAAAAAATATCAAGTAATCCTCGAGTACATATTTTTGTTGTTTCGTTGTTGTTGTTTAATCGTTAAGTCATATCCGACTCTTTGCAACCCCACAGTCTGCAGCCTGCCAGGCTTCGCTGTCCATGGGATTTCTCAGGTGAGAATACTGGAGTGGGTTGCCATTTCCTTCTCCAGGGAATCTTCCTGACCCAGGGACTGAACCTGCATCTCCTTCATTGGCAGGTGGATTCTTTACTACTAAGCCACCAGGGTAGTCATTAGAGTACAAATAATTGCCAATATTGTCTCATCTGCTGGAGGAAAACCTGCCATGGAATAGAATTTATATATAAAAGAAGAGAACATCTGGTGATAGGATGAGGTTCACATATATTATCATGGTTATTTCTGATTAATTTACTTTTTATAAAATTAATTTTGGTAAGCTTTTAAAAGTATGTTGAATATACCATAATATCGAAAAAGGTTACCAATTACATTAGTCATAATACTTATGATGTTATTTATTTCTCCTATTTTTAAAAAAACCAAAATGTTTCAGCTACTTTATTTTGAATTATTTAACTATGAAATACTTCTATAGATCCTTTTGAGGCCCATTCGTTTATATAATCACAGGTATTATGCTTTTTCCTGATCGCTTTTCCAGTGCTCTGAAGATTTTTTGCTAGATTTAATTTTGCTTTTGTACTGCAAAACTTATGATGCAATCTCAGTGGCAACAAAATCGGGAAAATGGATTTTCTTCACTTTGCAGTTTGGGGAAACTTAACAGTCCAGTCAGCGTGACTGCAAAATACCCTGAAGGCCAATATTTACTAAGCATGGCACACACACAGGAGCCTTGTTAGAAATCCACAACAAATCTCTCATTGCAAACAAATCCAAAGGCTTCAGAGCTTCTGCAACTGTCTGAGTAATGTTGATTCTGACAGCAGAAAGCTGCATTCTTACCATTTCAGCAGCCAGCTCCAGGTCTGCTGGCCCCCTACCAAGATTTCATGATTTCTCATCTGTATTCTTTGCCACATATCCCTTTTGTAACAGGCTACCAGAGATTAAGAGCATCAATATTAAGGTGAGCTTTTCTTATCTGCCTACTTAATATTCAAAGGAGACCGGTAAACACCAGCAAGTTGTTTCACTTGATCATTCCAATAAAGGCATACATAATTAATGCTGCGTTCCCATCAGACTGTTGGAAGAAAAATAACGGTCAAAGCAACAGTCCCAAATAACAGGAAATACTTTGAACTTCACACATAATACTATAAAATGCATGTTGTCTTCACTCGGAGATGCCAAAGTAATATGTGATAAAAAAACACACACACACACACACACACAACACTTGGAAGAGGAAAAAAGAGGAAATTTCTTGTGTGAAAAAAACAAGTCTATGGGAATGTAATGGACTATTATCGACGAGCATATCTAGCTCTGAGCCACTAGCCTGTGTGTAATGGAGAATTCTGAGAAGTACGGGTCCAAAGTTTTGTTACCAAAATCTGATTGTACATTGAGTGAGTTATTTCTGAAATTCATTTCTTGCACCCACCTATGCAGCCTGGGAAACATCTGTTCTGATCGTGCTGTGGAGCCAGAAACTGAATTCCAAACCCGATGTGATTAGATGATTGGTATTTAGAATCCTTCTAGGTCTGCAGGAGCTGCTGTGAACGGCACAGGCCTTGCTGACCATCTTAAATGCTTTGAACATGCTTTTCATTCTTCACGCTATTTAACTTTCAAATGCCTTACATTCCATGTCCAAAAATTAGATAATACAATTAAGCGCCAATGATTTTGTGAGGACCGAGTCCACAGAAATCACTAGCTAATGCTCTCTTTTGAAAACAACTTTTAACCTTGAACTTGAAAGTCACAGTACGCATGTTGCTCTTTTCTACCTTTCCGTTTTATAAGTTTAGAATCTGGCTGCCTGGAAAATCTGTGTCAGGAACATGTTTTCTTCTCTGGAGTTATGAACTGTAACTCGCGTGTCGCCCATGTATCCTCAACACCCATTACACATGAAAAAATCAGAGCAGGGAAAAGTGGTTCTGCTCACATGTGTCTCATTCTTGCCTCCTCCGCAAGAAAAATAAATTAACAGCAGAGCCTTGGGACAGTTTTCTAGTATTCACACCTTACAAAAATTTCATGGATCCATAACACATCCTTTGGGGAACACAGTAAGTTACATACGTTCAAGACCATTATGAAAACCCATCAAACAACAGAGGTCGTAATCAGAACTTGGATGGCACATTGCAGATGAAATTTTTCCTACTACCTTTGAAAGTGTGGTGTGTTTGAACATAGAGGATGTCCAGCACCCAGCAAATTCCTCCTCTAGCCTATTTTTTTCATATATTCACTTTTAATTTTATTTATTAGGATTACATGATGTAACACAATTATGGAAGGAAGTTAAAAACTGCATATTGATGTTAACTGATATATTTATATGTGCAGAGCTCTATTCAGGTCAGTGATGCTCTCCAGGTAAACGTCTGGCATGCCATTAACTCACAGAGGGATCCGAACCACTTCTGAAGGGCATCCAAGCTAAATCCAGTTGCATGCACACTTAAACATACTCCTGTTTCCCTATTCACCTCTCATTCATTCAAAATTCATTCCTTTTTTTAAAATTGGTGCCTTATGTGTACCAGACATTGTACTAAGTGCGTCGTCTTGCATTTTAAGTGACGAACGGGGATAAAAGGAGAAAAAAATGACCTATCTCATGCACGGATACCACACGTCAAACAAGAATGGGACTGATGAACACATGAAAGGAACAGACAGCAAAAATGCAACCACTTTGGCCAATAAACTCTGGGTCACTTAAGGGAAGCCCCTCCAGAGTTACTGCTTCCTGATTGATGTAATCCTAACCACAGCCTGTGGTCCAAAAATTGCCAATCAATCATGTATACATTACAGGGAAAATCGGGTTAACATGTCTTCATGCTGTTGCTTTGGTGACGTTCTGTTCCACCCTGGCAGAAGACACCCTGTGCAGAAAATCAGCCGGGTGGTTGTACCATTCGTTTGTTTGCACCTCACCATTTTGTTATGATGTATATAGGCAATGAGCCTCATGCGGCCTTCCTAATCTGAAAATGAGCCAAGAGAAAGAACGTGCTCAGAAGTGTTGAAAGAAAGACCCATTCTGTGCCCAGGGAACTGCATCTAATACAGGAAATGAACACAAGTTTGCTGTAAGCTGTCCAGCTTCTGAATCAGCTGTTCCTCGCTCAGCATCCTCCTCCCTCCCCCACTCCCACCTCGAAAACCCAGAGCTAAAAGCCAATATTAAAGTCTTGAAAAATGTGTGTCCCCCCCACCCCCCCACTTCTCCCGTGTTCTCTCAAAGCTGTGTAAATCTAACTTGAATAGTAAGCGGCTTTATTTTAACAAGTGTGAGTTATCGGAGTTCGCATATCAAATTAAACCCAATGAATTCTGGACTTGTTTTAAATTTCAAGCCAGAGGCCCTAACTCCCTGCATTTCACTTGGCGGCGGGCCAGACTCAGTAATAAAGTGCTAAGCAGAAGACAGGAAATACTAGAGAAGTCGAACAATGTTATGACAATGTTTATAACTTTTACAGTCAGGCCTGGGCGCACATCTGCACAGCATCAGACTCTGGTCAGACCCGCAGAGAGGAAACCATTCCTTAGCTGGCAGTGTTTCTCTCCAGCCAGATGTTATCACTTTACTGGTATCTTTTCACCAAACACACACAATATATATTATATATTTACATTTCTGAGAAGGAAATAGGGGAGAGGGGTTGTCTCTTGTTTGGAAGAAATGGTACCTCAAATGAATTCAGTCCCATAATTGATTTATTCTGACAGATCTAAGACAGTTCACAGACAATGGCATCTTTCCTTTGATGTGATAACATTCAAACTGCTTTTCAGTATGGGGTGGGGGTGTAGGGGGAAGCTATGTTTGATGCCACAGGCTGAAATACAAAGAAACTTCCAAGTCCCATGGCCTTGGCAAGCTTGGAGAAGGCTCAGATGCTTAGAAAATTAGGCAGTCACCTGACAAGTATTTATATAAATGAGACGATATTAGTGGCATTTCCTTGAGCACAGATGTAATGTAAGAATTTATCATTTTGGTTGAAACGGAGGAAACTAATGTCTCTTTTACCTAAATCATTTCAAGAGCCTGACATATAAAATGTCGTATCACCATTAATAACGCTCTAGATATATCAGTACGGAAACAGAGTTTTAACAAACCTAGGAAAAAAAAAAATTTAAAAAAAAAAAACCCAAAAAACAAACCTAGGCTAACAGAAAACAAAACAAACAAAACCAAAAAATCTCAGTGGATGTTTGGAAAAGAGTATTAGCCATCATTAGAGTTTTACATGTCCTTCATCCCTCATTTCTAAACCTAAAGTTGGATGCAGTCACACTGGTTCAGTGTTCACTGGCAAAACACAAAAACAAAATCAAACAAAAATCCCCTCCATGATTTTAGATCTGTTTCTCAATTTTGCTAATAAGAATATCTGTGTGTGTGTGTGTGTGCACACGCACATGTGTGCATGCACCACCCCCCTGCTCCGTGTAGATATTTCAGTGAGCCTGTTCCACACCTGCCTTCAGACAATTCATCGCGTGTCATCACGTGTCTTAGATAAAGCTGAAAGCTAGTTCAAGACGTGAAACCCATTTGTGGGCTTGGCACCCTGGGAAAGCCACATCAGCTCTATCAACAGCAACTACTAAAGACACATTAAAATGAACTTGGTTTTCAAAACACCTGCACAGAGCCATGTACCTACTGCAGTGTCAGCTATAAAAGACTGCCAAACTCTAAAGTACCCAAACTATAAACAGGCAATTGATTTGGATAAATTTGACTACATAATACCTATGAGTTGCCGTTTGCACTGAGATAATTTTTATTGCAGAGTATATACATTTGGCTCTTTACCCAAGTTAATTCTTTTTCTGAGTAAGAGAAATCTCTACTTGCAAGGGAATTTATTCACTTGGTCATCCATTCTGAGTTAAGCTGAAACAGGGTGTCTAGTCTGGTCATTCCCAAACTCCTCTATTTATTAGTGTCACCTTGGTTACTATTAAAATGTGAATAAATCCCTAGGCTTCAGCCTATGATAGGACTTCTAAGATGGTACTCTGCAATCTTTGGATATTGGGGTCTACTTACTTTTTTTTTTTAATTAAAAAGATTTATTTTAAAATAAGGTTTAGAAGTGATGTTAGAATATAAAATATTCAAATACATAAATGTATAAAGTTGAAAGTGTCATGTAATCTACACTGTTCATAAAAGCCATTAATAGACTTTTCTATGCATTATGAAGCCTCTCCATCCTGTACAATTTTGCACCGTGTGTGAACTTACACTGGACAAAGATGTATCACACAGTGTGTCTGTATGACTGATTGGTGTCTCCTATATTGTCTACTCAGTATTTGAATATCACCTTGGATACAGTAATTCAAAATTAGCTGGCCTAAAAACATTCAAATAGTCTTCTAGTAATGTTTTAAATTATTCTACTTGTACTACTATACTTCCATGCTATGACTGTTTGTCTTTTAAGTTTTTCAAGGTTTTTGGCTTTTATGCAAAGTAAGCTCCACTGTGTATAAGTTGTTTTGACATTTAATTCCACAAGAGGATTCTAACCACCAGTTCTTTCATCAGCATTCACACTACTGCAGTGATAGAATGCTCTATTACTTAATATTTTTTCCAGAGCCCGAGACACTGATGCTTGATTAATCTCAATCTGATGTAGTCAACAGTGATATTATTATCACTATGCTTTGATGGATTGGATTATTTGTAAATCCTGTAGCACTCCTCATTAACTAACTCTATGAGGTGGAAGCTGGCTAAGTTCAATTTTATTGTATCATTCTCATGAAATTCACATAATTATCTTAAAATATAGAATGTTTGCAAAGAAAAGAATTCTATACAACAGAATGAAAGAACATTAGAAGATTCTTCTCTCCAAAAATTGTTGTAAGCATGAAATGTAAATCTTTTGTATTACCAACATTATACCTTAAACGCTCTATACTTTAAAAATGTATTCCCATTTCCTAAACTTTTCATAAGAGTCTATTATTAGATTAGTTAGCAGAGATGTAAGTGAGGTCTCTATAAGCTTTTGACTTCCAGAGAGCATACAGATTTATTTCTAAGAATGGTTATAGTATCTTGGTCAACTTAAACACCATCATTTGTTCCAAGTTCTTTTGTGTTTTTAAAAGTCTTGAGAATTCATTCCTGGCTTTGAATGATGCCAAAGGTCTGTTGGTATTTTCACATTATTTTTCTTGTACTTTACAGCATATAATTGTCTTTATAGTTGTTCTCACTGCTCAGTTCCACACTGACTTATTTTAATGGCACCAATTTCAACAAAGGCAAAAAAAAATTAAGCGAGTTAAAACCTCAGGTTGTAGTAATACCTGCATCAGAGTTTAATTCCACATAAGATATATGCTTCTATGAGACATTTCGTCCACATGACCCAAGAGGTTACAATTTATTAATAGGAGGTTCATGTATTCAATGATTAATAGGTTTAGATGTGCTACCAAATCATGGAAGCTATAATTTGAGTGCATGATCATTTATGGCTTATATACATTATTTCTGTGGTATTCAAACATTTTTTGTATCAGTGAAAACATTTTTTCAAACCTTGCAAGGATGTTCAATCTGTATAATTATGTATAAGTGAAGCAGTGAAGAGAGAAGGCTGGATGGAATTCTTAGGGCTTCACTACTGCTGCTGCTGCTGCTGCTGCTGCTGCTGCTAAGTCGCTTCAGTCATGCCTGACTCTATGCGACCCCATAGATGGCAGCCCACCAGGCTCCCCCGTCCCTGGGATTGTCCAAGCAAGAATACTGAAGTGGGTTGCCATTTCCTTCTCCAATGCATGAAAGTGAAAAGTGAAAGAGGGCTTCACTGGACTTGCACAATTAAGATATTTTGGGGAATCCTGGCTGAACACCAGAGCAAACCTATACAGGTGAAACTAAACTTATTTTCCAGATTTTGAAACATGGCTGAGAGACCATACAATCATCTAATAAGCTTCAAATCTGAGACTCCCCTCACCCCCCAAAGCTGACATTCTTTTTCTTCTATACCATATGGCTTCTTTTTGAAAGAAGAAAATACTTTCTTTCACAGTTTATAAAAGAGGTATTACATTTCTATAAGTAATGGCACATTTTTCTAGATTAAAAATTAGACAATCTATGATGAACCTCTGCAGACATCCTATTTTATTCTAGCTGACCTTGAATTATATGGTTTAACTTCTCAGGGTGTCCCTTCGGAACTTTGAAATTTTTAGTTCCCTTCTTTCTTGATGATTCAGAATTGATATTGTTTTTCATTCCTAAATTCTTATTCTGGTATGGGACTTGAATTATATCCTGAATATCTAATTAACCTATAAGATGTTGTTAACTTTTAAGATGTGTTTTCTACCTTTTATTTTACAGTATTCAAATGAATAACAGTTGGGGATTAAGAAAAAATTCAAAATATTTTAGAAATCTTGTCCAAACTACTCACTTTGGCAATGGTCATATTAAGGTTTATATGTTGGAAGATCATCTGGAATATTTCTCAGTATATTATTTGGGAAGACTGTCTAGAATATTTCCTAGTATATCTTTAAGCAAATCATAAAAAAATAAGAAAAATATGTATCTCCTCTATTTTATTCCCCAAGAAAATTCAAAGAAACATGCATGGACATATTTCTTTCTTCTTTCTTAGATATAATAAAACTCTCACCATTTAAGTTCATTTGCATTTATATTTATAAAGAAATTTGCTAAGAGAATGACTTAGGAAAATTTTAATAAAACACATGAAAACACATTTTTTTCAAGAGGTGTTCTATTCAAATTAAAATAGTGCAGCATCTAGGAATGAGCACACTTATGTGCTCCTCTAAGAAGTGTCTGGGCTTCTCAGGAGGTGCTAATGGTAAAGACATGGGTTCAATCCCTGGATCAGGAAGATCCCCTGGAGAAGAAAATGGCAACCCAGTATTCTTGCCTGGAGAATCCTATGGACAGAGAAGCCTAGTGGGCTACAGTCCATGAGGTTGCAAAGAGTCAAACACGACTGAAGTGACTCAGCACGCGTGCAAGAAGTGCTCACTGAGAGCCTACAAGGTATCCTGTAATCTGGGGACAGAACACACACACAAAAATTAGACAAAAATTCTTGCTTTCATTCTAGCGGGGGAAAAAAACACACTATTCAAATGCTCTGGAGAGAACAGAAATGCTAAAACACTGTTGTCCTAAGAAAAAAAGAAAAAAAAAAAAAGCACGAAGAGAGAAAGTACAGTATGCACCCAAAACAGTATTGATGCAAAGAAGAGGAAGTGGTTCATTGAGACTGATTAGATAAAGCATAGTAGCTTTACTTTAAATGGTAAACAATTTAGGTTAGTTTAGCTTGATTAAAATATTGGTAGGTTCACTTGAAAGGTTAAGAAAAAGCAAAAACAAAAATGCCATCAAGGCTGGCTCAGATTCAACATTTATAACGATGGGAATGGTGAGCAGTACTGCTGCTGCTGCTAAGTCACTTCAGTCGTGTCCAACTCTGTGCGACCCCATAGATGGCAGCCCACCAGGCGCCAAACAGAAGAGTTTAGTGACTATCAAAGCAGGAAGGGCAGTGGGTTAGTACCTATGGGGAGAAGGGAATGGAATAGCTCAATAAAAGAGTTGGTGTGACTACTTAAAACAAGGAGGACAATTAAGGGGTTTTGAGCTGGATATAATATAATCTGTTTCTGTGTTGTTGCTGCGGCTGCTGCTAAGTTGCTTCAATCGTGTCCAACTCTGTGTGACCCCACAGACGGCAGCCTACCAGGCGCCTCCGTCCCTGGGTTTCTCCAGGCAAGAACACTGGAGTGGGTTGTCATTTCCTTCTCCAATGCATGAAAGTGAAAAGTGAAAGTGAAGTCGCTCAGTCGTGTCCAACTCTTAGCAACCCCATGGACTGCAGCCTACCAGGCTCCTCTGTCCATGGGATTTTCCAGGCAAGAGTACTGGAGTGGGTTGCCATTGCCTTCTCCAGTTTTTGTGTTAGGCATATACATTTGTGGGAAGTATGGGCTGTAAATTGGAGAAGTAAAAATTGCAGTCCGTTTAGGAAGTCCATGAGGTTCTGATGACTAAGCAGCGGCAACCAGAAGGAAGGGTTAAATTCAAGACAAATTCCAGCACTGCCTGAAGTCACATGACTTTTAAGTTCCTTTTCGACCCTGACATTCAATCACTGGATGTGAGGAAATGGAAGGGGGGCAGTCAAAGAGGGGGTTCCCTAGGGATATGATCTGGTAGCTTACAGAATGGCTCACAGGAGGCTGTGCTCTTAGACTGTTTACAGTGTTCCAAAAATAGAAACACTATTGAGTTGCTCAGAAAACTTTGTTTTGTAAATGGTGTATGGCACATGTGAATCTAGAGGTCTCTTAAATGAGTAGTCTAATTCAAAAGAGCCACCATAGTGTAGTCTTCTTAACATACATAAATCTATCTAATCATATCACCAATAGCAATTTGAAGTGACCAGCTGAACCAAATGGGCAAAATCAAAGCCCAGTATGCAGTTGCTGTTGGATATTCACTACATGTCTGTGGGTCTCATCTGTAAACAGAAAGGGCTGGATACATTATATGGATAGGCCCTTCATTCCCATTGGCTATGATTCTAGGAAATAATGCTGCCAAACTTCAATTCAAATTTTAATAATACATTTGTAGAAAATTAATCAGATGAGACTTAAAATACAAGTAATTATTTATTTAATGAGGCAGTATTAACCGAGGCAGTACCTGGTACTGGTATATCCTGGTATATCCAGCACCAGGGAAGCATAGAAGAACATAGAATTTAGCACCTAGAGAATTCATTTTGAAAGAGCAGAGTATCGGTTGATTATGATAGACATTGGTAATTCTATTTTAAATTAAAATCACTTATGAAGAATTGAAAACTATTCGCCTTTAAAAAGAAAACAAATCTTCCAAAACTATGTTTAAATTCTAGTTTTAAAATATAATAAAAGACAAAACTATTAAATTAGTTGTGAAGGCCAACTGTTAATGCAGGTTTCTGCTTTTCCATCACATATTATTGACTTAAGCTAACTGTTGAAATATAAAGTCAAGTGTTGGTGT
Organism: Ovis aries; assembly: GCF_016772045.2. NCBI lineage: Eukaryota > Metazoa > Chordata > Mammalia > Artiodactyla > Bovidae > Ovis > Ovis aries. Next base: position 61,950,324 of record NC_056062.1, on the reverse strand, counting down.
TAACCAACTGAAGTTAACTTATAATTTATAGTAAACAGACAAACAGTTCATAGTCTAGGATCCTTAAAAAATCTTAAATAGCCATTTATTGCCTCATTTACATTTTACCTTATTTAACATTTTTTCTTCACGGTAGAAAATAAAACTTCGGAGCAGTGTACAGTAAAATACCAGCATACATAATTCTGAAAATGGAGTAGAACTTAAAACACTCTAAGAGCTAGACAGGGTCCATGAAAAACTAAAACGTAAGAGTCACTATGAATGAAAGCAATTAATTAATTGGTTGCTATTAGTTTTCCAAATGGATTTCAAGTCACTGTAATGTCACAGGCCAAAATAAGTGCTTTTTACCCATTAAAGATTCACAGCTTGTTCACCAGTCTTGGAAGTCTTAAAGTTTATCTTTTTTTTAACCAATTTATATTTGAGGGCAGCCAGCAGTTCCCTATATTTCCCAAAGTTCCAGTTGGTGATATTTCTAACATAGTCCCCAATTTATTTAGTTTTTGAGTCTTACTTCAAACAGCATCAAAACCTCTAGAATCATAACTGGGGTGAAAGAATTGTGTAATTTTCTTACCAGTAATAATGGGTTTGTAGAATGACAAAGTTAAATGAGAAAGCATGTGAGATGATAAAACTATGACCTCCAAAGGCTTTTAGACTGCTGATTTAGTGATCTTTTAAGTGGAACTGCCTGCCTGAATTTCTGAATCATGAACAGGTGTTTAGGTGTGCAGAGTTCTCATTGGTTTTACTGGAGTTACACTATGAAATCCCCATGCACTACTTTGATTGTTCCCCTTATGGAGAGCATAATCAAATTCAGACCACTGAAGTTATCCAAATGTCTCTGAAGCTAGAATTTTGTCAGCATAGTTATAATAAATGTATATACATGTCTTTTTTGAACACAGTTAAGTAAAAATAGTGCCAAAACCATGTATAGATATTATACAAGTTGAAACTATGTAATACGGGTTTCCCTGGTGGCTCAGTCAGAAAATAGACTGCCCGCAATGCAGGAGACCTGGGTTCGATCCCTGAGTGGGGAAAATCCCCTGGAAACGGCAATGGCAACCTATTCCAGTATTCCTGCTTGGAAAACTCCACGGATAGAGGAGTCTGGTGGGCTACAATCCCTGGGGTCACAAAGAGTTGGACATGATTTAGCAACAAAGACCAAGTGTGGAATTATGGGCAACATACATATATAATATGTACTTTAATAACACACTAGTGTGTTCTTGTCAAATAAACTAGCTACAAGTTAGGAACTCATTTTTTAAAAATATCAGAAAGGTATTGAGCAGAGAGGGCCCTTTGTCTCTTTTGATTACATGAGTGCCTAAAGTGGCCTGCACATAGTAAGTGTTCAATAAATAATTGATAATTGAATGAACTGTAAATCTTTAAATATAATCATCTTCTCAGTCAAATTTATGATCAGACTGTAGATTAAAAAATAATTTTCCTTTTCTAAATATTACCTTCTTATTTTACACAGTAAAGCCCTCCCCCCACCCCCCCCCACACCATACACCATATCAGGTTCAAAATATTGTGTGGCATGTGGGATCTTAGTTTCCCAACTGGGAACTAAGTAACTAATCCTTCCTCTGTGCAATGGACATGCAGAATCCTAATCACTGGGCTGTCAGGGAAGTCCCACGAATATCATTTAGAGCAGAATTTTGCTATTAGATTACAGGGACATCACATGGTGGCAAAATAATAAAAGGAGTCAGTCATGTGATCTAGAAATGAGTTAAGAGCTAAGCCTTTGTAACCAAGTCAAGCCTTACAATCAATACCATGATATTCTCATTCTGGAAGCTTCAAAATTGCTTTCTTTCAAAGAAAGGTCTAAGGAGCAGTTTGGACAACTAATCTCTCCACAATCTCCACCGCCTGTCCTCGCCATGCACCTGGCTGAACCCTTGTGAGATGCATTAATTCAACCAACAAATAGCCATTGATCGCCTACTATATTCTAAGCCCTGAGCATACACATATGAGTAAGATCCAGTGCCTGATATACAGAAGTCTTTCTTGTAGCTGAGGCTAAACTATATAACAAATAATTCAATGATGGCCAAATAAGTATACATACAGGAGTATTTATAAGGCCCTGCAGTAGCCAAGCAGTTAACAATTTTGCCAGAGTACTTTAAGTAAGGTTTTGTAGTTTCACAAACAGAAGGGGTGAACAAGCAGTCCTGGCAGAATTCTCTTTAAATGCTATAAAACACAATGAAAAATCTGGGAATCATAGGTAGTAAGATCACACAAATACTATTTATTAAGAGCTCTTTATGTGCCAGGTACTGTGCTAAATGCTTTACATGTATGAAGGAGATATAGAGACAGATAAATACTTATATACATACACAGGTAGATAGATATGAATCAAGACAGATAAATAGTCACATACGTCCATAGGCAGATACATAGGTGATACATAGGTAGAGGCAGACCATCAATGCCATCTTTTTTAAGGCAATTAATAGTTCATATTATAATTATTTGTTTACTCAGATGCGTTCCCTCTGAAGACCATGAATCCCTAGTGGACAATGTCTATGTGCCTCCAGCAACACTTAAGGTTTCTTCCCCCTGGCAGGCATTCCCTAAAAGTTTCTCGAACTAATGAACACCTGAACCAGCTATCTTTGTGGTATCTCTCAAGTCAATTAATATTTCTATGCTTCAGATTTTTTTCAATCTAGTTGGTCTCTAAGGACTTTCTGAGGTTAAAAAAAAAAACATTATAAAGTTTTCCTTCTAAGTAACTTGTCTCTATAAATCTGTTAGATGGGTAAAAAAGAGAATATGATTGTTCCAGGCTATGAGTAAAAACTGCCTGCACAAACTTTATTCTTGAACCCATCAGTGCTAAGTTCAAGATATTTAGTGACTGTCTGTAGGTCAAGATTTATGTTCCTTCATTTTTTAAAATTAGGAATGAATTTGAACACATAAAAAATAACATAATGAAACTATACTCTAACAGATTCTCACCTTAAAGCAAACAAACAATACACACAAGTAAACAAAGCAAACCTACTATCAATGGAGTAGATACCTCCTGTTTGCCTGTTTCCAATACTTTGCTTCTTTTTCCTATACAAGGGATAACAATGATCCTAATTGGATGTGTATCTTTTTTGTTCCCAAAGAGCAAAGCTCACAGCCAGAAGGAAACAAAGTTCATCAGGAGAGTACCTTGAAGAAATATCTCAGTTTCAACAATGCCTTGGGTCAACACAACTGGCCCCCAAGGAACAAGACTGTTCCCAAGCAATCAGAGAGCACCAAAAAAAAAAAAAAAAAAACTCTGCCAACGATCTAGCAGCTGCCCAAGTAGCAGAATCATTGTGACCAGTCACAGCTCCTTCATATGATGACTTAAACCAATAAAGAAATACATAAGATAGCAAGAGGCAGTATACTGCAGTGGTCACAGCTGGAGCCTGGGACGACTGCTCTTGTCTTGCGACCTTGGGCAAGTTATTCAACTCCACTCAGTCATCTCCTTTTATAAAACAGAGAAGACAATGGTTATCTACTTCATAGAGCTGTTCAGCTTAAGTGACTTGCTGCATGTAAAATGCTTACAAAAGTATCTGGCACACAGTGAGGACACAAAAAATGTTAACTGTTATTGTATCTTAGGTTCACAAACAAAATTTTACAAAGCGAAGAGTTACTTCCTTTTTCACCATCTCTAGAAATCTCTCAGAGACATGCACGTATACCTCGCCAAAAAGGAATACACACGTCTGGAGCCTATACCCACAGAGGAAGATGACAGTCAGGCTCCTGCTGTTAGTCTTTGTTTATTCATCCGATGCCCTCATTGAGCACGTATGAACTATCATTCCAGGTAAAGGAGGCATGGGGGATTCATGATGAACCAGACAGGACACTGCCCGAAAGTCATACACTAAACACACAATTACACCCTCATTTGACTAAATGTGTAATCCTTCATTTGCTAACCCAAAATGTCGACCCATTTTGAGCCTCAACTTTCTCATTCATAAAATAAGGGCATTATTTATTTTACACCTGCTCTCTCTTCTTTATCTTGCTGTTAGCTGAAATAAGATCATTTCTATAACCAAACTTTGAGCAAGCTGAAACACCATCCAAATCAGAGTTCATGATATTGACTTTGGCTTGGCTATTCAGATATGTTCCCTCAGAACTATTCATGGGTCTATCCAGGCAGGGCATGAATCGTGGAAGCCAGGTGCCACAAAGCTTAGGTAGAAACCTACGCGACAACCACAATTTCCGTCAAGTGGACTAAACGTAAGATACTAAAAAACAACAGCTGGATATAAAAATGAAATTTAGTATAACCAACTCAAACACCAAGGAAAAGACATGTTCACTGTTTTCTAAGAAACATTAATTATTTTATCTTTGGGGGATAGTGAAATGAAAAGTAATGTATTTTGCCACACTCCTCATAAATTCTGTCTAAATTCCTAGACACAACAATGACAGAATTCACGTAAATACTCCTAACCTTAGGGTCAGACTGGGGACCCCACGGAGTGGTGCAAGGGAGGCTGGCCAGCTGCTGACCACACTCAGTGTATGAAACCAAATACCCATGTCCGACCTGGAAACCCTCATTATAAGAACTCCCAGCTTTGCTAAAGGAACAGGCTAAAGTGTTGCATTGATTTTAGGCTATCAATTATTCAAAACAATGTAATTGTAAAACAATTTTAAATTTTACAACAACTTCCTAAATTAACATTGTAAAAAGGGAACAGTCCCCAGCATGAATATTAAATTTCAGTTTTCCTTATTTCAAAAGAGGTAGCTTTCCTTCATAGACACGGGCTGTTAATGATAGCTTACAAAGTACATGCTGCAGCTTTGGTTCCAAAGCTAATATTTTACTAAAATATATAATATAACAAAATATAACATTCAAATAAATTATATCCATCTTTCTCTAAATTAGTTCATAGCTAGATTTTTAAGTACCTCTCTCCCCAATTTGGCATTTTAAATAGTGAAATTGTTTGTACATGCTCAGCACTTTGCTCCTTTACTGCTATGTATTAGCGCCTGACAGCTGTTTATTATGAAAAGCAAAATAGCCAAATAGATGTCCTGATGTATTTCTGCGTTTCAGAGTCTGCTAAGTTATTAATTTTCAAATAAAAGAAAAAGAGTAAAAAGGCCTAGTAATAGAGCATGGAATTTCCTACTTTTAAGTAAACTTCTTGCTTTTTATTTTCATTACATCACGAGATTATATTACCCAAACACTTCGTCCACTCCGACAATCAGTTTAACTATAGTGATGTTATTTCCTGGTTTTGACCCTGTATAAAAGGCTACAATATTGGGTCAAATATTCTGTAACCTGCTTATTATTGGTTATTCTTACACGGAATTTAGTAGAAAAATTCAAAAATTATAATGAAGGATTTACATCAGAGCTGCTATGTAACTGTACACAAACTATTAGGAACCCATTTGAACTCTGATGGAGTAGTTCATGATTTGTGCTTGTCTGACAAAAGTACAATAATATCAGTAATATTTTATATGATATAAAAGGTTAGGTTTGAAAAATTAGCATTACAAATGTCACATTGACTTCCAGCAGGAAACGTGCAACAATATGTGACAATACTGAATAAAATGTTGAAACATGTTTTCCTTTTGTTTTACTTTACTCATTTTTGTAATACAACACTGGTTACTGGAAAATGCCTTACAGCTTTATTCAAAACACATGTTCAAAGATTTGAATGAAAAAACTTTGACTCTCTCTGGAACATCTAACCGATATATCATTTGTGTGCTTTAAATTTTTTCTTACTGTCAGGAACACTTTTATGTCTTTAAGATTTATTTAAACTAGTTTATTATATAATGAAGCTTGTCAGATCATAGGAACAAAGTCAAACAAGATGTGCTATATCAAAGTATAACGTTTAACATATAGATTCAAGTACACATATCAAGTACAATGCAATCAAGCAAAGTTTAATCTGAAAATGCAAATGTTTCAGATTATTAAAGCCACATCTGTCCTTTGAAGCACAATTTAGAGTGTTTATCAAAAAGCTATGTGTAATTATTCTTCCCTACCCTAGACTCTGTAACAACAGCTTTCTTTTCTTAAGAACTTTCCAATTTCACTTGAGAGTAGGGGTTTAAAGACTTAACCACCAAAGAATATAAGATCACAAATGGAAAATTAAAAATCTTTACAATGTGTCCTATTATAATTGCTATGTTTTGTTGGTAAATCAGGGTAGTATTTCAAAAGGCATTTCTCCAGGGTTTAAGAAAAATTCTAAATGCCTTTGGAAACCAATTCAACACAGTCCCAGGCATCAAAAATGCATGCTTAAACTCATTATTAAGAGTTTTCAATATAAATTTTTATAATACATTTGGCTTTCTCTGCCTTGGCCAACAGAAACCATCAAAGGCAGCAGCTTAGCTAGTTAGAATTCTGAAGGATGAAGGAAATAGGATAGAGCTGTAAGTTCCTGACATTCTCAAATATTAAATTGATCTAAAAAATAAATCTTTGTGTATTCTCTTATATACATCTATTCACCATATATAAAAATATACTTTATATATTATATATATTTTAATATTACATATAAAATATTTAAATTTTATATGTAATATTGATGACATATATATATATAAAACAGAAAAGATACATAAACTGTCCTTAGTGATATTCTTAAGATTGAACTTGTGGGAATGAATTGAGCATATCTACTTTCTGTGCAAAGATATGATTCTATTATTGCACACATAAGAACTGACTATGACATAGAAGCTTTGGGCTCACATTTATAAAATCTGAAGATGAGGGCTCATTTCACTTTAGATTACAAAAGGCTCACAAATACTATAGTTGTTATAAAAAAGCAGTAATTGACAAAATTAATTGGAGTCTCTGAAACTTATTATAGTGCAATTAAAAATTAAATATGTATTTTAAATCTGAAACAAATCATTGAGACGTTTACTGCACTCAAGGGTGGAGATACAGAGCTTGAGACTTTAGATCATTAAGGCTACCTCTACAGAAGCAGGTAGTTACAAACACGTAGCACCAACTCTGCTTATGCATTCAAATTCAGTCCAGAACTCACAAGCTGTTACACCCATAAATTTTCCATACATTAATTTGGAGATAAAACAAAAACTCAATATTTTAGTTTTAACTTATAAATTATAATCTGGCTTCAGTCATTAGAAAGTAGTAGCTACAGGCACTTTTGTTTGACTTTTTAAACTTTTAAAAAATGAATTGACTAATACCTGTGTGATGCCACAGACAAAGCAAACACAAACAGCAGATCGTGCTGATTTTATTTTTTTAAGCAACTGGCATCAGGAGTTTGATGAAAAGATTAAAGGGAAACATTACTCTGTAATATCATAAAGTGCATCCTAATATATTTGGAAAAGGAAACTCCTGACAAATATACTATGCTTTTTTTCTTTCCCTACAGGTTTGAGAGTCTGATAATTTTTCTGAAACCTTAACGCAAACTCTTCAACAAAGTGATGAAGGGTTTCTAATGAAACACAATCTAGTTTCAACATGAGAAACAATTAGTATGCCGAAGAGCTTACACACTGGGAAACATATGAAATCACAAAACTCTTTTGAACAGATACTGGCTGGCTCTTGCCTTGTGCAGACAGAACTGTCAGGGTAAGGCAGGCTCAGGATGAAAGCAAAGAGGAGGGGCCGAAGGCTGAAGCTACAGCATGTTGGTATAACTGCTCTTTTTCTTTCCCTCCCATTTCACAAATGCCCAGAGGCATTTCTGCAGTGGAACATCTTTGCAAATTCTAAAAATAAAGTAATAAAGTTTGATTTCTCATCTTTCACAATATTTGGACACATTCTTCCAACTTTAATTTCCTTTTTGTAACGGTAGTATGATTTGCATTATGTTACATTGCTCCATTCTACCATAAAAAAGTTCATCTCTAGAGAACTACTCTGAAATTGTGTACTACTTTAATAGACCTCCCCTCAGAATTGGATAAAAATAATTTTCTCATTGTAATCGTATAGTGTAACAGTTAGTAAGATCTCACCGTAGGCCTGTATTTGAAGCCAGGTTTGAATTTTCTTAAATGTTGAATCATATTCCCATATTAGGTTCTTATTTCACTCGAAAATCATATACAAAATGACCAGAATGAACATATCAAAACTTTGGAGAAGTTACAACATAAAAAATCAGGTTTGACATTACTTGATACCCTCATTTAGAGTGGTAGTATCCTTTTTTTTTTGGCCCCATCTTTAAAAAGAAAAAGAAAAAGCAGTCTGGTATGTGGAAGGAAAAGTGACAAACAAAACAGGGAGGGCAAAACCTGCTGTGTGACCAAAACTGATCCAGAAACTGCCTTGCCAGGAAGTCAGTAGTACAGAGGTGTGAATGGAGGAACCCCCTTGAAAAAACAGGAATTTGGCCTTTAGTTTAAAATATATATTTTCCTAGATAGCTCTTCAAATATTTTTTGATGTGGTCCATTTTTAAGCTCTTTATTGAATTTGTTACAATATTGTTTCTGTTTTATGCTTCAGTTTCTTTGACTGGGAGGCATGTGAGATCTTAGCTCTGAGACCAGGGATTGAACCTGCACCCCCTGCATTGGAAGGGGAAGTCTTTTAACCACTGGACTTCCAGGGAAGTCCTCCTAATTTGCTCTTTAAACATAAATAAACCCTATTTATTCTAAACTCTTTTTCTAAAGGATCCGAATTGATATATGTGTACCTCAGACCCTAGACCGGAGAAGGCAATGGCACCCCACTCCAGTACTCTTGCCTAGAAAACCCCATGGACAGAGGAGCCTGGTAGGCTGCAGTCCATAGGGTTGCTAGGAGTCAGACACGACTGAGCAACTTCACTTTCACTTTTCACTTTCATGCATTGGAGAAGGAAATGGCAACCCACTCCAGTGTTCTTGCCTGGAGAATCCCAGGGATGGAGAGCCTGGTGGGCTGCCATCTATGGAGTCGCACAGAGTCGGACACGACTGAAGCGACTTAGCAGCAGCAGCAGCAGACCCTAGACAGAGAGTGCATGCATGCACGCTAAGTTGCTTCAGTTGTATCTGACTCTTCACTACCCCATGGACTGTAGCCTGCTAGGCTTCTCTGTCCATGGGATCTCCAGACAAGAATACTCGAGTGGTTTGCCATGCTCTCTTCCGGGGGATCTTCTCAACTCAGGGATCAAACCCACATTTCTTATGTCTCCTGCATTGGTAATGTGGGTTCTTTACCACTAGCAACACCTGGGAAGCCCAGACAGAGAGTAAGAAGACATGAAAAAAATGAGGAGGCATCATTTACAACATTGAAAATGATGTGGATAGCTATGAAAGAAGATGGAATGGAACGTGATTGCTGGCATCTTATAAAGTCACTCTAGGGAATGAGAGTGACATTCAACAGGATAAGGCACCAGCCTTACACATCAAACTCCTTACTGATACACTTTCCTTGCCATGTAAATTAACTCCATGCTTGGAGCACACTGAAACCTTCTCTGCTGTCTTAGCGAGAGATATCATCATTTTCCTCCAGACTGATCATAAACGAACTTCTTTTGACTGAAGAAAAACCTTTGTCAACTTGGGTGTAAAAGAAATGGTATCCAAGTGAGGTCCCGCTGTACCAGAGAAGAATAACCCCACCTTCCCCTTTCATGGCTGACACTCTAGAGTTTTCTCACCTACAGAAATTGCCCATGAAGATTCTACTACTATTTGCTGTAGAACGCTTTACTGATGAGAAGTGGCACACTAGACCTCTGTTTTTGTTTTCGAGTTTTACTTCTCAAAATATTCAGGCCACAGTAATTTAGGTAACTGGAACTCATCAAGATCCATCTCTATATATTTTCAGTTCATGTTTTTAAATAGTCAACTTTCCATTATCTTCAAAGGATCAGATGCCCTGCAGTTTATTTCTGACAAATCATCCGTTTTATTGTTTCTGACATTGTTACCCACTCTGCTTAATTAAACGTTTATTTACATATACGGGATATTTGCTTAATTTAATCCAGGATTTTAGGAGAGAGAAATGTTCCAGGAATAAAAATAATTTCCCTTGAACATAGGAACCAGCAAATAGTACATCTGGATGAATGTCGACTCCCAGAATAAGTGGCAGAAGTAGTAAAATGGATTTTGAAGGACAGGGTGGAAAAAGTAGGCAGTGTTTCCAGGCTTCCATGAGCCACATATGAACTGTGTGGTTACAGTATTTGAGTTATGGAGAATTTTCAGATTAGAGCGACTCTCCACTGAACAATAATAAAAAAAAAATTCCACGTCAAAGTGAAATGGAAATGTCTTTGTAAAAAGCTTCTTACTCCTCAATAGCACACAAAAAAACTGACAGCAGAACAGAATGGCTACCTTGCTGGCCTATCATTTTGAAAAGCAGAAGTAAAGTGTATGTATACCGATGTTTCCTTCTTCCAAAGGATCCATGCACAAATGGAGCAATGAGAAATTAAAGAACTCATGATATATTTTGGAAAGGGGATCTGCAGAGTCCATTACTTGTTTGCTTAAATGTCATTAGACTTTATTTAACACACACACATATGCACAATCAAAAAAAAAAACCTCCCAACTGGCAAGATGAAATAGTGTGAAGTGGCCCAAGATGCTTATTCACAGTTGCATAACAGGCTCCTTGATCTGCAATGTGCTTGGCAGCAAATGCCAGAACAGATATTGTGCAAGTTACAAATTAACTAGAACGTCATTAACCGGTGGTAAGAAGACAGTGCCTGGTGTTGTCCTCAGTAAATTGGCTATTTGAGGAAAAAGGTTTTTCTAGCTATGCCTTTGCCCATAATGCCCAAATGGATCTAGCCACAATTATATTATCATTTCTCTTCCAAAGACTATCTATGGGTTATACATTGTTGTTGTTTACTCGCTAAGTTGCGTCCAACTCTTTTGCAACACCGTGGACTCCAGGTTCCTCTGTCTGTGGATTTCCTCTGTTCCTTTGTCCTGGGATTTCCCAGGCAAGAATACTGGAGTGGGTTGCCATTTCCTTCTCCTGGGGATCTTTCCGACCTAGGGATCAAACCTGCATCTCCAGCTTTAGCAGGGAGGTTCTTTATCACTGGGCCACCAAGAAGCCCATGACTTATATACACTCAAGATTAAAAAAAAAAAAAAAATTTGACTACACCACATCAGTGCCTCCCACTGGTTACAGCCCTAGTCCAGTTTCCTCTGAAAACTTTTTGAAATATAAACTTGGAGATTTATTTCATAAAAGGTTATTACTGAAATCAGATTGAATACATCCATGTCCAGCCTTGTACATGCTTTGGTCATTGATAGCTTAACTCTCTCTATGATTGGGTGATAAGGACAGGATTTTAAAGGATGATGTCTCTTTTTACTCTTTGCTTGCCTAGTCAATAACTGTAGGAACTTTTACTCTTTATTCTTTTTTTTTTAGCAGTATTATTAGGGCTTCTGCTCAGAGAGTGGAACATTCTATGGATCAGCAATCTTGAATCACACTTCCTTAAACTTAATGTCCTTTCCAGTACTGGGCTAAAACACTGAAATGAGAAATAATATCATGCAACAATTAAAATAATTCTATGCAAGACTGAATCACTATCCCAAATGGAAAATGCAGAATTCTGTTTGCTTATCCTTGTTTTGCACGTATATAAACATTTTATTGCATGCTTTTACATATCAAAAATAATTATATGTGTTGGCAGACAATTCCACAAAAGACTGTTGTCTAACTATAAGGTTACCTATGGATGTTATGTATATAATATGGACAGAATAACAAGTACTTGTGTTATTATAATCAGGGATTAGCTTGGTTGAAAAAAATTGCCTTTGTTTTGTCTCGTGAATGTTATTTTACCAAAGACCAGTTATTTAAGATATTTTAACATTAGTCACTGAAATGAAAGAATCTTTCTATTAAACATAATGACAGCAGTATATATCATTTAAGAAAGACCAAAAGCAAACAAATGTAACCAAATGGGTAACAGGCAGCTACTAAATTAAAGTTAATAACTAACATATCTACCGCTCATAATCTCTATGCCAAATATGTGAAAACGTATTAGGTTTTATTGGTCTGCATTCTGGTGAAGTTCCTTTCATTCTGTATTACAGATGAACTCATAGATAGTAAGCATTCCATTAGATGGAGCCGATCTTGAGCCAGTTCCTCACTTTTCAGAGTTTATTTTTGGGCATAGCATCTTTACTTTAAATGTGGGCAGCAGTAGTCTCCATAACATAATGCAGTACTTCTATGATTAATGCAAAAATCCCATAAAGATCTGACTGACTTGTGCCAGGGTCAGAAAGCACTATTGCGATCTGTTTGCAGAGAATGATGCAATTTCATGGGGAGTCAGAACGACCAAAAGTTTTAACATATATGTATCCATCCTCAGACGCCTAGGATATGCACCACACATTGTTTCGCTTTTAGTTACAGTGGATCTTTCCTTCCATGTTTCTTTCGATATTTAAAAGGTGGGGGTGGGGACAAAGCCTCCTTAATTAAAGCATTCAAGATGATACCTGACCTTTCACTTGTGTTGACCAAATGGTTTATGCCTATTTCAATCACTGCCATCTATCATCCTTAATTAGCATCTACCCAATAAAATAGCTCACTTCTGAAGTACATTAATTACTGTTTTACGACTTTGGTTCCTATTACCCTAGCTGTTCAGCAATGGCTATAAAAAGTGTGGCATTTCCAGCACAAAGGAGCAGTATATGTTATGTGTGATTCATGTTAAGTTACATTAATATTTAGAGAAGTGGTCTGGAATAAGCTATGTTTTCTGACTTTGGGCTCTAAGGAGTTGTTTTGATTTTCAGCACTAGAAATATGTCTTTCTGAGAGAGATGAGGAAGCAAAACTTTCTGCTACAAAAATTTCAAAATCATTCAAATTATGAGTCGCAAAACCAACAATAAAGGAAGATGCCAGGTTTGATGAAATATTTTGTTCTATAAACTGTATAACCATAGTGTGCTGGGGAGAGTCTCTTTTGTGATACTTGTCCATAATTCAGAGATTTGAGAATTATTACACTGTGAGCTCTTAAATAAATAATTTTGAATTATTTTCATGATTTAGCCAGTAGAAGTCCTGTAACAGAATTTTCTGTGATATTTACTGAAAATTGTTCACTATGGATTGCCAAGAGTTTAGCATTACAAAATCTTACTAAACTAATGTAACAATTCTGGTAGCCATGGGGAAATAAATATTCCCCCTCCTTCCAAAAAAAGAAAGAAAAAATCAGTTGAAAAATTTTAAGTTACTGAAAAGCAATTCGCAAAACAATTTATTTCCATCACTGTCATGATAGAGAGAAGCTCAAAATGTCCTTTTAAAAAACTTTATTTAGGACCATAAATAAATTCACAGAGTCATGACAACATATTCTAGAATGGATGGATGGGAGGAAAAGATGAGAGGGATAAGGAGGAAGAGAATTCACATTCCTTTGCAAAGCTTCCTTTAGCAATTGATACTATTCTAGAACTGGCTTGTGCATTTCTGTTACACTTTCTCCCATTCCATTATTAGTGAGAAGAGAGAACAGTTCTTTACTCTCCTCTTAGAAGAGTGAAAAGTTTTATTTCAAAGTGACTCATTAGTAAGCAGAAACAATATAATGTACAATGATACTGCCAACTAAGCAGCCTGTAAATTTCATTTATCAAACTACGAAGGGAGTTAAAGTATTTCTGTAATTTGTATATGGAAAGTCAAGGGAAATTTTCAGTTTCAAGCAAAGGAAATTTAAAGAAGTGGAAAAAAAAAAACTTTGGGGAAAGGGAGTTTTTAAAAGTTGTGCAGGTGGATTTTGTACTCTACTTAAAAGACTATTAGAGATAAAAATTCTCTTTGCCCACAGGTTATAAAAATAGCAGACCATAATGGTGCAGGCCTCTCTGGTCACTAAGAAAAAAAAGTAATGGCTTCCCAGATTCAAAAGAAAATTAAAATCAAGAGGAGAATGAAACGGTTTTCTTCCTGAACTAAAATATGGAAAGCTAAAGACAATAACTTTTTACTGCAGGACTTTTTAAACTCTAAGTGCATAAAGCAGAGGATTAAGTGAAAAATCGGGTTCATAAAAAATGCATAAATGGTATTTAAAAGACTACCATAACAAAAGCATTACTTTATGAACTTTTCTTATCATAAAACACATATTGAGTCATGTACTATTTATAAATTTAGCATGAATTTGAATAGCTTCTAGGGATGACGGCAAGTAATTTTAGGAGATTTTTATTATTCTGTTCATTATAAAGAAAACACATAGACACACACACACAGTTCCTACTTCCTTCACCTTTTCCTTTCGTTATGAAACTCGATTTTTGCAAATAGTTGGTACCAATTTGAAATTCTTCTTGGAAACCATCATAACTGCATAAACACCTTTAAGATACTGCACACAGAACAAAAGCCTGATAAGGATCACGAAATTTGAAAAGAAAGCAGTTTAATCTTAAAAAATGACATGTTAATGGCCATGTACTTAAAAAAAATTATCCCAAGATTCTGTTATTCCCAGTTTATATTTTGCCTGTCATACACTTTAACAGTGCTACCTCAATAGCTATCATTTAAACCCAGGACTGTGCCTCATGAAGAAACACAATAAACATACTCCAGGAATGCTTTGCTGTCAATTACCATTCAATGTCATCACCTATCTCACTATATGAAAGGAGTTTCATGTATACCACCTTTCCCATATTTATTGTCTATGATGTGCTCTAGTTTCATAGCTCGATGAACTTGAAGCAGGGAAGGTTTAAAAAAGAAAAAAAAAAAAACCCCACAAAGTTGTAGATCTTTAATGATAATATACACTTGACCACAAATGAATGTTCAGAAAATCCATTTTTGTTTAGGCACAGGAAATATACACAATTTGTTATGCAGCTGATTCAAAAGCTGCTCTAAAACAATTATTGGCAATACTAAACTCAAGTTGGGACTAGTAATTAGCACAATAAACTTTCACAGAAGGAATTATTTCCCTAGGAAGTATGGCAGGCTCCCACTACTGAAGTTTGGCCAACTAATCAACCTTCTATTGAACATATAGCTTGTGGTTCCTCTTTTGCTTCAGAGCATCTATTTCTGAAGAAAGTCATATTTTAACAAACAAGTAATTCTAATTAAAAATGCGAGGAAGATCTAGGCGGAAATTTCATTTTTGTCTAACAAGCAAGCAGCAGAGCTTGGTTTATATAGATTTTGTAAATCTAGGTCCTCAATATTTGCACAAAATTATAAATTACATAAATGTTTGAGCTTCAAAGGACCAACAGGATGAAGCAAAACAGAGAACCATACAATATTGGGAGCTGCAGCTGATATGATGCCCTTGATTTCTATCCAAAGTCTTAACAGTGAATAAAGAATATTACTATTTCTGAAAATAGACTCAAAATAAGACTCAAAGACTGCTTACCACACTTCCATGCTTACTTTTCCTCTAACAAATATATTGTAAATAACATAGTTCCTTAACATGTGTGCATTTTTCAAAAATAATAAACTATTGATAATTGATAATAAGTGATACTTTGATGATACAAAAAATATCACATCACAAAATAACCTTATATTTTATGGACACTATTACAGAAACATAGTAATATGCTAAAGTTAGTCAGAATAATTTCCTTACTATCCATACTTTTCCTACGTGCTACATGCTAAGTAGCTTCAGCAGCATCCCACTCTTCGTGAACTGTAATTTGCCAGGCTCCTCTGTCCATGGGATTCCCAAGGCAAGAAGACTGGAGTGGGCTTTCATTTCCTCCTCTGGGGATCTTCCCAACCCAAGGACCAAACCCCACGTCTCTTGTGTCTCCTGCATGGGCAGGCATGTTCTTTACCACTAGTACCACCTGGGAAAACCCTATACCTTTCCTACTAAGTTAAAAAATGGAAATAACACCCTGAAGAGATTGAGAGAAATGTGTCACAGAAATACCAGGACACTATTTATCATTCCTGGATATGGATTTAGAAAATACTGATATGGAAGAAAGCATAAAACTTGGAAGATTAATGAATTTATAAAAAACTAATATGTTACAGAAAGAAACTTGACAAGAGCACTAAGGAACATATTTACTGAGCATAAAATAGAGATATGCCAGTGGGTATCAATATCCTACTGTGCTGTTCCAATGGTTTATACATCATTAGCTCTGGACTAGTTGGCTTGCTTCACATCTTACAGAGGTCTTCAAAAGCCTAAAACTGCTTCTGTATCATCATCTTATAGGTGAAGGTTTTTAGGTATCAAGTCTCAACTGCCATTCCAATGACTTCCTCCCAGCTATTAGAAATTCTAACTAAAGACTGATCTGGAAGCTCTACCATAGAGATAAATTTATAACCAATGAACTCCAATATGGTTTAATATTACAGATATATTGATGCTTCTCCAGCTTAGACCCACAATTTTGGAACCAACTCACATCTTTTGAGCATAAAATATCCACTGCTCCCCAGGCTCAGAGTTACATAGTAGTAAGTTCCATTAGAACATAGTCTCTTGTCTGCATTCCTATATCCCAGTATCACACAGCATATATTCAAAGGTCAATAAGATTTTACTAAAAAGGTTGTTTCTTCAATCTATACTTTTTTTCTCATTTAACATCATTCATATCAATAAATACAGAGTAATCTGCACTGTCCTTTCACATGTGTACACAGGGGTCCATTCCGTAGTATCAATGGTGTATTTAGCAAAATTCAGGCTATAAATTGCTTCCAATCCTCTTCCCTTTACCCATTATCTTCTTCTGCTTCCCTTCCCCCATTTTTTTCTCTAACAGAAACAATATGATGAACTTCCACATGTTTCATATTTGACCAAATTACTAGAAGTAGATGAGCAGGATTTCTAGCAAGGTACGTGTATTTAAAATTCTGTTATGTATTGTCAAATAGATCTCCAAAAGGATACTTCAGTTTACATCATCAAAGTACTCACTAGCTCTTACCTACACAACATAGGCAGAAAAACAGAATTTCATCCTTATTCAAATGTATATTCCTTTTGTAAATAATGAGAATAAAACTCACATAATATCCTTAATTGGTCAACTGTATTTCTTCTATTTTTGAATTCTACTGGCTCAGTTTTAGTGCCATATACCCTTTTCCACCCCCCCTCCAAAAGCTATAAACTGAACATTTTCCAAAAAAAATTATTTATTTATTTGACTGCATCAGGTCTTGGTTGTGGCATGCAAACTTTAAGTTGCAGCTTATGATATCTGGTTCCCCAACCAGGGATCAAAATAGGGTCCTCTATATTGGGACCATGGAGTCTTAGCCACTGGGCCACCAGGAAAGTACCTGTAAATTGAATCTTAAAGACTAGAAACATTACTAGCTCTTTCTCAATGTTTACTTTCTATGCGATTGCAGGTGAAGCACAAAGATTTTCTACATGGGCACAGAAGACATGTTAGGAAATTCTGCTTTGAAAATGGAGTTCAGCTAACTTTCAACTAACAGGTTTTGAACATATACTATGTGCAAGGCCTTAGTGTTATGAAAATAAAATAACACATCAGGCAGAATTTCCTGACTTGAGTTTATCTTTTCAAGTTATGTAAGAAGACAGTTTTAAAAAATTAAGTATGGTGGCACTAGTGGTAAAGAACCTGAATGCCAACACATAAGAAACACGGGTTTGATCCCTGGGTCCGGAAGATCCCCTGGAGGAGGGCATGGCAACCCATTCCAGTATTCATGCCTGGAGAATCCTGTGGGCAGAGAAGCCTGGGGGGGGGGGGTGGTCCATAGGGTCGCATAGAGTTGGACATGACTGAAGCGGCTTAGCAACAACTCACACACACAATTAAAAGACTTATTATTTAAAATAATAAATACCCATTGAGTCAACAAACACTAATTGAGCACTCACCCAAGATTATGAGTGAGTCAAATGTTGATCTTACATAACTTCAAGTCTAGTCTAAGAGGCACAAGCGGACAGATATCACTATTCAGGTGATAAAGTATTGAGTTAAAGATTCCTTTGACTTGGAAAAGATTTTGGGAGTAAAGAGTACCTGGCCTGGAGCTGCTTGACATAGGAAAAAATACAGTGATCTGTATGAAGAAGAAAGTAAAATCAAGGGAAAATATCTCCTTTCCTTGTGAAATGTTTCTGATCTAGAAATGTTGATGATCAGTATTAAACACATACACAAAATAAGACCTCTGTGAATTTCTTAAAGAACTTTATCTTTTCTAAAATCTTATGCCTAATATCAGAGTAGGAAATGGCAATCCACTCCAGTGTTCTTGCCTGGAAAATTCCATGGACAGAGGAGCCTGGCCGGCTACAGTTCATGGGGTCACAATGAACTGGACACGAATGAGCAACTGAGTATACATACCTAGTATACCCCTTTTTATGTGTATTTCTCTATATTTAATGGCATCATAAACCACTGACAGCTAAAATACCTATTTCTCTATCTATATATTACAGGAATAAATGGGTAGCAAAGAAAAAGCTTTTATATTAAAGCTTGTCACAGATTTCACATTTAATAAATAATTGAAGCCAGAAAAATAAGCGATGAAAACATGACATAAAGTCCAAATGTATTTCTTACAAGATTCCTCCCAAAAGCATCTGATCATGACATCAGAAAGTCCTTACAATAGTGCTGTGGGCAGAAAGGACTAAACAACTTTCCAGCGCTCAGACCCTGTGATGATTTTCAACTCTCCAAAGAACCATTGAGAGGTGGAAGAGGGATATAGTTTTATTCATATTTAAACATTTAAATTCCATAGCATTTACTTCCACTTGCTTTATATAGATGAAGAAGTTTGAACATGTTCAGGGATTTTCTTTTGCTCAAACTGAAGATGAACATGTAAGTCAGATCACCAGCTACACAAATCTTAATTCCATTTAGAAGTATGTGATCTTAGGAAATTCATGTTTCCTTTCTGAGCTGCTCCACCTAATCTATAGCTTTTAAAAGGAAGATTAAATGAAATACTATACAAACCATTTAGCAGACTGCTCAGCATAAAGGAAGCGTTCAATAAGTGGCAGCTATTATTATTAAGATGTTTATACATAAGAACTCAACATGAAATGGCTATACAAGTGTCCAAATTTATTTATAGAGTTTAGAAGGGAAAATGTCAGTTAACAGATTATATTCTATGTCTGGATAATTTCAATATGAAGGATCAATGTTATAAGGAATGGGAAACCTGATGGCTTCTAGGCATGCTGAGTTTTTAATCTGGTAAATTCAGTTCAGTTCAGTCGCTCAGTCATGTCCGACTCTTTGCGACCCCATGAACCGCAGCATGCCAGGCCTCCCTGTCCATCACCAACTGCCGGAGTCTACCCTAACCCATGTTCATCGAGTCAGTGATGCCATCCAACCATCTCATCCTCTGTCGTCCCCTTCTCCTCCTGCTCTCAATCTTTCCCAGCATCAGGGTCTTTTCAAATGAGTCAGCTCTTTGCATCAGGTGGCCAAAGTACTGGAGTTTCAGCTTCAACATCAGTCCTTCCAATGAACACCCAGGACTGAAGATATTCATTTTATTTCTTCCTTTTAATTCATTTGTTTTTTCCTTTATTCTACTTAATGCTTCCAAAGATCAAAAATCTGGAACATTCCATCAAATTGGGAAACTATGTTAATTCATAATCTCTCACTATAAGATGAATGCATGTTAAGGATGCATACATAACCCTCAGAAACAATTTCTAACATATGCATGTATCTATTTTTAAAAATTCCTTTCATTATTAAGTTTTAAATAAAAGCCTTCTTTGAAAAGATTCCTTTCTATAAATGATAATATTCATATGTGATGAACCTCTTCTGAAGAGCCAATTAATTAGTTAACAGGACTTGCTGTTGTGTGATTTTTTCATGCTAATGATTTGATTCAATGAGAACACTAAATTTATGTGCATTTCAACCATTAAGATAAGTAGACAAATTTATTAACATTGGTTAGGAAAAAGGTTGACTACAAAATATTTTTAAGCATTTTAGACTAAAATAAAATATCAAATGCTATGCTTCTTTTTCACCACCACAAAGAGAAATATTAGGTATGATTTATTATTTGCAATGTGTTGATATTTGCTTTTTCTTATTTGCTATTGATATTTTTCTAAGTGCCATTCCTTTCCCCCAAGAATCAAAGGAAAGGACAGATTCAGAGAAAGGTAACTATTTGGTAAATAAGATATAGACAGGTTTGACTTGTTTGCCCATTTTTAGATCAAAAATTTCAGGTTTACAAATAACTTCGAAAGGCTGGTTGCTGCTGAGAATTAATGAAACAAATTAAGAAGCAAAGCATGACCCTAGCCAAGTATTAACACTATTCATCCAATAACACAGAGTTTAAATTTCAATTTGTCTTAAAAACTTTTCTGGTGCTAGGAAATGGAGCTCATAGAGTTGCTTATCAATACCTCATTTTATCCCAAACAGTACTTTGATCTTAAGCTATTTCAACCATTCTCCCGCAAAAATTCCAATACTAATTATAATCTTAGTTGTCCTTAACAATCACAAGGGTGGGAGAATATGCTGGAAATGAAACAAGATTGTTTCATAACTTAAGCATTAGAGCACCTCATCTAGCTGAACTGGATCATCCAAAAACTAGGGCATAAAAACTATGATGAGAACTCGATTCATGCCAAAGTATGAGCAACTACTTTCACTGTGTGAAGCTCCTGTCGGCTCATTACAAATAAAGAGGATTATTATTTGCAGAACAGAAACTGACAATGTTTAGGACGGCTTTCAGGAACACTGAACACTGGAAACCTGAATACATACATCTGCTGAGAAAGTGACTGTTTTCCTTTCCTCTGAGTTTTTCTAAAATGTTTTGATATAGTTCAAATATCAAACTTTACCCTTAAGGGTCTGATGAACAAATATTCTACTGAGTACTGCTTCAGATGAGATGCTACGAAAGGCGCTATGATGAATACAAAGATGAAAGACGGTTCTTGGGAAATTTCAATATGATCAGGAAGAAAGTATAATGATACAAATAAACACAATATAGGGCAGGATAGGATAGTGCTTTTCACATATTTCAGAAAATGCTAAGCAAAGACAGAGAAGATAAAGAATCCTTGGGCTAAAGACTCAGCATAAATAAGGGGCTCAGTCAGGACACCAAACTGGTATATTTCACTGGGACATTCCCCCAAATTAACTTTGCCATTTGATTATCAGTTTTAAATGAAAACTAACTGTTCAATAGGGATTTAAAAAACGCATGATTAAAAATGAGGGTAACCATATATATATTTGGACATTTATTTACAGCCCTAGCTTGACACATTTTGGTTATGCGTAAGATCAAACTCAAGCCTCCATATGAAAACTGATTCCATTAAACCAAAATTTAATGTACAGGTCAATTCTGACACAAAATCTCATGGTAATAAAGAATTAATTTTGCAGTTTACAGAGCAGCTTTCCTCGCTCCAATTACCAAGAATATCTAAAATCCTTATGGCAAGAAACAATGCATTAAATCATGAGTAATGGCTATATCTTCTCTTGCAAACAGCACGTTACTAGGAAAGCACACCCACCTCCCAACTTTCAAGTCAAAACTGCATAAACATGGGCCTTTTAGTGTTTTTCAAATCCCAGCAAAGTTGGAAGACATCAATTTAATAGAAGGAAGTCCCTAAGGCAAGGTAACTCCTTTGAATTCTTTTTGGCTCCTTTCATCAAACATCAAATCTAGAGAGTATGAGAACAGCGTCAGTTGACCATCAACACAGTTCCAGCAGCAAAGGAAATAAGAACATAACTTAAATAGCCAAGATCCATATCCTGTGGGCATTTCAGATGAAAGAATCCCACCTTAACTGCAACCAAAATGAATGGAAAGCCATGGCAAAACCCAGAAAGAAGACTAAACTAGTTATTTCCATGTGAACAATGTAACTTGTAATACAATTTACTATCTTCTGTAATAAGCAGTTGACATTTTCATGAGGATTATTTAACTGTCTTGAATTTCTTGCACCGAAGCTGGTCTAGTCCTCTTTGTGGGCAGGGGCCAAGTCTTATGTAACCCCACGGAGATCTCAACACAGAATAAACAGTAACTATTTGCTAACAAATAAAGAGTTTGTTATCAAAATAGACATATGATGATGCCTTATAAAAGATAGGTGGCGGGAAATGATAAAGTATTTGTCATTAGAATGTCCTAGACATAAGGCTAGGTACCTAAACCATTATATTTCATTCTAAGTATCCCATGATAAAGAAATAGCTATCACCATTTTACAGATGTGATTTATACCCAGAGACAAGAAACTAGCCTTAGTTCACTCAGCTAGTGAGCCGCAAAGTCAATATTCAAATTCTGGTCTGTCTGGTTCCCAACCCTTTGTAGATACACACCGCAGGTATATGTGAAAAGGGACTACCTACCTTTTTTTTTTTTTTTAAAATTGTAAGTCAGCTACAGGTACACATATACACCAGGCTGCAAATTTCATACATACAGTGTAACATAGCAAAGAAACCACACTATTATTGGTTCCCAGTAGCTTCTAAAATGAGTGATGGTTTGAAAGGGATGTAAGTAACAAGAACTGGCTTTCCTCCAGACAAAAAAAAAAACTGAGAACAAGGGAGGCTATTTCCCAGTTTCAAATATTCTCACATGGAAAAGTGTGTTTGACTCATAGTTACTTTATAAAATATGTCTTCCCCTCTTTAATCATTATAATCTTATAATTCTGGAGAAAAAATAACAATTTTTTCTTGCTATAGAATGGGATGAGGTCATCAAAAGTCAAATCTTTTATACAGTGAAAGCATCTTTTTTCATTAAAATAAACCAACATCTGTATATCTCAAAACAAGGGAGACTACTTCCCAGCTAGAAAATCTAAGCACTCTTCATTTTCAACATAACGAGTAACGGCATGTAATGTGTTTTAGCTTAAGCCTAAAATAAGGTTCTGACAAAGAAGACGTAGGTAAACATACTATCACAATATGTGTATATTCATTTTAAATATCTAATATTCAATATTTAAAGATTCAATAGAAGTGAGAATAGTCAATATTTCATATAGATTTGCAACTTTTAGTCTTGTAACACTAACCTGGGAGAAGTAAGTCAATACAACGGAAGAAATATCTACAGTAGCAAGATATTACAAACATTTCAAATATTACCCACAAGATGAAAACAGAGACTAGAAGTCAGGTTTCCTTAATCCTTGTCCTGTTTCTTTTCAGTTGTTTAGAGTGTTGCTTCCATGTTATTTGTTTTGAAATATATCATAAAAGTATTCTTGAGAATACTTCAGTGATTCAGCTTCTATTATATTAACATCACAAATGTATTACTTCTGTAAAATAACACTTTCTACAATACCATATTCAAAATTTGGTATTTGAGGGAAGATGTTATATTAGTTAGGGCTTCCCCAGTAATTGAGCAGTAAAGAATCTGCCTGTCAAAGTAGGAGATGCAGGTTAGACCCCTGGGTCAGGAAGATCACTTGGAAAAGGAAATGGCAAACCACTCCAGTATTCTTGCCTGGGAAATTCCATGGAGAGAGGAGCCTGGCAGTCTATAGTCCATGAGGTCGCAAAGAGTCAGACATGACTGAGCAAGTAAACAACAGTAATAATAATAATTATTATTAAATAACAAAATAAATAATAATAATAATATTTTAATAATTAAACATCATTTAATTATTGGTAGACTGAGTGAGCACACACACACTCTATATTAGTTTCCCAATTTTATGTCGTGGAAAGAGACTTCAAAAACTCCTAGAGTAGTGCTTGATGTATTGAAGAGAAATTCCAGAAATACTAATTGAACGAAAGAAGTCTTGTAGAACCCGTTATCCTGAGACCTACACTTCTTTGTGAGACGATGGAATTTTGAACTCTCTGGAATAAGCAGAGCCCTAAAATGGGCCCCCAGGACTTCTGGCTGCCCTGACTGACACACACCTTCTCTGGTCACTCAGTAACACTGATCCTGGTATCGCTGTGAAGGGTTTTTGCAGATGTAAGGAAAGTCCCAAATCAGTTGAATTTATGATGGGGAGATAATCCAGGTAGTCTGAGCTAATCCCATCAGTGCTATAAAAACAAAGAGCTTTCTCTGGCTGGTCTCAGAAGGAAAATTCAGAGATGTAGCCCACCTTGCCTGGAAGAAACCAAACAATCATGGAGGCCGCAGGGCAAGGAACTGCCAGTTAAGAGCTGAGAGTGGTCCCTGGCCAACAGCTAAGAATAGAAGGAAAATGGTACCTCAGTACTACAGCTGCAGAGAGATGAACTGTCAACAGCCAGTGAGCTCATAGGAGGTCTCTGAGTCCAGGTGAAAACTACAGCTATAGATAACACCTCAGTGTCAGCTCCGTTAGACCCTAAGCAGAGTATCCACTCTCCTGACCTACAGAAACTGTGAGGGGATAGACTTATGTTATCTTACACTGCTAATGTGTCATCTGTTACACAGCAGTAGGAAAGTGATATGACTCTTTAGTTTTCACTTATAATTGTCTCCTTTTTAATAACTGGAGTATAACTGCTTTACAATGTTGTGTTACTTTCTGCTGTATAACAAAGTGAATCAGCTGTATGTATACACATTATCTGGGCTTCCCAGGTGGTGCGAATGGTAAAGAACCTGCCTGCTAAGGCAGGAGACACAAGCAACGTGGGTTTAATCTCTGGGTGAGGAAGATTCCCTGCAGGAGGGCATGGCCATCCACTCCAATATTCTTGGCCTGGAGAATTCCATGGACAGAGGAGCTTGGTGGGCTACAGTCCAGACTATGGGGTCACAAAGAGTCAGACATGACTGAAGCAACTTAGCAGGCACCCACGCATAAATATATCCTCTTCCTCTTGAGCCCTCCCTCCAACACCATCCCCATCCCACCCCTCTAGGTCATCACAGAGCACCTTGAGCTCCTCCTGTGCTATCCCTGGGCTACACTGCTTCTTTAGCTTTTCATGTATCCCATGCTTCCTGAACAGATACAGAAATACATTGTTGTCAACTGATACAATCAATATGATGTATGGCCACTCTGGAGGAAAATGGTAAAGAATTTTGCCACAATACTTGCCAGATTTTAGTGTGGAGTTGAGGGAACAAGGCATGGACATAGGAAATATAGCTCAATGACAATCTAAGTGACAGCCTGAGTCATCAGCAGGGTTTGAGCTAGAACATGATATGATGTGGGAATGTTATCTGGCAGAAATTGCTGGGAGGACAGGAGAGAATAGAGACCAGGAAGGCCAGGTAATAGACCGCAGGCACTGCATCAAAAGAGAAGGAAAGGAACTCCCTGGCAGCCCAGGAATTAGGACTCCACACTTCCCACTGCAGGGGGTGAGGGTTCAATCCTTGGCCAGGGAACTGAGATCTCACAAGCCATGTGACAGGCCAAAAGGGTTGGGGGAGAGAGAGAAGGAAAGAGGCCTATGGTCAGCAAGGGCAATGAAAGAAATTCACTGTGACATAATTGAAAAACTAGATTCCACTGTTCTTTTCATCACACTGGGAGACGTTCATTTCTACTTTAGAGGGCAGTGGAATCTTTGCAGTCCATTCATGCAAACAAACCTTCATTGGATACACCCTATGTGCCAGGCACATGGCTAGTAATAGCTATATATCAGACAAACACCACGCCTTGAAGGAGCTCTCAGTTCAGTTCAGTCGCTCAGTCGTGTCCAACTCTTTGTGACCCCATGAACCGCAGCACACCAGGCCTCCCTGTCCATCACCAACTCCCGGAGTTCAGTCAAACTCATGTCCATCGAGGGGGTGATGCCATCCACCCATCTCATCCACTGTTGTTCCCTTCTCCTCCTGCCCCCAATCCCTCCCAGCATCAGAGTCTTTTCCAATAAGTTAACTCTTCGCATGAGGTGGCCAAAGTATTAGAGTTTCAGCTTCAGCATCGGTCCTTCCAATGAACACCCAGGACTGATCTCCTTTAGGATGAACTGGTTGGATTTCCTTGCCGTCCAAGGGACTCTCAAGAGTCTTCTCCAACAACACAGTTCAAACGCATCAATTCTTCGGCGCTCAGCTTTCTTCACAGACCAACTCTCACATCCATACATGACCACTGGAAAAAGCATGGCCTTGACTAGACGGACTTTAATTGGCAAAGTAATGTCTCTGCTTTTGAATATGCTATCTAGGTTGGTCATAACTTTCCTTCCAATGAGTAAGTGTCTTTTAATTTCATGGCTGCAGTCACCATCTGCAGTGATTTTAGAGCCCACAAAAATAAAGCCAGCCACTGTTTTCACTGTTTCCGCATCTATTTGCCATGAAGTGATGAGACTGGATGCCATGATCTTAGTTTTCTGAATGTTCTAAGAAAAAGCAGAAAGTAAAACAGCAAAAAACAAAACAAAACATCATGTAGGACAATGCTAAGTTTGCTGTCGCAAAGCCTAGCACTGTTGAATAAGCAAGAAAGATGACAGATGAGAGATGGAGGAGAAGAAAAGAGAGTGAGTCCAGGACAATTGGAATTTTTGTGCAAGAAAGAAAGACTGAAGAAAAGGTAATATCCATGAAAAAAACAAAGAATACAAACCTAAAATGAACTTCTCCATAGCTGTTTCCTCATGAATAAAATGAGTCTAGTAATAAGACACAGGGTTCTCAGGAAGTAAAAAGATAATATATGTATAGTGCTCAGAATGGAGCACAATAGAGAACACTATGTGAAAATAAGCTATTTTTATTATTCACTCTTTAAAAAAAATCCACACTCTCTATTGTTGTTAAAGGTACTCTACAGAGGAAACAGTATTTCTCTCATACAAACAAAGGTAGCAAATTGGAAGATGTTACTGTAAATCTGAAGTCAAGAATAACAGACTATTTTTAAAAAATTCTCAATGGATTGTTTGTGTTTTCTGGTATTTATTAAACCTCAGGAATAGTGGTTCTTGATTGGAACATGGATAGAGAGTCTAGTAATGGAACAGATGAGGGTTTTCATATTCATCAAAAAGAAAAGGGCATGGACTAAAAAGATTAAGAAATATTGCCTTTCCACATATGGAGACATCTTTATAACCCAATTATAGCCATGGCTTTGACATGAAAGACGTTAAAAAATGAGTCTGAAAATTAGTTCTTTCGGATAAACCCAAGAATTAACCTGCTTGCATAAAGTGAAATTTTCAAATTGTACATCTCACTTCCAGTTTTAATAAAAATGTGTGCTACCATTCTCAGCTTCCACAACTTCCTAATTACTCATATACTGAGAAAAGCTGGTTCACCATCATAAATTTGCTAATAAAATATGAAGTGGTAAAAATGACATGCACAATACAGGAAACTATGCCTAATGTTTCATTTCAGCTCCTAGTAATATTAGTAGCAAAGGGAACAGTTTAGCTGTTTCATGACACAATAAGGTGTGGCTTACTACGTTCCCAGAAGCAATCTACCTAAACCTTATAGGCTACGACCTGATGCCCTGCCTCATGTGATGGGTCAAGTGACTAGCAATTAATGACATGTTTTTCTCATAAAAAATAATAAAAGTTGTAACAGCTGCGATAGTTTCAGTGAAGAAGTAAAACTGAAATGAATGAAAGAACTATTCGTATACGTGAATAGTAATAGCAGAAGTGTAAGCAGAGAATCTAAAGCCATATCTAAAAGTCAAAATGTAGCCTGTTTCCCACTTCCAGGACTAGGAACAAGGCACAAAGCTAAAGTAACTCCCTCAGGGCCATCCATAAAGAGGAAGAGAAAGCATGTTTCTCTTGATTTTTTAAAAGAGTTGTTATTTTTCTTTTTAAATTGTTATTGTGTATGTGTTGGGGGAGCATCACAGTGATCCATCAATTTAGTTAGTTTTAGTATAAGTGAGACAAACAGTGAGTAACTGGCTATTTATTATTTCTTAAAGTTTTTTTTTTAATGTGAACCACTTTTTAAAGTCTATATTGATTTTTGTTACAATATTGCTTCAGTTTTATGGTTTTCATTTTTGGCTGTGAGGCATGTGGGATCTTAGTTCCCTGATCAGGGATCAAACCCACAACCCTTGCAATGGAAAGGGAAGTCTTAACCAGTGGTCTGCCTGGGAAGTCCCCGGACAGTTTTTAAAAGAGTCCCTCTTGAATCTTTCAGAGACCAAATCCTTCCTTTTTATTTAAGATGGCTTTGGAGAATTTATACCCAAAGGCAGAGGACAAGATATTTAATGATACAGACTGGATAATTCAGAATTAAAATAATAAGCTCATAAGTCATTGAGGCTTACTAAAATTGAGGTAGGGTTTCTCCGGCGGTGCAGTGGTAAAGAATCCGCCTGCCAATGGAAGAGACACAAGAGACGTGGGTTTGATCCCTGGGTCAGGAAGGTCCCTTGGAGTTAGAAATGGCAACCCACTCCTGTATTCTTGGCCTGGAAAATTACATGGATGAGGGAGCCTGGTGAGCTACTCTGCCCATAGGGTTGCAAAGAGTTGGACATGACAGCACACACAGACACACACACACACACACACACACACACACACACACACAGCTGAGGTTAAGGTATGTATGTTTCAATACTTAAAAAATGTTCCCATAAGAATAACTACATACTCTTTTTGGTATGTCACAACGACTTCTTTTTTTTTTTTTTTAATAGTGACAGCATTCCTATTCTCTAAGAGTACAATTCTGATGATTTTTACTCTGTATTATAAGGACACCCTTTGTCTACAGGATAACAATCTATATGACTTAGTTTAGTCTTCATATCCATATCCACCTCCCACTGTGTTTAAACTTGGATACATACCTAGTCTCAAGTGAATTACGTGGTACATACATTTTCATTTAGAAACAGATGAGATATATGGGATGCTATTAAAATGCTAGCATTTTTCATCACAGCATGTGGGGACGTATTTTCTTATTTCATTTTTGTGCAGCCACATTGCCCAGTTATTCCCAACATACAAAACCAAAACTAAAACTCTGGTTGAGAGTTTTACTGGTTTTAGAAAGCAACAAGTTTTTAAGGAAAAGCAAAGCTTCTCCCCATTCTGCGTTTTAGAAAAGAAGCAGAATTCTTCTCGCAGCATTCAATCTTTTCTAATTAAAAAGTTTACAGCCAGCAACAGAATTCAGTTCGGCATTCAAATATTTCTGGGTTTACTAATACAGAGTGAGATTTTTAAACATTAATTAAAGAGCACGCATTTTGTTTTCATTTACTTGTATCAAAAGATCATGAGTTATGATGCTCTGAGGACACATTATGTTCTAATTTCAAAGCCAAGTGTGGCTTTAAGCAGGAAGAAAAAAATGTGCCTGTGACATTTTGAATACGACAATAAATGCTATCGGAAATATACTTTTGTTAGAATCCCTAGAAGTATGAATTCAACCTTTTAAATGAGTTTCCATAAAGTTACAGCTTTCTGAATCATTTAAACTGTTTTCTAAAAACACTCAAAAGCAAGTGCATGGTATTTTACCATTTTTATATCTCTAGCAGTATGTTTCTTATTTTCTTATATTAATTCCTTATAAGAAAGTAATGTTTCTTGATTCATCTTAAGCTTGATTTTTTTTTTAAGCCATTTCCTATGCTATACATAAAGATACATTGCATTGCCTTGTGTCCCTCTGTCCTCTGCTAGGGAAAAGTCACTGATCCTCTAATGTCCCATTTTTACCTAATAAATTGTGAAGAAGAAGAAAGAATGAAATGATGTCTACGGAATTTGTCTGATGGCTATTGCTACATTTTGCTGTACACTTGTATTTTTATATAGTTATCAGTGCAAAGCACATATAGAGGTTCGGTCAAATAAACATTTTATCTTACTAAATAAAACAAGGGCATTTTTCTGGGACATCACCAAGTTTTATAGGGAATTCTTAACCGTTTCAAATCTCATAAAGCCCAGAAATTATAATAAGCAAGAAGTAAGTCTGTAAAATAACTCTTTGCATTACAATTTTTCCTTAAAAGGTGAGGATAATTTAAAATATCTTTATTGTGAGGATAAATAAGCATAGTTGATTATGCCATTACATTTACTCATAATCTTTCAATTATAATTTGCATCCTAAAATCCATAAAGAACATACCCTATACATGCATCTGTATGAAATGTGTGTTTATGTAAAGAAAGATAACTCTTTTCCTAATACAGACATCAGATAAAAGTCTAACAATTTGGAATCCCAGAGTATACCTACTTCCACTAAAAGAGACTGTACATTTAGTACAGTAATCAGCATTTTTTTAGTCTTTTATTTTATATCCCTCCTTGAGTCAAAGGACATTTCTGCTCTTAAAACTTGTGTTTATCTTTTATTGTTGTTGCCAACAGTTGCAGGTTGATCTGCCCATATAATTCCATTCTCCCAGACCACATAATTAATCTCATGGAATTTGAAACTGTGATTATCTTCTAATGAAACTTTCCTTTAAAATACTATCAAGGACTGAAAAAAAAAAAAAAAAGAATTCTGCCAAAATTTTGCACCTGGAAATCAATCATTCCTCCATCCAGATTAAATCGAGGATAGACTGACAGCTCTTTGACTACAAACCTGGCAGGATCCTTTGTACTCAATAATCCAATTCCATTATTATCTAAACACGGCATAATGAAACAACAACAAATTACTGGAACAAATATTCTCCATTTTAATTTTTCAGAAAAAAATTTTCAATGTATCATTTAGGATGTCAGTTTATGGTTAACAACTCTCTTTTCTTCTGAAGTGCTAACTGGAAGATAAACGAAGTAGACATCTGTACTTCCACTGTTTAGTAATTAGACTTTGCTGAAGCTGGTTCCAACTCCTTTTTGTGCAGCTTTGTTACTCACTATCCTCTTTCATGAGACCTTTGTGTCTGTCTTTTTCATGTCACAGGTAGCTGCATTTGCCAGATTTTACCTCCAAATTAAGGAGTTAACCGCATGAATCTTAGATTCTAAGATATTCCACTGAAGAGAGAGTATGTACAGTCCAATAACAGATCCTATTGTTACTCAACTCATTTCGAAGTACTGTTGGTTTGCTTTTGTCCTTTTGCTTTGGCTTGGCTGTGGTCTCTCCCCTCACAGTGCCAACAGAAAGCCTCGCGGAAAGCTTGGTAATGCTGCCTTCCCTACTGACGAGAACCCGGCAGCAATGAGGCCATTAGAATTATTTATTGTCTGATGATACATATCCAGAGGACAAGTTAACCCAACCGGTAACAGGTTAAGCAACGAAGAACAAAGCCAAGCACAAAGTGGTTAATTCAAATGTTTAAAATAAATGAAATCTGTGGAAAGCTAATATCCTTGGGATATACTTACTTTTTGTGATCTTTCTTTCATAAATGAAATATTCCAAGGAGGGCCTGATGATTATGAAGAGTTTAAGAGTCTTTTAACTTCAAACCAGTTCTCACTGGGCTTCTAATATACATATTTAAATCTTTGAAAAAAAAATTGAGAAATAAATTTTAAAAAGTGGGGGAAGGAGGCTGGATTAGTCAGGAATACTTCAGAGACTATGGATCTTAAAGAAAATATTGACCTTAGGTAGAAAAAAAAGGGGTAAGCAAGGGAACTCCTAAAAAGGGAGAATGCTTATGAAATACATTTGGGAGGTAATCGGGATAATAACTAGATACATTTTCACAAGTAACTGGACAAGCATATAAATTAGCAGGAATAGCCCAAGTTTCATTGCTAGAATATATAGGCATCTTGTGAGAAATAGGAACCACTGACTTTTTGAGGAAATAATTGTATTTACTGAATGCCAAGCACCAGGCATCACTAAATTTATCATTTTTATTTAATTTAATCCATGAATCTCTATGGGGGTAGGTGCTCTTGCCATCCTATTTGACAGATGAGGAAACTAAGACTTAGACAATTAATCGACCCAAAGTCACACTGAAGAGTAAGTGGCAGAAACATGATTGGGACCTATATCTTTCTGAAAAGCAAATGAATGAAACACTATTATAAAGGTGAAAAAAATGGAACAGAAGTGGTTTTGATGGAGAGGAGGGGTAAGATATAAAAAAGGGAAGCCTGGTTAAGACCACAAGCTCTCTTTGAAGTGTAGAACATTATGCTTGGCATTTAGCCTGCACTTAAATAGCTGTTGACTGGACTATTAGCAGAAGTTTGGGGCTGATAACATTTTGTCACTTTCTCTTTGAACTTCACAAGTTTTCCCCCACATCATCATAATGAGCCACTAGTCTTTAACTTCCACAAATTTTTTTGAGTTTTAAAAATTGACATCTACTGTATGTCACACCATGGTCTACAGCCCACCTTTAAAACATACTGGTGGCTTTGATCTCCATGCTTCTACAAAGACATTTTTAAAGATACACCTCATGTATAATGCCATCATTATTTATACTGCTGCATACTGGTATAGATCTTCTAATTATTTGAACATTTGCATTTTAATGTCATTTTTATATGTTTGACCAAAACATAATTTTCAAATACATGTTCTAAATGGTTATGTATTACAAAGGTAATTAAAGATTTAGAGATGCAGGTATTATTTGCCATGAAGTGCTATAGCAGGGAATTAGTTTAGTGGAGAACACTGAATTATACAGAAAACAAAAATTTTCTGTAGCCAAAATGTATTTCATGTGTGTCTTTCACAAGATTCTGTCACAGCTCCGAAAAAATATATTCGATCATTTCATTAACAAAGCTTGAACTCATGCTGGGGCATCTCATTCTCAAGCACTAGATTTAACAATGGGACTGTGAACTCCAGTGTCCATGGCAACAGTAGCTAATTCTTCTTTCCAATCATGGTGGCAATTCTCTCCCATGGCTTGAATCAGTTACAAAACAAAATACTCTCAAAGACCTTTCTGAGCCAATAGCCTTGCAGCTAATCTGCTAATAGGAAATAATCTGCAGCTAATACACACATTCCAGGGCAGCAGTGTGTTTTCTTAATACTTTGTTTCGTGGGCCTCTCTCCAAAGAAAGCACGGTAAAGAATAGAAAACAGACATTCATTAAAAATAGTATTATGCTACCTGGCCACTATTAATGTCTAAGACTTGCTGCAACTTGCAAGTCGAGAGGAGGCAACGCAGCAACAAAGAGCATGAAAGCAAACTGCTCATGCCAAGAGGGTAAGGGCTGCGTGAAGAGAAAACATACTCAAAACAATGATTTTCAGCAAAGTTTTATATTTAACATGCTTATTATTATTTTTTTTAGTCGTTACTATTTGTAGAATCTGGCATTGCATGCATTCTGCAGACCAGCAACAAATATCTCAATAGCCTTGTAAAGCTCTTTTTTTTTTTTTGGTCCCTACTGTGGAATAATGGAAATGGTTTAGCATTGAAATTAGTTTTTCACCTCAAGGGTCAAAGTTTAACCTCTTGAACAAGTCTAATGACCAAAATCATTCTAATTACAGAGAAAAAACAGTCTTCCCCAAAGCCTGATCTAGTTGATGAATCAGCTCCCAAAGCCCAATATTGCTTTTTTTGTTCAGAGGAAGACTGGGATGTTTTTGCTTGAAAGAAAAGTCATGAATAATCATAAAGAAAGATGAAATACCTTTTCAACCCACTTTGAGTTGAGACTTCCTCTTGCTTGGGGTTGGGATGGCTTGACACAGCAGTTTATCTGATTCCGTGTTCCAGACCCTGCATCCTACCTGGCTCAAAGGAAATGTGATGACTGAGGCCTTTATGCTGCAACTCTTCATTTGGGAAAAAGTATGGGTGGGTTCCCATTATTCCCTCTAGCCACAGTTCCCCTTCTACATTTTACCAAAAAAAATAAAAATAAAAAGAAGCAGCAAAATGAAATCAACAGAAGTAGAGGAGGAATGAAACCTTTAAAGTTAAAGGAATCGCAACACCAAAGGGTATCTCTTCATCCTCTTTAAATCCGTTTTATAATTCTGGTTGCTATGACAACATAAGGCAACTCTGTATTACCATGACAATCTGACACAACTTTCAAAAAACAGTAAGTACTGTTTTATTCTGTTGTTCAATTGCTCCCAAGGAAACATGCTGTTATTTACTTCTGTGATGAAACCTGTACTATAGTCTAAGAGATCTTACGTCAGAAAAATAAAAGCTAAATTATGGTGGAAACTGCAGGAAAAAAAAATTAGGGTCTGAGTTAATCACCTTTTGAATGGGATCTTATTGAAACTCTTTCCTATTCCTAAAGAATTTGAAATAAAGTGTTTTTCATTTGAAGAACAGAAATAACATACAAAGAGAGCAACTGTTTGTACAAAATAGTACTGATTTACCTTCTCAGTTACTAAACATGTTTCTCCATTACCTGTGCAACATGAAATAAAAATCTATGAAAGGGCTACAGGAAAATCAGATGACCAGATTTAACCTGAGTAATGGCTTATAGAGAAGCTCTATACAGTCAACAAAAACAAGACCAGGAGCTGACTGTGGCTCAGATCATGAACACCTTATTGCCAAATTCAGACTTAAATTGAAGAAAGTAA
The DNA here is from genome assembly GCF_016772045.2 of Ovis aries. Taxonomy (NCBI): domain Eukaryota; kingdom Metazoa; phylum Chordata; class Mammalia; order Artiodactyla; family Bovidae; genus Ovis; species Ovis aries. The sequence goes on along the minus strand of NC_056062.1, from coordinate 61,915,622 downwards.
GGAAAACCACTAGACCATTCAGGTATAACCTAAATCAAATCCCTTATGATTATACAGTGGAAGTGAGAAATAGATTTAAGGGCCTAGATCTGATAGATAGAGTGCCTGATGAACTATGGACTGAGGTTCCTGAAATTGTACAGAAGACAGGGATCAAGATCATCCCCATGGAAAAGAAATGCAAAAAAGCAAAATGGCTATCTGAGGAGGCCTTACAAATAGCTGTGAAAAGAAGAGACGTGAAAAACAAAGGAGAAAAGGAAAGATAAAAGCATCTGAATGCAGAGTTCCAAAGAATAGCAAGAAGAGATAAGAAAGCCTTCCTCAGAGATCAATGCAAAGAAATAGAAAAAGAAAACCAACAGAATAGGAAAGACTAGAGATCTCTTCAAGAAAATTAGAGATACCAAGGGAACATTTCATGCAAAGATGGGCTCGATAAAGGACAGAAATGGTCTGGACCTAACAGAAGCAGAAGATAGTAAGAAGAGGTGGCAAGAACACACAGAAGAACTGTACAAAAAAGATCTTCAAGACCAAGATAATCACGATGGTGTGATCACTCATCTAGAGCCAGACATCCTGGAATGTGAAGTCAAGTGGGCCTTAGAAAGCATCACTACAAACAAAGCTAGTGGAGGTGATGGAATTCCAGTTGAGCTATTTCAACTCCTGAAAGATGATGCTGTGAAAGTGCTGCACTCAATATGCCAGCAAATTTGGAAAACTCAGCAGTGGCCACAGGACTGGAGAAGGTCAGTTTTCATTCCAATCCCAAAGAAAGGTAATGCCAAAGAATGCTCAAACTACTACACAATTGCACTCATCTCACGCGCTAGTAAAGTAATGCTCATAATTCTCCAAGCCAGGCTTCAGCAATACGTGAATCGTGAACTTCCAGATGTACAAGCTGGTTTTAGAAAAGGCAGAGGAACCAGATATCAAATTCCCAACATCCGCTGGATCATCAAAAAAGCAGGAGAGTTCCAGAAAACATCTATTTCTGCTTTATTGACTATGCCAAAGCCTTTGACTCTGTGGATCACAATCAACTATGGAAAATTCTGAAAGCGATGGGAATACCAGACCACTTGACCTGCTTCTTGAGAAACCTATATGCAGGTCAGGAAGCAACAGTCAGAACTGGACATGGAACAACAGACTGGTTCAAAATAGGAAAAGGAGTACGTGAAGGCTGTATATTGTCACCCTGCTTATTTAACTTATATGCAGAGAACATCATGAGGAACGCTGGGCTGGAAGAAGCACAAGCTGGAATCAAGATTGCTGGGAGAAATATCAATAACCTCAGATATGCAGATGACACCACCCTTATGGCAGAAAGTGAGGAGGAACTAAAAAGCCTCTTGATGAAAGTGAAAGAGGAAAGTGAAAAAGTTGGCTTAAAGCTCAACATTCAGAAAACGAAGATCATGGAATCCGGTCCCATCACTTCATGGGAAATAGACGGGGAAACAGTGGAAGCAGTGGCTGACTTTATTTTGGGGGGCTCCAAAATCACTGCAGATGGTGAATGTAGCCATGAAATTAAAAGATGTTTACTCCTTGGAAGGAAAGCTATGACCAACCTAGAGAGCATACTCAAACGCAAAAACATTACTTTGCCAACAAAGGTCCGTCTAGTCAAGGCTATGGTTTTTCCAGCGTTCATGTATGGATGTGAGAGTTGGACTGTGAAGAAGGCTGAGCGCTGAAGAATTGATGCTTTTGAACTGTGGTGTTGGAGAAAACTCTTGAGAGTCCCTTGGACTGCAAGGAGATCCAATCAGTCTATTCTGAAGGAGATCAGCCCTGGGATTTCTTTGGAAGGAATGATGCTAAAGCTGAAACTCCAAAACTTTGGCCACCTCATGCGCAGAGCTGATTCATTGGAAAAGACTCTGGGGCAGGAGGAGAAGGGAACGACAGAGGATGAGATGGCTGGATGGCATCACTGACTCGATGGACGTGAGTCTGAGTGAATTCCGGGAGTTGGTGACGGACAGGGAGGCCTGGTATGCTGCGATTCATGGGGTCGCAAAGAGTCGGACATGACTAAGCGACTGAACTGAATTGAATGGCTTATTCTGAGCTCACCATACAGTTCAAACAAAATTCTATAGAGTCCAAATTTTAAGGTGACAAGCATACATGTGTGCCTGCTAAGTCGCTTCAGTTATGTCTGATTCTTCATGACACATTGGACTGTAGCCTCTCAGGCTCTTCTGTCCATGAGATTCTCCAGCCAAGAAAACTGGAGTGGTTGTCATGCCATCCTGCAAGGGATCCTCCCAACCCAGGGATCAAATTGTGTTTCCTGCATTGGCAGGTGGATTCTTTACCACTAGCGCTATCTAGGAAGCCTGAATTAAGCATGATGTTTCTTAAATTTGGAGGTATCTTCAAAAAGGGAGTAGTTGGAGTCTCTTAGTTACTTTCCTGGATGATTAGTTCCAATCGTCACTTTATAGTCAATGATTCAACACCTTAAGAGTCCTCTTCCCATCACCACCACCCCATCAACTCCTCCCATTATTTCTCACATCTCATATAATAAGTTAATAACTGTATCTGTTGAAAAACTACAACATGTCAAAACCTGCATCTGAAAAAAAACTTACAATAATTATTCACAAATAGGTGCTATTTCTACTAGATGGAAAGTAAAATCCCAACTTAAAAAGTCTAAGAAACTAAGGAACTCGCAACAAGACTCAGGCACTGATTAACAGAACAGGATTTGTATCCACCTCTTTCCTTCCAAAACTCAAGTTCTTTCCAATCAATGGATCACCTTGGAAATAAAGAGCATTTTCTAGACCTTGTATTATGACAATAAGCTATAAACTCTTTAAAATATAACAAGCAATTTTTAAATATAAAAAACACAGCCTACATCTGGATAAGATTTCTTTCTGCTCCAAATGGGTAGCTATTTTGCTACATATTAACATTAATGTTAAAAGACAGAAGAATGAATCATTTCGGCACAAGAGAAGATAAAGACTTTAAATGTGGTTAATATCCTATAACAAGTTTGTCTTAAAAAGTATGCAAGTACTTGGTTTTTTAATTCTGAAATATAATGGCTATCATTTACTACTACATAACCAGGGAAGGGAAAAAAATATAGTAAACTCTGCTGTCAGCATTTTTTTCTGGTCAAGCCTTACAGAAAAATGAGGTAGAGTGAATTTCTCAATACTGTGAAGAAAGTATAAGGCCAACTTCATAACTAAAAAAAGCAACATCAACAAACCCACTGAATTATGAATTTTCAAACAGTACATACAGCGAAGTTGCAATAAATATGTTATAACATCAGTTCCCTACATTTGTACCTCAATTTTAAGTCAAACTTTTAAATATATTTTATGTGCTTCTAAAATTGTATTTTTATATTTATACATACCTCCCACACCAACTTTTGCTGCTTATAAAGTTTCGATGCTAAATCATTTGCAAATGTCAATCTCAAAAAATACCTTTTGTCTCAAGAAGTGTTCTCTTGTGTCCAAAGCAAGGGAAAAAAACTAAAGATACAACTTTAGAAAGTTAAGGTAAAAAATGTAGGTATCAAATATTATCTTCACTTTGCTCAGGGATTATTTCTCTAAGTGAACACAGAATTTGGAGAAGGAAATGGCAACCCACTCCAGAATTCTTACCTAGAAGAGCCTGGCAAGCTACAGTCCATGGACTCACAAAGAGTCAGAAATGATGAGGCAATTTAGCATCCATGCACAAACACAGTATTAATCTAATTCAGTGCTTGTTTTGTGCCATAGAATGCATCTGTTCCCTCCTTCCCTTACTTACGATAGTTGTAGAGTATATCAAGTCTAGAGATCGTGGGCTCAAGGGTCCTCAAGTTTTAACTCTTCTGAAAAGCAGAGGAAATTGCACACAAGCAAGCTAGAAAAAGTAATTAAAGGGGAAGGGATAACTCTACCAGTTCTGCCTGGGGCATAACCATGGGACCTAAACAAATATTTCTCCCATTTCATGTTGTTCAGTTTCAAAGAAGACAAACCATCTGTTTGCTCAATTTTTGACAATATGTATGACACAAAAATATCAGAGGCTAAAAGTATGTTACATGAATAAGCCTCTATAGAAGGCATCTATTGTAAGCTTAGGTTTTGATGGTGGGTATATGCCAACAAGATGCATCCTTGTGATATTAAAATATCACAGGAATACATATAAAGTCAGCATATATTGAGTGTTTATAGATGTCATCAACACTAAAAAAAAAAAAAAAAAGACATTCTCATTGCTGTCAAGGAACTAGGAGCTGGGATGAGCTTTATCAATATCTGAGCTTATTTCATGTACAAAACCCTGTAGGAAATAGGGGAATATTTAAAAGAGACGGACCTTGCCTACAAGGAGTTTAGAATATAGGAAGTTGGAGATTTATAAAATTTTGTTTATAATAAATATAAGAGTTGCCAAGAGAATTTTGAGAGACACAAATACTCCTAGAGTACAGATAAGAGAGGGGAAAAAACTTCACCAAGAATAGCATTTATTATTGTTTTGTCTTTTTCAGTTAACTTGATGACCTTAATCTGAGCAGGAACAAAGACATTTAAAAAAAAACACCTTATATTATTGGTGATGTCTTAGCATTTAAAAGAGCTCCATGAAATTGAGGATTTTTTTGTTCACTGTATCCCCAGTGTCTTCCTAGAACAATGTCAGTTTAGTAACAAATGTTAAATATCTTACAGTGGAATTAAGAATTCATGACCCTAGGCATGCCTCCACCCCCTGAGTCTATATTATACTAAGATACCTGAAGCCAGTGTTTAACAGCTACAGACAAAGGTTGGCAAATTATTATGAAAATCAGCAAGTGAATGTGCTTCACCTAAGATTTCTTTGCTCTTTTGAACACGAAATCTCACTGTTGGAGAAGATAGTCAATTCCAAGGTGGAAAGTTATGTTGGTTCTTTCACCCTACTCTCTGTAGGAATAATCTTGAAGTTCAAAATCAAGGATGAAATAAATTCTTGTCTCCAAAATTAAGATAAACATGCAAAAGATAAAATCTTCTCAGTCAAAACAGATGGAAGGAAACATGAAGATCATGCCTTTATTAAAAATACAATTGACTGTATCAATAAAATTGACTGTATCAATTGATCAGATTCTCTTTTCTCCTTACAGTTTGAGGTCCTTAGCAGATTGGAGACATCAAAAGAGAAAGGCACAGGTGTAGGGTAAGGAAGGTATCTAACATCACTAGCAAGGCAGAAATATTAGCCATATGTTGAATAAAAAGACAAAAGCAAAAACCATGTAAGAAAGGTGCAGTGTAGAAAGCAGTGGGTGCTGCTTGCTACCTTATGATGCTAAGAATCAATAAAGATACAAAAGATACCACAGTTGTCTCACTGACTTTAACTAGGTAGTTTACCAAACACTTTAGGAATACTTCTCCTCAAACCCTTTTTTTTTTTTCCAGTTTTAATCTTGGGGAATAATTTCAGAATTTGGAGAATTCACTTATGTAGGACTTGACTTGGAGAAGGCGATGGCACCCCACTCCAGTACTCTTCCCTGGAAAATCCCATGGACGGAGGAGCCTGGTAGGCTGCAGTCCATGGGGTCTCGAAGAGTCGGACACGACTGAACAATTTCCCTTTCACTTTTCACTTTCATGCATTGGAGAAGGAAATGGCAACCACTCCAGCGTTCTTGCCTGGAGAATCCCAGGGACAGGGGAGCCTGGTGGGCTGCCGTCTATGGGGTCGCACAGAGTCAGACACGACTGAAGTGACTTAGCAGCAGCAGCAGCAGCAGGACTTAACAAGCCAGAAACACACGTAGTAGAAGCTATGAATATATACTTGAATCTTGTAGTGTGGAGTTTCATGTATTTGAAACAAAAGGTTAGTGTTACACAAAGTAAAGAAAATCAAACCAAAAGGAACTTCATGTCATGTAGTTCTTTGAGGAAATGCCAGGAGGGTTGATGGAACTATGATTCATCACAAATATACTTCTTATCACTAAAAGAAAACACATATAACTCCAGACAGAAATGAGCCAGTCACGGTTGTTTACTGAAGTTGTAATAAAGCAACCTGTTTCTATCACAAGTATTTACCACCTGGCAAGTGTGGTAGACCTCAGAATAAATCCCATAAACTAGAAATGTTTACTCATCCTTTTAGCCTACTTATTACGATATTAAAGTTTTTTGAAAAATGAAGTACCTTTATATCCAAAAATGTTAAAGCCCTCAGAAATCACATATTTTCTTGCACTTAACAATATTCTTATGTCTCAAGCAGAATCTGTGATATAATTATTATTTCCATTTTTATTTAATAGAGGAGTAAATTCAGGAATGGATGAAGAGCTACTTTGGCATAAGTATTATGCAGGCTCAGCGATGACACACTTCTTGGTTATTTCCTAAACTCTGAAATTATGTTGATAAATAACAAAGGGCAATTGACTCAAATTTATTACAATTTATCTCCCAGTAAAATTGTGCTCACTTTTTTACAATGCATTTGAAGATTACTGAACAAAAATTTCCAGCAAGTGGAAGGTGCTCTATGCTAGTGACATGTATGTACTATTGATGAATCAATATGTCCTGCTTCTTTGGAAAACAAAATGATTTTTGTTTTTTTTTAATAATAATACACAAAAATAAGATTAACCAGGGCCAACATTGTTCCTGTGTTTTAATACTAGGTTTCTTTTTCTTTCCTTCATTTTTCTGTCTGTGTGCTCTTTACCCTCAAGAGAATATTTGCTATTTTTTGTAGGAAAAATTTTCTAGGTTTTAAAAGTCTAAGATTTTCAAATTGAGATCTTTTATAGATCAGGTTTTACAACAAACAACAGAAAAGTTAAAAGCAATAAGAATGCAAGAAGAACCTTTAATCAAAACCATAAGTTAGGGGTGTCTCCCGAAACACAGTTTTCTTTAGTAATGGAGTCAGTCTGTCTGAAGTGTTTCCATACTATTTCCTGGGGGCAGAAGAAATGCTGCTTCATTATTCTTGTAGGTTAAACAAAATTTAATGAACACAGATTAAAATAAATTATCGAGTTTGTTTTCTAAGTCTGAGCAACATAACTGATTATGCAGTATAAAGATATTTTCATACAGTTGGGCTGAATATAGGGAGCTGGGATACCATGTGGCGTTATTTGTGACACTGGGTTAAGCATAAAGGGCTTTCGGAAAATGCTGGATTTATTCCTTAAGTTACTTAAGTTCAATGCCATCCTTCTGTCATTACCAAACAGAGCAGGGTTCTGTCTAATCAGATTTGTCTTAGCTAGCCACCTCCTCTAGTACAACAGCAACTAACTAACATACTATTACACCTCCTTAATGAATTCCACAAGAATCTTCATGCTAAATGTTTGTACCTTCAAATAATTTCTGTAGAAAGAAAAACCGTACTTTTAAAAAACATTTCTGCCACTTGATCATTTGATGTGGGAAAACCATAGAAAGAGGTCGTCGGTATTCAGCTAACTTGTATATAAACGCATGAGGAACTTGGTTTTAATGCCAATATAGTTCAGTCATGGCATACATTCCTAACAGTGACAGAGAATCCCAAACCTCAAGCATGTGAACCAAACATCCCCCCAGTGTGCATAAAGATCTAGCAATGGGGTGATTTCTTCCATTGCTCTTTTTCACAGAGTCAGGGGTTCAGCAAGTAAGGAGCCTTGTGACCTGGAGCACTGAACTCTTAACTCCTCCCTTGTCTGTAGCTATAGCCACCAGTCTCTACCAGCTGTCATCAATATCATGCGATTACTCTTCAGAATTAGTTCTAGGATTCCTAACCATACTTTTCTCAGAGTCCCTCCTTACTTTATGCTTCCTGGGTTAACTCATATATTTGCTTATTTATTCATTCACTAAACACATAACTGAATACCTGCCCATGTTCCAGGTACTATATTAGGTGGTTAGAGACATTAAAAGGAAGAAAGACGATTCTGGCCTCAAGGTGTTTACAGCTAGTGGGGAGATTAATATGCAAATAAAAAAGATGATATAGTGTAACTGCTATAACCTACGTATCCACAAACTCTAACTGAAGCTTTGAACATAAATGAGAAATCTCTTTATGCCTGTGATTTCAACTAAATCTTAAATACTCCTAATTTTCGAATCTGTATAGTCAAAATAAGAATCTCTACTTGGAGCCACTTTCTCATCCACTTACAGTTTTAAGGAGTGGACCCAAACATGTGAAATTCAAAGACAAACAAACAATATTATTATCATTAAGATGATTCCCACCCACTCACCCCCCTCCCCCCCCAAAAATATATCTTAGTTCTCTATCTTTGTAATGGTATATTTTTTTCACACTGTCAGCCAGGGGAAAATAGGAGGTCATTTTCTCACAGGATGTATCTAATCTTCACCAACTCTAGGTAACTTAATCTCTTAAATTTCTCAGAAACACTACCCTTCTCTAAATTTATTCCACTGTCTTAATTCAGGGCTTCTATTGATTTCTAATCAGTATCTTCTTATCTGGACACTGTCACTGCCTGCAGAATCCTAAAATGCAGATTCAGTCTTGTCCCTCCCCTGGTTAAATTTTCAGTGATTCACTATCAAGCTGTGCTTAGTCACTCAGTGGTGTCTGACTCTTTGCAACCCCATGGACTGTAGCCCACTGGGCTCCTCTGTCCATGGGGATTCTCCAGGCAAGAATACTGGAGTGGGTTGCTATGCCCTTCTCCAAGGGATCTTCCCAACCCAGGTATCGAACCCAGGTCTTCCACATCGCAGGCTGATTCTTAACCATCTGAGCCACCTTCCAAATCTACCTTCCTGGCATTATAGAGCCAACACATACTTAACTATATGGGAAATAAATTCTCCTATGTGGACTACAAATGAGTTAAGAATGGAATCATCTAAAACAGGGGTCCCCAACCTCTGGGACCTAATAGCTGATGATCTGAGGTGGAACTGATGTAATAATAATAATAGAAATAAATCACACAATCAATGTAATGCCCTTGAATCATCCCCAAACTATCCCACACCACCCATCTGTGGAAAAACTGTCTTCCAGGAAACTGATCCCTGGTGCCAAAAACGTTGAGGACCGCTGATCTAGAAGAATAAAGTCACCCACTTAGGATATGCTACAAATTTGAGCACATTTTTTTCTTGATAGAGCAAAATAGTCAGAAGACTAGGGCAAAGTCAGGTAAGTCACCACAGTCTCCTCCAAGCTACGGTTTTAGTTTCCTAAATCACAATGATCAAAACGAGAAAGTCCACAGAGGATAGACTCCAGCAGCTGAAAGCAGATGAGAATACCTTGGAGGCCAGGGCACTAATCAGCCTTAACTTCAGAAACTAGAATAACGGAAGGCTTACTACCTCCAGTCATTGGCTCCCCCTTACCTCTTTGATGGAGGATTCAGGCAAAACACAAGAGAAAGTTAAACAGAGGCCACAGAACAGAAATGGGGACATTCACAAGGTCTGAGGTGTCCAAGCACCTGAAGGCTCTCTGATATTCCAGCTTATAGGGTATTCAGGCCCACAGCAAAGTCCAGAGTGGAAATAAAATATCTAGAAACAATATACTGTGTTTGGCACACAGGAGATGCTCAAAAAAATGCAGTGTGTTCCAGTGTTAAACAAACAACTAGATACAATAATGAAACTGTTAAAAACAATAAGTCAACTAATCATGCTTAGAATTTCAAAAGTACACATATATGTGCCTATACACACTTTTTAAAATGGCATCTCATTTATATAAAATTTCATTTTTTGTTGTTGTTCAGTCATCAAGCCCTGTCCAATGCTTCATGACCCAATGGACTGCAGCACACGTGTCCCTCACCATCTCCTGGAGTTTGCCCAAGTTTGCAGGATGCATAGTCATCATTATTCATAGTAAATATTTTTTTTTAGATAATTTATTTTCGTAAGTCTTCAGTGTAAATGCCCAGAAATACTCTGGCTTCCCTGATACATAATGTAATGCTAAAACCCTACTGGATGGTGTTTCTCTTTGTATTCAAAATATTCTAAGATTGACACTTAAGATATTGGTGAATTACTATACAATTCAACCAAAGTTCAGCGCTGTCTGTCAAAAAGGCTGGACTCAAATGATTTTTTTAAAAAAGACAACAGTCAAAAGAAATAGTTCAAATCTAATCACAGGTTTGGATAAAATCCTTTTATTTTCTACATTTTAAGAAAAAGCCTCCTTCAAAATTACTAGAAATAATTTCAATAATATTTAATATTAATTACAAATATTTCATAAATAAATCATAATGGAATAAATTTAAATATCCTGAAATAGAGAAAAATATAGGGTAAATACATATATACAGGGTATCTTCAAACTAAAATGCTGGACAGAATTCAGTTTTATTTAAAATTAGATGGCTGGGTCAAGCTTCTTAAAATTGCCGCAGCTCTAGAAAAATTGTAATTCTGGCTGACAAAATGAAAAAGTTAAAAATAACTTTGAACGAGGCAAAACATATTCATTTATTAGCAAGGATGCAAATATACAAACAATTGCATTTTGTCCTCTTCTTGATTGATTCTGGAGTTATTTCTGGGTTAACAGAAAAGAACAAACATTCCTTTCTTAACATGGTAATGCAATTTGTACCACCAACTTACTATTGCAATGAAAACCATGTTTTCCCTTATTTGGTATAATCATGATGGTGCATTAAATTTACGTACCCTTACCATTATAGATGACAACTTACATATTTTTCCAAGAGCTTTTTTAAAATTATACAACTTGCTTATTGGTCCCACGCTTCCCATCTCAGGCAGGGTAACTTCCTTGCATCCTTTCTGTGTGTGTGTTCAGTTGTGTCCAACTCTTTGTGATCCCATGGACTGTAGCCTCCCAGGCTCCTCTATCCATGGAATTTTCCAGGCAAGAATACTGGAGTAGGTTGCCATTTCCTACTCCAGGGGATCTTCCTGACCCAAGGATTGAACCCATGTCCACTGAGCCACTTGGGAAGCCCTGCATCCTTTTCATCATCCCTCAAACCCTTCTCATAGCTAACCAGTCACCAAAACTTGTGGGTCAACTCCACTACAATGCTTCTACTTTCAGAAAATTATTAGGTCTCACTTAGACTGTGTATCAAAAATACACACATATAGATACATATATAAATATTTAGTCTGTTTTAGCCTGTCCTAAAATAGGAGTTGCAAAGTCCAAGATATCCTAGGACAAAAAGAATGGGAACAAGGCACCATTGGTTGAGAAATTCTGGAATGTTTGAGGACTACTATAAAAGAAACCATTTCCATACTTCTTTTTTTATTTCCTTTTTGTTTTAAGCTACTGAATGATACATGGGTGGAACAGGATCATGAGCGAATGACTTGTACCACCTAAAACATGAAGTGCAGATGATTTCAGAGTATTCAAGATCCCTTCCATCATCAGAATGTACACTTTTGTTCTTATCATTCACTGCTCTCATGCACAAAACTCAAAGCTCTCGGTTGGAGAATTGGTTTTTTCCCAACCTTTAAATACATTTTTTTTTTTAAACAAAAACAAGTGGTAGAATAGGCAGCTTCAAAAATCTTGTTAAGGGAAATGATTTTCTTAACATAGGTCAGCCCATGTGGTTATGAGTGATACTGATAGTGCTGAGTCATTTTCCATGAAATTATTATCTGCTAGGCATATTTATTTCTGAAATCCCCCAAAGATTGTTGCTTTTGAAATTCATGAACACCTACCTCAAGAATTCATTCACAGCTAGCTCATATATATTCAAGTAACACTTACAATAAAATAAAATTGAAATAAAGTAAAAGGGAGAACTTATTCAGGTATAAGAAAATCATTCACTGTAAAAGATATGGCAATTGTGTGGTGGACTTTGGTTGACATTTTTTGTAAGGTACAAGATACATGCCATCAGATCCAAGTTGAGAGCCGTTATCATCTGTTATTCCGGCAAAAAAAAAAAAAAAATATGTCTTACCAAGTTCAGCAAGCCTCTGTAAATAAATGCGAAATAAAAGACAGTCCTTCTCAGGGTATCTGGTAGAATGCTCTGAAGGTTATTGTCATTATCAATTACCATTTATGGATGCTTTCAAGGAAAGAATTATGCCAAATCAACCAATGTACCAAAAAAGACAAGAAAGAAGTGTCTTATGAAATATAAAGCTGTCCACACCATGTTTGAAATATAACGAAAACCATGTTTATGCACGGCTGCTGTTAACATGGTTTCACTTACAGTGTAGACAGGACGGTAAATTATCACACATTCCCCTAACAGGACTTGGCCTCACTTTGAAATCACGGTGGTAATATTTTTAATGTGTAAGAACTCTTACCTAAGGCTAGACGTAAGAGTCAGGAAAATGCATGTGTGCCAAAACTGTTTTAATGTGTGACACAACCACACAATCCTTCTTTTTCTAAAATGTCAACCCCATGTGACGTCTTGATAGCGTTATCTTCCCTAAGTGTTCCTTGTGATGTGTTAGTTAATGGCCTGAAATTACAAAACCCTTTGCCATGCCCATTTCTACCTATACATACAAGCATTTCTTAAAACTTTCTCTTAATCCTTTTAACAAATAACAAATAATCTAACTACTTAGGAGAGGTATGCATTTGTTCCAAAATCTTTATACATCATTCTTGCAAAGTGATCTTGTAAAGCATTGGCAAAAACTTAGACACCTTTGTTTACCAAAGTTAGGTCTTAAGCCTTATGGAGGCAATTTGAAAGATTTTGAAAAATGATGACTTACAGACTGAATGCTTGTTTAGACTTAAAAGCTTCCTGATTTAAATGTGTGTGTGTGTGTGTGTGTTTAAGTGTCTGCAAATGCTTTGTTCCCAAAGTTTTATTTCTTTATTTGTAGCTTTCTAAGCAGGTGGAAAGGAGAGTATTTCAAAACTATAATGAAAATCTGAAGATCTATCAACATTAATCCACAACTTAATTTTAGAAAATAAAACATTTCATTAATATGTGATTATTTTTTGAGTCAAAACAGTTTTGGTTTTTCAGTGAGACCAGTCTACCTGTTAACCAGCTACAAAGATTTATATGATGTCACACAGCTTTCTAAAATGCTATTAATAAATTATTCAAAAGAAAATGTAAGGGAAAGAATGACATATATGATTTAATAACCTAAGTGACCAGGAGACAAAATCAGAAGATCATAACTTTTCTCTAAAGAAACATATTTTAAATTATAATTTACAAATCTGTATGGGAAAAAAAAAATAAAAGAGGGATTTGACTTTTCATATACTAGGTTATCAAGAGGCCCAGGAAATGAAGTTCTGAGATAACAAAAGAGAATATAGTTTAGAAATAAATTGTCAGAGATAATTAAGAATTGAAAATTATCCCTAGAGTTGATTTCATAAATCAAATTTCTCTAAGTAGAAATCAAATAGTCTTAATGGAGCTCTTATCTTACAGCATTATAAAATGACATTTATAGAACTGTCATGTCATTGTTACTATTGCATTGTCTGGTCCATTATATAGAAAGCATTTAGAGAGGCTTTGTTCAAATACCTCTTATTTAATTGGAGGGAAACATTAAATATTGGTTTAGCATGTGTGTATGCATAAGCTGTATCCAACTCTTTGTGACCCTGTGGACTGTAGCCCACCAGGCTCCTCTGTCTGTGGATTCCCAGGCAAGAATGCTAAAATGGCTAGCCATTATCCTTCTCCACAGGATCTTCCAGACTCAGGGATCAAACTCGTATCTCCTCTGTCTCCTGCACTGGCAGGCAGATTCCTTATCACTGCGCCACCTGGGAAGCCCACGGGTTTTGATACTTACCTAAACGGGATGACCTAAATTCAAAGAAAAGAGTCTGCATCTTTAAAACTGTTGGGCAACAACAATCAATTTTTAAAATTATATTTGGACAATTATAGCTTCTCTTTTCTTCAAATATCTACTATTACTACAGAACAGGTAGTTCCCTGTATACTCAGAAATTAAGAAGTCCTATTTGTAAAATGCTTACTGTTAACGTCTATGCTGTTTTAAAACTTACAATTTTTTTTTCTTCACGATTGTGCAAAGCACAAACATGAAATGATATCTGGTCATTCTCTGAGTTCGACCTCTAAAAGGTGAGGAGAAAATGGGAAGGTTGAGTCTAATTTGGTTTTCAAAAATACATTAAGAAAAAGAATGGTTCAGGTTAAAAATAAAAACGGCTCAGTTTTATCTCTTACAGTAAGTAGCCGAAATACGAGCTGAAAACCCATGGAAGCTGTACTCATTTCTGCTCACAAAGAACTGTTCTACTGTCTGTCTGCAAATAAATCTCCTCAGTAAATAGCTCCAAGGTTGAGCTAAAGAATATTGTATGGATCAAAGAATTCATGTCTTCCTGTGTAAAGCGAACAGGCCGCAAGCTCACTTGTTTGTCTAAAACAATTAGAGCAAGTATGAAACGGAGGGGGTTGGTACAAATAAGTTACAGCTGATTTTACTCTGCAAAATATTTAAGGGGGGTTTCAAATTAATAACCACCCAGGCCCCCAAAGAGCCTAATCTTTTCAATTGGTGCCAAATTATGCAAGGTGCTGCCAATTCTGGTTGTCTAACAAATCAAGGCCAGTGTATGTTACTCCTCAGCTGAAGTCTGATTGATTCTGGTCATTATATGGGCTGATCTCATTTTCACACATGGAATCAATATGGGAGCCAGATGTTCATTTACAGAGAAGCATTGAAACGACTCATCTACACGCAACTTTATCCCGGACTACAGAGCCCCACAGACCCATCGCCTCTCCTCACCCATACAAAGCTTCACACAGTACAAAACCTATAAAACATTCTGCTAATATTACTGTCAGCTGAATGACTTTTACAGTACTATATAAAGTTGACAGATAATACATGCCAGTCCTAATTTGAGATAGACCTTTTCTTTGGGGACCTCAACCATTGAACAAGCAAACAGATTGAGAAGTAACATTTATTACAACACATAAATCATTTTCTTACAACTACGATAGGTCTGGCCCGAGGGTGAAGCCTCTGTATAGGCTGTGAATCCTAATGACTGCTTAAGTTACTAAATTGTCTTGCCATTCCACGGCTGGTGTGCAGGAAAAAGTTGGTCTAGCTTTTCAAAAGGAGGCTCTGATCACAATAATTTTTGTACTCTGTTTCTTACAAAAAAGACTAATAATTTGCCTTTCTGAAATAAAAAGGTAAAACATCAGTTTCTCTTTAATAGTAATGACCACCTTACCATAATTATTCAAATTAGATAGACAGGTGCCCTATTTCAATTCATGCAAAAATCACTGGTTCAACACAAGGAATAAACCCAAGTTTAATATAAATATACACAAGGAATTTGTCACTTTAAAAACAAAAAGTGTCATATATCACTAATATAATGGAATCAATGTTTATGGCATGAACTTTCTTTGGAAAAAAATGATGTCATAATGAAGAATGAAGGAGTAGAATATAAAGAAAGGATGATAAGCAAGTTTGAAGGATTCCTCCATTCTTTGAGGAGCTGACTGAAAGCAAAATTCTCCAAACCTGAAAACACTAACTTCATACTATACTAAACTGACAAATCTAATGTGTTCTTCACAACACAGTTAGTTGCTCTTATGCTTTTCCTGTAATACTATTCTGAAAACGCGTGGGTTACCTAAATACACTGGGACCATATTTCATATGCAATAGTTTTTCTGTGACTCCTCAACCATCTTGGCCTCAGTGGAGTCTTCTAATTGCATTTAGTCCTGCTCAGTACTTCATGAAGATAATCCAAAGGATGTCTGTTTTTCATCAGGTAATGACCATTAAATTTGGCTGTATTTCCTTCTAAATCTTGTTGAATGGCATAAGAAAGAGAAGCTAGAAAACCTTTTCTGGTAACTCTGCTATTGTTTCTGAACCTAGACCTCTCTAGAATTTTAGCTCCCTACTGCAGAACTCAGAGGCCAGTGCCATTTGGAAGTGAATCCAAAATACTCTCCACCTCCTGATTGACTTTCCTGGAGGATTTGTGTCTAATGCATCGTTCAGCATATCCTGGAAAGACAGGTCACTTCTAAGGCAAGTTTTATATAGTGCAGCATTTGGGGCCTGTCTTTCTTTCTCTTGAACTAAGTAAAAAGTGTCCCAGTAAATATTCTCCTTTATGATTTAAAAATTCCTCTCAGTGACTCCTTATGCTGAATTAAAATTCTAGCAAGCTAAGGACTAAGTAATAAATGTTTCAAGATATGACCTCATAGGCTTCCATGGTGGCTCAGTGGTAAAGTATCCACCTGCCAAAGCAGGAGATGCGGGTTTGATCCCTGGGTCAGGAAGATCCCTTGGAGAAGGAAATGGCAGCTCACTCCAGTATTCTTGTCTGGAAAACCCATAGACATGGTTCCATTCCTTTCTCCAGGGTATCTTTCTGACCCAGCGATTGAACCTACATCTCTTGCATTGGCAAGCAGATTCTTTATACTGAGCCACCAGGGAATTTCATCAGTGGCTCTACTCTTAACCAAAGTTCGATTCTTTTAGCATGATACTCGAGGTTTCTAACTCTGTGTCTTCAAGGCTAATTCCTTAAAGTAAAGATCTCCTGGATTCAAAAGAATGCATGCTCAACCATGTCTGACTTTTTGACCCTATGGACTATAGCCCCCTAGGCTCCTCTCGCCATGGGATATCCCAGGCAAGAATACACAGCAGGTTGCCATTTCCTTCTCCAGGGGATCTTCCTGACCCAGGGATAGAACTCGTGTCTCTTGTGTCTCCTCCATTGGCAGGTGGATTCTTTATCACTGAGCCATATAACTTGCATCTTCCGCTTGTATCCATACTATACCCAATCCATTCCACTTATCTTAGACTTCCCAATTCTTCAAAGCCCAGTCCAGTCACATCTTCTCATACACATCTGGAAATACACTTCCATGTGCCATTTCCCCATGGTTTTCCTCTTTCAAGAAACACTGGAAGTATAAAGCCATATAAACACATATACATAACTTGGCTTGTAACAGATTTATCCTCTATGATTTTTTTTTCCCAATAGCTAACAAGGAACCTTTAAGGGTTCTTAAAATCCTAGAGTTGCAGACACTGAACTCACTGATCACTCATACCAGAGCTCAGGTCAGCCCTCTATAATTCAGGCTCTCCTCCAAAAATTAATCTGTTCTTCCCAAGCCATAAATTTTAAAGTAGCTATTATTACAACTCAGTTCTCTGGGACTTTGTCTATTAGGCTCTGAAAAGAATGTTAAACTTCTGACAATGACACTGTTCCTCAACTGTCAATTTCTTATTGAAAGATTTTCACTAAGATTGAAAATTTTTTGCAGGGAGTCCTGTTTTAGCTTTGACCTTGGCTTTTCCCAATGCATTTCACATCTTGAAAATAAGTCCTTCTTTTACCTCTTACATAGCTCAACAAGTCGATTCAGAATTCAGCACACATGTCACATTGCTTTATTCATCAATATTAGATAATTCCTCCTGCCATATTGAAGCATTTTGAGGAAAGCTATCTATCCTTTATCTCCATTTTGAATGTCAAGGTTATCAGAATTAGTTCCAGATACAGATGTTAGAAAGTCTCATTCAATTGAAGAAATAAATGCAAAGGATTTTAAGGACGTAGTCAAGCAATATTGGATCACTAATTCATGCACCTGTTTCAAGGACTAAATATTAGTCTTAGAGTAGTTTGTTTTACTTTTTTTTCCCTTTAAAGTTGTCCTTCATCAAATTGTTTGGCCTTCTTTTAGGGGCACTTGTGCCAAAGGCTATGCATGTCAAGAGTTTAAAAAGCATAGCTCCTGCCAAATCTGAAATTATTGCCTTTCCGGTGGAGGAAAAAAGCCACAGACATGTATCAGGGAAAAGAAGGACTTTCGTCTCTTTCAATCTGAATTATGTGCTGCAACAAAACTTATCTGTAAATTTTCTACATGATTAACATTATGCTCTATCAGATTTTCTTTAAAATAAATATATATATTGCTGCTTAGAGACCGTTTTTTTTTCCCCCCCCCCCCAGGAGACAACCAAAAGAGTATGCATGCATTTGATTGATCTTTGTTTGGCAGTATGTCTTCAATTTTGTTTGGGTCCAGACAAAAATGACCAACTGCCTCTGTTGGGTATCTGCCTCCCAAAACATGTCCCCTGTGTCCAAAGTTTCAATCAGTTACTCTCCCTTTCTGTTTGCCGAACTAAAATTGATCCCTATTTGCAGTAAAGTACCACATGCTATCTATCACTCTGGAAGTGAGACTTTGGGTTCCAATGTCATAAAATTCCCACAACAGATTTGGGATGCAATAAAGACCTGACATATTCTCAGTTTCCCCAAAGGACAAAGGACTCTTTGGTTTACATGATAAAAATGAGAGAACAAGGATTTTTATAGGGGATCTTTTATACTGTCAAAGATATTCAGCCATAATCAATTCAACCACGACAAATTCAACTTCCACAGTGAATCTAAACCATATTTAGCAGCTAAAACACAAGCTATATTTAATTAAGAAGTTAAACTATATGTGACATCCACAAAATGGATAACACAAAGGCTTCACCACATAACTACACTTAGTTGAAGATAAATGCGTTTTAAATTTTTTAAATATTTATCCCATGCAAAATTTAACATATTAAATTTACAGCTAAACAAAATTTTGTCTTTAGAAAAAACTATGATGACAAGCCATTGCCACCATCTTTAAACAATGAAAAGCTACCTTCATTCTCAAAAGGTGGCAAGATTTCTGGCCCTTACTAAGAATGTGTAAGGATTTCCACTTAAAATTTTCTATTTTCAGGGGTTTATAAAAGCTATAAAAATTCTCTCCAAGCTGAAACTTGGCAAACAGGAACTCAGCATGAGGACATTTTTTTTTAAGCCTAAATTTAAAAACAGTATGTTCACGTACTTTTTTAAGCACCAGAAGACAAAAAGGAGAGAATTTTTGAGGTTTTAGTTGCCTTTTTTTTAAAAAAAAATCTGCATTCCTCAGGAACTACTTTGCTTTTAAAAATGGAAATCTGCAGACTATAAATTCAAAGTTTGGCCCCTTTTCTTCATGAATTTGATATAATTTAAAATGGAGCTGATCATGAAGGGAAGAAACTCATTGTTCTCTGAAGACTGTTTCCAGAAATAACTATATAGTCCTCTCCTCCAATATGGATTTGAAAGATAAACGCATCACTTCTTTCTTTTCCCCCTGAGCTAAAGAAGCTATTTTCATCAGTGAAAATGTTCAATGAATCACCATCATATTTTTGGTCAGAGAATACTATATTTTCTATCTCTGCCTCCACCAAAACATATATATATGCGCATATATATATGCACACATATATAAAACATATGCTTATATATAATAAATAATTTTATTTATTTGTCATTATCTACCACAGCCTTGGAGAAGGGAATGGCAACCACTTCAGTATTCTTGTCTGGGAAATCCCATAAACATAGTAGCACAATGGGTTACAGTCCATGGGGTCACAAAGAGTCGGATACAACAGATTAACATACACACACCAAAGCCTTAGATTTTAGTCACAATTTAGCGCCTTTGAATTTTGTGTGCATATGTTAAATTCCATAAATCAGTTCAGTTCAGTCACTCAGTTATGTCCAAATCTTTGCGACCTTATGTACTGCAACACACCAGACTTCCCTGTCCGTCTACTCCTGGAGCTTGCTCAAACTCATGTTCATCGAGTCAGTGATGCCATCCAACCATCTCATCTTCTGTCATCCCCTTCTCCTCCTGCCTTCAGTCTTTTCCTGCATCAGGGTCTTTTCTAATGAGTCAGTTCTTCACATCAGGGGGCCAAAGTATTGGAGCTTCAGTTTAAGCATCAGTCAATCCAATTAATATTCAGGACTGATTTGCTTTAGAATTGATTGGCTTGATCTCCTTGTAGTCCAAGGGATTCTCAAGAGACTTCTCCAACGCATGGAAAAGTAAGATTATTGTGTGAGTGCATGCATGTGTACAAAGTCACTTCAGTCATGTCCGACTCTTTGTGACTCCATCAACCATGGCCCACTAGGCTCCTCTGTCCATGAGATTCTCTAGGCAAGAATACTGAAGTGAATTGCCAGGCCCTCCTCCAGGGGATCTTCCCAATCCAGGGATTGAACCCCAAGTTTCTTATGTCTCCTGCATTGGCAGGTGAATTCTTTACCTCTAGCGCCACCTGGGAACCCCAGGTTATTGTATACATGCCTCTAAAAATATATCTTACATATATGTCCTAATAAGGCTGGTCTAGTATTGCATCAAACACATCTCAACATATATTAGAATTTTAACTATCATTTCACCTCTTAAAATATCTAACTACTCTGACCCAAATGCTGTTATGAGGAGTGGGAATGCCACACAAAAAGTAATGAATAAGGCCTGGTTCCTGTTTCTAAGTCCATAATCTAATTTATGGAACCAGACACAAGAAATGGTAACACTTATATCCACACTCTCTTTGTGTAACATACACACACACCATAATGTTAGGTTTTAGTCACAATTTAGTTCCCTTGAATTTTGTGTGGATATGTTAAATTCCATAAATCAGTTCAGTTCAGTCACTCAGTCATGTCCAACTCTTTGCAACCTCATGGACTGCAGATTCCCTATAATTTTTTTTTTTTTTTTTCAAAAAAGGTGGCCTTCACAGCCTTATTATCTTTCTTCCATCCTTGGATTTTAGAACACTTACACAGTTAAGCAACCTTTTCATCACAGTCTGGTTTTAAGTTTTTTTGGCTCTGCCATGTAGCATGCAGGATATCGGGCTAGAGATCGAACTCTAACCCCCTGCATTGGAAGCACAGAGTTTTAACCACTGGACCAACAGGGAAGTTCCCACCATCTGATTTTAGAACACTTTTAATCAGTGCAAATCTTTACCTCAACCCCATAGTGATCCTCTTTCTGAAGCGAATCAGTCCTGCTCATACAGAGGCCAACTCTCCCTTGCTCTTCCCAGAATTCACTCTACTTCCTTTTCGGAAGTGTCATTTCTGCCTTCGTGACTTCGTTACCAGAGTTTGGAACTCTAAAACCTAAAGTCCATTTTTTTCCATGATTTTTCTAATTTCTTCTTTTCCCGTAGCTCTGTCACATGCCACTCCGCAATCTGATATCCGCTTCCATAGTCTGACCCACAAAGGGCCAGTCCTCATCTCCAGCCTGCTGCCCCAGGGGCAGGCATGGTCTTGCTAAGTCATCCAAGCCCCAGAGTGTCTGCAAAAATGCAAGGCTGAACCTGACTCAGTACTTTCTCTGTAGAACCTTCTCAATTAATTCACAGCTACCACTTACCTCCTACTTACACTAGAAACTGGATGAAAATAAATAGTATCAAGAATTAAACTGAACAGACAGATCAATATCTAAGGAACCTCAAAGCAAGAGAAGGAAGTGAACATGTTAAATCCAAAAGAAAAATACTATTTTGATGGAAAAATCAAAAACAAAATCAGAGTGAAAATATCTTGACCACTTCAAGGATCTTCACTGAAAATACAGCAGTAGGTATAATGAGTGTTTAAAATTTGTTTTTATTAGATAAAGCATATGTTTAACAGGAACCTCCCTTTCCCTTCTTTCTTATCCCATGGTCAACTCTCCAGCTATTATGATTTTTAATAGTTTCATCTATAAATTATTTTTAAAATATCCTTAAATTATTATGATTATCATTATTTATACAATGATTTAAATTTGCCATACTGATGTTACTTCTCATTTATACACATTATAGTTTAATTTTTCAGTGAACTATTACACGCCATAATTCTAAAGACATTTCACTTTAGCCTTTCAAATAAATAGCAGGGACACAAAAAAACAGCGGAATGGGAAAAATTACTTCCCAGGCAAGGATAGGAAATGACTGTGGTTCCATTAATATTCTCATGTTCAAATGCATGACCTCTACCATCACAAGATCTTTACACTGTAATGTGTCAATTCCAATATAAGAAAAACAGGATATATTTTGGTGTGTTTTTTTTTTTCTAATATGGTTCTTGTATGACAAAGAATAGTAGAGCAAAAAGCCAAAAGGAATCTCCAGAGATGACATACAAGTACATATTTGATATAATTAAGCTGGTATAGAAGAGAAATTTGTTGCAGACTTGAAAAATGAAGTAACTTTTCCAGGGCCATTGAGTAAGTTGAAGGGAGTCCAGCTGGAATACAAAGACCTAGCCTCATTTTCCAAACTCTTTACTTTTTTATGTAGCATAAATGACACAAAGATCTTGGTGGTGTCACCCCTGTGACACCATCTTGCAGAAGTCAAGGAGATCTGACATTCTCAAATACTAAACTCTTCTTTGACAACTATGATCCAAACAGATTCAGAAACTTAATGAAGTGACATTAACAAGTTTAGTTTATTTATTTATTTATTTATTTTACAAGTTTAGTTTAAAAGTTAGAATTAGTTCACCATTTTATGCAGAAATAATTTAATAATCTGCAGAATACTCAAAACTATGCATTTTGCCATGAAGTATAAATTAAATTAAATGCCAGATACCGTTTTCCTATGACTTTAAATGTAACTAGTTTGGTATGTAGCATTAGTAGAAACATACGGATCAATCCCTCTCTTTTTGTTTTTCATGTAACTGAACTGTGTTAGTGGCTCAGTCATGTGCAATTCTTTGTGACCCCATGTACTGTAGCTCGCCAGGCTCCTATGTCCATGAAATTCTCCAGGCAAGAATACTGAAGTGGGTAGCCATTTCCTTCTCCAGGGCATCTTCTCGACCCAGGGATTGAACCTGGCTCTCTTGCATTGCAGGCAGACTCTTCAGCATCTGACCACCAGGGAAGCCCTCAAGATATTCATAATGACTCTTTTAATAAGCCTTAAGTGTTTTACCTGAATATTCATTGGAGGGACCGATGCTGAAGCTCCAATACTCTGGCCACCTGATGCGAACTAACTCACTGGAAAAGACCCTGATGCTGGGAAAGACTGAAGGCAAGAGGAGAAGGGGACATCAGAAGATGAAATGGTAGGATGGCATCACTGACTCGATGGACATGAGTTTGCACACACACTCCAGGAGTTGGTAATGGACAGGGAGGCCTGGAGTGCTACAGTCCATGGGGTCACAAAGAGTCAGACGGACTGAGCCACTGAACTGAACTGACTCAAGTGTTTCACATTCACAGCGTATGGAGAAGGAAATGGCAAACTGCTCCATTCAAACGGAAAAATGACTCTAAAATATTTAATACTGGAACTTAAATATATTTTTTTACTTGTCTCTAAATTTTATATTTCTTGTTGACCTCTAGTCAGTATTCCTAAGAAATTTAAGAAACGGATATTTGATATCTTTATAAGTTAAAATTTTTGAAAAGACTTATAAAAGATGAGCTGCCACAAAATTAACATTGGTTTGGCTACAGATGATTTGTATAGAAAAATAAGAAAAGGTATAATATCCAGAGGATAAAAGGGAGCAAAATACCACTCCAAAACATAGTTCTTTGGTACAGATTACTTTCAACTGGCTATTAGAAAAAAAAAAAAAAAAAAAAAAAACAAAAACAGTAAACACATCAGAAGCTCTGAAAATTGAGAAGATACCCTTTTATGAAAGATATTTACAAGAGATATCTCCTGGTGGCTCAGCTGGTAAAGAATTTGCCTGCATGCAGGAGACCCGTGTTTAGTCCCTCAGTGGGGAAGATCCCCTGGAGAAGGGAATGACAACCCACTCCAGTATTCTTGCCTGGAGAATCCTATGGATAGAGAAGCCTGGTGGGTTACAGTCCATGGGGTTGCAAAGAGCCAGACACAACTGAGTGACTAATACTTCTCTCCATTTATAGAAATGTCTCCTGGAGGAAGAGAAGAATGACTCTAAACCTCTGGAAACTCTTATCAAAGGAAAAACCAAGGACTTGGATCTGCATGACAACTTTAGCCTGGTTTGCTGTGCTTTTTCTGGTTTCTCTCAAAATTGGCTCCACACCTCCCCTCACACCACCACCACCAACTCTCTCCCCAAACATCTTCTTCTGTCTTTAGCTGGAGGTGGTATTTAAAGTGGTGGTTTGGGCCAATTTGCAGAGTTATCCAGTTGTTCTGGGTATCTCCCCAGCATACAAGAGGTCTACATGTTGTTAAATTTCTTGTTTGTTTTTCTCCTATTAGTTAGTCTGTCTTTATTACAGGGCGGTTTCAGCCAAACACCTAGAAGGGTAGAGGAAAAAGTGGTTTTCTTCTCCTACAACTTCTACTCTGAAATTATTTCACAACTGCCTTTCTGTTTTTATCCAATTGTTAAAAATTAGATATCCAAAACTGGAAAAAATATGTAAAAGGGTTGGTTTAGGAAACAAAGGGAAGGTACGACTACGGTCAGTAGTGTTGACTCAAGAGAAAACCTCGATGTCATGCTCTGCTTGTTTCGGCTGCAATATGTGCTTAAGGTATTCACGTTTTAAATAGCTGTTTCCTTTAGCTCACCCACCTCTTTTTCTTTTTTGATTGTCTGTTCAATAACCAACTGATCTAAGACCTTCCACTTTACAGTAACCCAGTGGCTCTCAAACTGGGGTGATTTTGCCATAAAAGGTCATTTCGCAAAGACTAGAGCCATTTTTCAGTGGCACCCTGGGCAGGGAGGATGCTACTGGCCTCTAGTGGGTAGAGGTCAGGGGTGCTGCTATGCTACAATGCACAGGATAGCACCTCTCAACAAAGAGTCATCTGGCCTAGAATGTCAGTAATGCTGCTGTTGAGAACTTTAGTCCAACAGCAAAGAATATGATCAATGATATACATCATGTAGAACAGGATTTAAAAATCTGTGCACGTGTGCTCAATGGTATCCAACTCTTGGCAACCCCTTGGACTGTAGCCTGCCAGGCTCCTCTGTCCATGGAATTTTCCAGGCAAGAATACTGAAGCAGGTTGCCATTTCCTTCTTCAGGGGATCTCCCTAACCCAGGGATTAAACCTGTGTCTGAGTCTTCTGCAAGAGGATCCTTTTACTACTGAGCCACCAGAGAAGCCCATTTAGAAGTTTAACCATTGTGTAACATCTTGTTAATACCTCTAAACAACAACAGCCAATGTAGGGACGACAACATTAATAGCAATTTGATTTTCATTTTCACACACATTTTATCATTGGATCCTCACAACGAACTTAGAAGTAAGCAAGGTATATATATAATTAGTCCCATTTCCCAGGACAGAGCACTGAGGCCCATCAAGTAGAAACAGCATGAACAAGATCATTTGAGGCCCAGACTAAAACACTGATGTTCTTTTTTAAAAATTGTTACTGGAGTATAGTTGCTTTACAACGTCAATTTCTACTCTACAGCAAAGTGAATCATTGGAAAAGACCCTAATGCTGGGGAAGAGTGAAGGTGAAAGGAGAAGCGGGCAGCAGTGGTTGAGATGGTTAGATATCATCACTGACTCAATGGCCATGAATTTGAGCAAACTCTATGAGAGCAGAGTAGAGAAGGGGACAGAGGAGCCTGGTGTGCTGCAGTCCATGGGGTTGCAAGCAAAAGGTGAGGAAGAATGTTCTATTTCATTTTATCATTACAGGAAAAAGGTAGTGGTAAAAAATAATCATTTTCCAGTCTTTGATATGTACATTCCTAAAGCAAGAAGATAATCTGAGACTTTTGCACCTTTAAACCAATATACCATAGTTCATCTAAATCTAAAACAATCACCTTGTTTGTCAAAAATAGGAAAGATTTCTGCTTTGCTATTCCTAACAACTTGTTTTAAATACGAAATCCGTTTCTTCCTATAAGCTTCAAAGTGCCAGTCTGTACTCAATGAATTCTTATTATCATTTAGATGGATATTCTAATTACTTTCTTATTCAAATCATGCAAAAGCTTCACTTTTTGAAAGTCTGTGCATAAACACACATCTTCCCTGGAAGATACTTGCTTTTTCTGCTCATAGGAGGAAAGAAGATCAAGGGCCTCAACCTGAGGACCTTTTTCTCCTATGATTCTGATAGAGTCACTATTAACATGAGGCAGAGTAACAAGCTGAAGGACTTCACATGGGTTCTGAAGACCTAATTACCAAGGACAGCATTAAAACGATAACAAGAGTATAGGGAGAAGCTTCCAGGATTCTATATATATGGGAAAAAGTCAGATAAATGGTTTGAATTAATGTAATAATATATTAAATATTACATCTTTCTGCTTGAAAAAAAAAACAACTTTAAACATGCCTGGTGTTCTAACTATACTAAAGTTTAACCCTCCAAATTCTGATTTCCAGACCACATTGGAGAGAAGAACTCAAGCCCTGACAATCCTTCATCAGTTTCAAAGTGGGGTTAACTGACTCCAGACCCTACTCTTCACCATGCCCTTTATGGCTTCCTTAGTTGTTGAATGACTTAGCATTTACTTCTGCAATTGTTTTGGACCCATATTTGTGTTAATTATGATTATTTGACTATTTAGTATGACTCCAAGAGAGCATAATAAGAATGAATCTAGTACAAGATAAATGAAACAAAAGATCTTTCATATAAGACAAATTTTGATTATCCAGGCTAAAGCAAAAAGCTGTTCTCTCTTTTGAAAGTGTTACAAAATTCTTGGCTTGTGATAAGGTGTTCAAAGATCAGGACAGACAAGAATGTGAGAGAAAGGGATTAGAGAGATGGTCAGGAAGATAGTCAACAACATAACTATTCTTCTAGATTTTCGTGATAGTTATGGGACTTGTCAACTTTAAAAATTCTGTAATGTACTGTGATTTATTTTCTCATTCTAAATATATACTCATTTTTAGCCCAACTGCATATCCATTATTATGAAATATTCTTCTTAAAGGAAGGCCTCTAATTTTTGTAAGCTTTAATTAAGGTACCACAAAATCTAGATTCACCCTGTAGATGCTAATCAAAATGGAGAAATTTATTAGGGACAGGAATATACTTGTCATTAAGTTAAAGAAACAGTTTGACCATTGGAAAAAAATTAAAAATTAGTAGATTGGAAGAGTGATGATAACTATCCATCACTGTAGCACTATCTGCCAACTAAAAGCAAATAATCAGATAGAAACATAAACTTATTCTCTCATAACATCAATAGACACAAATACTGTTCATACACAGATATGATATGTAAAGATATGTCATAAACACTACTGACCTTCTGTGAGTATCAAGGTCATGTATATTATGTGCCACTGTGCAGCATTTTCCTAAAAGGCAGGAAACATCTCAATGTACATACATACTCGTGCCCATTTCAATGATGAAAAATCCATTAATATTTCATCTTCATCTTAATGTATTATTTTTATAATAATATATTTCAACTTTATCTGCTTTTTATTCTTGTTGCTGTTGTTAACTTAAAAGTAGTATTCTCGTGGACAGTGAACTTGACAGGAGAAACCCCGAAACCAAATGTGTCATGGAAACTAAGTCAAATTTCAGTCCTTAAGGCACACTCTATACAAACTACGTAGAAACACAGTCTTCATATGAATATAATTTCTTAACAATATTCCTAGGGAGGATCTACTCTCATAAATGCTCATTAGAGTAATCCTTTGAACTTAAATTTTTAATTAACTTTGAAGCCCACAATGTAAATTTGAAATATGTTGTCTTTAGAAATCTGTTCCAGTTAGAGGTTTGGAATAAACTATAATCTAATAAAAAAGGGTTCTCTTTCAACATAATTTATTCAGTGACTCTAAGTCCATTTCAATAGATGATCATTGGTTTAAAAACCTCAAGAGCTGCAATTTAAAAGTATGTGCATTTTGCCCTTTCCAATGTATTTAAATATACAATAGATGTGAAGCCAACAAAAAACACTAAATTATTTAGCCATGAAATCCAGGACACATAAAAATATTTTCTATATTACAACTTTAAATTAAAAAACCTTTGGCTAACTTTGTAAAGACAATTATGATAATGTAAAAAGATTAAAAAAAAACAATACAAAAACCAAAGTATGTTATATGAATTATATATTTATTAAAAACACAGGTGAAGGAGTAAGGTTTTGACATTTCAAAAGAAAAGGGTCAATTATAATGGATATAAGGTTTTTCCAAAATTCAAAAATACTCATTATTAAACACAGAAACCTAGAATACGCTTTTCAAGAAATACCTCTTACAAAATTCCTAACTGTATTTTGGCAGCAGTTCATGGCATTTCTAGTTTCCACTTGATTCCATCTAAACTATTCAATTCAGCAAAGTGGGGTGGGAGAGACTCACATCTAGAATTCAGACACTGATTCATATACGTACCTCTTCAATGTCAATGTAATCATGATTGTTCTGATAATTTTTCAAAACTGAAAAGGTGAAAATACTTTAAAAAAGCAGCATTACTATATGCCCTGATTGTGATTGGCAGTGTTAATTATAAAGGGTTTTGATCCTGTCAGCAGTTTCAAGATGATTATCCTTAGGTTTGAATTCCAGGAATGTTCTGTATATATGCACAGAAATATACATTGTGCACTAGGAGACCAAAAGAAATAGACTAAGGATCAGGAAGAGTTAACACAGAAAGAACACAGGACTGGGCACTATCCTGGTTCATCTCAGATCATGCATCTTCCAACTCTACTTCCCATAACTAACAATAGATTCTTGATGCATGGTCAAGCCACTTGACACTCTGTATAAATGAACTTGGAGAAGGAAATGGCAACCGACTCCAGTACTCTCGCCTGGAAAATTCCATGGACTGAAGAGTCTGGTAGGCTACAGTCCATGGGGTTGCCAAGAGTTGGACATGACTAGATGGTGCGTGTGCATGCATGCTAAGTCACTTTAGTCATTTCTGACTCTGTGCGACCCTATGGACTGCAGCCTGCCAAGCTCCTCTGTCCATGGCATTCTCCAGGTAAGAATACAGGAGTGAGCTGTGATGTCCTCTTCCAGGGCATCTTCCCAACCCAGACACTGAACTCACATCTCATGTCCTCTGCATTGGCAGGAAGATTCTTTACCACTAGTAACAACTGCACTCATCTCACATGCTCGTAAAGTAATGCTCAAAATTCTCCAAGCCAGGCTTCAGCAATATGTGAACCGTGAACTTCCAGATGTTCAAGCTGGTTTTAGAAAAGGCAGAGGAACCAGAGATCAAATTGCCAACATCCGCTGGATCATGGAAAAGCAAGAGAGTTCCAGAAAAACATCTATTTCTGCTTTATTGACTATGGCAAAGCCTTTGACTGTGTGGATCACAATCAACTGTGGAAAATTCTGAAAGCGATGGGAATACCAGACCACCTGACCTGCCTCTTGAGAAACCTATATGCAGGTCAGGAAGCAACAGTTAGAACTGGACATGGAATAACAGACTGGTTCCAAATAGGGAAAGGAGTATGTTAAGGCTGTATACTGTCACCCTGCTTATTTAAGTTATATGCAGAGTACATCATGAGAAACGTTGGGCTGGAGGAAGCACAAACTGGAATCAAGATTGCTGGGAGAAATATCAATAACCTCAGTTATGCAGATGATACCACCTTTATGGCAGAAAAGTGAAGAGGAACTAAAAAGCCTCTTGATGAAAGTGAAAGAGGAGAGTGAAAAAGCTGGCTTAAAGCTCAACTTTCAGAAAACTAAGATCATGGCATCTGGTCCCATCATTTCATGGCAAATAGATGAGGAAACAGTGGAAACAGTGTCAGACTTTATTTTGGGGGGCTCCAAAATCACTACAGATGGTGACTGCAGCCATGAAATTAAAAGATGCTTTCTCCTTGGAAGGAAAGTTATGACCAACCTAGAGAGCATATTGAAAATCAGAGACATTACTTTGCCAACAAAGGTCTGTCTAGTCAAGGCTATGGTTTTTCCTGTGGTCATGTATGGATGTGAGAGTTGGACTGTGAAGAAAGCTGAGTGCCGAAAAACTGATGCTTTTGAACTGTGGTGTTGGAGAAGACTCTTGAGAGTCCCTTGGACTGCAAGGAGATCCAACAAGCCCATCCTAAAGGACATCAACCTTGGGTGTTCTTTGGATGGACTGATGCTAAAGCTGAAACTTCAATACTTTGGCTAGCTCATACAAAGAGTTGACTCATTGGAAAAGACTCTGACGCTGGGAGGGATTGGGGGCAGGAAAGGAAGGGGACGACAGAGGATGAAATGGCTGGATGGCATCACCGACTTGATGGACAAGAGTTTGAGTGAACTCCAGGAGTTGGTAATGGACAGGGAGGCCTGGCATGCTGCAATTCATGCGGTCGCAAAGAGTTGGACACAACTGAGCAGCTGAACTGCACTGAACTGAACACCTGGGAAGCCTGAAATAGATGGTAAGGACAGTCTGCTGCTGCTGCTGCTGCTGCTGCTGCTGCTGCTAAGTCACTTCAGTCGTGTCCGACTCTGTGTGACCCCATAGACGGCAGCCCACCAGGCTCCCCCATCCCTCGGATTCTTCAGGCAAGAACACTGGAATGGGTTGCCATTTCCCTCTCCAATGTATGAAAGTGAAAAGTGAAAGCGAAGTTGCTCAGTCGTGTCCAACTCTTAGCGACCCCATGGACTGCAGCCTACCAGGCTCCTCCGTCCGTGTAATTTGCCAGGCAAGAGTACTGGAGTGGGGTGCCATCACCTTCTCCAAAGGACAGTCTATCAGTAGTTAAATTTATTGTTCATGGATATCTTAAAAAAACTGAAGACCTAATTTTAACAAGCACATTTTTAAGCTGACATTAAAATTTTTTCTCAGCTCTATTATGAAAAATTATCCAAAACTTGGGAATAAGGTCAAATAAGAAGTAAGTAGCATATTCTTTCAATTACATACTGGGGGATTATTTAAAGGCTCAATAAGAATTACTGAATTATCTAGGGGAATGTATTGTTTGACTTTGCTATTTACTGTTAAAGACTCAGACTCTGAAGTTACATGTTAATTTTCTTTCCAAAAGAAATGATAACCCCAAAGGCTCTGTTCCCATTGTCCTACTGGACACTAGGTCTGGTCCCTAAGTCAGACTGTTATTCCTGAGGGAGTTATATAACTCATGTTCCTCTAATTTTCCTTCAAACCAGCTTTGTCACCTTCCTGGTTCTCTTATTAATCAGTTTTTTAAAAATCTTTAAAATGTGCTTATATTTGTGCAAGTACACTGTTTTAACTTTTCCTAAAATTATTCTTGGACAATTTTGGAGATTCCACTGAGATACCTGAGTGGACCGATCTTCCAGAAGTAGTTAAGCAAAGGCACTCTGCTTTTGGTTCCAGAAGTGAATCGCAAACAACAATAAAACTTTTGGTTTAATAGTTCTTTGTTTCTCTTCCTGGTTTTGTTTTTGGTCTTTGGCTAGCTTATTTGGTTCTGGTTCTAAAGTGTACATAGTAAATAAGTTATCCCCTTTAGAGACAACCAACTACAGGGAATCCTACTGCTGACCATTCGGGGATCTCCCCGAGGTGGCTCAGTGGTAAAGAATTTGCCTGTCAATACAGAAGACATGGGTTCGATCCCTGGGTCAGAAAGATCTCCTGGAGAAGGAAATGGCAACTGGCAAGTATTCTTGCTTGGAAAATCCCACGGACAAAGGAGCCTGATGGGCTACAGTCCACGGAGTCTCAAAAGTGTAGGACACAACTTAGTGACTAAAACACAAGTCCTAGGGTTCTATTCTCTGTTGGGTATGAGACAACAGAAACTCTACTTTGTCAGCCTCTTAAGTCGATTTATTTGTGCAGCAATATGTTTCAAATCCATAGAAAATAGAACAAAGATTTCAGATCTCTACCAGTGACTTTTGTGTTTATTTACTCTTGACACATGGATGAGCTGAAGAATTGAAGCTGAAAACTCTGTTTCTATGCTTCTCTAAGAATGGACTTAATTAATTTGTGTGAATTTATACAGTAAATAATTTCCTATATCCAGAGTGTATTAATAAAGTATACAATACTGTCAAAGTTAAATGAGATGTGTTATGATTGCATTTGAGAGATGTATAATGGCATTCATTCCAATGCTTCCAGATTTTAAGGAAATAAAGAAATTGAACTTCTAAAATTTAAATAAGTTAGTCTTAGAAAAAAAAAAACTGCACTCCTCATAGAATCTGCTAGCTCTGAGCATTTTAACGTAAGAATACAAATCCAGGTTTATATAATTGAGGTTTATATAATTGAGGGCTTCCCTGGTGGCTCAGTCCGTAAAGAATCTGCCTGCAATGTGGAAGACCTGGGTTCAATCCCTGGGTTGGGAAGATCCCCTGGAGAAGGGCATGGCAATCCATTCCAGTCTTCTTGCCTGGAGAATCTCCATGGATAGAGGAGCCTGGTGGGCTACATGCCACGGGGTCATAAAGAGTCCGACACAATTGAGCAACTAAGCACATACTTGATGCACATTTTTAGATTACTATGATTGCTGCGACCATTTTGGTTTGAATACTACGTATCTTTCCCTAATTTTATTGATGGTAAGTATAATTCAAGCTTACATTTCATTTTTTATAAAATTTAGTTTTGTATCCTCATAAAGTGAAAGTCGCTCAGTCATGTCCGATCCTTTGTGACCCCCATGAACTATACAGTCCATGGAATTCTCCAGGCCAGAATACTGAAGTGGGTTAGCCTTTCCCTTCTCCAGTGAATCTTCCGAACCCAGGGATCGAACCCCAGTCTCCTGCATTGAAGGTGGATTCTTTACAACAGCTTTACCAGCTAAGCTACCAGGGAAGGTCATCATAAAGAAACCAGTTAACCTGAAATTCCTAAACTATTTTTTATTTTGAAAAATTAAAAATATTGCTTTTATTTTTAATGATTCTAGTTTCATTGCTGTCTTAAATTTAAATGCTAATGTTTTTCCAACATTATGTCTAGGACTGAGAAAAATGTAAATAATAATAATATTATGTATCAAAAATAATTACATTCTGTAGTTTGTCAGGCTAAATATAATTAAGCTAATGAATCTTTAGATAACTAGTAAATATCTAAGTAAGATGAGGTATTTCTAACTTATCATCAATTTGTCAAAATTGCAGCATCACTATATCTGTGAGCCATTTTATAAGTATTCATTTTTCCACTTAACAAAAGCATAAAATCAATGAATGTGAATGCAGAAAATCATGTGAGAGCATTTGTGAGCTTTGCAAATCTGATAAAATGGTTGTGAGTAATAGCCATATCTCAAATCTACCTCTTAGCACTCTCTGTGAAACAGAAATTACTTAATTTAGTTAAATGTTATAGTTAACATGGTGATTAAGATTTCATGTAAACAACAGTGGCAGAAAAGTCTAACTGAGCAAGCGAGTTATAGAATATGTTCTTTGTCTACCAAGGAGAATTAAAAAAAAAAAAAAAAAGTAGTTTCCAAAGTGAAGTGTCTGGTCACTCCAAAATACGACCAAGTATAATAAAAGATAAAGCTTGAGTGTCAGCAATAAGTTGTGTAAGAGTTGAGGGTAGGAAAGGTTATTTCCATCAGTTTAATAATATCAGAAAATAACAAGCCTGAAAAAGTAATAAAATGTGTTAATTTTGGCAACTTGATAGACTTACTGATAAAACAGCACAAAATAAAAAGAGCCTGTGAATCCTTTCTCACCATAAATTAATGCAAAATCAGATCTATTTTTAATCTCTGCTAAAATGATAAACTGGTCTTAGAGCATTTAGTCTGTTCTGAGTAAAGGTTAGTAAAAGGTTATTTTTTAACTTTCTGTTCACCAGAATAAGTTTCTATGCTTTGAGCTTTTTCTGGTATGCCCTTGGTTCTAAAAGATCTCTGGTTCCTTATGATTATGTTACTTCTATGTTAACTTAGGGCTTCCCTTGTGGCTCAGCTGGTAAAGAATCCACCTGCAATGTGGGAGACCTGGGTTCAATCCCTGGGTTGGAAAGATGCCCTGGAGAAGAGAAAGGCTACCCACTCCAGTATTCTGGCCTGGAAAATTCCATGGACTGCATAATTCATGGGGTTGCAAAGAGTTGGACACAACTGAGCAACTTTCACCTCACATGTTAATTTAGAAATTTGTACTATCATTTTGATTAATGGATAGCCATGCTATTGTTTCTCAGGCAGCTTGGTCCTATCTTAGTCATCCAAAGCTTCTCCCTGATACCCTTTCCATTTCACTTTTCAGAAATCAGATCTTAAATTCAGAGAGAAAAGAGACTATACTCAGAATATTACAACACAGCCCCAAATATGTAAGCTTTATAGGCCAAAAATATATAAGAAATGTAAAAGACAGGGCAAGGCAGGAAGCCTAAAAGTTTAAGGTGCTTTGCTAAATTGAAAGAAGCATCCAAGAAGACTAGCCTTGGACTTATTACTCCAATATTTGGCGCCCAGGAGATTGTCCTAACCTTCAGAGAGATAACATGCTAAGATTGTGGATATGTGATGGCTATGTCTTTTAACATACACAATATCCAGAAGCCAGGTTCCTTGGATCTGTCCCAAATTCTGCAAACTCTAGTTTGAAAGATCATTGATCTACTTCTAAAATTCCAATCTGAATATCAGGATGTTTTTTCAGAGACTAGGACTTTACTACTGATAAGCCAATCTCAACAAAATCACTGCCTGAAAGAGTATTATAATAATGCTGTCTGCTTATACATGGGTTAAGTCTCCAGTTAAGGTTCAGCTGGTAAATAAGAAGGCTTCATTTCTAACTCACCAATGAACCACCAAAAATGATATTCAAATCAGTTATGAATTGTAATGAACTGTTGGCACTGGATGGTTAAGAAGGTTATTGTCAAATTCAAAATACAAAAAAGTTTCAACCAAAAACACACTGGGTCCAGAAAGTTTCTGTTTATTCTAACTTCCTAAAAAGCCATACAAACTGAATTTATTTTTGAATCATGACTATGATTAGGTTATTAAAATAGTCAGAGAAGTGAGTGAAATTTATTTTATCTGCCTATATAGATGTTAAGTATACACATTAAGCAAGGATTTGGCATTAAGTGGGCCATTTTATTTTGTATTCTTTAGCAATAACTGGCACGTGTTGACAGACTACTGAATTGTTTCATACCACAAAGTTCACATAATCCTAACATTTGTTTTGGTTACATTTTCTTCATATTTCTAAGAATAAGATTCAAAGAGGCACATGCCATTTGTATTAGTATCAACTCTTCCTCTCAAATATAAATCTGTAGTAAATACACAATGGATAGAAAGTTCTCAAATAATACAGAGACAGTATTAAAACATTGGTGACATTTTTAAAACTGGTCTACAAATGCAATTACATTAACTAGCACTGAATAACTATCTTAATGTCATCAACAAAAATTTACCAGCTCAGACCAGTGATCAAAGTTAACTGGCTTTAAATAACTTTAGGATAATGGTTATAATCCCATTCTAAAATACAGAATTTCTCCAACTTTTATATAGATCTTAGTATGACTTCTAATGAAGAAGCCTAAGTTCAAACAACTCTGTCCTTTAAAGCTGGTTTTTTTTGTTTTGTTTTGTTTTGTTTTTTTTGGCTAATATATAGAAGCTCATTGATTAAAGATAAAAAAAAATGTATCAAACTTTTCTGAAAGCATCCGATGCATTTTATCTGAGCATTAAATCATAACACTGTACCATAAACTAAGTATTAAGGACAAGCTTCTGGTTAGGTATTTTGGTGTACTCTGAATTCAATGAAATCAGACTTACTCTTCTCCCTACATACACATGGCACTGTATACAGTTGAAAACATTCCCATAAAACACAGAAAGCCTATATGAGAAAATGTTATTAACTTAGTGTCCTACAAATTAAATTTTACTTCTAAACCCAGATACAATGATGATTTGCCTGCGTTTTTAAGAAACCAGGAAAGCAGACTCTATATTTCAAAAGATTCACACAGTGATCCCCATCCTTGGGCAAAGATTATGCTCATAAGCACAGACACTTTTAACCCACAGGGAAGATACTTCTTCATAAAAATGGTGGAGATGTGATGGAAAATAGCAACAGAAACACATTTTATAGTTTATGGGTATAATAGTAATAACCATTCAGCCTGACTATGTGATAAGATTCCTGAAAATCATAGCCTTCATTTTTGTTAACATCTTAGTAACATGAGTAAGTGGGTAGAATCAAAGCTTCCGAAGCAAGAAATATGATGTAACACCATATAATTATTCCTTTTATTTGTCCTTACAGTTATCTTCAACACTCTGATGTAAACACAAGTGCTATGGATTTTGACCTAGCATGTCAAATTTTGACCAATCATACATTGCTCAAGATTAAAATGATACAACAGAATAAACAGAGCAATAATTTTAAAAATCCAATAATATTGATTATTTTCATAAATGTATGAGAAATTTTGAGAGCTGACCATCATAAATTGCAATTTACCTCATTCGCATTCATAAATTAATACCAACTGTAACATCAGTGAAAGTCATTTATTTAACAAATACGAGACACAACTATTTGTCATGTTTTACAATTTGTCCTTTAGGCGATTTCGGTTTATTATAATACAATAGTCCATTTTTCTTTAGTTTCTTATCTATGGTTCAAATTTAAAAATAAAATTTTTTTCATTTTATGTATGAAGAATGAAATTCAGAAATGTTAAGTTTGAAGTTGACTTTGAAGCCATGTTTTTATACCACACTGGGTTAGAGAGTAGGCAGTAACATTTGTTTCTTCATTCACAAAATGAAACTGTGCAGGCTCAGTTGGTAAAGAATCTGCCTGCAAAGCAGGAGACCTGGGTTCCATCCGTGGGTTGAGAAGATGCCCTGGAGAAGGCAATGGAACCCACTCCAGTATTCCTGCCTGGAGAATTCCACGGACAGAGGAGCCTGGCCCACTACAGTCCATGGGGTCCCAAAGTATCAGACAAGACTGAGTGACTAACCCTTCACTTCCATTTCCCTGCAATACTCAGGCATTGAACTAAGCCCTGGAACCATAACACACCCAACAAGGTCCCTGTCCTCATGGAGTTTATAATCTCCTCTGAATAACAGGGTCTTGTTAAGGTATTATTGGAGACATTTTATGCTAATAGGTATGTAAGAAGGTAGAAAATAAAGATACAATAAAGGGAAATAATTGACGAATCAAGGTCTCAGAGAAAGTATGAAGAGAAAGAGTCAATGATATAATGAGAAGGAAGAACCTTCAGTTTTTTAATTGCATTTAGCTAGACAACATAAACGGAGAAGGCAATGGCACCCCACTCCAGTACTCTTGCCTGGAAAAATCCCATGGATGGAGGAGAGCCTGGTGGGCTGCAGTCCACGGGGTCGCTAAGAGTCGGACACGACTGAATGACTTCACTTTCACTTTTCACTTTCATGCATAGGAGGAGGAAATGGCAACCCACTCCAGTGTTCTTGCCTGGAGAATCCCAGGGACGGAGGAGCCTGTTGGGCTGCCATCTTTGGGGTGGCAGAGAGTCGGACACAGCTGAAGTGACTTAGCAGCAGCAACACAACATAAATGTCACAGGTATTACACAGACCATAAGTTCTTTGTTTCTAATATACAATTAAAAGATATGAAATATGTGTTAGTCTGAGACTAATTGAGATTAGGTCTTATAAACCTATCATATTGTTTTAATTTAATAACAAAGTATTTGATGAATTTAATAGCCTGGACATATACTAGAACAGTGGTAATGAATGATTTTCTAGAGCTGAAATCTTTACTATGGTAGCCACTAGCCATATGTGCACAGCTGCTTAAATTTAAAATAATTAAAACTAAACGTAGGAAACTTTTCTGGTGGTCCAGTGGTTAAGACTTCACCTTTCAATGCAGGGGATATAGGTTAGATCCCTGATCAGGGAGCTAAGATTTCACATGCCATGTGGCCAAAAAAACACCCCAAAACACAAAATAAAACAATATTGTAACAAATTCAATAAAGACTTTAAAAATAAATAAAATTAAATACAATAAAAAGTTCTGTTGGGTGCAAGAGAGACATGAGACTATTTGGACAGCACAGATTACAGAAAATTTCCAACATTACAGAAAATTCTATTGGAGAGTAGAGACAGGAAGAGTGTAAATATACTGAAATTTAGAGAGGTCTGTAGGAGTGGGATTCAAAATAGGGCTTCTTTTGTTTGGCCTGACTAACAAATAAAACCTAAAAAAAAACAACAATGACAATTGCCTACCAAGCAAATCTTTCATCTAAAATAATTATGGTGAGACTGGCAGTAAACAGTGAGAAATAATGGAGAGCAGGAAACTAATTGGAAAGATTTTACAATATCAGATTAAATCAGGTTAAAATGGAAACATGTAAAATACTCAAGAAATTTCTGGGTCATTTATTTATACTGATAATGCTGTAATGGATTGCTCTGGGGTCTATTTGTAACAGGAGGGAAAGGGGCAGGGCACAACTTTTGAAAGAATGACATAGCCCCAGGACACAACATAAACCAATTATAATCAGATAGAACCAAAATGGCAGACAAGAC
Source organism: Ovis aries (assembly GCF_016772045.2). NCBI lineage: Eukaryota > Metazoa > Chordata > Mammalia > Artiodactyla > Bovidae > Ovis > Ovis aries. Next base: position 61,877,047 of record NC_056062.1, on the reverse strand, counting down.
TAGACCTTGACCTTCAACCAGCAAATGAAATGACACACCCAGAGGTGCCATGACAGTTCCAAGGCTCTGTCAAATGACCAAGGAGTGGGCAGTGTCCCAAATCCTGGAAATCGCCACCCCTTCTCCCAAACTAGTTGGAATAACCCTCCCATTCATTAGCATATGAAATTACCCAGCCTATAAAAACTAACCACGACATTTCACGGCCACACTCGCCCTCTGCCACGGCCCACACTCTGCCTGATGAGTGCTTCTCTCCGAACCTAAATAAATCCATTTCTTACTTAACACTTTGTGTCTCACTGAATTATTCCCACGATGAGACACCAAGAACCTGAACTTCACTATGTCCTGAAAGCAAGTATTGTGGGTTTCAGCTAGATTAAAGTTCCAAACAGGGTTTTGGCTGGGTTTGAGTCCCAGCCACATGGGTTCAAGTTCCAAACAGGGTTTTAGGTGGGTTTGAGTCCCAGCCATGTGGGTTCAAGCCCCAAGCAGGGTTTTGCTGGGTTCAAGTCCTAGGCATGTGGGTTAGAGTCCCAGCACATGAGTTAAAGTTCCATCCCCAATATGAGGTAAATGGTTTCATGTTTTTCTATAATCTGAAGATTTTCCAACTAGTAGATAACACAGAAATAAAACACTAGTGTTATCATTATCTTTCAGCAGCCTGAATTTCTTTGTTTTGTTTTCCAACAAAACACTACTTCTATAATTTGGACAAAGACGAAAAAGTTAAAAGGAGGTTAACAGAATTAACTTTGAAAGAGTGAAGAGAGAGGAGAGAGAACAGGCTAAGAACTAGAAATTTAAAAAATAATGAACTCACAATTAAAAATCACAAACTCTTAAGAGAAGCCCATAAACTATGTGCTAAAGACAAAACATTAGTTCTAGTACATTAGAAAAGGAATCCCCAGCTTGCCCTGCCTTAAATTATGTGGCAAAGAACCAGACTATTTGTTTCTACTAGCAATAAATTAGCTAGTCACATAAGGATTAATTGCAAAACTGACCCTTGAAACACTGCCCAGTAGCCCAATTTTGAACAATAATTCAAATTTGGTCTTCTACCAGAAATTTTTAGTAAAGAGAATCTGAACGTTTTAATTCATAGGAGAGAGATATTGGTGTGAGGCTTCCTCTTACAAAATTTTCCCAGCTACCTACTTACTCTCCAAAGTGTATATATTAATGTGTTTCTCCTAAGGGTCCAGCACCCTTAGGGAACGTATGAAGACTGTGCATTTTATATCCATGTATTCCAGGGGATATCAAGTTCATAATAAATTTGAATTTTCATTACTTGTGGATTCAAGAGTTTAATATGAAAGTGCTGACTATGTAAGTGATGTAAACAGAGATTTCAACCCTCAGCCATTTTTTTCATTCTGACTTTAGCTTTTTCTTTTTTTAACTTTTAGCAGTCACTTAAATTTTTATCCTCTAATTTCCAGTCTCTTAAGGAAATGTGTGCTCTGCCTAAGAACGATATCATTTAGGTAAGTAGATCAGTATATATTTTTCAAATATGCAAAATGACATATTTCGTGCAGAAGGTGAAATAATTTAACCCGAAATGTGAGGTTTTGTTCACTACTGAAATCAGAAGAATGAATGTTTAAGGATCATACTTTTTCTGACAATCTAACCAATAATGCATTCAATCTCCCCACATCTTTCATGCTGAGTTCCTATATAAAAGAAAAGAAAACAAGGAAAGAAAGAAAGAAAAATTCAGTGGTAGGCTTGGAACAAACAGAATAAAAGAACAGTTATAACTGTACTCCTTTACTTCATTTCTAATACACCAATGGGCAATTAATAATAAAGCTGAAGCTATATGAGGTAAAGGTTCCTTTCACTAGCCAATTACACCTTCACTTGAAAATGGTCCTGAGGAGAAAAGTCAACTTAAAAAAATGCAGTTAATAGATGAGGAGATATTTACCTCCACAAACACTCGAGATAATTGAGCATTAATAAAAAGAAGCCATTCCAGTTTTCTATTTCAGCTGACATTACCTCCTTTGAGCCAAGAGAGTTGAGATAAACTGTTCTGTCCAGGTAAAAATCAAATGGTCACTGTTATCCATTCTCAAAGTGTCAGAATCTAAGACACCCCAAGTTAGAGCATTCCTATTCCTTTATCAAGGAAATAAGGATAATTTTACTTCCAACCATCTTAGATTTCAATGGATAGGTAAAACTGGGGAAAAAAATCAAAGCATAAGTAATTACTTGTTGGTAGAGCCCCAACACAATAGTTTGAAATGTGCCTGCGCCTATTTTTACTTGTCTTCTCTCTGATTTAGCATTAAGAAGCCATCACTGAAGGAAAAAAAGTAAATTACCTAAATAGATAAGATAAAAGACATGCCCTTTAATGAGAATGTAAAACTTAAAACTAACCTTTTACTAAGCATGGTAACTTGTAAACTGGGAAATTCAAGTGACAAAAGTTGTTAAACTAATCTTTTGTTAAGTAACTCTATGTCCAATGCACATCTATAATAGGGCATTGATTACAGTAATAACTAACATGCATTGAACACTTAATCTCAGCAGATATTGCATTGAATTGAGTGTATATATATATATATTCTTTCAACTCTCACGATACTCGGAGAGTAAAGCCTTCCTATAGCCAGGAAGGAAGGGTGTCAGTATTACAACCAAGAGAATCTGATTTCACAACGATACAAAAGCAAAACTGACTTTCAGTTTTAAGTGATGAGAAAGATTCAAACACTCCTGATTTCACTTTTATATTTGGATAATATATTCACATAATACTTGCAACCTCACTGACCATTATTAATCCAGCTACTATCCTCAGAATGGTGCTAAAATTTTAGGTGGATAAGCAATAAATGAAAAAAAAAAAAAAGTTCAAAACTAACCCAGTACATAAACAATGGTCTAGCTAATAGGTATGTCTTCAACCACTAATCACTTTAACCCTTATAAAAGAAAACAAGAGCTTTAGATCTAACACTATTCAGATTAAAGATGACGCAACATGCAGGATATAAAGGTGATGTAACAAAATATTTATTTATAATTCTTATACAGGCTATTTCAAAATAGAATTTGAATGAAATCAGAATAAACTCACATAACACAGAGCAGCTAAATATTTTTATTTAATTTTTATTTTTACTTAATTTTACTTTACAAGCAGCTAAACTTATGAGCACAAATCAACGCATAGAAGAGTGACAGTTAAAGACACTATGCAAAGAAGTGGAATTAAGAATAATATCACTGCAGACTGTGGTTATAACATTGAGGAAGCGATGCTAAGAAAGAGATGATGAAGAACCAAGCTGGTGTGGTGACACTGGGAATAAGAGGAAATAGATGTGAAAACTGCCAGAAAGACATGTTGGCCAACTGGCTTTAAGGAAAGAATGAATATGAAAAAGAAGAACTGAAGAGCCTCTTGAAGAAAGTGAAAGAGGAGTTGAAAAAGTTGCCTTAAAACTCAACATTCAGAAAATGAAGATCATGGCATCTGGTCCCACCACTTCATGGCAAATAGAAGGGGAAACAGTGAAAACAGTGACAGACTTTATTTTTTGGTGTCCAAAATCACTGCAGATGGTGACTGCAGCCATGAAATTAAAAGACACTTGCTCCTTGGAAGAAAAGTTATGACCAACCTAGACAGCCTATTAAAAAGCAGAGACATTAGTTTGCCAACAAAGGTCTGTCTAGTCAAAACTATGGTTTTTCCAGTAGTCATGTATGGATGTTAGAGTTGGACTGTGAAGAAAACTGAGCGCTGAAGAATTGATGTTTTTGAACTGTGGTGTTGGAGAAGACTCTTGAGAGTCTCTTGGACTACAAGGAGATCCAACTAGTCCATCCTAAAGGAGCTCAGTCCTTGGTGTTCATTGGAAGGGCTGGTGTTGAAGCTGAAACTCCAATACTTTGGCCATCTGGTGCGAAGAACTGAATCATTTGAAAAGACCGTGATGCTGGGAGAGATTGAAGACAGGAGGAGAAGGAGATGACAGAGGATGAGATGGTTGGATGGCATCACCAACTCAAAGGACATGAGTCTGAGTAAACTCTGGGAGTTGGTGATGGACAGGGAAGCCTGGCGTGCTGCAGTCCATGGGGTCGCAAAGAGTCAGACACGACTGAGCGACTGAACTGAACTGAACTTTCTAGCAGGGAAGGCACAGAAATGCTGTACCTAAGAGTGGTAAGGTGAGCAAATGTGTGAAATCTAAGAGGACACTATCAAACACCTATGCAAAGTTTTACCGTGGTTTTAAATAATCTGATCTCAGTAAAATTTTTAAAGTAACAACTGTATATACAACATGTAGATTGGAAATTACACATATATATTTTCATTATTACAACCATCCCCATATCTTTATAGTTATTAAAAGACACAATCTGGAAATTGGTGAAAAAGAGCTGTCTTTAGCATTTACAGAACTTATAACAGAAGAAAATGTGCCTTTATAGGACACCTTCAGGCAATCAGCATCTACAACTAACTCTCTGAATAAGAATAGAAGGCTTATCCTGCAGAAAGACTTCACACCAACTTTGCATCCCATTCATGTGGGAGTGGAAACATCTACAAGTTGTTCCCACAGCACTATATCTGTAGTACATCACAGGAAGTCTTTGGTGTATTTACTCTTGTGCAAACAGTACCCATGATGTTGAGAGATCAACACCAGTTAGTTACTTGATAACACTAGTGTTCAGCATCTGGTAAACCAGCGCTTGGAAAGCACAGGTCCTCAAAATGCACAGGATACAAAGCTCACAGAAACAGATAACTAACAACCAGTGGCAGGGATATATAAAGGTGCTCTGTGTTCAGAAAATCCCTGCAAAATTAAATCACATAGGTACTTAGAGTATTCAAATCTATGAGGGCTGGGGTAAAGAAAGAAAAATAAAAGGAAAAGCTAAGAATGCTTACCTGCTTCCTATATTTTCCCCCATTGAAATAACAATGGTTTAAAAAAAAATCCCTCATGTTAGTTTCTGAAGCATTCTTTTTTGAACACATTTCATAATCCAAGCATTTTCTGTCATTATTCTCTGAAAACAACTTTAATTCCATTATAATATTCCAACACGAAGAATATGTCAACATGCATCTTACATGACTTTTCAATATTTTCTTTTTATTTAATTTTTTTAAATGTTTTCTTTAAAAAAAATATAATGTGGCTGCATTGGGTCTTAGTTGCTACATGCAGGCTCTAGAGTGTATGGATCCAGTAGCTGTGGCTTGTGGGCTTAGGTGCCCCACAGCATGTGGATCTTAGCTCCCTGACTAGGAATCAAACCCTCATACCCTATATTGAAAGGCTGATTCTTAATCTTACTAGACCACCGGGGAAGTCCCTAGATATTTTTTAAAGATGCTGACATACATCACCACGTGTCAACTCCACATCTAGTACTGTGCTGAATATTTTCGAGGCTGCTGCTTATTCTCTCAGTTGTGTTTTACTCTTTGCGACCCCATGGACTGTAGCCCAGCAGGCTATCTATGGAATTTTCTAGGCGAGAATGGCGAGAGTGGGGTGCCATTTCCTTCTTCAGGAGATCTTCCCAACCCAAGGATTGAACCTGCGTCTCCTGTGTCTTCTGCGTTGGCAGGCAGGTTCATTACCACTAGTGCCATTTTAGAGGAGATAAGGTGAATTAAAGATAAAGTCCAGCCATGGTAGAACATGCAGTCTGCTTGAGGAAAATCAGGCATGAATAACCCAGGGAGTCGCTTTAGAAAGAGCATTTAACCAGTATGAGGAAACGAGCCAGCTGTGTGGTCCTGGGTAAGAAGGAAGAGAAATGGAGTGATCATACTTATCAAACTTGGAAACGTGCATATCAATGTGAAAAGATGAAGTAATATCAAGATAAAGGTAGTAACTACATTAGAAACATAACCACTTTCTTAAGCATGCCAATTGCCCTAAAAGAATATGTAAATAATTTTCATATCAAAACATATAAGGTGCTTAAAGAACTTCTGGTGGAGTGATTTTATGAATTAGCAAATGATAGGCACTGAAAAGAAAGGCAGAGAAGAAAACAATCATGTAGGCTGAAACAGGTGGGGGTTTCCTGAGGACGGCAGACTGCCTATTCCTAACTAACTACCAATACTAAACTAATACCAAAGTATCCTTGGAAAGAATGAGTCTGGTAAGTAGGGCTACCTGACAGAACTGTCACTGAGTAACATGTCGATGCCACAGGCGTTGCTGAACCCACTAGCTATGATACTAAACTTTCAGCTCCAGACATCTCTCAAAATCGAGAGGCGGGGAACTGAAGGGAAAGAACAAAAAACCCAAATAATGTCAGAGTCAAATGTTAATAAGATAGGGGGTAATTTAATATAGTTTTACAGATGCAAACAGATTGGCAGAAAGGAAGACCGAAAAGGAAGGACTGATGAAAAAGTCAGGAGAACAGATCAAAGGAATAAAAAGACTAGTTTAGAAAGAAGTGGGAGAGCTCCTCTTCCTGTTTGGATGAGATAAAGCTCCAGAAGCTCTTGCAATAAAACAGAAGTAATTATTTATCAAAAAAAAAAAAAAAGAGAGAGAGAGAGTTTAGAATGGTAACCAAAAAGAGTAGAAGCAAGAGAAGACCCTCATTGGTGAAGGACATCATTGGTAATCAAATAAAGATCTGTGCAAGGACTGTAACATCCGTGGAGGGCCAGCAGCAGAGAAAGAGCATACAAACATCTGATGATGCATAGACTGGGCATCCTTACAGAAAGATGGAGAAAACTGATAAGGTCAAAGAAAGAATGGGAAGATGTGGTCAAAGACTGAGGTTTCTAAGTTCTCTGTTTTCAGGGGATGTCTTTGTACGGAGTGATGAAATCTGAAATACTGCACATCCTCAAAAAGCTGAAGAGAAAGGAGTGCAAAGGTTACTGACACTGAAGAGATTGAGATTTTCTTAGGAAAAAAAATACTGGAGGAGTCACAATTTACAAAATAATCCTCACATTGGATAACTGGACACTGGACAGTACATGTCTGAGCCATGACTTTCTGCTAAAGTTAGCTACAATTGGCCCAATATTTCTGAAACAAGTCCACATGGTCTAGGAAGGAAGTGGAATTGAAATTGGAGTATAATTTTTATATATTTCTGGCAATGATACACCAAATATTTTTAATGATTAAAAACTATAAATCAGAGAATAGATGAAGAAGGTACAATTCAAAGACAGGCTTTTCAAACATTTTCCAGGGCAATAAATTCTACAAACACTGACTGAATGACTACTTTAGTCAAGCACTAAGCTTGGCATCAGAACACATGGATAGGACATACGCTCTGTCTTAAAAGCTCAGAGTCTAGAAGGGTAATAGGGCCATAAACAACTAATGACACTATGGTGCAATTTTAGAACTATCAGTAAGGTCCACAGACAGAGTTATTATCTAACAGTAGGACCGGTCAGAGAAAGGTTCCACTTGGACATGAGTAGCTGGGCTGAGTTCTGAAGCATGAATATGATCATAACCACCACCCTTCGGAACACAGGCACAGCATGTTAATTACCTTAGTATCTCTGGCTGCACAAAAAGGGCTTAAAATTTTTGATTAGTAAATGAGTTCATCTCACTGGATGGCGAAATATGAAAGGGGGATGTCAGGAGATGAGCCGTATGAGAGTGGCCAGCCCATGAAGAGATCTGTATGCCACATTGATAAGGCAGTGATGGGCTTTCAGCAAGAGCAAAACAGGATCATGATCCGATTTCATAAAGATGACTCCGCTGGCAGAGTGGACAATGGATTACAGAGAGCAAACCCAAAGGCAAGAGAAGTTCACCAGTTGTGAAAGTTTAGAAGAGAGAACAAGGCCCAAACCAAAAAAGTGGATGAGAACACAAATGAGTGATCAATCAGATGTGAGATATGAGTACAGAAAATGAAAACCAAGGTGAGGGGTTCTAATCTCTGCACTCTAATTTTACTGGATGGTCCAAATCTTTATATTGCAGCGACAGTGGTGAATGCTGAGAATCTGAGAGTAAATTCAAGCCTGATAAAACTTTCAGCAGTTTGTTAAGGGCTCCAAGGTGGAAGATTCATAGCCTTAAGTTGTGAGGTTATCTGTTAGGTTGTCCACAATACTCTGTACCTCCCCTGTACCTTCCCACTCCATTGTAAATGGAAGTCAGTGGAAAATGAGCTCAGTATTTGAAATGTTGCCAGTGATTAAAATCCATCTACAGTGCCACACATGGAGGGCCTATATGAAAGCTTTGACCCCAAACAGGGCCAAATTATTTTATTAAACTTTTTATTTTGTATTGGCGTATAGCCTGATTAACAATGTTGTGACAGTTTCAGTTGAACAGCCATACATATATATGTATCTATGAGAGCGTGCTAAGTCGCTTCAGTAGTGCCCAACTCCCTGCGATCCTATGGACTGTGGCCTGCCAGGCTCCCCTGTCCATAGGATTCTCCAGGTAAGAATACTGGAGTGGGCTGCTATGACCTCCCTCCAGAGAATCTTCTCAACCCAGGGATCGAACTCATGTCTCTTATGTCTCCTGCATTGGCAGGCATGTTCTTTACCACTAGACCACCTGTGAAGCCCTTGTATGTATCCATTCTCTCTCAGACTATCCCCCAATCAGCCTGTGAACAGTGCCAAATTTGAAGGACCCCATTTCCTACATGTAACTTGTCTTTTTGAAAATAGGTTTCCAAAAGACAGTGATTAAGTTAAAATATTTTAACTGTCCAATTTTAAGAGAAAATAATGCCTACATAATTAGAATAAAAACCATAAAAGTTTCCTACCAACTACCTATATATTTTCTTTTCCTGATTAGCAAAAATAGTTACATTATTTTGTTAACTTAAAATTTTCATTTTAAACTCCCTCTGAACATGGTATCTTAGTCATCTCAAGCTGCCATTAAAAATGCAATAGACTGGGTGGCTTAAACAACAGAAACTTATTTTCTCACCTCTCTGGTGGCTGGAAAGTCCAAAATCAAAGATTCAACAGAGTTCAGTTTCTGGTAAAGACTCTCTTTCCAGTTTATACACAGCTGCATTTTTGCTTCTGTGCTCACATGAGCTCTCCTTTGTAGGCACCCATGTAGAGCAGTAGCAAGCTCTCTGAGTCTCTTTAAAAAGCACTAATCCTGTTAGATCAGGGTCCCATCATCATGTGCTTGCAATGCAGGAGATCAGGGTTCCATCCCTGGGTCAGGAAGATCCTCTGGAGAAGGGAATGGCAACCCACTCCAGTATTCTTGCCTGGAGAATCCCATGGACAGAGGAGCTTGGTAGGCTATAGTCTATGGGGGTTGCAAACAGTCATACAGGACTGAACAACTAAACACTTTCGTTTTCACTTTCCACTCTCATGACCACATCTAACCTTAATTACTTCCCAAAAGCTCTATCTCCAAATACCATCACATGATTGGGGTGAGGGGAGGGTTACAGCTGAAACATATGAATTTACATGGGACACAAACATTCAGTCTATAACATACAGCAAAAGACTTCTGAAGATAAAAACATTTTTTCCATTTAAGGTTTGTATTATGTAAAAGGAAAAATGATAATGCCTCAAAAGTCAATCCTTTTCTTGCCTCTTTTCTACAGACCAACATATCGCAAGTAAATCAACAACAAAGATTTCAGAAAATGTTAAAGACATGATACTAACTGACAGGAACCGAATCCGAAGGAGAGAAACGTGCAGAAATAAACTGCATTATATATTCTTTTTCAATTACCATTCCTAAAAATTATTAAGGTAAGACAGAAATACTCTCTATAAAGTTAAAAATTCACTAGGAACTTCCCCTGCTGCCTCCCCAAAATCAATGTCTTAGGTTTTAGAAGCTGAAAAAAAAAATTAAAAGAAAAAAAATATCTAGAGTAAAAACTCATGGTACATCACAGCCAAGACTTTTGATTCACCTGCTTTGAATATAAGATAAAGTTAGTACTTCAGCTCATCTTAAATCTTAACTGTTATTTAAGAAACTGTAGCATATGAGTGTGAGTAGTATTTCAAACCCCAAAATTTCACATTTCACTTTGAGGGATTATACTACCCACTATTACACAAATAGATACATACAGTCAAGAAACCTATCATTTCCTGTCATAACAGAATTTCTTAAAATTAAATTCTAAATAGAGGCTGACAGGCTACAGTCCATGAGGTGTCGCAACAGTTTGGACACGACTGAGTGACAAACACACACCAAAGAGTAAAATCAGATAATTCTTATTCAAAATATGAAATCACTGAGGTAGCTTACGGTAAAGTACTAAGGTATCTGTTACCAAAACCACTCAAACGCATACAGGGACACGACACAGGAACAAGCAAATATTTATATAATGCAGTTCACTGAACCTTGAACTTTTAAGGCATATCTTAAAAGTTAGCCTAAGTTGCCATACAATCACACCTCACAGGATTGTAAAATATCATTTACATAGTTTCAAACTACTCCACATTTTCACCAATGTACTTTTGTGTGTGTTCTTTCATTTCCTTATTTTAATCAATATAAAAGTCAGTATTAATTTAAGTGATTCTAGTTTTCCAATCAATCTGGTCATGAATATAATCCAAATTGATAACTTAATATGATGATGCTAAAGCTGAAGTTCCCATACTTTGGCCACCTGATTCAAAGAGCTGACTCATTAGTGAAGACCCTGATGCAGGGAAAGATTGAGGGCAGGAGAATGGGGTGACAGTGGATGAGACGGTTGGATGGCATCACCTACTCAATGGATATGAGTTTGAGCAAACTCCAGGAGACTGTGAAAGACAGAGAAGCCCGGCATGATACAGTCCAAGGGGAAGCAAAGAGTCAGACACAACTTAGTGACTGAACAGCAATAAACGCTGCATTTTATTGTAATGTCTGGAAGTGAAGTAAGTGCCTACAAAACACAGCTGACGTTTCTTTCCTTCTCATTGTTAAGCAATAGAGGTATTTTTAATATTTCATAATTTAAAAAATATTAACACACATTCAAAGGTCTGCATTTATATTGTGAAGGTCTTTCCTTTAAAATCTATTAAAATAAAATAATAAATTGCCTTTGGAGAAAAGTCAATTTTGTTTGACACATTAGCAAAAAGTTTCCACATCACATCATATATCATGAAGAAAATGTTATTACAGAGCTACAGAGGCAGCTCACACATATCTGATTTTCTTCTATCTTCTCTCATTAGATAAATGAAAGCTGTTTTAAATTTTCTATTAGACGACTTCTTTTAAAAAATCTATAATTTCAAATCAACTGGGAAGCTAACTTCAAACACCTAACTTCTTCCACTCATAAGTCTTTTACATGTAGCTTAGTTTTTTTCTTTTTATAAAAACTTATCCAACAAATGCCTTTGGAAATGTTCATAGTTATGATTCATTTTGTTTACTATATTGTGTTAAATAAAATGTGTTCTCAGAATTATACATGTAAATGTTTGAGAATGGAAATCAAATCTTGTTAAACACAAGCAGTCAAAAATTTCAAAATCAACTCTGCTTACAGAGCGCCCTACAGAAATCCTATTAACAATCACAAAAATTCAATAAAGCAAAGAAACTCAATCATATATAAAAAGCCATCAGGGAATAAAAACATTTGCCTCCCAAACTCTGGAGTAAGTCTAAGTAGGTCAACTATTGAGCTTTCCTGGAAGCTCAGAGAGTTAAGAAACTGCCAGCAGTGGAGGAGACCTGGGTTCGATCCCTGGGTCAGGAAGATCCCCTGGAGAAGGGAATGGCTGCCCACCCACTCCAGTATTCTTGCCTAGAGAATTCCATGGACAGAGGAGATTGACAAGCTACAGCCCATGGGTCTCAAAGGGCCGGACACAAACAAATGACTAACACTTTCACTTTTCAGATCAACTATGCAAAATGTATTTAAAATCCATATTTATTTCTTATAAAAAATATTCTCTGATCTCCATGCTTTGAGATTTCTCTATAAAATAAGCACATCTCATGACTTCAAAAAGATTTTTTTAATATAGATGAAAATGTGTCTGTAAGATATTAAGCTATAATCCAGAAAATCCAGCTATTTAAATTATTATTTATTCATTGGTTAAACAAAAGGTCCAGGCTTTGTTGACACCTGAAGTAACAGGTAACTGAGCTGGCTGGACTTCAGGTAACTTAAACACTGGACTGCTGATCATCCTTGCTTCTAATTTGCTCCTGGTTTAATCTTAGTCACATTTTACAAATCTAACACTTATCCTCCAGTGTTCTACTAATTGCTTGGTGCTATGTTGACTACTGGGAATGAACCACAAAGATACATCACTGTAAACTGCAGGGAGTGCTTCGATGATCAGGAGGTTAAATACTCTCTATCAGCAGAAAGGGAGAATTCGTTACTAACTCAGTGGTACAAATTATTTCCAGGTGGTGATAATTATCACTTGTGGTGTTTGATATTCCGGACTTTGCATCTAAATTTATACTTGACAAGTTAAACTTTTCATCGTGTGCATTTTCCTGTAATCTCTCAAAGGCCAAAGACAAGGATAGACGGATTAGTGATGGGTGAAACCAATTCCACCCGAAATGGCAACACTTAATTACAAGCCTTGTTGTTTATAATTAACTGTGTAAATCACTAACTTGAAAGTTTCTTTTCAAACTATTTAAAACCAACTCTTTTCCCAGGGGGATTTAATACTGTATATTATTATATTATTAAGTATTATTTTGTTTGTTCTATGAACAGGATACACAAATGACACATTTTACAGACTGTCTTGACAGCAAATTTGGGAAATGTTCATGAATTGCAATAGTATTGCCATTTTGTACTTCTCAGTATTTCAGGCCTTTTTTTGCCATATATATGTATGAATGTGTTTGTGTGTGTGTATATACATGTAATTGTATTATCTTCCTTATGATTTCATAAGGAAGTTTCTTATAAATACACACACACACACATATATATATATGAAATCATAAGGAAGATAATACAATATGTAAATGACCATGAGGAAGTAATGTTTAAGAGTGGAATCGTGTCAAATTTTCCACAGTTTCAGAAAATAAAAAAATGATCTTCCAAATATTTCTTGAGATGTATTCATTTTTCTGCAAGCAATATTTAGAATCCGAAAACATTTACAAAGAACATACTATGTGCTGGATACCATCTCCTTGAAATATTCTAATTTAATCATTTCTATTTGTAAGCATTAAAAAATACTGAAAGGCAGGAATAATAACTCGTATTTTACAGACAATTAATCCAAAGTAACCTATTTGTGGCCACTGAGCTAGTAAGAGGCAGGAAGATCTAGAGTTTGGACTCTCTGTTCTTCATTTAAGCTTTTGTTTTTTCAACCAATCTTGCCAACACAACATCAGAAAAGTAAAGCATTCACTTACCATGAGGATCTACATCAAAGCAAACCACAAGGGAGAGAAAAAACAAATGCATATACAGTGAATTATAGATGCCTATAAATATCACATCGTGTTAAAACTGAGTCAACCTAAAAGTAAGTATGTTAAAACAGTTCTCTAGATTGTGACTTGTTGCATTCAGGTGAAATTTATTGCTGGCCTATACTGTGTCAGATACTGGAAACAGAAGGAAGGGGAATCAGAGAGTCCCTCCTCACTCCACTGCACACAATGCATCAGCAGAGAGCTGTCTATAACACAGCACAAGAGGTTCATTCACTGGCAAAGCATCAACAAGCGTTACCAGGAAAGGTGATGGGAATCAGGGTCAAGCTCACTCTAGTTTCTAATGTAAAGCTAAAAAAAAAAAACAAAAAAAAAAAAAACAAAAAAAACCCCTCTGGAATCTAATTCAATCTTTTTAGCTTCAATTAATCCATTAATCCATTTTCACCACCATTTCCAAATCCTTAGGTCCAATCCCAGCCTCTCCCAATTTTCATTTTCCTGGATAATTCATCCCGTCTCAAGGGCCTATCATGAAGCATTTGAAAACCTGCTCCCAGGAATCACGTTTCTTTCACTCCTCAAAGTCTGTGTCGATTATTCTTCTGTTTAAAGAGAATTGGGTACGATTTGGCAAATTCCATACACCATTTCTTTCTCGACTGCAATAGTGTTTGCTGTGTTCCTGAGCCTGCCTCTCGCTTCATCTCTCAAAATCTAGAGTTTATCATCTGGTTGTATGTCTCCTGGATTATGAACTCCATCAGGAAAGAAACATTAACATCTTTTTGTACAAAATAGTGAAAGTGCATAGCAGACACACTAATCAATACCAATAGTGTAAAATACACAAATGCTATCGTCACAGCAGAATACTGCTGGGAAAGTATAGAATTTGTAAGAAAATGTAGAAAATATCAAAGGATATTTAAAAATCAGTAATAATATAAAACTAACTACACTCAAAGTAACCAGCTAGAGACTGTTGATTTTGTGCGCATGAATAAGACCAATAACTGTAGAAGTCACCTCACCAGCTGACTGATTAGTAGAGTTAAAAAAAGCCAGTTAAAGTGAGGAATCATTATAAGTGCCACATATATAGTATTATTTTGTATCTTAATTGGTTTTTACAATATTCAATTAAATCATTTGTCATACGCTAGAACACATAAAATGTATTTTGCACCAATCTTTGTATTAAATACCGAGTTATCTTTCTTACATAAATACATGGGTCCTCTAAGATTTCCAAATGTTTATGATTTTTTACTTAATCTTTCTTTTAAAATTCTATCACCCACACAATCTGAATCTTCAAGTGATATACTTTATTAAATCTTTCTAAAGCATTCACTGTTGCAGTCATGGAAGAACTTTCTTCTCATTCTTAAATGTCATAACTTCATATACTATTTATCTATGTAAATAGGATAATAAGTTCCAAAGCCCTAACAGGTTTGGAACTATCCCCACTGACTCTTGGTGGATACACAAGTCAAATAGCAGTACTGGAAGTGTATGTAGATTACATCAGAGAGTACAGTCTACTACCTGGAGTTACTCAGCATGTGGTGTGGCCACAGATCTAGGGAGCACTGGCTAAAGGGAGATGGAGTAAGAGGGTTTCTACTGTATCAGCTTAATATGTATCTTTCTTTATCATCACAGTGCAAACTTTTCCACTTCACTTTCACTCAATATACCTTAATGCTTTCACTATGAACCATTAAAAACAAGTTATGATAATCTTTATTCTAGCAGAACCAATTTTCATGGGTGATGCCAAGGCAGTAGAAGCATTTCATATTGCCCAGCTAAAGTGTAACTTCTATATGTAGACACACTTCCAAAGTTACATTGCACAAATTATTTGTGTTTTAAGATGACAAGTTCACAATTAGAAAAATTAAATAGGTCCAGAGGTCAAGCATTCCACTTGGAAACACTACACGGTTGAGCTCTGACAGTTACATAGGTGGCCTCATATCCAAAAATTAATCTTTATTAAAGAGCATTCAACTTCAGGTTCTTCACTTTGGAAATGAGAGACTGGACTAAGAATTCACTCATCCTTGATACAGTTTATCATTCTGATATGGATTTTTTTAAAGGACCATATTCCATTTTAAGATATATTTGACACATTATAGCCAAAATTCTAGACTGTAACACAATATTTATTAAGTGAGCTGTCAGCCATAAACTATGCCAGAACCTCTTATATGCACACAGAGCAGGGCCCAACATGAGTAGCAGTGTACTGAATTACACCAGTATGAAAAGTTAGAGGTCAGAGAAGCCACCCAGAGCCCTGCAAAAGCCAACAACGCGACTTAATGTCCTTTCCACGTCCAGAGCAATTCTCCATGTGGCTTCTGCAAAAGAGATTAATGGTGATAGAAGCAGCGAGAGGAGGAGAAATGCGCGACATGGAAGCCCAGCCAATATTCCATTTGTAATTTGTCACATCTCAGCACAATAAGACTACTGCAATTTACAATCTACAATGTTGGCAATTTACAATTCAAATGAGTGCCTTGATTTTTCAAAGAATGGACTGTGTACACATCAGTCAGGATGACACAAAAATGCCCGGTCAGGTTCATTTTAAATGCACGTTTTATTTGATACTGTTAACTAATAACTATCATTACTTTTACTGTTTACAGATGCAATATTTATTAGACAAAATGTAATTTGGAATCCTTTCTTGCACCCAAACCTAATTCATTTCCTGACTTTCCGAAATATTTATATCCTGATTAGACATATTAGGTCTTTAAAGCTGTTATACTAAGATGATTTATTTATTTCTGGGGCAGTGTTAAAAAAACTACTCTCAAAGAGGAAGGTTGAAAAGGAAAACACACTGAGTCCTTTCCAGGACTGAAAAAAAAAAAAAAAAAAGAAGAAGATAGGGAGGAAGCTTAATTCAGAGCTAAGGAAGGGGATTTAGGCATCAGCTACTCCTGCCTTTGCATCCTGGTTTTAAATTCTGACTTCCCAGAATGGCTTATGGCAAGACTCTTAACTTGGTTGCATCAATTTTCACATCCGTCAAATGGGGATGATGATACCCACCCTCACGGGCATGTTGTGAGAATTAATTAGTGCTTAGGAAATGCTTTGAAGATGAAACAGGCTATATAAATACTAACTATTATTATTATGAGAGAACTGTCAATGCTATAATTAAACAATTTTCAGTCTCACAATATGACCTCCTCCAAAACAATCATAGTTCCACCAGGAAAAACACCGGCTCTAGTTATTACTCTTTTCAATTTACTGAACAAAATCCAAGAAGAAAACCTCTGCCTTCTATTTGTTACCTGCAAAAAACAGAGAATCCATACTCTCCGAATGTTTGAAGCTTGACACAATGTCATGAAGTCATTACAGCAGTTTTTTAAGCAGGTTGACATCCTAAGGGATGTGGAGGCCCAAAGGAGAGAGAGGGAAAATAAATAAATAAATAAAAGACTCGGGATATTTTCGACAGCAGCTGAAGTGTGTGGGGAAAATGAGCAAGTTGTACATCTGTTATATTTCCACTGTCATCTCCTATGGAGGCAGGATTGGTTTTATAAAAAAAGATACAGCTTCAAAGATGTTAAGATACAACCCTGAGGTGATAAGGATTAGATTAAATTTCAGTTTATGAGTTCTGTTGCTTTTGTTGTTGGTTATGTATTTTGTTGTTTTAGTTGATAAGTCACGTCCAGCTCTTTTGCGAAGCCAGGACTGTAGCTTGTGAGGCTCCTCGGTGCATGAGATTTCCTAGGCAAGAATACTGGAGTGGGTTGCCATTTCCTTTTCCAGGGGATCTTCCAGACCCAGGGACTGAACCCACGTCTGCTGCATTGGCAGGCGGATTCGTTACTACTGAGCCACTGAGGGAGCCCTGGATTATGAACATCCACATCTAATATCAAGTTTTTGCAAATTCTGTTTCATTGAAGATAATAACAAAAACTGCCAAGTTATACACTCTTCAAACACTGCTTAAAATTTCATTTTTTAAATTTTTTAGTCATCTATGATTTTTCCTCTGAAAGAACTGTTAACTTTTGAAAATACTATGTCTTTGATCTTACTTTATGCAAAGAAAAATCAAAAATATTTTATACCATAAAGATTTTAAAAATTGAGGCTCTTTATCAAACTGAAAAATGGTGAACCTATTTTTTCCTTCACCAAGATGCATTTTAGTAACTTGTCTGAGGCTAGAAGTCTTTTCTCTTTCTATGAATCATGAGAAGGTCAAATTAAAATGAAGCAAAAATGAAATGATGCTTCAAGACAATTAGTCTAATTTATTTTTGGATTTTTTAAATGGCCCTCTCATCAGTGTGTTGATCATTTACTCATCTTATAAAATCCTCATGTGTTTCTCTGACAACAGTCTGAAGAATGATTTCCCTGAAACTGCTCTAAGAGCATGTTCTAGATGCCCCTGTCTGTCCAGCATGGGCTTCCCTGATGGCTCAGTGGTAAAGAATCTGCTTGCAACGCAGAAGACATAAGAGATGAGACTGGATCCCTGTTTTGGGAAGATCCCCTGGAGGAGGAAATGGCAACCCACTCCAGTATTCTTGCTTGGAAAATTCCATGGACAGAGGCGCCTGGGGGGCTCCAGTCCATGCAGTTGCAAAGAATCATTTGTGACTGAGCAACCAGGCACGTATGTTCAACATAGTACTGACAGCAGCCTTAACAATAAAACATGAAAACGCAAATATCCTCAACAGGAAGGCCATGGATTTTTTTTTCCAAATCATTAGTTACAATTTATCAAGGCAAAATGAACTAAAAATGTACTTTAAACA
This sequence comes from Ovis aries, assembly GCF_016772045.2. NCBI lineage: Eukaryota > Metazoa > Chordata > Mammalia > Artiodactyla > Bovidae > Ovis > Ovis aries. The sequence goes on along the minus strand of NC_056062.1, from coordinate 61,858,743 downwards.
TGAAATAAAATCCTCTTAAGTTACCAGATGATTTAAAGGAAATTTCAGGCCAATAGAGGAATCCCTCTTAATCCCTGAAGCATCAGTTTGGTGGCTATAACAATGGGAAGGAACCAGAAGAAACTAGTGCTTAAGGGGAAAGATCCAGTACTCAATCTCAAATTCAAATTCCAGCCCATTACCAAGTAGTCCCTTGTCTTCTCCAGACCTTATTTCCTGCATCTGTAAGATGGGGTAGTAGTATCTAAGTCATGGGATTGACGTGAAGACTTGATGAATTAACATGCTTTCGCATCTGGTCCTTGGGAACTCTGTAGTCCTGACCTAGATGATGTTGGATTGCACACATGTGGGAATGTTAGGACGGCACTGAATTCTCGTTCCTGTGTCTCCCCAGCATCAGCTGAGACGCCAGTTAGTGCTGTAGCTAACATTGCAGTGTGGGAAGAATTTCTTCTAATTATACCTGAAAAGAGTAGCTAAAATCTGTACCGTATTATTTTACTCAATAAAATTAACAGGCATCCAGCAACCTCAGAAAATCCACTAAACGGACAATACCTACACTAACATGCAGGTATTTATACCAACATGAACCTAACCATTTTTAAACCATTTTTGCCTGACAGAGTCACTAAAGTCCACTAATGCTTTAACATCTGTATTAGTTCAAATGACTCATTTTATTACATTCAGTCACTTCATTCTCCAGGAAAGTGTAACTTCTGTGGGATTTTTGGTTTCGCTTTTTGTGAACCACAAAACGACTTCAGAACTTACGAGTAAGTGAACCTAACTGGAGGAACAGGAGAAGGGCAACAGTACAGAGAAGAAGGAGGAGAAAAGTTCCCAGCGTTAAATACACTCGTTTTACAATATAAAGAACACATCATGTCCAAATGCTTATGCATTGTCCCTTAAGGTGAAAGAATTCTAACAACTGTTTTTTATGAGAATTCTCCAAACAAGATCCTCTTTATCAGTCTCATCACTTGCAGGTCTTATACGTAATTTCTGAAGTGGATGCTTATGCATAATTTGAGAAAGTAGTTCCTTACAATACTTTCACTTTGTTTTCCTCTCTGTCAGAAATTACTTCTATCACATGCAGTCCAACATATGGAATAAAATCTTGATGAGCAAGGATACTGAAATTAAGAAACCTAAGATACTGCTGTCTGTGGATCTAATATTAAAGTTCCTTCTACTGATGCCAGTGTGGTAACCTGTGTGATTAAACCACATGGATTATACTTTTCTATCCTCCATTCAGTAGTACTTTGTCTGGATGGTCAAGGAATTCAAAACTATTCAATAGTTAACACTGTTTTTTAATGTGTTTCTAATTCTTATCTACATAATTCATATCTCTTCTTTACTATATCTAAGGGCCTTCAACATGAGACACCATTGAACAATTCTAAAGAACGGGTAATCATTAAAATGTTATAAAACATTCAGTGATGTCAGTTATTTTACTCTTGAAACTACTTGAAACTAAAGCCAAAATAAAAACAACTGAACAGATCTATATAATATTCTATACTTACTAAAAATGATTATATTAAAACTCAGTAGTCATTTCATTATGCATATTGTAGGTGATTTAGTTAGGGTTTATTAAAATAACCCAATTAACCAATGATCTCTCAACAATCAACCTCAAAGTGCATTTTAATTACACATTATAAATCCATTATTCAAAGTTAGTTTTAGGACAAATGGCTTCACTATTTCATTTCAAGAACAGGTTCTAAGAAGGGAAAGTGAATATGAAGTTGTGTATGTGAAATGCACATACTAAAACTCACTTGACCAATTTTGATTCTTTTATCTCCAGATATCACAGAATACATACAATAAACCTGAAAACAATACAAAACATTTTCTGATCTGAAAATATATATATACAACAATGACATTATAATACCTTTATTATTTATTATCATTCCTCCCTCTAGGAAAAACAAAAGAGCCTTTTCAAACAGTCCAAACTGTAAACTTGACCTGATACTACTGATATGCCAAAACCTATTTTAAAAATGCCCAAAAAAGAAAATGCCAAGAGTGGGCAAAAGTAACTTTCAAAAGAAAAAAGTCACAAATTGAAATATTTATATATATGTAATATACAATTAAACCATTTCATGTAATACACACATATCTATGTATAAACACATGCATGCATACATAAATATTTGAAAGTCATTTGCAATATGTTTTGAACAAGAATCACTGCTACCTACAAAAAGTGCAATGCAAACAAACAAAAAACCATAAAAACCTTACACCAATCAGTGACTTTCCTCTAGCAATCAAATCAGTATTCATTGTCTGTAAGTAAACCTTGGGATGCTATTTAATTTCAGAAATATAACCGATCTTACATAATAGTATTGGTTCTACAAGTCACTCTGAATTTGACATCTTTTACCTTTAGTGTTTCAAGGAAAGAAAACACTATATGCCCAATGGATAAAGTAGGAAAGAAGTATAAATGTAATAATCTTGGCATGTAAAAATATAGCTAACCTGCACAGAGCTTTTAACATTTAGCTAAATTAGTATTTCCATAAATTGACTTTACATTTTTTCAAAATTACCTACAATTATAATTATTTAATACACAGACATCATAAACTTGGGCAAAGCAGTTAAATGCATAACATGGCTGTAAGATGAATAAACAACTTCTACCTTGACGGAAATTGGCTAACTTTTAAACATGAAGAGGTTCATTCTAGATCTAGATCAAGAATGGTGAAAAGACAACAGATGTCCACAAGTACAGGCAAGAGGCAGTTATTAAATAATTCTGAGCAAAAAAATCTGAATCCCGTGTTAATGCTCCCCACAAAGGCCCACTTCAAATATTTAACTAATAAAACTGTCAGTACAGTTGTCAACTACATTTGAAGTTTATCACTGACTTTGTAATTTCCAAGAAATTAGGGTTTTAACCTAGCATCCAAATTACAGGAAGTTTACTTAATTTTACTTTTTAATTATATTAAGAAATATATCAAACAGTATAATTCATGTCTGATAAAATCATGAAAATGCCATATCAAATAGCAAACAATCAAAAGATGTTTTTATTACCCATAGTTTGTTAAAATGACTATCATTATCTTTTGTTTTAAATCAAGGCAGGAAGGTTCTCTCTTTTCCCTTCTATTTTATTTTTTAAGATTTACTTACTGGTGTGGTGGGTCTTTGTGCCACACGGGGGCTTTGTCTAGTTGCAGTGAGAGGGGGCTACCTTTTGTTGTGGTGCGTGGGCTCCTCACTGCGGTGGCCTCCTTGTTGTAGAGCACGGGCTCTAGGCACACAGGCTTCGGTAGTTGTGGCTTGTGGGCTCTAGAGCCCAGGCTCAGCAGTTGCGGCACACCGGCTCTGCTGCCCCGTGGCATGTGGGATCTTCCCAGACCAGGGATCAAATGGGTGTCCCTTGCACTGCAAGGTGGATACTTAACCACAGGACCACCAGTGAAGCCCCTCCCCTTATTTGGTCATTCTCTGTGCTAAACTGAAATCATCCAGTGAGTCTCTCTAGCTTTCAACTGGGCCGGTGAAGCTTGGGGTTTAAGTTCATGGGCTGTGCTGCAGAGTGACTTTGGTGTGAACTCTTAACACTAGCTCTGGAATCTTAAGCAACTGACTTGGTCTTCTGGTTATTAAAAGCACCACACATTATTCAGGGGTCAAGATGGGAAGCAACCATCACAATCAGCTTTGGGAAAAACAGAACTTTTTGGCTCCTCTTCTCTCCCTGCTTTCTCCCATCAGATTCCCTGTAAAGAGATCTGGATCTGCTGTCATATGAGTAAAGGCTTCACCCCTGAATAGTGGTAGCCTTTATGGTGGCCGTCTCTCCATCATTCTGGGCCTATTATACTTACTGGATTTTCCGTTTGGGTCTTGTTCTCTGCTTTGAACAGCTAAATAATCACCTAAAAGTTAAATTGTACTAGGGTAAAAATGCAAGAAAGAAATTAACATGCGGCTCCTCAAAGAATCCGGAGAAGGCAATGGCACCCCACTCTGGTATTGCCTGGAAAATCCCATGGACGGAGGAGCCTAATGGGCTGCAGTCCATGGGGTTGCTAAGAGGCAAACAAGACTGAGCAACTTCACTTTCACTTTTCACTTTTCACTTTCATGCATTGGAGAAGGAAATGGCAACCCACTTCAGTGTTCTTGCCTGGAGAATCCCAGGGCCTGGGGAGCCTGGTGGGCTGCCGTCTATGGGGTCACACGGAGTCAGACACGACTGAAGCGACTCAGCAGCAGCAGCAGCAGCCTCGAAGAATCACTTTTATTTTCACAGAAAACACTTACTCATAACAAGCTGAAACCTAAAGAAATCAAAGCTTAAAGTAGGACTATTATAAACCCAATCAGTAAGATTCACTTGGAGGACTGAGGAAGTGGAACATATGTTTTATAAACCTACAAACCAAGACATAAGGGGGAAGGAGGCAGGTTGAAATCACATTTGAAAATCCTGAACATCAAATTCTTTTATCTTTCTAACAGGTGTATTACTTTCCAGTGGATCTATAATTAAAGGTTCAAGATATTGGTAAATAAGACTATATTCAAATTCACAAAAGAATTAGTAAGGGATGAAAAATATTGCCAGCAAAATCTCTGATGTGTCTTGTTCAGAATGCCAATCTTAATCACATAGGCTTCTGATTGCTAACAATTAAAATCCTGATCTTCTTCCCCTCCCCCCCAATAGATGAAAGCCTTTGTGAAGAAGATGTAAAATTTGCCCTGTCATATTACTGACAAGTGGCACTGAGCTGGTAAAGTAGTGTATTAATACTGATTACACTGATTAATAGTACCATAAAAATTGGTTCAATGGCGCTTTAACATTTTTTAAAGGAACAGATGAGAGACATACTGAGCAGAATATATAATTGGTTTATCTCATTCTACTGCAAAGAGAAATCTTTGAAATTTATGAGTTGGGTGGAAGCTGAACTGTTTCTAGTTTTAATCAATGAATTCACTTAAAAATGAAAATGCTTAATTAAACATCTTTCCATCCTGCCCACCTATCCTAACTACCCCACTATGAGGAAGCTTTAAGAGAAACTGCTCAAGGCTTAGGACAGAACCTTTTAAATTCAAGCACTGTCAATCTTCTTCATGAAAATGAGTATGTACTCAACATTGTACTATTGCCACAAGAGGCACTATTTATTGGTTATTCTTCCAACATGACAGGTTATAGGAAATATCATACTGTATAAAGTGAGAACATCAATACCATAAGCACCTCTAAGGAAAAGCAAGAAGTTTCAATACATGCATTGATAAAAAGTGTTCTCTTATACAGGCCACTTTATAATATCAACCCTAGAAGATTCAAAGAAAAAGGATTCGCCCACCCTCCTTTGACAGCTAAAGGATTATACTTTCATTGTGTGGCTCACCCAAGTGTTTCCAACGAGTTAAGACAGATTTAGGAATCTTGGTCAAGCAGACTTTTCACCACAATATCTTTTTAAAAGCAGCCCTTCAGAGTAAGACATAAAATACACGAAAGAGTAAATGTAAAATTGAGCTTAACTAGAGAAGCTCAAGGAAGCCACTTGTTTGGGGTAGTGCTTTTCAAGTTACAGCTGTGCAGCAACAATCTGATGGGCGATGTTGACCTCAGAAGCTTGAACAGATAACAAATGTGGCAAAACCCTCTTGTTGTTTAACAAAAAAGAATCAAGAAAAATTTCTAGTGGTAACAAATAATTTGTGGAGTCTTAAATATCTTTAACAGTGGGCTTTTGGAAAGAAAAGTCATCAAAAATAACTTTGTAACAATAACAGAGAGAGGTAGTTGTGGTGTGGGTTTAACAGCCAAGCATTCCAGCTCTTAAGTCAGACACACGTGGACTCCCCCACCTCCCCCTGGCAAGCCAGCTCAGCCAGGAAGTAGCTGTGGGACTTTGGGGAAGTCACTTGATCTCTCTGAAGTTCAGCATCTTTATCTTTAAAAGGAAGGTGATAATAATTTGTGCCTCACTCATGAAAATGAAAATTCATGTACAGTACAGTCCTTTTAACTGCCATGTGTTATCATTATCAACTGGAGTTGCCCAATCAAGAAACAGCTGCTTTGCAAAGTAGTAATCTTCCTAACACAAGAAATCTTCTATCAAGCCTGGTAAGGCTCTGTTAAAGAACATCATGTAAGGAATTCTTGGCACTGGGGAGGAGGTTGTTCTACTTGATTTCTAAAGCCCTTGGTATTCTTGGAAATCTGTAACTATTCCTGAAGGTCTCTTTTGCACCTAGACTAACTTTAACCAACTTGTACTGTGCTTCAACCACTGTTAATGCAAAAAAAAACATTAACAAGAATCAGTCCCTGCTCCTCAACTGGAGGAGAGAGAAACACAGACAATTTCATTCTAAGATGGTTTTTCAGTGATACAAGCTCCATGAACTTCAGGTTCACAAAGAGCCTCCTCAAGACTGAATCCTAAGGATACATAATACAGGTGACCTCTGTGCTAAGGGGACTCCAGCCTTAATTCTGAAGACTTGTAAAAAGACAGGTACATCCCTCCAGCTGAAGTATGAAGGATAGATTTCATAGACACAACACTGGAAACAAAAAGGCTAGTTCACCAATCTAAGACATTTTTGTTTTCAAAACCAGATTACAGAAGGAAAAAAATATATATGTTCAACAAATTATCTGTCCTAATTTTCCAAAGTATGCAAGGATTCCATGATTCCATGATGGGGTTGCAAAAACTGAGCCTATCTAAGGCAAGTTTCAAAAGAAGAGGAACAAAAACTTTTCATGGCTTCACAATTCAAGTTCCCATACAATTCCAGTGCTGGAAAATATGGGTTGTTCCAGAAAAAACCCATAGCTTCACTCAAGTTGTGATTAAGTTTAAAATCTACACCTACTATATATATTGTCTTTTCTTCTAGGCTTCTCTGGAGCAAAAGCTCATGTACATGTGCTTTGGTTCACGTTAAATATACATTAAATATGTCCATTTCTGCAAAGTCAATGTGACAAATGTATGCTGCTAAAACCTTTATCATCAAAGCTGGATAACTCACATGCTTTACATGCAGGGTATTGAGAGTTCAAAGAAGCAAAGCAGATTTTGACTATTATGATGCTTCCAGTAAAATGAATGAAATGATTACTCGCATAAAATTTTTTAAAGTGCTTTTGAATAGACTTGTATCTATTTTCTAAAACATCGTATATAGCATTAAAAACATAATTGAGCAGAATATGATTACAAGGAACAAAATTATGTTCAAAGGCAGAAGTAAATGCATTCTAAAATCGAAGTTGAGGAGAATACATTTGCAACACTTAATTTAGTGGCTCCCTTTTAGAGCTGGGTCGCTAACACAGCAGAAAAGCAAGCCAGTTTGTCTGCTCTCACCTCCATGCAACGCCTGCCTTTTGCAGGTGTGCCTCAAGGACTTCTCCCTCTTACTCTTTGAATCATCTTGCAGACACTAATGAGCATAGCTCTTCAGCTTTAATTATTGGCCCCTGACAAGTCAACATAATAGGAATCAGCTTAACCAAGCATACTCCCTAGTGACATGTTCAATTACTCAGGTTGTACTTCTCCGGGAGAGGTCTGAGGGGTTGCTAATTTAACACTGTCAAAAAAATAAACATAGGTATCACTTACAGTTTATCTTTTGACCTTTATGTCACCAAATCTAACAGGATATGCTTCTACCCTTCCTCCCCCCGGAAAGGATCGGCAGATTAAGTGTGCTACAAGGCCTTTCCAAAAAAATTAAAGAATGTCCTGACATCCACACTAGTGTATGAAGTTACATAATGTGCTTTATAATCTGAAAATGCTGAAATTTCTTGGGAGAGTTACTTCATTTCTCTTTTAAAAAAGAGACACATAGGATATACTCTGATCAGCTGTTCTGCTGGTTCATATCAGAAGAAAATAGCAATTCTGCTCAGTTATCACTGAGTATAAAATAAAATGCATATTAAACTAAGAATTTTAAGGATAATTTTTCAACAGAAATTTCTAACCATATTACACAATGGGTGACAGTGGTTTACAGTAATACATCCCTTTCTTAGGGTATAGAAATAAATTAGCATTTTAAATTCAAAACTACAGCACAGTAACTTTTAGCCAGTTAACTAAACATAACTCAAAACTGCACTGTCATTGAGCTATACCATTAACACTTCTTTTAATTTCTGTAATAATTTCGTTGTTACAAAAAGTGTTTCAACTTAATTCTTGTAAAGCTTACAATCTCCCTTTTACACAAGTGATTGAAGACACAGTATCTGTCAGCACTTACTTTTTTCTTCAAAGCACTCTCACCTTCAAACTTTAATCCTGGCAAAATCCAGTGGGGAAGGTCCATCCAAGAAATGACTAATCAAATTTGACCTAGTACAATGGTCACAGGCTACACCCCCTCCACCCCGGTTTCAGAATGCTGAAGTGTAAAAAGGCATCACCATCTAATAGGGAAATGAGGTGTTCTAGAGGTGGCTCAGTAGTAAAGAATTCACCTGCCAATGCAGGAGACACGGATTCGGGAAAATCCCCTGGAGAAGGAAATGGCAACTCACTCCAGTATTCTTGCCTGGAAAATCCCATGGACAGAGGAGCCTGGAGGGCCACAGTCCCTTGGATCAAAAAACCCAGACAGGACTTAGTGACTAAACGACAACAAGAGAAGAGAAGCATCTTTACAAATGTGTTGCAATAGCAAAAGGAACTCAAAGCGTGTGTCCTAATGATAATGGGACAACTGTAACTTTACATAAAAATTATTTTTTTAAAATAATATCAAAACTGTATGTGTTCTGTTACATTATTATAACTAACACTCTTTCAAAAAATAATGTCTTTTACAAAGATTATTGTGATGTAACCTTTATAAGGGTAAGGGCCTTTGTATATTTGTATATATCAATTTGTAATTGTAATGCCCAGATCAGTGTCTGGCTCAGTTAGAGTAAATGCTCTAAAACCTATTTATTAAAATAAAAAAGGAATGAGTAAATAAAGCCTTGCTACATTCCTAATGTTTAACTCACTCTAAAGACAGATGTATGTCAATTTTTCAAAAAGTAGCTCATATTTCTTCCTTTCTTAGCATACAAATACATAACATACTAATACTTTCTAGAATAGAAAAGCATTATTGCTGTTTGTGATCATAAATGTTATTTTGCAATATTCTATTTTCCTCCTTACTAAGTGGAGGTTACTTTTATAAGTAAATAGCAACAAAAAACAAGTAAATAGACAAATTAGGAAAGTGCAAACATCACGACATATATTAAGGGCATTCATTTTCAATCCATTTATTTTTCTAGGTTAAAATATAATGATGATAGACATTACTGATATTCAGAAACTCTGAATGTTTTTCCTCTTTTTCACAGCAGCAGAGAAGTAAGTAAATTAATATAAGTATTATTGAATTCTTTAACAGTAAGAGCTGGCCTTTGGAAAAACAATATCTAACTTTCTGATCTGATTATAAACAGGGAATATTTAAGGTTCATGATCTTCCTTGTACAATTATTATCATCAGTATTATTAGTACAATTAGTATTATCAGACTCTGATAACTAAATATTTGCTAAACTCAATTTCTAAATGTATAGACACTTAAGAATTTATTATTTTTTCCTAAAATCCTCCACATTTCTTTGTCTACTGCTTTTAGGAAAACATTTTTAATTTTACATAGATAATGCTAATATTGTGGAATGTTCAACAGTATGGAATACTAATACAGATTTCCATGTGAGTATTAATATAGTATTTCTTATTCACCAAATTAATTCCTCTAAAGCATTCTTAAGTTTAATGCAAAATAAACAAAGGAAAATCTGTAAAACTGGCTCAGCATTCCTAGGCATTAATGAATAAAAGGAGAGGCTTCTTCTTCTCAAGCACTCAGAGTAGACATGGGGTGACGCCCCACCTGCCCACCCATCTTAAAAAGAAACCTTTAAAAAAGACCGGACAGTCAGACCTCCCAGCCCCACACAGAGCCCCACTCTAAACCCAAGGCACCAATAGAAGGGCATTTCTATGGCCTTGAATTCAAAGACCACGCCTTTCTCAGAACCAATCTTACTCCAAAAACATGATAAAACACCATGCCACATAAAATAATTGATCTAAGCTGACAAAGCTGAACTGGACTTCATTTTTAAATCTTAAACTGAGATATCCGTGCAATCATTATGTGCAAAAACAGCTACACATTCCAGCAAATGAGGGTGGTAAGTAACACTGTCTTGAATTAAAGATTCACCTCAGTTCAACAGCACACCCCTCAGTGTCTGGTTAAAGGTGTGAGTTATCAATGTAATAATAGAAGCAGAAATAAATTAACAGAGATAAGTCTTCCAAAGAGATGAAAGAAAGAGGCAAGTCAATGGAGCTCAGAGATAAAGGGGCGGACGCTCCAGGTGGCACAGGTTCAGAGAAGGCCCTCTGAGAGGTATGATGATGTGACACGGGAAACAGGAGGCCTGGGGTAGGTGAGGAGAGGGACAAAGGAAGGACCAGGGAGATGGAGACCAGCTGGATAACGAGCATGAATGAAGCAGGGCCAAGAGGTGAACATAAACGGTTCCACCTCAAACACTGAGCCATTCTTCCAGTTGGTGGTTACAGACACCTCCTTATCACTTCCCCAAATATCTTTAGGAATCACATTCCCTAAACACCCGAACCCTAGACGCTATTAACTGTCAAAGGCAAACACAGCACAACAGGCACTGAGCTTTCACAGGTCAAGCTCTTCCGAACAGATGATTCCAAACGATTTATTAACAGTGAAAATGACAGTTTTTGTTCCCCCTCCCCTCTCTGTTAACCTTGCTGTTATAACTTTCAGGAAAATACCAAGTAGAATTTCAATTAAGAGTTTTTATTACCAGGTCACACGTTCCAAACGTAGGAGCATCCAGGGTAAAGAAAACAGATTATTTCGACATTTGTGTTTCTCACTTCGACACCGAGAGTTCTTTAGTAATGATTAAAAATGAAAAAGGAAAATTCACAGTCATTCATAATGTTTCCAATATGTTATCAAGCACTTGTGACCTTTTCCATGAATTTTTAAAAATCAGATTCCTTTGGCAAGTAATTATCTATCCCCCATCCCAGTGAACCCACTAAGGCTGAGGGGCCAGGACACTGACACATAACATCAGCATGTGGGCAGGTGGGCGGAGCTTATATCAGTCAATTTCCACATACGCAAGCCAGCAGCCAGCACACAACACCTTCTGCCTAGATGAGGTTTATTCCTCCTACAGAACTTTAAAGAGTAAGTGTGATTTCAATATAATCCAACAACTCTGCGTGCTGATCTCAAATACAGACAGTAAAAGATTAACCATTCAGTATTTTTAAAATCAATGTTTACAACATTAGGGGAAAAAAGATTAACTTAATATACTGGCAACTTGAAGATATCAAGGTTCATGTTGGCTATTATGGCTTCCCCCAAAAGTTTTGAACTTGTCTTTGGAAAAATGAGGTCTTTTAAGAACGATAATGGAAAAACTGCAGGGTATACATTTTTTTGAATGGTTGTTTTGAAAAACCTTGATATTCTAAATCTCCAATTTCTTTTTCTTTACTGACACAAAAGTAACCTATTTATATTGGCTACTACTAATCCTAGGACTTTCCTGGTGGCTCAGACGGCAAAGAATCTGCCTGCAATACAAGAGACCCGAGTTTGATCCCTGGGTCAGAAAGATTCCCTGGAGAAGGAAATGGTAACCCACTTCGGTATTCTTGCCTGGAGAATTCCATGGACAGATGAGCCTGGTAGGTTACAGTCCATGAGGTCGCAAAGAGTTGGACATGACTTAGCAACTAACACTTCACTTCACTACTTCTGCAAAGCCTCCATACCTAGTTAGTAGGACTGACTCTGGCTCCAATCCCGACATTCATTGTACAGGTCTTGAAAATCAATATCCTTTATTCTGTGTTCTTTCCACATTCATCTGGCACACTGATACCATATCTATTAAAAGGGAGGGCCACTGTCATTCCTATGCCAATCCACAGGCCTATGTTCTTCCTTCCAAAACAGACTGCATGCTTCTTAAGCCACGAAGCACATCCTATTGTTATATATTCCTGATACTTTTTGCTCCTTTACACACAAACATCCATTTGGTAAATCTCAAGACCTAATTAATTTGGGAAATCATCTACCTAGGATCTCAACCATGTCTAGTTGCATTTTAAAAATGTTATGATGCTAAGTACACCGACATGCCATATTTTCAAGATGCTTACAATCATAGCCTTGGCAACTCTGACCCTGGTAATTAATATGTCAGTCTATGCAAAGGATATAGGTTCAGCACTGACATATACTGTTTACTTAAGACACTATTTCGCATTCTCACGGTTTCCAAATTCACAGGAGGATGAATGAAACCACACTGAAACTTTCTGCTTTTCCCCACCAAATGTAAAAAGCCTACACCAGACCCATGAAGATGAGCAAATATGACCTGTAAACAGAAAATTCTATGACTGTGCCCGCTCCTAACATCACAGCACGCTTCAATCATCATAACTATTGTCTGTCTTTCATCTCAAGATTTGGGAAGAATATTTCTAAGAAATATGCGCTTGTCAGTGACACTGTGTGTTTGTACATGCTAAGTCACATCCGACTCTTTGTGAACACTTGGACTGTAGCCCACCGGGCTCCTCTGTCCACGGGATTTTCCAGGCAAGAATACTGGAACGGGTTGCCATTTCTTCCTCTAGGAGATCTTCCTGACCCAGGGAGTGAACCTGTGTCTCCTGCTTTGCAGGCGGATTCTTTACCCACTGAACCATCAGGGAAGCCCCATATGTCAGCGACACTATGACACACACAAGTACTACTTCTAAATCTTAATGTAACATTAGTAATTATGATATACATAAGTGGTGGTAACCAAGAAAATCTAACACTGGGACTCAAGGAACCAGATTCCTAACCACAGGGCAATCCTAAACTGAATCTGTTTTGTGAATTCAGTTTAGGATTGCCCTTCTTGTTGACACAAATGAAAGATTAAGCATTATATGCTTAAAATTTGTGGGATAGTCTATAAACTATGGCCTATGACCAGGGATAAATGGGCACATGATGGTAAATAGTATTTGAGTAAATTAATTTACACTATTGATAAAGACAGCAGTCACTCATTGTTAACATTGAGAAAGGCTCATAAAATAAAATCTACTATTGGCTTCTAGTGAAAGCTCTTGAATTTTTAGATTATTATAAATGAAATCAGTAAACAAGGAGACCAAACCAGTCAATCCTAAAGGAAATCAGTCCTGAATATTCATTGGAAGGGCTGATGCTGAAGCTCCAAAACTTTTGGCCACCTGATGTGAAGAACTGACTCATCTGAAAAGACCCTGATACTGGGAATGATTGAAGGCGGGAGGAGAAAGGGATGATAGAGGATGAGATGGTTGGATGGCATCACCGACTCGATGGACATGAGTTTGAGTAAGCTCTGGGAGTAGGTGATGGACAGGGGAGCCGGAAGCCTGGCGTGCTGCAGTCCATGGGGTCGTAAAAAGTTGGACACAACTGAAAGACTGAACTGAACTAAAGACAAGGAGAGGAAACAATGGCAGCTCAGTGTTTAAATACAGCTACTCCAGCTCTTCCCTGGTGGCTCAGACTGTAAAGAATCTGCCTGCAAACTGGCGGAGACCCAGATTCAATCCCTGGGTCAGGAAGATTCCCCTGGAGAAGGAACTGGCAACCCACTCCAGTATTCTTGCCTAGAGAATCCCATGGACAGAGGAACCTGGCGGGCTGCAGTCCATGGGATTGCAAAGAGTCAGACACAACTGAGTGACTAACACACACACACACACACACACACACACACACACACGCACAGAGAAAACCAGACTCTGGAGCAGAGACCAGATCCACTTAGGTACCCTGGCACCAGACTTATGTGGAATCCAAAGTTAAAGTCTGGCATAGAGAGCCTTCTTCCTCAGTATTTCTCACTGCTGCAAAGCATTTTAGCAATTAAGTATGAGAAAATACTGGTGATAGCATAAGATTCACTTCATGGATTTAAACTCCACCATTATTGGCCTATACTTAGTTTTTTTTTCTTACCATCTAGTCAGTGGGGTTCTGTACATTTAAGATTTTGCGAATCTGTAAAAAAATAAATTTCTGTAACAGATTTTTATTTTTATGATGGATTGCATGTGCTTTTAGGGTCATCCAATTATCTAGAATCAAACCTGGTAGATACATGAAAGCACCTTGCTAATGTAAAAACAAATGCTGATACTAGAAAAGATCAAGAATCTTTGGAATGCTAATATATACATTTTTTTTTTTTAGGAAAAAAGACAGGGAGGTGAGATTTTAAAAACAACTGTTTTTTACAGACACTCTACCTAAAGATTTAATTTGAAAGGGTAACATTTCTGCTAGAATGTCTGTGGTCTTTAGCTGCCCTTACAGGAGCTTGAGCTTTATTTGAATTATACCCATGTCTTAAAATCTACTAAACACTATAAAAATCTCATGATAAAGCTTGCTTTTACTCTTTCATGTTAATGCTTCAGCATTGCAAAATGTATTAATATTTATGAATGACAAAATCCATTTTGAAATCTTATGAAGATGTTTGAGCCATTTATTTTACACAAGTTTATTAATATGAATAAAAATGCCATATTTATTATCATCCTTGCTTGGTATCTGCATATCAATATGTTATCCAGCAGCATTCAGAGTACTGATGCACAAGTGAGAGGATGTTATTCACTGGTCTTCTAAAACCAGGCTTTAGCATTTTAAATCTTGACATTCATCTTCATACTGAATGATTCTTTGGATAACACTCAATTCATACAGTGTCAATTTTAGGGCTATAATAAGATTTAAGTAGGTGTGAGCTTATTCTGACTTATTATTAAGCCTCACGTACCACAAATATTTTATGTTTATTGCCTTAAATGTTAAGATATACAAAAACAAAGTAACTACCTAAAGAGCAGAGCTATTTCTACCTGGTCTACTCCCAACTAGCCAGTACCCAGCCTAAAGTCTTGCTCTTAGTAGGTACTGATGTGTTCATTGAATGTGTGCAAAAATGCAGCATCAACCTATTTGAACCACAAGAGGACATCATTTTTAGGGTAATGCCATGTTTATAAATAAACTTTGGCATCAATCCCCAAACACTCAAAAAATTTCAAATTCTTCAAATTCTTTACAGTTGTGTTTTAAGTGCAATACCCCCCCCCACCATGTGTATCCTTAATATAAAACTGAATCATCAAACTGTTGTTTTTATATAACAGCCCGTGATGGGTAAGCAGCATTTTAAGCCTCTTTATACGATTCTTTCAGTAATAGTTTATACTTATACAAATCATTTCCCAAAGATAGAAAAAGGATTACTGTGGGCATTCAAAATCTACCAAAGCTACTTCCCACAACTATAAAACAGGTCAGAAAAATATGAGCGCTAAAATCAGCGATCAATATCTGGCCTGTCCCAAAAGCAGTCCAGGGAGAAAAATTTTATTTAGAGTCCTTACAACATTAATGAGGCAGAGGAATCTTTGCTGACTAAAGCCAGGAGTTAGCAGAGAAAAGAAACAAAGACTGTTTTCATAAAATCATAACAACCACGTTGCTAAGGTGTAAAGGGGCCGTTTAAATATCTAGGTTACTCTGTGCCTTGAACTATTTTGAACATTCCAGGGAATTGCTGCTGAATCCATTTTAGGGAAGTCCCAAATGCAAAATTACATGCACTGTAAGGAAAGTTAAAAGAAACGTTGACAACTGTGAGTGGGTAAAATAATTTGTAAACTGGTGTAAACTGCCTGCTAAGTTATAAACTTTACTTTTATCAACTCTGGGCAGAACTTAGGGGTCTTTTAGAAACTGGACTGAACAAATGCCCCAAAGAGATATGCATATTTGTGTTTTCACAATGCTACCTGGCAGACAGCTTGGTGAGGAAACAAGTAATTATTTTCCCTCCCCTTTTCACTGGAGAAATATTAAGAACCATCAGCTTAGCAGACAGAAAGTCCCTGCTGAGTTGGTAACACCAAAAAAAAGCCTCAGCCCAAATGCAGAAAGCTTGCTTTTAGGAGGTAAAGAAGAAGGATATAACTGATTTCACTTTGGTGTACACCTGAAATGAACTATACTCCAATATTTTTAAAAAGATGGAATCTAAACTTCCTTACCATTTTGACAATGACATTCCCTTTCCTTATCACCTCTAACACATCTACTAAAACTCAGGGTACAAAAGGCACAGTTTTATTTTCATTAAGACAAAAGTAACATTAACATTAATCAATGCCATGATTTCTTTGTAGTAGCACAACTTTTTCCTACCTGAATGTTTTAAAACATTTTATAAACAGAACTCCAAATGGTGCGAAGTGAGATAAGTGTGAATGTTAGATCTATTTTTGAAATGCTTATTCACTTTTGACACTTATCAAATATTAACCTATATTCTAGTCATTTGCATGATGGCTAATCCTCCCTATTAGACTAAAAACACCATGAAGGCTGGGGATTATCTTGGCTATTTGTACATAAAGCCTGTGGTGCCTGGCACACTCACGCACACATGCACGCATGCGCACACATGCATATACACACACACACACACACACACACACACAGCACTTGCTACTTGTACAAAGCCACGCGGTTCAACTTTAGGAAGCCTGTCTGAATAATAATACAGGACAAGCCACATTCTTCTATATCAGCTGTATCGAAGGAAAGGTGATATTTTGTTGTCAACTTCATTTTGTTTTTATTTTTTCCTCAATTACTACAGAACTCCAGTAGCAAAATGGGGTGTGATTTTGAAGGCGTATAAAAAACAAAAGTAAGTAATGAAAATAAAATTTTATCCTTGGTGACCATGCAAGCAAAATGGATTAAATGAAACTTCCTACAGGTGACAAGGATAACATGAATAATGTCTAAAGATCCAACCACACCCAACATACATCTTTAAGTTACTGGCTCAAATCACGCACAGCTACTGAAGGTAGAAAGCAAGAAATACAAGGAAAAGTACGTAACCTGTTCTGATCACCCTAAACAATACTCCCAGGCACATCCTGAAGTACTGAAAGTATATATATACCATCTAAAAAGAAGGTCTCCAATTGCTAGCGAAAAAAAAAAAATAGCTGGTGGTTATCAACCTCAACCAAGCTTGCTGAGGGAAAGGAAGCCAAGTGCCTTAACCACTTGCAGATTTTGATCAACAAATCCTAAAATATTTTTCAAAACGTAATGACAAAAAAGCATTTAAATGATTTTAGTGCTTGTGTAAGAGTTCCCTGAGTAACAAGCTATGTCAATACATCAAGACTCTAGCAATGTGGACCAAAAGGAAAAAAAAAAAAAAAACAGTTGATAGAATAATAAAAGGATCAAAGAAGGTAATTATGAGAAGTACTTTTTGTTTGCAAACAGATAAAATTCATGCTCCTAACAAACATTTTGATTTTTTAAGTAACTCAATAATATTAAAAATGAAAATCCTAACTCAGCAGGATGTTTTAAAATTATTTATATGAAACAGAGAGACCATTCCCTGTATTTTCAAGTTCTCAATATCCCTTTGACTCTTGACTGTTCTGATGGAGAAAGAACATGGCTATTTATCAATACTCTTGTCATAGTTCTTTTGGGGGGATATTTTTTGATATTTTTTTTAAAGTTTCTTACTAAAAAATCATTTTTTTTTAGTGTCGGTGCTTAATAGAAATCTGTAATTGGACTTAGCATTATTCCTTCTTCTCTTTATCCAAAAAGAGCTGAGACTTTTTTGGTCAGTCAGGGTGATTGCCAAAAAAAATGCTGCACCAAAGCTGTACTGCAGTTTATAGAAGGGGAAAAGTATTTTTCGGTTGGATTTTAGGAACATGATTTATTTAAAACAACTTTCAGGCTAACTGGAAATGGACCCTATTCAGGACTAAACAAAATTTTGAATGTTTTTAAAAGTTTCTAAGTGCGAGGCAGCGCACTGATGAGAAAATATACTTCTCTTTCTAGACAACAGAATGTACTTCCTTTAACAAAAATTAAAAGAGAAGAAGAGCAGCTGTTTCAAAGGTGGGGAGGAGATATATAATTTATCTACGCTCTAGGACAACAAAGACATAAACAATGAAGGCATGCCTACGGTTCCTGTGTGTGTGCTCATGCATTTTTTTCCCCTCTCTTTCCATTAGGTTTATTAGATTGGCTAGGATTTACATTAAAGGTTGCTGATCACCTAAGGCAAATAGCACGATCAAATGGATTAAAGGAAAGGCAACCAGCCTCAACAAGCACCACACAAAAACGTGGGTTCTGTGAATGAAACTCTTGTCTACTGTCCTGACACACTGTACCCACTAGCAATGACTGGATAATTTTTGAAAAACAAAAAGAAAAAATAACCACCCAACACATGCTTATCATGAAACTGGACTGGGAGTCCTTCAAAGGTGGACAATAAACCTTTTGGAAGTGGAGGGTGAGGGTGTGCTTTGGCAGATTTCCCCCTTGCTTTCCTGCTGCTTCTTAGTCACCCCTCAGGAAAGGCAACTTGACACTGCTCTCTGTGACCAACCTGGTCCAGCAAGATTTCTCACACACCCAGCACAAAAGGCTAACCCCTTACAAAGTACTTATTTCAGATTTACGTCAAGGTTGAGTGAACTGCAGCCAGGGAACTGAGCTCAAAACATAATATAAAAGTCTCCTCTGATAATCAGTAAACCGGTGGTTTAGCTGAAGAGGGGTGGGCAGAATTAAAATTTTGTACTGTTTCATTTCCTCTTATGCAAATGCAAAAGAGAGACAAGAAAACTCATAGAAACTGAAGAATGATATACTCTTTGTTCATTAATTTCCTTGGAAAATCTGACTTCCAAGTGACCACAGGCATTTACTGTAGCAATTTAAATCTTCTATGGGAGCCAACCACGTGATTTTTAAACTTGTATTCACAGGCCCTCCCAAGTCTTTACTGTACTTACTGTAGTCCCCTAACTGTCATAACGCTTAAACTCCAGCTGAGGTATTAGGTGTTATGATAACTCATGCAATGATAATGGGTATTTCTGGAGTATATCTCTCCAAGGGGAACCAGTGCAATCTTGGGTTTATTTAACATTGCCAGAGGTAAAACATACTCAGGAACCAGAGAATCAATCGGTTACCAAGAAATCTGCTTTTACCACCACTGGGGGAAAAAAAAAGTGCACTTTCCTCTTCAGTTACACACCTCCTAATGCCCCTACAGAATTCTCTAGAGAACTAGAAGCATCCTACGCATTCTCGCAGAGAGAAGTGCTCATAGCTCTCTCCTATCTTCCCCAGTTACGAATGAAGCCTGCCAACATTGCTAAAAGGCCCAGGAACTTATGTCAAATCACACCTTACACTGTGAAGAAGAAAACAGGAAAATATCACTGATTAAGTGAGACACTATGAGACCCTTATTTGGATTTTTTTTTTGACTTTTATTTTTTTTATTTTTTTTTTTAATTTTAGTTTTTTATTTTTTAAATTTTAAAATCTTTAATTCTTACATGCATTCCCAAACATGAACCCCCCTCCCACCTCCCTCCCCATCAGTGAAGATGTACTATGCTTTTCTTGACTCAACTATACACGTTAGAAAAGAATCTATGCTGTCGTTTTTACAAGGTGCCTTTTAATCCCACATCTAGTGTCTTTAACACTTTCTTTTTAATGGTGTGGCCATCTAGCTACACCTGCTTTTTTTTTTTTTTCTCCTTTTTCAAACGTGCAAAAATTTTGCAATAAATGACTGGTAGGGGAAACAACAGCAGAAACAAATAAACAATAGAGCCTGATAATGGAAAGTCTATTTACACAAAAGTTTGAAGCAGAAATCAATTAGGACCATATCAGTTTATACAGAGAGAAATGACAATTTATTTCATGTGACTGGACAATATGGTGACAGATGGGTTTGGAAAGCTTGAAAATAACTGGTGTATGTTTAAACAGCTGATAATACCCATTACACACATACCGTATGGGCCATCAATTATCTCCTTCCAGTTTTGGGCGCCAAAATGCTGAATTCAACCAACTCCTCATAATCTTGGGACCCCAACATTGAATGGACAGATTTCTGTCCATTCCTGCAGCGGGCTTGGATAAGAGGAACACGATTTGCTACAGCAAGAGGCCACATACACGAACTGATGAGACAGGTCTGTCCTTTTGAAGAAGGATATTTCTCTGACCACTGTCTACATCCATCGTAGGTTTTGAACATTAACCCCAATGGATGTAACTTTTATAGGTTTCTAAATAATGGCACATACCCTTGAATGTTAACAACAGGGTCATACCAAAGACAGTCAAACATTTCTACATATTCTATAAATAGAGATTTTTAATAAACATCCAGGTTTCTAGAATATGGCTGAGTGACAGGAAGATTCTTATGGAAAAATAATGTTTAACACGGTATTGCCACATGGGTATATGAGACTCCTGGGTATACACAGAACTGCAAAATTGGCTTGGCAAAAAAGAAAAAAAAAATCATCATCTTCATTCACTGTTGAAATTCAAGTTAGAGACTTTGGGGTTTTATTCTGACTCTGACCTGACAACCCTCAGGTGTGAAACAAAGACTCCTGCTGACAGAGAGAGAGCAGCTAAATGGCACATAACAATGTGAGCTGTTTGCTGGATTGGAAGCAGCCGCTGACAGCACAGGTGTTTTTCTTTTTAAGTTCAGAAGGCGCTCACAAGTGGTTCTTCCAACACTATCTTTTAGCAGGCTGGCCTACAACAAGATGCAAAGTCTATTTTCAAAATCCCAACTGTGTATTCTGCTGGTCAAGTCTGACAAAATACACACCTGTCAAAAGAAGTGGATGAAGATGAAGGATGCTTTACACCGCAGAGACACTAATTAGATAAATGTTAATATCAGCGGTCTCTTTTGATTTAACTGCATTGGAAAAAAATGATAATGCATTTTTTCTTATTTTCTTTATTACAAAACATACTAGAGTTTCCTGTTTTGATTTTATTTTCCATTTCATGAGCCTGTGCTTTCATACATATGTCAGTGAGCTCGCCAAAGTACTACAAAGCCAAGTAGCACAGAGTAAATCAAAACGAAAAGAAAAAATTCCACCCGATTGTCTCGGCTTCTGTAATTTGGTGGAAATTGCAGAAGGTGTCTTTCCAAGGTGAGCTGGCTGAGAAAATGGTCCTATGAGTAAAAGCTATTGAGATAATTCACAGTACCATTTGATACACATATTCAGTACAGTAAAAAAAAAAAAAAAAAACTCCAAAAAACAAAAAGCATCATATGCTCCATAATTTCGATTTCACCAAAGGGCAACATTTTTTTTTAATCACACCAAACTAAAAGAAATGAAAAAAATTAACTTGAAACTTCAAAGGGAAGGAATTTCTAAGTTCACGTACGAGTAACACTACCTCGCAATTTTATTTTCCCTTGAGGTATACCTCTACAATGACACACAAGTGGACAACTGCATGATCAAATGCTCTCCTAAAGCCAAACGGACACACTGCATTGTGCCCATTCATATCTAACTATACAATCATTTATACAAGCTTGTGTGTACATATTTATGTGTGTACGTGTCTATCTGGTTACGTGTCATGCAGCCCCTTTGTTTGAGGTCTTAGGAGATGATCAGAAGAGCTATATGGAAGCAAACTAGACAGGCTAGCTTCATTACATAAAATCTCCAACACGACTTCTCCAAAGCAGGGAGGTCAGAACTATGGAGAGAAACTACACTTCTGCTTCTCCAAGCCTGGAGTAAAGAGGAGAACAGTTGATCTATCAACCAAGGCCAGTTGGCAGAATAGAAAATGGCCAGGATCCAGGTGCGCAGAGTATCAAAACAGCAGAAACAGCTTAGCCAATGAGCTCCAGGCTACTGGGCACTCAGAGAGGGCTGCATCCAGGTTCCCTAAGCCATGGTTTCTGGGTTCTTGTTGTTGTTTTTGCATTTCTTTCTTTCCTCTTCTTTTTGCAAATAGCCAGCTGGCATTCTTAGGGCCAGAGGAAATGTGGAGAATGGCAGTACTCCAAAAATCAGAAAACAGTGAGAAGAAACAGAATGTCATCACTTTTGCCACTCATTCTTCCAAATAGGGATGATGACTCTTCACCAAGTCACCACAATGTGGGCCTCTGACTATCTGTAAAAATGTAAGACAGCTACGGAAGTGATAATAAAATCGGGGCTAGGCATATACTTCCAATGTACCCAGGTTTAGTTAAAAATCAAAACTTTTCCAAAAATAAGTAGCTAAAAATGGCTAGTACCTCTAAATCCATTGCACTGTTCTATGAAAGAAAAAAAATACGATGAAAAACAGAAGGAAAAATTGAGAAACCAAGACAATGCCATTGCTCTGACATCTGATAAGTGTGATAATCTTTCCATAACTTAAGTATATTTGCAGCATTTACATTTCCACTTTTTACCTTAAATCCATCTGCACATCTTACTCATCTGAAAAAATTTACATTTTTTGTTCCTAAATATTCTTAACAACTGTAGCAGTTTGCACTTTTGAAAGAAAAGGCTGGTTGACACTGTCAAGTCATATGCTATCAGTCAAACCCAAAATATACTCGTTCTAAAGACAGAAAGATCAAGGGATAAAATGATTCACCACAGGAAGAAAAGAAGTGGCTTCGATAAACGGCATCAAGGGACTAAAAC
The DNA here is from genome assembly GCF_016772045.2 of Ovis aries. Classification (NCBI taxonomy): domain Eukaryota; kingdom Metazoa; phylum Chordata; class Mammalia; order Artiodactyla; family Bovidae; genus Ovis; species Ovis aries. Next base: position 61,835,902 of record NC_056062.1, on the reverse strand, counting down.
ATCAGCATAACTGAAAAAGTGAGTACAAGAATTCTTACTTTCACACATTTTTTTTCCCACCCATTGATTCTTCATTCCTATCTTCAATGCCATTCTGATCTAGCAAAATTCTGAACAGACACAACCATCTGCTGATACCAGAAACAAGAGACTAATCCAGCATTACCTGCCCATGTGTTCATGTGCGTATCCTCTGACACAGAAATTACACTTCCAGGAATGGAGCCTGGAAGAATCTGTAAACATGGTATCTTTGAGAATACTCTCTATAATAGTGATGGAAGTTGCTCAGTTAAAAAAAAAATTAAAATTAGACAAAAATGTAAGTTAATTTATAATGTTAATTATAAATGCTAATTTATAATACATAAAGCACTAATATCAGAATGGTATCAGAGGCCCACACTGTGGTGACTTGGTACCTCTATCCAAGACAAGGGCTTCCCAGGTGGTGCCGGTGGTAAAGAAGCCGACTGCCAAGCCAGGAGACACAAGAGACGTGAGTTTGATCTCTGGATCAGGAAGATACCCTGGAGAAGGGAATGGCAACCTGCTCCAGTATTCTTGCCTGGGAAATCCTATGGACAGAGGCACCTGGTGGGCTACAGTCCAGGGGGTCACAAGGAGTCGGACACAACTGACTGTGCACACACACACACACACACACACATACACACACACACACACACACATCCAAGACAAAGTCTTCCTATATATTCAGAAACATATTCAAGGCAAATACAAGAAAGAAAATTTGGAACACTGGTACAGTGACTTAAAGTTCTAACTGCGTTCATAATGTCTCTTCCAAACCCCTGAAACAAGTAGCCTGGCTAAGAAAGGTACCACCCACCAGGTCACACCTATATAATATGGGCAGTAGAGGAGAGTGCATGCCAGATACCTCTCATTACCAAGGTGGACTTCTCATGTGAACTGGTTCCATTGCTGTTTCCACTGTCGAATCCACAAAGTGGATATGATTCCCTGTACTTCCTGCAACTCTCTCAGGATGACTGGAAAGCAAAGTGAAATAACTCCTCTTCCAAGTGTTCATGAAGCAGTAGAGATGAAAAGACTGGGATCAATGATCTCCTAGTTGTAAGAGGCTAGGCTCTATTTCCTCTCTGACGCTGGGTTTCAAATCATTCCTTTGCAAAGAGAGTTTCTGGGTAGTTATAGAATTATACTCAAGACACTAGCTAAAAGAAGGGAATGAAAGGAAGAATGGAGATGGGAGAGAAAGGAGGGGGGAATGAGAAAAGCGTTTACAGAGTGTGGGCCATCAGCTATCACCAACATTCAAATACTGACATGGCAACCTGGTTTTTTCTCACTTAAAAAGATAGGAGAATGCTTTTCTCTGATATATAAAAAGGACATTAACTCATCAGTAATCCTGGGTTAGTCTGTAATAAATCAATGACAATATTGTGCTGCTAACCGTAACTGTGGTCTTTCTAAGAGTGAACAGTTACAAAATATAACAACCGCTTTTGAGAAACACTTTCTGTGTCTAAGACCCAAACCTGGCTGTGGAACTTCACAAAGTCAATTGAATGGGGTTCATTCAGTACGAAGCTGCATCCTGTAATCTAAGGAAGGAAAGCTTCTTGGTAGAACCTGCAGTGCTGACCTATATTTTGCCAACCCCAGTAAGATCTGGGGTTTACAGACTATTTGAGATCTCTCAATTAGTCCTTATGAGTCCTTAGTAAAGAAAATTAATGTACTAAATTTCCATGTAATAAATTTCTTTTGTGTGTGTTAGTCATTCAGTCATGTCCGACTCTTTGCGACCCCATAGACTGCAGCCTGCCAGTCTCCTCTGTCCATGGAATTCTCCAAGCAAGAATACTGGAGGAGGTTGCCATTCCCTTCTCCAGAGGATCTTCCTGACCCAGGGATCAAATCCTGGTCTGCTGCACTGCAGGCAGATTCTTTACCATCTGAGCTGCCGGCGGGTGCTGAGCAGGGGCAGGGGTGGCAGCTGGTACCAAACAAAGTAAAACAGAAATTTCTGAGGTTCCACGTCTTGAAAAACATATACTTTTGCAAAAAAAAAAAAAAAGTTGAGAAAATATTTAAGTTCAAAAGAGCAATTATTTCAGAGTAGAAAATAGTCTTAAATATCTTAAAAGCCATAAACCTACCTGCAAGAAACTGGATGTGAAGTTTCTAAATTAAAAAAAAACAGTTCTAAGAAATGATGCATTATATATAAGATTTCAGGACCTCACTCATATTTTCCTGTGGAAATAAATTGGTGAGGTGCCCAAAATTTCTTTAAAAAGACCAGTGTACCCAAAAGCTGTCAATTTAATAACTCAAACACATCAACAAAACAGTATCAACAGAAGTAACACTTTGCAAAAATGCTAAAGTTTCCAAGCCACTTAATCATCTCTTTTTTATTAAATCTGTGAGTCAAATTAAATGAATCAAAGCAAAATTATTAAGCTTATCTATTGGAGTAAATATATTTTAAATACTCATATTTCAAACTGTAATTAACATAAAATTGTATAATATGATAATTTTAACATTGATCTTTTTTCACATCCAGTCTTAGGAATCTTGGTGTGCATATTTCAGTTCAAACAAGTGGCACTTCAGGTGCTCCATAAAATGTGTGGCAAGGTCCTACTAGACTGTAAAGTGCCGCTTTAGATAAACAGCTCAGACTCAAGTTCAGGACTCCCACACCAGGCTCCTGCTGTGATTCCCTGGCCTCTTGTCCCATCTTGTTCATCAAATCAAAATTCAGTTCAGGCATCATCTCCAGTGTGTCTTTGTCTTGTCTCAGACCAAAATAACTGCCTGCACACAGTACCGCCTTCTCTGCTGCTACACTTTTTCCTTAGCATTAAAAATCATCCCATTTTGGGACTTCCCTGGCAGTCTACTGGTTAAGACTCCATGTTCCCAACCAACGCAGGTGGCACAGGTTTGCTCCCTGATCAGGGAACTAAAAACCCTGCATGATACAGCCAGAAAAAATAACATCATACCATTATGCTTCCGTCATCTCACAGATTTTGTTCAAGGTCAAGGACTTTTATTCATCTTGGCCTGAGCACTGAGCCCAATGCACAAAGGACAAAACCTCCAAACTTAACTAACTGTGTTATTCTGGAGCAATTTACTCAACTTCTCTATACCTTTGCACCTTCTTGTAAATAGAGTTGCAGCTGTTCAGCATTACAGTGTTGTTCAGAGAATTAACTGAGATTATGCCTGTGAAGGCAACTGGCATAATTCCTGGACATAGTGAAGTACCCTTTTACTGTACTTCCTCTCAAGAGGCAGAAACCATGTACCAACTCAACCAAAAGTGATTTTCCAAACACATGTTTTATAAAAGAATGACAGATTAACTTGAGAAACAAAAATGGACATGGTGTAAGAGTTAATCAAGATTATAAACATATATAATATACAAACACACATATACGTTTATGCACGTACTTATACATGATTCAAACTATACTGTATTTCATAGAATTCTTAATGCCTAGATGACTTCACATTCTCAAAAATTTACCCTGAAACATACGTGCTTGCATGTGTGTGCATGCTAAGTCACTTTGGTTATGACCGACTCTTTGCAACCCTATGGACTGTAGCCCACCAGGCTCCTCTGTATGTCTGTGGAGCCCAGCAGGCTCCTCTTCTCCAGGCAAAAATACTGGAGGGAGTTGCCACGTCCTCCTTCAGGGATCTTTTCAACCAAGGGATCGAACCCGCATCTCTCATACATTTGGCATAATTACTGATTTCTCAGCATTATATATCAGCATTTTATCATTGTAAAACAGATATTCTGTTTTCTTCTTCTTCTAATCTCCCCAAAGTTAAACTGGGTTTATAAAAATTCAGTTTGCAATAAAATATTCAACAAATGAGTATGTATTAAAAGAATAAATTGTTGTTTAATATCTAATAAATTTATCTGAAAAGCTGATGTTTTAAGTTCTGATTTCTGGTGTGACATATACAATGTACCATTGCTCTCAAAAGACTAAATTAGAAAGGTTTTCCCACAAATGACTATTTTAGGGGGAAAATGGCTACAATCAATGGGATGAAAATTTTGCCCTGCCCTACATCTCTGAATAAATTTAATGATTATCTAAGTTGAGCCATACTAGCAAATATACTCCTTTTACTAACACACATCAATATAATCCCAATTAAAATACTCTGTAAGATTGCCTACAGTATTTCAGATCGAAATAGCTTCTACTGAAATAGACTTTCCTGCCACTCTGATTTAGCATCTCACTTTCCCTTATCAGCAGATGGTAAGCCAAGTACTATTTAAATCCATATGTCTTCCATAGGCATAGTTCAGATACTGAATAAAAAGATGAACAAATGTTTTAGAGCTAATCACATTAGCCTTTGAGTGAAAAAAAGTAACCAAGTACAGTTTCACTTCCTGCAAATGACTTTTACTATATCACATTTAGATGATTGAAGGAGTTATATCTCTGTAAACCACCCAGACAAAAATAACTAACTGTACAGAGCAAGACTGCAGCAAAAGAGTTTCTTGATTTTGACTGCTTCTTCATGAATCCTTACTATCTGCAGGATGCCAACCCTGAAAGGCAATGAATCTGGTACCAGAGGAATACTATAGTTAGGCAAAATTCAGCACCATCAGGGCTAAGAATAGAGTAACTCACCAGCTTTCTCTTGCATTACAGTTATACCCCTCCTCACTCTTCTCCCCAGATTACAAGGGTCAAAGAAAACAAAGAACTCCATTTGAAGATCAAGGCTCTCTGACTTTACAGATTCCAATTCCACAGACACAACTCATACTTTTATTCATTTCTTCTAAGCAAGGAAATTGAGATGATATTAAGTTTTTAATGCAAACTACACATGTATTCCTGAGTTCACAAAAGCTTTCAAACTCTCCTTTCTGGGTTTTGTCTCTAGCAAATGGGATGCTCCATGTTCAAGGAATAACATCTAGGATATCCTTCTCTTCCTCACATCACATTTTCTAGTCTTATAAGCCTTTGATCCAGACTTGATCATAAAATAACTGAAATAAAGGGATCCATTGCCCATTCCCTCTTATTCTGAACGCAGTATGTAATGCTTCCCTTCTTTACAGGGAACAGTGGAGAATAGTGAAACTTTCTTCAGTGTTCAATTCCTCATGCTCCATAAAACCACTGGCTGTGCACAAGATTGATGATTTCAACCAAAATGGAATTTAGAGTTATCATTTAAAAAAAGAATTTACACAAAATAAATACATTTTGGATAAGTGAATTAACAATAAAGATAAACTGGTTTCACTGGAACTCGTAAGCCTAGAAAAAACACATTGGCAGATTGAGTCTGTAGATTCCTATATCAAAAAAGTCTGTCAACCCTGAGAAATCTCTATTTCACCAGGTAAATCAGAAAACTGTTCATATTTTAAATGGTCCAAGAAAGCTCAATTTTTAATGTAAACCCCAAACTGGTATATTTTTATTATCTTTTTGACTCAGAGTAAACAACTCACCAAATACGTAACGGTTATTGTGAAAAAATATATATAAGTAATAACTAATCCTTTTGTCCTAAAAAGGATGCTTAAATGTTAATGTCTGTAATTATAAACCTAATGGTAGGAAATTATACAAGCAGTACTGCAGTCTCACACAGAAATTTAAAAGGTGGTTTAGTATTCTTGCCTGGAAAATCCCATGGACGGAGGACCCTGGTAGGCTACAGTCCATGGGGTCGCAAAGAGTTGGACACGACTGAGTGACTTAACTTTCACTTTCTTTTTTTCAAATTTTAAAAAAGTACATATATCCTCATAGAAGTCTACTCAATTAAATATGTATTGATTCTAGACCTTCTATGAGATGAGCAATATGTCAGGGCTGATGAGAAACAGAAATATAAAAATGGCATAGCCCTTCTCTCTCAGGAGCCCACAATCTATTAAGTTAGAAAAATTCACAAAGGGATAAATTATAAGATTTGGTATTTGCTGTTTCTCTCGTATCACTGCTCTATTGTGTTCCAAACTTGTCCAAATACCCCTTGGCTTTCAGAGGAAAAACCTCAGAAACACACACACACACACACACACACACACAGAAGTACTTCAGTGGATCTCAATTTCAGGTCCAGAGAATATCACAAAAATCCTAACACTGCAATGAAATTCATACATTAAAATCATAAGGACTGGAAACTAGTCGTTAGAGATCAATTCCACATGAACCCCGACTCAAAGCCATGGCAAAACCAATACAGTACTGTAAAGTAAAATAAAGTAAAAATTAAAATTAAAAAAAAAATAAAACTCATCTGATTCATTAAATACAGAACAGTTAAAACATCTGACTGAACCTGAATAGCGCAGTCAGTGTCTAGTCACAAAATGGGAGAATTAGTTTGGTCTGGTCACAAAGATGGATAATTTATGAATCTAAGCTCATGGGTCCAAGTGTAGAATTCAACTGTATTACGACTTTACCTATTTCAGAGCTTTTACCCACCTATGGCTTGAGGTTAGCAATTATGAACCAAGTGAGATTGATTAAGTCATGATTAGAGTTCACAGTCCTGTGAGTATAGAAAAAATCTCTTAGAAACAGTCTAGATATAGAACTTAAAAGGCTTATCTTTAATAAAAGAATATCAGTACACTGAAGACAGTTTGTTTACTTTTAAAAGATGATGATCTTTACAGAGAATTTTTTAAAAACTGCCACAAATTCTGTGATCACACAATGGATGGTGGTTGATTTTAAATGCATTTAAATTTATACTTATTACAACAAAAATTTTAAAACTTATGATTTTTATTACCATTAAATCAGTAAATAGACGAGTAAAAAGACATAAACCTATCTCTCAGATCCAAATTGTTTACAAAAACTGAAAGCCTTGAAGCTTGGGAGATTTGAATTAAGACTTCCATTAACCCCCTACCAATATCCCAGGAACGGTAAGAAATTTAAACAAAAGGAAAAGCAATGCTTTTAAAATGACTTAATGTAATACAGTATTAAGATATGTAACAGTTTGAGCCATTAAACAACAGGTGACATATCACAGGCAAGAATTTCTCTTTTCTCAATGACTAAATACATTAAATAAGACATGAAAATGAGCCAAGGGATTAAAGCTAAAAGAAATGATTAGTGAATTAATCAGAACACCAATAAATAAAACTAAAATACAATAGTTCTTATATATAATGAATCAATCAAACTAGTACAGTGTGTACAGCATATGCTTTAAACAGGTTTTCAAGTTGTTTTTTTCACTTATATTTCTTTTGAATAGATGTAGATTATGGCCCTATGAAGAATTATTTTTAATTTATATTTAAATACAAGTGATTTGCATGTATGCTATATACACTATACATATATAAAGTATAATGATGCTTCTGCTGCTTATTTATACTAATTAAAGAATTTATTAAATTCTTACTTCAGACTGATTTAAAGAACCCAACTCTGCTCTAAAATTTATTCATTCCATTGAGTTTATTGTGCAAATAATAAGATCACTGAGGTATGAATGTTTCTGCAAATTTCTGAATCCTATCAATTAACAAATAATTTGGCCATACCGAGGACCTTAAAATTTAATCTCATATATGTCAAAATAGTAACTGTCACTCTACAGCAGGGCTCACCTACTATGCTATATTTTAAGCCGGAGTTGTAAAGCTCACCTTTGAGTTGTCTTAGCTTTTGGACTTCGATTGCTCCTCAAGTTCTCCAAACACCAAAGCACTTGTTTGTTGGTTTACTGCATACTTGCACCCCAGTAATCCCTTGCCCATCTATTGAAACCCCAACTATTCTTGAACCAGCCAATAAGAAACCTCTTCCAGGAGACTTTTCTTGCTGGCTCAATTAAGAAAAGATTACTTTCTTCTCTTAAAAAAATTAAATGTGGGATTAACATATGCATACCACTATACGTGTGTGTGTGTGTGTGTGTGTGTATGTGTACACTATGTGCTTTGCTTAGTCACTCAGTTGTGTCTGACTCTTTGTGACCCCATGGACTGCAGCCCACCAGGCTCCTCTGTCCATGGGGATTCTCCAGGAAAGAATACTGGAATGGGTTGCTATGCCCTCCTCCAAGGAATCTTCCCAACCCAGGGATCAAACCCATGTCTCCTGCATTGCAGGCAGATTCTTTCCTATCTGAGTCACCAGGGAAGCCCCATACATACTATGTATATAAAACAGATAATCAACAAGGACCTACTGTATAACACTATACAAGGAACTATATTCAACACTTAGTAATGAACTATAAGGGAAAAGAATCTGAAAAAGAGTGTGTGTGTGTGTATATATATATGTACATATATATATTCAGTTTTATATATATATATATATATGAATCACTTTACAGGTGAATCACATTTTAGGTGAATCACTATACACCTCACTGTTTCCATTATTTCCCCATCTATTTGCCATGAAGTGACTGGACCAGATGCCAAGATCTTAGTTTTCTGAAGGCTGAGTTTTAAGATTTTTTGGTGGCGGGGGCGGTGGGGGGGGGGGGAAACTCCAAAATCACTGCAGATGGTGACTGCAGCCATGAAAATAAAAGATGCTTGCTCCTTGGAAGGAAAGCTATGATCAACCTAGACAGTGTATTAAAAAGCAGAGACATTACTTTGTCAACAAAAGTCTGTCTAGTCAAGGCTATGGTTTTTCCAGCGGTCATGTACGGATGTGAGAGTTGGACTATAAAGAAAGCTGAGTGCAAAAGAATTGATGCTTTTGAACTGTGGTGTTGGAGAAGACTCTTGAGAGTTCCTTGGACTGCAAGGAGATTCAACCTGTCTATCCTAAAGGAAATCACTCCTAAATACTCATTGGAAGGACTGAAGCTGAGGCTGAAGCTCCAATACTTTGGTCACTTGATGTGAAGAACTGACTCAGCAGAAAAGACCCTGATGCTGTGAAAGATTGAAGGCAGGGGGAGAAAGGGACAACAGAGGATGAGACGGTTGGATGGCATCATCGACTCAAAGGACATGAGTCTGACTAAGCTCCAGGAGTTGGTGATGGACAGGAAGCATGGCATGCTGCAGTCCATGCGATCAGAAAGAGTCAGATGCAACTGAGTGACTGAACTGAATGGACTATATACCTAAAGCTAACACAACATTGTAAATCAAATATACTTCAATAAAAAATGCTAAAAATTAAATTAAATACTACAATTCGTTCCACTCCATGGCACTTGGCACTCCCTTCCTTTTGTTGTTTTTGTTTAGTCACTAACCCAGGTCTCCTGCATTGGCAGGCAGATCCTTTATCATTGAGCCACCAGGGAAGCCTTTCCTTAAACCCTAATCATATTTCTGAACATCATCTCCCAAACTGGTCTACAAATGATTTCAAGAAACAGTATCCATAGCATGTCCATGATGATGTCACTCCTAGAATATTTTGCACAAACTAGGCTTTCAACATAAATTCAATTATTAAAGAAATGTTGGTTAATTTAGAAGTCATTCCATCTCCCCCGTTCCCCATAAGAGAAGGCATTTCTTGCTAGCCATTAGATATTTTCATCTGAACGCCCTGTAAACCTTGTAGGTGTAAGACTAGCTTCATTATTTAACACTCACAAAATAGCTCACACTAGAGTTCTGCTAACAGCACTACCATTCATTGAAAAGCACTTTAGTAAACAGTGTGGACTTTGAAGCCAAGCCTATATGAACATGGGCTGGCATGACTCAGTCACTTACTAGCTGGGTGACTTCAGGAGGCACGTGACTTAATATCTCTGAGGCCCTATTTCCTCTATAAAATGGAGTTAAAGATATCTTCTATGTCATGGATTACTATGAAGATTAAATGAGATACTACAAACAGAAAGGAGAATCTGGCCCATAGTTGGTGATTATCAAATGTTAGCTATGATTAGTCCCCTCTTCTAATCATCCAAATTCTAAGCCTCATTCATCACAACTTTCCTCCTCTTGGTCACCCATACGTGTCGACTTTGTCAACTCTTAAATATTCTGCATCTAGCGTATCTATAAAACTAATCTCATTTTCACTACCCTAGAGTAGACTGACTTTCTTAGATAGCATATTGAGAAGCAGAGACATTACTTTGCCAACCAAGGTCCGTCTAGTCAAGGCTATGATTTTTCCAGCGGTCATGTATGGATGTGAGAGCTGGGCTGTGAAGAAAGCTGAGCACCAAAGAATTGATGCTTTTCAACTGTGGTGTTGGAGAAGACTCCTGAGAGTCCCTTGGACTGCAAGGAGATCCAACCAGTCCATTCTAAAGGAGATCAGTCCTGGGTGTTCTTTGGAAGGACTGATGTTGAAGCTAAAATTCGAATACTTTGGCCACCTCATGCGAAGAGTTGACTCATTGGAAAAGACCCTGATGCTGGGAGGGATTGGGGGCAGGAGGAGAAGGGGACGACAGAGGATGAGATGGCTGGATGGCATCACCGACTCGATGGACGTGAGTTTGAGTGAACTCCGGGAGTTGGTGATGGACAGGGAGGCCTGGCATGCTGCGATTCATGGGGTCGAAAAGAGCTGGACATGACTGAGCGACTGAACTGAACTGAACTGAGGGTAGACTAGGGGCTAGTAGAGGAGACTTTAATCAGTCTGCATTTCTGCCCACCTATCCAACCCATTCTATATAAAATGTGATAGATGTTCATCACGTTAAAGGTCTGTCTAAATTTATTTGTTCCGAATCCTAATGATTCCTGATTTCCTTTTAAAATAAAAATTTCAGAGCTTATCACCTACACATAATTGTGTATTACCTGAAGGTAAGAACCCTAATTTACTCATTTCCATTCCCTTTACAGGATCTTTCATGGTTCCTGAAATAAAGTAGGTGCTAAATTGTTGTTTATTGGACAAAAAAAGTTAAAGACCAATATATCAGGGAATTATTCTACAAAGTTATCATTTACTTTGGATTTCTAGTTCTTTCAAGTCTGAGTCTAGGTTAGTTTGGCTTAACACATGTTGCTCACGCTCAGTTGTTCAGTTGTGTCTGACTCTTTGTGACCTATGGACTGTAGCCTACCAGGTTCCTCTGTCCATGGAATTTTCCAGGCAAGATTCCTGGAGCAGGTTGTCATTTCCTTCCACAGGGGATCTTCCTGACCCAGGGATTGAACCCGCATCTCTTACATCTCCTGCATTGGCAGGCATATCCTTTACCACTGTGCCACTTGAGAATCCCCAAACATGTTGGTTCCTTGAAAATAAATCCTTAACTTAAATGAGTATATCCTTAACTTAAATTCACATACAACCAATTGTGCACCAAAAACCCTAAACAAAAGAGTATATTGCTAAAATTTCACGAACTATACGTACATACAGTCTCTAGTCTTTGAAAGAACTTTGCATATAGCAGTGAGATGACTGAAAAAGCAAATGAAAATGAGACTTAGAATAAAGTGATTTTCTACACTTCCTTTTAACACCAGAGTTTCATTCTTACCTTACCTTAAACTATGTAAATAACTTTGAGAAAAATAAAATAAATTCAAATAGTTTAGAGTTTCTGTGTGTGCCAAGTACCTTACTGAGTAGTTGCTGGCATTAACTCTATGTGATCACCAAAACAAATTAACTTTAAGAATCGTTTTGGTGACAGTAAAATCCCTTTAAATATTAAATATATGATATATGTATATTTTAAATATATGTATATGCATAATATAATGTATGTATACTATATATATATATTTACCTTGTAAGACTCACTACAGTACATTACCCTATTTAAATATTCTTTGAATGTCAAGATGACTAAGGAATCTTTCAATCGTAAAAGTGAACTAGATCACTAAATCTCTGTTGGTGCTTCAGAAATGTACCTTATTCAAACTCTCATATTAACTTTTCCCCCATAATAATGTTTACAGGAAATGTTGGGGTTTGTTATTTCCTAGTTACCACTTTGAGGCAGTTCTCACGAGTAAAATGTTTTCCCATTTCCGAAGAGTATAACTACACATCGGGCTGGTAAAGTAACCTATACTCGCCATTAACTCCACTACTATGTCACCCCATAGAGGAAACTGATTTTAGGGAAGCTAGTTTGAACAATTTAAAATTGTAAGCAAGATACAATTATGTAGTCACAATATATTCAATGCAGGACTATTTACCACAGCAAAAATTGGAAGTAACTTAAAAGTCTGGCAACAAGGGGATCAATAATCATCTTTTCTGGTACAACCAGTACAGGACATAATGAAGTACTATGAAGTCAGTAAATCTGATGTATCAGAATATACACTAATATGAGAAAATGTTTATAATTTATTATAAAGTGAAATTGAAGGCTACTTAAACATACAAATCTATGTTTGTATGTGGATGTTTTTGTGTGTGTGGGATACATTAAAGTGTTGAGTAGTCATTTTCTTCCTTTTGCTTATTTATATTTTCCAAAATGTCTAATGAACATATATATTTTAATGGGAAAGAAAATGTCAACAAACGCTAATTTGATATCCTTTTCTCTTTCATAGACCTTTCCTAATTTGTCATTTTCATCATCAGCCCCACCCTAGAGGCACCCTCCTCTCCGGAAACCCACAGGGACTGAGCACAAATATGTTCTTTTTCATCATGACCATTAATACTGCAAATAATTCATACATGAATGTGGTGGTGGTTGAGTCGCTAGGTCGTGTCCGACTCTTGCAACCCACCCCTCCTCTGTCCGAGATTCTCCAGGTAAGAATGCTGGAGATATTAACTCTGAAGGAGCATAAAGAATCTGAGATAGGTTTACAGTTTAAAGATTTCAGTGGGACAAAACTGAATTATTCACATCCATTAAATAGAGTTTGAATGATTCACAGCCAATTTTATTTTTATAATTGTAATGAAACAGCTGGGATTAGAATCTATTCATGGACTCATAAGGAATTTGCACCCCACCTACTAAAATTAGTTTCTGCATCCAAAATTCTGATTTGAACATCTGACTGTGAACAAAACAGGCATCATCACTCAATGCCAAGAAACTGAGGAAATAGACTTTAAACATGTCATATTCTCACCAGAATTATCTTATTTCTCATTGTGCAGACTTCTCTTTATTGGCATTCATAAGTGGCCCCTTAATAACATGATTCTTTGAATCAAAGTTATTGTCAAAGAATGAGCTTTCTTGTATAAGATAAGCCCCAATAATACAAATGTTGAAGATTTTAGACCGCATTGTTTATAATTTTGGGGTTGTCAGCCATTAGAGGGAAATTAGAAACTTGCATATCAAATACATGATGTCTCTTTGGACACTAGAATCACTAAGATATTTGTCTTAAAGTTGACTCAAGTATCACAGATCTAAATGTTTAAGGTTTTATAGAAAATTTGCTTGGTCCCAGAGTTTGCAATCTTAAAGAGATGTGAGCAATTGTATGCTTCTATCTCTATAATTTTCCAAAGAAGGAAACAGGGCATTAAGATTGAGTGACTCACCCAGGGTCACACAGCTAGTTAGTCACAAAGTAAGTCTAGAACACAAAGCCTCTTTTTCCTCCAATCCAGTACTCTTTCCACTGCATCACAAGAGAAAAGTAAAGAAGAAAATATAAAGTATAATTTTACTGGAAAATAAAATCCTTTCAAGCCTGAATCACAACCAGAGACACTCCATTAAAGGTGGAACACACCCACTTCCAAACTCATCTGTAACTTGAGAGGGCTGAGCATATTACTAAAGAATAATTTGGATATATTATAGCATGAAGTTTTGAGAGGCATAGTAACTGGATATTTAATTTGTAGACTGACCATTTGGACAAGCCACATTTTAAAAACCTCCAACTTTTCTTGAATCAGTTACATGATGCAGGCAAAGTAGATATATTTTCTTGAATTATCAAGAAAATTTTGATTGTAAATTCCTGACTTTTTAAGAGGAATTAAATTAACCAAATGTGTATCTCCTAAAATATGGCCAACATTGCTTCAGTTGTAGCATGTTTTGCAAAACAGATGACTTCTAAAAAGTTATAAGTAAATAACATTTTCATTTTTTAAGATTTCAGGGAATAAATAATAAAAGTCCTATACTGAGGTTTTGTTTTTAAAGCAAATGATTATTTTCAAGTAGGGGGAATAGTTCTCTCAAATGTTCCATTTGTAAATTTTTAGATTTTTATATATAAATCTGACTTAACTCCTGTTTGTAAATGACAACAGACATGTCTTCATAAATGTCATTAATTGGTTAAGAAAGGCACGAGCTTCTGTATTTTTAGGCTATAACAATCACACTCAATGTTAATCAAGAAAATGTTTTTTTTTCTTATCATTTTAATAAGTTATTAAGAAGTAGTAAAGAAAGACTATTCTATCTGACATTCTGAAAATCCTACAAAAGAAAAATACTTTCTAATGGAATCAATGTAAATATTTCAGCAACCAATAAGAATAAAGATCATTAAATTTCATATTTTAAGAGGAAAAATTAAGTTCTTCTCTCTTATATTCCCTCAAAGCCCATACTATTATTCACCCCATCCAAGACACCTCTAGGAATGTAAAAACTAGGTCAAGAAACTGTAAACAGTAATGAAAACATCATCCATGGAAGCAAAATGAAAACAAGCAAAATAAAGAGATTTTTCCCCTACAAAAGTAAGTCTGTCTGAGCTAACTGCTTTCACGAAGACACATGATTCAACTCTGCTTAAGAACACAAATACTACTTAGAAATAAATTCTCTAAAAAATAAACTGTACTGCACATGTACTATAAGGGAAGCAAATCATATCATTGTCTGGCCATTAGATATTTGTCATTTTTCATACACATAAGAAATAGCTCTTAATGAGTATCATTTGCTTTTTTCTTAATTATCTGCATTCATCATCAGTCAATTCAGTTTAATAGTTAATTCTTAATTAGATATTTCTAGGATATTATTTTCCAAGCAATATTTATTTATTGTGTCTCTTAACACTGACCTGTTTGGATGACAGTTAACTTGAACATGGGACAACACATGCTATCAGTCATGTGTTTTCTTACTTAACCATTATAAACTGTATTTTCCCTTTTAGAAATATAGATGTATATCCTTAGTTTTGCTGGTTAATCGTGATCCTACAGATAGGTAAATTTCCAGGTATGAAACAATTAGTCCTTTTCATAATTAATATGTCCAAATTAAATCTTGGAAGGTGAGAAACATTTTTAAAAGGCAGGTTAACATGTAAAATTATGTGTGAGAGATGATACCTCCTAACTTACAAATGTCCTGTCCTTACAAAAATAAGATGAAAGTAAGATTCCTTTGCCTTATTTCTAATCACTGATAACAGAATAAAAATACATCACAAGATGAATGTTATGGATTTTTTCCAAATAAAGTCATCATCCAGATTCTATTCTACTTGTAAATTATAGTTAAACATGAACATCTATAAGGGCTTCCCTTGTAGCTCAGCTGGTAAAGAATCCGCCTGCAATGCAGGAGACCTGGGTTTGATCCCTGGATTGGGAAGATCCCCTGGAGAAGGAAATGGCAACCCATTCCAATATTCTGGCCTGGAGAATTCCATGGACTGCACAGTCCATAGGGTCGCAAAGAGTCAGAGACGGCTGAGCTACTTTCACTTTCACTTTCATAAACACCTATGAATGAGAGCCTGGCAGGCTCCAGTCCATGGGGTCACAAAGAGCCGGATACCACTGAGGAACTAACACAACACAACATAAATGTAAATGCTGCTTCACCAAAATTAAGGAAACAGCTTCCTGGAAGTTCACTGAAACTATCTGAACCTCCTTGAACTAGTAACACAACCACACCAGGTCCTGCTTGCCAAGTTTCCTTGAGTTTATTCGTAGACCATCCCAGTAATCAACATGCTTGTCTACAAACACTTAATGAAAATTCACTAACAGAATCAAAGGAAAAGGACAGTAAAAGAATATAACAATGAAAACAATATTTTCTCTTTTTTTTGGTGGAAGCAAATAAGAAAACACACAGAAATCCAAGGTAAAAATTTTCCTGGATTTTAGGTAATCAACACTTCTATGAAATCCATCCATCCATCAGACTGGACTTTGCCAGCAGAACATTAAGATTCACTCCAAGGCTGTGTGTAGCTCATGGCTGACACACTTTTGAATCATTCTGCATCTGTGCTCTTGAAACTTGGGCCACTTTCTGAATACTGTTCACTTCCAACATCTAAGAACATTCAACAATAGGGTCCTTTTTGGGCCCTGTTATCTTCTGACTCATGCCGTCTGTGAAAAAAAAATAGGAAGCCAAGCAAAAGATAGTTATACAGGAAATAATTAACAGATAACTGTGCTGAAGGATACCATTTCACAGTGACTACAAACTTACAGCCCAATTCACTAAAAGATACATCTGCTTCCCTTGCCTTAGAAACCTGGGCCAGCAGAACTATGCCAGACTTCACAAAAAGCCTAGGTTACAAAAAAGAGAAAAAAAAATGCACTTTTAAAAAATACTTGAGCCAGGGGAGCTGACTTAAATGAAAGAAAGTAGAATAACAGAAAATCCCACTGGTCAAACATATACGTATCAAGTTGATTTTAGTAGTGATCTATTGTCAAATATGGTATATTAAATGTAAAAGATAAATAGCTAATACAGGGGGAAAAAGCTACCTAGATTTTTCTTTAATAAAAACAAAATGATTATGTTCACTATTAAAAACTAAGTGGATGAATGATTGCTATTTTTAAAATAAACCTATTATATTCTTGAATTTAAACCATACTGTTTTAAATCATAATCTTACAAGGATTGTTCATCTCTGGATAGAGTCAATGGTTTTTAATATTTTATTCTTAGGCAAAACAAATATCAACAGTTACCTCAAAAGAAACTTCACCAACATGGCTTATAAACTACTATTTCCTAGCTAATGATCAGGGAAGTACATACTCCCCATTTGTCCTGGTTTAGACCTTCTCTATGGTATTTGACATATGCAAGTAAAAAATTCAAATGGAGTCAGGAAAATACTTATGTACCTAAACACTCTGTTAAAACAACAATACTTAAATGATAGCTGCTTCTATTTTCATTAAACATGAAGCAAAACAGTAAATATCAGACTTCTCACTAAAGATCATCTTTAGTTTAAAAGAAGTTCCTGCGATCTTCTGTCAGTGGTTGTAGAGGCATTCAACAATGTTGCTTGTTTAAACGTCTGTTTGGCTGCCAATGGACTGTCCCCAAAAGAACATTTTTGCATCTCAATAGACTGTCCGGTATCAACAATCTTTAAACTATAAATTTAACGCTGCTGAAGAAAGAGGGAAATAACACCTGCTTTGTACTGTCTTGGTATCACATTTACAAAACGAACAAATCATCATACTCCTTTGCACTTATCTAGAACCCTGCATCTGACAATCTCAAATGGCCTGACAAACATTAATTAACTAAGTTGCTCAGCACTCTTGGGAGGATGGCTGGCATCGTAATCCTCTCTGGGATACAGATGAACAGGATCCTGGGAGGCCCTTTCTTTGAGCCAATGGTTCAACTTGGATCTCAACACCCAGAACATGAAACTCAACTCCACAGCCCTGGCCAGACATCTCTGTCAAAACCAAGCAGTGCAAAATATACGTGCTAATTGGACAAACTTCCATAAATAAATGCACACTGCAAACTAAAATCAACCACAAAGAGATTTATATTTCACCTAGGTGCAAGAGCAGAGTGGACTGATAACTAGGGCATTTGCACTGATGGAAGAATTAGAGACTATCAGTTATCTGACTGTGACATTCTATTCTGACATGACATTGAGAAGTTTACTACATAAAGTAAAGATCTCCCAATCAAATGTTTATATGTCTGCATTTTATTTTAAAAAAATTTTTTAAATGTATTTGACTTTGGCAAAATCTTTGTGAAATTTAATGACAGGTGTTTCGTTTCTTTTAATGTGGTTATCAGCTAAAAGACAAAGCTTTCTGTGTTATACAGTCCAATCTAAAACGTTAATTACAAGAATGAAACCTAGAATTTCTCAACCAGGAAATAATAAAATGAATACAGTTACATCTGCATAAGAAAGCTACCAAATAAACAACACCCTTATGAAAATAAAATTTCTACAAGATGCTAGTCAGAAAAGAGCACCTGACTACACTGAGTTACAACTATACTAGGCTGTTTAGTTTAAAATGAGAAGGGAACATCTATTTGAATACAAAACCAATTAATTTTGCTTTCAGTAAGGCAGTATTAAATATGTTAACCTATTCACGGAGCTAAACTTCAATGATGCATATTCAAAACATTTTTAGGAGCTTATTCATGTTTTCCAAGATCTAGAAGTTTTAAAAGAGGAACAGTTGAAGTTTACCTGTACACTTGGACTATTTCTAGCAAAGCATCTACAGGGTTTAATATTTCTACTCATAAAAGGGAAAAATGATTTATAGAAATACTGTTAATCCACAGAAAAACCCAATTTTCATAAAACAATTTACAAGATGAAGCTTATGTTAATGTGTTCCCTGCCATATTCAAAGCACAATGATAAACACAGATCACATACATTATTTAGACATTTTTATAACAAGATCAATTTCATACAAGGGAAATCTAAGGACATACACCAAATGAAAATATACATATATGAGCTGCCACTGAGTATCAAATTAAAAGCCAAACACTGATCTATGAAAAAAGGAAAGAGAAAAAAGAAGTGAAGAAAACTAACGAACATTTTTGAAACTTGAGCTCTTCTCTGTGATTCTTATATTTCCTTCCTCACTTGGAGTGCAGCAAAATTTCATAACTAAAACCAGTTAAAAACAAGTATCAGAAAAAACAGTACACTGCAAGCAACATTATAACTACATGCTTTGTAACATAACCCTATCTCCAGTCAGCTTACTCTTAACACATTATTGACGGGAGATGTATTAATGCCACAGGCGTTAGTTTCTGCAAAAATCCCCCAGTTAATAATGTGTTAAAAAAGTTTCCATTATTTACCAGCATAGTGTTAAACTATTTCAAATTAATATTTTCCATACTTAATTCTCGATACCACTCTGCACAGTAGTCAAAGATGATGGTCAAGTTTTTATTTTAGTATTAGAAACTACATGAATAAATGTATTTATAAATATACTTGTTCTATTACTGATATATCAGATAGACTACTTAATTTAAAAAATTACTTTAAAATCTATTTCCATTTCTTAAATCTCTTACTATTTTGAAACAAACATGCCAAACAGCAAGTTAATTTCAAGTTCCATTCTACTATTTAAATTCAGGTATGGATAATATTCTGTAGATATATATTTACAAAGACCACTACAAATTTTCATTTAAAACATTTAAATTGTGTTTGCATATTTCAACTGTGTATTTATAAATTTTTATGGGACCTCTAAAATTACACAATAAAGTACTTTGTTTTGGCCTTAGTAAATATGATGGCGATATTCTTTTGGGTTTCCTCTGGCTAATGGCAGAGAAAAGAACTGAGAAGTATGTATTTGCCATGGTAACTTAGTGACACTAATTTTTACCACCAAAGTAAAATTCTGGTCAAATTCACAATTAGAATGAAAGTAAAATTCTGGTCAAATTCACAATCAGAATGGGCTCTGCTTCTTAATTCTTACAAGCATCTTAAAAGGTTAATCAGCAATTTATGTGCACATTAAAACTTTTAAATTCAGTTATACCCTAAATATTTCATAATAAATCAAATCAGCTAACACTTACTGTCCCAAACGTCCAATAAAATGGATGACTTTCAAAACCATGAGCCAATCCCAATGAAAATACAAATTTTAAAGATTCAAATTTTACTGAAATTACAGAAGAATGACCCAAAACACTTTAAAATATATATATATTATATGTCTCTGTGTGTGTGTATATATATATATATATACATATGTATATATATTTCTGGGGGTCAGCTCTCAAAATTTAGTAGATGATGGCCTTTAAGTATCACAAACCCTACAGTGAGGAATCTGATAGGCATTATAAAACATAGTTAGGTAGCCTCTCGCTGAAGATTTCCTACTTCAGCATCTAATGCAGAGGAACTGAAAAGACAGTTGAAATGATGCAATAGAAAGTTGAAATCAGGGAATTAAGGAAGTGGAGGAATTGAGAAAAACAATTTTTTTTGAAAAGTATTATCATCCTCAGGCTGCTTAAAGAATAGAACAATCCTGCTCAGATTTTAGGCTGCACTACATCATAAATTACTTCATAATTTACTTCATAAATTACTGCTCACTCCAGATTCTTAAGTGTATACAAAGAGAGGCAGAAGAGGTAACATTCCAGAAACAGTCTAAAAGAGTTACATAATTTGATACCAAGTGAAGAAGTCATGGATGAAAAAACATTGTTAAGTGGGAGGCAGGGGTGGGGGAAGCATGGAAGCTCTGGTGATACATATGTAAGGCCATCAATTCCACCACACTGTCAAGATGCAACCTAAAATTTAAAAATCCTAGGGCATGTCCTTCCTGCCTTTTAGCCACTTGAGATCAGAAGAGTTCTGACTCCCTAAGAAAATGATGAGTATGTACAATGATAAAATGCATATTATAAGAAAGAAGCTCCCTAAATTGAGTACCCACTTGAAAAGCACAGGAACTATTTCTCTTCTTTCCAGAGTTACTTAGTTCAACTAGCTCGTTCCTGGTAGGCAGGAAGGATTGTCTCTCAGTGCACAAGAAGGCATCTCCTCTTCTGCTTTCAAGCCCTTCCTTAGCTTCAGGGCATGACTGCAGACAGGAAAGGTAACAGCTTTTACAACTAACTGTGCTCTAAGGCAATGGCACCCCACTCCAGTACTCTTGCGTGGGAAATCCCATGGACGGAGGAGCCTGGTAGGCTGCGGTCCATGAGGTTGCTAAGAGTCGGACACGACTGAGTGACTTCACTTTTCACTTTCATGCATTGGAGAAGGAAATGGCAACCCACTCCAGTGTTCTTGCCTGAAGAATCCCAGGGACAGGGGAGCCTGGTGGGCTGCCGTCTATGGGGTCGCACAGAGTCGGACACGACTGAAGCGACTTAGCAGCAGCAGCAGCAGCAGCAGTGCTCCTCTAAGGGGCATTTCTCAATGCTACTACAGAAAACTCATAGAGAGGCTTTAGAGACTGTAGGGAATGAGAGAAGAGCATCCAAGCCACCCTTGGAAAAAGTAATTTTTCTCCTCAGAATACATCCAAAGAGAACTCAGTGGTCTCTAACTTCCAGGTCAGCACTGGGCTGGCTGAACCGTATTTCTTAACCAGCTCTTTTGTAAAGGTTATCTGGTGTTTCTGATCCTACCTTCCATGCAGGAACAAAGCTTTGAAATCAGCCTGAAAGTTCAAAACTTTCTCAGAGTCAAGGTGAGATGCTGAAGTGGTGGTGCCTTAGGCAAAAAGCAAGTATCACTCCACTGGGAGCTCATGAATTTTCAAAATCTAAAATATTCCTTGCCAAGTCACAGTCTACACAGCATGAAGAGAGTGCTCAAGGATCTTAGAGAGCTTTTGTTTTTTTTCAGGTGGGACTATGTCTTTCTCCCTACAAGAGCCCAATAATATATAATTTATGGTTCTCTTCTTTGGATACTCTTCACAGCATTCACACTTAGGTCTATCTCATTTTTTTTCCTTCCTTTTTGCAATAACACAACTAGGATGTGTATGTAACTATACTGTGAGTTTTAAAAACACCAAATTTTTGTATTCATATCTCACCAAGGGCTTTGCATTCTTAGTGATTTACATCTCTGCTACATTCCTTATTAACCATCAACTGTGTCACACCACTTCAAAACTTCAAAGCCATTTTGTCATTTTAAGGTAACAGATGTGTATCCTTCTGGGATTTCGAGCCTCCCTTTTCCAAAAGCACCCTCGCCGTGTTGCATAACCACCAGGAATGACTAACAAACATTCAATCAGAGCTGAACGCAATGACAAACAAGTGGCTTCTACCCCACACGATCAAGTGCGTGTCGCGTACACACAAACGTCCGGCAGCTGCTCCCTCCGACTTCGGCAGGATTACCTATAAACCCCCAGATTGACACGCATCATTTAGTTGCACTTGGTTAAAGGCATGATACTAACTCTGGAGAATGTGGGCTCCCCCAGCTTTCCCTTTAAGATAAAAAGGATTATTTTAAAAAATGAAACCTTCCTACCCGTAACAGGGACTGGGATTCATCCTTGGACTTGCTCTCTCCAGACGCGGGATACTGCTGGGGGAGGGCGCCGGCCTTCTCTCCGCCCGCGGGCGCCCCCTGCAGGAAGCCCTTGGTGTCCACAGCCAAGCCGTAAATAGGGCGCGCCAGGTGGGCAGCCTCGACGTTGGGGCTATCCCTCAGAGTCTTCGTCTGCTCCTGGGGGCCGGACACAGGGGTCAGCAGTCCCAGGCTGGCTTGGGTATAAGAGGGGCTTCCCCGTAGGATGTCCGCCCCTCTCCAAGTCACGCTGCGCAGGTCATCGCTTGAACTCTCAGCCCAAGCCTTTTCTTTTAGCCCATCCTTGTCTTCGAGCTTCTCCCTCTTCACCACACTCTCAGCAACTGGCTCTCCCATTTTAGAGTCTGGATTGAGCAGACTGTAGACCTTGAGGTCAATCTTGGGCTCCTCCTTGATGGTGGAGACGGCATGGCCGTCCTCTTCGCCGTTGGCTGTAGTGCTGTCCTGCTCCTGGCAGTGAACAGTGTTGAAGTGCTCCAGTAGTGACTGAGTCTCCGCAGCTGTAAAACTGCACTGACGGCATTTGTAGCAGCTGTGTGCTCTCCTGCAGGAGAAGAAAACCGTCACTCGGAATCTAGCACACAGACAGCTTAAAAAAATCGTCTTCAAGCACCTGAATTTTATCCCCTGTAATGTAATGGGCAAAACAAAATACAGTCTTCTCAGCACCCAGAAACTGGCATACACTGAACTGGCCTCTTATTTCGAGGTAAGGCATGCACTATTCCCATTTGTTATATTAGCAATAGCAGGGATATGAACACACACACACACACTTCTGTGTATACACACCAGCAGAGCCACGATTACAAATGGTTGATGTGCTTTATTATTGAAGGACCTGCTCTGTTCATTTTACCATGGCTGCATAATCATCAGTTCTATATTATTTAAAAGAAATTCATAAATTTTTACACCTGATTTCATCAATGGACTTTTTCTGTTTCTGCTTATTTAAACTAAACTGAGATATTTTTCACTCTAAATATGCATACATTTCTAGTGTGCTGAAGTATTCTATACAGCCTTTATAAAAGTTAAAATAAAT
Source organism: Ovis aries (assembly GCF_016772045.2). Taxonomy (NCBI): domain Eukaryota; kingdom Metazoa; phylum Chordata; class Mammalia; order Artiodactyla; family Bovidae; genus Ovis; species Ovis aries. The sequence goes on along the minus strand of NC_056062.1, from coordinate 61,812,569 downwards.
TATACCAAACTGATTACAATGTTCTTTTCTATCATAAATTCAAATCCACTGAATCAAACAAATGTAGTTGACTACCCTATGTAAGCTAGGGCTTCCGAGGAGGCTCAGTGGTAAAGAATCCAACTGCCAATGCAGGAGATGCAGGTTCGATTGATCCCTAGGTCAGAAAGATCCTCTGGAGGAGAAAATGGCAACCCACTCCAGTATTCTTGCTTAGAAAATCCCATGGACAGAGGAGTCTGGTGGGTTACTGTTCAGGATACAAAAAGCCAGACACAACTGAACAGCTGAGCATGCACCCTATATAATCTAGTAAGTAAGATATATCAGAAGCTCAAAAACTTTTAAGACGAAGTTTTTTTAACTCCAAGGACTTATGAACATTCGACCAAGTGAGTATCTCTTGGATGCCAAGCAGCATGATAGGTGCTGTACAAATATATTCATTCAAGGAGGGTGTGTGAATGTGGGTTTATGTATGTGTTTTCTTTTTATAAGGCATAAAACAAGGAGACCTTATTGTTGGCTTTTGTAGCATCTCCTGCTGCTAAAGACAGAACAGTAACTGTTAAATGAAGACAAATGTTTGTTTAATAAAGAAGAACAGAGGCAGTGTATCCTAAAAGGCATACTGGAAAGGTGCACAAACAACTCAGAATAGAATGAGGCATACATTCTTTAATTGTAAAAACCCTGCATGGCTCTCTAATTAAACAACCATGTGAAACACTTGCTACTGCATTGATATAATATGTTAGGAGTTACAACTTGAAATAAAGTAACAAAATAAGTTTTGAGACCTATTGCTCAACGCTCAGGCAAAATAGGTACTCCTCTATGTAATCTGTAGATAACCATCACGGTATTACTCTGCTAGGCACAGGGTACACATTGGGGAATACAAGGCACGCAGTCTTTGACCACCTGGTGTTTAGAGTCTAGTCAGGAAAGACAAGCTTCACATTAGACTATAAATAAATATGTGAGGATAAAGAGTGATAAACGCTACGAATGAAATGGATGGGGTGATAGTGGGGTGGAAGGGCTCCTTAAGGATGCCAGGAAGGCCTTTCTGAGGGAAGCACATCAAAGAAACGATAGAAAAGAGCTATCCTTGGAGGAGAAGGAGGGAGGGGAAAGGGCAGTACATTCTAGCAAATCTGAGATACTAGAAGAGGCCACTGATGTTTGAGAGGAATAAGTAAGAGAAAGCTAATAATCAACAAGCTTGAGGATCAGCTAGAGTTGTGTGGACCATGGCAAGGAGATAGGTGTCTTCAGAGAAAGGGAAGCAAATGTAAGGCTATAAGCAGAAGGGTAGCTTAGTTAAATGTGTGCTCTAATCACTTTGGGACTTTAATAGTTTCCGTATTAGATGACTTCATTCTGAGACCTGTCTGATGGCTGAGAATCCAAAACAGCATTCTCATTTTAAGGAAGCAAAACTCAAATGTATTAAGACATGTAACAAAATCTCCGCCAATATTAGTTGAGAGCAATTAACTCAGTACATGATTATCTTATCATTAAGAGCCTACATTTGGTTGAATAAATAAGGATAAAGTTTTACTTTTTAAGGAGGCTGTTTTCAATCTTTTTTCTCTTATTTTTCTTCATTAAGTAGCAAAAGTAAAACAAGAAGATATACAATAAATGATAAATGAATTGACCATAAAAATATAACATTAAGATAAATTATTCTCAAGTGAAAAAAGCCAGCTGTTAAGAAAATATACACATGAATCTTGCCACCAAAATCAAAGCCAGAAAACTTGAAACAGAATTAGGATCACAAAGGACAATAGGCAAGACCCAAAATCTCGGACTTAGAACATCTGGGAACCTCATTCAGAGAACCTTCCTACCACTAACTATATCTGCTTATCATCCAATGGAATATAAACTCCTAAACTCAAACTGTATCCCCAAATTGTTAGCTTAGCTTTACAAAGCTTGATCAGACAGATAAAAATGAATTATCACAATGGTTAAAAGTCTAAATATACCCAGGAAATACCCTACTGAAGATATACCACATGATCTATTCAATCCGGAAAATTAAACATAAACAAAACCCACCATCAGGAAGCACATTCAAAAGCTCTGATTGACCTACATCCCAAGACAGTTCTAATGAGCTCACTACCTACTCTGGCAAGTATGCTAATGGTTTCCCTGACATGGTGGAGTCTCTGCTTAAAGTCTGTGATGAAATCCGTGCCTATAAACTAAGACTATAAACGGCCACTGCTACTTCTACCAAAGGACCAAAAAATTCCAAAGGACAAATGTTCCCAAGAATTACAGTGATGTTATTTCAAGAAATAAAGACAATTCATTTTAGGGCAACAAGGAGAAAGATTCAACAAACAGGAGAGGAAATAAAAGATTCTCGAGTATGACATGACAAAATTATTTTAAAACAGCGGACTCACAGTTCTTACTAAAGGAGCAATTTAGTCCACTTAAGAGATGCTAGAACCAGAATGCCTAAATTTCGGTCTTGGCTCTGTATTTTACTCTATATGCAACTTTGGATATTTACTGAACCAGCCTCAATTTCCTCACCTGCAAAATGAAAATCTCTGATATGAGTTAATCAATATAAATCCTAAAATTAAATAAAGGGCAGCTTATATGTGAATCTGCATTCCATACTCCATTCAAAGGAGCTGAAACTTTGGTTTGATATTGTACCAAACAGTAATTTGGTATTATTCTTTTCTATTCTCCCATGTACCTTAACCATGATAGACATCACTCTTAAAACTATGTTTATTTCCTAGAAGATTCTTTAAGACATTATCAGGTAGAATGTATTTTATGCCTTTTCAGCTTCACCTGGTGGTATTCAATGCCTCAAAGATGAGGCAGTTTAGCAGTTTACTTAATTGTCAAGTCTTACTCTTTTTTCAATAATAGTATGAGTATTATTATCCATAATCTTAAAATTCTGAATAACAAAGATGGAAATGGCATTACCTGTGCTTTATTACAATCTTCAGAGGTGGGGATGCATTGTGAGTGTATTCAGTAAGGTGATTTTAAACCACACTATATCTAGTAATATATCTCAGTAACTAAGATTATGTGCCATCAATATCTACTTTACACTGCAATCTAGAAACATCCTTGAACCAACCTATTCCTTCACCAAATAAAGATGAATATACTTAACCTTTATCCAGTATTTGACTGACATGTCCACCTAAATATACAAAGAGTTCTGGGTGTCTTGTCTAGGCAATGAATTCATCACAAAGTATCACACTGAAACAAGATGTCTGGGACTTCTAGGTTTTCTAGTTCCAAGTTCCTACCCCAACAAACAACTCTCTGATTTCTTAGGAGTCTCAGCAAGAGCTATTCTGATATGCCCCCAGAGGAGCTCCTATTCTGAATGATCAAGGTAAAACCAAGACGGACTGGAGGACTGTCTGAATGCAACTGTATAATAAAGCAGGAAGAAGACAGAAACTGCAGAGATAAGCCCTCAGTGAGAACCGGGTTTTATATTGAAAAGAAAAACACATATTAACAGGAAGGATATTAAAGCAAGGTGGCAATAACAAACTTAACGTACACACCTTTCTTTTGAAGACTTCAAAGCACTCACCCTTAGTGATCTCACATTCCACTGATGTATAAAGCCTATTTTACAGATAAGTAAAATGGAGAAACAGTGTCTTGTCCATTTCGTCTACATTAACTCAAGAATACAGGGCTACTACCTTCCAGTACTCTTGCCTGGAAAATCCCATGGATTGAGGAGCCTGGTAGGCTATACTACATGGGGTGGCAAGGAGTTGGACAAGACTGAGCGACTTCACTGCCACCTTCCAGACAGATGTTCTATTTTTCTATCCTCAGTTGCCTAAATTTTTGACTTTATATAAAAATTAATGAAATCACTGGCAATATTGACAATGAAAACATGGGGGATTAAAAAATGAAAACATGAGGGAAAGGGAAAGTTCTTCTAACGGACAGAAATAAGACCAACTACAGCAATGTTTTACAAAATGGGATGCATTCAGTGCAGCAACTTAAGACGTTTCTTAGCTATACAGATTCCAGAGCCTCTGTGCTCTATGCTCACTCATACCAACTCTTTGTGACCCCACTGACTATAGCCCACCAGGATTCTCTCTCCATGGCCGTTTCCAGGCAAAAATACTGGAGTGGGTTGCCGTTTCCTCCTCCAGGGGATCATACCCACCCAGGGATCGAATCCACGTCTCCAGCATTTCACAGATGCCTAAGTGAAGCTCTCTGGGCATATCCCGAGAATCTGAATTTTTAGTAGTCTTCAGGGGACACCCATGCAGAGCTAGTCACAAACTACATTAGCAGATATATCCTGGTTCTAAACAACTGAAGGAACAGACGCAAGCCATCCTCTGACTCTAATAAAGCACAGGTAATGCCTTTACCCTCTATGTTATTTAGAATCGTATTCTGAGTGTGACTACTATTAATGAAAAGAGAGCAAAGCTTGACAATTAAGCAGTAACTGCTAAAGCACTCCATCTTTCAGGCCATTGAACACCACTAGGTGAAGCAGAAAAGGCATTTGCTGCATAATACTCCAGAGAACTGAAGGAATTCTTTCTCTGTATAATATTCACCAAATAAATGATAAGAAATATAGTAAAAAAAAAAAAAAAAGGCATTATTTTCAAAAGGTGCTACATGAACTTTTCAATCACCTATGCTAACATCTGAGCAGTTCTTCTTAAGCCCAGTATTCTTTAGTGCTTAAACATTCAGAAAAATCACCTAGAAATCTCATTATAATTCAAGGTTTGATTTCGGGACCCTGGCGTGGAACCCAATAGTCTCTGTTTCTTACAAAATCCCAGATGATGCTGACGCTTTTGGTTCCCAGACCACACCTTACCTAGCAGGAGTCATGAAACCATGGTCAGAAATAAGTCAAGATGAGTCTTAGTTAGACTGGAATGAACTCACAGTATACATACTCACTATTTGATAGAAGAACATTCCCAAATGAATTCTTTATGATGAGCAACATCATTTTCCCTCTTAAAGCACATACTCCCACCTCTGAGAGTCAACCCTAACAGCTTTATAAGCTCAAACTATAAACATGACATTGTCAAGCATAATCCCCAAACAGTAATTCATCTTCTTTATTTCACTGTTTGGGGCTCATCTTTCAGTATTCTTTAGTGCTAGGCCATTTATATATATTATCCAACAACAATCACACAAAGTATCTATTTCCATCCCTACTTCATAAAATAAGAATGTGAAGTACAGACAAGCCAATTCATAAAAGAATATGGAGGGCATGATACAGCATTTTAGCTCAGGTCCACAGTTACTCCTGTATGTACGTGGTAGACGGTAGAGGCAATGTTACTAACTTATTCAGGAACTAGTTCCTGAAAGATTTGGGCATATTCTCTGACTTGTGTTACTCTCTCAACAATAACTGAAAAGACCTTCAACATACTGCTGTGTCCCCCAAAAAACAGAAAGTTTTTTTAATCCCTAGTATTAAAAACATTACTGAAGAGTAAAAGTTTAGTCATTGACAAACTACATTAGTTTGGACTCTGCTCTAACCTCCTTACGTGCATTTCATTTTATCAGTGTTAATATAAAAACCTCTAAAAGGTTCAGAGAATTTTCCCTTCATTTCTCAAGATCCACCTTAACTACCTTCTCATCCATAAAAACTTCGCAAATGACTCAACCCAAGAGTAAACCTACCATCTTCTGAGCTACAAAACTTTGTTGTCCTCTGAAGATTTTTTTCACACTGCTTTTTATTAAAATGGCCTTTGATTTAAGTGATGGCATAAAAAGATTTATTTCATCACTTAAAAAGCTCTCATTTAAAAAATAACCATGCGGGTCTTGCTTTACAGTTATATTGTAATTGCCTGAAAATCAAGATCAAAGCCCACACATCCTTCCACCCCACCCAGAACATCCAGAGCATCAATAAATATCTTATTTAATAACCAAAGGAATGAACCACCACAGCCCAGGGAACACTAGACTTAATACATAGAGTCATAACACAGCAGAGAAGTATGAAGAAGTACACAGACATTTTGCAGACGGCATATTTTGAGTGGCCCACTGAATAAAGTCTTTATTACTTTAAAACTTCTAGAACTTCTATCTCTAGCTACATTAAGTAAAACTAATTTAAAAGACACTGCAAATATATTTGCATTCATTTAAATTCCATACTCTGCTGCCATCTGGATAGCAAATACTCTCTTCATGCTACCTGAAGAAAAAAGATATCATTCTGTAGATAGCCTTGCCATGGCTGTCAGATAAAACACAGGATGCCCAGTTAAATGTGAATTTCAGAAAATATGCAAATATTTTAGTGTAAGTATGTCCCGTGCAATGTTTCCAATATACTTTCATAAAATCTCAATTTGTCCAATGTAAAGACAATGAAGACAATCAACTCTGATAAAGGAGACAATCATCTTTTGCCTCCAGAGAAAACTGGATCAAGCTGCATAAAAAAATCAAATCGTACTTGATTCAAGTGACTTAAATTTCATTGAGAAAAAATGATTTTTCCTTATCCTACTTAACGAGAGTTTTCCTGTGTTATAAAAAGCGTTTATTTCAGATCCATTCATTTTTCAGTGCCTTTTATTCTAGTAGAAGTGTTTCATTCATTAGTAGAGATTAAAAATTATTTTCACAATTCATAAAGAACTGAGGTTTTCTAAATTCTAGAAAAATCAGCTAAGAGGCTACTTTTTTGCTCTACTCTGATAATATCTGTATATTTCAATTTTCATAATGAACAGCTCACAATATTTGTGGAGTCAGCTCTAAGCAGCACTTTGTTTTTTTCCTTTCTCCTTTATTTTTTGCCATCATTTAAAAAGTTCTCCTTTACCCAGTAACCTGTATTTCACTTTCAGTACTTTTAAGCACAGTTTTTCTGCCTCAATGACTAAATGAACATCAAAGTAAATGAATAAAGTATAAATACTATTCCATTAAGACTTCAAGGTATTTTTTGGTAATTAGGTAAACAAATACCAACAAATAAGTTGTCACAAAAGCAGAGTAAATGAACTGATTTAATTGAAATATAGTTCAGTAGATGTGACAGCTAATAAAATGAGTCATATTTTTTGTCTTAAGTCTACAGGTGTGGCACTTGAAGAAACCAGCGCTGCTGAACCTCGGAATGAAAAGCATGTGAAGAGAGTATTTGAGGGACAAAAAGAAAAGGAATTACAGATGTGTAGGTGGATAACCAGTTCAATCAACTTTTAAATGTTGAAAATTGAATATTCAGCCTTAGTCAAGTGCAAAGGGCAGTAGATAATATATAATCTAATGAAAACTGAAATTCTGAATGAGTAAGATTCCATTCAACCTGCTCATCCTGTATTTCTTAAATGAAATGATCTGATGAGTATTTACTCATTTGGAGTAGCTGGACCTTTTTTTAGAAGAGTGTGGGGTGATTTCACCTTCACATGGAAGGAGAAAACACAACTAATGTCATATCTGAAAAAAAAAAAAATCTCGATTTATGATTCACTTTCAAAAATAAGATGTCCCTATCAAATGTTCGAAATAGAAAGATAAATCTTTCTATTAAATAGACAGTAAACAAGATGTGGGAAATAAATTATATAATATATAATTTACATAATATGAAATGGAAATCATGATTAACACTTATCTTATTCCAAGACTTAATCATTGTTCTTATATAAAGTCTTCAGGACCATCAAATTTGAAATTTCTAATAAATTATGTGTCCAAATAAAGGTAATACAATTGTGGGTTATTTTCTTAATGAACTATATCATGCTGGGTAACTTTTTATACCACAATGGGAATTTTCAACTTTATTTCAAAGTCTTGCAGGCAACTGATTTATTACGTACTGTTCAAAAGAACATGACACGTAAAAGACACAAATGTAGATGCTACTATTATGGTACTCACCCTTTTAGAAACTGTACTAATGCACTCTGTACTTAGCTTTTTCAGATGTGTTGATAATTATGTGCCTATCATAAAATCTATTCTTCAGAACTAGCAGGGCACAGAGTTCATGCTCCTTCTCAGAGCTCTTTTAAGATAGAAATTGTAGAGTAGCTACATTAATTTAATCAGCTACTGCATCTAATGCTATTTCCTTCAACCTGAGATATATATATTTTACATGTAAAATATTCACTGTTTAACAAACTTTAACTCTGAACAGATAGATGTTTGTCATCACATATACTACCAAAAATATGTACATTTTTCCACATTCTAGTTAAGTAGATAATGACAAGATCATTGATTTTCAAGTAGTTCCTTAATGATAAGTCATCAGTTGTTAAGTCGCTCACTCAGTCGTGTCTGACTCTGCGACCATAGCCCACCAAGCTCCTCTGTCCATGGGATTCTCCAGGCAAGAATACTGGAGTGGCCTGCCATTTCCTTCTCCACGGGATCTTCCTGACCCAGGGATCGAACCCAGGTCTCCTGCATTGCAGGCAGACACTTTAATCTCTGAGCCACCAGGGAAGCCAGATGATAAGGGAAGTTAAATATTTATTCAATTGTTTGTTGTATATGTATATGATGAGAACTGATGCCTCATTTTTATCTTAAAATTTTATTGTATGTTAGTCACACATGTGTACACACACATTATATACACATTTATAAACAGGTTTGGCAAAAAGTGAAAACTGGAACATAATTATAGAATCATAAAATATGATATATATATTCTTCACATATACAGAGATTCAGACTGATACAGTCTATGTACACATATATATACAAAAAGGGGAAAAATATTATTTATGGAGGAAAAATAATATTTATGGTACAGTTCAATGTATGTATATAAATGTAATGCACATATACAGTGTAAACATTTATAAATATATGTGAATATATGTATATAGTTTTGTTTTGTTGGTTTTTGAACTCTGTAATAGTGTGAAGCTACAAATAGCTGCCTTTGATTTGTTTTTACTCAGTCAAAATTTTAAAGACATTCACGTTGTACTCAGTTGTCATTTATTCAAATTCACTGTTGCATAATATTCCATGTATGAAAAATCTACAAGTCATGTAACTAATCTCTTATGAATTATGAGGTCTTTTCTTGTTTGTTTCGGTTTTTTATTTTTGTTTTGGTTGTTCTGCTCTTTAAAAAAATACTACTCTGAACATTTTTTCACTTGTTTACTAGTGGTCTCAAACAAGAAGTTGCCTTCTGAGGGTTGAAATGATGTGATCTTTGGGAATATGGGCATCTGATATTGCCAGAATCTGATAAATTCACTTTATAAAGTCATCAGTTCAGTTCAGTCACTCAGTCGTGTCTGACTCGTTGCAACCCCATGGACTGCAGCACGCCGGGCTTCCCTATCCATCACCAACTCCCAGAGTTTGCTCAAAGTCATGTCCGTTGAGTCAGTGATGCCATCCAATCACCTCATCCTCTATCATCCCCTTCTCCTCCTGTCTTTGAGTCAGTTCTTCACATCAGGTGGCCAAAGTATTGGAGCTTCAGCTTCAGCATCAGTCCTTCCAATGAATATTCAAGACTGATTTCCTTTAGGATGGACTGGTTGGATCTCCTTGCAGTCCAAGGGACTCTCAAGAGTCTTCTCCAACACCACAGTTCAAAAGCATCAATTCTTTGGCACTCAGCTTTCTTTATACTCCAACTCTCACATTCATACATGACTATTGGAAAGATCATAGCTTTGACCAGACAGACCTTTGCTGGCAAAGTAATATCTCTGCTTTTTAATATGCTGTCTATGTTGGTCATAGCTTTTCTTCCAAGGAGCAAGCGTCTTTTAATTTCATGGCTGCGTCACCATCCACAGTGATTTTGAGCCTAAGAAAATTAAGTCTCTCACTGTTTCCATTGTTTCCCCATATTCATTCTTCCCCATCTTCCCCATTGTTTCCCCACTTGATTGCCATGAAGTGATGGGACCAGATGCCATGATCTTAGTTTCATGATTGTTGAGTTTCTAGCCAGCTTTTTCACTCTCCTCTTTCACTGTCATCAAGAGGCTCTTCAGTTCGTCTTCACTTTCTATCATAAGGGTGGTATCATCTGCATATCTGAGGTTATTGATATTTCTCCCGGCAACCTTGATCCCAGCCTGTGCTTCATAAGTACTGGCAAATATTATCTACTTTATCCATTTTTTTTACCTGTTATATATTTTTTGTCGTGAATATTTGTCTTATATTTTTGTCTTATTCTTTGTGGTTCATCATATTTTCTCTGTAGTTCTTAATTAATTTTTGCCTTACATATATATTTTTATACTCATATTTTATATATCAGTAATTAATATATCTTGCTGATGAACTGAACCTCTTCTCATTGGTAATGACTTATCCCACATACGCTTTTTAAGAGTCTAAACTGTATGAGATTAATAAAGCTACCTCAAGTTTTATTTGGTCTGTACTTGCTCCTATAACTTGGTACATTTTGTTCTTTCCAACTCTCAGCCTTATGCTTTAAGTGTGTAACCTATACAGAGCTTTAGTTAAATATTCTTTTTTAATATGTCTGATAATATTTTTAAGTGGAAAGTTTAATCCCACAGGTTCAAGATATTTGATATATGGACTTTTTTACCATCTTTTTAAAAAAAATTCTATTTGTCCACTTTTCCCCATGTATCCTCTTTTGCCATTAAAAAAAGATTGAATTTGATGGGTGTTCTCTATTTTGTTGTCCATTTTGCTCCTCTAGAGCTTTGGAAGTCATGTACTCATCTCCTACTCTTTCTTTTGTTGCTGTTATTTAGTTGTTAAGTCCTGTCCAACTATTTTATGACACCATGAACTGTAGCCCACTAGGCTCCTCCGTCCATGAAATTCTTCATGCAAGAATACTAGAGCAAGTTGCCATTTCCTTCTCCAAAGGATCGTCCCTACCCAAGGATCAAACCCACATAGCCTGCATTGGGAGGCAGATTCTTGACCTCTGAGCCACCAGGAAAGCCCACTCTTTCACTAGTTATCCCTAAAACTAATAAAATATGCATAACAAAATTCTAACTCCAGACAATTCAAGCACCTTAGAACACCCTACTTCTGATCAATCTCCCTGCAAATTAACATAATAGTGTTGCCCAATATCTCAGTCCACTCCTTTATAATTGCATAAATTAGGCATGCTATGGTTGTTAAATATAATTATTCACCGTTCCCTGGTCTTCGTTTACGTGAAAATGTCTTTTCTCTTAGTTTTGGAAGGTAGTTTTGACAAGTAGACAACACTAGGTAGACTTTTTTTCCCCCCTTCAAAACTGTGAACAATAATTCTTCTCTCTTCCGGTTTCCACTATTGCTGATAAAAATCTGCTATTAACCAAAAACTGTTTTCTGAATAGTTGAGCTGTTGTTTCTCTTTAACTGCTCTAAGGAATCTCTCTGCCTTGGCATTATAATTTTTACTCCAACAGTCTATGACTGAATTTATTTGCATACAGATAGTCCTCCACTTATGATGACTTGACTTACAATCTTTCAACCTTTTAGGATGGTGCAAAAGCCAAAAGCATTCAGTACAAACTGTACTTTGCATTTTTAATTTGGATCTTTTCCTGGGGTGTTGATACACAGGATTTGTGATACAATGGTGCTGGGCTCAGCAGGGTGCCCCAGCTCCCAGTCATTCATGTGACCATGAGAAAAACAACCAATGAAGTTACAACCGTTCTGGACCCAACCATTCTTTATTTTCACTTTCAATACAATAGTCAATGAATTACATAAATTATTCATCATTTCATTATAAAACAGGCTTTATACTGGGCTTCCCAGGTGGTTCAGTGGTAAAGAATCCACCTGCCAATGCAGGCAACACAGGATCAAACCCTGGGTTGGGAAGATCCCCAGGAGAAGGAAATGGCAACCCACTCCAGTATTCTTCCATGGGAAATACTCCAGTATTCTTCCCATGGGCAGAGGAGCCTGGTGGGCTAGAGTTCATGGGGTTCCAAAGTGTCAGACACAGTTTAGCGACTCAACAACAACAAAACCCATCAAAAGTCAAGAAAAGCTACATATCTACATAGTATATGGTATCCTACTTTGTATCTGTATTTTATGTTTTTCATTGCTTCCCTGGTGGCTCAGAGATTAAAGCATCTGCCTCCAATGAGGGAGACCCAGGTTCGATCCCTGGGTCGGGAAGATCCCTTGGAGAAGGAAATGGCAACCCACTCCAGTATTCTTGCCTGGAGAATCCCATGGATGGAGAAGCCTAGTAGGTTACAGTCCACGGGGTTGCCAAGAGTCGGACACGACTGAGTGACTTCACCTCACCTTATGTTTTTCATCAGTGTTAAAAACTCTTCTGCCATTATCTCCACAAATATTGATTGCCTATCTTCCATTTGATATTATTTTCTTCTGGGACTGTAATTAGATTCATGTTAGAACATCTTTTATTTTCATATCTTAATAACCACCACTGATATTTTCCATCCCTCTCCCCTCCTTTAACGTATTCTGGCTAATACCTCCAGATTTAACTTTTGATTAACTCAACTGCTCTCATTCATTTGCCGATCTGTTACTTCTCCTATGCATGATTTAAACTTCAGTAATTATAGTGTTCATTCATCATGTTTCTTTTTTTAACATTCCTGGCTATTTATAGTTTCATGTAGCTTGATCAATTTATAAGTGTAATTTTCATTTATTTAAACACTCATTAATTATTATTTTCTCAATGAAAACTGTTGATTGGAAGTTTCTGGGTATCTAAAGCTATTATTTGCATTTTCTACAGATTTCACATGTAGCATTTATAGCCTTGCCTGTATAGTGACCTGTTCTAATGGGGAGCTCATATGAGGTTTACCTTGGGCCATCCAAAACATGGAGGTGTAAACTGGAGTATCTTGCTAGAAACAAATTTTTGTATACCTCTGACAGGACTCAAGAAGAAGGTAGTAATATGGAATCACATTAGTCACCTTCATGATGCCAGCTTACAGTGAAACCCTTGAACTCAACACCCTCTCTCTGCCAGTGATCGCAGGCTTAGTCTCAATATGACTGCAATGTCAATGTCAGTATTTGCCCTCTGTACAAACTTGCATTGCCTGTTTGCTCTCCCCAGACTGGGTTTAGCTCCCTTTTGGTGAAGGGGAGAAAAGAAAATTTCAGAAACTTCTCCTAATTCATGAAAGTCTAACATGTCACTAAGAAGTATGTTTTATCTGGTGTAATTGCTTTGTACGGATATATTCCTCCTATAACACCAAAAGCATTAAATTATAACACTGAAAATTCTGAAGAAGAAAATAAGTCAGTTAGAGAATGGGCAGGCTGGTTAATGAAATAATATATAAAAAAAGAAATGGAGTATGAGAAACAAATTCGAAGAGTGGAACATAACAACTTTGTCATGATGTGAAGTATGGGAGATCATAAGTAAATATAAAACATAAAGAAAGGCAAATTGGTCAAATTTCACTTACTAACTGGATAATGTTGGAAGTTCAACTCAGATTAAACCTGGTTCTTTGGGAAAAGGCCCGTGGGATGAAATCCTCACTGAGGTTTTTCTCTGATAGCTTTAAATCAACCCTCTTGCTTCTCAGCTATAGTTATTTCATAGCTACATCATTTTACACATTGTATAGCTTCCCTCTTATGCTATCTTTTCATTACATTGTAAGCCTTGTATATACAGTACTCAAAAGTCTAGAATATTCCATAGTAATAACAGAATTATGGTAAAATTTTCCCAACATGAATAAAATGAATAAATAAAAATTTAGACTAGAAACTGTCGTGATGCAGTAAACATCTCCTCTTATAGTATCTTCAAAATTGGCATTTTGGGAAAGTGCTTTGATAGCAAATAATGTTTTCAACATTCATGGATTACTTCCTTTTATATCCCTGGAGCCTCCAATGTTCAACTTTCAGTAGAGTTTCTTTATACTTCTTTTTGTTTGTTTTTTCTCTCTTTATACTTCTTACTGAGCTGTGACTCCTGAAACTTAAGTGTCCAAGTTTAGAATATTTCTGTAAGAACTCTGACTAGAGATAAACTACTCAGCACCCTAAAGGACCTAGGACCACACAAAGTACATTAGGTTTTAAAAATAAGTGCAAGAGTATTATAATGTTTTAGAGACAAGGGGTGCTAATTTTGTTTTAATCTAATAAAATGCTGAGAGGTTGATTTATATTCAAAATATAGTATCATTTTGTGATTCCTCAGAAGGGTTCCAAGACCATTCAATAATCAAAGATTAAACTAAAACTCACTATGGAGATTTTTACTTATTCATAACTACTGTGAAGGCAAAATCTCACTGGGATTTCCTCTATTTAAATACTCAGTGAGTACCCATCACTCCGCTGGGCACTACGCTAAATCGTGCAGAGACAACAGTGAACAAAACAGAGACTAGTCTCTGGAGCTCACTTTCATTACTGAATATTAACTAAACCCAGATTATTCAATAATATTTTTATTCATATTTTATTTCTTAAGAGATTTTTGTCTGTTTAACTAAAACATGGAATCTCTATTTTTCCAGCCAAGTTTTCAAGCAGTGGCCTCACCTTCCTCAAAAAAAGTGACTCATTCAAGGGATCAGGTATCTACATATATCTGAGTGTGTGTTTGTGTGTATATTAACTAATATCTTCATGATTTAAAAAAGCCTCCTCCTTAAAAAAAAAAAACAATAAACAATGAATTACCTAATTTTTGTATCGCTTAAGCAATGTATATGCACAGTATGTATACTAACAGAGCTGGGAAGAAAGTTAACGTCTGCCTGCCCCAGAAATAAATTAGCATGCAGCTAACATCAAAAGAGCCAAAAACACTCACTGCAAGTGTGAACACATATTTGATTGCAGGACTGTGTCTTTCCCAGGGCTGACCTTATAAATTAAACAGTGTAAATCTGAAGGAAGTGTTTTCTGAACATTTAGATTCACTGTGAACATTAGGATGCTCTTCAAATTAACATCTAACATTATTAGCCTATTGTTGGACATAAACTGCTTCATTACTGGTGACTGAGAAAACATACATACACCAGTATGAACACAGAACTTATAAAAGAATGAGGCAAGAACACTGGAGTGGGTTGCCATTTCCTTCTCCAATGCATGAAAGTGAAAAATGAAAGTGAAGTTGCTCAGTCATGTCCGACTCTTAGCGACCCCATGGACTGCAGCCCACCAGGCTCCTCCATCCATGGGATTTTCCAGGCAAGAGTACTGGAGTGGGTTGCCATTGCCTTCTCTGAAAAGAATGAGAGGAACTATTCAAAATCTCGGGATGTGAACATTTAAATAACTAGATTTTTTTAACTAGGATATTGAATCTGCATATGGAAAAGCTCTTGAAAATAGTAAATAAAGCTCTTTACTTTGATGCTTAGAAGCACAATAACAAGAAAATGCACTATACTATCTGAATGCACTATACTACAAAGATTTTGTGGAACTAATTCCTACTTATAACCCAGTCTCAGTTTAAATGCCCCTTCCTAGAGGAGACATTTCCTCCTTTACCATATTGGGATATATTGTCACTATATCCAAATGCACAGTGGTCTCCACTTCCATCTTTTCTGAAACTCTTCACTCTTACAATGAGCTGCTAAGATCTTCCCTACTAAACCATAAGTTTCATAAGGGCACCATCTATGTTTCTCTTCTTTTCCTTTTTATAATCAATGTCTTGGCAATATGCATATTTTTGGAGTAAGTTAAGCAATCAATACATAAATAAAGACATAAATTCTAAGTCATCTCTAGAAAGCATGAAAGAATAATTGGAAAAGTTAATGTCTACAATGAGAACAGGATGAAGGGAGAAGGGAAACATTAATACACCCTACATCTATTTAAGAATCCGAAACACTTAAGCAGCTTTACTCATTCAGAGTGTAGAGAAACCCAATTCTCACCTTCGGACTACCGTCTGTATGCAAAACAAGGATGTCACTTAATTTTTTTTAAGCTAGAAGAATGTCTGACTTCATTTGAAAAGCAAAATAAGCAATATGTTCTCAAGTGAATTGTTTCCCAGCTGGAACAGAGAATAGAAAGTATTATGGTAGCATCTTTCATCTGGAAGCTGCTTCATGAAAAATCATGGGATATGGGGTCACACTTAGCAAGGGCAAAGAAACAAAATTGTGGTAAACCCATCAGCATTATCAGCATCACTGTGAATTTTAAAATATATTCAGTAGCTGGTATAAAACAGGTATGAAACAGAAGTCTAACCAGTCTGAAATAAGTGACCCAATTAAAATCTAGGGTTATCATGTCTAGCAATATGAAATCTTCAGTTTCTATGATTTTATAGAACACAATCTTGTTCTATAACTTCCCCCGGTCACCACAATCATTCCCTACAATTCTTGGGTCAGCCCTCTGGATAACTTCTATCATTTTCTCCTGACTATGTCATCCCCCCCAACCCATGGCTTACCTGTAGTGTCGGGAAATCTCTTCTTCCACCTGGGTGATGAAATCACATTTGGTACATGAGTGTTCTTTGCTCTCCTTGACAGCCGGCTGCCCGTCTGGTCCTTGCAGGTGACTGCCTTCTTGCTTGACATCCGATGCCTGGGACTCGTGCGCGCTCTCATAATGAAAGAGGAGCACATCCACGTCGGGGGTGGAGAACGAGCACTGGTGGCACTGGTGCTTGACTCGCGAGCTTCCGGCCGCCCCAGGAGACAAGTGCAAAAGCAAGAGCGCACAGTGGGAACAATTGCTTTTTCTACAAGCGAAGGGATAAGTAATTTCTCCAAGGTGCTTTTCTGGGCTGCAAAGGCCTCTGGGACAGAATGGACAGTGTTTAATGGTACACTTATGAATGTTGTGGAGCTGTTGATAATGGCGAAGAAGTGGCCCCACCACAATGACGTCGGGGCCATGGCTCTTGGAATATCGAAAGTCACAGAACTGACAGTTGTAGCTCGTGACCATATTATCCTCTGCTCCCTTGCTGGAGAAGTCCTTCTTCTTCACCCCACCAGAGCCCTTGTCTGCCTTGGTCATTGGCTCCCCTTCGGCGCTTTTGGCTAGATCGTTCTGATTAATGACAGAGCCCCTGGAAAGCTTATCATTCAATTCTGGATTAAGGCCGCCTGACTGCGCTCCACCATGCTGCTTCCCGTAATGTTCCAGCAACTTCAGTGAGCTCGAGGACTCACAGCTGAAGCTACAAAACTTACACCAGTAGTAACTGGTGGCCTCTGTACCATTTTGTCTTGAGTCAAGGGGCTTGATGGGCACTGAGTAACCAACGGGTGTGTCATCTACCGCCTTGACTGTGATCTTGTCCTGCCATTTGCCCAGGTCTCCAGCATCACCAGACCGGACTGCTGGGATGGATTTGTTAGAGTTTTTCTCTGAAGGTTTTGCACCCTCAGAGGAGGGGAGAGAAGCTTTTATTTTGTTCGGGTGAGTCTGAAGAAAATGTTGTTCTAGTTCTGTTGATGAGTTGCCCATGTAAGTGAAATTGCAGAATTTACAGCGGAAATACTTGGTGTTTCCTTGGCAATCTGGGGTCTTCCGGCCGATGCCAATGAATGTTCCACCTGAAGTGACCTGGCAGAGAAGACATGGATGTTACTTTAAAGGTATCATTAATTCAGTGTTCTCTGTAGGCGGGTGGAGGCGACACTGCTAGGTATTCTACATCAAAAAATACAATAGTGCTTCTGCTTATTATGAAATCACTTGAATAATTAGAGCCAAAGAAATTCACTCTTCATTACTCAATAGCCACTCTCTGAGAAGCTCATTATGCTAAACATTTTTGGCCAAAGTATCAGATGAAGGTAAGTAATAAGAGTACTATAATGAACTCAAAGGATTTAATAATATATGCTTTTAAACAAAAGACTAAGAAGATGACTTTCAATTAGAGGTTTTAAGACTGCCTCCTTCAAATCCCACAGAAGCATCCAAATCACTGGGGATTTCTTGTCACAAAGCTAAGGGTTGCTGTCAAAACCAGAGGCAATTGCTCAGAGATTACTCAATGCAGGCGCCCTCCAAGGAAATCCTGTGTTCAGTTCCTATGGCAATGAGGCTGCAAAGATGAAGTCTATCTTTCGGGTAAAATAAAAGTGCTAAATGACCACACAAAATGGTTCATGGATAAAGCCCAAGTACGCAGTTAGACTGAAAGTAAAATGAAATCGCTGGGCTTGAAATCTTGGTGAAGGAGGACTAAGGTAAGGAATTTAATAAAATGTTTCCCAATCTAGAACAAATAAAATGAAGAAAAGCTTCATGAGCCTTATTTGATGAAAGCTCTGTCTCAGAGCAAAGATTCAGCTGCTCTGATGAGCTGGTTATGGGGACAGTCAAGGACTAAAATAAAATAATTCCACCATAAAAATCACAACAGCTTGGTTTCCTATCCAAAATTAAAAAAAAATGTATATAGTGCTAGGGCAACCACAGCCTTCAAAGGGCATTTTATATAAAACTTTTCTCTGGGTACACCATATCAGGCGGCTCAACTGAGTGCCAGCACCCAGCAGTCAAAATTCATGGTTTGAAGGAGTTTTGACAGAACTGGTCCAAAGGGGGAGAAATTTCCTTTTTTAACAATCAGGGGAATTTTTAAAAATTTTCCAGCAACCAGATGTAACAGATTAAGCACGTGGCATAATTGTGTTCTTCCTTCTTTCACAGCTGCTCAAAAATGACATGTGTGATCACTGCTCATATCCAATTCACTCCATGAGAAAAAGTCTCAAGCATCTCAAAATCATTTAAAAGATTCTACTTAACATGCAAATAATATTCCTTTAGGACATTGAGAGACATGGCTGTACACTACTGCACAGGACCAAGACAGAAGTCCATTCTGCCACTTAAAGAGGGGTGTGACCTGGATAGAATGACTTAACCTCTCTGATCAACAGCTGCCTCCGTGGGGGCAACCTTTAAACTTACTTCCAATATTACAGTTTGAGAAGATGTGCATGAACACACCAACGGCTCAACATTTACTGTACATTAAGATAATAAATTACAAAGGACTCCCACAGTCCTTAATCGAAGATGACAATGTTTCACTTTAGACAATGTCTAAATTTACCACGGCAAACCCCCAGATTGCAGTCTGTTGACAGCAGAGCATCATCTAATCGGAAGGGCAAGACTGGGGGCACCCTCCCAGGCAGCAATCTGACAATTAATCACTGGTGTAAAAGATGTCGAGGCCAGACCACACAAGATAAGTCTAATCACCACTCTAACTAGCATTTTAGAAACCAAAGCAAATAAAACTTGCAGTGAAATGTAATGCATAACACTGTAAAATTCCTCCATTTTCTAATTCACTAGAAATGAGAAGAACCTAGCTTTCAAAAACAAAATGAAACCTTTCAATGGCATGCCACCTACTCAGGTACTTAGTTCAGAAACTTCAACTTGAATCAAAAGGCACAAATTCAAAATTATTCCCATCTTCTCTAATGTAGGCAAAGAAAACCAGCGTAGAAGCTCTAAAGATGGAAATATGCTTCTCCGAGCTACCATGTTTCTTCAGAGTTGCCGAGTTTCCCTAACAGAAAATGTTTTGAACTATTGCTTGTAGAACAAGGATTCCTGAGAAACCACGACACATCATCACTATTTCTTTGATTTTGCAATCTTCAAGCCTCATGTTTCATGTCCACACTGCAAGGGCTGAGCAAAGAGCTCATACAGTGTTAAGAAAGCCCTAAAGTTAAGATTTTGAAATGAATTAAAATGACTATGAAGCATCACAATATCTCTTTCAGTAATTGACATCAACTTTAAGAGTCAGAAAATCCATGCTAAGAAAGACTGAACAGGACATTTCATACCAAAAACTGCCAGTTAAACTTTTTGGTCTGGAATTAATTAAACTACTGTGAAAAGTGTATTAAATTTTTTGAGTTGGTAGTGGCTATCTGTCTAAACAGTGTGCAGCTATGCTCAGTTGCTTCAGTCGGGTCAGACTCTTTGTGACCCTATGGACTATAGCCTACCAGGCTCCTCTGTCCCTGGGATTCTCCAGGTGAAAATACTGGAGTGGGTTGCCATGCCTTACTCCAGGGGATCGTCCCAATCCAGGGATCAAACCTGTGTCCCCTGCATGGCAGGTGGATTCTATAAGTATTTAGCTACTGAGCGAGCTCTGTTTTTTAGGATGCTTTTAATGGTTATATACTTTATGCTAAAAACTGCCTTCATATTATTCACTGTCCTTCAAACAACCAATAACACAAGGATCTCATTTAATGAAAAGAACAACAATACTGACATATATGGATTATCTATTTGCCTTCCTGGTAAACAGTATTTAATCACATTAGTATTACATATTATTAAAAGTTAATACACTATTGGAATTACATATCCTATATATTAAAAAGTCAACTTTAGTAAACATAATTACTCAGTGTTCTATTTCTTTTCTCTTTCAAAAAGAAGATTTTAAGGCTACATCTGTGGCCATTTTTATACATTATAAGAGATGTGGCCAAATATGACTGATGTATATCATTTAACTGTCATTTGGAAATAAAATATAATTTCTTATTTTAGGACACCATACTTAAGACTATCAACCATGTCCATTTAATTTCATGATTCACAAATGTTGACTTAAAACAACTCTTTTCTAGATTAAACCCAAATACACAGCAAGAACAGTTAATGCAAAATCAATGTTTTGCAGCAAAAGTTTATTTAATCTTATTGCCAGGAAACAGCACCTACACTTTCAGAGAATTATTTTCAACTTTCCAAGCGGTTGAACCCAGCCATTGTGATAGAAAACGGCTTATTCCCTAGCTATGACTATACTAAAAACAGATCACAGCAGAATAAAGAGTATAAACTTTAATGTTTCTTCTTTTGCTAACCAGAACTCTAATAAGAATCCATTAATCTGGCAATGCCTTAGATACAGATATCCACATTTTAAAATTCCTTTTAAACTGCAAATTCTGTTTGGGCCAAAACTGACACCTTATCTCTCTAATAGAGATCAGAAGTAAACAAACTAGACCACACCTCTGTTTTTAAATTACCTATATTGAGGACTTCCCTGGAGGCTCAGTGGAAAAGAATCTGCTGGCCAATTCAGGAGACCCAGGTGTGATCCCTGATCTGGGAAGCTCCCACATACCTTGGTGCAACTAAGCCTGGGCACCACTACTGAAGCCTGCATGCCCTAGAGACCCCGCCCAGAAACGAGAGAAGTCACTGCCAAGAGAAGCGTGAGCACCACAACTAGAGAGTGGCCCTGTTCACTGCAACTGGAGGAAAGCCACTGCAGGAACAAAGGCTCAGCGCAGGCAGAACTAAATTAGTTAATTAATTACTTAAAAGCTCTTAAAAATATATATTTTATGATAAAAATTTATAGAGAAAATATTTATTCATTTGTGTTTATCTTTACTTGCATTTGTTTCCTCTCAAGGGAAGTCTCAAGACAAATTCTGTGAAAAGACACATTATTTTACCTTCTGGAATCTCAGTTTCCTCATCTTTAAGGGTAGAAAGAATACCGTACGCCTTGCCACTTTTTAGGATTATTATGAGGATCAAGTGATAGAATGCACTTGAAAGTTATTTGCAAAGTCTAGATCAGTCTAGAATTCTTTGAGCTGATGGGAATGTTCTGTAGTTGTCTACGCTGTTGAACATGGCAGGCACTAGTCACATGTGGTTATTAAGCACTTGAAACGGTGCTAGTGCAAATAAAGAACTGATTTTTTTTTTAATTTAAGTTGTTTTAATGACTCTTTCATAAATTTAATTAACTGAAATGTAAATAGCCACATGTAGCTGGTGAATACCATGTCAGACAGCACACTCTACAGTACTATTCACATGAATGAAACTATTATTTAATAAAATGAACTATCTCATGAATTTCCCAGCCACTTGAAATGACTAAACAGAAGGGGAAGTAGTTAAGTCAAACTCAAATACTTGTCACTGCTAGTATTCTTAACTGTAAACAGAGAAGCTCAATTCTGTTGTTACTAAGCTAATGTTTTCATTTACATTCCTTTTCGGACCAGACCGAATGAATGGCATCTCATTCATCTTTGGAAGTAAGCAGGAGAACGACACCCTTTGCTTGAATGAATGAACTAGTTACCAGAGATATGAAATCTCCCACCTACTTGGGATATGGGGGCTATAGTAACTCATAGCCTTATTGTCATTAACTCAACATGACAAATGGGCTTCTTTAAACAATGAGACAAATTGCATCTTTCACCCAAAACAAACGGATTATGGAGCCATTCACTTGTGAATCAGAGTTATACAGAACCACCCAAGATACCTGTTAAGGCATGAAAAGGAACAGATTTTCTTATAAGCTGTTTTTTACTGATGGAGGACTATGACATCTTTTTATTCTATTTTAACCTCAGTTCTAAAAACTCTTCCTTCCATGTAGTTTGTTCCACATCTTTCATTTATAATTTATCTACATATCGCTTTTCACAAAATTGTTTCACTACAGAAATTAAAAATATAAAAGGTTGGCTTTTTTTCAAGGTCTTTAACCTCAATTTAGTTCTTTCCTTCTAATAATATGGAACAAAAACTAGTAAGAATGGTATCTAAAAGAATATGTCAAAGGGAAGGATCTTTTAAAGCCTCAGAACTCTTTAAAATGACACTTTAGTAAATGTACTTATTTTCAATGGAACAAAAAGAGTTGTTTGAACTAAATACAAACTTCCTCAGATGTGGTTCATTTTCAAGTACTATAATTGATAGCAACAGAAACAATTAGGAGGGTACTAATTTAAAAGGACTTGAGGTCACTGGTTGATCATCAAAAAAGTAAATTCTTGACAATAAAAAGTTAAGTTGTTAAAAATCACTGTTAAAATACTAAACTCACAAATAATGTAAAGAAATCTGTCAGGGCCCATCGTGGCTGAAAATAACTAAATTCAGGATCAAAGCCCTAATCTACATTGGGGGTGTTTCTGTGTTGTACAGTGCTTCAAAAAAACACTGCCGAATATAGAGTGTGCTTCAATGATGTATCTTTGATGGAAATTAAATATTTAAAATTTCAATAATAAACATAATTAAATGGCAATCAGCTCAGTCTCGTGTTATCATATATCACATATATATGATATATAATCATATATATATATAGCCAGAATAAATCCCATAAACAACCTTGTCATTTGGATTTACAAAAGCCAACTATTTGGGCAGGCGGGGCGGGGAGTGGATCCGTAACTTAAATTGGTAGAAGGGGCAAATATAAGGGTAAAATACTGCCCATTCTTAATTATTTACATTTTTATAATAAATTTTTTCGATTACAGTAATAAACAGTCTATCTCAAACTGGTTTTCTCATTTTACTCAGCATAATATCAATTTAATTTTCTATGGTTATTTGGTTTTGGAGAGACAGAAAACCAGTAAACCTTCAAGTCAGTCTCACTAATTTAGAAGATAATCTCTTAGGAGAAAATATGCAAAAGAAAACTGAAAATGCAGTGTAAGTGGATGATAAGGCTGAGTCCATTATCCATAACACTCCTCTCCTGCATCTGATTTGCCATCACTGCTGGCTCAGAATGGAGATAAATATTAATTGCGTTTGTTCTAAAGAGGGTCTTAATGGGAAATGAGAGCTGAATCACTGTGGAACATCCTTCCTTCAGGGAATGGTGATTCGTGGCATGCCTACTACATGCCAAGCACTGAAAAGACTCAAAGAAATGACAAAATCCTAAACCCCCAACAGTCTGCATTTCAGTGCAGAAAACTCTCAGCTAAATAAATGACAACAGTGGAATATGTACTTCTGCTCAAGATGTACCGAGTTCCATGATCACACAGAGGAAAAGCACCTAACTTACCCTGACTGGTCTGCAAAGGTTTCTGAAAGGAGGTGACAACTGAGCTATGGACAGATGAGTTGGCATTTGGGGTGAGACTCAAAGGTGGTGATCTCAGACAGGCCTTTCAGGTACAGGAAACAAAATGAGTAAAACATAAACGAGGATGATACAGTGCAGGCTGCTCTCAGGAAACATGGAGGAATTTGGGGGCTGAGAGAGAATTTGGAAAAGTGATGTCATGATGGAGGGTCTACATTGAATTATACAAGTATACTTAAAATAATGTTTAATAAAAATTTATGGAAAATTTAATTATGCAAGTATAATTTAAATAATTAGCTTTTTAGACTCTACAAAACACAAGAAGACTGAGAGGTGGAATTTTTAAAGATTACAGAAAGGAAGGAAGGGAGGGAGGGGAGAAGGAAGGGTATGAGAAGAGATGGAGGAAAGGAAGGACAGAGAAAGAGGAAGGAAAGAGGGAAAAGAACAGAAAGAAACAGGAAAAGGAGAGGAGAGGAGGAGGTAGGAGTTGAGCAGGGAAAGGACCAGAAGGAAACAGAATGAGAAAGAAAATAAGCGAAGAAACCATTAAGAATGTGCTAAGAAAACAGGGTGGAGCCGGGGAAGGAATAAAGAAGAAAGACAGGACAAATCGTTCCATTGTTTGGAGAGATACAAATCAGGAAGACACCCAAGGCAACTGACATTTCCAGCCTGACTTGAAAATAGGAACCTAGAAAAAAAGGACAGGAACACAAAGTTGTTTCAGGAAAACAGCTAACAACTTTACTTCTACACGTGTTGACTTTGAGATGCCAGATGGAATATTGAGGTGGAGCTATTGGAAAAGACTCTGATGCTGGGAGGGATTGGGGGCAGGAGGAGAAGGGGACGACAGAGGATGAGATGGCTGGATGGCATCACCAACTCGATGGATGTGAGTCTGAGTGAACGGGAGTTGGTGATGGACAGGGAGGCCTGGCGTGCTGCAACTCACAGGGTCGCAAAGAGTCGGACACAACTGAGCGACTGAACTGAACTGAACTGACCTGCCCATCAGCTGGAAAAACAGGTCTTAGAATAAGCTACTGTTTATTATAAGATTCCCAATATGTTACTGGACACATGAAAGAATGCATGTGCTCTTTGATATCAACAGGTCATCTAAATATTAAAGGAGCAATGCTGGACAAGTAGAATTCCTAAGTTCCTCATGGTAGCCCCAACTTACTTTGCTTTTAGGAGCCAGACACTTCACACAGCTCTGAGCACGTGATGGGGAATGACACAAATTAGACATGCTAAGGGCATTCTGAACGTCTCTGCCTCCACACCCATTCCTATACTTACTTGTAGGCAAAGAATAAAACCTAATTACACAACTTTAAAAACATATGGAAACTGGATGCATCTCCTTAACATTGAATCTTCATAGAAAAACCAACCTAAATTGTGCCTCATAACCAGAAGAGGGGAATACAACTCTGAGATCATCTTTTAACTCATAAATTCCTAAAATAAGTCCTTCAAACAAGAGGAATATGAAGTATATCAAATACATGGACAAAGTGTCCCTAAATATGGGGATAAAAGACTGCATCCTTAATTGATGAAATCAAAATTTGGCCCTTACGCACTCTATCAGAAGTATTTTCTGTAGCCAAAGTACCAGTGAAAATGAATCACAGTAATTGAAAAAGACATATCAGCAAAACTCATTACCTTTTCAATGATTTCAACTATAAGCTGCTAAGTCGCTTCAGTCGTGTCCGACTCTATGCGACCCCATAGACGGCAGCCCACCAGGCTCCCCCTTCCCTGGGATCCTCCAGGCAAGAACACTGGAGTGGGTTGCCATTTCCTTCTCCAAGCTAGTAAGTTCAAATAAAGCAGCATCACACTACAGAGACTGGATAAGAGACCATCACAAAGTCCCCAAATTCAAAGTCTTGCAAAATCGCTGAAGTCCCCAAATTCAGTGTGACTAGAGAATATGAATCAAACAGATCTAGTGTACCATCTTATATCTCCTCCCTTGGCCTGTTTGCTTTTCTGGTTGGAGTAAACTCAGTCTTACAGTTGAGAAGGCCTTATATCACAGTGGTTGTGAAGATAGTTTTCTGTAGCCTATTTACCCTGGTTTACATCCCACTGACCCACTTCCACAACTCTGTGAACCTGGGCAGGTTACTTTCCTCTATGCTTACTCCCTCCTTTTCTAAAACGGACATAATGGTAGTGTCAACCTCAAGGGCTTTTATGAAGATGAGTTATTTAATAAATGTACAGAGCTTAGGTCTATATGCAAACATAAGAATCCCTTAATAAATGCTAGCTATTATTAGGACTAAAGCCAAAATTGGGGGAAAAAACAGGACATACATGTAGTTTTGATTATATAAGCTAAAAAATAAAAGAAGGATTGGTCAAATTTAAAGTAATACAGAAAAATAAATTTTACATTTGATTTTGAATTAAAATTAAACAAGGTCTTCTTCGATATTCTGAACATGCTTATTAACACTGACTTTAAGCTTCAGAATCCTATCATGAAGAATTCAAGAGGTCTACGGGCTAATGATTCTCAGAAACAGACTCCATAAAGGAAATCAGAAAATGAAAGAGAACTGCTCTCCTTCTCCCAACTTTCCTGGGGTTAGTACACTCCATATGTGTCTGTGTCTCCAACAGCTGTGTATGTGCTGTAATGACAATGTCCCAAGAAACAAAAACACTGAATAATCTGCTGACTTGATATGGCTAGCAAAACATGCCATTTGGGGATAAAATTTTTATTAAGAGTTGAATAATGCTAAATTGGATTGAATGTACAGATAGCCATGATTCCTTCTTCTAAACATTCTGCCTAGAGAGGAATACAAATAGTCAAGAAAGTGATACATGTTCTCCAAACGACAGCAAATAAACTGAAAATCCAAGAAGGGTTGACATTTATCAGGCTGACCCTCCTGTAACAAAGCCCAATGGAGATTTAACCATCATGCAGGTAAAAGGATTAGTGAAAATGGTCAAACTATTCTATTCCACCCGGGTGGCTACATTATCCAGCTCAGTTATCTTCATGATGAAAATAACCTGGTAAATGCCAGAACTTTGCTTCCGCTTTGCTTTTACGGCCTTAGGTTGAGCATATGTTTTATTTTGCACACTTTATCACTTGTTAAAGAGACACAGTCCTGAAAAATAAGTATGGCGTCACAGACCAAACACTCTGTACTCTAGAGAGAATCTGAAGTGATTCAAGTCTCATTCACCAGTTTTTGTTTTTTTTTAAATGCAACTGTCCTCAACTCAGAAAAACAAAGCAAGAGAACCTCCTAAGCTCCACAACTTCCCTCTTGCTCCAGATCAAAGGAAACAGAAGGAAAATAAATAAATATTTGGAGGTTAAAATTCAAGAAAAGTCAAAATCAACCAAAATGAGATGAATGTTCTCTGGATTTTTCTTTTTTCCCCAGGCCAAACTGTAATCCCCTGTTCAAAGGAGTGTATGGGAACATGTTAAGAACCTTATAAAGCTCATAGAGTTAAATATGTTGAAAATACAAATACAAAAGATGACTTCCTAGCTTGAAAATCTGTTCTTCTTGCTTCTAGCATGACATACTGTGCAACTCTGCTAAAAATATATTTATAAAACAGAAACGCAGTGCTCCTAGCTCAAACACAAGACAGTCACTGAGATTCTTCTGCTAACCTTAAAAATTTCTTTCAGGGTTAAAATGAATTTAGAGCTGGCATCCTGTAGCTCCCTTCTTAGAGGCCTGAATAATGCAGAATAACAGGGAAGGTTTCCTAATATGTAAAGGCAACATACACATCATGAGCATTTATAAACTTGAGCTAGCTTAAACACTTTCCCGTGGGAAGCACAACTTGACAAGACTCCGACTTTTATAACCTGATCTGAGGGCTAAGAGCTCCCCCATAAAGATGACGCAAACACCCTAATGCACCACACATTAAGCCCCAATGAAACAGTAACATCCGTGTTTAACAACTCAGGCCTCCACTCAGCAATGGTTTAAATACAAGCATAATAAAGCAGATTAAAAAGAAAGAGGCTGTAATTACTTTTAGAAGAGCTCAATCTCTTCTCCTATTATTGGTGAGCCTTAAAGGCTGAACACAGGTAGCAAAAATTACATAAAGGGTTGCATCCATCATGTTGCATCCATTATTTTTAAAAATTTAAGCATAGTAATTGATAAAACATGCAGGGGAAAGTTAAAAATTGAGAAAATAACATCCTGGTATATCTTTCCTTGTTTCTTCTTGGAAAAGATCAATATTTTTCTTCTGATTTCAGGGCTGGGTATGGTACCTCACGGTGTGGGAGGGGCGGGGGGGCAAGAGGGTCTGAATTCAACAGGCTCAGAAATGCCTGTCCTGATTTTATGATGAACCTTTGAAATGATGTCCATTATCTGGCTGGAGATTTTTCGATTATGAAGGAGAAAAAGACATCCTTATTTGACATTTTTTTTTTTTTTACAAATCTGTAATTCTTTGACTTCATGATGTATAATAAAATTTACACAGAAGTGGAAACGGTCAGTTACAAACATGTCCAAACTTCAATTATTAAAGCCAAATAGATGTCAAATAATCTGAATTTGAAACTAGAAATCTTCAAATTTGTTTCACTTATATCTTTTCCCCCCAACCCTATATATCATGCCTGCACTCAGGTCAGTTCAAATTATTTAAAACCATTCATGTCAAACCAAAATATAGATCAAAGCCACAGAGTTCTTAAGCCCTCTATTTTTGGCTTCTGTTCCTTTTTTTCCTGGCCTAAAATGTCATAAATCTCTCATTAACCACCAACTGTCCCGAATGTTAAAAAAAAAAGTTAATTGAAAAAGATGAGTGAATTGCTCATCTATTACTTCAACTGGCTTAAATTACAGATTAACTTTGATAATTCCTGGAATGAAATGACTATTTCTCTGTAATCCTCGTATTTACCAACATCTTTCTATCAGAATACACACAAGCCATTAATTTGCTATCAATTTCTGACAAAACTGCATTAAAGAAATTCTACAGTCAGCATTTTACTTCCTACAGCTTTTAGTCTCCACACAGTTCACATGCCAAGGAAAGAACCTCTCAAATGGCATTTCAGCAACACAAACATATGTGGATGAAAAGGAGGGGGCGGAATTCAGATGTGCTTTTATTCAATTTGTGCATATAGGGAAGCTATCTGATATTTATTTCAGCATAAAAATATTAATAAGTTATTTATCTTCAGACATGTTTCTACATCAACATCTGGTGTGTGTATGAAGTATTCAAGATTAGCATTTGGCCTAAAGTACATTCAGTGGCCTTTTCCCAAACTGAAGAAAGTTAACTCTCTTTAGGCTGGTTTCTCTCTCCAATCATTGCTTCAAAAGAATCATCCACTTTTTCCATAGATCGCTGTTTCCAATTTTTAACCATATTATTTCTCTTTGGGAGGGAAAAAAAAATGATTTTAACAAGATTATCTCCTTGAATGTGATGATCTACCATTTCTGTCTTCTTTACTGGGCGCTGCCGCAAGAATTTAGGAGACAGCAGAGTCTAGGATCAGCTGTTTTATTTCTAGTTCTATTAGTTCAAACTCAGATAGCTCCCACATCTGTTTTATTTCTAAAATCACTGCCCAGGAAAAGTGTCCAGCTCATTCTACCCAAACATAAACTTTACTATAAATAACTAGGAACCTAACAAATAACTGTTTGGGGGAAATGGAAGTGTGTTTAAAAATCTAAATTCTTCCAAACTATAGGCCCTTAGTAATCTTGGTTTCAGAGCCTTCCTGACAGCCAGGATCAGCTTTCCTTAGAAGTTGTCCCCAGAGTGAACAAACTAAAACTCTGACCGGAAATCCAGGTATTAACATCATATTCCTCACTAATTGTAAAACACCATTTCACATACTAACATTATTCACTTCTAACCCTTTTATCTAAGACACGTATTTGCTTTCCAATCACAGTTTGACAGCAAAGTGTATCTGACATAAGACAGTGAAATGATCTTTAATAAGACAGCAGTTCAAAGCATGTAGCTTTCATGCATAATAACTATGTTGGCTTAATTTGCTACGCCACAGAAATCATTCTATTTGTGGAAATTCACAAAGTAAAATGGAATTTTTAAGAGAGCTTTCCAAAGATGAAACTGGATTTTTTATATCTTCTTTATTTCTCCCTTAAAGTGATAAGACTGCCATTCTGACATTTTTAAAGGACGTGGAAATTTCTCTTCTGATCCCTCTTACGAGCATTGCAAAATATATTCACTACCTGTTATATATAACCTCTTCTCCTGCCTTTCTTAATTGGCACTAGGTCAAAAGAGAGGTCTAGAACAAATGTGGTATAACTACTGAGTTGATAAAAATAACTGATATTTTCAGGGATTGAGGAGGTCAAATACAGTGTGATGCGATTTCATTAGTTCTCTGGTACTTCTTCTAATCACTCCTGAAGAAGGTTAACATTAAACCTAATATGTTTTGAAATCCCTGGCCTAATAATACAATAAAAATCTACAGACTGTAACAGAAACTAATACACTTTCTCAAGCTGATCATCAGTGTCAACTATACTAAAATTGCTAAAATGAAATGAATACATTACTTAAGCGTCCGTTCTGCATTTCATTCTATTTCAAATGGTGGATTTTTTTTTTTTCATCTCACATATGCCATAAACTAATACAGAGGGCAGATCAAAAAGGTATGCCATTGGGAGGGAGGTTCATGTTTGGGAACGCATGTAAGAATTAAAGATTTTAAAATTTAAAAAATAAAAAACTAAAAAAAAAAAGTAGAAATCTAAATTACTACTAAATGCTTTCATAAATTGCCATTACTGGTCCACACCAAGGTCATTCTGGTGTCCCTAGTACTTACAATCACATTGACTTCTTTCTGAATCAATGTAAAATTTTATTTCCAAAGTTTCATTTGCAATTATGTTGCTTTTCAGTAGTACCTCTCTGCACCCACCAGTGTGACCCAATTCTGGTCCAGTTCAGCGTAAAATCAAATCCTCATCCAAGACACAGGAAAGACTCTCCTTGAAGGAAAGACTCTCCTTGAAGGGAACACTATAGCCAATTTTTATAATCTAAAACTAGAACAAAGCATGAATTACTATCATGTCGAACCATAAAGATTAGTGCCATTTTTGGAAGACTCTGAAAACATCAAATTACCATGAAATATGTTCAGAAATACGAAGCCTAGCTAATTCCATGAAAAGACTTTTCCCAGCCTAATAGAAATGTTGGGATTAGCTTCCATGATGAGAGGCTAAAGATAACTCTTGAACACACATTTGGATCAAACAAATGTGTCTGTCTCTTCTGCCTCATCAAGCAGGCTACCCCTTCGATATTGGAAGCTTGACTTTAACATGCATGTAAGATTTCACATTTCATCACTGATAACTTTCCCTGTACAAAGAGATCACAATACAAAGCACAAACCTGTACATCATAGGTCCCGTTTAGTAAAACAGGCCTTGAGGAACTGATATCCTGCAACACACCAGAAAGCACAGATCGGTTGACTTTCTGGAAGTCTTTGGAATGGCTGAACTGCACCATGTTATGAAGGGCCAAGATTTTGCTGTCCAGCTCAGCATCCTGCCTGGTGCGGTTATGCAGTCCTAAGTGATACTTTCGGAAGTGCTTAATCAGATCTGTGGGGTCGTTGCCATAGTAACCATATCCACAGATATTGCATTTAAAGTCCTGAAGCTCTGGAGACAGAGGTGCCGGGTCTGGGTTGTCATTAACCAGTACGTCGGTTTTCGATTTATTCAGTCTGACACCCCCATCTGAAGGCACTTGTGGGTTTTTTGAGGCCACTGAAACTGGGCTTGAGCCTTGACAATTGGCTTGACCACTCTGCGCTTGCCCTGTTTCCTCTGTAGCCTTCGGTGACATCTTCTGATCTTCCTTCATCTCCAATGAGTCCCCTGATGGGGTGCAGGCCATATCTTGAGGGTCATCTGCCTCTGCTCTTTGAGGAGACTTCAAGGGCTCACAGACTCCCCCAGCAGCTGGAGATGAGAAAGCCAACATATTTCTCTCTGTCACCTCATCATGTGAATAGGAGGGAAGGTTTCCTCCCTTACTAGGGCTTTCATAATTAAAGCCAGCCTTCTCACTCAGGACTGAGCTTTTCAAGTCCTTCTTGCTGCTAGAAGATGGATTCTGGACATGCAAGCTATGTTCCTCCTTATTATTCAGTTCTGTAGCATCACTCTGATCCGTATTTTCTGACATCTGATCTGCAGAAAATTCTTTGTTCTTTCCAGGTCCCTTGCTTTCTGTACCGACAGGCTCCAGGGTCTGACCCTCGCCTTCACTAGCAATGTTTCTCAGAGGGGGGTTCTTTTTCCGGACCATATCTGTAAAAACACAAGGGAAAGGAAGATACAGGGTTATTTGAAATTTGCAAGCATGTAATCTAATCGAGAACAATTTCCTTACTCTATTCAAGGCTTTTTAAGGCACAGAACAAAAAATTGTCTCTAGGAAAAAAAATCAGTTTTAAAAATAGCATAAAAGTGAAACTGAAGCCAACAATTTACATTTAGAATTATTTTTGTCACAAAGGGTGGCTCATTTATTACTTTAAAATGGTTTCATGAATATCAAGGTATTAACTATTATTACTAGCTCTATCCTTCCTATAAGTTAATCTTGCCTGGCAATTACATTTTTTGCTCAGTTTCTTTCTTCAGTTAGAGTTGATAGATAAATGTGTCTATATTTATCCATGTTATATACTATGTGTAATATGTACACATGTTATGTTTATAGAGTATATATAGTTGTTTATGTTTACAGAATATATATTTTGTGTTTATTTATATGATATGTATATGTGTATATAAACAACTATAAAATGAAACTCGATACTGTTAGACACCGTGCAACCAAGATATAAATATAGTTTTAACCAAAATATCCTCAGAGTCAAAAGACAGAAAGAGCATGTTATAAACAAAGTGAAAAATGACTCTTTACTTTTAGGAATGGAGGATAACAAACGTTTCATCTCTACCCTACC
The DNA here is from genome assembly GCF_016772045.2 of Ovis aries. Lineage (NCBI taxonomy): Eukaryota > Metazoa > Chordata > Mammalia > Artiodactyla > Bovidae > Ovis > Ovis aries. The sequence continues at coordinate 61,779,558 of NC_056062.1, read as the reverse complement.
AATAAATTATGTTAAGCCCTCTTTTGAGGGGGCTTGCCTGAAAGAAGGGGGACCTGGTACACATCAAAGTACTAGGCTTTGCTAGTACTCCATCCAGCATGATGGAAACCTACTTAAGGTTTCCAGGCACAGTGTAGTGGAAACAATACCAATCCCACCATTAGGAACACAATGGAAATTGACAATTGACTTCAGTTGAACCATGTGACATTGTCATTCTGGCAAACTGTTAGCAGTTGCCTCTGGTACACCTTCACATGCTAGCTCAACTGTGCCTTTAGGGTCCACAGAAGAAAACTGAGGGGAGTCTAATGAATCAGGACTCTAAGGGAGTTATCTCTAAGGAGCTAAGAAACAAATTGTATCCTGTCGATAAAAGAATGCAGCAACAAAGCCTTGTGGAGAACTGATGTTCATGGCCTGCGTTCCTTAATCCTCCAACCGAACAACTGAAACGACTCTGTACACATCACCCCAACTGTCTCTCAGAAAAATTCACCTGTAGACCAATAAGCCAAGCCTTCTTTACTAGCTGACACTACCACAAGGGCAGATTTAAGACAGTTACATCATGATTATCCAAAATGTCCTCTACTGGAGAATCCAAATCAACAGCATATTCTAGTTGTTCTCATGTATAATTTCTCTCAAGTGCTGAAGAACCACACTGGCTTTGGATATGCGGGTAAATCTTTGCTTGTGAAAAGCTGCTTATGCAAAGTTTTTTTCACTAGATAGAATAAGGAATTGGTTAGAAGGTAAAAATTCACTTTCTTGAATAATGTCACAAAGTATAACTGTACTTAAGAGAATACACTGCTTTTCTTATATGCCAGAAACATCAGTCATCAAATATCCATAGACTCTCTCACACAGAACAATAACAACCAAAAAGAAAACACCTACTTATAGGATGAAAGGCTGCAGTTTCAAGGGAAGGTGATAGTCATGAACCATGTAAGCCAGCCTGGCACAGGGACAGGGGATGGAGTGTGGTCTTTACCTTGGTGTCACTATCACTAGCTCCTAAAGTTAACTAAGCCATGTAACCATCATTTTAAAAAAAAATGGAACACTGGTTAAATACTTTATCTTATAACATTTGCATTTTAATGTCTCATTTGTTGATGCTGACATTTTAGGAGACTTCTATTTTTCTGTCAGAAGAGACAGTGCTTGGGAACTTGTACCAATGAATGGAAGACTGGAAGGCAGTTTCACTGGTAGTCAACAAAGGGAAAACTAAGAAGGAAAGAAAAAAAAGAGAATAAAAGGGAAGCTTGAGAAATAAGCCAGGGCCTAAAATACAAGAGTTTGAGTAAAAAATATACTGCTTTAACTTGACCTACAGAAAAGGAAATCAGAATTTACAGAGTATCAGCCATTCCTACATACAAAAATGTGATGACATCACGCCTTTCCCTCCAGAATTTCCTGTTTGTTTTTCCATTGGATTTAACATTGCTTCCATGATATAAATAAAATCCAACAGTGATGCACCAAAATGACATACATTAGCCATATAGAAAAGACAAAAATCTGTATGAAAGTCAGGATTCATGAAGAAAAGAGGATGAAATAATCCAATTCATTAAGATTATCCTTCCATTAAAATGAAAAGAAAATGGTTTATTTTGTTGTTGTTGTTTAATCACTATATCATGCCCAACTCTTTTGCAACCCCAGGGACTGTGGTTCACCAGGCTCCTCTGGCCAAGGGATTTCCCAGACAAGAATGCTGGAGTGGTTTGCCATTTCCTTCTCCAGAGGATCTTCCAGACCCAAGGATCGAACCCATGTTTCCTACATTGCAGGCACATACTTTACCACTGAGCCACCAAGGAAACCCCAAAATGGTTTGTGCCCACATATCAAGGTCAAGGAGATGAGAAAAACTGCTAGATCTTACTAGCAATGGAACTAAGATAAAACATTTATTAGAGATGAACAGATAGTAATGTGCTAATAATTGAAAAATTAATATATTTTCCCAAAAATACATGGATCTTGCTTATTTATTATCATCATGAAGTAATTGGTTATAGTTAAAAAACTATTCAACAAGCATTTATCTTGATTGGGAGACCATATGATTTGCTTAAATTATCATCCTTCCAAATTTCAGCGCCTTCTTCCACCCAAGAACAGACCTTTACAACTCGTATGAGTCACTGAATAAGGCCCTTAATAATATACATTGCAAAGAATGTTAAACTGCTAAAACTTCAAAGAAGCATCAGAAAGGTCACTTAGTTTTTTGGATTTTTTTTTTTTTTTTTTTTGCTGTGGAGGGAGGGGGCATGTTCTTTTTAGTTGCTTTTTTAAAAAAATCGTGGTTAATTTAGTTGACTACACTTTGAAGTAGTTACAGAAAAAATAATTTTTTACTGGAATGATATCACCATAATTTTTCAGAATGACATATTATGTAAATATAAGCACATTTGCAATACTTTTAAGTGGAAGAAACTCCCCTAGCAACTCATAAGTTAGATACCATAAGACTAGACCCACCCTCAAGTTATTATCTCTAAGACAAATAACAGATTGCATGATGTTGTACTGTGTGCCAAGAACTTTTCCAGTTAACATTTTCACTTGAAAAAATAGATCACATACTTGTAAAATCATACCCAGCATTGACTTCATAAGGCATGTGGCTTTAGAGTGCTTTTTACAATTATTAATTCTATTAGTCAACTAGCAGGAGGGCTAATGCAATTGTCTTAGAAGATGCTCAGAAGACACAGAAGACATTTTGAGAGCTGATCTGTACATCTGCAAAACAAAACAAAAAAATATTTTCCTTCCTAAATGATGTAAACATATTTGAATGGATCACACCTAAAATACATTAATATGCCAGCACCGCAGGCTGCTTGAAAGATACCTGATAAAAGCAGGAGCAAAGCTTGGGCAAGATTTTCTCCCTCTGCTGGGTTTTAATAAAGCAGCAGGAGAAGGAGGAACATGATATAAAAGATTACAGAAGTCATTTTCACAGCTGACTGTGATGTTGGCAAAATTAGTTAAGCTCGAACTCCCCCTGAAACCTAAGAATCACAATACTTACCTATACTGGGGTGGGGATAAAACATCTTAATTAACAATTATAGAGGGGATCTGCTTCTGGAAAAGATACAAAGTACACCTGCCAATGCTGCACAGTCACAGCTAAAGACAGGGAGTGGTACCCATTACCAGCTTCCTCCAGATTCGGAGTACCAGTGTATGTATACCGCGAGGCTGAGAAGAGAACTATTGCAATTGCATAAGGAACTCTGTATCAGATCTAAGTACACCTTACCAAGAGTTACAGAAATGTTACACGTCATCTGTTACCTTTTTATCTATTTTGTAAGTGTTATATTTTCATTTTGATAAACACGATTGTAAAGCTATGACTGAACCAGCATTTAACCATCCTTATATCATCATTTTTAAATTGTCTGAATGAAAGTTTTGAGGTAGGATCATAATATAATTGAACAGATGTACTGTGTGTGTGTGTGTGTGTGCATGTGTGTGAATGTGAATGCCAAGTCACTATAGTCTGTATTAGACTCTTTGCAACCCTGTGGACTAGAGCCCAACAGGCTCCTCTGTCCATGGAATTCTCTAGGTAAGAATACTGGAGTGGGTTGCCATGCCCTCCTCCAGGGGACCTTCCCAACCTAAGAATCGACTCTGTCTCTTGAGTCTTTTGCACTGGCAGGTGGGTTTTTTACCCTTGGTGCTACCTACGAAACCATATATATATGTATAATCAACATCAGTGTACCTGAGTCATCAGTTTTGGCAACTCTTAAACTTTTTCATTCTATTATACAGCAATAGTCCTCACACTGACTCCCACAAAATTTCAAAATGCCAATCAAAGTAGGTCCACTATAGACAGTCATTTAGACAACAGGGCAATATATGAATAAAAAGTGAATGGACAAAGAAGCTGAAGAATCTGAATGGCACTACAAAGCTCAAAAGTGACAACTTCAGTCCTCTATTTAGTTATGAGATAAAAACTGACTGGGGAACTGGCTAGGGATGCAGAGGGTGATAGTGAGCACTCCCATATTTATATCATTTTCCACCTATACTAACTCATGAATACTATTATGTGCCATGACAGTTAAGCAGGTTCAAAATAAATTTAGCTCCCTAAAAATGCTCTATCTGTATTAATTTTTATTACTGAGATATGAAATCCCATTTGCAAAAAATCTCAATTTCTATTATTTCCTCCTATCTTAAAACTTAAATCTAAAAGTTTTCTTTGCATTTTTAGTGAGAGAGTTTACTATAAAAAAGAAAAAGGATACCACACTATTTCTGTGTTGCAGTATTACTTGGACAGGTTTATGCAGTGGAAATAATCAGCATTAGAGCTTAAAATAGAATTCTAGTAACTACTTTATCTCACTGATTAAAATGCTTAAATATACAAGGAAAAAAAATTTTTTCTATAAACAACTGTGACTTATGTTCTCAAAATGGCACCTTTAGAACCAAAGGAATATGTTTTCTATTATTACCCAGATATTCTGAACTGCCCACTATTTAGTTTTATTTCATCCATATGAATATCTAACATGCGTGCATGCTACGTCACTTCAGTCATGTCCGACTCTTTGAGACCATATGGACTGTAGCCACCAGGCTCCTCTGTCTATGGGATTCTCCAGGCAAGAATACTGGAGTGGGTTGCCATGGCCCCCTCCAGGGGATCTTCCTGACCCAGGAATCAAACCCATGTCTCTTACGTCTCCAGCACTGGCAGGCAGGTTCTTTAACACTGAGCCACCAAGAAAGCCCAGGTACACACATATATTTATGGAATACACTTGCTCAAAATAACCCTGTCATAGATAATCAAAATAAATATCCTATCAAAGGAATAAACTCTCACAGTAATTTTAAAAGAGAGCTGAGATCACACAACCATTCAATGCAGGTGAGGGTGAAGTTTCAGTTCCATTCGAAGAGAAACTCCTTGAAGGTAAGAGATAACTCCTCTATGCTCTTTGTGGCAACTTGATCCTAAATACAGTAAAGAATCAAAACCTCTTTAAGAAGGGAGAAAGGCTACAGAGAGCATGCAGCCAGTTTCTGAACCTGATTCAAATCATCTGCTGATGTAATCAAGGGCAAGCCCCTTTCTTTCTCAGAACCTCTCTACTTATGTGTATAATGAGGGAATTATAACAAGTTATTTCTAACCTGCACTCTGCCTCTGAGACTCTATGATGATGCTGGCTAATGGCTTAGGCACTGTAGTTTTCCCATTACTCAATTTCCTTGAAAGACTACAAAACACTAAGCCATCAGCAACTAAGGGTGGCAATAAATATCACTGACACCTACCATTCACTTCTCCATTTCCTCCAACTTCCATTCATTCATTCAACAACTGTACATCCAGCATCACCTATGTGGTTGCTGAACACAGAAAGCAAGAGGACTTCACTTTTAATATTTGTCATCAGTTTAAGAGAGAAAGGATGTTTTTCAAAAAATAAAGAAAAAATTATATGGAACTTCTTTTGCTCAAAAAAAAACCTAAAATGAGTACCTAGCTATCAAGTAAGGCACAAATATTAAGAGAAATCAGCAAATGCATACAGGCAATGAAAGGGAATTAAAAGTAACTTTGGAGTGTCACTCTCCAAGTTCCAAGTATTTATTTTTTTAATTTTTTAAATACTTTTATTACAATAATTGTGATTTTTGCCATAAGCCAACATGAATCAGCCATGGGTGCACATGTGTCCCCCCATCCTGAACTCCACTCCCACCTCCCTCCCCACCCCATCTCTCTGGGTTATCCCAGAGCACCAATTTTGAGTGCCCTGATTCATGCATCAAGTTCCAAGTATGTATTTTTAAAAGTTCATTTAAGTTAAAAAATTGTACTGATGAATATCCTTCAAACTATGTAATGAACAAACACTAATGATATGAAATTTGGTTTATATATATATGTATATATAGTATATGTGTATAATATACATAAAACCTGAACAAAACTGAAAATTAGAGAAGCAAGCTGATGTAATCTCACCTCAATCTCTAATCCTGCTGAGTATGATTTGAATTATAAGTAGCAGTTCTTATCATCATAATATATAATACCAGATGACATCTTCTTCTTGTTTTTCCAGATCATAAAACTCTCAAGGATTTAAAATCAAAGCTTAACACAAAAAGAAAAGATATGATAGTCTTCTCCTTAATATATGTTTCTTCCAGGCTTGTTTGTATCAACAGCCCAAGAGTATTGAGTTATTAACTACACATTTCTTGTAGCTTTTATTAAAGAGAAAAATAAAAAGGAAAGAAGAAAAAAAGAAAAGCAAACTGTTTCTTTTGATCAAAAGTCCCCCACAAAGAATTTAAAGAATTAAGCAAATGATAGCAAAATAAAAGGAAGGTCGACTCTTGGGCTCTTGGCAAACTAGATAGCTTCCATATGAACAACATATAAAGTTCAGTTTTTAAAGAACATATGTGTTTGCTCATTGGTTTAGAGGGAAAAAACTTGAATCCTGTCTACTCCGTATATACAGATCAAAATCAGATCGCTTAAGTGAACTATAAAACGCAAGAGGACATTGTTTATCCAATCGCAAACCCAAGAATTGCTCGAGTTTAAAGTTTTCTGTTTCTACTTCAATGGTAGGTCACTTTTTTTGTAAACTGCTTCTAACTTCATAAACCCAATGTCAAATTCTGTTCTTTGCTATCCATGTCTATTTAATTTGCTCTCTCTGAATTGATTATTCCTGAATCTTTAAAGGTATTTTTGGACATCTTAAATCCTTTTGAGATTTAAATGTCATCACCTTCAAACAACTCCCATCAAATAAATCTCTTATTAATTCACATCAAATTAATCCATAATGATCACTTCTATTAACATATGCTTCAGAGCACAAAGCCCATTAATAGTCATCTGGACACTAGAACTAACCAGAGCTTTAGTGAGATAAAATGCACACTATTTAGATATCCGATTTCAAAGAGTTCTGATGCTGGCCCAAATACATTTTATTAGGCTTTTATTTCATCATGCTATGTGCTCTATATTTTAAATATCTCATATCAAATGTACTAGTCTAGGTAAAAGGAGATAGTCGACTAAATAAGTAATAATGTCATATTTGCCAAAATGAGTATCCATGTATATATATACATCTTAGAGAAAGAATTTCAGTAAGTACTTACTCCTATTAAACAATTGCAAAAAAAATGGGGGGGGTGGAGTTTGACTTTAAAGACTTTTAGACATTTAAAAGTCTAAATGAAACTGTAGGAGAATCCTGAAAAAAATGAAGCATGCGCCTACTTCATTAATGGGAAAACTGAAACAGAGTAAGTGTACATTATGGAAAATCAAAGAGAAAGGATCATTATTTTCCCCTTCATAACAGGTGAGAGGCAAATGTATTAAAAACTCTGATTTGAATAAGATCACAATTTCACTAAGCAAATTAAGAAACATTACTATTCATTGCCCATACATATGTCATTCTTCCTTTTGTTTTCCTCTGCAAGAAAAAAAAAAAAACAATTTAAAAAAATCTACAATGACAACTGTTGATTCAAACAGGCCAATCTGACTTTGCATGTTTGCCTGAGCCAGGCTCAACTTTATCCTTTCTTCTTTGTTAAACTGAGACTGTTCCAACTGGTCCAAGGGCAAAGACCCAAACATAGCACTTCAGTTCAAAAAGAACAGCTCATGGAAAAGTATGCATGCATCTCTTTATCTAGATGGTTATGAGAGAAATTGACATTTCATTTGTATGTAAATTGGATTTCTACTGATAACAAAAATAATTAGTGTTGTGCTCTGTAGGAATGCCTTTGACTTTCTTCCTAGCATTTGCCAAAATACATCTTTGTATATTAAAGGTAGTTTACTTTTAATATATCAATGTTGCTTTGTCTGTTTTCCAATCTGTTGTTCAATTGAAAAGAAAGTCTCAATTACCTCAATCCAGCTCTGTAACTGGTGAACAGCTGTCTCAGTCCTCCCATAAGAAATCTCTATCAGTCACTGCAAATCCATTTGGTAAATTAACATGCAGGTACAATATGGTGACTTTAACGGATGCATGCCATGACAATTCAATAAGAATGCTCACCATCGTCACATAACTGCTTAACCAAGCGTATTAGGCAAAGTTTTGGCTCATGTTTTAAAATTCATTTGTTTTTGGCCGTGCTGGGTCTTCACTGCTATGCACGGGTTCTCTTTTTAGTTGAGGAGAGCCAGGGCTACTCTTCATTGTGATTTTCTTCATTTTTTTTAAGAGTACAAAACCAGATACAAGATTAAAACAATTGCCATGAAGGATATTGAGAGCTAATACTGGTTTTATATATAAGAAAGCGAAAGTTGCTCAGTCCTGTCTGACTCTTTGTGACCCCAAGGACTATACAGTCCATGGAATTCTCCAGGCCAGAATACGGAGTCAGACACAACTGAGCGACTTCACTTTCCCTTTTCACTTTCATGCATTGGAGAAGGAAATGGCAACTCACTCCAGTATTGTTGCCTGGAGAATCCCAGGGACAGGGGAGCCTGGTGGGCTGCGGTCTATGGGGTCGCACAGAGTCGGACACGACTGAAGCGACTTAGCAGCAGCAGCAGCAGCAGCAGCCTTTCCCTTCTCCAGGGGATCTTCCCAACCCAGGGATCAAACCCAGGTCACCCGCATTGCAGGCAGATTCTTTACCAGATGAGCCACAAGGGAAGTCCTTTGTGTACACACACGCGCACACACACACACACACACACACACAGGCTTCCCAGGTGGCTCAGTGGTAAAGAATTTGCCAAGGCAGGAGACATGGGTTCAATTCCTGGGTAAGGAAGATCCCCTGGAGGAGAAATGGCAACCCACTCCAGCATTCTTGCTTGGTGGGCCACAGTCCATGGGGTCACAAAGAGTCGAACATGACTGAGCAACTGAGCATGCACACATACACCCACACACACACACACACACACATATTTCAAAATAATAATTTATATGTAGTTGTGTGTTAACCTTCATTTCTGTGTTAAATATAATTTTTCATAATATGAAATTTAACAAATGTCATATATAACTCATAATAATGTATATATATATATATATATAAATGTGTATGCATATATACAAATGTATATGCTGCTGCTACTGCTAAGTCGCTTCAGTCGTGTCCGACTCTGTGCGACCCCATAGATGGCAGCCCACCAGGCTCCCCTATCCCTGGGATTCTCCAGGCAAGAACACTGGAGTGGGTTGCCATTTCCTTCTCCAATGCATGAAAGTGAAAAGTGAAAGTGAAGTCGCTCAGTCGTGTCCGACTCTTAGTAACCCCATGGACTGCAGCCCACCAGGCTCTTCCGTCCATGGGATTTTCCAGGCAAGAGTGCTGGAGTGGGGTGCCCTTGCCTTCTATATATACATATATATACATATAAAAAATAGCCAGTGATGGGAACATAAATTTAATGGTTCTTGCTTACAACATTATTATTAACATAGCAACAACAAGTTACTGGTAAGTAGCTCGAAAACCTCTACTTGTTCATCCCTAAGGCACCAAAGGAAGCAGCTTAAAAACTCTCACCATTAGATACTAACAGTTCAATAAATAATCTGCCAGGTAAGGCACAAATATCATGAGATATCAGCAAATGCATACAGGCAATAAAGAGAATTAAAAGTAAGTTCAGAGTGTCTGCTGCTCTGTATGTAAGTTCCAAGAGGCCAGGGATCTTTGTTTAGAATGTATTTTTAAAGGCTCATTTAAGTTAATAAACAGTACTGATGGATATCTTTCACACTGTGTAATGAAGAACAGTGTGTTAGTTGCTCAGTCGTGTCTGACACTTTGCAACCCCATGGACTGAGGCCCCTCTGTCCATGGAATTCTATAAACAAGAATATTGGAGTGAGTAGCCATTCCAATCTCCAAGGGGATCTTCCTCACCCAGGGATTGAACACAGTCTCCTGCATTGCAGGCAAATTCTTTACAGTCTGAACCACCAGAAAAGCCCAAAGAACACACTAATGATGTGACATCTGGTTTATATACCACCCTGTGTGCTGTGCTTAATCGTTCAGTTGGGTCCAACTCTTTGCCACTCCATGGTCTGTACCCCACCAGGCTCCTCTGTCCATGGGGAATTCTCTAGGCAAAAAATGCTGGAGTGGGTTGCCATGCCCTGCTCCAGGGGATCTTTCCAACCCAGGTACTGAACCCAAGTCTACCCACACTGCAGGTGGATTCTTTACTGTCTGAGCCACCAGGGAAGCCCAAGAATACAGGAGTGGGTATCCTATCCCTTCTCCATGATATCTCTTCCCAGACTGTCCTCTTCTTCCTCAACCAGGAATCGAAGTGGGATCTCCTGCATCAAAGGCAGATTCTTTACCAGCTGAGTACTACTGGGGAAGCCCATTATACCCTAGTTATTGCTAAATGCTTAAGGTAAGCAACTCAGCATCATTTTCTCTTCTAATGAAAACAAAAAAACTTTACAGACACAGGATGGAATCATTCTTTTTTTTAAGTACATTGAAATTTTCCAAAGAAAACTGGTCCTGTTTTAAACAGAAAATATTTTAAAACTGGAAAGCAACTTATTATAGTAGAATACGTTAAATCACTTTTTTCTGACTCCTAGGATGACAAAAGCTCTATGTATGTAGGGAAAGAAAAGTACACACAGAATTCCTTCATAATTCGTAAGACTTTTTTTAAAATAAACAATTATTTCAGGACAGTCTTCCCATGCTTACCCCAAATTTAGCTAGGCTCTATCTGGAATTTTACTATGATAACTTCTTAAGTACAGCTGACAAGAAGAAATTCAAGAATTTTCTCTATGTTCTTTCAATGATACTAGTTTTTTAAAAAGAAATGTAAGGAAGTTCTTTGTTCAAAGTAAGTTTAATGGAAACTGTATACTTTATACTTGCCTCTTCACAGATGTACAGTGTACATTAGCTACTACAGCTCTGAAAAATCCTGGGAGTTATACAGCGGGGAAGTCTGTTCTATTTGGACTGGAATTTCCCAATCGCATTTGGCTTTAAGTCACCTACTGCCGTTTACCAACAACACTAATGTTCTGCCGGGCCCAGTGCCGGATGCTGCTCTGTACAGTAATTGTCTTCCTGTCTTACACATATGTAAAATTTCTAAAATATTACATAAAATAATACGTGATGTTTTAAAACAAAATAAGTATCCCTTCATTAACTGGCAAGAAAACGGAGATTTTTGATATGAAGTAGACCATTTTGAAGGGTTTTGTATTTTTTTCCAGCCTGTTTATACACATTAAAAGAAGATCAGGTTCTATTATCATTAAAGATTTAGATTCAGTATTTCAACAGAATGTGTAATGGTAGAGATCACAGTCATGCTGGAAGGCCAAGGGAAAAAAATGCATGAGATAAACATCAATGCACATTACAATCTCTGACATCCAAATCATATATGCATAAGCATGTATGGATATAAGCCCAGTGTTATCTCTGAGCTTAACAGTTTACACAGATATAACTGCATAAAGGATTTTTTTAATAACTTAAAATTTATCTGATTAAAATTAGGAACAGAAGTATGGCAAAGAGTTAGGGAGCTACAGTGTGTGGACAAAGATTAGAGAATGACCCAGAATTGTACTGAGGGACTCTACAGTAGCATCAGTGGTTCTCAACTGCTTGAAAATACTGGACAGAATAGATCTAACCCACATGCAAACCCCACTCCCAGCTCAGTCTCTGCTTCCAGATTCATCTCTACTCGTAATAAAAGATAGAACTAATGTCTGAACCACTGTCAGAAACATGTGTCTTAGTACTAAGTACGTGACTGCATCCTTTCCTATAAAGCTTGATAGAATCTGGTTTGTGTTTCTGGGTAATACAGAAGAGAAGCGACCTATATGGAGGGCAGACTCCCTACATCACCCTTGCAAATCAAAGGCTCTAGCTTCTTGGGCTCTTGGATTTTGTTCTACTGTTACTGGTTTCCCCTTACCCTCAAAGATGAAAACAAAAGATTAAAAATAAATTTAAAAATAGAAATAGCTGGGTAGATGCCAAAGTAAATGTGAAACAGGGAATTAATTTGAAGTTAATTTTAAACTCAAAGCCAGCATAGGAGTGAGGTCACAGTGAGGACCAAGCGTGAGAGGACCAGCACGTATTCAGGCTACTCTTGGACCCCAGAGCGCCTCCTTCACCATTCACCAATCGAGAAAGAATGGTGATGTGATGCATATGAGTGGGGCTGCAGGATTAATAAGGGCAGAAACAGGCTCACTCATTAAATACTTTATACAGCTAGTCTATTCAATATTCACATTCAAGTTCAACATAAACTTAAGAATCTATCTAAACACACACACACACACACATACACATACATCTTTGGAAAAGATTTTCACCACCTGCACCCCAATTAGTAATTTCTTTTCTCTGTCAATCTTGTTGTGGACGCCTGCCACAACAAGAGTAAAGGAAATATATATATATTTATATAATTCCAGATTCAGGTGTTTTACAAATAATTCCTTCAAAATCTAATCAAATTTTGAAAGAAAACAAAATTCAGAACTAGACTTTTTAGGCTGACAATTGTGAACATTAATGTATATCATAACCTAAATTTTTAGTGAATACAAAAGACTTCCTACGTTGTTACCATGAGCTGGGCACTATGCCAGGAATGTATTATCTCCTTTGATTTTCATTTTCAACAATTCTTTAAGTAAGATACTATTATTGTTCACATTTTACAGCCGAAGTAACTAAGATTTAGAAAAGTTAGATCAACTTGCTGAGTGAGGTCAGAGGCTTAGGACATAGAAGAGTTCAGTCTGAAGGAATCTAAAACCAAAATTGGTTTACCATTGCATTTCTCACAAATCCCCTAACATTTTTATGAACCATAATTAAGCAAGGCATTCACAGACATAAAACTGATAGAAACTACCTGATAACATTTTACAAAGATTACCATCAAATGCACTTAATGTACTTGATTGGTTCTATCCTTGTGGCAAGCAAATATACAATCTTCTCAATATTCTCATGGACTACAGTGTTATCCTAACTTTTGAATTGTCCTCCTAATACCCAGCACATGACTAAAGTTACCAAATTATTCAAGTCTCTACCTGGATTCACTTCTACAAAGGTCTTCACAATTTTCCTGGGCAAAAGTTGAGTTTTTTCCACTATCATCTGTGGCAATGTATGCATGTCTCCATTTGAAGTACTTGCCACAACACAGTGTAATTATTTGTTTATGGTTTAGGCTACCTCAGTAAGGGCTTCCCTGGTGGCTCAGATGGTGAAGAATCTGCCTGCAATGCGGAAGACCTGGATTTGATCTCTGGGTTGGGAAGATCCCCTGGAGAAGGGCATGGCTACCCACTCCAGTAGTCTTGCCTGGGGAATCCCCATGGACAGAGGAGCCTGGTGGGCTACAGTTCTTGGGGTCATAAAGAGTCGGACACGACTGAGCGACTGAGCACATACACACCTCAGGAGGCTATAAAGCACCCCCAGACCAGAAAATACCATTATTAATATTATCAATGTCAATTAAAGTATTAATAGACCCATTCATGCATTGTTGTTCAGTTGCTAAGTCGTGTCTGACCCTTTCAGACCCCATAAACACCAGGCTTCCCTGTCCTTCACTATCTCCCAGAGTTTGCTCAAACTCATGTCCTTCAAGTCAGTGACTATGTTAATAAAAACTGATAAAAATTAATTCACATATTTATATATTATACATTATCAACGATTGGCAGAGGCTATAACACACTCTCATTATTAACAATGAAATTATTATTGTATCAGCACACTCTGATAATGACCATTAGAGGGAAATAGCGTAGCACGTTAAGTCAAGGGACATACAAGTGTTTTAAAAGTCCAGTGATACTAACATGGCCCTCCCCACGAGGCTAGCCTACCAAACAGAATAAACACTCACCAAAGTCCTTATTGGATAGATGGGAATTAGCACACTTAGAAAGTTCTACCTAGTGTTTATCTCTTCGAGGAAGGCCTGACTCTCTGGACGTTAGTCTCACAAGAATAAAAGCTAGGATAATGTTATTATAGTGGTCTTGTTAACACACTGTTGTTGTTTAGTCACTAAGTCATGTCAGACTCTTTGAGACCTCATGGACTGTAGCCTGCCAGGCTCCTCTGTCCATGGAATTTCCCAGACAAGAATACTGCTGTGGGTTGTCTTTCCCTTCTCCAGCGGATCTTCCCAATCCAGGCATTAAACCCATGTCTCCTGTATTAGCAGGCAGATTCTTTACCACTGAGCCCAACTGGGATGCCCCATCATTAACACAACTACACATACGGACTCAAAGTACTAATTTTGACATTTTTTAAGCCTTAACAAAGAATCAGATATCATTGTTCTGGATCTATGGTCACAGAGTAACAAACGCATAAGTATTAAGAAGCAAGAACTATTTATTTATTTTTTTGAAACTATGAATCACACAACTATGTTGGGTTGATTTGAGTTCTATATATATATATATATATCTACATAAATTTACATACTGAAAATATTTGTGGACTGAATTACTTAATTAGAGGTAGGGTCATTAAAAATTAAGTACATTCTATACAGTAATATGGAGAAGGCAATGACACCCCACTCCAGTACTCTTGCCTGGAAAATCCCATGGATGGAGGAGCCTGGTAGGCTGCAGTCCATGGGGTCGCTAGGAGTCGGACACGACTGAGCGACTTCACTTTGACTTTTCACTTTCATGCATTGGAGAAGGAAATGGCAACCCACTCCAGTGTTCTTGCCTGGAGAATCCCAGGGACGGGGGAGCCTGGTGGGCTGCCATCTATGGGGTCGCACAGAGTCGGACACGACTGAAGCGACTTAGCAGCAGCAGCAGCAGCAGCAGCAGCATATAGTAATAAATCTGCAATAATGCCTGTAATCAGTAAAATGAATTTTAGAAGTTCATATATCTGCATGATTATTTGTCCTATATGTGAATATCATATGGTACTCAATGTATTTATGCTATATTAATATACTAATATTTACCACAACTACATGCATTTATACATATATATTTTATTCACAAATTTTTACCACATATCTTCTAATATTCCAAAATCTAAAATAGTCTCTATTAATAGCATAATGTATAAAAATAGACACACGTTTGTCTTCTAAAGGAATAAGCTGGAACATAAAAGAATACAGTCAAATCTCAAACATCTGGATCAGACTCCTAGCAACTTAAAGCATCTGGAATGACATAAAACCAGAAGTTCAATTTTAAAATGTGAGGATGCACACACGTTCACGCACACACACATTCGCAGGAATACTCACAACATCATTATTTGAATTGGCAAAACTGGAACCAGCTTGTGTACATCAACAGAACAGGTTCAAAAATTCCAAATACAGTGGAATGTATGGTCATACAATAGGATATTATACTGCAATAAAAACAAACTACATACAACAACATGGATGAATTTCACTAATGAGGATGTTGAGCACGAGAAGTCAGACATAAAAAGATGCATACTTTTAATGTATTATGAATGCTGGGCGTTAATGCATGCAATGTCTCAAAATACACAAAATCAATCTAAAGTGTGAGCAGTCAGGAGAGTGATGAACTTCTGGTGAAGGGAAAAGAACAGAACAGGAGAGGACCTGGAGGGCATCAGCGGTGTCTCTTTGTTGACATGAGAGACCATTATACAGGTGTATTTTATTTTGTAATAGCTCACTGAAGAACAGATTTTAGATTTATGCATTTTCCAGATAGTAAGTTATTGCGTATGTGCGTGCATATGTGTGCGTGTGTGTGTGTGTGTGTGTGTGTGTGTGTGTGATTTTTCAGAGAGTCAGAAGTTGCTCTGCCAGGACCGGAGGACACTTAATCTAAGGAGAGGAATCCTTTCAGGTGCTATTCTCTGAGGGCAAATCAAGCCATCCAGCAGAGTAGAATGTTGTCGTTGGCTACTCTGGCCGAGCCAGGATGTGCCAAGTTGGTAGCAAGACGGTATTAATAGAAGAAAGAAGAAAAGAGAAATGAAGGGAGAAGAAAATAAGAGTTCTGGACAAGAGATTTGAAAGAGCAAAAGGATTAAATAGAGGTCAGAGACCAAAACAGGAGCAAACAGCAACAGACGGCCCGCATATAAGCAAACAGGAGAGCAATCTCTGCTTTGGACTCTGGTGGGGGGGTGGGGTCAGAAAGGGGCAAAACAAAGACACATCTGCAGGTACTAAGTGTATCACTAGGACGAGAGACCTCTGCATGAGACCACAGAGACAGGCTAAGTAAAGGTGGAAGAGTACGCATACTTGCTGATTATCTATTTTGTACCAGCCATCTGTTTCGTGGCTCACACAATTTTCTCATTTAGCCCTCACTGAAACGGTGACGAATCTATTTGCCCTATTTTAACAAATAGAAAAACTGGAATTGAAAAGGGGTTAAAGGAACCCGCTTACCTGAGAAGACTGGATGGAAGAAATGAAAAACAGTCAAACAATACTGTGGCTTTTTCAGAGAATCCACACATCGAAATTGAGTATTTTTATAAGGCAGAACAATGCTCTGTTGAAATCAAGTGTGGCAGATTCTACCCTGACCTAAGGTAATTGCTCTCCTTAATATGTAATAAGGTATTCCATCTCACACATTGAAGAATGATGTGTGTTTCTCATCTTGCACCAAAAGTTAATAGGTAAAAATTCTATTCAGTTTTAAACCTTCCACATGGTTAATATTTTCTTAAGACTTTGGCTTCTATCATCACGTGGCTTCTAAAAAAATGAACAAGCAGGATACAAATGTTAACAGAAAAACTCAAAAGTAGTGTGTGTTATATGTATTTCATGGGACATTTACTATTTGTTTTTTAGGCACAAGCAGACATAATAGGTGACTCAGAGGTTAAAGCGTCTGCCTGGAATGAGGGAGAACCAGGTTCGATCCCTGGGTTGGGAAGATCCCCTGGAGAAGGAAGTGGCAACCCACTCCAGTACTCTTGCCTGGAAAATCCCATGGAAGGAGGAGCCTGGTAGGCTACAGTCCATGGGGTCGCAGAGTCGGACACGACTGAGCGACTTCACTTTCACTTTCAGATATAATATAATCCATTTTATCCAATGGAAATCACTCCAGGTTTGTGTGACATGATAATTTACCACTATTTCCCCAAGAGAACCACGAAGTCCAAGATTATAGTCACCTAAATGAGCTTAAGAACCTTGAGTTTAAGCAGAATAAGAACTAGGTGGCTGGCCCCACTTCTGACGCTTCCTGGACATCAAAGCACAAATATTCTAGACATTTACCTGTTGCCTCCAGGAAACAACTAGAGGTATAGATGAGACAAACTGTGAAAGGAGCGGCACAATGCCTAGAGAACAGTGGCCCCATGTTGTTTTATTTAAAATTAACTGCTTCCATGATTCTTTCGAGGCTGCCCAGGTGGCTCAGAGTTAAGAATCTGCCTGTAATGCAGAAGACACAGGAGATGATCCCTGGGTCAGGAAGATCCCCTGGAGAAGAAAATGGCATCTCGCTGTAGTATTCTTGCCTGGGAAAGCCCATGGACAGAGGAGCCTAGCAGTCCACAGTTCACCAGGTTGCAAAGAGTCAGACACAACTGAGCAACTGAGCTCACAGCACACATTTCTTTTGAACTTTTGGTGACATGACATTTCACAGTGACAGTTTCACCCAGTTATTTCAAAATCAGATGACTACAGAGTTCACCTAAACAAACAATACTGGGATCTAGTAAGATTATCTTCATACCTGCAAATGACGACTTGGTTATTTAGGCTACAAATCAGGTTTGATTCAGAAAATAAAATGCTATTACTAAAATGACTTCATGAAAAATTTAATATATCATGTGACATCCAGTCCTTTTAATCTTGTTAAAACATTAAGAATGCCCTGTTTTAAGGTTGAAATAGAACAAATTACATTAAAAGTGAGTCATGATAGAATTCTCTAAGAAAACTGTAGCCTGCTAAGTAGGCTGCCATATTCTGGAGGGAAAATATAAAAAACAAAACAGGTTGTAGCTTCCCAAATATCCTGCCCTGGTTTATGAAAATAAAAATGGAATTCTCCTTCACAAAGTATCATCAGTATGGTCCAAACGAGCTAAAAGAGTAGGTGAACTCTGGAATGTAAGGCCTGTAGTCCACAGTAGGAATGCTGAAAAAAAATACATGAAATACTCTGATAATACTAACAAATTAAAAGATACCATTACTCAAGAATACTTACTGATGACCAGGAATACTGCTTGAAAGAGAACCGTTTTAGTCTGATTCAGTAACTTAGAACACAGTTAGTCTTGTCAAAATGTCCTATAACTTATCCCCTTGTGCATCCTTAACTCTCATGAGGAAACTCCAAATGTTTACCCAAACAAGCTGTTACCTGAATGTTTTTCCCAGCATCCATGGTCAAGTGTAAGTGCAGGCATCAATGTCCATCTAGCACTGAACCTTATTTTTTTGTGTGCAACCAAGACAAAATTGACCATATGCTATGATGACTGATGCTTATACTCAGGAATAAATTAACATCACATATATTCACCCAACATGTATTTTTGTGGGCGTTGAGTTAGGTGCTGAGAATTAACTGGGAGGGAGGCAGACAGGAAGCCTGTCCTCAGTAAGCTTCCAGTCTAGTCACAGGAAAGAAAACCAGGCAGGTGCCTGATCCAGAACTGATATCAAAAGAGAGAGTTCTAGGGGTAAAACTGGGTGCAAACTAAAAGATCAGAAGCTGTTCAAGCACGAGCAGAGGGTGAAGGGAGTCAGGCAGGAGAAAGAGCAAGTGTAAAAGGCCATCCTGTCTTAAGAGAGAATGTGACTTCTTAATGGAACTGAAGGAGGCTTTGAGGTGTTAGTCATTTCAGTGGCGTTTTTGTTAAAATTTCCAATTCTGTAAAATAAAGGATAATGCATAAATGCTGTGGGAAATTTCTATTTTTCTGGAAGGAGTACACAGTTCATTTATCTTCCATGTTCACAAAACTTTAGATAAGCTCTTCCGTCCAAAGTGTTTACTACTGGAACATGGATAAAGCTTCTATATGTTATAGAAAAAGCGTTACTGTGATCAAAATAGCTTAATATCAACAATATTGTCTCTGATTTCGGGGCAATTTTTTACCATCTGATAAGATAGTGCTAACCATCCTAAAGTTTTCTTATCATAAACAATTAGGTATAGTCCTGGAAACAGGGTCACCATGTTCTGGATTCATTTATATTATATTATATTATTATTATATTCATTCATTTATATTCATATATATTAATCTATTAATGGTTAGTGCATATAATTTATTGAAAACTGATATCTTCGCAAAAGCTTGATATTCTGGCTATAAAGCCAAAGTTGACACATTTAATTCTCAATAAGGTTCCTGTTTACTCTTCCATGAATGCAGAATATTAATGGTTTAAAAAACCATCCTGGTTCATCAGATTGGAACATAAAGTACCACAACAAGAGCTGAATATCATGGATGCATTCTGCTTATAGACAAGGACATTTCATACTAAAATTTCTAATCAATTAATTCATATATAGTTTAAATTTATTGAGCACATAGTATATTTTAAAAAATGCTGCTAATGACCAAAAGGGGAAGGAATTTTAAGAGAAAATGATTGCTTTCTAAGAAACAAGCTTCCTGTATCAAAGAAAGTTCACAGTAAGCATCTCAATAAAAATACAGGATGACATAGGATTATGCACCAAAATCAGCAGAGCAAACAATAAATTCCTTTGGAGACAAGCAGTTAATTCCTAAATGTTCACTAATATTTTTATGAATGTTATTATTATCTCCACTATTAATTTCATTCATAGTAAAAGAATGTAATGTGGTCAAGAACAGTAGAAACATTTAAGGTAGATCAGAGTGAAGATGATCCCTAGGAAGAAATAACAAATGCACAATTCTAGGGAAGAGAAAACAGAACTGCAGCAAATAGGGTGTAAAAGAAACAAAGGGTTACTCTCCAATACAAGCGCGGCAAGGGAAGAGTCTGCATCACTAAAACATGTGGTTACAAAGGTTTGTAAGATAGAATCTCGCATCCCAGTTGATGAGGCTAGAGCACTTGTAGAAAACAGGAACCCACTTGAAGTTTCCAAATAGAAGAGATTAAGAAAACCAAACGAGACATTGTGTAAAGTGTCCATTGAAGAAAAGTGAAAAATGAAGACTGTCACATATGTGAAAGAAAGTCAAATATATTTCAACTCTGATCATGAAAGAATTTTTTTTAAAAAACTCAGAAATATCTTACCAGTAGAGACGAAAGGGTGAGGTTATTGACATACATTTGTGAAACATTAATGATACTGGATTACCTTGGCATTTCTGTGTTACTCTGTTTTCTACAGCTCAAATTGAGAGTTATTACTATCAATACAATATTTTATGTATCTGCTCCAAAATTTAAATTCCTGCCTGGACAGTGTTTCCCTTTGGTCATTTGTATTGATAGTCTCATGATCAACTATATGAGCCATAAACGAGTAGGTACTACTTAGTGTATTTCGAGTGGACTTACTGATGTTCTTTAAATTTAGTGAATACGCTTCTGAAGCTTATTGAAATGGTACAAATATCAATCAGCTCACTAACCTAGCTGCTGCTGCTGCTGCTGCTGCTGCTGCTGCTGCTAAGTCGCTTCAGTCATGTCCGACTCTGTGCAACCCCATAGACGGCAGCCCACCAAGCTCCTCTGTCCCTGGGATTCTCCAAGGCAAGAACACTGGAGTGGGTTGCCATTTCCTTCTCCAATGCACAAAAGTGAAAAGTGAAAAGTGAAAGTGAAGTTGCTCAGTCATGTCCGACTCGTAGCAACCCCATGGACTGCAGCCTACCAGGCTCCTCTGCCCATGGGGTTTTCCAGGCAAGAGTACTACTTGACACCTATTTGTTTCTGAACTGCAGGTCCATATTCAGTATTTTATTTTAGCCTTGTTTCTCCTGAATCCATTCTAACTCTTAAGTTCTGGGACCTACAGCCTTTTAAAAAGTTTTCCAAAGTAACAAAAGCAAGCCTTCCAAAATTATCCCAGATCTTCATAGTTCCACTGGGAACTCGCTCAGAACCTGGTCAGAAACTCCATAACGATCCAACTAGTATATTCTGACCCACAGAATTCAGTAGTTAAAATAATGAGCAAGAAGACACAATTATTGAAACATACCATTATACACAACACATCTTGAAATAAAGATTTCAAACCAGATCAATATAGAGAGAAGACTTAACAGACCTCAGGTTTAAGTACTAAAGATCCATCTAAAGTTTCATTTTACAGCACTACTTCCTGGTTACCACTCGTGTCCCAGCTGTTCTACATCCAGATGGAATCTGTTTTTAAAGTAGGAACACTCCAAAATCAGGTTACATTTAGACAGAGAACAGCCTTCTTTGTGCCCATTAGATTAATTCCTCCAAGACCAGAGCAGCAACCTGAAGAATGAACAAGCGGAGTGACACAAGGTTACCTGAGAATCTATGTTAAGGCCAGGAAGGTGCCCCTAGGCACACCACACTGGATTTTTAGCCAGAAATTTTCACACTGTTCTCAGATTTGAAGTAATAGGCCTTGCAAAATGTTGTAGGCAGAGATCTCCTTGTACTTCCGAAAACAACCCCTGACATACTGCCTCATTATTCAGATGTTGAAAGGGATAAAGAGAGAAACGTACACACGTAAATACACACAGTTGCACGCACACGCAAACGATTACAGAAGCATATAAACCATAGAGAAGAATGGTTCTAGCCAGGCTTTTTATCCTCTTTGACTTTACCTATATTGTCTTTATTCCTGTAAAACATGTATAACGTGTCTATCCTACAGTTATTTTTTAAAGGGAATGAAAAGAAACGTGGATACAAATTAAATGCATAAACCAAGAGACTGTAAAGGGCGATGAGTGTAACTGTCGGTCTACATCCCACTCTCCCCTGCTGGGCTATAGGCTCCTAGTGGACAGCACACACTGACATCAAGATACCCTTCTTTTTCTGACTTGCTTCACTCTGTATGGGCTTCTCTGGGGGCTCAGCTGGTAAAGAATCCACCTGCAATGCGGGAGACCTGGGTTTGATCCCTGGGTTGGGAAGATCCCCAGGAGAAGGGAACAGCAACCCATGCCAGTATCCTGGCCTGGAGAGGTCCATGGACTATAGTCCATGGAGTCCGCATAAGAGTCAGACACAGCTGAGCGACTTTCACCTTGACTCACCCTGTATGACAGTTTTGAGTCCATCCTTGTCTCTACAAATGACCCTATTCTGTTGTTTTTTTTTTTATGGCTGAGTAAATATTACCATATCTATGTGGAATCTAGAAATATGGTACCAATGAACTTACTTGCAGGACAGGAACAGAGCCACAGATGGAGAGAATGATCATTAACATGGGGCAGGGGGAAGGAAGGGTGGAATAAATTGGGAGAGTAGCACTGACATATATATACACTATCATGTGTAAAACAGCTAGTGCGAAGCTGCTCTATAGTGCAGGGAGCTCAGCTCAGTGCTCTGTGGTGACCTGGAGGGCTGGGATGGGGGTGGGGAGAGGTCTGAAAGGGAGGATATATATACATATATATAAATGTGTGTGTGTGTGTGTGTTCCAACAATACCCAGTTGTGGATGTAACCGGTGATAGAAGCAAGGTCGGATGCTGTAAAGAGCAACATTGCATAAGAACCTGGAATGGCAGGTCCATGAATCAAGGCAAATTGGAAGTGGTCAAACAGGAGATGGCAAGAGTGAACATCAACATTCTAAGAATCAGCGAACTAAAATGGACTGGAATGGGTGAATTTAACTCAGATGACCATTATACCTACTACTGTCGGCAGGAATCCCTTAGAAGAAATGGAGTAGCCAACATGGTCAACAAAAGAGTCCAAAATGCAGTACTTGGATGCAATCTCAAAAATGACAGAATGATCTCTGTTTGCTTCCAAGGCAAATCATTCAATATCACGGTAATCCAAGCCTATGCCCCAACCAGTAACGCTGAAGAAGCTGAAGTTGAACGGTTCTATTTGAAGACCTACAAGATCTTTTAGAACTAACACCCAAAAAAGATGTCCTTTTCATTATAAGGGACTGGAATGCAAAAGTAGGAAGTCAAGAAACACCTGGAGTAACAGGCAAATTTGGCCTTGGAATATGGAATGAAGCAGGGCAAAGGCTAATAGAGTTTTGCCAAGAGAACACACTGGTCATAGCAAACACCCTCTTACAACAACACAAGCAGTGACTCTACACATGGACATCATCAGATGGTCAACACCGAAATCAGACTGATTATATTTGCAGCCAAAGATGGAGAAGCTCTATACAGGCAACAAAAACAAGACCAGGAGCTGACTGTGGCTCAGATCATGAACTTCTTATTGCCAAATTCAGACTTAAACTGAAGAAAGTAGGGAAAACCGCTAGACCATTCAGGTATGACCTAAATCAAATCCCTTGTGATTATACAGTGGAAGTGAGAAATAGATTTAAGGGACTAGATCTGATAGATAGAATGCCTGATGAACTATGGACAGAGGCTCATGACATTGTATAGGAGACAGGGGTAAAGACCATCCCCATGGAAAAGAAATGCAAAAAAGCAAAATGGCTGTCTGAGGAGGTCTTACAAATAGCTGTGAAAAGAAGAGAAGTGAAAAGCAAAGGAGAAAAGGGGAGTTATAAACATCTGAATGCAGAGTTCCAAAGAATAGCAAGGAGAGATAAGAAAGCCTTCCTCAGTGATCAATGCAAAGAAAAAAACAACAGAATGGGAATGACTAGAGATCTCTTCAAGAAAATTAGAGATAGCAAGGGAATATTTCATGCAAAGATGGGCTCGATAAAGACGAAATTGTATGGACATAA
This sequence comes from Ovis aries, assembly GCF_016772045.2. NCBI lineage: Eukaryota > Metazoa > Chordata > Mammalia > Artiodactyla > Bovidae > Ovis > Ovis aries. The sequence goes on along the minus strand of NC_056062.1, from coordinate 61,755,548 downwards.
CAGAAGCAGAAGATATTAAGAAGAGGTGGCAAGAATACACAGAAGAACTGTACAAAAAGTATCTTCACGACCTGTATAATCACAATGGTGTGATCACTCATCTAGAGCCAGACATCCTGGAATGTGAAGTCAAGTGGGCCTTAGGAAGCATCACTATGAACAAAGCTAGTGGAGGTGATGGAATTCTAGTTGAGCTATTTCAAATCCCGGAAGAAGATGCTGTGAAAGTGCTGCATTCAATATGCCAGCAAATTTGGAAAACTCAGCAGTGGCCACAGCACTGGAAAAGGTCAGTTTGCATTCCAATCCCAAAGAAAGGCAATGCTCAAACTACCACACAATTGCACTCATCTCACACGCTAGTAAAATAATGCTCAACATTCTCCAAGCCAGGCTTCAGCAATATGTGAACCATGAACTTCCAGATGTACAAGCTGGTTTTAGAAAAGGCAGAGGAACCAGAGGTCAAATTGCCAACATCCACTGGATCATCGAAAAAGGAAAAGAGTTCCAGAAAAACATCTATTTCTGCTTTATTGACTATGCCAAAGCCTTTGACTGTGTGGATCAAAATACACTGTGGAAACTTCTGAAAGAGATGGGAATACCAGATAATCTGACCTGCCTCTTGAGAAACCTATATGAAGGTCAGGAAGCAACAGTCAGAACTGGATATGGAAAAACAGACTGGTTCCAAATAGGAAAGGGAGTATGTCAAGGCTGTATATTGTCACCTTGTTTATTTAACTTATATGCAGAGTACATCATGAGAAATGCTGGGCTGGATGACGCACAAGCTAGAATCAAAATTGCCGGGAGAAATATCAATAACCTCAGATATGCAGATGATACCACCCTTATGGCAGAAAGTGAAGAAGAACTAAAAAGCCTCTTGATGAAAGTGAAAGAGGAAAGTGAAAAAGTTGGCTTAAAGATCAACATTCAGAAAACTAAGATCATGGCATGTGGTCCCATCACTTCATGGGAAATAGATGGGGAAACAGTGCAAACAGTGTCAGACTTTATTTTTTTTGTGCTCCAAAATCACTGCAGATGGTGATTGTAGTCATGAAATTAAAAGACACTTACTCCTTGGAAGGAAAGTTATGACCAACATAGACAGCATATTCAAAAGCAGAGACATTACTTTGCCAACAAAGGCAAAGGCTAGTCAAGGCTATGGTTTTTCCCATAGCCATGTATGGATGTGAGAGTTGGACTGTGAAGAAAGCTGAGTGCCGAAGAATTGATGCTTTTGAACTGTGGTGTTGGAGAAGACTCTTGAGAGTCCCTTGGACTGCAAGGAGATCCAACCAGTCCATTCTAAAGGAGATCAGTCCTGAGTGTTCATTGAAAGGACTGATGCTGAAGCTGAAACTCCAGTAATTTGGCTACCTCATTTGAAGAACTGACTCATTTGAAAAGACCCTGATGCTGGAAAGGATTGAAGGCGAGAGGAGAAGGGGACAGCAGAAGATGAGATGGTTGGATGGCATCATCAATTCGGTGGACATGAGTCTGAGTAAACTCCAGGAGCTGGTAATGCACAGGGAGGCCTGGCGTGCTGTAGTCCACGGGGTTGCAAAGAGTTGGACACGACTGAGAGACTGAACTGAACTGAATGAGAGGCAAGATGTACTTCTTGAACAGTTAAATTCACAGTCAATATATAATTTTTTTTAAAGGAAGCAGCCAATATTTGGGGGTAGAAAAAGAGGAAATTTTACTATATTTCACTGTTTTTACTATTTTCAAAAGTCACTGCATTTTTTACTTTTAAGTCAGCATCTCTCTTAAACAGTTTGTGTACTAGAAGGACAGGGCGTAGCAGAATGTCTGGTGCCTATGTCAGTCATTTCATGAGGTAATCACTGCAAATTGAAAACTTTGTCTCCTTTACAAACCAGGAGCCCTTAATATCTTAAAGAAGTTAATATCCAGCAGTAGCAGACTCTGTTTATAGTGTCAGAATGCCTTAATTCCACAGTCTATCACCTGGGAATGTCTTAAACAATAGGAAGATTGGAAAATATTATTTAAATATAATTGTATTTGCATTTCATTTAATTATCAAGTTTATAATTGCTTTCAAAGAAAAGAAATCCTTTATAAGAGGCATTTTATAAAAATTCTTCATGATGGATTGTTAATCTTACGCAGCTCCCTCTCCTAATATCCAACAATATATGCTAATTGGAAAAAGAAACAGGCTCATTACTGAGGTGATAAAACAATGCTCTCATTTTGAAAAAAGTACTTTTTTCATGATAGAGAGTGTACTTTTTTCTAAATCACTGAAGGAAATCAGACCCTCTCCCCACTTCCCTACCTTTAAGAATCTTTGCAACAGCAAAATGAGGGATGAGTTCTAAGCTCTAGAAGGGACAGTCAAGCCTACAATTCAAAATTAAACCCACCCATTTGTTAGAGCTCACAGCAGTGAAGAAATCATAGTGCCAATATGAAAATACATACGAGGCCAAGTCTCTGGGAGAGACCTTGCAAATGAACTGTTGATAACAAATCAATCAAATCAAAGACTACCCACAGTATATATTTCAAAGGGTTGAAAGCAATACAATTTCACTCATTGTCTTCATTTCTAAGGTGTTCATCAATGTGGAAGGATATAGTCTATGTTCAAATGGGGCAAAGCTCTCAGGAAGAGATAAACTGATGTACTGAAAACCAACTCTTGGAAATTTAAGGTTCAGGGAGTAATGCTCTCATTTATATCCAGTCTCCATTACACTGCAGGCATGTGTCTCAGGATCAGAGTCTGACAATGAAACTTAGTTATGTATCCAGGTACTTAAGATCAAGCTGTCCTGAGCAATTAGCTTAACTAAACTCAATGTTACTACTGCCTATCTGGGGGTGGGCTGTGGTGGGGAACAGTCTGGATTCATTTGTAGCAAGTTTTCTGCAGAACTTAAATATTTCTGAAGAAATATGGTAAAGTGATTATCCTTCTGGAACTAGATCCACTGACACTGTCACATTAACTCACAGCTTGTTAAATACGGTGCAATCTTTCTATAACATTCTTTGTTTGAGACTAGAATTAGCATATGGGAATTGCTCTTTTCCTGTTAAACTGAAGTCATTACTAACTACTCATCTGTGACATGTACTCTTTCTTGTAACCAGGGATTTTAGCTTCACAAAATTTAGAAACTGCCACATTGTTTCTTGGCATCGCTTTCCAATGTGACATCATTTACATTTTGAAAACGCCGTTTAAGCAAAAACACTACTGGGTGCCAGGTTAAAGATGGCCCAAAAGCGGCAGCAGGGTCTTTACAGGGACCAACTACGGTTCATTCTTTCGGTCTATACTTTCACGTGCCTTTCATTAGAATCACATGGAATTACAACGAGCTTAACAAAAGCATTTCAAAATGGGTTATCAAATTACTGGAATAGAGAAATGGCTTCCAGTTACTAAAGATCTGTACAGGATAGGGAAAAAATGGATATGGAGAGGAAAAAGCCCATTTTCAGTTTCCTTAATTTCCAAAATCTAAGGGACAATATTTTTCAGTAGGCACATAGTTATTAACAAACATTATACGCTGCTAAGTCACGTCAGTTGTGTCTGACTCTGTGCAACCCCATAGATGGCAGCCCACCAGGCTCCCCTGTCCCTGGGATTCTCCAGGCAAGAACACTGAAGTGGTTGTATATATATACACACATAATAACCATAAACACAATACAAAATACAAATACAGACATGAACCTACTGAGTCTTGTATTGCAGAACACAAAATAAATAGGGAACTGTATCAAAATGATAAAGAAGTTTGCAGAGACTCAGCATCATTCAGACCTTCAGAAAGTCTCATTTGGGAAATTCTTGAATGATTTCTAAAACTTCCTCCATTATCTGAAAATTTGCATAGCAAAAAGAGAAATCCGAGTCATCTCATCAATACAGGCTGCAAGTCCCTAGTCAGAACTTGTGAGTTTTTAACTCCAAATATAATTTGACAGTGACACTTGCCAATGAAAATTTAGGATTAGCGCTCAGTAGGGCTCTCTTTTCTATCAAATCAAAAACAGTTCCAATGGTTCACTATAATTTCCCCTAGAAACTCTAAGTTATATCTTATGTGTTACTATTAAGACAATTCTTTGGGCTTCTAACCTTAAAAAAAAAAAAAAACTTTATTAATTTTAATCATTTTTTTATTTTTAAAAGACATTTTATAAATAGTAAGGTCTTATCTCTGATGTTAAAATCAGGATTACTTCTTGAGAAAATAAAAGAGAACACATACACTTCGTTTGAAAACTTAGGACACATGGTTGTAAATGATGCCTCAGAACCACTATACCATAGAATATAACCTACAGCGGCTATGAAACCATATGACTATTATTCTCCTGTGGAAAAACTGGGTGACCTCAGTAGCAACAAATCATTTCTATTCACAGAGTGTACATGATCATGTAGCACTTATCCCGTATATAGAAAAATAAAAAAGGTAAATTCTGAAATGTCCAGAGAGAATCACAAAATATTATCTGTGAGAAACCACTCCTCAGGAAAGGGTCTGATCATTCTAATCAAGTCCCCACAACCTACTGACAAGTAAGACAGTGATTAATTCTGAAGGGGAATTCTGTGAGGCTCACTGGAGAAGAGGAAGAAATGTCATAAAATTGATACGAAAAGTAAGCTATGAGAGGAAATCTCTGGCTTTCAAAAAAGTCATGTATTAAAAAAAGAAAAGCCCTGTATGAAATTTAAGTACCAGTACAAATTCGATTTAAAATAAAAATGAGGGCATAGGTCATGAATGACCCAAAGAATAAGGCACAGATGGGACAATGTGAAAATATAACCCCCAAACATTTCTTTACAACAACTTTTAAAACTCAGAGTGACCTCAAATATGAAAATTCATACAACAGAAAATTCAAACATAAGAACTGATGAATTAAGGCATATATTTTTCCAAGGGAACAACACCGGCTAGTTTTTGGAATAAACTGATTCCTTTCTTCCCTATAATACCTGACAGCTAGAATTCCAGTCTGTATATATCCTAAATATAATTCTTTAAGTTAAAAGTTAAAACAAGGCCTTAGGAATACCATTTTTTAACACTTTAGTGAGTACTCCCATAGTTAATGATATACGAAAATTATAATGATTAGAAACAGAACAATGATTATAATTACTATTATAATAATAGATAGTCACACAGGCTTTTGGCATTCACCTAAACTGTTCTACATATATTATTTATGTTGACTCTTTCCCTTGCCCTACAACCTGAGCCCAAGTTATATAACTCACAGCCTATAGATAGAAGGCTGTAAACTAAACATCTTAGAGACTCTAATCTGCTTTTATTCCATCAAAGCTACTCCATGGATAGGAAAACACAGCTACAACCTATGGATCTTCTAAACACAGCCGGACATCACCCTAATCTGGACAACTGCATGTCCCTGAGATGGCTGAAACCTCTTGATTTTAATTTGTGTTCTACCTAGCTGGTGAACAAATAAGCTTGAAAAGAGGCCAAAGTCTTCAGATAATTGAAAAAAGAAAAAAGAAACAGAACCAAAAATGTTTAAAAAAAAATACTGTGATGCACATTTATGACCACTGAAGTAATAAATGTTTCCTAGACTCCAGGAGTGGCGGTCCCAACAATAAGTAAAATGCATGGTGGACTGAGGCCTTCCCTGGTGGCTCAGCGGTAAAGAATCTGCTTACAAAGCAGGAGACAGAAGTGTGTTCGATCCCTGGATCAGAAAGGTACCCCGAGGGAGGGCATGGCAATCCACTCCAGTATTCTTGCCTGGAAAGTCCCACCATGGACAAAGTAGCCTGGTGGGCTACAGCCCATCTGGTTGCAAAGAGTCCGAGGCAACTAAGCAGGCACGCATGGCAGACTCAGTCTTTATTATTTGTATCCGAGAACTAGTGCTCCTGGCACTGTAACTTCAGTACTTTATTTTCATAGGGTAATTATTTAGTTTAGAATGTTGAGGACAGAACAGTACCTACTAATAATTGGTTTAGTATGTGTTGACGTTTATCATAAGACTACCATTTTTTTTTTGAAACATTTTATTTTTAAAAGATGTGTTATATTAAATCACTTCACATACTTAATGGGTCAGCTTTTTTTCAACCAATCCTGTTGAGTTCCATATTGTCTTAGGAAATTAACTTACGATATCAATTTATATACTCTCCCTATGGAACTCAGTGTCAGCCTTAATCTGTGATCAGTCATGTCCAACTCTTTGCAACCTGCTGGACTGTAGCCTGCCAGGCTCCTCTGTCCATGGGATTTCCCAGGCAAGAATACTGGAGTGGGTTGCCATTTCCTCCTCCAGGGTATCTTCCTGACTCAGGGACTGAACCCATGTCTCTTGAGTTTCCTGCAAAGGTAGCCGGATTCTTTATCACTGAACCACCAGGGAAATGGAACTCAATAATAGAAATTAATCTGTTACAAGTTAAAAAGGAGGATCTAAGCTTCTTTTTTTTCTTTTTTTCAAATTTTAAAATTAACCAAGGCTTCAATATATAAATCCTATCATCTAGAAGTTAAAATGTCCCCCTCAGATTCAGTCACATATCAACTATTTTCTTTACATCAGGCATACTGGAATCATCAAGGCAAAAAGGAAGCAAATGGATATAAATTACATGAATCAATAAAGCTCAATCTTTACTAAATATCTGTTGTAGTAGTAGGGAATTTAAGGTCTACTAAAAGTACTGATGTTTCATGATATGGCCTTAATAATATGGGCTTCCAGAAAAGGAAGTTAACTGAGAGGATATAAAAAGCATGACCATAAAAAGAATTAATTTAAAAATAAACTTGATAATGTAGAGAAGGATAAAACTTGATAGGGATCCCTGTTCAGCAACTGTCTCCAAATTTGTAATTTAAGAAAAAAATGAAGGTCTCAATTCCCAGAACATCAGAAACAAAATTAGAAGCCTCAGGCACGCCAGAAGGCCTTCACGTGCTTATGAAGACCATTATATTATGATCGAAATTGTGATCTGGTGCATATGACATTCTTATGTTTATTTATTTCTTATTTTTATTGTACAGCTTTCTTCTTGTTTTAAAATTCTACCAGTTTATTGCTACCAACCCGTCTCCCTCCACCCTCCTACACGCGTGCTCAGTCATGTAACCCCATGGGCTGCAGCCCGCCAGGCTCCTCTGTCCATGGACTTTTCCAGGCTGGAATACTGGAGTGGGTTGCCATTTCCTTCTCCGTATCTTACTCACAGCTTTCTGATTGAGACGACAGAAGATCCTACTCCTCTGTCTATTGAAGAAGGTTTTGTGTTTAAGTACACATAATTCAAAATATCAGAAACAGAGGTTTAAGCAGTTCCCAGAAAACTCAGTATGAGAAAGTGTGTAACACTGAAAGGCTCATAAAACTTTTTTTTTTTTTAATTCATGAAAAAACGAGAACTTCAGTTCTCATCACTGGCGACTGTCTCTCCGTGTTAATTGCACTGGCACCCAGATTACAGGTGAGTCAGAAGATTTAAACAGGAGTGAGGGTTTGAAAACCCATCCTGGAATTGGGCAGGCAGGAGGAAATAAAATGTGAGCGTTAGATCCAAAAAGGGCAAGCCGAAGAGGAAGCAGGGGAGAAGCCAAGAAGGGAGAAAGAGAGTTAGTGGAGAGAGGAAACCGAGTTGGGAAGTGGGGAGAAGGGCAGAGACGCGGGCGATGCAGACAGGCGGAGGGACGGGAGGCCGGGCCGGGCGGGACGCGGGTACCGGGGCGGGGAGCTCGGCGCACCCGGCGGGGGGCCGAGGAAGCCAGGCGGCGAGCGCGGCAGCTTCCGCAGGACTTCCTGCGACAGCACGCCACCAGCCCGGTGCGGAGCACGCGTGGCCGCCGCGGCCCCGGGGCGCAGGCGACAGCGAGCGCCACCGATTCACACACAAAGCTCGGGTCGGTAGCTGCAGCTTCAAAGGCAGGGGCCCCCGAAAGCAAGCCGCCTCCTTCCCAGACAACCAACTCTGGCGGTTTCTGAGAAGCCCTTAACAGGAAAATGGAATCCTGGTCCTGTGACTGACCTGCGGTTCGGATTTTTTAGTTCTCCTTCGAAATGAAAAGGCAATTTTACTCTTGGCTTTTAGTTCTGGGACCGTTACTAACCACCAAAACACACTGGGGCTTTAAAGTTCATTCATAAAGTAGAAATTCCTTTTTTATTATTATTAATCCAACAGAGACAAATCAGCTAATATTTAGATGACAAAAGGTTTTGTTTGTTTATCTGTATGTCCCACCCAATCCAACCTTTGATTTTTCTGTGTTTTTAACAAACAGAAGCCGAGTCAGAAAGCCAGGCTGTCAAGACCCCATTTGGAGCTGGGGCAGTTACCCAGGAGTGCAAATAATTTAAGAAACACAAAGCCCAGAGGATTACCAGGACAGCACTGCAGCCCCATGTCATTCAACAACTTCCCCTTACAAGAGTTTGCTGATCACAGCCTTTTTACTGTAATGGAGCCAAGAAGAGGCAGTCACTTAGACTAATATAGACTTTTTTAACAGGAGATTACAGTCTCGCTATAGAAAAAATACAAGCTGAACATGAATTATGACGAAAGCTAGACTTAAAATGTCTTATGTATACAGGCGATGGTTTTATCTCTCCAACAATGAATAAAGGTAGATTAGAGCTTAAGAAGAAAGCCGAACGGAACGGTTTTAAGAGGACAGTCACCTCGGGTTTCTCAAATCCCTTTCTCCCCCTCGATGAGAAATACAGTAGAACTGACCAAGCCTGAGTGGTTCAGCCAGACTGCCTGGGTTCAAATCCTGACTGCTCCTTGTTTGTGGGCTACGCAACTGATTAAATTTCCCTGGGAAATGGGGATGACAGCAGTTCCTGTCTCAGGAGGAGACAAGCCACTCCAGCCCAGTGCTCCACAACTGTGAACCATTATCATCATTTGCAGGTGGCCCCTCACGAAACACTAACCTCTTAGGATGCAGCCTTTCCCAGGCCAAAGTTAGCTCACCTCTGGCTGGGAGTGGCTCTCATTTATTTTTTTAGTGATCAGTGCTCACCAGGCATCCACCACATCAGTTGTGGCTCCAGGTCGCTCATTTCTATGCAAACTGTGGCCAGCCTCTGGCCAAAGTTTGCATGCCCTCTGCACCCTGATTTTCACAAGTGAAAACACGACGACCCATTTAATAATGTGCTCCTTCCCATCACTGAAGGGCAGCACACAGCTTTAGCAGACAGGAAACTCGCCCGGTGCACATGCTAACCAGCTGGCAAATAGACGCATCTTCAACAAAGTCTACTCCTCCTACATAGAGTCTGATAAGCTCCATTTTAAAGGAGCCAAAACATACATTTCCTTCCTCTATTTCTGTATTTAGCAGACACGAGAGCTGGACAGTCATGTCAGGGATTATGAAACTACAATAAAGAGATTTCTAAGCCATCAAGACTACCAGAACAGCAGGACTAAATTTCGCCTACTCACTTCCAACCAAAAATATGCACCCCTTCAGTTGTGGAAAAGTACAGAAGATTTAAAGGTCCCTACTCATTAACTAGAATGCACTCTTTCTAGTTAGGAAATGCTCTCTCCTGTCACTTAACTATTGTAAATTTCACACAGATAAACTCCAACTATCTCCTTCAAAAGATTTTTAAAGTTGCTGATAGACACAAGGTGACATCAGAAAACTATGTTTGAAAGATGCAATTAGCTAAGGTCTCTAGGGAGCTTCGGCATGTTTTGTTATGAAGGAAGAAATAGACATATACCAGTCCTACAAGTAATGAGCTGTCCTAGAAGTAAAGAAATTCACTACATAGATCCTCTCCTTGATTTCTCCTTCATGGTTCTGGGTCCATACAGATTTGGGAATACACAATAATAGCAAGCCTTAACAATTTCCCAGAATTGTTTAAAATAATATTTAAGTGCTTAACAGATTCACATATGAAATCAAAGGGACTTCCCAATTCTCAGATAAAAGAAAGTTTTTTAGTAAAAAAAAAAAAAAACTACAGAGAGAAGGCCAAAGATATGGTCTTAAAAAAAAAAAAGGCTTCAAAAATTGTTGCTTGGCTTTTAAGATGAAGTTAAAGTGATTAGTAAAAATGAAGCATTCAAAGAAGTCTCAGACATTCTTGTTTCAACATAAGAAACATCTCAGCTTCTATTATTCAGTTACCACTTTACTGGCCATCTCTCAAGGAGGCATGGATATGAAAAAGCAAAGAAGGGTCCAATATCCTCTCATTGCCATAAACCTGAGCTGCCCCAGGCTGCATTACTTACGGCTCTGCTCAGCTCCTGACAAACCCTATTCATCAATATCCTTGTTAGACCTTCCTAAAGTTTAAATCATTCTTGCTCCCTTAACATTCAGACATCAACCACTTACATGTAACTTTCACCGTGAAGCCAGTACATAAACCACAAACATCGGAACATAACATTTCGGCAGACAAATATTCAACATACAGAAGTTAAAACTATATATTTCTGACTCACGACCTTAAAGCCTAATGTTATCTCTCACATTGGGATTTTTCCCCCTTATATACATTTTTCATTTCTTCTATCATTGTTTAATTAAATTTTTTGGAGCACAGTTGCTCTACAATGTTGTGTTAGCTTCTACTGCACAGCAAAATGAATCAGCCATCCATAAACATATATCCCCTCCCTTTTGGATTTTCCTCCCATTTAAGACACCCCAGAGCACTAAGTGGAGTTCCCTGTGCTATACAGTAGTTCCCTTCAATTGTCTATTTTATGCATAGTATCAACAGTATATATGTATCAATCCCATCTCCCAATTCCTCCCAAGGCAACCCTTTCCCCCTTGGCATCCATACATTTGTTCTCTATGTCGGTGTCTCTATTTCTGCTTTGCAAATAAGGTCATCTATACCATTTAGTCCCAGGACAGAGGAGCCTAGTGGGCTGCCGTCTATGGGGTCACACAGAGTCGGACACGACTGAAGTGACTTAGCAGCAGCAGCAGCAGACCATTTTCCTAGTTAAACATATGTGCGTTACAGGCACATCATTTATCACTTTGCATCTTTGACTACTTCACAGCACTTCAACTGCAATGTCAATAAAGCACAACAAGGTGGTCTGGTTTTTCATTTTTGTATAGTTTGCAAAATGTACATGGGCCTCCCTTCATCTCATTTTCACTGACGCCGTCACACTTGGTTCAAGGACATTAATCAGCAAAAGGCAGAACTTGAAAGCACATTGCAAAATATAACATAAGTTGTAACCAGTCGTATGACATTTTAAGAACAATACATTAGGGTAGACTTCAAAAATGTTTATTAATTATGCAACATCAGATAATCCTTCTCCTCTGTGAAACCTGACAACCCAATTTCACAATTTTCTCAACATCTAAAAGCCTTACGCTCTTCTGGCCAAAGTATTCTCCTCTTCAGTGCCAATTTAATGCAACACTTTTGAGAAACCACTGTATCCAAGACACTGTATAAAGAATAGAAATAAGCTGGGTGTGCTTTTATTCTCCTCACACTTGCAATGGCCAAGTGATTCTGGTATGGGCTCTACTAGAGCCATAAATAAGTGAAAGCACAGGGCCAGGGTGTTTAAATCTCAGTGAGTAGAAATGAAAGGCTTCAGGAAAAAGAAATACAGAAGTTACCATTTGAAGAATAAGTAGAATTCCTATAAGTAAGACTGGATAAAACAAAGGTATTTCAGAGAGGGGAGAGCATGAAGGAAGGTAGGTTGGGGAAAGTTCTGGAACTCAATACTACTTTAAGGATAGAACACATGGTACTGTAAAGATGGAACTGGTAAACTGGGAGCAGAGTTTAGGGTCCCACATACCAAGCTAAGGATGACGAACAGATTCATAAACAAGGACCTATGCACTTGAAGGCCAGCAATGTGGCTCAGGTAAAGAATCCGTTTGCCAGTGCAGAAGACACAGCTTCAGTCCCTCGGTTGGGAAGATCCCCCGATAAGGAAATGGCAACACGCTGCAGTATTCTTGCCTGGGAAATTCCACGGACAGAGGAGCCTGGCGGGCTGCAGTCCACGGGGTCACAAAGAGTCAGAAAAGACTGAGCAACTAAACAACAACAATAATACTGTAATAACCAACTCAGTTCTAGAGGTGAAACCCTGGAGTGATTTCATTTGGATCAAAAGGTGCAAGCATACAATCCTCAAGGAAAATTGCAGCACTTAGGAGGAAAGTCAAGGACAGACTGGAACAAGTGCAGCAGGGATGCAGCGCCCCTTAAGCCAGGCCAAGAGAGATACTCAAGAGAATGGTTGGCAGTATCCGATTCATTTAAGACGTGCAGTCAGATGGAAAGACCATTGGGCCTGGCTGCCACAAGGTCACTGGTGTCCTCAATACAGCGGTGTCCACAAACGGAGTCATCCTGGCAGAGTGCATTTAGTTAAGAAATGGAGATGTACATGAAAAAAGCCTCAGATTTAGGCTCCCGATATTTTCCCCACTCGAAAGTTATTTTTACATCTGAGTAGGTTTACCTTTATCTGAAAAAGGGAGACTGGATTCCATATCTGGCTTAGAAACATTCTAATTAATAAATCTCAAAGAGCAACATTTTGACTTTGTGCCATGCCAAGTACAAGATGAAATCCATCTGGAAATAAATGAAAAGTAGCCTTTTGTTTCATTTTACCTTGTGTTTTTTTCCAAAACTGTCAAGGGAACTATATCATCTGCCAACTTTTCCCTAAAATCAATCCACTGCTTAAACCATAACCTATCTCTCAGCTTCAGTAACCATATATTAGCTACACAATCGCAAATGAACTTTTCTGAGATTTCGAGAACACTCTAAACAACTGCAGTTGGATTATAATCCAAATGAGCTCAAGATAAACGCCACGTAAAACCTTCTATAAAATATCCAGGATACTTTTTGTTCACAAGATGTGCTATGAGAACAAGCATAATAATGTTTTAACATTGTTTGAGAAGGCATTTACCAAAAGGAAGCTGAATATATTCAGGGAGAATAGTTTTGATTCAGGGAGAATCAAATAAAATTAATTGTATACTGTTTTATCAGGAAAGCAAATCCCTTAATAAGTGGAAAGAAAAGAATGAAATTTAAAAAAAAACCTCATCTTATTTAAATCTTATCTGGATTTGATATGTTTTAAAAGCCAACAAAAAAGTACTTTCTGATAAACAAAGCTCAGAGTAAGAGCCACTTTAAATTTATTTTGATCAGCAATGCCAAGAGCACAGGGATAAAGTTCCAATCTCCTAAAGTCAAAGGAGAAAAATAGATACTTGGAATATAGGGAGAGAATCAAGTAGAAAAATAAATTCCAAAAATAACATCAAGAAAATCATTAAGAAAGGCTAGGGCAAGATAGGTACTGATAGCGTTTCCTATGGTTTGATTAGGTATACACTGGATATTTAACAGTCAGGCCTCCCCCAAAATTATATAAAGAGATAATAGCCAGAGGAAGAGAAGGAGAAAAATCCTATTTATATAATAATAATGGAAGTTTTCAGCCTTTCTCTGTTTTGTATGCTCACTATACCAAAAAAGAGATTTCATGTAGGATGATCAGTGTAACAGTTTAAATGGCTCCTTAACCCATTTTAGAAGAATTGCTTTTTAATGTTAAAAGATCATTCCATTACTCTCTGACTTAATTATTTCTAACTGATTGATATAATTTTCCACAAGCAAACTATACCCTTTTAAAGGAATAACTGTGCACAGCCATTTATACAGGATTTTCACCTGAATGAAACACTAAAGAAACAAAACCACCATATTTTAAGGGAAAAAAAGAAAAAAAAAATCTGCCCTCTGGCTAAGAAACGGAGGAAAATACAGACAAACAAAAGCGAGACCAACAGGTATCTTCACATTGCAGCTCAACACTCAGGTACAAATACAGACCCTGTACCAAACCAGCCCATTTCCAGGGGCAGACACAACTTTTTCTGCCTTCTGAAGCCACTCTGAAAGAGTCTGGGAATGTGCTGGGTCCAATACTTGTCTGCAAGGCATTCATCACAATTCTTTAAAACAGAAATGGAAATGATGGCATGGAGGGAAGTATAAATCACAAATTTCACTCAAGAGGGAGTTGCATTAACACTTTAAATTATAAATATAACTATTAGGATTGAAAGATAAAAAGAAACAAGGAATTACATAAAATACCTCAGATGTCTAAAAAAGACATTTTTTCCCCCTGTTTTTTCCAATGCAACAGATTAAATGATTAAAATTAGCTCAACAATAATCAGTAAACAAATGTTAACTGCATCCATATTGAGTGGGGTCACAGATTAAAATAGAATGTTAAAAAAATGCCTAAAAATATAAATTAAATTTATATTTTAAAATATTTACTTTTCCCTACATGTAGGCCGAAATTTATCATTCAAAAGACAGGATTAATAAGAAAAGCATTTAAAATAAATGAGATTCTTTCATTATTCTTTTGTTAATTTGTTTTTATAAATGCTGAGGAGATTATGTAAAATGCCACAAATGGTTTCTCAACCACATTTTAATAACTAATTGCACATTTCAGGCCTAATCTCACAGATGTTTCTGTAGTTTTCAACCTGCCAAGGGGCTTGTGGGTGTTACAAATACTGAAATGTCCAGTCTCCCAGTTTCTTAGAAGATAAAAAAAATCCTTAATTCCAATGGGTTGCTTTTTAAAAAAATGGTCTCAAAATAGATAAATGTTGGAGGTATTTTAAGGGGAGAACAATAATACAAAGTACGTTCTTGTTAATGATTAATTCATAACCAATTCTTCAGTACCAACTGGGTTTTCTATACATGAACACAAAGAGACACCTCTTGTCAGGGGTTTGAAAGAACCATCAAGCCTAGATTTTCTGCTGTAACATTTTAACTTTTCACAGTAATTTCTAGACTAAATATTTGATTCTCGTATCTTCATAGATATTAATACAGAAATAATATAGGCTGTGTCGCTGCCATTTAGTCACTGTCATGTCCGACTCTTTTGCAACTCCCATGATCTACAGCCCACCAGGTCCCTCTATCCATGGAATATCCCAGGCAAGAATACTGGAGGGGGTTACCACTTCCTTCTCCAGGGAATCTTCCAGACCCAGTGATCGAATCCCTGTCTCCTTCACTAGAAGGTGGATTCTTTACCACTGAGCCATCAAGGAAGCGTCGATATGGAATATGCTAACTGACATTATATGATCATCAATTTCCCAATGCACATTAATGTGCTATTCTATTCTCCCACCATCACAAAAGAAAAAGAAAGATGAATGCATAGAAAATATTAGGCAGGTTTCCTCAACAAATATCAAAACTGTCTAGTGTGCTACGTATAAATGAGGATGCTGATCAGATGGCAATTCTAGTTTAGTCTTTTATTTAACTAGCCATGTAACCATGGAAAATCCACTTGACTGTCAGTTTTCTCAATTATAAAATGAGTCTGTTAGAATGGATAGATCTCATGTCTTGTCTATCACTCAAAACAGGACCAAATGGTTACTTTGACCAATACCTGAATTAAAGAAAAACAAAGAAACAAAATTTAAACTTGAACATCAGATATAAGACAGACCATTCAAGGAAAATCCAGCCATTGAAGAAAGAAATGTTTCATTGGCCAGGGTCTACTCTTCCTCAACAAAAAAATATTAAAAGATTCTCAAGAGTAGATCCACCAGTGCACAAGTGTGCAACATCGCACACTCGTGCACATGATGAAATGTATCCACCAGTCAAGGAGACAGGGGCAGCGCCCCAAGAAAATTCTCTGACTAAGCACTTCACTCTACATCTAACCTCAGACAGGAGATGAAATTTATTCTCCCCTTAGTTTCCCTGTGTACATGGTTTTATCGATGGAACATAATAAGCTAAAATGTACACATACTGTCGGGTTCACAAAGTTTGCTCCAATTTTATACACTCATCTTTTGTCAAAATAAATTTGACCAGCTATTTCTACACAAGTGTTTATGCAAAAAGGCCATGTTTTCTCCTACATTAGGAAAGAACTTTTGTAGAATTTTGTCCTTCCTTATCTATAGCTCGAGGCTTTGAACTAAATCTAAAAACACTGTCCAGGATCTTTCACCATATTCCAAACAGGTAATTTTTTTTTAAAGTATCTTTTCAAAATAACATTAAGTATGATCTGAAATCATCAAATTAGCCTAATTTCACAACACGTTTTGATTACACCAGGCCAAAAGTTTTAGAAAAACGTTTGCCTGACATCACGGGAATCAAAACAAGGAGGTGGTTAGTTGAAACGTCCACATTTCTACCAGCGGAGACACCAAAATACTGTTAAACACACGGGACTGGAATGGAAATAATGTCCTTTCTGAGAGTCAATTCCACATTCAGGGATTAGTCCGGTGATGTGTTCTGGTTACTAGTTTGCAATTTGGTATCTATTTCTTAGGGCTTGATGCACTTGCTCCAAATGAAAGTATTTCAAAATAGTCTGTAAGATGAATGTGCAAAGCCGTTGCTTCTTTAGGGTAGCAGCCTTATTTGGTTTACACAAAACTATAAGGATGCCAATCATTTTAAGCAAAGCAGCCTGCAAAAATAAATAAATAAATAAAATACAGGCAACACCAGAGACATTTCACTTTATACTAAACATTTCTACAGTAAAATATATCAGGTCAAAGTCTTCACTGTATACACAGTTGAATTTTAAACCTGCACATTTGAAAATATTTCACATTTTCTTACGAATTTTGAAAAATTCTGTAGACTATCTTAACACTATTTCAAAGTTGTTTAAATATTCTTCTTCTTTCTCCTTCAACCAAAATTTTTGATACAAATTGCCTAAGGATATAACTGAGAAACAACTAAATATCATGTTATTTTACACGGTTCATAATTTTGGCAACTAACCTCAAAGAATAAATATATGATTTTCAGATACCACTCCTGTTTGAAGTAAAAATAACAGCATGCAAATGGCATAAGAAAGGATTTCTACATAGCGACTCCTTAGAAATGACCAAAATATCTTATCACAGGAAGGTATGGCAGGGAAGCTCAATTTCTGATGCCCTCAAAATGAGTTTCTGAAAAGATAACACACACATACAAGAATAAAAAATGAATGCAAAATTAATTTGCACTTTATGGGAGATAAAAAGTGTTCTATAAGTAGAAAACTCTAAAAAGATAAAGTATTTCCTCTCCTTTCTGAAAGGCTTAAAAAAACAAAACTCAATATTTCAAACTTACAAGCAATCCAAGAGAATTTGGAAAATATTTCTCTAAAAACCAATCCAGAATGCAGGATGTCAATTTGAAAATAATGGAAGCATATTTCGTTTTTAAATTTGAAAACTTTTTGAAGACAAAAAAAAAATCAAGTTAACATCTCAGTGATTAACTCAGGGGCTGCATAGCCAAGAACAACTTTCAGCACTTAAAACATAAAACTGTCAGTTTCCTCTGCTTGGAGACAAAACATACAGAAAGCAAATATTCACTGCTCTATTTTCCTAGACATGAAAGACAGAACTAACTTTATAAAAGGTGATCACTGAATATTTCTACCTATTATCATATTTGTGCCACGGTTCCTAAAAATCAGTTACAAATTTCAAATCTCAGAACCATTTTTAGTAGATGGCTACTAACACTTCATTACCCTCCAAACCCTGATGGAAATACAGTCATTTATTGAACTTCACTTCAGCTCAAGGCACAAATATGTTAAACAGTCTATGCATGATGTTATTAAATATAAGCTACCATAAACAAGTAAAACTCTTTACTAAAGATATCAAAGGGCTGAAAGCATGATGCTTGGCAATCTATTTCTTGCAAATCTAAAGCATATTGATGGTGAGCATAATTTAAGTACTCTCTTCCCTGAATCAAGATACATTCATTTCAAGAATCATCCATGATCAAACGATCAAATTCATATTTATAAACTTGGAATACATAGCTGGGTAGAAGCACTGAGTAACTAAACTGCCTTATTTATTTGCCAGAAATATGTCACAGTTGGTGATTACAATTGTTGAAAAATTACACCAAAACTTTATTCAATTTCATTGGATGTATTTCCTCATAGAAATGGAATGGCAAAGGCCTGCTCAAGAGCAAACAAGAAAATCAAATTATTAGTTTACAGTATATAAACCTCTGTTTTTTATGCAGCTCCCTCCCCAAAATATAAATATTATAAAGAATAGAAGCAAAGACCCTAGAATTGGCTCATTTTTTTCACTGAAAGGAGAAATCTTTATTCCTCCAAAACCTGAAATATTCGATCCTAAAGAGGAAAAAAACAAACAAAAAAAAATGGTAATAAACCATAGCAGAAAAATTCAGAGGAAGCATGCTTGCTCTCAGCATAATTTTCTTTAGCAACCTGAGATGAACAACATCACGCTACCCGTGATCTCTGCTTACTCCTCTGTAAACCATCCAGAGGATTTTCAAAAAGGAAAAAATTCTAGTTCTGCTTTCAAATGCCAGATTAACTTACTGGGCCTCCACTCCTGAAGGGAAACAGCACAGTAGCACACCAGAAGCTGGAGGATGCTTTATGTCACGCAAAGCCGGGACTGGTGAGTGGGGCCCCAGTGGGCTTGCTCGAACTTTCCCAAGTACCATAGGCAACGAGGTCAGAGTCTTCCATGTCAAAAACATATCAATAAGTAAAGCCATCCACAGCAACAGTTCCTTATGTTATAACGGTCTTGTGCAGTATCCAAGTCCCCCTTCTGTTCTGTTTGTAAGTATATACATACTTACAAATCGTTCTAAATAGGAACCAAAAATGGGAAAAACAAAAAGAAGGGACATCTGCTTACACCAGTATCTACTACTCTGTTTTCCATTTCTAATCATCGTTGGTCTCACTTCTTAATTTTTATCATTGCCAGTGGAATTATTCAGGCAGTGAGACGAGCATGTACCCACCTAAGTAAATGTTAATGATGATTTACTGAACTATGCTAGGAGTAACAAGTACAAGACAGGTGTGTCAGCGTGTACACAAATATGCGGAACGGTAAAGAGTTAAATGTCTGACAAAGTGAACATGCAAAATCATGCACAAACATTTACACATAAAATGTGTACTTTATGATTTTTACTATTGGCTTGAAATCTTGAGCGACAGCTTTCTTACTTAAAGCTTATCAAAGTACAAAGAAAAAGTAAAATGTAAATAATGAGGGCACTCTTTCAACAACATAAATTGTCTTTAAGAACGGGACATTTCAAAGTAGAGTAAACACTGATGGGACAGAGAGTAAAATAAACAGTTTATTGTGATTGAGGTTTAGATGACATCGAGTTTCTTAAAGTAATTTACTACATCTTGCATCCAATGAATGTAAAGCAAATTCGTTCTAAATGCAAAAGAGAAACATCTCCTTACTATCTGCTTATAAATTACAGAAAATGAGGTTTCATATTAACCCATAATTACTTAAATGTGTAATTGCTTACACTGGCCACTTATACCTAAAGTTAGCTTCTAAAATGTACCTAAGTTTGCAAAACTGAGGAGTAAAATTTGCAATAATCTTTAAAAAAAAATACACTGTACTTCCAATAGTAAGTTAAAAACAGTATAAGACATAATCAGTTGTGTTTTTCAATTTATAATTTAATTAACGAAATTTTAGCAGCTAAATATAGAAAAATACACAATTTTAAACAGTCTCAAGGGTATATCTATAAATAACTGGTAAAGAACTATTAATCGTTCAATAATCAGACTTAAATGTATAGAGAACCTTTAATAACACGAGCCCTGATAAGAAATTATATATGTGTGTGTGTGTGTATATATAAATCACCAGTCTTAATTTCCATCAGTTGAATAGTATTTAAAAAAATTAGAACGACCTGGATTCTCTTTTCAAAAATATTTCATGGTATCAAAGTAAAGCAGGAAGAAATGCCAAAATCTCTTTTAGGAATTTTTGTATGTTCAGAAATTCTTAGTATTATAGTATTGAGAGATAAAACAGGCTGATATGTTTATTTCTACATCTTTTATAGCTAAGGATATGTGAATACTGACATCACAAAGAAGTCACATGTAAAAGTTTGTTTTAATTTGTCTTGCCAATCTTACCCCCCAGTTCAGAACCAAAATTTTAATTAAATAAACCCTCAAATAGGTGTTGGGATGCATTAGGTAATTAAAGTGGATATTACAAAGACTAAAGTCATTTCAAAAAATATGTAATATGTTAAAATTCCATTCGATGCCTGTAATGCAAAAACATTCTATACGAGTGAGAATATAGCTCTGTGCATGTACATGTACGCTCGCACAAAGTTAACGTGAAGTCACAAAATCATACCCTGCACTTGTGCATAGCTCAGAAGAAAAAAAACTGAAGTAGATTAGTAATGCTTGGTCCCTTTGCACATGAAGTGTATCATGTAATAGAGAAATCAGATTCCACAAACTAACTTCTGCCGTCTATATTTACACTATTTATAGATGTATCTGATCTCAGATATAATACATGCTTCTATACAGAGAAACAGAACTAGTAATTCACAAGATTCACTGAAAGCCACACTGTAGAATCTACTCAAGAAACATACATTATAGTAAAAATATTTGCTGATTTGTAATTTTCATAAATTCTATCCAAATTCAAGTGGAAAAAAACTCTGAAAGAAAAATCTTTTTCGTTTCTTTTTTTCTACAGCAAAAATATACTTAATGTCTAAATAGCATTTGTGGTATATCTATCATCCTATACTGGGTTTATTCTTGGTTACTATAATACTCAATTTAATAATAAAATATTAATGCTTTTTTTAAAGCGCCGGACACAAACATGTAATACAAATGTTTATTATTCTTTATAATCCTACACTACTCACTATCATGAATACAAATAATTAACAGATAAAGCAATTATAAATGCAAATAAGAGAACCATGCTTCTATCAAATAAAGGGAAAAAAATCAGAAAATAAAGTATGGGCCCTTGTATATTTCCCTCTAATACTATTACAGAAGCCTTAAATAGCTAATGGTGTCAGTCATTTGTTTATTTGTGTTAAATAAAGTGAATATATAAGTCAACTTCTGACTTACTTAAAAGTATTTAGAACATTTTACAGAACTTATTTTGACTGTGTCTATTACCTAGATACTGAAGTTGTTGTATTGTGTTGCTTGATGAAATAGAACATACAGCAACCCTCAAAACCAGTATTACAAGCCTGGCAAATAGCATCACATTTGGGTGACGCACGGAATCCATCACCCTAGGGAAAAACGCATTGGATCATAGTACGAAGTCTTTACATGTTCCATATTATTTCTACATAACGTTTTAAGATGACAGAATTGTAAACTATAAAGTGCTATTGCATAAAAAGATATATTCAGGAACAGCACTGTCACTTAACTGCTCCTCTCAATAAAAATTTGGGACTTAAAAAAAAAATTATCTGCAGAACTATTTCTTAAAATACACCGAAAGATGGCATTTTTGTATAAGGGGTTTTTTTGGTGTCATTTCTTAAATTCCTTAGTAAATTTAGTGTAGATATAAGTACTGTGATCATGATGGCTTTATTATGTTTAAACTCCACTTACTTCAAACTTCAAGACTTTATAAGGTAGGTCATGCCTTAAAAGATTCATGGTTTAACGTATAGAGTTAATTGTTTAGCAAAGTGGATTCCACCTTCAAGGTGTATCTTAGTATTACCCATGCACATATACTACATACGTAAAGCATACCTGCGAGAGCATGCGCACATATCAGCAGTAATTGAAACTTACCCTGATACTTCAAGCATTTGCAAATATAATGCTAGATTTCCTCTCACATTACAGACATACTACTGCTAATAACCAAAGTATTACACAAATTAAAATGTTACCTTTGTTCAAACAATACTGCAGTTCATTATATAACAGAAAGTGTCATCCTTAATCGCTCAGGAAGGAAGATAGTGGTGGATTCTTGGAGAAGTGGTGCGGAATGGTTTGAGGCAAAACCGAAACATATTGTTTAAGTAAAGCTTAAGGGGAGGGGATCATATGCGCAATTGATGGGGTTTTTTTTTTTTTTTTGGTATCGTCTTCCACAAAGCCTCTCCAACCCCTCCCCAACACTGAACAGTAAACAAACTACTGATATTAAAGGACTGCAGCACTAAATACCTCCCTTTGCCTTTTTTTTCCCTTCTTGCAAAACTTTATTACTGTTACCTCTGTTTTGCAGTAATAAACCAGCATTCAATCAACAAAACCGTAATGACAGAGATATATTTGAAAACTTTGTAAAAAATAAAACAAATCAAGATTCATGTTAAGATACTTTTGCTCTGCTGATGTGAACAAGTTACAGTTTAAGTTCCTACGGTTTCTCCTGACACATCCTTATGGTAAGGAGTGGTTAGCAGAGAAAGAATGTTTCTGATCTGAACTGAAGTCTATAGTTATAAGAAAAACTGAGAAAAACGTTAAGGTAAATCAAAACTGTCAAATTTTCATGCAGGGAATTCTTTTAACTTCCCTGAATATACAAGATGCTTTTAATGGTAATTACAAATTAAAAGACATTTTAAGGTATCTGCGAGATACCTAATTTTCAGTATGCATTATTTTTTAAACACATTCTGTGTAAAAGGGGGCAAATAGAACCTCAGCACAAATTTAGGGTTAAAAGCGAAGTCCAAGACAGGTAATCGTAAGATTTAAACCAAGACAAGTGACCAGTAAGATCTGAACCTTACGAACAATCCTTATCAGAAATTTTGATACTTCTGACCCCCCAAATAGGGCGGAGGGCCTCATTTCTGGGTGCAGTGTCTCTCCAAGGAAGGAAAAACTGCTACAAATCTTTTTGCCTTCTGAAAAGATTCTCCTACTTGCTAGCTTCTGAAGTTTCCCTGATGTCAACCAACATCACCAAGATAACTCTAAACTGGAGAAAGTTCTGTTTGCCTGTACAAGCCAGGAAGAGAGAAAATGACTATTTTATAAGAAAAAAAAAAAGAAAAAGAAAAGAAACTAAAAACACTGTGTGATAACAGGGTTAAAAATTATCCCCTAAAATTGTGAGGGGAAAAAAAAGAGCCGCCCACACAAACTGACCCTTAAAATTAACGCTTTCAATATAAAAATATATTTTTGTAAAGTTTCACCTATTTTCCTTCCACTGCACATAAAAATGATTAATGTCAGAATGAAACTTCCACATTTCAGACTCTTGCTAACAGGTGTAGCATTCTTTACATAAACATATTCATTGACCTGTCGCCATTGATAATCTTAATTAATTCATCGCAAATTAAACAAAAACAAATGTTTTACTCTCCACCTCCCCCCCAATAAGAAATAACGCAATACAAATACCCGCTCTCCCCCAAAAACCCAAAAACTGTTTAAGTTATGGTAACCTGAAATGCACCATCCATCACAGAGAGCAATTGGAGAAATCCAACAGGGCTCAGCAGGAAAGATTTTTAATAACAGATTGAAAAACAGAATAAAAATAACTGCATCAACAGAGCCTTTCTTCCTCAGGCCACAAGCCCGTTCTTACTTGAA
The DNA here is from genome assembly GCF_016772045.2 of Ovis aries. NCBI lineage: Eukaryota > Metazoa > Chordata > Mammalia > Artiodactyla > Bovidae > Ovis > Ovis aries. The sequence goes on along the minus strand of NC_056062.1, from coordinate 61,731,925 downwards.
CTTTTTTTTTTTTTTAAATGGCATTTTGGCCACTAAAACCAATCCAGAACATTATTAAAAGTTAAAAGCTACCAATTACTTCTGTCTGTTCTTTTAAAGCAAAGTTTGGCATTACGTCAGTTGGTTTAAAGAAAACAAGAAAGAGAGAGAGAAAGAGTAGGAGAGAAAGTTTCCTGCTTGTATAAACTAAACCACCAGGGAAGGTGTCTAGCCACTTGTAAAGTATTTACTGCAGGTTTTTAAAGAGCTAGAAACATTTTAAAAATTAAAAGTTTTCTTTCTCATTTTTAATGAAATGTACTTAGCAACGGAAAGTGTTATCTTTCATGTCTTTCTTTGGGGTATTTCGATGCTACTTGTATTTCAATCACAGCTTTGAGTCAGAAAATGATTTCCACTGATGCTTCAAATGTGAAGGGCATAGATAATTTTATCTTCATTTTTTGCTACCTGGATTTGTGCTCTTAGGAGAAAAAAAAAAGTTTAACGATAAAAAGTAGACATTGCTCCTATAACAGCTACCGCAGCTGCAGTGACCATCTAGGCTTATTCATCTAACTAACTCTTAACAATTCAAATCATTTTCACCCACAGATCCTTCAGTAAATTCAGCAAAGGGGTATCCTTAAACCCAATGCTCTCTTTCTAACCTAAACCAAGTCCTACATTATTATACCCATCAGAGAACCAAATCAAAAGCCAACAAATTCAGTTTTCAGGACTCTGAGAACCACTGAGTGGTGGGACAACTCTAAAGGTTACCATAATAGCAACATTAAAGACATTATTTATAAAGGTCACATGTAAGTGATAGAACATCCTATATAAATAAACAGCCTAGGACCTACTAACACCCGAGGATAAATTTTTAAAAGTGGTTATTCCCTCCGCAAAACTCTTTGCTACTGAACAGTGTCTAAAACACCACTTGGTATTTTAAAATATTTCCTTTACCTACTGGTTAAAGCTTTTAGGAGATAAATAATTTAAAAAGTCTCCTCAATTTTTTTAACATAAAAATTGCAGAGTGCATTAGTATTCTCTATCTGTGATGAGAGAATCAGACTAAATTTCTACTTGATAAAGGCTGTAAGAGTTTCTTCATATTTTATCTAAGGGGGACCTGCCAATTTCATAAATCATAACTAGACTAGTAACAAAGAATTCAGTTCTTTCTCTATGGTGGGATCAAAAGATGAACGCAGTTATCACATAGATAGACAAAGTAAAACCAAGTCTAGACATGCCGTCATTAATTTCCCCAAATTTCAATCAGCAATAAATAAGGAAGCTAAATGAGTAAACAAGACTCAGAATTAGTTATCAAGGCTATTAGTACTGAAAACCAGCAAAACAGGGGAAGAGAAAGAAACCTCTGTTACCTGGAAGCTTGACCAAGGATGAACAACAGAAAAGCAAGTCCATAAAACTTGCCTGTTTTTATCAAATTGATTGTAACTTGTGAGCTGCAATATTTGGGACAGGACTGTCTGAGTTTATAGTTTTCTGTGCCTGCCAAAAACAGATGCAAACTACCACACTGACTGTCCTGCGGAAACTAAATTAAGCAAAGGCAAATACCAAGTGGAAAGTTGTCAGCCTGTTGAATGAATAGCTGCATTTTACACACAGAGACTATCTTAATGAGAATATGTTTTAATGTGCATCAGTCATTTTCAGTGCATCACTTACTGCAAAAATAATAATTTCCCCTTTAAATCAATTATAAACACCTGCCCCTAACTTTATTAAAGTCTGATACACATAATAGCATAGTGCCGTTATATTATTATTATCAAAGGGATACTGAAGGGGAAAAAGTCTTACACACATGTATTATAAGGAACACTTAAAGGCTGGTTATCTATATCTGTGTTAATTGCAAATTCAAAATAAAGTTTCAGCTCAAAAACAATCTGCTGCAAGCCTCTGAAAACTTTCAATAATGTTTATTTACTTCAAAAAAGAAGATAAGACAAGAGTTTATTAAAACTTACCACAAATGTACAGATCATTAATTGCAAATTATATTTCTTCTGCATTTCTTCTCCCTGGCTAGCTCTCTCCACAAGATACGCACACACACACACACACACACACACCAAAAATAATAATAACAACAACAGAAACATCACTGAAATACTAGAATCTTAAAAAGCAGCTTTTCCACAGATAAATTCACCTCCCTGCTTTGAAGGTTTTCCTTATGAATGAAGATTTCCTTGTGTGTAGCGAGACCTACCCTGTGGAAATGAGAGTAAACTCAGGAGTGGTACGTGACTTAAAAGAAAAGTAAAAATAATACTGAAAATACGGTAGGACCATGTGTAACTCACTTATGACTAGCACTCTCATATGGATTCTAACCTATTTTTAAGCAAGTATGAAGATGTTATAAAATCCTTTAAAATCTCACTCTTCAAAACACTGAGCTCTAAAATCAAGCCAAACTTCCCAGCCACGATGACACTCTTCTTCTTTTAATATTACCTTTAAGAGACAAAGGACCAAATCTAAAAAGCAGCAAAGACCCTGGAAGCGTCTAAAATTCAAAAGAGTGACTAACTTTTTTGTGAGGAACTTGCTATGTTTCACTGTTTATTGGGAGAGTGTCCGACTTCGTTACTACATGTGGAAAAGCATTCTGCACACACAAATCCTAACATATAACAGATAGATCAGGAAGCCATAAACATCAGCTCGCCGATGGTAAGTAATACTTTGCCAAGAGAGTATTAATAAAGACCGACCGGGAATGCCTTACATTTAGAGAAATCAAGTCCGAATGCTGGCACCAAAACTCTCTTTCCCCTTTAGGAATTTTATTTTCACATTACTAATATCCAGAAATCGTTATCAAACTTTAGCACGTTGGTGGCCCAGTATACAACTCGATCTAGAGATGTTTCCATTCAAGGGTACAGCTTTAAAAGGAAGTTATGAAATCTAAGGACAGAGAAGCTCTAAGGCCCATATGTTTGACTTGTTAAGATTAAGCACATCATTAATAAACTTTCACTTAAAGGTAAAAAAAAAAAAAATCCTTCAAATGTTGGTATCATTTCCAGACTGTCCTGTCAGCATCACAACTTACAGGAAACGCTTCATCTTCCCATACAAACCCTGTATTTATTCACAACCCTGGCATACGAAGGGAAAGAAAAAAAGCCCACACCGTTTTAGAGCTAGCTAGCTTTTATATATTAACCGGTGGAATATCTGAGAAAGCGGTCTAAGCAAATGAGTAGCATGTCAGAAACTTGACAACAGTGAGCTCAGGAACTTTCATTCTCATTTTGTCCACGTCAAGAACTGGCCGCCCTCATGACTTTTTCTTCGCTGCCCCTTGCATTTTTAACTCTGGCAGGCTTTTCTAAATGATCAACTTTTCCTAAAACCAGCAGGAAAAGTAACATGATGCCAGCCAAGATCCATAGGTTTTAACCTAAGAGCTGGAAAACTCGAAAAAGTGGTTGGAAGCTTCCTAGTTTATTTTTGCTTTGGACAATCACATTTTCAGCCAACGACCAGGCCTAGAGTAAGCATTTTTGGGTAATTTCGTCCGGGGCCCTATCTGTATTTTCCCTTTGTACTTAACTGTCGCTCTCAGTCCCTTTCCTGTTCACCTGGTGCGTTTACGCAAGTTCAATGAATGTCCAAAAGTTCAATGAATCTCCAAAAGTTCAATGAATCGGCCTAACTGGTCTGCGATTTGAACGTCTCCGCTAAGCTTCTCACTTCACTTACCTCACTTAAAACTCTAGCCGTGATTTCCAAAATAGGATAAGGATGAATACGCTACTATAATTTTGATTCATCATTAAGCTTCATCGCTCTCACTCAAAAAACTTTCAAAGACTCAATTCTGAGGCCTAAAAAGATATGAGGAAGTAAAGCGAGACCTAACATCTAATATTACCTCCAAGATTTCCCTCTGAAACCCACCAGTCCCTCTAGCCCTCTAACTTAAATTGCTTTAGAGTCTTGGGGCCATAAAACAGTAACTGACTTCCTTGGGGAAAAGGGGGAAACACCACCAGCTCACACAGGTACTAACAACAACAAAAAAAAGCTTTCCCAGCCACAAAAACAGCTTTGCACTTCAAACGGCTCCCACCGCCGCCTCACCCTCAAATTATTCATGGGGTCTCATAACCTTGGAGTTATTTGAAGGGACAGCGGTGTTTGCCTTGGCCTTACAAAGATGCGTCTCTCTAGAACCCAAACAGGAACTGGACAGAAGGCGAAGCGCCCGGCTGCCTGGATGTCCCACCGCTGTCAGGCATTTCATCACCGGCCAGTGTCCGCTGACCCGCGACCCAGGGCGCATCATCCGCACCGCAGAGGAAGTCTGTCCCTTCCTCGGCCCCTACGGAAGCGCCCCGGCGGCGAGGCCTGCCACATGGCACGGACAGGGCACAGACCCCTCGGCCCGGCTGCCCTGAGCCGCGCAGGGGCGGGGGCACCGAGGGATGCGACACCCTCCACCTCCAGCCCAGCTGGGCCTTTAAGGGGAAAAAAAGTTTGAAGCCTGGCTTTGCAAACTCTTCAAAGACAGCGCCAGTCCTGGGCTGTTTTCCCACTTTGGGGGACCACACGAAGGCCCCTCTCTGAGACCCTTCCGACCCTCCCGAGTTCGCCCAACTTACTACTCTGCATGCCGGTGCCTAACCTGCTCCCCGCTTGTCAGGAGCCCCAGAAAACTTGCGGTGGCGGCGGCCCCTCGGGTCCAACCACCCCCAGCTCCTCCGCTGCTCCCGGTAGGAGAGAATTAAAATCAGCCAGAAAGAGACAGCGAGGGGGGAGTGGGGCTGCGAGGGGGAGGGGGCACCGGCCTGAAACTTCTTTTTTTGGCAAATGGGGATTTGTTTTTCCTCCTCCCCGGCGGCTGAACTTGACCCTCCTGACTCCAAGGGCTACTGCAGTTTGAAGTCTGTCGTTTCTAAGACTCAGATGCCTCAGACCCACGAAAAGGGGGGGGGGGGGGGTGGAGAGCAGAAGGGAAGAAAGAAAGAAAGAAAGAAATCACACGCGCAAAAAAGGAAGAAAGAAAATGCATGTGAAACCCGAGAAGCCTGAGCTTGGCTTTCTGCACACTCTCCCTCTGCTCTTTTTTTTTTTTTTTTTCAAAGAAAGTCACTTTTAATTCCCAGGGCTCCCCGCTCGCGATCGCCCACATTTTGCGCACACACGCGCGGGCGCAGCACTCGCGTCGCGGCTCCGCGGGCCTGGCAGAGGGGCTCCAGCGCCCCCCAAGCTCCCCGCGGCCCCCGGCCCCGCGGCCCGCCCGGGCCTCCCCTCCTTACCTGTTGATTAATCGTCAAGAACACCCTCGGCAGCCCGAAAGATGGTGGCGCGGCGGCCAGAGCCATGAACCGTCTTCGTTGTTTGCAGAGTTGATCTTGGATTATTGGAGGGGGGGGGAAGAAAAGGTCTTTCCTGCCTCCCCCCCTTTCCCTTCCCTCCCCCCCCCTTATAAAAAAAGAGAGAGAGAGAGAGAGAAAGAGAAAGGAAATAGAGCAAGGATGTGCCCGGTGCCGGGTGGGAGAGGGGAGGGGGGGGGGGGTTGTTTTTTGTTTAAAAAAAAAAAAAAATAGGCGAGAGAGCGATGGAGAGGACGCGAGGTCTGGAGAAAGGAGCAGCACCAAAAAAGAGGACGCTTGAGATTGCAGTGAGATCGGGTCTTTATCAGAAATGTTATCGCTTGTCAGGACCTCAGTCTCCGCGCATTACGTCAGTTTCAAGACACCAACACTATTAATATCAAAGGAGCCTTCGCGGAGGAAAGCGCCACCCCAGACCAAGCTCCCTTAAAGAGACAGCGCGCGTCCCCGCGCCGCCGCCGCCGCCGCCCCGCCCGGCTCTGAGTACCCGCCGCCGCCGCCCGCCCGCCCGGACCGGCCCCGGCCGCGACCAGCCGGCTGCGCGAGAACTTCGCCCGAGTCGGAGCGCCGCGAATGAGAGCTGCGCGGTGCAGGGACCCAGCTACCTTCCCGCCCCGCCTCTCCCCCCTCCTCCTCCCCCACCCCCCATGTGGGAACGTGCGGGCTGGAAAAGGAGGAAAAATCCGCAAGCTTTAGGGATAATGTGATAAAGACAAGGACCTACCCTGGGGAGTGGCGGGGGGCGGTGGGGGGGTGGACAGGTGGGGGCCGGTGCAGGGCAGCCCAACCGATAGTCCCCAAACACTCGAAGATGCTCTCCTGAACAATCAAAAGAACTCTAAAAGTGTTTACCTTTTCGGTTGCTACTTTCCTTCTCGCTCCCAATTAAACAGCGGAGGATCGTGTGTGTGTGTGTGTGTGTGTGTGTGTGTGTGTGTGTGTGTGTGTGTGGCCCCTCCCCCGCCCTTTTCCTAGGACTTGCAAGTCTTAGGACACCTAGTCGGTGGTCAGGGTTTGCCTTGCGTATGATGGCCAGAGGGCTTGGAGGGGAACAACTTGAACTCTATCCTGAGTTGGAGAAGTGCGGACTGAGGTTGCTATGGTTTTCTGAGCTGGAGAGAAGCTAGCAAGCTCAATGGGTGCTTAAAGGGGGTAGGACAAAATAGATAAAATGGGGACATTATTCAAATGCAGCAAGATTAATACCTGCTGCTCTTTGGGGGTTTAGAAGCAGATAAGGGATTCCGAATTAAGCATGACATTCTTTTTACCAATTCACATCTTCAGATACTCTCATTGTTAAATAAAATTCAACATGAAGTAACTGAATCGAGAGGTTTTTTTTTTTCTTTTCTTGAACTTCTAAAGATCAACAATGCATAACAGAAGATCAAGACAGGATTTGAAGTATAGTAGGTGCTAAAAACTAAAGAAACATTTCTTAGCCATTTGGACTTCTTTTTCTTCAGTGGGGTGACTTTGGCGTGTTTTTCCTCTAGTGAAAGTCAGTTGAAGCTAATTTTGTGCTACAAGAAAAAACATCTTTCCTTTTCCAAACTACAAAATGATTAAAATTAGAGTTTTAGAGAGGTACGGCTCATGAATCTGTGAGTTGAGGATGAAGTAATTTCCTCCAAAATATTTTTCACTAAATGATTCTCGCATCTTCTCAGAGAAAAGATGAGCATATTATCAAAACATATTATCAGAAGTGAAAAAACCAATCATTTTTTAAAAATATGTGCTCTTTAGAACTTTTCCTGTAAGGTCTTCATTTCTGCTTAACACAACTAGGCAGACAGATAACATGAATCCATTCTGTAACACTTTTGTTCCACAATTGTGTCCCATACACTTCTTTATGAGCAGATAAACAACAGCACTTTTGCAGTAGAAACTAGTCAGGTAAAAGAGTCAAAACACAGTTCTACAGTGAAGTAAACAGTGTATCTCTAGAGCAGTAAGAAGACAATGAATCTCATATGCATGGAGTTATTCATATTTTATCATCAATTTAAACGGATTTGGAAAAAGAGTTAGATTTATATATGGTCTTGCTTGCAGGGAAAATTCATATCAAACTCTTCAGTAAATCTCATAGTCACCTACTAATGACCACCTGCATATTTCCACACTAGAGTCATTTAATACTGTCCACCACCAATTTCCACTGTAAAAAAAATGCATATATTAAATATAGAATTTTATTTTCTTTTTTAAGCCATAAATTAGCTTACCAACTTTTATGGAAATATGCACTGGCACAGTGAGAAGCATTTTTATTCAGGGGTAAAAAAAAAGATCTGAGTGAAACATTCTTTAGCCATGACTAACTAAAAATATTAGATAGAATAAATTTTGAAACACGTTTCTAAATAGTAAAACCATTTGTATTTAAAGGGTTAATACTACCTAAAACTGCTGAGGCTGGTTTGGAACTGATAAAAAGCTGAGGCTATAGCATCCTACCAGCAAAGTTAAATAGTACAATCTATCACTAGTTCCTAATCTCCGTCTGCTCCCCAAGATTTAAATGGTATTTTAAAAGGGGACGTGATCTTCCTCTCTGTCACCCTCAAATCTAAGGCAATCCTCAAGATTGTAAATTTACTCACATGGAACAATCATTGATTAAATTGGTTAAAAAATAAAATTACACGCTTTTGCAAGCACAAAACCCTTGAGATGGCTGGTGTTTTTCCACCTGTAATAATAAAATTTTTGACCATTAAGTGTACCCCAAATTATATATTATATAAAAAGTTAAAGCCGAAGGTCTGAGGGTGAATTATGTCCTTTAATTGAAAGGATAAAGTTACACTCAGGTACTAAGCCAACAAATTCATGGTCACTTAAAAATGTAATGAATGAAGTTTCACGGACTCAATTTTGCTGAAGTTTGCCTGAGAAATGAAAAATCTCTTCATGTTCTTTTAGTGTTTCGAGTTGGAATATACAGCAGATCAAAATACTGTCTGTATCAATCCATTTATATTAACCACAAAAGATCTGTAGAGAACTTAATAAAAGCACAAATATTTTTTGTAAACTTTTTCAAGCAAATTACTTATTTATTTATGAAATAATTTATGAAGAAAATTTTTACCTCATGGTTTAGATATATTACATATGCTCTTGATTGACACAATATGTTTAAGCTCAAAGGCCCTCGAAGCATTAGCATTTTTTAATTCTAGTAGGAATATTTCAAAACAACCAGCTAATACATGAGGTCATAATTGTTTGACAGTTGTTTTTAATATATAAAATAAGTTATGTATATTGTTTTCCTTCAAATGTTTGTTGATTTGTTTTTATAGTCCTGACATTTGCATGGCACAAACTGAATTAGGGGAAATATTAAAGATTTATTTACATTTATTATCTTCTGCTGTCAAACATATGCAAAGCTCTTAAAACCATTCTCTTCTTTTATACGCAATGCATTTCTGAACAATGGAGCCTGGATGTTAAAATGACAACCTTGCTTTTTGAAGGGTGCACCAGAAAATAAAGAAGAAATTAAGAGAAATTTTAAAAAGCAAACAAAAGGAATAACTTCCAACTAAAATAACTTTTTTATGATCTTCCTTAATTCTTTGAATTCTGGAATTTTCTCTCAAGTCTGGACCACTGATGAAACAATTCCTTGAGTTGTATTAATGTTTATTTATTTACCAAAATTACATAATACACTTTTTTATTTTAGACATTCCTTTCCCACCTTTTCTTGTAGTTTATTCATCAGAGATGCAAAGAGGGATTAGTAGTTAAGCATAAACATACTTGTCTTACATTTTCAACCTTTTAGCGCATAACTTACTTACAGTCCCCGTGCCTGTAATCACAATGATTTTACCTGATGGAACACGTATTTCAGAAATGTAATCCAACTGTTTACTCTAACACGTCATAAATTGCAATTCCTTTCAGAAACCTCAAAGATTGACAACCCTTGGTCCTAAATGCCAACTGCTTTACCACATACTATCAAGAAAATATTTATGTATTATTTGCTCTCAACTCCGTACTATATCATAGGAAATGGAAGACCATTTTGCCTCCCAGCATATCAGAAGCAATTATGGAAACAGGCGGCCCTCCTTCAGACTGAGACTGAAGCAACAATGTGTGTATCAAGGGTGAACTTCCCCGAGTCCCTTTCTTCTTGCAATCACACACCACTCAGCCTTTAAAAAAAAAGAAGAAAAAAACCCTCTTATGCGCAAATTATGATCATTTTCCAAACTACCTATTTCTGAACACCTCTGGGTGAATTTATTAAAGATAAATTCAGCTTTAAATAGCCTATATCTGGTTTTCAAATTCACACTTAAACACTTGCCAATCCTCCCCCTGCAATATCAGGCAACTGCCTAGTTAAACAGATGGGCCTTGCAGCCCACCCTAAAAGCCAACAAACATGGGCTTTATTTAATTAAAAGAGGAAACAAATTTCTGAGGTGTGGACACGCACACATACACAGCCTGCATGTATGCACATGAACACACACACACACACACAATCCCTGCCTGGGTGCCTGAGAATAACGACATTTCTTGCTTTTTCATTAGTTTTTATGAATGTTCAACTGTATACTATCCATTGGATTGAAAATAGAATAATATAGGCTAGCTCAGCACTCTATCCAAACCCACCCGGTGCGGGAAACAGCTGGACTCACTTCCCTTCTCTCACATCAGAGAGAAGTTTGCATCTGAATGAACCCAGATTCACTATCTGACCCTGAAAACTAGGTGTTTTCCAATTTTCTCCATATTTCTAACTTCTGCTCTCAGATCTTCTGCTGTAACACTTTTTCATCCCATTCACTCATCCAATTTTGTGCAATTAATATTCTAAGTTGTATATACATAAGCCCAACACCAAATTTTGCCTAAATATCAGATGGAAATATTCCACTGGACATTCAAACTTGTGAATCTGAATGGTAGGATACATGTCAAATATCACAATTTAGGAAGAAGAGGCCATGAACAAGCGACAACATGGAAGGATGAAGGAAATAGACAAACCCTATCTCTGTTAAAGGCATGAGTCATCCTGACCAGAAACCTCAGACATTTGACATCTTTGGCAATACCCACCCCACAGGCCCCACATCCAATCAGTTACCCAGTCTTCCCATTGTTCCCTTTCTAAAGGCTTTTGTACCTCTTACTGCCTTTATTCCATCCACATGGACTCTTCCCAAATTAAAACATCATTCTCTCTCCCAAGACATCCCTTGGAGCCTTTCCTCCTTCTCTCTCACCCTCTATTCATTATTATACAGAGCTAGCACATCAGATCACCTCCCCTCAGCATTTTTTATTCCTCATGACAAAAATTCCAGGACTCCCAACTGCCAAAAGAATAACACTGGTGGGGCTGAGGGCATTCATGTTCTCATAACCCAGTCCTGAACACTTTTCTGGCCTCATTCTTCACTCCCTTCTTCCATGCTCCCCTGACCCACTGATCGAGCCCTTCCCCAGATCCATCTGACATTTCAAATGCTTGTTTTATCCTTAGTACCACCTTCTACCCAGAAGACTTTGAGGGACCCTTTCCTGCTAGCCCTCCATACTGAACACCTTCTCTTCTTCCAAGATCAAAGTCAGATCCTACCTTTTGCTTGAAGCTTTCCCAAATTCCAAATGACAATCAGCAATGCAGGAAGTAAGCTTCGATGGGACTTGCTTCTCTCTCTAGGTAGTAACTCATCATGGTGACTCATATGATGTTGTTTGTTGACCTAACCACCCCTTAAACTGTAAGACTCTTGAGGGCAGAAGACCATCAGATCGTAGGTATTCAGTAACATCTGTTAAATTGAATTTGGAGGTTGGAACAGGCTCTTTACATTTTACTTAGAAACGCACTATGGAGTGCGAGTTTCAAATGCTCCATGTGGCCTTTTCTTCCTTTCTTTCTGTTCTTTTTTCCCTTAATACATATGGTCTGATGTATTATGTGCCAACTGAAGCTTCAGGGTGGTCTTCATCTCGGCAGCATATTTTTGGCATTGTATCAGAGAAGACGTTTGTCCTCTTCTGAAATGTTGTCCTCATTATCGTTAACTTTGGATTCATAATTCTATGTTGCTCTAAAAATAGTGAATTAAATTGTCTTTAACTAAATCCCAGGCATTAAAATGTTGGGGTATAGAAAATGAAGTTGAAAGCTGAGAATTTTTTAGATGGGAAGAGATTATTTGTCATTTTAGAAGTCATAAGCATACATTAGGAAAACTATAAAAGTGAGGTAGAGATAAACTATTTAAGCATTAACAGTATTTTTTTCTCTTTATTGTATAACATAAAAATATTGAATCATTTTAATATACATCAAATCTACCAATAGCTATTAATTTTGCAGATATTAAATTATCAAACACTTATGTGTTACTTAATTGGGGTAAAAGAGTCAAACATCGAGGTTCTCACAGGGATCATGTTTCACACGGTCACATGAATCCCATGGAAGTGTGTGTGAGCATATGTGCGTGTGTGTGTACATGTGCATGTGTCTATGAGTATGTGAAAGTTAGTGAAAGTTGTTCAGTTGTGTCTGACTCTTTGCAACCCCATGGAATATACAATCCATGAAATTCTCCAGGCCAGAATATTGGAGTGCGCAGCCTTTCCCTTCTCCAGAAGATCTTCCCAACCCAGGGATCAAACCCAGGTCTCCCGCACTGCAGGTGGATTCTTTGCCAGCTGAGCCACCAGGGAAGCCCCCATCTGGTAGATGAAAACTTCCATTAGTTAACATTCCATCTTGGTGTTCACACAATTGATTCATCCTTGGTGTATCTAGACAATTTGAAGGGCCTGGTCTACAGACATCCATAAAGTCATGGCCAAATAATCCAATGAGAAGTATCATTTTGACTCCAAACTGTGTTTTTCAGAACTAACTTGTATGCTGCTCAGAAGACAGAAGATGATCCACTTCTGGAAAGCAGCAACCCTTCACTTTTTCTCTCTCTCCTGCCTGGCAGCCCCTGTACCATGGATACAGTCCTGTAGTGTTCCGGTAAAGAGCCCTCCCACTCTGATTGCTTGTGATTTTAGGCCCAGGGGTTACCACTTCTGGTGGGTTTTAGGCCCTGGATGTTTCATCATCTCTTTTTAGATCCTTAAACTCTGCCCATCAGAGAAGGCAATGGCACCCCACTCCAGTACTCTTGCCTGGAAAATCCCATGGATGGAGGAGCCTGGTGGGCTGCAGTCCATGGGGTTGCTAAGAGTCAGGCATGACTGAGCAACTTCACTTTCACTTTTCACTTTCATGCATTGGAGAAGGAAATGGCAACCCACTCCAGTATTCTTGCTGGAGAATCCCAGGGACAGGGGAGCCTGGTGGGCTGCCTTCTAAGGGGTCGCACAGAGTCGGACACTACTGAAGCAACTTGGCGGCAGCAGCAGCAAACTCTGCCCATAGCTTTTAAATGATTGCTCATTAAATACTTTTCAAATTTTTCTTTGAGTATCCCTCGTGTTATCTTCCTGGATTCTGATTGATAAAATCTTCTTTGTAACTGAGGGTGTAGCAGAGTCCTTTAATTCAATAAATTATAATTCTAGTTAAACAAATGTATGTGGCGTAACTGTGATATGGCAGATGTGTTAGGTGTGAGTGTCCCAGGCAGAAATGAGCTGACATGCCCTCACCTACCTTGTAGATTTTATGGTCTAATTAAGTACTTCCTAAATTAGCTTGGGTGCTTTTTAAAAAAGTACAAATGTATCTTGATGCTGCTGTTGTTTAGTTACTAAGTAATGTTTTCGACCCCACAGACCGTACCCTGCCAGACTCCTCTGTCTATAAGATTTCCCAAGCAAGAATACTGAATTGGGTTGCTATTTCTTTTTCCAGGGAATCTTGCTGACCCAGAGGTCGAACCCACATCTCCTGCATTGGCAGGCAGATTCTTTATCACTGAGCCACCTAGGAAGCCCAGTGGGCCTCATCGATTGCTGAGAATGCAATTCAAATGACACCATGCAATTCTTGTCTTCACTATAGAATGAGAGAGTGACCCTTTGACTATGACATATATTAAATCATTCACTACAACTGTGAAGATAAACATTGATAAAGGTTGAACTAATTTGGGGAATAAGGTTGTTCGTATATGATGGGCAAGGTCATTTATTTGCAGTGCTTAGACCCTGAGGTTACTGTGTCTTCCTGGGGTGGTCAAAAGTTGGGGATAGATAATGCTCTATACAAAGCTGTGATAAATGTCTTTGATCATTGTGTTCTATCATAGTAACTCCCACCCTCTCCTTCTTCCTTCCCAGCCAGCAACCACAAATCTGCTGCAGCAGCCCCAGCTGCTGGGTTTCCCCAGCAGAGCAGAGCCCTGGGCAATTGTTCCAATTTGCTCTAGTCTAGACTCTGGAGATAGCTCTGTCTGGAAAGAGAAGCATGGACACTCATAGTTCAAAGCTAATTAAGTCAGTAAGATAAACAAGGTAAGACTCCTGGGAATAAGGAGAATTTCTTGAGCCCCAAGAAATTCACAACTTAGAAATTGAGAACATTGGTAATATTTGAAACCTCTAACTATTTTATTCACCTCTTCCCAAAATATCCGAGGTCTTTGGATAAGTGAAAAAAAAGTGTTAGTTTCTCAGTCGTGTCTGACTCTGCAACACCAAAGGCTGTAGCCCTCCAGGCTCCACCGTCCATGGGATTTCCCAGGCAAAAATACTGGAGAGGGTTGTCATTCCCTTCCCCTGGATCTTCTCGACCTCCGAGTCTTGGGTCTCCTGCATTGCAGGCAGATTCTTTACCATCTGAGCCACCAGGGAAGGGACATGACAATGACTACAGATGACAATATCATGATCATTGTGAGTAGCTTTTTAGTAAATGATAATATGAATTATCTTTTTATTCCTATTATTCTTAAACCAAGTTTTGAGACAGTACTACCTAATATGTTCTCAATATTCTTTAACTTCTTTTCTCAAAAGTAGTTCTGGGCAAAATCCTTGAACTATTCATATCCAATTATTACTTATGATATAATGCAGAATATCATAGTACTATATATATTCATATACATATATTCACATGTATATTGAAGTTTTTAAAAAAGGAAACATAATCAAAGCATATCACCTACTCTTTTTAAAATATAAAGATATATGAAGAATGCAACTACTCCTTCAATTATGCTTTGAGTGTCTAATTGCTGTATAAGTCAGGAGTCCAGCACAGATATGAGGTACCAAATTTTATATTATTTGAAGAGACATGCAATCTCATATTATATGAGTAAAGGCAATTCTATATTTAGACCACAAAATTAAAAATGAACATAAAGTAACTATCCAGAAACAACCCATTCTGTGAGGCACATCTGAACAACTTGTCTAGATTAATATACAGAATATGTTCTAAAGATGGTTCAAGTATTGGCTAATGTTGTTAATTCCATGCTCTGGGCAACTACACTGTCTCCACTGCTCAGAAAGGTACTATACTGTGACTTTTAACGTCATCAGTCAACACTTAAAACCTTGCTAGTTTGCCACGTGTCACTTCAGTCATGTCCAACTCTGTGCGACCCTATGGACTGTAGCCTGCCCGGCTCCTCTGTCCACGGAATTCTCCAGGCAAGAATACTAGAGTGGGTTGCCATGCCCTCCTCCACGGGATCACCTCAACTCAGGGATTGAACCCAGGTCTCCATTGCAGGCAGAGTCTTTTCCACTGAGCCACCAGGGAAGCCCCAATTCTGCCGAAGTCGTGGTAAAATTTAGCCACTTTGTGCTGGATGTTAGGCCTCCTCTTTCTATGGAGAAACTATTTAGAGGGTATGCTTCTGAAAGCACAGATTTAGGAAGCACTGACTTTCCATTTAATGGAGATCTTCCCTCTAATTTTACCAATAAGAAAACAGAGGCCTAGGCAGTGAATGCCTGCAATGCTCAAGGACACACAAGTGATAATAACGGCTAACACTTGTGCAGGGTTTGTGATGTGGCAGGCTTTAATATCTCACATCTACTGTTTTCTGTTTGTTTGTTTTTTCACTTTTTGGCCACACCATGTGGCACG
The DNA here is from genome assembly GCF_016772045.2 of Ovis aries. NCBI lineage: Eukaryota > Metazoa > Chordata > Mammalia > Artiodactyla > Bovidae > Ovis > Ovis aries. Next base: position 61,716,460 of record NC_056062.1, on the reverse strand, counting down.
TGGGATCTTAGTTCCCGGACCAGGGATCAAACTCATGCCCCCTGCATTGGAAGCACAGAGTCTTAACCACTGGACCACTAGGGAAGTCCCTTTCACTTCTATTAATTCATTTAATCTGAATAAATATTCTAAGAGGTAGTGTTTTCCCTTTATTCCCATTTTATAGATCAAGAAACTGAGAAATATCCAATGACATAGCCAAAGTCCCATGTAGTCAGGTGTAGAACTAGATGGATCAAGGGCTTAATGCCCCCACTACACTATGTTTTCATTCTGGTGGCAGCATTAAGACTCAAATGAAAACCTATGATTTTGACTTGATACTTAACCTTGCAAATACAAAGTGTGTATTGTGTGTGTGTGTGTGTGTCCCACTTGTGGTAAAGCATCTGCTAGTTTTCAGCTACCAACAACCTGTCTGTCTTCCCTAGCAAAGAGCACTGGTTCTGTCTGAAGGAAGAGAAGCCACCATTTCTAATCCATAAAGATGTCTCACTGTGAGAAAGCAAGCATCGAACTCTATCCTTGCTTATCAGAGCTTCACATTCAGGAACCTGACAGAGTCAGAGCCATGGAACCCTCAGAGTCCAACTGGAGAGGAAATGTTGATCTTTCCATCACACTTGGTTCTGCAGAGATGTGAGGATGGAGCTCTTGCAGCTGTCTTGTCATCACAGAAGGTTTGAGTAAATACAGGGAAAACAGATGTTAGACATGGAGAGACAGACTTGGGCTCTGCCACATTGCTGAGACCTTTGAATTACACTGCTCCTCAGTCAGCTTTCCAGTTTCCTTAAACCTATGTGAATTGACTCCCCAGGTGGTGCTAGAGGTAAAGAACCCTCCTGCCAATGTAGGAGACATAAGAGATGTGGGTTTGATCCCAGGGTTAGGAAGATGCCCTGGAGGAGGACATGGGAACCCGCTTCAGTATTATTACCTGGAGAATCCTGTTGACAGAGAAGCCTAGTGGGCTACAGTCCATAGTGTTGCAAAACAGTGAGACACAAATGAAGCGACTTAGTACGCGTAATATGTATGCATCACAGAACTATACTATAATAGAACTTAAAAAATTAGAATTGCATTTCTATCCAATTATAAGAGAGTCAAACAAATAAATTTTCATATATTACCCAAAATGGTATTGCACAGATTGATGAGCTGTTTTACTTGCCAGACTTGGCTCTGTGTAATTTTTGACAGTATCCAACATCAAATCCACCCTCACCCTTGAATAGCGAAGACATGAAGATATTAGAAATGATTTAGAAAAGTAACCAGTTCAGTTCAGTTGCTAGGTCATGTCCGACTCTTTGCGACGCCATGAATTGCAGTACGCCAGGCCTCCCTGTCCATCACCAAATCCCGGAGTTCATTCAAACTCACACCATCCAGTCGGTGATGCCATCCAGCCATCTCATCTGTCGTCCTCTTCTCCTCCTGCCCCCAATCCCTCCCAGCATCAGAGTCTTTTCCAATGAGTCAACTCTTCACGTGAGGTGGCCAAAGTACTGGAGTTTCAGCTTCAGCATCAGTCCTTCCAAAGAACACCCAGGACTGATCTTTAGAAATGGACTGATTGGACCTCCTTGAAGTCCAAGGGACTCTCAAGAGTCTTCTCCAACACCACAGTTCAAATGCATCAATTCTTCGGCGCTCAGCCTTCTTCACAGTCCAACTCACACATCCATACATGGCTACTGGAAAAACCATAGCCTTGACTAGCAGGACCTCTGTTAGCAAAGTAATGTCTCTGCATTTGAATATGCTATCTAGGTTGGTCATAACTTTTCTTCCAAGGAGTAAGTGTCTTTTAATTTCATGGCTGCAATCACCATCTGCAGTGATTTTGGAGCACAAAAAAATAAAGTCTGACACTGTTTCCACTGTTTCCCCATCTATTTCCCATGAAGTGATGGGACCAGATGCCATGATCTTCGTTTTCTGAATGTTGAGCTTTAAGCCAACTTTTTCACTCTCCTCTTTCACTTTCATCAAGAGGCTTTTTAGTTCCTCTTCACTTTCTGCCATAAGGGTGGTATCATCTGCATATCTGAGGTTACTGATATTTCTCCTGGCAATCTTGATTCCAGCTTGTGCTTCTTCCAGTCCAGTGTTTCTCATGATGTACTCTGCATAGAAGTTAAATAAGCACGGTGACAATATACAGCCTTGACGTACTCCTTTTCCTATTTGGAACCAGTCTGTTGTTCCATGTCCAGTTCTGACTGTTGCTTCCTGACCTACATATAGGTTTCTCAAGAGGCAGGTCAGGTGATCTGGTATTCCCATCTCTTTCAGAATTTTCCACAGTTTATTGTGATCCACACAGTCAAAGGCTTTAATAAAGCAGAAATAAATGTTTTCCTGGAACTCTCTTCCTTTCTCCATGATCCAGCAGATGTTGGCAATTTGATCTCTGGTTCCTCTGCCTTTTCGAAAGCCAGCTTGAACATCAGGGAGTTCATGGTTCACGTATTGCTGAAGCCTGGCTTGGAGAATTTTGAGCATTACTTTACTAGCATGTGAGATGAGTGCAATTGTGTAGTAGTTTGAGCATTCTTTGGCATTGCCTTTCTTTGGAATTGGAATGAAAACTGACCGTTTCCAGTCCTGTAGCCACTGCTGAGTTTTCCAAACTTGCTGGCATATTGAGTGCAGCACTTTCACAGCATCATCTTTCAGGATTTGAAATAGCTGAACTGGGATTCCATCACCTCCACTAGCTTTGTTCATAGTGATGCTTTCTAAGGCCCACTTGACTTCACATTCCAGGATGTCTGGCTCTAGGTGAGTGATCATACCATCATGATTATCTTGCTCTTGAAGATCTTTTTTGTACAGTTCTTCTGTGTATTCTTGCCACCTCTTCTTAATATCTTCTGCTTCTGTTGGGTCCATACCATTTCTGCCCTTCATTGAGCCCATCTTTGCATGAAATGTTCCCTTGCAATCTCTAATTTTCTTGAAGAGATCTCTAGTCTTTCCCATTCTGTTGTTTTCCTCTATTTCTTTGCATTGATCGCTGAGGAAGGCTTTCTTATCTCTTCTTGCTATTCTTTGGAACTCTGCATTCAGATGCTTATATCTTTCCTTTACTCATTTGCTTTTCACTTCTCTTCTTATCACAGCTATTTGTAAGGCCTCCTCAGACAGCCATTTTGCTTTTTTGCATTTCTTTTCCATGGGGATGGTCTTGATCCCTGTCTCCTGTACAAATTCATGCACCTCTGTCCATAGTTCATCAGGCACTCTATCTATCAGATCTAGTCTTTTAAATCTATTTCTCACTTCCACTGTATAATCACAAGGGATTTGATTTAGGTCATACCTGAATGGTCTAGCGGTTTTCCCTACTTTCTTCAACTTAAGCCTGAATTTGGCAATAAGGAGTTCATGGTCTGAGCCACAGTCAGCTCCCAGTCTTTTTGCTGACTGTATAGAGCTTCTCCATCTTTGGCTGCAAAGAATATAGTCAATCTGATTTCAGTGTTGACCATCTGGTGATGTTCATGTGTAGAGTCACCTGTTGTGTTTTTGGAAGAGAGTGTTTGCTATGACCAGTGTGTTCTCTTGGCAAAACTCTATTAGCCTTTGCCCTGCTTCATTCCATATTCCAAGGCCAAATTTGTCTGTTACTCCAGGTGTTTCTTAACTTCCTACTTTTGCATTCCAGTCCCTTATAATAAAAAGGACATCTTTTTTTGGGTGTTAGTTCTAAAAGGTCTTGTAGATCTTCATAGAGCCATTCAACTTCAGCTTCTTCAGCATTACTGGTTGGGACATAGACTTGGATTACTGTGATATTGAATGGTTTGCCTTGGAGATGAACAGAGATCATTCTGTTGTTTTTGAGATTGCATCCAAGTACTGCATTTTGGGCTCTTTTGCTGACCATGATGGCTACTCCATTTCTTCTAAGGGAGTCCTGCCCTCCATAGTAGATATAATGGTCATCTGAGTTAAATTCACCCATTCCAGTCCATTTTAGTTCGCTGATTCTTAGAATGTCGACGTTCACTCTTGACATCTCCTGTTTGACCACTTCCAATTTGCCTTGATTCATGGACCTGACATTCCAGGTTCTTATGCAATGTTGCTCTTTACAGCATCAGACCTTGCTTCTATTACCTGTCACATCCACAGCTGGACATTGTTTTTGCTTTAGCACCATCCTTTCATTCTTTCTGGAGTTATTTCTCCACTGATCTCCAGTAGCATATTGGGCAGCTACCAACCTGGGGAGTTCCTCTTTCAGTATCCTATCATTTTGCCTTTCCATACTGTTCATGGGGTTCTCAAGGCAAGAATACTGAAGTGGTTTGCCATTCCCTTCTCCAGTGGACCACATTCGGTCAGACCTCTCCACCATGACCGCCCCCCCCCCCCCCCGTCTTGGGTGGCCCCACACAGCATGGCTTAGTTTCATGAGTTAGACAAGGCTGTGGTCCTAGTGTGATTAGATTGACTAGTTCTATGATTTTGGTTTCAGTGTGTCTGCCCTCTGATGCCCTCTGGCAACACCTATCATCTTACTTGGGTTTCTCTTACCTTGGACGTGGGGTATCTCTTCATGGCTTCTCCAGCAAAACGCAGCCGCTGCTCCTTACCTTGGACGAGGGGTATCTCCTCACCACCACCCCTCCTGACCTTGAACGTGGAGTAGCTCCTCTCGGCCCTCCTGCACCCAACGCAGCCACAGCTCCTTGGATATGGGGTGTTCCTCTTGGCCACCGCTGCTCCCCCTGACCTCGGGCATGGTAATAGACATATCCAAAAACAAATTCCAGTAACTGCTGTGAACAATAGCAGAATATTTGAGATATCCTGTACTCTCTCTTAAAAGTGAAAGTGTTAGTTGCTCAATGGTGTCTGACTCTAGGTGACCCCATTGACTGTGATCCCAGGTTTCTCTGTCCATGGAATTTTCCAGGCAAGAATACTAGAATGGGTAGCCATTTCCTTCTCCAGGGAATCTTTTTGACCCAGGGATCGAACCAGGTATCTTGCCTTGCAGGCAGTTTCTTTACAGTCTGTGTCTCCAGGAAATCCCCTGCACTCTCTCTAGCTTTGGGATATTTGTTTAAATCATCAGTTGTATTTAAAACTTTTAAATTCCATGTGTCCTTGACTTCACAAATTACTATTCTTGAGTCAGTAGAAGACTTCATTTTTTGTACAATACTCTTCAAAATATGTTTAAGGAAATAAAAGACTAACTAGGCAAAATGTTCATCCTAATGCATTGATTACACTCATCTCACATGCTAGTAAAGTAATGCTCAAAATTCTCCAAGCCAGGCTTCAGCAATACGTGAACCATGAACTCCCTGATGTTCAAGCTGGCTTTCGAAAAGGCAGAGGAACCAGAGATCAAATTGCCAACATCCACTGGATCATCAAAAAAGCAAGAGAGTTCCAGAAAAACATCTATTTCTGCTTTATTGACTATGCCAAAGCCTTTGACTATGTGGATCACAATAAACTGTGGAAAATTCTGAAAGAGATGGGAATACCAGATCACCTGACCTGCCTCTTGAGAAACCTATATGTAGGTCAGGAAGCAACAGTCAGAACTGGACATGGAACAACAGACTGGTTCCAAATAGGAAAAGGAGTACGTCAAGGCTGTATATTGTCACCGTGCTTATTTAACTTCTATGCAGAGTACATCATGAGAAACGCTGGACTGGAAGAAGCACAAGCTGGAATCAAGATTGCCGGGAGAAATATCAGTAACCTCAGATATGCAGATGATACCACCCTTATGGCAGAAAGTGAAGAGGAACTAAAAAGCCTCTTGATGAAAGTGAAAGAGGAGAGTGAAAAAGTTGGCTTAAAGCTCAACATTCAGAAAACAAAGATCATGGCATCTGGTCCCATCACTTCATGGGAAATAGATGGGGAAACAGTGGAAACAGTGTCAGACTTTATTTTTTTGTGCTCCAAAATCACTGCAGATGGTGATTGCAGCCATGAAATTAAAAGACACTTACTCCTTGGAAGAAAAGTTATGACCAACCTAGATAGCATATTCAAATGCAGAGACATTTGCCAACAAAGGTCCTGCTAGTCAAGGCTATGGTTTTTCCAGTAGCCATGTATGGATGTGTGAGTTGGACTGTGAAGAAGGCTGAGTGCTGAAGAATTGATGCATTTGAACTGTGGTGTTGGAGAAGACTCTTGAGAGTCCCTTGGACTTCAAGGAGATCCAACAAGTCCATTCTGAAGGAGATCAACCCTGGGATTTCTTTGGAAGGAATGATGCTAAAGCTGAAACTCCAGTACTTTGGCCACCTCACGTGAAGAGTTGACTCATTGGAAAAGACTTGGATGCTGGGAGGGACTAGGGGCAGGAGGAGAAGGGGACGACAGAGGATGAGATGGCTGGATGGCATCACCGACTCGATGGATGTGAGTCTAAATGAACTCCAGGAGTTGGTGATGGACAGGGAGGCCTGGTGTGTGGCGATTCATGGGGTCGCAAACAGTTGGACACAACTGAGCGACTGAACTGAACTGAACTGAACACATTGATAAAGTTTCCATAAGAAGATGACAAAGGAATTCAAATCCACATGTGGGAATGGAGATTTCATAGAGGTCTTTGGTGGTCAAAGAAAGATGAGGGACAAAATTAAAATCTATTTGGTACATAGGGAACAAAATTACAGTTACCAAAGGGGAAAGGGCAGGGGGACGGATAAATTAGAAGTTTGAGGTTAGCAGCTACAAACTGCTGTATAGAAAATAAATACGCAAGGTCCTACTATAAAGCACAGGGAACTATATTCAATGTCTTGTAATAAACTATAGTGGAAAAGAAAATTTGATGCACAAAGTTTACCTTTAGTGTTAGCCTAAGTGTTTGAATGATGATTACATATATCACATCTATGAGCTGTCATCTCTAAGAAATTATTGACCTAAAGATATCTAGAGATAGACTCAACAATCTTTCCGTCATCATTTTTTGTGTTCGTTTGTTGCTTAGTAGGTAAGTCGTGTGCAACTCATTTGTGACCCAATGGACTCTAACCTGCCAGGTTCCCCTGTCCATGGCATTCTCCAAGAAAGAATACTAAAATGGGTTACTGTGCTCTCCTCCTGGAGATCTTCCCAACCCAGGGATTGAACCCTCATCTCGTGCATTGCAGATGGATTCTTTACTGCTGAGCCACCAGGGCAGCCCTGTTATCATTTTTAATAGGGATTAAATACTAACCTCTTGTGTTGCATTTCATTATTAGTTACTGAACCTATGAAATATGGTCTAATGGTGTCTATTTTTTATTTATAAACACAGCACATATTAAAACAAGGTTATGCTGACACAATGCGTGAGACACAAGAGACCTAGGTCTCGGATGTTATGCCAAATCTTAAAAATCTGTTAAATAAGTAAAACATTTGAATTATTCTGACCTTCTAATATATATTTTCCAGTGTATTCATGAAATAATGTTAATAAAAATAAAACTGTGGTGCGAAGCAAGGTGTAACATAATCTTACTCTAGTCCACATACAATCATAAAAAGTTAGCCCTGAAATGTTCTTTAAAAATTCATTTATCTATTGTCCCATCTTAAATGCAACAACTTTAAGATAAGAAATGATAATAATCACAATAATGATAATAATTATTAATACAGAACATTTACTCCATGTCAGGCACAGTGTTACTCCATACTCTTTGAAGGAGTTATGATTATTATTCACATTTTTAGAGATAAGAAAGTTGAGACATAGAGAGAAATTACTTGCCCAAGATTACACGGCTGGTGGGGGACAGAGTTAGGATTTTAATGTAAGCAATCTGGCTTAAGAAGTTCCCCTCAAAAACAATTAAGATATTTAATATTACATTTTATACTTAGTGGTGATATATATTAGTAATTACTAGGCTACAAATAATCTTTTCTTTCACTAAAAATTAGTCAATTATATAAATGCTGTGTTTATCAAGTGACTTTTGCTTTTAATTAATTTTTCTAAAATAAGGAATTTTAAGTACTGTAAGTGCTCTTGAATATTATTTCTTTATTTGTAACGGGTTTTTCTTTCTTTCTTTTTTTTTTTTTCTTAGACCAAAGTATCATAAAGTCATATAACTAACATGCCCTGAAGTACATAACTATAATGAATATTGTATATTGTGAATGTTCATTGGAAGGACTGATGCTAAATCTGAAGCTCCAATACTTTGGCCACCTGATGTAAAGAGCCAACTCATTGGAAAATACCCTGATGCTGGGAAAGATTGAAGGCAGGAGGAGAAAGGGGCAACAGAGGATGAGATGATTGGATGGCATCACTGACTCAATAGACATGAGTCTGAGCAAACTCCAGGAAATAGGGAAGGACAGGAAGCTTGGTGTGCTGCAGTCCATGGGGTTGCAAAGAGTCAGACACAACTGAGCAACTGAACAGCAATGAGTTCTGTAATTAAGATAATTTTGAACCTGGTTTATGTTGGCCTCACTCAGCTAATCTTGTAGGCTAATCAGAATGAGATACTAAGCCAGATCATATACCACATCTTGATTCAAAGTGTCCTAACAGCTTTCACGTCATTCTGCATTAAATTCAAAGCTTTCACTGTAACTGTGAACGAGTCCCACCACCACTCCCCACTTAACCTCTCAATTTCCTATTACCCTCTCCTTGCCTCTTTGATACCATTTTATATGAAAATGCATTACTTCCTCAGGGCCTTTGCACCTGCTGTTCCCTCTACTTGGAATGCTTTCCCCATGAATATTCCCATGACTCTCTCCCTCAGTTCATCCAAGTGTTTATTTAAAAATCATATCTTCAGCAAGATCTACCTTGGACACTCAAAATGTTGAGTCCCTCTTCACATGTTATGCCCTCTTTCTTGCTTTATTTTTTATCCTCCATGTTTATCAGCATAAGATGCACTATGAAATTTTAGAGCTTCCCAGGTGGCACCAGTGGTGAAGAAGTAAAAGTCGCCCAGTCATGTCCAACCCTTTGCAACCCCATAGACTATACAGTCCATGGAGTTCTCCAGGCCAGAACACTGGAGTGGGTAGCCTTTCCCTTCTCCAGGGTATATTCCTAACCCTGAGATAAAACCCAGGTCTCCAGCATTGTGAGTGTATTATTTACCAGTTGAGCCACAAGGAAAGCCCAGTAATAAGGAACATGCCTGCCAGTGCAGGAGATGTAAGAGACGCAGGTTCAATCCCTGGGTTAGGAAGATTCCCTGGAGAAGGACATGGCAACCCACTTGGGTGTTCTTGCTTGGAAAATCCCATGGACAGAGGAGCCTGGTGGGTTACTGTCCATGGGATCACAAAGAATTGGACACAGCTGAAGCAACTCAGCATGAACATATGAAGTTGACTTATTTATCTGTCTGAGATTTGTCTGTCTCCCTAACTGGAGTGAGTTGTCGTTCTCTTCTCCAGATCTTCCCAACCCAGGGATCAAACCCCTGTCTTTTATGTCTCCTGAATTGGCAGGTGTTTTCTTTACCACTAGCGCCCCTGGGGAAGCCCCTTCCCTGACTAAGCTGTGAGCCTTATAGGTCCTGGGGTTTTGTCTGTTTGGTTTGCTGCTGGATTCCTACATTGGTAACAGTAACTGACATATAATAGGTGCTCAGTAATTATTTGTCAAATTAATCAATTAATAGTATTTGGATTATTAAATTATTTTAAGAGCAATTTCCCTTGCAAATGAGATAAACTGCAACATCATTGACAAGAATATACCACTCAGTCCCCCTACTTTGAATAGTCCTTTTTCATCCTTCAGGTTCTTTAGTTGGCAGCTGTAATAATGGGGATTTTAATTATATTTATAAAGCATTCGAATTCAATTCATATCACCATCTGCTTTTTCTCAGCTCTCTAGACCAAGTTAATGCTCAGCTTGCTGCCAACTGAACTAATCGATTGGGTGATGAATTGATTTTTTTTTTCATTAAACAAATATTTACCAAACACCTACTATGTATAAGGCACTGGGCTAAGAGCAAGAAATTCCAGACAAACAAGCATTCTTCTGTCATAGGGCTGATGATCTTATACGGAAATGCCACTAGAGCCAAGGGTTGTCGCAAGAGTGGTTATAGGGCTATCAGGGTACTTAGTACTTAGATGAAGGTAGTGTCCAAGGGGGCAGAGAAGGTAGCAGACTTGAGTTAACTCACATGTAGAATCACAAGGTGTTTCCAATGTATTGAGTATGAGAAGTAAGAGGAAAGGAGTATAGAAGTATGTCTTTTAGTGTATTTACTCGAAGAAATAGGGCAACGTGGTGCCATTTTCAAGGATGGAGAAGGCTAGGGAAGAAATAGGTTTTGGTGGGGCAAGTGAGACTTTCAAGTGGAGATGTGACATCTAGAGCTCATAATAAAGAGATCCGGAAGAAAAGAATATGTATATGTCTAGATTTAAATCTAGATAGGTAGATATAGACATATATCTCATCATCATCAGTATACAGGTGACATTTCAAGACATTGAAATAGACCACATTATTTCTAGAATAATTTTAGAAAAGATGAGCATTTAGTACTGAGACTACAGAGATCAACTAGGGACAAACACTTCTTCTCAACCAGTAAAGGAGATTGGGGGGGGGGGAAATCCTTGTGAAAGATAAAAAATGAGGGCAAGGTGCAAAGTATCCAAGAGGAAAGAAAATATTGCAAGAAACGGAAAGGTGAGAGGTTGAGTTACATAAGTCAGATTATATGGCATTTGGGTGTTGGAGACCTTGTCACAATCTTTTGCAGCGGAATAACGAGAACTGAAACCATAATGGAGAGAGTCGGAGAATGAGTCAGAGGTGAAGAACTGGAAGCAATGCAAATAGATAACCCTTTTAGGATGCTTGGCAGATAAGGAGTCAGAAGCTAGGTTACTTGAAAGTATAGGTGAGGACAAGACATCTTTTTTTAAGAGGGCAGATCCATCAACATGTCCACATGTTCACAGGGAAAGATTCTGTGAAAATGGAGAAACTGATAAAGCAGATAAAAAAGGGCATGAAGTGAGAAACCATGTCTTTAAGATGGTGACAGATGGCATCTGCAGCATACCCTCTTCCTTGAATAGGGGAAGGCACACATACTTCCTGATATCAGAGGGAAGATAAAGATACACATTGATTGAAGACTGAAGGCAAAAGAAGAAGGAGGCAGAGGATAAGATGGTTGGATTGCAACACCGATTCAACAGACACAAACTTGGGCAAACTCTGAGAGATGGTGAGCGACTGGCTGTCTTGCTGTGGTCCACGGGGTTGCAAAGAGTCAGACATGACTTAGTGACTGAACAACAGCAACAGTGAGTGTACATTTGATGATGGGAAGCAGAGAAGTGGGAGTGTATTAGGCAGGGTTCCTGGTAGGTCAAAGGGTAGCTCAAAGCTCCCAGGGTTCCTGGGAGAGCTTGAAAACCAAGCCAGAGCTTAGCTTCCAGAAGTAACATGTGAAACTATCAGAACTAGACTGATAAAGAAATATCTGCTGCCATGACTGGTCCCAAAATGTGACATTTGCTCAGCTGGCACTTTTGCCCCCAGAATCTTGCCCATGCAGCCATCACCACTGTTTCTGCCACCAGGAAAGAAAGAGTATCCTTTCTCACTTTCTCGTCTTATAGTTATAGCCCCTTAGTTAAAGTCTGATACAGGAGTGTCTGATGGTGAAGGCTGTGCCCTCTCTCTGAGGATACGATAAAAGCAAGTAACAATACTGTAAAGTAAAAAAAAACAAAAAAAAAAACAAAAACCAATAAAATATAAAGTGAAGGAGCTGAAGAAAAAAAAAAAAAGCAAGTATGTCACATGATTAGCTTCTATAAGAAGAGATTTTTCTTTACTCCTTACAAAGATTCACATGGTAAAGAGTGAGTTCAAATATTGGACAGAAGAAAGAAGTATGCCACAAGTATTACCAAGGAAAGACAAAACATACTAACTTAAAAAAATCACAACAAAATACACAATAGGTATGTAACTTCAGAGATTTTAAGCTAGAAAAAACAGGGAAATCTTTTAGTTACAATAATGTAATACATACTTAAGCACAGTTGCAGACATTGTAATCCCTGATACTGAAGACTTTTCTAAAAGCAAAAAAGGTATTCCCAGTTTTAATATTTCACAACTTAACTATGATCCAAAAAAAAATTTTTTTCACCACTGGCATAGCTCTTACTCTGGTGTTCTGTATTCCTTTTCAGCTCATTAGAAGCCAACATTATTCTTTATTCCTTTCACTATTTTTGAAATATTGATACATACTGATGCTAAGAAATTGTAGGAAAGTTCCAAAAATAATTTCAAAATTCTGAAATCCTACCAATTCATTTATATATATAATAAGACTCTTGCTCCTTGGAAGGAAAGCGATAACAAATCTAAACAGCATATTAAAAGGCGGAGGCATTACTTTGCCAATAAAGGTCTGTATAGTCAAAGCTATGGTTTTTCCAGTAGTCATGTACAGATGTGAGAGTTGGTCCATAAAGAAGGCTGAGCACCAAAGAATTGATGCTTTTGAACTGTGGTGCTGAAGAAGACTCTTGAGAGTCCCTTGGACTGCAAGGAGATCAAACTAGTCAATCCTAAAGGAAATCAACTCTTAATAGTCATTGGAAGGACTGATGCTGAAGCGCCAATACTTTGCCCACATGATGCAAAGAGCTGACTCATTGGGAATGACCCTGATGCTAGCAGAGATTGAGGGTAGGAGGAGAAGGGGATGGGGATGACAGAGGATAGCATCATCGACTCAACAGACATAGTTTGAGGAAACTCAGGGAGATGATGAAGAACAGGGAAGCCTGATGCACTGAAATCGATGGGGTCACATAGAGTCAACACAGCTTAGTGACTAAACAGCAACAACAAATACGTGTGTGTGTATATACATATATCTACACAAAAATTTTCATAAATGCTATATTAGGCATGTAGGTCTTTAATTTCCTCTTTATGCCTGGTAAAATATTCATATTTCCCCATTCTATTTACATTGTATCTTTAATGGTTGTTTAGAGTATTCACCTCTTAACTTTTAAATGTCCCCAGTTTTTCACATTATAAACCACACTGTCATGAACATTGTTCAGAACAGAACTTTCCACATATGTATGGTTATCTTCTTAGGTGAAATTCTTAGAAGAGGGATTGCTGGGAGACAGGGTGTACACATTTTACCTCCTGGTACATACTGTCCAAATCATGTCCAGAAATAAGTCACTGATTATAACTTTAACAGAATGGCATGAAAGTGCCCATGGGAACCAAGACTATTTTGAAGACACTTGGAGGAACTGGGCAGGGCTATATAATTTCATACCTTCTAAAGCAGCTAACCTTGATCTTCCAGAGTCGCTGGAGCTCTATAATCAAGTTGATATTTACTATTCCTCTCATATTTTTCGCTTCTGTGGATCAGTAAAGGAATGTAGTAACACAAAAAAAGCAGTCAGCCAGTAGCTCCAAACTTTGTGTTGACAAGATTCAAAATCAAAGTTCATGGGTTTCTATTCAGCCTGCTTGTTCACCTACACAGGTTCCGCATGATGAAACCTCATAAAATGTAGCTCCATGAGAGCATCTAGTCTAATCTCTTCCCTTCACAGCTTCTGTTTGTTGTTCTTTAGTCACTAAGTTGTATCTGATTCTTTTTCGACCCCATGGACTCTAGCCACCAGGCTTCTCTGTCCATGGGATTCTCCAAGCAAGAATACTGGAGCGGATTGCCATTTCCTCCTCCAGGGGATCTCCCCAACCCCAAGGAGGGAACCCAAGTCTTCTGCATCGGCAAGTGGATTCTTTACTACTGAGCCACCAGGTAAGCTCCGCCTTTATAGCTAAGGACATGAAAATCCAGAGGAATTTAGTAACTTACTCATATTCACACAGTTAGTTAGTTAAAAAAAAAAAAAAAAAAGAACCAAATTTAGTTCCTAAGCTATTTTCCTCCATCCATTTCTAGGTTATATTATGTCATATGAGTTCAAGCCATTCTTAGATATGTCAAGCATTTGGAGAAGTAGGTGATCTCTTTCAGGATTTGACTTTAAGCTCTATGTCGTGTGGCACAGCTCTATACGCCTGATTTGAAAGACATCTCTCAAAAGTTAGCAAATTAAAACCAAAATACGAATTGACACAAATAGCTTTTCGAACAACTCCTCCTAAAATAAATTCTTAAGAATAAAACACATTTAAACATACCTTGGGAATGTGTGACTAAGTCTTTGAATATTTCTATAGCAAAACAATAGTATATGACTAGTAATTTTGATCTTTTTTATCTTGGATGTTCTCACTTGCGATAGTGCCTCGTGATAAATTTTGAAAAAGAAGGATTAGTCTTCACTGCTCTTCTTGGTGAGTGTTTTTAAACGAATTTCTCATTGATGGTCTTCCCAAATACTATATTTTGGTGCCTAACTTAGCTTATATACTACCCAAAGTGTTACACCCTAGTAAGAAAATTTCCTGATTTAAAAGGTTATATTTTTAGGAGCTGTGTGATCTGAGGAAGAAAGATGTTATTTTCACATAGTCCATTGAGCCATTTGTGGACAAAAAGTATTGAATATTTTCCTTTTCAATGGTAACATGTATATGGAGATCTCCAAAGAGCTTCTACTTCTATATTGTTATCAAAAGTGTATATGGTCTCAGCCTTTTAGGAACTTACACATTCAACCCTTGTAATACATTCTGGTCAAGAAAGTATAATATATTCTCCCTTCACTTATGCAATATAGGCCACTAAAAATCACATATTCTTTTTTTCATTGCCAGTCAAATATTATCAACAATGACAATGGATTGCCTCTATCTTGGATATGTTTTTCTTTTCTTCAACCAAACATTCTTCATATTCCTTCCACTCCATTTTGGAGTATTACTCACTCAGAACAGACAATCTGCTACTCAATGACCCAGATTCCACAGATCCAGATTTCACAAAGTAGACAGGCACGTTCAAAGAAAAAGTACATTTTTAAGTTATGAGACAAACCTCTCAGTCACTCGGATTCAAAACTATGTATTCATTTTTGATTCATTCTCAACCAAATCCCATATGAACAATCAGTCATCAAACTGTATTGATTTTTTCCTTTATCATGTAATTTATGTCTATTGTTTTTTTCCTTCATTACAGCCACTTTTCCTTATTAAGATCTCAATCTCATGCTTCATCAGTTTGCTCCATTGTCCTCTTTCTCTAATCTATATTTACATATTTATTAGAGATAATTTTTTAAGCCCTTTAGTCCAGTTATTCTTCTTATCAAAATCTTCAGTGACTCCCATATTACTTAACCTACAGATGGGTTAAGCTTAGTGTGCGTTCTACATCCGTATGGCCATTTCATTTAAATCCCCATTCATGACACTCTTTCCAACTGAATCTTGAAAATCCTTCCTAGAGCCAATTCATAATCTTTGTTAACACAAATTTCAGATCATCCTCTACAAATCAGTCTTTTCTGTGGATCAATGAATGAATCAGATGTGACACCATGATATTTACACCATGTGACACCGTAGGCTTTCAGAATGAAATTTATCTCACTCTAGAATCAACATCTGTCTAAATCTGTCTCCAACTATCTTCTCATTCTTTTTCCCCAGAAACTCTCCATTGGCTCTTTATTCCAACCATACCATTTCATGAAAAACACCTTGTCTTTTCCACATCTATGAGTTGTCTCACAGCATTCCTCTAGCGTGAAATGACATTCTTGTTCCTGTCTTCCTAATGCTACTGATTTCTTTGCTACAACCTTTACTAGTTCCAGTTAATATATTGTGATAAAGTCCATGCATAAATCTCTAGTCCTTTGGGTCTATATGATTCATTTAGTAATTGCCCATATGATAGCCTTGACATTATTTGTTATGTAATTGTATATAACTATTTGACTCTTCATTTCTTTGTGTCTTGAATTGTAAAGCGGGTTGTATATTTCTGATTCGTATTTTCTTCCATACTCTGCAGTAGCAAGGGAGCTCATAAATACTAGCCAATATTCTAAGCAATTTTTTTTCCTTCTCATGAAAGGAGAAAATGATTTTTAAAATCAATAATATAAGAATGATAAAAGAGTGGAAAGAAATAAATGAAAACAAGAAAATTAAAAATATAACTAAAGTTAAAAAATAATAATAAAATGCAAGCTTATGTGTTGTGACTGAAGAGTGAGGTCACCATGCTAAAGATAATCTGACCTTTTGGAAACAGAAATCCTATCTGGCGTTTATAAGCAAGAGCATGATATATACTACAGCAGAGAGATGAATTACACTAACTCTTCTTTCCCTTGGAGATATATTATCCAACTAACTGCCTGTGCTCTGTTTAGTTTTATAAAGCCAAATGAGATCATCCATATTCAGGCTTGTTCAACTCCACTCTCTCAAGTAGCAATCAAACAGCTGTCTTCAGTTGCAACTTTGTGACTCATAATACATTCATTCCAAAAT
This sequence comes from Ovis aries, assembly GCF_016772045.2. Classification (NCBI taxonomy): domain Eukaryota; kingdom Metazoa; phylum Chordata; class Mammalia; order Artiodactyla; family Bovidae; genus Ovis; species Ovis aries. The sequence continues at coordinate 61,699,962 of NC_056062.1, read as the reverse complement.
GCCCTTGTACATCTTGTAGACTGTATCATCATCATCATAATAATAGTAACACTTAAGCATTGTGTACAATCTTTTTCATCTTCAAAGCATGCTTAACTTCTATAATGCAGTGAAAACGTGACAGGTTGAAAAGGTATGGAGGGCTTTATTGTTCTAGGAAAAGGATGTTGAACAGCGCAACCGTGATTACAGTGTCCAGGTCCCTGAGATGGTATACAGGTTGGAGTGTGCACCCAAAATGAAGTTTCTGAACTGAAAATGATCAGGTTGAAATGATCTCTCCCTTTAATGTCAATGGAACAGAGTCTTAGCCACTAGAGGAATAGCAACTGATTATGCATTTGACTTCAGAAAGTGTAGTACTAAGCTTCAACTTACGAAGAAATGAATATACCATCTATCAATTTAAAAGTCTATATCCAAGCTTAAATGTCTAGATGCTCATCTTTTGGAAAAAGTTCTTCATATAGTCAAGCTAAATTTTAAATGTTAGTTACAAGGTCATTCTTACCAGTAACCTGAACTGCTTGCCACACTCATTTTTTTTCTTTTTGCAGGCTCCTCTTTCTGCAGCTTGATTGACATGTTCTTTTGCTCCTCCAACATATCCTTGGAGTGTCTTCACTACTTTAGCTGTTTTGGGCTCTCATTCAGAAAAATCAAAATTGCTCCAAATTTCCTTATTTGAATCCCAGAAAGAAACAAACACACACACACACACACTGTGTCCTTTTTGGACCTCAGTATATTTCTTTGTGAACCAACTCTTTCTGCTCAGTTTCTATCATCTATTACCTTGCTTCTCAATTTTCTTTTAAGGAAGCCGTAATGAGTCATCCTAAGAAGGGGACAACAGAGGATGAGACGGCTGGATGGCATCACCAACTCAATGGACGTGAGTCTGAGTGAACTCTGGGAGTTGGTGATGGACAGGGAGGCCTGGCGTGCTGCAATTCATGGGGTCGCAAAGAGTCGATCACAGCTGAGCGACTGAACTGAACTGAACTGAACTGAATGGTTTCATTGGCCAGACTAAAAAAGTTACTGAAAGAATTCCGCCTATTTGCTTTTTTGAAATTAATATATAAAAAGGATCATTGCAATAAAACATGGGGGTCATTGGCTTGAATCCCAGGGAGGCAGTGAGGGTTGTGGATGACAGTCAGTGGAGAGAGGAAGGTATTTGTGTGATGTTAATCTGTAAATACTGGTTGCCGGCTCCGATGCTGTGGCCCAGAGAGAGACTTCTCAGCACCCTATCTTTCCTCCCTGCTATTTCCTTTTTCCTTGGGTGGAGGGAACAGCAGAGAGGGGGAGGGGCAGAGAGAAAACCAAACTATACCTCCTTCCCCTGTGGCATTCTGTGTTTATCCAGGAGGTCAGGGAACATATTTTCCCCCTGAGGATCCTTCCTGACCCTTCTGTAGACCCTCAGCAACGTTAATCTGGGTCACGACCCAAGGAAGGGAACCAATGATCTATGACAATTCTTAAGTATCTTTCAGGTTCACCGCAGAATAGTACATTTTCAGTGATTTTCCACAGACATTTTGCTTTATATTTGCTTAATTTATATCATTATTTCTGTAGCCATTTCCAGTTCTTTAGGAATACTCATCTTTTAACATATTTCTTAGTGTTGACAATTTAATATAATGTTGGCATTCAACTGCAAACTCCATTAATATAGGTGCCCTTCTTGTCTTTAAGAAGCTAAAGGAAAATATATGTGTAATCCCCTCTAACTACCTTTATATAACAAAATATACTCTGAGCAGTTTTTTTTTTTTTTTGTATTTTGGGTCTTTTTCTTTCATATATTTTTTCTTGATGCTTAATTAATTCAGTGAGTGTTATTTAGGAAGGAAAATTAATGCTTTTCGAAACATAAATATTTCCTCATTTCACATTCTTCTGAGCAACGCTATGTTTTTCCTAAAACTAATTTGTTCTTATATTTTTATTCTCTTTTTCTAAGGTTCTATACCTTAAGATTTTTGTTTTCTGTTCATATCTGCTTACTTTAACTACAAAATACAGTTCAGTTCAGTCACTCAGTTGTGTCCAACTCCTTGCGATCCCATGAATTGCAGCACGCCAGGCCTCCCTGTCCATCACCAACTCCCGGATTTCACTCAAACTAACGTCTATCGAGTCAGTGACACCATCCAGCCATCTCATCCTCTGTCGTCCCCTTCTCCTCCTGCCCCCAATCCCTCCCAGCATCAGAGTCTTTTCCAATGAGTCAACTCTTCGCATGAGGTGGCCAAAGTATTGGAGTTTCAGCTTTAGCATCATTCCTTCCAAAGAACACCCAGGACTGATCTCCTTTAGAATGGGTTGGGTGGATCTCCTTGCAGTTCAGTGGAGTCTCAAGAGTCTTCTCCAACACCACAATTCAAAAGCATCAATTCTTTGGTGCTCAGCTTTCTTCACAGTCCAACTCTCACATCCATACATGACTACTGGAAAAACCATAGCCTTGTCTAGATGGACCTTTGTTGGCAAAGTAATGTCTCTGCTTTTGAATATGCTATCTAGGTTGGTCATAACTTTCCTTTCAAGGAGTAAGCATCTTTTAATTTCATGGCTGCAATCACCATCTGCAGTGATTTTGGAGCCCCCAAATTAAAGTCTGACACTGTTTCCTCTTCTCATTTTTGAAATGCCATGAAATCATTTACAATGTTTGGATATAGCATTTAGGAGTCATATCTAAAGCAAAGGCTAAAGAGATACATCAAGATTCTTCTTTTTTTCTTTTTTGTACATAGTACTTATAGACTTGGGGATTGGAATGAGTGAATGCATGGGTTAATTTGCCTTTTGGCATATATGAGTCCTTGTTATAATGCGATATATTATATGTGAGGTTTGCTGTACCACATTATTTTTTAAAATCCAACTCCATATAGTAACTTTTGCCAATAGTGTAATTCTTCTATAAGCACTCGTTATGATGATTAAATTAATTTTCCTCAACTTGAGCAAGCATTGAAATTTATATAATGAATATGTAAAGTCATGTTAGCTAAATTGCTTATGTTTTGCATATGTTCAAAAATATTCCTTGATGTTATCACTCCAGAGTTAAGTCTATGAAATATTCATGATGCAGTGAGCAAGATCTCTAAGACAATAAAACTGCTTTCTTTGATTTTGAAGGAGACCCTTCATATACTTCTAACTGGTAAATTAACTTTTCTCTATAGCTTAAAACTTCCCATTCTCTCTGAAATGTGTGCTAAGGTACTAGCATTTTTCAACAAAGTGCTCCAATCTAGAGACTGTTTCTTTTTTTGCATATGGTTCATTGATTTGAATATACATTTCAGAGATTTTATCTTTAACCCACATGCAAATTTCCTGAGTTAGGAATTCAAAAATTTTATAGGTATGCCACTTGTGCAGACATATCTTACTATGTAGGTTGAATTGGAGTAGCTCAGGGAAACAGAGTAACCATGGTAGTATTTTTCACATTAGCAAATTATTTCCAACCTGTCGTGGGCTGTGGTTACAACTGGTCTTCTTTGGTTGGAAGTCTTTACTTTCTCAGTCGTAAATCTTTAGCACAAAAAGTTCTGAGAATCATCAACCCATTGCTCATTTCAGAGTCTTGCAATCTATATTTAGTTAAATCAGTAAAGAGAAAATGATGTTGAGTTTGTATAAGTATACAACTTAAACATGTTTCTTTTATAACAAGTTAGATAAAATAGCAAAATATATATTAATTGTTAAGATGAAATAAATATTGTGCCTGTATCAAAGAAGAAAGCTAAAATAAAGCTTTTTCTGGGGTATCTTGTACGATGATATCTGAGTGCATTTCTTCATGGTAATAAAACACTACTATATTCAATCAACTTTTTCTACAAATTTGAGAGTGTTTAAGATATTTTGTGAGCTTCTGGGGAGGCACGGTGGGAAAGAATCCGGCTGCCAATCGAGGAGACGCAAGAGACATGGGTTCAATCCCTGGATTGAGAAAATCCCCTGGAGTAGGAAATGGCCACCCATTCAATATTCTTCCTGGGAAATCCCATGGACAGAGGGGCCTGGCGGGCTATAGTCCATGGGTTCGCAAAGAGTCAGACACGACGGTGCACACATGCACACACACGATATTTTGTCTCTGTTTCTTTCTTTTGCTTTTTTTCCTTGTACCCGGAGAATACTAAGTGGGAGTTAGAAATACTTAGAATCAAATAATCACAGAATTGAAAGGAATCTAAAAACTTGACCAATTGCCCAAGCAATGTAGAAATCCCTTTGTTCTATTCAGTCTCTCCCCAAACACTCCCAAAGAGAGACAGGAAAATGATTGCCTCACAAGATAGGCGGATTCAGTTTTTGGTATTTCTAATTGAAAGAAACCTCTTCCCTGGTTTCCTGCAACATCCACCAATTGTTCCTGCCTACGGACTCTGGATCTGCTCAAAACAATCTATTCATGACTGCGTCCTTCTACTTTACATCTTTGAAAAGGACTCTTTCCATCTTTTTAAGTCCCTCAGTGGTTTGCCATTAGGATGGGGGTGCCCTTCATCAGCCTTTTCACTCTTGTTTCGACCGGCTTAACTTTGGCAATATCCTCCAAATGTTGGTGCCACCAAAACTAGAAACAGAAGTGTTGCGTTGAGTTCTGACTAGCTGTAGATGCAACGGTAATACTGTTTTCCTTCAGCTGACATTAATAGACCCTGTCATGTTGTCACCATTTTAGCATCCCTGTCTGTTACCCAGTGGCCTAACACAGTATGTTGGCAGTTACAAACCACAAGTACTTTTCAGACAGTGCTTGATATATACATTTTTATCTCTTCTGAAATAGTAAATAATTTTATCACCTAAAACACCCTACTGCTTTGGTTTAAATTATGGTTTTTGATAATCAGTTCAGTGATTTGTGATGGAATTTAGAAATGAGGTTTTGGGCAGTTTTGTTTTTAGGTTACCCATGAAGACTTCTAGTAATTACTGCATTTTTTCTTACTTATTTATAAGCCATCTATTTGATAACCTGATCTCAAATTTGACTGGGAGCTGACAAGTTTGCCAACATGGAGTTGATGCAATTTGCTTTTGCCCCTATTAGAGCACTGGAACATTTTCATGTCTAGTCTTCTGGCACCTCTTTTGTTGACCATGATTTCTTAAATATTACTGACACTGGTTTCATCATCACATCTGCAAGTTCTTTCAGCACCATGCATGTTATTCATAAGGAGACTGGAACTCATTTGAAGGGTTAGGTACTTTCTACTATCTCCTCATCTATCTTGGAGTCCAATTCCCTCTTAACGATGTTTGTTCTAACTTTTCCAGTTTTCAAGATCATGCTCCTTGAGAGAAAAGTTGGAAAAAAAGAATTTGAGTAGTTCTGCTTATTTTTGTTGTTGTTGCCTATTAACATTACAACATCTTTCTTAAGCAATGTGGATAACCCTTCCTTGTTCGTATTCGGAAATAAAACGGTCTCATTAACAAGAACAACAAAAATCTACTTTTATTTTCAGCATTCTGATCACTAGTAATTAAAAGTATTAATATTAATCAGTGTACAGAGACTTTCTTAAGCCATGGCAATGGAGACCTCCCTCGTATAGAAATAGTATGGGATCAATCCAAGATGAAATCCGAATTCTACAATCCCAAGATGAAATCCGAATTCCACATTATTCTTTCTAAGTGATGAGAGGATCATTCAAGACAGTTTCCTTTTATTTTATTTTTTAAGTTAAATAAGTTGTTGTAAAATCAGGAGAAAGGTTTGTTTTCAAATCAAATAATAAAACTTGATTTAAAATCAAGTTCTTGGATTTTTACTAGAAAATATGCTCATCTTTGTGATTTTTACTTTGTATGTTTAAAAGTTTCCTTTTTAAAAGATTCTGCAAGACAGGAAAATTTGTTTTTCTAAACCTTGCAGAATTTACAATGGTTAGTAGAAGTTCTGTGAAGACAACATGGATACAAGGTCCTGTAAAAATGGGACTCCATCTGACACTCAGGTTTAAGGATCCTGGAAGAACCAACGATTTGAGGTCCTTTGAACACTTTGTAAACAGGTTACAAGGCATTTGGGGTTTCCCTTTTTACTATTTAGTATTTAGGAGATGATATGTATTAACTGTTTAACATATGGCTAAATTGATTTATTTACACAGGTTTGCCTATATGAAATACATGTCAATATGTACACATTTATGTATTACTCTCAGTCTAAGGAAACATTAATTAGCAGCTATGCATACAAACAGGCACCTTCACTACATCACTTTTTAAACCATACATATAAAAACATTTTGAGTTTTGCTCGAAAAGTGCTAATGCTTCAGAGAAATGTGACTTTATTTTTGTATATAAACATCTGCCAAAACAGTGTATTTTCAGGCAAAATAGTTGAAAAACTTCAACTTATTAAAGATAAATTACAAATGCACACAACATGTCAGTATATCAAAAACAGAAGTAATATTAATCTTAATTTCTCAGGTTAAAGAATTACTGATAGCATTTTAGGGGAAAATCTAGACAAATTAAATGATAATCATTATTACTGCAAAAATGGAAAACATATAGAAATTTTAAAATGGAATTGCTTTGCAAAATTAGCCAAAAGTTCTAAAAAACACTTTAAAATTCATCACTGTGTAACAAAATTAAATAAATAGTAACACAACCAGTAGGAATAGCTAGATGGTATTTCTAAACATATGTGAAATAAAACTGTCTACATAGTAACGGGGGGCTGATAAGTCATGGAAAGGCGTATATACATGGTGATGAATATCTTCCTGGGATGTATGGAAGGGGTTATCACCAGACAGCAGGAAATACAGCTAAACATTCAGCAACAGCCCATGGGATTTAAACCCATGGCTTGCAAAGACATTCTTCTGCATCAGGCTCAGTCCAAGTAGGCTGTCAGCGTGACTTATGTCACCCTTGTTCTTTTACTGCCCTTGTGATTCTACCTCTGTGTGGTTTTATTTATTTCTCTTTTTCCTACTCTGCTTGCCTGCATACTTTCTCCCTGCTTGGTCAGCTTGCTGATTGCTGCAATGGTGGACTATAATCTGCTTTGTTTATCTCAAACAACTGTAGTGGTTAGGAAGAAATTATTCTAGTATTGATTCATCTTTTGCAAACCACGGTCTTTGGTAACATTCAGTGGAATGTCTACTATCAGTTCAGTTCAGTTCAATCACTCAGTCATGTCCGACTCTTTGCGACCCCATGAATCGCAGCACGCCAGGCCTCCCTGTCCATCACCAACTCCCGGAGATCACTCAGACTCATGTCCATCGAGTCCGTGATGCCGTCCAGCCATCTCATCCTCTGTCGTCCCCTTCTCCTCCTGCCCCCAATCCCTCCCAGCATCACAGTCTTTTCCAATGAGTCAACTCTTCACATGAGGTGGCCAAAGTACTAGAGTTTCAGCTTCAGCATCATTTCCTCCAAAGAAATCCCAGGGCTGATCTCCTTCAGAATGGACTGGTTGGATCTCCTTGCAGTCCAAGGGACTCTCAAGAGTCTTCTCCAACACCACAGTTCAAAAGCATCAATTCTTCAGCGCTCAGCTTTCTTCACAGTCCAACTCTCACAGCCATACATGACCACAGGAAAAACCATAGCCTTGACTAGACGGACCTTTGTTGGCAAAGTAATGTCTCTGCTTTTCAATATGCTATCTAGGTTGCTCATAACTTTTCTACTATAGATCAGTTTAATTCATTCTGTACCATGGCTATTAATATAAACTATAGGTGAACTGGCCAGCCAAGTCACAGTTAATGCCATTGGGTGCGGGCAAATAGAAGAGAAGGAAAGCTATAGGTCGTGTGAGGGCAAAGCCTGCATCAACTTTGTTTACCAATTCTCAGCACTTAGCACAGAGTAGGTACACAAAAATATATGCTGAATATTCTCTACATGGACTATTTATGGCAGCCCAGTCCCAAAAACTTAATAAAAAATTATATGAACTGTGTGGACAGTTTAATTGTTCATGTTCTGATTTATATATACAGTTGTCTCTCTCTTGTATTCTATCCATAACTGTTGTCTTAGAGCAGAAATATACCCTAGATACCATTTTATATACAATAAAACTGAGGTCTACAATAATTTGGATGTACAACAAAAATCTTATATGCTCATATACCTACGTAAATGCAGATATTTGAGTGTTCTTACTATATCCTAAGTTATAGCAATGAATTAAAACAACCAAATAAATAGTAACATGGAATTTTTTTTCCCTCATGGAATTTACATTTTGCTTTTCCTACCAAAGAACTGAGCTACAATGAGTGTGCTATATATATGTTAGAAAAATGACTTGCTCGCCCAGTTAGTTAGGGACCTGAAATTTCCATGCAGGTCTCTAAATCCTTAATATTTGTAATTTTTTTGATATTACAAATACTCTAATTACAGATACTATACTGGCCCTGTTAATCATCCAACTTATAATTTGCCAAATAACTTCAAGGTGAGATAGTAACTTTTTAATTATACCTACCTTTTGGTAATAGTCACAAAATAAATGTGTTTCTGTAGGGGTGGGAAGGAGGGAATGAACCAGGCTGCCAAACTGCAGGAGTTCTCTCTCTCTCCCTTACATAATTCAGTGATTTCATAGGCATTATTCATCCCATTTTCTAGATGGGCAAAATGACACTGGGAAAGAAAATAACATACTAGTAACTGTCATAAATGGGTTTTGACCATAGAGATGCCCGGCTTCAAATCACACACTTGGGATAACACTACCTACAAGTAATCCTGTGCTGCCAAGCTAATCTGCCAGGAAATTAACCTTCAGAGTGTGACTCACTCCCCAAGGGATTTTAGGGCTACTGGTGCTCCATCGCACCTGGATCTTCAGGTGTCATCTTAGGGAGTCCCACTGAAACCTGATATATTTTCAATGTCAAAAGGAAAATTAAATACTGCATAAAACCACCAACATAGCCTGCATTTTTGACTCTGACTCAGTAATGATTTCTATTTCACTTGTAAAAGTAATATGAGCTAGCTAGCAGAAGACTGTGAATGTGAGTCTCCTTAAGAAATTAATATTCCAGCTTTCGAACTAAAACGATTGCCAAATCCCAGAGACATAAATCTTCTTGGAACCCTGCTGCAGTGGAATTTGTTGAACACAGTCTCTCGAAATACTTCTTTCCCCGGGCTCCTGGACGTTCTCAGGCATCTTTGACTTCCCTTTCTGAGTTTCTTTCAATCGGGGTTGTACTCAGGAGTTCTGCATTCCAATGCTCTTCTAAGTCAATGTAGTCCCCACCCCACCCGCGCTGTGATCACATCCCGCTATCATGATTTTAACAACCAGAAATAGATGGATGGCTCCCACATCTTTAGCTCTACCCTGATCTTTCCTCGGATCTACAGATATGTAAATCAAAACTCCTAATGGACATTTCCCTTTGAATTTCCCAGTTAGCTCACATCTTGTTTGGACAAAGATGGAATTGCACAGTGATGAAATAGTCGATTCATCAGAAAGAAACAATAACCTTAATGGAGACATAGAGCTCAGTCTTGCCTCATCCTTTGAGACCCTTTGGACTGTAGCCCACCAGGCTCCACTGTCCAGGGGATTTTTCAGGCAAGAATCCTGGATTGGGTGGCCATTTCCTCCTCTAGGGGATCTTCCCAATCCAGGGATTAAACTCCCGTCTCCTGCATCCCCTGCACTGCAGGCAGATTCTTTACTTGCTGAGCCATCAGGGAACATTTTACTTTGCTAAAATTTAAAAATATCTTCTCCCATATCTTGTCACCTGTCCTTCACTGTGCATTTGCTTTGTGATGTGTGTTAGTTTCTCCAGCCCTTAAACACAAGTCAGATGATGGACTTTCATGCTTATGGTTCATAAATGTGTTAGCCTCTAGCGGAGTGTGTGCAAGATCCTCACAGTGCCTCTCACTTCTTCAGCTTTAGGTTCCTCCTTCTCAATAGCTCTCAAACCCAGCATCTCATCCCATCCAGTGTGGATCAGGCCTTCTTAAACTTCAAGGAGCACGTGAATAACCAGGGGATCCAGACCAAAGAGATGATGATGCACTAGGGTCTGGATGGAACTAGAGGATTTTGCTCCCAGGTTATACACACACTGCTGTCTGCAGATCACACTTTAGAATCACTCAACTTTGGAAAATTTTTACTTTCTGTGAGAGCATAGCTGATTTATAATGTTGTGCTAATTTCAGGTTTACAGCAATGTGATTCAGTTGTATGTTTACATGTTTCTATTCTTTTTCAAATCCTTTCCCATTAAGGTTATTGCAGAGTATCAGGCAGAAGTCCCTGTGCTATACAGTAGGTCCTTGTTGGTTATCCATTTTATATACAGTAGTGTGTACATTGCCTCCATAATTGTCCTCTTACCTCAGCCTCCCTTTACACTGACTCTAGAATGAATTGGAAAACAATCTACGTCTGCTACTTAAAGCCCTTCTCAGGCATGAGAGAAAATCCATGCTTCTTCCTCTCAAGACCTAGCTCCCATCTGTCAGCCTCTCAAGACCATCCCACAACATCTCACAGATTTCAATAGACCAATAATATTGGACTCATCTTAAGTGTTCTTTCTTTCAGGAAGTCTTCTCAGATTTGCATCGTCTTCTCTTTTCATTATGATATTTCCCATATGCTCCTGGATGTTTTTTTTCCATGTGTTTATTTCCTGTTATAGCTCCTTAAGGTGCAGGACCATGTCTTGATCACCTTTGTGATCCACTGTGCCTAGGATAACACTATCAAATTACAGATATTCAGCAATTTTTCTGAGTTAAACCAAAGATGCTTAAATTTTCCACTTTCCCCTTTTGAAAGTGCATCAGCCTCTTGAAGGCAAAATATGAATATGCCATCACATTTTTGGTGGAAAACTGTAGCATAAGCTCTGAAACCTTGGACCCTTTTCAGAAACAGTAGTGGAGAATGATTCAACAAATTAGAAACTCATTGCTTCTAAGTCTTGTCTTTCTTTGTAGCACATTTTGTTCATGAACCTTAGATAAATATCCTATTTTTTTATTATCTGGAAATATGGAAATGTATATCACATTACCTGCCAGTCATATTGCTTTGAGAAACTAATTTGTAATTATAAATGCCAGATATGAAGAGGAGAAACATTGAAACACAGAAAAAGTACTAGGTAAAGCCATAAAGTTAATAGGACTGAGATATTTTTTAAAAGAAGGATGAAAAATTAAACTTACAGCAGTGTCCAGAATATATAATTGATTTTGTTAATTTATAAACTTATTAACATTATTAATTTTAAACTATGTCTTCTCATTTTTAACATGCAGGAGTCCTATTTGAAGTGAATAATACATTCAGCCAAAACACTCTGATGTCAGCTACAATCACAGATGAGGTAAAAAAACAAAGTTTGGGTTTCCTTCTGGCTGTGTTTAGATGACTTATTAAAATGTGCAGGTACGGGAAACCTCTCCTATTGGTAGACCCACAGCTGCACATTTCACTCCCTGCTTTGGCAACATACCAGGGAAAATTCATGATTGATGACCTGTGGAAAGATTAGAAGAAGGAAAAAAATATGCTACACTTGCTTCTCTGCAAGCAGACCAAATTTCCCTTGTTTTTAAATAACCATTTTCATCCTCAAAACTGTTTGCATGCAGGCAAATTCAGCTGATTTTAAGTTTCTCTCTATGAGAAATCATAAAGTTAAATAACTTTAGTTTATGGAAAAATGAACCTTTTAGAATTATTGTGACGTCCAGTGTTTCCTTTAAGTTAATGCATCTCAGGACTAGTTCAACTGATTTTACAAATAGGTGATGCTCTTAGGAGAATTAATACACGCGTTACAAACATAAACCAGTTTCTACTGAATAGTTTACATTACTTTCTGACTTGCTTATTTTTTTGTGATTGAAAAAATACATTATATAATTTGCTCCTACAATTTAAGGATTTAGTTCCTCTAATTTTCCAGGTGAAACAGTCTTTAATTGTCCACACCTACATTCTTTTGAATGGGTGAGGACTGCCCCCAAAGATCTCTGTCTTAAAGGAACAGCTTTTCTTTTTCCTTCTCTTCTGTAGGTGGCATTTAAAAAAAAAAAAATCTTATTGCATTGCATAATTTACATAAATGTGACTGCCCCATTTGAAACTTTTACAAAGGAAAAACCCCTTCCTCATGACCAGGTAAAGTTTAGATTCTCATACAGGGCAGGATATTCTGCTTTGGAAGCATACAACTTTATATTTACTCAGAACTCTTTGAAAGTTGAAAACAAGGCTGTTTTATAGCCAAAGGACATAAAAATCAAGTTATATATTGAAAAAGTGAAACTGTTAGCCACTCAGTCGTGTCTGACTCTTTGCAACCCCATGGACAGTAGCCTGCCAGAATCCTCTGTCCTTGGGATTCTCTAGGCAAGAATACTGGAGTGGGTAGCCATTCTCTTCTCCAGGGGATCTTCCTGACCCAGGGATCAAACCTGAGTCTCCTGCATTGCAGGCAGATTCTCTATCATCTGAGCAACCAGGGAATATATTGAAAGGGCCTGGCAAAGTTCGACTTCTCAGAAAACGTTCCTGGTGGAGAGCTGAAATGGGGAATGCATGAGGGGACAGAGTGCATGAACTCATATCATGCAAAACTTACTTCTGGAAATTATCCTCTTCCAGGACATACAAAATAATGTGTTCACTCACCTCATGTGGTAGAATTTCATTAAATCATATTTGCATTTACAAGGCACCGTTTATCCGAAGTTATTTATGGAGTATTATTATGAGACAAAATAGTCGATAAAAATGAAACAGGGAAGAAGAAAAAAAAGGATTCTTAGAAAATTATTTGTACTGAGATTAACATCAGGAAATTTTAGTAGCCAAAAAACTATCCTAGGTAACAAAATGCTATCTGCAAATTACCACTTCTTAATTACCTAAGAAATATGAAATCAACATTTTTAAAATGTTGGGTTTGGGGGATTAAAAGGCTCTATTTTTTGGCAGCAGGGTTAAAATTAAGCTCAACTCAAAATTATTTCATCTGTGAAAGAATGTAAAAACATAAATTAATTCCTGGAAGTGTGGAATGGTATCAAAGGACAGGGAAGATAAAATGAAGTTTGCATGGTTTTCAGGTGTTGTCTTTCTCTTAAAGTTACCCAACAGAATCAGAATTGAAACGCACAGCTTCAAGAAAATATTGCTAACCTTGGAGTATTTCCTCTCTAAAGAAATAACTTCTCATTGGGAGGGAAATATATGGCAGTTCTAACACAGGACTCAGAGTACTCAGTTTTGTGTGTGCTTCAATTATTACAGTAGTAAAGTTGTTGAATGCTCATTGAAAATAGCATCCACAATAAATTGCATTCCTCTACATGTAAAGGGAAAATCATGATGAAAATAAGTGTCTTATTTGAGAATGATTCCATTCCCTCCAATCTAAATGAGACTACTTGCCTATTTCTCCCAATGCAATTATCTTTTCCTCCTTCTTCTCAACCCCTCACTCACCAATATCTCCTTTTCTACTGTGCACTGGAAAAAACAAGGGTACAAATTTGTTGAGTTTTTTTTTTTCTATTAATTCAAATAAGGACATTAAATATGTTGACTAATATTTTTAGGTGAAATCTTCTTATCAGGAACCACCTTCACATTAGACATCGCTGATCAGGTGCTGACTTTATGAGATTTTCCTGGAAGTGAGAGCTAAATAAAGAAATGAAATGATGCACTTAATGCACTTAGCACAAGCCATCGCATACAAGGGCCTGGAAAATTTTCGTTATGATATGATGATGATGATACAATACAGCCATACATAGAGCAAGTGGTAACTACTATAGTGAAGCCCAGTTGCAAGCCATAGTTACTTATATATATATTGTAATGCACAGAAAATTTTAAAAATTTAAACTTTAAGATCTAGTGTTCTGGGCTTACAAAAAGATGTAATAGATCTATACTAGCAATGGATATTTTTTATATCTTTAAAAATTACACCTTAAATTTACAGAAATTTGGTTTTCACTTTTCAGGTTAAGCATTTAGTTTTGAATTTTAAGAAAAGAAAATCAGCATCAATCCACTATTAGCAAATAAAAAGTGATAATCTGTTAGAATAAAAATTTTAAAATTGCATCAAGCAGCTTAGAGAAATGTAGGATTATACTTTACTAGGGGGATATGAGCCTTTTGTTTACTGGAAAAGCTAGTTTCTGAAATGTGGGTCTGATATGTTAACTAGTTCTGCAAAATACATTTTAGAATCCTCACATATAACCTGGCAGGTTAAAACACACGTCTAGAATCCTCAAGAAATCACAACAGTGAAGACATTTGTGTGCTGGAGGAATTACTGTTTCTCATGACATTTTCTTTAGAAGTTCTCTTGGAATCAAGTTTCCAAATCTTCCTAGGAGCCTTGCTCAGGAGGAAAAAAAATAGTTGTCAAATTCTAAAAATGAATGTTTGGGAATTACTTACTCGTGCTCCTAGCAAAGACAAGTTGTCTCAATAATTTTTTAAAACTCGTGATCCATGAAGCTCAGAAGTAAACAGTGTCCTAGCTTCCTATGCTGATTCTTAAATGTGAAATGAGACATCTCGGATCCTGCGATGTGTCAAATATTTGTGGTGTTCACTTTACTGATTTAAAATTTAATAAGGAAATAATACTCTGCTAGCTATGTGAAAGAAAAGTAGCACAGCAGACATCAAGCTGAGAGAAAAGTCTGTGTCTCTCTCCTATATTTTAATTATGGTAAAGTCGGGTCAAGATAATTCTTCAGTCAAGAATTTTCAGTTTTATCTTCCTCCTGCAATTAATTTTAAAAACTCAAAAGAAAACTTGGATGAACAAGGAGAAATGAACCCTTTTTTATTCTTTTGGAGAATGAGAGATAATTTGGGAGACCTAAGGAATAGTCAACATTTAAATGTCAGATTAAAAATATGCCAACACAGTCTTTTTTAAAGAAATACAATCTTTTTTTAAAAGTTTTTATTGGAGAAAACTATTTCTGCTTAAACATATCTAGTGTTTGTTTTCTTTGCCAATTCTTTACATATGCCCATAAATAAATAATCTTTTTTCATCTTTAATAAATTCCACATACCTGGTCTCAAATTACTAAATCATACTGGTCAGTATGTTTTGGATAAAGTTACTAAGCCAATTCAGAGAAAGACTTCTTGAGAAACACCAGGGTGACATGGTCTCTTGATAGAAAATAACTCAATGATCTCTAACAGAACCATTTTCTAGGAAAAAAAAATGGAGTCATGGTATTGATTTTTGATTAAGTTTAGATCCAGTTAGGATAGTTGGATATTCAGAAAATATCAATAATTTCCATTCCACTTTCAAAAGTGCCCCTGTCTTAAAAACTTTTGTCACCGCAATGTGACTGCCTTTTAAAAGTTGTCAGCTACTTAGAATGAAGGGGCACTCTTTGTTTGTCAGTTCATTAATTTATTTAAGATGTGTGTATGGTCAGCTTCATGAAGGTAATAAATCTCTTTTGTAGAGACAGATAATTACTTTAACATGGCAAGACACAATAACACAGGACTTAATACAAAGCAAGCTTAGCATATGCATGATAGGAAACAATAGAATGTAAGTATTAATAGAAAATAAAAAACTGTTCTCAATTACATAATCATGGAAGAGAGCACATTTAGAAGTCGAACATTTGATATTTTCTCCCTCTAACAAGCTTGCCTTATTGCTAGATACTTTCCCACATTAAAATTCCACTAATGCCACCGTATTCAGATCTCTAGGGAACCCTGTCTCCTCTTGAAAATATTTTGGGGTTTCACAGAAATCATTTGCCTGTCTCCCTGGATTGAACCTCAAAGACTCCTTTGACGCAAGTGTTATTTTGACCACGTGAACATGGTTTCCATTTTTTAACTAGATTAAAACATGCATGAACAAACTGCTTATTGAACTTTAATGTTGCTTTGTTGCTTTGATGGCTTACAGATTTCTGTTCCATAGATGGTTTTCCCCCATACATTCTAAAAGTGAAATGATACATTGTAATTTGAATGATAATTTTGTTTTGATGATTTAATTGATAGCAGACAGAGGGATACGATCCCTGTTTTTCCATTTATGTTTTTCCCCCTTGCTGAACAGATGAGACAACTAGGACTTTCATAAACATCTGTAAATAATTAAGGGATGTTACACTAAACTGTATTTCCTTTACCTTCACCCGGGCTTTTCTTGGGGAACTATATGGTAATCCTAGTTTAGAAAAAGAGCACCTTCCTCTTGTCACTCAGAAATCCTTGCCCTTTCTTTTTGTCAGTTTAGGTGATGATTAAAGGCAATCTGCCCACGTTAATTTTCATGACGCCAGGGAAAGTCTTCCCACACCCTTTATTGTTATCATTCCGACAGTCTGTATCCACGAACTCCATCTTCAGCAGAGCACTCTAATAATGCAGTCTTTTTCTGTTTTTTTTTTTTTTTAAACTAGGATTTTCAAAACTGTTCCTACGTTTTTACAAACCTATTTTGAAAAAGCATCGTGTAAAAAGCTGGGGGAAAAAATTAGAACATGGTTACTAATCTTCCTTGATTCTCTAGCCATACCATATTTTAGAAGAGCTGTTTATCTTTGCATGGACATGTAAAAAAAAGGAGAATGCCAGCTGTTCAAACCTGCTCCACCTCTGTTGCATCCAAGAAGCGATTCATTTCCGTTTATCAGCTATTAAAAAGATTAGATTACATCCCAAATGGACTCTGACTTGACTTTCAATGAGGAGCATTCTCAATAGATGAAAAAAAAAAAAGTTAATTCAGCTACCAAAATATCTCTGTTGGCTTCAGTCCCAACAGGACCTTACAGCCCAGGAGAAAGAAAAATTCTATCAGCAAACTGAAAAACAAATCAAAGCTCTCTTATTGAGTGCTGTTTGGTTATCCTAACACATACAAGGTCAAAGTTTGAGAAGCTACTATATATTTATTTTGACCTGCTGCCTTGAGTTGTTCAATGTTGTTTTGTATTTATAGAAAGTCATAGCCTTGGGAAGTCTTATGGCATTCCCTAGATAAATTGTTTTTCTCTAAATCTACCTTCTAAATTCCTCCGTCCACTCCTACGCACCCCTACGTGAGCACAGTTTGTATTCCTGGTATTTGGTCAGACTTTTCCACTGAAAAGTTCAGGAAAATTGAAAGAATTTTTGTTAATCACTATGAGATTTATTGGAGGTAGAAACAGAGTTGGGGTGAAATCTTAACTGTTTTTAATGTCTTCTGAGAAGTCTAGTTGGGATTTTTACACTTTGATTGAAACATAATTTCCGTATAAACCACTGTAGCTAAATAGTCTGCTGGAAGGAGTTTCACAAACTGGACAAACTCATATCTCCATTACTCTGGGTGGACAAACGGTGAATGCCAGCATCCCAGGAGTGAGTACCTCTCAGGCTGGTCCCTTCTCTCTACCAATGGCACCCACTATCCTAAATTTTTACATACTTTTTTAGGGAGGAGACCCGAGTTCGATCCCTGGGTCAGGAAGATCCCCTGGAGAAGGAAATGGCAACCCACTGCAGTACTCTTGCCTGGAGAATCCCAGGGAGGGAGGAGCCTGGTAGGCTACAGTCCATGGGGTCGCAGAGTCAGACATGACTGAACGACCTCTGTTTTCGGTTTAGAGAGGTTAGTGAACGATTATGAAGTCACCACTTTCTTAATATCCACCATTCAGACAGGGAAGGCTGTCGTGCTGCAGTCGATGGGGTCGCAAATAGGCGGACACAAACAACAAAGTTCGAAAATCTGCACTGTGTCAGCTACCCCAAAGCCTTTCCACATACCTCATCCTAACTGTAGCTCTTGCCTCCCTTCAAACGTAACCACCATCCTGATGTTTATACTAATATTGCCATTGCTTTTACTTTTACAGTTTTGGCACCCAAGTTTGACTCCCTAGACATTATATACTTTGTATTTAATTTTGATAGTTTTGGTCCCTCTCAGAGCATTTTCAAACAATTGTATACAATATTGATTTGTCTTTTCTTGCTATGGGCACACATCGACGTTTATACCACATGCTGAAAATCTTGGTATGATGGAGTTTGCAGGAAAAACAGTGTCTTAGTCAGTGGTCTGAGGAAAGAAAGAAATCAGTAACCAGAACTCTAACTCCCCTCTGAAGAGGCCCAGGAATGAAGCAGCCAGGAGGAAAAATTAACCACCTTCACTTAACTGAGTTCTCCCCCCAGGCCAAATGTGTGATTACTGACAGACAGAGTTGCATTTTGCCTGTTTGTACCTTACCTAATGTATGAATGAACAGAGCGCTACAGTCTCCAGCCCCGACAGTCGCTTTTTCCTTGTAAAGCGCATTTATTCATCACCTCATTAAAATGAAGAAAATGAACAAAATATAAACAAGTTAGATGGGAGGACAGTAAGGGTGGTCTACTATTAAATCCTAAACCAGAAGAAGAGATTGCTCCGGGAGCAGACCTGGCGGGGGTGTGTGTGTGTGTGTGAGTCTTCATGGCCATTGCAAGTCTGTCTTTTCATTGTCATTAGCATTTTGTTCAAAAATGGGCCAAGACACAGGGGCAGGGTGTCTCAGTAGAAACTGAGAAACAGCAAAATCACAGACACACACACACAAACATGTCCATAGGAAAAACAACCCTCCCCACCTAGACTCCTTGATATGCACAGTATTTCTTTTGGCAAAGTTTAGACACATCTTTCTAGTTAACAAATGTATTCTGCTGTCAGCTCCTTTTAAGAATTATACTCCATGCCTCATGCCAAATAACCTCTTTAAATATTAATAAATAACTCAAGGTATCTTAGAGAGTCTATGCTTGAGGAATTATGCTAATACTTTGAATAGAAATGACAGAGGGAATCCCCCCTCAGATATCTGCTCCCAGAAACAGGCTTCCTCAATTCGACCTCCAAGCTGGTGCATTCCCACAAAAGGGGGAGAAAAAAAGAAAGTCAACTTCTTTGATTCCTTTGAGTTATACTGTGCACAGACCCAGTGAAAGCCTCCTTCTAAACTCTGTGGTTTCATTGTCAAAATTCTCCAAACTTTGGTCAGTCCAAATCTGGCCATCCTGATCTTAATCATACAACCTCCATCACAGCATTTCCTGCTAAAACAAGAAAGACGAATCCTAAGGAAACAGAAGAACTCACTAAATCTCCTTCTGTTGCCTGCGTCCACTTGGTGGGACCTTGAAGGAACCCTTCGATTAATCCTGCTACCATAAGGCATGTCTTGTGTTTCCTGTACAGCCATCATAAACTTTGTGTATGTGTGTTTTCTTGTCTTTATCCCAGTCAGCTGATTTTATTTTTGAGCCAATGATTGTTCCCTCAGTTGTCTTTAAAATATTCCAAGTTATCCTTTCAGCAAATCACCCTTCCCACATGGACTTTGTCCAAGAGATATAAACAGCTTTGTAGTTGAGATATGCATCAACTGAGTTTCATGACATCAGCAAAGGCTGAGGTAATTTATAGAGGAGCCTGAGGATTAAGGAGAATGAGCTTATGATGTGATGGTGTCTCAGCCTTCTTCACAGGGGGAGGTTAAGAGAATATTAACTCCAGCTCTCAATTTCCTCCAAGCACAGTATCAAACAAGCCTTATAGCCATACTCATGCCATGCAACTCAAACAGAATAAGTTTGCTACTATTAAGTGGCATTATTCTATCACTATGAATTAATATGCCCCCAAATCAAAGCTGATCCTCTTAGTTAAGTATTTCCAATATTGTTTTGTTCTGAATTAGGGGTATAGGGCATACAGAATATTATAACAAATTATTAGAAAGTCACTCTTCTATAATGCAAAAAGATATATAATTTGTTAATATTTGGATAATATGTGTCTGTGTATAAATACACAAGTATCTATGTACGTCTGTGTATGAATATATGTATCTATATACATATATAGGTGGAGAAGGAAATGGCAACCCACTCCAGTGTTCTTGCCTGGAGAATCCCAGGGACGGGGGAGCCTGGTAGACTGCCGTCTATGGGGTCGCATAGAGTCGGACATGACTGAAGCGACTTAGTATGTATGTGTATATATATAATTACTATTTGAGCTAGTTATGTTCCTAGAGTTGCTATTAATACTGAATTAGCAAATCCTGAGCCATTGCTCCTATGGGAAATATGAGGTTAAGTTCCTGGGAAGCTCTAGTCACATCTTGATCAGTCAATCAATATGTAATTTTATTCTGTGTTTCTATTTAAAAACACCTTATTTAGTATATGTTGTTGAGTCACTGACATTGAACTCACAGCCAACAGCACTGTAACTCACACCTGAACAAGTCTTATCTAACATGTGAATTTTCTCTGTAAGTCACACCATAGCCTTCCTGTGCTAAGGATAAATAGAATTTCCTGGTGTTTCAGTGGTTAAGACTTGGTGCTTCCACTGCAGAGACTACAAGTTCAATCCCTGGTTGAGGAACAAAGATCCTGAAAGCCCTGTGTGGTGTGCCTCCCACTCCCCTAAATAGAATCTCTAGACCACACGTCAGCCCTCAGCCCTATTCTTGGGGACCATTTTAATTAGCAAAATCAGCAAGAGGAAAAAAAACCCACAAAAAGTGTACAAAAGGTAGCATAAATTGTACTGTGCAAAGAACTCATGTTTACATGGAAAGATGCTCAACATCACTCATTATCAGAGAAATGCAAATCAAAACCACAATGAGGTACTATCTCACGCCAGTCAGAATGGCTGCTATCCAAAAGTCTACAAACAATAAATGCTGGAGAGGATGTGGAGAAAAGGGAACACACTTACACTGTTGGTGGGAATGCAAACTAGTACAGCCACTATGAAGAACAATGTGTGGAGACTCCTTAAAAAACTGGACATAGAACTGCCTTATGACCCAGCAATCCCACTGCTGGGCATGCACACTGGGGAAACCAGAATTGAGAGAGACACATGTACCCCAATATTCATCGCAGCACTGTTTACAATAGCCAGGATGTGGAAGCAACCTAGATGTCCAACGGCAGACAAATGGATAAGAAAGCTGTGGTACATATACACAATGGAATATTACTCAGCTATTAAAAAGAAGGCATTTAAATCAGTTCTAATGAGGTGGATGAAACTGGAGCCTACTATGCAGAATGTAGTAAGTCAGAAAGAAAAGCACCAATATAGTATACTACTGCATATATATGGACTTTAGAAAGATGGTAATAACACTATACACAAGACAGCAAAATAGACACAGATATAAAAAACAGACTTTTGGACTCTGGGAGAAGGCAAGGGTGGGATCATTTGCGAGAACAGCATTGAAACATGTATATCACCG
This sequence comes from Ovis aries, assembly GCF_016772045.2. NCBI lineage: Eukaryota > Metazoa > Chordata > Mammalia > Artiodactyla > Bovidae > Ovis > Ovis aries. The sequence goes on along the minus strand of NC_056062.1, from coordinate 61,678,554 downwards.
TATGTGAAATAGATTGCCAGTCCAAGTCCAATGAGTGAAACAGGGCACTCAAAGCTGGTGCACTGGGACAACCCAGAGGGATGGGGTAGGGAGGGAGGCGGGAGCAGGGTTCGGGATGGGGGACACATGTGCACCCCTGGCTGATTCATGTCAATGTATGGGAAGACCCACCACAATATTGTAAAGTAATTAGCCTCCAATTAAAATAAATTAGTTGATTAAAAAGAAAAAGAACCCAAGTTTACTGTATGAGGGTTGAAAGGAGAAGACAGAATGTTACCTTGGTAACCTCAGTTGGGAAGGTATGTCTCTGGTAATTCAACTTTTGTGCTGTTTTCTGCATATCTGCTATGACTATAAAGTGCATGAGTATTGATTTGGAGGGGTACAAATAAATTTTAGTGAGTTGGCCAATTTAAAAATATAGAATCCCAAATAATGAGGTTCAACTCTCTATAATATAGTGATGCCATATCTCACATTCATATTGAAGCACCATCACTGCCTGAATTGTCCTTCTGTTGTTAAGCATTTACGTTTTTTTTTAAAAAATAAAATTTGGTATTATCAATAAAACTTCAGTGAATAAATGTGCAGAAGTCTGTGTCCATATGTCAGATTATTTCCTTTAATGGAATTTCCTAAAAGTGTCAAAAGTATGAAATCAAAGAATATGACAGATCTAAAGCATTTGTAATATGTTGTTTAAAGATACATTTGCACTCCCCAAAGGACCTGAGTTTGAGCAAACTCTGAGAGATGGTGAAGGACAGGGGAGCCTGCTATGCTTCAGTCCATGGAATCACAGAGTTGGACACGACTTAGCAACAACAAAGTAATGTACAGATATTGTTTTTCCAAAGGACTGAGCAACTCTTCACAATCAGGCCCCAGAAAAGTCTTGATTCTCTCTCTAGAACTCCCCTCTCATATCACCACTAGGATAAACCTAGGCTGGGCGGCTGTACGAAGCTACCCACAGGCCCGCCAAGATTCCCTTTGCCCTTGGCCTCCATGGCTGTCTCCCTGGCTTTCACTGATAAGGCCAGCACCCCCTTAGCTTTCTCATTTCATGTTGGAAGCTGCTCGAGTTTTCTTCCCTGACCCTCCCCACATTGAATTAGGGGCCTCTTTTATTTGTTCCTATAGATCCTCTCCTGACTCCTACCATACCATTTACCTCAATGCCCCCAAATTATCCTGTTGACCTAAATTTCCCCTTTTTTAGATTTTAAGCTCTTTGAAGGCAAAAATTCATATTCATTTCATATCTAAACACCTGGCATCCCACTTGGCATAACAAGGATTTTGTTGAAGTTAATAAATGAATAACATGTGAAAGTCTTGCTTTGTTTATCAACTCCTTTTTATGAAAATGAGTCAAGAGGGTGGAATAACTCCACAAGGTCAGTGCTGAAGGTTGAGGTTGATGGCTTGGTTCTATTTGCTCACTTCTTTCTCTCTGGGATTCAGTGCAGGGCAGGGTTCAAGATCACAGACTTTGAAGTCAACATCAGAGTTGAAATCTTAGTACTGCCATTTATTGATGCTATAGCTCTGAAGAAGTCATTTTCCTTTTCCGTTTTTAAATAATTTTATTTATTTGTTTTTTGCTGTGCTGGGTCTTCATTGATGTGAGGGCTTTTCTCTAGTTGTGTCAAGCAGCAGCTACTCTCTAGTTATGGGGCCTGGGCTTCTCATTGCGGTGGCTTCGCTTGTTGCACAGCACAGGCTCAATAGCTGTGACACACAGTCTTAGTTGCTTCTTGGCATGGGGGATCTTCCTGGACCAGAGATTGAGCCCATGTCTCCTGCATTGGCAGTTGGACTCTTTGCCACTGAGCCACCAGGGAAGCCCCATTTTCCTTTTCTGAACCTTACTTACCTCATCTTTAAAATTGGAATCATGACACCTCCCTCCAAGAACCACTGTGAGGATTAAAGGAAAGAATATACTTAAAATCTTTTACGTTTACGTAAAGTTCTCAGGGTGTACTTGGTCATTTAAGATCAGGTCATTTCATTCTGAACTCGGCTATCAGTTCAAGCTTTCAAACCCTATTCCTGAATATTTCAACTCTAGGTTCAAAAATGCTTTTTCATCTTCAACCGACCCATCTGTGTCGGTTCAGCATGTCCTTATTCCCAGGACATATTTTATGACCATCTCCCCTTGCAGCTCCCACCAAACTGAATGGGCTGCTTCACGCTCGCCTCCTCTGGTCTTACTCCCTAACGACAGACCATGGGTGATTGCTTCACCAGCCTAATCTCAGGCCCTTGCACAATGCATGCCAACAATGTTCTCATGATGAATTTCAAAGACATGAATGAATTCTTCCTTTCTTCCTCCTTATCACAGTCCTTTGAGGTCTATATCAGATGCCAGTAGGACAACCCCATCTGGCAGCCAAACCAATCTCACACTCCCTCTGGCTCTTTGGAAAGCTTCTGGATTTTAAAGCAACCAAATTTGCTTCTTCCCTCCTTGGAACTCTGTGGCAATTTGCTTTTATCACCATTATGCACTTGCCTTATGTACATCATATTTATTTGCACATATCATTTTCAGGACAGATGTTTTGCTAAGGGTTATATCCTGTGTTTTAGTGGTTTCTCTACTTTCCAAGTATACTATCTTGCATATAGTCACTAATTAGTTGATATTTATTGGATTGAATCTATTGAAATGATCATGAGACTAAGTCCTTCGATCATACCACAAAGCAGTACCTAAAATCCTTTATTAGATGTTATCAAGTGCATTTTCAAATTAAGACAGAGAAAGAAATAAACTATATAACACAGGATTTTTGAGACAAACTAAAGAAAGTTTTTCTTAGTTATTTCTACATCTGTTGGGAATATACATGAATCCAGTTAGCATGCAACTCAATTTTCTCTTGCCAATGAACATGCATTCATATTTACATATTTCATGTTTCTCTTCTGCCTTCTTGTTACCTTACTGTCCAGATAATTGTGGCCTTCTATTGATGCTCCTAAGACTTTAATTTTCAAAATTCTCAATGCTTTATCTTTTGTAGTCTGAAATAAAGACAACCAAAGGGCAACAGATGGTTTTTGTTAGCCTTCCTGAACCTACTAAAAATAATGTTAATAATCACAGTATTACCTTTTCCTTGTATACTACTTTATAGCGTACATATATCCTGTAATATGATCCCTACAATCACACAGTGGGCACTTAGGGCAGGTACTATTATCTCTGCTTTGCAGAGATGAGAAAGTTGAGACAATTACATGAAAGGTTAATTGATACTCCAGGTCATTCTCTTGGTAAGTGACTGAGATGTGATTCAAGTCCAAGTTGTCCAACTTGAACTTCATTCTCGTCTATGAAAGTGTTTTCCTAGGAATGCTTGAGGGCAGCAGTGAGAAGAGAAAGGTGAAAAGGAATGGGGAAAATGGCAGGAGGAGGATTACAGAGTGATGGGGATTGATTAGGTTAGTTTGGGAGTAAGAATATTCTAAGATGTCTCTGCATGGAAGGGAGAGTTGGGTTGTGAAATGATGTTTTGTGCACACCAGTGGACCCTGTAGAAATTTTAATCAAATTTGTGGAGGAAGGTATGCGTCCTCAAATCTGAAATCTGGAAACCAACATCTGTAAAATCAATATGCAGAATCTGTTTAGTATCTTATTTAAAGACTCAGAATTGTAATAGAACTCAAGTTTACATTAGCCATTTTAAAATATTAAAACTTAAGAACAATATGTTAATGCTACCTCTTGTTCAAAATTGTGCTTAATAATTAAATATTCAAGTTTGATACTTAAAAGCTTGCCCTCTCAATAACTGTCTACATCATTCATCATTTCCCTTTGAAATGAAAGCAAGATAGATATTTTTATTGATTACATTTTAGTAAAAACAATTCAAACACAATAGAAAATATAAAGAAGGTTTTAAAAAAATCTCACTGCCCTATTCACATATGTGTTTAAACACATCCCTTTAACTCTCTTTTTTTAAAATAAAAATTGTATCACCCATCCATGCTGTTTCATGCTCCCTCCCCCTCACCCAGCTCCCTTCAGCATCCTTCAGTGAATACAGCCTAGCGTCTGGCACCTACATTCCTTCAGCTCTTTATATATTGAGTCAAAACCAGTAGAGCCCAAAGGAAACCACATGTGTTGAGTGTCTGACATGTGAATTAAACCCAAAGTGGGTTGTTATGAATATGGCTATTTTCTGATGACAAAATTGCTGGGGATTAAATTTAAAAGCACTAAGCAAGCTGATAAATATAAACTCTCATGACAGATACTCTGAAATGTCAATAAAACATTTCCCAGAGAAACAAAATTATATTCTCTTAGAATATATTAGGAAGAAAATAAATTTTAGTTCCTGTCAAAAAAGCCTTAAATGTCACCTAAGATGTAACCTTGCACCAAAATATACAGAATTCAATAGGTACATCTATAAATATAAAGGCTTGTCCAATTTGTTTGAAATTAGTAGTTTATATGAAGAAGTCACTATGCCACAAGACAACCAGTATTTTGTTTTGTTCCTTTTAAAACTTTAAGTATTTTCAAATTATAATGACAACACTTTAGTGACACACTTAAAAAAGCAAACAGGGAGGCTCTGGACATGAAGAACATCTTAATACAAGCAGAGCTATTGAAAGATAACCACTTTTGGCCTATGGTAAGATAAAATCAAAGTCCAAGACAAAGTCTCTCAAAGTATTTAAGTTGATAATTTTAATTATAGTCTGTAAAGTTTCATCAGCTTGCTATAAATGTAAACAGAAATTCTGGCTGATGAATGAATAGTCTAAATTAAATCATTTAAATGAAATATCAATGTTTTTAAGCATCAGGCATTTTCTACTATGATATTAAAAAGTATTAATAAGAATATTGTAACAATGTCTCATTCACATGTCAAAAGTATTCCTAAAACAACAGCAAAAGGAAATAAACAAATTTTGGTAAATGAAAGTGAAAAATGAATGAAAACAAAAGTTAAATTCATGGGAGAGATCACTTTTTAAAGGAAATTGGTAATATAAAAATTTACTTTTTTAGTAAAGTTCTTTTTGAATTTTTGAATATGTTTCCTTTGAAAGTTTAAATTTTGAACTGTAAGGTACAATTAGAAATATACATGCAAATTGTGTAAATATTTGGGAGGAATTTTTAAAGAATTAATGATAGTTGAAATAATAATTGAATTGTGCTGTGTTCACATTATCTCCAATTTTGAATTACTAAGTGCCTAACTACTGCTGATCATTTTAACAGATGGGCCATTTTGTCACCCTGAAGAGGAGAGAACAATATCTTCCTTTTCCTTAAGGTCCAGTCTTCTTTAAGGCCAAATTCCTGGATCTCTATGAAGTGACCAGGATGGGGGCAAAACCAATAAAAACAGACCCCAAGCTTCCTTGAACAAGCTAATACATAGCTGAATTATTAAGCCAATGTCAAAAACTCTCAGATTCCTGAACATGGATGTGTTTCTTTCTCCTTTGCCATATGTGGTCGCTTTGTACCAGCCAAACAACATATACATTAACCAGAACGGTGTTTAAAGTGAATACCTTGAAAATGCATTCAAGTATAAATTTTGTCCACAATTCTTCAAACCAATTTTTCAAAATCATTTCCACAATAATATTAATTTTTCCCTATTCTCCTTGGGTCTGCACATCATCTAGCAAGCACAAAGTGTTCTATTTTGTCAGAAGTTAATTAGATGTCCATTTCCCTAACTGGTTAGTTAGCTCTTTGAGGATGAGTTCCATGTCTTGTCATGTATGCATTTCCCAAAGTCCTCGGCATAACTTCTTCCACATAACACATACCTGAATTGACCTTTGCAGAATCCAACATTTTGATCAATTTTCGCTTCCAAACGCTCTTTTCTGTGGGCTCCTCTGTTGGCCTTTCTTTCTATAACTCAGACTGCTGCTTCTCAGGTTCTTCTTCCTCCTCTTTCTCTAACCTCAGGTAGTGAGGTTTCACAGAACTCTGTCTTGTAACTTCTTTCTTGTTCATTCTATGCACAATCTCTTTAGGCAGTCTCATATACTCACATGGTTTCAATTACCATCCATAAAAACAACTCTGAAATTTATATCTCCAGCTCAGACCTCTTTTCTGAGCCTCAGATCATGTTTTCAAATGCTTACTTGTCATCGACAATTGAGTGTCTCACAGGCACCTTAAATGCAGCATGCTCAAAGTGAGTCCATCTGACTTCCCCAGAATTGGTCTTCCTGGTCCAGTTTCCTCAAAAATCCACCATCTTCCCAGTCGCCCAACCAGAAATCTAGGAGTCTCACTGTTTACATAGTTAAACTAATAGCCAGGTCCTACTGAGTTGATGTTCTGATTATCTAAATTCTACTCTCATCTCTCAATCTTCACAGCCTTGCCCCTAGTTTGCATTACTGCTTAGACAATTACAATAACCTCATAATAGTCTCTCTGTTTTTTTCCTCACTTTTCATCAAACTGTTCTCCATGCTCCGTCCTGAGATTGGCTTTTCCTCTTTAGCACCTTTCTCTTAGCTTCCCATTGCACCTGGGGTAAAATACAGAGACCATATATCACAGCCCCTAAGATTCTGCCTCCTGACTAGCTCTTGGAGACCTCATCTCGTAGCATTCTTCCACCTTCTCATCCTATGCTTCAAATGTCCAACATCTCTCAGGATTGAGGACCTTCAACCCATTATTGGTTTATTGTCTAAAATGCTCTGTCCTTTGCCTCTTTTTACCTTGCAGTCTAACATTAACTGTTACTCATTCTCTACTTTTTAGCTTACATGTCACTTCTTCACGATCATCTTTTCCTTTTGCTCTCAAAGCAGAAAGAGCTATTATAAACTCCCGTTTCATTTGTCCTTTGTCTTTTATAATCTCATTTGGGCTCTCTTATCTTTGACAACGTTCACATGTGCACACTGGTTTGATGTGGCTCTCTCCCTGTTAGACTGTAGGCTCCATGGAGATGGTAGTTATCCACGGTCTTCTTCACTGATGTGTCCTCTGTGTCCAACACAATGACTGATACATAGTAGGGACTCAAAAAATACTTGCAGGACAGAGGGACAAATGCATGAACAACAGTACTTCCAGAAAAGTTTATTGGATGAACAGTTCAGTGTCCCATACTATTAGACCACTCAGTTTCAAGTGCGGAAACAAGGAAATGATCAGTTATATTTTATTCTTATTCTTGTTTCCACAAAGGATTGAATGTGACTACTTCAGTAATATTAATTCCAGATTCAATAACATAATTCATATGCTTAAGAGAGAGTGGAATTTTTCAACAAATGCTAAGATAGCCTAACTCTCTCATTACTGGTGGACAAATACTTGCAAAGAAGAGATTTATTATTGCAAAAATGACTTCATTATCTTCAACTGTTCAGATGAAAGAAATCATCTGTTCAGATTTAAAAAGGCACATTAGAAACATACATTTAGTTCTATTCTAAATATACTAAAAGGAATTGCTTTAAGTAATTCAGAAAAAAAATCTGGTTTACTTCCTTGCATTTGCTAAAACATTAGATATTAAATTTTCAGAAAATATGTTTTCTACAGTATTTAATCATGTGTGCATATATATAATCTATTATATTTATCAATCAAAAATTTATTGTCACACAGAAAAATTATGTGAACTGCCTTTTCTATGTATTTTCATCTTTATTTAAAATGATTAGAATATAGCTATTTTTCTCAGAAAATAAACATACATACAATTCCTGAATAATGGAATTCTTACTCAGAAAGAAGTCCAAATTAGCTTATTTATTTCTCCAGAGTGAAGAGGAAAAAGATAATGTGATCAGCCTTTTTCTTACTACACGACACTCTGATCTGTTACATGGAACGTTCTCACTTTCTGAAATCATGGAAACTTTTTGTTTAGAAATTGTTGAACCTGACTCATTTATATATATGCATATATATATATAAAATAGAAATCAAGGTTAATTTATCTCTTTGGTAGCTAAAGGTCTATATTGGGAAGTGTCCTCTGTAATAAGTAAACATCAGACTAGAAAGGTTAGAATTTAGAGTCATATTGCAAAAGCCCTCCCTCTCTTTTAAGTTTTTATATTTTCCATGTATATATATTTTTTACAGAAGGTTGAAGCACTTAGAACTTGTTTGGAGGCATGACTTTTGATTGGGGACAATCTTTTTTAAACTTTACTCTTATTTATTTCTTCGTTCATTCATTGTTTGCTGTCATGAGGAGTAGAAAATACACGGAAAGAACTGGAGTCATTGATAATATCCACGCATAAACTTTAAGCAACAAAAAGTAAGTTTACCCCCACACACATTACAAAGCTAATTGTGCTATTGAAAGTTGAACACCAGCACATTTTCAAGACAATTAAACCAAAAGATCAGTTTGAAAGCTTTGTCACGGAAGACTGATCCTTGCTAGTACTACCAAAGGCCAGTAAATGTGAGGTAGCAGAATTCAAACTTAAAACTATGCAAATTTCTACAGGGACTTAATATATCACATCATTAACTTGAGTGAAATATCAATACTATTGTACAGTGACTAATTTTCAGTTTTATACGATGTGTTCAAATACTATTATATACTGAACTCAATTCCTTTTCCTTCTAACACTAGGTAATAAATCAAGAGAAGTATTTCAGTTTACTTATTGGAAAGTATTTCAACTCCTATTCACCAACAGATTAAAACAGGTTAAACAGGTATTTTATAGAAGTATTAAAATGATAAAGCCAAATATTAATCAGTTTAACTGCCAAAACTATAATGCAGCTTTGCATAAGGACTGGGGAAGGTGAATTAGTCACGTCAGGAGATGGGGCAGCCCTGTGCACATGACTCAGAAGGTATTACATGTCTACACCCCCATGTACATACAGGTTGTATTTTAGAAGCAAATCTGTCCTTTGATGATCATTTATTTACGTAGCACATTTTCTTTCATAGGCATTCAAGGAGGAGTTTTTCAAAAAGGGATCACATAATTTGCCTTTGTTGGAAAAACGCACCAGTTCTGTGTCAGGAGCCACGATAGTCTACCTTGGAACTGCACCTTGCCACTGCCCTACTAACATCTTGGCCGAGTCACAAAAGCAAAAACCTTCATGGGTGTAATCTACTCTCGTGTAACCTGATCCAAATCTCTCATTTTGTAGATTAATATGTGAGGACGAGAGAATCCCAGTGAGTGGATTCAGGCCATTGAATGTATTGTGTTTTTGCCTTAATTAAGCAATTGATTGATTGATTGATTTGTTCAATATAGTTGACTTACAATAGCAGTTTCAGGTACATGACATAGCGGTTCAATATTGTTATAGATTGTACTCCAAAGTTATTATTGAATATTGGGTATATTTGCTATGCTGTGCATTTCATTCTTGTATCTTATTTATTTTATACAGAGCTGTATGTACTTCTTAATCCCTTCTCTACCTTGCCCCTCAATCCCCCTCTCTCTACACCGAACCTCTAATGTGTCCTCTGTGTCTGTAAGTCTATGATTTGGAACAACATGGATGGACCTGGAGGGTATTATAGTTAGGGAAATAAGTCAGAGAGAGGAAGACAAATACTGTATCTTTTCTCTATATGTGGAATTTATAATATAAGACAGGGACTTCCCTGGTGGTTCAGTGGCTAAGACTCCATGCTCCCAATGCAAAGGGCCCAGGTTCAGTCCTTGGTCAGGGAACTAGCTCCCACATGCCTCAGCTAAGAGCTCATATGCCACAACTATGACCCACTGCAGCCAGATAAATAAATAAACATTTAAAAAAGTAAGACAAATGATTAGTTGAAACAAAATAAGAATAGAATCATTGAAGGTGCTTATTAGCAGAAACAGGACTTGAACTTCTGATTCCCAAAATAGGTCTCTGTCACCTTTAACAATTATCTCTAGACTTATTTGCCTAATTTTCATATCGCAAAGAGACATTTTTAAAGTTCAGAATCAATATATATTTGCCAAGATTTATTTTGCCAGAAGAGACATTAAAAACACATCCACCACTAATATTACCAAAGGTTAACAGAAGAGATTATTTTTTGACACACAAAAGAGGAAAAACAGAGAATCAAAGCAAAAGGAAGCATTTTAACTTACATGTATTTGACTTTATGGAAATCTCAGTATATTGTCTTTGTTTTGCTCATTTTGTTGTAGGCCAGCCACCTTTCACAACAGTCAATATTCACCTTTACTATCGTGTCGTCATTTGCAAGCACTCTGTCTGCATTTCATACAAGGAGAGAATTCCCTCGTGAGAATAAGCTTCAACACTGGGTTAGCAAAACTGTAAAGTTGAAGTGTTTTTTTTTTTTTTCCCTCATCTTCCCCTTTTTTTCTTCTTCGATTCTGATGAGCTTATTTCAGTGACATCCCATGCTTATTTTTGAATGAGAACACCTTTCTTGGTTTAAGCAGTTTTGCAAAAGGTTAGAGTCCATCAGGGTAGCCACCAATCACATGTAGTTATTACACAATTCAAATGCGGCTAGTTCAAATTGAGATGTGCTGAAGATATAAAATAGATACCAGACTTAGTACAAAATAGAACACAAGATTTGTATAAATAATGTCTGTATTGATTGCTTGTTGAAATGATGATAGTTTGAATATATTAGAGTACATGAAATATATTATTAAAACAAATTTTGCCTGTTTATTTTTACTTTTTTAATGTGGGTACAAGAAAATTTAAAATTACATATGCAGCTCACATCTTGGCTCTTGTGACGTTCCTGTTGGACAGCGCTGGCCTGTATTGAACCAATACTGTGGCCAGACTACTCAGGTTCCCCGCTTTCTCTCCTAGCTCCCCTTGTTGCTATCCTCAGAGCTTGCATGGCTTCCTCTCCTTTCTCCCAGAATGACCGCAGCCTAACAGCAGAGTGTGCATTCCATATCTGGTGAGACAATGGTTTGAGAGGCATCACTCACTAAAGCATGATGTCACTCCTAGCACTGTTCTTGTGCCTCAGTGAATTATTTTAGGCACGTGTAGATTCTGCCTCTCCTATAAGATCTAAAGGGGTAAAGCAGAGAGAAGCATCAAGTTCTCTGAAATGCCAGGAGCATCTAAATAAATTCAGGTGCTTATCCTAGGCTCCTAAAGTAGATTCTGTCTACCCTGTAGAATACCAATGGGAAGCAGTACTTCTATCCTGGCAGCCTTTATTACACTGCCCACATTAGTAAACAGAGCACACAGGCAGAAACGTTCTGAAAAAGCAAATAGAAAATGAATGTGAATCCAAAACATTTGAAGTGCTTAACAACATTAACATTTTTTCATCCTTTTTCCTAAATTAAAGACATTGTTTATGACAGCAAATTGAGGGATTTTCCCTATAATTTGAGAGTGACCACAGAAACTGTTGTTTTCTCTAAATCTTGATAAACTCAACCTTTTTTCAATTAGTGGGACCTATTGACGTGAATATAGAACAGTTGGTGACATTTTTTCTCAACATGTAATTCCATTTGCCGGTTGGGTCATGGGCTGTAGTTTTATAGGTTGGATGGCTGGTCTATGCATCACAAAATTATTCAGCACAGTTTTTGATGATAACCTTACCCTACCTTCCAGGTATACAGCCACTGAATACAAAGTGAGACTGTCTGAATGCATTGTTTAAAATGTCTCCAGTGACTCACTGGTCTATGGCCTCTGTCCAGGGAAACTGGTAATCTCCAAGTTGGCAAGGCCATGTTTTTGTATTATTTTCTGAAAAGCTTCAGAGACATGACTGTTGCCATGAGTTTTACATAATGGATAAAAAAAGTCTAGGCGGTCATCATTCCACACCTGGATTACTGTAACTGCCTGTTATTGGTTCTCTTCTGTCCCTTCCCAAATTTAATCCATCCTGTATATGGCTGCCAGATGAGTCTTTGGATATTTATCTTTTTCATCATATCAAAACCTACAGCATATCATCACTTATAAGGACTAGCACATCTGGTGTAAGCTCTTTATGACATCAGAGCCTTTTACATACAAACCTTGTGTGTTTGTGCTCAGTGGATTCAGTTCAGTTCAGTTCAGTCACTCAGTCGTGTCCAACTCTTTGCGACCCCTTGAATTGCAGCACGCCAGGCCTCCCTGTCCATCACCAACTCCCGGAGTTCACTCAGACTCACGTCCATCGAGTCAGTGATGCCATCCAGCCATCTCATCCTCTGTCGTCCCCTTCTCCTCCTACCCCCAATCCCTCCCAGCATCAAAGTCTTTTCCAATGAGTCAACTCTTCACATGAGGTGGCCAAAGTGCTGGAGTTTCAGCTTTAGCATCATTCCTTCCAAAGAACTCCCAGGGTTGATCTCCTTCAGAATGGACTGGTTGGATCTCCTTGCAGTTCAAGGGACTCTCAAGAGTCTTCTCCAACACCACAGTTCAAAAGCATCAATTCTTCAGTGCTCAGCTTTCTTCACAGTCCAACTCTCACATCCATACATGACCACTGGAAAAACCATAGCCTTGACTAGATGGACCTTAGTTGGCAAAGTAATGTCTCTGCTTTTCAATATGCTATCAAGGTTGGTCATAACTTTCCTTCCGAGGAATAAGCGCCTTTTAATTTCCTGGCTGCAGTCACCATCTGCAGTGATTTTGGAGCCCCCCAAAATAAAGTCTGACACTGTTTCCACTGTTTCCCCATCTATTTCCCATGAAGTGATGGGACCGGATGCCACGATCTTCGTTTTCTGAATGTTGAGCTTTAAGCCAAAATTTTCACTCTCCTCTTTCACTTTCATCAAGAGGCTTTTTAGTTCCTCTTCACTTTCTGCCATTCGAGAAGGAAATGGCAACCCACTCCATTATTCTTACCTGGAGAATCCCATGGACGGGGGAGCTTGATGGGCTACAGTCCATGGGGTCGCAAAGAGTCAGACATGACTGAGCGACTTCACTTCACTTCTTCTGCCATAAGGGTGGTGTCATCTGCATATCTGAGGTTATTGATATTTCTTCTGGCAGTCTTGATGCTAGCTTATGCTTCTTCCAGCCCAGCATTTTTCATGATGTACTCTGCATAGAAGTTAAATAAGCAGGGTGACAATATGCAGCCTTGACATGCTCCTTTTCCTATTTGGAACCAGTCTGTTGTTCCATGTCCAGTTCTGTTGCTTCCTGGCCTGCATATAGGTTTCTCAAGAGACAGGTCAGGTGGTCTGGTATTCCCATCTCTTTCAGAATTTTCCACAGTTTCTTGTGATCCACACAGTCAAAGGCTTTGGCATAGTCAATAAAGCAGAAATAGATGTTTTTCTGGAACTCTCTTGCTTTTTCCATGATCCAGTGGATGTTGGCAATTTGATCTCTGCTTCCTCTGCCTTTTCTAAAACCAGCTTGAACATCAGGAAGTTCACGGTTCACATATTGCTGAAGCCTGGCTTGGAGAATTTTGAGCATTACTTTACTAGTCTTCTCTAAATCGTTGTCACCCTGTGGACTGTAGCCCACCAGGCTCCTCTGACCATTATATTTCCTAGGCAAGAATACTGGAGTGGGTGACCATTTCCTCCTCCAGGGGATCTTCCTGATCCAGAGGTCAAACCCGCATCTCCTGCATTTCCTGCATTGGCAGGCAGATTCCTTACCACTGAGCCACCTGGGAAGCCCATAAACCCTTTACCCATATCCAGCCTCATTTCCTATAACTGGAACCTCTCCCTGTTTTAATCAGTCTTTATGATCCTGAACATTCTACACATGTGTGTCTGTTTTTGCACTTCCCACTTCAAATTCACCATCATCCCTGCTCATTATTGGCTATCTAAGTTCTATGTTCAAGGTCCTTTTTTCATGACTCTTCAACCTCCCAAAGATCTCTTTAGTCTCTAATTGAATGTACTACTAAATTACACACACCTTCGACGTCTTCCCTCTTTGTTCTCCCAACTGTTAGTTTTTCCTCCTCGGTTGGATTGTAAATTCCTCAATATTGCACGTTAAACTCAGCACAGTTTTAAACTAGCATATTAAGAGCAAGGATATGTGTTCCCATAGACCTGTTTCTGAAATTCTAGCTCTAAATCTTACCTAAACTTTGTAAGGCACAGTTTTGTTGTCTGTGAAATAGTGATAATATAGCTTATCCATGATGGCTGTTCAGTTAAATGAGATGTCCGTGACAGATTTCCTATCTTTCTCCAAGAGAAGTTTTTGAAAGAGGGGGGAGAAGCAGAGTACATGGGGATATTTAAAGGAGGATTTAAAGGATTTAAGGTAAGGATTTAAAGGTAAGTAGCATGAAAAGAAATGAGTTTACTATAGAGGGGAAAATGGGTACTGAAACAAAAATGGTGAATATGATAGTAAATTCATTTTGCATAAACTGGCTTTCATTACACGTATCTCATTATATTTCTTTTAGTGTAAGGTCGCTGGCATTTAACTATTTTGTGTACCTAGAAAGAATCTAATATTTTCTATAGTCATTTAAAAAGAAGGTTTTTAAACAAGCTCCCATTGCCTCTAAGATAAAAAGTGAAATCCATTAGCTCTATATGATCTAACCCCAACACACTTCTTTTCCTTTATGTCCAGTTTCTCATTTCATTGTACTTTGAGCTCCAGCTGAATCCATTCTTTTTTTCCTGAGATACTCCATTTGAGTCCGCATTCTCTTTCCTCATGGAATGCACTTATTCCTCCCCCTCTTTGACTCATTTTGTTCTTAACATCCAACCAATCCTTCAGGCCCTGACTTGATCACATATTCTCCAAAGATAAAACTTTCCCTTGATGGTCTCAGGAATATTATACATGCCTGAATGTAAAGTGAGTTTTCTCCTCAAAATTATGTTTCAGAAAAGAGGAGGAGCACCTTAATTCTTTAAAAAGTATTTTCTATTCTGGAGGATTCTTTGCATTTCTATTTTGAATAACAGTTTATTTGGGGGAAGTCAAATTATGCAGAAATAATGTCTTTTGGTTCTTAAATATGTCCCTGATGAAACTGGGTAATAAAAGTTGGCAAATATATTTACACGGATTTAAAAATTATTTTTCCCATGTGATATCGCACCTGAAAAATTATATTATTGAAAATAAGTCTTGTAACAGTCACTTAAAAATGTAATATAGGAAGTGGTTATAATGTGGAGATCATAAAAGTATTTGTAAAGGATAAATATTTTTAAGTGATTCCAATGTTTATTTACATAGGAACTTGAGACTTTAGATAAAATTTTCAATGATGATACCAAGATTAAACAAACGCTATACCTGTAACAATTGAGACAAAATGAAGATAACAAGCTCCAGAAAAACTGTCTGATGGGTCAGGAGCAGCTCTAGTGATGGTAAAGACATTGATGTTAAAGTGCTAGGAAGAGTTTGAAAAAAATTGCTTCATGGAATATGTGAATGGTGTCTAAAAACAGGATTGCTAACTTTATATCTTAAGTAGATGTTATAATCTAGTCAACAAACTAAATAGTAGAAATTGTGCTTAACTAATTCATCATCAGCCTAAAATATTATTAATTCAAGTTGGTCCAAAACGTTGTTTAGTTATTTTCCTTCTCTTTTTTCACTTTTATTGTGAAGATGGAGAAAATCACCTTACTTTTCGGTCACTGTATATTGAGACAGGCACAGTATTTTCTCCCTTCCCTGTGCTCTGCTGACAGTGGTTTGATTCCATTGCGATGTAGTTACTTATTTTCTTTTCTGTCTTCTTTCTGGACCATGAATGCCTTCAGCACAGGGTTCAGTTCCTCATCATCTTTTTGTCTAAACATCTAAGCTGAAGCTTGGCTCAGATATCTATTCTAAGAAATGGAAAACAAGTGTATTCTTAAAGAAATGATTAATTAGTACTGTACCATATTAAATGCTAACTGTTATTTCCATCTTTTGTTAAAGTGCTGTAAATAACTATGTAACTTAAAAGAGACTAAACCTAACTTTTCTTTTGACCTTTTGCGATTAGTGCCAAGGAAATGTCTTCTGAATGAATGAATGTGTGAATGATTCCTTTCTAAATAAAGTTATATATATATATATATATATATATATATATATTTAAAATATATATGTATATCTTTCATTATGAAACATGCTATTTTCATATTTTAACATTCAGGAATTATGGTATGTCTTGGGGGCTCAGACAATAAAGAATCTGCCTGCAATGCAGGAGGCATAGGTTCGATCCCTGGATCAAAGAAGATCCCCTGGAGAAGGAAATGGGAATCAGCTCCAGGAGTCTTGCCTGGAAAACTCCATGAACAGAAGAGCTTGGTGGACTGCAGTCTGTGGGATCGCAAAGAGCTGGACACGACTGAGACTAACACTTTCACTTTCACTTTACAGTCCGAACTACATAATAGGATAGCTCTTTCTCACAAGTTAAGTGGCAAATCCCTTCTTTTTTTCGCTTTTCTTTATGGTACATTAAAAAAAGGGTATTTCTTTCAAAAACGGTGACTGCCAACAGAGAGCAAAAGTTAGGACTTATTAATCACTTTCTATGTGTGAGGCATGACAACCTTGTTCAGTAAATAATCTGATCATTATTTTATAGATGAGCTCCCCAAGGCAGAAGAGGATAAGTAAGGTGACGTAACATCACAGCTGGCACCACATGCTCTATCTTTTGGGCGGAAAATTGTTTGACTTTTGAAAGGGGAGTGAAGAAATTATGAGAGGTTTTTACTTCACTTCTACAGATTTATGCTGTGATTTAAAATGTATCATTTATAGTACTTGTTAATCATGGTAACTGAAAGTATCATAACAATTCAAGTATAATAGTGATTATACTTGAGAAACTGCTACAAGGAAAACATTCAAGCTATTTGTGTCACTTGGTTAAATAGAACATGTACTTCTAAATTTTACTTTATTTAGAAAAGTGAAAAAAAAAGAAAAGAAAAAGAAAAGATGTATGCCTGTTGGGTACTAGAGAGAAATACTAAGGCATTGTTTGCTTCTTTGACTTAACCTAGTTTTCAGAATAACTCCATTGCTAGGAATTCAAACACTGAGGTCAGTACAGCATGCCTCACCCATCCTAGTAACTCTAAAAGCCTCCATTTTTCCCTACTGAGCAGAAACAGCAGCCACACATGTTATTATTTTTAGACATCTTACTTCGTTTGAAGGTGATGTGAGAAAGTGAAAGTGAAAGTTGCTCTGTCTCGTCTGACTCTAGGTGACCCCATGGACTATACATACAGTCCATGGAATTCTCTAGGCCAGGATACTGGAGTGGGTAGCCTATCCCTTCTCCAGGGCATCTTCCCAATCCAGGGATCGAACCCAGGTCTCCCACATTGCAGGTGGATGCTTTACCAGCTGAACCACAATGTGAGACTATTTTGCCATAAAAGAAAGGTTAAAATCTCTTCAGAATGGTTTATGTATGTGTAGGTATGTAGGTATATGTGACTGTTTACACACATATACACATATTTCTTTCATTCAATAGTCATTGAGCACTAATACTAAAAGGCAGGCACTAAGTAGGTCTACATAAATTTAGTGTGGAGTAAAAGAGGCAAAACTCTTGCCTCCAGAAAGCCTTTTGTCTAATGGAGAAAAGAAAGACAAATACATTTTGAAAAACATTATCTAAATGATATAGAAAAGAAAAGAAAAAGAAATGAATGTTAAATATAAAATATGAGAACTATTCCCTCTTCTCATATTGTAAGAATTTGAAAATGTTTGTCTTTTGAATTAAACTAGAGGATGTGATGGTTGGATGGCATCACAAATTCAATGGACATGAACTTGGGCAAATTACGGGAGATGGTGAGGCACAGGGCAGCCTGGTGTGCTGCAGTCAATGGGGTTGCAAAGAGTCAGACATGACTTGTCGACTAAACAACAACAAATCCAAGTATGATTGTGATTGTGTTCAGTAGAAGCAAACCAAAGTAAACCAAATGGGGGTCTCTTAGGGTGTGAAGAGGTAAGGGACATTTAAAGCTTCTTTCAGGGTGTGTGCATGCATGCTAAATCACTCCAGTCACGTCTGTCTCTGCAAGACTATGGACTGTCCAGTGCTTCCTCTGTCCACGGGGTTCTCCAGGCAAGAATACCAGAGTGGGTTGCCAGTCTCTTTTCCAGGCATCTTCCCAACCCAGATATCTTCAGGGTGGGTACGAAGTAATCCCACAGAGGGAGGGCACACACAGAGGGAGGGCACACTGTTGGTTTAACAGGGAAAAATATAATCAATATTTTGATTACAGATTAGGGGATAGATTAGGAATAGATTAAGGGATAGACATAGTGATCAGCAAGAGCAAGAAGCACCTCCCAGGTGCTGTCAGCAAAGAAAATTTTCCTGGCTATGGGGACTTCAGGATTAGCATTTCCTCACCAAGGCTAACCCCATAGCGTCGGATAAGAAAACTTAAATTGCTTTTGCTGAAAGGAATTTAAAAAAATTTTTTTATTGGGGTATAGTTGATTTACTATACTCTGTTCCTTTCAGGTATACAGCAAACTGAATCAGTTATACATGCACATATACCCACTCTTTTTAAGATTCTTTTCCCATGGAGGCCACTGCAGTCTACTGGGTGGAGTTGCCTCTGCTATACAGCAGCTTCTTGTTAGTTACCCATTTTATACAGCGTAGTGTGTCTATGTCAATCTCAATCTCCCAGTTTACCCTCACCCCCGTAATCCTGGTAAACATTTATTTTCTACATCTGTACCTCTATTTCTGTTTTGTAGATGAGTTAATTTGTACCTTTTTTTTTTTAAGATTCCACATATAAGTGATATCATATAATATTTGTCTTTCTCTGTCTGTTTTACTTTACCCAGTACAGCCGCTATGGAGAACAGTATGGAGGTTCCTTAAAAAAATAAAATAGAGCTACCATATGATTCACCGATCCCTAGGCATATATCTGGAGAAAAGCATAGTTCAAAAGGACGCATGCACCCCCATGTTTATTGCAGCACTGTTTACAACTGCCAGGACTTGAAAGCAACTAAATGTCCATCTACAGAGAAATGGATAAAGAAGAGGTGGCGCCCATATACAATTGTCAGCCGTAAATAAGAACAAAATAATGCCATTTGTAGCAATATGGATGAACTGAGAGGAGTTTTTAAAGTTCATATAACTGTTTATTCCACAGCCATCTGATCCTTGACTGTCATCTGATTCCTCGGCATCCACATGATATCAAGAACATGGCAGCTTTCAATGAGTACTCACTCATTTCTCTTGGCTCCATATTTTTATTCATTATCAAGGAACACATTGGAATTTTGTATACACCTTTATATGTGAGTGGCAAGTGAATGCTTGGTGAGGCTCATCAGAAAAAGTCAGCTTTGAAAAGGTGAACTGAAAGAGAAAGGAGTCCAGAAAGCAAAAGGGAAATATAATTTTCATTTGCAATGTATCATAGGGAGAAACCAATGAAGATAAAATGAAGTTAACCTGATATGCAAGCATTGTCTAGTATTGAAAAAGGATGAAAACTGAAACTGCTTAAGAAGGACAGACTGTAAGAGCTTTGTCATTCCATCACCCATGAGTGGAATGAGGCTGCTTAAAGCTCTCCTTTGAGGAAAGAGATGGGAAATTTCCCATTTAGTAATAAGTAATAGAGTAAATGCAAATGACTGATGTTGTTGTTATCCTATTATCTTGAGAAGAATACTGAAGGCTCAGTTGATAGGAACCAATAACTCTGATTCTTTAAAGTTTTGAATACTTATTTTTTTTTCCTTTTTTTTTTTTTTAGTTTTTTATTTTTTAAATTTTAAAATCTTTAATTCTTACATGCATTCCCAAACATGAACCCCCCTCCCACCTCCCCTCCCCATAACATCTTTCTGGGTCATCCCCATGCACCAGCCCCAAGCATGCTGCATCCTGCGTCAGACATAGACTGGCGATTCAATTCACATGATAGTATACATGTTAGAATGTCATTCTCCCAAATCATCCCACCCTCTCCCTCTCCCTCTGAGTCCAAAAGTCCGTTATACACATCTGTGTCTCTTTCCCTGTCTTGCATACAGGGTCGTCATTGCCATCTTCCTAAATTCCATATATATGTGTTAGTATACTGTATTGGTGTTTTTCTTTCTGGCTTACTTCACTCTGTATAATCAGCTCCAGTTTCATCCATCTCATCAGAACTGATTCAAATGAATTCTTTTTAACGGCTGAGTAATACTCCATTGTGTATATGTACCACAGCTTTCTTATCCATTCATCTGCTGATGGACATCTAGGTTGTTTCCATGTCCTGGCTATTATAAACAGTGCTGCGATGAACATTGGGGTACATGTGTCTCTTTCAATTCTGGTTTCCTCGGTGTGTATGCCCAGAAGTGGGATTGCTGGGTCATATGGTAGTTCTATTTGCAATTTTTAAGGAATCTCCACACTGTTCTCCATAGTGGCTGTACTAGTTTGCATTCCCACCAACAGTGTAGGAGGGTTCCCTTTTCTCCACACCCTCTCCAGCATTTATTGCTTGCAGATTTTTGGATCGCAGCCATTCTGACTGGTGTGAAGTGGTATCTCATTGTGGTTTTGATTTGCATTTCTCTAATAATGAGTGATGTTGAGCATCTTTTCATGTGTTTGTTAGCCATCCGTATGTCTTCTTTGGAGAAATGTCTATTTAGTTCTTTGGCCCATTTTTTGATTGGGTCGTTTGTTTTTCTGGAGTTGAGCTGCAGAAGTTGCTTGTATATTTTTGAAATTAGTTGTTTGTCAGTTGCTTCATTTGCTATTATTTTCTCCCATTCAGAAGGCTGTCTTTTCACCTTGCTTATATTTTCCTTTGTTGTGCAGAAGCTTTTAATTTTAATTAGATCCCATTTGTTTATTTTTGCTTTTATTTCCAGCATTCTGGGAGGTGGATCATAGAGGATCCTGCTGTGATTTATGTCAGAGAGTGTTTTGCCTATGTTCTCCTCTAGGAGTTTTATAGTTTCTGGTCTTACATTTAGATCTTTAATCCATTTTGAGTTTATTTTTGTGTGCGGTGTTAGAAAGTGATCTAGTTTCATTCTTTTACAAGTGGTTGACCAGTTTTCCCAGCACCACTTGTTAAAGAGATTGTCTTTACTCCATTGTATATTCTTGCCTCCTTTGTCAAAGATAAGGTGTCCATATGTGTATGGATTTATCTCTGGGCTTTCTATTTTGTTCCATTGATCTATATGTCTGTCTTTGTGCCAGTACCATACTGTCTTGATGACTGTGGCTTTGTAGTAGAGCCTGAAGTCAGGCAAGTTGATTCCTCCAGTTCCTAAAGTTTTGAATATTTAAAAAAGAGTAATATTACTATTGGGCTTCCCAGTTGGCTCAGTGGTAAAGAATCCATCTGCCAGTACAGGAGATTTGGGGTTGATCCCTGAGTCTGGAAGATTCCCTGGAGAAGGAAATGGCAACCCCCTCCCGTATTTTTGCTGGGATAATACCATAGGCAGAGGAGCCTGGCAGGCTACAGTCCGGGGGTCGCAAAGAGTTGGACACGCTGTAGCAACTAAACAACAATGCTACTACTCCTACTATTACTACGACTATTTAGCAGCTGTTGAGGCTTTACCATGTGCCCAGCACTACTCTGTATACTCTAGGTATAATTATTATTTCTTATAAAACTTTCTGTGAAGTAAGTACTGTTTTTATACAAATTTAAAGAATAGACAACTAAGAACAGAAAAGTATCTTATTCAAAACTACCATATGTGGGGGCTAGAGCCAGGGCTTAACCCATACTCTAATTTCCAAGTTCATGTCCTTAATCAATAGCATTTATAAGTCTGTTAAAATGAAAATTGTTTACTATAAATTTGAATAAATTTACTACTGTAGTTTAAAACTATAATATCTTTTTTTAATAAATAAGAATTCATCAATAGGATATCAGGTTAAACTTTTTGAAACATACAATTTGTAGGTCAAATAACCAAGTACTAATAATCTCATATAGTTCAATGTGCTTCAAATTCATTGCTATTAACCTAGTAAGTGCAACATTTCAATGATCTCTTTAATATGCTACCTTTATTAAATTTTAATTAAAGATTGAAAAAGGCATCACATATCTTTTAATGATCAATTCCATCAAAAAATAAGATCTTAACTTCCTGCACCACAAGTTTTCATAAAATTAACACCAGTTGTGCTAAGTTGCTCAGTTGTGTCCGACTCTTTGCAACCCTGTGGACTGTAGCCCACCAGGTTCCTCTGTTCATGGAATTCTCCAGGCAAGAATACTGGAGTGGGTTACCATTTCCTCCTCCAGAGGATCTTCCCGACCCAGGGATTGAACCTGCGTCTCTTACATCTCCTGCATTGGCAGGTGGGTTCTTTAACACTAGTGCCACCTGGGAAGCCCCTAACATCAGCAGTAATAGAAAATTAATAGCATTTATTGTCATCTTGATCTTGGAAACCATTAAAGTTATTTAAAAACTATTTCACCTACCAAGGAATTAATGAGCATCTAATAAAAATTACTAACAATAAACTAGTTTATTCTTAATTAATTCTGCTTTAGCAGACCATCGGGCTTCCCTCGTGGCTCAGCTGGTAAAGAATCTGCCTGCAATGCAAGAGACCTAGGTTCTATCCCTGGGTTGGGAAAATCCTGTGGAGAAGAGAAAGGCTACCCACTCCAATATGCTAGCCTGGAGAATTCCGTTGACTATAAGTCCATGGGGTTGCAAAGAGTCGGACATGACTGAGCGACTTTCACTTTAGCAGACCATCCGATTCAGAATACAACCCAGAAGTAGCACCTTTATAAGAGAATTTTTCTTGGAAAGGTATCAGAAACAATTTTTTAGCAGCAAATATAATGTACCTTCAGTAGATATAATCATTCACCATGTTAAACTTAGACTTTGGGGCTCTGTCACACTATGGGCACTGAACTGAACTTCTAAATTCAAACTTCAGGGTCCTTTTCAATCTTTTTTTTTCCCTATAAATATATTACATTTCTTCTCTAATCTTTCTACCTGGAATGTTCCCTTTATAATATATTTTTTTTTTTAATGCTTGCAGCTATCTCTTCACTCTGGTGCCTGGCAAAATTCTATTTTTTTCTTAAGTTCTATCCCATATATCTTTATTTTATAAAGCATTTCTTAATACCTACTTCTGAGAAAGAAACTCTCTCCTTTGAGTTCCCATAGGCTTTTGTTTGCACTTTTGTTGTATTTATCTTCCCTCTTACTTTATTTGTGTTCATGTCCACCTCACCCCCGCCTCCCCCAGCCTGGCCATATTAGTTCTTTCTTTTGTATCTCAGTCTTACTGATGAAATCTCTTAAACATATAATCCATCTTTTCTCTCTTCTGTGGCCTCTCATTTAGATAATAATGACAATATGTTTAAACTGATTTCTTGGTTTGTCTTCTATCAGTTAGGATGCTTTCAGCTATGGTAGCAAAACCTCTCACTCAAACTGGCTTAAACTATAAGTGCATTTATCATCTCACATAAACAATTCTAGAGGCAGAACCAGCTTCACCAGAGTATTAGGGTATAAACTTCATTGTGGCTCAATGTTATTGTTGCAGAGCCACATTCTTTCCGTCTCTTGATTCTGCTGGATTCAGTGTTTCAGCTTTGCTCTTAAGTCTGTTTCCTTCACATTTGTTCGGTGGCTACCCACAGGTCCATGTGCCACATCCAGACTTTACAATGCCCAAAGGAAGGGAAAAAAAACGATTGTTTCCCTTTGTCTCATACTTAGGAGTAAAAAAAAGAAACTCCACTGAGGAGATCACTGGAAGACAGTGTGGTCCTTATAGACTTTTCATCTCTTTCTACATACCTTTGATATCACTTTAAATTCAAAGGAAGGGGGGCTGTATTAGAGAATTGGCCATAGGGAGCCTGTCATGCATTCATTCCTAAATTTAATAAGAATCTGTAATCTAGGAAAGAGAAGATGCGTAGGGACTAGAAGACAGGGAATAGAGGGGTTTAAGGAGATGAATTATAAATATATTTTGTGTGTAGAAACAAACAGAATTGGTGATTGTTTGTGGGGGTGTAGGAGAGGGAAGCTTCAGGGCAGAGCTCTGGCATGAGTATCTTGGGGAATGGAGGTGTCACTTATGGAGAAGGTTAACATTAGAGGAAGAGCCTTTGGGGGAAAGGAATGTTGAAGATCAAAGAGTGGGTTTTTTAACATGTTACATTTGAAATATTCAAGTTGATATTTCAAGTAGGCTGTCATTTATACCCATCTGAAGTAACAAAGAGAAATGCAGGCTGGAAATACAAATGTGGGGGTTGCTCTTTTAGAGATGCATTCAAAGACATGGGAGTAGAAAGGACTTAGGATGTCCACGGACAGTGAGGATAAAGAGGACTGAAAGTTGGGGCCTATTGAACACCGGATAGAGAAGAAGGAATTGACAAAGAAAGTGAAAAGAGTGTCCAGAGAAGTAAAGAATATCAGCAGGGAATCGTGTCACAGATGCTAAGAGAAGAGAATGCTTCAGAAAGAAATTGCCCAACAATACAAAGAAAGAAAAAAAAAGGAAGGGAGAAAGGGAGGAAGGAAAGATGATTAACGCTTATGTAAAATATAATCCATTGATATGATTTGAAGCCAAAAAGAACTCACTCATGGGAACATGCACAGCAAAAAGGACAGCTATCTCCACTACAATGTCTTCCAACTGTCTTCTTTTTCCCCCAATTTGGCGGTACCTGAAGCTGTAAAATATTTAGAAACTGATCATTAAATGGGTTTTGAAAGCTCTTTTGTGACGATCTGTCTGCCTGCCTTTTATCTGATCTCTGCACCCAGTTCTGTGTTGGAACATGCACGAGTGAGGATGTCCATTATTATCACAAATAATGAATTAGATGACTCATGGAGCCTGTGTCTTCAAAGTCAGGCTTCCAGAGAAAAATAAAAATTTCCATCATCTGAGTGTCTGACAATGCTTCCCAAGGAATGAGCATCTAATGATAGGATTTCAGGCACTAGGGGCCAAGGAAGGGGGAATATCTTAAAGTAAAAGTATAAAATCATCTCACATAAACAACTGCCTGTACGGTTTGTGGCTTAAATGTAGAGTATATAAGTTTATATATGTATAAACTTATTTTTCTCAAAAGCAGATTATCTTTTCAAAATTTCAAAGAATAGATCAACTATACCAATGATATTGCAGCTGGAGTAGTTTCACATTGATCAGTTTGATCACAATGACAAAGGGGAAGGATTTCACAGTACCTAAAGCGGGAGTGTACTGAGTGTGGCTTCTCTTTGGACATTAGGAACAAAATACATCTTAGATGTTAAAACCATGGGCATCCACATCAGAATAAATGGGAGTTCAATTCTCAGCTCCAAAATGTACTAGCTGAATTGAATTGGATAATACTTAGCCACGTTAAGCCTCATTTTTCCTTATCTGTAAAATGGTGCTGCTGCTAAGTAGCTTCAGTCGTGTCCGACTCTGTGTGACCCCATAGACGGCAGCCCACCAGGCTCCGCCGTCCCTGGGATTCTCCAGGCAAGAACGCTGGAGTGGGTTGCCATTTCCTTGTCCAATGCATGAGAGAGAAAAGTGAAAGTGAAGTCGCCCAGTCATGTCCGACTCTGTGCGACCCCATAGACTGCAGCCTACCTGGCTCCTTCGTCCATGGGATTTTCCAGGCAAGAGTACTGGAGTGGGTTGCCATTGCCTTCTGATAACAGTATTATCAGTGATTACTTGGAAACTGTAAATTGTTGTGAATATTGTGTGTTGTATATACAGGAGTGGGCATTTAATAAATGTTACTATTACCACAATTATTGTGATTGATAACAACTTTGCTATTCCTTAACCTAGGGAAAGTCATGAGGGATTCTAAGCCACTCACCAATGAGATAATCTTGAGCCATTGCTCTTTCTCTCTGATTGTGTTTGTTTTCTGAGGCTGGTAAGCTGGTTCAGGCCCAGTGTTCTCCATCTCTCTCTTCTCTCTCTCTGTAGGAGTCATCCAACTACAGGTGCGGCTCTTTCTCATCACCACCCTGCTGCTATCAATTTTTTTCCTGGGTGTTGGATTTGGGGAAAGAATCCTATTTAGTTGGCTCTGGTCCTCATCTGCATTGGCAGACCTAGTAAAAATAGAAAGGAATTCTGATAATTCAACTTAGATTACTGAAATTCTACCTGGGGTTCTGGGCAATAAATGTCCATCGACAGAGGAAAGATGTGATACATATATACAGTGCAATATTATTCAGCCACAAAAAAGAATGAGATAATGATTGCCATTTGTAGCAACATGGATGGACCCAGGGAGTGTCATACTAAGTGAAGTATGTCAGACAGAGGAGGAGAAATGTTGTATGATATCCCTT
The DNA here is from genome assembly GCF_016772045.2 of Ovis aries. Lineage (NCBI taxonomy): Eukaryota > Metazoa > Chordata > Mammalia > Artiodactyla > Bovidae > Ovis > Ovis aries. Next base: position 61,652,171 of record NC_056062.1, on the reverse strand, counting down.
ATATGTAGAAATAATACAAATGAATTTACAAAACAGAAAGAGACTCAGAGACTTCAAGAGCTTATGGTTGCTGGGGGACCAGATGGAGCAAAATGATACTTAGGGAGTTTGGGATGGACATGTACACACAGCTATATTTAAAATGGATAATCAACAAGGACCTACTGAATAGCACATGAACTCTGCTCAATGTTAATGCGGCAGCCTGGATGGGAGGGCAGTTTGAGGGAGAATGGATGTATGTATACCTATGGCTGAGCCCCTTTGCTGTCCACATGAAATGTACAGCATTGTTTGTTAATCAGCTATACCCCAATACAAAACAGGAAGTTTTTTCTAAAAAAGAGCAGCTAGTAATGAAGATTTCACTGGCTCCATATTCCTTGGGTTTCTGACAGGTGTGGTAGCTTTCAAAGAAAGGCGTTTGAAATGCTTATGAGTTCTTAGCTTCCCTCTCGCTATACATAAATATTATTTCCCCTTTCCTAGCAAGATTTGCAAGTGTTATCTTCCATTTATCTACCAGATATATTGCCACATTTATTTGACCATTAGCCTGAAATCAGGTATGGTTTGTATATATTTCAAGTTGGTTAATACTCCTATATAAGCAGGCATGATATAATTGATTAATGGAAAGCTATTAGAATAGAAAATTTGATACATTTAAATATCTCAGCCTAAAACTTTAACTAATTTTGCATATCATATTATTTCAAACTTTTTAAAGCCTGGAATGCTTTCTGCTTTCCTGAGTGATTTCACACACCTTAGATCATCTGAGTCTTGCAACAACCCTGCCAAGTACTAAGTGCTATTTTCATTCCTTATTTGCTAGTGAAAATTAGGAGTTCAAAAGATTGATAGGGATAGGATTAAGCAGCCCCATCACATTTAGAAAAAAAAGATTTAAACTCCTTCCTATAACTTGAAAGATCCTAGGTGCTCTGTCCTCCTAGGCCCTCTGTTCCCATCACTACATCCAGTCCAAAGCTAGTCCGCTCAGCCGTGATACCCTGGTGTGTTTATTGAATATCCGATGCTCATCCCGTGGGCTTTAGCACTTAACTCCAGTTACCTATTGCTGCATTACAACCACCCCGAAAGTTGGTGGTCCATAAAACAACTATTTTATTATGCTCATGGGCTCTGCAGATCACAGATTTGTACAGGACACTGCAGGGGCAGTTTATGCTCCATGACATCTAATCTTCAGCTGGAAAGACTGAAAGGCTGGGGGTGACTCTGCTATCACCTGGAAATGTCACTGTGCACATGTCTGGTGATTGATGGTGGCTATTAGCTGGGGACTCACTTGGATCTCTTGGCTAGAACCCCTGCCTTTCCTCTCTATATGGCCTGGACTTCCTCACAGCATGGAAACTGAGTAATAAAAGCAAGCATCCCAAGAGAATGGGAGAAAATTGCATAGCAATTTTATAAGCTAGTCTCAAAAGTACGTAGGCTCACTTCCACCAGATTCCATTGCTGAAGTTGATCACTAGATTTTGCTCAAGTTCAAGGGAGGAGCATCAATGGCATGTTGTAAGTAAAGATATTGGGAAGGACATATTGTCTTGGCCATCTTTGGAGAATACAGTCTGCCATGCACCTGCTATTCACTTTGTCTGTATAGGTTTTCCCCTTCTCTTTGTATTACTGGCTCCATCAGGCCATTCCAGTTGTTTCATAGATACAGATATTTTCACCCATGAAAACTGTACTTAAAATAGTATCCTTCTCCTCTCTCAGATTTTTAAAAATCCTTACCTAATATTGAGTTGGCCAAAAGTTTGGAAACATCTTACAGAAAAACCCAAACGAATGTTTTGGCCAACTCAATATATCCCATATGCTGCCTGATATTCTGCTTCTTTCCTCCCTCCTCCCCTCTTTCCTTTCCTCCTTCCTTTCCTCCTCCCTTCTTCCCCTCCGTCTACCCTCCTTCCTTCCTTCACATCCCTCTTCCTCCCCTCCCTTTCTTCTCTCTCTCTCATCATCAATCAATGTATCTGTATCTACTTATGTATTCATCTATCTCGGAGAAGGCGATGGCACCCCACTCCAGTACTCTTGCCTGGGAAATCCCATGGACAGAGGAGCCTGGTGGGCTGCAGTCCATTGGGTCGCTAAGAGTCAGACACGACTGAGCGACTTCACTTTCAATTTTCACTTTCATGCATTGGACAAGGAAATGGCAACCCACTCCAGTGTTCTTGCCTGGAGAATCCCAGGGACAGAGGAGCTTGGTGGGCTGCCGTCTATGGGGTCGCACAGAGTCAGACACGACTGAAGCGACTTAGCAGCAGCAGCAGCAGCATTCATCTATTTGACCAGCATATTCTAAGACAAAGGACAATGTCTAGTATAGAGTCAGAGTGTATGTATACTTAATAAATATCTGTTGAAGAATGAGGTCAGGAGAAGAAGGCAGGGACAGAGGATGAGATGGCTGGATAGCATCACCAGGTCAATGAACTTGAATTTGAGCAAACTAGTGGAGGATAGAGAAACCTGGCCTGCTGCAGTCCATGGGGGTTGCAAAGAGTCAGACACGAATTAGAGACTAAACAACAACAACAATAAATATATGCATGAATGAAACCAATGAAACGAATAAGGTTATCAGATCATTTTGTTTGGAAACCAAAGGCACCTAGGCCGGCAATAAGACCCCCGAGATTCAGGAGAGAGAGATGCTGAAAGGGGAGCCTGCAAGGTCTGGTGGAAGTGGGGTCTAAAAACCACATTCTGCTAACTCCATAGTTTTGTCCTACCTCACTTTCTCAAAATTCCCAAATTAAGTTCTTCTGAGGAGGTTTATCACACTTTCCAAAACATGCAGACTACAAGAAATAGGCCATGATACATCATTCCATTGTTTAAACTTGTTGTTAACTCAGTCTTCACGGAACTGAGCCTTCCTTTAACTTGTAAATTTTATTGCTTCAATTACTCATTCTCAGAAATGCTTTTCTCTCCTTTGATTTTTTTTTCCACTTCGTGACTACAGATGATGAAACCAGAGTTTTGGAATGTCACCTCCAATTTTACCTGACATGGTATCAGGAATTGAGATTACTTACATAATGATCTTCAAACTGCTCTTAATAAATTACTAATGTTTGTGGTCTCTCTTTAGAGCTAAGGTGATGAAAAGAAGACCAGTGACTCTCTCACAGAGATGAAAATTATCTTCTGCGTTTAATAGCTAGCTTCAGATTTCCCTCTAAGTCAATGCCATAGATTTAAATCTAAATGATCACTCCTAAATTATCTATTTCCAACTCAGACTTCTCTTTCAAAGGCAAGATTTATATATTCAATTAGTTACTGGATATTTTAATTTTGATGACTCACCAGAACTTGACATATTTAAAATTTATTTTACTCACTGACCCTGAAAAATCTCATTCTGTATTCTCAGTCTTAGTGAATAGACCCTCCAGGAGAAGTAAATTCCCCACAAAACTATGAAATCTAAACATCTTGACCTCATATTGACATGAGCTCCTTTTAATGTTATAATCTTGTAGTTTTGTATTCTTTTCATCAACAGGAAGCACATCCATTTTTTATATCAATAAAAGGTGAATATCCTCTTTTAAGCATATGATGCAGTTTTATTACCATGACCTATGTTGGCCTTAACAGAAAACTGGCCCTGCTGGACAACATTTGCCCCAAAGAGAGGCCATGGGTCACTTCTTTAAAATAAAAGCCATCATTTTACTCACTATTTTACAGTTCTAGCTTTTTTTTTGTTACCAGTACATTCATTGATTGTAAGTCAACCCATATAGTAACCTCACTATCAAGGGTATACATGAAAGCTACACTATTCAAATCTAAGTGTCCTGTGGGTATCTTACTAATAGATTTTAAGAAACTAGGAGACCAGTGAGACCACCTTTTACATTTTTCAGACCACAGCTCTGGTCATGTCATACGATATAGAATTTTGTATTAGAGTACATATGTAAGTATTTGGAGGAGGGAGCTGAATTTGTTTTGTGTGTGTGTTAACTGCTCATTTGTGTCCAGCTTTTATGACCCCGTGGACTGTAGCCTTCCAGGCTCCTCTGTTTGTGGAAGTCTCCAGGCGAGAGTACTAGAGTGGGTGGCCATTCCTTTCTCCAAGGGATCTTTCCTCTGATTCTTTACCATTTGAGCCACCAGGGAAGCCTGTATTAGTTTTACCTGATGTTACTTTCTTTACTAATTTCTGGATAGAAAAGGAGTTTCCTTATATCCAACAACTACCCTAGTTAAGCTTCATAATAGTCTCAAATGTTAACAGTTTCATTCACAGTTTGGCTAAGGGCTTTAACCTGAATCAGACAAACCAATGGCTGCCTAGTAGATACTTGTCAGAAAATCTAATTCTAAATTTACTACTGCTCTGTGCTTGCCATGGCTTGGCAAGAGGAAACAATACTTCTAGAAGAATCATGAATTTTTTTAGAAGAAATTCATGAAGCATTTCTAAAAGCTATTCTTAGCTTATGCCAAACTATTACAGAACTGAGTAGATAACCCATAGTTCATTTGTATCAAGTTGCTTTTTGGTATACTACTTTTATCCTAAATGTAGAGCACCATTTGAAACACTGTATAAAAACACTTGTTTAGTTCCCTCGAAGAATCCTCATGAAAATGCCACTCATTAAGATAGACTGAAAATTGTCTAAATTCCTTCCTTTCCTTCTCAAGGTGGCAAGGTTTGATAGGCTTCAGAATAATCAGAAAGTTTGGTTTTTGCTATCCTCTTTTCAGGGAATGGTTGTGGTTGAAACCTTAGTCTCTCTGATAGATTCTGTGGTTGAGGGATCTATTCGGTGCTGGTCTACCTTCACCTAGGTCGTTTTTTAATCTCACTTTTGGAGAAAGAATACTCTAATTAGCAATTGCTTATTTAATTTCATTCATTCATTCATCCACAGGAAATATTTATTGATCTTTCCCTGGATACATATCACTCTTCAAGTCATTGAAGATAGAACAACGAAAAATAAATCCCTATACTCATGGACCTTAAATTTTAACAAAGGGTAAGATTGTTCCTGACTTCCTGTATATGCGTCTTTAGTAGATATTTATTCAAACCATAGCAGCAGGACAATCCCGATCAACATGTTTATCTTAAGGAGATAACAAATCATTGGCTCATAGGAAGCTGAGAGCCAAGTTTGCTGTCCTTGGTTGTTGATTATAAGTGCATGGTATAGTTTTTTTTTGTTTTTTTTTTAATTCTATCTCATTTCATGTCCTTGCTTTTATTTTCACTTTGCCTTATTTCTCTTTTTGAAGACTTTATTGAATTTGCCATAATATTGCTCCTGTTTTAGGGGTTATTTTTTGGAAGGGGTTGGCAAAGAGGTATGTGGGATCTTAGCTGCCCGACCAGGGATCAAACCCACAGCCCCTACACTAGAAGGCCAAGTCTTAACCACTGGACCACCAGGGAAGTTCCTTTTTGCCTTGTTTCTAACACTATATAATAATTTATGTCATGGTGCTGAATGTAAGCTTAAGAGTCTAAAATCTTTTTTTGAGTACCACTGAGTGTAAAACTTTGGCCACCTCATGCGAAGAGTTGACTCATTGGAAAAGATTCTGATGCTGGGAGGGATTGGGGGCAGGAGGAGAAGGGGACGACAGAGGATGAGATGGCTGGATGGCATCACGGACTCGATGGACGTGAGTCTGAGTGAACTCCGGGAGATGGTGATGAACACGGAGGCCTGGCGTGCTGCGATTCATGGGGCTGCAAAGAGTCGGACACGACTGAGCGACTGAACTGCATAAAACATAAAAGCATACATATAAAAATACTTCTTTATACACTCCCTTCCTGTTCCCCTCTGTCTAATTCACCTTATAGGAAACAACTTTCTAAAAGGCTACTTCCATCACATCATAAGCTTTCTAATATCTTGACTGACTCCCCAGATAGGGCCTCCATAATCCATCCCTGTTAGGCTGCCTCATTTGGGCTGTTTTCCTTCTCCCCAGCGGAAGTCACCACTTCAGTGAATGAGGTGTAGATTCCCACAAGTGTTTTGCTCTCTCTCACCTCTGAACCTTTGCATTTGCTGCTTTCTTTGTTGAGAAAGCCCTTCCCTTCCTCACCCTCTCACATGGCTTGCTCCTTCCCTCCTCGCGTCATCTTCCCTGGGGAAGCTTACCCACTGCCGCAGGCTTGGTTGTGGGCCCCTCCTTTGGGTTGCCATAGTACCCTCTGTTGACGTGTACCCTGTACTTATCTCACTGTATTTATTATAAGTGTTAATTTGTCTGTTCTTGTCTGTCGCTAGACTGTGACCTTCTTCATGGGAGGGAGGGAACTCTCTTTCATCTGCTTGTCCTGGGGCCGAGAACAGTGGGTGCCCCAGAGGCCAGGCTCAGTGCAGGTTTCTTGGGTGACTCACTGAAGCAGCGTCAGATTCCCAAAAGTTGCCTGGAAAACTGGCTCTCTTTCCTGAAGTGACGCTTATTTCCTTGCACATGGAAAGCAGCCTACGGTTTACTTGCACCTTTTCAATGACTGGATAAATATTGATCTCTCTTACACTCTCATCTCTTGAAAGCTGGTTCAAGAGGACACAGGAGGACACCATAGAGAAACTTGGTCATGTTCTTCTAAGTCTGCTATTTGCTTTGCAGATTATGATGTCCTTGACCAGTCCTAATCCTAACCTACAACAAGCACTCAGTAAGTGACTTTGGCCACCTGATGTGAAGAGCTGACTCACTGGAAAAGACCTGATGCTGGGAAAGATTGAAGGCAAAAGGAGAAGAGGGAGGCTGAGGATGAGATGGTTAGATAGCATCACCAACTTAATGGACATAAATTTGAGCAAACTCTGGGAGAGGGTCAAGGACAGAGGAGCCTGGTGTGCTAGAGTCCATGGAGTCACAAAGAGTTGGACACAACTTAGCGATTGAATAGCCAACAACAACAAGATAAATGTTGGTTAAACGAATGATTCATGGATTGAATGGATGAATGTAGAGGTTTGACCTACATGGGATTGCTGGGCTTACAGTAAGGAGAGCTGATTGTATCTGGTGCTGGGAAACTTCCACTCTCCCCTCCTCTGCTCTCCACCATTGTTAATGATTGACACTCTGGGGTTAAGGATTAAGAATAAAGGCTGCAGGAATGGTATAATACTGTGTAGCCTTAGTCAATAAAATTACCTACTTTGTAAGACAGAGCAAAACCCATTCATTGCAGTGCCAAGGGGGATGGGAGGGCAGGGTTGAGAGGTGGGAAGAAGGAATCTGAAATGAAACAAACATAGGGACTGTAGAGGCTGATCTCGGAACCAAACTTCTCCACCTTTGCTTAAAACAGGCTCTGCTAACCCTATACATCACTATTTTTCCTTCTCACCCTGTTTGTGTCTTTTCTTCCACAAAATATTTACTTAAGACATATCATGTGCCAACTACCTTGAACATGCAACGGGTAGAATAGAGATCAAAATAAACACAACTATTTCTTCATAGAGCTTGCAGCCTGGAATAAATAACTGATAATCCAATAAGTAATATCACAAATGCAGAGACTGCTATTGAAGAGGACTTTTCAGTGTGGGAATGCATCAGGAATACCCACCCTGGTTTCCAAAACTTCTTCGTTTTAATGAGTGGCTGTTCACAGCTTTGAATGCAGCTAGAAGGCAATGGCACCCCACTCCAACACTCTTGCCTGGAAAACCCTGTGGACGGAGGAGCCTGGTGGGCTGCAGTCCATGGGGTCACAAAGAGTTGGACACGACTGAGCGACTTCACTTTCACTTTTCACTTTCGTGCATTGAAGAAGGAAATGGTAACCCACTCCAGTGTTCTTGCCTGGAGAATCCCAAGGATGGGGGAGCCTAGTGAGCTTCCGTCTATGGGGTCGCACAGAGTCGGACACAACTAAAGTGACTTACCAGCAGCAGCAGCAGTAGTGGTTTGCATAAGGTGTTCTTGAAAAAGTTCTTGTGTCTTTGTGGAAGATTGGAGCTATGTAAACAATTCTTATAATGACCAAAATGTCCTGGCACCCCCACAGTTTCCTTAAGTTTTGTCTAGACTCAACCATTTTTAATTGACTAAGAGTTTGTCAATACTTCTCATGCCATTGAAGTGCTTGACTAGAACACATCAAAATATTTAATCTTTAATCCCTAAATACCACACTTCTCTTCTTAGAGATGAGAATAAGGGCAGATTTATGTGCATACATGGAATCTATTTTTGAATTATCCTATGAAGTTATCTGAAAATATCATGACCAAAATGTACCAAATCAACAAAGAATGTTAAAATTGAACAATCACTTTTGAAAACCTCAACATAATTGAAATAATTTGTAGACACTCAAAGCTTGATAAAATGGCTATTGGTTTAAGGATTTTCATGAATCAGCTGTGGGTGTGTAAAAACAGGTTTATCAAGATTCTAAAACTTGTTTTATTTCTTTGTCAAAATCATTGTCTGAGACAAAGTGATATGCTAGTTGAACAGAGCAAGCGTCCATTTGGTTACCAAATTATTGTCTATTAACAGCTTTATCAAGTCAATTGCAGATATTCAAAAGTGAATAGTTAACTAACTAAACAAATAAAAATAAAATTATTTTTATAGCACTGTTGGATAAGAAATCTAGCTGACTAAAATTTGACTTTTCAAAAGTTGGGATGCTGGGCTGCAAACATGATCCAAATATCTGGATTTTGGCACAGTCCACCATGAAAAGGAGAATCCATTCCTTATCTACTACTTGTTGACTATCTCATATGAAGATTTAATAATGAATACATATTTATAAAACTAATATTCTACAATGGAAATGGTACTGTTATAGGACCCTTTTCTTACTGTCTAGCTGGCCAGGGAAGACACATTAAAGTACATGATAATCCAGTCAATAAAATCAGGTGAAAAATGATAAGTTCCAGTTGAGCAGATAGTTCATTAGTATTGGTTGAGTCCAGAGGAAGAGAGAAGAGAGGAAATTTTGGTATGGCTACTTAATTTGAAGAATAAACAGGCGAGGACAGAGTATTGGAACAGGAAAGCAATGCTGAAAAAATGCCAATGTATTTGAGAGACTGAGGGTGAGGGTGATCAATTAAGCTGGAGCATGATTTTGGTTTTTGGTTTAGACAGTAAAGAAAGAATGCTGTAAGGAGTTGTAGGTTGAGTTCAAGCTAGAGAGATTAATTTGTCTTCCCAAATATTCCAAGGCAGTGACCTGTTTAGAGGCCAGACAGTGGGAAAATATGGATGCAAATCTCAAATCCTTTTTGGAAATATGTAGGTTATAAAAAACTTGTATATACTTATTTGTACTATACATGAAACTTTATCTTCAAAAAAAATTCTGTTTTTATAAAAAAATTGATATTTACATTTATCAAGAGCTCTATTTCCTGGGCTCTGTATTATATGTTTTACATGCTTGATTTCAGCTAATCTTTATATCTAAGATGCACTATCTTGCTTAAATCTCAAATTAAGCCTGTGAGATAGGAGTTATCAGCACCCTTATTTAAATGATGAAAACACTGTGCTGCAAAGAGATTCTGCAACTGTACAAAATCATAGATCCCAGGGGCTTGAGGGCTGGTTAAGCTTGACTCCAAAGCCCAACTTGGGACCACAGTGCTAATGTCAAATACACATAACTCAAGTTAACTGGCCAAGACATATATTGTTTGAAATCCTGCTGATGTGAGACACTATTTCCATACTTCAAAATGATCTCTCTGAATCAGTTATTCTAAGGTGACAGATTTTCATTGTACAAAATCAAGTAATCAAATTTCAGGGAACAAAATAAGTAATGATACCCAAAGACGTCAAATGAGAAATCGAAGTGTTGGTTTCTCAACGTCAATGGATGGAGTTGGTAGTCTATAATTTGGAAGTTCTCAAAGATTGTTCTAGGAAATGTGAAATGATTTCCTTATTATTGCCCACACTCCTTCCAGTGGTGAGGAGTATAAACCTGGGAGCCAGATGGATGCAGTTTCCCCCAGCTTCACTCCTCTCACCGGGTGACCGTAGAAGAACTGTATTTACTTCTCTGTATCTCTCAGTCCCAGTTTCCTCTGCTGTAGAATGGGGATAATAAAATCTCCTTCAGCGCACTGGTGTGAGAATGAAATGTAAAGATGTATAGAAACTACTTTATGCAGTGCAGTGCCTGGCACAGAATTAATGTTCAGTAAGTAGTAGTGATTATTAGCCATTTTAGGCAAACCGGCATTGTTCCTGAGAAGAAAGAACTGTTCAAAGCAAACAATGAAATCAGAGTGGATTTCCTGTTCTCTGCCTTTTAAGCTTTTCATCAAAGGCAACACAATGAGGCAGAGCGGCTGAGAACAAGCCCAAGACTGAAGCCTCCTTCTCTGATTAATGCAGTGCTTTGAGCACGAGCAAATAATCTGAAGAAGGTTCCATTCATGCCTGGCTTAACTTGAACCAAAGTGGTCAAGGATCTTCACAGGCTCCTTGCAGCTGAAGAATTCTAGGGAACTGGTTAACCTTAAAATTTAACCTGAAACAAATTTAGAGACAAAGCGTCATCAAGAAATAATTAAGCTTTGGCATTGCGGTGACATCAGTAGCATATAAATTTAGCTGACAACTTGACTGATTTATTTAAAAATTATACCTTCATCCATTTAACAAATCCTCTTTCCACTTCTGGGAAAGCATCAGCCTAGCAACAGAATAAGTTGCTTACCTTTCCCATTCATCTGTATACCTTTTTCATGGATATTTATGAACACGGGAAACCAGGGATAAAGGCAGTGCAGGGAGTGGTTCTACTCTGTACAGACAAGTGATGTGTGATATATTCCTGTATCGCTTTACAGATCATCAAGCGCATGCATATACATTATCTCACGTTACTCTCGCACAACAGAGAAGGAAAATGAGGTGCAGAGGATTAGATGCTTGTTCAAAGGTACATGCCGTGCTAAATGGCAAAGGCCCCATTAGCAGGCTGACCTTGAACTCAAGGTCAGCTAATTTTGCATCATACTGTAGTGCCTGAGCAGTGACATTCACTAACTTTTATGTAGTGCTTAATGGTTTGTAATTCCTTCTAGGTCCATAATTCTACTTGCTTCTCATAGCATTTTGGAAGCAGAAAAACTTATGCCCCCACTTTAAGGACCAGGAAACAAGAACAGATATCAGGCAATCTAAGAATTGAACTTTATGGCTCCAAAATGGCATTCACTTATTGATTTATTCATTCACTCAACACCTACTTACTGAGCATCTCTTCTATACTAGGAAATTTTCTGGATCATAGGGAATATGAAAAACTCTCTCCCTGCATGGAGTTCAGATTCTAGAGGAGGAGATGAACCTCAAAATAATAAGCCAATAAAAATTAATTTTGGTCAGGTAAAAAGAAATTGCTTCAAGAAGAATAAAGGGGGGTGGTGGGAAGAAGGCTCAAAAAGGAGGGGATATATAGCTATATATATATCTATATATATTTATATATATAATAAGAATGGCTGATTCACATTGTTGTATGGCAGAAACCAATACATCATCGTAACACAATTATCCTCCAACTTAAAAAAGAAGAAGAAAGAAGAGGAAAGTGGTAGGGAGGGCGAGGCAGTTATTTTAGTCAGAGAGGAGAAGCAGGAACTTTCAAGGTGAATCATTAGAATAGAGATTTGAATGGAGTGAGCAGCAAGGACAGGATTTTCAGGAAAGGGAACGTCCGGGTCAAAGGCAAACCAGCCCAGTGTACGGGAGTAACTACAAGATGACCACGCAAAAACTGGTTTAGGTTGAGTGCAAGGAGATGAGTACGGAGTGACAGGGAGAGATAAGGCTTTGCCATAGGACACCATGATTTTCTCAAAAGTCTCACTGAGTTGGAAGAAAACAACTTCAGCAGACATTTAGATGGACATAAGCCATTGCAGACTTCCTTTCACTACCAATTCATTTCTCTTCCTAACCTTGGTACAATCTTTCAAGCCATTTCCATTCTTACTCTCTTTTCACATGCATGAGCTCCTTTCACAGCTGAGCCATAAGCTTAACATCATGGCTATTTCAACGAGGCCATGAGACCATCTCATAAGCAAGAAGTCATGTGCTTTCTATTTTGACTTTGTGTCCACTGGTCATGAGCAAGTCATTTTCAAGAGCAGACATGGGGACCTAAATTTTGGTAACCCTGAAGTCCTTCTAAGGGAAGTGCATCATTTGACACAAAGTAGAATCTATGAAAATAAAGTAAATTATCAATGCCTGAAGAAAAGTACTACAGTCACATCATAAATTTATATAGATTTACTGGAAACCTAGGTTTTCATGAGAAATTTCTATTGACATAAACCTGATTATTGTGTCAACTATTGTGCCAGGGATCTGAGAATTAGAATCGTAAAATAGGACCATCAGTTTATTTAATAAAATTTTAATTAACTTACCACGTATTGCATTCTCTCCAGCATGCATATGGTAAATGTTGCAATAACAGAGGTTCTCTCCACTGAGTAGACCAGCTCTGATTGTAATAATCTACTAATAAAGAGTGAATTCAGTTCAGTTCAGTTCAGTCCCTCAGTTGTGTCCGACTCTTTGTGATGCCATGACTCACAGCACTCAAGGCCTCCCTGTCCATCACCTACTCCCGGAGTTTACCCAAACTTATGTCCATCGAGTTGCAGATGACATCCAGCCATCTCATCCTCTGTCATCCCCTTCTCCTCCTGCCCCCAATCCCTCCCACCATCAGGATCTTTTCCAATGAGTCAACTCTTCACATGAGGTAGCCAAAGTATTGGAGTTTCAGCTTCAGCATCAGTCCTTCCAATGAACACCCAGGACTGATCTCCTTTAGGATGGACTGGTTGGATCTCCTTGCAGTCCAAGGGACTCTCAAGAGTCTTCTCCAACACTACAGTTCAAAAGCATTAATTCTTCGGCACTCAGTTTTCTTTGCAGTCCAACTCTCACATCCATACATGACCACAGGAAAAACCATAGACTTGACTAGACGGATCTTTGTTGGCAAAGTAATGTCTCTGCTTTTCAATATGCTATCTAGGTTGGTCATAACTTTCCTTCCAAGAAGCAAGCTCTTTTAATTTCATGGCTGCCGTCACCATCTGCAGTGATTTTGGAGCCCCCAAAAATAAAGTCTGAAACTGTTTCCACTATTTCCCCATCTATTTCCCATGAAGTGATGGGACCAGATGCCATGATCTTAGTTTTCTGAATGTTGAACTTTAAGCCAACTTTTTCACTCTTCTTTCATTTTCATCAAGAGGCTTTTTAGTTCCTTTTAACTTTCTGCCATAAGGGTGGTGTCACCTACATATCTGAAGTGACTGATATTTCTCCCGGCAATCTTGACTCCAGCTTGTGCTTCTTCCAGCCCAGCGTTTCTCATGATGTAGTCTGTATATAAGTTAAATAAGCAGGGTGACAATATGGGCAATGTCAAATCACCCTCTCAGTGTCTTTGCAGTTTCATCTGCGTGTTTCCAATCTCACTATTTTAAGAAGCCAAATATCATTCCAGCTGCAGAGCTAAGGAGTAGTTCAATAGGCAATGCTCTGTGATAGGAGGTGAAGTAGTCAAAGAAAGAAAGGCAAGACTCCACGCTCCCAGTGCCAGGGGATCCCACATGTTGCAACCAAAGATCCTGCATGGTACAACTAAGACCTGGTTTGCAGCCAAATAAATAAATATTAAAATAAAACATTTTTATAAAAAGAAAGAAAGAAACAGCTGCTAGAATGGAGGAGGAAAATATTTCTCCAAGTCAGTTAACCTGTGATAAATGACAAGAAGATTTGTTTCTCAACAGCTTCTTCTTATTCCCCACTATTTTAAAGTTTGCTATAAATACAGGAAGTGTGGGTTCATTTAAAGCTTCAGGATGAGCTTACAGCCCTTTATATTCGCAACCAGTTTCTTCAGAGGGGTCTCAAGCCCTTAACTCCATAGATACCTCTATCGCTTATTATTTACCCTACACAGAAAAGTTGGCAATAAGTAATGACCTATGAGGCCTTCAGGGTTTGTGTGAGTGTTTCTGAAAGAGGACCAATAAGCCAACAGATGCCTTGGCCAGGGCTTCTTCCCCTTTCTTTCAGCCTTTCTGAATGACTGCTTCATGCCTGCACTGTACCTTCCCAACTCTCTAACCACAGAGAATAGCACTTACTCAGGACCACAGGATTTCAGTTCCCTTGGGAGTTTCTCTGCATCAACCTTATGCAAGAATGTTCATATCTGTGATTGCATTTGAAATGCAAGAGGGACACACTGGGTTAGCCCCCTTTCTCCTACCTTCCTTAGTCTCATTACATCTTATCTTCAAAAATCCCAACTAGATATGTAATTTGGGTACACTATCCTGGCAGTAGCTAAATATGGTTTTTAAAATAGAATTCTTTTTACTTAGGAAACATGGATTCAAATTTGCATTTAAACAAAATTAGAAACATATTCATCTTAAGGACCTCAGAGTTTAGTTGTATTTAATTTATAAAAGTCAAAGAGTCACCAAGTTTGGGTTTTCAGCATTTTTTTTCCAAGCAAAACCTCATTTGATTTCAAAGGATCCCTGCCAGACATGGGGACGAGGTGTTCTCTTCCATTTCATGAATGAAGCAAGTTCTTACTTCTTGGTTTAAAGCCTGCTTCCTTCCTGCTCTATTAATTTCAACTATATTTGGCATACATTTAGAAAGAAGGAAAGTAAGAGGATAGAAAAAATTGCCTGATTAGATAATAATAATAATGGCCAAGGTTTATTGAGCATTTAGTACATACTGTGCAGCTTCAGCAGACATGTATGTATGCGAGAGTCAGACCATAAAGAAGGCTGAGTGCCAAAGAATTGATGCTTTTGAACTGTGGTGTTGGAGAAGACTCTTGAGAGTCTCTTGGACTGCAAGAAGATCAAACCAGTCCATCCTAAAGGAAATCGGTCCTGAATATTCACTGGAAGGACTGATGCTGAAGCTGAAACTCCAATACTTTGGCCACCTGATGCGAACAACTGACTCACTGGAAAAGACCCTGATGCTGGGAAAGATTGAAGACAGAAGGAGAAGGGGATGACAGAGGTTGGGATAGTTGGGTGGCATCACTGACTCAATGAACATGAGTTTGAGCAGGCTCCAGGAGCTAGTGATAGACAGGGAGCCTGGCGTGCTACAGTCCATGGGGTTGCAAAGAGTCGGACATGGCTGAGAGTCTGAACTGAACTGAACTGTGCAGCCTTTCTCAGGACTTCATTTTTGATGTGTCATCACCAAAGTCCTTGGGCTTCCCAGGTGTCAACAATGGTAAAGAATCTGTCTGCCTATGCAGGAGAGGTAAGAGACACAGGTTTGATCCCTGGGTTGGGAAGATCTCTTGAAGGAGGAAATGGCAATCAACTCCAGTAGTCTTGCCTGGAGAGTCCTGTGAACCGAGGAGCCTGGTGGGTTACCGTTCATAGGGTCACACAGAGCTGGATATGACTGAAGTGACTTAGTACACACTCACACGCACTAAGGCCCTTAAATAGCATGAGAGGTGGTGATAATCCCTTAACAAATTTATCAAATATAAAAAATATTATGTCATTGTAAAGCTGAATTTGAATATATTTAAAAGCTTAAAAATAAAACATAAAAAATAGGATAATTTTCTCTAAGATATAGATAGACAGACGTTGTTTCAATAGTTCTACTTGTTACCTCTGCTGAGTGATCAGTCATCAATGATTAAGATTTAGTGTTTATTATTATTAGAATCATATAAATGTCTTCTCACACCAGTTTGGTGAATACAAACTCTACAATTTGATTCAGCTATTTGTTATTTTAATCCCATTTAATTGGTGACCAAAAAAAAATTCATTTCAGCCAGGCAACCACCTCAAGATTGGCTTTTTAGTATTTTCCGGGTTGAATTTCTTCTCAGTTTCTGTCCTACAAATTAAATTAGATCTAAGCTAGAAAAAAAAAATGTAAAAGTGAAGGAAGATAGAGAGAAATAACTACCTGTGCTATGAAAGAGAAGTATGAGGGGAGAAGGACATGATAGGTAAATGCTAATAGGTACAGAACGAAGATAAATTTTATCCTTCTTTCCGGGCACAGAGCTGGACCGTATTCCACAGCCTCCTTTGAATTCAGATGTAGCCATGTGGTTAAGGTCATCCCAATGGGAAGATGCCCTGGAAAAGGGATTTCACACACCTAGGAGCAATGAAGTCCATGTGCCACAACTTCTGAGCCCTTGCTCCAGAGCCTGGGAGCCCATGTGCCCTAGAGGTGCTGTGCTCTGCAGTACGAGAAGCCAGCACAATGAGAGCCTGTGCACCGCCAGGAAGAGCAGCCGCCACTTGCTGAAGCTAGAGAAAGCTCGTGCACAGCAACAAAGACCCAGCACAGACAAAAATAAATAAATAAATAATTTTTAAAATGTACAGAGCAATGATGGCACATATTCTAGATTACTCCTCTGACTAATGTAGCCATAAGTCAGATGGTTACACTAATATCTTGGAAACTTTCGGTAACTGCAAAAAATGTGATAGTAATATTTGGAAGTGAAATGCAGGACAAACACATTTTGCTAACTTCAGAAATTTGTTGGTCTTCAATGAGCCAAATGTCTTCAATTCCAGTCTATTGAGAAGGATACTTCTTTGCATTATTTCCTCCGTCTACAGTAATAGACTGTGTAGGGAATTCTTCTAAATTCTGTGTGTGGCTTTTATATTCCTTTAATTTTTCCATAATTACTTTTTACAGTGTCTTATTTAGGACTTGATATTATAGACTGGTATTCTTGACATATGGATATTTCAGAATCATTTTTGATAATCTTGGAGATAGTCCTTTCACCTTTATATTTAATTTTACATGTATTTATATTTTAATATTACTTATTCTTTGGTTTTACAAACATAAGTTCTTTACTTAATCCATAAGAATAACGTATAAACATAAGACCCATTGTTAAGAAAATAATCACTCTAAAATTAGCCAGATTTCTATGGCATACTTCATATTGTTTAACTCACTATGGTGTCTTATATATGTTTAAAAGCTGATGAAGGTAAGGAAGAAATATGATTTCTTCATGATGGATCAAAACCATTTAAGTGTTAAAACAAAAAGCCAAATGTTGCGTTTCTTCTGGGAATTACTGTAATATCAGTCAGAGAAAACATGTTTGGACATTTCCAAACATAGCATTAAAAACACCCCTAATTCACAGGGGGAGGAGAAATCCCAGCGTAGTGATGCAGGTACCAAAACACGAGAATCAAGCACTTGGTGACTGAAGTCATGGAAGCAGTTGATAGGAAATATACACAATCGACACACAGTTCTGCCATTCAGATGTAGTAAATCTTTTGCCTTCAATAACAGAACGGATTCCCACTGGGTGTCTCCTCCCTTGTTGAAAAAATGATGAAAGCTAATCATTTCTGCCCTCTGTGAACATACACGAGACAAAACGTTAGGAAAACACACATAGAAACTCCATGAAACTCTCAAACACGTGCACAAACTTCAGAAGTTGCTACCTCATGCCCCAATCTTTTCAAGGGGCCAAGTAAGCTGTAGAGAAGTGTGGAAGTGTTGACTTTTCCACACAGGATATCAGTGAAGCTAGGGAATTAAAATCAGATCGTAAAAGCCAGTGTGAAATCAGGAAGTCATAGAGAAGAATTTAAAAATAAAGCCACTAATCCAAATGAAAGTATCCCAACAATACCTAATATAGTAGTAACGGTGACTAATTTCAAAGTTTCAACACGATGGCCCTTTCCTTCTACCCGTTTCAGTAACTAATACTGATTAAGCACAATCACATCCAAAAATAAGATACAGGAAGAACTCCATTCACGTGTACATTTTAACTCTAGCTGTATCGAAACCTTTCAAGCTTAGGTAATAGAGTTTAAGGAGATATTAGACAGCAGATCTAACATGTTCATGACCGGGGAAAAATAATATGAAGCTCCCCAGTATAATAATAATAGGGGCTTCCCCAGTGGCTCAGTGGTAAAGACTCTGCCTGCAATGCAAGAGACACAGGAGACTCGGGTTTGATCCCTGAATTGGGAAGATCCTCTGGAGAAGGAAATGGCAACCCACCCCAGTACTCTTGCCTGGAGAATCCCATGCACAGAGGAGCTCGGTGGGCTGCAGTCCTTGGGGTTGCAGAGTCGGACACGAGTGAGCCACTGAACATACAATAAGAAGCTCAAACAAGGAAACTGACTTGGCCATGGTCACCAAAACAAGTTCTAGAAGATCAACGGACTGAAAATTCACACCAGTCTAGTGTTCTTTCTTCCAAATCTCATTCACATCTTTTAGGCCAACCTCTTATAGCAAATAAGGATTTTAAGAATAGTTACATTTTTCTTCTTGCTTTTAAAATCGTCATTTTTAGTAAGAATAAGAATAAAAGGATAATGGCTACTATGTTTTTGAACACCTGCCATTTAATCTGATAGTCATGCAGTGACTAACCTGTTATGTAATATTATGATAACCACTTTGCAGATGGGAAACCATGGCTCAGAGGATTAAATAACTTTTCAGGATGTCACAGGGCAGAGATAGCATTCATATATCAGTTTATCTTAATCTAAATCCATATTCTTTCTACTTCTTAAATTGAGATAGTTGATTTACAATGTTGTGCCAATCTCTGCTGTACAGCAAAGTGACTCAGTTAGACATACGTACATATTCTTTTTTTAATATTCTTTTCCATTATGGTTTATCATAGAATAATGAAGACAGTTCCCTGTGCTATATCTTTATGACCTTGTCATTTACCCATTTAAAATGTAACAGTCCATATTCTTTCTATTTTATATTACTACCTATTTGAATGTATTTGGGGGAGGGGGAAACCTGTCAAGATGTCCAGAGCAGAGCCGGTAACTGAAAATGTGGCTAGCCATTCCAGAGACTACTGTTTGGCCATTCACACATTGTCCAAAAGTGATTCTCCTGGTCAAGATGATTTCGTTTCTAAAATGGCCATCTCAATAAGAACCATTGGCAGCTTCCTAAACAAGGAAGTGATTAATTGAATTTTATTTTTAAAATGATACAACAGTGGTCACTGAGAGGAAGGCTGGTGAAAATTTTATGATCTGGTAAAAGTCTCCAGAGACTGGCGATTGTACTATCCTATCTGACATAGATTATGTCAGCCTTGCAGATGGTGTTAAAAAAATAACCTTATATCCGTATGAGATCAAAACACCAAGATTGAATTTAACCCAGATGCTTGGCACTGTGTAGACATAACCTATGTCATATCTTCCATTTTCTGTTGGAGGCAGTAGAGGAAGGGTGTGCCTACACATAGTTGTTAAAGGAATGATATTTCCAGGCAAGCTTGCATTAATGCTTTAGGTGGTTTTTGTTTTTTTTTTTTTTTGGTCTCCCTCCTCTGCTCCTCTGTTTAAATTCCTAAAATGCATCAGACCTCAGGAGTTTCAGGCAGACATACTCTGTTAGGAGTTGAAGGAAGATTTGCACATTTCATCTCTGACATGTGGACAAGCAGACGCTCAACTGCAGAGCTTTGACTGCTCACTGGCTTTCTTTGTCTTCATTCACACATAAACCCTTGCCAATTTCCCACTGAAATGCCACTGCAGATCCTGAAAAGTTTTTGGAAAGAGTCTCATGACTTTCAGTCTCCTCGACAGAAAGAGAAAACTTGACAGTCTTATTAAAAAAAAAAAAAAGGTTGATGGCAGGGTTCATCATCAGGACAAGCACCATGAAAGCACTTAGAGATAATGGGTTAAGTGTAACTGAATCCGAAACATACCGCTTTGGCAGTCATCTCATTCACAAAATGTTGGAGTGGTTGTAGGTGATGCCAAGTTAAACAGGATGATGGACTCAACACAATACATGTTTGCAACACTAATAGGTCGTCAGCTTCAGGCCACCCACTTCCAGGTGGCGGGAAGTGAGGGCAGCTGCCCCATCTCTGGAGAGTCAGAGGGTCTTCCTGCTCACATGGTCAGATATCCGAGGCCATGAAAAGAGACAGAGGACCTGCTTGTCCTTGGTGTTTCGTGATCCATGAGGAAAGGGACATTTACCCCTGCACTGGAGATCTGAAATCTATGGCCTCTGAATCATTTGTGATTCTTGGGTAAGCCAAGAGACAGATGGGTAAATGTCTTGCACTTCTACTTAGCAGAATAACTAGGAGCTGTGGTCTTAAAGGGTCCAATGTTGGAAGGAACATTAAGGAGCCCGCCGGATATTTCAAAGCCATTTGATATGCATGGTGCCTTGGTCCAGAACCCAGAATTCTTCATTATTTTGGCTGTGCTGGGCTTTCCTTGCTTTGCCCAGGCTTTTCTCTAGTTGTGGTGGGCCAGGGCTGCTCTTCCTCACAGTGCATGGGTTTCTCTCTGTGGTGGCTTCTCTTGTTATGGAGCACAGGCTCTCGGTGCTCAGGCTTCAGGAGTTGTGCCTGGCAGGCTCTAGAGGGCAGGTTCGGGAGTTGTGGTGCGGGGGCTTATTTCCATGACACGTGGGATCCTCCCGGACCAGGGATTGAACCCATGTCCCCCACACTGGCAGGTGGATTCTTTGCCACTGAGGCCCAGGGAAGTACCCAGATATATTCTCTTGCCTCTTGCCAAATTCCCTGCCACCTCCTACTTTGTATAGTGTGTTGCTTTATGCTGAGATTAGATATCATCCAGTGTGATGTGAACATCTTCTGACTCATGATATCATCAGGCTGCTAGTCCTCATGCTTTAGAATGTTAGGGCACACCCAGAAGCACAAGTAGTAAGTAATGATCCCATGGAGAGAGCATTATTTGAATGGCCTCCAGTACTTAAGTTAAAAAAGATCACATTTGAGGAAAAGTCACTTTTAAAAATGTGATTTCCATTTTGAGTTAAAGTGATGATGACTATAATTTGAAAAGAACAGTAAAATAATAATAGTTAGTCCTAATTAGTAAATTCTGTTCCTAATTGAATAACTAATATATTTAATAATGAATACAATGTTCCAGGCTCGCTTCTAAGCCCTTCACTAACTCACTTAATTTTCACAGAATCCCATATGATTTTATTTTATTTTTTGATTTTTATTGGAGAATAGTTAATTTATGATGTTGTGTTAGTTTCTGCCCCCACAGCAAAGTGAATCTGTTATACATACACATATACCCACTCTTTTTTAGATTCTTTTGCCAAAAAGGTCATTGCAGAGTATGGGGTAGAGTTCCTGTGCTATAAAGTAGTCTCCTGTTAATTGCAGCACTATTAACAATAGCCAGGACATGAAATCAAACTAAATGACCATCAGCAGAGGAATGGATAAAGCTGTGGTTACACATACAATGGAATACTGTTGTTGCTGTTTAGTCCATAAGTCATATCTGACACTTTTGCAACTCTGCAGACTATAGTCCTCCAGATTCTTCTGTCCGTGGGATTTCCCAGGCAAGAATACTGGAGTGGGTTACCATTTCCTTCTCCAGGGAATCTTCCTGAACCACATATGGAAACCCACATCTCTTGCTTGGCAGGTGGATTCTTTACCACTGACGCATCTGGGAAGCCTTACAATGGAATATTACTCAGCCATAAAGAGAATGAGACAATGCCATTTGCAGTGACATGAATGGACCTGAGATTGTCATACTAATGAAGTAAGTCAGAGAAAGGCAAATATATGATAGAGCTTATATGTGAAATCTAAATAAAGGAACATCTGAACCATGCCATTTTAGAGGCAAAGAAAGTGAGACACACGGAGGTTAGGCCACCTGTCCAAGATCACCCAGTTAGGAAGCAACAAAGGCATACCGCAAGCTCAGGCAATTTGGTTCCAAAGTTTGTAGTAGTTTCTACTTACAACCTACTACTTAGCACTGGTCTAGTCAAGGCTATGGTTTTTCCTGTGGTCATGTATGGATGTGAGAGTTGGACTGTGAAGAAGGCTGAGCGCTGAAGAATTGATGCTTTTGAACTGTGGTGTTGGAGAAGACTCTTGAGAGTCCCTTGGACTGCAAGGAGATCCAACCAGT
The DNA here is from genome assembly GCF_016772045.2 of Ovis aries. Taxonomy (NCBI): domain Eukaryota; kingdom Metazoa; phylum Chordata; class Mammalia; order Artiodactyla; family Bovidae; genus Ovis; species Ovis aries. Next base: position 61,630,068 of record NC_056062.1, on the reverse strand, counting down.
CCATTCTGAAGATCAGCCCTGGGATTTCTTTGGAAGGACTGATGCTAAAGCTGAAACTCCAGTACTTTGCCCACCTCATGTGAAGTGTTGACTCATTGGAAAAGACTCTGATGCTGGGAAGGATTGCGGGTAGGAGGAGAAGGGGACGACCAAGGAAGAGATGGCTGGATGGCATCACGGACTCGATGGACGTGAGTCTGAGTGAACTCCGGGAGATGGTGATGGACAGGGAGGCCTGGCGTGCTGCAATTCATGGGGTCACAAAGAGTCGGACACGACTGAGCGACTGAACTGAACTGAACTTAGCTCTGGGCTAGAAACATACACAGAAGAACTAGGATTCACGTACATGAAGACCAGTAATACTAGTTTCTCTTTTTAACCAAATGACCAGAAATTTGGTTGAAATTTAGAACCATTTCCTTCAAATGAGTCACCTTTGGAAGAAACACTCTTAGAATAATGAAGTGTCCTTCTTTAAAACATATGTCACTACACCGCTGGCATTGCCATCACAGCTGGTTTATAAATAATACACAAAAAAATTGGTGCCTGTGTTTTAGAGTCTTATTTTATTTCTCACTAGAAACTGTGACACCTTCTTAATCACGGGACGATTCATAATTCCAGACTCCAAATGACTCCTGGCTCTTTCCAAAACCCAAATCCACCTTCAAAAGTCAAAGATTTGTCATCTGAGGGAATATTCCAAACAATCTGTTTAGTCATATATTCTTAGGGCAGGTTCCCAGATATTTTTGAGTGGTGGCAATTTCCTTGTAATATGAAGATACCATAGCATGGTGGCTGCCTGGAAGGTGAGAGCTCTCATTTGGATGACTAAGGTCAGATTTCTTTATGAGAAAAGTCGTTTAAATAGTTTTATAGTCAAATATTATCTATACTCATCCCTCAGGGACTTTATACTCTCACAGCAGAGGAAACCTTAGACATTAAAAAAAAGGAATCAGGGAACAACATATTGCAGATGAAAGTCAAAGACCAACAAATATGGCAGAAACAAAAAGTGTTACGGGATTTCACGATGGTGAAAAAGAACATGGAAAGCAGCCAATAAGTCAGGAAGGCTTCCTGGAAGAGGTAGCTCTTGACCTGAGCCTTAAGCGAAGTGAACAATTTGGAACTCTTTTAAATCATGTGCTAAGAGCTATTAACATGGTGGATGGCTGATAAATATTCGATGACTAACTCAATTTCTGACCCTTTCAAGTTTGCTGAAACATTAAGAGACAGGAATGTTTAACTTTCATCCCTAACCAGTCTGAAAATTAAGGTGTCTTTTCCTTGACATAGCAAAAATTGAATACAAAGTCAATGATCTTAAGAAAGAGGGAAAATGATGTTCTTAGAAACTGATTAGGGAAACTTATGTGTACTTGTTATTTAGAATGTGAGAATACAATGGAGAGATAGGACCTACAAGCATTCTTTACAATCCGTGTTGTACTTGAAAATATTTGGTAAACTTACTACCCTGAGAAGCCCTGGGGTATACCAAAGAGAGCCCTTTCAATATCCAATATTTTGTTGTTTAGTTGTAAAGTTGTGTCTGACTCTTTGCGACCCCATGGACTGCAGCATGCCAGGATTTCCTGTCCTTTACCATCTCCTGGAGTTTGTTCAAATTCATATGAATTGAGTTGGTGATGCCATGTATGCAACCCAATACTAAAAACAGTTATAAATACTCAAGGATGAAAGTGACTGCTTCCTTCCAAGGATGGGCCTTATTCAGGTCCAACAAGATACAAGGTAATTCATATCAATAGCAGCATAATCTCATTAACTATTAATTTCCAAATTGACACTAACACCAAAATTCAGAGAAAGCTTTTGCAATGATCTGGTCATGCCCCAGTAGATTGAATACCAATAACAAAATTGCTTACTCTAACATGTAAACCTCTTTGAGGTAAAATTAGTCAAACAGTCTGCAGAATTAATTGACCAAGTTTTAAGGATCTTTTAGTTTTTCTTTATTTCTTCAGGTATACCTTTCTGTATATAACAAGATTTAGCTATAAAACATAATGGAACTATTAGATCGCAAAGTGTTTCCCTCTCAATCTTTCTTTCCTTCCTCCCATTTTCTCCCTTTTCTCACTTTCTTTTTTCTCTTTTATCCTCCCTCCCTTCTTTCCTCCCAACCTCTCTTTTTTCTTTCCTTCCTTCCTATCAAGACACCTCCAAGACATAACTGATAAGAGATCACTAATTAGGATATGGTCTATACTGGCATGCAGTATGGTTATTCCAGTGGCATACAAACAAGTTTCATGCTAATACAGTTTTACTGATTGGACCGAGTTGAAAGAAGATTTGCAAATAACCATTCAATATGATGAGTTGCCATGAGGTGACTACAGAAAGGGTGGATGAAAGATCTGTTTAAAGAAACACTCTGTCAGTGTGGCATCTTTTGTACTGCTGGCACACAAAAGCACACGCAACAGCTCAGAATGAAGCAGTCCAGTATAACTCTCGAATAAGAAGGACTTTAAGGAATTAGACCATGGCTATAAATGTAACTAAGACAATTCATTTAGTTCTTACACTATATAGGATGAGTGACGGTGGGACGTGATGGCGGGACACGAAGTCAGCAGAACCAGGCTTCAAGTTTCTTGCAATACAGTTGAATCAATAATGTACAAAGTCACCCTTGATGCGAGACTAGTTAATATACAACAGTTAAAATGCTCGCTACACTGAACACAGGACTAAGGTATGCTTGGGGACCCATGTAGTGGGAGACACAATACAATCATGGATGAAAAAGATTTTTGTTAGCTTTTCACCAGAAATATATTACTTTACCCTTCTAATCCCACTGGAGGCACAACAGCTTCCTTCCAACTGTCACAGAAAGAAATCCAATATTTTTTGTGTGTGTGTATGTATGTGTATGCATCTTCCAAGGGGTCACACAGGGGACTCATATCTTTTACAGATCCTGAACTACAGCCACTGTTGTATGGAAAGGTATAGACGATGTCAATGAAAAGTGGTCCTCCCAGAACTGAGAAAATCGGACAAGGGTAACATTAAATGCCATCTTGAGTAGGCATAATAAAGACATAAGGAGGAAGAAACAATTTGTGTTGTGTTTATTGAGTACCAATTTTGCTTTCGGAGACCAGACTAACACTGTTCACAAAAGTTCACCTCATTAGTCTAAAGGGGTGTAAAAGCTTCAAGTGTTTGGGGGAATAAAGGTTTGGTGGTGGTTTAGTTGTTAAGTTGTGTCCAACTCTTATGACCCTATGGACTGTGGCCTGCCAGGCTCCTCTGTCCATGGGATTCTCCAGGCAAGGATACTGGAGTGGGTTTCCATTTCCTTCTCCAGGGAATCTCCCCAACCCAGGAATCGAACCCGGGTCTCCTGCACTGCAGGGAGATTCTTTACCAGCTGAGCTATGAGGGAAGCCTAAAATGAAGCCCAACATGGGGCTTGAACCCACAACTCTGAGATTAAGTCTCATGCGCTACCGACTGAGCTAGCCAGGCACACATGAGGCTTGTCTGTACAGTAAATCCTGTACTTACAGACTTTCGCATTGTGAACTTTCAAAGATGTGAATGTGCCTCTGGCTCCAGCAAGGAACCAGAACCTGTGCCAACAATGTCAGGCATGAGTAAAATTGCAGCTTGTCCTCCGTCTCCTGTTGCCGATGATCCTTCAGCTCTACCATCTCCCTCCTTCCCTCCCTCCTCCAGTCAGTAACTCTTCTTGCCTGTTCACCTGATGCCAGCCCCTGTATTCCAGCTATTTTACTATAGTACTATACTTTTCAAGGTACTGTACTCTAAGAATAAAAATGTTTTATTTTTTGTGTTTGTTTGCTTTATAATGTATTACTTATGTGAAAAGTATTATAAACCTATTACATGCATATGTGCTAAGTTGCTTCATTCCTGTCTGACTCTGTGAAACTCTATAGACTGGGGCCCACCAGGCTCCTCTGTCCATGGGGTTCTCCAGGCAAGAGCATTGTACTGAGTTGCCTGTCCTCCTCCAGGGCATCTTTTGGATTCAGGAATCAAACTAGCATCTCTTACATCTCCTGTATTGGCAGGCGGGTTCTTTACCACTAGGGCCGCCTGGGAAGCCCATGAACCTATTAGGTACTGTACTATTAATATGAAGGTGATTGTGTTAGTTGGGTATCTAGGCTGACTTTGTTGGCCTTATCAACAGATTGGAACCTATTCATATGTAGAGGAGGTACTGTAGCAGATATGTTTTTATATCTCATCCTTGCCTGCCTTCCCTCAGTTCAGTCATTTTAAAAACTACCAAAAGTTGATTTTTTTTTTCTACTCTCTAGTTATTTTGGGGAAGCTTTGCTGTCCTCTGGCATAGAAATCAAGACTGGAATTAACAGCTCCACCTGCTTCACATGGATGTCCTTAAATGTGTTTATCTCATGCTTTCCCTAGGGAGGCTTGTCTACAGTCATTTCAAACCACTGTCACTTCCCTGTCAACACTTGCTGTGCTCTGAACCTGGGCTAAGAAGCAGTGCAGTTTTCAAGGGCGTTCATCACACGGGCACACGGGTCCTGAATTAGAGGTGAGCTGTGTATACTCCTTAGACAGACGATGCAGTGTACTCTTCTTAAGGAAAGGGCCATGCCAACAGCGGGAACCTGGGCACCTAGGAGCTGGGTTATTTCAACAAATAAACTAGGGTGGGGACAGTTACTAAGACCAGGACTGGGAGTGAGTGTCAGAGAGACCAAAATGTAGAGAGATTCAGGTGGAACACCTACCGGTTCCCCAATTCTTACTCCTTGCTGCTGCTGCTGCTAAGTCGCTTCAGTCGTGTCCGACTCTGTGCGACCCCATAGATGGCAGCCCACCAGGCTCCCCCGTCCCTGGGATTCTCCAGGCAAGAACACTGGAGTAGGTTGCCGTTTCCTTCTCCTATGCATGAAAGTGAAAAGTGAAAGTGAAGTCGCTCAGTCGTGTCCGACTCTTCCCAACCCCATAGACGGCAGCCTACCAGGTTCTTCCGTCCATGGGATTTTCTAGGCAAGAGTATTAGAGTAGAGTGCCATTGCCTTCTCCATCTTACTCTTTAGCAACTGCTTAAGAAAATTGTGAGTAGTTAGCACAATGGAAACCCTCTAAGTTTAAAAACTTAGAAAGATGAAGAACGTGAGAGTGGCTGTTTTGGAAATTCTAATATTGTCATTGAAACAAAGAAATGTTTGGGAGAACAGAGATTCCCTTTGAGGTGCACAAGTACATATCTGAGGTGGGCAATGAAAAAAAAAAATCAGGGTGATGGATGAAGTGAAGAGATAAGTCAAGCCCAGTAACTTCTGGCTAAAGACTTCACTACTATCTAACTTAAATTATAATCACACGGAGCCTGCATACTATTCATAATTAATTAAACATTTTTATACAATACTTACAGATATAGTACCTAATAGATAGTAAATGAAAATCAGAAATTATATGTAAATTGGGTTGATAGTAACCCTGCACATAGTTTTGTTACAGGTTTGCTTTCTTCTCTGTTTTCTTTTGATCACATTAACCTATGGATTTAAAACATCCTTTTTAGAGAAATGGCAACCCATTCTAGTATTTATGTCTGAAAAGTCCCATGGACAGAAGAACCTGGTTAACTACAGTCCACAGGGTTGCAAAGAATTGGACATCCCTGAGCAACTGATCATTTAGAGTAAATTGATCCAATATTTGCTATTTCTCTGCCAAAGAGAACCCTGAGTGAGTTGGTTAGACAAGTCCACCCTTGACACTTTGTGCTTGGTTATTGTGGATATTCAATAAATAGTTGTTCAATAAGATCCATAGGCCAGAAGGAGGAGGAGTGGAGTGTTCAGTTGTGTCCAATTCTTTTGTGACCACATGGACTGTAGCCCACCAGACTCCTCTGTCCATGGGATTTTTCTGGCAAGGATACTGGAGTGGGATGCTGTTTCCTCCTCGAGAGGATCTTCCTAACCCACGATCAAACCTGCATCTCATAACTCTCCTGCATTGTCAGGCAGATTCCTTACCATTAACACCACCTGGGAAGGCCAGTAAGCCAGATGTCTACATGCTATTGGAGTTGAGAGGAGATGAAGAACTATAAATGTTGAGAGCTGAGAAATTAACTTCTCACTAGTTGATCAAGAAAATTTCCAGAAAGTGGTGATGGCATTTCACCTGAGCCATGCAGGAGAGGTACATTTGGACATGCAAAGATGAAAACAATATTCTGGGTGGTGATCCCACAGGAGCAAAGGTGTGGAGTTGAAGTTGTAGATAAACAAGGCCCAGGGCATTGATTAGTGAAGGACAGAAATAATGGGGAATGAAGTAGAAAAGGTGAAGTCAAAAAGAATGTGAAAGTATCTAGATTTTAATATGTAGGCAATGAAGACTCAGTGAAAATTTCTGAGCAGATAAGGGACAAAGTAAATGTCATGATTTAAGAAAATTTATATACCTGTGGTGCTGGAGAAGACTCCTGAGAGTCCTTTGGACAGCAAGGACATCAAATCAGTCAATCCAACAGGAAATCAATCCTGAATATTCACTGGACGAACTGATGCTGAAGCTGAAGCTCCAATGCTTTAGCCACCTGATGCGAAGAGCTGACTCACTGGAAAAAAAATGCTGATGCTGGGAAAGATTGAGGAAAGGAGCAGAAGAGGGTGACAGAGGATGAGATGGTTGGATGGCATCATTGACTCAATGGACATGAATCTGAGAAAACTCCGGGAGATAGGGAAGAACAGGGAAGCCTAGAGTGCTGCAGTCCATGGAGTTGCAAAGAGTCAGACACAATTGAGAGACTGAACAACAAGAGTATGCTGTGTCTCAGAGAAAATAGATAGTAACTTCTCCTGGTAGCTGGAAATCAAGGTTTGATTTTCATACACACGTGGTATTGATACCCACACTGCTTTTGCCATATGTTGATATGTGTGAGAGCACAAAATGAATATAAATGATCAATATATATGTGTGTCATTTATGTGCTCAAAATAAATCATCACCCATCTGAATGTTGCTGTTGAACATGTACACGAACATGTGCTTACACACACGCCTCTCCTGGGGAAAATCAAATGTAAACTAGTATTTATTTTATATACATTTTATGCAAAGATGGGCTCAATAAAGGACAGAAATGGTACGGACCTAACAGAAGCAGAAGATATTAAGAAGAGGTGGCAAGAATACACAGAACTGCACAAAAATGATCTTCATGACCCAGATAATCACGATGGTGTGATCACTCAGCTAGGGCCAGACATCCTGGAATGTGAAGTCAAGTGGGGGGATGGAATTCCAGCTGAGCTATTTCAAATCCTGAAAGATGATGCTGTGAAAGTGCTATCCTCAATATGCCAGCAAATTTGGAAAACTCAGCAGTGGCCACAGGACTGGAAAAGGTCCGTTTTCATTCCAATCCCAAAGAAAGGCAATGTCAAAGAATGCTCAAACTACCGCACAATTGCACTCATCTCACACACTAGTAAAGTAATGCTCAAAATTCTCCAAGCCAGGCTTCAGCAATACGTGAACCGTGAACTTCCAGATGTTCAAGCTGCTTTTGGAAAAGGCAGAGGAACCAGAGATCAAATTGCCAACATCTGCTGGATCATGGAAAAAGCAAGAGAGTTCCAGAAAAACATCTATTTCTGCTTTATTGACTATGCCAAAGCCTTTGACTGTGTGGATCACAAGAAACTGTGGAAAATTCTGAAAGAGATGGGAATACCAGACCCCCTGACCTGTCTCTTGAGAAACATGTATGCAGGTCAGGAAGCAACAGTTAGAACTGGGCATAAAACAAGACTGGTTCCAAATCAGGAAAGGAGTAGGTCAAGGCTGTATATTGTCACCCTGCTTATTTAACTTCTATGCAGAGTACATCTTGAGAAACGCTGGGCTGGATGAAGCACAAGCTGGAATCAAGATTGCCGGGAGAAATACCAATAACTTTACATATGTAGATGACACCAACCTTATGGCAGAAAGTGAAGAAGAACTAAAGAGCTTCTTGATGAAAGTGAAAGAAGAGAGTGAAAAAGTTGGTTTAAAACTCAACATTCAAACTAAGATCGTAGCATCTGGTCCTATTACTTCATGGAAAATAGATGGTGAAACAGTGGAAACAATGGCTGATGTTATTTTTCTGGGCTCCAAAATCACTGCAGATGGTGACTACAGCAATGAAATTAAAAGACTCTTACTCCTTGGAAGGAAAGTTATGAGCAACCTAGACAGCATATTGAAAAGTAGAGACATTAGTTTGCCAAAAAAGGTCCATCTAGTCAAGGCCATGCTTTTTCCAGTAGTCATGTATGGATGTGAGAGTTGGACTATAAAGAAAGCTGAGCGCCAAAGAATTGATGCTTTTGTTGGAGAAGACTCTTGAGAATCCCTTGGACTGCAAGGAGATCCAACCAGTCCATCCTAAAGATCAGCCTTGGGTGTTCATTGGAAGGACTGATGTGATTGAGAGCAGGAGGAGAAGGGGACAACAGAGGATGAGATGGTTGAATGGCATCACTGACTCAATGGACATGAGTTTGGGGGGACTTTAGGAGTTGCTGATGGACAGGGAGGCCTGATGTGCTGCGGTTCATGGGGTTGCAAAGAGTCAGACACAATGAGCAACTGAACTGAACTGATTATTTATTTAACATTAAGTGTCTACTATGTTCCAGGTACTATTCTAGAAGCTAAGACAAAGATGAGTAAGGTCCCTGCCTTTTAGATACACCATCTATGTGGAGAAAGACCAACAAATAAAACAGCGTGTGAAAAAAGTTCTGTAGTTGTGTAAACACAATATAACAAAAACACATGGAAGGTGAACAATAAACCCTCCTCTAGGAGCAATAAATCAGGGACATTTTAGTAGTTATTTGTCCAACTTCTTAATTTTCAATCTAGGACTGACAGAACACTGTTCTGAAGAATCCAGTGAAAAATGCCCTATAGGAAATCAACAAAGCCTAGAAGGCATCTTACTTTCTTCCTTTTGGCTACTATTACAAGTGCGTATGTTTACATTATACTAATTATTTTCTGCAGGTCGATGCTTCACTGCTTTCCTAACATTCACAATGGGGAGCAGGTAAGAATAGTCAGACTAATGCCTGTGCAAGATTGAATGATAGTTCCGTGATTAAGCAAAGCTTTTATAGAAGGACTCACCGAAATGAATATGTGGGATCCTAAAAGTATTGATAGAAATAGCAATATACGTAGTAGAGATAATAAAGCCTCTTTTTAATAAATTGTCCTCTCGACTTTAGAAAGGAAAGGAACAAAATAACATCTAATTCTCATTTCCTCCTTTCTTTCAATTTCATCCTTTCATGGAACATACGTCTAAGATTAAGGTTTTTGAAGTTAGAGGAGAGCTAGGATTCATGGGAAGGAAGGAGGAAGAGTGGGGGAAATTTTCCTGGAATCTGGGTGCATCGAGATTACAGAAAACCTGCTCTCACAAGAACGCTCCTCCGGGGGTTTGTCCAGTAAAAAAACAAAAAAACAAACTAGCCACCCGGAGCCACCAGAAAAACAAAGCCAGGTGCAATCTGTAGAAGAAAAAACATTGGTGTAATTTAGGGCTATTTTGAAATTAGTTCATTTAGGGACCCAGCAAATCCATTCTCCTAGTTACCTAGTGGATACAAGATGCTTGGATTCGCTGTCAAGCAGGAGAGCCTCAAAAGTAGAAAATATATCCACTTAGATGACATTGACTTGCATACTTTTGAATTGGCAGCAACACTATATTTACTTCTTCAGCTTTCTTTTATATTTGCTGGCTCATGTGGTTTTTTTTTTTTTTTTTCTCAGCAAAATAGTTTTGTTATGCTTGCTTTTACTGCAGAGCTATCCAGGTCATGTCTTCAACAGATGAATAAGATTTGTGAACCAGTTATATTGCAGTGCTATTTATATTGCCAAAGTACAAAATTCTGCAACTCATCGAAGAGAGGCTCTATTGAATTAGTGCCCCAGAATAAAGCACTAATGTGATGATGCAGGAACAGTACAGTCAGTGTATATTTACAGTTGTCTAATATTTTTTTAAAAACATGTAAGGAAATGACCTTATAATATTGTCCAAAATGATACTTTTTTTTTTTTTGCTGGGATTTTATTTGTAAACTTTGATTTCTTTCCACTGAGAGAGATGGGATATTTGCAAACATCTTCTCTTGGGTTGTGGCTGATTTATAGCAATAGGTAATGTGCAAACACTCTGTATTGTTATAAAAATTCCCTATAAAAAGTTAAATTATTACCCTTTTAATTCCACAGCTTGTATAGCAAATGTAAACACTAGACAATTTAACCAATGAGCATAAACCTTCTAACTCAGCTTTCTCTTACTATACATCATTTACTTTTGAAGACATAATCCATGTTACATTTTAAAGTTAAAGTGCTCAAATACATTATTAACCTGAATATTGCTGTCATCTTGAATAAGCCTTTAGTCTGAGGCTTGACGAGCATGGTACTGAACAGGAATCTTCATGTTAGTGGATTTAGTATGAGCAACATAGGCTTTTTTCTTTCCTTTCTTTTTGTATTTTTTAGCATTAACTCTCATTATACCTGGTGATCCTCAAGCAAGAACAAATCCCTCAGGTGAGAAGACATCAGAGAGAAAAACCCAGAAATCCATATCAAGTTTATTTCACTTTATAACTCTCTGTTCAGATGGCACAGTATACAAGCCAGGATATAAAATTGTGAGAGGGAACTGCTGATGTTTTTAGAGGAGAGATAGGAGGCACTATTTATTTTCACTGACATACACTTTGGGGAAGCTGTCTTGGATAATAAGAGCCTGTGGAGGGCAAAGACGCCATCAGACCAACTCAATGGAAGAGGAAAAGAAAATGAAGCCAAGGCAAGAAAGGAGGAAAAGAGAGAAGAGGACAGGAGGGAAGAAAAGAAAAGAAACTCAGGGGAATAAGAAGGAATCCCAGTTTTGCTCCATGGAGTAAAGCAAAGCATCTCAGTGGTTTTGCTTTACTTTACAACCCCCGTCCCAGCCACTCCCACCCTTCAACCCCTGCCACCAGCACTGGGGCAATGAACTGAGAAAACACGGCTTGCTTAGAAACTGTGTTTTTATTTTCCTTAAGAAATTTTAAGTCTCTGTCAGTTGAGCAGATTAAGAATGTTGGAGCTCATGTATACAGAGAAATCCAACAAGGAATTCCACTTGACAAGCTTGGCTCAGTAAATTCTATGAAATAAGAGAACTCCATGTCAGGGGATTATGGGTGATACAGTCAGGATAGATTATATGATAGACATGATTTTGGGTAGATAATCAACAAACCTTTTTAGGAAGGGCTGTGTGTATCTGGTCAGTGTCTCCAGGAATGACATTTAAGAAGTACCTGGTTGCATGTTCACCATGAGCTTTTCTAATTCATACATGCCAAGCTGATTTCCTTAAAATCCTAAAGCATAACTCCCTCCAGTCAGAACCCTGGTCAATTTACTTTAGTTTATAATTGTCCTAATCATCTGCTGAAATCCTAGGTGGGCAGGATTAGAGGCTTGGCTCGATCTCTTTCCAGGGCAAAAGTCTTCAAGAAGTGTTTCATGGAACCCAAGTTCTGTGAAAAGTTAATAGGTGTCTCGTAAAGAGAGGTCATGTGTTTAAGTTATCTTGGAAGGACTTGGGTTAATCAATGACAAACAAGGGTTTTACTGTGGGATTTCTCAGAAACTTTCACAAGTATTCCTATTTTCTCAGCTGGGGACAGATGATAGAGAATTTTTAAGGTGATTTTTTTTTCATGAATCATCACATTTTCCACAGAAGATTAACTGTAGAGCACCATTTAGGGTGGCTCCAGGCTGGTGTTGCTTCTTTTGTACGTCACCAAGGAAATTTGCAAGAAATTCACACATCTTATCAATATTCTAGACAAGTGCAGTGTTATAGAACTCTCTGCCATGCTGAAAATATTCTGGGTTGTCCAATATGATAGCCACAGTTATGGAATTCTTGAATCTTGTCAGTATGGCTAAGAAACTAATTCTTAATTTTTCTTAATAAATAAAAGTAAATAAATATATTTAATTTTACTTATTTAAAAATTTTATTGGAGTATAGTTGATTTACAGTATTGTTAGTTTTAGGTGTACAGCAAAGTGAATCAGTTACACATATACATATATCCACTCTTTTTTAGATTCTTTCCCAGATAGGTCATTACATAGTAATGAGTAGAGTTCCCTATACTAGACAGTAGGTCTTTATTAGTTATCCATTCCTTGTAGCTCAGCTGGTAAAGAATCCGCCTGCAATGTGGGAGACCTGGGTTTGATCCCCGGGTCAGGAAGGAAATGGCAACCCACTCTCGAACTCTTGCCTGGAGAATTCCATGGACCGAGGAGCAGGACAGGCTGCAGTCCATGGAATCGCAGACAGTTGGACATGACTGTGCGACTTTCAACCTTATATATATTAGTTTATATATGTCAACCTCAACCTCCCAGTTTATTACTCCCCTTAACTGTTGGTAACCATAAATTTCTTTTCTACATCTGTGATTCTACTTCTGTTTTATAAATAAGTTCAGTTGTACCCTATATTTTAGATTCTACATATAAAATATATTGAATTTTATTAATTTAAATTCAAAGAGCAGCATGTGTCTGATGGCTACTGTACTGGACAGCACAGGTCTAGAGTATGATACATACCAGCCAAAGGGGGCTTAGCAAGACATGCAGGTTTCCATGAGGCCCTAAACCTTGCAAGTGGTCAGTGATCTGCCAGGCTGGGAAGTGGACTTTTTGCTGACACAGGCATGGAAATCCAAACTTTTTCAAGCATAGAGTGATTTTTCCTAATCAACATTGCTCTAAGTTATCTTTTCTTCTTTTTTTTTTATTATATTTTATTTTATTTTTTCTTCTTATTTTTTAAACAGCAGTTCCCAACATGGGCATTTGTTCCTGGCTGCTTTCCTTCCCCTTCTTTTCCAGATGTTTTGATGCACAAATTACAGGGAATAACAGATGTTTCAACCTGCTCTGAAATCTTGAGCCAGGGATGGTCAGGATCTACCTCATCTTTTACGTATTCCATCCAAGATGAATGTGCTTCTGTGGCTGAGCTCCATGTGTTCTCCACATACCTAGCCCATTCATCAGAGAAGCCTGTTTCTACATTTTTGTGCCCTCTTTTGTCCCTGAGGCTTCCTCCCACTTGGCCACGACTTTTTTCCTGTTTGAGCCTGGGATCACAGTGCATCTGCCGGTTGGCACTAGATTAAGCTGTTACTTGCAGTCAAATGAAAGGAAAACTTGAACACTTTGGGGAACTTTTCCCAGTAAAGAGGACAACACTTCTGTTCCATTTATAAGGAGAAAAAAGGGAGATAGGGCGGTGTTCCAGTTTAGTTCCAAGCCCCGTAAATGCGGAAGGTATAAGGAAGATGATTTTCAGGGAGAATATTTTCCCTTCTCAGCTCAGGCTGTGGTCAAACAGCTTAGAAGCTTCACAACTGTTCTTTCTCTTGTTGGCTGATTGGGTTCCAGAACATTGCAAAAGATTTATTTACAATCACCCAAAGAGCCAGAATAGCCTCACCTTCATCTAGGAAATAATAGCTGTTTTGTGCTATTTCTTTCAACAACAGTGATTCATTATGCAGCGCTAGACCTTCCCTGATACTTGTAACTGTCAGGCAGATTTCCTATGGTTTGTTCACACACAATAGACCTATTTTGTCAGATTGAACCTGGAGATGTATAATTATCTGCATGTGTAGATATGAGTGAACTGGCTTATACATATATAAGAATGCAGATGTACTTATTAACACGTGTTTCTACAATGATGTCATTATAAAAGGTTTCTCATGGCCATTGTCAGAGTACTCACCTGAGGACCCTTCCCCTGGTCACCTGCACATGACAGACAGACAGAGCTCGAAGGGACTGATGGCTTCTAGTTGAAATGTACATGTTTATTCCTCTTCAGGGCATCGAAGTGAGTTGCACTGCTCTGTGGCTAAAGGAGAGAGAGACAATCTAGAGTTTCCAAATTTCTGATATGGAGGTTAACTAAAGGAAATGTTTTCACATACAACTGTTGCTGTGAAGGTGTTAGAAAAGATAACTAGAGGTTTATCAGGGCTTCCCTGGTGGCTCAGTTGGTGAAGAATCCACTTGAAATGCAAGCGACCACCTTCAATGCAGGAGACCTGGGCTTGATGCCTGGAAGGAAGATCTCCTGGAGAAGGAAATGGCAACCCACTCCAGTATCCTTGCCTGGAAAATCTCATTCACAGAGGAGCCTGTTAGGTTGTTCAATTGTGAGGGTTAATTCCATACTCTCTTTTGTATGTCTCTTTCTTTTCTCTTCTAGATACACGTCTGAATCCCATGAAATGCAGGAAGGAGGGTGTCAATCATCCTCCTCATGTAAAGGGTTTTGTAGATTTCTCTTAACTTATTACATGGGTAAGCCTTGGACTCAGTATTTTTAGCCAAATTTTATTTTAGAATTTGTTTCACTTAATGTAAAAAAACAATAAGACCACCATCTTGATACTTCATCTTCTTTTGAGCAAAGGCAGGAAAACGCATACGATATAAAATAACAATGTAAGGTACCAATTTCCTAATCATCATTTGTAAGGAAATGTTCTTCAAAGTTTAAGAAAAATGATGTTTTGGAAGCAGACCAACAAATCTGTCTTAAGCAAAAGCCTATCTGAAAATTTCAAATCAATTTTAAACCACTTGCTTTATACCAATTTGGTTTAAACTTTATATAGTGCTCAGGGCTTCCCTGGTGACTCAGCTGGTAAAGAATCCACCTGCAATGAGAGAGACCTGGATATGATCCCTGGGTTGGGAAGATCCCCTGGAGAAGGGAACAGCTACGCACTTCAGTATTCTGGCCTAGAGAATTCCATGGAGGGTATGTATAGTCCATGGGGTTGCAAAGAGTCGGACAGGACTGAGTGACTTTCACTTTCACGTATATAGTGCTCAAGGTTAACAACCAAAGTGCTTAAAACCTTTTAAAACCATTTAGCAAATGGGAAAGCTAGCTTGCAAGACATTCTGTGGCCTGGATAACAAGGCATTCTGAGTTGAAGACAGTGATTGGTCTAAAAGAATTATCTAAATGAGGTCAGGTATAAATGAAAAGTGAGAGCCAGTATAGATGCAACACATAAATATGAACCGGACGATTTCTTTTCATAAACTTGAAATGCAAGATTAGTCCCGACCTATGTTTTTAAAAAATCAGCTTTAACTATAAGTATCATCTTTCTCTATTCTCTTCCTGCTCGAATGTCATCTACTACTTAGGCTGCTATTGGTAAGAAAGACACATCTCATTTTCAAGATCTCTGCATTTTTGCTTCTATTCATTCATGAATTTGTTCAAGCTGATGGACTAAAGTGAATGTAGTAACCCAGAAGCATGTATAATAAAATACCTCAAGGTTTAGCTTGATTGGAAACTTGGTGAGTCAAGTGTGTAACACACAGTCAAAAGAAGGAATGCAATCACAAGTTGCATCAAAGAAGGTGTCTGGAAGAAAGGTACATAAAATTCTCTGCACAGATTAGGTCAGAGCTGGAAGACTGAGCTTATTTCTGGGTGACACAGTTTCCAAAGGATGCTGACAGACTGATTATACTCAGAGTAATCAGAATTTTGAGAGACGTGACAATCGTGACATATGAAACTTAGGTATTATTACACACCAAAGAAATGATTCAGGGTTGGGGATTTGTGTTTCTCTGACTGGGTAAGTGTTTTCAAATATTTTAAAGGCTTATGTATATAAAAATGTCATTCTTACAGAGTGTAGAACAGGTACCAAACATGATGACCGCCAGAGAGTCAAATTTCCTTGGACCGTAAGAACTTTCTAACTATACTTTTTAACAGCCTGTGGAACAAGATGCAATGAACTGCCATTTTCCCTGAGGAATTATAGGGGAAACTGTCCACAAATCTCCTATGAATTGCAATTACAAATGAGTCGTTGGATGCGGCAAGCAATTGGTTTGGCTGTCTGGAGAGGTTCTTCCTGCCTTACATTCTTTGAAACAATCACTGAGTATCTGCTGTACTTTTTCCTTTTTAAGAGATTACTTTAGCAAACTAGTTCAACAAGGGTGAGAAAATACGTTTGTCAACGGTTCTTGTGGCTGACATTGTGAACTCAGAGTATGCCAAGACCTCTGAAAGTTCAGTGACAAAAATCAGAGATGTGTGACTACTGCTTAAGCCAACAGAGAGAAATTATGCAGAAGAAAATGCACTTCATTTATTCCCACAGTCACGGTGCAGAGAAAGAAACAAATGGGAAGAAAGAGGAGAGACACTGGAAAGTCCTGCCTCTGTCACTTTCCCTTTAGATGAGCAGTGGGTCATCACCAATATTCTGGGGACTTACATACGGATAGTTGGGGAAATGGGTATCAGTTTGGAAGGATCCTTTAAGCTCGGCTGACTGGATTTCCACCATAGCTTTCAGTATAGCCTGGGTCAGAAGCAGTCCAATAAAGGCAGTTGCCTTCTTTCAGCTGACTTTGGGGCCCTGAGTCCTGTCCTGTTGCCCCCTTTTGTCAGTGTTCATGCCTGCTGCAGCAGGAATATCATCCATAACTCCCGGTCTGAGTCAGGGCTTTGCTGAGTTCAAGGCTGCTATGTTTCCAGGGTTACTAGTCTTGTACCTACCTGCTTTCTCGACTGGGCACCTTGCTCATTCACTGCATGGCTCCCTTCACTTTTTAAAATAGCTTTGTTGGGGTATAATTCATAAATGAAAACCATCAGAGACTTAAGGAATGCAATTTGAATGCAATTTTCATCCTCTGCTCTCTGTCAGCCTTGGGACATGGTTTTTTTTTTTTTTTTCTAATTTGGGGAAGTTCAACTTTTATTAATAACTTTGAAGTCTTCAACTTGTTTCTTTCCATATTCAGTCTTAACCTGAGTTCTATCCATCTTTGACTGTACCCTAGCTTCCCTAACCCACTGTTGTTCTCGGCATGGTTGTAGCTCTTCCTGGAGACTATCAGATGTCCTAGGTTTGGTTTTGTTTTATTTCTTTTAAGTGAATAGCATCTCAACCAAATGCACTGTCCTTTCTGAATAGCTAGAAGAGTTAAGGCTCATCTCTGATGACAACATACAGTGAAGGTGTGGTTGAGAGCTTCAGGAAAACGCACACTGGTTTACTCAACAAGTGTTTCATGAATGGACAGTGTGCTAAGCTCTATGTTGCCTGAATGCTAAGTCACTTCAGTCGTGTCTGACTCTTTGCAACCCTATGGATTATAGCCCACCGGGCTCCTCTGTCCATGGATTTCTGCAGGCAGGACAACTGGAGTGGATTGCCATTTCCTTCTCCAAGGGATCTTCCCAACCCAGGGACTGAACTCCTGTCTCTTACTGCACTAGCAGGCGGGTTCTTCACCACTAGAACCACCTGGGAAGCTCTATGTTAGTTACTAAGAATAGCACGTTGGATGAGGAGAGTTCTCTTTTAAGGAACATCTCACACTGGGCTCACAATAGCATGTTAAGTCCTTCATTTCTCTCCGCCCAATTTACTAAAATTCTTGTGATACTGTATTGCTTTAGCTCTATTTGCACTCAACTACCCTCACTTTTCTTTTTCCTTTTATACACATTTGAGAACTCTATTTCTTCTCACAATTTTAAGAATGCCTCCATTCTGACCTTCCAAGTCACTTCTAAAAATGCATTTGGAGGTTAGGAAAAACATCTTAAATTCAGATTTAAATATGGGGGTGGGCGGGTGGTAAATCACACACAAAAAGCATTTAACAAAGCAATTTATCACTTAATTTTTGAAGACATATATGTTTCAAGTGAATTTAATTTGCATATTCTGACTCATTTCCATTCCATTATCATAAGCTCTTTTTAAAGAGTTGCACATTTTTGCATTTTCAAAGGATGCATTTGTGTCATCTATGACTTGCTAACCTCTGCTTTCTGGAATTTGACTATCATGAAATTCTTCTTTTGTCAAATCTCTGTGCCCCTTAGCTGAGATGGTACATTCAGCCATCTTCTGGAACTGTAAGGAAGGGGAGAATGTCAAATTCAATTGGGTTTCCCATCTGTATGAAAAGCCACACTATTGCCTTTGACCTTTGGTTCTAGGGTTTTCATTAAAATTCTTGCATCATTTCAGCAGC
This sequence comes from Ovis aries, assembly GCF_016772045.2. NCBI lineage: Eukaryota > Metazoa > Chordata > Mammalia > Artiodactyla > Bovidae > Ovis > Ovis aries. Next base: position 61,611,813 of record NC_056062.1, on the reverse strand, counting down.
ATCTCTGAGTTCTTCACATTTACCGAGTTGTGAAAATAAAAACTATCCTCAACGCTTGGTTGGTTAGGATATAATGGGTTGTCTAGAGGCGACACTGAGGTATTCCTTCTACATCATTTTATAACTTGTCTATTGATTCATCCTAGCATCACGCTCTTACTAATAAACACTATTGCTGACTTGGGTCTTGGAAGGAGTCTGTCAAAACTCATGTCCCATTGTACTTTACATAAACAATGTCCATGTTGAAATAATGAAGTGTCATAAGCTGCATTTAATTCCAAGAGAGCATTTTAAAACAATTGGACTGGGGTTTTCGAGCAAGGATACTATGTTGTATGAAATTACCCCAGTGTCTGGCACAAAGATAGTGAGTCAATAGACAAATGCTACTAAATATTAACTTCGTTGAATGTTTACTGTGTGATAGATATTTTTCTAAGCTCTCCACATGGACTATCTCATTTGATGCTTCCCAAACCTCCATAGTACAATGATTATCTTCAGGTTGCCAAGGGAAAAATCCAAGCAGAGGGGATGCTGTTCAAGTAATACACACACACACACACACACACACACACACACGCACACACACACAATTATGCACATATATGAATGACACACATTTAAACAGGAGTCAACTTTGAGTCCTAGGAAAAGTAGTGATCAGATCAAGAACCTGTGAACTGCATTTCTTATCTGTTTAAGAACAAATACCCTTAAGTAAATGACCTTACTGCTTCCACGCCTTGGTCTTCAGCAGGAAACTAAGTGTTGAACTAGACAGAAAAATCCTTTGGCCCATAACCTTCCATGACTATTGGTTCCATGAAAGAGTGCACAGCTGAAGGTGTCTGAAGGCGCTCAGGCTCTGGGTTGGGTGCTGAGCCATGACTGAGAACAGAACACAGAGCTGGGGTCTGTTCGGCCTGTTGGTCTTAATGCTGGGTATGGCTTGTCAGCTGCTGCTTATTTTCCTTACTCAATCTTTTCTTATCAGAAGCAGAAGGCATAAAGGATGCCATCTGGGATTGCTTGTTTAGATACAGCATGGTGTTAACAAGTTTTTCTCTCTCTTCACTCTTTCTTGTTTATTGCTGCTTGCAAGGAGCAGGGATACACATGTCCAAATGCAGCCGTTGCCCAGGCTCTGTTCTTCATCCTGAATTTGGGGGCTGGAGGGATGTGGGAGGTAGAGACTGTGAGTAAGCAGGAGGGAAGGCAAGTAGCTTGGGGGCAGGAGTGGACACTAGGTTCTGATGCACCGAGAAGAGCTCTGAGATTAGGTCATCTTAAACCAGGAAAGAAAAGGCATTAGGTTTTATTGACACTTTTCTGGGAGTCACGATAAGAGATTGCATATTCCCAGGAAATTGGAAATTGACAAAAAACATGGCACTTTTTAACCCTGTTAAGAAATTCTGTGTTTACAATTTAGCACTGTTTTAAGAACCTGGCTTTTCGAGTCACACAGGATTTGAAGCCAAGTTCGCCACATGTTTACTAGTAGTGGGTGCTGCAATGGCCACATCGAGATTCCATTTCCACCCATAGCACCTGCTGTGACTATTGGCTGCCAGCTGAGGTTACAACCACCACACACTTTGGAGAAATGCCTTGGGCAAAAATGTGAAGGCCTCCTGAGAGCCAGTGGCTGGCTCTGATATGGAGACCTCTTCTTGCCTCAAGGTGGGATCAGCTCCAGAGTGAGCCTTGTGGTTCAGAGCTCCCTGTGGGACCTGAGTAACAGCGGACTCAGATTCCAGTCTTCCCCTATATAAATGACTACTTCTGGCTCTGCTTCTAGGGGAACTGACTTGTGACATCAGGTGAATTTGGGAAATAACAGCCTCTCTGCTTCTGGTCTCTCCTCTGCTAAAATGAGACTGCTACTCTCTCTGACCTTATCACTTTGTGGTAGATAGGAAATGTTCTGGAAGCACTTAGCATAATACCTGGCACATACTGTAGCTCTATTAGATGGCTAGACTATTTGTTAGCTTATTTGTAATGTTGATTGGGGATTCTGATAACATGATGTTTTCTCAAACATTTGGAAGCACCAGAAAGAAGAGGTTCACCTCCCCTGCTATGGAATGAGCGTGTGTGTGTGTGTGTGTGTGTGTGCACGCGCTAAATTTCTTCAGCCGTGTCTGACTATTTACAACCCGCCAGGCTTTGACTATAGCCCACCAGGCTCCTCTATTCATGGGATTCTCCAGGTGAGAATACTGGAGTGGGTTGCCGTTCCCTCTTCCAGGGGATCTTCCCTACTCAGGGATGGAACCTGAGTCTCTTCTGTCTCCTGCATTGGCTAGAGAGTTCTTTACCACTAGCGCTGCCTGGGAAGCCCAGTTCAGATTTAAAAGAACACAAGAACAGACTACACCAATCACAGGAAAGACCTCGAGGTCCCAGGGCCCAGTCTCATGCTGCAAAGTGATACATCTGTGGGTTGTGTTGCTCTGTGTGCCTACTGGCTGTTGGCAATCGTCTGTATTTGTGCAACAGAACACTGCTCTCCTCAGACAGGGGGGAAAAAAAAATATATGTATATACATATATGTCTCCATACTGCTCATGTCTAAATTAAGACATGTAAAAGCCAGTTCCTGTAAGCCAGCAGGCAAAACCAACAGCAGTGCCGGCTGTGAAAAGCGCAGACTTCCCAGACACGGCGCCTCCTGGGACGCCTCCCCCGCCGTGCTCATGGGCCCTTTCCAAACTGAACATGGGAAACCGCATGCACCTTGGAGCAGATGTTCATTCAGAATGCAGTGAACTGAGTGCAGGTAAAGACATAAGGTGTTCATAGATATCCTTCTGAGAGACAGCGAAGGGCAGGGGGCGCCTGGGATCTGTAGTCTACGGGGTTGCAGAGTCTGATGCGGCCTAGCAACTGAACAAGAGCAGTTGAGGAACCACAGCCTAGAAAATAGTACTGGGTGTGCCATTCAAGAGAACTAGGAAGAATGATTCTGGGGCTGATGGCAAAACCTCCTCCGCACATTATGGTCTTGACAAATCCCACCTACTCTTTACCATCTGCTGTGGATATCTTACCTGGGGTCCTCACCTTCTGGGCAAGAGAATTTCCGATGTGCTCATGGCCCCCAAGTGTGAGCTTCCATCTCCCAGGGGATTTCACTGATCTATAAAAACTTTCTGTGGACAGCTAGACTATCAATTACCTAAGGACTGGTGAGCTGATGATTGCCTGGCTTCATATCATAGTGCTCAGCACAGAGTATGCACTCAACTGACACGTGGCTTGAATTGATTTATCAATCTATTTACAATTCCTGAAGGAATTAGCCCAGACAGATGTTGTAATCAGCTCATATCAATCCATTTTGCTTTATCACTCCAGCTCATCTCCAGTAGATAGACAGTGAAGGACAGGGAAGCCTGGCGTGCTGCAGTCCATAAAGTCACAGAGTTGGATATGACTGAGCAACTGAAGAACAACATCTTCAGCACAGCCGGTCTTGCCATGCTGGCTTTGAAGAGAGTCTGTCATCCTGTCATAGGCTGACATAACAGATGACCACCAACTGGCTGGTTTGAAACAAGAGAAATGTGTTCTCTCACTGTTCCGGTGGCCAGAAGTCTGAAGTCAAGGTGTCAGCAGGGCTGATTTCTTCTGGAGCCTCTGAGGAGTCTGTTCCTGCCTCTCTCTTAGTTTCTAGAAGCTACTGGCATCTTTGGCCTATAGTTGTATAACTCCAGTCTCTGCTTCGGTCTTCGAGTGGCCTTCCCCTCTGTGCATCTTCTCTCTCTTTTCTTCTCTCACAGGGACACCTGTTCTTGGATTTGGGGCCTTTTCTAACACATGATGAGCTCATTTCACTACCCTTCACAATTATATCTGCAAGGTGTGTCTTCATAGATGTTCATCCTCGCAAGTTGTACTGACTCTCTTGAAGGGCTGCTGTTCCATCCAGTACCGGGTCCTAAAATTCGCAAGGTAATTTCTAGGAGTGGCAGTTGCTTACTAAACCACACATGAGATATTCAGCATCAGGTAAGGACTCCTGTGGGATCAAATGGCACTTGGAATAAATGAGTCACAAAAAACTGTGAATAAATATTGAAGTTTAGCCAGTTGATCCTCCCCTTCTCACCTGGGGCTACAACCAATCCAGCTTGTCAGCCAGATCTTTCAGCTTTCATCCTCATTTTTGTTCCTTCTCAAGACTTCCTTATTTCAAGCGGCAAGACGGAGGGCACTGGGGAAGATGTCATTGGGTGCTTTCTTTTACTCTTTGATTTAGAGGAATTCCTAATTCTGCCGATTCTATGCTCCTCCCTCACACCATTCTCTGATAGTCTTCCTTTCCTGATCATAGTCTTCCTTTCATAACATTTTACTATTGAAGCTCTTTATAATTTCTTGGGATTAAGCAGAAATGAGGCCCCCTTCCACCTCTAACTTGCTCTCTTGTCATCTCAGTTTGCTTTAAGCGCTCATCAGAAGACCTGCTAAAGAGATACTAGTTCCTTCTCACACGGAAGCAGAATTTCAAAAGTGAGCCCCTGAGAAAAAGAAAATATTCTCTTCTCCTTTTCTAAGCATATCTCCTTTTCTCAGCATATATTCTCCTCTCTTTTTCTCAGTATATCAAGTATATATACTCTACAATAAAAATAAGATGTCTGAAATTCCATTAAATGTGAGGATCTAGTTTTCATAAGCTTATGTAAGTGAATTGGATCTGAAAGGAAAATTATTTTTCTTAAATCAAACTTACTTGTTTATCTATCCAGCTGGCATGGATAGGAATACAAACAAACAAACAAAAAACAAAACAGTACATCTAAGCTTAGACCTGGTTCGAGTCTCTTTCTTTGCTATCAATTTGACGTGTTTCATGAGGGCTGAACAGACCAGAAGGAAAATCGTTGGGGAAATTCTGAAGACTAAGTTTTTTTTCCCAGAGGATTGCTGTCACCACATGCTCGAGGTTTTATCACCTTCGAAACTCTGCCAGGATCAGACACACCCAGGCCTGAGCTGATGCACTGTATGCTCCTTCTTCCTTGCCGTGAGCAAACTTGATCATTCTAGTGTCTTAACCCTAAGCTTCTTTCTCTTTACAATCTCAAGTCTGGTGGATAAAAGACACAGACTTGATTTTCTTCTCTGTGCAATCAGACTGATCATTGCATCATCTCAGAAACAACTTCTTCATATGGGATGTTAAGGAGACAGGACCTTGGTCTTTGCTTTAAAATGCTGATTGAATCAAATCTTGTTCCTCTCTCTCTGCGACATCCCTTCCTCTAGCACTTTTCCCAAGACTGCCTTTGTGTTCTCAGCCAATTTGCATTTTGCATCTTATGGTCTATATACATTTAAAAATTTCTACCTTTGAACTGAGCAATGTCCCCTAGCAAACATTTCACTTGATAAAACTGAGATTGCTGTTGAAAGACTTGCCTTTAGCTGAGCATCAGTTTTTGCTTTAAACAACTCTTAGAAGCCAAGGAGAGGGACATCGTAGAATATTTCAAAAGTAAATTTCCCTCATATTGTGTTATTTTCTTGACAGTTTAGCTTCAGAGTTGTTTCTGAGACAATCAGTTCAGACAGCAACCTCTCATGTTCTAAGGATACCACAGAAAAAAACAAAAAGAAAAAAATGTTACACAGAGTGAGTCTGTTTCTTTACATCAGTGTGTTTGATCACACATGAAATCTGGAAGAGTGAATTCATACGTGTTTTCCTCAGGGCACCTGAGAGTCAGAGGACAGAGAATTTATTTTCTTGGTTTGCCCTAATCTGGCTGCCTCCTGTTTCCCTTAGACACCAGGCCATTAAGCATTGTGTAGCCCAGACAGATTTGAGACTCACAGAGATGAGGCTTCCTTTGGCCCATCCAGAAAGTTCTTTCAGAAATGCGTTTTGAGCCCTTTGACAAACTCTGGGCATCATAAACTCCTGCTGCTTTCCCTCTCTTCCCTCCCCCTCGGTAATCTCTCCCCTTTACGCCCTCTCTCTTACAGCAAGTTCCCTGTTTTTAGCTGAGTCACAGCAGCTGGCTGGCACCTCCAGGGTCATACTGTACGTAACACAGAATCCTCTCTGTCGGCTACCATGGTGCTTCAAAGAGGGGCTGTGGCAGCTGCTGCAAAGCATGCTGGGTCCTCCAGCCCAGCCCTCCTTTGAAGCCCTGAAGCAGGCGGCTGGCAGGAGCCTGGGGGTGCTCAGGGCTCCAGAGTGCCTGGCGAACATGGCCTCGCAGAATCCCAGGGCTCCTGCTGCTGCTGAGATGCTGCTCAGAAGCAAGCCCTTAAGAAATTCAGAACAAAATCCAGGCGGACAGAGGCAGAGTCATATGGCCTCTCAAACCAATGGCTGCCAGGAAATAGTCTTAAACCTGCCAGAGCGTTGGCACCCGGCCTTGAGCCCTGCCAGCGGCTGAATAGTGGGATGGGAGGGTTGGTCACATTCTCCTTTTCCAGTCAACTGGATTGTTCCCCAGGCTCAGAAGAGCGCATATGGAAGCAGGAAGCCACCATCTATCACTTTCCCTTCCGAAAATAAATGTTGGCCTGTTTAAGTAAAAATATACCCTCACCAGGTGGAACAATACAGATTTTCATGGCAGAGAAGGCAATCTTCTGGCTTTCAGACACTTAAAACTGGATGGCTCCCCACTTCCAAAAAACTGTCTGGAAGCTGAATATTTTACAAAATATAGATCCTACAGCTCTCGGGATGACTTATTTCTTATTTTTTCCCACTCCCTTCCACCTTATTGATTCCTATTTGATTCTTGTTCTAAGAAACAATTTTCTTTTAGAGATACTTTATAAACCAAGCATTATGCTAATGATAATAATAGCTAAGGCATTTCTTGCTCTTTCTGCAGCTTGGTGGGAAAAATTTATAGAAGATTAACTTTGCTTAAATAAATATTCTTTGGCTTCAAGGCAAACTAAAGGAAGACCTGCTGCTGCTGCTGCTGCTGCTGCTAAGTCGCTTCAGTCGTGTCTGACTCTGTGCGACCCCATAGACGGCAGCCCACCAGGCTCCCCCATCCCTGGGAAGACCTAATTGATCCTAAATGGCGACTTTTAAATTACTAAGAAGCCCGCATCACATTCAAGGCATGATTTGTAAGGAAAGTTAAACCGATTTATACAAATGCTAAGCGAAAGAGATAAAAGATAAAAAGATAAAATGAGATGAGGGTAGCAGCTGTTTTTTGTAGCTTTATGGAGACATTAATACAAATTTATAAAGGCAGATTACTTACTGTCCTCATATATACAGGCACAAATTAAAGCAAATATTAAAATATAAGAAATGAAGTACATCATCTCAAAATATTTACATTTTCAAGTTAAAGAGACTCAATGAAATACAACAGACAGGCTATTTCATCTCAAAAGCCAAACTTTTTAATTAGGATGGTTTTCTTCAACTGTTAATGCCAAAGAATGCCAAAGTTAAGCAAAAGTATTACTTAGAAGATGGAAAATAGCAAAGGAAAAAGTGAACCCCTGAGGAATTATTAGTAATTACTTTTCTGAGACGTTAACACCTACAATATGTGACAGAACAGGTTCATCTCGGATTCGATGTGTTAAAATGTTTTTAATCTTGGTTAAGCCATTTTTAATAAATAAATTATAATTGATTTACTAGAAGCCAGATGATTCATCAGTGCAACGGGTGTAAATATTTTAGAAAATTTGTGACCTGCCTGTACTTCTTTTAAAATTCTGAACTATTTTTATACTTACAAAAAAACTATATTCTTTCTTTTTTTCAGTCAGAGAGAAACTGAAAGTTTAGAGGCACGATTGAAATGAGAAAAATACCCACAGTTCTCCTACACAGAACAGCACCTGTTGAGAAAGAAAATGCAAAACTGCATTCAAGGAAATACAGAAATGTCTGCTGGGTCAGCAACTGTAACATCATCTGCAATGAAAAAGATGATGGAGACAAACAAGAGTTGTTGATGAAAGGAGATGAAGAGGAATGCACTGTTTGACTATGAGCAATGAATTGCTTAACCTGAGATTATGGGGTAGGTGAAAAATCAAAATGATTAGTCTAAAAACGTCAGAAAAGTAGACGTCATCAAGAACTCACAGAATATTAGGTACATAGTAGTTACTCAGCTAAAGCTTTACTATTTCAAGACATGTCTGCTTCAGACGTCTGCAGAGCCTGGAACAAAAGTATAAATGGTGGCCCATTTGCCATGGATCCAAACGTTTAAAAGTTTTAAGAAATAGTTAAAATAAAATGTGTTCTATCTACATCCCTTGACAAATGTACTTTTCAACATGCAAAAGGCCAGGTTTGAATGTAGGATTCTTGTAAACCTTGGTGACATGTCAACCAACATGAAAAGTTGGGCAGTGCCTCTGGCTCACCCATTCTCATCCTATCCACACAAATCTTCCTTCTACACCATGACAGACATATAAACACTTGAGCCTGTAGGTCTGACATCTGAACAGCCCACTGCAAAAGGACGCCCAGGGCCAAACCAGTGGCATTGGAGTATTCATACTACGGTGTGGTTCACTCTCAGAAAGTCAGACCCAGGGAAGAAGCCCAGTCAGTGACCATTTGGGGTAGGGTATTGTACCCAGAGAGTGGTCTAGAAGTTGGAGCAGGAGCTGCAGGAAGACCTGTCTTCTTTGCTCCCCAGTGTGGGAAGAGGTACAGTTGCAGATGGCATCTAGGGCAGAAGCAGCTCTGACAGGTCTAAGGGAAGTATTAAAATCATCTCAGGTAAAAACTTCCAATTACAAAACACTTAAGTCATGGAGATGTAAAAACTAAATAAATAAAATCACCTACTCTAACTCAGACATATAATAATATACAAAATACAGTGCATGTAAAACGGCTTCAGGTGGGATGAATTTTGGTGTTAGAGTCTGTGATTTAGTTGCTATTACAGCAACTGTTTCACTGTAAGAACAACAGAAACTGATTTTGAATATCAATCTTGTATCATACAATGTTGCTAAACTCACTAGTTCTAACAGTCTTTTTTTTTTTTTTTTTTTTTAGCTTTATTCCTTAAGAGTCAGACATGAAAAGGTCTTCCCTGGTGGCTCAGATGCTAACGTGTCTGCCTGCAAAGCGGGAGACTTGGGTTCAATCCCTGGGTTGGGAAGATTCCCTGGAGAAGGAAATGGCAACCCATTCCAGCACTCTTGCCTGGAAAATCCTTGGACAGAGGAGCCTGGTAGGCTATAGTCCATGGGCTTGCAAAGAGCCGGACACAACTGAGCAACTTCACAGACATGAAAGAGTCAGACACGACTAAGCAACTAACACAATTAGGATGTTCTGCCATGTCTTCTGAGAATAAAGATAATGTTACTTCTTTTTTATTTGTCTTTTGTCACTGGCTAGGACTTCTGAAACAATTTGAACAGAGAGGGTAAGATTGGATATTCTATGCTTTTCTTGATCTTTGGAGGAAAGCATTTCAACACTCAGTAAGATGTTAGCTGTAGGATTTTTGATTATATCTTTTATCAGGTTGATGAAATTCCTTTTTAATCTTAGTTTTCTTACAGTGTTTATTATGAATGGACACCAAATTCTACCAAAATTTTTTCTTCATCCCTTGAAATAATTATGCTTTTTTTCTTTATAGTCTGTTAATGTGGAATGATTTGAATTTTTGAATGTTAAACCAGCTTTGTATTTTTGGGGAATAAACCCCATTGATGTATTATTCTTTCTAATTCAAAGACAGAGTCCTAAGTCTGTTGCTAAGTGTGTCCAACTATCCATGACCCCATGGACTGCAGCCTGCCAGGCTTCTCTGTCCATGGGATTTCCCAGGGTTGCCATATCCTTCTCCAAGGGATCTCCCCAACCCAGGGATGGAACCCACGTCTCCTGCTTTGGAGGCAAACTTTTTACCACTGAACCACCAGGGAAGCCCTTATATTATTTTTACTAGAGTCAACTTGTTAAAAATGTTTTAAATTTTTTGCATCTATGTTCATGAGGGATACTGGTTTGTAGGTTTCTCTCCTTGTAATGTTATTAATTTTAACAGTATAATGCTGACCTCCCAGAATGCATTGAGAAATATTCTCTATTTCTTATTTTTCAATGTTAGCAAGAGTTTACATAAAACTGACATTATTTCTTTCTTTAATATTTGGTAGAATCCATCCAGGAAGCCAGTTGGGCCTGAAGGTGTTTTTATTTTTTGTGGGAAGATATTGGACAATATATTCAACTTATTTAGTATGTATAACTTGTGTATTTGAACAATTTGTTCATCCTAAGTTGTAAAATTTATTGACCTAAATTATTCATTATATTCTATTATCCTTCTTATACTGTAGTATTTATAATAATGTTCCCTCTTCTCATTTCTAATATTGATTATTGGTGTATTCTTTCATTTTTGATCAATCTGGCCAGAACCTTATTAATCTTATTGATCTTCTCAAAGAATATCTTTTGGTGTCATTGATTTTTTTCTATTGGCTTCATGTTTTTAACTTCTTTGCTTTCTGATCTTTTATTGTTTTTCTTTATGTTTCTGTTTCTTTTTTTCTGTTTAATTTCCTCTTATTTTTCTAGTTTCTTAATATAGAGTATTAGTCATTGATTAGAAACATTTTTTCTTCTTTATTATGAGTGTTTGATGCTGTAAATTTCTCTTTAAGTATGACATTCTGTGAATTTTATATGTCATGTTCTTATTTTGATTTAATTAAGAACAAAATACTTTATAATTTCCCTTTTGATATCTTCTTTGATCTATGGGTCCTGCTTCCTTTTACAGATTGTACCTTTAGAGTTGTATCTGAAAAGTTTTATAGTTTTGTTTTACATTAGGTTTTTGAGTTAATTTTTGTATAATATATGAGGAGGATGTTGCAGTTACTTTTTCTACAAATGGATGCCTAATGATTTCAGTATTATTTGTTGACAAGACTATTATTTCTGTTATAATGACCTCTGAAATTTTGTGAAATTTCATTTGGAGTATACTTTAGTGGGTTTATTTCTGGACTTTCTATTTTGTTCCATTGACTTTTTTTTATCTATCCTTTTACCAATATCACATTGTCTTATTGTAGATTTATAATGTCTTGATATCAGGAAACATGAATTCACCAACTTTTTATTCCTATTCAAGATTTTTGGGGGCTATTTTGATTCCTTTTTTCCATGTAAAATTTAAAACCTTCTTGCTGATATCTCAATAAAGCTTTTCTGGAATTTTGATTGGGATGGTGTTGAATAAATAAATCAAGTTGGCATCTTAACAATATCAAGTCTTCCAATCCATAAAACAAATACGTCTCTCCACTTGTTTAGATATTTCATAACTGCAGTGATTGTTTTGTAGTGTGCAGCACAGAGATTCTGAACACATTCCCTTAGATTTTTATATGAGTGTTTCCATTTTCCGGTACTATTTTGAATGGCATTCCTGACTCTGTAAGATCTTTCGGTATGGTTCAGCCTGGCCTTTCGTGGTGGTTCTCTCTTAGTGCTACGGACTTTCTTCAGATTTCTGTAGAGTTTTAAATTCTCTCTCTGTGTGCCTCTTCCCTTTCCCGTGTGCCTCTTCCCTTTCTGTGCATCTTTCTTTTCTTCTCTACTCTGCTGTCCCCAATTTCCCAGCTCTGTCCCTGCAACCCAGGACCTTGCAAGCTCTGTGTTGGTTTTCTCTCTCTGGATAGTCTCTCTAGGTAGTAGGTGGGGCACATAGCACCCAACTAGTGTGTTTCCCTTCCTGTAGTAATTCTTGAGCAGCACTGTCTCCTGAGCAATGTCTGAAAAATCACTGTTTCATGTATTTTCATCTCATATTCCTGTTTCAGATAGGAGGGTATAGCTAGTCCCCATTATCGCTGGAAACAGACTGTTCTGCTGCAGCTGTTGAGATGAATTATATTTAATATACTTGTACAAAATAACCTGTCCACTCTGCCTCTACTTCTGCCACACTGAACTTCATTCAGTCTTCATATACACTGAGCTGCCTCCTAAAGGGCCCTTGTACATAGTCTTTCCTTTGCTCAAAATGCTTTCTCCTCCTGCTGTCTGCTCAATTCCTACTCATCCTTCATGTTACAGTGCAGTCAACCACTTCAGGGGAAGTGTTCCCTGACTTCCCTAAATTGTCAAATCTTCTCTTATATACTCTGATAACAAATCTTCATAACATTGGCCTCTTCTAATTTTACATTTATGTGTATCTATTTGATGCATGTCTGTTTCCTCCTCAAAACTGTAATAAACATAAGGAGTATGTCTGCCTTTGCCTATCATTTTATCCCATACAGTATCTAGCACATAGTAGGTACTCATTAAATATTTGTAGAAGTGGTAAACAAACTGAGATTACATCCATATTCATCTTCTGTGCAAAGTTTTATTATTTCCTACATTTTCTTTCATAGGTAATGCACCAATTAGTTATTATAGCTTTTCTCCCATAAAATTAAAATTTTCTAGATCTCATCAAAGCAAAATTAACAAAAGGCCAACTGTTCTATCGAATTGTAACAACACTCACTATCCAGAGACAACTAATTTAAATCTCATTGTTAACTGAACTGCTGATAGGAGAATTCTGCAACCAATTAGTGCACTTAAATTGCCATTTACTCATCACAGATGCAGTAAAGCACAACTTGGCACAATCAGACAAACAGAATCTGACTCATGAGGAATATCAGATTTCCTTACTTCCATTTTGTTTTCATCTTTCTAGTTTGTTTGAAAACTCATAAAAACCATATGATGAGTTTTCAAATAAAACTAGTGGTAATTCCTTGCTGACTTTTTGCCCCCTATAGTTTGAGTTTTCACTTGAGGGCTGTGATCCTCATATCACAAACACACATCTCAAGGAAAGATTCTTGCATTGCATCTTTTATGTTACAAGGTGGATGTGGAATCTGATGGCTAATTGCTTTTCAGGTGGTGCTTCTATCATTTGCATTTTTAAGTCAGTTTAAATGTTGATGTCAAAAAAGTGACTTATTTGATAAGCTGGTGTTGTGGTTGCTTGTCAGTCGCTAATTGTGTCTGACTCTTTGTGACCCATGGACTGTAGCCCACCAGGGCTATCCTTTGTCTATGGGATTTCCCAGGCAAGAATACTGGAGTGGGTTGCCAGTTCCTTCTCTAGGGGATCTTCTCAAACCAGGGATCAAATCCATGTCTCCTGCATTGACAGGTAGATTCTTTACCACTGAGCCACCAGGGAAGCTATTTGAGAAGAGCTGTTAATTCAATTGAAGTAGTTGTCAGAGTATACCTGGATATTTTGTGTAGTTGTAAGAAGAACACATGAATTGATTTACTTCTTCTCAATTGTTGTTATAACTCAGAGTATATCTCTAAGGTTAGCCATTACTATTTCCCCACTTTAAATAAAGACATATTTTATTGTAATCATCCTCAAATACGGCAATACTCCCAAAGCTAAAAATAAAATTTGAGATCTATTGAGAGATACATAGGAAAGATTTTCCTCCCCTTTGCTTTTGTTTCACTATCTGAAAAATCTGAGAAATAATTGCTACTTACCTTCCCAGCAGAAAAATTATGAGGATTGTTAAAATAATGTATGTAAATTACTTCGCTGTCAGAAGCCCTACATACCTGTGTAATATATTACGCTGCTAAAGACTCATATTAGTAGACTTTAAATTTTATCTTAATGCTCAAATAAGTAATCCCCATATACAGCTCAATATATTGGCCCTAATTTTTCTTTTTAAGGAGACAGGTGCTGCTTTAATTAATTTGAATGGACACAGATTTAAAATTTCCCCTGTAAGAAAGCATTGTTGTTGTAATGTTACCAATGTTAAATATACTTGGAAGCTTGTTCTCATTTCCATGGGACTTCTCCCTGTTTTGAAGGTAGTACTTTTAATTTAATAATTCCTATTTCCTGATAGAAATGGAACAGTCCTGGTGATGTATAAGAGTAACATAAAGTGCCTGGGTTTGGGGAGTCAACCATTTCTGGATTCACAGACATTAACTCTGTGACCCAGAGCAAGTTCCTTTTCCCCTCTGTGAGCCTATGTCATTTTTGCGTCAAATGGGTCATAATCCTGTAGTGTTTCCTGAGGATTAATTACCTTCACATAAAAAACGGAGTACTAATAGGATATTCAATGAGTGGTCACTATCATTATTATTGTGTATCTAGTATCAATAATAAACACTGCACTATGTATGCAATCGTGTGACCTGGCATTAATAATTAAGAAAAAACTTACACAGGTATACCTCACTTCAGTATTCTTTGCTTTATTGCGCTTCATGGATACTGTGTTTTTTACAAACTTAAGGTTTGTGGAAACCCTACATTAAGTCTATCAGCACCATTTTCCCAACAGCATTTCTTACTTTGTGTGCCTGTGTCAAAGCTTGGTAACCTTCACAATATTTCAAACCATGCACCAGCAATAAAGATTAGTACTCACCAAAGGTTCACCTGATGGTTAACATTTTTGAGCAATAAAGTACTTTCAAAGTAAAGTATATACATTACTTTCTAGACTACACTGAATAGACTACAGTAGAGTGAAACATAACTTTTATATACACTGGGAAAGCAAAAAAATTAGATTTTATTACCATGGTCTGGGACAGAACCCTCAGTATCTCTAAGGTCTGCCTGTACTTATAGATGGGTAGCAATGTTTGGTCACCGTGCAATTTAAAGGCACTGTTTTACTTAAGTCTTGTTGTCATTTTATTCCCATTTTGCAGATATGGAAACTGAGGCTAAATGAACTAAAGTAATTTTCTCCAGGAGGAACTAGGATTTGAATTTAGATCTGATGGATTTCAAAGTATGAGCAACAAGCCTTAATTCTGAAATTGAAGTGTTTATCTACTGTTTAAGTTACTTTTAAAATAAATGCTACAGATGGCTATCTGTATTTTGTATTTCTTTTATTCCATGTCTAGGGTATTTTGATTGCTTTTTTCTTTTGCATTGTTTTAACAGCTTTTGAGGTAGGAAACAATTTTGGAGTTTAGTTAAATAGGAAAATGTAGGATAGCTTTCAAATCTGCTTATGTGTATATGTGTTTTTTTCTATAATTTTGAACATTTATTCATTATTATATGTTATCACCAAAGTTATAGTGAGGGGAAATGGAGCGGTTGCCTATATTCCACAAATATTTCCCTAGGAAGTACACTGTGATTAATTTACGTAGGAAGAGTTAGAGAAGCAGTTGGAGAAGTGTTGGAGAAATCAGTGTTTACATGCTTATGACCACATAAATAGTTACCACCCCTTTTTACTTCTCAAAGTCTCCTCTTTAGGATTAGGTCATATACCTGATGGCTTAGTGGGTAAAGAATCCACCTGCAAAGAAGGAGACACAGGTTCCATCCGTGGGTCTGGAAGATGCCCTGAAGATGGAAATGGCAGCCTGCTCCAGTATTCTTGCTGGGGAAATCCCATGGACAAAGGAGCCTGGAGGGCTACAGTCCATGGGGTTGCAAAGAGTCAGACCCAACTGAGCATGCGCAAGCAGAACTACTATTTATGATCTTTTGCCTGTCGCCTCTCCTTACAAAATCATAATTTATAATTGTCAACCACTTAGCAGATAAGAAGCCATTGAAGCCCTACAGTCTTACTCCTAGTTTTATTATAAATGACTTTATTGATAAGTAGCAAGAGATATATAAAAGGATAATACCACTTGGTATATTCTGTGAAGAGCTCATTAATTGTATTTACCATCTGTGTTCAACACGAATAAGCAATACTCCCAGTCGCTCAGTCGTGTTTGACTCTTTGCAACCCCATGAATCGCAGCACACCAGGCCTCCCTGTCCATCACCAACTCCCGGAGTTCACTCAAACTCACGTCCATGGAGTCGGTGATGCCATCTAGCCATCTCATCCTCTGTCGTCCCCTTTTCCTCCTGCCCCCAATCCCTCCCAGCATCACAGTCTTTTCCAATGAGTCAACTCTTCACATGAGGTGGCCAAAGTACTGGAGTTTCAGCTTTAGCATCATTCCTTCCAAAGAACACCCAAGGCTGATCTCCTTTAGAATGGACTGGTTGGATCTCCTTGCAGTCCAAGGGACTCTCAAGAGTCTTCTCCAACACCACAGTTCAAAAGCATCAATTCTTCAGTGCTCAGCTTACAGACTCGCAAAGAATATGCAAGAAGTCTAAGACTGTACTGTTTTAATATTACTTCAATTTTAGTGAAAGCAGTTCACAAACATATTTTACAAGAAATCAATTTGTTACCATAGACTTATTATAGAAATAGTACCCCCTGCCTTCTCTCTATTTAGTCTTGTCCTGAAACACAAAAACCATTTAACTCTTTAGGTGTTCTTCTCTGGAATATATCTCCATAGATATTTTTTCCATAGTTTTAAGTAATGCACTTATCATTTCTTGATTTATAAATTTTGCTCTATTTTCCTTTCTTTTGAAAGATGGAAATTTAGATCACTTATAGCAACACTTATGTTTCTTCCCATTCTTGTTATACTTATAACCATATTTTAATTACATCAACAATCAGTGCTTGCATGCATGTTGTTGTTGTTTAGTTGCTCAGGTGGGTCTGACTCTTTGTGACCCCGTGGACTCTAGCCCACCAGGCTCCTCTGTCCATGGGATTTCCCAGGCAAGAATACTGGAGTGGGTTGCCATTTCCTCCTCCAGCTTACATGCATATGACCACGTAAATACCACTTACTTCAGCCATCTAGGTATTATGTTTGCAAGTCTTTTTGCACAGATATTTGTTTTGCCAGTAGTTTTAAATCACTTTTATTATTTTCTAGGTCTATTTTTCATGATTACATATTTAATATATTTTCAAATGCACAATTATACTAGGATTTTTTTCTCTTTTTCCTGCATTTCTCCCTACCAGACCCAAGAGGAGAGTATTTGACCATTTCAAATTGTTAATCACTTGCTTGTAAGCTTCGGAATGATGGGGACAGTGTCCACATCAACTACCTTTGTGTTCCCAAAGTCTAGGATAGTACTTGGCACATGGTGTATTATACACTCAAGACATATTTGTGGAATGAATGGATAGACAGTGTGATTGGGCTTCCTTGGTGGCTCAGATGGTAAAGAATCTGCCTGCAATGCGAAAGACCCATGTTCAATCCCTGGGTTGTGACGATCCCCTGAGAAGGGACTGGCCACCCACTCCAGTATTCTTGCCTGGAGAATTCCATGAACAGAGGAGCTTGGCAGGCTACAGTCCATGAGATTGCAAAGAGTTGGACACGGCTGAGTGACTAACACAGGCACTTAAATATACATATTTTTTAAAAAGAGGGAGTTAATATATCATTCATTACCACAAGCCCTTAAATGGTCTCAGCATTGAACAAGGGAGCAGAAAGCATTTAGAAAGAGCCCTTTCGTGTTTCTCTCCTCTCTGTCGTAGTCAAGGAGGTTAACAAGTTCTTTCCGGGATGCTTTTGTCCCATAGACTGGATAAATCCAACTGTCTCTTAGTTTTCTATGTATCTACTCAAAATGTTAAACAAAAGTTGTTAGAAAACAATTAACACACTACCAAACAGTGAATTATCTTTGAAGTTTCATGTATTTGAACCAGATGTGGCTCATACTACTGATGGCCCCTTGTCATAAGTTGGTTCATTATTTGGTAGTGTTTTTGGCTCTGTTGTTGCCTTGAGAGAACAATTTTAAAGTTGCATTCTAATAAAAATTGTTCTGAGTTAAAAAATTTAAAAAAAAATTAACACATAAATTTCTGTCTTTAACCCCAAACTCATTCCCCCTGACAGGCAGGCATCTCTCTCATTTCCAGGCTGAAGGGCTGTGGGAAGTATAAAGAGTAGCAACGTGTCTGGAGCAGAGGAAATTGTCTCTCTTTGACTCCTCCACCCTCCGTCTCCTTCTGCTCCTTGTCAGTGGGAACTTGTGTTCTTCAAATTCTGCTATTTCGAAAGCAAATACTTTAAGCCATTGGTGGCTGTAACTCTCTTATGACAATGTAAACTCAACCGACATATAAAGCACAAATATAGATTTGTCTACATCTTATTGATAAAATGCTTGCAGCATTATCCAGAATTAAGGTGCTGAGGTGCAATTTACGGCTTGCCCTTGAAGAGAGCTTGCCAGGTGGCTGAGTGGTATGGAATCTGCCTGCCAATGAAGGAGACACAGGAGACGTGGGTTCGATCCCTGGATTGGGAAGATACCCTGGAGGAGAAAAGGTTAACCCATTCCAGTATTCTTGCCTGGAAAATCCCATGGACAGCTGTCCATAGCATTGCAAAGAGTCAGACATGACTTAGTAACGAGCATGCACATGGAGTGAGAAGAGAAGAAAAAGTTTGGCTGAATTCAAAATAAATTGACATGAAACACTGACACACAAGTTGACATGCTGCCATTGCCAACTAGCTTACTCCCGAATTGGTTTCCAACACACCTGCTACTTTACTTTTCTTTCTATACCTGTGATAGTACAAGAAAGCAGGGATACATCTTTGCGTGCTTTGAGGAGGCCATGGGAATTCTGGGGCATTGCTTCACTCTTGAAAAGGAAGGCATTTTCTCCGAATCTAAAGTTTTAAATTCTTCTCCTAAGACACACTGTAATTAAACAGCTTGTGTGCCGCTTCATAAAACATATGGGAAGCCATCGCTTGTTTTATTTAGGATAGGGTGCTGCTGTGGGGAGGATCTGTCAAGTCTTTGTCTAAGGCCTTAGTTATGAACAGAAATTCATTGGCAAATGTCAGGTGACAGAAGAGAAGGTTAGCCATAAAATCAAATGCAGTGCAAATCTGAGGACGTTTAACATGGTAAATATTGTCCCCTGCACATGAATTTCAAAACAACAAAGAATCAGGATGGAGAAGAGACTTGTCCTTGTTATAAAAGAAAGCTCTGAGAATGTAGCAAGCGAAACTCTCTTTTGCACTGAAAATCTACTGTGAGCTTGGGAAACTAAGGATGCTTCTTTTTGTAACTCATCTTGGCCTCTGATGTTACTCTAGTCAATCTATTTATCTTTGTCATGTCTCCAGAGGTACACGGGCAAGAATATAAATGGAAGCTCAACCCAGTTCATTCAGAGCACAGAGGCAAACTTCAAGCTACTTTCAGAAATAACCCTGAAAAGTCCCAAGTTTCCCAATAATACCCTGTATTTTAGCATCAAGACTTACTAACAAATGCTTAGAAAGACAGTAAGAGGAACAGCATTTTTTTTATAGCAAAAGAAAAAGAATGGGAAACCCCAGAATGTACTAAACTCTGAACTGCCATTAATGACCTTATCAAGATTCCTTCTGCAATTGTTCTCATTAACAATTTCAACGAAAACCTAGTTTTCCTGTCAAAATCAGGAACATTCCCCTATACTGACCATGAGCATGTTTTTGGTCATGCCACAGCAGCATGTGGGGTCTTTGTTCCCCAACCAAGGCTGAACCTGTACCCCTTTGCCTTTGAAACACAGAATCTTAACCACTGGATCACCAGGGAAGTCCCTGACCATGAGCATTTATGCATAGACCCCAATGCAAACTTTAAGATCTGAAAATGTAGGCAAGTGTTCAATACTTAAATTTGCCTTTTCAGAATGACCCACATCCCAAAGTCTTCATTTTAGGCGAGAGGCAAGGAGTGTTAAAGGGAATTTAGAGTTAATAATTTTAAAGGATTTTGTCTGTTTATTAAAGCTGCTTTTCCTAGAAGAATATAGTTACATTCATCTGCTTTGTTAGGAAAAAATGACAGAGGTTCTGAATGTGTGTTAGTGCCATATTCTTCAAGGCTCATCCTATTTCAAGTTCAATGATAATCTCTCCTCATCTAAGAAATTCCTTCCAGTCTCTGAACCTGTTCTTTCCACTGCCCTCAGTACTCTACCCAGAACTTTACAAGGCTCACTGCTTCCCCTTAAATTGATAAACTTTTAGGTGTTACCTCTCTTAAGATACTTCGCTATCCACTCTGCATTCCACATCACTTTACTTCTCCTTACAATATTTTCATTTTCTTTATAACACTTACAATGTCTAAAAGTCACATTATATACTACAGATATATTAATGTTATTATTGTAAAATATTATCTACTTGATTTGCTACTGTCTTTACCTATAAAATAAAAATGCTTAAACAACACAGATTTTTTATTTATTCACTGCTGCGCCTCCAGTGTTTACCATATTACCACCACAGAGTATATACTCAATACATATTTGTCAAAACAGTTTTTGAATGAATACATACATTGTTGAACCAACATGATAAAGTCCAAATGCTTTGCAAGGTATATAATCTTCAACTCAAGGTTTCATTATAAACTTTTGGTCCCAATTCCCAACTCCTACGTGTATGGTCTACATTTCAGTCTTATTGAACTACTTTCTTATTAACTATACTATTTTAGAAATCTCTACCTTTGCATATGAGGCTCACTTCTTATGAAGAGCTACCATTCAATTTCAAATGTCGCTGGCTGTGTGAAAATATTTCCAGTTCTTCTGGATTGAGATATCTCCCTATATTGCCATGCTGCTAAGTCGCTTCAGTTGTGTCCGACTCTGTGCAACCCCATAGACGGCAGCCCACCAGGCTCTCCTGTCCCTGGGATTCTCCAGGCAAGAACACTGGAGTGGGTTGCCATTTCCTTCTCCAATGCATGAAAGTGAAAAGTGAGAGTGAAGTTGCTCAGTCATGTCCGACTCTTACCAACACCGTGGACTGCAGCCTACCAGGCTCCTCCATCCATGGGATTCTCCAGGCAAGAGTACTGGAGTGGGGTGCCATTGCCTTCTCCAGCACGTTATATAAATTTCTACTATAGTATTTACCAGGTTCCAGAATAATCTTTTGCTGTGCAACTGTCTTATGACATCTTATGTCTATGGCCTTGCAAGATGTGTGACATATAGAAAGTACTCTGAACAAGTTTACCGAATAGGCAAATCCTATAAACTCAGCAACAATTTTCTAACAACAAATCACTACATAATGTTATTAAAAAAAAAAAATCAGTGTTATACTCTAAGGATGTTTCAGTTTTTTTCTGGACTCTCTAAGCAAGTGAGAGTAAAAAAAATGAGCAAACAAACAAACAAACAAACAAAAAATGGAAAGTTGTCGTGTAACCTGGAGAAGACGGGTAGTTGACATTTGATAATATTCAAATACTTGCAAGGAACAAAGCTAAACAACCGTATTATGTCCCCTCAAAACAGCCAATTGAGAATAGACCAGACTTTTTATGATTGTGTTCTTTAGGTAAGCCTTTTAATAAAACTTGCTGATTAGAGACTTATGAATTGTATTTCTAAGAAAGGGTGTGGAATGTCATTCTCTGCCAGTTGTGAAGGATATACCAGACAGGTATCTTTTTGAGAAGCTTACATGAACTAAAGGATGTTTTGCCAGATTATAATTCTATGAAATTGAATTTTCTAAGACCAAGAAACAAGATCCATAAGAGAAATTACTATAGTTAAGAATAAACACATCCAAAAGAACTGAAAAAAAAATCTCATCCTACCTTTTTTGTATATGTACTATTTTATGATGGGTAAAGGTTCACATTTAATTGACATGCTCTACAGTTGGGAATCTTTGAAAGAAAAAAGTGTTAAAATTATTTTTCTCTAAAGGAGAAAGTCAAAATAGAAGTAGCATCTTTATTTATAGATTTAGAGGTCAGGTCCTACATGTAGAATTAAGCTGAGAAAGAAACATTAAATCTTTTTTATTAATATTCTTTTAAAACCATTTTTCATCTATTATCAGGTGGCAGCAGAATTACCGTAAATGTTAATATGATTTGATCCCTTGTACGGTAGAGATACTGTCTTCTTAAAAAGGATTTACTTTCTCTGGTTTCTTGCAGACCCAAGTAGAGAGGACATCTAAAAATAAGTCAGTTTGTTATTGGAAATCAACCCTAAATATTCACTGGCAGGACTAATGCAAAAGCTGAAGCTCCAATACTTTGGCCACCTGATGCGAAGAGCCAACTCATTGGAAAAGACCCTGATGCTGTGAAAGATTGAAGACAGAAGGAGAAGAGGGTGACAGAGGATGAGATAGTTGTTTGGCATCACCGATTCAATGGACATGAACTTGGGCAAACTCCAAGAAATGGTGAGGGACAGGAAAGCCTGGCTTGCTGCAGTTCATGAGGTCTTGAGGGTCAGACACGACTTGGTGGCTGAATAACAATATCTAATAGCTTTCAGCGTTAAAGATTACTGAGTCCAGTTTGCCCCTGTGATTCTGTGAGACCATAGAGCAAATACCACCAATGGGGGGTTTGATGATAAAGGTTTTCTCAACTTGCACCTTCTGCTAAGATACCAGGTGGAACTCCTGCAGTACTAGCTGCCCCACTCCTTTAAATACCCAGAGAAAGTTAGCCTCTCTGGTAGCTGGTGACCATTATAAAGAATGTCTGAGATGAGCAACCAAAGTCTGTTTCTTTGGCAGGCATTCCACACAGTTTCCTCGGGATGCTATTGGAATTCTTTCCCTTGGGAAAGAGTGCTCTCAAGCTGAGTGGAAATGGAATGAGAGTCCTTAGGGGCATGGCCTGTGGGTCTTTGGAGAACCTGGGGGAGGCTGAGGGATATACTTCTCTGTTCCATGGTTCAGGAGGACCCACACTTGCCTTCACCTGTGGCTCTGAAGGAAGAAGACAAGGCTTGGAGAAAGAAGCTCACTTTAGAGTGGAGATTAAAGCTAATGAGAAAGAAATTAAAACTACTGAACATTTTCTCAACCACAAGGTTCGAATCTTTTCCTAATTTAGGCACATGATTAGAGTGTGTGTCCAGGTCAGTAGCGATGATTTGGCTTTCAGTGAGAAGTGACACTCCCTGTCTATTTTCAGGGAGAAGAAGGTGAACAAGGAAATGACATGCTCATTGGATTCATGTTCACTTTCGAGAATTTGTTCTTTCAACTCTGGTCAAATTCATAGATTATATTTTAGTCCACAGAGTGTTTAAACAGTTATACTCTGCTACTTGTGTTTCTTATTTCCTTATATTTACTTGTCTAGTTTGAAAACTAATCCCTATACTGCCCTATTGATCTTCAGATCTTTAGCATATTTACTTTTTTTTCTTCTGTATTTACTCCTTAATAAGCAGTTACACTTGCAAAGTAGATTGTAATTGGCCAATAACAGTGCTTTGATATTTTTTAAGGAAAAAAATTAAGAAATAGCAGGATAAGAGACTATCTTGGCAGACTCCTATCCTTCACTTAGAAGCTACATTTGCAACTTTCACATGCATCCATTTCATGTTTAGCTACATTGTGCATAAAATATCTTTGAGTTTTGCAGTGGTTTAGGACATGACACTTATCTTCCTTAAACATGCAGGAAGAAAGCAATGGAGAGAGGGAGGAAAAATGGAGAAAGGGAGGAAGGAGGGAAGGGAAGAAAGAAAGGGAAAGAAATGAACTGAATGAAGAATATTCCTTCCTGAAAAAATATGTGGACTCTTTTCTCAAATAATCTGCTGATGGAAAAAAAAGTCACGTAAAATTCAGAGTAAATGTTCAAACCTTCCAAGTTAAATTTCTAGGCATTTATGTGAAAACTTTAGGTTGTCTGATGACAGCATGAAATGAATGGAAATGAAAGTCTCTCAGTCATGTCTGACTCTCTGCGACCCATGGACTGTAGGCCAGAATACTGGAGTGGGTGGCCTTTCCTTTCTCGAGGGGATCTTCCCAACCCAGGGACTGAACCCAGGCCTCCCACGTTGCAGGCGGATTCTTTACCAGGTGAGCCACAGTGGAAGCCCAAGAATACCGGAGTCGGTAGCCTATCCCTTTTCCAGTGGATCTTCCCAACCCAGGAATCAAACTCGGGTCTCCTGCATTGCAGGCAGATTCTTTACCAACTGAGCTATGAGGGATGCCTCTGAGTAATTTCCCCAACATTCTACGTAAATTTTGTTCATAGACTCAGCTCACTAAAGAAATGGAATTTCACTCAATGAAATATTTTTAGTCTTTTTATATATTTCAGAGTTACAGAAAAATAATGATTGTGACCATGACTATATAACCAAAACATTTTGATAAAAACTGAAAATTTCAGACAGTAAATTGACCATCTCATTTTCCTGTACCAAAAACCTGCAAATAGGAGTTTGATAGAAACTGTCATTACGTAACTCCTCACTGAAGAGGTAACACCATGAGGTAGCACCATCACACAAAAGGAAACACATATCAGCTACGTGGCTCTTTTTAATGTTACCAATTCCATTGTTTCAGACTGTTTACTCTTCTCTTACCATTCAATCCTACTTTGCCTATTTATCTTTCCTTAGGTTTTAACTTCTTTGGCTAGCAAAGCAGCCCTCATCTTATTCTGATAGTACTAAACTGCCTTTGAGTGATAGGGATCTGGTAAGAGGAAGTCCTTAATGCTTAGTGCTGCTTGCAGAGACTTGGGGCAACTATTTTCATCAACAGAGATTTTGTCAAGTGATTTCAACTCTGATTCAACCTTCTTCGGGAGGATACATGGAGTAATAATGATGGTGTGCATGCATGCTAAGTTGCTTCAGTTGTGTCTGGTTCTTTGCGATCCTATGGACTGTAGCCCACCAGGCTCCTTGGTTCGTGGGATTCTCCAGGCAAGAATCCTGATGTGGATTGCCATGTCCTCCTCCAGGGGATCTTCCTGACCCAGGGATTGAACCTGCATCTCCTACAGCTCCCGCATTGCAGGCTGATTCTTTACCTCTGAGCCACCAGGGAAGCTCAATAACGATGATAAGAAAAAGTATATTGATACGTTCTCAGGCAGAGTGCTTGTAGAACCATGGTCTTTTATAGCCATGAAATTAGTTCTTTTAGGAATAGGAAAACTCCAGCCTCTCACTCCCTAACATCAAATTCATACGTGGGAGTCCTCTCCTGCCTCCTTGTTATTTCCAGTTATTCCTCTTTCACACCAAATTACTGGGATGATTAACAAACACGGACATGAAAACTGGCCCAACAGCTCTTTAGTCCATGTTTTGAAATGGTATAAGAGATGGTGGGTTACATAGACGTTACTGGAGAAGCTTAGGCATCTCTGGGAAGGAAGGAGGAAGCAAGTAGAGAAATTTGAATGATCCATTTCATAAAATGCAGAGACTTGCGGTACTGTACTTGTGGTACAGTAAATAAAAATCTCCTCTTCCTCTTCCTCTGCAAAGCAAGATAAATAATTGCCAATTCTCTCGATGGATCAGGGTAGAGTGTATCAATTTCACTCTAAAACTGTGCCATTGTCAAGTCTGCATAAAATATGAGGATGCCAAGATAAGTGGATGTCAAAGTATAATTTATAAGCTAGACCTTCATCTGTAAAATTAAATGAAAAACAAACTCACCCAAGGGACATTTGGAAGGTGTTAAATGTTATGGGCTTTCCTGGTGGCTCAGACAGTAAAGAACCTGCCTGGGATGCAGGAGATGCTGGTTCAATCCCTGGGTCAGAAAGGTCCCCCAGAGAAAGGCATGGCAACCCACTCCAGTATTCTTGCCTGGAGAATCACATGGACTGCGGAATCCTGACAGGCTACAGTCTGCTGCTGCTGCTGCTACTGCTAAGTCGCTTCAGTCATGTTCGACTCTGTGCGACCCCATAGACGGCAGCCCACCAGGCTCCACTGTCCCTGGGATTCTCCAGGCAAGAACACAGGAGTGGGTTGCCATTTCCTTGTCCAATGCATGAGAATGAATAGTGAAAGTGAAGTTGCCCAGTCGTGTCTGACTCCTAGCAACTCCATGGACTGCAGCCCACCAGGCTCCTCCATCCATGGGATTTTCCAGGCAAGAGTACTGGAGTGGGGTGCCATCCCCTTGTCCGACAGCCTACAGTCTACAGGGTTGCAAAGAGTCAGACATGACCAAAGTAACTAAGCTTGCAGTATTATATGGGTTGGCCCAAAAGTTTGTTTGGGTTTTTCAATAAGATGCTATGAAAAACCAGAACAAGCTTTTGGGCCAACCCAACAGAACCCATCCTCACATACCTTTAGAAAGAAAAAAGAAAAGAATTTACAAAATAAATGTGGCTTTTCAGATCATCTATCTCTATAACTCACAAAAGTAGAAAAGTGAGTAAAATTGAGATATCCCTCCATCGTCACTTAGGCAAGTGGTAATTTATAATAATCATGCTATTATTTATACATCCTCTCTGAAGTAAACTCTATCTAAAGAATTCAGTTTGTTGCTCTGGTCCCACGAAAAGCTTTCTAAAATAGAAAACAATGGACATACTGTCAACACTAGAATGATATTTTAAAATATATAGAAGTATTAGGAAGAGTTTCAAGAACATCAGAATAAAGAGTTTGACATACTGTGTGAAAAAAAGATTAAAAATACGTGTAGCTTGGCTAAGTAAGGACTAAGTGGGAACATGACAACTGCCTGCAAATCGTTCAAAGATGTGAACACAAAGAAGTGGGGATGATGTTTGGTGGCCTTAAAGAAAAGACTCAGATTCACAAGTCAAGTTTATCTCTTTCTTTTTAATCCTGTTGGGATTGAGGACCTTACAGTGTTATACCATTTACGTAGAAATTCCCTAACAAAGAAGTGCGCAGATTTTTTTTTTTTTGGGAGGGGAAGCATATTATTAAATTTCAGATCATGTTAAAGCTAGATCTGAAAGAGAAACTATGTCAGTTAATTGTCAGTTACATCTGCATCTAATTAGAGTGACAATTGTGTCATATTAAGGGCATAAGAATGTAACTTACACAAATTATAAGGATCCAGAGAGGATACAATGGCTTAGCACACTTAAGAAATGATATTACTGTTATGATTTAAAGAATATTAACAATGTACTTAAAGCAAAATACTTGGAAAGGAGATGAATAAAAATTAAAGTTCAAAGAGTTGTCATTAAATCTTAGTTGGATTAAACTAAACCCCTAGAGAAGGTCATGATGTCCTTAGCACGAAATTCAGTGCCATCAAAGTAGTACTCATTTAAAATAAATAGGTTTCTATGTCTTATTATATTTAGTAATATATTTCTATATTATGCAACTTCATATCATTTAACTGAAAGCATATTGCCATTGTGCTACCAGGGGATGTTCCAACCTGACAACCAGAGTTGGAGAAATGTTTTAGTCAACATTAGGAAACATAATCACTTAGCTAAATTAAGTAATATTATATCAAATGTGTAGTTGAATACATTTGCAATACAAAGACTTCTTTTCCTTAGGATATAACGAATACAGTAACAGAAAAGAGTAGCACAATAGAGGGAAAAGGTGATGCTCATTAACTACTCTGCTGCTGACCTATTTTCAATGCAAACAAGGTAAAATTTCTTACCTAGAGATGCCTTTATAACTCCAACATATTTTTTGCTTACTCTAGCTCAATATTTTCTGACTCTCACTTTGTGTTTGAAAGTTGAATAAATCATTTAACTTGTACTTCTTGTACTTCTGTTCTTCTGTAGTTTATATATATGTAGATTCAAATCCTTCTTTGAAAAGACACTTTTAACTGACAAAGAATAACTAACTTACATTGGATATAATTACTTTTAGCCTTAAGACTTTGGCATGCCATCTACTACAAAATCCATGCCAGGGAATACCAGCCACACCTACCAATGAGATGGCCTTAAGAAACAAACTCATTTATTTTTCCCTCTGATACTTGATAAGTCAAAATAAATGATGACTGTGTAAAGGCATTCTGATGTCTGTACAAAAAAGTAAGGAGTATCATTCTCAATGAAAATTTTTAAAATTATGGTCAACATTTCAATACACTAAAAGTGCCATATAGAGAGTTTTTTTCATTAAAACAATTCAGATTTAAATCATACTGAATTAATCATGGAAAATTATATAGTATTGAATATATGTGTATTTAATAATAATTACTGACAAGAATAAACTTACTTGTAGACATAAAGTCTAAAATGATATGCAAAAATAAAACTGGGTTGGTGGATTATGGCTGATAACTTTTATAGTTCCAAAATCCAAATTTTGGCCATATGTCTAATAAAACTATAAGTTAATATATATTATTCATTCAGTAATAAAATTGTTATATGAATTTTCTTGTAGTAAACACTTCCAAAGTGAGAGAAGTAAAGCAGCTTAATTTTTCTTAGAAAAGATAACTCTTGCTTACACATCCCATTTTATGGATGTGGCATTACCATTTGTACTTGTTTAAATTTAAAAGATTCCTAATCTGGGAGGGATTAGGGGCAGGAGGAAAAGGGGACGACAGAGGATGAGATGGCTGGATGGCATCACTGACTCGATGGACGTGAGTTTGAGAGAACTCCACAAGATGGTGATGGACAGGGAAGCCAGGCGTGCTGCGATTCATGGGGTCGCAAATAGTCGGACATGACTGAGCAACTGAACTGAACTGAACTGAACTGAAGCCTTGCCTACACACTGCTTTTTCTCTGTGTCTTTTGTTCTTGCCCTAAATTTTAGAAGATAAAAACTTAAAAAAAGAATAACCATGCATAACCCTGCCAAATACTAACCTTCTTCTTTAATACAGCTGTCCTTTTCAACAGAACTCTACACATGCAGATTTCTATGTGGCTCACTGCTGACTATTTTATAGAGGTAAATGCTTATCAACTAATGCCAATAATAGGAATCAAAATAATTTTTTGAGTGACCATCAAACCTCTGTTATTTCGCAGGTATGGCTATGTGACTCTCTTTTACCAAGAGAAACACAGTTGCTCTTAAGAACAAAAGTGATTCAGACAGAATTGGGCTCAAGCAGAGAACACTGCGGGTTCTTCAGGTCTGGCAGAAGAGTCCACCCACCCACAAACTGTCAGGACATTCCTCTCTTTTATTATTGCTCCCATAGCAAGGAGAGAGTCAGAGCTGTCATGCCCCTCCAAAAGAGATTTGTGACAAGTCCAAGTACAATCTGGTTCTGAAATATCTCCCTCTCACGCTTCCTCTCACCTCTCCTGCAATCATCCACAAGACGGATTCAAGGTGCCTCTACCTGTGAGCAAGCACAGGCAGGCAGCCTCATGCCTTTGGCATCAAGTACAGAAAGAACAAAACAAATTAAAATGCTTGAAAATGTTTTGAACTTCTGTAAAGATCTTAAAGAGTTTGCTTGAAAGACGTCATTTTTAAAGTCCTTTGTTCCTAATAGAATTTTTTTTTCCCTGTAGGAGATTGAAATGAAGGAATCATTCAAGGGAGGAAAATATTCAGTTGCTAAACAGTTGAGCTTCCACCATGAGATCCATGCACATAGACGCTATAGTTACTGAAGATTCAATGACTCAAATGCCCTTTTCCTTGGGAGAAACATTTCAATGGCACTTAGTGTGGGTGGTATTGTATTTCAGTGGGATTTTTCTGTATGCTTCTAATGGTTAACAGTATACCTGGAGATACATTGTGTAGTTTAACAGAAAGTGATAGGAATGCTATATTTAGATCTGATACTGACTTTTGGGCAGTCCTAATCTATAGTTGGGCTTCCTCGATGGCTCAGTGGTAAAGAATCCAACCTGCCAAGGCAGGAGACGCAGATTTGATCC
Source organism: Ovis aries (assembly GCF_016772045.2). NCBI lineage: Eukaryota > Metazoa > Chordata > Mammalia > Artiodactyla > Bovidae > Ovis > Ovis aries. The sequence continues at coordinate 61,582,203 of NC_056062.1, read as the reverse complement.
TTGGGTTAGAAAGATCCCCTAGAGGAGGAAATGGCAACCCATTCCAGTATTCTTGCCTGGGAAATCCAGGAGTTTGATGGGTTCCAGTCCATGGAGTTGCAAAACAGTAAGATATGACTTAGCAACTAAACAACAAATCTATAGTCACTTCAAGGAAGTAAAGAAATATTTAAGGATCTGTTTTCCATCTATGGACATCTGTATCCTAACATAGAAGTGTATACATACATACAGATATGTTTCTATTTCAGCTAAGATCCACTGTAAATTTGTGTCTGTTTCCATCTTAATTATGATATGTTATTATATACGATGTGGGTACTACAGAGTATGTTTTTCCTGTCCATTTCATTCTAGAATAAAAAGAAATTTTAAAGCATTGCTAAAGCAAAAAGCCAAATCTGCAAAAAAAATATAAAAATTGAAATATTAAAACCAAACCCCCAAACTGTGAATGTTTCAAACTAAATGTCTGTGAAGATATCTAAACGCTTACGAGATGGATGGGAGATTGAGTAGGGTTGAATAAACCTCTCTCTTAGCCTGAAGTTAGGCAATGCAGAGAGGAACCTAAGAGAAGGAGATCTAAGCCTCCAGTGTAAACGATGTTGAAAGAAATAATACAAAACTTGGATCAATTTTTACATACACCACAAAATAATCAGGAGGATCTTGCCCAATCCATCTAATCCCCGTGGTTTGGTCTTCTCTTCTGTAAAACCACTGGATCTGGACAACTCTTATGAATAGAGCAAACAAACAGTGAGTGTCTGCTGGTGGTCAATACCAGAGTTTAGAAAACATTTTCATGTACACTCTTTGTTTCATCTTGGCCTTATGTTATGTATGCTTAGTCACTCAGATGCGTCCAACTCTTTTGTGACCCCATGGAGTGCCGCCCACTAAGCTCCTCTGACTATGGGGACTGTCCAGGCAAGAATACTGGAGTGGGTTGCCATGCCCTCCTCCAGGGGATCTTCCCAACCCAGGGATCAAATCTACGTCTCCCACATTGCAGGCAGATTCGTTACCATCTGAGCCACCAGGGAAGCCCTGGCTTTATGTTAATCTAGTACAAAAATGATTGCAATCACATTTCACACTACAAGTCAGTGGGATTTGGGGGAGTTTATTAAAAGTCTAAATGTTCTCTAGATTCTCTTCCAGATGCTAAAAATTATCTTTAAATTTTTAACTATAAATTAGGCACAGGATCAAAGAGTAATACGTACAGTAGTCATGTGGATACAATACTCTTCACACTCCTCTTCCACCTCTTTCAACTCATTTCCCACCATTTCTTTCCTGTTTTCTAATATCTTCCTTCTACTACTATATACACTATTTTCCTATTCAGTAAATATTTTAGGCCTTGTAAGCTTTACAGTTTTTGTTACAACTACTGTTGTAGTATAAAAGCATCCAAAGATACATAAACAAATGGGAGTGAATACTTCCCAATAATGTATTATTGAAAAAGACCCTGATGCTGCGAAAGACTGAAGGCAGGAGGAGAAGGGGATAACAGAGGATGAGATGATTGGATGGCATCACCGACTCTATGGACATCAGTCTGAGCAAGCTCTGGGAGTTGGTGATAGACAGGGAAGCCTGGTGTGCTGCAGTCCATGGGGTCACAAAGAGTCAGAAACTGAGCAACTGAACTGCACTGACTGAAGGTATTATTTACAAAGAGAGTGGACTGTATTTGGTCTGCAAGCCATGGTTTGCTAATATCTGACATAAGCTGACTTTAAACATTTTTTAAATTGGTAATAAGTCCAAAGTCCATGCAAGATATAAAGATTAAAATAATTCTTCCGCTGCTGCTAAGTCACTTCAGTCATGGCCGACTCTGTGCGAGCCCACAGATGGCAGCCCACCAGGCTCCTCCGTCCTCGGGATTCTCCAGGCAAGAACACCAGAGTGGGTTGCCATTTCCTTCTCCATAAAATAGTTCAGTATCACTCTTTTTTTGTTGTGTAGTCACTAAGTCGTGTCTAACTTTTTGCGGTCTCATGGGTTGCAGCATGCCAGGCTTCCCTCTCCTTCACTTCCCAGAGTTTGCTCAAACTCATGTCCATTAATGCTATCTACCATCTCACCCTCTGTCACCCTCTTCTCCTCCTGCTCTTGGTCTTTCGCAGCTTCAGAGTCTTTTCCAGTGAGTCTGCTCTTCACATCATGTGGCCAAAGTATTGCATTACAGGCAAATTCTTTACCACCTGAGGCACCAGGGAAGCATCAATAACCCTCTAAAGTCATGCATTTTAAGTTTTGTGTGGGCATGCTGCTGCTGCTAAGTCACTTTAGTCGTGTCCGACTCTGTGTGACCCCATAGATGGCAGCCCACCAGGCTCTTCCGTCCCTGGGATTCTCCAGGCAAGAACACTGGAGTGGGTTGCCATTTCCTTCTCCAATGCAGGAAAGTGAAAAGTGAAAGTGAAGTCGCTCAGTCATGTCTGATTTGTAGCGACCCCATGGACTGTAGCCTACCGGGCTGCTCTGCCCATGGGGTTTTCCAGGCAAGAATACTGGAGTGTGTTGCCATTTCCTTCTCCTGATGTGGGCATAGGGCTATCCAATAAATTTATAATATGATCCTTTACAATAACAAAAAGCATTATAATATTTTAGCTGGTAATACCTTTATATTTGTATGTGTGAATGAAACTGCTCACATTTGTTCACATTTATCTTACAAAGCATGTTAGGCTCTTGAAAAAGGCCTGAAGAATTTTTTCTTTTTGCGGGAGGGGCATGGTGGAACTGGGGTCTTATATTTGGATATTAGATAGAAATTCTATATTTTCTTCATTAAACTAAATCTTGTATCTGGAGATACAGTAAGTTACGAAGGCAGAAGATAAAATTAATTATTGACCCCTCAGCTATTAGATAATCAAGGATATATACTGAATGCCATCTACCTTATTTATTAGGTATGATGATTGATATCTTAAAGTTTCTTTTTGTGGCATCATATTGGTATGAAGCTCTTCTCCTAGACAAACGTGAAGATCCTTGGAGTTTGTCCTTTGCTATTAATCTTTTAAGTAAAATACACCAGGAAATCAGTCGACTGATGTATTTGAGCAGTTATCCTTCTGTTTTGCAATTTGAATGAGATGCGATACTAATGATCACGTGAGGGGTTTGTAACATCTCCGCAAACACCATCTCTCCTTGTTACATCATCGTGTTTGCATCATCTCTCGTCTTCTGCAGTAAATGCTTGTTAAAAACTCTAAAGGGATAACAAAGGGACAGGGATCATATTCAACTTCCCACGTTATAGAAAGAGGAAACTTGGACAAAATATACAAAATAATTCTTTTCAGACTTTGAAACACAACCAGTGCAGGACTTCAATCTCTGAAAGAAAGGGAGAAATGAGGTAGAACTTAATCTTTTTTTTTTAACTTTAAACTTTTTATTTTGTTTTGAGGTAAAGTTGATTAACAATGTTGTGGTAATTTCAGGTGAAGAGTGAAGGAACTCAGCCATATATCTACATGTACCATTCTCCTCCAAACCCCTCTCCCGTTCAGGCTGGCATATAACAGGCTGGAGTAGATTTCCATGTGTTATACAATAGGTCCTTGTTGGTTATCTGTTTTGAATAGAGCAGTGTGTACATAACCTTCCCAAACTCCCTAATTATCCCTTCTTCCCTGACAACCATAAGTTCATTTTCTAAGTCTGTGAGTTTCTTTCCATTTTGTAAGTAAGCTGATTTGTATCATTTCTTTTTAGATTCCACATATAAGGGATGCTATACAATATTTCTCTTTTGAAATAAAGTAAAACTTAAGATCACATTATCCTGACTGGAGACACATTCTAGGTTGTGGAATAGGAAATTGGAATCCTAAATAGAAATTAGCAGTCTTGCAGAGTTGAGAAGAAATATGGAAACTGAGAAGAAGTCATCAAGTCTAAGCTAGTGGAAAGTTGTGTGGCATAGTTTTAGAGAGGAGGGAATCATGAAAAAAATTTTCTATGATCTCTGGAATACAAACATGCATATATGTGTGGCAGAAATCCATAAGATAATATAACTGGCATTCTGTGAGTTGAGCTGGTCTCAGATCTCAGGCAGGACTGAGAATCATTTAAGTCCCCATCAGTCAGAATGGAAATTTCTTCATGGTCAATTGGAAAATTCATTGGAAACTGCAGAAGGGTTGGTTCTTGTAGTAAGACTAAAATGTCCCCAAAGTAAATTCTACTTGAGACCCACACAAACAAAGCTTAGAAATTAAAAGGACCTCAGAAGATCAAACCAAAATGAGAGTACTTAACAGTTTCTCAGAACAAAGTGGTCCGGAAAAGGAACCCTAAAAATTCACGGTGCTCAGCATCCAATGAAAGATTATCAGCCATTCTAGAAGTAGGAGAATTTGACCTAAAACAGGGTGGCAAAAATCAGTCATTGGAAGCAAATAAAAATAATAGCAAAGAAAAAATTAGTAGACAAAAGCACTGAAGAGCTATTGTAATCATATGATAGTATTTAAAGGAAAACAGCTAGTAGATGGAAATATGAAGGTTGTATACAGCATCAAGATGAATGTCTAAGGGAGAAAATGATAATAGCTCAAGTGAGATATTTGATGAATATGGGGTGTTTTAATTGAAATACAGTTGAGTTACTGTATTGTATTACATTCAGGTGTACAGCAAAGTGATTCAGTTATATGTATCTTTTCAGAATCTTTTTTATTATAGATTATTACAAGATATTGGATATAGCTCTCTGTGCTATAAAATACTGTGAAACAATACAGTATTATTCCCCTCACAAAGAATCAGGAAAGGAAAAAAAAAAAAGTGTCCTGAAAGGAAGAGAAAAATGAATAAGGCCATCGGGAGGAATAAGGCCATATGCAAGATGAATTAGATGTTGGAATTATCAGAGGACGTCAAAGCTGCTGATACAACTTTTTCAGTTAGATGAAAAAGTATGTTGGTAGTAAATAAAATACTAAAAACTCAGTGCAGAGAAACGGAAGGTGTGAAAAAAAAAAGTGTCCAGTGGAAATTTTAGAAATGAAATATATTGTCTTAAATTAAAAATTCATAGGATGGCCTTAATGAGGTAACAAAAGTGCTGAAGAGTCTTGTCAGTAAACTTGACAAGAAATCATTACAAGTTATGTAATCTGAAATAAAAGAAGAAAAATATAGAAAAAGTAAGCAGAGTTTAAAGTGCCAGTGGAATAATAGCAAAAGTTATATATGTGCTTAACTGGAGTATTAGAAAGATGAGAAAGTAAAGAGCAGAAAAAATAGTCAAATGTACAATGGCCAAAAACTTCCAAAATTTAATGGCAGACATATATTTACAACATCAAAAAACTTAGTGTATCCCAAAATAGGGTGAATGAAAAGAAGCCAATTTATACACATCATACTGACTCTCATTAAAATTAAAGATTAAAAAAATTCTTAGAAGAATCCTGGGAAAAAACAAATATAGGAGGAAAAATGATTCAAATGACTGAAGACTTCTCATTTGAAACTATGTAAGTCAGAAGACAGACCAGCTTTCTCTTTTTGATAGAAAAAAAAAAAATCTGTCAACTCAGAAATGTTTAGCTTCCAAAATATCCATCAATAATTAAGGCAAAATAAACACATTTTCAAATAATAGAAAATTAAACAAGTTGTCAATAGCAGATTGACCGTAGAAGAGATAATAAAAGATCTTTAGTCTGAGGAAAATGAAAAGAAGGAACTTTCAATCTTTATAGAAGAAGAAAATGCTTCAGGGGTGGCAAATCTATGTAAATATTAAGAAACATGTTCATTCTAATATTTTTTAAATTTCATAGAATTACTTAAAGTAAAATTTATATATTCTTTTGGGAGTTGTGACTGTGGCTCAGATCATGAATACATTAATGCCAAATTCAGACTTAAATTGAAGAAAGTGGAGAAAACCACTAGACCATTGAGGTATGAACTAAATCAAATCCCTTATTACTACACAGTGGAAGTGAGAAATAGATTTAAGGGACTAGATGTGATAGACAGAGTGCCTGATGAATTATGGACAAAGGTTCATACATTGTACAGGGAACAGGGATCAAGACCATCCCCATGGAAAAGAAATGCAAAAATGCAAAATGGCTGTCTGAGGAGCCTTACAAATAGCTGTGAAAATAGAGAAGCAAAAAGCAAAGGAGAAAAGGAAAGATATAAGCATCTGAATGCAGAGTTCCAAAGAATAGTAAGGGGAGATAAGAAAGCCTTCCTCAGTGATCAATGCAAAGAAATAGAGGAAAAGAACAGAATGGGAAAGACTAGAGATCGCTTCAAGAAAATTAGAGATACCAAGGGAATATTTCATGCAAAGATGGGCTTAATAAAGGACAGAAATGGTCTGGACCTAACAGAAGCAGAAGATATTAAGAAGAGGTGGCAAGAATACACAGAACAACTGTACAAAAAAGAGGTTCACAACCAAGATAATCATGATGGTGTGATCACTCATCTAGAGCCAGACATCCTGGAATGTGAAGTCAAGTGGGCCTTAGGAAGCATCACTACGAACAAAGCTAGTGGAGGTGATGGAATTCCAGTTGAGCTATTTCAAATTGTGAAAGACGATGCTGTGAAAGTGCTACCCTCAATATGCCAGCAAATTTGGAAAACTCAGCAGTGGCCACAGGACTGGAAAATGTCAGTTTGCATTCCAATCCCAAAGAAAGGCAATGCCAAAGAATGCTCAAACTACTACACAATTGCACTCATCTCACATGCTAGTAGACTAATGCTCAAAATTCTCCAAGCCAGGCTTCAGCAATACATGAATCATGAACTTCCAATGTTCAAACTGGTTTTAGAAAAGGCAGAGGAAGCAGAGATCAAATTGCCACCATCTGCTGGATCATCAAAAAAGCAAGAGAGTTCCAGAAAAACATCTATTTCTGCTTTATTGACTATGCCAAAGCCTTTGACTGTGTGGATCACAATAAACTGTGGAAGATTCTGAAAGAGATGGGAATCCCAGACCACCTGACCTGCCTCTTGAGGAATCTGTATGCAGGTCAAGAAGCAACAGTTAGATCTGGACAGGGAACAACAGACTGGTTCCAAATAGGAAAAGAAGTACGTCAAGGCTGTATATTGTCACCCTGCTTATTTAACTTCTGTGCAGAGTACATCATGAGAAATGCTGGGCTGGAGGAAGCACAAGCTGGAATCAAGATTGCTGGGAGAAATATCAATAACCTCAGATATGCAGATGACACCACCCTTATGGCAGAAAGTGAAGAGGAACTAAAAGCCTCTTGATGAAAGTGAAAGAGGAGAGTGAAAAAGTTGGCTTAAAGCTCAACATTCAGAAAACGAAGATCATGGCATCCGGTACCATCACTTCATGGTAAATAGATGGGGAAACAGTGGAAACAGTGTCAGACTTTATTTTTTTGTGCTCCAAAATCACTGCAGATGGTGATTGCAGCCATGCAATTAAAAGACATTTACTCCTTGGAAGGAAAGTTATGACCAACCTAGATAGCATATTGAAAAGCAGAGATACTTTTTTTTGCCAACAAAGGTCTGTCTAGTCAAGGCTATGGTTTTTCCAGTGGTCATGTATGGATGTGAGAGTTGGACTGTGAAGAAAGCTGAATGCCGAAGAATTGATGCTTTTGAACTGTGGTGTTGGAGAAGACTCTTGAGAGTCCCTTGGATTGCAAGGAGATCCAACCAGTCCATTCTGAAGGAGATCAGCCCTGGGATTTCTTTGGAAGGAATGATGCTAAAGCTGAAACTCCAGTACTTTGGCCACCTCATGTGAAGAGTTGACTCATTGGAAAAGACTGATGCTGAGAGAGATTGGGGGCAGGAGGAGAAGGGGATGACAGAGGATGAGATGGCTGGATGGCATCATGGACTCGATGGACGTGATTCTGAGTGAACTCTGGGAATTGGTGACGGACAGGGAGGCGTGGTGTGCTGTGATTCATGGGGTCACAAAGAGTTGGACACGACTGAAAGACTGAACTGAACTGAACTGAACACATTAAACTTGTTATATTTGACAACCTTAGAACAAAAGTTTTCAAGTGGAGGGAATAAACAAATTCCCTACATTTTATTTGGGGTGATAAAATACTTATTGCAATTAAACTGTGAAAAGTTACAGTTGTATACTTTAATCCCTGGAGCCACTGGTAGATAGATACAAAGCAATATGGGTAAAAAAGAGGGATTGATAAATTAGAATGGAATTTAAAAAAATATTTTCAGTTCAGTTCAGATCAGTCGCTCAGTCATGTCCGACTCTTTGTGACCCCATGAATCGCAGCATGCCAGGCCTCCCTGGTGTTTATTTAAATCATCTCAAATAAGACATGAGAAGGCTAACAGGGTACTAAAGCATAGAGGAACAAACAGAACACTATTAGTAACATAGTTGACCAGTGTCTGACTATATCAAGAACTATATTAAATGTTAATAGAGTAAAATTATTACACTTTAAGGCAGAGATGGTCAAAATGGCTAAAAAAAAACCAGAATGAACTATCAAAGACAGTGACTTTTTTCAAGTAACCCTTATTTTACATAATAATAACCCCTAAGCACAAGGGTAAGTGAAGTGAAGTGAAGTGAAGTGAAAGTCACTCAGCCGTGTTAGACTCTTTGCGACCACATGGACTGTGCAGTCCATGGAATTCTCCAGGCCAGAGCAGTGGAGTGGGTAGCCTTTCCCTTCTCCAGGGATCTTCCCAACCCAGGGGTGCACCAGAGTGATGCTGCTGGCAATGCTCCAAAGAAGCTGTGAAATGCTTCCTTTCAGTGAAAATAGGAAAGTTCCCAATTTCATTTGCCTGTCTGTAGTCTTGTGGCTCAGATGGTAAAGAATCTGCTTGCAATGAAGGAGACCCGGGTTCAATCCTTGGGTCAGGAAGATCCCCTGGAGAAGAGAATGGATACCCACTCCAGTATCCTTGCCTGAAGAATCCCAGGGACAGAGGAGCCCAGTGGGCTATATAGTCCATGGGACTGCAAAATGGACACAACTGAACAACTAATTTTCATTTTTTCTCACTTTCATTCCTGTGTGTATATATTTATGTATGTATGACCATTTGCCTGTATGTATTCTTACCAGACCAGGGACGTCCCAAGTGCCTCAGTGGTAAAGAATCTGCCTGTCAATGAAGGAGACCAGGTATAAGACAGGAGTTTGATCCCTGGGTTGGTAAGGTACCCTGGAGGAGGAAATGGCAACCCACTCCAGCACTGTTGCTTGGAAAATCCCATGACTGCAGTCCATGGGGTCACAAAGAGTCGGGCACAACTTAGAGACTGAGCAGACACACACAATAATTATATAATTAGTTTTTTTCCTCCCCCGTCCCCACACAGTATATTATAAATCCACGATGGAAAGCCATCACTTCACTGCCAATGGCAAAATGAGGGACTGGCACTTCGCAGTCCTTCACTATGCTTTCCGAATAAATAAACACTTTGTACCGGTGAATGGATTTTAACCATCTGCTGCTACATACAACATGAGCTTTTTGAGGGCAGGGCACTGATTTGATTTTGGTTTATAGGTCTTAGTAAATGACATATAAACCTATTCAATAAAAGTTTAATAATACAAATTGAAAATGGTAAAAATTGTGACAAAAGGACAGATATAGGAAATAGTGGCAGGGTTGACAATGGGGTGAAAAGCCAATGGCTATCATGGATAATTCTCCTTTTGTGACTAAAACACATAAGTCCAGAAACTAAGACCAAACCGAACAGTGTTTTGAAGGGGATATATTATGGAGGTAAGGAAAGGGTGGTGAGGTATGACAAGGAAATAAATTGAGCAAAAGCAAAGAAATGGTTGAGTCAGAGTGGATGAAAGATAAACTACCTACTCCTCTAAATTTTTTCCTAGACATACAGTACTCACCCGAACACAGATGGTGAGAGGACAGATGAGAAGTGCTATCTGAACCACAATAGCAGAAAGGAATCATGCCTGTCAAGAATTACATCTACTTCTAACCCAGCCTTAGTCCTTTGAGGACCAACGCTCTTGAGGGACAACACTTGCCTAGGACAGGTGCTTTCATAAGCAGCATCTTAGCTACACAGCAATCCCAAGCAGTGTTTTCATTTCCTCTTTCATTCTTGGGTAGATATTAATACTAGTTTTATAGTGTGAAGTAGAGTGTTGAACCAATAGAGGGGCTCTTTTCAGTGTAGAAATTAAGTAGGAAATAATCCTTTGGGCAAAAGGGGTTCAAAGCATCTATATCATTGCCTACACTGCAGAGGATTAGTATACAGCAATGAAGGAGGTGATCTTGGATCTCATAGAGAGAAAGAGAAGCAAGTACCCATCAGTGGGCTTGCTTTCAAAATGATTTGCAGAATGCTAAACTTTCTATGGATGTCAGTTGTTGAAGATGTAGAATTTTTTTAAGTAAGCGCATGTGCTAAAACCAAAATTTACACATGAGGCCTTGAAACAAGAAGCAGTCATTATAACATAGACCAAGCAGCATAGAACAGAAGCTTGGTAGGACATGTACATGAAGACCCCAGTGGGGCCAGAACATGCTTGGCTATACTTGCTGAAGGTTATCAGGGCTCCCTTTATTGGAGTGCTGGAGACTAAGACCAGAATCTTGTGTAGTTCAATGTGATTCTTCCTATTCAAGAACAATTTACTTCAGTATTTTTTCACAGGTAAAAATCTATAGTGATTGTAAATGCCCAAGTGGTAGACTTAAATTGATAATACATTATTTGTTCATAATTATATAGTAAAGATAACCAAAAATGCTATTGATACACTGATACAATTTTGAAAAATTCTGAAGAAGCCAGCCTCTAGACCATTAACTAGCTTTTTGGGAGTGGTATAAATTAGCCAAAATTGATATAAACACTTGAAATGCAACTATCACAAGTAAGGGTAATTTTAAGATACAAAATGATCTCAATGAAAGAAAATGAGATGTTGGGCTACTAAGGACAGATCTTTATAAAAATATCCAAAGGATACATTGCCTGATGGTACATTACCATATGCTCCCCTAGAGATTACAGCCAGACTCTGTTCCTACAGATGGGAAAACCAGGTTAAGAAAAACCCAAAACTAAAAACCAAAAAAATAAGCAAAACAAACCAGAAACATCACATCGTCTGCACGTTATATGGATAAGGCTCATTACTACTCAGACGTGCTGTGTGTTCTGCAACCCTGATGTTTTCTAGTCTGGTAGGGTTTTTTCCTCCTCTTTGTTCAGAAGATTTGTCTTTCCTGTACAATACAAAGCAGAGCCGATCAGATGGCCAGTGCAGTTTCTTTGAAATGTAGCCAAGTGAAGGTTGAGGCATGTCCATGCCCTTGTCTGGTGGCTCTTTTAAATCTTCATGCTATACACTTTAAAGATTGAGGCTGACAAAATACCTCCAGGACTGAGGATACTTTGTACATAATATGTCAGATGTCTGGGAGGGGTCGCTGATTGTTTACCTTTGAATTGCTTTCCCTCTGAGGGACGTGTGAGTTAACATTACAGCATTCCATGGGTGGGGGGCGGTGGCGCCTATGCAGTCATCCTGTAGGGTAACCCTTCTCAGTGAGGGAACAGCATCTCTTTCACACAGCTAGTAAATCTGAAAGTTAAGTCTAGAAGGATCCTAGTATCATAACTTTAACAAATCATATACTTGGATTAATCCAGAACAAGTCAAAGCATACACAATGCTGGTATCACCAGCTCATTCTCCTGTCTTAAAAGGTGGTTTACACTACTGAAAAAGAATTAAATATCCAGATAATGTAAGTAGGATAGATGAAGACAGGAAAAAAAAATCAGTGAACAAATGTGTTGCATCATATCGAGGCCTGTGACAGAGTGAAAGAGTGAAGAATAAAAATGTGGTTTCCAAGGATTCTATATTCCTAAGACGACTAAAAAAATTTTCCCTAGAATTTTCTCTATATGACAGCTATCAATCTCCCTGAAGTTCAGATTACAGTGTGTGTGTGCATGCTAAATTGCTTCAGTAATGTCTGACTCTTTGCAGCCCTATGGACTGTAGCCTGCCAGACTCCTCTATCCATGGGATTCTCCAAGCAAGAATACTGGAGTGGGTTGCCACACCCTCCTCCAGCCTATCTTCCTGACCCAGGGTTCGAACCTGTGTCTCTTATGTCTCCTGCATTGGCAGGCAGGTTCTTTACCACTAACACCAACTGGGAACCCTTCATATTACAGTACTAGTCAACAACTAAGAGACTTTTTTCCACTCCCAGTGTGACTATTTTATATATATTCTGTATTTAATTGGATTTAACTTTCTGGGATTTTTATTTTAGGTCATGGAGACGAGCAATGTGAAAATCATCTTCCTTTGTTTGTTGTGTGCACAAACCAACTAAATCGATGTTTTCATATTAACTATTTGCATAATTAAGGTGATCGGCTCTATCTACCTTTATCTCATAATCAATACTTTCCCTATTATGTTCAAACACTGAATCTGTAATCCAAACCACATTGATTTCAACATGCTGGGAATATCTTCCCCTCTGCTAATGAAATTTCAAGTCATTTTAAGCACTTATAGAGTGAAGCATAGTATAAATACCTAAAAGCGTGAACATGAATATAATAATTAGAATATCTGGTCTCTGTTTGCTTCACATTATAGCTAAATAACATGAAAGTAAGACTTATTACCCAAGTTCATTGCTTATTATTTTCTTATCTCAGTATAATCCTTTAGAAGGAATCTTGAATATTGCTTATTACATCTTACAATCACTGAGTTGTCACAGTCTCTGCAAACCACCCCAATGGAGGGACTGGCAGGGATACAAATAATGAAGGGACATTTTTTCTAATAGCTTCACCCTAAATTTACCCATCCTCTTTCTTTTCAAGAAAAGAAAGAAACTTGTCAAGTTTTACTTTTTTTCGCTTCGATGGAAAATGAAAAGTCTAATTAATGTCTGAATATCATTGGCATTCAACATACGATGATATATTGGGTTGGCCCACAAAGGGTTTTCCGCAAGGCATCATGGAAAAATCCAAATTAACTTTTTGGTCAACCCAATACGTTACAGTCTTTGCAAGTCTAAGAGTAATTTCCACAGAAAAAGGCTAGATGCAGCTCCTTTTGCAGACTTCTGCACCCTGTCCTTTTGGCCATCATAACACTTGCTACACTGTTTGCTATTTGCTGGTTTTACTTTCTTGTTTCTCTACTAGACCAGAGCTCCTGGAAGCAAGATCCATGTTCTATGTATGAATCCTTATATTTCCGTGTCTATTGACCATATTAACAGTGCCTGCTAATACATATATATTGAATGATTATTTAAGTTCTTAAAGAAGATCGTCAATGAATAAGAGAAAACAAAGTACTGACTTGTGTAGAGTAAAAAAAAAAATTGCTTAAGGCAATTAACAGAAACATTTTACAGACAGATATCTGGCATTGTTGGAGGGTATCCATTAAGTTACCTGAAATACGACATTATAAATATGTCTAAAATTACATTTTTAAACATATACTCATTCTTGCTTTAAATTCCAATTTGTGAAATGTTAAATTTCTACAAACTTTGCATAGGCTTAATGAGATGAAGCCGACTAAGAGCCAGAAGGGTTTGAAAATGCTCAGTGAAAGGAAAAAAAATTTTCCCAGGGTAACCACAGTGCACCCAAAGAAATTGACTATATATCCGAAGATAGAGGGGATTCAGGATGAGGATACCTATTATTTGTGTTAGGAAAACAGGATGTATAACAGCTGAGTAGTAGACTTGCTCTTTGACTTACTAGATATGTATTACTGGAATTATTTTATAATAGCTTGAATTTCTCTTCATCATGCTAATTTTAGCCCAAGATCCTAAAATTTCACTCTTGAAGGAAAACATTCAGAAGAATTATCTTAAATAATCAACATGTTAATTGATTATTAACATGGTCCAGTGATGAAGGCTTTGCCTTCTATTGATGGGAGTGCGGTTCCATTCCTGATCAAGAAGCTGAGATCTCATATGCCTTGCAGTCAGAAAAATCAAAACATAAAGGGAAGCAATATTGTAACAAATTCAATAAAAACTTTAGAAATGGTCTACATTAAAAAAAAGTCTTTTAAAAAATGCTTTAATGTTCTAAAATTTTGCTTTAGCCCTTCAGGGACCCAACACTGAGGGCTTAAAATTTTTTATTGCAAAAGCAACATGCTCACGTAAATAATTCTCTAACCCTTCGCTTAATTTCTTTCTTTCTTTTTTTACCAAGATGGAAACAAGGATTTTATATTTATTTATTTATTTTTGCCCTTCACTTATTTTCTTATAAGACCCATGCTATCCAACACATTCCTCTTTTTCTCTGTGTGTATATTCATTAAATGGACTATAGCCCACCAGACTTGTCTGTCCCTGGGATTATCCAGGAAAGAATACTGGATTGGGTAGCCATTGCATTCTCCAGGGAATCTTTCCATTCCAGGGATCAAACCCAGATTGACCCAAATGGATCAATCTCCATTGCAGGCAGATTTTTAACCATCTGAGCCACCAGCAAAGCCTCCTCTTTACCTTTGTGATTTCAGAATTACTGGCTCACAGCATGTTCCCTTGATCATGCATTTTCTCTTCTCTGATCTATGATGACCGCTCTTCATCCTTTGCTCTGAATGGGCTTGCTATGCCTGGGAGAGCAGAGACTCTCTCCTAGTACAAGAAGCCCTTTCTTGGATGTTTCAAAACCTTTGATATGACAAACAGATTCCTGTAACATATAACTGCACAAGACTTTTTTTTCCCCCATATGTCTGTTTTCTTTCCAATTCAGACACTTGTTATCTAAATAATGACACAGTACCTTGATTATGGGTGCGTACACATGGATACGGTGTCAAGAGTCTGGATTTTTGCTTTCAAATAAATAGCTCATGACATTGAAAAAAGAACAATACACAAACAAATTTTTTTTAATGTTTCATTTATTTAGGGATAATAATAGCCTGGGCTTCCCTGGTGGCTCAAAGGGTAAAGAATCTGCCTTAATGAAGACAATCACAAGAGCAAAAAACAAGTGGTTATATTACACAATGGTCATTTAAATAAGATCCTAATTTGCTGTTTATGTTTATTATCGATGTTAATATTATTGATATTTTTACCACACTGATAATTTAGTGTAGAGATATCATTTGGAAGTAACAAAAGTATATATGAAATGTTATTTTCTTGTGAATGGATACCTTGGTACTAAATTTGTGTGCCTAGTTGAGAGTCAGATTCTGTCACTATAATCAGCGATCTTTCAAAAGTAATAATATAAATGTGCCATTCATAAAAACCAAGACCAAATACAAAACTTTTAGATAACAAAGCAGATAAGTTCAGTCATGAATATTTGCATTACAAAAGGATGAAACTTCACACACACACAAGATATGCTCCTGAGTTGCCTTAAAAACCCTTCCCAGCATTTTAAAAACAGGATTGGATTTATTTTAAAACCGATTAACTTTTCAGGAACACATCTTTCTGTAAAATGAGGCAAATCTGTATATTTCCACACTTTATAATTTACCAAGCCGCTGACTTGTACACCGTTGGCCTATTTGGATTTAAGGGGAATAGTCATAAATGCTACTGCAGATATTTTTCAGAGGTTTGAAAGAACGCATTTCTGTAAGGCGGAGTTCAAGAAATGCAAAAGTCACCAGATCTATAAAGAGAACTTCAAAACCATGTCAAGACTTCATGAAATTCCATCAAATAAGACATGAAAGTACATTACCTAGAAAAATATTATTTCTTGGTTAGTTGTGTATGACAGTGCAAGAGATCAGCGAACAGCAAAGGTATTTTTCCCCCTTTCTGACAGATAGGGAGACAGTAAAGAAAAATGAAAGAAGGTTGCCTGAAGCAGCACCCAAAGCAATAACTTTTATGTCTCCCTTCGTGTCATCCTGGAAGCTGGATTAACTTATCTCCTTAAACACACTACTGAATAAAAAAGAAAAAAAACTGCAGCAATTAAGAAATAGTATTGGCTGACTATTAGGAGAATGAGACCAAATTGCATTGATTATTATCTTAGGTAACTTATTCCTTTGGAGAAGGGAAGGGTGGGGAAGGAGCAGGGAATGCTAATGGGAGGGGAAAATAGAACAGTCCATGATATTCAAGTGCTATGTCCAGAGCCTCATAAAAATTAAAATGGAAAAAAAAATCTTAGAACAGAAAGGAAGTGTATTGGATAAAGACTAGCAATTGTGCCATTTGGTCAAATAAATGGCAAATTTAGGGCTGGAGAAGCCTCTGATTTACGGCCTATAAATCTTTCTACAAAATATTTCATATCCATTTAATTCTCCCCATCTCTACTACCAGCACTGGGTTTAAGCCTCTATCATCCGTCACATGGATTATTTAGAGCATGGTCTCCCCGGAGCCGCATTTGTCTCTTCCTACTTTCCTCATAGCGATTACATCACTTCCCAATTTCCAACTTTTGGACAAATTCCTGCTGTGCTGACAATATAACCCTAAACAACAGCTTGGCCTGGGAGGCCCTGTAAGCCTGGTTTGTATCTGCTTCTCTATATCACTCCCTTACCACTGGGCACTACAGCTTTGTACTAAGGAAGATCAAGATTCCCCTCACGTTCCTTTTATCGGTATGAATACTTAAGTTACAAGCGACAGAAAGCTTTGCTCAAAATGGCTGAAAACAAGTAACAGGGCTAATGAAGAGTGTTTTAAAAAAAGGAATTTCCATGTTCATTGCAGCACTGTTTACAATAACCAGGATACGAAAGCAGCCTAAATGCCCATTGACAGAAGAATGGATAAAGAAGGCGTGGCACATACGTACAGTGAAATATATATCCAGTCCAGGGCAGCGCAGCTCAGTCGCTCAGTCCTGTCTGACTCTCTGCGACCCCATGAATCGCAGCACGCCAGGCCTCCCTGTCCATCACCATCTCCCGGAGTTCACTCAGACTTGCGTCCATCGAGTCAGTGATGCCATCCAGCCATCTCATCCTCTGTCGTCCCCTTCTCCTCCTGCCCCCAACCCCTCCCAGCATCAGAGTCTTTTCCAATGAGTCAACTCTTTGCATGAGGTGGCCAAAGTGCTGGAGTTTCAGCTTTAGCATCATTCCTTTCAAAGAAATCCCAGGGTTGATCTCTTTCAGAATGGACTGGTTGGATCTCCTTGCAGTCCAAGGGACTCTCAAGAGTCTTCTCCAAGACCACAGTTCAAAAGCATCAATTCCTTGGCACTTAGGCTTTTCAGCCATAAAAAAAGAACAAAATAAAGCCATTTGCAGCAACATGCATGGGCCTAGAGATTGTCATATTGAATGAAGTAAATTAGACACAGAAAGACAAATATCATATATTACTTATATGTGGAATCTAAAAAAGGGGTACAAATGAACTTATTTACAAAACAGAGTCACAGATGTAGAAAAAAACAAACTTACAGTTACTAGGGGCTAAGAGCGAGAGGGATAAACTGGGAGACTGAGACAGACATATACATGCTACAATTTATAAAATAGATAACTAATAAGGACCTACTGTATAGCACAGGGAACTCTCCTCAATACTCTGTAATGGCCTATATGGGAAAAGAAGCTGAAAAGAGACTGAATATATGTGTATGTATAACTGATTCACTTTGCTATGCATCTGAAACTAACACAACATTGTAAATCAACTACTCCAATAAAAAAAATTTTTAAAGGAATTTATGTTTCTCAAATGACAGAAAGTACCCATATAGTCTTTAGGAGGGCTGCTGCCTGTTTGAATGTTTGTGGTCCCTCACCTCTCCTGAGTTATATGTAGAAATTCCCAATGTGTTAGAATTCGGAGATGGAAACTTTGGGAGGTGATTAAATTTGTGTGATTATGACAATATTGCTTATCAGTTGTAGCAAATATACTGTTGTGATGGATAATGTCAATAATTGGGGACATTTCGTTTGTGTGTGAGCAGGGGCTTAAGGGAAGTCTCTATACCAGTCTCTCAATTCGGTTTTAGACTAAAAGTGCTTGAAAAGTATTTTTTTTTTAATCAACAAACTTAATGCTATTATGAGGAAACTTATTTTTCATTTTATATGAAATTCAATAGGCAAAGAAATCAGTTTTTCAGGTCTTCAACTATTCTGCAAAATGCAGAGTATCTCTGTGAACACAAGTTTATAGAAACTTAGGTTCTATCAATTGCCTTTTTTTAATGAAGGATCTGTTTTTATTTTTGTTATTGCTTTCCCCAGCAATGAAGACCTAAAGAAAAGTATATATATTTAGCTAAATAAGACAAATAGAAATGATTCAAGCTCCTCCATCCATGGGATTCTCCATGCAAGAATGCTGGAGTGGGTTGCCAGTCCATTCGCCAAAGGATCTTCTTCTCTACCCAGGGCTCAAACCCAAGTCTCCTGTGTCTCCTGCATTAGCAGGCAGATTCTTTACCACTGAGCCACCTGGGAAGCCCTATTTCCCAGGACATTAGGAGATAAACTAGGAGATAAAATGACCCCAGTTGACAAGTGATGAGTCATCATTCTGTTATTAAAAATTTAAAAAAAAAGTCTCATTAATATCAGTACAAGTGCTTCCCTCTGAGTGGCAGTACCACTGGCCTTAACCACGGCTTTGACTGCTTGATTAACATGTGAGAGCAGCAGGCAAACTTTGCAAGTCACTGATCCAGGTGAGATGGTTGCTGAAAGGCAATATTTCCATTCATTTATTTGCTCTGAGTCAGTTCTTTATTGATCTTACTAAAATCTTTTATTGAGAGTCTTAATCAGAATTAGCCCTCATGCGTCTAGGTCTTCAGGAATAACAGTGGCCAGTATGCTAGTATTGCATATACCCTTTTATAGGGTTTATCTCATAATGAAGACTATGCAGGTGCTGAATAGGAGATATGTATGTGTACACTTAGAAGAATTACAGAAATTTCATCTTATTCAATTAAAGCGAAAAAAAGAAAGTATAAGATAATATGCGTAACTGTATATGTGGTTTTGGATTTGTTATTTCTGAAATAGCACATAAGAAATGGTTAAAACTGGTTATTTTAAGGGCATATTTATCTGAGGATGAGGTGAAATAAATGGGGGCATTTACATTTCACCCCACAATTTCTACACTATTTTAAGTTTTAAAACTGTAACCATGAATATTTTTACAATAAAAATGATAATGTTAGATTAATAAGTGCTCCCTACAGTGAATTCATTTAAAGATGAATTTAAAAATTCCAAAGTGAATTCCTAATGAAAAATGAAAGAAAAATATCTTTACATGTTCCACGCTGCTTCAAATCTTCATTAGGGAGTGGCTGACCACCCTGAGATACTCACTGTTTGATGCTTTAGGCCAATGCCAGTCACCCCATCCTCCATGCCTTCTCATGGGGGGTGTGTGTGTGTGTTTGTGTGTGTGTGTGTGTGTGTTACTCACTCAGTCATGTTCGAGACTCTTTGAGTCTCTATGGATTAGCTTGCCAGGCTCCTCTGTCCATGGAACATTCCAGACAAGAATATTGCTGTGGGTTGCCATTCCCTTTTCCATGGAATCTTCCCAATCCAGGATTGAACCTATGTTTCCCACACTGCAGGAAGATTCTTTACCATCTGAGCCACCAGGGAAGCCCCATTGTTATGATAAGACTACTCATCCTCACATTTCTTCATAGGGTATTAACTAGAACACCTCTCCCCTGCCATGAATCTCCTTTTGGCCTTGTGGAACTCATGATCCATCATCAATAAACCACTTTAACCTGTTTATTTTATAGATATTCCCTTTTTCGTGTTGCTTTAACTGACACATGGCTGTGCATTGAAGATGCTCCATTCACTACTTTCCTCTTAAGTAAGGTTGGATTTTTGTCCCTCAAGGTTCCCTGTGCATGCATGTCCTGGCTCCTTCACATTACCGCTTCCAAGCTCTTTTTCTTTCTTCTTCCTTCAAAACTTCTTTGAAGTATGTTACTACGGACCTCTTCTAGGTCATCCTCATTCATTGATTAGTTTCATTAGCATCCAGCTCACTGATTCCCTCAGCATTGCTGCCGCTAGGACTATAATTGGTGACTTGCATGTTCATAGTCTCTGACCCACCCATCTCTCTGACCTCTTTAATTAGTGACCTTTAAGCTCCAATGATCTGAGCCACCCACTCAAGTTGCCCTTCCCTTTTCCAAATGACACTAAAAACTGGAGCAAATCCAAAATCTCTAAGTCAAATATCCTATCCTTTGGCTTCATTACTACTCATTCTATCTCCGTTTCTCCAATCTTTCTCGAGCAGGGCTGAAACCTCATTG
This sequence comes from Ovis aries, assembly GCF_016772045.2. NCBI lineage: Eukaryota > Metazoa > Chordata > Mammalia > Artiodactyla > Bovidae > Ovis > Ovis aries. The sequence goes on along the minus strand of NC_056062.1, from coordinate 61,561,829 downwards.
ATACTCACTCTACGGACTGTACCATGTTCTCATTGTGTCACTCTCCTCACATCTTCATTCCCCAATTTACCAGCTTAAATTCAGCGATTCAGCATGTAACGTCTCTTTGCAAATAACCTTGATTTCCTTTCAACACTCTCCTCTCATCTAATCTGGAAAAGATCCAAGCCTAAGTATTTATATGCTAAATCTAACTATCTCTATTCTCATTACTGTATCAGAGAAGCTAAATACTGCAAGACCCGAAACAAGTATCTGTACCGATCGCTGTCACTGTGCAAGTTACTGCACTGTCTGGAGATCTGATTGCATTTAACTCTCTTCATTTGCTTTCATGTTTTCAATCTAGGGTGACTATTGCACCCTTCTCTATTTAACTCTCCCATGCCTGGTTCACTGTCTGGTGCTAACTTTATTGCATATTTCACAGAAGAAAATAGAAGCACTTTATCTTCCCACTATTGATTCTATCATCATTTTGCATCAGATGGAATCCACACACTCTACATCCTTATTAAAATGAAAGAAAAGTCCTCTCTCTTTTTAAAACCTTGACTTCTACCTTGTGTTCCTAAGAAACTTGTTCCTATAATGGAACAAGTAAGTTCCTACACTTACTTTCTCTCTGGCACTATCAATTCTCTTTCTGAACTGTCTCATTCAGTTTGACATACAGGACTTCCCTGGTGGTTCAGTGGTTAAGACTCTTCACTTCCAATGCAGGGGGTGTGGGTTGATCCCTGGTTGGGGCACTAAGATCCCACATGCTGCAGAGCATGGCCAAAAGTAAAAAAAAAAAAAAAAAAAAAAAAAAAGCTGACATACAAACATGTTTTAATATTTCGAATCTTAAAACACGAAATAAAAATCTTCCTTGACCCACTAACTCCTTTGTTTAATATCCATTCTTTCTATAACTCTTCATAACGGGATTCCTCCAAACAGTTGTCTACATTTTTCAGCTTACTTTTTCTCCCCTTCCATTTTTTTTTCTTCAATCAACAACAACCTAATGTTTTTTCTCGTTACTTTTCTGATCTCATGGTGGTCACCAAAGACCAGTAGTGGCACCATATAGAGATAACACGTGAGGTTTTCTTGTTGTGGTGGTTGCTTTGGTTTAATACTGAAAACCCCAGAATTTCCCTTATTCCTGGATTTCTTGGGTTCTAAATACTTAAAACACTCTCCATTCCATGGACTACTCAGAAAATCTCTGAATTAAACACTTCTGGCTGTCGCTTGCAACCAATGAACTTGATCATAATCATATGCTAATTTCTACACAAGTGGGTCATATTTTGTATTCTCCAGTCTATTCCTTAAATCCTTAAACCCACCTACTCCCAAACCGATTTTATCTAATTTATATTATTAAAAAATTTTGTTTGCTGGAGAGAAAATGCCCAAATAAAATTCTATATTCCCAGAAATTGCATTCCAGTGAAAGTAAACAAAAATGCTGGAGAGAAAATGCTTCTTTTTAAAACATTTCCTCCCCAAATTATTTTTATTCTTTTTGCCTAATTTTCCAGATGAATTTCAAATTTCAAGTTCCAAAAAATAATATTGGACATCATTGGCAGTTTGATTAGAATTTCAAGTAATTTCAAATAATCTATACATTACTTTGGGAAGAATTGACATATTTACGTAAGTCTTATCACGTAAGCATCACATGTTTGTTTTCCCAGAGATTCAGATATTTTTTCATACCCTTTATTAAAGTGTTTTTTCCTTAGAGTTGTGTTTCCTTCAGCATTTGCTACATTTAGTTCTTGTAATTCTTCAGTTCTCTTGTTGCTATTATAAATGGGATATTTCCCACAACTTAGCATATAGTGGGGACTGTCTTAGGAAGTAGAGAGAAGTTGGTTGAGTCTTTGAAGACTCTTGGGTTAAAGAGAAGGTAAGCATGGGAAAAGTTACTTGAGACTTCCCCAGCAGTCCAGGGTTTAAGACTCTGCATTACTAGCGCAGGGGGCATGTTTTTGATCTCTGCGAAACTAAGATTCCACATGCCAGTTGGCATGACCATAAAGAAATAATTTTAAAAATTTTTGAAAGAAAAGGATATGTAGCCTGGGCATGAGAAAGACACTGAAAGCAGGCTGGTAGAAGGATAGAGTGAAGCTCTTTGTCAATATCAGGTGTGCCATGTAATTTGTACTCAATTCTCATTGCCCTGAAATTGACTTTTTAGGGCCGATTTCTATACATGAATATTTTCGTATATTAAATGTTGAAGTCCATAATGAAAATTCAGTTGACAGATTGTACTGTAGTTCTTGAATATATTGCAAGCCTGTTGCTATAATTTTGCTGATTTACTACTTAAAGTATGACTGAAGTTGTTATCTTTGAGTAATGAAGTGTTATGTGATTTGGGTGTTTTTAGAAATGGACTTTTTCCCTCCCAGTTAGATCATTTGGAGCATTCTAGCTCCTGGCTGCCAAAACAGTGAGACTATAGTCATGGAACTTAGCACCACAGGCTTCCATCCATAGCCATGTTTCCAGATAAACCTTTTCTCTCAGATATTGGCTTTTGTCTTGGTGCAAAAGACTTAAAAAAGATTTGTTTTCCTTTCCATACTAATCTCAGAGGATATCTTGAGTATGTTTTACTGAGAAGTTTCTCACCTGTCTTTTTCCCACCTGATTCTGAGGTTTTTCCCACAATGTTCAAGGCAACTCTTTCTCTGTGGTAACCACTGTCTAGGCTATAAAGACTTCAGATATAGAGATGATATTTAATGCCATTTGATAGCCCTAGTGTCTAATACAGTATCTGATACTCAAAAGACACACAAGGAATACATAAATATATATGTATATATATTTGAATATATATACATATGCATGTATATTTTAAAGTATAGCTTCTCAATGAGCTAAATGCTTTTACAGGTATTTGACAAACATGTGTTGGTCAGGTATTATATTAGGTGCTTTAGATAAGAGCGGTGAACAGGACAAATAAAATTCTGTCTTCCCAGAAATTGCATTCCAGTGAAAGAAAACAATAAAATCCTGAACAACTATATAAGTAAGATAATTTCAGAATGAGGTAATAGATCAGGGATGAGGGCCAAGTTCAAATCCCCAGCTAACATGCAGAAGATAAAGGAGGATGGGAAGTGAGGGCTGCCATTGAGACAGGTGGTGATCCAACCAGCTGAGGTGACATGGGATGACTAGGGGAGAGGATTTCAGGAGAGAATAGCCAAATACATCACGTGCTGCTGAGAACAATCAAGTGAGCAAAGGGTGAAAATGATCATTGACTTGGGCAAAATGTAGGCCATTGGCTCTATTCATTTTCTTTTGTCATGGAATGTCAGCTCTTAGGTTTTGAATTCCAGACAAACTCAAACTGACTTGAACTGGTGATTTGACCAGCCATTTGACTCAGCAGATGGAATTATTGGGTTGGCCATAAAATTCATTCAGGTTTTTCTGTAAGAGGTTATGGAAAAACCTGAAAGAGCTTTTTGGCCAACCCAATGTATTAATATCATTGACGGCCCCATGTGAAAGCAAAGATTCACAAAGAAGGTGGCACTATTGTTAATAGAAGATGGTTGGATATGATGCTAACCAGAAAAAAAAGAGCAGCTCTCTGACACAATGATAAAGACAGTATTTAAATTTGTGATGAAAAGATGAACAATAACTTTGTTGGGAAAATTGGAGGTTTTAGTAAAATAAAAATATTAAGCTATACCTTATAGCATGCACAAAAATACACTCAATATCTAGCAGTAAAACAAAAACAGCAACAATGACAAAAAACAAACTGGAAGCTTGGAAAAAATGCATTAGAGAATATTTTTATGATCTCAAGATAGGAAAAGTATAGACACACACACACACACTCACACTCTAAGGGCAACAACTGATGGTGACAGATCTGTGTCCATATCTACCTGCAATCAGTTACTCGGTGATCTCATCCCATTCTACAGATTCAAATATCAGGACTCTCACATTAATTTCATTAGTTTTGCCGCCCTGCCTGTCCCTCCTACTCAAGTGCATGAATTTAATTCTGTGTAACAAAGACATCGTTAAATCCTCCGTCTCTGCCCAGTCGGCTATATGTAATTCTGTTCACTGGGCTTTTTTTGGTGAAATCCATGGAGCTTGTTATTTTTCTTTTTCTTTGTTGCATTCTCTCCAGATTGGTGATTCTCCTTTGTTCACTGATCATCTTTTCCGTGCTCTAAGTAAAATGTTTAGAAGAAATCAAGATAAAGAATTTTTTTTAAAATAAAGGGCAAGTATTAGAATACCTTTTAACAGCTGGAATATTTATTTCCATCTCATCTGTTTGGACCCTGATCCATCCTCTCCTTGCTGCCCTTCCTATAATGTCAGAATCCTTTTTATACAGGAGCTGGTGTATAATAAAGGAAAGAGAATTATATGCCTGCTCAATATAACCGTGCTTGACATAGAGAATGGACTTCCGCTTGCCAGGTTGGGTGTGGGGCAGGCTTGACAGGGAGCTGGGGATTAGCAAATGCAAACTATTATACATAGAATGTGTAAACAACAAGCTCTTCTTGTGTAGCACAGAGAAATATATTCAATATCCTGTGATAAACTATAATGATGAAAAATCTATGTACAACTTAGTCAGTATGCTGTGTAGCAGAAATTCACCCAGCACTATAAATCCATGGTACTTTAATAAAATTTAAAATATATATAGACAATACTATATTAACACTAGACAATACTGTATTGGCATACTAATCCATTCCTCTTTTTGCCCTATATATATATTTATAGCAGCTCACTCATACTTTTATTTCATTCAGTAAATATTTAGTCATATGTTCCTCAGGAGTAGTGAGGAAGTCTGAGAATGAAGTGAGATATAGCTATTTTATCCCTTCTTGCAACAGCAAAGTGCATTAGGTTCTTTGCAAGATATTGACACCACTTTGTTATATTTACATAAAGGATGGGGAACGCAGACTAGAACACCAGAGTTTTAGAGATAAATGGAATGTTCAAGATTAGATAACCCAATATTTTTCTACAGGTGATAAAAGTAAGTCCTAAAAAGATTATTTCTTTATATCATACAGACATGTAATGATGAAGCTGGCCCCTAACCTGTGCTTCCTGATTTTATATCAGTTTTATACTAGATATTCTCTCTAATCACAGTTATGAAGCTGATTTAAAATAGTGCCAAAAGAAAATCTGGATGCTTTGAAATGAAACTTTTACATCTTGGATGTAGGGGGAAGAAGCAAAATTGTTTCGATGCTTAGTAAAATAATCTATGGTTTATGGAAGAACTCAGCTAGAACTAAAACTTAAACCCACTTACTAGACTCAAAGCACCACATTAATGTGACTATGAATTTAATAGTGAAATATATTTGAATTAAAGTAATTTTCTGTTAGCCTGCCTATCTTGTAAGGAGTATTTCAGATTTTTGATTCAATCGGCTCTTTAACTTGGATTGCCTAGAGCTAGTAAAAAACTGGTTTAATTTCTTTTTCTAAAGGTCATGTAAACATGTATGCTTAGTGAATTAGATGCAAATTAAATTCCCTGAGCTTCATGCTTCCTAGTTAAGTTCCTTTCCTATTCTTCACATGTAAGCTCACATCTGACAGCAGAATATTGACTTTTGAGCTATGGTAAAAATCACAATAAAACAAAAACATTTGACATCTGCTCCATAAAGCAGACTTATAGGGGATTGAGTGAACAAAAGTGTTCTTTATTAAAACATTTTTCAGTACTATTATTTTATCTTTCTTTATGAGGCATTTGCATGACTTTCCCTTTTTCTGTTCTGTTTGTAGAAGAACAGATCTAATTCACCACTAGATATTGAATTAAATAAGGCAGGTTTAGATACAATCCAGGGATTAAAAATTATGATGCAGGTGAATATTTAATAAAATGCACAAGATATCATGTTGTATAAAAGCAAAGAAAGGCTTACAAAACATTATTGCACATGATGAGTCTATTTTGTTAATGGATATAGAATAAATAGAGGTGAAATATGATAATGGTTATCTTGGGGTGATAGGAGGCCAAAGATTTTACTTTTTTCTTCATTCATTTTCCTTTTTTCTAAATTTACTGCAGTGAATATGTGTTACTCTTTGGTCATAAAAAAGAGATTATTAAAAAATAAAGTTTGTCCATCCAAAATAGTATTAGAAATCTGTAATAATATCTCAGCCTTATAAAACTAATCTTGTTTTATTTGAAAGCAGAATAACACTATATATATATTTTTAACATTGTGACAATTCTGAAACCAGAATACTATTTTCTGAGCTACATTCTAATTGCTACAGTAATTGTTCATTCTATTTTGAGCAAAATTTGCATAATAAAATGAAATGATCTTGATTAGTTTCTGATAAAAGGAAAGTAATCTTCCTTTTAAAATTTTAAGCTCTAAGGATTTTTAAAAGATTCAAATACAACACTAGAATAATGCAAAGAAAATATTTTAAAAGCATTTGAAATATCATTGCTCTTTTAAAATCAACAGTTTTAAACTGCTCTGTCATGAACAACTTTATCCATATGACATTTTCTCCCTTTTCAATTGTTTTCTTGGGATAAATTCCAGAAATACTAGGTTAAGGAATATGAACATATTTATGGCGTTTGAGATGTAAAGTAACATTTTTTTCCTGAAAAAGTTGTTCAATTTAAACTGCCAATAGCAAAGAATCCATACATTCTGCTTTGCAAACATCCATGTTCACATCAGGTTAAAATGTTATTTAAAAATTTTACTTATTTAATAATATAAAAAGGTAGCTTGTTATTTTTTCAATTTATATTCTTTTAATAGCCAGTGAGATTGAGCATTTCCCCATATGTTTGTTTACTAATTATCAACTGTCTCTTCATCTTTTTTTTTTCACTGTATTAGTGTCTTGATGTTTTCTTATGAATTTTTATAGGCTCTTAAAGATGAATTAACCCTGTCCTACAAATATTTTCTTGGTGAATTTCAATTACATATATATTTATGTATATTTTTTATAATATAAAATTTTAAATTTTTTACAATTGAATATGCTAATACCACCCTTTATTTTTCCTGTTCTTTTAGATTCTAAAGCATTTTTATGCTTCTACGTAATCATTAAACATGTTTCTTAGATTAACCAGTATAAACACAGATATGGTGTGACCTTATCTTATATCAGTCTTGAAACTGGATTAATGATTCCATTTTACCCCTCAAAACATAGATTCAAGTGTATTACATGCTCAAGAGAAATACAGATTTTGCTGATGATTTCTTGGGAAGAAAAAGAAGAGATATTAAAGCATACATACATTTTTCATTTGGTAAAACTTAGTATGTCTATACACATTCCTAACTTCCCCTGAATTCCTTTTGTGTATGTCAAGAAACTTTTCTTTCTTCTCTCCTTTTTATATTTCAGTATCTAAAACCTTTTCTATTTTCTGAAACAATTCAATGCTTACTTCAGTTGTGCATACCTACTCTGAGCTGAGACAAAGAAAACTCTGAATTTAACTGAACTTGATTCCCTGAAATCAGCAAGTAACTGTTATTGCTCAGTCTTACTCTTACAGTTTCAGCTCGTGCAGCTATCAACAAAAGTGGTCATTTCTTAGAGGCAAATTCAAATGTTAAGAAAAATACACTTTTTCCTGACTTTTACACTGATATTTTCATTGTAGTATTATTTAATATGAACATTCAATCCTTTGTCTCAACTGTAATTTACTCTGTGAAATTAACTTATGGAGTGAAATTAATTATCTTTCAAAATGCTAACTAGTTTAAAAACATTCACTTAATACATATTAATTGGTTAATTAATTCACACTTATTGACTAGCTGGGCAAGGCCCTAGAGGTCTTACTTCTAGAAAACTCACAGAGAAGAAAAGACATAGAAATATTAATAATTTGATATAATAAAATATGACCAGTTTTCTAATAGCATATGTTATAGGAAACACTGAGGTTATTTAATAGGTAACAGATAACACTGAGGCTATTTAAGCAAAATGGGAAGATTTTATATGGAGACAAACTGAAGGACAAGTGAAAACAGGGCAAGAAGAGAAAGTGTGGACTTCAAGCAAGAGGGAAAAGTATATGAAACTGTGAATGAAACAGTACAAAAATGCTCATTACACCCCCTGTTCCTTCAAGAAAGCAAAAACCCCTGCACGCATCAAGAAGAAAGCTAGCTAGAAGTATCTTCTTTACTAGGACTTGACCCTCCTGAAACGTAGGCAAAGGTAATACTCTGCTGTATTAATGTTTGGTTAATAAAATAACACTACAATTTGACAAGATTATGATGGTGATGATGGGGGCTTGAAGGTAGTGTTGCTCTTCACTCAAAGCAAAACCAACAAAGCAGAATCATTGGTAAGCAATTTCTAAGAGAACAACTAGCTTTAGACAAATCAATATAATTAAAAATTTTTTGATAGCAAGTATAAGGAGTAGAATTTTTAATGGCTTCATAGGCTATTAATATCTTATTTTCAATTAAAACTATAAATAACTAAAACATCACTAGGAATCAAATGTCAAAGAATATAATATAATATGTTTTTCTAAATAACATAATGTGAATCAATTGGAGACATAAAGATAATGGAATATTCTATTCTCAGAATAGAAAGAAGCTGAAAAAAATACTTTGTGTCTAGAAATATTCACAGAGGCTCATGGGGTATTTTTTAGAACACATTTTTTTCCTAGCAGGTACACAGAGCCTAAATTTTATCTGGACATATATATAACAAGTAATAAATTGTTTTTTGTTTGCAGAAGTACATATTTAGAGATCTGCATTTGTGATTATTGGTGAATTTAAGAAAGTAACTGTATAGAATTTGAAAGTCATACCATTTGCAAAATTGTTCAGGCCTATTCATAAAGACTTATTTCCCTGGACTATCTTTAAAAACATATGTGTATGACTGTGTCTTTTCTCATACTTCACTTTTCTTATATATTGTGACATAGAAAGGCAATAAAAGAACCAAAGCAAATGGTCCATCTACAAGGAGAAAAAAGTGTACAATGAAAAATAATTTCCATTCGTTTTGTTCTTCCTTACAACAAGCAATTATTTTTTCATGTTACTTTTAGTAGATATTTCTTTTTCTCCCCTCTCTTTTTCACTTATACTCAAAGTGATTGAGGAAAGGTACAGTGCCAATGGAATAAAAAAAATATAGCTAGTTTATGAAAAGTAAAAATGATTTGTTCGATGAGATTGAAAATATGGAAAATGGCCATCGTATTGTCTACCAGTTCATTAGGCAGAGTTGTTCGTTTTAGGCAGAGGAAAAAAATAGCTCAAGCAGAGACTTATCAGAAAGATCTGAAATACAATTTTCACACTTGTCTTGAAGTGCAGTACGCTTTTATGTAACCCAATACAAAGCAATTTGTACATTTATAAATCCATAGAAAGCACAGCAGGTCCAGAAAACACCGGTTACTGGTGGTGTCTAGACATGGAGAAACTATGACCTCAGTTAGAGCAACCCAATATTTACTTTTCCTTTCCTAAGAGCAGTGTACCTCATGATCTCAGTGTGCAGGGCAGCTGGGAGGGGGGCAAAAAACAAATTCTGCACTGGGCGGCAATCTTCAAACGCAGCCAGGGCCTAGGCATTCCAGAATCAAGGAAAATTTTCGGGAGGATACCTACTTATACTGCATGTAAACATATTTCTGTTCTACAGGCTCTCTATTTTCTATTCACCCCAAGAACACAGTACATATAAAATTCAATTCATTAAAAAAAAATTCAAAACCTGTTCAATTGATGAACTCATGAATGTTCTGTACCATGAGAGATGGAGAACATCTTGAAATAGGCTTTGTATCAATGCTGCAGATGCTAACTTGTGATTCTCTCTTGTGTCTCCTCTAAACTGCTCGGATCAGAGTTCAGTGTTTTAAGATCAGGGAATTTTACATTTGACCTCAATTTGACAGCCAATCAATTATTTTGATTAAGAAGTCATAGTAAATTACCTTCCCCCTCCCTGGTTTTTCTTTTTGTTACATTAAAATTCTGGGATTATATTATTATTACAGTCTTGAATCATATCAAGCAGTTCAAGTTTTCTAAAGCTCCTTTTTAAAGTGTCTTAGCATCTTAGTACCACCTGAGGGGTACCACTTGTTTTCACAAACACCACACTGAGCACTTCCTTTCCAGCTGCGCTGTCCAGGACCACAGGTTCCATCATGCCTGGCTTCCTATGGCCGGGGCCTGGGGCATTTCATGCCAGGACCTGAACTGTTTAATAACAAAGGGGCTACCTTCACATTTTTCTATATCTCATCAGACCTGTGTAATTATTTAAGCCATAAACACATATGCCATTGTGGCACTTAAACACTGAAAAAAAGTACCATAAAAATACAATTAAAAAAAAAAATAGGCCCTCCCAACCAACCAATCAACCAACCTAAGGAAAAACAAAAACAAGTCTTTAGGAGTTACCAACAAGGTGATTTTTAACTTTCATTTCACACCAGCATCATGCATATTAGGGAGGATGCAGAAATATGAGTATTACCTTTACACAAGAACAGAACAGGCAATTGAGATGGGATTGTGAGGTCCAGAAGTGAAGCAAAAAGGTGGTTAGGCAGGCAACAGTTCTTCCCTCAGGCCATATTGAAGACAGAAATGGAGATGAAGAAAACTTGGGAATCTCTAGAGGTAGCTGTTTTCTCTGAATGTCAGCTTATTATAATTATACTTTCATGTACTTGAACCAAGTTGTCTAATGATGGCAGCAACACAACTGAATAATGTTGGGGATGCCCGTAGACTTTGTTTCTTTTTCTTTTTTTTGCTCCATAATCTCTAAAGACATTCTTGAATGAAAGGAGAGATGGCTCAACATTTTCCTTTACATGATCAGAGCTGTGCTACCTGGGGTTGAATTTTGGAAATCACGTGTGAACAGAAGCAGAAAGTATTATTATGGGGTTTAGGGGTGAGATGGCTGTCCTCTGTGGATTTATAGCAAAGACTGCAGAAAGTGTTATTGTCCTCTTGTCTTTTTTCCACAGCTGATGAGGCCCATAGGGAAACTGCAATTTTCCCACAGCGAAGCTTATGTCAAAGGAAAATAAAAAATGAGGAGATATGTCCAAAGTCACATAACTCATGAAGAGTAAACAGGGATGCAACACTTGACATTTTCTCATTTACCAAGTGAGAGCACCAATCAGATTGTGATTGGCAGTCACATCACCCATGTAGACTTTTTCCATGACTTGGGCCATGCTTTGTGGGAGATAAAAACATGGGCGTGTGTTGTGTACTACCTCCTCGGTTTTATTTTTCTGGAATTATTATAGGTATAATTTGCCTTGGTTATTTACAAAGTAAACTTTACCAGTTATTTTCATTATCACTGGTATTATCTAGTTGGAGCTGTTTCACAGAAAGGGACCAATAGCCTGCCTCTAGCTTCCTAGGTTGTGGTTTTCGTTCATTTTGTTGTTACTAAATGTCCTGATGGATCTAATTATTCTGATGCCATCAGTTTCTTATATTAGGGTTTTGTTCATTGTTCTAAGGGCATAATGTTATATCAGCTGATTGTATCCAAACTCTATAGCATATTATTGTCTCTGAATCAGTTGGGTAGTTATGCCTTGAAAATTTATACCACTTAAAAAAAGAAAAGGAGTCCATATGGTTTTTTCTAGCTCCACTAGTTTTAATTGGATCAAAAATGGAAATGTTTATCATACCCATCTCAGAGAGTGATGGATGGTACTCATGTTAATACAGGTTATATTGCATTGTAGGAATGCTCTTGCCAAAATAAATTTCTATATAAGAAAAATTATTTCCAGGCCCCAGCATACAAATATACTCTCAAGTGATATTTAATTTATTCATTCATCAGGGAAGGAATCAAGAAAGATTGGACATTTGAGCACAGCCTTTGAAGGATTAGATAAAATGTGGGCTTGGGAATGGAAGGAAGAAAGGATACAGTAGGCTGAAGGGACATTTTGAGAATCACATTAAAAAAAAATCTTAACAACATAAAAAAATTTGTCAAAATCTTTTTGTTTGTTTGTTTAAGTGCTAGCCCTTTGAGATGTCATCCACAAAACTTTCATACTCCTTGCTTCCAGACAGAATTAAATAGCCCTCTCCCCCCACTTAGAGTTTCTATCTCTCTATTTTCCTTATTGTGCTTAAATCATCTTGTAACTGGTTACATGCTTGCCTCCACATCAGCTAAGGCATTACTAGAGGGTAAAAACTTTATACTCTACCTCTCAATTCAAGAATAACAGCAATCATATCATTGCATTTGTTGAATGTCTACTTTGAACCAGGTACTGTGCTAAGCAGTTTACATACATCGATAGCCAATAATCCTTGCTATGAAACGAAGGGGGCTATCATTTCCACCGTTTTACAAACGATGTAATGAGTAGCAAGGCGGTGAGGATGCCTGCTCTGAGTTCCCTTGCATTTGTTCTCAGCTGCTCAGTCATGCCTGACTCTTTGCAACCTCATGGACTCGCCTGCCACACTCCTATGTCCATGGGATTCTCCCTGCAAGCATACTGGAGTGGGTTGCCATTTCCTCCTCTGAGACCCTTTACTGTGTGCGACAGAGCTGAGGCATGACGTTAAGTGCGTGGTAAGGATCCAAAGCATATAATCTCACCCACCTACGTGCCTTGCTACCTTGTTTCTAGCTCCGTGCCTGAGGCTCATGCTAAGCGCTCAAGAACTGTCTGTGGAATAAAGAAAGGAATGCACGAAGAAGAGTGTTTCAAGTATATGATAGAAGGGAGGATGAAAAATTTTGTAAGACTTCCATGTGGTTAAAGGAAAAAAAAAAAATTGTCTGTGCATCAGTGAAGAACCCTCATAGTGTTGGCAAAATAAACAACCTCTTGGAGTTTTCAAAACGGGATTTGCCTTGCATGCGTTTAAAGTAGAACGTCCTCGAGGCATTTTTGCAAATGTGCATACGCCCAGACTTGAAAGGCTTGTCCCTCCCATCCTTCTAATGATGATCGGACCTAGACATACTCCACCGGCACCGCAACCAGCTTTTTAAACAATCTCATCAGCACAACCTCGAGCCTCATTTAATCTTAAACAGTAACAGGGAGCCCTGACAACCAGCTTCTGGAATACAGCCCAGCTCCCAACAGTGCCTGCCTCAACAGGTTCCCATGATCTGCGCCACGTGCTCGGGATGGATGACGGCAGCAGGGTCCGCATGCGCTGCTGCAGGAGACGCTGAAGCAACTAGATCATAGACAGGGTGCGCAGAAGAAACGTGCGAAAGGACAAGTCGGGGCCAAGACAGAGGTGAGGATACAGCTAGGAAACCACAGCAGTACCAGTAGCAGCGGCGGCAGCAGACTAATCTGTTGTAGGCTTTTTACTGTCGAGAGGGTTTGGCAGAACTTCCAGAGCTACAGGAGGGATTTCAGAGGTGGAACCAGAACACTGGAGGTCACAGTGACCTGCTCAGTGAAGACAGACTGAGGTTGTTTTGGCTCAGCCTAGCAACAGAGAAGTCAGCACAGCCCAACAACTTTGAGACACTCACCCAGACCGTCTGATATGTTTGGGTGCTCACTGCTGGTAAGTAGGTGAGTGCACCCAAAACCTTTTGTAACACAATCCTGAGGAATGGGAAAATGAGTCACTCACTTCCTAAATTTGTAACCTGCCCATCAGAACTAACACAGTGATTGGCAAAGTTTGCCTGAATGAGCAGTTAGTGATTTTTTGCCAGTCTCCTCTCTCCTTAAATATCTCTTTCCCTTGTAGTTTTTCTCTACTGATAACATTTAGTATATTAAAGGCATTGGCTGTGTAATAATAAGTTCCCCTGAATCAGAATTCCCCACAATATATTGTAATGGAATTATATCATGCATTCAAGCTGTTCAAATATATATAATATAAATATAAATATAAATAAATATAAATATAAATATAAATAAATATAAATGTATCCATCTTCCTATAATTCCACAACGAAAAACTACTTCATTAAAAAATGGGCAAAAGACTTAAAGATATATTTCTCCAAAGAATATGTACAAATGGTCAATTAGCCCATAAAAAGATGTTCAATGTTACTAATCATTAAGGAAATGCAAGTCAAAACCACACAGAGATACCATTTCATAGCCATTTGGATGGCTATTATAAAAATAAAACAAAACCAGAAAATAAAAAATGTTGACAAAGATGTTGAGAAATTGAAACCCTTATGCAGTGCTGGTGGGACTATGACACAATATAGCTCAGAAAACTGACTGGCAGTTTCTTAAATTAAAACTAGGATTACTATATGATCCAGCACTTTCAGTTCTGGATATATATGTGATCAAATGGAAAACAGAGACTCAGATATTTGTACACACAGATATATAACAGCATGATAGCTAAAAGATAGGTGTAAACCAAGAGTCCATCAACAAATAGATAAATAAAATGTGGCAGACCCATACAACAGAATATTATTCAGTCCTAAAAAAGAAAATTATGGCATTTGTTGTAACAGGTTGAATCTTAAATACATTATGCTAAGTAAAATAAGTCAGTCACAAAAGGACAAATACTGTATGAATCCACTTACACGAGTCATCTAGAATAATGGAATTTACAAAGACAGAAAATTGAATGGTGGTTGCCAGGCACTGGGAAGATGGGAGTTAGTGATAAAAGTGGTGTGCATAGATTCAGTTTTGGAAGATGAAAAGCGTGGTTGCACAAATATGTGATTGCACTTCCTGCCACTGACCTATACATTGAAAACTGGCTAAAATGGTAAATTTTGTGTTATATATGGGCTAGTGTTCAGGTGCTCAGTCATGTCTGAGTCTTTGGGACCTCGTGGACTGTAGCCCACCAGGCTCCTCTGTCCATGGGATTTCCCAGGCAAAACCCTGGGGTGGGTTGCCATTTCCTCCTCCCGGGGATCTTCCTGATCCAGGAATTGAATCTTCTCTTATGTCTCCCATTGGCAGGCAGATTCTTTACCACTGTGCCACCTGGGAAGCTATTTCACCACAATTATTTAAAAAAAAAAATACATTCACTATTAAATACTGTGTTCTACTGTATACATTTCATATGTACACATACATACTGTATGAAGTTGTTTATATAAATGATATATACTTTATTATACTTCATGGGTAACTTAGGAAGTTTTAATTGGACATTTTTCTCTATTATTGAGTTTACAGGCTGGATATCTAACCTTATCATTGTGTGGCATGCAACTGCACTGAATATGCTCCTCAAATTTTAAAAAGATTGGTTATGGCAGAAAAGTGAAACAAGATTGCCTTGGTATATATTACGGACTAAAATATAGGGTGCACTATGATAGATAATTGTTCAAATTCCCAATAGTTTTCTCTGAATCCATTAGGTCACTAAGCATCCAAATCTCAAATGACATCTCCATGTCAATTTTGACAGAGTAGCCATGGATACCTTCGTACCTGTTTGTAAAAATCATTGGTCAAGATTCAAGCCAAGGACTTTTATTTCTTGGAAGAAAATGACAAGGTAAGTAAATTTTATATGAGTTCATAGTGCTTTATGAATTTTGCTGACAAAACATATCAAAATAGATTGCACATAAAAATTGGGGGTAAGCATTATAACCAGCACTTTAAAAGGAAAATTCATGAAAGCCATAATAAATTGGAAAATTCAGCTTTATTACTTTCAAAAATTATGTCAATCATCTCATCATCTGTCAGTTTAACCATCCCTTTGTAATATGTTGTTGAAAAGCCTACCATTGTCTACAGGCTTGTTCCAAAAGCACCCACACATTTTTCTCTTTTCAACATAAGGAATTCATTTTCTACTCATAGTACCTTTTGCTGCAATCACATTCAATTCTGTGGGTCTTGGTGACAAAGTAGCCCTGAGAGCTATTACTGGAAATAGAAATAGGAAACAGTGGGATCTCTGAGCCTGTTAACTTCCTTATTTCAGAATCTTAACAGAAGAGCGCAGAAAGGTCACCAGGAAAGAAAAGCCATGTTTTGAAATGGCTGAAACTTCTTCTCCAACATGACATCTACTTAGCAGTCACAGCAAAGGGTATACTCCCTCTTTCCGAGCAGAGATGGTAGAACTCAATCACAAAAAGAATTATTTCTGTTCCCTTTTAGAGTTAATTAAATTCATTTTTCTTGACAATCTAGAACCACAAGAAAACTTCCTGTGTTCAATGTACTGTGCAAAGAAACTAGGAATGAATGTCCTGTGTCTCTTTAAAGGCAATGCAAGTGTTGACCATTTAACACAGGGAAAGCATAGAGGCATATCAGGAACTCCACTGAAAAAGGAAGGGCTTATCTTGCCAGTCTTCCCATATCCTACACAGAAGTTCCTGGAGGTGAGTATGATCTGGCTCTAACCTGAGGCTTAGTTATGTGATTGTCGTCTCTCTTATTCTATGAAAGATAACACTGGCAGGATACTGGAATGATGTTTGATTCTGTACTTAGAACTGAGATTTCAGTTGATAGCATTATCAGAAAATCTGAAACCCATGCTCCCTGATCTACCTGGAAACTTGATTTTTTGCCAATGGGGGTGTCCATTAAGGAATAACTTTTGACTCTAATGGCACCAGAGTTTTAATATGTTGAATTGGACAGAGGGAATGGAAAGTAATTATATCTATATCAAGGTATCCATCTTATTATTTTACAATTATTTGTCTCACACGATTTTAATATTCCTAAACGTTTTCTCAGTTACTCTACCTGAGATCTGTTCTATGGGAATAAATAGAAGACCTCTTTCCCCTCAGGCATCTATCCAAAGCCCCAAACAATGTCTACCCCTTTACAGCTCATTGAATTGTTGTTGAAGCTCTAAATTGTGTCCAGTTCTTGTGATCCCACAGACTGTAGCCTTCCAGGCTCCTCTGTTCATGGGATTTCCCAAGCAAGAATATTGGAGTGGGTTACCATTTCCTTCTTCAGAGAATCATCCTGAGCCAGGGATCGAACCCACATCTCCTGCACTGGCAGGTGGATTCTTCACCACTGAGCCTCCAGGGAAGCCCTCACCAGAGAATGTCTAATGTCAAAAGGAGGCTGAGACTGTCACTCCTAGAGGGACAGAGCATCTGTCTCGGTCAAGCTTTATCCTCTCTCTCAGATTTTGCACATGGCTTTGCCAAGGTCGGCATTCATTCACTGCTAGCTGAACTTGAATTTTGCTGCAATATACTTTAGTTATCAGCCATCATCTTAGTGGATTTCTTCAAAAAAGCTGCTTGAAACAAAACAGTAGTATAAGGAGGGCTCCAAGAGTTGTTGCTTTTTTTTTTTTCATTTGTTTAAGTAACAAATCTTAAGAGCTTTAATTTTTGGTCTCACACATATAAACTTCAATAGCTGTACATAATAATTTTCATTCTGTAGGTGCAGTGTTTGTTGGCTTATACAAGATCTAGAAATGTTACAGCCGAGAGCATGGCCCATATTTCATGATACTTACTCTTATGATTTATAATACTTTTTAATACTTTTAATGTCTTATTTTCTCATATTGGGAAGAAATCATTTGGTGATATTCTGTGATTCATTGTGCTGTACAAGATTCTCTATGCAGAAATGTGGAGAGAAAGTTCCTGTAATTCTAGGCAGTGACTCAGATTCCAACATGTCTCTGTGGCTTTCTCTTCAGACTGCTCCTGTGTAGACAGGATGATTAACTCAGCAATTACTGCAGGCTTGATGATATGTGAAAAGTAAAAAAAGGAGTGCCTCTGATTTCCATGTTCAACAAGCTTATCATCTCACTGGTGAGATCAAAAGACCAGATAAGGAACAAGAAGATACTGAGGATTTAAATGATGAGGCACCAACTATTTCAGCAAAGATCGAGCAAACCTTATTGAAGAAGTGAGATTTAAATCAGGCCTTGAAAGAAGACTGTACTTTGAAAATGCAAAAGAAAACTCACTACAGGGTATAGAGAATAAAATGTAATATTTTGTGTTATTTTTAAAAAAATATGAAGTATATATCTGTGTTTTAATTTCCTTGTGCTTGAAGAAAGAAATGCAAGAATCTAAAAAAGCAGCTAATCATGAGAGTGATGGACAAGAATAGGATGGAAAAATAAATCTAAATGTAATGTTTTTGCATTGTTATGATTTTTGAAACATATGATCTTTACTCAAAAGATTAAATTTTAAGAAGAATGAGAGAAAGCACCATAAGAATTTTCTACTCTAAATTCAATGAAATTTAAGAATTTTGAAAGAAAAATCTGTTCTGTGAGCAAAAAAAGTATGGAAAAGACTGGCTTAAGCAAATGTGGGAATTCTTTACTTCCATATTTTCCAGAGACTTTTGTAGGCTAGTTATCATTGTCAGTAACCAACAGGCAGTTAATATTTGACAGCATTTGCCAAATATACCCAAAATTACTTTCTTCTTTTTCTATCTAAAGCACGTGTTAATATCTTAAAGAACAAAGTCTGAGAAATCCTATTATATGTACTCAAATGGCCAGAGTGAAGAATAGGATTCTTTTAATATTTAATTTTAATATTTGATTTGAATAGAGGTGAAGAGGGCGGGGAGTGACAGTCAATGAATTTACACGTGAAGACTAAACACAGTATCCTTCTTTTCATCCTTGCGTGTGTGCGTGCGAAGTTGTTTCAGTCATGTCCGACTCTGTGCGACCCTATTGGCTATAGCCAACCAGACTCCTCTGGCCATGGGATTCTGCAGGCAAGAATACTGGAGTGGGTTGCCATGTGCTCCTCCAGAGGACCTTCTCAATCCAGAGATTGAACCTGTGTCTCTTACATTTCCTGCATTGGCAGGAAGGTTCTTTACCACTAGCAACACCTTCTTGGTCCCTTAAATAGTGTCTGGTACACAGTCTGCCCTCAATTACTATTTACTGAGTTCAACTGAAGCAAATTCGGAAAGATTTTCCAAAATCAAACATAGGAGTTTAGATTCAATATGACAAGTTCATGAGCATGTCATGGTTTAAGTGATCAAGCTTTGGGAGACTAAGTGATAGAGCAGAGTACACATCAGATTTGGATGCAGGTGAGCTTGTCTGTTTTTACAACCATAGGCAAATTATTAAGCTTTTCTGAACTTCATTTTCTTTGTAAAAGAAAAAAAAAATAGTTTAACACCCATTTTGCAGGGTTACTGTGAGGATTAAAGGAAATAATATGTGCCCAGTTCTTAGCATGAAGTGAAGTGAAATGAAGTTGCTCAGTCGTGTCCGACTCTTTGTGACCCTGTGGACTGTAACCTACCAGGCTCCTCCATCCATAGGATTTTCCAGGCAAGAGTACTGGAGTGGGTTGCATTTCCTTCTCCAGGGGAATCTTCCCAACCCAGGGATCGAACCCAGGTCTCCCACATTGTAGGCAGACGCTTAACCATCTGAGCCACCAGGGGGTCTGATAAATTCTAACTATTTTTACCAACTGGATAATGACATTATAAACCAGTTAAAAAGGGGAAGAGGCAGTCAATAGGGATGTAAAGGCAGCCTGGAACAGGATGGGGTTGTGAAAATACACCAGAGAAACTACAAGGGAAAAACCAACAGGATTCAGAAAAAAAAAATCATGTTTGACACATGAAGTAAATAAGAGACCAATATTTTGTATTCCAATGCAAATGAGGATGGTTTGTAAAAGTGATTAAAAAGTATGATTACTGAGAATATCTACTTTTAGAAGGTACTTTTCTACGTTTAAACATAATCACGTTTTCCCAATTACTCCTCTTAAAATGTACTTTCAGAGAGTTCTGACTTGATCAGGATAGTATTTATGGGGTTTTTAAAATAAACAAAGAAAACGTATTTTCTGGGATAGAAAATAAACATAAGTAAAAAAGTGATATTCTTAAAAAGGGGGCACTTTGAAAGATCAGTGCTGTATTCCAACCTCATGGATTCATTTACAGATTTAAAATGATGCTGAGTTTTCTAGTGAATTAAAAGAGCATTGGTCTATTTTGACAAATGATTATACAGTGGATTACAGTCTAAGAACCACTGCACAGATTTATAAAAAGTATGCTTAAAAATTTTTAAATATGAATTTATATTAGTAATTAATGCTTGCTTAGATCAGTGATAAGGAAAGAAAAATGAATGTGTTTTATTAAAAGAATAGCAGGCTGACTGCCAGTAGTGGAGCCACCTTAGCCTGAAGCCTTTTTAAGTAAAATGTGTCCCACCTTTGCTTCCCCAAACAGGAAAAGAAATAGATAAAGATGAGTCATTATGCTCACTCTGTTAATGAAATGATAAATTTAATTAGAAAAGACGCTTACATGAAAAGTTTATTTTTCCTGAAAAAATCATTTAAACTTTTGGCTTTACTGAGGTATCATGAGAGATGAGGTATTTGTCCTGAATCATGCACGACTTGAAGGAAACGGAACTGGTCTTCATTGCCAAAAAAAAGTCAGAGAAAAATGATCAATGAGGTTGCAGGGTAATCTAAGCTGAAAGAGTGTAGAGCACATGTGATTCCTCCACAGCCACCCATGAATAATTCCTAAACAGAATTTTTTTTTTTCCATCTGACAATCAATGCTCACAGTACAAAAACCATGTTGGGGTCATACACACACGTGGTGTCCTTTGAAAAATGGATATGAAGAACTAGTGCTATTGTACAAAATTATCCCCAAGTCTCATAGCAACCTGTCTCCAATCACAGAAGGAAGAAAAGGGATCTGACCATGCCACTCTCTTATTTAAAATCCTTCAGTAGGGACTTCCTTGGTGGTCCAGTGGTTAAGACTTTGCCTTCCAATGCAAGGGTTATGGGTTCAATTCCTAGTCAGGGAGCTATGATCCTCCATGTCTAGTGGCCAAAAAACAAAACAGAAACAATATTATAACAAATTTCAATAAAGACTTTAAAAATGGTCCACTTCAAAAAAAAAATCTTAAAAATAAATAAAAATCCTTCAATAGACCCTCCAAGCTCTGAGGACAAATTCCAAATATTGGAGTATGCACGGAATAGATTTGATTTCTGCCCACTGTTTAGGATCTAATATATATGGCTAATAAATGCCTTGAATGGACTTCCCAGGTGACACAGCAGTAAAGAATCTGCCTGCCAATGCAGGAGGTGCAAGATGTGGTTTAATCCCTGGGTTGGGAAGATCCGTGGAGAAGGAAATGGCAATCCACTCCAGTATTCTTGCCTGGAAAATTCCATGGACAGAGGAGCCTGCCCAGCTACAGTCCATGGGGTCACAAAGAGTCAACGTGACTGAGTGGCTGAGCAGCAGCAGCAGCAGCAGCAGCAAATGGCTTGAGGTTTTCTGGTTTTCCTTCCTGGTCAGGTTTGGAACACCCTCTCCTATGTTCATCCTAGAGCATTCAATGGTAGAGCCATGCTATTCAGAAAGTATTCTTCCTCTTCACTGTTGGTGGGAATGTAAATTATTCCCACCACGGAGAGGAGTATGGAGATGCCTTAAAAAAAAAAAAAAAGATCTGCCTTATGACCCACTAATCCCACTGCTGGGCATATATCCAGAGAAAAACATGATCGGAAAGGAAAAATGCACTCCAATGTTGACTGCAGCACTGTTTACAATAGGCAAGACATAGAAGCAACCTAAATGTCCATTGACAGAGGACTGGATAAAGAAGATGTGGTATAATATACAATGGAATATTACTCAGCCATCAAAAAGAATGAAATACTGTCATTTGCAGCAACATGGATGGACCTAAAAAGTATCATACTGAGTGAAGTAAGTCTGACAGAGAAGGAGAAATATCATATGGCAACCCTTATAAGTGGAATATTAAAAAAAAAGATACAAATCAACTTATTTTAGAAAACAGAAAGAGACTCACAGACTTAGAAAAGGAATCTATGGTTACCAAGGGGAAGGGATATTTAGGGAGTTTGGGAAGGTCATGTGCACACTGTTATATTCAAAGTGGATAACCAAAAATGATCTATTGTATAGCACTTGGAACTCTAGTCAGTGCTATATGCCAGACTGGATGGGAGGAGGGTTTGAAGGAAAATGGATACACGCGTATATATGGCTGAATTCATTCACTGTTCACTGTTCACTGAAAACTACCACAACATTGTTAATCAGCTATACCCCTATACAAAATAAAAAGTTAAAAGTTTGAAAAAAAAAAGTGGTCTTCAATCATTCCCTTCAAACCCCACTCGACTTAGTGTTTTCACTGCCTCTCTCTCATACTACTTATCTCTTCTAATGGTGTGTTTAATTGCTTTCTCTTCCACTAGCGTATGAACTTCGAGAGCAGGGGATCTGTTCCCATAACTCTAGCACACAGAACAGTTTGTGACAGCCAGTAGACACTGGTAAATAAAGGAAGTGAATTAAACTCAACTAGATTTCCAATATAGATGGTTTAATCCAGGTTTCAGGAACAGCTGAGGTCAGTGTCAATCCCTAGGTATATAAGTTTTTCATGGATCATTGAGGCTGTTCAGTTTCTCAATCTAGTTCCCTTGGAATATATACTATTAAAAAAAAAGAATCTTTCTCTCTACTTCAAATTCTTTCCTATGTAAGAATCACTAAGAAGACACTTGAACTCTATATACACCAGGAATTTCACATTCTTGGCAAACACTTCAAGGTTCTTTCTTCCCTGAAAGGAACCCTTTTCTATGAATCTGATAGAAAACTATGGCCCTTTTCTTGTCCTCTTTGCTAGAGGCTATTTAGTAAATGCAGTGTGGCTTTTCTAGAGAAATCTTAGTGATCAATGGAAATAAAACAAAAATACCACTGGAACGATATGAATCAGACTTATACCAGGAATATAAATCTCTCTCATACAGTCTTCTTCTTTCAACATGCATATTAAAAATATAAAGGTTTTAAATTGAAATGTTGGGGTGCCCTTGCCCCCTTGATGTGTTTATAAACTTCAAAGATAGAACAGAAACAGAATTCTCTACTACTTTTTGTCCAAGTGATATAGAGATAAAGAAGGCAGGCTCTTTGTTTGTTGATGGTTTGATAAAGCAACTTTATGGTTCCTAGTAGTGGCTTTAGAAAAAATCCCCACTTAACTGAGTACACACATTCCCTAAATAAACTTACTATTCTCTTCCTAAATAGATTCCACTTAACAGTCATACATTATATACACCAAATATGCACAAACATATGTGGTATTTATGTATGTGTGTCTATGTGTGTATATAATGAGTTTCCATGACTATAACCCAAGCCTGCTCCCAATATTATCCAAAACATGTCATGTCACGTTGTCAGGAAGAATGCAACATTCTAGAGTCATATTTTTTCTGTTTGAATAGTCTAATTATATGATAGTGATTGGAGTCTGTAGCTATCATTTACCTTCTAAAATATTTTGTCAGAAGCCCTAGGGCTTTTTGTTCCTTCAGGCATTTTTTTTTAATTAAAAAAAAAAAAAAAGAAATTTAGGTGTGGCAGTAGATGTCACCACTGAAGAATATTCAAAAAGATTACATTTAATGAAAGTGAAAGGAAGAAGTAACATGGGGTAAATTGCTCTTGGCTGCACCTTCCTGTTGTAGCCAGACTGGACTGAATGTCTCTGTTATGGGTGCTTTTTTTAAAAAAAAATGTTCTTTTGGTCACAAAGTGTGAGGAATATGATGGTCAGATCTCCCCATGACTGTCTGCCTGGACCCATGAACATGTCAGACAGAAAGTGTCTCTGATAAAAGAGGAACCATCCAGAACACAGGCTTGCCAACAGAGGAAGAGTTCAGATGAAAGAGCCAAAAATCAGGCTCCAATATCCAGTCTCTGCTATGTGAGTGTAAGGGAACAGGCTTATTCCTGTCGAGTGAAGGAATAACTCATAAGGCAGCAGGGGAACCAGGCCCCTCTGTTTCTTCCAAGAAGATAACTGAAGCATTGGCAGTTCTCCTGGAAAAGAACCCCACGTTGGAACGGTGGGAAGAGATCCTGAATTCCTTACCAAAACTCTGCCAAACTTGAAAAATAGGAAATTCTGTCTTGGAAATTTTATTGACTTAAAAACATATTTGAATGACATTAAAAAAAAATCAGGCTCATCTTTTGTCATAAATTGAACTCGGGTGATCTTGAATATTTTCACGGCAACAAATTCTTACAGAAAAAACAATTGTAGCTATTTTCAAAGCTAGGGTTGTAACCACCTAAAAGCTAATACATAATTTTGGTTAATATTTTCATGTAGCTTCTTTCTTCTTCAATGTCTGGATCAGTGACTATAGTAATGATAATATCCTTCCATGCAAAATAGCTTAAAGTTTAAAAATATTTCACAATATTTTTTCAAATTAAAAATGAATTGAAAATATTTATTAGACTATTCCTTCCCCCCCCCCCCCCTCCCCTTACCAATATCCCTTTGTCCTTGGGAGCTAAAGAAATGAAATCAGTGATGATTCCTCTAATTCAGAGTAAATTTTCCTTTTGCCTTGCATGCATACTAGCCAGATGAGTAGGCAATGATTTTGAAGGTTGATAATCTGCTTCAAGTCTTAGGAAGCAGACAAGTCTCTGAAGAAATAAAAAGAAGCAGGGGAAAAAAAAAAAGCCTGGTCAACACAGATTTGAGATCTTAGTTTAGGCTTATAGGAAGTGTATAAACTTAGTAACAAAGAGGGAAAAAAAAATCTAGCTCTGCTGTTTATGAATATTGCAATCTTAGGCAAATAGTTGTTTTTGGCTGAGCCTCAGTTTCTCCATTTTGAAAGTGGAGAGAGAAACATCTTCCAGTAATGGCCTGACAGGTAAATGAGTTACCATCTACACCTAGCTTGGTGCCTGATGCTGTTGTGGGCTCTCCACCAAAATTATTTCCCTTCCCCTCTTCTCTCTTTCACATTATTCTTGCCTTCAGACTATACTAATGCCTCCTTTCTTTCTTTCTTTCTTTTTCTTCTTATTTTTACTGAAACTAAAGCTACCCTGACTTCTAAATGTTAAGAAATCTGTGGTGCGGCAGGCATGTCCTGTTTCCATGTGGCTCCAGTTATTCAGCTCTATTAGTCGATCCATTGGTGCTTCTAAGCACAGGAGCACTCCTGAAAGTTACTCAATCGAAGCCCTTTTAGTTAAACGTTTCCTTAATCCTAGTTACTTCACCGCGGAGTAATACGTGATGACTGAATTCTGCTGACCTAGAGAAGTCACCTCTAATTTTATTTCTGATAGCCTTTAATTAGGAAAATCTAAAACAGCCTGACAATATCTAACGCCAACATATGTCCCCAAAGGCAAGGAGCAAAACCTCCCATAAGGTCTTTTCTGGGATTTGTCCTTTCATGTCACTAAGTTTGACACTGTCAGCATGGAAACACAAAGCAAAAGGTGTGTGTGTTGAGGAGGGGAGTTAAGGGGGGTTGGGAAGGTGGGGAGAGAAGCCAGGAGGGGAATGGGGAGACAGGAAAGAAATCATGGAACACTCCTCAGCTTTGTGAGCATTATCAAATTGTGGACGATGTCATCTGCCCAAATCTGTCACCAGACAGCTCAAATCTGTGAGTAAAAGTTGGGAGAAGGACCCTCTTAAACAAACAAAAATCATTGTGTTAACACAGCCTCTGCTTTTGGGACTGGGGCTTTTAAGAACAGAATATCACATTTCTGAAAATGCTAACTATGAAAATAACAGTATTTTCAACCACAAGTCTCCCCCTCCCCGCCCTCCACCTCCAGCAAACAGAGCTTCCGAAATGCAACACCTATCAAATATTTCCTCAGAAATGCCAGATTGCTGGGATTGTAAAGAGTTCTACCTTTTTTTTTTTTTTTTGACATTTAGACAGATTGAATTTGAGAGAGGAAGTGACTCTGGGTCCAGACTGCCCCACACCACTGTCAGAGGAAAGAACTGAAGTCAAATGAAGTGATAATATACTGTAGAATATTTAACAGAGCGCAAGGCAGAGGAAAATGGCAATCTGGGAATATACAACTGATCCCCAAAATAGACACGGTCTCCAGTGCCAGAACAGATGCCAAGTACAGTAGATCATAAAATGGGAAAATTACCTCTGCCCCGTGGGCTATGTGTTGACATGGGGGAGATGGCTCCCCAGCAGTCAGAGGAGCTGGGTCTCCATTCCCAGTCACAGTCATCGTTTGTCATGGACCCTGCCAACTTTCCTTTCTACTCCTTTCTGTATATTCATCGGTGTGGAAGCTGGTAAGTAACCACCTTAATGGCTGCTACGTGCTGCGGTGGGATTAATGACAGATAAAGTACTAGTCTGAGCTCTCGGATCATGTTGTGAATGAAATCAGAGGGTTCTGTGCAGGACATTTTGCAAAGCTCTTTCCATTTCGTGGAAGACTCAAGGTGACTAGGGACATTTAGATTTCTCTCTCAAGGAAAGATAAATAGAGTGATGAAGGAAAGATATACTTCCTTCTATGTGCTTAATAAGCGACCTGCCACCTTCTGGGGGAAAGGGGGTAAGAATGCTTATGTGGTGGCTCAGAATGATGTAAAGGTTGAACAATTGGCCAAACAAACCATCATGTGCTAAAAGCCACAGAGAGAGGAATGATGTTTCCAGGGGGAGGCACCTTTTCAAGGAAGACAGCTACCTCATATTCATAGTGGAGTTGAGGAGATGTACATTTTCAAGTCCTATTTGTCTTTTTAGTGTATGGATAAAAGAAAGTGGTCAGTTTTCCTCACTTCCTGGCAAATTTTCACCGGCTCTTTCTCCTAGGCATGTGACTCTTTGCTAGCCAGCCCTTGAAGGCTGAGATAGTCATGAACAGAAAGAACCAGGAAAAGTTTCTGTCCTAGATTTCTTTCTTCTTTTCCTGTTTCCTGCTTTTTTCCTTCCTTCCATCATTTCTCTCATTTTTTTTTCCTTTCAAACCCAGAGACACTCTGTACTATCTTATACAGAGGAAAAACAAATGAAGAGCAATAAACGCTAAAGAGAAGAGATGGATAAATAAGGAAGGAAAAATAACCAAAAAGAGACAAAAGAAATCACTGCTGAAAGCTTTGCTGGATTACATTGTGAGACAATATGAGTTCAAGAATATATGTACACACACACACTATGGAAAGTTTTCCACAAAAAATGATTACTCTTGATTCCTAAACTTATAAAAATTAAGTGACCTTAAACCCTGGCTGAAGTTTTTTCAGGTGTGTGAATCTATAAAGTTTCAGTAAAAAGAGAGTTGCTATTTGTGGAAAGTTTAAGTTGCTATTATGTGAGGCAGAAGCTAGAATAATAAAAATGGTTTACCCAGAATTTCTATTCAAATCTTGTGGTTTTTAGAATAGAAATTTGTTCACTCTTGGTGAAAAAGAACTTCCCATTTCAAAGAAGAAAAATTTATAAAAATTTCAAAACATTTCTTCATCCAATAATTTTTACAAAATGTTAATTGATAAGTGGAAACTAGTTTTCTTTTGCAGATTTAGAAAGTGTTAAGGGGACAATTATATTGGCAAATTAAGTTGGACATTTCTCATATATTAAATGTTTGTAAAAGCATTTCTGTATTTTATATAAATCTGTATATAATTAGGATTACCTTTTCCTGGTAGACCATACTGATAAGCATAGGAGGATTTTTTAGTATGAAAACAGAAACAACTGTTTTCATTAACAGTGAAACTAAAGTTATTAAAGTTCAGAAATATATGTGAAACTAGAAAAAAGCCTTCTCTATCACATAAATTCAAGTACTTTTGATACTTTGATGTGGATTATTTATTTCTCTGTGAATTCATTCTCTTAAATACATTTTAGTTATAATTATACCATCTGCATAATTTAATAATAATGATGATATCTGTAAGTTATTAACATCCATAACTTCCCAGATATATTATCTACTTTACATTTAATCCATAAATTAACCATATAAAGTAGGAAGATGAAGGAATTAAAATTCGAACTTACCTAAGGTGACATAGCCAATCAGTGGCATAGCTGAACTGGAATTTCAGACTTTTTTACCTATGCTCATTCCCCATCATCACATCTGTCTATGGAATCTGAGACTATTTAAGCATCAATATGAGCAATAAATGACATTGTATCTATAAGCATTTCCCACTTTTAATAAGTACACATTTCCCAAAGATAAGTTTCAACACAAAGTTGCAGTTCCGTAATAGAAGCATGGTGGACAGCTCACCTTTGTAACAGTTTCAACTAAAAATCCAAGTTAACCTTTCGGTTTTTGTTTTGTTGTTTTTGCTAACAACAAAAAATGTGGGTTCATGCTAGAGTATGCTCACTCATGAAAATATACCTTATTTTTTACTCTGAGAACTCTATATTTGTTGCTAATTCTTTATCTTACATATTGTTATGATTTTAATTTTGATGGAGTTGTAAGACCCCATCATTGTATTCCCTTGTGCTGTGTTCTTGAACGTTAATTATATAAAAGTAGAATAATTTTCCTGCACAAAGGAAAAGAATGGGGAAAAGAAGGCTGTCTGACAGTCTCAATTATTCAGTTTCTCAATAATACACAGGGCACTATTTGAACCCGTAGCAATTTTCTGGCACCAGGAGTATCAAAAGCATATTCAACGGATGAGAGGAGGGAGAACAATTCCTTCGATTAGACTGGCAATTGACCATCTGCTTCAGAGGGTAACGTTTAACCTGTAGGTAATCACGGGGAAATACCTTGATGATGAGTGTCAGACTTTATTTTTCCCTGGATTGGGGCAGGGTGGGATGGGAGTGGTTAAATACAAGACAGACAGCTGCCCTCCCGTCCTGTTAGAATTATGGACACATTCAGGACATTTTAAAGCATCTTCTCCCCAAACCAACCAGAAAAAAAAAAAAAAGCACAGTGTCCAATATTCAGTTAAATAAAGTCAAATTTAAGCTCTATCCCCTAATATTTCCTTAGGAAGATAACTCCTAGCATCAGATGAAATGTATAGTGTGGCTATAGATGTTCTTGCATTCCTCTTAAAGCCACCATCTGAGGACTAAGATGGTTAAGGTCAAAGGAATGATTCTGAAATTTTTATTAATATTTATGTATTATTTCAAGGTTTTTGGAAGTTATTCAGGGCTTTTATTGGATAGAGTAAAATTCTATGCACTTTTGAGAGAAGAGTATGTTTTTGTCAATTAGATTTCTATTTTCTTATGTAGCCCAGCATGAAGGAACATAATACTGTTAGATAAGAGACTTCCAGGTGGCTGCAGCTGAGGGAGTAAGTGATCATGGAATCATTCTCTTTGTGTTTAAATTTGTTTATTATTAACACAACATTGTAAACCAACTATACTTCAATAAAATAAATTTAAAGAAACTTTTTGTTGTTTTTAGTAATGGGAATGTTTTTTTTAACATAACCTGAAAGCTATTTTTTATTGACAAATAGTTGGAGAAAAGAAAGAAAGAAAGTATTCCCAGATACCTAGCTAGAGCAAAATTTACACAGAAACACTGCGCAGACCTGTGCAGTAACTTACAGCATCAGGAACATCCAGTGCCTGGAATTATATTAATAGCAGTTCCCTCTTAGCTCTGGTAATGCAAAACTCAGGGGTAGGGAATTTTAGACACGCTGAATTATTCTATTATCCCCTCTTAATACCCCCAGCAAGTGTCACTACCAATACAAATGTCAGGATGTCTGTTTTATTAAGTATTAACTTGTAGTCATTTATTCATTCAATAAGAAAATATTTGGAGGCAACCTGCCGTGTACCAAATACTGTTCTAGGTTCTTGGGAATGCAACACTGAATGAAAACAAAACAAAAAATACAAAACAAGAAAAAGAATTCTCTGCTTCTGTTGGAGCTTACATGACAGTGAGGAAGAACACAATAAAGAGACAACTAATACACCCAGAATATAGTAGATAATGGTAAATGCTAGGAAGAAAAATTAAATCAAGGAAGGGGCTAGAAAACCCTGAGAAAGTAGATGCTGAAATTTTAGGTAAAGCAGCATTAAAGATTCGGAAGAGGAGGAGAATGAGTAACACAGCTAAGGGGAAATGGCCCTAAACATATGCTGTCCAAATACAGCGGCTCCTAGGCTCAGGCGGATAGCATAGCGGACAGCAGAGATGTGGGGCAGCCCCTCTTTGCAGGAAGTTCTAGTGGATCTTGCTGCCCCCAATGCACAGGCTCTGAACTGGAGAGGGACAGAGGAAGCCCTGAGAAGACCAGGGTGGTTGTGGCTGAGTGAAAGTGGTGGAGGGAGATAGAGGACTCGGTCAGAGAGTTAAGGAGCGGCCAGCACACACAGAGCCTCTCGCAGGTCCTGCATGGACTGTAAGGTGCCGCCCTGAGCCAGAGGGATAGTCTTTGCCATGTGCTGAAGAGGAGAGTGGCACGATCAGATCTGTGTTATTCCAGGGTCACTCGGGCTGCTGTTCTGTGAAATAAGTGAAAAGAGGCCAGGAACACAAGTTAGGAGACCATTGCGATGACCCAGAAAGAGGTGATGACAGTTTACAATAGAGGGTAGTTGTGAGAAGCGGTAGATTAGAGATCTACATTGGAGTGAGATAAAAGCCACGTGGAGAACACTTATTACCATTTAGGTTCTAGACCCTCACTGTTAGAAATCATGGTTTAGTTGAACTATCATGGAACACAGGAATCTCTCTCTCTGTTTTCTCCAGTGTAAATTCTAGTCCTGGTGTCCCATTTTGTCTCCCGACTTGTATCTGCCCTGCATCTCATTAAACTTTTGAAATAAATCTGTTTGGATTCATTTAACATTAACATTGCAGCTGATGAACACTGGGTGCTTCTGATGCATGCATTTAGGGAGCAATTAAAATCCCATCAAATGCCTCTCTAATATCATTGTGAAAGATAGGATACTTGATAAGATTTTTTTGGGGTGGGCTCATGTTTGATTCCCCAGAATTAAGCTGAAAGATACACAGCAGGTACCTAAGTGAGATGGCATTTCCACTCTTTTTGTCAATGTGGCAGCTATAATTTGGCAAACAGATCGTGGACATACATTTCTCCTATGACAGTTCTTAAAATTTATCTGTATAAGATAAAATCATCCCATGATCTATTTTCTCTTCTTTCATAAAAAGCATTGACTACAAGTCTCCATGATGTGATAATTTTTAAAGTTACTATCAAAAAGTACTTGCAAAATTGTATAAATGTTGAACAAACATTTGCTTTTTAATATTGAGATTAAATCAAACATATTTTGCTGTTTCATTTTTCAGATACATGTAACTTCAGCTGGGAATTTTTTTCCCTTTTTCTGTTTGTTGTTTTCCCTTCATTACCTCAGAAAATGAAATCAGATTAGACTTCAAAGAGGAAACTGAAGGAAATGCATTTAAAAGAAAAAAAATAGGTGAAGACGAATCAGGCTGAAATGAATAGTTACATTTTTGTCTACAATCTGGCATAACTGCTCTCATGATATAATCACAAGGGGAAAAATGCTTCTAAGTATAATTTTCACATAAATCAAGTAGCGAATGAAAAGGAAAAATAAACTTAATATTGTCTTTAGTACTATCCACAGGTAGGAGGAGGACCATATAGGAATAGACTATTGGAAAGTAAATAGATATTATGGATAGGCAGAGAAGACGAAAATTAAGGATGGCTGAAAATTGTCTTTCAATTTCCCGAAAGGTTAATTATTAATGATTTTTTCCTTTTGTTTTAAACAAGACCTTAAATATACCCCAGGGAGAAAAAAATCATGTAGTCACAATCTTTAAATGTGAATTCATTGATCAGATCACTTTTTTTCCTGGCAAAAAATCCCAGGAAAGCTTTAAGTATTTGATATCAGAAGTTTGAAAAGAAAGGCATGAAGCAAAGACAATAAATCTTACTGCTTTTTAGGGACCAATTCAGAGAATAGTAAGAATTTGCATAGACATAATTTCTGGAAATGCAAGTAGTTTCATGGCACATTCTAAAACATGGATAAATTGAGTATACTGTTTCACCAATTCCTGTATTTTTCCTTGGACTTGATCTAAAGGGTGGTAGCCGAGAGCCTGGTAATCACTCTGGGAGCCAGTTGCATTGCTTTCTGAGTTTTTGAGAAAATGCTTTCTATCATATTCACCCCTCCACATTAAGCCAAATAATTTTATCATGAGAATAAGGATGGCAAAGAAACTTGGGAGAGGCAAGGAAATGCATGGTATGAGGACAAGGAAGTCTGGAGAAACTATCCTATTTTTTTGGTCCCATAACTCCCCTAATATTACCCCTTGGTTTCAGCCATCACTAATTTTTATCCTCCCTATCTGTAACATCCATTCCCTTTCCAATAGTTTGGTCCCATTAAGAAGTCTTTAGGAGCTGACTCCTCGGAGGAAAAAAAAAAAAGTAACATGAGGTCAGGTCTTGGGAGGGACTTTGTATAGGAAGCCATGCAAACAGTGAAAAAATGAGTCTTTCCCCAGAGGTGAAATGGTAGTTATACTGTAGTGGTAGAAAAAGGGTGTTTGTCATGAAGATGACTTATCTCATTGATTTTGATTTTTCAAAGAAAAAGATAATTTTAAGGGCCCGGAGTTGAAGAAAAAAAAGAAAAACCCAGAATATTTCTGATATGTTTTAAACATTCTGTATAACCCAAGAGTAAACATTCTCTATATGCCCTAAGTGTTTCTCTGTAAAAATATTCCAGTAAAACTTCATTAAGCAAGTAAAAATGGAATGAAGCATCTTATTTCAAGTGATTCAAGTTACATATAACACTGGCTAAAATTTCGGGGCACTTACTCTGATTAGGCTTCCCTGATAGTTCAGTTGGTAAATAATCCACCTGCAATGCAGGAGACCCTGGCTTGATTCCTGGGTTGGGAAGATCTACTGGAGAAGGGACAGGCTATCCACTCCAGTATTCTTGGGCTTCTCTGTGGCTCAGCTGGTAAAGAATCTGCCTGCAATGCAGGTAACCTGGGTGCGACCCCTGGGTTGGGAAGATCCCTGGGTTGGGAAGATCCCTTGGAGAAGGGAAAGGCTTCCCACTCCAGTATTTTGGCCTGGAGAATTCCATGGACTATACAGTCCCTGGGGTTGCAGAGTCGGACACAACTGAGCGATTTTCACTTCACTTCACTCTGATTAGCACTTTATATGCATTATCTCATTTAGTAACTGCTTCAACTCTATAAGGGCTTCCCTGATGGCTCAGACGGTAAAGCATCTGCCTGCAATACAAGAGACCTGGGTTTGATCTCTGGGTTGGGAAGATCCCCTAGAGGAGGAAACGGCAACCCACTCTAGTACTCTAGCCTGGAGAATCCCAAGGACGGAGGAGCCTGGTAGGCCACAGTCCACGGGATGGCAAAGAGTTGGACACCACTGAGCGACTTCACTACTTCAACTCTATAAAGTAAGTGTGATGAAAAACACGACCTGTTTTTATGCTGAGGAAACTGAGCTATGAGATCACTCAACAAATAAGAAGCTAAGTCAACCCTGCAATCTTAATAATAGAATTCAGTTCCCTTGTAGCCTGGACTCCAGGAGAGGGTCGATAAAAGGCAGTCAAAACCCACCATTGCCAAGTATCATAAGATATTGTTTATGTATGGAATCTAAAAAATTGGTACTAATGAACTTATTTACAAAATAGAAATAGAGTCACAGATGTAGAAAACAAACACATGGTTACCAGGGGTAGAGCGGGGCAGGGATAAATTGGGAGATTGGGATTGACATATACATGCATTTATCCATAAAACAGATAACTAATAAGGACCTACTGTATAGCACAGGAACTCTATCAGTACTCCGTAATAGCCTCTAAGGGAAAAGAATCTAAAAAAAGAGTAGTAGATATACGTTTATGTGTAACTGATTCACTTTGCTGTATACCTGAAACTAATGCACACGCTCAGTTGCTCCAGTCCTGTTCAACTCTTTGTGAACCTATGGGCTGTAGCCCAGGAGGCTTTTCTGTCCGTGGGATTTTCTAGGCACGAATGCTGGAGTAGGTTGCCATGTCTTCCTACAGGGGATCTTCCTGACCCAGGGATTGAACACACGTCTCTTATGTCTCCTACATTGGCAGATGGGTTCTTTACCAGTAGCACCACCTGGGAAGCCCATACCTGAAACTAATACGACATTTTAAATCAACTACACTCCAATAAAAAATGTTAAAAACCACCCTTGCAAATCTACTCTGATGCCACACTGGGCCTCCAGTGGCTCAGCTGGTTCTGCAGTGGGCACAAATGGGCAAACATTTGAGTTCAGTGCCTCTCCAAGCCTCTCCCTGACACCTTCTTCCCACAAAGCCTGCCTTCCTCTCTAGAGTCCATCTGTTGTTTTGTCATAAATGTCCTCCCCTGGGACTATGACTCAGGACCACCCTACCTTGCTTCTTGCCTCTAGAACCTTTCAGTTTTATTGAACAGCTTCTTCTATAGCCTCCCATTGTTGGCAGAGCACTCTTTTTCCTTTGCCCTGAACTGGAACCTAGTTTTCCCTGAAAATATTATCTCACTGGTGTGTGCAGTTGAGACTTCTCTTTCTACCAGACCCCAGGGCCAACTGTGTGGTTCGCACTATCCTGGGTCTCTATCACCAACGAGAGAACTTGTTCACCTCCCTCCACGTTTCTGTCCCCAGCTCCACCCCACCCCCCAAACCTCCTCATGGCTGTCAGCCAACACTCTTCCTGTCACTCACCTTTAGATTCACGATTCTGAGACCAACATACATAAAGGTTCTTTCTAAAATAAAAGCACTGATGCAAAAAGAAGGATAAATGGAAAGTAGATATATCAGGAGATGCAGAACTGTAAGCTGTTTTTATAGTGACGTCTGAGACAACCAGACTTGAAATTCTTTTAAAAATCCAAGCTCTTTAATAAGCATTCAAGAGCCTACATCATCTGGTTCGTGCCTGCTTACCTCCTAAACATCCCCCCTCATCACTCCATTCCTGACCTTTTAACACCTGAGCTGTGCAGAATTTTGAGTGGTTAAAAGAGAGCATTCCATGTTCCTTCTTACCCTCCTTCAAACCATATTCATGCTCCGTCTTCTTTGCCATCCCAATCCGAGACCAATTTATTTGGCTAACTTCTAGCCTTAAGGCTCAGTTTAGTGGTTATTTTTCACAAGACCCTTGACCCCATCAGGTTAGTGGCAGTGGTGGGAAGAGGAATTTAACTCTGTAGTCATCTCTCTCATGCACTCCCTTCGTGGTTTTACAGTCATCTATTACGTGTCTGTCTTCCCCACTAGACTGTTTGAAGGGATGAACTATGGTGTAATTTTCTCTTCCCCACCCCCCTCCTCAGCGCATCGTGGAGTGCAGAGCACAGAGCGAACACTGGATGAATGCTTGTGCAATGAATGGATACCACCAGTGTCTTCAGGGGAAAGGACTCACTTAGAAATATTTCCCCTTTTATTATTCCCTTTAAGTTCCTTCATCATTAGAACAGGTCCTAAATGTGATTTCCAAGTTGTAATTTTGCAAATTGATGTTGTGATTTATTTTTTCCAGAAGCATGACTGCCTTTTACATTGAGGGCTGAGCTGGGGAAGCACACACTTGCAAGTTTTGTTTGCATACTCAGGACACTGAAAAATGCTCCCATTCAAAAAATCCAATGCTTTTAAAATCCCTGGCTCTTTCGTTTTAGAGAACATTCATGGTAGATGCCCCCCCTGAGTAAAATAAATGTAAAATCAGTGTGTATCAGAGGGCACATTTAAACATTTTAATTGAACTGCTAACCTAATCAGCTCCATCCTCTGATATATGTCCTCTCCATTCTCATTTCCTGAAGTCAAGAGCAAGAAGTGTGCCTTGTTCCAAGACGTGCATTACGTGAGTGAGTGCCTCTTAATCAGCACATATAGGTTTCGGTCTTCAGATATACTTTCCTTCCTTCTCTTGACTCCACGCTGCCTTTATTCTTCCCATTATTTCTAGAATCTTCGTTAGGCTCCTACTGAGAACTCCAAACATAAGAGGGGGGGGTGTAGGTGGGGAGGTATGTTTGGCCTTCAATAAGAAAAGTTCTGTGATCTCTGAGGCATTTGCCATATGGATTCTTACAGAGGCAGACACTGGAATGCTTTCTTAGAAGGCTCCGGAATGTTTCCAGAGACACAGGCATGCAAATTAAAACTTCGGCAAGGGCAGGACTGATTTACTGTACACATTTGCCAGAGGCTTTACCAGAATATTTTGCAGCATGAATTGTAAACTTTTTTTTCTTAACAGCAAGAACAAGGAGGACATTATAAGCCTCCTTGTTCTTTAGACAAGAGTTAGAGAAGGTCAAATGGTATGCTTTTAGTGTATGTTAATTTCCTATCATGTCTTTTATTGTAAAATTTGTAAAATTTGGTTAGCAGAAGTAAGTGAAGAGAAAAACGGGTTTTGATGAAAGAAGGACAGCTTCAGTGAGGAAGAGGAGAAGGTCATTTCTGGAGGGGTAACTCTGTAGGTGCCATCACCATAGAGTAGTTATGCAGTCTGACCCTGCTGCTGTTTTGGAGGTTCAAGTGTTTATCATGTTCTCGATACACTGTGAAATGGTAGCATGGCATCCCTAGCGTGCCAGAAGGTAGCGCTGGCATTTCTACTGGTGGGAGGTTTACAGAAGGAGACTGAGAGTCTAGCCATGAACCTATTGAAGTACAAGCAGGTGGTGTGGCTTTAATGTAACTTAAATTTCCAGAGCTACAGGTCTCAGGGAAGTTAATGAATTGTGGTTTTACAAGAAAATATACATATAAATCATCACCTGGCAGTTCCAGGAATAAAAATGAACAGTGAGTTGATTAGCAAAGACTGTTTCCCTACCATCCTGCGTCCCAATTCGTAACTCGCCTCAAATGTTAATACTTTATACCTAAAGTCATCATCAAAATAATTATTTACAAACGACTCTTTAAAATTACAGAACAAAATTTATTGTACAAACCTGAGAAGAGTCCACATAAAATAACTCCTCAATAATATTTACTGACTACCAACATTTTAAAGAGTGAACAAAATCGCATATTGGAAGTTCATAGAAACAATTATCTTTTAAAAAAATTGAATGAACTGGAAAACTTGTGGGTAGAGCACCTTTTTAAAATCAGAAAGAGAATGATTTGTAGAGCTGAAATTAATTCTTGGAAACAATGCTTTTATCACTTGATATCCTGGATCCAATTCCTTTAATTAAAAAATTAGTACAGTAGAAAAAATACCTGGTAAAAATTTTAAATGTGTCTAAAAATTGTTTAGTAATATTCAAAATTTGCTGAAGCAGAGCTCTTCAGTATCCTGAAGGATATCATAAAAGTATTCATTTGGCTTTTGTCTGAGAAAATACCTTTAAAAGCTATAGATCTAATATTAGTGTCTTGAGCAGAAAATGCATGATTAATTAGTAAGTAAAAATTTTAAGATAAAATGGAATGGATTAGAAATATTTTTTCAAAAAAATTCAATAATTCAAAGGTATGAGGAACTACACATTTTCCCCCAAAGGCACACAGACTAAAATAAAAATCTGCACTCATGCATTGTCAGTCACCAACCAAGCTGTCATAGCATTTGTTAAGAAGTAGTGCGTGAGAGTTAAAAGTGTGAAATAAGCACCAAGGACCAATTCTTAATGCTGAAGTACTGGTTACTGGTAATTTTTTGTTTTTGTTTTACTACAAGGAATATTCTTCCTATAAACATTTCCCAGAATATTCTACTTTAAATTATATATTACTTTAAGCAATAATTCATCCTTCCAACACCTGTCAATTCATCTATTTCCTAAATCTCCATTATGCTTTTAATTCTTTGCTTTGGGCTGCTGTGTGCTTACAGCTGTTGATCATTAAGGTCACAGCTGGCCTGTAATGAAGTAGTCTTTACAAAAAGAAAAATTATTTATGTTTCTTCTCATGTTCCAGTGGACATTAGCTAAAGCAAGTCCAGAAGCAGATAGCCGGCCCTGTCCAGGCAGCTGGTTAGCAGAGTTACACACTGGCCTGGAAATCACTTTTTCTGCAGCTAATTTGAGTTTACAAACATCGAATAGGGAATATCATATGCTGTCAACTAGATTCCTGGGATTTACACATGTGACAAAACTACTTGTTTATATTGGAAAAAAAAAAAAAAAAAAAACCAACCTCCTTACCCCCCAAAACCACACAAGTATTCACATGTATTTGGAATAAGAACCTTTCAAAATACAGCTTTGTAGGTGGTGGTAAGTTCTGGTTGCCAGTGCCTTCCTAGATTAATATCAGCGTGATTTTAGGTACAACTGTTTGACAACAGACAGTGGGACAGTGGAGCAGGTTACTACATCAGTTAAGTAACCCAAAGTATGCAAATTGAAACAAAGAGGCTCTTTCTTTTAAACAAAATAGAGAATCCCTGGAAGTTCTGAATCAGGGTGAAAACAAATTCCATTTCTATCAAAATTGTTTCCTAAAATGATGTCATTCTTTCTACATATAAGCCTCTGAAAGCCAAAGAAAAGACACAGTAGAATATTGACTATTAATAAATAATTAATAATACCTGTAATCATGATTTGTCATTTCACAAAGTAGGAGTCTTTCTTCATTTCATCCCTTCATCAGTCCAGTTACCCAACAATTGTTGAAAGCAGTAAAGAGAAAAATTAAATGAAGCTACTTAGCATTTGCCAAATAAGCCACAAATTAAATACTCTCTTAAAAGAAAAAAAAATTTTTTCAAGTCTAAGAAAAGAAGTCAGTGCTGGTTGATGAATATTGTCATTTGAAGATATATTTATGTCATGAAATCTTTTCCTTGTCACTTGAAAATTGTCAACAATCTTTGCCTTATATTTGGTTCATCTTGAAAGCCACAAATGGCATGATTTAACTGTTACATGGCTTTGGGATAGTAACAGTGGGAAAGAAAACAGAGCAAAATAAAAAACAAAGGCAATGATAAACTTTAAAACAGCTTATTCAATCTCTGAAAGAATGGGGAGAGATTAGAAAGATCTAAGGACAAAAAATAAAACAAATCGGAAGCTGTTGGGTTGGCCAAAAATTTCATTGGGTTTTTCTGTAAGACAGTATGGAAAAACCTGAGCAAACTCTTTGGCCAACTCAATGTTTTTGTAAAACAGATTCTTTGGCAGAAAAAAAAAAAAAATGATGTCTGAAGAACAGAGCTAAGGACCTATGACAGCAACATATCTTTGGCTTTGACATCTTAGCAGAGGTGGCTGCTCGGGACTCTGAACACAAAACTTAGGCTTCCAAATGCAGTGAGCATTCACTAGTGTACTAGTGATTGACTTGGGATTTGGTATCTCTCAAAGTGGGCCTTCTTTTTAAAGATAAGTTTTGTTTTTTCTTAATTCTTAGTACTTATTAAAGATAGTAGACGTGTTTCTTTAGTGTGGGCATGTTAACTCTTGATGTGCTGGGCAAATTCCAGTTTGGGTACTGTACTGTAAAAAGCAATCGAAAAATCTGGAAGTCTATTTCATATAAGAAAGCATATGGCTTGAAACTAAATATAGTTTAAACATATGAAGCATATTAAATTAATTATTATAATTTAAGCGATTTGAAAAATGTCTCCAGTTTTTATGACATATGCTTCTAATGATTCACATTACCTGTAGGTACTTCAAAAGCATTGGGATTTAGATTCTCTTCAGTAATTAGGGGGTCAAATGATATGCTGGCTATATTAGGGAAAAGAGTCCTCTGAAAGTGGGCCACAAACCAAGATAATACCCTTCAAGACAGATGGGAACCAAGCTTCAAAATATTCTGCAGTTGTATACCACTTCTGAATGCCATGCTTTAATGCTGTGAGAAAATAAAAGGGCTGTATCTGAAGAGCTTCATACAATATGTGTACCTGAGGTTGAACAGAATGGTTGTCCCACCCTCAGAGCCCATTTCTACCTCCTAGACTATTATGTGGCGATGTATTTTCATGCTTTACTACCTCTGAACATCCTAATCTGAACCAAGTACCCTATTTATTTACTCACTCACTCAGATATTTATTCTATTAATATTTATTGAATACCTATGTGTTCTAGACACTGCTTTAGGTAGAAAAGGAAAGGTACTAAGGAAATGTGGTAAAGAAGAGAAATACAGTCATTGTGTTCTTGTATTTTCTTCTGGTGGTCAGATGGACAATAAAAATAAAAAAAGAAAATTAGGAAACATCAAATATGGAAAGGAAAATCAGAAAAGAGTGATTGTTGGGAGATACGAGTTTCTGTCTGCAAAACAGGTGATCTGGGTTCAATTCCTGTGTTGGAAAAATTCCCCTGGAGGAGGGCATGGCAACCCACTCCACTATTCTTGCCTGGAGAATCCCTGTGGACAGAGGAGCCTGGCAGGCTACAGTCCATGGTGTCGCAACGAGTTGGACGTGACTGAGCAACTAAGCACATGAGTGTCTTTAGTCTGGGTTGTTCAAACAGGCCACACTGAGCAGTTAGGTGACACGTTCTCAAGACTTCAAGTCTGAAGAGGCAAGTACGCTGCTTTTTAATCTTAGAGGAACAGCTGGTAGATGGGCCTTGAGCTGGGAACGTGGTTCAGGAAAGAGCAAGAAAGCCTAATGGCTGGCTCCAAGCACATAGGGAGGGAGGAGAAGAAATGATTGTTGGGCAGAAGTGAGATGATACACAGCCCACAGTAGGGTGTCTGTATTTTACTTAACCTAAAATAACCATGATAACCATAATGATGCTAATATTAGGAGGTAATTCATTGAATATGTGCTGGGCACTGTTAAGCACTGCCTGCAACTACCAATAAGTATCTACTTATTATTTCTGCTGCATAAATGGGAAAGTGAAGCACAGGGAACTAAAGGAATTTCCCTCATCACCAGGCTAGGCAGAAACGTCATTTGATGATAAATACTCTATGCCTTAAATTTCACAGAACTTGCAAACACCCAAATGAAAATTCTTAATCCTTCCTTTTAGCTCAGACCCTCAAATATGCCTTACCTAACCACTCTCTGCAAGCCATTGTACTCAACAGCTAGAGTGCTATCTCACAATTTCACCTTTGTTGAGACTCATTTCTTACAGAGACAGGCCATGATGGAGATTACATGGCAAAGTGGGAAAAGCAACAGATGCAAGAATTACCATTCTGGTTTGACAGGCTGGATGGAGTAGTAGTTAAGAACATCTGGTTCTGTGGCCTCAGACAAATTATTTGATCACTCCAAGCATCCCATTTATGTATTGCTAAAATACAGATAATAATAATATTGCTTACCTCATGCAGGTGCTTATTCATTCATTCAACATATATTCATTGAGGGTCTTCTACTGCCTTTATGCAGTTCACATTCTACTGGGATAGGCAGAGCTCAGCCATGGTTAATATATGTTAAAATGTATAGCAAAATGTGCGATATGTTAGATGGTATTAAGTGTAGTGGAGAAAAAAATAAAGCATTAAGAATGACAAGAAGAATCAAGGTGGGGAAATGACTGCCTTTCAGGCGAGGAGCCCAGTTGAGAAATCACTGTGAAGATAACACTTGAGGGAAGATCTTTAAGAAAAAGAGGAAACCAGAGGCAGAGACTGAATTGAGAGAGAGTCTGCTGTTTTGGAGAGGGTCAAGGGAATGCAGTGTGGTGTAGGATCTACTGAGGCAGAGACATGACTCTGGTCTTTACTCAGAGTGAAAAGGAACAGCCAATGGAGGGCAGTGAGCAAATGAGTGATACAATCCGACTATGTTTTGACAAGACTTGCTCTGGCTGCTGTGTTTAGAAGGGACCATGGTGGAGAAAATACAGGCAAGGAGATCCCTCAGAGACTATTGTGGTATTCCAGGTCAGGGACTGTGGTGGCTTGAACCAGGATGGTAGCCGTGGAGGTGGTAAGAAGTAGTCATATTCTAGATTTATTTTGAAAGTAGAACAGACAGAATTTGCTGAGGGATCAGCTGTGAGATGGGGAAGAAAAAGAGGCACAGAAAAATTGCAAAGCCATTGCTTATTGTGAAATATACATAAGAACCTGCATATAAAGCATGGAGTATGGTGCTTAGTACAGAGTCGGGGCTCCTGGACTGATCATTCTTATGTAAATTTCAACATGGACTTTGTAATTTCTTCACCCAATACATGGCTTTGGTTCTGTCTGTGTAATAGATTTACAGTCAGAAGCATGAACAGAAACTGCAAAGTGATTCATACATTTAAATCCTTACAATAGACGTTTAACAAGGATTTGGGGAATAAAGTTTAAACTTGGTCCCCATGAACAATAGCTGTACTTAGTACTTACAGAGCCTTGATAAAAGGTCCCAAATGCTAAAATGAGAAGAACTAGAAGCATTAGGAAGGGAAGAAAGAAAAACAGGTTCACTCACTAGAAGGGTTAAGGCACTGGGGAAATGACTATGGTAACTGCAAGGGAAAGTTCCCTAGAATAAACCAGAGGAGTATTAAGGTGAATGGACAAAGCGCTAAGGTTTATTTTTGGGTTAAGAATGAACTGCAGATTTCCAATACTAAAGTCATTAGTTGAGGGGAGCAAGATTAGACATAATAGGAAATTGAAGGTAGAGTCCATTTTAAACTCGCCTGCTTAGAAAATATTTTAGATAAAATGCTGACTAAATAAATCAAGAGGTAGATATTGTGTTTCAGCTTTTTAATCACTTTACAATAAAAATGAAGGGAATGTTATTGCCTGCCATTTTACTGTCTTCAAATGCAGATCTTAAATTGTTTTCCTATATACTGGATAGAAAAAAAAGGGCAGCTTTTACCATAACTGAACTATTTTGTTCTATTCCTATTGTGAATCCTGTTAGATAGCTCTGTGACGTGTGCATTCATGAGAAGCACCTTTTCATATTTTAAGAAGTATATAGGATGTCTATCTGAATACTAGCGTTGGGATTTCTCAGAAACATATTACAAAAGTCACTAATTTTGGAAGAAAGCTGAAGAACCGAGAGAGTCATATCACTAAAGAAGGATGTAATTTGCAGGGATTAAAATGCTGGCTACCAGAAAGAATGGGAGATTATTCTAATAATTCTTTTTTTTTAAATTTCATTACATTACCAGCTTCATAAGGAAGTTATTGACAGACACGTGTTGTGAGAAAAACTGTACCTCCACCTGCTAAGAAACTGTACTCATGGTTGTGAAAACTGCCTGGCATTTTTAGAATCAGAAGCTTCTGTAACTTTCTTCTGAAAGGTATTACCCCTTGGAACTTGCATTTTAATTAGTGATTATTTTCTCTGTTTTATTTCTATGTAGTGATCAAGGTGCTTGATTGAGCTTTTTGAAAATAGGACATATGCATTGTTTCGAAGTAGTTTTGCATAAAATGTGAATATGAATATAGCAACTACATTATTTATTTGAATCACAAATACATTAGCAAATATTACCTTCTGTCTTTCATTTAGCTGTCTTGCAATAATATTAAAAGAATATTACATGTGTCTGAATTACTAAAGGTTTTTTTTTCAACTCTGATTTACATATTATTCACTTAAAGCTAGCAATATAAAATTGCCTTTAATGTTTACTGTTTCAACTTTAAAGTTTTTCTTTTTAATCAGAGAAAATCAAGTTGGCAAAATACAATTACGATTTTCTCCAATTACATTACCTTTAGGCAATGCTGTCTTTCAGATTTGTAACATCCTCTGTTCTGGTACTATGGAATTATGGAATGTACAGTGTTTAAATGTATGTCTCTAAAATCAAC
This sequence comes from Ovis aries, assembly GCF_016772045.2. Lineage (NCBI taxonomy): Eukaryota > Metazoa > Chordata > Mammalia > Artiodactyla > Bovidae > Ovis > Ovis aries. The sequence continues at coordinate 61,518,036 of NC_056062.1, read as the reverse complement.
AGATTAGAGATTCTTAGAAATACTATATACTGTATGTATTAAAACCATTTCTAGCACCTAAATGTACTTGTTATGTTTAACGTTTCAAAGAGCAATAATTCTGTGTTGAATTAAAGACCTTAGGAAAGTTTGACATTTGAGGGTGTATTTTTGAATTATTTAGATAGTATTTTAAATGTAAGAGGATACATCAGTTCCCCTTTAAGAATCACCAAAATGATGTTATTAATGTCTTCCTTAAATATTTTTTAAAATCAAAAAGTTACGATTGGCCAGAGATTAACGGTGGAAAGTTTTAGAGTGAAAGGAAAATTATTCAGAAGGTTGAAAGCAGTTAGAGTTATAAAGGAGAATCTTTAGGTCATCTACGTAACATCAAGTCTCAAAAGGAACAAAAAGTTTTTATTTAGTTTATTAATCTTAATTTTGATTTTCAAGGTGGATTAAAATGAACCTGTTTTATTTTTTTCAGAACTTGCTCAATTTTACTATTTTGATTAATTTTTCTTCTGTTTAAGAAAAACATTTTATTATTTGGAAACTGTCATAACTGACATTAGAAATCCCAGGCTATTTTTCTATAAAGTTTCAAAACTATTATTTTTTTTAATTAAAGCTTGAACTAACTCTTCAACTCTTTCAATTACATGTTTTTTTTTCTTCTCTATGAAAAAGAAAATCACTTTTTTTGTCATAGGTTTATGCATTCTGTGATTACTGAAATATAGCAAAGAAAGTTAGTTTTAAAAAATGAATATTTCTGGTATAGTACAATCAGAGTTCAGCACAATGATCCTGATGTCTGAAAAATATGCTTATACTATTTGTCCAGAAAGCCTGAAGCTATCACTTAAGAAAAATTCTAAGAGCATTTTATATTATACATATTATCTTTTAGGGAGGATAGTAGGGCAGGTATTATTATCCAAACATTTAATTAAATACAGGGGGAAAAAGAAGCTATATATTCAACACTTCTTCCATTGATAGAATTTTTGGCAGTGGGATATTTGGCCCTTGCAAAAGTCTAACTCAAGCTGTTTTTTGATTAATAAGAAAACTCAAGTGCAAACTGGAAGAGAAGCTTTCAATGATATCAGCAGCTATAGGAGAATTAAAACTGGGTTAGGAAATGATCTAACATTATGAGGTCAGTTCTGCCTTTTAAAGATAGAAGTCAAACCAAATAACCTCGTTCCTTCATATTAGAAAACTGAAAACAAGCTTGCTTCTTAGAGAAAGAGAAGTTCATAAGAGATCAAAATCATAAACTGGGAGTTTTGCTCTGGCTTCATGTCTTCCTTTCTCCCAGGCATTGGCCAAGTTACTTAAACCTCAAATGGTTCGTCTATAAAATGGGGATTACAATAATCCCTTCCCCTGTAATGATGCACAAAAATTGAAGCCTTGCTCTCAGTGCTTTTTGAAGTTCTTCAGTAAGCAGTAAGGCATTATTCAGACATGTGTAGAGAAAATAGCATTGAGAAAAAAAAAAAATCAAACAGGTCTGTGACCAAATGTAATGACTCTTGGAGATTATGGTTTCACTCACTGACCCACACCTTAGTTCTGTCGACCTCGATGATATTAAAAATAAAGCGAAAGTCATTACACAAAATAAAAAACTAAAAGTAAAAGATGGAGCAGATCTGCCTAGAACTGATCAACAGAGTGAAAGTAGAGGAAAGTGTTTTTGTATTCTAGTAAGGATGATTGTATAGATGGATCACTTACTTGGGCAGAATTGAAGCAAAAGTCTGTTAGGGAAGCAAGCAAGAATCTGGGGTCTGTAAGCACTTTCAGAGCAACTTTTAATTATGCAAACCTTTAGTCACACAGTTTCTAAAAAAGGGAATAGATGCCAGCTGAGAAATTCCTCCAAGCCCCCGCTTGCAGCATAACTCATCAGATCCCGGCTTTGAAAGGTAACAAGGACTCTCGGCAAATGCAGGACTCCACTGGGCCGAGTTACAGAAGATGCCAGTCTATCAAAACACCAGCAGCAACTACAACCAGAGTAACAATTAAATGAGCAGTTTCAGCTTGGTTTCCATTTTTAAAAAGACGGTGGTAGTAACTTCTGGTCTGGTTCTCCAATCTCCGTTAGACCGTATTTCAAAACGGGCAGAGAATTTTTTTTTTTAAATTTTAAAACTTCCTATAAAAGGGATACAGTTTTCATCCAGTTTTGAAGGTTTCAATACCTTGTCTTCATAAAAACCATTCTGAAGTCCTTTCAAAACAAACAGGAATAATTGAGGCTAAAGAAGCACTCTGTCCTGATAATTTAACATGAGAGAATGTTCAGGAGTAATAAAGATTACTAATTTTTCTTAATATCTTAAATATATCCCTTTATTCCCCCTCCATTTGGCAAAAGGAGTGCCAAATGCAGAGAGCGTGGGGCTAATTTTCATTCACAAACACAAAATTTTCCTTCTAGGAGAAGTTTTCTTAATCGCTGATAATAAAAGGCATCTGTGCCCTGTTTCATCTTGCAGTTGAAGAGTGTGAAACGGTGACACAAGTGCACACGCACACCCGCACGCGTGCGCACACGCACACACATACACTCACGTGCGCACAGACATTTCTGTCTTCTGTCATATATTTAAATCCCATTAGAATTCTCATCAGGCCCCTCCAAAATTTAGCCACAAGCAGACATTTTATTTAAGGAAAAAATCTTTCCATGGGCATCTTATACTATAAAACTTAAAAGGTCCCAACTGATGGGGGTGGGGATTGCCCAGAGCGCATACATTAGTCAATAAGGAACAGTGCTTTGATGTGTTTTGGCTATTGCAAGCCAAGTTCCTATTAATTATAGGTTGCTTTACCTTTCCACACATAATTTACCTTTATTAAATGTAAAATACATTTTATATTATGATTATACCAGAGCCAGGCTAGCTGACGATTCTCTTTTCTGCATTATGTGATGACAATAACTGCTATTACAAAACCCAACATACTTTTGGTGAGTATGATACCTAAAATGTGATCACCTCAGAAATACCTTTGAGCATAATTCCTAGGAGGGAAAAAGAATGAGATATTTTAACATCCTTCCATTTAACCTCATATACAATTCCTTTTGTTCACCTGTTTTGACTGCTGCTGCTGCTGCTGCTGCTAAGTCGCTTCAGTCGTGTCCGACTCTGTGCGACCCCATAGACGGCAGCCCACCAGGCTATCCTGTCCCTGGGATTCTCCAGGCAAGATTAGATTGGGGTATTTGGCTTTATGTAAAATAGAAAGGACTTCCAGTTTTGACTGAGGTCAGTGGAATTTTTGTTTTCTATTTTGCATAAAGCCAAATACCCCAATCTAATCACAATTCTACTCATTAACACAAATTTGAACTTTGTGTAGTTTGATTTTACTAACCAAGAAATACTCAAATTCAGGTGAGTTGATTTAGCTCTTCTTTGAAGCTCTATAATATACAGAATTTGAACAGAAATATCAGTTTGCAAAGAAATGTACTTTTTTTCCCCTTCAAGATTCATAGTGAGTACATGAACAATTTGTATCTGAAAACACTCTTGAATTTATTTCTGCACATTCCCCAAAGAACCAGTAAGATACAGAGTACAGAAACAATTCCTTGCAGAAAATATGATTTTAATTTTAAAAACCAAATCTGTGAACTAAACAAACCTTTGGTTTCAGTTTACTTTAATCAAAGGATAATGACTTAAAAATTATTTAACTCCCAATTGAACAGGTGACTTTTAAATTGAATAATCCAAGAAAAGTATATTCTGGCTGTGGTAAATTTTAAAACATAATTAAATTAATATCAAAATAGAAAGAACAGCATTTTGTTTATTTTTATCATTATTAAGTTGGTGACCACTCAAATCATAGAGTGTGATGTGTAAACAGAAAAATTCAGCTGTCCATCTGTGAGGATTACACCTGCCATAAACGTAGTAAGTTTACCAGTGGAAAAGTTTAACACTTCTCTACTTCCCACCCCCTTATTTTTGTATTAATAATATAAACGTTCCTGCAGATAACACAATCAATTTAAAAAACACAAATTCTTCTACCAAAAAAATAGTTAATTTGATAGATACCGGGGCTCATCTATCATAGATATATTTCAAGTGAAGTAACTGCAATTAACTAACATAATTAAGGGTTGTATTTCAGTTTTAAGAAAGCCAACTGTGTTGAAATGTGTGTGTGATTCAAAGATTGGTGATACTCAGCTTTCAAAAGCTACTGGGTTATACATCTCCCCTATGCAGCCACCTCTATGGAATCAGTATCATTTGTGAACAGATAAAATAAAGATCACAGGATAAACACTGCCCATATAGCTTTACAGAGGAGGATGTGATAGCTCTGATCTCTTGTCTAGTTGCCCAGATTAAGGATTCAGGACAGGAGGAATCAGTCTTAGCAACAAACCATACTTTACATACAAGACACAGTCCTTCTTTTGTACAAACCACGTCAAAGCATGGTCCCTGCTGGGACCTAATCTATAACAACTTTTTGACCTCCTGCTTCTACAGCTTAATTATTTAGGATCAAATAGACAACTAGATACATTAACATGACCCTGGAAGCCAAACCCTGTTACTCTCTTCAAATATTCAACTGACCTTCCAAAGTAAATATTTCCCCCTGACCCTTCCACCACTCATTTTCTCTTAAATTGGTTGCTAATGCTTTGAAAAGTCTCCTGATATTTTGCAAGCAGCTTTAAAGTAAACAAACGCCGGACTGTATAATTTTCGTCTTATTGACTGGTGCTCTGATAGAAACTAAAACATGCAAGAGGTCCCACAGATTGAGCATTATGTTAATCACACCAACCTTTTTGGCTCAAAGTTAGAGATCTTTGTGGCAGGCTTACAAAATCTGCAGCTTCTACGTTAGCAGAGAGCTTTCTTTGTTTTGTGCCAAGAGGACCTACTTTGAAAGAATGAGGCAAGAGTGAGTTGAGAATATCAGCACCCTAAGCAGAATAAGGATTACTTTGACGCATGAAAATATAGGTCACGGCTATTTCCATGGCATAAGTACCACTGGCTACATCACTTACACCCAGATCATTTTGGGAAAACTACCAGCAACAAGAAGTGCTTAAGTGGACAGCAAACACATCTTGTCTTAACAAGGTACTTTGGGTTCCATTTACAATCTGTTGAACTTAACATCACTCAACTATATTGCTTGCCTTAAAAAAATTATGTAAATGAGCTAGAAGTTGAACAGTTGCTTTGCCTGTTTTTTTTTTTTTTTTTTTTTCAAGTTTAGGTGGTAGGGCACAGAAAAGCTAGGATGAATAGTGAAAGCCAGCAGTATTACTTTAGTATGTAGGGTGGGGAGAAGAACATAATTAGTTTTATAACATCAGTGGCCCATTCTAAAAGAATGCCTTTTTGAAGCAAACACAAACACACCCCATATGAATCCATTCCATTTTCAATGAATCAAAATGGTGGTAATAGGCAGAGTAATGCATTCACTCCAGTTGTAAACAGACATTTTCCTCCATGTGAGGACATAATCCCTGCTGACATTAATGGGAGTGACACGCAGGCAGGGAGGAGAGAATAGCCCCTTTTGTTTGTTCTCACTCACATTACCCTAGAGTCCATTTTACAAGTCCAATTTCAAACTGGTGGAAAACACATCCTGTGGACTGATAATGGAAAAATGAGATTAACCAAGTGAGCAAACAGCCTTCCTTCTTTCTGTGATGTGGGAAGTTAAACAATGCAATGGAGAAGGATCCTGATTTTACCTTTTCTTTTCATTCTTTCTTTTGCCTCAATTACCCACTCTACTTAAGAACCTCTTCATGCTTGTAAAATTCCCTTTCTTGGTTCATGTAAGAGAGTAATAAAACCATTATAGTTTTCCTTCGCCAAAAGGTACTTTAGAGACTAACCTTAATTTAGATCCAGACACTGCTAAGTCAAATACATCAGTGTTGGGAAAACGAATTAGAAGAGAGGTCATTTTTCTTACTAATTTTTAAAAAAGGTGTTGCAGATTGAAAATGCCTTAGGAATCATTCCTTAATGCTATGGCTACATTACAAAGTCATAATTCTCCCACTTTGACACTTGGCATTTCCAGTGGCTTATTTTTAGGAATCTATGTTAGGAATTAATTTTTTACTTAACTGGTTCATATCAAGACTGAGATTCCCTTTACCAAAATGGCACCAAAAAAAAAAAAAAAAACCCAAAAACAAATTTTCAAAATAATTATGCTCTAAATATTCTCACCAGGTAGAGATAGCCCCCAAATAATGACTTAAGCTTTCAAAATTACCCTTCAAAAACTATTTACACATAGTCACATTATCTTCCTGACAGAAATAAGTCTAGAATTTGTCCTTCAAGCTGCCCAATTCTTTGTGTGCTTTATTTACATCTTTTCCCCTTAAATGAAGGGATGTGTTTGTTGATACATTTTGATCCTAAGGGAAAACTGATAAGATCTCAAACTGGAGACTTCAGTCTTCATTCATAGATGAAAAAGAAATTGAAACTCTCTTTCCATTAGTAAAAACCTGTTAACTGAGTGAACATAAAACTAATGGAATGTAATGAAGTAAAAATTCTTTTTTCATATTACTTTTCAATCCATAAAAATCCATAATAGCTAAAAAGTTGAAATACTAGTCAAATCTGGGAAACTGAAAGAAAACATATCTTCAGAGCTGGGCCTGTTACAATGAAGATGAGATATTAAAACCAAGATACTGATCTCATCTGTTCACTGAATCCAGTGAGATGGTTAGACCCAAGGATGTATACTAATGGTTTAATTCCCAAATAACCTACAGTGTGAGTAACTGTCTTGTCATCTTTTTCTTTTTTTAAGGTGTAAGTTCCCCCAGAGGGATCTCTGGGATTGCTTTGGTGCATTTGTAACCCAGCAGCTCTGAGAAGCCATAGAGCCATCTGAGACAGCGGCATGCAGATTCTTCATTCATGAACAACTGATTTCATAGGAAACCCATTTTGGAGGTACTCGTCATTCTCACTACACAATATGAAAGATTGCCAACCGTGCTTCACTGCTTTTCAGGTTCACTTGTCATGAACAAAATATGTGAGTAAGTTCCATTTTCTGTAAAAGGAACTCTATTTGATTCTCTACTTGGGAACATGAAGAGGTGAAGGAGTATCAGGTTTTAATTATTCCTTGCCTTTTTAATCTCCAACATCTGGAATACTTCAAATTGGATAGTATTGTCACATTTTTAAAGGCACTATTTTAATTTTTAAAGGAGTATTAGTGTTTTTCTACAGAATGCAACAATGTGAACTAACACTAATAGGTACATTATTGTCCCTATGACTCAGCAGATGTTTAGTCTTCATAATTTAAACATGTTTGTAGTAGATCACATTTTCCAGAGATGACTGCAAGAATATCCACAGTCTCTTCTTACAATATGACTTGGACACTCCCCCCAAAAAAGTAGAATCAAAAAGGTAGAATCCACCTGCTGCTCTTGAAACTGGGTGGGTTTTGTGACTATTTTAACCAGTAGTTATGGCAGAAGCCACCCTCTGTGACTTCTGAGGCTAAGGCATCACAGAAGTCTTTAACTGCATGTAGGCAATCCAACGATCCTAAGACTTCCATGCTGTAAGGAAGCCTGAACTACCACATGCAAAGGGACCACATGAAAAAGGCCTGAAATTACAGGAAGAGAGAGAGATGCCAAGGCAATTCCCAGATACTCTGCTCCCTTCCACCTCTGCTATTCCAGCTCCAGCCATTGTCTGACTATAACCACAAGGGAAACTTTGAGTAAGAGCTGGCCAGCTGAGAGTCTTGCCAGAATCTCTGAGCCACAGAAACCATGAGAGATAATAAAATGATTGTTGTTCTCTCAAGCCACCAAGTTCTTCTATGATGAGTTACACAGAATTAGATAAACAGAACAGTGCTAAATAACTTTTAGAATTAGGTCTTATGATTTTAGAGCATTTTGAAGATGGTGTGTGTGTGTGCACATGCTCAGCCATGTCTGACACTTTGCGACCCCATGGACTGTAGGCTTCTCTGTCCATGAGATTTTCAGCAAGAATACTGGAGTGGGTTGCCATTCCTCCTCCAGGGTTGAACATTATTTACAGGCAGAAGAATGTGTGTTTTTTGCTGTGTAAGTTAGTCTTTATTTTTAAATGAATATTACCATAGGGTAGACCTTGCCCTAAGTGAATCCACAATCAATATTCTTGGGACAGCTGAGGCATCTTTCTATCTCCTGTTCTGCCTGTGACACAGCCAATAGGAATGTATCCAAAGTAAGTGCTCTATAAATAACTGCTCTTTAATTAAGTTGAATTTGTATGTTCCACAAAAAGATTTTATTTTAATTAAATATAGAAAAAATAATTTTCTATAATGAAGTATTCATTGTCATATGGAAACAGAGTCAATCGAACATAAATTTAATTTTATCATGGTACCTTTAGGTCATATTGACTGTGAAGGTTACAGAGCTGGTTACTTCTATACTGACTAACTCAAGACTGTTGATCCTAATGGTGAAGCTGCCTAGACTCACATATCACCTTTTAACTGGTGGCCCTTAGTTGGGTTTTCACTTGTAATCTGGTTTCTTTACTCTGGAGGAATAAATCATATATTCAATCTCATTAAACAGGAATGGATTTAACTGGTTGAGGATGTATTTTTAAAATATTCTAGGTATTTGTAGGTTTTCTAGGTTGCTTGAAACTGTTGAAAAAATGCCAAATAGAAAGAGCTCTGCTGTCCTAAGAATCACAGTCTCATACATTTGAACAAAATGTTAGTGCGTATCTACTACTTCAAGGTTCTGTTGAAATTATTCTATAAGACATTTCAGCCAATAGTTGTCAAGTTTAACATATTAAATTAGAAAAGATAATTAAGCATTCCATCCTTCGAGTTTGATAACCTTAGTACTTCTAAAATTTCTCGTACAGCATAAACTAATTCTCCTTATTATCTTCGTTAGCTCCAAGGCCCAGCCCCTATCCTACCAGATCCTTAGAGACTCTGGCTCCCTCAGTATGCCTCGTGGGGCTTGGTAATAAACCTCAGAATACTAGGAATGACATTTTATGGGGAAACCTGACCAATAACAGACAGGAAAAGAGAAAAAGCTGCCCTCTGCCTTTCTTAGCCTCAAGATATCATGCATGACTAGCAACCAACCATGTTTTTGTTTTTGTTTTAGATAAACAAAGGACACGGGCCTAGGAACAAAGTTGTGAAAACAGGAGATACTGTAATTAGTGTCTGTCACCATCAATCTTGAGCTTCCTCAACGGCTCAACAGGTAAAGAATTCACCTGCAATGCAGGAGATGTGGGTTCGATCCCTGGATTGGGAAGATCCCCTGGAGGAGGGCATGGCAACCCACTCCCATACTCTTACTGGGAAAATCCCATGGACAGAGGAGCCTGGTGGGCTATGGTCCGTGAGGTTGCAAAGAGTCAGACACACCTGAGCACACCATCATTCTCAGATATCCACTCGTGCAACAGGTGCAGCCCATTCCTGTAGTTCAGGGTCCAGTTTCCAGGGAGGATACTTCCACAAGCGGACACAGCAGTGGCTATATTGATGTAGGAGTTGAAACTACCACCTGGCCATTATTTTTACATGTCACACCTACAAATCAGTAGACAAAGACAGGAAATGCCGTATTGACTGAGATGATAAATTCTGAGTAACATGAAGAAACAGGTTGTTACTGCACAATGAGAGGGGCTTCGCAGGTAGCGCAGTGGCCAAGAATCTGCCTGCCACTGCGGGAGACACAGGAGACTCTGGTTTGATCCCTGGGTTGGGAAGATCCCCTGGAGTAGCAAATGGCAACCTGCTCCAGTATTCTTGCCTGGAATGTTCCATGAACAGAGAAGCCTGGCGGGATACAGTACAGGAGGTCACAGAGTCAGATACGACTGCGCACGCATGCAGGCACGCATGCGCGCACTACACAATGGAGAACAAATTGTGTCTGAAACCAAGAATATTCACTAAGGAAACGCATTTCTATACCCAATGATAACTGCTATCGGGTCACTGAAGACCCCTGAAAAGGACGGTTTGTGCCACTCTACCTGGCAAGCAAATCAAGACAGCCAAAATTTTGGGAGAAACTAAGAAATAACAGGAAGAATACTGCAGGGGGATGACAAGAAATATGAGACTCCCAGGTCCAGCTCTAGCAGTGAAGAGTTGTGGCTCGGGGGGTTAACCTTTCATGGGTCTTTTTTAAGAGATTGACACTAGTCGGTCTGATCTTCCTAGAATGTTCTTGCACCTCTCATCTTAAGAAAAAGTGAGAACATCTATTTCTTATATGGAATATGGATGTAATAAAGGGTGAAAATGCATCTGAGTGGCTTATGTACTAAATTATGTACAGTAGTGGATTATGGTGGAATCACTGTTGCCACACTTTTACTTTGAATAGCCAGCACCTTCCATATGTGCTCAATGGAGAGCCTCCATCACCATCAATTGTTTTGTTTCCTGAGATTTCCAGTTCTCTCCTCTTCCCCCTGGGTCTGGACTTCAACAGAGTTTCATGGTATTATCCACTCAGCTCCAGAGCCCAAGATCAAAGCAACCAGACCTATTGAGTCTCTGGCTTTCTCAGTGTCTGCCTGGAGGTCTTGGTAAATTCAGTTTGGAAAGGCAGGACACTTAATAGTTTTGTAGAACAGTTTTTAGTCCAATACAGATAAGACATGCGAAGGAGCTACAGGTAAGTTCATCTTTCTCTCCCCTACTGATTGTCTTACGTAGCTCTCAAAAGACATCTCATATGACTGACTTTTTCTTGTGAAACTCTGGATCACTTGGTAAGCTTTCCCTCTTTCCCTGCCTCTCTTCTTTTTGTCCATCACTTTTGTTGCCTAGAGATTGCATCGCTTAGTAAGATATTAACATATATTCTAGAGACTTATGCTAAGACAATTGCTCATCTCTGAATAAAGTCTAAACTGCCGGTGTTCTTAGTATGAGCTGCATAGATTTGCTATATTACCTCCCTCATTCTAGAGAATACCCATCTAGTAATAAAATCTCAAATCATAAAAACTTTAGTATCTATCTCACAATCATCTCTTATAAAGCTTTGGTAAAATGAAGCTTCCAATTATCATATATGCTAACGTATTTCTATTCATCACAATTTGCAAATTTATCATAGTTGACTCTCATGTTAAGTTTTATCCACCATTCTAGTTTATTGAGTCTCTTTGGAACTTTATCTTCTAAATCTTTAAGTTCCTCTCCCAAACAATATAAACCAAACATGCAAAAAATGTGCAGACACGCAAGCTGACTTTCTTAGCCAAATCATTAACAAAACCTTGAACAAGACAAAACTGAATACAGTCTCTGTGGCACGCCACTATAGACTACTTACAGATTGATACTGACTGTTGTTACGCTACACCTATTGATTGTAGTGGTTCAATCATTTATGAAGCCACCTAGGTGAACTATTATCTACTTAATCTTTGCAGATTCTTCCTTTATAGTTGCTTCCATGTCACAGTCTATATCTTAAAAAAAAATGTTTTTATTAACTTTTCAACACAGAAAAGCACTTCAGAATTCAATTATGACTGATGATGTTCTTTTAAAGCCAAATGAATCCCTCTGGAAAACTTGGAGAATAATAAAAAAAGTCTTTGATCAATTTAATAGTGCATTTCAAATGCCTTAAGATGCACATAACTCTTGGTTCAGTAATTCCACTTCTAAAAATTTGTCCCAAAGAAATAACCATAAAAGTGTGTGAAACATACATGTGCAGATTTTTATACAAGCAAAAATTAAAATAATTTTAGATATTAAACTTTGATACAACAGTAGAGGCTCAGTGAAATGAAGTAAGCACATCTTGGAGTTGGAATAAAATTTACTCATTAAAGATAGTTCTAAGGCTATTTAATGATGTGGAAAAATATTTGTATTAAGTGAACAATTAGCCAGATATCTTTCTGCTGTCTTTTCGCTAGAACTTTTTGGGTGGAAGCAACAGAAATCTTTGATTATTACGAGATCAAAGTGCTAAATTTATCATTCTATGGGCTAAATATAGCATCCTGCTTATACCAATGTCTCCTGTCCAGAGAAGAGCTGAATCAGCTACAATTACGACATGTGTTGCATACATAAACACATAGCACACACAGCGGGAAATTGACAACAAAATAAGAACTCGGACTAACCCAGAATCATCACCACAATCATGACACTAAACATTTGCTGCCCTGATTTTCAAAAGAAACAGTGTCAAAAGGGAGGAGAATTTTTGCCTGTGGACCCAATTGTTTCTGTGGCCTAAGTATGCCCTGCAGGCACTGAGGCATGGAGACTGAATAGCGAGTTTTGGGGTTTTTTTTTTTTTTGAGGTTAGTTACATGAAGATTATTTAAGGGTGCTTTGGGGTTTGTGTAAAGTTGTGTTCTTGCCTGGAGAATCCCAGGGATGGGGGAGCCGGGTGGGCTGCCGTCTATGGGGTCGCACAGAGTCGGACACGACTGAAGCAACTTAGCAGCAGCAGCAGCAGCTCAAAATTAATACATTAATTGCCATACTGGAAAGAGTTGTATTTGGATAGACTGACCTGTACCAAGGAGCAGCCAAATAGCGACATTAATGTAGTACCTATAGAATATGGGACTGCCATGGAATGAGCAGGGGGTAATGAACTGTTCACCTCGTCAGGGAGTGGTGTTCTCTGTCTCTCACGCACACATACAAATAAATAGTGGTGGAAAATTTTTCACATGTTAAAGTATGGGGAAGTCATTCGGTTTTATACATGATTTAACTTGAATTTTAGGTGAAAAATGAACGTGAAAGTGTTAGTCACTCAGTTGTGTCCAACTCTTTGTGACGCCATGGACAGTAGCCTGCCACGATCCTTGTCCTTGGGATTTTCCAGCAAGAATACTGGATTGGCTTGCCATTTCCTTCTCCAGAGGATCTTCCCAACCCAGCAATCAAATTCAGGTCTCCCACATTGCAGACAGATTCTTTACCATCTGAGCCACCAGGGAAGCCCTATTAACTATTTTATCTTGGAAGATTCTTCCTTTATAGTATACTTCCATGTCAGTCTATATCTTTAAGAATATAGATTGTATGCCTTTCCATTGCCTTTTAAACATGCATTGTACATATGCTTCAACTATTAAAAAATAATGCATTTTTTTCTTTATTTTTATTTCAAATTTATTTATTTTAATTGGAGGCTATTTACTTCACAGTATTGTAGTGGTTTTGCCATACATTGACATGAATCAGCCATGGGTGTACTTGTTTTTCCCATCCTGAACCGCCCTCCCTCCTACCTCCCTCCCCATCCCATCCCTCTGGGTCATCCCAGTGTACCAGCTCTGATAAATAATGCATTTAAAAAGTCAAAATGGGGTAACAGTGGTTCAGGTATTCAAAATAGAGCTGTGGGGCCATTGTGGATATGGTTTCAGACATGTTCCTATATTACTGAGACATTGAATCTTCTGAACTGTATCAGACCCAAGGATACCACCAGCTATTCTGAAAATAGAATCTGCCAGTTGTCAGCTGCAATGCTATAGTCTTAAGGTTCCCCCTAAAACTATGCAACCATTTCAAACCCCAATTAATCCTTACTTAACAGCCACTCTAACTTCTTGCTAGCTCCAATCCTAATCATGACAAACAATTTATATAATTTTGTGAGTTTTGCCTTTATGTCATCATTGTTTAGTCACTAAGTCATGTCTGACTCTTTTGAAAAAGTCCCATGGACTGTAGGCTGCAAGGCTCCTCTTTCCATGGAATTTTCCAAGCAAGAATGCCATTTCCTTCTTCAGGGGATCTTGCCAACCCAGGGATGGATCCGCATATCCTGAATTGGCAAGCATTTCTTTTCCACTGAGTCACCAAGGAAGCCCCTACTTTGTAGCCCTATGGCCTACAGTTCAAGTACTTCTTGAATCCATGCCTCCCAGTCTATAGTCCTTAGTTCAGTTACTCAGTCATGTCTGACTCTTTGCGACCCCATGGACTGCAGCATGCCAGGCTTCCCTATCCATCACCAGCTCCCAAAGTTTGCTCAAATTCATGTCCATTGAGCCAATGATGCCATCCAACTATCTCATCCTCTGCCATCCCCTCCTCCTCCTGCCTTCAATCTTTCCCAGCATCAGGGTCCTTTCAAATGAGTCAGTTCTTCACATCAGGTAGCCCAATTACTGGAGTTTCAGCTTCAGCATCAGTCTTTCCAATGAATATTCAGGAATAATTTCCTTTAGGATTGACTTGTTTAGGATACTCCTCAGTTTGGCTCAAATAAAACACTTTTCTATGCCTATTTTAGATTGGTTTACTGAACATTATCCATCAACAATAGAGAGACACACATAGAAATGGAGATAGACGGGAAATAGAACATGTTGAAGTGTTTTTAAGGAGAGTGCCTGTTTTTAAAATAATTTCCATCCTCTTACAACTCAAAGCTGAGTCACAGTGCAATGAACTGTTTTGATGAGTCACTATATACTTTAACCAGAGAAGGCAATGGCAACCCACTCCAGCACTCTTGCCTGGAAAAATCCCATGGACGGGGGAGCCTGGTAGGCTGCGGTCCATGGGGTCGCAAGAGTCAGACACGACTGAGTGACTTCACTTTCACTTTTCACTTTCCTGCATTGGAGAAGGAAATGGCAACCCACTCCAGTGTTCTTGCCTGCAGAATCACAGGGACAGCGGAGCCTGGTGGGCTCCCATATATGTGGTCGCACAGAGTCAGACACGACTGAAGTGACTTAGCAGCAGCAGCAGCATATATTTCAACTGAATGCCTGTATTCATACAGCATCCCACAACTTTCCCTTTCTGGATCACTTTTCTCTTGTACTGCATTCTGACCTTGTTTTCAGGCATTCTGATTCTGGCACAGACCATCAGTTCAGTTCAGTTCAGTCGCTCAGTCATGTCTTCTTTGTGACCCCATGAACTGCAGCACACTAGGCCTCCCTGTCCATCACCAACTCCTGGAGTT
Organism: Ovis aries; assembly: GCF_016772045.2. Lineage (NCBI taxonomy): Eukaryota > Metazoa > Chordata > Mammalia > Artiodactyla > Bovidae > Ovis > Ovis aries. The sequence goes on along the minus strand of NC_056062.1, from coordinate 61,502,978 downwards.
TACTCAAACTCATGTCCATTGAGTCAGTGATACCATCCAACCATCTCATCCTCTGTCGTCCCCTCCTCCTCCTACCTTCAATCTTTCCCAACATCAGGGTCTTTTCCAATGAGTCAGTTCTTCATATCAGGTGGCCAAAGTATTAGAGTTTCAGCTTCAGCATCAGTCCTTCTAATGCATATCCAGGACTGATTTCCTTTCGGATGGACTGGTTGGATCTCCTTGCTGTCCAAGGGACTCTCAAGAGTCTTCTCCAACACCACAGTTCAAAAGCATCAATTCTTCGGTGCTCAGCTTTCTTTATAGCACACACCATGGTAAAAATTAAAATAAATGCTCAACTCATTGGTGTTAAATTACAATGACTAGCAAAGCTTTGTATTTATGTTTTTCTTATTTTGTATTTTTATTGATATATACAAGTACACAAATCAAAAAGGTACAGCTCAATGCTTCCCTCAACCAAATTGGCACCTATATATAATGACAATTCAGATCAAGAAATAGCATATTGCCACATTAGAAATTCCCCACTTATCCACTTCTAGTAATTAATCTATCTCCACAAAGAGTAAACACTTTCCTGACTTCTAACATCCATGATTATTCTGACTTATTTTAAACTTTATATATATGAAATCATAGATTATATTCTCTTTTTATATCTAGCTCCTTTCACTGGGCGTTATGTTGGTGAGATTCACCAATACTGAAGTAGTTACAGTTTATTCATTCTTGTTGCTATATTTTCTATTGTGGAATAAACCAGTTCTACCAATAACTATTTAAGTAGTTTTCATTCGGTGCTCTTACAAGTAGTGGTACTATTGGAACATCTTAGTTCTGTGAACATATGTAAACATTTCTGTTGGTTGTACATCTACTAAAGCAACTGAGTATCAAAGAATAGGCATATGTTTAGCTTAAGTAAACACTGGACTGGCAAAGTTTATGATATTACTTTCGCTGTTATATTTACATTTTAATATGAGTTAAGACATCTTAAGCCATAAAAGTAAATCTCTAATTGTGGAATTAAACTGCCAAGGAGATATTCTGAGTGCCAAGGAAACTTTCTGAATTACATGAGGACCATCCAAAGCCACCTGAACTTTGCCTACAACTGATTTTCATGCTGAGGCAAGCAGAGATCATAAAAACATTTTTGCTAGTTTATATTAATAAAAAATTGTTTCCCTTCTGAAACCAATTATACAATTCTTAGAAGGCCTTAATCAGATTTGTCACAAGTTGAATAGAATAGACATTTCTGGTAAAATTGTTTGTTTGAAATCCATATTTTTTTTTAAATTTAAGACATAGCTTTTGTGCAAAATTATAGAAAAATATGTAAGTTAATATAATACTAAACAAACATTAGTGCTTCAGGACAAAAAATTACTGTGAAGTGACAAAATATTTAGGAGAAAAGTTTGAATCACAAAGAAGGTTTTCAAAATGTTTTATATGTTTTATAAGGAAAACTTTTACTCTTGAAGTGAATAGTACAAAGATATTTGCTAAACCAGGTCTCTTGTAATTCAGAAAACATTTTGTTTAGCAGAAGGTTAAAAATCAAAACAGAAATGGAAAGTGGATATATACACATGTATTTACACAATACTTTTGGAAAGGTATCTTTACAATAGTTTTGGAAAAGACCCTGATACTGGGACAGATTGAAGACAAAAGGAGAAGGAGGTGGCAGAAGATGAGATTGTTAAATTGCATCACTGACTCCATGGGCATGAATTGGAGTAAACTCTGGGAGATAGTGAAGGACAGAGGAGCCTGGTGCACAGTCCATGGGGTCATATAACTTAGCAACTGAACAACAATTTTTACAATCAGAATAGAGATTCTCAAGATTATACATTTTGTGTTTGTGCCTCTCATAGGAAGAATGTGTTGTTGTTTAGTCCCTCAGTTGTGTCTGACTCTTTTCAACTCCATAGACTATAGCCCACCAGGCTCCTGTGTCCATGTGACTTCCCAGGCAAAAATACTGGAGTGGGTTGCCATTTCCTTCTCCAAGGGATCTTCCCGACCCATGTCTCCTGCATTGCAGGAGGATTCTTTCCCACTGGGCCACACCCAGGAAGCCCCAAAGAGGGTGACATTCAAATTAGCCTCAGTCTGCTCTAAGCAAAAGATTATGAGTTTCTAAACGGTAAAACCTGTATGCAGGTCAGGAAGCAACAGTTAGAACAGGAGATGGAACAACAGACTGGTTCCAAATAGAAAAAGCAGTACGTCAAGGCTGTATATTGTCACCCTGCTTATTTAACTTATATGCAGAGTACATCATGAGAAACGCTAGGCTGGAGGAAGCACAACCTGGAATCAAGATTGCTGGGAGAAATATCAATAACCTCAGATATGCAGATGACACCACTCTTATGGCAGAAAGTAAAGAGGAACTAAAGAGCCTCTTGATGAAAGTGAAAGAGGAGAGTGAAAAAGTTGGCTTAAAGCTCAACTTTCAGAAAACTAAGATCATGGCATCTGATCCTGTCACTTCATGAGAAATAGATGGGGAAACAGGGGAAACAGTGGCTGACTTTACTTTTCTGGGTAAAGATGGTGATTGCAGCCATGAAATTAAAAGACACTTACTCCTTGGAAGGAAAGTTACGACCAATCTAGATAGCATATTGAAAAGCAGAGACATTACTTTGCCAACAAAGGTCCGTCTAGTCAAGGCTATGGTTTTTCCAGTGGTCATATATGGATGTGAGAGCTGGACTATGAAGAAAGCTGAGCGCCGAAGAATTGATGCTTTTGAACTGTGGTGTTGGAGAAGACTCTTGAGAGTCCCTTAGATTGCAAGGAGATCCAACCAGTCCATCCTAAAGGAAATCAGTCCTGGGTGTTCATTGGAAGGACTGATGTTGAAGCTGAAACTCTAATACTTTGTCCAGCTCATGTGAAGAGCTGACTCACTGCAAAAGACCCTGATGCTGGGAAAGATTGAGGGCAGGAGAAGGGGACGACAGAGGATGAGACGGTTGGATGGCATCACCGACTTGATGGACATGGGTTTGGGTGAACTTCAGGAGTTCGTGATGGACAGGGAGGCCTGGCGTGCTGTGGTTCATGGGGTTGTAAAGAGTTGGACATGACTGAGCAAATGAACTGAACTGAACTGAACTGAACTGAAAGGGTAGAGAATGTCTTCATCCTCTTTTTATCCAGTGACCTAGCCCAGTGCTTCCTATCTATTTGTTAAACTGAGTCTTTTAAAGTAGTCTACACATCAGACTCTTTGACAATACTATCCTTCACATATGGTACAGATTACATGTAATTATTCTCTGTTAATTAGATGGAACAAATTTGAGCTTCAGTGATAAAACTGAATTTGGAGCTATTAATTCATGAGCATATAAATTGTCTAGGCCTCAGGCAATGGCACCCCACTCCAGTACTCTCGCCTGGAAAATCCCATGGACGGAGGAGCCTGGTAAGCTGCAGTCCATGGGGTCGCTGAGGGTCAGACACACTGAGCGACTTCACTTTCACTTTTCACTTTCATGCATTGGAGAAGGACATGGCAACCTACTCCTGTGTTCTTGCCTGGAGAATCCCAGGGACGGTGGAGCCTGGTGGGCTGCCGTCTGTGGGGTCGCACAAAGTCGGACACGACTGAAGCGACTTAGCAGCAGCAGCAGCATGTTTCTTACATGATATTGGGATAATAATAGTTATTTCAAGAGTTGTGCAGAGGAAATGTGATCCTATAGATAAATTGCTCAGTGATAGTAATGTAGAGAGCAGAAATTCACTATTAATTCTATTCACTTTAAAACATTGAAATTCTAGTAGGTAATTTTCCTCTTGCTCAAAAAAGAAAGTCTTTACAATTAAGGAATCTTAGAGTCAAATGAGAAAGAGAGTCTAGAAAAAAGGAAATGGGAGAGGAGAGGGACAGATGACATTATTTATAAGGAGGAGTAAGAATCTTGATTTGGTTTTCCCAAACTCGATTGTAAAATTAAATAAAGATCCTAAATGCTGTTCCTTCTTTTACTTACACAGCCCGATTGTAAATGGAAAATAGCTAGTTATAAAATAAAGAACATGGACCTTGAGGTTTGAGAGGTTTAGCATTTACTATATTGATTACATATGGGTAATTGGATTAACTTCTCCAAACCTTAGTTTCTGTTTGTAAAATGGAGATAATAAGACTCAGGGTCATCAGCATTAAATGAGATGACATACAAAAAACTCTTAAAGCATCTGTCTCACAAGATATTACACAAATTAGTTCTCCTCTTTTATATTTTTTTTCTTTTGCCTTTGCCTTTACCAGCTAATGACTCAGAGCTCTCCCAAGGAAAAGAAAATGGAAACAAATCAAAAAGTATTGTGCTAATTGAATGCTTATCCCTACCCCCCAAAATCACAGTGTAGATATTAAGTCACACACAGATGTTAAAAAATAAATCAAAAGAAAAAAGTATAGGGTATAATTTTTGCCAACCTTCCTCTAAGTAAAACATCTCAAATGCTGCTGACTTGACATTAATTTGCATATTTTGCCTGTGAACATCATAGATTCAAACATGAGGCACCAATATTATTTTTTCTGGTCATAATAGCACTTTCCATTTTGGGGGAGTGGGGAAGAGGATGAGGAAACATTTTCATAACCATGAGGGTGGAATTGGAGTGGTTGTCTTCTCAAAGACTTCACATGGCTGATCACAATAATGGGCTAGCAGTGGCTCTTGACCAAAGCTAGAAAAGTTAGAGCTCTTGGGATTTTGCCCAAAAGACGCAGAACTCAGTCTCTTTGGAGAGCAAAACTGGGAAATAATATTTTTAGACCTTCCCTATTTTTCTTTTTTTTTCTTCTTTCTTTTTCTCCTTCTCTCCTTCTTTCCTTTCTTCCTTCTCTCCCTCCTTCCCTCCCTTTCTTCTTTCATTTTCCCCTTCCTTTTGATAAATGTTGAGATACAATAAAAATAGATTAAACTGCACATATTCATAGTATGTAATTTGATCCTTTTTGAAACATGTACTCACCTGGAAAATCATCCCCACAATCATTATATCAAATATTTACTGCATTGCTTTTCAAAACATAAGCCTGAAATTATAAGGAAATTTTGCCAGTGGCCCTAAGACCCATATAGGCTCTGCCTGCACTTTGATCAGATGAGTCAGTAAATCTTTACACCCTAGCTGGATCAAGTTGGGTTACCATCATTTACTACTAAGATTCATCAATAAATGCCCTGATTACCAGCTCATCTAGAAAGCTTTTTGAAGCAAAACTCAAATTAATTTTCAAATTCCTATTCATGCTAAGTAAAATGTACAACAAAATTAATCACAAGTACTCATCAATGTTTGATGAATTAGAAGCAATTCAGAAACCATTTGCTAATTTTTCTTTCAGTGTGAAAAGGATTCATAAAGTTACTTAGAGGATTTAGTCCATATTTCATTTTTCTGTTCCTCATCAGAATTGTGGTGCTGGAGAAGGCTCTAGAGAGTGCCTTAGATAGAAAGGAGACCAAACCAGTCAATCTTAAAGGAAATCAACCCTGAATATTCATTGGAGCATTGATACTGAAGCTGAAGCTCCAATATTTTGGCCATCTGATGCAAAGAGCCAACTCACTGGAAAAGACCCTGAGGCACACAACTTGGTGACTGAACTACATCAGTTCCAGTAACTATGACATTGTTTAAAAACCCACTGGGCTGAAAGATGTTCAGTTCAGTTCAGTTCAGTTCAGTTGTTCAGTTGAATCTGACTCTTTGCAACCCCATGAACTGCAGCATACCAGGTGTCCCTGTCCAACACCAACTCCTGGAGTCCACCCAAACTCATGTCCATTGAGTCGGTGATGCCATCCAACCATCTTATCCTCTGTCATCCCTTTCTCCTTCCACCCTCAATCTTTCCCAGCATCAGGGTCTTTTCAAATGAGTCAGCTCTCTTTGCATCAGGTGGCCAAACTATTGGAGTTTCAGCTTCAGCATCAGTCCTTCCAATGAACACCCAGGACTGATCTCCTTAAGGATGGACTGCTTGGCTCTCCTTTCAGTCCAAGGGGATCTCAAGAGTCTTCTCCAACACCACAGTTCAAAAGCATCAATTCTTCTGCACTCAGCTTTCTTTACAGTCCAAGTCTCACATCCATATTTGACTACTGGAAAAACCATAGCCTTGACTAGATGGACCTTTGTTGACAAGTAATGTCTCTGGTTTTTAATATGCTCTCTAGGTTGGTCATAACTTTCCTTCCAAGGAGTAAGTGTCTTTTAATTTCATGGCTGCAATCACCATCTCCAGTGATTTTGGAGCCCCCCAAAATAAAGTCAGCCACTGTGTCCACTGTTTCCCCATCTATTTGCCATGAAGTGATGGGACTGGTTGCCATGATCTTAGTTTTCTGAAAGTTGAACTTTAAGCCAACTTTTTCACTCTCCTCTTTCACTTTCATCAAGAGGCTCTTTACTTCTTCACTTTCTGCCACAAGGGTGGTGTCATCTGCATATCTGAAGTTATTGATATTTCTCCTGGCAATCTTGATCCCAGCTTGTGCTTCCTCCAGCCCAGCTTTTCTCATGATGTAATCTGCATATAAGTTGAATAAGCAGGGTGACAATATACAGCCTTGGCATACTCCTTTTCCTATTTGGAACCAGTCTGTTGTTCCATGTTTGATTCTAACTGTTGCTTCCTGACCATCTCAAGAGGCAGGTCAGGTGCTCTGGTATTCCCATCTCTTGAAGACTTTTCCACAGTTTATTGTGATCCACACAGTCAAAGGCTTTGGCATAGTCAATAAAGCAGAGATAGATGTTTTTCTTGAGCTTCTCTTGCTTTTTCCATGATCCGCGGATGTTGGCAATTTGATCTCTGCTTCCTCTGCCTTTTCTAAAACCAGTTTGAACATCTAGAAGTTCATGGTTCATGTATTGCTGAAGACTGGCCTGGAAATTTTTGAGCATTACTTTAATAGTGTGTGAGATGAGTGCAATTGTGTGGTAGTTTTAGCATTCTTTGGCATTACCTTTCTTTGGGATTGGAATGAAAACTCACATTTTCCTGTCCTGTGGCCACTGCTGAGTTTTCCAAATTTGCTGGCATATTGAGTGCAGCACTTTTACAGCATCATCTTTTAGGATTTGAAATAGCTCATCTGAAATTCCATCACCTTCACTAGCTTTGTTCATAGTGATGCTTCCTACGGCCCACTTGACTTCACATTCTAGGATGTCTGGCTCTAGATGAGTGATCACACCATCGTGATTATCTGGGTCATGAAGATCTTTTTTGCACAGTTCTGTGTATTTTTGCCACCTCTATCTTCTGCTTGTCTTAGTTCCATACCATTTCTGGAAAGATGTTAAAAGATATAAACTGTCTAAATATTCTTGCTTTAATATGCAATAGCAAATTTTCCTGTTGGGGTCATTGGACCCCCCTAAAATAGAAATCTTTGCCTGAGTCGTACATGTGAAGGGGAAGGGCTATAAGAAATTATAAGAAGCATATTGCCTCATCTCCCAATCTTCATATTTCTAAAACATGGTCATCTTATTTTGGGTAAAAGCTAAATTTGAGGAAATGAAATAATAAGAAAAATTTTGCTAGAAATACTCTTATGAAAATATGTTCTTAACTATCTCAACTTAGTGTTTGATTAGTCTAAACCTGCTTAAAACATCCTGGTATTGGGATTTTAGGATCTAAGAATATAACTTTTAAAAGTACATACTAGGGAAAAAAGAACATCCAATGAAAATTTGAGGGATTCTAGATTCTAGAAACATAGTTTTCTCTTTAAAAATGACCTTGGTCATTGTGAGATAGATTTAATTTAATTTATACCTAACAGTTAGACATTTGAACTCTTTCCTGGCATGGTTGTTGATCTCACTTGGGAAAATACATTCTTACTGGTTGAATTAATAATATCTTAAATAAAGAGAATAAGGAAATGGATTCAGAGATAATAATTTAAATTCTCTTATAGAACTCAATGTGTAAAAACAACTATCAGTTTCACAAAAAAAGCTAAAGCAAGGTTAATTTTGTGTATTAGTCAATCCTTGAGCCCTACTCAGCCTCTAGCAACACTTTGTAAAGTTATACCTTATATTATCTTCCTTGAAATATACAAGCTCACATTTGCTAAGAAAGGAAACAAAAAAGGCTCAGTATCCACAGTTGTTTCAATAGTTCTTTAACTGTTTCTCCTGTTTTATACTTATCTGAGCTCACTTTGACTGTGTGGATCACAATAAACTGTGGAAAATTCTGAGAGAGATAGGAATACCAGACCACCTGACCTGCCTCTTGAGAAATCTGTAAGCAGATCAGGAAGCAACAGTTAGAACTGAACATGGAACAACAGACTGGTTCCAAATAGGAAAAGGAATATGTCAAGGCTATATATTGTCACCCTGCTTATTTAACTTATATGCAGAGTACATCATGAGAAATGCTGGACTGGAAGAAACACAAGCTGGAATTACGATTGCTGGGAGAAATATCAATAACCTCGGATATGCAGATGACACCACCCTTGTGGCAGAAAGTGAAGAGGAGCTAAAAAGCCTCTTTTGAAAGTGAAAGAGAAGAGTGAAAAAGTTGGCTTAAAGCTCAACATTCAGAAAACGAAGATCATGGCATCCGGTCCCATCACTTCATGGGAAACAGATGGTGAAACAGTGGAAACAGTGTCAGACTTTATTTTTGAGGGCTCCAAAATCACTGCAGATGGTAATTGCAGCCATGAAATTAAAAGACACCCCTTGGAAGAAAAGTTATGACCAACCTAGATAGCATATTCAAAAGCGGAGACATTACTTTGCCGACTAAGGTCTATTTAGTCAAGGCTATGGTTTTCCAGTAGTCATGTATGGATATGAGAGTTGGACTGTGAAGAAGGCTAATTGCCGGAGAATTGATGCTTTTGAACTGTGGTGTTGGAGAAGACTCTTGAGAGTCCCTTGGACTGCAAGGAGATCCAAACAGTCCATTCTGAAGGAGATCAGCCCTGGGATTTCTTTGGAAGGAATGATGCTAAAGCTGAAACTTCAGTACTTGGGCCAACTCATGCGAAGAGTTGACTCATTGGAAAAGACTCTGCTGCTGGGAGGGATTGGGGGCAGGAGGAGAAGGGGACGACCGAGGAAGAGATGGCTGGATGGCATATCTGACTCAATGGATGTGAGTCTGAGTGAACTCCGGGAGTTGGTGATCGACAGTGAGGCCTGGTGGGCTGCGATTCATGGGGTCGCAAAGAGTCAGATATGACTGAGTGACTAAACTGAGCTGAGCTCACTTTGGGCTTCCCTGGTGACTCAGCAGTAAAGAATCTGCCTGCCAATGTTAGAGACATTCGTTCTATCCGTGGGTCAGGAAGATCCACTGGAGAAGGAAGTGGCAACCCACTCCAGTCTTCTTGCCTGGGAAATCCCATGGACAGAGGAACTGGGCAGTCTACAGTCCGTGGGGTTGCAAGAGAGTCAGACATGACTTAGCAACTAAACAAGAAGCTCACTTCATGAAAAGAATGATATGTGTCATTTGCAAAACACTTCGCAAATTTATAAACATTTCTAATGATACGATCTTCCCAGAATAAATGTAGAAATCTTTTGTGATCTGGTATGGGTTAGCATTTTCATCAGAGATCACATCAGGAATAACTCTTCACATTTTTCCCAGCAGGGTTTCAGAACTGAGCAGAAATGACATTTACCAAAGAAGTGGGTGGTACATGCAAATTGACTACACTTGTGATGTGTGTTGCAAACATCTGTGGATGTTCAGATTCCTCCAGCCTTATCTCCTTTCTTAGTAAGCTATGTGTCTCCTTGGTTAAATGGATCATGTTTTGTTGATCTTTGCATTCATGATGCTGTGTATAAAGCAAATGTCTGATTTGTTGTGCAGATCAATAACAGCTCTAGTCAGGGTCTCATGATCTGAAGTAGGGTATATGCTAATTTATATGGAGTAGAGGTGAAGTTGGAGAGATAGAGTTAGGTCTTGGTGACTGTACTTGTCTTCACCAGAGTCCACATTAGTCAGAACTTAAGTATTTGGGAGGGAGAGGTAATAACTCACTATTTGGAGTCTTTTCTAGGTCATATCATTCAAGGGAAGATGGAGACATGAAGCAGCTATGGAAATGCAACATTAAATATAAAATGGGTGTAGAGGATAGTGCAAACCCAATTGGTCAAGACCCTTGGGGGAGAAAAAGGATTCTTCAAAAGATCTCTGTTAGCATGGGACTGAATTATAATTAGACTTTATGAATAAAACAAAATAATAAGGAAAGAAATTTAAAAATGGGGCACATACAGAGCTGATCAAGAAGGGATTATCAAGAGACTATTACCCAACTACTCATTTGCAAATGAGCATATTCTCACCCAACACTGTTTTCAGTTATGACTGAATGGAAGCTCTAATTGAATAGGCCTTTGTGGTGTCCAAAGTCCAAGACAGCAAGCAGTTCTTTTGTATGGGTTCATAAGTTTTCCCAGAATGAACTGTAAAACACTCATGCTTTCCGTGAACAGAGGCAAGCTGGCCTACCCAGTTTCTGGCAAATTCTGTTAAGCAACACAGACTCCCCACTTAATCCTTTCGTTTAAACAATCTGTAGTTAATACAAATTAGTGAAGAAACAAGCAGAGACACAGGTCAGTCACCCAAAAAAAGATGTAAAAATAAAATAAGATGTATTTGAAACACACTGAGTGGGTCAGAGTTAAGCCCAGTACAAGTTAGGACAACTAAAAACTCATCAATCTGGGAACCTTCTTGGGTTTACAAGAAGCCTCTTCTGATCTCAGACTGTATTTATCTTCTAGATGGAAAAAAAAAGGAGCAATAAATCTCTCCATATCAAAGGCCTGTTTAGTAGAAATAAATTGAACGTGTTTGGCCAATTAGAATGAACTAAATCTCCCCTAGGCAAACCTACTATTGATATATGTATTTAGCTTAAAGGGCTGGCTAGCCAAAATCAAAAAAGGTGACAATTCTAAAATTTGAGTTACCTTTACCATGTATCACAGCAATAAAAAGAGATGTTTCTGCTCTGTTGCATTTTGTTGAAACCAAACGTATAGACTGGAGAGATAAGTAAGCTGGACACATTTTATAGGAATAATAATAATACAGGAATAATTGTTGGAAGAGAACATAGAAGAAGGGTACAAGAACTGGGTTCCTGTCCCAGCTCTGTCAGGCTCTGTATGGCTCTGGGCAAGGTTTTATACTCTAAACTTCATAAGCTACTTTCTTGTAAATAAAAGAATAGTAACAGATTATTTTTTAAGTTTCCCTGAATCCCCAAATATCTATGATTCTAAAGGGTGAAAGGAAGACATGTGTACAAATTATCTCAAAAGAGTCTATAGTAATTGTTTCCTTTACAACTAAAATGGAAGATGCACGAAGCACATTGTCAAGACATCTCCAAAAAACACCTTTCATCATCAAAAGCCACCAAAAAGCAGGGGTCAAATAAACTTTGGTTGAAACAGTTACTAAATAATATTGGCTAATAACTGGTGAGTACTTACTATTCAAAATCTTATTTGGTCCTCAATACAATCCTTTGATATGGATATTATTTTATAATTATTTTGAGCATAAGCAAACAGATACAGTCATAAAGTTCTAAAAGGCAGACCAGAATGTCACCTCGGGCGGCTCACATTCCTAAGTTCATATGTTTAATCATCACACAGTTAGCTAAGTTTTCTATAAATCTTCAGTTTGTGCTTCAGGCTATGGAGCATACACTATATTTGCATACAAGCACTCCTTCAGTATTTCTGCTGCGGCATTGAAACGAATCCTCTTCCTTTGGTTTGTGTAAAAATATTTCTCTTAATTTACTGAGACTATTTGAGAAAAAATGAATTGATAAATTATGCTAGTCTGTTGAAAGTGATAGAGTAACTCTTTGGATTTTTAACATTCTCAGCATCCAAACACTATGTATAAACTGGACTAAGACTCAGATGACTTTCATCAAGCCCTCACTTCACCAGTTGTTTTGGGACCTTGCACAAGTCATCTCATTGACTCTGAAGGTCAGTTTCCCAACTACAAAACAGTTCTTTCCTCACTAACCTCAATATCCAAAGGAGGTAAATGGAAGAAAGAGACTCTGGAGCTCGAGGATCCTGGATGGGAATTCTCATAGGAGTTATGTTATTTTTCACAAAATCCTTCAGAATTTGAATCTTGGGCATTTTGTTTGAAAAAATGAAGATGATAATAGTAATAAATTCATAGGGCTAAAGTATAGATTAAATTAGGGAACTTTTCTCACACAAAATAGTTTAATACAGAATAATGTGTGTGTTTGGAGGGGTGGGGTGGTACGGAATCACCAGAAGTGTTTCTGAACATGGCAGTAACATTCTGTCCTGGACATGATTATTTCCAACATACAACTCCTTGGGTGTGTGTGTTGTTTTATTTGTTCATTCCTTTCACCTAATGAAGATGGATTTGTGCCTATATATTCATTTTCTTTCTCTTGACTTTCCTTTCTTTTCTCTCTCTCTTCTTTTTTTTGTGGAACTCCAAGTACATCATTTTAAAAGTACCTGCTGGCAAAGTGTCCTACTTATTCCACATAGGACTAACCCCTCCCTGACATGATTAAAAGTAGCATGCATGTGTGCTAAGTTGCTTTGGTTGTGTCTGACTCTTTGCAACCCTATGAACTGGAATCTACCAGGCTCCTCTGCCCATGGGATTCTCCAGGCAAGAATACTGGAGGGGGTTGCCATACTCTCCTCTAGGGGATCTTCCCAACCCAGGGATCAAACCCACCATCTCTTACATCTCCTGCACTGGGAAAAACCTCACCAGTAAATCACTGATACATTTTTTTAAAAGACACTGGAAAGATCAGAACTAAGTTCAACTGGGAATTTGGATTTCCAAGTGTAATTTTAGTATTAAATAATAACTATATTAAAATTACTGACAGCAACTATCATTTACCGATTGTCCAGCATGGCTAAACACCATGCTAAAACCCTACATTAATTTTCTCAGTTATTCATTACCCTTCAGGTCACCATGTATATTCCGACCTCATTCAGTGTTGCCATTTCTTGCCACGTCATGCTCACTGTCATCTCTAGATTTTTGCATGTACAGGCTGTGCTTTCTCCTCCATCACTGCTTCCCATTTTCTATGCACAGTGACTACCTGTGGCAAATCTGTGACTACCTGTGGCAGATTACATTTGGGGTCTGTATTCTCATAACGCTTTCCCTCATCTCCTTCATGGACAAGAACGCTCTGAGGTCAGTGTAGCCCCACTGCCTGCCCCATATTTATAGAAATTATGAATTCAGTAGGATTATTTTCTTGATTTACCAATGAACAAATTGAAATGCACAGAGTTTAAATTTCCCAGCATCAAGGAGCATGTGCGTAACTAAGATTCAATTTCAAGTCAATTGGAACCCAGAATCTGAATTTTAATAACTCTGTTTTTTTATGGTTGAGGGAGGATGCTATGTTATTATTTAAAATTGAAGTAATGTTGTGTCAGTTGTCAGTACACACTAAAGTGATATCTACATGTATATATTCTTTTCCAAATTCATTTCTCTTAGATTATTATATAACATTGAGTATAGCTCCCTGTGCTATACAAAGTAGGTCCTTGTTGTTTACCTATTTTATTATATAATAGTGTGTATATGTTATGTTGGATATATGACTTTGGACAAGTTACTTAAACTCTTGGAATCTTGTTTTGCTCATCTATAAAATTCTTAGTGTATATTGGGATGGGGACATGGTGGTAGACCAGATGAACTCTCTAGCTCATTTCACCTCTAGCACTCATGAGTCTAAGTATCTGTATGAAAGATGATTTATAGATAGAAAGTATTTGACAAGTAGACAAATATATTTATTGTTGAATTCACTCAAAGTCAAGACTATGGGCATATGAAACACTTTTCCACATTCAGCAATACTCACTCTCCTTAGCCAGTTTTGAAATGACCCATTCTTTCACTTTTGGGGAATTCTCACTCTTATTCTAATAGCAAAAACAGGTAGGTCTGCTCTTTTTCTACAAGAAAATTGCAGTTCCTTGATAGGTTAAGCTCCTTGGCTTTCAACCTCCTTGTTTATCCACTCAGGAAACTGGTTTACTGCCTCACAAAATAGCACACCCATGTGATTAGCACTTAATTATTCCCGAGTCAGTAGCTGGACTATAAGCTGAGGTTGAGTTAACTCACTCAAAATAAATCTGGATGTTGTTTGTTTCATTTGGATTGCAAAGTGACAAAATTTTGCATACCATCTACTACAGATTTTACTTATTCTGAAAGAATGTGAAACTTTCATCCGTTTCTCTTTTAATGTCAAAGCAAAAATAAATTACTTGGAATCTGATATCAAATCCTTCCACGTAAAAAAATATTTTAAAAATTGGCTAGATACACTTAGACACATATTTAAGTGTAAGCATTGCTCTGTTTTACTAACTTGGAAATCATTGTTAAAAATTTACGAAAATGGTTCACTAAGATATACATTATAACAAACTTTTGGGGTTCATTTTGTTTAGTTTTCATTAACTGTTTCCAAGACAAAATAAGCATTTAAGATGAAATATGAATGGGATTCCCTTTGTCAGGTGCAGTAGGCAACCTGGTATCCAGGTTTTTGTGCCGTTTCCTCCTAAATCATACTAGCGTTGGTCTGTGACTGAAAGGGTACAGCAATAATGTTGTCATGTCACTTCTAAGACTAGGTCGTAAGCTTCCTCTGGTTTTCCACTTTTGCTTTCTTTCTTGGATCAGTGGCTTTGGGGGAACCAGCTGCCCTGTGTTGAAGAGACCCTCAAGGAACTGAGGCCCAAAGCCAACAGTCATGAGAGGGATTCTAGGAGCAGACCTTTGGGTTTAGTCAAGTCCTTAGGTGACTACAGCCCAAACCAACACCCGGACTGCAGTCTCATGAGAACTACCCAGCCAAACCACTTCTGAATTCCTAACCCACAGAAACTATGACCTAATTAGTGTCTGTTGTTTTTAGCTGCTACATTTTTGGGTAATTTTTTCTGCAGCAGCAGATAACTAGGGAATGCACAGAATGAAGACGTTTCAATTATCATTTATATATCATCCTTTATTAAAACTAAAAAAAAAAAAATGGAAACTGCAGTGGGTGGACTATATATAATATTAAGAAGACGGTATTATTATTTTCAAAGTAACATCAAAATGCATAGTTTTTGACTTGTTGGTTTCTGGAATTACTTGGGTGTTAATAGAGCATTTGATTACTAAAATTTAAGAGGGATGTAGAAAAAGGAAAAGATTCAGTAAAGAAAATACAAAAAACTGGAGAAATTAGTCTCACTGGAAAATCTATGCATTATAATAACAGCAACTAGAGCAGTAGTTTTGAAAATTTTTGTGTTTTGGGTTGAGAAAGTCTTTTTTCAAACGAAAGCTTTTAGGGAACCCTGAGAGAGTGTAGCCAATATGTCCCCATAGTAGCTTCAGAATAAACAGAAAAGAAACTGGAAAGAAATGAGCAAAGGGAATTGAATGGGCCTCCTACTTGAAAAACTGTCATACGGTGTTGACTAGAAAAGCTGATAGAAAATATACTTACTTGCTTCTTAATGCCAGGGAGAAGCTTTCAGTATTTTACCATTCAGTATGTGGTTTGGTATGCAATTTTTGGTTGATATACTTTATCATGTTAATGACGTTCCTTTTGGTTTGCTAAGAATAGTTTTTTCATAAGTGAATGAAGAATTCTAGTACTGTTCTCAGACATAGGTAAATAGGAACCTTGCTCTTGCTTCGTGTTTTATAAGGCTTCACTCTGCTCTTCTCCAGCTGTGTCCTTTCCTGTAACTGATTATACAGGTCATATTCTAACTTAATAATGTTTCACCCTTCAACATCCTCACTACATTTGCTTCTTGACATCAAAATATAAGTATTATAAATGTATAAAATGACAATGTGAGCATTATAAATTATATACTGGTACAAAGTAATATATTTTTCTAGAAAAATTGTTATTATCTAGGTATAAAAAAAATAAGAGAACTCCAAATGCCAGAAATAAAAATAATACAAAAATTAAATAAAAACGTGATGTCTTTATTTTCCTGTGGGTAAACCAATAGATAAATTTTGTTTACCCGTGTAAACATTTGAAAGTCAGGAAATTTCACTCAATATGTGCACTTCAAAGTTTTATTAAAATATTTATTAAGATATTTGATAATACAAGGCAAAGAGTCCCAAATAAAAACAGCTGGTTGGAGCCATAAGCTAGTCTATGGAAAATTATTTAAAACTTACAGCTTATATGTGAGAGAAAATTTGTTAGAAGTTTTTCTAAAATTTAACATATATCCTAAAAAGGTATTTGACATTAGCAATATAAAGTAGTGGAGTTGAAACAAAATCTAAACAATCAATAAAAAAGAACAATCTGTCATGCTAGAGGAAAGATTCAAATATATTCACTACAGAAGACATAAAATCATTGTCAAATAAAGAGGCAATTCAAAGTATGCAGACAAAAATGTAAAAAAAAAAGTATTATAGATACATGTCAACTAGTTATTTAACAAATATATTTTGTTACTTTTCTGGATTTTATGATGTTTGAGATACTTGTCAGATTTTATAATTTATAATTTATTGTGATTCCTTTGCTAAATCTAAATAAGTATTCATTGTTTATTTATATATACATATATATCTAAGCTTCCCTGGTGGCTCAGATGGTAAAGCATCTGCCTGCAATGTGGGAGACCCAGGTTCGATCCCTGGGTTGGGAAGATCTCCTGGAGAAGGAAATCGCAACCCACTCCAGTATCCTTGCCTGGAGAGTCCCAGGGACAGAGGAGCCTGGTAGGCTACAGTCCATGGGGTCGCAAGGAGTCAGACATGATTGAGCATGTGCACATTTATAAAATGAACTATTTTATTTTTATAATTTTGTATTATTTTTCTTAACTGGTTCCACACAACTTGGATCTATCCTTACCAGTTATCAACTGAGAGAGAGAACAGGACAAAAGATAGTCACATGCTAGATAATTCAAAAGAATATAGCTAGCACAGTGAGACATTAAGGAATGCCTTGGGAAAATTTATGAGGCCAAAGAACATTCTAATTCTCATTATGATCATTCCACAAAAAGCACAAATGAAGTGAAAATTGCTCTCATGCAATTTTGTTAGGGGGGAAAAAAATCACAAAAGAAGCAACAATGTGGAATGTTGGATCTGTTTTTAACAGATGCAATTTATGGGCTATTTTCAAGGTATCTATTATCTATCAAAACTATAGAGATGAAAATTCCCAGGCAGGTTATGCTATGAGACTATCATAAGTAGTTAAATTCACTATTGTCTGGTCACTAAGTTGTGTCCAACTCTTTTGCAACTTCATGGACTGTAGCCTGCCAGGCTCCTCTGTCCATGTGATTTCCCAGACAAGAATACTAGGGTGGGTAGCCATTCCCTTCTCCAGGGGATTTTTCCAGCACAGGGATCGAACCTGAGTCTTCTGCATCGGCAGGCAGATTCTTTACTGATGAACCACCAGGGAAGCCAAAAGTAGTTGAACAGTAGTAAATTAGAATTACTTCCAGAGAATTCAGTAACCATTTTTCCTGCCTTCCCCTGGTATCAAATTAAAGATAAGAAGAAAAAAAAAATGAAGATGAGAATGAAGGAGATAAGAAATGGGAAAGGACAGTGTGGGGGAAGAATAAAGGTGAAAATGAGATTGGTGGGAAAAAAAAGCCATCCCATGCTCCATTATATATACACATTAATTTCCACTTAGAATTTTCCAGACTGAGTAAACTGAATTTTACTTAAGCACATTGTTCTGTAATGCAGAGCTGGAGTGCAAAGTTGGGCATGTATGCCTAAAAGACTTTTATAGTTGTAGATCATTATTGTGCACTTTGTGAGTCTCAGTGCCCAGCAGAATCAGTTGTATGTGGAAGAAGACCTCTTCCAAAACTGCACTGCAAAAGTTTTCCTTTGGAAGGAATTTCAGGTAAATAAGACATCACTTAAGATCCAGATTGTGTGTGTGTGGTGTGGTGTGGTGTGGTGTGTGTCTGTGTGTGTGTGTTAGTCCCTCAGTCGTGTCCAACTCTTTGTGACCCCAAAGGTAGCCCACTAGGCTCCTCTGTCCATGAAATTCTCCAGGCAAAAATATTGGAGTTGTTAGCCATTTCCTTCTCCAGGGGATCTTCCCAACCGAGGGATCTAACCCAGTTCTCCTGAACCATAGGCAGATTTTTACTATCTGAGCCACCAGGGAAGCCTCATGAACCTGGTTTGGATAAGGAAATCCATAATCACCACAAAGCAACTCTGTGAACCAAATTTTGGAGGAAGACAAACATGATTTCTGATTACAATGAGATTCTGGCCACAATGAAAGGAGAGTCATTTTAACTCTTTGGTATGCAGCCAATTTTTTCTTTTTTCATATGGGTAAGTATCATGAAATTTCATATTTTCTCTTCTATAGTATAATGATCAAGAGAAGAGTGCACAGGAGTCAGGCAGACAGGGATTCATTCTGCTTTCACACTTAGTAGCTGTTTAACTTGCATAAATTCTTAACCTCTGCAAGGCTGAATCTTCTTATCTCTGAAATGTGGATAATAATATTGACTTTATAGGGCTTTTGTGATGTATAAATGAGGGCCAAGGTCAAGTACTAACTCATACTTGGCATACAATAGCCACTACTGACCACTCAAAAACATCAATTAATAAAATGAAAATGAGAAACAAAACCACTCAGAAGATACAACTAGCTTCAGAGCAAACAGCGGTGTAATTTTCTTCCAGAAATAACTTTGGGATAAAGACCATTGCCAAGGAAGATATGAAACACGGCAGCAAATTTTCAAGATGATTTCTCCAATTGCGTGTATTATGGATTCCAAGAACCCTTCAAATCAGGAAAGAATGACAGAAGCAAAGACCTCCTTGAAAAGCTGTAGCTACTAGAAAGGACACGGGGAAGAAGGCAGTTGTTTGCGATCTAGCATCTCACTCGGAATTCAGACAAAGGCCTCTGTCCTAAAAAAACAAAAGAAAAAACAACCAAACTCTATCCCAGCAGCTGCCCCTCAGCTAGAGCAAATATCAGCTTGTTTTTCAGTCATTGCCCAGAATGGTGTCTTATCACTTCACCCATAACATAGGACTATTCTACAAAAATGGTGCTGTTGCAGGCCTGGCAGTGAGAGCTTCAGTTCATCTCAGCTAAGCTTATTTCTTTTGTTCAAAGGAGAGAAGCTGTTTACAAATAATCTGTGTATAATTAGTTACCTGGTTCTTAAACTGTTTTATTTTTATTTCCTCTCTTCTTGTGAAGCCATCTGGGAAAGCTGATTACTCCTAAGTCATTATAAGCTAATATGCAGTCTAGGTAGGCTGGGTTTTGAATCTCTCTGTTAATGCTGGTTAAATACTTAAAACTAATTAGACCATTTTAATAGGAGTCATTTATTATTATATAATGCTTCTTAAAGAATCTTATAGTTCATGCTGAGGTGTGCTACCAATTACATATTTATAAATCATAGTTTACATGCTCAAGTTCTGTTATGTAGGTGTATAAGAAAAAGGTAATTCTCAAATGAAAGAAAATTACATCAATGCCTCTACAACTGCCACCAATACAAGGAAAGTTAGACACTCCTATGGCAACCCAGTCCAGTATTCTTGGCTGGAAAATCCCTTGGACAGAGGAGCCTGGCAGACTACAGTCCATGATGTTGCACAGAGTCGGACACAACTGAGCGACTTCACTTTCACTTTAAGGCTTAAGAGAAACCTTAAGACATTGAATACTGATATACTTTTCACATATCTCTCTCATTTCCAGATGCAAACACTTGATTTCTTGTCTTAGTGATTGGTCAAAAACAATGTAATTCAGACAGTAAAATGGAGCTGTGCAAAGTTTTCACACCTATCTTAATTCTAAGCCAAAGAATTCACCACCTCTCTAAATCTCTGATAGGTTAACTGCGGTTTCCAATTCAAGAGCTTCTAAGTATTCATGTAGTTCTAAAGAGACAGCTAATTCTAATATGAATGCCAAGTTCTCTTTTATGTTCCTTTGAGATAAATAAGAAATGAGTATCTACTTAAAAAGAAATTTTATGAGATATATGCAGGCTTCCTTCTCTCCTGCAGGAGCAAATCCATGCTTGCTTAACTTTTTGTCTTTATTTTCAGCGCCATAGTGCTTAAGCTCGTTATGTGGTGGTGGTGGTTGGTGGTTTAGTCACTAAGTTTTGTCCGACTCTTGTGATCCCATGGACTGTAGCCTGACAGGCTCTAAGCAAGAATTCTCCAAGCAAGATACTGGAGGGGTTGCTATTTCCTTTTCCAGAAATGCAGATAAAAATCTCAAGTCTCTCCTTGGAGCTCTGGTACATTCTAGAGATCCAAATGAGAAGTAAAAGGGATTGAAATTTCTTACTGATTCTAGTAAGTACTCACATACATACATACATTAAAAAGAATATAAAAAAGAATAAAAAATGTAACTGGCTTTCAGTTAACGCCCTAGAAATGGGACTTACACCTAGGCGGATTTGGGTTCATCCTCCTGAATTTGCATCTAGTTCTATGCAGAAGTATCTTAAAACCTTATTAAGGCATCTAATTAAAGTAATGACAGAGAACTTCCACCAAATCTAATGAAAGAAAACAAAGATTAAATTTAAGTTAATCAGCTTTGAAATGTAAACAAGCACATTCAATCATTGAATGATTCCATTTATTTTTAACAGGTTCTTAGGAGTGAGTCTAAATAAACATCCCACCATTTTTCCTTGGTCTGCCCCAAATGTTCATTAGCATCATTAATCCATCAGTCAAAATCCAAAGGGACATTTCATGCCTGGGATAAACTGATTCCAAGTTTTTGATGAATGGAGGCAAGTAAGTAGCCAAGATCTTTCACACAATAAATTCTAAAATAGTGCTCAGAAGTGCTGAGAGTAGAAACTTAAAAAAAATTAAAATACGAAAGCAACCGGCTCGAACAATGAAGGTTGTCACAGGTCTGTGATCCCAAGACAGTAGTTCACTGCTTTGAGAAAACAGTACAGCTAGCGTTCCTGGCAAATTTGTCAGCAGTGCATTTTGGAATCTGTTTCCAGCCACCAGATAGTCGAGAGCAGAGGGAAATGTTTTTACATTTTGCAGAGTTTGGAGATGAAAGAACCAATTTCAGGGTTGATAAGGAAAGGTATCACTCAGCAGACGAGGAGCCGTCATGATGTAATCACATTCCTCCAAACAGTTTCACCAGTACCAAGAGTTAGCAGCCCAGAACCCATTTTGACATGAGGAAAAGTCTGGTTGATTCTCTGTATTCTTCCTCAGACAATTAATGGCTTGCTTTGTTGGTTTGTTTTGTTTTGCGGTTACGAGAGGTTTGCACTTCTAATTGAACAGAAGTTATCATTTCCCTGTGGGAGCTAGATTTACTATGAGCTACCTCAGCATCCTCACCATTTTTCTTGCCGTGACACATGATGGAAGAGGGAGGTATTCTCTGCTTAAACTTAGGGTTACTCATTAGTTCTGGCATGCTAGCTCTCATTTCTCTCTGATGCAATAAAACATATGAGTGAGCAAATGATCAAAAATAGCCAAATTAGTGAGGTCACAGCAAGTGTGCCTTCTAGTTTATAAGGAAAGTAAACCATTCTTAAATTCAGGGACATTGCCTGTGTCATTCATTCGGTCAACAATTATTTTTTTATTGTTGTGAGAACAACTTAACATGAGCTGTACCCTCTGAGCAAATATTTAAGTGTACAGTAGTGTATTGTTAACTAAAGGCAAAATGACCATACAATGGATAGAACACATTCATCTTGTGTCACTGAAATTTTGTAGCCTTTGAATAGCATCTCCACATTCCCACCCACCCTGTCCCTGGCAAGCTCCATTCTATTCTCTGCTTCTAAGTGGTTGACAAATTTTAGATCCCTCATGTAAGTAGAATTATGCAATCTCTGTCTTTCTGTGATTGGCTTATTGCACATTTGGCAGGATTTCCTTTTTTATTAAGTTTGAATAATATTCCATTGTATGGATATACCACATTTTCTTTATGCATTCATTCACTGACAGATATTTAGATCATTTCCAGATACTGGCTACTGTCAACACTGCAATGCAGACACCTCTTCAAGATTCTGGTTTCACAACTTTGAGATAAATATCTAGAAGAACTCATTAGGTGGCAGGCACAGTTCTCAGGGAAAGGGATAAATTATCAAGGAACAAATGACATGCAAACCCTTAATAGTGAGCTCATTCTACTAATCTGTTACAATATTGTAGTTGTTCAAATATCCATTCTCCATGCAACCTCCAGAGTAATTTTTTGGAAAACAAGTGCAATCATATCACTCTCTTGCTTCAAACACTTCAATGGCAGACTTTGCCCTCAAAATACAATCCCAGATCCTTCCAGTAGTCCTGAAGTCCTGCACCTGCTAACCTCTGACCCTTTCTGAGTCCCCTCCTGCATCGTGCTCATCTTATTATTTCCATTGCTGCATTTCTGCCACCATGCCATCCTTTCAGCTCCTTGAATGCATCAATCTTCCTCAAGCCTGTTCTCTGAGGGGAAAAAAAAAAAACACCTCTTTTTTATTTTTAGTAAACCTGTCCAAATATTTTGTCCTTCAAATTTAGCTTAACTATAAACTCCCACAGGGAAACCTTTCAGGAGTTTCAGATTAGGCTGGAGGCCTCTATTACCCATTATTACAGAGCCCTGTATTTTTTAAATAATACAAATTATCTCAGCTTTAACTAAAACATATTTGTCTAAGACCCATCTCTCTCAAAGGACCGTAATGGGAGGCAGGGGCATAAGGAGAGAGACAATATCTTCCTTACTTTCTACTACTGTGGGCAGCACAGTATCTGGTATGTAATAGAACCTTAATAAATATTTATTGAATTACTGCATGAGTGAAATATGTAGCATCCCAATGGCTTTCAAGCCCTCTTTAGTTATAGGACCCAGAGAGGGCAATGGCACCCCACTCCAGTCCTCTTGCCTGGAAAATCCCATGGACAGAGGAGGCTGGTAGGCTGCAGTCCATGGGGTTGCTAAGAGTCAGACACGACTGAGCGACTTCACTTTCACTTTTCACTTTCATGCATTGGAGAAGGAAATGGCAACCTACTCCAGTGTTCTTGTCTGGAGAATCCCAGGGACAGCGGGGCCTGGTGGGCTGCTGTCTACGGGGTCGCACAGAGTCATTCACGACTAAGCGTCTTAGCAGCAGCAGCAGCAGCAGCAGCAGTTATAAGACCTCTTGTGTTAAGTGATTGTTGGGGAAATGGGTTAATTCACCCACCTTGACAGTTTTTAAGACACTGTGAATAACATAGTTTTTAAATTGCTGCCATTCAAAATCATCCTATACAATGGGATACTATTCATCAATAAAATTATCAATGACAAATGCTGCATCATGGATGAATCTCAAAAGCATTGCTAAATGACAGAAGCAAGATACACAAGACCACATATTGTATGATTCCATTTATATAGCACATCCAGAGAAAAGTGAGTTTCTGGATACAGAAAGTAGGTCCTTGGCTGCCTGGGAATGCGAAAGGGGATCAGCTGTGAGTGGTCATGAGGGATCTTCTTGAAGGGATGAAAATGTTCTAGTACTAATTTATGGTGATGGTGGTACCACTCACTCAAGTTACAAAAGATCATATACTTAAAATGGGTGGTTTTCATGATTTGAAAAATACATCTCAATAAGGGGTTTTCTAAATTATTACTATAAACTATAGCTGAGCTATTTCAAATCCTAACAGATGATGCTGTGAAAGTGCTGCACTCAATACGCCAGCAAATTTGGAAAACTCAGCAGTGGCTACAGGACTGGGAAAGATCACTTTTTATTCCAATCCCAAAGAAAGGCAATACCAAAGAATGCTCAAACTACTGCACAATTGCACTCATCTCACACGCTAGTAAAGTAGTGAATTCTCCAAGCTAGGCTTCAACTGTACTTGAACAGTGAACTTCCAGATTCCTAAAGGAAATCAGTCCTGAATAGTCATTGGAAGGGCTGATGTTGAAGCTGAAACTCTGACACTTTGACCACCTGATGTGAAGAAATGACTCGTTTGAAAAGACCATGATGTTGGGAAAGATTGATGGCAGGAGGAGAAGGGGAGGACAGAGGATGAGATGGTTGGATGGTATCACCGACTCCATGGACATGAAATGAGTAAAATCTGGGAGTCAGTGATGGACAGGGAGGCTTGGTGTGCTACAGTCCATAGCGTCGCAAAGAGTCGGACACGACTGAGCGACTGAACTGAACTGATAGCTGACTTTCAACTGCCTTTCTTGACACAATTGTCTTTTGTTTCACTTCTTCCAATTTGACATTTAAGAACACATTAAGCTTGCATTGTTTCCTAACAGTTTCATGGGATTCATCTTGTCCAAAGATGGATTACCTGTAACAATCATATTTCTCTAAAAGCTCTATTCAGGCATCTAACAGGTAATTAGATACTCATTGGCTGGCTGATCCCCAGTCATAACATATTAGCCTTCTCTGAGATAGGCCCTCTAAAATCTCTTTCAGGGAGGAAAACGTTATGGAAAAGATGAGGCTTGAAATAGGAAAATGCTGCCTCTGTGGGTAAAATGGAAGAAACTTTGAAGAAACAAATGGAAAGCATCACACTTTCAGGCAATTACAGACTCTTGGCTGAAATTCAGCTTCAGGCTTATCTCGTGGGGAGGAATTTTTAAACACTTCAAAGTCCCACCCAGCGTTATAGCTGTCACCTTAATCTACCCCAGAAACATCCATTTCAGAAATAAGTTTCGGAGTATACTGCTGAAGAAATCTGTAATTGGAGTAAAATATAACTGTGAATGCCTTCAGGGATTTTTTTCTTTTGATATTGTGTGTAAACTGAAGTCAAGGATAAATGACTAAAGAACAAGAATTTCTTCAAACCGCACTGCAAAGCATAACGGCTCATTCCAAAACAAGGTTGAAGGAACCTCAGAATAAAAATATCAGATTTTTTTTATTGCATCATATTACACCTATCATCTGTGTCAATTATGGACACTAAAATGACTTCCAGAAAGAGGAACAAATATTAGTAGCATAGGTTATAATCCAGAGATTTAAAGATTAAAGGCATTCACAAGACATAAAATAGATCTAAGATTTCATTCTATTTTTAGAGTTACAGGACATGTCTATTTGATATTTTCACTGACAGTTTCTCCAGCTCAAAAATATGTTCTGGAGGAAAGGAAAATAGATTACTAAACTTTTAATAGTAAAATATTGTAGGAGGTATAATACCCATATTAAAGAGCAAAATTTTCACAAGTGCAAATTGATAGCATAAAAAATATATATATATTGTGTGTGTTTACTGCTATTCCTCCTATTATTGTTTTCATTTACAAGATCCAACAGTGATCTTTACTTTTCACCCCTTTATTTTCCCACTCTATTTTGGAATACCTGTAAATGAATGTAAACTCAGTTCAGTTTAGTTCTGTCACTCAGTCATGTCCAACTCTTTGCGATCCCATAGACTGAAGCACACCCATTTCAAATCCTAAAAGATGATGCTGCAAAAGTGCTGCACTAAATATGCCAGCAAATTTGGAAAACTCAGCAGTGGCCACAGGACTGGAAAAGGTCAGTTTTCATTCCAATCCCAAAGAAAGGCAATGCTCACACTACCACACAATTGCACACATCTCACAAGCAGCAAAGTAATGCTCAAAATTCTCCAAGCCAGGCATCAACAATACGTGAACTGTGAACTTCCAGATGTTCAAGCTAGATTTAGAAAAGGCAGAGGAACTAGAGATCAAATTGCCAACATCTGCCTGATCATTGAAAAAGCAAGAGTTCCAGAAAAACATCTATTTCTGCTTTATTGACTATGCCAAAGCCTTTGACCATGTAGCTCACCACAAACTGTGGAAAATTCTGAAAGAGATGGGAATACCAGACCACCTGACCTGCCTCTTGAGAAACCTGTATGCAGGTCAGGAAGCAACAGTTAGAACTGGACAGGGAACAACAGACTGATTCCAAATAGGGAAAGGTGTACATCAAGGCTATATATTGTTACCCTGTTCATATAACTTATACATAGAGTATATCATGAGAAATGCTGGGGTGGCTGAAGCACAAGCTGGAATCAAAATTGCTGGGAGAATTATCAACAACCTCAGACATGCAGATGACACCACCCTTGTGCCAGAAAGTGAACAGGAACTAAAGAGCCTCTTGATGAAAGTGAAAGAGGAGAGTTAAAAAGTTGGCTTAAAGCTCAACTTTTAGAAAACTAAGATCATGGTATCCGGTCCCATCACTTCATGGCAAATAGATGGGAAAACATTGGAAACAGTGACAGACTTTATTTTCTTGGGCTCCCACTGCAGATGGTGATTGCAGCCATGAAATTAAAAGATGTGCACTCCTTGGAAGAAAAGTTATGGCCAAACTAGACAGCATATTAAAAAGCAGAGACTTTACTTTGCCAACAAAATCCATCTAGCCAAGGTTGTGGTTTTTCCAGTAGTCAAGTATGGATGTAAGAGCTGGACTATAAAGAAAGCTGAGCGCCAACGAACTGATGCTTTTGAACTGTGGTGTTGGACAAGACTCTTGAAAGTCCCTAGGACTGCAAGGAGATCCAACCAGTCCATTCAAAAGGAGATCAGTCCTGAGTGTTCACTGGAAGGACTGATGTTGAAGCTGAAACTCCAAAACTTTGGCCACCTGATGCAAGGAATTGACTTATTTGAAAAGACCCTAGTGTTGGGTAAGATTGAAGGTGGGAAGAGAAGGGGACAACAGAGAATGAGATGGTTGCATGGTATCAACGACTCAATGGACATGAGTTTGAGTAAACTCTGGGAGTTGGTGATAGACAGGGAAGCCTGGCATGCTGCAGTCCATGGGGTCGCAAAGAGTCGGACACAACTGAGCTACTGAACTGAACTGAACTGAGGCTTCCCTGTCCATCACCAACTCCTGGAGCTTACTCAAACGTATGCCCATTGAGTCAGTGATGCCATCCAATCATCTCATCATCTGTCATCCCTTCTCCTCCCACCTTCAATCTTTCCAGAATCAGAGTCTTTTCCAAGGAGTCAGTTCTTTCTATCAGGTGGCCAAAGTGTTGGCGTTTCAGCTTCAGCATCAGTCCTTTCAGTGAACATTCAGGACTTATTTCCTTTCAGATAGACTGTTTGGATCTCCTTGCAGTCCAAGGGACTTTCAAGAGTCTTCTCCAACACCAGAGTTCAAAAGCATCAAGTCTTCGGTGCTCAGCTTTCTTTATGATCCAACTCTCACATCCATACATGGCTATTGGAAAAACCATAGCCTTAACTAGACAAACTTTTGTTGGCAAAGTAATGTCTCTGCTTTTTAATATGCTGTCTAGGTTGGTCATAGCTTTTCTTCCAAGAAGCAAAGATCTTTTAATTTCATGGCTGCAGTCACCATCTGCAGTGATTTTGGAGCCCAAGAAAATAAAGTCTGTCACTGTTTCCATTGTTTCTCCATTTATTTGCTATGGAGCGATGGGACTGGATGCCATGATCTTAGTTTTTTGAATGTTGACTTTTAAGCCAGCTATTTCACTCTCCTCTTTCACTTTCATCAAGAGGCTCTTTAGTTTCTCTTCACTTTCTGCCATAAGGGTGGTGTCATCTGCATATCTGAAGTTATTGATATTTCTTCCAGCAGTCTTGATTTCAGCTTGTGCTTCATTCAGCCCAGCGTTTCTCATGATGTACTCTGCATATAAATTAAATAAGCAGGGTGACCATATACAGCCTTGACATTTTCCTTTTCAATTTGGAACCAGTCTGTTTTTCATGTCTGGTTCTAACTGTTGCTTCTTGACCTGCATACAGATTTCTCAGGAGGCAGGTCAGGTGGTTTTGTATTCCCATTTCTTTCAGGATTTTAAACAGTTTATTGTGATCCACAGAGTCAAAGGCTTTGGTACAGTCAATAAAGCAGAAGTAGATGTTTTTCTGGAACTCTCTTGATTTTTTGATGATCCAACAGATGTTGGCAATTTGATCTCTGGTTCCTCTGCCTTTTCTAAAACCAGTTTGAACATTAGAAGTTCACAGTTCATGTACTGTTGAAGCCTGGCTTGGAGAATTTTTAGCATTACTCTGCTAGCATGTGAGATGAGTACAATTGTGCAGTAGTCTGAGCATTCTTTGGCATTGCCTTTCTTTGGGATTGGAATGAAAACTGACATTTTCCAGTCCTGTGGCCACTGCTGAGTTTTCCAAATTTGCTGGCATAGTGAGTGCAGTTCTTTCAAAGCAACATCTTTTAGGATTTGAAATAGCTCAACTGGAATTCCATCACCTCCACTAGCTTTGTTTGTAGTGATGCTTCCTAAGGCCCATTTGACTTCGCATTCCAGAATGTCTGGCTCTAGGTGAGTGATCACACCATCGTGATTATCTGGATCATGAAGATCTTTTTTTGTACTGTCCTTCTGTGTATTCTTGCTATGTCTTCTTAATATCTTCTGCTTCTGTTAGGTCCATACCATTTCTGTCCTTTATTGAGCCCATCTTTGCATGAAATGTTCCCTTGGTATCTTTAATTTTTTTGAAGAGATCTCTAGTCTTTCCCAGTCTATTGTTTTCCTCTAATTTGCACTGATCACTGAAGAAGGCTTTCTTATCTCTTCTTGCTATTCTTTGGAACTCTGCATTCAAATGGGTATCTCTTTCCTTTTCTCCTTTGCCTTTTGCTTCTCTTCTTTTAACAGCCATTTTTAAGGCCTCCTCAGACATTCACTTTGCCTTTTTACATTTCTTTTTCCTGGGGATGGTCTTGATTCCTGCCTCCTGTACAGTGTCACGAATCTCTGTCCATATTTCTTCAGGCACTCTGTCTATCAGATCTGGTCCCTTGAATCTATTTCTCACTTCCACTCTATAATTGTAAGGGATTTGATTTAGCTCATACCTGAATGGTCTAGTGATTTCCCCTACTTTCTTCAATTTAAGTCTGAATTTGGCAATAAGGAGTTCATGATCTGAGCCACAGTCAGCTCCTTTTCTTATGTTTGCTGATTGTACTGAGCTTCTCCATCTTTGGCTGCAAAGAATATAATCAATCTGATTTCGGTGTTGACCATCTGGTGATGTCCATGTATACAGTCTTCTCTTATTTTATTGGGAGTGGGTGTTTCCTGTGGCCAGTGCATTCCATTGGCAAAACTGTGTTAGCCTTTGGCCTACTTCATGTTGTTCTCCAAGGCCAAATTTGCCTGTTACTTCAGGTATCTCTTGACTTCCTACTTTTGCATTCCAGTCGCCTGTGATGACAAGGACATCCAAGACAGATGGGTCATTGTGGAGAGTTCTGACAAAATGTGGTCCACTGGAGAAGGGAATGGCAAACAACCTCAGTATTCTTGCCTTCAGAACCCCATGAACAGTATGAAAAAGCAAAAAGATGTGACACTGAAAGATGAACCCCCCAGGTCGGTAGGTGGCCAATATGCTACTGGAGAAGAGCAGAGAAATAACTTCAGAAAGAATGAAGAGAAACAACACCCAGTGATGCATGTGCCTGGTGATGGACATGAAGTCTGATGCTGTAAAGAGCAATATTGCATAGGAACCTGGAATGTTAGGTCCATGAATCAAGGTAAATTAGAAGTGGTCAAACAGGAGATGGCAAGAGTGAACATCAACATTTTAGGAATCAGTGAACTAAAATGGACTGGAATGGGTGAATTTAATTCAAATGATCATTATATCTTGGAGAAGGAAATGGCAACCCAATCCAGTATTCTTGCCTGGAAAATCCCATGGATGGAGGAGCCTGGTGGGCTAAAGTCTGTGGGGTTGCAAAGAGTTGGACATGACTGAGTGACTTCACTTACTCACTCACCATTATATCTACTACTGTGTGCAAGAATCCCTTAGAAGAAATGGAGTAGCCCTCAAAGTCAACAAAAGAGTCCAAAATGCAGCACTTGAGTGTCATCTCAAAAATAACAGAATGATCTCTGTTCATTTCTCAGGAAAACCATTCAATATCTCAGTAATCCAACCCGTAATGCTGAAGAGTGTAGATTACCATGCTGCATCTTCTCGTATGTGACTAGGGACACATGAGCCATGATAGTTCAAGTAAGTAGAGACTTACTTGAGTTAGTTCCATGAAATGTCCTGATTAGGATTTGAGACAGAGAAACCAAATGTTACATTTTAATTATTGAACTGTTAAATTTTTTTTTTAATGTATGTGATATGTGAATTAGAAAGAGAATCTATTATATAAAAATCAGGTCGTATTTCTTCAAGAATTTGCAGGGACGATTCAGGTACTGGGCTTTGTTTTGAACATGGTCAAGTTTCCCCATAAATGAATCTTGAATAGACTCCCTAAAATAACCACAATCTTTCCTAACTCATATTGAAACTAGGAAAAAAACTCTCCTCTTGCTTTAAAATAATGAAATGAATTATTTTTCTGTGTTTTATAGCATTTCAGGTGTTTCATAATGGAGCATTTTCATATTGGCAGAAAAGGGGGCACCTGGTTCTTCTTTACTTTCCTCTGGTTTTCACTTGCAGAAAGTGGTGAGGGAGATGGTCTGGTGTATATTTTTAGAAGTACCATTTGGTGTTTCACTTAAGGAGACTGGTTCACCATCAAATCTGTAAATTTTACATGATATTGAACCTTTCTGGACTTAATTTCTTACTTATGGAATAACAGGGTAAGTATATAGTATGATCTTTAAGGTCTTTCCCAGTTTTTTAAAAAAGTAGTGATCCCTACAAACAGATCCTCATAGCCACGTAGAGCATGAGCCCTGCTCATCAGATTTGTAAAGATAGCTGTAGGCCATGCCACGGCAGGAGGCAGCCAGCAACATTATTTCTAGAGAACAACTAAAGCACCTTGTTCAGTCCAATCCAGTCACTCAGTTGTGTCCGACTCTTTGTGACCTCAAAGCCAGGCTTCCTTGTCCACCACCAACTCCTGGAGCTTGCTCAAACTCATGTTCATTGAGTCGGTGATGCCATCCAACCATTGCATCCTCTGTCGTCCCCTTTTCTTGCCTTCAATCTTTCCCAGCATCAGTGTCTTTTCCAGTGAGTAGATTTAACCAGAAAGCATAATGACACTTATGGCATCATACAAGTATCTCTTTGTTGCCCTTGTTAATTTTTCATCATATTTTAAAATTTGTGATTTGCCATGTAATTTGTGTTTATGCACATGAATATGTGGTATAATATGGGGGATATCTATGTAGAAATAAAATGAATACATTTAATACATTAATTATAGGAGACAGACACATATGGAAGAGATATTTTCTAAGGCCTATTGGTGTATGCTTTTCTGTGTGTGTGTGTGTGTGTGTGTGTGTGTGTGTGTGTGCGCGTGCGCACTCGCATGCGCACATAAGTGAAAGAGATGAACACACGGTTTTTACCCATCTGATGTTTATCCCTGCTTTGTTCTAGCAGCAGCTCCTCCCCCAGTTTTGTCACTGACACAGCCCCTCATTGTTGAGCCGTGTAAATTGGTGGGTTTGACCTTACCCTGGATAACAGAGGTGGGCAAATGAGTCAAGATATCTGAATAGAGCAGTTTATCTCTCTGGTCACATTGACTCCGTAGGAAAAGGGCAGATTTTGAGCCAGATCAATGCGACTTGAATCTTGGGCTTTATTGGTGTTCTTAGGAAGGCTGAACTTTCTCATTCTCTGAGGATGTGTGAGATGGCAATCAGGAGGAGGGATCTGCAGCTACCAGTGACTGTCTCATTCCCATGAATGAAAATCGAGGAGGAGAAAGTCAACCAAGCGAACAGCAGAAGCAGAAGAGGGAGAGAGAGAGAGAAAGGGAGAGAGAGAGAGATGAAGATTTGAGTCTCCTGACCTAACCTGACCTAGCCTCCTTCTTAAGTCTCCACCAGACTCTTCAACTCTTCAATTCTGGGAGTCAATACATTCCTCTTCTTTTTGCAGCCACTTTGCTTTGAACTCAGAGACCCATGATTCAAATTGAGCATGTTTACCAGAGGTTATCTCTGTCTCCTTCTTTACTTCCCTTTGTGTGCACCTTTCAGATTTAACTCAGGCATTATGCTGTCTGAGAACACTTTCCTGAGTCTATTTTTCTTGAGTTAGATGAACATCCTTTGTACTGTGTTACACTAACCACATACTATTGTTATTATTTGTTAACATCTGTATTGCCTTCACTATATTTCAAGCTCTGTGTGATTAGGAACCTTTTTTCTCTTCCTTTGTATCCTCAGAACCTATGGGAGGCAGTTGGCTGCCATTTGATAAGTGAAGTTGCTCAGTCGTGTTTGGCTCTTTGTGAACCCATAGACTGTAGCCTACCAGGCTCATTCCCATGAATGAGCTGGCTCATTCCCAGGCTCCTCTGTCCATGGGATTTTCCAGCCAAGAGTACTGGAGTGGGTTGCCACTTCCTTCTCCAGAGGATCTTCCCGACCCAGGGATCAAACCTGGGTCTCCCGCATTGTAGGTAGACGCTTTACCTTCTGAGCCACCAGGGAAGCCTTGATAATTGACTAAATATCATGCAATAAAATTGCAGCCTTCCAAATTTTAAAGACAGAGAAGATGTTCCTGGTTGTCTTCACATCTCTGGGCCAACATGTTTAAATATACTTTTATTTTTACTTTCAACCTATTCGCCTATACATTTCCCCACCCCATCCCACTCAGTGGCCTGTCTTTCTCAATCTCTCCCTTAGGAGATTTTCACTTAAATATCCATTCATTCAGTAAAAGTTTAAGGGTCTCTTAAGTCTTCCCAGGTGGCTCAGTGGTAAAGAATCTGCCTGCCAGTGCAAGAGATGTCGGTTTGGTCCCTGGGTTAAGAAGATGCCTGAAGAAGGAAATGGCGACCCAATCCAGTATTCTTGCCTGGGAAACCCCATGGAAAGAGGAGCCTGGCAGGCCACAGTCCATAGGGTCGCAAAGAGTCGAACATGACTGAGCAACTGAGCATGCACGCACATGACTTAAGAACTGCACTAAACAGGAAGAATATAATGTTAGACAGAACTCAGGTTCTCATGTACATTATAGTCCAGGGTGTGAGATGGAGAACAATTGCAGTAAAGTCTGATTTGTGCTAGAACTGAAAAAAAGGTGAGAAAACTACAGTGGGATATAGTTTGGGCAAGTCACTGGATGTCTGCTGAAGGAAATTATTTTATACTAAACTCTGAGTGGTGAGCCATTGTTAACTGGTCAACTTGCCTGGGCCATTTCTTGATCTTCTTTGAGGCTCAAGACTGACCCAAATGTTATTTAGCTAATATGAAGAAATTGAGGTCTAATCCCAGATTCTGAACTACTGCACCATTTTAACTCTCTTCCGTATTCAATAGTGGTCCTCCTAACATCTGACTCTGAGGTAATACAAATTTTTATGAGGAAGGTCATTTGGGATGAGGGCGAAGAAAAGTGAGACGATTTGAAACTTGGATTGGGAATCAGAGTAATCTTGGAGAATTGCTAGGCTAAGGGTTTTGGTTCATTAAAAGTGATCAATAAAGGAAGTGATTGTACTAAGAAAAAGAAGATATGTTGGCCAGGAAGGAAGGAAAGATTAGGGAATGAGTTATCATCAGATAAAATTGACTTGACACTTTGATATTACATTCAAGAATGAGATAGAACTATTAGTTTAACTCACAAACATACAGTATGTCCAGTATTCATCATCTAACCCAGAAGTTTCCATTCCCAAAGTAGGCTATTAGAGTGTACTGATTTCATGGGCGTGTAGTACTTCTCAAGTGGAGAATCACATTATTCTCACCGAGGTCTTTGTGGATATAAAACAGCATTTTAAGAGAAAGCACAGTTTAGGTAACTGACTTCCTAACTCTGGAATTTTATATCATTAATAATCTGATAGCTTGACATAGCTGATTTCATGTGCTATTAGTAGATAGTAGTAAAATCCACTGTTACTTTTTTGCTTTTGGTTTTCACAATTTCAGTATAAATTTACTAGAGTAAGAGAATCAAATGAT
This sequence comes from Ovis aries, assembly GCF_016772045.2. Classification (NCBI taxonomy): domain Eukaryota; kingdom Metazoa; phylum Chordata; class Mammalia; order Artiodactyla; family Bovidae; genus Ovis; species Ovis aries. The sequence continues at coordinate 61,468,765 of NC_056062.1, read as the reverse complement.
ATAGTAAACTTCCAGAAAACAAACAAGGTGAAGTATCAAAGATGAAAAAAAAAAAAAAAAGATGTTAACAAGGCCCTAGGGATATAAGATTTCCCTGCACATTACATAGGGCTACTAGTGAGAATCCAAAATGTAAATAAGGTTTTGACATTCGAACAGCACAAAACTCCTACCTGTTTTGTTGTGTGAAATGTAGAGCATAGTGTTGCTAACTACAGAGAAATAGGAATGCGGACCACAGTTGGCCAGAAAGTCACTGTTACAGAGATTCTGATGGCAGAATGCTCTCTGAGTTTAGGGGCAATTTATTCTGAATATTCACTTTCAATCCTGAGTCAAGCTAACTCCCATTTCAAGTAAAAAGATGCTTTAGATATTGATTAGGGAAGAGCTAGGTACTCTTCCAAAGAAACCTGTATGACTGAAGTTAATTTATTGCTTATGTGGAATCCAAATGTCTGTTTCTAATCAGCAGATGGCTCTCCTCCAAGCCCTTCCTCAGTTTTGGCTCCTCCATCTTCCATAGGAGGCTCCCAAGCTTGTCAGGATCACCTGCGTTAGGTCAGAGCCAGAGCCGAGAGGGTGGAAGAGGCTCAGCCACTGAAAGTCAGACACAGCCTCCACTCATCCGCATGGCCCCACTGATGGAGCTTGGAAAGCAGATCCTGCTGGGCAACTGGGCTGCTGAGGAATGGACCACATGATTTGTGGAATGAAAGTCTTGATACTCCCTCCTGGTCTACTTCTATCAACTCACCATTCATTTTTCTTTCTGGAACAACAACGGAACCTCTGTGACAGCTGACCTTTTGACAACACAGGGGTGAGGGGTAGCAACTCTCTGTGCAACTGAAAATCTGAGTACAGCTTTATAGTCTGCTCTCCATGTCTGTGGTTCGAGATCAATGGGCAGATATAGTCATACTCAATCGTGAAGTATTGTAATAGTGTGTGCATGCGTCATCTCTTGGCGACCCCATGTACTCTAGCTCGCCAGGCTCCTCTGTCCATGGGATTCTCCAGAAAGAATACTGGAGTAGGTTGCCATTTCCTTCTCCAGGGGATCTTGCTGGCCCAGAGATCAAACCCATGTCTCCTGAGTCTCCGGCACAGGCAGATTCTTTACCACTGTGCCACCTGGGAGGCCCTATTATAATATTATAGTAAAAAATCCACAAACAACCAGACCCTTGGAGTTAAAATCTGTATTGTTCAAGGATCAGCTTGAACTGACTGAAGCTTAATAGTTCTCAAAGCTTGGTACATATTTTCAAACCAAAATTTTTATTAGATACAGGAGATAGATAGATAATAGGTAGATAGATAAATGCATAGATACTCAAAAAGTTTGCTACATATAAACCACCTAGGTAATTCAGACACATATGCTTTTTGAAAATTTTTGGTACCTTAATTTTTCTTTTCAATGTAATAATAAGTTGACTTACTTTTAAATATTCTCAGTAGCAATTTTACCTGTCCTAGTCATCAGAACGGAGAAGGCAATGGCACCCTACTCCAGTACTCTTGCCTGGGAAATCCCATGGACGGAGGAGCCTCATAGGCTACAGTCCATGGGGTCGCTGAGTCGGACACAACGGAGTGACTTCACTTTCACTTTTCACTTTCATGCATTGGAGAAGGAAATGGCAACCCACTCCAGTGTTCTTGCCTGGAGAATCCCAGGGACAGAGGAGCTTGGTGGGCTTCCGTCTATGGAGTCGCACAGAGTTGGACAGGACTGACGCGACTTAGCAGCAGCAGCAGCAGCAGTCATCAGAAGGCAATGGCACCCCACTCCAGTCCTCTTGCCTGGAGAATCCCATGGACGGAAGAGCCTGGTGGGCTGCAGTCTGTGGGGTCACTAAGAGTCGGACACGACTGAGCGACTTAGCAGCCGCAGCAGCAGCAGTCATCAGAAAAACAGACTTCCTTTTTAGTCTTCACCCTTCTAGGTCTTTCTTCTGAAAGACAGGGCTGTGCCTGCGTAGTTCCTATCTCTTCATCAGCTCCCTTTCTTAGTCAGTCACATGTTATGTTAAATTGACTAGAGAAATTGTTTCCTAAAGGAAATTAAAGTGCAGGGTTAAGTGTTATACTGACTTCTATTGGTCACTGGTTCCAGTTCCAGCGATGCTCATACCTCATCAGAAGGCACACTAGAATTAAGACTTCACTTTCTTTGCAGACATAACAAAAGAAAATGACAGGGCTCAAACATTGCCTCAGTGATCAATATAATTGAATGATCTTAATTCCAAATTTAGTCCTATCTGAATTATTAACTTGTATTAAGAATAAAGTCAGAGTGAATTTTATTTGTTCAGTGTCTATTTCCAAAACTATAAATGTTGGCCATCCCAATGCAATTTTGAACCATTTTGTCTGCTTCCTTTTTTCTCAGTAATGTGAGAATCATCATCGGATCAGATGATATCATTTCATTCATTCTGTCTGTTATAGGAAGTATTGAATATAAACAATTTCAGAAGAAAGATAACTAAGGGAAAGGAGAAAAATGGATGACAAGTGGATGCTACTCAAAACTGGTAAGAAAAGAAGAATGGGCAAATAGCAAAGCAAAAATTAGCACCTGAAAATAACTGGAATCCAATAGCTCTTGAAACTGTGGAAAAGTGTTTTTGCATTCAGAAAACATGCCTTTATATTAAGAAAGAAACACAGAGCTTACTAGGTACTTTTGAAATCTAAACCCACTCCTATTCTCTCCTGCATTTAGAAACCAGGCCCTCTTCCTCTCTGAACCTCAACTTAATGCCCAGACTTGATGGGACAGTTCAGTGGTTTGGCTAGAACCTGTCTGAAACATGTATCAAAAGGTTTAGTGGCTCCCACTCACCACCGTTCAGCAGTCTTCATTTTTAAATGGATATCAGTCTTGTTGAAAGATTTACTTTATTGTGGGGAGTTGCAATATTTCTCTATCCTGCCAATAAGCCTCTGTGGTAAGATTAGCTCTGTCTTTTTAAAGAAAATAACTCTAGACGTTTACTTTATGGGAGCTGCCTTACTGATCATAGCTATTCATTCACATGGAATATAAATAAATATAAATACAATCAATCATGAGAAGACCTCAAAAATTCTTGTAACTCATTACAGATCAGTAGCCCAAAGTTTGGGTGTATATTTAAAAAGCTTATAAATTGAAAAGTTCCTAGCCTCTAATTTCTCAAAGGCATTCTTCTCCTTCTTATCTATTTTTAAAAATTATTATTCCCAGAGAATAAATACAATGGAAGCCATTATTCCTTCTTTATTCACAGATTTCCTTCTTAATCTCCAAGATTTACTATCAACTTTGTTATGATAATCATCTGCCCCAGTGATTCCTGAACTTTGGAATTTTACCTAAGAGCAATCACTTCATACATAAATAAAAATTGGAAGGCAACATGAGATTAACAATCTTTTATTTTGCAAATTCACATATTACAAAAAGTCTGAGTAATGTCATTTTTTCATGAATCAAAAGACAGTTTTATACCCCCATTAAATCAATATTCTTGTCATGAAAAGTTTGCCACATTTTCCTTACTTTTCACATTCTGTTATTCTTTCAAAAACCAGCACATATCCATGTACCGATCTATAAGAACTCTTTTCTACTATATGATCACATAATGTTCTTTAGTTACCTTGTTAATTTCATACCATATCCTATTTAGCGTACTTTGAAATACATTTGAAATGCTCTTATGTGTGTAAGGGCATTCCTTTTAGTGAGTCAGTCTCTTGCCTTCTAATGTATGTCTAAGTAGAGAAGCAGCTCCAAATGAATGAATAAAATGCAAAGATGGAAGTATCTCCCAATCCTCTTTACATAAAAGGAGAATCTCCTCTACTTGATAGAAAAATTATTACAACTAAACAGTGCTGTACATAGTTGTTAATTTTCTCATCAATATGCACACTTATTCATGGACAAGGAGGACTTGCTAAGGTGGCAGTCTCCTTTAGAAACACTGGATGCTCACTCAAGGTAGCTCTAGTTGGGGGGTACTTATGGTAAGGATTGGGAGTTTGAAATTGTCAGGTACAAACTAGCATATATAGGAAGGATAAACATCAAAGTCTTATGGTACAGCACAGGGAACTGTATTTAATATCCTATGATAAACCAGAATGGAAAAGAATATGAAAATTTGTGGTGTGGCATGTGTGCGGTCAGTCATGTCTGACTCTTTACGACCCCATGGACTGTAGCCTGTCAGGCTCCTCTGTCCATGGAATCTTCCAGGCAAGAAATACTGAAGCAGGTTGCCATTTTCTTCTCCAGGGGATCTTACTGACCCAGAAATCAAGACTTCATCTCTCGTGTCTCCTGCACTGACAGGCAGATTCTTTAGCACTTGTACCAACCAAGAAGCCATATAGCAACCTGGCTTCCCTGGTGGCTCAGAGGTTAAAGCGTCTGCCTCTAATGCGGGAGACCTAGGTTCGATCCCTGGGTCAGGAAGATCCTCTGGAGAAGGAAATGGCAACCCACTCCAGTATTCTTGCCTGGAGAATCCCATGGATGGAGGAGCCTGGTGGGCTACAGTCCACGGGGTTGCAAAGAGTCGGACATCACTGAGCGACTTAACTTTCAACTAACATGTATGCATACATACATATATATATATATGTATGTATATATGTATATAACTGAGTCATGTTGCTGTATACCAGAGATTAGTACAACACTATAAATCAACCATAGTTCAATAAAATGAAAAAAATGTGGGAAATTCCCTTAGAAATGCTTCAGAGGGACAATTGAGGGATAGAATCTTACCATCACCGCATAGGAAAGTGTAGAAGCATCTTTCCTCAAGAGAACAGGATATAGGTTTTAGTTTCAGGAGCCACAGAGGCAATAAAATCTGGACTTCTAAAATAGTGACCCATAAGTTAACATAACTTTCTACCCTATAGCTTTACTTTTCTCTCAATACCTATTGGCATTTTTTTTTTTGCTTTGCTACGTATCAGTTAAACTTCTGCTTCTTCATCGTTTCTGTTTCTTTGCAATTCCAGTTCACAATATAGCATAATAATAAGGATCATGGGTTCTGTACTGATATAGATCTGGATTTGACTGCAACCTCTATAAATAGTCAACAACTCAGACATATGTAATAAAATTTATCTCATTAAATTTTCAAAAATAATAATTAATTTAAATTAAAAGAAGAGATAATGCTAGTAAAATAGCTTCTCTCTTGCAGTGGTCAATACTAACGATCATTATCTTATTACTTTATTAGTTCCATATTGTGTGCATGCTAAAGTCGCTTCAGTCATGTTCAACTGTTTGTACCCCTATTGACTGTAGTCCACCAGGCTCCTCTGTCCATGGAATTCTCCAGGCAAGAATACTGGAGTGGGTTGCCATGCTCTCCTCCAGGGGATCTTCCCGGCCCAGGGATCAAACCTGCATCTCCTGCGGCTCCTGCATTCCAGGCAGATTCTTTACCACTGAGCCACTGGGGAAACTGTATTTCCATGTTACTAATTTAAATTCCAAAGGAAACTATCTTTTCACTATCACCTCCCATAGCAAGACACTTCATGGGTATATAGTGAGCCTATAAATTGGCTGTCTTAGAGTAAGTTACCCAGTCTTGTCCTAATCACTATGGAAGGGACATAAAGTTAAGGTTCCAATAACTAATGTAAAATATAGTCCCATAGATTTACCCTCTAGTAGAAACCTAAGACAAGGCTGTTGTGCTTAGAAGAGCTGTGGGTATAATAGATTTATGGTATAATTGACACACTGAGTTCATTTACCAAGAAAGAATTAGGAAGATACTCTTTTGTGAAATAAGTGCACCTTATCCTATGATTAGCTATTTATGTAATATTGGGATTTGAGAGATCCTGGTATCTTACTAGTATTTCACTGGTATATACATATGACATGCTGAAACTAAGAAATGGAAACCAACCAAAGGGAACTAAATAAACAGGCAGTGCATGTAGTTAGAGGGTTTTGAACCTGTAGACATGTTTAGACCAGGTTCATTTCAACATACGGGCAGAACATTTGGTTAGTTTATTCTTACTGTATCCAAACCCATGATAACGCCCTACTTTGAAAGACAGAGATATAGAAACAGTATAATTACCGATGGAAAACTAGTGCAGATAAAATAAGAATAACCTAAGCTTTAATTCAAACCTCAAACCATAAGCCCAGCCCAAGACTTTTTTTAGGTTCTTATAGGTTCAGATAACTTTGGACTTTCAGAAAACTTTTTCTCAAAGTGACACTTCTTACTCTGTACCCACAAGAATAAGTGGGGCAAAAATAGAGTACAGGACAACTCCTGTTCAGAGCTTGAGTTCCTGGCTGGGCTTTTACAATTGCTTGCCAGCTGATGAACAAAAATGAAGAGAGAATGTAAGGGATATATGTAGGTAATCCAATTTAACATTCATTATTGACTCCCTGGAAGGCCCTAAAATGCTATCAGATGACGCAGAATTTAATCTTAAAAAATAAGACTATGATTACATAATATCTAATCCACAAGAGCAAGTACAGAGTAAAATTCCCCATCTGTATACATCTTTATCTTTCTTGGTATTCTACTTCCTGCCAAATCTCAGTGACTTTATGACAATAGGATTTTCTTTTTACCAACTTCTTATTTTTTTTCCCTATTTTTTCTATATATCCTCTTCTTGTTTTATCTTTTTTCCTTTCTTTCCCTCTCCTGTTTTATTTCCTTTCTTATGTATTAAATAAGGACTGAACGCACAGTACTCTACTAGAAAAGCTAGGGGAGAATTATAAGACCACTTCCGTGATCCCAGGAAGTGTGTCACCAGCTATCTATTTGTTCCCTGAACAGAGAGGCTGCAGAAGACTTATCCAACACCTTTCTAATTTGACTTTAAATTGAAATAGTCTGTATCACTTTCCTTTTCCTTTCATTTTTTATCTATTAATACAAAATTGTATTACCAAAGCATCCTTCCTGATGAGACTGTAATGGAAAGAGTACTGTTTGCCTGCCTAGGCCCCTCCTTCCCTTAGGAACCTGTTTCTTCTCCACATGCTCCATGCGGTTCTGATGAGATTGCTATGCAAGCCACAGCTGACAGGTCCATATGCAGGCCCAGGCAGAGGTGGCTAGTCATGCCTTGTTTATCAAATGAGCCTAAATGAAGAGAGTCCCTTTCCAGTGGCCATGTTCCTTGTAATAGGGAGGAAGCCAGTCTGAGAATGAAACCAACTATCCACAGAAAAGGGGGTATGAAAGCAGAGGAGAGGGTCCCGATGGAAGTATTCCTTGCCTCAAATTGAGCCTGAGACAGAGGAGAAACCCTAACTTGCCACACTTGACTCTGGAAACTTATGGGACATTCATAAAGAGGCAGCAATAATTCAAGTCATGACCAAGCAGAGTTTGAAGCACTTTAATTCTTTTTTCAGTTTGATTAGTTCAGTACAGTTGCTGTCATTATCATGAAGGCATCCTGAATGAGATAAAAGTTGAATGACAGACAGTTCAAGAGGGTGCTCAGTCTAAGAGAAAAGCTGCAATTTGTTGAGATGAAGAGGACTTCATTGTCCCAAGAGATGTGCCTGTTGGAGATTCTCAAAGAAAAAAGACAGGTGATTTTAAACCCTGAATTAATCTAGTGTCAAACAGAATTCCATTCAAATTCCAACTCTGTCTTTTAAGAACTGACCGACTTTGGGTGAGTTAATTGACCTTTGTATTTCTGCGTCTTAATGTTTAAAATGAGACAAAAATACAAGCCAAATTGCAAACTTATTTTAGGATTAGAAACACCGCTTGTGTACAGCTCTCACGAAAGTAGGTGATGCACAGTAGACACTAAATAAATGGTAGTCATGTTATTGACGAACATTTCTGAGAGAGCCATGCCAGGGCAAGCTGCTCTGGTCAATTTCATTCTCTTCAAATGAGCAGAAATAGTTTTAGATCCTGTGGTCTTCTGCTGGCTGAAGGGAGGAGTAGCTGCAATGAAACCACTCCTTCAGGGAGAGTGTTACAGCTGAAGTCACCTAACGTGAGACAGCAGTGGGGTGGTTTCAGGGAGATCATGGACCAGAGAGGAAGGGACATTTTTGAAATGGATTAATCAGACTTTGATTTGTCATCTTCTCTGGTTATAACAGTGAGGTAACTATGTTTAGAGTGAACCCTTATAAATTGATATCCTTCAAATTATACGCACTGCAATTTTATGTAGGAACACCGGATCCTTCGTAGGAAGAGTCCAAAAAATGACCTCCTGTTTAATGCTGCTTATTTATTCAATACGTATTCATCGGTCCCCTATTACAGGTCAGACATTATGTTTGGTACCATGATAAAAAGAGTTAAGATCCTCTGCCTTCATAGAGTTTCCTGTCAAATCTGTTTCTTTAATCCTTTGTTAGGACTGATACTCATTTCCAGGGAGTTCCCATCTATGACCTCTGTAACTATTTTATGACTAATTTTTCCCCAAGGAATACATTGTGTAATTGGATACTGGCCAGCTGCATTTGTATCATCACAGGTTGAATACAATGGAAGAAACATTTCTAATGTGAGCCATTTCTGCTCTGTTTTTCATCATAACTTTGGTAAGAACCTGGAAAATGGCCTGGTGCTTCTATAATGCTTATTTTGACGTCTACTTTTGCTGTCAACTCTTCCAAATACCGTGTAACACTGGCACTTATTCTCAGTGGTTTGGCACAAAGCTCAGAAGCAATTAAATCAAAGTATATCATCCCCCCGAAAACTGTTTTTGTACATTTTTGTCCTTCAAGTTTCTGGCCATATATCAGCACTACTCTTTTTGTCTTTTTACTCTTATTTTTATTTTTTAAAAAAAAGACATGATCACCATGTTTTTTTTTACCAAACTTATTTTAGAGTAAGATAGAGTAAAATATTAGAGGGAGGCAGTACACAGAATGAGAGACAGGTGATTTTTATAGTACATTTGAAATGCTCAAAATGTGATTTTGAATTGGTGCTAGGGATCTCCAACTGGGGAAGAGAACAAGTATTCTGATTTCTATTTTGAAGATAAGAAATGGACACACCTCAGTTATAGTCATATGACAAATCAGTAGTGCTGTCCAGGAGGGAGTGTAGTCAAGATTTCTAGTCAAATGTGCCATTTACTTCATCAAATGAAACTGAAATATATGAATACAATAATGTCAATTCAATGAATCACTTGCTTCATTATCTTTGAGTTCTGCCTCCCATGATCTATGTAGGCTATTAAGCCAGGATTAAATAATGAGTCACCTACTGAACTTTACAACAATTCAGGCATAAAACAGACTCTGCTTTGCCCCAAACTTACTTTACCCATTGCCGGCAGGAAGAAATACAGAGAATGGCAGTTCCTACCTGCACATAGGCATATACATACACACACACAGGTATATGAACAGTCACACATGAAAGAAGAGAAAAGTGAAGAAGTGGATGGTTAAAAAATCAGTCTTTCAAAGGACTGAGACTGACTCCATGAAATGAATGCCCTTTCTCTGCAGAGCTTATTTTGAAAAAAAAAAAAAAAAAGCTTGAGATACAGAGGAAAAAGCTAACAAAGAAGCACCAACTCTATTCCAGAACTTGAGGTAGGCTTGTTATACAGGTTATCATAGTGTAACCTCTCAGACACTTTGATGTAGCTCTTATATTCATTATGTTTACAAAACATGTTTACAAAAAAGGAAGATTAGGTAGTTGCTAAAATCCACGTAGTGAGTGAGTGATAATCTATTATGCACACCGCATGTCTAACTGACTCCATAGCCCATGCTTTCCCTTTTCTACCATACTGTGTAATAGGGACTATTAGGACAAAATAGGAAGGTTTTGTTTTTGCACTAGCTGAATAGGTGGGGGTTGACTATCAGCTTAAAAATGAAAGAATGCTTCAGAAATATGTTATATCTCTAGTAGTTTATCAATAACATGGCATCCAAAAGAAAATTCTTTGAGGATTTTTTTCTGGATCTTTTAAAATTCTTTGGCTTCCTCACTGTGGAATAAATTGTGGGCTTCTTTTTCCCATCTATTTTATGGTTAAAGTCCCTTGTGGAAAATTTATTTATATGCTTTATTATTTCATTTATATTTTTGTTTTTCTCCACTGAGACTTCAAAATATAACATTTTTATGCTAATTATTAAAAGAATATGGAAATACAGAACTAATTTGATGCTTTACTATATTCACTAGTATTTCTTCTGATACGTGTGCTCACTTTGCCTTTTTCCTCCTATTAGTCAAATGTGATTATCTCTTACTCTGTATCCTAAGATGTTTGCATATATAAATTAGAAATATTGGGGTTAACTTCTATGTGTAATAAAGAGTAATGATTCATATACAATGGGCTAATCAGTCCAACTTTTGCTTCAAGGAGTTAAAATGTTATAGGCACCATTCAATTCCATATTGTTCATTTTCTCAGATGTTGTACTAATGAAAATAATTGTCATTTTTTTAAACAATTTCATGACTTTCATACATCTTATTTTGTCAATTGGTTTTACAAAGGGCACACAATAGCACCATCTTAGCATGGCTGGGTCAGGCCAAATGAGGTGCTGGAAAAGGAAGAAGCCACGCAGGAATGCTGCCTCCTGGCTCTTTTAATTAGGTACAAGCTGAAATACCCAAGGTTTCAGGAAAGAGGCTGCGTGAGTGAGTCATGTGTATATCAAGACTTCCCTTCAAACCCCTGCATTCTTTTCTACCATGTCTAGTGTACACTATGTTCTTGTATAATTATAAATGTATGCTTCCCATCACCACAAAGACTTCTCATTCCTTGAAGGAAATGCAGCTTCAAAAGGCTTACATTGTGAAGGGCAGGCCCCCTTCTGAGAGCTACCACTGCTTCGGGGTGATTTCTCCTCTAACTCAGCCACAGTAATACCACTGACCAGCTTGGTGGCTGCATCTTACCATGTTGAGATTGGCCTGAGGCTTTGGCAGTTTCGACTTTTGAAAAGAGCATCTTTGAATTTTGATAGTGAAAAATCTCAGTATTGTCTAAAAATATACTTATATAGCATGCTCCCTTACTATCTAAAGAAAGAAAGGGTTCCAGGCTTTCGTGATTCCAAACCTCACACATAAAGGATTTTCAAGGAGAACAGGCACTTTAATTAGAGGATAAACTTCACATTGAGACTGTTTCAGTTTTTAGTTGCTCAGAGTCAAAAGTAAAGTGACATCCAACAGAAGAAAGGATCTAGAAATATAAGTTTAAAATGTGATGATCTAAAAAAACATGTAACATACTTTAAGACAGTAGCAGTTTGAGAGGAAAATATGTTCTATTTTTAACCAACTTTTTTTAAACTCTAACAATTACACTTTTTGAAAGTTTCTCCAGATAGCAGCTTCCAAGTATGAAGTCATGTCTGTCAATAATTCTAACAGCTTACACAAACTTGTGCCAGGCACTGTGCTAAGCTCTTTTTAGGGGTAATCTTTCGTAATCTTTTCAATTAACCTATAGAATTACTAGTATTATCTCATTTAACATATGAAGAATCTGAGGTGCACAAAGGTTGAGAAAGTTGCCCAGAATCACACAGTTCCAAGGTTGTGTAACTAGGTTTAGACACCAGACTGTAAGACTTTATCACTTGCGCTTATAACATGTATGCTATGCTCTCACAAATATTTAAGGCACCCAACGCAAAAATTGAAATCTGCCTGTACAGATTTTTGGTGGTGCCCAACCAAATAATATCCCCCCAAATGTGTTCTCACAGTGGCGTATCAGAACTGACTTATGGCAGTCCCTCCACCTTATCGACCGTTTTGCTTTCTGCGGTTTCAGTTACCTGTGCTCAACCATGGTCTGAAATTATTAGATGGAAAATTTCAGAAATAAAAATTGTTAAATTTTAAGTTGTCTGCTAAGTCACATGAGGAAATTTTGTGCTGTTTTGTTCTGTCTGGCCCAGGATCCCCAACCATTGACATCTTCTGCTCCTGACATCCAACCATGGACATAACGGCTTGATGATCCAGGGTCACCTGAAGGAAATGATCCTCTCAATAGCAGCCACAATGTAGCTCATCGCGCATGTAGGTATTTTATCATCTTACCTCCTCACAAGAAGCACACACGGCACAACAAAATATTTTGAGAGAGAGCGAGCTATCACATTCACATAACCTTTATTGCAGTATATTGTTCTATTATTAGTTATTATTGTTAACTGTTACTAATCCCTTACTATGCCTAATTGACGAGATAAATTTTATCATAGGAAATATGTATTAAAAAATACAGTACATAAAGGGTTTGGTACTATCTGTTGTTTCAGGCATCCACTTGGGGTCTTGGAACATATCCTCCACAAAATCCAACAGAGAAATAATCTTTCCTAAATGAGGATAACAATAAAAGAGGTATCATTTAATGAGTGTTTACCATATCCTAGGTAGTGCTAAGTGCTTTAGAGAAATGTTCTCATCTTAATCCTCTCATAGCTCTATCAGTCAGGGGTTATTATTTCCATTTTGAGTACGTGGTGATTTTGGCTTAAAGAAATTGTTTAACTTGCTCAGAGGCACATGGTAAGGTGTGGAACAAGAACAGAATGGGCACCTGCTTGTTTTGATTCCAAGTTCCATGCTCTTGAATTGTAGCACTAAATTGGTTTCACACAGAAGGACACAAACATACACAAATCCATTTACTGATCATACACATTGAAGCAGACATTCTACTGGGAAGTTTATATATGGAATTTCTTGACCTTACATACCCCGTGTATCAGTTTTCATTTTTCAGATGAAAGGATTTTCCTCAATCACTGGATTTTTTACCCCCCACATAAAGTTTGGAGCAAACAAGAGGTAAGGTCCAAAGACCAGAGAGAGGAGACTCCAGTGCTGGTCTGACTGGGGCCAGTTCTCCTTTATCTATTCCATAACGCTAGTAGGGCAAAGGAGGCCCCTACAATCGCACACCCATGAGCAACTAAAATTGACAACCTACTCTGAGAATTCATGGAAATTTTCACACATCAACCTTCACCATCAGGAAGGTCACATTGAAACTTTAATGTAAATAATACACACTTCTCTCTTTAGAACTCTGACAACCACAGCAACTTTCACCCAACAGTCAGTAGTCAGTAGTAGTTATAATAATAATAATGGATTTTTATTATCCTTTCACTGTTCAAAATACGATTTTCACAGTGCTGCTGAAAGGCAGTATTCTCTCTTCTGCTTCACTAATGTGCTTGGTACTGAACTGGTTTTAGCACAAACTGCTTTTATGACCTTATACTATGCCATTGGCTAGGGATGAGAAGTTTTTATTGGCCTCACCACCGAATCTGCAATGTCCAGATAAGTAGAATCATTTTTTATGGTATCAGATGTTTTTTAGACACTCCTTCTGATACACTCTTATTGATGACTTTGCTTCCAAAAATACAAATGCAAGGAAAAATGCAGAAAATTATGAAGTGTTTTTCCAACTCTGTGTAGCTTGAAGAAGATGGAAGCCATGTTGTGAGTGACAGCAAAAGTTTCAAAGATGTTTCTTTCTCTTCAGTAGCTAAGTCATGTCCGACGCTTGTGACCCGATGATGTTTATCACTTACCAAAAGCTAAAACCCACCAATGACTACGCTGACTTAAACTCTAAGAAGGCAGAGGATTAAACAGTAGAAATGGAGATACAAAATATCAATCAGGAAGACCCATAAAACCTGGGAAGACAAGCATAGCCCAACGTGCCAACATGACAGGAGCCTCCAGATAAAGTGAAGAATCCAAGCTCCCACATGTGGGTGTGTTTGAACCAGCCATCAATGTCAAATAGAGTATCTTGAGTCATTTTATCTCAGTGATTCACAAGCAGGTCTGGGCCATCCCAAGGAGACTTTGCTTGATGCGCAAAATAAGATAATGAACCTCAAAGCAGCCTGAGATCTAGGCTTTACTCTAATCTTGGCTTAGATTCTGGCCTCATCTGTGATAACTTGCCCATCCTGAAATGATGAGGTTGGCACTGCCAAGCCCTGCCCAGCTCACCCTGGATGGTGAGACAGTGGTCAAAACCACCAACTGTAGGCTGAAAAAGACCCTCTCATCCTGCCCACCTCTGAACCGATTTTTACCCCAGGCAATTGGAATTAAGAAACATCATTCTAAGGTTGTCAAACCTAATCTCAAGTCACTCTCACTGCCATTTCAGCCTTGACCTTGGAATCTCAGTCTCCATCCACCTTGTTATCCAATTCAGGTGATTAGATCTATGCCTGAGTCTCACATTTAATAACTTCTCCAATCCCCTAAGATCAATAAGCCTAGGAACTCCCTTAACTTTTCAGACAAGAGAGTTATGCTCTTAAATACCATTAGGTACTGTTGGCCTGCTGATTGAATTCTTTATCAACATGTCCCACCAGCCTGACTAGAGCAATAAACCCACTCAGTTCTGGATACCAGGTCTCACCTTTAAATATCACCTGCCTTACTGCACAGGTATCTATGGATCACAGCACAGGTTCTGGGTTCAGACTCTGTGGGCTTGCAGTTTCCCCATTTCCTGGCAGGAGACTTGGGAAAATTCATTTCCTCTCTATAACTTAGTATCTTTGGCTAGAATAAAATTTAGGGTAATAATAACTGTGCCCATCTCATAAAGCTGGTGTGATTAATGAACTGATGTCATCAAAGTACATAATTATTCATTTTCAATAAATAGTCATCATTCATTTCTCATTAGAAATTATGCTACAAATGGGTGTAAAATTCCATTTGGATTTAAGCATTTGATCATGTTAGATGTTGTTCTGTTGTTCTTTTCCTTCCTATACCATGTTCTTTCTCCTATGTCTTATTGCCTTCTAGAATTGACGCTTCTGTATTTAGGACAGGTCCAGATTCCTCCTCTTCTATGCCTGTCTCATTCTACTGTAATCAGTGTTGTCTGGCCCAATAAAAGCTGAAGAATTGAAGAGATTAGGCCTTAGAATGGAGCAGGATAATATCCTAGGATTGATTTCTGAAGACTTTTTACTAATGTGGTTCTGGAATGGAGAAATTGATGAATTATTGATAAATGATGAATTGATGAGTTAAAGGTGTGCTTTGCCAAAGTTACTTGAAAATAATGCCCTCTTCTAAATATTATTATTATTTTATTTTATTTTCTTGGGCTTTATTTTATTTTCTTGGACTTTATTTTCTTGGGCTCCAAAATCACTGCAGATGGTGACTGCAGCCACGAAATTAAAAGATTTGCTCCTTGGAAGCAAAGCTATGACCAATTTAGACAGCGTATTAAAAAGCAGGGACCTTTGCCAAAAAAACATCCGTCTAGTCAAGGCTATGGTTTTTCCAGTATGGATGAGAGAGTTGGACTATAAAGAAAGCTGTGTTGAAGAATTGATGCTTTTGGACTATAGTGTTGGAGAAGACTCTTGAAAGTCCCTTGGATTGCAAGGAGATCCAACCAGTCCATCCTAAAGGAAATCAGTCCCGAATATTCACTGGAAGGACTGATGCTGAATCTGGAGCTCCAATACTTTGGCCACCTGATGTGAAGAACTGACTCATTTGAAAAGACCCTGATGCAGGGAAAGTTTGAAGGCAGGAGGAGAAAGGGACGTCAGAGGACAAGAAGGTTGGATGGCATCACCAACTCGATGGACATGAGTTTGAGCAAGCTCTGGGAGTTGGTGATGGACAGGAAAGCCTGGCATTCTGCAGTTCATGGAGTTGCAAAGAGTTGGACATGACTGAGCAATTGAGCTGAACTGAACTATTATTCAGTCCTGTGTGCTTTCAAGTGCTATCAGAAGAAGGGGAGAGAAAACAGTCATGTACCATTTCTTCATATTTTCCAAGAAAATTTTATCTTCAGACATACTTGCCCTTCTTAAGTTTAGCCAAAAGCAGCTGATACACTGGCTAGATCATGATTCCTGTCGGTAGATCAGACACAAGTCACTGCCTCATGTCTTAGACACTGACTTTTCAAAGCAGCAGTACAGCAACTCTGTTAGACTCAAAGAAACAGGGAATGGTATCTTCTTAATGCTTTTTGATTCAAAAGAAGTTGCCATTCTTACCTGCTGACATAGGAATAAATCTATAGGAACCAAGTCAAGAAAACTTATGTGCAATTTCCATTAATAGGATCTCTGTGGCAGGGAAGAAAGAAACAAAGCCAAGAAGAGCCATCAATAAATTTTTCAGTGTTGCTGAATCAGGAATTGGTAGTCTGAAGGGTTTACTTAGCTCAATTTCTGATTGAGGATTATGGCATTGTGGTTCAACTGGATAAAGCTTAAAGACTTCCTTTTATACTATTTTTAGTTTCCATTTTTTTCTTGTGTTTTCTGCCTATTTTCTTTAATGTCCAAATATTCTTCCTTACAACACGAAAGTTTCTTATTGATGGAAGATTGATTCATCACTTTATGGTCTTATGAGAGCTATTTCTTCTGAACAGAAAAAAAAAAAAAGGTATAAATGTATATATTCACTACTTCTAGTGTATTGAAATCACAAAAACATTGTATATTCCCTCAACTTCATCCAATTTCAGTAAGTGATAGATAAGCTGTCTAGGTTTTGGTGGGCAGAAAGCTTTATCACAATTTGATTCAGGGACCAGGCTTTGTAAAAACAATGACAGGACAAAAAGAAATGGCAGCTATAAGAACATTTTTAAAAATCAAGATTGCTTAACTTGGAGAGAGAAAATGATAACAATGCTTAAATATATCAGAGTGAAGATAACCAGTTTCCTTTTCTGTTTTCCCCAGAAAAGATAAAACTTGAAGGGAATGTTTAGATTTTAGTAAGAATGTGGGTTGACATATGGAAGAATTTCTTCACTTAGAAAAATTGAATTCTAACTCATGGTCATGGGCTCTTGATCTCCAAAGACATTGAAACAGCCTTCCATGTCGGATATTATTTATATAAGATTATAAGATGGCAAGAGGCCAGATCATGTATTTTCTCAGTGTTTGTCTAATTTTGTAGTAAAAGTCATGGCTACAAAGCTTCGAGCCCTTTCCAGGTGCCAAGTACTTTTTATTCATTATTTCATTCAATTCTCAGGGTGACCCTAGAAGGTTAGTATCACTAGCCTTTTCAGACACAGGAATAGGTTCAAATAGGCTGACTAAACTGCCCAAAGTGTCAGGGGATGGAGCTGAAACTTGATCACGGATCACCTGTGTCCCAACCTTAAATTTTTAACCATTAAGTGTAAATGTACTGTCATTATTGTTACCAAAAACCCAGCCTCTGTGTATACCAGTGCCCAATCAAATCCCAGAGACAAGAGTTTTATGTGAAGTAGAAAAGGACAAAGACAGTAAAGAATTCACCTACAATGAAAGAGACATGGGTTCAGTCCCTAGGTTGGGAAGATCCTCTGGAGAAGGGAATGGCTACCAGCTCCAATAGTCTTGCCTAGAGAATTTATGGACAGAGGGGCCTGGTAAACTATACCCCATGGGGTTGCAAAGTGTTGGACATGACTGAGTGACTAACACTTAGAAAAAGAGAGCTTTATTGCTTTGCCAGGCAAAGGAAGATACATCAGGTTTCTGCCTCAAGAACTATGTGTCTCCACCCTGGAGGGTTTTTATAACAGTGTTCAAAGGCAGGGAGTCTGACAAGATTAGGGTGTGAGCAGGGTGTGCACTCACTTAATCTCACCTCAGGTGGTCTGGTCTCCTAATCTCATCTCCTGATGAGCTTCCCTGGGCCCTTTAATCTTGCCTCAGGTCCTTTCTTGGCTGCTCCTCCTTGATTAGCAACTGTTACAATACACCCTTTGGAACTCAGGAAAGGTCAGGGAGGCTGGAGTTCTGCCTACGAGAAATGAGGGACAGAAAAGCCTCCATGCCTGGGAGCCCCACAGGGTCCCATTCAGTCTCACTGTAACACTGACCTCCATATTGAAAAATGTCAGAGTTTAATTTTGAAAACCTGTTTCACAATCAAGTTTTTTCCTACCCTCTGTCCATACTCAGCTTCACTCTGAATTTCAGTTGTTTTTTTAAACAATGCCTGTCTTTTTTTTTTTAATTCCTATTTCAGATGTCAAGATTAGAACCTACCATTGAATCAACCTTTTCAGCCCTATCAATATTTCATATTTGAAATGTAACTCAGCTGAATACTGAAAGGATAGGTGTGGCATGGCCAATTCAATCACTGAGACATAGAAACTGTAGAAATAAAGCTCAAAGCCTTTGGTTAAGAATAACCAGCTTGTTCCTGATAGCTACACCCCAGGCTTTTCTGTCTACTTTTACTTCCCTGTGAAACAGGCTTAAGCCACAGCATCTCAGATTAGAAATATTTTTCAGGCAAATGCCTGTCGGTAGCATAAGCAGGGTTGGCCTGAGAAAAATCATACAGTAGGTCAACTTCAGTTTGATCCCCACCCAACTGTTTTCTCAGCATCCTTGTCCATGATCTGTTTCAGGTTCAGCTTCTATTCTTCCTACCCCAGTGACCAGTGTTTAAAGGCTTGAGATGCTTGATACAGTCTCACCTTTGGTCTCCTTCGTCGCCACTTCATATCCATATCAATGCCTGTTTGGGTTTCTGTTTCTCCTGTTGGCTTCACTATTAGGAAAAGTTAAAGTTAGTTGAAAGTTAAGTCGCTCAGTCATGTCTGACTCTTTGCAACCCCGTGGACTGTAGCCCACCAGGCTCCTCTATCCGTGGGATTCTCCAGGCAGGAATACTGGAGTGGGTTGCCATTTCCTTCTCCAGGGGATCTTCCTGACCCAGGGATTGAACCCAGGTCTCCCACATTAGAGGCAGATGCTTTAACCTCTGAGCCACCAGGGAAGCCAGGCTACCATATAAGGAATCTCCTACCAGCAGGTTCAGAATCACATTGTACCTATTGCCTGTTATTCCCGACAAAAAGATGATCTCTTTAGAAGAGGCTGTATGCCAAATTAACTTAACATCTGCAACATACCTATCTCCAAAGCAATTCTACTTGTTAGAGAAACAGAGGATCCTAGTTGGTTGACCCTAGGTCATGCCTCATCCCCCTAGCAGAAAATGGGTAGAAATATACTGGTAGATTCACCTGAAGTATACAGAAGAAGTTTTACAATAAACATAGATTTCCATCACTGAAATAAGTGATAAATGTCACCATAAAGGGGAAAAAAAAACCCTTCTATTTTGCATAATCTTGGCTATCTTTCCTGATTTGGGAAGATCTTTTATGTCTTATTTCACTCTTGGTTTGTAGAGTAATATATTGGACATGATATTTTAGTCAAGGATGAGTCAATTGTAATAAAAATGGAAACAATCTAGTTTTGATGCATCATTCAACCTTCCTTTCATTTGGAAGTCAATGTCAGATTATGTCTTTATTTAATATTATTGATAAACCATTCTATTTTATTCATGAAAATTCAGATTTCTAATTTCAAGTATACAAGTATATATTTTAAAATATTTAAAAGTCAAAACTGATCATTTCTGTTTAGAAAGTGAAAGTGAAGTTGCTGAGTCATGTCCGACTGTTTGCGACCCCATGACTGGAGCCTTCCAGGCTCCTCCATCCATGAAATTTTCCAGGCAGGATACTGGAGTGTGTTGCTATCTCCATCTCCAGGGGATCTTCCTGTCCCAGGGACTGAACCTAGGTTTCCCACACTGCAGACAGACTTTTTACCATCTGAGCCACCAGAGAAGCCCAAATCCCACAAATATTAGATTGAACCAGTTGAAGTTACTGATATTTGACTATTTTTGACCTATACATAGGGCAATCTCTTATGGATCAACCTGATACATATTTACCATCTGGCTGGGTATATAGGTATATTTTTTATATGCTCCATGTGTTGTAGTCATTAAATGTGTGACAGTTTTTGGAGAAAAGAATAATCAGATTAAAATGATTGTTGGTTTGATGATGAGTCACTTGTTAATCAGTTCAATGATTAGTGCAGATTAAGTGATGAGTAGCCAAACAACTGTGCAAAGAAGTGCTATTATTATTTGATCATTGAAAATAATCAAAATATAACTTTGCACCAAGGCTTTTTTTCTCTCTTTCTCTCCCCTAACAGCAATGTGAGAGTAATCAATTAAAAATTTAATCTACTGCTTAGCACTTCATTATTGTAATAATTAAAACGAAATAATTCTATGTACTGTATAAAACAAAGCAAGTGGTTTCCTGAAATTTTAGATACAGATGGTTTCTGTAACATATCTATTTTGTTCATACCTAAAGTAGGCTTTCCTAGGGAAACTGGGCAAAAACAAATATTCTCATTCCCCAATGTTTTCAGCTGTGGGTATGTGCTATATGTGAATGCTATAAATGACAGGTAGTGGCATATACTTCTGAATTGCATGATATTGTGATAAAAGAGATAAAACAATTTCTTTTAATATGCTTTAAATAATGCATTATTTTATTAGGTTTTCTTCAACAGTATTAGTAAATTCAAACTCTCTACCATCATTCGGTAGCGTTTGAAACTGTCTGACTATTCTATGAATATCTTAGGAGAAAGAGATGCTATGTATTTTTGATATACCACGTACATTAAAGGCTGGCGGCATTTCAATATATGAAAGTATATGTAAATCTTCAATTATAGAATGATAGATACCTTAAGAAACAATAACATTTTCTGAACTGATATAGATTTGTTTGACATAGGGAAGAGAAATAATTGTTTTAATGAAATTTTAGGCAATAATGCTGGTGAAGGAATTGTATTAAATTTCAAAAGAAAACATTTGTATTTTGGCCAGATCATATGTCATAGAGCATTCAGATTTTTACAGATAGAAGCTGTTTCAAACTGTACCATGTTGCTCTATTATATCAATTGGTGGTTTCGTTTATGTAAAACTTGAGGTCCTCATATCTTGATAAATCACAGATGACTAACACTTGCCTCCACTGACATTTCTACCATTCTCTGCTGCCATACTTATTTACACTATGACTTATTCAGAACATGTAGGCCAAACAGTGTTGCCATGAAAGACGAAGAAAAGAAAAGCTAATTCACTATTCAATGCTTGTCAACATACACAAATGAGATCCATTCTGGATTTTGTAGAGAAAAGGCCATGTAGATCAACTCAAGCTTTGGCATATAGCCATGTTGTTTCTGCCAAATTAGATAATTAATGAATTTGAGTGGAATACATCAACATTTTTAAAGA
Source organism: Ovis aries (assembly GCF_016772045.2). NCBI lineage: Eukaryota > Metazoa > Chordata > Mammalia > Artiodactyla > Bovidae > Ovis > Ovis aries. The sequence continues at coordinate 61,447,526 of NC_056062.1, read as the reverse complement.
AAAGTACTTCTATTAGAGGGGGTGATATTTCTTTTTATTTTTATAAGCACTTACATCACACTAAATAGGTACTGGATATTGTTCTAAATGCCTTACATATAATAATTCACTCGATATTCATAACTACTCTATGTAGTAAATATTGTTTTAATCTCCATCTTGTAGATGGAAGAACTAAGGCACCGAAAGGGTAAGTAACTTGACCAAAGTGACACCATTAACAATGTCATCTGATTAAGAAAATACTCTCAAGTACTTCCTTGGCCAAACCTAATGGAACTTGGTTTTAGTTCCTACTTTCTGCTTGTTTCTTCCTAACACTGAATCTAAGCTCTAACAGCTAAATATTGGGCTGTGTCCTTATATATGGATTTCTAGTACTCTGGTGGAGGCTGAGCTAAAGTTCTTTCTCATCAGGTCCATTGTCACCATCTATGAGACTGATTTCTACTCTTAGATTCAGCTGGGTGGCAGTTACCTGATGGGTGACTGGTTTGGTCTCTGCACCCATCACTTAGACCTCTAAGCACTACCTGTTCCTGAAGACTTCTGGTCAGTAACTTCCTATTAATCTTCTACCTTGATGGCCTACCTGAACTCCCATCTGTTCACTTTCTTTCTTTAGATGTAATGATAAAAATTGCAATTATTCAGAATGATGTAAATTGTAATTACAATGGATTTTTAATGTCTCGCCATATTTGATTAAAGCTATTTTAAAATAAATTATTGTACATAAAATTAGAACCTTTTGCATATTTTTTCCTAATTGTATTCTTTTCCCTCTCCAGTGATAAATAACCACTAACTTGAAATAGATGTACAATATTTCCATGTATGTATTCTTTTCCTTAAATGTGGGTGTATCCACAAAAAAATTCATGGAATTGCTCTAAGTATGTGTTCACTTCTAATAAATAGCATCACACTGCATATATCATTTGACTTGTTTTTATCTATGGAACTTTTTTCAAATTTAATACTGTTGATGATACAATTCTATTTCATTTTTGTTAATTGATGTATACTACTGATTATCCAATTTTACTAATATTTATTTGTTCATTATAACATTGGTGAGTAGTGAAGGCACTTCCAGAATGTCTCTATTAAAATTCACATTCAAATTAATAAAAAACTTTATATCTACTTGTATGCATGTGAAATTTTTCACGTGATCAATTGTCTTTAAGGTTTTTGACTTTATGCCCCCCACCAAGAATTTTTAATCTTTTTTGAATCTCATACACTTTTTAAAAACTAAACTCCAGACTGTGTTTGGATTTCACCTATTGCTCCACTGGTCCTCTTGTGTGTGTGTGTGTGTGTGTGTGTGTGTGTGTGTATGTGTGTGTGGGTGGGTGCGTGTGTATGTGTGTGGGTGTGTGTGTATGTGTGGGTGTGTGTGTGTGTGGGTGGGTGGGTGGGTGGGTGGGTGCGTGTGTATGTGTGTGTGTGTGTGTGTGTGTGTGTGTGTGGGTGGGTGCGTGTATATGTGTGTGTGTGTGTATGTGCCATATCCAGGCTTCCACACTGCATTTTGTTGTTATGTTGCCCCAGTTTCCTTTGGTGTGCGATAGTTTCTCAGTCTTTCCTATTTTTCATGATTTTAAAAACATGGAGGAATATTGGCTAAATAGTCTGTAAAACTCAGATTTTCCTGATGATCTTCCTCATGATTAGCCAGGTTTAAGGGTTTTAGAAAAGACTGAAACAAGGGTGATATGAACTTCTTATCAAATCAGCTAGTACACGATAGCCATCTGATAGCATGGTAACGTTAACCTTCATCACTTGAGTAAGCTAGTGTCTGTCAGGTCTCTCCACTGTAAAGTTATTTCCCCCATTCTATACTTTTGAATCAAGTTCCAAGTCTAGCCCACCCTCAGTGGAGCCAAGGAAGATGTAGCTCCAACAACTGATGAGGGAATATTTACATATAATAAACTGAAAGTGAAAGTGAAGCCACTCAGTCATGTCTGACTCTTTGTGATCCCATGGACTGTGGCTACCAGGCTCCTCCGTCCATGGAATTTTCCAGGCAAGAGTATTAAAGTGGGTTGCCACTTCCTTCTCCAGGATATCTTCCCGACCCAGGGATCAACCCAGGTCTCCTGTATTACAGGCAGATGTTTACCCTCTGAGCCACCAGGGACTCTTCTTAGAAATCTTAAGAATGGTATCTAAAATTGTTCATCTACAGATTTAAATAGTTAAGAAACTCAGTTTTCACCAGTTCATAACACTGACATCCTTAAATAAAATGGCTACATCAATAGACTCCAATAGAATTTAACTGCTATGGCCATTTGATACTGATTATAATGCATTTTATAATATCACATTAAAGAGTTCTTTTTTAACAATCAGAAATTTGACATTGTTCTTTTTTTCCTTTGACTTCATACTCCCATTCCTATCTCCTTGGAGAAGAATTTAATAAATCTAATTCTTGAAGTATTTTATTAATGCACTTTTAATTTTAAATGTATTTTTAATTTGAAATTATTTCTTCGAACTGGAAGATTCTAATTGTTAAAAGCAAATCTCATTCATGAACTGAGTTTTCACTGCAACTGCTTTTAGTAGACAATTGATCACAGCAACATACACATAATATAAATGTAAAAATGATTACTAGACAAAACGATAAAATATTTCACAGGTTGTCATACTGCCACTCAGATATAGAACCAAGCTGTTTCTTCATCCAAAGCCTTCATGTTTTTGCTATTGTGGTGTAATTTCAATATAGTAAGATAAAAATTGTTTTAGTGTTTCTGTAACTTGCATTTCAAATGCAGTGTTGACTTTGAAACAAATCCAGAAAAGAAGATGGTTATAAAAAACATACTATATTTGTAATGATTATATAAATATTAAAATTTACTTTGCTTTCTATGGTTCAGTCAGGCTTCCCTTGTGGCTCAGCTGGTAAAGAATCCGCCTGCAGTGCGGGAGACACAGGTTTGATCCCTGGGTTGGGAAGATCCCTGGAGAAGGGAAAGGCTACCCACTCCAGTATTCTGGCCTGGAGAATTCCATGGAGTAGTCCACAGGTTGCAAAGAGTCAGACATGACTGAGCAACTTTCACTTATGGTTCAGTTCAGTTCAGTTCAGTTGCTCAGCCATATCCGACTCTTTGCGACCCCATGGATTGTAGCACACCAGGCTTCCCTGTCTATTACCAACTCCTGGAATTTACTCAAACTCTTGGCCACTGAGTCGGTGATGCTATCCAACCATCTCATCCTCTGTCATCCCCTTCTCCTCCACCTTCAATCTTTCCCTGCATCAGGGTCTTTCCCAAAGAGTCAGTTCTTCGCATCAGGTGGCCAAAGTATTGGAGTTTCAGCTTCAACATCAATTCTTCCAATGAATATTCAGGACTGATTTCCTTTAGGATGGACTGGTTGGATCTCCTTGCAGTCCAAGGGATTCTCAAGAATCTTCTCCAACACCACAGTTCAAAAGCATCAATTCTTTGATGCTCAGCTTTCTTTATACTCCAACTCTCACATCCATACATGACCACTGGAAAAACCATAGCCTTGACTAGACAGACCTTTATTGGCAAAATAATGTCTCTGCTTTTTAATATGCTGTCTAGGTTGGTCATAACTTTTCTCCCAAAGAACAAATCTTTTAATTTCATGGCTGTAGTCACCATCTGTAGTGACTTTGGAACACCCTCCCCAAAACAATAATAAAATCTCTCACTTTTTCCACTGTTTCCCCATCTATTTGCCATGAAGTGATGGGACCAGATGCCATGATCTTCGTTTTCTGAGTGTTGAGTTTTGACCCAACATTTTCACTCTCCTCTTTCACTTTCAAGAGGCTTTTTAGTTCTTCTTTGCTTTCTGCCATAAGGGTGGTGTCATCTGCATATCTGAGGTTATTGATACTTCTCCCAGCGATCTCAATTCCAGCTTGTTCTTCATCCAGCCTGGCATTTTGCATGATGTACTCTTCATATAAATTAAATAAGCAGGGTGACAATATACAGCCTTGACATATTCCTTTCCCTATTTGGAACCAGTCTGTTGTTTCATGTATAGTTCTAACTGTTGCTTCCTGACCTGCATATAGATTTCTCAAGAGGCAGGTCAAGTGGTCTGGTATTCCCATCTCTTTAAGAATTTTTCAGTTTGTTGTGGTCCACACAGTCAAAGGCTTTGGCATAGTCAATAAAGCAGAAGTAGATGTTTTTCTGGAACTCTCTTGCTTTTTTGATGATCCAGTGGATGTTGGCAATTTGATCTCTGGTTCCTCTGCCTTTTCTAAAACTAGCTTGAACATCTGGAAGTTCATGGTTCACATATTGTTGAAGCCTGGCTTGGAGAATTTTAAGAAAAGAAGCTGGTTATAAAGAACATACTATATTTGTAATGATTATATAAATATTAAAATTTACTTTGCATCTAAGGTAAAAAAGGTATTAGTGAATTTACAAATGTTCTAGAAGTCAGTAAAAATGTACGATCAAAAGTAATTTCTACAAAATTTCCACAGATTTTGTTTTTTATAACTCCATGAATTATATGTCTCTTGAAACTCTTTTTATCTGAAATATAAACTCAAAAAGGTTAAAAACAAATTCTTTTATATTACTAGTTGTAATTACCAGTTGCCGAAAAAGTGGTACCTTCATAAGTCATTTGTGGAAGTACTTAATATTTGCTAGCAAAGAATAGTAATTAAATTCAAAGTTATTACTATAGTTAGCAAATCAAATACTGCATAAAGAAATGACTTTGTAATTGATGATAATATCTAAGAATTAAATATTAATTATATGTTTTACAAATAAGAAAAGTACTTTACAATGTATACACTAGATATCTTTTTGTGAAAAAGAGAATAATTTCATATAATTTGGTAGTTATAGCTGAGGACTATTTCACGAATAACTGAAAACCTCTAAGGCTTAGAAGAGTATGGGGTCAGGAATAGCCAAGAAAATAAAAACAGTCAATGAACCAAATTATCTGAGAAAATGCCTTAGTTTTGATCTATAAAAAACTATCAAATAAATAGACAAAACCTTTTCCTTTTATGAATGTAGAAATGAAGTAAAAACTGACTTTAACTTTCATGTTTAGAATTTGAATTGTTTTCTTCATGATTTTGTTTCTATCTACTAAATTAGTAGGCATATCTAATAAGTCTAAAACATTAGAGACTTTTAGCTCTCATTTTTAAAAACTTGAAAATATAATAAACATTTATTCAAGCAATCATTCATTCATTCAAACAGATTTATGGTTTTTCTTCTAGATCTTCCTGCTTAGGGAATTGTCATTAAACAAATTAATTTCTAATTAAATATACAATTTTAACTGTAATTGTGATCATTATTACTAGAAAATTGTACCTTGAGAATGCGTATCTATAACAAACACAGAAAACCATGTCAAAATCTTAGATCATATCCCAGCCCCAAGCAAATCTTCATTGTAGCTCTGGGTTGGAAATATTCAGGATTGTTTTAAAATTAAATGCCTAAGACACATTTTTGCTTTATGCATGTCAACCCTAAAAGAATGTGTTGTTCTGTTTAATAATACAATTCCTGTGCTAAAAATGAATCTAAATGTAGGATTATTTTTTTCAAGCAGGGGATTTGTTTGTTTATTTATTGCTAGATCACCTTGTCTTAGAAAGGATTTACAGTGAATCAATTGAGATTAATTCATCATTATATCATAATCAAGACAAAATATTAAGGAGTTTTTTGCATGTAGATGTTTTATGATTATATCAGTTAAACAAATATCTTTGGGATTTAAAAAAAAATGTATTGCTACATACACTTTTGTCTTAACTGAAAATTAAGCTTTAAGTCTAAATTAAAGATAGCAGAGATATGGTTGTATTCTAGATCAGCCACATTTCTCACTAAGATTTCCTAAAAAAGGCTTTGCATCTACTGGTAAGGATTTCAAACAGTTGAAACATGCTGAAAACCTGTCCTAAAACTGAAAGATAGAGTCACTTTCAGGGATTTTACCCTCAAAAAAAAAAAAAAAAAATCAGCTTTTGCAGCACTTATAATTTCTATTCTGGAGTAGAATAGAACACTTAACATAGTGTTTCTGTTCAGGCTCACGTTCAGTTACCAGGCACACTATAAGAAAATGATAATTCTACCTTTTTAACCATGATATTCTACAAGATGTAAACATATTGATTTATATTAGGTTAAAGCCATTCTTTGCCTTGTTTGTGGTTATTGGACATGAGCTAATTTGTGAAAAGCTGGATTAAAAATAAAATTAGGAATTAATTTCGAGAAGCGTCTCTGATGCTTTTAAATTCTCTAACTGTGACTTACTTTTCTGACTGCTTTATACTGCTCTTTGGCTGCTTTAAATCAGATCAAATTTTTGCCAAGTTTATCATCAGGGACAGTTCTCACAGACTCTCAGGTTACTAACGGCAGCATTGTCAGAATCAGATATCTGCTAGAGGTCCTTTGAAAGTCCTCTTACAGAGAAAACATGAAGAAAGCCAACTAGTTCTAGGTACTGTCATCTTGGAAGTATCTTTACGAGGTTATGTGGTGGACACACAGGCACAAATGTTGTAGGATCCTTGTCTGCCAAGGAGAGAAAGACATTCCTGAGAGTTTGCTGAAATTACTCACACATTTTACTTTAAAATTTTATTTTATTTATTTACTTCTGACAGCACCAGGTTTCAAGGCATTTAAAGTAATTTTAAAATAGCATGAAAACTTGAAGGGAAGCATGGTCTTGGGGATAAGGTAGAATATAGAAGATTTCCAAAGTTTAGTTTTTATGTTAGTGTCAAAATGTGGTTAATTACCAGTTTAGTGAAGATGATATGGTTGGATCCTCTGTTTACTGTATTAGCCCCGTTTATTTTAATGAGGTCTTATGCTACATAAGTATGAATTCCATACTAATGCCCTATATCCACCATGATTGGGGTCTCTTTGTTGGTCCTATGTTATTTGAGGGAGAAAAATAGAAGCATCCCAAGTATCAGCTGGGGCTTCCCTTGTGCCTCAGTGGTAAAGAATCTGCCTGCCAGAGACACAGTTTTGATCCCTGGTCTTGGAGGATCCCACACGCTGCAGAGTGACTCAGCCTGTGCACCACAGCTACTGAGCATGTGCTCTAGGGCCGGGAAACCGCAACCACTCAGCCCACGTGCTGCAACTACTGAAACTCAAGTGCCCTAGAGCCTGTGACCCAACAGGAGAAGCCACTGCAATAAGAAGCCCACACATCCCTAGAGAGTAGTCCCTGCTCCCTACACCTAGAGAAAAGCCTGAGCGGCAATGAAGACCAAGCGCAGTCAAAATCAATACATAAGTAAATAAAACTATATTTTTAAAAAGAGAGCAAAAAGCTTTCAAAGTAGGCTGATAAAGACGAGGCGATCTGATATATAGCCTTCAACCCATTTCACTGCCTAAATACAGGAGGATACTATGATTTATCAAACCTCTGTTTGTCATATCTAATATCTGTTTCATCCTAAGAAGCAATCATAAATGAAACTTAAATTCCTCAACTGGTTATAATCTGATCACCATTTACTGTTGTAGAGTCAACTTGATCCATTAAATCCAAGTAGTAGATTCAATTGTAGACCCTCACAATATTGAAAAGCAACATCCCCAGGATTTCTAGGCTCTCATCAATTGCCCAGAGTTATTTCCGAAAAGTGCAGATACTATTTTCTCTGTTCTTCTTAGACACGAAATACTTCAGGAAATCTTGATCCTTATCTCCTTCCCATTTATACACCAGATTCCTGCAGCCAAATCTCATAAAACGACTCTGACGTTTTCTTGAAGAAAAAGAGTGTGAGTTGAGGGTGGTAGTGAGCAATTTTGTTTCTCAGCTCAGAATCTCTGTGAGAAAGTCAGGTTTGACAGGTATTTATATTAGCCAATTATCTCACTTTTGCCCACTTTTCTTCCATTTTTAATTTATACACTTGCCCCAAGTGTAAAACACATGTTATTTTTGGCTGCCAAGTTCTTGTCCCATTCCTATACACTCATCTGTGTGCTTGTTCCACCTTTAGGGTCCAACGTTGAACTAACATCAACTACAAGGGAAACAAAGCCACCTCTGAACTTTAGCTGTCAGCATAAGTTGAAAAGAGCAGTAATGGGAGCAAGATGTGGTGTGGGATGTATTTTTGAGGATGGAGCCTCACCAGGGTTTATTAACCTTTCTCACTCTAAGCTTAGGCTAGAACCCATGTCATAGTGTCACAGAATTCATTCCGTACAATGTCATTCTTGTCATTCTTCTTACATTTACTACCACTGTTCTGTCAGAAACTTATTAGGTTGGTGCAAAAGTAATTGTGGTTTTGCATTGCTAAATTTTGCCATTTGATATTGGAATGCATTCTTAAATAAACATGGTTATGTTATACATCATTTTAATGCACATTTCTACTTCATGCTTTTTTGCTAACGACTTATTACTTGCTGTGTATTTTATATTTATTTTAGACCATGGAAAAGATGTTAGACGAAAAGCAAATTCAAGTGATTTTCTTATTCAAGTTCAAAATGGGTTGTAAAGCAGTGGTGACAACTCACAACATCAACAATGCATTTGGCCCAGGAGCTGCTAACAAAAGCGTAGTGCCGTGGTGGTTCAAGGAGTTTTGCAAAGGAGATGAGAGCCTTGAAGATGAGGAGTGCAATGGTCTGCCATTGGAAGTTGACAATGACCAACTGAGAGCAATCATCAAAGCTGGTCCTTTTACAAACATTATATTTCAGTCTTCCCTTTATTGAAGCAATTTCCTACCATACTTGACTTTGTTACCATTTTAGAGCATTGAGCCCTTGAATTTTAATTGGTAGAAGTGGACTTTCTCTAAAGAAAAAAAGCACATTTGAAAAAGTGGACAATGAGAACTAGCGAACCAGAAAAGGGTAATATAAAGACTCATTCCACATCATAGAAACAATTGTTTCTTTATAATATAGAAATTACAAGAGAAGAATTTCTTCATGCTATTTAAGTAAGCCAATGTTTGCAGAGGTATGAAGTGGAGCCACTGCTAGCTTTTACCATGGGAACTCTCTATAGCCAACATTTTCCTGATAAATCAGAGCTGAAATCCTTGGATTCTGCTACGCAGATTCTGGTCTACTGTTAGATATTTTTTAAAATTATGTAACCATATTGGGGTCAGAAAAATACAGTTTTGGGGGAATCTGGAAAACATATCATGATGTCCAAATCAGTTTCAGATCCAGGCTACAGGATCTTTGACTCAAAAAATATTAATTGAGAACTTACTACATGAAATACCTTTGCTGTTATAAACAAAAATGAATATATTAAGTTCTCTGCAATAAAGAAGGCAAAATATCTTGCAGGTCAATCAAGATATACATATAACTATAATAAAAATAAGAATTTTTAAGTCCCAGCATTTACAAAAATATGCTACAGTCTTCTGAGGGAAAATAATAATTTCAAGCAAATGTGAACAGAACAAATGGTAAAGAGAGAGGGATGAGTTGATTAAAAGTTGTCAAGATTTAAGCAGATGTACATAGTGTGGTTAAGAAGGTGAGGATTTCATGGAATGACTGGAATTATAGTATTTCAAAGTTGGAAAACCTTTAAAAGCAATGTTGTAGTATCAAAATTTTTGTAGTACAGTATGAGGCTTGGTATATTTATAGGCGAATAATGGCATAACATGGGGTTTCCCAGGTGGCTCAGTGGTAAAGACTCTGCCTGCATTGCAAGAGATGCAGGAGATGTGGGTTTGATCCCTAGGTTGGGAAGATCCCCTGGAGGAGGTGGCATGGCAACCCAACCCAGTATTCTTGCCTGGAGAATCCCATGGACAGAGGAGTCTGGTGGACTACGGACCATGGGGTCACAAAGAACCAGACATGACTGAAGTAACTGAGTATGTATGCACACAATGGCATAAAGTGATTTATGCTGAGCTTACCAAAGGGTGTTTTCTATTCTGTGATGAATGCTCTTTTATCCTTTAAAAATTACTTTGAGGTATCATTATTTTCTATGAGTTAAGTTTATCCAAATATTCATTTTATAGGTGCTATCTTATGCTCTTATGATCTGAAACATACCAGGTAATGATGGTCTTTGGATCATTCAGATGGTTAACTGCTTGGCATTCTGTTGTGAAACAAAGGCAGAATGGGTGAAATGCTGTTATTTTTAACTCATGGCGTATCCATGATATTTTTCTCCTAACTTTAATGATCGAAGCTGCTGTCTGTGACTCAAGTTTTTTGCTGGGTCTGCTCACCACGCAGGAAGAAACTAATCTTCTGCGGTTCAATAATTTTCTTCCACATTTTGGCACTCCTGCCAACACGTGTGTTGAGGTCCCCCATGACCATCAGGTTGTCAGATGGTAGAGCAGCTGTGAGGAGTTTATCCAGATCTCTGCAGAATTTCCCACTCATTGGAATGTAGGAAAGTCAGGATGTTTGCACTGACAAAAAAATAAATGGTCATTTAATAAGTCTACACACTGACCAGGCGAGCTGGAGACAAGTAACCACTTAAACACTCAGTGTCTGAAAATCTTTTCCCCTAAAGTCTCATTCCTCCTCATGATCTGTCTGTAATCACTGAGGAGAATTATTCAAAATATTTTGTTTCTAATACGATTCCTTAACAGGAGTTTCTCCTCATGTTTTTGCAATTAACAAAAAAGACCAACAGAGAAGCCATATTTCCACGATCAGCCTCCCAGAGTCTGAAACAACCCCACCCTAACTCCCCTGCCATCTTGTAGTGTCAGCTCTAAAGAAGAAAATTAACCCATTGACACCTCACAATATACTTCTAATTGCAAATTGCAATTTACCAGGGTCCTACACCAATTTAGCAACAAACCAGACTGAATACTTCTGCAGACCACACTAGGTTGAGCAGTGAGGCAGGTTTTTGCTCTCTGGGGAGAATCTTCAGAATCCCTGGCCCATGTTATGTCCGTAAGATAGGTACAGAGTCTCAGGAGAATGAGTATTGTGTTCATTAAGGTGTTTATTTTATTTTCTGTCTCTTGGACTGGGAAACAGGACAAAAAACATATGTTGGGGAAATGGAAGACATTTCATAGCTTACAATATTAGGATTAAAAATTATAATATTTATTATAAAAAAAGGACTCCAATTACCATTTTACTGGGCAGAATCTTTGCAAGATGTATGCAAACGAGAAACGGAATTTCATCTTTAACTCATTATATTTCCATAAGAAGCCACATGGCTTGACTTTAAAGCATAATTCCACCCTTTAGTGAAGAATTGGCTTTTATTTTTTGTTGTTTTTATTTTTGAATTAGAACAGCAACTTCATTCTTTGTAAGCAGATTTTACAGTTCATAGAAGTATATTTCAAATTTCATTTTTTAAAATATAAAATGTAATACTAATTGAGGAAAACAGGTAAAACCAGAGGCTAAAGTCAATTTTTTAAAGAAAATAAATAAGCTTTTGATATCAAACCCTCTTCTGAAGTGAATTTTCTCATTTAGAAAATATCCCAGATGCTTTTTTTATGGCATTGTGTCTAAAAGGAGATGACTTGAGAAATTAAAAAAAAAAAAATTCTTGACTTGCTGATGGCTGCTAATCTCTCAAGATGTTATTACATAGTCCCTTTCTGTGAAGCAAACTTAGTGGGGAGGAAGAGTACAGAACTTCTGCTGAAGTATAAATAAATGAAAGCTTTTTGTTTAAAGTAGAGGAGCTGGTTTTCCCCTGTTTTTATGAGCAGAGAAGGAGCTTTGAGATCTTCATTGTTCATAATGGAGCCAGAGGTTTTGAAGAATCCACCTGTGCACAAGATGCTCTCAGACATCCTTGAGGGAAGCCTTTTGCTCACCCCTCTTATTGGTAGAACATTCGTCAGCCTGCAAGGTGCTACATTCATCAAATTTTTATTTTTTGCAGAGGATACTGACTAGATTATAGAATCAGCAGTTCAGTGGTGGGCAAATGTTTTCTGCGAAGGATTTGATAGTAAATGTCTTGGTTTTGTGGACCATACAATCTCTGTTGCAACACTACTCTGTGTTTTCTAACAATGAAAGCAGCCATAGATACCATGGGAATGGCCGTGTTCCAATAAAACTTTATTTATAAAAACAAACAGTGGGCCAGATTGGGGGGCAGAGTTTGGCAAGCCCTGGCTTAGTCCAAGAAAAGATATTCCTCCCATGTCCTGCACCTCCTCAGCCCCTATACATGCAATATATACACATGTACTCAGCCTCACAGAGCTATGAGCTATACAGGTCAAAAGAGAAAATTCTTTCACTGTCTAAAATCAGTTTCCACCCAAGTTTTACAAGCTGGTTAAACTTCAGTGTCTAGATTTAGGCAGTTTCTGAACTGTATGATTCTTCCTGTGCACTAAGATAAGGAGAGATAAAATAGGTTATGTGGTGTTGGTAGAGAACTTAAAAGAACTTTTTCCCCTGTGCCCAAGAGAATTGGCACCACTATTTGTTTCTCTCTTAAAACGTCAATATGATTTAGAAATGCATGTTTAATCAGGAAATTAAGTTATCTTAAAAAGGAATTGCTAATGGAGATTCTGTCAGAATCCCCGCTGCCATTATTAAATGGGAGAGAACTGCTCCTTTCAGCATTTTTCATACCCTCATTAGTCTCATCCACTAAATCTTACCCAAAAAAAGATAATTTATTTTTGGCCTCATTCCGAAATGTTACAGTGAGGTAATCAAGGTGAATCTTTTACCTTGTCACATCCTAGCCTGATGTTCCCCTTTTGTGTTATTCCATTCTGTATAGAAGAGCTTCCAAGGATATTAGTTTTTGGTTCTTTGTCCCCTTTCAGCTTCAAACACAACAGATGTGATGTGTTTATTCAATGGTCACTAACAAACCTGAGGCACATTCTGACTCTGTGCATTGCACAGAAGAGGCTGCATGGGACAGACAGGCATCCAGATGAGGAACACAGGAGAGGCAGGAAGGCTTGAGAAGCCTCCCACCATCACAAAGCTTCAGGGACTTCCCTGGTGGTCCAGTGTTTAAGAATTTGCCTTGCAATGCAGGGGAAGTGATTTTGAGCTTTGGTCAGGGAACTAAGATCCCACATGCTGTGGGGCAACTAAGCCCATGTGTTCTAGAGCTCATGTTCCACAACTGGAGAGAAGTCTATGGACCACAACAACGACCCAGGGCAGCCAAAAAAAAAAAAAAAGGATCAGGCAGAGGGGGGTCACCTCCTTAGTCTTTGTTCCTATTTGCAACTCTTGCTATGTTCTTGGGAACGCCGCAGCAATTCCTCCACCAGAGGTATTCCCTATGACCACCTACTAAACTCTTGTACACTTCCTCCATTCTTTCTAGACACTAATGGGAAAAGTTCAGAGCTGAAGAAAAAGCTTGATAGCTCATCTGACCCAGTGGTTGTCAAACCTAGTAGAGCATCAATACCATTCAATGTCTTTGTTAGGATGAATGTTTTCAAACCCTTAAGAAATTCTGATTAAGTAAGCCAAGGGATGGAGAAGGCAATGACACCCCACTCCAGTCCTCTTGCCTGGAAAATCCCACAGATGGAGGAGCCTGGTAAGCTGCAGTCCATGGGGTCGCGAAGAGTCGGACATGACTGAGTGACTTCACTTTCACTTTTCACTTTCATGCATTGGGGAAGGAAATGGCAACCCACTCCAGTGTTCTTGCCTGGAGAATCCCAGGGACAGGGGAGCCTGGTGGGCTGCCATCTATGGGGTCGCACAGAGTTGGACATGACTGAAGCAACTTAGCAGCAGCAGCAAGCCAAAGGAAACTTTATTTCAATCCTAGTCCATGTGTGAACATGATGCTTCCTCTAACTGTGGATCAGAATTTGGAATTGTTTATTTAGTCTGTCTCCTCATTCCAGAGATGAGAAAATACATTTTGAGAGGTTAGGTAAATCACTAAAGTTCACCCAGCCAGTAAATGGCAGAGCTGGGCTCTGGATCAATAAATACTGACAGAAGTGCAGCTACTTCTTAAGGGTGGACCCACAACCAACTTCCCTTATCAAGACTAGAACTCTTTTGTCTGTACTTAGCAGCCTTCTCAGCACAGTATTCCAGGCAGCTAGTACTGATGGCGTGAGTTGTCACATAAGAGGAAACATTTGTTATTCTAAGATAGAACACCAGAGTTGCCAGGTACCCATTTTTGAAACAGATGGTCTGATATTTTACATTTCTATCAGGTAAAAGGAAAAATCATGCAAATTCTGCTTTGATATTTTTAAAATGTCTTGATTATAAATCATGACCCTTTGAAAATCGATGCCAGTGTTTATGAACCACTGATGACTGGGTGGGGGAACAGAACAGATTTTGAAAAAGACCAAATATTTAAATGGATCTATCATATGGTTCACCCAAGCCCATAGCAGTTACTGGTGGCAATCTGCCATCGGTGGAAAATTATCCTTATACATTCAGTTCAGTTCACTCAATCATGTCCAACTCTTTGCAAAACCATGGGCTGCAGCATGCCAGGCCTCCCTGTCCATCACCAACTCCCAGAGCTTGCTCAAACTCATGTCCATAGAGTCGGTGAAGCCATCCAACCATCTCATCATCTGTATCTCCTTTTCCTCCTGCCTTCAATCTTTCCCAGCATCAGGTCTTTTCCAATGAGTCAGCTCTTCGCAGTAGGTGGCCAAAATATTGGAGCGTCAGCTTCACCATCAGTCCTTCCAATGAATATTCAGGACTGATTTCCTCTAGGATTGACTGGTTGGATCTCCTTGTAGTCCAAGGGACTCTCAAGAGTCTTCTCCAACACCACAGTTCAAAAGCATCAGTTCTTCGGTGCTCAGCTTTCTTTATGGTCCAACTCTTACATTCATAGATGACTACTGGAAAAACCATAGCTTTGACTAGATGCACCTTTATCGGCAAAGTAAAAGTCTCCGCTTTTAAATGACCTGAAATAGCTTAAATGAATGCCTTAAATGAACTTAAAATGACTGTTCAAAATGAACTGAGAAAATCTGTTTATTGTTGATCTTAGGCATGAAAGGAGAAACTTATGTGGGACACAGAGTTTTTAAAGGGATCATTTCTGAGAACATTCAAGTTTGTACAGGTATGAAAAACTTCTCATGGTCCTTGGGGATTACCAGACTTGGATATAGGGATGCAAATTCAATTCCTTTAGGCTGTGTTGTGAAACATCCTGTGTAATAATACAAACTGCTGTTTGAAAGCAAGAGAATGGGTGTACTTTTAGGCATGTAATAACCAATTAATGTGCACAGGAGATATTAACAAAGTATCTGAAATCTGTACAAAATTACATGCCAGAATAATATTCCCAAGAATCTGGGATAGGGGGTCCCAAGTGAGTACAGGTGAATTTTAAGTTTATGAAATGTATCTTGTAAAACAGAACAGATTTTGAAAAAGACCAAATATTTAAATGGATCTATCATATGGTTCACCCAAGCCCATAGCTGTTACTGGTGGCAATCTGCCATCGGTGGAAAATTATCCTTAAAACATCCCTTTAGCCCTTCATTTAAGGCAAGCTGAGTCCATACATTAAATATATATATGCATATAATGATATATATTCATTGGAAATGAATATGTATGTATGTATATGTGTGTGTGTGTGTGTGTGTGTGTGTGTATATATATATATATATATATATATATATTCATTGGGAAAGACCCTGATGCTGAGAAAGATTGAGGGCAAGAAGAGAAGGAGGTGACAGAGGATGAGATGGTTGGATGGCATCACTGACTCAATGGACATGAATTTGAGCAAAATCTGGGAGATAATGAAGGACAGGGAAACTTGGCATGCTGCAGTCCATTGGGTCTCAAAGAGTCAGACATGAGTGAATGACTCAACAACAGTAACAACAACAAGCCTATATATATAGGCTTTCCTGGTGGCTGAGATGGTAAAGAATCTGCCTGCAATGCAGGAGACATGGATTTAATCCCTGTGTTGGGAAAATCCCCTGGTGAAGGGGGTAACCCACTCCCAGTATTCTGGCCTAGAGAATCCCATGGACAGAGGAGCTTGGCAGGCTACAGTCCATGGTGTTACAAAGAGTCGAATACGACAGTGACTAACACTTTCATATATATATGTATGTATGTGTATAACTATGTGCTGTGCTGAACTTAGTTGCTCAGTTGTGCCCTCCTCTTTCCGATCCCATGACTATAGCTGGCTAGGCTCCTCTGTTTTGGGGGATTCTCCAGGCCAGAATACTAGAGTGGGTTGCTATGCCCTCCTCCAGGGGATCTTCCCAACCCAGGGATGGAACCTAGGTCTCCCGCATTACAGACGGATTCTTTACCATCTGAGCCACCAGGTAAGCCCATATGTAACTATGTCTACCCTCAAATCCCCACAAACAAAAATTCCAGACTTCTTTTCATCATGAATCTGTCCTGGTTTGTACGTTCTCTAATGTAGGCACTTTTATGTTCACTATTTTCTTCAGCAACATCCCCATTGCCTGGGATACAATGGGAGCTCAAACATTTGTTGAATGAGTAAATATTTGAGTAAGTGGATTCCCATTATTGATTTTTCTTTCAAATACTATAGTTATTGCTCTTTCTGCCAACAACTTCTGCTTTTCCTTCCCAATTTTTTCCCTCCTGCTTCCTATCATCTTCTATGCAGACAGTGACTTGTCCATCCTCATAGTGACCCATACTTGCAAAGGGGTTAGAGATGATGCAGGTGTTCCATTGGGTCCCCATCATAAAGCACATTTATCCTCTGGATAGAAATAATCCCTTCCAGTTGCTCTTCATCTCTTGCGCATTTATTAGTCTAATACCATGACAAGACTTCATGAGGGTGATAAACTAGTGTGCTTGGGGAGCTGTGGTTATTTCTAAATGTTGAATTTGATTTGCTATTGACTGCCAATTCCTCCCTGGACTCAGCAATGTCCTTGAAGAGTCTTCCTGTCCTTCTTAACAACTGTCTTCCTCTGTCTTACAGCGACTGATTTGTAACTATGGGTCACTATTTTGACCGGCTGCCAAATACGGTATGGCTGAATTCATTTTATCATTTGTTAGGGAGCCACAGTATTCTTGACCATATATTTAGCAGGTTTATTGGACTAAGTTTTAAGAAAACTCACTGGAGCAAATAAATGAGTACCTCATCTGATACTCAGGGGAAATGCTCACACTCTAGGTCAAGAGGTGTACGGAAATGAGGATACCAGCAGTCTGAAAGATGAAAGCACTTTGTCCTTGAAATAATGAGTGGATGAATGCTTCTGATAAAATTCAGGAAACATAGAAAGTTCCTATTATAAGTAGAATTCTTCTGAAAAGTAAGACTGATCTTAAAGACACAATTATATCAAGTGTACCTTTGTCCCATCATTTTTCTCTTTTCCTTTCTCCTTTTCCTTCTGAAAAATAAAGAATTATTCATATTCATTTCCCTAAACATGAATACTCATTACAGTGTATATTTGCTTGTGGTTTCTTCAATGGTGAATGTACTGTGGAAGTCATTGTTTTCATTGTGTGTCCATTATTTGATGTTAAGGGCAGCATGTTGTATTGCATGTGAAATCTGTCCATCCTCTATCTATGACATTTGTAGCAGGTCCAGAATTTGCATCTTGCCAACTGCTTGCCTAAATGTTTAGATTAATTAAAGGATTATGACATTAGAATATAGTTCAATCTATCTCAATTCCCTAGACTACATTAACTAGTCATTACTAGAAACCTTCTGATTGCATTAGCATTATTGGGGGTTATGTAGGAAGAGGAGTGGATCTTGAGTATAGAGAATAGGGCTGAAGATAGCAAAGATGGAGTAGGAGAAAAGGCATTTTCAGTCCTATTTATGGACCCATGCAGGATGAAGTCCTGACATCAGTGCCTGTCTCCACATTGTTATCCCAGGAGACATCACTATAAATCCCCATCACTTCATAAGTTCTGAATAAAAGAGAATGTTTCAAAGTGTAAAGGGTTCCTTTCCTTGGTGTAAGTCTTCCTGGACAAAAATAAAAATAAAATTCATCTAGGTATTCAGTCATTTATCAAACATTTACAAGCAGCCTGCTAGGTTCCAAAAACTGTTCTAGACACTTGGGATACATCAGAATACAAGACAGACAGGAATACCTACATTATGGACCTGTCACATTTAAAAATAACAAGGTGGCTACTGATGTCAAATTTCTGGTTCAACAAAATCCTGTTATTTCATGTGTTTATGCAATGAACAGTAAATGTGACTGTGTATTAGTCCCTCAGTCATGTCTGACTCTTTGTGACCCCATGGACTGTAGCTTGCCAGGTTCCCCTGTCCATGGGATTTCCCAGGCAAGAATACTGGAGTGGGTAGCCATTCCATTCTCCAGGGAAATGTGGTTAAGGAAGCACAAATTTCTCAAAATCAATGCTAAATATATCTCTTCAATTACTCATGATAATGCTTAAAACCACATTCTTATTGGGCAATCTTATAGTGAGTTATCAATCTGTTTTAATCTTTGAGGGCTCCCAAGTATGATGTAAATAGCCCTGGGAGGACTAGTCTCCAGGATCCCAACCCAAGCATCCTCATGAGTGCTGGGGAAGAAAGCAAGCACAGAGCAAGATGATAGCCTGGCAGGAGAGAGGAGGAAGGACCTCCAGGAGAAGAAAAGGGGCAGTCACTGGGGAGCAGGGAAGGTCCCAGCTGCCAGCTTGCATCTTACTTAAATGTTGCCAAGAGCCAGCCTGGATTTACAATATTCATTTCTAATTAGTATCTCAATATCATTAGCAATGCCAGATTTCTGTTAAAAAGTTATGTCCTAGAGACTATTTCAGGAAGTCTTCCCCTTTTCATCCTCCCAATGTTTCTTTATATCAATATGTTCTTCTATATGTTGTGCTTACATGGAGAAGTCAGTAATGATCTGGAAGAGTATATGAGCCCTTGAGAACAGGTGACCATAGTCCTGTTTATAAACTTTGAATTTAGATATATACAAACAAGCCAAGGAGGCATGTGAACACTGCACGCAAATCTCACACAGACATCTGTGTCCTAATATCTTCATGCCTGACTTGGTCACGGAATATATCCTACCAGTAACTAGGATTCTCACTTGAAAAAACTCAGCTCTGCAGCTTTAATAGTTTAAAATTTCATTACTGAGAAGTTCACCTGAAAGAATCTTTTTGAAAATAAATTCTGATGTGATCAACAGAGACGCATTTTTCTTTGTCCCTCCACCCCCCAATTTCTGGAACTGGAGTGTTTTTACATGTTGAAATGTTATAAATAGGTTTACAGGTGTAGCCATATAGGCCCAAAGGCATTTACAAACAAAAACTAAAAACAAAAAGCAAATCACTCTAATCTCCTTTGTCTTTTAAAAGGACCCCTGACATTAAAGATTGCCAAGTCTCACATGGAGATGGAATGAATGGATGTCATTAATGATTTATCTTTGGAGATTGAATTTAGAATATGATTAAGCCTCAGGATTCCTCTATCTTCCCCACGTCATCTAAGGCTGTATGTTGCCTTCAGCAATGGACACGCCATTAATCTGTTACTGATTTGTGACTATTTGGACTTGAATCTAACTCATTTCTTTTGTTCACTTCCACCCTATTATTTTTGGAAATTGGAAAGGAAACATGTAAGTTTCATTTGAAAAATTTAGTCATGGCCTATAAGGACGGCTTCGCTGGTGGCTCAATGATAAAGAGTCTGCCTGCCAATACAAGAGACGTGGACTCAATCCCTGGATCGAGAAGATCTCCTGGAGGAGGGAATGGCAATCCACTCCTGTATTCTTGCCTGGGAAATCCCATGGACAGGGGAGCCTGGTGGGCTACAGTCCAGGGGATCACAAAAGAGTCAGATATGACTTAGTGACCAAACAACAGCAATGTAGTAATTTCCTGTTTCCTTTGATGGATGCCTCATTGATATAAGTATTTTCTCTGAATTCTTTCCCATCCCAATCACCTCTGCCCCCATACACAACATGTCTGTATAAGGGGGAACAAGTTATTTCAAGACACTATGAATTTATGAACAATGATTTATTTTTGCACCTTGGATTTTTCCTGTAAATGAGTTATTATACAATATAGGTATAAAGGGCAGTCACCTCCCGGTGGCAAAGTATCTGAGAAAACAAATTCTTGAAGACAAATTTGCTTGGTGACCATTATACCAAAGGGAACTGGGTGGGCACAAGGGATTTGTAACTCAGCAAAGAAAAAGGCCAATTATTTATTTTTGTTGAGAATATTAATCAAAATATCTTCCAGATTTAGAATCTCTTATAAAAAGTATTGGTTCAGATGCCTTGGGTTGCAAGTATCAGATACCCTAATTCAAAATACTAAACTTTAAACAGTAAGAACGTAATACTTAAGATCACCAGAAGGCTTTAAGTAAGGAGGCTCGAGGTGAAGTACAGCCAGCAGCTTCTAAGAACCAGAAAGAAGTCAGGTTCTTTTCATCTCATCATCTCTAGCTTGAACCTCTTCAAGTTGCCAGTGCTATATGTGAATTATCATTGCCAAGCACAAAGTGTAGAACAAATTGAGGTCAGAAGGGAACCAGATAGATCTGATTCTGGCACCTTCCAGCTGTCTCAACCTTAAGCAAGTTCTTTAATCATTAGTAGCCTTAGTTTTTATCATCTGTGTATTGGTGACACCTTCATTAAGGGGTTGTTAAAATAATTGGAAAGAGTAGGTACACATGCCTGAGTTAGACACAATGCTTGAGTTATAATAAATTTTCATGAAATAGTAGCTGTTATTTTTGTTATTAGTTCAAGAAATAGGTTGCTGGTTAGAGAAACTATACAGGGGTGCTATTTTGGCCCCAGTGGGCAACATGTTAAGAAATCACTCCTCAGGATGGGTCATGTTTAGAGCTTGCTAATCTTACCCATGTTGTGTTTATTTTTCTATCTTAGTTTGACCCTGTATCAGCTAGAATTCAGTCAGGATAGCAAAGTCTCTATAAAGACCTAGAAGGGAGGTATTAGAGAACCAGAGAAATGGTCATTAACTACTCTGCCCAAAGCACAGTTTGTTGCTTGCTGGAAAAGCCAAGGTGCCAAGCAGACCTGGCCACTGTGGTGGGGCCAGCTTGAAGAGGAAGATAGGCTCAACAGAGACTGCAGCGTCTGGGGAAGCAGTTCCTGTTGAGTAACTACAGCCTTGGACCAGGTCTGCGGACATAACCTTCTGAGAGGAAGGGCTTTTGCTTTGTTCCACCTTCTAAATCTCACGCCAGCTCCCTCTTTAGCCAACTGTCCCCTAAAACAACACAGAGACGGGGATTCTGGTACAAACTTACAATTAATTAACCAGCTCTAATTGCAGGAGACGGGGTGGGAAAGAGGTTCCCTCCCTTCATATATATATATATATATATACATATATATATATATATATATATATATATATTTTTACTCATTTACTCCTTCTTTTGTCCCCAGCACTGTTTGAAAAATAGTGTCTAGATTACTGCTGAAGGAGTCTACTTTTTGAGAATGTAACTCATTTTTGCCTTAGTTTTTAAAAATAATTTAAATATAAACTTGGTGTATATATATATATATATTTTTTTTTTTCAAAATATAATCAAGTGCAAACTATACTATCTGTAGGGCTTCCCAGATGGCTCAGTGGTAAAGAATCCACTTGTCAATGCAGGGTATGTGGGTTCGATCCCTGGGTCAGGAAGATCCCCTGGAGTAGGAAACACCAACCCACTCCATTATTGTTGCCTGGGAAATCCCATGGACAGAGGAGCCTGGCGGGCAACAGTCCAGAGGGTCAAAAAGAGTCAGACATGACTAAACACGCAGACTATCTCTATACTACCCTGATATTTTAGCAGGTAAGTACCACTGATGGTGTTGTTCAAGCTCTAAATCTTGAGGCTTTCCTCTTTAAGGTATATCCCACCCACAGGGGCAACTGACCAGAGACTCGAGGTTTCCTTCTTCCTCTACCTGCAGGAGGAACTGCAGATGCTTTTGCTATCGGGAAGACTGTATCTCTCTACGGACCAATTTTCATTTTACTGCCACCTGCCACATATAGCTGCCACCACCCCAGGCTTTCTGTGGTTCATTCCTGTCCACATCCTTGGGTACAGAATATGTCCTGGTCAACCCTCCTTTCTTCTTCCTACCAGGAAAAAAAAAGAAGAAAACAATTCTGATTCTTTATGAGCCTCAATCAAGAAAGGTCAGTTTTTCCATCATATCCTGAGAGCTAAAATGGAGTGCTAGAGATATATTCAGACATAACAGGGAAGGGATCTGGGATTTGAAAACACACACAACTTCTGTTTCAGGTCATTTAGAAAGATTTTTGGATTTTAGGAGCTGATGGTGGACAGATGTGTCTTTATAGTTCTGAGCTTAAAAAAAAAAAACAACTTTGCAACATCTGATGAGAGTTTAGGAAATCTACATCTACCATGATGCAAATGGATTTGAGCTAGTATGTTTTTGTCTTTTTTTTTTCTCATGGGCAAGAGACTGGATGAATGGGAAAGTACTTACTAAGTGCTTTGGAATAAAGGTATTGTACACAACACACACACACACTTCATCAGGCATTCTAAAGCAATATTATAACTGCCCATTCAGGACCACACTTGCTTAACTAAGACAATGAGTGATATTTGTTTTTCCTGGTGTATCTTCAGGAGCATACGCATAGGTTTAACTGAAAGATTTTTTTGTGGGTGGGTGGGGGGGCTCTGTTTTATCTCCATGGTTACTCAAATAAAGCTACAGAAAAGGCTGTTATACTCTGGTCCTTTACCCAAATCCAGAAAGGCATATTGGGAGATACTGAACATAAGCAATTATTTCAGCACAGAATTTATAAAACTTCAGTCACACAGAACCTGGATGGAAAGCATCAAGTTCTCATCCTGAATTTGCCACTGTTTTAGCCACAAGAGCTGGAACTTTACCTCTCAGCTTTAGTCCTCCCATCCTCATATCCCTTATTCTACCTATTTTACAAATCTCTCATGTGAAGACCTCATACGGTGATGAATATGACAATGCTCTAAAACCTGAGAAAAGCTATCCAAATACAAGATATTATATGTTACAATTTTTACTGACTGTCTCTTACTGAGCAGTTTAGAGAACCAGCAATGTTATAAAAGATTAAGATCTCAGCTTTGCATCTCAATGAAAAACAGGACTTCCAGGACTGCAAGGCCCTTCTAACATCTCTCCTGGGGGTGGGGTGGGATGGGGGAATGCCTTCTGCTTAATCATCAGCATCACCACTTCCTCCACTGAGAGCGATATCTCATGATGAATTACTCTAGAAGTGACGTAGCCTCAACCCTTTCTAAGAGGGAGAAATCTAAGCTAGTCATAGTATTTGTCTTCAGATGCAACAAAAACAAAAATCAAGGTCCACAGAAACATTAATTTTGCCACTATGTCATTGGATGCTTTAGGTTTACTTGTTCCCTATGCAAAGTTGTTCACCGTGTTTTATAACACTCATCTGCCCCACTCCGGCTTCCCTGATAGCGCAGTTGGTAAAGAATCTGCCTGCAATGCAGGAGACCCCGGATCAATTCCTGGGTCAGGAAGATCCCTTGGAGAAGGGATAAGCTACCCACTACAGTGTCCTTGTCCAGTGTTCAGACACGACTGAGAGACTTTCACTTCACTTCTGTCCCACTTGTCTTCTTTTCTTCTAGGTAGTAATGAACAATGATCACTTCCTCATCTGTACACTCATTCCACACATTAGGGACCGATTCTGGGCTGAGGACTGAATTTAGTCTTGGTACACATGATGAACACAATCTCTGTCTTCACAAATATCATAGTCTAGAGCCAGGGAGAAGCAAGTGTAAGTGTATTATAGAAAGAGGATATGTGCATATTTGAACCCAGGACAGAGAATATTTGAGGAAAAATTAATATTAATCTCTGTTTGCCCCACTACTAGGCTGAGAGCACTTAATGCAGTTTTAGGGGATTCCCTTGGACTTCTAAACTGAGTCCTAAAAGCATGAGTAGGACTTGGTCCTACTAATTTCTAATTTAATTTCCCTTATATTATCCATGATCTCATATTCTCTTGTTGACTATATCCACCATGTTTATTTGGCCATAAACAACTGGCAGTCTAAGCCACCACTGTAATTGTAACTTTCAGAAATAGTTTTCTGGCATCCACTAGATAGATGTAAGCCTGAGCTGAAATCACTTAGTTGCCTCTGGATTATTAGAGGAAAAAATTGATAATACTGATGACAGAACTACTTAATAAAGCCCTACAATAAATTATTATAGTATCACTTCGTTGCTTCTTCTGTTCTCAACAAAATATTTCTGAATAACCCTTCTTCGGAGTCTTCAAGCCAGCACATTCCAATTGGACCCCACTACCAACTCTCAAGAGGTACTCTGAATGTCCTAATGTTAGTTTGAGCTTCATTAAGGATATTTTAACTGTCTTAAGATAGGTAATAAAAATCATACACATATTTTGATACATTGATACCTACTGATTTGTGCAGATAAACTTATTTCTGTGCAAACCTCAGAGTAATATCTACTCTGTTACCCTGCAAAACTATTTCAAAGCTGTTGCCATTGCAACTTCCTTGTACATATGAATTAGGACTTGCTCAATTTTATAGGAAGAAAACAAAATGTATCAACACATTGAATGCTAAAACTTACTTGGTTGTCATCTACAATACTCATTTTCAGAATTTTTATTTATCACAATGACCTCTTTATTTTAAATGACTTCATGGTGCATAATTGCTAGTAATTTGAACCTACAAATAGAAAAATATGTTTTCATACATTGGTATTCTGTCAAAGAATTTTGCTTTGTAAAAAGATCCCTTTGCTAAGTATGCTTGAAAACTATTGATCTAAACTCTTGTCCTGCTTCATTTCTTATGCACAGTAATCATCTTTGCAGGGTTTGAAGTTTCAACTTATAAATACAATTCAAATAAGAATAAGCTGCTGCTGTTGAATCGCATGGATTGATTTTACCTCCCAATGCTTCTCACAGGAGTCGCAATATTGTTGCTTTTAAGGTGACATTGATATCTGATATTTGGCCCTTTGCTTTTATTTTAGAAGTATTTTTATATATTTTTATAAGTTTAAGAGTGCAAAGAGTTGGACACGACAGCAGCTGAACAACAATAAAGAGTGTTACATCACATAATTATGCAAGGCAGTTTGTTGCTCCACGAAGTTCGGGTTCTCCTTTCTTCTGTATACCTTGTCATCTCCATGCTTCTTTTATTTTCTTCATTCATTTGTCATGTTATTTTTGGCTATGCTGGGTCTTGGGTGCTGTGTGGGCTTTTCTCTGATCACGGGGAGTGGGAGCTACTCTCCGGTTGTGGTGCATGGGCTTCTCACTGCAGCAGCTTCTCCCGTTGCAGAGCATGGGCTCTAGGGCACACAGGCTGCAGCAGTTGCAGCATGTAGGCTCAGTAGTAGTGGCTTACAGGTTCTAGAGCACAGGCTCAAGAGCTGTGGCCAGTGGACTTAGTTGCTTCTCAGCATGTGGGATCTTCCCGGATCAGGGATCGAACCCGTGTCCCTTGTGTTGGCAGGTGGATTCTTTACCACTGAGCCACCAGGGAAGCCCCATGCCTTTTCATTGTCATGTTTTAGGACTGCCTGGTATCCAGGTCAGTTGCTATAACCTGAATTGACTCTTTCAGGTATTAGTTCAACTCACTCTTACCAAAACCACACTTATTCTGTGTCTAACTCTTCCAGAGTTGATGCTAATTCTGCTCTTTGATAATGAATAAATACAGTTCCCTTTTCATTAAAAAAAAAAAAAAAAAGCATTTTAACCTAAAGGGTAAAGTGAAGTGAAAGTGAAGTCGCTCAGTCGTGTCAAACTGTTTGTGACCTGTGGACTGTAGCCCACCAAGCTCCTCCATCCATGGGATTCTCCAGGCAAGAATACTGGAGTGGGTTGCCATTTCCTTCTCCAGGGGATCTTCCCGACCCAGGGATCGAACCCAGGTCTCCCACATTGCAGGCAGACGCTTTTTAAGATTAAAGCTCATGTGTTAATCTTGACTTTCATTGTCTGTGACTTCACAGTCAATGACTGCAAATGACTCATCAAGGGGTAGGACATTCTGACAGTGTAGGCAGCCATGTGAATAGATCTTGGTTACTTAGTGCCAAATTATCACAATATATTGTAAAAATACTACTTATTTCTTAATTCCCATACATGTACAAGTCTAAAAAATTATGTCTCAGTACCATTAACTAGGATCACTCCAATTTTGTCTAAGTAAAGACAGATTTTTGGTAGTGATGAATGTCAATATTTATTGACAGAGATAACTATTATCACAGAGGAATCAAGGGTCAAACTTTATATGAAAATATGTTCTCCTGACAACCGTCAGTCAAGAAGCTGCTGTGACAATATTCTGTGAATTGTCCAATTATCAGATGATTTTAATTGTATGTATCCACACATTTTTCATTCTGTTCCTAAATGTTGTAATTTATGAAGTTATTATTAAAACTGCTTTTTAAGCATGCCTGGGAATTGATGGTATGTAAGACATACTTTTTCTATCAGTAAACCATGGAACAGGATTTTTTTTTCCCCTCTGTTATCATACTGTCTTATCAGAACAAAATATTTTTCACTCAGTTCAGCTGTACACAATAAACATGCAGATACCTATATCTACAATCTAATTATTAACTCCACTCCAGATCATATTGCCATAGACTTTGGAGGAGCGCTTCCTATTTTGTTATGAAAATTTCTCAGGCATCTGAGACAGGGATCTTTTCTACTTGGTCAAAGTGGGAATTAAAGACCCAAACTCCTTTTCTTCTGAAATGAAGAGCTTTCTAGGGGGCACAACAATAAAGAATCTGCCAGCCAGTGCAGGAGACGAAGGAGAAGCAGGTTCGATCCCTGGGTCGGGAAGGTCCCCTGGAGGAGGAAATGGCAACCCACTACAGTATTCTTGCCTGGAGCATCCCATGGAAGAGGAGCCTGGCGGGCAACAGTTTGTAGGGTTGCAAACAGTCATACACGACTGAGCATGCACACTCTAAGAGAGAAGTTGTGCAGTAAACAAGATCTCAGCAAAACACAACATCTAAACAAGAACACTTAATTATGTTTGAGTGCTGTTTTTTGAAGTTAATTGTGAAGGAGATGAATTTCCATTGAATCCTAATAACATTCCAGCAACTAACTTTCTAAAGAACACGTACACTGTAGGAAGCTTTGGCATAGTGTTCCTATAGCACACACAGCGGTGTCTCAAGTCATTCAAAGCCCAAAGATTGGAGCAGAATTAGCTAAAAAGTTTTCTCCTGTAGAATAGTTAAATTATCCATTTACAATGGAGTAAAACAAAAAAATGGTGTAAATAAAATTGTATTTAAATACAAACTGAACATTCTTGGCATTTCAATAGTCATAAACACAATACTTTTGGTTTTCTATTTTAGGGTAGCCATGTTGAAATAGCCTACATTATAACAAATTTAACGCAAACTCATTCTGATGTTACTCCAATGGGTTGAAAAATTTTAATTGCCTTCTTCTAAGAATATTATACTCCCAAAGAACAGCAAAAACAGGAGAGATGCTCGATTATTGTCGCCTATGGTACACAGCTGGTAAAGAATCTGCCTGCAAATCAGGAGGCCCTGGTTCGATTCCTGGATCAGGAAGATTCCCTGGAGAAGGGATAGGCTACACACTCTAGTCTTCTTGGGCTTTCCTGGTGGCTCAGAAGGTCGCACAGAGTCGGACACGACTGATGTGACTTAGCAGCAGCAGCAGCAGAAGGTAAAGAATCCGCCTGCAATGCAGGAGACCTAGGTTGGGAAGATCTCTCAGAGGAGGGTATGACAACCCACTTTGGTATCCTTGCCTGGAGAATCCCCATGGACAGAGAAGCCTGGTAGGTTACAGTCCATGGGTTCACAGAGTCAGACACAACTGAGCAACTAAGCATAGCACTTTGACTTATATTGTTTTGGCTTTTTCCTAGTAGTATATGAATATACTTAAATAATTTTAAAAATTCAGGATTTACTTTAATTCACTTGGCACCAAAATTTCCCAGTTGGTTGGAATGTGAAAGAAGACAGTAATACCAATAGGCATTTGTAATACTGTCAAATACCTATGAATTGAAAAGAAAGCTGACTCTATGATCTAATTAAATAAAGTGGACGAGTATACTTGGCAATTCTGAGCTGAGAAGATTTGGATGAATTATGAGGATACATACAAAGGTAAAACAGGACAAAGTAGATAAGAATCAAAGTAAAGTTTACTTTCCTCCAATATGTTGTATTTTACCCTAGCGATTCACTCTTATAAATAAATAAAATATTTCACAAGTTCTAAGTACATAATAAGTGCTTAATATATATTAAATATTATTACCTTATCATCATTATTATCAGATATCTGTTGCATGTTTTGTAATAAGAGATGGAACCTAATTGACTGTGAAAGAAGAATTGAATTGGTAATATTTTCACATAAATATTAAGGTGATGGCAACACGGAGCTCTCCTATGGTGCCACATACCATGAAATAAAATAAATTAAATGTATCGGGCACTGGACCTGTGCATTAGGAAAGTAGGTAGGTACCATTAGTCTCTTTTGCAGACTCTAAGTCTTTCAGCCAGGTTTCTGGGCACTGATCTGTTTATGTGGGGCTTCCCAGGTGGCACAATGGTAAAGAATTTGCCTGCCAATGCAGGAGACACAAGAGACGTGGGTTCAATCCCTGGGCCGGGAAGATTCCCTGGAGGAGGAAATGGCACCCCACTCTAGCATTCTTGCCCAGAGAACCCCAAGGAAAGAGGCACCTTGTGGACTACAGTCGAGGGTGTCACAGTCAGACATGACTGAGTGACTGAGTACGCACACCCATGAGCTGCTGATGTAGAAAATCTGTTCTCTATGTGTAAAAAAGTAACTCGGAATCCCTGGGAACATCCTATACTGCTTACCCGTGACCTGCATCCTCGGCTTAAAGCTTCATTCCATCACTTCAAATGTCATGGCTTCATGTCAATGAACTTTAGTTTACTTTCAATAAAGTAAACTAGCAATCGATATTGACACAAAACAGTCTCACCATGTAATGGCTACCGGTTATGAAAATCAGTCAAAGAAACAGGGCCTTAGAATGTACTCCCTGAGTGACAAGGTGTTCTGACAGAGGATCTTTCAGTGTTTAACCATCCATCTCCACCTCATTCAGGAAGTCAATCTCACTGCTGAAGGTGTTACTGAAATATCAAGTAAAAAACTGTGCAGAGGAAAGATGACTCCTCCCAACAGCAAGTTCAGAAACACAAGATCAGACATCTGTGGCGAAGTGACTGAAATGTGTTCTCTACTGCTCTGTCTTATGCAAGTGTTCCCCTCTGAAACCATGTTATAAAAAAGAATAAAATCGCTCATAGATTCTTCTAGAATGTCTGAGCCTAACTTTTTTGAAACAAGTCTCTTGAAAGGAAATGGAAAAACTGCATTCCAATATCAATATATAAGCCCTAAGAGGACAATTCAAATATAAGAAATATGGTGTGAGAGAGTTAAATATCCTTTTTTTTTATTATTAAAAACTGCTTGAATTCAGAAATGGATACTAAAAGAAACAAGGTAGACTTAAAAATAAAAAGAGACATTAAACTTTCTATTAAAAAAATATAGCAAGAAGCCCAAATCAGGATTGCTTTAGTAGGTCCAATATTTTGTCATTTGCACTATCCTTTGTAACATTTTTTAAAAGTGTAAAATAAGTTATTTTCCGGTCTCATAAATAATTTGTCTGTGGTATGTCTAATATTTACTATAGACTACTCGGGAAGAAAAATGAATCTCACCAAAATCTCAAGTCAGGATAAAAATGAGCTGCTTAAAGAAATTACCCCTGGGGAAGTATAAGAGGCAACATAGTTTATAAGTGATGGGAAGGCATGAGGTTGGGATGATATTTTTTCGCTGAGTAAAATAACTTTTATATATACATTCTTGAAAATCCCCATGCAGCTCTGGGAGAAACATTCCCCTTCTACTGGAATAAGACCATATAGCAATGGCACACTCTTTTATTAAGCTAAATTTCACACATTCTTTCTCATATTGCCCCTACTCCATCACTAAGTCACAAAAACTTCTCAGTTAAAAGTCTCATTGATGGACCTATATATTATCATATTAAGTGAAGTAAGCCAGACAAAGACAAATATTATGCAATATTGCTTATATGTAGACTCTAAAAAAAAAAAAAAGACACGAACTTATTTCCAAAACAGAAAAAGACTCACAGACATAGAAACCAAACTTATGGTTACCAAAGGGGAAAGTGGGGTGAAGGGAGTTAATTAGGAGGCTAGGATTAACGTATACACACAACTTGTTCAATACATTATTTTTTTCAAAAATTCATTTCATCTCTATCATTTATAAGGTCTATCAAACAAGGAGATAACCATGAATATAAACATGATCAACATCCTAAAAGGCTACAGGGTGACACTTTCTAATGTTCTCAATAACATCACAGGTTAAACAAAAATCAGGATATATCAAACTGAATCAAGTGGTCCTTGTGAAAAACACTTCAGCACCAGCACCCCTCACCTTATCTATTAATTCTTGTAATATCTTTTCCTCTTTAAGAACAACTGTTGGAGCTGGCTTTCTCTCCACTTTGGATTTGAGCTGAACCAGGAAGCTGAGGGATGCAGGAGGAGTCTGTCACCAATGTTTACTACCTCTTTTAAATGAAGCCTTCAGAAACATCCTTCCTCTTCAGCGCTCTGGTTAAATATGTACTCGGGGCCAAAGCACCTGCTGACTGATTTCTCTATTTCACATGATAAGAGTTGAAACCATTCTGCAGGCTTCCTGCTTGCCCTTCAAGTCCTGCTCCAGGTTATTTGCTCTAATTCTGTTTTCTCAGCATACTTAATAGCACACACACAGATGCTATCAATGGCCTTATTTAATCCTTTGCTGGTTCTGCGCAATTCCTATATATATATATATATATATATATATATATACATAAATACATATATAGTACACAACTTGAAACCAAATTAAATTTGCCCTTCAGCTTGTAAAGACCCTGAAGATTCTAAGATGGAAAGCTGAAGCAAAATTAGTGCCTCTACTTTTATGTCATCTATTATAAACTATGGGAAGAAGGTAAGTTAAGGCTTTCCCTATCGTGGTCTTCACAGAACTGGTGGGAGAAAATTCTATTTCTGATTCAGGATCCATTTTCTCCTTTCCTTTTTCACCCCCCTTTTACCTCTCCAAGCACTTCTGGAGAACATAAATGAATAGGAAATTCTGATAGTCTGATCATTTGTGTGTAGACCCAAGGTCATTTTTTGATTATGAGCTGCTGTTGCTCATTCCTCAAAGATGTGACCAATGGGTTATAGAAAGGCTTTTTCTTCTTACCAGGAAGATAGCTTTCTTGCACCATCTTCCCTGACAAAAATAGACACTTTTGGCAAAAGGTACCCATGGATACCTATATATCCTTGCCTTAGATGTATGAACTATTATATTACCAATGATTACTCTCTGTCCCCCTCTCTCTCTCTCTGTATCTCTCTTGTACAGAAAATATATATTTTTTCTGAATTATTCAAACAAGTTCCAATCATCATGAACTTTATCCAAGAACACTTTGGCATGTATTACCAAAGAACAAGGACATTCTTCTATAAAACCACATTCTCTCATAAGCCCCAAATTATAAATAGACACAATAATATTATTTAATGTACTTATTCCATATTGAAATTTCCCCAACTATCCCAATGTTTTTTATATTCAGGATCTAACCAAGGATTATAAGAATCGTGTTTAGTTGCCATGTCTTCATCATCCATCTTTTATGCCATTGAAAATTTCAACAAGTTGGCAGGTAAAACAGCTTACAAACTGTCCAATCACTTCCTTATGATTAACTATTTCTCCATGGATACTACACACACAATGTTGTGAATTTCCCATTATGTCATTTTAGGAAGCACATGTTGCCAATTGACTCATGATTGATGATGCTAACTTTGGTTACTTGGTTGAGGCCAAGTCTACCAGATCTTTCCAGTGTGAAAGAACCTTTCTTTATCTCTTTGTAATAAGTAGGTAATCTGTGGGATGATACTATGAGACCATATAAATGTTGTTTCCTAGTTACAATGTGCTTTATACTGTGTAGTGTGTAACACCATTCATTGATGGTCTTTGCCTCAGTTAATTACTAAGTTAAGATGGTTATTTTCCAATTTGGCTATTCTTCTTCCATTTGTAAGCTGTATTTTTATGTAACAATACTTCTCCTTTTTCTTGAGTAATACTATGGATATAGGACTCGTTCTTTATTCAATTATTATAACACTAAATATATATGACAACATAAGAAGATGATTTGTATGTATTAAAATTATCAATTATGAAACCCACACCTGGATTCTTTGTTATTCTTTTAAAATCAGTGGTCATGACCAGTATAGAACTCCTGAAATATTTATCCCATATTTATAGTGTTGCAAGGTTTTCAAATGAGAGAAAAAGAGAAATGAAGTCTTTGTTTCTTGGAACTTGTTACACTAATCAGATAGCCAGTTGGCTATGGGACTTTTCACTTATGGAGAAAACAGAACTAAGCATTGAATTTGTCAATTTGGACCATGACAGTTCTCTGCATTTACAGAAAAACAAGTCTTCCATTTTGAGAAGTTGAGTTCTCTGGGAAGATAAAAATAAGAAACTAATTAACTGAAATGAAGACAGAAAAATATCCAAAGAACCAGCCAACACACTAATAAAAGAAACCCAGAAGCAATCAAAATACATAATTTGACTTGTATAGGCTTATAAGAATGCTGATGGTGAGCAGGGCATTTTTAATAAGAAAACCAGATGTGAATACATGTGATCCAAGTCCTCCCTTTCTTTCCTGGCCTTATGCAGTTAGTTGCATAGTTCAAAACTCAACCACTGTATGAAGATGGCAGTCTTCCTCCATACAGTTTTAGGTAAATCTTGGAAGAGATAAAATGCAAAAGGGGTAGCTTTTCTTAGTCATAGAACTAAGACATTTTCCACAGGTTTTCCAGGTTGTTCAGTGGGTAAAGAATCTACTTGCAATGTAGGAGACATGTTTGATCCCTGGGTCAAGAAGATCCCTTGGAGGAGGGCACGGTCACCTTCTCAAGTATTATTACCTGGAGAATCCTGTGAATAAAGGAGCCTGGCAGGCTATAGTCCATAGGGTGGCAGAGTCAGACATGACTGAAGCAACTGAGCACGCGTGCACACAGACATTTTTCACAGAAAAGTTCAACTACATTTAGAGTCCAGACAATTTTCCAAAAAAATTCTCTTTTGAAAAGATTACAAAAGTTCAAAAGGAATATCTTTAATTATTATCTTTTGTGTCAACTTTCATTTACCCAAAATTGTTCTATCATCTTCTCTCTATGAAACAGTAATATGAATCATAAGTATATAAACTTATTTTTATAAAGTTATGATGAGAAAGGAAGGAAGGTAAGAAGAAAAGACAGAAGAAAGGAAGAGAAAAAGAAAAAAACAACAACTTTCCATATCAAGGTACCTACAAAATCAAGTTAAAATGATGAAGTCCAATGGCTTACCATGTGAATGAAAGTCACTGAAATAGAAAACAATGCAGTTATGTTTCAGAGGTCCAAACCTAGTTCCTTAAGGTATGTGATTGCTTCCATACTGGGGAAATGGTTCTTGAAACTTACAGAGGGAAGGAGACAAAGTGAGTGAGAGAGCTTAAACCTGTAAAGGATAGGCAGAGATGGAAGAGTTTTAAAGTAGTGAATGAGTATAGAGCCTGTAGAACAAACTGTGATAAGAGGTTATGAAAGAAAAAATAGGCAAAGTGATTTTAAATCACTGAGAACTACAAAGAGAAACAACAACAAAAGAGATCCATGCTGCTGCTGCTGCTGCTAAGTCCCTTCAGTTATGTCCGACTCTGTGCGACCCCATAGACGGCAGCCTACCAGGATCCCCCCATACCTGGGATTCTCCAGGCAAGAACATTGGAGTGGGTTGCCATTTCCTTCTCCAATGCATGAAAGTGAAAAGTGAAAGTGAAGTTGCTCAGTCATGTCTGACTCTTAGCGACCCCATGGACTGTAGCCCACCAGGCTCCTCTGTCCGTGGGATTTTCCAGGCAAGAGTACTGGAGTGGGGTGCCATTGCCTTCTCCAAAAGAGAGCCATACCATAAGCCTAAAATTTCACATAGTTATCTCATTTAATTCTCCCAACAGTTCTGCATAATAGGTGTTATGATTCCCATTTTACAAATTGTGAAATGAAGATTCATGGAGCTTCTCAAGGTGGGGCTCCATGAAAATACTTCCCTCACTGAGAATCATCCCCCCGGTGAATGATGGAGCTAGGGGTCTGATCCTAGCTCACCCCCTTGTCCAAATTTAGCTGTCCCAACCAAGTAGGCATTACAGGTGTGTGGTTGATTAGGGGGGTTCAACCTAGAGGTATGGCTAAGGGGGGAAATGGAATTTCACAGCATCTGTAGCAACAGCGCACTGAGAGGTGAGCTACTGGCATGGTGACCTGGCTTCCTGAGAGCAAGCAGACAACTGTATCCAGAAATGAGTCCACAAAACACATTCTTTAAAAATAGCTTAAAATAGAATTATCACCTTAAAACTAGGTAAAATGATGCCATGTGATACAGTTAAAATCTAATTAATACAAGTTGTATGTGATCAGGTCCCTTCTGGAAAGATGCTTTGACATTGCCCATTCTGATGACTAGTGCCTTTCCTGGGATATAACTGCAATGTCCTTGTTTAAACAAATAGCAATGAATGTCATGCACTCAGGGAAATGTTTGCTGTGAATTAGGGTTTAGAATTGTTCTTCCCTTTGGTCCCATTCCAGGAGGCAACTGACTGGTTTCATAATGGAACAAACCTAAAAGGATAAATCAGGGTGACCCACTTGGAGGCTTTCTAAAACAATGGCTACATCTGCATTTCTAAAAAGAAAAACAACTCAGAACATCCCAAATCAGAACCATGCCCAGAAACAAAAATATCCGCCTCGGTAAAGAGGATGAGCCCTGGAAGACATTTTAGCATCCTGTCATGTCAAGCTGATGATAATAGGTTTTAACTGGCACTCCCACCAAAGCCATATCATTCATTACCTTGTCAGAATAAATCTACCTGCTGTGTCACAGGTTCGATTAACAAGTCCTTACTCATTTGTAATTGCATCTTAATCTGAATTTGTGTACACTCCTTCATACAAAATGGATGTTTTTAGATTACATATTATGGGGACTGGTGTTCTTAAAATGAAGAGCAGTTTTAAGAATCATAGGCTGGCATCAGGATTGGTCTTTTCTTCCCTCTACTTCAGTTCAGTTCAGTCGCTCAGTCGTGTCTGACTCTTTGCAACCCCATGGACTGCAGCGCACCAGGCTTCCCTGTCCATCACCAACTCCCGGAGCTTAATCAAACTCATGTCCATTGAGTCGGTGATGCCATCCAACCATCTCATCCCCCTGTCCCCCCTTCTCCTCCCACCTTCAATCTTTCCCAGGATCAGTGTCTTCAAATGAGTCAGTTCTTCACAGCAGGTGGCCAAAGTATTGGAGTTTCAGCTTCAGCATCAGTCCTTCCAATGAATATTCAGGACTGATTTCCTTAAGGATTGACTGGTTTGATCTTACAGTCCAAGGGACTCTCAAGAGTCTTCTCCAACACCACAGTTCAAAAACATCAGTTCTTCAGTGCTCAGCTTTCTTTATAGCCCAACTCTCACATCCATACATGACTACTGGAAAAACCATAGCTTTGACTAGATGGACTTTTTTCAGCAAAGTAATGTCTCCGCTTTTTAATATGCTGTCTAGGCTGGACATAGCTTTTCTTCCAAGGAGCCAGCATCTTTTAATTTCATGGCTGTAGTCAGCATCTACAGTGATTTTGAGGCCCCCCAAAATAGTCTCTCACTGTTTCTATTGTTTCCCCATCTATTCACCATGAAGTGATAGGATCAGATGCCATGATCTTAGTTTTCTGAATGTTGAGTTTCAAGCCAAATTTTTCACTCTCCTCTTTCACTTTCATCAACAGGCTCTTTAGTTCTTCTTCACTTTCTGCCATAAGGGTGGTATCATCTGCATATCTGAGATTATTGATATTTCTCCCGGCAATCTTGATGCCAGCTTGTTCTTCATCCAGCCTGGCATTTCACATGACATAATCCGCATAGAAGTTAAATAAGCAGGGTGACAATATACAGCCTTGACATACGCCTCTCCTGATTTGGAACCAATCTGTTGTTTCGTGTTCAGTTCTAACTGTTGCTTCTTGACCTGTATACAGATTTCTCAGCAGGCAGGTCAGGTGGTCTGGTATTCCCATCTCTTTAAGAATTTTCCATAGTTTGTTGTAATCCGCACAGTCAAAGGCTTTGGAGTAGTCAATAAAGCAGAAGTAGATGTTTTCCTGAAACTCGCGCTTTTTTATCTTTAAATTAATCCTGGGAGGCAGCGTTAGTATCATCACTCACAAGACAGATCAGTTATTTCAAAAGACTAGCATAGTGATTCCTAGCTTATTCATACCCTGTTACTGTTACCCAGATTTTTTAAATTTTAATTATTTTTCCCCTTTGGCTCTTTAAGATTTCAGAACGTATCATAGCAAAGCTTCAGGATGCTTTGCTCCACATGGCAATTGAAAGTGTTTACTGAGTTAGAGTTGTTTGTGCCCATAAAATGTAGTCGAAATATGAACTCTGCCTCATTTCCAGAGCATGGCTACCAACTGGCCACTGCAGGAGTCCATGCAGCTGGAAACAAACACTAAAGTTATTTGGACTTGAAAGCTCCTGGAAAGTATTTTAACAACTCCCAAGGGTTGGCAGTTTGGCAGATAAGGCCTCTGGCTAAGAGGCTCTCTGATGAAACTCTGTCTGCACTAAGAGGTGGGAAGAGAACTCACAGTAAGTGGGGCACACCCTCTGCCAGGCACTGTCCAGAACAGTTATTAAAGACAGCTGCCACCTCCCGACACATTCCTGTGGGCCACATGCTTTACAGTCATTTAACGCATTTCTACTGTTGAGGCAGGTACAATGATTCCCATTTCTCAATGAGGTACAATGATTCCCATTTCTCCCTCTTAGGTTGAGAGGGTTGGGTAAGTTATCTAAGATGATAAACCTAATGAGTTGGAAAAGGGGATCAAATTTGGTTTTGTCTGAGTACAAATGTTCTGGGTCATATACTACACTGCCACCTGATTGAGTCTTTTTTTTAATTACCCTTAAAAGGGAGTTGAGGGGTGATGTGAAGTTAATACAGAGATAAGCTTTTGAAACAAAACTGCAGTTGGATGTGGAGTTGTCCCAAGAGGCTCCCAAGTCACAAAAGCCAGGTTGGACATTCCATGTAGATAGCAGGGGATCACTGGCATGCTTGAAGCCGGTCTGGTAAGATGTTGACTGGGGACCGGATCTGAGCATGCATGAACTGGGGATTTTGTGACTGGTTGGTCAAGCAGCAGGAAAGCCCCAATTAAACAATGCTGGTGGAGGCAGCAGGTAGGGCAGAGTTGAGAAATGTTTGCCATGAAATTGGATGGCAGGGCAGCACCTAAGCTCTATACACCCTGTCTGAACCTGCGGATGCACCAAACAAATATCCACATAAAAAATAATAAGAAAAAAACCTGAATTCTTTTAGTTTGAGGTTGCCACAGTATGCTGGATCTTCTATTTTGGATGGAAACATCTTATTTTTCAATGGATAGCATACGACTGAAAGTTACTTTTCAAATTAGTGGGAACATTTTTAGAATAAAAGCTAACTGTCTCCAGGCAGTCAACAAGAAGAGCATATTAATCTAATAAAGATTGACTGGCCTATCGTTCCACCTTGAAATAAATGAGAACAATTTGGACAACCAAAGCTTTCATTCAAACAAAGTCGTGCTGTGTTTAAGATTCATCATTCGTCAGACATCCTGTAAACTTTCTCCCATTTTACCAGCACCATGACTGAGCACCAACAAAGAGAATTTTTCTATATTGGTTTTTTTTTTTGGTTTATATTGTGAAAGTTCCATATGAAAATGCTTTAGCACCATATATCATAATAAATATTGGGTTTATTAAAACTGTAACAGATATTAATCATTTCCAGTTGTGAAGCAATTGCCTAAAAATTGTGAAGCACACAAGTAGCTATTTTCATAAGTAAACATTCATTTCTTAAATTCAAAATTACTTATTAAATACTTGCGATATGCCAAACCTGCCTAAGGAACTTGGAATACAGCAGGAAGTCAACAGGTAAGAGCAATAGGTTAGAGAACGTGACACTCATTCTCCCCATTTGTCCTTCGCCTTCCAGGTAGAAACTCAGCAGTGGCTAGTCTTTCCTACTCTCCAGTGGCTATAGCTGTATCTGAGCTCAGCTGACTCTGAGCTCAGCTGACTCTGCCTTCTTTCCTCATTCCTCTCTCCTAAAGAGTATTAAAGATGGCCCACTGTTGTTAGTAGCTGGTTTCCTTAAAGCTGTCTACACCTCTGAAAACCATGCCTTTATTAAACTCCCTTTAATCCAGCCGCCTGAGTGAGCGCTCTCTCTCCCTGACTCACACCACTGTCCTGGCTCACACGCCAGCCTTGCCTCCTATAAACCCAACCCCTTGTTCCCAAAGTCTAGCCACACTCCACTTCTTGGCTTCCTTTGAATGCACCATCACGTCCCATTACTCTGTGTACTGTGTGTGCTCTTTCCTCATCCTGGATTGCCCTTGACTCCTGTTTCTACCAGTCCAATTCCTATTTGTTCTACAAGAGTTACTCAAATCCCATGTTCTCTATGAAACCTTTCAGAATCCCCCAAGGTCAAGTAACCTGTTATCCTCTCACAAGGTTTTGTTTATATTTCTATTACGATGTCTTCCAAAGTTTAGTCATTCAAATGCCACTTGTACAATTTTTATCATATTCTTCTACCACCGTGTATAGGTTAGTCTGCGTAAATCATTCCATGCCGCAGTAACG
Source organism: Ovis aries (assembly GCF_016772045.2). Classification (NCBI taxonomy): domain Eukaryota; kingdom Metazoa; phylum Chordata; class Mammalia; order Artiodactyla; family Bovidae; genus Ovis; species Ovis aries. The sequence continues at coordinate 61,408,321 of NC_056062.1, read as the reverse complement.
AAAAAGTGAATCTCAGTGGCTTAACAAAATGACATTTTCTGTGGGTTCATTCAAAGTCCAGCATGGATCCTGACTTCTCTCTAGGGAAGAACAGAAGGCAGAGGGGATAGAATGGTAGAGGGTCTTACCCTGACAATTAGACATGTCGCCAGGAACATGCCATACTCCATTTCTGCCCACAACTCACTGATCACGACTAGTTACATGACCCTGCCTTACTGTAGGGTTTCCCTGGTAATTCAGGGGGTAAAGAATCCACCTGAAATGCAGGAGACCCTGGTTCGATCCATAGGAGAAGGGAAAGACTATCCACTCTAGTATTCTTAGGCTTCCCTGGTGGGTCAGCTGGTAAAGAATCCTCCTGCAAAGTGGGAGACCTGGGTTCCATCTCTGGGTTAGGAAGATCCCGTGGAGAAGGGAATGGCTACCCACTGCAGTATTCTGGCCTGGAGAATTCCATGCCTTACTGTAAGAGGCAGATAAGTAAAGTCCTCCCAGGAGGCAGGAAGGAGACCAGATTGGATTCGGGTGAATGCTAGGAGTCATTGCTACTTATCTGTACTAGACTTTGCAAAACCTGTGGGTTTTTTTTTTTTTTCTTTAAATCGACTCCTTTCTTTCTTCTTACAGAGATACATTTAAACAGGAAACTATCCATCTGTTAATAAAAAGCTTCTATTATATAATACACCTTTTCTTTTTAACCTTTGTGAAACAAAATGACAACAATTTCAAGCTAATAGTCTACACATCACTTAGATAACATCCTATGTGCCATCCTCTGGGAAACATCATTCTAATGGTAAAATAGCTAATATCTTGGAGCACTTGGCACCTGTCAGCATGAGTTCTAAGCACTTCACAGGTATGGATTCATTCTATTCTCCTAACGACTCACAAGTGGTAGATGTGTGTTATAATCCGCATTATAGAGACGAAGCATGAGAGACTCAGTGTTTTCCCTAGGTCACCTTAGTAGTAAGCAAAGCAGAACATAAACCCTAGCAGCCTTATTCCAACAAATTCAAGTTTCACCTAATCTCCATCACTTGTGTTAGCAACAATAGGGCCATTGCTCTCTTTGGATTCCCAGCACTAACCACACTGCCTGGTATGTTTCACGAGCTGAATTCATTTTTGCTTTCTTGCTGAACAGATAAAAAATGCTAGAACAAAAGTACAGGAATGACATTAATTTTTTTTTTTTTTTAGAGGCAGTTCAGTTCAGTTGCTCAGTCATGTCCGACTCTTTGCGACCCCATGAATCGCAGCATGCCAGGCCTCCCTGTCCATCACCATCTCCCGGAGTTCACTCAGACTCAGGTCCATCGAGTCAGTGATGCCATCCAGCCATCTCATCCTCTGTCGTCCCCTTCTCCTCCTGCCCCCAATCCCTCCCAGCATCAGAGTCTTTTCCAATGAGTCAACTCTTTGCATGAGGTGGCCAAAGTACTGGAGCTTCAGCTTTAGCATCATTCCTTCCAAGGAAATCCCAGGGTTGATCTCCTTCAGAATGGACTGGTTGGATCTCCTTGCAGTCCAATGGACTCTCAAGAGTCTTCTCCAACACCACAGTTCAAAAGCATCAATTCTTCAGCGCTCAGCCTTCTTCACAGTCCAAATCTCACATCCATACATGACCACAGGAAAAACCATAGCCTTGACTAGATGGACCTTAGTCGGCAAAGTAATGTCTCTGCTTTTGAATATACTATCTAGGTTGGTCATAACTTTTCTTCCAAGGAGTAAGCGTCTTTTAATTTCATGATTTTGGAGCCCAAAAAAATAAAGTCTGACACTGAGGCAGAGGAGGCAATTTTTTTCACTGCTCCAAAAATTTTAAGTGAAAACCATGATAATTTAAATTCCAAAACTGTGTTCCTTTTATGGCACTATCATGTCACTGATTCAATGGACATGAATTTGAGCAAACCCTGATTGATAATGAAGGACAGGGGAGCCTGGAGTGCTGCAGTCCATGGGGTCACAAAGAGTTGGACAGGACTTAGCAACTGAATAACATCATACAGCACTATATGATCTTAAGAGCTTGTTAAGGTCTATTAAATACACCTAGGGAAACCAGCTTGAGATCCACGTAGTCAGACCCTACTCCACACATCGTCAGGATCCCAGGCCACAATGCCTCCAGGCCCCAATGCCTCCAGGCCCCATAGGTGACTGAGCCCTGTGACATTCACTGCTGCTACTGTGGATGTTTTCATTCTGTAACTGTGAACCTCAGCTACTTTTTGGAGAAGGCAATGGCACCCCACTCCAGTACTCTTGCCTGGAAAATCCCATGGACGGAGGAGCCTGGTGGGCTGCAGTCCATGGGGTCGCTAAGAGTTGGACACAACTGAGCAACTTCACTTTCACTTTTCACTTTCATGCACTGGAGAAGGCAATGGCAACCCACTCCAATGTTCTTGCTTGGAGAATCCCAGGGATGGGGGAGCCTCTTGGGCTGCCGTCTATGGGGTCGCACAGAGTTGGACACAACTGATGTGACGCAGCAGCAGCAGCAGCAGCAGCAGCAGCTACTTCTTAAGGAGGTCACCTAGACTCTGTTAAACATGACAAGTGTCATAAGACTATGCTACTTACACTTCTTGCTTTGTGCAGGCAATACCAAATGGTCAGTGTAATGATCTTTTTAGTTTGTACAAATGGATAAGCAAATATTTTATCATGTAGCTACTTATTAGCCTGATGAGGGCAATAATTACATTTGATACCAACTTGGGTTTTCTCCTCTTGAGTTACCACAAAGGAAAATAGCATTAAAGTGATTTGAGGGAGGAGAAGAAGCCATGTTGGAGAATAAGAAGGCATTTACTATTATGTTAGGAGTATTACATGTTATCTCATTTAATCTCAACTACTCTGAGAAATAGATTGCAGGGTCTCCATTTTAACAAAGAGGAATTGAGCCTCAGAAAGGTTAAGTAACTTGTTCAAGGTCGCATAGCTAGAAAAATCTACTCAGTTGTGTATTCTCCCTCCATCTAGCTTCTAAAGAAATTATGCTACTGTTTTGCTACTGTTTTTAACTGCTAGCAATAAGGAGGAACTTAAAAATTAAAAATAAGATTAAATTTCAAAAAAGGAAAGTTCTTGCCAAAAGTGTTTTCACTAGCAGTCCACCATAAATACTGTCTTGGTTTCTCCCTAACTTTACCATTACATCTTCTATTCGAGATCATGAAAGAGCCTTCTGCTCACTTTTAACAGGAGGCCAAAGCCATTTTTCATTACCTCTTTGTCTTTTTTTCTTTCCTTCACTTAGGAATTTTAGAGAAAGGTAAAAGACACATGGAAATAATAATAATAAAAATAATGGTTAGCATTTATTAAGTGCTTACTATGTGCCACAGAACTGGTCATTTAAGTCTCTAGTTAGACCAAATAAGATTCATAGACAATTCAAATAAAAGTTATCTTTTTTTTTTACACAAAAAAAGGTATTATGAAGCACTTCATCTAAAAAAATAAAAATAAAGTAATGCAGAAAAATGAGATGGAGAGTAGTCAGGAATGGTGTCCACCACTGGGACTGTCAGTTGTAAGAAAGGATTGTTGTTGTTGTTTAGTTGTTAGGTAGTATAAGACTCTTTTGCAGCCCCATGGACTGTAGCCCATCAGGCTCATCTGTCCATGGGATTTCTCAGGCAAGAAAACTGGAGAGGGTTGCCATTTCCTTTTCCAGGGGATTTTCCCAACCTAGGGATCAAACCCATGTCTCATGCATTGGCAGGAGGATTCTTTACCACCGAGCCACCAGGCAAGTCCAAGAAAGAGGATTATGAGATGTCTATTGCAGAAGTGGGAGGTATGGATGACCTAACCCAGACTAACAGGATAAGGTGAGAAGTAAGGCAAGAATGGATCGTAAAGAGAAACCCTAGTTTTAAAAAGACATGGGTAAAATAGAGATTTAATGAGAAGGAAATTCCAAGACCTAAAATGCATATGAAAAGGAACTCACTCAGTTGAGTAATGTTTAAGGGTTTCATGGAAGCCTTGAGATGACTAGCAACTGAGTGATACAAAATAAACTTTTCTTTTATCTTAAATAGTGGGATTTAATTCTTCATATGGTTTTATGACTTCTGATAAGAAAGATTATGTTTTCATGTTAGCATGTCATAAAGAATTTAAAATGTGCAGGCTTTAACTAGATGCTCAAAAACCGGAGTTTTAATAGGTGTTTTGCAAGTAATGTACTGCAACCCTATATCAGAGGGTTGGAGGCAGCATATGAAAATAGCAAGGTTTGTGGGTGTGAAGCTCAGGAAGTCTACAGAGAAACTAGCCAGTGATTGACAGCTAGGCACATTCTTTAGCCGACTCAATATGAATTTCAATAAATTTAAGAATTGAGGGCCTCAAGTTACAAAAGTGTTCTCAGTTAAATAAAGTCCTTCGAGAACTAAGCCAAGTTGTGACTCACATTGCACTAAAAAGAATTTTTTCTTGGGGGAGGGGAGTGCTGGTGGTATGGGAGATGATTGTCCTTTAAAGTATTTTACAAAGCTAATCTTTGCATCTATGTTGAAGTCTCTTAGAACATACATAATTAAAGTTGTGTTTAAAATTATTTGCATACTATACATAACTGATATTAAATTTCTCAGATTTTTAAAAATGGCTAAAATGAAAAAAGTATTTAATTTAAAAAAACCAAAACACCAAACTTCAGAGAATTTCCAAATCAAAAATATTATCACAATCATCTGTGCCACAAAAGCCAAAAATTGTCTTAAAGGAACACAATTTAGTCATGGAAAGAAGCCACATAAAATTCCTGAAGAGTAAGATGGCCTCTACTACAGACTCTATATTCCATATTTGGGGAATGTTAGAAGAGGGGTTGTTTCTTAGCAGTAAATGATATGAAGGCATCAGGTGCTATAAAACAGGTATTTATGAGGGGTAGCACCTAAATCTTGTTCTTTCACAGTTTATTTTTGGCCCTTGTATGGGAAACTCTGTTCTTAATGAATTTTAGGATCTACTCAAAAATATCAGAATTTCACTATGTAGTTGATTAGAAGGAAGCAAATGTGTGGAAGTTATAACAGTGCTGGAAGAGTTTACAAATGTAGTTGGATAAGGCAGTCCAGAGATTAGCAAAAGGAAGAAGAATCAGCTGTGATGGGGGTGGGAGGGTGCCAAGGAGGAAAACATTACTGAACCCAGAAGTCAGGCTGCTTGGTCCAAGCTGGGATCTTGGAGGACAGATAATAATAGCTAATTCAGTTCAGTCACTCAATCATGTCTGACGCTTTGCAACCCCATGGACTGCAGCACGCCAGGCCTCCCTGTCCATCAGCAACACCTGGAGCATGCTCAAACTCATGTCCATGGGATCGGTGATGCCATTTAACCATCCCATCCTTTGTAATTCTCTTCTCCTCTTGCCCTCAACCTTTCCCAGCATCAGCGTCTTTTTCAGTGAGTTGGCTCTTTGCATCAGGTGGCCAAACTATTGGAACTTCAGCTTCAGTATCAGTCCTCCCAATGAATATTCAGGGTTGATTTCCTTTAGGATTGACTGGTTTGATCTCCTTGCTGTCCAACGGATTCTCAAGAATTTTCTCTAGCGACACAGTTCAAAAGCATCAATTCCTTGGCACTCAGCTTAAATCATGAGTAAATTTGATGAAAAAGCAGTCATAGCCCACTTTGCAGATGGTAGCACTGAGTCTTAGAGCTGTAAAAGTCTTGTCCAAGGTATACATTTGGTAAATGCTAAAGCCATTGTACAGATCCAAGTCTCAAAGTCTCTACAAAGTATACATGCTCAAATTTTAGCTTTAGTGCTAATGTATATGTGAATTGCCTATAAATTATTATTGGATAGAAATGAAGTTTTAAAAGTATAGACAACCTATGTGAGCAGAGGCATTGTGCTTCTTTTCATGCTTTTCAACAGCTTCAGATTCCTTATCTTTTCATGAAGACTTTGCCTTTTTGAATCACAGATGTAGGACTTTGTTGGAGGATCCTCAAATTTTATATTTAAGATTATATAGAAAAGTCATTTATTTTCCTTAGCAACTAGAGCTGTGTTGATCAGAGCCAACAGTCTTCTCCCTTGGATTAATATTACCCATTTGAGAGCCTAAAAGTGTAAATTAATGGCAATATCTAAGTATACAATTAGACTGAATCCACAGTTCCACTGAAAAAATTTACCTTTGGATTTAATACTTAATAAAGTTAGCTTAGCATAGGTTCCATGGATATATTAATAGTAAAAGTAACCGCTAAAAAATTGGCAAAGGACTAGAAAAAATGAAGCATTATTTTTTTCATACATTGTATTTGTTGAAACAATGTTCTCCTGTATTTCAGGGAAAATAATCAGATGGCTCAAGTGGTAAAAATCTGCCTGACAACACAGAAGACACAGGAGATGGGGATTCAATCCCCAGGTCAAGGATGATCCCCTGGAGGAGGAAATGGCATCCCCTCCAGTATTCTTGCTTGGAAAATCCCATGGACAGAGGAACCTGGTGGGCTACCATCCATGGGGTTGCAACGAGTTGGACACAACTTAGTGACTGAGCATAAGCAAGCATTATAAGTCCTAAGTTAAAACTGATATTTCCCAATAGCAGTCTTTCTTAGCTTCTTTTTGATGATGTTCTATAGTTGAATATATTGCAGAATATTTTAATGTTCCAAATGATATCCAGACTAAGAATGATATATAAAGGCAACTTCCTGGCTCTGTTAAAATTTCCTTTAGCAATCAAGTATTTGAAATGTCTGAAAAACAGATTCTTCTTTGGCTATTCAGTTTTTATTACCATCTTTCCTCCATTCTTTAACAAGGTTTCAATTATACTTGTAACAGTCTCCGCTGTGACATATAATAGAAAAGCAATCGGCTTTTCATTTTGTCCTTCCCGCCTTTCTTACCATAGCTTTATGATCACATAATAATTTTAGCTATCATTTACTTGTGTTTGAATGTACAAACTGATATTTTGCTTACTCCTTCCCTAGGGTTGTTCATCTGTATTAAACATCTAAATACTTTTAAAACAAGCTTAATAAATCCTTAATGAAATCAAATTGGAACCAATACAGACCAATCACTTGGAAAATTATGTAGGTGTGGTTCATGTCTAACTTATAGCCATTATGTTAAATCATGAGGTCTGGGGCAGCTGGTTGAATTTATATATTAAACATAAATTTTCTAAGTGACACTTTTTCTAATACATTATGATTTTACTTTTCTGAACTTCAAGTCTTATTTCATTAAAATGACTCAAATAACTACACTAGAAACTCACAAAAATTTTAATCAAATTTAAGGTTTATGGAACATGTCACCTAAAAAATGTAAAAGCTCTATTGTTCTCATTTCTTTTTTGTTCCTTCCATTTAAAATCAAAAGACTTATACTTGATAGAAATGGAGAGTAAAGGACTGAATGTGAACATATTAGAAATCCAAATAGGAACAAAAATTACTTTGTATTCTACTCAAATGACGAGATCATTTTTTTTTTTATTAAACTATTGAGAGAGATCAATTTATTTCAGGATGTGAACAATCTTTCTGTGAATACAGACTGGAAGAATAATTTATATATTTTCTCTTTGAATTAATATTAATTCAGAGGCTAGATTACCTGTGTAATATTTCATATAATAATTCTACAAGTGATTGAAATTCACTTGGAAAAAATTCAATAGAAAAAGGCAATATTGAAGTTGGGATGGGAAGCAGTATAATGTAGATGGTAGGAGCTGTGGGAAGCATGAAAGTATGTGTTAACAGGATGGTTGTTGTTGTTATTATTTTACTTATTATTATGCTTTTTGTTGCTCCAACTGCCTTCTAAGATTGACGCTCTCCAGAGGAGGGCCCTTATTAAGCTAAGCACATTAGTATGTTTGACTGTGTAGTCCTGAAGCTTGGAATCAGAAGAGGTAAATTCATCTGCATGGTAGTAGAAGGAAGAAGAGAAAAAAGAATGACCAACTTAGTGTAAAATGTAACTGCTTCTTATGACTCCAAATCTGCTCTGAATTCTACTAAGCTTTGAAGAAGCGTCTTAGGAGTGAACCTGCTGCAGAAACTTCTGAGGGAGCTGAGCTGTGCATCTGGGCAGGATGTGACATCCAGAGGTAGAGGGAGCCATGAAAACAGAATTCTCTAGAAATGAGAAGAATCATGAAAAATGCCATGGAATAGCAAGGTTTTAAAAGTCATTTCTTATCTAGAGTCCTTCAAGGAAGATCACAGCTAAGACATGGGTAGTTTCCAAGAGGTCTGGAACTTTATCTTGTTGGCGTAGCATTCTTTGGGACTACTGCATAATAAGTAATCAACGTGTGTTTGTTTAGTGAATATTCCTCTTTCAGGTCAAACTGTATCCTTATAGTAATAAATTTCAAAAGTAACCAGTACCCATTTATTCCTTTCCCTTCACTTCTTTTCTATACCCATCAATCTCTGGCACATCTTCCCTTGCTTTAAGCCTATAATGACAGCATCACACCAAATTATCTGAATGAAAAATAAAAAGTTCAGTGAGCCATAGGCTTACTATATTATAAATGAAAATAATATGAAATTTAGTGGTTCAAAACGCATGAAGTATTTCTTCTTAAAATCATAAAGTATTTCTTCTTATTAACCAATCATCAATGTAGTTCTGTAGACAATGAAACCTATTTTTAATAATTTTCCAGTGCTCTGTCTCCTCTCCTGACATCAATACTAAAAGGAGCAGTCATGCTGTTCAAATCAGTGGCGATTTAAAGCAATGTAGAAGAAACCATGAAAAGGAAACCAAAAATTCCACACCCGCCCACCTGTGTTTCAGCTGCAAAACTTCCAAGATGAAAATCAACAGAGAAAAAGAGACCAACAGAGAGAGAGATGGATAAAGGAAAAAGCTAGTCTATGGAATTGTCCTTGAATCAGAAATGGAATATCCCCTTTGACCCTTTGTCAAAGTGCTGCTGCAAAATTATATTGTTCCCTGATGCAGCTTTCTTCAATGAATCAGAGTGCATAATCCAAATGAAATCACACTGGGAAAAATCAAAGATTTAAAAACTTTATCATCTCACCAGAAAACAACTATCAAGACTGAGCTGTTGGTAACTTCCATCAAGATAAAGACTGTTTTACACATTGTTGTTGTTTAGCCACAAAGTGGTATCTGACCCTCCTGCAGCCCCATGGACTGTAGCTCACCAGGCTCCTCTGTCCATTGGATCTCCCAGGCAAGTATACGGGAGTTGGTTGCCATTTCCTTCTTCAGGAGATCTTCCCAACTCAGGGATTGAACCTGTGTCTCCTGCATTGGCAGGTGGATTCCTTGCCACTGACCCACCAGGGAAGCCTGTTTTATACATTATTTCTGTCAGATCAGAGGATTTGCTTGTTTGTTAGACCATACACCTCTTCAAAATGAATTATAATAAAATAATATCAAGGGGAAGAATATTAACATTTTGGCAGTGCAACTTCTTAGTCCAGATGGGGAACCACTTCAGCTTAAAATGTAATGAACAGGGAAAAAAGATGCAAACCTCTGTGCACTTTCTTCAATTCATAATCCAAATTTTCTGATGTGTGCCTCCTTAAAATGTTTCCAAGTCTAGGGTTTGTTTAAACAATATATTTTAGTAGAACTCCATGGATGTCCATTAATCTACTTGCAAATACACAGGTCATAGAGCAGAGTGAAGTTATTTCTTAAGTCTTCTATGTGGAAGAAACAGAAAAAGCAGTGTACCTTATCTGTCCTAAAGAATATAGCCTCAGCTCACCAACACAACTGGTTATGTAGCTCGTTCTTCAACTACTTCAAGGATGATGATTTCACAAGTTCTTGATCACTGAGTCAATGTTCATTTTATCTTCTTGTCTAGAATTCTCTTCTTATACATTTTAAATGATCATACTTTACATTGGGTCATTAGCCTGAATTCATTCCTTAGGTGGCTGACAGCCCAGAAGAATCTATTCCCAGATTGATAAATTGCCTTTATCCATATCTGTTTTTCCAAGTGAATGTTAACTTAAAAAAATTTTTGGAGATCATTTTAATCCTATAGAAAGTTGCAAAAATAGAGAAATTTCCCATATATCCTTTAGTCCTTTGTGTTATTATCTTATATAACCTCATACCATTAGGAAAACCTAATAAATGAAAATTGGCGCAAACGTATTATCAAAACTACAAATTTATTTTGATTTCACTAGTTTCTCCACTAATGTTGTTTTTCCACATTAATCCAAGATTCCACATTACATTTGGTTGTCATGCCTCTCTATATATCTCCATTTCATGACAGAATTTTAATCTTGTCTTTCCTGATCTTGCTACATTTGATGAGTTGCTTGTTGTTTAGTGACTAAGTTGTGCCCAATTTTTTTGCGACCCCATGGACTGTAACCCACCAGGCTCCTCTGTCCATGGGATTCTCCAGGCAAGAATACTGAAGTGGGTTGCCATGCCCTCCTCCAGGAGATCTTCCCAACCCAGGGATCAAACCCACGTGTCTTCTGTCTACCTGCATTGGCAGGTGGATTCTTTACCACTAGTGCCACCTGGGAAGCCCACAAGAAAGTATGGCCACCACCAAATTTAAAAGCGCTTGTTCAGTCAGCCCACTTTTATCCTTTATCAAGTATTTGATGATCTATGTTCTAGATAAATATGTGCAAGGGTTTGTCTCTCCTCAAATGTTGGTCTATTTTGCTTGCTACCACAGCTTTCTGAAGGGATCAAAAAAAACGTGAATTTGAAGTTAATCCGGCTTCTCTACTCATTGTAAAATTGGTAGTGATGCTGTTCTAGTTTATTACACCCTAGAGGAGATCTGCTCCTTTTACTAAACAATCACACATGAATCTATTTCTAATCAATTTTTTTTTAATTAGAAAAGTAATTTCCATTTACTTGAAATTTAAAATGTACATATTGACATTTGAGGGGGGAAAGCAAAGAAAAACAGTTTCAGAAGTTAAAGCTCAGTCATTCTGCCCATGTGGGAGAAAAGAAACAATTAAGTTTGGTTTAACCTGGGTTGAACTGTCATTTAAGTGTTAAGACAGGATGAGGGGAATACTTGCAATGCTAGAGCTGGAGCTGAAAATGAGATAGAGGCGATTCTGGAAACGAGGGTGAGAGGCTGCTGCTCTGTCACATGAGACCATGACTGAATTCCCAAACGTTTCTCTGTCTCGACTATACTGGCCTTAGTAACAAGTAAGGGCTGGGGATAGGTAAGAAAGTCTATTATTCCCAAGTAGACCAGGAGCTGACTGTGGCTCAGATCATGATCTTCTTATTGCCAACTTCAGATTTAAATTGAAGCAAGTAGGGAAAACCACTAGACCATTCAGGTATGACCAGATTTAAGGGACTAGATCTGATAGAATGCCTGATGAACTATGGACAGAGGTTCGTGACATTGTACAGGAAACAGGGAGCAAGACCATCCCCAAGAAAAAGAAGCACAAAAAAGCAAAATGCCTGTGTGAGGAGGCCTTACAAATATCTGTGAAAAGAAGAGAAGCAAAAAGCAAAGGAGAAAAGGAATGATATACTCATTTGAATGCAGAGTTCCAAAGAATAGCAAGGAGAGATAAGAACGCCTTCCTCAGTGATCATTGCAAAGAAATAGAAAACAATAGAATGGGAAAGACTAGAAATCTCTTCAAGAAAATTAGAGATACCAAGGGAACATAATGGAAAGATGGGCTCGATAAAGGACAGAAATGGTATGGACCTAACAAAAGCAGAAGATATTAAGAAGAGGGGGAAAGAAAACACAGAAGAACTATACAAAGAAGATCTTCATGAACCAGATAACCAGATAATGGTATGATCACTCACTAGAGCCAGACATCCTAGAATGTGAAGTCAAGTGGGCCTTAGGAAGCATCACTAGGAACAAAGCTAGTGGAAGTGATGGAATTCCAGTTGAGCTATTTCAAACCTTAAAAAATGATGCTGTGAAAGTGCTGCAGTTAATATGCCAGCAAATTTGGAAAACTCAGCAGTGGCCACAGGACTGGAAAAGGACAATTTTCATTCCAATCCCAAAGAAAGGCAATGCCAAAGAATGTTCAAACTACAGCACAGTTGCACTCATCTCACATGCTAGTAAAGCAATGCTGAAAGTTTTCCAAGCCAGGCTTCAGTGATACATGAACCATGAACTTCCAGATGTTCAAGCTGGTTTTAGAAAAGGCAGAGGAACCAGATATCAAATGGCCAACATCCGCTAGATCATGGAAAAAGCAAGAGAGTTCCAGAAAAACATCTATTTCTGCTTTATTGACTACACCAAATACTTTATGTAGATCACAATAAACTGTGGAAAATTCTGAAAGAGACCCCCTGACCTGACTCTTGAGAAATCTATATGTAGGTCAGGAAGCAAGTTATAACTGAACATGGAACAACAGACCGGTTCCAAATAGGAAAAGGAGTACATCAAGGCTGCATATTGTCACCCTGCTTATTTAACTTCTATGCAGAGTGCATCATGAAAAACACTGGGCTGGATGAAGCACAAGCTGGAATCAAGACTGCTGGGAGAAATATCAATAACTTCAGATAGGCAGATGACACCACCCTTATGGCAGAAAGTGAAGAAGAACTAAAGAGACTCTTGACGAAAGTGAAAGAGGAGAGTGAAAAAGTTGACTTAAAGCTCAACATTCAGAAAACTAAGATCATGACATCCGGTCCCATCACTTTACAGCAAATAGATGGGAAACAGTGGAAAGAGTAGCAGACTATTTTTTTTTGAGCTCCCAAATCACTACAGATGCTGACTGCAGCCATGAAATAAAAAGACGCTTACTTCTTGGAAGAAAGTTTACAGCCAACCTAGACAGCATATTAAAAAGCATGTTTGGGAATGCATGTAAGAATTAAAGATTTTAAAATTAAAAAAATAAAAAACTAAAAAAAAAAAAGTAAATTCAAAAAAAAAATAAAAAATAAAAAATAAAGAGTACATGCTTTCCCACTGAAAATAAATAAATAAATAAATAAATAAATAAAAATAAAAAGCAGAGACATTACTTTGCCAACAAATGTCCATCTAGTCAAGGCTATGCTTTTTCCAGCAGTCATGTATGGATGTGAGAGTTGGACTAAAAAGAAATCTGAGCACCAAAGAATTGATACTTTTGAACTATGATATTGGAGAAGACTCTTGAGAGTCCCTTGGACTGCAAGGAGATCCAACCAGTCCATCCTAAAGGAAATCAGTCCTGAATATTCATTTGGAGGTCTGATGCTGAAACTGAAACTCCAATCCTTTGGCCACCTGATGCAAAGAGGTGACTCATTTGAAAAGATCCTGATGCTGGGAAAAACTGAAGGCAGGAGGAGAAAGGGATGACAGAGGATGAGATGGTTGCTTTGCATCATCAACTCAATGGGCATGAGTTTGAGTAATCTCCAGGAGTTGGTGATGGACAGGGAGGCCTGGCATGCAGCAGTCCGTAGGGTCACAAAGAGTCAGACACAACTGAGTGACTGAACTGAACTGATGCCGTCTTTTCTCTTTAGGGTAGTAAACATTTTCCAGACCAGGAGTTCATTTAGCTTTTCAAGGAACATTTGTTTTCTATCTAATGGCATGCACTATCTTTAGTGTTGGGAATAAGTAATGAATAGAATTTCCCAAAGCAGCTCAGAAAACAGAATGAAGGTGAATAGACATGTCAGCTATGTGATAAAAGATACAATAGAGCTGAACACAAGATTTAATACTGGCAGAAGAGTGGCATATTATGATGGTTATGAGAGTGGTTCTTGGAGTTAGGCTCAGTAGGTTTGATTTGGGCTCTATCGCTTACTAATTGTATGCCCTGGAGCAAGTTAATGAACCTCTTCTGTGTCCTTTTCTTAAAATAGGAATAATAGGGTTACATGATAGAGATTTATGAACATTCAGTATGATAATATTGGATTGAATGATATGAAATTGTCAAGAATCACCTCCTTTTGATCTACAGAAATGGCAGTTTCATATGGTTGAACCCCATGCCTTAAGTACTCAGCACAATGCTAAAAAGTTCTGTAGTGTTTTTAATTGTGCCCTCTTTGTCAAATATATATATATATAATATAAATATATTTTATATAAAATAAAAATATATTTATTTTAATATAAATGTAGGTTATATATATATATATATATATATATATATATACACACACATGAGATCTATGGATGAGACCTTATTTGGAAATAGGGTCTTCACAGATACAATCAAGTTAAAATGAGGTCATACTGGATTAACATCAGCCCTATAATAAATGACTGCTGTCTTTATAAGAAAAAGGAGAGAGAGACATGAATACCCCAGCACAGAGGAGACACACAGGGAGGAAGGTCATGTGCAAATGGAGGCAGAAATTGAAGAGCTGCATCTGTACCCTCCAGGAACATCAAAGATTGCCAGTGACCACCTTAAGCTACAAGGAAGCATGGAAGGATCCTTCTCTGGAGTTTCTAAAGGGAGCATGACCCTGCTGACACCTATTTGAAATTCCTAGACTCCAGAAGTGTGAGTGAATAAACTTCTGTTGTTTTAAGCCATCAAGTTTATGGTAATTTATTGCATAGCCTTAGGAAACAAATACAGGTAGTGATTGCTCAGTAAATGTTATCTGTAGTTCATCATTGAAACAGAGAGGGGAAATTATTCATTTTGTCAGAGAAAGAGCTGCTCAAGGAAGACTTTAGTAGTGATCATTTAAAAAGAAGAGGGAAAGGTCATTCCAGATGAGGAAATGTCATGAACAAATGTATCAAGAAATAAATGTCTACTTCTACACAAATTTGATTGGAAGGTTGCAAGAGCCCTAGGAAAATGTGATTTTAGGCATGCTTGGTCTTTGATGGTCTTCTTAAGCTATGACAGCAATATGGTTTCTGTGCCATTGACAATAAAATTTCAGAGTCATTTTTAAATATAAGAGTTATGTGATCTAACCGATATATTATAAACAGAACTCTGGCAGCAATGTATGTACTAGAGGAGAGAGGGGGAGGCTTCACAGGTATATTGAAATTGTCATGGTTTAGGATTATACAGTCCCAGAAGGAGAATAGGCAAAGAAGAGGAAGATAGAAAAAATATTTCAGGTGTAGAATTTATATAATGACATGCTATTTTGAGTGACTTAGAGGAATAAAACTATTATTATTTCCAGATTTCTGGTTTAGGATACAGACAGATTGAAGGAACATTTACAAAGACATGGAACTTAAAAGACAGAATTTATTTAGTGAGAATAATTAGAGAAAAACTGAAGTTGAGGGAAATATCCAGGTGAAAATTGTGTAAAGCATTTGGACACAAAGATTTGAATATTTGAGGAGAGGTCTTTATTGGCATTACAAACTTTAGAGCTATTAGGTTTTAGATCGAAGTTGAAGGATTGATGGTAAATGTGCTTATCCACAACTGGGCAGAAGGATAAAAGAAGACAGTTGAGCAGAAAAAGAGGGACACTATCATGAAGACTGAAAAGCAGGATTAAAAAATTATAGCCTAAAGACACAAAGATAATGAAACGGTACAGTGGAAACAGTGTCAGACTTTATTTTTGTGGGCTCCAAAATCACTGCAGATGGTGAGTGCAGCCATGAAATTAAAAGACGCTTACGCCTAGGAAGAAAAGTTATGACCAACCTAGATAGCATATTCGAAAGCAGAGACATTACTTTGCCGACTAAGGTCCGTCTACTCAGGCTGTGGTTTTTCCAATGGTCATGTATGGATATGAGAGTTGGACTGTGAAGAAGGCTAAGTGCTGAAGAATTGATGCTTTTGAACTGTGGTGTTGGAGAAGACTCTTGAGAGTCCCTTGGACTGCAAGGAGATCCAACCAGTCCATTCTGAAGGAGATCAGCCCTGGGATTTCTTTGGAAGGAACGATGCTAAAGCTGAAGCTCCAGTACTTTGGCCATCTCATGCGAAGAGTTGACTCATTGGAAAAGACTCTGATGCTGGGAGGGATTGGGGGCAGGAGGAGAAGGGGACGACAGAGGATGAGATGGCTGGATGGCATCACTGACTCGATGGACATGAGTCTGAGTGAACTCCGGGAGTTGGTGATGGACAGGGAAGCCTGGCGTGCTGCGATTCATGGGGTCGCAAAGGGTCGGACATGACTGAGCGACTGAACTGAACTGAAAACCCAAAGAAGAAATTTCAAGAGAAGGATTATGTGAAATCCTACAAAGCAGTTATAGCAGTCAGGACAGACTGAATGATGCAGTGGTAACAAGCACATCCCAACTGTTTCTGACTTAACACAGAAAAATCGGGTTTCTTCTCCACATACAACATAAACCACTGGGAGGATAGAAATTATCTAAATTCTTCAGGAACTAGGCTTATGAAGGCTCTACCTTGACACATACCTGGAAAGTTACTAAGGCAAGGGAAGGGGAACATGATGAATAATGCAATGGCTTTTATTATTTTTTTAATCTTGTGGGCATGTGGCACATGGAATCTTAGTTCCTGGACCAGGGATCAAACCTGCACCCTCTGCATTGGAAGCCAGGAGTCTTAACCACTGGACCTCTAGGGAAGCCCCTGCATTGGCTTTCAAAACTTCTACATCTGCTGACACACTTCATTGACAAAGTCACACCCCAATGTCTAACATGGCAAAGCCAAACCAAGTGGATGGCAAAGAACAATTTTATCACGTACAAAGAAGAAGAAACACAACAATCATGTAAAAGTCCTAAAGAAGGGGACTTGAGGAGAAGAATAAAGATTTGAGAGAGATACTCTAGGAAGTCAGAAGCACTGGTGATGTGATACAAGCAAATGAACTGCTGAATGAGACTGAAGCATGTGATAAGATGGGGACCATTCCTTTCCAATGAACGTGGGCAATATGTTTATGGGATTTTTCTCAGCCATTTTCAGTGGCTCTGTCAGAGGGAGAAATGAAACAAGAAGTTGGCTTGACACAAATTTGTAATTGATCCATATCAGTCAGTGAAGGAAGTATATCTGACTGTGACTGAATAGTTAACAGAATTGACTACAAGTTCCAGTTTGGCTGGGGAAGAATATAAAGATGTGATGGGACAGGTAAACTTGAAAACTAGGGAGAGGCCAAGGAAATGGGGATTATTATTATTATTATTATTAAAAATAGGGAGAGGCCAAGGAAGTGGAGATTATTATTATGACAGTGATGTGGATGTTAAGAGGTCACAAAAGATCAAGAAAGATACAAAACTTTTGGGCTTCCCTGGTGGTACAGTGGTTAAAAATCCACCTTGCAATGCAGGAGATACCAGTTAGATCCTTGGTCCAGGAAGATACCACATGTTACAGAGCAACTAACTGAGCCCAAGTGTCCTTGAGCCCATGCTCCCCAAGAGAAGCCCCCGAAATGAGAAGCCCATGCACTGAGCTAGGGTAGCCCCCACTCGCTGCAACTAGAGAAAGCCTTCAAAGAGCAATGAAGAGCCAGCATAGCCAAAAATAAATTAAACATTTTTCTAAAAAACTGATGTAGCTAGTTTCCTAGGATTTCTTGACTGCGATTGAGAATCTCCCTTTTCTCAGACCTTGGATTTAGTGTCCTTTTAGGGTTATGTAGTCAACTATACTATTAGACTTTGATGCAAATCAGTGTGTATCGATAAGCAGAGTTCAGGCATTGGAGCAAAAGCCATCTGAGTTTGAGTCTTGCTCTAACATTTATTACTGAATTAACTTGAACAAGTTATCTTGTCACTCTGACCTCTTGTATAAGACCTCTTGTATTTTTCATGTATAAGTGGTGATTCATTCAACAAGTAAATATTAATTATTCATTTAATAATGTGTATTTATAGATTATCTACTATGAGCCAGACATTCGACTTAGCCTGGAATGTAGTGAGTATACAAACTCAACTTTACATTTATCACGGAAGGACCAGCTAAAAATGGAATATTTGGGTCTCTGATCATATCTGGGGTGACAAATAGTCTTCCTTTTTTTTTGCTTGGAGAATCTGTATTACTTGTAGGAAGTTATGACCCCCAGACTCACAAGCTCAATTATGACTGAGCACAATCAATAATGGCAATTTAGTTTCCTTTTCTTAGTGTTTGATCCAAAGATGAGAACATGGCCCAGCTCAACCCAATTAAATGTAATAAGTATCAGCTAGAGGGCTTCCAGGAAAAAAAAAAAAAAAAAAAAAACACCCTGATTAAAAGAAAAAGCCAACAGGAATTGGGCTTCTTTATCCTTCCCATCCTGTTTCTGCAGTGGAGGTCCCATCATGTGAGAATATGTTGCTAGCCCTATCTCAGTTATTTTGAAATCATGAGGGGAAAGCTAAAAAAATGTACTAGTTGACCTTTTTATATTATTGAGTGGATTTATTTTATATTATTGGACTAAACATGTACATCCAGTCTTCATGCAATGTGAAATAATTAAGTGCTTTTGGTATTCATATCATTTCAAGTTAGAAATTCTGAAACATAAACATGTGAAATTACTCATTCAATGAACATAAGTCTTTCCTCTGTACTCCTTCAGGGTCTTATAATTTATTTAGCTATGACAAACCTAGACAGTGCCTTAAAAAGCAGAATCACTTTGCTGACAAAAGTTCATGTAGTCAAAGCTATGGTCTTCCCAGGAGTCATGGTCAGATGTAAGAGTTGGACCGTAAAGAAAACTGAGAGTTGAAGAATTGATGCTTTCAAATTGTGGTGCTGGAGAAGACTCTTGAGAGTCCTTTGGACAGCAAGGAGATCAAACCAGTCAATCCTAAAGGAAATCAGTCCTGAATATTCATTGGAAGGACTTATGGTGAAGCTGAAGCTCCAATACTTTGGCCGCCTGATCTGAAGAGCTGACTCACTGGAAAAGACACTGGTGCTGGAAAAGATTGAGGGCGGGAGGAGAAGAGGACAGCAGAAGATGAGACGGTTAGATAGCATCACTAACTCAATGGACATGAATTTGAGCAAACTCTGGGAGATAGTGAAGGACAGGGGAGCCTGGCATGCTGCAGTTCATGGAGCTGAAAGAGTCAGACATGACTCAGCAAGTAAATAAACAAATACTTATCTTTTCTTTAGTATCATGTGTGCATATGTGCATGTTCTTCGCTAACTAGACTGTAAACTTTCTTTAACCATTATTTCTTTTCTTTCTTTCTTTCTTTTTTTTTTTTTTTTTACAACAAAAGCAATTTCTTTCAGCCTGGAGTCTCTCCCATCTCATAAAATGACCTCCCCCACCTCCCCAATCCATCCAGACCTACAATTCCAAAACAGCAGAAATATTATGGATTACTCATTTTCCCTCCCATCCACATGCTATCCATCCACAAGATCTATCAGCTATCTCTAAAAATGTGTCTAAAGTCTATTTTCATTGTAACCCAGTCCAAACCATCAAGATCTCTAGCCTTGGTTATGGGCTGCTGCTGCTGCTAAGTCGCTTCAGTCGTGTCCGACTCTGTGCGACCCCATAGACGGCAGCCCACCAGGCTCCCCTGTCCCTGGGATTCTCCAGGCAAGAACACTGGAGTGGGTTGCCATTTCCTTCTCCAATGCATGAAAGTGAAAAGTGAAAGTGAAGTCGTTCAGTCGTGTCCGACTCTTAGCGACCCCATGGACTGCAGCCCACCAGGCTCCTCCATCCACAGGATTTTCCAGGCAAGAGTACTATGGGCAATGGACTCCTAATAACTGGTAGTTTTGGACCACCCTCCGCTTCCCCTTCAAATCTTTCCCAAAAAGGCAGTCAGAATGACTTTCAAAATTGTAAATTAAATAATATAACCACCTCTTCATAAAATCTCCCTGATAGACTACCATTGTGATTAAAATAAAATGCAAAATCCTGGCCTCAGGCACAAGGCTCTCACATTCTGGTCCCTGACTCCCTCTCTTATTTATCACATTCTATGGCACCCCACTCCAGTATTCTTGTCTGGAAAATCCCATGGACAGAGAAGCCTGGTAGGCTGCATTCCATGGGGTTGCTAAGAGTTGGATACGACTGAGCGACTTCACTTTCACTTTTCACTTTCATGCATTGGAAAAGGAAATGGCAACCCACTCCAGTGTTCTTGCCTGGAGAATCCCAGGGATGGGGGTGCCTGGTGGGCTTCTGTCTATGGGGTCACACAGAGTCAGAGACGACTGAAGTGACTTAGCAGCATACCCTCCAGTCACACCAGCCTCCTTTTTGTTGCTCAAACCCACAGAGCCTTTTTTCTTTCACAGTGAATTTGAACTTGCTCTTCCTTCCACTTTCCCCAATGGCTCCACAAAGAGCTGTCTCCTCATTACAAGGTCTTGGCTCAAGTGGCACCTTTGCAGAAAGTTGTCCCTTGATCCTCAATCCACCATGTGTAAGAGGGATTCCCCTACTTTCATCCTCTGTCAGCATTACTATCTTCTTCATTCTCTTTATAGCTCCAGAAGCAGATGATCTAATATCAGCTTGTTACCTTTTGCATTTTTATTGCTTGTTGTTTATCTTTCACCCAAGTAGAATGTAAATTCCAGGAGATCAGGGACTTTTCCTGTCTGGTTTATAATACTGAATCCTAGCATTTAAAACGGTGCACAATAACTGCTTACTAAATATTAGCTGAATAAATAAAACTTGGTGAACTCTTTCTCCTCTTTATCCACTCCAGCACTCAACATGGAGCCATGATTCACGGCTATTCAGTAGATATCCATTTGTTCAATATATGCTTATTGAATATCTTATATGAAAAGGTTTGCATAAGACATGAGAAAATACTAGTAAAGAAGGAAGAAAATTGAAATTGTCCTTGTAGTTGTGCTTCAGAATATTTAGGAAAACCCTTTACCTCTATGAGCTGAAAGACCTTGATTTCTGCTGATTTCCAAGGTGTGAAGGTAGTTCAAATCCAGAAAAGCCATAATTTTTATTCTTAAAATGCTTGTACTTCCCTTTTTTCAATGTCAAATGAATAACTACATTTTCAACACTTGATGATCCTTATTATCATGAAATATTCTGCAATTAACAAAAATATTTAGACAACATTCATTTGTAGAATCATAATATAAAGTATTCTCTGTTTTAAAATGAAATATTGCCTAAGGCTAGTTCTAGTCTGTGCTTCCACATTACATATGCATTAATAGTTTGTCTGAACTTGACAATTTTTTATTTTTCCTTGGCAATACAAGTGTTTCTCTTACATTCGTGAATCTGAATGCTCTCTTCTGGTTGCTGATCTCAAGTCCACAGCCTCTCATCTCTTTTTTAGCACTGCTTTTAGTTACAACTCCTGTTAACTCCTTTCTTCCAAGAGTCATTTCTTTTAACAATAACTGCTCTTTACCAGTAAAGATTTTTTTCCTCAGAGAAAGGCAGGAACTGGATGTGAAACAAGCAATGGTACTAATTTGCCTTCAGATATTCCAGTGGGGCTTCTCCAGTGGCTAAGGGTAAAGAACCTGCCTGCCTTGCAGGAGACACAGAAGACGTGGGTACAATCCCTTGGTCGGCAAGATCCCCTGCAGAAGGGAATGGCAACCTACTCCAGTATTCATCCCAGGAAAATCCCTTAGATAGAGGAGTCTGGCAGCAGTCTACATGCAGCCCATGACTGAGCAACTGAGCATGAATTCCAGTGATTGAAATAGACTATAAATAATAAGAGAGAACTCAAGGAACATACAAAATGGAAAGCAATCTCATTGCCTAGCAATCAAGGTAAAAAAATCTTATTATTTTTACCTCTCATATTCAGTATTATCTACAACTGAGCACATAGGAAAAAAACTGACTACACAGAATCAAAAGTTTTAGCTGTAAGTCAATTCAAAGTACTCTTAAAGCATCAACTTATTTATATTGAAGAGTGGTGAGATATTTAGGTTATGCATAAATTAAAGAAATAACTTACGAAAAGCAAAAAGGCAGCATATTTATAGAGATGATGAGCAATGCGAAAGTGGCAGAAGTGTCATGTAAAACAATCATCACAGCTCTCCAAGAAAGACTCAGAGCAGATACTGGGCACACTGATTTTCTGAAGATCTGCAAATAAAAGAGAAAGTTGGAAAGCTACAAGCCTAAGCAAGATACAGCAGTCTCAAAGGCAAGCACAAGATTCATAGATGGTGAATAAAAGCCTTTGGAAGACAGGAGGGAAGCTTACCTAGAACTTGAACAATGTCAGAAGTTAGGTAAGTTAGTTTGACGATGACATTGGAAGATAAAAGAGTACCAGATAGTTGTAGAGTGTAGCTATTTGGAAATAATAAAGCAATTATATATTTTTTCAATTAAATAGCTTAAAGTTGTACGAAAAGCAACAGAGTAGGATGTTAGATGTGGAATCAGTTTAGAGTTTTATTGGTAAACTTCTATTCATCCCTCAGGATCCAGCTCAAATATGTCAAGTCTTCTTTGAAACTTAATGAAGGATTGGACTGTTGTTCCTGAACCTTTCGTCATATTTCTGTTCTAGAATTTGCGTCCTTAGATTCCCCATGTGACTTTTGCAGTGCTTCTCACTAGTGTGGATTGAGTTTATTTCCTTGGCTCATCCATCATGAGCTTGGCCATTAGACTTCCTTTGGTCAATGGAATGTTTGGATGCAATTACTGGATGGAATGTGAGCAATAGTTTTAAACATATCTGTGCCA
The DNA here is from genome assembly GCF_016772045.2 of Ovis aries. Lineage (NCBI taxonomy): Eukaryota > Metazoa > Chordata > Mammalia > Artiodactyla > Bovidae > Ovis > Ovis aries. The sequence goes on along the minus strand of NC_056062.1, from coordinate 61,385,622 downwards.
TTTGGGTTGGCCTCTTGCATGGCTGTAATTTCTGTGAGAGGAGAATCAGTAATCACTCCCTTCAACCAGGTGTATGAATGAATATATACAGGGTAGACCTGATTCCGACAGGAAGCTTGTCCAGCCTGACCCAGACATAGCAAGCCCACACTGGCTGAACCACAGTTGATTTGCAGAACTATGAGCCTGAAAGCTAATGGGTGCTGTTGTAGGCCATTGCAATTTTAAAATTGTTTGTTACATGGCAAGATTTATTGCTTTACCATTTTAAATATTCTCACATACAGAATGTCCTCTTTCCTGTCATGGGCTTTTATTGTATTCTGGATCTATAACTATTACAGAATCTCTCAACTGGTAAACTCCTGTGCTCAAACATCTGTCTCTCTTAAAAAGCTCCAGGCAACTCTACTGTAAGGATTTATCATATTGGTGCTTTATTTCACTGTCCTCAAACTAACTGGCCCAAAGCACAAAACTGTATGTATGTAATAGCACTGCTTTCTACATGTAAATATTCAAAGGGAAGATATCAACATATTTGTAAGACAAATCCAGTGTGAGAAGTTCTGAAGCATCCATATCTTATTCATCATATATGATTTTATTTTAAGCTTTTAAATCTCTGTTTTAGAGGCAGAAAAATAAACCACAGAAAAGAGTTAAATAAACTACGTGGTATCACAAAAAATATTTGCCTGGCATTCACAAAGTTAAGATGGTCAGTTTAAGTGCTAAGTCAATTCTAACTCATTCTTATTTATTGGAGCCTATTAAAAAGCTAACGACTACTCTATTCAGGCTCTATTTTTACATAACATACTTTTATGTTGCTGAGTAAATTCTGTTTAGACATAGATTTTGCTCATATGAACTATTTTTGAATAGATAAAAAACAGTGAAACCAGTTCCCAACTCAGAGGCTTAAATTACCCACACAACTGAATAGCTGTGGATGTAAATACATGTTAGGATGAAAATGTGGAATTTATCTGTACCGTTTAGGAAACCAATTTAATACTGAGTTCTGAATGTAGGGCTAGAAAATTACAATAAAATTTGATTTATACCAAAGTGAATAAACTGGAAGTCACAAAACTCTTAAGCCCCAAATTATCAAGTGGTTTTAAATAGGAGTCTATTAGGCTATTGGCTATAACTCTTGTTTTCTTAGCACCAAAGTGAGTATAGTATTTATTTACATAGGATAGTTTAAATACACTACAAAATGAGGTTGCTTGCTTTTTTGTTAAATGGGAGTGGACACTTTGCTATAGGCAGGTCTCCCCTAAGGACTTTGCCTCTGGGAGTTGCCCTAAAGTGAAGTGAACATCCTCATTCAAGATCACGTCTCCCTTCCCTGTGGTAGCCTGAATTTAAGACTGGCTGATGCTGGCATATAAAAGTGGACTCAGCTCCAAATTGGGGCAACTCTAAAGAGTCATCTCAGCTTTAGATTTCCAGTAGAAATAGCTGGAGATCGCCATTGAGACTGCATCCCAGACCAACCTCTCCCAGGGCCCAGGGGTGCTGTCTCCACTCCCCCATAAAATTGTTGGTCCCCAAAACCTGTCTTAATAAACTTCTTTTACACTAATATCTATCTCACTGTCTCTTTCCTAGGAACCTGGACTACAGTACAAACCATGCCTAATCAATGCAACTCAACAACATTAATTGAATTGAATCTACTTTCATTAAACTAGGAGTTAGGACAAACACAAAGAAAAAATGGTGGTCTTGCCCTTTAAAAGCTGATAGTTATAATAAAGAAGCAGAGATGTAAACACAGAATTATCATAAAGTGAAGCCAGAGGTGAAAAAGAGGTTAACTGACCACCGTTGTTGTTCAGTTGCCCAGTCGTGTCCAACGCTTTGCAACCCGATGGACTACAGCATGCCAGGTCTCCCTGTCCCACACCATCTCCCTAAGTTTGCCCAAGTTCATGTCCATTGCATTGGTGATGTCATCCAGCCATCTCATCCTCTGACACCCTCTTCTCATTCTGAACTGACCACTTTTTCATGTTTGTTACCTCTGGAAGCACTACTGACTGCCCCACAAGCTCCTTATAACACTCAAAGTTAGTCACCATCATAAATCTGGTTATTGCAGTGAAAGCCGAAATGATAAGTTCCAGGTTCAGGCAGAAGCATTTTTCAGCTGGAGGTTTATTCCTCATCTTTCTCTTTCCCTGTTATGGCAAACTGGAAGCCTCCAGCTGAAATTTCAGCATAATGAGAGACAAGCAGTCTGCTTCACAGCGGCCTTTGCATAGAAGAAAAAAATAAACCCTCTGATGTGTGAAGCCTCAAGATCAGGTGGTTTGATGGTATAGGATGGCATAACCTAGCCCCTTAGACCAGTCTGAATAATAAATGCCTACTTACCTATACACATTTGGTGAGGAAGGTAAGACTTAGAAGAAATTTCCCAGATCTATGATATTTAAACTGTGTACTGAGTAATTTGGTTCCTAGGTAGAGAAGAGAATTGCCTTTTTTTTTTTTTTTTTTTCTTTTTAGGAAGAAGAAATAGACCAATGACCTAATCAGAACTGGTGAGTCAGGAAACAATAAGCTTCTAGAGTTTGAACACTTAAACCAGCCGAGAGGACCTCCATCTGTCCAAACAGTGATAAAGTACGTGATAAAGTATGCAGTTAAGTGTGGGCACACTTTTCTGGGAAGGTGTCTGCAAGAATGTTTAGAGCACAGTTTAGGTGAAATGCAGAGGTAAGAGATACAGACGAAGAAAGAAAAATGGCAAATGGCCTGAAATGAGGCCAGAGAGCTAGAATTTATAAGGGACTTCACAAGTCCTCTAAAGAAGTTTGGATTTATTTTAACCTAGGCAGTTTATTAAACCAAAGATAGTATTCTGCAATTTTTTCTTGCCCAGTTCATTTTTATTGCGGTCCAAAGTAGGAAAAGTATCTCTTATGATTCTAAGGACAAAGTCTAATTTTTCACTTGGACCTGAGGACCTCTAGGATTCGAGTCTTGCTAACTTCACCAATTATAGTAGTTGGTGCCTTACTCTCCAAGAGGAACTATGTGAATGTGAATCCATGCTCTGTCGATAGCTACCTATGTGTTGGTCGGGATTCCCAGGTGGTGCCCATAACATCGTCGGCTAGTGGTGCCAATGCAGGAGAGGCAAGAGACATGGGTTCAATCCCTGGGTCAGTAAATCCCCTGTTGAAGGAAATGGCAACCACTCCAGTATTCGTGCCTGAAAAATTCCATGGACAGAGGAGCCTGGCAGGCTCCAGTCCGTGGAGTCGCAGAGTTGGACATGACTGAGCAACTGAACACATGTTACTGTCAGCATCTGTAAAATAAAGAGAGTAACACTGCTTACCTGAAAGGTTTGTAGAAAATATTAAATGAATAGATAGATGTAAACTATTTACATTTTAAAAACTACTGACACAGCATGTGATCTCAAAGAGCTGAGAGTGCTGTGTTGATTCCTCAGCTTCTACACCTTACCATTCAGTTTCTGGGATAACATCTCTTTATTCTTCGATTCACAGAATAGATGTTACTTTTTTCCTGAGAAGGATTCAGTGGTCCTCCAGCATTCAGTTAGGTAATTATGCCCTTCCACAATACCTTGGATTTTTGAGTAGACTGTCCTGAAATTTAATCATATCCTCACTTATGTATATCTCTACACAGACTCTGGTAATTGGAATCCTACTGAAGAATTTTCCTTAGAGGCATAACATGATATGTGTGTGTCTAAGGAATCACTCTGGCTGCTGGGTTGAGAATAAATTCCATGGAAGCAAGTCCCCAGGTCTGATGAGAGTTAGAAAGCAACTGCAGAGGTCTAGGTACGAGATGATGGAGACTTGGACTGGGGTAGGAGCAGTGTGATTTTGATCTACGATTGTATCCTGGACATGTTTTTCAAATTTTATTTTATATTGGAGTAGAGTTGACATGATGGATATATTTTGAAAGTGAAGCCATAGTTTTCTGATGGATTAGATGTGGTATGTGAAAGAAATAGAAGAGTCAAAAGTGATTCCAATTTTAAGGGTGGAGTTACTATCTACTGAGAAAGAGAACACTATGGCAGAACAGCTTTTGGGGAAAAAAAATAGAGGAGTTCAGTTAGAATGCTGGATTTGGAGCATTTATTAGACATCCAACTGGAGATGACAGTTGGATATACAAGAATGGATTTCAATAGACAAGTTGCTTAGAGATGTACATTTGTAAGCTGTCATCACATAAATGATCTTTTAAGCTCTCAGACCTTAGAGTACCAGGACAGTGAATATAGGAGAAGAAGGAACTGACACCCAAATTTTGTACACCTCTGACATTTTAAGAGGTCAGGGAGCCAGAGAATGATCTGAGCTATAATACCGCATTAAGCAAAAGAGAAAGAAAACTGAGAGCATATAGTGGTCTATTAAGCAAGTAAAGAGAATTTGGGAGAAGATTCTTTTTTATTCCTTTTTTTTAGGAGAATAGGAAATGGTTCAGTAGAGGGCAAAGAATAATGATGTCACAACGGAAGGCGAGTGACAGTGCTTACTTACTACAGTGCTTTCCCTGAGTTGGCACGAGGGAACAAGATCTGACACTCAAATGGAGTGATTGGATATAGATAGCGCTATGCATAGTTCTGGAGAAGGAAATGGCAACCCACTGCAGTCTTCTTGCCTGGAGAATCCCATGGACAGAGGAGCCCGGGGGACTACAGTCCATGGGGTTGCAGAAGAGTCGGACATGACTTAGTGACTAAACAACAAGGATAATTCATAGTTCACCTCTGATGACAACACAGCAAGGCCAGGTCTAGGGATGTAAGGCTGGTAGAGGGAAATGTGACAGAGGGGTTTTTGAAAGTTCCCCTCCTTAGCTCTTTCAGGTTTTTAGTCATCAGCGGAGCTTCAGTTTCCCTATGTGTAGAACTACATGCTAAGTCACTCCAGTAATGTCTGACTCTGAGCGACCCTGTGGACTGCAACCCACCAGGCTCCTTTGTCCATGGGATTCCCCAAGCAAGAATACTGGAGTGGGTTGACAGGCCCTCCTCCAGGGGATCTTCCCGACCTAGGAATCAAACCCGCATCTCTTATGTCTCCAGCATTGGCAGGCAGGTTCTTTACCACTCACGCCACCTGGGAAGCCCATGTATAGAACTAAGAAATTAGAAATAGCGTATTTCTGTGATTCTGTAAGTGGGTAGTAATTTCAGAAGTACACCCTCAAAAAGATTCAAGGGCTGACTATCAACTCTGCATATTTGATTAGTAGTAGAGAACATATAAAGTATAGTTATTACTACTATTATAGTCTCAGAAAATGAAAACTGTCCCATGTTTTATTATATTTTGCTAACATGACAGTCCCACAATTTCTGGCACATTTATGATTTCTATAGGAACAAGTGCAGAAACTGTCTTGGAGATTGACATAGCCCATCTGCTTTAAAAGAGCTTGCGTTATAAAATGCCATATTTTCTCCTAACATCCTCCCCTTACTGAAGTAGATTTAAAAGTTAGTATTATTAAGAAATCATCTTCTGAAGTAAATATCTATGTAGGATCATAAAAAGCTTTCTTTAAACAGAAGTAGTTAAATTGCAGAAAGTTGGTTAGCTCAAGTTTCTTTTTTTCTCTTAATTCAGGATCATTAGTGTTTGACTAATGATGCGTTCCTATTTTTCCTTTAACAACGAGCTAAAAAAGTAATTTACAGTAACACAAGAAAATAAAAAAGAATACAGCTTCTGCTCAAAGGGGACATGCTTTCCATTTCAAAATGCTGGCTTTTCCAGACCAAGGCTCCACTTAGGTTCTGAAGCCGCTATAGATGAAAACAAGGGATTTTCAAAAATTATTATTATTCAGGTACAGTGTCTGAGAGGGAAAAATGCTGCCTTAAAATCTAGTGGGGTTTTGTTGCTGTTTACATCTTACCATTCAGTGTTTTTATTCTTTCAGGTAAAAAGATCTCACAACTTCTATGCAGATGAACTGTCTGCATTTCAATTTAAAGTAATGGTGTGAGCAATTTCACTCCATTACTTCCAGCTCCAATACGTTCATAGTGCCTGTGTTAATGCCTAACAACAAAACATGAAGGGAACAAAGGCTTCTAATTTGTATAATGGGCTTGAGTGAGATGGGCGCTTTCTCCTCATGGATGAACACACTAAGCGATTAAAAAATTTTATAACCCAGAAGCATACGGTATGTCAACATCACATGCCACTTTCAAGCAAATATACTGAGGAGAAGCAAAATCCTTTTCATTATGGAGAGTGTCTTGTCAACACAAAGTTACTAGGAAAATTCATTCATGCTGCATATTTGCTGCATCAGTAGGTCATAGATTTCTATGTTACTGAGTCTGAGTATTTTAAGAATGAATATAAGAAAACAGAAGCACAGTAAAGTTGAAACTCCTAATCCTTCAAAATCAATTTGTGGTACAACTGTAAATAATATCTACTGAGTCTGCTTGGATTAAAAGCTACCATGAAGCTTATGGAAGGGGCTAAGTAGCTCAAGCGCTTGCAGTTGAGTCGAGTGGTGTATAGAGATTCATACAGCATAATCTGCTAACGCTTTTTAACAGGTAGGCATTGGGTAGAGTTTTCAGTTACTTCAAAGATTAACACTCAAATGTGTATCCTGGTAGATAAACACAAATTAGACAGATGACTGCCCATGTTATCTTCTGATCTCACTAGTATTTTTCCCATAAAGATCAGTGAGCATTTGAATTCATAGTATATTTGTACCTTTTTTTATCAAAAGTATGGGCTATCGGTATTTTTGATTTGGAAATCAAAGCATGCATTATAAATTACATTAAACAGGTTGTTTCAAAGTTTGTTGCAGATAATTTCAGCCACCATCTAAAACACGCAAGTGTATCTAAATACAACAGCCAAAAAAAGAAGGTATTCATTTGAAAGCTGGTCCAGGTAAATATTTCTTTCTATGACATTCATGCTAACCAGATCATGTTTCCAAATACATTCTTTGATAAGTGTAACAGACATGACAAATATTTTCTCACAATATTAAATAAGTGATATCTTTCTGAATGCATACAAAGATATAAAAAGGGAAGTTCAAAGTCCACAGTCTTAAATTGCATGTTTAAACTAGATTCCTTTGGGCCATGCCTATCTGAAATTAATACAGTCCCTTAAATCTTTAGGACAGCATTTGCTTTACTTGGAAATAGGCAATCTTATATTATAAATTGCTCACAATGGTATTTTCATACGATGTCAAAATATCTGTATATAACTGAAAAAATGTAGTGAATATGATAAACTATTTCTACACTTGACTGATTAATTACTACTTCATTTTCAGGTTCATTAATTTGTTTATTCAACCAATATTTATTGAATGATTATTATTCTATATGGTTGAAGACAGTAGAACAAAAGAGACAAAATCTGGCCTCATGGGGTTTACATGAGTGAAGATTGGAGGAGTTAAATCAAATTTATTATGATTGGAATTGACATTAACCAAAATATTAAGTTAAGGTATAAAAAGTAAGGAAGAACAACTAGCAGAATCACAAGTCATCCTTTTGTGTACACTAACACATGAAACTAGTAATTTGTTTAATCAGTATATTTCACTTTTTTAGTATATGGGAATATTTGCTGAATCAGGCTTCCTTTTTCAATATAAAAGTATTTTTAAAACTAAAATCATAAAACTCTTAAAATTCAATAATAAATAAACTCATAGCCCAGATGAAAAAAGGCAGCAAAATATTTGAACAAATATTTCACCAAAGAAGATGCACAGATGCAAATAAGCATATGAAAAGATGCTCAATATTACTTGGCATTGGAACCACTGTAAACAATGACATACCACCACATACCTATTGGAATGACTGAAATCTAAGAAATTGCTGCTGAGGAGGTAGATCAATAGAGTTCTCTTTCAGTGCTGTTGGGGATGCACAATGGTACAGACACTTTGGAAGATACAATTTCTTACAAGGCTGAACATCATCTTACTGTATAATCTGGCAATGGAAATCCTCAGCATTTATCCAAGTGATTTGAAAACTTATAGCCACACAAAAATCAGCAAGTGAATGTTTAGAGCAGCTTTATTTATAATCACCAAACATTGGAAACAACCAAGATGTCCTTGAATGGGTGAATGGACAAACAAATTGTATATCCTGACACCGGCAATCATTTTCTATGATAACAAAGCAATAAGCTATCAAGTCATTTAAAGATATGGATGTCTTAAACGTACATTGCTAAGTGAAAGAAGCCAGTGTAAAAAAGTTACCTATCACATACTTCTTTATGACAATCTAGAAAGGTCAAAAGAGGTGTCAGTGGTTGTAAGACATTCGGTGACTAGGAAGAGAGTTGAACGTATACAGGAATTTTTTAAGGCAATAAAACCATTCTGTATGAAACTATATCCATTGGTCAAAATCTATAAAACTTTACAACACAAGGAGTGAACCTTAACATATGCAATTCAAAAACATGACTTAGGAGGTTAGGGAGTGGGGAGGGAGCAGGGGATATACAAAACAAAATGCCAACTGAAAAAATAATCTAACTTTATCACAAATGTATGAAATGACTCTGAACAGAGTGATGGGAAAAGGGACAGAAGGAATGCTAGAAATGAGTGGAATAAAGCTAAAAGCAAAGGAACTGTATACAAATACTCTACTCTAGTTGATAAAGTTGCATCCCAATTGAGTACAGGTTAAAAATTCTGAAAACATTAATGTATGTATATTAGAAATGAACTTTTAAGGGAATGGATGACAAATTGGGGGAGCCCAAGTTTTTCATCATTAGGGTGTGAAGTTACAGATAAACAAGGGGAAAAGGCTAGAATAATGCATTTGGTAATGGATTAGAGTTGGAGACCGGAGAAGGCAATGGCACCCCACTCCAGTACTCTTGCCTGGAAAATCCCATGGGTGGAGGATCCTGGTAGGCTGCAGTCCATGGGGTAGCAAAGAGTCAGACCCAACTGAGCGACTTCACTTTCACTTTTCACTTTCATGCATTGGAGAAGGAAATGGCAACCCACTCCAGTGTTCTTGCCTAGAGAATCCCAGGGATGGGGGAGCCTGGTAGGCTGCTGTCTATGGGGTCGCACAGAGTCAAACACAACTGAAGCAACTTAGCAGCAGCAGCAGCAGAGTTGGAGACATCAGTGAGAAACATGTTTAACTTATACACAGGTTAATATACACCCATATATTTTTTGCTCTGTCAGCTGAGAGGACTTTGTACTAAGAATACCTCAATAGCAAGGAGAACACCTATGGGTCAGATCTTGGTTTATTATTCAAATAAGAGGAACCAGGCATCATTGGAGAAATAACTGCTTATAGGACTGACACAGGAAATATTCAAGATAAGCCTGCAGTATTTATACTACCAGAAACTAAAGAAGTACTCCCCAAAAATTGTTTTTTGATTGATACTGCCATGTCAAAGGGACTTTGGAGTAAAGTCAAAAGAATTCCCCAAGCTGGCAAAATTTGAGCAACAAGATAAATGAAATGATATTGGAGTACAACTGAAAATATGAAATAAATAACTATGAGTCTATAATGATATGAGTAAATCACTGAATAAGAAGGTGAATAGACAAATATCCCTTATAGAATAATCCAGAATAATTTATTTAGATATTCTACTTCTAAGAAGGTAGAATATGAGTTATCACTTCTTTTGTAGGGGCTGCACCTAGTGACTTTTTTCCAAAGAGTAAAATATGGAAAGAAGGGAAAAGAATACCTTTAAATGGAGAAATCAAGCAAGTAATATCTCAACCAGATAATCAAGATTAACATCAATGGTGATAAGTCAGGTTTTTAATATGGACCATTGATATGATCTGATGAGAATGGCACTTGACCTCTCTGGTTTTTCACCCCAAATTCCATAACTCCAGTCTTATCATAAAGACAACATCAGACCAATTCTAACAGAGGATGTCCTACAATACTTGACTAGTACGTCTGTCAAAGTCATCAAAAACAAAGAAAGTCTGAGTAACTGTTATAGCCAACGGGAGTCTAAGAACACATGATAAACAAAATATGATGTAGTATTCTGGGACATAAAAAAGGACATTAGGTAAAAACTACAGAGATTAAAGTATGGTCTTCAGTTAAACAATAAAAAAAGTAAATTCCCACTTAATTTCTATAGACTTCTCTCTCCTCTTCCCACTCTGATCACTCTTATATTCAAGGAATACAAATGGTTGTATAAGCATAGCTTTCAGAACACCCAGGGAATTGAGATTTCTCAGGAAACTGAGTATTCTACAGAGGGTGGAATATTAGTAAAATAAATTCCCCACCTTTTCAAACAGTACATACTCAAGTTGATTTAATCTTTTCTTGATGACTCAAGGTCTCTAGGAATAATAGTTGGATACAGGAATTTTTTGCAGGGAGGGGCGTTGTGCATTGTCCTAATTCCAACGACTTCTAAGACAGAGGTAGCATCCCTTTTTGAAAAAACCATTTACACACATGCAAAGGTACTATTCTCTTTTGGGAGCATTACATATGCCATGCCCCTAGCTCACCACAATCTCTCTTGGTTCTTTATTACGGTTCCTTCTCACTGTTCCATCTGGTTCTGGACATAACTGGACTTCCCAGCAGTAAAGAATCTGGTTGCAGTATAGGAGATGTGGGTTTGATCCCTGGGTCAGAAATATCCCCTGGAGAAGGGTATAGCAACCCACTCCAGTACTGTTGCCTGGGAAATCCCACGAACAGAGGAGCCTATAGGCTATAATCCATACAGTTGTGAAAGAGTCAGACATGACCTAACAATTAAACAACAACAGCTGGGCATAACTATCTGGTCTTATCTGAGAATAACTACCATGTTACATCTTGTAACTGCTCCTCACCTCTACTTGTTTCAGTCGTGGCAAGGGTCATATCTCAATATTGGGGTACCACTAGGGTGGGCTTGGTAACTCATGAGTCCTATTGGTCATGGGAAGGGCATTTCTGATACCCCCCCTTTTTTAATGCATCTTCTTTATTTTGCTTTAATTTCAGAACAAAATAAACTAAACGTGATACACGACATCTAAAACCAATGTCAAATGTGGGAAGGGATAGGGCTTGAGGCTTGTGTATCCTGCTTTACAAAGAAAGCTTGAAATAAAACCAAGAGACATCAACAGAGGGAATCAGGTGGGCTGGGGTCACTGGGACTGCTGCTGGGGTTCCATGGGAATACCTATGAGAAAGGCATTTCTTGAAGACTTTATATAAAATAATATCCACTATCAGGGGCTTCCCTGATGGCTTAGTGGGTATAGAATCCACCTGCAAGGCAGATGATACAGGAGACTATGTGAAGGAGGATACGGAGGATATGGCAACCCACTCCAGAATTCTTGCCTAAAAACATTCCATGGACCGAGAAGCCTGGCAGGCACAGTACAAAGGGTCACAAAGAGTCGGACACAACTTAGTGATTAAGCACAGTAACTGTCTAGCTCTTTTTCCTGATTTATTTTCTGTAGCACTTATTACCATGAGATTTATATGCTTATTTGTTTACTTATTTATTGTTTATCTTCCCCATTTGAATGAAGTTCAACAAAGGCAGGCACCAGGCCTTTCTAGTTCCCTGCTCTACATCCATGCTTACAGTAGTCCTAGTTAATGAATATTTGTTAAATAAATGAAGATTGAACTTTCCAGGGTCAGAATGTTCCTGTGTTTCTGCAAAATTTTTGGAAGTCTCTTTGCTTTGTCTAATCAACTTCCTCTACCCTAACAGGAGTTACAGCAAGCATTGATGAATTAGACTTGAGTAAACCATGGTTGATGGTCTGTGATGATCTCAGATAAGGATCTATCTAAATTGTGTGTATGGACTTTATGACATCAATGTTGGCCACTCAAAGGTCTTAAAAATTTCTTGGCCACATTCTGGAGGTTTTATGTGAAGCTGTTAGATTGTTACACTATGAACTGAAAAAGAGTTAACTTATTTTAATTCAATCCTGAAAAAATCATGCACAGTACAGGAAGTATTCTTGGAAGCAAAAAATATATTCCAAAGCCAAATATAAGCTATTTTTTTTTAAATATTCTTTTTAAAAAATCACATATTTGTGTCCCTTTTAGTGTACTCAAGAGAGAATTAGATTAATATTGACAAATGTCACTAATTTTATTTTCCCCAAACATTTTCAGATCATAAATAATATGCCCATATCCATGGGAACCACAAGATAACAGATTTTTTTCTTGAGGCCACATTGCCCCTATAAAAATATTTTTAACAGGCTAAACTGTCACTCAATTTAGAATAGTGCAAAATGCATTTCCTTTTGGCAATAAGCGATATTTTCATTTATAGCCAAAACTGATCACTGTAAAACTCTTTTATCTTTTTATATAGTACTGTGGAGTTCAAGGTAGTATCACAAGGTCAGAATGAATATAAAACCCATCTTTATTCAAAATAGATTAATAAAGACATAGGAACATTCTGTGCATAGCCCAACACCAAAATGTCAGAACTGCTTTCATTATGGAAGAGTACCAATTGTTCTTAACACAAATCAAATATGTAACAAAAGAAATAAAATTACTTTCAGCTTCTTCACACACCTACTTATCTCACAAAATTTAAATATTCAGGGAGCTTGAACTTCTAGTTTTATTCTCCTCTTTTCCTTGGCACTCTACATTTAAAGACTGTTTTTCTTACATCTTGCCTTTTGGAAAGGTCCACATTTGGCCTTCTCATGAATGTTACTCCAGTCTCATGAAAAGTGGGTCATATAAACACAGAATGTTTCCTTAGCTGAATTCCTTCCGGTTCTGTTGTCTCTTTCTATACAATGGAAAAACAATAATAATAATAATAACAAAGATAAAATTGTGCCCAGGCAGCATCCTCTTTTACTTTAGCTGCTTGGTCCCTCCTGTGGAGATGAAGTGACCCAAGATGGCAATGTGCCTCTTGGTTAATTACTTACAGGAGTCATTTTCTAACACTCAGATTCAGAACACGGGTCTGATGAAGTCAAGAAATGTTTACGTCACAGTTATCAATTCCAGTTCAGGAGCCTAAGGAAAATAAGTAGAAAAGGAAAAGATGTGAACATACAGAAATACACATCAGCACAAAACTATGAAATGCACATGCAAAAAGCATTCATATCTGCAGCAGACAACTCAAAGAGAATTTACTTTTATTTAGGATTTGCTGCCCACTTTATTGGAGAAGGCAATGGCAACCGACTCCAATACTCTTGCCTGGAAAATCCCATGGACGGAGGAGCCCGGTAGGCTGCAGTCCACGGGGTCGTGAAGAGTTGGATACCACTGAGTGACTTCACTTTCACTTTTCACGTTCAGGCACTGGAGAAGGAAATGGCAACCCACTCCAGTGTGCTTGCCTGGAGAATTCCAGGGATAGGGGAGCCTGGTGGGCTGCCATCTCTGGGGTCGCACAGAGCTGGACACAACTGAAGTGACTTGGCAGCAGCAGCAGCAGCCCAGTTTATGGGCTTCCCAGGCAGTTCAGAGTTAAAGAATCTGCCTACAATGTAGACTCAGGTTCAGTCCCCAGGTTGAGAAGATCCCCTGATGAAGGAAGTGGCAACCCACTACAGTAGTCTTTCCTGGAAAATTCCAGACAGAGGAGTCTGGTGGGCTACAGTCCATGAGGTTGGAAAGAGCTGAACACAACTGAGCATGCAGCACGCACATTACAGTAGTTGACTGTCCATACACATTTGTGCTGTGCTAATATGGTATTGCAAAGAGACCAAACCAGTCGATCCTAAAGGAAATCAGTCCTGGATATTCACTGGAAGGACTGATGCTGAAGCTCCAACACTTGGGCCACCTGATATGGAGAATTGACTCATTGGAAAAGACCCTGATGCTGGGAAAGACTGAAGGCAGGAGAAGAAGAGGATGACAGAGGATGAGCTGGTTGGATGGCATCACCAACTTGATGGCCATGAGTTTTGAGTAAGCTCCGGGAGTTGGTGATGGACAGGGAAACCTGACATGCTGCAGTCCATGGGGCTGCAAAGAGTTGGACATGACTGAGTGACTGAACTGAACTGAATATGGTATTGAGATCCAATTGCCCAGAGAGGAACTATAATTTGTAACCTCTCCCTCCTCTTGTATCTGGAGGTTGTCGTATCACTATTTCTCAGCAGTGAAACATGGGCAGAAGTAATATGGATCTCTTTAAGGTTAGGGGATCTAAGAATGAGGTGGACCATCCATTCATTGGCTGCTTTCAAAAGGTGATGAGGTCCTAAGGGATAATGGAATTATGATTATAATAAGATTGGCCTTGGAACCCTATGAACTACCACATGAAGACCTGGCAGCCAACCAGTAACACCTTCAATGAATTATTACTTGAAGGAAACATACACTTCTCCTGCTTTAAACTACTGTAACTTGGGAGTTTATCTGTTATAACTGCTAGTACTAGTTAACACACTTTTTCCCATACAAGTTTAGGATTTCATTCCTGATTGAAATCTCACTCTTTCTGGTATACCATTTCAAGTCTCTGTTCTTCAAAGAAGAGTTATCTAATAGTTCCAACTTCTACTGATTTTTCCTTCCCTGATTTCCCCTGTATTGTCTATGCTATATTCCAGTGGTTGTCAAACCTGGAAAGACAGCAAAATCAACTCAGTAAATTTTTATAAAAAAACTTAAGCCTCAGTTGACCTTATGATTTGGTTCTCTGATGATGCAAAACTGTGGACATGCACTTTTGAAAGCTCTCCAGAAGATGCTGACACACTCATATTTGGAAACTTCTGGCATGTAAGAAATTTAAAAGTTTTAATTTTCATTCTTTTTGTTCTTCTCATCATTGCTCGGGAGAGTCAACAACTTTAAATGAATAAATATCCATCCTTATTCACAGTGCACAAAGATTTCCCCATGTGTGAAGCAGCTTCATCTCAAAAGAATACTTTCAAAACTCTTGAGGAAGAACACATGCCTTCGCAAAGCACCTCTTATAGGGGACCCAAAGTTGGGTTTCATATTTATCTGCTTTCAAGCTGGTTTTAGAAAAGGCAGAGGAACCAGAGATCAAATTGCCAACATCCACTGGATCATCGAAAAAGCAAGAGAGTTCCAGAAAAACATCTATTTCTGCTGTATTGACTATGCCAAAGCCTTTGACTGTGTGGATCACAATAAACTGTGGAAAATTCTGACAGAGATAGGAATACCAGACCACCTGACCTGCCTCTTGAGAAACCTATATGCAGGTCAGGAAGCAACAGTTAGAACTGGACATGGGACAACAGACTGGCTCCAAATAGGAAAAGGAGTAAGTCAAGGCTGTGTATTGTCACCCTGCTTATTTAACTTACATGCAGAGTACATCATGAGAAACGCTGCGCTGGAAGAAGCACAAGCTGGAATCAAGATTGACGGGAGAAATATCAATAACCTCAGATATGCAGATGACACCATCCTTATGGCAGAAAGTGAAGAGGAACTAAAAAGCCTCTTGATGAAAGTGAAAGAGGAGAGTGAAAAAGTTGGCTTAAAGTTCGACATTCAGAAAACGAAGATCATGGCATCTGGTCCCATCACTTCATGGGAAATAGATGGGGAAACAGTGGAAACAGTGTCAGACTTTATTTTTTTGTGCTCCAAAATCACTGCAAATGGTGACTGCAGCCACGAAATAAAAAGACACTTACTCCTTGGAAGGAAAGTTATGAGCAACCTAGATAGCATATTCAAAAGCAGAGACATTACTTTGCCAACAAAGGTCCGTCTAGTCAAGGCTATGGTTTTTCCAGTGGTCATGTATGGATGTGAGAGTTGGACTGTGAAGAAAGCTGAGCGCCAAAGAATTGATGCTTTTGAACTGTGGTGTTGGAGAAGACTCTTGAGAGTCCCTTGGACTGCAAGGAGATCCAACCAGTCCATTCTGAAGGAGATCAGCCCTGGGATTTCTTTGGAGGGAATGATGCTGAAACTCCAAAACTTTGGCCACATCATGCAAAGAGTTGACTTATTGGAAAAGACTCTGATGCTGGGAGGGATTGGGGGCAGGAGGAGAAGGGGACGACAAAGGATGAGATGGCTGGATGGCATCACTGACTTGATGGACATGAGTTTGAGTAAACTCTGGGAATTGGTGATAGACAGGGAGGCCTGGAGTGCTGCGATTCATGGGGTTTCAAAGAGTTGGACACGACTGAGCCACTGAACTGAACTGAACTGAACTGAAGAATACTATCTTATACATACTTCAAATGTGGGGATAAATGGCAAATATCTAAAACAATTTTGTTAATTAGAAGGATTGAATTTATTCTCATGCTTTCATATTCTTCTTCTTCTAGTAAGTAATAATATCCTGAAAGGCAGGGTTTTGCCTTAAGAATTCTAATTTAATTTTTGTCTCCCCAGACTTCCCAAATTTATGGAGACTGAAGGAGTCACACTCTTCCTCTATTCTCCTCATTTTTTAATGTAAAACATTCAGCTTCATGCGAAGTCTCACACATTAATTTTGGGGAGTCCCTAAGGAAGTCTGCCATGTCGTTACGTTGTATGTTTCTTTGAGAACTTGAAGAACCAAGGTACTTAAAAGTTAAAGAAATAACTTTCTCTTGGGCATCACAGGGACATTATTGTTCATTCTAGTATATTATGAAGACCTTCATGGAAACAACTCTTCCCTTAAGTTAGGCTTCAACTCCTAGGGGTAGGCCAGAAGACCAATGTTTGTTACCTACAGTCATTTCTATTTTCTTTGCCATAGGCAATGAACTCCTTCCTTCTAGATCCTGTGACTTCTACTGTCAAAACCACACACACAAATAAACTCCTCTCTGTCTGCTTACCTACAGAAAGAGATGTAAGAGAGACCAACAGAATGTTAATAAGTAGTTAAACTAAATTTACATTTATATTGTTGATGGCAGTGATTTTAGTATTATGTCTCTAAGTAATTCACATCGTGAATATTTAATATTGACTGGGTATCTATATCATAGATATGAGTTTAATTTTATAGATTTTATACTTTCTATTAAATATGAATAGAATATTATTCACAAATCTAATTCTTGAATTTCTCTATTGGCCATAACTTACATACAACAGATGTGTGCACTTTTAGGGACGGGCGTAATAAGGTTACATTTATTTTTTATTACCTTCAAGTGGTCTGTACCTTTAAAGTTATCCTTAAAATATTAATAATTTTATATTTTAACATCAGAGCTTCGATTTTTCCTTGTTCTACCAAATGAGTTTCATTCTGTACTGAAATTTTTTGGAGTGTTTCGTATGTTCACTAGCCTTACATTCATTTTCATCCGCTTTGGCTTAAGATATTTTAAGCTACAATGGCTGAAATGTAGTTTAAAATTAGGTTAGTTGGTTTCCCATTCCCGAGTCCTTGTGTCTTCCGTAGTCAGATAATAGTTAAGTTG
Organism: Ovis aries; assembly: GCF_016772045.2. Classification (NCBI taxonomy): domain Eukaryota; kingdom Metazoa; phylum Chordata; class Mammalia; order Artiodactyla; family Bovidae; genus Ovis; species Ovis aries. The sequence goes on along the minus strand of NC_056062.1, from coordinate 61,368,120 downwards.
GTTTCCTTTTCTAAGTTAATATGCCTGGTAGTGATTTAACTTTTTTTTTTCATAAATAACTGCTCTTTTAGGGAAAATATTCTTGCTTCATCAGACAAACACAGGCCAAAACAAAAACCACAACTTTCCCCCCAAGATCATTAAAGGAGGGACTAATTTCTAGGCTTCTGTTTACTAGTTCCTTGTCATACAGTCTTTAGTCAGCTATGTTATATAGGTGATGATATAAATATCACGATTATTTGCTTTCATTCAATTAGGAAGCTGACCTAGGTCTTCCCTGGCCAGAAACACCATTCTACAAAATATCATCTTAAATATGAATACTGCTGTTAAGTCGCTTCAGTCGTGTCCAACTCTGTGCAACCCCAAAGACGGCAGCCCACCAGGCTCCCCTGTGCCTGGGATTCTCCAGGCAAGAACACTGGAGTGGGTTGCCATTGCCTTCTCCTACTGGCTCTTTTTTATGATATGGCCATTTTCTGACGTGCGCTAAACACTTCTGTTTCCTCATGTCTTATATTTACTATGGTTGTTAGAGTCAGCTCTAATTTCAATAAACGTATAAAGCTCCTGTCCCACTGCTTATTTCAAGATTCTCAGTACATGTTAGTTATTATCCCCTATCTTTACAAGAAGGTAATTATACAATTTTACAACTAAAGCATCCAGATTTTGTAAATAAAGTTCGAATCTTTTAATTATGCAACCGCACCTGTTGAATTTAAGACATTTAGTCGCATGTTCTACCAGCTTACTTAATTATTGCTCAGCAATTTACTGCTTTCTTATGCTCTCATCTGCCAGTGAAATAGAGAAATCTTCCATTCTGTAGTAAACTCATGGAGAGTTTTCCTTGTGGTTTAAGAACAGCCCAACATACTGGCTATTTTTAAAAGCTCATGATAGTTGCTATCTGCCCTGGAACACATTGAAAACATAGCTCTGAATAGAAACTAACAGAAGCTGTATCTCATGATTCTAACTTACGGGTAATTGCACATTTTAGTGGAATTGAAAAATGATTAAAATCTTCCTTCAAAATGGAGTGGTTTATCCTGAACATGTTATACCAGATGTGCATACAACCAAAAAAGTCAATTTCTTCTCAGAAACCTTAGGAATATTTTCAAATGGATAGAGAAAAATATAAAACTGTGATTGAATGTTATAATGACTCCCATGTGAATTATTGGGTCTCTATGAGAATAGAGGGATACAGAGGAAATTTATAAAATTTCAGCTCCTGGTACAGCCTTCTTTAAAACTTACTTTTTATTCAGGGTTGTTCTGAAGCTCATTTGAGCCAAAGTATATGAAAGTTCATTGCAAACTGTAAAGCACTTTCCATATAAGTGAGTAACTTATATGGAAAATGAGTTCATAGAAAATGAGTTCAAACATGAATAAAAAGACTTCGGTGATCTAAAAATCTATATACCATCCAATAAACATATAAAACTCTTTGATGAGTGATTCTAAACATAAGTCTCAAGTCTCATTCAGAATTTTTAAATCAGTTTCAGTCTCAAGCTGCATTCCAAATAATCTACTCTCTTTCCTCTGTGAGCTCTCCTATGCAGATTCGCACACAGTCATTATTACTTTTCATGCAGTACTCTGGAGTAGGGTCCATAACTGCTTTCCTATTTCTTGCACCTCTCTAAAATTCTGCTGGCAGCCAACTGCAACTATAATCAAAGCAATGGGCCAGTTCAAGTGTTTGCAAAAGCATAGCGTTTTGTTATGCAATTGAAAAATAAATACGGCTTTATCTTTCCAACCATCCAGCTTTGTTTCTGCCAAAGAGTGGTAAAAGTGAAAAGGAAAATATTTGTGGGAAATGGGTGAAAATAATGAGAAATGTAGCAGATACAGATGGTATCGCTCAAGTTAGAGATTTCCTAATTTGGAAATTTTATGAAAATAGATCGGCTGGCCACTTCAGCAATACCTTGCAAAGTAAGTGGTTCCATAGGTTAAGGCAGATCTCAGTTTTGCAGCCCCAGAAATATGATTTTTGTCATTGCTACTCTAAATAATAGGCTTCAGTAAATTGATTCATGCCAAGCGCAGTCATCAGATTCTGACCTGAATGTCCCTGAATTCTTCACAAAGAAAAGCATGAGTGTGAGCAGTTATGTCAGTGGCTCAATATATCACTCCCTCTAGAAGCAAATTTGTAAGAAAAGTTCAATTATACTAGAAGGTGAGCAAAGGAAAGGAAAAAGTGAAGCTTGGTTCAGTCCAACTTCAGATATTGCTTGGCACCAAGTATGCTAAGATAAATAAGATTGTACACTTAGGAGATCAATGAAGTAGGGAACCAAAACATAAACACATTATTTTCTATCAGCCAGGGCTCTTAGCTGCAAGTGACTGAAACCAACTGTAACTTTTTCATGCAAAATAGTTTCTTAAAACTAGAAAGGGGTTGTTCCAGGAATTGCTAGATAATGATGTCAGGGCCATATAAAAAGGAATCAGTTCAGTCGCTCAGTCGTGTCCGACTCTTTGCGACCCCATGAATTGCAGCACGCCAGGCCTCCCTGTCCATCACCAACTCCCAGAGTTCACTCAGACTTGCGTCCATCGAGTCAGTGATGCCATCCAGCCATCTCATCCTTTGTCGTCCCCTTCTTCTCCTGCCCCCAATCCCTCCCAGCATCAAAGTCTTTTCCAATGAGTCAACTCTTCACATGAGGTGGCCAAAGTACTGGAGTTTCAGCTTTAGCATCATTCCTTCCAAAGAAATCCCAGGGTTGATCTCCTTCAGAATGGACTGGTTGGATCTCCTTGCAGTCCAAGGGACTCTCAAGAGTCTTCTCCAACACCACAGTTCAAAAGCATCAATTCTTCGGTGCTCAGCCTTCTTCACAGTCCAACTCTCTCACACCCCAAATCACATAGGAGGACCACTATGATGGGGACACCACTGCCAACATCTCCAAGCAAAAAACACTGCTCCTCACCCTCTTTAACTCACTTGAATGGTACACTGCCACTGCCCCACTGCCAGCTCTCTTCTGCCATTGTGACCCCAGGAGCTTCAGATGCTTTCTAACAGCAATGCTGAGAGAGTTCCTATAGTCCCTGTAACTACTGGGTTGGTACAGCTAATTGGTGGAACCTATATTATGTGTTTGCACATCACCTGTAAGGAAGCTGGGGTAAGCAAACATCTGGCATTTTCAACTCCTGTGGGACATTAGCCACTGGTTCCCTCAATATGGATGTAGTTCTCAAGCAGAAGGAAGTCGAATTCTGTGCAACCGTCGACAATGGTCAATGTCTTCTACAGTTTCAGTGTAGTAAGGGAAGTATAATAGTAGAAGCATAAATGAAGTTATATGAAGGCAGAATACACTCATCAATGAACTGGCAAGAGTATTTTCATTATTATGGCTAAAAGCTATAATAATCCTAAACATTCATCCGCATTAAAGTCAAGACAAAGAAGCAACAGCAAGAACTGACATTAGCCTAGTACACAGGTAGTTCAAAATAGCCTTACAAGGAATGAATTACTCTTTTCATTTGCAAATGTAGATGTCAAACTTCAGTCAGATCAAGAAATTGGACTCAGATTGCCAACTGATACGCAACAGAAAAACGTACCAAGTCAGGCATGTCTGCTTGTAACAAATCTGCTTTTTATAGTGTATCAAATGCATTTTAAAGATGTTTTTGGTTCTGCTCATCCCATCTAGGATTGACCAAAGTCAGGAGGACTGTCTCATCATAACTAAACACATGAGATGGATTGACAATTCTGAATGTTGAATATTGAAGATCATGCCCCCTTCTCTGGGCAGTGCTGAATATCCCAAAGACCTAATCTTATAATTCATATTTTCTGGACATCATGTAGATAATGCTTTCTTGATAGTACATTCTTGGTACATTCTCTATTTATGCACACATATCCTAACTAGGTGGATGATTTCTTTAAAAGTCCATCACATTTCAGCAATAAAATATAGCTCAGGTACCTGAATTAACCTTGAGTATTTCCCAATTCTCCTATGACCCACATTTACAAAGTTTATCACAGGGTGGGAATAACTCTTACATGTGACTAATCTTTTCTTTTATATTTTGATTCATAACAGTTTTTGTGCCAGAAAATGAATTTATTTCTAATTGGTACAAGTACCTACAGTTGCATTTCACTGCAGCCTATGTTCAGAACATACTCTCTGTATAAACTTTAGACCTGCACATGTCCATAATCGCAGCAAAACTATGCTCCAGAATAAAATGCATATCAACTCTGCCAACAGCCAACAGAATCATCTGCCTGTCAAATGTCAGATTCCTCCCTGTTCCTCCCTCTCATTTTCTTCTCCACTGGAGGTGGCTGACTCCCTGTGAATTACATTTCCCAGATTCCCCTTCCCAGTGGCTTCTCATGGGTTCTGATGATGGTAGATACTAACAAGAATATGGAAGGCAAAAAAAGATATGGATGCAGAATATTTCGTCTCTAACTCTCTTTTGGATTTGTACCTTGGTGACCCTAGATTCCACTAAGACTCTAATAACACTTTTCATTCTTTTGTTGTCTCAGCTCAAGAAAGTTTAGTGGCTTTCAGATGCTGCTCATCTCTGGACTGCCTCATTGTTCCCTATTTGCCTTACTGCTCTTCCACCCTCTTTGTAAAATCTTCATAATACAGTCTCTTGATTTGGATACTTGATATCGGTTCTGGTTTTCCCAACTGACCTCTGACTGATATTTCTCTCAATAGAATATAAATTGCAAATGAAAAGAAATACATGACTGTTGAAATAAACAGAAAATATGAAATAATTAAATAAATAATTTTGAAAGTGCCAGCAAGAAAAAAGGTGATTATAAATGACAAATTAAACCTTAAAGATTTAAAAGTCCTTGCCCATCCAACTGATAATAATGGGCTAAACCTGAGACAAAGCAATAGAAATTGAGACAATAGTAATAGAAATGGGGTGGGGGGGAACCTGTTTGATTGGCTAAAGATTGGCATCAATTAATTCTAAAAGTATACAGAGGTTTGAGGACATAAAGTCTAAAAGAAGAAAAAGAATACTTCTGGTCAACCCAACATCAGAAACCTATTCCATTCCTTAAGCTTAAGACCCATGCAGATCTTCAATTGCAAAGATGTATGACAAAGCAACAGGAGGATGCTGCAGTTAGTTGAAGATCTCTCTAGAAACTTCCAGAGATATGCAAGGAGAGAAGTCACCTGCCTCAACAGAAGTGCCATGGAGAATAATCTTGGTTGAGAATGATGCCCAATAAGCTGTATATCAGCAAGGTGGAGAAGAGTCTCCTTAGCTTTAAGCATTTGATAGAACAACTCATCTTAAAATTTTATGAAAAAATTTCCAGAGATTAACTATAAGATTGAACTCCTCCTAGTGACTTACATGTAACAAAGTAAACACTTGTGGAAAAGTATTCTTAGGGTATACCTCATTCTTCCTTTATAGGAAAGTCATAATGGTAAAATAGTCAACAATAAAAAAAGATAAAAATTCATCTTAAACTTGTGCTTACAAAACCCCATGAATCTCTTTACTAAGATTTCCCCAAGGGGGAATGATAACATTTATTTTGCAGTCAGTCCCACAAACAACCCAAGAGAGTTCCAGTTGTTCTACGTCCTTAGCTGTACTTGAGATTATCAGCCCTTAAATTTTAATCATGCTAATAAATCTGTAGTTACATTTCAATGTGGTTTAAACATACACTTCTTTAAAGAATAAAGATGTTAAGCATTTTAAATGTTTTTTACATGCAATTCATATATCCTTTTTTGGTAAAATGCCTATTCAATCTTTTGCCCATTTTGTACTAAATTATTTTATTTTATGTAATTTTAAAAAAAGCTCATCTTAAGTTTTGTTGTTGTTGTTATTCAGTCACTAAGTCATGTCCAGTTCTGCAACCCCATTGCCTATAGCACGCCAGTCTCCCCAGTCCTTCACGATCTCCGGGAATTTGCTCAAATTCATATCCATTGAGTCAGTGATGCTATCTAACCATCTCATCCTGTGCTGTGCCTTTCTCCTTTTGTCTTCAATCTTGCCTATCATCAGGGACTTTTCCAATGAGTCGGTTCTTCACATCAGGTGGCCAAAGTATTGGAGCTTCAGCTTCAGCATCAGTCTTTCCAATGAATAGTCAGAGTTGATTTCCTTTAGGATTGACTGGTTTGGTCTCCTTGCAGTCCGGGCTCCCAGGAGTCTTCTCCAGTACTACAATTCAAAAGAATCAATTCTCTGGCACTCAGCTTTCTTCTATGGTCCAGTTCTCAGCATTAAGAAATAACAAATTATTGGAGCTCTATGGAATCAACGTTCATGTTAATTACTATTGAAGAGTTATCTGGAGATTTCAATTGAAACTTGAAAAATTTGAGAACTGTTGTGAATGGCATTGGCCAATGGCTCAACAGTTACTTTTAGTTACAACTCTGCCATTACCTCCTCTTACCTATGAACAGAATAACATTCTTAAAGGAAACTAGAGAAGGGCATGGCGACCCACTCCAGTATTCTTGCCTGGAGAATCCCATGGACAGAGGAGCCTGGCAGGTTACAGTTCATGGGGTTGCACAGAGTCAGATATGACTGAAATAACTAAACACAATAGTTTTTTAAAAAAAAAGCAAATAAAAGCCAGCCACTAAAAGATAAAACTTTAAGATTTTTAAAAGTTACAAGTGGTATGAGGATACATGTGGGAAATGTAGCTTCTCTAGATATGATTTATAAGAAAGTCAAGAGGCACTCCACATAGCTCTAGAATATGAGGATTCAATAGTGTATGAGGGGCGGTGAATCTCAAAAAATGAATTACTATGTTTGCTTCACCAATATCAGAGGTTTAAAGAAATTTCTTTTGGTGGAGCTAGCAAAAAATAAAAATAGAAATCAATACTAGATACAAAAATATCAATATATTAAACTTCTTAAGTGATATAAAGATGATTACTTTATCCAAAGAAACTTACATTATTCATTTGATTCATTTAACTAATTTTTTTCCCTTTAGCCAGACAAGGGCATTCTCTTAATAACTATGTGGAAACAAATGATTGTTCAGCTTCAATTGACTCTTACTTAAAAACTTATGAAATTAACATAATGGAAATTTGCCATAAGCCAACACAAACGAAAAGTTTGCAAAACACACAAAAAAGTCATGTCTCCTTTCTTTACTAAAACACTCATTGCTCATCCAACCATGTAGAGCTGTAAACTATACCTCAGTTAAATAGCATAGTATAGTGAAGGGCAGTACATTTCAACTGTATAAAGTGCATCAGAGCATTACGCACAGCGAGTGTGATGGAAGAGGCTGATTGCCTTTGGGATTGCAACTATTTTGACGCTACCTACATGAGGCAAGAACACTGCTGTTACAGCCACATACTGTGGCTATTGTTAGAAATTCTGACTGTCTGCATTTAGCAACTGAGAATATGAAAACAAACATGGTTCCAACTAAAACAATAGTCAAAGTAACCTTTTCAATTGAATTGTTGCTTGCAGTAATGGAATTGTAGTACATACCACGCCGTGTATTTGCAATCATTTCAGCTGTGTTTCTTTCACTGAAGATGCTTTACACATCTTTAATAGAATCTTAAAAAAAAAAAATCAGATTACTTGGCAGTCTTTGCAGTTCCCTGGTGCTTTTATTTATCTTGAAGGCTATATCTATAATTGACACAAGAAAGCAGGAACTAAGAGGGTCTAACTACAAGGACTAGAGGATGAAAGAGGGTCCCAATGGGTCGTGGAAGTACAGGACTTCAGTGCAGTGTGCCTTTGGACCACTGACTATACCTGACTGGATCATTCTGGATGAATATCAAAATTCACAGTGATATCCTTATGTTTCTAGGCCAACCTTTCTCAAAGATTTGGGTAGTGAGCTTAACAGCGAACCTGGCTTAGCTTTGCTGGCACTTGCTATTTTGAGAAAATACTCAAAGGTCCTTCCTGTCATAAAACACTGGATAGAGGAAAGCTAGGAAAAGTCCAACTTTAATTTCATGAATTTGTACTTGCAAAAACACATATCTTCACCAAAAATTAAGAAGACTTGAGAATTTGGCTCCAGGCAAAATTCCACTCCTGGGACAGCAGGATTGAATGCAGATTTCTGCTGTAGGCAAAACCTCACTATTATTTCTAGACAATGGGGCTTTCTGTAGTGAAAATGGTGGTGCTCTGCACATAGGATGGCCACCGGCCAGTTCCCAGTTTTCTCCAGTGAATTTGCCAGATTGGCTAAAGGAGAGACTATTTTCACACAGACTGTTAATATGTCTGATGAAACCTGGGGGGAAATTAATCCAGTTAACTTAAAAAAAAAAAAAAAAAAGCTAAGGATCTGAAAGCTCAGAAAAAAAAATATATTAAATTACTTCCAAGGGGTAGAGTAGAGGCTCAACTTTTCTTTACAATCTGGAGGAAAATCACCATCCAGTAAGCTCTGCATTTGGTTGATGTCCTCAGGGTGATTTAGCTCAGTGCTTCTCTCACTTTATTGTTCATATTGAATCACCTGAGGGTCTTCTTCGTCTTCTGACTCTCACTCTGGGGGTCTGGAAGTAGGCTGAGAGTATACATTTTAACAAGCTCCATGTGATAACTGGCCTGGCTGGTCTTCCCACCATGCTTTGAGTAAAAAGGATTTAGATGATTATATGATCATTCACCTAAGCATTTGATTCACAAAAACTCAATCCAATAGCCCCTCCACATCCATGGGGGATACATTCTGAGACCCCAAGGTAAGATGCCTGAAATCAGATAGTACCTCACCTTACATATCCTAGGGTTTTTTTTTCTATTTATATATACCTCTGATAAAGTTTAATTAGGTACAGTAAGAGATTAACCATAATACTTAATATAAAATAAAATAATTAAAACAATATACTACAATAAAAGTTATGTGAATGTACCCTCTCTCAAAATATCTTATTGTTCAAATTGAATGCCTTTTCTATTGTAACTAAACCCCACAGATTGTGGCTGTAACTTTTCTTTATTTTGCAGAGTCAAGTAAAATTAACAGGAGCTTCATAAATAAATATTGGTTAAAACAAATTTAGTCTTAGAAAAGCTAGTTCCATTTAATCTTTAACAAATGTAAAGAATATGAATGCTTCATACTATGTAAAAAATATGGATGCTGTAATCACTTTGATGAGTAGCAGAAATTAATACAACATTGTAATTAACTCTATTTCAATAAGGTAAATATTTTAAAAAAGAAAAAAATGGATTCTGTGAATCTTACATCTAGGGTATTAATTTAATCTTTCAAAGGATGTTCTTTTGCACATCATATCCCTGATTTCAACTGGCTGTAACTTTGTAGTTTAAGGTCTGCTAGCAAAAGAAGCATAGATTCCTTTTCCTGCTTCACAATTTCATGGAAAGATTTGTTCTTACTGTAGATCTTAGCAACCTCAGTGTATTCTTTCCTTATTAAGTTGCAAAGTCTACAGCATTTCTTCAGCATATCTGAATTGCCAGCATCACTATTCTTGCTCTTTGGGACCATTCTTGAGTAAAATAAAGGTTACTAGGATATAAACACTGTGGTAGATGCCTCAACATTCCATCTGATAACTGGGATGGCTACTAAGAGAGTACTTCGTGGGATATACAAGACAAAGTGATGATTCACGTCATGAGTGGGAGGGGGATGGCGGGAGATTTCATCACACTGCTCAGAAAAGCAAGCAATTTAAAATTTATGAACTGTTTATTTCTGGAATTTTACATTTAATATTTTCAGGCCAAGGATGACCACGGGTAACTGAAGCCGTGGGAAGTGAAACCACAGATAAGGGAGGGACTACTGTATACTTAATCAACTAAAGAGAACAACTGACTGAAGAATGATGTTACTGAAAAAGGTGCCTACATACCATGGACCACAGCTCAGCAACTAAAAAGCATAATCTATCAAGTTGGATAGATTTCCAGGGAATTATACTCAGCGAAAAAAAGGAGGGTTCGATCCCTGGGTCGAGAAGATCCCCTGGAGAAGGGCATGGCAACCCATTCCAGTCTTCTTGCCTGGAGAATCCCATGGACGGAGGAGCCTGGTGGGCTACAATCCATGGTGTCACAAAGAGTCAGACATGACTGAAGAAATAGCACAGCAATGGTTAAGGATGAAGGTGGGTGTGATTACATGCAGATATTGAATTAGAAGCTAAGGGTGCACAGATAAACCAGAATATTGGTATGTGTAATATAATGTCCTCACCTTACAGATGACAAAGGTACAATTCAGACTCTTGTCACTGTTAAACAACAAAATATCTTTGAGGAATGCTCATTTTATTTCCAATTCACTCTTTATTCTATGAATTAATCTCTACATAATGCACATGACTGACTGGGTTCTATTGCAATGCAAAGCTGTTTTCAAACTTCAAATTTTGTGAAATTTATTTAAAACAGATCAAAATATACTCATCTGAAACATAACTCGAGTTTCTAAATCTAGCAAATATTTCAAATTTGTAAAGAGATATCCTAACAAATAATTAGGTTTATAGTCTCACATAGAATCCTCCTTATAGAATTAGGGCAGATAACAGTTATCCCACTTACCAGGTGGTGCAGTGGTGAAGAATCTGCATGCCAATGCAGGAGGCACAGATTTGATCCCTGGGTTGGGAAGATCCCCTGGAGAAAGGAAGGACAACCCATTCCAGTATTCTTGCCCAGGAAATTCCATGGACAGAGGAGCCTGGTGGGCTTCAGTCCATGGTGTCACAAAGGACAGACACAATTGAGCACACATACACAAAAGTTATCCCAGCATCTCTTGCGAGGGCTTTGTGATCCATTTCTCACCTTAAATCTATCTCCAAACTGTCCCAAGTTGTGAGTATGGCAGACAGTATTGGTTGCCTACACAGAGATATTTTTCTTCTTCCTCCTAGCTGAATCTCAGTCTACACTGGTAGCAAAATGCCCATCTCAAGCCAGGCAAGGCAATCTGTGCTGGATAGCTTTCATCTACCTATCCAAATCTATCCTCCCTACATCCTCAGACTGTTCTCTACCCCACAGATTGACCTTTAGGGGCAATATCAATGGACTCTTTCATCATCTGGCTTGGGGTGGATTCAGTGGATTCAGTGGGTGGATTCAATGTCAGCTAACTGATATTCAGACAAGTGAGATGAGTAAGGCTAGGGTATTTTCTTTTCCAGTCCTTGTGGAGTTGCTGTTGCTATGTGCTGGCTATATCAAATGACCCAAGGATATAACTCCAGTTAGCTGGTACTCTCCACAGGACTCTCTCTTCAGTTTCAATAAATATTTCTTCCATTTTTTCCTTCAGAGCAAGGTGAGAGGTAGAACCCCACCCCCACTCTTGCCAGCCCCCAGTGAAGGCACTGTCCCTTGTGGGTTTCCCTACATCTCATCCATATTTTTGATATATAGGTGTTTTCTGTTTGTATTTCCTGCCTGTTATTCATTTTCTCAGTCTCCCTTTCAGCTAGGAGTGGTTAGGTGGTTCAGTTTTTTCCAATAAACATGAGCACTTCAGCTAAGAAATTTGGGGAATAGCCTTCAATTCAGTTCAGTTACTCAGTTGTGTCTGACTCTTTGCGACCCCATGAACCTCAGCATGCCAGGCCTCCCTGTCCATCACCAACTCCTGGAGTCCACCCAAACCCATGTCCATTGAGTCAGTGATGCCATCCAACCATCTCATCCTCTGTCATCCCCTTCTCTTCCTGTCCTCAATCTTTCCCAGCATCAGGGTCTTTTCAAATGAGTCAGTTCTTCGCATCAGGTGGCCAAAGTATTGGAGTTTCAGCTTCAACATCAGTCTTTCCAATGAACACGCAGGACTGATCTCCTTTAGGATGGACTGGTTGGATCTCCTTGCAGTCCAAGGGACTCTCAAGAGTCTTCTCCAACACCACAGTTCAAAAGCATCAATGGCAGTTCAAAAGCATCTTCTGCGCTCAGCTTTCTTTATAGTCCAACCCTTACTCCCTGATAAAAGACATAGCAGCTTTGGTATAGCAGCTTGTCTCCTTCCTTGATTTCTAATTTAGATGTTTGGAGCAGTACATGACACATGGAGTGACCAATCTGTGATTATGAATCTCAGGATAGAAGCCAACAAGCAGATGATGGCAAAGTGAAGAAGGATGCCAAAATCTGGGCTTTGATGACATTGTTAATGTGCAGAACTGCCTTATCCTGACTACAACCTTAGACTTCTTGATAGGGATGCAATAAATGCCCTTAAAGTTCATATTTCTATTACTTTGATTTCAGTTATCAGCAACCAAATCATTCCTATCTGCCAGAGCAATCTATCTTTATCACAAATACAGTCTTGCCATTTTCCTGCTGAACGTATTCTAGTGGCACATCTACAGCAGAACCTCCAGCATAGTATGAACGTCTTGGCTTTATCCTTGTCAGTTTCCCCACCCCAGCATGTTTCACCTTCCATGCCACACTGCTCATTCCCATGTTCTGGAGCTCCTCACAGCGTGGCATTCTAGCCTCTATGTCTTTGTGTTGAGAGCTCTCCCAAGGAATATCTTTCCTATCTTCTTTCTCTAGCTATCTCTTATTCATCTTTCCAGAATACACGGGGTAGATAGGTCAGCATTTTTAATTAGAGAGAATACAAATCTCCTCTGGATTATTCAAGAAGTAAGATTGATGGAAGCAATTTGGGGTAGTTCACAGAAAGCTGTGAGATGAGGTTTAGAAAGTGACCAGGAAGAAGAGAAACTGACAGCCAGAAACAGAGGAAAACTCAGGTGAAATATGACTCTGGTGGGCCCTGCTACAGCCTTTCTGAGGAATGGATACCTCAGCTTACAACACAACCAGCGGTGGACAAGGGAACGCAGTGTTGCTGTTGCGGCCCTCTGGGACCAGAATAGGAGAAGGAAATGGCAGCCCACTCCAGTGTTCTTTCCTAGAGAATCCCGTGGATAGAGCTGCCTGGTGGGCTACTGTCCATAGGGTCACACAGAGTCAGACACAACTGAAGCGAATTAGCATGCATGCAGGCACTGGAGAAGGAAATGACAACCCACTCCAGTATTCTTGCTGGAGAATCCCATGGACAGAAGAGCCTGGTGGGCTCCTATCTATGGGTTCTCAAAGAGTTGGGCATGACTGAAGTGACTTAGCAGCAGCAGCAACAGCAGCAGTACCAGAATGAAAATCCTATGGTTCATGCATCTTTGCCTCACCAACTTCCAGTTCCAAACCTAGGGAAGATGCATCTGATTGAATGAGTCTAGGTCAAGTACTGATTCCTGAACCAAGTGAGTATCTAGTTATTATGCTTGCTTTGGAGGGAGGTGTCACATTAAGAATATTCACCCACTAAAAAGGATTGACTGGTTTGATCTCTTTGCTGCCCAAGGGATTCTCAAGAGTCTTCTTCAGCACCACATTTCAAAAGCATCGGTTTTTCAGCACTCAGACTTCTTTATGACCTAACTCTCACATCTGTACATGACTACAGGAAAAACCATAGTTTGATTACATGTAATTTTTGGCAAAGTGATGTCTCTGCTTTTTAATACGCTGTCTAGGTTTGTCATAGCTTTTCTTCCAAGGAGCAAATGTCTTTTAATTTCATGGCAGTAGTCAACATTTGCAGTGATTTGGGAGCCCAAGAAAATAAAATCTGCCACTGTTTCCATTTTTCCCCCATCCTGCCATGAAATGGTGGTTGAAGTTTGGAAGTGCCTAATAAATAATACCACTGTTCTCCCACTATCTGGACACCTCCAAAGCTTGGAGTCAATTGAAAGACAGACCCAAAGAAAGTGTGCAAAGAGAGAGTGCAAAAAATCATCTCAAATAGTGACTAAACTGTTAGGGAATGTAGTTTAAGACTGTGACCAATTTGACTTGCAGTCTCCATCTATCATATTTTCTTCTTCATTTGTAGTCAGGTTTCTTTTCTACTTCCTCAAACCCCAGACACCTCTCCATACAGGCAACATGGCTTCTGATCCAGTTATTCTGGTGACATTCTTCTTACAGATGCTTCCAATTCCCTCTCCGTTGCTCAACTCCAGGGAGACTCACCAGTCCTTATATCCTTCAATCACTGAAAGTTTCACACTGTTGACCACTCCCTCCTTTATGTAACTCCCTTCTAGGTTTTTCTTCATATTCTCTTGGCTGCCTTTTCTCAGCTACTGGTAAATATTTACATTTCTTAGGGATTCATCTTTCACTCCCTTCTATTTTATTCAATTCCTTTTCCACAAATGCCCCTGAGACATCATATCTAATCCTGAGATTTCAGTCACTATTTCCACGTTACCTTGAATCCCAGCCTTTATTACTGCCTGTTCTGACTGTGTTTTTCAGAGTGATCTTTCTACAAACCAGCTGTGATCATGCTTTAAACTTTTCTTTGGCTCCTGATACAAACATTTATATCCTATTCCTCATGTTTCCTTGGAGAAGGAACTGGCAACCCACTCCAGTATTCTTGCCTGAAGAATCCCATGGACAGAGGAGCCTGGAGGGCTAGAGTCCATGGGGTTGCAAAGAGTCGGACACGACTGAGTGACTAGCGCACACACACGTTTCCTTGGGAAATGTAAACTAGCATAACGTTTTTGGCTAATCCCTTCACCCTCTCTCACATATTAGTAAAAGAGAAGTGATTTAATCTTTCTGCTGAATTTTGACAAAGGAATTGATCTTGAAAGAGTCAGCACCACCTGAATCCTTGTCTGATTTTGTAGGGGGTACATTCTGAGCTGCTATCCTGTCGTTTGATAATGCACTGCCTTAATGGTAAAGAATCTGCCTGCAATGCAGGAGACCAGGGTTCGATCCTCCTGTCGGGAAGATCCCCTGGAGAAGGGAATGGCAACCCATTCTAGTATTCTTGCCTGGAGAATTCCATGGACAGAGGAGCCTGGCGGGCGACAGTCCATGGGGATGCAGAGAGTCAGACATGACTGAGTGACTAACACACACACATCTGAGAGTCGCAGTTTTGGAGAAAGTTTGATTCAGGAGCATACCACAAATATAAGTCATGTCTGCAGACCAGCTTTTGTCCATAATGTTGGAAATGCTCTCAAAACAGTGTCAGGGTAATAGAACAGACAATCAAAAATGGATCAGCAAGGTAGTCTCTACTTCTGCAGAGGGGTGCCCTATAAGACAAAAGGTCTGGGAGCAAGCGCACCAAGTAGGAGGTCCGCTGGGGTTTTATCCCTTAGATGCAGGTTCCCTCCCCTAGCTCCTTATGGGCTGAGGACCACAGAGTCACAATCTTTCCCAGATGTCCTCTAAGATTTTTACTGGCCAATGGTGTCATGAGCAATACTTGCAAGCTCCTGAGTGGAGGACTGTTTTCCCCACCCCTTTAGTTCTCTGTGCATGCCCAGGGTAAAATCCCATGAAATTAGCCTGCTAAACTGTTTTTATAAGGAAGGAGAACCAGGAAGGGGAGAGACCAAAGGACTGGCAACAGAGCTGCCATCTTTAGAAACCTTATTCACAAGGAGATATATATATATATATATATATATATATATATATATATATATATATATAAAATATCCTATTCAGCTAAAATAATGAATGTGGATCATTTCTCTGTTTCTCATATCTTCCCTTTTGATAGAAAAGAGTATGTTTTCCTACAATAAAAAAGGCAACAATTTCATTGACACTGTCCCGACTTCTGACTCTCTGAGGTTGACTACCTTGAGAGGAAAGCCACATCTCTCTCTACAGAAACTAAAACCAGTGGAGAACATATCGGGCATTCTAATTGCTCATTAATCAGGCTTCCAAACTGAAAAATTCCTTTATGTTACTTCTATCATTCTCCATGTTTTTATCCTTCAAGGAAGGAACACCAATTCACTTATCTGTGGTGAGTTCGGTAGGACAGAGTGGACGCAAATGGCATCCCCCTTCTGGATCTTTGGAATCCACCTACCTGTAGAGCTTGCTGCTCCCCACACAGAAAGATTCTTGTCCTTGTGGAAGTAGACTGCAACTTGGGGTATATGTTTATTTCAGTAGAGTGTTAACAAATCCATTTGGCCACATAAGTAACATGTTATATTGTGTTTCTCAATAATAAAATGGATATCTGGGTATTCATTTGATTCTTGTATATCTCTCTCAATAGGTTCCAAATTCAGCCAAAAAATGAATGTTACTTATTGGATCGTTTCAAATGCTTGAAGTTTCCCATATATTTACATTCTTAACATGAAGTATGAGACCATCAACTTTCCTCACCCCCCATGATCTATGACATGGGCTAAAACACAGTTCCACATTTATTGAGTACCTATTAACGTAACACCCTGTGTTAGAGTAAGAAGATAAATGAAATGTGACCCATGCCCCTCAGGAGTTCACAGCTGAGCAGTATAAGTTTATATTTCCAAATGCAGATTTGAGGTATAGTTCCATGGTGTAGATTCTTCAAAAAAAAAAAAAAAACAAAAAACAAAAAACCAAAACTGTAACAGAGAACTCATCTAAAGCAAGACTCATTTAATTATGATCACTGGGGGCAAGTCCTGGCCCCATGAGACTCCAGAGTCTCATGGCTCAGAAGATAGGGGTAAATGAGACAGAGAAAAACGAGAATAAGATCTATTTAGTAGAGCACATTATAATCTAGTTAACATCGGAAATAACAAGATGAAAATGCACAGCAATCTGCAAGTGTCAATGAGATATACATGGACATTCATATTCAATAGAGGTTTGTAACCTCCCCAGAACCATAGCAAGCTGTGCCCATCTTATAGACAGATAGGATGAATCCATACTTATTGTTTCAGTCATGGCTCAGGTGATACGATAGGCCGCAGAAAGATATGTGTCCTCATTTCACAAAGAAAAAGGCATTGGCAAGATTGGAGAAATTATCATATAAAACAAGTAAGTCCTGGTAACTTAACCTAAAACTTCATTCTCTTATTAAAACTTGGCCTCAAATAAAATGTTGATTCTAAGACTTAGAAATCTTTACACCAACGTTGTATTGTTCAGTCCTGTCTGACTCTTTGTGACCCCCTGGACTGCACCACGCCAGGCTCCACTGTTCTCCACCTTCTCCCAGCTGTCTAACCATCTCATCCTCCGCTGCCATCTTTTCCTTCTGCCATCAACCTTTCCTGGCATCAGGGTCTTTTCCAATGAGTTGGCTCTTCACATCAGGTAGCCAAAGCATGGGAACTTCAGCTTCAGCCCTAATCAGCTCCCTTAAAAGCAGTGTGAAATGGTTGGCGTGACATGGCCCAAACCTACCTTCAGGCTTCAAAACAAAAGACATGTTAAAGAAGTTTCATTGGACCCTGGAAAACATGCACAAGGATTGTTGTATTAACTGAGGTAGAGTTAATATTTTTCTAATTCCCTTTGTACCTCATTTTCACAAATTCTAATTTCACTCATGTAAGAAAATAATCAAAACAGGTGATACGATTTTTTTCTATGTTTTAAATTTTAAAAGTCCCATCTGTCACTAATTACACATTTATTTCATTATGCAGCACTATAAAAATAATTACTTGAGGTTTTTTGTCGACAATTTAGAGTTTAAAGTAAATACTAATTATTTTTGTTACAACTGTGTATTAAATTGAATAATTCACCGCTAGACATTTCTGGGGCTTCAAATAATTCTATTTGAACTACATAAGACAGCAATTATTTAATTAGTGACACATCTGCCAATCCTATAAGTCCATCTCATAATATCTGAAGACATTTTCCCTTCTCATTTCTCCTTTCTTAGAAGCAGAGACAGACACTTCATGTGCAGATTTCAGAATTTTATAATGATGTATGTGACCTGCCCAGCCACTGGTCTGCTCAGTCACTCTCTCAAAGCAGCAAAGATTCTAAGCAGTTAATAAACGCTCACAACCGTCGTGGCCTTGAGTTGATAAAAATGTATCTAGAAAACTGCAGTGCTTTCTACTTTAAGTGACTTCTTTTAGAAATTAAAATCTCTTCCCCAAACTCCAACCAGAAGTTGCTGTGAGTTCCATTTGGAACGTGTGCTAATAATAATATTTTCTGGAATAATAACAACAGGTTTGGATTTAATTAAACATGTTGCTCACTGAAGCATCTGTTTTAAACATTAATGAATGGCAGCTCCTATGGGATATCCAAATGGAAGTGTTTTCACTCCATCACACTATCCTAAAGTGTGTTTGGAATTTTCAAATCATTAGTTGGTCTTTGTTTTGAGAGGCTTATCCAGGATAAAAAAGCAATCTTTCCTCAAATCATATTGATAGATGGAAGCCATTTAGGGGGAGACAATCAATCATAAAAGCAGTCTCTGAAAAGCTGTTATGCAATCCACAGTATTAAGAGTTGAGTTTTCCTTCCTGTTCACACATAACTCCCATTATCATGCATGAGAGTTAGTCTCTTATCAAGAAAAGGACACATCCCTTCCCAATTAGGCTAAGCTGCTTTGGGTGGAAGCCATTAAAAATAGCAGACATGGAGCTCCAGAGACTACAGCTAACCTTAACAAGAATTGGAAGCCACCTCTGAAATAGCTATTATTAACTTGGAAACGTTATGTGAATAGAGAATTTCTGAATTCATGGCTTGTTCACCACTTAAAGGAAATCATATGAGTAGGAGTTGTTTATACAATGGTGCTATGCTTATCAGGCTTTATTAAAAATAAGTTGGTAGAGGGCTTCCCTGGTGGTTCAGTGGTTAAGGATCTGACTGCCAAGGTAGGGGACATGAATCCCCGGTTCAGGAGGTTTCCACATGCTGCAGGGCAACTAAGCCCATGCACTACAACTACTGAGCCTGCACTCGAGAGCCCTTGAGCTGCAGCTACTGAGCTCGTGTGCTGCAACTTCTGAAGCCCGTGTGCTCCAGAGCCTAGAAGCCACCGCGATAAGAAGCATTCACGTCACAACTAGGGAGTAGGAGCCACTTGACACAACCTGAGAAAGCCTGTACACAGCAATGAAGACCCAGGACAGAAAAAAATATTAATCAATTTAAAAAAAGAAGTGGATAGACTTAAGTTTCAGAAAGACAGTGACTAAGTATTTCTTATCAATCAATCTAGCCTTACCACATAGAGCAGTGCTAGGCATAATAGGAACATCAAGATATTTGCTGAATTCATGATTGAATAAGACTAACACATTCTTTTCAACTCAGCAAGCATTTATTGAGACTTTACTTGACACTAGATCCCACGAGGGACAGAAGATGTATTTACCGTATGTGTGTGTGTCTATGTGTGTGTAGATATCTATAACTGTATATCTATCAAATGGAGAAAGAGAAATTCTGCTGTTGGAGGGTTCGTAATCTCTCAGATGACACTAACATACAACTAATTTATTTGTTATTATACAGTCAATGCCATGATAAAAGAAATCTTAGGGTGCGGATTTGCATGAAATTATGGGAGTTATGGTATTAATACATGACATCTTAAACAATTTGTTCTGCAACAAAATGGTACATTTTTGTTCAGACAATTTGAATTAACCAGTAATATAAAATGTTCCTAAGTATGATCATCAGAGTCAGCATGCTTATTTTGAAAAATATATTTTCAAAGGAATTAATAAAGACTTTATATCATACCAAAATAACCTACTAGGCTTTTTAAAACTCTTTGGGAACATGATAGATGGATTATGTGGACACAGAACAAAGAATTACGATGCCAGAAGGTACATATGCCAAACTGGGGAAAGCCATGATGGTATGGATTTCTTTGGTCAGACTTGGGAAACATTTATGATTTATCACATCTTCTCACAGAAAAGACAATGATGCATCAAGTTTGATTTCACACCTTCCAAAGCATTGGATGCTTATGAGTTCATCCAATGGCAAGATAACCCATGCTGGATTCTCCACCAAAGAGATATTTAGTAGGGTACCATGCACTGAGCTCTGACAGAGTCTCACAGGAGGAACTAAGGAGATTGCTTTTAAACCAATCCAGGGACCTCATACAGGGCTTTTCACATGTAGCAGTAAAGACTATAAACTTGTTCATTTCATCTTCACAAGAACTGTAATGCCACAAAAACTGTTGAGGGCTTATTTTATGCCCAGCATCTTAATCAGATTATTTCATTTAACCTTCACAACAGTTATGGGGTGAAGCCACCTCTCTTCTGTAAGTGCAGGAACACGGACTTTGAGTAGTTTATTTACTTGCCCTAAGTCTCATAGCTGAGCCAAGATTTGAAAGCAAGGGATTTGATTCTAGAACCATAATTTTAACCTCTGGAAAAAGAGGACTGATTTTACTTGACGTGCTGAAAACACAAGCACACACGCACATACACAAACACACACGCAAGTGCCTATTGAGTAAGCTCCCTCAGTGGCCACATTCTGTAACTCATAGCGCTTCCACATCTGCCAAGATTATTGCACCAGTGGTAGGCGCCTGATCCAAGCGCAGCCAGTATAGTCTGGTCGACATCTACTGAAACTGTCTGGTACCAGAACTCTGATTTGTATGGCCAACAGTAATTAATTAAATCAATGAATCTCACTGGTAACAGTAATACAGGGGCTAGAGCTATTGGTAGAAGGCAAAAATTGAAAACATATTGAGGAAAGCAGGCAAGAAAGGCCTGTGGCCAACATAATCAATGAGTAAGTAGAGGAGAGGGTGAGGTAGCTGGCTGGCACTGAGATTAGAATTGGAAAGACACAGCTAGAAAAGCAAAAACACAAAAAGGCTGACTCATAGTATTGATAAAACATGAGTAAGGATCCACAAAGTCCTCCTATAGAAAATGCTGTAGATAAGCTGAAACTAGAGCAATGCTGAATCACTACTCAATTCTTATTCAGGAAGAAATTGTTTCACAGTCAAGTCCCAGGAAACTGGTTTCTTTCTTTGGGGCTGGGCCCTAACACTGTCTTCGGGTTTCCACAATGCTTTGATGTATGGCTTAGTTGGCTGTAGCCTTAGTATTATCTGTATTTATTTTCTGTTGCTACTGTAACAAACTACCACCAATTTAGTGGTTTAAAACAATGCAAATTTATAATCTTACAGTTCTGGAGATCAGAAGCAAAAAATGAATCTCTGCGGGCTAAAATCTAGGTGTCAGCAAGACTGCGTGCGTTTGCTTCCCTGGTGTCTCAGATGGTAAAGAATCTGCCTGCAGTGCATGAGGCTCGGGTTTGATCCCTGGGTTGGGAAGATTGCCTGGAGAAGGGAATGGCAACCTACTCCAGTGTTCTTGCCTGGAGAATTTTATGGACAGAGGAGCCTGGCAGGCACAGTCCATGGGGTGGCAAAGAGTCAGACACAACTGAGTGACTAACCCACTGTCCAAGACTGTGCTCCATCTGCAGGCTCTAGGAAAAATTGTTTCCTTGACTTTTCCAGCTTCTGGTGTGGCTCACATTCCTTGGCTCATGGCCTCTTCCTATTTCTCCGAAGCCAGCAGGAAAGCATCTTCACATCTCTCTGACCAACACTGACTCATCTGCTTCTCTCCTTTCACTTGTAAGACCCTTTCTGAGGACAGCGAGCCCATGCAGAAATCCCTGAACAATCTCCCCATCTCCAGGTCAACTAATTAGCATTATTAACTCTATTTAAATCACCTCTAATACCTCTTTATTAAGCCTTAATTCTCCTTTGCCATGCAATACCACATGTTCATAATTTCTGCTATTGAAGATGTAGACATCCATAAAGGAAGGGAAATTATTATGCCTACCACACAACTTATATGCTTAGAATAAACTTCATAGTACTTAAGGAAACGTCAGTGAATCTCTGATTTCTGTAACCACTAGATGATATTTTGCCAGTTGGAGTAGGCCTTCTGTTGCAGCTAAAAACTGTCTGGATTTATAGGATTTCAATCCCACATAATCAATATTCATATTATTCTCCTGCTTGGTTTGCTTTTTTTTCCTCTTGTCTATTTCCCTCTTACTCTCCTAATACCCTGTTGTGAAAATTCAACTCTTGCAGAACAGAAATAGAGACACAGACATAGAGAATAAAGCAGGGAGGTGGGGTGCGGTGCATGGGAGATTGGGATCAATATATACACACTATTGATACTACTTATAAAATAGATAACTAATGATAACCTATTGTATAGCCCAGGGAACCCTACCCAGCGCTCTGTGGTCACCTAAAGGGGAAGGAAATCCAAAAATGATGGGATATATTTATACATACAGCTGATTCATTTAGCTGCACAGTAAAAACTAACAGAACATTATAAAGCAACTATGTCAATAAAAATTAATTAAAAAAAGAAAATCCAATTCACTCAGGACAAATAATATTATGTAAGGCAGCATGAAATGGCTGACAATGAGATAGGAGATAGAAATAATGTGTCATGGGAGCATAGAAGAACTGTATATTTGGTATGATCTTCAAAGTTTTCACAAAAGAGGTGATGACATTTAAGCTAGAAGATTCTGATGGGCCAGCCAGATAGAAAAGACCCATAGCAAACAGAAGGAGAATGACAGAAATTATTTTCAAATTTTCTGATTTCTACTCCATTGTTCCTAAGTATTTCCTTATCTATTACAGTTTGGGTATACTAAGTAGTGTCTGTGCATATTTGTTGAATGAACAAAGTGAATAAAAGAATAGAAGAATTAAATAAATGAAAGAGTGAATGAATATAATATGATGGAATGCTCAAAGTAGTTGTAAAATATGGATTAAAGCAGGTTCATGCTGATAAAATGTGAGTGAAAGATCTGGATTTGCAGGTAACATTCTGCCATGAAATAAGCTTTCTAAATGTGGGTATTTTAATTAATCTCTTCTGCTTCATCTTTTATCTATAAATTGAATATCTACTTATTTTAAGTACAAAATAATCTACTACGTGAAAGTGCTTTTAAAGATGAATAAAACATGATGGATAAGATTGGTAAGTGAGTTGGTATATTGTCTGTGTGTTAGTCTCTCAGTTGCGTCTGACTCTTTGCAACTATGTGGACTATAGCCTGCCAGGTTCCTCTGTCCATGGAATTCTCCAGCAAGAATACTGGAGTGGGTAGCCAGTCCCTTCTCCAGGGGATCTTCCCAACCCAGGGACTGAACCCGGGACTCCTGCATTGCAGGCAGATTCTTTACCGCCTGAGCTACCAGGGAAGCCAGTTAAGTAGGTAAATAGACAGATGATTATGAGATAGATAGATATTAGAATGCATCACTTTATTTCTCAACATTAATTTAATGCTATCTACTTTTTAATGTTATTTACCTTGTCCTTTATGACACTAGAGCCATTTCATTTGCATTCCTTAACATAAATTCATTAAGGAAAGATAAAGTAAATGTGGAAACTAAGAAACATGAGAATAATGTTAGTTATGTTCATGGGAATTGAGACAGATCACCAAAACTAATGAAGTATGTTTAAGATCACTGTATATTAATTAATTCATATAATCTTTATGAAAATCCTATGAAGTAATGGTTTTTATTACCATTTATGGATGATCTAGTAAGCGACCAAAATGAATTATGAGTGAAAGACTAACTCCAGAGTTCATGTTCCTCATCACATTTCTACTAAGATATAAAATAATAATTATTATTGCCATTATTATCATCATTGTCACAAAAATGAGTTAATTAAAACTATATAGTCAGTCACTGTCTACATACTCTCTCATGCTCAGAGCTACCTGCAAGAGTAATACTAGTATTTCACAAACAATTTAGTCAAGGTTTGAAACATAAAGTTAACTGTTCAAAGTCTCCCAACCAACAGTTAATACATTCAGGGGCAAATTCAGGCCTATCATTTCACTGGGCCAAGATGCTTTGCTTTGTTCCATGTTGCTTTATTCGTTTCAGCAAATTTGTTTATTAGTTTTAGCAAAGAGCTGAATGTCAGATCTGTTGGCCAGAGCTTTGTCAGTCTGGCTTTATGACTCTGTTCCAGTGAATTTTGAAATGATTATTTTCTGAATCCTTCAGATTTGTACTCAAAACACTTAGAGCTTTATTAATTGATATGCTCAAATTAATTTGTGGTGAGTAATTTTAAACCATCGCTGTGAGGATTGATCAAGGATAACCAAGATAATCCTCAAACTTCATATTCTATTTTTTCACTAGTTATAATATAGGACCTGTAACTGGCATTAATCACGTTTTCATAAAGAAAAAATATATGTGGAAATTATTTCCACATAAAGTATGGAAATAATAATTGGTAATAATAAGTGGTTAATTCCCTGCTCAGAATTACAATGAAATAAATTTCTTTCCTTTTCCATAAGTTCAGTTCAGTTCAGTCTCTCAGTCGTGTCTGACTCTTGGCAACCCCATGAATCGCAGCACGGTAGGCCTCCCCATCCATCACCAACTCCCAGAGTTCACTCAAACTCATGTCCATCGAATCGTGATGCCATCCAGCCATCTCATCCTCTGTCATCCCCTTCTCCTCCTGCCCTCAATCCCTCCCAGCATCAGAGTCTTTTCCAATGAGTCAATTCTTCACATGAGATGGCCAAAGTATTGGAGTTTCAGCTTCAGCATCAGTCCTTCCAATGAACACCTAAGACTGATCTCCTTTAGGATGGACTGGTTGGATCTCCTTGCGGTCCAAGGGACTCTCAAGAGTCTTCTCCAACACCACAGTTTCCATAAGTTAGTTACTATATTTATCTTCATAATCTCTGTTGTGCTCAGTTGCTATCATGTCTGACTTTTTGTGACCCCATGGGCTACAGCATGCCAGGCTTCCTTGTCCTTCACTATCTCCCAGAGTTTGCTCAAATTCAAGTCCATCAAGTCAGTGATGCTATCTAACAATTGCAACCTCTGCCACCCCCTTCTCCTATTGCCTTCAATCTTTCCCAGCATCAGGGTCTTTTCCTGTGAGTCAGTTCTTTGCATCAGATGGCTAATGTATTGGAGCTTCAGCTTCAAAATCAGTTCTTACAATGAATATTCAGGGTTGATTTCCTTTAGGATTGACTGGTTTGATCTCCTTGCAACCCAAGGGACTCTCAAGAGTCTTCTCCAGCACAACAGTTCAAAAACATCAGTTCTTTGGCGCTCAGCCTTCTTTATGGTCCAACTCTCACAGCCTTACATGACTACTGGAAAAACCATAACTTTGACTAGATGGACCTTTTTCAGCAAAGTAATGTCCCTGCTTTTTAATATGCTGTCTAGGTTCATCATAGGTTTCCTTCCAAGGAGTAAGCATCTTTCATGTTCATGGCTGCAGTCACCATCTGCCATGATTTTGGAGCCCAAGAAAATAAAATCTCTCACTGCTTCCACTTTTTCCATCTATTTGCCATGAAGTGATGGGACTGGATGCCAAAATCTTTGTTTTTGAATGTTGAGTTAGAAGCCAGCTTTTCACTCTTCTCTTTCACCCTCATCAAGACGCGCCTTAGTTCCTCTTTACATTCTGCTTTTAGAGTGGAATCATTTGCATATCATAATCTCTAAACTAAAATAATACAGGTGAATAACACATTACCTTTCTTGTTATGTGGTATTTGTGATACCTTTATCATAAAGAGGCTGGTTTTTATTTCAGCCAAATTTGACTTCATTGATAAAGGTGGCAGATATAAAATGCTCAGTATTATATATGACAAATGGTAGATGGCCTGATCACTAAAATCAGTATATGTGAGTTCATTTTTGATCTCTCTTTAGTTTTGTTAAGTTATTCTTCATTTTCCTTACTATGAAACTATGCTTTCTTGGTTCTTCTCATATAATTAAATGAATGGCATCACCATCCACCAGAATGTTGAAGCCAGAACCTAGATAGTCTCTGTTTATAAACACTAAACCACCTTCTAGGGAAAATCCATCACAAATCTTGTAATTCTGTCTCTAAAATGTAACTGATTCCACTTACATGTATGTATCACCATTGCCATCACAAAACAAAATAGCAATATTTTAATAAAGCTTTTTTTATGAACTAATTAAAACAATAATATAAAAGCTAATAATATAAAAATTGCACAGTGTCCCTAATATATGCTATTTTTCTAAATAGTCAGAGATCTGCATACTAAACTCTCACAGTTCCAAGGCAGTCCTTCAAAATGCAAACTTCAAAAAAAATATATATATATATATATATTTATATATCTCAGTGGGTAAAGAATCTGCCTGCAATTCAGGAGACATGGAGATGTGGGTTCAATCCCTGGGTCAGGAAGATCCCCTGGAGGAGGAAAATGGCAACTCACTCCAGTATTCTTGCCTAAAATAGCCCATAGACAGAGGACCCTGCTGGACTACAGTCCAAAGGGTCACCAAGAGTCAGACATGACTGAGTGACTACTCACGCACACACATATGTGCATTATATATGTATATATGTGTACATATACACGTGCACATATACATGTATGTGTATATATGTGTGTGTGTGTATATATATACCTGTGTGTTTATATATATAGTTAAATCCCTTTTAAATATATTAGGTACCAGACATAGAGAATCTTAATTATAATCTGCTCTGTATTTCATCCCAGCTAAATGAAACTGTATAATGTTTAATTTTTTAAGCATTTGACCTTAAAGAAAGCCAAAATCTTATACTGAATCATTTTCAGTAGCCATAGTTTTGGTCTTTAAGCATCTATCAAAAGTGCTTTTAATTACTATAATATGGACTGTGTTTATATAAATGTTCTAAATGATTTTCAGATTTTAGACTGAAGAAATCCTCAATTTTACAATCAAAAGAAACCAACCCAAATGATGGTTCATCTTTGATCTTAATCCCCAATTCTACAATCATTTTTTTTATAATGGAAGGATCAGCTAAGGTAGTCATAGGATTTTTACTGCTTTTCCTTGTTCTGTATTCTTACAGATTCTTAACAACTAGAGCTTATTTATAGATACAAAAATCAAATTCAAACACACTTAAACAACTAGAAGAAGATCTTGTGAATATAGATCTTATAAACACAGCACTTTGGAATGTCTGATTTTGGCCTTTCTGGAAGTTATAAGCCTAGAATAGCTAAGTGGTAAAGAAATGAGAAATGTTCTGTAACTAGAACTATGTGATGATATAATAGATTTTAAGAGAAACTTTATTATATAGAATTTTTCTTAGTAATGGAAGAGTTATGGTTTCCCATCAAATTCTCCCACAAACTTCAAAGAAGTCTTTGTTGATTTAGTTACAATACATTCTTTATGTGGGATAATCTAGTACAACAAAAGCCTTAAACTAACCAAGTCATTGGAGTGTTTAAATTTCTAGAGGAGACAAAATTATACCCAATTTGGATCCTAAAAGTTGATGGCTGAAACAAGAATGGGCAATCTAAAGGTCTGGCCTAAGTTTGTTTTGATAGAATAAGTTAATTTACAAAGCTGGTGGGAAATGATAGCAGACAGAGAGTAAGATGAGAAACTGGAGGAAAAGAGTTCTTCTAGACGAGATGCAGTGAGAATCGGAAGAAGAGCTGTCTAGAAATGTCATGTACCTTGTTCCTCCTTTCGTTGCCGCCAACCTCTTCCCATCTCTTGTTTTGTTCATGTTATCCCCTCTTGACATTGATGTTTCTTTCTTTTAGTCATTAGGATTCTTTTTCTCAGGTCTTATCAGTTTCTGATACTCTTAATTTGGCTTTTCTTTATTCTCTTTGTCACTTCATTTGCTTCCCTCTTTGAAATGCACACATTTTACATTTGTTGAAAAGAAAGTTTTATAATCCCATTTTTGGGGTTAGAAAATTAGATTTGCTGTTTAATTTTTTTTTCTTGTCCTTCAAAATTAAAATCAAAGGATTCTTATGTACATTTCTCCCCAGCTTTTGTGTGCATTAGTGTTCCACCATTAAAAATATATTGTATGATCTAGTGCTGAATATCTGGTTTGCACTGAGGCCATTTTTCACATTAAGAAAATGACCCATTTGTATGTCTGAGTCCCTTTGCTGTTCACTTGAAACTATTACGATGTTGCTTGTTAACTGGCTATACACTAACATAAAATAAAAAGTTTAAAAAAGAAAAGATGACCCTATCTCACCCCCTCCTCCAAATATAAATTTTTAAAAGTCCAGCTGATTTAATAACATTTTTAAATTTTTTCTTGAAGTACAGTTTTTTACAATGCAGAGTTAGTTGCTACTGTTCAGCAAAGTGAATCAGCTCTATGTATACATAAATGCCCTTTTTTTTTTGAAGCAGTGACTTCAAGTAATAGATAATATGCATGTGTGCATGCTAAGTCACTTCAGGCATAGTGGACTCTTTGCAACCCTATGGGCTGTAGCCTCCCAGGCTTCTCTGTCCATGGGATTCTCCAGGCAAGAATACTGGAGTGGATTACCACGCCCTCCCTCAGGGGATCTTCCTAATCCAGGGATCGAATCCATGTCTATTATGTCTCCTGCATTGGCAGGTGAATTCTTTCCCAATAGTACCATCTGAGAAGCCCAGTAGATAATATATTCTTAGGAAACATTGTGTGCCTGGAGGTGGGAGTAAAAATTATATTTTCTCTTTATTTTTGATTATTTGATATGTAGCTGATACCACCCTAATGGCAGAAGTGAGGAGGAACTAAAAAGCCTCTTGATGTGGGTGAAAGAGGAGACTGAAAAAGCTGGCTTAAAACTCAACATTCAGAAAACTAAGATCATGGCATCCAGCCCCATCACTTCATGGCAAACAGATGGGGAAAAAATGGGAACAGTGGTAGATTTTATTATCTCGGCCTCCAAAATCACTGCAGACAGTGACTGCAGCCACGAAATTAAGACACTTGCTTCTTGGAAGGAAAGCTATGACAAACCTAGACAGCATATTAAAAAGCAGAGACATTACTTTGCTGACAAAGGTCCAAAAGTCAAATCAATGGTTTTTCTGATAGTCATTTACAGAAATCAGAGTTGGACCAAAAAGAAGGCTGAGTGCTGTAGAACTGATGCTTTCAAACTGTGGTGCTAGAGAAGACTCTTGAGAGTCCCTTGGACAGACAGGAGATCAAACAAGTCAATCCTAAAGGAAATCAACCCTAAATATTCATTGGAAGGACCGATGCTGAAGCCACCTGATGCAAAGAGTCGACTCATTGGAAAAGACCCTGATGCTGGGAAAGATGGAGAGCAGGAGGATTAAGAGGCAACAGAGAATGAGAAGGTTGGACAGCATCACTAAATCAATGGACATGAGTTTGAGCAAACTCCAGGAGATAGTGAAGGACAAGAAAGCCTGGTGTGCTGTAGTCTATGGGTTTGCAAAGAGTCGGACATGACTCAGCAGCTGAACAGCAGCATGGTATTTGTTGTTCACTTTTTAAAAGGAACTCCACAGTAATATATTTGTGAATGACTGAATAAATACATAGATGAAAGCAAAAGATTCTAGTATAAATGTGATAAACTTATATCCCTTTGCAGAGAACAAGAAATAAAATAGACATAGTGACACAATATGATTTTTTCTACAGAAAGAATAAGAGGTGTTATTATCAAGTATGGTAGGTTGTAAAATTTCTCAATATTTGTAGTCTCTCTGAGCATAAAGAATCTCATAAGTCTTTTTTTCTTATGGATTCCATGTAAAAATGGAATGTAAATGGGAAAAAAGATAATTCTATAATATGCATAATCCTTGTGTATATTTTGTGTAGTATATATGTACATATTTTAATTGCATACATACGTATATCTATCTACCTACCTAAAATGTTAACCAGGGCCATTAAAGAATCAGCATTGTCACCAGTGGTACTCAATTTGGTTGACATGAGGGAAAAAGGGTTTTGCAGTTACAAAAACTTATGTAGGGAAATTTTCCAGAGATTAGGAGATACTTTCTGAGGAACATGCCAGAATGCTGGTAAGAATAGAGAGGGGGAGAGTAAGAAAAGGGGTACATGTAAATTCATAAAATTCCTTGAGTGATTCTTATAACTTCTGATTGATATTACTGGTATATAGTCTTATGAGGAGTCACTAATAAATCCAATAGTCAATCAAATAGCTCAAGGTCTCTCAAAAACCATACAAAGTTGAAGGAGATTTGATGAGACTCTGATTATATCATCTTAAACATTTAAGGATGTCTCACACTCCCAGTTTATGGGTGTCACCCAAATCTCAGTAAAGCAAATACAGTGCATGATTTATATGAATATACCTTTATTAAATGATTTTTAAATTCAGGAGTATCACTTAGGCTAAGCCCTAGGGAAGAGTCCCACCACTTAATAAGATTTGTGGGTTTTAGCTTCCTGATTCAAATCACAGATCCAATTAGCTGGAAGTGATATTCACCTTTGCCATCATTTACTTGTCAGCATTGTAAGGCAAGTCCTAGCAATTAAATGTTGTGCAAAGTTTTTAGGTTTCTAGGGCTGATAGCCCATTAATGCAACAAACATCTATAACAACAGATTAGTTCAACCACAGTAGAAATCACAATGAAAGTGAGCAAGGGTGGTGATGTGAGAAGCGTGACAGAAACACTCAAAAACTGTGAAAATAGAGACAAGAGGATTTGCTGATGTTCAGATGTGGCATGTGAAAGAAAAGAGTTAAGGATGACTCCAAAGAAACTGAGAAGATGAACAAGCAGACTTTAGTAATTTATTGAGGTTAGGGCTGTCTTAGACCCACTTGTTTTAAAATGTTTATTAAAGTTAGAGATGGAAGGCAGACAGTTGGATACAAATATCTGGAGGGAAGGGGAGAGGTCTGAACTGGATATATTTATTTGTAAGTCATCACATACAGGATTTAAAATCATGCAACTGGATAACGGGGGTCCCATTCTGCTATGTCAGGAAAAATATACAATTGAATCTTTCCTTTGATAACAACTAAAAACTCTGTTAAAAAAATACTACAAACAATCACCTGAGGACAATGAAAAGTGCATAAAAGCAGCCAGGCTATGGAAAGACCTCAAAAGCTGGAGAAGCAAATATATGGAAATTAACAAAAATAGTGCCTAAGGGACCTGTATGACAATATTCATCAAAGATGTGTGATAAAATGCCATAGAGAAAGGAGAAAGATGTGAAGGAAGAAAAATTATTTGAAAAATAATGGTGGAAAACTCCCTAAGTCTAGTGAAACACAAAATTTACAGATTTGAAAAGTTCAGTAAACCTCAAACAATAGAAATTCAAAGAAAACTATGCTGGGATATATCCTAATCAAACTGTTAAAAATCAAAAGTCAAGAAATAAATGAGGAATATTACGAACTATTTTCAAACTAGTTAAAGGGAAGTTAGAAAAAAATTATAGCTAATGGTAAAAAATTAAATATTTTCCCCCCTAATATCAAGAATGAAGCATGTATGCTCACTTTATTACTGTGTTCAACACTGTACTTGCAGTCTTAAACATTATAAGAAAATAAGAAAGGAAAATTCAAATCATAAAGATCAGAAATTAAGCAATAAAGTTTTATCTGCAGGTAATGTAATTTTTAAAATAGAAAATCCAAAGAATCTTCAAAACAATAACCAGACTGGTAAGTGAAAATAGAAAGTTCACAATATACAAGATTACATGCAAAAATAAATTACATTTTTACATATTAGCAATGGACAGTTAGAAAGTATAATTATAAAAATAATATAATTTATAGTTATGCCAAAAAAACCCCTTATGCTGTATATTAAGGAATAAGTCTAATAAAAGACATCTATGATCTCTACTTCGAAAAAAATTGCTGCAAAAAACTGAAATTAATGATGGCTTAAATAAATGGAAATAAACTGTTCATAAACTGGAAGATTCAAAATGGTAAAGATGGTAATTCTCTCAAAATTTGTATTAACATAATACCAATCAGAACCATAGCATGTTTTTTGAGGGGATAAAACAATGACAAAATAATCTAGAATATATATGAAAATTCAAAGCCCTCTGAGAAAAGAAAGTTTAGGAAAAAAGAACCCTACCTGATTTCAAGGCTTATCTTGAAGCTATCATAATTAGGAAAGTTTTAGAATGGCCAAGAGATAGACATAAATATAATAGAATGAAATAAAATCAAGAAAAACACTTACACTTACATCTGTTGAGTTTTATTAGAGTTGCAACTCAGTTGGGAGAAAAAAAGACTTTTCTACAAATCTTGCTGGATCACCTGGCTAACCATATGGGGGAGAAAAGAGACCACTGACCCTTATCTCACATCATATACAAAAATTTACCCCAAATGGACATTAGGCCTAAAGGAAAGTCTGAGAAGGTAAAACAAATAAGAGAAAACATAGGATATAATCTTTGTAATCTTAACATAGTAAGAAATTTTTTAGATAGAAATGAAAAATAGTAATCAAAAAGGTAAATTGATAACCTGGACTTCCTTAAAATGAAGTTTTATCCTTTAAAAAATATCACTAAGAAAATTAAAATATAAGCCACTAAATAGAGGAAAAATTTTGATATCACTTATATCAGAAAAAAGATTTGTTTCACAGGTACACAGAGACTTTAACTCCAATAAGAAGTAAATGAAATCAAACAAAACAGCAAACAAAAAATGCAAATGGTAAAAGATTTAGAGATTCACATAAGTAAATGGAAAATAAGCAAATGAAAAGAGGTCCCATCCCATTAGTCATCAGGGAAATCCAAATTAAAATCACAATTAGAAATCATCACAACCTATTAGAATAGCTACTTTTTTCTTTTTTTAATGATCATGTAAAACAAGCATCTGTAATCTCTTTGATTTTTTTAACATGAAGATTCCAGATATGTCTTCACTGGCCATATGGCCTTTGTCAAAACTGTTCAACTCTGCAGTCATAGCACGAAAGCAACCATAGATGATAAGAAAATGAGTGGGCATAGCTCCATTACTTACAAAAACAAATGGCAAGCCAGACTGAGATCTCAGGGCACAGTCTGCCTTCATATAAGGTCTTGGCATGGACACTGGAATTCTTACACTGCTGAAAGGAATAATTAATGGTTCTATCACTTTAGAAAATATTTGGTCAGTTTCTTAAAAAGTTAAGCATATATCTAACATATAACCCAATCATTCCATATAACTCTACTTCTAGGAATTTATCTGAGAGAAATTAAAACATATGCTCAGACAAAAACTTGTACACAAATGTTTGTAGCCATTTTATTTGTAATAGCCCTAAACTAGAAACAACTCAAAGGTCCAACAACCGTTAAGTGGATAAGTTGTGACATACTCATGCAATAGTACAGGTATAAATTATTACTCGGCAATAAATGGCAACAAGCTTTGATACATAAAACAATATCCGTGAATCTCAAAATTATAACATTGAATGAAAGAAGCCAGGCCCCTCAAAAAGGACTTATTGTTTATTTCCCTTTGTATATAAAACTCTAGAAAATGCAAACTAATCTCTGGTGACAGAAATTACATCAATGCTTGCCTGTGAATTGGAGTGGGAAAATACAAAGATTACAAGAGAAATAGGGAATTTTTGAGGAGGAATGGAAATGTTTGTTTTCTTACATTGTGGTAGCGACTGTTTCATGGGTGTACACGTATGTCAAAACTGACCAAATTGTACAGTTTAAATACCTGAAGTTTGTTATATTTTAACTAAATTTCAAAAACGTTTAAGAGAAAACAAACAAACAACTGAATACAATCACCAAGGGAGTGAGTATCGGTTAAGAGAAGCAAAAATCCAAGACGGGATCCAGGCAAATTCCAACATCTAGAGATGGGAAGATGAGGAACAACAAACAAATGGACTGAAAAGAAATAGCCAGAAAGGTAAGCGGAAACCTGGGAATGGGTGACCGGTTTGTATTTCAAGGGTAGCAAGTGTACCAAAGCAACAAAAAGTGTGATAAGTGTGATCAACTGAATTAAATCCCGATGCCAAGTCAAGTAAGGTAAGATTGAAAACTGCCATAGGATTTACCAACACGGAAATTGATGGCAGACAATGCAAAAAAATAATAATTCATATAAGACAGTGGAGAAATTCTGCGACAAAGGAGAGCAGAGAAAAAGGATGAGAACTGAGGAATGTGGGTGTCAAGAGAAGTTAAGTTACTTCATTTATTATTTCTCCAAATAGGAGAAACCATAGCATATTTGCATGCTGATAAGAATGAGGGAGGGTGGATAGATACTGAGGTGGTACCCATGAGTCGATGATAAAGGATGAATTTTATATACACAGGGAAGAGACGACAGCAACCAGAAGCTAGTTCAGTTCAGTTCAGTTACTCAGTCGTGTCCAGCTCTTCACAACCCCATGAATCGCAGCATGCCGGGCCTCCCTGTCCATCACCAACTCCCGGAGTTCACTCAGACTCACGTCCATCAAGTCAGTGATGTCATCCAACATTTTCATCCTCTATCGTCCCCTTCTCCTCCTGCCCCAATACCTCCCAATATCAGAGTCTTTTCCAATGAGTCAACTCTTCACATGAGGTGGCCAAAGTATTGGAGTTTCAGCTTCAGCATCAGTCCTTCCAATGAACACCCAGGACTGATCTCCTTTAGAATGGACAGGTTGGATCTCCTTGCAGCCCAAGGGACTCTCAAGAGTCTTCTCCAACACCACAGTTCAAAAGCATCAGCTCTTCAGCACTCAGCTTTCTTCACAGTCCAACTCTCACATCCATACATGACCACTGGAAAAACCATAGCCTTGACTAGATGGACCTTTGTTGGCAAAGTAATGTTTCTGCTTTTGAATATGCTATCTAGGTTGGTCATAACTTTTCTTCCAAAAGTAAGCATCTTTTATTTTCATGGCTGCAGTCACCATCTGCAGTGATTTTGGAGCCCAGAAAAATAAAGTCTTTCACTGTTTCCATTGTTTCCCCATCTATTTCCCATGAAGTGATGGGACCAGATGCCATGTCTTCGTTTTCTGAATGTTGAGACAGCCAACATTTTCACTCTCCTCTTTTACTTTCATCAAGAGGCTTTTAGTTCTTCTTCACTTTCTGCCATAAGGGTGGTATCATCTGCATATCTGAGGTTATTGATATTTCTCCCAGCAATCTTAATTCCAGCTTGTGTTTCTTCCAGTCCAGCGTTTCTCATGATGTACTCTGCATATAAGTTAAATAAGCAGGTTGACAATATACAGCCTTGACGGACTCCTTTTCCTATTTGGAACCAGTCTATTGTTCCATGTCCAGTTCTAACTGTTGCTTCCTGACCTGCATACAGGTTTCTCAAGAGGCAGGTCAGGTGGTCTGGTATTCCCATCTCTTTCAGAATTTTCCACAGTTTATTGTGATCGACACAGTCAAAGGCTTTGGCATAGTCCAGAAGCTAGTTCAGTTCAGTTCAGTCACTTAGTCATGTCCGACTCTTTGTGAATCCATGAATCGCAGCACTCCAGGCCTCCCTGTCCGTCACCAACTCCCGGAGTTCACTCAGACTCACATCCATCAAGTCTGTGATGCCATCCAGCCATCTCATCCTCGGTTGTTCTCCTTCTCCTCCTGCCCTCAATCCCTCCCAGCATCAGAGTCTTTTCCAATGAGTCAACTCTTCACATGAGGTGGCCAAAGTACTGGAGCTTCAGCTTTAGCATCATTCCTTCCAAAGAAATCCCAGGGTTCATCTCCTTTAGAATGGACTGGTTGGATCTCCTTGCAGTCCAAGGGACTCTCAAGAGTCTTCTCCAACACCACAGTTCAAAAGCATCAATTCTTCGGCGCTCAGCCTTCTTCACAGTCCAACTCTCACATCCATACATGACCACAGGAAAATCATAGCCTTGACTAGACGGACCATAGTCGGCAAAGTAATGTCTCTGCTTTTGAATATACTATCTAGGTTGGTCATAACTTTTTTTCCAAGGAGTAAGCGTCTTTTAATTTCATGGCTGCAGTCACCATCTGTAGTGATTTTGGAGCACACACACAAAAAAGTCTGACACTGTTTCTACTGTTTCCTCATCTATTTCCCATGAAGTGATGGGATCGGATGCCATGATCTTCGTTTTCTGAATGTTGAGCTTTAAGCCAACTTTTTCACTCTCCTCTTTTACTTTCATCAAGAGGCTTTTAGTTCCTCTTCACTTTCTGCCATAAGGGTGGTGTCATCTGCATATCTGAGGTTGTTGATATTTCTCCCAGCAATCTTGATTCCAGCTTGTGTTTCTTCCAGCTCAGCATTTCTCATGATGTACTCTGCATAGAAGTTAATTAAGCAGGGTGACAATATACAGCCTTGACGGACTCCTTTTCCTATTTGGAACCAGTCTGTTGCTTCCTGGCCTGCATACAGGTTTCTCAAGAGGCAGGTTAGGTGGTCTGGTATTCCCATCTCTTTCAGAATTTTCTAGTTTATTGTGATCCACACAGTCAAAGGATTTGGCACAGTCAATAAAGCAGAAATAGATGTTTCTATAACTCTCTTGCATTTTCCATGATCCAGAGGATGTTGGCAATTTGATTTCTGGTTCCTCTGCCTTTTATAAAACCAGCTTGAACATCAGGGAGTTCACAGCTCACGTATTGTTGAAGCCTGGCTTGGAGAATTTTGAGCATTACTTTACTAGCATGTGAGATGAGTGCAGTTGTGTGGTAGTTTGAGCATTCTTTGGCATTGGCTTTCTTTGGAATTGGAATGAAAAGTGACTTTTTCTAGTCCTGTGGCCACTGCTGAGCCTTCCAAATTTGCTGGCATATTGAGTGCAGCACTTTCACAGCATCATCTTTCAGGATTTGAAACAGCTCAATTGGAATTCCATCACCTCCACTAGCTTTGTTCGTATTGTAAAATATTAATGCTTAAAAGTCTCCTCTAGGAATACCCTGAGTTTCTTTTTTAATTAATTTGGATTGTGGTCAAGGTATTGTTCCCATGTTTTTGTGTTTGTGTTTTTAGTATGCAGGAGATTCTAGGGTGCATTGCCGATTGAGAACCACCATAACATAGAAATCCTCTTATGATTGCTTCAATGCTTTTCAATGAATTAGGAAGTAACGTAGTCTGCTAAGAGAAAGTATTGTGGTTTCAGGTGATACGCGAAAGACACAAATCCTATTTCAACCAGGCAACTAAGTGACATGAAGTCCCTGATGTAATGAGAGAACAATTAAGGCAGAATTGCATCGGAATAAGGCTTCAGAAAAGCAATGAGGGGGAAGGGAAGAGAAAGATCAAGGCAGCCTGCAGAAGAGAAACACAGCAAGGAGCAGAAACGGAGGGGATGGGCGACAGTGCATGGTCTGAAGATTCTGCAGGGGCTTGGCAGAAACGTGGTGTAGTGGAAGGAGTCAGAAAAATTAGATTACTCTCATGGCTACACCACTCAGCACTTTTTGCTGGAGTTAAATTTCTTATATGGAGAATAAGGATTGTAGTTAAACTCCATAATATCTAATAAAACAGCTGCCACAAAAGGCTAGGTTGGAGACAACTGGCTTTTTCTTTTTAGGAAGTGACCCATTGAAGTGATTTGAATAGAAATCTGACCTGTCAAAATTATATTTACAGAGGATTCATCTGGAGGTGGCATGAAGGAAAAGATTGCAGCAAGTAAGGAAATTATTGTTTATCTAGAAATGAGGCAATGAGTCTGCAGCAAAGTGGTGGCAGTGGGAATGGAAAGGAAATGATGGATGTAAGATAAATTTTAGAGTAAAATTCAACTAATTAGATGACTAACTGGACAGAGAGAGTAAGGAGTCAAGAATGACTCAGTCTCACTCTTAGTTGATGGGGCAAATGGTGACAGAGTGCATGAGAATCAGGGATTGGGACAGAAGGAGCTGAATTTAGGCCGAAAAATGATGGATTTGTTTTTTGACATAGTTGTGGTTTTGTTAGCAACGGATGTGCCAATGAAACGCCTACCAGGCAGACGGATATTTGGAGCTGAGCTTTAAGCTCAGAAGAAGACATGACTAGAAGATGGAAACTGATGATTAGCCACCAAATATTTGATTGTTATAGAAATGAGAATAAAATCTCCCAAGAGGGCACACTGAGAAAAGCAAAGAGTTGAGAGGGAACTGCTGTTCCTGACATGAACCCTTTAGCTGGTCGAATGTGAACTGGAGAGAGGGGTTCCAGGGGAGAGGCTGGAGTGGAAACAGGCTGCTCAGGACTTCAGGAAGTGGTTATTTAGAAACCTGATTGGAAATACTTTGCTATTTTAACAATTTGTTTAGCTGCATCTGTCTGCGAAGGCTGAATGTCAATGTCAAGTATGAAACAAGGTCAACTATTAATTTATTTATACCAAGTAAAGGAAAATGCAGGTCATATTCTCTGCAATTTCTACAAGTGAGGGTCAAGGCAGCAGCATTGAAAGCAGCAGTTAAGTATTTATCAGGTAGGACTGGGGTGCGGTAAGGATCAAGTATTTGCATTTCTAACAAGCATCTCAGCTGATGCCAAAGCCTAGCAACATGTTAGCAGCAACTGGAAAAGTTACCTGGGTGCTGCTTTTACCTGTGAGAGCAAAGCAGGATAAAGAGCCAACTTCCAATGCAATCAAACATCTGAATTCAGGTCGACCAATTAAGGTGTATTCACTTACACACTACAAGCCCCACTAAGGGCTCCCTGACTAGGACAATAAAAAGCATGCATTTCAAATATCAAAATATCTGATTGGTGGGAACTGGGGAGCCCATTTTTGTATGATAAACATTGTATCACTGCAAACACATGCCAGTGAAACACAGTGGATCAGGCTGCCTTTGTTTCCAGGTTAATCTTTTCCCTGGCTGAATCCCTTCAGTATCCCGCAGGCCATTTTTGTGAAGGAAAGGAGAGCATTTTGGAGACTACAGCCATATTTATACACGGTCTAATTAAAACATGAATGGAATACAGGTCCTAAGAAAGATAGGAAAAATCCTCTTCATATCAAAAGTGTGCAGATGTTCTGTAGCTTTATGTAGTCTGAGTCAATTTCAGTGGAAATAAAAACACTGAGAGCGTCATAGAAATAACATTTGCTAAGGGAAAGTTGAGCTGGCAGGACTGATCTAATTCTGATAAAAAAAAAATCTCGGTTTGAATTTACAGGCTAAGATGGTTATAAACCACCCTGTGATCTGCCATCTTCTGCTTTAGTGGTAGTTTTCTAACAGAGAAGATCCAACTCTGTGACTGAATAAATAGTCTGAATCACTTAGCAGAGCTGGCAAAACACATCTGCAGTGGAATACATGGGCTGTTTCTGCCTCGTATGCTCACACATGTGACCTGAGAACTGAACACGAGTATACTCTTCAATATGCCTAGAAACACCAAGAAAGTCTCTTAGAATCACTCATTATGACCTAAAAAAGAGGCCACGCTTCTAAA
This sequence comes from Ovis aries, assembly GCF_016772045.2. Classification (NCBI taxonomy): domain Eukaryota; kingdom Metazoa; phylum Chordata; class Mammalia; order Artiodactyla; family Bovidae; genus Ovis; species Ovis aries. Next base: position 61,328,796 of record NC_056062.1, on the reverse strand, counting down.
GAATTTGGATTTTCAGACCACTTTTCCTATGGTGCCAATAGCTTATTGGCACCAACTTAATTAAGCAAAATTACCAACCTTGGTGTTAACCTTAGCCCTTCCTCCAATCTGCTTAGATAAGAGTGTGCTATACGATACTAGAGACTTAAACCTTCCTCACAACACACAACCCATGGCCCAATCATTGGATTTTTGTTACAAAAGCTGAGGGTATGGAAAATCTCCCCCCAACCCTACACACAAACACTACAAAATCTTGCTCCATTTGACAGATGATAAAAATCAGTTTTGTTCATTCTGGCAAAAATAAAAATAGAGAAAATGTCCTATAAGATAGCAGGTTTCAACAGACTTGGACAACTATCCTGGAATCTTGGAATTAGGCTAAAATGAGGTTGGAGCCCTCGGACTGTGTCATAGGTGAAGAGTGTTACATTAATATTCTCATAGAACTTGTAGCACAGAAAAGAATCTTATATTCCCTTGTACCCTCTGGTAGAATGCAGGTTTCTATAGGAGACAGGAATTCTTTGAAAGACATTTTTGTACTGGTACTACGTCAATATGACAGAGTCTTACAGGGACAAGGAAATTAAAACAATTCCTGTAAAAACCTTCCAGATAACTTACATCTATAAAGGATAGGATGCATTCAATCAGATGAGAAACTATCCTTGAAATGGAAAAGTCCTGTTTGTATATATCCAGCAAGGTAGGAAACTCTCCCAGCAACAGCAAATATTTATTATGTGGATCACCACTACCACACAACAGATATATCATCAGTTGATTGAAAGTTATAGTGTTAGTCACTCAGTTGTGTTTAACTCTTTGTGACCCCATGGACTGTAGGCTGCCAGGCTTCTCTGTCCATGGAATTCTCTAGCAAGAAGAGGTTGCCATGCCCTCCTCCAGGAGATCTTCCTGACCCAGGTATCGAACCTGTGTCTCTCACATCTCCTGTATTGGCAGGCAGACTCCTTACTGTCTGAGCCAAGAGGAGCCCCATCAGTTGATTATGGGACTCTTTTTCCACTGAGCTTGGATGAGCCACAAGATTCTTCTCAGCAGAGCATCTGAGTAAGTCACTATTAATGGTAAACCAAAAGAAACTTATGTTGTATCTCCAATCTAGCATATTTGGTAAACAACTTTTAGGAAAGATACTTTCCTAGCTTCTTCTCAAAATTCTTTTCCATAAGGATTTGGCTAAAACAAAATAATTCTTTTATGTAGTTCATTTATTCATTCAAATCGCATTTCTGAGCACCTTCCTGTGTATCAGTTTTGAGGACTTTGTAGCAAAACAGACAAAAATGTATTACTCTGTGGGAACTTACATTCTAATGCTCATGAAATTGGGAAAGTGAAGCCAATTAATATTTAAGATTATATTGGTAATTTCTAGTTTATTAATGTGGCCACCCATTACCAAAACCACCCAACTACCAAGCCAGAGCATGCATGAACAGTTTTTATCTTGTGTTTAAACACAACCGACAACCATGTAAATCTGACACATGGTTAGTATACTCTCAGTATTCAGTTAAATTCAGTTCAGTTCAGTCTCTCAGTCGTGTCCGACTCTTTGCAACCCCATGAATTGCAGCACGCCAGGCCTCCCTGTCCATCACCAACTCCCGGAGTTCACACAGACTCACATCCATCGAGTCAGTGATGCCATCCAGCCATCTCGTCCTCTGTCGTCCCCTTCTCCTCCTGCCCCCAATCCCTCCCAGCATCAAAGTCTTTTCCAATGAGTCAATTCTTCACATGAGGTGGCCAAAGTATTGGAGTTTCAGCTTTAGCATCATTCCTTCCAAAAGAAATCCCAGGGCTGATCTCCTTCAGAATGGACTGGTTGGATCTCCTTGCAGTCCAAGGGACTCTCAAGAGTCTTCTCCAACACCACAGTTCAAAAGCATCAATTCTTCGGTGCTCAGCGTTCTTCACAGTCCAACTCTCACATCCATACATGACTACTGGAAAACCATAGCCTTGACTAGACGGACCATAGTCGGCAAAGTAATGTCTCTGCTTTTGAATATACTGTCTAGGTTGGTCTTACGTTTTCTTCCAAGGAGTAAGCGTCTTTTAATTTCATGGCTGCAGTCACCATCTGCAATGATTTTGGAGCCAAAAAATATAAAGTCTGACACTGTTTCCACTGTTTCCCATCTATTTCCCATGGAGTGACGAGACCGGATGCCATGATCTTCGTTTTCTGAATATTGAGCTTTAAGCCTTTTGTTCACTCTCCTCTTTTACTTTCATCAAGAGGCTTTTTAGTTCCTCTTCACTTTCTGCCATAAGGGTGGTGTCATCTGCATATCTGAGGTTATTGATATTTCTCCCGGCAATCTTGATTCCAGCTTGTGCTTCTTCCAGCCCAGCGTTTCTCATGATATAAGTTAAATACTCTGCATAGAAGTTAAATAAGCAGGGTGACAATATACAGCCTTGACGTATTCCTTTTCCTATTTGGAACCAGTCTGTTGTTCCATGTCCAGTTCTAACTGTTGCTTCCTGCCCTGCATACAGATTTCTCAAGAGGCAGGTTAGGTGGTCTGGTATTCCCATCTCTTTCAGAATTTTCCACAGTTTATTGTGATCCACACAGTCAAAGGCTTTGGCATAGTCAATAAAGCAGAAATAGATATTTTGTGGAACTCTCTTGCTTTTTCCATGATCCAGAGGATGTTGGCAATTTGATCTCTGGTTCCTCTGCCTTTTCTAAAACCAGCTTGAACATCAGGAGTTCACGGTTCACGTATTGCTGAAGCCTAGCTTGGAGAATTTTGAGCATTACTTTGCTAGCATAACAAAGGATAAGTAACTAGCAGTTCAAGAATTTGACTATGATCAGTATTTACTATATTTACTATGAAAAAAGTGAAAGTGCTAGTCACTCAGTTGTATCTGACTCTTTGCAATCCCATGGACTGTAGCCCACCAGGCTCCTCTGTGCATGGAATTCTCCAGACAAGAATACTGGAGTGGGTTGCTATTTCCTTCTCCAATATTTACAATATTTATAGCAAATCCAAGCCCTCTTGTGATCAGTTTGTTGGGAGACTGGGGGACTCGGTAAGGAAGGAGGAGCACAGATTGAGGTCAGAATAAGTTATAAATAGGATTATTTCAGCAATCTAGCACATGAAATTTATAACCAGGAAATGAATTTAGGAAATGATGATTATCTGTATCTTCTAACATAATAGTTTTAAAAGTCACTATCGGGTTGTAATATGATTTATGTTTCAACTAGTTTCCTTCAGTCTCTCCGACTGTATAATATATTGGTACCTCAGTAAGCTGACACTTCCTTGCAGAAATGCCAGCCAACCAAAGCTTCTCTCCATGTAATTGTGCAGCTAATCACAGGAAGCTGAAAGGAATGGTCCTAATATGTAGGACAGTGTACCAGCTAAACAGATTCCAACCATGTATTGGTACTGAATATTTAAATTTTTGCATAGCAAGGTTGCCCATGGTCTGGCTTTCATCTTTCTCATAAATCTCATTGTCCTTTTAACGTAAGAAATACTTGACAGCTTTATCAAAAAAGGCTGGCAGTCCCAAGTCAAGAATTTAAAATTTTAATGCAGTTCCAAATTCTTTAAAGAGGAGAAAGGTTTAAATTTTTCTCCAGCTTAAAAATATTTTCAGACAGAGAAAATGCTTCTGATCAATTCGTAGTCAGAATTGTTCCTTTGAAGCCCTGAAAGTGTGTGCAAAATAAATTCCATATAAAGAGACGAGGTTTCCTTTAGAAAATTAACCATCTTGTGAAGTAAATGCTTTGAGTTTGGCTAACCTGAAGACATTTCCTTTCATTATAGTAATTTAAATCTGGATATTTTTCTCGTGGAATAAAAAAAAAAATCTCTTTCTAAATTTTCTTTATGACTAAGTTGTTGTCTAAGATGGGATATTTGTGTATTCCAGGGAAACCACATCCTTACAGAGTAAAAATATTTTTATTTTCTACCCAAATCATTCTACTTTGTTGAAACTGTGTTAATGTTCTATTAAAAATGCATTATGGATAATGTATTTTCTTTTAGATTTAAACATATCTTGAAGATTGAATGCAACAAGTTGCATGTTCAGCCAATATAAAAAAGACTCATGGTTTTAAAATACATATTCTTACTTATTTGAATGTAAACATGAAAATCTGAAAATTATAGGAATAAAAAGCTGTGCAATCTAATGTAAGTAGGTTGCCGTCACAAAACTTCACAATCTGGATGGGAATTTAAATTGCTAATAAATTATTTTTATTATTCTCAATACCTACTTAACAGATTCTATATCCAGTATTTCTATAGAATCTTGTGGCTACTTTAGGAAGGCTGTGGTGTAAGTTTCCTGGGGAGAAATCTAAAGAAAAGAGGGGGAGATGTAGAGACAGTGAGATGGAAACACGGCCACAAGGTGAAACCTGGCAAATCTTCACTGGCCTCTCGAAAGCCAATGTTCCAGGTACAGAGGAAGGAAAGAGACTCTGGCTTCTTCACTTGAACTCCTTGATGGCTCAGATCCCCTTTTCATCTTCATGAACTCCTACGTGCACCCCACCGACCTAGTCTCATGCTGGGCTGACTAAGCTTTTGACAAATAACAGCTATTTTTATGGCATGATATCCTCATATTTATGGAATAAAAAAAAAAAAACAGAAGGTTAAAGTATCAGCCATTTATCTCTGTCACCTCATCTCACCCCCTTTCCTTTCTCTCTGCGCAGCCCTTGGTCAGACAACATCTTACTGTGGCCTGCACACCAGGAACCCAAGGAGCTGCAATCAGTGCCTAGAGTCAGGAAACCTCTGAGATGAGAAGGCAGAGCAGAGGTCTAAGGTAGCCCTGGGGGCCATGAGCACCACCTGAATCCCATTGGAGGTCAAGGCAGGCACCATATGTGCTTTATAATCACTGCTGCTGCTACTGCTGCTGCTAAGTCACTTCAGTCGTGTCTGACTCTGTGTGACCCCAGAGACGGCAGCCCACCAGGCTCCCCCATCCCTGGGATTCTCCAGGCAAGAACACTGGAGTGGAATGCCATTTCCTTCTCCAATGCATGAAAGTAAAAAGTGAAAGTGAAGTCGCTCAGTCGTGTCCGACTCCTAGCAACCCCCTGCAGCCTACCAGGCTCCTCCGTCCATGGGATTTTCCAGGCAAGAGTACTGAAGTGGGTTGCCATTGCCTTCTCTGTCATAATCACTAATACCAACAAATCTCACTTTTGTTTTAAATACTACCCTCAGTTGGGTCCCTTTCCTTTGCCACAGAAAAAGTCCTAACACAACTATAATTGCTGATTTTGGTTTTTGTTCTTTTCTTATTTGTTTTTCAAACAGCCAGAATTTTTGATACAATACCTCTTCTGGAGTATTTACCCAATAAGAGTTATCTATTGATAAACAGATCACTTGCCCAGTCCCCATCTCTTCAAGAAAGATAAGCTTTATCTAAATTACTTCATTTGATTGCTGACTGTCATTTATAACTTTATTTCTACTTCTGTCTCAGGTATTTCTTTGGAGAAGTTGTATGGATTCATTACATATTCTAATGTATTATCTATAGATTACAAGATAAAGTCAAGGATGTAGCTGCTGACACTTTTTAAGTTGACCTGTCTTTATACTGAGAAATGTCTCTTAATAGTAAGCTTCCCTGGTGGCTCAGAAGGTAACGATTCTGCCTGCAATGCAGGGGACCTATATTCAATCCCTGGGTTGGGAAGATCCCATGCAGAAGTAAATGGCAACCCACTCCAGCTATTCTTGCCTAGAGAACCCCATGGATAGAGGAGCCTGGCAGGCTATAGTCCATGGGGTCGCAAAGAGTCGGACACAACTGAGGGACTATCATTTACTCATTCAGTTCAGTTCACTTCAGTTGCTCAGTCGTGTAAGACTCTTTGAGACCTCATGGACTGCAGCACACTAGGCCTTCCTGTCCATCACCAACTCCCAGAGTTTACTCACTCATGTCCATTGAGTCGGTGATGCCATTCAACCATCTCATCCTCTGTTGTCCCCTTCTCCCACCTTCAATCTTTCCCAGCATCAGGGTTTTTTTAAATGAGTCAGTTCTTTGCATCAGGTGGCCAAAGTGTTGGAGTTTCAGCTTCAGCATCAGACCTTCAAATGAATATTCAGGACTGATTTCTTTTAGGATGGACTGGCTGGGTCTCCTTGCAGTCCAAGTGACTCTCAAGAGTCTTCTCCAATACCACAGTTCAAAAGCATCAATTCTTCAGTGCTCAGCTTTCTTTATAGTCCAACTCTCACATCCATACATGACCACTGGAAAACCATAGCCTTGACTAGACAGACCTTTGTTGGCAACGTAATGTCTCTGCTTTTTAATATGCTGTCTAGGTTGGTCATAAGTTTCCTTCCAAGGAGCAAGTGTCTTTTAATTTCATGGCTGCAGTCACTATCTGCAGTGATATTAGAGGCCCCCAAAATAAAGTCTGCCACTGTTTCCCCATCTATTTGCCATCAAGTGATGGGACCAGATGCCATGTCTTCGTTTTCTGAATGTTGAGCTTTAAGCCAACTTTTTCACTCTCCTCTTTCACTTTCATCAAGAGGCTCTTCTTCTTCATTTTATGCCATAAGGGTGGTGTCATCTGCCTATCTGAGGTTATTGATATTTCTCCCAGCAATCTCAATTCCAGCTTGTGCTTCATTCAGCCCAGCGTTTCTCATTATTTATTCTGCATATAAGTTAAATAAGCAAGGTGACCATATACAGCCTTGACGTATTCCTTGCCCAATTTGGAACCAGTCTGTTGTTTCATGTCCAGTTCTAACTGTTGCTTCCTGACCTGCATACAGATTTCTCAAGAGGCAGGTCAGGTGGGGTGGTAGTCTAGTCCCATCTCTTTCAGAATTTTCCACAGTTTGTGGTGATCCACACAGTCAAAGGCTTTGGCATAATCACTAAAGCAGAAGTAGATGTTTTTCTGGAACTCTCTTGCTTTTCAATGATCCAGCAGATGTTGGCTGCCGGGGGCCAGCATGAGGAACTCCGCCCATGGCAAAGGTCATTTGATCTTTGGTTCCTCAGCCTTTTGTAAAACCAGCTTGAACATCTAGAATTTCACAGTTCACGTAAGAGGTTAAAGCATCTGCCTCCAATGTGGGAGACCCGGGTTTGATCCCTGGGTTGGGAAGATCCCCTGGAGAAGGAAATGGTAACCCACTCCAGTATTCTTGCCTGGAGAATCCCATGAACGGAGAAGCCTGGTAGACTACAGTCCACGGGGTCGCAAAGAGTCGGGCACGACTGAGCAACTTCACCTTCACCTTCACCTTACTAGCATGTGAGATGAGTGCAATTGTGCAGTAGTTTGAGCATTCTTTGGCATTGCCTTTCTTTGGGATTGGAATGAAAACTGACCTTTTCCAGTCTTGTGGCCACTGCTGAGTTTTCCAAGTTTGCTGGCATACTGAGACCTAAATCACTCACTCATTGATAAACGTAAATCCCATGGTTTAGTTTCTTAGTTTGTTTTTGTTGTTATTTTCATTCTTTGATAAAGACTGAAGCCAGGTCCAGAGAAATAAACATGGAAAAAATAAAAACTTAGGCCAGAGTATGATAAAGCTAGAACTGGATTACTTCATAAAGTAAGGAGGCAATTCCTTTATAAAAGATTAGATAATATGTATTAAAATTATGAAATGTGATTGATTCAGTTATTTCATATAAATCCAACCAGACTATGCTTTTTAGGTACAGGATTCTATGTAACTATTGTTAACTCTTGAGGGTGGGTTTTCTAGGGCAAAAATTCTGTGGGAGCATAATAAAAATTCTGTAGGAGCTGATTTCCAAACAACAGCTTGGTTATAGCCATGAAGTTGATTTAATCTGATGACTTTTGCATGTGTGCATATATTTGCCTGTGTATGTAAACCCACTACTTTTTATCTGATATTTTTCATCATATAGCTTTACCTCCTCACGTCTTTTCAAAGGCAGTCATGTGTGGATCATTCTAAACATTGTAAATATTCTCCATTTTAAATAATGTAAGGCATCTATGGAAGTGTAGCATAAGGAAACTTCTAAATTTGAATGATATATAGAATGTGGTCATTTTTATATACATATAAATTTCCATTACAGATTTAGGTCATCTGCAGCCATCTGTTTGTTTTCTTTTTTTTTTATTTTATTTTGCCATCTGTGTTACAAAATTAACAGAGTTAACAAATTTTGTTAATGCCTATGGATATACAACAAAATGTGGAGAAAGTCACATTAAATTTTTTTTAATGTAGTGAAAATGACCACAAGGAATAATAATAATGACAGAAGGAAAATAAAAAAGGGCAAAAGAAATTCAAGTTATACTACCTTATCAGATCTTTTTTCTTTTTTCAGTTTCAAACAATAAAACACAACCCAGAATAACTTCAAAGAAAAAGGGGTTTTTTTTATCCTTTTCCCAGAAGTATATTGAGAGACCCTTAAAGGAGCCTGTGACTGATGAGTCCCTGATGAGGAGAGGCCCCAGGGTTGCTTCAGGGGCCTACCAGGGGTACTCAGAAGGTTGTCATTGTTTAGTTGCAAAGTCATGTCCAATTCTTTGCGACCCCATGGACTATAGCCAACCAGGGTCCTCTCTCCATGGGATTTCCCAGGCAAGAATACTGGAGTAGGTTGCCATTTCCTTCTCCAGGAGGTCTTCCAGACTCAGGGATCGAACCCATGTCTTAAGCATTACAGACAGATTCTTTATCATTGAGCTACCTGGGGCTTCCCAATTCATGTGGTATCTCTTTAATAATAACAATGGCAGCCATAATAATCTTAAGAGCTTCATATCTACTGAATATGCAGCATATTACACTTTAAATTTCCTCATGTACATTTCATAGTAGTTGTATGAGAAAGCTCACATTACTTTTCATGTCTTCATAACAAAACTAAAGACAAAGAGTTGACATAGATTTCCAAAGACAATATTGCTAGTCAGTGACAGAGCAAGGCTTTGAATTCAGTCAAGCTGGAATGAGAACCCAAGTACTTAAACAATCTCAGGATTACATTGTTCTCCTTCAGACAACCCCCAGCTTCCATGGTTCATTTCAAAATTACAAACTTTGGAAGTGGGGATGCTTATGGCTCTAGCTTGGATCAGGTGTTCCCATTTGGATCAACTTTCGCAAAGGGTCAGGGTTACTATGCAGAAGAGGGTGGGCCCTTTGCATTTTCAGGGAGCTATGGAGAGCTGGGTAGCCAGGCCAACAGGTATCTCTAGCATATCCATACCACCTTCATCCAGTCTTCCCAGTCAAATATCATTGCTCCCTTGTGCAAAACCCAGAACTTTGTCCCCTTCTTGACCCTCAGCTAACTTTGCTTTGTGTTTTATGATGGCCTTGTCTATCATCACCTCTAGAAAACTTTAGGAATGCAGCGAGTTTTGCCTTTCTTTTATATAACCTCCACAGAATCTCCTAGGTACTGGCCCATAGAAGACCAACTAAAAACCAGTTATTGAATTTTAAAAGTGACTATGACTGGTCAATGAATGTGAAGAGTGCCATAACCCCTCCTACCATGTACAAAGACCAGGGAGTCACATGGGCAAAGGCAAACTGAGACCCCAAAAAATGTAGTGAGTAGAGTAGGACCTATGCATTCATTTTAAAATCAACACATGAAAATTACATTATTTTTAGCTTCAGTTTCATGATTCAGCCTTTCCAGTGTAAATAATTTATAAGAGAAGTGAGACAAGCATCAGGTTTGTGGGAAATGTAAATTAATTTCAATCTAAAATTAGAAGAACCCTTCCCTCCCATGTACAGATGACAAGGGGACAAAAAGGGCAAGAGGAGTCTGATGAAAACAAGGTGGAGAAACCACAGAACCACAGGACCGAGCAGGCTGATGGCCTTTTCAGAAAGGAAATAGAAGAGTCATTCAATCAGGGTGATAAGAGGTTTACACAGAAAGACAAATAACACAGGGCAAGTCAATGGAAATATAAATGGATATCATATTTACAATGTATCTTTTTGTAGACCTCAGTTGAGTTCAGCTGCTCAGTCATGTCCGACTCTTTGCAACCCCATGAATCACAGCATGCCAGGCCTCCCTGTCCATCACCAACTCCCAGAGTTCACTCAAACTCATGTCCATCAAGTCAGTAATGCCATCCGGCCATCTCATCCTCTGTCGTCCCCTTCTTCTCCTGCCCCCCAATCCCTCCCAGCATCAGTCTTTTCCAATGAGTCAACTCTTCGCATTGAGGTGTCCAAAGCACTGGAGTTTCAGCTTTAGCATCATTCTTTCCAAAGAACACCCAGGACTGATCTCCTTTAGGATGGACTGGTTGGATCTCCTTGCAGTCCAAAGGACTCTCAAGTCTTCTCCAACACCACAGTTCAAAAGCATCAATTCTTCGGCACTCAGCTTTCTTCACAGTCCAACTCTCACAACCATACATGACTACTGGAAAAACCATAGCCTTGACTAGATGGACCTTTGTTGGCACAGTAATGTCTCTGCTTTTGAATATGCTATCTAGGTTGGTCATAACTTTCCTTCCAAGGAGTAAGCTGGCTTGAGGCAAAAGTGAAAATTAAACATAGATGGTATTCAGGCATCCAAATCTCCCACTTTTGTGCCCTTAGAGTTCTGGCACTTTCTTCAAATTTCTGTACCCATTAAATAGCCAGCAGGTCGCCTCCTTTCCCACTTTTCTCAATGGAACATGAAATCAGATGGCCCCCAATTATATGCTGATACAAATGAGTCAATCTGGATGTTACTTTTTCTTTAATCATGAAAGGAAAAGTTTAATCTCTGAGTAAAAAAAAAAAATTTCCAAAAGCAACAAGTATCTGGGCAGATTTTGAAGGATCAGGATTCCTAATTCAGACACTGTGTAAAGCTGACCCTTCATTGAAGAGAGTCCTATATAAGGAAGAAACATATTCTCTGCTAAATTCTCCTTTGCACAGAAGAATACAATATCAAGGGGGACAGTATATTTTGGCCCCACTGTGCCACTAAATACTGTATGATCTTCATCAATATATTCTACTCTCAGACTAATTTTCCTGTTTTTAAGGCTCAGTTTCTCTTACTTCATAAACTATGGGGGAACAAAATACATTGCTTGGGGATATTGTAAAAATTGAGTATCTGTAATTGCTAGCTCAGGGCTTGCTGCTAAGTCACTTCAGTAGTGTCCAACTCTGTGTGACCCCATAGACAGCAGCCCATCAGGCTCCCCCGTCCCTGGGATTCTCCAGGCAAGAACTCTGGAGTGGGTTGCCATTTCCTTCTCCAGTGCATGAAAGTGAAAAGTGAAAGTGAAGTCATTCAGTCGTGTCCAACTCTTAGCGACCCCATGGACTGCAGCCTACCAGGCTCCTCCCTCCATGGGATTTTCCAGGTAAGAGTGCTGGAGTAGGGTGCCATTGCCTTCTCCCAGCTCAGGGCTTAGCAGTTAGTATATGCTCATTAAACAGTGATTATCCTTTTTATCTACGCTGCTACCAATGTCAAGATCATGGCATCCGGTCCCATCACTTCATGGGAAATAGATGGGGAAACAGTGGAACAGTGGCAGACTTTATTTTTTGGGTCTCCAAAATCACTGCAGATGGTGAATGCAGCCATGAAATTAAAAGATGCTTACCTTGGAAGGAAACTTATGACCAACCTAGATAGTATATTCAAAAGCAGGGACATTACTTTGCCGAAAAAGGTCCGTCTAGTCAAGGCTATGGTTTTTCCTGTGGTCATGTATGGATGTGAGAGTTGGACTGTGAAGAAGGCTGAGCACTAAAGAACTGATGCTTCTGAACTGTGTTGTTGGAGAAGACTCTTGAGAGTCCCTTGGACTACAAGGAGATTCAACCAGTCCATTCTGAAGGAGATCAGCCCTGGGATTTCTTTGGAAGGAACGATGCTAAAGCTGAAGCTCCAGTACTTTGGCCACCTCATGTGAAGAGTTGACTCATTGGAAAAGACTCTGATGCTGAGAGGGATTGGGGGCAGGAGGAGAAGGGGAACGACAGAGGATGAGATGGCTGGATGGCATCACTGACTCGATGGACGTGAGTCTGAGTGAACTCCGGGAGATGGTGATGGACAGGGAGGCCTGGCGTGCTGCGATTCATGGGGTCGCAAAGAGTCGGACACGACTGAGTGACTGAACTGAACTGAACTGAACCAATGTCATTACTTCTGTTACATTTGGTGACTGAACTCCAAAGTGGGATATCTGAAACTCAGAATGGGTATATGCATTGAGATGTGGGATGGAAATATATTAACTTACACTAATATACATATATACACACATAACATCTTTAAAAACAGAAGAAATTAAGCTTTAATAATATTTAAACATGGGGCTTCCCTAGGGGCTCAGTGATAAAGAATCCACCTGCCACTGCAGACTTGGGTTCGATCCCTGGTCCAGGAGGATCACACATGCCATGGAGCAACTAAGCCCGTGTGCCCCAACTGTCCAGCCTGGGCTCAGTCCAGGAACCACAACTATTGAGACCACATGCCACAACCGCTGAAGCCCCCGTGCCCTAGAGTCTGTGCTCTGCAACAAGGGAGGCCACCTCAAAGAGAAGCCTGTGCACTGCCATGAAGAATAGCCCCTGTTCCCACTGACTAGAGAAAAGCCTACATAGCCAAAAATAAATAAATAGAATTATATCATACAACAGTAATCATACTTAAAGTATGGATAGACATTCATCTTCTTATTAATGTGTGCATTGCTACTCACTGACCATATAGGAAAAATCACCATATGGATTCTGGAACAGAATGGAGCGTCCACAGTGTGGAAGTTTTGATACAGCACCTCCCACATTTGCCAGCTATGTATTACAAGTATTTATGAATTGTTATTTTATTTTCAAGAAGAGTTCACAAAAAAAAAAAGTGGCTGGAGAGAATTCTTGCAAAGAAAGTATGATTTTAATTTGGTATTAAAAAAGCACAAGTTCAAGAAAGTGACAGCACTGGCACATCCCCTGTTCTTTGTATGATCTCCTTGTCAGCCACACTGTCATTAAAACAATAACAGTTGATAAGAAGGCAGAGGCAAAAAAAAATACTTTACTGGAAGTTGTCATCCATTCTCATTAACAATGCACCACTAATAAGTAAAATGTTTGTCATCTCCTTTAAGTTTTCTATTGTTCTGCTTACCCTTTGTTTATTTCTAAATAAATATTAAACCGTTAGGGCTATGAACTTAACATTTCTCTAGAATGCAGCACTTAATAAAAAGGTTTGGAAACCTCGCCACTAAGTGCATGAGTCTCTTGCAGTTTCAGGATTTTTAACTTAATAGCAGGAAGAGGAAAACAATTTTACTTGAACCTGGGAAATTTTTAACATATGGATATTTTATTCCCGAGGAAAAGAAAAGGAATCATTAATATGTTATTTGATTTCATTCAATTCATTATTAAACACAGTAAACACCCTGAAAGCATAACATTTAGTTATGCCCCTCATCTTCTAGAACTTAGTCCTTTAAGTCTAGTGCCCAAAGGTATCATAAGATTATCTAATTCTTCTGCCCATCTTTTGCCAGGCCACTGGGAAGCTTTCCAGAGCCCAGGAAAATTTGGAACCTTGAAATCTGAATTTATCTCCAGAAAATTGTAAAAATAGCACTAAAAAATCAAAGTTATCTTCTTAAAAATGTACCAAGACAGTAGGTTGGTGGGTACCTTAATATTTCAAAATCCCTTGTTTATTCTTACATATATATTTCTAGCAATTAGGTTGATGAATTGAGTAAACCACCTCTATCTGTATCTATAGAAAGGGTCCTATCTTACTCCCTTTATGTCTACTTCCAGAATAAATCATTTAATTACTTATTCTCGCTCTTTAAGAAAGGTCCTGCATGTTCTGTGTTTCATGTCCATGTGCCCTCTGGCTAATGGGAATGGTTTTATTTATTCAACAAAAATAAGATACAGTGGTGTTTTTATTCTGAGGCATCACTTTTCTCCACTGAATAAGGACACAAATTAAAATAATATTCTAAACAGGCTTTCACATTTCCTTGCTCTTCTAGGTGAGACTTCAAAATTCTCTTAAATCAGATCTAGATTCTCAAAACCATTAAAAAAAACAACTCTTTTTAACTGGGCAGATTTTTAAAACAAGAATGCTCTTCTAACTCTACTCTGTAGTTGACTGATCCTAAGATGGGAATTTGTGCCTCTAATTCTCTGTCTGTAAGCCTGGGAGTTCCCATGAGTAAAATAGGCATCACAATGGCAAAGCGCTCGCACGTTTCTAAGAGCAGTCCTGAGCAGTCGCACAGCACCTGGTGCAGCAGAGTTCTTGGGTGAAAGGCAGGCAGGACGTGCGCCTAAGGTTTCTATCAGTGCTCATTTCCAGATGGAATCCTGGAGCTATACTGAGTTCACTCCTTTTTAAAATCTGTTCAGTAAGTGCTTACAGGGCTGGTATGGGCTCGTTTGTTTTTCCCGGTCACCATGGAGCTGCTAGTTTCAATCACAGAGCATCAGAGCAACTGGGAAAGAAGAGAAAATGCCAGAACTCACTGGCTGTCTTTGGAGAAGCTGAAGGGTGAGTAGCAGGAAGCAGAAAACCAAAAACCATCGCTGCCAATAAATGACCTAGACCTGTTTTCTTGGCATTCCTGTTCGAGTTCTTCATGGCTAGGCATATCAAGACAAATGGGGAGGAGGGACAAAGTTTTCTCAAGGATTCATGGAGATAAATCTCTTTGTTACAAAGTAAGCGAACTCTTTTGTAAAAACTTCAGTTCTGGCAGAATAGCAGAAATGGATCAGAGTTTGGATTCTGAATCACAGAGGCTGAGCACATGGCTCAAACTTCACAAATATCAGCTTCTTATCTGTAAAATGGGTATAATAACATCTGCCTAATGGAATCATTTACTGAAACATAAATCCTAAAACACAGTGCTGGGCACATAGGAAGCCCAGTAAGTTACAGATTTTGTTATTTTAGCCATTGTAAATGCGATTATTCAACATTTAAACAAAAGCATATCATAGAACTATAATTGAATGCTGAGTTTAAAAACTTTCACTATATTTCACTCTAGGCTGAAAAGACATGACATTTTTTAAAAAAAAGCCGTATGATGTTTCACAGTATTTCAATTTCCAAGCCTGCGAAACTCCAGCACTATCTAATTTTAGTAGCTGCTAAGTCTTATACATCTTGCTTTGCTTGGTTGGAAATTAAATGCTTTCCTTGACAATAATCGTTTTTACAAACACACTGTATGAAAGGTAATATGTGTGTTTTTTTAGGGAATCACTTAAAAGCTTGATTGATTTAACTCTCCATGTGTTTCTAGACACTCCCCCGCCTCCTCAACTATATGGTCAGGCTAAGATTAATGACAGAAAATCTCTTGAACAATACATCAAAATTCATAAAGCTGCAGGAGAGAAAAGACGCCAGTCATTTCACTTTTCAGAAATTCTCAGCCAAAATGTTTTCTGGCTAGTCTTCTCTCCTGTAGAAACACCTAGCCTTCTTAGTTATCCTATTTTCTATTGTTAGTTATCCTCTCTTAGGCTCACCCAAAGCTGCTATCAGTGGGTTTTAATCCCATCCTCTTTTTTGGAAACTCTATTTCCTTAGAACTAGAAGATTATTTTCCTGCTATTTGAAGTTCCTTCATGTCACGAAGGCATGCCAGCCCGGGGACTTAAAAGCTGATCCTTTCTTTATCATGGTTAAATTCTTGATAAACAGAGAAAGGTTTTGACGTTCAAACTGGCTCATTCTGGAACCTTTTATAGGAAATGCTCTCTCCAGTCTTTTAATAAAACACAAATGAAAAGATTCTGGATTTAATAATATGAAACAGAAAAATTATTCCCTTCACCCAGAACTTTTGAGCAGCTTTGTTCACATACTGGTCAGATGGCAAGAGCTGGTGGTGAGAAAGGAGCAGGAAGAAGTAGGGAGGTGGGGGGGGTTGGTTCTGTTAGACTGTTGAAAATTTGGGTACCTCTTTTGACTGATACTTCAGCAGAATAATAGGAGGAAGCTCTGAAAGGGAAATTCTTGGATCCATCTACAGTATATACCAGCTATATACCAGCTGAGCCACTAGGGAAGCCCAAATATCCTGGAGTGGGTAGCCTACCCCTTCTGTAGCGGATCTTCCAGACCCAGGAACTGAACCGGGGTCTCCTGCATTACAGGCGGATTCTTTGCCAACTGAGCTATGAGGGAAGCCTACAGTATATATAGTGGAAGTCAAAGCGTCCTTCCCTTTATCAGTAGAACACAGTTCCAGGGGCCATGGTAAATTCAGTGATTCCAAGGCAACCTGTCTCTTAACAGACTTGGTTCTTGTAATTCCTCTCTCTCTCTCCCTTGCCCTCCCACCTCTCATATTCCTGAGGATGAGGAGCAGAGAGCATAGACTGATAAACTGAGATGCAGTGGAGGCAAGGTGACTACGGTTCTGATGTTCAATATATCAGTTTACTGTGTTATCACCTGGAGAACAGAACTCAGAAATTTCTCATCATGTCCAGAGATACTCTCTTTTTCCTTTCATGCAAGGAACATAAGAGCCTTTTATAGGAAACTAAACACTGTGTTCCCACCAACTAAAAATCTACTTAAATGAATGGTAAGAGAAAAAACTCATATGCAGTAGCCACCCAATTTCCTGTTAAAAAACAAAACTAAACAAAACACCATGGTATAACACAGTAGAATCTCTACTTAACAGCCAGACTTAAAATGGAATAAAAACAAAGGTAACTCTGAAGTGTTATTGCTAGGAGACTTAAAAATAATCACAGTGATAATAAAACGAATGAGAAATCAAGTCATTAGCTATTTCCTAACTCTATACCACAATCCACATGTGCACAACTGCAACCATTTCTTGCTAATTCTGCCCACTGTGATGCTTCAAAGGCTCATTTATAAACGTACCGCCCTCGGTGGCCAAATTCCTATCCCTTGAAGACCTCTCCTTGCTTTTGCCTCTAGTGTTCCCATCTCATTCAGGATGTCCAACATATAAACAGAAGAAATGGGGATTTGGATCAACATAGCTTCATTATAATCCTGCTTTCTGAATCTCGCCCATTTTCTCCTTCATTTATTCTAACCAAATGAGACAGTTGGGCACTGACTGTTGTGCATATTCTAGTCACTTTTTTTTTTCTTTTTTTGAGTTATAGATGCAACGCTTGATTGTCTGTTTGAAAAGCAAAGGGGAAAGTCCTTTGGATTACATTTGACATTGCACAACTGAAATGAGCTTACAAACATCTTTTTCTCTCTACCCAATACTCTTGCTTTTTTTGTGAAGACTACAATAAAATAAAAGCACAAATGTAAAGAATTATTGGTTGAGATGGTTTTGGTCTTTATTTCAAGCTATCTTTTGAAGTTTTCCTCTAGAACTCCAATGTTGCAGCCACCACGGCTTGAAGTATTTCCCCCACTGCTTGAGCCATTTCAAACATTCTCTTAGTATTAAAACAAATCAGAATCAGGAGGTATCTAATTGTGCTGGTTTTGATTTTGTTAATACAAAGTGAAAGATTAAAATGGAGCAGGAACAGAAAAAAACATTTCTTAAAGCAGCAGTCACGGCAAACCACTAAAAGGCAAAGAAGCTGGAAAACCAAAGCCTTAAAAATTTTTTAGGAAAAACCAAACCAAAAAAAAAAAAAAATATCAGAAAAGCACAATCTTTAGAGAGGTTGTTTCATAACATCTTTATAAAAATGTTACTGTTTGGCAAAAGGCACTACTGTAAAGGTTTTCAAATAAATCATAACTGCTTCCCCCGTAACATTCATGAGTTCACATATCATATTTGTCATTTTTGGTGGCAGTTGGTGAGTTTTGTGGTGGTCTGGGTGCTTCCCCAACATGCCTCTCCTTCCGTTTTGTTTTCTTCACCCTTTGTGTGCTCTGAGATTCTCACTTACTCCCAGATTTACACTCCAGGTTTCCCATTTTTTGTAGCTCCATTATTATTCCAGCTGCAGGACAAGAATCTTAGAATTTCTAAGACAAGAATCTTAGAAATCTTAGAATCAAGAACCCACCCTCTACCTCCAGCCCCAAGACCCTTAATGGCAGTCTTGAACTGAGCATCACTTGAACCAAAAGGATCTCAAGAGTCTCTCTGACTTGCTCCTTAAGCTACAGAGTGCTACTTCCTTTTTGTCATGGTCATTATTCTTTCTCATATCCCCTTACACAATAGCTAAGGCGTTGGGATGAAAAGGTAGAATTTTCCCCATTCAGTGCTTGCTGTAATAACTCACTAATAGAAATTATAGCAACATCTCTGCTTTCCCCCACAATCTCGGTTTCAAATATTGGGGGGAAATGTCTCCATCCTCTCTGAGGATCACTCTCTCTTCCCCCTGAGGGCTGGGGGATGAGTATACTTTCAAAGTAATGGAAGTCTTTCCAAGACTTCCATGAGCCCATGAGCCCATGGATTATACCCTTTGGCAGAAAGTGTCTGAGCATGAGCCCTCCTCAATATACTCTTATACTTCTTTTTCATACTCTTTTGAGAAAATGTAAGTGATCCCTTGTAAGCTGAATCTGATTCACACCTTGGTGTGAAGTAATCACTACCATCCTCTGAGACAAATTTCTCAAACCCCAAAGTGGAAAATGTGGCTTGACCACAGAAAATGCAGCATTTGGACTGATTGCTATAATTAACACCTATTATGCATTTAGTCATAAAGGTATTCATTTAACTAACAGGAGGAGTAAGGCTTGAACTGAGATATGAAGGGGAAACAAGAATTGACCAGATAGGCAAATGAAAGAAAAGTGTTTAGAGAAAAAGGAACAAAAAATATTAATATAAAGACAGAGGTATATGAGTGCGCAAGACATTTAGAGGGTCTGCAGGAAGCTGGTTATTACATGATCACCAAGGGCTGCAGGATCAGTGTCAGGAGAAGAAGCTGAATACAAAGGAAGGGGACAGATCATCAAAGGCTTTGTGTACTGAGCTAATAAATTTAAAATTTTATCCAGTAAAAGAGTGGATGAAGGATTTTGAGCCCAGGAGCAAGATGCTCAGATTTGCTCTGACAAAGATGCCTGGTGGTAGCCTGGAAGAATGGATTGGAGACAGACAAGGCTAGAAGCAAGAGTCCTTGAGAGTCTCTGTAAAAAGGTGGCTTACACATTCTGAGCGTCCTAACTAGGGCTGTGACACTGGGGATGGAGAGAAAGGGCAGGCAGTTAGGGGAAACATTAGAAGGAGAGAATTGGCAGACTTAAGAGCTGATAAAATGTGAGAGATAGGAGAAGAAAGAGTTTTGACTTCTCTTGATGCATTTCACAATTAATGGAGGAAATGTTGACCCTGTATGGTAAAGCTGCCTGTCCACTTGTGTAGCAAATCCATTTTTCCCTCCTAATCAAGGACTTTCTTGCTCTGAGTATACATCCCCTCTCTCTTTACTGTATCTCTGTTTACTGAATCATTCCTGTCAACATAAAACATGGTACAATAGCTCTTATCTTAAAAAAAAAAAAAAGTACTCATTTTGACTCCACTCTGCCTCCCAAACACGGTTTGATCTCTCTGCCTTCTTTTATAGGCAAATGTCTTATGTGAGTTGTTGCTCATTGTCTCATCATCCAATTTCTGTCAAACTTCACAGAAGTTTTTGTGCCCAACGTTCCACTCGTCTCTTGCCAAATGTCTGGTAAAAGTAACTTTGATTCCATCTCCCTGGGTATACCTGGAGAACAGGCAGGCACAGTTCAGTGTGGTCTTGCTCAGGGATCTGTAGTATTTATACGGCAATACCTGCAGCAGTGATTAAGGGCCATCTAAGGTAGGGTTTCTATTGTTTAGTCGCTAAGTCATGTCCCACTCTTTGAGACCCCAAGAACTGTAGCCCACCAGGCCCCTCTGTCCATGGGATTTCCCAGGAAAGAATACTGGAGTGGGTTGCCATTTCCTTCACCAGGGGATCTTCCCGACCCGGGGACTGAACTCACTTCTCTCACACTGGCAGGTGGATTCTTTACCACTGAGCCACCTGCGAAGCCCTCTAGGGTAGGGTGGGGAAGTATAAACTCCTCAGCATCCCTAGATGTCTGTGAAAGCAGGTTGCTGAAACCTGAGGCCAGTTTTCCTACAAAGAGATGCAGGTACTTGCCTTTAGCAAAAGCCAGTGTTCACAAAAGCCGCCTAAGGGAGAGATACCCAAACTGGGGTCCCCAGATCAGCATCCCTTGAAAATTTGTTGGAAATGGAAATTCTCTGCCCCCCTCCCTCAGATTACAAGTCCTTCAGGTAACTCCGAGGTACATTAAAGTTTGAGAACCACTTCCTAACATCTTTGTGAAAAAAGCACAATTACATTATCCTTCTTGTATAAATAAGAGTCCAGGAGATTTTTGACTCCATTATTTGGACACCATGATCGTCCGACTCCACATGTATAAACACAAATTTTAAAATCAAAGTTATAATAATAAGGATGAATTTTTATCAAGAAAAAATTTCTACAGCAGACAATATTATACCAATTTAATTTCCTGATGAATTTTTTATATACTACATTTAAGTCTTTTACTATTGATTTAACATTAACATCACTGGGATTAATACAATTTACTATGTTACTTCTGTCAAGGAACTTCAATTTATCAATTAAAAATTTCATTTTATCTAATTCAAACTTCTATGGTTATACATTTAGCTATTTTAAAATTTGTTCTGTGGCCATTATTTTGTGAAGTCAATTTTTTTCCAGGCCAAATTTTGCAAACCTATATTTTGCCAACAAAAATTGATTTGTCAGTCAATTTTTCATCAAGAGCAAATTTTACAGTGAGCAGTTTTAACTATTGCTGGTGTCATTTCATGTCAATTATTTCTATAAACTGTAAGCTGGATAAAATACTATATGTTTATCCTTATTTCCTAGCTAATCCATAAGAAAAACCATGGTAAATTTTTATCAGATATTATATAATCACCCTATTTACAAAATCCCCAAATTATCAAAAACTCTCTTTCAGGAGGTGCAGTTTTTACATAACCTCTTACCCTTGAGAGCACCTTAAATGTGTGCTCCTAATTTCTTCCAGGGTGGATCTAGTAGATTTTACAAATGCGGAATGTGGGACGCTGAGCTCTCAGAATTCTGCTGGCCAAAACAATGTGGAACTTCAACAAAGTGGTTTACTTTTGTTGTTTACTGAATGCAAATAACAAACAGATTTACTATAGGGAAGAAACAAGGGGATTACTGAATTTTCCATAACGTATGCGCCCAATTTCATGTCATCTCTCTCTCTCTCTGTTCTGCACTAACTACTATACCAGTAATGGAACAAACAGTATCAGTGAACAGATGTGTGGGAGCTTGGGACACGGCAGGTTCAAGATCTTTGACTTCATCATATAGCCCGGACATTTGTTCATCAAACCCATTTTTTCTTGCTCTTGAGCTTACCTCTGTCTTACAAGGCCCTGCTTCCTTCAGAGTTCTCTGTGCACATGTGACTAGTATATCTTAATGAAATATGAGGACAAATGAGACACAGCAGCCTCACTGTGCTCTCTCTTCTTCTAGCTGTCTGACATGGAGAAAATCCTCTGGCAATGTCAAGAGTTAAGTGTTTCAAATGGCAGAGCAAGAAGAAACATATCCTAGGTTTCTGAATCATTGCTTAAAGGAAAAGTTACCCCATTAAGAATACCTACTGTGGAATATTATATTAATGAGAAACAAACTGAAAGGTTGAATTATTGAGATTTGAATGCTTGCTTGTTACAATACCCCACATTATCCCAACCAACACAAAGGGAATAGTGGTAGTATACAAAGGCAGGATCAAAACATGCTGATATGGAACACAAATGCCCTTCAGTGGGTGAGTAGTTAAACTGTGGTCCATTCCTACTCATGGAATACAGGAAAAAGTTAGTGCCACAGACAACAACTTGGATAGGTCACCAGGGAACTATGCCAGGTGAGAAAAGTCAATCTCAAAAGGTTATATACTGTATGATTTATAAGATGTATTTGAAATAACACAGTAATAGAGTGATAAAAAAAAGTGGTTGCCAAGAATTAGGGGTGAGGGAATGAAAGTGATGAGTGCAGCTACAGCTTTGTATCTTGATTGTGGTGGTAGTTACATGAAACTGTACACAGGAAAAAAGCCACATAGAACTATACACACACAGGTACATGGGAAACTAATGAATCAGATGAAATTCTGTGGACTCCACCAATGTCAGTTTCCTAGAGTGGAGATTTTACTATAATGGCGCATCACATTACCCTTGGGGAAAGCTGAGTGAAAGGCACATACAGAAGCTCTAAGTATATTTTTTGGTAACTTCCTATGAAATTTTAATCATTTCAAAATAAAACCCTAGATAAGGAAATGGCAACCCACTCCAGCACTCTTGCCTGGAAAATCCCATGGACAGAGGAGCCTGGTAGGCTACAGTCCATGGGATTGCAAAGAGTCAAACACAACTGAGCAACTTCACTTCAAAATAAAACATATTGAAAATATATGGATTGAATTTTCATAAAAGTTATAAAAGGATTAGAATTAAAGCAAGAAAAAGTCTGTGGTTGTCTGTGGGTATTATTCAGGTTCAAGGGGTGACCCTCTGAAAATAAAAATTGCTGGATCTTCACTGGAGAAAACGTACTTTGGCTTAAGCTATTGTTTCTAGTTAACTTCTGACCCACTGTTGCTGCTAAGCCACTTCAGTCGTGTCCGATTCTGTGCAATCCCATAGATGGCAGCTCACCAGGCTCCCCCATCCCTGGGATTCTCCAGGCAAGAACACTGGAGTGGATTGTCATTTCCTTCTCCGATGCGTGAAAGTGAAGTCACTCAGTCGTGTCGGACTCTTAGCGACCCCATGGACTGCAGCCTAGCAGTCTCCTCCATCCATGGGATTTTCCAGGCAAGAGTACTGGAGTGGGGTGCCATTGCCTTCTCCTTCTGACCTACTAAATATATTTAATTGTTAACAGTTCAATGAAAATTTATCAGATCCTTTCTAAGAGCCAATTCTGATTTTCTTTTTCCTCTCTCTTCCCATCTCCCAATTTATATCTCTTTCAACACACCCTCTTTTTAACCAAAGGGAAGGGAACAATTAATCTTTATGTGTGTGTGTGTGTGTGTGTGTGTCACACATGAATATATATATATATATAATCTTTATATTCATATATATTTTCCCCAACACATCATATTACTATTCTGGATTGAGGATTATAGTTAAATATTTATTTATCAAATATATACCTGAGTACTTTGAAATTCAAGACTTTACATTGGGGTTTCTGTTTGGAAATCAGTCATAAAACAGGAAGGATCAGCTTGCTAACATCACTTATTTTATGTGCCTGTGTATACTACTAACTGTTGGTACTTTTGGAAGTGTGTGTGTGTTAGTCGCTCAGCTGTGTCCAACTGTTTGCAACCTGCCAGGCTCCTCTGTCCATGGCATTCTACAGGCAAGAAAAATGGAGTGGGTTGCTATTCCTTTCTCGAGGGACTCTTCCTGACCCAGGGATTGAAGCCAGGTCTCCTGTGCTGCAGGCAGATACTTTACTGTCTGAGCCACAAGGGAAGCCCACTTTTGGAGGAGTAAATTTTTAATGGTCAGCAGCCTGTTAATGACTGCTTAACCAAATAGTTAAAAGTGAGCTGACACACTTAAAGACGATATTAGTTGACAAAGGCAGGAAGTTTTCTACTGCCTCCATTAGTATTTATCATTTATCACTTATATTTTATGATATGTAAGTCTCACCTAAAATATGCTAACTATATTTCATTCAATTCCAAAAGTATACCTGAACTCTAATTAAATCATCTTCTTCCTAACATTTTACTTATTATCAAGTCAGGATAAGCCATCTCCCAAAATCTGCCCTAGAAAACAAAGGCCAGATTTATTGAAAGTTAATGTAAACAGGTGTGTCTACAATGGAGCATTTGAAAAAAAAAAAATGTTATCTATGTATGGAATGTCTACATCACTGTTTAATCCCCCTATCCACACTAATTTATAATGCTCTGGTTTCCTCATCCATCAAGAGGGATGGGTGCCCCAGGTGAATGGCTTCCTCTTACTTCAAAGAAAACTTCCCACTCATACGTCTCTTCCTTGAGTCTCTCAAATGGCACCGAGAGAGAGATTCCTGTCTAACAGGTCTGCAGCACCTTTTTCTATGGTTCTTTCAATGACCTGGATCCTCTAAGCTTCAGCTACTCATCTTCTAAGCCAAATCTTTGTGGGAGTTAAAGCAAAACTGTCTCTTACTTTCAGCCCTCATAAATGAATAACACTTGTTTTGTCTCTTGTGAGCATTTAAAAATAAAACAAAAATGAGGATAGCCTGGTATGATATGAACAACAACTATTCACTTTAAAAAAGACAAAAATGAGTATAGTTGAAAGAGAGCTGGGAATTAAGAAAAAGACTCCCAGTCTTGCTCCTTTCTAGGTCAGTGACTCCCTCAGCTACAGTGTTGCAGAGGAGAGACCCAGAAAGCACTTCTACTCCCTCTGGGGAACTGAGATTGAGCTGGAAGCTGGCTGGGAGCTCCACAGGGCCCTGGAGACCAAGTCACTCTGGAGCAGAGGGCTGCAGAGTGGAAAACTCCAGAGTTGGAACCAATCAACTACGTTTATCTGCCTGGCCAGAGCAGTCAGCAAGAAGAGTGGCCAGGCTGCAGGGAGCAATTGCCCTGCATTGCTTAGGCCAAGAAGACAGACTTGAGTCATCAGCAGTGAGCACAGCAAGGACAAGGGCAGACTGTCCAAGTCCAAGTCAGCAGAGAAGTGGGAAGACTGGAGGACATTGTGGATCCCCAGAACCATGTTCTATGCTAGTCTTGCCAGAATAGACCCGATGCGATCTGGAACCAGAGGAGGGAGAAGAAGTAGGAGAGTAAAACTCTGCAAAGCCCCCTGCCCCTAAAAGGCTGGGTTAACCTTAGCATGACAGAACGAAACCACAGGTGATTAAGCCAGAAGTAAAGGCTCATGAGCAAGCTGTTTTAGTTCTACTTACTAACATTGTAACTATAATTTTTAAAGCCCCTTGGTGGGATTTTCGACCTCACTAACCAGTAGGTGAGTTTTGCCAGAAGTGTGGGATTTAGATTTAAAGACTTGGTTTCAGTTTCCGGATATTTGTATAATTCCCTCCTCTCCTCCAGCCTTATTTAATTCAAGGATCTCCTCACGGAGGCTTTGCTAGACTACTCTGTCTGAAATAGACCCTCTTCCTCCTCTCTCTCCCCCTACCCTGTTTTATTCTGCTTGTGAACATGTACTACTCCGTTGTGTGTCATTATATAAGTATTTGTTTGTTGTTTCTCTTCCCTACTAGAATGTAAGTTCCATGAGGACAGGAATTTGATTAATTTACCATTGTTCCAATGTGACATAGTACTTGTTCAATAAATGTATGTTGAGTAATTAGAAATAATCTAAGTCACTCAACTTCTTTCTTGCTTTCCTCAGTTGTATATCAATGATCATATGAATACCAGTTCATCAGCATTGAGGAATAAATCAGAGTGTACCTACAAAGGCTCCATGAAATCCATAAATAATTGATAGTTAGTGTTTTAATTAAAGCCATGAAAATGTTTAACTCAGGGTCCCTCAAGTGATATCAACAAAATCCAAGAAGTGTTCATCCACTTGTTGTTTAGCTGCGCAGTCGTGTCTGACTCTTTTGCAACTCTATGGATTGGGATTTTCCAGGCAAAAATACTGGAGTGGGTTGCCATTTCCTGCCCCAGGGGACCTTCCTGACCCAGATATCACCTGCGTCTCCTGCCCGTGTCTCCTGCACTGCAGGTGGATTCTTTGCTACAGAGCCTGCCCATGCAAAAGCCAGATTTGTTAACTGCAGGGTATCTGCGACCCTCTTATTTTGGATTAGCAATAAAGATGCAGCCATGTTCTACTGCCATTGCTTTTAGAATAAAATTCAGACTCCTAACAATAGACAATGCTTTCAAATCTCTAAAGATCTAGGTTCTGCCTGCTTCCTGGTGTTCATCAAATACCACTGTTACTATGCTTTAGAGTCTAGGAACACCAAACTTCTTTCTGTCTCTTGACTACTCCAAGCTTTTGCACTCACAGGTTTGTTTTTTTTTTTTAAGCCTCTCCTTCTCCTTGGCAAATCTTCCTAAAGAGCTTAACAATGCTGGTCCCTTTCATGATTCAGGGTTTGACTCAAACATTAATCTCCTCAAATGGTTCTTTCCTGATCACTTCGTCTGCAGGAGTCCACCCCAATCATCGACACACATACCAACCTGCCAAAGTCATTCTCTATTCCAGAGCCCTGTGTTGTTTTCATGACAGCAAAAGTTTACATTTGATTTTTTCATAGCACTGAAATGTTTAATCATTTCAGTCTCTTGAAGTTCTATATTAAAAGGGAGTTCTTTAACATAAAGAGAGCTCTTTATAAAGGTTTTAATTATTGCATTGAGATTGTTTTAACTTTTGAAAAATAATTATGACTAAATACTGGCTTTTGTGTATCATAAATAATTTTTAAATTTTATTATGCCCTACAAGTGTCTAAGTGACAAACTTACAAATCTACAAATAGATTTCTTTTGCTTTTCTCAGAACTAATTCATCTTTTTATATCTAAGAGGTAAAAAGAAATACTGCAAAATATTCTAAATATAAAAATTAACATATTGAGGTCTTAAAGTAGCCTTCAAACTAAATTCTCAAACCCAACTTTTTATCTTCAACTAATTATATAAGTGTGCTAAGAACTTGGCCCTAGCTCTTAGATTTAACACAGAAATATCCTGATGGATCAGAAAGACAACAAAACTGTTCCTTTATTAAATAAATGTCTATTGAGTGCATAATTTATGTCAGTCCCTGTTTTAGGCATGAGTAAAACAGATCTTGGTGTTCTCTTATTGCTTACTATATCAAAAGAGACACATATTAAACTAATATACATGCACAAGATATCTAATTTATTAATATAATAAAAATATAAATGGGGGAAAAGTACTGAGAAATAGAATGATAAATCTAAACATAATTTAAACTAGGGGATAACATGTAAAGTCCAAAAAGATGATTGGAATCTAACTGATTGGAATTAGTGATTAAACATTAAAATGATTAGAATGAAACTGACAAGCAGTAGGCTTCCCTGGTGGCTCAAATGGTACAGAATCTGCCTGCAATATGGGAGACCTGGGTTTGATCCCTGGGTTGGGAAGATTCCCTGGAGAAGGGAATGGCTACCCACTCTAATATTCTTGTCTGCAGAATTCCATGGACAGAGGAGCCTGGCAGGCTATGGGCCACGGAGTCACAAACAGTCTGACACAACTGAGTGACTTTCACTTTCAGGCTTTATATTGGCATCCAAGGCAAAGAGGACTGCTTGAGCAAAATACCGGGACAGGATAACTTGTTCATATTTCCATTTTTAAAAGTTTTATTTCTAATTTCTTCAATGCTTATTCATTGTATTTGAGAAGGTCACTTTGTCTTTCAAATATGAGTGCTATCATCTATAAAATAAAAAAAATAGAATGAAAATAAATTTTGAAGAATAAGAATTGTATATGAAAATGTTATGAAGTTATAGATAAACTATAGTACATCCAGACAATGGAATATATTATTCAGCACTCAAAAGAAATGAGCTTTGAGGCTATGAAAAGACATGGATGAAATTTAATGCATATTACTAAGTGAGAGAAGCCTGTCCGAAAATGCTGCCTATGGTATAATTCCAACTATGTGATGATAATCTGTAAAAGGCAAAACTATAGAGAAAGTAAAAACATGAGTGGTTGCCAGGGTTTAGTGGAGAGGGAGAGATGCATAGGCAGGATACAGAGACTTTTAGGGCAGTGAAACTACCATGTAGGATATTATCATGGTGGGTACCTCAAATGGTAAATTTGTCCAAATCCCTGCAATGTATAACACCAAAAGTGCCTCAATGTAAACTACGGACTTAGGTGATAATGATGTGTCAACGTAGGTTCATCAGTTGTAATACATGTACCACTCTGGTGGAGAAGGTTAATGATAGAAGCTATACATATGTGGGGCAGAAGGTATATGGAAACTCACTGTAGCGCCTACTCAATTTTGCCAGGAACTTAAAGCTGCTTTGAGAAAACAAGTTCACTAAAATAACATTATGAAAAAATTATAATACTACATAAACAGTATAAAGTGTTCAGGTAATACTTTAGTAGCTTCTATTAGACTAACCTCAAGGTAACAATTACAAACTCTGGAAACTATTTGATCATACTGAGAGTTATAAGCAGGGAGCTTTCCTAGTGGCTCAGCAGTAAAGAATCTGCCTATCAATGCAGGAGACGCAGGAGATACAGGTTCAATCCCTGAGTCAGGAAGGTGCCTAGAGAAGGAAATGTTAATCCACTCCAGTATTCTTGCCTGGGAAATCCCATGGACAGAGGAGCCTGATGGGCTATAGTCCATGGGGTCGCAAAAGACCCGTCTTAGCAATTAAACAACCACAACACCAACATCATAAGCAGACAGAAACTTGAAGAGATTTGACCCTTGAAAGCAGAGAAACAAGTGGGAAAATATTTATATTTGCACAGTGACTTCCATGAAGGTAAAAATAAAGTCTTTAAAAATAGCCAAAGGATTGAAGTTGGGGGCATCATCACATGATATAAGGGGAACAATAAGAAAGACAGATAATGTCTCACCAGACACAATGGAAGGCAGAATATAATGGGATAGCAACTTTACACTGATGAAAGATTTTCTAAAAAAATCTGTCAAACAAGAATACTATCTCCAACAAAAATGTCTTCTGAAATCTAAGTTGAAATAAAGACATTTTGAGAAAAAAAATTGAAGCTGAAATACCATTGCTAGCATATCCACACTATTATAAATAATAATGTTCTTTGGGATAAAAGAAATAAAACCTAATGGAAATTCAGATAAAGGAAGATTTGAAAAACACTGCATGTGGTAAAGATGCAGTTAAACATAATTTTTTTCTTTCTTAAATTATTTTAATGTCAACCTACTATTTAAAGTGAACATTTTAATGTATTTGAGAGGTTATAACATTTAGAAGTAAAATATATAAAAACAATAGCTCAAAGTGTGGTAGGGGTGTGAATAAAATTATATTGTTGTAATTTCTTATATTACAGTAAAGTAATATAGTATATTATACATACTATATTATATATATAGTATATTACTATATTATATATATATATATATATAATAACTTCAATATTTTGGCCACCTGATGTGAAGAGCTGACTCATTTGAAAAGACCCTGATGTTGCAAAAGATTGAAGGCAGGAGAAGAAGGGGACAACAGAGGATGAGATGGTTAGATGGCATCACCAACTCAATGGACATGAGTTTGGGTAAACTCTGGGAGTTGGTGATGGACAGGGAGGCCTGGTGTGCTGTGATTCACGGGGTCGCAAAGAATTGGACATGACTGAATGACTGAACTGAACTGAATATAGTATATTTACAAGGTAGATTGTGATAAGCAAGATATGCATAAATTACTCACAAAAGCACTACTAAAACATAATGTAAAAATACAGGTAAAATTCAATAGAAGATATATAATAAAACACTAAAATATGGCAAGTTAAACACACACACAATCCAAAATGAGAAGGAAATGAGTAACGATCAAAAAAGAACTTGTTCCAAAAAAATTTAAGATGATAGACAATTTCATCAATATCTATGTCAACTTGGTAATTGTTTCAATTAAAAAGCAAAGATTGTCACATCAGTTCACACACACCAGAACCATCTGTATGAAGTTCAGGGAAGGTATACTTTAAATATAAAGACACAAATAGGTTGGCAGGAGAGATGGAAAATAGTATGTAAATAGTGAGTGTAAAAACTTGTGTGGTTGTATTAATGTCACCAAAGGAGTAACCTGAAGCAAAAAGTAACAGAGATTTTAAAAAAGGTGATTTCACAATAATAAAGGATCAATTTATCAAAAAGGTAGAACAGTCCTATGTATATATACATCTGCTAGTCAAGCTCTCAAATACATGAAGCCCAAACTGACATAACAAAATAGAAAGCTATACAAATCCACAATCAGAACAGAAGACCTTGATGCCTTCTTTTCAGTAAATGATAGAAGTAGACAAAAATCAGTAAAGATGCAGAAGATTTGAAGGAGTTATCAACCCATTTGATCTACTTGATAACTAGCAGAATTTACATGTATACACAGTTTAATTACCAAGGAAAATATACTTTAGGTAACAAAACAGGTCTTAATAAATTTTAAAGGGTTGGGATATTATGGAGTATAGTATTTGATAAAGATAGAAAAAAATTAAAAGGTAATAATAATAATAAAATATCAAGAAAATTCACACATTTATAATAAGCAACATACAACTAGTTGACCCTCACTCAAAGAAGTCTCAAAAAATTTTTTGAGCCAAATAACAATGGAAACATATCCACATTCATGGAATCAAGCTAAGTAATCCATAGAAGGACAAAATTCACCAACCATTCATGACAAAAACTCAATAATTAGGCATAAAAGTGAAAGTCACTCAGTCATGTCTGACTCTTTGCAACCCCATGGACTATACAATCCATGGAATTCTCCAGGCGAGAATACTGGAGTGAGTAGCCTTTCCCTTTTCCAGAGGATCTTCCCAATCCAGGGATCAAACCCAGGTCCCCACATTGCAGGAGGATTCTTTACCAGCTGAGCCACAATTAAGAGTAGTGAAGTGAAGTGAAGTCGCTCAGTCGTGTCCGACTCTTTGCGACCCCATGGAGTGTAGCCTACCAGGCTCCTCTGTCCATGGGATTTTTCAGGCAATAGTCCTGAAGTGGATTGCCATTTCCTTCTCCAAGGGATCTTCCCAACCCAGGGATCGAACCCAGGTCTCCCGCATTGTAGACAGACGCTTTACCGTCTGAGCCACCAGGGAAGTCCAAGAGTAGAAGGGAATGTATTTAATTTTTAAGAAGCTAGAGTTAACATTGTATTACTGGTGAAAAACTGAATATGTTCTTCCTAAAACTGTGAACAAGGCAAAGATATTTGCTCTCTGCACTTATATTTGGCATTGTTCAGGAAGCTCTAATCATTGCTATGGGGCAAACAAAAGAAAGAGGCATCCAGATTTAAGAGAGAGAAGTATTTCCTTAATTTGTATAAAATATGACTTTTCATATAGAAAATCCTGTGGAATCAGCAGAACTAATAAAATATCTAGCAAATTTTCAGACCGAAGTCTGATTTTAAGATTTTCCATAAAACTACAGTAACCAAGACAGTGGCATAAGGAGAGACAAATACATTAATGAAACAACAGAAAATTTAGAAATAGATCATACTTACGCAATTAGTTGATATTTGTCAAAGGCACCAAGGTAATCCAGTGGAGAAAGAGCAACCTTTTCAACAAATGGCGCTGGTGTTGGAACAACTTCCTAACTATGGAAAAACAAGTTTTCTCTAATTTGAGGTGAATGAACAAAACAAATATAAAACTAAAAAACATAGGAAAGTGGAGGTGGAAAAAAATTCCTTTCAGAGGACAAAATAATAAAATAGCAAAAAAAAAAAAAAAACCTTCTAAAATTTTAAGAATTGATGAGCTTAAGTCTGTGCATGCTGAAGTCCCATCACTTCACAGCAAATAGATGGGGAAACAATGGAAGCAATGACATACTATTTTCTTGGGCTTCAAAATCATTGTGGATGGTGACTGCAGCCATGAAATTAAAAGATGCTTCCTCTTTGGAAGAAAAGCTATGACAAACCAAGATAGCATATTATAAAGCAGATACATCACTTTGCTAACAAAGGTCCATATAGTCAAAGCTACAGTTTTTCCAGTAGTCATGTATGGATGTGAGAGTTGGATTATAAAGAAAGCTGAGCACCGAAGAATTGATGCTTTTGAACTGTGGTACTGGAGAAGACTCTTGAGAGTACCTTGGACTGCAAGGAGATCAAACCAGTCAATCTTAAAGGAAATCAATCCTGAATATTCATTGGAAGGAATAATGCTGATGCTGAAGCTGAAGCTCCAATACTTTGGCCATCTGATGTGAAGAGCTGACTAATTGGAAAAGACCCTGATGCTGGGAAAGACTGAGGGCAGGAGGAGAAGGGGGTGACAGAGGATGATATGGTTGGATAGCATCAGTGATTAAATGGACATGAGTCTGAGAAAACTCCAGGAGATAGTGAAGGACATGGAAACCTGGTGTGCTGGGGTCACAAGAGTCAGACACATCTTAGCTACTGAACAACAACAATGCTAAAGTACACTAAAGTTGTTATTTTTGGAAGGTAAATAATCAGTGTTTCTTTTAATGTATGATTTACAGAAACTTGTGTAACTGCTGAATGTTGGACTGGGACTCTTTGTATTGTGCAGCAATTTAAATTAAATACCAAACATCAGAAAAAGGCTCCACATTTTAAGATCAGATCGCTAGTTAGGACCACTGACTTCGGAGGACACACCCTTTCTATTTTATCCAACTCAATACAACATAAATACCTGAAGAACTGGAGAGGGTGGGCTTTATGGAAGCCAAGTGACAAAGGCTCTGAAAGAGTCCCTCAGAAAGGGGGGAAGTTCCTGCAAGGTGGGGACAGTGTCCTATTCCCTGGCTGAAGAGCACAGGTTGGTCTGTGGAGCTCAGTTCTTGGAAGAGCATGATTAATCAGGAGTACAGCACATCATTGTTCTCAGAACTTCCATCCCACAGTGGAAAATAGGGGGATACCTCCTGTGTCCCCTGGTCAGGAGGCACACTTGAAGAAAAAACTCCTACCTACTTCTTGCCTAGGCTTATTGATTAGCCTCTTCCAGTTAAGTTTGAAACGACTCTAGTGTACCCTAAGACAAAAACAAGGCGAACACCATCTCTGCACTCTGTGGCCCTCAGAGGGAACAAGAAAGTGCTATATTGCTTCCAGTGGAACTACTTGAAAAGATACTTGTAAGAGAAGGATCCAGGTGCAGTGCTAATTCTGATGCCCAATATGAAGAAAACACTGACTTGTAACTCTGGAACAATAAAGGGCACACATGGCTGCCCCCTGAGGGAGAAGTTGAAGGGGGCTGGATTGCATGAAACAAGAAATAGTACCCACGGGCAGACTCTATACAAACAACCTCAGCATCAGAGGCCAGTAGTGACAGAAGAAAGGACATTTTCCCACCACCCATATGAAGACACTCCCATGCAAGGACCTTTGCCTTCTTTCTTCCTACCACCAGCACCGCAAAAGCGAGCATCTGCTCTAAGAAGGAGGTATCCAATCTAAGGAGAGGAACACGGAGGGAAGCTTGAGGGTTTTTTCAGAAAAAATGACAAAAGGGAGGTGATTTATGTATATCTCGGGCTGACTCATGTTGAGGTTTGACAGAAAACAGTAAAAATCTGTAAAGAAATTATCCTTCAAAAAAAATGAATTAAAAAATGTTTTTAAATAAAGATAACTTAGTATGAAATATAGATGAAATTGTCCTGTAACCAAAATGACTGAGACAAGTTTAAGTTGGGCCAACCTTTCCTTAGTGCTCACTATCCAGGAGGAGAGAAATAAAACCATTTCATATTTTGTAGTCCAATGAGTAGATGCCTCCATAAACGTCATCCACTTCATTGTCATCTTGTAATAAACTATATGTGGACCTTAAAATTGAATTATAATAAACTAAATTTGATATTATTTAAATTAGGAGTTAAGATCTATAGCTCAGACTCTTTTGTTATATACTTAATGGGAGTCTCCTCAAACCATCATTGGGCTAGCAGTGAGTCATACAAATAATTATTTTTCTGGTAAGATATTTTTCACATAGCAGATTCTAGGAGTTAGCTGGAAAATGTAGAGATGGTGACTTCTTTCCTATGTGAATCTCTGAAGTAAAATTCAATGAAAGTAATTTTTAAAAGATATTCATTTGTAATAATTATACTTGAACTCTCCATAAGGAATAATTTAGTTCCGTGAAAATTGGCTTCTTTGATCATTTTCAAATGGAATTTGAAAATATTTAAACTAAAATCAATCAAACTCATCATGAATATTGAGATTGATTTTTGAGGCTACAAATGTAAATAGCAATCCTGTTATAGTTCTTGAAGAGTTGAAGTCTACTTTGCATTTCAACATATAAGTTTATTGTTTATGTAGAACTAAAATCATAATCAAAGGGAAAACTAAAATATTTCACCTATGATAAAATAAATTCTACAATTAAATCTAAACTTCACATAGTTCCCAAATCTTAAGAGTTATGGACAGACTTCAGAAAGCAAGATTGACCAGATGCTGAGAGGGATGCCTAAATGGATTTCTAAATCAAGAATAAAAAGTTGAATTGCCAAGCTCATGGTCAAGTGTGAAATGATCAACAGCTGTAAATTAGCAGATGAGCCTCTGTTCTATATACATGGATAAACTCAGGAGACCTACATCATGTGTGTTTCTATATGTTTGGCAAAATGTGCTTATGAGATCATATTCACAAAATCTTCCAGGTGAGCCAACTGCCAAAAAAAGTTGTCTCCTTAACAGACAGAGACTAACACTTCTTCATCATGGGGCTATCATCAGTATTTGTGGAAAAGGGCTGACCGGAAATAATCTTTCACTACATGGTTCTATAATTGCTCTTCTGTAGCATATGTTAACATAATTTATATCTTGGAGATGCCAAAACTGGATGAAAACTAAAACAATCAAGTCAGTCATCTGGATGGTTAGTGTTACTGTCACAGAGACATAAACTGAGGCCAGATTCGGTAAGAAATCAAAGTCCAAACTAACATAAGAGTAAACAGCCATGTAGTTATTATTTGTCGTTGAAGGATGTATACTTTCCTAAACATACTTAGATTACGATGGTCCCCCTAATGCAGCTCCCAGTTTGTCTGTTTGTCTCCCCACTCCCGTTCCTGTCGGTTACACTGCATTAGGAGTCTTCATGCCATCGTGCATCCTATAATTGGGGTCTTGATCCCTGTAGTCAACACACAGAAGGAAAAGTTTGCATCATTGTATACTGAGCTAATGTACAATGACTGGGTTTGGCCCAATTGTAAGTTTTGAAATAGTAACAAGGGGAGAAAAAAGCTCCCATTACTGGAGGGATAATGCGTCTGAAATCACTATTTTATTTGGCCTCAGCTCTGGCCTTATTTTCCACATAATAAATCCAGAAATCTAGAGAAAAGGAGCCCATCTCAATTTTAAATCTAAATCTTTTCAGGAGCATATCTCAAAAAAAAAAAAAAAAGAAAAAATTTAGAATCCTATGGCCAATTAGGAGAGTATACACATTTGCTTCTTCCCTTAACTGAAAAAATAATTTCCTTTCCTCAGATAAGATGGCTACAAAATCAGTCTCAGAAGGAACAAGCCAAGCAAGAACAGTAAGAGAGTGAGTGATCAGTCGTTCTGATCAGCCGTGTTGATCCTGGCAATCCAAAGCTTGAGAGACCCCTTTCAAGATCATCCTCACCTCCAAGTGAAGTGAAAGTGTTAGTTGTTAAGTCGTGTCCATCTCTTGAGACCCCATGGACTGTAGCCCACCAGGCTCCTCTGTCCATGGGATTCTCCAGGCAAGAATACTGGAGTGGGTAGCCATTCCCTTCTCTAGGAGATCTTCCCAACTCAGGGAGTGAACCCAGGTCTCCTGCATTGCAGGCAGGTTCTTTACCATCTGAGACACCAGGGAAGCCCAAAGTAAATGTGAAATCTGACAGAGGCCCTACAAACCTGCAAAGCCAGGCCAATGACCTATTTTTTGCAGTTACTCAAGAATTAGGTAAATTTTAATTATGGTTAGACTTTATTTTGAGGGGCTCCAAAATCACTGCAGATGGTGACTGCAGCCAGGAAATTAAAAGATGCTTACTCTTTGGAAGGAAAGTTATGACCAATCTCGATAGCATATTCAAAAGCAGAGACAGAGGATCTCTAAAGATGGCGGAGGAATAGGACGGGAAGATCACGTTCTCCCTCACAAATTCCTCAAAAGAACATTTCAACGCCGAGCAAACTCCACAAAACAACTTCTGTAGGCTGGCAGAGGACATCAGGCAACCAGAAAAGCAGACCATTCTCTTCAAAACAGGTCACTCCACTGCACTCCAGAGAGAAGAAACCCAGCTCCACCCACCAAAACTCCAACACAAGCCTCCCTAACCAGGAAACCTTGACAAGCCACTGATAGAACCCCACCCAAAGTGAGGAAGCTCCATAATAAAGAGAACTCCACAAATTATCAGAATATAAAAAGGCCACCCCAAACGCAGCAATATAACCAAGATGAAGAGACAGAGGAATACTCAGCAGGTAAAGGAACAGGAGAGTTGCCCACCAAACCAAACAAAAGAGGAAGAAGTAGGGAATCTACCAGAGAAGGAATTCCGAATATTGATAGTGAAAATGATCCAAAATCTTGAAATCAAAATGGAAACACAGATAAATAGCCTAGAGACAAGGATTGAGAAGATGCAAGAAAGGTTTAACAAGGACCTAGAAGAAATAAAAAGAGTCAAAATATAATGAATAACACAATAAATGAGATCAGAAACACTCTGGAGGCAACAAATAGTAGAATAACGGAGGCAGAAGATAGGATTAGTGAAATAGAAGATAGAATGGTAGAAATAAATGAATCAGAGAGGAAACAAGAAAAACGAATTAAAAGAAACGAGGACAATCTCAGAGACCTCCAGGACAATATGAAACGCTCCAACATTCGAATTATAGGAGTCCCAGAAGAAGAAGACAGAAAGAAAGATCATGAGAAAATCCTTGAGGAGATAATAGTTGAAAACTTCCCTAAAATGGGGAAGGAAATAATCACCCAAGTCCAAGAAACACAGAGAGTCCCAAATAGGATAAACCCAAGGCGAAACACCCCAAGACACATATTAATCAAATTAACAAAGATCAAACACAAAGAACAAATATTAAAAGCAGCAAGGGAAAAACAACAAATAACACACAAGGGGATTCCCATAAGGATAACAGCTGATCTGTCAATAGAAACTCTTCAGGCCAGGAGGGAATGGCAAGACATACTTAAAGCGATGAAAGACAAT
Organism: Ovis aries; assembly: GCF_016772045.2. NCBI lineage: Eukaryota > Metazoa > Chordata > Mammalia > Artiodactyla > Bovidae > Ovis > Ovis aries. The sequence goes on along the minus strand of NC_056062.1, from coordinate 61,291,565 downwards.
AACCTACAGCCCAGATTACTGTACCCAGCAAGAATCTCATTCAAATACGAAGGAGAAATCAAAAGCTTTACAGACAAGCAAAAGCTGAGAGAATTCAGCACCACCAAACCAGCTCTCCAACAAATTCTAAAGGATATCCTCTAGACAGGAAACATGAAAAGGGTGTATAAACCCGAACCCAAAATAATAAAGTAAATGGCAACGGGATCATACTTATCAATAATTACCTTAAACGTAAATGGGTTGAACGCCCCAACCAAAAGACAAAGACTGGCCGAATGGATACAAAAACAAGACCCCTCTATATGCTGCTTACAAGAGACCCACCTCAAAACAAGGGACACATACAGACTGAAAGTGAAGGGCTGGAAAAAGATATACCACGCGAATAGAGACCAAAAGAAAGCAGGAGTGGCAATACTCATATCCGATAAAATAGACTTTAAAACAAAGGCTGTGAAAAGAGACAAAGAAGGCCACTACATAATGATCAAAGGAACAATCCAAGAAGAAGACATAACAATTATAAATATATATGCACCCAATATAGGAGCACCACAATATGTAAGACAAATGCTAACAAGTATGAAAGGGAAATCAACAATAACACAATAATAGTGGGAGACTTTAATACCCCACTCACACCTATGGACAGATCAACTAAACAGAAAATTAACAAAGAAACGCAAACTTTAAATGATACATTAGATCAGTTAGACCTAATTGATATCTATAGGACATTTCACCCCAAAACAATGAATTTCACCTTTTTTCAAGTGCTCATGGAACCTTCTCCAGGATAGACCACATCCTGGGCCATAAATCTAAACTTGATAAATTCAAAAAAATCGAAATCATTCCAAGCATCTTTTCTGACCATAATGCATTAAGATTAGATCTCAATTACAGGAGAAAAACTATTAAAAATTCCAACATATGGAGGTTGAACAACACACTTCTGAATAACCAACAAATCACAGAAGAAATCAAAAAAGAAATCAAAATATGCATAGAAACTAATGAAAATGAAAACACAACAACCCAAAACCTGTGGGACACTATAAAAGCAGTGCTAAGAGGAAAGTTCATAGCAATACAGGCATACCTCAAGAAGCAAGAAAAAAGTCAAATAAACAACCTAACTCTACAACTAAAGCAACTAGAAAAGGAAGAGTTGGAGAACCCCAGAGTTAGTAGAAGGAAAGAAATCTTAAAAATTAGGGCAGAAATAAATGCAAAAGAAACAAAAGAGACCATAGCAAAAATCAACAAAGCCAAAAGCTGGTTCTTTGAAAGGATAAATAAAATTGACAAACCATTAGCCAGACTCATCAAGAAGCAAAGAGAGAAAAATCAAATCAATAAAATTAGAAATGAAAATGGAGAGATCACAACAGACAACACAGAAATACAAAGGATCATAAGAGACTACTATCAGCAGTTGTATGCCAATAAAATGGACAACATGGAAGAAATGGACAAATTCTTAGAAAAGTACAATTTTCCAAAACTGAACCAGGAAGAAATAGAAAATCTTAACAGACCCATCACAAGCACGGAAATTGATACTGTAATCAGAAATCTTCCAGCAAACAAAAGCCCAGGTCCAGATGGCTTCACAGCTGAATTCTACCAAAAATTTCGAGAAGAGCTAACACCTATCCTACTCAAACTCTTCCAGAAAATTGCAGAGGAAGGTAAACTTCCAAACTCATTCTATGAGGCCACCATCACCCTAATACCAAAGCCTGACAAAGATGTCACAAAAAAGAAAACTACAGGCCAATATCTCTGATGAACATAGATGCAAAAATCCTCAACAAAATTCTAGCAATCAGAATCCAACAACACATTAAAAGATCATACACCATGACCAAGTGGGCTTTATCCCAGGGATGCAAGGATTCTTCAATATCCGCAAATCAATCAGTGTAATTCACCACATTAACAAATTGAAAAATAAAAACCATATGATTATCTCAATAGATGCAGAGAAGGCCTTTGACAAAATTCAACATCCATTTATGATAAAAACTCTCCAGAAAGCAGGAATAGAAGGAACATACCTCAACATAATAAAAGCTATCTATGACAAACCCACAGCAAACATTATCCTCAATGGTGAAAAATTGAAAGCATTTCCCTAAAGTCAGGAACAAGACAAGGGTGTCCACTTTCACCGCTACTATTCAACATAGTTCTGGAAGTTTTGGCCACAGCAATCAGAGCAGAAAAAGAAATAAAAGGAATCCAAATTGGAAAAGAAGAAGTAAAACTCTCACTGTTTGCAGATGACATGATCCTCTACATGGAAAACCCTAAAGACTCCACCAGAAAATTACTAGAGCTCATCAATGAATATAGTAAAGTTGCAGGATATAAAATCAACACACAGAAATCCCTTGCATTCCTATACACGAATAATGAGAAAGTAGAAAAAGAAATTAAGGAAACAATTCCATTCACCATTGCAACAAAAAGAATAAAATACTTAGGAATATATCTACCTAAAGAAACTAAAGACCTATATATAGAAAACTATAAAACACTGATGAAAGAAATCAAAGAGGACACTAATAGATGGAGAAATATACCATGTTCATGGATTGGAAGAATCAATATAGTGAAAATGAGTATACTACCCAAAGCAATTTACAAATTCAATGCAATCCCTATCAAGCTACCAGCCACATTTTTCACAGAACTAGAACAAATAATTTCAAGATTTGTATGGAAATACAAAAACCTCGAATAGCCAAAGCAATCTTGAGAAAGAAGAATGGAACTGGAGGAATCAACTTGCCTGACTTCAGGCTCTACTACAAAGCCACAGTCATCAAGACAGTATGGTACTGGCACAAAGACAGACATATAGATCAATGGAACAAAATAGAAAGCCCAGAGATAAATCCACACACATATGGACACCTTATCTTTGACAAAGGAGGCAAGAATATACAATGGAGTAAAGACAATCTCTTTAACAAGTGGTGCTGGGAAAACTGGTCAACCACTTGTAAAAGAATGAAACTAGATCACTTTCTAACACCGCACACAAAAATATACTCAAAATGGATTAAAGATCTAAATGTAAGATCAGAAACTATAAAACTCCTAGAGGAGAACATAGGCAAAACACTCTCAGACATAAATCACAGCAGGATCCTCTATGATCCACCTCCCAGAATGCTGGAAATAAAAGCAAAAATAAACAAATGGGATCTAATTAAAATTAAAAGCTTCTGCACAACAAAGGAAAATATAAGCAAGGTGAAAAGACAGCCTTCTGAATGGGAGAAAATAATAGCTAATGAAGCAACTGACAAACAACTAATCTCAAAAATATACAAGCAACTTATGCAGCTCAACTCCAGAAAATAAACGACCCTATCAAAAAATGGGCCAAAGAACTAAATAGACATTTCTCCAAAGAAGACATACGGATGGCTAACAAACACATGAAAAGATGCTCAACATCACTCATTATTAGAGAAATGCAAATCAAAACCACAATGAGGTACCACTTTACACCAGTCAGAATGGCTGCGATCCAAAAATCTGCAAGCAATAAATGCTGGAGAGGGTGTGGAGAAAAGGGAACCCTCCTACACTGTTGGTGGGAATGCAAACTAGTACAGCCACTATGGAGAACAGTGTGGAGATTCCTTAAAAATTGCAAATAGAACTCCCTTATGACCCAGCAATCCCACTGCTGGGCATACACACCGAGGAAACCAGAATTGAAAGAGACACATGTACCCCAATGTTCATCGCAGCACTGTTTATAATAGCCAGGACATGGAAACAACCTAGATGTCCATCAGCAGATGAATGGATAAGCAAGCTGTGGTACATATACACAATGGAGTATTACTCAGCCGTTAAAAAGAATTCATTTGAATCAGTTCTGATGAGATGGATGAAACTGGAGCCGATTATACAGAGTGAAGTAAGCCAGAAAGAAAAACACCAATACAGTATACTAACACATATATATGGAATTTAGGAAGATGGCAATGACGACCCTGTATGCAAGACAGGGAAAGAGACACAGATGTGTATAACGGACTTTTGGACTCAGAGGGAGAGGGAGAGGGTGGGATGATTTGGGAGAATGACATTCTAACATGTATACTATCATGTGAATTGAATCGCCAGTCTATGTCTGACGCAGGATGCAGCATGCTTGGGGCTGGTGCATGGGGATGACCCAGAAAGATGTTATGGGGAGGGAGGTGGGAGGGGGGGTTCATGTTTGGGAATGCATGTAAGAATTAAAGATTTTAAAATGTAAAAAATAAAAAACTAAAAATAAAAAAAAATAAAAAAAAGAAGAAAAAAAAGAAAAAGAAAAAAAAAAAAAAAAAAAAAACAAAAGCAGAGACATTACTTTGCCAACAAAGGTCCATCTAGACAAGGCTATGGTTTTTCCAGTGGTCATGTATGAATGTGAGAGTTGGACTGTGAAGAAAGCTGAGTGCCGAAGAATTGATGCTTTTGAACTGTGGTGTTGGAGAAGACTCTTGAGAGTCCCTTGGACTGCAAGGAGATCCAACCAGTCCATTCTGAAGGAGATCAGCCCTGGGTGTTCTTTGGAAGGAGTGATGCTAAAGCTGAAACTCCAATACTTTGGCCACCTCATGAGAAGAGTTGACTCATTGGAAAAGACTCTGATGCTGGGAGGGATTGGTGGCAGGAGGAGAAGGGGATGACAGAGGATGAGATGGCCAGATGACATCACTGACTTGAGGGACATGAGTTTGAGTGAACTCCGGGAGTTGGTGATGGACAGGGAGGCCTGGCATGCTGCAATTCATGGGGTTGCAAAGAATTGGACATGACTGAGCTGAACTGATTGTTCATATTCTTGGATCACTTGATATTTGCTCCTCAAATTGCTGATGTTTTTTAGCACTCTCTTTTTTTGGGTGAGTTCATGATTTGCTTAATCAATGACACTTTTTCTGTTTTTCTTTTCTTTTCTATACTTTAGCACAGCTCTAAGAAAATAGTAAGTGCTTATTAGCTGTTTTTTCTTAAGTTGAATCTCCAAGTTTTAAAGAAAGTGAAGTAAATAGTGAGGTATGAGGTTATAGCATTATTTCAATTGGTCACTCATCAGTTATGGTATGTCATTGTCCAAAGGTAAGAGACTAGTAAACATAAAACACTGTCATTTTCTCTTTTTTCTTTACAACCTTGCTGTGATAATTAGCATATGTGCCTTGTTTTTAAGTACAGTAGAGTGGCATCACCTATATGAACACAGTTTTGAATTCCTGAGCCATAACACTAGTCACTGTGTGGTTTGGGGAGTAAAGAATAGCTCCATTGATGAAAATTGATAGGAACTTAGATTTCTACCAAAAATTTTAATAGATTACAATACCTTAATAATCTATTATCAGTTAGGGAAAAACCACAAACAAATAGAAATTTTCTTTTTAGAGTGACTTAAGTTTAAAAGAAATTGCTAAATGATGTGGTATCTGAACAGTATTTGTCTGGAACCATCTAGAAGTTACACCTCAGAACTAAGACAGTCTTTCTAGTAAGGCTTCCAGAAAGATGTCACCTTTCACTTCCCCCAACTAGACTTGGAGGGAAGGCGAAATAGCAAGAGAAACTAAAGTCTGCTTCATTATTAATCAGGCTTTATTATATTTCCTTTGTTTTGAGTAGACTTGCTAACCTCTATCATGACGGATATTACTTAACCTGGGGAGTCATCATAACAACATGACCTTGACTTAGGAATCAGAAAGAGACAGGGTTTAAAGTATAAACCATACTCTCCAAATAATTTTTAAAATGCAGTTTCCCTTAGAAAAGCAACATTAGTATGTGTTTCTTCTTGTAAGACAGTGGAAAAAGAGAATCTATTTCAGCAGGAAAAGTCCAGCACTGAGTTCTTTTTTAATATATTTACTTACTTACTGGGCTGCACCAGGTCTTAGTCGGGATCTAGTTCCCCAACCAGGAGTCAAACCTGGGTCCCCTGCATTTGGAGCTCAGAGGCTTTGCCACTTGACCACCAGGGAACTCCCCCACACAGAGTTCTGATTTAAAATACAAATTAAAATATTGTCAAGATACCCAGAATAAACCTATTTTACTAGTAGACCAACAGGTAAGAATGAAACAGTTAGTGCACTCCTGCCAACATCTTATTGTAAAATTTGTTTGAGTGTTTTCCCTTCTTTTCCACAGAATATTATGTAGTAATTAAAGCCAGCAAGTCTCTGATTAGTATGAAAAGGTTACTCTGTTATTAAAAGTAGTTAATAATGCCTTTTGTGCAAGTAATAGGCTAAAACCTGAAGAACCCTTAAGAGGTTTTTTATGTGTAGGATGAAGACTTCACTGGCATGAGGACTAGGAAAGGGATGCTAAGAAAAGCAGACCTTTCAAAATGGTGAGGACAGGTTATTTAATTGAGAAATTGGCAAGGCACAGTCGAAAAAAGTTTGGCAGATCTGGTAATAATAGCCATGAAACTCAAGATCTGCCTGGCAAGGAAGTTACTCAATGCCATTCTTGAAAGTTTTTATTCAATAAGTAAATACAATCAGTCAATTGTTGGCCCCAAATTTCCAGCCTATCTCATAGATGGGCTTCCTAGCCTACCCCATTGCAATATTATTAATTCCTGCCAACTTCCCACATTTAGGAACCAACCTCCAGGGGTCTTTGGGTAACCACCGAAAGTGGTCTGATGATTTGTTATTTGGTTCTATTTTAATAATCTCTGAAATATCCGTGAAGCAAATATTGAAAAGTAAACCACTAGGTTAGAAAGAAACTGTACATTTTCCCGTGAGACAATGATTTTCCCCTATGGCACTGACCTAGGATCATGTACTTCATCTTTCAGCTCATTTAATAGTTAAATTTTACATGTATTTTTAAAGTCAGTTATGGCTCCATCATAATTGCACAGCATAGTATCTGGCACTTTGTAGGTATTACAACACTTTGTTCAATAAATGAATGTCTGCATCAACAAGTAGATTGTTTTTAGCACAGAAATGCTCTTCTACCAAACTATAAGACATACAAAATTTACACATGTTCACTTTATCAAAAGTAGCCTGAAGTTTCACTAATGTGTTGGTCGCGTAGTCATGTCTGACTCTTTGTAAATCCATAGCCTGTAGGCTGCTGGGCTCCTACGTTCAAGGGATTCTCGGGGCAAGAATACTGTAGTGGGTTACCATTCCAGTCTCTAGGGGAACCTCCCCAACCGAAGGATCGAAACCAGGTCTCCCACACTGCAAACAGTTTCTTTACCATCTGAGCCACCAGGGAAGTTTCACTACCCTGGGACATATCTATGAGGTTTTCATTTTCCTTGTCCTTGACCTAAAAGTTTACTAAGTAAACTGATTATGTGAGCAAGTTTCCAGGAAACATAAATAGTATTTCAGAGAATGTTCAACTTACTAAGGTCAAAATCTTGTCAATGTACTTGGAAGGCATCAAATTGAATTTAAATACTATGCTATTCATAACATTAATCTAATTCATATATCTGCAGGGCATTTCCAGATAACCCTTCCATGACCATTGCCTCTTGTCATTTGATGGGGTCATGAGCAGTAAAGTTGCATTTACAGAAACACCTTTCACTGAATTCAGATGGTCTTTCCTTCAGTTGGTCTGAGTTAGGCAACAGGTAGAACTGGACATGGAACAACAGACTGGTTCCAAATAGGAAAAGGAATATGTCAAGGCTGTATATTGTCACCCTGCTTATTTAACTTATATGCAGAGTACATCATGAGAAACGCTGGGCTGGAAGAAGCACAAGCTGGAATCAAGACTGCTGGGAGAAATATCAATAACCTCAGATATGCAGATGACACCACCCTTATGGCAGAAAGTGAAGAGGAACTAAAAAGCCTGTTGATGAAAGGGAAAGAGAAGAATGAAAAAGTTGGCTTAAAGCTCAACATTCAGAAAACAAAGATCATGGCATCTGGTCCTATCACTTCATGGCAAATAGATGGGGAAACAGTGGAAACACTGTGAGACTCTCTTTTTCTGGGCTCCAAAATCACTGAAGATGGTGATTGCAGCCATGAAATTAAAAGACGCTTAATCCTTGGAATGAAAGTTACGACCAACCTCAATAGCATATTCAAAAGCAGAGATATTTCTTTGCCAACAAAGGTCCGTCTACTCAAAGGCTATGGTTCTTCCAGTGGTTATGTATGGATGTGAGAGTTGGACTGTGAAGAAAGCTGAGTACCAAAGAATTGATGCTTTTGAACTGTGGTGTTGGAGAAGACTCTTTAGAGTCCCTTGGACTGCAAGGAGATCCAACCAGTCCATTCTAAAGGAAAGCAGCCCTGGGTGTTCCTTGGAAGGAATGATGCTAAAGCTGAAACTCCAATACTTTGGGCACCTCATGCGAAGAACTGACTCATTGGAAAAGACTCTGATGCTGGGAGGGATTGAGGGCAGGAGGAAAAGGGGACGACAGAGGATGAGATGGCTGGATGGCATCACTGACTCGATGGACATGAGTTTGAGTGAACTCCGGGAGTTGATGATGGACAGGGAGGCCTGGTGTGCTGCGATTTATGGGGTCACAAGAGTCAGACACGACTGAGTGACTGAAATGAACTGAACGGAAGGGTAGTTTTAATACACAGTTATTTGGGTATGTGAGACAAGCAGCAGGGAAGAGGAAAATCACTGTGAGTTGATAAATACAGTCTGGGTCAAATGGATTGAAGCCCTACATTTCGAGTTTCTATAAATGATTACATTAAAAAGATGAACCTGGACCTGGAATTCTCCAATTGTGAAATTGTTCTATACATCAGAACTGTATTGTCCAGTGTATGGCCAGCAATGGGAAGGTTTGTAGAAATTTAGGGGTATGACTTCAGATCTCCTGACTCAGAAGCTCTGTGATAGGCTTAGGAATCTATGTCTTATAGAAGCTAAGTTGAAAAACTGCTGGACTAAAGCACTGGCTTCCAAAGTGGCATGTTCTTACCTGAGGGACAAGAAAAATTGACTAGAACTTGTCTTAAAAAAATACATACAGACACACACACCACACACAAAGATACACACACACACACACACACACACACACACACACACACACACACACACACATATTCTTATATTCATGGGCTTCCCTGATAGCTCAGAAGGTAAAGAGTGAAGAGTGTGCCTGCAACGAGGGAGACCTGGATTCAATGACTGGGTCTGGAAGATCCCCTGGAGAAAGAAATGGCAATCCACTCCAGTATTCTTGCCTGGAAAATCCCATGGATGGAGGAGCCTGGCAGGCTACAGTCCAAGGGGTCTCAAAGAGTCAGACATGACTGACTAATACTCACACGTGTATATATGTGTACATGTTCAGTCATTCATTCCTGTCCAACTCTTCAGACCCCATGGACTGTATGTAACCTGCCAGGTTCCTCTGTCCATGGAATTTTCCAGGCAGGAATACTGGAGTGTGTTACCATTTCCTCCTCCAGGAGATCTTCCTGACCCAGGGATCAAACCCATGTCTCCTTCATTGCAGACAGAGTCTGTAACACTGTCGATGATATACGTATATACACATACATCATAATATATGTATAATATCAGTTTCCATTTCATTAAGTGGTTTATAGTATTTTATATAGATGTACATGTATATAACATAAAAATAAATGAATATACATTATAGGAGGCCAAAATGTCTTTCCTTATGGAATAGATAATTGAAAACATTTGTAGACCTAGAGAATTGTATCTAATCAATCTGTTTGAATAAAATCCCCTGTGTCTGTGTTCAAATACCTTCAAATGGGTTCTACCCCCGCCCCCCTCCAAAATAAGTACAGGGAACATGTAAAGAGTTTAGCATGAGTGATTAGGATTTTGTAGCTCTGCCTTTAAAAATAAAGTGAAACTGTCCAACATGTTAAGCATGTTTTTCTGTGGAAGGTATCAGAAAATTTTCAAAGGTAGGCTACCAAGGGAGATATCTATTATCAACCTAAATGGAGGCAGGTGGTTGAGAGCCAATAAAGAATTAGCCACTTAGGGGGGAAAAAAAAAAATCAAACAATGGAAGTAAATAAGGGTTTAGATTCTGCCTGTCTGATGCCTAGGAACAATTCGTTTGGGGAGCTGCAGGGGTATTTGAAAATTTAAAGAGGGTGGAGCAAGGCTGTAAACATCAGATTTAGTAGCTGGGGATGCCGCCCCTGGTAACAAAGAATCCGGTTCCCAGTAACTGGGTGAAATTGACTTCAGCTGTCTGCGTAGAGCTAGAGCGGGTCTTGATTTGAAGCCTAGGGAAAAAAAAGCCTTGAAAGCCTACAAAGTATGATCTTCCCTTTGTTATTTTCTTTCCTCTGTCTGTCTTGTGTTGTACTCTGCCTTCGATTTAAGAAAAATAAATAAATAAAAAGAGGACTATAATTGAATTAAGGACAGTGCATCCCAAACTGCATAGCTCTTCACGTGAGACCAAAAGACTTGGTTTTGATCTTCGAGTAACCAGATGCCTCACTTTGAACAGATACCCCTGACTTTAACACACACATACCCTCACTCGGTCCAAAAACAAAAACAAAAACACCCTTATAGCAAAACTAAGGAAGAAGGGAGAAGGAGTGGGTAGAAACGACAAATGTTTCCCTTTTTCCAAGTGTGGGAAAAGAAAAGGAGTAGTCCTTTCTCTGGTCTAAATGTAAGTTTGCCTCGTTGGTGACAGAATAGGAAGGGACTGAGAACCCTGAACGGAGAAGGAGAAAGAAAAAAGTAACGTTTGGAGAGCTTTTGGCATATGTCCATTTCTGTTATTTTGTAAAGCTGAGGGGAAGATTATGCCTACCATTAGAATGTTGAGAAATATACAAACATTTTATATTAAATAGATATTTGACTCACTTTTTAATCAGGTTTATGATGGCACCATTTTCATGGGCCTTGCTTTATTTTTAGCATGATTCTTGGATAATTATTTACTAAGAGACCTTAGGACTCATGGGTGCTTATCCAAATATAGCATTACAATCATTATTTTATTTTTTGCAGATCTTTGTTCCCATTTCACTATTATATAATATACACAATTATATAATAGTGTAAAGGGGGAAAAAAAAAACCTTGAATAGCAAGGCACCTTTGACTTTATAGTTGTTTGACCACTTTATCACTGATCCTAAACTGATGGTAAAAGTTCCAAACAAATCACTCGCAAAAGAATTATTTTTCTAAACGGGTATCCCTATCTTTCATTTCCTTTTCTCTATCATTTCTCTCTTTCTTTTCTCTCTTTTTCCCTCTTTCTCTGCCTCTGCCCCCCTCTCTCTCCTTCTCTGTCACCCAAAGTAACAAATACAAGGCTTGAGCAGCAAGAAAACTATTTTGTAAATCTCCAAGCATGATACACACACACAAATGCACACAATAAGGCAGTGAAATGTGCCCAGGGCTCTAAAGAAACAGGAGCAGACAATACAAAAAATATTTTCAGCCTTTCTCTTTGTGCTCTAAAAATTTTTCCAGTAAACATGCTGCAAGCCAGGGGGATCACAGGTCCCTTTATTAGCATATGTAAGTTTTAGCAATGGCTGAAAACTTATCTCAAAGGCATAGCAGGTCTCTGGTAATTGTGCGTGGTTTCAGCACCAGTGTTTCATGGGTGTGAAATCAGATGAAATATGGTTATGAGGTTTTTGACCCAGATATTCCCTTCGAAGTTTTGCCAAGACATTATATGCTTGGATCTTTTATCATATTTGCGTACACAAAGAAACTGAGGTTAAGTGCAGACTTGACACGGAAACATGTTATAATTGTTCTCTTTCAAAATATCACACATGAAGCCTATCTCTGGGTATGTATTCTTTTCTGTATATAGTTTCATTTGCTAGTTTTCTGAGATCAAGCTTATGTAACTTGAAGTAGAATGGGTGCTTGCCATCATACAGGGAATTTCATCTGATATTCACTTTAGTTCAGTCATTCAGTCATGTCTGACTCTTTGTGACCCCATGGACTGCAGCACACCAGGCTTCCCTGTCCATCACCAACTCCAGGAGCTTACTCAAACTCATGTCCAACAAGTCAGTTATGCCATCCAATCTTCTCATCCTCTGTCATCCCCTTCTCCTCCCACCTTCAATCTTTCCCAGCATCAAGGTCTTTTCCAATGAGTCGGTTCTTAGCATCAGGTGGCCGAGGTATTGGAGTTTCAGCTTCAGCATCAGTCCTTCCAATGAATAGTTAGGACTGATTTCCTTTAGAATTGACTGGTTGGATCTCCTTGCTGTCCAAGAGATTCTCAAGAGTCTTCTCCAATGCCACAGTTCAAAAGCATCAATTCTTTGGCACTCAGCTTTCTTTATGGTCCAACACTCACATCCATACATGACTACTGGAAAAACCATAGCTTTGACTAGAAGGACCATTGTTGGTAAAGTAATGTCTCTGCTTTTTAATATGCTAAGTTGGTCATAGCTTTTCTTCCAAGGAGCAAGTGTCTTTTAATTTCATGCCTGCAGTCACTATCTGCAGTGATTTTGGAACCCCTGAAAACAGTCTCACACCATTTCCATTGTTTCCCCATCTATTTGCCATGAAGTGATGGGACTGGATGCCGTGATCTTAGTTTTTTGAATGTTGAGTTCTAAGCCAACTTTTTCACTCTCCTCTTTCACTTTCATCAAGAGGTTCTTAAGTACACCAAATTTCAAAACAATGATTCACTCATAACCACTGTCAGCGATTAGCCACCTTAAGAAAATGTTTACATTTTAAATCTCTTTGACAAAAGGTATCATTAAGATTCGAAACTTTAAGATTTTTTAATGAAGTGACTTCCAGGGCACAAAAGCTTTTAATAGTTGCCAAAAAAAAGAAAATCCAATAGTAGCTTCAGCTATGTTTTCTTCATGCTTTTTGTCACTAAAATCTATTCCATATTATCTCTCGTGTGAGCATGCTAAATCACTTCAGTCATGTCCAACTCTTTGCAACCCTATGAACTGTAGCCTGCCAGGCTCCTCTGTCCATGGGATTCTCCAGGCAAGAATACTGGAGGGGGTTTCCATGCCCTTCACCAGAGGATCTTCCTGACACGGGAATCAAAATCACGTCTCTTTTGTCTCCTGCATTGGCGGCCAGGTTCTTTACCACTGTGCCACCTGGGAAACCCTGTTATCTTCGGTTCATCCAATGGGATGCTTATAGTCTACTGTTTTAGTGAATTATTTTTTCTATAGTTTTTTTGGCATTTTTACAGGAGGGCAGATAGCAACTTTGCAAAGGATGGTCAAATGCTTGCAATGTATCATCTTCATGTTATAGTGTAATGCTTAAACTCAACCTTAATAAAACTTCATAAAACCCTTAGATCTTCAGTATTATTAGTCTGCTCACATGGATGCAACATTTGGACAAGATATTTGGTATATGTCTTTAATACACTGTGATAGAATTAAATTTCCACAAACCATGTATAGGCAGATGATGGCAAATCCTCAGCTTGATGACTATAAAAAACAAACTCTTGTATATAAGGAACATAAAACTGAGCCAAGGTTGAATCATAGATTAGCACTCTGCTCATGAATACTATTATCAGCACCTAAGGGGTTTGGAGTAAACCTCTTCCTCTCTTCTCTGTGTTTATAGAACACTTGCTTACTTACATTGTGATGTATAAATCTGGCCTGATGGTATCATGTCTCATGAATATGAATGTAGCTGGAGAAGTTAACAGGGAAACCAAATACAGCCCTTCTTCCTCTTCCAAGGTCTACTTCTATCTGGCTCCACTCTCCACAGCACCACCATGAATTTTATTTTTCCTAGACTCCTCAGGCAAATTTTAAGGATATATTTAGATAACTAATATTGGTTCATCTTTTTTAAAAATTAAAAAATACAGGTATATAAACAGAATAGGCACTTCATCAAGCAATAAATAAGTTCATCTTCTTTTATGATGTCTGCTGCTGCTGCTGCTAAGTCACTTCAGTCGTGTCCGACTCTGTGTGACCCCATAGACAGCAGCCCACTAGGCTCCCCTGTCCCTGGGATTCTCCAAGCAAGACACTGGAGTGGGTTGCCATTTCCTTCTCCAATGCATGAAACTGAAAAGTGAAAGTGAAGTCACTCAGTCGTGTCCAACCCTCCACGACCCCATGGACTGCAGCCTACCAGGCTCCTCCATCCATGGGATTTTCCAGGCAGGAGTACTGGAGTGGGGTGCCATTGTCATCTCAAAGTTTTTCTGTCATTGAACATCATTTTAAAACAGGTACAAATTTTCCATAGTATAGCAGTGTCAATATTTATTGCACTCATATCCTATTTTAACACTTAGGGGTTTTGCAGTATTCACTATTACAATCAACAAGCAATGAACAACTTGCTGAGATAATTGTTGTGGACATTTTTGATTACTGATGAAGATAAATTCTAGAGCATGAAAGAGCTTTGGTATATTGCAATTTTCTTCCAAAAAGTTTTCCTAATTTACCCTCCCAACACTGGAGTCTAGGGGTATCTGTTTCCCTATTTATTTTCCAACACTGGTTAATGGTACTGACAATTTAACCACAAAAATAAACACTATCTTAAGCCTGTTCATTCACTTAGAAGAATATCATATGGGAAACTTCTTAAGTTGGTCTGCTTCTGGTTAACTAAGTAGAAAATTTTGGAGCAGGTAGTCCCACATGCTAGGGGAATGGAGAACACGATGGAATAGGGGCTAGGACAAGGAGAGAATCCATGCCTCTGTTTGGGCTGAAGTGGGAAGACTCTGGGATTTCCCAGTGACTCAGCAGTAAAGAATCTGCCTACAATGAAGGAGCCTCACGAGACATGGGTTCCATCCTTGGGTCAGGAAGATCCCCTGGAGGAGGGCATGGCAACCCACTGCAGTATTCTTGCCTGGAGAATCCCATGGACAGAGGAGGCTGGTGGGTTACAGTCCATGGGCTCACAAAGAGTGGGACACGACTGAAGCTACTGAGCACCCAGGCATGCCCTCATTGGAAGACTCTATAGGGTTAACATGGAAAATCTAGACATCACCAAAAACAAAGTCTTCAGCACTGAGAACAAGTCCTCTAAGATTCAACTACTCCTAACTCACAGGAGAAAAACTAAATTTGCCACCAGTGCCCCTTTCATCAAATATTAAACAAAGACACTGATAACTAAAGGAGAGGGGACAGATGGATTGATAGACAGGTTGGTTTGTCAGCCAAATGCCTGCCACTGTGTATCCCAAGCCCTCTACATTTCAGGATCATTCTTTTCTTTTACTCTTCAAATAGCAAGATGTCCTTTCCCATGACATATACCATAAAAAAAAAAAAAAAAAACCTCCCAGGGTTACGTCATCTCTCTGAGACTTCTTAGGGAATTGTAATTTTCCTTTTCATTTATTCCTGTTTTCCGCCCGTCCCCCCCCGCCCTGGTTTGGGCTTCGTCTTAGTGGTTGCAGTTTCTGTCATGGTTAAGTGACACATCACCCCATCTATCTGTCCAGATTGACACAAAAATTATGACTAACCTAGATAGCATATTCAAAAGCAGAGACATTACTTTGCCGACTAAGGTCCATCTAGTCAAGGCTATGGTTTTTCCAGTAGTCATGTATGGATGTGAGAGTTGGACTGTGAAGAAGGCTGAGTGCCGAAGATTTGATGCTTTTGAACTGTGGTGTTGGAGGACTCTTGAGAGTCCCTTGGACTGCAAGGAGATCCAACCTGTCCATTCTGAAGGAGATCGGCCCTGAGATTTCTTTGAAAGGAATGATGCTGAAGCTGAAACTCCAGTAGTTTGGCCATCTCATGTGAAGAGTTGACTCACTGGAAAAGACTCTGATGCTGGGAAGGATTGGGGGCGGGCAGGAGGAGACAGGGACAACAGAGGATGAGACGGCTGGATGGCATCATGGACTCGATGGACATGAGTCTGAGTGAACTCCAGGAGTTGATGATGGACAGGGAGGCCCGGCGTGCTGCAATTCATGAGGTCGCAAAGAGTCGGACACGACTGAGAGACTGAACTGAACTGACAGGAAGCTTAGTATAAAAGCAGAATTAAAGTACAATATGGAAACAGGCTAATGTTAATACTCATTTTAACTGATCTAACTATTTACTCATGAGTCTTCACCATACTTTTTTCACTGACTATGAACAGATGACACAGGTTTGAGGTGGATCTGGAAGGATAGGCAAGAGTTAGCAGAAATTTGGCCACATGCACTTCAGTCAGAGGTGTTTCAGGCACAAGAAGGCATGGTATGGTGAGAGAGCATGGCTACATGATAGCAGCCGTGTTTGTAGGCAGTGGTAGAGATGAGGCTGGAAAACTGGCAAGGAAAGCACGTAAAACACTATTTGCCCCACGTCAAGTATTTGGAATACATCCTGAAGGTGACGGGGATTTACTGCAAGGTTTCCAGCAGGGCTTCCGTGGAGGCTCAGTGAAGAATCTGCCTGAAAAGCAGGAGACCCAGGTTTGAGCCCTGGGTTGGGAAGATCCCTCGGAGAAGGAAATGGCAACCCGTTCCAGTATTCTTACCTGGAGAATTCCATGGACAGAGAAGCCTGATGGTCTACAGTCCATAGGATCACAGAGTCAGACACACGACGGAGCAACTAACACTTTCACTTTTACTTTCCAGCAGGGTACAACATGATCAGATTCTTGCATTTAATTATCATATACTAAGGCATAGATATGACATCTAGAAAGATGGTACTGATGAACCTATATGCAGCACACCAGTGGAGACAAAGACATGGAGAACAGACCGATGGACACAGCCTGAAGGGGAAGGAGAGGGTGGGAGGTATGGAGAGAGTAACATGCAAACATACTTACCATATGTAAAATAGATAGCCAATGGAAATTTGCTGTATGACTCGGGGAACTCACACTGGGGCTCAGTAACAGCCTAGAGGGGTGAGATGGTGAGGGAAGAGGGAGGGACATTCAGGTGGTAGAGGACATGGGTTAAACCTATGGCTGATTCATGTTGATGTTTGGTAGAAACCTATGCAATGTTGTAAAGCAATTATCTTTCAAGTAAAAATAAGTAAATTTTAAAAAATCATATTTAAAAAAAAATTGCCTTCTATAGGTAGTATGGAAGATGTTGCCATGAGAATCTAACCAGAAGTAAGATGACTTATAAGGAAGCTATTGCCATAGTCCCAGCAAGAAATAATAAAACCCTGAACTAGAAGTGTAACAGCAGGGTATGGAGGACAACTTGAGAGATATTTGAGAGGCTGAATTGATGGGCCCTGATCCTGTCATAAAGAAATATGAAGCATCATAAAAAAAATTGTTGTTTAAAATTTCAACTCGATGCCTTCAGAAATAGCTAGCAATTTGCAAGTTCCTTGTGTAAGACAGATTTTTGCATTTAAAAACATTTATTTAGAAAAATGATCAAGAGAGTAGACTCTTCTTCCTTAGATGTCTGTTGATATGTATGATGAAGTTTGAGAGAATCAAAATCATTCCTTCTGGCTTTCTTTCTTTCTTTCTTTCTTTTTTTTTTTTTTTTGTAGTTTGTGCCCTTTAAACTAAATCCAGATCTAACAATTTCAGGCTATTATTATAAGAGGGAAATCATAAAAGCATTTTGCCAAAGCCACCCAAACTATACATCTTTTAGGAGATCTACCACTAAGCAGGCAAGAGAGAGAAAAATCAGAGAGCAATGCTTTTAAGATGAGAGACAAGAAGCAGATCAAACATGTTGGGTTGAGGTTAGAGCTGTCAGCTCCTTCAAATACTTGACTTACGTTAGAAAGATCTGTAATGCAGACTGGGAGGCGGAACCGGGTTCTAAAATTGGAACCCTAGTAGGAAATGATTACAGTTCTGTGATTAATTTATGTAAAAGTAGAATCATACCAACTCATAGTCCGGGCTGGAAACTAAGTCTCTTTGTAATAAGTCTTTGGAGTTTCTGATGTTAGTTTTCAAGTTATCCAACCCCTCCTTGGGTGAGTGTTTGCAGACCCAAATCAGACCTCACCTTCACATAGACCTTGCCTAGGAACTGGTTCTTTTCTTCAGTTGGTAAGTGGTTTCCTGGCCTTTATGTAATGTTTCCAAGGTAAGTTTCCAAATGGATGAGACATAATTTCCTGAGCCTGAATGGGAACAAAATTGCAATTGTTTTAACTAGTCCTATGGGCTTCTAGCTCAGGGCCTTAAACAGTTATCATCTTGATCCTGGCTCTCACTGCAGTAAATGAGCGACTGTGATTAGCAACATGAGAATGTGGTTGCATTTTGCCTGTCCTTGGAATTCCGCTGTAAATCTATCACTGGAGCTCAGAGATTTCAGGCTTTTGGTGATGGGATGAGAACACACGAAAGCTTCTAACAACTACTGGAAAAGTGAAACAGTGGCTCCCAGCCATCGTTCTCTTGCGTCGCTGCCGCGTTAATGTGTTCCGCATTCATCTCTCAGTCCGTATGCTCTGAGGGGCACTTGGAGTGTTCCAGAAAGAACATCTTCCTCCCCGATTCTAAGTTATCAGAGTTTTATATTATATGCATGTACTCTGAGGAGCATCTTCTATATTTATTTAAAACACACATATCTTAAAGAGTTGCTCAGGATTTTTTCTTTAGTAACTTTAGATGAAGTTATTACTTTGTGAAAATATCAAATCACACAGAGAAAAGAAGAGAAATGAGAAGACTGTCTCTCTGTCTACTACTATGTGAGGACCCAGCAAGAAAGTAGCTGTCTGTAAACCACAAAGAGTTTGCTCACTAGGAACTCAGCTGGTCATTGATATTGGATTTCTCTAATCCCAGAACTACAAGAAAATAGTTTTTGTTGTTTAAGACAAAAATATATATTTTTTTCTTTTACAAAGCTTTTATATTTTATGTTCACATTAAGTGATTTTCTGTTTCCCATCAGAGGAATTTTCTTTGAAACTGTTAAAAAGGGTTTTAGTATCTGGTCTCTTATAATAATACATTAATAGAGTTTTACTAAAAAGAAACACAGTAATTAGATTTGGCATATAAACTCCGTTAGCTAAACCACTCCATACTCTGCTGAAACAAGATGATATTGTTGCTATAATAGTATTTTTATGGATACATACACCAAGGTGAAGGGCCCACAGTAGCACACGCTACTGTACACTTGGGTTTACCCAGTGACCTAGTCTGGTGTCAGACAAAAGCTAAGTTTGCAACGGTAGTAGCTATGTCCAAACCCCCCTCCTTCTCCTTCCCTCCCTTTTCAGTCTTCTCTCTTCCCATCTCCTGCTAAATTCCTGAATATTCCATTCAGGTTGGGAAACTAGACAGTGAGAGTACTACTATAGGTACTCGAGTAATTGCTATCACTCTCCATTACCAGTGTGGGAAGCTTTCTGCAATGCCTTAGGCCTACTTCTCAGCTGCCCAGCACATTCACAGAACAGTTTTCTGTTGATACTTGCTGAAGAATCACTGATTCTGTCAAGCATTGAAATTCTGCTTCTCAATAATTCACCTGAAAAGTCAAATGAGTGGGGCTTCCCTGGCAGTTCAGTAGTTAAAACTCCACGCTTTCAATGCAGGGGATATGGGTTTGAACCCTGGTCAGGGAACTAAGATGCCATATGCCTCATGGTAACAAAAGTCAAACTAGTAAAAATAAAACTAATGAATACTAATTCAGAGCCACACCCTGTGTTAAGTAGGTACTGAAGAAATATGAGGAGCAGGATACACATCCTCATCTTGATGTTCCTCAGCAAACGTACATACTGTCTGTATGATGCACTTGCAGACTCGTGGTGGCAGCGGAAAGGAAAGAGCGGCCTCCGCAGCGGGTACCCGGGGCGGGGGGGGGGGGGGGGCGGGCGCAGATACCAGTTCACTTTCCTGGTAACAGTCACAAGCTCGTGTGTGTTCTCACCCCACACCTAAGGCTGAAATCTTTGAGCTCCAGTGACAGATTTACACTGGGATTCAAAGAGCCTCGCTGTCTCTGCTCTGACTTCTAAGGAAGAAGCAGCCTTGCTAGTTCATTTGAATAAAAGGCAGCAAAGCAGAACTGGAAGGAGGAGGATGGGCTTAAATACCTGCAATAATACCTGCAGGTGAGACAACAGAGTATTTTAAAGAGATACAAGGGCGTCGGGGTGGCAGGGGGCTGACTGATTTGACCGAAGCGCAAAAGCAGTTTGGGGACCCTTTGGGAGACAGCATGGCAGCCTGAGAGAGATCAATAAATAAAAGTAATTTTTAAGATTTGTGGCAGTGCATCATCCATTATAGTCTTCCATCTGGCAAGTTTAAGGGGCCACAGTAAAAATTTTAATTGTTTACAATGGTAGGATTTTATTTCCTCTGATGGCAACACCGTACTGTGGATTGTTCATGGGGTGGCACGATTTTATGGGACTTGTCTTTGCTTCAACATCGCCTGTGAATTGTTTGCTAATTATTTTAAACAAGTTTGTTTATTTCTTCTAAATAAATTTAAATCACTCAAGTGTTATACTTGTAACTACTAACACAGTGCCAGGCACGTTTTAATTTTCCATAATTCCTGCCCACAATTCTTTCCTCATTTTTTTTCCAGTGGCTCTATCTCACCTCTCTTTTGAGAATGACTCTCTTCCCCACTCATGGTTGCCTTGGTGGGAATATAAATCAAGATGCCTTCCCACATCTGTTTCTTCCCATCATCACAATCAAGGCAGGTTCATTGACTGCTCTGGTGGCCAAGATGGGCTTAGTGTTTCCTATTCCTTAGAGCATTTTCCTTATAAAGCTTGTGCAGCTTTGAGATGGAAATCTTTCATAAAGCCTCTTGCCAATTTATAACCCCAAACTGTCTTTTCTCAAGGACCTGGGAAAGATCCCTTTGAAATGCAACCATCAAGACATATAGACCCCTCATCTTCCAGTATCTATGGGAGGATTGAACCTTAACTTTGGTGGGAGCATTGTGTCAAGTTGTAAAATTACCTCCTGGCATGATGATATGGGGCTTCCCTTGTGGCTCAGATGGTAAAGAATCTGCCTGCAATGCGGGAAACCTGGGTTCAGTCCCTGGGCTGGGAAGATCCCCTGGAGAAGGGCAAGGTTACTCACTCCATTATTCTGGGGGTGGCATTATTCTCCATTATCCATGGGGTCACAAAGAGTTAGACACAACTGAGCAACTTTCACTCACTCACATGACGATATGAGAAAGTTTACTTTCCTTTTGTGTTACGTCAACTAGTGAGCATGGATAGCCTACGATCTACTCCTTACCCCACTTCTAAACCCTGTTCCTCTTTGTTTCAGCAGGGTTGAGTCCATAGTTCTCTCCTCTCTCCCCTCTTGAAATAGTCGTGAATAAAGTCTTCGTTGTCAGTTTAGTTTTGTGCTGTGAAAGTTTTACTGTGACACTGGGATCTTCAGGCACTTTGTTTCCCCTGGGAATGTGGATCCTGAAGAGAGTAATATAAGGATACAGATCATGTAGAAATGAGATAACCTAACAACACTAACTTAAAGTCACAACCTTTTGGTTCTTTCTCCTTGATCTCTGGATTAACCCTCATTCCTTCGCCTTTTAATCCTGTGAGTTGCACCATATACTTCCAATGAGCTCCCTTCTTTGTCCAGAAACTGTTTAGAAACTATGCTTACTGATGGATATGGGTTATCTATATTAACCCTCACAAAACCTCTACTAGGTAAGAAGTATCAATCCAATATTAAAGAAAGAAATTCAGAGTACTTCAAACTCTATTATTTTTATAAAGGTCACCCGTTAGTAAAAGCAGGATTCTGAAAATATTCTCTTTCTACAAATGATCATTGAAATAAAACTCACAAATATAGACCCCATAAAATTGCAAAGAACAAATTCACCTCAAGTGTAGAGTTTTGCTTTGTTTGTTCAATAAATGTCTCCCTTCTGTCCTCCCAAAACTTCCTCATAACGACTTCTGTAAAATGTTAATATCTCTCAGGACACCTCTTAGTCTGTCAGTGGGTCACATTTCCCTTCCCTAAATGTTCTAATATAAGCAGAAATGCTTGACGGAGATGGAGAGATTTAGCTCTGATGATTCATGCATTGTGCTATGCTTAGTTGCTCAGTCGTGTCCAACTCTTTGCAACCCCGTGGACTGTAGCCCTTCAGGCTCCTCTGTCCATGGGGATTCCAGTATTCCAGGCAAGAATACTGGAGTAGGTTGCGATGCCCTCTCCATGGGCATGAACTCAGGTCTCCAGCATTGCAGGCTGATTCTTTATTGTCTGAGCCACCAGAGAAAACCAATTTATGCATTGGTCAATATCAATTTATCAATATTTGAAAGGAAGGGGATTATGATTCAACTTCATACTTGCTACCAATTTCTATAAGCTCATCTCTTTCCTAACTCACCTTTGTCACCTTCTAATCAAGAACCTTCACTGACTTTTTTACTCTAAAGAAGTAACAGGCTTTCAAGTCCCCTTATGACACAGTTCCATATTCCACATTCAATAGGACTATGACTTTAACAGACATGGCCTCTATTCTGTCATATAGCTCTTTCTTTCCCCTGCCTGCCTTCCCTCACATACCACGTTCTGTCTTTCATTCATTCTTTTCCATTTTGCTTGTTCTAATCCTTTTATTTGAAAGTCTATTTCAATACTCTCTATTTGCATTAAGCTTCCCAGCAATTAGAACATCCTATACAGATCGATTTCTTTCTTGAACTTTAATTGTATTCCTGGTCAGCACAATTTATCCATCAATTTTCTCTAATTGTTGAAAGTTCATTTATCTTGTCTATCAAGAACTGTGCCATAGTGTAGCATCATTATGGTGAGCTAATGAGTTAAAAAAAAAAAAGGTAAGTTCTTAATTAAAGATCATCTTTTAGACAGAACTAGGTAATGAGCTATAAAGAAGATATGAAATGAATGAGTTTTACTTTCTTCACTTAAAAAGAAAAAAGATTATCTAAAAACCCTATAAACTACAGCTTTTGAGAAGTTTTTGTTCCAGATCAAATAGGATAACAAAATAAACAAGAGAATA
Source organism: Ovis aries (assembly GCF_016772045.2). Taxonomy (NCBI): domain Eukaryota; kingdom Metazoa; phylum Chordata; class Mammalia; order Artiodactyla; family Bovidae; genus Ovis; species Ovis aries. Next base: position 61,268,503 of record NC_056062.1, on the reverse strand, counting down.
CTCTTTCACAGGTTAAATACTCCTTTATTCTTTGATGCTAATAACACCTTCATGACAAGCCTTGGGAATAATAATTATTAATTCAGTTTTGCTACTCAAGCAACTGATGGAACTTGAGTTACTTGCCCAAGGTCACATAGGTGATTTAGAATTGGAACCTAATGTAAGTCTGTTACAAAATACCTCCATATTCTTGCTTCTATCTGTGATAGGCAGAATACCGTATCTTTCAAAATGCCCATGTTCTAATCCCTGGAACATGTAAATGTCTTATGTTTTATGGCAAAGGGCAATTAAGGTCGCAAATGAAATTAACTTTGCCAGTCAACTGACCTTAAACTGGGAAGATTATTCTAGATTATAACAGACATGTCTAACATAACCACAAATGTCCTCAAAGAGTGGAAGAGGGAAACAGAAGAATCAGCGTCAAAGTGATGCATTCTGAGAAAGACTCCATTGGCCATTGCCAGCTTTGAAGACAGAATGGGGAGGCCATAGGACAAGTAATGTGAGCAGCCCCTAGGAGCTGGAAAAAGCAAGAAAGGGCATCTTCTCCTGGAGATTCCAGAAATCAACACAGCTCTGACACCCCTTGATTTTAGCCCAGTAAGACCCATTTTGAACTTCTAATCTCCAGAACAATAAAATAAGAAATTTATGTGGTTTTAAGCTGCTAAATCTGTGGTAATCTGGTGAAGTAGCAACAGGAAATTAATACACATTCCAAACTAATATTTGAAATTCCACAATGGTTTAAGACCTAACTAATGGCAAAGGTGCATGAGTTTGATCCCAAAGCATTCTGAAGATACAGTTTAACCCAAGGAAGGCTACCTTCAGGATTTTTTTTTTTTTTTTTGGTCTTTCTTGAAAAAAAAATTCACCTTATGCTAGCGAGTTCTTAATTTCTTTGTCTAAGAAAATTAGATGACTGAGGCAAAGTAAAATAACCATCCTGAGGCAATGAGAAGATCTGAAACATCTACTACAGACTCATACCAATGAATTTGCTTTCATTCAACAGTATCAGTCCCTAAATTCAGTAGTTCCTACCAATTAGAGATAGAAATATCTTTTAATACATACCCATTGTCTTCCAGAAAGCTCTCAAAGTCACCAGTTTTTAGCTACCATAATTGGGGAACATGTATACAGGTCTATGAACAGATTTTCTTAAGTTACATAGTAATTACACAGACTAGGCTGTGTGTCTCATGCAAGAAAAATATGCATATATCAGCTTAAAGATCTCCCAGTATACCCCAGTTATAAGAGTTGTACAGTAACCATAAACTACAGTTATACAGTAACCCTAAATTATTTATTAATGCAATAAGTATTCGCTGAACACTCATTATGTGCTAAATATTATTCTTGGTGATTGGGATACATCAGAGAATCACTGTATTTCCTAGAAAACTGTTTTTCTTGAGAACTTTTTAAATGTTCTCATTTAAACTTAACTCCTAATTCACATAATATCTCAAGCTCCATAATCCTGATTAAAAATTCTGTTCCACTCATTATACTGAACACCTGATACAATGATTAAGAAAATAAGTTGAGGAGTCAGACAAATTTGGGTTTGGGACACTCTCATCTCCTAGCTGGGACATTGGGCAAGGTAATAAAAATAAGTTGTAACTTTCTTTCCGTAAAATGGAAATATCCTACAGAATTGTTGGAAGCTGTAATTATAACTAATACATTATTCATATAGCATCTTATATGGTATCAAGTATTCAATAATGATCATTATTGTTTATTGATTACTATTATATCATATTGCTTATATCGTATTACTTTTATTATACTTGTTATGTTGTTGCTATTTGCCCACTAATATAGGCCTGAGAAGCAAAAGACACAAATTCTGACTAAGACATAGAGGTAATTCTGCCATGATATTGACCTTGCTGATTTGTAACTTATTTGCACCTCCAGTTATAACAAGGCAATTGATTTTGAATGACCTTTACTAGTTTGTTTGGTTTGTTCTAAATTTAAGTGGTCTGATCATCCTACTCACTGAAAAGAGCATTTACCAGCAAACAGTGGTTGGGAGTAAGATGTATCTCTTTAGCAACATTCAGAGGCAAAGTTGTTTCTACCTATTGTAAGCAGACTTATGACAGTAACACCGAACCCTTCCTTAGGGTTAAGATCTTATGCTTATGCTTAGTTTCTCATTCACGTCCGAGTCTTTGCAACCCCATGGACTGTAGCCTGCCAGGCTCCTCTGTCCATGGGATTTTTCAAGCAAGAATTCTGGAGTAGGTCGTAGTGTCCCCCAGGGGATCTTCCTGACCCAGGGATTGAACCCTCATCTCTTGTATCTCCTGCACTGCAGGCGGATTCTTTACCTGCTGAGCCATCAGGGTCAGGTATTCACAAATCCAAGGAAGAGATCATCAGTTTTGCAACAAATATTAATACAACAGAATGGAACATAGTTTGGGCAGCCAGGCTGTTTCCTCTAGGTTAAAATTAAAAAGTTAAAGCAATTTCAGGGAGAATGTTCTGAGATCATCTTTCTAAACAACCAAAAGGAGAAAATTTAAGTATCTGACACCTGAGTGTCATTAATTAATATAATTAATAAAAGTAGTATAATTAATTACATATATGATACCTAAATCAACAGTCTATTATTTATCTACATAGTCTCATTTCCATTCCCCTCCCTGCACTGATTTCCAAAGAATTTTTTGTGACATTGAAATAAAGGAGTTTTGTGTCCATGTAAACATTTTTATTGGGCAAATAATGACTAGAAATGTTTCATTTTCATTGACAAGTTTAAGTACACTTCTTTTTTTGACATTTTAGAAATTAGGCATAGGAATACAAATATATTTATCATCCTTTGGCTGAGATAATAGCTCCCCATTGGGGCCCAATAAACAGCCTCTAATGTTTATTTGATCAATAAACAATTAAATTGGGGTCCAAAGGCCAACAAACACACAGGCAAGAATCCATGAGTGTGTGGCTCGCCTTGGAACCATGCATTTAGCCTTGATGCGCACACTTCCTTGCTGAAAGCAAGCGCTTTACACATAAGCCACACACTGTGTTGATCTGAGAAACTCTGAGCCCAAATCCCAGTTGACGAAGCACACCTGCAGTGGCTCAGCCTTTCAACACGTCTCCTCCTGACACTAACCAGGTAGGGAAATGGGTGGGGTGGGCTGGGGTGGGAGGTGAGCCTCCAGCCCCATGAGTGTATCTTCACCTTAACAGCATGTGAGTGATTTCACAGAAATCCACCCAGCATTTTGGAGTAAATCACTTCCATCTCCTACATTACCATGATCAAGCTAGAAGTGTGGTATTTGACATTGCGGACATCTATTGAAGACACTGATATTTTCAAATGAACAAAGGTGCCTGAGTAAGATGTATAAGACTGACAAAAGAGTGTTTTCGCTGAAATTAATTCTTTCCTCTTTTCTTTTCCTTCTGTAAATAAAGGAGGTTTTATATTTGTCCTGCCCAGCAGAACTTTCTGCAACAATGGAAAAGTTCCATATCTGAGCTGTTCATTACTATAGCCACTAACCATGTGCAACTAACAAAGATGTCTAATGGGACCAAAGAAGAAAACTTTACAGTCATATATTAAAAGAAAAGAGGGCGTCAGAGGACGAGACGGTTAGATAGCATCACCGACTCAATGGACATGAATCTGAGCAAACTCTGAGAAATAGTAAAGGACAGGGAACCTCAGTGTGCTGCAGTCCATGGAGTTGGAAAGAGTCAGACACTACTTAGTCACTGAACAACAACAAAATTATTAGTGGCAACTGCATTAAATAACATAGATCTAGATATTGATGAACACATTTCACATTTTGAAATTTGGGATTAATGAGAATTAATCAAATGAACAGTCGAGCAAAATAAAATAAAAACTGATATAAGGAAACAGAGAGGCAAATTCATTTCAGCTATCATTTTCAGTGCAAAATGTAATTGCTTCTTAAGTACAAACTTCCTCAGGCAACTGTAAATATTTTGTTCTGGTCAATAGTTTATAGTATTTTGATCAATTGGAAGGTACTAGATACCATGGGTTTCCAGTTTTCAAATGACACTAAAGCAATAAAATACAGTTATCACAAAAATACTCTCTAACAGTAAAACGAGAAAGAATCACAATATCATGGATTTGCTCATCTGTTTCAAAATGTTGGGAACAAGAAGACTTCTTCTTGCTATTCTACTTGAAATAACCCTTCATCAAAATGATATAAGAAGTTTTTCTGAATGTTCCCTTCAAAATATCACCCTAAATAACAAGAAGAGCCACAGACTGCACCATCAAAGAAAATGAAACCATTAGCAATCTAAATTATGCCGCACAGTTACAGACCTTTCACTCACCTCTATGCAAAGCCAGAGGCTTATACTCCAGAGTGGTGGTCTCCAAGCCCTAGATCTGGGATCCTGTTGTTGGGGATGCATGTGTTTTCAAACTCATCCCAGTCCTACTGAATCAGAAAATCTGGAGGCGAGGCCCAGTTACCTGCGGTTTAACAAGTCTTCAGGTGATTCTGTTGTATACCTAACAACCACTGCCCTGAGGTAACTGAACCAGAGAAGTTCTGAGGTCCTTAGTGCAGGAATAAGGTTGTCATTTAAATTCAACACTAAAGACCAAGGAATAAAGGGAAATATTTAGGGAAAGATTCCAGCTCCAGGACAGCAGCAGCCTCACAGCCCTTCAGACAGAAGATTGTGGGATCCCCTATTTGTGAAACGAACTACCCCAGAGAAAATTAGCCAGTTAACAAGCTCTGGGCTACCTGATTGACCTACACGCCACAGCACTAATCAATTAGGTTTAAGTGCCCAGTCTTAGATTGGAGAAGGAAATGGCAACCCACTCCAGTGTTCTTGCCTTGAGAATCCCAGGGAGGGGGTAGCCTGGTGGGCTGCCGTCTATGGGATCGCACAGAGTCGAACACAACTGAAACGACTTAGCAGCAGCAGCAGCCCGATCTTAGATCTGATTGGATAGTCAAGGGGTGATCAGCTATTCGAGGACACCAAGACAAACAGGAAATCTGGGCATTCAAGGGAAACAGATGATGTAGGGACCCAAAGAAAGCCTCAGTGTATATACATATATAAATAATGATCTTTCAAAAGAAGAAAAAAGGAAATAAAAATATCTTGATATACACAAGAAGGGCTTCGCACGCGGCCCAGTGGTAAAGGATCACCTGCCAACACAAGAGACAAGGGTTCAATCCCTGGTTTGGAAAAGTCACCTGGACAAGGAAATGGCAATCCACTCCAGTATTCTTGCCTGGAGAATTCCATGCGCATAGGAGCCTGGAGGGCTATAGTCCATGGCGTCGCAAAGAGTCAGACACAACTCAGTGACTAAACAACAATAATAAAATACACAAGGAAAATTTGTAGAAAATAGCTGAAACTTCAAAATGTGATCATTGAAATGAGAATTCAGTAGAAGATTTAACAGAACATTAAATCAGGAATTCAGAAAATAAAACAAAGTAGACAGTAAAAAAAATTTTTTTTAATATCTACTCAAGTGATCCAAATATACAAAAAATAGGGGTCCAAATAAGAGTGTAAAATGATGGTGATAAGAGAGAGGAAATTTTTAAAGCAATCATGTAAAAACATTTCTTGGAAATGAAAAACAACTCTCTCACTGAACATCCAGCCTAATAAACAAGAAGAAAAATCACATCATCATAAGGTCTTAGAGTATTAGACATTTTTTAAAATATCTTAATCATTTCCAGAGATAAAAAACTTTGTTGCTTAAACAAACTAGGGAATGAGATTGACATCTGCCTTCCCAAGAGCAACAACAGAAAATAAAATAAAATGGAACAATGTATAATAAACTCGTAGTGAAATGAAGTTCAATCTAAAATGCGGTAGCCAGTCAGTTCATCAAGCAAAAGTATAAAAATGACAATTTCAAGTGTGGAAAAGGTAAAAAAAAAAATTCCTCCCATGTAAACTTTCTTGGAGAAATGTCTGGAGAATGTATCACAGTAAAATCAATCTGGGTTCTCAGAGCAAGATTCTCATAAGAGCAAGGTAGAGTGCATGATATTTTCATGGAAAGTTATAAATTGTCACCTCAGACTATGAATCAACACAGATTCAAGGAGAGGTAACTGGATTCCATTTCTCAATGAGGGAGTGAAAAGATTCTATATAAGTGCAGGAGACAGGAGCTATTGTTGCAGTTACCAGTCCGACTATATTACATATTGACTTTTAGAAAGGAAGATTTGATACCAGAAGTATAAGCAAACCAACATGGACTATATGAAGACTTTTCCCTAACTCATTCTTTTTTTGGAGGTGGGGGAGAGCCTCTAAAAAGAGGATATAGTATCTAAGCGACACACATATTGACTGATGTAGTCTAATATATAGCCTCTGACTGGCTTTGACCCACTCTCCAGTGAAAGGCTTCCCAGGTGGCACTAGTGGTAAAGAAGCCATCTGCCAATGGAGGAGAAGCAAGACATGCAGGATGCAGGTTTGATTTACTCCTCCAGGCTGGGAAGACCCCCTGGAGAAGTAAATGGCAAACTGCTTCACTATTCTTGCCTGGACAGAGGAACCTGGCAGGCTACAGTCCGTGGGGCCTCAAAGACTTGGACATGATGGAGCAACTGAGTACACACACTAGTGTAAGAGCCCTCTGCAAAAAGAAGGTAAGAACTAAGCTTTAACACAGTGACCCTACCAGAAGGCTGACCTAAGTTATCACTCATTGCATGTTCAGTTCAGTTCAGTTCAGTTCAGTCGCTCAGTCCTGTCCAACTCTTTGCAACCCCATGAATCGCAGCACGCCAGGACTCCCTGTCCATCACCAACTCCCGAAGTTCACTCAGACTTACGTCCATTGAGTTGGTGATGCCATCCAGCCATCTCATCCTCGGTCGTCCCCTTCTCCTCCTGCCCCCAATCCCTCCCAGAATCAGGGTCTTTTCCAATGAGTCAACTCTTCGCATGAGGTGGCCAAAGTATTGGAGTTTCAGCTTCAGCATCAGTCCTTCCAGTGAACACCCAGGACTGATCTCCTTTAGGATGGACTGGTTGGATCTCCTTGCATGATAGGCATTTTTAAATCTCTCTCTCTTTCTTATACACATGCACGCACACTCACATACACATCTTTTATTACTGAGCCAGCCTATCATTCTTTAATTATACAGCCCATTCCAGAAATATTTATGGAGCTCCTACTATGTGCCAACTTTATGTAATACAAAAATGAATGAAGTCTGCTTCCTCCCTTTCTGATGTCATAGATTAATGGAAGACACAGACAGGTAGATAGATAACTGCCATGTGTTTGAAAAGAAGCTTTACCTTGCCTGTACTATGTGAATCACAAATTAGATTATATAGTCTAAAATCTGATTTTCTCTAATTTGTTAATGTATTGGTATAAAAACTTATATAAAAACTAAATGTCTCTCTCTACAGAAATGTATAATTGAAAAGAACAAAATTATACAAAATTGTAACCACCCAGTAAATAAAGCTACTATATTTAGCAGATAAAGATACAGAACACTGTGCTAAATTTGAATTTCAGATAAAACATGACTAACTTTTTTAGTCTAAGTGTCTTTTGTGCAATTTTAGGGACATACTTATGCTAAACTTTATTCATGGTTTATCTAAAATGTAAATGCAACTGGGAATTTTGCATTGTATGGGCAACCCTACCAGTAAACCTAGATTGTGCAGTCATAATAAAACAAAAGTATTAATAATGTCTTTTAGGAATTACAAAGAAAAAAAATACCAAAGGTATAGAACATTGCTTATTTAAGTCTGCTATTAAATGGGCTGCATGTAGATGAGACTTACATTAATGCAAATGATAGCTGTCTTAATCCACAAAATTATTTTTAAGGTTGATTTAGCTCTACAGCAAGGGCTTCTCAGATTGCTCAGTGGTAAAGAATCTGCCTGCTAATGCAGGAGACATATTCATGGGTTCGATCCCTGGATTGGGAAGATCCCCTGAAGGAGGAAATAGCAACCCACTCCAGTATTCTTGCCTGGAGAATTCCATGGATAGGGGAGCCTAGCAGGCTACAGTCTATAGGTCACAAAGAGTTGGACACGACTAAGCGACTAAAGCTCCTGCTGCATGCACTCACACAATAGCTCTAAAGCAACAAATATAAGGAAAAAAAAAAACAGTGTTTATAGCATTTTCTAATCCATGAGGTAAATTAATAATAAGATCCAGGGTCATGAGGCAACAACTAACAGTGCATGCAATACCAGGTACAAAGAGTATTTGCATGATCTTCAGGATCTCATTCTACTTACTTCCATAGTCTAAAAAGACTGTTTGGATCATCAGACTCTGTTTCCTTATATAAGAAGTAAATTGTCATTGCTGCCTTACTTTCCTAACTTATAAAATGGGGTCAGTACATTAAGTGAAAAAATTGGAAAAAAAATTAACAGGTTAGAAATGTGACCAAATGACCTTGAAATCAAACATAGACACCTTCTTTTGTAACCAGAAATACTCCAGGTTCAGAAAACTGTATTATATTTCTGCATAAATTGAAGCAGTGAGAAATTTCAACAAATAGTAATTTTCTGGATTTACTGCATGACAGAAACATCAGTGACTGACTTAATAATGCAAGGCATTGAAAATTAATAAAAATCTAGTATAGGCCTGCTCGTCACAGATATAAGAGGGGCCACTACCCTGTCACAATTTTTTATATCCTCTAAGCTGGGGAAACAAAAAGTCTTATCATGCTATTGACAATCTGACAACCAACTGAGATATGGAGAGTCAATCCAATACTTGGAAAAAGGAAGCATAAACTTCCTTTCCAGGTATTGATGGCAGGCAAGAAGTCTTACTTGGGATGTTTTTTTTGTTCCCTTTGAATTAACAGTAACAAATTTAACTTCTAAAGTAAGCAATTCAAGAATGTCAGTGTCTAAAGTGATTGCATCTATGGCAAGATCAAGACAAAAATTCAACTCTTGGTCCTGTGAAGTTCAGTAGCAACTGTACCTTCTTGCAAAGGCAAATCCCTCCAAGTGCCAGGGCCCACCCAACAGAAAGGCAGTGATGAGTTATAAATACTGCAATATTTATTGTAAAATGACTATAGATAAATGAGTGCAAGATAGAGACAAAGGGAGGAGACAAAAAGTTGATAAGGTGTGGAATCTTCCTCACTTTCCTATTTCAATATTATTCTCAAAGGTCCCCAATAATGCATAGAGAAATAAAAATAAAACAAATCACAATAACAAGAAAACCCAGAACGATTGCCAGGAAAGTTACCTTTCTCTACTTTAGACGTCCTGGTGAGCTACTGGCTCAGAAAACATACCAGATTTGAAATGTTGGAAGGAGGAAAAAGAGAAAGAGAACCAGAGTTGTGGGAGGTTGAGGGGACTGTGACAAAGGTAAGGCCAGAAACTAGGGACAATTGTGGGGTTACCTGGAGTGATTCTTCCACAGAGATAGGGAAAAAGACCATAAGCTGTTTTGCTCAGTGTTATGCAACGTATTTGGAGAAGGCAATGGCAACCCACTCAAGTACTCTTGCCTGGAAAATCCCATGGACAGAGGAGCCTGGTAGGCTGCAGTCCATGGGGTTGCTAAGAGTCAGACACGACTGAAGCGACTTAGCAGCAGCAGCATGCAATGCATTACTCATTTGACATTTTTCAAGAGAGCTTTACACTGATTACCGAAATAAATGAATGGTTGCTATATGTAATTTTAGAAGAAGGCAAAGAGAAAATAGCACAGGTAATAATGTCAAAGAAAAGAGTGCCACAATATCAAAGCTGAGGGAAATCAAGTTTCCTAACAAAATCATTTATAGATGTTAGAAGTATAGGATCAGATCCAGTAAAATTCTGATAGAAAAAAGCCAGAAAAAAAAATATATGTATACAGCACAAATATATATTGGATGTGTGGATGTTGGTAATGCATCCACATTCCTCTGAAGAAGCTGAAACATGTTCATTACCTCATTTGGAGTAATTTTTTATGTATAAGTTTTATTGTTCACTTTCCTATTAAACTCCTACTGATGTTCCCAATTACTTACAAACTAAATTCCAACTTTTTGGCATAGTATTCCAAGTCTCCTATAATCTGGCCCCAGTATCTCTCCCAACATTTTTCCACATTGTATCTACTCAAACCCTTATTGGTAGACTTCTTTTCTGATTCTTTATCTGTGTTTATCACATTCCCTCTTCTTACAATATCCTTTCCGAATGGAATGGGTTTAAATCTGGGTTCCATTACCTCTTAGCTGGGATGGCTTAGACATTACTTCATGTCTCAAAACTTCCTTGGTGAGACAGACCTAATAATAATATCTACACCTTAGACATTCTGTAAGTATTTTTTAAGTAAAAGTGTTAGTCGCTCAGTCATGTCCGACTCTTTGCGACCCCATGGACTGTAGTCCACCACGCTCCTCTGTCCATACAATTCTCCAGTCAAGGATATTGGAGTGGGTTGCCATTTCCTTCTCCAGGGCATCTTCTTGAACCAGGGATAGAACCAGGTCTCCTGCATCGCAGGCAGATTCTTTACCATCTGAGCCACCAGTGAAGCCTGATGCATTTTTTTAAACAATGCATGTAAAAAACTTAGCACACAGCACAGCATACAACTGCTAGCAGTAATATTAATTTCTCTTCTATAAATCATAGAAGAGATTTATTCAGCTCTTTATTCAGCTTCATGGAATCTTCCCCCATCTTGGGCTTACCTCCAACTGAAGTGATTCTTCTTATTCTCCAGATCCCCATAACACTTTGCATATAGCTTGTTATGCCCTTTCTCCATTCAAACTTATCTTATAAGGAGTTGGGGCATGTTGGTTTTCTCTGCTAAAATAGTAAGCTTAATCTTTGTTGGGGCTACAGTGCTTCCATTGCACAACATGTTGAACTTGACATAATGCTAGCCATGGCAGGGGCAGAGGGGAGTTAATTAGTTGGGAGGAAAGCTCCTAAACTTTTTGGCGTTTCCATGCTAGACAGGCTTCATCAACTAAGTGTAAGCATCCAGAGAAGGATGTAGGAATGAGCAAAGCAAGTCAAAAAAAAAAAAAAAAAGAAAAGAAAACTATAAATAGAAGACAGGGAAATGTAGGGAAGGAATAAGGGTGGTGCATATGGAAATTCACACCATTGTTGGGACAAGACTTTGCCATTGTTGTTATTGTTCAGTCACTAAGTCGTGTCCAACTCTTTATGACCCCATGGACTGCAGCACACCAGGTTTCCATCTTTCACAAACTCATGTCCATTGAGACAGTGATGCCATCCAGCCATCTCATCTTCTGTCTCCCCTCTCTCCTCCTGCCCTCAATCTTTCCCAGCATCAGGGTCTTTTCCAATGAGTTGACTCTTCGCATCAGGTGGCCAAAGTATTGGACAAGATTAACTTTTATCAATGGTCTGGACATCTGGAAAAAAGTCCCCTCATTTTCCAATGAAGGGAGAATTGCTTCTTGGAAACAAGAGTTTGATAACCCAAGTAATTAGAAGTTGTTGATGTTCCAGAGTGTTTGAAGACAAAGGTAATTTATGTGCTAACAGAGGGAAGGGAAAGCTGCTGAACATGTGCTAATTGGTTCAAAGAAGGGGAAACACAGGAAACTCTGTCTATTTTAAATGTGTTCTTTCTACTGGGTCCCCTACAAACTGGATAAAAGCAGGAAGTTTCAGGGACTGAAGAGCAGTGCTCAAGGAGGCCTGTTGCTGAGGATAGCAGTATTTGCCTCCCCATTTTAGTATTACTGAAGGTAAAATGCAGCTCCCAACAACAAAAGGCTTTGGAGGATTTCTTTTTGGTTTGCTTGTTTTCATGTTTTTAATATCCAAAGGGTTTGGGGTTTTTCTAGTGGAACTCCTATTGTAATTTATTAGAGCCATTCCAGACTCCCAGCATCTGCCGCAGCCAAGAATCTTGTGGTTTCTCTCAGTTGTCCCATCACGCACTTCCAGGGACCAACATGATAAAAGACAAAAAAGCATCAAGGAAAATCCTTTACCTGTAGTTTAAAAAAAAAAAAATCAATTACATAAAGACAGAATGAGAAATACATGGCTTGACTACGCTTTCTAGGGAAAAATAAAAGGCCTGGGGCTTCAGACCACAAGCTCAATAAAAAGCCATGAATGCAAGGCTACTGTTTTAAAAGCTAATGTGAACTTAGGCTGCAGTGACACAAACACCATTTCTAAAGCAAGAGAAATGACAGTTTCAGGGTTCTCTGCCCTTCTCAGGCCACGTCTGGCTTATTGTGTTCTCAGGATGGAGGAGACTGCAATGACACAAACACCATTTCTTTTTTTGTTTTGTTTTGTTTTTTTTATTTTTTAAATTTTAAAATCTTTAATTCTTACATGCGTTCCCAAACATGAACCCCCCTCCCACCTCCCTCCCCATAACATCTCTCTGGGTCATCCCCATGCACCAGCCCCAAGCATGCTGTATTCTGCGTCAGACATAGACTGGCGATTCAATTCTTACATGATAGTATACATGTTAGAATGCCATTCTCCCAAATCATCCCACCCTCTCGCTCTCCCTCTGAGCCCAAAAGTCCGTTATACACATCTGTGTCTCTTTCCCTGTCTTGCATACAGGGTCGTCATTGCCATCTTCCTAAATTCCATATATACGTGTTAGTATACTGTATTGGTGTTTTTCTTTCTGGCTTACTTCACTCTGTATAATCGGCTCCAGTTTCATCCATCTCATCAGAACTGATTCAAATGAATTCTTTTTAACGGCTGAGTAATACTCCATTGTGTATATGTACCACAGCTTTCTTACCCATTCATCTGCTGATGGACATCTAGGTTGTTTCCATGTCCTGGCTATTATCTAAAGCAAGAGAAATGACAGTTTCAGGGTTCTCTGCCCTTCTCAGGCCACGTCTGGCTTATTGTGTTCTCAGGATGGAGGAGACTATCCAGGAGAGAAAAGCCAGGAGGGTGAGACATCTGGAAACTAAGTCAGCTAACTTATTGGCTGAAAAAACTAGAGATTTTGGCCCTGAGGAGAGGGGAGATGTGAAGTGGAAATTAGGAAGAGACAGAGCAGCTTTCCTCAAATAACTAGAGAAGTTGCAGTGGGGGGGGAAATAGACATTATTTTATCTAATATAAAATGGCTTTGTTCAGAATAAGGGAGAATGGCGCAATGTTAAAGAGATGATGATTGAGACATATTATCAGAAAGAATGGTCTGAAGATTATAAGTGCCTAACAATGGTCTGGGCTAACTCAGAGTATTGAGTTTCCTATTACTGGAGGTGCTCATAACAAGATGAGTGATAGCATGACAGGATCACAATATGGCAAGAAGTTTTCTCCAATGGGGAAGAGGTTGGACTCAGAATCTATGAAGAATCTGAGAATGAGACAGAGATTCAAAAGAGCTGAATGTGCTGAGGTGAAGTGAGAGAGGGGTATCATTACTCTTCTTACAATTTACATTTAGCGTACATTACATATTAAAGGTGGTCTGAGAGCAATACAGAGAAAATTACTCTTTGATCTACCAAGAATTGCTTAATAATTATTGACTTCCTCTGCGCAAATTTTCTGTAAACCTTTTCCTAAATATATTATTAGTCCCATTGACTTGTCATGAACCTGATATTACCATAAAATTATCAATTTTAGAATTCATGTTAGTGCCGCAAATTTTATTATTCAGTATAATTTTTCTGTTGGAGGAATGCTTAAATGACATCTGAAATCACACTGTATCAAGGTCACTGCAAAATTTTCATAAATAACTGACTTCCTCCCCATGGCTGAGTTGATCAGTACAATTGTATCGACTTTGGGCAAACAATCTGACTGAATTTCTTAAACAATCAAATCATCAAATATTTATTTACCTCTTCCAAGAAACTACAGGGAGACCGAGCTACTGATGATATGTCTGGATAAATACTACAACATAAGAGCATGGAAAAAAAATTTTAACCGAAAGTATTAATACTAGCATTTTGTTTCTGTTGCTGTTTAGTCGCCAAGTAGTATCTCACTCTTCACAACTGCATGGACTGTAGCAAATTACTACTTGTATATCTAGGAATTCATAGGCTATAACCACCTTTAGAATAGGATGGTTATATTAGACTTTAAAAAGGAAATGAAGTTTGTGATGGGATTTGAAAGATAGATGACATTCCACGGGTCAGAAGGAATGGCATTCCAGGTGCAATGGTGTGAGAAGGAAAAGGGGAACAACGGTGAAAAATATCAAGGCATACTTAAGAAAACAAAAGTCATTTGGTTGGAGGCAAAGGACTGTGGGAGGCATTAAAAAAGGATGGTTAAGAACACACATTTAGGTTAAGCCCTGAGTATAAATTCTATCTCTACAGCCATGTAACTTTGTGTGTGCTATTCATATCTACCTGACTCTTTCCTTGCATGAAAAGACAAACAATATCTACTTCCTGGTTGTTGCAAGGATTAAATTAGATTATTTAGCTAAAGCATTTAGCACAGTACCTGGCAGATTGAAAAGACTCAAAAGTTTTCTGTTAAGTATTACTGCCACATTCTGAATTTTTAATCCCCAAAATTCACAGTTGAAATCCTAACTTCTTAAAGTGATCGTATCAAGATGTAGATCCTTGGGGGTGGTAAGTTATGAATAGGATTAGTGCCCTTCTGAAAAAAGTCCATTCGAGCTCTGCTTCCCCTTCTGCCATGCGAGGTTACAGCAAAAAGAGGGCCATCTAAAGAAGCAGGTGCTCAACAGAAATTGAATCTGCTGGTGCCATGATTTTGAACTTCCCAATTCCAGAAGTAAATGTTTGTGATTCATAAACCACTGGTTTATGGTATCTTTTTTTATTGTAGCAGCCCAAACAGATTAAGACAATTCATGTTAATATTACCTAAGAAAGTAGAGTATGAAATAAAGTCTGAAGATCGACCTAGCCAAAGGGTTTGAGGTTCAAACCATTACTAAAGGGCATTTAGCAAGAGAGGGGAAGCAGCATGGTGATATTTTAGAAAGATTGTATTAGAGAGCTTTCCATGGATTTGATTGGTGGGATGGACTGGAGTGGGGATAAGAAATGAAGTAAAGACAAAGCAAGTGGATAAGAAGATAATGACAATGTACCTATTTGATGCTGTAAGTGCCTGAAGAGCAGTGGGTGTGGGGAGTTAAAAAACCAAAGCAAAAAATACAATCAAAAGGTATACAGGGACTTTACAGACATAGAAAGAATCAGACCTCTAAATCAAAGTTGACGGCCTAATTTATAGCTTGAATATTGAGAATGTTGGCACTAGCAGTAGAAACCGTGAAGTTAGGATGAGAACAAGACTAGGAAGTAAAACAGAGATTTTAGTTTTATATCTGTAAAGTTAGAGATGCTAGTGGTGCTCAGTTGCTCATTTGTGTCCTACTTTGTGCGACCCTATGGACATTAGCTCGCCAGGCTTCTCTGTCCATGGGATTCTCCAAGCAAGAATACTGGAATGGGTTGCCATGCCCTCCTCCAGGGAATCTTCCTGACCCAAGGATAGAACCCAAGTCTCCTGGGACTCCTGAATTGACAGGAGGATTCTTTACCACTAGCACTACCTGGGAAGCCCCTATAAAGTTAGACGAGACATCAAAACTCACTTATAGAAATGATCTTTAGGAACCCATGGTTTTTTGGTTGTTGTTGTTTTTTGTTTTTGTTTTTTTTTTGGCCCATATTTGCCTTAGAATTCAGTGAAACTGGAAAACCTGTGGATCACACTGACTCTTTTTTAATACAATAACATGCAGTATTGTTTTGATCCAAATGGAAAGTCTGGGACACGTGGAAGAAGCGTGCTGCAGATTAAAAATGAAACTACCTCAGTGACAGCTGCACAGACCTGAATGTTTCTGTGCAAGGTTACTGACTGTGAGATGTGAAAATCTGCATGGAAAAGCCCACTCCATCTAGCTGGTGAATAAAAGAAACTCACAAACATTTCTGTGGGATAATTGATACAGATCACATCGAAAAGAGTCCTTTAAATTGTCCAGTTTAAAGAGAAAGAAGTGACGGAAAGTTTTCTCTGTTCTGGAAGATTAAAAAAAAAAAAAAAGAGTTTTAAAAGAACGGCTCCAGTGTATATGCTTCTAATTACAATATTGTGAACAAATGTTTTATAAATAAAAGCAGAAGTTTTTGAAAACGTCCCAAACACTGAGAATGTATATAGTGCATGGCAAATGTGGAAATTTTTTTTTCTAAATAGAGAATAATTTAACAGGGACATTAATATCTAAGAATAAGTTATTTTGTTAAAATAATTAGTTTGAGAATGTACAATGCAGTGTTATTTATGAATACTATTATCCGTCTATTGTTGAAGTTAAGAGATTTATATTCTTTCTCTGATGGGTCAAATTTTAACATCTACAAATTAAGAAAAAAAATATACAAAATCTTCCTTGAAAATATGCTATATAAGAGAGATTATATTGTTATATTTTTTTAATTTTATGCTTAACTTGATTGATAACATATGAAGGGGTTGCAAAAAAAAATGATATTTTTAAATGGTGTTTCCCAATCTCTCCTTTAAGCAGTCAGATGAACTGAGGAATTTTAAATGAAAATTTCATTAGTACTGTAGTAAAATACATGAAAAGTTATTACTTATATAGGCAAAATTGAAAAGTTGCCACTCTTTCAACAATTATTATTTTTTTAATACTTGAAGTTTGGTCTCTGTCGACAGATGGGAAATGATGAATGCATTCAGAGTAAAACTACAGGAGAGGCAATAATTTATATTACCTGCATGGTAAAACACTGCTGGATTTCAATCAACCCATAAAGGCAGTCTCAATCACTCTTTTTCTCCTGCTTTTGCTTCTTGGACAGCACAATGATAAATGCAAAGTTCCTGGTGACAATGTTAGGAGCCTAGTATTACCCTCATGCTTCATCAAATTTCCAAAGATGGCAGAAAATAAAAGGAAATGTAAATGAAAGAAGGCAAAACATGTTTTTCAAAATGAAACAAGCTTTGTTTTGCTTGTACAATGTTTAAGGCAAAGGATGACTTTTCAAGCACATTTGCCAGGATAGCAATACAGTTTGGAAGACTGTTTTTTAATTAAAAACCCACCAAAGTAAACAAATCAATAAATTCAAAGCTAGGCATGGGTAATCTCACAGTATGATGACCTTAAGGGTCATTAATGTTTTTGCAGTGATAGAGCACAATGTGACTTCAGCGGCTTTCAGGCCAGAAACTCTCAAATGAAGGTGGATTAGATGAGTTATTCAAATCTGATGAATCAATTTTTAAATTCTCAGTAAATCTCAGTATAAATTTAAGTGTGCGAAGCTTCTCCCCTTCTGTACAACTCTTCCCCTAGCTAACTAGGAGAAGTTGATGTTGAAAAATAGCAATGCAAGGTTTGTTCAGGATTTCATGTATCAGGCACAAAAGGAATTCCTCTGCAAAGCCGCCAGTGTTCTCATATGCAAGCTCTCACACACCTGGTAGGCGACACAGAAAGTTAGATGGAAAAAGGAGCTTCTCATGGCAACTAACCCATTCTCCTTTGATCAGCAAACAGCTCCACTGTCAAAGGAGCTTGGGGTGATGCCTCAAGAAAATCAGAAGGTCTTGCTGAGCAAAGGAAGAAGTAAAGGAGGATAGAAAATCTCTAAGAAACACAGGAAATCCAGCTCTTTCTTTGGAAAAGTGAAAAGGGCTTCTTTCTTCATGTCTGGGTTCACAGGTTTTTCAGTGTCCTGGTGTTGATGCTGGATCATTGGAGATTTTTTAAATCTGCAAATTTCATGAACAGTTTTTATGCAATTCATAACCCACATATTCAGGAGATTCCTTGCTGCAAAATCACTATTAATGTAGGATGAGGGGCTCATCAATACACAGAAAACTTTGGAAGATTACTTGCCAATTGGGTGGCAAAATAGCACATTTTTAACTAGTCAGCAGAATACTTGTCCCATGTACAAAGTCAGAGGTGTCACCAGGAAGGACATTTGGAATATTCAGCAGTCAGTCTGTCCTTGTGACACTATTTCTATCTTTTATTATGATGATCTCTATACATACATGATTCATGCCCCTGATAGGCAATGTGCTATGTGAGAGAAAATGTCCAGGGTTACAGTCAGACATATTTGAGTTCACATCACCGCTTTGCCACTTTGTAGTTTGTGTCTTTGTTAACCTTTTTAACATTTTAATAAGACCATTTCTTCAAATTGAATGAGAATGCCCACCTTGAAGGGGGTTTGTGAAGATTAAAGATAAGAAAGATCAACAACTAGATTCATATCCAGGTCACAAGATTCCTACCAGATTTAAAATGCAATCTGACTTGTAAGTAAACTAATCCTTTAAGTAAGCTTTCTGAGGCATATTTAAGCACCCCCTTTACCAAACACCTAACATAGCAGCAGCATGTCCATATTAACTCAGTATAATGCCATGTGTCCAGCATCGAGGTTGGGCAAGAAAGGGGCAACCAAGCAATAGCAGAAACAAGGAGCAGCTCTGAATAACCAGGGCAAACTACACTCTTCTTGGCCCTACAAAGGCAGTTCCATAAACTGGGCCTCTCCTTCTCCCCTGTGGTCTACATTAGTACTGTACCTTAAAACTTTCCAAGATGATGGAAAGGCTCTGTGTCTCTGTTGTCCAATATGGCAGCCATAGCCACACGTGTCTATTGAGCTCTTACCATGTGGCTTGTGTGTCTGAGGAACTGAAATTCTAGTTTATTTAACTATAAGAATAAATTTAGAGTCACATATAGCTAGAAGCCATTGAATTAGACAGTGCAGGTGTGGCTGTCAGGAAGAACTGGAGCCACGTTAGACACAGGATAAATACTATGACGACCAGGCAAACTTGTGTAGCTCAGTATCCTGGGGTGATTATTTTTAAGTTGAACTTGTCATTGGTGACCTCTGCTCCAACTCTTGGGGGAGACTACTGCCTCTGCTGTTACGTCTAATTCTAATTTGTGGCTCAGTTCTCTTCTACTTAAGCCAAGAATTGATGTGCCCAGGTTCCTTAGGACAGTGTGTCTACAAAGTTGGGCAGAGCTCTCTCCCCACTGGTCTTAAACTTTCTTAGCAGGCTATCAAAAAGGCATTCTTCTTTCAGTTTTTCTACATTATTATAATAATGCATATTAATACATATATAAAAATATCTATAGGTGTGGGTGTATGCTCAGTTGCTCAGTCATGTCTAACTCTTTGTGACTCCATGGACTATAGCCCTTCAGGCTCCTCTGTCCATGAGATTTCCCACACAAGAACACTGGAGGGGGTTGCCATTTCCTTCTCCAATGCATGAAAGTGAAAAGTGAAAGTGAAGTCGCTCAGTCGTATCTGACTCTTAGCGACCCCATGGACTGCAGCCCACCAGGCTCCTCCATCCATGGGATTTTCCAGGCAAGAGTACTGGGGTGGGGTGCCTTTGCCTTCTCTGACTGCTACACTACTATAATATTATTACTGCTGCTGCTGCTAAGTTGCTTCAGACGTGTCCAACTCTGTGCGACCCCACAGATGGCAGCCCACCACGCTCCACCGTCCCTGGAATTCTCCAGGCAAGAACACTGGAGTGGGTTGCCATTTCCTTCTCCAATGCATGAAAGTGAAAAGTGAAAGTGAAGTCGTTCAGTCGTGTCCAACTCTTCATGACACCACACACTGCAGCCTACCAGGCTCCTCCGTCCCTGGGATTTAGCTCATGATTAAATCTGCTGTTTCTTACAACCCCCTCTTTCACAAAAGTTGGAGATCTCCAGATCTTGAGTGACATGACATAGCATCACATTCCAAAGTCTTTTTCTTTCCCCTCCTTAATCAGCAGGAAACCCAGGTACCCACACCAGAAATGGCAGATGCTGCTTACTGACTGTGGCACTCTGTCCCACTGGGTTTTCATATAAAGCCTCTGAATCCTCCTAATTACAACCCATTGATTGTCTTTGATATGTGACACAAAATTCATTAACTTTCAGTGACATATTTTCTTTTTTATCCCAGAATGAGTTCCTTGCCATATAGTGTTATAAATTCCAAGGCTTTTAAGATGACCTTTGTCCTCATTGTTCAAGAATCTAAGTTCTGGGAAATACGGTAAGTATGACAGAGCTTCTTCCAGGAGGCCCTTTGGGTGTGCATGAATACACAACCTTTGGCAGCCTTTCTGGCATGGCAGAACTTCACACACAGATTAGTTAGGACATCCTCTTGGCCTTGACCTGACTAACCAAGAAATCCTAAATATTAAAATTCCTGCCAAACACAGGTTGAAAAAGTCCCTTGGTGACCCTTGGCTAATGACTAGATATTTCTTGTTGGCTCTTAAGGAATGAGAATTTTTTTCCTGCTCCATTCACTGGCCATTTTATAAATGAATTTCAGGTGCTACTTGTAGTTCAGGAGCAAGTTCAGAAACTTTGTGACCACCTAGTTTAAAAGCTACATTTGATCAATGAATTTCTAGGTGTATATGCCAATCTTTCACATTTTAATCAGAGATATGGGCTCCCCAGGTAGCTCAGTGGTAAAGAATCTGCCCGTGATTCAGGAGATGCAGGTTTAATCCCTGGGTCAGGAAGATACCCTGGAGAAGAAAATGTCAACCCACTCTAATATTCTTGCCCCAGAAAACCCATAGAGAGATGATCCTGGCAGGCTTCAGTCCATGGGGTCACAAAAACGTTGGACACAACTCAGTGACTAAACAACAGCAACAAGGGATATCACAAAGCACCCATGACTTCTCTAAACACTGCAGGCTTGCGCTTCACTATTCTAGAAGGAAGGTGAGAGAGAATGGAGGAAGAACATGGGGAAAAGGAAGGACAATAATGGGGCTGGTATGGCTGAATGCTTCTTTCCTGTCTGTGCAGTGTTTGACTATTGCTCCCCAAATCATTCACTCACAGCTTTAGTCATTCATTTCTGTTGCTCTTTTATCATTGGCCCTTGTTAGTTCTGAATATTGTGGAATTTTTGAAAGCTCTGATGGCCATGTCCTCAAGCTTCCTCACTGGTTCCTGGAATTTTTGCCGTAGGACCTCAGCCCTATTTCTGTCTGTGGTTTTGATTCCGGCTCAGATTCTGACTGCAGAGACATCCCCTCTCCTTGGCTAATACCTTTTTCTCCTTGTGGTGGTGTTTCCAGTCCAGCTTGAGGAGTCATAAAGTGCTGTTAAAACAGTCATCCCTCTTCGTCCATCCTCGGTAGTCATCACACAGTATTGCTATTGTCCTGGGGCTGGAGGCTGAGGCTGAGGCTGAATCAGAAAGTTGATTTTAGTATCCTGGCTGGGCCAGGGAAAATAAATCCCTGAGTGAGAATATGGCTGGGCGTCAAGCAGCTGGAGAATCGGTCTGTGAGCAGGGTCCAGGGCCAGATTATTTGGGTGAGTGTGCATGGCTACCAGACATCAGTTTCATTTGACTAGTATGTTCTTTTCCATCCAAGTGAATGGATTACCGCGGTGTCAAATAAACAACGTGTTGCCACATTTGGCCCAACAAGAAAAATTCTGGGTATCAATAAGCAAGTGGAAGGCCACATGAAAGCCCAACTGTGTTTGAGAAAAACAGGAAGGAGCCCTCAGGTATCTTGAAACGCCATCATACTTCTTGTCAAAATGTTCTAGGGGCCAAATGCGTGGAGTCCCCACTGCTGTGACAACACTCTGGTGTCTGAAGCTCATCCAACGTGGCCACAGACCCAAATTAAACCGGAGGTGTTTGTGGAGGCAGCCGCAAGGTGGGACAATGGCTCATTACTCAATTCAGAATGCATTCAGGCAAGGCTCATTGAGTACCTCCAGGTCGCCAGGCATGGAGATGGCATCTCAAGGTGGCAAGGAGGGTAAAAAAGATTGAGAAGAAATAAAAAGTGAACAAGGCACAAACTCTTGGCTTACATTCTGGTGGCCCTGCAAACACACTCGCCCCAACTAGAGTAAGCCCACTCACAGTAATGAAGACCAAGGACAATCAAAAATAAAATAAAATAATGATTTTTTTAAAAAGAATAGGTCCATCTACTAGAAAACAGAGCACGGGGGATGTCTTCTTGAAGTCATGACATTTGGGCTCTGGCTTAAAATACGCTGTTTGAAGGCAGTACTATTTTCACAGTGACTAAAATGTATATTACAAACCAGAAGAAATTCCACCCCCCAAGCCCTTCTCAGTCTGTAACATGTATCAGCATTGATGGCATTATGTAACTTTGTTAGAGGGATAATAACTTTTTTAAAAGACAGGAATAATAAACACCATCCTAAGCATTTTACACATACTGGTTAATTCAATTCTTAAGTGATTTCTCTGCTGTAGGTATTCTCGTTACTTTAAAATCATGGAAATAAGGCACAGAGAAGTTAAATAACTCATCCAAGATCACACTAAACATGGTGCTAAGTGCTTCAGACTAGTTCTTACATCAACCTTTGCTCTGAGTTACATATAATTATTTCGGGGGGAGAGGTAGGGAGTTTGAGGAAATTAAGGACTGGAAGCTGAGAGTGGCTTAGTCTCCTCTCTGAAAGATGCTTCTGACAGACAGCCAAGGGTGGCTGTTGATTCAGTGGCATGGAAATGCATGTGTGGTGGGTTAGAGAAAGGCTTCCCTATTGGCTCAGTTCAGTTCAGTTCAGTCGCTCAGTCGTGTGCAACTCTTTGCGACCCCATGAATCACAGCACGCCAGGCCTCCCTGTCCATCACCAACTCCTGGAGTTCACGCAGACCCATGTCCATCGAGTCCGTGATGCCATCCAGCCATCTCATCCTCGGTCGTCCCCTTCTCCTCCTGCCCCCAATCCCTCCCAGCATCAGAGTCTTTTCCAATGAGTCAACTCTTCGCGTGAGGCTCAGATGTTGGTTGAGTTCCTGGGTTGGGAAGATCCCCTGGAGGAAGGTATGGCAACCCACTCCAGTATTCTTGCCTGGAGAATCCCATGGACAACAATCCATGGGATCCCATAGAGCTGGACTCAGCTGAGCAACTAACACTGTCAACGTCACTGTGTTTAGAGAAAGCAAATGGAAGCATCATACATATCAAGGGGCTTGAAGATTATTCTCTAGAAATGGGGAGATGTTCACGAGAATAACATTATTGGAGTTTTCTATATGTATTTACATGCGCTGGTGGCACTTTGAATGGAACGGAGGGGAGAAGGGTACAAGGAAAGACTGCTTGATGGCTACTGAAATGATCTCAGTCAGGGCAGTGGCCACTGACTAAGGGAGATGCATTTAAAAGATATTCTGGGGGAGGATCAAGAGGATCTGATCCCTGACCTAGTAGGAGAAACATGGTCTGGTGAAAGAAACAAAAGCCAACTCCAAGATTTCTCACTTTGTGCATTCTGCTGGAATATGTTGGGGCTACCAACCAAGATAGAAAAAGCAGAACTGGTGAAAGTGAAAGTCACTCAGTTGTGTCTGACTCTTTGTGACCCCATGGACTGTACAGTCCATGGAATTCTCCAGGCCAGAATACTGGAGTGGCTAGCCTTTCCCTTCTCCAGTGGATCTTCCCAACCCAGGGATCGAACTCAGGTCTCCCATAGTGCAGGCAGATTCTTTAACAACTGAGCTATCAGGGAAGCCCAACAATTGGTAGGTTTAGTGGAGGGAAAAAAAAATTGGTTTCATTTTGGTGTGAGTATGAGGGGGCTACTAAGGTGAAAATGTCCACTGGGCAACTGAATATAGAGTCCTGGAGTAATCCACTGCTCTATTTGTCCTGTGTGAGGGCAATTCATTGCCTAGCTTTGGGGAACATTCCTTGGGGGATAATAATATACGGCTGGCCCAACTTTATAGGGCTGACTAAATTAAAAGATGCTTACTCCTTGGAAGGAAAGTTATGACCAACCTAGATAGTATATTCAAGAGCAGAGACATTACTTTGCCGACTAAGGTCCATCTAGTCAAGGCTATGGTTTTTCCAGTAGTCATGTATGGATGTGAGAGTTGGACTGTGAAGAAGGCTACGCGCCAAAGAATTGATGCTTTTGAACTGTGGTGTTGGAGAAGACTCTTGAGAGTCCCTTGGACTGCAAGGAGATCCAACCAGTCCATTCTGAAGGAGATCAGCCCTGGGATTTCTTTGGAAGGAATGATGCTAAAGCTGAAACTCCAGTACTTTGGCCACCTCATGCGAAGAGTTGACTCATTGGAAAAGACTCTGATGCTGGGAGGGATTAGGGGCAGGAGGAGAAGGGGACGACAGAGGATGAGATGGCTGGATGACATCACTGACTCGATTTCCGTGAGTCTGAGTGAACTCCGGGAGTTGGTGATGGACAGGGATGCCTGGAGCGCTGCAATTCATGGGGTCACAAAGAGTCGGACATGACTGAGCGACGGAACTGAACTGAGCTGAACAGCCATGTTTTCATCTTTACAACATTCTTAAACTGAAGACATTCTATTAACCCAGTGTCACAGATGAGGAAGCTGCAAAATAGACAGTGTAAGTCATTTCTCCAGTGCAGCACGCTAGACGAGTTCCAGAGAGAAATTTTCACTACCCAAGCAGCATTTCCCATATCCATGATTTCAGGCTTCTGTGGCTTAAGTTCCCTTTCTGAGAGTGTATCTACCTGTTCTGGGAACTGGAGAGATGCTGTGGATGCAAGTGCAGGTGAGCACCCGCTGTGTTGTGAAATTCCTGTCGCTTCGACCTTTATAAAATTTGTATACTTGTTCTTGACTTGAAGGCTCTGCAAGACAGTTCATCCTCCAGTGCCTCACTTTGCTTCACTATGGTATGGATGGATAAAAATCCTTGCTTCCTCAGATGGTTGAGAGGATTAAATAGGCTCATCCATCTACCATACTCATTCCTCCATCTACAGCATTTATTCCTGACACAGAAATTTGAATGAAGACGATGATCCCACAAACAAGGAGGAGGATGGTGAGGATGACTACCTATTTATCTCTATCCTATTTTGCTCAATGGCTTACAGAAGAAACGCCAGGTCAAGCCCTGCCCTTCTAAGCCACCATCAGAGAGAAAGAGAGTAAATTATTGCTAGTTTGTCAAGATTTAGAAGTTAGAGGTCTCTGGCCTCTGCTTTTTTGGGAAATACTGGGAAGGAGTACTGTAATGGCAAATTAAGGAGCAAGAGAAAGGACCTTTTGTCAGGGTCCAGGCAATCAGAAAAGCTCATTGCCCCTCAGTTAGCCTCCAATAGCCCTAAAACTGATAAAGGGAATGAGACTTTACAAGACAAGGAGTTAAAGGACATAGAAACCCAATGCTCTGGGCCTCAGGTGGGCCTATTCAGGTACCAGTGAAAGCCTGAACTGGGTCTTATAAGGGAAGAAATTCTAGGGGAACAGCCCAAGAATTTGCAGGACAGCCTTTGTTTGGGCTTTTAAAACCAAGGGAGGAAAATGCTGGAAACATAAAAGACCAACTTGGACCATCTGGTTCTGTAACAGTCTCCCATCAACACGTCCTCACTTGATGAGGCCAATATAATAAATGAGGATAGATGTGCTTCGCTCCTGTCAACAGCCATACGAGAGGAAAGATAAGAGAAGCTTTTGAAATCATAGAGATCTTTTGGCTTTAGCTATTCCAGAGGCAATTAGTTCCATATGGGAAGCAAATCCACACGGATAGATTTAACTATCAATTCTGTAGCTGCTTATCACAAGGCAGTATATTTTGAAACACACAAAAGCCGGATCCTTTTACTGCGGCACCTGCTTTTGCCCAGACCAGGCAGCAGTGAACTGGCCCTAGATCTCTGATATTCCACATGTAAACTCATTTTAAGGAAATGAATTAATTATCCCTGGAATCAAGATTAATAATAATAAATTGCTTTTTAAAAACAAGTCAAATCAGGGCAACACTACTTGCGTGGGATTCTAAAATGCTTATGACACAGCTTGATAAGTCCTATGGTGCTGGGAAAGACTAAGGGCAGAAGGAGAAGGGGGGTGACAGAGGATGAGATCGTTGGATGGCATCACTGACTCAATGGACATGAATCTGAGCAAACGCTGAAAGTTAGTGAAGCACAGGGAAGTCTGGTATGTTGCAGCCCATGGGATAGCAGAGAGTCAGACATGGCTTAGCAACTAAACAACAAATACACCCTAACATCTCTCCTTGTGCCGTGGTAAATAACTAACTAAGAGATCCACTGAAAAAGACTTTCCAACTGTCAAATATTCTCTGCTGGAACTTACAGTGGATAACTCTGAAGAAAAGAAATTAGGCTGCAATAATTCATCCCTCCAGCTTCCTGCACGCTTTCCCTTATAAGTATTCTTATTTTTACCCATCCTTCTGCTTTAAGAGAGTAAGAAAAGAAGGTGAAGGGGAAAAGAGATAAAATAAGGACGAAGTGAAGGCCAGAAAGAGTAAAAGGAAAGCTGGAGAAAAAAAGAGAAAAACAGAAACGCCAAAGAGGAGGAGAGAAAACTCCAACCACCTCTTGCTCCTGCCCCCATTTCTTCCATTCTTTCAAGATCTGTTTCTCTCTAATAACTACTCCCTCGTGTGCATGGTGAGAAGCAGGGCACATGAGACGTGGTGGCAGGAGTCAGCCCTGACAGGTCACACAATTCTCAAAGCCAAGCAACCTCAAGGCTCAGAAGATTTCTGAAAATACCCATAGGACAAACCCATAGCCTTGAGGATTTGGAAAAAAAATAAAAAATTCAACCCATTATTCAAACATTTTGTGTGAAGCAAAATGCAGTGCATTTTGTCAGGCCATTTCCCCTTAATTTCCAAACCCATGTGTATTTCCAAGGGAATGTCATCCATATGTTTCTAATTCATTTACATTTAAATCATCATAATGCTGTTTTGCTGAGCTATTTGATGTCCAAGAAGCCTATGAGGCCTTTTACAAGCCCTTTTAAAGGCTTTCTCCTTTGAACCTACAAGTCATGGTTTTCCTGTACAGAATGTGAATTAAAATAAAGAAAGGTTATAGTTTCTCTTCAAACTAAATTCCTCTGTATTTAAATGGATAATAATAATGACAACCATTAAAATAAAATGATCTCTGAGGCAACCTTACATATAAATTTAGAGAAATCTACCAGGTGGAAAAAAAAAATGTTCTGACTTTTCCAATGCAACAGCCATGAATAGGAATGGTTAGGTTCTACTTTGTTTGCAGATTAAGTTTAAAATGTTATTTGCTTTTTAAACGTGCTGATTTTTCTAAGGCCTAACCTACTTACTTTCAGACTTTGAATACATTCATGGATAATTATTGTGACTATCCTATAATATTTTTAAAGGAAGTTTTGAATGCTTTTGTGCTCAAATCACCTAGGTCCTCAACAAATTTATAACATACTAGAACATTGATTTGTTCTTTAAAAAAGTAACAATCACACTATCATCTACCATGTAATTGGCACATTGATATGAGCTGGGCACTATATGGCTTTATACATACTACTTAATTTAATATTTATAACAAATATAAGTTTCTCATGATGGCAACCCATTTCATGATTGCTACCTGTTTCTCGTAGTTGCTTACCCATTGTGCAAAAACTCAGGTGCAAAATTTGGCCAAGTTACTTGATTTAAGGAAACTTGTTGAAATTCATACAGCCAGCAAGCAGAAGAATAGATATCTAGGGGTTAGCAATTACTACTTGTGTAGCCTCCAGAAGGGCTGCTCTTAAAATAGGAGGAGTCTGGAAAACGTAGGATAAACTTTTGTTTACTGAGTTTCTGCTATCTCTCAGCCACTGTGCTAAGCACAGTGGAAAACAAAAACAAGCAAAACATCACCCTTTTACTTAAAGAGCGCTGAGTTTAGCGATCTGGAAAGACGTCATTGTCAATTGACACGCAATTGACACTGCGTGACTATAGCCTATAATTACATTGGGAAGAGACTGGAAGTTAGGGTGTACAGAATAGTGCTGGGAAATGGGGTTCATGATGCACTTAGAAGAACCAAGAATACACGAAAATCACTTAGGATTAAACCTGTCCCACAGGTTAGTATACATAAGTTTACTTCTTCTATAAGGCTTGGAATTTGTCCTGAAAACAAGGACCAGATGTTTTGTTTTCTGGGAAAAGAACTTTGTACAGCAGAGCAAAGAAAGAATTCGAAGACACTTAAGATGGGGAAGCCAGCTAGGAGACTTTTTCAATAATCTAGTGATGGATGGAAGGCAGTGGGCTGGGGAAAAGAATTAATTATAGAGAACCTTACATTTCACATTTTCTAAATAATTTTGAAACACTTGGCCTTTTAAATAAGAAAAGCTCATTTTGCAGTATTTGCTGAAAACTCAGAATTTCTCTCTCATTTCCCAATGTAATGTCTATGCACCCACCGATATACACATTGGTCATCTACAATAAACACTAGCTTAATGATCATCTAAGCAGAAATGCTTCTTTCAATTCAAGAATGGTTTCTCACTGGGCTTTGTCTTTCTCCACTGATACTGAGAAAATGATCTAACAAAATGACTTTTCAAGAGAAAAAGAGAAAAGTAAGAACTCACAAGTAGAAAATGGCAAAGTTATTTATATACAATAGGTTTATTTCCCCCAATGGAAAATCATCAATCACACCAGCATTATATGTATTGAGTATGCAGAGTCATCGATTTGATAGTTAAGAGATCTCAAAATATCTGCCCATCCAAACATCTCTCCCTTGTTAGTTTAGCCTTAAAAACAGTAGTTTATTTCTTTTAAAAAGGTCTTTGGGTCTTTTATGATTTGGGACTTGGGTTTGAAGGGTGAAGAGGAGTTTTCAAAAAGTAGCTCATTAATATCTTAACGTTCCAAGATTGGCACTATGGCAAATGAGATAACTGCATTAACTGGATACACTCCAGTATCTTAAATCTCTCTTCTCTTTCTCTCACTCCAAAGTCTCTCATTTGGTATCATTGCATTTACTACAGTCTTTCCACTTGTTCATTTCCTGTCATCACCCTCTCACCGGGACCCTGCCTCTCAGCTTTTAATCTTGTCCTGTTGCAATCCCTTCTCCACACAATCCCCAAACAATTGCCTACAAAAATAAGATAAATGATATCACTTAAAACCTTTCAACAACATGGCATATTACTGCTTCTCACTGTGCTCATAACAGTGAAACTTTGATCCAGTTCCAGCTAAGCCCCAAGTTCCATCACCCTGATGGCTTCTCCCTCTGTCAGTGAACTCCAGCCCCTTCAGCTGTCCTGCTCAGCATTCCTCCTGAGGCTTAGATCTCAGCTCTGATGTCATCTCTAGAAAGACCTCTCAGCAACGCAGATAAAGCACTGAGTGGGAAGACCCAAGTGTGGGACTGAATCAATAATGGTCCTAACCAGAATGCATTAAACACACACATGCACATCCACGCTCACACCCCACCACGGAAGAGAGAAACAGAGTTTAGGGATACTCTCCTTTCAATGAACCACCAGTGTGCTACTGGATTGGAAAACCAAATACATGTCTTGTGGGTCCCAGTCAAATAAGGCATAAGTTTACATTTAAACTTATAAACTCAATCATATCGCCTACCTGGCTTGTTTCATTGCATTTCTCACACTAGGAAATCTGGCTTACGTCTGAATTAACTAATTTTTTGAGAAAGCAGGCACTTTAAAAGTAAGACCTTATCTCTCTTACACATTTCATTATCACCAGCACATAGAACAGTACCTGATGTAGATCAAGTTCTAAAGGAACTTCTGTTCAAAGAACATCTGAAAACTTTTGTCATTGTTAACTTTATAAGTCAGCTTGACTGGGTCACATTACCCAGATACTTGGTCATAAACTCCAGTCTAGACATTGCAGTGAAGGTATTTTTTAAGATGTGATTAATATTGAAATCTGTATACTTTAAATAAAGCAGATTACTTTCCATTTTTGTGGGTGGGTCTCTTCTAAACAGTTGAAGGCCTTAGGAGAAAAAGACTGAGGTCTGCTATGTGGTATGTAGTAAGTTGGTTCAGTCATGTCTGACTCTGCAATTCCATGGACTGTAGCCCATCTGGCTCCTCTGTCCATGGGATTCTCCAGGCAAGAATACTGGAGTAGGTTTCCATTCCCCCCTCCAGGGGATCTTCCTGACCCAGGGATCGAACCAGCATCTCTTGCATCTCCTGCATTGACAGGCAGGTTCTTAACCACTAGCACCACCTGGGAAGCCCAGGTGGAAGTTCTGCTAAGGAGGAAGAATTCTGCCACCAGACTGAATTTGGACTTGCAACTACAACATCAGCTCTTCCCTGAGTCTCCAGTATGTCAGCTTGCTCTGCAGATTTTGGACTTGTCAACTTCCACAACCGCACAAGCCAGTTTCTTAACTCTCTGGCTTACACACACACTCACACACACACACGCACATGCACACACACACACATGCACACACACACATGCATCTCCTATTGGTTCTGTTTCTCTGGAGAATACTAACACAGATGTGTGGACACTTGTGATCCAGTGAAGTTTACTAACCTCTTTAAATATTTCTCCTTCTACCCAGAATGCTCCAGTCAGGGTAAGAGCTGAGCTTAACTCTCTCTTTTCCAAACCCCCAAATTCTCTGTCTCATCTTTCTTCCCTGTTCATTTTCTTCTCCTCATATCCTTGCCATGTGACTTCCTGATGGAAGTAACTTCCATAATCTCTTCTCACATCATCCAAGCTTTCCATGTCACCCTAAGAAGGGCCTGTAACTCTAGGATTCCTTGCTGCTTTGATAAATACAATTTCATTGCTTTGCTTGCTTTTCTCCTGCAAAACTTCTGGTGGATAAAAGATTCCATGTTGCTTCATATACACACCTGGAAGTAAAATCAGAAGAATATAACATAACCACAAAATGGGTTCATGCCAATCTGTCCTGTCAAATATTATAATGTTAAGAATTTTAATTAAAAAGAAGTTATCAAGAACATGTGATTTTTGATAGAGAATTTGAGATGTAAATGGAAGTTAACTATAAGAGCTTTCATTAAGGAGTCCTCTCTTCAATGAACTAGCTTTCTCAATACATTCAAACTGGTACCTGAACTGAAATGCAACTTTCTTTGGTGGCTTCATGTGTTCTTTTCACCAACAGGACTTTGAGTCTCTTTTGAACAAAGACACTGTCTCTTACATAGTAATATGCAAATAGGGTTTCACAATCCCAGAGACCAGGGTTAGAAACATTTCTCTCTCACTGACAACTATGTTCCCCAGTCATATGATTTACTTTGTTTAATGTAGAATAATATGACACTTATATGATACATTTAACAGTGCTTGGTTCCTAGTAGATAGTCAATAATTGCTAGTGTCTATCCTTGGAGATATAGTTTAACTTTCATAGTACCTAACAACACAGCACATAATAAAATAAAATCATTATATACGAAATGAAATAGAATGAAATTAAAATGATAGGAGGCACTTTTCTTTCTTATATTTCTAAGCTACACTGAAACATCACTGTATAGAGTTTTCTGAATTTGTATGATCCTGTTTTATTATTAGATAAGTCTTCCCTGCATACATGACATTTCAGTGTTTCTGAAAAGTATATATAAACTGCAGTCTTGATAAAATACTACTTTATTCTTAACACTGGATTCATCTATTGCCTTTACTTTAAATTCATGTATGTCCTAAAAATGTCAGGTTTCAAAATTTTGTGTAAACTTGATTCTTTAAGTGCAAGTCACTCAGTCATGTCCAACTCTTTGCAATCCCATGGACTATACAGTCCATGGAATTCTCCAGGCCAGCATACTGGAGTGGGTAGCCTTTCCCTTCTCCAGAGGATTTTCCCAACCCAGGAATCAAACCCAGGTCTCCAACATTGCAGGTGGATTCTTTACCAGCTGAGATACAAGAGAAGCCCAAGAGTACTGGAGCGGGTAGCCTATCCCTTCTGCAGGGGATCTTCCCGACCCAGGAATCAAACCAGGGTCTCCTGCATTGCAGAAGGATTCTTTACCAACTGAGCTATTAGGGATTCCTTCTACTTAGGGATAAATAGTGATAGATGTACAGGAATCATTTTTCTTAAAAACTTTAGGTTCAAATCTCACTAGGGCCATATTTGATATGAGCAGCCACTTTTAAATGCAAGAAAAAAAATCAAACATACACATTTCTTCTAGACAAAAATAGTTACTGTAAAACTGTACTAATGAAAATATTCTAGCCTTTGAACAAGAGGCTCATCAACTAGAAAAACTAAAATTAATAATAAATTTCTAACTTAAAAGACATATATATATATATATATATATTTCAATTTATTCAGTTGGCATCTTTCTTGTCAGAGGCAAATAGAAGTTTGAGACTGGTTTGATCTTGTTATAGAAGAAATTTCTCTATTTAGTGAAAAGCCCAGGAGACTCTTCCAACTCTAAGATTTTTCAGCTCTGTGATTTAGTTACTCCAGGAAATTTTTTAAGAGTTCATTCCTAGTATTTCTTATGTCCTCATTTTTGTTTGGTGTTATACAACTATGACCTCAGTGTTGAAAACCCAGAGTATTTTCCCCCACTCTTTTTTTTTTTTTTTTGTATTTTAAAAAACAAGAAGAAAAAATAGAAAGAACTACACAAGTGTTACTGAAATTTTACAGGCTAATTCCAGTTAACTCTACAGTTATACAAATATATAATAGAATTAAGCAATATATAAAAAACATCTGCTTATATCACCACAGAGTTACATAATGCCTTCTGTATGATTTTCAAAAACCATCTTGAGAACTAAAGCTAAAGTATTAAAATATAAAGTATGTCCTAAATGACCTTTATTAGATGTTCTAGCATAAGAAATCTGAAAAAGAAGCCCAGGAGTGTAAATAGATATAATACATGTAAAGTCCCTGTTATTTATGCTTGTTTTAAATGCTGGATTAAACATTCATATGTCAACCTGATCTTATAGAAGACCAAAGTAAATAAAGTGTTTTCAAAGTTAAATGCTCAACACATGAGGTTACTAATTCTTCTGGAGTTAGAGAATAGCATTTGCTTAGCAAAAGGCAACCTAGGTTCTTGGAAAATTCAGATGTGTCGCTAGATCTGAACTGACACAAATGAATTTTTAAAATCTGCAACTAGATTCCAAATTCCAAAGAAATCAACAGTCCTCTTGGATGCTAATTTCCTAAAAACGTGTCCTGTTTGTCCTGGATTAGTGAAATAAGCACATGATATTAGAAACTGCAAATGGATTTATTTTTTCTAACTCCATGGGAGAAATAAGACAACCTGAATTTTGAAGGGTGAACAAGGAACATCTGTGAATCCTGTTGTCGTGTCCATGGATGAGCACACTGGTATACAGGGTTCCAGCTGAGCCTCTGAGATTTGAGTCAGGTTTCCCCGGCTGGCACCTTGACATTGCCTAGTGGTGTATCTGCAGGGGAACGGAAGACCTTGCTACAAAGAGAAGTTCTGCCTGAGTAGCAAGTCTCCCCAGAGGGATCCTAACCTGCATGTGTCTGGGAAACGAGGAGCTCCCTAAACAGTCTGCCGTGTTTCTTATTCACAAGAAAATCCAACAGTCCCTGCAGAAAAGAACCAGTGAACAAGAATTGGAAGGACTGAAGGTCATCCTCCTGGAAAACTGAGCCAAATAATCTTGAGTAGAGGAGGCAAAGGTAAATATCTGAAGCTGGAAACTCACTAAGTTAAAGGAGAATGAAGGTGCTGCTTGGGTTGTATAGTAGGAAATTTTATATATATATATATATATATATATATATATATATATATATATATATTTTTTTTAAGCAGAAGGTCCAATTCTTTGTTGTTCAGTCACTCAGCCATGTCCGACTCTTTGTGACCCCTTGGAATGCAACATGCCAGGCTTCTCTGTCCTTCACTCTCTCCAGTTTGCTCAAACTCATGTCCAGTGAATCTACTTTTAAATATGCTGTCATGTCCAGTGAATCTACTTTTTAAATACGCTTTCTTTCTTCCAAGGAACAAACGTCTTTTAATTTCATGGCTGCAGTCACTGTCTACAGTGATTCTGGAGCCCAAGAAAGTAAATTTTCTTGGCACTATATTCTTAGGAAAATTTAAATGCTCTCTCTGATACAATGAAGTATATCTGGTTTTTGACCCCAGCCCCGAGCTTCATTGAAATTGGAATTTACTTAGTGATAGTAGTAACTTTGTTTGCTCACTCATGTGAGCACCTAATTAGATTCGGCATAGGAACTTGTCACCAGAAAGACCAATCGTGTGATTAAATGGTTGGAGCTTTGGGGCCACTTGATCTTGATCTCCAAAGAGGTAAAAGGGACTGGAGGTTGAATTCAACCACATGATCAATGATTTAATCGATCATGCCTATCTATGTGTGGTGGCAGTTTAGTGGCTAAGTCATGTCCAACTCTTTGAGACCCTATGGCTCGTCTGTCCATGAGACTTTCTAGGCAAGAATACAGGAGTAGGTTGCCATTTCCTTCTCCAGGGCATCTTCTAGACCTAGGAACCGAACCTGGGTCTCCTGCATTGCAGGCAGATTCTTTCCTGATTGAGCCACCAGGGAAGCCATGCCTAGGTAATAGAAGTCCAATAAAAACTCTGTGCAGAGGCTCAGAAGAACTTCCCAGTTGGTGAACACACTGCTGTGCTGAGAGGATAAGCTATGATTCCACAGGAGGCAGGCATGGAAGCTCTGCACCTGAGACCCTTCCAGACCCTGTCCTACATTACCCTTTGTAATAAAACTTCAATCATGAGTATGATGCTTTCAAAGAATCCCATAAGTCTTTCTAGAATATCAATCCTGATGGGGTTATAAGAATCCCCAAATGTACAGCCAGTCAATCAGAAGCACAGGTAGCCCAGAAGCTTTAGCTGGTATCTGAAGTAAGGGCAGTTTTGTGGGAGACTGAGCCTTAATACCTATGAAATCTGAAGCTAACTCTGGGTCATTTGAGCCAGAATTGTATTGAAGTACATCCACTTGGGGTGAAAACAGAGCATCTCTAACCTAGAGAATTAGCTCATGTTCCTTTAGAGACAACAGTAATACACATTCATAGAGCCAGGCTCTCTGTCCCATCTCCATGAAATCAGAAGCGCAAGTCAATGCCATCTCCTGTGGTTGGGAATACATCTAAGCCTGATGTTGGGCTCAAAGCAAGAACAACCAGGCCCTTATTGGAGAGGGCAGAGCAGGAATCTAGGGCACACACCAGACCTGAAGTCATCAGAGATGTACATATGCCACGACAATGATGTTTAAATAACGATGAGGCAAAGGAGATGACCCTGGAATGGTCAGGAAATGGGGGTAGGATATAGTAAGAAATGAGCCTCACACATAGGTGCAGGCCACGCTGTTATCAGGCAGTGAGTAGTTCTAATATCACCTAAGAGGCATTGGAAGTAAAATCTTCTAGGCTTGAAGGTTCCAGATTGAGAGGACAGCCAAAAGGAGTGGCCAAATCATCAAATCCCCCCATCATCTCTCAAAGGATAGAGAACTTACGTGCACCAAGAGACCTCAACAGCAGGGAGCCAGGCAGAGACTGAAGTGAGAGAGAGAGACTGTGTCTCTAAATTAGCTAACATTAGTTAATGTCTAGAGTAATTAAAAAAAAATCCACCATATTAACAGTGACAATAATAATGAATATTTACAGAATATTTTCTACATCCTGGACAATCTGCCAAACATTTTACATGTATATTCTCAGTTAATTCTTACAACAGCAGCAGCAGGTAGATACTATATTGTTCCCATTTTACACAGAAGAAAACTGAGGCATGGAAATAAGTGCCTGAGAGCCTTAAAGGCTGGAGGAGACGAGGATCCAGAGAAGCACAAGGTGCCCTGCAACTGGGATGATGATCCTTGTGTTTAGCTGAGAAAGAGTTAGGACGAGGTCAGGGAATGGCAAAAAAAAAAAAAAAAAGCAGTGGTGAATGCAGTTGCTATTTGTTTGTTTTGCAATTTTAAAAAATACAATATGGCTCACCAAATTGATCACATAGTCAACAGAATCCTGTCATTATGGATTGGAAAACAAAAAATCAAATGATTTTCAGTCTGAAGATTTTCTTTGCAAAGACATTCTCTGGATACTTTCCCAAAAGGAAAGTATAACAAAAGACCGTATATGCCCTTGACTGTATCATTCCAATCAAATAATAATCTAGGCTTCTTGAAGACTGAAAACAACATCAGGGAAGAACTCAGGAGCGGTACAATCCAGTGAAGGGCCTTGGCTGAGTCCTGGTATTTTCAGTCCCTCTGAAGATTCCCACACCTTGTGGACATATGAAAGGGCTTAGTATTTCGGAGGTTTTATTACCAAATCATAAATATTTTATTTACCCGAACCAGTAAGGAAGGAAGAAACGAGGGGGAATTTGGGCAGCTTTCTGAGGAAATCCTTGCCAAGGCCCCATTTGCATTGACTTTGCCCAGCACTCAAAAGCACTTTTGTTTTGTTTTAAATCTTTCATTCTGTTGGAATACAGCCATCAGGTGTGCAGTGCAGATAAACTCATCTGCCAATATCCGGGTTTAAATCTGAAAAATAAACACATCAGTGAACTTGATCAAGGTAACATCTTTCATGTTAGCAACTGCTTTGCTGCCTCCTAAGATATCTCAGCAATGGAATCAATATGAATGCTGTGCTTATAAAGACAAATCTACTGACCCACCACCATCTGGGTGACCGCTTTGACAGTTCTCTTGAACATGAGAAAACTGGTCCCCACTCAAGTCTGTTGACCAGACCCCAGTGCACCCTGGGAAAGAGCATGCCAAATGAAATGGATAGGCTGAGGTGGGAAAACAGCCATGTAACTCATTTCTGTAGGGATGGAATCCTTGACTTTGCCTTTGAAATTGTTCTACCTAAAGCCATAGAGTCAGTCTTCACATCATGACTCAGTTGTTACATTCCTGTTGTTAGCCTCTGTTCTTTTCAATCTCTACACATCTTTCAGACCTGCCTTTACTAACATGAAATGCTATCATGCCACTGCTTAAAAACCCTCAATGGCTTCTCTTTGCCTCCAGCACAAGCAGATTGAAGTTTAGCTTGTGGGGAATTATGACTACTGTTACTGAATTAGTTTCTAATACTGAAAAATCAAGAGACTTTACCTTTTACATATACGTATTTCTGTCTTTTCTTGTTAAATAGAGACATGTAGAAATCCTGCGGCCCCAGCCCCACCTGAACTGGAGCTAAGTGGCCACTATCCTCTACAAGACAGGGCATTCACACTGTGGCTCACCACAGTTCACATCAGTTCAGTTCAGTCGCTCAGTCGTGTCCGACTCTTTGCGACCCCATGAATCGCAGCACGCCAGGCCTCCCTGTTCATCACCATCTCCTGAAGTTCACTCAGACTCATGATCTTCCCAGATTCACATTTGTCAGCTACTACTTACTGGGCTGTTTGTTTGGGCTTCCCTGGTGGCTCAGCTGGTAAAGAATCCACCTGCAATGTGAGAGACCTGGGTTCGATCCCTGGCTTGGGAAGATCTCCTGGAGAAGGGAATGACTACCCGCTCCAGTATTCTTGCCTGGAGAACTCCACGTACTGTATAGTCCGTGGGGTCACAAAGAGTTGGACATGACTGCTTGTTTAATTTTAGAAAGATAGACAAATATTCCTGTGCACGTTCATCAAGTAGACACACAGCAAACAGCAAAAGCAAACGAACAAATAACAAAAGGAAAAAAGAACCACATTGATTTGTTACATTTTGCCCATTTCCATGGTGTAAACCCTTCTACCATGCCAGATTTAAGCGACCAACATGAAATCATTGAATTCAAAGTTGAGAACAGATGTTAACAGTCCACTCCCATCCCAGCTCCAGCACATCACTGTGATAAATACAAAGAAAGGTGCACGGTTCAGAATTAGAAAACAGAACAGATAGAAGTAGCTTACATCCTCCCCTATTCTCACTCTATCTTCCTGGCCCAGGTGGACCCTTAGGTGTACAGTTCTTGTGAGTGATCCAATAAAATTCAAACCACTTTAAATGGCTAACAAATCTCTTCACAGTCTGACCTCAGCCTAAACTTGTAACCTTTTTCCTTCCATTGCCCACATAACCTATTCAAATGGGTTGTTGCTGGTCCCTGCACATACTGAGAAGTTTAATACATTTATGTCTTCATGAATGATATTCCCTATACCTGGAACACCATTCCCATCTTCCACTCCTATTATACATTCTTTTTGAAACTTTCGTTAGTGATGCTCCTCCTCCAGTGGGCTGTGCACAGTTGTGTGTGACTCTTTGAGACCCCATGGACTGTCAGGCTCCTCTGTCCATGGGATTTCCCAGGCAAGAATACTGGAGTGCCATTTCTTCCTCCAGGGAATCTTCCCGACCCAGGGATCAAGCCTGGGTCTCCTCTGTTGCAAGCAGATTCTTTACCATCTGAACCACCAGGGAAACCCCTGGTGATGCTGGGCAGAGTTAAATACCATCTCTGCTTCTATATCACTTTGCATTTGGGGTTGTAAATTGTGAGCTCTCTGAGAGACCATATCTTATTTATCTGTGTATTCAAAATGCTTAGCATGCACTAGATCTCTGATAAATGCTTATTGAGAGCAAAATATAACTGAGCCTTAAATGAAGACTTAAGTTTCATTTTCAAAATGATACGATGCTCACACACACACACACACACACAATGGGCCAAAGAAGTTGCTCAGGTTTTCCCATAGATGTTACAGAAAAATCTGAATAAACGTTTTGGCCAGCTCAATATATATGGTAATATATACGTTTCCTTGATTTCTTTGCCAGTTTTCTATAGAGTACATGCTAGAGAAATTAGAGTGTTTATCTTATAACCTCTAACTGGCCAACTGTCACCACTATCAAGTAGCATGTTCTCATAAAAGCTAGCATGGAGACTTCCTTTTGACACACAGCCCCTGAGAGATACAAATCTGGCATTCCTCATCACAAGGCCAGCATGTGGGTTTATACAGAGCTGCTGATTCTAAAGCACTGAATTCAGATAGAATTTAGCTCTTAAAAACACAGCAGTCAAATACACGTGATGAGAAATGGATTGAAGGGATGGCTGGAAATGACAGATTTAAGATTTCTTCCTGTCTTAACTACTATATTGAAAAACATCCACATCTTATTTTTTTTTTTAACTAATGTGCCACCTAGCACAAAAGTTCTCAAAGTATTTTGTTTCAGAACCCTTTAATGTGTTTTAAATTATTGAAGACCCACGAAGAAATTTTGTGTATATGGGTTATATTTATCAGTAATTATGCACTGTACTCAAAACAGAAAATGTTAAACATAAGAATCCACAAGCACACATATCATTAGCCATCAGAAAGATGATGCCATTAGATATTATGTAGCCTCTGGGAAACTCCACTGCATAGTTGTGGGAGAATAAGAGTGAAACATGAACATCATTTTTGGTAATATTATGAAGATAGTCTTGACCTTGAAGATCTCTTAAAGGGATCTTAGGAACTTTTAGGGATCCCTGGACCACACTTTGAATACTGCTGGCCTAGCTCTTTAGGTTCAAACAAATACATTTGTTGAATAAATTAAATAGTGATAGCTTAAATTTATGGACAATATTGGCTACCAACATTACATTTATCCAACTGCCTTTAATGAATAATGATCAGAGCCTGCTTGTTTTTGCACTTTTATTGCCATATCAACCAAGCAATCAGTTTCAGTTACCAGCCAATAGACTATGAAACAGAAAACCCTTGGGACAACAAGGAAAAAAGTATTATGAAAAAACAATTACCTACCTTGTTTGAAATCTTTGTTCATTATGATGTAAAAAGAGATAGAAAAAAGAGGGGAGAAAGGGACATGTTTGATGGATCCAGTGAAGGCTGAAATTACCCATCTTAACAACCACTAAATCAATGATTTCATTATTGCTTTCAGATTCATACCATTATGAGATCTCATCTAAATAGAGAAAGTCTAAATTGGCCTAGCTATAGTATTTGTTGTTAAGCTTACAAGTGCTACATTGGACACAGTCTCTTATAAAACTCCTTTAGATACATGCAGAACTGCCTTGGTTTACCTAGTTTTTCCATAGGTCAGATTCATTTTCCTTTCCACCTCAAGTTCATTTCAATGTAATAAATGTGCAAATAAAGGTATAAATAAATGATAATGAGACCTCAAGTTGCTAAGTATTTTTCTTATATATTATTTAAGCTGAGACTCCGAATAGAAGGACACAAAGTTTTCTCTAGCAAACTGTGTAAATATCTCTCAAACAAGGATTTGAATCCATATACTTCTTCAATAAAATAGCCATTGCTGTCTTGCTTTGAGCGTTTTTTACAATTTTCAGCCTGGAGCACATTTCATGTAGATTAGAGAGTCAAATAAATCATTCCAGTAGAGGACAAGCTTGAAATGTCTGTTGGGGAAATAACTTTTCCATTTATTAATATTAATTTTTAACTTTACCATATGTTCAGTTCATTTTCCACCTCTGAAAGTGAGGGTTTGTGGCATGCGTGTGTTTTTCTGAATAGTTGAAAGAATGATGTTACCCACCCAGTGGTCAGTTTATAGCCTTCCCATTCCCAGTTCTTTATCCTGATTTTAGCTCAATCCCAGGTATGGCCACATTCTGGTAAATCCCTTAAGCAAGAAACACTGCAGCCAATTTAAACAAGAGAGAGGGCGGGAGTGCTGCTGTGAAGTCAGTTATGCCAATGGGAAAAACCAAATCAACTATTTGCCAATACTCTGCGGCCTGAAGGTTAATGTAGTGTCCAAATAGAACTTATAAAATGAGCCTTAAAAATGAAGCATCACAGAGCAGGGAAAAGAAACCACCAACTTAAGGTGATGAAATGTTTTTCTATTTCAACACTGAGTTGTATCTTCAGAATGTCAAATAAACACAACATATCAGAAATGTGTCTCATGTTGGTGATCCTTCACAAGACCAGATTGATATTGGTTATAGGCTTAGATATGATTTACTTTCAAGTGGATTTATATTTGCATTAAATAAACCCAATAAGATGATGTTGTGCATTCAAACCTATTTGCCTTTATTGATGAACGTACAGTGGTTGTTAAATTTAGAAGGAGAAAACTTTCTAAATTATCAGACTAGGAGAGGGTGGCTATGAATTTGGTTTTCAGAAACAATTTTATTAAGTAATCAGTTGGTTTAGACAAAAAGGAACTTCAAAATGTTGTGAGACAGAAACTATTCTGGCATTAGCTCCTCATATTCTCCACCCTACCCTCCTCTTTCCTCTAAAAGGAGTTTCTGTACAAGTCAGAAGTAGGCAAAGAGACACTTAAAAAGAAGAAAGAAAAAAATAGTATGAAAAAAGAAAATGTTTTGACTAAAACAACTACTGGGGATCATATCTTTTGTCAGAATGACACTAAAATGGCTTGTATAAAAGCAGATGCATACTAATAACACCACATGTACTTAGCTAGTTCAGACATATATCATCTTCCTGAGTGTTTAAGAAGATTTTTACTAACAAAATGGTAACATCGACAGTCATTTATTTTCAACTGTACTTCACACTGACTCCACAAGCTAGATGGTTGGGATTTGAACCTAGATCTTTCTCCCTCCAAATGCTTCATTATTTTCACTAAGCAACAATCATGTCTAAGCCACTGCCAACTGGATAAGAAAACATATGCCTTATGGCCCCCATGCTTTTCATGCTAGAGTTACTAAGACTCACTCATCCAGGAAAGAGGGTTTGAGGAGGAGACTGGGGAGAAGACTATATTGTGGCTATTTATGTAAGGCGGGTTCTGATGATAAGTTTCAGGTGCGACAAAGCCAACACTGAACAAACCTTGACTTTCTCTTTGCTGAGACACCAAAGACACATTGCTGCTATGCCTATTATGCTGGGTTTTCTTGTAAGGGGAGTGAGTAAAGACCAACACCCAGCACAGTCAGCATTTTACACGACAGCTCTAGAAACTGTGGCTTTTACTGTTGATGAACTGGCTGGAAGAGGACATCTCTCGATTTTCTGATGAAGATGATCAAAAAGAAAAATAGCCACCACCAAGACACTGCGTAAAGAGCTAGAAGATAGGCCAGTGTCGTATCTACAATGGGAAGTGAGTCTCATCTAAAAGATCTTCTAACATGTGCCCAACATAGAGCCACATACTATCTGTATTTAGTCAGTGGTCATTTGCCACTTGGTTAACCAAACTCTCAACAGCGCTTAGTAGTCGAAGTGAAAGTTGGGACTGGCAAACCTATTCTAACCCACTGAGATGTTAATAATAAATGGAGAGATTCATCTGCGTCAGTATTACATTGTATTTATTTTGAGGTGTGAAATAATTCTTATTTATCTTCCATGTGAAAGATAAAAAAACAATTTAAAGTGATCTCTGTGAAGACTTTCAATTCAGGCATTCAATGACATTTGAACTTCTTTAAAGGAATAGCAATAAGATACATTCATTTTCAGAAGTTTTAAGCATGAAACTGTATATTATAATTAAATTTTCTCACTGAGACACAATAAATAATACAGGTAAAAGTGGAACTGCTTTGGTGAAACCTGATTGGAAAGGTTCTGGAGGCACTCCTCAATACTAGATCCCCCTTTCTGTCCCAACCACTCTCAAGAATAAAGTTTGATGGATTCTTCAGGAGTCCCTGGTGGCTCAGATGGTAAAGCGTCTGCCTACAGTGCAGGAGACCTGGGTTCGATCCCTGGGTCAGGAAGATCCTCTGGAGAAGGAAATGGCAACCCACTCCAGCATTGTTGCCTGGAAAACCCCATGGATGGAGGAGCATAGGAAATGGCAACCCACTCCAGCATTCTTGCCTGGAAAACCCCATGGATGGAGGAGCATAGTAGGCTAAAATCCATGGGGTCGCAAAGAGTCAGACACAACTGAGCGACTTCACTTCACTTCAGGAGTCCCCAGATTGTTCTTTAATATGATCAATAACATGATTGACTGAAATTTTTTTCTTGAAATTGGAAATCAACTATTATATGGGCTATAACTTTAGAGTGATTTTCAAAAAAAATAGCAAGAATACCATGATTCATACAATCCCATGAGTGCTGTCCACTTCAGGGTAGTCCAACTTGGAAACTAGACATTACTCCATTAACGAAGGCATTGTTCAAAGCAGTTTTGGAATGTCTGTTTTAATATTTTCTCTTACATATTCTTTTGGATTCTGTCACTATTGGCAAATCTTAGTCATTTGAAATTGAATTTAATCTTTTTGAATAATCGAAATCATTCATAACAAAGGTTGTCGATGGCAGTAAATGGTTTGTCAGAGTAACACTACTTACTGTTTTAATAGACTTGGCAAGTGACCTTAAAACTTTAAGATATTTTTGTTCAGTTTAAAAACTTTTTTTTTTTAGAAGAAAAAAATCCACAAGAGATCTAAAAGCAATTTAGTTTGGAATAAGGATAGAATTTTACAAAGCAAGTTTTTGAGGATAACTTTGGGTAAATATATAAATTCTTGCTGAATAGTCTGACTTTTAAATAAACATTTTTTCAATATAAAAACAATCTACCACTACAAATCTTAACAGCTCAGTGTTTCCCATTTCAGACCAAAAGAAATTCTAGCAGTTCCTTCTTTATTATTAATGGTTATATAAAAATTAATTGGATCATTTCTGCATGGAACATTTACGGCCTTGAAAATTTTCTGTTAAAAAAGACTTGATTGGTTAAAAAAAAAAATGAGAGTTATAAGATGAGAAAACACTTCAGCAAAACTACCTCTGGATTGACTTTTTTAAACATTTTTACTTATGTTATTTAAAAATATTACTTAATAAGTTTATTTTAAGATACTGATTTTAAGGAGGAATAACACATTCTATCATTCAGAATATGACAGACTACAGACTAGTCAGCCTGGAAAGTCTGACTGCTTATTGGGAGGCCACTTAAGATTCAGATCTCGTTAAATGCTCCAGAGTGTCTACCATACATGCACAAACTCATTTAATCCTCAAGAGAAACTTAGGAGATACATGTTCTCTCCACTTTAGAACTGAAAAAACAGAAAGAAACATTCAGAGAGGTAAAATAATTTTCCCGTAGTTACATCCTAGAAAAATTGTCTTTTGGCTCCAGGCCCATCGTCCCTCCCACAACATCATTTCAATTCTGTGGCTAGAAAGGCCAGTATGCTAAATATCAGCAATAAGGGAAA
This sequence comes from Ovis aries, assembly GCF_016772045.2. Classification (NCBI taxonomy): domain Eukaryota; kingdom Metazoa; phylum Chordata; class Mammalia; order Artiodactyla; family Bovidae; genus Ovis; species Ovis aries. The sequence continues at coordinate 61,224,191 of NC_056062.1, read as the reverse complement.
ATCAAGGAACATTAGAATCCTAATAGATTAGAATACAACATGAGGGACTGTCTTAGGGTTCAGTTCTTCAGACAGGAAAGGCTGGTGGACATGTGATTTTGGTTTCAGTGAAAGGTACAGTCAGTCAGCTTATATAAAATGAGGCTCACATTAGGTGAACAGAAGATCTGCTGGGAGAAAATAGGACCAGATCGTGGATAACCTTTAAGACTTAGCCCACACCGTCTCCAACCTTTTATCAAGGGACTACTGGTCTCTTTGGAGGAAAGAGGCAAAGGATTGGATTAATCTGAAGTGCTTTCTTATGCCCTGAGGACTTTTGAAGGTGAAGCGAAAACCAAGGCCATGTGTCTTCCCTAACCAACACTCCTTCCTCAACTGTCTTCTCATCCGTCTTTGCACTCCACTTTGTTCTTAAAATTTTTACCTATTAGGGGGAATATAAATTGGTATAGCCAATATGGGAAACACTATGGAGGTTCCTTAAAAGACTAAAATGTAAATACCATTCAGTTCAGTTCAGTCGCTCAGTCGTGTCCAACCCTTTGCGACTCCATGAATCCCAGCACGCCAGGCCTCCCTGTCCATCACCAACTCCCAGAGTTTATCCAAACTCATGTCCATTGAGTCGGTGATGCCATCCAGTCATCTCATCTTCTGTCGTCCCCTTCTCCTCCTGCCCCCAATCTCTCCCAGAATCAGGGTATTTTCCAATGAGTCAACTCTTCCCATGAGGTGGCCAAAGTACTGGAGTTTCAGCTTTCGCATCAGTCCTTCCAATGAACACCCAGGACTGATCTCCTTTAGGATGGACTGGTTGGATCTCCTTGCAGTCCAAGGGACTCTCAAGAGTCTTCTCCAACAACACAGTTCAAAAGTATCAGCTCTTCAGTGCTCAGCTTTCTTCACAGTCTAACTCTCACATCCATACATGACCACTGGAAAAACCATAGCCTTGACTAGACGGACCTTGGTTAGCAAAGTAATGTCTCTGCTTTTGAGTATGCTATCTAGGTTGGTCATAACTTTCCTTCCAAGGAGTAAGCGTCTTTTTATTTCATGGCTGCAATCACCATCTGCAGTGATTTTGGAGCTCCAAAATATAAAGGCTGACACTGTTTCCACTGTTTCCACATCTATTTCCCATAAGATGATGGGACCAGATGCCATGATCTTTGTTTTCTGAATCTTGAGATTTAAGTCAACTTTTTCACTCTCCTCTTTCCCTTTCATCAAGAGGCTCTTTAGTTCTTCTTCACTTTCTGCCATAAGGGTGGTGTCATCTGCATATCTGAGGTTATTGCTATTTCTCTGGGCAATCTTGATTCCAGCTTATTTCTTCCAGTCCAGCGTTTCTCATGATGTACTCTGCATAGAAGTTAAATAAGCTGGGTGACAATATACAGCCTTGACGTACTCCTTTTCCTATTTGGAACCAGTCTGTTGTTCCATGTCCAGTTCTAACTGTTGTTTCCTGACCTGCATACAGGTTTCTCAAGAGGCAGGTCAGGTGGTCTGGTATTTCCATCTCTTTCAGAATTTTCCACAGTTTATTGTGATCCACGCAGTGAAAGGCTTTGACATAGTCAATAAAGCAGAAATAGATGTTTTTCTGGAACTCTCTTGCTTTTTCCATGATCCAGCAGATGTTGGATCTCTGGTTCCTCTGCCTTTTCTAAAACCAGCTTGAACATCTGGAAATTCACAGTTCACGTTATTGCTGAAGCCTGGCTTGGAGAATTCTGAGCATTACTTTACTAGCAGAAATACCATATGATCCAACAATTCTACTGCTGGGTATGTATCCAAAGAAAAAGCACTAATCCAAAAAGATACATGCACTTCAATATTCATAGCAGCATTATTTAAACATCCAAGACACAGAAACAACCCAAATGCTCATCGACAGACAATCGACTAAGGGAAATATGGTGTATATATATATATATATACAATGGAATATTATTCAGCCATAAAACAGAATGAAATATTGGCATTTGCACCAACATGGATGGACCTATAAAATACTATACTTATTGAAATAAGTCTGACAGAGATAGACACTATATAATATCAGTTATATGTAGAGTCTAAAAAATAATACAAATGAATTTATATACAAAACAGAAGCAGACTCACAAACATAGATAATGAACTATGGTTACTAAAGGGGAGAGTGACAAATTAGGTGTATGGGATTAACACATAAAAACTAATACACATAAAATAGATAAAACAACAAGGATTTACTGTGTATCACAGGGATTTATAATCTATAGTGGAATATAGTCCTATAAAAAAAACTGAATCACTATGCTGTACATCTGAAACATAACACTGTAAATAAATTAAACTTCAGTTTAAAAAGTCTTGCCAAGCAGAAGCAAACCACACCTGGTAATGAGTCTGTGCAACTCATTAGTACCAGGGTAGGTCAGCCAATGCCTCAGTGAAAAACAGTTGGGATAAATTAATGAATGCTAAACTCGTAATAGATTACTAAAAGCCTAATATGGTATAGGGGAAAAAGCCTTCTTCTTTTATCTTTAATCATTGAGAGGAAGAACTAAGTTTTGTTTTCCATCTTTCATTTAATCGTTGTAATAACTAATATTTTTAGAGATGCAGACTCAAAAAGACAAACTCATCCAGGTTCACGGATCCAGTAGCACTGAGACCTGGATTTCCATACACTGTCACTTTCCTACACCCTGCTCATTAGATTCTTTCTTTCTTTCAGACTAAATAAATATTTCAACATAAGCAAACACACACACACACACACTTGGCTGCCAATATCGGGGAGCAAATCATGGAACTGCATAGTCTGTGGACCTTCTACTATGAGACGGTTTTAAATTCTCAAATTTTACTTGCAAATCCTCTATGAACTGGTTTTGTACACTGTCATTTGCACCGTGCATTTTGGAATTGGTCTAAATACACAAGTGCTGTCAGAAAATGTTTTACCACAGCATTGCCACTATATGTATTGCACATTAAATCACTAGACCTCAAGATACCTCAATACACTTTAAGAATTTCACTGATATCACACTCCAAATGAAGGTTCCTATCTGAAACAGATCAAGGGTACCATTTTGAGTTTCTAAGGAAAACTCAAAGATGCAACTTCATTACAACAAATTCATCATTACAGGTTATTTGGTGAATAGGTATTACCTTTCTTGCCCACCAATTTCTACTAATTAAAAATACTGCTATAAAAGAAGGAAACTCTACCACAATAACATCACATGCTATCTATTTGCTTTTCGTGTTTGGAAAGTCTGATTATGAATCAGTGAGAGAGTCCAAGGATTTCATTCTACCTAACATTTGGTCTCTTTGGATCTTCTGTTCTCTCTCTTTCCTGATATTCTTACCCCCAGGTTACATGTGATTTCCCTTACTACATGATGTGCAGTTTTGTTTCACAGTTACAATCACAGTTTATAATATTTCTTTTTAATCATAAATCATTAATACCATTCTCCCCTGCTAGACTATAAATACCATGAGTATGCTGACTGTATCCCTAGCACCGTCTTGCTCAGTGGTCCAATAAGTAAATATCTGTCAATAAACAAATTGTTAAACATATTCCACAAGGTTATCGTGAGCTTAAAAAGAAAGATGTTAATGTGAAAGTCCTTTGTAAACTCAGGAAAAAATGCTCTGTAACTATAAGCTCTTCTTGATCTATTGGTCTTCTCAATCAATACCCAAAGTAGGAGGAAGTGATGCTGCATATACCATCAGACTGGCAAGTCCTCAAAAGTCTTTGGGCTTAAAGCTGGCAGTTAGCAAATGCTTCATCATCTCTGTTGGGGGAGAAGAAGAGAGAGAAGTGATTCATCTTTCTTATCACCCCCAGGGGACAAGCAACTCACATAATTGCTTCTATAGGAGGGAAGAGAGAAAGAAGAAAACAATTCCAAAGACAGGAGACTGGTCCTTCAATATTAACTTCTTTGGGTATTCCTGTGACTACTACTATTTTTATGGGTGACACTTGAGGACCATCATAATCAAATTCACTGACGATCACATGCTACAGAAGAAAATTCTATAGCCTACAATTTATGTTTAAAACCCATCTATCTAGAGTTCAAAATACTTAATGCTGTGTCTTAAAGTTAACCTAACTAGGAAAGTCACAAACACTGGCAATAATCACCTGAATCATTCCAGCTAGCATTGTTAAAAAGTAGGCGGGGAGAGTCTCCAACAAATGCATGGCACTCAGTCAATCAGAGCTTGGAGGAACAATTGTACACCTGGGGTATGTTTGGAAACTGATTGAAAACTGTGTGAGCAGCAAGCCATGAAGACCGTACCCTTGGGTTCCCCCTCTGTTTCACACAACACGCCCAGCTTCAGGATGGGCTGTTAATTTTGATCAGGGACCCTACTCCCAGTCAAACAAGGGCAAAGCAGAGTGTGAGAGGTCAGATAAGAGGAAGCAAACTTGTGTTCTGTTTGCACTGGCACCGTGGAGGGGTCATGATTTTGGAGCCAAGTAGGAGATAGCTTTATGATATCCTTGGTGAGGGAAATTCCCAGAAAAAGCCGCCTCTGAATATGTATATGTGGAGGCGGCATGGTTAATCATCATGGTGCACCCTGAAAGGGATCAAACCAACACCAACTGCTTTTGCTAGAAACAGAGGTGTCCCTTTTCCCTATCCAGATGCAAATTGCTTCTGCAGAGAGCTGACTTCATTATATAAAGGACTGGTGCTGCCTGAGTCTGAGAGGACGATTACTAAGGGGCAGTGACCCTCTGTCTGATCTGAATATCGGCTTAACTCGGTGCTGAATAATGCATAGCTATATTTATGTTCTAATTTAAATATTGTTTAATATTTAACTTGCTATTGCCCATTCACTGTGTTAAAATAAGCGATTCCTAAATAGCACGGACGTCATGGGTACTGTGAACGCAGTCATGTTGACATTTAGGGTTTCTCAGAAAACTTATATGAACCTCAGTCATTGGAAAAGAATTGTGCTACCATATAGCACAGGAAACTGCTCAGTGTTACGTGGCAGCCTGGAGATGAGGGAAGTTTGGGGGAGAATGGATACATGGCTGAGTCCCTTCACTGTTTACTTGAAATTATCACAACATTGTTAACTGGCTATGTTGTTCAGTCGCTAAGTCATGTCAGTCGTGTGGACTGCAGCACACTAGGCTTTCCCATCCTTCATTATCTCCTGAAGTTTGCTCAAACTCATGTCCATTAAGTCCATGATGCTATCCAACCATCTCAACCTGTGCCGCTCCCTTCTCCTCCTGCCCTCAATCTTTCCCAGCCTCAGGGTCTTTTCCAATGAGTTGGCTCTTCATATCAGGTGGCCACAGTATTGAAGCTTCAGCTTCAACATCAGTCCTTCCAGTGAATATTCAGGGTTGATTTCCTTTAGGATTAACTAGTTGGATCTCCTTGCAGTCCAAGGGACTCTCAGGAGTCTTCTCCAACACCACAGTTTAAAATCAGTTCTTTAGTGCTCAGCCTTCTTTATGCTCCAACTCTCACATTCGTACATGACTACTGGAAAAACCATAGCTTTGCCTAGCCAGACCTTTGCTGGCAAAGTTATGTCTCTGCTTTTTAACACACTGTCTAGGTTTGTCATAGCTTTTCTTCCAAGGAGCAAGCATCTTTCAGTTTCATGGCTGCAGTCACTATCTGCAGTTGATTTTTGAGCCCAAGAAAATAAAATCTGTGACTGTTTCCACTTTTCCCCCTTCTATTTGCCCTGAAGTGATGGGACCGGATGCCATGATCTTAGTTTTTTGAATGTTGAGTTTTAAGCCAGCTTAAATTAACTATACCCCAATACAAAATTTAGAAAATAATTTTTTTTTAAAAAAAAGAGTTGTCCTAGAATCTAGGACATGTTATTTTATCCACTCTTGATTAGCTTTAAAAGATCTTTGCAGTATATGTTGCAAGGGAGCCTGAGGGCACTTCATTGTCTTCAAAAACAGTCTTAGTATTAACAAATGAACTAAGTTTTCAGAAGGTTATTTAAAACTTCGATCTTCTCAATGGGATTTTTAAAAACCCAATAAAGACATCATCCTGATTTAACTGCACAGGCTATTAGTTTATTAAACACTTTGTTATTTGTCCCTTTATACACCAAACACTGATTCTAAGTGACAGCAAGCATCTAAAGGAAGAATAAACTAAAAGCTCGGTGTTCTAAGCATCTTGTGTTGAAGCAAAGAAGTAGACAGAAATTCTAGATGACATAAATTATTCTCCTACTTTTTTTTTAAACAGGTGCTCCGCCGTAATTTCAATATAATCTTAGATCTTGCATAGATACCTTTGGTGTAGGGATCTGTAGTCATGTATGGATGTGAGAGTTGGACTAAAAAGAAAGCTGAGCACCAAAGAATTGACGCTTTTGAACTGTGGTGTTGGAAAACACTGTTGATAGTCCCTTGGACTGCAAGGAGATCTAACCAGTCCATCCTAAAGGAGATCAGTCCTGAATATTCATTGGAAGGACTGATGCTGATGCTGAAACTCCAATACTTTGGCCACCTGATGGAAAGAACTGACTCATTGGAAAAGACCCTGATGCTGGGAAAGATTGAAGGTGGGAGGAGAAGGGGAGGACAGAGGATGAGATGGTTGGATGGCATAACCGACTCAACGGACATGAGTTTGAGTAAACTCCGGGAGTTGGTGATGGACAGGGAGGCCTGGCGTGCTGCAGTCCATGGGGTCGGAAAGAGTCAGACATAACTGACCGACTGAACTGAACTGAACTGAGGGATCTGTACTGGGTTTGGAGCCCAAATACAGCAGTACATCTATTTTCTGCACTAAGCGGGGGCACAGGTGATTCATTACCTCTGGATGTTAGTTTACTCACCTACAGATGGAGGAGTTGTATTAGATGTTCATCCTGCTTCCTTTCTGCTCCAGCATTCCCTGGCTCTGAGTATCACCCACAGCAATTCTGTTAGGTAGGGATGGAACCATGATTCCCCCTTTCAAAACTCAGAGACTGAAGGACTAGCTCAAGGTTATATATAATTTGAGGAAGCAGCCAGGCTTTGAAGACATTATGACTGCTAATGTCTAACTCATGTTTCCTCGCCAATGAAATAGTGTTCCTGAAAGAAATGCTGCATTCAGATGGATGAATAACAGAGCATCCACAAATAACTCAGTGAGATTCAAGACCACTTGACGTCTAATTTTATCATCTTTAAAAATTATAAGGCAGAAATAAAAGGGGATTTTAAATTACAGCTGGCAAGAGTGTTTCCAGTGGAACTTTTTGAGGTCTAAATCATATTTGGACAAAATTACTAACACAAGTAAATTAATAATTCATCTGAGAGAAAAATCACACTGAAATATCATTTAATTGCAAAGGCAACCAGCACCATTCTCAAGTTAAAAAAAACAAACAAACAAACAAATAGCATACCTCCTAACCCCAGCACAGATCTTTTTATTCATAAAATTAATTATGACAATGAGAGTAAGAGGTTTAAAATGCAGACTGCTGTACCATACTTTGGTAGCACTATAACAATGACTATATTTAGAAGCTTTTAAATTAAAAATGTGAAGGCCTCGTATTTGTCTTTTTCGTTTAATTAGCTGCTAAGTACCATTCTGGAGGTTGTATTCACGACACAGGCTGATGGTTGCAAATCAGTGCTCTCTAAAGGATTCACAGCAATTCTTTCAATGAGACGTCATAAATGCCCCATAACAATGCATTTAATTTCAATTTAATATAATCACTTTTATATGGTAAATAGCAAAAAACAAATCTAGTGCCTTCAAAGGCCTCAAAATTGTCAATTTGTCTCCCGTTCTTCCCTCTGGCCTCTCTAAGAAAACACACAAATTACAGGAACACATAAAACAAGTGTAGCAAGCATTACTCTGATTTGGTAACATAGCTACAAATATCTTCTGTGAATGAAAGTTGAGTTCTCTAAGGTGAACAAAGAATATAGTTTGTTGGATGGGTGGGAGGGGAGTTTGGGGGAGAATGATATATGGATATATGGTGACTGCAGCCATGAAATTAAAAGACGCTTACTCCTTGGAAGAAAAGTTATGAGCAACCTAGATAGCATATTCAAAAGCAAAGACATTACTTTGCCGACTAAAGTCCATCTAGTCAAGGCTATGGTTTTCCAGTAGTCATATATGGATGTGAGACTTGGACTGTGAAGAAGGCTGAGTGCCGAAGAATTGATGCTTTTGAACTGTGGTGTTGGAGAAGACTCTTGAGAGTCCCCTCGGACTACAAGGAGATCCAACAAGTCCATTCTGAAGGAGATCAGCCCTGGGATTTCTTTGGAAGGACTGATGCTAAAGCTGAAACTCCAGTACTATGGCCACCTCATGCGAAGAGTTGACTCATTGGAAAAGACCCTGATTCTGGGAGAGATTGGGGGCAGGAGGAGAAGGGGACGACAGAGGATGAGATGGCTGGATGGCATCACTGACTCGATGGACGTGAATCTGAGTGAACTCTGGGAGTTGGTGATGGACAGGGAGGCCTGGCATGCTGCGATTCATGGGGTCACGAAGAGTCAGACAGACTGAGTGACTGAACTGAACTGAACTGGATATATGTAGGCTCAGACAGTAAAGAATCCGCCTGCAATGCAGGAGACCTGGGTTTGATCTCTGGATTGGGAAGATCCCCTGGAGGAGGGCATAGCAACCCACTTCGGTGTTCTTGTTAGGAGAAACCTCATGGACAGAGGAGCCGGGTGGGCTACAGTCCATGAGGTCACAAAGAGTCAAACACACCTGAGCCACTAAGCACAGCACAGTATATTATGTATGGCTAAGCGACTCTGCTGTGCACCTGAAACTATCTTAACATTGTTCATCAGCTATACCCCAACATAAAATAAAAAACTTTTACAAAAAGGAAAAAGAATATCCAGTTTGTCTAATGAGTTTAAAACATGAAGTAATTTCATGGTGAAAGTGAAAGCTACAGTAACTATCTACCAAACCTTGCAGCGCTGACCCACAAGCTGCCCCAGGGTGGTAATGACATAAAAAGGCCAGTGGTGAGTTTATATTTTCCTTCCACTTCATACTGCCCAGGGGAAATGACAGCACAAGAGTTAAATCTCAAGTCCTAAACTGTCAAGAGTCTCATATCCTCTATCTGTCTCTACTATAGCAGATAGAGTTAATTCTTCTGAGGTCTTGGTTCTAAACCTCAAAGTTGTCTAAGAGGCTCTACTTTGTAAAGATAATTACTACTAACATGGCAGGTCCACTGCTAGGTGCATAACAGCCTCTCAATTTATTTTTGTATGTACGTGTATGCTCAACCCTGTCCTACTCTTTGAGACCCTATAGACTGTAGTCTGCCGTGGGTTTTTCCAGGCAAGAATCCTGGAGTAGATTGCCATTTGCTCCTCCAGGGGATTTTCCCAACCCAGGGATTCAACCCATGTCTCCGGCATTGCAGGCGGATCCTTTACATGCTGAGGGATTGGGGAATTATCTCTGTTTTAAAGACAAAGACATTTAGAGTCAGGCTAACAATTCCACAGCTAATAATCTATGGAAGCTGTATCTGTTTACAAGTCACTGTGATTCCACAGTCCGTGCCCTTTTCTAAACCTACACTGTATTCAGATGATAAGGAATGATCTCTGTATTCTGCCTCATATTATTCTACAAATGCTGAATGCTGAAGAAGATGAAACACATGTGTTCACCTTACTTTGTCATCATTCATTTAATGTGCCTGCCCGGTGGAATGTCTGCCTCTTCCCAGGACGACCTTCCTCAAAGTAATGGATTGGCCAAAAAATTCACTCAGGTTTTAGTACAATCTTATGGAAAAACTAAAATGAACATTTTGGCCAACCAAATATCATTTTTGCTGCCTATGCTCCCTCATGAGAAACGCTGAGTTGGAAGTAGCACAAGCTGAAATCAAGATTGCTAGGAGAAATATCAATAACCTCAGATATGCAGATGACACCACCCTTACGGCAGAAAGTGAAGAAGAACTAAAGAGCCTCTTGATGAAAATGAAAGAGGAGAGTGAAAAAGTTAGCTTAAAGCTCAACATTCAGAAAACGAAGATCATGGCATCTGGTCCCATCACTTCATGGGAAATAGATGGGGAAATAGTGGAAACAGTGTCAGAGTTTATTTTGGGGGGCTCCAAAATCACTGCAGATGGTGACTGCAGTCATTAAATTAAAAGATGCTTACTCCTTGGAAGAAAAGTTATGACCTACCTAGATAGCATATTCAAAAGCAGAGACATTACTTTGTCAACAAAGGTCCATCTAGTCAAGGCTATGGTTTTTCCAGTGGTCATGTATGGATGTGAGAGTTAGACTGTGAAGAAAGCTGAGCACTGGAGAACTGATGTTTTTGAACTGTGGTGTTGGAGAAGACTCCTGAGAGTCCCTTGGACTGCAAGGAGATCCAACCAGTCCATTCTGAAGGAGATCAGCCCTGGGATTTCTTCAGAAGGAATGATGCTAAAGCTGAAAATCCAACACTTTGGCCACCTCATGCAAAGAGTTGACTCATTGGAAAAGACTCTGATGCTGGGAGGGACATGGGGCAGGAGGAGAAGGGGACAACAGAGTATGAGATGGCTGGATGGTATCACCGACTCGATGGACATGAGTTTGAGTGATGATGGAGTTGGTGATGGACAGGGAAGCCTGGCATGCTGTGATTCATGGGGTCACAAAGAGTCAGACACGACTGAGCGACTGAACTGACTGAACTGACACTCCCTCATGCTTAACTCACTGAAGTCTGGACTCCATCCCTAACTTGCTGGTCATTTTCTAATGCCAAACTGGCCACAGGTAAATACAGGGAGGGAACACAGCCCCACCTATCAACAGAAAATTGGATTAAAGATTTACTGAGCATGGCCCCACAGTCAGCTCCTGGTCTTGTTTTTGTTGACTGTATAGAGCTTCTCCATCTTTGGCTGCAAAGAATATAATCAATCTGATTTCAGTGTTGACCATCTGGTGATGTTCATGTGTAGAGTCTTCTCTTGTGTTGTTGGAAGAGGGTGTTTGCTATGATCATTGCATTTTCTTGGCAAAACTTTATTAGTCGTTGCCCTGCTTCATTTCGCATTCCAAGGCCAAATTTGCCTGTTACTCCAGGTGTTTCTTGACTTCCTACTTTTGCATTCCAGTCCCCTATAATGAAAAGGGCATCTTTTTGGGGGTGTTAGTTCTAAAAGGTCTTGTAGGTCTTCACAAAGCCATTCAACTTCAGCTTCTTCAGCATTACTGGTTGGGGCATAGATTTGAATAACTGTGATATTGAATGGTTTGCCTTGGAGATGAAGAGAGATCATTCTTTCAGTTTTGAGATTGCATCCAAGTACTGCATTTCAGACTCTTTTGTTGACCATGATGGCTACTCCATTTCTTCTAAGGGATTCCTGCCCACAGCAGTAGGTATAATGGTCACCTGAGTTAAATTCACCCATTCCAGTCCATTTTAGTTCGCTGATTCCTAGAATGTCAACGTTCACTCTTGCCATCTCTTGTTTGACCACTTCCAATTTGCCTTGATTCATGGACCTGACATTCCAGGTTCCTATGCAATATTGCTCTTTACAGCATCAAACCTTGCTTCTATCTCCAGTCACATCCACAGCTGGGTATTGTTTTTGCTTTGGCTTCATCCCTTCATTCTTTCTGGAATTATTTCTTCACTGATCTCCAGTAGCATATTGGGCACCTACCAACCTGGGGAGTTCCTCTTTCAGTATCCTATTATGCCTTTTCATACTGTTCATGGGGTTCTCAAGGCAAGAATATTGAAGTGGTTTGCATTCCCTTCTCCAGTGGACCACATTCTGTCAGACCCCTCCACCATGACCCTCCCGTCTTGGGTTGCCCTGCGGGCATGGCTTGGTTTCATTGAGTTAGACAAGGCTGTGGTCCTAGTGTGATTAGATTGACTAGTTTTCTATGAGTATGGTTTCACTGTGTCTGCCCTCTGATGCCCTCTAGCAACACCTACCATCTTACTTGGGTTTCTCTTACCTTGGGCATGGGGTATCTCTTCACAGCTGCTCCAGCAAAGCACAGCCGCTGCTCCTTACCTTGGATGAGGGGCATCTCTTTACCGTCGCCCTTCCTAGCTCCTCTAGACCTTCCTATGCCCATGCAGCCACTGCTCCTCGGGTTGCTACTTCCGGCCACCACCCCTGGCCTTTGGTGAGAGGTGGCTTCTCCCAGCAGCCCCTGACCTCTGACACAGGGTAAAGTAGGGAAAACCGCTAGACCATTCAGGTAGGACCTAAATCAAATCCCTTATGATTATACAATGGAAGTGAGAAATAGATTTAAGGGACTAGATCTGATAGATAGAGTGCCTGACGAACTATGGAATGAGGTTCGTGACATTGTACAGGAGACAGGGATCAAGACCATCCCCATGGAAAAGAAATGCAAAGAAGCAAAATGGCTGTCTGCAGAGGCCTTACAAATAGCTGTGAAAAGAAGAGAGGCGAAAAGCAAAGGAGAAAAGGAAAGATATAAGCATCTGAATGCAGAGTTCCAGAGAATAGCAAAAAGAGATAAGAAAGCCTTCTTCAGCAATCAGTGCAAAGAAATAGAGGAAAGGAACAGAATGGGAAAGACTAGAGATCTCTTCGAGAAAATTAGAGATACCAAGGGAACATTTCATGCAAAGATGGGCTTGATAAAGGACAGAAATGGTCTGGACCTAACAGAAGCAGAAGATATTAAGAAGAGGTGGCAAGAATACACAGAAGAACTATACAAAAAAGATCTTCACGACCCAGATAATCATGATGGTGTGATCACTAATCTAGAGCCAGATATCCTGGAATGTGAAGTCAGGTGGGCCTTGGAAAGCATCACTACAAACAAAGCTAGTGGAAGTGATGGAATTCCAGTAGAGATATTTCAAATCCTGATAAATGATGCTGTGAAAGTGCTATACTCAACATGCCAGACAATTTGGACAACTCAGCAGTGGCCACAGGACTAGAAAAGGTCAGTTTTCATTCCAATTCCAAAGAAAGGCAATGCCAAAGAATGCTCAAACTACTGCACAATTGCACTCATCTCACATGCTAGCAAAATAATGCTCAAAATACTCCAAGCCAGGCTTCAGCAATACGTGAACCATGAACTTCCAGATGTTGAAGCTGGTTGTAGAAAAGGCAGAGGAACCAGAGATCAAATTGCCAACATCCGCTGGATCATCGAAAAAGCAAGAGTTACAGAAACATCTCTTTCTGCTTTATTGACTATGCCAAAGGCTTTGACTGTGTGGATCAGAATAAACTGTGGAAAACTCTGAAAAAGATGGGAATACCAGACCACCTGATCTGCCTCTTGAGAAACATGTATGCAGGTCAGGAAGCAACAGTTAGAGCTGGACATGGAACAACAGACTGGTTCCACATAGGAAAAGGAGTATGTCAAGGCTGTATATTGTCACCCTGCTTATTTAACTTCTATGCAGAGTACATCATGAGAAACGCTGGACTGGAAGAAACACAAGCTGGAATCAAGATTGCCGGGAGAAATAGCAATAACCTCAGATATGCAGATGATACCACCCTTATGGCAGAAAGTGAAGAGGAACCAAAAAGCCTCTTGATGAAAGTGAAAGCAGTGAGTGAAAAAGTTGGCTTAAAGCTCAACATTCAGAAAATGAAGATCATGGCATCCGGTCCCATCATTTCATGAGAAATAGATGGGGAAACAGTGGAAACAGTGTCAGACTTTATTATTTGGGGCTCCAAAATCACTGCAGATGGTGATTGCAGCCATGAAATTTAAAAATGCTTACTCCTTGGAAGAAAAGTTATGACCAACCTAGATAGCATATTCAAAAGCAGAGACATTACTTTGCCAACTAAGGTCCATCTAGTCAAGGCTATGGTTTTTCCTGTGGTCATGTATGGATGTGAGAGTTGGACTGTGAAGAAAGGTGAGCGCTGAAGAGCTGATGCTTTTGAACTGTGTTGTTGGAGAAGACTCTTGAGAGTCCCTTGGACTGCAAGATCCAACCAGTCCATTCTGAAGGAGATCAGCCCTGGGATTTCTTTGGAAGGAATGATGCTAAAGCTGAAACTCCAGTACTTTGGCCACCTCATGCGAAGAGTTGACTCATTGGAAAAGACTCTGATGCTGGGAGGGATTGGAGGCAGGAGGAGAAGGGGATGACAGAGGATGGGATGGCTGGATGGCATCACTGACTCAATGGACGTGAGTCTGAGTGAACTCCGGGAGTTGGCGATGGACAGGGAGGCCTGGCGTGCTGTGATTCCTGGGTTCGCAAAGAGTCGGACACGACTGAGCGACTGAACGGAACTGAACTGAACTGAGCATGGCCCCGCCCATCAGAACAAGATCCAGTTTCCCCCTCAGTCAGTCTCTTCCATGGGGAAGCTTCTATAAGCCTCTTATCCTTCTCCATCAGAGCGTAGTTCAGTTCAGTTCAGTTCAGTCACTCAGTCCTGTCCTACTCTTTGCGACCCCATGAAACAGCACGCCAGGCCTCCCTGTCCATCACCAACTCCCAGAGTTCGTTCAAACTCATGTACATTGAGTCGATGATGTCATCCAGCCATCTCATCCTCTGTCGTCCCCTTCTCCTCCTGCCCCCAATCCCTCCCAGCATCAGAGTCTTTTCCAATGAGTCAGTTCTTCGCATGAGGTGCCCAAAGTATTGGAGTTTCAGCTTTAGCATCAGTCCTTCCAATGAACACCCAGGACTGGTCTCCTTTAGAGTGGACTGGTTAGATCTCAGTCCAAGGAACTCTCAAGAGTCTTCTCCAACACCACAGTTCAAAAGCATCAGTTTTTTGGTGCTCAGCTTTCTTCATAGTCCAACTCTCACATCCATACATGACCACTGGAAAATACATAGCCCTGAATAGATGGACCTTTGTTGGCAAAGTAATGTCTCTGCTTTTCAATATGCTATCTAGGTTGGTTTTAACTTTCCTTCCAAGGAGTAGGCGTCTTTTAATTTCATGGCTGCAGTCACCATCCGCAGTGATTTTGGAGCCCCAAAAAATAAAGTCTGATGCTGTTTCTGCTGTTTCCACTGTTTCCCCATTTTTTTTCCCATGAAATGATGGGACCAGGTGATATGATCTTAGTTTTCTGAATGTTGAGCTTTAAGCCACCTTTTTCACTCTCCTCTTTCCCTTTCAAGATGCTCTTTAGTTTTTCTTCAATTTCTGCCATAAGGGTGGTGTCATCTGCATATCTGAGGTTATTGCTATTTCTCCCAGCAATCTTGATTCCAGCTTGTGCTTCTTCCAGCCCAGCATTTCTCATGTTGTACTCTGCATAGAATTTAAATAAGCAGGGTGACAATATACAGCCTTAAAGTACTCTTTTTCCTATTGGGAACCAGTCTGTTGTTCCTTGTCAAGTTCTAACTGTTGCTTGCTGACCTGCATATAGGTTTCTCAAGAGGCAGGTCAGGTGGTCTGATATTCCCATCCCATCAGAGGGCAGACAGACTGAAAACCACAATTACAGAAAACTAACCAATCTGATCACATGGACCACAGCCTTGTCTAACTCAAAGAGACTATGAGCCATGTCAAGATGGGTGGGTCATGGTGGAGAGTTCTGACAAAATGTGGTCCACTGGAGAAGGGAATAGCAAACCACTTCAATATTCTTGGCTTGAGAATCCCATGAACAGCATGAAAAAGCAAAATGAAAGATGAACTGCCCAGGTCAGTAGGTGCCCAATATGCTACTGGAGATCAGTGGAGAACCAATTCCAGAAAGAATGAAGTGATGGAGCCAAAGAAAAAACAACACCCAGTTGTGCATGTAACTGGTGATGCAAATAAAGTCAGATGCTGTAAAGAGCAGTATTGCATAGGAACCTCAATGTTAGGTCCACGAATCAAGGTAAATTGGAAGTGGTCAAACAGGAGATGGCAAGAATGAACATTGACGTTTTAGAAATCAGAGAACTAAAATGGACTGGAATCAGTGAATTTAAGGCAGATGACCATTATATCTACTACTGTGGGGAAGAATCCCTTAGAAAAAATATAGTAGCCATCATAGTCAACAAAAGAGTCTGAAAAGTAGTACTTGGATGTAATCTCAAAAATGACAGAATGATCTCTGTTCATTTCCAAGGCAAACCATTCAATATCACAATAATCCAAGTCTATGCCCTGACCAGTAATGCTGAAGAAGCTGAAGTTGAACAGTTCTATGAAGACCTACAAGACCTTCTAGAACTAACACCCCCAAAAGATGTACTTTTCATTATAGAGGACTGGAACGCAAAAGTCGGAGAAGGCAATGGCAACCCTCTCCAGTACTCTTGCCTGGAAAATCCCATGGACGGAGGGGCCTGCTAGGCTGCAGTCCATGGAGTCGTGAAGAGTCGGACAAGACTGAGTGACTTCACTTTTACTTTTCACTTTCATGCACTGGAGAAGGAAATGGCAACCCACTCCAGTGTTCTTGCCTGGAGAATCCCAGGGACAGGGGAGCCTGGTGGGCTGCTGTCTATGGGGTCACACAGAGTCAGACACGACTGAAGTGACTTAGTAGTAGTAGTAGGAACGCAAAAGTAGGAAGTCAAGAAATACTTGGAGTAACAGGTAAATTGGCCTTGGAGTACAGAATGAAGCAGGGCAGAGGATAACAGAGTTTTGCCAAGAGAATGCTCTGGCTATAGCAAGCACCATCTTCCAACAACACGAGAGAAGACTCTATACAGCAACATCACCAGTTGGTCAATACTGAAATCAGATATTATATTCTTTACAGCCAAAGGTAGAGGAGCTCTATACAGGTGGCAAAAACAAGACTGGGAGATGACTGTGGCTCAGATCATGAACTCCTTATTGCCAAATTCATACTTAAGTTGAATAAAGTAGGGAAAATTGCTAGACCATTCAGGTATGACCTAAATCAAATTCCTTATGATTATACACTAGAAGTGAGAAATAGATTCAAGGGATTAGATCTGATAGACAGAATGTTTGAAGAACTATGGACAGAGGTTCGTGACAGTGTACAGGAGAGAGGGATCAAGACCATCCCCAAGAAAAAGAAATGCACAGAGGCAAAATGGTTGTCTGAGAAGGCCTTACATATAGCTGAAAAAGAAGAGAAGCAAAAAGCAAAGGAGAAAAGGAAAGATATACCCACTTGAATGCAGAGTTCCAAAAGAATAGCAAGGAGAGATAAGAAAGCCTTCCTCGTTGTTCAATGCAAAGAAATAGAGGAAAACAATAGAATGGGAAAGACTAAAGATCTCTTCAAGAAAATTAGAGATATCAGGGGAACATTTCATGCAAAGATGGGCACAATAAAGGACAGAAATGGTATGAACCTAACAGAAGCAGAAGATATTAAGAAGAGGCGCCAAGAATACAGAGAAGATCTATACAAAAAAGATCTTCATGACCCAGATAATCACGATGGTGTGATCACTCACCTAGAGCCACACATCCTGGAATGTGAAGTCAAGTGGGCCTTAGGAAGCATCACTACAAACAAAGCTAGTGGAGGTGATAGAATTCCAGTTGAGCTATTTCAAATCCTAAAATATGATGCTGTGAAAGTGCTGCTCTCAATATGCCAGCAAATTTGGAAAACTCAGCAGTGACCACAGGACTGGAAAAAGGTCAGTTTTCATTCCAATCCCAAAGAAAGGCAATGCCAAATAATGCTCAAACCACCACACAATTGCACTCATCTGACACGCACTAAAAGTAATGCTCAAAATTCTCCAAGCCAGGCTCCAACAATATGTGAACTGTGAACTTCCAGATGTTCAAGCTGGATTTAGAAAAGGCAGAGGAACCAGAGATCAAATTGCCAACATCTGTTGGAGCTTCAAAAAAGCAAGCAAGTTCCAGAAAAATATCTACTTCTGTTTTGTTGACTATGCCAAAGCCTTTGACTGTGTGGATCATAACAAACTGTGGAAAATTCTTAGAGATGGGAATACCAGACCACCTGACCTGCCTCCTGATAAATCTGTATGCAGGTCATGAAGCAACAGTTAGAACTGGACATGAAACAATAGACTGGTTCCAAATCAGGAAAGGTATACATCAAGGCTGTATATTGTCACTCTCATTATTTAACTTATATGCAGAGTACATCATGAGAAATTCTGGGCTGGATGAAGCACAAGCTAGAATCAAGATTATCGAGATAAATATCAGTAACCTCAGACATGCAGACGACACCATCCTTATGGCAGAAAGTGAAGAACTAAACAGCCTCTTGATGAAAGGGAAAGAGGAGAGTGAAAATGTTGGCTTAAATCTCAACATTCAGAAAACGAAGATCATGGCATCTGGTCCCATCACTTCATGGGAAACAGATGGGGAAACATTGGAAACAGTGTCAGACTTTATTTTGGGGGGCTCCAAGATCACTGCAGATGGTGACTGCATCCATGAAATTAAAAGACACTCCTTGGAGGAAAGTTATGACCAACCTAGATAGCATATTCAAAGGCAGAGACATTACTTTGCCAACCAAGGTCTGTCTATTCAAGGCTATGTATTTTCCAGTGGTCATGCATGGATGTGAGAGTTAGACTGTGAAGAAAGCTGAGCTCCGAAGAATTGATGCTTTTGAACTCTGGTGTTGGAGAAGACTCCTGAGAATCCCTTGGACTGCAAGGAGATCCAACCAGTTCATTCTGAAGGAGATCAGTCCTGGGTGTTCTTTGGAAGGATGGATGTTGAAGCTGAAACTCCAATACTTTGGCCACCTCATGAGAAGAGTTGACTCATTGGAAAAGACTCTGATGCTGGGAGGGATTGGGGGCAGGAGGAGAAGGGGATGACAGAGGATGAGATGGCTGGATGGCATCACTGACTCGATGGATGTGAGTTTGAGTGAACTCCGGGAGTTGGTGATGGACAGGGAGGCCTGGCATGCTGTAATTCATGGGGTGGCAAAGAGTCGGACACGACTGAGTGAACTGAACTGAACTGATTCTCACTCATGATGACTTGGCTCAGGCTGTCCTCTCTATAGGAAATACCTTCCCCTTTAACAAAGTCTGAGTAATTCCCACTTACTTAGACTCAAGGCTGAATTCAAGCTTAAAACAACACTGTATTTTCTTATTCCAGCTGAGACTGAGCCAAGGGACTTTTCTGTACCTTTGCTATCTAAGCCTGTGACTTCCAGCATGGTACTTATATCACTGTGTCATCATCAATGACTCTCTTCTCCTTCTCTGTTTTCTAATAGCTATGAGGTTCTTGATGATGCAAGTCCATGTTTGGCACCCATCATCCAGCATGGTGGCTGACCCAGGATGGGGACTCATGGACGGTGAATGCTGAATGAACAAATCATGTTTCACCAGTGCATCCAGAGTTGATATTCAGCTTTGCAGCATAACCATGCTGGTTTGTTTATAATGCCTGTGTTATACCCATTGCTAACAGAGAAGGCAATGGCACCCCACTCCAGTACTCTTGCCTGGAAAATCCCATGGATGGAGGAGGTTTGCGGCTGCAGTCTATGGGGTCGCTAAGAATCGGACACAACTGAGCAACTTCGCATTCACTTTTCACTTTCCTGCATTGGAGAAGGAAATGGCAACCCTCTCCAGTGTTCTTGTCTGGAGAATCTCAGGGACAGGAGAGCTTGGTGGGCTGCCAACTATGGGGTCACACAGAGTCAGACATGACTAAAGCAACTTAGCAGCAGCAGCATACCCATTGCTAAACATTTTGAATATCACTCCTTATGCATGGATCTTATGCCTGTATATGTCATTTGACATATTTGTCAAACTTGTATTAGTAGCTAGTTCTAGTGATTTGATTCTTGACTTTGCCAAACACATTATGACTGTGGATGTGTGGTTTAACGCAATCAGGATTGTGCTCTATTGTTCCAACTACAACAATCATCTAGGGTTGCTGACTGGAATAATAAATATTTTGCTAACGTGAAGAACAGAGATGGCAGATGAATCTCACCAGCAGATGCAGTAAGGGGACCAGAAATCCCATTATAATTATCTACTGGATTGGCTAAAATTGTTTGTTTGCTCTTTTCCATAAGATGTTACAAAAAACCCAAAAGAACTTTTTGGTCAACCCAATACATCTGACAATCACCCATTCCTCTAAGATAGCTCTGTTAATTTTAGAATATATTTCTACTAATTCCATTGCTAACTTGCAACTTAATAATAAAAAGCAATAAGCATAAGAATAATAGCTAATATTTACCATACACCTACTAAATTCCAGGCATAGTGCTGAACACTTCATATTCAATATTCATATTATTTCATCTAAGTCTCTCAATATGACCACATATTCTCATTACCTGTGTTTAGCAGTGTACTGGTGTTCTGTTGTTGTATGGAAAATTGCAACAAATTTAGTGACTTGAAACAACACATATTCTGTAAGTCAGAGAGATTTAAGGTCCTGTTTTATGCTTGAAACTGTAGAATTCATGGGGGTTGGCCAGAGAACTTCTACACTTTCAGTATCTCTGATTTCTCTGCTGTTGACCTTTAGAACTGACTTTTAAAGTGATTAGGTCAAGGCCATCTATATATTTTTGCTTTTGATTAATTCAAGTTCAATAACCTTAATTACATTTGTAAAATCTCCTTTGCCATGTCACATAATATATCCAGAGGAGTGATTCCTCATCCTATTCACAGGTTTTGCTCATTCTTAACAGGAAGGAATTATAAAAGGGAGAAGGTCACTGAGGGTCTTTGTATAATTCTGCCTTCCACAACTTGTGAGGAACCTACTAATTAGAGAAGTTACGTTACTTGGCCAAGGCCAAACATATAGGAAGTCCCGAGTCAAGGTCCAAAACCGAACCCATACTATTCAAAGCTTTTGACACTAATCCCTCAGATGCATTTCTGACCCCAAAGGAACCAGGGCTTTGATGTTCAAGATGGAATATATGAATCTTTCCCCCTTCACACCAGCTCACTTACTTTTAGAAAAGCATTCACTTCCTCATCTTCATTAAAAGTCTTTAAAGGTCAATGTCAAGTTAACTTCCCTTTATGCACAACTGCTAGAATATTTCTGCAAAGTATAGCTCTTATCAGATCACTCTTCAGCTCAAAAATCTCCCCTTAGCTGTCCCCCTCTTGCCATATCAAATCCAAATAATAGGATCCCGCTTTACATTTTTATCTTTATTTTAACTCCTCCCTATCACACATTCTATTGGCCCCTCTCTGCGACAGCACGATATCCTGATGGGAGTACATATTGTTTCCTTGGCCTGTGATGTCTTTTTCCTTTAAATTCCTTCTTAAAACTTCATCTCTTCTTCACCTTCATCTCTTCTAAGAGAATTTTTCCAATTCTTTCTCTATACACTGATCCTCTCCTTCTAGGAATTCCTATTATACTTAAAGTCAGCAGCACATACTTAAGCATTAGACTATTCTCAAAATTTTCGGGATATCTGTTGCTTAACTAACTAGTTTGCAAGTTGCTTTGGGAAGGACCAAGTTATTCTTCTTTGACAATCTCCACATTCCTGAGAATAGCAGAAAAATCACATTGCAGGCAGTCAACACATAGAGGTTGATTGATGGAGTTCTCCCAAGTTGGATTCTTCGTTCTCAACCAAGAGAATCTACCCAATGTTTAGAAAGCAGCTTTAGCTCTTCCAAAGCTGCAAACTGTTGTTGTTATGCATCCAGTTTGGTTTTGGACATCAGTACCAGGAATCTGTATGGCCACATGCCTTCTCATTCTGGAAGAGGCTACTACTGCCCTGGGGCTAACGGCATCCACCCAAGCTTAGAGAACAGACTTCTCTGACATTCCTTTTGCCTGCATGTTGCTCCCACCAATTACTCCCAGAGCTTTATTTTGATTAGGAATAAGAAGACATGATATTTGAGGATTTGGGTTTAAGTTTATGTGCAAAGTTAAAACAGAACATCTGAATTTGTTTGCTTTCTCAACAAAAATATTAGGAAATTCAGTGATATAAGATGTTCACGAGAGGCAAGAAGAGGTATGAAGGAAAAACACAATGAAAACTATTGTATACAATGCTGGATTTTTAATTGATTTTAACAACTTGGGAATAAGCTTTAGCATTTACAAGAGAGTTCAAGAAATGGCTATATCCAATTTTCATGTATCATATTTCCTGTCAATAAATCTGTATTTTTATTAATTTAAACTACTTATGATAATTAAAAAAAAGAAAAAAACCCACCTATTCCTCCATGTCTTCAGGTTAATCACAGCAGGCAGAAGTGACTGACATGAAATGAGAGACTTCTTTCTAGGGCACCAGCCAGTGAAAGAAGCAGAATTGTCTTATTGTGACTTTTTAAACCTTAAAATGTCTTCCAGCCCACAACCCCCAGGACAGCCACTGAGAGCATCAGTAGATTAATAACAAAGAAGAAATGAGCTTCCTACTCACCAGTGTAGGCATTCAATGTCACTCAAAGCTAGAATAATGAAAACAATTTAACATTTTATTGGTTTTCTCCACAACCATAAAAGCAGATAATACAGACCATTCAGGACTTCTGTTTAACATGAAGGTGAAACACACATCCAATCTCTGCCTTAAATATCAGATCAGAACCTTCAATTGAATCCTTGCAGGCATTTCTATTATTTTTGTTTTACTGGAGAGCATAGTATGGCCCTTTCATTTCTCAACTCTGGAATGCTCTCTTCCCCAACCTAACAGATCTGATGTATCAGTTCTTATTCTGTGTTTTCATACAGACACACCAGGCTGCATCTGTGGAAGTCAGGTGGGAGATTCACACCCTGGATCTCTTAGCATGAAACTGGTCTTGGCCATGGTTTTGGTCTTGGAGAGACAGTGGACAGGGTGACAGCCAACAGTGATTCTAATGTTTGTAGGATGGCCATCATCAGTAGATACAAAGTAAGTTGGGTAACTCATTCCATCTTTTTGGGCACTCATGTTACTAAATGAAACCAAGTGAATTACAAGGATGGATGAAGTGGGGAGTGGCAATGAACATTTATTAAGCAGTTTCCATAGACCAGGAACATTGATAAGACCTTTAGTTTGGTGTTTTGACTTGACACAAATGCTTTAAGTAGTTATTAATATGAACATTTTAGAGATGAGAAAATTAAACCATTAATGACATAACTAATAAAGGTTGGTTTCTAGGGAAAGGAAAGCTAGAATAGACCTAGACAGCATATTAAAAAGCAGAGATATCACTTTGCCTACAAAGGTCTGTATAGTCAAAGCTATGGTTTTTCTAGTAGGCATGTATGAACATGAGAGTTGGACCGTAAAGAAGGCTGAGTGCCAAAGAATTGATGTTTTTGAACTGTGGTGCTGGAGAAGACTCTTGAAAGTCCCTTGGACAGAAAGGAGACCAAACCAGTCAATCTTAAAATAAATAACCCTGAGTATTCACTGGAAGGACTGATGGTAAAGCTGAAGCTCCAATACTTTGGACACCTGATGCAAAGAGCTGACTCATTGAAAAAGACCCTGATGCTGGGAAAGACTGAAGGCAGGAGAAGAAGGGGGCTGCAGAGGATGAGATGTTTAGACAGCATCACTGAGTCAATGGACATGAATTTGAGCAAACTCCAGAAGATAATGGAGGACAGAGGAGCCTGCCTTGCTGCAGTCCATGGGGTCACAAAGAGTCAGACACAACTTAAGCAACAACAAAAATAAAGGTTGGTACCAAAACTCAAACCCTATTCTCTTTCTAACTCCAAATATGCTTCTGTTGCCACACTGCCCAACTTTCACTGCTTTACCACTGTTTGAATGCTGAGCTGAGATGTAAGGAATATCCAGCAAAGCAAAAGTTAGAGCACTATTTTTTAGAGTTAAATAGTCACAGCATGCTAATGAGTTCCCTTAGTCTAGTGTCAGCAAAATAACACTGTAAGAAAAATTATTCACTAACTCATCTGTCTGACACAAAGTCCCTTTTTAATTTCCCCCTCACTGAGTTCTGAAAAAAAAAGGAGCGCTCAGATACAAGTGTCATTTCGAGTCTTCCCAAGTTTTCATTTTATTTTTTAGTCTTTTCTATGTCTATTTCTATTTATTTCTCTGACGCCTATCACCATGGTGTCTAAGTCTCCAGACAAACACATTAAGCTAAAACAAAACATATGAGAGAATTGAAAAGAAAAGCTTCCCAGATCGCTCTCCTCCAGAGCTAAATTTTGTTGATTTAGAGATAACTGATTGAGACGTGAAACCCTGGGGCTACACTGGCAGTGCTCGGAATGGGTTTTGGTGGCAATTTGCTATGATTTAGCAGCAGCCATGGAAATGATGATTTACCTACAAACCATTTTTGAAATAGAAGAAGAGTAAAGGAAATCCAGGCGAATAAGACACAGAAAGTAACCCATTTTGATCATATAAGATTATTCACCTCTTAGAATAAGATCCCGACACTCCAAAGATACCAGAGAGAAAACAAGGTACCTAGAAGGCATGAGAGAGAAGAGCTTTTCTGTTGCTTTTTCTGCTCCCTTTTGGTTTACTTAGCCAAGTCATCCCATGATGGCTCTGCAAATGCAGAGCCCACACAAAACTGTCATTACAGAAATAAGCAAACTGATCCAAAGGATCAGGCCATATAAATGTAATCTATGTCACTGTGATACTAATAGTCACTTTTTAAAAAACAATAGGAGTAAGGCAGTGAAATAATAGCATTGGAATTCATTGTTAGGGAGAATGAACATTCTGTAGAAAAAGAGGAAATCTGCTATACAATATTTTATAAATACTCTCAAAGTTTGTCTTTTGGAAGTCTGATACCACGCCCGTCCCATTAGCTTCACCATACATGTGTGCGCGCGCGCACACACACACACACACACACACACACACACACACACACACACATTACTAAAGCCCATCTAATTCCTGGGGACCATGGTCACCACACCACTCCATTAGCTGCTTTGTAAAGAAACATCTGCAAGGTCAAGGGAGAAACATTCAAACTCCTGATGGACACAATCCTGGTGTTTCTGATCCCAGGGTACACAATGGATAATGACTTTTCGAAAACACAAATCTCATTGTGCATTTTCAATGGCTTTTCTTTTTTTTTTTTAACATCAAAAGCAAAATCTTCAATGTGACTGCAAGCTGTCACATGACCGGGCTGTGGCCCTGTGGCTTTTTCTGCAACCATTAGCCCAGCCTCCTTCACTCCACACATTCCAGCTTTTGTGCAGGTCCCTGAATAGGCCACACCCTCCTCAACTCATGCCCTCTGCCTTTCTCTCTGAAGCTGCCTTTGAAAATTATTTTAAGCAATGTTTATTGACTTATCTGATTACATGTGTAATGAATGCTCTTGAATAAAATTTAGAAAATACTGATGAGTTTTTTAAAAAAAGTGAAGATAATAGGCTCACAATCTAGAGACATTGTTCAGTATTTGATGCGTATCTTTCTCCTCATGAACTTCTTAATGTAAGCTGTGATCATCGATCTTTTCCAAAGGTCAGAAGATAATTATTTCTTTCTCAGTTCTACTAATAATTACTTTTGAAAAATTTTTGGAAACATTCTTTAATACAAATTTCCTAAATGAGCAAAGTCAGATATAAAAGTGACCCTGGTGAATCTGAGGTTCTAGCTTTGTCGAAAAAAAATTTGGAGATGACGTGATAAGTAAGAAGTGGATTTACTTGGAGAGAAACACACTCCACAGACAGAGTATGGGCCATCCCAGAAGGCAAAAGAGCTCAGAAATATGGCGTGGTTACTTTTTACAGGCTGGGTAACTTCATAGGCTATAGAGTGGGAGGATTATCCTAATTACTTGAGGGGTGGTGACGATCTCCAGGAATTGGGCCACTGCCCACTTTTTGACCTTTTATGGTTGGCTCGGAACCATCATGGCACTAATGAGTGCGTCATTTGGCTGATGTATTACAGTGAATGTATAATGAGGCTCAAGATCTACTAGAAGTCAACTCTTCCTCCATCTTGGACTCGGTTCTAACTGGTCTTGGTCATGTCCTAAGACTATAATGGGGCTTTCCTGGTGGCTCAGCTGGTAAAGAATCTGCCTGCAATGCGGGAGACCTGGGTTCGATCCCTGGGTTGGGAAGATAACCTAGAAAAGGGAACAGCTACCCACTTCAGTATTCTGGCCTGGAGAATTCCATGGACTGAGTCGGACATGACTGAGTGACTTTCACTTTCACTTTCAAGGCCACGTTATTCTTTCAAATGTTGATGTTGTGTCCTGCCCACTTCCCTCCTATTTCACAAGTACTTCTGAGCAACTCCTTCCCACATTTCTTTTATTGTCCATCCTATACACTATTCTGTATCTCAACTTTATTAATATAACCTAGTATATTAGACTCCAATTTTTAAAATTATATTTAAAATTAATTTATGAAGTTTTTATCTTAATTATTATTTGTGTATGAATTAAACATATAAAAATTATTCTTAAATCTTTATTTTAGCTAATTTAATGTTCATTAGTTTTTTTATACTCCAATTTCCTCTTTCTTGAGTTCTTTATATCTTTCTCAATCATCTAAACTACAATATCAAACAGCATTTTAAATTATAGTACCTAAATAATAGATATTCTCAGCCTTAGTTAGGTGAAAAAGTTCTTTTGTTTGCATAACAAAAAAAAAATCCATGTTCTCCATTAAAATACGACTAATTTTCCCTGAAGTTTAAACAGGTTTTGTTTAAACTTTGTGTCTTAGCACTAACTGTTATGGAAAGAATGTCCAAAATTGCCCTGAATTTCTTCCTTCCTCCTTTCATCATTAAAGCAATTTTCCCTTATCAAGATTTTTTTTTCAAGTTTTATCCGAATGTACCTTAATGTGGTTTCTTTTTTTAATTCCATCCAAAATAAAATGAGATTTGTCAAACTCCATAATTCAGAATTATCGAAGTTTCTGGAAGCTTTATTTAAGGATGACTTTTCTTACGGTTACTACTTCAATTGTTTTACTTTCTTCCTCGGGGAAACTGAAACTTTAAATTGAATCTCCATTTTGTCTGCCAGGCTACACTCTTCTGAGTCACTATTTTTATCACTTGATTCTTTCCTCTACTCTTTGGGAGACAGTCCCAAGTTTATTCTCTACATCCTAGATTTATTTTCCACAGTGTCAATTCTGCTCTTTACTGTATCAGTTAGGATGTGAATATTATCACCACTTTTTAAGTTTTCTTGGGAAATTTCCTTATATAATTATATCCCTTTCCCTCTTGGCTTATAATGACTTCATTCCCACCTATTTTCCTTCACAGATTTGTTTGTGTTTTTCTCAGAAAGATTCTGTCTTCTGAAATCCTATTAGTAGGTTAATATGTGCAATGATTAGTGCTTCGCAGACTCTATCTAGAGTTGCTTAGAGCTTCCACTGCCTCTTTAACTTTCTGAACAGGTGGAATATATATTATACAAACTATAATCACAGGTTAGTGCTACCATTTCTTTTCCTGGCTCTTCCTTCTTTCCCTTCGCATTCCATGATGCAATCAGTCACACCATTGACAGCTAACAAACCACAGAAACCCCACCCAACAGACAAACATCCACAGTTTACGCCTAGTTTTTAAGGAGCCAAATAGCAATTGAATGTACAAATGAGGTGTTAATTTAGGAGGTGTTGTGTTAAGTAAAATTAGCCAAACACAAGTATTGTATAATCATACACATACAAATATGAATTTTTGCCATAGCTTCCAGCTAGATTCAAACTGTTGCATGTCTACAGCAAGGAGCAGACAATGGGGTGGGATGCAACATAATTCTTCATTGCTCAACGGTCCTAGTTCAAATAGGTCTGTCAATTACATCTCTCAATTCATTTCACTGATCATATAATTCATGATAATGTCTCTGAGAAGTTTTGGCAATAGCCCTTCCCTTAGTCCTAGCTTTAAGTTTCCTTTATGACTGATAATTTTCTGAGTTATAACAATTAAATTACTGGGAAATTTAGAGATATTGCAATGGAGTATCATTTTAAAATTAGAAACATCTTTCAAATTTTCAAAAAATAACTAGGGTCACCCTATCCTGAGAAATTCAAAGCAAATGACTTGGTAGTCCTATAGATGTGTGCACATTTCATTTGATTTATTTATTCATTTATTCATTATTATTTCATTTTATTTATTTATTTATCTGTACATTAACATCATCATCATCATCATCATGTATTTTTTTTTCTTTCTACAAATTTAGAATCCCTCTTTACTTAAAATGTATAGTGTTATGGAGTGATTTTTAAATGCTTCCCATCTCTCTTTAAATATGTTTTAAGAGTTATATTCTGGTACCAGTTAAAACGACTCTACTTCAAAGTCTTTGTACAAGCAATCTGTATCCGATTTTCTAAAGATAATTGAGTAAAAATATATACTGGTCTCTTTCTTCCATTCCCCTAAAAAAAAAAATTGGTTACATGTTCAGACTATAACCAAGGAAACCACCAGTCACTTGGCAGTCTCAAATTTTAACAGCAGACTAAATATCTAGGAGGAAATAAACGTACAAAGTGGTAAGTGTATAAAAAGGAAATAAATGCCAAAAGAAGAAATAAGTGCATACACAGAGTATCCAGGAAGGGAGAAAATGAGCATGGCAGAGTGGATGGAGCACCGGATTTGGAGTCTCTAGACTCCATGAGTTCATGCAGCCATATCTTCTCGTAATTAGGCAAACTGAAAGAGCCTCCTAATCTCTCTGACCCTCACTTTTTGAATCCTTGAAATGGATTCATTATAAGATTCATCCCTAATGGCTGGCTGCTATCACGATGAAAATCTATCACAACATGCTTTATAACAAAATGTTATAAAAATAATGTCAAAGTGAAGTATGAGGATGCTTGAAGTATGGATGAACCTCGAAAACATTATGCTAACTGAAATAAGCCAGGCCAAAAGAACACATATTGTATGACTCCACATAAAATATGTAGGATAGGCAGATTTACACAGACAGAAAGATTAGAGGTAACGAGGGTCTGGAGGGAGGAGGGAATGGGGAATTACTGCTTAACGGTTGCAATGGCTCTGGTGTGATTAAAGAAAAATGGAAATAGAAACGGTTGCAGTGTTTCTGGGGTGATTCAAAAAGTATATAGAAAGTGGTGATGGCTGCACAACACTGGGAATATAACGAGTGCCATCCATTGTTACATTTAAGAATAGCTAAAACAGAAAATTTTATGTTATCTATTTTAATACAATAATTTATTAAAATTAGTTTCCACTGGAGTATAGTTGCTTTACAATGTTGTGTGAAAAATGTTCTAGTTGATCTTATTTGCAAAATAGAAATAGAGACACAGATATAGGGAACAAACATACGGACACCAAGCCAGGGAAGAGAGGTGGGAAGAACTGGGAGATTGGGGTTGACCTATATATACTATTGACACTATTTATAAAAATAGATAACTAAAATGAGAACCTAGTGTATAGCTCAAGGAATCCTACTTAATGTATTTTTTAATGTCAGGCTTTACCTTGTTATTTTACAGGTATTTTTTAAACCATTTGATACAACTTTGCTAAAAACTAATTGATAAATTTAGGGTGGTACTGCAGTGCTTGAGTGAATGCATGAACAACTGAAGTCAATCAATTTATACAAGCACCATGAGCAAACATTTATGTAATGCTTATGTACAGGAACTAGTCACCATGGCTACAGGTATACTTGAGAGATAATTATTCACCCACTTAAAGGATAATCCCATCTATCATTTTAAAATGAGTTTTGGGGGATATGTCTCATGATTTTCCTGTAGTAAAGAGGTACACGGGATGATTTATGACATAACTATGCCATATGTGATCATCCCTCAGATAGCTGTGATGAAAACAAATGCTATAATATATATTTTCACCACTCAGGAAGCATGAATCATTAGAACATAAATAAATTTTCCCATTTCAAAACATTCATGTTATCCTAAGAGTTGCTGCTTCCACCTGAATTCCCCATCATGTCTGAGGCTCACAGTTTTCCTTTGATGTTATCAAAGCAGCTGAACCTCAGAGAACCTGGGGAACAATACATGACTTTCCGTATTGGCTCCTCTCCTTCACAATCCAGCATCATCCCATTTTCACTTCAGCTTTCATGAAGCAATCTCATTCCCAGTGGGAGTGGCTGAGATCACCCTCCCATTCCCCATAGTTAAACCTATCAACAGTTTCATGATAAATGCTCTCCCTGCACCAAAAACAAAATTGAGATGACTTCAGACCAAGACCGTAGAAGAAAGAAAGTCAGAGTTAATTCCCCAAACTGCAATAATTTTCATTTGCTGAATATTTTATCTCAGATGAATCATTTTATTTGTTGTAGTCACTTTCTTCTTAGTTTGATAAGTTAATTTAGGCTGTATCAGCTCAATTTGAGCTGAATTACTGGGGGTTTTGTCATTGCTTTCTTGGTTCTAACATTATCTTATAAATGACGTCTCATATTGAATTTAAGTCAGCAAGTATTTTGGAGGATCGTATTATATAGAGAGCATGGGCATGCTCTATGAGATGCTAGTTATAGCAAAGTTGAAGGTAATAGACCGATTCCTTGATCCTAAAGATATAGGATATGGAGAGGAAGATTATATACTTGTAAATAAATGAAATCTTAGGAAAGATAAAGTTTCCCTTGAATATGTTTATTTTGCAGAATTAGGAAAATTTTAGAGAGACAAGTAGCATTTATGATGGGTTTTATGGCAACATTGGAATATTTATTAGCATAGCGTGGTGTGCTCAGCTGTGTGTAACTCTTTGTAGCCCCATAAACTATAGCCTGCCAGCTCCTCTATCCATGGGATT
Source organism: Ovis aries (assembly GCF_016772045.2). Classification (NCBI taxonomy): domain Eukaryota; kingdom Metazoa; phylum Chordata; class Mammalia; order Artiodactyla; family Bovidae; genus Ovis; species Ovis aries. The sequence goes on along the minus strand of NC_056062.1, from coordinate 61,193,305 downwards.
TTTCAGTCAAAAATATCGGAGCAGGTTGCCATTTCCTCCTCTAGGGGATCTTCCTGACCCAGAGATCAACCCTCAGTCTCTTGTGTCTCCTGCATTAGTAGGTGGATTCTCTACCACTGAGCCACCTGGGAAGCCCTAGAATGTTTATTATTGAACATTTAATCTGTTAAACGGAGAAGGCGATGGCACCCCACTCCAGTAGTCTTGCCTGGAGAATCCCATGGATGCAGGAGCCTGGTAGGCTGCAGTCCATGGGGTCGCTAAGGTTGGACATGACTGAGCAACTTCACTTTTACTTTTCATTGTCATGCATTGGAGGAGGAAATAGCAACCCACTTCAGTGCTCTTGCCTGGAGAATCCCAGATACGGGGGAGCCTGGTGGGCTGCTGTCTATGGGGTCGCACAGAGTAGGACACAACTGAAGCGACTTAGCAGCAGCAGCAGCAGCAGTCTGTTAAACCTAAAGATACTCAAGGGTAAAGACTATCTTAGTTATCTGTGTACCCTGGAGGCAATCAAGTTGTTAGGACAGGATCATAAATATATCTTGACTGGAATAAATACTATAAGATTGATTGTGCTTCTTATTTAGGGAATATGTTCCTAAGTTACAAGGATTTTTATCTGCACTTATTTACAATATTTAATAACCCTTGTACAAGACTGATGCAGGGACTGAAAAGTTAAAACATAATCAGAGTTGAATGGGACTGGATAGGACCCACTCTATTGACTAAGAAATCATGAGTTTGAATTCCAGCTCTGCTTATTAGCCAGGTGAACCTGAATGAGGTATTCGGTCTTTCTGAGCTTTCAACTTGTCCACTGAGATTCAGTTCAGTTCAGTCGCTCAGTCGTGTCCGACTCTTTGCGACCCCATGAATCACAGCACGCCAGGCCTCCCTGTCCATCACCATCTCCCGGAGTTCACTCAGACTCACATCCATCAAGTCCGTGATGACATCCAGCCATCTCATCCTCGGTCGTCCCCTTCTCCTCCTGCCCCCAATCCCTCCCAGCATCAGAGTCTTTTCCAATGAGTCAACTCTTCGCATGAGGTGGCCAAAGTACTGGAGTTTCAGCCTTAGCATCATTCCTTCCAAAGAAATCCCAGGGCTGATCTCCTTCAGAATGGACTGGTTGGATCTCCTTGCAGTCCAAGGGACTCTCAAGAGTCTTCTCCAACACCACAGTTCAAAAGCATCAATTCTTCGGCACTCAGCCTTCTTCACAGTCCAACTCTCACATCCATTCATGACCACAGGAAAAACCATAGCCTTAACTAGACGGACCTTAGTCGGCAAAGTAATGTCTCTGCTTTTGAATATGCTATCTAGGTTGCTCATAACTTTTCTTCCAAGGAGTAAGCGTCTAAGTAACAAAATGTGGTACACAGGGTTTGGGGATGATTTTTAAAATATTAAGCCTTTCAAAAAGTAGAAATTTAAATACGATTCATTCAATATATGAAGCTGAATTAGACACAACAAGACTCAGATTTCAAAAAAGTCTTTTATTAATAATAATAGCACATGTGAATTGAATGTTGATTGGGCCTCAATGTCAAAAATACTATATTTTCATTAATCTTCAAATCAACAGCCACTCTTAGAAACAGAGATAGAGACTTCGTGTATAAAAATACTTCATGGTATTTATTTGCCTAAGCCTGGAAGTGAAAGAGACAGGCTTTGAGCCCTCACTCTCCAAATGCAAACTATTACCCAGTGAAATGAACAACTGCAAACTTCTGAATCTAGTAGGAATACAACTTTTTAATTTGCCTTCTGCTAGGGAAGATGTTTTTCCTCCTAGTTCTCTGAAGGGTACTGTCTTTCCTTTTAAAAGAAGGTTTCCCTTTCTCTGAGGAAGCCTTCAGCTCTGGCTCCCACCTCTGCCAGTGTCTTCTCCATAAGGGAGAAAGATTCATCTGATTAGAGTGAGGTTGAGGAATAAGAGTGTAGCTTGCTGATGATGCAGGCTCCTTCCTCCACACAGCCCCCTACACAGCGTGTTCTGCCTCTGCCTGGCAGGTCTGTTGTTGCCCTGATGCTCTGTGACGAGGTGAGTATGATTCATTCAGGGGCAAAGAGTGGGAAACCTGGATCCAGCCTCGGTTTCAAGCGGTCTGAATTAATTCTGATACCTTGATGCCTATCAAATTACATGTTTATTTATCAGTTGGTTCAACATCTGGAAATAGAGGTATGATTAGCCATTAATTTCAAATTCCAACACATGTGAAATTTGGCCAGTTATATGGGCATTTTCCCATTATTCCTGCAACTTTATTTCTTATAGTTACCATGTTGATGCATTTAAATTCATTTCAGTGCAGAGACTAGAAGAAAAAAATCCAGCAATTTTTTCCAAATGATTATCAGCTTTCCCAATATGATTAATTAAATATTTTACATTTTTTCTTAGTAAGTTTAATGACAGCTTTTTAAACTCCACATGGAAAATGGACCATAATGGATGCATGAAACTTTAGTATCCAGAATCCATTTTTTCCTCTTTCTCTTAAGTTTGTCTTAAAAAACAGAGATACAGATAAAATATGGTCTGAGTATAACTAAATTGTCACTGAAGAAAAAATCAAGAGGATGAGAATTAATACCTCACATGGTGGGAGAGGCAGAGGTTTAAGATAAAGAGGGTCTCTGGAGCCTGTCAAATCCTAGTTCTACATTATCAGATACATAATCATCTAATCTTTAACTCACTTAATATCACTAAGCCACAGCTTCACATCTATAAAACTGAATAATAGTACTTCATTATAGGATTGATCTGAGAATCAAATTTATTAAAGAATAAACCACTTATCACCATGTTTAATGTATTGATACAATAAACACTAAGTGGTAACAGTGTCTTTGCTATTGCTATAATATTAATCATAATGATTTATTAACCAGGTACTGATTTTTCCATAGATAATAGAATAAAAAAAGTAATTTAGAGTTTGGTAAGAAAGATCTCAATAGAAAAGGATGAACTTTTAAGCTGTAAAATGTGTTAACCATTTTCATAAACATGTTTTAATTGTTTTTCATCAAGCTCATTTTAAAATAGGATCAATAAGCCATCAATATCTTTGGATTATTTAAGCAAGAGATGGAGTACTCACCCATGATCTCTGCAGTTAGTAAAAGCATGTTATGACTTTATACAATACTGACCACGGTAAATTTATTTTGTTGTTTTGTCTTGTCATAATTGATAAAGTAAAAGATGGCATTTTTAGAATAAAATTTATGTTACATTAACATTCCAATGAACTTTTGTTCTTTCCTCCTAAAACATATTTGATTATGAGTACTGGTTATAACCTTTCTCAACACCCAACAACCATTACTATTCACTATCCTCTTGTTATTGTTCAGTCACTAAGTCATGTCTGACTCTCTGTGATCTCATGGACTGTAGCACATCAGGCTTCCCTGTTCTTCACTATCTCCAAGAGTTTGCTCAAACTCATGTCCGTCGAGTCAGTAATGCTATCTAACCATCTTATCCTCTGTCGCCCCCTTTTCCCACTCTCAGTCTTTCCCAACATCAGAGTGTTCCAACAAGTGGGCTCTTCAAATCAGGTGGCCAAAGTATTGGAGCTTCAGCTTCAGCCATCAGTCCTTCTAATGAATATTCAGGGTTGATTTCCTTTAGGCGTGACTGGTTTGAGCTCCTTGCTATCCAAGGGACTCACAAGAGTCCTCTCCAGCTCCACAATTCAAAAGCATCAATTCTTTGGCTCTTTGGCTTCTTTATAGCTCAACTCTCATTCACACATGACTACTGGAGAAACCATAGCTTTGATTATATGACCTTTGTCGACAAAGTGATGTTTCTGCTTTTTAATATGCTATCTGGGTTTGTCATAGCTTTCCTTCCAAGGAGCAAGAGTTTTAACTGTGGTCAACTCAGATTTAGAAGTTAAGTGACTGTCACTACCTTGGCTCTTAATTACCGAAGACATTTAAAAATTGAGACTTGGTTGCTAAGAAATATAGCTTTAAAGGAAAATTTCTGGTATCTTTTGTCTGTGTTGACCCTTAGATTAATGCAAAGCACGATATATTTCCAGTTGATGACTAAAATAAAATCCAACTGTGAAAGGAAAGCAATCAGAAACTATTCTCGTGTTCAGATAATAAAAGGTGAACCTGTGTTTCCCCTTATTCTGTGTTAATACCTGTTTGAAACTGCACACTGAATTGCATAATTGAGAAATTCAGAACCAGGCATTTTAAATAATAATATGTGGCAGTTGTCAAGGTAACTTGGGAAGGGTAGTGAGGAATTTTTTTAAGTAAAAGGAAGTGGGGACATTTTTATTTATTGTTGTTGGTGTCATGTTTGTGCTTTATTCTTTGCACTGATCCCACAGAATGCAAAATGTGATACATTTCCAATCAGTGACTACAATAAAATATTTCCTCAGACTTTAAAGAAAGCAATCTGAAAATGTTCTGGTATTCTTTAATACTCTATAATATAAGCATATTCTGTTAACACATGTGCCTGTTAACTTTTAGCTGAATTAGAAGTAAGGCAGGAAAAGGAGATTTCTGGGAGAGAATACTATAAAGCTACAAAACTCAATAAGATGGTGATTGAACAGACTGCTGAAGTATCATACAATCTGGATTTTTATAAAAATCAAACCTTGGGCAAAATTTCAAACTGTTTGCCGAGATGCTGCTGGATACTCACATGTCTATGTCGCTTTATTATTTTAAAGAAAGCATGCATCGCACTTTCTACATGCCAAGCCTCATCCTATGTTCTGTACCCACTTAACTCATTTGATCCTCAGGACAACCCTGTAGACTAGGGCCTATAATCGTCCTCACATTTCAGATGGGAAGAACTGAGTGATGAATAGATTAACTAACTCAATCATAATGCAAGATAGGAAATGCCACAATTACAATTTAAACCAAGCAAGCTTGCTTTCAAAGTCTACACTCTTGACCATGCAGTTTCTCTTCTTGTGGGAAGGTCTAGAGTGCTTTTATTTTCTAAGCACAAGTTTAATGAAAGTAGAAATGTATTCTAGTCTCCGATCTGCGCTTGCCCTTTTGTGGACTTTGAGGGCAGAATGCATGTGTTTCCTACTGGGAGAGCTGTGAAAGAGCATTCTTGCCTCCTTGGTTTCAGAATATGTTCAGTTCCACCCTTTGGAGTTGGAAGAGAAGAACTGAGCTGATTGGGTCTTTGGGGACATTTTTTTGTTTGTTTTACCAGCTTTAGCAGAGCTGACTTCTGCACCTTCAAAAGCATGTCAGACTCACAGGCAGCCTCAGCTTGGGTGTTTTAAAGCACCACCGCTGACAGAGAAAGTCGTGTTTGTTATCTATGTGTCTCATCATAAAACAAGATATTCTGGGGGCAGTGATAAATGCCTTTGTAGAGCATAATAATGCAATTTGGCTGGTCTTCTTCAAAGGAATTTGGACAATGGAATTAATTGTACACATCAGAGTGAAAAATAAAACCATTCCTAAAAAGAACAAACAAAATAGAGCAAATGAAATGCAAATGAATTTAAGACAACTGTCTTTATGAGTTTTTTCTCCTCATATTTCTTAAAATAATTGCCAAAGCTGTAGGTTTAAAATTGATACTATAAGATTTTGGTGGATAAACCCTAAGCATGCTACCTAGAGGTACAGAAAAACTTAACAGAAATTATTCTAAATATAAAGACCTTGTCCACTCATATTAGTAAATTTAAATTAAAATATCTGTAGTGTTACCATATGTTTAACTCTTTCATCTTTCCAGTCTGGGGTTGAAATATTTAAGCACAGATAGAAAAATGTTAATTCTCTTTGTACAGAGAACAAGAACAAAGAAAAAAGTAGCTTCAAGGGTTTTAACAAAAGCACAAATATGGTAGATAATTGTAAAATTGAGGTCATGAAATTCTTTACTGGATGTCTTAGATTCGAGGTTTTAGCATTCTGGGAGAGTCCTCTGGGCTGGTTTAAGGCTTTCTGCCTGATTTCCTAGAGATTCTATTTAAGGTGGAGTTCGAGGCTGAGAAGCAGAGAAGCTTCCTTGAGCTGGAACTTTTGAAAGAATAGCTGAGGTTGAATGGAGGCAACTAAAACCAAAGGCTGGTTTCTAATGCAGATTTGCTTGGCTTTCATCCTCAAATGTGAATTTAAATATTCCACCCTCAAAATGACAGGGATTTATTTGCATACAATCTCACAGCATCTTAAGATCAGGACCAAATCACAATGTGTATATGTGCATGTGTGTGTGTGTATGTGAGAGTGAGAGAGTAAGTTCAAAAAAAGAATTATCATTTCTTCTCAAGAAAATGAGTCTTAGGACCTAGTAGTATTCAGGACTGCATGATGAAATCATTTCTCAGACTTATTGAGCATTTGAGTACATTTTTCAATGCCACCACTTCATGCAACAAGTGTTAAGCAAAGGCCAATCGGTGATCCCTTCCCAGTCAAGAACTTGCACATGGCCATTGGGTGAGGGCCTGAGGATTATTATAAAGAAGAAAATCACTGAGGTTAAACTTCCTAACCAAGCCTCAACCACCTTTCTCACCAGCCCCCACCACCGCAGGGACCCTGGCCCCTGATCAGTGGAGTACGTGATGGCAGAAGGGTTCCCCCCAAAAACAGGACTCACTGGAGTGACTGTGGGCATGGAGTAACTGCTGTCTTCCCCAGAAACCTCTCCAATCTGGAGTGAATTTCAGTCATTTACCAAACACACTCCACATAAATTATTCCAAACCATATTTACTTACTTGGGCCTAAAATCCTGTAGATGGACAAAGCACAGATGGCCACAGAAAGAAAAAGAAATCCTGATTGGAGCCCAGCCTGGTGAACACAACTTTTCCTTCTCCATGAAGTCCAGGTTTTAACCCTCTGGCATCAGATGTGGCCACACAACAGAATATATTAAATTAAGAGACTTTTTTCTTTTTTGGTCAAAGACATGTAAATAAATGATTAGGAAAAACAAAGCTAATATGAAAAAGAGATTCATAGATGAATTTATCAAGAACAGAAGGAGAGTTCTATAGTTCTTAAAAATTAAGTCCCAAGTTCTGTCTCCTACAAGTTTATACTCAACAACAACAATGATGGGAACTTTTTTCTCCCAATCTGACTATTCAATTTTAGCGATTTCTTGGGTGCTTTAATGCAAACACTTTCTTAGGGAATTGGTAATAGAAAAGTTTCTCTTTCAGGTAATAAGATGCTTTTGTACTCGATTCTTTAGCTCATCCAACTTGAGGTTTCTAGGACCATATTACTAACTCACAAGACTGTTGCAAGACTTAATTAAGCAACATTTGCAAGATCTGTCAAGATGTTCACATAAAAGATGCTAAGAAAAAAATTAAATCTGGTATATAGCAGAGGGCCTCCAAAGGAGATCTCATTCTATTAATATTTTTCTCTTAATTCTAACCCAAACTCAGTGTTTGACCAATATCCACTCTTTGGAAATACCTAGATAATGGAATTCTGATGTGTGTGATCTGATTTCTTCTGACCTGCTTTTAGTATTGCATTCTTACCAGATCATCATTAACACAGTACCCCAGGATTATAGCATTTTCTTTATACCTTTTTTTGTTCGGGGGAACATTTGTTCAAAGCAAACAAACCACCCAAGAACCTCAGTCTGGTAGGTAAGAAAATACCTATCTTCCTGTTGTGCTCTAACAGGGACATCAGCTCATTTTCAGTTTTGACTGCTCTTCCTATTTTCCAGATCATCAGTGTCAGAGACAACTTGCTATTGTCCTTTACTTGGAACTTGTCTGCAACCACAACCTCCAAAATCCTTTGTGGGAGCCTTCAGGTCTGCTCGGATTATTTACCTTGTTGCACCATGTTCAATCATTTTGGTTCTGTGTCATCCAGGCCAGCATTATTACTAAGGGCCATCAGTTTCCCATCCTGAATCACTGAAGCTCTTATTTCCCATCACAGGATTCTAAGAACACGCTCAGCCTGAGAGGCATTGTGCAAGGTTGCAACTCTCAGTAATTTTACCAAGTTAAATTCCCCTAGGGCAGATGTCAGCTATTGTACTTTCCAGATCCCACCGTACAAGGAGCATCAGTCTCCCACGAGTGGCTGTGATGGCAGAAGGGTTTTTCTTCTACCTCCTATGCACTGTAGAGACAGCAGGCAAAAGTCTTGTGTGCTTGCCCAAGAAAGCATCACCACATGGATTTGAGTTTTCATACTTTTTCCCCTTTGCCCTTGACATAAAGAAAAGGAAGGTGGCAGGTAGGTCAGAATCAAATACATAATAAGCCATCACTTCATGTTTGTGATGATGAATCATTTAGTGAACAAATTTGTTGAGTCCCTTCTATGTACCAGATACTATTTTCAGAACAGAGGGTACTGTGGTAAGAAAAATGGATACAACCCTGCCCTTGTGGAAGGTACAGTCTTGTGTGGGGAAAGGACAAGAAGGATCCTCAGAACTCAAAGCACAACCAGCCGATTTCAGCAAATCATACCGAAGACCCAGCAATTCTCAACAGTAAAATTTTTGACACTTCAGCCCTTCTTCCCCAGACAACAGCTGTAATTCTCTTGACTTTGGCTGTAATTCTCACTGTTCTAATACAGAAGCTTCCAGAAAAGCTTCTGTTTGAACCCTGTCCAAGGATCGCTTAAGACAGAAGTTCCTATGGCCTCTGGATTTGAAGTTAATATACAGCATGTCATGGCCCCGTCACTTGAAAGACTCAAGAGAGCCCAGAACTTGACTGGGAGAGTGGCCTGGCCATTTACTGAGTCCTTCCTCAGAGCGTGTGTTCCTTCACTGCATCTTCACTCCTCTGTCACCGGGACTGTTCAGCAGGCGATGGCCTTGACATATTCATACGTAATGATTACGGTGGTTCCTACAACACCTCATCAACTCTTTGACAGAAGTCAAGATTGACTGTGTCACCCTTACTGCCTTTATCTATCAATTCAGTTGTCTATTTTAAAAAGAAGAAAATAGGTGTGTCCGGGAGGGTTTATTTTTAAAGACTTCAGTAAATGATCTCAGAGTCATTTCTCTGAAATGATCAGAAGCCATTTCTTCTTTTTCCTGTAACTTTGCAAGCAAACTACCCCTGGGGTGATGCCTTGTATGTTTCCTAGATACACATGTGGTTTGACAGCACTTACTTGACCAAGAGCTTACCAGCAAGTTATGGTGCTCAAAGAACCCTCACCTTCTAGCACCTTGTATGTCCATGGCATTCAGCTATAAGGGGAAACTTTATCTCTGAATTTTTTTTTTTTTTTTGGTAATTGTCAGGGGATAATGTGTTTAGCTGAGACTGCATTTTTTCATCAGAAGTAGGGCTTCTCAATTCTATGGAAAGCCACACTGGCATATTTTGGGATTAATTTCCTAGTAACAATGGATTTAATATAAAACATTCTTCTATTGTAGCAAAGAAAAAGCCAAAGGGAGCAATATGCATTTTGCAGATTCTGCCAAACAAGGCAATGTTTGTTTATGCTTTAGAGAAAATGAATTAATGTGTTTTGTTTACATTTGCATACATCTTTCTAAAACACATGCATACACAAAACACAGTTGCTGTTGTGTTATTATTAATATTTTTTTATGGGGCCTCTTCCTGTCAGTCCATATGGCTTTGTCTGCATGGCTTTCCCTTTTTACCCTAAGAATGAATCTTAGAGCCCTTCTTAACTTGCCATGACCTGTGTGACCGAGGTAAAGATCCTAGAGAACACTGATTTCTACTCTGGATTGACATCACCACCACAGCTCATGGAGAATATTACATATATATCCCATAAGATTTACATGAAAACTTCATCCAATGAAAGAAAATTGATAAAACCTTTCTAAACAGTTACTTAGACTGAACAAGTGACCATTTTCAAGGCTTGGACAATGTAAATTAACAGAAAACATTCTCATCCCTTTAAAGAACCTGACCTAAATGTCTACTCAGCCTTAGGTTTTATTCTAAAGGACTTTTTTTTTCTATATATATACCAGAAAATCCTCCTTCTGATACTTCTTTGCCTTAACATAGCCCTAATGTAAGAGAGCACATATTTTTCCCCTATTACTTCCTTAATGCTTTTTCCCCTGTACAATTCCAATTTGATCACAAGTGTGTGAACAAAACACACTAATTGGCTATTATTTATATTTAAACATTTTTTAACATGTAACATTTTTCTTCCTTTTTCCTACTGTTCATTTTCCCTTCGTATTTTTGCTTTCCTGTTTTTTAACATATGTGTACATGTATTTGCATATAGAAATGGCAACACATTCCAGTATTCTTCCCTAGAAACTTTTATGGACAGAGGAGCCCAGCAGGCTGCAGTCCATGGCATCGCAAAGAGTTGGACACGGCTGAGAACACACGCATGCACGCACATGATTTATTTGTGTGTAAATATAAAAATTTATTCATTTCTAACCCCATCCACTGAGAGGGCCACAAAAGAACAACACCCCAGTAACACTGATTACACTAAACACCCAGATCTTGGTTTCTCAATACCCTCCTCTACAAAAAGGAATCTGGGTTGTTTGGGGCAATAACTGATTTCAGAGCTATGACAGGCAAAGTACAAAATAAACTTGAAATAACTTGTGACCGAAAGGTGAGGAAAAGCTCAAACAATGACAGAAAAATGTCAAAAAAAAAAAACCACAAGGAGGGACTACTGTTGGACATCAGGAAGAATGTGAGCATCAAAGTAAGCAAGGATAACAATGAAATACACCAATTAAATAAAGTCAGAATTTTTGAGTCCAAACTGATAAGTGGGAGAAGCAAGAGTTCTTTCTTAAAATAAAAGCCCAACTAGAGGCTTCCCTGGTGGCTAAAGAATCCACCTGCCTATGCAGGAGACAAGGGTTCGATCCCTGCTCTGGGAAGATCTCACGTGCCACAGAGCAACTGAGCCTGTGCACCACAACTATCGAGCCTGTGCTCTAGAGCCTGGGAACTGCAACCACTGCAGCCTGCATGCTCTAGAACCCACGCTCTGCAACAAGAGAAGCCACCACAATGAGAAGCCCGTGCACTTCAACTAAAGAGTAGCTCTTACTCGCCACTACTAGAGAAAGCCTGGAGCACCCAGGCTTATGAATAAGTAAACAAACAAAAATTTTAAAAAACAAGAACACCAGCTAATAAATGTAAAAGAAATGGTGGAAGTAGAAAATTACCATTAAGTAACTATCACAGATCAAGCAGGAGGTAGACATCATTGAAGCCAGAAGATTATGTCATCTCAGAATATTTTCTTACAAAATGATAGGTAATTACAAAGGAAACTGTTGACATGATGAGGGGGAAATCTGCCAGACACCAATAGGGTCAAATGATAAGTTTTACATCGCCCAAGGTGTGATGTATAAATATTACGCACCCCTGATACAGTGTGCTGAAGAAAACACAGCATCTTTCCTGTAGTATTTCTGCCAAAAGAGTATGATCTGGTCTGGTCATGAAGAAACAACTTGAGACCTGGTCAAGGAAATAAAAGGCAGGGAAAGACCACAGAACTGTCCCAATTTGGAGGAGAGCCAAGAGATATGAGAGATAACTGACAGGAGAGTTCCTGGAAGGGATCTTAGACTTGAAAGGCAGAACTTCATTGGGACAAGTGACAAAATTTGAATTGGGTCTGTTGATTGAACAATTGGATCATTGCAGTGTTGGTTTCCTGGTTTAGAGGTCTGCATGATGCTTTCATAGGTGAGCATCCTTATTTTGGGGAAATACACACAGGAGACTTTAGAATGGTTAGGGCTTGTTGTTGTTGTTTTCTTTCTTTTCCTGGCCTCACTGTATGGCTTGTGGGATTTTAGTTTCCAACCAGGGATCAAACCTGGGTCCTCTGGCAGTGAGAGTACAAAGACCTAATCACTGGACCACCAGGGAATTCCCAGGGCTTTGTGTTTTCAATTTGTTCTCAAATAATACCAGTGTTAATGGGGATACCAATGCACCACCTGTGTGTGAGTGAAGGGGGAAGGCAAGGATAGAGACATAAGGAGATAGAGAAAGAGAAAGGTGACAAAGCCAATGCTTTAAATAACAGTTGGGGAACCTAGGTAAAAGGGACATGGAGTTCTGGACTTTCCATGTAACTCTTCTACAAATTTGAAATTATTTAAAATAAGTGGTTTAATTACTTATCTCAGACAGTTTTTCAGTGTTATTTACATTCTCCTGGCCTGTGGTAGAAAATGGGAACAATAGCTGAAGACTCTAATAGATGCTCCCATAAACTGAAAATGTGTTTGTAACCCATACTTAACATGGAAACATCAGAGGAGCCATCTTGACCTCTCATATCTTTCCTTAGAGTTCAAAAGAAAAAAGGAAAAGATTGTTTTGCATGGATAGGAATTTCCTCTTCCTACTCATTGGTGTGGAGTGGGCTTCCCTGGTAGCTCAGTGGTAAAGAATCTGCCTGCCAATGCAGGAGACACAGGTTTGATTCCTGGGTCAGGAAGGTCCCCTGGAGGAAGAAATGGTAACCCACTCCAGTATTACTGCCTGGGAAATCCCATGGACAGAGGCACCCGGGGGACCGCAGTCCATGGGGTCGCAAAAGAGTCAAACACGACTGAGCAAGTAAACAACAATAGCTCATTGGTGTCACTCCATTCCTACAGAGGAGTCTATAATATTCTGATTTATAACATTTACTGCCCAATAGAGGGGGAAACAGTGGAAACAGTGTCAGACTTTATTTTTGGGGGCTCCAAAATTACTGCAGATTGTGAGGGCAGCCATGAAATTAAAAGACGCTTACTTCTTGGAAGGAAAGTTATGAACAAGCTAGATAGTATATTCAAAGAGAGAGACATTACTTTGCCGACTAAGGTCCGTCTAGTCAAGGCTATGGATTTTCCAGTAGTCATGTATGGATGTGAGAGGAGGACTGTGAAGAAGGCTGAGCACCGAAGAATTGATGCTTTTGAACTGTGGTGTTGGAGAAGACTCTTGAGAGTCCCTTGGGCTGCAAGGAGATCAACCAGTCCATTCTGAAGGAGATCAGCCCTGGGATTTCTTTGGAAGGAATGATGCTAAAGCTGAAACTCCAGTACTTTGGCCACCTCATGCAAAGAGTTGACTCATTGGAAAAGACTCCGATGCTGGGAGGGATTGGGGGCAGGAGGAGAAGGGGACGACAGAGGACGAGATGGCTGGATGGCATCTCTGACTCGATGGATGTGAGTCTGAGTGAACTCCGGGAGTTGGTGATGGACAGGGAGGCCTGGCATGCTGTGATTCATAGGGTCGCAAAGAGTCGGACACGACTAAGCGACTGAACTGAACTGAACTGTGCACTTAGTAAATCATCACTATGTGCTTTGTTGTCTTTTCAGTATTCTCCTGCAGAGTAAGGTGAAAATGCCTGGACTCTGAGTCAGGCACACAAGATTTCAAATTCTTGCTCTCACTTGTTTCTAGCTGCTTCTTTAATTGAGTTTCAGTTCCTTGGTAGGGTTATTGAGAGGATTAAATATATTTAATATATGATTTGGGCCCACGGCAGTGGCTGGGTCATAAGGGATTCAATGGGTAATAGTGATTCTTACTGCTTTTTAACATGTTATTACCTTTGCTCAGAGATGATAGACACAATGAACTGGAACGAGTTGAAAATTGTATAGTAGAGAGACCCTGAATATTAAGTAGTTGGCTTTGGGGAAGAAAGGAGAGAGAGAATGCATGAGCCAACAACAGACCAACTATTCCATTCCATACACCTTGGCTGCCATCATCATTATTATACCATCTCCATGAAGAGCATCAGGATTTTATCACTAACGTTCGTGCCACACTTGCTCTGTACCTATAGCATCTTATCTAATTCCTGCCACAGCACTCTGAGATGGTGTCTATTATTCTCCGTCTTTTATAGAGAGGCTGAGTAACTGGTTCAAAGTCATCTAGATAGCAGGTACCAGAGCTGAGTGTCAAACCTAGACAGCCTGACCCGAAAGTTGACCATCCTAGTATACTATATGCCTAAGGGAGCTCCCCTTGGTGTGTCTTCCTACATCCAGATGGAAATTAGATAGTTACATCTGAGTCTTGGATCTCATGTTAATTTTCTGGCTTTAAGATTCTTGAGGTCCAATTGGAAAATGTTGACACCCAGAGATCAACAATGCCCTTCCATGAAATTATAAAATAATAATAATAATAATCTAAACAGAAGCCTGAGAGATGCCTGTAGTATATCAGGGGTGCATTCTAAGTGATGTGCAGCTGGCCATTACATTTGGCCCTGATAGCTCAAACTCTAATACTTGGAATTAGATTCCAACTTGACAAAGGCAGAAGTTTCGTCTCTTTTGTACCTATAGGGTTATCTCCTTTATTAAGCACAGACACATGAAAGGTAGGACCTAAATAGCTGGTAAGTGAGTGGATGCACACTTTTGCATCATTTAGTGACCCTCAGCAAGTACCTGTGTCACCACTGTTATTTAACCATGAATGCGTTACTCTACCTCTTTGCCTCAGTTTCCTCATCCATATAAACCAGAGATAATAGTTACAAACAGGGCTTCTCAGGTGGCTCAGAGGTAAAGAATCCACCTGCCAATGCAGGAGACACATGTTTGATCCCTGGATTGGGAGGATCCCCTGGAGAAGGAAATGGCAAACCACACCAGTATTCTTGCCTGGGAAATCCCATGAACAGAGGAGCCTGGTGGGCTACAGTCCATGGGGTCACCAAGAGTCAGCCACTTGGCAACTAAAACAACAATAGCTGTATATGCTTCATAGTACTATCTGAGCATTAAATAAATGTATACATGGCTAGTACTTATAAAGCAATGTCTGGTACACCTTGTTGGTTATTATTATTTTTATTATTTACCATAAGTCCCTAAAGACTACTCAATACAGTCATCAACAAGTGCCAAATTTACTTCTAGTGAGTAGTTTCCCTGACAATGATTTATAAAGTGTTTAGACCTATTAGAACATGTATATTATCATCTCTCCATTTTACCAAGCATTGATGTCACACCTACTGGACAAGACGAGTATTAATAGAGCAACTTCTGCATTCCCCACTCAGCCTAGAAAGTTTCTGATCCACTGGCACATTTCACAAGTCATTATAAGCAGCTCCATAAAGGATACCAATCTTGTTTCACCTTTGGATGTATATGGTTTCTTAACTTTCCATATTTCAAGCCTTGGCTGATAGTTTTCTGCCAATTACTTTTTCTTCTTTTCCCAAAAGGTCTTCATTAATTTCTAATAGTAGACTTTCTTATCTGTGTTTTTCTTGTTTAAATAAAATTAGAAATACAAATGGTCAGGAATTTTGCCATTTTGTATTCATCATATTGCCATGGCCTTTCTTGTTTAACATTTAGAATGTACTTCTTCCTCCATTAACACTTAACTGTATTCACTAAAATTAACTCGTTCAGTCCTTGCATCTTTCCTCCACTTGTTTTAAATACATACTCAGTTTTTAACCCCCTTATACGTTTTACCCTATTCAGATCATTTTTAAGCTAAAGATAATTTGAGTTCTTCATCTAACACATCTAACACTTTCCTTCATTAATTTCAAGAGCAATTACAACTATTTTCTTCAACAGCAGTACCTGTCTGTTTCCAATATTTAAGAGATTAAGGTTTTACTCTAGATTCCTGACTTACATTACACAATCCAGAATTTCCATTCTAAAAATGCCTGGTGCAACACATCAACTGTGATGAACACATCTCAAGAAAAGTCTTTAAAAGACATACACAATGAAAGAGATGACAAAACAATTCTCTCCACAAACTAGTACAAACAAAACAGTATATCACTCAGGGCTGTTATGAAGATTAATTCATTCATTAACCTTTTTCCTCTCTCTCTCTCTTTTAAAGTAAATATAGGTCTATACATATTCCGCACAATAGATTATTCCTGACGTACTCGATCATTCAATCATTACCTATAGCTTGACTTTATTTCTTTGGATTCTTACAAGTTGTCTAGGCACTGCTGAAAATGTCTAAAACACCATCGTGAGATCATAATCTCACAATCCCTACATCAGTTCTCCAAGTCAGAACTTCAATTACACTAACTTTCCATGCATTGGGTTCTACTGGCAGTTTTAATTATATCTTTTATGACTAGATGAGCTTCTGAGATTGCAGACTCCCTTTTTTTTCAGGTACTTGAAAAGTGCATAGGTCCTAGGCATTATATTTAGATAATTGTGTCCAATAACCAAAATGGCCCATTAGCTCTGTGTTGGGAAAATTAGTCTCTTAATAAATGTACTGCTGGTGTGTTAATTTTAATAGAAACAATCTCCAACATCATAGTAAAGAATAATGTTTAATTATACATTAAATATAGAGTGCTAATAGACAAATATCTAGAAGAAAGGTGTTTCCATTTTTTTTTTGTATTTGTGTTATAGGTCATTTGCGTAATTTTACTTTTGATCTTGTTTTTCCATTTTATGTTCTGAGGCTTTGCAATGCATCTCATTCAACATAGATTTGGAATCTACTGCAAAAATCAGTTTGTACAAATTGATTCTGGCTCCTGGTCCTCTAAGCAGACTTTCTGACTTGAAGGAAGAAGGGAAAGAGAGAGAAAAAAAAAGAAAGAGAAGGGAAGAAGGAAGGAAGAAGTGGGCAGGGAAATCGAGAGAAGGAGAAGGGGGAAGGGAGGTGAGGGAAGAAGAGAGGAAAAGATAACAAGCTGACTACCATTTATTAAGCATGTACAGAGGGTAATACATCCCAGCAATTTTGTTAATCACTTTGCCTATATCATTGAGTTTAATCTACACTAGGAATTTGTGAGACTTACAGCAGTTATGTAAATTGCCCAGAGTGACACAAATATTAAGCGTCAAATCCAGAATTCAAAGCCATGTCTATTGACTTCCAATCAGGTATGCAATCATTTCACTCTTCAATCTTTCCTGCAAAGAGAGAGTAACTAGCCTTTCTATTTGATTTTGCTTTTTTCTTGCAAGAGGAATTACGATCATCTCTCATGACCTACTAAGAAAAGACCATCATGAAGAGAGAGGTAGCAGATGAAGCTGGAGATGTAGGCAGGAGCCAATTCATGGCAGACATCCATGGCAGGCTAAGGAGTTTGGACTTCATCCTGTAGACGACAGAGAGTCATGGAACGATTCTAGGCAAGACTGACATCATGAAATTCGAGCTATAGAACCATCTTTCTGGCAGAAAGCCCTATACAGGGTTGATTATGATGGTACAATCTGTAAACAAGGCTTCTGCTCTAATCTAAGTAAGAAGGTGCTAACCCCTCAAGAAGGCAGTTCCACTGGTGATGGAAGAAGAGGGTCAAGTTGTTGGCGGTATAAGGAGTGAATTCAGTAGAACTTAGTGGTTGGATGGAGTCACTGATGTAATGGACATGAACTTGGGCAAACTCTGGGAGACTGGGACAGACAGGAAAGCCTGGTGCACTTCAGTCTGTGGGCTCAAAAAGAACCGTACATGACTTGGTAACTGGACAACAACAGTGATTCATTAGATTTGGGGAGAGAGGGAAAATGAGGAGTCATGAAGGACCTGCAGATTCCTGACTTGGGTGTCCAGGTGGAGATGACAATGCCTACAGTGGAAATAGAGCAGAGAAGTACCCTCGCCATAGAGAAGTCTCTTCTGCCCTCTCACCTCTGCTCACTTCCTTTTGCAATTAATTCCCCAGACACATCTTCTCTACCTGAAATCCTACCAACTGTTCAAGGGGCAGTTCAAATGCCACCTTCCCCCAAAAGACTTGCCTTGACTATATGAGAGAAAAGCAATCTCCGAACCCCTAGTAAACTTATTGGTACAATTAATTGGGTGAGCACCACAATCTGCCATGTCTGAGATTCATCTGTGAATCTTCTCATAGTTCACAACATCTCTTAGGATTGAAACTACACCTATTCTTTGTTTATTTGTATCTTCAGTTAATATATTTAATGCATAAATTAAGTCCCAGTGATTTTAAATAGGAGAAGTAAAACCTAGTCTTAGACATTTTTCAAAGAATGTAGCAACTATCACTGGAGAAGGCAGTGGCACCCCCACTCCAGTATTCTTGCCTGGAAAATCCCATGGATGGAGGAGCCTGGTGGGCTGCAGTCCATGGGGTCGCTAAGAGTCGGACACAACTGAGTGACTTCTCTTTCACTTTTCACTTTCATGCATTGGAGAAGGAAATGGAAACCCACTCCAGTGTTCTTGCCTGGAGAATCCCAGGGATGGGGGAGCCTGGTGGGCTGCCGTCTATGGGGTCGCACAGAGTCAGACACGACTGAAGCGACTTAGCAGCAGCAGCAGCAGCAGCAGCAGCAACTATCACAATATTGGAAGCACTTTGAAAGTAGGCAACATGTTGTACACCTTTTACAAAATGTTGTCTGAAAGCTACAACTCAACTTAGCGCTTATCTCAATGCTAAGAGAGGGGCTTTCCTGGTGGCTCAGTGGTAGAGAAACTGTCTGCCAGTACAGGAGACCACGGTTCAGTCCCTAGGTTGGGAAGAGACCCTGGAGAAGGAAATGGCAACCCACTCCAGTATTCTTGCCTGATAAATCCCATGGACAGAGGAACCTAGTGGGCTACAATCCGTGGGGTTGCAAAAAATCGGATAAGACTTAATGACTAAACAATAATGCTAAGCACCAAGTATGAGTCCATTCATATGTATATAAACACTTTGATATGGATGGCATCTCTATCTTTTTTTCCCTTCTCTAATCCCTCTATGGTATTTATCTTTTAAGGATGGCATCTTAGCAACAAACATGATCTCAGCAGATTTTGTTTATTTAAATGTAGTCATAACCTCCTTCACTCAGATGCACAGTTATCATCCTGCCAACCTCCTATAGTCTTTGCATTTGTACAAGGACATTTGAGTGCTTTCATTTTTTCCCATCTTTCATCATATGCTACAGAAAATTTTATCTTCTGCCCACTTTTTTTTTTTTTTTTTTTGAAAAGCTGCTAGCCTGCCAGTTTTGGCAGAGCAAGCTAGGAAATAGAGTCTGGCAACAAAAAGGCACCAAGCAGCAGACAAACCTTAAGGTCTGCAAAGTAGTGATGCTCTTCAACCTGTTGTACTGGGTGTGAAATTAGATCCTATCAATGTCACACTCACCCCCAGAGCAAATGTCCCCTTGTGACAACTACATGCTGTGCTTCGAGCCAAACAATGGCATAAAATTTCCAACAATTATGTATTGGGCACAGAATGTCTCCAAAAGTATCAGCATGTTATTGACTGGCCTTTAGCTACTCCCAAAGTGTCCCTGGTAACAAGTGGCCACCACTAGCTTATAAAAGCAGATGCTATAGATAATTGGGAGTAAAACAAGCATTCAACTCGGGTGAGAGCAGAAGCCTTCTGGGTACCGCATAAGACAGTGTGAAATGAGAATGCTGCTTGTGAAAATCTGCAGGAAGCACTCAGATTATAATAGTAGGGGATATAAGAGACTATGTCTTTCTTTTTTCTTTCTTTCCTCCCTCCTTCCCACTCTTTCTTCCTTTCCTTCTTCCCTTTCTTCCTTCTTTTCTTCCTCCTCTGACTCACTCATTTATTCCACCATTATTTTTAATGAATACTTATTATCTCCATGCCAGAAACTATGTTTGGAATTGAAGAATCAGTAGTGACCAAGTCAGAAAATGATGAAGGAGAAGGGAAAGCGGATTGCTATGCAGATCACAAAGCCAACAGAATCAAGAAAAGCCTCAAAAAACCGGTGCCATCCTCACCTAAGTTCTGAACATTAGCAAATGGCACCTCCTTAGGCGAATTCCTCTGACCTACATCCCTCCCTATGTGTACAAAGGAATAACCAGAGACTGGGTAACTCCATTTCAGAAAAATTAGCAGAAGACCTACAAGCAATAAGAGTCCCTCTCCCTGTGGCTCTTACCTAAAATCCTGATTAGGTGTTGGGAAGGACTGGTCTTTAGAATATTTAGGAAGCTGTGATTCCTGCTAAGAGTTTTAATAGGAGCAGACTCCTCTTACGACAAGCATTTTAAAATGAGATGAACTGAAGTTACAGTGAGCTTCAGTTACATGGAGGGAAAATGGGAAATAAATGACATTCTGCTGGGAAAGAAGATGATGAGCGTGCATGTGGGTGTGGGTGTGTGTGCATGTGTGTTTGTGTGTGTACACAGATATCAGCTACAGACTCTTGAACAGCATCCTAAGTTCACATTTATTGGAAAAACACTTCCATCGCATGTCGTCATCAAAAGGAAAAAAGTTTTAGAAATATTCTTTCAAACCAAGTGTAGTAGATATCTTTATTATAAGACCTTCAGAGCCTTTTAATGCCGGTGTCATTATGAACTTCTGACAAGGAGGCATAAAGATGTAGTGTATTCTACTCTCAATAGACTATATTTTGAAAATTGATTTTAAAAAACCAACCTCTACATTTTAAAAACTGAGCTTCAGGGAGGTTAATTAACTTATCCAAGCCCCTGGTCGACTTGATTTTGACCTGTTGCTCTTTCCACTACCTCACAGTAGTCACCAAATAGCTAAGTGGTCCTCTCATTTTGATGTTACCACCCTCTCCTATCTTCATCTCTATGCTTTATTAAAAAGAAAATCTAATGTTCTCATATTTGTTTACTTTGGGATGACCCCAGCTATATCAGAAAAGAGAAGGCAGCTGACTTATGCTCAGAAATAGGAGGTTACATTCTAGGACTCAAGTCTCAATGCAACTTTCCCTGAAGAAAGGGAAATATTAATATAAAACCACTACATCAAGCCAAGGCCTTTGGTGTTCTTGCTTTGGAAAAATTCTCAGTATAAGGTGTGTGTGCATGTAATGTGCATATATGGGTGTGGTATTGGCTTTTCTATCGGCATATTCTGATTCCACCCCCTGATGCCTGATAACATTTCCAAGAACTATAGATTGATTCCATTCATTCATTCATTCCATTATTCATTCATTTACTAATACAGCCAACCAGCATTCACTGAGCTCTTCTGACTCTCAATGCATAGGGCTTGATTCCCAGTCCGCAGGTCCACCATATTCCTACCCTGACAGTGTGTGTTTATGTGGTGGGAATTCAGAAATTTCTTCCTAGAATTCCAGATTCTGTTTCCATCCACACTTACTCCAAGCTCAGGTATGTCTGTTTTAATGCTGAGATCCACTCAATATGTCACTATTAAGCAAAATGGGAAGCTTTCAATGAAGTGACCTCATTGACTTCCCAGAAGCAAATGAAGGGCGCCTCCCCTTATAGTGATAGATGGAAATTTACTACAAAGCGCAGAAATGAAGGACAATCAGTACCTCAGAACATGTCGCTGAGCAATGAAAGCAGAATCAAGTGCAGAAAATCTAATCAAAGACTCTGTACTGGTAAAGACTTTGGAAACTGGTTCTTCAAGCTGGTTCTCTTGTGAAATCTAGGCTGGCAAAAATTAGGTTGACCTGAAGAACACATCTCCAACCCTCTGCTAACCACCTCACTTCATGAAGTTGTCTGTTCCCCCATCCCATCACACCACCTGTTTCCTTTACTTCATAATATTGGGTTGGCCATGGAGAAGGCAATGGCAACCCACTCCAGTACTCTTGCCTGGAAAATCCCATTGACGGAGGAGCCTGGAGGGCTGCAGTCCATGCGGTCGCTGAGGGTCGGACACGACTGAGCGACTTCACTTTCACTTTTCACTTTCATGCATTGGAGAAGGAAATGGGCTGCAGTCCATGCGGTCGCTGAGGGTTGGACACGACTGAGCGGCTTCACTTTCACTTTTCACTTTCATGCATTGGAGAAGGAAATGGCAACTCACTCCAGTGTTCTTGCCTGGAGAATCCCAGGGACAGAGGGAGCCTAGTGTGCTGCCATCTATGGGGTCGCACAGAGTCAGACACGACTGAAGTGACTTAGCCATAGCAGTATTGGGGTGGCCAACAACTTGGTTTAGAACTTGAACAAACCCAATAATAATCACTCTCAGAAGTTATCTTTTTTCTTTTTCTATTTTTTTAAATATCTCTTTACTCTCCAGAATTTACGTTGAGTGAAGAGCATTTTTTCACTTGTTTCCTGTCTTGTCCCTAGCATTTAGAACTTTATGGGCACATATCAGCCAATCAATAATACTTGTTGAATGGATGAATGCACGAATGAGTGTGTGGAATGACTAGAAACCCTTTTCATGTCCTACCTCATCTTAACCTGTATAATAACCTATTTTTTCTTGTATTTCCCATTTTAATTGCTGAGCTCTTTAGTTGAAACTAAATAGTCCAAAAAATTACTTTGAATTCCTCTGGAGCCTTACTATAAATTCTAATGAAAACATATTTATCACATGCAATTAGATTTAATTCAGGAAAGCAGGGCCAAACAATCGTCTAGGCTGAAACCCTGCCACCAGTCTATTCCAAACATCTTCCAAAAAAGAAGTATTCAGTATGAGTAAACACCAAAAGTCCAGTACATGTAGGGGAACTCTACTTTTATCAGAAATCTTCCCCCCAGCCTAAATTCTTTCAGGCACTGGGCCAGGAGTCCCTTGTGAATTTGGCTAGCTGACCCCATAATCAGAGAGGCAGTCTGCTGCCTACATTGCTTCACAAAAGATGACTTGTTTCTGAAATTCATCTCTGCATGCTTTGGTTGCTGTTTAAGGGATAGCAATCAGTTATCTCTGAAAAGAAAGCGTGCATGTTATAAGCATCTGCACCAGCAAGGAAGAAAGGCTTCCAGAAGCAATCGGCCTTCTTGAGAAGCAGGCACCCCCTCCAAAACTATCACCAAGGACAGAGTCTTTGATCACCAGGCACCTGTTTATTTCCTTTCTCTGCAGTCTACATCAAGTCAGCCACAAAACCCATTATGAATGCAGTTTTGAGTTTGTCTGGATGAAGTGGAGAGTAATTAGTTCCTTTTACATTTGGTAATTTTGTTAACACAACTCAGTAGGTGTCTTGTTAATTTGTTCATTACTAGGTGGATGAAAATGTGCATCTCTTCTGTGAATACCAATTATTCCTAAATGAGGTAATTTCACCAAGACAGTGAAATTTCCTCATTCTTCCCTGGTTTAAGAATATCACTGCCAAGAATGAACAGTTCCAAACAAAGAAAGCTGTGGGAGGCAGAAAATGGCGCTCTGGGTAGAAAAAAGCAGGGAGACCCTATTATTTTGCAATCTGAAAAGGAAGCCCATTTCCAGTGTGGAAAGGAATTTGGAGGAGAGGAGGCAGGACGTGCTGGTGGCAGTGGCCCTATCCGAGACTTCAGTGGCCCTATATCTCTGTTTGCTCTTTGCAGAAACTAAAGGACATGTCATTGCCAGGCTGTAATAAGAATAAGGGGTCATCTCATCATTTCTCGGCAACTCAGTCATACTCCAGGATTTTTACCACCAGCAAAACCAAGATAAATCAGTTTCATGATCTTCAAAGGAGTTTTCAAATCCCACTTCTATCTCCTGCTTGGGGACACTTCTTTCTGAATCAAAGCAGTTACATAAGTCTCAGTCTCTAACTAATTGAATTCGGGAGGAATAAAGGGAACCAAATAGTGTGCATGACAATATTATCTGTAAGACCGAGGAGTGGAGTTCCTGCATATCTGGGGTGATCAAAGTGGAGAAAGGGTTCGAGTTCACTGACGACAGAGACTGTTCCTGCCTGCACTTTTGTCCCTGTACATAGCATGTTCCTGGAACAAAGCAAATAAGTCTACAGACTCCCATTCCCTCCTAAACTCCTGTGGCCTCCCCCTTGTTTACACAACATACTCTCTGTGTTGAAAGCCCAGAGAAAATTGATGTCCGTTACTCGATGGAGTTGATCCACAACACACAATGGAAGGGGCTTACCAAGGAGTCTCAGTGCCTCTATCTTTCCCCCTTTCCAATCACAGAGGATGGGCGAACCTACCCAGGAGTTTTCAGGACAGCTTTCGGGTGACCCACCAGAGAAATGGGGAAGACGAGATGGCCTGTGGAGTCCCTGAGCTGCTCACGCCTCACCTTTGGTCCCTCTGCCTTAACAACGTCCAAGCAACCTTCTCTACTCCAAATACAGCATTCTCTCTGCCCCCTTCTCCTCAAGTTAATCTTCAGGAGACGCCTATGTTCTTGGGAGAGTTAGGATGAATTATCTCAGCATTCTTTACTCTGTCTCAAGCAGGTATGAGTATTGTCTTATAGGGCTTTACTTCCTTCCCGTTAGAATCAGCTTTTGGGTCATCTTCACTTAAATGAAGAAATAAAAGGGGACACAGACTATACATCCTATTCACTATTAATTCCCAAGTGATTAACATAGTATCTTGCTGTTGTGGTTCTTTCACCTATGGGGAGGCTTGTTGGCTTAAACATGGAACAGGGCTGTAGAAGGGGAAAACGAGTCTCCAGATTGAACTGTAGCCTGCCAGGCTGGATTTCCCAGGCAAGAATACTGGAGTGGGTTACCAAGTCCTCCTCCAGAGGCCCTTCCCGACCCAGGGATCAAATCCTCATCTCCTGCATTGGCAGACAAGTTCCTTACCACCAAGACACCAGGGAAGCCTAACATAGTGTCTGCGACTCCACAATTGCACAATGAAAACTGTTATTCATTTCTTTACCATAAATGAATAACACTATTAATAGTCAATAATAAAAGCAATAATAAAGAGCTAATAACTCTCATGTGATCAGAGCACTGTCCTATTTTGCATATTTTAACATATTCAACCCTCAAAATAAACCTAAGAAATAGGAATTATTATCACACCCATTTTAAGCATGAAGAAACTGAGGCACGGAGAAGTAACATCGCCAAGACTATACTGCGTCAGTGGCAGTGCAGCAAGCGTTTGTTCCCTCTTTATCATTAACTGTTGGAAAACAGGAATTGTCCTGGTATCTCGCACAATGTCTAGTAAAGATCCTGCATTCAAGCAGCGCAGTGTAGCTGCTAAGAATACAGGACTTCGAGTGAGACCGTCTGCATTCAAATCCTGGTTCCATCACTTATGGACTGTGCAATGTTATTTAATACCTCTGCGTGTCAATTGCCTCTTCTTAAAGTGGAGAAAACCACAGTACTGTCTCTCAGCTTGTAGAAGACCTCACTTAGCCCAGGCTCAGTTCTACGACAGGCCTTCAATAAATGCCAGCTCTCATATCTCAACGGCCAACTTGGTGCACAGCACATAAGAGCTGGGTGAAAGAAAGACTAAGTAAATGAATGAAGGAGAATGGAATGCCTGTATCCCATTGTTTCCTTCCAAGGCCCAAAGCCATGAATGGAGTTCTGCTCACCATCTCTGGTGCTCACACAGCCTGGTTGTCAGCTCATGGATCCTGCTTGTCTGTTCACACCTCAGAAGCAGTAGAGGCAATGCTGAGCAGGAGGTGTCTTATTCCACAGGGCACTGCTAAAAGCAGGACTGATACAATCTGCACTTTTTTGTTCTTTCACCTATGCGGAGGCTTGTTGGCTTAAACATGGAACAGGGACGCAGAAGGGGAAAACGAGTCTCCAGATTGAACTCTTTACAATGTCATACACCACAGATGTAGGAAATCTGCTGAGCCCAATGAAATGGGGACACCTGAGCTAAAGACAGGGCTCTGGGAGACATCAACTTAGTACGTTTTCCATGCTGGCTAGGAGCCAGGTCCATGAGAAATTCTGCTGTCATTTCCTTTCACAGCCACTGGCAAATGAGTGTGAAATCTGGTGAGCTGAAGAGACAGGCATGGTGGTAGAGATTTAACAGCGGAGTTAAGTAGATGAGACAGAAATATGCTTCAGGACTCAAGAGACCTGGAATAAGGAAGACAGAGAACAGAGGCCAGTACACCCAGAAACTGGAATACTTAGGAACTGTACTCTTTTCAATGAGGGAAGTAAGTGAGCAAAGCTGCAGGAGGATCCAGCTGAGATGGAAGCCACGTGGGGGCTGCTGGGTCAATTTCTCTTGGGTCCTTTCTGACTTTACCATCCTGGAAGCCTGCAGCTGGCCCTGAATATAAACACCACTTCTTCAGAGGAGCACATGTAGAATGTAACAGATTAATACTAACACATTCATTTAATTTCCACTTATTGACACGTCGTTTTTCATTCTGACATTTTTATCCCCAAAAGGGTTGTTTCATCAGACATGGAAGAAGACCGTCAACAGGACAGGATGTCTTTATGCCACTTCTTGGCTGACACCACAGCTCTGCCACGACCACGAGGAGGCTTTTACCCAGATGGGCTCAGAAACCAGGTGGTCTTGCCACAGAAGTTGGTATTCCTGTCCTCCATGGTATCTGGTCCTAAAGTGGAGCCGGAGGTGGGGGGCGGGGGCGGTCTGTGGTAGGCAAGTAGTCTCTTTGGCAAAACCACCATGTAACACAGACCTAAGGGAAATCATCTGTGCTTACCAGGATCAGGGAACCTGAATTTCCTCACTGCAGTTGGAAAGACCTCCAAAGAAGGAAGTGCAGACTTGGAAATAAGACTGACAAAGCCTCCTAAAAGTCTGTAGAGACTTCAAGAGGTAAAATCTCTAGGGGTGCTTTCCATCCAATTTGTTTGCCATGATTATTAATGTCTAAACCATATAATAGGCCCCATCAGGAAACTGGGTGTTGATTTCCCTGGGTTTTGCAGAGGATCCATTGGTGTACAGAGATGAGTGAGTTTGCCTCAGGCCCTGCCGTGAGTCACTGAGAACTCGAGAATTACAACTCTGAGCTCCTGACTTGCAGCTCTGAGCTCACACCTTCGGGATCAATCTTCTTAGATCCACCACACAATGGCTTCAAAAGCTTTGAAGGCAATTAGAGGAGGAACACTGTCTCCTACTCGGACACACCTACCCCGTTCTCCTTTTGGACCTTGGCACAGCTGCTGCCAGCGCGAGCAGGGAACAGGAGACATAATTTAGTGCTTGAAGTCTTCCATGTCCAAGCAGACTTCTTAATGGCAGAAACCACGCCTTATAAGGAGAAAAGTTTGGAGATGGGAACTCTCCTTGGCATGGCTCATGAGGAGGAGAGTATGGGTGTGGGGGAGCGAAGAACCAGGCAGCTCATCTGTTTGTTCTTGAACTTGAAATTGACATGAACTGAGTTTAACTACTATTATGCCGTAGCATTGTTCTCAAAGTGATGACCCACAGTTCTTCAGAGAATGTCTTTTTTTCCTTCTTGTAAATAAATACCATATAATAGAAGCACTTGAGATAAAAGAAAAAGAGTGCTCTGATTCCTCAGCGTCTTATGATGCCCTCAGCCAGGTGTGTAATGCCAAAGGCATTCAAGGAGGTTTAACTATGAATAAGGCCAGTTACGTTCTATGGAAGAGGGCAGGAATGATCACAAAGAATATTTCTAGTGCTTGCCTTTCCCATAGGTTAAAATAAGTGAATATGGAAAATTCAGCTATATAGAAAAGTGAGAGGACTATGCTAATGAAGATTCTATAAATACTACCATGTAATCTGTTTTTGGCCAGTGGTGGGGATGGGGGTGGGCGGGGCGGAAGCTGCTCCAGAAGTTTAAAGGCTAAATCTGGCAAACTAAATTATGGATGCCCTTCTCAAGGAAGAACACTTTTGATCTACCACCCCCTCTAATTTAACTTGTCAGCTCTACTTCTAAGTCAACAACATTTGTGGGGCACCTACTCTTCTGGCAAGGATCGTGCTAGCTAAGTGTTAGAGGGCAGCGTCCCGGGCTCTTTTCCAACCTTCACCAGGTCTGTCTGAAGACCACAGGTGGAAAACCATTCTTGATCAGAAATCCTTGAAGCTGGCGTCAGTGGCAATGGGCATGCACCATTCTTAGAAATGGTTCTGAATTGGTCTGAAGACAGTAGGCTCCCCATTGCAATATGAATTTGAAGAACTTGCCCCTCCACGTTCAGATAGCCCTCTAATCTCTGAGCATGACTGTTTAAGCACCAGCTGAGTTTCAGGGAAGGATGGAAACGTCCTATATACCACAAGTAAGGTTGTTTTCTTCTTTATATAAGTTCTGACTTCACATCTCACTTTGATATGAATTTACTCTGAGACCCCTAGAAAGCAATGCATCCATGTGATCATTTTATGAAACTGCCTAAAATCTTGCTTCTGGAATTTCTAAGTAGAACAACCAAATTTGAAAGTTTTATTTCGAAAGGTTTCTAAAGCACTTATATAAGCAGAGACAGGGAGGGTGGACTTGGTATTCACGAGGAATAATGTGGGAGAAGAAATAGATGACTCAACTCAGGATACACCCCAGGACCACATCACCCTCTGAGCTTTCTGCATCAGATGGATGCCTTTCTACGCCGAGGTCTCAGCACCCTCCAACCAGGCCTCCATAATAATAGCCGGGCAAAACTTTATCAAAGGAAGCAGCAAAAAGGCCTGACAGATGATGCTGCCAGCATTTCGGCAGCCAGGTTAGCTTTGTTCTGATGCCATTCTGTCAGGTTTAACAAGCAGATATTAAGAAAAGTTTATAGAGAATCGAGATGAAAGGTTGTCGGGAGACATGAGAGCCGCCAGTGGGCACCTCACAGCACAGCTGGGTGTAGACTCTGCCACAACTGGCTGAGAGAAAAAGAGGTTTGATATGGAAGCAGCTGCTTCCAACCCCTGCTAGCAGCGAGGCTTAATCATCTGGCACCCGAGAGTCTGGAGCTCCACCTGGAGAGAAACATAGCCACTGAGAGCATCCTGGGTGTGAGCCTCATCATTAGATTAGAAACAAATGATGTATTTGCAGGAACTGGATCCTTGACTGGTCCTGACCTGATATGACATTTCTCATCCAGAATGTTTTCTCCTAAGCACACAAGGACAACAGAAACAAGAGATAAGGAATGGGGTTCAAGAGGAAATTAGCCATTTTACCTAAGGGCTTGGGGGGTATAGACATGAAAAAGGAGAGGAAATGGAAACCACAAAAGGCTGGTGGCACCCTGGGAAAAGGGAGGTTTAGAGCAAGGTGTTTCTGCCCTAGCAGGTGGGGCAAGCTGCTTGAGCTCTCTTTTATCAATTTCCAGTCATACTAAATTCTTCCCAAGTCTGCGTTCCTTTCAACAGGACACTTTTTGAAAGCTGGATGAGTCAAGATGCCTCCGAAGGGCTGTGTGTCATCAATACCAGGAAGGTCAAGTTTCAAGCCCCATGCAATCATGCCGCAACTCACCCATTTGTTCCCTCTCTCTGCTAAGTCTTGTTTCTGCCAATCAAAATCAGTCACAACACAGTTATTATATTGGTCGGTAAAATAAACACAATTTTTCAAAATCATAACTCTTCTTCCAAATGTCTAGATGTCGCCTGTCGCTCAGCCATGCATCTTTTCCAATGAACACTACTCATGCCATCTTTCTGAACAAATAGAATTATAAACAGCAGCCATTCTACCTAAAATCATTAAAAGACCCGACACCTATCTACCAGAGGTGATGCAACGATGCACCGAGCGAGCTCCTTCTACCTTGAATTATAAACGTATTTTTCTCTTACAGAAGTGAAGTTCACATAACACCAAATTAACCATTTTACAGTGGAGTTCTTCAGCATTTAGCACATTCACAACGTTGTACAACCATTACTTTTGTCCAGTTCCAGAATGTTTTTAAGCACCCCCCAAAGAAGCCCTGTGTGCCTTAAACTGTTCTGCTCCATTTCCATTCTCTAGTTCCTGATATGACAGTACTTTAGTATTTTTTCATATATTCTTTTTTTAAAAAATATTTTTAATGCTTCAGTTTTGCTTTTGTTTCTTGGGGTTTTTTGGTTGAATGACATGCGGGATCCCACTCTCCTGACCAGGGATTGAATCCGTATCCCCTGCATTGGAAGGGCAGAGTCTTAACTACTAGACCACCAGGGAAATCTCTGATATGTTCTTTGTCATGATGGGGAAAGCACTGATGTTCCCATTTGAAGACCACTCAGATGGTAAAGAATCTGCCTGTAATGCAGAAGACCCAAGTTTGATCCCTGGATCAGGAAGTTGCCCTGGAGGAGAACTGACAACCCACTCCAGTATCCTTGCCTGGAGAATTCTATGGACAGAGAAGCCTGGTGGGCTACAGTCCAAGGGGGTCTCAAAGAGTCAGACACGACTGAGCAGCAATCACTTTCACTATCACATGCTGGGTTAGGGGTTTTCTCGAGGTTCAATCACAATGAAGATCTCCCAAACAATGCTCCCAAAGATGAGGTCTCTGGCATTTCAGAAACACATGACATTGTTCTAAGCTACCCGTCAGAAGCCGAGCTTTTCACAGTCCTTTAAGAAGAGTATCATCATTCCTTTGTGAAGCTAGTGGGTTTTCCTTTGATGCCAGATGATAAATTTAAAGTTCATTTCGTTGAGACTCCTTCGAGATCTCCATTCTACAGGTAAGTAACACAGGTGACTCAGGGTTAAATGCTCTCTGGCCAACAGATTTAAATCTACCGACAGATTTAAAATCACAAACCCTGAGTTTCCAGCCCACGCGTCCTGTGCTGCTCTGGGATTTTATACACATGCACACTGACTTCCATTATAATCTCCCTATTTTTAGTTACACATAACTTTTAAAGAAGTTTCTCTTGGAAAGTGTGAGGGTTTTCAGCAGTTATTTTTGTGATTCCTCAGAAGGAAGACCTAGCTTTTTCCACCTCAGAAATGCCAATTTTTTTTTTCTTTTTACATCTGACTCAAACAGCTGAATTGTAACATGCCCTAATTCCTTCTCATGTGGCTCCTCTTCATTCAAGGAGAGCAGTTTTACTGAATCCAAAAGAAAAAAAAAACCTCAATTTAAAAATAATTTTTTCACATGCACAGTGGAAAAAAAATTGTCTAATAAGTTTCACTTACATTGTTACCTGAGGCCATTGGGAGTTGTGCAAAGCACATTGCATAATTCCTCCAGGCTGTTAGTAGGTGTATTTTTTTCCCCATAAGTAGAGAGAAGAGTGTTTTCAAAGAGATCAGGAAGCCAGAAGAAGAAAAAAAATCCCATAAAAATTTTCATACTGATGCAATGGAGAGTTTTTTCTCTGCCCTCTGTATTTGGATTTCTATTTTTAAAACTAATTTTATTTTAAATCACTGCCACAAATATCATAAAATATAACAGTACTGATAAGGCCTAATGTACACTGAAAAATCCTAGATATGTGGATTCTGTGAAGATGTTTACTTCTGAATTTCTCCCCCCCCCCCCACTTTCTGTTTCAACTTAGAGGTTACCAGTATTACTCTTGAAAAGGGATGCCACAGAATATTCTATCCAGTGACAGAGGGCCCCTGATGCTGTGATTAACTGGGCGTTCATTCATTCAACAATTATTTTTAGCACTTACTCTATTATTCCTCTTATTTCTCAAAAATATCCTGTGGAAAAGCTAAACAGTCTTTTCCAAACCAGAAAAAAAAAAAAAAAAACCATCAATACTTCAGCAATCACAAAAAGGGAATATTCCATAAGTTTATTGATTAATAATTCAAGACTGTGCTGAGGATCCAATAAATTACAGAGCTAGATGACTGACTGATTTATTTACGCAAACAGCAGTGCACATGAAGCCCAGTATTCTAAATTCTATGCCTATGTGTACATATAGCTTTTGTATTCCTCTTTCACAGGCATTGCATGCACCCAGAGCCCAATCCTGAACTCTCACACCCATGTCTCAGTGGCCACAGTGGAATCGGGGTTCAGAGAGAAGACAGGCACTGGTCTAGCTATTCAGAACCCATCATGCGCTTGCGCCTGGCAGCAGACCCACTGCACATTCTTACATCAAAAACCAAACTGTGGTTAGCATTAGAGTAATGAGGAAGAACAGAAAAATGGAAGGCAGGGAGGCCTACTGAGCATTAAGTACGAGCTCAGATATTAACAACTATCTCTTCACAAGGTAAAATTCAAATTTTGCAATACCTACGTCAATTTATGCAGTTCACATTATCCTAGGGAGCTTACAGCTAAGCATGGGTATCCTGTTTTTCTGGAGAAAGACTTAAATGATCTCCCTTCACTGTAATTCACAGAGTTGGTACAAGGCAGAGCATGAATTTGAATCCAGATCTTCTGAGTGTCAATGTTTAAGTTCTTGGCCTACATGCCAATCCCTCACACTTAAAGTACTGGGTTGGCCAAAAAGTTCGAGTTTTTCCATAACATCTTATGGAAGCACCCAAGTGAACCTTCTGGTCAACCCAATATAACATCGAGGCACTCATTCCATTTATTCCTTAAATGTTTATGGAACAACCATGACTACTCCCATCACTGTGATGCTGCTGCTGCTGCTAAGTCACTTCAGTCGTGTGCGACACTCTGTGCGACCCCATAGACGGCAGCCCACTGGACTCCCCCGGCCCTGGGATTCTCCAGGCAAGAACACTGGAGTGGGTTGCCATGTCCTTCTCCAATGCATCAAAGTGAAAAGTGAAAGTGAAGTCGCTCAGTCGTGTCTGACTCTTAGCGACCCCATGGACTGCAGCCCACCAGGCTCCTCCATCCATGGGATTTTCCAGGCAAGAGTACTGGAGTGGGGTGCCATTGCCTTCTCCACATCACTGTGCTAGGCAATGTGATTCTGTGAAAAGCAAATGAGACCCAGTCTCTCAATTCAAGGCTAATGTGTCAAATACAGAAAACTCCAGAGAGGGACATTGCGATCACCACAGAAGCAACCAAAATGCAGTGGTGGTTCTGTGAAGGGAAAGAGACAACCAGCAGGAAACATCTTGGGAGAAACTGAATTTCACCTGGATCTCTCAAGAGCGAGTAAAGAGAAGAAAGATGCATCAGAGACACAGGGATGGGAAAATAAACGGCAGATTCAGTCAGTGAAAGTTGCTTGGTGCTGGTGAACTCTCTGCCCCTGTGAACGTCTTGCTCACTGCCAGTCAATCTCTAGCAACTCCTTGCTACTGTTTAATCACTCAGTCATGTCTGACTCTTATGTGACTCCACGGACTGTAATCCATCAGGCTCCCCTATCCATGAGATTTCGCAGGCAAGAACACTGGAATAGAATAGATTGCCATTTCCTTCTCCAGAGGATCTTCCCAACTCAGGGATCCAACCTGCATCTCCTGCATTGTCAGGCGGGTTCTTTACCACTGAGCCGCTGGGGAAGACCCAACTTCTTCCAGTAGAGTCTTATTTCTTTGGAAGCAGAGCAAGTTTGTACTGTTTCTAAATCAGTCTTCTGAAGTTTCTGTATTTTAAATGTTACTGTATTTCTCATAGAACTGACTGCTCATAATTGGAAATTTGGTATTTTCTTGGTGTATTTGTGCTGTGTGTGTGTGAAGTAGGAAATCCAGAATCATTCATGTTATAACTGATAGTAAACATATTAAATGTGCCAAATACATACCGAGACTTGGCAGGGTAAAGACAGAGACAAGATTATGTTTTCTTCATGTGAGGCGGGGTAGGGACAATACTGCCTGGCTCTTCTCTCAACAGTTTTGGCAGCTGACAGACCACCTTAAAGAACTTGTATCGCGGAAGGAGAGTAAGCGCATAACTGAACCATGTCACACGGCTGCTCCCATACTGCGGTGGGACCCACCTGCTGCAGATGCCATGCATCTACCTGGAGATGAAGAGGAGGGCTGATCTGGGGACCTGGATAAGAAGCATGACTTGGAACTAAGGTGTGATTTTCCAAACCTGGCAGTCAGCATGAGGAGAGAAGCAGACACGACACACGGAACCAAGAGGGCATTTCAGAGTCTGGAGTGGGAGTGGTGACCAGTCCTAAGAGGAGATAGAATCTTCTAGAAATGCAGCTGCCACATTTGGTCTTTAGCATCATTCATGCAGTCATTCTCCTTCTCATCCTTTCTTTCTTCTTTCTTGCCTTCTTTGCTTCCTTCCTTGCTCTTCTGGATAAACTCTTTGTTCACAAAGATAGACCTACAAGGACACTGTGCACTGAGTCTTTTTTCCAAACAAAGATGTAATTGTGAATATACAGTCTAGTTTTTAACTCAAGGAAATTTCTGAAAACATCATCTCTTTTACCTTCACCTCAAAAGAGGGAAGGTTTGGCCCAGGATGTACTTTCAGGATGCACTTTGATAAGATTCCATTCAAATAAACGAAACTCTTTCCAATTAACCTGAAAATCAACGTCTCATTGCCATCAGCATGAGCCAAGGACAAGCAGTCTGTAACAGCAAACAGGCTGTTCTTCCCACTGAAGCATGGATTGGAGAGCTGCAAAACATAGGGTTTTTTCCTCCAACTTTCCAGATTGCAGCCTAACCAGCCTGGCTGCTGCTCTTCTGTCACACCCACTATGAAGTGGCACACACGTAAATACACATGGGCACAGTCCTGGGAAAATAATAACACAAAAGCCATTTAGCAAGAAGGGAGCCCTTGTCCATGACCTGAGTGCCTCAGCTACCCGCATCCAGAGACAGAGCAAGGAAGCGTGAAGGAGGAGCCTCTAACCACCCACCACATTCCCTGTGGTGATAAACCCCGGATGGGGACTATTGACACATGGGAGAGTCCCTGAGCTGACGTGAAACGTGGCTAGAAATAGCTGAAATTATTATTTTGATAAATAGTATTTCTACATGCTAAAGTTGGAACGGAACGAGCTATTTTCGGCTCTCTCTGGAAGTGTACCCCAATTATGGTCACCGTGTTTAATCTGATGGTAAGGGGTGGAGGGGCACCCGAATCTTTGAAAAGTTTTTTTTAAAACAGGAAACATATGATTTTCTTGACTCATCTCTATTTTTAAAACCCAAAGTACACATTACCCATTTGCTGCAAAGATGAATCACTGTGGACATTTCATTTTCAATGAAATTCCACGTATCTCAGGTCTGGGATTGATTCACCAGCAGAGATAGCAGGATGGTCACAAGCGAAATAAATACCCAAACATGAAATGGGAAACAAAATTTACTTGTAAAACTCAGAAGCAAGTTTTCAAGGGTCTTTGGAAAAGAAAGAGAACACAAAAAGAGGAAAGAATAAAGGAAAAGGGAAATTATTTCCTTTTCAGTTTAGACATCAACAAGCACACTAAGAATCTATTAAACATTCAACGTGGCTTTGTTACCAGAGACAGCTGTGAACCAGAGTTCACGTCTTGGCCCAGTAGCTAGCTGCGTGACCTTGAGCAATTTACTTCCTCTCACTGAGTTACATTTCCCTCACTAGTGAAATGGGGCCTGGTTATACTATAGATAGTTTTTATGAAGGTTGTGTGAGACCAGATTAGAATATAAGCTCCATGAGGACAAGACCTCTAGTCCATTGCCGAGTTCTCAGCACCAAATCCATGCTGGACATGTAGTCACAGAGACAGTTAATGCTCAGCAGACATTTATACAATGTGTTGCCAGATCCTGTTCTAAATGTTTCAAACATTTCAATCCGTGTAATCCTCAGAGCCTCATGGGATGGGTGAGATTACTACCCCACTTCACAGACAAAAAAACTGAGACACTCAGAGATGAAGTGTTACCCAAGGTCACACTAAGCAGACGAGCTGGAATTTGAATGTTGCCTCTCAAGGACCATATGGTTAAGTAGAAGAACTGATGGAATGGCATATGCAGCACACTTGGAAAAATCACTGGCTGGCACTCAACAGGTATTGAGATAGCTGACCTTCCTTTTCTCTTTGTCTTCACATTTGAAAGAACAAAGCAATAGAATAATGTACAACTCTGTCTCAGAGACCTGCCATCTTGTTGAGAAAACATGAATGAGGACACCTAGAAAATTATATGGAGAAGGCAGTGGCACCCCACTCCAGTACTCTTGCCTGGAAACTCCCATGGACGGAGGAGCCTGGTAGGCTGCAGTCCATGGGGTCGCTAAGAGTCAGACATGACTGAGCAACTTCACTTTGACTTTTCACTTTCATGCATTGGAGAAGGAAATGGCAACCCACTCTAGTATTCTTGCCTGGAGAATCCCAAGGACGGGGGAGTCTGATGGGCTGCCATCTATGGGGTCGCACAGAGCTGGCCATGACTGAAGCAACTTAGCAGCAGTAGCCGCAGCAGAAAATTATAACTATATGGCAGATCATTTTTAATTAAAATGTTTTGGCATAGGTTGGTGGTCCCAACTAGAAAACATTTTGCTCCCCCAGAACATTTGGCAATGTCAGGAGGCATTTCTGATTGTCACAGCTGGAGGTCTTTAGGAGCTTTAGGAGCGGAAGCAGAGGATGGGGAGGGCGTGGGGGCAGGGGTGTGCTACCGGCACCTAGTGGATAGAAGCCAGAGGTGCAGCTCAACAGCCTTCAAGGCACAGAACAGCCCTCACCAAAAAAAAAGTATCCAGCCCAAATATCTACTGTACTGAGCTTGAGAAACTGGGATTGAGCTACAAACCCTGATTAGGCTACAGTCACTCTAATGTGAGACAGAAAAACACTTGGAAGCCAGAAGGGTTAGAGCAGACTCTGTTGATGCAGTAAGATTTTGTGAGGTGGTATGGTTTAAAAGGTCGGGAAGGGCGTGCCCAGGGAGGGAACAATGCCTCCATCAACCTTCAGCCATGTTTCTATGCGCTAGTGAGTATCAACACATAACACACATGCAGAAAAAGACCAGGATCAACTAGTTAATCCTAGCATGAGTCAGAAAGGTCTGGCCTGCGTTCATACTGAGGAAAACAGTGGTCAAGACCAGAAATTACTAGCATTCCGAGTGAATGGGTGACACCTCTATAAACCCAATTAATAAAATATTTCCTATACACTTTTTATTCATCAGTTTGAAAAGAGGCTTATCTGGGCACAATGTAGATACTGATATGTGTTTCTTCTCCACCCAAAGTCCATAAATTGCTTAGCAACGGCTCCAACTGGATCCAGGCTTGAGAGTCAGACATGTCAGATCATGTGTAATCAACAGGTAGGACTAATCACAACACTTGCATTCCCTAGAAATCTTTCTGCATGTGTGCTTGAGGATTCTCCTTGAAGAAGACTCTTAAAGGAGCCAGACCTGACCATTTTGAGCCAGAAAAAAAAAAAAAAAAAACCTTCAGCCACTAAAGAAAAATTGTGCATGTTAATGTCCACAATACCTTGCCATCAAATCCAACCAATATGAACTCCATGAGACTATATGATAATTCGAGGCAAGGAATATAGTACAGAGTACAACCCTGAGAATCAAGTGCCTGGATTGGTAATCCAGCTCTGCCTCTTATTGCCATGTAACTTTGAACAAGTTGCTTAACTTCATCTATGAAATTTGATTAATAACATATAATAATACTGTATAGATTGTCACAAAGATAAAATGAATTAATTAATGTAAAGGACTAATTTATAGTGTTGGCAAAAGATAAGTACTTAGTAAAGCCCAGTTAATTATTGTTGTGTAGAAGAGTAAAGTATAATGAAGATTAAATTATCTGATATACTAAAATATCTGTGAAATATTTCAGCTTAAGCTGTACTGTTTGAGGTTTCCTCTAACAGACAGTGACACAGAAGACGGTATACAGTTCTTTCTTTTCCCACCACTGGTTGCTTCTTATCTTTGGTCCTCTAGGGAGGTTTCAGTATCTGCAAAGGACCCCTCTGTAAGCTGGTGTACTATAACCACAGGAGATCTTCCAACAGTTCTCGAGGGCTTCCTTCTGGGTAATGAAACTCCTTGATAAGTAGTTGAATGCCAGAGGCAGTGCTATTAATACCCTATTAATATGATCTTATGATATTCACAGATTATTCACAGAAACTCAGATCATAAATATGATGCATAGAGCAATCTTTTTTCAAAAACTAATCGGCAGATACTCAACGATTTGCTCAGTCACACTAAAACAAGTGATGGAACTGAAGTTCAAATGCCCCTGCTATGAAACTGGAGAGAAAACACTTTTCACTATCCAGTGGACCACAGTCCAGTCCAGCTGACCACAGACCAGGCTTCCATGAAGTGCCTTATTTCTTTGAGACCTGTATTCTCTCAATTAGGAGAATAAAAAATGTGCTAATTATTATTGCATTCCTGAGTACTGGCTGAGACCATAATCGAAGTAATCAAACGTACTGAGCAGGATACACTGGTTATATATGCCTGGAACCCAACTTAACTGGCTCAGGTAAAATGAGGAACATATAGACTGGCATACATAAAATTCCCAAACACTGAGCTTCTTCAGCAGGCACAGCTGGATACAGGTCCTCCAATTACACAATCATTATTCTGCCCCTCTATCCTTGTTCACATCTGCAGTCCTCTATCGGAGAAGGCACTGGCGATCCACTCCAGTACTCTTGCCTGGAAACTCCCGTGGAGGAGCCTGGTGGGTTGCAGTCCATGGGGTTACGAACAGTCGGACATGACTGAGCGACTTCACTTTCACTTTTCACTTTCATTCATTGGAGAAGGAAATGGCAACCCACTCCAGTGTTCTTGCCTAGAGAATCCCAGGGACAGGGGAGCCTGGTGGGCTGCCGTCTATGGGGTTGCACAGTTGGACATGACTGACATGACTTAGCAGCAACAGCAGTCCTCTGTATCAGTAGGCCTCACAGTCAAATATTTGCCAAATGGTACAAAGATGGCCACCCACACCAGGCTTCCAACCAGCCAGTGTAGCACCCTAAGAGAGAAGAAAGAATGGTCCTCACAGTGGTACCATAAAAAGTTCTAAGATTGACACTCATAGGTCAAGACTGGGTCACCCACTTACTATAAACAATCACTATAGTGAATACAATGCAGTGCTCTGATTGGCCCAGCCAAATCACATGCCCCTTCCTACACAGAGAGGGGTAGTTAGGAGGCCAGAGGCAGGAGGCATGGGACAAAAAACGGTCGGCTGTTTTCTACATTTGTGCTGTTACCAGAGGAATGCATGCTCTGCAATCAGCTGGATATCATTTACACCAATGGATGAAAGCAAGCAGAGCATGGTTTAGTCCAAGATAAGTCACGAAGGATGAGGAATAAAAACCCAGGGCCCTTTTTCTTAATTCCATACCATGACTATAAATCAGTCATAATAGTGAGTAGGTCACTTTTCTTTACCTGTCTAATATCTATAAATTCTTCTGCCCTCAGCTATCAGCTCCTCTGAAACATTTTCTCTAACCCCACCTTCCCCACAGACTCTGTAAGGGGCTCTCATAGTAAACTTGTGCTTCCTTATTCCCAACATTGTAACGTGAAGGACTCCCTATTTGTTTAGTTCATGCTAGTCTCTGAAGCAAGGACTATGTGGATCTTACCATATAGCTCCAGTGCTAGATATAATTTCAATTATATTTCAATCACAGTTTTATCTTTAAAAAAAAAAAGGAAATGAACAAAAACATTAATAAAAGGCACTATTCACTGTACCGCTTGAGTACAGTTTGAATACTGCTCATTTCATTGGGGATATAATTTTAAAAGCATAAAAATCTAATGAAAATGTAACTTTGTAAACAAATGTTTTTTCCTAATTTACCTATAACTTTACTCATTACCATCTGTTACTAGTGTGTAGTAAATGACATACTCTGGCCAGAAAACTTCTCAAGTATTTAATTAAGGCCTTCAGGTGAAGGTATTCACGAGCTTTGCTGCACCCTTTATTACAGCTCCTCATGTACTGCATTGTGACATTTTGCTGCTGCTTTCGCTTGTCTGCTTACGTAACTGGAAACAACATAGTGACATTGTGGGGAGTGAAAAGAACGTTAACTTTTAAGCACAATTAAACTTGATCCCCGAATGATTCACATATTAGCTTGGAAAAAGTGTTCATTCATTCACTTGTCCACTCAAATGTTTAGTAAGCACTAGACATCAAGACGGAGAAGGTGATGGCACCCCACTCCAGTACTCTTGCCTGGAAAATCCCATGGATGGAGGAGCCTGGTAGGCTGCAGTCCATGGGGTCGCTAAGAGTTGGACACGACTGAGGGACTTCACCTTCACTTTTCACTTTCATGCATTGGAGAAGGAAATGGCAACCCACTCCAGTGTTCTTGCCTAGAGAATTCCAGGGACGGGGGAGCCTGGTGGGCTGCCGTCTATGGGGTCGCACAGAGTCGGACACGATTGAAGCGACTTAGCAGCAGCAGCAGCAGCAGACATCAAGCACTCTATAATCTCTATGGACAGATAGAAAGAATGGAGAAATCACTTTGGAAAGCAAAAGACTCAAGGAGAGACATCATAGTGGAAGTCTGTCATATAAAGGAAGAATTATACTTATTCTGGTTTCAGATGGCAAGCTGAAAAGTTACAGGAAGATTGAGAATACATGATCCTGACCTACGCCTGCAATTTTGTCATCGCAAGGTTGAAAGCCCGCTTGTGAATGAAGTCAGCACAGAGAAAAAGAGAGCAAAGAAATGAAAACCTCCTTCTAATGAAGTCATTTGAGCTCCAGAATCCAATCACATCAAAATCAGATCCACTCGTGGATTTTTCACTAATATGAGATTTTTATTTAAATCTTTTGGCTTAAATAATACATTTGGGTTGGTTGGTCTGAGTTTGGTACTTCTAAATAAAAGAATACTTAATGGTACAGGAAACATCTCAGTTCCTAGAACAATTCCTGGGACACAAGAAGCATTTAATCAATACGAATGGCTTAAGTGATTACATTGTTCCAACATAGCACAAATGTGTGAATGATCAAACAGTTCAGTCAGAGAATGAACACAGCATAATATAGTCTCAGGAAGGTCCCTCCATCACAAGAAATAGTCAACCAAATGCTAGGAAAATCATAAGTCTCAATACTTTAAAAGGGTCTTAAACATCAGTAGGAGGTCTATATTCAATGAATCCTGATGTTCCTTCCAATGCTGGTATTCTATGATTTTATGTTTTCAGTTCTTATCTGGATGAAATTTGGATAGATTTTGGATTTCACACTTTCTAAGGCAAATAGCTTGTCCCATGGGAAAGAGTGTCATATTCAGATTTATACCTAATCCATCACACTACCACCTTGATTTAAGAGAACTGAAAGCTTTGGATTACCATCCACTAAATTCTTGGTAAGTAATACAAGTTATTGACACTCAACAGAGAGTTCTGCCCACTTATTTGCTTTTCTTTGAATACTTTGATATATGTCATGGGTTTGTCTAAAATATTCTTGCCTGTTATTTGTGCTTTGGGGTATTTATGTGCAATAAATAGCCTTAAGTATGAAAAAATAGCTAGTGTGCGAACAAGCACTACTGAGACAGATGGGCCTACAGCAAACACATTTGGCCTGTTGCAACACAGAATTTCATCTTTAAGAAACTGCTATATAACTCATAAGATGTATTCAGCTGCAATACGGTCTAGATGAAACAGAAGGGCTTGGCAGTGGTGTATGATGGGATGAATGATGGTCCATCTACTCAACACCCAGCACTGCTCTCAGAGATGTATCTTCCATTTCAGGAAGGTGATCACAGTTCTATCCCCATGTTTATCACTTACCTTGCCCTAGTTATCTTCTGTGTACAGGTGCACGCCTTTGCTCCCAGGTATGTACAATATTATCGTCCTGTATGCAAAGTGGGCTTGACATGCCCCTTCAGCTGTACAAGAAAAGAAAAGTAAATACAGTAATGTGTTCCCTGGATGAAATCTTAAAGCTGATGTTGTATACAGCTAAGTCTCCTGGTGTTTTTCAGATTATTATTATGGATTTGGGTGTAAGAGCACACTTTGATATTGATGTGAAGGGATGAAAGATAGAACTCCTTTACAAGATTCACAGTGATCCATGTGGTCTCTGTGGACCTTGTCATTAATTATATAATAGAAAAAAATAAATTATTTAATAGCATTTTTTGCCTTACATGCAACTTCCCTCGCTATAGTTTACCGCAGACAACTGTGTTTTATCATGGAAAACTGCAGTGTTAAGAGTGAATGTGTTTAATTAGGCTAAACATTTGATTTTCTCTATCAGTTCCAAACAAACTTGAACCCATCCCTTAGGAGAAAATGAACTCCTTATAGGAATCTCTTCTAGTATAGGAAGTGTGGTGCCAGGTCTCTCAACAAATACAGATCTATCAAAACAGTCAATAAATACATATCAACTGTGTGTATGTTCAGCAATTGAGTACACATAGAAGGAACGTTTAACAGGGAAAATGCACATGGGTAAATTTGAAGGAAGATGTGAAAATTAGGTAAATCTGTTTCCTCTATATGGAGTTACTCGTTAACAGTCCCTCTTCTCAGAACACTGCTGCTACAGCTGCTAAGTCGTTTCAGTCGTGTCTGACTCTATGCGACCCCATAGACGGCAGCCCACCAGGCTCCCCCGTCCCTGGGATTCTCCAGGCAAGAACACTGGAGTGGGTTTCCATTTCCTTCTCCAATGCATGAAAGTGAAAAGTGAAAGTGAAGTCGCTCAGTCATGTCCGACTCTACACAACCCCATGGACTGCAGCCTACCAGGTTCCTCTGCTCACGGGATTTTCCAGGCAAGAGTACTGGAGCGGGGTGCCATCACCTTCTCCGAAGGACAAAGAAATATTTTTGTAAAATTCTAGGAAGAAAATCATTAGTGAAGCACTTTGCTCTGGATTCTCTCTATGTGCCAGGCATGGGCAATATGAAGATGACAGAGACACTGTTCTTGACTAAAACAAGCTCACATATAGAGAAGGTAAAACACGCTAAATAATGCTGAGCTGATTTGACAATGCTGGGCACTGTTAGCTGAAGGTAATATACAGGGATCAGAATTTAGATGGCTCTGGATTTTTCAGTAGCAACACAGGAGGAAGGCTTGGAAATTCCCATGATGATGGTGAAT
Organism: Ovis aries; assembly: GCF_016772045.2. Lineage (NCBI taxonomy): Eukaryota > Metazoa > Chordata > Mammalia > Artiodactyla > Bovidae > Ovis > Ovis aries. The sequence goes on along the minus strand of NC_056062.1, from coordinate 61,150,467 downwards.
GGCAATATCAGCCTTAGTGGCTGTGTTCAATGAAGAAGGGATCCAGTCCAAACTATACAGCAAGGCAGAGGGCCCTTGCCCAGGGCTTCTCAGAGTGAGGAACAGGGCTTGCAACATTAGCATCACCTGGGAACTAGTTACAAGTGAAAATGTTCTATCCCTACCTCAGAATACTTGAGTCTTTCGGGACTGGGGCCAAGGAATCTGTGTTATAATGAGCCTTCCAAGTAATTCTGATGAATGTGCAAGGTTGAGAACAACTGGTCTAGGTGATTATTCTTCCAAGAGATAAAATTGTAAGAGCATCTGCTGCTTGGGAATAATTTATGAAGATAATTGGACAATTACTGAAGAGGCTGAGGATAAGTTAGCAGTAAATGTAATACAAAGGAAACTAAGCAAAAGAAAAGAAAAGGAAATGATTAAACCCAGGGAAAACAAAACATTATATGAAAAAGATTAAGTAACCATAGTTTTACTATATAATTCAGATCTGAGTCACACGTGTAGTTATCATAATCATGTAAATACTAAATACTGACCTAACCACAATTACAATGTAACTGTGCTAGTAAGTATGGTGGGTGACTACAAGGCTGCTTATATAGTGGGAAGTAGGTATGTGAAAAAGCGTGAAATCGCCATCTTCCACAGTAGAAAGTCCATAGATAGTAGCTGATATTGAAAAATCAATTTGGAGAAATACACATACACATATATATATATATGTCTGTAACTTAAAGATTAATACTAGAAGCATCAGCAGAAGTTGAAAATAATTGGCTCCCAGACAAGGGAATGGGGAAAGTTGATGTTTTTTCATAGTAAATCTTGCCAACTAAGTTGACCCTTTCTACTCTGTGCATGTTTAACTTGGATAAAAAGTAAAATCCAAAATAAACAAATAATACATTCCCTCTCCTCTTTGAAGACACTTTCCCAGTTCGTTAATAATCATTATTTCTTCTTAACTCTTAGAGCACTCACTGTGTAGTCCAGGGGTCAGTAAATTATAGACCAGACCCCCTGTTTTCATGAATAAAATTTATTAGAACCCAGCCACCTTCTTTCATTGACATATTATCTATGACTGCTTTCATACTACAACAGCACAGTTGAGCAGTTGTAAGATAGACGAAACAGCCTTCGATGCTATAAATATTTATTATCTGACCTTGTATAGGAGAAGCTCACCAGCCCTTAATCTAGTCTACCCACCTAGCAACTAAAACAATTCTCTGAATTTTTGTATTTTGTTTTTTCTGCCAGATCTCACTCAGTTCTCACCACAAACATGCTAGTAGGGTGTTACCACAGTGCCAATGAAACAAGCTCAGAAATTCCAGCTGAGCTGTGTCTGAAAGGTTTATCTTCTTTCCACTGGCAGTGTTGCTTGCGTACAATCAGTTTTTCATATTAGTATTGCTTGCCTTTTCTAGATGAGAATTTCATTTAGTGCAAGAACCATGTCTTAATCATCTGTGTATCCCCTACTCCTGGAACACAGGAAGCACTCAGAACAAAGCTCCTGATTAGAGACAATGAAGAAGAAGGCAAGAGGACCACTCCTGAGTCTCAAAGCAAATTCCATGTATTCAAAGCGACTATTGTGATCCTGACTATTATATTTTCTAGAAGACCAACATATGCCCTGAGCTGCTTTTTAGTTGATGCTTCCTGAATAAATAAATAAAGCATTATTGTCTGGAAGAGGTCGCAGGGGCAGGTATCAATAATGCCCATTCATCTTCTTGTGGTAAAGCTCAGGTTTCCTGTTTTGTATTTGTCTCATCCTAGACTGGAAGCTCTCGGAGGCAGAGGTTTCGTGTTTATGTGCCCAGGAAATTCTGGGCACCTGTGTTGTTCCATGACTAATTGCTAAAAATAAATGAGTAATAATGCATTGTTGGTGTGAGGTTTGCTTCATGTCCCGAAATGTATTCTGAAAACATTGATTATGAACTTTCTCTAACCAAAAGAGTCTTCCAAAAGCAGAAACCTGGTGAGAATTACTCAAAGGAAAATGACATTATTGTTTTGGTTGGAGAGTTTCTTATGACTGATATATAACTAGCTATGTACACTGTCAACACTGACTTGAGTAAAAGCAATGCTGTTTTTCTTTAAAGTGAATAGAATTATTGAAGGAGAATTCGCGGCTTGGAAGGAACCACAGAGTACATCTATTCTCACCATCGATCCCCATTACAACATTTCCTAGTTGTTATCCAGCTCGTACTTAAATACTTTGCAGAAAGAGAAATCCCCTGCCTACCAAGGTGGTCAGTTCTCACTTCAGTTTGCTTATTCATACTTTCAAACACTTTAAACTACCTTTCAAATGTTCAGACATCATTTCAGACTCTGATAGTTATTTGTTTCTGTGAGGTTGAAGTGTGAGTTCTTACAACCTACATTAATAAATCTGGTTTTAATATCTTAGAAGCTCACAAGTCTAATCCATCCTTTATATACAGTCCTTCAAGTATTTGGAGGGAATATCCTCTTCCTTGGTCATTCTTACCTCTGTACTAAACATCTCCAGTGCCTGAATTCTCTATTCTTATGACATGATTTTATGTCTTCACCTCCATTCCAGTTTGTTTATACTCTTCCAAAAATAGTATCACCAAAATTATTGCTCCAAATGTGATCAGACCAGATGAAAGGAAAATCTAGTGTATTACTCTTTCTTTGTTCACTGTATTTGTTAATACAAACTTAGTAGTCATCATGTTTGGGGCACGAAACTGCTACTATTTATTCCTATTGAACTAATTATTAAATCTAAGATCCTTAGCACTTATTTAAGTGATTGCTTCTAAGTCACATTCCTCTCATTATATATTTATGGAAATAGTTTTAGGAACTTGGTTTCTTTATCTTTATATATATATAAATTAATGTCACTATGTTATTAACTCCAGCTAATTGTTTAATTTTTAAAAAACTAGTTAGATTCTGGACTACAGAGAAGAAAGACACACAATTTCTGCTCTCCAGGAACACAGTCTAGTGGTAATGATGGACAATTTAACAAAGAATCATAAATCAGGGTAAGTACAATGACTATAAAGTCAAAGTAACGACGACCTATAGAAGGAACACACAAACTTTTACTATTCTTGTTGTTGAAGTCTTAAGGGAGACAAAAAGGCAACACTATGAAGACCTCTCAGAAGAGGTGATATTTGATGTGTGCCGTGAAGGGTAGTGGAAATTAACCAGGCCAAGAACAGATAAAGGACATTATGGGCTGTGCTGTCCAACATGTCAGCCACTAGCCACATGCAGCTACTGAACCCTTGCCATGCAGTGCGCGCATGCTGAGATGCGTTCTAAGTATAAAATATGCATGAAGGTGAGGCTTCCCTGATGGCTCACCGGTAAAGAATCCACCTGCCAGTGCAGGAGACACAGGTTTAAACCCTGGTCTGGGAAGATCCCACGTGCCACGGAGCAACTAAGCCTATGCGCCACGGCTACTGAAGCCCTCACGCCCTGGAGCCTGTGCACCGCAACAAGAGGAGTCACCGCAACGAGAAGCCGGTGCACCGCAATGGCGAGACGCCTCCGCTCGCTGCAGCTAGAGAAAAGCCCAACAGCGGCAAAGATCCAGCACAGCCAAAGGTAAACAAGCATCTGATTTTGAAGACTTGGTAAAAAAGTGGAAATAAAATATCTCATTAACAATTTTTCTATTGACCGTAGGTTAAAATCACCATATTTTGGATATATTTGGGTTAAAGTACATTATTAAAGCTAATTCCAACAGATTCTTTTTACTTTTCTAACTTGGCTACTAGAAATGTTGAATTTACTTCTGCAGCTCATCTTATATTTCTGCTGGATAGTATTGTTCTAAAAAGTAAGAACAGGCAGAGAGATGAGATGAATAATGAACAACCAATTTGGATAAATATACATACTATAATTTCAAACACATCATTAAGGAATATTTAAGGCCTTAAAGCCTTAAGGCCTGACACTCATCTCTTTCTTTGGGATTGATGGCAACCTTTCACATTAGTACAAGTCCACCTAGGTATACTGTGATTCAAATGCTGTTTCTTCATATTGCTCATGTTTGTTCTCCAAAACAGAAAACACTTTTTATAATGTCTCAGTCTTTCTGAGAAATTATGTTTCAATGTGTTCCACTGTTCCTAAGAAGATCCCTGAGACCATTGCCCAGGTCCGCAGAGTGCTGATCAGCCTGGTATAACACAGACTGATTTTTCCCTCTTTCCCCATTTGATTTACCCCATTTCCAACTCCATTCCAGAGGATCACTTCCCAAGAGACTCCAATCACACACAAGCCTTTCCTCAGGCTCTGCTTTGCAGAGTACATCATGAGAAACACTGGGCTGAAAGAAGCACCAGCTGGAATCAAGATTGCCGGGAGAAATATCAATAACCTCAGATATGCAGATAACACCACCCTTATGGCAGAAAGTGAAGAAGAACTCAAAAGCCTCTTGATGAAAGTGAAAGAGGAGAGTGAAAAAGTTGGCTTAAAGCTCAACATTCAGAAAACGAAGATCATGGCATCTGGTCCCATCACTTCATGGCAAATAGATGGGGAAACAGTGGAAACAGTGTCAGACTTTATTTTGGGAGGGCTCCAAAATCACTGCCAATGGTGATTGCAGCCATGAAATTAAAAGATGCTTACTTCTTGGAAGGAAAGTTATAACCAAGCTAGATAGCATATTGAAAAGCAGAGACATTACTTTGCCAACAAATGTCCGTCGTCAAGGCTATGGTTTTCCCAGTGGTCATGTATGGATGTGAGAGTTGGACTGTGAAGAAAGCTGAGTGCCAAAGAATTGATGCTTTTGAACTATGGTGTTGGAAAAGACTCTTGAGAGTCCCTTGGACTGCAAGGAGATCCAACCAGTCCATTCTGAAGGAGATCAGTCCTAGATGTTCTTTGGAAGGAATGATGCTAAAGCTGAAACTCCAGTACTTTGGCCACCTCATGCGAAGAGTTGACTCATTGGAAAAGACTCTGATGCTGGGAGGGATTGGGGGCAGGAGGAGAAGGGGACGACAGAGGATGAGATGGCTGGATGGCATCACCGACTCGACAGATGTGAGTTTGAGTGAACTCCGGGAGTTGGTGATGGACAGGGAGGCCTGGCGTGTTGCAATTCATGGGGTCACAAAGAGTCAGACACGACTGAGTGATTGAACTGAACTGAGGCTAAAATCACTGTTAAAAGGAGTGGCTCTGGAAAATCAGACCCCCCAGATGGGATTCAGAAATGGTTTCACTCTCTGGTTAAATCACAATAGAATACCTTTGATAATAACCCCTTGTATGCTATAACATCAGTAAGATGTTTGTTGGTGGTGAATTTAGTCGAAGTGCAGAAGGTAAGGGGGCTTTCCAGGCAGCTCAGCAGTAAAGAATCCGCCTGCAATGCAGGAGATGTGGGTTCAATCCCTGGGCTGGAAAGATTCTCTGGAGGAGGGCATGGCAACTCCAGTATCCTTGCCAGGAAAATTCCATGGATAGAGGAGCCTGACGCACTACAGTCCGTGGGGCTGCAAAAAGTCAGACACGACTGAAGTGACTGAGCACACACGCACGCAGAAGGTAAAACACTGGACTCGTGCAGTAGTACTGGCACTGGAATTGCATGAATCATAATCAGATCGAACCTAAATTTATCTGCCTAGTCCTTGAGTACATATTTGGAATGAGTATCCTTAGCACCTGAGAAAATTCTCAGGCTGATTTCCTGATCCCTGGCACACAGCTATTTTATATAAAGAGTCAAGGAAAGAGCTATTTATCGGGTGACTCAAAAAGCTTATTAGAGTAAGCATGGTCAGGAAGAACAGAGGTCTGCACAACTTGTGCAAGCTATCATGGAAGCTGTCACGCTACTGGAGATGTCTGACCTAACAAACCAATGGTGCTAGAGGCACATACAGTAGATTAAGATGCTGTCTGCAGTCTCTGACAAACCCTGATGCAAGCGTCATGCAGACAGCAAAGGGTTCTGCCACAAAGCCATGCCATTAGCAGTAGAGAGTAAGTTGCCATTTTAAAAGCAAGTCTTCTAGACCTTAGTGAAGACTGAGTGACTGACAATTAGACACTCAAGTTTCAGCTGGAGCTGCTCTCATAATGTAAGCATAATCAGATCCAGTGAGTCTGAAGTGCAGGCAGGCAGAGCAGTTGCCCACTTGTCTGATGGAATAGGTCATGAGAAGACCTAAAGATAACAAGTAAGTTGTATAAACTGGTGTCATCCCACATCATCTCTCTGCATCGCACTGAAGCCTCTCCTTTAATTTAAATCTATAGCCTCATAAAACTAGTTAACCCAGGAGGAACAAAAACATGGTCCTGGTTCACCAAGTATTAAAGCTGAACTGATCTGGTGGGCTTCCCTGGTGGCTCAGACGGTAAAGAATCCGCCTGCAATGCAGGAGACCTAGGTTCGACCCCTGGGTTGGGATGATCCCCTGGAGAAGGGAATGGCAACCCATTCCAGTATTCTTGCCTGAAGAATCCCCATGAACAGAGGAGCCTGGCGGGCCACAGTCCATGGGGTTGCAAAGAGTCAGACACAACTGAGCAATTAAGCACAAACTAGTGGCCACCATTTACTTAAATCCCAGCCTGCTGCCATTTTGCTCAAAGCTATTCTTCCAAGTAAGTTCTACCAATAAACCAAAAGGCATTATTCTAAGATGATGACAAGAGTCAAGAGCAAATACTTACATAGTCTTACCAAAATATCCCTACTCGAATTGTGCATGTTAGTCATTAGCATGAGAAGGACTAGCCAGGGCTGGAAATGACCCAGCTAAACCTAGTCAGGAGCAAAGACCACAACCAATCTGTGAATGAATAACATGCCCAGTCTAGGTTAGCCTGGCTCAGTGGATACCCAGTGACCACAGAGCTGTGAGATGTGGTAATAAATGTAGACATCTTAAGTCAATGAATTTGGGGGTACTTTGTTACGCTGTCAGAGCTAACCGGTAGAACTGGTAGCCTTTTCTCACACAGTGAGAAATGGCAATGGCACAAATCCTGAATCGGAGCCTGCTGGACATGTTAAAAAACAAGGGAGCTAGAGTGAACAGAATGGAGTGAATGAGCATAAATTCACAGGAAACAGAGCAGAGAGGCAGTGGAGGAAGAGACAGTGAGAGGCGTGTCGGCATGGTAAAGACTTCGGCATTTGTTCTAAGAGAGATGGGAAGCAGCTGGGAGAATCTGACCTGAGAAAAGATGTGATCGGGACTATTTTTAACCACATTGTTCTGATTTCTAGTCTGAGAATAAGAAGGCAAATGTAGAAGCCGGGGCAGTAGTTAAAAAAAAAAAAAAAAAAAAACTACTGCAAATATCTAAGCAAAAGATGATGATGGTTTGGCCTAAAATTTCCAAGTAGTGGGGAAGTTGTGAAATATGAGAAGACTTTAGATACAGTTTGATGACAGAGAGAAAGGAATTTGCTAATAGATTGAATACAGGGTGTCAAAGGAAGACTGGGGTCCAGGATTACATCAAGAATTTGTCAAGAACAACTAGAAGAGCCAAGATGACATTTGCTGAAATGTATTCCTAGGTCGAAAAGATCCCCTGGAGGAGGGCATGGCAATCCACTCCAGTATTCTTGCCTGGAGAATCCCCTGGACAGAGGAGTCTGGTGGGCTACAGTCCATAGGGTCTCAGAGTCGGACACAACTGAAGAGACTTAGCACGCATGCACATACACGTAAGGCTGCAAAAAGAGTAGGTTTGGGGATTAGCCTATCTTAAGATATTCATAACTTCTATCAGGAATTGTTTTTAAAGACTTGGACTGAGTCCCAGTTGGATAAGCAGTCTAATTGAGATGAATATTTGAGTAACTCTGATTAAATGTTGCTTTTCAGTTCACTGCTTTTCCTCAATCTCATAAGGATACTAAAAGCTATCCTGTACTAGTTCATAAAATTTAGGGAACATGCCTCAAAACATTCAGGGGTATTTCAGACTATATTTCTAATATAACAAGTGTAACCCTGTCATCTATTCTTTATGTTTACAGGGCTCTGTGGCAGGCCTTGTGATTTCATGTTATTAGCACAGAAAAGATGGATAAGTTTGATTTCTATAGGAGGGCTTCACTTCTTCTGTCCTTAGCAGACACAATTTCCAATAGCAACCCAAAAACAGGATTTATGGATTTGGAAGGAAGGCCCTAACAAATCCACTGTTGAGCATTTCAGTTAGAGTTTTGAATGATCAATATTCAGCAAGTTGCTATTAAAACTCAATTAAGTCTTTTCTTGTGTAGCAACATTTTGAGCATGGTGAGGAGATGGGGAAGAGCTGAGCTTTTATTACAGGTGAAGAGAAACTATCACTTCTTGCTCCCAATCTCCCCAAACATATCTAACCGACATCCTGATGACTGCATTTTTATAATCCTATTGTTCTCCCTTGCAGAGTTGAGTTGGTTTATATTTCTGGTTTCATTGGATGTTTTTATTAAAAACAAAATCAGTCTGAAACAAGAAGTCAGGGAAAAATTAATTTAATCTGAACAGGCTTGATTGAAAGAAGCTCATTTCTTATAGTTCTGGAAAGCACATTTAAAATATACCAGAACTCTTTCAAAGCTGATGTGTATTCTAATGAAGAAAGAAAACTCAAATCCAGACTTTCATTTATATGTATAATCCACTTGAGATAGGAGGAAAAATGTCAAGCAGTCAAATTAAACAAGCCACAAGTAGGAGTTGAAGTAAAAGACATTAGCAGAATCTTGATAGGAAATAGTTGTGTGTGTGTGTTTTTTTTTTTAAGTTGATTTATGTACTAGGAGAAATATGGTGAAGGGTGCTGGAGGGGAACATGAGCAAAAGATATACAATGTTACTGATGCAAAGGAAACAAGAGTGTATTCACATACACAGGACAGGTAAGAACATACGCCAGGCAAAAAAGGACATTTATTCTTACTGATAAGAATATGCCATTAGGCGCCCAGAATATACTAAATCTGTAAGTAAGAAAATCTAATTAAACTCAAGTTTGACAGTTGATATTTAATTTCAGTTCACTGTTTTAATTTCTTGCTATCAAGTTGAAGGATTTTTCCTGTTTGGGAAACTATTTCAAGAAAAAAGTTCTTGATTGAAACTGTGTAAGTAAGAAGACAGAATTAGGTATTAAAGAAATTTAAGTGAAAATAGACAAATTGAAACAATAAAGCAGGCTGCAGCATAAATGGAACATCTTGGTCAGTAGTACTTGTGGTTAAGAAGTTTTTTAAAAAAATTTCCAAACCTTCTCTGAAATTGTCCACTTTTCTTACTATTAACGATTAATGAGCAATGATCAAAGCAGACTTTTAAATAAAAATATTTCTTCAATGTGCACACCTACTTTGTATGTCTGCTTATTGTCAAAATTTGCATGAGAAAGTAAACTTCACATGCTCAGAATAGATAATTAAGGACATATTTTTTTGGCAGAGTTATTTGAATCCATTTGAAAAGAATTCAGATCCATCTTGAAAGGCTGAAGATCTCAGCCAACTCTAATCATATCTCTAGTTAATTTAAAGGAGATGCTCCTAAGTTTATCTCAAATGATCAGAGTCCCAGAAAATGAACACAATAAATACAGAATTTAGATTAACCAATTAAAAAATATAGCTGAAGGAGATGCTTGACAGACATGCTACAAACAGAACTTTGAGGGACAGTTAAGGATTTTGCCACCATTTCAAGAAAATACACACCAGGCAAAAAACTGAAAGGAGAGCTCAAGGACGATGACAGGGTCTGGTGATGGGTTGAAAGGCTAAATTAGTCACAGTGCATAACACTAGGTGATGTGAACACTGGGCAGTACCTTTTTTTTCTTTTGCATTTTATTATTTTTTAATTGGAGCACAATTGTTTTACAATGTTGTGTTGGTTTCTGCTGCACAATAGCATTAATCAGCTACAAGTATACATCTGTTCCATCCCCCTTAAGCTTCCCTCCAATTTCCCCCACCCCACCCCTGTAGGTTATCACAGAGCACAGAACTGAATCACCTGGGCTATACAGCAGCTTCCCACTAGCTATCTGCTTTACACATGGTAGTGTGTATGTGTTGATGCTACTCTCTCAATTCATCCCATCCTCTGCTTCCCCCACTGTGTCCACAAGTCGGTTCTCTATATTTGCAACTCTGTTCCTGCCCTGCAAATAGGTTCATCAGTACCATTTTTTCTAGATTCCATATATGTGTGTTAATATACGATATTTATTTTTCTCTTTGTGACTTACTTCACTCTGTATAACAGGCTCTAGGTTCATCCACCTCACTACAAATGACCCGATTTTGTTCCTTTTTATGGCTAAGTAATATTTCATTGTGAATATGTATCACATTTTTATTCATCTCACGATGAACATTTAGGCTCCTTCCATGTCCTGGCTATTGTAAATAGGGCAGCACCTAGTTAATTCTTAAGACTAGTATCATCTAATGAATGTGGCTATGGATTTAACATGCTCAGCACCCACAAAGATTCAGTGTGATGGCAAATATTTCCATTTTAACATACTCAGCTCCCATAAAGAGTCAGTGGATGCAAACAAAGAAACTGCATATGAGAAGGTTGCAAGATGTTTGCACTGGGTCAGCGATCTCCGGAAGAAGCAAACTCTGGTAACACGGAGAATCTCAGCTCTGAGGATCACCATCCTTGACGATGCAGCGTTCCCTCATTATTCCATCTTATGAGAAGCACATCAAGGTATTTGCTTCAAACTAGAGTTGTTGATATCAGCATTCCACCTGAAGTTGGCAGACACTGATTTTCACTTCTTTCACTGCACTCTTGCCTTCTCGGCTCTGAACATGCTATGCTTTTATAAGGGTTAAGTTTCATGTTTATGTGGATTTCTCAAGTGCCTGGTGATCCTTCTTTGGTAACATTAACTGCAAATTGAAAAGCCATAAAAATGCTTCAGTGGCAATTTAATTCTGCTTCTTAAGACTTACTTTTCATTAATTTATTAATAATATTGATTGAATATCTTCAGTTTAACAGTCAACTGAGAAAAATGAAATTTTCTTCTCTAAAAGAACTTAAGCACAGCTACTCTTGGGTCATTGAGCTAACAATAAAGAAGAAAAAGTCTTAGTAAGGAGTAACTTGTTGTTACTAAGTTGCTAAGTCGTGTTCAACTCCTTTGCCACCGCCTGCACTGTAGCCTGCCAGGCTCCTTTGTCCAAGGGATTTCCCACGCAAGAATACTGTAGTGGGTTGCCATTTCCTTTTCCAGGAGATCGTCTTAGTTCAGAACCCATGTCTCCTGCACTGGCAGGCAGATTCCTACCACTGAGCCACTAGGGAAGCCCAGAGATTAACTCTGGAAACAACAACAAAAACAAACTATCATTTTTGCTGACTTCGCTTTTTGAATTTTGAGGGTACACAAATGCATGATAGAGCTATCCTTGGATTTTTTTTTTTTTTTAAAGGAAACTACAGTAGCTTCCTAAATCCCACTGGAAATAGAGACCATTGATATTAAGAAATATCAAGGGAGCCATTTGCAGCCAACTGCCTGATGTTACTATTATTCATAGAGATAGCACTTCAGTTATTAATATGGCAAGAAACAAGCAGTCCTGTGGCACCTACTAAGTGATCGTGAATAAGCTCAGAAATACAGAGACAGAGGAGGGAAGGAATAAACTCCAGGTAGGACAGTACTTAATGACCCACAGTTTAGATAGAGCCTGAATGCCACAGCACAGAATTAGTACATGAGTACAGATGAAAGGCTTCCTCCAAGGGAAACGTCCCCATGACTGGAAATGCCTCTCATGCTCGCTGTCCCCAGACAGGAAGCCCAGCTTCGGTTCTTCTCTAGAAAGCACTGGCTGCACAGCCATTTTCCTTGCCCTGTCGATTTGTAGCTTCATAGTCATCATGACCTTAAAACTAAGCATAAGCTACATGTGTTCTAACAGAGGCCATGCCAAAGTGTATGGAAAGAAACAGCCAAATATTCATGGATAAAAAAAGCAAACATTAAAACCAGAAAATCTTCCAAGGTTCAGAGGGTCACATCTTTGGGGAATACTTCACTACAAAATGGTCCGTCTTCAGACTACACTACAGAGAACTGGAGATTCTTCGACAGGCAGTTTTACCATCATCCATGTTCCATTCTCAGTGCCACTGACAAAGTGCCCAGGAAGAAGGCATGTATCAGCAGAGCCACTATATGAAACACTCACGTTTCCTTCTTCAGTTTTAAGAAACACATGGCTTTTCTGGCTGCTTTAAAAAAAAAAAATGTTTTCGCTAAGTAAATCTCTCGCCTATTAGATCCCAGGGATGCTTTGCATGTGAGAGCACATCTAATCAACTGCAGATTCTTACCTCTCTGCTAAATGCAGCAAAAAAAGAAAAAAAAAAAGAAGAAGAAATTGTAACAAAAAGCATTAGTAATAATTTTCAAAATATCATAAGTTGCCAGCAACTAATGGCTGGTGTATTGATTAATAGTTTGAAATAAACAATGGGCCCTTAATGCTGTAACAAACTGCTGAAGTTTACTGCATCAATAACTCTGTGAAACTACTGAGTTTCAAGGATCTATTGCTGAAATAAAGCATATTCTTGAGCTCCCACCAGCCATGGTGTTTATATACGTACAGATATGTTTCCCTACCTAAATAAATTGCTCGGGTAGAAAATTGATCATTTCTATGATTAGAAAAATTGGTCAGAAAATTTGGAATATTTGAAGAGGTTTATCACCAGATAATGTGATCTTGCAAATTTGACAAGTTTTTTTGGTTAATCTTTTCACCTCCCTTTCAGGAATAAATGACAGCAGAAAGAGATACAAAAGAGTCTGATGCTGTGCTGGAAAAGACGGTGCTAATCAAAGGGTACTGACTTGAACCAGACCTTAGAAGGACAAAGTATTAAGGACTAATGCATTAATCTGTTAAGCCCCCATGTCAGCAGAAGGGGCGGGGGCAGTGAGGGGAGGAAAATTGCCCTTTAGTAGAGTGCCCTTAATAGGATATACTAGAAACTGAACTTGGAATGAAGAATCACTTTGAAGCTATGTATACAGTGGAAAGCAAAGTGAAGCGTAATCGGAGCCGCAAGTAGCCTCCATCATAGTGTGGAATCCAAGCTGTCTGCATATTCAAGGAAGAGGTATGCAGTGATTGATTGACAATTTTTATTATACATACGGGAACCCCAGGAAGCACTGGAAAGTACAAAGTCTCATTTTTAGTTGCTGCTGCTGCTGCTAAGTCGCTTCAGTCATGTCTGACACTGTGCGACCCCATAGACGGCAGCCCACCAGGCTCCCCCATCCTTGGGATTCTCCAGGCAAGAACACTGGAGTGGGTTGCCATTTCCTTCTCCAATGCATGAAAGTAAAAAAGTGAAAGTGAAGTCGCTCAGTCGTGTCCGACTCTTTGCAACTCCATGGACTGCAGCCCACCAGGCTCCTTGTCCATGGGATTTTCCAGGCAAGAGTACTGGAGTGGGGTGCCATCGCCTTCTCCTCATTTTAGTTAGTTACTCCTAATTATTAAAGCGAACTTTCTTTGCCACGGAGGCGTCTGTATCTCTTCTCCCTCGATGACTCAAGCAAGGAGAGGCCTTGCCTAGTCTGAGCTTCACCTCTGTTCAATAACTGCCACTTGGGACTTCCCTGGTGGTGCAGTGGATAGGAATCCACCTGCCAATGCAGGAGACACAGGTTCGATCTCTGGTCTGGAAAGATTCCACATGCCTTGGAGCAACTAAGCCCGTGCCCCACAACTTCTGAGCCCAAGCTCTAGGGCCCAAGAGCCATAACTGCTGAGCCCACATGCCAAAACTACTGAGGCCTGTGTGCCTAGAGCCTGGACTCCATGACAAGAGAAGCCACCAGTGAGAAGCCCTCATATCGCAAAGAAGAGTAGCCCCCACTTGCCACAACTAGAGAAAGCCTGCACAAAGCAACCAAGACCCAGTGCAACCAAAAATAAATGAACAAATCACTGTCACGCACTGAGTTTCAACCCTGTGTCTGGCACTTAGTCCCTGTCTCTACTCTTTGCTCCAAATCTGAAAGGCAAGTATTCTCACCTCCCTTCACCCCTATTTTCACAAATGTAATATAAGTGATTTGAATCTGTCACATAGCTAGTAGAGTATAGAGATGCTGGGTTTAAATCTAGGTCCAAACTCTATGAACTTTTCATGATGGCTCACTAGCACTCAGTATTTCCCTGAAGAAGGATGGACTGGTGGCCCCAACCATGTGGCTGTGCGCTAGCAATATGTCACACTAGCCACCGCCCTGCCCCTGGCTGGCTGGCAGTTTAGGGCGAATGGATTTCTACCTCTTTTGTAGGCAGCAGTTCCACTCACTATAGAAAACTTGGGCTTCTGCCTTGATCATTGCTTTTATAACCTAGCGTATTTCTGACATGCCTGCTCTGTACTGCTGCCTTCCATTTTTACCCCTTCCAGACACACAACTATCATGAAGGGAAACAGTGATTATAGTTTATTCATTCTGCACCAGGGACTCTGCCAAGTCTTTTAAAGACATTGTCTTGTTTACTTTTCACAACCACCTTATAAGGTATATATACACGTGTGTATTATAACCATTTCAGGAAGCAGCAAACAGAGATCCTAACGGATCCAGTAATTTGCTCAAGGCCACACAGTTGGTAAAGTGATAGAGTGAGGGTATAAACTTGAGCTCTCGACTCCAGTTCCAAGTTTCCAGCTACCAAGCTGCACTGCCTTTCTCTCACGCTTCCTCGGAGGAAACTCTAAATTCTAACAGAGTGACTAGGGTCCCCTCTGCCTAACCACCTGAGGGTTGCAGACTGTCATGATTCAGTCACTTTCTGAGATTTGGGGTCACCTCCTAGGACTTGAGCCCTGTGGACAAGTGCCTACAGGATTTTAACCCACTGATGTCCTCCGACTTATGGTGCTGCGTGTTCTGTGTGGCAGATGAAAGCTCCCTTCAATACCTGCAGGCGAGGCTGAGCCCTGGGGATCAGTCTCACCAAACAGGAAACATGCTTTCTTCTACTCCATCCAGTTTTGTCTGCATGTATTCATACCCAGACCATTCCTACTACAGAGAGGACCCCTGCATCCTCACCCCGCCATTCCCTTTTGCAAAGGGATGGAGTGGAAGAGTTCTAAGAAGAACAGCAAGCTGATGCTGCTTTCCCCACAGTTCAGACAATCTGCTTATCTCCCTGCTCAGTCCAGGCACCCCTCCTGCTCAACACACTGCACAGAACCCTCCCTCCTGCGCATGTATTTCTTTCAACAGCAAGTTTCCTTAGGGCCAGACCAGAGAGCTCCCTACTCACATCCCACACCTCTAGCTCTCCAGCTCAGACTTGCTCAACAAGGTCCTGTGATAGCAACACAAAGTAAGGAAAAAGAGCACAAAACAGGGGCCAAATGGCAGGCACAAAGGCTGGTGTGTCTTCCACCTGTAGAACCCGCATCTTCTGTCAGCCACATAAATTACCAACATGGCCTCCCAAAACCCATCGTAAACTTAACTTCAAATAATCAGAAAGCAAGAGAGAGAGAAAAGAAATGGGGGAGGAATGAGATTTTGATTTCTCTGATCAAAAAGGCCTTTCATAGAATCTGTCTTTAGAAACTCACAAGGTCTTTCTCCATGACTAAAATACGCCCCTGCCCAGGGAACTGACAGGACTTGCAGTCGTTTTTTCCATCATCTTCTTGCTTCTGCATAGTCTTTTTCCACTTCTCATTTAAGCTCTTTCCATTTATCATCTAAATTAGTCCCACAGGCAGCTTTCTTTACACAGTAGGTATGGATCCTTGAAAAGATGAATAGACATCAGAGCTCTATCAGGTGAATCATATTTTAAGGAGTCCTCATGTTCAACGCTGTCTCTCTTTAACCAGCATCGTTTCTCATCGTTTAAGTTAAAAGTTCTCTGCTCCATAATGTCTGTATTTAATCATTAATGGTCTGTAAACAAACATTTGAAAGCATTAGAGGAGTTCTCTATTTAAAGTAACCGAAAAATCCCCTGGAGGAGGGCACGGCAACCCATCCAGTATTCTTGCCTGGAGAATCCCATGGACACAGGAGCCCTCACGGTTACAGTCCATAGGGTCATAAAGAATCACAGACGACTGAACGTGCAAGCAACTACATGATATGTAGGTTCAAGAACTGACCTTCCCCTCCCCAGATCCTATGGACAGAACTCAGAGGGACCTGGTGGTTGGTGAGAAGGAGGAGTTGTGGGAAAGTCTTTGATTCCAGGCAAAAGACTGGTAACTGGTGGTGTGCTGGAAAAGACGCTGGTAACTGTGAATCTGGTGAGCCAAGAATTATCCAGAAAAATCTTGATGGATGTAGCCATTCGGGCACTTCCATCATGAGATTCTGATTTAGGAGGCCTGGGGCCGAGCCCAGAAGTCTGTCTATAGGAAGTATTCCAAGTTACTCTGATTAATAGCCAGAGGACCATACTTTGAGAATCACTAGAGCAGAATAGTCTAGAACAGTGCTTTTCAACTTTATTATACCACAGAATTTCTCCAGAGAGCTTACCAAAAACACAAATTCCAAGAGGATGCAGTTTCATAGATTGGCAGATGTCAGAACTTGCATTTCTAATAAAATCCACAGACCCCCAGTGATTAGAATAGCACTGATACAGCACAATGGTTCTCAGACTTGACTACACAGTGGAGTCACCTAGAAAGTAAAAGAGAAAAAAAAAAAGATTGATGCCTGGTTACCACCCCCAAAGAGTCTGATTAAACTGGTCTGTAGCCTGGGTATAAGGATTTTTAAAAATTTCCCAAGTGACTTTAATATGAAGCACATGAATGTCTTTCACTTAGCAAGTACTATTCAGCACCTGCTGATTGGTCATACAGAGTATCTGCTGTAACAAATGATCCAAAATCTCAGTGGTCTAACACAATAAAAATGTATTTTTTATCATATAAAGTCCCATGGGGATGTCCCTGTTGGGAATGCTCTCCAGGAAGCTCTGCTCCAAACAGTGACTCAGAGACCCAGGTGTCTTCCATACTGTGACTCTGCCCTCTGGTGTTTCCAGGGTCACTCTGGAATCACCATGCTGGCGCACAGGAGGAAGAGGGAATGGGGCAGAAACCTCAGATTCTTAACTGCCTCAGTTATTCCACCGACTGGGGAAGGTGAAATAGCACATGGGCATTCGTGAGCACCAAATCTCTGGTTGTCTGGTTGTGTGGGAGGCACAATGATAAAAGGGGTGGCAGGGGCGCTTCCCCAGGTCTAGTCCTTAAGACTCTACCTTGCAATGCAGGGGACACTGGTTTACTCACTTGTCGGGGAAGATCCCACATGCCCCAAGGCAACTAAGCCTGAGCACCACAGCTACTGAAGCCTTTGAGGTCTAGAGCCTGTGCTCCGCAACAGGAGAAGCCACCGCAGTGAGAAGCCCGGGCACCACAGCTGGAGCATAGCGCTCACTCACTACAACTAGAGAAATTCCGTGGGCACCAACTGAGATCCGTCACAGCCAAAACTAAAATTATACATTCTTTTTATTTAAATTTACTTTTAACTTTAAAATAATTTTTTATGCAGAGAATATAAGCCACGGTGCTGAATTTTGGGGTTATTTATTACAATAGTGTGGAGAAGGAAATGTTAACCCACTCCAGTCTTCTTGCCTGGGAAATTCCACAGACAGCGGAGTCTGGCGGGCTACACCCTGGGGTCTCAAAGAGTCAGACACGACTGAGTGACTGAGCGTTACAATAGTGAGCTTCTTCGACCAATGCAGCAAGGACTGAATGCATCTCATAGAAGCTTTGCTTCTGGAAACACAGAGGTTATCACTTTTACCTCCACTTGACCTAAAAAGAACCAGCCTGGGACAAATCCATTTACAGAGAGGAACTCAAGGCAGTAGGATGTGGCAGCTGATACGTGCTGCTATTAAATCTACTTTTCCTTTTTGGCATTTGATTATACAGTCTGGAGCTACAGCCTTGATTTCCATTATCAGTAAAACAGAAATAATAGTTTTTATCCTTCAGTGTTATTTTGAGAATTAGAGGAGACATGCTAAGTATATTACTCAGTAGGCCCTTGATAAGTGTATATTATTCCTATGTATTATATTCTTACACACTCTTACGTTATTACTGATGAATTCTTACAACGGCCTCGTGTGTTTCCTCTAATAAGACTTCAAGTCCTTGAGACTACGGACCATGCATGCAAAGTCGCTTCAGTCATGTCCAACTCTTTGCAATGTTATGGACTGTAGCCCACCAGGCTCCTCTGTCCATGGGATTCTCTACACAAGAACACTGAAGTGGACTGCCATGCCCTTCTCCAGGGGATCTTGACCCAGGGATTAAACCTCCATCTTTTACGTCTCCTGCGTTGGCAGGCAGGTTCCTCACCACTAGTGCCACCTGAATTCTTATAACTGCCTTGTGAGTTTCCTCTAATAAGACTTCAAGTCCTTAAGAGTATGGAACATAGCTGACAATTTTTCCATATGGCGCCGTGTACCCAGCAAGTGAAAGACACAGAAATATTCCTTGATAAGTATCTGTTGAAGTTAGGTTCACCAGGGGTGAGTCTGGGAGCCTGGGGCTGGCAGCTGTCTCAAAAGTTTCCTATGAGAATTATTGTTCCTAACATTGGCACTCCTATGAGGAAAAACTCTATAAACATCCCCACGGAACTAATATGATAGAGTGGAACTATTGCAAAATGAGAGCAGTTAAATTTCATGAAAAAGTCTGCACTTAATCATCTTCAAAACAGTTTAGGATTCAGACTTCCATATTGGTTCTCTTCAATCCTTACCTCTCAACACTGAAAAATTCTTCACCAAAAATGCACTCCCCCAGTTGCAGATTTGATCAACAGCCCATTTTATAGATGAGGGTCTACTGCTCTAAGAAACAGCACGCATCCATGTTTAGGAACCTAAAAGTGGCAGATTCAATTCAAATCCAGTTTTTCTTCATCTAAATCATATGGATCAGACTGGAGATAATTAAGAATAAGCCGTAACCAGTGCACGTGTGCCAGGATACAAAAGCAACACATGCCTGAAATGTCAATACAAAAACTAAGACGTTTTCATATATAAGGAAACAAATACATTGTGATGTAGAATGCACATTTTCCATAACATGTGACTATGAACTACAAAGAATTTTTAAATTTAGGTGTGGGCTGTTTTGGAAGATGTCACTAGGCCCCTGGGTGGGGAGGGGTGAGAGGTGCAGAGGTAGGGGCGGCCACTCATGTTGGTTTCTCAGGAAACATGTAAGAAACACTGCCTTTCTCTGTGTTGTTAAAGGGCCATTCAAATACCAAACAGAGTCCATTACTGGAAATCTGTTCAGATGCAAGAATGATTTAGGCAGGTCAGACTTACCAGAAATGAAGAAAAGTGCTGAAAATAAATAGGAGACAATAAATCTCTTAATGGTGCAAAGGGGAAAAATAAAGCAAATTATGTTTTATCTGGCAAAGATATCACGGTCAGGTTTGGGTTTGGGTGTTTTTTTTTTTCCTTTTTTTTTTTTTTTTGGTAATTCTTATTTTTGCTTTTTGTAGAAAACAGTCAGTGCAAAATTGAAGAAAATTTAGATTTACAGTCTGTAACACGGTGTCCCACTTGAGCTTAACCCAGGATGTAGAGACTAGCCACTTGCAGAAAACAGTGGACCAGTGACCATTCTGGGAATTTATTTACGAGTTCACAGATAAAACAATTGTGGACTATTGATGATATAAAAACATTTGTATCACCCTTCCTCTGTGAGAGCCCTGGGGGAAATATCCACAGAAGAGGCAATAAACAAGAACAACTGAGCTTTTTTAAAAAAAAAAAATCTAATTCTACGTTCAGTCCAACATCCAGTGCAGAGTTCTAGTAAGGCTAAGTTTGCCCTAGTAGTCAGCGTGGATCTCTACCTCCCTCTGAGCGTAATCCAAATCTTACAACCTGACCACTCTTGAGCTGGCTCCATGATACTGGAGATGGACAAAAAACAATGCATATGCTAAAGAGGACATATACAAGGAAGGAAAATAAGGACTAAAGGTTACCATATATGATGATATCTTCTAATAAAGAATGACCCTATACCCACTCTTAGGTGACCCTACCCTCATTCTGAAACGGGATGAATCCAATGACAATCCTTCCTCCTAGATGGTGGGAGGATATAGAAAACAGGCAAGATAAAGGGATGGGGAAAGAGAGCCTCACATAGAGAGGAATTTCTTTGGGGTTCTAAGAAAAGAGATGGGAACAATGAGGACAATGAGCAGAGTCTGTGTGGGGTACTTGTGTCCTTATTCCCACTTTTGCCTCTGTCCTCTTTGTGAACTCAGACAGAGAAGCTGGGCAAGAAATTAAAGAGTGGTGTTCACTGAACAGTATGTGAGATTCAGCACCATCAGGACTCCTTTGGAGTCTGGGACCAGCAGATAATACAGAATGAGAGAGAGGCAAAGAGAACATTCTTTCCCTGACTTCCACTCTCAAACTATCAAAGATCACAGAGCTCAGTTTTGAGATACTCAGGTTCTAGAATGGTAATCTCTAGCAGTGGGCTGTGCCTGGAGGAGCAGCATATTCCTTTCCAGAGAAGATGCCAACACAATGGTGAGGCCCTTTGGCAAGGAGGCTGCAATGGAGAACTAGTGGACTGGTTCCCAAACACAAATGAAAGGTCTTTGGAAATTAGGAAAAACCATGGAGGGAGCTTTTGAGAATGGGTAATAACAATGAACATGTGTGTCTTATTTTGTAGTTTACGAATTATTCTCCCATATCTCATTTGTTTCTCACAATGAGCCTGACAGGTATGGGGAGCATCATTAGAATCCTCATTTTGCAGATGAGAAGAGTGAGCCTCAGAGATATAGAAACCTGCCCAAGGTCATTCATCTGGTAAGTATCAAGGTCAGGAACTCAAAAACAGGACGGCTGGCTCTAAAGTCTGTGCTTTTTTCCACTGGAACATATTGCCAGTTTGGAGTCATGACAGTTCAGTTAACCAGTCCTTCAGAAAAAAAAAAAATCTTTTGACAAAGATGACATCAGGGAACTGAGAGTAATTCAGTACTAGGTCTACCGGGAAAAGGAGCTGCAAAAATCACAGGGTTGACCAGGACTTGAGTCCAGATGAGGAGAAAGATGCCATCTCAAGATTCCCATGAACTGCTTCCTGAGAGTCCAGGAAGCACTGCCAAAGTAGCTGACCAGGGGGTGTGTGGATGGTAAGAGGCTGAACCACCCTCCGGGCAGAGCATAAGGAAGGAGTGTGTTGCCGAGACAAACAGAGAATCTCCCTAATTCAGAATGCAGGCTATCTTTGTGCTCTTAGGCTGTTTTTTCTTTGAGTGATGAAATCCCTGGGTAGGATGAGTATATACAGGGAGAGTACATTCTCTTCCTAAATACAGGCAATAACGAATCATTTTGGCCAAGTGCCTCACCTTGACCATCGGGCCCAATTACATATTTGGCTTAGAATCTCAGGTGCTAAAAAATAGGCAAGGGGTGATTTTCAAATATTCCTAGGGTGAATATAAAGTTAATAATTGAAAGAATGATCATTTAGAGCACGGGATGGCAAAGTTTTCTTGAAAGGGCCAGACAGTAAACACTTTCGGCTTGGAGGGCCACGTGGTCCTTAGCGTAAGTACACAAACCTGATCTTGGTGGCACGAACACACCCATGGCATAGACAATATGCAGATAAATGAGCGTGGCTGTGTTCCCATAAAACTTTACTTGCAAAAACAGGTAGTGGGGTGGATTTGACCCAAGAGCCCTGGTTTCCAATCACGAAGTGAGAGAAAAAGTTCAGCTGCCTAAGGGCTTTGATATTCACATTTCATCTCTGAATCAAGTTGGACCACGGGAGGGCATAGAATACATCATATTAGCTATTTGCTATCAACCTTTATAACATTGTAACATAGGACTTTCCTAGTGGCTCAGATGGTAAAGCATCTGCCTATAGTGTGGGAGACCCGGGTTGAATCCCTGGGTCGAGAAGATCTCCTGGAGAAGGAAATGGCACTCCACTCCAGTACTCTTGCCTGGAAAACCCCATGGATGGAGGAGCCTGGTAGGCTACAGTCCATGGAGTCTGAAAGAGTAGGACACGACTGAGCAACTTCACTTTCACTTTATAACATTACAATGATATTCACTGTCACCATTAAGAAATGAAATTCTATACCAATTAACCAATTTTTTTCTATATTCCCTATGAAACAGATGCTGCAAGTAAGACTTTCTGACAATGCAAACCAAAACAACAATGAGGTTTCACTCACACCAGTCACAATGGCCACCATCAGGAAAAAAAAAAAAAAAACCAAAAAACTATAAGCAATAAATGCTGGAGAGGTGTGGAGAAAGGGGAAACTTTCTACACTGTTGGTGGAAATGTAAATTGATACAACCACTGTGGAGAACAGTATGGAGGCTCCTTAAAAAACTAAAAATAGAACTAATATGACCCTGCCGTCCCACTTCTGGGCATCTGCGAGACAACCATAATTTGAGAAGATACATGCACCCAAATATTCACTGCAGCACTGTTTACAATACCCAGGGCATGGGAACAATCTAAACATCCACCAACAGAGGACAAAATGAAGACATGGTACAAACATATAATGAAATATTACTCAGCCATAAAAAAGAATGAAATAATTTCATTTGCCTCAACATGGATAGACCTAGAGAGTGTCAAACTGAGTGAAGTAAGTCAGAGAAAGACAAATATCATATGATATTGCTTAAATGTGAAACCAAAAAAAAAAAAAGGTACAAATGAGCTTATTTACAAAGTAGAACTAAAGTCACAGATGTAGAAAACAAACTTATGGTTATCAGCGGAGAAAGGGGAGAGGAGGAATAGACTGGAAGATTGGGACTGACATATACACACTTCTATAGATAAAATAAATAACTAATAAGGACCTACTATATAGCACAGGGAACTCTACTCAGTACTCTGTAATGACCTTTATGGAAAAAGAATTTTAAAAAGAGTGGATATATGCACATGTATAACTGATTCACTTTTATACAGCAAAAACTAGTACAACAATGTAAATCAGTATACTCCAATGAAATTTTTTAAATAAATTAAATAGAGAATTTCTGACAGTGTTTGGTATTAGAATACATTTTTTCCACCAAAAATTTGTGTGTTTTCTTCTAACAAAAGAGTCAAATATTTATCACACATTCCTTCTTAGCCTCACTGGAAAGCTCTGAATAAGGGTTTATGGTTAGTCCGTAACTTTATGACTTTTATAGTTGGCATACTTTTCTCCTGTTTCAAGCACACACATACATTCTATGATGTCACAGCCTTTCTTGTTTGTTTTTTAGATCTACCTCAAATTTTTGCAAAAAAAAGAAGTGAAGTCCAAATAAGCACACATTACTACAGAGAAATAGTCAACACTGAATACAGAAATTGAGCCAACTGAAAACAGTAAACCAAAGTTTTCACCCAAATAACAGATTTGTCCAAAGGACCAAGAAGAAATTAGATTATTTTGATGCAGTGTGAGAAGAATCTCTGTATTAGATATCATCATCTTCTAGTCATTTCTAATTTCAGAAACCAACATAATATTGTAAAGCAATCATCCACCAATTAAAACTACAAAGCAACAAAATAATGGAACAAATAGAAAAGCAAACCAGTCACCCTAACTGGGAGGGGAAAAGGCAAAGAATACTGAATTCACAGAAAAGAAAAAACAATGGACATTAAATATATTATGCTCAATCACACTATTAATCAAAAAAATGTAAAATAAAACAGCAAGAGATCTCATTTGGATTAATAGCAAATTTAAAGACAATCCAATTTTCAGCAAGATAGCAAGAAACGAAGATGTATACATTGACAGTACAGGTGCACAATTGGAGGTAAATTGCTTTGCAATGTTGTATTGGTTTCTGAACGTGGAAATCCCTAGCAAAGTGGAAGATAGGTTATCGATAGGTTATCTTCAATGGCCAAAAATTTCCCCTGTAGATGTTGTTGCTGTTGTTCAGTCACTCAGTCGTGTTCAACTCTTTGTGACCCCATGAAGGGCAGCATGCCAGGCTTCCCTGTCCTTCATTGTCTCCAGGAGTTTGCTCAAACTCATATCCATTGTTCAGTGACACTATCTAACCATCTTATCCTTTGCCACCCACTTCTCTTCTTGCCCTCAATCCTTCCCAGCCTCGGGGGCTTTCACAATGAGTCAGCTCTTGGCATCAGGTGGCCAAACTGTTGGAGCTTCAGCCTTAGCATCAGTCCTTCCAATGAATATTCAGGGTTGATTCCTTTAGAATGGACTGGTTGGATCTCCTTGCAGTCCAAGGGACTCTCAAGAGTCTTCTCCAACATCACAGCTCAAAAGCATCAATTCTTCAGCCCTCAGCCTTCTTTACGGTGCAACTCTCACAACCATACATGACTACTGGAAAAACTATAGCTTTGACTAGACAGACCTTTGTCAGCAAAGCAACATCTCTGCTTTTTAATCGCTGTCTAGGTACATCATAGCTTTTCTTCCAAGGAGCAAGTGTCTTTTAATTTCTTGGCTGCAGTCACCATCTGCACTGATTTTGGAGCCCAAGAAAATAAAGTCTCTCACTATTTCCACTGTTTCCCCATCTATTTGCCATGAAGTGATGGGACCAGATGCCATGATCTTTGTTCTTAGTTCCTCTTCAATTTCTGCCATAAAGGTGGTGTCATCTGCATATCTGAGGTTATTGATATTTCCCCCAGCAATCTTGATTCCAGCTTGTGCTTCATCCAGCCCAGCGTTTCTCATGATGTACTCTGCATATAAGTTAAATAAGCAGGGTGACAATATAGAGCCTTGAAGTACTCCCTTCCCAATTTGGAACCAGTCTGTTGTTCCATGTCCAGTTCTGTTTCTTCTTGACCTGCATACAGGTTTCTCAGGAGGCAGGTAAGGTGGTTTGGTACTGCCATTTGTGAGATATCCTCAATGAAATGAATGGCTTCCCTATTGGAAAGCTCAATTCAAAATTCCAAGTCAATAAGCCCCCTCCATGAAGAATTTCCAATTTACTTTCTGTTAAATCTGAGGTATCACTTGCATATAATAAAACTCACCAATTTTATGTGTGAAATTTGATGAGCTTTGACCAACGTACATGATCATATAACTGTTACTACAATAAAAGTACAATACATTTCCATCATCTGAAAATTTATCTCATATTGCCTTGCAATCAAATTTTTTGTTCTGTCTCTGGATCCTAGTAACTACTGATCTGCTTTTATCACTAGGTTTTGTCTTTTCAAAAAATTTGCATAAATATAAGAAATATATGTTTTTGTGTTCCTCTTTTTTCACTTAGCATAATGCTTTTGTGATTCACTGATGTTGTTCTTTGTAACAGTAGTTTAATCTTTTTTATTTCTGAGACGTATACCACTGTATGGATACACAACTTCAGCATCATTTAAAATGCCTTAGTCTTAAATATGAATGGTTCAGCTAACACTTAAGAAAAGCTTTCCACATTAAAAAAAAGGAGGGGGTACTACAGTGAATGGAAAGTGGGGGTAGGGAGGAAGACATGAAAAGAACAAAAAAGACTCAAATGATCTTTTAATTAGAAGTATCAGAGGGACTTTCCTGGTGGTCCAGTCGCTAAGATTCCACACTCCCAATACAGGGGGGCCCAGGTCCGATCCCTGGTCAATGAACTGGATCCCATATGCCACAAGTAAAGATCCTGCACACTGCACTGATAATGGAAGATCTCACATGCTGCAACTAAGATCCAGCACAGCCAAATAAATAAGATAAATAAAAATAAATACTAAAAAAAACTCTAAAAAGTATCAGAGATTCATGAGAATTTTTTCCTTTCAATACTAGCAGAGTGCTATGAGAAAGGAACAATTAGAAAGCAAGAAACAGCTCCTAAAATTAAAAATATCACATTTTTTAAAAGCTGAAAGCTAAGAAGTCAGATAAAGTGAGAAAAATTCCAATAAATTAAAAATACATGAAAATCTAGGGGGAAAATGAGATTTAAAGGACCAATCAAAGAAGTCTTAAATGAATAAAGATGTGGTGTATATATACACAGTGGGATGCTACCCAGCCATAAAAAAGAATGAAATTCTGCCATTCACAGCAATGTGAATGGACCTAGAGAATATTTGCTTAGTGAGATAAGTCAGAGAAAGACAAATACTGTATGATATCACTTATATTTGGAATATAAAAAAAATGAAATAAACAAATGTAGATAGCAAAGCAGAAACAGACTCACAGATATAGAAAAAAAAACTAGTGGTTACCAATGTGGAAAGGGAAAGAAGGGGCAAGATAGCAGTATAGGATTAAGAGATACGAACTACTATGTATAAAATACATAAGCAACAAGGATATATTGTACAATATAAGGAATTAAGACCATTAACATAGTAACTTTTAATGCAGTATAATCTGTAAAAATACTGACCCACTATGCTGTACTCTGAAATTAATAAACATTGTAAATCAACTACAGTTTTTTTAAAAAGGACCATCCAAAGAAGTTTAATATCCAATTAAAATGAATTTCAAAAGGAGAGGATGGATAAAACAAGAAGAAAATTATCACAGGAAAATGACAAGAAAACACAATGGAATTGAAGGACACAAAATGTCTAGATTGAAAAAGACCCATCCTGACTGCTCAGCACGATGAATGGAAAACACTACACCAGTATATATCACTGTGACACTTCAGGATACACTGGATCCTGGTAACTACTGATCTAATTTTGTCACGAGAGTTTTGGTTTTTTGAAAATTTTCCATAAATATAATGATAAGATATGAATGTTTTCTATAAATGTAATTATAAGATATGTATTTTTTGCAAAATAAAGAGAATATCTGAGAGGTTTCCAGAGGAAAAAATATCAGATTTAATATAGAGGGCAAAGAATAAAAAGGACATTGAACTTCTCATCTTCAGTGCTGAAATCCCTTCAAAATCCAAAGGGAAAGGGAACTCATTAAACAAGCATTCTAAAACCAATAGCCATCAGCCAAATGTAAATGAAAATGAATAGATGTAAGTAAGAAGAAAATTAACCTAACAAGTTTTTTTTTTTTGTAAGCCCATGAAAGAATGTACTCTAGCAAATGAAATAAAGAGGAAAAGGAAAGGATGATGAATACAAGAAAAAGCAAAAATCCATCACAGAAGAATCAAAACCACCTCAGGATGAAGCCATAAAATACACAGTTCACACTGGAAGAGGACTGAGGACTCTGGAGCAGAAGAATCTAGAAGAAAAGAAAATTTGATAGGACAATTGATATGATGAACATTTGAAGACAATTAAAATTTGTAAGTAGCAAATTATACAAGTTAAAAAATGACCCAATTAGAAACTCCAGGAAAAATAATATTTTACAAATAGATATATATGAATATATAATATGTATATATTTCATATATATTTTTCATATATAGATGAAATCCTGATACACTATTTGGCTTATCAATAAACAATACTTATAAATCATGATGATTAAAACAACCAATTGTGATTTAACTAAAAACAGAGGTGTTAACTGCATTGGAGGTAGGGGAGGTATACTCAAATAAAACATCATGTATCATCGGAAAATTAATAGTGTATGAAGCAGATACATCAAGACATCAAACTTTAGAAATCAAGCCTTCTAGAACCTTCTAGTTGCCTAAACCCCAAACTCTTCCTTTCTGATCCATTTTACATAAACCCAGAGCAACTTTCCTAAAACACAACTTTGATTTTCTTATACCCTCACACAAAAATCTTCAGTGACTCTATCTTCAGTGAACAAAGCTCAACCTCTGTGATGGCTAATTTTATGATCCAACTTGACTAAGCCACAGGATGCCCAAATATCTGGCTAAACATTATTTCTAGGTGAATCTACCATGGTTTCCATAGAGTTTAGAACTTGAATCAACAGACTGAATAGAGCAGAGTACCCTCCCCAGTGTGGGTGGGCACTGTCTTATCTGATGAGGGATTGATTAGAACAAAAGAGAGAAGAAGAGAAAATTCTCTCCGGCTGTTGAGCTGGGATAGCCATCCTTTCTTGCCGTTTATGTCTTCTATCTACCCTCTAGTTCTTATGCCATTAAACTCGAACTAGAACTCACACCATCAGTTCTCCTGATTCTCAGGCCTTTGGGCTCAGACTGAATGCCCCCAGTGACTTTTGTGGTTTTCCAGCTTGCAGACAGCAGATCATGAAACTTCTCATCCTCCATAATCACACAAGCCAATTCCTTATCATAAATCTGGAGAACTCCCACTAATACAACTTACATAGCATGCCATTCAAATTTCCTGTTTAAACCAGTCCTTTGACAAATATGGAAGTTTTCTTTCCCCCAAATCCTCTGTGCTCTCCTTCCGTCATATTTGCACCTAAAAATGCTCTCATCCCAACAACCCCTCCAAATTCACTTACCAAAATCCTACCCCAGTATAGTTGAGGTGCCTCAAGCTCCACCTACCCACTGCCCATTCTGAACAATTTTCTGCCTTTCTCTGCCCTACTCACTACCACTGGCTACATTCCAGCTTCCCTTTTCCTTCTTTCCTGTCCCTTCCTGCTCTCGTGTTGTGTCTCTGATAGCTGCACCCAGCCATGGCCACAGGTCACCCCCCTTTCTGCTTCCAACGCTCCCTGGGTTCTGTTAGGGCTTCCCCAATAGCTCAGTTGGTAAAGAATTCGCCCATAATACAGGAGACCCGGTTCAATTCCTAGGTTGGGAAGATCCACTGAAGGAGGGGTAGGGCATCCACCCCAGTATTCTTGGGCTTCACCTGTGGCTTAGTTGGTAAAGAATCCACCTGCAATGTGGGATCACTGGGTTGATTCCCCTGGAGAAGGGAACAGCTACCCACTCCAGTATTCTGGCCTGGAGAATTCCATGGACTGTGTAGTCCATGGGGTCTCAGAGAGTCAGACACGATTGAGTGGCTTTCACTGGGTTCTGTTAACTCCATTTCCCCTTGTCCTTTCAACCCTAGGGTGACATGGCTACCCACCATGGCTACAGTCTTCTTTTTCTTTCTTATTCAACCCTATCTGCATCTCTATAAGATCCTCAAATTCAAGAGCATGTGAACTAGAAAAATAACTATCAAAATGCCAAGAAGCAATAGTCTAGCTAGATGAATCACCTGGAGTGAATGCTGTGGCCCATCAGGGTCACGTACGATATTCATCCCATTGCCTTCTATCATAACGTAGGTCTGCTTTCTTAATCCACAGATTATAAGCTTTTTGATTAGGGAGACCATACTTGATTCATCTAGGTGCCTACTGTGTAACAGATATTCAATAAATGGCTGGGATGTACAAGAATCACAGGGTGCCTATTCAACATCCTCTACAAAGATCTGGTCATTAGCAGCTCCTGCATGGTAGACGATTTTCACATAGCTTTCTGCTTTTAAATGTCATGCTGATTAGGATTACTGAGAGGACACCATCCTGACAATAGTGCACAAAGCGGTCAAAGAGAGGATTCTAAGGGAGAGAGCACTCTGAACCAGAGATGTGTGAATGCAGAGCATTTCAAGATTGGCATCATGTCTTGAACAAGTTTTCAAAAGAATCAGACTTGGCCAAACCCAAAGAGAATTTTGCCAAGCACTTTTCCCCTTAATTTTTAAACCCATGTGTATTTTGAGGGAAATTCAATCCATATGCTTCTGATTCATTTACACTTAACTCATCAAAATGTTTTGTAAGAGTTACTTGATGTCCCAGTCTTTTGAGTTTTTGTGAAGAAATGCTTTCTCCCCTTAGAAATAGAAACCCTCTTTTGGCAAGCCACACCGAAGAACTGATCCCTAAAACGTTCAAGTCACTTCCAACCTGAAGGCAGTAAGGTTCTAAGGGTTCTTCACTCTATCTGATGGGATTTCCATCTCTGTAGGAATCTGAGCAAACTCAGAGATAGTGAAGGACAGGAAAGCCTGGCATGCTGAAGTCCATGGGGTCGTAAAATCTGGACATGACAATGACTGAGGGGTTTTGTGGAAGAGCCACAAAGTGGAGGTCTGATGAACAAAAACTTTAAGACAAAGATAATCAAAAATTCCAAAATGGGAGAGGAGATGGGTCAAGGTTGGGGAAAAGATTAAAGGAGGTTACAAATCAAACATCCCAAACAAAAAGACAAAGAAAGTAAATGGATCAATTTTCTGTGTACAGAAGTTCAAAGATGAGACGGGATGAGAGGAGACTGTGAGCAAATAGATGTCACAGTGTACATCTATCAAGCTTTCAGAATCCTGCTGTAGAAAACCAAATGCCTCGGCCATTTGGGAAGCAATTATGAGAATGTGTTACTAATTACTTAGATGTGCCTGTTTACTTGAGCAATAATAGTGGTTGCCACGGACCCTGCCAGCTTGTCTGCCTCACTTCTACCACTGAAGTTGGTGTTACTCATGCTTTGTGCAGTAGGTCCTTCCCGTTTCTTTTCTTGTATCTACTGCAGAACTCACACATATGCATTTCTGAAAAAACTGCTCCACGGCATCACAGAGACGTGGCTATTTAAAAACACAGATAACCAGAAACTGGGGCAGGTCACTGGGGCTGTATATTGCTATCTCCTTGCAACCCATGATGCTGTTGTAACTGAAATGAAGTATCTTAGAGCACAAGTTCTTTCTTTGTAGAATGGCCTATCTGAGATGTTATAAAAATGATAAAACTCAAGAAAACAAGAAAGCACTCTGCAAGGACAAGGAGTAATAAAAGTAAGCCAGTGGAGTTTTTAAATGTGGATGACAATCAGTGTGGGCTTTAGCTTTAAGAAGAGCTGATTTTATTGATAAAAATGCCCAAGAAAACTTCAATATCATTTCCTGGGTTCACACTCTCAAAGGAAAGGAGACCCAAGGGGGATAAATAAGAGACTATTTAAAAAGAAAAATATTTGGCAACATAATCACTTACCTTTTCAAGTGGAAGTGAGAGTAGAGACGCCCAAAGAAAACAATGATTTTTCCAGCTGTGTCTAATGAGCTTAGGATTTTTTTTTTTAAAGATAGGCGTGATGAGAGCAGCAATTTGTTGCTATTGAGTCGCTAAGTCATGTCCGACTCTTTTACAACCCCATGGGCTGTAGCCCAAGCTCCTCTGCCCATGAGATTTCCCAAGCAAGAATACTGGAGTGAGTTGCCATTTCCTTCTCCAGGAGATGTTCCCGAATCAGGGATTGAACCCCAAAGTCTCCTGCACTGGCAGGCAGGTTCTTTACCACTGAGCCAACCAGGAAGCCCAGCCCATCAACAAACACAGGCCCTAAAGAATGACTTAGACTGGAAAGAACAAAGAAGTCAGGCTTGCAGAAACATGCTCATGGAAATAGGAAAGCATGTCACAGCTATCCTGGGAGCAGAGAGAAAAAGAGAGAGAATATTCCTATCCCAGAGCAAATCAGGTAATGTTATCTGATAACACTAAATAAAAAACACAGAATTTTTCAATCCCATTATCTGCCCTATCAAACAAAATGGCACTATGCATTTGTTTGTAATCTTCAACTTGATGATGAGTTCCTTGAGGACAGAGGGTAATCTTTGTTCTTTGTTCCTGCCTTTGGATCCAGAGCAACTAGCACAAGGCTTGGTATCTAAGACATTTTTACCAAATATTTGTGGAATAAAAAGCTGATAACCCTAAGGCTGGCATCTCTGCTCCAGCCCTAGCTCTCTCCAAGTGAATGTAATTATCAAGAATCAACCTGAAGGTCATTCTGCTTCCTGTTCCACACCAGAAAGGCTAAGTCCTTAGGTCTGTTTGTCATCCTGGGGTTGGGGCATCTAACATATGCCTTAGCTAGCTAGCTGCATCTTCTTCCCTTTCAGCCCCATTTCCCAGAAGTGAGTGGACCATTAGTTGATCTTCCCAGGCTTGGCTGCATCTGTGCTTCGCCATCACTGCTGAGCATACCTCTCCATAGCCTCTTGCAGGCCAGTCTAGCACTGAGCCATGACTATGGAACCTGCACTGGGATATCCTGAGTGATTGTCTACCCTTCCCTAATGCCATCTCTTTCTAAGAGTGTCTCAGTTTCTGCTTCCTATTTATTCCATATCCTGTTATCCCAGTTCTCCCAGCATGCTGTAAGCCTGACTGCCCCATGACAGCCCAGGCTGAAGATGCCTGAAAGGAAAGGCCATAGAGCTGCTCTCCAAGGGAGGGATGCCTTCTGACCCAGAAACATTACACTCAGGGCCATTAGGACAATGGCAGTGTGCAATAGGTCAGGCTGAATCAGCTTCTTTTCTCTTTCTAATTAGGGATATCAGAAGGATTACACAGATATATCTTGCTTTAAGCAAGACATTTAGAATGATAAAAGCACTTGGTGGTTCAGAGGGTAAAGCATCTGCCTGCAATGTGGGAGACCGGGGTTCAATCCCTGGATCAGGAAGATCCTCTGGAGAAGGAAATGGCAACCCACTCCAGTACTCTTGCCCAGAAAATCCCATGGATGGAGGAGCCTGGTAGGCTATGGGGTCCATGGGGTCACATGGGGTCCATGAGGTCACAAAGAGTCAGATGTGATTGAGTGACTTCACTTTCTTTAGAATAATAAGATCTTAAAGCCAGCAGAGTCTTTACAGAAGTGATGCTCAACATTTGGAGATGAACTTTATTATGAATCAGATGGAAGTTAGGAATCCTACTTGTACAAGTTTATCTGGCAATTTCCAAGGGAATCATGTACTACATAGGGTTTCCCTGGTAGCTCTGATGGTAAATCTGCCTGCAATGCAGGATACCTAGGTTCAATCACTGGATTGGGAAGATCCCCTATAGAAGGAAATGGCTACACACTTCAGTATTCATGCCTAGAGAATTCCATGGACAGAGGGGCTTGGCGGGCTACTGTCCATGGGGTTACAAAGAGTCAGATATGACTGAGCGACTAACACACACACGCACAAGTACTACATAACAAAAACTTTATTTAGTGACCAACAAACCTAACTGCTATCCTCTATCAGTGATGAAAAATAAAAAATGTTAGAGTAGATGGTATCTAAATGACATTCAAATAATAAGAGCCTATGATTCTAATAAAATAGTAATAACAAAAAGAAATTCATTTCTTTCAGCCTGCCATATGCCAGGTTCTATCCTAAGTACTTTGGCTTAATTTAATTCTCACAACAATGCTACAAATTTAGCATTATTATAATCTTCCAATGAAATAACAATACAGATGAGGGAATGGAGGCTGAGAAATGTTAAGTAATGTGTCCAGGGTCTTACAGTATGTGGCAGAGGTTAAAATTAAAACATGTATTTGACTTTGCCTGACTTACAGGATTTGACTTTCTTGGTGTGACTTACTTCACTTAGTATGACAGTCTCTAGGTCTATCCATGTTGCTGCAAACGCCATTATTTTGGTCTTTTTAATGGCTGAGTAATATTCCATTGTACAATGTATATGGACCACATCTTATTTATCCCTTTACATTTCCAGGGGCAATAGTGTAGGGGAGGGACAGATTGGGAGTTTGAGACTGACATGTACACAATGCTATGTTTAAAACAGATAACCAATAGGGCCTACAGTATAGCACAGAGAACTCTACTCAATATTCTGTAATAACCTAATGGGAAAAGAATTTTTTAAAAAAATTTGTAGGTTTGACTGTCGCTACAAGAGGATAGACAAGGTTACAACTTCCCAAACCCCAGCAGCTTAGAGTTAGATGTATTTCCTCCTGACATTATATGTGCCTCACATATCAGCAGGGGAGCTCTGTTCTTCTTGGTCACTTAGAGTCCCAGCTAACAGAGCAACTACTCCTTCCAACATTGCCAGTAACTTTACATGAAAGAAAATGGAGCTCTTAGTGTCTCAAAGGGCTTCCCTCATAGCTCAGTCGTTAAAGAATCTACCTGCAATGCAGGAGACCCAGTTTCAATTCCTGGGTTGGGAAGATCCTCTGGAGAAGGAACTGGAAACTCACTCCAATACTCTTGCCTAGAGAATCCCATAGGCAGAGGAGCCTGTCAGGCTACAGTCCATGGGGTTACAAGAGTCGGACACGATTTAATGACTAAACCACCACCAGTGTCTCAAAGTGATGATTCAAATGCTGTAGTCCAGAAGTAAGGTATGTCTCCTCTGCTCATACCACACTGGCCAGAATGAGTCACGTGGGCAAGCCCAAGGGAAACAGAAATTGCAATCTTACTTTTTGCCTAGAAAATAGAATCTTGAAAATATTTGGCAAGCATCAAAATGTCTATTGCACTCAGGTATTAACAACAAATTCTATGTACCTTCTACGTGAGAAATGAAATGTTAAGCAGGGAGGTGTATTTAGCTATGTTTTTCCATAATCTTGATATAATCATAGAACAGGGAATAAGCCAGGCCAAATGTCATTCCTCACCGCCTGGTTCTGCGTACCTCAAGTTTTATGTTATGACCTAATTGGAATGTAGGAATTGCACTAAATTCCAGATACCTGCCCATGTTCTGTCTTTAAAATGTAGCGTATTAGAGTATAAGGTTTAAATAGAGAAGCACTTTCAGAGGCAATCAAATTTGAATCCTCATTCTTTCTGATCCTTGCCCTTATTTTCTGGTGAAAATTTTTGAGCAAACAGAGCATTTGTTGTGCTACCACGACTCATTAAGACAGTGCTGTTGCTTTCCTTTTTAGTTTTATTTCCAAAATCCTTCCCTTCTGGAAACTTAAAGTAATAGAAATAACTTCCTTGATTTTTATGTCTTCACATGTCTATGGTGCTTACTGGTTTGCGAAACAGGCACTTTTCACATCAGAGATCTCATTTCATCAGCCTTTCATACGGGCATTATTTTCATTACAATTCTCCAGATGAAAAGCTGGAAGCCCAGAATGGTTAAAAAAAAAACCAACTAGCCTAAGGCCACAGCTGAGAAAGAGGTTGGACTGGCTTCAATCCCCCTCATCTGATCCCACAGTCTGTGCTCCTTCCTGTCACACCTCCCCAATCTTTGTGACAATTATCTTTAACTGCTGGTAAAATCAGTCATGGCCCATCCTCTCTTTTGTGCAAGAGTATCAGAGACAAAAGGTTCCTTATTCCAAAATGACTCTGACCTCTAAGGCTCCCACAGAAGGAGGTTTCAAGGGGGAAGATTGCACAATTAACAGCCATAAGAACTTCCCTTGTCAGGCAAGTTTTCATTAACAGGCAATAAATAAATAAATAAACCCCTGAATGGGAACATCTAGAAATGGGAGAACTAAGATTTACAAAGCACCTCCTATGAACCTCGCATGTAATACTGTTTGTGTTGATAATGGCTGATGTTTACCAACTGCTTCCTTTGAAAAAATTCCAAGGCTGAGAACTGACCGTGCACTATGATGATCTTTTATCCTAGAGACACCCCCATGATGTAGATATGGTCAGTATTTGTCTTTTGCACATGAGACCAAGCATTGGAAAGGAGACTGAGCAGCTGGAAACTACCAACACCACACGTGATTGACAAGTGGCTAAACTGGGATCTGAACCCAGAATGTCGAGCTCGAGAGCATGACTTCTTGTGATTTCATGACCACAGCAAGGCTGGTACACAGATATCATTATTCTTATCATAGCACAAAGAGGTGCAGTAACTTTCCCAAAATCACACAGCCAATTGTCAAAGTGAAAATGAACTTGGATTTGTTCCATATCAAAGGCCAGTTACACCAGCACTGAGGAACCAAGTTAAAAGGCTGTGTCTTTCAACTCAAGGCTATCTCAGCAAAGAGAAAACCACAGAGATAATCACCAGAGGATGCAAGACGGGCCAGACTGCACTTCCGTTCCAGTTCTCAGGCTTACTGGGCCGTGCATGCTATTAACCTTTGCGGTTCATGAAAGAGGGAATTCCTGATGGTTCCTGGATACCTTTGAGGCACTTTTTCTATTGGAGACTCACTGCTCCGCTGAGAAAGGCTCCGAGCATTTGCAGCGATCCTGGATCACTGTTCCATCTCTTCAGGCTTGCTTACGTCCTTCATCTTCCAGCACTCCTTTGGACACCCCAGACACCGCCCCTCTCCAGGGTCACCGTACAGCTAATAATTCCATCCACAAAGACAATGCACACTCCACACACTAGGATGAAGCATGTCGCCTTTGAAGGAATGTTCTGCCTACAACGTCATCTTTTGTGTCTTTCACTTCACACTGGACAAAGTGAATGAAACCACTGAGCCATTTACAGCACTCATCTTTCTTAGTAGTAGCTGATGAACTGTTGAACAGGAGTATTGAAACAGTTTTCCAATTTAAAAACAATATCTACTGTGGTATAGTGCAGCTCAGCTCTCCCTCCTGGAAATGAGCATAACCTGGGAAATCATGCTTTTATGATAACGTGCAACTGCAGAAACACAGCAAATAAAATAGCTGTCCCATCAGAAAAAAAGGGCACCACCACCTCAGGACCAGAGAACTGGGCAAACAGATGACTCTACTGCTTAATTTACATTTAATTTACATTTTTGAGGAAAGAAAAGAAGGAAGTAGAGCTGAGGTTGATTAGGAAAGAATAAAAATTTGCAATCATAAAAGCTGAGATGCTACTTTCAGAATTAAAGTACTGAATTTAGGTACTGAATATAGTATCCCAGGCTGTGGTTAAAATGGTTAAAAGAAATAATAATAATAATGGCAGCTAACATTTATTTAGGGCCTAGTTTCTCATCACTCAAAGATTTGGGCCTTCTAAATGTCCATCTTAAAAAACAAACACTATGACCCACTGCATCCCAAGAAGCCCCTAATGAGTCCCTGCCTCTTCCTCCCACTTCTCAAGGAGGTTCTCTCCATTACTCTCCCTCTAGGCCAAGAGAAGGAAGATGTCTTGGACTTCTGCTCTTCCCCCTTGATCCCTTGGCCACTTCGTTGGGGGTGATGGTCCCCCAACTAAAAGATTAGAGAAATAAGGCAGAGTAATTCTTTACTCAGGCTTTAAATTCAAGGGTACAGACAGGAACAAATGTCCCAGTTGCAAAAACATTTAAGGATCTCCTTTAAAGAACCTGCCTGCCAATGCAGGAGATGCAGGAGATAACGAGTCTGATCTCGTTAGGAAGATCCCTGGAAGAAGGGAATCGCAATCCAAGCCAGTATTCTTGTCTGGAGAACCCCATGGACAGAGGAGCCTGGAAGGCTACAGTCCATAGGGTCACAAAGGGTCAACATGACTGAACGCATGCACACACACACCTCACCTTGGAATACAGCCACTGTTGTCCTAATTCACCCAAGTGCCCCCATCCTTGTGCTCAAACCACTCAATCCCTCCCTCAGGATCCCTGAGCCTTCTCTGCATTCAGTAACTGAAGGGTTAACACCTCCATTTCAGGGAGAATGTGATAGCTCCAGGACCCCACTATCACCTGTTTAGTATCCACTACCGCTTTGTTCACCTAGATATTTTTGTGAACTGTGATGAGTATCACCAACGCCCCATGACCCCTTAATCGATATATTCTTAGGATGGGTTCTGAGAGAGTCCATTGATTTCTGAATCCTGGGGTTAACAAAACCAAACAGCTTTCTTTACTAGAGAACATCTTGTAGTTTTAAACATTCTAATGGGAACTATGAATCTTTGGGAGGGATGTGGAATACACTGGATTATCCCAAATTATTTGCCAACAAAATCTCTTTTTCATAAACACATTCACTGAGTCAGTCATTCAAGGAATACTTATTGAGGGCTTATTATATGTATGTCCCTGAGCACTATGGATACAACAGTGATAAACATGTTGAAATCTGCATTTTTTATTGTCCTTCATGTCCTTACATTCTAGAAGGAAAGCTAGATGATGATAAACAAAAGTATGCAGAAGACAACAGCTATGAAGAAAAAGTAAGACTTGACTTTACTAGCAGGGTGAGACAGGACACACTGTAACTATTCAGTTGGAGGTAAAATCTGTTTGAAAGGATATAGCCAGCAGGATTTTTAATAAAATGATTAGGATGGTATGGGATGAAATGGAATAGAACAGAATAAAATGGGAGGTATTGGAGGGCATCTCCCATAGTAAACATAGGCACTGTTTATGAAATTTGCACTGTAATTCTTCTGTATACTTCACATGGGGTCATGATACAAAATGTATTTCTCACTGTGGGTGACAGGTAAGTGAGTCTGCAAGCCACTGGGGTAAGAAGACACAGAGTGACAGGTTGGTCTTATATTTAGAGGGTGGCCAAGGAAACCCATTTAGAGAAGTTGCCGGCTGCGTGGAGACCTACATGAAATGGGACAGCCCAGTGTTCCAGACTGAGCTATGTAAAGGCACTGTGGGGAAAGTAGGCCTGCAGGTCTGAAGTCAGCAAGAAGGCCCAAGAGGCTGGAACTGGTGAGCAAGCAGAAAGCTGGGGGGAGGGAAGAACTGGTTGACAGAGGAAGCCAGGAACCAGAGCATGTAAGCCTTTGAGGACTTAGGAACAGCTTTAAATTTCCATGTGGATAGTGACATGATCTGATTCAAGTTATAAATGGAATCACCCAGGCCCACTGGAGGGTTGGCCAAGATGGACAACAAGAGCACAACACACAAGTCCAACGTGCTAGAGGTGTTGCTGGGCGTGTTGCTGGGCATGCTGCTGCTGCTGCTGCTGGTAAGTCACTTCAGTCGTGTCTGACTCTGTGCGACCCCATAGACGGCAGCCCACCAGGCTCCGCCGTCCCTGGGATTCTCCAGGCAAGAACACTGGAGTGGGTTGCCATTTCCTTCTCCAATGCATGAAAGTGAAAAGTGAAAATGAAGTCGCTCAGTCGTGTCTGACTCTTAGCGACCCCATGCACTGCAACCTGCCAGGCTCCTCTGTCCATGGGATTTTCCAGGCAAGAGTACTGGAGTGGGGTGCCATCGCCTTCTCTGGTTGGTGGGCATCAACATTCCCTAAAACTGGATTTGGGAATCTTTGCCAAAACCAATCCCTTAGCGCTTGGACATCTGCTACAGGGATGACTGAATGCCAAGAGGAGTTGAAGGACAAGGGGAAAATGTACAGTGAGTGCACTGTGCAATGGACAGAAGCCACCCCACCAGGCAGTCCTCAGGGGAACCAGAGCTGCAGTGGTCCTGAGCCTTCCAACCTTACGGTGACTCATAAGTCCCTCATCATCAACATAGAGGAAGAATTCCTCATGTGTCCACCTTCCAAGCATCTCGCGATTACTTTAAACTTGACTGTTGTGCTCTGCTTAACTTTATTCCTTCCAGGTAAAAATGCTGGAGAAAGTGGGCACGTGAGGAATTATCCAAGTATGTACACAGGATGGAGAACCCTGAGATTACCAAGTGTCTCCCCTCCGTTCCCAGGCTGGGATCGCCTCCCTCCCCCCAAAGGTAGGCTAGGGACAATTCAGAAAATGCATCAGAACCTCCATGCACAATGTGAGCATCACAGACACAACTGATGCAGACCAATGCTCAGGTTTGAAATGGGATAGTGCTTACTTCACAGGTGACTTATAAAGACTCTGGTTCCACCTCATATGTGCAAAAATACAGTATCTGGCATTGCTGAGTATGAAAACCTAAATTTAGAATCACTTCAAATTTGCCTCTGATTCCAGGAAGATTGCCAAAGAGAACAAGAAATAAAGAGTGCTAGAGACTTTGGAGGACAAGACGTTAAACTTGAAAAAAAGAAAAGAGAAAGAATGCATCTAACTTGACAAAATACATCAACCAATTTCCATTTGTTTTTCTAAAAGTGAAGTGTGTAGTGGCTCAATGAGGCATTTGAATCTGCAAAAGGAAAGTGAATATTCATGAAGTTGATTTTCCTGAAAGGCCTGTGTTTTAAATGTACAAGGCAAGCAGTCCAAAAGAATCATTTAAAAATCAAGTTTGAATATCTGGGTTCCCTTCCAAGGATTCAGTCTAGTGGGGACTTGTGCTTCTGAGATGCTGGGGAAAGCCCTGGCGAATGGAGGCTGCTAGGAAAGAGAAGATAATATCTGCTGTTCCTTAAACAAAGCAGTTACTGTATGGCAGGTAATTTGGCTGTGAGATGCAGGCCAGCCCTGTAAGCTGGTGTTACCACCTCCCTGCTAGGTACCATCTCAACTGTCCCAGGCTAGAACATTGTCGCCCATTAAACTGTCCATCAGGTGATGGGGAGAGAGAGAAGCTACATGTTCTTGATAGGGAACATGTTCAGAGAGGAAGCTGGAGTGCCAAGATTGAATGTAAGTAGAAAGAGGAAAGAGAAGTGTGTATAGAGAAAAGAGGATGGAGCTAAGGTCAAAAGTGCTTTAAAATGGAAGGTAGGGTCACAGCAAAGAAAGAAACCAGAGGAGAGTCCACTCATTGGACCTACACAAAGTTGCCCCAATCTGATACACACAAGTGTGGCTAAGACAATAAAGGATCCTCCTGCAATGCTGGAGACCTGGGTTCAATCCCTGGGTCAGGAAGACCCCCTGGAGAAGGAAATGATAATCCACTGCAGTATTCTTGCCTGGAGAATCCCATGGACAGAGGAGCCTGGCAGGCTACAGTCCATGGCATCACAAAGAGTAGGACATGACTGAGCGACTAACACTTTCAATACTTTTTCATCCTGGAATCCTTAAGTGACACAGAGCAGCATTAACTACATAAGTCTCTGCCATCACTTTGCCAACAAAGGTCCATGTAGCCAAAGCTATGGCTTTCCCAGTAGTCATGTACAGATGTGAAAGTTGGACCATAAAGAAGGGTGAGAGCCAAAGAATTGGTGCTTTTGAACTGTGGTGTTGGAGAAGACTCTTGAGAGTTTCTTGGACTGCAAGGAGATCAAACCAGTCAATACTAAAGAAAATCAGTCCAGAATATTTATTGGAAGGACTGATGCTGAAGCTCCAATACTTTGGCCACCTGATGGGAAGAGCCGACTCATTGGAAAAGACCCTGATGCCGGGAAGGAATGAAGGCAGAAGGAGCAGGGGACAACAGAGGATGAGACGGTTGGAGGGCATCACCGACTCAATGGACATGAGTTTGAGCAAACTCCAGGAGATGGTGAAGGACAGGGAAGCTGGACGTGTTGCAGTCCATGGGGTCGCAAAGAGTCAGACACGACTGAGTGAGTGAAAAACTGCCAGCACTGCCTCTGCGGAGCTGCCTCCATGAAGCCGCTGAGCAGAGATCCCAGAGCAGCAGCTCAGGGCAAAGCAAGAAGATAAGATGCGGAGTAGGGCTTCCAGAAGTAGGAGAGGAGAACATCAGGTGAGGATGAGTCTCTATTTGCACCAACAGCTCTCACCACAGGGATGAGATGGGGTCGGAGGAGGTTTGGGATGAGTTAAACAAAACTGTGAAGATTAACATCTTTGGCGCATTTTAATCTTATTAGCATCTTGGATGCCCACATCCTCTGTTTGCCAAAGCTTAGGTGGAAGAAATTTGGAGACGCAACCCAAGGACCTACAACTGCTTAGCTGAGCAGACTTGAATATGATGTTCAAATCTTCACTTTCCCCTCTAAGTCACTGTGCTTTATATATAAGTTAATGAGGATGAGTCGGAGAAGGCAATGGCACCCCACTCCAGTACTCTTGCCTGGAAAATCCCATGGATGGAGGAGCCTGGTAGGCTGCAGTCCATGCTAAGGGTTGGACACAACTGAGCAACATCCCTTTCACTTTTCGCTTTCATGCATTGGAGAAGGAAATGGCAACCCACTCCAGTGTTCTTGCCTGGAGAATCCCAGGGACGGGGAGCCTGGTGGGCTGCCGTCTATGGGGTCGCACAGAGTCGGACACGACTGAAGTGACTTGGCAATGAGGATGAGTAATACTCGTAATATTGGTGAAATAATACTGGTGAGGAACTTAGTAGTAGAGTGGAACATGCTAGGTACTCAATGAGTATTCATTTGCTGCTATTATCAAGACAATTTTTAACTGATACCTAAGATACAGACTAACAAAGGCCTATGGAATAATCTCTACCCCAGAGCAGATGAAATGCCCTTTGATGTTAGATGACATTGGGGGGCAGGAAATTTCCCTCTTGCCCTCTCAAAGTTTAACACATAGACGTGTTCAAATAAAGAACAAGCTTGGAATGTGAACCTATTTGGGTCAAGGCACTGTGTTAGGCATGAGGAAAAAAAAAGATAATAAGTATGATTCCTTTTCTTAAAAACATTTTTAAAAGAAAACACAAATTAATAGAAGTATAAAATAGGTAGCAAATTTCTATTTGGAAGACAAATTCCAAAAAGCATTTTGGAATTTAAGTCTTAGAGTTTAATTAAAGACTTAAAGTTTAAAATTTAAGACTTGAAGTTTAATTTAAGACTTTAAAGCTTAACTTAAAGTTTAAATTTAAAACAAAGTTTAAAGAAAAAAGACCTACTTCTTTTTATTTTTGAAGTGATTTCTTAAGAAAATTCTACTTTCTCATTCCTGTTTTTAGACTGTATAGAAAGAAATTCTATCTCTTTAAATGTCTGGTACAAAATGATTATTTCCTTCCTCTAACGATAAGTAATAATATTTTGGATCCACTTTGTGTAGACTTGGATTACAAACACGGATTCCACCCGGAGTCTCTACTTTGGTTCTTGTGAAATAAGTGCAGACAACTGCAAGATTGGGAAAATGAATTCTGGAAAATGAGATGCTTTATGGCCAAGGCTGAAAAACAGATTTAATAAAGAATTAATCAGAATGTGAGTGTTTGTGAGTATTTGAAAAATATTATGTTGTTATCTACATGACATTATCTTCACCTGTGGCTGGATTCTCTTCCCCTACTCTGTGTTTTTTTGTCATGACCTTATTCAAATGTAGAAGGCTTGCTGCCATAGTGCCAAAGGATCTTTCTTTAAAAGCCCTTATAGAGGGAGTTAATCGTGTCACTTGACCTTTCACCCAAAGTTTGGACCTAACCAGATATCAAGATGAAACAGGGAAAAATTAAAGGAATGCACTAAGGCTTTCAAAATTATATTTAACACTGTCAAAATCTTTTCACTATCATTAAGAGCCTGATGAAATTATTCTAGGCTAAGCCTTTTACTTGAGGAGGAAATAAACCTTTAATTTGGCCTCCGTCTTCCCATTCACTGGATTTGGAAACTTTAATGTTATGGAGAACAAACTGGAAGGCAAAGATCCATATTAAATTAATTACTTCTGCCTTATCACATTTACAAAAACAAAGTATATTGTGGAAAAAATCATCTGAAATGTTTTGAAGATTTTCTGTGGATTATGATTACTAATACTGTCACTTTTCCATTATCCCACATGGAAAGCATTTTTCAGAAATAAATAAGAAAAATGAAGATCATAGACTTTTAATTTACAGTGAAGGGATAGATTTGGCTAATGTTTTCATCATTGATACTCATATTTCTCATTTAAATAACTTATCAGTCCTTATATTATAGATATCAGTTTTTCAAAGTGTTGAGTAGGGAAACGTCATGATTCTAATTTACTTGTATTAAAAAAAAGTGGAAGAATGAGAATTCTGTATTTTAAAATAGAATTTCACTCCTTTTCAACGTCTTCTAAGGGAGACCAACATCCTGAAATGGAAATTTCAAAAGTCTGCTTTAAAGAATAATATTTGTTTAAATAAACATAATTACTACTAACTAACTGAGTAGTGATCACAAAAATATAAAACTTTCTTTAAAGAAATAAAGAACATCTTCGTCCAAATGCAGTTATTCTTCAAAATAAACAGCTCAGAAATAGGTAACATTATCAACATAACACATCTGTGTTTTCATTTTATAAAGCACTTTCTCACATATCCTCTTATTTAAATCTTATTGTAATCTTGTAGGGTAGGTTATAATAACCTTCATTTAAAGATGAAGAAAAGGAAACTTCGAGCAAGCAAATTGCTTAAGCCTTCACAGAGAGTAGCAGCAGAGCCGTGACTTTTAACATGTTTTTACACACCAAGACCAGAATTATTTCACCTATATCACAGCAAATTCCTTGGTCACTATAGTAGTATTGTTAATGCACAAAAGATTAGTAGGATGTTGTTTTTAGAATTGTCTTTGGAACCCATGTATGATCACAGAAAAAATAGATTTCATTATTCTAGAGTTGCAACTTGTTAAGTTGTTAATCAGTTCAGTTCAGTCGCTCAGTCGTGTCTGACTCTTTGCAACCCCATGAATCACAGCACGCCAGGCCTCCCTGTCCATCACCAACTCACGTCCATCGAGTCAGTGATGCCATCCAGCCATCTCATCCTCGGTTGTCCCCTTCTCCTTCTGCCCCCAATTCCTCCCAGCATCAGAGTCTTTTCCAAAGAGTCAACTCTTCGCATGAGGTGGCCAGAGTACTGGAGTTTTAGCTTTAGTATCATTCCTTCCAAAGAAATCCTAGGGCTGATCTTCAGAATGGACTGGTTGGATCTCCTTGCAGTCCAAGGGTCTCTCAAATGAACAGCCACATCATCAAATCATGCCCCCAAATCAAAGCCACTCTCAAATTATGAACATTTTTTTCCCTCCAGAGGATTTTTAAAAAGAT
Source organism: Ovis aries (assembly GCF_016772045.2). NCBI lineage: Eukaryota > Metazoa > Chordata > Mammalia > Artiodactyla > Bovidae > Ovis > Ovis aries. The sequence continues at coordinate 61,105,779 of NC_056062.1, read as the reverse complement.
TATTACTTGATCTTAGCAAATAAAAAACCTTGAAAACTGAAATTCCAAAACTGTTTTAATGAATGCAGGGTGTTTGAAATGAATATATATATATATAGCTTTTTATAATGGGTATGTTTGAGTTACTTAGATGAGAATGAGAATAAATAAGCTCTTCAATGAGAATGCGTAACCTCTTGTTATTTCACCTGCATTATTTGTATTTTAAATGTAATGTATGATACACACAGGCAGAAATAGATCTTGTTTAGGCAAATTCTACCAGAGCAGAATATCATTTTCTTGTTCCGAACACTCCAGAAACTGGAACTTTGAAAAAAAATTAATCAAATCCAGCTGATTAAAATATCTCTTTTTAACAACATTTGAAACTGCTTTAACCAGACCTTTAAAAAAGAGAGTGGGAGAGATCAACTAAGAGTGACTGAACTCAACAGAAATGGATAGTTATCCTAAGTATATATACTAGACTACACAATTACTAACCAACTTTTACTACAATGTTCATCTGATCTTAATCTTAATTCTATGTTCCCATTAGAGAACTGATTATATCTGGATCATTTTCCTCTGATTCTTTTTTTCATTGGTTGTAATTTCTGATTGTTCAAAAGCTAAAAATATTAAGGCAAAGGGTTTGGGGTCTTTCTGTGTGCAGCTACTTAAAGCTGAGTTGTTAACATGGGGGAATTCACCACCTATAGTTTCTATAATTCTAGCTTACATTTTGTTTCAGTGTATAATCAGTAAAGTAAAATGAGAAGAGGACACAAGGCTTAACACCTTCTGACCCATTCTATTCTATATTCTGTAAGTAGACCTAAGATGAATACAGAAAATTCAGCTAGGGATCATGTTAAAAATGCAGCTTCCTGGCCCCACCCCCACAGATCTTGCTACAGTGGGTTTAGAGTTAAGCTCAGGGATTTACATAGCTCAGTCAGTAAATCATCTGCCTGCAATGCAGGAGACCTGGGTTTGATTCCTGGGTTGGGAAGATCCCCTGCAGAAGGAAATGGCAACCCACTCCAGTACTCTTCCCTGGGGAATCTCACGGACAGAGGAGCCTGGTGGACTACAGTCAGTGGGGTCACAAGAGTCAGACACGACTTAGCGACTAAAAACCACCAGACACTTTCCAGCCCATGTAGACAGTCCCTGGACCACCTTTTAAAAGATCCCGAATATAAACTTCTACTTACACTGTGTTGGTAAGCAGTTTAGTTAACTCCCCTGGCTTTTCTGAGGAAAATAATTTCCTAGATAAATGTAACCCCAAAGCCCTTTCCCAATAATTCTTGACTTTCTATATCCCATAACCAACTACCATATCTCAATTACCAAAACCTGAGATTTTGCTGTGTTGTCTGCTCTTGCCTTTTTTTTCTTTTTAAGTTTATTTTTAATTGGAAGATAATTGCCAATTGTGTTGCTTTCTGCCAAACAACATGCATCACCCAGAAGTATACATATACCTCCTCTGTCTTGAAACTCCCTCCCACCCACCACCCCTGTACCACCCCCTACGCTGTCACAGGGCTCCAGGCCGAGCTCCCGTGCTATACAGCAACTTCTCACTAGCTATCTATTTCACACCTGGTAATGTGTATGTTTCAGTGCTGTTCTCGCAAGTCATCCCACATTCTCCTTCCTCAGCTGTGTCCATAAGTCCATCACCTACATCTGCATCTCTATTCTGGCCCTGAAAACAGGTTCATGCTCTTGCTTTTTGGAGCAAAAAATATTTTAGGCCAGTCTCTGATTATTAACAAGAGCTATTAGTTGGGTTTCTCTCGTGGCTCAAGCGGTAGAAGAATCCACCTGGAATGAAGGTGACCCAGGTTTGACCCTGCGTCTGGAAGATCCCCTGGAGACAGGAATGGCAGCTCACTTCAGAATTCTTGCCTGGAAAATCCCAGGGACGGAGGAGCCTGGCGAGCTACAGTCATGGGATAGCAAAGAGTCAGATACCACTGAGTGACTAAGCATGCATGTTACATTAGTTAAGGACCTCTAACTGGAGGTGACTATGATGTTTCCCTATGCAAACGTCTTTGAAAAGTTTATCTTTATCTACACTTTACTGTAACAGCGGCAGAATTCAACAATTATTCTAAGTCTAGAGATATACATGGTGTGGTTTAGTCGCTAAGTCGTGTTCGACTCTTGCAAGTCAATGGACTGTAGCTTGCTAGGCTCCTCTGTCCATGGGATTCTATAGGAAAGAATACTGGAGTGCCCATTTCCTTCTCCAGAGGATCTTCCGACCCGGGAATCGAACCCAGGTCTCCTACATTGCAGACATATTCTTTACCAACTGAGCTATGAGGGAAGCCCCTAGAGAGACACATAGGATACTTCTTTTGAGGTTTGATAAAAGCATACAGATATATACCAGACAGACTAATGCAAATGGTAAGGAAACTGAGTTTTAGCCACAGGAAAGTTACTGTATATGGCTTCATAGTTTTAATAAAGACATCATTAATATATATTGATATTACATTCTTCCTCTTTTATAAAATAATAGAAATTGGACAATTGATTACTTGGAGACTCAACCTGTGAAAATTATTTTTCTGGTACTATCTGGGCAGCTGAGTGAGAATCTCTTTGGACTTGCTCCTTTCTTTTCTGTTCATTACTGAGGTTAATCAAACCCTAGAACTTCCTCTTGTCTCAAACATAACTGCATGAGAAAACTGATAGGCATAAGGTTTTCTTTGATTATCCAGGCTGTCAGTGTTTGGTAAAAAGCAGGATACAGAAGGCAAAGACATCAGAATGAGAGCTACTTGCAGGCCTATCAATCTTGCGCAAGATTCAACTCAAGAATTTGCACAGTCTTAAAAAGACAAGAATGCATAGTTACTGAAGGTCAAGTGCTTGCTCCAACAAGCTACCCCTTTGGTGATGCTCTCTCTGCCCCACATTCTAGAGACATGTCTTTCAGGCTCTTGGCCGTCTCTCAAAGGAAGGCCTCTCTAGATAAGAATGCCGGATTCGTGTGGTCTTGTTGTGAGAGATACATTTTGGCTGTCTACCTCTTGACTGTGCTAAAAGTAAAAATATTTGAGAGTCCATGAAAGAAAAATAAACCCCAAACCATGCCAGGTAAGCCCCATTCTTTCTATCGTTATAATTAAAAGTCCAGCACAATGCAGTTTCACATTCTTGTCACCTACCTAGTTTTAAAATTCCCAATGTAATATTCACTGTTTAAAGCATCTGCCAGAGACCCAAAAGACATTTCCCTTTGTATGATGCTTTGAGCTTCAATCTGCCAAAATACCCACACAAAAAAATTCTCTGTACTTTCTTTTCAACTGTTTTTGTAAACCTAAAACTGCTCTAAAAACTAAAGTCTGTTCAATCTTTTAAAATCTACCGTTACAGTGACATAGTATTTATGAATATGCTAAACTGTATCTTGAAATTTTATCTAATGAATTATTTAATTGTATCTGTATAGACATGCTGCTCTTGAACCAAAATTTGTCAGGAAAAATTCTTTGCAAAAGCTTGTGGGCATTTAAATAAGGTAGATCTTTATAGAGTTGACAAGTGCTAGAGAAATAAATGAATGGAAAAAAAAAGTGGAAGGGAAATTATGATTTATTTTATTCTCAGGCACTTGGAAAGATCTGGAATGACATACTTATACATGAGATCACTGTTAAATTGAGAAGTTAGAAAACCGAGAGGTCAGACACATGATACAATTCCTTCAAGGCTTCTAGAAACTCTGGCCAAAAAATCATTCAATGAGTAGTGACCTGGAAAAGTTTGAAGTACCAATATAAAGTACACATAAATAATAGTAGCAGGAAGCTGTGAGACAGTGATCCCTGGAGATACTTTGAGATATGAGTCGAGGAAAAGATAAGTATTGGGTGGGCCAAGAAGTTTGCTCAGGTTTTTCTGTAAGCTGTTATGGAAAAACCTGAACGAACTTCTTGGCCCACCTAATACTACAGCACTTATTTTTTCATTCATCTGCCAAATGTTTACTAAGCATGTATTGTTTAGGGCTGTGATTCTCAAACTTTGTTGCACATTAGAATCACCTGGAGAGTTTTAAAAAATTCTGATGGCCCGCTCCTATCCCATCCCAATGTACTCAGAGTGCCTGGGGATGGGGGTCAGGCATGAGTATTTTCTAAAGATCACTGGTAAACTCCAATGTGCAGTCAAGGTTGAAGACACTTATCCATTCAAGAGAAGTCAATTGTGCATGTATTTTCCTCCTAAGAAACTTGAAATCTAGGAAGGGGATTAGTCATGTTGACAAGCAAATAGAAAGCAGAATTCAACAACACATGCTTTCAACGTGCCATCTCATTTTGAGGTTGGCTCAACGCTCTATCATTCCTCTAAGCAAATAGCTCTGGGACTCCAGAGGACTCTGCTAGAGAATATATTTGTAGTGATGCAGTCATCTTGGGGAACCTCAATTCCAGACACAGGCAGACAAACTGGAAAGGTCTCAAAGAAGAATCACAAAATGATTACAGGCCTGGGGGGATGAACTTGTGGGGAAAGATAAAAAGAACTAAATATGTAAAGCCTGGCTAAGTGATGATTAAAGCGGGGTGGAGGGAGGGGAGTTGGGAGGGGGGTTCATGATAACAGTCCAGTAATACCTGAAGGCTGCAAACATCAAGAAAAGAAGTGCATTACTTTGGATAATGCAGAAGGTGTTAGTTAAAAGCAACAGGATGGTAGTATGAAAGAAAACATGAAGACACCATATTCGATAATCCGTGCTAACTGAGCGAGCAACTGAGCCATGGAGCTGGCTCCCAAAGGAGGGGTAGGAGCCACATCACCTGAGCTCCCATTAAACAAGTTTGGACAAAAACTTAGGAAATAGAGAGCAATTCTGTATGACCTGCACCATGGCAGGCAGCGGGGGCAACTGAAGGGGGGCGAGAGAATGACTCAAAGCTTTTTTGACTCTAGTACCAAAATGATATTATTAAAATTTCACCAAAAAACAGAAATGGAGAAGACTCTTTCTCTTTAAATGTCATTACAAATGAGGTTGACCCATTAGTTCTTATTAATGTATTCACTGTATATTCAGAAATTACACCCTCAGCTACACTTTGTATATGTTTTATGTGATACCTTGTCAGCTTTTCTGTTTATTTTGTTTTAATATAAATATAGCTGTTAGTGTATGAATAGTTGCTTCAAAGACATTTAAGTAGAGACATTTCTGCTATAGTTTTATTATGTTCCTAAACTGGGACATCTTGTTCCCTTATTCCAAGCACAGAACACTTTGTTATTTATGCACTGCTCCTAAATGTTACAAAACTGAGGACGGTCATCATAACTAATATTTTCGGAGCATTTTCTATGTGCCAGACACTGTGTTACAATAATTTTCTACCCACCATTTAATCTAAATTAGTGAGCACCACAACTCTGCGGGTAAGCACTGCTGCTTTTCCCATTATTTACATGAAGAAAACAGTTTTTAAGGAGGTTAGGTAATATATTCAAGGTCACACTGCAAATGATGGTGCCATGAGAAATGAAAACCCAAGCCTGCATGGCTCCAGAACCCACACCTTCTTTCTCCTATTTTTACAAAGTGTGTTTAAATAACATAAAACTGGAAACCAAATAAAAGTTGCCATCTTACAAATGCCCCTCATATATCTTATCATAATAATAATATATCTACTTTCTAGAGTTATTGTGATGAGTATATATTTGTTAAAAATAGTTAGCACCACCTGGCACATAGTAAGTTCTTAAGAAAATTGAAAAAAAAACAAATTAAAACCTAAAACCCACAAAACCATCCATTTTGATGCCAATTTCTTTTCTCATACCTTTTACATAAATCTAGTCATCATTCTTTTCTCTCCCTTTTACTCCCTGAGTTTGTACTGTTTTCAGACAACCAGGAGGAAAACAAACTGATATATTAATTTTCAGTAGGCTTTCATGTCTTAACAGTTGTGCCTTGATTTTTTTTCCCTTTTTTTTCCTTTTTTTTCCTTTTTTTTAAATTTTTACTTTATTTTACTTTACAATACTGTATTGGTTTTGCCATACATTGACATGAATCCGCCACAGGTGTACATGAGTTCCCAATCCTGAACCCCTCTCCCACCTCCCACCCCATATCATCTCTCTGGATCATCCCCATGCACCAGCCCCAAGCATCCTGTATCCTGTATCGAACAAAGACTGGCGATTCGTTTCTTACATGATAGTATACATGTTTCAGTGCCATTCTCCCAAATCACCCCACCCTCTCCCTCTCCCTCAGGGTCCAAAAGTCCGTTCTATACATCTGTGTCTCTTTTGCTATCTCACATACAGGGTTATCATTACCATCTTTCTAAATTCAATATATATGTGTTAGTACACTATATTGGTGTTTTTCTTTCTGGCTTACTTCACTCTGTATAATCGGCTCCAGTTTCATCCATCTCATTAGAACTGATTCAAATGTATTCTTTTTAATGGCTGAGTAATACTCCATTGTGTATATGTACCACAGCTTTCTTATCCATTCATCTGCTGATGGACATCTAGGTTGTTTCCATGTCCTGGCTATTATAAACAGTGCTGTGATGAACATTGGGGTACATGTGTCTCTTTCAATTCTGGTTTTCTTGGTGTGTATGCCCAGCAGTGGGATTGCTGGGTCATATGGCAGTTCTATTTGCAATTTTTTAAGGAAGCTCCACACTGTTTTCCATAGTGGCTGTACTAGTTTGCATTCTCACCAACAGTGTAAGAGGGTTCCCTTTTCTATACACCCTCTCCAGCATTTATTGCTTGCAGACTTTTGGATCGCTGCCTTGATGTTTAAAAAAGAAGAATCAGTAGAAACTCAGGGGTGGGGAGATGTGATGGTAGTCAAAGGTTACAAACCTCTACTTCTAAGATGAGTAAGTTCTGAGGATCTACCGTACAGAATGTTATCCTGTATGCTTGAAAGTGGCTAAGGAGTAAATCTTACATGCTCTCACCATATATACACACACAGAAACACACACAGTGGTAATTATCTGCAATGGTAGATGTATTAACCAACCTTATTGTGGCAATCATTTCACAGTATATGCCTATATAAAACCATCAGGTTATATATCTTAAACTTAATGTTTAATGTCAATCATATATCAATAAAGTTGAAAAGAAGAAGAACCATAAGAAAAGACATGGTCCGTCTAAATAATTCATTCATCTAAGAAATACTCACCAGGGCATGTGACTGCCAGACCTCCTGGAGGTTGCATTCATGCAGAAAAGACACCATAAACAACAAAGTAACAGTGACTAGACAACCAGCCATCAATACAATACTATAACATAAAGAACTTGATGTTATGATTGGTGTGGAGGACAGAGAAGCAGACTGTGGTTAGAGAGGATGACAGGGAAGTCTGCTTTAAGGAGATGATTGTTAAGCCCACAGTTAAAGGACAAGAAGAAACCAGATGTACACAAAGTCTAGGGGAAAAAAAAAACTTTCACATACAGTTTACCAGTGATTGCCAAATTCCTGAGGCAGGAAAGAGTTTAGAATATTCTAGAAACAAAAAAGCTTCGAAGAGTTGTGAGTGAGGGTGAAGATGGCATGAAAGGAAGTTAGAAAGCTTAGAGTGAGGTCACATCCTGCAGGAACTCCAGCCCAAGGTCAGGAACTGGGCCTCATTCTGAGCATGAGTGAAATCTTACAACCCAAAGATTTTTAAGTAAGGGAGTGATGATATACTCTGCTTAACATTTTTAAAAGTTTACTTTAGCACAGGCTGGATGATAGGTAATGTCCTGTGCTGCAGCACAGTGATGGCAAAAGATTGAGAATGAGAAAATCGAAAAGTAGAGGACGTATAGTTTATAGCTTTTATATTCACTTGTTGATTTTTTTGTTTCTTTAAGTGCGGTCTTTTTGATTGTCAATTGTATAGTCTCCATATTGAAATAAGAAGTATTGCTTTAGATTAGCACTGCAGCAGCGGCTATGAGGAGAGATGTATAAATGTAATATATATTCTAGAACTAAAAATGAAAGGAGCGGCAGATGGATTGAACATGGGAAGCAAAGGGGACAAAAGGTGCTATCCAGGTTTCTAGCTTTATTTTTAGAGGCAGTATTTACTGAGATGGTGAAGACTGGAAGGGCCAGGTTTACGGATAGATTGGTATACTTTGTTTTAGGCAGGTTAATTCTGAAATACCCTACGGCATCTAAGTGATGATGCCAAGTAGCAGCTGGATAGATGAATATGCATGAAAAGGAGGTCTGGACAGCAAATCCCAATGTAGGGGATTGTGTGTATGAACTATGTTTTCTTATTTTCTGTATTCTTGATTATCTTCCATCTAAGGCTTCACTGACCAGGGACAGACTGCCCTCCCAGGGCGAGGAAATCCTACAGACAGCTACCTAACATCTCCCCTGTGAGCACATCTTTCATATACAGACCAAGTAATCAAGAGCTCACACCCCAGTGACCTCCTTATCAGGCACTCATGCATCAAACCACTATCACCAGGACTTCCCTGGTGGTAAGGTGGTTAAGAATCCACTTTTCAATGCAGGGGACATGGGTTCAATCCCTGGCCAGGGAACTAAGGTACCACATATGGGCACACTAAGCCCGCAGAGCAATTTCTGGGCCTGCCTGCAGCAAACTACAGAGTCCATGTGTTCTGGACCCTGCACGCCACCACGAATGCCACAACTAGAGAATCTGCATGCCACAGCAAAGATCCTGCATGCTGCAGCTAAGACCTAAGGAAGCCAAAAATGAATACATAAAGACCCACCATTCTCTGCCCTAACCAACCCATAGTTAGGTACCAGGCAACTAGGGCCCACCTCTATAGCTCAGAGCCCATCTAAATTATTCAAATCCAATTATCCAGTCCTTCCTAGGAAAACCACACAAAAGCCCTCTGCCTACACGTTTCCTTTGCTTCTTCTGCCTCCTAAATGACCTGGTGCTTTCCAGGTAACGACACGCCATTTCTCTTGGGAATGATGAGTGACAAACAATTTTCTAACGGCCACTATCTTCTCATCTACTGACCTGACCATATATGTGATAAAAAAAAAAAAAAATACTGGGTGCATTTTAAAACAGGTTGTCAGCATAACAATGATAAACAAAGCCTTTAGAATGATGGTGATGTCCTATGTGGAGAGTGTAGGTGGGCAAGAAGAGGAAACTTCAGGGAGAATAAATATCCAAAAGAATAAATATCCATATTTGGGGTTTTCAGGCTGTGTAGCAACTGAGTGGAAGAATTATTTCCAAGCTTTCTCAGCACTCCACAAATCAGGCCATATAAGCCACTGTCTACTCCATATAAGTGTTAAGATTGATCCCGTTTCACTATGATAAATCTTCACTAAGCCCACAAGCAAAGTGGACTTATCCTTCCAGAAAAATAACATGAAGTTAAAAGCCATCTACAAGAGTCTGTACCCATTAGGCAAAATTCTCCAGATAGAAAGCAACCATCCCTATGTGCTGATAAAAGGGGGAAAACACATCATCTAAACTCCTACACTGATACACATCTGTGGTCTGTATTGTCGAAATATCAGGCATCCAAACAAAAGCTGAGCTATGTCCCCAAATTAGGTCTCAGACAGGTTGAGCTAGAATACAGTGTTCTCACAGGTCTGATGTGAAACGAGAAAAATAGGCACTGTGTTTTCAACAAAGTTTAATGGATTCATTTAAAAGAATTCTCTTTTAATCTGAGATATCACCCTTTTTTGATATATATGGATCTTCTCATTTATAAAATGGCTGCAAAAGTAAGCAGAGTTTGGTCCTTTTTTTAACTGACAAAAGTAAAAACAGGCAGTCCTACAGAAGCCGTTCACATTTTTTACTCAATTATTTTTACTGGACCATGAATTTGAGAATTTGGGGGCTATGATGTCAATCTCCAGATATTTGAAAAAATATCTCATCATTTATAATCATCCAGATTTTCACTTTCCATTTTCATCTTGACTGGAGTCACAGGGAAGCAATGTCAGTGAGATTTCCCAATCCCAATGTTTCCATTCTGCCAGATTGGCCATGAATAAGGAAAATCTTATCACAGTGATGGAGAAAATGAGTAGACACCATGAACTAAAGTGTACGTTTTCTCAGAGACTAACAAGTAACGACAAAGGTTCAACAGTGACTAATGGATAAAATGTTAAGGTGGAGACAGCTCCTAATTGCTTAAATGCAGTCACAGGAGTCATGGAGCAGCCTTCACTTTGAAACCAAACCAAGTTACTGATGATGTGAAAGGAAATGCATATTTATTTGTTCATTTAAACAAACAAACAAACAAAAAACCTTAATGCTTAATCAAAGGCCAGTCACTGCTTCTACCTCAAACAGCTGCTAAAAGAGGGTGTAGGACGAACAAGTTTGATAATTTTAGGAGTAATTACAGGATCAGATTTCTGGGCATGTTCTTCAATAAATAGGTCTGACTCAAAAATGTTTGGAAGGAGAAGCTAGTCCTGAGGAGGTTGCCAAGAGGGGGCAGAGGGAGGCAGAGCCAAAGCAGAAACAAATGCTGAACTATGCAATAATCAAGCCATCCCTCCCTCTTCCTATTGGGGTTAAGAGATTGAAATATTACTCTCACACTAGGCATTTTATCAGAGGAGAAGCAGTGAGAAAGGATCTTCCACTGTTTCCTGTGGAGGAAGTGATGCAAGGTTTGAGAAGCTGATTCCAGAATTCCCTCCTGTCGCTTCTACTTTCACCTAAAGTGCCCACTGTGAACCAAGACTATCAGAGTGGAAGGCAAGCCATTTGTCACTGGGATCTAGACTTCTGACTTCCCTAATGTCCTCATGGGCCAGTATGGAGACTGCAAACAGAGCTACCAGACTAGGCCTACTGATTGTTTATAAAGAAGGACAACACTCCGTGATCCTGTTGGGGTTTTCTCAATTGTAGTTATATCACACTAAAGAAAAAGTCACATGTTTTATGTGAATACAAGCATATTTGTAAAGGCATGTATAAATAATATTTACATAGATATGTATATGTATTTATTTTTAGAGAGGGGCATGGGAAGAAGAAAAAACATAATCTCACTAGAAGTTTGGAGTAAGAATTATTCTGTTCAGTTATAAGAAATAAAAGGCTCATACAGAATTGGTTCATAAACTAAATGGTACTTCAGCTTAAAAACAGCAGTTAACCATTCACTTCCTAAGATAACTTTCTTGTCTTCCATAAAATCTGAATGAGAAATGTTTAATTTTTAAGGCTATAAAATCTTGTCATTTGATCTCATCATATTCTTTGCTTTCAAATCTGTTGTTGATTCGATTTATTTTATTTTTATATAATTTTAAAGGTTATTTTTTCATTTACACTTATTACAAAATATTAGCCATATTCCCTGTATTGTATCCTTGAACCTATCTTACACCCAATAGTTTATGTCTCCCATGTCCCAAACCCCTACACTGTCCCACCCCTTGGCCCACTGGTAACCGCTAGTTTATCCCTTATGTTTGTGTGCCTGCTTCTATTTTGTTATATTCCCTAGTTTGTTATATTATTTAAAATGATATGGAGGTTTCTCAAAAAAACTAAAAATAGAATTTCCATATGACTAAAAATAGAACTTCCACATGACCTAGCAATTCCACTCCTGAGCATATATCCCCCACACAAAAAAACCCAATAATCTGAAAAGATAAATGCTCATAGCAGCATTACATACAATTGCCAATATATGGAAGCAACTTAAAAGTCCATCAACAGGTGAATGAATAATCATGGAAACACACACATACACACACGCAATGGACTACTACTAAGCCTTAAAAAAGAACAGAATTTTGCCATTTGCAGCAACATGGATGGGCTTGGAGGGCATCATCATATATTTTAAACAGAATTATACAGAAAGAAAAAAAACTCGATTTTACCCCCCAAAATCTCAATCCTGACTGAATCCTTCTTTAGTTTTGAATCATCTCTCTTTTCTTACAATCCTCCTCTCTCTTCTACTCACCTACATCTTATACAATTTCAAGTGCTACACTCAGGAGACCTAAAAGGAAAGAAGTCACTGTTGGTATACATTTCTTCCCAGAGCTGAACTGAAGCTCTGGTAGTGTGGAATGGGGATCTGCCATAGGAAAAAAAAAAAATTGTTCCACTCACTGAGGAAGAGGTAGAGAAGTAATGAAGGCGCAGAATTCAAGTTAAAACTGAAATCTCTAGCAGGCACATCCTAATTTAGAAGTCCAAATATGCAGAATACCAGCAAATGAAAGAACAAACAGAGTAAATGCTATCTCTCTGGCAAACTCCTGGGGGGCCTAAAGGATTTATTATGATCAATTAAGGATGTGGTGACCTGGGAGAACAGAAGCTGTAGTTTTGGCTACCCGGACGCAGAACCGAACATAACAAAACACCTCATGTTTAGAGCTCTTATACCCCTCAAGACAAAACAGCCTGTGAGTGCATTTAAGCATGTACCTGTATATCCAAAAGGCTTCAATTCTCTCATCTCAGAATTAGAAATAAAAATTTCTTTATAAAGGGAGGGTTAGGATAAAGCAGGAACTAATTATGATTAACACTTAGAAAATAAAAACATTAATGCAATTTTAGTTCCCAAAGAGATAAAAGTCATTATTCCCACTTAACTGTGACAAGATAAGTTTTACAGAAGTAACTGAGAAGTCCAGAGGGATCTCAAAAGAGTCGTCAGGCATTGAAATAGGTTTCAGTAACAAATCATTTTCAGAATATTCTTGCTATGTAGAATCTTTGAGAATTAGACCCATCCCACCTCATTCATCATTTTAAATCTGTCTAAATTAATCTAAACTAGATATTTCAGATTATTTTATAATTGCTCTGGAGTTCTACGAGTTTACCTTGTTCTTACATCATTAGAAAATGTATGATTCTCTTTTTCTGCCTCTTAAAACTGTGAAGGTTCCGCCAACACTCCCCACTGAAGCAAGTACAGTTTCTGCCCCATGTCCAGGTATCCCCAAGTAATTCTGCCACTGATGTTCCACAGACCAGTCAGACAAAGGGATCCACTGTTTCTGAGCACCACTCCTCACACTGGGTGCTGGCTGGCTGATAAGTGCCAAGTAAGGAGCAAGGAGGGCTTCCCTGGTGTCTCAGCGGTAAAGAATCTGCTTGCAATGCAGGAGCCACAGGAGATTCGGTTCGATCTTTGGATCAGGAACATCCCCTGAAGTAGGAAATGGCAACCCACTTCAGTATTCTTGGCTGGAGAATTTCATGGACAGAGGAGCCTGGCAGGTTACAATCCATGGGGTCGCAAAGAGTTGGACATGACTGAAGCAACTCAGCAGCAGCAGCAAGGAGCAATGAAGAGGGATTCCCTTGTCCCTCAAAAAAATCAGAAAGCTCTAAGCAGAATGGTCTGACTCTTGCAGAGAGACTGGGAAGTGGACAGAAAAATAAACATCATATATATATATATATATATATATATAGAAAGAGTAAACCTCCTATCATTTTAAAAACAGCAACACATAAGCACACTCAACAACATGTCAGATATGACATGAAGCGTTTTGTCAGTGTTATCTAACTGAATCCTCAAAACCCACCTAAGGAAACTGAAGATTCAAATATGACAATGAACAGATGCATTCTAGCCTAATACCTAGATTCAAATCCTAGTTAACCAGACCCAAGTTGTTTAGAGGTGCTACTTTATTTCTCATTTTAATACATTTACCTTTGAATAAAATTATCTTAAAAGCATTAATTCTGCCTTCAAAACCCACCCTAAATATCTCCAATTTTCTCCATTTTTACAGCCACCATCTAAGTCAGAGAGAAATCCAGGTCTTATAGGGTCCAAGGCTTATCCAATTTGGGAAGCCATATTTAAAGAAAAGGCACACAAAGTTATGAATACAAAATCATAGGGAAAATAAACATATGTTTAGAATGAGCAAAGAAATCACACATGAAGCTATGGTACATATACACAATGGAATATTACTCAGCTATTAAAAAGAATGCATTTGAATCAGTTCTAATGAGATGGATGAAACTGGAGCCTATTATAGAGAGTGAAGTAAGTCAGAAGGAAAAACACCAATACAGTATATTAACACATATATATGGAATTTAGAAAGATGGTAATGATGACCCTACATGCTAGACAGCAAAAGAGACACAGATGTAAAGAACAGACTTTTGGACTGTGGGAGAGGGAGAGGATAGGATGATTAGAAAGAATAGCATTGAAACATATATATTACCATATGTGAAATAGATCGCCAATCCAAGTTCAATACATGAAACAGGGCACTCAAAGCTGGTACACTGGGACAATCTGAGGGATGGGATGGGGAGGGAGGTAGTGGGGGGAGGTTCAAGCTGGAAGACACATGTACACCCATGGCTGATTAACATCAGTGTATGGCAAAACCACTACAATACTGTAAAGTAATTAGCCTCCAATTAAAATAAACAAATTAATTTTTAAAAAAGAAATCACATATGAAATAAATTTTAACACTGAAAAAATACTACAAACTCTATAAAACTCAGAAAAATGACATACTATTTTTAGTGATATGTTCACACACTTGCCTAATTTTCCAACATGTTTTTAGCTCCATACTCTTTGATCACCTCTGCATGAAAACAATTTTTGGAATCCTTCTTCATAAAGACAGTGGATAATCTAGCTTTTCGTCTAGCGAGTAGAGGATCATTACTGAGAGCTTAAAATTTCTATTTCATCATCACCACACTTTATTGCAGTGCTCCATAAATCAGGTCTCTGTCAAATTTGGAAAAATCACTTTCTACTTTCTTCTGTAGGTGAGGTGTAAGATTTCAGAGCATTTCAAGTTTTTCTATGTAGATGACTAATCTTAAATACACTTTGAATCAGCAAAACTCACTGAACAGTTTGCTGGTTTTTTTTTTTTTTAATTTTTATTGGAGTATAGTTGACTTACAATATCACATTAGTTTCAGGTGTACAGCAAAGAGAATCAATCATACATAAACATATGTCAATTCTTTTTTCAGATTATTTTCCATACAGGCCATTACAAAGTACTTAGTACAGTTCCCTGTGCTTTACACTAGTGGTTATCTATTTTATATATAGTAATGGGTATGTTGCTGATGCTCTAACTGAGAATGGTGGAATGGTGTAGTATGAGTTTTATGTATTTTCACCTTGTCAAAACAGCAAGAAATTTAAATATTTTCTTAATATGTTCACATGACTCATTTATCTCCGTTAGTTAGGTTATCAAACAATCAACAAATTCTCAATTCCACTCATAATATGTCTCCTTAATAAATTAATGAAATTTAAAAAATTGAGTTATACAGTTCACTTCCAGATGTCATAAAAATTTCTAGTGAATTTAGAGTTAATCTTTATCACTTTGATTTCATATCTCATAGTTTTTAATCTGTATTTCTTTAGCTCTCCAATAAGTATAAAGATTATGAAAGTAAAGAAGGCTTCATTTGTGTAATGCAACCACTGCAAAACACCTTTCCAAACTGTAGTTAAAATGACATAAGCCTAACTCAACTTCTCCCTGATAGATCCTAAAAACGCACACAATCATGCCTCTATCACCACACCCAAGTGGAAATATGGTGAAAGGAGTGGAAAGAAACAGTTAACAGGCAAAATACATTATTTTTGCAAATATCACAAATACGTGGGGAAATCATGAATACCTTGTGCAGGTTCTTACCCAGCTGAAAAAGGGCTTCTCTGAGCAAGGGGCCCTGAGCATAAGCTTCATTAACTTCAGGGTGAGCCCACCCCAGGCCACCACTACCTCTCAACCAGGCAACTTTAGCAACTTTCTGACACCCTATCCTCCTAGAATCTATTTCCATGTGGCAACCTATGAAACTTTCAGAAATAGAGATGAATTCATGTCACTCTCTTGTTTAAAACCTTTCAGAGGTTTCCCATTGCATTTATGATAAAGGCCAAACACCTCATCCCCAAATACTTGTCCTATGACCTAGATGCTGTCCAGCTCAGATTCAACCCATACCTCCCCCACCATTACTCACACGCTATCGTTACCCTGGCCTTGTTCCCACAGTTAACTGCCCCACAGTCCCAGTGGAAATTATGCAACGGTGTTTCATAAACTCAAAGTACTATATCCATGTTAACTCTTCCTACCAGTAGAGTCGGGTAGAATGTATGTGATTAGGATGGTTGAGGAAGAAAATTTGTAGATTTTGATTCTTGCCAAAGCTATTCCTACTCTTATCTTTCTTACTCCTATAAACACTGTTCTGAACCTCCACAAATGGAACTGCTACAAATACAGTTCCAAGTTTTACAGCCACATAGAGAATCACCATATGTGTGCATATGGTCCACACGTATACATACAATATGTATAAGCACATGGCAGGGGTATTTAGCTATACTAGCTTGCCTACATTACAGATATTTTATCAAATTACAGTCTACATTTAGAAACCTAGCTAGTAATTAAAATACAACGTATGGCACAGTGTTGCTTAAATTAAAATGGCAGTGGAAAGTTTTAAGATTTTAGTCAGTGATTTCTAACAAGCCTCCTTTATCAGAAAGTGTCACTGTTTCTCAGCATTATCTAGCAGTAATGTGGCTGCTCTCCTCAGGTCAGAGATGAAAAGACTGAGGAATAAAGAGCTGATTCAGGTCATGTGTAATCAATAGAGCGACCACAAAAGAAAAGAGGTCTTGTTATTCCAGGTTTTCAGTGTGTTTGCTTCCTCACCACACTGGACTTATTTCCTGGAGACAGCAACATCAAGCATTTTTCAGCGACATGAAACAACTCAAAGACACACAGGAAAATTTAGTGACCAGATGAATATAAAGAGAACTGATAAGAAGAAGAGGGGGGAAAATTGCAGAAGACCACACAGACAGGAGCTCATTATAGCTGTTCTGTTATCTGCCCGAAGATGAAGGCTGGGGGGGCGGGTTACAAGATGCAACCGACATGAAGTTTGAAAACATCTAAAACATCTTTCATTTCATGTATCATATGTAACAGGCTTATCACTTTTCAAATGTGGTGTCTACAACATCATACCGCTTTGCATTGTCTGATGATTATTTCCTTAGATGATTCGCCACTTTTACAGCACTGTTCTGGTTTGCCCAAACTGGTTTCTCTCTCTCAGTTTTGAGGCTCATCTCAAACTTAATATTCAAGGATTTCCACAGTCTCATCCAAAATTGGGTGCTGCCTGACTCACACTTCCCCTATGTACGTAAGTTCAGTAAGTTTCATTACGGTCCCTTTTTATAGGTCATGATCATCCTGTCTTTCTCCTATTGTTCATATGTCCACTGAAACACCCTTCTACTACCTGTTAATTCAAAGTCTGCTCATCTTCCAAGACATACCCAAATCCTTTTCCTCCATGTCCCCAAACAACTCACTCCATAATGTCATCGTCCAGAAGCACCTAGAACTCTGAAAGCACCAATTTGTGCTGTAAGGTATATATTTCTCATGTTCCTAAAACCTTTTATTCTCACAAGACTCTAAATGCCATAAGAATACAGCCTTTTTAAATACTCTGTTCAGTTCAGTTGCTCAGTCATGTCCGATTCTTTGCGATCCCGTGGACTACAGCACGCCAGGCCTCGCTGTCCATCACCAACTCCCGGAGGTTGCTCAAACTCATGTCCATTGAGTCAGTGATGCCATCCAACCATCACATCCTCTGTCGTCCCCTTCTCCTACCTTCAATCTTTTCCAGCATCAGGGTCTTTTCCACTGAGCTAGTTCTTTTCATCAGGTGGCCAAATATTGGAGTTTTTCAGCTTCAGCATCAATCCTTCCAGAGAATATTCAGGACTAATTTCCTTTAAGATTGACTGGTTTGATCTCCTTGCAGTCCAAGGGACTCTCAAGAGTCTTCTCCAACACCACAGTTCAAAAGCATCAATTCTTTGGTGCTTTGATAAATCCTCTGTATCGAGTCTTAAACTAAGCTTATACTAGGGAGAAGACTCTTGAGAGTCAATCCTAAAGTAAATCAACCCTGAATAGTCATTAGAAGTACTGATACTGAAGCTGAAACTCCAGTACTTTGGCCGCCTGATGCAAAGAGCCAACTCACTGGAAAAGACCCTGATGCTAGGAAAGACTGAAGGCAGGAGAAGGGGACATCAGAGGACGAGATGGTTGGATGGCATCATCAACTCAATGAACACTAAGTTTGAGCAAACTCCGGGAGTTAGTGAAGGACAGGGAAGCCTGGCATGTGGCAGTCCATGGGTTGCAAAGAGTCAATAAGGGACTGTTTAGATATTAGTGCATCTAACACACTAATACCTAATGCCTCAGCAAAGTTATGCCCATCTCTACATTTTTATTTTCTAAATTTAGATACCTCATTTTCTCACTCAGTCTCTGGAGTCAGATTGCAAGGTTTAGTTCTTAACTCCATCATTTCCTAACTTTGTTACCTTAGACAAAGTACTTTACTTTTACAGGCCTCAATTTTGTTAACTACAAAAAGAGTGATACTGAGAGTATTTATGTTACAAGTTTAGCAATAATTAAATGATTTTTGTTACTGTTTTTTAGTTGCTCAGTCATGCCAGATTCTTTGCGACCCCATGGACTGTAGCCTGCCAGGCTCCTCTGTCCATGGGATTTCCCAGGCAAGAATACTGGAGTGGGGATTGCCTTCTCCAGGGGATCTTCCCAGATCAGGGATCAAACCCACCTTTCCTGCGTTGACTGGCATATTTTTTACCACTGAGCCACCAGGGAAGCCCCACCAAGGGATATGTCTGTGAGCTCAAAACTATTTCCATAAGAGCTCTGGAAATGTGGCCTTTTTCACTCACTCTCTCAGTGGAGTCTTCCAGAAGCTACATGGCATGGGTTATTAAGAGAGATTGAATGAGAAGATATGAGAATCCAACTACTTTTAAGCCAGACAAAGTTGCTCAAATGTAAGACAATGCCTTTACTGTTTCACTTTAACTGTTCTTTCTCTCTAGTCAATTTAAAAATCTTTATGGTCTTTGATGTTCTGCAATTTCACATCATGTCTAAGCATGAATTTCTTTTTCTTTATCCTGCTTAGGGAACAGGGTGGTTCCAAAATCTTAAGGATTCATGATTTTTCATCAGTTCTAGAAAATTCACATCCACTGTATCTTTAAATAGTACCCCTCTTCCATTCTCTGTTAGACCTTTTCTTTCTAGCCTTGGCTCTAATACGCTACCTAACAATCTTTTGAGTTTCACTTCATTATCATCTCAACAATGTTTTTCATATTTAGAATTTTTCCTTTTACATTTTTACTTATTCTTTCCTAATGCGATTTTAATTGGCAAATTTTTTGCAGCCTTTACATCTTTAGTCATTATATGTAGAGTTGCCACATGTAACATTTTATGTAATATTCTCTGTGTATATTCCGTATTTGAAAAGTGTAAATATCTCAAGGTACTAACTCTATCATCTTTTGGCCCTAGATCTCTAAGTCAAAGTGGCTAGTTCCTCATATATATAGGGATCTTTATGAGATTAGGTGGCTCAGTGGTAAAGAACCCACCTGCCAATCCAGGAGACGTGAGTTCAATCCCTGGATTGGGAAGATTCCCTGGAGGAGGAAATGGCAACCACCTCCATCCAGTATTCTTGCCTGGGAAATCCCATGGACAGAGGTGCCTGGCAGGCTACAGTCCGTAGGACTGCAGAGGTGGACATGACTGAACGACATGCACCCACACACGTGAGATTACTCCTTGATCTTAACTGCAAAAGTTCTGTAATCCTTCTTAAGAATGGGGGAAACTTTTCTGCAGAGAAGATTTGCTCCTGCAAATAGACAAGGAATGCCACTAAACTGGGTTCACTTCAGGCCCCTTGAGCATTTTGTCTCATCACGGGAGATCCAAGTTTTCTCATTATGTATCATGATGCCTGGAAACTCACCATTAGAAACCTACATCTAGGGATTCTGAAGACATGTATTTTTAGGAAGTCTGTTAAAATGCAGATACTTCTGGGAGGGACAATACCTTTGAGTTATGAGGTGCCTTACAAAAAAGGACAAGTTAAAAGATTAATCAGAGCAATGTCCTGCTGTTAAGGCTTCTTAAAGCTGGTTTTCAGAGGACTTCTCTCATGACAGTAGAAAAAAAAAATCTTTTATGACTATATAGAATACAGATGATAAGTTGATTTCAACTCACATGCTGCTCCAGTTTGGTGATAGGGGTTATCTGGAATGCTATATTAAGAGGGAATCTAATTCAAAGTGAGATATACTTTCTCTCTCTCTCTCACACACACACACACACACACACATACACACACACACAGAGTTTGACTGATTTGGTTTAACAAAGTTATTAAAACAAGCTCCCAGGATAAAAGGAAGGGGAAAACTGCAGGGACAAGATGATTTCCTCCAACAAATTTTTCACCACTTCAGAAGTATTTTACATTTCCAATTCATACTTAATTTTGAGAAATTTAAAACAACATCATTTCTTTTTAAGCAACTTCTTTTTATTGCTACTTAGATATAATATTGTATTTAGGAGCTATTTTTTTAACTTTAATTTTATATTGGAGAATACTTGACTAACAATGTTGGGTGAGTTTCAGATGTATAGCAAAGTGATTCAGTTATATATATATATATCTACACACACATGTATCTATTCTTTTTCAAATTCTTTCTCATTTAGGTTGTTACATAATATTGAGCAGAGTTCCTTGTGCTATACAGCAGGTCCTTGTTGGTTATTCATTTTAAATACAGCAGTGTGGGCATGTCAATGCAAAACCCCTTAACTGTTCCTCCCCAGTCACCCCAAACTTCCCCCTGGTAACCATAAGCTCATTCTCTAAATATTAAAAAAAATATTTTTTTGGCCACACCACACACCTTGTAGGATCTTAGTTCCCTGATCAGGGACTGAACCCATGCTCCTTGTAGTGGAAGCACTGAGTTCTAGCCACTGGTCCTCTAGAGATTTCCCTAAAACAGCATGATTTCTTGTTTAAAATTGTATAAATATGTGGAGGGACATAGTCATCTTGTTTAAATTTTTTAAAGAGCCTGGGATCATTAAAGCACACACACACACACACACACACACACACACACACACACACGCAACTTAGAAATGGAGAAACGCACGCACATCTTTGGGTTTCCAGAATCACAAAAAGCAGCCACGTGTTTCTCTGATGTGTCATGTTAAATCTCCAGGGACATATGTGGTACGTTTCCCACACTTATAGCACCTCTCTTCAAGTTATTCATTGGGTTTTTCTATCTGTAGGATACATATTTATAGCTCTGCACATCCATTCATATCATTTATTCAGATATATCTTGAGTAATAAATTGGCAAGTATTTTGTTTTCCTCATTCATATGGTGCTTGCATTATGGTATGTTCCCCTTTGGCAGAAGTTTCACAATTATAGGCCCTCAAAGATATAAACAAAAAAAATAATATATTTATAAAATATATACTATATATAAAATATATATAAAAACAAAAGTATATTTATAATAAATACATACATATATGTATACACAGTTTTTTTCCACCCTTATGTCACTTGAGGATGTACAATAAAATTCAATTATCCAGTCACAAGAAAATTAGTGATCTTGATAAAAATTGGACAACTAATGAAAACTTTAGCTAATAAAAAAACATGTTTTTAGAAGTACTTATGTTACTTCCTGGCCCCTAAAACTGATTTTGGTGGACATAATTTAATCTTGTGTTTGTAAACTTTAAAAGAAGACTGCTTACTCCTCAGTCACCCATGACCAAATTCACTTACTCAATAAATGTCTATTGATTGTCTCTTGTGTTCGGTGGACAAGTTAGACTCATTATAAACGATCCCTGGCTCAACCGCCTCACAATCCAGCAAGGAACAGAGCTTGCCTCCCTAGTTATTTGTGATATGAATACAATAGACCATACATTAAAGAAAAAAATTTAGAAGATAATTCTCCATTTCACCTGATCCTCAAAAAACAAAAAACAAACAAACAAAAAATCCAGAAGACAGAGGCTTCCCTTGTAGCTCAACTGGTAAAGAATCTGCTTGCAATGCAGAAGACCCAGGTTCAGTTCCTGGATTGGAAAGATCCCCTGGAGAAGGAAACAGCAACCCACTCCAGTATTCATGCCTGGAGAATTCGATGGACAGAGGAGCCTGGTAGGCTACAGTCCATGGGGTCACACAGAGTAGGACACAACTGAGCAACTAACACTTTCACTTTCAATGAACATGATGCCTAGAGTTGAGGTCCCAGAACCCAGTGAAGAATAACTGAGGCTACTGTTATTGATGCATTATTTATGTTGCTATTATAAGAAATGACCCATAGTAGTGTCTCCAGGGAGAGGTCTCAAAAGTCAGTATCTCAGAGACGGCTCTCTTGCCCCAAAGGAAACTTTTTCCACTCTTGCCCAACCACCACCAGTACAATGGTCCCCCTACCAATGCCCATTAGGCCTAAACACTGCTGGATCAAGTATCGTCCTAACTTCTATTTTGTCTAGGCTCTCTACTTTCAAAGAAAGAGTGGCAAAATTAGAAAATAAGGAAAACCTATCTATGTTAGAGTAAAAATAAGTTTCAGTTGAATTTACTGTTCCTACAAGAAATACCCTTGTAGGATATTTCTACGTGTTTGAAACATACTTTTACTGAAATGATGTCTTAGATAAGAAGTTGCTGTAATGGTGAGACTTTCAGATACAACAGCAGGCCTGAGGGAGAAATAAAATTTCCACATGGACATTTCCAGGCCCCTTTAATGAATGAGGAGTAGATGGCTTCCTCTACCTACTGAAGAGCCATCTCTGCAGACAGTGTTGCAGCTGGGCTCCAGTTCTGCATTCCATGCATTTCCAGTTACGTGGGTGGAAGATTTCTTGGCACCATCCAGTTTATTCTTAGCATGTGTGGGTCATGCCTTATTCAGCATGATGAGACATCTCATTGAATAATAAGGTGAAGATTATTTTTAAGGCCACGGCTAGCAAAACTGTAAATATTATTCAAAAGACAGAGCAGATGAAGCCATAATTACTCACAAGACACAAGCAACAAATTCAAGACATTTTTATAAGGGAGCTAAGAAGAGCCAAGGGCTTCCTCAGTAGCACTAGTGGTTAAAAAAAAAAAAAAAAAAAACCCACCTGCCAATGCAAGAGACATAAGAGACACAGATTCAATTCCTGGGTTAGGAAGATCTCCTGGAGGAGAGCATAGCAAACCACTCCAGTATTCTTGCCTGGAGACAGAGAAGCCTGGCAGGCTACTGTCTATAGAGTTGCATCACTAAGAGCTGGACATGACTGTAGTGACCTAACACGCAGGCAAGAAGAGCCGAACTGGTTCCTCCAATCTGGGAAATTCCAGATCTCATTGAACTTGAAGGCCTTGGAGGGCCTTGTTGTTGCCAATACATCCTTCTGCAGAATCACGGGGGTATGCCAGGTGCCTATACTTGATTCTTCATTAGCAACATCTCCAAACAACATAGGAGTTTTCTAAGATCAGATAAATGTGTACACATGTATGCATAAATATGAACTTCTTAATATGATTACGGGTCTTGCTTGGAGAGAGGAGGGGATGCAATTGAGTGATCCTCAGCCTGCTCATTAAACTAAGTCAGCTGCACGTTGCTTAATATAGGAGCCTGCTCCCCCACAATCTCTCCAAAGGAAGACTGGGCAGCCAGAGATGGTGGCTGATTAATAACGTGACAGGTGTGGCTGGCTGTCTCTGTGTGCTTTCACAAAATATGTGTTTGTGCTAAAGTCACTATTCATTATAAGTTAACACAAGGGTGTGGTGTTTCAATGTTTCCATGTTTAGCAATTATAAGCTGAAACTATTAAGTGTTTTGAAAACTTGCCAGAGAGCAGACACACTAAAAAATCCTAGCTACACCTCTCTTTATGGACATTCTTTTTTCTGATCTTCTGTTACAGCAAAAAATAACTCCAATCCCTCTCGCTACTGACACGTGGTAATTTAACTTGTAAACCCTAAGCAAAAATAAATACTAAGTTTGATAACCTCTACTTCAAATAGAAAAGAGTGGTATGAGGTGTATTTTTTTTTTAAGTAAACTGTTAAAAGTAAAATTAAATCTCTCCAGGAACCTTTATTTTAGAAAGGTTGGTATTCAAATTTTGATTCCTCATGTTGAAACAGATGGGCAAAGCAGGAATAATCTTTACTGTATATTACTGAAAAATTCACTATTTGTGTGAAGGATTTATGTTTCTAACATACCAGTAAAATGTCTTTACTCTTCTTTTCCCACATATCTTTGAACATTTCAACCCCTTTTGTGTCCTGAACCATCACCCCAAGGTGAATTATTTCTATTTCCATATTTCCTCTCCCACTCACTTCAGTTTAACAGTGTTTCTGCCTACTGGTTCTGCCAGCTGTCTCTCTCACATTAACCTCAAGCTCAAGCTGGTTGGAATGATTCATCCCCTTATCCAATAATTCAGCAAAACTTCTGGGCTTCTAATTGCTCTCGATGAAATCTCCATGTCTGCAGTCACAGAGACTCAGATTTGCCAAGTCACCTTTTCTCTCTCTTTTCCCTTCTTTCTTTACAGAGGAATTTCTTCAACGTCTGAATTGTTGGCATTCTGAGCATGAAAATTCTTTGTCCAGAGCAGGAAGTTTAGAAGTGTTTTGTGCATTTTACCACATTTGGCAGTATCCCCGGCTTCGTCCTACTAGTTGCCAGCAGCAGTGCCCACTCCTCAAGCTCTAACAACCAAAAGTGTCTCCAAACTTTATCAAATAACTGCTGAGAAGAGGGAGGCAAAACCATTCCCCTCCTCCAGCCAATTATGGGTAACTTAGAACCCATTCGTTCTATCTATTCTTCTCTTATAGGCCCCATGCATCATTTCTTTCTATCTCACTTTCATTTCAAGCCCTCACATGGACAGTCAAGATGTGTGCTGTTTTTTTACAGGAATTCTTTAAGATGAACCGGATGTGACTTGACCCAAGACAGGTCAAACTCAACAACCAGCAACCAATCCAGCAGGCAAGAAAATCTAAAGAAAATGAATCTGAGAAATAGTTCTGGTGACTCCAAAAAGGTGGGAGTCTGAGGGCTTCAATGTTGATTTCACCTCTCACAGTAAGTTACAGGATTTTTTTGGAATAGGAAAGACCCCCAAAAGAACTCATCATTTAACTATTAATATGCAGATGATCTTCAACTATGGTGTTGTGAACAGGGACACTGGGTTGTAGCAAAGGATTTAAGTATGTGCAGTGGAAAGAACACAGGAGTCGGGCATTCAGGGGGACCTGGTATGAGTCCTGCCTTTGATAACGTGATGCTAGGAGATAAGAATATATAACTTAGAAGACAGGTTGTAAGGACTAGAACAAGCAGTTGTTAATCATTATTTCCATATTATATCTTTAACCGGAAGGGAGTTGACATAATTAGAAATGTCAAATACCTGGCACATAGCAGGTGCTCAAGAAATGTAAGCTGATTAGTGACAATGGATACTTCATACCGATGCTATTACAATACCTTTAAGTGAAATTAAGGGTGATATTGTGACGGTGCCATGAAGAATCCCACTTACACAAAAACAACAGAGGATGCATTCAGAATTTCCTGGGGGAAAAAAACAGGGACAAAAGTAAACCCAGAGTCATAGACCCTCCTAGGTCCACCACTATAAAGTAATGACAATAATAAGATAGCTTTAAAATAGATGCTCAAAAGTTTATTATCATCCCACAGATATGCACTGATAGTCTTTTAACCTTTTTATTGTGGAGATAAAATTAAAACCATTACACTGGATCTTTGACAATCGGCCTGAATTATCTTTCTAAAAGCAACAAAGACCAAGAAGGACTGGTTTCTTGGGAGAGTCAGAAAACCCCAACGGAAGAGTGATGTCACAGACACCAAGGGAAGAGTTACCTCAGATGGAACAGTCTGTAAGATTAAGCAGTGCTGAATGATCAAATAAGTATTAAATGTGTCTGGCTGGATTAGGAGTCATGGAACGCATTAGTAAGAGCAATTTTGGTCTAATGATCATGGTGGACACAAGAACCCAGTGAGCGGAGGACAGAATGGGAAGGAAAGTAGTGAATGTCAGGTATCAGCATTCAAATGAGTTTGATAGTGAAAGATAAGAGAGAGTTGAAAGACACTGTGGGACTGAGGGAGGTTTTCATATAAGTTGGAGGCTTCCCTGGTGGCTCAGACGGTAAAGAATTTTCCCACAGTGCAGGAGATCCAGGTTCCATCCCTGTAGCCCATCAGGCTCCTCTGTCCATGGGATTTCCTAAGCAAGAACACTGGACTGGGTGCCATTTCCTTCTCCAGGGGATCTTCCTGACCCAGGGATTAAACCTGAGTCTTAAGCATCTCCTATGCTGGCGGGCGGAATCTTCACCACTGAGCCACCTAGAAAACCCTGTGAAAGGTTCGATCACATTTAAATACGAAAGGGAAGAAGCTTGTTGAATTACAGAAGAGGAACCCTGTAATAGAACATGGTTCCCGAAGATGTAAAAGGGTACCTGACCTAGAAGAAAGGCAGAAGAGTTAGGCTTAGAAGACAGAAGGAAGAGGGCAGGTTCATCTTTCATAATAGCAAGTGGGAGGGGGGAAAGGGTGGCTCCTTGGGCACTGAGTCAGCCACAGGAAGTTGAAAAACTTCCCATCTGATGACTTCCATGTTAATAAACAAAAGAAGTTGCGATGTCACCCTTGCCTCTGACTCTAAGTTAGATAGTATTTTTCTTTTATCCATTTTTCACTTGAAAGAATAGAGGGACAAAAATGGTCAATGGTTAAGTAATATTATTGGTGGTATCCTTTAGATAATTCATAGTTCTTTTTTTTTAATCTAACAGCCCTCCATCACACACACACAGACACACAAACACACACACACACACACTCCCTCACACACAGACACACACCAATCTGTACACAAAACAATGTCTAAGCTGTGCCGTGACTCACTGGTATTTTCTCAAATTGATAACATTTATATTTTAGTTACAAGTTAGTACAGGATCCACTTAAATAATACGCGATCTCAGAGCTGAAGTGTTGAAATAAATGCCTCATGCAAAGATTTAGAGCTTTCTCATCAGGACACAGGGTCCTGGACATTCACCTGCTAAAAATGTGGCCATTGCTGTAGGTTTTGTGTGTAAAACAAAGGTGGGTGATACTGTACCTTGGCAGAGCTTCCTGACCGCCTGACTGCTGGGTGTTTCCCATACCTGTGGCAGACCCAGGAGGTGGAGGAGCCTGCCAGACCAGTTGCAAAGTGCAGAACAAGCCTCGGGGCCTCCATACACAATCCAATTTGCCTACAGTGACTGTGCCCAGCCTTCGCACCGCAAGGCTGACCTTTCGACACAGGTAAGTTCAGCAACAATCACTTGGCCAGAGTCATCGATTCTGGCTCGTGCCAGAAATTCAAGTCTTCTGGGCAGCGGCCACTTGGCAGCAATTTTCAGGAACTCTGCTCTGGGTGTGTGTGTATATGTGTGCGCACACACACGTACACTCTGGTTGCATGTGGGTGTGTGCTGTGTGTGTGTGTGTGTGTGTGTGTGTGTGTTCTTCATAGTCAACGTGATGTTTGCAGGAAGGGAGGAGGAGAAAAGAGGTTTGAAAGCACCTCTGTTTCCTCTTTCTGGCCATTGTCACGGCACAGTAGCTATATCCCAACTTCTACAAGGGTATCTAAAGATGAGAAAAGGAAGGAAGGGGGAAAGAGAAAAGGAAGAAAGAAGAGAGAGATTGCAAAAACTGGGAAGCAAGGAAAGGCAGAAATAAGAGACTGAGTTAAAATCATCCTGGAGGGGAATTTTTGGCAGTCTAGCAGTTTGGGCTCCAAGCTTGCACTGCAGGGAGCCCACGTTCAATCCCTGGTCAGGGAACTAAGATCCCTCAAGCTGCACAGCACAGCCAAAAAGAAAAAACCATCCTGGAATGTACCTTTAGATGAAACATCATTTCTTCTTTTCTGCCTTCACCTTCTTCAATTCAAACTTTGAACTCACTGAAGTGGATACAAAGAAACCTCTTTTTGCTATATTTTCTTATATATTATATTAAAAATATGTTGATATGTTATATAAACAATTATTTGTTATATTATTTGTTCTATATTTTGTTTCATAACTTTCAAAACTTCCATATTTATGATATTTACATTCCTGTAATAAATTTCCCTATACCAATGGGATAACAAGGATGCTTTGTGGCATTTTCGAAGATACTTTTTTACTCAGGTCTACACAACACAAGGATAATTCCTTATTTAATATTACCAATGTGGACAGATAAGTGGATAGCTTGGGCCAAAATCTTTATCAGATGACCAGAAGTTCACTTAGCAATGAGCTGGGAAAGAAACAAAGAGACAAGTGCTATAGTCAGAAGCATCTTCTTTGAAAAGATGCTCTTTCCTCATAATTTCCAAAAGTGGCTCTACAGTAAAGAGTATATCCACTGTACTTAATTGAAATGACTGCCTCTGTGAAAACAAGTTCCTCTGCTTTTTTCATGTTAGGAAACTGTACCTGCCATTGATTTCCAGATGGAAGAGAATCAAGTTAACTCCCGCCACCCAAGCCCAGCACTAAAGGAGCCCTTGCTCTAAACTGGGAGAAAAAACTTGAAGTAGCACGTAATGATGCTTTTAGCGCAGTCTCTGGCACAGACTAAATGGTCAGTAGCTTTTAGCTATTTCTATTCAATTGGAAGAAAAAGTCAACTGTTACTAAAGGAAACCAAAGGCTTGTGAATGTGGGGGTAAAAAAGTAGAGGGATAAAGGAAAGGCCAATGGCTATTTGTAAGTAATGAATATTTCTTAAAGCCACTAATGAATCCTGGAAAATGGAATCCAAATTCCAGAGAATTAAATAGCAGTAAACATCCTAGAGGGGTGGGATGGGGTGGGAGGGATGTTCAAGAGGGAGAGGATACACATATACATATAGGTGATCCACTTTGCTGTAAAGCAGCAACTAACACAATATTGTAAAGCAATTTTACTCCCCATACCCCCCACACAAGAAAAGGATCCAGGAATTCTCAAGAAAAAATAAAGAGCAGTAAACAGTAAGTGACAGGTAAGAAAATGCAGGCAAGGGTAAGACTAGGGTAAAACTCAAGGGTAAACTTTTGAGTTTCCCAGTACAGAGACATAAAAAGCAAGTATAATACAATAAAACACTCCTACTATTGGGGAACAGTTAATCAGATGACCAAATGATTCCTCTTCAGAATGCAACATTTATTCTTATATCAACTGACCTTTTCAACAAACATGTTCCTCTATATGCATATGTAAATACATATGTATTATTTATTAATAATATGTGGATACATGTGGCAGATAAATGAAAGCTTAAAACACAAGACCAATGTGTTGGATTCTCAATATGGATTCTCAAACCACATTTTATCGCAATCAATGTTGCGTCTACTGCCAACGTCAACTCAAAGTTAGCTTGTTTTATTTTTTGTATAATATTCCCCTCTAAAAGTTATAATGGCATAATATGAATATTCCATTCACTAGTGGCCACCAATTCAGCTCAACATTTTACAACTTGTTTAAATAGTCTTCTAAACTTATTTAAATAGTCTTCTATCTTCAATTCTTTGAATTGTAAGATCATGGCATCAGGTCCCATCACTCGATGGCAAATAGATAGAGAAACAATGGAAACGGTGACAGACTTTATTTTATTGGGCTCCAAAATCACTGCAGATGGTGACTGCAGCCATGAAATTAAGACACTTGCTCCTTGGGAGAAAAGCTGTGACAAACCTAGACAGCATATTAAAAAGCAGAGACATTACTTTGCCAACAAAGGCCCATCTAGTCCAAGCTATGGTTTTTCCAGTAGTCATATATGGATGTGAGAATTGGACTATAAAGAAAGCTGAGCGCTGAAGAATTGATGCTTTTGAACTGTGTTGTTGGAGAAGACTCTTGAGAGCCCCTTGAACTGCAGGCAGATCCAACCAGTCCATCCTAAAGGAAATCAGTCCTGAAGATTCACTGGAAGGACTGATGCTGAAGCTGAAACTCCAATACTTTGGCCACCTGATGCAGAGAACTGATTCACTGGGAAAGACCCTGATGCTGGGAAAGACTGAAGGCAGGAGAAGGGGACGACAGAGGATGAGATAGATGGTTGTATGGTATCACTGACTTCAGGGACATGAGTTTGAGCAAGCTCCAGAAGTTGGTGATGGACAGGGAAGCCTGATGTGCTGAGGTCCATGGGGTCACTGAGAGACGGACACGACTGAGCGACCAAACTGACTGATCTTCAATTCTTTGCATAGTCTCCTGCTCAGCCAAGTTTCCTTGGGACGATTTCCAACTTTGACCCAAGTCCTTAGTATTGATATCCTGACTTGCTACTCACCAAAATTCGTAGATGATGCTGTGAGACTGTTCCAAGAACCTGGATGCAACTCAAGGTAATTTGTTGTCCTTCATCTCTCCATTTGCCATGCTGTTGAATTTTTTTTTCCAGATCATGTTTCCACCATATATTTTAGCTGCTTTTTTTAAAAAACAATTTCCCCATGTAACTGATCATCAGATTTCAGTTATCTGCTGTGAATTTCAAAGTCATTGATGTATCTGTCCAGATTTGCCTAACATCCCACCAGAATGTTTTCCTCATGCCTATATATTTCTTCATTCACCATTTTGTCATTAACTTTCAACGTGACCTTCTTTAATTTTCCTTCTTCTTACAGCTCTATAATTTCCTCTCTCTAAATTTCTCCCTATGGATGGGGATGGAGTAGGATTTATTTTTCAATCATAATTTGTTTTATAAAAGTAATTAAAACACATTATAAAAGATGGAAAACAGAACAATCCCCCCAAATACACAATTATGTGTTTCCTTCAGATTTGCCTTCTTGTGCATAAACTTAACTTACTTGTAGCTCTGTTTCAAATATTTTTAAACTATAAATAGTAAACACAAAAAATTTATTAAAATATCATGTATGGAGTTTTCTTTAAGTTTTTTCACTTAACATTATGACATAAGCATTTTTTATTGAAATATAGTTGATTCATAATACTGTGTTAGTTTCAGGCATATAGCAAAGTTATATTTTTCACATTATGTTCCATTACAGGTTATTACAATACATTGGATATTGTTCCCTGTGTCATACAGTAAATCCTTGTTCCTATCTATTTCATATATATAGTAGAGTATATCTGCTAATCCCATACTCCTCATTTATCTCTTCCCTACCTCCCTTTCCCCTTTAGTTACCATAAGTTTCTTTTCTATGTCTATGAATCAGTTTCTGTTTTGTAAATAGCTTCATTTGCATTATTTTTCAGATCCCATATATAAGTGATATCATATAATCTTTGTCTTTGTCTTCACTTAGTATGATATTCTCTAGGTCCATCCATGTTGCTGCAAATGGCATTGTTTCATTCTTTTTATGGCTAATATACACACATACACACACATATATATAAATATACCACATCTTCTTTGTCCATTCATCTGTTGATGGACATTTATGTTATTTCCATGTCTTGGCTATTATAAATAGTGCTGTCATTAACACTGGAGTGAATGAACCTTTTCAAATTGGAGTCTTCATCTTTTCCAGATATATGCCCAGGAGCGAGATTACTAAATCATATAGTAGCTCTATTTAGTTTAGTTCTATGAGTTTTTAAGGCACTTCGATACTGTTTTTCATAGTGGTTGCACCAATTTACATTCCCGCCAATGGTGGAGGAGAGTTCCCTTTTCTCCATGCCATTTCCAGCATTTCTTATTTGCAGACTTTTTGATGACAGCCATTCTGACTGGTGTGAGGTGATACCTCACTGTGGTTTTTATCTGCATTTCCCTAAAATTTATCAATGTTGAGCATCTTTTCATGTGCCTGTTGGCCATCTCGATGTCTTCTTTGAGAAAATAACATAAGCATTTTTCATGCTGATAGACTCCATAATTATGAACTTAATAGTTATGTAACGTGCCATAATATCAGCTACCTTATTTCTGGACATTTTATTTCCAATTACTTACCAGTATAAATAACGCTGTTATGCATATACTGGAAGGTACAGCTTTTCTTCATATATATTGGACTGTTTTCTTAAGATAACATCCCAGCAGTGGAATTAATTGGAAGCAAACACATATTTCCAAATTATCTTCCAAAAGTTGTATGATCTGGCTACCATTATGTGAGTTTACTAGTTTATCTACAAGAGCATAGAATGAATTAATGTCTAATTAATTAATTAACATCTAATATATTCATATTGTACTCCATAGTTGTTTGAGCTAAATTTGTCAATCTGATGCAATTTCAAAATTTTTCCATGTTCATTTCAACATCTTACAAACTCACATTCAGAATGTTTGCCCTAAGTAATGATGTCAAAGAAAAGAGATAAAATCAATAAAGTGTTATTGCTTTATTAAAATTTTTTAAAACTTCAAGATATGGTCTTGCTTATCACCTATGTATAGAGCAAGGACCTTGTTATTCGTATTTTCTCTTCTATGCAGCTATTATCAGGTGTAAAGCTCCATTAGATCATCACTTCACATTTAACTAACCTGAGTAATTAAAGCTTTATCAGTTAGAAATGACAGATGTGATATGTTTAGTATAAAGACACTATAAAACCCAATACCCCTCAGTCTATCATAATGTTTTATTACATGAAACACCTCAGTAGATGAACCAAATCTTTTCATTGTTCTTTGGGTACTTAAAGGTGATTAAATCACATAAATGTGATATTTCAAATTGCAGCTATTCATTAACCCCTTCAGTGGTCACTCACATGCCAGCAAAATGGCCAGTAGTAGTAGGCACCAGCCCTCCATGGCCTTCATGTTGTATTTGTAATCTCATAGCAATATCTGAATCAACATACAAAAACTTACTTTCTGTATCTCCTTATGTATTAACATAAGAGAGTTAAGTCTATTAACTCTCTTTCTTCTTACTTAAATCATTCTAGAAAGAGTTATCCCATTCTCCAGGGGAGTGAATTTCACACTGTATTTAGGAGAATATGACCATCATATAAGTAACAAGACAGACTGACACAGGCCACTTCGGAGATTACAAAATCCCTGACATTTCTTAAAGCTGAATTACTATAGGAAAATAATTTGAATGAATTCATTGACATTACCACTTTGAATCACCTACACAGTTTCAGTGTTTGAATGACAACTACAATAGTTTCAGACTCCTGTAGTTTCCAGAAAGAAATAACATTTTTTGCACTTTATTAATATCTTGATTTGTACACACATGTCAGTTCAGTCAGTTCAGTCGCTCAGTCATGTCCGACTCTTTGCGACCCCATGAATCGCAGCACTCCAGGCCTCCCTGTCCATCACCAACTCCCGGAGTTCACTCAGACTCACGTCCATCGAGTCAGTGATGCCATCCAGCCATCTCATCCTCTGTCGTCCCCTTCTCCTCCTGCCCCCAATCCCTCCCAGCATCAGAGTCTTTTCCAATGAGTCAACTCTTCACATGAGGTGGCCAAAGTACTGGAGTTTCAGCTTTAGCATCATTCCTTCCAAAAGAAATCCCAGGGCTGATCTCCTTCAGAATGGACTGGATGTAACAGTCCTCAATTTATCCACTGCATTGCTTGACAATCTCTCCCACTTCTCATAAAAGGCTAAGGCTATTTTCCTTTCAGTTTCTGGAAGGAGAAGATTTCTTGACAACATATAATACCTATTGAATAATTCACGTGGTCACCTGGTCTGATACCAGAGTTTCTTCCAGATCCTCTTTTCTTTCATAGGCTTCATTTTTAGGCAGAGAGTATACAGCTGTTCTCTGGTGTTTCTTTCACTAAAGAAAAAGTTACCATAGAAATGCATAGATAAATAGAATTCTTACTCCTAATTTGACTAATACCTTCATTCTTACCCTGTCATTGACTCTGCCATATTTCTTTGAAGTGTGTTTCATGGTCAAGTGAGCTAGTTAAGTCTAAGACATATCCATAGGAATAGAAGAGCAAATACAGGAAACAGTGACTTCTGTTGGCCAATGTGTTTCTGCATCAAGACCATCATTCAAGACTTTCAGGTCCTCAACACATTTTCACAAATAGACTGGTGCATGAAATGAGAAGAAGCAAAATTCCTAACTTTGTAAACAGTGTTGGATCAGTTGATTTAACATTCCTTGGACTTCCCTGGTGGTCCAGTGGTTAAGACGCACCTGCCAATGGGGGACACAGGTTCGATCCCTGGTCAGGGAAGGTTCCACACGCCACAGGGCAACTAAGCCTGTGTGCAACTACTAAGCCTGCACTCTAGAGCCCAAAGCCACAACCACTGAGCCCATGCATCACAACTACTGAAGCCCACATGCTCTAGAGCCCAAGCTCTGCAACAAGAGAAGCTACCACAGTGAGAAGCCCATGTACCACGATAAAGAAAAGCTCCCAGTTGCCGCAACTAGAGAAAAACCCACACGCAGCAATGAAGACCCAGCAACACCAAAGACAGACACGCATAAATAAATAAATAACATTCCTTGGTGGTCAGAAAGGGGGAAAATTCCAAAAGAGCTCCTTCACTGGGTATAGAGATTTAATTATCATGTGCATATTTATTATATTCTCAAATCTTAGTAATGGAGCCAAGGATATCCCCATTTAAAGAGCTATAAACTGAAACTCAAAGAGATGGAGCCTCATATCCCATAGAAAGTCATCCGGGGGAACACATGGACCATGATTTCTTATTTTGCAACTCACTAGATTATTTTCCTTCCCATATGGCTGACTTGGTTGCTATCCAGATGAAGCAGAATCTTTTACCTAAAAAACAGCCTTTTCCAATTAACCAAGTATATAAGAGAGGGAAGAGATTCTTTTGAGGAGTCAAGGACTGATCTCTCCTGGAGGCAAGCTACTGGATTTGATGGACCAGAGGCCAAATGGGTAATGACAAATTCCAGGTTTTCATGTTTTGGTTCCTTGAGCGCCTGAAAGCATATGGAATGAGATTCTTTTCTGAGACGCTGCAGTGATGACAGGGAGAACAGAAATGTTCAAACTCACAGGATTTTAAGGAATGAAATGTATAGGGAGCTTTCTGGAGAACAATGGTAGAAAAAAAAAAAGTAATGTAAGATCTGTCAGAAAATATCCTCAACTTTTACTATACAAATTGCCTTCTAGGAAAAACAGTCTTGACTCACAAAAGATGGCTCATGGAAAAGAATAACTGGTATGTAGAACTGATAAAGGAAAAACTGTAAACAAGTAAACTAAAATGAAAGGGGAAATTAAGATAAATAAAGAAGGCAAGGTTTAAAGGAAGTGTATTGGTTTCCAAAATAGACAGATTTGAGTGGGCACTAGTGCTCCTAGTTTTCTGTGTGTGAGGATTTTGAATAAATCACTTAACTTTCATTAGTCTCCTTCTACCCAAGTTGAAAATTAGGTTAGTTGGGGAGATGATGGGAGGCGATTTTGAGAATCACTTAGCACAGTGCTTACCATATAGTGGCCAACAAGTATTAATTTCTCCTATGATGTGAGTCTAATCTATAATCTCATTTAATAAAATATGACATATCTTATACACATTGTCCATTGAAGCAAGTATCTGACATTTAAAATGCACTAATAAAGATGAGACAATCTTTAAATAATTACGAAATCCACCAAATAAGATGATAAATTGATTCCAGGTTTTAGTTCTTACAATAAAAAGCTTGAAACATAAGTAATATAGTTATTTTAAATGCAAAAACATTTTTGGATACAATTCTGGATATCCTACAGCATATTCTTTTCTTCTATTACTGTAGATATAGGAATGCATGGAAACATGCTCAGTCACTCCAGTTGTGTCCCACACTTTGCGACCCTGTGGACTGTAACCTGCCAGGCTCCTCTGTCTGTGGGATTCGAGTGGGTTGCTGTATCCTCCTCCAGGGGATCTTCTTGACCCAGGAATCGAACCTGTGTCTCCTGCGTTGCAGACAGATTCTTTACTGCTGAGCCACCAGGGAAGCTCAGGTATAGGAATGGGCCTACTTCAATTGGGCCCACTGATCTTTGAAAAGTATCAGGTTAATTCAATCATTTAAGAACCTACAGGTAGAACAAATGAGACTAGTTGGAATTAACCAGACTTCAATTTGAAACTGCATTTGGCGAAGGGAACGTGGATTGATTATTTCTAGATTACTCAACTTTTTTGGAATAAGACAGAAATCCTTATTATTACCCTTAAAAATTCTTCAATCCACTGATTTAAATGATTTCTCAAATTTTTTTTAAGTCCTTGGCATGAAATACGCCAGACAGTGCACTGAACTTAGTTGATGCATCGCTGCTTTGAAATCTATGGTGTGATGTGATTCAAGGAAGGATGAGTCGTGTGGCGGTACAGTGAAACTCTAAGATTCTGAATCATTACCATAGATAGCATGAAGTTTAGCAGCCTTTGAAAATGAAAGGTTAATATCACAAATGGCTTGGTTACCCTTGAAAGGAAATCTCAGTAATTCAGTTAGCTTTAGTAACTCAGCATTTGATTCCTGGGTTGGGAAGATCCGCTGGAGGAGGAATAGGCTACCCACTCCAGCATTCTTGGGCTTCCTTTGTGGCTCACCTGGTAAAGAATCTGCCTGCAATGTGGGAGACCTGGGTTCGATCCCTGGGTTGGGAAGATCCCCTGGAGGAGGGAACGACTTCCCACTCCAGTATTCTGGCCTGGTGAATTCCTTGGACTGTAGAGTCCATGAGGTCGCAAAGAGTCAGACAATGAGCAACTTACACCTTCACTCAGTAACTCAGCATTTAACTTTAACTCAGCAAGTCATCTTGTTAACTATGTGAACCTTTCTTATTCCCAAGGATCCACCTAAGAACCTATGGTTTGTCTTAATTACTCTTAAAACTATTAAATTATTAAACTATAGTTACTTCTCACAAAGAGATAGTTGGTATATTTTAATATAAATCATTTATACATATCATATATTTAAGAAAGTATTTTTAAACAGGAAATTGCTATAAAAAATATTAAGTATTCAGATGCAGGTTCAATCCCTGGGTCAGGAAGATCCCCTGGAGTAGCAAATGGCAACCCACTCCAGTATTCTTGCCTGGAAAATTACATGGACAGAGGAGCCTGGCAGCTACAGTCCATGGGGTAGCAAATAGTTGGACACAACTAAGCACTCACAGACATGCTATTATAGTTTTCAGTGGCCATTCAAGAAGAACTGAGGATATCAGAGCACAGCTCCAATCTGCTTACAAATTTTTCCACCCAGTTTTCCCTGCTAATTCTATTGATTTAACAGTTCTAGGACAACTCAGCAAACATCAGCTGGCCAAAATCCAATTCACCAAAAACCAATGGGCTGAATGAATAGTTTTTTAAATTTATGATCTAGATAGAGTGAGCACACTTTTCCGTAATCCTCCCACGACCACAAATAACAACAGAATACAACGTGTGTGTGTGTGTGTGTGTGTGTGTGTGTGTATACACACACACACACATATATATAACATAAGAAAACAGTGACTGATAGAAGTAGGCAGAGTAGCTAAGGACTCTGAAATTGCATAGTGGTGAGCTCCCTATGCTTTCTTTTGCCTCATATACCCAGATTTGGAACTGAAGATGCTAACAATCTAGAAACACCAATGAAAGTTAAGTCGCTCAGTCGTGTCTGACTCTTTGCAACCCCGTGGACTGTAGCCCACCAGGCTCCTCCATCCGTGGGATTCTCCAGGCAAGAATACTGGAGTGGGTTGCCATTTCCTTCTCCAGGGGATCTTCCTGACCCAGGGATCAAACCCAGGTCTCCCACATTAGAGGCAGATGCTTTAAACTCTGAGCCACCAGGGAAATATAATTTTTTTTTTTTTAAAGAAAGTCTCTTCTACTAGGCCACCCTGATACTAAAACCAAACAAAGATATCACAAAAAAAATGAAAATTAAAGGCCAATATCACTGATGAACATAGTTGCAAAAATCCTCAACAAAAAGTTCTAGCAAACAGAATTCAATAACACATTAAAAGAATCATACACTATGATCAAGGGGAGTTTATTCCAGGGATGCAAGGATTCTTTAGTGTACATGAATAAATCAATGTGATATACCATATGAATAAATGGAAAGAAAAACCATACGATCATCTCAATTAGATGCAGAAAAAGCTTTTGACGAAGTTTAACACCTATTTATGATAAAACTCTCCAGAAAACTGGCATAGAAGAAACTACCTCCACACGATAAAGGCAATATATGACAAACCCACAGCAAGCATTATTCTCATGCTGAAAAACTGATAGCATTTCCTCTAAGATCAGGAACAAGACAAGAGTGTCCATTATCACCACTATTTCAATATTGTTTTAGAATTCCTATCCACAGCAAAAAGAGGGGGAAAAAAAAGAAATAAAAGGAATTCAGATTGGAAAAAAAAAGAAGCAAAAATTTCACTGTTTCCAAGTAACATGATACTATACACAGTAAACCTTAAAAACACCACAAAAAATAGTAGAGCTAATCAATGAATTTAGTAAAGTCACAGGATATAAAATTAATACACAAAAATCCTTTGCATTCCTATATACTAAAATGAAAAATCAGAAAGAGAAATTAGGGAAACACTCCCATTTACCACCACAACAAAAAGTAATAAAATACCTAGGAATAAACCTACCTAAAGAGACAAATAACCTACATGCAGAAAAACATAAGATACTGATGAAAGAAATCAAATACAACACAAACAGATGGAGAGATATATATCATGTTCTCAGATTGGAAGAATTAATATTGTGAAAATGACTACTATACTACTCAATCTACAGATTCAATGTAATCCCTATCAAATCACCAATGGCATTTTTCACAAAACTAGAACAAAAAAGTTCACAATTTGTATGGAAACACAAATGACCCTGAATAGTCAAAGCAATCTTGAGAAAGAAAAATAGAGGAATCAACCTCCCTGACTTCAAATTATACTACGGAACTACAGTCATCAAGACAGTATGGTACTGGCACAAAAACAGAAATATAGACAAATGGAACAAGGTAGAAGTCCAGTTTGGTTCAGTCGCTCAGTCGTGTCTGACTCTGTGACCCCATGAAGCACAGCACGCCAGGCCTCTCTGGCCATCACCAACTCCCAGAGTTTACTCAAACTCATGTCCATTAAGTTGGTAATGCCATCCAACCATCTCATCCTCTGTCATCCCCTTCTCCTCTTGCCTTCAATCTTTCCCAGCATCAGGGTCTTTTCCAATAAGTCACTTCTTTGCATCAGGTGGCCAAAGTATTGGAGTTTCAACTTCAACATCAGTCCTTCCAATGAACACTCAGTACTGATTTTCTTTAGGATGGACTGGTTGGATCTGCTTGTAGTCCAAGGGACTCTCAAGAGTCTTCTCCAACACCACAGGTCAAAAGCATCAATTCTTCAGTGCTCAGCTTTCTTCATAGTCCAACTCTCATATCCATACATGACCACTGGAAAAACCATAGCCTTGACTAGATGGATCTTTGTTGGCAAAGTAATGACTCTGCTTTTTAATATGCTGTCTAGGTTGGTCATAACTTTTCTCCCAAGGAGTAAGTGTCTTTTAATTTCATGGCTGCAGTCACCATCTGCAGTGATTTTGGAGCCCCCCAAAAATAAAGTCTGTCACCATTTCCACTGTTTCCTCATCTATATGCCATGAAGTGATGGGTCTGGATGCCATGATCTTCGTTTTCTGAATGTTGAGCTTTAACAACTTTTCACTCTCCTCTTTCACTTTCAAGAGGCTCTTTAGTTCTTCTTTACTTTCTGCCAAAAGGGTGGAGTCATCTGCATATCTGAGGTTCTTGATATTTCTCCCAGAAATCTTGATTCCAGCTTGTGTTTCTTCTAGTCCAGCGTTTCTCATGATGTACTCTGCATAGAAGTTAAATAAGCAGGGTGACAGTATACATCCTTGACGTACTCCTTTTCCTATTTGGAAGCAGTCTGTTGTTCCATGTCCAGTTCTAACTGTTGCTTCCTGACCTGCACACAGATTTCTCAAAAGGCAGGTCAGGTGGTCTGGTATTCCCATCTCTTTCAGAACAAGGTAGAAAGCCCAGAGATAAACTTACTCACCTATGTACAACTTATATGACAAAGGAGGCAAGAATATAGAATGCAGAAAAGACAACCTCTTCAATAAGTGGTGCTGAGAAAACTGGACAGCTACATTTAATGAATGAAACTAGAACACTTCTTAACACCACACACAAAAATAAACTCAAAATGGATTAAAGACCTAAATGTAAGGTCAGAGATTATAAAGTTCTCAGAGGAAAACACAGGCAGTACACTCTGATGTAAATTGCAGCAAGATTCTCTCTGACACTCCTCCTAGTGTAATGGAATAAAAACAAAAATAAACAAATGGGACCTAATAAAACTTAAAAGCTTTTGCACAGCAATGGAAACTATAAATAAGATGAAAAGACAACCTTCAGAAGGGGAGAAAATAATTGCAAACAAAGCAACTAACAAAGGGTTAATCTCCGAAATATACAAGCAGCTCATGCAGCTCAATATCAGAAAAATAACCCTATCAAAAAATGGGCAGAAGATTTAAACAAACACTTCTCCAAAGAAGACATATAGATAGCCAATAAACACATGAAAAGATGGTCAACACTGCTCATTATTCTTTACCAGCTGAGCCATAAGGGAAGCCCAAGAACACTGAAGTGGGTGATCCTATCCCTTCTCCAGTGGATCTTCCTGACCCAGGAATCAAACCAGGGTTTCCTGCATTGCAGGCGGATTCTTTGCCAACTGAGCTCTCAGGAAGCTCATTATTAGAGAAATGCAAATCAAAACTATGAGTATCACCCCACACCAGAATGATCAGAATGGTCATCATCAAAAAATCTACAAACAATAAACACTGAAAATGTAGAGAAACAGGAATTATCCTGCGCTGTTGGTAAGAATGCAAACTGATGCAGCCATTACGGAAAACAGTACGGAGGTTCCTTAAAAAGCTAGGAATAAATCTACCATATAAGCCAGCAATCCCACTACTGGGCATATACCTTGAGAGAATCACAATTCTAAAAGACACATGTACCCAGTGTTCACTGCAGCAATATTTACAATAGCCAGGACATAAAAGCAACTTCAATGTCCATTGACAGATGAATGGATAAAGAAGTTCTGGTATATTTATAAATGGAATATTACTCAGCTACAAAGAGGAATGAATCTGAGTCTGTTGTAGTGAGGTGAGTGAACCTAGAGCCTCCTACACAGAATGAAGCAAGTCAGAAAGAAAAGAATAAGTATTATATATTAATGCATATATAAGGAATCTAGAAAATGCATATTGATGAGCCTAGTAGAAAACAGATTTGTGGACACAGCAGGGGAAGGTGAGGGTGGGACAGATCGAGGAAGTTAGTGGGAAGGTGCTAAATAACTCAGGGAGCCCAGCCTGGCACTCTGTGATGACCCAGAGTGGTGCGATGAGGGGAGGGAAGGGAGGCTCAAGAGGGAAGGGATATATATATCCTCAGATCATTATGGTACGCATATATCATTATG
Organism: Ovis aries; assembly: GCF_016772045.2. Lineage (NCBI taxonomy): Eukaryota > Metazoa > Chordata > Mammalia > Artiodactyla > Bovidae > Ovis > Ovis aries. The sequence continues at coordinate 61,064,021 of NC_056062.1, read as the reverse complement.
ACTGAGTCGTGTTGTTATACAGCAGAAACCAACACAACATTGTTAAGCAACTTTCTACCAATTAAAAAATAAAACAAAGAAAACCTCAACAAAGCCAACTCTCTCTCTAGCCAAAAGATTACAAAGGGGCAGCCTAGAGATAAAGTTTGTAACTTTTAGACAACAGTCTCTCTACTTCTGCTGAACATCACAGGGGGGAAAATTGTGCCCACATCCCCACCTAAACCAGCAAAGGCCTAGAAACGAGGCTGTTTCCATCCCCACCTGAGAGTAAAGAGGCACCTTGCCTCTTTCCCATTGGAGTGGTGTTGCAACACACAGGATGACTAGTAGAATCAGGACTTTGACCACCACCCAGTGGTAATGAGGCCACTGCCTACCCAGTGGCGTCAGTGGAAACCAGGCGGCAAGAAATCATGAGGAACTCTGACCTCTGCCGGCCAGGGAATTATCATGGAAATCTAGGGTGCAACAGGAATTCCCGATCCCTTTCACTTATATCCAGAAGAGTCCCCATCCTTGCTCAAGTGTCAACGGAGGCCAGTAGATAACCTGGACTTCGACACTCACAGAACAAGTAAGGGGTGGCACCTTTTCCCTCTTTCCCTGCTGAGGAGAGTCAAAATAATCCAGTTAAAACAGAAGGTTTAAATAAGATTCAGAGTCTTATAACCCAAAATTTCCAGGTTTCAACTAAGGATTACGTGTCATAGTAATAATCATGAATACCGCAGAGGGAATGAAAAAAGATAATCACTAGATGCCAACACTGAGACAAAAGGGATGTTAGAATTATCTGAAGATCTTTAAAGGACCTTAAAAATGTTCTGATGCACAATTATGAATACAAGCATACCTCAGATACTTGTGTGTTAATTGCCAGACAATTGCAACAAAATGAGTCACACAAATATTCTGGTTTCTCAGTCAATCAGTTCAGTTCAGTCACTCAGTCATGTCTGACTCTTTGCAACCCCATGAGCTGCAGCACACCAAGCCTCCCTGTCCATCACCAACTCACAGAGTTCACTCAGAGTCGCGTCCATCAAGTCAGTGATGCCATCCAGCCATCTCATCCTCTGTCGTCCCCTTCTCCTTCTGCCCCCAATCCCTCCCAGCATCAGAGTCTTTTACAATGAGTCAACTCTTTGCATGAGGTGGCCAAAGTACTAGAGTTTCAGCTTTAGCATCATTCCTTCCAAAGAACACCCAGGACTGATCTCTTTAGAATGGACTGGTTGGATCTCCTTGCAGTCCATGAGACTCTCAAGAGTCTTCTCCAACACCACAGGTCAAAAGCATCAATTCTTCGGCAATCAGCTTTCTTCACAGTCCAACTCTCACATCCATATATGACCACTGGAAAAACCATAGCCTTGACCAGACGGACCTTTGTTGGCAAAGTAGTGTCTCTGCTTCTGAATATGCTATCTGGATTGGTCATCACTTTCCTTCCAAGGAGTAAGCATCGTTTAATTTCATGGCTGCAATCACCATCTGCAGTGATTTTGGAGCCCCCCAAAATAAAGTCTGACACTGTCCACTGTTTCCCCATCTATTTCCCATGAAGTGATGGGACCAGATGCCGTGATCTTCGTTTTCTGAATGTTGAGCTTTAAGCCAACTTTTCCGTTCTTCTCCTTCATCTTCATCAAGAGGCTTTTTAGTTCCTCTTCACTTTCTGCCATAAGGGTGGAGTCATCTGCATATCTGAGGTTGTTGATATTTCTCCCAGCAATCTTGATTCCAGCTTGTGTTTCTTCCAGCCCAGTGTTTCTCATGATGTATTCTGCATATAAGTTAAATAAGCATGGTGACAATATACAGCCTTAATGTACTCCTTTTCCTATTTGGAACCAGTCTGTTGTTCCATGTCCAGTTCTAACTGTTTCTCAGTGCATATAAAAGTTTGGTTTCTCAGTGTATACAAAAGTTCTACTTACACTAGACTGTATTCTATTAAGTGTGCAATAGTATCATGTCTTTAAAAAATGTATATACCTTAATTAAAAAGTGTTTTCCAGCTAAAAAATGCTAACCATCATCCAAGCCTTCAGCAAGCTGTAGTAGTAACATCAAAAATTATTGATTATAGATCACCATAGCAAATACAATAATAACAAAAACATTTGAAACACTGTGAAAATTACTTAAATGTGACACAGAAACATGAAGCAAGCAAATGTTGTTAGGAAAATGGCACTGGTATTCATAGTTTTGCTAAACGCAGAGTTACCACAAACCTTTGACTTATTAAAAAAAAAACACACACAATATCTGCAAAGCACAATAAAATAAGTTATACTTGTACACTTGAAGCAGAAAGAAACTGGAAAGTCTCAGCAAAGAAATAGTTAACAAAAATAAAACCAAATGGAAGTTTAGGAGCTGAAAATTTCAAGAACCAAAATAAATAACTGAATAGATGAACTCAAGAGTAGAATGAAAGAGATAAAGACAACAATCACTAAATTGGAAGACAGAAATGACCCAATCTGGAAAAAAAGAAAAGAGAGAGAGAAAATAGACTGAAAAAATTGACAGAGTCTGAAGAACTGTGGGACTATAACAAAAGATGTAACATTTATGTCATCAGAGACTCGGAAGAAAAGGAGAAAAAGGGCAGGGCTAAAAATAATTCAAATAAATAATGGCTGAAAATTGCCCAAATATGGCAGACATAAATTTACAAACTCAAGAAGCTAAGTGAATCTTAGGGAAACCCAAAGGAACCCAAAGGAACTAGTGAACCAAAGGATGCTGGTCCTGGAGCAGACGGGGGGAAGAGAGGAGGAAAGCGGGATGACTTGGCCTGGTGGAAACGAATGCAGAAGGGGAAGGTGCCCTGGGACGACAAGGATCTCCGCAGTCTGGCTGTGCTGGGGGCAGGTGTCGCTGCAGGATTTCTCTACTTCTATTTCCGAGATCCTGGGAAGGAAATCACTTGGAAGCACTTCGTGCAGTATCACCTGGCGAGGCGTCTGGTGGATCGGCTGGAAGTGGTGAATAAGCAATTCGTGCATGTTATTCCTGCCCCTGGGACATCACTCGAGAAGTATGCATGGTTCAGCATTGGCAGTGTGGACAACTTCGAGCGCAACCTGGAGACCGCCCAATGGGAGCTAGGCATCAAGCCCCCCAACCAGATAGCCATGGTCTACACCACCGAGAGTGATGGGACTTTCTTGCGAAGCCTGGTGCCCACCCTTCTCCTGATTGGCATCTTCCTCTATGCCATGAGGAGAGGTCCGATGGGGGCTGGGCGTGGTGGGTGAGGAGGGGGCCTCTTTGGCATTGGTGAGACAATAACCAAGATCATCAAGGATGCCATCGGTGTGCGGTTTGCAGACGTGGCTGGTTGCGAAGAAGCCACGCTGGAGATCATGGAGTTTGTGAATTTCCTGAAGAACCCCAAATAGTACCAGGACCTTGGGGCCAAAATTCCAAAGAGAGTCCTGCTCACAGGTCCTCCCGGTACCGGCAAGACGCTTCTCGCCAAGGCAACCGCAAGGGAGGCTAGTGTGCCCTTCATCACTGTGAATGGGTCTGAGTTCCTGGAGATGTTTGTTGGTGTTGGCCCAGCTCAGGTTTGTGACATGTTTGCAATGGCCTGGAAAAACGCTTCCTGTATCTTGTTTGTGGACAAGATTGATGCAATTGGCCGGAAGCATGACCACGGGCACTTCAGAGGCCAGAGTGAGCAGGAGAACACCCTGAACCAGCTGCTCGTGGAGATGGACAGATTCAACTCTACCACAACCGCCCCGACGTCCTTGACCCAGCCCTGATGCAGCCGGGCTGCTTCGACCATCAGATTTACATTGGCCCCCCAGACATCAAAGGCAGGTCGTCTATCTTCAGGGTCCACCTGCATCCGCTCAAGTTGGACAAGAGCCTCAGCAAGGATGCCCTGGAGAAGAATCTTGCGGCCCTCACTCCAGGCTTCACAGGTGCTGATATTTCTAATGTTTGCAACGAAGCCACCCTGATCGCCGCCCACCACCTAAACCCCTCTGTTGGGAAGCACTTTGAGCAGGCCATTGAGAGGGTCATTGGAGGCCTTGAGAAGACACAGGTCCTGCAGCCTGGCGAGAAGATGACCGGGGCCAACCACGAGGCTGGCCATGTGGTGGTGGGCAGGTTCCTGGAACACGCAGACTCCCTGCTCAAGGTGTCCATCGTCCCCTGGGGCAAGGGGCTCGGCTATGCCCAGTGCCTGCCCAGGGAGCAGTACCTGTACACACGGGAGCAGCTCCTTGACCTCATGTGTGCCATGCTGGGCGGCCGTGTGGCTGAGCAGCTGTTCTTCAGGAAGGTCACCACGGGGGCCCAGGACGACCTGAGGAAGGTCACCCAGAGCACCTATACCCAGATCGTGCAGTTCAGGATGAGCGAGAAGCTGGGCCAGGTCGTCCTTCGATCTCCCACGGCTAGGCGAGGCGCTGGTGGAGAAGCCGTTCAGCTAGGCCAGGGCCCAGCTCATAGATGAGGAGGTGCGGCGACTCATGGGCTCCGCGCATGCGCGCACCCTGGACCTGCTCACATGCTGCCGCGAGCAGGTGGACAAGGTGGGCAGGCGGCTGCTGGAGAAGGAGGTGCTGGAGCAGGCCAACAAGGTGGAGCTGCTCGGGCTGTGGCCGTTTGCCGAGATCACCTACGAGGAGCTCGTGGAAGGCATGGGTGGTCTGGAGGAGGACACGGCCAGGGCCGTGGCCACGGCCTCGGCCAGACCCCGAGGGTCTGCAGGGCTGGCGTGGGGGGCCCGCTGCAGGAGAGCCCAGCCTAGCGCCTCCGCCTGGAGAGCAGCCTCCAGGACCCCCAGGAAGCAAATTAAAGCACATGTAACCGGAAGCAATGGCACCCCACTCCAGTATTCTTGCCTGGAAAATCCCACGGACTGAGGAGCCTGGCGGGCTAACAGTCGCTAAGAGTTGGACACGACTGAGCGACTTCACTTTCACTTTTTCACTTTCATGCATTGGAGAAGGAAATGGAAACCCACTCCAGTGTCCTTGCCTGGAGAATCCCAGGGACGGGGGAGCCTGGTGGGCTGCCATCTATGGGGTCCCATGGAGTCAGACACGACTGAAGTGACTTAGCTTAGCAAGTGAATCTTAAATAGGATGAATCCCAATAAATTCATATCAAGACACATCAGAATCAAGTTTTTGAAAACTAAAAACAAAGAATAAATTTTACAAGCAATGACAGAGAAATACCTTACCAATAACTGGAAGGGGAGCAAATTTCTCATCAGAAGTCCTGAAGACCTAATAGAAGTAACCAAAAGTTGCTCAATGGATGAATTAAAAGAACTTCCTTGACAGTATCCTATACTCAATGAAAAGTCCACTCTGGAAAATAGTTTCTTTTTTTTGGAAAATAGTTTCTTAAAGAATAAAATATGTAACTATAAAATAACACAGCTGTTGTATTCCTTAGCACTTATACCCTCAAACTGAAAACTATGTCCACCCAAACACCTGTACTCAAATTTCACAGCAGACTCATCTGTCATAGACTAGAATTAGAAACACCCCAGATATTCTTCAGTGATTGACAGCTAAACCACAGCACATTGATGCTGTGGAATACTATACAGCAATTAAAAAGGAATAAAATATTGACACATACAATGACCTGGATATATCTTCTGAGAAGTGTGCTGAGTGAAAAAGGCCAGTCTCAAAAGGCTATCTACTAAATGTTTGCACGTATGTGTCATTCACAATATAAACTATTACAGAAATGGACAGCAGATTAACGTCTGCTAGGAGTTTAGAAGCTGGTAGGGTTGGAGGGAATGGATGGGGCTACAGCATGGCAGCACAGGAGACAGAATTGGTGACAGAAACGTTCTGTGTCTTCACTGTATAACTATCGATATGAATATCTTGGTTGTGATAACATACTACAATTTTGCAAGACGTTAACCACAGAGGAAAACTAGGTGATGGGTCCATTAACCTCATTGAATTATTTCTTAGAAATACATGTGAATCAACTCAAAATAGTTTAATTTTAAAGATTAATCTGATAGGCTAAGATTCTCATTCAGATGACTTTTCCTGTTTTTTCCTAATACATTTTACAGTTAGCAAGTCAATGAACACTTCACATAGGGGCCTGGCAGACAGCGGTTGTTGATAAGTACAAGTTAGAGTAGGAGGGAAAAAAGACGAAAATAAGGAGCCGAGTGACAACTACAGCTGCCAGACTGGTTTACGAGGACACATGGAGCAACCCTTTGGGGACCTCTAAAACTAATTGGGAAACACTCTGACCACAGACTCTTCAGACAAGCAAGGACTTACTTGTTCATTAAAAGTAACTATGACCTTGTTTTAAAACCATGGGCTAGTAAAAATTGAAACATTTATGTTTTAAAAATTTCCCCTGACCTTGAACAGCAGATTCATCTAGTGCTTACTTCATTTTTCTAGTTAAATAAATAAAAATCTTCAAGGGAAATATTTCCCAGAGAAAAGTAATATTGTAAATTCTCCTAGGTGCAAATCAACAATTTCATTTTGATACCCACAAGCGTTCACCAGCTCTTCTCCACATGTGGTATAAAGTCAGGTACCGTATATAGTTGGGACAATCCCCTGGAGAAGGGCATGGCAACCCATTCCAATATTCTTGCCTGGAGAATCCCTTACAAAAACCCTTGCTGGCTACAGCCCATGGGGTCGCAAAGAGTCAGACATGACTGAAGCAACTTAGTACGCACATCCATTGTACGTAGAAAACTTTGAGAATTACAAATAAAAAAAAAGTACAAAATACAAACATGAAAAGATACAGGAAAGATATAATCAACCACCTAAACAGCAAACTGTGCTCTTCCATGTACAAATCACCACCAACACCACCAGTAGCCCATGAAATTATACCTCCCCCCCAGGTTTACCTTTGAACTTAGTCCCCTCTATTCCTGCCCAAGCCACCTGGGCTTCACACCCATCTGGACGGCATTCCTGAAGCAGCAGTGAGGGACAGTCATTTGTCAACACAACAAAGCTCTACTCAGGGCTCACTGTGTGTCATAAGCCATGGTAGTAATTAAGGTCATAAAGAAGCATGAAATATGGCCTCAGCACTGAAACCTAGGTGTAGAGGAGACATGTCAACGAATAATGCAAATCAGAGTGATTAGTGCAGCAGGACACATCTGGAGAGGGTGGACTAGATGCATGAAAAAGAGAGATTCTGCCACACAAGGAACATCCAATGTGGGAGTGCTATCACGTGTACTTAGGCCAATCTATTCCCTTGAAGCAATGAGGCAAAACGGGGTTGTCATCCATTTGACATCAAGGTACCTGCCTATTTCCCAGGAGGTTATGAAGTCCATAATCTATATAGGGGCTGAGATGTATGTCCAGTTGCCACGGATTTATCTGCATTGTTAAGCAAGTCCCATGGCTTTTCTGAATTCTATTCCTCTCACAGGTAAAACAAGAGAGTGCACTGGGCTCTGAAAGATCATCCCAGCTGGAAGTCATTGCTATCTAGTGTTTAAAAAAGGCAATCAGAGCAATCACAGCTCCTCTACCTTCTAACGGTGTGAACTTGGGCAAGGTGCTACCTCTCAATGCCTCAATTTTCTCACCTGAGAAGTGAGCACAATAATAAGACCTCTCATAGTTCAGTTCAGTTCAGTCACTCAGTTGTGTCCAACCCTTTGCGACCCCATGAATCGCAGCACTCCAGGCCTCCCTGTCCATCACCAACTCGTAGAGTTCACTCAGAGTCGCGTCCATCGAGTCAGTGATGCCATCCAGGCATCTCATCCTCAGTCGTCCCCTTCTCCTCCTGCCCCCAATCCCTCCCAGCATCAAAGTCTTCTCCAATGAGTCAACTCTTCACATGAAGTGGCCAAAGTATTGGAGTTTCAGCTTTAGCATCATTCCTTCCAAAGAAATCCCAGGGTTGATCTCCTTCAGAATGGACTAGTTGGATCTCCTTGAAGTCAAAGGGACTCTCAAGACTCTTCTCCAACACCACAGTTCAAAAGCATCAATTCTTTGGCGCTCAGCCTTCTTCACAGTCCAACTCTCACATCCATACATGACCATTGGAAAAACCATAGCCTTGACTAGACGGACCTTAGTCGGCAAAGTAATGTCTCTGCTTTTGAATATGCTATCTAGGTTGCTCATAACTTTTCTTCCAAGGAGTAAGAGTCTTTTAATTTCATGGCTGCAATCACCATCTGCAGTGATTTTGGAGCCCCAAAATATAAACTCTGACACTGTGTCCACTGTTTCCCCATCTATTTCCCATGAAGTGATGGGACCAGATGCCATGATCTTCGTTTTCTGAATGTTGAGCTTTAAGCCAACTTTTTCACTCTCCTCTTTCACTTTCATCAAGAGGCTTTTTAGTTCCTCTTCACTTTCTGCCATAAGGGTGGTGTCATCTGCATATCTGAGGTTATTGATATTTCTCCCGGCAATCTTGATTCCAGCTTGTGTTTCTTCCAGTCCAGCGTTTCTCATGATGTACTCTGCATAGAAGTTAAATAAGCAGGGTGACAATATACACCCTTGACGTACTCCTTTTCCTATTTGGAACCTGTCTGTTGCTCCATGTCCAGTTCTAACTGTTGCTTCCTGGCCTGCATACAGATTTCCCAAGAGGCAGGTTAGGTGGTCTAGTATTCCCATCTCTTTCAGAATTTTCCACAGTTTATTGTAATCCACACAGTCAAACGCTTTGGCATAGTCAATAAAGCAGAAATAGATGTTTTTCTGGTACTCTCTTGCTTTGTCCATGATCCAGTGGATGTTGGCAATTTGATCTCTGGTTCTTCTGCCTTTTCTAAAACCAGCCTGAACATCAGGAAGTTCATGGTTCATGTATTGCTGAAGCCTGGCTTGGAGTATTTTGAGCATTATTTTGCTAGCATGTGAGATGAGTGCAATTGTGCAGTAGTTTGAGCATTCTTTGGCATTGCCTTTCTTTGGAATTGGAACGAAAACTGACCTTTTCCAGTCCTGTGGCCACTGCTGAGTTTTCCAAATTTGCTGGCATATTGAGTGCAGCACTTTCACAGCATCATCTTTCAGGATTTGAAACAGCTGAACTGGAATTCCATCTAGCTTTGTTCATAGTGATGCTTTCTAAGGCCCACCTGACTTCACATTCCAGGATGTCTGGCTCTAGGTGAGTGATCACACCATCGTGATTATCCGGGTCATGAAGATCATTTTTGTACAGTTCTTCTGTGTATTCTTGCCATCTCTTCTTAATATCTTCTGCTTCTGTTAGGTCCAGACCATTTCTGTCCTTTATCGAGCCCATCTTTGCATGAAATGTTCCCTTGGTATCTCTAATTTTCTTGAAGAGATCTCTAGTCTTTCCCATTCTGTTCTTTTCCTCTATTTCTTTGCATTGATCGCTGAAGAAGGCTTTCTTATCTCTCCTTGCTATTCTTTGAAACTCTGCATTCAGATGCTTATATCTTTCCTTTTCTCCTTTGCTTTTCGCTTCTCTTCTTTTCACAACTATTTGTAGGGCTTCCTCAGACAGCCATTTTGCTTCTTTGCATTTCTTTTCCATGGGGATGGTCTTGATCCCTGTCTTCTGTACAATGTCACGAACTTCATTCCATAGTTCATCAGGCACTCTATCTATCAGATCTAGTCCCTTAAATCTATTTCTCACTTCCACTGTATAATCATAAGGGATTTGATTTAGGTCATACCTGAATGGTCTAGTGGTTTTCCCTGTTTTCTTCAATTTCAGTCTGAATTTGGTAATAAGGAGTTCATGATCTGAGCCACAGTCAGCTCCTGGTCTTGTTTTTGTTGACTGTATAGAGCTTCTCCATCTTTGGCTGCAGAGAATATAATCAATCTGATTTCGGTGTTGACCATCTGGTGATGTCCATGTGTAGAGTCTTCTCTTGTGTTGTTGGAAGAGGGTGTTTGCTATGATCAGTGCATTTTCTTGGCAAAACTCTTATTAGTGTTTGACCTGCTTCATTCCATATTCCAAGGCCAAATTTGCCTGTTACTCCAGGTGTTTCTTGACTTCCTAATTTTGCATTCCAGTCCCCTATAATGAAAAGGACATCTTTTTTTGGTGTTAGTTCTAAAAGGTCTTGTAGGTCTTCATAGAACCATTCAACTTCAGCTTCTTCAGTGTTACTGGTTGGGGCATAGACTTGGATTACTGTGATATTGAATGGTTTGCCTTGGAAAGAAACAAAGATCATTCTGTCATTTTTGAGACTACATCCAAGTACTGCATTTCGGACTCTTCTGTTGACCATGATGGTTACTCCATTTCTTCTGAGGGATTCTTGCCCGCAGTAATAGATATAATGGTCATCTGAGTTAAATTCACCCATTCCAGTCCATTTTAGTTCACTGATTCCTAGAATGTCGACGTTCACTCTTGCCGTCTCCTGTTTGACCACTTCCAATTTGCCTTGATTCATGGACCTCACATTCCAGGTTCCTATGCAATGTTGCTCTTTATAGCATCGTACCTTGCTTCTATCACCAGTCACATCCACAGCTGGGTATTGTTTTTGCTTTGGCTCCAACCCTTCATTCTTTCTGGAGTTATTTCTCCACTGACCTCCAGTAGCATATTGGGCACCTACTGACCTGGGGAGTTCCTCTTTCAGTATCCTATCTTTTTGCCTTTTCATACTGTTCATGGGGTTCTGTCAGAAAGATTCGTTGGGTTCATATGTGTAAAATGCTTAGAAGAGCACCTAGCTTATACCAAGTGTTGTAAAAATATTACCTACTGTTATTACAATAGTTTATTATAGATTCCCAGTGATATTTAATTATCACATTTAAAGCATTGAAATATTTGATTGTAAATGTCCAAACTCTTTACATACTCTTTCCAACAGCCATCATTAGGAATTCAAAAATTAATACATCAATGAGTCAGATTCTGCCAAGAGCATACTCTTCAAAAAAATTTTTTTGAGAAATTATATAACTTAGAGGATGTTTACTACGTGATTTAATCATATTTAAAATAATCCCTTCCTAACCACACACACAAGAAAATGCATACATACTTCCAAAGCTGTCTCACCTCAAAATGACCTGAACACCTAATTTAGGATCCACTAAGTCCTTGCTATTCATTCACAGTCAGCAGGCCAGCAGCAGAGTAGTTGATGCAGTCCATCTTATCTGGGGTTTAAGATTCTGCATTTGTAGAAGCTTCAAGTGCTGCCAAGCCTGCCGGTTCACACAAAATACTCAGAGTAGCAAGACACTAAGCTATGGCAATCAGAAACAGACTTCAAAATGACTGAGATGATTGAATTAGGTATGCCAAAGTCCTGTTAATTGACCAAATCTGGAAAATGTCTTACCTGACACATTGTACAATCACAATCATGTCCATAGAGTATCTCGGGACTTACATGGAATTCTGACAGGAGTATATATATAAACATAAGAGGTTCCATATTGGCAGACATGCAGCTTGTGATTTAATTTATATAAAAAAATCTTCACAGTTACAGAGATGAGCTGACATAGTCTTCATAAGTGGGTGCACATGACAGGGACAATATCCCCTGATTTTAGTTTGGATAACTGTCAGAAGGTCTTCACTGAAAGACATATCACCATCATTGTGAAAGTAGAATTTCAAATAAGCGTGGTTTTCAAAAGAGACCATGGTATAGTTTCTGCTTTTAAGATTGGTAGTAGGGCCTGTGGTTTTCCTATGAACAGAGTGAACCCGACCCTCAGAGTTCTGTCAGAATCTCAATAGTTAGCTGTACAGAGTTTAAAGATTTAAAAGAATTGAATCGCTAGTCTATGTTTGACGCAGGGTGCAGCATGCTTGGGGCTGGTGCATGGGGATAACCCAGAGAGATGTTGTGGGGAGGGAGGTGGGAGGGGGGTTCATGTTTGGGAACGCATGTAAGAATTAAAGATTTAAAAAAATAAAAATAAAAAAAAAGATTTAAATTAAAATTACATGTATCTGCAAACGAACTTATTTACAAAACAGAAACAGACTCACAGACTTAGAGAGTGGTCTTATAGTTGTCAGGGGCAAAGAATGGAGGGAAGAGATAGGGAGTTTGGCGTGGACATATACACTCTGCTATTTTTTAAATGGACAACCAACAAGGACAGCACAGGGAACTCTGTTCATTGTTATGAGGCAGGCTAAATGAGAGGGGAGTTTGGTAGAGAATGGACACTTATATACGTAAGGCTGAGCCCCTTTGCCTTCCATCTGAAATTATCACAACATTGTTAAACGACTATACTCCAATATAAAATTGTTTTGTAAAAAATTATATGCATCTGTTCAAACAGAGTGGCTGGATTCCCAGCAGCTGGAACAGAGTATTAAGAGGCTTTATTTTTTGAGGAGACTTAGAATTAATACTTTTTTATAAAACAAATGAAAATAGAATGTTGTTGAAGTGAAGGCCCACTGCAAGAGCATGAAAGGGGGGCCTTTAGGAAGACGTGAAAAACAAAGTGTTTGACAGCTGCAGCTCTTTATAACCGGCCAGGAGAGAAAGAGCAAACAGCCGCCTGCTACAAAAGACACGGCAAAGCTACTGCTCTCCAAGTTGCTGAATAAAGGCGATGCCTGGACGAACGCGCCTCCAAACTTTGGAAGATGTATGACTCTGGGATTTCAGGGTTTTCCAAAAATACACGAAATGCAGAAAAACTTCTCTCCTTTGCCAAAACACGTCGGCCTTTTGTTTACATTACATTTTCCCCTTCTATATGTTGAAAATAATAAGACCCCTCACAGCATTGATAAGATTGAACGAAGGGGAAGGCAAGTGGGAGGCAGCTCAGTCAATTCTGTCTTGAAATCTTCTTTCACACCTCTCTCTGAAATGTAAATATGGACTCAATCCAGCTCTCCCGTCCCGAGGACTCTGGCTGAGGGCGGTCGGTATGGAAGTCATTTCCCTTCTAGGTGCAGTAGCTGCTTTCCACAGACTCAACAAAGACACGAAATATCATTAACATCTGATTCTGAAAGGTTGACAACTGCTTCTTTGTTGTACCCAGCAGTCTGGGAAAGTTGCTGCAGATGACTCTATCATGAGCAAAATTATACCTATTAGGCTCTGATAGGATATTGGAATATTTCTCCCACTTGTGCACAGCGTTGTAGCTTGAATATGCCTATTGTTTTCGCAGTATCCATTACATATTTTAAATGGCATGGAATGATCATATATGTAAACATTACTTCAGCTAAAGTTGAGTGATGCTTGGCAAAGCAAGAGAGGCTGTCTGACCTCCTTGGGCCTTGGTTTCAAAGAAAGAGGTGCCAACGGACTTTGGGGGGTGTGGATTGTTACAGAAAGGAGTGAAATGGATGGACCAATGGGTGCCAGCATGTAAGAGAAATCTGGATCCCTTCTGTTGACATATACAGAAAGTTACAGGCCTCAAACTAGCTTCTCTACTTTGCAGCATACAGAAGGAGGAGGAAAGGCTTGCCTAAGGGTCTGAAATAGCAAGAAGGAAGAGTCTGGAAGGAAGGAGAGAAGGCTTACTGGGTGCAGCTTCAGGATTCATAAATAAAAAAGGAGGGGTGGAACCTCCAAATAAAAAAACACTTCTAAAATACCCATTAATAATCACATACGCTAAGATAAAAGCAAGAATTCCAAACTGTTTTTTAAGCATTGATGTTTTTCTTTCTGCCTTCAGAAGAGGAAATGGAATTAGCCTAAAAACATGAAATGGGCTGATTAAGAATTCTTTAAACTTCCTAGGGTGGTGAGGCATACGAATGGTGGTAATCTCTTCACTGTAGGCAGACTAGTGAGCAGAAGCACACGGGACATTAATGCTTCGAACAACCTGTAATCTTAATTGTTTATAGAGCTGAGTATAAGCCTTCACCCCAAGATCTAAGTCCTGGAGCCCTGGATTCATGTCAGAATGTTTATTGATATTTTCCTAAGAGACACTCTCAAAATTATCCCTGCATTTTACTCACCATTAGTCTACATTTAGAGTGCATTTTCTGCCTTCTTACATTAGACTTAGATTTCCTTGATAACCAGGAACATAAACACAGGGAATAAGGAATAAGTCATTAGGTGAAGAATTGGGGCCATACAGATAGACAACAAATTTCCTCTAGGCCAAATGTACACCCAAATGTTTATTGTGTTAAATAATTCTGTGTTCTTGATAGAGGGCTCACACTCACTTTTAGGCTGAAAACTGGGCCTTAGGCAACCTTACAATAACAAACTAATGGCTGTTTACTGCTGTGGAAAGGAGCAAAATTGCTTCTTTAACTCTACTGAAGTTATTCTCCAGGAATGAAGTCAACAAACACACTTTTTAGCACTTACCCTGTTTAAGTTACTGTGCAAAGCAAACACAAGGCGCAAGAATATTACCCCCAACTAGACTATAAGCTTTAACTCACCAGCAAGGAGAGGAAAGTGCAGGCGCTCAGTCGTGTCCGACTTTTTGCGACCCCATGGACTGGAGCCTACCAAGCTCCGCTGACCATGGGATCTTCCAGGCAATAGTACTGGAGTAGATTGCCATTTCCTTCTCCAGGGGATCTTTCCGACCCAGGGATCGAACCCAGGTCTCCCGCATTATAGACAGACGCTTTACCGTCTGAGCCAAAGTCAAACTGCAGCAAAATATTTAAATGATGAACCACAGTCATAACAAGACACTGGCACGTGAGCGATATAGACAACAGAGGCCAGTGGACATCAGAGACTGAAGAGATCCCATTAAGGAGACGGGAGAGGTTTGCACAAGTGAGGTTTGCCCACCAATGAAATCATTGCTACTTATCAGAATTAAAAGATTAGCAAAAGGTAGTAATGTTCTCCAGAACAGTATTTTACATAGTTTTCTTTAAGTCTGTCTGGCTTTTTTCTCAATTGAGATTTAAAAAAAAAAAAAAAAGCCATTCTGCTTGTCAGTAGGCTGTCTCTTTTTAAAAACTAGAGACATCTTAATGATCGATCAATCCACTGACATTGAAAAGGATAAGCTACAGCACTAGCCATTTGGGGAAACTCAGCTATGCTGTCTCCTGCCTATTGTGTTGAAATGAGCTGGAGACAAGCTGTCCTCACTACAACCAAACACACTCCCGTGCACATCTGAACCTCGAGGTTCCAGACCTGCCAAGTTGTATTTTCTCTTTACGGAACTGCACACTCATTCACGTCCACACATGTGTGCATGCACACATACACAGACGCACACACACTGCATAATCTCGCTCAAGAAATATTGTGGCTACAGCCATTAAATGTAAATAGATGCTTTCTTCTATTAGTAACAGAAGAAAGTTTCCATTTCTCTCCCTTTTAAATGCAGACATTATTGAGTATATGCCAGAGTCCAATGGGTAAGCACCATACTTTCTAAAGATGTTATGAGTTTATTAGTCTCAAATAAAGGGTTATTGCACAGTTACTCTACAATTAGCTCAACCCACCCAAAGGACAATGGTGGCAGTGTTTCCCAAGAGTTGATGAGGATTCCAGGTGTTTTGAACTTGGGTGATTATTCTCGCAACTCCACCAACTAGTCAAGTGTAAAGAATTTGTTGTTTGTAATGTCCAAAGCAGGGCAGTATCTAAATTATTTGGAAAGTGTTTTGCAATTTATTAACTCTTAACAGGTGTGAAACAGAACAGTGCGAAATCACCAATTTATTACTCAACCGAGCCTGCCCTAAACAGGGAGAATTGTACAAAAATCTACTGCAGTTCAGAGGAAATAACTCAAGGAGTTTGTAAATCTTCACCAGTTCTTAAGCAATCTAGTCACATTTAGGAGATCATAACACTCACTGATCTCTTTTCCATGAAATGAAATCTGAGCTAAATTCCATTAACACCTCTTCCCTAAGTCGACGTTTCTCTGCCCCTTGGCTCTCTCCTCTTTGGAGCTCTTTCTCAAACTTCGGGTGGGAGGAATCCAACCTGGGGAGCAAAGATGATATGGGATTCCACTTGGAAGAGGATTTCACCCACCTTTGCTCCTGATAAAAAGCTGCTTTCACAAATCCAGTCAATTGATTTCTTTGTCATGTTGGATGAAAGGATCTCCTAGAATCCTTAGGATACTAACATGTCTCTTGATACCTCTCTGAAAAAAAGTATTCCATGTCTTCTCATCAACCTTTTCCCCATTCTTGGAATCTCCAGGCATCGGAATAAAACTACCCTAGATATCACCTCTTGTACCTGGGAAGCCAAACAGAACTTTCCTCCATCTCTCATCTTCACTAGTTTGCTCAAGGCTGAAATGAAATGCACAGATTCAAAAGGTCAAGCAGTAGCAAAATTATAAACTCACCCAGCCTGGCCTATGCAATTAGTATATAAAAGAGCAATGATTAAAGATAAAGGGTAGTTTGTAATGTTTAAAACTGACTAAAGTGGAAAAGCATGTGAACTTTTGAAGACAAGTTATAACAAGGATTTGATATATTACATTAGGATCAAGCAGTGTCTCATGTATTTAGCAGCCAGTAGTTATACACCAGAAAGGAAGTTAGAACCCAAAGCCCTATAATGCAGGAGGAGGGTACCTGCTTAGTTTATTTTCTCAGATTAAATATCCAGTCCTAGAATGATGTAATCATAATTGACATTTTAATAACAATCCAGGCAGAATACCTTTTGCAAGTTGGATAATATACAGTTATTTGACACTATGGGTAATAAAATTGTATTTAAAATACCGTGTATGCCAAAGAAAAAGAAAGCTTCTCCTTAAAGTGAAAGTGAAGTCGCTCAGTCGTGTCCAACTCTTTGGGACCCCATGGACTGTAGCCTACCAGGCCCGCCCTCGCCCCTGAGCCGCAGCCGGTGGCAGCGTGCAGTCAGTGTCTGGGCCGCCTCGCTGGAGAGCATTGTCCCCAGGATGTCGAGCCTCAGGGTCAGACTTGAGATGGAAGACGGATCTGTCAAGGACGGATGGCGGAAGATGGGCGGATGGCTCGCCGGCCGGGATTCTCCAGGCAAGAAAACTGGAGTGGGTTGCCATTTCCTTCTCCAGGGGATCTCCCCAACCCAGGGATCGAACCCAGTTCTCCAGCATTCCAGGCAGACACTTTAACCTCTGAGCCACCAGGGAAGCCCATAGATGCCAAAGAAAAAGAAAGCTTCTCCTTAAAAGTAGACCTCAACCAGGAAAAAAAAACAAACACACACCCTCTAATTTTTTCCGTAAGAAATTCTCATATTTTAAACCCAGTGAAGGGATGATAAGATGCTTTCTTATCTAATTACAATGCAGTTTTCTATTTGCCTTACGTTGGTTTAAGTACAAGCTTTCTAAAAGTTTCCATACATAACACAGGAAGGCACATACACACATAAAAAGCCATGATTACCCATGCCAGAAGCTCTGGAAAGTGGAAAAAATAGTACCTAATATAGAGAGAGCAAAGAAGAAAAAATGAGCATCAACATCTTTGACTTCAAATACCTCATATGTATAAAGCATCTTCACTAAATGTCTGTAGGATGCAGATTCAAATGCAATGGTGATGGTTATAACTATGATAATAATTACAACTGTAAGATGGTCACAGTTTATTAAATATTCTCATCTGATCAGCAAAACAGAGAAGATGGTCTTCTCCCCATTTTATTTTTTTTAATGTATTTTTAAGTGGGGAGGATAATTGCTTTAAATGCAGTATTGGTTTTCTGCCATACAACAAGGTAAATCAATCACAAGTATACATATATATCCCCTCCCTCTTAAACTTCCCTCCCACTTCTCACCCCATCCCACCCCTCAGGTTGCCACAGAGCACTGGGCGGAGCTTCCTGTGCTACGCAGCAACTTCCCATTGGTTATACATTTTACATGCGGTAATGGACTTGTATTAGTGCTACTTTTGCAATTTGTCCCACCCTTCTCCCCATTTTAAAGATGATGAAAGAGTCAGGTAGCCTAGCAATTCTCAGGCCTCCATGAACAGTCAGTGATGCAGCTGAGACTGTCACTCTAAACTTCCAACTCCTGGTCCAGCACTCTCCACCCCACCACACCCTGCTGTGTATCCTCTCCATAAAAATGAAAAACGCATTCCAGGATTCCCAGTCTCTGCCATTACAGCAGTTCATGAGAAGCTTTGAAAGAACTGAGCACTTCCCACTCTGTGCGATTTGACTTCTCACCTGTCCAGAGCCTGTCAAGGGTCTACTCTGCTCTGTGACAATTTGAAAGATGGAAGGTGTTTCAAGTGCTCTATCCTAGGCAAGCTCAAGCATCCCTTGAAGCCCATTTCTCAAAATGGAAGTTAAGTAATATACAGCTGTTTCCTTCCTGTAGGCCTGGACACCACTAGCTACCCTCCCCTCCAAAAAATAATCTGGGTCCACATGAGATGTGAAATTTTGGCTGCCTGCTGTTTGTATTTTCCTGTCCTACTATTTAACAGCAAATGATGCAAAAAAGTAGTCACTTCTCAGAGAACCCCATGGTATCTTTAGATACAGTCAATTCATACAAACCAACCTCTAAACATTTAATTTATGCTGTGTACTGGCAACCCTCTTCCACGACCACCAACATAAAAAGGCAAATTTCTCCTCTCTTACCCCTTATTTCCTACTGGATCTATCCAATCAGAAATCTCAGTCACACCTAAGTCTCACTCAGCCTCACTCCCCAATCTCTGACTGCCCCATCTATCGGCTTCCAGAGATTTGTTTTGTTTGTTGACAATGCATCATAAATTTCAGTGATTCAGCCCTTCCTCTCCAACTCCATGCAGAGAAACAACCCTCTATGGGTTTGCCACATTTGTTCGCAGTGGGTCTTCTGAGCAAAGGACAGGTTTAAAAGCTGAAAGCTTAGAAAGATAGGGATAGACTTAGAGATGCCTCTCTCTAGAGGCATTTATTTACATCCCAGGATACAAACCTACAGAGGGCTTTCCTCCCTCTCCTGATATATAATGAATAATCTCTCTCTGGAAAGGAGATGAAAAATAAAATAGTTCAGTTCAGTTCAGTTCAGTCGCTCAGTCATATCCGACTCTTTGCAACCCCATAAACTGCAGCATGCCAGGCCTCCCTGTCCATCACCAACTCCCAGAGTTCACTCAGACTCACGTCCATCGAGTCAGTGATGCCATCCAGCCATCTCATCCTCTGTCGTCCCCTTCTCCTTCTGCCCCCAATCCCTCCCAGCATCAGAGTCTTTTACAATGGGTCAACTTTTCGCACGAGGTGGCCAAAGTACTGAAGTTTCAGCTTTAGCGTCAGTCCTACCAAGGAACACCCAGGACTGATCTCCTTTAGAATGGACTGGTTGGATCTCCTTGCAGTCCAAGGGATTCTCAAGAGTCTTCTCCAACACCACAGTTCAAAAGCATCAATTCTTGGGTGCTCAGCTTTCTTCACAGTCCAACTCTCACATCGATACATGACCACTGGAAAACCATAGCCTTGACTAGACGGACCTTTGTTGGCAAAGCAATGTCTCTGCTTTTGAATATGCTATCTAGGTTGGTCTTTCCTTGAGAAACCTATATGCAGGTCAGGAAGCAACGGTTAGAATTGGACATGGAACAGCAGACTGGTTCCAAATAGGAAAAGGAGTACGTCAAGGCTGTATATTGTCACCATGCTTATTTAACTTATATGCAGAGTACATCATGAGAAACACTGGACTGGAAGAAGCACAAGCTGGAATCAAGATTGCTGGGAGAAATATCAGTAACCTCAGATATGCAGATGACATCACCCTTATGGCAGAAAGTGAAGAGGAACTAAAAGCCTCTAGATGAAAGTGAAAGTGGAGAGTGAAAAAGTTGGCTTAAAGCTCAACATTCAGAAAATGAAGATCATGACATCTGGTCTCATCACTTCATGGGAAATAGATGGAGAAACAGCAGAAACAGTGTCAGACTTTATTTTGGGCTCCAGAATCACTGTAGATGGTGACTGCAGCCATGAAATTAAAAGATAAGGTAGGGACCTTATCAAACTTCAGTGTCCTCAAAGTCGGGGTCCGCCCCTGTGGCACACCCCATTACACATGACGGTAACACCCCCTGCTCTAGTCACACTGTGGACAGAACTGGACACCCTGGTGTACAGAACACATTAGGATGCTGCCCTGGCTATCGATTTTGCTGTAATAAAGCATCTGTCACTAATCCTGGGTCTTCTCTCTTCTGTCAGTATTTGTCTGTGAAACTGCAGCAGATGAACTTGTTAACTTTCAAGTAAGATACAATTCAGATCCTTCACATTTTTGGACTTAGCGCCTACTGCCAATGCCTCAGTTTCAGTCAGGACTATCTGCTTCCAGATTTCCTCTAATTCTCCTCAATGGTCTCCCACCTTCATTCTCTTTCTTCTTCTGAATATTTCTTCCTTTCAGTCATCACAATGATCTTCTAAAACCCCTGTAATGTTCACTCATCCTTGCTCCTCTCCCTTTTGGATGATCATTCACTTTGGGAGAAAGAAAATATTAACTTTCTTAGCACAGACTTGCACCACTTGAGCCCTCTCTAACATTTTCATCAATGCTCTCCCAAGCTCCATCGTCCTCTCTGCCTGGAATGCCCTCCTCCACCAGTATCCCCAACGCATCACATCATCAAGGCTACCAGATGAATGTCTACTCAGTATCTCATTGCATGCACTGTGCTAAGTAGCTTTGTTCAGTTCAGTTCAGTCGCTCAGTCGTGTCCGACTCTTTGTGACCCCATGAATCGCAGCACACCAGGCCTCCCTGTCCATCATCAACTCCCGGAGTTCACTCAGACTCACGTCCATCGAGTCCGTGATGCCATCCAACTGTCTCATCCTCGGTCGTCCCCTTCTCCTCCTGCCCCCAATCCCTCCCAGCATCAGAGTCTTCTCCAATGAGTCAACTCTTCACATGAGGTGGCCAAAGTACTGGAGTTTCAGCTTCAGCATCATTCCCTCCAAAGAAATCCCAGGGCTGATCTCCTTCAGAATGGACTGGTTGGATCTCCTTGCAGTCCATGAGACTCTCAAGTGTCTTCTCCAACACCACAGTTCAAAAGCATCAATTCTTTGGCAATCAGCTTTCTTCACAGTCCAACTCTCACATCCATACATGACTACTGGAAAAACCATAGCCTTGACTAGACGGACCTTTGTTGGCAAAGTAATGTCTCTGCTTTTGAATATGCTATCTAGGTTGGTCATAACTTTTCTTCCAAGGAGTAAGCGTCTTTTAATTTCATGGCTGCAGTCACCATCTGCAGTGATTTTGGAGCCCCAAAATATAAACTCTGACACTGTTTCCACTGTTTCCCATCTATTTCCCATGAAGTGATGGGACCAGATGCCATGATCTTCGTTTTCTGAATGTTGAGCTTTAAGCCAACTTTTTCACTCTCCTCTTTCACTTTCATCAAGAGGCTCTTTAGTTCTTCTTCACTTTCTGCCATAAGGGTGGTGTCATCTGCATATCTGAGGTTGTTAATATTTCTCCTGGCAATCTTGATTCCAGCTTGTGCTTCTTCCAGCCCAGCGTTTCTCATGATGTACTCTGCATAGAAGTTAAATAAACAGCCTTGATGTACTCCTTTTCCTATTTGGAACAGTCTGTTGTTCCATGTCCAGTTCTAACTGTTGCTTCCTGACCTGCATACACATTTCTCAAGAGGCAGTTTAGGTGGTCTGTTATTCCCATCTCTCTCAGAATTGTCCATGGTTTATTGTGATCCACACAGTCAAACGCTTTGGCATAGTCAATAAAGCAGAAACAGATGTTTTTCTGGAACTCTCTTGCTTTGTCCATGATCCAGCGGATGTTGGCAATTTGATCTCTGGTTCCTCTGCCTTTTCTAAAACCAGCTTGAACATCTGAGAGTTCACACTTCATGTATTGCTGAAGCCTGGCTTGGAGAATTTTGAGCATTACTTTACTAGCATGTGAGACGAATGCAATTGTGCAGTAGTTTGAGCATTCTTTGGCATTGCCTTTCTTTGGCATTGGAATGAAAACTGACCTTTTCCAGTCCTGTGGCCACTGCTGAGTTTTCCAAATTTGCTGGCATATTGAGTGCAGCACTTTCACAGCATCATCTTTCAGGATTTGAAACAGCTCAACTGGAATTCCATCACCTCCACTAACTTTGTTTGTAGGGATGCTTTCTAAGGCCCAACTGACTTCACATTCCAGAATGTCTGGCTCTAGGTGAGTGATCACACCATCGTGATTATCTAGATCGTGAAGACTTTTTTGTACAGTTCTCCTGTGTATTCTTGCCACTTCTTGATATCTTCTGCTTCTGTTAGGTCCCTACCATTTCTGTCCTTTATTGAGCCCATCCTTGCATGAAATATTCCCTTGGTATCTCTAATTTTCTTGAAGAGATCTCTAGTCTTTCCCATTCTATTGTTTTCTTTTATTTCCTTGCATTGATTGCTGAGGAAGGCTTTCCTATCTCTCCTTGCTATTCTTTGGAATTCTGCATTCAAATGGGTATATCTTTCCTTTCCTCCTTTGCTTTCACTTCCCTCTTTTCACAGCTATTTGTAAGGCCTCCTCATACAGCCATTTTGCTTTTCTGCATTCCTTTTTTGGGGATGGTCTTGATGCCTGTCTCCTGTACCATGTCACGAACCTCTGTCCATAGTTCATCAGGCACTCTATCTATCAGATCTAGTCCCTTAAATCTATTTCTCACTTCCACTCTGTAGTCATAAGGGATTTGATTTAGGTCATACCTGAATGGCCTAGTTGTTTTCTCCACTCTCTTCAATTTCAGTCTGAATTTGGCAATAAGGAGTTCATGATCTGAGCCACAGTCAGCTCCTGGTCTTGTTTTTGCTGACTGTGTAGAGCTTTTCCATCTTTGGCTGCAAAGAATATAATCAATCTGATTTCGGTGTTGACCATCTGGTGGTGTCCATGTGTAGAGTCTTCTCTTGTGTTGTTGGAAGAGGGTGTTTGCTATGACCAGTGTGTTCTCTTGGCAGAAGTCTATTAGCCTTTGCCCTGCGTCATTCTGTACTCCAAGGCAAATTTGTCTGTTACTCCAGGTGTTTCCTGACTTCCTACTTTTGCATTCCAGTCCCCTATAATGAAAAGGACATCTTTTTTGGGGTGTTAGTTCTAGAAGGTCTTGTAGGTCTTCATAGAACTGTTCAACTTCAGCTTCTTCAGCATTACTGGTCAGGACACAGACTTAGATCACTGTGATATTGAATGGTTTGCCTTGGAAAGAAACAGAGATCATTCTGTCATTTTTGAGACTGCATCCAAGTACTGCATCTCAGACTCTTTTGTTGACTATGATGGCTACTCCATTTCTTCTGAGGGATTCCTGCCCACAGTAGTAGATGTAATGGTCATCTGAGTTAAATTCACCCATTCCAGTCCATTTTAGTTCGCTGATTCCTAGAATGTCGACGTTTACTCTTGCCATCTCCTGTTTGACCACTTCCAATTTGCCTTGATTCATGGACCTCACATTCCAGGTTCCTATGCAATACTGCTCTTTACAGCATCAAACCTTGCTTCTATCTCCAGTCACATCCACAGCTGGGCATTGTTTTTGCTTTGGCTCCATCCCTTCATTCTTTCTGGAGTTATTTCTCCACTGACCTCTAGTAGCACATTGGGCACCTACAAACCTAGGGAGTTCATCTTTCAGTATCCTATCATTTTGCCTTTTCTACTGTTCATGGGGTTCTCAAGGCAAGAATACTGAAGTGGTTTGCCATTGCCTTCTCCAGTGGACCACATTCTGTCAGACCTCTCCACCATGACCTGCCCATCCTGGGTGGCCCCACATGGCATGGCTTAGTTTCACTGAATTAGACAAGGTTATGGTCCGTGTGATCAGATTGCTTAGTTGTCTGTGATTATGGTTTCAGTCTGTCTGCCCTCTGATGCCCTCTCTCAGTGCCTACTGTCTTACTTGGGTTTCTCTTACCTTGGACATGGGGTATCTCTTCACGGGTGCTCCAGGAAAGAGCAGCCACTACTCCTTACCACAGACATGGGGTAGCTGCTCCTTGCATTGGTAAGTGGTTTCTTTACCCCTAGTGCCACCTGGGAAGCCCAGTATCTCAATACCTAAATCAGATACTACCTCCCCTGGGAAGCTTTCTCAAACTCCCCAGAATCTCTCTCTTTTCTTCCTTCATCTGGAACACCGAGTGTATGGCTCACACGACACACTAACGAATATTCTCTGCTCACAGGTTGCTGTGATCCACTGGATTGTGACCCCTCTCGCATAAACGTGTATTCCATCCACACCCCCCACCATAATGCAGAATGTGCATTCTGTTAACAACTGTTGAATAAACAAATACACAAAAGAGCAATCACTGAAACGTTTTCAGAGACCTCAGTTCTCATTCTTGCCTCATCTACTTGGGCCTCTGCCCTCCCCCCAAATCCTTGATGATTTCCAACGAAGTCACACATAGCGTCTTCACAGGCTCAGTGGGCACCTGGCAAAGAATGACAAGCGAGGCGGCTACTGTGCTTTTCCTTACAAAGTGCACTTCACGTTCCACACTTCCACCGCCTCTTCGACCACAGCCCTCCCTCTCTCACCAAAACGAAAGCAGTCTCGGAGATTTGGAAAACAGCTCTCAGAATAACAGTTAAGTTAGATAACTGAGTCATGTCTGAAACGTTTAAGGCTTTTGTTTGTTAACATTTTATTTACAAAGACATAATGACTCCTTCTCCCACTCTGTCAAGAAAATGAAGCTATTTCTTCGAGGAATCCAATCCTATCTTCTAGATTTCAAATCTGAAGTATCAGTGGGTTTGATGAACCTGATTTTTAAGCAAGAAGATCAGCCTGTTTGGTTTCATTGCTGGCTGCCAAAGAAAGAATAATTTTCACTGGAAAAATGATGAACGAGGCCACCAATCATGAAGGTAAAAACAGAGCAAAGATAGAGAAACTGAAAATAAGGGGAGGATATCAGGTAACATTTTCATTGGGACTGAAATTTTAATTGGGAGGATAAGTGTTCATTACAGACTTTGTCCCTGGAATACTTGGCTCAGAGATTGCAATGAGTGTTAAAATCATTACCGAATGGCCTCAATCTAAACAAACACCCACCTTTTCCATTTCACACTGAGATAAAATTACTTTGCTGTGTACAACTGAAAAAAAAAAAAAAAACCTGGGGTTGTCAGCTTCTCCTTTCCCAGAGGGGTTGTGAAATCTTTTTCTTTTTCTCCTTATTCCTCTGCTTTTCAAATTTAGATGGAAGTCTTCTGAGAAAGTTTTCTGTCAAGCACTTAGACAAGTACCTGACTTAAGTGACACGACTATTTCTGCCCAGCACAGGACCGATTTTCCATGTGAGCACACACACAGCCATGCCATCTAAGCAGAGGAAGCTCTGACCAGCACCTTACAAGCACTTGATGTTCAGTTGCTAAGTCGTGTTTGACCTTTTTATGACCCTGTGGACTGTAGCCCACCAGGCTCCTCTGTCCATGGGATTTCCCAGGCAAGAATACTGGAGTGGGTTGCCATTTCCTTCTCCAGGGAGTACTCCCGACCCAGGAATTGAACTGCATCTCCTGCACTGGCAGATGGATTCTTTATCCCTGAGCCACCAGGGAAGCCAACTTAGCACAGGAGAAGCAGCCAGTTTAGCTGGAGAGAACAAAGCACCAGGAACTGACAAAGAAGATGATACCTAAGACACAGGAAAGGAGTGATTTCATTGGGAGAAATACCCCTCCTATATTTTCAGTCACTCGGGCTGTCTGTGGCTCATTCCTGACTGACAGATCAGGAAATGCAAAGGCTTTCTTCAGCCGCGATCATTAGCATGCAGGAACCTGAGGGCTTTGTGCCTAGAGCAACTTTTTATTATAAAGAAGATAAAAATGATGTATTGTGTATTATATTCCATCAGCAGAGATCATGAAGATCATAATACATGAAATACAGCCTTGCCTCACCCCACCTATCAGTAGATAGATTGCACAGTGCAGTTCCAGGGCTACAGCTTGCCTTCCTTCTCATTTTATTTTTCAAGAAATGCACATAATGAAACCTGTAAAGCAAATCACTCAAAAGAGTGATTGGAAACAAATTAAAATGAGTAGTGTTTAAATAATTAACACCTGCCAAATGAGGAAGAAGGGCCTTATTGCTGATATTAAATCACATCCTTTAATGTCTGAAACAGATGACAGTAAGTAATTCCAAACAGTCAAGACAAGAAGCTAATTTTTAGTTCTTGGAAAGTTGAATGAGTTTCAATAAAATTGACCAAAAAAACAACACCCAAATTTATAAAGTCTCATTTTGATTTAGTTAATTCTACTGCAGAAAGCTAGGCTTACATTAAACTCTTTCTTTGGTTTAATATACTATAAATGAACAGCTTTAAGTCAAGGTTTAAAATATATTCATTATTCAGTGAGCTAATGATGTATGTTCCACCTGGTTGCTGTTGAGTCTTGTGTGTAAAAAAAAAAAATTGAGGATAGTGTCTTATTACCAAGAAAAAATACTAGACTTGCCAAGTTTCCAGTCAATAAATATAACTCACAATAGGGCTGCCAGATAGGCAAAGAAGGATGCCCCCCTGCCTGCCCACCCACCCACCAGCAGGAGGATATCGAAGGAGTATTATCCTACTCTGGGCCAAAACTAAAAATTTCAGCACTAAGCAAATAATTCTTAAGTCTATCAATGCTTGAAGAAAGAAGAAAAAAGCTGTAGCATGGCTGGGTTTAACAAGTAACTAATGAAAACTCCAGCAGCTCTTTGCATTCCTATCTCACCTGGGGCTTTATGCCCAATCATTGAACTAGACTTGAGTGACAGTCTTCATGGCCAAGGGCTCCCTTGGAACTCCACCCCTCGTGCTGCAACAGTGGGAACTACAGAGAAGTCCTTGGCTCCGAAGTTCACCACTTTGCCTGCCTAACCCTGCCTCTATACTAAGCAACAGTGGAACTATCTGTGGTCATGTTTCAGTTCTCATTCTGTTATTTTTAAAATTTTACTGAAGTATAGTGCTGGAGAGGACTCTTAAGAGTCCCTTGGACTGATGAAACCTGTCAATCCTAAAGGAAATCAACCCTGAATATTCATGGAAGGGACTGATGCTGAAGCTGAAGCTCCAATACTTTGGCCACCTGATGCAAGCAGGCAACTCACTGGAAAAGACCCTGATGCTGGGAAAGATTGAGGGCAAGAGGAGAAGGGGAGAGGGTGACAGAGAAGGAGATTGTTGGATGGCCTCACCCAATCGATGGACTTGAGTTTGAGCAAACTCCAGAAGATAGTGAAGGACAGGGAAGCCTGGCGTGCTGCAGTCTATGGGGTCACAAAGGGTTGGACACAACTTAGTGACTGAACAACAATGGCTGCTTTACAATGTTGTGTTACTTTCTGCTGTACAGCAAAGCGCATCAGCCACCTGTATACATATACCCCTTCTTTTTGGATTTCCTTCCCAGTTAGGTCACCACAAAGCACCAAGCAGAGCTCCCTGTGCTGCACAGCAGGTCTGTGTTAGTTATGTTTATACACAGTATTGTATGCATCTCAATTCCAATCTTTCATCTGTTCTCTACTGTGGGGCCCTAAATGGGAAACCTTGAAAAAAGAAGGGCTAGCTTTGCGGTTTAGAGCTAAGATGGCGCCTGGCGGACCAGATGAGGGCGTGGCCTAAGTTTGTTAAAACTTTTGATTGGCTCTCTTGATTTCCGAGCACGTGGACAGCACATGATCACCATAGACTCTTGTTACAATGAAGCATATGACGACCTGACCTTTAACGTGATTGGTGCAACTATGGCGTGATCACCATAGACTCTTATTACAATGAAGCACATGATGACTTGACCTTTAAGGTGATTGGTGCAACTATGGTATATTAAGATTTGACCTTTAACGTGATTGGTGCAACTATGGCATATTACAATTTGACTTTTAACATGATTGGTCCAACCCTTGCAAAACCCCCTTGCTTGCCTATATAAACCAAGAGCTTGTGGCAATAAAGCGGAACTGCTTAGAGGGAACCCCTGTCTCCTCTGATTGTCTCTTGCTCGCCAAGGGGCTGGGTTGGCGGACAGCAGGCTCACCTCTCCTCGGGACCCCTTGGCTTTGCTCAGGGAAGTTCCACTGCCTCTCTTTCTGCGGAGTGCCCCCCCCCCACTCTACATCTGTGTCTCTGTTTCTGCTTTGTAAATAAGATCATCTATACCCATTTTTTCAGACAGTCTTCATGACCAAGGGCTCCCTTCCAGCTCAGCCCCTTGGGCTGAAAGAGTAGAGGACTACAGTGAAGTCCTTGGCTCAGAAGTTCACCACTTTGCCTAACCCTGCCTCCAAACCAGGCAGAAGTGAGACTGTCATTTCTCATTCTGTTTTGTGGAGGCTGATGAGGAAAAATAAGAGATGGTAATGATGCTAACTCCCCTTCACGTTAGTGGTAACATTTATTTTAATTAGAGTTGATGTTGTAACCACCTGCCTATCAATCAGTGAGGTTCCTTGACAACACAGATGCTTTATATTAAAACAGGTTTAAAATACAACCATTCTGCACCTTTGATGGTCCACTTTGGGCTTCCCAGGTGGCATTAGTGGTAAAGAACCTGCTTGCCCAATGAAGGAGTTGCAGGAGATGCAGGTTCGATCCCTGAGTCAGGAAGATCCCCTGGAGGAGGGCATGGAAACCCACTCCAGTATTCTTACCTGGAGAATCCCATGGACAGAGGAGCCTGGTGGGCTACAGTCCACAGGGCTACAAAGAATGGAACACAGCTGAAGCAACTTAGCACGCACGCAATGGTCCACTCTTAAGTGTCTCGGCTATTTGATAGGTTTGTTTGTTTCCCCCCAAACCAAACAAGGGCATTGTCTCCAACAAGAACGACCTACTTATAAAAATCTTAGCCTTGTTAGGATCAGGACAATGACAATGCTTATGACATGAGAAGCCATAAGCTTGTTTTGCTGTTCATTCCTAGAGCATCTTTTGAGAGAAGTTATCTTCTGATCTAAAGGCATGTTCCCCAGAAAATGAGTTGGCGCCGGCTGACCTATAATCAGAAGTCTTTGGTAATCTGATTACTCTGGGGAAAAAATATGACAAGAACTCCCTCCTTTTTTTCTTCTTCTTTTGTAAAACCAAAACTTTTAAAACAATAACATTTTAAACATTTGGAGATTGTGTTCTTGGCAGGAGACCACAGTTCTCCAATGAAACAGTTCCAACTAAAGGTTCCTCATTGACCACAGAGTCTGAACAGTGTATCTTCCCCCAAGACCCAAGCATACTTTTTTCCTCCTATCAGGACAGGTTCACAAACACTATACAAAACCCTGATATATGAGGATAGTCCCATAAAATAGATGAACAGACAAGTGAGCTACCTAAATTAAACTACAAGTCAATTAGAGCTTTCAAGCTAGCCTTCATTTTCTTTCCCTTATACACTGGTGACTCAGATGGTAAAGAATCTGCCTGCAATGCAGAAGACCCGGGTTCCATCCCTGACTTGGGAAGATCCCCTGGAGAAGAGAATGGCTACCACTCCAGTATTCTTGCTTGGAGAATTCCAGAGACAGAGGAGTCTGGCAGGCTACAGCCCATGGAGTCGCAAAGAGTCAGACACAACTGAGCGAATAACACTTTCACTTTCACTTAGTAAATGCATCGTTATTCATCATATTCTGTGGATCACCATCTGAGGTCGAACCTGAGATATTCCTTTGGGACTTGTATCAAAAAGCATGAAGGCATTTGAAGTTAGGAAATGCGGGTTTCTTTCCATCCTCACCACAAAATTCACAGATTACATAATGTCAGTGATGACTTCGTTTTTCTGGTGTGTAAAGTCAGTACAATCCCATCTACATTATCCACATCAATGTTACAAGGTTACAACGACAACTAGGAAAAGGAAAAATACATTTTACAAGTAAGAGAGAAAGAAGGGTAGGGGAGAATGAAAGGGAAAGAAAGGGCAAGAAAGCAGGAGGGAGAGACGGGGAAAAAAAGAAGAGGGAAAGAAGGGGCGGGAGAGACCGATCCACAAATACATCCAATACCGCATATTTGAGCAATGTGCTTCAGTAAATAGAAACAGTGGCCATTTGGATTAACTGAAACCAATTAAAACTAGCATGAGGGTCATTGTCATACTGATATAATTTCAGTTCCCAACATGGAAATTTGTAATTTTCAAGTTTCGTGTTTGCGATTCCAAAGAGGGCAAGCTCTGGAGTAGACAGAATGAAATGAGATGCCATCACACTTCATTTATTGTATTGCTGACTAATTATTCCATGAGAGTCCTGCCAATGTGCTCTTTTAGAGGGCAGTGAATTGGCATTGCTATAGTTTTCTGTTTAGCCCCAAAAAGTCTAAGACACATTCAACCGTGAGGAGAGGAGACCTGTTAATTCTGCTTTCTTTATTAACAGCTTCAGCGGAGTTGCTTCTTCCGCACAGGCCCTTCTTATGTCCAACCTCCTATTCTCATCTTTTCCCTTCATTCCATTCAGGTTAACTCACAGTGCAGCACAGTAGCTAACGCTCGGCAATCACACAGACTGCATTCGACCCCCAGGTTTGTTATTCGCTAGCTGTATGACTTACAGAAATTACTCCATTCTTTCATTGAACAAATGTTTGCTGTTCATCTACCGTTACCAAGTACTGCTCCAGGAAAATTCAAGGGTGACAAGACTGCCGTCCCTTAGGGCTCCCATACTGGTATTAACATACTCTGATCAACACCAAAAACAAAAATGAGTTTTAAAGAAAGAAAATCTGGGTCATTTACTTAGCTAGGAGACAGACCATAACAAGCACTCCATCAATGGGTTTCAAAATTATGTCACCACGGACAACAGCTGACACAGGAAACTGTCTTGCTCCTTTTCTCTCTCTGAAGAGCATTAGGAGTTATATAACCGTGACTTTCATTTGAAGTGACTGAGTCAGACATACATCCAAAAGAACAACCTCAGCTGTTAGCAAAGATTTTCTCTTTCTGACCACTGCTGAAAACCCTAGCATCTCCAACAGGTCTTGACTCAAAGTGCTGCTCTATATTTGTTCAAAAAGTAAATAAATATACTAAAAATTGCCTACAATGTCACTGGAATCATAGGTCTACTGAAGTACAGCTAACGGACGTTTTGGTGGTTAGGGGAGTCCCTTGGCCCCGAGTCACAAATCTCTGCCTAATTTCTGGCTTGTCTAATATCCCAAATGGTAGACAATTCACTCTAGCATATCAAATATTGTTTTCAGGTTTTTTGGTTGAGGTTCTTCCAAATATGGAAAGATCTGTAACCCCCAATACCTTAAACAAGAGACTCAAAAAAGACAAGAAAGCCGGTGTTGCTACATTTCCTTTGTTCTCTAAACCAATACGTCTCAAACTGTAGCCACATCAGGACCACCTGGAAGAAGTGCAGATTGTGGAGCCCACACTTCCAGGGTTTCCAGCTCAGCAGCTCTCGGTGAGGTCCATGAATTTGCATTTCTAACTAATGCTGATGCCACTGGTCAGGAAAACCACTTTGAAATTCTTTACCAACTGAGCTCTCAGGGAAGCCCCTGAGAATCACAACTGATGCAAAAACAAAAACCTCTGCTACAGCCCTTCACACTTTCACCCTACATTTGCCTCAGTTGACTTTATCAGGAAATGATTGCATTTACTCCCTGAATATACAAACTTGAAAGTTATGCTCTGGGAGTATGGGCAAGTTTTACGTTTTAGTTCCATAATGAAATCTAGGCTTCAGCATCATTAACCAATCTGCTTCATAATGAAAATTAATTATTATGGTCATTAGACTAAATGGCTTCTGTCATCTGCAAAGACATAATTGGTACAGAAAATTGTTTCACAAGTATGAAATAATCAATCAGCAAAGGCTGGCTGTACCCATGCTTTTTTTCTCTACCATCTTCCAATGGACCTACCCAGAAGTTACTGAAAATGGGAAGAGCTCATTTTAAGAAGGGATGGCATGGGTGGCTTTAATAAGGAATGGAAGGTGTGTGGCATATGCATTCTAAAATACACAACTTCAGCTTCAGAGTGCACTTTTCATAATTCCAGGGGAAAGCCAAAACCATAGGGAGACCCCTGAGATGGGACTGGAAGGAAACACTTTCTCACCAAGGCACACGACAAAAAAGACAACCTTCCTCAGATGTAAACTAATATAAGACATGACAGTAGAAAAGATGGTAATGAAAAGTCAACAGAAGGGGCAAGGCATGATTGAAAAACACATAATTGAAATGTCAGAAGTAAAATCATGAGACACTTAGGGGAAAGAGTTTTGGGAGAACACCTATTCTATGGACTCACCAATATAGGTCCCATCGCCTCCATTCATGCTGCTAAGCGTGCTTCTTCTGACACCTACACCTCTGCTGGGAATGGGGAATACCAGAGGAACCATGCTTGGCAATCAATATCCTTCAACAGTTCAAAACTGCTTTTCATTGTTTAAAATTTTTGTTGGAGTATAGTTGCCTTTCAATGTCATGTTAGTCTCTACTATACAGCAAAGTGAATCAGCTATACATATACATATAAATATATATCCCCTTTTTTGGATTTCCTTTGGTTTCTAAGACTCAACCTACTTGGAACTAGACTATGCCTCTAAGGCTATTTTGTTGCTTCCTGAATATACAAATCTATCAAGTTATTTATTGAACATTTATTTAGCACCTATTTCTGTAAGGTGCAAAATTTTAAAAGTATTTACTGATGACTGGGATAGGGAAAAGAGACAAGGTTATAAAAGAAATAGAAATTTTGTTTTCTATGCTTAAGAGTTTAAAATCTGGTTGGAGAGACAAAAATAAACAAAACTAATTACATCAGAACAATACTAATTCACATATCTCCCAGTAAAAATATAAAAGCAATTTAATAGGAGAAATATTTTTCTTTATGGATTAGCATGAGGCAACATCAAATGCACACTCAGATGCATCTGTGGGTACAGATAAGTATTCCTATGAATGAGAAGCTGATTTTGACCCCAATATATTCACAAAACAAATGGATGTTGACATATGCAAAGATGACTGCGATCATTTTAAGCTGATAAATAAATTACTAAATTAAGCAGCCTCAATCAAGCATTATTTGTAGGGGTACCATGCTACCAAAGTTTATCATGTTTGCTTTGAAGAAAAGTTCTTCATGCAGAAATGTGGCTAATTGGATATTGTTCTAAATAATATCAGATGTAGAAGGTAGCAATTTAGGGAAGATTGCTCCTAGGATAACAATATTGAACAAACATGTAATAATAATGGCCCAGCAGGAATCCAAAAATAGGGTCAGCCATTCTCCATATGCTTCCCTCCCTCCCATGAGGAGCTAAGAGAGGATGTATTGAACCCAAGACAACTGAGCCATGTGCTTTCCATTGTGAGCCCCTTCTTGCCCTGCTTGCAGTGTAAGCACTTGACATTTTTATGAGTTGCTTCATCAGTACCAACCAGAAAAAGACTTTAATACAGAGTGCGCAGTGAACATGCAAAGTCAAACAGTCTTCATTAGATGAAGAAACTGATGCATCCATCTATCTCAGTGGGAGTTAGCTGCTTACACATATCTGAGGGATTTGGCTGAGTGCAACTTTCTTTTTTCCAATTCCCATTGTTTATAACAAGTCTTTTATCATCTTGAAGTCTGAATTAACATTTCTGTCTCTACCAGTTCTGTTGTTTTTCCATTTGGCAAACTCTAGGTTTTTCCTGTTGTCTTCCCTTTGGGGCAAGAATTAGCATAGTTGTGCAATGTTTATGGTTTGCTGTTCCTTTATTTTTTGATGTCATCCTTGACGATGTCAAATCTTCCCTGAGTTGTACTGGGAAAGCCAAAGATTTCCATGAAGGGGGAGTTTGGGAACACAGAATATTCAATAGGAGCCTGAGGTTTTGCTGGTGAAATTGTTTTGTTTTAAGCACATTCAGCAAGCCGGACTCTCAGGGGCTATTTCAGTAGACTCCCCTCCAATTCCCAACCCTACAAACACACACATACACACACTCCATTGTTCCAACTGTAGAGTCGGTATAGCAGCTATCGATAACAGAGTTCCACTTTAGGGAGGCAATAAGCAATGTGGTTAGAAGGTCCAACTTCAAAATGAAATATCTCCTGGATTCAAACCCCAGCATTGCCTCTTACCAGCTGTGACCTTGGACCTCTTACTCAACCACTCGGATGGGGATAGAGCCTGAGTTTTTCACTCTATGTAATAAGAGAAAAAATACCATCCAGGAATATCATGAGGAATAAATAAAATAGTATCCGTAATATGTTAGCAGAATATCTACTGAGCACACTACTAAGATATACTGTCAATAATGACAGCTTTGCAACAATTAGAATAAAACTTTAGGACTCAGTGTCAATGTCTGATGATCAAGGGGTAGATTGTTGTTTGTAGATTATTCAGTAGCCAGATTCCTTATCCCTACAACCTTTCATTGCTCTGTTCATACAAACCATCCAATTTCTTATTCCTAAAGCCTTCCCTAGGCTTTCGAAGGGACGGGAAGGAAAATAATTTCTATTAGTATTCTATAGCTCTAACACAGGTGGACTGGGGAAGCAGTTGAATAAAAAAAAAAATGCGACCATTAGCGATTAAAGATTCAATCACTTTTATTTTTCCTTCCTCCATTTGAGGAAAAGTTAGCAGTAAGGGGAAAGAAAAGACTATATTATAGTACTTTAAGAATGTCCTGGGGAAAATAAATATGCTATCTAAATGGAGGTATCATTATATTATTATCACACTGCACTCATTTAATAAGAGATTAAAGTGTTCTGGTTCACAGCAACTAAACTTGTTTCAAACTTTCCCATGGTTTCTTTGATATTATTTATTTGAAGGAAGCTCCCATTTAGAACAATTGTTGCAATCTGTTGGTTTTAAACTAAAATCCTCTTGGAGATCGGAAGTATCTTTAAACCAATTATAAAATTAACGGCTCACTTGTTTCCTCAGATTCATATCTTCCCAAGCTAAGGCAATCTCCCCTCATCCTATCAGGCCAGTAACAACTGGGTCCCTTATCCTGCTATATTCTAGGATACATTCATTGACCTCGTTCTCCTTCTAGAATTCCAGGGGGAAAGTGAACTTGCTGTTGCTGCTGCTGCTAAGTCGCATCAGTCGTGTCCGACTCTGTGCAACCCCATAGACGGCAGCGTACCATGCTCCCTCGTCCCTGGGATTCTCCAGACAAGAACACTGGAGTGGGTAAGTGAACTCGAGCAATCTCCAAAATGCTTAGAGTTCTGAAAATTCCATGGCACTGTGTTACAAGTTGGCTTCTCCAAAGCAATCACTAAGAATGAGTTTGGGGTACAAGATTTTTCTTAGAAATCACACTTAGGAAGGGGGAAAAAAAGAAATAGAATGGGGCAGGGGAGAAATCAAATTGTGTGGCATATCCCACAAAGCCTTCCTCAACCTAGCAGAGCTCTCGAGAGCAAGAATTTTTCCATCAGAGTGTCTCCCATGGTACAAAATGCCTCAAATGTTGTATCCCCATCAGGCTCAGTCATTCCAGATGTTGAGGGCTGAGGCAGCAAGTCCTTCCTTGAAGCAGATCTGGGCCCCTCCATCCCTTGCTGCTCATCTCAATTCTGACCTCCTTCTCCTAAAACAGGTAAGGTACAGGAGGAAAGTAATATATAAATAGGTAGCCACGTGTTTTCATCAGAGTCCAAGATTATGTTAATATCCCATCTAGTTATTAAACACTCTGCCAGTAGGAAGAATGACTATTAAGAAGTGGAGACAGAGGAGCAATGGCCATTTCTGGAATCATCCTCTCTCTTTGTTTCTAAACTTATTCCTTTTCCATTAATTCTTACATTGCCAAACAGGTACCAACCCTTACCCAACAGTCCAGGGAAGAAATTTCTGAGGCATTCTCCACCCCTTCTTCTCCATCCACTCCACATTCTATTAGTCACAAGTCTTACAGAGCCTGTATTCCTAACATTCCTCTTGTCCTCCTCCCCTCATCTCTTCAACCACTAACACAAGTTAAGATTAGGTCCTATCACTTATAATTATACCTACTTACTTGCAAACAAATGTCCATCTAGTCAAGGCTATGGTTTTTCCAGTGGTCACGTATGGATGTGAGAGCTGGACTATAAAGAAAGCTGAGCGCTGAAGAACTGATGCTTTTGAACTGTGATGTTGGAGAGACTCTTGAGAATCTCTTGGACTGCAAGGAGATCCAACCAGTCCATCCTAAAGGAGATCAGTCCTGGGTGTTCATTGGAAGGACTGATGTTGAAGCTGAAACTCCAATACTTTGGCCACCTTATGTGAAGAGCTAACTCATTTGAAAAGACCCTGATGCTGGGAAAGATTGAGGGCAGGAGGAGAAGGGGATGACAGAGGATGAGATGGTTGGATGGCATCACCGACTTGATGGACATGGGTTTGGGTGAACTCCAGGAGTTGGTGATGGACAGGGAGGCCTGGGGTGCTGTAGTTCATGGGGTTGCAAAGAGTCAGACACAACTGAGTGACTGAACTGAACTGAACCCTTCTTTCAAAATTCAACTTGCGCTGCCTCTTCCAAGAAGCATTTCCTAACTCCCAACATCTGTAGCTCTCAAGAAGACCTCTTATCATTCTGTATACAACCACTGATCTACGTGCCTGTCTCTCTACTGGACTTTCAGTTTGCAGAGACCCTGAGCAACATCTTATTTGAATTTGTATCCCAGCATCTAACTAGGTGCTTCACACTCAAAACATCCTAAGTATTTGTGTGCTGAATGCATTCATTGCCCACCTGTGCTAACTTGAGCTTTGGGGCACATAAAAACAGTCTCCAGGAACTTAAATTCAATCACATTAAAGGAAAGGAGGAAAGGAAAGCAAGCCTCAAGACACTAGAAAGGAAATCAACATGGCATCAAAAAAAATTCTTTTGAAAATCTAAGGCAACTTCACTCTTGGTCCAGTGGCTAAGACTCCATGCTCCCAATGCAGGGGTTGGGGGTAGGGAGTGGGGGGGCCTGGGTTCAATCCTTGGTCAATGAACTAGACCCCATATGCCACAATTGAAAAGAAAAAAAAAACAAATCCTACATGCTGCTACTAAATATTCCACATATTGCAACAAAGATCAAAGATCCTGTGTGCCACATATAAGACCTGGCACAGCCAAATAAATATTTTTTTTTCAAATGAGACATTTGAAAATGAAACAGAAATATACATGAAAATAGGAGAACATAAAATTAAAGCTGAGTAGACAGAGAAAGGAAGGGAGTGCTATAAAGCCTCATTTCTCGCATTATCAATTGAGTAATGTCAAGCTGATGTGAAAGAAAGCCTGAGGAAAGCGTAACCTAATCTAGCTATATTTAAAATGGCCAGAAAGAAGAGTAAATGAATGAACAATGCTAATTAATAAACTAATATTAAATAAAAATTTAAACATCCAGAAACTACTGCTGCTGCTAAGTCGCTTCAGTTGTGTCCGACTCTGTGCGATCCCAGAGACGGCAGCCCACCAGGCTCCCTCATCCTTGGGATTCTCCAGGCAAGAACACTGGAGTGGGTTGCCATTTCCTTCTCCAATGCATGAGAGTGAAAAGTGAAAGTGAAGTCGTTCAGTCGTGTCCGACCCTTAGCGACCCCATGGACTGCAGCCCACCAGGCTCCTCTGCCCATGGGATTTTCCAGGCAAGAGTACTGGAGTGGGGTGCCATTGCCTTCTCCGTGAAAATACTAATCAGTCATTTAAAAATTTTTTAAAGAATTGTTTTTAATGTGAACCATTTTTAAAGTCTTTATTGAATTTGTTAAAATATTGCTTCTGTTCGATATTTTGCTTTTCTGGCCATGAAGCATGTGGGATCTGGGCTCCCAGACCAGACATCGAACCCGAACCCCCTGCATCAGAAGGTAAAGTCTTAACCATTGGACCACCAGGGTAGTTGCCCATTTGCAAATTTTTACCTCATCTTTTATTATAGTTTGTTCTAAGTATGACAGGAGATAACAGAGTTAGTGATAAGGACATGCTTCAGTTGGAAAATAAATAAAAATACCATTTAAAATTTAGGAAAAAACCTATTCACAGTTCAATTTCATATTTCATGAGACAAAATTGGAAGGAATAATACAAAATTTTACTGAGTAGAAGCAACAACAGAAGAAGGCCCCAGCCCTGTAAGAGCGGATAGCAGTATTTTAAACAAGATGAGACTCATATGACTAATCAAGGGGAAAAAAATCATATGACTCATTAAGGAAGAAACATCAGTTTTTCATACGTAGATACATACATATTAGTATGTATCTAATATCCATCTCCTTGCTGATATTAGATACATACTAAATGCACAAGGAAATGAAGTATCTTATTTTACATCAGATCGTGGTTAGGTTTTGGTTTTTTTTATCTTGTTCACCTATATGATACCACACTGACTCAGAGACAGACATAATATGAAGCCACACGACGGAAACCTGTGAGCAGAGACAGATCCTAACATGGCATTTAAACCAGTGCCTGTGAGCAATGAGAGGGAAACTGCTGTACTCCTAGAAGATGAGTGAGATGTGAATTATCATATCAAGATCCTTAAAAATATAAGGGATGTGAGACTACATTCAAATGCCCGAAACAAAAAAGACCCATTATTATTAGAATACTTTCCTTCTTCTTCAAAACTCCTTATTGCTTCTCCATTTCCTCTAGCATATCTTCCCATCTCGATTCCTCACCTCAGACATTATTCAGTTCTCAGTCCTGAAACTCTCTTTTCTCTTTTACCAACCATAAAGTGAGGTGAAAGTCCGACTCTTTGTAACCCCAAGGACTATAAAGTCCATGGAACTCTCCAGGCCAGAATACTGGAGTAGGTAGCTTTCCCTTCTCCAAAGGATCTTCCCAACCCAGGGATCGAACCCAGGTCTCCCACATTGCAGGAGGATTCTTTACCAGCTGAGTCATGAGGGAAGCCCAAGAATACTGGAGTGGGTAGCCTATCCCTTCTCCAGCAGCTCTTCCCAACCCGGGAATCTAACCGGGGTCTCCTGCAAGGCAGGCAGATTCTTTACCAACTGAGCTATCAGGAAAGCCTTTACCAACCATAAATTCCATTTAAAATAATTCTGGGATTCTTATCATTGCTGCAGTGCAGCTCTTTCACAAACACAGGAATTGCATTTCATGTTGAGTCTATTCATGTGAAAGTCACATAGAGGGACATCTTTGACACCCATTTCTCCTTTTTTGTCTCCACAACCACGGTCTAACCTTGACATACAGTGTCTCTCCCATGGATCACTGCAAGACGGAACCTTCCCAGACTCTGGTGCTAAATGTGTCTGCTTAAAGGTCTCTCTCTCTCTCTCTCTCTCTCTCTCTCTCTCTCTCTCTCTCTCTCAGTTGCCTCCTACTCAAATGCTTTTATCCTTCACCCTCATCTACAAACTTAGATTCCAACTTTGTCTCTACACTTGGACACCAGACACCAAACTTCTCACAGGTATTCAAGCTCCTCCATGATCTGGTTCCACCTACCAACCCCACATCGTTAACTGCTCCTGAAACAGAGCCTTCATCTAACCACTCACCAAGTCTCTGTCCATCCAGGAGCTGCAAAGCACTCAAGTCCTGCTGCTAATGGTGAATCATACTCACTGTGCAGGGTGAGTACGGAAGCTTAAAGATATTAGGTTCCTTAATCAAGGACATATTGTGAAAACAAAAATGGGATTAAAACTCAAGTTTTTCTCATTCCAAAGCTATGTTATTAATTACCTTTTACTCATAAGTTTCAACCAAAAGCTGGTTCTCTTAATCACTGTCTTTCTTCTGAACCAAAACATGTATAAACTGCACACACACACACACACACACACAGAGTCTCGCTCTGGTTAATGATGACATTAGCCAAGACTTTTACACTGTGCAAATTCCACAGTATATAATTAGCCTTACTTATATATGTTAAAATAGATGAAAGTATATTTGACTGATCCTAGTTCATCAATATAAAACTAAAAATATATAAATCAAAGGTCACTGTAAAATTAGAAAATATTTCCATGAGCTTATGAAGACTTTTTGAAAAAGCTCCTGGGAGGAAAAAAAAAAAACTAAATAGATATATAATCCCCACATTTCTCTGCTCACTAAGACAATGAACTAGAGTCTGATGCAAATTCTAGTTTCTCTTTCATGCAAATAAATGTGTGTCTGAGCTTGTCAGTTTCGTTCTCCTCTCATACTGAAATCAAAGCCTATGAATGGCAATTTCTCCTTTCCTGGTGGCACTGAAGTCACAAGAGCAGGGATCTATCCAAAGCCTATAATACTATGTTTGTCAGAGGTTGCCAAGTGGTGGCCTGAAGACTCAATCTGGCCTGCATGTGTGTGCCATTGGCCCACGCAATGTTTTTCCTTTAACTGAATTAGTTCCCAGCATTCAAAATTCAAGAAATTTCACATAAAAAATCCAGATTTCCAGATTTTCTTGGAAAAGACAGAGATCTGGGAACACCAAGCCCACACTCTTCCCAAATCGCTGCTGCTTCCTGGGGGCCAGGGGAGGGGGGGGGGTTGTCTCTGGAACTCACCATGCTTGGCCTGTCTACTCATGGCTTCTGTCTTGTCTTGTAGGCATGTCATTCTACATTCTGAGGATATAAAGGTGATAAGAATTTCAGAAAGCATTTGTGGAAGGACAACGTACATCAAAGAATATGGGAAGAACAGAAATAGGAAATCAGAACATCATTCCAGGTTTTTTGTTTTGTGCTTGTGTGCG
The DNA here is from genome assembly GCF_016772045.2 of Ovis aries. NCBI lineage: Eukaryota > Metazoa > Chordata > Mammalia > Artiodactyla > Bovidae > Ovis > Ovis aries. The sequence goes on along the minus strand of NC_056062.1, from coordinate 61,023,198 downwards.
TGTTTGAAGTTATTCATTGACATGCTCCTCTGTGAAGGTGGGAAGTCTACCAGAGTTTCTTCCACACCTCCTGCTCTCTTTCTCATTTCATCCACAACTCCTAAAATACGGTTTTTTAAAAATGACAAAAACTAAAGTGTTAAGGGAACCATTTAAATTTCTAGGCCCCGAGAACATATATATGTATATATAGACATACAGAATATATGCACATATGTCTATACATATATACATACACACACATATATATTTATATATACATGTATATATGTATATATACATAATACATAAATATATACATATATAGATATATACTTATATACATGTATATATATATTGTGTATATATACATCATATATACATGTATATATACATATATATATTCTGAATCACTTTGCTATATACCAGAAACCAATAGAGAATAGTAAATCAACTATGCTTTTATTTTAAAATATAAAATAAGGTCATTTAATGTGTGGGTGCAACAGTAAATGTGATCTTCTCTAAGTTTTTTTTCATTCTTTTTCCCATCACTCTCATGTCTGCTCCCCTGACTGGCAATACTCAGTTTGGAAGACAATTATAGTTATGAGGTGATCTAATATTATAGCAATATTTTTTAAAGTTTGGTATTTTAATAGTAACTTACAGAATAACCTAGAAAAAGTGGCAGAACAGTTTGAGGAAAATACAAACTATAGGTATGAAAACTAACCAAAACAATGTGTTCAGTCATGTCCAACTCGTGACCTCCTGGACTCGTAGCCCACCAGACTCCTCTGTCCATGGAATTTTCGAGGTAAAAATACTGGTTTCCTACTCCAGGGAATCTTCCTGATTCAGGAATTGAGTCCGTGTCCCCTGTGTCTCCTGCATTGTCAGGCAGATTTCTTACCACTGTGACACCTGGGAAGCCCAAAACAACAAAAAAATCCTGATTATCAAACAGAACACTGAGGATTGCGACAGGGGGTATTCTTAAGACTAAATCACACACTACTATTTAGATGATCAACAAGGACCTACTGTAAAGCACAGGGAACTCTGCTCAATATTCTGTAATAAACTGAATGGGAAAAGAATTTGAAAAGAATAGATACATGTATACCTGAATCACTTAGCTGTACACCTGAAACTAACACAACATTGTTAATCAACCAGACGCCAATATAAAACAACATGTTTTTAATTAAAAAAAAAAACTAAATGAAGCAACAGAGTAAAGATCTTTGGTTTTAAAGATGTCTTTAGGAAAGATATTTTATTTCATATATATATTTCAAAATAAGCAGTCTCAGCAATTTCCAAAGGGTTATTATGTCATTTTTTTCTATAATGCTGAACAAAAGTAACCTGTGATTAAGTAGCAATTCATGATTTAAGGAACAGATAGAATTCATAGAACATTTTATAAGAGCATTTCTAGTGCCTTCTCACCTCTTAGGAGCTAGTTTCGATTTATACACTGTAATTAAACAGACAGCCAGAACCAGACAGAATTCATCAAAGAAAATGGAAACTTATTTTGGGGTAATTAGCTACTCTGGTGATTGATCAGTTAGTTACTTCTTTATTTTTTCTGTTCACTGCCAATTCCAACTATATACTTTATCTTATTATCTAAGAATATCCAAGTGGAAAGTGTCTAATAATTTCTCAAACTCTGCCTAAGTGTCAATGAAGAGAGTAATAAAAGAGGAGCTCTTTCTCTGCAGAACTGGTTTTCCAAACTTTACATGTGAGCTCCTTTGAAATACTGGAGCTCTGTCCTGCCACTCCCATGGAAGTGGCTCTGCCTGAAAATGCAAGGCTAGAACAGCAGAATAAGTAATAGAGCAAGGACTTATTAGACAATCAGGATATTAAAGAGAAAAGTGGATATTCTGGCTTGAGTTTAGGATAATCCATTTAAAATCTTCTGGAGAAGAACAAAGAGGAAACTTACTAATTTGAAAATTGCCATTCTTTTTTTTTTTTTTCCAGAGCTACCACCAATTCATTAATGCCCCTTTTGAAAAATCTCTCAAATTTTTCATTTGGCAAACAGATTTTCTTCATTGCTTCATACTGATGGAGGGTAAGGGGGAGTGACGTCTTCTTATGTATAAAATAAACCATATGAATGTGCAAATTTAGACAAATGGGAAAATAAATGGATGGTTATTATGCAAATAGCAAAAGCCAAATGGATATGTAAAATGTCTTAGACCACAGTGGCGCCTTCTCAAAGAAAAATTCTCTTTGCTCTTGCCTTTGAGCCTCAAAACCCTTAAGAACCCAAATCAACTCAAGAGATCTAGCTTTCAGCCTTTAGCTTATATTTATTTCCGTTTCTTCTTTGTCTAAACCAGATTGGACAGTCCTACTAAATATAGGCACTATAGAGAAACATGAAAGAATTAAGAAATAGGATTTTCTATAAAATAAAGTCTACCAAACAAAGATGAAACCACTAGTAGAAAAGTACCTTACAACTTCAGCACCTCCTAGCATGCAAAGGACTTTTCAGCGATGGAATCATTTTCCTGGAAAATGAGAAGGTCTTAGCAAGTAAACTGGAGCTATACTTTTCAGTGGACATGTTTTACAGGAATTATCTTCTTCAAGGATGACGACTACTAAGTTTAAATTCTAGAAACTGGAAAGTTTCCTAAAACTTTCGTTGCCATTTTTAATTGTAAACTGGCGGTCTTCTTTCCTGGCCATCTTGTCAGGTGGAATTTGCTCAGGATGCTGGTGTGTGTGATCCAATGAAAGCCTTTTAGGTCTGTGGGCCTAGGAGTCTGCATTTCCTCCCCCTCTCTCTGTAAACCATGTAAGTCTAGCTTCTTTCCTTTGAGTCCATTGAAATTGTACTATATGGATGGTCACTATCAATTTTTTAACAACCAAATCCAGAAGTCTTTCCTAGTCATCATGATCCTATGTCAAGTGTCTCTCTACTCCAAATCACTGGTCTCCCATACCTTCTAGCCTCTCTGGTAATATCGGAGATTTCAATATATCAGCATATAATAGATTATAGCATGTATTATTAATATTTTATATTGCCCCTCTGACCATTAGATAATTTTTTCCAGTCTTAACTACCTATTGCTCAAACAAGAAATGATTTATCCTTTTAATCGACAGGTGTTTGTTATAACCCTCTACACCTAAGATGAAAGTAAGTCTCAATCTCAGGCTTAGGAAATAGCCCTCATACACACAAGGCTTCCCTTATTCTCCCTCTTCTCTCCTCTCTGCCCAAGACCTACAAATTTTGCCATACTTCCCCCAATATATCAATAGAAGGGAAACCAGAAGCTAAGACCTATTGCTGACATTGGAATCTGTGGTCCCAGACCCCAACCATTCAACCAACTTCTTATGTGGGTCAATTTTACACCTTTTGTGGGACTAAAAATGAAAGTGAAAGTGCTAGTCACTAATCGTATCTGATTCTTTGTGACCTCATGGACTGTAGGACTGCCAGACTCCTCTGTCCATGGATTTCTCCAGGCGAGAATATTGGAGTGGGAGGCCATTCCCTTCCCTAGAGGACCTTCCCAACCCAGGAACTGAACTCAGGTATTCCATATTGCTGGAAATCCCATGGATGGAGGAGCCTGGTAGGCTGTAGTCCATGGGGTCACTAAGAGTCAGACATGACTGAGCAACTTCACTTTCACTTTTCACTTTCATGCATTGGAGAAGGAAATGGCAACCTACTCCAGTGTTCTTGGCTGGAGAATCCCAGGGACAGGGGAGCCTGGTGGGCTGCCGTCTCTGGGGTCACACAGAGTCAGACACGACTGAAGCAATTGCCGCGGATTCTTTACCAGCTGAGCCACCAGGGAAGCCACAGTCTGTGGAACCAAGAGACATCTCAAATACACCCGAACCCTCATGTGTTCATCAGTGAAAGTTGCTCAGTCGTGTCCAATTCTTTGCGACCCCATGGACTATAAAGTCCATAAAATTCTTAGGCCAGAATACTGGAGTGGGTAGCTTTCCTTTCTCCAGGGTATCTTCCCAACCCAGGGATCCAACCCAGGTCTCCCACATTGTGGGCAGATTCTTTACCAGCTGAGCCACAAGGGAAGCCCAAGAATTAATGGAGTGAGTAGCCTATGCCTTCTCCAGTGGCTCCTCCTAACCCAAGAATCAAACCAGGGTCTCCTGCATGGCAAGCAAATTCCTTACCAAATGAGCTATCAGAGAAGGTCTACCTAATTGATGCGATCCATACTGGTTTCCCTACTGTTGATATATTGGCCGAAGTGTGGTAAAAATTGTAAATGCTGTGCAGAGAGGAGAGAAGAGGGAGAACAAGGGAAGCCTTATGCTGGGGGGCGGGGGTGGGGAGGGAGGCAGGGGAGCGGGCAGGTGGGTATCTCCTATGCCTGAGATTGACACTTACTTTCATCCTAAGTGTATTCATCAGAGCATGTGACAAAATTGTCCCTCCAAATGATTGGCAGCCAATCAAGGGAGTTAGTAGAGTCAGCTATGGTCTGCCATGACTACCTGAGGGCCTGGGCAGTAACACAGAGTTGTGTTTAAAAGTATTATCCATGGAATATGAGGAGAGACAAGGCCAAAGTTCTTGAGCATGCCTGTATCACTCTTCACGGTGTCTTTCGTTTGCCCCTTCAGATTTACTCTTCATTTTTCTCCAGTCTGCCCTAAGCCAGGAGGATGACTAGTATGGACGGCATCAACAGGGCTCCAGTGTTCCCTGTTTTCTGATTGGGTCTGATCAACAGGGCCCCTGCCAGACAATTAAGAAAGGGAAAAGGCAAAGTTAGCGTATTATTGCCCCAGCTCCCCTCCTACAAGGCTGTTTCTGAGTGATGGTTCATTCACCACCACAGACATCTAAGTGGATTCTCCACCGACTCTCCCCTTCTGGATTCCAGTGCCCCTTTTGCCCCTGACCCTTGCAGGCCTAGTGGTAACAGGTCTTCTGTTGCTAGTCCTGGGTTCCTGCATTATTCCTTATGGCTCACCTATACCCCACCCAGGTCTTTCTAATTAGTGTTCTCATAAATAAAACTTGGTGAGTTGTTCTAATTTTAGTGTGCTTCTATTTCCATTGGAAACCTGACTTACATTGCCAACAAAATCACCAACAGGCATACCTCATTTTATTGCATTTTACTTTCCTGTGCTTCACGGATATTGTGTGTTTTTACATATTGAAGATTCTGGTAACCCTGGATCGAGCAGTTCTATCAGTCTCATTTTTCCAAAGGCATCTGCTCACCTCGTGTTTCTGGGGCACATCCTTGTAAATTGAGCAACATTTCAAACTTTTTCATTATTATTATGTTTATTGTAAGCTGTGTTCAGTGACCTTTGCTGTTACTACTACTACTCACTGAAGGCTCAGATGATAGCATTTTTTAGCAATAAAGAGCTTTTATTTAAGGTATGTTCCAGGTGGCTCAGTGATAAAGAATCTGCCTTCCAATGTAAGGAGCCAAGGGAATGCAGGTTCCATCCATGGGGTGGGAAGATCTCTTGGAGAAGGGAATGGCGACCCACTCCAGTATTCCTGCCTGGAAAATACCATGGAAAGAGGAGCCTGGCGGGCTATAGCCCACAGGGTCACAAAGAGTTGGACATGACTAGGCACGCAAGCACAAACATTTTTTAAACATAATGCACACTTACTAGACTAAAGGATAATGTACATGTAACTTTCAAATGTACTGTGATTTTTTTATGAACATAAAAAAATTCACGTGATTCACTTTATTGCAATATTCATGTTTTTGCCATAATCTAGAACCAAACCCACAGTATCTACGAGGTATGTCTCTATAGGATTTTCGAAAAATACATGTAACAGACCTCAGCCCAGACCTTCTGAATTAGAATCTTTAGAGGTAAAGCCTGAGGAATAATTTTCAATAAGCTTTCTCACTGATTTTTACACAGTGATTGTGACACACTGGTCTAAAGCAGGCGCTGACAAACAAGGCCCGTAGACCAGATCCACTCTGCCTTCTGTTTTGGTGGAGCCTGTGAGCTAACAGCGTTTTTTACATTTTTAAATGATTAACAGAACTCTAAAGAATGTGATGATCTGAAAATTATATGAAATTCTGTCCACAAAGTTCTATTTGAACACAGCCATGTTCATTGGTTTAGATATGGCCATGGCTGCATTCGCGATACAACATCAGAATTGAGGAGGGGACGGAGACCACGTGACCCACATATTGTCTGGCCATTTCAAGAACAGGAGTGCCTACTCCTGGTCTTAAGAGAAAGATGTATTTTTTACTCCTGACCTCTTGCTGAGATAGTCCCCTATTATCTATTTGGACTGAAGACTAAGAATGTTTCTCAAGTCATACAGACCACTCACTATGCAGAGTAATGCTCTCTTACGCATTCAGAATGACAATTCCAACTGTTACAGGGTTGTTGATCTATTTAATCATATGGATATTTACATGAGTACATCAGGTCAGTTAAGTTGCTCCTTTGGCCACCTCATGTGAAGAGTTGACTCACTGGAAAAGACTCTGATGCTGGGAGGGATTGGGGGCAGGAGGAGAAGGGGATGACAGAGGATGAGATGGCTGGATGGCATCACTGACTCGATGGACGTGAGTCTGAGTGAACTCCTGGAGTTGGTGATGGACAGGGAGGCCTGGCATGCTGCGATTCATGGGGTCGCAAAGAGTCGGACCTGAGTACATACTGTGTTTTAAATGTTTGAACCAGAGCTAATGGACACTACAATTGGATATATTTAAGCATTCAGACTTAGGATCCTTGTTCTGCAGCTTATTTGTTGGGTAACTTTGGGAAGTCACTATTTTCACATTTATATGATTTAATTCCTGCTCTCTAAATAGTTATGAGAAAGAAAAGAAAAAATTTATGAGAGTATAACAAAAGACACATATCAGGTAGTCCATAGCTATTAATTCCTTTCCTCTACCCCCAGCTACCCTTAACCTCACTACATTTTCATTCTTTCACATACAAAAAAGTCAAGGAATAAGGACATCTCTCTTACTGGGAACTTTCTCCAATGATCTGAAAGTTTCCAGGTTATTTGGGAAGGCAAAATAGGCCTTAGAAATGCACTACTGAGGAAATGAGCATCACAGAGGTCTTTATCTCATCAAATACAATAGCCCACACCCTGTGGGCACTCCATAAACACCAACTGAATTGGATTTTATTATGCTGTTAGACCACATTCAATTCTCTGCTGCCTCCATCATCAGAAAAGCTGGCATAAAGTAGATGGAAACAAACAACTTACCCATTGGTCCACGCTTTGAAAGGAAAACTTGCATGTCGCAGCTGAGACATTAGGCTTTGATAGATTCTACCCTTAGGGTCTGTTTTTAAAGTGTAGCTTTGTTCCTGTTGTATCAGTATACAAAAGTTTTCTAAGAAACGTGAAGACTTTAAGATTTGTTACACAGCATATATTGTATTGTACAATCCCCACAGTCCTACCAACTGAAATTGGCTTGAAGACAAATGAAGCCTTGTCACAACCTTAGAGTGGAAGGCCAGAAACAAGAGGTAAACCTATCACTGAAGCTACTTTTCCACATATGCTGAAGAATAAGAAACTATATGTATAGTTTCAGAGCTGAAAATACCTTGGAGATGATTTCTTCAAAGGATTTTTTACATTGGAGCCCTGGGGGTCTTTGAAGAGCCAAACTGGAAGGATCCCTTCAGTCCCAACCAGTTCTTCAACCACAGAAATGTTGTTTTTGTCTATTTTGTGTATTAGAGTAAAAAAAATGGGTCTCACAAGTTTCAGAAGTATTGAAAATTGGTGACCCATTGTCTCTTACATCGTATCAGGAATCAGCAAACACTTTCCTTAAAAAGCCAGACAGTAAATATTTTAGGCTTGGCCTGCCCTATTGGTCTCTGCCACAACTACTCAATTTAACCATTGCAGGTGAAAGCAAACGCAAATGATATGAAAATGAATGACAGTGGCTGTGTTCCAATAAGTTTATTTACGAAAACAGGTGTCAGGCTGGATCTGGCCTGGGAGCCACAGTTCATTGACTTACTGTACATGATAAAAGTCAGTTCTGAATGAGTTAAAATAACTAATCTAAAACCCCAACAGAGTAATAGCTATGAGACCAGGATTCTTTCCACTACATTGCTAATTAAGATCAGAAAAGGCAAAAATATACAAGATAGCTTATCTTTTGAAAGGTGGTAGATTGTATCAGAAAAGGTTCTATTCAATAAGTAAATGCCTAGCCTGTGGCTTGTACTACATCCTGCCATAATTCCAATCAATACTTTCATTATAATAACTTGTCTATTACTATATCTAAAAAATATGCCTCAAGGTGAAAAAGAAAATCTGTAATGTTCTTATGTAATATGACTCATTTGGTTTTTCCAATGTCATTCAGTAAAAGGATATGTCACTTAATTAACTATTGATTTGATCAGTCTATCTATAACAAAATGGCATACATTTTACAACTTAAAGTGTTGTAAGTAAAAATTTATTTGATGTCTGCAACTCAGTGAATATAGCTTGATGTGGTCATTAAGCCATAAGCAAATGGGAATGAATTTATTCTCTGTCTCCCTTTCCATTCTGTTATACCTCTGGCAGTGATGTCAACATAACAGACTCTGACCCCCTTCATTAAGGTACCTTTCCTAATAACAGGGAGACACCTCACTGTGTCTTCCAAGTCCCATTCTCGACCATGCAGGAGATCCCAGTCACTGCTCTTGGGATCCGATCCCCACATTCTTGCCTCTGCAGCTTTTATCCACATACAGGGGAAGAGAAGAGGCTTCCCAGGTGTCTCAGTGCTAAAGAATCCTCCTGCCAATGTAGGAGACGCAGAAGACTCAGGTTCAATCCGTGGGTCAGGAAGATCCCCCAGAGAAGGAAAATGGCAACCCGCTCCAGTATTCTCACCTGGGAAATCTTATGGACAGAGGAACCTGGTGGGCTACAGTCCATGGGTCACAAAGAGTCGGACACAACTGAGCACACATATAAGAAAGGCAGGGGGAGGGAGAAGGCCCAGAGAGCAGCAGCAATCAACGCAACTTCGTCATCAACGCTTTCTGACACTTCTTTATCCCCAATTCGGTACTATTTTGACCTTTCCCACATCATTAGTTTCAGTTGCTTGTTATGCCTTCCTTGTTCACAGGTTAGTAAAAGCCCAACTGGAAGGAGCAGTAAATCAAATCAGAGCATATGGGAAACAGTACATACCCCTGTAATTCACACAACATACGAGGCAATAAGGAACAGGAGAAACTAAAATTGCCGTGATGCACATCTATTCTTATGACAGCTATAATGAAAATGGAAAATAGTTTCAGCATAGCATTCCAGTTAAGTCTCAAGATGGTTGTGTTGTGGTTTGCCTGGGCTGATCTGCCCACAGAAAACAATGGAGACCTGAAATTTCTTTAGGAAATAATTACAAAGATTCACAACTCCCAAATGTCCATGAAACTTGCATCAGAATTTTAAGACAATTTAAAGGGACAGTTCTCATATGTGAATTCCCATCACCATAAGCAATGGAAACCAGGACTACCTCCTACTTCTCTAGCCAAAAGCCATAGAAAAATATTACCCAAAAGAAAACCAATCTTGTGCATCCTGTTTATTCTTTAGAATGATGGGGTCTTGAAGCTAGAAAAAATCTTAAAAAGCAGCTTCTCAAACACCTTGATTTTATTCACAAGGAAACAGATACAGGAAGGTTAAGAAGGGTTTCCCAAGGTGACAGTGCTGGTTGGTAGCAAACTCAGGTCTTGGCCCCAGGTTCTCTAATCCCCACTCAGTTCTACCTGCTACACCCTTTGGCCTCTTTTCTTTCTAGTTCTATTTACCATAGTTACAGTGTTAAACCTGTTAAAGCTTCTTTTCCTTTTAGAATGAAGCAATCAGTTAATACTTCCCATCTCTTTTCATGGGGGAATGACTGGCACAGCAAAAACCTGGTGAAAATTGCTCAAGATTACTCGAGAAGTTTATAGAAAGACAGAAAAGATGGTTTTGCTTGTATTTGTTTTCTGGTTCTGCTTTGTTTTCAATTTTCTGCCCATATCTTGCGCCAAGCAATCACCCCCTTCTAAATGTGGAATCTAAAAAGAAATGATACAAATGAACTTATTTACAAAACAGAAACAGACTCACAACTGTTTAAAGAACTCTAAATTTAGAGAAAGAACTTATGATTGCTGGGAGAAGAAAAGGGGGAAAGGAAAGTTAAGGAGTTTGGGATCAATACGTACGCACTGCTGTCATTTAGAATGGATAACCAGTAAAGATCTGCTGTGCAGCACAGAGAACTCTGCTCAGTGCTGTAGTAGCCCAGAGCGGAGGGGAGTTTGAGGGAGAAAGGAAACGTGTATGTATGGCTGAGTCCCTTCACTGTCCACCTGAAACTATCCCAATATTGTTTGTTAATCAGCTATACTCCAGTACAAAACTAAAAGTTTAAATAAATAAATGAAGTGGTTACTGGTTTCTATGAATTCATTTGTGTTTTGCTTATGACTATGAATACAGGTAAGTCACAAGAGCCTTCCCTCAACATGTCTTTCCAACTCATTCCAGCAGACTGGTGTTGACTCTCACATACAGGAACCTCTGCTACACGTAAAGGTCCTTCTTAGGGCAGGGCTTCTTAAGGATTCTGTTTCCCCTGAAACTTAACTACCAAGTCTTCATTATCACATTTCCACATTCTTTCTTCTTGGCTCTAGCCTTTTGTTAGCACCTAGTTAGAGCCTCATTATGTATCTCTGCCCACCTTCCCCTCACTGCAGTTACTTGGCCTCAGAAACAATCCCGCTCAAGGGAAACACTGGATGGTCCAATCAGGCAACCGAAAAATATGTGGTTGGGGGCGGGGGCGGGGCCGGTGCCGTGAGCTAAGGCCGGATCCCATTTCAACTGAACTAATATAGAGGATTCTTTTACTCTCTAGAAATCAAAGATTATTAATCCCCATCCCCCAGCCTATTGTGTTTGGTTTTTGAGTCTTGTTTTAATGAAGCATAAAACCTATGTGGCCTCTTTTACTGCCAAACCCAATATTGTGTTTTTAATGAAAAGGTGCTCTGGCTTCCAGAAAGAAATTGAGTCATACTCAGGAGTTAGTTAACTCATAAGAGAGGTTGTTGAGATAGTGGTCATAGCAAGAGCATTGGAATTAATGTAAGCAACAGAGATTAAAATTTCTTTCAAAACATTCAGTGCTTATTATGTGAAAAGTACTCTTTTCATAAAAAGTGCTGGTGAGGATGTGGAGCAACTAAATTCTGACATCCTACTGGTGGGACAGAAAATGATAAAGCCATTTGAGAAAACAGTTCCTTATACAGTTAAACATACACTTAGCATACAAACCCAAAATATTAATACCATTCCTAGTTATTTATGCCAAGATAATCACGATGATGTGATCACTCACCTAGGGCCAGACATCCTGGAATGTGAAGTCAAGTGGGCCTTAGGAAGCATCACTATGAACAAAGCTAGTGGAGGTGATAGAATTCCAGTTCAGCTGTTTCAAATCCTAAAAGATGATGCTGTGAAAGTGCTGCACTCAACAGGCCAGCAAATTTGGAAAACTCAGCCGTGGCCACAGGACTGGAAAAGGTCAGTTGACATTCCAATCCCAAAGAAAGGCAATGCCAAAGAATACTCAAACTGCTGCACAATTGCACTCATCTCACACACTAGTAAAGTAATGCTCAAAATTCTCGAAGCCAGGCTTCAACAATACGTGAACCGTGAACTTCCAGATGTTCAAGCTGGTTTTAGAAAAGGCAGAGGAACCAGATGATCAAATTGCCAGCATCTGCTGGATCTTCAAAAAAGCAAAGAGAGTTCCACAAAAACATCTATTTCTGCTTTATTGATTATGCCAAAGCCTTTGACTATGTGGATCACAATAAACTGTGGAAAATTCTGAAAGAGATGGGAATACCAGACCACCTGACTTGCCTCTTGAGAAACCTATATGCAGGTCAGGAAGCAACAGTTACAACTGGACATGGAACAACAGACTGGTTCCAAATAGGAAAAGGAGTACGTCAAGGCTGTATATTGTCACCCTGTTTATTTAACTTCTATGCAGAGTACATCATGAGAAATGCTGGTCTGGAAGAAACACAAGCTGGAATCAAGATTGCTGAGAGAAATATCAACAACCTCAGATATGCAGATGACACCACCCTTATGGCAGAAAGTGAAGAGGAACTAAAGAGCCTCTTGATGAAAGTGAAAGAGGAGAGTGAAAAAGTTGGCTTAAAGCTCAACATTCAGAAAACAAAGATCATGGCATCTGGTCCCATCACTTCATGGGAAATAGATGGGGAAACAGTGGAAACAGTGTCAGACTTTATTTTGCTTGGCTCCAAAATCACTGCAGATGGTGACTGAGGCCATGAAATTAAAAAAGACGCTTACTCTTTGGAAGAAAAGTTATGACCAACCTAGACATCATATTGAAAAGCAGAGACATTACTTTGCCAACAAAGGTCCATCTAATCAAGGCTATGGTTTTTCCAGTAGTCATGTATGGATGTGAGAGTTGGACTGTGAAGAAGGCTGAGTGCTGAAGAATTGATGCTTTTGAACTGTGGTGTTGGAGAAGACTCTTGAGAGTCCCTTGGACTGCAAGGAGATCCTACCAGTCCATTCTGAAGGAGATCAGCCCTGGGATTTCTTTTGGAGGGAATGATGCTGAAGCTGAAACTCCAATACTTTGGCCACCTGATGCAAAGAGTTGACTCATTGGAAAAGACTCTGATGCTGGGAGGGATTGGGGGCAGGAGGAGAAGGGGACGACCGAGGATGAGACGGCTGGATGGCATCACCAACTCGATGGATGCGAGTCTGAGTGACCTCCAGGGGTTGGTGATGGACAGGGAGGCCTGGCGTGCTGCAATTCTTTGGGTCGCAGAGTCGGACATGACTGAGCGATTGAACTGAGTTATTTATGCAAGTGAAATTAAAACTTACAATGAGGCATAGACCTGTACATAAATGTTTATAAGCAGCTTTAGTCATAATTTCCAAAATCTAGAAATAACCTAAATACTCTTCTACTGGTAAATGGGTAAACAAACTGTGCTATACCCACACAGTGGAATCAGTTCAATTCAGTTCAGTCGCTCAGTCGTGTCCGACTCTTTGCGACCCCGTGAACCGCAGCACACTAGACCTCCCTGTCCATCGCCAACTGCCGGAGTTTCCCCAAATTCATGTCCATTGAGTCGGTGATGCCATCTAACCAACTCAACCTCTGTTGTAAGTCCCTTGGATCACCTGCTAAGCAATGGGATTAGGATCACTGTGGGTTGTAAACTGGGGTGTTTGGAGAAACTGGAACTTCAGTTCTTCAGAGGTGTTGCTAGGGTTCAGAGGTGGGCTCACATGTGGCATAAAATGAGTAAATTTTTATCAGTTTATTTCTCAACTGGAGTAAGAGGTTTTCTTTAAGTAAATAATAGAAGATTTCATTAACATATTAGGGAAAGAACAGCTTGTAGAAGACACTGAATAGTAACCTGATAACCTTGAAATTTGCTCTGAGGTTCCTTGACCTCACACCTTAAGAGATGTTTGCAAAGAGGACAGCTAGTCTGGACAGAGGTGACTTACAGTTACAGGTGAAGAAATCCTTCTAGAAGATGAACCAGACAGCAGTGTCAGGGCTGCCATTTGGGCTTCCTGGCTGCAGGGAGAAACCATCATCTACAGGGGCTGCAGTAGCTGCTTACTCTGCACTATCTCACTTCAAGTCCACGTCTATCCCCTGGACAGGCCTTATGATCCTCATTTTTTTTATTGAATGAGATAATTGAGGTTGAAAGAGAGTAAATGATGTGCATTAAAGTCAACTACCAGGTCGAGGCAGATCTTGAGACTAAAGTCCAAGTACACAGTACATGTGACACTTCTATGTACATGCACAGGGCACTGGCCCCAGGACCACCTTGGATTCCAAAACTGGAACATACTCAAGTCCCCCATACACAAAGGCATAGTATTTGCATATAACCTACACACATCCTCTTGTATACTTTAAATTAGCTCTAGACTACTTATAATACCTGTTGTTGTTGCTCAGACACTCAATCAAGTCTGACTTTTTGTGACCCCCACGGACTGTAGCCTGCCAAGTTCCTATATCCATGGATTTCTTCCGGCAAAAACAATGGAGTGGGTTGTCATGCCCTTCTCCAGGGGATCTTCTGTATGCAGGGATAAAACCTACATCTCCTGCATTGGCTCAAGGATTCTTAACCTCTAGCACCACCTGGGAAGCCCATTATAATACAGGGCTTCCCAGGTGGTGCTAGTGGTAAAGAACCCACCTGCCAATGCAAGAGACATAAAAGACGTGGGTTCGATCACTGCGTCAGGAGAATCTCCTGGAGGAGGAAATGGCAACCCACTCTGGTATCTTTGTCTGGAGAATCCCATGGACAGAGGAGCCTGGCAGGCTACAGTCCATGGACTCACAAAGAATTGGACACAGCTGAAGTGACTTAGCAATATAATATAAATGCATGTTTGGGAACACATGTACACCCATGGTAGATTCATGTCAATGTATGACAAAACCAATACAGTATTGTAAAGTAAAATAAAGTAAAAATAAAAATTAAACAAAACAAAACATTAAATCACTAAAAAATAATAAAAATAAAAAAATATATAAATGCTAAATAAATAGTGGTAAATATAATGCAAGTGCTAGGTACTTAGTTGACCATGCACAGCAAATTTAAGTTTTGCTTTTTGTAACTTTCTGAAAATTTTTTCCAAATATTTTTGATTAAATATTAGTTGAACCTGGTGCTGCAGAACCCAAGTATCCAGAGAACCATGTGTACACATAGCTCTTGGCGGTAAGGAAATCCACCAAGTTTATTCATAGTAGTCAGGAAGCTTAAATAATGCTTCCTAAAACAGAAGAAAAGATTTTAACAGATAAAAGACAAAAGAATTGGCTTTACTCCTTGACTAATTGGATATGGGACAAAGGAAGAATCATAGGTGTTCACAGGGCCTAGGGAATCAGAAGTCTTATTTATAGAAACATGCACTGAAAGGCCACACAAATAAACCTTGACATGACCTGAAAGTCATGAACATATTGTTTTTTAAGTACTGAATTACTATTGATTTTGCAACTGCAGAATGGCTTCACCTGTGTATCCAGAGTTTTCATCTCCCCTTTGCCATTCCTAGTGCCTCTGCCTAAACAAGGATGCTAAGACAGCACAAACCATTTTAGACAAATACACTAGGCCATCAGCAGAAGGGAAGGGCTATATCAGGTCAAGACCTGTACCCAAGACCTAAGATCCAAGGTATCAGACCAGGGGAGGTTGACCTTAATGATTTCTTAGAGCCACAATTTCTGCACTCACCTCCACTCCAAGAACTTATTTGCTTATTAACACTGGTAACAAGCTTAATAAAGAAACACTTTCAGGTATCATTCACATGTTGAAGAAATGGAACATTTAGAAATGACAATATGCCCCTTCCCTTTAATTGTAATTACCTGTACATTCAACAGTTCAACAACAATTGACTGGGCATTTACTATGGATCAGGCACTGTGCTTTTATTAGTTAAAAAAAAAAAAAATCTCACCACTCTTGCCTTCACAGAGCACACGGTTTGGTTGTCAAAAAGGATTACAAACAGAACTTTTGAAAAGCCAAAATCTTAAGTGTTCCAGAATTCTTCTAACCTTCCCTCATATTAACAGGCCAGTTTGTTGATCATAATAATGGAGCATCTAATTTTATCCCTAATGTTCTTGCATTTTGCCAAGAATCTTTGCTGTATTTTTGTTTACTCCTTACTCTTGAAGAGATGGGAAATGAGTGTTGTACACATCCATGGAGACTATGAAAGCACACCCTCAGATCTCCTTCTGTAGAGAATATAATTGACAGACTAGCCGCAGCTGCTGTGCTCTGAATACACCGCCGTGTTCATGCTGGGATCATGCTTCCCATGGGTCACTCCCAGCCAGTGGCTGAGCCCAGCAGGGTTACAAACACAGACCCCATCCTGCAAGATAGAGGACCCGTCTATGGGAAATTTTGGCCTGAGGGCTCCCAGTCAGCCTGAATGCAAACTTCCTTACAACTGGGCTATCGTCTGAGACTTCCTGTCCACCCATCAACCCAGCTTCCTTCTCTCCTTCCCAGGGGTCACACCTGCATCACGATCTGAAGGATTTTCTACCTCCTCCAGCTCCCTGCCTGCCCTTCTTCCTTCCCAGGCATTTCCCTAATGAACTTCTTATACACCTAATCCTCGCGTGGTGTCTGCCTCTCAGAGGGCTCAAATGCAGTATCCACAAGCAATAATTTCCACACTTGTCTCCTACAGTAAACGCTTCCTCACTAACATTCTGTAAATGTGGGACTTTCCTGGTGGCCCACTGGCTAAGACTCTATACTTCAAATACAGGGTGTGTGGGTTTGATCCCTGGTTGGGATACTAAGATTCCACATGCTGTGTAGCATGGCCAAAGAAATGAAAAAAAAAAAAAAAAGGTAACATTTTTTAAAAAATATCAATTAAAAAAAAATTACCTAAAGGTGCACCCTAAAATCTTAAGTACTCTACTCATAGTCACTGTTCTACTGCTTTATAAGTATATTTGAGGTAGTTTCAACAGTGTATACTTTGATACTATGCAATAAGGATCCTTTCTAGAGAAAATCACTTTATTGTTTGGGTTCTAGTCCAAAGCAGAGTGGAGAAATATGGTGGCTCCTGAGCATCTGTGGACTCTGACCTCACACTCTCTAATCCTGGTTCTTCTTACTAATCATGTGACCTCAGACCAGCCATTTAACCTCTCTGAACCTGCTTCCTCTCTAATATAAAGATAATAATATCCTCCTTGCTGACATCAAAGGACTATTTTAAGGATCAAATGATATAATTATGTGAAAGTGCCCTGGAAACTAGAGCACCATACAAAAGTAGCTATTATAATTATTGTCTTCTAAATAATAAATGCAATTAACCAACTTCATTCATATTTCCTGAGGGACATACATGGATGTAAAATATATCTATATATATATACATATATCTATAGCTATATCTATATATATATATATCTCAGTAGAAGAGTGGGAAAAGTCAGAAAACTGGAAGCTTTCCACAGTGAGTTCTGCAAGCCAAATCTTACAATTGAAGTAGGCTATAAAATTACAAAACAAAAGCCCTACTGAAATTATCTCAGCTTCTACAGATGAGAGTGAATACAAGATGCTGGTTTAAATGGAAAAGAAGAAAAACTTCCAAGTTTAAGGTGATTTCCAAACCACTGTGATTTGGATGAACCTTGGCATCAAATATAATCCTTCCAACCTACTTGATTTTGGGTAGTAATAATAAATCTCACTACACCAGTAACTTGAGGTTTTCCTTGGTTTGGTTATAAATCACTTTTCATAGGAATAAAAGAAGAAAAACATCCTCAAGGGTCCTTGGGTATATGTGAATATATGTCTGTTTTCACTCTCTATATTCCAGAATTCAGGTGTTTCTGTGTATGATGAAGTTGGCATAGAAAAAGAAAACAGCACAAACTAACAGGGTTAATCTTTTGTGTAAGTATAAATCATCCCAGATTTTATACAACTAAAACACTGTGACATTTCTTTGCAATGGCTTAATCCTGAAAGCAGTAACTTCTATTTAAATGACAAGCCCTCAATCAAAAAAGGTTCAGAAAAATTTTCTTCTTCCTGGTTAATTGCAAAATAAATAGATATCCTGAAAGAGAAAGAGGCTGCCTTCTCTGTTGACTGCCTTGAAATGCAGGCAATAGTTGGGAGGTGTTTGGGACTGTACTACACTAGCCATTTCCTTCCCTCGGTGTTTGCTTTGAGTTTCCTATTTCATTACCCACGTCAAGTCTCTGTACATAAGAAGTCTGTGAGGTATATATTCATCCATTAAATAAGGACACCACACAGCCCTGTTGGATATGAGAAACAGAACTTGACTTCTTCTTGTTCTTTTTATTTTATTTTTCAACTCCTGCCAACAAAGGAAATACTTGTAACCCAACAAACTAAGAGCAGGCTGCCTCACTTTCTGGATAGAGGCAACTCTGAGACGACCCAGAAGGATGGTATGGGGAGGGAGGGGGGTCAGGATGGGGAACACGTGTATACCTGTGGCGGATTCATGTTGATGTATGGCAAAACCAATACAATATTGTAAAGTAATTACCCTCCAATTAAAATAAATAAATTTATATTTTTTAAAAAAAGCAAAAGGGAACCTCTTGTTCCACACCCCACCTCTCACCCCCCACATTCATGACATTTTTTTTTAGGAAATCAGAAAACAAAGGAAGCCCATTTTTTTAGAGGCAGCATAAAGTTTACCTCGATGGATTGGTAAACACTGAATTTCACCTGAAGGGTCCCGACAGGGTGATTTCTCTTAATTGTTAGTAATCTGGGCATGTCGATTCTTGCAAATGACCCTCAAACATAACTCACTGACCACCAGTAAATTCCCTTCAAACATACTCTACCTAACCACCAGAAAACATTTCTTAAACACCAAAGGAAACACTGTATGACCAATCTATAAAAATCAAGACAAAAGAACTGAAGAGGCCTTGGAGAATGTTCTGGAACAAAAATAAAAAGAGGTCAAAGAGTAATTAAAGGTTACACTTTTTCATTCAAAAATGCAGTGAAGGGAGAACTAGCTTTTATCCATTTTTCCAAGCTTTCATGTCCTAGATCACCCCCATGTGCCCATCCAAACAAAGCTTCTAAATATAGACACATGCACTCTTAGTGGGGT
Organism: Ovis aries; assembly: GCF_016772045.2. NCBI lineage: Eukaryota > Metazoa > Chordata > Mammalia > Artiodactyla > Bovidae > Ovis > Ovis aries. The sequence continues at coordinate 61,004,336 of NC_056062.1, read as the reverse complement.
TGCACTTCCAAATTAAACTCTGAACTTGCTTATGTGTATGCAAATAAAATGTCACGCTCATCAGGGGAGCATACTTTGGCATCAAGCTGTATATGGTAAACGGCACAGAATCTGATTGAGGGAAAACATTTCTATGCCCAAAGAGAGTCAGTTTGGCTGGATCTGCGTGTGATGGAATCGACTTGTCACAGATGCCACAAGCAGAGACAACCTTACCTTTTCACGTGCAATGACACACATGCCTTTCTCTACGACCGTAGTCAGCCCTGCATAATTTTTTATCCATTCATTCATCCATCAAATATATTCTGAGTACCTACTACATACCAGATATTATTTCAGGTAAAACACCAATATAAGTGTATGTAACACTACTTCTACCCTCTAGGAGTTAAAAGTCTCTTAAGAATTATACAATCTGTACAAAGAAGCAACTAAAAGCAAAAATGCCCACAATACACAGGAACTTACATAGCATAAAGCCTGTCAAGCAGCAGGTATTCAATAGCTATTAGATGAATATGAATCTGAATAATTATTAACAGAGGGACAGGCAGAGTGCTGTAGTATACAAAGCTAGAATCACTTCTGGCATATAATAGGTGCACAATGAATTTTTTGATTGAATGAATGAAATAATAAATGCTATGACCTAACAAAGGCAATGACTTCCCTATGAAGGGAACATTTAACCTAGATGAACAAGGTGTGAAAGAAAATGCTAGGCAGGGAGAATAACCGTAACTGGCCTGTTAGACTATGCAACAAGTCACATGAGCTAAAGTATTAACTTCAGAATGCGGCTGCAGTTACTTCATGCTGCTCGTTTATATGATTGCTCAACACTCTGAATCATGACTAGGGAGCTAGCTTTATAGAGGCCAAGAAGAGAACCCAAGCCTATATCTTCAGGAAAAGGTAATAATCAATATGCCTGTGACACCTTCCTTATCATGAAGGTCCATTTGTTAATGGTGAAATGCAAAGTGCATCAAGGGGAACAGGGTTATGAATTTTCCAGGAGAAAAAAAAAAAGCCCACTAACTCACCAAGGAGGTAAGAGGCAGAAAGAAGTTATGGACAGGGCTTCCCTAGTGGCTCAGTGCTAAAGAATTCACCTGCCAATGCAGGAGACATGGGTTCTATCCCTGATCCGGAAGAATCCCACATGCCACAGAGCAACTAGGCCCATGAGCCACAGCTACTAGCCCGTGCTCTAGAGTTCCAGAGCCACAAATACTGAGCCCTCGTGCTGCAGCTACTGAATCCCACACGGCCTAGAGTCTGTGCCCCACAACAAGAGAACCCACTACAATGAGAAGTCCAGGCACTGCAACTAGAGAATACCTCCTGCTTACTGCAACAAAGACCCAGCACAGCCAAAAATAAATGAATGAAATTATATAAAAAAAGAAGGCAAAGACGATGAAAGGCAAGAAAGAACTGAAGATGCTTGTCTTGAGTGGTTCTGTGAACTATATAGAAGAGCAGAAAAAAAATAGAGACACTAATATTGAACCAAAATGTCTGACAGCATAAAATCATTTTATGGTGCTTCAAATACTTCAAGGATGTGCTTCTGTCAAGAGAACACACTACAAAATGAAAATTGGCTTCATGAAATTAAAGCTCAGATTTTCAAAGAAAATATTTAACTTAGGATAGAAACAAGACTGCAGAACCAGGTATTCCAGATTCTGTGAGATGAATGTTACAAGACAGGAATGGGTCATGTATGGTTGGGAAAGGGTCTCCTGCAAGCAGTTTTAGACTCTGATATAACTACTATATATGCTGAGGATTTATCTCTAAATATATAATAGAATCAAATGAAACAATGCAATCCAACTCACCAAAATTTGCTTTACAGACAACCATTCAGGTAAATAAAATTATGCCACAAAGTTAAACCTGCTCTATTTCTTTTCTCAACAGAATAGCAATTCTCAGCAGTTGTCTCAGCCATGTGATATACTGACCTGTTAAAGCACCCCCTGGGTCACCACACTACCCACCCCTTGGTGACATGCTCTCTTCACAATAATGCAGTCTCTGACATTTTCTGATGAAATAGAAAGCAGATCTATAGTAATACAAAAGTAATAATTCTGCTTTAATTCTAAAGGAACAGTGCTCATTAAGCATATTTTTCCTGGACTTCCTGTTTACCGTGTAATTTGAAGTGGGTATCAGTCTTTCTGGCATTAGCTCATCTATGTCTATGTAAGGTATTTCTTTCCTTTTGTGCTATTCCATCATGACTATTTCACTTCACTAGTTAATTTCACTGAGGAAACAAAAACAAACTTAAAACCCACCATCATTAGTGACAAACAGAACTTTTCATAATTTCTATAATATTAAAAACTAATAGAAAATAACAACCTATTAATTTTATTTTCTGCTTTATAGTTTTAAAACAATTTCTCCATCATTGTCTCTCCTAATGATCATTAAATACCCACCAGTAGGCACCGACAGTTAAAAGAAAGATAATAAAAAGTACTATTTAACTTCCATTTCCAGGAAGATGGAGTAAAAGCACTTTTCTCAATTTCCCACTAAGCACAGTTAAAAGCCCCGAACTTTACATATAAAACAAGCATAATAGACTCTGAAATACAGAAAGAATAAAGCAGACCAACAAGGGAACTCAGAACACAAGAAGGGGACAGTGGTGAGTTACTTGGGTTTTCATTTTCCTTCACATACCCCAGACTTAACAGCTGAAGAAGCTGGCAATCCGGGAATACCTGCAGGTTCAGAAAAAAAAAAAAATTAAAACATTCTCTGTCTAGTCAAAAAGGCATCCTAGCAGAACAGAAAAATTTGAGACAATAACTCAATCTACTCCAGGCAAACATAGACCAAATAAGAAAGGGAAAGAGTGCTCCCACTTCCACCCATGGCCACAAAGGTCAATACAGGAAACCTAGGCATCTGCCTTCACCTGACTGCACCTCACCCCTCACAAACCATCCACTCATCAAGGTGTTATGGAGGAGGGCAGAAGAGAGGGCCAGGAACTTCATCCCCATCAGATCTCTGCCAAAGTGTCAGTGGAAACCAAGTGGGGAACTTTGGCTTCTCACCTCCCTTATCCTGGGGAGTAATGACAGAGAACTAAAACTGAGCAATCTCAAGAATGGAAAAAAAAAAAAAAGGCCCTAATTGCAGAATCTGCAGACATCAAAAGGATAATGAGAAAATATTATAAATTCTAAACACATAAATTTGACAACCGAGATAAAATGAACCAATTCCTTGAAAAATACAAACTACCACAGCTCACTCACATGAAATATTTTGAATAGCTTTATAACTACTAAGGAAATCAAATTCATAATTTAAAGTCTCCAAAAAAGAAATCCCCAAGCCCAGAAGTTTTCACTGGAAAATACTTCCAACATTAAAAAAGATTTAACCAAGTTCAACAAAATCACTTCCAGAAAATAGGAAAGAGAATACCTCCCAATTCATTTTATGAAACTAATATTATCCTGATATCAAAACCATCAAAAATAGTAGAAATATTCCTAACTAATAGATACAAAAATTCTTTTTAAAATGTTAGCAAACAAAATTCAGCAATATATGAAAAGACCTACATACCATACTCAAACAGAGTTTATTCCAAAATACAAGACTACATATTTCAATATTTGAAAATCAATGTTATCCATCAAGCTAACCATTTAAAAGGGAAAAATTACATGGTCATATCAATTGATGCAGAAAAAAGGATCTGATAAAATTCAACATTAGATCACTAGATCATGACAGAAGTCTCACAAAAACAGAAATAGAGGGGAAGTCTTCTCAATTTCATAAAGTGCATTATAAAAAATCTACAGCTAACATCATATTTAATAGTAACACTCTGAATGCTTTTTCCCCTATGATAATGAACAAGAATGTCTATTCTCACTGCCTTTACTCAACATACAGCTATAAGTTCTAGCCAATGCAGTAAGAAAAGAAATGGAAATAAAATGCATAGAAATCAGAAGAGAAAAAGTAAATCTGCCCTTAAGTGCAGATAGCACTGTCTCCATAGAAAATCCCCAGAAATCTACCCCAAAACCTCATATAAACTATTAAGTAATTTCAGCAAGACATGAGTTAAGCACAAAAACATTAATTTTATTTCTATATACTAGCAACAAAGTCAGGGAAACTAAAATTATAAGATAAACACTTATAGTCACTCAAAAATGAAATTCTTACATTAAATCTAACATAACATTTATAGGACTTATATGCTAAAAACTATAATATGCTAATGAAATATATACCAAGGAAGATCTAAATAAATGAAGATACAACTATATTCCTATATTGGAAGACTCAACATAGCAAAAATATACTTCTCCCTAAAAGACACACAGATTTGACACAATTTCTATCAATATCCCAGCAAGATATTATGTAGATATGGAAAAGATTATTCTACATTTTATTTGGAAAGGCAAATAAATTGAAATTTTTAACATTTCTGAAATATATGGATAAAGTGAAATGAAACCATCTACCCAAAATCAAGACCTACCATATGGCTACAATAATCACGATTCTACAGTACTGTCATAGGATAGTTACACAGATCGATAGAATAGAATAGTTAGAAATAAACTCACAGAAATATGCCTAATATAGAGAATAGTGAACCAGAAATAGACCCGCACAAATATGCCCAAGTAATTTTTAAGCAAGATGCAAAAGTAACGGAATGAGAAAAAGTCTTTTCAACAAATGAAAATACATTTGTTAGAGCAACTGAATATCCAAAGGCAAAACTTGAACCTCAAACTAAGTCTCACACTTCATAAACTGATTCAAAATGGACAACAGACTTAACTATAAAGTGTAAAATTATAAAACTTTTAAAAACATTTAGTATACAAAGCTAGGATAGGTATTCTTAGACTTGACCAAAACAAGGCACAAATCATGAAAAAAAAAAAAAGGTAAATTAGACTTCATCAAAATGTAAAACTTCTACTCTTTGAAACACCCTGTGAAAAAAATGAAAAGACAAATTACAGTCTGAGAAAAGGCTAGTATCTAAAGAACTCGCGAAACTCAACATTAAGTAAATAATCCAAATAAAAAATGGACAAAAGACATGAAGAGACATTTTAGTAAAAATGACAAATAGCACAGAAAATTCACAGATAACAAATAGCACATGAAATGACATTCAACATCATGACACATTGGGGGAAAGAAAATTTTAAAAATAATGAAATATTACATGCTTACAGAATAGTTAAAAAACAGTGAGAATACGAAATGCTGGCAAGGATGAGGAGAAAATGGATCATTTAGACATTGCTGGCAAGGATGTAAAATACCCTTGGGATGTATTTATACCCACTCTGGAAAACAATTCAGCAGTTTCTTAAAATAATAAACATGCGACTACCATAAGATTCATCAGTAACACTCTGACGCATTTATCCCAGAGAAATGAAGATTACTTAAGAGCTATGCTCAGAATCTTGCACATGAATGTTTACATCAATTCTATTTGCAACAGCCCAAAGCTGGAAATAAACCAAATGTTCTTCCATAAAATCATTCTCTTCCTAGATTCCTGGCCAGTCCTGGTAGTACCTGACTTGGCGTATGTCCTGGTCATCATATTCCTGGTTGCCCCCACAAAGGCTTCCAGTCCCCTTATGTGATGGCTCTATCCTGCTTACCTCTTCTGCACACAAAAGTTGCCGCCTGGATCCTGGACAACTGGTACTTAAATATTACTTTAAAATTTGAGTTTCCTCTGAGTTTTTCCTCTAACTCTTAGGCAGTTAGCAATTCTGGTACACTGTGAGCCCTGACATTTAAATAAATAATGCTAAACAAGTTTACAGGATTTATTTTAATTTATATGTGGTCTTATATAACAATAACCTAATAAAGTATGTTTTTGTTTAGTCGTGAAGTCATGTCTGACTCTTTGCAATCCCATGGACTGCAGATGCCAGGCTTCTCTATCCTTCACTATCTCCCTGAGTTTGCTCAAACTCATGTCCATTGAGTCAATGATGCTATCTAACCATCTCATCTTCTGCCACCCTCTGCTCCTCTTGCCCTCAATGTTTCCCAGCATCAGGGTCTTTTCTAATGAGTTGGCTCTTCACATCAGGTGCCCAAGAATTGGAGCTTCAGCGTCAGCATCAGTCCTTCCAATGAATATTCAGAGTGGATTTCCTTGAGGATCGACTGATTTGACCTTGCAGTCCAAGGGACTTTCAAGAGTCTTCTCCAGCACCACAGTGCAAAGGCATCAATTCTTTGGTGATCAGCCTTCTTATGGTCCAACTTTCACATCCATACATGACTACTGGAAAAACCGTAACTTTGACTATACAGACCTTTGTTGGCAAAGTGATGCCTCTGCTTTCTAATATGCTGTCTAGGCTTGTCATGGCATTTCTTCCAAGGAGCAGGCATCTTTTAATTTTGTGGCAGCAGTCACTGTCCACGGTGATTTTAGACCCCAAGAAAATAAAATCTTCTACTTTTCCCCATCTATTTTCCATGAAATGATGGGATCAAATGCCATGATCTTAGTTTTTTTAATGTTGAGTTTTAAACCAGCTTTTTCACTCTCCTCGTTCAACTTCATCAAAAGGCTCCTTAGTTCCTCTTTTCTTTCTACCATTACAGTGGTATCATCTACATACCTGAGGTTGTTGATATTTCTCCTAGCAATCTTGTGAGTCATCCAGCCCAGCATTTCACATGATGTATTCCACATGTAAGTTAAATAAGCAGGGTGACAATATACAGCCTTGACGTACTCCTTTCCCAATTTGGAACCAGTCTGTTGTTCCATGTCCAGTTTTAACTGTTGCTTCTTGACCTGCATACATATTTCCCAGGAGGCAGGTAAGGTGGTCTGGTATTCCCATCTCTTTAAGAATTTTCCACCATTTTTGGGACCCACACAGTCAAAGGCTTTGGCATAGTCAATGAAGTGAAGTAGATGTCTTTTGGGAATTCTCTTGCTTTTTCTATAATCCAATGGATGTTGACAATTTGATCTCTGGTTCCTCTGCCTTTTCTAAATCCAGCTTGTACATCTGGAATTTCTTGGTTTATATGCTGTTGAAGCTTAGCTTAAAGGATTTTGAGCATTACATTACTAGCATGTGAGATGAGTGCAACTGTGCAGTAGTTTGAACATTCTTTGGCATTGCCTTTCTTTGGGATTGGGATAAAAACTGACCTTTTTCAGTCCTGTGACAACTGCTGAGCTTTCCAAATTTGCTGACATATTGAGTGCAGTACTTTAACAGCATCACCTTTTAGTATTTGGAACAGCTCAACTGGAATTCCATCAGCCCACTAGCTTTGTTTGTAGAGATGCTTCCTAAAGCCCATTTGACCTCGCACTCAAGGATGTCTGGCTCTAGGTGAGTGACCACATCATCATGGTTTTCTGGATCAATAAGATCTTTTTTATATAGTTCTTCTGTGTATTCTTGCTACTTTTCTTAATCTCTTCTGCTTCTGTTAAGCCCTTGCTGTTTCCGTCCTTTATTGTGTCCATGCGGCATGAAATGTTCCCTTGGTATCTCCAAATTTCACGAAGAGATCTCTAGTCTTTCCCATTCCATTGTTTTCCTCTATTTTTGCATACAATAAAGTTATGTATTATCCTCATTTGCAAGAAGAAAATTTAGGATCAGCATGATTGAATAGCCTTCCCAATGTCCTACAGTTTGGTTCCAAAAAGTGACAGTCACAAATTCATGTGGCTCCAAGTTCATACTTTTTCTGGGACTCAAATTGCTCTCATTTTATGGGGGGCAGTGGAGGAGTAGGAATTGAAGAACTTACAATTTCTGCCCTGTTACCAAGTAGCACCTCTTCTATTCAGCATTTCCCACCTCAACTGTCACAATCACCTAAAGAAATGCCATTTGACTCTTTTTTTAAATTGGCATTTCCATTGAAATTTCATCTTTTCAATCTTCCCAAATCTGCTGGGGCAAAAACCATGTTCTCTTATGGTCCCATTGGTGCCTATCCAGGCTTGTATAAAGGACAGCACTTGAAAATTACTGGTGTATGAGACAAATGAATTCCCTTCTCACCCAGAGAAATAACCACAATTCAGAAAAGATCTATAAACTGGGAAGAGGAAAGGAAGGTGTGCATAAAGCATCCTTTCCACTGGGCCTGCTTTCCCAGCACTTCTTCCACCTGCTTATTCCCTACAAGAAGCTATACATCAGTTCTGCTCCACTTGCAGTATCTGAAGACTAGAGAGGGAACTTCATGCTCCAATATCTTTTAATAATATTTTATTCCATCAAAATAACCTAGCTTTCCAAAGGCATTTTATAAAGGAATCTTTCCTACACCCAGCACAGATGTATACATATGGATAAACCTATGTTGAGGTCTGGTGCTTAATTACAGGGAGAGGGAGTAGAAGATTTAAAAACATTTACTTATTTAGCAGATATTTGCTGGACACTGAATATGTGCCCCTCTCTCTTGGTCCTGGAACAAGTCCTTGCTCTGAGGAGTTTATGGTCAATAGGTGATGTGGACCAGGGCACAGGAATTAAGATACACCTCAGTCACACAGAGTCGGACATGACTGAAGTGACTTAGCAACAGCAGCAGCAAGATACACCTAAGAAGAGGGCAGCAGAGGACGAGATGGTTGGATAACAAAACCAACTCAATGGACATGAACTTGGGCAAACTCCAAGAGATAGTGAGGGACAAGGAGGCCGGGCGTGCTGCAGTCCATGGGGTTGCAAAGAGTCACACATGACTTAGCACCTGAACAACAATAGCAAAGAAGTCTTGTGCAGAAATTGAGTACAAGGTGCAGGGGTGGACCCACTCACTCAGTCTTGGCTTGGAGTCTAGAGTGCCAATCAGGGTAGGAAATTACAATTTCCAGAGAAAATTATATCCTAAATAAGCCCCCAAAGAAGAATGGATTTTAGCCAAAACAGGAAAGATTTCATCATGACTATAGACTAGAAAAGAATTAGTGAAGCAAGCTTATTAGTCATGAAGGAAATAAGGAGACTGTAGTGATAATCCAAGCAAGATATAAGAACAAAGCAATGCTAGACAGATGTGAACAACTTTAACCAATCTTGGAGATCCACTGAAGATGGAGATGGAAATGAAGGAGCGAATCGGATTAAGAATGCCACGAGAGCTCTGGCACTGTCACCTGAGTGGATGCTGGTGCCACTTACTGAACTGGGAAACCAAGAGGAGAGGCAGATTTGGGAGCTCAGAAGTGTAGTGTGGAACATGTGTTTCAGGAGCTGATTCTGAGTTACTACCAGCATTTAACCCGAGCTGACAGTGGTAACAACAGCCCAGGAGTCCCTCTTTCTCCTTGTCAGGTGTCCCGGAACTGACTTTTTAGCCTGGGTGCCATCTCTTCCACTTCCAAGGCTCATTTGCCTAATTGTTTGATGTGACTTAACATTAAACGTAAACGTATTTGGGTTCAAAAGACCTTACCTAGCAACCAAAATGTGAAATCAAAGCACTGTATGAGTTAAGTGTGTCTGTCTGCACAGATGTTGTGCCTTCCACATCAAAGGCATTTTGCACTTGCCATAGGGGATGGCATGACCTTGGAAATAAATTTGAAATGTATGGGCTCCCTGAAACCCCTGAGTTGACTGAATATGACTTGAATTATGGCAATGCATTATATTCACCATGGGGGAAACCCAGTGCAAATTGCTGAATTTGAGGGATTTTAACAAAAGAAATAAGAGACCCACAACCAAAATTATTGAATGACAAAGTAGACCACTTTTCAAATCCCCAGATAACAAACCATATCTATATACATATGTTGCTCTACAAAAATGTCCACTCAAACCATCTATTTTTTACTAGCTTTCCTCACATTTCCCAATACTAGTCGCACTTCTTTATCATACTCACATTTTCCTGCTGAAACAATGGTTGTGAAAAATGCTTTGACACTGACTGCACTGAATCACATTAGGTTTAGCTATAATATTAACCCAAGACCACACTTACCTGTTGGTAATGTAAATAGTAAGTTTTCTTTTAAAATTAAATCTATCTGGTCTCACCTCTCCTAAATACAGTATTATGTGTACTATGTATAATGTTCCCTTTTGCTCTTCTGTCATGGTTTGGAGAACTATGAAATATGTTGTAACACCAAGAGAATAATTCCATCCAGTTATGAAAATGACCCAAAAGATCCCACTGACTACACAGAAATTATATCCATTCTTCTAAACACCTTAAAAGAACTGTTTGGATATTTACATGATTTCCATATATGAAATAACCCTGTAAATATCTCTTCCCTCTGATCAAATTATAGTTTTGGGCCCCATATAACTTTTTAAATAACAAACACTATTATGTAGACTGTCACATGCCAAGCAGAACCTCCCTTCATCTTTAAATAATTCTATAGTAGATTTTGCTTTTATTTCCTAGATAAGGAATACTGAGGCTCCTAGAGGCTTAATCTAAGGTCACGCAGCTGGAAGAAAAAAAGCCAAGAATCAAGCCCAGGTTTGTATGACTCCAAAGCTCCGCACTCAGCCACACTGTTGCTCATATGATTTGCTGCTCTTTAGGACAGATACGCAATCTCAAAATAAATTTGTGTGTGTGTGTGTGTGTAGATAAAATAAAGCTAACACTGGGCATAAAACTTGAATAAGACTTGGGTGTGCCCATGGCTGATTAATGCCAATGTATGGCAAAAACCACCACAATATTGTAAAGCAATTAGCCTCCAACTGAAATAAATTAATTAATTTTTTTAAAGTGTGTGTGTAAGACTACTTAAAGCTAATGCTGGATATAAAACTTGACATTTTATTTTATAAAATTTTAAAACATTTTTATAAAATATAAAATATTCTCATATTTTATATTTTAATATCTGATATTTAGTAATAACATTTGAATAAATAAAGGTGAAATATACCTGTATTTTCCATCAGACTGGGAGAATTCTATAGCTTACTCTATTAAAAAAAATTTTTTAAGTGCTAACTTTGGAAAGATGAGTTAACCCACCATATAAACAACCCACTGTCAGAGTCAAAACATGCAAAAAAGTTAAGTATGTAAAACAACACACTAAAGTCACTATATTTGCTTTAACCTCTGAGTAAATTAATAATTAACTTCAAAATACTAATTAATTTCAAAAGATTTATATCATATATCAGAATTAAATTATAATCATAATGATAATATCAGTCTTCCTTCACAGAGTGTCTAGTTATAAGAAGGGTACTATGCCAAATATCAATACTTCACCCATATTGTCACTTCTAATCTTTATGAGGCCCTGTAAGAAAGGTATTATTATCCCCATTCTAAAGGTAAGAAAAGCTGGGCTCAGTACAATTACATAGGTAGCATAAGGTCTCTCAACCAACAAGAAATTGCCCTCAGACTTGAAAGGGAGAGATTTTTGATTCCATGAACTTGTGCTCATGCAACCTGATGCTATAGCATACCCCAAAAAAAACATTTTGTAATGCTCAGGTACTTCCCTGAGACACTGTTGAAAACTCGAGGTAGTTGAAAGTCCATTTTATGCCTTCCATGTGTTTGAAACACTATAAAAGTTAAACTCCTCGGCATCTGTAATAAAAGAACTAATGGGATCAGTATTCTTTGAAAATTATGCTTTTTTCCCAAATGTCACCTTATGTTCCACACATATTTTCAAAAATGAATGTTCAGGTTTTAAAGAGGGACTAAACAAAATTGACAATGTAATTTTATCCAGGTACCAAAACACACACACACACACACACACACACATTCTCTTACCTTCTGGGTTACTCTACCAGTCAGGTCGTGATAATAATTTACTATTCTGGAATATAGTTATTCTTCCAATTTTGACATAACTGCCATGTTATTTCACTCACATATTCCTCTGTCTATCCCAGTAGCCAGGGGCCATTTTTCATGCTGTTCATTTGCATCAGAAATTACAGGTTTTGATACCACTGCCACAGCCTGTGTTTTAAGTTTGAAATATATTGTAGCTAAACCTCTAATGTGGCTAATCTAGTTCATGATTCAATATGACTGCAGTTCTGGTTCCCTGAAAGGGCTGAGGCTGACAAGAAAGCTGCCCTGTGCTTATGCTGAGCAGCTCCTTGGACTCAGAGCCCCCCAGCTCAGGTTGAAAGAGCTCCCTGAGTAAATAGTCGTCTGAGGCTCTTCCTATCCCGGTCACCAATTTATTCAGTGACCTGGCACCATGGAGCCTCCTCTCTGTGCCTTTTTTTTTTAATAACTAACCATAAATTAGAATGGCACAGGCACAGTTTTCTTAATTTCGTTCTCCTTTCTGCCATTCAGACTCCCGCAGATGTGAAGAGACCTTTCCCTGGCACAGAGAATGGATGGCATCGACAGCTGTCTCATCAGCAGCCCCATCTCAGGACCAGGGCTTTGGTGCTCACAGAACCTATTTCCATCAGCCAAGAGGATGGGGAGGAGCGGCGAGGAGGAAGCAGAAACTGCCCAAGACAGGAAGAGACAGAGGCTGGGAGACTGGAAGGACCTTGAAGATTACTGGTCTCCTGCTCATTTTCCAGCAGCACCAAGAGCTGAAGCAATTTGCTCAAGGTCATCCAATGTGTCCCGCAACTAGCTCATTCATAAGTTCTTTCATTCACCAAATATCTATCGAGCATCCACCACCACATCCTAGACTCTGTACAGAGTGCTGACAATGTAGGGAGAAGACAGACACGCTCCTCCTGCTCTGGAGAGAGCACTTTCACAGGTGTGACTAGAGAGGCAGAATAAAGTGTCACGGGCAGGGTGACTTACATCCTGGTTGGTGTATGAAAATCCCAGTCAATATCTGCTGTTCCAAATTAATTGTTAGTAGCACTCCCTTTCTCTGTCGAAAGTATCTCTGTTTGGATACTTGGATGATAATTAAATAAGCATGTAAGTTGCAGATTACGAGAGAGGAGAATGTGAGATGGAGGCACAAAGGAAAGGCTTTTGCATAGGTTAATTCCCTAATAAATCTTGCATGACTGTTGTGTCACAGAAGGGAATGATCTCCTCATTCTCAAGGAGTCTTTTCTGTTTTCTCTGAGAACAAAGGAGGAAAGCATCTTTAAGCAGATTTCAGAGGAAAGAGCTTCCTGAACTGACTGGGCCCACCCTGATACCTGGATTTGGCTGTTATCCATAGTCACACAGTAGGTTTGTGACAGAGCCAGGGAGTAAGTCTGACTGTCTTGACTCCCCATCCAGTGCTCTGCTATTACGCTTCATCCAACTGACCATCAAGGGTTTTTAAAACTGAGTGGATGGACCTCGTTTAACAAGACTCTCTGCAGCCTCTACCCAATGGTTCTCACCACCAGCTCTGCCACCAGCCCCTTGCCAGTCTTGCCAACACTTGTCCCCGAGCATGGTATAAAACATAAATACACAAATTCTCATTTTAACAGACTCCAGCCTGACATTGTCCTTACAACAACTGTGATAAAAAATAATAATGGCAACCAATTTTAATACATAATAATAATGATAAAAGAGTTGCCATTTCCTAGCAACAATAGGCTAAATACTTTATTCTGTAAGACAATGATTATATCATTCCTAACAACAAATTTCAAGTTCTATGCTAAATACTTTATTCTGTAAGATAATGGTTATAATTCTATAAGATAATGCTATCATTATCTTATGATTATTCTGCAAGGTAATATTATTGTGCCATTTTTAAAGATGAGAAAATGGAGGACCTTCCTAAGGCCACACAGCTGATTAATGTCAGAGCCAGAACTAGAACCCAGATCTGTCTTGTCTCAAAATGTCATGCTTTCCAGGACAGTACACTGCTTACCCTGTTTCATTCCACTCTTTGAAGGGAAAAAAATCATTAAATTCTGGAAAATCAATTAATTACCAATATCTATTGAGCCCTACTATGATTAAGGCATCCATGGAGATTATAAATGCTCCAGGATTCTAATGTGGAGGAGATGGTTCACAACCAATTCATGGTGAGGGAAGCTTGCAAAGAAAAGGCAGTGTCTGAATCACAAATGAAAAGGAGGACAACTCCAGGTGGCTAAAACCTGGGGTAGACTACTCCTTACTGGTCTCTGCCACTAGCAAATCCAGTAAGTAACAACTGGAGGTGGAGAATGGAGAGAATGGAGATGAGGGGCACACGATGTTGGGTAGGAATGTGAGCGCAGCTCATCACTTATCGCTTGGATCTTGGACTTCTCATCTGGAAAATGGGAACTGGGGATATATAAAGCCTATCTTACAAGGTAGTTAGGAAAACAGAGGCTGATAGAAAAGAAACACTTTAACCCAGTAGATGCACATGGTGTTCATTTGGCAAACTGTAGCTCTTATGATTACCTTAAGGTACTGGCAGCCATCTCTTTGGCTTCCAGTGTCTTGCTGGTGCTGCAGGTAAAATGAAAATAGTCTTGAGTCAAGAAATACCTGGAGACTCCAATCCAGACGGCAGAGTCGAGAGACATGGAACTCATTCCCCTCCCACAAATACATCAAAAATACATCTAAGAATGGAATAACTCTCAGAGAACACCTATCAAACACTAGCAGAAGACCTCAAACACTGGAAAGGACAAGAAAAGTCTCCAGGTAACCAGGTAGGTGAAAGGGGGAAAAAAAGAGGAAGTGGGATGGGACCTGCACCCCTGGGAGGGAGCTGAAAAAGAGGAAAGGTTCCTGGGAATTCCCTCATAGGCAGGGAAACCAGCCAGGACAGAAAGGGACATTCAGAAGCTCAGGGAAGAGGGTGACAACAGGACTGCGGTGGCAGGCAGGATGAGACCTGCACATTCGGCCATCTCACCACCCCATGCCCCCCAGCGTGAGACTCATGTCCACTGGTACAGGCAAGGGCTGGGGGCAGAAACACAGGGTTTAGAGGACAGGCCCAGAGACAGGACTGCTGCTGGCTGCCCAGAGACAGCCTGAAGGGGCAGGAGTGTGCTAAGGTCACAGCTGGAGGTGTTCATGGAGGAAGCTGACGCCACCATGGAAGCAAGGTGCCATTGTGAAGTGGCCAAGAGGGAGCAGGGCCACCAAAGCAGCCTCTTTCTCTGCAGGCTTCCACACCAACCGCTGCCTGGGCCAGCTCCAAGGCCTTCGCAGTGGTGGGCTTTGTGGACAGATGCACGCATGAACACATGCACACAGGGCCTGAGCTGGGGCCAGGGTGGAGCCCTCTCCATGGTTCCCACACTGGGTGCAGGCTCACTGTCACATGTGACTCACTGGATCTGCACTGGTGGCCTTAGGAAAACAAGATCTGAGGGACACCAGGGCTGATTGCTGGCATCCTCAGGGTTGAAGTGGGGCCGAGCATGGTGCCAACAGCAGTGTGCTTTGTGAGCCCACGAAACACGTGACAAGTGACACAACAGAGCACACTCACAGGTGGACAGCTCCAGCAGAGGACCACTCAATGGCTCCTCTCCCAGTGGGAGCACTTCAATCCCACCTACTTCCCACCACAGCTAAGAAGCATAGCTCAGAAGTGGATCTGGGGGCTCCTACTGCAACAGCCAGGAAGCAGACTGGCCTCTGACAGGGCAGTATCACCCACAGAGCAAAGGGGAGGCCCCACGCAACATTCAGCGCAGTCCCTAGTCCCCACACCAGTCACACCTCCTATCAAGGGAATAACGGCCAGCAGACACTGAGGAAAGAGGTGGCAGACATCCACGCTAAAAACACCCTTCATACCAAAAATATTAAACCCACACAACCTACACAGGGACACTCCCACACAAAAATAGTCCTCCAAGACCACAGTAGATGATTGTTTCTTCTAAACTCACAGAGCAAGAGAAATATAAGTAAAACGAGGAAGCAGAGGAACTACTCCCAATGAAATGGTCAAGAGAATGCCACTGAGAGAGCAAACAATAAAACAGGTCTCTTCAGTCCAACAGACACTAAGTTCAAAACGGAGATCATGAATATACTGAATGAATTAAGGACTATTCACAGAAATGCCAACTGCTATAAAAAGCAACTAGAAACTATAAAAGGAAACAAGAAAAATTAGAGGAATTTCTTTCTGACTTATTTCGCCTAGTATGATGATCTCCAAGTCCATCATGTTGCTGCAAATGGCATTATTTCATATTTTTATGGCTGATATTCCTTATTTTATGATTTAGTATTCCACTGTATGTGTGTATACATATATATAATCTGTATACATATATATAATGTGTGTATACATATATATATACACATCTTCTTCTATATATGAACATTTAGGCTGTTTCTCTTCTTAGCCATTGTAAATAGTGCTGCTATGAACCCTGGGGTACATGTATCTTTTTTAATTATAGTTCTTGTCTGGATATTGTGCTCATAAGTGGGATTGCTGGATCATAAGGCAACTCCTGTTTTGATTTTTTGTATGTGGAATCTAAAATATAACACAAATGAACATATCTACGAAAAAGAACAGACTCACAGACATACAGAACAGACTTGTGGTTGTGGGGTGGGGGGAGGGAGAGAGTTTAGAATTAGCAGATGCAAAGTACTATATAAAGGATGAATAAACAGCAAGTATATAGCTTGTTGTATACCCTTACTGTGTAGCACAGGGAACTATATTCAACATATGGAAAAGAATATGAAAAAGAATATGCATATATGTAATTGAGTCAATTTGCTGAACAGCAGAAATTAACACCGTATGAATCAACTATATTTCAACAAAATTTTTAAAAAACTAGAGAACTCATTCACCAAGATGAAAGCTGAGCTGAAGGCAATGAATAGCAGAATGAATAATGCAGAAAAATGAATAAGTGATCCAGAAGATAGAATAATGGAAATTACCCAATAAGAAGAGCAGACATAAAACCAAATTTAAAAAAAAAAAGAAAGTAAGTAATATAAGAGACCTATGAGATAATATAAAGTGTGCCAGAAAGAAAAAAGGAGAAAAAGAGGATTGAAAATGTATTTAGAGAAATTACTGCTGAAAAGTTTCCAAACTTAAAGAAGGAAATAGATATCCAAGTACAGGAAGCACGGGGCATCCCAAACATGATAAATCCAAACAGACCTACACCAAGATATATTATAATTAAAATGGCAAAAGTTAAAGACAGGATTCTAAAAGCAGTGAAAGAAAAACAGTTAATTACAAGGGAACTTCTATAAGGGTATCAGCTGATTTCTCTACAGAAACACTCAGGCCAGAAGAGAATGGCTAGATATATTCAAAGTCCTGAAATGGAAAAAATCTTCAACCTAGGATACTCTACCCAGCAAGATTATCATTTAGAATAGAAGTAGAGATAAAGAATTTCTCAGACAAGAAAAAACTAAAAGAATACAGCAATACTAAACCTATCCTGAAGGAAATAGTGAAAGGTCTTCTCTAAATAGAAAAGAAGAATCTATAGGAAAGAGAAAATCATAATTGGAAAATAAATCACTAAAATTAGCTGGTACAAAGATTTTTTAAAAATCAAAAAATTTCTGTGAAAGCAATGAACAGCAAAAGGATGAGCACAAAAATGCAAAAACAGACATCAAAATCATAAAATGTTTGGGAGGAGCGTAAGAAAATGTAGTTCTTTTTCCTAGAATGTGTTTGAGCCTACATGACTACCAGTCTAAAGCAAGTAGATTTAAGAAGAGCACAAATCAAAAACACAACAGATTCACAGAAAACAAAAAGAAGAGAACAAAAGCATAAAACAAAAGGAAATCATCAAACCACAAAAGGGAAAACAGAAAGAGAGAAAGAGGAAACAGAAAGAAAATACCTAGAAACTCTTGCAAATCTTCCAGTCTTTCAGAGACAAAATGCCACCCTGTTTCCCACCAGATATTGACTCCTCAGTTGTTGGGGCAGCTAGGCTGCAGCCTCAGTTGTTCAGTTCAGCATCCGTATCAAATATTATTTTCTCAGGATACCATGATATAAAAAGAGTCAGGAGGCACTGTGTGAAGGACCAGCCAAGGGGAAAAAGTTCTATGCAGGATTGGTGCATGCTTGTTTACACATGCTGGGTCTCTCTACGTTATCTGCATTTTTGAGGCAGAACATAAGGATTTATCACTCATTTACTTCTTATCAGGAACATTTAACTGTATATTTTTCACTCCGCAGGGTGTACACAGAAATACTACAAGCAGCATCCTGTGCATTTGCCTGTCTCTGAAATCCCCAAGATGCATTTCCACCTTGATTTGAGAAAATTACAGCTCCCAGCTAGCCTCCCTCTCCATCTTCAGTTTTCTTCCATTTCCTATTTTGTAAAGCAGAGGTTCTTTACCCTGGCTGCACGTTAAAATTATCTGGATGGCTTTTTAAAATGTCTGGAGTCTGGATGTCACCCAAAATTTTGATTGTAAGGTTCGGGGTTTGGCATAAGCATCAATGTTTTCCAAAAGTCTGCCCCACTCCCAGGTGGTTCTAGTGTATAGCCAAGGGCTGGAATCTCTGCAAAAAAGACTCTACCTTCTTCAAAGAGTGTATATGATCAATTTCTCCAAGAAGACTGATTATTTAAGACTGGTCAGTATCTGAAACCTGGAGGAACACTTGAACAGAGAGGCCACTTTGCAATATAAGGAGACAGCAGTCACCATTAATTCTCCTAAGAATTTTTGCAAATATTCAGATGGAGACTAAAAAAAATCTATATTCCTCCCCCCCAACCCCCAACACACACACCATTACCAAATGCAGGAGTATGCAGTATAGCCACAGCTTACATACCTCTAAGTAATAATGTGTTGATTTATAGTTTGCACAAATTGCAATAAATGGCATTTTCTGTTATGTGGAGAGTAATAGATTGTTCTGGAGTGAGTACAAATCCATAACTCATTTGAGGGCTATGCTGATGCTATAAACTAAAGCTCACCATTTAAGCAGCTAATCCATGGTGTTTAATGCTGAGAATGGGTTTCAGGCTGGTATTCAATTTGGTGACCATCCATTATTTCAGTTGAAGCATAATTAACCTGATAGATATAAGAAGAAGCAAGAGAAATGTTTTCAGAGACTTTTCTCCTTTTTCTTCCCTTCCTACCCTCTCGCTGTATCTCCATACTGCTCTTCAGGATGGTTCATTTCCTGCTCCAAACGCAGACTGGGAACAAGGAAAGGTTGTTTCAGAAACCACTGGCACTGTGTCATTTCCACTGCTGAGCCATGAGTTAAGTGAACAGGCTGGAGACTGTTGTATTTGCCACATACCATCAGATCATTAGTCTATCAAAAATGCAGTGGAAGTGAGTGACCAAAACTTAAGGTTGCTGGGGAAAAATTGAAAAAAAAAAAAAAACAAAAAACAAAAAAAAACCTTTCTTGGGTTTGGTTTCCCTCACTTCACAGATAGATATTTTCTCTTTCATAGAAACTATGCCTCTCTTCTCAGAGACAAGAGATGAAGGAAAACCAAAGCAGAAAAACCTTGGACAAGAATCCTGGGTAGTCTTCACCCACTCAGAATCCATCAACTGAAACTAAGTCTTTTGAAAACACAATTTCTCCCCTACAGTTTGAGAGAAAAAACCAGTAACCCGTTTGTCCTGGCAAATGTCTGTGACCTCACTGCCCTAGAAGATTCTCGATGACAAGATCTTCTAACTTTTCTATATTTAAGACATAGCCAAGCAGGTGCTACTGCCTCAACTAACATCAAAAGAGTCAAGACCTTTACAAATCAGCTTTATAGAAACAGCCAGTGTATTCAGGAATGAGTCTACATTCAAGAAGCCATGATGCCCTAGACTTATTCTTCTCAGATTCCATATTCAGATGAAAAAATTAAGTTAAACCATGCACCTACAGCAATATTACATAATGATAAATGTATTAGTTTATCAAGAAGAAATAACAATTTTAAATGTGCATGCCTCTAGCTTCAAAAACTGGCAGAATGAAAAGGAGAAAGAGGCAAATCCACAATTTACCTAGAGACTTAAGACATTCTTCTTCATGTAGGCAGAACTAGTAGGTAGAAAATCAGCAGGGATATAGAATTGACTTCACCATCAACCAACTGAACCTAGTTGTGGGAGAACTCCACCCAATGGTAGATGTTAAAGGCGGTTTTAGAAAAGGAAGAGGAACCAGAGATCAAACTGCCAACATCTGCTGGATCTTCAAAAAAGCAAGAGAGTTCCAGAAAAACATCTATTTCTGCTTTATTGACTATGCCAAAGCCTTTGACTGTGTGGATCACAAGAAACTGTGGAAAATTCTGAAAGAGATGGGAATACAGACCACCTGACCTGCCTCTTGAGAAACCTATATGCAGGTCAGGAAGCAACAGTTACAACTGGACATGGAACAATAGACTGGTTCCAAATAGGAAAAGGAGTACATCTAGGTTGTATATTGTTAACCTGCTTATTTAACTTATATGCAGAGTACATCATGAGAAACGCTGGGCTGGAAGAAACACAAGCTGGAATCAAGATTGCCGGGAGAAATATCAACAACCTCAGATATGCAGATGACACCACCCTTATGGCAGAAAGTGAAGAACTAAAGAGCCTCTTGATGAAAGTGAAAGAGGAGAGTGAAGAAGTTGGCTTAAAGCTCAACATTCAGAAAACAAAGATCATGGCATCTGGTCTCATCACTCTATGGGAAATAGATGGGGAAACAGTGGAAACAGTGTCAGACTTTATTTTGGGGGGCTCCAAAATCACTGCAGATGGTGATTGCAGCCATGAAATTAAAAGACGCTTACTCCTTGGAAGAAAAGTTATGAACAACCTAGATAGCATATTGAAAAGCAGAGACATTACTTTGCCAACTAAGGTCCATCTAGTCAAGGCTATAGTTTTTTCCAGTGGTCATGTATGGATGTGAGAGTTGGACTGTGAAGAAAGCTGAGCACTGAAGAATTGATGCTTTTGAACTGTGGTGTTGGAGAAGACTCTTGAGAGTTCCTTGGACTGCGAGGAGATCCAACCAGTCCATTCTGAAGGAGATTAACCCTGGGATTTCTTTGGAAGGAATGATGCTGAAGCTGAAACTCCAGTACTTTGGCCACCTCATGGGAAGAGTTGACTCATTAGAAGAGACTCTGATGCTGGGAGGGATTGGGGGCAGGAGGAGAAGGGGACGACAGAGGATGAGATGGCTGGATGGCATCACTGACTCGATGGACGTGAGTCTGAGTGACCTCCGGGAGTTGGTGATGGACAGGGAGGCCTGGCGTGCTGCGATTCATGGGGTCACAGAGTCGGACACGACTGAGCAACTGAAATGAACTGAACATAGCCAAAAATGTCTTCAAAAACAGACAGTCCTTTTCAAGTTCACATGTAACTTTCACCAAGATGGAAAATACTTTGGGTCATAAACTTTAATAAATTTAAATGAATTGGAATCACACAGTGTGTCCTCAGATTTTAACTGAATTAAGCTAGAAACTTTTTTTTAATAATTAGAGTGAACTTTGAGTTTTGCATAATTCCAAACTGAATTTGCAAAATTCTCTGCAAATACAAGTAAAGTTCCACTCCAATATATAAAAAAGAAAAAAAAAGAAATTAATTACAGAAATATGACAAGAAAGTCTTTCCACACTTGGAAATTAAAATTAAATTTCAAAAAAAGCCATGGATCAAAAAGGGAGTCTAAGGGAAAATTAGAAATGATTATAAATATTTGAATCAAAAAAAATGAAAATATAACAATAACAAAATTTGTGTAATATACCTAGAGCAGTGCTTGGAGAGAAACATATACAACTAAATTCTTATATTAGGAAAGAATAAATATTATAAATAAATAATCTAAACTTCCAACTTAATACAAGGAAAGCAAAGAACAAGGGAATTAACAACAATAAAATTATATCAGTAGAACTGAAAACAGAAAATCAATAGAGAAAATAAATGAAACCAAGAGTTGGTCACTTGAAATGGTCAATAAGATTAATAACCTTCTACCAAGACTGACAAAAAGAGAGGAAAGTCACATCTGACCAATATCAGGAATAAAATAGGAGGTATCACTGTGGGGTCCATGGCTACTAAAAGAAAATGAGACAGATTATGAACAATTCTATGTATATAAATGTCAACTTATATAGAATTCTTCAAGATTCCAAAAAAATGAAAGCTCATCCAAGATAAAACAAATAAGCTAAGTAGTTCTACAGTGGTGGTGGTTTAGCCACTAAGTCGTGTCTGACTCTTGAGACCCCATGGACAGTAGGCTGCCAGGCTCCTCTGTCCATGGGATTCTCCAGGCAAGAATAATGGTGTAGGTTGCCATTCATTGCCTTCTCCAAAATAGTTCTATAACTGTAAACAAAATTGAACCTGTAATTTGAAACTTTCAAAAGAGAAAAATACAGGCCTCAATGCTTTCACTGGTCAATTCCACCAAACTCCAACTCAATACAAATGGCTTCAGAAAATTAAGGAAACATTCCCCAATACATTTTATAAGGCTGGCATTACTCTGATACTAAAAACAAATAAAATCAGCACAAAAGGCTAAAGACCAATATCCCTCATGGATAGAGATGTAAAAATCCTACACAAAATGTTGGTAAGCTGAATCCAGTGATATATAAAAAGAATAACATACCATGACCAAGTGTAGTTTATCATGGCAATGCAAGATTGGTCCTATATTTGAAAATCAATTCAATCTACTACATTAACTATCTAAAGAGGAAGATGAGACAATTATATAAACTGTGCAGAAAAATCATTTGACAAAATATAACAAACCTTAATGATAAAATCTCTCAACAAACTAGCAACAGAGGGAACTTCCTTAACCTGATAACAGGATGCATAAGAAACTGACAGCTAACATTACACTTAATGATGAAAGAGTGAATACTTTTCTTCTTAGATCAGGAACAAAAACAAGAGAAGGATATGCACTCTTATCATTCCTATTCAGCACCATCCTGGAAGTCCCAGCCAGTGCAGAAAAGCAAGGAAAAGAAATAAGGGCACACAGACTGGAAAAGAAGAAATAAAACTGTTCCTAGACAGATAAAATATATAATTGTCCAAACAGAAAATCTCAAGAAATCAATAGAAACTCCTAAAATTAACAAATTGGGGAAACAATGGAAACAGTGTCAGACTTTACTTTCTTGGGCTCCAAAATCTCTGCAGATGGTGACTGCAGCCATGAAATTAAAAAACGTTTGCTCCTTGGAAGAAAATATATGACAAATCTAGACAGCACATTAAAAAGCAGAGACATCACTTTGCTGACAAAGGTCTGTATAATCAAAGCTATGGTTTTTCCAGTAGACATATTTGGATATGAGAGCTGGACCATAAAGAAAGCTGAGCACCGAAGAATTGATGCTTTTGAATTGTGGTGTTGGAGAAGACTCAAGAGTTCCTTGGACTGCAAGGAGATCCAACCAGTCAATTCTAAAGGAAATCAGTCCTGAATATTCACTGAAGGACTGATGCTGAAGTTGAAATTCCAATACTTTGGCCACCTGATGTGAAGAACTGACTCACTGGAAAAGACCCTAATGCTGGGAAAGACTGAAGGCAGGAGGAGAAGGAGATGATAGAGGATGAGATGGTTTCATGGTATCATCAACTCAACGGACATGAGTTTGAGCAAGCTCTAGTAGTTGGTGATGGACAGGAAACCTGGAGTGAGTGCTGTAGTCCATGGCGTGCTGTGATTCATGGGGTCGCAAAGAGCCAAACACGACTGAGCGACTGAACTGAACTGAGTGACTGAACTGAACTGAACTGAGCGACTGAATTTACTAACTGACTTTATCAAGGTCACAGGCTGCAAGATCAATGCTCAAAAACTGATTCTATTTCTGTATACTAGCAATGTAAAGTTGGAAAACAAAAAAAATTAAATGCCATTAATAACAACTCCAAAAGAATTAAATACTTAGAAATAAACTTATAAAATTCATAAAGTATCTTTATACTATACTATTGAAACTATAATACAAAATGCTGGTAAGATAAATCAGAGAAGACCAAAATAAATAAATAAATAGTGTCATACCATTATTCATGAATTGGAAGACTCAATAAAGATGTCAGTTCCCTTCAAATTAAACAACAGATTTAAGTCATTTCTAATCAAACTCTCAGCAGGATTTTTTTTTTTACATATAAACGAGTTGACTTTAAAATTCATATAGTAAGACAATAGAGTTAGAATAACTAAAACAATTTTGAAAATAAGAATAAAGAAAGAGGAATGTTTTTACAATTTACTATAAAGCCACAATAAGCAAGAGAGTATGGTATTGGGGAAACAATTAAAGGGTTTTATCAATGGGGAAAAAATGGAGAACTCAGATTCAAAAACATGCTTGTTTTAACAAAGGTGCAAAAACATTTACGGAAACCTCTTTTCAATAAAAGATCTTGGAACAATTAAGCATCTATGAGCAAAAAATGTAAAGATGAAAGTTTATTCACATGTGATATAAAAATTAACTCAAATGGGTTATAGAGCTAAATAAAATGTAAATCTATAAAACTTGCAAGAAAATCTTTATGGTCTGGAGATAGGCAAAGAGCCCTGAAGTATGACACTGAAAGTACTATTCATTTCTTAAATGATAAATTTGTTTTCATCAAAATTAAAATATTTTCTTTGTGAAAGACACTTTTAAAGAGGATTAAACCAACTGCAGGAAAATATTTATACGTCATATTTCTGACAAAGGATTTATATCCTGAATACAAAAAGAACTCTCAAAACTTAGTAAGAAAACAGACAATTCATTTGTTAAAAATGGGCAAAATGAACAGCACTTCACCAAAATGTACAGAAGATACAGAAATGGCAAATGATCATATGAAAAGATGTTCAACATCATTAACTATTAGGAAAATTCAAATTAAAACCATGATGAGATACCATCACTCACTTATTAGAATGGCAAAAATTAAAAATACTGACAATAGCAAGTGCTGGCTAACACGTAGAATAACTAGAACACTCAAACATTACTGGCAGGAATGCAAACTGTACATTTTGACAGTTTCTTATAAAGTTAATATACTCATCCTGGGCATTTACCCTAAAGAAATGAGAACTATATTCACACGACAACCTGTACAGAAAAGCTGAGAGCGGTAAAACTACCAAAAACTGGAAAGAACACGAATGCGCATCAAGAGTTAAATAGATAAGTTGTTGGTACATCCTTACAATTGAATAGTAAAATAAAAAAGAAATAATAAAAGGATCAATTAAAAGAATCATGCCATAACTTCAAGAAGTGCAAAGGGAGTATGCTACATGAAAGAAACCAGTTTTAAAAGATTACATACTGTAAAACTCCATGTTATGACATTTTCAAAAGGACAGAAACTATAGAGATGGAAAACAAATCAATGGTTGCCAGGTTACAGGAGAGAGAAGGATGTCATTTAAGGCACAGCTAAAGCAAGTTGTCTAGGGTAAGCAATTTCCACCCTATCCTAAATGTGGCCATGCTTACATGAATCTATATGTGTTAAAAATCACAGAACTGTATACAAAAAGAAGTTAATGTTCTTTGTTAATTTAAAATTAATTTAAAAGCATGCACCTATGAAGAGCAATGTGTCTATTAAATAACAAATACGGAATGTTTTAAAGTTTCCGTCTTTAAAGACAGCACAAGCAATAGTACGTCCTTCCTTAGAAGTAAACTAAAGGACAACAATTAAACTAGTGTTGCCCACCAAGCCTGAATTCCATAAAACCCTGAGCTTTCTCTAACTTCTTGCCAACAGTCAAAATTGGCTACAGAGAAGACAGACTGTGTGGCAGACTCTGCTATTTGATAGAAAGCCTCAAGTGGTCTAAAGGCTGAGTTGCTCGGCCTTAACCATGCAAGCCTAGGTTAAGAGGCTGCATAAACACTGGCACAGTCAAGAAATTAGACCAAAACTCCTCTTTCAAAATGGCAAAGCTCTGAGAGAGATATTCACAAACTTTGAACAGTGAATCATGACTGGATCTGAATCAGCTCATGATGCATGTCTCCTGGGGCAACTAAAGAAATGAGAGCTAGAAAAATAGGAAAGAACAGGGAAAGTTCATTTTGAAGCATTAAGTACAGTTTCAGGAAAGCAGAGCTGAGTGTAATTCTGCAGTCAAAACAATCAGACGGTAGGGAGAAAAATAATGGGCAGAAGACTTGAAAAAACGCTTCACAAAAAAATTCAGATGGCCAACAAGTACTGGAAAGGACACTGAACCTCATCAGTCATCAGGGAACTGCTGATTAAAACCACAAAGAGATACCACTGCACTCCCCAAATTTCTAAAATGAAAAAAGCAAACTCCTCAAGTGTTGGCAAAGACCTAAACTAACCAGAACTCCCCTCTCTTGTAGTGGTGAATATATATCGGTATAATCACTTTGGAAACACGCTGGACATTATCTACTCAAGCTGAAACATGCATATCCTGTGACTCCACAATATACACTTCCCCGGGATGTATATACTCAATAATAATGTGTTTGTATGTTCACCAAACTACATGTACTAAACGTTCATGGTGACTCTACCCATAATGGCCCTGGATCCATTTCCTATTGCTGCTGGAACAAACGACCATGAGCCACACGGATTAAAGCCTTACCAATGTACTAGTTTACAGTCCTGGAGGGCAGCAGTCTAAAGGGGGGTTAACTGGAGAAAATCAAGGTGTCAAGCTCTGGAGGAGCTAAGGGTGAGTCTATTGACTTGCCTTTTCCAGCTTCTCGGAGCCGAATGCCATCCTTAGACTGCACATTCAAAACGCATTTCAGGCCTAGCACGACCATGACCGCTGCGGGCTGGTGGGCCGGCGCTGAAAACATGAAACTTCACGCGCAGGGCTCCTGCCGCCCGGTCGCCGCGGTGACTGCCGGGATGCGCCGCAGCAGCGTAGGGTCGCAGGGCGCGGCTCTGAGTGACCTTTCACCTGTGCCCCGGGTCCCTGCGGGCAGAAAGTGAAGCCAGTCAGTCGTGTCCGACTCTTTGCGACCCCATGGACTGTAGCCCACCAGGCTCCTCCATCCATGGAATTTTCCAGGCAAGACTACAGGAGTGGCTTGCCATTTCCTTCTCCAGGGGATCTTCCTGACCCAGGGATCGAACCCGCGTCTCCTGCAGTGTGGGCGACGTCTGACCCACCAGGTAAGCCCCACTGCGGGCAGGGTGGGACACAAGACTGGAAGCCAGCAGGCACTGGCCTGGGCTCCAGCAGTTTTTAAAAAATACATCAAATTCCAAACTTTGCTTCCATCATCACATCTTCTCTCTGATTTTGCCTCCCCTGGCTTTTTTTTTTTTTTTTTTAATTAGTTAATTATTTTTCTTTGGCTGCAGCTGGGCCTTTGTTGCTGTTCACCGAAGTCTCATAGCCGTGGCTTCTCTTCTTGCGAAGCACCGTCTCTGGGTGCTTGGGCTTCAGTAGTTGTAGAACATGGGCTTATTTGCCCCCTGGCATTTGTGAGATCCTCCCGGGGACCAGGGATCCAACCCATGTCTCCTGCATTGGCAGGTGGATTCTTAACCACTGGATCACCAGAGAATCCCTGGCTCCCTCTTATGAGGACCTTGGTGCTTACACTAAACCTACCTGGATAATCCAGGAAACTTTGCCCCTTTCAGGATCTTTAATCACATGTGCAAAGTCCCTTTTGCTCCCTAAGGTAACACATTCTCAGGGATTAAGATGTGGGCGTCTTTGAAGGAACCATTATTCTGTGTACTACAAACACCAAACAGGAAAGGACTCAATTTCCCAGCAACAGAAGAATGGGTAATTGCAGTGTAATAGCCCAATGCAATATTATGCAGCAGTGAGAACAGTCATCAGTGATTTGCAATATTGTGAGTGAATCTCAGGAACGTAATGCTGAGTGAAAAAAGCCAGAATCAGAACACTGTAGGCATCCCGGTGTATAATACAGAGAGAGGGGAAATCTCTCTATGGTAGAAGTCAGGATATAGTGATTACCCTAGATGTGGGGATTCCCAACTGGGCTGGAATGTGATGGGACTTTGGGGATGCTGTTGATCCTTTCTGTCTTGATCTGGGAGCTAACTTGTTTGGAAATGTGTCAGTCTGTGAAAAAATCCATTAAACTATACCTGTAAGGTACAAGCACTTTTCTGTGTGTATATTTGACTTTAATGAAAAGAATAACACTTGTCATGACAAGGGAGGAAGGATAGGGTCTTATGAGCATAAGGAGCCCTCAACTGCTGTAACTTGGTGTAGTGTGGAGAGCTGAGGCTTTAGACTCAGGTGGGTGAGACCTACAATCCCATCTCTTTCACTGATTCTCTGCTCTTCTGCAGATTATTTGATCTTTTTGGTTAGGGGCTTCCTTCTCTAGAAAATGGAGTAATAATACTTGCTGCCTAACTGGATGTGTTGCATATGTGAAATAACAAATGTGTAAACAAGTGGAACATAACAAGGGCTGAGGAAATACAGCTTCTTTTCTCACTTTGTTCTTAAGTCTTTCTTTCAACAGAACAAATACACAACATTTAAAAAAAAAAAAAAGGAAAGAAATAACCCCTGCAGAAGCTGCACTTTTTTTTAATTTTTCGTGCCATGTTTAAAAATGTTCGCCAAGAACTTTATGAAAAGTTGCTCCACATCCTATAAAACTGATTTTTTAAAATGTTTGTTTCTTTATAAACACTGCCTATTTCTTTGTAAAACTGCCAGTTGAAACTGGCAATGAATTGTGAAAGTTCTTTAACAAAGGTGAGCCACTTGAGATCATGAAAGCACCAGGTGTCACTTCCACGAGTCATAACTTCTTCAGGAAAAATTCCAGGAGCCTGGTGGAAATAGAGTCACTCTGCACTTCTTCCTACAAGGCAAGCACGGCCTAGAGCATTTCACTTCTATCCTTGTGATTGGAAGGAATGTCTAAAGACCAAACCAAACTCACACATGACTGGGCATATCTAGTCTTCCTTGCACTGCAGCAGGGCACGAGAAACAGAGATGAAATAAACATAGGTAGAAATGGTTTCCCATGAAACACAAGAACATGGCATAGTTGAAATTGGGACGGAAATCTGGAGCCTGAGAGACCATTTAAAGAGTTTGAGGCTCTTAGAATTACTGTGCTTGGTCAAGGTCACTCAGACCCACACACAGTCTGGTTTACAGTCCTCTTCCCAGGGGGTTTTAAGTCATGGTTTACATTTCCCATTGCAAGCCAGAATCTTTTATTTGCAAAGCTTAATTCTTT
Source organism: Ovis aries (assembly GCF_016772045.2). Classification (NCBI taxonomy): domain Eukaryota; kingdom Metazoa; phylum Chordata; class Mammalia; order Artiodactyla; family Bovidae; genus Ovis; species Ovis aries. Next base: position 60,975,066 of record NC_056062.1, on the reverse strand, counting down.
ATTTGTATTTTTTACCCCCATTTTTATTGCCACTGGTGTTATTTCAACATCATTTAAATTTTGATCCCTATCTTGTACCCTCCCCTCTGCTGACTCCCCAGATTTCCCCATTCTATCTTTGCCCAAATGCCTCTCCACTCCCGCTCCTCCGCGAGGCTTACTCCTCCCAAGTACGGCCCTGTCTGCACCTCCACCAGGGTGTTTGCCCTGCTTCTTGTGTCAGTATCAGTTCATCACACCTTCAGGGAAACCTGGATCACTGTGTTTGTCACCACAAACTATCTTTTTTTTAATTTTGATTTTTGGTTCATCATAGATTTTTTAAAATCAATTTTTATTTATTTCTTTGCCTTGTGGCATGCAGGATATTAGTTTGCCAACCAGGGATTGAACCCATGACCCTGCTGTGGAAGCATGGAGTCTTAACCCCTGGACCGCCAGGGAAGTCCCATAAACTATCTGTCTCATGCGCTATATCATGCACTCCTTCAGCACAAGAGCTGTGTTGTTTACTTCTGCCTTCCAAGTGTCTAGTTTAGAAAGGGTTCTATAAATGTTTATTGAATGAATGAGATGGATGTCTGTCTGTTGGCCACCAGCTAGAGACAGTGAAAAGAGAAAGTCCTCTTCCTTTTTTATTTTTTTATTTTTTTGGTATCTTCAGATGGACAATCTTTTGTTACAAGTGCTTTCATTTTTAGCATCACGGTGCTTTATTTGCCCAAAGAACTAATACCATAATTATTCTTAGCCCTTTGCTTTTTCTTGTCTCTCCCCTTACTCAGAGCACATTTCTTACTGTACAACCATTTCCCTGATACATTAGACCTCTTCCATCCGTCAAGTCAGTGATGTTAAGCCACATATAGGAAAGAAATGAGTAGAACTGCAGGTAACTGGTGAAGTACAACTGCCTTATTCTTACCTTAACATCAGAAAAATTGCTTCCCGGCAGATAGAGTGACCATCCCATTCTGTTCATACAGAGATTTTTAATAGAAAAGGCTGAAGAGCTATGAATGGTAACCAACCTTTATGCATAGATACATTTTTCACTTTGCATGATGGTTGTTCTTTTCCTCATCCCCAATTAAAATCTAAATTTAAAAACTGTAAGTCATTTTCCTTAACAGTACATTAATACAAGTTCAATTTTATAGGAAAGACAAGTTTTCTTATCAGACAGGAGCTCAAATTTGAAAATAAAAGCAAATGAAGTATTTTTCCAAGTCAAGCTCCTATAAACTGTGAAACTGTATAAATTGGTGCTTGAAAAGGCAGTATTAAAGGAATGATCACTTTTCCCCAGTCAACAGCAGAGTAGTGATAACAGTCTTTCACTGGGACTGAACCCTGGCAGTCTGATTTCAAAGCTCCTGCTATCTCCCATGAAAACAAGAGCAGTCCAAATGATCAGTGCAAAGAATGCATAAGGACAGGCTGCTCTTTTCAGAATTTTAGCAATCGCAGGGAGAGAGAGAGATGGGGAAGTCACATGAAAGAAAAGCAGGCTCAAGGAAAGGAGAGTTTTGAGCCTGATGTTGGCTTGACCGGAAAGAGCTAAGGGAGGAGGAGAGATTAAGACATGAGGCAAGGGGTGGGAGCGGGGCTGGCAAGTAGCAGAAAATCGCCTGCTGTCCAGTGCCCTGCCAGAAGACTGTAATTCATGGAATCCAGAGAAGGATGGATGGACTTGACTCTGAAAGGTGATGAGACTCTGAAACAAGGAAGAGGAGTGAGCAGAAAATGGATGAACGTAAAAAATAAATTTTATGTCAGAGAGAAAGGAGATTGAGAGTTCACCGATTTTGGCTTCAAGGATCTCTGAGAAATAGAAAGTAATTTCTTCTGTTGAGAGGAAAGGAAGTCTAGGGCTGGGGTTCACACAATGGAAAAGGAGCTCAGAACACCTGATCTGAGGCACAAGGTATGGAGGTGAAAGAGATAAGTGTGAGACTTGCTGAAATTCACTTGAGATCACAATTCAAGAGCAATCTTACTTGTGCTGTGGTGAGCAAGGGCTTGAGAAAAAGGAGTTTGGTGCTTGACACTTTATTCTTTTACATAATTACTGCTTGATATGAGGGAGTTTATTAAAGCTCTCTTGCTTCATTTCCCCTATAAAACAAGTTAATAATCCTTGCCCCCTTCCTACCCCATAGGACTTTAACAAGCACTAATTATTGTCTTCAAACTGTCCCAAGTGCCTTGGGAAAGCCCTGGGTAAGGACTTTGTTCATCATTTTTATTGTGACTGAGATTGCATTGCCCCACCCTCTGTTTAGAAACAAGTTGAAATATAATCTTAACAACTTCCTTCACTCAATTCCAAAATGTGTTTGCTAAACTACCTGAAATTGGCCGTGGAGGCATCAGATAAATAAAATAGAACAAACTCCAAAATGTCTGGCGGCTTCTAAACCGAAAAGGAGAATTTCGAAGTTAAACCTCAAATAGGATTGGCAGTCGTTTTAGAACTCATTGATCTATCCAGAATAGTGAACTCAAGGGAAGGATTTCAAACTGAACCTTCCCTCAAAGTACCAAGTGAAGACCAGAATGCCATCATAATGAATACCTTAATGCTTCACATAGCAATGTCTCAGTGCCGGAGCATCCATTATTCTACACAGTTGGTTCTAGGTCATTATTTAACATAATCCCAATTCCTTCTTTAATTTCACTATTCAGTGAATGGATGTTGATCCTCTACAAGTGCCGATACCGTGTGAGTCCTGAGACCGTGTTAGCATCCACTAGCCACACACACCTTTCGCCTTTGTATAATGGTTCTTCCATTATCTACAATGTTGTAGTACTTCTATTTTCATTCCTTTTTGATTGAAGCAAAAAATAAATAGAACTGAAACTCTGACTCATCTGCACATTGGCTGAGTTGACTATATTTATTGGTATTAAGGCATGGAAAGGACTGCATAATATCTCTGGTATCAAAAATTTGCTTTCCTTCATCCAAATAACTGTTATCAAGTGCTAATTACCCATGCATATTATGGGCCATGAAATCACTTGTGTGGGATTATCAGAACTTCATTGAAACACGTATAATATCATATAAGAAATGAATCGCCAGTCTAGGTTCGATGCAGGATACAGGATGCTTGGGGCTGGTGCACTGGGATGACCCAGAGAGATGGTATGGGGAGGGAGGTGGGAGGGGGGTTCAGGATTGGGAACACGTGTACACCCATGGCGGATTCATGTTGATGTATGGCAAAACCAATACAGTTTTGTAAAGTAAAATAAAGTAAAAAAAAAAAAAAAAAGAAAAAAGAAGTGAAAGTTATTTTGCAAGTTCCTTTCTGATAACAGCAGCTACTTGTTATAGGATATGGTTGCTATAGTGATATAGGAACAATGAAAATTCTTACTTTTCTCCAAGTTTGCTTCTTTGAACTTAACTTGAGACGCTATGTGGTCTAGCTGATTCTCATGATACAGGTTGAGTTTTTCTGCTTCTTCAGACTCTATGAGATAGACTTATCTTTTCTCCTTCTACACTATCTGAGGACCCCAGAGAGGCTATAGTTGACAGGATGTTAGCATTGGAGGGGTGGAAGGAACAAAAGGAATTTTTCAAGGCTAAAGTCATAGAGCTATCAATGCAGTATTTCTAGTTGACTGATTTAGCATGGCTATGAATTAGGTTTTGTGGCATAGAGTTTGCCTTGAACCCCCAAAACAGCGTGGAGAGAAAGTCAAGATTCTTGCAGCCATTCCATACCGAGAAACACCTAGAAGGTTGTTTATGTGGCTGTGTGCATGCACACAATTCCTTTGACAGTTCCTTATATTTATATCATCTGAAACTATCAAAAACAGTTTTTTATGTGTCCTACGTGTGAGTTTTCATAATGCTATATTTGGATCTAATTCTACAACCACTTTAACCCCGTCGGAAATCAACTTCAGTTTTTTCCCCAAAATGCCTCACAAAATAAAGTGATCACCAGGGTCCAGGAATTTTGCCCCAAGAAAATGATAAGGAAGCAAATATAAAGATAAAGTGAGAGTTCACATGGATCACAGCCTTGTCTAGTTCAATGAAACTATAAGCCATGCCGTGTAGGGTCACCCAAGTTGACTGGTCATGGTGGAGAGTTCTGACTAAATGTGATCCACTGGAGAAGGGAATGGCAAACCACCTCAGCATTCTTGCCTTGAGAATCCCATAAACAGTGTGAAAAGGCACAAAGTGAGAGTTCAGAGAGGCCCAAATGTGAGAACCAATCCAAGAAGCCCAAAGAGCAAAGCCAATTATAGCCAATACAGTTTATATAGGGAAAGGGCAAAGATTTCCCAAGTCCCAATCTGTGGCCGACTGTTTTCCTATGACAGTAGCAACAGTACTTTCCATTGCACGCATGTTCCTAGAACTTTGCCATTCTCCCATCAAGAAGTGAAGTCTGTCATAGACATAGAGAGCAGATTTGTGGTTGCCAAGGTGGGTGATGGAGAGGGATAGATTAGGAATTTGAGATTAGCAAATGCAAACTATTATACATAGAATGAATAAACAATGAGGTACAACAATATAGCACCAGGAACTATATTCAATATTCTGTGATAAACCATAATGAAAAAGAATAGATGTGTATAACTGAGTCACTTTGCTGTACAACAGAAATTAACACAACATTGTTAAGCCAACTGTACTTCAATGAAATAAATTTAAAAATAAAAAAGATGAGTCTATGTTCCATCCCTTTGAGTCTGAACAGGTCTTTGTGACTACTTTGACCAACAGAGTGTGTCAGAAAAGGCACTGTATGACTTCTGAGACTAATTTTAAAAAATCACACACTTCCTCCTTGTTCCCTCAGGAAGCTCACAGAACCCAGGCACCATGTTCTGAAGAAACTTGGACTGGGTTGGTTCACATGGAAAAGAACTGAGTTGCTTGCCTTCGTCCTTACTCTCCTCCCATATTCTTTACACAATGAATTCCCTTTCTGTTTAAATCATCTATTGGTCTTTTTGCTTTAATCATCACTGCTTTAAAAAATGTTTTAAAACCTGTTAAAGCAAAGTACCACTCAAGCTTCCTCATGAAATTATATTAGCCAGTTTTAGCATTTCAATGTGCAAATCAACCATTAAAAATCATAATTATATATATAGTGTTGGCTTCCGGGGGCTGCTCTAAATACAGTATGTCTTTTGGGAGGACACAAGTCATTCCATAACATATATATGTACACACACTCATATGCTTTCTGGGAACATTGCTCTGTATAACAGCTGAGAATATTAACTTATTTTTAATTGACAAAGCAATTCCCCCCAACAATATATTAATTAAATGACTCCCCTCCATATAATTAGAGTTACCTGATTTACCACATGTTAAGCCTTCAAATATTCTATAATTTGGATTTGAACATTCCATTGTAACCCATTTTTCTGCCTTTGTTATTGTTTAATCGCTACGATTGTGTGACTCTTTGCGACCCCATGGACTGTAGCCCACCAGGCTCCTCTGTCCATGGGATTTCCCAGGCAAGAATACTGGAGTCAGTTGCCATTTCCTTCTCCAGGGGATCTTCACTACCCAGGGATCAAACCCACATCTCTTGCTTGGTAGGTTGGTTCTTTACCACTGAGCCACCAGGGAAGACCTTTACTTATTATAGTTTCATAATATGTGTTGTTAACTTTCAGAATAACTATCCCTCATTACTCTTATTTATTAAAATTGCCTTATTCTTACCTATTTATTGTTCCAGATACTTTCAGAGCCTTTTTTAAATTCCATCAAAAATTAAGATTATATTAAAATTGCATTAAGCAAATATTAAGGGAAGGTATAAATTCTCATTTAACCTGAAAAGATAGGCAGGTATGGTGGGGCAGGTGGGCATGAACTTTTCCATCCCTTTACACACTAGAAACCTGCCTCTTATTTCCTGCCCAGACACTTGTTGGATTACCAGGTAGTACTGACAGCTCCAGTCTGCAGTTCATCCAGGATCAAGGGAGCCTACAGGGCATCCTTGGCCTTTGTGCCTGGGTGCCCTGTGAACTTTCAACTCATTGACATGCTTCCCTGAGATAGGCCTGGTTTCCTGGTGGCCAAACCAGCCACCTAACTTTCTTTCTTGCCACATCCTTTCATCCCCACCAGGATGCCTGAGATTACCTGACCCTGAACCAGTTCATTGTGCATGTGGGGTGACTTCAAAGGCAATAAGAATCAGGCTCTGGGGAAATGCAGAGATGCATTAATCTGAACAGACTCAAAGGTCTCAGGGCACATGACACAACAAGGATACCGTGGCATCCTTTTTTTTAACTACTTTATCTATGTGTGATTAACATATAAAGAGCTGCACATATTGGGGGTACACAACTTGATGAGTGTGGGGTTAAGCACATACCTAAGAAACCTAGTCAAAGCTATGGTTTTTCCAGTAGTCATGTATGAATGTGAGAGTTAAGACTATAAAGAAAGCTGAGCGCCCAAGAACTGATGCTTTTGAACTGTGGTGTTGGAGAAGACTCTTGAGAGTCCCTTGGACTGCAAGGAGATCCAACCAATCCATCCTAAAAGAAATTAGTTTTGAATATTCATTGGAAGGACTGATGCTGAAGCTGAAGCTCCAATACTTCAGCCACCTGATGTGAAGAACTGACTCATTTGAAAAGACTGTGATGCTGGGAAAGATTGAAGGCAGGAGGACAAAGAGGCAAAGCGGACAACAGAGGATGAGATGGTTGGATGGCATCACCTACTCAACAGACGTGAGCTTGAGTAAGCTCCGGGAGTTGGTGATGGACAGGGAAGCCTGATGCTCTGCAGTCCATGGGGTCACAAAGAGTCGGACGTGACTAAGTGACTGAACTGAACTGAACTGAAGAAACCATCACCATCATCGTTCCCCACTTTTGTTGGAAGAATAATTACCATGAGATCTTCTCTCTTAGCAGTTTTAAGTATACAGTATTGTTGGCTATAGGCTCATGCTATAAAGTAGGTCTCCAGAACTTATTTATCCTACATAACTGAAACTGTATCCTTTAATGGTCATTTCCTCCTCCCTGTAGACCCCAGAAACCTCATTCTACCTTCCATTTCTATGAATTTGGCTACTTTAGATTCTATACATTAGTGAAATCATACTATGTGTTTTTGTGTGTCTGGCTTATTTCCCTTACCAGTGCTACTCAGGTTCATCCATATGGTTGCAAATGGCAAGATTTCCTTTTTTAAAAGACTGATCAATATTGCACAGCATGTATATATCACATTTTCTTTATATAATCATCCATCAATGGACATTTCAGCTATTTCCGTATCTCGGCTATTTTAAGTAATGCTGCAATGAACATGGAAGTGCAGATATCTCTTCAAGATCCTGATTTCAATTCCTTTTGGGTAAATATCCAGAAATGGGATTACTGGATCATGTGGTAGATCTTCTTTTAACTTTGTGAGAAACCTTCATACTGCTTTCCATAATAGCTGTACTAATCAGCATTACCATCAGCATTACAAGGGTTCCCTTTCCTCCACATCCTGTCAGCATCCTGTCAGGAGCCATCCTAACAGGTATGAGGTGATACCCCATTGTGGTTTTGATTTTAATTTCCTTCATAATTAGTAATGTTGAGCACCTTTTCATGCGTTTGTCTGTCTTCTTTGAAGAAGGTCCTTTGCTTGTTTTCAGTTGTTTGTTGTTGTGTGTTTTTTTTGCTATTGAGCTGTATTCCTCATATATTTTAGATATTAACCCCTTATCAGATTATGGTTTACAAACATTTTTTTTTCCATTGCAGAAGTTGGTTTTTCATTTTGTGGGTTGTTTCCACCATGGTGCAGAAACATTCCAGTTTAATGTGACCCTATTTTATTTTTGCTTTTGTTGCCTGTGTTTTTGGTGTCATATCTGAAAAATTATTGCCAAGACCAATGTCAAACAGCATTTTTCCAGAGGTTTACAGTTTCAGGTCTTAAGTTCAAGTTTTTAATTCATTTCGAGTTGATTTTTGTTTATGTTGTAAAGAATCCAGTTTCACTCTTTTGCATGTAGATATTCCATTTTCTCAACACCATTTATTAAAGATAATGTTCTTTTCTCATTGTACATTCCTGCTGCTTTTGTTGAAGACTGATTGATGATATACATGTGGTTTATTTCAGGGCTCTCTATTCTGTTTCATTGGTCTATATGCCTGTTTCTATGCCAGTACCATATTATTTTGCTTACTATTGCTTTGTAATATAGTTTGAAATTCAGAAGTGTGGTGATTTCAGCTTTGTTCTTCTTGCTAAAAATTACTTTGGCAGCTTGGGGTCTTTTGCAGTTCTAAATACATTTTAGAATTATTTTTACTATTTCTATAAAATATCCATGATATCTTTTCTTGAACACCTGATGACATAGGATTTCTGGGTAAAACTACCAAGTGCCTGTCACATCTCCATTCTTGTTACTGCTAAAAAGAAAAGAAAAGAAAAATCAGTATCCTATCAGATTCCAAACCATTTTCTCCCTCTTTCAAAGTCAGTTTTTTTAATCCCAGAAAAACACTGTAGAGATAACTAATGAGTTGTTTATTTGCTGTTCAGGCTCTGCTACAACTGCTATGACCTGTGAAGGGATATATCTTTGCAAAGCCTGACTACTCTGTTGCAAAAGGCTGAAGACCACATATTCTCCTGCCTACAGACTAAACCAGACAACTGATCACCCAGACAAGATATTTTTCTTTTTCATTTCTTTCTTTTGCCTTCTCCTTCTCCTTTGTTCTTTTGATTTACAGTTCTGTGCTGCTGAATGAACAATACACTTCCCAGCAGCCATAAAGCAAGAAAAATTCAGTTAGGATTATAATCACAATTTTAATTATTTACACATGTTAGAAAATATTGCCATTGGGTTCTCAGAGTTATTTACTCTGGTGTTTTCTTCTATTTGGAAGTGCTAAAATATTAGCTCTATTCATTGCAAACTGGTTGATTTTAACATGATTCTTCCCCCTCCCTTGACCCTGTCTGAAATCCAATTTACAGTCTGCTAAAGGCCTCATAAGTTTTTTATGGATTATTTCCTGGGGTCGCATTAATCTGGCTCCTTGTTACTTTGCACTAATTTCACTTTGCCACAGTAAAGTAACGACATTCGATCTCCCGGGAATTAATCCATAGAGACCTCTTAATGAGACAAAGCCAGAATGGAATACATCTACTGTATTTAATTCTCCCAAGCACAATGGAGAAGAAGAAAGAGGTTGTCCTGCCCTTCTGGGCAGTGTAACTTGGGGCTCAATTCTGGGGTGAGAGGAGAGAAATGAACAGAGAAACAGAGAAGATGCACGGTGAGAGCAGCCAGAAGCTAGATATGGCCAAGGCTCAGGACTCCTGCTTCCAGTGGGTTAGAGCCAGGACCAGCAAACCAGGTGGAGGAGAGGCAGAGAGAGCGAACAGAACAGTGAAGAAGGACAGATGGGAGGGGAGAGACTTCTCTGCTTTCACTGAACATATGCTGTCACAGGACATGGCTTCTCTCCTCCAGTCATCTTGCTCCCAAAGCCCACTTCGTATACTCATTACAGGCACTTTTGTCTTCAGTGGAAACTTAAGTGATGAGAAGACAGAGCAAGATTCTGCTCCCCTTTTCTCTTGCGGAGGTCTAGGGTTGTTAAGATTTCCTTTTCCAAGAAACAAAAGCAACAAATTCTTGCAAAGTTTTGCAAGAAGTTAAAGCAAAAACTTAACATTTCTTTGAGAAGAAAAGAAGAGTTTCTGTCAAGTTGTAAACTGAGGATAAGAATGACTTGCAACTATAATTTTTATGATGAATTGATACAGAAAATATGAAACATTACTGATGAACCTATTTGCAGGGCAGGAATAGAGATGCAGACATAGAGTATGGATTTGTGGACAGAGCGGAAGTAGGAGAGGGTAGAACAAATTGAGAGAGTAGCATGGAAATACCCACACCAGTGTTCTTGCCTGGAGAATCCCAGGGATGGGAGAACCTGGCGAGCTGCCGTCTATGGGGTCGCACAGAGTCAGACACGACTGAAGTGACTTAGCAGCAGCAGCATTGAAATATATACAGTACAAGGTGTGAAATGACTTCCCAAGTGTCTCAGCGGCAAAGAATCTGCCTGTAATGCAGGAGACCCAGGAGACATAGGTTCAATCCCTGGATCAAAAAGATCCCCTGGAGGAGGGTATGGCAACCCACTTCAGTGTTTTTGACTGGAAAATCCCATGGACAGAGAAGCCTGGCAGGCTACAGTCCATAGGGTCACACAGAGTCGGACATGAGTGAAATGACTGACCATGCGTGCGTGCATCCACGTGTAAAATAGATAGTGGGAAGTACAGCTTGGTGCTCTGTGATGACCTAAAGGGGTGGGATGGGAGAGCAGGGAGTAGAAGAGAGGTTCAAGAGGGAAGGAATATATGTATATTATGGCTGATTCATATTGTTGTATGGCAGAAACCAACACAATATTATACAGCAATTATCCTTCAATTTAAAAAATTTTAATAAATAAATAAAAATAAAAAGCATTTAAAGAGAATATCTGTTGAGAGAATGTAGAGAGAATGCCTGTCAAGCCCCTAGCACAGCGACTTGATATGAAAAGACATCTAGAAAGGGCAGCAGATATTATTTACATTGCCATTTTATTCTTCAAGCAGATTTTTGTCATTTAGCAACAACTGGCCACTAGAAACACACTTAGGAATAAATTACTTTTTTTAAATGCACATTCATCAACTGTCTTCTTACTGAATTTTCATATTGGTCAGGTAAGATGAGCAGGTAGTATAATTTCGTTTCACAGATAAGGGAACAGGCTATGGAGGTGAGTGAGTGTATATATGCTCAGTTATTAAGTTGTATCCGGCTCTTTGCAACCCCATGGACCATAGCCTGGCGGGCTCCTCTGTCCACGGAGTTTTCTAGGCAAGAATGCTGGAATAGGATGACATTTCAAAGAGTCGGATACAACTGAGCGACTGAACTGAACTGAACTTCCTACTCCAGGGGATCTTTCTGACCCAGGGATCAAACCCATGTCTCCTGCATTGGCAGGCAGATTCTCCACTGAGCCACTAGGGAAGCCCCATGAGGGTTAAGTGAAAGTGAAAGTGAAGTCGCTAAGTCATGTCCGACTCTTTGCGACCCGTGGACTGTAGCCCATCAAGCTCCTCCGTCCATGGGATTCTCCAGGCAAGAATACTGGAGTGGGTTGCCATTAAGTAACCAGTGGTAAACAGTTGCTCTGGGATGAAAACTAGCATGCTTCTCTCAGTTCTTTCCTATCTCCTCTTATCTTAATTATCTTCCTGCCAAATGTGATATGAACTTTTCCTGCTGTGTCAGAGACTGAAGGGGAAGTGGATGGAGTCTGTCTATCAAGATTGAAATATTAGCAAACTCCCTTGGCCAAAGCATACAAGTCACATGCTCCAAATTACTTTATCAGTAAAAGAGCTGATACGTTGATCTCCATCTATATTGCAACCAGATCCAACTCTTGAACTGAAAAGATAAGAAAAGTGTGTTATATCTTGGCACCTTTCTCTCCCCCCACCCACAAAAAATAAACAATATGTAAAGTGAAAATATCAATAACCTCAGAAATGCAGATGACACCACCCTTATGGCAGAAAGTGAAGAGCAGCTGAAGAGCCTCTTGATGAAGGTGAAAGAGGAGAATGAAAATTTGGCTTAAACTCAAAATTCAGAAAACTAAGATCATGGCATCCAGTCCCATCACTTCATGGCAAATAGACGGAGAAGCAATGGAAACAGTGAGAGACTATTTTCTTGGGCTCCAAAATCACTGCAGATGGTGACTACAGCCATGAAATTAAAAGACATTTGCTTCTTGCAAGAGAAGCCATGACAAACCTAGACAGTGTATTGAAAAGCAGAGACATTACCGACAAAATTCCATCTAGTCACAGCTATGGTTTTTCCAGTAGTCATGTATGGATGTGAGAGCTGGACCATAAAAAAAGCTGAGCACCAAAGAATTGATGCTTTTGTACTATGGTGTTGGAGAAGACTCTTGAGAATCCCTTGGACTACAAGGAGATCAAACCAGTCAGTCCTAAATGAAATCAACCCTGAATATTCATTGGAAGGACTGACGCTAAAGCTGAAGCTCCAATACTTTGGCCACCTGATGCGAAGAGCCAACTCATAGGAAAAGACCCTGACGCTGAGACAGATAGAAGGCAGGAAGAGAAGGGGACGACAGAGGATGAAATGGTTGGATGGCATCACTGAATCAATGGACATGAGTTTGAGGAAGCTCCAGGAGATGGTGGACAGTGAAGCCTGGCGTGCTGTAGTCCATGGGGTTGCAAAGAGTTGAACATGACTGAGTGACTGAACAACAACAAGCTATCAATGAAAAGGAGGCAATACTGGGGAACTGTACTGTGTTGTGCAGATGAAAATTGCAAGTTGTCTGATCTTGATGTTAATATGAAGCCAGCATACAAGCTGGGAAAATTGCATTACCCTAATTGTTAACTCAGAAGATAATTTTATTTTGAAGAGACATTAAAAAGGGAAAATATAATTTCTGGACTTTGCAGAAGAGACAGTTAAATTGTGTGTTATAGATAGATGTGATCAAAATCAGGAGTTCAAATCATTGTGTAACAAAAAAGTTAGTGGCTGACCCTAATATGATAGTAAATTAAAAAGTCATTATAATGATGATAATTTCATATACAGCGTAATCAAGGGCAGTTTTGAGTAATGATAATTCAATGACTTTTTCTACATCAATAAATCCACTAACATCCTTCAGATAAGATTTAGGCTGGTGCTTAAATTGTGAAACTGCATTTAGTGAAGTTTCCATTTGTCCTTAGTTCATCTATCAGTTCTTCCCAAAAGACTTCAATAGCAGAGCATTCATTAATCACTCTTTAATATGTTGGATGCATTACATGATATATTTCCATCTCCCTTTCATTTAGACTTAGTTGCCAATATACTTTCAGAACCAAAATTAATTAAAAGAAATCAAGTTCAGTGATTAGGCATTGTTCCTGGCATTTGATCTTGAGTAGAAATGTAATGGAAAGAAAAGTCAATAGCTTATGCATTTTTCTAGCCTTAAATATTTCAAACTAAAACAAAAGCTTCTCTTAAAAAACTTCAAGGCATAAAAGTCCTTCATCTGAAAAGAGATTACCAATTGCCAGAGAGAAAGAGCACTGTAATTTAGGCATGACCAGTTGTCCCATAAACCTATCCAAACTACAGTAGGAACTAAATTTTTCAATGTGGAACCCTCTGGCACAGAGAAAACACAATAGAAAAATTGAAAATGGGTAGTTTCTGTAAACACTGAAATATAAATAAATTTGTGAAATATAAACAAAATGTATTTGGGGGAAATTCAACCTTACCAGTAGTCAAAGAAATAAAGATCAAACCAAACTTTCACTTTCTGATTTTTTAAATCAATAATTGTCAAAATTCTGTCCATAACAAAGGATCCAGGGCTTGCTGATAAGAATTAAACAGCTTAAACAATTTAAAAAATCAGACAAAATAGGAGATCAACCGTTTTCAGAAACTGGACAACTGTTTGGTAGGATAGTCAGGTCTAAGAGAAGGGAAACAAACAAGATAAGCCCTGCAAGTCACCCAGTGTAACACCTGGGGAACACTTATTGACCACAGCTTAGGGACCGAGGACCCAAACAGAGCCGAAGCAGTCTCCAGCTGAGGAAATAGAGTTTGAGATTCAGAGACCCCAAGGCAGATTGTATTTTGGAGAAGGGAGAGCTTCACTGAAAAAACTCTGGACATGGGCAGAGAGTGACCCTCAAGTCTTACTCTTGATTAGCACATGTGAGAAAACTATAAAAGCCAAAGAAAGGGAGCAAGTATAACAACTTCAGGGAGCATACAGTATAAAGAAGAGTTGCTACTTTCACGAGCCAGAGCAGAAAGAACTCCTAATGCACAGGGCATTAAATAGAGTCCTCAGAGAATATTGTCTCAGGAGTATGGCCAAATTAACCCTAGACCAAAGACTGCTCTAGGTTTCCCTTAGCAAAACTGACAAGTAACTGTGTCCTAGAAAGAAGCCCTGAATTATAATGTTTAAAGCGATTTTACAAATCCAGCAACTAACAATAGAAAATTCACAAAATGTACTTTAAATCAAAAATCATTTTAAAAGCTATTAGTCATGCAAAGAAACAGAAAAAATATGGCTCATAATGAGAAGACATAGCAATCAATAGAAACAGATTCAGAAATGACACACATGATAGACTTAATAAAAATCAAGAGTGCAAAAAAAAGTCAAGGATGCTAATCAGCGATAGTAAATGGACTTCTTATGTTTCAAAAAGCAGAGAAAACTGTAACTATGCTCAAGATGATGTGGAAAGTATGAAAACATACAAATTGTGGAAATTAAAAACAGCAATATCTGAGATGAAAAATAACCCAGGTGGGATTAACAGCAGATTAGACAGGGCAGAAGTAGAGGGTATGGATAGGACAAAAAAAGCATGCAACATGGAATACAGGAGAAAAGACACCATGGGGGAAAGGAAAGAGGAGAAAACTATGGGACAATATTAAGTGGATTCACATATGTATAACTGGAGTCTCAGAAGAAGGGGAGGCAGTAAAATATTTGAAGAAATAATGGCTAAATCTGATGAAAGTTATAAATTCATAGATCCGAGAAACTGAGTAACTTTAAGCAAAAGAAACATAAAGGAAGCTGCATCAGTAATAAAAAATTTTTAAATGACAATAGAAACAAAAGTAAACAAATGGGATCTAATTAAACTTGAAAGCTTTTGTGTCGCAAAGGAAGCCATAAACAAACCAAAAAGACAACCCTAAGAATGGGAGAAAATATTTGCAAATGAAGCAACTGAAAGAGGATTAACCTGCAAAATATTCAAACAGCTCATGCAGCTTAACATCAAAAACACAAACATTCCAATCAAAAAAAATTAAAAATGGGTGGAAGATCTAAATATACATTTCTCCAGATAAGACATACATATGGCCAAAAAGTACATGAAAAGTGCCAGCATCACCAATTATTAGAGAAATGCAAATAAAACCTATAATGGGTATTACCACACATTGGTCAGAATGGTCATCGTAAAAAAAAAAAAAATCTATAAACAATAAATGCTGGAAAGAGTGTGAAGAAAAGAAAACTCCCCTACACTCTTTGTGGGAATGTAAATCGGTACAGCCCCTATGGAAACAGTATGGAGATTTCCTTTAAAAACTAGGAATAAAACTACCATATGACCCAACAATCCCTTTACTGGCATATACCCTGAGGAAACCATAACTGAAAAAGACGCATGTACCCCAGTGTTCATAGCAGCACTGTTTACAATAGCTAGGACATGGAAGCAACCTAGGTGTCCTAGATGAATGGATAAACAAGATGTGGTACAGATATACAATAGAATATTACTCAGCCAAGAAAAAAAGAACAAAATAATGCCACTTGCAGCAACAGGGATGGACCTAAAGAATATTATGCTTTGTGAAATAAGTCATACACATATGTATACTACTGTATATAACACAGACAACTAACAAAAAAGAAAGAAGTCAAAGACAAATACTGAATATTATCATTTACATGTGGAATCTAAAGAGTAACACAAATGACTGCAAAACGGTAACAGACTCACAAATACAGAAAATAAACCTGCAGTTTCCAAAGGGGACAAGGAAGGGGGAGGGGCAAATTAGGGGTTTGGGATTAACAGATACAAACTACCATATATAAAATAGATAAGCAATAAGGGTATACAGAGGGAATTAAAGCCACTATTTTCTAATAACCTAAAATGAAGTATAATGTACCAAATACTGAATCACTATGCTGTACTCCTGAAACTAACTTGTAAATCAACTGTAGTTCAATTACACAAATAAATAAAGTATTTATATTTTTTGAAAAGCATGAAATGGAACATGGAGCAGTGTTGTGAAATTCCGACTAGAAAACAGGCCATAACAGGCTGACTGAAGGGAACGTGATTGTAGGAAGGATCATTACAGTGAAGATCACATCAGAATCAACTTTAATAACAGCAAATAAAAGTCGCTAGAGATGATTTCTGCCAAGACAGAAATTGAAAACCACATCCCATTGAAGTCCCTTCGGTGTTTTTTGCTGAGCCTTCTTCTGAGGGTGGCTCCAGGCAAGGCCTGTGAAGTAGACATGTGTCACCAGAGCCTAGCTGCTCCAGAAACCCTTCTGTTCAACTGGGAGGATTGTCAAGACCACCCTTGAGTCCCAGCCTCTGTTTCCAGAGCCCTGAAGTCACTCTCAATAATCGGAGTGAGATCAGTCAGTATCCTTCATGCCCACATGGATGGAAATCATGGCACACGAGTCAGTGAGCCCAGTGTGCCTCTACAGATGTGCAGCATCTGGCCTGCATCTGGGCCCCTCAGATGCTTTTCTTCTCGGAGCCGCCTTCTCCAGCCATCATGCCTCCAGTTCTTGCTCCTCTTCATGGAAACATTTCTTTTTCTGTGGAAGCAAGTTACTGAGGAGATTCAGAAGAAAAAAAAAAAAACTTTTTCATTTCAAACAGGATATCCTTGATGGCTCAGCAGGTACAGAATCAGCCTGCAATGCAGAAGACATAGGAGGCACGAGTTTGGTCCCTGGGTCAGGAAGATCCCCTGAAAAAAGGAAATGGTTATCCACTGCAGTATTCTTGCCTGGAGAATCCCATGGCCAGAGGAGCCTGGTGGCCTACAGCCCAAAGCGTCGGAAAGAGTCAGATACGACTAAGCACACAAACACAGCACGGGAGAACACACAGACTTATGCCACAGTCATTCAGTGCCTCTTAGACAAAGCAGGGCCACTGAACAACACTTGCTACCAACTGTTGAGCACTTACTGAGCACCAAGCACTGTGTGTGTGTGTGTGTGTGTGTGTGTGTGTGTGTGTGTGTGTACAATTTAACCCTCACAACACCACCTTGAAGCAGGTATTGTTATCTTCTCTTCAAAGATGTAGAAATTAAGATTGGAAGAATGATAATTTGCCAAAGTTCTCACAGCTTATAAACACCAGAGTGAGGATTTGAACTCATGTCTATCTGACTCCACTAGCCTGAGGCCTTCTGACAGATAATGAAGAAAACTCCTGGATCCCTTGACATCTCTCTCTCTTTAGAAAAAAAAAAAAATCCCTCGACATCTCTCTCTCTTAAAAAAGTCAAACTGTTAAATATAAGGTTGAACCATGTATAGTCTGTAATGGAACTCAGGTGCCCTAAACAACAACTACACCCTCCAAATTTCTCCAGAAAAGTATTCAGTGTATATCTGTTACCAGAAGCCAGGAGTCATGAGAGCCAAGCTATCTGGAAATAAAGGACTCAGGTTTGGTTAGAGAAGTTCATCTGTGGCTCAGCTGGCGCATTTCCACTACTGTAAACCTGAGGGCTTCTTCTCATTTATCCACACCTGTACAAGTGGTGATTCTTCCCATTTGAGTCACTGTTAGTGCTGGAAATACACCCAGGCAGCTGTCGGCAATCTAAACATGAATCCTACTGGCAAAGCACAGGAAAACACGTTCGAATAAAGGATTTCGTGGAGGACAGACTTGGGTTCAAATCCCAGCTGTGCCACTTACTAGACATGCTCCCCCTGGGGAAGTCACAGCTTTCCACACCTCAGTTTTCCTATTTGTGAAATGAGGATAGCAGAGCTTCACAGGGGTGTGACAAGGACAATGAGGTAGTGTGTGTAAATCTCTTCACACAGTGGCACATGGTGAGCTGTCAGCAAATGTCAGCTGTTAGTGCTGTTGCCACACAGCCCAGGACACAAGTGGCAATTAAAGCCAAGGACAAACAATGCAGACCGGAGCAATAAGCCCTTTCACTCCCCATGAACCTCCAGAGGGATCTTAGCAGAAACTGAGCGGAAGCTGGGCCGCACAGAGGGGAAACTCCAGACACTCCCCAGGTGTTGCAATCTGACTCGCCATACCTGTCACACTGGGCTCCCCTCCTGCCCTGGCCCCTGCCTCCCTTTCAGTGGTCCTTCCAGCAGGAGAAGCCTGCGATGAACCATGAAGATAATTCACTGGGATAAGAAAAGAAAATCCTAGGACTCCCATTTATATTTTTATGGGTTTTTTTTTAACTTATATTTTAAAATCATAGGATTCCTATCGTGGTCCAGTGGTTAAGAATCCACCTGTCAATGCAAGGGACACAGGTTTGATCCTTGGTCCAGGGAGATTCCACATGCCATGGGGCAATTAAACCCATGCGCTACAAATAACTGAGCCCCAAGAACCTAGAACCTAGAACGTGTGCTCTGCAGCAAGAGAAGCTACTGCAGTGAGAAGCCGTGCACCGCAGGAACAGTAACCCCTACTTGCCGAAACTAGAGAAAGCCTGTGTGCAGCAACAAAGACCCAGAGCAGCCTAAAATGAATAAATAATTTTTTTAAAAAAGAAATAACTTTTAAAATTAATTGTATTCTATTTGTACTGAATCGAGAGATACATGTATAAATATATTTGGGATACATCCTCACTGTTTTTTAACTAACAAGGAGTGAAATCTGAAAAAAAAAAACAAAAAAGTGAAGATGAGTGTTCTATCCAGCTGCTAAAGAACTACAGGTTATAAGGTCAAGTGCCTGGCACACATCATTTGGTCCACAAGGGTCAAGCTGGTAAGCACCATCTCAGGGCTATCCATTGATCATTCACTGAAAGGAAAGTGAATGTGTTAGTTGCTCGGTCATGTCCAACTCTCTGTTACCCCATGGACTGTAACCTACCAGGAATTCTCCAGGCAAGATACTGGAGTGGGTTGCCATTCTCTTCTCCAGGGGATCTTCCTGAGCCAGGGACCGAAGCTGGGTCTCCTGAACTGCAGGCAGATTCTTTACTGTCTGAGACACCAGGGAGGCCCCTAAGTGCTAGCTAATGTGTTACCTTTAGAAATCAGCAGAATTCAAATCCAAGTTATCAAGGCAGCTTGGGTCGGACTCTGGACTGGGAGTCAGAATACTTGGATTCAAATCCTGCCTCTGCTTTTTCTTGTGTGATGTCATTGGGTAAGTCATTTAATTCTGAGAATGTTTCCTCATTTCTTTCTAGATGAATAATAACAAACCTCAAAGTGTTGTTGTGACTCTAAGTGAGATGATGTCTCTCCAAGGGCTTCAGTGGTAGTTGAATCTAAACCATTCATCTCTCATACTCTTAGCTGAGCTGAGAGTAGCGATGATGGATGGGTTAACGCTAGCTGATTGCCTGCTCTGTGGAAGAGCAGGAGAACTGTTGTGTGTCATCCTGGATGGGAAAATCGATACAGGGAAGAATTTGGGGGACAGAACTAAAAATCTGCACTGCCTTGTCAAATATTGGATTCCCTGTCACAAACATGGTCAAGCTGAGGCTCTATGTCTAGAGGTTTTGTAAAGCAGACTTGTTTCGAGTGAGAAGCTTGGTGTAGGCAACTTTTACTAAAGTTTTATCGCTCTAAGCCAAATAAAATGAGAACTCCTTAAAGAGCAACATGATCACGAGCAATATTAGGTCCTCTGGCAGGTCAACGGAGGAAAGATGATTATTTGCACACAGGAGTAGCTTTTGATATACTTCCGATCATATTATCTTCTAACTCTTCCACACTAGACCTGCCTCCCAGCAGCCCCTCAAATCCCTGCCATATAAAGTAAGTCATTCAGTAATTCACTTAGCCTAGTGTCCAAGACAGAGAAGGCAATGGCACCCCACTCCAGTACTCTTGCCTGGAAAATCCCATGGATGGAGGAGCCTGGAGGGCTGCAGTCCATGGGGTCGCTGAGGGTCGGACCCAACTGAGCGACTTCACTTCCACTTTTCACTTTCATGCATTGGAGAAGGAAATGGCAACCCACTCCAGTGTTCTTGCCTGGAGAATCCCAGGGACGGGGAAGCCTGGTGGGCTGCCGTCTATGGGGTCACACAGAGTCGGACAAGACTGAAGCAACTTAGCAGCAGCAGCAGCAGCAGTGTCCGAGACCATTTGATTTATCTCTACTTATAAAAATGTTGTCCTGGAAAGATACTGAAGAGAAATAAATCACATCAGTGTCAAAACTATAAACAACTCATTCACAAATATTTTATCTTCAGCCTAAACTTACCTTCCAGGGCCAGACTCATAGAGTCAATCTACAACTTACCATCTAACTTCAACACTTCCTAAAATAAACTTACCATGTTTCCTTTACTCCTACCTTCTGGACTTCCTTGTTTTGATGAATGAAACCATCATCCATCCTTTAGTCCCATTCAGAAGCTGGAGTCATCCTTGCCCCCACTTCTTCCCTCGCTCCCTATATCTTGTCATTTTCACATTCTAAATACCTCTTGAATGCATCTGCTCCTTTCCCCTCTCTTCCACTACTTACTACTTTCTTTAAAAAAAAAAAAAAGATTTTAATTTTGTTCTGAGGTACAGCCAATTAACAATGTCATGGTAGTTTTAGGTAAACAGCAAAGAGATTCAGTCATACATATACATGTATCCATTCTCCCCTAAACTCCCCTCCCATCCAGGCTGGCACATAACATTGAGCAGAGTGTACCCTGTGCTATACAATAGGTCCTTGTTTGTTACCCATTTTAAATATAGCAGTGTGTACATATCCATTCCAAACTCCCCAACTATCCCTACCCTCATACTTCCCCCCACCCCCTCCCCACCGAGCCCCTGGCAACCATAAGTTCGTTCTCTAAGTCCGCACCACTTACTACTTTAGAACAAGTTTCCATTACCTGTTGCCTGGATTATTGCAGTAGCCTCCCAAGATCTTCCTCATCCAGTCTTGCCCCCAACCATTGCTCACGACTGGGCCTTCCCAGTAACCCTAAAGCAGAGCTCAAAATGAGCCATAATTTACCACGTGTCTGGCTCTTAACTCGGCAGTCACCCCATCTCCTTCCTTCTCCCCCGCCCTCTTCACTTCAGTCACGTTGACCCTCTGTCTGATTTTCATACTCTCATGTTTCCATTCATCACTGGGTCTTTTCTCAACCTTCCCTCTGCCAGGAAGACCCTTCCCTCCTTTATGGGCCTTCTTAGGTCCTACTCATCCTTCCTAAAGGTCACTTAAGAAGCATCCTCATTTCTTCAAGGAAACCTTCTGTTACCTCTTGGATCAGCTCAAATGTGCCTATTTTGTGCTCTTAGGGCAATAATTAGCACCTGTTACAGATAAACATTATATTTTGAGGTGATTATTCTTATTAGTATATATTTCCCCCAATAAACTATAAAACACAGGAGGGCAAGAATGGTGACATTTTTGCCCACTACTGGGTCCCAGAATGTGCCTGGGACATAAGAGATCCTCAATAAACGTCTGGTTGATAATTAAACAAATCAGTAATGATGAATGAAACCAAGAATAAATGCTCTATGTTCTTGCGCAAGTCTCTTCATATCTCCTGCCCTGATTTTATCTCTGTGAAATTCAAAGCCAGGAGAAGCAGATGAGAAATGAACAGAAGATTTCTCTGGTGGGTGAGTGGGTAAAGAACCCGCCTGCCAGGGTAGGGGACATAGGTTTGATCCCTAGTCCGGGAAGATCCACATGCTTTCGAGCAACTAAGCCTGTGCGTGACAACTACTAAGCCCATGCTCTAGAGCCCAAGAGCTGCAAATACCAAGCCTAAGTGCTGCAACTGCTGAAGCCTTCACTCCTAGAGCCCGTGCTCCACAACAAGAGAAGCCAACGCAATGAGAAATCTGTGCACTGAAGCTGGAAAGCAGCCCCTGATCATCACAACCAGAGAAAGCATGCTCACAGAAATGCAGACCTGGTGCAGCCAAAAATAAACGAAATAAAAATTTTAAAACAGTGTGATAAATGAATCAGACCTTTAGAACTTAAAAAAAAGAAAAAGAAATGAGCAGGAGAGGGAATTACAAAGCATCTAGAATCCCCAGCAACTCATATTCTTTTGTTCCAAAATGTGAAATCCTAAAAACCTAATGGCATCGAAGATCCAAAAAAAAAAAATTGTGCTTCTGCCGAGCTCACAAATACATGCTTCTTTTCCCCACAAATAGAACAAGCAGATGCTTTCTGCAGGGATCAGAGCACATCTGTGCGGGTAAGGCCGAAGTACTGGGGTGTCCCGGGAAAGAACTGACTTTCACGGGAGCTCTCTGGTATGCACATGCTCTCCCATTCTTTCCAGAGAACTCTGAAATGGCCACTCTCAGAGAGTCCAGGTTGTGGTTTTGGATGTATTCTTCCAGTTCACCTTCCGGTCTCGTAGCTGAGAAATATCATGTTTAAGGGAGGAAAAAAGTTTTCAAGCAAGTATTGCTTGCTGGAGGGTGTCTCTCCTCCCTGCCACCCTCCCCTTCTGAAGCTCTCGCATTTAAGTGTTGTCAAGTTATCAGACAGTAACTAATCAAAACAAAGGGAATATGAGAAATGACTAAAAGTTTCATGCCAAAAATGAAAAAAAAAAATCGCCTGAAGGAGGTGGTGGCACCAGCCAGTCAAAAGACTACTTTCTTTCTGAGAAAATAAGACTTTTTGACTTACAGTATTTTCTCCTAAAGATCTCTAAATCTTTTCCTTTCAAATATGTAAGAGGTTGACTGATAAGAAGTTTTCTTAAGCAAGGTGGACACAGTCAGGCCTGTGATGTCCTTTTTTAAATCAAGGCAGTAGCTGAAATAAATTGAAAGTGATTTCTTTATTCCCACAGGAGACAATGCTAAGAAAAGAGGTGGGAATGGGAATTATTTGCTCTGGGAGTCCCGGCCTGGCCACAGAGCAGTTTAATCTAATTTGCATATGAGGCTGGGAGTTCCAGGAACTGTGTTCCCAAGAGGCTCCTACAATCCCACCCCTATTTCCACCACTGACCATGTGCTGCTTTTTATGGTAACTGGACATTAAGCTTCATAAAAGCAGCAAAGTTCAGCTAATCACTTAGAAAACCAGACGAGTGAATATACCACTCTAAAGCAGTGACGTCTTCAGGAGCCTTTGGTAGTTACTGAAACAAACAAGGGGATACTGTATCTGCTGACAGTTAAGCCAAAAGAGAAAAAATAAGTTCATGTCTCCTCCTCAATATATTTTTCTCCATTCAGACTTCAGACAACTTCACCCTACCACACCCAGCTACTTGTGACTGGTTCCAGAGAGTGACACCAGCTGATGAAAGATGACATTCTTGCAACTCTTTCCCGCCAAAGACTCATGGTGAGATGGCCCTTCTCCAGTAGACTGTACACTTCATCATTTGTGTCCGTCTTTCAGTCCCGGGAGAGACAAACTCCAAAGGGGAAATCACCCTTCCGAGGGAGCTCTGGGTCAGACTTTGGGAAGTGGAAGCAGGGATGTGCAGATCAGCTTGGACTGCTGGCCACCCCCTCGGAAGCTGAGTCACTGACCTGGCCGATTCATTTAATCGCTTGGAAAGTGGTTAGGC
This sequence comes from Ovis aries, assembly GCF_016772045.2. NCBI lineage: Eukaryota > Metazoa > Chordata > Mammalia > Artiodactyla > Bovidae > Ovis > Ovis aries. The sequence goes on along the minus strand of NC_056062.1, from coordinate 60,951,556 downwards.
TGAACAAGACATGTAGTGATTAGTAATTCAGCCTGGTGTCAGAGCTTCGTGTTTTTCACTGTCAGACACCAACTGCAGCTCTTCTCTTGGAATCAACAGGAAGTGAGAATTGCAAGCCAAATTTGACACTACTTGACGTAACCAGGGATGGACGTTGGCCCTGATTTCTCCACCCAATAACACACAGATTTTAAGTGAGTCCTTCTAATGAAACACATCAACATAATATCAAGGGCAGACTAAGGCATTAAGAATTGAAGAAAACCAATTTTGATAACTCAGACTTAATCCTTTCTTCTTATCTTTCATTTAATAACAAAGTAAATCTAAAAACATTTTTAATTCCCAGATATAGATCTGAAGATGGTATGAATAAAAATAAAAGAATATTTATTAAATAACTACTCACACTAATTGGGGAAAATTGTGATTGAGGAAAACAGAAAATCTACTTTCCAGATTAATTTTTTTCACCATGATGCATTTGTGAAATATCCTAAACTGGGCACAGTAAGACATAGCCACGTAGTCAAAAGTAAAACAAACAGACTTTTTATGAAACGTTTCCTATTTCTGGTTACAATTACAGTTGTGATGATTGATTCATGTTTAGCAATTTCCAACTATAGTTGTGGGACTAGCAATAAGAATTTAAATTTGATCATTTTACAAGGACTGTTTCATAAAAGAAAGTAATATGTGTATGTCTTTGCACTCACTCCTGTTCTTTCTCTATTTTCTGTCTTGACTCTGCAATCCATTCCATACCTAGTCCCCAGATTACTTTTCCTAAAATATCACTGCTGTGCTTGAAATTGGTTGAAACCTGACCACATGTCAGTGGTCACTTAGCTAAACACAGATGAGAAAAGGTAAACATAATGGTTTTACCCTTGAAAAGTTCATAGTCAGTGATACTCCTCTAGTCAAATTCTCCTGGTTCTTTACAGGACTATGAGTTCTTTACAGGTTAAAGTTCAAATTTTAACCTGATAGTCCTGAACTCCTAAATTCAGGCCTTTTCAGAGTTATCTTCTCCCAAACTGTCCACACTCAAGCCCAGACCCCTGCCTCTCCACCTCATAGTCTAAAATGCCCCCTCCTTTGCGTATCCAAAATTCCCACAGACCCTGACTCACTTAACTTTCAAAAGATCATGTCTGACCACTCTGCCTTTTCCTGAATTCCAATTACTTAGATTATCTTTATCAATTTCAGCTTGACACTATCCCAAATACTCTGTCCCGACCAAAATCAACTCTAAGTACATAAATACTTGCATACATATGAACCTATGTATATACACACCTGTGTCTTAAAGCAAAGGGAGCTGGACTGGGGACAGTCATCCTGTAATGACAACAGGGACACAGGCTCCATTGGTGTAAGGAGGCTGGGATGATCATTTACAAACACAGGCATGGGGAGTGGGTTGCAAGCCATGTTATTAGGAGGAATATGAATTTCTTGTGTAACTCAGATAGGATGGTCTTTAGAAGAAAAAGTAATTATTACCAGAGGAAGTTTTATTTCAGACTCAATGAGGAAACAGGAGCTCCCTGAAATCAAAGATGGTGCTCTTTCCCCACATCCCTCTGCAAAGCTTCAAAGTGTCTCCTTCCTGCTCCCTGTTCCTGACCGTCCACCACCCATACCCCCACCTCACCCCAAAGAGGCACCAAACATTAGCACCTGCCCTTTCTTAGAGTCAACAAAGACTGAGTGGAAGGAACAGTCTAGCAGGGCTTCCTTTTCTGTAGGGATGTGGGGTATATATCCTAAGGGAAAAAGGATATCACAAGGTAGAAGAATAATAAAGAGGTATTCTTAGAGCAAAGGAAGAAGAAAGCAGGAGCTTGGGGCATGTCCATGTAGAAAACCCTTGGAGCCTAGACAATATGGCCCCATCTGTTCGTGCGGAACAAAGGACTAAGTTGGCTCACCCAGTTCCTAATTCTTCCCTTTCCTCCTCATTATGTATGACTCTGAGGCAATTAGTTACCCAACTTCAGGAGGAAAAAAAAAAAAAAAAAGATCAGCAATCACAAATGTAGAATGAACCACCAGGGGTTATCCCAATACTTCACTGCACATTATAATAAACTGTTGGGAAAGACATCCTTGATGATGACTAGGAATCTAGGAAACTCTAAAGCTGAAGCACCCTGCTCCATGGCCCCTCTAAAGCACCCTGCTCCCCAGCCCCTATCCCAGCTTCCACCATCTCCAGCAGACATTCTGAGGGCCCAGGTATTGCCAGCACTGAAGGAGAAAATACCACCTTAGACTGAGAGGAAACTAGGACACTAAGAAACCTTCCTTTGACAGCCTTTTCCCCGTGTCTCTCCACTTGACCACTGATGTTTCAATCACAAATTAAGCTCTGTTTTCATGTGATGAGTCATCTTCAGTCTTACAGTTATTGTGTCAAAATAGTTTCTTAAAATATGTCTGAATAAGTGTCACATTGGGAGAAAGTTCTCCTGGGCAGCTTCTCCATCCCAGTGACATTTCTACCTGTAGATCACACAGAAGGCCAGCATGACCTTGCAGTAATTTTAATTTCTTCTTTCTAGGTTCCCCACAGCTTTGACGCCAACTGTCATTTGTCTTGGTTATGCAAACCCCGCAGTATCGAGCATGGCGTGCATCACTACTCACTGTCTTGGTCATATATGTCTGCTACAGTCATTTACTGTATGTACCAGGATTCATTCACTGTGTCCTTAATCACTTTCTTTATCTGTCAAACAAATAGTAATAACACATTCCTTAGACTTGTAAAGATTAAATGAGTTGGTATGACCTTATGTGTTAACATCAGGCGTTGGAAAACTTTTCTGTAAAGGACACAATAGAAATATGTTTAAATTTTACAAGTCATTCAGTTTCTGTCTCAATACTCACCTCTGTCATTATAGAGCAAAATCAGTCCTAAGCAAATGAACATGAGTGTGTTCCAATAAAACTTTATTTATAAAGAGAGGTGGTAAACTGAATTTGGCCTATAGGTGATATTTTGATGGCTGGATGAAAGGATGAGTGTTTGATAAATTTGGAGTGATCACACTTATTAGCTGATCAATGCTGGCAGTTCTTTGCATTCACATTTGTTTCTTTTATTTCTAGTAACATCTGGAATTGAATTCTGGATACCCTAACTTACCTATCAGCACCGTGGCCACTGATGCAGAAAGGAAATGCAGGCGGGTTCCCATCTTCCTTGTACGTGCATATCATCTAGTGGTAGGAAAGTGTAATTGCAATTTTTTTCACATCCTGGGCCTTGATAAAGCACATCCTTGGTCAGAGGGCCGCTTCCTCAGTCTGCCCACAGTGGGCATCTACAACTGAACTAAAGGACCTGTCCGATCCACTTGGCTTTGAGGAAATTTCTAATTGGCCTTTGATAGGCATTCTTACAACTCAGAGCTCGATGGTGACAATCCAAAAGTGTACACTGAGGGGATGTAAAGATTACTTACTGGGTGAAGAGATCATGAAAATACAATGTCTTTGACTTCAGGAAAATGACTAAATTTAGATTTGTGATGTTTTTTAATTTTTTCCTAACTTTTCCTCTGAGTATCATAATTTGGATAATATTCAAAGGTGAGAAGGTAAGGAACTGAGTCGTCATTACCGATGCTTCTTTTCATATGATACATATATGATACAGATGCTGGTAGTTTCCTGACCATATTTAATGTACATGCATGCATGCTCAGTCACTTCAGTCATGTCCAACTCTTTGCAACCTTTTGGACTGTAGCCTGCCAGGCTCGTCTGTCCATGGGATCCTCGCTATGCCCTCCCACAGGGGATCTTCTGGACCCAGGGATCCAACCCGAATCTCTTGTGTCTCCCGCATTGGCAGGTGGGTTCTTTACCACTAGCACCACCTGGAAAGTCCCTTAATGTGAAACAGATCTAAATATTTATGAATTTGTTACTATTCATTAACTGAGTAATTAATATGTTACTATTATGTTACCATTTCTATGATCTTTTCCATACACACCCCCCAAAGACAAAACTTGGGTTTGTCAGATTGAGATATGTATAAATAAAATTATGAAGCTCTTGTTGAAGTCAACAAAAAAAATTAAGAAATAAACAATTATTTATTGCACTAACTGTGTATTTAATAATGCTAACAAATACTTTGGAGAAACAATATAGTATAGGTATGTTTTTATCTTAAATTAGCCTTCTCTAGAGTATTGAATGAACCCTTAGCATAACATGAAGGCAGCTGCTTGAATCCAGGTCATATTTCTCTTTACATCCTTCATGGACGCCGTCTATTGATCACTGCCTCATTCTAATTACCTTCCACACTGACCCATGCTACGTTACTACTGCCCCAGATCATTGCCAATAACACTAACTGCTGAGAATTCCATCTCTCTCTCTGCAACTGTGCAGAGGTTAGAACTTAAGTTAATAGCATCTTCATAAAAACCACCATTCTAGAACTCAGGCTCTTTGTTATTAATATTTTTGTGGAAAGCCTCTCCACCAGCATATTCTCTGGGAAATTTTTTGATACATGGATCCCTGAGGATGACTTTATTATTACTATCAGTCTTACAATTATATATTAAGATTGCTTGTTATTGTGGTGAACCAATGATATTAGCAGACCCTTTTTTTTTTTTTTTTTTTTTTGAGCAGAGAAAGATTGATTGCAGAGTCATGCAAGGAGACAAGTGGTTCATGACCTTAAAAGTCTTGAGCTCCCTGAAGGGTTTTAGCAAAGGAATTTTTTTTACTTTTTGTTTTTCACTGGAGTACAGCCAATTAACAATGTTGTGACAGTTTCAGGTGAACAGTTAAGGGATTTAGCCATACATGTATCCATTATCCATTCAGTATACATGTATCCATTCTCAAACTCTCCTCCTATCCAGGCTGCCACAAAACATTGAGTAGAGTTCACTGTGCTGTACAATAGGGCTTTGTTGGTTATCCATTCTAAATATAGCAGGGTGTACATGTCCATCCAAACTCCCTAACTATCCCTTTCCCCCATCTTTGCCCACTCCCAGCCCCACCCCCCGGCAACCATAAGTTCGTTCTCTAAGTCTCAGCAGATGCATTTTTTTACATGCTATGTATTAAGAGTGAGAAAAAAGAAATTCTTCCAGCTTTGTATTTTCTCGATGTGTCTCCCTCACTAAATAGAATTCATTTATGGACAGTTGATGAGTTGCCTTATTAAAAAAAAACTCTGACTTCTAATACCTTGATTTCCTCCCCCCTCCACCCCCCCAGAAATTAGTAAGAAATCATTGGACTTGAATCCCACAAGCAAGTTCACATCCTAGTGCGTATCGCATCAATCAGCAACATGACTGATGGCTGGAGTTTGGGATGTTTTGTCAGCATCAGAGGACGCCTCCAGCTTTCACAGCCTATCTCACCCCCAGATGCTCCTGTCTGTCCCCCTTCCCAAGATTCATAAATATGCAGTTTCTCAAACGCTCTTTCACCACTAGCATCATCATGGCAACACCACCTGCCTTCCGGAGCCACTGGCTGGCCTGGGACCTGCTTCCCCATCTTTTTTCCTGAGCTCCCTTCCTAGGTACCTGGGTCTCATCCCCTTCATTCCTACTGCCTTGACTTAGAAGTATCTCCCTCCACTGCTTTTAAGGAAATTCTCAACTCCATTCCATATTTCCAAATAGCCTTATTATTTCCCCCAAGTCGTGAAGCTGACCAGAAAAACTGGACTGAACTGGCCACAGAGCCATTTGGACCCTCTCTGTGATTTTTGGCTACCTGTCCTTCCCAGCAGTTTACACCGACCTGTCAAATTTTCCACAGTGGTCATGAAATATACCCATTCTTCCTTATTCCTACTGTGGGACTCACCCAGCAAAATTTAGGATGCTCTTGGGATCATGTATAAAGAGAGTGCTGGGCATTAAAATAACATGGACAAAGTTCTTACAAGACCATAATTCTGCCCCTGGCTATGACAGAAATTAGCTACGTGATCAATGGACATCAATTTCCTCATAAAATTGGAGGCTGGCTTCAACGTGCAATTAAGTCCCTCTCAGCTCAAATAACCTATTGTTCTGGATGTAGCTTTGCTTATTTTTTTAAAGAGGACACCTGAGTTCTAATTACAATCCACTGGTCTTCATTTTAAGTAAAGTTGCCAGAAAAGGACTTCATGATACCTGCTCCTGTCAATCTTCCATCGTTTGTTACCGGTATCTTGAAGCTAAAGTTTTTACTGTCCTTCTTGGGTAAATTCTTCATTTTGGGCTCTGCCTTACATTTCTTCCAGAAATGCCTTTGCTGCTGAAAGATTCCAACATGGATTTGAAATTGCCCAGTTATAAATCCTGGGCTTGACTCAAGTCAGAGTCATCTTCCGCTCCCCACCCCCCACCCCCACTCCATATCACCACCCCAGGGCCTGCCTTAACATGGACTTCACTGCCCTTCATATTAGAAACAATCTCCGGGTCCTTCTGGATACCATGTAGGTTTCCTTCAATTTCCCAATTTCTGTTTCCAAGCTCTACAAGAAAGAGATATTTTTGAATTTTTATTTATGGCCTATATCCTGCTTATGCCAGCAGATGCGTCAAAGATACCACAACTAAAATAGGATTTTTATAGGAAAAAAAGAATTGAGGGCCTGAATTAATTGCTGACATCACATGCACTCCCCCAGAAAACCAGCTATTTAGAAATGACTCTGCTCTCTCCAAGTAGAATTTACCCCCTACCTCTTCATTATTATTAAGGACATATGTACAGAAACAGGATCTGCGCCTTGCTGGACTTCTTCCATGCCAGCCGCTCATACCCCAATTGATGTTATAATCCTTCCTTTTTCACATTACAATTGGTTATTGTGCAAATGAATGTGTTCTCCCAGGAACAGATTGTGACTTTACGTGGAGCAAGAACAGGCATCAGAAGCAGATGAGCACACAGCAAGCCAGGACTGGGACCTTACCACAAATGCCTTCAGTAAGACACAAGGGAAGAAATAAATAAAAACAAAGAAAGATAGAGAACAGGATAAAAGGGGAGGTAAATTATTCTAAAAGAAATTTGGAGTCAAGTTCTTCAAGAGATGTCAGCTATTTTATGCTGTTATTATACAATACATAAATGTTCTGAATTTTCATTCTCAAAGCAGACTCTCTAAGGAGGATCCTTGTAGCCTCAGCCTTAGTTTTATCCCTCTACTTTTCCTGTACACAGAACTTATATTCCAACAAAACAACTGTTTTACTACTTTCTGTTCCTACCTCTATTTCTATACCATTACTTATATTATTAATCTGACCACCTGAAATGTCTATGCTCAGCCACAAGACATTCCATGCATTCTTCAAGGTTTTTCTCAAATATCATTCTCCTCAACATATCTTAAAATATAAGACTGGGACTTCCTTGGTGGTCCAGTAGCTAAGACTCATCGTTCCCAATGCAGGGAGCCAGGGCCTAATTGCTGGTCAGGGAACTAGATCCCACATATAGCAACTAAAGATCCCATGTGCCGCAACTAAGACCTAGTACAGCCAAATAAATGAATAAATAAATCTTTTCAGAAAATATAAGGAAGAATGGTGACCAGCCATGGAGACATCAGATCTGATGCCGCAGACGGACTGAGCCTGGTCATTTTTGCGGTGGTTTTAGCTTTGGAAGCAGAGACACAACGGACTGCAGAGTGGACCTATCAGACACTTAACAAGTCTACAAAGAACTTTCTAGAACTGTTTGTTCCTTGCTGGTGATTTAGGAACCACTCCCTAAAACACATTTTATATTGTTTGTCCAAAGGCAGGCCCTTCTCATCGTCAGCCGGGTGATGGTCTCCCTGAGTATGTACCTGGGAAGAAGGTGTGATGGGAAGTATGAATATACACCAAGGAAAATTAAAGGGAATTTATAAATTCAAAGGGAATTACATTTCCTAAGTTCAGGCAGTTTGTTAGGCACTTTCCACGATACCTAATACACTAAGTTTGCATTAAAAACAAAAGTACAAACAAAAAACCGTACAAGGTGGGCAGGAGAACCTTCATTTTATAGGGGTTTCAGGAATTTGCCCAAGGTTCCACAGTTAGTATACGGAGCCTCAATTCTCAGCTCTTCCTCAAAGTCTTGTCCATCACTTCCCAGCAACAGACCAGCATGGTCTCATCCATGTAGCATGTTCCATCTACCACTGCACACCCAAGTAGAGCTGCAAACATACTGATTTAAAAGTCAGCCATGAGAGAAGAATGGTTTAGAAAAGTTAAACTCCAACAGATCAAGCTCCACAGAGTTGGGAGTCCTTGGTTTCCTTCTCTGTCTCCTCCTATGTTTCCTGTGGAGCCAAACATTTAATTCTCACCTTCAAAAAGTGTCTGTGCTTCTCCTGTTGCCTGAATCCTTTGTGGAGAATGGCTGCTCCCTTTTGCTTCCTGTGTGAGCCTTTCTGCCTTGTCAGGCACAATTCCTTCTTCTGAATTCACCTGAACCATCCTTTGATACATTCCTCTTTTAGCTGCAGCAGCTCACAGTCCTTTAATTTCTTGTTCACTTCTCTTGTCTCCCACTAGCTGGGAGCTCTTCGAAAGCTAAGTACTCTGTCTTATTTATCTCAGCACCTTGGTGCTTTAGAACATGCACTGAATACGGAAACACATTAGAAGATGGAGGGACTTCCCTAGTGGTCCAGCGGTTAAAACTTTGCACTCCCAGGGCAGGAGACACAGGTTCAATCCCTGGTCAGAGACTAAGATCCTGCATGCCATGAGGAATGACCAAATAAAATAAATGTTTAAAAAGATGGATGTTTTACATACATGGAAACAGAACCTGTTCAGACCACCGAGTCTCAGGGAAAAAATCCAAACCCAAGGCATAATTTTTAAAAATGTGTAATCTGTGTTTAACAGTTTTTTTTTAATGGCTTTAAAAATGAGATGAAGTGAAGCATCTCCATGTTATTTGAGAAACATGGTTCTCACCACTCTCCTGGGAGACACAATCAGAAATGAAGGGTAAGAAGGCTGATGAATAAGTATTTATTAGATTGAATCGTTTGTAATTGAACCAAATTGAACTGAAAGAGTCTCAGCTTCCACAGATGGAGATCACAGAGCTCTTTGGATGGAGAGTGGACTCAGAGGACAGAAAAGGGCTGTCAGTGGGATCAGGAACTCTGGGTCATGACTTCTCAAACTTGGCTGCACATTACAATCACCTGGGGGGCTCTAGAAAAATTTGGATGCCTGATTACCACCCTGAGGGCATCTAATTTAACAAGTTTGAAGTGGGGCCTTGGCATCAGTATTTTTAAAGCTCCCTAGATGATTTTAACTGTGCAACCAACCATGAGATGATTCCTCCACAGAAAAGGTTACCCTGGCATCTCCGTGCATTTCTGTGGCCTGGGGGCTAAAAATAGAAAATTCAATCTCTGGTACAGGGGTCCACTTGCACCTCATTTTAGACTCAGCAAGCCCAGCTTCTACACCTTCCCACCATCAGTGCAGCAAGAAAGCATGCCTACAGCCTGTACCACCAGAGCTGGAAGATGGGAGGTAGACAGGGAAGGTCTCTGACATCTCTAAGTGAATCGGACCCACCCTTTGCTCCAAAAGGAGCCAGAGAAAACTCAGCGTTCTGACTGGGATTCGGATGCCACCAAGCACTCTCTTCTACTTCCGTGGTAGAGCGTTGGCACCAGGTAAAGATGCAGAGGAAACACTTGGAAATATTGCGCTACAGTGGCAGCTGTGCCGCCAAAGGGGGGGGTGGGGGGGAACTGCTTTCCCTTCTCTTTAAGGCTTCTTCTGCACTTTGTTTTCCCATTCGGAAACAAATGAAACTGTAAAGTTTCAAGATGCTTTGCCACAGTTGCACAATCCCACTCCCCACCCCCCACCATACACACCCCATTCACAATCTGCAAAAATACAGCAGCCCCTAAGCTTCCAGCCAGGGCCACTGTGTTCCTCCAGGTCACTCTTGCCCTAAAGCTGCTGCTTTGCAGGAAACTCAAAAACCACTCGGTTTCTCTGCTAAAGCAATGTGTTTTTCTGCCGTGTTTCCAAAAGGCTCTTGGAGATTCCATGTTTGTATTTTCCCTTCTGGCTCCAGGTTCTCCTATGTAAATGAAGAAAGCTCTTCCAGTAGGGAAGAAGGCTCAGTTGGAGCTCTGGCTGATTTCAACCACATTTGCTCTCCCTTAAAGTAACTCTGCATGTACTGCTTAATGGGAATTCAGAGGAATTTAAGAAAAAGCCCTTTAAAAAATCAATTCCAAATAAAAGTGGAACTATACAAATTCATCTGAGAAATAAATACAGCAGCCGTATTGTTCAATGCAGTTAAATGTTTTTTATTTCAGCCTTTTGTTATTCCATTATTAACTATGCAACATTTTCCCTGCTAAATCTTTTCTCCCACACACACTTCATATTTGACAACATCTTATTTTTTAAGACTTTGTTTATGCACTTAGGTACTTACCTGAAACCCGTACCATCTCCCCCCATCCCATATAGTTTAAAAAAAAAAATCAAGGGGTGAAAAATCAGAAAAGTCACATCCAAGGAGGTTTCCCTTTGGTTCTCTCAGCTCCATGGCAAGAGGCAATGAGGAATGAGGCAACAAATTAATGCCTTTCAGAGGCAAAAGGAAAACCAAGAATACTGAAACGGTCCTGATTTAGAATTTTGATATTTTGTTTATTATGAAATGTCTGTGTTGATTTTGATTTTTCAAATTATTGCATTAAGATATTATTTATCTTGATGAATGAGTTTGTCGGGTGCCTCTTACTCATGTCTGAGTCTCAATTTTATTCCCCTTGAAGGATTGGGAACCAGTCACATAGGTTGACCATAATGGAGACTTCAAGGAGTGATGTAATGAGTCTCTTTTCATTGAAGTATTGAGAGCCTCAAGTCTAGGTTGCTCTTGTGTATTGGCAGTGAAATTATTCCAAATAAGGTTAGTGTGATTAATTCCTCGGGGATCCTAGAAGCCATGGAAAGCCGTATTTGAGACTGCAGATTATGGCTGGATGTAGAGCCTCAAACCAAAGTACCTGCACTCCTCTGTCTTGGGAAGCAAACTCATTCACTTCAATTCAAGGAAATATCTTCTGAGCCCTCCATGGGCCAAACACTGTGCTAGGTGCTGGCTACATCTATGAATGAGATAATCTTAGTCCTGATCCTGCAGGTTTCAGAGCCTAGTTGCAGCATTCGACACAGAGTTTTAAAAATTAAAAAGTAACAACACAGCACTCCAATAAAGTAATAGAAGAGTCAGCACAGATGTAAGGACTTTGGATCTTGAGATCCTCCAAGTGAAAACATAGGAAGGAAGAGATTCAGTTCAGTTCAGTTCAGTCGCTCAATCGTGTCTGACTCTTTGCGACCCCATGAATTGCAGCACTCCAGGCCTCCCTGTCCATCACCAACTCCCAGAGTTCACTCAAACTCACATCCATCGAGTCAGTGATGCCATCCAGCCATCTCATCCTCTGTCGTCCCCGTCTCCCTCTGCCCCCAATCCCTCCCAGTATCAGAGTCTTTTCCAATGAGTCAACTCTTCCCACGAGGTGGCCAAAGTACTGGAGTTTCAGCTTTAGCATCATTCCTTCCAAAGAACACCCAGGGCTGATCTCCTTTAGAATGGACTGGTTGGATCTCCTTGCAGTCCAAGGGACTCTCGAGTCTTTTCCAACACCACAGTTCAAAAGCATCAATTCTTCGGCACTCAGCTTTCTTCACAGTCCAACTCTCACACCCATACATGACTACTGGAAAAACCATAGCCTTGACTAGACATTAGTACATGAGAAATTCTAAGGCTCTGAAAGTGTGTGTGTGTGTGTGTGAGTGTGTGTGCCTGCAGCTCAGACCTCCTGCAAAGCACAACTGGAAAATACACGTCAGAATGTCTGCATCCTGATTGTACTGCCTGCCATCTCCACGCCTGGTCAACTGAACGCCTGCTTTAGGCTGTCTGAAGAGTAGTCACTGAGGCTCACACCTGGCTATCTACACTCCCTAGTTAGGTTCCATTGGTGAAAAGGACATACATTTGTTAAATAACTGGACAAGGACTTGCAAAGTCTCGTAATAAAACAACCTATCTCTATTTAAAGGTAAGGCATGCTAAAATTGGGGCTTCCCTTATGGTTCAGACGGTAAAGAATCCACCTGCAATGTGGGAGACCTGGGTTCGATCCCTGGGTTGGGAAGATCCCCTGGAGGAGGGGATGGCAACCAACTCCGGTATTCTTGCCTGGAGAATCTCCGTGGACAGAGGAGCCTAATGGGCTCCAGTCCATGGGGTCGCAAAGAGTCAGACATGACTGAGTGACTAAGCACAAGCCAAAATTGAACCCTCATTGTTCGGCGTGATTGCCAAGATCATTCCATCAGTTCTTTTAGGTGGAAGACTTTGAAGCAGTTTAAAATTCATTGTTGGGGTCATAAATTGAAAGTACTTTGGGAAAGATAGAAAAGAGAATGGTTGGAGGAAGCTTCTTTACTTAAGACCACCTTTGTGCATAGGACTTGATGCTAAAAGGGCTCTCTGTACTAAGAAGAAAAGAATGAGTTCATTGATGAAAACCAATTTAACCTACAAGTAAAGCAAAATTTCTCTGGCTGACTCTATCACCACAAACTGTGTCTTCACAAAATAAAACCTGGGTCACTTATTTCTTGAACTTTGAGGTGGTCAGTTCTGTCAGAAGAACCTCCATTCCTGATGTTTCATTCCAGGTGGAGGGCAGTCGTTGGCATGATGCTGCTGGCTCCTCTCCACCTCCTTCACCTTGACTGGTGAGTCTGGAATGAACGCGAAGACTCCAGTTATCTCCTCTTGGGGGCAGGTTGTCAGGTTCCTTTGTTCCTCTAGAGTGAGGTCAGTGCCCTAAGCCAGCTGAAAAGATAAACCTAGTTCCTTCTGGGGTTCCCATGAGGAAGCCATAGACACATCCCATGGTCTTCATTCTCAGTTTCTTCAGTCGTGAAAGTGCTATTTTGGCCTTCATCACCCTTCCTCCTTAGTACTCTCTCTCCATTGGTTCAGAGGAAAAAGGTACTATGTATTGCTCTTATGTCCCTGTGCCCCATCAAGTCTCCTTTTGGGTCTAATTGTTTAGCTTGAATCAACCTGATAACCAAGTTTAGCAAGGTCACAATGAAATGCTAGAACTGAAAACGAATCTCCAAAAGTCTTTGGAGTCAGCTCTTGCCTTTCCAAGGCTGGACATCTGAGATGACTCACTCACATGGCTGGTCTGACAATCAGGAGTTCAGCTGAGGCTGTCAACCTGGGCTCCTATCACTGGCCTTTCTATGTGGTTTGAGCTTCTCATAGCATAGAGCTGATTTCCTCAAAGCAAGCAAGCATTCCAAGACACCCAGACAAAAGCTGCAAGGCTTCTTGTAACTCATCCTTGGAAGTCACAGAATGTCCCTTCGGTCACATTCTGTTGGCTAATCAAGTCACTGAGGCCAACCCAGATATGATGAGGAGTGAGACTCCACCTCCTCCTGGGTAATATACTCTACCGGAGGGTGGAAAACCCAGGTTTGATCCCTGGGTCGGGAAGATCCTCTGGAGAAGGGAATGTCAACCCACTCCAGTATTCTTGCCTGGAGAATCCCATGTATAGAGGAGCTACTGATGGGCTACAGTCCATGGGGTCGCAAAGAGTCGAACATGACTGAGCGACAAACAAGACAAGAGGGTAACGTAAAAATACAGCTAACTGGCACTTAACACGTGCTCCTTGGCTCAGCAATGTTTCTGCATTCTCTCTTGTATGCCACTCTACAGCCAATAAATAGGTATTTCATTGGCCCCATTTTACAGATGAGGCAAGTTTTTTAATTGAGCTGGCTATATAGCTAATGGTGGAATCTGAATTTAAAGTCAGGTCTGTTTAAATCCTGAGGCCCCTGGATTAACATAGATGCTAGTTCTTACTGTGGGGGAGATCCCCCAGAAGAAGGCATGGCAACCCACTCCAGTGTTCTTCCCTGGAGAATCCCATGGACAGAGGAGCCTGATGGGCTACGGTCCATAGGATCGCAAAGAGTCAGACACGACTGAAGCGACTGAGCACACAGCATTTAGTCCTTACCATTCCATCAAATGGACAGCCACATTCTGCTTAAGGATCAAAGACAATAGTTGACTCAAGAAACATTAGAAAGCAAAGTTCACATCAACGTATTTGAAAATATAAGAGTAACTAGGTTCACTAAGTCTTGCTTCGGTTATGCATGTCACCAGAACCCCGAAATTCGTCAGCACACATGACGGTTCCAGCAGTAAATGCAGAAACAAACAAGCTCTGCTGGGCAGATTGACTAGGAAAATGTGGTGCTTCTATCAGAAGTTTGTAGTTTTAAGATTCCCTTGTGTTTTAGTGGCACCAACACACAAAGGGAATTAAGCCATTTTGATCTCCAATAATGAGAAACACGGCTGACGTTCAGACCTGAAACCATTTAACGCAAGTTAATCCTTGAAACAAATCTGGAATGAAATGAGGGAGAAAAAAAATCTTATTATGGTAGACATCAACTAATGGGATACATTTCTTTCTTCTCAATTAGAAATGGCAGAGGGGTTTTAATTATTTTTCCTTAGCAAGCACATCAAAACATATCTACACAAAAACACAGCAAATATGTTATAAACTGATTTAAGCCAAAGAGCTCGTCAACACTGTTTGCAATTATGAAATCATTTGGGGATATGGTATTTTGGGGGAAGGAATTGTTTTTCTCTTAGATGCAAACCACATCATAGTCCATCAGGCATAAATCTTTTATTGTATCTTCAAGAGCAAAAGTGGAAATTGTGCAACAAAGGCGCCACTGATAAAATGCAATGAAGCCCCACCCCCACTCCCAGAATCATTGGGATGAGATAACAGGGAATGTCATGACTTTAGAAATGCTATTTGTGGGGAAAAAATTGTTGAAAGTTGATGCTGCTCAAGGAGTTCCAAAAAAGAATATTGGGAACTTTCATCCCGTCTCCATACTTTATCTTATACATCAAAGAAAATGGAAGCATTTTTGGAGACTTCCCTGTCACTTGGTGACACTTGCTTAAGCAGTGGTGGGTGCAGTAGAGACGGGAAAGAACAATGTAATGTCTTGATGAGAGCACAGCTCCAGGAATGAGACTGCCTATATCTCTATTCTGGCTCAGTCACTTAACAGCTGTATAACTCTAACCTCGGTTTCTTTATTTAAAGCTTGAAGGGACTTCCCTTGGTCTAGTGTCTAAGATTCCACGCTCCCAATGCAGGGGGCCCAGGTTCAATCCCTGGTCAAGGAACTAGTGGATCCCACACGCCACAATTAAGGATTCATTTGCCACAACATGGTGAATGCAGCCAGGAAATTAAAAGATGCTTGCTCTTTGGAAGAAAAGCTATGACAAATATAGCTTTTAAAAAGCAAAGACATTACTTTGCCCACAAAGGTCCATATAGTCAAAGTCATGTATGGATGTGAGAGTTGGGCCATAATGAAGGCTGAGCGCCAAAGAATTGATGCTTTTGAACTGTGGTGTTGGAGAAGATTCTTGAGAGTTCCTTGGACAGCAAGGATATCAAACCAGTCAATCCTAAAGGAGATCAATCCTGAATATTCATTGGAAGAACTAATGCTGAAGCTGAAGCTCCAATATTTTGGCCACCTGATGTGAAGAGCTGACTCATTGGAAAAGACCCTGATGCTGGAAAAGACTGAAGGCAGGAGGAAAAGGGGACGACAGAGGATGAGATGGTTGGATGGCATCACCGACTCAAAGGACGTGAGTTTAAGCAAGCTCTGGGCGATGTTGAAAGACAAGGAAGCCTGGTGTGCTGCTGTCCATGGGTCGCAAGGAGTCAGACATGACTGAGCGACTAAACAACAACAACAATGCCACAACTAAAAAGATCCACATACCACAATGAAGACGGAAGATCCTGTGTGCCGCAACTAAGACCTGGTGCAGCCAAATAAACACATACATAAATATTTTTTAAGAAATAAAATAAAGCTTGGCATAAAAATAAGACCCACTTTATACATTTGCTGTGAATGTGAAGCATATAATACAGCCGGGCTACCATATTATAATCATTATATCAGTCTTCAGTAGGAATACATGATAGAATATCAGACTAGGACGTAGTCTAGAAGTGGTGCAGGGTCAGGCCAGAGAGGCAGAAACAGAAGTTTACACAGTCAATAACCAGAGCCAGAAAACCAAGAATAAGGACCAAATGAGCTAGGAATCCAAAGAGCAATTTGAGTAGTGAAGAAAAATTCAAGGAAAACAACTTGTAGGGATGGGGCCAGTGGTTCAATTACTTTGTTTCTGATTTAGTTTTATCACACAGAAGATACCGCACCAAATCACACATTCTGCCTCTGCATCCTCATTTCACCAGTTACCTGCTCCTTATTTTAAAAATCCATATCTAAAGTGAATACAGAGAACATGAACCCAGCCATAATAAACTGGGATTCAGCACCAGGTTCGTAGTTTCAGAGAGAGGTGGAAGGAAGCGGTTATAAGGTAAGGGTCAACACTGGGGTGAAAGGCAAATATTTTCTTACAAGGAAAAAAATAAAAGCCCCAAATTTGAATCCAGGAAGATGGTCCCTGCCGAACCCACAGCAAGGTTACACTCATGGAAAATCATTGCACTGATAATCTAAGGGCTTTTATATTTACCTTAGCTCCATGCTTCTCAAAATGATGATATTACTTGGAGAATATTGTTCTTTTTAAAAGTCAACTCTGAAGCTCCATATAAATCAGAATACTTGGGGAACGAAGTCTAGTAATCTACAAAATGTCCCCAGGAGATTCTTATGCACACTAAACTTTGATGACAATTAGACTGGAAGCTGAGCTAACTTAAGACACAGGTCTCAACGATGCACAAAATGTACACAGGTCGAAAGCCAGTCAAAAGCTTCCAAGGTACCCCCAGGGCAACCTCTATTAGATTTAAAAGTTTCAGCCCTTCACCATCCAATGAAGGCTGTTAGAAATTGAGAGGGGGCCCAAAAATAACTTGGTGACATAATTCTGCTTCCCTCATTGAAGAGTAAAAATGTCAGTGTGGTGGTATTTTGGAATCAGATTGTCAGACTTTGAAGGCTTCTCCTCCTCAGAATCTATCATTTACCTAAGGTCTCCAGAATAAGACTAAATAATTGGAAGGTGTGAACCACGCATTGAGGGAGTCGCAGCAGAGTCAGCAACATACAAGCACAGTACCCTTGGCGATATTTGAATTGAGCTGAATGAGCATTGTCTCTAAGAACTTGAAAGGCTGGCATGTGGAATAAGAAAGAGTCAAGTGAACTAAATATTTATTGAGCACTTATATACCAAACTAGGTGTGGGTCACAGACAGGACTCTACTCTTTGTCCGACATGTCTGCAGCCCTCTGCTGGAGGTAACCTGACAAGCATGGTACACTCAGGGCGTACTCTCAAAACAGGACAGTCTGTCATGTCACACTTGGTCCTTAAGCACCACAGGCCAGCTAACACAAAGACAGGCAAACCTACCTCCTGCCCAGTGACCTATGAAGCCACCTGTTTCAAAACTTTGCCCCTAAAGTAGCACTGAACCAAACCACTCAGATTCCCTTGGGAATGTGTACCCTAGAGACATGAGCTTTTCCTTTAATCCCCACTCTGACCCTAGACTGTTATGGATAAGAGACACTCTTGCCCATCTTACTAACAAGCAAATGAACTGAGCAAGGATAAACAATAGTCCATGTCAGGAGGCGAGCAATCCAGATCTCTGTGATGCCAAAGCCAGTAGAGAAGACAGACCTAGAGTCTCTAAAATGGTGCTACCAGAAAAAGAAAATCAATTAAAAGAAAGAATTCTCTAGCAACTGGAGCGATGCCAAAGTGAGCCATTACAAGATCAGTAGAAGTTTCTCCACAAAGGTTGAATAACTTCTGCTTGGGAAGATACAATCTGGGAAGGAAAAACTGGACAAGATGGCTTTTACCATCTCTTCCAACCTTAAGATACTATACTTTATTGGCAAACAGCTGGGCACCATATTAAGTCAATTCTTTTTTTTGTCTTGGCAAAAGTAAAATGTATTCTTGCAGAAACATCTATTGGCAGTGGGGCTGCCTTGTAAAAGCAGAAAAAGAAGCTTGGAGAACTGCTTCTTTTCTTCTCAGGATTTTCAGATGGCTTATGTTGAGCAGAATTATAGGCATATGCAAAGTACAGCATGCTGGTTAAACACACTGGTAAAAGTGGATTCGTATCCTGACTCTGCTACTATGAGCTGTATGATTTGGAGCCTGTAGTTTAACTGTTCAGAAATGCATTTTCCTCATCTAAAACAACCTGCCTCGCAAGGTTGTTGCAAGAATAAAATGATGTATGGAAAGCATGTAGCACAAAGCATAAATCAAACTGTCAATTAATTGTCATTATTGGCTACTATAAAGTTGGTTAATGGAACATCCATGTGTTTTTGAACTGCTTGATTACCCTACTGCTTGACCAGAGGCATGAATTCTGAAAATTCCTGAGGGGAGAAAATGGAATGAAGTAGAATTCGATATGTGAGGAAAAGAAAGACATTTTTTAAAACTCAAGTTCTGGTTTTTTGTAAGACACAGAGATTGGACTTTGAATTTCAACAGTCCCGTTTTTTCTTCCCTGCTTGATATCAGTAAGATCTTGAATAAATGATTTGGCCTCCTACTCCTTAGTGACCTAACCTGTAAAATAAAAAGATAGAATTTGTCATGATAATTTGGGATGCAAGTAACTAAATACAACTGGCTCAAAAAATTGAAGCTTATTTTTCTATTATGTCATACAGTCCAGATATAGTAAGCTCCAGGGTTGATTCTGCATCTCAACTATTCAGAAATTGAGTTGGTCTCTGCAATTGTCTTGGTTCCCCTCTCATGATCTCAAGATGGCTAAAGTGTTTCCAAAAACTATATTCTCACATGAAAATATCCAAAGTGAGAACAGGGTGGGAAGTACTTCCCTTATGCAGTTTTGCCTTTTCACTACGAGGAAAATATTACCCAGAAGCACCCAACGGATGTCAATTCAGGTCCCAGTGACCAGAACTGGGTCATATGTCCACTTCTAAGTGGACCTTTTACCAATCAGTGGTAAAAGGACATGATGCTATGATTGAATTTTGCTGTCCATTGGGGATGACTGAATTCACCCCCAAGGTCTAGGAAAGGGATCTATACCACCACACATGTGAAGAGGTCAGAGTATTGTTAATAATGAGGCATGTAGAAGTCGGTAGGCAAACAGTAATGACTGCTCCTTATATCTGTCAAGAGTGTAGAAAAGCTTGAAGGATACCATGATGTATCTAACAAATGTTAAGTGCTTGATACATATTTGTTCCTCCTTTGCGATTAAAAGATCTTAAAGCCATAATCTTGTCAGGTTAAACTATCCCAAAACAGGAAGTATTGATTTACATTGATATATTAGGAAGTGCTATTTAATATACAAAAAGAAGCCTTTTCTTAAATGTTCCAACATCACATTTATGTAAACATGGGGTCTCGAATTCATTTAAGCTGCATTACAATGAATGCAAATTAAATAAAGTATGCATACAAATTTTTTGTTGAATCTTTGCTATATCCAGTACACCCATATTAAATTAAATACATCTTTATCATTTTTATCATCATTCATTAAGAGTTCCTTGATGCCTACAGAAATCATGTTTGGGGATGGAAATAAAATGTCATACATAATCATTCAGTTCAAAAGTTTAAGTTTTCGGGAAAATAGTAGCACAGACACATACATATTTATAACTGAGTCCCTCTGCTGTCCACCTGAAACTATCACAACACTGTTATTCAGCTATACTCCAGTATAAAATTAAAAAATTTTTTTAAAGTTTATAAAACCAAAATGGGGTATAGATATTGGTCTATAAAGAGGTATGAGTATCAGGTTGGCCTCAACAGAGTTTTGAGAAACTCATTTTATATTTTTTGTTGGTGACCCTTTACATAGTGTTTAAATACCCCATACCATTCCAACAGTATGGAATTCCAATATTCCATACCATTCCATTCTACAATGTCTTCTACCCTAGAGCAAGCTAGTTCCCATCTTGTGAAATCCAACTCAAGTTTTTTTCTTCCCTGCAAAGACTTTCTGGGCTTCCCTCAGGCAATGATTTCCTCATCTGGTCTCCCTAAGCTATACTTTTTTGGTCCCACTTAACACTGTAAGTGGGAGAAGGCAATGGCACCCCACTCCAGTACTCTTGCCTGGAGAATCCCAGGGGCGGGGAGCCTGGTGGGCTGCTGTCTATGGGGTCGCACAGAGTTGGACAAGACTGAAGCGACTTAGCAGTACCAGCAACACCATAATTATTTGTTCATGTGTCTCTTTCCTTCACTAGTATTGGAGGCAAAGGATTGTGTTGTTTTCATGCTGTTAGCCCCAGTACCTAGTGCATGGTTCAGCATATACTCTCATAGTACAGGCAATGAATGAGTGTACTGAATGAGTGGCTTTTATGTTTTATGCACCTACTACAGTGCCAGAGACTGTAGGAGAAGATTCAGATACAACATCTTAATGCATCTCCCAACAATCTTATGAATGAACAGAATGAGCGATTAAGTAGTTTCCCTAAGTGGAAGCAGTTTATTAAGGGCAGAATCTTCATTTGAATCTATCTCTGTCTTTCTCCAAAGCGTGGCTAGTTTCCAGTATGTTACAAAGTCTCCCTAGAGTCTTCAAGGCTGGAGCAATCCCCACAACAGTAGCCAAAAATACCATTTGTATATTGACTTTGACTTCCCTTGTTCTCTTTTTTATGATACGCAACTAGGAGTCATACACTTCATTTATGAGAAAAAAATAATCAAAGCAAACAAATAATTATTTTCATTTCCTTCTTCTAGATGAACTCAATCCACAGTGCTATAGTGAAAAGCTTTAGTTGATGTGTGATTATTCTATAAATAAGCCACCTCAAGCTGGTGTCAATGCATAGACAAGCTTGGTGGTCTACTGCTGGGGTTTTAGAGTTACAATCACATCTCTTTTCCTCCTGTTTCTGAAGAGTAGATCTATGCATCAAACATAAGAAGATACAGGTACTCATTTCTATTAAAGCTGAATTTACAAACAGAGCTTGATACCACACCAGATGAAGCAAAAGCAAAACAAATTAAAGGCAGAACCATAGTGTAGACCATGGGTATTCCTGTACTCCTATTCTGTGCTCAGCAGTAACCTTAGGATTACTGATTTGATTTGACAAGTGCTATGATCCTGGAATGGAGAGCCATGGCTAACATTCAAGAGAAATCTGCTTATTAGAAAACTATATCTCACTCCTTAAATAACTGGCATTCTGGCACACCATGATTTCTTGAAATCTTCATTATTGTGGCTAAACAACTTTGGTGAAACAGCACCAAGCTCCTGATAACCCTAAATGTACTGACAAGCTTCCTCCTCAGCCTACTAAACCACTTGCTGGCACCTCTCTTGGCTCAGCCTCTTAGCCATAACATCTTCTCTGTAGAAATGCAAACAAAGAAAAAAAAAATCAACCAAGGAAGAAGACATAAAAAGACTAAAAGATCTGTATCTCACCACCCACACACACCATTCCCCGCCAGAGGAAAACTTTTAAGACTTTGACCAAGAAGAACCAAAACCAACTGCATCCCCTACATCTGTTTCCAAACTCACAGCGCACAATAAACTCAGTGGGAAAGGATTCAGCTTGGCTGGGAATGCACCTGTGATCCAACACAGAAACTACCTTTAAGTTGGGTGTAGATGACTCTTCCCTAAGTTGAAGGATGAGATCTATACTTTGCTTCTCTTCTGAGTGAAAGTCTGAAAGATACATGAATGGGTGCACAGGAATGTGTTTGCCAAGATACCTTTACTGGGAAGCAATATTCCTTCCTAATAACAAGGACACTGTTTCAGGATCATAACGATAATAAATAAATAATTATCAACTTCTTCATATAGGATTCCTAAGTGGCTCAGTGGTAAAGAATCCACCTGCCAATGCAGGAGACACGGGTTCAATCCCTGTGTCAGGAAGATCCCCTGGAGGACAAAATGGCAACCCACTCCAGTATTCTTGCCTGGAAAATCCCATGGACAGAGGAGCCTGGCGGGCCACAGTCCATAGGGTTGTACAGAGTTGGACATGACTGAGCAACTGAGCATGTCCACAATGTCTTTCTATTCCATTTTCCACTGATGAGAAGGAAATGGAAAGGGATGGTGGAAGATGTTGAAAAGGCAGTATTTTAACTAAATCTGTTACATCACGGGGGTTTACTTCACTTTGAACTGTGTTTTAATCAAAGCAGGTTGATTTCCACTCCATGAAAATGTTTCATTTCAAGCCACTGGAGTTTTATGAGTTTTTCTACCACATTTTACTGGAGCCTTGTAAATCTTATGAAATTCTGGAATGTCTAGACCATAAAAATCTGTCATTTGAACATGTTTTCTATGGAGATATTTCTCTCCCCCATACAGACTCACAAGCTTTGCAAAGATTTGTGGAGGGAAAAAAAAAAAAAAAACCTTTAAGATATATCCCACAGTACCTGAGTTAAAAAATCACCTTTTTCAGTTGACTGGAATTTCACCTGTCACAGACAAACTTTTTACAGAACTGTCTAAAAGACTGAAGCCATTCATAGTGATCACCATTTTAAAAGTTTATCACTCTTATTTTGTATGCCTCTTACATTTAATCCTGACACATATTCAAGACACACGTAATACCAAACATACCTGTTATGAAAATTTTAAAGCCAGTGATGGATGTCATGAATAAACATTCATCACCATCATTAAGGGAGATCACTGTGGTGGTAACAGAATCAGTTTCCAAGAATGCTGAAAAGAGGACTCCCAAGATGCAAACAAATCTTACAAGTAAGAAGTGCTAAACAACTGTGGTGAAACAGCACCAAGCTCCTGAGTGTTATTAAATAAATCCCTTCTTTCTTATCAGGTTTATTAATCTGGCCTCAACATAAACAGAATCAAATGGGCATTACTTCCTATTTATTTGTTGAAAACACAGAGAAAACAAATCATGCATGAGAGTTTCTGCATTGAGATTCCTAAAGCTATTTGTGTCAAATCCTTGGGTCACCTGCATAAACAGTTTCCATACATAGTTGAATTTTGATGGATGAATCCAAAAATTTATTTCAGGCTAGTTGTATGAATTCTATGTGAAACCACTTCTCTATTCTAAATATGAAAAGAAAGGTGCTAACACCGCTTACACCGTCTTCAGATAATTGGTGTCAGGTTTAGGAAACCCTTTGATATTGGGAATTGATTCTCAGGAAGTAATTACAGTGGCCAAGAGTGGACCAGAGTGTCTAGGTTAATGTATCTGGGAAATGGTTTGGTCTCTAAAATAGCAACCTTCTATGTGGGACACCTATGAGACCCACCACCCTGGGAATAGGTGTAAAATGCCTGAATATGAACATATTAACTGAGTTACCTCTGAACCAGCTTATGTAGTGAGTACCACTTGCTTTCCAAATCCACGCTTATTTCAAAAGGATGTTGCCCACTAATCTGGAATCAGGAGACCTACATTTGTTTTCTCTCACTTTCTTGCTCTGTGACTTCAAATCATTCACTTCTCTGAGCTCAGTTTCTTCATTTAAACTAAAATACAGATGATAGTTTTTAAGGGATTAGTCAACTAATTAAATAGCTCACTGGAAGGCCTCTCTGATTCCTTTAAGCCAAAAGCTCTAGAATGATATTCAAACTTGAAATAATGCAATGAATTATTCTGTGATTGGGCTTCTCTGATAGCTCAGTTGGTAAAGAATCCACCTGCAATGCAAGAGACCCCAGTTCAATTCCTGGATCAGGAAGATCCGCTGGAGAAGGGATAGGCTACCCACTCCAGTATTCTTGGGCTTCCCTTGTGGTTCAGCTGGTAAAGAATAATGAATTCTTCTATGATTAACATTAAAATTATTAATTCCATAGCATGTGCATGCTCGGTCATGTCTGACTCTTTGTGACCCCATGGACTGGGGCCCAACAGACTCCTCTGTCCATGAAATTTCCCAGGCAAGAATACTGGAGTAGGTTGCCATTTTTTTATCCAGGTGATCTTCCTGACTGAGGGATTAAACCTATGTCTCCTATGTCTCCTGCATTGGCAGGCAGATTCTTTACCACTTCCACCACCTGGGAAGCCAAATTAATTCCAAATTCTTATAAATTGACCCCATAGGTAGCATACAATAAGAGTGTAATAATACTATTAAATGACTTTTGTATGGCACATTCCATGGCATTTTATATACTGTATCAAATCATCATGGCTACTCACTGTGGATCATATCCAAAAAGGAAAACAAACTCAGAAAAGTCAGGAAAATTGCTCAAAGTCACAGGAGATCACAGACTACAATTTCACTGATCTCCACTACATCAAAACCAAAGGAAGGGGGAGGAGAAATTAATACTCAATCTTAAGACTATAAAAGCAAGGTTATAACTAACCTCATATACATGGTTACATATATACAAGTATATATATACTTAACTCAATCTTAAGACTATAAAAGCAAGGTTATAACTAACCTCATATACATGGTTACATATATACAAGTATATATATACTTAGCACCATATGCAATGTGAGCCCCATAACGCATGTTACATTTTTATGAAGGAAGGAATCAGATAAATGGGTCATCTTGATTTCATAGTTCTCCATAAGATTCACCTGTTTTTACTTATATGTAACTATAGCAACTCTCAAAAAAGCAATGTGGTATTTTGAAAAAAGAATGTATTGGGTTGGCCAAAAATTTGTTCAGGTTTTTCCATAAGATGTTATAGAAAAACCCAAACGAACCTTTTGGCCAATCTAATATTTTGGAGTTAGCAGCTTGACATGACTACCCTGCCGTTTGCAAGTCTTCTCTCACTTAATGTCATTTCCTGATCTGCTAAATGGAAATAACAACATCGTAGGCAAATGCACTTGCAAGCTATATTTTCAATATATATGCTGGTGATTATTATTAGTAACAATCTACACTAATAAAATATAAGGAGGGATAAGATAATATCTTTTAACATATATGTATCTATCATCAAAGCAGACATAAAATAAATTATATTAACTCAAATGAAGAGGGGAAAAAAAGGGAAAGGAACCATGTATTAACCAGACAGGTCCAAATTATAAAGTACTTTTAGAAAAATTATTTTTAAGCACTATACTTCAACTCTGGAAACTGCTGAAGAATTAGTGTTGCTCAATTTTCAAAGAATCAAAATAAATGAAATTCTACTGAACATTTTTAAAACCATTTATGGCTCCCCAAAATGCACAAAATGACCCTAAAATGGATTTGGGCATGGAAGAAAGAAAGCATCTCGATAGAGTAAAATAAAGTATTTTGAATACAGAATTAAACTAGGTTATGGAGAATACAAGAAACAAGTTACTTTGGTACGCAACTTCTCTGACTGTGCAATAAGTCATTATACATCCACAGTAAGGTGTGTGCTCTGTTGGTGTCAAAAAGGAACAAATATCTGACACCAATGAGAATGAATTTATACGTAAGATGAACTAGAGACGCAACAGCATGGCAACAGGAAATAAGGCAAAGCAGACAACAGAGACCTGGAAACTGAATACAGAATTTCACTTGGCTACTAATATTAAAAAAGAGCCTGACCCAGTGTAAAATAATTAGAAATATATTAATATATTGGTCTCTCTGGGCTTCACAGGTGGTGCAGTGGTAAGGAATCTACCTGCCAATTCAGGAGACATAAGAGACACATGTTTGACCCCTGGGTCAGGAAAATCTCCTGAAGAAGGAAATGACAAACTGCTCTAGTATTCTTACCTGGAAAATCTCATGGACAGAGGAGACTGGTGGGCTATAGTCCATGGGGTCACAAAGAGTCAGACATGGCTAAGCAACTAAGCGTGTGCAAATGTGCAGGTATGCACGCACACACACACACACACACAAACAGGTCTCTATCCCCCACCACTGCCCCCTCTCTGGTTCCTGACAAAAAGCAACTAAAAGTTTCATCAATAGTGGTGCTAGGAGAATCTTGTGTTCTAACATTTAATCTTTGATCCTGGTCCCTGACACAAAGCTCATAAATCCCTTGGAATTTCCTGGGTGATGGCTGTGTCTTCTGCTCTAATGAGGTAGGAACTCTTGGTGCACTCCTGGATGGAGGCTGGTCACCGACCAAGCTATGGTTGGAAGCTTGGAATTTTCAGCACCACCCCTCATCCTCCAGAGAGGGAAGAGGAGCTGGAAGTGGAGATAGTAATTGATCTCACCTAAATGATGAAGTCTCCACAAAAATCCCAATAGTATGGGGTAAAAGAAGCTTCCAGATTGGTGAGTAAAACCAATGATGGCACACTCCAACTCCATGGGGACAGAAGTTCCAACATTTTGGACCCTTCCAGACCTCACCCTGTATAGTTCCAGACTGTCCTTTGTTAGTCACTCAGTCATGTCTGACTCTTTGTGATCCCATGGACTGTAGCCCACCAGGCTCTTCTGTCCCCTGGCAAGAATACTGGAATGGGTTGCCATTCTCTTCTTCGGGGGATCTTCCAAACCCAGGAATCAAACCCATGTCTCCTGTATTGTAGGCAGATTCTTCACCATCTGAGCCACCAGGGAAGCCCCATCTCTGTCCTTTATCCTATCCTTTATTATACAATAAACTGATACAAGTAAGTGTTTCTATGAGTTTGTTCTAGCAAATACAGTTGCCCTTTCTTATCATGGGATCTGAGTCCATGGGTTCAGCATACACAGATTCAACCAGATACTGATGGAAAGTACTCAGGGAAAAAAAAAAATCCTGAAGTTCAAAAAAGCAAAACTTGAATTTGTTAAGTGCTGGCAAATATTTACATACATTTACATTGTATTTACATAGTATTTACATTGAAAAGTATTCTAGAGACCATTTAAAATATGGGAGAGGATATGCATAGATTATATGAAAATACTATGCCATTTTATACAAAAGTCTTGAGCATCCACAAATTTTGGTATCCACAGGGATTCCTAGAACCAACTCCTTGCAGAAGTTGAGGGAAGATTCTGATCAAATTCAAGGAGGTGGGTCATAGGAATCTCAAATTTGTAGCCAAGTTGAACAGACGTGGTGGGAAACTTGGTGACATGGGATTGGTATCTGAAGTGAGGGGTGGCCTCATGGGGCTAAGCCCTTCACATGTGGGATCTGTACTAACTCTGGTTAGTGTCAGAATTGAATTGACTTGTAGGACACCCAGTTAATATCAGAGAGAACTGCTTGGTGTGGGGAAAAAAAAACCTTAAACATCTGGTGTTAGAAAGGTTGTGAGTTTGGTCATAGCAGGAGAATAAGGGAGAAACACAGGAAGACATAGTTTCCGACACACCAAACCTGTCAGGAAATGCAAATTGGAAAGTAAGCCACAACGGGTATAGTTTTGAGCTCCTGTAAGAGAAGCAGGAACTTCATGCCAGACTCTGATTTTTTGACATTTCTCTATAGTGGAGAAAAATCATTTGTTAAGTTTCCCACATCTGGTGACGATAATGCTTAGAAACATCCAGCTGACTTTGGAATCACCATATTCATCTGACACTCTCTGTAACTATAATAATAAAGAAATATAGTTTTAACAATTATTGTCAACTTTCATTGATACTTGCCCTGTGTTAGGCAAAAATAACCGTCAAGATCATCTCACTTTCGCCTCCCCATTTACTCTGTGAGATGGACATTATCCACATTTTATAGATGAGAAAACCAAGACAGAGAGAGTTAAAGGAATGTGTTCAGATAGTAAATGATGGAACTAAAATTCAAACCTAGGCAGTTTTACTCTGGACTCCCTACTCTTCTTTACCATGTCATTCTACAGATATTGAAATTTGACCCAACATCACACAGAACTAGACCAAACTTCAACACAAGAAAGAAAACTCTCCATAAAACATTCTCAAGTCAGGTCATCACATTGTTAGTCATGAATTAGGACATCTTATATTGGTTCTGGTCACCATAGCTCCCCTCCTAAATATATGGCCTGTATTGCCTAGTTGGCCTAAGATCTGATCATACCTTTACCAAGTGTTATTTGGGTTTCTGGATCTGCTTGTCCTCTACCAAATACAATAGGGTGTCCTTATCCAAACAGCCTCCCTCAGTATGCAGAGTCAAGTAATTAACTAATAAATACAAAACTAATTAATGTTTAGAGAAATGTAGTTCCTATCTACCAGAAGCATGCTAATACTTCAGGAAAGACAATAGTAAGGATATCACACTAACCAAAAAGTTTTCATTCCATCACCGGAAGCAGTGTTTCCAGCAGATAGGAGCCTGCCATGGACTTGTTTCTCAGATAAACCTGAACTCAAAACCCATTTCTGTATCTTCCTGGCTATGTGATCTTAAGCCTCTCAAAATGCAATATTCACAGTGATGTAGATTTAAAATATCCACCTCTGAAATAATTCAGATAAAGTTCTTTTTGATAATGGTAATTGATACAAAAAAGATCTTTTGTTTGTATTATTATTATTATAAAGGTACTCCTCTATGATCTCTTAAATATTCTTGCAAAAAAAAATAGTTTATAAAATGAGGTTAGAAGTTGTTTCAATGAATTGCAAAAGTATCTTTACCATAACTACCTTTTCATATCTCATGAGATTAATCAAAAGAAAAATACTATACAAAGGGACTGATTATTTTGCTTCTCAGAAAAGACTAATAATTTAAATTACTCTGTTACCTTATACTTTCCACTAAGTAACTGCTAACTAACTTCCTAACTGCTCTTAGGCCAGAGCAGTTTGATATAATTTAGGTATCCAATGCCATCATAGGTTCTACAATCCTTGAGACATGTGGTATAATGCATTTCCATAAAATCAGGCAGGAAAACATTGCATCTTGACAAACTTGGCCTTATATCCATTGGCTATTGGCATTTCTAGTGTAAGCAGCGTCTCCTTAAACAAGTTTTGCATTTTAACAGAGCTCACCAAATATGACAGTGCCTGGACTTCACCAGTTTGCTTCTGAATGTCAAGACAAGGCTTTCTGAATCAGGTGAGACATAAATTGTGTTTTTCCCCTGGAGGCACGTGTCCAATAGTTGGTTTCCTCATGAGCAGCAAAAAGGGCTTAAGTTGCTGAAGTGGTTCTACCACTTAGAACCAGACACTAGGGCCTCTCATTTTCTTCAAAGTATAATTCAAAGACTATAAAAGAAAAAACAGCATAATTGAAATAAAATTTTACATTCTTAAAGAACACTATTGTAAGAGTTCAGGTTTTTTAAAAAGTGTTTAATTGATTAGAAATCACTGAGCATCTACCATATATTTTATATATGTGTGTATGTGACTACATATATAACTCTCATAGGGCTTCCCTGGTGGCTCAGATGGTAAAGAATCTGCTTGCAATGCAGGAGACCTGGGTTTGATCCCTGGGTCAGGAAGATCCCCTGGAGAAGGGAATGGCTACCCACTTCAGTATTCTTGCCTGTGAAAGGTTGTTGTTGAATCACAACACCGGGATTCTTGGCCCCTGGAGGAGAAAAATTCAATCCGGGGCCAGAGACGAGGCTTGATCGCTCAGAGCTTTTGTGTAATAAAGTTTTATTAAAGTATAAAGGAGATAGAGAAAGCTTCTGACATAGGCATCAGAAGGGGGCAGAAAAAGTACCCCGCTGCTAGTCTTCAGCTGGATGTTATATAGTCACCAGCAGTCTGTTAATGAAAGAAAGGAATGTCTCAAAACTTAGAATGGCACCAGGCCCCTCACCCATAGGATGTATTTCGGGATAATCTTGGCTCCAAATGGTTTATCTTGGGCCATAAAAGGATTAACTTGAATCTTGAAGCAGGGCAGAGCACCATACAAATAGTGTCATTTACATAGATTAGAGGAACAATATCGGAGTATAACATACTGGTTTATCCAGTAGGTTCTGAGCCCAAAAGGCAGAACCGACTTGAAGACAGAGTTTGGGGTAAATGCATAGTACATTAGCATAGCTTAAGATAAACATCTCCATAAGAAAAAGGCTTTGGTTAACTTCAGGTGAAACCAGGTGTCATGGCAACACAGAATTTTAAGAGAAACCTCCTTTTAAATTTGTATAGAGAAGGAAAAAAATATCACTAGTTTGTTTCCTCCTGCCGCTTAAGGGAGATAAAAATGTCTGACACTTGCAGGCTATTTCCTCCATTTGGAGACCCCTGGCCTTCCTGCCTGTTACCCTCTCACCTGGAGAATCCCATGGACAGAGGAGCCTGGCAGGCTACAGTTTATGGGGTAGCAAAGGGTTGGACACAACTGAGTTACTAACACTTTCACCTCTTTCATATAACTCAATTCCACCCTTTGGTGGTGAAGACAACAAGCACTCCTGGTTCAAAGCAGTCCTTCTATTTAAGTTGATTCTAGGATTGAACCCCAGCCTCTCAAATTATCAGCTGCCAATTCAACTGGGCCAAGCAGGTAAATGGAGACAATGGTAAAGCATGGACTTTGGAATCTCAGTAACTAGGGTTCAGTTCCTGGTGTCCCTATATTGTAATATTTGCCAGACTGCTTGACTTCTCTGAGCTTGAATTCCTCCTGCTGTCAAATCAGGACATGTGCCTGCCTTATTGGACTGCTGTGAGCATTAGCTGGTCCAGATCATTGAAAGCGCTAGGAACATGGATGCCACTCAACAAAAAGCAATTTCTTCCTCCCTTGGTTCAAGTCCAAATATCGTCAATGGATAATGGAAGCCTGTAAAGACAAGACTACTGGGGTGATCATTTTGATTTGTCCCTGAAAACGAAGTGGGGCTCCCTTTAAATTAACTCCTCCATTTATGTTTGAGTCTTCTACCAGTGATGCAGAAGGCAAAAGATAACTAGCAAAGTGCCTCCTTGTATTATCCTTTAGATCGTTTTAATCAGTGATACTCTAAGAATCAAAAGTACAAATTTAAAAATCCCTAAATGCTGAGATACCTGAATCTATAAATGCCCCCCAGAAAAACTAATAAACTGTCATCATCTTCTACTAGAAATCCAATTCTCACAAACCTTTCTCAGTTTAGGAAACAAAGCTCAAACACTTTGCTTCCATTCAGCTCAGCAGAGGTAGCAGCTTAGACATAAAAGTGCAAACGCTGCGAAGGGGAAAAAAAAAAAGAAGCACCCGTGGCTGGCTGCCAGCTCTTGGCCAATCAGTCCTCACAAGGAAGGTTGCGTCAGAGGCTTGCAGCCTGCTGGAACCTCCGCAGCTGCCTGCAGCACAAGCTTGGACCACCCAGGCCGAAGTGGACCGGCATCTGGAGGAAGGCGCAAACAATGGAGAACGTTAGAGCCTGCATTTCCGCGCCAGAGATTCTGTCACTGGTCTTAGCCTGGACTTTGGCAAAGTCCTGGGCAAAGAGGAGATGGAAGATCTGCTCAATGGCCCTACTATTAAATCACTGTCTTGGGTCGGCAGCCTAACCCCCAGAATGGAAAAATATTTTCTCAGTGGAAAATCACCCGTCTTCGTATTCATGGATCTAGTTTTCAACTGGTGTTGGGCTCTCACCCAACGTAATTAACATCTTACCTGTGGGTGGCTGGTGGAATTGCTTTACACCTCTCTCATCATCCCAACACCTAAGACTTCCTGAAATGCTTATACAAACAAATAGGAAATGATATTTCTAAAGATAGACATTTCGGTCCAAGGCTCTCTGGTAGTCCCTACATTCTGTTCTCCGCAAATTTATTTTTCTAATTTAAATGTCAGAAAACAGGCCCACATCACTCATGGGCTTGCCCGAACTCAAGCCGTGCCAACTTGTTATAATTACAAGGAGATACAATAGCTGACGTGGGGGAAGCCTAATTAGAGAGCTGAACCTCGCCTCCCAGATGGGAAGCCAAGTATGTGGCCTTATATCAGATCTGAATGAAAATCCTGGTCCGCTGATGGTGGATGGTTCTGGGAAACAGGCACCCTCATAGCGCCCAAAGCACAGATCCTCAGGAAGGCAGAGAGAAACCTCCTGCTAAGACTGAAACTGAAAGTAAAACCTGAGGGAAAACACTGATTCCAACCCAGAGACTCAGATTCAATTGGTCCAGGCTGTATTAAGATTCTCTTTATTCGCCAGGTGACACTAACAGACATCCAGGGCTGAAAAACCCTGGAAAAGATTCCTGAGATAATACTCACCCCTCTAAAGTCTTCTCTGAGTCTGCAGGAGACCCGATTTTGATCCCTGAGTCAGGAAGATCCCCTGGAGAAAGGGGTCGCAACCCACTCCAGTATTCTTACCTGGAGAATTCCATGGACAGAGGAGCCTGGTGGGCTACTGTCTATGGAGTTGCAAAGAGTCAGACACGCCTGAGCGACCAACACTTTATCTGTAATGGAACTTTTAACTAGGAAGTCAGGGTACTGTGGCAGAAATCAAGGAACTTATTAGATTGACCAGAGCAAAACATAGCAATAATTTACTGCACTGCACTATAAATGCTGGCTTTGCTTCTCAAAGTAGACTAAAAGCATCAAGAGAGTGTTTTATCTCGAGCTCCTACAACAGAGCTCTAGACCTGGTAAATGTAATAGAAGCATTCACTCGATCATTAGAAAGATGCTCAGAAAATATCATATTATCTGTATGTTTAAGCAGAAAGACTCAGATTTTATAGAAATATGTTTTCTACAATCGTCTAAAGCACTATTCTCAAATTTTTATATGCATAAGAAGCTTATTAAATATGTAGGTTCCTATGCCTTTTCAGATTCAGGAAATTTCAATTTGATTCAGCAGCAACTTTATACAGATTTCTCCAGTGCCTGGTACAATCCAGGAACAAAATAACAAAATGACCCAATCTATATATCTGAGATGAGAATCCAGCCGGTTAAATGATGAGAAACAGCCAGTTAAATGCAGGTAAGAAAAGGGGCCTTTCATCTGAGCTTTTATTTTTTCCCTAAACTTTTTATTTCATCCTGGAGCAGAGCCAAGAAAAAATGTTGTGGTAGTTTCAGGTGGACAGCAAAGAGAACTTTAGAAGCCAACGACACATCACAGGTTTGCAATACTACAGACACACATGAGTTGTATGGTTCATCACAATTCAACACACAAAGAGAATCACTCTTCCAGGTTTAAGACACGTAGTGAAGAGTCAGGTGAATGGAATATTCTGGATTCTGTGTGGAATCCTCGGCAGTGAGAGGCAGAGTTTCTGGCTGAGATTTACACTTGGTATTCAGTGAAAGGAATCCAGATAAGTTCCCTTCTAGAATGCACTGCAAAGCTCCAGTTGAATTTGCATTTCATGTGCCCATAGGATGCTCTGCTGGAGCCATGTTTTAAGAAAACCAAAAAAGCAAGCAGTCTTACATTAGCTGAAGAGACTGATGATGCACCATGGCATAGAGTTCCAATATCTCTGCAAAACAGAAAGGTTCCTGCTTGTTTTTCTCCCTCCAGTGCTAGTGTGACCTCAGGATTTAAAAGGATTTTTCTTCTTTAAGTCATAGGCTCAGAATTTAATGGTGCCATTATACAGACTCCATTCAAATCCTGCTTTAGACACGTACTTGCTGGGTGACCTTGAGCAAGTTCTATAACCTCTCTGAATCTCAGTTTCCTCATTTTTGTCATGGGGAAAGGATTGGTAATCTCATAGAGCTATTGTGAGGACCAAATGTAATTTACAGAGTACAGTGCTGGCACATACTAACTGATAATAATAATAATTATTATTATTAAATTTATTACTATATTAAATAATTCTGATGAATTATATTATTATCATTATTTCATCTTCCTCATCTCCCTCTGGCCCTAGGCAAAGTTCTTTATGTTCAGTGGTCCAGGTACAATCCCCATGCTAATTCTATAGTTATTCTATTTGAAGTCTGATCTGTTTTCTCTATCCTTGTTTGTACAGGAGACCACCCAGAATAGGCCCAGATGAAAACATTAGGTGGGCTTCTGAAACAAATAAACCCCCCAGTTTTAACAGCTTAACACTTGAAAAGCTGATTTCTCACATCACAGTCCAGAGCTGGTGTTTCTGATGGGTACGTAGTTTTACTCAGTGATGAAGGTGATTAAGGGAACTGCTCCCTCCATCTGTAGTTCACCATCCCCTGGGCCTTGCAGGATTCTGCATTCAACTGGCAGGCAGGCAGATGGAGAACAAAGAAGCCCAGGCTGTATCTTAAAAACCCTGACCCTGACCCAGAAGTGAACACCATTCTTTCTGGTCTCCTTCCATTGGTGAGAAGTCCATGTGGCCACACTTAAAAGGGAAATGGGAGATGAGCCTCTGACTGGCACCTTCCCCCCAGCAACTGCTCCCTACTATGCAAGAAGAACCCTAACTTTTAGTGGCTTGTCGGGCTTCTCTTGTGGCTCAGCTGGTAGAGAATCTGCCTGCAGTGCGGGAGACCTGGGTTCAATCCCTGGGTTGGGAAGATCCCTGGAGAAGGGAAAAGCTACCCACTGGCCTGGAGAATTCCATGGACTGTATGGTCCATGGGGTCGCAAAGAGTCAGACACAACTGAGCGATTTTCACATCCATATCTACCAAAGAACTTTTAGCTAATCCGCTGGAAGGTGAGGCCCTGGAAGCCTCCAATTAAAAAGAATATTAGAGATCTTCTGTATGGAGTAGGGAATGGCAACCCACTCCAGTACTCTTGCTTGGAGAATTTCATGGACAGAGGAGCCTGATGGGTTACAGTCCGTGAGGTCACAAAGAGTCAGACACGGCTGAGTGACTAACACAAACACGCACACACATAGATCTTCTACTACAACAAGCCACAGCGCCGATCTGCCTCAAACACCCTAGAACAGTTACCAGCCAGCACCACATCAACATGAGAAACTCCTGAGCCATCTGTTGTAAAACAGAATAAATGTATGCACACACGTCATCAGACCTCAAACTAAGTACACGTAGCTGACTATAGCTCTCCTTTCTACCTAGTAAATGCACACAGCTCTTCAAATGTTCTTAATATACCATGGTTTGCAGACTCTTCACCATTTCAGACTCCTCTCTGCTGAACGTGCACCATTTGTCATGATCTCAAAAGAATTTGACCCCTGCCAAATGGATAAGATATTCCAGACACATGACTGGAGAGCCCATTGGGTGTCATCTTTCCTAAATTATACTAACCAGACTCCCAGTTCTTCCTTCACCTCTGGTTTTCTCTTTTGCCTACATTTTAATGTCTTTATTCACACTTTCTAAACCAAAAGATGGTGATGGACAGGGAGGCCTGGCGTGCTGCGATTCATGGGGTCGCAAAGAGTCGGACACGACTGAGCGACTGAACTGAACTGAAACCAAAAGATAGCCTTAGCCTCAACTTGTCTGCTCTCCTCTCACTGACATTCCTACCAAGTCACTTTCTGGTCCATCACCAAATCAACGTTCTTGCATCAAACACACAGGGGCTGTTCAAAAAGTAAATTTACAAGGTGATTTTATGAAACTGATTTTAAGAGATGGCAAGTAATCCCTACAAGTATTTAAACAGCAGCTGATTGCTACTTTCCTATATAATCCAACAGATTCACACATTTGTTATACTCTAGGATCAGCTTTTTTTACGCCCACTGAATCAATTGCCAGGTCCTTGGTTATTAAATCAACTTCATATCCCATCAGTGAACACAAAGTTTATTGAGTTCCAGGCATGTTGCAAATAATGTCTTCAAGAGACAGGATGAATTTTGCTGGAAACTGGGGCACAGTGACTTTTGCACATCCCAGAGTATTGATTTGCATGGTGATTGGTCCTCTGTGTGTTTCCAGGTCCTCGGGTTACACTCTTTCCCTCCCCACTGCTCTACTTCCTCTCCAGGACTGGGCATGTCATTCTGATACACTTTCAATTAAAAATGTTCTTGCCATAAATTTAAACAAGTTGACCATGAAATCCTGCAGCAGAAACCACTTTTTTTTTCATTTAAAAAAAATGGAAACACATGTTATAAAAGAACATTTAATGACATGGAAAAATATTCAAGATATATTGGTAGAGGGAAAGAGCAGATTTCTAAAATGCAAATGCAACATGAATCCATAGTGAAAGACAGAATGCATAGTATGTGTGTGTGTGTATGTGCACATGTGTATGTTTGAACAGGAAAATTCTAGAAAGATATTCACCAAAATCTTAGCAGTTAATCTCTTTGGGTGCCAAGTTTTCTAGAGACAATTTTTTCTTTCTTTTTCTTGATGATATTTTCAAAAATCTTCTCTAAAAGACATTAGAACTTTAATAAAGATAAAACTTAGTGTTCTTTCCTTTAAAATTTAGTAAAAATAGAAACATAACTCCAAACTATTAAACATCTCACCGCATGTCCAGAAAAATAGTTTTTTTTGTATTCAGGGTCTATATTACTATCTCCTTCCTCTGTGCTTTTGGTGCTTAAAGAAACATTGTCTGAGCTGAATATCTGCATTCCCCCCAAAATTTATATTCTGATGTTCCTGCAGTGTGACTGTATTTGGGGTTGGGCCTTTCTGAAGGTAACCAGGGTTAAAGAAGATAATAATGGTAAGGCTCTGATCTGAAAGGATTAGTGTCCTTATCAAAAAGAGAGACACACATGAGAGTACCCTCTGAGTTCTCTCTCACCCCTCACCCCATTTCCTTCATTCCCCCACCCCCATTATGTAAGGACATAGCAAGAAGGTGGTTAACTACAAGCCAGGAAGAGGGAACTCACCAGATACTGAATCTGCAGGCACTTTGATTTTGGACTTCTCAGGCTCCAGAAATTAATGAGAAAACTAATTCCCACTGTGTAAGCCACTCAGTCCACGGTGTTTTGTTATGGCAACCTGAGCTGACTAATGCAAACATCATGGTGCAACAGTCATTTTTATTATCTTGCAGAAATATTTAACATCATAGTTACTTTGAGAGGCAATCATATCATTTTGGTAACCCTCACCCATTGTTATCCAGACATGGAAGAAGTGGCAGTGCTCTCCAACACACACAAGTGGATTCCAAATGTTCCTGAACCACTGCTTCTAGGTCTTTTGTGCTTGATAGACACATCATGCTCATGGCTGGGACCCTGGTGGTTCACACACGGTCAGTTAGGAATTCAATAGGCATCTAGCAGACAGGGCCAGAGTTGAGGACACACAGATGGGTGGGAGTCGCAGGGAAGACTTTTTTATTGAAAAAAAGGTAGAAATCAAAAAGGTGGGTAGAAATTAAAAAGTGTGGAAGGGCCTTGATGAGCATATTCTAATTGATGAAACCCAAAGGTATTTGCTGTAGGCAAGAATGTAAATTTGAATTAAATCAAGCCCAACAGCTCAAAGCCAAAACTCCTCCTACAGGATCTCCCACAACTTCAAAGGTAGAGCTGGGCCGGAAGAGAGGCAGAGGTCATGGAATGTGCCTAAAGCTTTGCATAGAATCAACAGATAAGTATTAAATGTGAACTTGAACTTGAACTCTGGAAACTGCCGACCACACCTTTTTGGTCTCTGCCACCCTAGAGGACAGGGTGGACACCCCTCTTCCCCCAAATATTAGCATCCCTCTGAAGGCTCATTGTAACTGAACTCTCTGAGCACATCCCTCCAGGCTGAGGGCTCCGGATGCAAATGTGGAAACAAAGCTTGTACACAATCTCCCTCCCTCCCTCTTGGTTTGGGAACATGTTTCAAAATGCCACTTTATTAGCAGCTAAACAAAAACACCTCTTCGACAGGGATGAAGGAGCATGGCATAAACATGTCATTCCCACCTATTGTTCTGCAGAGTCAAAATTCTCCTACGATTGATTATAAAAGGCAGTTATAGAGGAAACTGTTTGAGTCTGCTGAATTGAAAACAAACAGTGAGGCATTCAACGGCGAACAGATCTGATGGATTAAAACACACTGCAGAGAGACAGCTCAGGCAATGCCTGAATAGACCGAGCCGGAATGAGCGGAGATTCGGCCCGCAATTTCCAATCAGGAGCAAACTGGCAAAGCAACAGAATTCGAGGCTCCCTCACATTTACACTTTATCTGCTAATTAGCATTAACATGCGCTGTAGAGGTATCTCACCAGCTTGTGGCACAATAAAAGAAAGGAATGTGTTATCACCACAGAATGTGTAATTATGCTAAGCACTGGCTGAAAATTGCAGGGTATTTCATTTCAGAATTTGTATATATTTATTGTTAGAGATAAACTTGTTGAAGTATATCTAATCTAATTTTATAATTTCTCTTTAAGATAATTGTAGTGTCAGCAAGCCAAGGGCTGAAGTAAACACTGCCATAAATTGTAATACATTCAAATACCAGAGCAATATATCCATTCGGTCGTGACTTGATTCGCTTATTGTTCAAAGAGAAAAAAAATCTCAGATTACATCAAAACAAGAAATATACATATTCTGTTGGGCTGCTTCTACCATGTCAGGTCCTGTCGCTAATGGAGTCTGCCAAAGGGAGACCCCATCACTCAGCTCCTTGAAAATGGGAATCACTTTTTAAAAGAATCGTAGATTTCCGTTTCCCTTAGGTAGAATTTATTATTTTTGTAAGATCTCTTTAAATTGCCCTGTACCTCCCCGCAAGGGAAATGCATTAGGACAGATTATTTGGCTTTAAATCATAACTAGGTTAATATTTGTTTTAACTTTGAGTTAAGACCTAGTTTAAATTCCTCCTTAAATTGTTAAACAAGACAATTTGGGGCTATGAAAAGGAAACTATACCATGTTTTTCAGTAATACGATACTATGGCAGAGGCTACCAAATCATGCAAAAGCAATTTCTTATTTTCCTACTAAATGCAAGATTATAGCTAGAACGTTGCCTGCATACAGACTGTTCATTTCTTAGCAGCATTCTGTCAAGCCAGCAAGACTTGGAAAGATACAGAGCTAACACTGCCTCTGAGAAGGAAACGCTGGATGTAACACTATTTCTGTTCGATAACTAGCAATTTCTCTGCCTTTTTATGCCCTTGTTTCTCCAGAAGAGGAAAAAAATATATATATGGATATATGGGATTGTATGATTCCCAATGGGCTTCCCCTGTGGCTCAGAAGTAAAGAATCTGCCTGTAATGTAGGAGACGCGGGATCAGTTCCTGGGTGGGGAAGATTCCCTGGAGAAGGGCATGGCAACCCATTCCAGCAATCTTGCCTAAAGAATCCCAAGGACAGAGGAGCCTGGTGGGCTACAGTCCATAGGGTCGCAAAGAGTCAGACACGACTGAAGAGACTTAGCATACACACACACGTGGTTCCCAACATTGATGCTATTATTCATATAGTTTGTGTTTATAAGACCTAAAAACCTTTACAAATTTTCTCTCCCTGGTCTGCCTCCTGTTCCCTTGAGGAAGGCATTGAATTTAAGGCTCCTAGAGGATATATCTTATTATGATTCTTTTGGAATGAGCCCTAGGATTTTAATGTCTGCCCACTGGCCTCCCTGTTGTGTGAAAAATAGTGGAAGCTAATGAGGCCTTGCCTGACTCGGGCCATCTCGTAACACTGATGGATTGCTTCTCCAGGAGCCTTCCTACATGTTGCAATAATTAAACTATTATTGAAATAGTTGATTGAAAATCTTGAGACATTGAAATTCTTTGCCTGGGGAAGCAACTTCACTCAGCGCATTCAAAACACAACTGGATTTTCCTTTTTATGGCTGCCTTTAAACTAGGGAAATTGACATTTTATATTTAATGATTCCTAGTGAGAGCATTACACAGAGCTCAGCATATTAAACATGGGGCCTTATATGTAAACAAAACCCGGGGGCCACCCTGTGATGTAATGGGAGCGGCCAGAATTGAGGTCTTCCCTGGGGCTGATGGTAATTTGGGCTTCCCTGGTGGCTCAGACAGTAACGAATCTGCCTGCAATGCAGGAGACCTGGGTTCGATCCCTGTGTCCAGAGGATCCCCTGGAAGAGGAAATGGCAACCCACTCCAGTATTCCTGCCTGGAGCATTCCATGGACAGAAAAGCCTGGTGGGCTGTACTCCATGGAGTTGCAGAGAGTTGGACATGACTGAGCAACTAATACTACATTACGCTGGGGCTGAGGGAACAGAAACAGGGAAGTGGCCATTTATGGGGTTTACTGTAGTGACCCAAAGCACTGAAAAGAGGTATAGGCCCAGGTGCTCTGGCCAAGGACCAGTTAAGTATTCATAAGATGCTATATTTGTCTGATTCTGTCTATAGCTCCAGAGGTTGGGAAAAGAGGGGACTCTTCTTTCCAGACCTCATTTCTCTCTCATTGAGCAGTGCTGTGATCTGTGATGTGCCCTTAAACAGCTGGCATTGATTCTGAAGTTGTTTCACCTCAAAAAACCTGTGTGTTCCCCATTCTCCTGTTTCCAGCGGAAAGCTTTTGGAACCCTGCTGAATGAAAGCAACTGAAGACAATTTGAGGTCACCATTGTCCACCCCATGTGAAAATGAATGCAGTTTTTCAGCCGGGCTCTTCAAATGAGGCATGAACTTGAGTGTGTTGACCTGGTACTGAGACATAAGTTTAAGGCCTTTTCTAGGGATGCCTTTAAATGAAAAATATTTCCAAAATAAGACTTTGTGTATGCACACGGGGGACTTCCCCGGTGGCTCAGCAGTAAAGAATCCACCTGCAAGCAGGAGACACAGGAGACATGGGTTCAGTCTCCTGGGGTTCATTCTTGCTGGGAAAAATCTCATGAACAGAGGAGTCTGGTGGGCTACAGTCCATGGGCTCACAAAGAGTCAGACAGGACTGGAGAGACTGAGCACGCACAATTTGCATGCACACAGGTTCTTACCACTATCCATAGGAAGTGTGAGTTATTTGAAGTTTTTTTTGCCCAGAACCTTACCTTTGGCCTTGCCCCGTGGCATGGCCTTGAAGCCTGACCCTGAGCCTTTTCTTGGCCAACCCAACATTAATCTATGAAAAGAGAACTAAAGGGATCAGGAAAATTCTGCCACTGGAGTCCTCCTGGGGCCTTCCTGTGACAGTCCATTCTGCAGACACTCTAATATAAACACTCCTATGGCTTTTCTTTCTTCTCATTTAAAGCAATTTCCATATTTGCGTTTTGGTTAATATTATTTGTAATACTTTAATTACTCTAATTTGAAATGCTACTTAAAACTATTTCTGTAGCCTTTGGAAGAACTTCATAAAGTCACCTGACCTTCAAAAACCCACCGTGCAAAGGTCAGAGTTGAAGCTCAGTGATGTATCAGTCAGGAAACAGGCACTCTCAAGGCATACTCTAACAGGGAACTTGAGGAGCACTTTGAGAAAGGGATGTGATGCAAAGATGCAGGAAGAATTAATGTGAAGCCCACAGGAACTCACAACAGCTTGTGCCACCCTTGGGTGGTGGCATGAATTTGTTTCCAGCCATGAAAACCACAGTCCTCTCCTTCATACACAGGAACAGAGGTCCCCCCTGGTAGAGAAACAAAGAATGGACAACCCAGTAGAGGGTAACCAGAGGAATCAACTCCCTGAACACACTCTCCTGCCCTCTCACTGCTGCTGCCCTCTCTCTCCTGCTCTCTCACACACTGCTGCCTCCATGGGCCAAGCCCTAGAAGCCAGAAAGCAAGCTATCAGATGCTGTTCATACAGGCCAGGCTCCCAGGGCACAAAGCTGGGGGAAGGAGACGGAAAGCGGATCTGGAGGGCAAGCAGAGACCATCCAGCACAAGGGGGTTACTCGAGTCACTTAACTTATCAGAAGGAATGCTTGATGGAAAACAGGCTTTTCATGGGTTCCTGGGCTACTATAAAGCCCACCAGTAAAACAAACTCGCTACCACTTCCCACTTCTTATGGATTTTCATAATAGTCCTCAGAGGCCCACAACCACTGCTAACTACCGTTGTCACCAACATCTTTATAGAAACACATATGTCCCACTTGTACATATGTCCAAACATGCTAAGTGGGCTTTTTAAGTACCTTTTATCAAGAGCTACTTTTACAGGCGCTCAATTATTTCCTAATTGTTTATATGTTTCTTTATCACAGTGCCTTATTAACCATGCATCAAAAGGAATTTCTCTATCTTTGCAATTTTAGACATAATTTTATCATCCTATGGTTTTATTAATGGAGCCTATTTTTTTTTCTCATTTTTTATACCATTTCTTTCTGGGTTTGTTCATCAGACATCCTCGCCCCTACATTGATGTTTTGATATGATTAACTAACTCATTCTCTCTGTCCCTGACAACCCAGGTTAGATCACTCAAAGATCATTTTTCCACTCTTAAACTATCAGCAGCTTTTCTGAGAAAATACCTCAATCAAAGCCATGACCTATCTCCTCTGCTGCTTCATTTTTAACTTTGTTTTTAGATTAAAAATCAGAATCAGGGATATACTATGGATTCAGCCTGTAATTTCATGTTGTAGATGTTGAGTAACCCTCTCTCAAACTCAAATGGATCGGCTCTTTAACCTGTATTTCTATATCTGAGGGGTTCATATTCTTAGCGGCTAAATACGAGCTTCCCAGGTGGCTCAGAGGTAAAGAATCCACCTGTCAGTGCAAGAGACTCAGATTCAATCTCTGGGTTGGGAAGGTGGCCTGAAGGAAGAAATGGCAACCAGCTCCAGTATTCTTGCCTGGGAAATCCCATGGACAGAGGAGCCTGGTGGGCTACAGTCCATAGGGTCACAAACAGTCAGACACCGCTGAGTGACTACGTGTTCACTTTCATGCATTTATGTGTGTGCGTGCATGTGTCTGTGTGTCTGTGTGTATAGTGTATGATGGTTAGTGCTGTAGAAAAGTGGGATTATGTCACACTTGGAGTCACACAGTCCTGGGTTTGAGACCCCACACTTTTGCTAGTTCTCATGATCATGGGCAAATTACTTAACCTCCAAACTTCCTTATCTTTGAATGTAATTTCATTATATGAATACCCAGTTGGTGGGAGATTTTTAGGTTTATTAAAAGGGAGAATGAGGGTTAAATGCCTGGACTGTGATACCTAACAAGTATCAGTAACTGTCTCTCTAGTCTCTTCCTCTCTCCCCATACTGATGCCCTGTACTGTTCGTGGGGAATCTGTCCTAGAGCGAGCACTCAGCCTGGGCTTCCCTGTCCTCTGCATTATGTAATCCCCTATAGGCAGGTCCAGCCCTCTCTTTTACTCTTCCTATCTGTTCCTATTGCTTTTTCCTATTCCTTCCCACCAACTGCTGTGTCTATCAGAACTGACAGAGTTGAAGACCCATAGACCAGTGAACTAATGTAAACATGTGAATCAAGCAGGAATAAGATAAGAGTGATTGATAGTCCTGCATGATGCAACAAAGACGCGATGCAGCTAAATAAATAAAAATTTAAAACAAGGGCTGATTGATAAGACTGTAGAAAACTAGAGAATGTTCTGTCTACAAATACTCAAGATACCGCACACACACACACACACACACGCTTAGAGAAGGAAATGCCCACCCACTCCAGTACTCTTGCCTGGAGAATCCCATGAACAGAGGAGCCTAGGAATCTGCAGTCCATAGGGCTGCACAGAGTCAGACATGATTGAGGTGACTTAACATGCACACACACAAAGAAAAATACATCAGCCAGCTGGATTTGGCATATGGGCAGCCATCTTGTATATTTTCCTTCCAGAAGAATACACTCATTGTTCCAAATCTCAGGTACTGTTGTGCTGCTGATGCCTGAGTTTGAATTATAATCATGAGGTGTCATCTTAGAGAACTCTCTTCTAAAAGTATTTGCAAATGATGTATAAAAATCATATTTGGTGGATACACAAATACTGGATATACAAATATAGGCTTTGGTGGATATACAAATATAATA
The DNA here is from genome assembly GCF_016772045.2 of Ovis aries. Lineage (NCBI taxonomy): Eukaryota > Metazoa > Chordata > Mammalia > Artiodactyla > Bovidae > Ovis > Ovis aries. Next base: position 60,907,539 of record NC_056062.1, on the reverse strand, counting down.
ATCAAGGTTATGTGTGCTTAATTATCTTCACTAAAAAAGTTGTCGATACAAGCAGGTGTCTTGCACAGTGGCTGGCAATGTAATCATTCTATAATTATTTCTGATAAATCAATAAAGCCAAATAATTATTAAAGGGCTCCTCTAAGGGCAACATCAACAAGTTCTTGGACAAATGAATATAGAGTGTGGCTACTAGAAGTGGGGTGGTGTCTTGCTCAAGGATTCGGTGCACTCTGGGAGGCAGTGAAATCATGTCAAGCTCTGTAAGCAGCATCTATAATCACAGACTCAGAGCCAGACTCTCACATGCGTGCCATGTGGAAAGGAATGTGGGTCTTACACCTGTGGTGTTTGCTTTTTTTCAGACAAACATGCAAACTGATAACAAGACCATCTGCTTCTTCATCCTCAGATATAAAAGATGACTACACGTGCAGAGAACTAATCATTTCACTCCCTCTAACTGCTTGTCTGATTTCATAAACATCTTTGTTCATTTTAATAATGATTGCTTTAGAATTTTCTGATCCTCAGCTTTGTTTATATGTTCTTAACTGCCTAATAATGAAAAACTATCAAGTGAATTTCTTCAATTACAATTTCAACAACAACAACAACAAAAACGCTTTCTTAGAATTGAAATCCAAATTTTCATCCTTCCACTAAGCTGCCTTCCGAGGCTTCCCTGGTAGCTCAGATGGTATAGAATTTGCCTGCAATGCAAGAGACCAGGGTTTGATCCCTGGGTTGGGACGATCCCCTGGAGAAGGAAATGGCAACCCACTCCAGTATTCTTGCCTAGAGAATCCCATGGACAGGGGAACTGGACGGGCTACAGTCTATGGGTTCACAAAAAATCAGACATGACTGAGCGACTAACACACACATGCTGCCTTCCAGAAATTATGGGGGATAATTAGGGAATGCAAATTGATGAACAAGGATGAACCAGGATTTCTGACAAAATTAGGATGCTTAGAGAGAAAGCCCTGTGGCCATATCAGCTTGCTTCATGCCCTCACTCAGGTTTTGCCTGCTTGAATCTGCTCCAAGTCTGCCTATAGCTCCTGCCATCTTGAACCAAACTGGCTGCTGCTATCAGCACAGTCAATGTCTCTGACTTTCTGCTCATCCCCTGCTGATCATGGTAGAAGAAATCCCCTAGGCTATTAATTTTAGCAAGATTATAATGGAATTTTTCAAAAGAGGAACTTAGAAAACCAAGAGTAAAGAAAACAAGCAGAAAAGTATAGATCTCAAAACATTTGCAGAACACACAAGTGTTAACTGAAAGTAGGTATTGTAGACAGGCATAGCTGGTATAACTGATGAGACCTCCACCATCTGTAATTTTTCCTTCCCTCCACCCTATCTATCAAAGAGTCTAAAATTCAGAAAAGGAATAAGGTTCTGGAATCTTTATTCCAGATTTATTCCTGTAAATTACCTTGGCCAAGCTAGTTATTATTGGACTTTGGTTAAGTCAGGTTAAGAGATTTATGCTTTATGTTTATTATAATTTTTAGTTTTCAAGCCCGTATGATTTTGCAAATAAATGTAACCATACCTTTGTTAAAGGAAAAGGAAGGTCTCGGTAGAGATAAAAGAAAGAGGATCTGTCTAGAGTGGTCTAGAATAGAGTCTGCAAACGAATCCATTTACTCTAGCAGGTGATGCGTTAAGGAAACCTGAGAATGGGTATGTTTGATCATAATCTTTAAACTTTTTTTTTTCACTTTGCCTATGTTTTAAAGCATATGCAATATGTTATCCAGGGAATATGTATATAATGTTTAAATAAACAGTCATATGTCAGTTTGGAGACCACTGCCCACACAGATCCATAATGTGGTGGCTTCTACAGTAATGCAGGATCTGGGGGAAATTGTGTGGAGCTAGAACAGATCAGAAGTTGAAAAGTCAGGCAGGAATGAGTCAAAACACCTAATATGCTGGTCACTTCCTTTCTAGTATTTTCTTTATATCACATTTCTGGCCTCTGTATAATGACATCATGTGAAGGGCACACACTTTACAACCAGACAGACCTTCCCTACTTTCTGTGTGAACTTGGGCAAGTTCCTCAAATAGTTACACCCAATTTTGTTTCTGTAAAATGGGATGTGTGATACCTGTGTTATGTGTGTTACTATAAAGACTAAATGAGGTCACACATATAAAATGGTTAACATATTGCCTGTTACATAGTGAGTTCTCAATAAACGATGCTCTGTTCTTTTCCCCTGACTCCACCACCATCACCCTTCACCTGACCTCAGCTGAAGTCAGCTTAGATGTCATCCCTTTTGGGAACTAGTTTCAATCACCCACTGATCTTCATCATCTCTGCCACCCTGAAAAGCCCCAACATAGCCCATATCCACATTATATTGCCATTTTTTATATTTGCCAGTCTTCTTTCAACCTACTCATTTTTCCCACTAAAGCCACCAGATTGATTTCCAAAAGGGCTAGATCCATCTCATTTGTCTCTGAACTGGCTGTCCTTACTGGTGTCTGATAACCTTAGGAATGGCTTACTGAAAGATTGCTGATTAAATGAATGAATGAACTTGCCCCCAATTTCTTTATCCTCATCTTCCTTCCAGCTTCCCACTGACCCATGTGGCTCACTGATTCACTCTTTTATTAATTTCTCCCTGCATGTTTCACCACTGCCAAACTTCCTTCCTAGTTCTGAGCCATTTGCCTACTGGTGAGAGTGGTGGCTGAACTGTTTTCACTCCACAGAACTCAGGAGCAAAGGCGGGCAGCTGTGGCTGGAACTCATCTCTGCCCTTGAAACCTAAATGAAGCCATCATCAGCAAGCTCCAAGATGTGGTGAGCCTTGTCCACACTCAGATCAGTTTCTGTCTTCCTTACAATAGTTGCCTGCCTGTTATATTGATATAGTCCAAGAGTGACAGTGCCCTGTGACTGAGGTACTCCAACTTGTTTATCTTAATGAAGCTCTATCAGGATCTACTGACTTCACTCTGTGGGAAAGTGATTTCCTTTGGCAAGGTCCCTATGACTCAGAGGATTTTTTAAATGTACTAGTCATGTGTGGGAAAATGTTCAGCCCAAGTATTTTTCTTTATCTAATCAGTTCTCAGGGCAAAGTGCAGATTGCAGAGCATCAGTACAGAGAAGGAACTCACCCACAGGAGGAGAAACTCCCCCACCTAAGGTGAGGAACCAGGGAAGGGTGGTACAGGTGAGCCAGTCATTTTCATGCAATGGACGGACAGTGCCCATCTCCCCACCCAGCTCCACTGCTGCTCTCACCACAGCCCTTACCAGATGACTTTATGTCTGGACAAGGGTTGATCCCAACCAAAGTGAGGATCAGAGGATGGCTTATCCCTCAACCTTATTTTCAAGACCTTACCACAAACCCAAGTTTCTAGAATAGTCCTCAGTGTCCCCCAACGTCACAAATATCAACAAAGTATCCCTGACTGAATAGCCCTTTAACACTAAAAAAAATAGTGATTTCTGCCCATGGGGAGAAAAATTTGACTTCAGATTTACCAAAGTACCATGTTGATTACAATGTATTCATATTATTTAGCAGCCATGTTATAAAGAAAATAGAATTAAAATTATCACTTGTCACCAAAGGTAGAATTATGCTCATGCCTTTGGTATGATTGATGATTCTAATCATGCTTGTTTCACGGGGAACACTCTGAACTAAAGAAGATATTTTGTTAAAAAAGTTGGCTGACTTGTGGTGACTTTTAAATAAGGTAAGGCAAGAAAGAAAGAGAGAAAAGTTAAATATGAATAAAATTCTTCAAGCTTTTTAGTCTAAATGGACACTATTCTGTGGAGATTAGATAAATAATAGCTTCAGTAAAATCAACAAAGAAATGAGCAATATATCAAATGGAAGTTTCTTTACTTTTATAGAGAAATCACAAAACCTGCTCCATCAGATAACTGCCAAATTTCTCTCCAACTTTTTCCAAATTTAATAAACTATAACCTGCTAGATGTTCCAAAACTGTAAACTATGGAACTATAGTGAATTTTCTGTCTTGTATATATTTGTTCCTTGAGCTCTTTCCTTTCTAAAGCATGATTGTTTTGGTCATCTTACACACATGTCAATGTTTTTTAACCCAAAGAGATAACTGGCTGCTTTTGCACAGATTTATTCAAAAATAAACATTAGCTGGCACTGCAATACTGCTCTTATAGTATATTATGCATACTACTACTTGCCAGAATAAAGTTTCAGTTATTACACATACATTTATAGATATACACATATGTGTGTCTATATACAGACAAGTAGAATTTTATATAGAGAGACTCTGTGTATATGAAAATGAGACCTTTATTTGCTTGTGAAATGTGCCAAAATATTAAAATTAGATAATTCAGCCAAGTTCTTCACAGTTTTGCCTGAAAATACCTTTTAAAATTCATGCAAAGTAGATTCACTTTCTTGAGAATCTCAGATGAATCCTGGGCCAATCACAGTTTCACAAATAATCTATTTGGTCCTTAAGAATGCAGTAAGAAGAGGAAGAAGAAGTGGGGCAGGGAGAGGGAGGAGTAAGCGAACCACAGGGAAAAAAAACAAGTAGAAAAGAATCAATACAAATTTACAGTAAAAGGAAATTATGTCTTGACTATCAGAAGTCTCCTCCTTGCTCAGAGAATTGGGGACCAGGTCTTTCTTGTACCCTAACATTCACCTGATTTTCTAACACAATCCTTACTTATTTGAAGGAACTGATGCCCAGTCATTTCTATATCATAAAAATGGGTTCAGCTGGATTAAATCCCAAAATGCATTCATTCCCCAAATCACCTAACATTCTCCTTGAGAACTTCCCTCATCCTTGCTACTCATCTTTCCTCTCTAGACTTTCATCAGCATCCTTCACCTGGTTTATGATGTATTTCACATCTTCAGTTCAGTCACTCAGTTGTGTCCGATCTTTGCGAGCCTTACTAGATAAGAATTGTTTGTATATATGTTACTCCAACAGGACTAAGGGAACAAACCCACTTGTGAAATCTGGGTCATTTCAGCCTAAAAAGAAATAGAACAGTGTCTGTCTCCTTGTAGAGCTAATTAAATGTGTAATGCATTAAGAAATCAGTATTGAAAAAAAAAAAAACTGGACCTGCAGCTGACATTCATGTCTTCAGGTGGTCTTGTCCACTGATGTCACTCATTGCCATCAGCAGCTGTGGTTCTGGGACCCTGAAAGTGAGCCAAAGATTGGTCAGGATTCCAGTACAGACGAAACATTTTCAGTATGGTTAGAACTGCCCTATTCTTTAATCACAACATCCTTCCTCATGTCAGTATCTTCATAAATTAGATTTTGCCTGCCCCGAATGAATTACACCAGGAAAGACCACTGTCATCTGATCAGTCACTAGAATAAAAAACTATCATGCTACAAGAGCTGTAAATAGAGTGCATTCATCTATTCGATCATTCACTGCATTGATTTTCCTTCTGTTTGTTTCTTTGTTTATATTTGGAGTAATCAGGTGCACAGAATTGCATCAACCCTAACCTTCAGTTCATAACCTGCCATCATCCTTGTCACATACAATGCTATTTCATCTACTGTTATTGGTGGTTTCTTCTAATGACGCATGAATTCCCTTAACCCCAACATTCAACTACAGAACTAAAAGATTTACAGTAACTCACATCTAAGTATTCCCTCCCCATTTGTCCCTCCTGTCTTCCATGTGAGGAAATCACTATCCAGAATTTCTTATCCCCTTCCTTTCATTTGGTTCTATCTCATAGTTATATATTCTATACAATATCTTCATTTTTATCCATTCAAAAAGTATATCATTGTGAATGCTTTCATTCATAAGATAGCAAAGATTTTGTTTTCTTAGAGATGCTTATGAGCTCCGGTTGGTGTACACAGGACACACAGGCAGGGTTCAGCAATCTCCAGCTGGAGGTTTGAGCCTGGGGAAGATGAAACCACTCAGGACTTTGGCTGGTCCCCTTGTCCCTAGGCCACAGCCTCAGCCTTGTACCCAGGAGCATGGCAGGAGCCAGCATTCTCTCCCAGAGGGTGCACTGCCCTCTGCATCACTGGCTGGCCCTCTCTGGTGGATGATGAATGAGGGCTAACCAAACTCATATTTGCCATTCAAATGGCCAGTCTGTATAGTACCAGTCCCATACTCAGTCAATATAGCTTCCTGCCCATTCCCTTCTTTATATTACTGTTCCAAAGATGTCTCCATATGTTTCATAGTTAGAATAGGAAAAAGGAGTCCAGAATGGCGGTGGCTAAAAGACAAAGAAGGGAAAAGCCCGCGAAAATAGAACAAAGGAAGATCCGAGGCCTGGCATGAGGACCTCGGCACTTGCTCTTACAATGTAAAAAGATAATGGCTCATCACCAACAAAAGCAAAAGTGTTCTGTCAGGGGAGCGTGTAATTTCCTCGGTTCTGTCTCATCACAACAAAAATTTGAAGCGACGGACCGGCGTTAAAGCCCTCGGACAGACCATGTCACAGCTCTCAAACAGATCAGTGTTAAACAGCTCTGTGTTGCAGCTCAGTTTTATTTAGAAAATAAAGGAAAATACACCCTCGAGGCATGAGGGCATGACGACGCAAAAGACCCAAAGAGAAGAAAGAGAGAGAGCAGGAGAGAGAGACCCCCGGCCCTTTGGCTCCTCTTTCTCTATGTTTTTCTCCTCCCCCAGGCCTGCCCTGTGTAAACTGGGCTAGCCAGGAGTGCTGTTTGTTCCACCTGCGGTCCTCATGCCAGGCCTCGGATCTTCCTTTGTTCTATTTTCGCGGGCTTTTCCCTTCTTTGTCTTTTAGCCACTGCCATTCTGGACTCCTTTTTCCTATTCTAACTATGAAACAATAATACAAACGAATGCTGGAAGAAGGAGGAATCCACCATGAAGCTGTCAGTGATGGCAAGCCACTCTTCAGCCTGTTCCTTCTCTTCTTCGATGCTATCAGCTCAGTACCTTCAAAGCTCAGGTCCCTGTCCTGTCCTTTCCTTCCCCCCATCAATGGTTCTATTTGGGTAAATGGTCCCCGGGAATTGTTGGCAGAAGCTAGAGATGATTGGGATCCAAAACATATTAAAAAAATATTGTTCTCTTCTGTATCTGTATCTCACTTTAGAACGTTTTGGTGTCTTTCATAGACAGTACATTATTGAAATTTATTTGTGGAATGTGGGTTAGGCATTTTATAGAAGACAAAACTGAAACTCAGAACAATCAAGAAACTTGGCCAAGGTCACCTGCTGTTGAGAATAGGTGGGACCTAGACTTTCTGATTCCTATTGAAATGCTTTTCCTTCTATCCTCTTCTGTACCTTCTCCAGGTCCACACCCACAAACAAGTGATGGTCATCAACCTATAGTCTTTTTGTGGGGAACTGGAATTGTGCCTTCCTTATTCAACTATTCTTCTCATAACATTTGCAAGAGAAATGCAATGAGACAGAGCAATCTTGGAAACACTCTCCTGGTGTATTTGTAATTTCAATCCCTTGCTCTACTTTGCATTACTTTATATAAAGACATCTTAAAGACAGGCTGCTAAATGTATTTTCAAATGGCTCTGTTGTCACTCTCTTGAAAAGAGGATACTTCTATTGTTTTTAATTATGTCCATCCTCCCATTGTCACCTTTACTGTTTGAAAGCCCTTCCTCAAAGATGCTAACAAACAGTCCTTCAGGACAGCAGTATAAAGTCATCTATTCCTCTAGAACCAAAGGAAATCAAGTTTACTCTGTTCGTCTGGCCCGGTGGGGGTTAATAAATGCCCTTCATTCTTCTTATCACAACGAGGAAGGCTCCCGGTGATTTCCTCATACGCATAAACAAAACCACTTTCTCAGCTTCACCTCCACAGTGATTCCTCTCCCCGCCACTGTCATTTTTCGGTTCATAGAGTCTTCCACCAAGAACGGTTCTCCTTAAGTATGCTCCATAATTCATAACTAATCACCAGCATTGTACAAAGGAATGAAATAGATTCATTTGAAAACATGGGGTCTTATGACCCATTATGTTTCTGTACCTTGAACACTGTCTGCATCCTGATGGATTTCATGGGGGTTTCCATTTTTAATACTACCACTGCATGTACAGGAATTATAAAAATCTGCTGTTACATGCAGCCTTGCTCGGCAATTGCTAAGGAAAGGTTGCTCACAACCCACTCATGGCTACCTCCATCAAGAGCATCACCTGGGTCCTCTGGCATCCAGCTCCATATTCTTCTGGCCTCCACAGGTTGTGGAAGCCCCCACAAGGCACCTGCAATCCCCAAGCTTCTATGAAATTGTTTTGGATTCCCCAGAGCTCACCAGGCTCATGTGGGCCTGAGTAAAGGGGGTAGGGGGTATGCCAAACAGCCGGTTTTTATTCTGGCATTTGCTAGAAGGGAAATTGCTAAAATGTTTTAGGGCCCCCTTAGGAGAATAAAAATATCACACTGCCTTTAGCTTTTATCCATCAGCTAAAATCAATGTTTTCTAAAAGAGAGAAGCTTTTAATACCCTTACAAGAGTCTCTCTTCAGATCCAGCATCTATTAATTAAGCGCATACTTTTGGCAAGAGTTTTAAATAACTCCATTCTCATAACAATCAGCTATTAATCATCTTCACATCACATTTGTGGAAACTGGGGCTGGGGGACTGATGGTCTATGGAGGTCACAGAACCTAACTGGAACTGGGTTCTAAGTCACACCCCATGTCACTGCCATCCTTCAATCCTGTGTGTGCAGCGGAAGATGAGGATAAAATGAAATACGCCGAGGCTGAGTCCTGTACGGAGGCATGCAATCCACTCACTCATTCTTTCAACAAATATTTATTGAGACTTTGCTAGCAGGCAGCCATGAAATTAAAAGACGCTTACTCCTTGGAAGAAAAGTTATGACCAACCTAGATAGCATATTCAAAAGCAGAGACATTACTTTGCCGACTAAGGTCCGTCTAGTCAAGGCTATGGTTTTTCCTGTGGTCATGTATGGATGTGAGAGTTGGATTGTGAAGAAGGCTGAGCGCCGAAGAACTGATGCTTTTGAACTGTGGTGTTGGAGAAGACTCTTGAGAGTCCCTTGGACTGCAAGGAGATTCAACCAGTCCATTCTGAAGGAGATCAACCCCGGGATTTCTTTGGAAGGAATGATGCTAAGGCTGAAACTCCAGTACTTTGGCCACCTCATGCGAAGAGTTGACTCATTGGAAAAGACTCTGATGCTGGGAGGGATTAGGGGCAGGAGGAAAAGGGGCTACAGAGGATGAGATGGCTGGATGGCATCACCGACTCAATGGACGTGAGTCTGAGTGAACTCTGGGAGTTGGTGATGGACAGGGAGGCCTGGCGTGCTGTGATTCATGGGGTTGCAAAGAGTCAGACATGACTGAGAGACTGAACTGAACTGAACTGAGGCACTATTTTAGGTGTCAAAGATATAATGGGGCTCAAAAGAGACAAAACATCTTGCTCTTAAGGAATTTACGTCTGTTTGGTCACTGTCAACAAGCAAGATGCAAAAAAGCAAAATATATAGCATATTAGGGAGCATTAAGTACTGAGGAGAAAACATAAAATATTAAATACAGAGGAGAGATATGAAATGTCATGAGTTGGGAGGAAGGGAAATTTGCGTTAGAATAGACAGGGTAACCACTGAGACGGTGGCTTCGTCAATATTTTTGGCATTTCACTCGCATCCAAAGCTCTTTCAGGTTGTTTTAGGGAATCCCATCATTTCATTTCTAGGAAACACAGTGTAAGAACTTATTTTCTTGTCTGTAAGAACACATTGTAAGGTAATAAGAATATTATCAACTTGATAATATTAATCAACTGTCGATTATTTGAAAATCAATTTCACCTTGGCTGGTGACTTAATGATGCATCTACAGGCCAAAAGCTGTGGTTGTGGTTCAGACAATCCTCGGCTATTGCAGAGAAGGTGGAGTGAACAAGAGTGAGGTTATGGGGTCACTCTTTCTACAGTCACATTCTGATGGCCCCCATTAGCAGTTTTGTAACTTTCAACATGTTTCACAACCTTTCTGTGCTTTTGAAAAAGCTGTTAAGATCGAGACGTTATCAGTATTTACCACATAGGACTGCTATGAGGATTACATGAGAGTAACCTCGACAAGTCTATACTCAGAAAGGGTCTGGGATGCAATTTATACATGTCATGTACATGTATAAATGTTAATTAATATAAGAGACATTGCTCTTGATGAAACAGTCTTGAAAAATAAAGAGGCAAAGATGTCTAATCAATCCTATATCTTTAAAATAATACTGATGGGATCTGGTATGGCAAATATCCAGCACTAAGGAATGTTTTTAATTTAAGGTGTGAATATAAAATAAAAAGGCAAAGTTTCTCAGAAAAGAGTTTTAAAGGCAATTCCGTAAGTGTCTTGAAGCATAATTGACCTCAGTTCAGGATTTTGAAGAGTAACACTAATTCAGTTCAGTTCAGTTCAGTTCAGTCGCTCAGTCGTGTCCAACTCTTTGCGACCCCATGAATTGCAGCACGCCAGGCCTCCCTGTCCATCACCAATCCCCGGAGTTCACTCAAACTCATGTCCATCGAGTCGGTGATGCCATCCAGCCATCTCATCCTTTGTCGTCCCCTTCTCCTTCTGCCCCCAATCCCTCCCAGCATCAGAGTCTTTTCCAGTGAGTCAACTCTTCGCATGAGGTGGCCAAAGTACTGGAGTTTCAGCTTTAGCATCATTCCCTCCAGTGAACACCCAGGACTGATTTCCTTTGGAATGGACTGGTTGGATCTCCTTGCAGTCCAAGGGACTCAGAAGAGTCTTCTTTAGGACGCAGCAATAATTATTAAGAAGATTATTTTTCACTAAAATAAAAAAGAACAAATTCTTCAAGGGTGGGACTGCATATCACCATCACCTGTATAGTCCTGGCCTCCAGGGCAACGCTCACCAGATATTTATGAGGAGATCCAAGAAGATCCAATGACAGCTGATGTCTAAGTATGGCATGCCCAAGAATGGCATACCTTACACAAGGTCTGTGGTTTTCAAACTGGTCACCCTGGGGGTTCTACAAAGATGCCTTGGGGGCTAGGCCCTGAGAGCAGGTTTCTAGACTCCTGCCTCTATTTCAATCACCCCTGTAGTTTCACTTTCATTGATTTTTATATACTAGATCCCATATCAGAATTTATTATTTTGTCATATTGCTTTAACTTTTATTTTGAATTGTTTAAAAATCAATACCCTATAACCAGCACATTACTCTAGTATGAATTCCATACAAGCATGCTTTCAGGATCTAACCCAGTGCTTGCCCCATAATAGCTATTCCATGACTATTTGCTAAGTGATCAGATTATGCTGGAAAACTAGAATAAACACACATAACACAGTTAATGTGGAAATCAAATCCATCCACCTTGAACCAGCACAAGCAACTATGAATTTAAAATAGACAGGATGGCTAAGGGTAAGGATTAGCATCTAGAATATTTTATTTATGGTTTTCAATCACTGAATTCCACTCAGAATATTAAGATGAGAGAGAAGCAATATAACAGTAGATGAACAGATAATTAGTTAAAAGAGGAGGAAGAAGTCCAAACTCTGACGTCAGTCAAATCTGGCCTGAAGTTCTTTATTAGCTATGTAACACTGGCAAGTGACTTAATCTTGCTAAGCCTCAGTCTAGCCGTAAAGTGGGGATAACAACAGGAATTGTTTCATTAGATTTTGTGCAGATTAAATAAAATATTCCACGGAAAGTTCTTTCTGTATCACACAGAAAGCACTCAGTAAATGTTAACTGCATATATGTGTCCAAACATCTATATTCACATACATACTGTATATATATATATATATATATATATATATATACACTATACATAAACCCACTCTTTATGTATATACACACTATATAAACATGCACACACACTAAATGAATGTATATATACACACATATATGTTCATTAGAATTTTAAAACTGAGGAAAAAATTAAAAATCATGTAATCCTGTGAATTTAATGTGTTTATTAGCAGCATGACCCTTCTCTCAAATACATGGAAGAATCTCAATGTATGGGTTCTCTGGCTAAATCAAGAAGTTAGAGAGGAGACACAGACATAGAGAACAGACTTAAGGACACGGTATGGGGGGAGGAAGGAGAGGGTGGGATGTATGGAGAGAGTAACATGGAAACAAACATTACCAAATATAAAATAGATAGCCAATGGGAATCTGCTGTATGACTCAGGGGAACATGAGAGAAGGGCTTCCCTATGCTTGAAGGGAAAGAAGGGGATCTGGATCAATGAGGCCAGGACTTAAGCTGAAACAGAGAATCAGGATGCCAAGCATACAGGTCAGGGGCAACAGAATTGAAGCTTTGGAGCTATGTGACCTGGTTTAAATCCAAGCTCATGAACTCATTAGCTCTAGGACCTGGGCCATTTTATTTAATGCATGTGCATATGTGTAAAATGGTGATGATAATAATAGCTAGTTTACAAAGCTGTTGAAAAAATTAGAACAATGTAGGTAAACTGCTCAACATGTAGTTAATTCAGTAAATAGTAGCTGTCCTTTTCGGATATTCCATAAACATCAGGCAAAAGTCTTCATTATTCTGGGCCTGGTTAGACTGTTGACACATGAGGAAATTGGATTTGATTAACAGTTAAGGCTTTTCCAAAGAGCCTTAGAGTCTTGCTGGGTGCTAGCAAGAGAAATTAACACACAGAGTGCTTGTTGGAATGCTGAGATAGTGTGGTGGGACATATGTACACCTATGGCTGATTCATGTTGATGCTTGGCAGACACCAACACAATAATGTAAAGCAATTATCCTTTAATTAAAAATAAATAAAATTTCAAACGTGAAAAAGGGAAGTTAGAAGAGCCCATTTCCTAGCCCCAAAGACACATGCATGCACCCGCACCACATTCAAGCATATGGAAGCCCTTCTGTCTGATTCATAAAGAACTCATCTCACAGTCTTCATAGCTCTGATGCCCCAGCCAGGGAATGTCAGCTATGGCTTTGCTATCAATACAATTGGTGTCAGCTCAGTCAGCTCATGCTAAGCTTGCTGTTAAACCTTGTTTAAACATTTGGAATAAATGAAGTAATAAGTGAGAAAGTCACCTCAAGTATTTAGCTCTTTCCTGGCCATTTTGGTTTCATTACTAAAGTGGCTTATTCTTGAAAGAACCAACTCACTAGTGGAGAGCACTTTCATGATTAAGTTCCCAAAGAGCAGCCAGGAAGCCTTGGAAATGGACTCATCTGGTTGCGTGCCCTTCCCATGAGCCCCAATAAAATAAAGGGCTTCCCTGGTAGCTCAGGCAGTAAAGAATCTGCCTGCAATGCAGAAGACCAAATTCAATATCTGGGTTGGGAAGATCCCTTGGAGGAGGAAATGGCAACCCACTCTAGTATTCTTCCCTAGGAAATCCCATGGACAGAGGAGCCTGGTGGGCTACAGTCCATGGGGTTGCAAAGAGTTGGACATGACTGAGATTTGACCTTCAAGAAGTATATCGCTTAATTTTGTAGATCAGTGATTTCAACTCAGGGACATTTTGCCCTTAAAAGAATATTTGGCAATGCCTAAAAGCAATTATTATGTTCACAATTGGGGGTGTGAAGATGCTACTTACATCTAGTAGGATGAATCCAAGGATGCCAATAAACATCCTACAATACAAAGGACATCCTCCTTGAACAAGGAATTATCTGGTACAAAATGTTAGTAGAGCCAGTGTTGAGAACAACTGATACAGGTTAAGACAACCCATTGAAAGAGAACATCAACCTATAGGGTATAATTTAAATTATATAAAGGCACTGCAGGAAAAAAAATATTTGGCTTATGGAGAGCAGCTCAAAGAGGAAAGTTCTTAAGTACAAGGGCTAGAATACAAGCTTTGTAACTGAACAAACCTGTATTTGATCCCAGGTCTCCCCTTAATTGATAGTGTCACTTTGGCCAAGTCTCAGTATCCTCGTCCTTAGGTGGAAATAAAAACACTGACCTTGCAGGAATGTTATAATAATTGAGATGATGCATAAATTGTCCATGCACCCCTCCCCCCAAAAACTGATAGCTATTCTGGAGGGGTTTTACTTTCCCAAGTTACAAATCATGTCAAAGTGACTAAAATAAACATAAGTGGAGTGGATTTAGTATGATGAAGTTATGTCAACAATTTTAGTGATACGACAAGTCACCACATTGTCTCTCAAGCTAGTTGCTGCCCAAACCATCGCCTTCCTGAACAAGCCCAGGATAAGAGTCAAGATGCCTGCTGTCTTACCCACGCTTTTGGCCCCTTCATGTTTTCAGTCAGTAACTGTTTCATCTAGTTACTGGATGTCAGTGCCCCCTCCCAGTCCCCCAAACTTATATGCTGTGCCATGCTAAGTTGCTTCAGTTGTGTCTAAATCTGTGACCCTATGGACTGTAGCCTGCCAAGCTCCTCCGTCCATGGGGATTCTCCAGGCAAGAATACTGGAGTGGATGGCATGCCCTCCTCCAGGGGATCTTTCCAACCGAGGGATCATACCCATGTCTCCTGCATCTCCCTCATAGTAGGCGGATTCTTTACCAGTCACCAGAGAAGCCCCCAAATTCATATGTTGAAGGTTAATTCTTTTTTTCTAATTAATTTTTATTGCAGTATAGTTGATTTGCAATGTTGTGTTAGTTTCTGCTGTATAGCAAGGAGAATCGGTTACACATATACATATATCCACTCTTTTTTAGATTCTTTTCCCATATAGGTCACTACAGAGTATTGAGTAGACTCCTTGTGCTATACAGTAGGTCCATATTAGTTGTCTATCTTATATATAGTGGTATGTATGTCTCAATCCCAATCTCCTAATTTATTCCTCCCCCTCTTTCCCCCTTGGTACCATAAGTTTGTTTTCTACATCTGTGACATACATATTTAAAGTGTACAATATGGCAAGTTTTGACAAATGTATACATACATGAAATCAACATCATAATGAAGGTAATGAACATATCCATCACTCTCAAAACCTTCATGTTCCTTGGTAATGGCAAATTCCTTTCATTTTCCATCCCTCCTTTCATAGGAACTCATATCAGCTTTCTCTGTAATAGCCCCAAACTAGAAACAACACAAATATGCATCAGTAGCTAAACACACTGCTGCTGCTGCTGCTAAGTCGCTTCAGTCGTGTCCGACTCTGCGACAGTTCGTGGCAAAACCAGACAATATACTGCGCAGCAACAAAAAAGATAAGCCACTGGTACACACAACAGGACTTCCTAGGTGGCACTAGTGGTAAAGAACCCGCCTGCCAATGTAGGAGAAGTAAGAGACTCGGGTTGAATACCTGGGTCGGGAAGATCCCCTTGAGGAAGGCACGGCAACCCATTCCAATATTCTTGCCTGGAGAATCCCATGGACAGAGGAGCCTGGTGGGCTACAGTCCATGGGATCACAAAGAGTCGGGCACAACTGAAGAGACTGAGTGACTGACACACACAACAACATGGACGAATCTCAAAATAATCATGCTGAGGAGGAAAAGCACATATTATATCATTGCATTTTCATAAAATTTGGAAAAATATTGAAATAATCTAGTGAAGGTTAATTCTTAATATAATGGTATTAGGAGGCAGAACCTTTGGGTGACTAGATTATGAAGGTACAGTCCTCATAAATGGGACTCATGCTCTTATAAAAGAGACTCCAGGAGTTCCTTCAACCTCTCTCACCATATGAAGACACAGCAAGAAGACGGCCACCCAAGAACCAGTCAGGTCTCCACCTGACACTGAGTTAGTTGGTTAATACCTCGATCTTGGACTTCTGAGCCTCCAGAGCTCTAAGAAAACAAACAAACAAAAAAAGCCTCTGCTGTTTATAAGCTAGCCAGGTACTCAGGTATTCTGCTGAATGCACGCATGCTAAGTCACTTCAGTCATGTCCAACTCTTTGCAACCCTATGGACCACAGCCTACCAGGCTCTCTGTCCAGGCGGATTCTCCAGGCGAGAATACTGGAGTGGAGATGCCCTCCTCCAGGGGATCTTCCCAACCCAGGGATTGAACGCGTATCTTGTATATCTCCTGCATTGGCAGGCGGGTTCTTTACCACTAACGCCACCTGAGAAACCATGATTCTGCTACAGCATCCCAAACGAACTGAGACTCTAACTTCCCTCCTCTAGACTGCCACACAATTCCTGAGTTGTACAGTTCCACATATCCCCTTTGATTTAAAACCTGGGGTCACACGCTGACAATCTGAAGGACGGGACACAGGACACAGAAAACGTGGTCATTTTTCACAAAAGCAGTTCCTACCTGTTCTTCCTTTTTTCCACCTTTCTCATTTCTGAGCATGCCATGCTTTACAATGTGTCTTGTTTTTGTTTTTTTTTTAATAAACTTTTTATTTCAAAAAATTTTAATTACAGGAGATTACAAAATAGTATAGAGTTCCCACATATCTACCCCTCATCCAGTTTCCCCTGAGGTTGACATCTTGCATAACCTGGATACATTTGTCAAAACCAATAAGTTAACACTGATAAGATGTTATTAAGTAATCTACAGACTTTATTCAGGTTTCCTCAGCCTTTTCATGATGTTTTTTCTCTATTTTTGTACAGCCCAGAAGTCAAACATCCCACAGCCTCCAACAAGATCTGTATCTTCAGAGCATCCACCAGAGTCACCCTGAAACTAACCAAAGATGAGTTTAGGATTTTGTAGACAGATTCAGGCCCAGGTCAAAGTCCAAAGGATAGAAGCAATTAGACCCTGGAGTTGAGAGATAGGGTTTAGGTGCCCTGAAGATCCGGCAGAATAAATATGCTGGGCTAGTGAGGCCACATCAGGCCCCAACAGGTCAACTATAAATTTTTTTGGAGGGGGAAACCTCCAAATAGTCCCACTTTCCTGAAGAAAGGAACCTGGACTCTCGGGAAATTGTTGCTGAAGAACTTTTGAAATGATCCTCCTAGGCGAGTCTCAGCATGTTGCTTTGCTAATGGCAACTGGCACTCAATAAGGCAGTGGGTGGGTTACCATTGCTCTCAGTTGCACACACATGGAGCTCAGTAGGGCCTGGGATGGCCATGGTCTTACACCAACTCATCTGTCATCAGTCTAGAACCAGTTCCAGCTTGGCTTCATACACAGGGTCCTGCTCCTCCACTTAGGCCCAGCCAACTTGGCTTGTAGAGCGTTTGGTCCCTTTGCATAAAATACTTTCTGCAATGTATCGTTGCTCTGTGCCACAACATCCCTATCACACAGAAAATGGGATTTCATCTGTCTTTTCACTGCAGAGGGAAATTTTCCTACATTGCATGTGTTCCTGATACAGCCCTGCTCTCTCACGCGCTACAGGATAAAGAACAGTAAAATCAGACAAGCAAGTGTCACTCTAGGTACCCATCACCTGCTGAGTGAGCTTGACCATGTTCTAGCTTTTAAGATTCAGCATCTTTCTCTGAGAAGTGGAGCTAACTGTACATACCTGAGAGGGCAGCTTTGAAGATTCAATAAAGAAGTGAAAGTATATTTTTCAAGTTCTTTGCTTAACATCTAGCACTTTGAAGGCCCTCAAGGAATGGTGGTTGTGGTTGCTATTGTGATTATTAGTGAGGTTGTTCAGTTCCTTTATCTGTAAAAAGGTATATTCATTCAATCAACACTGAACTAGGTTCCAGGGATCCAGTGGTGAACAAGATGCTTGCTAGCCTGGAAGTCACTTTCAAAGGCAGAGACACAGACAACAATCAGGTGAAGAAATGAATGAAGAATATGATTTCAGCTGGGGAGAAGCGCTATGAAGAAAAACATGGCAGTGTACTGGAGAATGGCTGGAAATGCAGAACTACTACAAATTCTATAATCACAGAAGTTTTCACTGAAAAAAAAATTACATTTGTGCTAAAAACTCAGTGAAAACACGGAAACAGAGAAAACTGGGGCAGAGAACTTCAGGCATGGAAAACAGCAGGTGCAAAGGCCCTGAGGCAGGAACACACTTGCGGTGTTAAAGAAGAGAATACCAGTGTGACTGCAGCACGGTGAGCAAGGGGCACAGCGACTGAGACAAAGCCAGAGGAGGCTTAGACACCAAGGTAAGGATGTGGATTTTATTCCAAGGGCAATGGGAAGCCAGGGGGAGTGTTTAAGCAGGAAAGCAATGGCTTCCAAACTGCAATTTTAAAATATCATTTTAGCTTTGGATTCAATCATAAGAGGGCAAAAGCGAGAGCAAAGAAGTAATTAGAAAGCTAATATGCAGTAACCCAGGGTGAGGCAATGGTGACTTGAGCCACAGACAGTTCTCCTAGTTGTTACGAAGAATAAATAAGCTCATGTAATGTACCTAGGACAATTCTTGGCACAGAGTGAAGGCTCAAAATATTTTAATTCTCTTCTTCCAACTCTCTGCTATAGCAGAGATCTCTATTTCCACAAAGCGCTCTAAGAGGCAGATAGAATGCGTGTAAGCGTGAATGCCAGAATTCTCATCAACTCTATGTTGATACAGCAACATTATAGTAAGGCCGAGCAAATGCCAATTCCAGCCTGGTACATATTGCCTTGTGTTGCCGTTTTGTTAAAACTCCCAAAACCATTATGCTTGAACATTGTAAACTCGTTTATGAAAAAGTAGCATGGGGACCATAATGTGTTTTGAATGCACAGTCTAGGATCGCCATTCTCCTCCAGTCCAAGGAGATTAAAAATTTTCCAATATAAAACTACCAGATTTGTCCCTCAATTAATGCTGAAGGCATAATCCGGCTGTCTTGAATTAAAGCTGCATGCTTTGCTATCAGCTAATGGATACTAGAAAGGAATCCTTGGAAAATAAGAGCGAGAAATACGATGTTAATTGCAATTCAGATGAGGAATAAGAAATGTAACTGGTACTAGAGAAGCTTCGGGTTGGAGCATTCACAATGAGTCGGGAAATAGAAAGCATCACATAAGGTTTAAGAGTCTGGGTTCTAGGGACTTCCCTGGTGATCCAGTGGCTAAAACTCCACACTGCCAATGCAGGGGGCCTGGGTTCAATCCCTGGTCTGGGAACCAGATCCCATATGCTACAACTAAGACCCATCACAGCCTAATTAATTTTTTTTAAAAAGAATCTGAGTTCTAAAGAAAGATTTCCTATGGGCAGGATCTTTCATCCCCTCACTTATTCTTATGCATGTGTGACTTTGGGGAAGTCTTTTCACCTATAAAACTCAATTCCTCATCTGTGGAATGTGAAAAATAATAATACCGCTCTTACCAGATTATGGTAAAGATTACACATGATCATCTACTCACAGTGTTTAGCATGATGCTGGCATAGGGTTTAAAGAAATAGCAGTTATCTTTATTACTCTCCAGTACCCTGAGGCTCAGGTGAAGGAACTGGAATTGTTTATTCTGGAATTGAGAAGGCTGAGTGTGTAATTTAGATTCTTACCATGAAAATTGCCACAATGTATTGAATCCTTGGGGGCAAGATGCTGTGCCAAGGGTTTATGTTTAAAAAAGAGGAAAAATATGCAACTTCCAACATTCAGAAGCTGGCCTGGCTCTCCGAGCAAGGTCTTGTTATTCTCCTATTAGACATAAACCATCTTACAGAATTCCAACCTCAGACAAGGTTGCTGGGAGACCATGATAAAATGAGACAAAGCAAAGCCACTTCACAACTTCATCCAAGTGCAGACAAAAGCAAGGTCATTGTGCAACCCTAAAAATAACAACATCCTCCTCTATCCCCAAAGGAGAGCCTGCTATGTATTTACCCATCACAGATTTATACTCACACTGGTCTCTGCTCCCTGCATTGAGCCACATAGTCACACTGTGTATTATCTCTGCTTTCTGACAACATATAATCCAGAGTGAACCCTTCCCCAGATCACCCATTTAAAGCCCCAATTCTATGACAGTTTCTTCCTAATGCCCTCCTACTGAGCAATCCCACATTTGCCTCAAGTGTGTGTTCTCCTCGGTGCAACAAATAATAAACCCAACCTGCGTAACTACAGATGTTTTCCCAGTAGTCTTCAGCTGAAGTGTGTTCATTTTTTAACAACAATGTAAGGCATGCATTATTACCTCTGTTCCACAGCAGAGATTCAGAGCGATTAAGTTATCTCACCCAAGATCCTCCACATAGCAAGTGACAGAGAATGGGCTGAAAGTCATCTGTTCTATTGCAAAGCTCAACCTTAGAAATGCCCCAGTTGCATCCTAGTCTTAAGGGGTGCTCATATTCTGAGTAGGGTTCCACTGATGATTGAGCAAGAAAAACTGTCAAGAAACCGCAGGATGAATTAGATGGGGTTCAAGATCTTCTTTTTTTTTTTTTTTCCAGGATCTTCTTAATAGGAAGTGAAAATCGCTCAGTCGTGTCTGACTCTGCAATTCCATGGAGTTGCAACCCACCAGGCTCCTCTGTTCATGGGATTTCCCAGGCAAGAATACTGGGGTGGGTAGCCATTCCCTTCTCTAGGGGATCTTCCTGACCCAGGGATCGAACCCAGGTCTTACGCATTACAGGCAGATTTTTACTATCTGAGCCACCAGGGAGGCCCCTTAAGTGTTGAAAGGGGGACTAATTTTCCCACTGTCGGAGAATTATTCTTTTTAAATTAAAATACGTTAAGATGATTTAAAGATGGTAGGAAAGTATTTTGGCTTTGGAAAAGTCAAGCAACTTAATATGACAAGTTAGGGGAGAGACAGGCTGCTCTCACACCCAACAACTCTTATTTGATTCAGAGATCATAGTCTATAACTGAACAATACTTACATTAAGAATGATGATACAGAAACCATTATGGCTAATATTATCCTTTAAATGATTGGAAGCATCTCATAGGAGCAAGAAAGAATACCTTTTTCTATTTTAAATTTATCTCAGTAATTGCATGCGATAAAATTTTATTTTTTTCAAGCAGAAAGAGGATAACTGGCAAGTGAACACTTAATGGGGGAAATATATAGCTTGCACAATTTAAAAATAAAATCTAACAGTTTGCATGTTTAGCACCTTTCATGCAAGAATTTCAGAACGATTCTGTAAAAATGATTTACACTTCCTTCCCATCTCCCACCACCCATGAAGAAGCTTGACTTTACAACTATGAGAAAAGGCTCTCGTGCGAGCATGACAAACTTGGGGTGCCTGGGGAAGTGGAGGTGAGTGGAGATGTGGAGGTCCTGAGTTGAAAGGAGGGCTTGGGTTGATCTTTTGAACAGGAGCCACTCACACGTCAGCCCGTCTCCAGGGAAACAAAGCCCCTCCTTTGGGACCTGCTCTTCTCTCCTCCTTTGCCTCGCTCAATCGCTGTAACCCTCCTCTAGTATCCCACATCTTCTTCCCCCTTGGCACCGGAAGTCAGATTATATCTGGTTTCCTTTGAATAGTCCTCAGAGAAAATGATGGGAAGAAGTTCAGCAGGGATGCAGGCTTTGAAAATCATGCCCTTGGAGGGAGCACCTACAAAAATAATCAAACCTTCAAGTCGCCATGCTAGGCTTCGTCTCAGCCAAGCTGACGTGGGCTCCATCCGTTTGCCCAACAAATATTACTGAGTAGTTATCTAGGCAGTACTGTTCTAGAGACTACAGCAATGAATGAAACAGGAGAATCTCTGCCTTTATGGGTATATATTCTAGTCAAGGGAAATTTGGTAATCCACACAGATTTTTTAAACCAAATTATATGATATATTAGAATGAACTAAAGACTATGGAAAGAAATAAAACAGGAGATAGGGCTAGAGATCTGAGAGGTTATTTTTTAAATTTATTTATTTAAATTGGAGGCAAATTACTTTACAATATTGTGGTGGTTTTTGCCATATATCGACATGAATTAGCCATGGGTATACATGTATCCCACCATGCTGAACCCCCCTCCCACCTCCTTCCCCACCCCATTCCTCTGAGTTGTCCCAGAGTACCAGCTTTGGGCACCCTGTATCATGCATCGAATTTGCACTGGTCATCTATTTTACATTTTAAATTGGTGAACAATTGCTTCACAGTGTTGTATTGTTTCTGCCATACAACTTGAGCCAGCCATAAGTGTGTGTGTGTGTGTGTGTGTGTGAATAAATACATATGTATGTATGTGTGGGTATGTGTGTGTATATATATATCCCCTCCCTTTTGGGACTCCCTCCCACTCACCCCCATACCACTGCTAGATCATCACAGAGTGCCAGACTGGGCTTCCTGGGTTATGCAGCAGCTTCCCGTTAGCTAGCTACTTTACACATGGTGGCGTCTACATGTCAATGCTACCTTCTTAATTCGTCCCACCATCTCCTCCCCCCACTGTGTCCATAGTCTGTTGTCTATGTCTGTTTTTCCATTCCTTTCCTGCAAAAAGGTTCATCAATACCACTTTTCTAGATTCCATATATATGTGTTAATATACAATATTTGTCTTTCTCTTTTTGACTTACTTCACTCTTTATAACAGGCTCTAGGTTCATCCACCTCAGTTCAACTGACTCAAATTCATTCCTTTTTCATGCCTGAGTAACGTTCCATTGTATATATGTCCCACAACTTGATCTACTCATCTGCTGTTGGACATCTAGGTTGCCTCCATGTCTTGGCTATTGTAAACAGTGCTGCAAATGAACACTGGGATAGATGTGTCTTTTTGAATTATGGTTTATTTCAGGGTATATGCCCAGTAGTGGGATTGCTAGGTCATATGGTAAATGATGTTGGAGCAAAGATCTGAAGGAAGTGAGGGGGGAATGAGAGAAAGGAATGGTCTAGGAAGATGGGCTATAGGAATAAAGGTCTTGAGTCAGAAGGAAATCTAAAGTTCCTAGAGTGTGGCTGAAAGAGAGAAAGTGAGGGCAGAGAAGCAGCAATCACAGAGGTAAACGTGGAGCAGGAGTTGGCAGATTGAGTAGGGTCTTGTGGGTCACTAAGAACCGTAGCTTTCCTTCTGTATCAGATGCAGAGAAACTTGAATTTTTGAAAACAGCAGTGACATCATCTTAGAATTTAAAGAAATCTCTCTGTGAGGTGAGAGTGGAAGCCAAGGGTTCAGTGACTGCAACCATCTACATAAAAGATGACGGTGGCTTGCACCATCACCTTCAGAGGTGAAGGTGGAGAAGTATTAGGATTCTCATTATGTGTTGAAGGAAAAGCCAGTAATATTTGCTGACAAATTGGATATGGGGTATGAGAGAAAGAGAAGAACTGAAAATGATTCCAAGCACTTCAGCCTGGGCAATTGGAAAGATGGAACTGTCATTTCCCAAGGTGGGAGAGAGGGAAGGTGCAGCACTTTGGGGAGTGCACTTTCAGCAATGTTTCATTTGAGATGTCTATTAGGCATCACCAAGAGGTGATGCCCAGAGTCAGCTGAGCGTATAAATCTAGAGTTCGCGGAGACGGTGCAGTTGCAGATTGGCAATAGTGAGAGTGATGAAACTGGATGGGAGCAGTGAGAACGGATGTGGGTTACTGAGAAGAGGAACAAGCACTGAGCCCATTCTATGCTGGGGAGATAATGAAGAGGCAGCAAAGGTAACAGGAGGAGCTATCAGTGGTATAAAGACCACAGATGAGCAGGATCTGAGAAGTCAAGTGAAGGAACTGTTTCAAGGAAAGGCAAGGGACCACTGTGTGTAAGCATGGGCACTGGAAGAGGACCAATGGATTTAGCAATATAGGGACACTGGCCATTTTGAGGACAACAGTTTCTGTGGCACGATGGAGGCTTTTATTGGAGAGATAGCAGTATACTTGTATACTGATGGGAATAACCCAAGAGAGGGGAGAAAACAATGATATGAGAAAGAAAACTAGTGGAGCAATGACGTACAGTAATGTAAGAGGCTACGGAATCCAAAACTACCTGAAGTGGCTGTCTTTAGATAGGAGTGTAGATACTTCCTCTCTATGCTAACAGCAGAGATGCCAGAATAGGTTGGTACACATGCTGAGAGGCAGGTAAATATGGTGGTGGTAGTCTGTGGGAAGTTATCTTTTGATTGCTTCTCGGCTTCCAGAAAAGTAGGAAGCAAAGTCATCTCTGGTGACATGAAGATGCTAGAGGTTTGAAAAGGAAAGAAAGGACGATAAAATCGTTGTCCAGAAGAGTAAGAAAATGTAGTATGATCATTGGGAAGTATTACATATTCACATAAGGTTTATGGCTATAAGCTTAACAGTAAGACCAGTTATGTGTGTGTGTGTGTGTGTGTGTGTGTATTTTCCAGCCACATTCAATGCATGGGTATAGGCGTCCAATAGGCAGAGTTGGATTTAATCAAGGATAGGTTCTTTCCAAGTTAGCTCAAGGAAGCCAGAAATGCAAGAGAACTGAGAGTAAGTACAAACGTATGATTACAATGACTGAGCACAGGATTTAAGATGGGAAGAGAGGAAAGTGATTAGAAAGGAGGGTAAGGGAAAAGGCGGTAAGATGCATGGGTTTGAAGAGGAATTAGGATTAGAAGGGAGGTAGGGGGGAAATGTGGTTAAGATCAATAGATTGCAGATCCCAGAGAGTTCAAGGAGTAATGGCATCAGACGTCAGAGGAATTAAGCTGAAAAGATAGGAACTGGTGGTCAGATGGTAGGATGTTTGAAACTGAAATTATGGACAGGTCACTGGAAGCCTAAATCCTAGAATAGAATCATGGGAAGGAGTGGTTTAGAGGAAAAGTGCTAGGATGAGATGGCTGGAGAAAAGGTCAAGGAATTGAGTGGCTAGGATGTTAGAAGAAGCATCTGGTTATTAAATTAAGGGAGAATTAAGAAAAGAGAGAATGACAGCCAACAGGAGTTCAAGTCTTCAACAAATGAACAGGAGTGATCAGGGGTTTACAAGAAGGTGGTGGCTAGGATAGTCTGATGACAAGGGAGTCAAAACTGCAGGGATTTAGGGAAGAGAGAGGGAGAATTAATGGTGTGGAAGTGGAAATTGTGAACTAAGGAGATACCCAGATGCACCTCCAGGTCCAATGGTCCAAGAGGTGATAGAGAAAAAGAGTTATAACCAGAGAGGGTTTCAGGGAGAGTGGTAGGCTCAGAGGAAGTCCAAACCTAAATTAGTCTAGTGCACACAGTGCATACAGGCATACATTCTCGTGCACACACACACACACACACACACACACACACACACACACCTGGAACCATACAGATGGATGGATGTTTAAATGGGTGGATGTCATGGTATATGAATTATCCCTCAATAAAGCTGATTTTTTTTTAAGGAAGTACATAGAGATCTTTAAGAGCAAGGGAATCAGATCCATTTTAGGGGAGGTCAAGAAAAGTTGGAGTATCTTTTTCCATGCAGATACTTTCTTAAAGAAACTTTCTTGACCACCCTTAAAATGGATCTGATTCCCTTGCTCTTAAAGATCTCTATGTATTTCCTTAAAAATTCCTGAGCTCAATTCCAGAAAAATAAACGACCCAATCAAAAAATGGGCCAAAGAACTAAACAGACATTTCTCCAAAGAAGACATACAGATGGCTAACAAACACATGAAAAGATGCTCAACATCACTCATTATCAGAGAAATGCAAATCAAAACCACAGTGAGGTACCATTTCACGCCAGTCAGAATGGCTGTGATCCAAAAGCAATAAATGCTGGAGAGGGTGTGGAGAAAAGGGAACCCTCTTACACTGTTGGTGGGAATGCAAACTAGTACAGCCACTATGGAAAACAGTGTGGAGATGCCTTAAAAAACTGGAAATAGAACTGCCTTATGACCCAACAATCCCACTGCTGGGCATTCACACCGAGGAAACCAGAATTGAAAGAGACACATGTACCCCAACGTTCATCGCAGCACTGTTTATAATAGCCAGGACATGGAAGCAACCTAGATGTCCATCAGCAGATGAATGGATAAGAAAGCTGTGGTACATATACACAATGGAGTATTACTCAGCCATTAAAAAGAATACATTTGAATCAGTTCAAATGAGGTGGATGAAACTGGAGCCTATTATACAGAGTGAAGTAAGCCAGAAAGAAAAACACCAATACAGTATACTAACACATATATATGGAATTTAGAAAGATGGTAATGATAATCCTGTATGTGAGACAGCAAAAGAGATACAGATGTATAGAACAATCTTTTGGACTCTGTGGGAGAGGGAGAGGGTGGGATGATTTGGGAGAATGGCATTGAAACATGTATAATATTATATATAAAACGAACTGCCAGTCCAGGCTTGATGCATGATACTGGATGCTTGGGACTGGTGCACTGAGATGACCCAGAGGAATGGTATGGGGAGGGAGGAGGGAGGGGGGTTCAGGATTGGGAACACGTGTATATCTGTGGTGGATTCATGTTGATGTATGGCAAAACCAATACAATATTGTAAAGTAATTAGCCTCCAATTAAAATAAATAAATTTATATTTTAAAAAATGTATCTGATGATAATATCCCAAAATTTTAAAAAAAAATCTTCTATTTGTAACATATAATTATTTTACCTTTTCCTTCTTTGGATTCACTGTGCTGTGAATTTGATTCACAGCCCTTCCATCA
Organism: Ovis aries; assembly: GCF_016772045.2. Classification (NCBI taxonomy): domain Eukaryota; kingdom Metazoa; phylum Chordata; class Mammalia; order Artiodactyla; family Bovidae; genus Ovis; species Ovis aries. The sequence goes on along the minus strand of NC_056062.1, from coordinate 60,880,931 downwards.
TAGTCATTTGGGTCCTAAATTGTCTACAAGCTTGTAAGGCCCCATGTGGAGCCAAAGAAGGTCTTCCTCGGTTTGATATCCTCTACAGTAGGGGTCCCCAACCTCTGAGACCTAATGTCTGATGATCTGAGGTAGAGCTGATGTATAATAATAGAAATAAAGTGTACAATAAATGTAATATGTTTGAATTGTCCCAAAACTAACCCTTGTGGTAAAACTGTTTTCCAAGAAGCCGATCCCTGTACCAAAAAGATTGGGAACCACTGCAGTCCAGGATGTAGAACCATGTCTAACTCACCAGAGGCTCACATAAATATTTCTTCAAATGTGTTGAATTAATTTAAATAGTTATTATTTCAAAGTATCTAAGTAACACCTCATGAAGGCATTTTCAAAAGAAACAGGAAATAGTTTTACAAAATTTATTTACTTATATGAAAAGTATGTTTTCATATTTATTCATATGAAAAGTAAATTAAACATAAGTGAGAATATTGTGTGTGTTATTATCATTAGCTAATAGTCATCTTACAGTCAGAGGCAGAAAGAAATGGTTGAAGTAATTATCAAAAGTATGTCCAATATGCAACTTTCAGAATTATATAGTGAAAAAAAACTAGTATATAATTGCCAGGAAAGCTATTTAAAGCATAAATATGAGATTAAAAATGCCAAAGGTGTAAACAACTTTAATCTGCTAATTTATTACACATGCCTCTTAGAGCCAAGTTTTATTTTAAGCTTAGATCTTGGATATTTTCACTGTGTTGCTGCAAAGGAAACTAAAATTTTCTAAACTCAAATGCTATGCATGTTTCATCTTTTCAATGTCACTCATTTCCTCTGAAACTAAGTTCATGTGTACAATTCAGGCATTGTGACTATATATATATGCAATCTTTTCTTATAAGGACATTCTTCTACAGTCCAAAAGGCACTATGACAATGCTTACCCACGTCTGTATTCCATCAACATTCTGCATTAGGGAACAGGCAGGCTATAGAAATAAATAAAAGTTCCTTTTTTATTATTAGAATAGCAAACAGGGCTTTAACTAATAAAGATGATTCAGGGCCAGTTGCTGAGGAAAATCATCCTTTCAATCATAAATGCAGGAGGTGTGAAAGCGTATTATGGACCCTATATTACACACTGGACCCAATTACCTGCAACTCTCCCTTCTTATGACCCAGATTCTACTTTGGTTTCTGGACATATCTAATTCTGACCGCTCACTTAATCCTCTAGCTATATGAGGGAGCAGTCACAATAAAAAAACCTGAGGTCCAATCAGTTATTGAAGAAGTGATTCACTACCAAAGGTAAGTGGCTTTAGACTAGGTCTATGTTCTCAAACTTTCCAACAAGGCTCTGCTACCTCTATCCCTAAGAAACACAGTTCTCCAATTACACCACCATGAAATGTGACCTTTCCCTCCAGCTGGCACTGAGGTTTAGCCGTCATCATTAAAAAAGTACAGGTGTGCTGACAATTCAAGCCAGCACAACAGTGGCGTGGTATGAAACTTGGTGGATGGGAAGGGGAAATTTACAGGAAGGCTTGCACAAAATTGAATCCTTAATATAATCGTAATAATGTGAGCTCTTTAAGCCAAATATTTGGCCTCCTCCCACCTCCCCCGTGAAATATCATGATTTACCGGGAGCTTATATAAAATCGCCGTTTAGGGATATTGCAAGATTTGAATGCATGAAGTGCAAGTATTTGCTACATGTGTGACGTGTCCAGTTGGACTTTGCCTTGTCTCCTTTGGCAATGCAGTCCCCAAAAGGGTGTTGAGTACCCTGACCAGTGACTGCTAAACACTAGAGAAGTTTCCAATTGTCCAGGGGACAAGGAAGGGCAAAACTAGGACCAGTGATGAAAAGAGAAAATGGATTCCATTTCTTCCTATGGAAGGACTACAGTGGGCAGCTTTCCATCACAGGAGGTGCTGAAGAGGAGATGAGGGATCATTTGATACGACATCTTGAGGGGCTGAGACTGGTTGACCTAAAAGACCTAAGCTCTAATGTTTTATTCCAGATCCCCAGGCAAGACACTAATGGTGCTGGCATGTTTCTTGTTGTCCAATGCACCATCTTATCTCTCACCTTGGGGTTTTTGCACAGCCCATTCCCTGGACCTTCCAACCCCTTACCACTTCAAACATGAACTTAGATGTCACTTTTTTCACTTCCTTTACTTCCTTCCAGGAAGCCTTCACTGTCCCAACAAATTTAGGTAAAGGCACCTTGCAGCATGCATTCATGGCACTCTACCCCTCCGCTGCCATAGCACCTCCTCTTCATATGGGTAGGGACTACAATTTCATATGGGTAGGGAACATGTCCTTGTCATAACTGTACATCCATCACCTACACAGGGACTTCCTAGGTGGTGCTAGTGGTAAAGAACCTGTCTGCCGAGGCAAGAGACAAGAAACGCACTTTCGATTCCTGGGTCAGGAAGACCCCATGGAGGAGAACATGGCATCCCACTCCAATATTCTTGCCTGGAGAATCCCATGGACAGAAGAGCCTGGCAGGCTATGGGCCATAAACTCGCAAAGAGTTGGACATGACTGAAGCGACTTAGCACACACGCACCTGCAAAAGGCCTACAGCATAGCCAGTTCTCAATGACTGTGTGCCAAAGTATTTGGGTTGGCCATAAGTTTGGTTGAATTTTTCCATAAGATGTAACAGAAAAACCCGAATGAAATTTTTGGCCAACCCAATATTTTCTTACTGAAAACCCTACTGTGTCTTCCCCAGAAATCCACTGCATCTAGAGTTACACAAGAGATACTTTATCTTACTCAGTTACTCTATTTTATGGGTCTCAAGTCCTTCTCCCACCCAAGAAGTAATAGAACATGGTTATCAGCTATATAGCATCATAGACTCAATGAACATGAATCTCAGCAAACTCTAGGAGATAGTGGAGGACAGAGGAGCCTGGCATGCTGTAGTCCATGAGGTCACAAAGAGTAGGACAAAACTTAGCGACTGAACAGCCATCTGTATGCTATAGACTTGTGCACTGTCCTATTACAAAGGCATCTTGGGGCTAAAGCTGTTAATGACTACTTGCTAAGGCTGCACATGCTTCAGTTCAGTTCAGTCGCTCAGTCGTGTCCGACTCTTTGTGACCCCATGAACTGCAGCACGCCAGGCCTCCCTGTCCATCACCAACTCCCGGAGTTCACTCAGACTCACGTCCATCGAGTCGGTGATGCCATCCACCCATCTCATCCTCTGTCGTCCTCTTCTCCTCCTGCCCCCAATCCCTCCCAACATCAGGGTCTTTTCCAATGAGTCAACTCTTCGCATGAGGTGGCCAAAGTATTGGAGTTTCAGCCTCAGCATCAGTCCTTCCAATGAACACCCAGGACAGGTCTCCTTTAGGATGGACTGGTTGGATCTCCTTGCAGTCCAAGGGACTCTCAAGAATCTTCTCCAGCACAGTTCAAAAGCATCAATTCTTCGGCATTCAGCTTTCTTCACAGTCCAACTCTCACACTCATACATGACCACTGGAAAAACCATAGCCTTGACTAGACGGACCTTTGTTGGCAAAGTAGTATCTCTGCTTTTTAATATGCTATCTAGATTGGTCATAACTTTCCTTCCAAGGAGTATGCGTCTTTTAATTTCATGGCTGCAATCACCATCTGCAGTGATTTGGGAGCCCCCAAAAATAAAGTCTAAAGGCCACTAAATGAAGTGATTTAAGCCCATCCATAGCAAAATTATCTTTATGGCCACCATCTATATGACCCGGGTTCTCATTTTGGGTTAAGGGGGCAGGGTTCTAATTAAGAATCTTCATGCTGCCTTGCCAGGGCCAGGCCCTACAAAGACCTACCACTCTTATCACAAAATGCTCTGATGGGTGTTGTGTACAAGACCCCTTGCTTGTACTTCCTGCAGCTCTCTCCTGGGGCTCACATGGATACGTCAAAAACAGCAAGGAGTGTGTGGACACCCATCTAAGACTCTTCACTAAAAGAAGACAGTTCAAACCACTTTTCCACAGGATACGGAAGCCATCCATTAGCAATAATGATTTAATATCATCAAACAAACTCAAAATTCAGTAGCTTACTTGACTAATAGTTAAATCAACAATTTCCTCATTTCTATTTCTTCCTTTTAAACTAAGACTTCTTTATGGCTATTATGTGAAAACTACTCTAGTAATTTGAAACTCAGTAAGTATAGGTGGTTGATAAGAAGAATCAGGCCCCTGCCCACTGACCATGACTAAAGATGAGAAACATTCACAGTTAATTGCTTCAGGTCCAGCCTCCAGCCATCTGCCCATTTCCTGATAAATCTGAGACCCTGTTCTATCCCATTCTTCCTCTTTAAGCACAGTCCTCACTATCTTCACCCTCTGACACTTCAACAGCCACACACATTCATTCCTTCTTGGCTCCTGCCTATTTAGACTAATCTTTCTCAAACTGTAATGTGCTCTGGCTTCATCTGGGCATCTTGTAAAATGCAGATTCTAATTTGATAGGTCTTGAGTGGGGCCTGAGATCCTTCTCTTGTCAAAGCTTAAAGAGATCACTGATGCTGGTGGTCCATGGACCATGCTTTAGACTATCAGGGACTAAGGGCAAAAACTCAGCATAGAATCTGCCAATCTCAGCAGCTTCAGCAGGTCTGAGGTTTTCAGCAAATTTTCTAGGGACAGGGTCTGTTAACTTCCATCTCAAATGACCCTACACAAAGGTTAGGAACCACTGGCCAAGGCTTCCACTGTTCTATTCCATGTCTCCTTCTGGTCTTCTTCCCCAACTCTGTCCCACTGGCTGTTCCACACCATTCACTCAGCAATCCCACCAGCAGCTGGGTTTCTATGCCTAAGCAGATTTACATTACTCAAGGTACTTGGTCTGCTGGAATCATTCATTTTAAGGAACACCAACAAAAACTGAGATTTGGGGTCAGTGACTCTGAGATATAAGGGCTATGACAGTATGATGCTGGGCAGTGAAAATCATTTTGAAAAGGAGAAAGACCTGATTCTGATTCTTGGGTCTGCATCAACCTAATTCTATGACCTTACATTAGTCAGCTTCTCCAAGCTTCGATTTTCTCCTCTGTAAAGAGATCTACTTGTAGGAACATAAAGTAGCAAAGACAAACTTCCAGGCACATAGTGTTTACACAATCAATTGGTTATCTGTTCCTTTCCTTTTTATCATAGAAGAAGAGCAAGGATAAATTAAGAGCTAAATTATTAATAAATACTTTAAAAATAAGATCTCCTAAGTTAAGACCACACTTTAATAAGATCCATCTAGACTTGGATTCTGAATAATGAGAAAAATGACTAGTTTTAAAATACATTTAGGTTGGGTTTTTTTAAGTATTTTTTCTCTCAGATTTAAAATAGACAAGAACTGAAAGTTTTGGAGGAATTTTTAAGGGAAAATAAGGAATTCTTACACCGTATTTCAACCTTTTTTTGGTTTAAGTAAATTGTGTTAGAAAATGCCTGCTAACCAAGAACTCACAGCAAATATGTATCCAATTTTAATACAACACTATAAAACTGTTCTGGAAAGTTAAAACTAGTTATTAAGAGAGTCTGGGTGGGAAAAATATTCTCTAGGGGTGAAATGATTTCCCATGTGAAGAACTCTGCTTAGGGACTCTTGATCATAAGCCTTTCAGATATTACATAATAAAAACGCCATTGGTTCCTTATCAAAGGACTACTCAGCCCTCCCTAGCACATTTTCATTGAACCTCAACGCAGCTAATCACGTAGAACTAATGTAAAACATCCCCCATTTCATGCTCAGTGTGATACTACACCTTCACTTGTTTGTCCCAGAAAGTTAAGCATTTAAAAGATTTCATGGCCCCTACACAGGCTCTTAAGGGCATACTTATTATTTTATCACAGTCTATTTTTAAAAACTACTGGAAGAATTTGGAAGAAAAGCTATCTCTTTGGTCCAATTTGTCAAATAACAAGAGTTCAAAGCTCTAGTTATCTCTTATTCTAAAATACTCTGTTATCCCTCAAGGATAAATTTTCCATTTCTGATAAGGTCCTTGTCCAATTCAAATTACAAGCAAAGGAAGTCTCCGGGGGGAAAATGTGTTTACTTATTTTTCCACGTAACATCTTCAAAGAAACTGAAAGGAAGAAAGAACTGTTCCTAAGGATATCTTCCAGAAGTAAAAAAATTCAGTAAGACATTCTCCTCATCTTTCTAAAACAATCTTTATCTCCAAGGAAATTGAACCAATACTCAAGATCTTACCTCTCAAAGCAATGTTTTTCCAAAAGAGTTGTCCTTATTCATCTCATATAAATATCATCTGTGGAGTCATTCTGTATACCCCCAGAATTCACATTAAAGCCAGTTTAAAAATAATTTGCCATTTACATACGTTTTAACTAGATTGAAAGCTGAAAGCTCTTCAACCCTTGCCATTCCGGCAACAAAAGACAGAACCACATTATCTTCAGAGTTTCATTCAGCAAGATAGAGCCCTGGGCCTCTGAAAAAGATATGTTTCTCGTGGTGAAGGGTTAAAAGAGGACACCGAGCCACCCTCTGGAAGTCATTAAGTTACAAAGCCCCAAGAAGATAAAAGTTTCCATTTTCTAAAATGTAAATCAAAAACATATTCATTAGTATTGCAAAACAAACATGCAAATCTTCACCACTTGAAAAGCTCGGCTAAATATGTACAAGGGCTAAACCCAAAAATACATCTGGTCCTCGGTTACAGAACTTGCTTTTTTGGTTTTATCTAAAGAGTTTGTCTGTCTTCCATGGTTGGCTTCTTGGATTATTGCAATTCATAATAAGCCTTTTAGCTAAGGATGAAATAAACAAAGATAAAGTCTATGTCCTAGTTTTAAATGGCCCAGATGGGATGATTTTTCCATATGTTTAGCACACCCACTGTTTATTAATCACTGCTAGCGGAGCTTAGAGGATTACTGGGTTTATTGCCTGGGCAAGGGCTGAAATTTACAGTTTGTATAATCTCTGCACACCTTTTTAATATTCCATCCTTTCCCGATTGTCCTTTGAGCCTCACTCAGGTTGGGTGTGCATCCAAGTCTGTGTGTGTGTGTGTGTCTGTGTCTCCGTGTGTATGTGACATATTATACTGCAGGGAATCTCAGCCAACTGATCAAGAGGAGGTTTTGTGCCCAAATTTGGATACAATATCAGTCTCCAGGAATGTGTTACATCATAACAATGACAATGTGGGTAAAGCTGGCAATACTTGACTCACCACCCTTTATAGTGATTTACTTAGTGTCTGGCAATCTGTTTTTCATATGATGTTTGTTTCTCATAAACAGCTTCAACATGGGAGAGTATGGTGTCAAGATAACAGTTATATCATTTGTCACTGCAGAACATCTATCGGGCTTGCCAAGAAAACAAGAGTCTTTTATCTTAGGCTTTTTACAAGTGCTTGAGTTCTGGTGATTCTTTCTCATCAACGTGCTGGATTACTTCTTTGAAAACTGACCATCACCATCTCAGTTACATTATCATTTCAATTTCTCGTAAGTAAAATGAAATCTGCAGAAAAGTTAGCATAGGGGACTCTGGAGAAGAAAATACTGAGAGAGAGAGGAAGAGGAGGTGATTCTCAGACAAGGCACAGTCCCTGAGAAAGGAGCATCCAAAACAATGAGTTAATAATATTAAGCTCAAAAGCACCTTAACTGTTTCCTGTCATGTTTTAAAAGGAAACAGTCTCAGATAAAGTATATGACCTCCATTTTCATCAGTGTACCAAATTCTTAGGCACATTTTTAGTTGTTGAATGGCTTTGCTGGGGGGGCGGTGGAGGGGAACAAGAAGAAACCTCTATCTTTCTATATCACAGTCATCAAGCCACCCCGTCAATTTGAGGGAATTTTGACAGACGGCATCCATATTTGGAACATCCCCTAAAACTTGGAAGGAGAAAAAAGGGGGGAAGATATTCTTTAAAATTTCTTTTAATAGAATTGGTTAAGACAGTTAATGTAGAAAACATCCTATTAATCATGGATGCTTTTTATAGTATTTTTACATGGGTTTTGAGATGTGGTTTTATATCTTCAACAAATAGAGGAAGGGAAGGCCTCAGTAAAGCATAAGACTAGACAGCTGTGGGCTCAGAAAACTGAATATTCTGTCATTCAAAAAGGCTTTGAAATCACTCTGCTGGAGTCTTGTGTACAATAATTAAACTCCGAACAAGAACCTTTTATGACATCCTACCCTATGCTGTGGGCATACAACATTTGTCCTATAAAAAATTAAGAATGTGTGCTCAGGAACCAGCATTTTCAAACAACTTACCTAACGGAGAAGCATTTCGCTTATTATGTCCATGAATGGAAATGATCTGGCTTGTACTTGGAGTATCAGTTCTGTGACCCAGACAATGGTCAGATATTCTGGGAAATCTACACGCACAATCTCCTCCTGATAGCTCGCCTTGGTCTGCGTAGCCAGGAAAGCTGCTCCGTTTAAAGCATAGTTGGCAGGCAAGTTGGTACCTCAGCCTCATCCAAGGTATTTAGGCTAAGCCTACGTTTCTATTCAAAGAAAAAAAATGTGACTATGACTAACCAAGAGAGGAAAATATTGTTCCTTTTAGGGATCTGGTGCACAAAGCACAAAGGGTGGGATGGGGTAGGAGGGCGAGCAAAAGATGGACGGGGTGGATGGATACCTAGAGCTGATTCACTTTGTTGTACAGCAGAAACTAACACAATATTGTAGCACAGCTATACTCCAAATTGTAAAAAAAAAAAAAAAAAAAAAGAGCAAATCTAGTCCATTACCCTACCAACTTTGGGGCTCACTGCCCCCTCATCATGCCATATCACTTTCTTACTCCCAGCCTCTCATTCCCCTTCTCTTCACCTGTCCCAGTTCTCCCTAACTTCAGTTCCAGTTCAGGTCATTTCTACTCCACAAGACCTTTCCCACTGCCAAAGTCCACATTGATGTCTCCTTCCTCTGGACGACTAAAGCTCAGTCTGATTGACTCTAAAAACAGATACATAACCATACACTGCCTTGCATTATTAATAATAGCTTCATGTCTCTTTTCTGTTCGCTTTACTTGACTATATGCTCCTGGATGACAAAGATTTTTTTTTCTGAAATGTACAAGAAACTACTGCAGGGCTTCCCAGGGGGCTCAGTGGTAAAGAATCTGCCGGCCAGTGCAGGAGATGCAGGTTTGATCACTGGGTCGAGAAGATCCCCTGGAGGAGGAAATGGCAACCCACCTGTTCTCTTGCCTGGAAAATCCCATGGACAGAGGAGCCCTGGCAGGCTACAGTCCATGGGGTCTCAAAGAATCAACATGACTGAAGTGACTGAATATGCACACACAGTAACTACTGCGTTGAGCACTTGTTATATGCCCAGCACAATGCTAGGCACCTTCCCTAAGTGATGCCACTAACTCTGAAGTACAGATTTCATGGAAACACATCTGTGCTGCCCACACACTGCCCAGTAACATGAACTGGGCTCCAGTGCCTAGACTAATATGGAGGGCCCAATTCTGAGAATAATTCAAATATAACACAGAAAGTCTTAAATATATAGATACTTTGGAGCATTATAGTCAATGACCAGAAAAATTATTCTGGTAGAATGAAAATATTCTCTCCTCATCTCAGAACATTTTGGGTTACTTTAAATGATCTTTTGTGACACTTCATTATTTGGCCACGATTTTCCATGGCTCCACCTTGGAGTTTCAGTCACTTGTTAGGACTTCCTGAGAGGACTGGCTAGGACTCAAAGTTTCTGAGTGGTCACTTTGTCTTTTGAAAATACCTGACTGCAGTATACCATTTAATAATAGTTATTTTCCTTTCTCCATACTTTCAGGAGTTCAGTTACACTTGGGAAGAAAATAAGGTTCCCCAAAACCGCTTCCACTGTTTCGTGCTTCATTCCTAGGTTCCATTCCTTTGGTGTTGAAAGAACCTTTATACCCCTAAGGAAATGTAAGAGGAGCCCATCAGAGACAGTCAAGCTGCTTCCTGACAAGCAAAATGTTTAAAAAGAAAAAAACAAAAAGATGAGGCTCAAGGCTCCTATAGGATCAAAATGGAAGTTCAGAAGTCTGGGTGATTCAGATTATAGATCTCCACTGGTAATGCTATCCATACAAACCCCACCCAGGGCTGCACTTATATCTCTCAGAAGAGTGAAAGGCATGGATGCCAACTGAAACGAGAAATCATAAAGCCAACCTTGGCCCAGCACAGAGATATATTTTATCCTACCACATTTTTACATTTGCATACGTGGCACCCTTCAAAGCCAGGAGTTTATATTTTCCCACCAAGGCTCAGCATGTGTGAAAAACGCTTTCCAAGAAACAAAGGCTGGCAAAGATGCAAATGTGAACTTGTGGGCAAGCAAATGCAGTTGAACTTAACAGAGATCTTGCCTCCATATCTTTGGATGAGCTTGGTAATAACCCAAGTCTCCACCAGATGAGAACCTTGAACCTCAAAGTCAAAAAGGAAAAAAAAAAATGGCACAAGGATAGAATCACTGAAAAAGCAAACACATTTCTCAATAAAGAACACTCTATTTAACTTGAAAGGGGGGGGGGTGGCGGGGATTCGGCAAGAGATAAGCATGCTCGAGGCTGGGAATTATTTGCTGGTTCATTCTTCCTATAAAAAGGATTATCCCTGTGGCCACAAATAAATTCCAAAGCCTCTGATTCCATGAGAGCTTTTTTCCCTTGGAAAAGAAACAGGTCTAGGATTCTACCCTACTGCTTTCCAACTCTAAAAAAATTCTCAAAGCAAGGATGTAGAAAGAGGACTTGTATTAAAGGAGGTAGCTATATTATACAGAGTGAATGAAGTCAGAAAGAGAAAGACAAATATTGTATATTAACACATATATATGGAATCAAGAAATATAGTACTGACGATCCTACCTGCAGGGCAGCAAAGGAGATACAGACACTTTGGACACATTGGGGGAAGGAGAGGGTGGGATGATATGAGAGAAGAGCACTGAAATATATGTATTACCATATGTAAAATAGCCAGTGGAAGTTTGATGTATGACACAGGGAACCCAAAGTCAGTGTTCTGTGAGAACCTAGAGAGACGGGGTGGGGAGGTAAGGGGGGGTGGTCAAGAGGGAGGGGACATAGGTATACCTAATGTTAATTCATGTTGATGTATGACAAAAACAATCACAATACTGTCATTTTCCTCTAATGTAAAAATTATAAAAATAATACAGGGGGTGACTGGATTCACCATTTAGCTTCTCTTCCCACCACCCTAATAAAAAGATTCTCTGTAGATTGTCAAATGTATATACAGGTGTAGGTCTTAGAGGGTAAAAACTTGTATACAATACATATCAGAACCAGAAGGAAGCAGCTCACTCTGGCTAGAATATGTGGAGGACGTTGGGACCAGTCTGAGATTCCCGCTATACTGAACTCCATCTTTCCAGGGCACTGAACCTAGACCCACATTATGTCAGCCTTGAGCAACTCAAGATGATTTATGCTCAGTGGCACTGACTCTTTCTTTTTGTGTTTTTGGAAACAAAAGAAAAAAAGATGTCCAAGAGAGATTACTTGGAGATTTGAAAAAGTTATTTAATGCATGGTTATTTGCCTACATATGGCCTAGGCCTGTTGGGCATAATCTGCCAAGTATCTTAAATGGTTCCCAGGGAACTCCCAGCTTGGGCTCCACGGCCATGACTTTTCTGTACCATTTTAATTGTTCCAATAAGATGCCACATGATGAACAGCCAAGAACTGATAAACCAGTAATTTGCCAATCTGGATGTAAAAACCAAACAAGAAATACAGAGATAGTCCCTACTCAAAGAATGTCTTTTCAGTGATCATTCCACTTTTAACTTTTTTTGCAAATAACATTTTATTTGGATCAGCTTCAATTGCCAAACATAAAAAAAAAAAAGACAAAAGCAGGCAGGGGAGAGTGGCACTGTGCCCCTCGGCTCAGGGTCCTCAGAAGTAAACCAGCATTTCTGCGGTGTGGTACCATGCCAATTCACGCAGGGGAAGCCAAAATCCTAAATGATGGCTGAGCTCATAAAACTGTTCTCTCTCTTATCAAGATGAGGTTTTAGGCGCTCCGATTTCAAGGGTTTGCTTTGATTTTTATTTTTCTTAGACCAGCACATGTAGCTCTCACATGTTTTGCCTTGGGCGTTAATTAATCTGGGTAACCAACACCTCACGTAGGAAAAAGCAAAATCAATGAACAAACAGGAGCTATTTATTAACTGCACACTATGTGCAAGGTCCTAGGCCAGATGCGCAAAGAACACAAACACACGTACAACGCAGCCGCATCCCGAGTTTCTCACAGGGCTAATTGAAGAACAGAGATGAGAGATGATGACAATAAAATATACGCTAAGTGCCAAAAACACAGTCAGACAAACCAGCGTTTTAGGAGCTGGAAAAGGGCCTGCAGGGCCAGTTAGGAAAGGCCCAAGAAAACACTTGCGATCTGGGCTGAATCTGCAAAGGAGGAAAACTCAGACTAGAGGAGAAGAGGATAGACCTTCATGACAGCAGTAAACATGTTAAAAAAAAAAAAAGTTATTGCTGAATCTGACATTGTAATAGTTAAAGCCTATACATCTTCTTCTTTTCTCTAAACCTAATATAAAATGATATGTTTATGCCCCTATAAAGGCAAGCAGTCTTCAGGTCAATCAACAGTAAGCAGAAGGGACTTCCCTGGTGGTCCAGGGGCTGAGAATCCACCTTCCAGTGCAGGGGACTTAGGTTCAGTCCCTGGTCGGGGAACTAAGACCCTGCATGCTGCAACTATGATCTAACACAGTAAAATATAAATAAATGAATGTTTAAAAAAAAAGAAATAAAGAAAAGAAAAACAATAGGTGGAGATTGACCAAGGCCAGGTAAACAGTTTGTAGCTCTTATGGGAACTATGAGAACACTAAAGTGAGGGAAAAAAAGAATAATCCTTGAAGGTGGCTCAGTTGGTAAAGAATCCACCTGCAATGCGGGAGACCTGGGTTCGATCCCTGGGTTGGGAAGATCCCCTGGAGAAGGGAAAGGCTACGCACTCCATATTCTGGCCTGAAGAATCCCCATGGACAGAGGAGCCTGATGGGCTGCAGTCCAGGAAGTCACAGAGTCAGACACAACTGAGCAACTAAGCACAAGGAATAATCAGTAAAACGAAGGAAGGTAGCAACTGTGACATACATTTGACCTGAAAACTAGATTCCCTCACAACCATGTTAAGAGTTACATGTAGAATATTTCATCCTTGGGAACAAAGCTTCTCATGAGGTCTTTGAAGATGGCCTCTGTCATTCAGTTCTGCATACCACATGCCTAGAAAGCTTTCTGGGTTTATAGTAGGTGCTCAGTTAGTATATGTCAGACTGAACTGGTCTAAATCACATTTCAATCTGATCGAAATGTAGATATTTGTGAGCTGTCATTTTTCCAGTATTAATTGGTATAAAGTAAACTGTGCCTAGAATAATCTCAGAAAGTATTTTCTTATAATGTTATACTTTAATCTCCTTGTGTTAACACTCTTTTACATTGTTGTTCAGTCGCTAAGTTGTGTCTGACTCTTTGCAACCACAGGAACAGTAGCACACCAGGCTTCCCTGTCCTTCACCATCTCCAGGAGCTTGCTCAAACTCCTGTCCGTTGAGTCGGTGATGCCATCCAACCACCTTGTCCTCTGCCTCCCCTTTCTCCTACGCTCAATCTCTCCCAGCATCAGGGTCTTTTCCAATGAGTTGGCTCTTCGCATCAGGTAGCCAAAGTATTGGAGCTTCAGCTTTAGTATCAGTCCTTCCAATGAATATTCAGGGTTGATTTCCTTTAGGTTTGACTGCTTTGTTGATTATAAACATTCAACCCATTTATGCCAACTCTGGACATAGAGAGAGGAGTCAGAATTTGTAGGATTCCCCTTATCTTCCTGGGCCCCTAATATATTCCTTAAGTTCTTGTATAAAGAAGAACATAGCCCATGGCCTAGGGTGCAGCTGACCTCAGCATGATGGCATTGACAAAAAAAAAAAGTCATAAATTAGTGGTGTGTTGTCAGGGTGGCACTGGCTTACAGAGGGTGTAGACACAAATGAGTTCCAGACTCTCTAAAAGCAATAACAATTCACAATAGAAATTAGACAACCTTCTGAGGAGTAATTGAGCCAGTCAGAAATTAAAAGAACTATGTGTACACAACATAATGAACAGATTTATTAGAAGGAAACACACAGCTGACAAGAGAACTCTTGAGCCAGCAGGGAAACTATGGAAAACGTTGCCCAAGACAGTCTCAAGGCTTCACACTCACTTCTGGACAACCTTCTTGGTCTCCCAAAGACATAAGCTCTTCAGAGCCTGCTTTTGGCTACTCGGCAATCACAAGCCTACATGTGCTACCAGCTGACATGGGGGGGAGGTCAAAGATAAGAAAGTTCAAGAGCAAAGCAGAAACTCAGCTCATCAGTAGCCCTGTACTCATGTGAATTTCCACCTTGGTCTTTAATGAACATATTCATGATTCATGACCACTATTTTTCACTTTCCTGGCACACCTAGAAGTCTGGCATCATTCAATTTCTTATCCTCTGAGTCTTCATTGAGCAACAATGCAGCACCAGCGCAGTAACTCCATGCCCAGGTCCCATGGATGCGATCATGAATGCGCCTCTGTCACTCCTCTCAAGCTCATTACGATAGATACGATCAAATCAAAAATTATCCTCCTGGCTGTGGACTTATAATTAAAGAGAAGATATTCACTTAACACACAAATGGACATAGCAACAACACAACAAATGCTGACAACCTCAATGCATTCATATCAAGAGAAGGTTTAGCCTTTGGGACCAAACCCTGAGTGTGATGATCTTGCGAGAAGAGTGGGTTCCAGGATTGTAGAGCGGAATGAAAGCTCGAGCGGGGAATCATTGAGATGGACTTATTCCTTCTGGGTCCTGTGTAGCTTTTGACGACTTTCCCACAGGTGTTACCCTGTTACCTCCGGGTGAAGCACAGGAGGGAGCCAGGAGTCATGTTCATCTTTGTCTCTGCAGCCACACCTAAAACCGCAGTGAGAGAACTCCCAGGCAGAGGGACTCACCTCAGACACAAAGGACAATGCAGTAGGTACATAAACAAGACTCCAGGGAAAGAGGAAAGGGCTGGTCAGCAGATGTGGCCGGGACATGCTTTAACAAAGCCAGCAACGCCTCATCCAGGGCTTTGGGGAGTGACTATCAACAAGGATGAAATCATCCCCAGGCTGCCCTGCGAGATGAGAGGAACACTTAAGCCACCAACTCTTTCACACATCACAGTGACCCACATTTAAACTAAAAACAGGGACTTCCCTGTTGGTCCAGTGAGACTCCATGCTCCCAACACAGGGGGCCCAAGTTCAGTTTCTGGTCAGGGAACTAGATCCCACATGCCGCAACTAAAGATCCTGCAGGCTACAATTAAGACCTGATGCAGTCAAATAAATATTAATTAATTAATTTAAAACATATCTATATGACCCTGCAAATGGTTTGGCAAAATCACTAGATCTTCCAAATGCATATTTGGCCCTCAAATATAGATAAAATTCTGCCAAACAATGGCAGTTCCTTACCTTTCCTGGTGTCCCCCTCTTCTCTAGGTAAGACGTGCTCTTAGCCAATGGACCTATAACTCTCCATCAGACTTCCATGGGGATTAGGCATTTCGGTTCTTTCAAGTCTTCAGGTTATTCCTCTTGTTTTGCACCGCTGGCTTTTCAGCCTGGGGATTCTGAGCCAGTGCTAACATTCATGACCTGTTTGGATGCACCCTTGGCCACCATGAAAGAAGGAGCTTACATTCTCAACCCTCCACTAGGCCTCCTCCCAGCCTTCCCTTTTCTGTTTATCCCTGGAGTAGGGGATGACAGAGACCGTCCTAAACTTCTGATGCCATTTCTCTCCTCGTCTCTCCTCCACCCCTACATGCCCCCCAACCTCCCCAATCTCCTAAGGACCCCTCCTTATGATCATTAGTTTGAATTGAAAAAGAAAGATTGCTCTCAGCTTAAGGATTACTCATTTGTTAATTCTCTCAAGGTATTGATTTGACTCTTCAATTATTTTATTTAAGTTCCCCTTGCTGGTACTCTCTCTCACACACACACACACACACACACACACACACACGCACACACACACAGAGATCATCCATAGCCTCCTGCTTTTCAGGAATGAACAATCTAGCAAACCTACCCAAAATTAAATATAAAATGAGATGCCACCATCACAACTAATATCTGCATGATGCTTTGTGATATGACTAGCATTTCCTCATTTATCTCATCTAATCCTTAGGAAAACGCTACCTGATAAGAAGAGGACAGTCAATAGCAACCAGCCTTGATTCCAGGAATTCCAACCCCAAACCCTTTGCTCTTTCCCAAGTGAGGTGATATAAGCAAAGTACAAAGAAGGTGCTGTTGGAATTCAGAGGAGGAAGTGCCATGAAAAACCGAAACGTTCTCAAAACCACATCACAGAAGAGTTTCTCCCCCGAGCATCTGGCTGCACTGTCTCCAGTAACTAGTTTATCAAACAGTTGCTGCAAGTTCAGCCAACAGGGTCCTTCCCTTGAGCTGCTTCTCTGTCACACAGACGGGGCCTTTGTGGCCTCACCATTGTTCTCAATTGCTTTGGAACATCCAGTTCATCTTTATAATTGCAATGATGCTAAGGTTGCCAGATTCCTGTACTGAACAAAAGCACCATGAATTATCAGATTTTTACTAGAAGACATGGGAGGAAAAGAGAGGCTCAAAGGCTTTGGGGCTGACTTAACCATCTCTAAACCGGGAATTTACAACATCAGAATTTCAATCACTTTATTCATTCATTCATTCAATAAATATCACTAATTCCCTACTTCATGTGAGTCAGTGGGCTAAGTGCTAGGGTTATCACAGAAGTGAGCTAGCTAATGGGCAAGGTACATGCACAAAGCATGTGTAGCTACCTCTGCAGTATTTACTACACATCTGAGACATTCCACTTTCTTGACAATGGGAGAAGCCATTGACAAGCCATTTCAATTCAAAATAACTCTGTCTGGGGACTTCTCTGGATCCAGTGGCTAAGACTCCACGCTCCCAATGCAGGGCGCCTAGCTAGGTTCAATCTCTCGTCAGGCAATTAGGTCCCACATGCCACAATGAAGACCCAGTGCAATGAAATAAATAAAGAATTTAAAAAACAAAAATTAGCCTGTCATAGACTCCTGGCAAGCTGAACCTTGTTACTCAGTCAATGGCATCTTTTTTCAACTTTCTATTTGTACTGGGGTATGGTTGATTAACAATGTTGTGATAGCTCCAGGTGAACAGCAAAGAGACTCACCCTACATATACATGTATGCATTCTTTCCCAAACTCCCCTCCCATCCAGGCTCCCACATACCAAATCAATGGCATTCTATAATCCAGTTTTCTGAACAAAACTTTGTCCAGAAGTTTCCTGACCATGCACTTTGGCAATTCCCACTTTGATGGACTTCTGAGCCCTTCGGGGCTTCCCCTCCTTGGGAGGAAGAGACACCTATGTCAGATCTGTCCTTCCCCTGCCCCTGGGAAGCTCTCTCTCTGACCTTCCCAGGAAGATGGCAATCATACATTTGAAAAACCAAACCCAAACTCACCACAGCCTCCCAAAACAACTGCTGATAACAAAGTTGAAAAGCCATGTTTCAGGCTCTTCCTGTTTCTGCCAAGAAAGAAGTGTATGCTGGGAGGGCCTCCCACCACGCAGGAATGGAACGGAAAACTCCATGTCCTGGCATTTTCCATCATGCAGGTGAAAGCTTTCCTGTCTTCAGGTCCCAGCAACTGGGCTATGGAAAAGTAGGCTCATTATTCCAAGGAGCCCAGCTTTTCTGTGTTCTCTCTCTCTCTCCTCTCCGGCAATTCTGGTTTCTGCATTGCTCATGATGCAAAAGGAATTAGGGTGAAAAACAAACAAACAAACAAAAAACACTTTACTCTAAGAGCTCCTTTGCAAAATCAAAAAGTCCTCAGTAATAAGTGTCACTTTTGCTGAGTTTACAAAAGCGCCCAGGCCTCTGGATCAGACCTCTGTGTGTGTGTGCACTTGGTCGTGGCTGACTTTTTGTGACTCCATGGAGTGTAGCCTACTAGGCTCCTTTGTCCATGGGATTTTTTCCAGGCAAGAATACTGGAGCGGGTGGCCATTTCCTCCTCCAGGGGTTCTTCCTGACCCAAGAATCAAACCCACATCCATCTCCTGCAGCTCCTGCACTGGCAGGCAGATTCTTTACCACTGTGCAGCCTTGGAAGCCCCAGAGTCAGACCTACTCTGTTCTAAAGTGGGAAGACATTACCACAAAGATGCTCTGAAAGGCTTCAGGGGAAAAGAAAATGAAAGGTGTAGGGGGAGATCTTCAATGGAGCTGCTGTCATATTCGCAAATAAAATGAAATGACATGAAATAAAATAAAACAGATGTGATTTTGGGCAAATTATGTGACTCTACCTGGGTGTTCATTTCCCTAAGTTCCAAGTAATATTTACATGTGTCTAAAGCTTCTGTCTTATTGATGACTACTACAGAATGGCTCATTCTGATAAATGCAGGAAGACAAACCCAACAGAAAAGTTTCCATGAGAATTCAATTCTCAAGGCAGGAAAAAATTATCCAAGGAAGCCAAGGAAACATTCAAGTGGTGCATGCTTAAAGCCGGGAGGACACCAAAATGTTGCTTCTAAACCTGTGTTCCTCAGAACAAGGATCCTCCACCACACTCTCCCATCAAGTGCTTCATGGTCTTGTAAGACCAGGATACTCAACAGAGGAAATGCCCGAAGAACAGAAGAGCACTACTGTAGAAAAACCATGAAAACCCCATTTTAAGCTCTTTAAGTTCACTGAACCCTCCCTTTTAAAAGTGTATTTGACCCAGATATTAGATTTTTTTAAAAAGCATGTATTAATATTTCATAGATGGGGAACACTGCAGAGAAGGAAATAAATCCACCTTGAAAGAAGGATGGTTTCCCAAAACTGAACTGACTTCCTCAGCGTGTAACTGGCTTAAGGGTACAGCAATGTCATTATTACATGTCTGTCTAGAGCCTGCCAGGCTGAAGTCATGGCTAATACATTTTTCTTTCTCTAATTGGCATTCTAAGCCTTGGCACCTGGTCCTTAATCTGACCCCACAAGACCCCACCTCCCTTCAATAAAGTAGCCTTACTGAAGCCACTTCTGCCTTGCACACAGCCAGCCCTTAGACTATTTTTAATATTCTTCCATGCTTGTAGTTCTTACCCCCAGATCAGGTGACCACTGCTCCAACCATATTTCATAGAAACCAGTATTTGTCTAGAACACATTAGCCCCACATCAGGAAGCGAGGCCGTCAATAAAAATCTAACTGCCTGGAAATCAGCAGCCATTGAAGGTGCTTGTTTAAAAGATGGCTAATGGGACATGCAGCTGGCTAGGAAGCAAAGGCGATGGGAAGCTGGCCTGGAAAACCAATGGAGGTGCCCTCCTCCTGCTCAGGAAACGAGCCTATTAAAATCCCATGACTCCAGCCATTGCAGCCTGGTAGACTGGGAAAAATAGTCGCAAGGCTTGACAAGTGTAGGAGACACTTCTCTAGATGGGGATCATGTCTGGGTCTCCACACTCTCTCATCATCACACCCTGATGCCATGCCCCATTCACCAGGAGCATGATACGCTCTGGCACATTACAGGTTTAAAGCACTGTCCTCCAGGTTTGCATCTTGGTTCTGCAACTTCTCAGAAGTCATTGTCCTCAAGTAACTTTAGTTTTTCTCATCTGCAGGGGGAGAACACTGGGCCATTCGACAGCTAGGATTCCTTTCTGCTTTTCATTCATTAGATCTTTCAACACAAGAATTTGCTGAGCCCTCCCCAAGTGCTAGGCAGGGTGCCGGACACAGAGAGGTGGCCCCAACAGTCAGTAAGGCAGGTGGATGTTTGATAACATAAACAAACCGACAAACACAACCTTACCCGATCAAAACTGTTTTCAATAAAATATATAGGGACTCTTTTAAAAAGATTTTTTTGATGTGGACTATTTTTTAAATCTCTGTTGAATTTGTTACAACATTGCTTCTGTCTTATGCTTTGGATTTTTGGTCACAAGATATGTAGGATCTTAGCTCCTTGACCAGGGATTGAACTCACACCCCCTGTGTTGGAAGGTGAAGTCTTAAACACTGGACCACAGGAAAGTACCTAGAGGGGCTTTTAAGAGGAAATGAGAGAGAAACAGATCTGTGACTCCACAATGCTCCCAAAAACCATGAACAGAAACAGACTGGGAAACTAAACTTGTTGAGATACTAAGCTGGTCCCAGGCTGTCACTTTCTCCTTCAACCCAGGGAGATAATTCACTGCTTGTAGCCCAGCAGGGAGGATGTTCAGGTTTTGAAGCTGCAGCTGCAAGCACTGTGATTGAGAAAAGATGAAAAGGAAAGGGGACAGGGAGAAAAAGAGATAGAAAAGTGCCAACGCCCCCCCTTCCAAAACCAAAAAACAAAACCAATCAATCAATCAAACAAACAAACAAACAACAAAAAAACAAGCCTCTCCCCATCTGCAATCTGGTTTGGCCTGACAGCCAGATTGAAAATCTAGGGCAGAACACAGGGGACCTCCCACCAAGAACTATAGCTGATTATTCCATTCTACATAAAAAAAAAAAGCGGGGAGGAAACTTCTCGGAAGTGCAAATGAGGACTGAGTTGCAATAAAGCACAACAGGCCACCATTTCTGAGCAACAGAGATTTCGTCCCCCACGTGGAAATGCAGTCTGACAAGACAAGTTCACTGCAGTTCACATCACCGTTGAGCACAAGGGCCCTGGAGGTTCACATCTGGGACTCACCGTGCACACGTTCTATCACCGTTACAGCCGCGGGTCATTATTAGCAATAATAATAGATAATATTTACATAGCCCTTTTCAACTGAAGATCCCAAGGCAGACGACGACCCCTCCACATTTAGGTATGCACAGCCGCCCCCAATGACCTGCTGAGGGATGGCTTCCCTCCACTGCCACGCACGTGAAATGCGGCAAATTACCACCAGACACTCCCAACTCGGCAGCAGCTCAGGATGGAAAGCTAAAGGAGTGAAGTTTAAATATTAATTTAGGGTTTGAAAAAGAACATGCTTTCAGTCCTTAAGGAGAAGCAAGGAGGATGGTGGGTGCAGGTCGGCACACATGTGCATGTTCAGTCGCTCAGTCGTGTCCAACTCTTTATGACCCCGTGGACCCATCAGGCTCCTCTGTCCATGGGGATTCTCCAGGCAAGAATACTGGAGTGTGTCGCCATGCCCCCCTCCAGGGGATCTTGCTGACCCAGGGATCAGACCTGGTCTCCTGCGTCTCCTGCTTTGGCAGCCGGATGCTTTACCACTAGAACCACAGGTTGTCATACGTTTGTCCAAATCCACAGAATGGACAAAACACCAAGAGCGAGCCTGAAGGTAAACTCTGGACTTTGGGTAATGAAGACAAACTAACGTAGGTTCATTGATGTTACAAATGGGCTGCTCTGATGCAGGCTATTGAGAGTGGGGAGACTCTACTTTCAGTGCAATCTTTCTGTGAACGTAAAATATGAAAAGTGAAAGTCACTCAGTTGTGTCAGACTCTTTCCGACCCCATGGACTGTAGCCTGCCATTCCATGGAGCTCTCCAGGCAAGAATACTGAGGGGGTTGTCATTCCCTTCTCCAGGGGATCTTCCCAACCCAGGGATTGAACCCGGGTCTCCTACCTGGCAGGTGGATTCTTTACCATCTCAGCCACTAGGAAATCTAAAAATGCTCTCAAAAATATAGTCTATTTTTTTTAAAGCAGAGTCATAGAATTTCTTCATGACAGTCTGGGCTGGCTGGTTCAGTGTAACTCCGATACATTCTACTTGAATCCCCAAATTACTTCAGAAAATGTTCCTGAGGATTTCTAGATTTCTTCGGAAACAGATTCTGGGATTCAAGTGCCAGGAGAGTGGCTGGGAAAACATCAGTCATGAGCTGGGAACTAGGGCAGGGAAAGGGAAGAAGCATAAAGAGCGCTTTGTATGGAGAGGCAGCATCTGGGGCTTGATCCTATGCGGGACCCTGGCAGACAGGGAGCATTCTCCCTGAGAGTTATCTTAACTGAGGAGCAAGGAGGCTGTGGCTTTTATCCACAAATTCCTCCTTCTTCCTTGGTTGAGGCTGCCTCTGGGGAAATCAGCTCCCTAGAACTTTCAACTTACCCTCCAGACCATAAGAGGACTTCTGCAGCCAGAAGAAAAAAAGTCCCCAAGCAGAGAGTGCACAGATGCCCCAGTACAGACATCCCAGCCTCTTGGAATACAGGTGAATGCCAAAGAGGGTGTGGGCAGGGTGGGCCATGAGGGCCTCTATTGCTCCATTTCAGCACCCAAACAGATCATCCATCCACCAACTCCAGCTTCTCTGGGCAGAGGGACTCAGATGTCATAAAAGACATAAAAGACCTAGGTCCCGCTCTTAAAAAAATAGAAACATCTAAAGCTGTAGGTGACAAAAGGCTTCTCATATCCATGATGGCATACTGTCCTGCCTGTCCAAAAAAGGTGGTAAGTTATTTGTTTTAGTAATTAACAGAGATCTCCAGTAAATCATTAATCTCATTCTGTAAATAGAGCAGGGTTTGGCAGCACTGCACATGGAAATTCTCACCATGGAAATATGTGGATGCCTTTAAAGCATTTCAGATTTCCAGGAGATATGTGAGCGGCCCTGGTGGCACATAATGAGATTGGTCTCACGATGTCCCCTTAAAACCACCGTTTCCTTCGAGGGGGTAAACAGTAATGTGAAACACGTTGCTTTGTGCTGTGAAGCTTTAAAGAACAGTGTTAACCACAATAATACTGAGGATTTTCCCTTCATTAATATGCTAGTTAAATATACACCAGTGACAAGCTGCCCTGCCTTGTGATGTCCTGGGACAATGTTAAAAAAAAAGTTTTACATTGTCTGCCCCATCGATTGTGTGTTGAGCATGAAAAAAATTAAGGAAAAGGCTTTTGTTATTAAGAAACACAACAAAAGAGATTTTTTTTAAAAAAAATTCTTCTATTTATAATACACATTTATGTTAAAGTATTAAGGTGCTGGGCTTCCCTGGTGGCTCAGTGGTCAAGAATCTGCCTGCAATGATGCGGGTTTGATCCCTGAAGTGGGAAAATCCCCTGCAGTAGGAATTGGCAACCCTCTCCAGTATCCTTGCCTGGAGAATCCCACGAACAAAGGGGCCTGGGGGGCTACAATCCATGGGGTCACAAAGAGTCGGACACGACTGAGCAACTAAACAATAACATTCAGATGTTGCTTAGAATGAGCCATTTGATATCAAAGACAGGATCCCAGGTTGAAAGCGAAAGGGTCAAAGGGGACCTAACTGCCCAACTAGCTCTTCCAATCAAAAACCACCTTTTCTATCCCTTTATCTCTGCTTTCCCTACCCACCCCACTCCAAACCTACCAAGCTGAGGCATAAATGAGAAACACTGACAGGCCAAGGACACACGAAAACGAAATGCTGTTTAAGAGATGGTGGCCAGTGCTAAGTAGCCTAAGAAAGAGAGACTCTGGAAATTAACGTGGAATTTGACTCTTCTTAATGTAACTAGACATATCTGGGTTTCTAAACTACACTTTGGACAAGTGCAGAAATCTCCAGTGAAGAAATGCATCACAACATGTTTAGCTTATTTTGTCTTCTTAGATTCCCTTGTGGCTCAGCTGGTAAAGATTCACCAGTTCGATTGAATCACTTCCAACTTTAGCAAAGAACCCTCTGCTCCCATTTAAAGACTTAAATTCATACACTGCATTAAGGGATTGATTTTTGGTTTTGATTTTCCTACTGTGGAGGCCAACGATTCGACATGAAATAAACCACCTTATAAAGGCCGGTCTTAAAAACTGCAACTTAACAAAGAGATGGTAAAGGTAAACATCATACCCACATGATGTTTCTGCTTGAAGCCAGAGTGGATACCACTCATTACTTCTTTATCTTCCTTAATAGTATTAAGAAGGGTGCCTACAACAGGGGGCAAAGAGCACTGGAGCCTTTGTCTTGCAACAGGTACTTATTCCATTTCAGAATCGAAGCATTAGAATAAATGTTTTTAGTCAATCGTCTGTTTACTGGATGCTCTTTCTAGACCACGCACAGTTCATAGCATGAACACAAAGACTCCACCTTTAATGGAGTTTGCGTGCTGGTGGCTCAGGTCCTACGACAGCTCCTGTAGATGCCTGACTGATGTTGGGTCTCCTTTCACAGTGGAGTGCAGAGCTATTCTGAACACTCACAAGCTCTCTCTCACCTGCTTCAAGGCCATTCTGCACTGACTCTGACCTGTATCCACCCACCCCACCCCCCGCCACTGTCCCCACCCCCGCCCGGTCCATCTTCTTCTGGCGCTCACTGTTTCTTAACCCTGGAATCCAGCATTGCTTGTCCCATGGCCCAGGGAGCCTCTTCTCCAGAAGACACATTCTTTTAGAAATAAGCAACCTAAACGCAAACCTCAAATTCTTCCCACAGATCCACTCCATGAGATTTAAAAGAGATTTTGAAGTTAGATCTGGATTCAAATGCAAACTCAGCTACTTTACTTTCTAGTTTTTTATCCTTTGGGAAAGCTATTTAACTTTACTGAGCTTCTTCTTCAGAAAGGATAATAATACCAACCTCATACGTATGTTGTGAGAACTGAAGATAATATTTATATGCATTTAGAATAGTTCCTGTCACTTGGAATTCTCTCAGTTAGTGATGTTACTATTAACAGGCAATTTTAATTTAGAGAGACCAATTCATTTACACTGACTGGTCTTGTAATCTGGATAAGTCATTTTCACAATATTATAGAGACATTTTTGGTCAACGTGCAGCTTTCATCATGGGTGCTGGTCAGGAAGGATATTCATTTACTTATTACCTAATAAATATACATTTTTATGTGTAAACTATTGTGATTTGGGCTAGAATTTAAGATCTACATATATAAAGCATGTATTCTATGCCAGGTATTGTATAACACATTACATCCATCAGTTCACTTAAATCCCACAGGCCATGATCATTCCTATTTTGCAGATAAGCAAACTGAGACTTAAAGAGATTAGAGAACTCACCCAAAACCAGCCCATTGGCTGGAAGTCAGAGTTTTAGTCCACAACTACCTGACTGCCCAGCAGAGGGACAGATTAATCATGGCAAAATTGCAAATTCACATTCTTTAGCTCATGATCTGAGCAAATTCAACCCAAAAAAATGGATATTGAGAGAAGTTCCAATTGTAGCCTAAATCCACAGGCCTCAATTTGAAGGAAACTGAGCTGAATTACAAAAACATGAGGTTCTAACCAGGAGAAAATTCTATTTCAAACTGAAAGGCAAATAGCTTTAGATTCTTTCAGACCACATCTCTCTAAGACCTGTGTTTATGATGTAGGTAAGGGTGGAAGGAGCTGGGAGATATGAATCTGCCGATAAAAACGACCTCTAGCTGTTCTTCAATAAGCCACAGATTTAGGCTCCGGTATTTGCCGCAGCTGTTGGCAGAAGGCAAAATGTTCTTTTACAGGCTGTTTGCTAGATGTGAATCAAAGTGACTTAGACTCAAGGCTGTCCCCTGGAGAAAGCAGAGGATGGTGAAGAGCCACAAAGCCATCTCATATTATCAAAGGCCACATGTGTTTCCCATTTAGAAGCAGGCCAGACAAGTAACACAAGGTAGAGCTGTTCTCTTGGGTTGTGGGATCTTGTCCGGCCTCCAGAAAGCTCTCATCCCCCCTGCCCTGATTCTATAGGGTCTCTTGGATGCTCTCAGCCTGTGCCTTAACCAATCCTTTTATCTGGAACTCACCTCGGCTACTTGCCATCTCCCTAAATAGTAGACTCGACTCTTCTGCTAAACGCTCCTTTAGAGAGAATTCTCCCTGCTTCTCTAGCAACTCCCTGGCACGAACTCCTTCCTAATTAATGGTGTCTGGTTTTAAACTCTCTTTTGTCACTCATGGGCCCTTGTATGACTCTGGCAAGTCTGGCTTTCCACTGTGTTTTAAGATACCGTCTCTGGCCTCAGTTCCAGACCCAACCTGGATCATCTCTTCAGTTGAAGTTATAGAAACAGGAAAAATGTTGAAGAAACACAGATGTACTATAATACCTGGAGGAAAGAGGGTCCAAGGAGCCCACGCCCATTGTCTTTAAGATAAGTTAAAGGCTACTGAATGGAAGAAAGTCTTGACTTCTCCAGTGGCTCACAGTAAAGAATCTACCTACAATGTAGGAGACTGGGTTCAATTTCTGGATCAGAAAGATTCCCCTGGAGGAGGCCATGGCAACCCACTCCAGTATTCTTCCCTGGAGAATCCCATGGACAGAGGAGCCAGGCGGACTACAGCCCATAGGGTTGCAAGGGGTTAGAGATGACTGAAGCGACTGAGCAGGCACGCACGTGGCTGTGGACGGAAACAATGGGGGAAACAGCCCTTTACTCAACATAGAGAATTTTCTAGTAATTATGGTTGTCTGGCAGTGGAATATGCTGCCGCTGTAAGTAATGTTTCCCTATAGCTAAAGATATTCGAGCAAATATTTGATGACCACTTCTGGGGAATGTTGTAGAAGAGATTGAAGAATCAAATAAGAACTGGTCTAAGTACAACTAAGTCCCCCTCAACCCTTGCAATACTGTGATTTTAGATACTGAAATTGTTCTTTTCAGCTAACAGGTAACAGTACAATTCAATAAAACCCCTTATTGGTGCAACGTTTCATAAATTAATCTTTTTTTTGTTCTTTTTATGAAGAGGGTTCAGCATGCTGGGGAGTGCCGCTCATTTCCAGGGCAGTTGCTATTGTGAGGAGGGTGGAAACTCACATTGCTCTCCCAGACACAACCAAGTGCTTTCAGTGCCTTTTTCAAGAAGGATGAGGCGAAGGAGTCCCACAAGGGCGCTCTGTTAGAATCTCAGGAGAGAGTTCTAAGCATCAGACCCTGAATCCTGGCTATTGTGGGAGACGGCAGTTTGTTTGTTGCCTGGTTCCCACCTACGGTGGAAAATGTTTTTGATTTCAAGTTACCATCACTTAAAATGTCAAAACTATCTTCGCAGCACATAACCTGAGGCTATATTCAGAAACCAAATGAAATTCCACGGAAGCCACTCACACCGCTCAGTGGATGGTGAAGCCTCCCTTAAACAAATGTTCCTTGCTCAGGGAATTTAGAACACAAGTAGAAACACTTCTCTTAAGTTAGTCACTCAACTTTACTGCCTGCTCTCTGCCTCAGACACCAAAGAGGCCACGTGGCATTCCAACTTCAGCTTTAAGATGCTTATAATGATTCTTTAAGCTGTTATTTTACGGCAAAGGTTTTTATTACTAGAGTATCTCCCTAAAGAACTGCGCCACTTCCATTTGATGGAATATTACACAGGCATTAAACACTGTGTTCCAGACTTCTCTCACAGCCCAGTGGTCAAGACTTCATTCTTCCAGTGCAGGGGGCATGGGTTCAATCCCTGCCCGGGGAACTAAGAACCCACATGATGCATGGCATGGCCAAAAGACAAAAAGAAGAAACATCATGTTCATAAAGAGTTTATAATGACATGGAACTACGCTAATGTTATCTTTGTCAAGCAGACAAAAACCAATGATGTATATTTACTAAGGAATAAAATCTATGCATTAAAGATAGATTTCTGGTCAAGATGCCATGGTAAGTCCATTCATCATGGCCTGTGCTCTAAATGTATAAAATGATTAATAAAATATAAGAAAGGAAAATCAAGAAGGCAAAGATGCTTAAAAAACAAGATAAAGACATTTGTATATCTGTGGTCTACAGATGGTGCAGAAATGCAAAATGCAGTCCTAGGAGGGACTGAAATCATAGGTCTGGTGGGATCCGGGTTCAGCAGCAGTAGGTAGAGGTTTGTCTCCTTAGGGGTACAGGGGGATGGGATCACAAGTCAGGCTCACTGCTGGTGTCAGGGATGGACTAGAGTGGCTTCTCTCAATCTCTTCACTCCAGAGGAGGCACAAAAGGAACAGTTCAGGCCAAACTCTGGAGCAAGTGCATATCCACAAATGTGAGTCCAAGAAGGTTGGAAGAAGCAGCTGCCAATTCACCTACCCTCTGCCCCTGCGATGGAGCCACAACACTGCCAACATCACCCCAAGAACAACCCAGGGTCCTAGGGCTGTCATAACGAAGTATCACCCGGGGTGGCTTAAACCAACAGAAATGTATTCTCTCACGGTGTTGGAGGCTAGACGTCCAAAGTGTCAGCAGAGTCTGCTGCCTCTGAAAGCCCTGGGAAAGACTCTTTCCTCACCTCCTCTAGCTTCCAGTGGCCCCCGAAGTCCCTTGGTTTATGGTGGTATAACTCCACTCTCTGCCTCCATCTTCACATAATTATTTTCTCTTGTGAGTGTCTCTGTGTCTAAATCTGCCTCTCTCTAACAAAACATCAGCTACTAGATGACCTCATCTTGATTACATCTGCAAAGACCTTATTTCCAAGTAAGACCACACTCACAGGAACCAGGGTTAGGATTCCAACATATCTTCTTAGGGCACATGGTTTTACTCACAAAACACCATGAGGCAGGAATCCATGCAACTGCCTTCATCAGGCCTGGCTATGGCTGGGGGACTCAAAGAAATGAATGAAGGAAACTGCAAAACCACGAGAGAGAAATAAACCAAACTAAAATCCCCTCTACTCAGAAAGAGCACAGAAAAAGATTTTTCAAAGTGCGTGGGGAAATACAGTGCCAAAAATGATAGCCAACAGATAAATAACTTGAATACAAATGTACTCCAATATGAAAATGATTTTATAGAAATATCAAAGACTTTAAATTGAAGTACATTAGAGAAGAAAATGGACGCCAACATGTCCATTAAAAACTATAAGGACCCAAGAAGCAGCCGGAAATCAAAAAAGAGTAAGAAGCTATGAAAAAGGACCACTGAAGCCTAAAAAATGAAAATTGTGGTCATTGAAATAAGAATGCCATCACAGGATAAGCCTTGGACTGTTCCTAGTTGAAGAGAGAATTCATTCATAAGAGACGGTCTTGAGCGAGTCACCCAGAAGATGACACAGAAAGACAAAATGTTTTCTTTTCTTAAAATTAGGACAACTAAGAGCTTTTGAAAAGAGAATGAGAGTCTCCAGTATTTAACAGCAGTCCCCAAAGGAGGGGCTTCCCAGGCAGCTCAAACTGTAAACAATCTCCCTGCGATGCTGGAGACCTGGGCTTGATCCCTGTGTCAGGAAGATCCCCTAGAGAAGGGCATGGCAACCCACTCTGGTATTCTTGCCTGGAGAATCCCGTGGACAGAGAAGCCTGGCAGGGTCCAGCCCATCGGGCTGCACAGAGTTGGACACGACTGAGCGACTTTCACTTCACTTCACTTCCACAAAGTAGAGACCACAGGCACTGGCAAAGAAGCAACATCTGAAATGACATTTGCTGAGAACCTCAAAGTGAAACAAAGTGAGTTCTCAGAGCAGTAATGCCTTCTGATACCATAAAAATAAATCCAGACTGGCAGGACATTAAGGATCAGGGAATCATCTCAAAAGGGGCAGAGAGAAGATAAGGAGTACACCCTGCTTATTTAACTTCTATGCAGAGTACGTCATGAGAAACGCTGGACTGGAAGAAACACTGGACTGGAAGAAACACAAGCTGGAATCAAGATTGCCAGGAGAAATATCAGTAACCTCAGACATGCAGATGACACCACCCCTATAGCAGAAAGTGAAGAGGAACTAAAAGCCTCTTGATGAAAGTGAAAGAGGAGAGTGAAAAAGTTGGCTTAAAGCTCAACATTCAGAAAACGAAGATCATGGCATCTGGTCCCATCACTTCATGGGAAATAGATGGGGAAACAGTGGACACAGTGTCAGACTTGATTTTGGGGGGGGGCTCCAAAATCACTGCAGATGGTGACTGCAGCCATGAAATTAAAAGATGCTTACTCCTTGGAAGAAAAGTTATGACCAACCTAGATAGTATATGAAAAAGCAGAGACATTACTTTGCCTACTAAGGTCTGTCTAGTCAAGGCTATGGTTTTTCCTGTGGTCGTATGGATGTGAGAGTTGGACTGTGAAGAAGGCTGAGCACCGAAGAATTGATGCTTTTGAACTGCGGTGTTGGAGAAGACTCTTGAGAGTCCCTTGGACTGCAAGGAGATCCAACCAGTCCATTCTGAAGGAGATCAGCCCTGGGATTTCTTTGGAAGGAATGATGCTAAAGCTGAAACTCCAGTATTTTGGCCACCTCATGCAAAGAGTTGACTCATTGGAAAAGACTCTGATGCTGGGAGGGATTGGAGGCAGGAGGAGAAGGGGATGACAGAGGATGAGATGGCTGGATGGCATCACTGACTTGATGGGCCTGAGTCTGAGTGAACTCCGGGAGTTGGTGATGGACAGGGAGGCCTGGCGTGCTGCGATTAATGGGGTCCCAAAGAGTCGGACACGACTGAGCGACTGAACTGAACTGAACACACAAATGAGCAAGAACTTGCCTTCTAGAGGGCTTCCAAGCTAGCAGCCTAGATGGCACGGAACAGAGCAGTGGCGCCCACAAAGCGCTGAGGGTGGGGGAAGCACTGGTCCAGATAGGAGAGACTTCCTGTGGTCCGCCGTCGAGGAGCCCACCTGCCAATGCCGGGGACACGGGTCTGATCCCTGGTCCAGAAGGATTCCACACGTTGCGGAGCAACTGAGCCCATGCGCCACAACTACCACGCCCACACCCTGCAGTTAATTACTGAAGCCCGCACACCCTAGAGCCTGTGCTCTGCACCAAGAGAAGCCCCCCTGCTCGCTGCAACTAGAGAAAACACAGCACAGCAACGGAGACCCAGCGCAGCCACAAATAAATGGAGGGAAAAAAAATTCAGACAGCAGTGTAATGGTGGAAGGTTGAAAAATGGTTGGCTTCTGGAAATATTATGAAGGTAGAGATAAGCAGTCTGTTGATCATTACCTATAAGCTGAGAGAGAGACTAAATTCTACCCTTGATTTTCACCCACCCCTCCAGGACATGACCAGTGTTTCTCCGTGTCTTCCTAATCCGCAAGCCACGCTCTAGGCAGAGCGGCCCTTTCTATGGTCCTCCGGGACGCAGAGCTCGGCTGCCCCTCACCCAGTCCTCATGGCTGAGAGAGCCTGAGAAACGAACTTGGAGGAAAAAAAACAAGCCTTAAAAAGGTTCAAACTCTGACTTGTGTAACACCATCTGCCAAATATAAAGACAAGCATGAGAGAAGCTATTTCTATCTCTTCGATTGCTTTTACTTAAACGCACAGAGGTCCTGGAGGAGAAATGCTACCTGAAGCGCCCTGTATAATCTCTGTCTCTCCCATCTCCACTGCCTGCATGATAATCAAACATTTGCCAAGAGGAAGGAGAGCACTGTGCAACAAGATACAATGTACTCTTTGAAAACTCTATCCCCTGCCCACGACCCTCTGAAGGATGCAACTGCAGACATCTGCTTTATCAAGGCGCTTCATAGGCAGTAATTACTCTAGCATTAGAGATTAAAAACAAAAACTAGCTACATCCCTATCTGGTTTTTGGTCCTCACAGTTTCTTTTTTCCTTAGTAAACACCGTGGTTAACTGAGGAAGGGAACGTTTTATTTCAAATCCTAACCAGACCTCAGAACTTGGAACTAATGTTATAGTCTAAAGAAAAAGAAAAAAAAAAAAATTCACATTATCATTTTATATCTTTTTCATTTGAAAGCATGTTCTAAAATGGATAAACTAGCCAAACAGTTTAATATTTCAGAGGGAAAAAGAAAAAAAAAAAAAGACAAAGAGCCATTTTAGATAAGGGGGAGGGGAGAATACTTACTATAGGTTGTTGGCAGGCAGCCACGCTGTGCACGTTTTTACATTTTTAAACAGTACTTACCCAATGCTCTCCTTAATCCCATTAAATGAAAACTTTCTCTAATTTTAAAATTAAATTTCCTGTATTTCCTGATAGGTTTCCAAGTTCTTCTCCCTCCCTCCTCCTCTCTGAGTCCCAGGGTATTTCTACAAGAAGAGGGGTATTAGCCTCCTGGACAGATTCCACTTGGCATAATTGCCCTTGGCGTCGCTTTACCCCCTTGGGGTTTTCCACTGGGCACAGACTGTTCCCTTACTTCCTGTCCGGAAGTAGGGGAAGTATTGCCCTAAAGCTGCAGCTACGAGGCTGTGACCATTCCCCCCACCACTGGGGGGCGTGCTTCAGACATGTACTAGTCAATAATATAAGCATTGTACTCCAAACTTCTTTAATCCCTCACTCCAAACATAAATAGATTTTGAGCACACAACTTCAACATGTATATATTTATTTATGAACTACATCCTTGTGAACTACATCCTATACAAATAAGTTGCATGTTTTTGCTCAGTGGCTTCAGTCGTGTCCGACTCTTTGCTACCCTATGGACCGCCAGGCTCCTTTATCCATGGGCTTCTCCAAGCAAGAATATTGGAGTGGGTTGCCGTTCTGCCTCTAGGGGATCTTCCCGACCTAGGGATCTAACCGCCTCTCTATGTCTCTGGTATTGGCAATCAGGTTCTTTACCACTAGTGCCACTTGGGAAGCTCCCATAAGTTGTATGATTCTATAAAGTATAATGAAAAACAGAAATTAAATAGTATTTTAATATGTTTTATTTTAATAATAGGACAAATTATTATTATTAATATTTTAATGCAAGCAAAGGGACTGAGAATCTGACACTACTTTTTAAAATTTTGCTGATACTGCAATTCAATGATGTGTTTGTCAGTTCTGGGTATTTGGGTTCCTAATTTATTGCTGAAAATGATGCCTCCTAAAGATACATATATCCCAGTGGAAAAAGGGCATCACTGACTATACTTGTATAGCTATGACTATTATTTATGGTATTAATTATACAAAGGTTTTGCTTGAAATTCAGCTAGTAAGTTTCCATCTTCCCTGATGCCACTCATTTTTGTTTGCAAACTAATTGGAAGATACTTCATTTTTATGTTTCACAAATGGGTTTAAAACCCACTGAAACTCTAGACTTTCAAGCAGGTTAGAAAACTGTTTTAAATGTTGTTTAATAGGCACGTATAAGAATTTTTGTAGACAAAACATATAATCATTTTGGAGACAAAAACATACCAAAAACAATCTAGTTTCTAAACTTGCATCTTTAAAACACTCCATGGTAAGAATTTATTTTGAAAATAGGTTATTTCTTATTTACTTTCAAAATAAATAACACTTATTTAAAGGGTCATATCAAATATATTTCCAAAAATATCTCTTTGGTAGCATTTTAGTGAGGGCAACTTGATATAAATTTGAAACTCATATGACTTAGTAAAAACAAACAAAACAAAACAAACAGCAATTTATCTTTATAATTGATAACAAAAAATTTGTAATATGATAATTGTTGAAACTCTGCAGTACAAAATATGGGCATTCATCATCTCAATAAAAAATGTTAAATTTCTACTGTGTTGTATTAGTCAAGGTTTTCCAGAGAACTAACAAAATACATTGAGAGAAAGAGATTTATTTTGAGAAAATGGCTCACACAATTTGTGGACCCTGATTATTTAACTTATATGCAGAGTACATCATGAGAAACACTGGGCTGGAAGAAGCACAAGCTGGAATCAAGATTGCCGGGAGAAATATCAATACCCTCAGATATGCAGATGACACCACCCTTATGGCAGAAAGTGAAGAGGAACTAAAAGCCTCTTGATGAAAGTGAAAGAGGAAAGTGAAAAAGTTGGCTTAAAGCTCAACATTCAGAAAACGAAGATCATGGCATCCGGTCCCATCATTTCATGGGAAATAGATGGGGAAACAGTGGACACAGCGTCAGACTTGATTTTGGGGGGCCCCAAAATCACTGCAAAGAACTGGGCATCATGTTCTAGCCAAGTTGACACACAAAATTCATATTATACGTATAGAAGTCATTTTATTTTCTATAAATGCATGTATATGTACATGTAACTTTATTAAATTAAATACTTTGATGCAACTCCCCATTAATGTGAATTCTGTGGCCATACATGGGAAGCAAATAAAAGTCACCTGTCTGTATGCACTGACAGGTTCCCACCATGACTGCCATCTGTGACTCATGAAACGAGACTCTATGACCTAAGCAAGCAGTGCCAGCCCATGTATTAAATGTAAGGAAAGCTTTCTTTCCACCTTAATTTTTCAGATATAAAAATGTAAACAAAAATCGAACTGTTTTCTTACTACATGTCCATCTGGAATGCATTGGTCTGAAGCTTTAGGAACTTATAATGAAGAACATCTCAGAGCAATAATTTTTAGGAGACAAAGATCACCTAGGAATTGTGTTAATAGTACATACTTCTAGGTGATAGCCCCTGTAAGCTTTACTCAATAGAACTGGGATAAAACCCAAGGATCTGTGCTTTTAACCATCATCCCAGAGATTCTAATGTAAGGGTTCACTGCAGGCATCACCACTGGCCTGCGTTGTCACAGACCAAACACTCAACTCCAAGCACTGGTTGAGCGTCCACTGAGGACCAGCTACTCTACCCAAGAATACTATGTGTTCCTTTTCCTCCAAAGGCACAGACTGGGACTAGCCTCAAAGAACCAAGTCTACTGGATTCTTGTCTTTTGAAAAGTACAAGCTGTTATTATCAAAGCCAGTAAATATATTTTGTATGTAAGTCTGTAAGGTGGCAATTGTTTGGTAAAAATATTTCTCACTTCTGCACCCTTAGATGCAGAAGAGGGTCAGAGAAGTTACCCTGACTGAGGACTGGAAGAACTCAGCTTATAGTTACAGCTCTGCCACCGACCAGCAACACGACCTTGAACAAGTTATTAAATCTTTCTATATCTCAGCTTCCCTAAACATAAAGTGAGGAGGTTGGAGTATATTATTTGTACTAGTCAAACATGCTATGACTCTGCCTGCACCTGGGAAATCAAAGCAGATCTTTCTTTCTAACAAAAGGAAGGTGCATATTCAAATCATCAAAAGAGATAGATGTCTTCAGTACTTTTTGTTCACTCAGTTAAAGTTCATCTGGTTGATATAAATGAACCAAGCCAGTGATGCAGGTCTGTCCTATTTCCGTAGTGGCCCCACTCTCCAGAGATCAACCATATCTCAACCAAGTCAAAGAAGGATAAAGCGGAAAAATGAAAATGACCCCAGACCAATCTAATCTGCCAGCCTTAGGCACATGTGATTTTTTTTCTGAGTATGCCCCATGCCAAAATAAATAAACTGTATCAATTCCATGGAAGGGGTGGGAGGTAGAAAAAAATCACCCAAACTAGTTGTTTAATATCCTAGCAATAAAGCAAACCACTCATATATTAAATTTATTTTTAATAAAATAATATTCCACAAATGGACTCATTTTACTACTGTGCACATGCATTTTAACTTTCCTCCTCTTATCTGCATAATGATATAAAACTCTCCATATAGATAAGGATTGAGCAGACAGTTTCTGCATTCATAAGCTGTAGTCCAGAGCAAAACTGTAAAGTAAGCGATTTGTCTCCAACAGCACTCCATTTTTCATCACTTCCAACAGTCACTATTACGATTCAAATAAATGTAACATGCCTGATTAGTCCTTTAGATTATTTGAGGCAGTTTCATATAAATCATTTTACGAGGTCCTCAACCGCCCTGAAGGTTATACAGAGGAGACAGTATCTCCACCTTACAGATGAGAAAACTAAGTCCCAGAGAAGTGAAGTGTCTTACTAAAGTTTCCTAGGAAAAAGCAGCAATTTGTGCCTTGCACACAGGTTCTCTGGCTCCAGGATTTAAGGGGGTCCCGTGATGATGGTGCTCAGGCCAATGAGTGCACCCACCTGTCCCTTGAAGCTTTTCTCCAGGTGTGGGACCCTCCTTCCACATCATCTCTCCTTTGACCCATTCCTTAGGGGCCTTCTTTCTCAAGCCATGTATCTAAGTGAATTCTTACTAAAATGTTAATGAACGCCACTGAGTTTGTATTTTCCTCCAAACCAGCTTGTGCAAACAAACAAAAAAAAAAAGTCACACATTTCTAAGACCAAACAAGACCCAAAAGATCCAAACAAGGCCATGAAGTGGCCACAACCTCCGAATCCACCCCCAACCTTTCAGAACATGCTAAGTGAAGTGAGTGAAGTCGCTCAGTTGTGTCTGACTCTTTGGAATCCCATGGACTGTACTGTACCAGGCCTCTCTGTCCATGGGATTTTCCAGGCAAAAGTACTGGAGTGGGTTGCCATTTCCTTCTCCAGGGGATCTTCCTGACCCAGGGATCAAACCCAGGTCTCCTGCACTGCAGGCAGACGCTTTACCCTCTGAGCCACCAGGGGATTGTGTTAGCTAAAGCTCTCCTTTAATCAGTTTTCTGGAAACAGCAAGTCTGGCTCTCAAAGTGATATCTTTGACTCCAATATAGGCCCAAGATTCTGGACCCAATGAAATGAGCTTTCAGATACAAAATTAGCCTCGTGGGGTTAACATCAGACCTGGTCAAAGCCCCAGTCCTCAGTGCTCTCATTAACTATGTCTCTGCAGAGAAAAATTAACAAAGATGCTTTTAGCAATTCAGCCCAAATGCTGCTCTGAAGCCAGGAGTTGTTTACATTGAGAAGAAAAGATTGCTTCTACAGCACATCTGAGCAATTTCTCTTGTTCAAAGTACAACAGATTCAGAGTTTCAGCGTGTAGTAATTAGCATGCTCTTTTAATATGTGCTTTATTAAAAAAAAATCTCAGCAGTAGCAATTTTCTAACACAGGCCAATAAGTCTTTCTTCATAGGGAAAAATAATACAGATTTCCAGCTTTAATAAAGCTCTGAGAATTATTTACTGATATTTTTGGTAATGAAATTGTAATAGTAATTTGTTATCATGGAGTTCCTTTTGTATCAGCATAGGGAAAACCTAACATAGTGAAAACCTATTAAAACTGTGGCAGAACTTACATGTTCATTTATGAACCAGAGACACTTTTTCATGAAATAGGTCATGGAAACTCTTCACTGAAAGAAATATATAGTACAAAGCTAAGGCTCCAAGAGCTTAAATGATCCAAGATCACACAGTTAGTAAGAAAAAAAAAGTTGGGATTTTGAGTCCAGATTTCTCAGTGCTGGCCTGACTCTCATTCTCTCCTGGCCCCCCTCCAAAAAAGGCACACAGAGGTTATCACTGTGTGGTCAGTGGGCCTAGACTAATGTCAACTAATGATGCCTGAGGCAAAATGACAAGCCACAAAGGTCATCTTTTGTCTCCTTGCTCCTCAGTGCTCCCTCTCCTCTTGCCTCCAAGTTCTGTTCTGGAAGCTCTCCTGGGGTCTGTTCTGGAAGTTTGTTCAGGCTCTATTCTGGAAGTTCTTCTAGGTTCTTTTTAGAAGCTCCTCCAGATTCTGTTTTGGAAGTTCCTCCAGGATCAGCTGTGGTACTATCTGAAGCCATGGGGAGATCCCACTAAAGCCAGCTCTCGAAGAGCATCTCTGGTGGACACACAGTGATCCAACGTGGAGCCAGGGACACATCCCAGGGCCACCGCAGGACAGAGGTCCCAGTGCTCTTCCTCACACTTGCTTGAGCTCTGTTCCTTCTCCAGCATACTGGCTCTGCCAGGAGTAACTCCACAATAGTACAAATCGCCCGACCACTGTCTACTCGGCCATCTTTCCACCAATTTCCTTCCAAAAACTGCTTAAAAGAGGGGGAAAAGTCTAACTTAACCACATTTCTTCTTTGTAGTCTCTCCTTCTCCTTTCTAGCCTCTCCTTTCTTGTCATTTATTACCCTCCTGTTAGAAATACAAGTGAAGGTGTCCATGATACATGAGCTTACATGCCATGAGATCTTCATTTATATTCTCTTTAGGAAGTATGCAGCACAAAGAAGAACGCAACTTAATGCTCCAGAACCTCTAAATCAGCGAAGAGAAAGAGACAGGGGATGAGAGAGGAAGCTGAACGGGGAGCCGGAGAGCAGAGACAGAGGCAAAGGAGAAGGGAGTGGGCCGGAGAACACCAGCCTTCATCCTGCAGTCCAAACTCACAGCACTTCACATCCTGCCAAGTAACCAACCCCCACTAGGGATATTAGTGAATCATGTGAATTTTACTACAAAATTCATGGGAAGCAGGGAGAGAGGTGGGAGGTGAGAGGTTAAAGAGTTTACATCACATGTCCCAGAGCCTACAACTTCATGCATTCAACACACCTCCTCTCCTAAGCCTCTCTGAGATACCATACTAGATAGGTAGATAGATAGGTAGATAGGTAGGTAGGTAGATAAGAGATATAGATACATGGTACATAGATATATAGATACATATCTTTTCTGATCCCAGGATCCCTATCATCACCCCAGTCCTAGTATCTATCCTCCCCTTTACCCTAGCCTTTCCAAACATGTGTACCACACTACACAAACACTTAGGAAAGAGCCCTCCAAGATTCAGTCTCCCTAGGAGGTCACAGGAGATCAAAAATGGCACTTTTGACATGGATGGACATAGAGACTATCATGCAGAATGAAGTAAGCCAGAAAGAGAAAAACAAAAATCATATATTAACACACACGTGGGATCTAGAGTAATGGTACAGACGAACCAAAGCAAAAGCAGAAATAGAAGCAGACATAGAGAACAAACATGGATACCAAGGCAGGTGGGGGCGATGGATTGATGGATTGGAAGATTCCGATGGACAAAAATACACTGCTATGTACCGGGTAGGTAACTAATGAGAACCTACTTTTTAGCACGGGGAGCTCTACTCAGTGCTCTGTGGGGACCTGAATGAGAAGCAAATTCCAGAAACAGGTGAGATATATATACAAACATATATACATGTATATATATATGACATTCACTTTGCTATACAGTAGAAACTAACAACATTATGGAGCAACTATACTTCAATTCTAAAAAATAATAAAACTAGCAATTTTCTCCTGTAACTGATAGATAGACAATAGCCTAAGCGTTTAGGGAAGAGGCACAGAAACTTGCATTTTCAAGTACTTATGCTTAAATACTCTGGTGTCGTTAGAGATGTCTGGCCCAATGGTAATACTTAAAGTTTCTATACTTGGTTAAACTGACACAATAAAGGACTGAAACCATCTACACTTTTCATTGCCCAAGTGAAATTTCCATCTCCACCCCTTTCGTGAGATGTGGAATATGCCTGCAACGAGAAAGTAAGTAGCATTAATTTAAAGGGTGTTGACATGACAAGAGAGGTCAGGAATGCACTGTGAGGTCCAGCCAGCCCCAGCCACCTTTTGAGGCTTCAAGATAATTCAGGACAGGCTTCCAATTAGATGTGAAATATTCCCTAAAAGAAATGAAAATAGGTGGAGAACTGGGTAGGAAGGTGATGTCATATCAAAATCTACCCATTTCCAATGGCGAACAAGGGCGGGGGCGGGGTTTGCTGTTGCTGATGGCTCCAAATGGCAACTCATTCCCTCCTCCTAAAGAAGTTCTCTAATTGCTTGTGACCATCCTCCACGTCGACATTTGGCGGAGCCTGGGAAGCACGTAGAAGAAAGCACTGCAGTGTTGGCAGGCAGGGTGGGAGCTGAGTCCTCAGACACAGACGGAATGACCTAATTTGCAGAAGGCTTTGGTGGACAAGAATAAAGACTGGTTCTCTGAAAGCTGGGAAGGGACATTTAGCCTCGGAGAGTAAAGGTTATTTTATCAGGAAATAAATCAGAGGTCTGTACCGTGACCACTTTTTTCCAGGCACATCTTGGTGATGAGGGTGTGGATTCAGACCACAGGAATCCCAAAACCACCCGTCCTCCCCATCAGCTCTCTGGGACACCAGGCGCATGGCTGGTGAAAGCCCCAGACAGCGGCGTTCTTGAGTCTTCGCTTTGTGTCTTTCTGAGTGTGTGTGGTTTCTTTCACTTGTGTTTGTATTTGGCATTTTTTGTTTGTTTGTTTGTTTATTTGTTTGGACAATCCCATTTGGAGGCTGGTGGTTGCTGTCCTTCCCTCTGTGGGAAGTGGCTGCCAAGGAACCGAGTGTCTGCCATGCCCGGCTTCAGCCCCTCTGGCCAGCTGCCAGGCCTGAGGTGCTGGTTGGTGCTTCTGCTGGACTGGCTCATAAGATGCAAAATTCCAGTGGGCATCAGGGAAGCAAGGAGAGGAGCACTTTGGGTCAGGAGTGAGGCAGGATTCTTCCAACCTGTCAGGCAGTCCCCAGGGAGTGGCAAGTGTCTGTCACAGAGATGTCCATTCAGAGTGAAAATACTGAAGCTAATGAAAATACACAAAGGCAGCGGATACCACACACTTGTGGCCGATCAATATGTCCTGTTGAATAAAAGTAACACATGCTCTTTTTTTTCCCACTGAATAAGTTGTAAACTTTATTTTTTTCAATTATGAAAGTATTAAAACACACGAACAGGAGACTTGAAAAATATAGAACAAAATTACATATAGGTCCACTATGATATTAGTTGCTCAGGTGTGTTCAGCTCTGCAACCCCATGGACTGTAGCTCACCAGATTCCTCTGTCTATGGGATCTCCAGGCAAGAATACTGGAGTGGGTTGCCATTCCTTTCTCCAGGGGATCTTCCTGACCCAGGGATCAAACCCAGGTCTCCTGCGTTGCAGGCAGATTCTTTACTGTCTGAGCTACCAGGAAAGCCCAGTTCCACTATGCATTACAATTAATTTTGTAAGTAGATAAATTAAGATTTTTAGTTGGAGTTTAAGTATCAAACTCTCAAAAATTAATAGAATGAACAGACAGAAACGTAGAAGGATATAGTAGACCTGGAAACCTCTATGAAGTAATTCAACACAGTTAAGATTTATACAATTTTCACATAAAAGCAAGGTACAAATTCTAGTCAAGTTCCCATAGACTATAAACCAGGAGACACTGGGACATATCCAGGCGCATAAAACAAGGTGCAGAAATTTCATGGTCTAAAGGTATTGAAATCATACAGAGTCTGTTCTCTTATCACTGGTAACACATGTTCTTACGATGGGGAAGGGGAAGTAGAGCTCGGGGTCCTAGTGGACATCTACAAAACAACAAAAAGGAGGGATACAACTGCCGAGACGGTTGGGCATCTTCCCTCCTGTGGCCCGGAGGTGTGTCCCACCTCAAAACCTGAAATAAACTTGAACACCCCACCTTCAGAGAAAGAAGATGGAGTTATTTTTTTTTTAAATAACACAGGCTCTCACTTTGAAGCTATTTCAAAATCCTAAGATATAATTTAGTTTTGAGGGGGGGAGAGCTGCGAGAAAGGAAAAGAAGTAAAAACACAAGTTGTAAAAAATAAAATAAAAGTAAAGTCCTAGAATTAAACTTTGCAACCAAAACATAGGCCTTCGGATTTCTCATCAATCACGGCTCTGTGTTGCTGTTTTGGTGAATAGATTTCTGAATTTTATTTTGAATGGTATAATTTTCAGATTAAGATGTTAAAAGAAGAACAGGCTCAAAAGGGAAAAAAAAAAAAAAGGAAACGACTCCATGCAACTACTTCATACAAGTGAGGGCGTGGACACGGATGTGCCTAAAAGAATGTTTCTTCTAACTTTCCACTATCTCCCAGCTCTTTGCGCTGAGGTCTGTAAATTCACTCTGCTCAGAGAGCTGGGCTTGTCTGCATATTATCAGAGATAACATCAGGTCAGCGCTTCAGTGACCAAAACCCTGTTTTCAGAGACTTAACTCAGGTATAAAATGTGTTTGGGGCTCCAATGTGGCAGATAACATCTCAAACCAGCAGTTAATTCTCTAACATGTGTTTCAAGGGCAAACATCTTCTAACTGCTTATTTTCTGATCCCATAGTGCAAATAAACACAAAGTCATACATTAAAATTATCCATAGCAAGTCCCACAGTCAGCAGGCTCTAACTAATTGGATCCTGAGAAAGTAGTATGTGGAACAATGCTACTTTTCAAACGGGACATTCTTAGTAGGGAAATATTCAACATGGAGAGCAGGGTGATAGGGGAAGGAGAAAGCTGTTATTATGGAAAATTCCTTGGAGTGTGTGTTTGGAGTATCAAAAAGAAATCTGAAAGGAAAAGGAGCAAATAATTTCT
The DNA here is from genome assembly GCF_016772045.2 of Ovis aries. NCBI lineage: Eukaryota > Metazoa > Chordata > Mammalia > Artiodactyla > Bovidae > Ovis > Ovis aries. Next base: position 60,838,583 of record NC_056062.1, on the reverse strand, counting down.
TCATTAATCCTCCTCTAAAAGCTATGAGAAGGAAATGGCAACCCACTCCAGTACTGTTGCTTGGAAAATCCCATGAATGGAGGAGCGAGGTAGGCTACAGTCCATGGGGTTGAAAAGAGTCAGACACAACTGAGCGACTTCACTTTCACTTTTACTGGCCACATGATATGTAAGATCTTAGTAATTCTTCTCTGACCAGGGGTAGAACCAGCGCCCTCTGCATTGAAACCTCAGAGTTTTGACCACTGGACCACAGATTTAGGCAAATCTCTAAAATGCATTTTCTTCACTTTCTGCTTCTCTCTGTCATGGCTTTGTTCCTTCAGTCTGGTTTTCTCAGGAGGGAGAAACTAAGGCCACCAGCAAGCAGTTCCTGGCTCACTTCTCCCTGTTTTGTCATGAGAGAGAAAAGGGTCCTTATTCTCTTAGTTTCAAGCTGCAAAATCCCAGAGGATGACTCTGGGCTTTGATCACATGGCCAGCCTTCGGCTACTCCCTGTGGCAGGAAGTGAGGCCGAGACACTGTGTTTGGGCTAGCTGTCTTTCCTAGGACAATTTCTGTGGTCAAGTACGTGGAGTCCAGTAAGAACATGCCAGCTCTCATCACACGCAGATGTTTTAGGGTTGGGGGAGAACGAAGCTGTTCCCCAAAACAATGAAGTGCTGTTATGTAGGGACAAAGTGGTGCCAAGAGGACAGATATCTTCAACATTATAGAACAGTGTTGGGGAGATAGTGCTTTTATAGATAAGATTTGCAGGACTGAGTAAAATATGTCATTTTCTGCTTTCACAGATTCTTCATCTCTCATCCTTCATGATATACATCAGTCCCTTCTTATACACACTAGGGCTTCCCTGGTGGCTCAGACAGTAAAGATCTTCCTGCAATGTAGGAGACCCAGGTTCGATCCCTGGGTTAGGAAGATACCCTGGAGAAGGGAATGGCAACCTACTCCAGTATTCTTGCCTGGAGAATTCCACAGACAGAGGAGCCTAGTTAAAATAGATAACCAAGGAACTTCCCTGCCCATCCAGTGGTTAAGACTCTGAGCTTCCACCGCAGGGTGCATGGTTCAATCTCTGGTTGGGGAACTAAGATTTTGCAAGCTGCATGGATCTTTATTTCAGCACAGCCAAAATAAATAAATAAATATACACATACATACATAAAACAGATAAGCAACAAGGACCTACTGTACAGCACAAGGAACCCTACTCAATATTCTGTATAACCTACATGGGAAAAGAACTTGAAAAGCAACGGATATAAGTGCAACTGAATCACTTTGCTGTACACCTGAAACTAACACAACATTGTAAATCAACTATGCTCCAATGTAAAACAAAAATTTTATTAAAGTTAATCAATCCCTTCTTTCTATTTCATAAAGGCAAATGCATCTGTGTGAGGACACCACATCACGCAGTTCTAAAGACCTCCATTCCGTTTGCATTCTGGAAGGCAGAACACAGAGCCAGCACATCCCTTGGCACTCTCTCCCTGCCTTGCACACGGTGCCTTCTCAATAAAGACTTGCTGCTCGAACTCATGAGTGAATGATCACGATGCAAGTTTCTTTTTCAAATGCAACAGTGAAGTTACGAAACACATCAATCGTATACAAGCTCTTTATTTAAATTTATTTATTTTTAATTGAAGGATAACTGCTTTGCAATATTGTGTTGGTGTCTGCCATGTAGCAACATGAATCAGCCATAGATTCACGTATGTCCCCTCCCTCCTCCGTCTCCCTCTCTAAAATACAAGTTCCTTAGCTTTCACTGAAGGCAAGCTATGTTATCAATGTAAACCCCAAATTGTGCCATTTTTAAGATACAAAAATAATAATACCTCTCTCAGAGACTGTCCTAAGTGTTAAACAAGATAACAAGCATGACAGTGAATACATGTTACTCAGAACACTCATTTCCTACTTTCCTAAGAACTTTATTCTTTTTTGTTTTTTCCTTCACTATCACCTCAGGCCCTTGAGGAAAAAAGGGAGCATCTTATTACTGAAAGAAGAATTTAAAATAATTTAGTTCAGTGTTCTCATATGCAAAACACTGACTGTTCATAAACTGAAGAATGTATTTCTAGGGGCCTTTGAGAACTATGAAAAAAAATAAATTTTATTTGCTTTCAACAATTATGTTAAATTAATACAAGCACATTCTATGTAAATTCAATGACCATCTTAAAAGCAAGCACTGCTACCAAATTCATGCTAAAACTTAGGATTTTACTGATGATAAATAATTGTCTGAAGAGGCTAAAGTAATTTTTATTCAAATCTTATTTATAGATGGATACATAGACAGACATAGATTTGGACATACATATATACCAAAGTTGGATCACAATAAACTGTGGAAAATTCTGAAAGAGATGGGAATACCAGACTACCTGACCTGCCTCTTGAGAAACCTATATGCAGGTCAGGAAGCAACAGTTACAACTGGACATGGAACAACAGACTGGTTCCAAATAGGAAAAGGAGTGCATCAAGGCTGCATATTGTCACCCTGCTTATTTAACTTATATGTAGAGTACATCATGAGAAACGCTGGACTGGAAGAAACACAAGCTGGAATCAAGATTGCTGGGAGAAATATCAATAACCTCAGATATGCAGATGACACCGCCCTTATGGCAGAAAGTGAAGAGGAACTAAAAAGCCTATTGACGAAAGTGAAAGAGGAGAGTGAAAAAGTTGACTTAAAGCTCAACATTCAGAAAATGAAGATCATGGCATCCGGTCCCATCACTTCATGGGAAGTAGATGGGGAAACAGTGGACACCGTGTCAGGCTTGATTTTGGGGGGCTCCAAAATCACTGCAGATGGTGACTGCAGCCATGAAATTAAAAGACGCTTACTCCTTGGAAGAAAAGTTATGACCAACCTAGATAGTATATTCAAAAGCAGAGACATTACTTTGCCGACTAAGGTCCGTCTAGTCAAGGCTATGGTTTTTCCTGTGGTCATGTATGGATGTGAGAGTTGGACTGTGAAGAAGGCTGAGCACCGAAGAATTGATGCTTTTGAACTGTGGTGTTGGAGAAGACTCTTGAGAGTCCCTTGGACTTCAAGGAGATCCAACCAGTCCATTCTAAAGGAGATCAGCCCTGGGATTTCTTTGGAAGGAATGATGCTAAAGCTGAAGCTCTAGTACTTTGGCCACCTCATGCGAAGAGTTGACTCATTGGAAAAGACTCTGATGCTGGGAGGGATTGGGGGCAGGAGGAGAAGGAGACGAGCGAGGATGAGATGGCTGGATGGCATCACTGACTCGATGGATGTGAGTCTGAGTGAACTCCGGGAGTTGGTGATGGACAGGGAGGCCTGGTGTACTGCGATTCATGGGGTCGCAGAGTCGGACACGACTGAGCGACTGAACCGAACCAATGTACCAAAGTGACACTGCACCTATATTCATCCCTCTGCCAGGGACTTCACACACACACACTAGCTCAGTTCACCCTCTCCACAGCATTCAGATAGCTTTACTACCCAGATTCCGATTTATGAGACGGAGATTGCTGAGGATCAGCAATTTAAGCAATTTGCCCAGGGTTTCAAAGCCAGAGAGAGGTGGGAATCAGGACAAGTCTCATCATAGCTATTGTCAGAAAGCCCTCCTTCACTGAACAGAATCAACTCTGTGTCCCTTCAAAAGCCTCTCCAGCTATTTCTCTTATCGAAAATTCTTTCCTGAGCCTTTCAAAATCTTACCTAACACAAGGAAATAACTTCCAGTAAAGAAAATAGAGAAAAAGAGCTCTGTGTGTGTGTGTGTGCGTGTGTCCCTACTGGACGGATGGATAAATGATGAATGTGGATGGATGGATAGGTGAACAGAATGGCCAACAAAGTGTTCTCCGGCAACCTCTAACTTTTTTTTTTCTTAATTATTTTTATTGAAGTATAGTTGATTTACAATGTTTTTAATCCTGTTATACAGAAAAGTAATTCAGTTACACCTAAATATACCTTCTTTTTTTAATGCTTTTCCATAACAGTTTATCATAGGGTTTTTTTTTTAACTGGAGCATAATTGTTTCACAATGTTGTCTTAGTTTCTGCTGTACAACAATGTGAATCAGCTATATCATTTAGGTGATTTTCTACTTTTCTCTCCAGGACACGTAATCCAACAACAAATTGGATTACTAGAATTAACTATTTGACTTAGAATTACTTACAAAAAGGAAGAGACTTATAAGAATTAGTAATTTCCTAGCAGCCAAGCACTTTTTAAAAATGCTTTAGATGGTTAGCAATTACTACCACCCTTAAACAGAACAAAGAATTTTCAAAGAAGACTAGCATTTCCTAACTTATCTTATAGTTTTGCATGAGGACACTGAGTCTGTTCATACGTGTTTTCGTGTTTCACCCTCACGTTAAAGCATGAAAAACAGATATTATTAGTCCCAGGTATTCTTATTCCTCATTTTCAAACAAGGCAACCGAGACTCAGAATAAATCACCTGCCCTAGGTTGTATATCTGCTTGATATGCATGCTCAGTTGCTTCTGCTGGGTCCAATGCTTTGCAACCCTGTGCCCACCAGGCTCTTCTAGCCATGGAATTCACCAGGCAAAAATAGTGGAGTAGGTAGCTATTCCCTTCTCCAGAAGATCTTTCCAACCAACAGAGTGAACCCAGGTCTTCTGCATTGCAGGCAGACTCTTTACCATCTGAGCCATCAGAGAAGCCCTTATCTTAGCAATTATGAATAATGCTGCAATGAACATGAGAGAACAGATATCTCTTTGAGATCCTGATTTTAATTCTTTTGGACATATACCCAAGAGTGGGATTGCTCAAATCATATGTTGTTTCTATTTATAATTTTTTGAGGAACTTTCATACTGCTTTCCATAATGGCTGTATCATTTTAAAATCCCGCCAACAGCATACATTCTATTTTAACATCAAATTTGCCTTTTGTCTGCATCACCACTTTTTGTCTATGGAATTTATATACAGTTCAGTTCTCTCACAAAGGAAGTTAAAGATTATCCTGCATCCACAAGACCAGTAAACGGGATGAGAAATCACATGACTGCACACGATACAGGGGAAGCTCCAACGCTCAGGGAAGTTTTATCCTGGAAAAAGATGAACAAATTGATTTTTAAATAATTCTTATAGCACAATATAGGAAAAGAGAGTGAGTCATATCAGCTTACAGAGGTTAAATTCCTGCTTTAGAGGAAGAACAATTTGAAAACTACTGGCTAAATTACTTATGGAAGCAAAAGGGCTTTCATGTTCCAACTTCTCCCTTCCTCCCAAGCTCCATCTTTTGATATTCTTCAACTTGTACTCAATGTTCCAACCACTATTTTTATTTCCCCAAACACTACATGCTGATCTATGATTCTGTGCCTTTCTTTATTCTGTTAACTCCTCCTGGAACAAGTTTACCACACACCACACAACCTATATTTCTTGCCTACCTAGAAAACTTCCAGAGAACCCAAAGAGATGAGTCTGTGAAAATTTCCAGACCCTTCACCTCCCTATCATAGGGTCATGCCTTTCTCTGCACTACCTCCAAGCCTTGAACCTCTTATGTAGAGCTAATTCTGATGTCCTGTAATAATGTGGACACTCTTATCCACTCTGCTGGACTGTGGGTACTTTGAGGACATATACAGGGTTTTATATTTACTGATGATGATGTGAAAGTGCTGCACTCAATATGCCAGCCAATCTGGGAAACTCAGCAGTGGCCACAGGACTGGAAAAGGTCGGTTTTCATTCCAATCCCAAAGAAAGGCAATGCCAAAGAATGCTCAAACTACCGCACAATTGCACTCATCTCAGACGCTAGTAAAGTACTGCTCAAAATTCTCCAAGCTAGGCTTCAGCGATACATGAACCGTGAACTTCCAGATGTTCAAGCTGGTTTTAGAAAAGGCAGAGGAACCAGAGATCAAATTGCCAACATCTACTGGATCATCGGAAAAGCAAGAGAGTTCCAGAAAAACATCTACTTCTGCTTTATTGACTATGCCAAAGCCTTTGACTGTGTGGATCACAAGAAACTGTGGAAAATTCTGAAAGAGATGGGAATACCAGACCACCTGACCTGCCTCTTGAGAAACCTGTATGCAGGTCAGGAAGCAACAGTTAGAACTGGACATGGAACAACAGACTGGATCCAAATAGGAAAAGGAGTGCGTCAAGGCTGCACATTGTCACCCTGGTTATTTAACTTATATGCAGAGTACATATAACTTATTACTTACATAACTTATATGCAGAGAAACGCTGGGCTGGAAGAAGCACAAGCTGGAATCAAGATTGCCGGGAGAAATATCAATAACCTCAGATATGCAGATGACACCACCCTTATGGCAGAAAGTGAAGAGGAACTAAAAGCCTCTTGATGAAAGTGAAAGAGGAGAGTGAAAAAGTTGGCTTAAAGCTCAACATTCAGAAAATGAAGATCATGGCATGTGGTCCCATCACTTCAAGGAAAACAGATGGGGAAACAGTGGAAATAGTGTCAGACTTTATTTTGGGGGCTCCCAAAATCACTGCAGATGGTGACTGCAGCCATGAAATTAAGACGCTTACTCCTTGGAAGGAAAGTTATGACCAACCTAGATAGCATATTCAAAAGCAGAGACATTACTTTGCCAACAAAGGTCCATCTAGTCAAGGCTATGGTTTTTCCAGTGGTCATGTATAGATGTGAGAGTTGGACTGTGAAGAAAGCTGACCGCCGAAGAATTGATGCTTTTGAACGTGGTGTTGGAGAAGATTCTTGAGAGTCCCTTGGACTGCACGGAGATCCAACCAGGAGATCAGTCCTGGGTGTTCACTGGAAGGACTGATGCTGAAGCTGAAACTCCAATACTTTGGCCACCTCATGCGAAAAGTTGACTCATTGGAAAAGACCCTGATGCTGGGAGGGATTGGGAGCAGGAGGAGAAGGGGACAACAGATGATGAGATGGCTGGATGGCATCACTGACTTGATGGACATGAGTTTGAGTGAACTCCGGGAGTTGGTGATGGACAGAGATGCCTGGCGTGCTGCGATTCATGGGGTTGCAAAGAGTCAGACACGACTGAGCGACTAAACTGAACTGAACTGAACTGAACTGATATTCCCCCATAGTATTGTGGCCTGACTTTAAGCTTTATGATTGCTGAGGCATCCAGTTCAAAGATACCCATCTCAAAGAAGCACCCTGCCAGCCATAGGACCCATCTACTAGCAAACTAACCAGGTAAATAGCCACGCCACCCCCACCATGAAACTCCCTTTTTAAAAGCCCTTAGTAACCCAGATAATTGACCACTTGAATGATCCCACTTCTCCCTTCCCCCTCCCTAATTTCCACTCATATTTTGTGGGTACACACATGCTAAGTCATTTCAGTTGTGTCCAGGTCTTTGCGACCCCATGGACTGTAGCCCACCAGGCTCCTCTGTCCATGGAATTTTCCAGGCAAGAATACTGGAAAAGGTTGCCATGACCTCCTCCAGGGGATCTTCCCGATCCAGGGATCGAACCCACGTCTCTTATGTCTCCAGCAACTGCAGTCAAGTTCTTTACCACTAGCACCACCTGGGAAGCCCCAATTATATTTTAAATTCCCAATAAAGAGTGAACCTGCTAAACCCTAGACACCCCACACTCAGACACTAATAAAAACAGAGCCTCAAATCGGCACACTCCTGCTGGACCCATGACTTCACTGTGTGGCCCCTGGGCATGCCATGTACCCTCCAGAACCTGCAAGTAATAAATTTTGTTCTTCAGAGTTCCCTGATGGTTGTTGCTAAGGTGTGTCCTGCATTTATAATAAGAACCACAGGGTTGGTCCAGCCACAACATTGGCTCTGGTGGGGGGATGTCCACCAGGGGCTCAAACTAGTATAGACTCTGGTGAGTGCTTTGGGCATTCCTAGATGATAGCGTCACTATTAACAGGCTTACTCCACACAGCGAAGACCACTCAATTCAGTTCAGTTCATGTCTGACTCTTTGTGACCCCATGGACTGCAGCATGCCAGGCTTCCCCGTCCATCACCAACTCCTAGAGTTTACTCAAATTCATGTCCATTGAGTCGGTGATGCCATTCAACCCTTCTCCTCCTGCCTTCAATCATTCCCACTAACGATGTTTAATATACGACAGATTAAATCAAACTGAGTTCATTGAAAAACAGCTGAGAAGGTGTGGACTTGATGTTTTCACGACTTCACCTCCTTCTCATTTCTTTTGTTCTATGTCTCCTACACACACCTATTTACATCCTGGAGAGCTTGCCTCTGGCTAAGTTGTGTGTGCTAGTAGCCCTTCCTTCTCCATTCTATTCCTTCATTCAGCAAGCATTAATTCCTACTGTGTCCAGACGCTGTTATGAGCTAGGGATAGAAAGACGGAGTGAGCCAAGATGCACGCTTCAACGAATCCTAAAACAAAACTGAGGGAATATTACCATGTAAGAAGTGCAACCAAGTGCCTGAGGGGTCGGAGAGGAGAGAAAAACATCCAAAGTGAAGAGTCAGGAAACACCATCCTTGGGTTTTTCTTTCCTTTTCCATTACCTTTCATTAATAAAAGAATCACAATTTATGTCATAAATGAACAGGCAAATTATTAGTTACATGATTTGAGATTCAGGATGAAAACCTATAAAAATGAGTTTGATATACAGCAAAGTGGGCTTTCCAGGTGGTGCAGTGGTACAGAACCTGCCTACAAATGGAGAAGATGAGGGTTCGATCCCCAGGTCGGGAAGATCCCCTGGAGGAGGAAATGGCAACCCACTGCAGTATTCTTGCCTGGAAATTCCATGGACAGAGGAGCTGGGCGGGCTACAGTCTATGGGATCTCAAACAGTTGGACACAACTGGGAGTAAGTGAGCACAGCACACATACAGCAAAGTTATATATATGCATATATAGCAAGCACATGGTCTCCCTGATATCAATATGTCTTTATTGGGATCTGTATTAGCCCCTCATCTCATTAAAATTGTTTTTCCTCTTCCTCTTGAAAAACAAGTTCTAAAATACAGTTTATTGCATTATCTTGTTCCTTTTTCACTATGGGCAGTTCACACAAGGCCTTGGGTTTTGAAATCACATGCTGCTGTGCTGTGCTTAGTCACTCAGTTGTGTCTGATTCTTTGCAAACCCGTGAACTGTAGTCCACCATGCTCCTCTGTCCTTGGGGATTCTCTGGGTAAGAATACTGGAGTGGGTGGCCATGCCCTCCTCCAGGGGATCTTCCCAACCCAGGGATTGAACCCAGGTCTCCCACACTGCAAGCGGATTCTTTACCATCTGAGCCACCAGAGAAGCCCTTTAAATCACATATATGTTCTCTAAATTCCCCTCAAAAAAAGATTTTTCCAGCCATTTTTTACAACTAAAGTGCCCTGATCTTGGGAGATTTTTAATCAAAGCATTACCAAGTTCACTTCCCATGTTTTCAAAGTTTATCTTCAAATCCCGGAGACATTTTCTGCCAACTCTGGCAGATCCAGAGCTTCTCCATGTTAATAAACTTTAGGACATTGGGAGCGTTGGGATGCCACTATTATGCTGCTATTGTTGTTGTGATTAATAATCTTATAATAACACTGCCATAGAACATAGTCTGAGTGAACTACACCTAGAAGTATTTAAGAAAACAAAAAGGGTTTTTTCATCTCATTCAAGTAAGACAGAGAAACCACAGACAGAGGTTTAGCCATGCTGAATCAGAAAGTGTCAGCAGATGATAATCTCATAGCACCTAAAATATATCACATAAAATTCTGCGGTTGCTGTTTATGCTATATGTTTGCTATTTAAAAAATGGGAGAGACTGTTAACAAAGCAGGTCACTAATATAAGTGATTCAAGTCTCCATTCCCCCAGTGAGTTTCCTGAGAAAACAAGAGAACCCCTAAGGCAATGCTGGTGGGGATATCCGGGGGAAAATGGGAATGGGGTCAAAAACGTTTGGTTAACATCAGAGTCCTCAGCTTGAGGCAAAATCATGTCCACCAAGCATGATTCAGATCTACTTTGGTGTATCTGGTGAGGTCAACCCATCAGAAAAGTGTACTGGATGAGAGTCTTCTAGAAGAGAACTCATTGTAAGGGGAAAAGGAGTCAGGATAATAAGTTTGGCCCCATCAAAATGCTTCGATTTCCAGAGGTAATGAACAATTGCCAGGTGTGAACCTGTCACTTGACCTGTTGAGAAATGGGCAGTCTCACATATGCACTGGAGTGTGTCACGTGTCCCTACCAACCTGGGATCTCTCCTCCCTTTGAAAGAAGGAGCAGAGTCCAGGAAAAAGTAGGACTGAAGGATGGATGGTTCTGTGTTTTTGCTTTTGTAAGTCCATTTTCTGAGCTCAAACTGCATGCCAACCAAAAGACACAGATTAGAACTCTGAATGCTGAAGGGAATTAAGAATTGCTGGTGTCCCAGCTTCTAAAATTTGCAAAGGATGGCAGAAAAGTTCTAGTGGAATTAATATATTTCTTATACTTGTTCCAGATGTGCTTAATTTATTTTTCATTATTTTCCCCTCCTGATAGAAGAATGCTCTAGCTCTCCATTTGTAATTTCTCTCAAACCCCCAGCCCTGAGCAGAGATTCTGCTAATGATTTTAGCCTGCTGGGTTGGGAGACTGGAGCAACTGGGCTACAGAAGTTGTTTTGCTCTTTTTGGGAAAGGAGGGCCATTTGGAAGTCTGTTCTCCCTCCTTCCCTTGCCCTAGACAGAGCAGAAACTCAGTCACGCTCAGCAGCTCTAAGTGAGGCTGATGTTTGTCAGATACACCTCAATGTTATGGCTGTTGTGTTTCTTAAACCCAATACTTCATGGTGAATGCAGTGAGAAGGTGCCGAGCATTTGAGCTTTGCCTATGGGGTTAGACTTAATGACCTTTGGGATTTTTTCCAGCTCTGCACTTTGTTGATCTTGAGAGTTGTATAACCTCCGATGAGATATAGAGTCATCACAGAAGGATTCAGAACCATTTACAAATCTGTGTTGAATGTGGTAGGTCAAAGAATTGTAAGCATTCTTATCGGTAAGTCATGTGTGAACAAATGATCGAATTTTCTTGAGTTTTTTTAGAATGAATGAAAAGTTTTAAAAACATACCTACCCTTTGACACAGAAACACCACTTCTAGACCGGAAGGCTATCCCCTACTTCAGATGCCAGTCAAAAGTCCAGGTTGTTACCAGTGCTTCTGATTCACTGCCTATAAATCAAGGGTCGCATAACCTCCTCCTCAGATTCAATGAATTTGCTAGAATGGCTCATACAACTCCAAAAAAATTAAAAAAAAAACTGCTTACTAGATTACCAGCTTTTAATCTAGTAAAAATATTATTATCCTTAAAATATTACAAAGGATATCATTAAGCCTATCAATAAACAGCTAGATGAAAAGTACCTAGGATGAGATCCAGAAGGGTCCAGAACACAAGAGTGTCTATCCCTGTGGAACTAGGGTGTGTCGCCCTGCTGACATGGGGATGCTGTTCACTAATCCAGGGGTTCATCAGATCTCACTGTTCAAGAGTTTTCATAGAGCTAATCACAGTCCTCCCTGCCCTTTCCCTTTTCAGGGGTCAGTGGGTAGGGCTGAAAGTTCCAACATCCTAATCACTTGGTCTTTCTGGTAAACAGCTCCATCCTGAAACTAGGCAGGGTCCCCATCCTAACTCACCTTATCAGCATAAAGTCCAGTGTGCTTTAAAGGGCCACCTTACGAATAAAGATGTTCCTGTCCCTCAGGAAATTCCAAGGGTTTTTAGGAGTCCTGTGCCAGGAGCCAGAGGCAAAGACCAAATACACTTCTTTTATACCACAAAGATTTTCAAAGAATTTAACACTAAAATGTTCATCTGGTGTTTTTAAAAATAGTGTTTAAAAGGCAGAAAATATTTAAATGCCCAGCAAGAGGAGATAGGGTCAGTAAAACATGGTGCATGTGTGCGCTAGAATACTGTGCAGTCATCAAAAATGAGGCAGTAAATGTCGATTTATCAAAGTGAAAGGTGAGATTATAAAGACAGCATCACAGCGTGATTCCAGGTTTGCAGCAGAAGTACCCACATATACACTGAAAAAAAAAAATCCTAAAGGAACTACAACCAAAAATGAACAATTATACATAATTACCACTGGTGATGGAGTAAAAAATGATTTCTATTGCCATCTCTTTGTATCCTTTTTCTAAATTTCTACAATAGGTAATATTTTTACGTTGCAAAAAATGTTTAAAAGATCTGTGTATTAATACATTATCAATTTTGTGTGCAATAGTTATTTATTGAATGTCCATTATTCAACGGGCCTGTGGATATGCAAATTACCCCATAAAATCTTCATTAACTACTCAACATTGCTTTCTGAGGGATGTAGAAGCAAAAGAAGCCTAGTACAGTGGTTAAAATCAACAAAAAGGTGGGAAAACATTTAAAATCACATTAACGAATGCAAAACACCAGCCAGAACTTGCAACCTCAAATTCTTAAAACCGAACTCAAAAAAAAAAATAGATGCTGTTCACTTATTAGTTCTAATTCCTATTCATTGTCTTGATGTGGTAGCTTGGAGAAAATTTTGGCCACAGTACTCTGCAGCTGTGCCCGTTGAGAAGTTTCGTCTATTTCCCTGCCCTCCAATCTGGGCTAGAGTGTGCCTCCAACATGCCAGTTCTGAGCCTAGTCTCCAGAGACCTTGTAGTTTCCACTTTTTTTTATAGAAACTTTGACCACCACGTGAATCAGCCTGGGCTAGGCTGCTGGAGGATGAGCAAGCTCAAGAAGAAAGGCTCCAGTCATCCCATGGTCCAGACATGGCCATCATGAGCCAGCTGGCCCCAGCTGCCCCCCCAGCTGACCACAGACACATGAGCAAGCCCAGCTGAGGTCAGCAAAGCCCAGACCCAACCCGCAAAACCATCCAGAGGAGGCCAATCTTAAAGGCCAACCCACAGAACTGCGAGTTAAATAAATGTTAGCTGTTTGAAGCCACAACGTTTCAGGGTGGTTTGTCACGCAGCAAAAGCTAACCGATACACTGCCCCATCTCATCCACTCCTCCTCGATTCTCAAAGGAGGAAACCCGTGAGGAGAATAGAGTACCACTGAGTCACATGGTAACTCAGAAACCAGGAGAAGGCCTTTATTCTCCTGGCCACCATGCCGCTATCCTGGCCACAGAATGCTCCAGCAAGGACAAGGTTAGCAGAGTTCACATGCAAGGACAGAATGAATACCTTGGCCAAACAAGCATAGGGAATGGGCTTCAGGTCAGTGTGAGCTCCATGTCTTCCTGCCAACTTAATAGTTTGGCTGCAGGAGAAAGGCAAAAATACCACGTTCTCTTCTACCCTGGCCTCAGCCCAGTCAATTCCAGTATTTCCCAAGCTCAGAGACCACCTGGGAACTGGGCCCTCAGAGACCTAAGAAGTGTTTACTCTCTCTTCTCTTTACTTCTCTCCCTCCTCCTCTGTTTCCTCCTAGTTTTTCTTCTTTAATCCCTATCTCTCTCTCTCTCAAAAAACCAGAGACCCAGGTCTTTTGACCACCCCACCCCAGGTCTTTCCCTGACCTCTCCCACCTCCTACACACCCAGAAGAGGTCACACTGACAGAAAAAAGAGTCACAGATCACAGCCCAAACCCAGCCTCAGGTTTGCCCTACAACCACTCATAAGATACTTCACTTCAAAGTGCCTGGCCCCAAACACTAGCCAGTTAATCCTCACAGCCACCCCGTGTATTAATTAGACCTCATTATTCACAAGTTATAGGTGAGGAAAACAAAAACCAGAAAGCCAGGGAGCATGGCTGCCATCCCCAAGGCCCACGAGGTAGGATGAGACACACCCCCCCACCACCCCCCGCCAGCCCTCCTGGCACTGGGGCTGAAGCCAGGCAGGCGCTGACCACGAAGCCACAGCAGCTCCCCCCATGCCCCCCCACCCCCCGGGGAGGCTCAGGCTCCAAGGCCGCTGCCAAGGGCGGCTCAAACTTTTCCTTTTCCATTAGCCACAGGTGTGTTTTACCACAGCCTAACTAGCAGCTACTATTTATTCTCTGGGATTTTCTAAAAATGTGCTTTTGCAGACTTTCAAGCCAAAGCCATTCCCAGCATCACTCTTTATTAAATCGAACCGCAGAAATGTATTGAAAAATCACGAGCATTTTGAAACATACTGAGTCCTTTATGGCCGAAATAATCTAATAGACAAGCTGTTGTTAATTTACAACCTTAATTTTCAGACACACTTCTTGAGTCAAAAGTACTTCCTGCTCTGTAATTCCTGTAGGGATACAGGTGGTCTCGGACTAAGTACACATCTACTGTACATTAAAATGTATTTCTTACTTAACTTAAACATTTCTGAAATCTCAAGTTTATGTCTAGACTATTTTAATCAGCTAAATGTCATAATAAGCCATATGTTGGTCTTGATCGGTTACATACACCAGCCCTACTCATAAAGTATCAAAAGGTGTTTTTAAAGAGAAGTCTGTGTTTGTTTTACCAAGAAAATGGTGCTTTCAGACTATCATATCAGACGTGCTGGCAGGCAGAAAACGACCTTACGTAACTAGTGGGGAAAAAAATGGGGTTTTCTCCCTCTTTCCCCACCCCAGGTACCATTCCATCAATGCCACTTTTAAATTTCAGAGTTTTGAAGCCATAAGCTTATAACTGTCTCTTGACCACTATTCACAAACATCAACACCGGGAGGTACTTCTGTTGCTGCTGCTCTGCTTTTACTAGGGTTCTCTGCTGTCTCTTCATGCCCATCAGAGTTTGCCTGCAGGTCTCAACTCCCCTCCAAAAAAAGCCACTAGGTCACCCAAACATAACGATGGTGGCAAAGAAAGAAAACTGCTGACTACATAGGTATCCAAACCGTGCCAGAGCACCTGCCACAATCCAGGTGTAGTGGTTGGATCTCTAGACACAGAAACAAACACGAGATCCTGGGGCCTGAGCTGACAGTTTTATTGGGAGAAAGAGGGCGAACAAATAACTCCGCAAATAATCAGAGAAATACGTTTCCATTACAGCTCTGAAGAGAAAGTACTTGACACTGTAGAAGTTTATTCCAGGGACACAAATTGGCATGAAGAGACAAGGAAATGATGTGACGCACTGACCTTAGGAAGAAACAAGAGCTGGTCTGTACAAGGTGGATTTGGAGCTGGTAAATGGCGACTGTATAAGAGATAGGGAGGGATGGAGGAGTGGAGGGAGAGAGTGAGGAGGGGAGGTGCATGAGGCCAGGAAAGGGAAGGAGATGAGGGAACAAAAAAAAGAGGAAGGGAAGTGTACCTGGTGGTCCAGCGGTTAAGACTCCTCACTCCCCATGCATGAGACCAGGAATCGACCCCTGGTCAGGGAGCTAGATCCCACGTGCTGCAACTAAGTGTTCGTATGAGCAACTGAAAAAAGGTTCTTGTAATTTAAAAAGTCTTACAGGCCACAATGAAGATCGGAGATCCCCATTAACACTAAGGCCCAGCACTGCCAAATAAGTAAACAGTAAAAAAAGAAAAAAAAAAGAGGAGATGAAGAAAAGGGAGGGAGGAGGATGGATTCAAATCCACTTTCTTCTTAATTTGGGGGCTTCCCTGATGGCTCAGACAGTGAAGAACGTGCCTGCAGTACAGGAGACCTGGGTTTGATCTCTGGGTCCAAAAGATCCCCTGGGGAAGGGATGGCAACCCACTCCAAAATTCTTGCATAGAGAATTCCATGGACAGAGGAGCCTGGAATATAATTTAAAAAAAAAAAAAAAAGGAGAGGAGGAAGAAAAGGGGAGAAAATGGATTCAAATCCATTTACTTTTTACTTTTATGACAAGCCAGGAAGCATCAGAAACTGTCTAAATAATATAGTTTCCAATTCTAAAGAAACATAACTGAAAAAGCACTTATTAATCAAATTGGGGGAGGCGGGGGCCAAATCCTTGGGGCACTCTCAGTGGTCCCAGCACCTGACTGCCTTGTTGGATGGCATCATCTGACTCAATGACATGAGTTTGAGCAAGCTCGGGGAAACGGTGAAGGACAGGGAAGCCTGGTGTGCTGCAGTCCATGGGGTTGCAAAGAGCCAGACACGACTGAGGGACTGAACTACAACAATCAAATTGAAAATGAAAGCTTTCTTATCAAACTAAAGAGGGTTCTTCATTCAAACTTTGTAGAGAGAAAAAAAAAAAAGCCACAAATGATACTTAAAGGGAAACAGGTAAATTGGTTTTAATGTTGGCATTTGATAAAGTTTTATTAACTGTGGATTGTGAATAAGAGATCTTGCATTTGGACATTTTTGGAAATGAAAATGGGCCGAAATCTTGTGTGTCCCAAGCCTGGACAGAAACACGAGGGGAGTTTGCTTCCCATGATAACACACAACCACATAATTGCTCTTGGTCTGCGTAATCAGTTGTCTGGGAGATCCTTTTTATGGTAGTATTTTTAAATGATAGCGTTTTTTCTGGACATCTTCTCGGTGAATTCTCTGCATTTCCCCACTGGAATGAGTGATCCCTGAGCGGAAAAGGACGTGGTAGCCCCACTTGTGTCTGCAACAGAAGAACTGTCCTTTGTGTCTGTCTCCATCCCATTGCTGAGTTAGGATCCACGCTCTGATGAAGCCTGTCCAGGCACCGGGGTAGTTTGGGTCCTATGCAGCAACTACTTCTGGTTCTTCTCCCTCCAAAAAAGATGGCTCATTACACTTTCCACCCCCTTGATACGAGGCTGGCCATATGGCTTGCTTTGTCCAGTGAAATGCCAACCGGAGTGGTGTAAGTCACTTCCAGGTGAACAAGCGCTGGTCCAGAATTCACCTCTTTGTCTCCTCCTATCGCCCATGATCTGGCAAGTGCTTATCAAGGTGGAGCTCTGTCATTAGAAGCCCTGAGTGGTTACAGCGCCCCCTGCTGGCTGCACTGCACATGTCGCCTGAGAAATAGGACACGTTCCATTAAGCTAAGCTACTGCGGAGAAGGCACTAGCGACCCACTCCAGTACTCTTGCCTGGAAACTGCCATGGATGGAGGAGCCTAGTGGACTGCAGTCCATGGGGTCGCTAAGAGTCGGACACGACTGAGCAACTTCACTTTCACTTTTCACTTTCATGCATTGGAGAAGGAAATGGCAACCCACTCCACTGTTTTTGCCTGGAGACTCCCAAGGATGGGGGAGCCTGGTGGGGTGCAGTCTATGGGGTTGAACAGAGTCGGACACGACTGACGTGACTTAGCAGCATTAAGCTACTGAGACCAAGGCGGGGTTGTAATTGTACTGTAACCTAATCTATTCTAGGTCCACAGGGATCAATGTTAGGATCCTTTTTTTTTTTTTTTCCCCATTTCTGCCTTGGCTCTCTCCCCTTGTGCCACCCTCTCACACCAAATTATCGCTTGGAAATGCGTTGACATCTTGGCTGTCATTTCCTTGCTATGTGATCTTTAGAAAATTAATTTGCCATTCAAAACCTGTTTCTCTACCTGGAAAATGGGGCTAATAACATGACCTACCTCATAGGGTTGTTATGATAATGCCTGTAAAGCACTTAGCGCAGTGACTGGCCTGGAGAAATCACTCAATAACCATTCATTAAAAAGGAAGCGTGGGTGGGTGAATAATTTCCAAAAGGGTTCCAGTGAGGAGTGAGAATATTCCTCAGAGGATGGAAGGATTGTATCTGAATGTCAACTCCTGGGACTAGGGGAGGAACTCAGTGAGCTGTGAGAGTTAGGGAGAATAGGCTGAGAAGCTCATGAGTTTGGGGAAACATAAACGGACATGTCTGGGTAGATTGGAGGATATGATTAGGGAGACATGGAAAGACAGATTAGAACAGTAAGTTGAACTTGGACACTCGATCCAGACCCAGAAGCCAGACCAAGAAGTTTGGGTTTTGTCTCACATTCTACTTATTCAGTAAAATTGGGCACCTTGTCTTTAGTTCTTATGAAAAATGTTTTAACTCAAAGTACATTTTCCTAATAAACCCAGATACAATCATGAAAAAACATCTGTTTTTCCCCTCATATTGTTCAGGAGCAAATCCCAGTTTGATTTTCTATTCAGAAGCTTGTTCAGTCCTAATGTAAAAAATACATAATGGCACTCAAGTGGTACATGAAACTATTTCAAAGGAATTTTCATTTAAAAAGTGTTTAAGGAAGCCCCTTATGAGCCCCAAAGACACCAAAGGTAAGTGAATTCTTAGGCTTTTCTTCCATTTTCCTTCCAAGATAAAAGCTTTTCTAAAAGAGTAAGTTGGAATGTGAGGCTTATTTTAATCTAACGGGTAGGGATAATGAAGGACAGGGGCGCCTGGTGTGCTGCAGTCTATGGTGTCACCAAGAGTCGGACACGACTGAGCGATTGAACAGCAGAAGTCATTTAGAGTTAGTGAAACTTCTGAACTTTTCAGTATTTTTAAAGTTATCTTAATAATTTCTAGAATAATACATTAAATCATAGATTGTCAAGGTGTTTGCCAGGTAGACACCTTAATGATTCGATGTAGTCTGTTACAATGACTTAAAGAATGACTGGAAAAGTTCCTTCTCCCTTTAAATGCAATCATACATACAATTAGTCAGTAACAGGCACAAAGCTGAATGAGATGGACTCCCTCTTCTCCAAGAGATCATAGTCCAATGTAAGCAGATGACAATATGCTTCAAGAGGCTACAACAGAAGTAAAACCAGAGTCTTATCAACAGAATACCTAAGAAACTATCTCCTTAGTTCTTATATAGGGTTACTTTGTGTAATAAATTTCACTTGATAACAGTAGAAGGTCCTGTTACTATTCAATCTAAGATGTAATTTCACTCTCATTGATTCCAAGTTAGCACATTCCAAACACATTAAAATCTCAATGCGTGTAATATATTACACCCATCTTCTTCCAAAATCTTCCCCAAAGAAAGTATCTTTTGCTCCAAATCTACCTCTTTGCCCTTTCCTTACTTGAAACCCTGATGCTGAAACCTTTGGAGGAAAGTAAGCATCCGCTTACATGTCACTAGGCTGAGAGCATCTTGGTGATGAGCATTGGAGATTTAGTTGGGTTTTTTTTTTTGTTTTTTTTTTTTTTTACTTCCTAGGCCTTAAGACATACTAATAAAAAGTAAGAAAGAAAATGACCAGGTGAATGAATAAATGAGTGAATGAGTACATGAGTGAAAGGATCTTTTAAGAAAAAAGAGCTTTGTCCAGAGAACAGTCATTCTGTTGAAGAAATTTTGTTTAAGAACATAATGTAATCATAACAGATAATTACTGAATGCTCACCATGTGATACATTTTGTTCTGAGTGCTTTGTATTTGTTCATTTAATCCTCATTGTACAAGGGATTGTCTTTATTAAATAAGAAAAATGGACTCAGGTTACATAATGTAGGGAGCTGGAACATGTTTAAAAGTTCTTCACTTGGGTACGTGGTCTCATAGGGGCTTTTGGGAATCTACACCTAAATTCACATGATAATTTATATATATATATGTATGTGTGTGTGTATGTATTTTAGGCAACATGGGTCATATTTGATTCAGATACCCAAAGTGGACATGCCCTCTCCTCCAAAGTTAAAATATTTTATATTTTTTAGTCTCAACTTAGATATTAATCTTTAAGGAATGAAGGAGTCACACTAAACTGACTATAAATCTAGTAGTAATATTTTAAAATAAGAGTTTTCCACGCTCCAACTCAATTTCCTCCAGGTTCTCTCTTAAAAATAAATGAACACGCAAAAAGACCTTTAGAGCAACTAATTCCACCAAACTTCCTAAATGTCCATCAGACATTTCCATAAAAGAGACAGAATTAATAATAAAACCAGGAAAGCTCAACAGTGACCACTTGTTTGCCATCTCACAGCATTTTCTAGGGTCTCCTTTATCTTGGGGTGGCACTAGATAGACTCCCCACCTGCCTGGAAATCGGGCCCCTCCTCCCCCTCCTAACTCTGCTCCTGTCTCCCATTCTTCCTGTCTCCTTGGTTGGCTTCTCCTTGACTGGTGGGCAGTCCCCAAATCTCATTCCTCAAGGCTCTGCTGTTCCTTCTTCTCACGCTTTGTCAAAGTTCTCATTCTGTCTCATCACTTCAGCATGAACCTCTAACCAGGCGACTCCCGTCTTTGTAATTCATGACCTTCCTCCGAAGGGCTAGTTGCACCTCGGACATGTCCACTGGATGTCTTGTTGTCCTCTCAAATTCAGTGCATCTGAAAGTTAACTCAGCATCTTCTCCATCAGCTCCATCAGACTGACTCTATTAACTGTCCTCTAGTTCCATCAGTGATACCACCATGATTAAGAGGGTCTGTGTTTAAAATCAATTCACCACTCGGTGTGACTTTTTCTCTCATTACCCTGTAGCCAAGATCTGCCTTTCACAATATTTGCTTCCTCTGCCCCTTCCTTTTAATTCCTTCCGCACACATCTTAACCTAGAACTTCCTCATGACTTCCTCCTCCCAAACACCACTAGTCTCTTGGATGTGTAGGTTATCTTTCTCTCTGCACTTATTCCCTATGCATTGTTTGGGAGTTAACTCAAGTCGCACCTCTTCCACAAAGCCTTCTCTAGGAACTCTGCAATGACAGCTTTCTTCACCAAGTGAACAAACTACTTATTTGACGCTCACCAAAAAGATTAATAGAGCTTAGGAAAGGATGGGATAACCTTGTATGACCCCCTATGTGGGAGAAACTGAAGTCAGAAAATTTTCTGTGACCTGCCCAAGGTCATACCACTAATCTGTGACAGAGAAGTCCTGCAAACAAGGACTCCTTTTTCCTAGATAGGGCAGGTTACCGTCTCAGGTACAAGGCTCTCACTCTTTGGAAGATGAAAGCATGCCTTTTGCTTTGCAGCCTCCTAAATGTCCAGCCCAGTATTGAAAGTTAAGTGTTAGTTGCTCAGTCACATCTGACTCTTTGCAACCCCATGGACTATAGCCTGCCAGGCTCCTCTGTCCATGGAACTCCCCAGGCAAGAGTACTAGAGTGGGTTACCATTCCCTTCTCCAGGAAATCTTCCTGACCCAGGGATCGAACCCAGGTTTCCCGCATTGTAGGCAGATTCTTCATCCTCAGAGCCACCAGGGAAGCCCAGCACAGTATTAGGTGCACAGTAAATACTCAACAAACGGAAATAAGATGGAAGGAGAAAGAGATAAAAAGTGGGAAAGAGGAAGTGAGAGAACAAAGACTGTCTGGCTAAACTGGGAAAGCTAAGACATCCACGTAGATCTTGGGCTGGCTGGGCGGCCAGGACCCACCACCATGCCAGCCCTCTCCTGAGAAGAGGAGAGAAAGCCAGCACCTGGATCCTCCCTGGAGACCACAGGGACACCCTGTCCCGGCCTCCGAGTGGCCGCTCGCCTCCACCCGCACTGAGGGACTTTCCCCAACCTCCAGCTCCCTGTGTGGCTGGTGACTCAAAACTACTCATGTTGTCCAAGGTATCGTTTGTGAAGTGCTTTCTTGGAAGAGAAAATGTTTGGGGCAGCAGGGAGGGGAGCTCCCTGACCTGGAGCCACAAGGAGGCCTGTTGTGTACGGTGTGAGAACACAGGCTGCTTATTTCCCTCTCTTCCCCTCGCCTGTTTATTTAAAGCTCCCACCGCCGCTGGAGGGGGTGTGGTGTGTGTGTGTGCACGCGGGCCCAGGACGTCAGGCAGGAGGGTCAGGGCACAGGCCTGTCACTGCCTGCGGGACCGCTGTCCTCACGAGCACAGGCCTCGGGGCCCGGGAACCAGGGAGTCCGGCCAGGACAGTGGGAGGCATTGGGAAAGAGCTGTTATTGTGTCTTTGGCAATCCTATAATTACTGTGCTTGCTGTTGTGATTTCTGTCTCTATTGCCATTGCTCTCGGTAAATCTGTTCCCACTTGTGTCTTCTCCAGAGAGACCTGTTTTCAAAAAATGTATTAGATAGCTGGGCTGCCTGGTTGACTCTGCAAAGAACCTTGGGGGTTCGGAGGGGCTGGTCTCCCTGGGGTGGCTCAGGAGATGGTGGAGAAGACAGACGCCCCCAGGGGAGACCTGCATTCCTCAGCAAGGCCCGGACTTCCCTGCTGCCCTCCCCGCCCACTGTCCTTTTGCTCAACCAGCACCTCAATCAGTGGATCAACTGACTGAGTTGATCAAGCAGTGGATTCACTGTCACGGACATCCTGTAGGCAGAGGGTGTCCCAGTGCACTCAGAACCCTCCCCACTGCCCTCTGCATGTTAGCCTCTGCTCCATCAAGAGGTGAGGAGGAGGAGGGAAGGGGGACCAGAGTCTCTTTGCTCCCAGCAGAGGGTCGCAAGCATCCCACCTCACACATCTTAGGACAAAGGGTAAGGCCACAGATATGTCTGTGACATACAGGAAGCAGCTAGACTGTTCTCTCACTGTTGGGGTCTTCTGCACACACACAAATCACGGCCCAGGTCTATCTAATCCTCACCTGGGTTCCTTCCCGGGGCATCTCTGTTTGCCAGGGGCAAACATGAGTGAGGCTGGGCTTCACTTTCATCTCATTTTTCTTTTCTGTTCCCCCAAGAGAATCTCCGAAGGCAAGCAGGATTGAGGCTTTTTAGAGTTAAGAAAATTGTCTTAATCATGACCATGGTGTGTTTTCCAGACCAGGGAGAGAAAAAGAATCTTATGCTTAGATCTACAAAGGCGATATGATTTCACAGTAGTGAGCAGATATTCCATTACAACCATGCTCCACCTCAATTTTTTCCCATCAATTGAAAGCCAAATTCTGTTTTTCAGCTCTTATTCTACCAGGGGCTGGTGAGACACTGGTATTTATAAAAAGAGGAGCACTCTCATTAAAATAACTATCAGGTATTTGTAAATTTAGCACCAACCTTTTCCCCATTAAGCATAACAATACAATGAATATATTCTTATATCTAGCTTTTTTTGAGCTGAATTTTTTCCTTGGAATAAAGTCCTAGCATCAGTATTACTGGGTCAAGAGTAGGAACATTTTTATGTCTCCAGATAAACATATATAATAAACATATATCTCCTCACATTGCTTTTTGAAAGGCTTGTATGAGATAACAATGCTACCAGCAGAGAATGCACTTATTCATTTTTCTAGAAGGTCACCAGCACCGATCATTACCATCTGGTATTAAATGGTATCTCAGGTGCAATGTGTTATTCTCTATCCTTTCTAATATCTAGTGGAAACAGATTTCTACTTTAACTGTTCTTCCTGCCCAAAGTTGTCTTTGGTTATATGCTCCATTATTTTCCCAAATGAATTCTGGGGAAAATTCCCAGGGCAAGAATCCTAGGTTATTTTGATTGGAATTGTGTTATCTATTAAAATTGTTGTTATTGTTGTTTAGTTACTAAGTCATGTCTGATTCTTGTGACTCCATGGCCTGTAACCTGCCAGGCTCCTCTGTCCATGGGATTTCCCAAGCAAGAATACTGGAGTGCATTGCCATCTCCTTTTCCAGGGGATCTTCCCAACCCAGGGATTAAACCACCATCTCCTGCATTGCAGGCAGATTCTTTATCACTGAGCCACCTGGGAAGCCCATATGTTAAAATTATAAATCCACAAAGTAACTTTAAAAATAATAGACATATAGAAACATTGTGTTCCCTTTCAAAAAGAGTGTCCATTCATTCTGTTGATTTTTTTCCTACCCTTATTGTGTCTGCAGCCATGTTGGCAGTTGTCAAGTGTGATGAGAAAGCCCAGTGCTCTCCAAGACATGCTCTCCATTCTGGACTCTCCCAGGAAGACATATTCCAGTGTCCCTGCAGCCATGGGTGGTCATGTGGCAGAACTCTGGGACACTAGAATACGGAGAAAGTGTGTGTCTGGCCTCGAACATTCCTAGTGAGGACCTCCATGTCCACTGCCTCCCCTTCCAGCCAGATGCAAAGGATCCAGGGAGTACCCAGGACCCCTGAAAGATGGTAGGGCCACTGGGGAGAAGCCTGGTTCTCTAATCACCACAGAGATGGCCAACCCGCCAACACTCTGTTGAATCATGATATGTGGGAAATAAAGTTTTAACTGAGTCCAGCCCACTGAGATTTGGGAATTGTTTGTTTACAACAGTGAAACTTCCTACCTTCCAAGCTGAAGCTCAATTTAATTTAAAGACTTGTATTAGTCAAGGTTCTCTGTAGAAACCAAGCCAATGGAACTGTGAGAGAGAAATTTTTTTTAATTGGCTCACACGCTTGTGGGAGCTGGCAAACGTCAAATCTATAGGGCAGGCTGACAAGCTGGAAATTCAGGTAAGAGTTGATGTTGCATTTCGGTGTCTGAAATCCACAAAGCAAGCGAGTGGGCTGGAAGCTCAAGCAGCTTACCATGCTGCAGTCGTTTTTAAAAAATAATTTTATTTATTTGTTTATTTTGGCCATGCTGGGTCTTCGTTGCTATGAAGGCTTTTCTCTAGCTGCAGTGAGAAGGGGTTTTCTCTCGTTGCAGGGAGAGGGCGCTTTTCTCTAGTCGTGGTGCAGCGGGCTTCTCACCGCAGTGGCTTCTTGTTGCGGGCGCGGGCTCTAGGGCGCACGGGCTTCAGTAGTAGTGGCGCCTGATTTCCGTTGTTCTGATTCGCGGGCTCTAGAGCAGAGGCCCGATAGTTGTGGCTCACAGGCTTAGTTGATTCACAGCATGTGGGATCATCCCAGACCAGGGACAGAACCCATGTGTCCTGCACTGGCAGGCAGATTCTTTACCACTGAGCCACCAGGGAAGACCCATGCTGCAGGCTTGAGGCAGGATTTATCTTTCTTAGGGAAACCTCAGTCTTTGCTCTAAGGCCTTCATCTGATTGAACAAGGCTCACCCAATAAAGAGAGGGTAATCTGTTTCACTCAAAATCCCCTGATTACAATGTTCATCACATCTAACAAATACCTTCACAGCAACTCCGAGACTCGTGTTGACTACACAACTAGGCATTGTATCCTAGCCAAGTTGACACATAAAATTAGCATTATAGGGACCAAAGCAATAACATTTAAAAAAAAATAAGAAATTGGAGGCATCATGGTGTAATAAAAAAGCAATCGGAGTTTGCATACAGGCAGAACTATTTAAGTCGCAAGTTCTTATCACTGCCATGCCCCTGATTCTCTCATTTGTAAAATAAAAATAGTATGACATGTCAGGCAAGTCTGTAGTGAAAACGAAAGGAGACCATGTGCGTCAAGCTGAACCCACAAGGTTTGTCCCATGAGAGCCATGATTCTCCTCCCCTCCCGCTCAGACAGGAGGGGTGCCCTCTTTTGCAGCGGCAGCCTTAGAAGGAGAGCCCTGGCGTCAGCCCTCCACAGCCCATTCCTCAGAGCTGATTCACTGGATTTTCCAACCACTTAGTACACGTAGTCCACTTAGGCTACAAAAGCTACTTCATTATAACATGGGGAATCACAACAACTCAAAGACAGGAAATCTATTTACAGGTGGGTAAATTATAGGGACAGTAAAATTCATGAGCCCTTTCACTTGACCGGCTTACCAAAAATGTATATAACTCATTTCCAAAGTCCACCCTGTTTTGCCCACTTTCCACCTGAATTAGATTCCTAGGGTTGCCATAACAAAGCACCACAGGCTGGGTGACTTAAACAGCAGAGACTTATTTTCTCATCATTCTGGAGGCTAGAAATCTGAGGTCACGCTGTTGACAGGGTTCGTTTCTTCTGAGGCCCTTCCCCTTCACTTGTAGATGAACCGTCTTCTACCTGTGTCTTCCCTGGTCTTCCTTCTGGGTGTGTCTGTGTCCTGATCAATATTTTTAAGGACACCAGTCGTAGTCTCATTTTAATTTAATTGCCTCTTTTTTAAATTTATTTTTAATTGGAAGATAATTGCTTTACAATGTTGTGTGGGTCTCTGCCATACAACATGAATCAGCTGTTAGTATACATATATCCCTTTCCTTTGGAGCCTCCCTCCCGTCATCGCACCCAAGACCACCATCTCCAAATACAGTCACGTTTTGAGGTACTGGGGGTAGGACTTCAACATGTGAATTTGGGTGAGGAGGGTGGGCATAATTTAGCCCCTAACTTACCCACTACCTCCATCCCAAGCACTCTCCCATGGTAATCCACCCAAACTTATCAGCCTTTGCCGTTACCCCCTGGCTTAAAGGGACAGAATATGACCTGGCCTGCTACCTAGTCAGACCATAAGAAGTGATGAAAGATTAGAAGGGACACACACACATACTTTGTGATCTGTGTTCCACACTGCAAAAACAGAGCACAACTTTGACCGTGGAACTGAGTCCTCTAGGAATTGAATTGGTGACCTTGTTCACAGGATTAGCTAACTACCCACAAATGGAAAGGGAGCCTATTGCAAAATAATCACAACACGTCAGGATATTCCTCTTAACCTCTTTATCTAGAAACACCAACCATATCTCCTTTTACTAGAAATAACCAATATCTAAATTAAATGATTCTGAAGTGCATGAACTATATCAATAACGAACATGTATATTTCAGATGAAAGAAGCATAAGCACTTAATTATCACCAATTAAAAAAAAAAAAGCAAAGGAAAAAGCATCTCAAGGCTCTGCTAACAAAGAGGCAGGCACCACTCCACATTTTGCACAGGTTTCTAAATCAAAAAGGGCAGTAAATCATGTTACTTATCATTTAAAAATAACTAGGTTTTAAGAAATGAAATTAGACAAGTGATTAATGTGTCAACTTCAGCCAGAGTTCCTTTGATAGTTGGAAGAAAATAAAAGCCAGCCAAGAAATAAACATTTCGGATTCAGGTGCTTCGCAATCTGTGCTCCAAATGTTTCCCCTGGGCTCGTGAAGAGGTGGCTTGCTCCGAGTACACAGCAGCCAGACAGCCGGCACCAGGGAACTATCTTCAGAATACGAGCATGGGCACAGAGGAGGCGAAGCCACAAAGCACAGTGGTCAGAAGTCCATTTGAGAGAAGTGGTCTTGATGGTCAAGGGGCTGGAGGGGCACGCCGCTGCCTAAAGGGGACGAGTGGCCAAGGAGCTGTGGAGAGACGTTCCAGGTTTTTTTCTTGCTATTTCCATTTATATTGGGAACTCAATATGGGGTAGTGTCTTCCATACTGAAACTGAAATATGCTTATGATACAGTCAGAAATAAATGTATATAGGTGACAGGACGGTGTGCGCAAAGGGACAGAGAGAGTGAGAAAGAGAGAGAAGTGCATGGTAGGTTAGAGCAAACACCCTAGGAGCCCCTCTGAGAGTGAAAGTGTTAGGCACTCAGTTGTGTCCGACTCTGTGCAACCACATGGACTGTAGATTGCCAGGCTCCTCTGTCCGTGGGATTCTCCTGGAGTGGGTTGCATTCCATTCTCCAGGGGAATCTTCCCAACCCAGGGATTGAACCAGGGTCTCTGGCACTGCAGGCAGATTCTTTACCATCTGAGCCACCAGAGAAGTCTTCAGGAGCCCCACCAATTGAGTCCAAATCCACATGCAGGCACTTATGGTCTGTGTGGCTTTGAGCACTTTAACTCTGGATGCCTCAGTTTTTCCATCTGCAAAATGGAAGTGATATAAACAATACCTACACCATTGGACTATTATGAGTCCAATAATAGTGTGTTAATAGTGTGTTAACACATGTCAAGCACAAAGATTCTACAGAATTATATAGTAGGTTCTATATAGATGTATAAATTCATCTTATTATAGTATAATTGTTTTATTTTGTAAAACAAGCCCCCCAGAACACTTTTTAATAATAATGTCTGTATTTGAAGGGCCAGGGCTGGACAGGAGAACAGTAGAATTCATTTCAGATGCAAAATTTAAGGGGTACCAAAAAGTCCAGTGATCAAGATAAATAATATTTCAATATAATGTTTTAGAAATCAAAGTAATGCCAAAAAAAATCCAAGAACAGAATATCAAAATGGTAAACAAAGTCAAGTTGAGTATCATTGATTTTTTTTGCCTCAGGCTTCAGTATGGAGTCTGTCCATATCACAGTAACCTATCTGGAAGGTTACACACCACACTTTTATTTCTAGAGTGGGAAATTATATCGAATTTCACTTTGATTTTCATTTCTTTATATTTTTAACTTTTTACCATGAGAATATATATGATAAAATAAATGAGCCTTTTTAAAGTTTCATTTCTTAATGAAAACTGGAGAGAAAATCATGGGGTGATGCAAAAGTAGATCCAGGCAATCAACTGATTAAAAGACAATGAGGCCACATACCCCACAGAGAACCCACTGGCAAACCATTCCCCTGCACTGCAGAGCTCATTTGTTAAAACTACAAAAAGAGAAAAGAAAGAAGAAATTGGGGGTATAAGAAATAAGAGTAAAATTCACTTAAGCCTGCTGGGCTTCAAGCTTAAGCTTGGGCCCAGGCTGGGGCTCAAGCTTCCTTTTGTAAAAGGAAGGGGTTAGGGAAAGACCTCTAGCAGCAGCACTGGAGGATCTAACTAGCACCTCCCTTGGGTTGAGTGAGGATTCTCCCTTGTCTTGTGTCCAAGGAAAGGGCAGGCCCTGTCCTGTTGTCCTGCTGCATCTCACCATTCCCCAAAGCCTGGTAGCTCAAAGGCCCTACAGAGTCGGGTCGTGACCACTGGCAGCAGCTGGGATGAACAGGTGCCTCTGAATCCATAGGCTTAGTAATGCAGCCTGGATGCACCCATACCACGGCCGTTAGACTTTGACATTGTCCCTTAACCTCTCTGATTCTGTTTTCTCATCTGTAAGTGGGAAATAGTAACACTCACTTCATTGGGTGGCTGTGTGAGTGATGTGAAAAATCTGTCAAGCAATAGCGCATGGTCATCCCTCAATACATGTCGCTTCCTCCTCTTCTCCTCTCCTTCGGGGGCAAAACGGAAACTATTCCCATTCAAAGACCTCTTCACTCCTCAAGGGAAGTAGGAGCATGTCGATACCCAGCAGTATGCGGTGGAAAAATGGTGGAGATTTCACTTTAGAGGAAGGTGTGTGGCTTCTCCTTGGGGGTAGGTTTCCCTCCTCATTACATGGCCTTTGAACAAATGTTTAAACTCTTTGACATTTAATGAACAGGCTGATGATCTGAGGTGACTCAGGGAACTGCTGGTAACAGAAAGTGGGCTGTGATTAACAATAAAGTGAAAGTGAAAGTGAAGTCACTCAGTCGTGTCCGACTCCTTGTGACCCCATGGACTGTAGCCTACCAGGCTCCTCCCTCCATGGGATTCTCCAGGCAAGAGTACTGGAGTGGGTTGCCATTTCCTTCTAGGCTATGTCTAAATCCCTAAAGCAGATCAACAGAATATAGATACGAGTTGATAGTAACCTCTTTTTCATTCTTTTCAGCCTATTTGTAGTAAAGAGAAGGTACAATATTTCCCTAAAATAGGTAACCTTCAAGAAAACTTTACAAAGCAAAACAATACCAGGAAAGTGGGGAAGTGGGTTACAAAACTTAATAGAAGTTTTTTTTCCCCCCCTAAGATCATTGATAGATCACAACACACTGAAAACAATGATAGTTCACCATAAACCACTAAATCTTTCCACATACATGCTGCCCATTATCCTTTGTTTTTTTGTTGTTTTCTTGAGAATATTTTTAAAATTTCAATAATATTTATGGAGATTTTCATTGAAAAAAATATAAAGCCCAAAGTTACGGTGATGTGTAATCCTACTATCTGGGTTGCCCTTGTTGGCATTTGAATAAAAAAATAAGAAGCAATGCTCAAAAAAGAGGGGATATATGTATATGTATGACTGATTCTTACTCCTTGGAAGAACTTATGACCAACTTAGATAGTATATTGAAAAGCAGAGACATTGCCAGCAAAGGTCCATCTAGTCAAGGCTATGGTTTTTCCTGTGGTCATGTATGGATGTGAGAGTTGGACTGTGAAGAAAACTGAGCGCCAAAGAATTGATGCTTTTGAACTGTGGTGTTGGAGAAGACTCTTGAGAGTGCCTTGGACTGCAAGAAGATCCAACCAGTCCATTCTGAAGGAGATCAGCCCTGGGATTTCTTTGGAGGGAATGATGCTGAAGCTGAAACTCCAGTACTTTGGCCACCTCATGCAAAGAGTTGACTCACTGGAAAAGATTCTGATGCCGGGAGGGATTGGAGGCAGGAGAAGGGGACGACAGAGGATGAGATGGCTGGATGGCATCACTGACTCGATGGATGCAAGTCTGAGTGAACTCCGGGAGTTGGTGCTGGACAGGGAGGCCTGGCGTGCTGCGATTCATGGGGTCGCAAAGAGTCGGACACGACTGAGCAACTGAACTGATAACTGATTCACTTTGCTGTACAGCAGAAACTAATACAACATGATAAAGCAACTATACTCCAATAAAATATTTTTAATAAATAAATAAAATAAACATAACCCATTGAAGCTTTGCCAAGGTAGTAAGAAAATAGAAATGTAAGTTTTACCGAAGTATTTCTTTTACTTTCATTTTTGTCAATTCCATTAGTTTTCTTATAGAGCAACTTTTCCCCCTTCAATTTAAAACTTTTTAAAAATGCAATGCTTCTGCATGATTAGAATATTAAATACAGAAAAGTATAAAAGTAAATTAGTTTACCCTCAACCACACTTCAGGCTCATCCAATTTTTCACCACAAAAGAAAGTATAAGAATTCTTTGGAGAGCTTTACAGACAGATTTTCAATGCATATATCAGCTCTTCTAAGTTACACATTAAAGATTATACTAATCACAAAGCAACAAGTCTTTCTTTCTCACCTAGGTTATGGTATGAACTGTGCTCCCTCCAAATGCCTATGTTGGAGCCCCAACTCCAGATATCTCAGAATGTGACTGTATTTGGAGATGAGGCCTTTAAAGAAGTAATTAAAACAGCATTGCAAAGTAATTTCCCACCAATTAAAAAACAATAAAAAAAGAAGTAATTAAGGTAAAATGAGGACCTTAGAATGGACCCTAATCCAATCTGACTGGTGTCCAAAGAGGAAACTAAGACCCACAAAGAGACACCAGGGTTCGCATGCACAGAGGAACAACTGTGTGAAGAGGCAGCAAGAGGGTGACTGTCTGCAAGCCAAGGAGACAGGCCTCAGAGGAAACCAAACTTGCCAGCACCTTGACCTTGGACTTGCAGTTCCCACAACTATGAGGAAACACATTTCTGTTGTTTAAGTCACCTAGTCTGGGGTATTTTGTTATGGTGGGCCTAACAAACTACGGTAACGTATCCGTAAATATTTGTGATATTTCTGTATCAGTGATCTCAGATTCACATTTCATAAAATCATCAGAGCTTCTTTAAACTCTGCCCTATTGACTGGCACTGACATTGACTTTGGGTTTTTGACTAATTCAAATGATGTTGCAGTGAATATTCCTGCACTGGTGTCTTGGCAGAATTTTATAAGGAAGTGAATTTCCAGAAGTGGAATTGTTGGCTCAAAGTATAAAAGCACACATACTTAATTTCAACAGATACTGTCCAATTGCCCTTCAAAATTTTCCTTCCATCATGTATGTAAAAATGACATTCCCCCCACATTCTCAATATATCTAGCTTTTTCATTGTTATCAATCCAATGGCTAAAACTTGGTGTACTGTTCTGGTTTCTACCTATGGACAAGTCTGAACATCTTAAGGGCTGTCAAGAGTACAGGCTCAGGGGGTTGAATTCTGGTGCTGTCTTTTCCTAGCTGTGAGACACTGACTAAGTTGCCTAACTTCTCTATGTATCACGCTTCTCTTCTGTCAAATGAAGTGGTGGTGGAAACTACCTTGTCTCAGACTCCCTATAAGAACGTCATGAGTGAAGAGACATCAGGTGCTTAGAACAATGCTTGGAATATAGTCATCTCCAAATTAGTGTTAGTTATTATTATTTCTACTTAAAAAAAATTATACATGTTTACTATTTGTATTACTCTTAATGTGCCCTGTCTAACAGACTGAATATTTACATCCCTCCAAAACTTATATGTTGAAGCACTAACCTCCAGTGTGGCTGAATTCGAGATGAGGCCTCTGAGAAGGTAATAAAGGTTAAATGAGGTCATAAGGGTGGGCCCCTGATCTGATAATTAGTGTCCTTATAAGAAGAGACACCAGAAAGATCTCTCTTTCCATCCCTATACTCACAGAGAGAAGAGATCATCTGAGCACACTATGAGATGGTGGCCACCTACAAACCAGGGGGAAGAGGCCTCAGAATTAAACCTTACCTTGCCAGCACCTTGATCCTGGACTTGGCAGTCTCCTGAAATACAAGAAATAAATTTCCATTTTTTAAAGCACCAAGCCTGATATTTTGTTATGGCAGCCCAAGCAGACTGATACTCCCTGTTTACATCTTTTACTCATATTTCTGTCCAATTAGTTTTTTGCTTATTGATTTGTACGAGTTTTTCTCATCTATACTACCTTAATTTGATTTGTAAGGACAGACGTGTTGACCAAAGGACCGTGATAGGGTGGTACCTGCTAGGGTCTTCCCACCAGGAAAAGATTGAAAACGTGAATCAGGCAGCATTTGAGGTAAAATTTGCAGGCTAAACAGTGTAGATTTAAGGAGGCACGTGTAAATGGTGTTCTCGACACCAGCACAAGTGTGGCATTCCATAATCTCGTCCAAAGACTAAGTACCAGGGGACCTTCACTTGACTTTGATTCTTTTTTTTCAAACACATCTCCCTCTCTTAAAGAAAAATACAGATGGTATCAGTTACTTCTTACCGTTGTTCATTTCCACATTAAAAATCTTGGGACTGAAATGCACTTTTTCAAATTAAAATCCAAAATTATAACTTAATGCAGAGCAATTACAAGTAACAGATGCTGGAAGGTTAGCACTTTTTACTTCCACAAGAAAGATACACATTGCATCCAAATTTTGGGATATGATATCCAAACTAACTTAGGAGCTGGCAGTGAGAGATCGCTAAATGTAAGCTCAAGCATATAAGCATTAGAGCTGGAAAGTATGGGGCAGCTGGGAAACCAGACACATAAAAACTGCACTGTATTTGACAGACAGCCCCCTCCACTTGATTGGCACATCAGACTCCAAAGGTAAGGTGATAGAATGTCACGGTAGAAGCATAAACCTCAGAATGGAAGTGCGGTGGATTCAAAACCCAGACCTACCATTTAACTAGCTATGTGATCTTGACCAGGGTAATTTAACCTCTAGGATTCAGTTTCCCCTGCTATAAAAGAATGATGTTGCCTACCTTACTGAGTTGTAAAAATTCTATAAGTTAATGACTAGAAAGCACTCAGTCCCTTGCCTGATAAATGCTAAAAGTCCTGCAAATGACTAAATGTCTCTATGACTCTCTCAATACCTGAACCCTTTTATTTTCTGAGTTTTTGTGATCCGTCCAACCCAATTCCGTATTCACCAATTGACTGTTAAGTGATTATGGAGTTCTAAGTGTCCGATACTACCCATACAAGGAATAAAAGAGTAAGACCCTCGAGAAACCTCCAGCCTCATTAAGGAAGCCAAATGGGTACCTATGAAACAATTCGTGAACCAAACAAGGCTGGCAAAATCAAGTACGTCAGACCATAAATGGCCCTGGAACTTGAGCCTGGAGGTGTTTGGGTGGAGCAGGAGGAAAAGTGGTTTCAAGCTGTCAAGGTGGGAATCGGTGCCCAGGTCAGCACTGCTAACGAGCCGTGGCCAGCCGCTCCATTGACTACAATACTCCATCCCCACCAACCACTCAGCAGGACTTGCTCCTCACAAAGAGCATCCCAGGCACAGAGTGGCCGTGTGGATTCAGGCCAGTTAGGTTCCCCTGAGTTTTCTTTTCCCTGTGGCCTGGGAGAAGGTGGATTTCCTTTCCTCTGAAATACTTCACAGATGACTGTCATGAGGCATCCTATGAGGTGACATTCCTTCTCCTTGCTGCACAGGTTCCCTAGCCAGGGGCAAGGCTCACAGAGGCAGGGGAGATGCCTCCTCTTCTTTGACTCCCCACAGCCAGGAGTCCTGGGCTCCCAGTGACTGACACAGCCACAGGTAAACACCTAAACAGATACACGAATGAATGCAGCTCATACATTCCCATGTGCCCTATATCAAAGTGGGGGACAGGTAGAAATGGGATAAAACGGGAAATAAGGAAATACAGCCCCCAGACCTGCTTGTGGGAGACTTGGACACCACTTCCCAGTAGTCT
This sequence comes from Ovis aries, assembly GCF_016772045.2. Taxonomy (NCBI): domain Eukaryota; kingdom Metazoa; phylum Chordata; class Mammalia; order Artiodactyla; family Bovidae; genus Ovis; species Ovis aries. The sequence continues at coordinate 60,804,365 of NC_056062.1, read as the reverse complement.
ATCCCAACGAGACTTGGTCACAGCCATTCTTTGTTTCTTCCATGGCTTGGGTTCCTGGTAATAAAGCTGCAGAAGCAAAAGAACATTCCATTTGAAACAGGGGTTTGTTTTCAGAGGAAGTGGCAGGAGGTGGGGAGGGTATTTTAATTGTCATGGCAGCAAAATAGGCCCACCTTAAACTTGGTGGTTTAAAATGACAGCGTCTTCTCTCTCATGATCCTGTGGGTTGACCAGCTGCAGCTGGGCGGATCCGCCATGGGGACCCTTGTGCGGGTGCAGCCTGAGGACAGCTGGGGCTGCAGCCATCCGAAGACTCCACTGGGCTGTGTCCACGCAGGTGTCTGCCTCTCCCTCCTGTACCCCGTGGCTCTCTCCTAGCCCTGCTTTCATGTGGCATCTCCTCCTCCAGGGCCTCGCCATGTGGTCTGGGTGTGTCTCACACCTTGGTCACACAGGAGTCTCACTCTCTCCGCAGCAGCCGTCCTCCAAGAGGCTGAAAGTGGAGGCTGCCAGGCCAGGCAAGGAAGGGCCATCCTAGGAGTGTCCGTGTCATGCCCGCCGTATCCTACTGGCCAGAGCAGTAGAAGGACTCCAGGGGGAGAGAAATGGACTCCATTTTCTGATAAGGGAGTGAAAAATCCACATTTAGACGCGCATGCAGGACAAAAATGCTGCCGCAGCCAGTCTTAAAGCCTACAGTGTGCCACTGTTTGCTCTCGCCACTGTCACTGTGGATGCTGCAAGAATCCCTGCGCAGCCCAGAGAAGGCGGAGAGCACCCCAAGCCCGGTCCCACTGCTGTCATGTCTGACAGCTGGAAGGCAGCAGACAAAGATGCTCCTTGCAACAAAGATTCTTCTATGGGCCCCCAGGGCACCTAACCAGTACCCTCCACCAGCCAATGAAGCCTCTCTGTGTGGATTAGACAAAGGCACCCCTTCCTCCAGAGGGGTGCACAGCGTGGGAGGGAGGCGCCTCCCTAGGGCACAGCTGCACCTGCCACAGCCCTCCCTCTAGCGTGAGGCTCCCAGGGAAGCAGAAAGGCCCGCAGTGAACAGGTGATAACAGCTGAACAACACTGCCAACAAGGGGCCCACAGAGTAGGGCGGGGAGAGGGGCTGGGTAGCTGGATCAGAAAAGAGAATTCCCCTCCCGTGCCCAGCCCTCAGCTCCCATGAGGGCACCTGAGAGCCACACCCCACAGCATCCCTCAAGGTGACGAGAATAACAGTGCATTTATAACAGGACAGAATACAGTTACATTACAGCCAGGAACCGAAGCTAATGGCAGCCGACTAATCTAGGAAAATAAAAGTAAGAAGGACTGTGTTATTTATAACCTTAGTGAGGTGACAGGGCCAAAACAATAGTGTCTAAAGTATTACCAAGGAACATAATTTTTCAGATGCGTAGTTCCTTTTTCAGAAACATATAATTCACTAGGGTGATTTAAAAACACTGCCCTTTGCAGCTGTAAATTACCATTTGTGGGTGTTTGACTTCTCTGTCGGCTTATTAAGTCAGACCTTCATTTTCCCCTTTCCAAGCTACAGCTATCAGTGTATGACTAAACTTTGGCAGGGTGTTTGCTCTGTCTTCGAGACGGCTTACAAAACTACACAAGCTGCAAGTAGAAATTTCTAGAAGTTGCATTCCTTCAAAATTCCTTAACATACAAACAAGAAAATTAACCATTTATATATATAGAAAGAGAGACTGCGGCTTCCCTGTTGGCTCAGAGAGTAAAGAATCTGCCTGCAATGCAGGGGACCCAGGTTCGATCCCTGGGTCGGGAAGATCCCCTGGAGAAGGGAATGGCAACCTAAGTACTCTTGCCTGGAAAATCCCATGGACAGAGAAGCCTGGCAGAGGCTAATATGTGTATCTATATATCAATTCTCCCTCTGCTTCTATGATCAAAAACTTGAGGGACTGTTCACTCAAAGTGCCACAGGAGCCTCTATTCAAGTTCCCCCAGAGCAGGTGGTGTCTCCTGCACCCCCCAGCTAAAAATAGGCAGTAAAATGTGCTTTCCATGGAATCTATGTAGTATCAGTTTGCATCAGGTAAAGCAAAACCAGAATCCCCAAAGCCTTGTGGGTTTGGAAACCTACCAAATCACTTTGCTCTACCCACCCAGTACTGCTAGGTATGTAAAAATGTAAATATTTTATGTTATAGTTTATATGGTGTGTTTTATAGAGCAGAGAAATCAGAACATGCTTAACGTGACACCATAAACCCACCAGGCTCTCATATCACTCGGCTCTGTTCCTCTCTTTCCTGCCCTTATCAGGGACGAGGGCAGTTCCTGCACCCATGAAAGAGTCTGACATTCCTCACAGAAGTTCCTGGACAAAACTGGGTCATTAGAGAGAGTGTGTGGGAGGGAGAAGTAAGTCCTCCCTCTCCTAAACTTGTAAACGTCACCTTAAGAAGCTCACGTAGAACTGAATGCACCGTCGCACATGTTAAGTTGAGCCAGGGTTGTAAGAACAGCTGCTGAAATTCACCATGTGCCTGGCAAGCTCTCTCTCTGCTTCATTCTCACGTGGTCTATGAGGTGGGCACTAACGGCAATAAGGGCTTCCCTGGTGGCTCAGACAGTAGAGAATCAGCCTGCAATGCAGGAGACCTGGGGTTCGATCCCTAGGTTGGGAAGATTCCCCTGGAGGAGGGCATGGCAACCCACTCTGATATTCTTGCCTGGAGAATCCCGGAAAAAGGAGCCTGGCGGGCTACAGTCCATGTGGTCACAAAGAGTCAGACATGACTGAGTGACTAAGCACAACAGCAATAAAATCCACAGTAACAGCAAATACCCTGCAGTGCTCACACTGTGTCAGGCACCGTGCTTCTTGCATATCAACTTGTGTCGTCTTTACAACAGCCTGGTGATGTCAGCAGACTTTATTCTGGTCATCACTTGATGAGGAAACAGGTGCAGGAACCTGCTCAAACTTACAGAGATAGTAAGTGACAGAGTCTGACTCTGAAGTCAGTGCTCTTAACTATGATTCTACCCATTTCACAGATGAGGAAACAGTGGTACTGAGAGGCAATGAGACCTATGTTCACAAACCTAGCAAGGGATCAGATGGGGTTTCACACCAAGTATGCCTGGCTCCAGAGCCCACGTCTTGTTGGGACTGACAAATGGAGACAGAGAGCAACCCAACTTCCTCTTCATTGAAGAGTGATTCCAGTTGCTGCTGTTGGCCTCGGCTCTGCCAACCCTGACAGTGCCAAGCAGTTTGAAGAAACAGCTTTAAGCATGGGTGAGAGGGAGCACTGCCTTAAGTTACGTGATTCAAGCTGTAAAGCATCTGTCTGGAGACGTGGGTTCAATCCCTTGGTCAGGAGGATCTCCTGGAGAAGGAAATGGCAACCCACTCCAGTATTCTTGCCTGGGAAATCCTGAGGACAGAGGAGCCTGGTGGGCCACAGTCCATGGGGTCGCAAAGAGTTGGACATAACAGCACACACGTACACGTGCCTATGTAACATGAGTTCAAGAGCATCTAAAAATATGCTCCTTCCTACACTTAACGCGTCATTCCCTTGACTTTGGGTCTGTCTCTTGCAGATGTAAAACATTATGCTACATCAATAATCTGTGTCTGAAATGCTTTTCCTCAGAGAGGGAAGAAAAAAATAAAGGCTTTGGGGGGTTGAGGTAGGAAACGAGAGCAGACTCGGACCTACTAGGCATCCGAGACGGAGCCTACGCAGCAGCGATCACCGCTGGGATTCAAACACATCTAAACAGACTTAATGAGCTCGTGGGGCCGGGCTGCCAGCAGGATATTTGCATAAAGGAGTAAGAGGCCTTCTGGGAAAGCTTTCACTCCAGTTGCGAAGAGGGTTAGCAGACAGGCTTGGCCCAGTGACAAGGCCCTAGTCACAGGGAAGCAGATTCAGTTCTGGGCAGAGCACGGGGTTCCATCACTCAGCAGTCAGTATCTGAGCGTAAGGCGGCTGTGGGGGAGATGAGGAAGTACCCCACTTGAGTGGTAGCCTGACAATCTGAGGTGAGAGAGTGCTGACTTGCTACCCATTGGAATGGAGCATGACCTAAGGTGGGGAGGGGAGTGCTCCCCCAGGTGACAGTTTGGATCCTTGAAGACCCCAGTTCATCAGTCCTGTGACTGGGCAAAAGAGACAGGTACGCAGTATCCCCTGAGGTGGCAACCCTGTCCTGGGGAAGCCAGCACCCAGCCCAGGGGCCTGGGAAGAAGATGAGTAACGAGAACCCCAAAACTCATTCAAAGAAAAGCCCTGCAGGAAACACTCTTTTACCCTGTTACAGCCCAGCTTTTAGCTGAGGACCAGGACTGATGTCAACCTTCCAATTACACATTCATTCACTCAACAAGTATTGCCAGAGGATACAGCTGTTTCTCCAGACACACCCTTTGCTCCCCACCCTTCAGCCGTATTAGCTTTCCTTCAGCTCCTTCTTTCACCCAGGCTCCACATCCCCGAACCCCCTCGACTTACGACACTTTACGCCACCTTCCCATGGTTGACTTCTCTTTGTCTTTGGTCTCAAAGTAGAAGTCACCTCCTTACAAAGGCCTTCCTGGCCCACCTATCACATGGGTCCTCTGTTATTCCCTCTCACACCATATATCACTGATGTAAGGAGGAACAGATGTGCGTGTTTCCCTGTCTGTTCCTTTTCTAGATCAAAAGCTCTACTCCATCCTCAGCACCGGTTCAGTGGCTGGCACACAGCAGGAACTCTATAAATATTTCTAGAATAAGTGTTATTGCCTGAAACCCACTTAATAAATGATTCAAGTGCAGACCCAATGGCATTGGATTCTAGCTTATCTCGCCACCTCAAGGATCTCACAGTTCAGTAGTGAAAGAGACACAGAAACACTAAGTAGAATCATGTGACTCACGTTATCATAAAGCTCCATCCAAAGTGCTGTGAAAACATGGAAGACGGCCTGATGAATCTGGCTAGGGAATAATGAAAGCTTCTACAGAGATGACACCTGGACAAGTCTTAAAGGAAGAGGTAGCCTGGGGGTGCAGAGGCACAGTGGGAGCTTGTCCTTTGCAACAGAGGTGGAAATGGCTTGATGGTGTTCTCCCTCTCTTCCTTATCAGTAAGGGTTGCTTATTCTGGGCAGCTGCGCAAAGATTCTTCCCTCATTCATACAGTAAGAGTGAATGGCACTTAGCAAAACACTCATGGTCCCTGCTTTCTGAAGGCAAAGGGATACAGAAACATGGTTGGCCCGTAGGGTCCATGGACAAAGTATTGAGAAGGTTATCAGAGGTCATATCATGGAGGATCACACTAGGGAAAATCCAGGAGATCCTGCTGACAGCCTGTCAAGCCCTAGACATGTGAGTGATGCTGTTGCAGATCACCCAGCCTCCAGGCTGCCTGCCTGTGGTCCACAGGGAAAAAGTGGGGGATTAATGAGGCTTCATGTAAAGGTTAGCCATTATTCCAGAAACAGAAACCTCAGTAAGGCTAAATGATTTATCCAGGGTCATCAGTTAGCAAGAGAGAAAAGGCTAGAGCATGGGCCTTCTACTTATGAGTCCAGAATTTATTGGGAAAAGGAAAATGAAAACTATACAGAATTCAGCTAATCCATGATGTAAACTATAGACCACGTATATCTTCCTATTAAAATGGTTAAATGTACACAAATATAAATATATAAGAAAAGAACAGGTGGTAGAGGGGAACTCCAGTATTTATTACCATCAGCTGTCCACCTACAGGTAGCGTGTCTGTGTGTGCTAAATCACTTCAGTCTGTCCAACTCTTTGCGACTCTATGGACCGTGCCCCACCAGGTTCCTCTGTCCATGGGATCTTCCAGGCAAGAATACTGGAGTGGGTTGCCATGCCCTCCTCCAGGGGATCGTCCCAACCCAGGGATCAAACCCGAGTCTCTTACGTCCCCTGCCTTGGCAATCAGGTTTAGTGGGTTTAGCACTACCTGGGAAGTCCCACCCACATGTAGGTACATTCTTAACAGAGGCAGAATCTGAGTGTCAATGTCCATTCTCTAACCTCTCACTGATGTCAGCACTTGACAGTTCTGGCTGTTCTCAAAGGATTTCACCTGTATTTCACTTGCTGGAGTCATCACTATGCAGGTCTCCTTCCAAGACACATTGTCAACTTCACTTCTAATCTGCATCCCCTTAGGTCTCAAGATGATCTGCTCCATGGTTTCTGATCTATGCAACTAGCTTGGGCAATGTTATATTTATATCCATGGGCACCATCTGGATTTGGAGGCAGAAAGTGGAGGCAAGATAAGGAAAGAAAGACCAAAAAAAAACCTTTTTGATCTGTTACATTCTACTGTAGTGACCCATTCTCTCTATACTGGTGTAAGGTCGGTGACTAAATTAGACAAAAATTTAGAATGAGGCAGCCTGCTCCTAATATTTCCAGCAGCAGTAATGCTCTTGGCTTTCCTTTCTTCATGGGTTCGTTGCCAAGCATTTCTATCAGATGAGGTGAGGAGGCTTCCTCTTAGTCAAATGCTTCCTTTTCTTCCCCAGCTGCCAATCTTGTTTCTTTCTTCTCATAGTAAGTTCCAGGAAGCAGCCCTCTTGTGTGAAAACTCATAGTCATAAAAGGGCCATCCTTTATTTGATACAGCCAACAGTTTAGAAGCGCTTGGGCAGCGCGGACTAGATTATCCAATTATGGTCAGATTTGAGAAGCAGAGCAGAGAGGTGACTGTTGGTCTTACTACAGGACAAATGGAGACGTAAGTGGTTGAGTGAAAGACGCCTGCCAAGCATTATCACGTTGCCTGGCATGTTCTCAGCATGCCTGTCTGAACTCCATACGCTAGCACACCCAGCTCTCTTACAGCCTCGACTCTTGGTCTCCTCTTGGTCTCCACTACCTCTTCAGGGGTGATCTCCTGCAGGCCTGAGGCTCTAAATGTCCCAATGTCTTCACAGCTCCCAAATCTACCATCTAGTCCTGACCTCCCCTATTAGCTACAGTCATATATGCAGTTGCCTGACGCTTCAAGTTGTATCCCCTGCAGACAACCCCAAATTCAGCATTTCCCAACAAAAGCTCATGATTTCTGGCTCTGCTTCCGCAAGCTGCCCCTCCTCCATCTCAGTGAAAGGGACCATCATGTATTCAAAAACTTAGGAGTCATCCTCAGTTATTCCCTTTCTTTCATCACCCCTGCCCTTTCCATACACACATCCAATTTGTCACCTGGATCCATAGGCACGTTCTCCAAAAGATGTCATGAGTTGGATAACTTATATTCACCTCTCCAGTTACCCTCCTAATCCAGACCACCATTCTCTTTTCCCTGGACAACTATAAACTTGCAGAATGGGTCTCTCTGCTCCCATTCTTGCCTTCCCATGATCCACTCTCCACAGAACATCCAGGGCAAAACTCTAAAATAAAACTCAGATCATCTCACTCCCCTGTGTGGCAAATGCCCACAGCCTCCCCCTGCACTTCAGATAAAATCTAAACTCCTTGTGCTGCCCCTGGTGATGGAAGGCCCTAGACTGACTGGCCACCTGTTTCTCTCTCTCAATCACCCTCCTGCTTTCTAACTACCTCCAGCCACGCTCCCAGCCCATCCTTAACTGGTGAACTTCTGCTTTTCCTTTAAGACTCAGACACTGCTTCTTCCAGAAAGACTCTTCTGAGACCTGTAGCCTGAGTTGGATGCTCTTCCTCTGATGTCTGGTGACTTATTCTCTCTCTCTCTCTCTCTCTCTCACATACATATTCCGCTCACACTGCTCACATCACACTGGATTTTCTTCTCTGTTTAGGAATGATCAACCCACCATGTCGTGAGCTACCTGAGGATGAAAATCATGTTTTGTTCATCTCTGTGGCCCTGCAGAAGTGCTGTGCTATCAATGTTTATTGAATGGAAATTCACTCCTCTTCCTGGCAATATGAGGACCAGCATGCTGTAACAGAAAAGAGGGAATTAGGAGGGTAGCCCCTGTTTTGCAAACTTTATTTCTGTCTGGACCGGTCCCCATCGGAGACCCTTTCCTCCTGTACAGGACACCCAGGCTGAGCCCACGGGATTTCTGGTCTGGAGAACCCTGGGTAGTCACTGAGCAGAGGGCATGTGTGTGGCCCCTACGAGGCTTGAGTCTGTGTGAGTCCCACCAGGTGTTCTGAAGATCACATGTGAGCGTCAGACTCCATAGTACACATGTTTTTGTTCCCATCTGCCCTGACTCAAAGGAGCAAGCAGAGAAATATATGGAAATCCAACGATAAAGAATGAGCCACGTGCCTTTAGTTGGAATCTGCATAAGGTCTCACTTACTGCAACTTTCTAGAAAATGTCAGTGAGCTTAGCCAGCCATCCTGTGGGAAAAGGACAGGTGATGTGATTGCTTTGATCCCATGGTTTACCTTAGGGCTACATCTATCAGGTTCAAAGACTGGACAGATCTCTGTCAAAGGGCACCTCGATTGCTTCAACTCAAAACCCACTTTGAAGTCATCAGAAATGGAAGACTCAGAGTCGTCTCAGTTCCCAAACAGAAATATACCTATCTGCCTGTTGTTATGGTTGTTTAGTTGTTCAGTAGTGTCTGACTCTTTGTGACCCCATGGACTATAGCCCTCTAGGCTCCTCTGTCAACGGGATTTCCCAGGCAAGAATAAATAGAGTGGGTTGCCGTTTCCTTCTCCAGGGGATCTTCCCAACCCAAAGATGGAACCAGTGTCTCCTGCTTGGCAGGCAGATTCTTTCCCACTGAGTCACCTAGCAGGATGCACACAAGTTTAAACGGTATTTAGGATAAAATGGGTTGAGGGAGGATGAGTGCCCTGTGTGGTAGCCATGAGACCCTATCTTGTAGACCTCTAACTACAGGAAGCATCATTCACTAAAGGAAGCAGCTCTGAAATCCACTGCTGCTGACACCACAGCTGTGCTGAGGCCACAGTTCCCATGAGCTGCTCAAGCATTGAGCATATCAAGGTGAACCTACTTCTGGGAAACATGGGAAACTCCTGTTCTGGTTCAGAGACCTCCTAGCAGCCTTGTCAATGGCTCCTTAGGCTAGACAGTGGGCTCAGACATTTCCACCCAAACTTCCTCCCTGTTTTCTTCACTTGGAATCAGATGAAACAAACAAGAACATGCCTTATACTGCACCATATATGGAGCTAATTCAAGTCCCATATTATCTGATGTTGTTATGATTCAGACATATTTTTATAGTGCTTTCTCTTGGAGTCAAGATGTAAAGTCAGAACACGAGTGGGGCAGATCTGTAATACCAGAAATGGACAAGCTGTTCTCTGCACACCCCCTGCCATCCCCACCCCTCCCACCAAGACTGAGATGCTCTTACGACTCAGATTCCCTGGTCCTCATGTTCTTCACCTTCAAGATAAAGAGAGTAATGTCAGGACGGGCTAGCACGAGGATTAACAGTAATATTTGAAGCGCATCTATTGCAGGTCTGGCCCATGGCTTTGTGCTCAATAAAGGCTTTTCTATTTCTATATTGTTATTTCTGGTCTCCACTTCTAGGTAGAGGTTTCCAGAGAGGAAGAAGCTGTCTTCTTTGTATCTCCTCCTTTTTTGGTTTATTGAATTATAACATTGCAAAAAAAAAAAGGGGGGGGGTTTCTATTTTAAAAAACCTAGTAGTGTCCCATTTAACATTTTTAAGGCTACACGCACAAAGAAACTATTTTTAACAAAATGCAAACAGCCTTGGAAGGGAACTGTTGGGATAGCTACTTGCTTGTTCATTTATTCAATGTTTATTTGAGAACCAAGCATTGCAGACACAAAAATGAAAATGACACAGCTCTCCTTTCATGATGATTAATCTAAGAGGAGGCACAGACAGAACAAATCATGAGATGCAATAATCACTACAAAGAAATGTAAATAGTGCTATGGAGCATGGTGCGGGGGCAGTGATGCATGCCCAGGAGAGTCAGAGCTGCCCCAAAAAAGGTACAATTTGAACTGGTGTTTTGAGGGAGAAATAGGAGTTCACTAGATGGAAGAGGAGGGATTAATGACTAATCTCAAGTATTCGACCTAGAAATCATAAATAATCGGGAGGGAAAGTTTAGTTACTACACTGAATCACCAGATACGCAGAACGGTATCTAGTTAAAATAGTACGGAAATGGGGATTGTGGCTGTCGTTATTACCATCATCATGACCACTCTCTCTCTCTCTCACTTCACGGTTCGCAAGCCAATTTGGTGGCACCCAAGGCAATCAGCCCCTCACTAGGAAACAACTTCGCTGGTGGCTCAGCTGGTAAAGAATCTGCCTGCAATGTGGGAGACCTGGGTTCGATCCCTGGATTGTGAAGATTCCTTGAAGAAGGGAACGGCTACCCACTCCAGTATTCTGACCTGAAGAATCCCATGGACTGTGTAGTCCATGGGGTTGCAAAGAATCAGACAAGACTGAGTGACTTTCACTTTTCAGGAAACAGCACAAGAGCTGAGTTATTATTTACATGGTCTGAGTGCTTACTGGCAGAATGAGAAGACAAGATTCTTGAAAAGGCTTTTCAAGACGATGCCATGAAAATACTCACAGTTAAAACATCTTCTCAGTGCAGGGGTCCATATAAAAGCCCCATCCTACCAACCACCTTGTAGCAAGAAAAGAAGAGTCCCCTCGGCAGTGAGAGCTGGCCATGTGATCACTGGGTTCAGAAATGTGCTCCCACTTCCATAGTCCCACAGTTCAGAACACTGCAAACCTCTGGAGGAGAACAGTGTGTAAACTATGATATACTCTTTGAGAAGAAAGGCAAACCAACCAGTTAACACACATTCAATAATTTCCCCTATCAAATCCAGCAACTTGTGAAAGTGGAGGAGGTTCTCTGGAACTAGGAGCTGAGACAGTGCCATCTTACAGAATCTAGGGCTCTGCAATGTAGAAAAACCTTTCCTGGAAAGCCCCTATGCAGTGGATATGTCACACTGGGGCCAGCAACGACTCGTACCGTAGTAGAGGGTTTATCAGCTGGAGACTACAATCATTTAGGAAATCTAAAAGTCAGTTAACCCAACCAGCTTTTCTACAATGATGAAATAGAATGGAATGGAGCAGAATGAAACATGATGGATGGAATGAAATAGAATAGCACATAATGGGACAAAGTTGCATCAGGTTGAGTAGAGTTGAGTAGAACAGAATAATAGACTCTATGAAAAGTTCAAAACATGTAAAGCTAATATTGCTTTGTCAAATGTTGTGAACCCAAGGGCACCTGTGTGTGCACATGCGTGCGTGCACACACACAATCTGAGTATTAAAATGTATTTTTAACTTGGGTTTCCAGGCAAAAGAAATTCTATACCCACTCTCTCAGCATGCCTTCTCAAACTGCAGAGACTGAAAAACTAAAAATGGTATCTCCCATAATCTCTTGTAGCTAAAGGCTTCCCTGGTGGCTCAGCTGGTAAAGAATCCACCTGCAATGTGGGAGACCTGGGTTCGATCCCTGGGTTGGGAAGATCCCCTGGAGAAGGGAAAGGTTACCCACTCCAGTATTCTGGCCTGGAAAATTCCATGGACTACACAGTTCATGGGGTTGCACAGAGTCGGACATGACTGAGTGACTTTCACTCCACTTGCAGCTAAAATTTGAACATGATTTAGGTTGGCCAACCATATACACCTGCCTGACATTTGTTTAGTGTTGTTGTTCAGTCACCAAACTGTGTCCAATTCTTTGCAACCCCATAAACTGCAGCATGCCAGGCTGCTCTGTCCTTCACTGACTTCCAGAGTTTGCTCAGACTCATGTCCACTTAGTCAGATGCCATTTGATCATCTCATCTTCTGTCACTCCCTTCTCCTCTTGCCCTCAATCGTTCCCAGCATCAGGGTTTTATTCCAATGAGTCAGCTCTTTGCATCAGGTAGCCAAATTATTGGAGCGTCAATTTCAGCATCAGTCCTTCTTGAATCTTTAGGGTGGATTTCCTTTAGTAATGAAGGTCAAAGTCTCACTTCAGGTCTTTCTGATGTTGCCACTGATCAGCTTCATGGGGGCACTGTGTTGCCTGCAGTAGCAATGCCAGAAGGCCCAGTGTCCAGCTGCTGACCTCACAGAGGTAAGAAAGAGAGTTCTGGGGTTCTTGTTTTGCAGAGGGGGATCTGGAAGTTATAGCATCATTCTGAAGGCAGTGGTTGCCTTGATTATAACTCAGACAGTGGGTCCCTGGACCCATCATTGCTGTGTCTGACTCCTCATCCTCTAGCTTCATGACTATTGCTGAGGTGGCAGCCTCCCCAATGATCCTCCTCCAGGATCATTCTGGAGTCACTCCTGAAGTCTCAGGCCACTCTTTCAGACATTCACAGATTTTATGAGCACCTAATTCCCTTTCTGATTAAAGGGAATAGCTAGGTTGGCTCACGTTAGCTGCCATGGAAATCCTGTCTGATCATGGAAAACATTCATAGGCATTAATTAATTCACCCAAAGTCTCATCTCTGAGTTGAATTCATGGCAAGGCTGGTACTAGAACTAAGTTCTTTCAACACTAAGTTCTCTGTCCTCAGTATTCACTCAACTTTCTAGTCAAGGCTGTGGTTTTTCCTGTGGTCATGTATGGATGTGAGAGTTGGATGGTGAAGAAAGCTGAGCACTGAAGAATTGATGCTTTTGAACTGTAGTGTTAGAGAAGACTCTTGAGAGTCCCTTGGACTGCAAGGAGATCCAGCCAGTCCATTCTGAAGGAGATCAGCCCTGGGATTTCTTTGGAAGGAATGATGCTAAAGCTGAAACTCCAGTACTTTGGCCACCTCATGTGAAGAGTTGACTCATTGGAAAAGACTCTGATGCTGGGGAGGGATTGTGGGCAGGAGGAGAAGGGGACGACCGAGGATGAGATGGCTGGATGGCATCACTGACTCGATGGACGCGAGCCTGAATGAACTCCAGGAGTTGGTGATGGACAGGGAGGCTTGGCGTGCTGCGATTCATGGGGTCGCGAGGAGTCAGACACGACTGAGCGACTGAACTGAACTGAACTGACACACTGTAGGAATGGAAAGAAGGAGTGAAATTAGCCTAAGGGAAGGGCTTAGGTTTGGGGTGAGGTTTAGTATCCAAATCTTACTCCCAAAGTCCTCCTCCCCTCTGGAGTTGTTGGCTGAGAAAGCATTCACACAGCAACAAATAACAAAACACTATTGTTTTAAAAACATTAAAAAAGAACAAGCCTCTGAGATTCCCATTATGTGGCTTCTTAGGTAAATTGAGGCTTTCCTGTTGGCTCAGACAGTATACAATCTGCCTGCAATGAGCGAGACCTGGGCTCGATCCCTGAGTTGGGAAGATCTCCTGGATAAGGGAATGGCAACCCACTCCAATATTATTGCTTGGGGAACTCCATGGACAGAGGAGCCTGGCGGGCTACAGTCCCTGGGCTTGCAAAGAGTCAGACACAATTGAAGGACTGCTGCTGCTGTTGCTGCTGCTAAGTCGCTTCAGTCGTGTCCGACTCTGTGGGATCCCATAGACGGCAGCCCACCAGGCTCCCCTGTCCCTGGGATCCTCCAGGCAAGAACACTGGAGTGGGTTACCATTTCCTTCTCCAATGCAGGAAAGTGAAAAGTGAAAATGAAGTTGCTCAGTCGTGCCCAACTCCTAGTGACCCCATGGACTGCAGCCTACCAGGCTCCTCCGTCCGTGGGATTTTCCAGGCAAGAATACTGGAGTGGGGTGCCATTGCCTTCTCCGACTGAAAGACTAAGACTTAGGTAAACTAGAGAGGCGCATGAAGTTTAGGCTTCTTCCCATTCCAACAGAGATGGTAAGATCTGTGACTAGACTCCAAGTGTCTGACCTGAGCACCCAAATGGATGAGGATGAACCTATAACAGGGGTGCTTGGGTGTGGTTACCACCTGGGAACAGGACCCACAGGAGAGTTTACCACACACATGGGAATCAGGCAGAGAGAGAATGAACCATGAGCACCATCGATTCCTCAGGCTCTGACTATCCAGGTGCAGCTCTTTCTGCAGTGAGACAAAGGAAGCTAGAAAATGGGTGGAATGAAGAATGGAAGGGCAGACAGTTCTGCGCCGCTATTGGGCAGAAGTGAGAAGATCCTGAGCTTCAGCTCCTCTCCCTACAGAAAGGAGACCTGATGGGGAACTCCAGGTCCTGGGTACCCAGACAATCAGGGAAAACCTGAGGGTACCATGTTCTAGAAGAACTGGAGGAAAATGTTTGAGGAGAGAAAGGTTAACAAAAAAAAATGCAGGGCATTGCAAAGATCACTTGCCCTGTTTCACCATCACACTCAAGAATCTTTCAGAATTTAGAGCTCTCACATCCCGTGGCTGTAACACCACCTAAATGTGGAAACGAGCATCTTCTCTGGATTGGTGTTGAGGAATGCAAACCTCTTACACCTCTTGCTGGCCCAGTTTAGCTCCATTCCCTTCTAAGTGACGTTTGCTAATGGGCTGGCATTCATCTTACTCTGGTGAGTTTATTTTATCACAGACGCACTGAGGAGGGAAAAAATTGCAACTTACCACAATAAAGTAAATATCATAAGATAAATGATATTGTTGGAATGGAAACCACTTAGGGACTCAGAATGGTCAGATGCAAACAGTTTTTAGACTATTAGCTGTTAAAGGTTATGCCTTACGTCACCCAAAAGGGTTTTTCCCTAGATTTATAGTGTGATCTCCAGGAAGATTTATTGCCTTCTTAATTTTTTTCCCCCATTTTAACTTTATGAACCGTCAGCCTGGAATTCCTTCTAAGTCATTTAGGAATGAGGAGTTGCTGGTTTTAAGAAATGCTGGTGGTACATGTTCTGCAAAGTTAATATTCTTATCATGAAACTGATTATGATACCCTTGAGTAAGAACTGAATCATCTTCCACTTGCTACTCTAGATTTACTTTCCAATGTTTTCCATCCCACTGTCCTTCCCAGGAAACTGACCAGCAAAGATACAGAATAAGTGTCCCTGCCTTTGGTTTCCAGTAGGGTACAGACATAGGAAGGGCTGGCCAGAGATAGCAGGGAGGCAGGTGTTTATCCTCCCCCTCCCCTACCTCGCTGCTCTCTGCTCTCTGGCTGACTGCTCCCTTGCTGCAAAGTCACAGCTCCTGTCAGACAGCTGTCTCCTCATAGTTCTCTCTCTCCCTCTCTCTCCAGTTTCCAGTAATCACTCCCTCCCCATGATCAGTTGCACCGTTTGTTCACAAATTGTTTGTTTTTACTCTCAAAAGTGTAACCTTCTGCTGATGCTTTTGGACTTAGCCACTTGCTTTGGTCAATGGAAGGTGTACAGGTATGACATTCGTCTCATCAGAGCAGAGGCATTCTATGTGCTCCTGCATGGATTGGCTCTGCCCTTCTTATTCTGCCCTCAATCCTGAGAACAGTCTCAGTGAAAGACTACTCTCAGCCTGGGTTCTCAAATAAGAAGACATATGGAGGTCACCCAAGCCTAGCTAAGCTCTGTTGAGCCCAACTGAACCCAGCTGAGGCCAGCAGAGTCGAGCAGAAGCACCACCAGCCTACACTCTTCAGGGAACATGCTTAACACATGGACGCTGGTTGTCATAAGCTACCTAAATACTGAGGTTGTCTGTTATCACAGCAAAAATCAACTCATACTCCACTCTCATTGTTCCTTCAGGTCACGGGGTTTGAGCTAGTACCTACTGTTACTAGGTTCAGAGATTTGCCATACTCCTTGTGGTTGCCCTACACCCTGCCCAAGACTTTGTAGCTTATTTATTTAAAAATACCTCAATCTGCCTTATATGATTTACATGATGTTTCTTGCTGAGAAACTGGTACATGTCACATTTAGAGCTGAGAATATTTTTTAAAAATCACAAAGAAGCCTGATATGGAGTAATATTTACCATACTCTAAGAATAAACAATTAGGAAAAACAGACAGGTGAGAAGGGAGAAGAGGAGGGGAAGAACACAAGAAGTAGGAGGAGCAAGGAGAGGAGGGGAAGGAGAAGGAGGAGGAAAAGAGGAGAAAGACGGTGGCAGGGGAGGAGGAAGGCAAAGGAGAAAAACAGAGGAGAAAGGAGAGGTGGAGGGAGGGAGGGGAAGAGAAGGGGCAAGAGAAGAAAGCAATTACTGAGGTTTCACTATGTGCCAGACACTGCACTGAGAACTTAGAGATAATCGCATTCTGTTTCTACAACAATCCTGCTGCTGCTGCTGCTGCTAAGTCACTTCAGTTGTTTCCAACTCTGTGCAACCCCATAGATGGCAGCCCACCAGGCTCCCCCGTCCTTGGGAGTCTCCAGGCAAGAACACTGGAGTGGGTTGCCATTTCCTTCTCCAATGCATGAGAGTGAAAAGTGAAAGTGAAGTCGCTCAGTCGTGTCCGACTCCTAGCGACCCCATGGACTGCAGCCCACCAGGCTCCTCTGTCCATGGGATTCTCCAGACAAGAGTATTGGAGTGGCTTGCCATTGCCTTCTCCAACAACAATTCTAGGTACTATCAATTATGCCCTTTTACAAGTAAAAAAATTAGATGAGAAGAGAGAAAGTAGCTTTTTCAAGGTCACCCTCAGAAAAGTCCAGATAAATTCATCCATGGCCTCAACAAAAAAAGCAGAACACACATAGTAATGGGTGATGGGAAGGCCTCCTGATGAGAGCATCTTGGAGTGATGCAGGCTATCCAAAACTCTTGACCAAGGGAAATACATCGACAAGTATAATTTGCAAAACACCAACAATAAGCAAGCCAGTTCTTGTCTTTATAAAATGTAAGTCTCAGAGTAGAGAGACTCATGTAGATTCTGAGAATTTTGTGAAAGAAGTTCCATGAAACTGAATACGTACACAGGTGAATTCTTTGTGGTGCTGGGGTCATCCACGGGATCATCCACTGCAAAGCTAAAGAAAGTGAATCCCAGGGCTCTCCTCTGAGTGAGGGATTAACATACAAGCTCCAATTGTCCCTTAGGGCTTTATTTCTGCCCCAAGGGTGTCCTCACAGAGGTGACGGTTTGAAAGAGGCTTCCACTCTGCATGGAAGTCTGGTGGTTCAAACAGTAAAGAATCTGCCTGCAATGCAGGAGACCTGGGTTCGATCCCTGGTTGGCAAGATCCCCTGGAGAAGGGCATGGCAACCTACTCCAGTACTCTTGCCTGGAGAATCCCCATGGACAGAGGAGCCTAGTGGGCTACGGTCCATGGGGTTGCAAAGAATCGAACGCGACTGAGCACGGCAGAGCACAGCTGCCTCTAGAAATGCAGGCAGATCATTCAATTCCAATCCATCTTTCAATTCTAATAAGTCTTTTGGAGGAAGCCAGGCATAACTAGCTCTGCAGCAGCACCAATAACCACTTACAAACCATCAACATGTTATCTACCTGCGGATTCCACTGTTGGATCCTTTAATCTTTCATTCCTATCAATTTTGTCTCCTTGCCTGTAAAAGGGCTTTCAACTACCGGTACATCTGCCAAACTCCTTCACCTTCAAAAATGCAAACTCCTCCCTTGTTTAGTGTTTGCTGAGTTGGGATGAATGGCTAGTTGAGAAACACGACATTTCTTAACTGCTCGATACATGCAGCCCTGTATCTACAGTCTCCCATAATTCTCAGCAACGCTGAGAACAAAATATTATTACTCCCACTTTACCAGTGAAGAAGCAGGATCAAGGGGTTAAATAACCCCTTGGTAATACAGCTCTTAGTCTTAAGAAATCTGGCTCTCTTCCCGTCTAGTGTTTCTGTCCTGGTATAGACCACCTGGAACCAGCTATCTGCCAGCCATGCCAAGGCTAGAAGTACCTCAGGGAATGGTGAAGCCTCATGGATACCTGCTGGCTGTGTTCAAATATAATGATATTCAAAAGCATCCAATGCCCTCCCTGAGGGAAGATTTACTTCCCTGCTCTGCTGGCAGCAGCCTTGGCAGGACCAACTTGATTTTGCCAGAGCACAGTGATGAGCAAAGGAGATGTGTTCCCGTTTCCAAGCAGAGACTTGAAGAACCAGCTGAGAGTTTGCCACATTCTATTTTTCTTTCACTACAAGTAACACGACTTTCAAGGTAGAGGCTGCTCGCACAGTCTGAGTGACAGACTGAAGCCGCCCACAGTGGACACAAAGCATGCGTGCAAGATAAACCACTGGTTCACAGGTCACAGAGATGGTGTCACATGTCACTGCAGCATGACGGATGAGCCTGTTCAGAGCTCTGAAACTCCAAGGGGCAGGTCCACTGCCCCACGGTTGTTAGCTTTCTAAATGTGTGACAAATCCTCGAGTGGCCATGGGCCTACAGTCAGGAGTCGGGAGTGAATTCTGACCTTTGTCATTTACAACCTGGCCGTGTATCTTGGTGATTTGCTTAACTTTTCTGAGCGTTCCTTTCCTTCCCAGGTGGCGCTAGTGGTAAAGAACCTGACTGCCAATGCAGGAGATGTAAGAGACATGGGTTTGATCCCTGGGTCAGGAAAATTCCCTGGAGGATATGGCAACCCACTCCAGCATTCTTACCTGGAGAATCCCCTGGACAGAGGAGCCTAGCAGGCTACAGTCCATGGAGCTGCAGAGAGCTGGACATGACTGAAGCGACTTAGCATGCAAAACTGAGAATAATGAGGACTTCCCTGGAGGTCCAGTGGTTAAGACTCTGCGCTTGTCAACTCATCCCACCTTCTCCTTCCCCCACTGTATCCACAAATCTATTCTCTACATCTGCATCTCCATTCTTTCTCTACAAACAGGTTCATCAGTATCATTTTTCTAGATTCCATATATATGCATTAATATACAATATTTTTCTCTTTCTGACTTACTTAACTCTGTATGGCAGACTCTAGGTTCAGCCACATTAGTACAAATGACCCAATTCCATTCCTTTTTATGGCTGAGTAATATTTCATTGTACATAGATGGCTGTTGGAAGCTGCTGTATAGGACAGGGAGCTCAGCTCAGTACTCTGTGATGACCTAGAGGAGTGGGATGGGGGGTGGGAGGAAAACTCAAGAGGGAGGGGATATGTTTGGTTTCCTTTAGGCCTTCAGTCCTGTCTGACTCTTGTGATCCCATGGACTATAACCCACCAGGCTCTTCTGCCTATGGGATTTCCCAGGCAAGAATACTGGAGTGAGTTGCCATTTCTTTCTCCAGGGGATCTTTCCTACCCAGGGATCGAACCCGGGTCTCCTGTATTGCAGGCAGATTCTTTAACAACTGAGCCACTAGGAAAGAGGGAGGAGATATATGTATACATATAGTTGATCCCCATTTTTGTATGGTAGAAACTAATGCAATATCATATAGCAATTAATGATACTCTAATTAAAAAAAAAATTTTTTTCATGTTTCCACTGCTGGGAGCACGCGTTCTACCCCAGATTGGGGAATGAAGATCCCACATGCTGCTAAGCATGGACAAAAAAAAATTGAGAAGAATGCCTACCACATACACATTTGGAGTGAAATGTAAAAGAGATAACAAATGTCAAGACCCTCACTGTCTTTCTGGTCATCCGTAAGCATCCCTCCAGCCAATCGCCATCCTGAAGTTCAACCAGGACACAGATGCGATCACACGCACCCAGCATACCTTCTCCGAGTCCTCGTCGCATTCCCCACCCCGTGAGCCTTTTCTCCCGTTCCTGTCCTCATCCTGTTATGACCAGTGTTTAGACCATCCTGCCTTCCCTTACACATCTAGACGTTCTCTCCTTTTCCCCTTCCCTCTCTCCAGCACCCCGCCATCTCCTGCACCCACACCTAGACACTCACCTTCCTTCTGAAACCTTCCCTCCCTCCTCCAGTAACAACTGCCTTATTCAAGAGCCTCAACCTCCTTCCCTGCATCTGTAATCATCACTGACATGCTGAACACAGCTGGATTTTCAAAGCCAATGGTTAATTGCAGGGAGCTGAGGGTAACCCAATGGCGGTTTCAAGTATTTAGAGTGTAAAATAATGAAGGTACTAGTGAGCAAACAGCTGAAAATCATCGTACAACCCCCTGAACAGCTTCCAAGGGTTCTGATGAAAGTGCCTCTCCGCAGCTGGTGAGGTTTGTGCTTGAGCTTAGAGGCAGACAAGAGCCAAAGGCCACCCCAGGGAGGTGCACAGTGGGGAGAGAGTAGCCTCAGACCTACAGGAGGATGCTGATAACTTCCCCAGTTACCACGGCAGCTGGGCTCAGAAAGGATTACGCAGGAAGTAAGCAGCGAAGTCTTTAATGAGGTGATGACCTTGAGGGGCTGAGTCTCTCCTCACCAGACACAGCAGTCCTCCCCACCGCATCCCTATTAATGAATGACCCCCACTAACACCCCTCACACAAAGAATAGGCCTAGCCTCCCATGGATGAAGAGGGAACCTGATCAAATATGCCATAGCCCAGCTGAGAGGTCTTGAGAACAGCCATTCTGTGCCCCCACCATGCCATTTATTTAGCTGCTTGTTTTTGGCTGTGCTGGGTCTTTGTTGCTGTGCACAGGCTTTCTCTAGTTGTGGCGAGCAGGGCCTACTCTGTAGTTGCTGTGCACAAGCTTCTCATTGTGGTGGCTTCTCATGTTGTGGCACCATGGGCTCTAGGTGCACGGGCTTAGCTGCCTTGCATCATATGAAATCTTTCAGACCGGGGATTAAACCTGTGTCCTCTGCACTGGCAGGTGGATTCTTAACCACTGGACCACCACGGAAATCCCCTAGTATACGATTCTTTGCCTAATCTGCAAATTTTCAGACCGCAATGGATAGATAACATCCAAGAGTTATTAATATATTACTCTACCGGCCATCATGTAGTTGTATAGATTTATCTACACGGAGGGAAGTTTCCTGAAGAGTCTTCAACTTTTAAAATGCAGTTTTTTAAAGTATTTACTCTTTGTCAGCCCTGGGGACAAAGCAATGAAAAACTCAAAGCCCCTGCACTCAAGGAGTTTATGGTCCAAGGAGAAGAAACTGAAACAAGCAGTTTTAAAGTGAGGTAGGACCAGCAAGAGTAGGGAGTGGGGAAATGAGAAGTTCTTGTCTTGTGACAAGTGCTCAAAAAAAGATTTAATGTAAATGAATTTTTTAACTGTGGAAATAATCAACAACTGGAACAAAGCACCAGGTACCTCCCGAGGACAGAGCATTTGTACCTTCTGTTCCTCTGCTGGGAATACTCTTCCCCCAGTGACCGATGTATGAGCTTCCTGTTGCTGCTGTAACAAATTTCTATAGACTTAGCAGCTTAACACAACATAAACACATTCTATGACCGTTCTGGAGGCTGGAAATCTAAAATCAAGGGATCAGGGACTTCTTCACCACTGATCCAGTGGTTAAGAATCTGCCTGTCAGTGCAGGGAACACAGATTCCATCCCCGGTCTGGGAAGATCCCACATGCCGTGGGGCCATTAAGCTTGCATGCCACGACTGCTGAGCCCATGCTCTAGAGTCTGTGCTCCACAGGGAGAGAACCCACTGCACCGAGAAGCCCACAAACCACAGCAAAGACCCAACACAGCCTAGAAAATAAAATAAAAAATCGTTTAAAAGTAAATATTTTTTAAGAAAATACATAAAATCAAGGAACCATCAAGGTTGCATTCCTTCTGGAAGCTTCAGAAGAGAACCTGCCTCCTTACCTTTATCTGCATTCCTGGCCCCTCTGCACATCTTTCCAGCATCTTACTTTGGTAAGATCATATCTCTTACAGGTGACTCTGACCTTTTTGCTTCCCTTTACAAAAATCCTTGTGATGATCTTGAATTCACTGAAAAACAAACAAAAATAATAGCCTCAAGATAATCTCCCCATCTCAAATCCTTAACCATGTTTGCAGAGTCTGTTCCACCAGCTAAGGCAGCACAGTCCCAGGTTCTGGGGAACAGGGTGTGGACATAATTGTGAGGCCATTATTCAGTCTTTTGCAACCCTCATGACTCCTGTTCTTAAATTCTCTGCTTAGACACTATTTACTTTTGAGGGTTTCTTGGCCAATCTAGCATCAAATAGACATACTACCTGTACCTATGGCACTCCCTATCTTCTTTACCCTAATTGATTTTTCCTCTTTATTTATCCCCATCTGAAATACTATGTCTTTACTCATTTATTATTTATTGCCCCCCATCACCACCATCACCACTAAAATATAAGCTGCATGAAGGCAGGAACCTTGTTGACCCTGACCTCACCAGAGCCTAGAACAGTGGCTGGTACTCAATATGTCAAATAAATGAAAGACAG
Source organism: Ovis aries (assembly GCF_016772045.2). NCBI lineage: Eukaryota > Metazoa > Chordata > Mammalia > Artiodactyla > Bovidae > Ovis > Ovis aries. The sequence goes on along the minus strand of NC_056062.1, from coordinate 60,782,121 downwards.
TAACCTACAGAAGAGATAACACTGATAATAAGATGTCAGCCAGACAAAAGGGTAGTAAAGAGAAACCAGGGGTAAGAGAAAACATGAACCAGGCAAGACGCTCGGTTAACTCCAGAAACATCACTCTGAAGTGGACACTGCTGTGCTCAGCCGCTCAGTCATGTCTGACTCTTTGCCTCCCATGGACAGTAGCCCATCAGATTCCTCTGTCCATGGAATTTTCCAGGCAAGAATACTGGAGTGGGTTGCCATTTCCTACTCCAGGGGATCTTCCTGACCCAGGGATAGAACCAGCGTCTCTTGCATCTCCTGCATTGGCAGGCAGATTCTTTACAACGAGCACCACCTGGGAAGCTGGACACTGATGGTTGCCCAAATAATAATCCATTCTTCCATTTCCCTTCAGATGGAGCCACAGTTTTGAGCATAACCCACTACTCAGGTACACACAGCCCGTACACATTGACGTGATGCTTTGCTCTTTGTCACACAGCCCCTGGCCCCAGGGAGCTGCATTTCCCAGCTTCCACATCAGCCATTGACTTGACCCATGGAGGTGCTGGTAGGAGATAGGAAGTGTAATGGATTAAATTATGTCCCTTCAAAATTCGGATGTTAAAGCCCTTACTCCCAGAGTGGCTGTATTTAGAGGTGGGGCCTTTCAGGAGATAATTACGGTGAAATGAGATCAAAATGGTAGGGGCCCTAATTTGATAGGACTGGGGTCCTTATAAGAAAGGAAGAGATACCAGAGTGCAAGCCCTCTCTCTGCACACACAGGGGAAAGACCATGTGAAGACATTGCAAGAAGGCAACAGTTGGCAAGCCAGAGAGAGGCCTCACTAGGAACTAATCTTGACAGCATCTTGATCTTGGACTTTTAGCCTCCAGGACCATGAAAATAAATGTCTGTGGTTTAAGCCACTCGGGCTGTGACATTTCCATTATGGCAGCCTGAGCTGACTAAGACAGGAGGGAAAGAGAAAGAAAAAGCCAGGGCATTTCTCTTCCTCCTTCCCTGACCCAGGCAGCTTTGTCTCATCAGTGGTTCCAACTGGACAGGCCCACATGGCCCCTGCATCTGCCAGGTGACTGAGGTCCCATCTGTGGCCTCTGTCCCTATACCTATGACTCTCTGCTAACCTCTGGCTGGCCACATCATCACTGTTGACTTTTCAGCTCTTCTTTACCTGTCTGATCAGTTCCCTGCATTGAGTCCCCTCTGTTTAAGAATGCACAAGGTTTCCTATCTCCCTGGTGGGGCCCTGCTTGACATCTCTTATGGCATAGAAGGAAGCAGCTCAGAGGATGTTAGAGGGCACGTGGGGGCCGGTTCACCCCTTGACCATCAAATTGCAGGGGGCAGTGTCAGAGCTCAAGGTGGGGCATAGCCAGGGAGCAGTGGGAGCCAACACAGAATCATTTGCAGGAAGAGGAGGGCCATTTTCAGGGCTCCATTTTAGAAAGATCACATTACAAAAGGCATCTACTCCTGCACCTGGAGAATTATTCTCTGTGGCTTACATGTTCCACATGGTTTTTCTAGCACTGCATAGACACTACCTAAGATTTCTCTTCCAAAAGGAATGACAGCGAGAAGGAGAAAAGAGACAACATATTGTTCCGAAGGTGACAGCTGGCCCTCCCACTGGCTCTGGACTAGGCATCTGACTCGTAAATTGTGTCTAACTCCTAAATCTTGCCTGAACCACAGCTGACACAGTAGGTCATGCTGTGGAAACTCTTGTGTCCCCATATACACCCTTCCTCACTTTGCAAACCCCAAATTCTTGTGCTTAAAAGCCAAGAACAGTAGGGGCTGAGACATGCAAGTCAGAAACTCCCCAGTCAGCACTTTGAATACAGGATTTATCGATTCCAAGTAAGGGGGTCATATGGGTGATACAGCACATACCAGCTGGTAGCTGTAACTCAAGGGCCAACATCTTGATCTGCTCAATCAATCATACGAAGCAAGCAGAGGCCTGGTTGTTCGCTATCATCCTTTAGCAAAAGTTCTCCAGCTTTTCTCCCTCTCTTCCCTCAACTCTCTCTTCCTTACTTTTTGTTTGTTTGTTTGTTTGTTTGTTTTTGAGTATTCTTGGAAACTCTTCTCTGCCAATCACTGTCAGCAGCTACTCAGGCCCGGGGAAAGCAACAGCAGATGCACGATGCGATGGACTGACTTGGAGATGAGCCACGGGGAGTGCGTGGGAGGCAGTCCTCCTTGGGAGAAAGAGCAGATAAAACACTAGACGCTAATCCAGCCCCAAACACATTCTAATCTAGTAAGACTCATTCTTCAGGTGCGCAGACAGGCAGACAACGGAACTGAACGCTTCATCAGGCAGAACTGATTTCTTGTAATATTAGAAACGTTATTTTCCTCCAAGAGAAAGCTGCTGAGATTGCTATGCGTTGCTAATATATTTGAGGCAGAAGAGGACAAGACAACAGCCTCCACCAGGGGCACGGGAAAGAAATGGAAACACACAGTGTCGGAGCTCAAGGTGGGGCCTCCTGTCCCCAGAGGCCAGGAATCAGCCGAGAAGCTCTAATGACAGATGTCCTTGATTATCAAGGTCAGAGGGTCCAGCTGGGGTGAACAGGTGAAGGGAAACAGGTTTTAAGGACACTGGCCTATTTAGAAATCAGCTAAGCTTTGTAGAGTTTAAGAAAAGCCATGGATTTCAGGAAGAGGTTCAAAGGAAATTTGGAAAATCTCCTGGTCCCTCTCCGTCAACACTGATCTCACAAATCTGTTTGTCAGAGCACAAGAGGCACGCTCCATTGTCTACACAGGGTCACTTGCATACCAAGGGCTCAGCAGGGCCCGTGGCTGGGAGCCAGCAGGCTTGGGTGGATAAGACATCATTGGTCTAATGCTGGGGCTTCTGCTGTCAGTTTCCAAATATTAGAGTGTCACAGAGCATCCCTGAGACACACTCACAGGACTAACTTCATAACCTGTTTTGGTATTTCATTAGTTTTAATACAGGAGAGGTGACTGGGACCTCTCCCCATACTGAGAGGCCCTTGATATCAAGGACTTGATAAGATCTCATCAATAGTACCTGCAAGTCCCAATGCTCCCCCTAAGGAGCAGATAGACTCAGGCTTCCTTGATACTTTATACATTGGGTTGGGCTTCCCTGGTGGCTCAGCTGGTAAAGAATCCACCTGCAATGCGGGAGACTTAGGTTCGATCCCTGGGTTGGGAAGATCCCCTGGAGAAGGGAAAGGCTATCCACTCCAGTATTCTGGCCTGAAGAATTCCATGGACTACAGTCCATGGAGTTGCAAAAAGCCAGACACGACTGAGTGACTTTCATTTCACATTGGGTTGGCCAAATGTTCATTCAGGTTTTTCTAGACTATCTATAGAAAACTTGAATTTTTTAGCCAACTCAATACAAGGTTTCAGTTGGGTCTCCTTAGAATGTATGCTTGGGATAGGAGTGGGGGTCTTTTTCCTGGAAAAAAGGATAGAAACATTCATTTCCAAAGGACAGAACATGAGGAATGAACAGGAATAATTCTTTTTTAAACCCTAGAATTTCTATGACTTTTTCAGACATTTCCACCACCCCTCTCCCTCTCTCTCTCTCTGGAAGGTCCATAGCCCCAGACTCTCACTCTCTCTCTCTCTCAAATACTCTTCTAGCCCCTCTTTCCCTGGCAACTACTGCTTGTCTTTCCAACCTGAGCCCCAGGAAATCCCTTCCTCCAGTGAGTCTTCCTGACTTTCACAACAGGCTCTTGCAATGTCACCCTGCGGCCTACTATACTTCTCCATGGCTCTCATCACAACTGCAAGTCACTGATTGCTTTTGTGGCTATGTTTAACGCCTGTCTCCCCCTCCAGACTGTCAACCCCAGGCAGGCAGTGACGGCCCCTCAGGTCTCCTGCTGCAGGAAAGGTGAGTGACCACAGGCCCCAGCAGCCATGCTCATCTGCATCCACCATGGTGTTAGGACAAGACCTCCTTCCTTCCCGTGGGCTGTTTCCAGCCACTGACCAAGGTCAGCTCAGAATGCTGGCCATTCCTGCCAGGTGTGGGACTCCTCTGACAGGCGACTTCAAGGGTTCCCTGTTCACTCAGCCAAAACTTTCTCAGAAATGGGCTGCAGTCCGAGACTTGCTACCCAGACTCCTTCCTTCCCTCTCCTTCAAAAGCTCATCGGAAGGCTCTCCCCTACCCTTTTTTCTCTCTTTTCCTCCCCTTCTCTTTCCTCTCTCTTCCTAAGGACCCGGAGGACTCGCGCTGACACCGGCAGTAATTTCTGCTTTTTCCCCAAGGCCTGGAACGAGGTCTGGTGTACAACAGGCACTCAGTTACTATGTGTAAAATGAATACATGCTCTCAGAACAGGGGAAGATCAGCCAAAAGTGTGTGGATGAATCAGCATGGATTGAACTCATTCTCTGGGAAAATGGCACCAGGAATACACCCTAAAGAATTGATACTAGCGCCCCATTATTCCTCAGAGCCGTTCATCATGCACCATGCAAGCTCCAATCATCATGCTTTCCTCAGAGCCTTTGTATTGAGACTGACCATATCAATGGCTAGAGAAAGAAAGCTGTTCTTAACACTGCATCAGCACCAACATAACTACATTTCACTGAGCATCTCATGTGTGTTGGGCATTGACCACACAATTTATAAGCATAGATTTACTGAATTCTCATGATAGTGGTACAACTTTACTCCCATTTTACAGATAAGAAAACTGAGGCTTAGTAAATCAGGATATGGTTTAAAAAAAAAGTTGAAAACTATTTTTGGCTTAAAATCATTGTATGTAAATACAAGTGCTATTCCTGACACTCCACGCTTCCTTCTAGCTTTCAAAGGAGCTGATAAACCTTTTGAACAGTATCAGGTGCTGAGTCTGACTTCTGCATCTGAGTTCCTACTTAGCTTGGACCTTGCATCAAACAGGAATACCCATGACTTTCTTGATGAAGTTGGGCTTCAGGGACCCCAGGTCGTAGCAACAGACATGCTCTTATACAGACACTCCAGTTCTTACCAGTTCCAGGAAAACTAATTCAGTTGTCTTTCCCACAGTACAAAGCCCACTTGCTAACCTTTCTTGTCCCTGATAAAAGCTGGCATCAGCCCTTTCTAAGATGAGGCATTTTATTATTTTTAGTCTTCACATTATCTCTGTGACTGCATCCAGAATCCCCTTACTCTCAGCTTACTGTTTTAGCCAGGCAACTAGGAAAGAGTCTATTTTTATTTCAGCTTTCCTTTTCTTTTAAAACTAATAAACATGAAAATCTCTCTATCTCCTGACAATTTTTAGACTGACTAGTTATCACAAGTGACCAAGAAGATTTGGTTGAGCTTCCCTTTCAGCAAATATCGAGATGGGCAAGTTACAAAACCAACAGATTCCCTTTTATTTAATTTCCCCCAATACAAAACTAAACCATAATATTACAAAGTGTATTCAAACAAAATCTAACACTCCCAATTCTCAAACCCCACTGTGGATACTGCTGGAAATCCTGCTGTGCCCACCCAGTTGGTTCCCACTCCTTAGTAAAACTGCCAGTGACAAGTGATATCACAGCCCTCCAGATGGGAATTCCCAGGTGACATTAGTGGTAAAGAACCTGCCTGCCAGTGCAGGAGACAAGAGATGCAGGTTCCATCCCTGGGTTGGGAAGATCCCTTGGAGTAGGAAATGGCAACTTACTCCAGTCTTCTTGCCTGGAAAATCCCATGGACAGAGAAGCCTGGCGGGCTACAGTCCATGGGGGTGCAAAGAGCTGGACACGACTGAAGTGACTTAGCACCCACACGCACTAGTGGGAATCCATTTGGTTCCAGGCTTATTTTGCCCCTGTGAGACCACCTCAATACGAGCCACTCAAGAGATGGAAGAAACCAGCTCACGAAAGAAAGGAGACCCTGTTCCCACATTGTCCCGCTGGTCTTTGACAGACTGCAGCCTTCCGACTCAGAGCTCTGAGGCTGCCAGACTTCTTTCGCCCTGAAGCCACATCTGGTTTCCTGATTCAAGTCTCTCCTTTGTCAGAAAGGGTTTCTCTCCCAGCAGGGTCTCAGGTCCTTCTAATGCCTCTTAAGCCTAATTGGAGTCGGGGGTCTGAGACGTCTCAGCCGCAGTGGAGAGTCAGGTAGTCCCAGGGAGGGAGACCTTGGTCCCATTCCTAGGATTCGCCAGTTGTGTTGGCCAGGATCCTATGACCAGTGAGGTGAGCCAATCCCATAACCAGTTTCAGTACCTCAGTTTCCCCACTCATAAAATGTAGCTCTGGGACTTGGGAGTCTTAATGAGCATTGGCCCTTCCTGGATAAATTAACCAGGTGCCGGAAACATCTGTGGCTGAAAGCAGAGTCTGCTGTATAAACAGAATATAGTATTCTTATACACAGAACTGGAGCTAAAGCTCAAATACCAACTAAGCCTGACTTCATCCTTAGTCCTATTTAGTGAGCCTCTCGGGAAAAGTCAATCGCTTCTCCTCTGGACTAGGTTATATTTGAAGAACTCACCTTCTCATTTAGCTCACTCTCTTAGACTCAGGACAAAGGGTTTTCAGTAAAAAATAGAGGAACCAGTCATAGTTACTGCACCACTCTCCATTTAAATCATATAAATATGTGTTCCAAGGACATGAAGAATATCTGTCTTATTCACCATGAAATCTGCAGAGTATTGATTCACAGAGGATACAAAAAAAGGATTATTTGAACAAATAAATGCATAGATAATAGCCCTAGAAAACGAATACTATACATGTTTGCATAGGAATTAGACTGGGCTTCCCAGGTGGTGCTAGTGGTAAAGAACTCGCCTGACAATACAGGAGACATACGAGACACGGGTTTGATTCCTGTGCTGGGAAGATCCCCTGGAAAGGGAAATGGCGACCCACTTCAGTATTCTGGCCTGAAGAATCCCATGGACAGAGGAACCTGATGGGCTACGCTCCACGGGGTCACCAAGAGTTGGACAAGACTGAGCGGCTAACACTTTCACTTTCACGGCATCTCCTTCCATGCTGTCTTCTGTTTATGACTTGTTACGGCAGAAAATACTTGATAAACCAGTGAAGGCTCAACAAAGTCAACTAGACACAGCCAGCAGCAGATCAGGTCTCCAAATACCCAATTCAGTCTTCTTGCCTTTAGAACTCATTGCTTTCCTTTGTCTAAAGTAAAGATCAGAAAACGATAGCCCTGGAGCCCAATCCAGGCCATTGCCTGATTTTTTTGTAAGTAAAGTTTTGTTGGGGCACGGACACACTCATTCCTTTACATATGGTCTAAGGCTGTTTTCCCACTACAGAGACCACATGGCCCACAAAGCCTAAAATCTCTATCTAGCCCTTCACAGACAAAAACTTGCTGACCTCTGCTCTCTAATGACCTTTGCCTGGAATCCCATCCGTCCTCAAGGTGCTGGTAGACAGCTGCTGCTAGACAGCATATTAAAAAGCAGAGACATCACTTTGCCAACAAAATTCTGGACAGTCAAAGCTATGGTTTTTCCAGTAGTCATGTATGGGTATGAGCGTTGGACTATAAAGAAGGCTGAGTGCCAAAGAACTGATGCTTTTAAACTGTGGTGCTGGAGAAGATTCTTGAGAACCCCTTGGACAGCAAGGAGATCAAACCAGCCAATCCTGAAGGAAATCAACCCTGAATATTCAGTGGAAGGACTGATGCTGAAGCTGAAGTTCCAATAATTTGATCACCTGATGCAAAGAACTGACTCATTGGAAAAGACCCTGATGCTGGGGAAAACTGAAGGCAGAAGAAGAGGGCAACAAAGGATGAGATGGTTGGATGGCATCACCAATTCAACAGACATGAGTTTGAGCAAACTCCAGGAGATAGTGAAGAACAGGGAAGCCTGTCGTGCTGCAGTCCATGGGGTCACCAAGAGTTGGACACAACTGAGCGGCTGATCAACATGGAGTTACTGGTAGAGACAAGGCCTCTGGGATCACATGATTCTAGTCACACAGCCCACACAGTCAATCCACCCTTCAGGAATGCTTGCTCCTGGGAGTGCAAGAAGCTTTACCCACGTTGATTTAAAACAGACGACCAGTTATTTGTCCAGCAAAAATAGGTTTATTTGGGATCAACAAAGAATTGCAATGCTGCAACCACAGAAAGCTGTAGGCAAGTCTCCACAGAGCAAAGAGAAAACTCTTTTACAGAGGGGGAAAGGAAGTTGGAACGGCTGTAGTGAACAGAGCCACTGGAGCAAGTTAAAGTTCAAAGTATAGTGGCTTTTCACTGGCTGAGTTTTGACAGCCTTATTGGCTGAACTCTGGCCAGGCAAGAAGAGGAAGTCCCTCTTCTTCCTGTTGCTCTATGAGAAGGCTTGACCATGATCCTAGGAGGTGACAGCCCCTCTTCCGACCTCCTGACTCTGAGGGTTCCATTTATGTATTTTTACACATTATCTTATTTAATTCTCCCAACTGCTATGAGGTATGCATGTGTGCATGCTAAGTCACTTCAGCCATGTCCAACTCTGTGTGACCCTGTGGACTGTATGTAGCTCACCAGGCTCCTCTGTCCATGGGATTCTCCAGGCAAGAGTACTGGGGTGGGTTGCCAGGACCTCTTCCAGGGGATCTTCCCGACCCTGGGATTGAACTTGTGTCTCTTCTGCCTCCTGCATTGGCAGGCAGGTTCTTCACCACTGGCGCCACATGCATAGTCATATAAAGACATATGATGCTAATACCACTGGACTGAGCAAAATGAAACTGCTAGTTTTTTGTAGGTCAAATGTTGGCAATTTCATGTAGGTCGATCAAGTCAATACTCTCCATTTTAAAAATGAGAACACAGGCGCAGCTGGCCCATTGGCACTCAGGCAAGTGTTCAGATACTAACCAGCTCTTTGGCTAGAGCAGCCACTGGCTATACTGCTTCTTCTTAAAACTACACTTTGTGTACCAAAGGTTGTGCTAATACTGAAGTAAAGAATTAGTCTAAGGCTATTTAAACAAAGCTTTTTTCAGATTTATTTGACCAGAAAAGCTCTGGGATCTTACACCCTTTCCCCCTACCACCAAGTATCACCTATAAACATCCCACAGAACTAGTCTTTCTTGGCAAAACACATTTTAGGAAACACCTCCACTCCCCCCATCCTTATCAAGAGCCCGCAACACCTCACAAGCATTGCCTTCCTCAGTATTCTGGCTGTAGCTACCTCCTGCCTCTTCAGAATGCCCACACAACTGCTCTGGGCATGCCCAATTTAAGACATGCTGTACCTTGCTCCACAGGCAAATGGAACTTCATTTTCACTAAAATAATCTGAATAGTTCTTGCTGTTGCAGGAATAGTTCTTTCCTGCTAATTCCATTTGCAGGAACAGTGACGCTCCATCCTTGGGTGACTTTGGATGTTCATTTAAATACACTTTCATCATCCCATACCTCCTATTTGTAATGCAAATAAACTGCATCTTCCATTAAAACTGCTTGCTCTCCCTCTAAATCCAAATTCTTTATAGGATTTATGTGCCGAATCAGGCTTTTTTCCAAAGGCAGAATCCAAAATCTGAGACTGCCTTTTAGTCCAGGTCAATCAAACAATGTGGTATTGTATATATACTCAGTAGAGTTTTCCTTTCTGCTTTTTAAAAGAAAATAATGGATAGTATAAAGTTTACAGTCAGGGCCTCATTATAAATTTTCTTCAGGAATACTATAAGTCCATAATTGTGACATGCATTCCTCCCCTGTCCCCTCTTAAAATATTAATTTGATGAGGAGGTTAGAAATCTATCATAACCAATGACAGCCATCAGGGCACAAAAATAGCAAGGCTCGAGTATAATATTTTATTGCCATATTTTGAAACAACTGGTTAGGCAGATGCTACTGTTATCTTCCAGTTACTTCTCATTTTTCCAGAGTTTTAAATGCAAGCTGTGACAAATTAAATTTCTATATGCTTTTCTTAAAAAAAAAAAAAAGACAATTTCAGAAAACACTGCACACACAAAAAAGTTGAAATAGAGAGGAAGAAAGGGACATTGGCAGCAAGCAAGATGAGAAATCTTTCAATGTCTCCAATGAGTTGCTTCGATGGCCCCAAGGCATGTAGATACGCCTTCCCCACGCTGGCCATGCAGTCTCCATCCAGAAAAGATTCTTTGCATCCTACAATTTGCAGTTGCTAAAAATGCACTCTGCTGGCTAATTTTATAAAGGTGCTTAAGAAATCCCATCACCAAATGCTGAATCTTTCTCATACTCTGGTGTAACACTTATATATTATATCATCAACTCTCAAAAGATATAATGGGTCACATTTCGGAGCTATTAGCTCAAACAGAATTGTGCATGATTTCAATTGACCATGGAGAGAGTATACAAGGTGGTTATTTTTTTCCCCAACATCAATATGCTTTTCATCACCAACTATGGGGTCACTGTTCAGCAATTATATTTTTGCTAGAAAAATATATTTGAATCACATTTTTTAAAAAAAATCTGACTCCTTGACCCTAATTAGGGGGAGTTGGGGAAGAAGGTAGAAAACAGATTATCACGATTCTTTTCCTTCCTCCTGCTGGGATTAAAACCAAAATTCAGTCACCCAGCCTTCACTCAGTTCCAGGATGTTAGGTGGCACAGGCTTGTTTCGTTTCTCTGAAGTGTTAATACCACTGCCTCTAGGTGGCCGCTGCCGTCGGGAGTCAGGTAAACAAGCCCTGCTATTGCTACCCTCTGAGCTCCCTGTGCATCTCACCTGCCTTTGTCTTCCATCCCTCTTCCTCCTTTTCCCCCACCACCTCCTTCCCCTTCTCTCCTACCTTCTCCTCTGCTGGTTCTGGCCAAGCATGGCTGCAGGCTTGGCTTCTCTCTGCTCTGTTCAGAATCCTTCTCCAGGACCTGACACCACTATTACTCTTAACCTCTAAAAAAGGTGGCTACTCTAAATTTATTGCATTATTTCTTCCCAAAATCATCTTTTAAAAAGTTCCCCGTGCGTATTTCAGACCTGAATTTAAACTCCCCAGGCGATAATGACACACAGCCAGATTCAGCCCCCATTGTTCCAGAGGAATCTTTCACAAGGCTCTGAATCCCCTGGATGCTTGTTAAAACACCAGTTCAGCTCCACCCTCAGAACTCCCAATTCCTAAATCTGGCGGGAGGCCTGCAAATTTGCATTTCTGACAACCTCACAGGTGATGCTCCTCCAGGGACTACACTTTAGAGAACTATTGCCCATGGCTAAGTCCCTTAGGGTCAGGACTGCCTGTAATTCCAGCCCCAGGGTCGAGCACCAAGTGCTACACCTGTCTGCTGAATGACCACCAGAAAGTGCTCCAACGTTCATATGTACAGTATGGAGGAAAACACACAACAGTCACCATGTGGAAAGTGTAAGTTTGTGATTCTACTTTCATCCCACAGTGATGCTCCATTGATAACGCTAAAACCTACTTGCCTGTGGTGCTGCCAAAGACTCTTGGGAGTCCCTTGGACTGCAAGGAGATCAAACCAGTCATCTTAAAGGAAATCAACACTGAATGTTTACTGGAAGGACTGATGTTGAAGCTAAGGCTCCAATACTTTAGCCAACTGATGTGAAGAGCCAACTCATTGGAAAAGACCCTGATGCTGGGAAAGACTGAAGGCAGAAGGGGATGACAGATGATGAGATGGTTGGGTGGGTGGCATCACCGACTCAATGGACATGAGTTTGAGCAAGCTCCAGGAGACAGTTCAGGACAGGGAAGCCGGGCGTTTTGCAGACATGACTGAGCAACTGAACAACAACAAAGTTAGACACAGAGAGGGATGCAGAAGAGCTGAACTGATGGAGTAAGGAGCACTCAATTCTTTTAAAGGAAAATGCCATTCTTAATTGGTTGGCTGGTTGACTTTTCTTCCAAAGGATAATGAAGCAGGCATCCAGGGCTAAGAGCATCAGGAGAAAAAAATCATTTTGTCCGAGTATGTTTAAATGGGGAGCAGTAATTTACTGCTCACGCTAAATATATTTGGAAGCTATGGAGGATGTGCATAGCCAGCCCCTGATCCCCTTTAGCAGAGCAGCCCACAGTTGCCGCAGTCCGTGCACACAAGATGGGAGACTGTCATCTGAGATGTGTGAGCAGGGCTTCGTCAAAATGCAAGATAACACCTTCCCTTTCTCCTTCCCTTACCCCAGATGATTTCTGAATTTCTGTACATTTGTGAATTCACAGCAGCAGCAGCAGAATGACATGAACATCACAAATGCAAATGTCTTTGTTTCTAACAAATTGCTCCAGTTCACTGCTCTCCCCTAAGTATAGGAGGAAGAGGGAGTGATCTCCACAGACCATTTCACCCTAAGATCTGAAGGCAAAAGCAAAGGTAAGTTGTGGCATTCCAACAGACACACACACACACAAACACACACGCCCTGTCAAGTATCCTTTTCTATTGTTGATTTGTACTTTTAATAAGACTGACGTCTGCATCTCTAAAGAAATATTTCACTGTCAAAAGAATCTAACTTAATTTTGTTTGCTTGAAGTGTTTTCATTTCAGACCAAATTTAGAATCCCCAGCCACCTGTTTACACCGCTCATCTCCAGCAAAGCGGCAAAAGCTCACCTCTGCCATCCTCTTCCGAGCTGGAACAGTCAGGTTGGGGGAGAGATAGTTATCAAAGGTTGTGAATTAGCCCCTAACATCTTGCTCTTTCTCAAGAATGTGTGACCATAGTGCTCCAAATGCTTCAGAGGACACACCTAAACTCCACGGGGCATCAGAGAGCATCTCACAAACAGCAAGGTGGGAACACGAAGGGACAACACGTAACACTCAAGCTCTTTTAAAAATGTCAAGACACAGAATAATACAAGAGAAGAATGAATGATCTAGGCTATTTTGGAAACAGTATTTAAAGCTCTTGGAGCCTGTCTCCTCATCAGTAAATAAGAGTGTGTGAGGTGGCCAACAGCTCAGGCTGGGTTCCCTCCTGTTCTAGAATATTATTAATGTATCTGCAAAAGAACTTTGATTCCTCTATTACCTTGCAAGGCATTCTCAAACCCACTAAGACCTAATAGCAAATAAGCCTTGGTATATACACGAGTTGGATTAGGTATTTTGAGGTTAAAAGGAACAGAAACCAACTCAAATTTGAAGAGGGAAAAAAGGCAGTGTTATTAAGAAGATTCAAAAGTGTTTTTCTAAGACCCAAGGGCAGGAATACAAACAGGCTTCAGAAAAGGACTGGAAATAGAAAATCCAAGTGTTAGGAACTTGGAAGCTCTTTCCCACCTTTGTACCTTTCTGCTTCTGCCTCCTAAGCTCCTCTCTGCTACTCACCATTTTGTAACCTATACTACAAAATGTTTAACAAGAGGTTAGATAGTCTTGTGAAGAAATGAGCCCAAATGGACATTAGAATCCTTTCATCTGTTACTATGTACCAGAAAAGGATCACTAATTGGATGAGGTGTCCACCCTGGTCTAATTATAAGGATGTGGGGGGTTCACCAGTGGGATCCTACGAATTTAGGGGGTGGGATAAATTAGGGGGAAACAGTTCCCCAAAATTGGTGGAAGAAGGGGAGAGAATGGCTTACCGCAGCAGAAGTGAAGATATCATACAAGCGGGAAGCTGTGTGCGTTGAAAACGATTTTCCTAGTGTTGTGTTGAGCAAAGAGGTTGTGCCAAGTACTCACGAGAGAGCTTAAGACCTGAGCTCCAGTCTTGGTCCTGCCACCTAGGAGTATGTGAGCTTTAACTAATCATACCTTTTTCAAGCTCGATTTCATCATCCCTGAGCAAAAACTACCAAGTACCAGATACATTGGCTTCGTAACACATTTGTACACCTTTCCTATCCTAAATGAGAAAACACACGAACAAGTACTTTGCAAACTGTAAAACAATTTATTAATGTAAGAAATTGTTTTAAAAGCTGTTTCTAATGCAATGTCATTAGTCTATTCACTTTCTTTTCCACGTGTCTGGAGCTTTCGCCTCCAGACAGGCAGGCATAGAGTATCAGAGGGACCAGAAGCCAAACACCACCACCCAACGATTAAGACCAGACTAGGCATCTTGTGTAGGAGCACATGCATTTTCGTATTTCTCAAGCCCACTGCCTCCTGAGAGTGCATTTGTGTTATAGTACAGTGGGCAAGAAGTGGGAATCATCAGCTGCAATTCTCTCTGTATCTCGTTAGAGGCCTAGTTTCCCCTTAATGCACATGAAGACCTTTCATTAGCAGTAATGGTGGCTGCACAAATCGACGAGAAAAATAGACCCTCACCATTTTGATCTAGGAGATGAGGTTACTGGGACACTTGCCCGACTGGAGAATTATGACATTCAGAGATGCATGATTCCATCAGGGGAAAAAAAAAATTAAAATCTTTAAGAATGAAGTGCAATTTTAAAAGCCTTAAAACAGAGAAGGGCAAAAATCAAAATCAAAGAATTACAAGCAGATTGAGTTTAGGAATGGGTTAAGAAAGTGAAAGCCAAATGACAAGATAAACAAAGGTGGGGAGAGATTACTCAGGGGATCTGACAAAATAAGAACAGTTTCCAATACATACAAAGTAAAACGTTGGCAAGACGACGACTCCGGCCCAAGAAGAAAAGGCAAGGACCATTTACCGTCAGGAGCAGTAAACACTGCTGAAAGTTAAACAAATCCTTTGCCTTCAGGTCTACAAAGGAAGATGGAAGATGCCAGAAATGGCTGCGCCCTGGAAAAGGGTCAATGAAAAAAAATATCACTGAAGGAAATAAAAGTGACATCTGGGTTTATGCCTTGAGGTTGACACAAATGCTAGAAGCAATAAGAATATTTTCCTACTGCAATCAACTGTAAAGAAGGCCTCTTGGAAATCGGACACCCTGCATTGTTAAGGGTCTGATGAAGCGGCCCTTTACCTTTGTCCAAATGTAAAAACAGCAATTTTTGGATTAAAACAAGAGAAAAATCATTTTTACCTTTCTTCACAGTACAGCATCCGTGTACTACAATTTCTTTATACAGGGGAATTAGAGGGTTGGTAGGGGAGAAGGCACATGGAAAGACACTTTATCTGTTCATAGGTTGCATCTAGTTCAAGTCCATGGGTTCGCTAAGAGCTGGACACGACTGAGCAACTGAGCTGATGGAGTACAAGTCCTAGAGTAAGCATGGATTCAGCATCCCACTGCCATCCCCTCAACTCACAAAGGTTCCTTGCAGTACTTAAGTTAGTGAGGTTCTGAGGCTGCACCCAGTCTTTGGCAGTCTGCTGGCCATTGATTTAATGAAAAAATTGAAAATGGGCTGCCTACCTCATAGTTGTAAAAAAAAAAAAAAAAAGGCAATTGACTTCAAAATCAAGCCCATCAAATCAAATTGGCAGTTCTATTAAACTGATCACATGAGTTCATGTGACAGCTTAACAGCCTCTGAGAACAAGGAGGATGTAGGTATTTAAAGAATTATCTGGGACAGACCAAATCCCCATAGAAAGGCCCAAACTCTGCAAGTTAGGGGTGGAGGCTCTTTGAAACCATTCCACATAGAGGGACTGTATTCCTAAAATGATGATGAGGTTTCAGTATAGCCATCGTGGGTTACACTGCAGAGCGAAGCAGGCTTACGATGCGTCTGGGGACTTCCCAGGTGCCGCTAGTGGTAAAGAACCCGCTTGCTAATGCAGGAGACTTAAGGGACCTGGGTTTGATCCCTGGGTCGGGAAGACCCCCTGGAGGAGGGCATGGCAATCCACTCCTGTATTCTTGCCTGGAGAATCCCATGGACAGAGGAGCCTGGTGGGAAACAGTCCATATGGTCACAAAGAGTCAGACACAACTGAAGTGACTTGGCATACACCCACATAGGGAGTATGCATCTATGTAATAAGAAAGCTCAAGGCAACGGGTATTAGGCCACACCTGTTTGCTTCCACAATCAGCAATTTCCCAACAGCTCTGGCTCCCCAGGCCTCCTTTTCTACCTCAACGGGCCACATCAATCCCTGTCCCAATTGGTCTGAAGAGGCTCACTCCAGTCTGGGAGTCACTGCCAGATAAGTAGATTCGAACTTCTCCACAGCACATTCTCAGGCTACAGGAAGCAGAAACCATTCATTGCTTTTCCTGTCTTTATTAATACTGACAGACTCAGATCTTTAGCCTCCCCTTCATTATGTACCTATTAACCACCCCTTCCATACATGTCAAATAAAGAAGGAATCCTCTGCTCGCAAAGATGACTTAGTCACGCCCTCTATAGATGGACACTTAAGTTATTTACTAAAATAAGCCCTAGCAACCATTTGAAAAGTTAAAAAGTCACACAGTCCATGTCTGACTCTTTGCAACCCTACGGAATGTAGTCCATGGAATTCTCCAGGCCAGAATACTGGAGTGGGTAGCCTTTCCCTTCTCCAGGGCATCCTCATAACCCAGGGATCGAATCCAGGTCTCCCGCATTGCAGGCAGATTATCACCTGAACCACAAGGGAAGCCCAGGAATACTGGAATGAATAGCTTATCCTTTCCCCAGTGGATATTCCTGACCCAGGAATCGAACTGGGGTCTTCTTCATTGCAGGTGGATTCTTTTACCAACTGAGTTATCAGGGAAGCCCACGAACTATACAGTCCATAGAATTCTCCAAGCCAGAATACTGGAGTGGGTAGCCGTTCTCTTCTCCAGGGGATCTTCCAAACTCAGAGATCAAACCCAGGTCTCCCACATTGCAGGTGGATTCTTTACCAGCTGAGCCACCAGGGAAGCCTCATCTTGACCCAATTTGAGTATTATCAGCCCCATCTCTGATAGAATTATGGTAGAAAAAGATGCCTAATGAGAAAACTGATGAATGGTATATTCATATTTAATTTGAATGAGAAATGTTTACTGTAAGATGGAATTTACAGCTTAAGTAAAAAATTCTTTCATGACATTCTCATATCCACACCAGAGTTTAATGCCAGCATGGTCTGAAAGTAAAGTTGACATAGGTTTTCCAAAGAATGTTATAAAAACATACTGTGAATAGTGTAGTAACATTTTAGAAGACACTAAAATTTAAATATTTAGATGTTGTACATGAGAAATTACTGTACATGAGCTCCATTAATGAGGTTAACATTAGATAACCACATCTCCATTTCCGAGCTTCAAAAAACGAAGACGAAAGTTCTTTTAGTTTTACCCCCATTTAAAAAGAACAAGGTATTTTGGGCAGGCTAAAAGATTCATTCTCTTAGGCATTTTTTAAGAAAAACGCCACTTTTTCTAAAGCCTTATGAAACATTATCTATGATTATGGGGTTAATATCAAACAGCTTTTGCTTTTCTTGGCTTATAACATTTAATTTTCCATTGATTAACATGCTAGCTTTTTCTGTTCTTTTTTGTTCTTGGGTAAGTAAATGATTTAGACCCGGTACTCAGTTTATGAGCTTTTCTCATTTCAACTTGAAGAAACTGCAAATATTTATAGACGATGAACCACATGTATTTGTTCCTGAAAAATGTCAGAATATAGCACTCAAGTCAAATGCTGAACAGAAGCTATTCCCTAACACTACATACTGTGGAGATTTAATTTCCATTGACATGTTTTCCTAAACAGTTTTTCCCACTACAGTAATTCCTAACTCAAAAACTACTGAAATCTCCTGTTAAGTCTATGCTCACATATTACTGAGTTATGGGCACCTAAATAGTCATACAGAACTTCAGAAAGATTCCCATCTTTAAAAAATACAATAATGAATGAATGAATCCGTTAACCATACGCCACAAGGGAAACATTACATAAGACTATGTTTGAACCAGCTTTCCTTCTTTTTAGTTTGCTCTCTGATACTTTAAGGCCGCTTCGCTTTTATTCACAAGGAAATTCTAAATCTAGGCAACAAGAATTCGGGAAATGAACCAACAGTCTACCATCCACAAAGGCAGGGACTGGCTCTATCAATAATCCCCTCTGCCTAACAGTCAAATTCAAATACATGCTCACTCAAATAAGGAATCACCATGGAGGGACTGAAAAGCAGTATAATGTTCCTGAAGGTAACATGGAAATAAAAAGCCTCAGAATTGTATATACCCTCTGACCAGTAAGTCTGCTTCTAGGAATTTATCCTAGGAAAACAAATTACATGTGAGCAAAAACCAATATCCTCAGTGGAGAGCCGCGGAGCACAGCCTTGTCAAAGCTCCCACTCAGGCTGCTCCGCACCCACCATGGCCCCCTACAAATCTACCGGTGCTCACACCACTCTACAAGTAACACACCTGCCTCCTCCTCTCATCTCCTCTGGACAAGCAGAGTCAGGCACAACCTGTCACTAGGCAGTATCCAACTCTTTGCAACCCCATGGACTGCAGGCTTCCCTGTCTTTCACCACCTCCCGGAGTTTGTTCAAACTCATGTTCATTGAGTTGGTGATGCCATCCAACCATCTCATCCTCTGCCGCCGTTTTCTCCTTTTGCCTTCAGTCTTTCCCAGCATCAGGGCCTTTTCCAATGAGTCAGCTCTTTGTATCAAGTGGCCAATCTGCCTAAGGACACACTAAAGGGAAAAGAGCCAGGGTGGAACCCAGCTGATTGATCCCAGGGTCCCAGTGCTGCCTCCAAAATAGTGTTGCAAAAAAAAAAAAAAAAATGTCCCTTCTTATCTGTTACCCATTCCTTTTGACTATCTTTCTAGAGGCCATGTCTTCAAAGGGAAAATCACAGCAAGAGTCTCACAGGCATACCTCCACCATCTTGGTGACTCACTGATTGTGGTATACAAATGGCAGGATTTTTTAAAATTTTCTTTCAAACGAAAAATTATTACAACAGTCCTTTCCTTCCTAATGTAGTACTTATTTCTCAATTCCTCTTTCTTCACTCATAAAACTTGCTATTAGCAGAATTATTAATACATTTCATGGTATAAAAAAATAAACATGAAGTCCTCAATTCAAACACACACACACAGAATGAATTTCATTTTCACACAAAACATGGTCCTTTAGCAAAATGATTTTTTAAAAAAATTCCTGTCCCCAGTGAACGGCCTATAAGCATGGGGACTGGCCAACCATCATCTGAAGAAATGAAAAGCCAGCCATCAGGAGTACACCAAGCGATCCCAGGCCTGAGAACAAGGGGTGCCAGGGCAGGAGCAGGAAGCCTGGGCTCCAGGTGCGCCCGCTGGCAAGCAAAGAAGTCCGAGAATTCACAGTAGGTGCCAGGGCCTCCAGGGCAGGAGTCAGGACAAGCAGCACTGGGCTGGGCGGTTGAAATGTGGCACCGAAAAGGTAACAAATGTGATGAAGCCTGTAGGTGTGAACTGGTGAAACTTTTGGTCGGGCCTGCTTTATCTTCGGAAATACATAGGTGAGAGCAAAACAAAAATAAGAAGCTTAATATAATACATATATATATATATATATATATATATATACACACACACACACATACATATTGTCTAAAACCAAATGAGCAAACAGTCAAGATTGGTTTATTTTTATTTTATTAATTGCTAGAAAGGCTTTCCAATATTCAAATGTGCTTCTTCTAGGAGTTGCCCCAGTGTGATCTTAAGAGTCTATGTTAACTTCTTTTTCTGGAAATTTCCTCTTCTTAGTTGTTGTATTCTTGAAGAGCCTGGGCCATGAAGAGCTTGCCTAAGTTCTGGGCAGTGAACTCCTTGATGTTCTGGCAGTAAGTGTTAATCTGGCCTGTGCATTCAGGAAAGGGAGAAAGAGTCATAATGTTCCACAAACTGCAAAATGACCTAGAATACTAGTCACATGATAAACTCAGCATAATACAGAATCATCGGAATTTTATTATGTTTTGAATCAGTAACAAAAAAGAAGCAGACTCAAAGATATAGATAACGCACTACCAGTGGAGAGAGGGAAGAAGGGAGCAGTAACACAGAGGTAAGGGAATAAGAGGTACAAACTATTAGGTATAAAATAAGCTACAAGGCTACACAACACAGGGATATAGCCAATATTTTATAATCACTACAAATGGAGTATAAACTTAAAAAAAAACTGAATCACTAGATTGCACACCTGTTACTTACATAATATTGTACAGAAACTATACATCAATAAAAATTGTTTTAAAAGAGTTAAGAATTCTATTCACTCATAAGGGATAATAAACAATGTCAGTTGTTTTGAAGATAAGCTATCTTCCATTCTCGGTTACATGGAGAATGAAGAAAAATGACAACTTTTTAAAAGATAATCAGCAGTTACTAGCACATGTTAGTTGTCAATCAAAATGTACTGACAGTGCAGATCAGACCAACACTGTAACTAAGAGAAGTGAGAAAACAGCACTAGCTCTTCTCAGTCAGGTAGAAAGGAGACACCGATCAACGCACGGTAAACTGACCAGATCCCCCTGCCCCAGATGTTAACAACTACAGGAGTTTTCAGTCCATGCTCTGGAAATATTAACAGCCTCCTGCTGCAACCCCAGAGCCAAGACAGAGCCAGAGCGGGGAGACCACGTGAGGGGAGGGCTCCATTACTGCCCCGAGCCCTCAAATGAGTGATCTGATCTGATGCGACAGTCACACATTTCTTAGAAGCGTAAGAAATACAATTTCGCTTAAACTGGACCTTAGGTAAGAAATGTGTCTCAGTTTTCCAAATTTAATTTATACGTGTACCAGGAAGCTTTAAGGAATTTGGAATTTCCTCCTGCTCTAAAATATGTCAACAGAAATGAGAAACTGTAGAGGATCAGCTTTTCTGTGAGTAGGATTTTCACACTAACAAATCTCTTGGACAACTGGCTGACTGAAACAAACAGTATTCAACCACATTTACACACAAACAAGTTATACAGCTAAGTAAGAGCATGAATGTTATACATTCAACATCAGGTCCTAGCACAGGACACAAGGCCTCCACTACCTTAAGGCAGTGTTAAATGTTAGGTATCCCCGGAGAAACTCCATCCAGAGTTACACTCATGTTGCTACAAGACGAGTCACAGTAAGGGAGACGCTTCTTCGAGTCAAAACTACAGTTCATTTCAGGCACCCACAGTCAGGCCAGGCTCAATCAGGCCACGGCACCAAAAGAAAGGGGTTCCAGCTAAATGGGCTTTTCCATTATGGGACAATAAGCACTTTTTCTTGGTTTCCATGTTAGATGATCCACAATAAAAACTTTCTCATTTTAGAAAGTTTATATAATCCCACCTCACCGAGGGGAGCACTGAAAGGACCTTAGAAATAACAAAGACTGACAAATTCTTAAATTTCAGAAATTACAGGTGCCAGATTCAAGTTCATCATTCCACCATTTTAAATACACTATCTTACTGTTAGTGAACCTCCCACCGTCTTCTGCTTCCTAAAGAATAAAGAAAACCAGCCATGCTCTGCACGGGCCAGCACTACCTGCAATGAGCAGAGAATCCATCCTGGCAGGGGGCTGGTGCGGTTTGAAGAGTTTGGACAGATCCTCCTCAGGGAGCGGGGGTTCTCCTCGGCTCTGCCGCTGCATGTTCTCCTGCTGGCGACGCTGCTGATACTAAAATTCAGACGGGGGACGGCTGGGTTACTATTCTCTACCCGAAGAGAAAAATAACACCTCCCTCACTTATGCGATCAGCAAAAATCCCACTGCTTTGAATTCCAATCTTGGTTTTATAAACGCAACGCTTTCTAATCCTTGCCTCTAAAAGGTTAAATATGGCGATGGTCGCGACGGTCAAAGAAAACTTTGTTATAAACTCTAGTGTCATTCTGAGTTCTAAGGGTCTAATCTAACTAATGATTTGGAAAAGCAAAGCTGGTTATGTGAGGGGGCTTCAAAGGCAAAGAAGCTCAAGATGAGTGAGCAAAAAGGGAGGAACTTGACCATTTATGACAACAGGGTAATAACAGCACAAGTACGATTCATCCTAACTTACAGAACTACGTAATGAAATACCACAGTGTAGAAGTTTTTCAACTTTATCTCTATTGACCAAAAGAACAAAAATACTGATGATGTTACTATTATAACATCACTATAACAACATACTATTATTATAATAGTAAATACTATTATTATTCTTAACAACAGATAATCATCTGTGTTTTAGCACCACAGCTGAGAATGAATATTAACTCAGATAACACTTCAAAAACTTTCAAACTCTGGATTCTATGATTTAACGCAGAAAACGAGGGAGTATATATAAAGATATAGACCAACTATAAACTTACATTTCTAATTACAATCAACATGCTGCTTAAAACAGCAAATGGAGTAAGTCCATGCACAGCCTTAGGTGGTCAGGCAATGGCAAACCAGGGTAGGCTGGTAAAAATTTTAAGTTCTTAGGTTCCTAAAGAAGGGAAGTAACTTGCCTGGAGAAGATTTCTATTTAGTATGAGGCATGAGAATAGAAGTTAGACAAATCTAAAAAGGGTTATGAATGGTGCTAAGAACAAATGTCAAGTGTAAAAATTTATGACAGAATTAAAAAAAAAAAAAAACTCTCTTAAAATTGGTTCCCAGAATCAACTGTCTCATTGGTGACAGATTCTCACAACTTGATCTTCCAGTGGAGCCTGGACTATAGGAAGGGCCAGTAGGAGAAAGGATCAAAATGGTTTTACTCTCCCCAGAGACATTCACCATTACCATCTTCATCACCATCTTTTCAGTTAAAAAAAAAACAAACGTATTTTATAGACATATATGTGCTTTTTAAAATTTTATGTATGCTGAAACAATGTATTTTAAATTTCAGTAAATATATGAACACTGAAATTTTTAAATAAAATACTCTCAGAACCACTTAGTTGCGCTTAGAATTCTATAGTTACCAACACCTAAAGTACATTGTAATGAACACACTAGTCAAACACTCGCATGGATATACATCCTGGAATCAACTATCTATGAACCGAATGCTAAGAATATTCTGGAGCAATATAGTCCAAAACAGTATTCCACAAACTGTGAGAATCAATCATGCGGCCTTCAGGCAACACTGACAAAGAAAAGTATGATTGGCCAGAGCACTATGGATGTGCATATGAGAACATCCAGGTAATCCTAGGGTTTTTTCTGTGTTATACTATCTATTTCACAGCAGTTGGTCTATTATTTCCTATCAAAATTGCCTGCTCTTAATCACAATTGCTCAGTTTTTTAACTGAACTGAAGATTGCTAACTGTACTGCAATAAGCCACTAGCAGACCTAATTGTTACTAAAGAAATGAGCTGTGACCCTCCAAAATCTCTCTGCCTGATTTTCTCAATAAATGTTGCCCTTATTTGCATAACCTTGGCATTACCATCTGAGCTTAAAATATTAGCTCTCTTCAAGACAGGTATTTTTAAGTACAACTTGCAAATAATCTATTAGGAACATACTATATAAAGAATAATCTTTTAAAATATGATACAGAGTTCCCAGCTAATAGTCAATGATTTATTAATTTAGGTCATTTTGAAGATGACTCTTCAAGCATCACACTTAGAAATGAATTCTATGTTAGCTGAATTTTCCCAAATACCAACCTGATGTTTCTGCTGCTGCTGTTTACTCGTGTTCCTCATGTATGTGTTATATTTAACTATATCTTGGCTCATTTCATCCACTCTGTCCATCAGCAGCTGGAGTGTCTTCCCCAAGTGATTGCTGAAATATAAAGTACAGATACTGACATGTCGAACTTTTAAAGTTAAAGCTCGGCCACTGCTCTAATGCGATCTGCCATTTGCTTAAAAAAAAAAAAAAGCACCCACATACAAGAAAGCAAGGCGGAGGCAAGAATGTGAGTCAGCATGTTATTAAACTTTTTGTATCAAACCCACAACTATAACTACAACGGTATTTGAAATAGCTCAGTTTCTTACTGTCAGAGCATACACACGTCAGAGCAGTAAGCAGTTAAAACGTAGCAGCAGCGGGTTATCTAAAATGTGTACTTTTGGAACAACCAAGTTTAACCTAAGCTCAGTACTCCTGAATGCACTTCCTTAACCCCACCATGGCCCTCCCAAACTGTGCTCCAGATATTCGGATCAGAAGTCACAGAAAGGAAGAACCAGGCAAAGAGACTTGAGACTTCTGGCACGTGATTTCTCTACCTAGCTGATTCTGAAAGAGTAACAAAAGCATTATTCTGCAAGGCCAAATGAAGAGGGCTCCTTTCCCTCTATCCTTCCTAGAATCTGAAATATAGTCATTTTTCATCTTTTCTTCTCCAGAAATTTCGACTGTAGCTTACTTACCAAAATCTTATAAAGTGATGCTAACAGTTTATACAGTGCCCATCATATTCACTGATTTCCTCCTGCAACCATCTCCTACCATGGTAAGGCCCTCTACACAGAGATGTAATCTAAAAATAACTAGCTGACAAACAAGATTCATTCATTCATTCCAAAAGACTATTTACTAAATTACTATTATGTTCCAGCCTCAGTGTTGTTAACAAATAAGGAGACAACAATGAGTGAGACGTTCCTAGTCTTGGTCTTCACTAGCTTACAGTTGACAGGAAGAAGGGAAGAGATGAGATAGACACTTACACAGTATGGTCAGAATATTTCTTTTAAAAGATGACAGGCTGAAAGCAAAGGATTAGAAGGCATCAGCCATGCAAAAAGTATTCTAGGTGGAAGAAAGCACAAGTGCTGAAGGCCTGAGATGGGCAACAACTAGACAGATTTTAAAATATGGGGGCCTGGCATGGGAGGAACACAGAGACAGGTTAGGGAGGCCAGACAAGCACATATGAGGAACTGTTGGCTGTCCATGCAACACTCCAAAAACATAGTGTGAATGAGACCCTGTGACTCTAACATGAATGGTGCCCTGGTGACATGTTTTGCCTTAAATTTTAAAATGACCACCCTGGCTGCTATACAGAGACTACACTGGAGAGTAGAAACCAGAAAATGATAAAGAGTCAGAAAACCAAGATCATGGCATCTGGTCCCATCACTTCAAGGCAAATAGATGGGGAAACAAAGGAAACAGTGACAGACTATTTTTTTGGGCCTCAAAATCACTGCAGATGGTGACTGCAGCCATGAAATTAAAAGATGCTTGCTCCTTGGAAGAAAAGTTATGACCAACCTAGACAGCATATAAAAAGCAGAGACATTACTTTGCCAACAAAGGCCCATCTAGTCAAAGCTTTGGTTTTTCTAGTAGTCATGTATGGATGTGAGAGTTGGACTATAAAGAAAGTTGAGCGCTGAAGAACTGATGCTTTTGAACTATAGTGTTGGAGAAGACTCTTGAGAGTCTCTTGGACTGCAAGGAGATCTAACCAGTCCATCCTAAAGGAAATCAGTCCTGAATATTCATTGGAAGGACTGATGCTGAAGCTAAAATTCCAATACTTTGGCCACCTGATGCAAAGAACTGACTCATTGGAAAAGACCCTGATGCTGGGAAAGATTGAAGGTGGGAGAAGAAGGGGACAAGAGAGGATGAGATGGTTGGATGGCATCACCAACTTAATGGACATGAGTTTGAGTAAACTCCGGGAGTTGGTGATGGATAGGGAGGCCTGGTGTGCTGTAGTCCATGCGGTCATGAAGAGCTGGACAGGACTGAGCGACTGAACTGAAGTGATGGAAGTGCTGGAAAGGATGAAGAAAAATTAAAACGCTCATCCGTTTGTGGTGAGAATGTAAAACGGTGCTGCCACTATGGAAATCAGTTTGGTGGTACCTCAAAGAGTTAAACGCAAAGTTATCATATGACTCAGCAATTCTATTCCTAGGTGTGTGTGTGTGATATACACACACACAATCAAAAGAACTGAAAAATCATGCTCGTACAAAAACTCACATGTGTATATTAATACCTGCATTATTCAAAACAGCCAGAAAGTGGGAACAAGAAAAGGATAAATAAATTGTGATACATCCATATAATGGAATACCACTGCATGATAAAGAGAATAAAGTATTGATCCATGAATGAAACTTAAAGGCATTACACTAAGTGAAAGAAACCAGACACAAAAGGCTACTTATAATATGGTTCTATTTATATGAAATGTCCAGAAGAGGCAAATCCACAGAGACAGAAAGCAACAAGTGACTGGAAGGGGGTGGGGAAGTGAATTGGTATTGATTGCACAATGCTGCAAATATATTAAAAATGTGTTCCTTAAAAATGGTTAAAATGGTGCCTTCATCTTCTGTGAATTTTACCTCTACTTTTAAAACTGCATACGTACATGCACGAAATATACCGTGGTATTCGACAGCAGCAGTAGTGGCATGGACTAGCCAGTGGCAGTCAGCATGGAGGAAAGTGGGCAGAACTGAGCGCAGCATCAAGGCTGACTCCCTGCTTCCTGGCCTGAGCAGCTGAATGGTTGGTTACAGCACTTAGGAGAGAAAAGAGACTGAGGAAGAAACAGAATGGGAATCCTGGGAATGAGTAAAACTAAATCCAGCTAAAATGCGAATTCTATATGGATTCCATCTGTAACCTAAAAAAAAAAAGAAAGCGTTGACTCTTCATCTTAAATAGTAGAAAGAGCATAGATCTGGTCTCTGTGGATGTGTGTAAATTAATCTTTTAATTTTAGGTCTGGCACTACCTACCTTACCTTGATATAGTAGCTTGGCCTAATGACTTAACCTAAAAATGAAGTGCTTTTGGCCAATTAAATCTTATTTCCTACTTATCTTATTATAATTTTGTGAATCACCTTTAACTTTCAGACATTTCTTCTTCCTTGGAATCAGATTAAGTATTCATTTACTGTTTTGTTTTGTTTTGTTTTTTTTCAAATTTCTTAATAGTCTGATTTTAATTCATCTGTAATTTGAGCTGATAGTGCAAGATGAGGATTAAAAATTTTTTCCCCAATATCTAATCAAATGTCCAGATCGACTGATTATTTACACTGCTTTCCAAATAACTTCTGAAATTTAACAACACTGTGTCCTCTAACATGCATTCTTTCAACATACATTACTAAGTACATACTTACTTTCCCAGTCACACTCAAAACATTCTACTGAGAAGGGAACACAAAGAGAGAAGTACAACACAGTGGGGGGAGACTCTATGATAGAAGAGAAGCATAGAAGATAGTTTGATAGGATCAGATTATGTGACAGTTGAATTCTGAGTTTTTGAAGGAGCTGGAGATGGGAGTTGAAGACAAGCAACAGGGGGAGGGATGCTTCAGCTACTGTGTGTAGGAAGCCTGTTCAGAGACACTGGCGTGAGAAGTGTGACCCATCTGCAGAACCACAATTACCTCAGTCCATCAGAAGCGCGGAAGAAGGGCAAGATGTGGGCAGAAGGGGAGCAATGAGCTGAAGAGGCAAACAGTCACACAGCAGAGACTCTTGGAAGCCAGGGCTAGAAGTCTGGATTCTATTCTAAGGACAAAGGGGACTCAGCCAAAATTCTAAGCAAAGGAGTAATGTGATCATACACTTTAGTTTTAGCAAGATAACTGCAATGAAACGGGAAAAGGTCAGAAGCAGGAAATTAAGAGACTGTGAAAGTAATCAGGAAAAGAAATAATGAGGCCCTGACCGAAGGCAGCCACAGACAAGGATGTAGATGAGATTACCCCAGGAATCACTTACAGGAAGACAGACCCCAAGAAACACATATTTAGGGATGAGCAGAGGAAGGCTAACTGTGCAGAAAGACAAGTAAGCCAGTAGTAGAATCCTAGACTCAAAATATTTCAGGAAGAAGCTGTTATCAACACATTAAATGCTTAAGAGTCTACCAGGTCCAGCAATACAGTGATAAAGTCATCCTGTATGGCTTGAGCAAAAACTCTATCACAGAACAGATGGAACACTGAGTGTTTAGGATACGTGGGAAATGAGTAAATACAGAGAGCGACATGCAGAAAATCCTATTAAAAAGTTTGTAAAGGAAAAAATCAAGTAAATGATGAAAGGAAATGGATAAACTGATATAAGGTCAAAAGGTGTTCTTTTTGGAACTTCATCTTGTAAGATGAGAGAAGCTTAAACAAGTTTAAATGTCCTTACTTATTCTTAGGAGATGCACGTTCAAGTATTTAGGGGTTAAGTATCAGGTCTGTAATTTACTTTTAAATGGTTCAGGGAAGAACCCATTTATGTCTACAAAGAGAGTGGGTGCAAAGGTATACAAGTAAAGGTTTATGCGTGTTTACTGTATGATTTACCATTCTTTCAATTTTTCTCAAGAGTCGAGCATTAAAAAAAAACAAACTTTTTTTTTTTAATGGGGAAGGCCAGTCAACAAATGTAACAGAAAAGAACCAGCACAGACAGGAACTGGAGATACTCAGGAAAAAGGGTGCAGAAAAAGAGAGACCGGATGAGACCTCATAGAGACCGTGAACTCTCATGTTCACCAGTGAAAGAACTGAGGCACCAAGAAATATGAAATACTGAAATTCACTACAGGATTATTTGTCATATAAGACATTTATATCCTGAAGTGCAAAGAAATTCAGAGAAGGGAAAGGTCAGCCCCAATCCTTGACTGGGTGATGGAAGAGAGAGTAGAGACACAGGAAAAAGCTACTGAGGAGAATTACTGCCACTGCAGAGAAAGATTGAGTATTTGTTTCCAGATCTCGTATCCACGAGTCTAACCACACCGATTTCAGCAACAAGAAAGGTACTACCAGAACAGACCTTCCCTCACCACCAAAAACTGTCTTTCCTGTAAAGTACTAACATCCCGTGTTATACAGGTACATGTCATAGTGGAAGAGCGCGAGCACAGGTATGTGGACTGTGAACATATCATAACATTCTATTACCACAGTGCTCTTAAGAAATCTAGCCAGCAAGAAATACCCGAAAATCTGCACAGTTCAGGTCTCGAAGGGCAAAAGGAATTAACAATAACACAGAACTGTTTCACAGATAACGTTCACAGGGAATCAGGTACATTACCAAGAGCAACTTTATGGGGATCTTTTCAGTACCAGTGCAACCAGAATATTGAAACAGAGCTACGGTTCAGAGTCTCAATAATATAGTCTTTTCTTTTATTGCCCAGGAAACAAAGAACTGGAAGCAGAGAACTTAAGCAGCTGTGAGCCAGGACGCACAGTGACAAGCCTGCTCCGGCTGCAGTGTCAGTTTGTCCTTACTGTCCTTCATGTATGCTGCCCACACTTAGTTTACTTTTTTAAAGAAGAAATAAAAGCAGAATTTTTTTTCATGTGTGAAAAACTGAAGGCTTGGGTAACACATTTTAAAAAATTAATAAAGGCTGTTATGAAATACCAAAACTTCCATCTAATAAAATTGAGAATCAGAATTTTTCCAATGAAAGGGAATGTAGTATGTTTTATTCATAGCATAGAGCAAATGTATCAGGTAAATCAAAAAACTGATACACACATATGGGTTGTGAAAAGCAAGACCAAGCACAGTGTTTACGGAGCTGCTTCAGAATGATTTCTGAGGCAGTTTCTTAGAAAAAATTTGTATGGCAAATGATGATTAACATCATTGTGCTACTAATGTTAGAAATTAAAATTTGAGAGGCACGAAGGTTACATTTATTTCAGTGTTTTAAATTAGTATTATCAATTCAGGTCAATGTAGCAGTCCATTAATATAAGCACAGCTTCAAGGTTGCTTCTTTTTTTCTCCCCAAAGGAATACCAATTTACTGTTTTAAATAGCTTCACATGGAAAGCTAAGGCCTTTTCCTATTTCACATAAAATACAGAAGATAAAAACTATAATAAAATAAATATTTGTCCTGATCTTAGTTGCTATGGGAACTATGAACAGTTTCTTGGCTATTATAAACGCTACTCTGGACAGACAGACATTGCAGACCAGCTCACTGGTAATGGGAAAGCAGAGAAGGGCTGTATTTGTTTTGTATGATCAATGAAGGAAGCTTGGGAAAAGGTGAAGACATAAATTATATAAGCAAAAGCTTTCACATAGTAAATTCAAAATTATTATATAACTATATACTTAATACATCAAATTGTAACCTTGCATGTTGAAAAAGGTTCTTAGCTCAGTGCTTTAAATACAGGTGTGCCGAGTGTGTTTGTGAAAGCAATGAAGAAAAATATGACCTTCTAAAAGAGACAAATTAAAGGACTATTATGAATGTATGTTTGCAGTCCAACAGTACACTCTTTAGTGCCAAATGAGCCTTACAACCTGGCTGTATTACTTAGCACTCCGTTTACCATCCAGTTTCCATCTCCTTCCCCCGTAAAGACTTTCTAATGGTCTCTGTGATGAGTTCATGCAATGGGAAGGTGGTTCTTCAACCACAGCCGCACCCATCCTGGTGCGTGGACAAGAGCACTGGGCACACTGTGCTTCCGGGTTTATCCTCACTTGTCTTACACTGAGGAAGCACAAAGCCTGTATATTCTTTTGTAAAGCTTCTATCTGGGATAACTAAAAATCTGATGAATACCTGAGCTTCTGTTCCAAGCTGGTTGCTTTAAGAAAACACACCTTGCTTTTCTCAGCCATTCAGCAACTGCATATTCATAGTTTACCTACACCTACCTACTGATAGCTTCCTTCCAACACAGAGAACAATCACTAGCATCAAGCTTAAAGAGCATTTAGGAGGAGCTATATATTATGTATATATAGTTGACTCTGTTCATATTTCTGTTAAAAGCAATAAATGAGGGGAAATGAAACATTAATTCCATAAAGGAAATACCCTGTTTTGGCACACCTCAGTCAGCATTTTACCAATATAATAAATAGTATCTTAGCAACTAGATAGCTAAGGCAGTCAGGATGGGGCAAATTATGTCACCACTGTCTAAGCAAAAACCAGTGTCAGGTTCAGAAAATTCTAATTTTGGTTCAAAATTCAAGTTGAAAGTTTACTGCTAAACAGAGTCTACATCTGAACAAGGGCAAGTGCCACAGTAAAACAAACAAGCATTTCTGGTTTTCTCCTAAGCATTATTAAGTATCCAGACATAACACCATAGCCTCTAATGTCGGTATACAATAAATAAGGCCGAGCCACATCAAAAAACCCCTCCTCCATGGGCATTTACCAGCTCAAAGCAAAAATGACACGGCAAGGGAGCTGTCAGCTACAATGACAAGAGGTAATTAGTATTCAAACCTCATCTCACTTTATCAATAATCATGGTGCTCTTCCAGGCTTCCCTCATGGCTCAAACAGTAAAGAGTATGCCTGCAATGCCAGAGACCTGGGTTCAATCCCTTAGTCGGGAAGATCCCCTGGAGGAGGGCATGGCTACCCACTACAGTATTCTTGCCTGGAGAATCCCATGGACTGAGGAGCATGGGAGCTACAGTCCATGGGGTCGCCAAGAGTCCGACACAATTAAGAGACTAACACTTTCACTTTCATGGTGTTCTTCCTGGGATTTGAGCAGAGCTGGACAAGTACTACGTGCTGTTACTATGGCTTAAGAACCTCCCAACATGCTTAAGTCATTTTTACCCCCTTGTTTCACAGGTAAAGTCTAAGTTAAAAAATCTTTTGCAGAAAGTGATTTAAAAAAATAAAAAAAAGGGGGGGGGGTACTTTTCATGAGACAGGGTTGCTTACCTGCTAGCAAGACTGAGCAATTCATGTTTGTCTGCTACAGCTGACTTCTTCTCTAGCTCCCACATTAGAACGTTGATCAGATGTGAATTTTTAATTACAATCGGCACTTCTTCAAACATGTGCTCAAAGGTGATATTTCCCTTTTTCAATCTGCAAAGCATGTTAAAAATACTTTATAGTCTGGTGGTCAGAAGTAAGTGTTAAAGTGACTATTTCATACATTTTACATTATTCCTAATTACAGGCCCTCTTCAGGGTTTTTGTTTCATTAGCAATCTTTAAAAAAGGGAGAAAAACTAGAGATCTACAGATTCAAGCACAAGTTGAGTGATTTGAACAATTCGGACAATGATGTGAGTTGGAGCTGTAAGACCAGAAAATAAGACTCTTAGCCAAAGAAACAATTCTTTCTTCATAATCAGCTATCTTTGAAATTTCACATACTAAAAAATGCAAATGTCATAAGAAATTATGCTATATAATCTATATCTAAAATATTTAAAATAAACAGCTAGAAAAGAGAAATACTCTCATTCTTGGAAAGTTCACTTTAAAAGCCAACTGAACTCAAAGAGATTAACAATGAGCAGGACACTCACAGGCTATTCCACACACAATGGTTGAAAACACAGGAAGAATGCAACTTCTCACAGTTTAATTATAATTACCATACCCAGGAGATGTTCATGAGTTAGCTTTTCTTTTAAAATTCTTTGTATCTTAATTTCTTTAGGAGCCAAATGGGAAATCAGTCATGAACTGCCTGTCCCAAATGAAGTCAAAGCCACTAACTTTAATTTATTAAGAAATACATATTCTTATAATTAATAGAAAATTAAAGAATTCTGAATTTTAGAAAATTTTAATGTAAATATCCCAGTGCCATTATGCAGGATCACAAAACAGCTTTAATAATTAGTTCTCTGCATTCCTGCCATCCATGAAATTTCCCAAAAGCCACACTCCTTACTAAACCCTTAAAATGTTGAATCTTTCCACACCCCGTCCCCCACAATGAAACAGGAGGTCAGAAAATAAGACAAACGGCTCACAACCATTCTGACGCAGAGCTTACAATCTGACAGCCGCTGAACACTCATCCCATCTCCTTTTATTTAATCATGCATTTCTTCAAATCCAGTAGCTAATTAATTCTCATTCTAACTGCATTCACCCATGGTGAGAACAACAGATGAGACATTCCATAAAGAACAGTTTAAACATGGAAAGGGAGAGATCAAGGGGCACTCAGCCATGCAGACACTTCTACCGTCCACATGGCAGAAGCATTACCGCACCACCGCCAAGGACTCAATACATGTGGCAAACTAGTATCTTAAAAGAAAAACACCAGTCCTTAACATGTGCCTTATAGGCCCCCAAACACTTACGCTTCGGGAGAAAAATCCTTTTCTTTACAAACTTCCATCAATTTAGGAGTCAGTCTGTATGCCTTTAGTGAGAGAGACCCTTGGGCAGTTTTTATGGGATCTCAAATAAAGAAAAGAGAAAGAAATTATTAAGAATCTTGTCACTACCAGTGCTCAAATGACACTGGTTCTGAGCACATTCTGTTAATTATTGTACAATCTTGGCAAAATGAAGATCAAAATAAACATAAATGAAGAATAAAATAAAAATAAATGAAGATCAGAGCACAATCTGAAGCAGATTCAAAGCAATATAGCAAACGGTAAGTGAAAAGGCAAAAAACTATCATCCTACTTATACTAGGCAGAATAACTTCCTCCTGAAAGTATAAATATAAGATACAAAATACAGTTATTTTCAAATCTACTCAGCTGGAACCAGCAATCTTGACAAAGATTAAATACAGCATATGTTCCATACATCTTATATATATCTTGCATAATTAAAAGAAAAATACTAATATTAAACATGAAAACTCACTGGATGCACTTGTGTATTTCCTTTGTCCCTAATTCAAATGAATGGCCCTGCAAACAATTTATCTATCCGAATAATCACTGTTCACATTTTTTTAGTTAAAGTAAATTCTAAAAACAAAACCATTAAAGTCAAGGTGCAATCACAAGTGTCTTTTTAGTTTTAGAGAAACTAATTTTGTCAAAACTAACTGCTTAAACACTCCAAGAGTAAGGGAGCTTAGCACTTGCTGCATGATAACGGCTCCGGCATGCCAATATTCGCCTAAAACCTGTGTTAACATTCATGTTGCCTGAAACTTAACACAGTGAAACTTTTAGCAATAGGTGATAAAATGAAAACCAAAATAGATTGAAACAAGTGGAAAATTCATCAAGGTCTGATGATGCAATGTTTCCAGCCAATATAAGTACACTTTAACAACTTGTTCTTTACTGTAATCCAATTGTTAACATACTGAAACAATTTGGGGGCAGCTCATAAGATTGATCGTATTCATTAGTATTTTTTCTGACAGATACTCAGGACGTTACATTTACTTCTCAGCTGGAAACTATATGCAAGTCTGCCAGATATGGCAAACTGTGAGTGTTTGGGGAGGGGGAAGGCTATAAAGCTGTTAAATTGCCTACAGTTCTGATACAGCACAGAACATCTGGTCTGGAGAGCTTGAGGAAACACCATTAAATAGGCCGAAAAGAAAAAAATCTTTGTGCTAAGAAACAGTCCAGGTTTTGTACGCTGCTGTCAGAGGTATAAAAAAAAAAAAAAAAAAACTTGGCACACTGTGTTATGATTGGTCAGTCACGTACAGAGCCAGACACTCTAGCAATCGGGGTTTGTTAGACATCTGGTCTAGTTCCACCAGCCCCTTCAAATGAGGGAGGGGAGATGGAGGAATAAAAATGAAGCAGCTACTCCAGCATTCCAAAATGTACACATCAGGGCTCTGATAGCAAGAAAAATAAACAGAAAGAAGGAAACCCTGTCTAGACTTAGCTGCTGCTGAGGCTGCTGCAGAAACAGGGTTGGTATTTACTTGGGAAGGCCTGCCAGGCTGCTCTTAGAGGCAAAAAGACAGAAAGCAAAAATAGTAGTAGCAATAATATTAAGGGAAGAAAAGAATAATAAAGGAAACTCCTACTAACCGTAAATGAGAACGACAGATTCTTCAATGGCATGCTGGTAACTGAACTGAGAATCCAGAAGGGCCCGGGTGACGAACGAGCCATAGTATGTGGACTGGTACCAGCCCACGTGGAGGTGGTCGATGTTTACATGGCGAAGGCTCCGCATCATCTCCATCTGATACTGGACTAGATGATGGGCATGAGAGGGACAGAAGAACAACTGTTTAATGACATCACCCATATGAAAAAACAAGCCTTTTTGGAAACAAATTTCTATACAGCTATTTCTTATCTAAAGGGAACATTTTTCCAGATTTTTAAATTCATTCACTTTACACATAAAGAAAACAAATTAAGCCTTCAAATCATTAGGGCATTTCTTTTCTCATTAACCAAAAAACATTCTGTAGAAACAGTATTAAAAATAATATTAATAGTAATAATAGTATATTAGTAGTAATATAATATAGTATATATTATAGTATAATATTATACTACAATATATACTATATTATAATATTAATACTAATATTAACAAGTAATAATAATGCTTTATTGCAAACAAGTAATTATGTGGTCTCTTTTAAGAAGAAATTTATGAATTACTAAATTGGTTGGCTGTAAGAAGTTTTGTTTGAAAGAATAAGTTAAGAGCAGTTATCACTGTTTTCAACAAAGCTTTTAGAACTAAGAAGATAAAACAATCAAGAAAACTAACGGGGAAACAGTTAACTACTATACAATTTAAGTATGAATGGGACACAAGCTGCAGCTGATTAAAAATATAAGAATTCATTTTTGCCTTCGTCTGGTGCCCCCTGCTGCATGTGCTAAACTTTAAAAAGAATTTTTTTCTTGTCTAAGAGTTCCTTTAAGTTAAGTAATCAATATTATTTATTAGATAAGTCATATGCTAATCACCATGTATGGAACAGAACAGTTGAATTAACTTCTATTGTTAATGACTATAATGTACATTATTAACTCAAAGCTGTATTACTAGGAAAATCAGTGCAAACTGACAATACAATAAATAATGTATTTTAAAAAGCAATATAGCCCAATAATGAGTAGCAAATATGTAAAACAGGAGAAAATTTTATAGTTAGTGTAATAGTCAAGCTATTTCTGTATAATAAATGCACTTAAACATAATTGTTTAACTCAAAATCCAACCATTTCATTTTTTAAATTTTTAATCAGGTTTCAGCAAAAGTGGGTTAAATGTCATTTCCTTGGTCACAGTGCTATGGTTTTACAAATCAAACAAAATTCAGGATCAAATATAAAAGAAACTTCCTCAGATGGACATGGTCTTTTCAACACCTGTTACTAGATAAAGAAATTATAAATCTGCTTATTCCAAAGAAAGTTGTATTTCTCATGATAAAAGATGGCAGCCAACTCATCAACTATTCAGAATTAAGTGCTTTTTGAATTTTTCTTTTTATATACAGCATGATGGTCTCAAAAAGCAGCAGTATAAAATTAATAGGTGATCCTGTATCTGTTATCTCTTAATTTTTTCACTCTCAAGCATATAAGAGATTCCCTTCCTAGCCAGTTAAGAGATTTCTATCAACCACATAAAACTAGGATAGAACCACTACTGTGATCTCTATTTTAAAATTTCACAACTCTTCTAAAGTAAAATCACTGATTTGGCTAGTAAAATTTAATCAAATGTAATTTATGAACGAAAAATTCTAACATTACCAGTAAAACAGGAGCCAGAGCTACTAAATTTAGTATTTATTCTAAACGGATAGGGATCAATTACAAGCAACTGACAGTGCAAACACGATTGTACAGGATGAGCTTTTTTTAAAAACAGGAACTTCTTAAACATCTGTTAATGTACAATTTAGACAAAATAAGCACAAATTTCTACCAACTTGCAATAGTAATAAAGACAAGACTTGGAATCTAGCAATCTAGGTTCTCATGTTGGTGCTGGGATTTCTCTCACGGGGAATCTTGCTGTCCTTCTCTGATGCTCAGTTTTCCCATCTCCAAAAAGATCTGAGAGCTCATCCCAGTCAAAACGCTCTGACTCCACACTGCTCACTGGATATGCTACTTGTAAGTAATGATTTTTCTATAAACTAAAGCTGGGCCTCTAGCAGGCATTAACAATTAAAATAAAAATGCCATCTCTAAGAAATATTCTTTAATCTTACTGAGTCAAACAGCCTGAATACAACAGATTTAATAATAGCATTTTTAGGAAGCATGAGTAAAACATCTTACAATTGGTAGCAAACAACCAGATTCCTTCTTCATACAGTCTTACCTACCTCAAAGCCCCCTGAATAAGGATAAGAAGGAAAATGAAGTATTTCTCTCAGCTAGAAAAGGGACTAAGAGATATGAGTAAAGCCTGTTGCCTTATGGATTTGCCATTGTAATAAAAATTTATTTTTAAGGTCACAAGAGCTTTCATATGATGAAAAAACAAATTTAAGGGTTAAGAACAATGACAGGGGAGTTAATAAAACTGCTCTTGAAAAATCTACAATGAACTGAAATTTCACTACTACACAAAAAATACGTGAAGTTGCAGGTCATTCTTCATCTTGGCTTAGACTTTAAACCATTCATTTTTTAAATTAAAAAACACATTAAAAAAAATGAATGTCTTCTTGGAGGTATCACAGGGAAAGAAAGGATCTAAAAAGACTGCAAGTGATCCTTGAAAAGGTGAGGCCAGGGGTGCCAGAGCTCTGAAGTGAACCTGGGGTGCACTGAGGCCCAGTCCCTGCTGGAACTACACACATGAGGCTCCAATAAATGTACAGTTTAAACAGTGGTGGTCAGTCACTCAGTCGCGTCTGACTCTTTGCAACCCCATGGACTGTAGCCCGCCAAGGTTCTCCATTCATGGGATTTCCCAGGCAAGAATACTGGAGTGGGCTGCCATTCCTTTTCCAGGGAATCTTCCTGAGCCAAGGATCAAACCTTGGGTTTGATCCAACCAATGTGTCTCCTGCATTGGCAGATACATTCTTTATCACTGAGGTACCAGGGAAGCAAAGCTTAAAGAAGCTACTTTGATTTAATTTAAAAAAATTTTAAAGAAGTCATATTTATCCTATTATATGCAAGCAAGAGACAACTCAAAAACAGCCAAGGCAATTTTTATCTCTGCAGCCTTTTAGGTCTGTGTCCTTGTTCTAACGTTCACATAAGACATATGACCGTTGGCTCCTTTCTCAGTTTTTCCCCTCCTCCTCCAACCCAGGTTCTCAAAAAGTACAAAATCAAACCCTACAAAAGCTAAACTGTCTCAAAACTGTGCTCCCAACACTCCCACCAATCAACGTAGCTGAGCTGCCACACCAGCTGCCACACATTTATCCCTCTGACACGGCAGCAAACTTCACACAGGAAATAAGGGATGGTCATTCCAGATTCTAATCTTCCAGGCAAATGCCACTGCTTTAGTGGCTTTGCTGACGCCCCTCAGGAGTTATGCTGGAGGTGAAAGGGAGAGATACTGGAGGTGGGCAGGTGAGGGATGAAAAGGGACCAAGTTTAGCTAGGATACTGGATGAACTGGGATGAGAGGGGCTCATGTTACCTGGAAGGGACTGTGAGGACAGTGTCCCAGCCCACAGGCTTTGGCGAGTGGGGACTGCTGCTATTTCCTTCTCGTTCCCAGCCATCCTCACTTAACACCCCCTCACCCCCTGCTGGAGTTTTAAAAGAGCGGTAGAAAAAGATGCAACTACACAGGGAGATAGGTTCACTCCCAGGCAGGGACGGCCTCACACCTCCGGAGGAAGAGAATCAGCAAGAAGAAACACAGGAGCAGGAAAAGAAGACCAGAAGCTCCTTGATACAAAGTGCCACAGCTCCCTACTGTGGAGCTAATGCGGATTAATGAAATAATAAACAAGCCTTTACTGGCAACTTTGCCGAGTTGGTTCAGGGTTACAGACACTTTCATTTTTGTTCTCAAGTTCTCGGATTTAACAGAAGCCCAGGCAGCAACTTCAACCAATGACACTCACTTCTGAGTTAATGGCTAAATATTTCTGGAGAACTTCCCAAAGATGAATAGCAAGGAAAAACCTTTTGGGAGAGGGAAATACTTCAAAATTTATTATAATACTCAACAGAAAGGCTCAGAATTGTGTAGTGAAAAGTTTATGAAAGAACATTTTAAACATTGTTCATTTAAAAAGCAAACACACCCTCCTGACTGAGGAGAAACAGTGCACAGCAAATGAATTTCAAAGACAAACTGGAAGTTACTGCTAAGCCAACTCAAATTACTAATACACAAACTACACTCAGATGCAACTGAGGTGGTGCTACAGAACTTGGAAGGTTATAAAAATGAGGTGAAGTTTTATAAATCTCTTCAACCTCTACAATCATCTTAATTGGTTAAGCCTCTCCCAAGCAAAGGACAGCATGGTTTACAATACTGAATAACTGTTCAGTTTGGCACCAGTATATTCATATTCACTTTTTCCAGATATCTTCTTTGCGAAACAGGCAATTTTAAATTGCCTAGAGCTAAAACTGTCTTAACTGAGGCAGGCTGCCCAATAGTTAACTATTCCTTTCACAAATCCACCACATTTGTAGGGCTTTCCCTCGTTTTTATCTCCAAATATGAAAACACTGAAAATAATATGCAGTCTTCTATTTAAATGCTATGCTGGGACTCACACTGGCTAACAACCAAGTAAGACTTTGAGTTCTCCTTAAGACCACTGGGAAGGATGGTGGCTTAGAAGATTTTCAGTTCAGCAGAATAATCAATTAGTATTTTTTTCACCTCCAATTTTTCACCATTTTAAAAACCATCTTTATTATTTTCAGTGAGCTCTCATGAATGCAATTTATCATCAAAAACACAGGAACAAGGAATTAACACAGTTGGCCAGATGGGGATGAGCTGAAAGAAGAAAACTGAAACATACTCTAAAACGATCTGTCTGGCAGATTTGGGGGTGAGGGGATGCACTGGGGAGAGCTTACAGATGTCTTATTAGAGAACAATTAAGGAACTAAGGAATAATCTAATTTAAATTTAAAAAATTAAAAACAATTTGACAGACCTATTATTTGACTACTTAACATTGTAGCAAATAAATCTAAATCTTTAAAAAAACTCCCAAAAAACCACATTTTAAAATGTGCACATGCACTGACATAGTGTGGAGAAAAAGGGAGAGAGCTCGGCAACAGGAAAGGAACCAGCAGTTAGTGAGCACTTACTAAGTCAGCCTTCCTGTTAAGAGGTCTACACATGGTATTTGACTTTATTCCTCAGGATGCCTCTAACGAGACAAGCATGATTATTGACATCTTTTTTAAAAAGTTGTGTATTGCAGCTTGTGAAGGGGCAGGACTCAACTGGACTTCAGACTTTCTGACTCCGAAGCCAGGCAACCACCCATTTACAAGATCTCATCTCTTATTAGTAAAGTTGAGAAAATTATTTCTGAATCAATAAAGCATAACAGAGATAGAGTAGAAATACACAATTTCTAGGTTTTCAGAAACCACAGCGTGTGCATGTTTGATCACTAAATTAACCAACAATTTAGCACTATCAGTAAGATTTTAAGTGGTAAAACTACCATCAAGGGTTTTTAAATGTCAAAGTTGAGAATTATCATAAATATATAATCAACCTCCTAAGACACTGCATTCTATGTTAGCATTTGAAACTTCTGCCAAGATCACTTTGTAACCAAGCACTGGCTCAGATCAAAGATGCACAAACACATCAAGGAAAGGAACAGAGAGAGACCAGATGTAGTATACATGCTCTTTGCAGCAAAGAACAAACTAAGCTCAGGCAAGAGATGCAAATAGCTTTAAAAGCAAACAAACAAAACCCCACAACTCTGAAACAAATCCATGATTACCACAAGCATCACAGGGATATGGAATACATCAAAATCTCCTATCTGTCCTGGCATTAGGGCTGTCCTAAGGAGGGCTTATAAGAAAATTATCACAAGCTTCCCTCCCAGCAGCGCCACAGGCTGAAACGAGCGCAAAAGGGTTATCAACTGTGAGGCTCTACCCCAACAACTCGGTGCTTTCCCCTTCGTATCAGATTTCCTGCCAAGCCACACATACGTTTCAGGAAGTGTTCAAAGCTAGGAGCAGATGTAGATTTAAGCAAACAGAATGTGCATTTGAAAAAAAGAATTAAATAAGAGTCTACTTTGGGTAGGAGAAGGTAATGGCACCCCACTCCAGTACTCTTTTGCCTGGAAAATCCCATAGACAGAGGAGCCTGGTGGGCTGTAGTCCATGGGGTCGCTAAGAGTCGGACACGACTGTGTGACTTCACTTTCACTTTTCACTTTCGTGCTTTGGAGAAGGAAATGGCAACCCACTCCAGTGTTCTTGCCTGGAGAATCCCAGGGACAGGGGAGGCTGGTGGGCTGCCATCTATGGGGTCGCGAAGAGTTAGACACGACTGAAGCGACTTAGCAGCAGCAGCAGCAGCTACTCTGGGTGGAGTACACATTTCTTAAAACTTCCATACTCTCTCCACCAAGTATGCATTTATGTAATCATCTGTTTTCCCTCAGTTAATATACCTGTTATTAAGGTCACTCTGGGATTGCTTAAGAATTATGGTAAGAGCTCAGTTTCTCACAATAAAGTGTCCAATATAAATTGTCCTCTAGACATGAACCTATTCTATTTAAAATGAAATAACCAAAGTACTTTCTTAATCTTACCAGAAATATCCTTTAAATTGTTCATTTGTCCTGGGTGGTTTAATTCCTTCTTTAAAGTATTTATAAATTCTGACATGAAACTTCTTCTGTATGCCAATCTAGGAATGGGGGGAAGAGGATGTGTGTGCTACTCTACCTTTTAAAACCAGCAAGTGCTTAGAAAACTATTGGAAGCCAGAGGGTTTTTTAAGAGGTTTTAATGTAACTCAGGAAGTATCCTATGAAACAATCTGGATTCTTCACAGAAAATACTGTGATATATTGCAACAAATTGATATAGTTATGAATTTGTCCACAGGGGTT
Source organism: Ovis aries (assembly GCF_016772045.2). Lineage (NCBI taxonomy): Eukaryota > Metazoa > Chordata > Mammalia > Artiodactyla > Bovidae > Ovis > Ovis aries. Next base: position 60,740,505 of record NC_056062.1, on the reverse strand, counting down.
CTTCAGGCAAGAATAGCAGAGTGGGTTGCCATGCCCTCCTCCAGGGGATCTTCACAACCCAGGGATCAAACCTGAATCTCTTACGCCTCCTGCATTAGTTGGCAGGTTCTTTATCCCTAGCGCCACCAGGGAAGAAGTCGCCTATGAAATAAACAGGATTCTTCACAGAAAATACTATGTATATACACAACAAATTCATACTGTTATGAATATGACTTGTTACAATGAAGAGCACAAATGTTAGAAGACCAAATGAGAATCTCTGGATTTAGAAAAATAAATATTTCATGCTCTTTTCATGAGGACAAATAACGCTCCAATATATTTACAGATATATATACCATGTTCTTGTTTAATGTTGGCACAAAGTGAGGTACTAACAGAAATATTTCAAAATTGTGATTGTTGTTAATGTACTAGGGAATGGTCACAATCATTAAGAAATTATACATATATAGGTAGATGTTGCTGTTTACTAAGTCGTGTCTGAGTCTTTTGCGACCTCATGCACTGCAACCTGCCAGGCTGCTCTGTCCATGCGATTTTCCAGGCAAGAACACAGGAGTGGGTTATCATTTCCTTCTCTAGGGGATCCTCCTGACCCACGGATCAAACCTGAGTCTGCTGCACTAGCAGGCGGGTTCTTTACCACTGAGCCACCAGGGAAGCCCCAGATAGGTAGACAGATAAAAATCGATATATCTCCATCTTAGCATGTTCATGAAGCACAGAGAGTAGCTTGCATTAAAATGTAATCAGTGAAATCACACCTAAGGAAAGTAAAATTAAACAAGGTGGAAATTAAAGGTGAGGCAGAGACCTGAACAAAGTGAAGCAAGCCACAGATATTTTGGTTAAACTACACAAATTTAGCTCTGAGCACTGGCAATCAGTGGAGAAGGAAATGGCAATCTGTTTCAGTATTTTTGCCTGAGAAATCCCATAGACAGGGAAGCCTCGCCGACTACAGTCCATGGGGTGGCAAAGAGTCAGACACAACTTAGTGAGTGACTAGACAAACAACTGGCAATCAAAGCAAAATGGAAAACATGATGATTTATATTATCCAAAGGGGGTAAAAAAACCAAGATCTCAAAGTAGATTTACTCTACTTCTTAACCCTAAAATAAAATTTTCACGTGGGGTTTTAAAGGAAAACTATTATGCAGCTTTTTGAGACGCAAAAACATTTTTCTAATAAAACAATTACAACTGATTTACCTTTAAAAAAAAAATCTAGGTTTTTAAAATAAAACAAGGACTGTCTCATGATTATTTTTTCATAAAACAGATAACAGTTTGTACAACTTAGCAACAGAAGAAGAACAAGCAGCAGCAGAGGAAGAAAAGAAGAAATGGCCACTGAAATGAATCAGCAGTCTCATCCTCTAAGAAACTACCTAACACACTACTAGTAGCAGTCCAACTACCTATTGAACCACTGTTAAAAAAACAGACTGGGATGCATCAGGAGTAAGCACTAAATACTTTAAATAAAGAACAAACGATCCTTTCTGGAAGTATTGTTTGCAGTGTAGGAGCAAAACTGTTCATTCTGAAACCATTTACTGAGCATCACCTGTGCTGGGAGCTTGACGAAGTTATGGTGACACGATCTTTAAAGACAGTCCCTCCTTCAATACAAGCTGTTGGTTAAATATGCATTTGTCTCTCTAAACCTTCATTTCCTCACCTAGAAAACAGTGGTTTCAACTTCCAACCAACTGATGATGGCAGTTTTAAAAACATACCTCCAGTTTGGACAGCTGCTTGCTTGTAACGAGCATTTTCAAGGGGGGAGTTCCATAGGTAATGCGCTCTGTAAAGGCATGCACTGACTTTAATCAATCCCACCCTCCGCACACACCTACTAATTCTGTTTGCTCCCTCCCTGAGAGGTCCTGAGTCATCAGTCTTGACCACCTTCTCCCATACTCAGCTCAGATAATACTCTACTTTCTCAGTAGCTCTCAAATCTGTTTACTCCAAGGCAAAAATCACTTAGAAGTTTTCTAGAATTTTAACTGGGAAACTGCTTATGAGAGGCCAAGAAGAAAAAATTCAAAAAAGCACAACATGTGTAAGTTGCTCCCTCCTCCTAAAGAGAAATACTAGAAAGAAATATGCTGAAATGGTAAAGAAATACGCTGAGATGGTAATGGCAACAGTTCTCCAGGGTGTGGGATCATAGATGATTTCTGTTTTCTTATTTATTCTTACCTTCATTTTCCTTGGTTTTTGGCAAAAGAAGTGTAAAATACGTATGATATTTAAGGAGCTGCTGCTGCTGTTTAGTCACTCAGTTGTGTCTGACTCTCTGAGCCCCATGGACTGTAGCCCACCAGGCTCCTCTGTCCATGGGATTTCTCAGGCAAGAACACTGGAGTGGGTTCCCATTTCCTTCTCCAGGGCATCTTCCCGACCCAGGGGTCAAACTCATGTTTCCTGCTTGGCAGGCGGATTCTTGACCGCTATGCCACTTGGGCTGTATTAAAGGAGCACACACACGTATCAATAGAGTTTTCTTTTGCTGGCCAACTTACTACATTTAACAGAGTCACCAAATAGTCTGGATACCAAAGCTCCTAAACTGCGGGAGCAGAGAATTCCGCACACGATTATTCAGAATCTCAAGTGGCCAACCTGGTCTGAATGTTGTCTGCTATGGACTGAAGTGTGGTCACCCAAATTTGTAGGTTAAAGGTTGCAATGTGATGGTATGTGGGGACAGGGCCTTTGGGAAGGAACTGGTTTTAGCTGAGGTCATCAGAGTGAAGCCTTCATAATAAGGGAGTAAGTGCTCTTATCAGAAGAGATACCTTAGAGCTTCTTTCCTCTCTCTCCATCCATGGGCAGTACTCAGTAATGAGGCTATGTGAAGACACAGTGAGAAGCTGGCTACAATCCAAGGAGACAGTGTTCACTAGACACCAACCCTGACAGCACCTTGACCTTGGACTTTCAAAGCTTAAACTGGAAAATAAATTCCTGCTGTTCAAACCATCCAGTCTACAGTATTCTGTCATGGCAGCCCAAGCCCAATAAGACACTGTCTAAATTTAACACACATTAGTTGTGTGACCTATGACAAATTATCTCAGCCAAGGTGTCTGCTCTTGTAAAATGAGAATAAATCAGTATCAACCTCGTGAAGTCATAAAGAGGATTAAATGAAAGCCTTTGCAACAAAGCAAAGGCCTTCTGAAGATTACTGAATATCCTCAAGAAGAGTTCAACAGGTATGCACTGTCACCTATAATTCAGAAATGTTATTTATAATCTAGAGCCTATGGAACTTATCTGAATCACAAGTTTTTGAGAATTGGGTTTGGTTAACTTGGTCTCCAAGTATTGCGTAAATTCCCCATTTTGATCTGCATTTTGGGAGGACAGAGAAATCAGGAAACTGGGGAAGAGAATCAGAGGTGGTATCCATGAATTTGTAACATCAACTTCATGAAAAAGAATTCACATGTGCAAATATGAATATGATCAAAAAACAACCTACCATGAAAAAGGATTACAAAAGGAAAAAAATACTTCTTAGATACTAAAACTATAAGCTAATTATATTCAGTACAATAAAGAACAGATTCAATAAAGAAAGAGACAAGCTACAGAAATTAGATTTCAAGAAAAGGTAATCTTGGGTGTTCTATTATTACTGTGTATATAACAATATAATTGCATTGTACTATATAAGTTTCTATCTCCTGATTCCATTTGTAACTCTTCGGAAGGAAGGAAGGAAATCAGCTTCCTTCCCCACCCTGCAACAGGTGACTTTACAAACTGCACTGAGAACAGGGGTGGAAATGGGAAGCAGACTGAGCAGCAGCGTGCCCTGTACACAAACACTGACTGGGCACACTGCCCCGCCAAGTGACGGGGCTAGACTCAATTTCAATATAGCACACACCTCCCTCATGTGCCATCTATTGCTTACTGGGGTGATCCACTCGTTTACCTTCAAAGGTCAGGACAAGTGGATTAGATCATTCGTATTAAAGATGTTCTCAGAAGAAAGGGGCTTCCCTGGTGGCTCCAATGGCAAAGAACATGCCTGCAACACAGGAGACCTGCGTTTGATCCTTGTGTCAGGAAGATTCCCTAGAGGAAGGAACGGCAACCCACCCCAGTATTCTTGCCTGGAGAATTCCAGGGACAGAGGAGCCTGGTGGGCTACAGTCCATGGGGCCTAAAGCTTGAAGGATACAATCTTGTAAGAGTGTCCTTAACTACAACCCAAAGAAGGGAAAGCTGGCAAGAATGGCAAGTGACAGGAGTTACCAAAAAAAGCAAAGGTTAGGAAGAGGAAATAATTTTCTACAGATTAGTTACATCAACAAAACAGAAGTACTTATAACCATAGCCTCTATCCACCCCTTTCTTGCCCATCTCTTTGCCTACATGCTCAGTTCAGTTCAGTTCAGGCGCTTAGTCGTGTCCAACTCTTTGCAACCCCATGAACTGCAGCACGCCAGGCTTCCCTGTCTATCACCAACTCTCTACACGCTCAGCTTCATCCAAACTTATTTTCACAAGGTAAGGAATAATGAGGTGTATGCTGAGAACATGACCAAGCAGAAACCCTCATAGCCACCACAATAAATCTGAGGTTTGGTTCTCATGGTTTGTTTTCAATGAGGCCATGTTACTTCCCTGTTACAATCTCCTTTTCCCAAAACCATATGAATATACACTTTTGTGGAGAGAGGGTGTAAAGCTTTCACTAAATTCTCAAAGGGGCTAAGATCCAACAAAGAGTAACAAGCACTGAGATACAGTGGAGAAGGAGCCAAACACGATCCTGGCTCTCAGAGAACTTCCATTCCTCTTAAGCATGCAGTGGAGGGGGATGAGGCAGGGCGGGGGTGGTGGTAGGGAGCAATGGGGAGAGACAAGATGAGAAGTAGCAATCAGTTTGGTTCAGGGGCAGCCAAACAGATCACCAAAGACACACCATCAGAAAAAGTAGAAATGACAGGCCAAAGTTCCCAAGAAAACACCAGTTTTCAGCAGGACATGCAACAGATGGTCACTCTTACCCCTGTCCTACCAAGATCAGGAAGTCCATCATGGGAAAAGGTGGACAGAGGCTTTATCCAAACTACTCTGCAATTTAGATTAGTAATTCTCAGGGTGGACACGAGAAAATACTCGCGTTTACCCACCAGGTGATATGACCAGAGCTATTAATAGTAAGCTAAGACTGGTCTAAAGGTAAGAAGTGAAAAAACAATAATAATAAAGGCAAGGAGTGGTGATCCCAACACAGAGGTAACCCTTCTTCATTTGAGATGAATACACACTCTGGGGAAAGCTGGTCTCTAGCAAAAATGTTACATTCTAAAAATAAACAGCACAGACTGTGTTCTGCTATGTTACAAACGTCCCTTGGAATACAGTTCTAGAGTCACACACACTAAAAGCCTTCCTCAAGCAACCCAGTGATCCTGTTGCCTTTGGCAGCTTTCACAAGGAAACCTCCAGAAGCCATTACTGAGGCTGCTCCAATCATAGGCCACTATGTAAGCTGAGGCTCCTGAAGATGGTTTTCTATGGTGGGCCTCTCAGATTAGACAGAAGATGAAACAGAGAGTACAGGTGAGAAGTAAAAATCTTTGAAAGGGAAAAAAAAAATTATTACAGAAAGATGCTGGAAGGCTACAAAACAGACCAAATAATTCTCTTGCACAATTGGCAGGCAAGATCCTGCCAGATGTTTGAAATAGAATTAACCTCTATGGGCTACACTGATAGAAATAAACCACACAACTATAAATAAATAAATACCTAGGGAAGCATAAGTAACTACCTAGGGAAAGGCTATCTTTGTTTTACTTTCCCTGAACTTGATTGTTCAGCCCTCACTCAAACCACACACACACACAAAAAAAAACACAAAAAACTGTCCCTCACTGCAGTATCCAGATATAGAGCCAGCAGCTTGTGCCGAGGCTTTAGAAAACGTGCCAAAGGCAGATCAAACAATACCTACTTACAAAGCTAATAAGTTTAATCAGAGCATTTGCAATGTTTCAAAGCATTTTCAAACCAGGTAATATCACCTTAACAACAAAAGCCCTCTTTTATCCCCAAAGGATATGTATCTATTCCTTGCAGAAAAGACTATGATAGTCAGATAAAGGCAATACAAACAGCTTACAGATGCTTCCTTCTTCTATTTAGGGGAAGAAAAATCTTGAACAGCAAATTCATCCCTTCATATATTCACACTGCAAGTGTATGTATCAATCTGTAATGTGCTTGTCCAGAAACAGGGCGAAAAAGACAGAAAAGGTTCCCACAGCTGACATTCAGAGGAGCGGATATGACACAAGGGGACAGCTAGCATTCCTGGGTCTACTCAAATGCTCAACGTTCCCTAAAGAGAGTAACTGGGTAATCCCATACAGTTCTCTGGGCCTTTAAAATGAACAAACCAGCTCTGTTAATAACCACCAGGAACTGGTGGTTGAGACTCAAAGGTCTGGCTACTTACCTTGCACATAATACAGTGCGAAAGAATAGTTGCAGACTGAGAAAACAGCAGACTTGAATTGCTCTGCCATTATATACAATAAAATGAGGCAGAGGAAAACCTCCAAACAACCAAACTGCCCTTAAAAATACAGTTTAAAAATCATCTAATTTTTAATTTACCTCAAATGAAAAAGATGATTTGGATTAATGCTTATCACATGGTAACAGTAATCACAGTAAACAGTGGCAAAATGGCAATGATTACCCATGTGAGAAATCTGACATTTTAAGAGTTAAGGCATGGACCAGCTAAAAATCCTCCATGAATAAAATTTCAAGTGTTCCTTTCCCAGCTTTTTAAAGTGGAATCAATTATCTCTAATGTGCCTTTGGGTGCTAATATTCCAGAGGTAAATGGGAGGGGGGTCAGTTTCACTAAAAATATAATCACGAAACCCTAACAAGAATGGTCAGAAGAAAGGGAGAAGTAACAAGAATCAGAGTTTAAGACGTGACAAGAGTGCTAGACTACGGAGGATATGTGGGCTGCTCACAAAGAAAACAGGCCTCAGGCTGATCTCTGAAGGAAGGAGGAGAGGGTCGAAAAACATTAGATTTTCCTCCCAACACAATTTCAGTTCATACTAAGAAGCAATGAAACAATCTCACACTTGAATCATTTGTAGAACATTTAAACGGACACTGGCACTCAGAAAAACCACCAATTTTGAGTTTTTAAAACATCTTAATTTTAATTACATAGATAAAAGTTTAAATAAAATTAAAAACTAAACAAAACTGGTGTATATCAGTGACAGAGATGATCTGCACTGACCTCCAGGGCTTAAATATACAGCCTGGAGATGGATGACGTGGAGTACAGGTTATATATCTAAGAAGTCTCTTTTCTCCTTCTGTTTCTACTCAATTCAGCAGTTCAGTTCAGTCGCTGTCATGTCCGACTCTTTTGCGACCCCATGAATCGCAGCACACCAGGCCTCCCTGTCCATCACCAACTCCCAGAGTTTACTCAGAGTCAAGTCCATCGAGTCAGTGATGCCATCCAGCCATCTCATCCTCTGTCATCCCCTTCTCCTCCTGCCCCCAATCCCTCCCAGCATCAGAGTCTTTTCCAATGAGTCAGCTCTTCTCATGAGGTGGCCAAAGTACTAGAGTTTCAGCTTTAGCATCTACTAAATTAGCAGCTCCTTAATCAGACTTGTAGGTCATGAGGAAAAGCAGCCAGCATTTTTACTGTCAGATGATCCTACATTTATGAATGAATGTCACAGACTAGATTCTAATCCTTGATTTCACCAAGTTCCAGAGCTATAGATGAAGTTTTTAAAACAGGCCTAGCTATCTCTTCACTTTCTTCCTCTAATAAACTAGAACTATCAAGGCTCAGTAAAGTAGGAACACTTTACTCTTCCCAGTATCATAATCTCAATGATTAAAAGTGTGATATTTTTACTCAAAATTAATACTGTAAAGCTTCTCATGGTATTGTATGTTTAGCTAAAATATGCCGTTTAACAAATTATTTGAAGGAAGAAATGGAAATAGTTTTTATTGGCACTTACTACAGTCATAGAGAAGGCATCTATGCAAAGACTCCAGCAGGCATCTTTCTCCTTACATGCAGGTTAGAAAAGCAGGGTCAGAGTTAATCTCCTGTCCCACATTTTTCATTAAATATAAAGATAAATATTGAAAGACTGAGATTTTAATTTCATTATTCTCATTATTTCCTTCCATACTAAATTAAGGCTAGAAAGCATAATAGCATTATTTTATCAAGTCTAAAACTAAGCATAAAAAAGAGAGCTGGCAATTTTAATTCCAAGACACCATGGATTAAAAGACACCTAATTTCATAGAAGTTCAGATGCAAAGCCAATGAACCTGTTACCTGTAAATAAAGCAGTGCGTGGGCAAGCACTGTGGCAACAATGCTCTTTTCTTGTCAAAAATACAATTGTATTCTATCAGTATAATATACTTTTTCTGGGCTATATAACTCACAAAATAGTTAAGTAAAAACTCTCTTCTCTTTAATCAAGGATTTCCCATGATAAACACTAAAATCACCTGGCACCTTCATCCAAGAGTAATATATATGCTAAGACTGAATGCTTTTGTGCACATCAATAGAGAGGCTGAGTATCTAGTAACATGCACATATGACAGGAGTCCTTCTGCACATTCTATAGGATTGGAAGCACACAATGTAACTAGTAGTCATTTTGTAAAGGGGAGGATATAGGTTCTCCACTTTCTCTCCAAACAGCATTTCTCATTAACTTTGCAGCCACTTTACAAGGTTCTTTGCAACAGTGTTGACTTCTCCTTGTGTTACTTAAAAGAAAAAAGAAGAAGTGCTACTTTGAACGCTGCTCTGATAGATGGGACTCTCGTCCAATTCATTATATTTGGAAATAATTCTTTGGAAAGTAATACTGCTTAAACAACAATGAAGAAAATCATTCAATAATACAATAATTTAATGTAATATAATATGAAAGATAAAAAGGGCATTCCTGGTAGCTCAGCTGGTAAAGAATCCACCTGCAATGCAGGAGACCTAGGTTCAATCCCTGGGTTAGGAAATTATCATAATATAATATGAAAGATAAAAAAGGTAAAGACACTCTAAAATTAAAAATGGTAAACACAGTTTAAAACCTTAGAAGGAAATATACCAAATTATTAACCATCAGTGTGTTAAAGATGTAAGACGGATTTCTTCCCCTTTTCCAAATTCTCTGAAATACTGTTCTATTAATTTTTTATAATTCAAAGAGTGTACTTAAAATGAGAAAAACTTAGCAAGGGCTGAAAGTTCAAATAGAGTACATTCTGTTCTCTAATTCATAACAAAATCTGCATGCTCACAAAAGTGATAGTTAAGTTTAAAGATATAGATAAGAAAGGAAGAGAAAAGGCAAAAAAGAGATGCAAGATTTTGAGTTCAGTAACAGAAGCATTTCAAGAAGTAAACCAGATGTTCCTACTATGGAACTTCAGCAGAGGGTCCATGAGACGAATTCATAATGTCAAAGGCTATATTCAGATCAAAGAGCATAAAAATAGGGTCCATTTGCTACAGAATTGTCCATGACACTGAAGGGATCAAGTCACACTAAGCTCTCAGCAAAACTCAAAATCAGCCGAAGGCTGTTGAGAAGGAAAGCAATGGAAAGATGAGAAGACTGCTTCTCGAACATGTCACTGGGAAAAGGAAGCCCCGCAATGGGGTCAAAGCACAGAAGTCAGAAGTGTCTCATTTGAGGCCATAAAAAAACTTAGTTACCAACAGTAATTAGCAAATATTCATTTTATGTGTTTTTACTGCCACAAAAACAGTAAAAGCTTTACTTTACTTCTTTCTCCCTAAGCATCTCTCTTCTACTTTACTGTTCTATAGATCAAGTAATATTATAGTCCTTTCTCCAGGACTTCTCAAAACCAAATGAAAAAACTCTTTTAAAACAGACATCCTTGTCTTCAGAAGCACCATGGATCAAATGTCCAACTTTACAGGTCACATTTAAGAGGGCAGACGATGCATACTCTGACTAAATTACCTGCAGTAAGTAAACAGCAAACATTATTCTAAGTGCTTGGTCTATATCTAATAAATTTACCTTCCCTACAAAATTAAAATGGAATCTTATTAAAGACCTGCAGGGTGGCATGAAGCCACTTCAGCAGGAAATGTTTGATTTCCTGGAAATAAGTCTTAGCTTCCAATTGCCAGTTACTTCGATTCAACAACCTCATCAAGAGAATATATAAAAACGAAATGTTGATATGCTGTTTGCTATGGCTGTGATGCACCAACTTTTCCCAGGACCTCTGCTTAGCTGATAATCATCTGACATTGAATTATGACTAGTACACTAAGTGCCTGTCCAGAGAAAATCAGCTACACTCACATGACTGTTGAAGGTCAAAAACATCTCAGAACACCTACCATCCACAAACAGTAACATCTTACAGATGGTGTCATAAAACAAAAATTTCAAAACACATCTGCTCTCCTATCAGGAATAAGAACAGATAGGGCCATACTCCAGACATTGTCACAATGTCCTCAATACCTAATTTCTCTCTTTAGTATCGGAGATCAGCCTACTTCCTTACATAACTTCTGCAATTCTGAGTGTTCCTTGTGTACTAACCTGCTCGGGCTGCCATAACAAAATACCGGAGAAGTTTACTTACTCATGGCTCTAAAAGCTGGGGGACCCAAGACAAAGTGTTGGCTCATTCAATTCCTTGTGAGGGCTCTCTTCCTGGCTTGCCAGCCTTCTCCCTGGGCCTTCACATGGTAAAGAGAGAAGGAGAGCAAGCTCCTAGAGGGACTCTAATCCTATCAGACCGGAGCCCCACCTTCATGGTTTCATCTAACCCATTACCTCCCAAGGCCCCATCTCTAAGTACCAGCGGGGGTTAGGGTTTCAACATATGGACTCTGGAGGCACACAGACATTCAGTCCATAACAAATTCTATTTAAATTTCTCAATTTGGAAATGCTGTGTGTGGACAGGGGTGTATGACAAAAGCAAAAATGTTTATTTAAATCATAAAAAATTTTTATTAAAAAAGACTGACATTAATATTCATAAAAAGAACTGTAAGGAAACAATACCAAAATTGGGCAGAAGAAAAGATAAAATCTCTGGTTATCACAAAGATGCTGTTCTGCAAATGCTCTGATCAAAACAGTGCTCAATGATTATACAACCCAAGCAGGTTACATACATTGAATTCTTTTAACTTTTGCCATCTTTATTTTTTCAAAGCCACAAGATGAATAATAATAGTCTACATTTATCAGTAGCCATTCCAACAGTTCTATGGTATAGGTATTATTATCTCCATTTTACAGACAAGGAAAGTTTAAGAACCGTCCATTACGGTAGCACAACTTTAGAATGTAGAGTTTTAAAGAAGAAAATAAGACCTGTCTCTAATAATTCTCTATCTGGAAAAAGGACTATTCACAAATCTGTAGCCTTTCACTTTTATATTAATAAAAAGAGCCTGTCTTTGTTCTGCGTTTTAATCTCAAAGAGAAGCTATTATGCTACAACCACTGGAGAGAGCCAAGATGAAACTGGGCAGAAAAGATCAAGTTTTCACCAGATGGAAGTCCTGCAGACATGAGGGCTTTTTCCAAAATATTTGATTGAAAGTAGGAAGAAACAGAGTGTATCTTCTTAAATGCACTATAAAACTGTCCTTGCTGGATCCCCCACTAAAGTGAAGATGCAGAATGAACACGAATAAAGCAACGCTTCCAAAAGAGAAGACGCCAGATTCCTCCCTTTCTTCAATTAATACTCATTTTTAATTACCTTGCAGCTATTATATTCATATTATTCCAAAGAAACAAGATGATGCATTCTTTAACAAGATCACTACTTTTACAAAGTTAACACTCCTAACATTAACATAAAACTGCTAAACCATTATGGATGGGAAGGAAAAACACAGAAATTTGGAATATCATGAAATCTTTTCCAGACTCAGAATTATGACCAGTGGTAAAATTCAAAGATTGAAGGAAATAGATAAGAAAATAATTCTTTTGAACTGTAAGCATACACTACAGGAAGTATGCATAGCATGAAAATATTTTATAGTGTTTATAAATCAACATCCTGCAGATGTTATGATTAAGAATATCCACAATTTGTTCAATTATAAAATGTTTTAAATTGTCAAATTAGCAAGAAACTCACATTTGCTTCAAATACTTTTTGGGAAGGAATATGTAAATCATAAATAGTCGTTGCACAACCAACAAAGAACACTACTTTACTGTTCACTGTTCATTTCATAAGAAATATATTCTTGAAATATGTATTTTCCCAAACCTTTTCGTGCAGAATATACACACACAGTATCAATGACAAAAGTATAAAGTGTGGCTGTAGGACAATTTATTTGATATTATGCAAATCACCCAGTCTTTCAGGTTATAAATGCCTGTGCCTCTTCTCTTATTTATAAACAGCCACAGTCTGCGTAAAATGAACTTCAAATTCTGATTTCTTAAAGAGTGACTGATATAAGAAACTAACCAGAAGTTTGCCCTAAAGAGAAATGGAACATCTGGTGAAATGTGTACATGCTTCAGGACCTCATCTGCTGCTAAGGTTAGTATTCCAATGTGATGGCTGTCATCTCCACGCTAAGTGGTAAAAGCCTCACGTACTGAAGAGGCATCTTCTTCAACCGCAGAGTGCGTTCTTTTTCTCAGCAATGTGCTAACAACTGGGCCTCACAGAGTACTCAGAGAACTATTTCTGTAATAAGTACACCCTTCAGTTCAAAACACAGACCATTCAATAGACTGCTTTCACCATGGGGTTGCTGATTGCATCCCTCTCCCACATATTTTAACCTCAGCATTAATCAAGTCAAAATGTGCGCTACTTCTTGTCTGTGATCCATCAATCTATTCTTTTATTTTTCAATTCACCAATAAGAGAATCCAGAGAAGAAATGGAAGAGGAAAACTGAGAGAAAGTCCAGGTGACCAGGAGAAATGGCATTATTAATTCGAAAAAGAGCCGCTTTCGCGAGCACACCATGCTCAGTAGCCTTCCTCCTCCATTTACTTTTAACTTTCAATTTTCTGCCATAAACAGCAACAACAAAATTCTACACTTACAGCAGTATAAATTGCCTTACATTTGTGACACTTTTAAAAGCCCCTACTGTGCCATCAAAGGTTCCCAAACAAGGAAAGATCTGCACAGCAGGAGAGGAACCCACTTACATTTTCTAACAGCTGTGAAGGATCAGTCCCCTCGGGTAACAGAAATCAAATGCAAACTGAAAAGTGTTTAGAAATAAAATGTTTCCATCACCTCACACTATCAGCTACTTCCATTAGTATCCAGGAAAGGGACACGGATTTTACTCAACATTTTAATACAATAAACTTTACTGACAGTAGAAAAGAGAACACAATTACAGACTAATCCTACTATTAAACACAGGAAGTCATCAATGAAGAAAATGAATACTAAACTTCCCATTTCAGCCGCTTCTCTACTGGACTAAACAACGAATCACAAAAGCCTTAGGGAAGAGTTTACAAGTGTTATTTATGAAGCTTATTTGGAGTTCCGTATTCTGAATTAAAAACATATTACTTAAAATATAAGACATTTAGCATCACATCAGGAACTGATTTTACACCAAGTTCAAAGCCGATGATGAAGCCCTATGGAGGGAATTTCACATTATTGTGATGGTTCTGTAAATATCTTGACTACCTACTAATCAGAAAGGATAACACAGTCTACAGATCCTGGAAAATAAAAGATGAGTGACCAAATGGGCTCAAATCATCCAAAATACACTAAAAATAGAACGATGTGAAAAGATATTCAAACATCACTACAGAGTGAATCCCAACTCTCCAGTTTCAGATGACTTCCGCCTGTTATTTCTTGAGCACCTATCTCAACTTCCAGACACAAAAGTAAAAGTTGACAGCCAGCTTTAAATCAGGACATAGTCCTTGACTTAAAGCAGCTCAGAGTAGGTAAGAAAGCCACATTAGCAATGTGTGTGTTAGTTGCTCAGTTGTGTCCGACTCACTGGAACCCCATACACTGCAGCCTGCCAGGCTCCTGTGTCCACGGAATTCTCCAGGCAAGAATACTGAAGTGGGTTGCCAAGCCTTCTCCAGGGGATCTTCCCGACCCAAGGACTGAACCCAGATCTCCTGTATTGCAAGTGGGATTCTTTGCCCCTAGCGCCACCTGGAAATCCCATTAGCAATACCACACGATAAACTGAAGGTGTGTGGGTTGCAGAGTTAATACAAAGGGGACTACCGGGACGGGCAAAGAAAAGGCTTTACAGAGGTTCAAAACCTGTGCTGTTTTGAAGGATGGGTAAGAGCTTGCCAGGCAGAAAAAGTTAAGAGCTACAGCTGAGCCTGAGGAAACCATCATGCAAGGTATAGAGTGTAAAAGACTCCAAATTTTTAAGGAGCTCTATAAACAATCTCTATAATATGCACAGGGAAAGGAAGAAGAAATAAGGTGGAAACCACACTCCTAAGCCAAATCTCAAAGTGTCACAGGCCAGGGAGACACAGGCTTTACTCTGCGGGCACAGAGGTGCCAGACAAGGGTTTTAAAGTAGGAAAGTGACACTCTGAGACTTCAAGTTTTTTTTTTTTTTTAAGGTATCACTTTGGAGGGAAAAATGGACTAAAAAGGAAAGACTTGGGCAAGAAACCTGTTAAAAGGCTACCACAATAATTTCAGCAAGAGATGATAATGAAAGCCTGAAGTTAGGTAGTAATGTAGACAGAGTAGTTAATATGAAAAACGGAATATGCTCAACAACTTTACATGTTAACTTTAAAAGGGGCTTGTGCAAAAAATTTAAAGGAGCCACCAAGAAAACATCAAAATTCCAAAAGGCATTTTAGGCTGTGTACTGCATTAAAGTAATACTGTAAAACAATTTAGTTAGTAAGAATCAAAGTTTACACATTCAAGAAAGGACTAGAAATACACATGGTGCCTTTTCCAACCTCGGCATTCCAGTAAAAGACACAACTTACCAAGTGTTATGACAAAATGCATTAATCAACAGTACTAAAATATACTAAAATATTCCAAATTAATAACTGCTATAATTTATAATTACATTATTTGTTACTACACTATACTACCTAGAAAAAAATAGATGTAGAAATTCAAGAGAAACTGTTTCAGCCATTTGATGCGTTTTATGGAGTATTTTTTACTTGGCTCAATTTTTTTTTTCCCAAGTGAGAAGGGCCAGGAGAACTTTGTTTAATCTGGTGCATTTTTACAGGGTTTTAAAACAGCATCATTTCCAAACTGCTTTTCCCATGACTGCTTTCATTCCTGGAATGATTTTCAAATATACTGAAAATCACCTAAATTTACAAAAATCTCTAACAATGAGGACTGCAAAGTTATTTATGTACTGTACGATTCCTTTTAAAGATACTTGTAATAAAAACTTGGTCACAAAAGCAATCAATCATTCATCCAAGTAAGAAACCTAAAATGCCCAAGACACTAACCTCGCATGAATCAGGTCTGACTACTGCCTACATATACTTATACTACAAGTTCTCTCTCTTTTGTCGCTAAGTCATGTTCGACCCTTGCAACCCCATGGATTGTAGCCTGCCAGGCTCCTCTGTCTGTGGCATTCTCCAGGCAAGAACACTGGAGTGGGCTGCCATTTCTTTCTCCAAGGTATAAGACCTTCCCGACCCAAGGATCGAACCCAGGTCTCCTGCACTGCAGATAGAGTCTCTACAACTGAGCTACGAGGATTAACACAAGTTAAGGTTAGTTAAAAATATAGTGCTTCAGAAAGTCAAGAGACACCTTCTATACACAGCTTAAATGTAACACAAGAAAATGTTACTGTCAATGCAAAGCAATAAATAAATAGATAAATAAATACTATATTTAGTCAGCCCAATTTAACCTATAATTTTCCTCACTTTTATCTGTATGATAGTCACATAACTTGGAAAAACTAAAGAAACATTTGAATATCAAGGGAAAAGTTTCAAAAATTCTGAAAGCAGCAACATCAAACTCACCACAAATATATTAGAGAGTAGGGAAATGCCTTTCTCTGAATAAGCTCAAGTACTAGCTCTAAACACAGAATGGTGTCTAATCTCTCTGGTATTCATATCTTAAGGAAAGGTCCTATATGGCCAACTTCAGCATACAAAACATTTTGACATATACAGTGCTTTTAAAAACCAAGACATTTTACATAAAAATTGGAAACAATTCAATAGCCCACTGAGGACAGAATGAGTAAATAAAATGTGATATTCACACAAGGCTGCTGCTGCTGCTGCTGCTAAGTCGCTTCAGTCGTGTCCGACTCTGTGCGACCCCAGAGACGGCAGCCCACCAGGCTCCCCCGTTCCTGTGATTCTCCAGGCAAGAACACTGGAGTGGGTTGCCATTTCCTTCTCCAATGCATGAAAGTGAACAGTGAAAGTGAAGTCGCTCAGTTGTGTCCAATCTTAGCCACCCCATGGAGTGCAGCCTACCAGGCTCCTCCGTCCATGGGATTCTCCAGGCAAGAGTCCTGGAGCGGGTTGCCATTGCCTTCTCTGATTCACACAATAGGATATAGCAATTAAAAAATGAATGAGCTACAGAGGTTGAACCTCAGAAATATAAGGCTGACTAAAAGAAGCAAAACAAAAAGTTCAAAGATAAATAAAATCAAATTAATAATACATTAAAATACAGCTAGTAAAAACTATACAAGATAAAGCTTCATGAAAAGTCAGAATACTAGGTATTTCTAGGGGAAACTCAAGGGAGTTGTGATCAGGGAGATTTGAGGGGTTGTGTTATATTTCTTAACCAAAGTAGCAGTTCCGTGGATGTTTGCTCTATAATTGTTTATCAAATTGTGTTTGTTTTCTGTACTTCTCCTGCAAATAGATGTAGGAATTCAAGAGAAACTGACCCAGCCATTTGATGAGTTTTATGAAGTATTTTCTACTTGGCTCTTAATTGTGGGTTGTTGTTTTTTGTTCTTTTTTAACATTAGAATGGCCAGGAGAGATTTCTTTAATCTAGGGCCTTTTTACAGGCTTTTTAAAACTGTACATATTCTTAAAAACTCAAATACAGTCAGAGGCCCTATCACATTAAAAAGTAAGATTCTCTGTATTTTAATTAAAACTATTACAGGTAAAATGAATCACATCAGTAGGAAAGTATATATAACATGAACATATCTCAGAAAATCCAGGGGGATCTGACATCTTAATGCCGAATCTACTCCTCCCACATATGATAATATATTTCTACCCAAAATAATCACTATCACTTTAACAACTGTTGAAAAGCATTTCTATTTTCACAATTACTACTAAAAGTCAGTCTTACTAGTTCTTAGAAAATACTAAGCCCAGGACACCTTCTTACTGGCCCCCACTCCTTTTTGTTGTTGTTTCCTAGAAGCAAAAAGTCAGCTAGAAACTTGGAGCTGACAATTCTCTGACACATCACTAACTACTGAGTCACTTGTCTATTTTCTGAATACACAGCAACCTGAAACAATCAGATGGAGGGCAATATAACTAAAAAGAAAAACAGCTCATCTCTTTCTTTATCCCTCAACTCCACCACAACAGCACTTTAAAATATAAAATGGTGGGGGGGGGGCAGAAATTTTAAAAGAAGTTCTAACTGAGCAGAGGCAACTTACTTTGCTTGCTAAGTATTGCAGACACTGAACTAAGATTGCAGACACTGAAGCCCAGGAAAGGGTGTACTGAAATTATTAACTCTTTCGACTGCTGATAACATTACTTTTGATTCTGACTACCATTTCTAGGTTAACTTACATTAGGGTCTAATTATAACCTACTTTTCTTATCATTCTCAGCGTGTAAAAGAAAAATGTCTTAACATAATAGATACAGCAAATATTCGAAGATTAGTTCTGTTGCATGTATTCACGTTAAAGATTTAAAATACAGGTAGAAAATGCTTTAAGTATATTTGCTAAATTAAGCAAGTGACTAAGAAGAAAGCCACTGTTCTCAACATATTAACAGCTCTGACAAATGTGAGAATGATATGAACAAGTATCATATCTAAGGCAAAGCATTTACACCAAAATTAGTGACAGTGTTGTATCTTTGAGAATACCCTCAACCCCAATGCGCACTCTTCAGGTAAACACTGTTTCCTAGTATTCATAGATCCAGCTCAGTGCCATCATCGTTCAGTCGTGTCCGACTCTTTGGGACCCCATGGACTGCAGCACGCCAGGCCTCCCTGTCCATCACCAACTCCCGGAGTTCACTCAAACTTATGTCCATTCAGTCGGTGATGCCACCCAACCATCTCATCCTCTGTAGTCCCCTTCGCCTCCCGCCCTCAATCTTTCCCAGCATCAGGGTCTTTTCAAATGAGTCAGCTCTTCACATCAGGTGGCCAAAGTACTGAAGTTTCAGCTTCAACATCAGTCCTTCCAATGAATATTCAGGATTGATTTCCTTTAGGATGGACTGGTTGGATATCCTTGCAGTCCAAGGGACTCTCAAGAGTCTTCTCCAACAACACAGTTCAAAAGCATCAATTCTTCAGTGCTCAGCTTTCTTCACGGTCCAACTCTCACATCCATACATGACTACTGGAAAAACCACAGCCTTGACTAGATGGACCTTTGTTGGAAAAGTAATGCCCAAGAGGCATTTAATAAACAATCTTAGTGGAAGCATGACTTATTACATAATAAGCTTGATGGCAGCTTCTAATGAGATCAAACATTTACGTTAGGAGATATAAGAAAAACTTTCATTTTCTATTTTAAACAACAACTGCATCCACGATACACATACATACCGCACTTTGAAGGAAATGCTGCTAACAGTGAGCAGAGCAGACTCCAGTTCAAGACCAAATGACACCTTTTGGTTTTGACCATCACTCCCCCTCTACTCCCTGCAGACCCAGCATGGGCAATCAGCGGGGTGGGGGGCGGTGGGGGAGGGCAGGGGGAGGGAGAAGGGAGACACACGCTTAAAAAGCCCCAAGGACACTCCGAATAATGTATTCAAGTGTTCTTTCTTTTGGTTGTTTAATATGTACTAAATCATCTTGCATTTCTTGCCTGCCACACTCTATGCACTTTTCAGTTATTTAAATTTTAATTTTGCTTCAGAACACTACTGCCAGGAACTTTTATTAAATAAAAGAAATAAACATTTTAAAGGCTACAAAAGAAATGCCCTTCCATTAAAAATAAAAAATGAGGA
Source organism: Ovis aries (assembly GCF_016772045.2). NCBI lineage: Eukaryota > Metazoa > Chordata > Mammalia > Artiodactyla > Bovidae > Ovis > Ovis aries. The sequence continues at coordinate 60,721,189 of NC_056062.1, read as the reverse complement.
GGGGGATGTACAAGTTTCTATTTTCAATTTTAAGGTTTGGGCGATTAGACACAACGGCTTCCCTGGTGGCTCAGAGGTTAAAGCGTCTGCCTGGAATGCGAGAGACCCGGGTTTGATCCCTGGGTCGGGAAGATTCCCTGGAGAAGGAAATGGTAACCCACTCCAGTATTCTTGCCTGGAGAATCCCATGAATGGAGAAGGCTGGTAGGCTACAGTGCATGGGGTCGCAAAGAGTCAGACACATCTGAGTGACTTCACTTTTTACATTATTCCTCTTGGAACAGAGGTTGCTCACAGCTAGTGAAATCACCAATAGAAAATTCCCTTTTCTCAGTGCTCACTTCTTAACACAGCAGATAAGGTCCTGTTTTCTAAATTAACAACCTGCTAAGAAATCCTCCACAGTCAATAAAGCAGAAATAGATATTTTTCTGGAACTCTCTTGCTTTTTTGATGATCCAGAGGATGTAGGTAATTTGATCTCTGGTTCCTCTGCCTTTTCTAAAACCAGCTTGAACATCTGAAAGTTCACGGTTCACGTATTGCTGAAGCCTGGCTTGGAGAATTTTGAGCATTACTTTACTAGCGTGTGAGATGAGTACAATTGTGCGGTAGTTTGAGCATTCTTTGGCATTGCCTTTCTTTGGGATTGGAATGAAAACTGACCTTTTCCACTCCTGTAGCCACTGCTGAGTTTTCCAAATTTGCTGGTATATTGCGTGCAGCACTTTCACAGCATCATCTTTCAGGATTTGAAACAGCTCCACTGGAATTCCATCACCTCTACTAGCTTTGTTCATAGTAATGCTTTCTAAAACCTGCCTCTATGCAGAGTACATCATGAGAAACGCTGAGCTGGAAGAAGCACAAGCTGGAATCAAGATTGCTGGGAGAAATATTAATAACCTCAGATATGCAAATGACACAACCCTTATGGCAGAAATGAAGAGGAGCTAAAGAGCCTCTTGATGAAAGTGAAAGGAGAGTGAAAAAGTTGGCTTAAAGCTCAACACTCAGTAAACTAAGATCATGGCATCTGGTCCCATCACTTCATGGGAAGTAGATGGAGAAACAGTGGAAACAGTGTCAGACTTTATTTTGGGGGGCTCCATAATCACTGCAGATGTTGATTGCAGCCATGAAATTAAAAGATGCTTACTCCTTGGAAGGAAAGTTAGGACCAACCTAGACAGCATACTGAAAAGCAGAGACATTACTTTGCCAACAAAGGTCCGTCTAGTCAAGGTTATGGTTTTTCCAATGGTCATGTATGGATGTGAGAGTTGGACTGTGAAGAAAGCTGAAAGCCGAAGAACTGATGCTTTTGAACTGTGGTGTTGGAGAAGACTCTTGAGAGTCCCTTGGACTGCAAGGAGATCCAACCAGTTCATCCTAAAGGAGATCAGTCCTGGGTGTTCATTGGTAGGACTGATGCTAAAGCTGAAACTCCAATACTTTGAATGCCTCATGTGAAGAGTTGATTCACTGGAAAAGACTCTGATGCTGGGAGGGATTGGGAGCAGGAGGAGAAGGGGACGACAGGATGAGATAGCTGATGGCATCATCAACTCGATGGACACGAGTTTGGGTGAACTCCGGGAGTTGGTGAAGGACAGGGAGGCCTGGCATGCTGTGATTCATGGGGTCGCAAAGAGTGGGACGTGACTGAGTGACTGAACTGAACTGAAGAAATCCTCCTAGCATCCCACTCTAACACCACCCTTTTTACTTATAGGACTGAACTAAATCTAAAGGACTAGAGGGATAAAAGCACAGAAAGATAAACACATAATTTTGCAAGCACTTTGAAAGGCTCTCAAAATCCAATAAAAGTTTACAATGATGTCAATAATATGAAAGAAACTAATAGAAACTGGAGAAAAGAACCATTCCCTTCATAAAACTTACCTAAGATTCCTCTTAATGGCAAATTCTCAGTGCATTTGAAAAGACTGTTAGATGTGCAAACATACAAACTACGTACTTTTTCAGGACCTCAATTATATATAAGGCATCAATGCAGTAAGGACCAATTAAATTTCTCATTTACAGAAAAGACCGCCTCACTTATTATCTTGTATTAAAAGTAAATATTGCTTTAAAATCTAACCGAAGTGGAACTTAGGCAAAACATTTAGAGAATGTATTGGCATAATGAATGACTAAGAATCGAGACCACACCACAATTAAGGGAGTCTCAGGAAAAGTACTGTTTTTCAAAAATCCTTTATCTGATACTCTTACTGAATCTATATCTTATATAGTAGCTCTGAGACTTTAATGAGTACCTCTCACTCCTATGACCTCTGACATCACCACTCTTCCTGGTTTTTGAAAATGAAAGTCGTTCAGCCATGTCCGACTCTTTACTACCCCATGGACTATACAGTCCATGGAATTCTTCTCAGAATTCCATATTCATGTATTGAATAACATATACATGTCGTATATGCATATGGAATTCTCCAGGCCAGAATACTGGAGTGGGCAGCCTTTCCCTTCTCCAGGGGATCTTCTCAACCCAGAGATCAAACCCAGGTCTCCCGCATTGCAAGCAGATTCTTTACCAGCTGAGCCATAAGGCAAGCCAAAGAATGCTGGTGTGGGTACCCTATTCCTTCTCCAGCAGATCTTCCTGACCCAGGAATCAACCAGGGTCTCCTGCACTGCAGACGGATTCTTTACCAACTGAGCTATCAGTGAAGCCAAATAAGCAACAGTCATGAATAATAATAATAAAGACTTGATATAATAAAGTAATAATTAAGACTTGATAAAAGATCAGCATATTTCATGACTACATCAAGAAGGAGATCCCAAAGCACTACACAAATTCTTTCTGAAATAGTTTATTATTTCTGCCTGAAATATACGGTCCAATGACTAGGGCTTCAGAATACTTACAATGGAGAGGGATGGGGTGATATTAACATGATATTAAATTTCTACTACATGCTTAATCCTTGTATCTTGCTTAGTCTTCTTGAGAAAAAAACATATAATTCAAGAGTAAAATTAATGAAGTATAAATCTGACTATAAAATATGTGAGGCAGAACACCCTTGCTCCAAAACTAGAATGAAAAGCCAAAAACAAACAAACAAAAAAAACCTTTTGAAAGAAGACAAAGCAAATGAAATAAAACAGAGACAGTTAAGGCATGCAGTCAAACAAAAAAGGCTAGGACACCAAGCCTGCCTGTGTTACAATAAGGGCACAGACACAGTAGTCTCACTGTGGCTTTTCCAAGGAGCCAGATCATCCCTAGGGAAATACTTCGCCTGGATGAAAATTTTTTATAAGAAAGAATTAAAAAAGGATAGAATTTTAAGATTTTAGAAAAGCATTTTAAAAAATGCATGCCTATTTATATACATCTGGATGTGTGTGTTAGTCGTGTCCAACTTGTAGTAACCTCATGATGGCCTGTGGCCCACCAGGTTTCTTTGTCCATGGAATTCTCTAGGCAAGAATACTGGAGTGAGTTGCCACTCCCTTCTCCAGGGGATTTTTCTGACCCAGGAACTGAACCGAGGTGTCCCGCACTGCAGGCAGACTACCAACGGAGCCACCAGGGAGCCCTAGTGGATACTGAATACTGAAGACATCTGGGTACTGAAGATCTATTGCTGCCTTCACCAACCCAAAGGCTGGCACATTTGCTCACTTTCCTCCTTTGTTCTACTCCCAATAAATACCTTGCTACAAACTGGGAACAATATGGGGCTTCGCTCTACCAGTGAGCTTTATGAATTAAACTGGAATTACGATGGTTCCTAGGTGATGCAGTGGTAAAGAATCGGCCTGCTAATGCAGGAGACGCAAGAGACATGGGTTAGATCCCTGGGGCTGGGAAGAGCCCCTGGAGAAGGAAATGGCAATCTATTCCAGTATTCTTGCCTGGAAATTCCATAGACAGAGGAGCCTGGCAGGCTACAGTCCATGGGGTCACAAAGTTGGACTTGACTAAGCACACAGCACAGGCACATACAAAGAATGCCCACAGCCCTCTATTGTCTATACACAAGCCACTCTCCCTACGCCTTACACTTCAAACAGGTGGGGCTCCTTCTGCATTAGGTTACAAACATTTTTTTGCCCCCTTTATTAGGAACCTCTTTCTGAGCCTATCCTCCTCACACTGAATTAGTACTAATGGTTTACGTTTCTTCCCTCAGGGCCTAAATCTTTATTTGTTCCTATTAAATATCACACTGTTTAAAAATCTCCTAAATTTCAACTTGCCCTGATTAGTCTGAATTATACAATGCAAATTAGACCTCTCAACAAGGCTTGATCTTAAAATGCAATAAACATAATCGCAACTGATTAAGTTAAATTATGCTACCACAGAAGGTAGACTTTACATATTTCATATGCTTCCAAGCTATAATGAACTCAAAATTGTACCCCAAATGTACCCAGAATTATGCTTTTGTGAAAAATACGGTATCTACCACTCATTAAGTGTTTACTATGAATCAGGTACTATCTTAATGTTTTACATGCATTCTTACTTAATCCCCAGAACAACCCTAAAGGTAGATGGTATCTATCTATCAAGAGCGGATCACATTCGACTGTAGCAAGATCCTATCCCTGAACCACCATACTAGAGAGGTATGATCATGCTATTAGGTATCTAAGGTTTCACATGCAAAATAATTCCAAGAACAGTTATTATTACCATAGCTTTAACATGTTGATCAATGTGATATAAAATAAATTTGACATGGCTGGTTATTCAAAAAAGTAAACCTATACATTTCCTACACATTTAATTCAAAATTGAGTTTAAGGTGCAATTTTCTAGATCATGTAAGTCTAGTCTACAAGTCTAGACTTAGTTGTCACTCACTGATGCAAATTACCCAGAAGACATCAAATTTCTCATCTCTACCCCTCTGGTCACTGCCACCACCAATGCTCAAGCTGGTCTTCTTGCAGTTTAACATTTTTTCTTAAACCAGATCTGAACATTGTTAAAATACAAAAAGCTTGTATAGCTGCCCACTGTCAGTGGTACAAAGGTCAAACTTCGACAAAATGATCAAAAACTAATATACCCTATGTTGTAGATATCAATTGTCTCCATCTTACAGAGGCAGAAACTAAAGCTGAAGGACTAATTTTTTTCCATATTCCACATCTATCTATCAGTACACTGGTCATGCAACAGCCTCTATTTCAAAACCTCTTCCCACAATCACCCTCCTTCCTCATTTTGAGAAGTTCTAATCTCTCATGTGAACTCCAATTCTTTAATGCTGCCAAGCCCTAAATTTCATTATGATTTTTTTCTACCAAGAGATGCAAGACATTGTTAGTATCTGTGGCTCATCTTAGCAAAGGACAGCAGTGGGGCTGTTAAGAATTTACACATATTTCACATATAGACATACATACATTTATTTGGGTGTGTATGTCTAAAGTCACTGAGCTATACGTTCCATTTTACTAATTAAAATTGATTTGGTAACATTTGTTTACATTTCCATCCATTTCATAATTTTACTTCCCAACAATTTTTGTCATCAGTAAAACACTTGACGTTTGACTCCTCTAAGTTCAACAAACTTTTCCCTTATATTTCACCAAAATGGTTAATTTAAATGAGCACATATGTGCTATCAGTATTTTCTTCTAAGAGCAAGGGCCAGTAAGATCAATGGCAAATGACAATGTAGTTTGTTTTCTTAATGAAAATAATGAAAGAGAAGACAGCATTTTAACAGTCTCAAGTAGACAATGATTATCTGGCATTGGTGCAAGACTGCTTAACTGTCTAGAAGGTAACAAAACTCATCCTGAGTAGGATGGTGGCAACAGCAGCGGAAACAAAAGACTAAAACCAACTATCAATTTCCTTAAGCCTTCTACTCCTTAAAGAAAACTCCTCTTCACTTTTTAGTCACTACTTAGCAAAACCATCAATGGCCAAAAGCAAGTATAGTTTATTGTTCCTGTTTTTAGTGAATCAACCAACATTCTTTAAAAAAAAAAAAAAAAAGATTTATACAGTCTGAAGGGAAGGCAGAGCATCCATAAGTAAAACTGTAATCTAATATGGAAGTTAAATTTAGCATGCTTGGAGTTCAGAGAGTCCATTTATAAGGTAAAAGTTAGGAAAAGTTAGGTTAAACTTAACACTGGTACTTTTAAACACCTTTTTTGAGAAATGGGATGGGATTTTTCTATCACTGCTAATTTACTTAGAAATTACATGCTTTCCCAAGTTAAATCCACCCTTCTAAATACAGAGTATGCTCAAAACATTCAACCAGCTACCTTTAATCATATAATAAGACTTCTGGTCTAAATTTATTTTGTTAAATTTCTTTATTCTAATCAGTTGTCCTTCAAAGCTAAAAAGAAAAAATACTTTTTCTAAATATGTTCAAATCAGGGAAGAATATATTCTTTAATCACAAACAAAATTAAAACTAAGAAAACTAGAACACTAAAAATTTTTGTTACATTATTCAAACACTGTTAATACTATTCCACTACCTAAAGGATCAACTTAAACTAATTTAGCTTTGTATGTAATTTACAATCTCCCTTTTTTGGTTCTAGCCATTCAACATTTTATTGCGCATTTACCCTATGTCACTGTTCTACATATAAGGGAAACAATACATCTTAGCTCCTGAGCTCAGTAAACATCCAGTCTAATAAAAGTGAATAAAAGAAAAAGGTAATTAAGATTAAGTCTGACAGTCCTCATAATATTTACTAGTTACTAAAGCATTTTCATTTATCTCCAAAAATTCTTTGCTGCTTTTCCCACCAGGAGGCAGAACTTAACTCTCCCCTTAAGCAGTAACTTACTTCTAGGGACAAATATTAACTATTCGGTGGAGAAACCTGGCCGTCACCCCCTAAACTGAGTGGCCATGGTTAGTCTCAACAGTACTAAGACATGCTGAGATGATGGCCTTCCCAGTATGATGTGATTAGAAAGGCATTTCTCCTGTATCCTTCCCCAAATTCCATAACGTCAATCGAACCATGAGAAAGCAACACACAAACCAAACCAACAGACAGTGGAGAACAGACCTGGCAGTGCTTCCCAAAATGCCAGTCAGGAGAAACAAGGAAAGGCAGACTGCAGGGGACTAAAGAAACGTGACAACTAAATGCAACAGGCATCCCGACCTGACCTCTGAACACAGAAAGAATGTAAGCAGGAAAACTAGAGAAATACAGATGAAATCTGTAGTTTACCTAATGGTGTTGTGCCAATTCTTAGTTTTGACAAAGGCACCGTGGTTATAAAAGATATTAATAATAAGGGAACCTAGGTGAAGGTTATACAAGGACTCTTTGCAATTTCTATAAATCTAAAATTATTTCAAATTAAGAGAACAGAATAACCCACTATCCAGGAACAAGGCAGATTTCGGTTTGGGCAGAAGACAAGTGGTTTAGTACAGCTGGCATAAAGCGGGGGAGAGGCGGGAACTGAGGGTAATGTCGCAAGAGAGAAAAGCAGGAACCACGTATCCTCAGGATTTAGCTCAAATTCCACTAGTTCCAAACTACTGCGTAAGTGGCTTCCTCTTCTGAAATCACTTCCTATACAGTCAACTGTACATAACCAAGTACCACCTGGGAACAGTACAGAACTTAAGTTCATAAAGTAGCCATGGGGATTATATTTAATGCATGCCAAGTGCTCAACACAATAGTGAAAGTGAAGTCGCTCCGTTGTGTCCAACTCTTTGCAACCCCATGGACTGCAGCCTACCAGGCTCCTCCGTCGATGGGATTCTCCAGGCAAGAATACCGGAGTGGGTTGCCATTTCAGTGCTCAATAAATGTTAACCATTACGACTGAGGTTGTAATGTTATCATCACCAATACAATAATAATGACAACAATGACGATGATAATGACAATATTCAAAGATTACTGCCTCCTCATGGCTAGTTTTCAAGACTTTTACTTTTCAGTGATCTTTCCCAGTTAAAGAGAGAAAAATGAAAACTTCTTGCTATGTTCTTACTAATAGCTAGGAAAAATACCTATTTTACTAATAATAGCAAAATTTTTATGTACAATTGCTTTTTCCCCCATACAAAGAGCCATAATAAGGTTAGTCAACAGATATGAAGAGATACTTGGAGTCAACAATCAAATAGAAGTTTAAGAACTGCAAAACAGGGAAATCAAAGGGATGTCCCTGAAATTTCAAAATAATCAAGCTTCCAAATCTCCCATGTTTCACATATCATCAACTGCAGATTGACAGCATTCAAGGAAGGGAAAACAAAACTTCCAAAAAGTTCCAAAATAAGAATATAAAAGATAGGAACATGAGCATCTGTGGATTCTGGTCTTCACTGACTGCAGGGGCCCTAGCAGCAATCCCCCTTGGGTACCAAGGGACAGCCGTACATCCTTTCTTATTTTCTTAACTGGGAAGTTAAGTATCTGAAATGTTTCAAACATCCCAAAGGAAAAAACAAGCTATTTGGTTTTCAATTATTTCAAGCATTTTTTCTTCATCTCTTAATTTCACCAACTGTATGTCCATGTGAAGCTCTCATAGTGGTAGTATACGCTATACTGGCGGTCAAAGTTGCGTTGACACCAAATGTGAAAGTTTGAAGAGGTCCTTTGTACATAAGATATTTTGCAGTGTATACAAACTATTGCCAATAATACTGTGTAGGACCACACATGGGAAAATGTTAATTCCTGCATCAAATATTCCTGATATTGAAGTTCTGGTGAGCTATAATGAATGTTCTCCAACATCCAATTCATATTCTGTAAGAGATGAACCTGAATCAGCCAGAATAAATTTAGGTACTCAATAGTATGTCTGAGATGGCACAGTGTAAAAGTAAAAAAAAAAAAAATTCATCTAACTTATGTGAAAAGTTACAGCACATTAATATACAACTCTGCCCATGTTGTTTAGATATTAAACTATTAGAAGTAGACAGTAAAGTTGCAAAGTTATCTGAGTTGTTTCTTCCAAGAGAGAAACTCTTTTTCAACTGAAATATCAATGTTCTAACATTTCTGTAAATTATAGAGATTTCCAAGATAGAGTGATAATTCAAAAAGGATACCAGACACCACCTTATCCAAGTGACCAAAGTTAACATCACCAGTGATGTCATGTGGATAACATTCTACCATCCAACAGGACGTAGTAAAAAGAGCACTCACCATTGTGGGTTTTCTCCTCAAAACTCTAATCACGAAAAAATGTCTGACAGACCTAAACTGAGGGACATTTTACAAAACACTTAATTGGTACTCCTCAAAACTACCAAGATGAAGGAAAACAAGGGAAGACTGAGGAATGGCAATAGACCAGAGAGGACTATGGGCGACACGACGACTAAAAGTAACGTGGAATCCTGGACTGCATCCCAGAAAAGCTAAGGACACTAATGGAAAAACTGGTGAAATCTGGATAAAGTCTGCAGTTTAGTTAACAGTAATGTACCAATGTTGGTTTCTTAGACTTCTGTACCACAGGAATGTTAAGATGATAACATTAGAGGAAGCTTGGCTGAGGACTATAGAAACCTCTCTAAACTATCTCTGCAAGTTTTCAGTACACCCAACATTATTTCAAAATAAAAAATGTAATAAAAAAATAAAAACTCCAGAAAAACTTGTTTATAAAATTTATCTAGGAACAAAATTATGGCTGCCAGGGGTGTGGGGGCTGGGGGGGGGGACAGTTAAGGAATTGTGGATGGGCATGTAAACAATGCTATATTTAAATGGATAACCAACAAGGACCTACTGTATAGCATATGGAACTCTGCTCAATGTTATGTGGCAGCCTGGACAGGAGGGGAGTCTGACGGAGAACAGATACATGCATGTATGGCTGAGCCCCTTCCCTGTTCACCTGTAACTATCACAACATTTGTTAATTGGTTATACTCCTATACAGAACAAAAAGTTGAAAAAAAAAAGTTATCCAGTAGCCACAGATAAACCTTCTCGAAATGAACATTATCACTAATGCATTCAATCACCAAGCTAAGTTTCATAAATATTTCAAATACACCACCAAGAAGAAAAATCTGAGATTGAGTCACAGTATTATAAAGAACACGACAGTCAATTAACTCAATTACATTAACTTAAGACTCTTCAGTTCAGTAACTTCTTGATACTTACTGAACAAAACCCAAATTCCTATAAGGCTCTAAATGACAGAGCCCCTTGTTTCTCACTCAGCAGGATTTATTCAGATAGCCAAGCTTTCCGAGAGTTGCTAGACAAACGGCAAGCTCATTCCCACCTCAGAGCTGGCCTTATGCACTTGGTTTTCTTCTACTCCTGGCTCTCAAACAGCTGAATGCACCTCAGTACCAGGGACTCGGAAGGAACCCATTTAAGGTGGGATACCACCTGCTACAGTATCTGTTTATTTCTTCCACACTACTTCACACAATTTATAATTATTTCACCTGGTTAACTATCTTATGTTTCTCTCCTCTAGGTGTTCACTAGATTGTCTCTAAATATCTGGCAAAGTTCCTGAAATAGCTGGACTCAGTAAATATCTTTCGAATGAATGAATGAATCTACCAACTTGTAAAAACTATTCTCAAGACAGGACATGACTGTCTAAAGAATTCCATCCCATGAATGGACAGTTCTGTCAGAAGAGTGAAGTAAATCTTCTTTACTCTTTATTTCTATTTTTAGTACATCTTAGTTCTGTCCTTTGGAGCTTTAATCCTCTCTTAAGACAGCCCTAAAAATATTAATCCATAGCTATATCACACTGACTCTTCCAAACAACACATGTACTTTTCAAAATGCCCCCCAAAGCTCCTTGAATTGAAAAATATCTAATATTTTAGTAAAGCTTGTATTGTGCCCTGGTGGTTATCAATAGCTCACATTTACCTTACCCACCTGCTCTGTCATACACACCAGTATCTCAGAACAGATGCTTTTCACAAATTATGCGAGAGGAAAAGGGATGACAAACAGGATTTAATTCTTCTAGAATATGTCAGATACTAAAGCTATTTGATACATGAGGTCAAGCCCTGAAAATGTGTGTATAAACCTGAACTCAACCTTTTGCCATTTCTTCCAACTCTTTAGTATCACCTTTTCACTCTTATTGCTACTGCCCACATTTCATTCAAACCCCCATTATCCATTTTGTTTTTCCTGCTTCTAGACCAAGTCAGACAGATAAATTTTATACCCTCATACCTCTGCTGGGGCACCTAGAATGAATGACACACAACTGCTTCAAGTTTAAGCCTCTTGTTTTCAAGCATTCTGTCTTCCATAATCTGACTCTATTATTATTTCAGACCATTCCCCCAAACTAAGTGACAGGCCTCATTTTTCTCTGCTTGTATCACCTGCTTGTTCCTAAATCTATGCCTCTGCATTTTATATGAGTTCACCTTTCCTCAATCAATGGGTTACAAACCTCTAAAACTTAAAAGCACTACCTACTTTCTAAAATAAGAATGTTACAAAGCTCTTGCTCAGCAATTTTTCCAATGATCAAATATTTTCCTATTTTTAATAGTTTTTCCTTTGTCTTATCATGGAAAACAAAAAGGCTGTTGATTGACTAACACTTCCATATGCTTCTTTCAATACCAAGGGCAAATCAGGTACATTAAAAGAAGACGATTATAGTCTTAAGTGCCTTTAACCACTTAAGGCTTAAAGTTATACTGAGACATGGAAACTTCAAGCCAAACTAACAACAGTTGTAAGAGTACTCAAAACTCAAGACAGTGAAAATTAATAAGCACATCAATAAATGTACAAAGCATTTTACATGTAAATTTTCAAAACAGCACTTTCAATATGCTAAGGACAATAACATCTTAAATTATTAAATCTTCCCTGTCCTCTCTTTACTAATCAAAATGAATATTTATGTCCCTAGGCCAAAACATTGTCCCTAGGCCAAAACATCTGATTAAGTATCATACTTAACAAAGATACTATTAGGTACTTGTGAAAGACTATTTCTAAAATTAGTAGAAGGAATATCTGTTGATTTTAATGACTAAAAATTTCATTCATCTATATCAACAGGCTAACTAAAGTTTAACATTTCAAGTTCAAAGACAAAAAGCAAGACAATTTATCAAATTCTGTGATTAGTATAATTTATTCATTATGGGTGAAGTAGTTTAAAAATCTTTCCATAAATTCTCAAAGATGCTCATCAAAACCACTTAATACCAGCTGAAGGGAAACCAATAGCAGTACCACATTCTCAAAACATGAATATATATTTTAAATGCATGTATTTATATCAAACAATAATTAACTGAATTATGCCAAATAGCATTATAGTGCCCCGCTACTATATGATAAACAAAAGTGTAATTATGATCCAAGTAAAAATCTAAAGAGAAGCAAAGTCAGATGAACTCGATACTCAACTGCTGTACTTTCAAGCTTTTAATTTTGTTTAAAAGCTTTTCTCGTTCTAAGGATTGCTGAGCTGTTGAACTTGCACCTCCCCAGAATTTCAGCTTGGCCAGGGCCTTTCTTTTCAAAAATCTCTCTGCAGTGAAAGAAATTATGGTCTAAATCACAAAGATGACAAGAAACCTTAGCAATTTAAATAGACAAGCCTTGAAATAATATTGTGATCAAAGTATCAAGCAGCCTAATAAAACCCAGGTGGCTCAAGCTTATCATATATGGTACTCATTACCACAATTGCACTATTTAATCTACTTCCTGGTGTCAACAAAAACTTTCTGTTATTAATTCCCTCCAGTTATGGATCTGCTTAAGTTACTGCAGTTTTCTGATAAGACAGCTCTTTGTCCAAAAAAAATTTTTAAAAGAGGGAGCGAGTCTCACTTTAAATGTTTCAGAACTAGAGCCATGGCTGGTCAAAACCACAGAAACCACAGTGGCTTTGTATTATTATTAGTCATCGATATAAGGTTATGTTAATTCCTAAGGAGGTACCAGATGACTCATGATTAACACAATTTTATAAGGGCTCCTATGTTTACATCAAAAAGGTAACCATATGCATACACAAAGAAGGGCTTTACAAGTTATAAGCCTCAGATTCAAACAAGAGGTTTACCTACTGACAAAGCTATATAGGTTAGATTCTGCCAGTCAATTCCTTTTACCCATATACAACTTCTCCACCATTCACATGGTTACAACTTGTAAGATTTTGAAGCAATTTTCTCATTTATAGGTCTTACTGACCTTTTAAAAAAGTATTTAAATGTTTCTCAGGAAACTTGTTTTATAGTATAATTTCTTTCCAAAAAGATTCCATTTAGGCAAAGTAAAAATGCTAGCATTATTACATCTACCTCAACAATGGTGTCAAACCCTAAAGCAGCATAAAGATTCTATCCCCCCCCTCAAAAAAAAATTGAGAAAAATATAACAGGGTGGCAAGATCATGGTTACTGTCTTTGGATTTTCTACTTGGTCTCAAGCATAGGTACCACAATATCCACAAGGTGAAGCTGAGAGCTGAATGTGTTTCAAGCCTCCAGTTTACAGACAGCTGGCTGAACTGGGTACAAAGAAAAACCACTCACCGCTCAGCGTGTCATGAGTGGCACCCAGTGTTCACACAGATTCCTTACAACTAACACATCTATTTCCCTTCCACACTCTCTTCTCTTTCACTCTGCTTGCGCAGATGGCAGGCACAGCAGACTGGAAGCACCGCACAGCATACCACTTAAGCATACTGTGTACTCAGTAAAGAAGGAAATTCACGTGACAGGCTTTATCAGTATTGTCTGTTTAAGTCATCTGCAAAGCAATGTATTGTAGAAAGTCTTCCTGTGTCATCAGTCACAGACTGATCTCCAAAGTTAAATTAAACCATCTATTCAACCTATTGTTTGTAACCTCTTTCGACAGCATTTAATAAGAACGTATTTTTCCTCCCTTAACCTAACCAGATCAATTTATACTTTCAATTAGGTCCTTTTAGCATTGAAATGGGCTTAAGAGTGCCTGAGCTGACTGTATATATTCAACTATCACTAATTTTCTTTTGACCTGAAGGTTAGAATTGCCCTTCATTTTGACTTAATACCTCATATACCGGCACAGACTTAAGAAACTTTGTGAATCTAGTGTTAAATTCAACAATCCAGCTGTGCTGATGGCAATAACACCAAAAAGTCACCTTTAAGTAAATACATCATGCCTACATGTCACAACTACATGTATCTATAGCCCTCACTCACATCGATTTCAACAAAACACTGGGAATATGGAAAACCCTCCTAAACTGTGGTGAATTAATAGATGAGCAGAGTGGAATTTCTAGTTCTGGATTAGCCACTTAGTTTAAACTTGGGCCTCTCTAGGCTTCAGCTTCCCATGTGTACAAAAACAATTACAAAAGTTCCTCTTGTGATCCACTCTGCAAATGTGAAAGCTGAGACTTAGAGACTCACGATTACAATTAGTAATAAACCAGAACCTTACCAGAACTCCATCTAAATTTATGTCTTTCAGAACGTTTACAAGATCTGTATATAAATGATTCAAAAATTTTTCTCAACCAAGAGCTATAACGGTAAATGTGTCCACACACCATTTCCACACGTGTAGAACTGGCTGCAACTTATTTTTTATCAAGCTGCCTGTAGGATGAGGAGACAAGAAACAAAGAAAGATAAACCTGGATTCTAGCAACACATCAGTCTCACGGTTAATCATGTCAAACATCTGAAGGAGCAGGGAAGTAACCCAGACATGCTTACAGTGATTTTAACATTTCACAGTATGTCTAATACCATCCCATTCCTCATTCATTTACCAGAAAAAATGGCTAATACCCATAAAGGTGTTACATCACTCTTCATATAACCCTTCACTCTCTTCTAATAATGAATCTCTGCAATGTTTCTCTCTGTTTCAAAGTAGGAATGGTGGTAAGAGTGGTATGAGGAGGGAACGAAGAAATTTCTAAATTAAGGAGAAATAATTCACCTTAGCAAGAGTCTTGCTCACAGACTTTTAAAACTGAGTATATTTGTTTACAGATTAAATTATTGACAGAGGAAGTTTTACCTAAAGATTTGGGAACCCCACCCAAGTGATATCAAAAAATAAATATAAATATTTCTAAGACAAAAATGAAAAACATGGCAATTTACAAATCTTGAGGAACCATGTTATTTTACAAGATAATGGAATTACCCTGAATCGCAAATCCATAGATGTGTAGATTTACAGACACATATTGATAATCCTAAATCATTCAACCACACAAAAAATTTCCAGAGACTTCCACCTGAATAGCAACATAATCTTCACTTAGTATACTAACAATCTGATTTCACTAACATAATGTGCTAACAAATCTCCCCACGCTTCAAGTCACAAACATTGCTCAGAACAGCTAGGTTCTTGAAATAATGAACACCTCAGAAAACATCTTTAGCAGGTATAGACACGAAATGGCCACTGGAAATGCCTGGCACATAGTTCCCCCTGAAATACTGACTTGATGAGTGAATAACACAGGGATAAAGAAAGAAAAGAAAAGGAGAAGGTAAAGTGAGAACAGAGCTACCTGGAAGCTACAGTCACTTGAGGACAAATGCTATTTGTGGAGGGACTGCTGCAGCCGCCTTTACTGCTTGCTGGGGTCATAACATGTGCCCCAAGTCCAAAGCCCCCATGAGGACTCTGCTGCGGGACTCTTACAACCACTACTGCTGCTTGTGGGACTAGTAAGTAGCCTGCCACCCACTCAAGGTCCTCACCCATCCAATTCTACAAAACAGAAACAAGACAGATGTATTTCTGCAAAGACCACTGAAATAGCTGTAATCCTCTCACCATTCAAGGAGGAAAGAAAGGTTGTCTGTATATTAAAAAGTCTGTAGGTTAAATATTAGAGAAAACAAAGGGTGAATGTGTAGAGGGTGAAAAGAGGGGCGATGCAGGGTTGCATTATAAACTCATGCCATTAGATTGTTACTTAAGTCAAAATAAATATCGCCTTTGTTTTCAGAAATATTAGAAAGCATCTAAAATGTACTGAGTAAAAATTACTGATAAAAAAAAACTCAGCCAATAATCCTCATGTTGAAACGGGATAAAGGTATGAAAAGATCAGTCTAAAACTGATAATAGGTAAGTCTTGGAGAGTAATCTCAAACAGATAAAAGTTTCAAGAGCTACAAAAATTTCACCTAGAGAGACGAATACAAAACAAACAGAACACTTCACTCTTAATATAAAGGGCAGTTTGCAAAACACAATTATTAGCACCAAAACATCAAACCTAACTATAATTGATCTATCAATCTATAAAACTTTCAGGTCAGATAATGTATTGAATTGGGGGGGGGGGGGGGGAAGCCAGGTAACACTTCTGGGTAAGATAGAAAGCTAGCTTTAACTATGATGACTAGGACAATTTTTAGTAAAACAGAAATAGCAAGGATCTTTGGTTACACACTAACTGTGACTTTTTGACATTTTAATTAGTGCCCAAACAGTTCATTTTTAATGGTTATTATCTTAAAGTTCAGTAATAAATTCAAATATCTATACCTAATGTCACTGTGGTCCAAAAGTAAGGCTATTTTTATTTAATTAAAATTTAAACCATTGGGAATAGTAATTTAAGGATTACATTTTTAGACTTGGGAAACAGGAATTTTAAATACTATTTAAGTATTGTATCCACCTGTAATTTTCAAATCTTAAAGTATTACTTTAAGTCTGCACAAAATTTGAACAGGTTTTACTTGGCTTCTTTCCAAACCATAGCACTTACGCTTCAGGGACCAAGGGAGGGTACAGTGTAAAGCGCTTTAATTTCTTAAAGCAGAAAAATCTTTTACCTTGACCACATTTTCAATAGTATATCCTTCCATGCACAGGAGTCTCTCAATTCACTTAAAAAGTGAGGGGAAAATCCTAAATTTTAAAACATGAAGTAAACACAAAAAATATTTTTCAAGCTTTTAAAAAGAAGTAGACTTTGCTCCTACTCTTGTATTTTAAAATCTTCAGACACCCAAACTGGAAGAACAAAAAAGGCATACAAATATCAGGATTGAGGCTTTATATCTGGATTTTACTTCTCATATTCTAATCACCTTAATAAGCCAAAAAACTAAACATATAAAATATGGTTAAGGTTATTAAGTTCGTTTCAAATCACAAACCATAGCTTTATGAGTGATCAAAATAATTTAAGTAAGCAATAATCTAAAGTTCATTACCCTGAATATTCAGCAATAAATCACTCAGTGTGAAGGATTTAACATTTTCAAAACACTACCGTGAATAACCACCAAGGATCAGTACCCTGGAGAACTGCAGCGCAAGTCAAGAGTGCAGATTCTCTCTAGTTATCTGACCATACAGTATTTCACTGAAAATGAAACATATATGAAATAGTTTATCAAATATTTAAGATTTATTAAGCATTCTATTTAAATACCTATTAAATATTTTAAATAGAGCTAAATGAAGCAAGGGTCCTGAGTTTCTATAAACAAAGCACTCAATTACCATCGGGCATCTTTTTATGTATCAAAAGAACCCAGATGTCAAAGACAACTTCACTACCTGATAGAAAATCAGCAACAAAATTTGAAAAATACTATCAAGGGACATAACCAGCTCTGAATAATAAAGATGCCAAATTGAATATATATTAAATAGTTTGTTCTTTGTTTCTAGAGATGCTTGTGTTATGGATGAAGGCCCAAAAATGCAAATAATTTAAACAGACTCACAAGACATAACTTTCTTAAAAATTACTTAAAATGCAACTGATAATCAACTTTACCTCCCCTGTAGCTGTAAAGTCATCGCCCAAAAGGAATGAGTAGCTCCTATCTGAGTGTTGCCATCATTTTTTCCTCACTCTAAACTTACATCAATTCTATTTCACAATTCTTTACACACTTAGCTCTCCCACCTAAAATCTTTCAAAGCAGTAACTAGATTTTGTATCTTTTTCACCACCCACTCAATGTAATTTGCTGGATAAAAGCTGAAAAGAAATTTTTTCCTAAGATATCGGAAACATTTTTATCATACCTCCTCCACTTAATGATTTGACGGCACAAAGTAAACTTGCTCCTACCTTCTCCAATAAGTTTCAAAACACACTCCAATACGGTCTACATAAACTTTCAATATTTCTACCAAGAAAAGTTCTTTGGGAGGAAAAATAAAGCAAGAAAAGAAATGGTTTTTTTAAAAAAACTGAATTTGTCCAACAGATCACAGTGATCGCTGACTGTTCATACAGACAGAAGATAATACAAAATAATAACTAAACATCATGTCTTTTCACAGAATGTCCCCATAGGCCTGAGAAAGTATGAAAAGCTTTCTCTATTCTGACTCGGTGCTTCCCTGAACTCAGAGGCAACACACAGCTGAAGCAGTAACCACCGGCCAGGTTTAAAGCCATTTTGCCCTCACCGTGTGGGCTGCAAGCAAAGGAGAAGGTGAGACTTCAGGAAGCAAGCAATTAAGCAGAGACTTTCTCCAATGTAAACTGTGGCTTAGCAAGGCAGAAAGTAAGGAAAATAATGTAACCATACAAACCCACTCTCTCTGAATCCAGTGATACCAAAATAACACCTATGCCATGAAAAATCACTGTGATTACATTTCATTTTAATTACATTTTGGCCAATCTATACTTTAGTCTTTAAAAAGTCTGTTGAAGGCTACACTGCTACCTTTCTTTTGGAAGCTTGATGATAAAGTGATAGCATACGGCACAGTGTTAAGTAGTGTTTCTTGCTCTAACACTAACCTTAAGTAATAAAAAAGAAAATAATTTTCAAGTACCTGAAAATAAACAGAAAGGTTAAGAGCTATATGGGTGTGTGCGTACTGCTTCACTGTGTGAAATTAGTTCAGTAATTACAGTCAATACAGTCTCAGTTAGGCATCATCTCATTCCCCTGACTCCATTTTGGTAGCACAATAGTCTTCATGCTTCATTTCTCTAAGAAACTTATTTGAAGGCCAAGGATCATCCTTTGTGCCTGACTTAATAGGAGCAAAATTTTCAAAATTGTCTATTCTAAATAGGAAAATTATGGATTTGGCTCTGATTCAGAATAAAGTAAGCTTCTTATATCACCTGCAATATTATATTGATTTAGTTGACTGAAAAACAAGACAGTGAGTTATTGGATCTGTGTTTAATTTACTGCACTTTATAACCGTATTTAAGGAATTTGATTATATAAAAAGTATCTGAATCTTATCAGATGAAAATATTTTTCCCTTTTAGCAAGCCTCAGGTTGCGTGTCTGAGAAAACAAATTAGTCTCTAGTTCTCCTAAGCTTGATAATAGTGCCCCCTAATGGGAATTTTAATATGAGTTTTTCTACTTAATTTTTAAAAAATCATATATTCTCTAATATGAGCACATTATCTCTCTAGAAAGTAAATTCTGTAACATGAACGTGTATCAAGATTTAAACCACTCAAATGAGAGTTATCACATATGCAAAAAAAAAAAAAAAGTGAAACTTCACGCCAACAGTTTCTTATTTTCTGAATCACCTTACTGTAACATAAATCCACTGTAGCACTACTCAAAATGTTAACCTCGTAAGGAAATTCTCCTTCAGCTATGTTCCGAGTATTCAGTAAGTGAGCAACTAATACGTGCTTGATCAACCAGTCAGATAAAAACTGGTTCAGAAATGAGTTATCCAGAGTCCCACAGATCCTAACTATAGAGCTGAGATTTCCACCTGAGTTTTCTGGCCTCATACCACTCTCTTTCCACAATACCTGGTCACAAACCTACAACCATATCGAAAGCCTTCCTTTCCTACTATCTACAGATGCGTGTCGTGAGCTCAGTCAACTCAGTTGTGCCTGACTCTTTGCAACCCCACGGACTGTAACCTGCCAGCCTCCTCTGTCCAGGGGATTTTTTAGGCAAGAACACTGAAGTGGGTTCCCACCTCCTCCTCCAGGGGATCTTCCCTATGCAGGGATCAGAACAGCGTTTCCTGCGTCTCCTGCACTGCATGCAAATTCACCACTGAGCCATCAGGGAAGTCCATTATCTACAAACAGTTCTCCCAAACATCAGTAATTCAATGTGTGGGTTGTTTGTTTTGTTTTGTTTTTTTTTTTAAAAAAAAAGGAAAAATGCAGTAAAATTAAAGCAAAAACTACCATTCTGATATTTTCAGGTGCACCAGTGAAACAAACACTCGATAATACCAGCATTTTCATTATTGTGCCCACAAACAGTCTAGACTGAGAGTCAGAGTCAAGGGCAAAATCTAAAAGAAATAAACAAAAAGCCATCAATTCATGATAAAAAGAACTATCTAACTTTATGAGTGGGAAAAGAATAAGAAAAAGATATATATAAAAAAGAAATGGTCCATTTTTCTTAAAGAACCAGACAGTAAAAAAAACAATTTCAGGCCAGGTACCCATATGATCTCTGTCACAACTACTCAACTAAGCCACTGTAGCAGGAACACAGCCACAGAAAATACACAAGTGAATGGGCATGACAGTGTTCCAAAGAAACATTACAACCCGGATGGGAGGGGAGTTTGGGGGAGAATGGATACATGTATATGTATGGCTGAGTCTATTTACTGTCCCCTTGAAACTATTACAACATTGTTAATCGGCTATAGTCCAGTACAAAATAAAAAGTTCAAAAAAATTTTCCATATGCAAAAGCAGGCCCACAGATCACAGAATCTCTAGTTTACACTGGGCGCAATAACAAACCGAAACAAACAAACAAACACAACGCAATACGTAAAAAATTATTAAATGTTTGGTGAGTGTTTTACTTCCTTAGGGTGAAAGTCAGAGCAAAAGATCCTTCCCTGAACAAATATTAGTTTCAGCAAGCATAAAACAACAGAAAAGCAGTAAGCAAAACAACAGGCCTTTAGCATGATTTAAAATAATAAACATGCAGAACTATAACAAAAAATTAGCTTTTATCAAGTTTGATAAAAATCTAATGGTGACTGCATACTAATATCCATTAAGATAAATAAACAGATTAAATGAAAGAATCTAAAACTCAAGAAGAAATACTGGGCACTGTCTTAGATTTTTCACATATACAAGAAAAATGGCAAGTCCTACTAGTTTCCAAATTAGCTTTCCTCATCTGGAAAATGGAATGAATAAAACCTTCAACTATGCACAGTAAATGATTATAGAAAATGCACATTTAATACACAGCAAACAATGTCCTATAATATTTTTATTATTTAATGCTAAATTGAAGTCTGTTGTTACCTCAGTGTTATTTTTTAATGAGCTTCTTAAAGCATATGTTAATGAAAGGCACACAGGCCAATTATCTCAAGTCCATAAGAGAAGTTAAGCATCCAATGATCAAGCTCTTTGGTTGGTTCATCTACCATAATTGCACTAAACATTATTCCTTGCTCATATTTCAAATTCAGAATTTTAGGACTTCCCTAGTGGTCCAGAGGTTAAGAATTTGCCTGCCAATGCAGGGAACACAGGTACGATCCCTGGTCTGGTACCATTCCACATGCCGCGGGGTCACAGCTACTGAGCCTATGCTCTGGAACCCATGCTCTGCAACAAGAGAAGCCACCACAATGAGTAGCCTTCGCACTGCAACCACAGACTCCCCCGCTCTGTGTAACTAGAGAAAGCTCACACACAGCAATGAAGAGTCAGTGCAGCCAAAAAGAATTCACTAACAAATAAACTGAGGATTTTATAAAACAAAATTAACTACTTGAGAAAACCAGGAGACAATGTAAACTCTTTAGGAATGGATTCTGCTCCCAACTGTGCCACTAACAGGGAAACTGAATAAGTCATTTCAAATGAACCTCTTAGGCTCACTTATAAATCAAGGAAAGTATGCTAGTAAGCCATGGTCTTCCGAATCTAAAATAGTTATTACTGAATTATAATTGTGAATCTCCAGGTAGGGTGGTGAATATGGGAATCAGTTCAGTTCAGTTCAGTCGCTCAGTCGTGTCCCGACCCCATGAATCGCAGCACGCCAGGCCTCCCTGTCCATCACCAACTCCCGGAGTTCACTCAAACTCATGTGCATCAAGTCGGTGATGCCATCCAGCCATCTCATCCTCTGTCGTCCCTTCTCCTCCTGCCCCAAATCCCTCCCAGCATCAGAGTCTTTTCCAGTGAGTCAACTCTTCGCATGAGGTGGCCAAAGTAACTGGAGTTTCAGCCTCAGCATCAGTCCTTCCAATGAACACCCAGGACTGGTCTCCTTTAGGATAGACTGGTTGGATCTCCTTGCAGTCCAAGGGACTCTCAAGAGTCTTCTCCAACACCACAGTTCAAAAGCATCAATTCTTCAGCGCTCAGCTTTCCTCACAGTCCAACTCTCACATCCATAATGACCACTGGAAAAACCATAGCCTTGACTAGATGGACCCTGGTTAGCAAAATAATATCTCTGTTTTTGAATATGCTATCTAGGTTGGTCATAATTTTTCTTCCAAGGAGTAAGCGTCTTTTAATTTCATGGCTGCAATCACCATCTGCAGTGATTTTGGAGCCCAAAAAATAAAGTCTGACACTGTGATGGGACCAGATGCCATGATCTTAGTTTTCTGAATGTTGAGCTTTAAGCCAACTTTTTCATTCTCCTCTTTCACTTCCATCAAGAGGCTTTTTAGCTCCTGGAATCTATTAATAAAGGATTGAAAATTATCTCTCAAAACTAAAGAAGCCTAATTTTGTATCAGTTCAGTTCAGTTCAGTCGCTCAGTCGTGTCCGACTCTTTGGAATAGAGATATCCAAATACTGCCAGAATAGACTGAAGTGAAATCCCAACCATAAACTTCTGTTTTACACACATTTAATAGGCATGTTATAGCCGTTCAAATGAAACAGGGAGATTCTAGCTGGCTTAAGATAAAAAATTTCAAAACTTTAATAAGTTTTTTAAAAATTCAAATACTTAAGTGCCTAGAATGAAACAGCCTTGGTTAGTTTCTAAAAGTACTACTTCAATTAAAAAAAGATGTGCAGATCAAACTGCAATATCAAGGTATCAACCTCAGTAAGAATATACTTTGTGTTACTATACGTTCAAGGTACTATGAGGACATGAAGTCAAATGAGATAACATTTTACCAAAGTTAAAAGTGATCAATAAAATGAATGAAAGGAATTTAAAAAACAATCACATTTACAATAGCATCAAAAAGAATAATATACTTAGGAACAATGCAGCAAAACACTTATATGCTGGAAATTACAAAACATTGCTGAAAGACAAAACAAAAGGAAAGGACATCCATCTCGTATTCCTGAACTGGAAGATTGAATACCGTTACACTGTCCATAACACCCAATGTGATCTACAGGTTCAATGCAATCCCTAGCAAAGTACCAATGAAATTTCTTTCTTTTTTTCTTTTTCTTGCAGAAATAGGAAAAAAATCTATCTAAATTCTTATGGAATATCAAAGGACCCTAAATAGCCAAAATAATGTTGAGAAAGAAAACCAAAGTTGGAGACCTCACACTTCTTGATTCCAAAACATACTATAAAAGCAACAATAATCAAAAGAGTACAGCACTAGCATGTAATTCCTAGAAGAAAATATATGGAAGAAACTTCGTAATACTGGAACCTTCATAACACTGGTCTTGGCAATGATTTCTTGGAGATTACACCATAAGCACAGGAAACAAAAGCAAAAATAGACAAGCTGGATTGTATTAAAGCTTCTGTGCAACAAAAGAAACACCAAAAGTGTGAAAGATAATACCTGCAAACTATATATACAAAAAGGAGTAAATATGAAGAATATATAAAGAACTCCTTCAACAAAGCCCTAAGAAATTAGCAAAAGACTTGAGAAGACATTTCACCTTCTAAAGAAGACATAAAAGCAGCCAACAAGCATATGAAGAGGTGCTCAATCACCAATATTAGGAAAATGTACATCAAAGCCACAATGAGAGACTGCCTCACACCTGTCGGAATGGCCATCATCAACAAGACAACAAGTAAGTGCTGACAAGAATGTGAGAATTCGGACAACCTAATTTTCAACTAGATTTTTTTAAAAATCCTTTAGGATGCTGACCTTGGCCTTTGGTAGGATCTTACTATTGGCCTTCGCTAACAAAGCAATTACCCCTGCAGCACAAAGATTCTGAAATGCTCAAGGAGTATCTTCTTTCTCAAGTAGACAACTCATCTCTTCTTAAACAGTAAGTCAAAAAACTACGGAAGGAAATGGTTGTGGGACATAGCAACGATTTCTGTCCTTCACACTGTAATTGGTAAGCTGCTTTCACAATGAGAAAGTTAACATCAGCACAGCTCCTACCCAAATTATCAGAATCACAAATCCCGAATAACTAAAAGCCAAACTAATCAAGTTTTGATAATACAACTTCATTTCAGAGAATCTGTAGAATCTTTTTCAAGAGATGGAGAACTAGGTTACTCTGATGAACTCCCGGTAACAATTATCAAAGGTTACGGCGAACACTGGATCAATAACCATTTGTGTGAATACCCTTACCTTCATCAAAGTCAGCATCATCTTCAGTGTGCTGAGGGAAAGGAAAGCAGTTGGTAATCTCAAGTCGATCTTCTACAACAAGGCCCAAAAGCACTCCTTGAACCACCTCAGTTCCTTGTCCTTCTTCCTGGTAATGTTTGATAATCTTTAATACCACCTAAAAGAAAAAAATAAAAGTTTAAATATCACTCTTACAGTTTACACTTCCTTTATTTCAAAGAAAAACTAAAACTATACTGATGAACCCATAGTTATATGACAGAACTGACCAAATTTCTTACAAACCATTTCCTTTACCCTTACATAAAAAAAAAAAAAAAATCTTACATAGTCTAAATGTACACCTGAAACTCTTGGAATCTGAAGACTTGTCAGAAATGTCCATGTGGGCTTCCCTGGTGGTTCAGTGGTGAAGAATCTGCCTGCCAATGCAGGAGATCCAGGTTCAATCCCTGATCCAGAAAGATCCCACATGCCATGGAGCAACTAGGCTGGAGAGCCACAGCTACTGAAGCCTGAGTGCCCTAAAGCCTGTACCCTGCGACAAAAGGAGCCACTGCAATGAGACGCCCCCCACAGCACCAGAGAGCAACCCCCACTCACCGCAACCAGAGCAAAGTCCGAGCAGCAACAAAGACCCAGCACAGCCAAAAATAGATTAAAAATAAGTAAATAAAATTATATTCTAAAAAGTGTCCATGTAGAACACTCACAACCTTTAAGTCAAAGATGCTTAAAGGTCTGGCATCCAAGAATTCCTTCAGTTGAATCTAACATTACCACTTCAACCTGAGACTATTACAGAGAAAGTGACCCTGCTAACCTTTGTTAACAGCAATATCCTGCCACAAATGATAAAAATATCAGTAAGACACAGAGATAAAGATCTCAATTATCTGAACATCTAAAAACAGAACCCTCTGACAAACTCTCAACACCTCAAGATGGTTCCTGCACAGAGCATCTCATTAATCAGAGGAAGCAACAACAGGAACACGTATCCAAGAACTTGCTTGGTAACAGAGAACATAATGACAGCCCAGTCACCAACACTACCTAATTTTTCTCAACAATAAGGATATACCAAATAACCTCTAATGGAATAGCCAGCTCTTCTATTTACTCTCTCCTTTAATATTGCCATTAAAATGAAGAGGTACACTGCATGACTGAATAGGCAATTAATTTAAAAGTTCACAGTAACAGTCATGATTAATAATAATTCCTACAACATGAGACTGTTAATATATTAATGGGCTTTGAACAGTGCTTGGCACATAGTATTATTAACAGAAGCAGTCTGTATTATTCAGTACAAGGACGTGGCCCAAAGACTAAAGGGCAATATAGTCTAAAATACAATGGAAAGCTATCAGAGGGAAAAATAAGTCTAAGAACAAAATGGGAATTAGAGTTTTACTGATTAGTGTTTAATTTAAAACAAGTATATTATTGATAGAAATAAATCATCAGTAACCAGTTAATAATACAGGTTACAATTATTGAACATCATGTGCCAGGCAGTATTCTAATTATTATACTGGTATTATCAATCATGGAATCCTCATAAGTACCTCAGGAAAAAGCATTATATTATACTCATTTTACAAATAAGAAAGCTGAAGCAGAGAAAAGTTGAGTAAATGGCTAAAGATCATACATCCAGGAAATGGCAGAACCAAGATTTAAACTCCAAAGCTTATGGGCATATTTTAACAAGAAGATTATTCTCATATCAGCAGCTTAATTATTAAAACCATGAGTTAGGAACAGACATGAAGCAAAGACTCTGTGATGAATGGATTCAGAAAGACTTTACACCAGTTTAAGATCCAGACCTTCAAGAACAGCAAGCAGTCAGCAGGGAAGAGCTTACTGCAGGACACCAACTAGACCGGCAGACCTTCAACACTGTGAAGTGGAGAACGTGCATAAACCGCACACATTTCTGTATAAAAGATCTCTCCATTTCTTGAAAGGCACAAAAACAGGCTCTAGGGGTCATGCAGGAAGAGGAAGAATGGTTTCCAGCTCTAGCATTTATTAGCTGTGACCTTGGGAAAGCTATTTAATCTTCCCAAGTCCTAGATTTCTGACTTGCAAAATGGAACCATTTCACAGCATTACTTAAGACTATTAAAAATGAGAAAAATGTACAGTTAATATTTCACACAGGATCTGCCCTGAAATAATGCTTAATCAATATTATTGACTTTATCGATAAAAAGAAAACAGAACTGTTTAATTCCCATTCAACTTAACTCTGCCAACAACAACCATTTTCCCAATTAAAAAATAAAAGAAACATCGGTGACTAAGAAGGAATACACAAAACTGATAAAGAGTTATTACAAACACACCTATCAGCTTGCCCAGGTTACCTAATTTCCTGGATACTGAACTCTATTAATGAACCACAGCTGAAATTAAAGTAAATGAGAGATGCTAGAAGGTAACTGAGCTTAGTGTGTATCTTTGCACCAACTGATTCCTAACAGCTGATTCCTACATGTGGGAAACGGAGTATTGATGACTCAGCATAGTTTCACCAGAAGCCAGACCAAAATAACCTTATTTCCCTTTACAAAGAAAATAGAAGTGAGAAAAAAACAATTATTATCTTTAAAAACAAATTAGCATAGACTGTCTTACTTTAAACAAAGTAAACTGTGAAGGGGTTGGGAGCAACACAACAGAACAGCATGGCAGCCTGATATGCCCGCCCCAAGAATCAGTGCAATTTATACAGTATCCACAGAAGCACAGTCCTCCAAGTAAGAGAAATTATTATCTCGCTCTTTGCTGCATCACTGACCTGCTACAGCCAGTTCTCTACAATGACCAAGAGAAAGGTTACAAGTAACAGTATTCACCTGAGTAATGGAAAAAGCAGTGGTTTAACTTCACTGGCTAAAGACAATGAACATGAATAGGTGTACCCCCTAAAGGACTAATTATAAGAGAGAAAGTTTAAAACCCTGTGATGAGAACCAGTTCAATGAATTAAAACCTCTCTACAGGCTAGGGACAATCACAAAGAGCACTGTCCAAATAGTGAGGCAGTAGAGAATGTGTCTTACTTTGAAAAGCAAAGGACGCACCACAGGTGACAGTTTCAGGAAAGAGGGTATCCATTTTAAGGATGAATTCTCTCTAGCATTTTTAGTTGACAAAACAGAAAGCTTTAGGAAAGGCCTGGTGATCATTAAAATAATTTCCAACTCTAACATTTATGATCTTGCCAATTTAATAAAGTCAAATATAATAACGCATTCAGAACACAAAAACCTTTTAACAAAACTAAGCAAACTCATTCTCCATTTTGACATTTTATAGCCTTCCTATTTCCTGCATACACACTAACATCTCAATTCTTTAGTTCAAAAAAAAAAATGTAGTGGAATTGCATTACAAACTTCCGAGGACACTTAGATGTCAGAAGGCAATTCCTGAACAGAAGCAACCCACTGACACATAGGCTTCTGCTATTCTATACAAATAATGAAGAACTTACTATATCTAGAAAAACATTCTGTAGATTATCGGTATTTATGAGTAAGACAGAATCCATGTACTGCTCATGGTCTATATACTCAAAATGTATTTGCTAAAGGAATTAATGGTAAATACCGGTCAATTATTTTTGTCAAAAGCACTCCACTAAGTGCCTCAAATGCAGTTACTCATTAAATCCTCACAATCACTCTACAGAGTCAGTAATATTATTTTCCCATTTTACAGAGGAGGAAACAGATAATCTGACATAGATTTACTACGGCAGGGAGGTGAGATCTGACTTCCGACACCAAGGTGTATTTAATTACTTCACAATAACTGAGTAACTTGAGGCTCCAAATAGGTTTTTTTTAACAGAACTGAAACTGAATGTGGTGGCAACAGCTCCAGAAGTCTCCATAACAAAGTTGTAGGAACAGGGTGACTACATAGAGTAAAAAAGTTCAGAGAAGGGTTTACAGGGACAGGCGGCAAAAAGACTGAGGGAATGGTGCTGGTGGTCACATTTTTTGTGCCCTAATCACGGGAAGTCTAATAGCATGAACAACAGCCCCTAGTTGTGTAAATTCGTACATAACTAAGATAAAGAGGTGCAGCTCTGTATCTTTAGCAGCACTGTCCTCACTAAGCCACAAGATGGGAATGTTCCACCACACAAGTCCTGTTCTCCTGCTCACGGGCCTTCCATTGTCACTCCCCCGAACCACTCATGTTTCTGTCCACAAAACAGTGCTGACAGACTCTTAATTAACCCTGCTTATTAATGTCACGCTCCCTATTCTTACTCTTGAAAACAAGATACACAGGGAGTTTAATAGGTCTCCAAACAAAAGCACACTCCTCTATTATATTTTGTTTATAAGTGTCACAGATGATCCCACATGCTCAGGAGCTCTATATCATTTGTTCCTAGCTTATCAAAATGACCAGGGGAGTTTTTTTAAATAACTGAAGAGCGGTCTTTACTCTGGTGACATATTACAGCCATTAGTATTTTAAAAAATACAGATACCTGAAACCCAATCTCTGAAAATCAGAGGTAATTAACCTGGCCTGGGGTTCCTATCCTGTATTTTAGGGTTTGGGGGGATGTGGGATTTCTTCTTTTTTAGGGAGGGAGGGGTGGTTTCTATTTTCATTTTTATATTCTCCAGTTGATTCTAACATCCTGCTGCTGCTGCTGCTAAGTCGCTTCAGTCGTGTCTGACTCTGTGCGACCCCAGAGACAGCAGCCCACCAGGCTCCTCCATCCCTGGGATTCTCCAGGCAAGAATACTGGAGTGGGTTGCCATTTCCTTCTCCAATGCATGCAAGTGAAAAGTGAATGTGAAGTCGCTCAGTCGTGTCTGACTCTTAGCAACCCCATGGACTGCAGCCTACCAGGCTCCTCCATCCATGGGATTTGCCAGGCAAGAGTACCAGGGTGGGTTGCCAACTGCCTTCTCCGCCTAACATCCTACTTCATTCTAATTTTTAATGACGTAGCATGGACCAGCCTTTGTTTCTGCTCTAACACCTCAGGTGATTGCAATGAACTCAACTGATTAAACCATAAGTCTCCTTCTTTAAGACTCCTTGTGTTGCTAAAAACTGGGTACACTGAGAAATACAGATCCAAGAATGAACCTTTTATTTACAAAAGTATAAAGAGAAACTTAAGCCCTAATTGGAAGGATCTCCACAGTAAAGAAATGAGAGGAAAGATAAAGTGAGCAGTCCAACTGAGAAGCATTCAAGTGCCCTATCAGAGTTAAGATTTATTCTTTATAGCTTGACCCCCTAATTTACAACTACTTATGAACTTGTGCCGGCCAGGTTACTTTATCCTGTATATCAGTGGGTAAATGAAAAGTCTTCTATAAACTATGCCCTAAGGGACAGAAACAAACTAACCAGCAGAATCTGAAATTACCAAATTCTTCTACACCTCCCTAACACTGTCATATTCTGGGTCTGCTGCTGCTGCTGAAGTCACTTCTGGGTCTAAATGCTTATAAAAAACTTCCCTGATGTGACCTACACAATCAGTATTGTTCTTGGAATAGGTGAGCAGTCTCTAGAACCATCTCCTAGCTTTCTTAAGTTTGCATCTTCTCAGGATGGGCAAATCTTAGTAAAGAATTCCAACTTGCAGGACAGTAAACGGATTTCCTGTCTGCTGAAAATACCTGAGAGGAATAAATTCTTTTTTCCTTACTATCATTTATTATTCAGTGTGGGCAATCTGAAAAAGCAAAACAGACTATCTGTAATCTACAATGAACAAAATACTATTTAAGTGTCTGGCATTAAAAAAAAAAAAAATGAAAACCTAACTTTGTCCAAAGGCTAAAAGCAACAAAGGATTTAACTTCCATGACAGAAAATATTTTTTATTATAAAGTATTCTGTATTTATTATAAAATACAGAAAGTATTTTATAAGTAAAATATAAACAACAATCTAAAATACACAAATAAATTATACTAGAAATCAACTTTGAGTTAGTTAATAAGCATGATGGGTAAAATCTTCCATCCTTCCTAGAAAGGAATATTTAACAGAATCTCTAACCAAAATCGCATCAAAAACGTTCAGTTCCATATCAGGGAACAATTAAACCTGGCCAAAATAAAGATTATGCTTTCTGATGAACTGGAGTAATTTTCTATCAAATATGATGTCTGCAAAAACCGGTTACTTTAGAAAAACTTGAAAGCCCTGTAGAGAATTACCAGAATTCTATAATTGTCATTTTCTTTCATTCATTCATAATCTGTTCACCCAGATAATTCAGTGATTTCCACAGGCCAGTTTTACCTCTGCCAGGCCCTACGAATATGAAACCAAATCAAATACATAAGGTCTTTACTTTCATGGGACTTTTATTTTAAGAACACCAGTTCTCAAATTTTTTGGTCAAAGGGCCCCTTTTAACACTCAAAAATTATTGTGGGCCTCAAAGAACTTTTACATTGATATTTCACACAGAAATTCAAACCAAAAAATGTTCAAAATACTTTATTCGCTTAAAATTTAAATTTTAAATTTAAATCACGACACTAATTTAAATTACGACATTTTTCACACTTCTGTAAACTATTTACCTTTTCAAAAAGAAATTTTAACCAGGATAAAAGAGTGACAGTGTTCATAGTTTTGTAAATTCGATTAATGTCTACTTTAATAAAAGACAACTGGATTCTCATATCTGCTTCTGCATTCAATCTTTTATATAACACATAATGGAGCATCTGAAAACCTCCATTAGACGTTCATGAAAGAATGAGAGTAAAAAAGATGAATAATGTTTACTTATTATTACAAAAATAGTTTAAACCTCAGAGAGTGCTGGGAGTCCACACTTTAAGAACCGCTATTTTAAAATGAAAATTAATAAAGTTAATGTGCTTATAGATTGTTTAAAGCACCAAGAAAAAGACAGAGAAATGTGCTGTTAAGCTGGGGCGATCTGGTAAAGGCTTCTCTCAGATGACACCTCCGCCGAGGGCTGATGAACAAGCACCCAGCCCTGTGAAGACCTGAGTGAAGGAAGAGAGTATGTGCCAACTATGATTTTAAATACTAGTTTAGCAAAAGAGACACAGATGTATAGAACAGTCTTTTGGACTCTGTGGGAGAGGGTGAGGGCGGGATGATATGGGAGAATGGCACTGAAACATGTAAATTATCACATATGAAACGAAATCACCAGTCCAGGTTCAATGCATGATACAGGGAGTTCAGGGCTGGTGCACTGGGATGACTCAGAGGGATGGGATGGGGAGGGAGGTGGGAGGGAAGTTCAGGATGGGGAACACAGGTACACCCACAGCAGATTCATGTCAGTGTATGGCAAACCCAATACAATATTGTAAAGTAAAATAAATAAATAAAACTGAGATTTTAAAAAATTACTAGTTTCAAAGAATAGTAATATTTGCTTTTCATAAAATATACAAGTTGTATTTTAAGGGTACAAAAGGGCCTAAAGATGGATGAACAGCAGGGCAGCAGGAATACACTCTCAGGCTTCTGCTAAAAGCACTGATACATCAATAAGAAACCCAATCTGTAGACACAGATACTACTGCATAAGTCAAGACTAATAATTTCACATCGTTTTTGTTGATATAAATCCTTTTAGAAAAGGTTTGCCATAACTTTTATAATCAGCAATATTTCTAAGACCAGTGTCAAGGTTATTTTACTTGGTAGATATATGTCTATGAAGTTACCATCCAAGATTCGTCTAATGAAAGTGGCAATTTGAAGTTCACAGTTAAGAAGCAATTTAAGAACTGTCTCTGGAACTTTCAGGCCTATAAAGTACCTCAACCTTCTCTGTTCTGTGTGCAGGTAGAAATGTTAAATAAACTGCGTTTCGGAAAAGCTTAACTAGCCAACCAAGCTAGAAGAGAGAACTCACAAACCAGAGCATTAACTCTCTGAGTTAATACGGCAATATCCATAGGTACATCACAGATACAATCCCCAAGAGCAAGGAGCTGGGCTGCAGCCCAGTCTCAGTCCTGGGTCAGCAAATGGGGTATTGGCCTTGTTTGACTCAGAAAAGTGGAAACTGAGATCTTTCCAAAAAGCTTATTGCCAAAATCAGACTCAAATTGAAGAAAGTAAGGAAAACTGCTAGACCATTCAGGTATGACTTCAATCAAATCCCTTATGATTATACAGTGGAAGTGAGAAATAGATTTAAGGGCCAAGATCTGATAGAGTACCTGATGAACTATGGAATGAGGTTCCTGACACTGTACAGTAGACAGGGATCAAGACCATCCCCATGGAAAAGAAATGCAAAAAAGCAAAATGGCTGTCTGGGGAGGCCTTACAAATAGCTGTGAAAAGAAGAGAAGTGAAAAGCAAAGGAGAAAAGGAAAGATATAAGCATCTGAATGCAGAGTTCCAAAGAATAGCAAGAAGAGATAAGAAAGCCTTCTTCAGCAATCAGTGCAAAGAAATAGAGGAAAAGAACAGAATGGGAAAGACTAGAGAAAATTAGAAATACCAAGGGAACATTTCATGCAAAGATGGGCTCGATAAAGGACAGATATGGTCTGGACCTAACAGAAGCAGAAGATATTAAGAAGAGGTGGCAAGAATACACAGAAGAACTGTACGAAAAAGATCTTCATGACCCAGATAATCATGATGGTGTGATCACTCATCTAGAACCAGACATCCTGGAATGTCAAGTCAAGGGGGCCTTAGAAAGCATTACGAACAAAGCTAGTGGAGGTGATGGAATTCCAGTTGAGCTGTTTCAAATCCTGAAAGATGATGCTGTGAAAGTGCTGCACTCAATATGCCAGCAAATTTGGAAAACTCAGCCGTGGCCACAGAGCTGGAAAAGGTCAGTTTTCATTCCAATCCCAAAGAAAGGCAATGCCAAAGAATGCTCAAACTACCGCACAGTTGCACTCATCTCACATGCTAGTAAAGTAATGCTCAAAATTCTCCAAGCCAGGCTTCAGCAATACGTGAACCGTGAACTTCCTGATGTTCAAGCTGGTTTTAGAAAAGGCAGAGGAACCAGAGATCAAATTGCCAACATCCGCTGGATCATGGAAGAAGCAAGAAAGTTCCAGAAAAACATCGATTTCTGCTTTATTGACTATGCAAACGCCTTTGACTGTGTGGATCACAATAAACTGTGGAAAATTCTGAAAGAGATGGGAATACCACACCACCTGACCTGCCTCTTGAGAAATCTGTATGCAGGTCAGGAAGCAACAGTTAGAACTGGACATGGAACAACAGATTGGTTCCAAATCAGAAAAGGAAAACATCAAGGCTGTATATTGTCACCCTGCTTATTTAACTTCTATGCAGAGTACATTATGAGAAACGCTGGACTGGAAGAAACACAAGCTGGAATCAAGATTGCCGGGAGAAATATCAATAACCTCAGATATGCAGAGGACACCACCCTTATGGCAGAAAGTGAAGAGGAACTCAAAACCCTCTTGATGAAAGTGAAAGAGGAGAGTGAAAAAGTTGGCTTAAAGCTCAACATTCAGAAAACTAAGATCATGGCATCTGGTCCCATCACTTCATGGGAAATAGATGGGGAAACAGTGGAAACAGTGTCAGACTTTATTTTGGGGGGGCTCCAAAATCACTGCAGATAGTGACTGCAGCGATGAAATTAAAAGACGCTTATTCCTTGGAAGAAAAGTTATGACCAACCTAGACAGTATATTCAAAAGCAGAGACATTACTTTGCCAACTAAGGTCCATCTAGTCAAGGCTATGGCTTTTCCAGTGGTCATGTATGGATGTGAGAGTTGGACTGTGAAGAAGGCTGAGCGCCGAAGAATGGATGCTTTTGAACTGTGGTGTTGGAGAAGACTCTTGAGAGTCCCTTGGACTGCAAGGAGATCCAACCAGTCCATTCTGAAGGAGATCAGCCCTGGGTGTTCTTTGGAAGGAATGATGCTAAAGCTGAAACTCCAGTATTCTGGCCACCTCATGCGAAGAGCTGACTCACTGGAAACGACTCGGATGCTGGGAGGGATTGGGGGCAGGAGGAGAAGGGGACGACAGAGGATGAGATGGCTAGATGGCATCACTGAATCGATGGACATGAGTCTGAGTGAAATCCGGGAGTTGGTGATGGACAGGGAGGCCTGGCGTGCTACGATTCATGGGGTCGCAAAGAGTCGGACATGACTGAGCGACTGAACTGAACTGAGAGCTCCCTGAAAATTGCTGGTGGAAAGACAGAAAACAGTAATTGAGGTATCTTAACATTAAATATAAATTTACTACATGACCCAAATTCTGACTCCTCAGAATTTACCCAAGAAGAATAAAAAATATTCACATAAAGATATGCTCACAAATGTTCACAGCAGCACTATTTGTAATAGCCAAAACCTGGATGCAAACCAAAGGTCCACCAAACATAGATGGATAAACAACTACAGTAGTATATCCATTCTGTGGAATACTACTCAGCAATAAAAAAGGAACAAAGGATCAATACAACAACAGGTGATCTCAAAAAACATTGTATGAGTGTTAAGAAGTCAACAAAACATTACTACTGGGTTGGCCAAAAAGTTCATTAACATCTTACAGAAAAACTCAAACGAATTTTTGGCCAACCCAATACTATATGACTTCCTTTATGTGGAACTCTGCTGCTGCTAAGTTGCTTCACTCGTGTCTGACTCTGTGCGACCCCAGAGACGGCAGCCCACCAGGCTCCCCCATCCCTGGGCTTCTCCAGGCAAGAACACTGGAGTGGGTTGCCATTTCCTTCTCCAATGTGTGAAAGTGAAAAGTGAAATTGAAGTTGCTCAGTCGTGTCTGACTCTTAGTGGCCTCACAGAGTGCAGCCTACCAGGCTCCTCTGTCCAGGGGATTTTCCAGGCAAGAGTACTGGAGTGGGGTGCCACTGCCTTCTCCATAAATGGAACTCTAGAAAAGGTAAAACCACAGCTGACAAGTGGTTGCCTTGGGGCCAAGGTGAGTGGGAAGATACTGAGAGCAAAGGGGCACTAATAAGTGTGTAACTGGTGCCCAAAATACAATCCATTTACAACTAATAATAGTAAAGTTCATCAAACTTTACATTTAAAATAAGTGGGTTTGGACTTCCCTGGTGACACAGTGAACAGGAATCTGACTGCCAATGCAGGGGACATGGGTTCAATCCCTGGTCCAGGAGGATTTCACATGCCAGGGAGCAACTAAGCCCATGTACCACAACTAATGAGCCCACGCGCCACAACCAGGGAAGCCTGCTCACCTAGAGCCCGTGCTCCACAACAAGAGAAGCCACCACAATAAGAAGCCCGCACACTACAAACAAGAGCAGCCCCTGTTCACCACAACCAGAGAAAGCCTGCGCACAGCATCAAAGACCCAGCAAAGCCATAAGTAAATACATACATAACTAATTTTAAATGAGTTTTATCATATATAAATAAACCTTAACTTTAAAAAAATGGACATACTTTTACAAAGTCTATTTGATGAAGAAATAATTCGTATGTATCCACTCCAAATTTTATTCTTAATTTCAGAGTTCAAAGATCCTAAGGAAGGTCCAGGAAATTAGATTAAGAACCACTGCTACATTCTGACCTATATACACATATAAAATATAAGCTCAAGTTTATAATAAGTCTAAATAATCAAAATAAATCTGTATTATTTTAGAAGCCAAGTATAATATTTAGACATTTTCCTTTAAAGTATTTTAGAATTTAATAAGATTAATTAGGTAATTAATACATAATTTCAGTTACCCAAAAATATCTGTTTAGGAAAAACTAATTCACCACAAATCGGATGTTTAAATGTTTACAAACATGCACACATGCCCCATCAAAAAAAAAAAAAAAGACATCTAAAATCCACACTATCCAAAATTCTACATTAACAAGTATACTTCTCCAAGTGCATAAACCCTAAAAGCAAACATTCAAACCTGAAGGTTGCAAAAAACTAAAAGAGATCTAAGAAGTTCTTAAAATCGTATGCAATATTTTGTGTGTATGCACTTAAGGGCATGTTCTTGGAAAAAAGACCCATGGCATTTGCTAGATTCCCAGAGGCCCAAGACACACAGAAAGTTAGAAAGAGTTTTTAAAATTACATAGTACTAAAAATGTATTATATATATGCATTTATGTTTATATGAACAAGAACGGTGTGGAAGGACATACATTTTATTAACCTTGGTATTATTTATTTAGTTCTAATTACTTACCTAGTACTAAGCATGTATTTGTTTTTAATTCAGAAAACACTGAATAAAGAAAAAATTAAGGGAAAAGATTTTGATGTATAGAAATCATTGCAATTTATTGCATGGAGTTGCACAAAGAACAAACTAATTTAATTTCCTTTTTTGACAGTGCTACTGAGTTGATGGAATGCTATGGACATAAGGTATGTCTTGATTTTAGTATGTTCTTTAGGGTATATTAAAAAAATATATGAACTGAATGAAGCATGGTTAAGTGGCTTTGAAAAAGGGAGAAAAAGAAAAAATCCACACACTATAAGCCTGAGCACCTGCTGACTTTAAATTCTAATCTCTTGCTGATACAGTTACTCTTCAACTCAATTCACAGATGTTTCTGCACACACATATACAAATTACCAGAAAATACCCATATGTACATACAATCAAGGCAAAAGAGGTAACTTCTAGATATATACACCAGTTTTCAACAAGCAGAGAGATCTGTTTAAGAGAAGTCTAATCTAAGCCAATTATAAATCAGCAAAAGATCAATTCAAACTTTGCACAAACTTATCGTCATAAATCTTCCCTAGGAAAAGCAGCAGGTTTCCCACTGTCTTTGTAATACACATAAAAAGGATCTGTTGAAAGCCCAGTTTAAACGATTTGGGACCAAACTAGTTTCAAATTGTTAGAACTACACCATCGATCATTTTTAACCTTCCTTACAAAGCTGAGCTCATAAAGAATGCTCAGAAGTTGCAACCTGTGTTGTGCACCTAAGCAGTGAATCCACTTGTTCAGCTTGATAAAAGAGTTCACAGACCAAGAAATGCTGACATTAAAATGGTTTACCATGAAATCTAATCATAAAAAGTAAATCTAGTGGTATTTAGCAATTACAACATTACTGAGATGCTGGTTATAGGAAGATGCTATTATACAGAATAGGTATAAAAGTTGCTAATTTATAACTGTGCTTCTCAAACTACAAGTGGTAAAGAATTCATTTTCCTCCAGTCCACCACAGACCAAAATTTCAGTCAAAGAATAAAAATTACTTACTAGAAAGCAAAAAAAAATTTAACAGACATGAGAGAATACAAGCCCAGGGATCACAAGCCTGGCTACATAGCAATATTAAACTGCTGTCAAAGCTTCTAAAGACCGAGTCTCAACCCCACGCTTATCTCAGGCAGACCAGGGACAGACAGGTCAGGGACCACACCTCACACCTTCCAACAGCACTCTGGTTTACAGACCCTGTAACATTAGGCAGGTACAGTTCTCTCCCAACGTCAGGAGTGGAGCATTCAGGGTTTCTAACCAAACACTTCCTAATTTACGTCACTGATAATGAAGTCTCTCAAAATATAACAGCACCTCAACAGATGTGAGCTCTAAACTGTGTAGCTATCAAATCCATAGCTTTCTCCAACCCTTGGTTGCTACCAAAGCAGACAGGCTCCCGCTGGGGTTCTGACCACTACTATTAGTTTTGATTCTATTCCGAACATTGTATTTTTTAAGAAAGGTAAAAAACAAAAAAACTCATTTCAGCAGCAGAAGCTGACTTTGAATCACATGCTCTGTAAGATAGAGTTGAGACAGTGAATTATTATTGAGTAAGCCCAGCTGAAGCCCCAAAGTGGGAACCTTGATCTGCTGTCTTCCATTTATTGTCTAGTACACAATAACTCTAGAACTAATCTTTATTTTTGTCAGGAAAAAAATAATGCTCAAGTGAGAGAGAAAACTTTAGTAAAAGCTTAAAACTTAATTCTTATAAGTACACACAAATGTGAGTTTCTGGTCTGTACAAACTGGAAAATCATACAGCATAGTTAAGCCTGAGCACTAGAATTCAAAATCAAGTTTGAGTGCCAGGTCTGGGGCCGTAGGCAGGTTATCATATCACTTATCTTATTACCTGGGCTTCCCTGATAGCTCAGATGGTAAAGAATCTGCCTGCAATGCAGGAGACCTTGGTTGATTCCTGGGTTGGGAAGATCCCCTGGAGAAAGGAAAGGCTACCCACTCCAGTATTCTGGCCTAAAGAATCACATGGTATGGGGTCACAAAAAGTCGGACACAACTGAGCGACTTTCACTTTCATTTATCACCTCTCCTGTGAAGATAAATGAGTCATTCAGTACCTATCTCAGAGCATCCTTTGTTCTGCTGCTAAGTTGTGTCTGATTCTGAGACCCCATGAACTGCAGCCAGCCAGGCTTCCCTGTCCTTCACTATCTCCCGGAGTTCGTTCAAACTCATGTCCATTAACTTGGTGATGCTATCCAATTATTTCATCCTCTGTTGCCCCCTTCTACTCCCACACTCAAATCTTTCCCAGCATCAGGGTCTTTTCCAATGAGTCGGCTCTTCGCATCAGGTGACCAAAGTACTGGAGCTTCAGCTCCAGCATCAGTCCTTCCAGTTAATATTCAGGGTTGATTTCCTTTAGGATTGACTGGTTTGATCTCCCTGTATCTTTATGAGGACCAAAAAATCATTCAGCCAAAATACCTAGCACACTGTGCCTGCTGCTGCTGCTAAGTCGCTTCAGTCGTGTCCGACTCTGTGCAACCCCACTGACGGCAGCCCACCAGGCTCCCCCGACTCTGGGATTCTCCAGGCAAGAACACTGGAATGGGTTGCCATTTCCTTCTCCAGTGCATGAAAGTGAAAAGTGAAAGTGAAGTCGCTTAGTCGTGTCCAACTCTTAGCCACCCCATGGACTGCAGCCTACCAGGCTCCTCCGTCCATGGGATTCTCCAGGCAAGAGTCCTGGAGTGGGTTGCCACTGCCTTCTCCAACACCGTGCCTGCTGCTGCTAAGTAGCTTCAGTCGTGTCCAACTCTGTGCAACCCCATAGACGGCAGCCCACCAGGCCTCCCTGTCCCTGGGATTCTCCAGGCAAGAACACTGGAGTGGGTTGCCATTTCCTTCTCCAGTGCATGAAAGTGAAACGTGAAAGTGAAGTCGCTCAGTCGTGTCCGACTCAGCGACCCCATGGACTACAGCCCACCAGGTTCCTGTCCATGGGATTTTCCAATATGACAAATATCCCCATGGCGCTTACACTTGTCTCCTCAGAATGTTTGGTCTATTCCTTAGAGATCTTTTTCAGCCTTATAAGAAACAAATATGACTTATTAAAACTCAGCCATCCAACACCAAACTTCCATTTTCTGTTAAGACGTATAATACACTTGTACCTAGAGCTTTATTTTTTGTTGTTATTTAGTCATATCCAACTCTCTTGTGATCCCAAGGACTGTCGACTGAAAAGCTCCTCTGTCCAATGGTACCATCTCTTGTAATAATCAATACCACAGGGTTTCAGGACAAGATTTTTTTAAATCTGCATTAAAAAGTCAATGGTCTGATTAAACTGATTTATTCAAAATATTGCACGTATGTGTATGAACAGATGTTAAGTTTCTTTAAAAACATTATTATCCCCACTAAAAATACATACTAGATCCACTACTAGAGTTTCTTAAAAGTTTGAAACAAAAAGGCAAAGTCCAAACTGTTCCAGTTGCTGGCCAGACAGAAGAGGTCAGACAGGATGCATGATTCTTAGCTGGCTTTATTCCAGTTGTATAGATTCTGGGAGGTAAGGTCCACAGCCTGAATTTCTCACATCAATCACCGTCAAAGAACAACTATTACAGTAAAAGAATTTAAGTCTCAGAGAAATTGTAATGCCACAGAATCTCCCCTTAGCATATTCGGTAAAGTCAATATCTAGACTTTCATTTAATTCTGGCTTCTCTCACTGACTGATCTGTGAACTTGGCAGATTTCTTATTTGGTTAAGCCTGGATCATTTTTTTCTAGCACTGAACAAAGAAGGTAGTTACTGCCAAAATGTAAATTCAAAAAGCAGAAAGCAGCATTAGTCTTAAATTTAACACATTTTATGGCTCAAGTGGGATGGGGTTTTATTTCATAAAGGGCTGAGTCAAATAATAAATAGGATTTAAATCACTGCTGTTAAGTTTTGATGTGAAAGAAATTCAAGTAACTTCAGTAAGGGAAAAAAAGATATTTTGCTCCTGACACATATGGGATTCGTTACAATACACTTAATCAATATCATTTCTATAATACTAGAGTTGAAAAACATTTTGTAATTATTCTCCTGTACCAATGTTCATTGATGGCTCAGTTTTAAAGTTAAATCAACTAATAACTATTGGGCAAAGGGGAAGGACAATGCAACCTCAAGAAAGTCAACAGAACAGCTCTGCTCTCATCATAAAAACGAGTCATGAGAAAGTACAATGATGCAACTGAACATACAAATGTATAATTTCAATTAAATGGTAACTGATAAGGATGTTTAACTTATAACATTAAGTTTTTACTTTACCAACTCAATATATATAACTAATCAGCCAATTTCCCCACATATAGCTAACAGATAATGTTCCTAAGGTAAAAGGCTTAGATGGAACAAAATTTCCTCCCATACAAAACAAAAAAAAATTTCAAAGTTCTCATAAGCTGTCTGCTTCCTAATACAGTTTAATTTTATTATATCCAGAAGCATGAACAACTGCTTAATCAGCAAGCCTTAAGGTGATTTTTAGGTGCTTCTATTACAGTTTATTTCTGCTTCCTTAACAGGATGCAATATTTGCTAAAATAGGTCCAGAAAGAAACATTAAAAAAGAGCAAATAGGATTTCCCTTAGGAAGAGGGTGGTTGAAAATAGAAATGAAAGTGACAATTTCTTTTCACTACCTATTCTTTTTTGCCTTTTGATTTGTGAACCATGCATACCCAGCAAAATGGCTGTTTAATGAAATAGGTTTAATATATTAAAAACACTTCAATTTTCCAGCATAAAAAGTATACCACAATAACCCCGGGAGGAGGTGGTTATTCATGCTTTTTATCCTCAAGAGGTCCTTTAGAACAAAACTGAAGATGATGCATTTCTGTACAAAATGTAAGAGGTTTTCTTCTATCCCAAAGGAAAAGATGCTGGTCTTGTTTTAAGGTGAAAGTCGCTCAGTCGTGTCCGACTCTTTGCGACCCATGGACTATAGCCCACCAAGCTCCTCCATCCATGGGATTCTCCAGGCAAGAATACTGGAGTGGGTTGCCATTTCCTTCTCCAGGGGATCTTCCCGACCCAGGGATCGAACCCAGGTTTCCCACATTGCAGGCAGACGCTTTTAACCTCTGCACGGTTACTCTTAAACCAAACTTGAAAGCAGTATACCTACAAGTCCTTGTTTGAAGGCTGTGAACAGAAGATAAAGAGTATCTTCAAAGTCAAGCTGTAAAGTTTTGATTTTATTTTGTGTAATGACTTTTTTCCAAAGGGCTTTTGCTACTAAGTAAGTGATCTTAACAGAATTCAAGGGAAACTCTAAGGAACAAAGATAACACCAGAAGACTGGGTGATCTGGGGATACATGTGAGTGTTATCATTATCAGACAGGAAATATTTACCAAACTGCTGAATCACACTGTAACAAGCATATTAACAGGCATATTTAATTTTAAAAAGAAAGATTAAGAAACCATAACTTTCAGTTGGCAGTGGTGCCAAGCAATAGCACTTGATACTTGTAAGTGGGAAAGCACACTGAACTACACAACTATTTTAGAGAGCAGTTTGGCAACATGCTTAATATGCTTAAAAACATGCACAACCTTCTTTAACTCATTAACTTTAATGATAGGTATTTATTAAATACCTATTTATTTTTACAGGTATTTTATTTTATCCAATTTATTAAAGCATTGGAAAAACAGAGAAATATTAAATTACAAACTCTTAATGGTGTAATAACCCTCAAGTCATGAGCTTATAAACTAACTACCTTTGTGTTTTTTATATTTCTCCAGATTTTTATGAATGTATATTTTTGTTTTCTAAAACATCTAATGTTAGTAATTATTGTTATCCCATATATACAACAAACATCTGCTACTTATATGAAATGAAAACTAGTTGGAGACAAGGATAGAAGCTAACAGTATTGAGAAAAAAAAGTTTCATATTAATAATCAGGATACAATGAATACCTATAGCATTCAGGTACTTGAGAGAAAAAAAAATCCTTAAAATTTTATGTCAAAGTACAGTTAATATTCAGACTCAAAGAGTAAAAAAGCTTTATACTTTTATTAAGTTAATACTCAGCTACCACTATTTCACTGAATTCTTTTGTTTTTTTTCTTGTATGCTTGGGCTTGGTACCAGAATCAATAAACTCCAGAATATGATGCTTGTATATACCAGTACCACTTTAGCCCTTTCAGTTTTGATGAAACAAGTAGTTTTCATCAAATAGATGGCTTTGTAAATTATACTGTACTTTGCTATCAAGTCTAATCTTTACAGGAGATAATCATTTTATAGAATGATCCTGTACAAACAGTAGTTTGCAGAGAAAAAATAAAGCTATTCTGTATTTTCCCATGTCGAGCCAAATGAAATAATATTCAAGTACCACAATTTATTTTTTCACTTTACACAGTTTAATTCATTGATTTTAATTGGAGTATCATTACTTTAAAATATTGTGATGGATTTTGTCATCCATCAACATGAATCGGCCATCAATAGGTATACATGATAAGTGAAAGTGAAGTCGCTCAGTAGTGTCTGAGTCTTTGCGACCCCGTGGATTGTAGCCTACGAGGTTCCTCCATCCATGGAATTTTCCAAGCAAGAGTACTGGAGTGGGTTGCCATTTCCTTCTCCAGGGAATCTTCCCAATCCAGGGATGGAACCTGGGTCTCCCGCATTGCAAGCAGATGCTTTTACCATCTCCAATATGATATTTTACAACAAAATTATGAACTAATTACCCAGAAAAAAAGCAAATGCAACCAAGTTTTCATGTAAGTGCCCAAATCAGAAAGTTTTATCTAAAAGACTATCTAAAGTCAGCTTGGTAAGGTAAGAGAATCTGACCACAAAAAATAAGAACTGACAAACACCGTCTTCGAAGCCTAATGCTTTATAGAGGCTTTTCTTCCCAACACTGGGGCTAAAGGCCCAGAAAAGGGTTGCCAAGGCTGGAAATAGCTGGATAAACTTGTGAAATCCTGTACATTAAGATCAGAACTTCTAATCATAACAGAGATGGTTGAAGCCAAAGGTGACAAGAGAGCAAAAGATAAGAAATCAGTAGTCTACAACAAATGCTAAAGGAACTTCTTTAGGTGGGAAACACTAGGGGAAAAAAAAAAAACCTACAAAAACAAGCCCAAAACAATTAATAAAATCATAATAGGAATATGCTGCTGCTGCTGCTAAGTCACTTCAATCGTGTCCAACTATGTGTGACCCCATAGAT
The DNA here is from genome assembly GCF_016772045.2 of Ovis aries. Taxonomy (NCBI): domain Eukaryota; kingdom Metazoa; phylum Chordata; class Mammalia; order Artiodactyla; family Bovidae; genus Ovis; species Ovis aries. The sequence continues at coordinate 60,677,121 of NC_056062.1, read as the reverse complement.
GGCAGCCCACCAGGCTCCTCTGTTCCTGGGATTCTCCAGGCAAGAATACTGAAGTGGGTTACCATTTCCTTCTCCAATGCACGCCTGCATGTTAAGTCGCTTCAGTCATGTCCGACTCTGTGTGACCCTATGGACAGCAGCCCACCAGGCTCCTCTGTCCACCAGGCTCCTGGAATTCTCCAGGGAACAGAACTGGAGTGGGTTGCCATTTCCTTCTCCAATAACAGGAATATACATAATGATAACTACCTTAAGTGTAAATGGGTTAAATGTTCCAACTAAAAGGCACAGACTAGATGAATGGATACAAAAACAAGACTCATATACACACTGTCTACAAGAGACCCACTTCAGGCCTAGAGACACATACAGACTGGAAGTAGGGGGCTGGAAAAAGATAATTCATGCAAATGTAAATCAAAAGAACGCTGGAATAGCAACACTCATGTCAGACAAAACAGACTTTAAAACAAAGACTATTACAAGAGACAAGGAAAGACACTATATGATGATCAAAAGATCAATCCAATAAGATAAAACAACTATAAATATTGATGTACCCAACACAGGAGCGCCTCAATACAAAAGACAAATGCTAGTAAGAGCCATAAAAGGGGAAATCAACAGTAACACCGTAACCCTGGGAGATTCTAACACTCCACTTATACCAAAGGATACAACTGCACTCATCTCACACACTAGCAAAGTAATGCTCAAAATCCTCCAAGCCAGGCTTCAACAGTACATGAACCGTGAACTTTCAGATATTCAAGCTAGATTTAGAAAAGGCAGAGGAACCAGAGATCAAATTGCCAACATCTGCTGGACCTTCAAAAAAGCAAGAGTCCCAGAAAAACATCTACTTCTGCTTTACAGACTATGCCAAAGCCTTTAACTATGTGGATCACAACAAACTGGGGGAAATTCTTAAAGAGATGGGAATACCGGATCACTTGACCTGTCCCCTGAGAAATCTGTATGCAAGTAAAAAAGCAACAGTTAGAACTGGACATAGAACAACAGACTGGTTCCAAATTGGGAAAGAAGTACCTCAAGGCTGTATATGGTCACCCTGCTTATTTAGCTTATATGCAGAGTACATCAAGAGAAATGCTGAGCTGGATGAAGCACAAGCTGGAATCAAGACTGCTGGGAGAAATATCAATAACCTCAGTATGCAGATGACACCACCCTTATGGCAGAAAGTGAAGAACTAAAGAGCCTCTTGATGAAAGTGAAAGAGGAGAGTGAAAAAGTTGGCTTAAAGCTCAACATTCAGAAAACGAAGATCATGGCATCCAGTCCCATCACTTCATGGCAAATGGATGGGGAGACAGTGAAAACAGTGATAGACTTTATTTTTTAGGGCTCCAAAATCACTGCAGATGGTGACTGCAGCCATGAAATTAAAAGATGCTTGCTCCTTGGAAGAAAAGCTATACCAACCTAGACAGCATATTAAAAAGCAGAGACATTACTTTGCCAACAAAGGTCTGTCTAGTCAAAGCTATATGGTTTTTCCAGTAGTCATGTATGGATGTGAGGGTTGGGACTATAGAGAAAGCTGAGCGCCAAAGAATTGATGTTTTTGAACTGTGGTGTTGGAAAAGACTCTTGAGAGTCCCTTGGACTGCAAAGAGATCCAACCAGTCAATCCTAAAGGAAATCAGTCCTGAATATTCATTGGAAGGACTGATGCTGAAGCTGAAACTTCAACAGTTTGGCCATCTGATGAGAAGAACTGACTCACTAGAAAAGACCCTGATGCTGGGAAAGACTGAAGGCGGGAGAAGGGGATGACAGAGCATGAGATGGTTGGATGGCATCATCGACTCAATGGACATGAGTTTGAGTAAGCTCCCGGAGTTAATGATGGACCGGGAAGCCAGGCATGCTGCAGTCCATGGGGTCACAAAGAGTTGGACACGACTGAGTGACTGAACTGATACCAATGTATAGATTATTCAGGAAGAAATAATACGGAAACACAAGCTTTAAAAGACGCATTAGACCAGATACACTTAATGGATGTTTAGAGGACATTCCATCTGAAAGCAGCAAAACACACTTTCTTGTCAAGGGCACATGGAACATTCTCCAGGACAGATCCCATCTTGGGTCACAAATCAAGCCTCAGTAAATTTAAGAAAATTGAAATCATATCAGGCATCCTTTCTGACCACCCTGCTATGAGATTAGAAACCAATTACAGGGGAAAAAAGACCATAAAAAACACAAACACATGGAGGTTAAACAATATGCTACTAAATCCACTCCAGTATTCTTGTCTGGAGAATCCCACGGACAAAAGAGCCTAGCCAGCTATAGTCCATGGGGTCACAAAGAGTCAGATTCAACTAAGCAACTAACACACACACACACACACACACACGCACACACACACACCCAGAGATCACTGAAGAAATCAAATAGGAAATGTGAAAAAGCCTAGAAACAAATGACCAAAAAAACACAACAAACCAAAACCTATGGGATGCAGCTAAAGCAGTTCCAAAAGGAAAGTTTATATAATAGCAATACAATTCTACCTCAAGAAACAAGAAAAGTCTCAAATAAACAATCTAACCTGACACCTAAAGCAACTAGAGAAAGAACAAATAAAACTTAAAGTTAGGAGAATGAGAGAAACCATAAAGATCAGAGCAGAAATAGATGAAACAGAAACAAAGAAGACAACAGCAAAGATCAATGAAACTAAAAGCTGGTTCTCTGAGAAGAGGACCAAAATTAATAAACCTTTAGTCAGACTCATCAAGAAAAAAAGGGAGAGGACTCAAATCAATAAAACTAGAAGTGAAAAGGAAAAAGTTACGGCTGAAATACAAAGGATCATAAGAGACTAATACAGGTGAACAACCTGCAAAATATGGACAAATTCTTAGAAAGGTACAACCTTCCAAGACCAAACCAAGAAGAAATATAAAATATGAGCAATCAATCACAAGTAATAAAACTAAAACTGTGATTAAAATCTTCTAACAAACAAATGTCCAGGACCAGAAGACTTCACAGGCAAAGTCTATCAAATATTTAGAGAAGAGCTAACACCCATCCTTCTCAAACTCTTCCAAAAAACTGCAGAGGGGGAGGAACATTCCCAAGCTCATTCTAGGAGGCCACCATCACCTTGATACCAAAACCAGACAAAGATATCATAAAAAAAGAAAATTATAGGCCAAATATTACTGATAAACATAGATATGAAAATTCTCAACAAAACACTAGAAAACAGAATCCAACAACACATTAAAAGGATCATATACCATAATCAAGTGGAATTTATCCCAGGGATGTGAGGATTCTTCAATATATACAAGTCAATCAATGTGATTCACCATATTAACAAACTGAAGAACAAAAACCGTATGTTCATTTCAGCTGACGCATAAAAAGCTTTCAACAAAATTTAACACCCATTTAATGATAATAAAAAACTCTCCACAAGATAGGCATAGAGAGAACCTACCTCAACATAAATAAAGGCTATATATTATATTACAAACCCAGAGCAAACATCATCCTCAATGGTGAAAAACAAAGCATTCCTCTAAGATCAGGAACAAGACAAGGGTGCCACATTCACTACTATTCAACATAGTTTTGGAAATCTTAACCACAGCAATCAAAGAAGAAAGGGAAATCAAAGGAATCCAAACTGGAAAAGAAGTAAAACTGTCACTGTTTGTAGATGACATGATAGTATACAGGGAGAATTCTAAAATGCTACCACAAAACTACTGTAGCTAATGAATGAATTCAGTAAAGTTGCAGGATACAAAATTAATAAGCAGAAATCTCTTGCACTCCTATACTAACAATGAAAGACTGGAAACAGACATTAAGGAAACAATTCCATTTGTCATTGCAACAAAAAGAACCAAATACTTAGGAAAACCCTATTTAAAGAGTCAAAAGATCTCTATGCAGAAAACTATTAAGATACTTATGAAAGAAATCAAAGATGACACAGACAAAGATATACCATCTTCTTGGACTGGAAGAACCCATATTCTGAAAACGATTATACTACCCAAAGCAATCTACAGATTCAATGCAATCCCTATCAAACTACCAATGGTATTTTCCACAGAACTGGAACAAAAAATTTTACAATTTTTATGGAAACACAAATGACTCCAAACAGCAAAATCATCCTGAGAAAGAAATGGAGCTGGAGGGATCAGGCTCTCTATACTACAAAGCTACAGTCATCATGACAGCATGGTACTGGCACAAAAAAAAGAGAAAGATCAGTGGAGCAGGCTAGAAAGCTCAGCCATAAACCCACACACCTATGGTCACTTAATCTATAACAAAGGAGGTAAGAATAGAAGGATGAAGAAAAGACAATCTCAATAAGTGGTGGCTGGAAAACTGGACAGTTACATGTAAAAGAATGAAATTAGAACACTCCGAACACCATACACAAAAATAAACTTATAATAGATTAAAGATCTAAATGTAAAGCCAGACACTATAAAATTCTTAAAGGATAAAAGAGGCAGAACACTGTTTGACATAAATCACAGTAAGACCTTCTTTTGACCCACCTCCTAGTTATGAAAATTAAAAAAAATACACAAATGGGACCTAATTAAACTTAAAAGTTTTTGCACTTAAAAGCAAAGGAACTGCACAGAGGGAAAAGAAAAAAAAAGCAAAGGAAACCATAAACAAGACAAAAAGAAACCCCTCAAAATGGGAAAAAAACATTGCAAACAAAGGATTAATCTCCAAAATACACAAACAGCTCGTGCAGCTCAATACAAAAAAACCAAATAACCCAATCACATGTTTAGAAGATCTGAAGAGAGATTTCACCAAAGACACACAGATGGCAACAAACACATGAAAAGGTGTTCAATACCACTAATCACTGGTGAAATCCAAATCAAAAATATAATGAGGTATCACCTCACTCCAATCAGAATGGCCACAATCAAAAACTCTATAAACAATAAATGCCATCAAGGGTGTGGAGAAAAGTGAACCTTCTTACACTGTTGGTGGCAATGTAAACTGATACAGCCACTATGGAAAACTAAAAACAGAACTATCACATAACCCAGCAATCCCACTACTGGGCATATTATACCCAGAGAAAATCATAATTCAAAACAGACATTTAAGAAGAAGACCCATAAACTCCAATGTTCACTGCAGCACTATTTCCAACAACCAGGACAGATGCAACATAGCTGTCCGCTGACGGATGGATAAAGATGCTATGGTAGATATATACAATGAAATAATACTTAGCCATAAAAAGGAATGGATGTGACTCAGCTGAACTGAGGTGGATGAACCTAAAGTCTGTTATACAGAATGCTTCATATTACAATATGTAAAACAAATAGCTACTGGAAAAAACTGCTGTGTAACACAGTAAGTTCAACCTGATGCTCTGTGACAACCTAGGGGGTCAGATGGCTGGGGGCTGGTAGGTGCTGGGAGAGAGGTTCAAGAGGGAGAGGACGTATGTATACTTCTGGCTGATTCACAGTGTTGTATGGCAAAAACCAATACAACACTTACAGCAATTATCCTACAATTAAAACTAATTTTTAAAAAATTATTTAAAAAAAAAATACAAGCACCCCACTGTCTATTGCAGCACTGTTTACAACAGTCAGGACACAGAAGCAACCTAAACATCCATCAACAGAGGAACGGATAAAGAAAATGCGGCACACGAATGCAGTGCAATGTCACTCAGTGACAAAAAGAAACGAAACTGGGTCACCTGCCAAGAAGCAGATGAACCTAGAGACTGTCATACAAGCAGAGTCAGAGAGAAAAAAACAAATATTGTATATTAACACATATGTGGGACCTAGAAAAGTAGTAGAGATGATCTTAGTTGCAAAGCAGACACAGACATACAGATGTAGAGAAAAAACTTATTAATAACAAACGAGAAGAGGGGGTGGGATGAATTGGGAGATCAGGACTGACGTATATACACTTGTGCTTTGTGTTTAGTTCCTCAGTTATGTCCAACTCTTTACAATCCCACGGGCTACAGCCCACCAGGCTGCTCTGCACCAAGGAATTTTCCAGCCAAGAATACTGGAGTGGCATGCCATTTCCTATTCCAGGGGATCTTCCCAACCCAGAGATCGAGGTGGGATTCTTAACCACTAGCACCACATGAGAAGCCCAAATATACACTAGAATATATAAAAGAGACAGCCAATGAGAATCCACTGAATAGCACAGGGAACTCTACTAGGGCTCCATGATGACCTAAATGGAAAAGAAATCTAAAAAAGAGGGGACACGTGTTATGTATACATATGGCTGATTCTATGCGATACAGGAGAAACTGACACAGTGGTGTAAAGCAACTATACTCCAAAAAAAAGAAATCCACTGCAGCACTGCTGACAACAGCTAAGACAGAGAAGCAACCTTTTAAAAAGGCAATGGATTTCACAAGCTCTCTGACCTCAAGGGCAAGAAACTATGGCCAGGATGTCTGCAGATCATCCAAGTCTTGAAAGCAACCTGAGATGAAAAAGTCAGATGGACTTACGTTTGCCTACATGAGTCAGGTAACTTCACTTAGGGATACCTGCTAGTACTGAAAGAGGAACTCCCCAGGTCGGTAGGTGCCCAATATGCTGCTGGAGATCAGTGGAGAAATAACTCCAGAAAGAGAGAAGAGACAGAGCCAGAGCAAAATCAACACCCAGTTGTGGATGTGACTGGTGATAGAAGCAAGGTCCGATGCCGTAAAGAGCAATATTGCACAGGAACCTGGAATGTTAGGTCCATGAATCAAGGCAAATTGGAAGTGGTCAAACAGGAGATGACAAGAGTGAATGTTGACATTTTAGGAATCAGTGAACTAAAATGGACTGGAATGGGTGAATTTAACTCAGATGACCATTATATCTACTACTGTGGGCAAGAATCCCTTAGAAGAAATGGAGTAGCCATCACAGTCAAAAGAAGAGTCTAAAATGCAGTACCTGGATGCAACCTCAAAAACAACAGAATGCTCTCTGTTCATTTCGAAGGCAAACCATTCAATATCACAGTAATCCAAGTCTATGCCCCGACCAGTAATGCTGAAGAAGCTGAAGTTGAACGGTTCTATGAAGACCTACAAGACCTTTTAGAACTAACACCCAAAAAAGATGTCCTTTTCATTATAGGGGACTGGAATGCAAAAGTAGGAAGTCAAGAGATACCTGGAGTAACAGGCAAATTTGGCTTTGGAGTAGAGAATGAAGCAGGGCAAAGATTAACTGAGTTTTGCCAAGAGAATGCACTGGTCATAGCAAACACCCTCCTCCAACAACACAAGAGAAGACTCTACACATGGACATCACCAGATGGTAGATACCAAAAACAAGATTGATTATATTCTTTGCAGCCAGAGGGAGAAGCTCTATACAGTCAGCAAAAACAAGACCAGGAGCTGACTGTGGCTCAGATCATGAACTCCTTACTGCCAAATTCAGACTTAAATTGAAGAAAGTAGGGAAAACCACTAAACCATTCAGATATGACCTACATAAAATCCCTTACCATTATACAGTGGGAATGACAAATAGAGTCAAGGGATTAGATCTGAGAGAGTGCATGAAGAACTATGGATGGAGGTTCATAACACTGTACAGGAGGCAGGGATCAAGACCACCCCCATGGAAAAGGAATGCAAAAAGGCAAAATGGTTGTCTCACGAGGCCTTACAAATAGCTGAGAAAAGAAGAGAAGCTAAAGGCAAAGGAAAGACATACCCATTTGAATGCAGAGTTCCAAAGAATAGCAAAGAGAGGTAAGAAAGCCTTCCTCAGTGATCAGTGAAAAGAAACAGGAAAACAATAGAATGCGAAAAACTAGAGATCTCTTCAAGAAAATTAGAGATACCAAGGGAACATTTCATGCAAAGATGAGAACAATAAAGGACAGAAATGGTATGGACCTAACAGAAACAGAAGATATTAAGAGGAAGAGGCAAGAATACACAGAAGAACTGTACAAAAAAGATCTTTACAACCCAGGTAAACACGATGGTGTGATCACTCACCTAGAGCCAGACATCCTGGAATGCGAAACCAAGTGGGCCTTAGGAAGCATCATTATGAACAAAGCTAGTGGAGGTGATGGAATTCCAGTTGAGCTATGTCAAATCGTAAAAGATGATGCTGCGAAAGTGCTGCACTCAATATGCCAGCAAATTTGGAAAACTCAGCAGTGGCCACAGGACTGGAAAAGGTCAGTTTTCATTCCAATCCCAAAGAAAAGCAATACCAAAGAAAGTTCAAACAACCACACAACTGTACTCATCTCATATGCTAGCAAAGTAATGCTCAAAATTCTCCAAGCCAAGCTTCAACAGTACACGAACCAAGAACTTCCAGATGTTCAAGCTGGATTTACAAAAGGCAAAGGAACCAGAAATGTAATTGCCATCATCCACTGGATCATCGAAAAAGCAAGAGAGTTCCAGAAAAACATTTCTGCTTTATTGACTATGTCAAAGCCTTTGACTGTGTGGATCACAACAAACTGTGGGAAATTCTTAAAGAGATGGGAATACCAGACCACCTAACCTGCCTCTTGAGAAATCTGTATGCAGGTTAAGAAGCAACATGGAACAACATGGAAGAACAGACTGGTTCCAAATTGGGAAAGGAGTACATCAAGGCTGTATATTGGTACCCTGCTTATCTAACTTAGACGCAGAGTACATCACACAAAATGCTGGGCGGGATGAAGTACAAGCTGGAATCAGGACTGCTGGGAGAAATATCAATAACCTCAGTATGCAGATGACATCACCCATATGGAGAGATACAAATGTATAGAACAGACTTTTGGATTCTGTGGGAGAGGGAGACGGTGGGATGATTTGGGAGAATGGCACTGAAACATGTATACTATCATGTAAGAAATGAATTGCCAGTCTAGGTTCAATACAGGATACAGGATGCTTGGGGCTGGTGCACTGGGATGACCCAGAGAGATGATATGGGGAGGGTGGTGGGAGGGGGGTTCAGGATTGGGAACTCATGTACACCCATGGCGGATTCATGTCAATAAAAAAAAGAAAGAAAGAAAGAAAGTGAAGAAGAACTAAAGTGCCTCTTGATGAACGTGAAAGAGGAGAGTGAAAAAGTTGGCTTAAAATTCAACATTCAGAAAACTAAGATCTTGGCATCTGGTCCAATCACTTCATGGCAAATAGATGGGGAAAGTGGAAACAATGACAGACTTTATTTTGGGGGGGCTCCAAAATGGTGATTGCAGCCATGAAATTAAAAGATACTTGGAAGAAAAGCTATGACCAACCTAGACAGCATATTAACATGCAGAGACGTTACTTTGCCAACAAAGGTTAGTCTAGTCAAAGCTATGGTTTTTCCAGTAGTCATGTATGGATGCAAGCATTGAATTATAAAGAAAGCTGAGCGCTGAAGAATTGATGCTTTTGAACAATAGTGTTGGAAAAGACTCTTGAGAGTCCTTTGACTACAAGGAGATCCAACCAGTACATAAAGGAAATCAGTTCTGAACATTCATTACAACGACTGATGCTGAAGCTGAAACTCCAATACTTTGGCCACCTGATGTGAAGAACTGACTCACAGGAAAAGACCCTGATGCTGGGAAAGACTTAAGGCAGGAGGAGAAGGGGACAACAGAGGTTAAGATGGTTGGATGGCATCACCAACTCAATGGACATGGATTTGGGTGGACTCTGGGAGTTGGTGATGGACAGGGAATCCTGATGTGCTCCATGTAGTCCACGGGGTCGCAAAGAGTCAGACACAACTGAGCTGAACTAGTACTCTTCCTGACTCTCCTTAATATACGTAGACCATTCATTAACAGCATATGATCACATGCCAAGATGAGTAACACAAGTTGTCACCATAAAAATAAAAAGTTCAGAGAAAAGAAGAAATTGATGTGGCCCAGAGCAGCACTGCTCGAACATTAAAATGTTATAAATCACCTGAAACAACAGATCAAGAGAAATTCTGAGATACTGTGTTTCTGTCTTTCTAACAAGCTACCAGGAAAGGCCAATTCTGCTTGTCTTGCTGGTCCTTGGACCAGACCTGGAGCATAAAAAGTGTAATATACATAAGAAAGGTTAAGATTCAGACTGGTTTAGGGGGATCAAAGAGGGTTTTTACGTGAAAAGTCCAATAGGAAGAATTAGCTTGATCTTACCTAGGAATTAAGAGATCACCTGACTACAATGACAATTCACTCATCCATTCTATAAGGATATACTGAGTACCGACTGCACAACATACAATAAAAAACTGGCTGTCAAGTCTACTGGAATGGACAGTTAACATTACTGAGAGATACCATTTCACACAAGGAAAGCAAGTCATCTCACTGTCCATTAACATGTAGAAGAGGAAAATTATGTTCTACTCATGCAATGAAATGCTAAGTAGTAATGATAATGAATGAATTAGAGCTCCTCAATCTAGAATAGAATAATCTCAAGATCATGGTGTGAGATACATATATATATGATTCAAGACACAGGTGAACATGCACTATGATTTAACTAACACTTCATGCTTTTTATTAATATAAACACACCAAAGTAAACAAATCGTTTGGGAATACTCTGTGTGGTACAGCTATAAAGAAAACCAAGAAATTACTGAAACAAAGCTCACAAGAGTGATTACAGGCACAAACAAGGGATGGGAGAAAAGGATGAAATGAAAAGGACTTCAAAGAGACTAAAAATTCCATTTCTCAAGTTAAAAGGCAGGTAAATGGATACTTATTCTGTGATTACTTAAATTATGTATTAAAGACATTATTTTACATGTATATCCTGTTGTTTTACAGTTCTTTGCTAATGTTATCAATCATCTTTTTAAAAACTAAATCAAGAAACTGGTGATGGCAGATTCTAGTAGCACTGAGTTGAAGAAAGAATGGAAGGCCACAAATACAGATGAATTGTTTAACCACTGACATCAAAGGAAAGAAGTGGGGACTAAGAACGAACACAAATGAAAGCCGTTCAGTCGTGTCCAACTCTTTGCAAACTGATGGACTATGGAATTCTCCAAGCCAGAATACTGGAGTGGGCATACTTTCCCTTCTCCAGGCAATCTCCCCAACCCAGGGATCGAACCCAGGTCTTCTACATTGCAGGCAGATTCTTTACCCGCTAAGCCACAAGGGAAGCCCAAAAATACTGGAGTGGGTAGCCTATCTGTTCTCCAGCGGATCTTCCCAACCCAGGAATTGAATCAGGGTCTCCTGAATTGCAGGTGGATTCTTTATCAACTGACCTATCAGGGACGCCCAAGAATAAACGACAAGTGCTAAGTAAAAAGAGACAGGGCTGGACATTTTAATATGGAAAAGTCTGACAATCACCATGTGTTAAGAGAAAGGTAAAATTAAAGATTGATGAAACAAAACTAAAGGTTCGAAAAGAGAGGCTCAAGAAGAAAAGGAAATCTGGCCCTGGCTATCACCAAGGTGCCAGAAACAAATGTGATTAAACATCAGACTAAGCAAATTAGTCCTGTGTGGCTGGAATGAGCCATTCCTACGAAGCATGGAAACAGTGGCAAGTTAACCTGAACACAAATGCCAAGGACATCTTGGTCAGCCTTGAATTCATTGCAAAGGCACTAAAAACATTTCAAGAGGGAAGTTAACCATGTCTGAACTTTCACATTAAAGTGCATGTTTTAATAAAAGTATGAAGGATGGACTGAAGCAGGCTAAGAGAACAATTCAAGATGCTATGAAAATAATCTACAGAAAAAGGTATCAGAACGTGAAACGGAAGAACTACAAAAAGAAACTAAAATACTTCATTCATCAATTTATCCTATCTCAATTAACTGATTCAGTTTTGGAACGTAACAGATGAAAAGTCATAATACCTGTCTGCCCTCAGTAGCTTGCATTCTACTGGGAGAGAAAAACAAGAAAACAAACCAGACAACTGCAAGTAGTGGAAAATGCTATGAAGGAAATAAAGGTGATGTAAGGGAGAGTAACGGGAATGAAGCTATGTTTTACACGGTAGTCAGGCAAGGCCTCTCTTGAGATGCTGACACTTAAGCCAATACCTTAAAGGCTCAAAAAAAGCCACGGAGTAGGAAGATATATTTGTATTTCAGGCTGAGAAAATAAAACACTGAAAGTTGTGACTGAGGCCTAGAAGAAAGTATGAGATGAGTCTGAAGAAAGAGACAATAGTAGCAGGGCCTTGAAGACTGAGTAAGAATTCTACATTTTATTTTAAGTGGATATGGTCGGTGGAATCTAGAAGAAAAGCAAAGGAAATCTGATGTATTTTGGACGTAGAACCAACAGAATTTGCTCAGGGACTGGACGCCAAAGGTAAAATAAGAACAAGCATACATTAATGCTCAGGTTTTGACTTTTCAAACAGGTAGATAGCAGTTCCATTTACTAAGATAGGAAAGAGTGAGGTAAGATCGATGCATGGGAGAGAAGCAGGGCAAGGGTCAAAAATTTTATTTTGGACACATTAAGTTTGAAGTTCCTATGAGATATCCTAACAGCGACAAGCAAGATGCATAAGAGTCGCATTCAAGAACCACGTCTGACAAGAAATAAACCTACGAGTTATCAGAATACAAATAATATTTAAAGTCTTGAAAAGACTGCCTTAAAGAAAGTCTACTACTATAACTTTTGCAAATGTAACAACAGCAGCTAAAAGTACATGTTAACACCTCTTACTATTTAACTTACCAAGCACGAAGAGATTAATAATATGCCCGACGTCATTCAGCTAATTTTAGCGCTGGATTTCAAGACAGGCCGTCTGACAGCAGAGTTGCGCTTTCATCTGCTTTGTCAAGCAGAGACCAGGTGGAAGGACGCCTAAACCCAAATCCCAAGGCACTCCAATATTCACAGAGAGGGAAAGAAGTCAACATAAGGTATTTATTCCAATAACGCGGTTTCACGTAACCGCTGAACCACAGGCTCAAAAGTGGCTACAAACTAATCTCCACTTGGAAAGTTACAGATGTCAGATCCCAAGAGGGAAACAAACTTTACTCTCCCCTTCCAAAAGCTCTATATCCTTCTCGACACCTCCGACACCTACTTGCCTCCCACAATAGTCATTCTCCAAAAACCCTGTCCCAAGTATCTCAAAACAAGCCCCCAAGAATCTGTCACACACACACACCCGAGCCCAGGTGCACTTTCTGAGTCCTCAATTCCCTGATGAGACGGCAGAGAAGGTAGCCGCGTCTTCCGAACATAAAGTGAAGATAAAGAAAGAAAGTTTTACGGGAAAACCTTGGCCCAGCTTCAGCAAGCCCAGAGGGGAGACTGCCGGAAAGCACGCCTGGCAAGACCGGGCTGGGAACTGAGGGCTGGGAACCCACGTGGGCTGGGAGAAAAGGAACCCCACTCACCAAGCCATCTATCTGCACTTGCTTCACGGCTGAATCTCCGGATCCTCCTTTGCCTTTGCCTTTGCCTGCAGCGCCGGTGGTAGAGCTGGAAGAGGCGGCGGAGGAGCCGGTGCCTTCCTTGCGGGACGCCATCTTTCCAGCCGGACAGGGAAAGAGAAACGTGAGTTGCCGGAAGCGGAAGTAAAGTTTCACTTGACGTCAGGCGCAGTCTGGCGTTCGAGGGGCGGAGCTGTTAGGAAAGGCCGGCAGGGGAAGCCCCGCCTCCCTTCTCTTTTCCAGCCTTTCTTCGGCAGTGAAACGCCTTGCGCATGTGCATTGTGCTTTGGGGGGAGGGGTGTGTGCTTCTTTCGTTTAGAAAGCTTTAAGAAATGCAAAAAGAAATTTTTGAAAGTGTTTTTCCCTTTATGTTTAATCGATATGCACTAGGTAGTGAATCATAATTGCTTTATAGCTAGCATTTATGTAGCGCGTCATTCGTATAAAGTGCTTTCACTTCTAATTTTTTTAATTAATCGGTAGTCCCAATGTGACAAACTATGAAGAGCTGTACTTACTTCTACAGCATATTTGGCAACTGAGACATGATTTGTCAAACATCATTCTGTTCATTAATGGCGAGCTTATATTGAAGGGTTTTTTTTAAATTTCTTTCCAATTTTTGTCCTTGGCAATATCTAAGATTTTCCAGTCATGTATGTTAATCACACTACATGTGAAACTGATTGGTGTCATTTCAGGGGGACTCTGAAGAGCTCCAGTGCTATAGTCCTTTATGTCTCAGTGCACAGAAGAATTCAGCAAGAGCAAAGTGGTAGATAAAAAGTGATTCATTAGAATAGAACGCTTGTGAGACTTACAAGCAGGTGGGCAAGAAATGCCATGCCCCAAGAACTAGTTGGCTACAGCTTTATAATCAAAGGAAAAGGGGGAAAGAGGAGAAGACCTCCTTTTTCTTGAGTAGACATCATGTTTTCATCATTAGCTCCTCCAGACTGAGCAGGGGAGTTTTCTTGTCCCTGTGTGGTCAAGCTAGGTCCACAAAAGTTTTTTACGCATGCAGAGAGCATTTCGGAGGGATCACTGGGCAGGATGTGGGTCTCTTGCCACCTTTGTTTTATTGTTTATGGTGTGTCCCTTGCTTCGGTTTTGTTGCTAAGCAACCCTGCTTGGTTTTGTGGTGAGGCAAACCTGCTTTCTCAAGTAATCATTAACTTACAGGGGTCTCCCATATTTTCTACTTATAGAAAATCCCTTGTGGGATTATCTAATTAGTCACCTATTTTATCCTGTCATTCTGTCCCTATCACTGGGTTCTTGTAATCTAACCCTAACTAGAAATGGCCTAGAAGTGATAGGGACAGAATGCGTGCATGTGTTCTAAATTGCTTTAGTCCTATTGAACTCTTTGCAACCCTGTGGGCTGTAGCCCCAGGCTCCTCTGTCCATGAGATTCTCCAGGTAGCAATACTGGAGTGGGTTGCCATGCCCTCCTCCAGGGGATCTTCCTAACCCAGGGATCCAACCCACATCTCTTATATCTCCTGCATTGGCAGGTGGGTTCTTTATAGTTAGCGCCACATGGGAAGCTCAGGGACAGAATGTGAAAGTGAAAGTCGCTCAGACATGTCCAACTCTTTGTGAACCCACATGGAATTCTCCAGACCAGGATACTGGAGTAGGTAGCCTTTCCCTTCTCCAGGGGATCTCCCCAACCCAGGGATCGAACCCAGGTCTTCCGCACTGCAGGGGGATTCTCTACCAGTTAAGTACCAGGGAAGCCCAAGAATACTAGAGTGGGTAACCTATCCCTTCTTCAGCAGATCTTCCGAACCCAGGAATTGAACTGGGGTCTCCTACATCTCACGTGGATTCTTTACCAGCTGACCTACCAGGGAAGCCCAATAAGATGATCAAATAGTTAGCTTAGAAACCCCATTAGGGAATTGTAGATAGAGAGGGAACTTTAGGGGGATTTGGGAGACCACAGTAAGACTAATGATTGCTCAAGAAAATAATGGGAAACTTCTGAAACAATGTGGGCCTACTTGAATCATAAAGCAAAGCAAGTCACTTAGCATCAAAGTCAGATTGGCTTGCTTAACGATAAAAACAAGCTAACCTGATGGCAATGAAGCCATGCAACAAAAACAGGAGACATGCCCCAAAACAATAAAACAGTGGTGCCATGAGACCTGCATCCTGCCCAGTAAGCTAAGGGAATTAATAACCCCCAAAACATGTTCTTTGGGCCCTAAGACATGTTCTCTGTGCCATTTCGCCCAAATAATAAAACAATTGTAGAAAATAACTACAATCTGCCCAGTGCTATCAAGTTAATGACTTCCAAAACAGGATCTGCACACACACACACACACACACACACAAAATCACTTATGGGAAGATGACTTCTCAAAATGAAAGTCACCATTGTACTGAAACCTGAAAATATGTTTCCAAAGTGCTATGACAGTCCTGGCTTGACCGTATGGGGAAGGACAAATAAACTTCCCTGCCCTACCGGGGGAGGAACTGATATCGAAACGTGAAGCCTACTCAAGAAAAACAAAGATATTCTCCTCCTCTTTCTTCCTCTGATTATAAAAATGTAACCCAGTGAGCAGTCAGGGCAGTGCAACATTTGCCTGTATGCTTGTGAACCTTACAAGCATCCTATTCAAATAAATCACCTCTTATCTATCACATTGCTTCTTGATAAATTCCTTTCTGCGTTGAGACATAAAGGACTGTGAGACTGGAGCTCTTCTGGAGCCCTGACGCCTAACGGTTTCAGAAGGAATGACATGTCCTTCACTTGAATGCCTAATTTTAATTAAATTTTTAAATTTAAGAACAGGAGTGTGTTCAGCCCTTGTACATCTTCATTCCCTTATCTTTACTCTGTATCTCAATTCTCCTCCTGCAATGCCGATGATTCCTGAATTTATATTTACCCAGACCTCTCCACTGAACTCCACAACGGCATGTCTGTCTATTCAACCTCTTCACTTAAATGTCCCACAAGCACCTGCTCCAACTTAACCTTTCAAAAATTGAGCTCCAAATACCTCCCCCTCTTGAAAAAAATGTTTTTCCTCAATCTTCCCCAGTCATTAGATGGCAGTTCTTTTCTTAAGAACAAAGCTTTTGGGGCATTGTTGACTCCTCTGTGTCCTTCACACTCAACCGGTGATTCATTGGAAGCTTCTGTAAATCCATGTTAAAAATATATTCAAGGGCTTCCTGGGTGGTCCAGTGGTTAAGAGTCCACCTTGCAATGCAAGGGACGCTGGCTCCATCCCTAATCCGGGAAGACCCCACATGCTGCAGGACAACTAAGCCTGTGTGCCACAACTGTTGAACCTGTGCTCTGGAGCCCGGGAGCTGAAGCTACTGAAGCCCAGGTGCCCGAGAGCCCATGCTCCGTGATAAGGGAACCCACCGCAATGAGAAGCCCTCAAAGGGCAACTAGAGAGCAGCCTCTGCTCGCTGCAACTATAGAAAGCCCAGGCAGTAGTGAAGACTCAGCACAACCAAAAATTAATAAATTATTTTTTAAATGAAATAGTAGTCTTAAGCCTAAACATATCAGTAATTAGATTAATATAAATGTTCTATATTAAAATACAACCATTGGAAGAATTTCAGGCTGGTTTTAGAAAAGGCAGAGGAACCAGAGATCAAACTGCCAACATTCACTGGATCATTGGAAAAATAAGAGAGTTCCAAAAAAACATCTATTTTTGCTTTATTGACTATGCCAAAGCCTTTGACTGTGTGGATCACAATAAACTGTGGAAAATTCTGAAAGAGATGAGAATACAGACCACCTGACCTGCCTCTTGAGAAACCAATATGCAGGTCAGGAAGCAACAGTTAGAACTGGACATGGAACAACAGACTGGTTCCAAATAGGAAAAGGAAAACATCAAGGCTGTATATTGTCACCCTGCTTATTTAACTTATATGCAGAGTACATCAAGAGAAATGCTGGGCTGGATGAAGCACAAGCTGGAATCAAGATTGCCAAGAGAAATATCAATAACCTCAGATATGCAGATGACACCACCCTTATGGCAGAAAGTGAAGAGGAACTAAAAGCCTCTTGATGAAAGTGAAAGAGGAGAGTGAAAAAGTTGGCTTAAAGCTCAACATTCAGAAAACTAAGATCATAGCATCCAGTCCCATCAGTTCAGTTCAGTTCAGTTCAGTCACTGAGTCATCTCCGACTCTTTTGCTCATCTCTGCTTTGGCAAATAGATAGGGAAACAGTGGCTGACTTTATTTTCTTGGGCTCCAAAATCACTGCAGATGGTGATTACAGCCGTGAAATTAAAAGGTGCCTACTCCTTAGAAGGAAAGTAATGACCAACCTAGACAGCATATTAAAAAGCAGAGACATTACTTTGTCCACAAAGGTACATCTAGTCAATGCTATGGTTTTTCCAGTGGTCATGTATGGATGTGAGAGCTGGACTATAAAGAAAGCTGAGCGCCAAAAAATTGATGCTTTTGAACTGTGGTGTTGGGGAAGACTCTTGAGAGTCCCTTGGACTGCAAGGAGATCCAACCAGTCCATCCTAAAGGAGATCAGTCCTGGGTGTTCATTGAAAGGACTGATGTTGAAGCTGAAACACCGATACTTTGGCCACCTGATGCAAAGAGCTGACTTATTTGAACAGAAAGACCCTGATGTTGGCAAAAGATTGAAGGCAGGAAGAGAAGGGAACAACAGAGGATGAGATTGTTAGATGGCATTACAAACTCAATGGACATGAGTTTGGGTAAACTCCAGGAGTTGGTGATGGACAGGGAGGCCTGGCGTGCTGCAGTTCATGGGGTCGCAAAGAGTTGGACTCAACTGAGCAACTGAACTGAACTGAATTGGAAGAATGGATAAAAACACTGATAGAATGGGACTTCCCTGGTGGCACGGTGGATGGAGTCCACCTACCAGTGCAGGAGCTACGAGTTCAATCCCTGGTCCAGGTAGATACCATATGCCTCAGGACAACTAAGCCCGTGCACCACAACTGCTGAAGCCAGCGGGTCCTAGAGCTCATGCTCCCCAACAAAAGAAGCTACTGCAGTGAGAAGCCCATGCACCACAATGAAGAGTAGCCTCCGATCGCCACAACTAGAGAAAGCCCTCACAAAGCAATAAAGACCCAGAGCAGCCAAATATAAATAAGAAAAATTGCTTTTTAAAAAACTGGTAGAATGGATAAAAACAACCTAATAGGCTGTCTAAAAGAAACTCATATAATGATATAAGCACATTGACAGTAAAATGATGGAAAAATATATCAGTCATCAAAAGAAAGCAGAACTGGCTGTATTAATATCAGACAAAGAGAATTCTGAGCTAAGATAATCAGCAAAGATGGAGGAAAATATATAATGATAAAATGGTCAATCACCAAAAACACAGCAATTCTAAATGTGTATGTTCTAGCAACAAAGCTGAACTTACTGTGTTGAGAAAAAACTCATAGAGCTCAAAGAATAGACACATTCACAGTCATAGTTAGAGATGTCAACTCTCCTTTCTTAACAATTGGTAGAACAACTACCGAGGAAATCACCAAGGATATAAAGGAATTCAGCAACATCATCAATCAAAGGATCCAATCAACATTTATAAAACATTCCACTCAACAGCAACAGAATACACATTCTTGTCAGAACCCCATGGAACACAGAAATCATATCCTGAGTGAGGAACCAACCTCAACAAATTTAAAGAAATTAAAATTATTCAAAAAATCATTCAGAGCATGTTCATCAAGCAGAATGGATTCAAACTAGAAGTCAAAATACAAAGGTAACTGAAAATTTTCCAAATACTTGAAAAAATATACAAAATGCTTCTTTTAAAATTTATTTTTAATTGAAGGATAACTGCTTTATAATATTGTATGCAACATGCTTTTAATAACCCATGGATCAAAGAGGAAGTCTTAAGGGAACTTTTAAAACACACTGAATTTATTCAGAGGAAGCTGAATGAATATGAAAATATTACTGTAAAATGTCAAAATTCATGGCACACAGTTACAATAGTACTGAGAGGAAAGTTTATAACTAAATGTATACATTATAAAAGATGATACATCTCAAATCAATAACCTAATCTTCCTCTTCAAGATCCTAAAACAAGCCTGCAACATGCAGAAGAAATTGAACAACCCTAAACATATGTGATCATCCAAAGAAGGTTGCTCACAGACATTCAGTTGTACTTTAGCAGCCCTCCAAAAGGCAGTTTTGATATTGTGGTTATTAACTTCACTATAGATATTCATATACTGGAAAAGACAAATTTACCCTATATTCCCAACAGTATGTTCTTCATTCTCACTATCCAAGGAACTAAAATTTTCAGCAAAGTTCTATATTTGCTGGAAATATTTCAGATTTAGTCACAGGTACAGAGAGAGGATGGCAAGGACCTTCCAAAGCAAGCTGTGGGCCCTGTCCACGGTTGATTACCACATGGGGACAGGAAGCAAAGGAGAGCCTGCCATACCTGAGTGAAAAAATGAAAAAATAAACAGTCTGACTGGGTCTGCTTTTGTGGCATGGTAACTCAACCCACTCAGAAAACACAGCCCAGTGAATGTCAGACTGTGACCAGTCCATGCCTTAGACCCAGCATTAGAGCTGTTTCTAATACTCACAGTATTAGAGCTGTTTCCTCTCAGTTGGCTAAGACTCACCTAAATACCCTTCAATGCAATAAAATAGACACCAAGGATGAGCCAAAGAATTTCTTAAAATGTCACTTTATTCCTACTCAGTATCAGGATGAGCCAAGGGGTTTTTTTTTTGTTTTTGTTTTTTTTTGAATGTCAATTTATTCCTGTTAAGTTGTTGGCTTTTTCCAGCTCTCTATGGAAGGCAAGGTTCCTTTGGACATCTTGACAGTCTGAGTTGAGCAACGGCTTTTAGGCAACCTCTATAGGGTTGCCTAACTTAGCATCGGTTCCAGCCTCAGTATGAAGGAAGAGGGTAGAAAGTCCTCTGACCTTTCTATTTACTGTCCCTCTGGGAAGTAACTATATGCTCATGACATACAAGTGAAGGGTGGTTCTTCTTTGGTAACCATTAGGAACAAAGAAACCACCATTTTTAATAAAAATTTCAGTGGAAGGCTGTAAGGGTGTATGCTTTTATCTCATCTGTGTAGATTATTTTGTAGGAAAGGAACAGAAAAAAATCTCCTTTTTTCCTTGAAAAGGAGATACTGTTACGGGATGGTTACAAGTTCTCCCCAAACATCAGATTAGTCACTCCACTGTTCAGTTCAGTTCAGTCACTCAGTCGTGTCTGACTCTTTGCAGCCCCATGATCCGCAGCACACCAGGCCTCCCTGTCCATCACCAACTCCCGGAGTCCACCCAAACCCATGTCCATTGAGTTGGTGATGCCATCTAACCATCTCATCCTCTGTCGTCCCTTTCTCCTCCTGCCCTCAATCTTTCTCAACATCAGGGTCTTTCAAATGAGTCAGCTCCTCGCATCAGGTGGCCAAAGTATTGGAGTTTCAGCTTCAACATCAGTCCTTCCAATGAACACCCAGGACTGATCTCCTTTAGGATGGACTGGTTGGATCTCCTTGCAGTCCAAGGGACTCTCAAGAGTCTTCTCCAACACCACAGTTCAAAAGCATCAATTCTTCGGCGCCCAATTTTCTTTATAGTCCAACTCTCACACCCATACATGACTATTGGAAAAACCAAAGCCTTGACTAGACGGACCTTTGTTGACAGAGTTATGTCTCTGCTTTTTAACCCTAACTCCATTGTTAGGGTGTCATCAGTAAGAGGGTATAGAGAGAAATAGGAAGCCTACTTTAACACTACTCAGTTATAAGGAAGGGATCGGAAACACGCTACTCTGAAAATGAGAGGGAAGGGCAAGAGTTGGCTCATCTCCTCCCCTCTAAAAGAACATATCACAATTGACCAAAGCCCAGGGAACGAAAATCAGACATAAGCAAAGCCAGAAGAAACAACATACAAAGGGGGCAAAACTGAAGTTGTGAATTAAATTCACACACTCTTAAGAAGTTCACAAATATTTCCTTGATCAAAGAAAATCATTTGGCTTAAAATGCTAAACACTTTGCTTAATATTTAACTGGAATGGAAAAGACGCCTTTGGGAGATACTTGAAAGCAGCTAGTAGCAACACTTACTTCTGCATTCCAGCCTCTTCACGATGGTATCTGGGATAAAACAAGAACATATACAGAACATCCTAAATGTCTTTAAGGTAAAACATTATACAGGTAATATTATTTTTCCTTTAAAAATAGATTTTGTTGTCTAGATTTAACAAACAGTCCATCGGTTAGTATAGCCCTCAGTTTGGGCTATGAGCAACCAAAAATAAATAAGTAAACAAAAAACAGTTTATTTTAAACAAGAAGGACATATGTATACCTATGGCTGGTTCATGCTGATGTTTGATAGAAAACAACAAAATTCTGTAAAGCAATTATCCTTCAATTAAAAAATAAATTAATTTTAAAAAGGAGGAAATGTATTCTGTCACACAATTAGATGTCTAGAGGTATCCACACTGCAAATGAAGCAGCATGGAGACTCCAGCTCTACATTTTTATGAATCTCTTGTCTGTCTTCAGTCATGTTTTGGTTCTGTTCACACCCTGGCTGAAGCTCCAATACTCTGGCCACCTGATGGGAAGAGCCAACTCATTGGAAAAGACCCTGATGCTAGGAAAGATTGAAGGCAAGAGAAGGGGATGACAGAGGATCAGTTGTTTGGATGGCATCACCAACTCAATGGACATGAGTTTGGGCAAACTCCAGGAGATAGTAGAGCACAGAGAAGCTTGGCGTGCTGCAGTCCATGGGGTCTCAAAGAGTCGGACACAACTTAGCGACTGAACAACAACATGAATTGGCTAGCTACCCCATAACCTCAAAATAGCTGCTAGTATCAAAGAACACAATACACTTCATTTTTATAATTCTTGTAAGAAAAAGAAAACCTATTCCCCAACTATGGGGGAAAGTCTTTCTCTTTAATCTGAGATCAATTTAAATCATATGCCTTTTTCTGTATACTTACGTGGAATGAGACTAAGGGAGGTTATACTTTGAAGAACCAAATGATTTGTTCAGTATTATGAAAAGTCACAATAGAGAGTGTAAGGAGAGAGCCAATGGAAAGAAAATAATACTATGAATTATATTACCTATGAATCAGCATGTAGGTATTTTCTATATGTTTGTTAAAATAATAATAGTTTTTTAAATGATATTTGATCTTCTCATCCCAGTATTTTGATGTATGACCTACCAACTAATATTAAAAGAAAATGAGTCCCATTGAAAACATTAGCACAGATTCTAAGAGTGACTTTTATTTGGTATAATATCATGTAATTAATACCTTGTGTTGGTGTAATTCAGTTATAAATACAAGACTTTGAAATAATATTCTACTGAATTATTGAAAACCTGTTTAATTTCTTGCCACTAGAAATTCAGTTTCTGCCCTCAAGTCTCCCTGCTGCTTAAAAATATATACTAAACCATGAGTGAAAGGGTTGTCTTCAAAATTTTGTTTAATATAAATAAATAATGTTTTTAGAAAATCCTTTAATGCCATATTTGACATAATTCTCAATTTTTAAACTCCTTTAGGTAATAGTAATAATATTTGCTTACCTAGAGTAATTTTATAAGGATTCATTAATCTTCTAAAACTGCTTTGATAGGTTAAAAAAAAAATTGACCCCATACAGCATGAACTTCTCTGGCAGTTTCAGTTATGATTTCATTAAATTTCAAATGATGGTTTATTTATTATGCATATATCAAAGTAAGACATTTTGCACATTGCTACCACTTTTCAACTTTTTGCTTTTCTCTCCCAACGTATATTTTTACTACTTTAATTAATACCACTGAACACTTTGTTAGTGAAACTCCAGTGGAGAGCATTATTCAGATCTATTGTGAAATATTTAATTCCTTTTAACTTACCTCAGATGGCAGTATTTTTTTCTCTGTATAATTTCATTCAAATAAATTATTTAGCAAGCAAATTTGCTAGTCTAATTTTACAGCCACCTGACAACAGCCATCCGATAACCAATGGTAAATTATTTGCTAATCACTGTCTGGTTTAGAAATATCCTTGACAAAGAGCAATCCCTTGTGATTTTTTTTCTAAGACACAGTTTCTCCTTCATTATTTCAGGAAGAGGCCATGGTACTAGATAGGCCAATAGACAGAAATTTTGCTTGCTTCCTTTAATTGACAGCTGGGTGACACAGATATTTCCTTGATGTTTCTTGCCCAAGCAGCTAAGGGTCTTCATATTTAGCTAACTTTTCCAAACAGGAGATACATCTCACTGACACTCTTAGTTCAAATCAAATTGTTTATATTTTCAAAATAAATGTCAAGATAGCTTCTATAGAATGTCAAAAGATTTAGTTTATTTTATTTGAAAAAGTATTTTATGTTTACATCTACTTCTGCTTTATTGACTATGCCAAAGTCTTTGACTGTGTGGATCACAACAAACTGTGGAAAATTCTGAAAGAGATAGGAATACCAGACCACCTTATCTGCTTCCTGAGAAATCTGTATGCAGGTCAAGAAGCAACAGTTAGAACTGGATGTGGAACAACAGACTGGTTCCAAATAGGAAAAGGAGTACGTTAAGGCTATATACTGTCACCCTGCTTATTAACTTATATGCAGTGTACATCCTACAAAATGCCAGGCTGGATGAAGCACAAGCTGGAATCAAGACTGCTGGGAGAAATATCAATAACCTCAGATATGCAGATGGCATCACCCTTATGGCAGAAAGTGAAGAGAAACTAAAGAGCTTCTTAATGAAAATGAAAGAGAAGAGTGAAAAAGTTGGCTTAAAACTCAACATTCAGAAAACTAAGATCACGGCATCCAGTCCCATCACTTCATGGCAAATAGATGGGAAAACAGTGAAAACAGTGACAGAGTTTATTTTTTAGGGCTCCAAAATCACTGTAGATGGTGACTGCAGCCATGAAATTAAAAGATGCTTGCTGCTGGGAAGAAAAGTTATGACCAACCTAGACAGCTTATTGAAAAGCAGAGAACTTTGCCAACAAAGTTCCATCTAGTCAGAGCTATGGTTTTTCCAGTAGTCATGTACAGATGTGAGAGTTGGACCATAAAGAAAGCTGAGCATCAAAGAGTTGATGCTTTTGAACTGTGGTGTTGGAGAAGACTCCTGAGAGTCCCTTGGACAGCGAGGAGATCCAACCAGTCCATCCTAAAGGAAATCAGTCCTGGATATTCACTGGAAGGACTGACGCTGAAGCTGAAACTCCAAGACTTTGGCCACCTGATTCGAAGAACTGACTCGCTAGAAAGACCCTGATGCTGGGAAAAATTGAAGGCAGGAGGAGAAGGGGACGACAGAGGATGAGATGGTTGGATGGTATCACCAACTCGATGGACAGGAGTTTGAGCTAGTTCCAGGAGTTGGTGATGGACAGGGAAGCATGGTGTGCTGCAGTCCATTGGATCACAAAGTCGAAAATGACTTAGCAACTGGACTGAAGTGATTTTACGTTTCAAAAAAATAACAACTTATTCACTAGGATTTTGAAACTGTTCAAAGAAAGTGTAATTATATTGGCAAAAACTAACCAACATCAAAGTTTCATCAAAGACATCTGCCAAGATAAAATTCTCTAATTCTGGCAAGTAGTTTTAACTTCTGTGATGGCTTCTGTGATGGCTCAGCAGTAAAAGAACCAGCCTGTGATGCAGGAGACGGGAGTTTGATCCCTGAGTCAGGAAGATCCCCAGAAAAAGGAAATGGCAACCCACTCCAGTATTCTTGCCTAGGATATCTCATGGACAGAGGAGCCTGGTGGGCTACAGTCAATGGAATCATAGGAGTCAAACACAATTTAGTGACTAAACAACAGCTACAACAAACAACAGCATACTTTCATGCCCTTACAACCGGAGCAGGCAATGGCACCCCACTCCAGCACTCTTTTGCCTGGAAAATCCCATGGACGGAGGAACTTGGCAGGCTTCAGTCCATGGGGTTGCTTAAAGTAGGACACAACTGAGCGACTTCACTTTCACTTTTCACTTTCATGCATTGGAGAAGGAAATGGCAGTGTACTCCAGTGTTCTTTACTGGAGGATCCCATGGACAGAGGAGCTTGGTGGGCTACAGTCTGTGGGGTGGCAAAGAGTCTATTCCGACTGAGGGACTGAGTACACACACACAGTTTTAACTTGGTTTAACTAAGTTTAACTTAGTTTAACTAAGTTTTAACTTAGTCTGTCAATGTTTGCTTATGGCTGTATATAAAAGAAAAATGTTTCGATATAGGGTCCTTCTTGGGTGAAAAAGCTGTACCATTCTGGTGAGTGGTATTGATACTGGGGGAGGCTCTGCATGTGTGGAGGCAAGGGCTACATGGGGAATCTCTGCACTTTCCTTTAAATTTTGCTATAAAGCTAATACTGCTCTAAAAAAAATACAGTTTCAAAAATGAAAATAAATCAAAAATAATATTTTTAGTACAATAGAAGTTTATTTTTCTTCTTACGTAAAATAAGCTCAGAGGTAAAAAGGCTAGATTTGGAAAGGTAGTTTCATAGTCACTGATGGCCCAGGCTCTTTCTCTTTTCTACTTTGCTAGCTTAGCACATGGCCTCCATCCTCACATTTACCCCTTCCTCTAAAATAGGCTACAAAATTCCCTTTATCACATCCAAATCCTAGGAGTGGTTAGAAAGATGATGGGGGAAAAAAAAAAAATCAGAAGTGCCAAATGAAAGCAATTTCCTTTAAGCAGCTTTCCCAGAAGTCCCTTGTAACACTTGTACTTAACATATCTTTGGCTAAAACTTAATCCTATGACTATACTTAACTGCACAGAGTCTGGGACATGGATTCTCTTTTCTGGGCACACTACTGTCCAGAATGAAATTAGGATCCTATTACTAAAGAGAAGAGAAGAGATATTGTCAATTCACAGCTTGTGTCACATCCGTTATGTTACATGTGGGATTTTGTGGGAAATTTCATGCAGTCATTAAAAATAATGAAAAAGTACTATGCCAATTAACTTGGAATATGTACTGAGAGGATTTTTACAAAGATCATTGGGTGAGAAAACTAAAATAGACAGAAGTGATAAAATATGATTTCATTTTTGAATAACAAAGTGACAAAAATCTCTAAATATGTATGCAGATGTACATGCAAATGAGTATGTGAATACGAAAAAAATCACAGAACGGTACCCAGTAGATTATTATGTATTATTTTGGCAAGGGAGAGGAGATGACTGTCTTGTGTTGTTCTATTGTTCCTCTTGTTATAGTAGGCCTGTGTTATTTTTATAATTTGAAAACCATAAAATGTTTTTTTAAAATATGGCAGCAGAACCAACCTTTTAACACCTTCCTTTATATAAAATAATTCACAGTAAGCAAGTCCCAGATGGAGTTTAGAGGATCTTAGTGAAGAACTAATAGGCTCTCAATGCAAACCAGTTTACCTAAGTTGCTTTATTTATTTTGGGAAATTACTTATTTAAGGAATATGTTAGCTGGGTAACAGTAGGGAAACATTGCATTTCTTTGGAGCTAATGGATGTTAACAAATGTTTGTAAATATTTAAATATGAATATAAGGAAGAATAATATCATGACAGATATCTTTGCTGAATTATTGGAATATGAGCATTTATGAAATTAAACAAAATAAGCTTTATGAACTGTATTTAATATTTACTTATTTAATTCCATTTAGGACATGAATCTTTCATGAAAAGTCTTGTTTGGGAATTAGTCATACCTTGCAAGAATAAATCATATTCATGTCAACTTGGCTTCATCAAAATTTCATGAAGAAAGAGCTTCACAATTGTGTACAACAACATATAAATTATATTTGATCCAGGTGTAATAAAGAATATGAAGACTATGAAAAAAATAAAGAAAAATAAATTAATTCCCCACTGCAACTGAATGTCTATTTGGCCTGGAAAATATCCAGTGTTTGACCTGAGGGGGAAAAAAAACCAGCAGCTAGAAATGCTGAGACATTACTGTTCCTGCACTCTGAGGTCAAGAGAATTTTCAATGATTATTTTTAAAAGTTAATAATATTATAATAATTTTCAAAGTAAAATTTCAGGTTCAAACTTATATCCAAATAGTTTGTCCCATAGTGGCAATATTTGGTTCCTGCCTTTGTTGTGGCCAAATGTTGATTTTTCAATACTAGGTCATTTGGTATCAGGCAAAGATATACTCAGTAGACCTAGAGAAGGCAATGGCACCCCACTCCAGTACTCTTGCCTGGAAAATCCCAGGGATGGAGGAGCCTGGTAGGCTGTGGTCCATGGGGCCTCTAGGACATGACTGAGTGACTTCATTTTCCCTTTTCATGTTCATGCATTGGAGAAGGAAATGACAACCCACTCCAGTGCTCTTGCCTAAAGAATCCCAGGGACGGGGGAGCCTGGTGGGCTGCCGTCTATGAGGTCACACAGATTCGGACATGACTGAAGCGACTTAGCAGCAGCAGCAGCATACTCAGTAGACCACTTAATGAAAACATCCCATTGGGTAAACAGTGACACTTCACTGCAGATAGTCCTTCTGGAACACTAATAGGCATAATAAATGACTTGCAGGAGATTGTAATAAATGTCACTTCCTCTCTGAATAGTATCCTTCTCCCTCAATACTTGTTCTGAATCAAATGGGCATATTAAACAAGCATACTTGCAACCTTTCTGCATGTTCCAGGATTAGGTTTTGAAAAACACTGATGTAACAGAAAATTCCGTTTTAAACTTGATAATCACCAGTATCTACTGTCTTCTTGCTTGTGCAATAAAGGATGGTTGTGTAAATAGCACTGTCACATACATAGACCTTGAAAAAAATTGCTACAGTTTACTAAATTGAAAAAAAAAAAAAAGAATATGACTCAACCCTAGTCCTGAGCCACACATTTCTTACTAGTGAAATGCGGCCAACAGGATTGTAGATAAATCTGTGAGTCTGTTTTTAAAACTAACTGTTTTGCAGGACTGGGATAGTATATTTTCTCTGTCTGTGGTGGGATTATAGTCAGAGTGGGGTGTTGGCACACAGGGATAAAGAGAGTATTCAGATTGAAAGGTCATGAGGAATTCTACTCAAGAACTGTGATTCCAGTTCTACAGTAACTCTTCATAGCTGCCAACCCCTAGATTTATTTTTGGTTAAAAGATGCAGCCATTTAAATGATGTTGTACTGGGAATCAAGACAGGGTTTACATTATGGATTTCAATTCCAGTTTCATAAACCTGTGTCTTCAAATAAAACCCCAAATGCAAATAATACGTCTCTATCACTTTGTAAGTTATTCTTCTGCATTGGTTGTTTCAATCTTCAGCTCTCTTGGATCTGGGACAGATCCAAGTCAAAAGAAAAAAATGCAAAATCCCATACTCCCAACTCTCTAATTATTTTGCCTAGAATTGAAGTAGATATGTAGCGATTAGTCATCGGGGAACTCAAATTTTCAGATTCACCCTCTTCATTAATCAAGTTGACCAAATAATTTCTAAACTTTTGGTCTGCTTTGCACCTCCCTGTTAGTAGCCCAGTAGGTAATCTTCCTACCTTAGAGACTATAGACATAAAAGAGGTTCTTAAAAGTCATCTAGTCCTGCCGACCTATTTGACAGTGAGGAAGTTGAACCCAGCTTTTGTGGGGAGTTGCTCAAGGTCAAATGACTTGGGTTAGGGAAAGAATGAGAACTCTAGTTTAGGGACACTGACTCTTGGAAAAGGAAGCTCTTGAGAAGTCCTCCTGAAACGCTCTTTGTGAGTCATTTAGGATGGTCTCCAGAAGAAATGCAAAATGGTAGTACTTTTTGCCCTGACATTTGGCTCTTTAGAGACAGTGGTCCTATGGGGGAGATGTGGAGGGGTGCCAGAACACTTGAACTTCAGGCAGGAGACCTGGGTTCCACTGGTAGTTCTGACACTAAAGAACAAGGTGTCCTTAATACTCAGGCTCAACTTCTTTATAGGAAGGCAACCATTACAAACCAGCCCAATCACAGTCATCCAATATACTTTGGTCCATTTCTTCCCTCATTTGAGAATTATTAGCTTCTTGAGAAACCTATATGCAGGTCAGGAAGCAACAGTTAGAACTGGACTTGGAACAACAGACTGGTTCCAAATAAGAAAAGGAGTATGTCAAGGATGTATATTGTCACCCTGCTTATTTAACTTATATGCAGGGTACATCATGAGAAACGCTGGGCTGGAGGAAGCACAAGCTGGAATCAAGATTGCCGGGAGAAATATCAATAACCTCAGATATGCAGATGACACCACCCTTATGGCAGAAAGTGAAGAGGAACTAAAAGCCTCTTGATGTAAGTGAAAGAGGAGAGTGAAAAAGTTGGCTTAAAGCTCAACATTCAGAAAACGAAGATCATGGCATCTGGTCCCATCACTTCATGGGAAACAGAGAGGGAAACAGTGTCAGACTTTATTTTTCTGGGCTCCAAAATCACTGCAGATGGTGATTTCAGCCATGAAATTAAAAGACGCTTACTCCTTGGAAGAAAAGTTATGACCAACCTAGATAGCATATTAAAGAGCAGAGACATTACTTTGCCAACAAAGGTCCATCTAGTCAAGGCTATGGTTTTCCAGTGGCCATGTATGGATATGAGAGTTGGACTGTGAAGAAGGCTGAGCGCTGAAGAATTGATGCTTTTGAACTGTGGTATTGGAGAAGACTCTTGAGAGGCCCTGGACTGCAAGGAGATCCAACCAGTCCATCCTAAAGGAGATCAGTCCTGGGTGTTCATTGGAAGGACTGATGCTGAGGCTGAAACTCCAATACTTTGGCCACCTCATGTGAAGAGTTGACTCATTGGAAAAGATCCTGATGCTGGGAAAGATTGAGGGCAGGAGGAGAAGGGGACGACAGAGGATGAGATGGCTGGATGGCATCACCGACTGGATGCACAGAAGTTTGGGTGAACTCTGGGAGTTGGTGATGGACAGGGAAGACTGGCATGCTGCGATTCATGGGGTCGCAAAGAGTCGGACACAACTGAGCGACTGAACTGAACTAAACATTAAAGGAGGAAATATAAAGTAACTTATCTAGAACAGTGCCTAGGACACATTACTTCTCAACATTTTCACTGATTATTATAACGCCAATTTTTCAGCTGCTGTGCCAGGTAACACTTCTCAATATTTTCATTGATTATTATAACGCCAATTTTTCAGCTGCTGTGCCAGGTAACACGCAAGAGGCTGTGTGTGTGTGTGTGTGTGTGTGTGTGTGTGTGTGTGTGAGATTTCACGCGCGCGTCAAATCGATTCAGTCGTGATCGACTCTTTGCGACCCTATGGACTGTAGCCCACCCCCAGGCTCCTCTGTCCATGGGATTCTCAAGGCAAATTCTTGAGAATCTGAAGTGGGTTGCCATGCTCTCTTCCAGGGGATCTTCCCGACCCAGGGATTTGAACCGACGACCCTTAGCATTCACCTACATGGCAGGCAAGTTCTTTAACACTAGCGCCACCAGCGTGTAGTAGTTTTAGTCTGATCCTTGACTGCGCATGCACGCTCCTAATCACACGCCTAGTTGTTTTCCCGCTTAAGCTCAAGCTCCGCCTCCGAGGGCGTGCCCCTTAGAGCGCGGGCACCACGGTGAAGCGCGCGCCCGACTGGGTGTGACGTAAATCGGGGCGACAGATGGGGGCGTTTGCTTCCGGGGCCAAGGCTGTTTGTTTCCGGGGAAACAGACATTGCCGGTAGTGGGATAGTTTATTGGTTCGAAGCTGCCTCCTAGTCGGGTGGCCTGGGTCCGTGAAGCAAGGCATGAAGATCACCAGGCAGAAACATGCCAAGAAGCATCTTGGCTTCTTCCGCAATAATTTTGGAGTCCGCGAGCCATACCAGATACTGCTGGACGGCACTTTCTGTCAGGCGGCGCTACGGGGCCGCATCCAGCTGCGAGAGCAGTTGCCCCGCTACCTCATGGCGGAGACTCAGCTGTGCACCACCAGGTGGGCCTGGCCGGTCCGGGTGGAGGCGCGGGGGACCCACGGGTGCGGTGGCAGCGGGGCGGCAGCTCGCAGGCATCTAGTGCGAGCCGTGGAGGGGCAGAGTGCCCCTCCGCTCCCAAGTAGGAGTTGACCGTTCAGCCGGGCCGCGGAGGAGGGTAGGCGAGTATCTACCGGGTAGACAGATGGTACTATCGTGGTGGTATTTTCTTGTCGTTAGTCTGGAGGACAAGCGCATGTCCTTTGCAGTCCAACCTGGCTTCCGCCCCCAGTGCTACCAGTTTCCGGCAAGTTATTTAATCTCTCTCGAGCCTAGAATTACTCATCTGTTAAAAAAAAAAAAAAGCTCGTAACTACTTATAAATTTGCTATAGAAGTCTGACGAGATATAGTATTTGGGGATCGTTTATTGGTATCTCAAAACCTATCTTCTTGAAGTGGTTGCTGGTTGTTTGCAAAGCTTTTCCCAGTTTAAGAATTTTTCAAGCTTCACAGCTGCCTCATGCTGTAAGATCTTCGATTCCCAGAAAGATAAGGCCAGACTCGATGTTAAGAACTTTGTGCAAGGTCCTCTGTTTATTCAGCTGCCTTTTTTGAGCACCAACCATATGCCAGGCACTGCTCTAGCCAGAGGATAACTGGATGAGCAGGATGATCTCCCAAACCGAATGGCCAGCAATGTGCATAAAATGTTAGTCGTTCAATCCTGTCTGACTCTGTGCAACGCTATGGACTGTATCCTCCCAGGCTCCTCTGTCCGTGAGATTCTCCAGGCAAGAATACTGGAGTGAGTTGCATAAATCAACCGCTAATTGATATGTTTGACTCCAGGTGTAGTTTCCCCATTTCCTCAAAGTGGGAATATGTAAGATGAAACCATGTGGGGTTGTTTAGAGGGAGGATGGAATCAAGGAAGGTTTCATAGAGGAAGTGACTTGAGCTCAGTCACAGTTCAGTTCTGAAGGGAAGGACATTTTTTGAGTGAAAGATCCCTTGTAGAACTCTTGGACGAAGGAGTGGAGTTGTGAAATGCAAGGGAAAGAGGTTAGAGCACAGTGTATACTCAGGAAAGAAGCTGGGAAGAAGATAGATAGAGGCTGCATAACAAAGAACTACTATTCATAAACTTAGTAGTTTTTTTTTTTCTTTGTAGAATATTTCCTTTAAAAAGTGAAAAAAGAAAATTTAAATGACCGTAAGACCACACCAATGACTTTCTACTGTCATTCATCCAGTTCTTTGCACACACACATAAGAATAGGCTCTTACTCTGCATATGATATTAATGGCCTGCCTTTCTCACCTAATAGTACTCCATAAACAGCTTTCTGTATTCAGAACTTCATATAGATTTCATCCAGTTAGAGAGCTTCAGATGGGACATAGATATCCTTAATTTTTGATCCCCTTTACCTTAAGGACTGCCAGATCCTGATGGCCTGTGTTCCAGAAGTTGATTTCTTCTGTCTGCAAGCCTTGTCCATTTAGCTCTGTCTGTCATAAATATTAACATTTTTAATACAGTCTGTAATAAACATATGTTTGAGAAGTAGTGCATGAAATTATATTTTGCTGCGTTTTTCCCCATAAAGAATTTAGCTTCTGAACTTTTGGAATATTTCATGCACAAAAATAGAATAGCATCAATCATTCAGCTTTTGCAGTTACTGACATGACTATTCTTACTCATTTATTTCCCCCACCCACCCTTAACCTTACTGATAGGTTATTTTAAAGCATATTGTTCTGTTAATTCTTGGTGTGTGTCAAGAGGTAAATGCTATCAGACATGATAAGTATCTTCTAGAAAAGATAACTGCAGCTATGTAAGGGGTGAGTTGGAGAAGCAAGAGAATGAAGACAGGTAAACCCATTTTTTGGTTGTCTAGTCAAATAATGAGAGAGAGGAAAGGCAGGAACCCCAGGGTTTTACAAGGAGATGTCACAGAAGTAAATACCAAGCTGAGATAGAACTACCCATCTATGGGGCAGGGTAGAGGTGGGAGTGAGAAAACAAAGATCAAATAGGACTTCGGATTTCTAAACAAGGTATCTGAGAAGATAATAAATTCAAAGCATTAGGACGCCCTGGATAAGTTTGGAGACAGGAAAGTAGTTTGATTTTAGACATAGTGAATTTGATGAAGAGCTGATGGCAGGCCATCCTTGGGAAATATTCAGTAAATGTTTGGCAATTTAGTCCTGAAATTCAGAATAGCATTCAAAAGGGGTAACTGTAGAAAGCAAAATCTTTTCAAACAAATAAACTAATGGGATGATAAAGGTGATGAGGCAAGATAGAGACAGGCAAGGGTTGGCTCAGGTTGAAGAGCCTTTTGACTCAGTATTTGTCAAAATTTTTAAGTGGGATAGAGGAAGTATCTGGGGATCTGATTAAAATGCTAATATTTGACTCCTCCGTGAGAGGTTCAGATTTGTGGATGAGAAATTAGGCTTTCAGGTGGTAAGGTTGTAAAGAATCCATCTGCCAATGCAGGAGATGCAGGTTCAATCCCTGAGTCAGGAAGATCCTCTAAAGTAGGAAATGGCAACCCACTCCAGTATTTTTGCCTGGAAAATTCCATGGACACAGGAGCCTGGTGAGCTATAGTCCATGGGGTTTCAAAGAGTTGGACACGACTGAGCACCTGAGCACACACACATTGGTAATACTTTGAAAAACAGTACCTTAATATGAAAATGCAAAGTGAAAGAAAGTTGTGATTGCTTTTAAACAAGCTGGTGAGTTGAGAATGTTTACTTTTCTGAGCTGAAAATACTTTAAAGGTGTATCGATTTGTACTTGAAACAGAAGTGTATAGCACTCTGGTTGCGGCATCTATTGTCAAACTACTTAGATTCACATTTCACTCTACCACTTTTAGTTGTTTGAATTTGGGCATGTTACTTGAAATCTCCCAGAATGAGCTGTTCTAAAATAAGGATAATTTTAAAGTAAGCTGCCCAACTTTGCAGGGCTGTTTTGAGATAAGGGAGACTTTATGTCAAGTGCAGTTAGCATGCTGCCTGCACATGATAAATGCTCAGTACATTTCAGCTATTCATTAAGTTCCTTCTACTTGGTGTATGCATTTTTCCAGGTCTTTTGCGAGTGAAATGGTTACTGTATGGCTTGTAGTTTTTGAAAAAGAACTGAGATTGTTTTATATTTGCTTTATGTGAATAACTGATATGCAACTGTTATAATTGTGAGCTGCTAATAACATTTTACTTTCCAGATGTGTGTTAAAAGAGTTGGAAACTTTGGGAAAGGACTTATATGGGGCAAAGCTGATTGCCCAAAAATGCCAGGTTCGAAATTGTGCCCATTTCAAGAATGCAGTGAGTGGATCAGAATGTCTGCTTTCCATGGTGGAAGATGGAAATCCTCACCATTATTTCCTGGCAACACAGGTGACACCAGTTTTAAAAACCAGAGTCAATTTTAATCATCTCTGTTTATACTTTATGTGGAGCTATTTGTCATTAGAAAAAATTAGATGGATTAAGCATAATGATTTTCTTCTTCATTACTGAAATATCCTTTTTTTAAATGAAAAATTATTGACATAGAGATGTGATGATATGTTTTAGGGCTCTTGAAAGTAAGTAGAGCAAAGATTTTACGTTTTATGTTTATACATGTTTTTTTCATGTTTCGTATGTATTACATATGAATACATATATTCAGAAAGTTGTATTTCATATTATTTGAGACCATACCACCAGTATGGAACTCTTTCAGGCTTTTAAAGACTGGGATGCAGGGGAGGAGAGACTCTCTGGGTGAATATTAATAAGTTCACATATGTACAGATTTCCTTAAATATGCTTGTGGGATATTAAAATTACACAGTTAGAAGCAGAGCTGAGTGAAGAATCTGAGTCAGCTAGCTCCTACTTTATTTCTATTTTTGCGATCTCTGTGAGCGTTCTTGAAACATGTATCAGAGTAGGAATAATGGATATCACCTAACATATTTACCTTTTCATTAGTTTTTATTCTGAGGTCCTAGAAAATTAGTGGTCTTAGAATATTGATCAGTATAGAACATTGATAATTCCAGTTCACATTGTTGATGCTTAACTGTGCTCACTTTTTATGTTTTTCTTCCTTGCTCATAAAATACACTACCGTTAGTAAAGCATACTGATTTGGAAAGTAAAACCAATGATCTTTTATTTTTAGTATAGTCTTC
Source organism: Ovis aries (assembly GCF_016772045.2). Lineage (NCBI taxonomy): Eukaryota > Metazoa > Chordata > Mammalia > Artiodactyla > Bovidae > Ovis > Ovis aries. The sequence goes on along the minus strand of NC_056062.1, from coordinate 60,641,383 downwards.
TTTAAGTTCTTAGAAATCTATTTAAGGTATCTAATTATTATATTTGAACTAAATAATTCTATTTTTCTCTTTAATAGGATCAGAATTTGTCTATGAAAGTAAAGAAAAAGCCTGGAATTCCTCTCATGTTTATTATTCAGAACACTATAGTCTTGGACAAACCTTCTCCCAAAACGATTGCATTTGTTAAAGCAGTAGAGTCCGGTCAGCTTGTCTCAGTGCATGAGAAACAGAGTATCAAGCAACTCAAAGAGGAACAGGGTTTAGTAAAAGACCCAGAACAGAGAAGAAGAAAAAAGCGCAAGAAAGTAAGTGGCCCCAATCCTCTTAGCTGTTTGAAGAAAAAGAAGAAAACACAGGATACGAACTCATCTGCCTCGGAAAAGAAAAGGAAAAGAAAAAGAATCCGAAACAGATCTACCTCAAAAGTACTTTCTGAAAAGCAGAATGCAGAAGGGTAATAAGTCCTTCGGTTACTTTTAAAGACTTTCAAATATGAAAATAAATTTCTTTTAGAAACTGAAAGTACTTATTTTTATAAATGAATATTGAGCCTTTATAAAATTATTTTTTAAAAATCAGCGGATGTATTTAGATGTAATCATGTTTACTTTTCTTACAGAACTTAGAGGGTTTTTTTTTTTTAAATGTAAAACTGTTAATCTTTTTCTGTCTTAGTGCTATCCCCCACCCTCCAACATTATGTGGAGATGGTTTAAAAATATCTTACAGTACCAAAATGCTTGTGACTAAAAAAGAGGTAATCCTTCTCATCCTTCTTTCATGTTCACAGAAGAAAGTTACTCTTGCAACTTATATAGTGGTTGTAGAATTTACCTTTATGTTTCCAAATTATATGAATATGTTGCTATCTTTTGATCTGCTGATTATTTATTAACTTTCTACTCGAAAGAGTGAAAATTTTGCTTATTTTACTTCACCATTTTTCTAATACATTAATATTTTAGTATTTTTACATCCCAAATTCAGTATTTTCATTATGAAGCCTATCAAATTAATTTACTACTGAACCAACTAGCATGCTGTGGTTGACTATTTCTTATATTACTTTTCTTGTTGTTTCAGAAGTTAATAATGGGCTCATTTTCTTCTAGCATCTGACTTGATCTTGCCATATTCAGTAATTCTGGAAAGGAGCTCATAATTTTCTCTATGATTGTTGTTGTTCAGTTGCTAAGTCATGTCTGACTCTTTGCAACCCCATGGACTGCAGTACACCAGGCTCTTCTGCCCTTCGCTATGTCCTGGACTTTGCTCAAATTTGGTGTCCATTGAGTCCGTGATGCTATCTGATCATCTCACGCTCTGCCTCCCCCTCCTTTTGCCTTCGATATTTCCCAGCGTCAGGGTCTTTTCCAGTGAATTGGCTCTTCTCATCAGATGGCCAAAGTATTGGAGCTTCAATTTCAGCATCAGTCCTTCCAATGAATATTCAGAGTTGATTTCCTTTAGGATTGACTGGTTTGATCTCCTTGCAGTCCAACAGACTCTGAAGAGTCTTTCCCGGCACCATGATTAGAAAGTATCTTTTTTAAAAAAATATAAATGTATTTATTTAAGTTAGAGGCTAATTACAATATTGTATTGGTTTTGCCGTACATAAACATGAATCCGCCATGGGTGTAGTTCTTTGGTGCTCAGCTTCTTTATGGTCCAACTCTAATGTGTATATATGACTACTGGAAAAACCATAATATCAGGTAATGTCTTTCCCCTGGTGATACTTCTGGAGCCAGCTCTCTGACCTCCCATGTGGAAACATTTTCTGCCAGGTATATTCCTCAGTTATTACCTAGGTATTTCTTGTCCTTATCCAGAGAATCTATTCTGTAGCCTAGATACTTCCTTCTTGGTTTCCTCTTCTGTGGTGGAGCATAGAGTGTGCAGGAGGTACATTTTTTGAGGCTCAGCCAGTGTGTCTAAACTTATATTTATTGTACCAATAATCTAGCAAGATAAAGAATTCTCTATTCTTAATTGTTTATAAGACCCTAGGGGGGAAAATCCCTTTACTCATTCTGAGTTCCATTTGTCCAGTGGAGAGGATGATTTTCTTTCAGGTATACATGTTAACTTCAATGGCAAGAATTCTCTTCCACTCTTGGAATAATACTGTCTCAGATTGGCTTTAAATATTGTTTTTAAAATGTCTAAATAGTTCAGTTAGGAATTGAATAATCTAACTTTTCTTTTTTAGGCCCCTCCCAAATTGTTTCAGTCATCAATCAGGCAAAAATTTAAATGTTTTTTACACTGTAAGATTGAAGTATAAAGTTCTTACATTGATCAGTAGTTCCTGACTTTGAGAGCCTGTGATACCTTCAAATAGTGGTTCTAATCTGTATCCTTATAATATGATCATGTATGAAGTATTTCATGAATAAGCTCTTATTTATGGCTAAAATAAATGAGTTTTTAAAAATATGAGACAATTCAAATTTATTCCTATAGAAATATTCTCAGTTGAATTCAGAGATGCTTTTTTGATGGAAAGTGGAATTTTAGCTTTACACCAGGAGCACCACATAGGCTGTATTACCTCTCAAGCCAGGTGAGTGTTTTCTGTTGTCATTTCATGATTCTGTTTTAAATTGTTTATGTAGGCACATTTTTTTTAAAAAGGAAAGCGAAAGTACTAGAAAAAGGTGAGTATAGTTCTATAGTTTTGTGAGGAGAAAACATTTGTCAGTAATGACAAGAGTTGAGATTACTAAATGTAGACAAAGTGATAAAGCGAGTGAAACATATACTCACGATACTTGTTTCAACGTTCTCAAATGCATAAATTTTAGGTATTTTTCTTTTTAACAAGCTTTATATTTATTCAGTACTATCTGATTGCCTATTAATAGAACTGGTGAGCTGAGAAAGTCAAGTCATTTTCATAAAATAGTAATTTTTAAAATATAAAAAGTACAATGCGTTATAAAACATTTAATATCTTAAAACTTTGATTAGTCATGTATTTTTTCTTGGCAAAATTTACTCTAAATGTAACAAAAGGATCTCATATCTTTGTACTAGTTCTTCAATGAGTATTACCCATTGCCACCACCTGAAAATTGCTAGTGCTACTTGCCTTATTTCTGTGTGCAAATTAGAGAAGGAAGTGGTGGGCTGTAGGAGTACGCCCATGTAATCCATTTTGTGGTTTGGAAAATAAAATGTTAAGAATCTCTTTAAAGGATAGCAGCTTGCGTTGTTGGGGGTAAAATACACATGCTTTTGCATTCTCTGAAGTTTGCCAGACTTCAGATTCTGTATTCCCTGTATTTTCAAAGCGCTACAGCCATTTCTAAAAGGAACCAGTCCCAGCTACCTGGTGGCAGGTTGATTACACTGGATCCTTTCTGTCACGGACAGAATAGAAATTTATCCTTAATGGAATAGAGCCTATTCTGTATATGAATCTTCTTTTCTTTTCCATTATGCTTATGTCAGTACAACTTAACAAAATGCCTTATTTGCCAACATGGTACTCTGTCAACACTACTTCTGATCAAGGAATTTGTGATATTAAATGGTCTTGCTCTAATATGTCGTTATGTAAGTAATGCTATTTTGGAGACAACACCTTGAAAGGATGGATATTCTCTTAGAAGAATATCTTACAAGACACAGTATAAGATTTGAACCAGAGGTCAACATATGGTGTGTCACTTCCATAGCTAGAATATATGGGTCCAGAAATTTAAAAATGGAAGTTGAAGTACTTCCTCTTACTATTATGTTTTATAACCCACTCATAAATTTTACTTGCCCTCAAACTTTGAGCTTTGCTGGCTTGTGGGGGTCTGGTTCCCAAAGGAGAAATGCTTCTACCAAGGGAGCAACAATAATTCCATTAATTTGGTAGATGAGACTGCCACCAGGTCATCTGGGGGCTTCTTTTTTTAAACATTTGTTTTTATGTTTGGCTGCACTGGGTTTTCACTGGTGCACGCAGGCTTCTCATAGCAGAGGCTTCTCTCGTTACTGAGCACAGGCCCTAGAGTGAGCAGGCTCAGTAGCTGTGGTGCACGTGGGTTTAGTTGCTTCACGGTATGGGGGATCTTCCCAGATCAGGGACTGAACCCGTGTCTCCTTTATTGGCAGGCAGATTCTTTAACACTGAGCCGTCAGGGAAGCCCTCAGCTAACATCTTGGCTGATTTCATGTGAGGCAGGACCACTCAGTTAAGTCACTCATGAGTTCTTGACCCATGGAAACTATGAGATATATGTTTGCTGTTGTAAGCAAATAAATTTTGCAATAGTTTGTCATGTAGCAAAACAACTGGTATAATAATGGAAGTTTAAAATATCAAATATGACCTTGTGACCAGTTACATAAATTGTGCCTCTAACAGCTATGAGTGTTTTCTTTCTTGTTATGTGTATACGTATCTAGAGCTAAATGTGCTTAGTTGATCAGTCGTATCCGACTCTGGAGCCAACCTACCAGGCTCCTCTGTCCATGGGGATTCTCCAGGCAAGAATACTGGAGTGGGTTGCTATGCCTTCTTCCAGGGGATCTTTCCAACCCAGGATTGAATCCAGATCTATGTTGCAGGTAGATTCTTCACCATCTGAACCACCAGGGAAGCCCAATCACTATATGCGTATATGTATATATAATATGCATACACATATATGTTATATAAATGTTATATATATACATTATGTATAAATGTACAATATAATGTATAAAAGAATCATACATTCACACATATATACTATCTTTTCCTAATTAATTTCTACATGTTTTTAAATTTATTTTTTATTGAAGTACAGTTGATTTACAATGTTGTGTTCATTTCTTCTGTACAGCAGTGACTCAGTTATACACATATATACATTCTTTTTTAATATTCTTTTCCATTATGATTTATCCCAGGATATTATATAGTCCCCTCTGCTATACATTAGGTCCTTGTTGCTTATCCTTTCTATATGTGATAGTTTCCATCTATTAACCTCAAACTCCCAGTCCCTCTCTCTCCCACCCACTACAAGTTTTTCTTATTTGAGAGTAACTTTACTATTTAATCTTTTGGTAACAGAATTTCAGCTGGGACTGAGATTGAAATTAAGGGGTAATTAGCATAGCCTGTGTAGCTACAATGTCCATTAGTATTTTGCATCTTCTGATTTTGTGAAGTGTGAGAATACCTTCTTTTGTATGAAGGACAGTTGCATCATACAACTGGGAGTTGTTGAATTATTGTATGAAAATTTAAAGTGTAAAGAAGGGTGCACAGGAATGCGGAGTAGCCAAAGGTGAGTCAGCTCCAAGTCCACTTTTCTGTGCTCTATATTGTGGCACTGGAACTCTGCAAACCACAATTCTCTGGTGGTAGTTTTCTCTTAGATTCTGCCAATGAGGAGCACTAAGGCAGGACCTGGAAGGAGCATGGAAGAAGAAAGGGTGTGCTTCTTCCTGTGAGCTTACTATAGACTCCTTGGGTGCCTGGGGTTCTTGAGAGTGCCCTTCCTCACTCTAGCTGCTCCAGTTTCTTGCCAGCAGTCCCTAATCCAATTATAACACTTGTAGAACAGGTTTATTGCCTGCACCCCTTACCCCCCACCAGAAAGCCGGCCCTAGCTGGCTGGAGCCCATTCTGATGAGCTGAGAGACATTGGAGTTTGCCTTCTCAGATATGTCAGCTCCAAGTGCTCCTTCTCCGCGTTCTGTTTTAATAATCTTTAAAATTTCTTAAAATTATTTTTGGTTGTGCTAGGTCTTTGCTGCTTTTGTGTGGGCCTTGTCCAGTTGTGGCAAGCGGAGGCTGCTCTCTGTTGAGTGTCGGTTTCTCGTTGCGGTGACTTCTCTCATTGTGGAGCACGGGCTCTAGGCGCACGAGCTTCAGTAGTTGCAGCATGGGGGCTCTAGAGTGTGAGAGCTTCAGCAGTCGTGATGAACAGGCTTAGTTGCTCTGAGGCACGTGGAGTCTTCCCAGACTGGGGATTTACTCATGTCCCCAGTCTGCATTGGCAGATGGATTCTTATCCACTGGACCACCAGAGAAGTCCTGTTTTAATAATTCCAACCTCTTCCCTCTATCCCCTTGCGTTAAGGGCAGAAGTTGCCTCCTGCAGTTGCTACCTTCAAAATTTTTAGGGTTCTCCTTCTACCTATTTAGTGTCCTGGTTAACAACTTGATACCTGATTAATATGTGTTTGTATTAAATTATCTCTTTCACATGACTGGTGGGTTTTTCTCTCCCAACTAGTCCCTGATCTAAGGGTTCCAATTAGCCAGGCCTGATTCAAGTGTTTATTCTGGAGCTAGAGGGGAAGGGGTCAGCTCTACTCAAATTGTGTAGACTGAGATTGGATAAGGTTTAGTCCTCCTCAGAGAAAAAATGGGATACTATTATAAAGAGAGATGAGGAGGGATCAGGCAAAAAAATCACATCTGAGTATGAGGGTAATCTTTAAAGACAATGAGAGAAGTTTTCACAACCTTTTTCTCCCATATAAAAATAGCCCAAATAAAATTATTGTGAAAGTGAAAAGACAAATGGAAATTAGATGCCATTTCACATTCACTAGGATGGGTTATAATTACATAGACACGAAGTAACAAGTGTTGTTAAGTATGTGGAGAAATTGGAACCCACATACATTGATGGTGAGAGTGTAAAATGGTGCAGCTGCTTTGGCAATCCCTCAAATACTTAAACATAGCATTATCGTATTATCCAGCAATTCTTTCCCAGGTATATCCCCAAGAGAAATGAAAGCATATGTCCACACAAAACTTGAACGTAAAAATTCATAGCAGTATTGGTGAGGGGCAGCGACGTGGCCCTTCTGCCTCAGTGATCAAAACAGCAGGTCCTGCCTCTGCAGGGAGAAGAGCATGGCCCTGCCAGCCTTAAAGCTGGTGTTAGCCTGCCTGGGATTTTTTGGTTTTTTGTTTTTTCTGGTCAGGAGGACAAAATTGACTGAATGGACCTTTTCTTAAAGGTGAAATTTCTTTTCTATTTTTCTGGGGAAGGTGGGTTGACTGAGTGGGGATTTCAGCTGCTGTAGTCAAGTGAATTGCAGTACTTGAGTGTGTGTGCACACACGTCAGTGGTTTTTTGCCACGGCGTTCTGCTTTTCTGAGACTCAGCCATAAAGTGACCTATATAAATGTAGAAAAAAAAATTCATAGCAGGGTTATTTATAATACCAAAAAGAGACAACCCAAATGTCCATTAACTGATAAATGGATAAATGTGATATATATATATATCTCCATATAATTCATTTGACAATAAAAAGAAATACCTATGCATACTACAACATGAATGAATCTTGGAAATATGCTAAGTGAAAGAAACCAGTCACAAAGGATCGTATAGTGTATGATTCCATTTATATGAAATGTTAAAAATGGGCAAATCTATAGGGGCTAGAAAAGAGAGGATGGAGGCAAGGGATACAGGATTTTAGAGTAATGAAATATTCTACGGTTAATTGTGATTAGATGTACAACAGTGTGGGCATATTTAATCCTTGAATTTGTACACTTTAAATGGGTGAATTGTGTTATGTGAATTATATCTCAGTAAAACTGTTAAAAAGTATTGCACAGTAGGTATACAATGGACTTCCCAGTGGTACATTACAGTGGTACATTCTTTACCATACAATGACTCGGGTAAAGAATCCACCTGCCAATGCAGGAGACTCAAGTTCAACTCCCAGTTCAGGGAGATCCCCTGAAGTAGGAAATGGCAACCCACTACAGTATTCTGGCCTGGGAAAGCCCATGGACAGAGGAGCCTGGTGGGCTGTAGTCCATGGGGTTGTAAAGGAGTTGAAGACAACACAAGCGACTAAACAACAGGTGTACAATACATACTTTTTATTCATGAATTAGTCATACAACCAAGTAGATTGAACAAATATATTTCTGTGTTTGAATATTTTTAAGGAGCAGCTGAAGAAGAAAAAAAAATGTATCAATTGTTTCCAGTTTCTTTAAAGGAGGAAAAATTACTGACAAGCTCTTTGGGTGGTAATGTTTCATTTCTTTTTCTCCTAGAAATGAACCCCAAGTGGCTCTCTGCCAGTTTGCTCATGCTCATTAGCCACTCCCTGATGCAGTCAGAAATATACCATCTGTTCCTTTCAGTTGTCAAAAAGTTAGAAATTATCTAAACCTTTCCACAGGTAGTAAATCTTGAAAAGGTACATCTTCCAAATGATCATCATTTTCTATAACTATTGTACAATGATATTTTGTTTAACTTGATGTGAAATGATAATCCCTAGGTAATGAAATATTTAATCTCCAAAACTGAATTAGCAAATGTCAATATTTTACATGGTGAGCAATATGAGCATGGTGCTGTTGTAGCTGTATGATGTAACAATGTCCACACTGGTACTTGGAGAGTTTTCTGTATTCAGAAAGAGCAGGGCATGAAAGGAAATTATCTGGGAATTGCATGGATGTTTAGAAGAGTCATATTTGTTAGCATATGCTCTCCATGTTTGTGCCTCTTAGAATGATGGTGAGCCCAGACACCTGGGCAGGTAGGTAGCATCCCTGATTAGATTAACTCAGTGGTTATTTTTTTAAAGTAAGTTAATTTTTGGTTGCCCTGGGTCTTTGTTTCTACACGCACGCTTTCTCTAGTTGTTGTGAGTGGGGGCTACCCTTTGTTGGAGTGCACAGGCTTCTTACTACAGTGGTTTCTCTTGCTGTAGAGCACAGACTCTAGACACACAGGCTTCAGTAGTTGCAGCACGTGGGCTCGGGAGTTGCAGCCTGAGGGCTCTAGAGTGCAGGCTCGGTATTTGGGGCACACGAGCTTTACTGGCCCTTGACATGTGGAATCTTCCCGGACCAGGGGTCGTACCCGTATCTCCTGCATTGACAGGTGGATTCTTATCCACTGTCCCACCAAGAAACTACTAGGGTTTGTATATCTCATTGTTTCCTCAAACAGTACCTTTACACACTTAGAGTTATCACTAGGCTTTTCTTTGATAAAGTTCAAAGACAACAGTTTTATTTTACCCTTGTTTTCCAGTAGTGCTTGATGTCATTTCTGGCACCTAGGTCCTTACTAAATGTTGAATGAGTGAGTGAGTGAATGAATGAATGAATCAAACTGGATGGAATGAACTCTGTTATTATCACCCGTATTTCAGGGTCTCTAGCCTTCCTAACTCATGACTGTCAGGATCACACTGTTTCTTTTTTGTGTGCAAAACAGGGACCATTTAAATTTGCTTGCCAATATAGCACATACGTGAGGAGGGCATGGCAACCCCCTCCAGCATTCTTGCCTGGAGAATCCCCATGGACAGAGGAGCCTGGCGGGCTACAGTCCATAGGGTTGCAAGAGTCAGATGTGACTGAGTGGCACAGCACAGCACATAGCACATACATAGTTCCAAACTTTATTCCTTGAGCACTTTGCTATTTGGGAATAACCAGTAGTTAGCAAAAAGAATCTTATATTTTGGTGAAAGGGAAAAAATACTTAGAAATATGTTTGATTGGCAAAATATCATGTATCCTAACTGAAAAGTTGTTTATTTCATATGCTTCTAAAATCATTGACTACTTCTCTATTCACTGTGTTATGAATTATTCTGGTTGTGGTAAAATGACAATGTGTACATATTGGGGGTACTGAGAGTGTCCACTTGGTTGCACATAAGACACATTCTTTGTTAGAACAAGTGTGGTTATAGTGCATGACTACCCATGGGGCCCCTTCATCAATTCTGGAACTCTGTTTCTCAGAGGTCATCAGTACTTCCCAGAGGACAGAGATACACTATCTTTCCTCTCCATCTCTGTCAACCAAAAGAAAAACCTATTATAAGGAAACATTCATCTAACCACATTCAACAGTGCTGTCTGATTCAGTGTCCTTCCAACTGTGTCATTATCCTTTGCACTGATACGCACTCTGCTCTGACATTCTGAAAAGACAGTTTCATACCATTCCTCATTATTTCCCTCTGCAGTGAGAAAGCATTTTAGTCTCTCTGGATGTAATGTCCTGTCATCATGTACCTGGTCCCTATTGTGCTCCAGCTAAACACACTCCAGACCATCTGAAATTTGGGGGGTGACTTTGGAGAAGTAACAAAGGAGAAGAAAGTGACTTTGCTGAAACTGAAAAAGGAAAAGGGAATTCAGAAATAGTTATATATGATTGTGTCTCATTTCTGCTTTGCAAGTAAGATCACCTTTAGTATTTTTCTAGACATAGAGAACAAATATATGGATACCAAGGGGAAAAGGAGGGTGATGATATGGAGTCCTGCACCAAGGCCACAGACATGGAGCCAAGTGAACCCCTTTGTAACTGTTGCTCAAAGCACCCCCCCCCCCCAATCCTTACCAGCCAGCTTCCTGATCCCAAATTAGGCAAAAATTCCCACCCTGGTACTCACCCTATTACCATAACCAGTCACGTAATGCCAATCTACCAGCGGGAATTTTCTTTGACTTGAGGCTATAAAAATTGGTTATGAATCCAGGAAAAACATCATCTCTCCCTGGCCTGTCAGGAGGTGTCAGCCCACTGCACTGGCAGTGCCCACATTATTTCTGCTCTTTGTTCTTAATAAACTCACTCCTTTCTGCAATACTTTGTTTTTGGAAATTCTTTTCCAACCCGTGTTAGGACTGCCACACAGGTGGGAGGAATTGGGAGATTGGGATCAACACATATATAGCACTGATACTATGTTATCAGTACTATACTATATAAAACTTATATAGTTCTACCCATGGAAAAGAAATGCAAAAAAGCAAAATGGCTGTCTGGGGAGGCCTTACAAATAGCTGTGAAAAGAAGAAAAGCGAAAAGCAAAGGAGAAAAGGAAAGATAAAAGCATCTGAATGCAGAGTTCCAAAGAATAGCAAGGAGAGATAAGAAAGCCTTCCTCAGTGACCAATGCAAAGAAATAGAGGAAAACAAGAGAATGGGAAAGACTAGAGGTCTCTTCAAGAAAATTAGAGATACCAAGGGAACATTTCATGCAAAGATGGGCTCGATAAAGGACAGAAATGGTATGAACCTAACAGAAGCAGAAGCTATTAAGAGATGGCAAGAATACACAGAAGAACTGTACATAAAAGATCTTCATGACCAAGATAATCACGATGGTATGATCAGTCACATAGAACCAGACATCCTGCAATGTGAAGTCAAGTGGGCCTTAGAAAGCATCACTATGGACAAAGCTAGTGATGGAATTCCAGTTGAGCTATTTCAAATCCTGAAAGATGATGCTGTGAAAGTGCTGCACTCAATATGCCAGCAAATTTGGAAAACTCAGCCGTGGCCACAGGACTGGGAAAGGTCAGTTTTCATTCCAATCCCAAAGAAAGGCAATGCCAAAGAATGCTCAAACTACCGCACAATTGCACTCATCTCGCATGCTAGTAAAGTAATGCTCAAAATTCTCCAAGCCAGGCTTAAGCAATACGTGAACCGTGAACTTCCTGATGTTCAAGCTGGTTTTAGAAAAGGCAGAGGAACCAGAGATCAAATTGCCAACATCCACTGGATCATGGAAAAAGCAAGAGAGTTCCAGAAAAACATCTATCTCTGCTTTATTGATTATGCCAAAGCCTTTGACTGTGTGGATCACAGTCAACTGTGGAAAATTCTTAAAGAGATGGAAATACAGACCACCTGACCTGCCTCTTGAGAAACCTATATGCAGGTCAGGAAGCAGCAGTTAGAACTGGACATGGAACAACAGACTGATTCCAAATAGGAAAAGGAGTACGTCAAGGATGTATACTGTCACCCTGCTTATTTAACTTCTATGCAGAGTACATCATGAGAAACGCTGGGCTGGAAGAAGCACAAGCTGGAACCAAGATTGCCGGGAGAAATATCAATAACCTCAGATATGCAGATGACACCACCCTTATGGCAGAAAGTGAAGACCTAAAGAGCCTCTTGATGAAAGTGAAAAAGGAGGGTGAAAAAGTTGGCTTGAAGCTCAACATTCAGAAAACTAAGATTATGGCATTCGGTCCCATCACTTCATGGGAAACAGAGGGGGAAACAGTGGAAACAGTGTCAGACTTTATTTTTTAGGGCTCCAAAGTCACTGCAGATGGTGATTTCAGTCATGAAGTTAAAAGACGCTTACTCCTTGGAAGGAAAGTTATGACCAACCTAGATAGCATATTCAAAAGCAGAGACATTACTTTGCCAACAAAGGTCCATCTAGTCAAGGCTATGGCTTTTCCAGTGGTCATATATGGATGTGAGAGTTGGACTGTGAAGAAAGCTGAGCGCCGAAGAATTGATGCTTTTGAACTGTGGTGTTGAGAAGACTCTTGCGATTCCCTTGGACTGGAAGGAGATCCAACCAGTCCATTCTAAAGGAGATCAGCCCTGGGTGTTCTTTGGAAATGATGCTAAAGCTGAAGCTCCATTCCTTTGGCCACCTCATGGGAAGAGTTGCCTCATTGGAAAAGACTGTGATTCTAGGAGGGATTGGGGGCAGGAGGAAAGGGGGATGACAGAGGATGAGATGGCTGGATGGCGTCACCAACTCGATGGACCTGAGTTTGAGTGAACTCCGGGAGTTGGTGATGGACAGGGAGGACTGGCATGCTGCTTTTCGTGGGGTCACAAAGAGTCGGACATGACTGAGCGACTTACCTGAACTACATAAAACAGAGAACTAATGAGAACCTATTGCATAGCACAGGGACCTCTGCTTAATGCATTGTTGTGACCTGAATAGAAAAGTCCAAAAGGGAGAGGACATATATAAATATATGGCTGACTCACTTGCTGTACAGTGGAAGCTAATACAACATTATAAAGCAACTATACTCAAATATTAATTTAAAAAAGAAATAGGTATATATGAGAAACAATGCTGTGAGACAGTGGCTCTTAGTCTTACCATGCATCAGAATCATGGGGAATAGTAAAAACAATGAATAAACGCCCAGACCCACCGGAGAGACTTAGATTCCTTTAGTCTGACGAGATTTGTGTAAATTAAATGTTCCTTAATGTTTCTAATGTGCCATCAGATTGAGAACCTGGCATAGAAAACAACTGGGGTTTGGGAGTCAGGCAGTTCCAGGTCCAGTCAAATGGGGCAACTCTCAGCCTCAGTGGCTTGTTTTTTCCCATGAGTGTAAGTCACTCAGTTGTGTCCACTCTCTGTGACCCTATGGACTGTGGCCCACCAGGTTCCTGTGTCCATGGAATTCTCCAGGCAAGAATACGGCAGTGGGTTGCCATTTGGGCAAATGTGGATTGTAAATAAGATAGTTTCTCGTCCTTAGTATGTGGTTAACCAGCTCTCAGTTCCTAAGGCCACAGCAGTATCAGCATCAGCTGGGAGCTTGTTAGAAATGCAAATTGAGAGCCAGACTACCAATCAGAATCTTTGGGGGCGGGGTCTAGGAATTTTGGTTTTAAGAAGCCTTCCAAGGGATCCTTATGCTAGCTAAAGTAGGAACTACGCGTTAGGTGAGAGGAGAACGCCAAATCAGGACAGAAGGCACCACGGGACCGCCACCGACATTTCAAATGTCTAACCAAGGAACCAGAGTCGGAGGCTAGAGCCAGACACACCCCAAGGAGTAAGTATAAGGGAGAAGTGGGTCTTCCAAGGAAACTGGTGGTGTTTCCAAACTAAGGGGAATGAACGTTAGTTAAAAACATAGCACAAATATGGAGGGGGTGTGGAATTATGGCGTTTGTTTTTGAGGATGAAACAAAAATGATGCTGGCAGAAGTGTTATTCGGTTAGTGTCTGGGCCGTAGTAAGTATTTAGTGAGTTATATGAATTATTTTTATTAAAGTAGCACATTGGGGACGTTCAATTTAATTAGGAACTATAATCTTTGTGCTTTATGTTTCTGGCATTAAATGATTAAAGAAAATGTTTTAGGTGATACGAACAAATTTTAACACCTCACAAAGTCTCCTTTGGAAAGCTGCAAAATGGGGTGGAAAGCAAAAACATAGGGTAAAAAGTAAGAAGGAAGAGAAAAATAAGAGATATCCGATTGGCTGGAACCATAGTCAATGTTGTTAATATCCAAAATGTATAAACGGCTCACAAAATTCTATTAAGATTTTAAAATGGGCAAAAGATCTGAATAGGCATTTTTTTCCCAAAGAAGACATATAAGTGGCCAACAGACACATGAAATGTTACTCAACATCACTAATCATCAGTGTAACACAAAGATTATATCATTTGTAAGTTATATTATCATTTGTAAATATTTCTCCCATTGAGTAGGCTGTCTTTTCATTTTGTTGATGGATTTCTTTGCTGTGCAAAAGCTTTTAAGTGTAACTCGGTGGGCTCCAGTCCATGGGGTTTCCCAGGCAAGAATGCTGGAGTGGGGGTGCTGTTTCCTTCACCAGAGAATCTTCCTGACCCAGGGATCGAACTGAGTCTCCGTGGCAGGCAGATTCTTTACCACTGAGCCACATGAGAAGCCCAGGTATATCAATCAGGTAGGTATTCCTAAATAACAAGCCATGCCTAACTCACTGGCTTAAATCAGTAATCCTCTACAGTTGTTGTCTGTGTTTTGACTGACCTAAGCTGAAGTTGATGGGATCATTCGCAGGTTTGGCAGCTGAGGCCACTCTGCCACTCGCTGAGTGGTTTGATCGGGATGGCCTCCCTCCTCCTTGGGTTGGAGTGGGGGCCAGGCTAACCAAGGTTCTTCTGGTAAAATAAGAGACACCAAGCAGCAAGCAGGCCCCATAAGGCCTGGTCTCAGAATCAGCCCCTGTTGTTTCTACTCACGAAGAAGTCACGTGGTTGAGCCTACAGTCAAAGGGTCAAGACACATTGCCCATGACAAGGACATGAAAAAGATGTGGGTATAGGGAGGAGCAAAGAATTAGGGGTAGTTGTTCATTCTGCCGCAACAAGATAGAATTTTTTTCATCTAAAAGTCCAAAAATTGGAAAAATTCTCAGGAATTCAGGTTGCTTCTTTTTTTAGGCTGTGAGGCCTGTGAGAATATTAGTTCCCCTACCAGGGATTGAACCGGGGTCCTGGGAAGTGTAAGTGTGGAGTCCTAACCACTGGACTGCCAGGGAATTCCCTGATTCTATCTTGTTGGTCCTTGGTGCATGGCCTCATTGTCAGGGTTAACTCATGGACTAAGGTGGCTTTTTTAGCTCTGTATATGGTAGGAGGAAGGGACAAGACAAAGGGGACAAAGGGCACAGGCCAACTGTCTTTAAGGGAGGTTCCTAGTAGTTGTCACATGACACTTCTATATTATATGGCCACTGTTGGTTGCAAGGGAGACTGAAAACATAACCTTTATTCTACTTAGCCGTATACCCAGGTACATCAGAGCATCTATTACTAAGGAGGAAGAGAAGAATGGATATTGGGAACAAGACAATTAATGATTTCTGCATATAGCCTTATTCAGAGTATGGGTGCAGTAAATATTTGTTACTTTTATTGTAAATTTTTTACATGCTGTAAAACAGTGGTTATTCTTTATGGAAAAAGAGAATAGCTATTCTTAATAATAAGAATAAAAAATGTTTTTTAAAATTCAGTGGTGCACATGTTTGGCACTGTAAGTTTCTGGTCCCACAGTCACAACTGACTTAGAATTTTTTGTATGAAAAGCAGTATTCTCTCTCAATCGCTAGACTTGACTCAATGACTCTAACAGTATTCAAGGGATTGAAACTAATAAAATTCAAAAACCACAACATGGTATCACTATGCACCTATTAAAATGATGAAATTGAAAAAACAAACAAATGGTGGCAAGGATATAGAACAATGAAAACTCTGATAGACCGCTGGTGGAAATGCAGAATGGTCCAACAATGTTGGAAAATGGTCACTTACAGTGAGACCCAGTAATTCCACTCTTAAGTGTTTATCAAGGAGAAATTGAGGCATATGTCCACACGAAAACCTGTGTTTTGTGCAAATACAGCATCTTTATTCACAGTCACTAAAATGTACTGAAAACAAAGTGTCTGTCTATAGGAGAATGGATAAAGAAATTCAGTTACAGCCATACAATGGAATACTACTCAGCAGCAGAAAGAAATGAATTACTGAACATGCAGTAAGATGAATACATCTCAGAATAATTATGCTGAGTTAAAAAAAAATAAAGCTACAAACTATGTGATTTCATTTACGTGACATTCTGCAAAAGTTAGAATTATAGGGAGAGAAACTGGTTGGTGGTTGATAGGGGCTGAGAGAGAAGAATGATGGTAAAGAGCATTAGGGAACATCTTGGAATAAGGGAGATTTTCTTGATTCTTCAAAATTGTATTATCTTTCATAGAACTGTACACCTAAATATGATAAATTTTACAGTATATAAATTAGATCTCAGCAAACGTGACCAAAAAAATTCTTTTTTACATCTTTTTTTTTTTAATTGAAGCATAGTTGATTTACAATATCATGTTAGTTTCAGGTATATAGCAGAGACTCAGTTACACACATTATTTTTCTGAATCTTTTCCTTATAGATTATTATAAAGTATTCAAATAGTTCTCTGTGCTATACAGTAGGTCCTTGTTTACTTTATATATAGTGATATGTATCAGTTAATCTCAAATTTCCAATTTATCCCCCACCACACTACCTCCTTTGGTAAGCATAAGTTTGCTTTCTATGTCTGAAAAATTTTGTTTCTTCTATCAAAAAATAAACAATGCAAATTTGATGAACTCAGGAAGAAAAACTGATTGATTTTAAAGTGGTGTTTGAAGCTATTTTTTATTAACGAAATAGTGGGAATTCACTGGCAGTCGAGTGGTTAGAACTCTGAACTTTCACTGCCACGTTGAATCCCTGCTTGGGGAACTAAGATCCCACAAGCTGGGCATGACCAAAAAGAAAAAAAAAAAGCAAAGTCAATTATTTTTATAATAAAAGATTCATTTATAACCTAGAATTAACTCTAGCTTCAAATAATTAATTACTTTTATATGTTTTATTTTAGCCTCATATCTGTAATTGCTCACCGTGAAACAGTTAAACCCATTTGGGAAAGTGCTTCTCTCTCAGCATTGTTTAATAGTGACTCATTATAGTCCACTGGGTATTGAAGGGCCAACAGGAATTGTTTTCATAATGTAAAATGGCATATCCTGGAGCTGTGGAAATGGTATGAGAAAATTCTATAAGAGTAATTGTTCTGTTCTGGTAAAAGAAAAGATTAATAATAGCTCTCTCACAGATTCAAGATAATAGTGCTTTGCTTTCATTATCGCCTAGCCTTAACTAAACATGAGAACCAAAGATTTCCCTGAGGAAGAGCTGAGGACCCCATGGTGTGAAGAAATACATCCCCCTGAGTGGAGATAAGAGGTGTGAGGGTGGGCGGAGGAGGTGAAGGGGGTATAGCAAGAAAGTTAGTCCCAGGGAGAGACTTACCCTCAAAAGGTTTAGGTCTAACCCTAGAGAAAGACACACACTGACAAGTAAGGCAATCAGATGTGACAAGTGGACAGACATGTTAAATTCCACCTCTGGGGCCTTGGAGGTCACGTGGTTTACATGAAGGGGTAATTCTACAACTGAGACAGCGAGAGGAATAAGTGTGCTGTGTAGCTGGAGCAGTTGAGCAGGGCGTGGAAGTATGAAGACTCCAGAGTGGGCAGTTGTGTGGGCTTGGAGTTTGGACGGGGTGTGATGCAGAAGAGGCTGGTACATTTGGGGAGACAGACAGGAGGCAGCTCTGTGAGTCTCTGCAGAGTTTCACCTCCGTGCTCCGACAGGCATGGAGAGCCAGTGTGAGAGTGGTATATACAGATGACCCCCAACTTACGACGGTTCAACGCAATACACTTTGTTGTTGCTTAGTCGCTCAGTTGTATCTGACTCTTTTGAGACCCCATGGAAAT
This sequence comes from Ovis aries, assembly GCF_016772045.2. Classification (NCBI taxonomy): domain Eukaryota; kingdom Metazoa; phylum Chordata; class Mammalia; order Artiodactyla; family Bovidae; genus Ovis; species Ovis aries. The sequence continues at coordinate 60,623,502 of NC_056062.1, read as the reverse complement.
CGCCAGGCTACTCTGTCCATGGGATTCTCCAGGCAAGAATACAGGAGTGGGTTGCTATTTCCTTCTCCAGGGGATCTTCCCAACCCAGGATCAAACCCCCATCTCCTGTATTGGCAGGCAGATTCTTTACCACTGAGCCACATGGGAAGCAATTCATATTCCATGGAGACCATACTTTGAATTCTGATCTTTTCCAAGGCAAGCAGTATGCATTATGATAGGCTTCCCTGGTGGCTCAGCCAGTAAAGAATCCGCCTGCCATATGGGAGACCTGGGTTCAATCCATGGGTTGGGAAGATCCCCTGGAGGAAGCTATGGCAACCCACTCCTATATTCTTGCCTGGAGAATCCCAATGGACAGAGGAGCCTGGTGGGCTACAGTCCATGGGATTGCAAAGAGTTGGACACAAAGGAGCAACTAAGCACACACATTCCCTTATGATGCTGGACAGTGGTGTTGAGCAGAAGCCCCCAGTCATCTATGTGATCACAGGGGTAAACAACCTACACACTTACAACCACTCTGTATCCATATAATCATTCTGGACCCATATGACCATTCTGTTTTTCACTTTCAGTAGAATACTCAGTAAGTTACAGGAGATATTAAACATTTTATTATAAAATAGGCTTTGTTAGATGATTTTCTCCAACTGTAGGCTAATGTAAGTGTTCTGAGCACATTTAAGGTCGACTAGGCCAAACTATGATGTTTGGAAGGTTTAGATGTTGTTGTGTTAGTCACTCAGTTCAGTTCAGTTGCTCAGTCTTGTTCAACTCTTTGCGACCCCATGAATTGCAGCACACCAGGCTTCCCTGTCCATCACCAGCTCCCGGAGTTTACTCAATCTCACGTCCATCGAGTCGGTGATGCCATCCAGCCATCTCATCCTCTGTCGTCCCCTTCTCCTCCTGCCCCCAATCCCTCCCAGCATCAGAGTCTTTTCCAATGAGTCAACTCTTCACATGAGGTGGCCAAAGTATTGGAGTTTCAGCTTTAGTATCAGTCCTTCCAATGAACACCCAGGACTGATCTCCTTGCAGTCCCAGGGACTTGTCTTCTCCAACACCACAGTTCAAAAGCATCAATTCTTTGGCGCTCAGGTTTCTTCACAGTCCAACTCTCACATCCATACATGACCACTGGAAAAACCATAGCCTTGACTAGATGGACCTTTGTTGGCAAAGTAATGTCTCTGCTTTTGAATATGCTATCTAGGTTGGTCATAACTTTCCTTCCAAGGAGTAAGCTTCTTTTAATTTCACGGCTGCTATCACCATCTGCAGTGATTTTGCTCAATTGTGTCCAACTCTTTGTGACCCCATGGATAGTATGCCAGGCTCTGCTGTCAATGGGATTCTCCAGGCAAGAATGCTGGAGTAGGTTGCCATTTTCTCCAAGGGATCTTCCTGACCCAGGAATCGAACCCATGTCTCTTATGTCTCCTGCATTGGCAAGCAGGTTCTTTACCACTAGCAACACCTAGGAAGCCCAACTCAGTTATATACATATATATATTCCTTTTCAGATTTTTTTCCCTTATTGGTTAGCACAAAATATGAGTATGGTTTTCTATTAAGTGTACTTTGTACTTAAAGATATTTTCAGTTTACTATGCGTTTATCAGGATGTAACTCCATCATAAGGAAGAACTGTATCTGAATTTTGAATAAATCACATTGGTAACTCTGAGAAGTGTGGGGTAAGAGGTAGTGGAGTGGACAGTGGTGATGGACGGACCATTTAGGAGATGATTGCAAAAGTCCAGCTGAGAGATGATGGGGGTCTGAAATGAGAGGCAGCAGCCATAGAAATGAGTGGGTCAATTCTGAGAGCTATGTAGTACCTTCTTCAGAATAAAGTTGTGAGAAAAATGTAGAACCTTGGATAAGGTTCCTTTTTGGGAAAAAATAAAGATTAAAAGCTATATCATCATCTGCTCCAGCCTTACTTCTGTAGTACATCCATCACCACCAGCTTACTGTCTCATGCCCTGGCGTCCTGTCTCATATCTTTTTATTGGCTTCATTCTGAGGCAGGATCTCCAGACAAGGCCAGAAAAATGGTCCAGCACTTTTAGGCTTATGGAGAAAAGACCTAGAACTGGGGATGCTGTTGAGTGCTACTTCTCAGGCTGGGTCACCGTGGGTGTGTGTGGATGTATTTCACATAGAGAAGAGAGGTGTTAGCATCAGGAGAAGATAAAAGACAGCAGATGGCATCCATTATATATTCCAGCTTTCCACAGTAGATGGGGTTTTGGATTGGTATAAAATACAGTATCATGTTGCTGCAAAGTTAAAGAGACGACTAGGCTAGCCGGCTTGGGTGTTCCAGGGGTGCTGTTTCATCTGGCACCACCCACTGGTCTATGTCTGCTCTGCCTTAATATTTCTCAGGACAATTATTTATTATCTAAGCTGTTTGACTTCTATCTCATACAAATGCTGAACCAGACAAATACTAGGGCAACAGGTGTAAACCAGGATAGTCCTGAGCAAGCTGAAGCACAGGGTCACTCTCATTCTGGGTCTCACCATTCAGCTCAGTTTCCGGAAGTCTCCTGGTTAGTTGATGCTTGCTTCCTTTGATCTGATTCTAAAATATGGTGCCAGAGTCATGATGGTCCATCTTCTGCCTCCTTGCCACGTACATTGGGGTGGTTCTACTTCCTGGTCCTTCTCTACTTTTTCTTCCCCTCCATTCCTCCATCAACATCAGAAGGTATGAATGTTAGCCTGACCCCTTTCAGGAGATGAACCAAAGGCAGGATCCAGTGACCATTTGCATTATATCAAAATTTTCATCTGTATGCTTGTGTTTTACTATATTATATTGATTTTTTTTTTTGGAAAAAGGAAAAAAATTGCAGGTGACAGCAAGAATGAATCATTTTGATTATTTGTGTGTGTCTATATCTTGAAGTATCTTAGCATTGTCTGTATTTTTCTCTCCATAGACTGGGCACCTTGAGGACAAGAGACATGTTTTATTAGCCTAGTGTCTTCATTTCTTATCACAGTGCTTGTGATACATTTCAACTTGTCAAACATTTGAACTAAACTAAAATCTAATATCAGGTTGATGGTTGTGCTGTTAAATTCTGCAAAAGAGTTAAACTGAGGAATTATTCAAATGAAGAACCTACACACTTTTATTTGTGTCCTCAATATAGACTGAGCAGTAGATCACATACATTGTTAGAGTGTGACCATGTTTAATCCACTGCTCTTCTTGGAAGTGATAACAGATACATACCATCATAGCAACCCTGACAGGAGTATAGTGTTTGTGTTCAGTGGGATTTAGCATCTGAGGAGCAAAGCAGGCCAGATGAGATAAGTTCTGATTGATCAATTCTCACAGCTAAAACTTAGCAACCTCATAATATTTTTCACAATGTTAGGCTGAGGCGGTGTGCTGGTAATTGTTTACCATCCAGCTCTCCTGAGGATGAAAAAAAAGGCCCTGATTTGTAAACCTTGCCAGTTTCTATGGTGTAAATATTCCCACCACCACTGATTCCCAACTACCAACATGATGTAACCAAAGGAGGAGCTGGAAAGAGGTGCAGACTGGTGTGAGCAGGCTCCAGCATACCCTGAGTACATTAGTGCAGGATTGTCCCAAGCCTGAAGCGGACGCCTCCTTATTTTTAAAAAATAGAATTTTATTTTACTTATCTAAAATTTTTTTTACCTTTTACTTTGGGATGTTCTGTGTCTTTGTTGCTGTGCATGGGCTTTCTCTAGCTGCAGTGAGCGGGGGCTACTCTGTGGCTGTGGTGAGCTGGCTTCTCATCTTGGTGGCCTCTCTTGTGGAGCACAGGCTCTCCAGCACTGGGCTTTAGTAGTTGTGGCACATGGCTTAGTTGCCTTGAGGCTTGCGGAATCTTCCTTGACCAGGGATCAAACTCATGTCCTCTGCATTGGCAAGCGGATTCTCAACTACTGGACCACCAGGAAAGTTCTGGTGTCTCCTTTTGATATTCATTCATTCAACAGACAGCTATTCATTGACCACCTCCTGTACCATTGTGCTTGGGAAACAGAAAAAAAGCAAACATTTGTAAGCTTATGGGATTTAAATTCTTTGGAGAGGGTGGAGACAGAAGATGAACAATAAACATATTTAACAAAGGAGTTATATAATATAGTAGAAATTGATAGAAAGTGAAAGTCACTCAGTCATGTCTGACTCTTGACCCCATGGACTATACAGTCCATGGAATTCTCCATAAATTCCAGAATACTGGACTCCAGAATACTGGAGTGGGTGGCCTTCCCTTTCTCCAAGAAGTTGATAAGTGTGACAAAAAACTAGGTGGATTGAGAATGTAGGAGAGGTTGTAATTTAAAATGGGGTGGTTGGACTGCTCTGAGATGACATTTAAGCAGAAATCTGAAGGAGGTGAAGGAAGCAAGACTTCTGGATATCTAAGGCAGGAGTGATCTAGACAGAGGGGGCAGGTGGTGCAAAGACTCTGAGGTGTGAGGCTGTGTGGTAAGTCCAGGTGGGAAAATGGAGGGAAGGGGAGAGGAGGGAGAGAGACTGATTGACTGAAGGCAGAAGGAAAGGTCTTGGGAGAGTGTTGGTATGACAAGGGAAGACAGACCTCATAGAATACTGGGAGCGTTCTGAATTTTACTCAGAGAAACTGGAGAGCCACTGTAGGCAAAGCAGGAAGTAACAACCTGGAGAGTAACTGTGCTCATAAGAAAAATCATATTATCTATTCTGAAAATAGTTACTCAGTCCCATGAATAACAATTTTCAAATTATTTAAATTAATTGGAAGTTCTAAATATTACATTTCACTTCTGTCAGAAGCTTTTTTTTTTGGTAAATCCACCTTTATTATGCAGATAGGTTAGATATGGGGAGGAAAAAACTCTGAAAATCTATAAAAAGCTTTTTGAAGTCTTTAGAAAGGCAGAGGTGATGAATCTAAGGAAACATTTACTTCATTATGTAAATTAGATGTAGGCACCTGAGCCATTATAATATTTCATTTGAAAGTTACTAAATGTTCCTGGCTTTGAGACAGTGTCATTTGCATCATTATTTGCACACCTTGGCAAATTACTGTTGTTTTAGGGATTTGATTGTACAGATTCTTTGTGACCCCATGGACTGTAGCCCACTAGGCTCCTCTGTCCATGGAATTCTCTAGGCAAGAATACTGGCTGCTGCTGCTAAGTCACTTCAGTCGTGTCCGACTCTGTGAGACCCCATAGATGGCAGCCCACCAGGCAACCCCGTCCCTGAGATTCTCCAGGCAAGAACACTGGAGTGGGTTGCCATTTCCTTCTCCAATGCATGAAAGTGAAGAGTGCAAGTGGAGTCGCTCAGTTGTGTCCGAAATGGCAACCCACTCCAGTATTCTTGCCTGGAGAGTCCCATGGACGGAGGAGCCTGGTAGGCTACAGACGGGGTCACAAAGAGTCGGACACGACTGAGCGACTTCACCTTTGACTTCACCTTAGCAACCTCATGGACTGCAGCCTACCAGGCTCCTCTGTCCATGGGAGTTTCCTGGCAAGAGTACTGAAAGGTTGTTATTGAAGCACGATGCCGGGATTCTTGGCCCCCGGAGGAGAAAAATTCAATCTGGGGCCAGAGACGAGGCTTGATCGCTCAGAGCTTTTGTGTAATAAAGTTTTATTAAAGTATAAAGGAGATAGAGAAAGCTTCTGACATAGGCATCAGAAGGGGGCAGAAAAAGTACCCCCCTGCTAGTCTTCAGCTGGATGTTATATAGTCACCAGCAGTCTGTTAATGAAAGAAAGGAGTGTCTCAAAACTTAGAATGGCACCAGGCCCCTCACCCATAGGATGTATTTTGGGATAATCTTGGCTCCAAATGGTTTATCTTGGGCCATAAAAGGATTAACTTGAATCTTGAAGAAGGGCAGAGCACCATACAAATAGTTTCATTTACATAGATTAGAGGAACAATATCGGAGTATAACATACTGGTTTATCAAGTAGGTTCTGAGTCCAAAAGGTAGAACCGACTTGAAGACAGTTTGGGTAAATAAGCATTTCCATAAGAAAAAGGCAGTGGTTAACTTCAGGTGAAACCAGGTGTCATTATGGCAACACAGAATTTTAAGAGAAACCTCCTTTTAAATTTGTATAGAGAAGGAAAAAATATCGCTAGTTTGTTTCCTCCTGCAGCTTAAGAGAGATAAAAATGTCTGACACTTGCAGGCTATTTCCTCCATTTGGAGACCCCCTGGTCTTCCTGCCTGTTACCCTCTCAGTACTGGAGTGGGAAGAATACTGGAATGGGTAGCCATTCCCTTCTCCGGAGCTTCCAGACTCAGGGGTTGAACCTGGATCTCTCACATTGCAGGCAGAATCTTTACCATCTGACCACCAGGAAGCCCCCTGTACAAACTGAAATTAGTCCAAAATGATGAAAACAAGGTGGATTCAATGGAGGAGACAGTAATTGTTCCTCATACCTAGGGAAGGGTGTGAAGCTCAGCTTCATGAAGACCAGAAACTAGGAATTGGAATCAGAAATATAAATCCAGCATAGCTACTCCCTCCAGCTCTGTGTCTTTCTAGAATTTTAAGGGCTCTTGTCTCTGGATTTTATCTGTACATTTGCTTTGCTTTTTTCACTTCCCAGATAACCACTTGCCTCTTCCCAAGTTTGCCTTTCTCCTCCTTCATTCATTGATGTCCTTAACCTCAGAGTTTATACCACATTATAAAGCCAGGACAGACTGCTCATAAACCTATATTCAGCACTGACATATATTTAACTACCATATGTAAAATATACAACTAGTGGGAAGCTGCTATATAGCACAGGGAACTCAGCTCGGTTCTCTGTGATGACCTAGAGGGGTAGGGTGGGTGGGGGTAGGAGGGAGGCTCCAGAGGGAGGGGATGTATGTATACATATAGCTGATTCACATTGTTGTACAGTAGAAACTAGCACAACGTGGTAAAGCAATTATACTCCAATTTAAAAAATGCATATTCTCCAGAACCTAAATTGAGTTTTTGCAAGAGGGAATCTGATTGGCCCCAGGGTCTGAAATAATTCAGTCTTGATCCAATCAGCTGAGTAGAAGGGAAATGTTCACATGCACTCATTAAACAAATGCTAACTGAGAGTCTCATGTGCTACTTGCCCTTATAGGTTTTATGCATGCTGCAGGGACCATACTCTCCAGTGTCTATGAAGCTTAAAATGCACTGGTGCTTGCATTCCATCCTGTGTCGATGTGCGTGAAATAGGATGGTGTTAGAGAAAGGTGGACAGGCATCCTAAAAGAGTATCCTGTTTGGGGATCTGCCAAAAATAGAGATGTCACATCTCTCTGCGCTAGGTCGTACTTTGATTCTTTCGACTGCAATTGCAAGTTAAGGGATTCGCCTTCCCTTTATTCCATACCAAGCCAAGCAATCACCTCTTTGCCAGAAGGTGAGAAATTACAGTATCATTTATCCTGTCCTGTCCCAGCTAATAAAGTTCTTTATGATGGAAGTAGGTACAGGGCAGGGGCTGATTCACTCTACAGTGAAACCTCAGTTCAGCGGACCAGGCGGTTTTTTCCATCAAACAATTGTTAACAATATCAGTTGAATTTTTTGATGATTTGCAATGTTGCCTTGCTGTGGCTTAAGTACTTTATGTCTGTTATCTTGTTTAATCCTTACCAGTCTATGGAGAAGGTCCTCATTTTTACACATGAGAAAACTGAGCGGAGAGGTTGAGTGAGTGGCTCTAGGTCTCTCAGCTGGCAAGTGGTGAGCCAGGATTTGAATGTAGAGTCTGTGGAACAATCACTAAGTCATGCACTCTCTAAGGCACTCCTGGTGATGGTGATTTTGGGGGGTTTGAACTACTTTTAGTGCCTTTCCTGGTACGTAAACGATAGCTCCATAGGGATTGCCAGTCTCAACTTTCGTCAGCCTATCTGTGTGAAAGATGTCAGGCACTCTGATTCATGGAAATATGTATTTCAAATGAATAAGCAAGCAAGATTTTTTAACCAAAGGGCCTCAAGTAGAGGATTGGTGGGAATTACACGTTCTTCTCCCTCCGGATATACAGCTTATCCTTTAAAAAGAGTGTGTCAGCCTTTGGAGTTAGATACTTCGCTTCAGTGTCTTTCCCAGGTTCTTTGAGCCAGCACGTGATGAAATCAGGATCTGAAACTAGGACCTGTGGTCTTAACCACTAACTTACATTGTCTGAAGGGTACTTGTAGTGATGGTGGTGGTAGGGAATTACAAGACATGACACAAGTTGTGGTCTCTCAATCACATCTACTTGCCAGTAGAAGGAAAAATTTTGATGTTGTTGTTGGTGATGATGATAAGGAGGTATCCCAGGTCCATTATAGTGAATTTTCCTAAGGGTCTCTTCTAAAATCCTTCAAGACCAACCCTTATAAAGACTTCTATCACCATCCATCCGCTTAAACAGAGTTGATTGTTCCTTTCAAAATCCAACAGTGTCCGTTGGACGTATTTCCATTAAAGTATGCAATCTCACTATACTACTTTTTTTTTGAATTTACAGTCTGTGAACTCTAAAGTCAAGAGATTTTCTCTATTCTATTCATTACTGAATCCCTACTGCCTAAGTGCTTGTCCTGTTGTGTGTAGTGGACACACAGTGTTGTCAACAAAGAAAAAAAGGCAGACAAACCAGTGCTTTACCAATAAGCATCTTCTGTGGCTCCTTTGGAAACTTTTTCAATTATTAGTTCCCCTATTTCCAGCAACAAAATTCTCCAAAATGTCCAAGCTTCTTTGAAGTCATTAAAGAACTAATCTGATGTCTTTGTCATATTACTTTATGACCCTGTACTAAGTCCAAATCCAATTACTATTGAGCATTCTTGTTCATGTTGCAATTTTTTCCCTTTTCCTTAGCATCCATAATAACCATCAGTTGCAAGTTTATGCATCTTGTCATGTTATATCTACCATCTATTTAGAAGTCACACTGAATTTCAGTCCAGCAGAGTAGGCCATTTGGTTTGCCTATAAAACTTCTAATTAGCAGAAGTGAAGTTTATTCATTTAATCATGAGTTTACTAATGGAATTTACTTTAAATGTATTAATCTTATTAAAAATGAAGCCACATGGGTGAACTAAGGGAGATAGGAAGCCCTTAGGAATTTTAGGATAGAATAATAAAATGATTTGGGCTTCCCTGGTGGTTCATCAGTAAAGAATCTGCCTGCAGTGTAGGAGACGCAGGAGACACAGGTTCAATCCTGGGTAGAGAAGATCCCTGGAGGAGGGCATGGCAACCCACTCCAGTATTCTTGCCTAGGAAATCCCATGGACAGAGGGGCGTGGCTGGCTGCAGTCCATAGCGTCACAAAGAGACATGACTGAAGCGACTAAGCACACGTGCAATAAAATGATGTTAACTGTACATTAAAAGGTTCTGTCTGGAAATTGTGTGGAAAAACAACCTGAGCAATACAAAATGGAAGATGGGAGAGCATTTGAAAGCATATTGGAAGATACTGAGAAGATACAGTTTGCGTTAAGTTAGAGGTGGTCAGATTTTGGATATATTTTTAAGAAGAGCTAACAATTTGCTGAAGAGCTGATGTAAGGTGAGAGAAAGAGGGAAGGCAAGGACACCTCCAGAGTTTTTAACCTGAACAATTAAAAGAATTTTAGTGACTGAGTTAGGACAACCTGAATGAATCTCAGTCTGATGAAATCCCATGACGGTATAAATACATTCGATTCCCATGGGGGATGGGAAATGAAGCCATGTGCTTTTGGAGCATACCATTATCTTAGTCATATTGTGTGTTTCAGTCAAAAAAGAATAAACTAGGTGTAGGGTAAGTGGTCCTGGAAGAGGAGCTGTCCACAGACTTTGTTGTTCAGTTGCTAAGTCACGTCCGACTCCTTGGGACCCCATGGACTGCAGTTCTCCAGGCTTCCTTGTCCTCCACTATCTCCCGAAGTTTGTTCAACTTCATGTCCATTGAGTTGGTGATGCTATCTAACTATCTTATACCCTGACACCCCCTTCTCCTAATCCACAGACTTAGAATTGGTGAAAAATAGAAGTTACACTAGGCAGGATACTTATGGTTACAAGTAACAGAAAACTGCCGTTTAAAAGACAGTTTATCAGGTCACACAAGTAAAAAGTTCAGGGGTACATTTAGCTTGTCTCATCTGACTCCAGGTACTTGACTTTATTCAGACCACTCTCTGATTCCATCTTTCACTTATGCTTTTGTTTCGGTTTTACTCTCAGGTAAGTGTTCTATACTTGGTGGCTTCCAGAATCTGCAGTTTCGAGATGGAACAGAGAAGAAATCACCTCTGCACACTGATATCTGTACATTAGAATTTATTAAATCGTCACTTGGATTATTTAATTCTCATCAAAGTTTGTATAAAAATATAGTATAACTTACTATCAACCCTGGGATTTCTTTGGAAGGAATGATGCTAAAGCTGAAACTCCAGTACTTTGGCCACCTCATGCGAAGAGTTGACTCATTGGAAAAGACTCTGATGCTGGGAGGGATTGGGGGCAGGAGGAGAAGGGGACGACAGAGGATGAGATGGCTGGATGGTATCACCGACTCGATGGATATGAGTTTGAGTAAACTCCGAGAGTTGGTGATAGACAGAGAAGCCTGGCGTGCTGCGATTCCTTGAGTCGCAGAGTCGGACACGACTGAGCAACTGAACTGAACTGTCTGATTTATTTTCCTTAGCATAATGCTTTCAGGGTCTGTCCATGTTGTCACAAATGGAACTTTCTCTTTCTTATGGCTGAGTAATATTCTGTGCATAGCTGACCCTTGAACATGATGGGATTGCACTACATGGGACCACTGATACAAGGATCTTCTTCAATAAATATAACTACAGTACTACACAATCTGTAATTGGTTGAATTTGTAGATGCAGAGTTGTGGCTGTCGAGGGATGACTGTAAAGTTATGCATGGATTTTTGACTGGGGAGGTAGTACATCAATGCCTCTAAACCCTCACATTGTTTAAAAGTCAACTGTGTCTGTATATAGAATATTAATATGTGCTTCTTCTCGACTTATGCTTAATTTGTTATGTATTTTGGCAATTATGAATAGTGCTGCACTGAACATGGGGTTGCAGATAACTGTTTGATATCCTGTTCTCATTTTCTTTGAGTATATATCCATAAGTGAAATTTCTGGATCATATGGTAGTTCTAATTTTAATTTTTTGAGAAACCTCCATGATGTTTTCCACTGTGACTGAACCAATTTGCATTTTTATCAATGGTACACAAGGGTTCCTTTTTCTCCACACCCTGACTCAACACGTTCCTTATCTTTCGTCTTTGTGATGATAGCCATTCTAACAGGTGTGAAGTGATGTCTCATTGTGGTTTTGATTTGCATTTCTTTGATAAATAGAGATGCTGAACACGTTAAAATGTACCTCATGGCCCTTTGGTTATTGTCTTTGGGAAAATGTCTGTTTCCTTTGCCAGTTTTAAAGTCAGATTATTTTTGCTAAGTTGTATGAATTATTTATATATTTTGGAACTTAACCTCTGCTGTGATATGATTTGCAAATATTGTCTTCCATTTTGTGCATTGCCTTTTCATTTTTTGGTGGTCTGTCCTACTGTGCAGAAGTTTTTTAGTTTGATATATACACTTACTAATTTATGCTTGTGTTGCTTTTGTTTTCATGTTATATCTTAAAGATCACTGCCAAGACCAATGTCAAGGAGCTTCTTTCCTGTGTTTTCTTCCACATGTTTTACAGTATCAGGTCTTTGTGTCTTTAATCCATTTTGAGTTAATTTTGTGAGTTGGGGGTCAGATTTCATTCTTCTGAATGTGCTTATCTAGTTTTTTCAACAGTTATTGACGAGACTATCCTTTCCCCATCCTTAGCTTCCTTGTCAAATATTAGTTGAGTGTAAAGGGGTTTATTTCTGTGTTCTCGACTCTGTTACATTAATCTATGTGTCTGTTTAGTAGCCGGTGTTGTACTTTTTTTTTAATTACTGTAACTTAATATCACAATAATACAGTTTGAAATCAGGAAATGTGAGCCTCCAGCTTTGTTTTTCAGTTAGTTGAAATTGAAAAATGCTGGGTCTTCGTTGCTGTGCATGGGCTTCCTCTAGTTGTGGTGAGTGGGGATTACTCTCTAGTTGCAGTGCATGGCTTCTCATTGAAGGCTTTTCTTGTTGTGAAGCACAGGCTCCAGGCGCACAGCCTTCAGTAGTTGCAGTGAATGGGTTCAGTGGTTTTGGCTCACAGGCTCAGTTCTATGATATGTGGAATCTTCCTGCACCAGGGATCAAACCCATACCCCTTGCACTGGTAGGTGGATTCTTATCTACTGTATCATCAGGGAAGTCTTTGTTTTTCTTTTTCATGATTGAGTTGGCTATTTGGGGTCTTTTGTGTTTCCATATATATTTTAGGATTGTTTTTTCTGTATCTGTGAAACATGCTATTGGAATTTTGACACAGATTGCACTGAATCTGTAGATGACTTTGGGTTGTATGGACATTTGAACAGTATTCATTCCTCTGACTCATGATCATTGGTTATTTGTATCTTCTATTTCTTTCATCAGAATCTTAGTTTCGGGACTTCCCTGGTAGTTCAGTGGTTAAGAATGTACCTGCCAATGCAGGGGACACAGGTTTGATTCCTGGTCCAAGAAGATCTCACATGTGATGGAGCAACTCAAGCCCTCAAGCCACAACTACTGAAGCCTGTGTGTCTAGAGTCCATGCTCTGTAACAAAAGAGGTCACTGCAGTGAGAAGCCTGCACGCTGCATTGAAGAGTAGTCCCTGTTCAGTGCAACTAGAGAAAACCCTTTAGCTGCATAGCAACGAAGACCTAGAGCAGCACATGCCCCCCTCCAAAAAAAAGCTTCATTTCCATTGTACAATGGTTAAAGTTTTTTTATATCTTTGGTTAAAGTTATTCCTAAGGATTTTATTGTTTTCCATGCAGTTGTGAATGGAAGCTTTTATTTCTTTTTTCAGATGTTTCATTATTAGTGTTTAGCAATGCAACTGATTTCTGAATGTTGAGTTTATATCCTGGAAATTTACTGAATTTATTAACTTCAACAGGTTTTTGGGTTGGGTTTTTAGGGTTTGCTATATAAGATTATACCACCTGCAAATAACAATATTATTTCTTTCTTTCTGATTTGGATGCCTTTTATGTCTTTATCTTGTCTAATTGCTCTAGCTATGACTTCAAGTACAATGTTGAATAGGAGTGGTGAGAGTGGACACCTTTGCTGTCTTTCTGATTTTAGAGGAAAGACTTTCGACCTTTCACTGTTAAGTGTAATGTGATCTGTGGGCTTGTCACATGCGACCTTTATGATGTTGTGGTATGTGCCTTATGTGTCTAATTTGTTGAGAGTTTTTAATCATAACAGGATGTTGTATTTTGTCAAATGCATTTTACACGTGTTTTGAGATGCTCATTTTGTTTTCATCTTCTGTTCTATTAATGTGTCTGTCACATTTTTCTGTGTATGTTCACTCATTTTCATCCCATGGACAAATCCTACTTGGTCATGATGTATAATCTTTTTAATGTGCTGTTGGATTAAGTTTGATAATATTTTGCTGAGAATTATTGTATCTATTGTGAAATAAAATTTATATTTTATGGCAAAATAAGAAAAATTTAAACATAAAATTTCTCTGCCCATTGGTCTCCTCTCTCCCTTCCATTGTGCACTGAGTATCTGCATCATGTATCAACCAAACCTCCACCTCAGCAGAAATACCTCCTCAACCATAAAGAGCAACATTTTCTTAGCATCACCAAGGCAACTCCTTAAAAGATAAGTCCTTTTTCATCTCCTAAGGGGTCACATGACCCACCACTTTGTACTTGGGAAAACTGTCAGTAGCATTTAATGTGCAGCCCACTGTCTGAAAAAACATACCTGACTGTGCTTGGACTTTTAATGGACAGAAGAGTTCTCAGAACTTTCTGAGAGGCTGTTCCTGGATTATAATCCTCAACTTGACTAAAATATTTTTTCATATCTTTCAAGGTTGACTGATTCATTTTTATTTGATAGTATATTCATCAGAGATTTTAGCCTATAGTTTTCTTTTCCTGTGATGTCATTATCTCACTTTGATAGTGCTGACCTTCTAAAATGAGCTTGAAGTGAGCCCTTCTCTTTTGTTTGTGTGGTTTTTTTTTTGAAAGAGATTGTGAATGATTGTCATTAATTCACCAGAAACCCTCTGGTCATGGGGTTTTCTGTATTGGGAGATTTTGATTGCAGATTTAATCTCCTTACTAGTTATTGTAAGATTACATGATTTAGTCTTTGTAAATTGTTTGTTTCTAGAAATTTATTCATTTCACTAGGCCTTTAGTTGTCCACAGTAGTTCATTATGATCCTTTGTATTTGTGTAGTATCAGTTGTGATGTCTCCTCTTTCATTTCTGATTTTGAATCTTAGAGTAGGTAAAGTTTTGTCCATTTTTCTTATTTTGGGGAAAAAAACCAGCTGTTTTTGTTGATTTTTTAAAAAAAATTGTCCTCTGGATTCTATTTCATTTATTTCTGCTCAGATATTCTTTTCTTCCTTTGGCTTACTTTGGACTTTTTTTCTTTTTCTGATTTATGGTGTAAAGTTAGATTGTTTACGATTCTGATTTTCTTAATATATATGTTTACTGCTATAAACGTCCAGAACATTTTTGCAGCATCCTGTAAGTTTTGGGATATTCTGTTTCCGCTTTTGTTTTGAGATAGTTTTTTATTTTCCTTTGATTTCTTTTTGACTCATGGGTTGTTCAACAGTATAGTGTTTAATTTCCACATTTTTGTAGATTTTTTAGGATTCCTCTTGTTACTTATTTCTATTTTTATATTGTTGTGGTCAGAAAAGATACTTGGTATGATTTCAGTCTTAACTTTGCTATGACTTGTTTTGTGGCCCTTTATATCATATCCTGGGGCTTTTTCCGTGTGCACTAGAGAATAATGCATATTCTGCTTCCATGAGACAGAATTTCCATAAATGTCTGGTCGGCCCATTTAGTCTAATGTATGGTTCAAATTCAACATTTCCTTGTTTATTTTCTGTCAGCATGATCTGTTCATTGTTGAGAGTGAGGTATTGAAGTTCCCCACTATTACTGTCTATTTTCCCCCTGAGATCTGTTAGTGTTTGCTTAAATTTATTTTGGTGCTTCAGTGTTGGGTGTCTATAATTGCTCTATCTTCTTGATTAATTGGCTCCTTTATCATTATGTATTGACCTTCTCTGTCTCTTTTTACTATTTTTTTGGCTTACAGTCTGTGTTGTCTGATTTAAATACAGCTACCCCTGCTTTCTTTTGGTTTCCACTTGCATGAAATCTATTCGTACATCGCTTTACTCTGAGACTCTGAGCTGAAGTGACTCTCTTATATGAAACATATATGTGCATGCTCAGTCATGTCCAGCTCTTTGTGACGCCATGGATTGTAGCCTGACAGGTTTCTCTGTCCATGGGATTATCCCAGCAAGAATACTGAAGTGGGTTGCCATTTCCTCCTCCAGGGGATCTTCCTGATCCAGGGATCAAACCTGCATCTCCTGCATTGGCAGGCATATTCTTTATCGCTAAGCCACCTGGGAAACCCCATGAAGCATACAGTTGAGTTTTTAAAAAAATCCATCCACCCAGTCAGTGCTTTTTGATTGGTTCTCTTTGAAGTTATTATTGACATGTGAGGACTTGCTAACGCCTCTGGTTGTTTTGCATTTCCATTCTCCCCTCTCTGTTTCTACGTAGCTTTGGCTTTTTTTCTTTTTCTCAATCACTTATTTCTTTGAAAAGCTTTATCATTTGTGCTGAGCTATATGTTAGAAATCGAACACTGGAAATATCTTAATAGTCTGATTCTTGGAAACTTTTTGGAAAATGCAAAGAAATTATAAAGAAGATTAGGTCTGCAATGTGTGTGTGGAGTTAAAGCATTCACAATTTAGGCTTGATTAATGGGAACCCCCACTTACAAAGCTGAATACTTTTAACTGGTGATCTTCCATGGCGATGTGTTGTTTCCTCTTTTATCTTCTGTGCATCAACTCTAGGATTATTCCATGTGGTTACTGTGAGACTTACGGAAGACATCTCATAGATAAAAGTCAATTTTAAGCTGATAGCAACTTAACTTTGTTTATAGAGGTTTCAGACTTTTACTTCTTCATTTTATTTTTTTATGTCAATTTTGGTATTATAATTATGCCTCTTTTAATATTGGTATTAGTTGTAATTATAGTAGCTATAATTATTTTTAGTATTCTTTTCCTTTGACTTTTAGACTGTGGCTAAGTGGTTAACATGCCATGCAGTTACAGAATTAGTTTTCTAAGTTTGACTTTATATTTACCTTTTCCAGTATATTGTGTACTTTTGTATGTTTTTAGGTCATGTCATTTCAACGTGAGCTCCTTTCAACATTTCTTACAGGTCTGGTGGTGATTGACTCCTTCAGCTTTTGTTTGCCTAGGAGTTTGTACTTCTCCATATATGAAGGATAACTTTGCCAGATAGAGTATTCTTGGCTGACAGTTCTTTTTTCTTAGAACATTAAGAATGTATCATTCCACTCTCTCCTGGATGGCTAGTTCTCTCCCAGGCCTGGGACGTTCTTTGCCGCTGTTTCTTTAAATCTGTCGCCTTCTCCCTCTCCTCCTTCTGGACCTTGATTATTCTGTTTTTGGCTGCGCAGTGGTCTTTGCTGCCGCTTGGGCTTTTCTCTAGCTGTAGAGAGGAGGGGCTACTCTCTAGTTGTGGTGTGTGGGTTTCTCATCGTGGTGGCTTCTCTTGTCGTGAAACACAGACTCTGGAGGCCTGAGCTTCAGCAGTTGCAGCACATGGGTTCAGTAGTAGTGACGCATGGGCTTAGTTGCTCTGCAGCATGTAGAATCTTCCTGGACTAGGGATTGAACTCATGTCCCCTGCATTGGGAGGCAGATTCTTATCCACTGCACCACCAGGGAAGTCCCTGGATTCTGATTATTCTAATATTTGTTCTTCAGTGTCGTCCCATAGATCATGAATGCCTTCTCTTTTTTCCATTCTTTTTCTTTATTCCTATAACTGGGTTATTCTTTATTTCCTATAACTGGGTTATTTTATAGTTATGGGTTACTCCTATAACTACAAAATTCCTATCCTCTACCTCACTTGTTGGTTTTCCAGGTGCTCTGCTCTACTGCAGATGTTCTAGCATTTTCCATTTCATTTATTAACTTCTTCGGCTCTAGAATTTCTGTTTGGTTCTTTTTTATGGTTTCTATTTCTGGTAAATATCTCATTTTGAACCTGTGTTTTTGCGCATATGTGTGTGTAATTTCATTGAATTGTCTTTCTGAGTTGGGTTATATTTTTCTTTTGGTAGCTCATTGAGTTTCTTCAGAACAGCTATTTTGAATTCTTTATCAATCATACTACAAAATTTCGTGTGTTGAGCTCTGTTATTAGAGGATTGTATTTATCTTTTGGTGATAACATATTTGCTTGAAACTTTATGTTCCTTATAGTTTTGCATTGCTGCTTTTGCATTTGAAGAAGCAAACACCTCTTTAAATCTGTGCTAGTTACCTTCAGATAGGTATTCAATTCCCTGGTGCTAGTATTTTCTGGGGTTTTCTCTGCCTTTGTGTGGGTACACCTGTTCTATTCATCTTGCTCCCTCTTGTGGCAGAATTCTTAAACGCTTATTTCTTTGCAGGTTCTTAACAATTCACTATGCTGGCTCCTGGAAACCTCTCTTGTTTTCTAAAAGCTCAAGCTATAATTTTCCCCTTGCCCACAGCCCCTTTGCTGTTTTCTAAGCACATTCACCATCTGCAGAGCTTCCTCTTGGAAGTGTGCAAGGAGCCGGCTGCAGAGTGGAGGGAGGTAGGTGGGCATGGGTTTAGCACTCTAGGTGTTGGGGGTGCCTGTGGACTTGGGTGGCTTCCCGGGTGGTGCTAGTGGTAAAGAACCCATCTGCCAGTGCAGCAGACATAAGAAACGTGGGTTCACGTCCTGGGTGGGGAAGATCCCCTGGAGAAGGGCATGGCAACCCACTCCAGTATTCTTGCCTGGAGAATCCCAGGAACAGAGGACTTGTAGGGAGCTCTCTGGCTGTGAGATTCCCAGAGGCTTCTGGGTGGGCTTCCTGCTGACTGTGTTCGCTTTAATGCCCCTTGACAGTCTTACTTGTCCCTCTGCTGATCTCCTCTCTCCTCTGAGACATGGACGTCCCACCTCAGTCCTCTTGGTGCCGCTGGAGACAGACAGGTTTCTTTAGCTGCGTCTTGCACCCCTGGGATAGCTGCGTTCTCGCTCACCACTCTCCTTTCTTCCTGTAGGGAGTTCACTTATTTCTGATAGGTAACCCCCATGTGGTGTTTGGGGTGGGGAGACTGGTGCTGGTCAGGTTCTTATTGTCTTGACTACATTCAGACACATTTTTTTCCTCAGATGAGGTACTGAAATCTTTCCTCAGGTACGCTGGACTAATACGTCTGCCTCTTTTTAAATCAAATTTATTTATTTATTTTTAAATGAAACAGAGATGAATATTTTTAATGATAAAAGGTACAGTTCACAAAGAAGATAAGACATCATAAACCGTTAGATACCTAACAATAAAGAAACAGAGATACATAAAGCAAATATCAGAAGAAATATAAGGGAAAAGAGAAAAAATATATAATATTTTATATTAAAAATTTAACTTTTCTATGAGACATATTTCTCTGAGAATATTCTATCAAGTGCAGAAAAAAGAATAGGAACATCTTGAATGATGTCATTAATAATTTAAATATGATACTTTTCTATTTATATTAGTAAAATGTCTCTCTTGACTGGGTTTCTGCCCTGTTCAGCCCTCTCCAGGCTTTTTCCTGACCACAAGACAGGAGTTGAGACAGATTTGCTGCTCAGCTGTTCCGCTCTGTAATGAGGTCTGTCTGCTTGTTACCAGATACAGGAACCCACTCCAGTATTCTTGCCTGAAGAATCCCATGGACAGAGGAGCCTGGTGGGCCATGATCCATAGGATTGCCAAGAGTCTGACAGGACTGAAGCGACCATAGCATAGGTGAGTGAGACCCCTCCTGGTTCCCTTGGCAAATGTTGCTGGATCTCATAGCTCTGTTCTAGGCGCTGTGGTTCATGGATGGATGACCAATTCCTTGTTGAAAAAGGGGAACGAAAGGAGGAATGCCTTATATACTGCAGTGGAATCTTTTTATATCCTATGCTCTCGAGATAATTACCACAGTCAAGGTTATTAACATATCCATTACCTTATGTAGTTAACGGTTTTTGTATGTGACAACAACTAAGATCTACTTTTTTTAGAAATTTAAGTATACAGTACAGTACTATTGAGTTGATAATATCACCATGCTGTATATTAGTCAGTCCTAAAGGAAATCAACTGTGAATATGCATTGGAAGGACTGATGGTGAGGCCCATACTTTGGCCACCTGATGTGAAGAGCTGATTCATTGGAAAAGACCCTGATGCTGGGAGAGATTGAGAGCAAGAGAAGAAGGGGTCAATAGAGGATGAGACGGTTGGATGGCATTATGGACTCAGTGGGCATGAGTTTGAACAAACTCTGGGAAATAGTGAAGAAAAGGGAAGCCTGGCGTGCTGCAGTCCATGGGGTCGCAAAGATTCGGACATGACTGAGCAATTGAACAACAACAATTTATTTACCCCATGTAACTAAAACTTTGTACCTTGTGACTAATGACCTCCTCGTTTTCCCCTCCCCCCTCTGCTTCTATGAATTTGACTTTTTTTTAAAATTTCACTTATTTATTTTTATTTTTTGGCTGCGCTGGGTCTGAATTTGACTATTTTTTTTTTAAACTTCACTTATTTTTATCTTTTGGCTGCGCCGGGTCTTCATTGCACACAGGTTTTTCTCTAGTAGCAGCAAGTGGACAGCACACTCTAGTTGCAGCGCGTGGATTCCTCACTGTGGTGGCTTCTCTTGTGGAGCACAGGCTCCAAGCGCTGGGGCTCAGTAGTCGCAGCCCGCGGGCCCCAGAGCTCGGGCTCAGCACGAGGGATCTTCCCAGACCACGGATGAAGCCATGTCCCCTGCATTGGCAGGTGAATTCTTAACCCTTGGACCTCCAAGGAAGTCCTGAATTTGACTATTTTAGATTCTGTATTTAAGTGGTACTAGATAGTACTAGTCTTTAAGTGTGGGACTTATTTTACTTAGCATAACGTCCTCCAGGTTCATTTCTGTTGTCACAAATAACAGAATTTCTTTTTTTTTTTTTTTTTTGAGGCTGAATGATGAATGATACTTCTGTGTTATATACACATCATATTTTCTTTGTCCACTCATCTGTCAGTGAAGGCTTCGGTTGTTCCACATCTTGGCTATTGTGAATAATGCTGCAGTGAACATGGGAGTTCAGGTATCACTTTGAGGTTCTGATTTCATCTCCTCTGGATTTATATCTCGAAGTGGGATTGCTGTATCATGGGGTAATTGTGTTTTTAATTTTCCATGACCTTCCATACTGTTTTCCATAATGCTTTACCAGTCTGCATTCCCACCAACAGTGTACAAGGGTCCCTTTTTCTACACATTTCCACATCCACAACTTCATCCAAATACCCTGTGCTTTACACAGAACCTGGTGTATAAAAGATACTTTACTTGCTGGATGACTATTAAAGGAGCGTTGTTAAACCTGCTACTCTGTTTGTTGTTATGTGATGTTGCTATGTTTTAAAACATTAGCCTGCAGTGTCAGTGGTGCCTTTTTGAGAATAATTAAAAAAAAATTTTTTTACTGAAGTTTGGCCGATTTACAATATTATGTTAATTTCTGCTGTACAAGCAGAGTGACATATATATATATTATATGGTTTATCACAGGATGCTGAATATAGTTCTTTGTGCTGTGCGTAAGTAGGACCTTGTTGCTTATCCATTTTCCATATAATAGTTTGTATCTGCTAACCCCAAACTCTCATGCTTCCCTCCCAAGCCCTCCTCTCCCTTGGCAACCCCAAGTCTATTCTCTGCCTGTGAGCCTGCTTCTGTTTCATAGATATGTTCATTTGTAGGACCTAATCATTTTATTCTGCAGCTGGGAAAGTACCCCAGCTCAGCTGACAGCACAGTAAGACCTTTTTCCTTGCTATCTGCATATGTGCACAGCTGCACGCAATGATGTCAGCCAGGGGTGCAATGAGCAATGCTGGCAGCCAAGGTCCGGAACAGCCGACTTTGCACAGAGTTAACAGAGAGAGAAAGGAATTGCAGGTCCAGGGAATGGCAGCAATGGAGGCTGTTTGTTTAGTTACTAAGTCATGTCTGACTCTTTTGTAACCCTATGGACTGTAGCTCACGAGGCTCCTCTGTCCATGGGATTTCCCAGGCAAGATTACTGGAGTGGGTTGCCATTTCCTTCTCCAGAGAATACTTCTTTTGGCCCCTAGAGGGAGCTCCATCCTCCTCTAGAGGTCCCCTCATCAACACTCTCCTCCATGATTTTGTTATTCCATTCCTAGAGATGGAGAAGGAAATGGCAACCCACTCCAGTACTTTTGCCTGGAAAATCCTACGGATGAAGGAGCCTGGTAGGCTACAGTCCACGGGGTCGCAAAGAGTCGGACACAACTGAGCAACTTTACTTCACATTCCTAGGGAGGGGCTTCCTTGGTGGCTCAGTGGTGAAACCTCATTGGCTGCCTGCCAGCATAGGAGCCATAGGAGCTACAGGAGACACAGGTCTGATCCCTGGGTCTGGAAGAAACCATGGAAGAGGAAATGGCAACCCAGTATTCTTGCCTGGAAAATGCCATGGAAAGAGGAGGCTGGCTGGCTACAATCCATAGAATCAAAGAGTCAGACGCAACCGAGCACACATACAAAAATAAAATTGTACCCTTAGCACCCAGCTGGGTGTGACATCTTCTTGGGCTTCCTGGGTGGCATTAGTGGTAAAGAACCTGCTTGCCAGTGTAGGAGACGTAAGATACATGGGTTCAATCCCTGGGTCAGAAAGATTCCCCTTGAGGAGGGCCTGGAAACCCACTCCAGTATTCATGCCTGGAGAATCCCATGGACAGGGGAGCCTGGCAGGCTGTGGTCTACAGCATCACAAAGAGTCAGACACCACTGAAGTGACTTGGCATGCACACGTGCGTGCCTACAGTAAAGAGCTGAAAATCTGCCAATGGCAAAGCATCTACTGGACATGCTTTTCGAGGTGCGACTTTCTCTCTTGATCAGACAGTCATAGAAAGACTGGTTCATGGCTATTGATTTCTGGAGCTGCCTCTCTCAGGAAGACCTTGAGATGTTGGATTTATTTACCTATT
Organism: Ovis aries; assembly: GCF_016772045.2. Classification (NCBI taxonomy): domain Eukaryota; kingdom Metazoa; phylum Chordata; class Mammalia; order Artiodactyla; family Bovidae; genus Ovis; species Ovis aries. The sequence goes on along the minus strand of NC_056062.1, from coordinate 60,601,119 downwards.
TAATATATATTATCTGGATGCTTGCCAGTTGCCAGGCACAGATCTAAGGCTTGAAATTCAGCAATAAGCAAGTGATAGAAGATCACTATTTCCTAAAGAGGACACCCTGGTATATGGTTCCTTTTCTGCCTTGAGTTCAGTCGGTCAGTTGTGTCTGACTCTTTGCGACCCCATGAATCACAGCACGCCAGGCCTCCCTGTCCATCACCATCTCCCGGAGTTCACTCAGACTCACGTCCATCAAGTCCGTGATGCCATCCAGCCATCTCATCCTCTGTCGTCCCCTTCTCCTCCTGCCCCCAATCCCTCCCAGCATCAGAGTCTTTTCCAATGAGTCAACTCTTCGCATGAGGTGGCCAAAGTACTGGAGCTTCAGCTTTAGCATCAGTGCTTCCAAAGAAATCCCAGGGCTGATCTCCTTCAGAATGGACTGGTTGGATCTCCTTGCAGTCCAAGGGACTCTCAAGAGTCTTCTCCAACACCACAGTTCAAAAGCATCAATTCTTTGGTGCTCAGCCTTGGTCTTTATAAAGAAACTCAGTAGAGGTCCAACCTCAGCAAGCATGCTATGTCCATGCTGCTGCTGCTGCTGCTGCTGCTAAGTCGCTTCAGTCATGTCCGACTCTGTGCAGCCCCATAGATGGCAGCCCACCAGGCTCCCCCGTCCCTGGGATTCTCCAGGCAAGAACACTGGAGTGGGTTGCCATTTCCTTCTCCAATGCAGGAAAGTGAAAAGCAAAAGTGAAGTCGCTCAGTTGTTTCCAACTCTTTGCGACCCCATGGACTGCAGCCTACCAGGCTCCTCGGTCCATGGGATTCTCCAGGCTATGTCCATAGCCTCTTCCTAATCTCAGGGAGTCTGGCCTCTACCACTCCAAAAGTGGTTGGTTCTTAAATACAAATTGCTACTGTGTTAACTTAAGGTTCCTCCCACCTCTCCCTGCCCCAATTTCCCTGAACAAAGCTGAATAGGCCAGGGGTGGGAATATGATCAAACAAGCCAATCTGTAGGTCAGTTGATAGAATAAACTTTTCTGAGAATTTTGCCCAACAAGGACCAGTAATTAATTTTGACCCATTAGATTCTTTTCCCTTGAAATTTGACTAAGATGCAAAAAGAATTGGTTCTTTGCGGGGTGGGGGAATATTACCCCAAGGTACGTCAGTGCCATGAGGAAGCAAGAACTTTGAGTATGCAGGGGATAATCATATCAATAGTACCTATATCTTATTGAGGTTAAAGGATTAAATCAAATACATATACAGTATTTATTGGACTTTACTTTCACCACCAGACACATCCACAACTGGGCCTCATTTCTGCTTTGGCTCAGCCTCTTTATTCTTTCTGGAGCTATTTCTCTGCTCTTCCTCAGTAGCATACTGGACACCTACAGACCTGGGCAGCTCATCTTCCAGCTTCCTATCTCTGTCTTTTCATACCGTCCATGGGGTTCTCACGGCAAGAATTCTGAAGTGATTTGTGACTGAACAACAAGAACATATGCACTGTTTAGCACAGTCCTGAAATATATGGCTTTTATTTTCCCTGTTCTACAGATAAAGAAAACGAGTATACTAGAGTTCTCCAGAGAAACAGAACCAATAGGTGATTAGAGAGAGAGAGAGAAAGAAGAAAAAATCATTTATAAGGAATTGGTTCAGATAATTATGGAGGCTGAGAAGTCCCTTGACCTGCCATCTGCAAGCTGGAGTCAAGGAAAGTCAGCGGTGTAGTTTCAGTCCAAGGCAGGAGGTGGCCTGTATCTCAGCTAGAAAATAATCAGTGTGATTTCTCCCTCACTCCATACTGTTGTCATTCCGTTGCTAACTCATGTCCCAGTCTTTGTAACCACGTGGACTGCAGCATGCCAGGCTTCCCCGTCCTTCACTGTATCATCCTTGCCCCTTCTCCATGTTGGGGTGGGCAATCTGCTTTACTTAATCTCCTAATTCAAGTGTTGGTCTCATCCAGAAATACTCTCATAGACACACCCAGAATAATGTTTAACCAGCTATCCCACTTCTAAGGAGGGCAAAGGAGCAAAGGAGAAGCCCCTAGTAGAAGGGGCAAAATTGCATTTAGAATCAAACCCCCTACCTGCCAGAGATACTCAGAGGGCTCAAACATACCTTGTGTGCACCAGGACCCAGAGACCCCCACAGAGACTGAGACAGAACTGTGTTTGGGTGTCTCCTGAGGTGGCACAGGTCAGCAGTGGACTGCTGCGGGGGCAGGGCCTCTGGGTGTAGTAGACCTGGGTGTGGCATAAGCCCTCTTGGAGGAGGTCACCATTAACCCCACCATAGAGCCACCAGAACTTACACGGGACTGGGGAAACAGACTCTTGGAGGGCACAAACAGAACCTTGTGTGTATCAGGACCCAGGAGAAAAGAGCAGTGACCCCACAAGAGACTGACCCAGACTTGCCTGTGAGTGTCCAGGAGTCTCTGGCAGAGGTGAGGGTCAGCAGTGGCCTGCTGCAGGGTTGGGGGCACTGTCTGCAGCAGTGCATGCATGGGACATTTTGAAGGAGGTCACCATTATCTTCATTCCACCACAGTTTGGCCTCAGGTCAAATAACACTGGAGGGAACACAGCCCTGCCCTTCAACAGAAAATTGGATTAAAGATTTACTAAGCATGGCCCCACCCAATAGAACAAGACCCAGTTTCCCTCTCAGTCAGTCTCTCCCATCAGGAAACTTCATAAGCCTCTTATCCTTCTCCATCAGAGGGCAGACAGACTGAAAACCACAATCACAGAAAACTAACCAATCTGATCACATGGACCACAGCCTTGTCTAACTCAATGAAACTATGAGCCGTGCCATGTAGGGCCACCCAAGATGGACAGGTCATGGTGGAGAATTCTGGCAAAAAGTGGTCCACTGGAGAAGAGAGTGGCAAACCACTTCAGTATTCTTGCCTTGAGAACCCCATGAACAGTATGAAAAGGCAAAAAGATAGGACACTGAAAGATGAACTCCCCAGGTCGGTAGGTGCCCAATATGCTGCTGGAGATCAGTGGAGAAATAACTCCAGAAAGATTGAAGAGACAGAGCCAAAGCAAAAACAACACCCAGTTGTGGATGTTGCTGGTGATGTAAGTAAAGTCCAATGCTTTAAAGAGCAATATTGCATAGGAACCTGGAGTGTTAGGTCCATGAATCAAGGCAAATTGGAAGTGGTAAAAGGGGATGGTAAGACTGAACAATGACATTTTAGGAATCAACGAACTAAAATGGACTAGAATAGGTGAATTTAATGTAGATGACCGTTATAGCTACCAATGTGGGCAAGAATCCCTTAGAAGAAATGGAGTAACCATAATAGTCAACAAAAGAGTCCAAAATGCAGTGCTTGGATGCAATCTCAAAAACGACAGAATAATCTCTGTTTGTTTCCAAGGCAAACCATTCAATATCACAGTAATCCAAGTCTATGCCCCGACCAGTAATGCTGAAGAAGCTGAAGTTAAACGGTTCTATGAAGACCTATAAGACCTTCTAGAACTAACACCAAAAAAAGATGTCCTTTTCATTATAGGGGACTGGAATGCAAAAGTAGGAAGTCAAGAGATACCTGGAGTAACAGGCAAATTTGGCTTTGGAGTACAGAATGAAGCAGGGCAAAGACTAACTGAGTTTTGCCAAGAGAATGCACTGGTTATAGCAAACACCCGCTTCCAACAACACAAGAGAAGACTCTACACATGGACATCATCAGATGGTCGATACCAAAATCAGATTGATTGTGTTCTTTGCAGCCAAAGATGGAGACGCTCTATACAGTCAGCAAAAACAAGACCAGGAGCTGACTGTGGCTCAGATCATGAACTCCTTATTACCAAATTCAGACTTAAATTGAAGAAAGTAGGGAAAACCACTAGACCATTCAGATAGGACCTAAATCAAATCCCTTACAGTTATACAGTGGAAGTGACAAATAGATTCAAGGGATTAGATCTGACAGAGTGCCTGAAGAACTATGGAGGGAGGTTCGTGACATTCCACAGCATTCACGTGGAGGTGCTCCTATGTCTGTATATATGAGTATTCATTTACTCAGTACCTTATGTGCTAGGATTCAGTGAGTGAGATATAGCCGCCTTTTCTGAAGTTTGTGATCTGTCTTGGGGAACAGACACATAAAGAGTAAATTTTATTATATTGAGACTAGTGTTATAGTAAAATTCCTTTCAGCTATAAGATTATTTGATTATATAATATGTAATATCAATCTGAATTTTTTTCAGGGGGCACCTATAAATAAAATAAATTTATAAATTTTAAAGATCCATTCAACCTGAGGGCTTTCAGAAAGGCTTGACAGGGAAAGCAGTGAAGACTGAGTAGCACTGAGATATGTACACTATCATGTGTAAAATGGGCTTTCCTGGTACCTCAGTTGGTAAAGGATCTGCCTTCAATGCATGAGACCCCGGTTCAGTTCCTGGGTCAGCAAGATCCGCTGGAGAAGGGATAGGCTTCCACTCCAGTTTTCTTGGGCTTCCCTGGTGGTTTAGCTGGTAAAGAATCTGCCTGCGATGTAGGAGACCTGGCTTCGATCCCTGGGTTGCAAAGATCCCCTGGAGAAAGGATAACAGCTACCTACTCCAGTATCCTGGCCTCCTGGAGAATTCCATGGACTGTATGTATAGTCCACAGGGTCTCAAAGATTCGGACACAACTGGGTGACTTTCAGTTACACTTTCATGTGTAAAATAGCTATCTAGTGAGAAGATGTTGTGTAGCACAGAGAATTCAGCTTAGTGCTCTGTGATGACCTAGAGAGTGGGATGGGGGTGGGGAGAGAGGTTTAAGTGAGAGGGGATATATTCATATAGCTGATTCACTTTGTTGTACAGCATAAACCAACACGACGTTGTAAAGTAATTATCCCCCCCCCCCAAAAAAAAGTGAAAAAACAGATATATGCCAGAGACAAAGAGGTATTCAATAAATGTTTCTTAAATCAGTAACATAAGGAAGTACCAGTCTTTCTTGATGCTGGTATATATAGTGTTGAGCCTTTATAAAAGCTGATTGCCCTATTTAAATTATGTGTGAAAGTGAAGTCACTCAGTTGTGTCTGACTCTTTGTGATCCCGTGGATTGTAGCCCACCAGGCTCCTCTGTGTCCACGGGATTCTCCAGGCAAGAATACTGGAGTGGGTTGCCATTTCCTTCTCCAGGGGAATCTTCCCAACCCAGGGATCGAACCCGGGTCTCCCGCATTGCAGGCAGACGCTTTAACCTCTGAGCTACCAGGGAAGCCCAAATTATGTGTACTCTGGTAGAAAAAGTCTTTTTGAAGCTTTATTCTAAAGTAGGCACAGTTGGCTAACTGAATGAATAAATGAATGTATTAATATCATAAACTGCTAAATGTAGGCCAAATGGATTTATGTTGCTCACACTAGAGCCTTGACAGTTATGATCAGGGTCCAGTAGCCTTGGTTTCATGCCCCCGGTCTTTCATTAAATCATCTCTAAGGACTTTCTAGAATTAAGCCAAGATCTAAAGGCCTTAACACTTTCCTAGCTTACATACTCAGTATTTGCTCAAGATTAACTGCCCTTTAGTGCTAATTTTCTGAGTATTTTCAGGCCCTTCCCCAAGAAGTCACAGGACGGGGTCATAACAAGAGCTGGGCCACTCTTTTCTTCATTCACACTTCATTAAGCTTGAGCATCACCATTACAGCAGAATAACTCCTGTTCTGACTTAACCCCAATGGGACCAATGTGTGTTTCTCCAATGGGGTTCATGGACCAGCAGCATCAGCTTAGCTGGACCATCACCTGTTTAGCATGCAGATTCCTGGCCCCACTCAAACCAACCAAGTAAAAGACTTTTTTTTTGTTTGCGGCTAGAAAGTATGATTTTTAATAAGTACCCTAGGTGACTGTGATTATATAGGTCAAATCTAAGATGCATTAAAAAAGAAAGAAGAAATATGTACACCTTCTTTCTGTAGGTTCTGACTTTCTTAGCAGTTGGGCAGCCATACCAAAGCCCTTGTCCTAGGAGGCCACCCTTTACCTCATCCCTCTTCTCACCTGATAACTCTGTGATGTGTTATTAACCTTGTTTTATAAATGACACAGGCTTCTCTAATGACTCAACAGGTAAAGAATCCACCTGCAATGCAGGAGACACGAGATGTGGGTTCTATCTTTGAGTCGGGAAGATCCCCTGGAGGAGGAAAGTGGCAGCCCACTCCAGTAGTCTTGCCTGGAGAATTCCATGGACAGCAGAGCCAGGTGGGCTACAGTCCATGGGGTTGCAAAGAGTCAGACATGACTGAGCCACAATGGACACATATATAAATGACAAGATTGGTTGTAACAAGTTGAACGCTCTTAAAATTCATGTGTCCCTCAAGGCCTTTAGAACCGGAAGGTCTGTCTGATTTGAAGGATGTTAAGTGATTGTTCTAAATAACTTACTTGCGGAGGACAGGCATATAGGCAGACATGACTGAAATCCCTGGGGTGCCATACGGTGGCATCTCCAGTGCTTGAGGAAGACCAGACTGTCAGCTCTTGAGAAAAGTTTTTTGGTTTTTGATTTTTTTTTTAAACATAAGAAGCATTATACATTTATAGGGAAAATTAAAGTATTTTAGAAATAGGAGTTGGAAAATGAAAACTGCAACTATCAGGACATTACTGTAGTATCAGTCCACACCTGTTTAAAAGAGCTGCAAGTATATATATACACACACATGTATGTAAGCTGTATAAATGCATAGAGACAGGAAGGGAAAGGTGCTCAATGATTGACGATGGAATGAAAATGAGAGGGATAACATGAGATTTTGTTTGTTTTTGTTTGCTTTTCTTTTCTTCCCAACACCCCCCCCCCCCAACCCCGCCCCACCCCGCCACCAACCGTGTAGCTTGGCAGCTTGTGGGATCTTAGTTTCCTGACCAGGGATTGAACCCCAAGCCCCGACAGTGAAAGTACCAAGCCCTAACCACTGGACAGCCAGTGAATTCCCAGTAAACTTTATTTTTTAGAAGAGTTTTATGTTGGCAGTGAAATGGAAGGTACAGAGACTTCTCATGTCTTCTGTGTCCCCGCACATGCATAGGCTGGTCTTATTATTATTGTCCCTCCCCAGAGCGAGGTGGTATATTTGTTACAACTGCTGAAGCTACATCGACACATCCTTGTCAATGACTCCAGAGTCTACACTAGGGTTTGCTCTTGGTGTTGTACATTCTGTGGGTTTGGATAAATGCAGCATGAGGTGTGTCCCTATGATAGTATCATACAGAGTAGTTTCACTGCCCTCCTCTATATTTATGTCTTTTAAAAAACTTATTTTTCTATGATGATGTCTTTTAAAACCAATTATATAATTTTTTAAGATCTTATAATTTTTCCTTGAGGAAAAGTTTCTGTGAGTTAGGTTTTTGTAAATTCCATATAGAAGTAATACCATTTAGTATTCATCTTTGTTCTAAATTGGAGTCTAGTTGGTTTACAGTGTTGTTTTAGTTTCTGCTGTACAATGAAGTGAATCAGCTATCAGTTCAGTTCAGTTCAGTCGCTCAGTCGTGTCCGACTCTTTGCAACCCCACGAATTGCAGCACACCCGACCTCCCTGTCCATCACCAACTCCCGGAGTTCACTCAGACTCACATCCATCGAGTCCGTGATGCCATCCAGCCATCTCATCCTCTTTCCCCTTCTCCTCCTGCCCCCAATCCCTCCCAGCATCAGAGTCTTTTCCAATGAGTCAACTCTTCACATGAGGTGGCCAAAGTACTGGAGCTTCAGCTTTAGCATCAGTGCTTCCAAAGAAATCCCAGGGCTGATCTCCTTTGGAATGGACTGGTTGGATCTCCTTGCAGTCCAAGGGACTCTCGAGAGTCTTCTCCGACACCACAGTTCAAATGCATCAATTCTTCGGTGCTCAGCCTTCTTCACAGTCCAACTCTCACATCCCTACGTGACTACTGTGTATCCTCTGCTTTTCATGCCTCCTTCCCACCCTCCCATCCCAACCCTCTGAGTCATCACACAGCACCGTGCTGAGCTCCCTGTCTATACAACAGCTCCCCACTAGCCATCTGCTTTGTAGATGGTAGTATATTTATGTCAGTCCCGCTCTCTCAAGTCATCCCAGCATCCCCCGACATGTCCCCATGCCCATTCTCTGCGTCTGCATGTTGTCTGACTGACTTCCCTTACCATAATGCCCTTGAGGTCCATCCATATTGCAAATCACAGAATTCCCATCTTATGGCTGAATAGCATTCTACTATATATTACATCTCCCTAATCCATTCATCTGTTGATGGACACTTAGGCTGTTTCCATATGTTGGCTATTGTGAATAATGCTGCAGTGGACATGAGAGGGTGGATATCTCATTGATATCCTGTTTTAGTTTTTGGATTTATAAGTAGAATTGCTGGGTTATATATTATAGTAGTTCTGTTTTTAAGTTTTTGAGGAACCTCTCTGCTGTTTTCCATACTGGGTATAGCTATATTCATTTCCACAAACAGCATAGTCAGTCAGTTCAGTCTCTCAGTCATGTCCGACTCTTTGTGACCCCATGGACTGTAGCACGCCAGGCTTCCCTGTCCATCACCAACTCTCAGAGCTTGCTCATGTCCATCAAGTCAGTGATGCCATCCAACCATCTCATTCTCTGTCTTCCCCTTCTCCAACAGAGGATGAGATTCCCTTTACTAGGATTCCCTTTTTCTCCACACCCTTCCCAATACTTGACTCTTGTCTTTTTGGTGATCACTCTTCTGATATTTGTGAGGTGCTCTCATTGTGGTTTTGATTTGTATTTCCTTGATGATTAGTGATGTTGAGCACTTCATGTATCTCTTGGTCATTTAGATGTCTTCTTTGGAAAACGTTCAATTTCTCTTTCCATTTTAAATCTAATCATTTGTTTTTTGTTATTAAGTTATATATGAGTTTGTTATATATTTTGAATATTAATCCATTATGAGGTGTATGGTTTGATAATATTTTCTCCCATTCTGTGGGTTGCCATTTTTTTTGATGTGCAGAAACTTTTAAACTTGATATAATGCCTCTTATTTATTTATGCTTTTGTTGTTTGTGCTTTTGGTGTCCTATCTGAAAAGCCATTCACAAGACCAATGTGAAGGAGCTTCTTTCCTATGTTTTCTTTTACAAGTTATATGATTTCCGGTCTTATGCTTAAGTCTTTAATCCATTTCAAGTTCATTTGTATGAGTGGTATAAGATAAAAGAGTTGAATTTCATTTTTCTGCATGTGGTTATCCAGTTTTCTCAGCACTATTTATTGAGAAGAGTGTCCTTTCCCTGTTGAGGATTATTTGCTCCCTTGTCTAACAGTATTTGGTTATATATACGGGAGTTTATTTCTAGGGTCTTAATTCTGTTCTCTTGGTCTATATGTCTGTTTTTATGCTAGTACCATACTGTGTTGACTACTGTAACTTTGTATTAATGTTTGAAATTAGGACGTGTGATGCCTCCAGCTTTGTGGAATCTAAAAATTTGAATGCACAATTTCTCACTAGCATGCCATGCTGTATAATAGCATTTTACCCACAGTGGAACTTCTTTCAAAATTGGAATCAGTCCTCTCAAACCCCACCACTGCTTTATCAACTAAGATTACATAATATTCTAAATCCCTTTGTCATCATTTCAACAGTCTACAGCATCTTTGACAAGAGTAGAGTCCATCTTAAGAAGCTACTTTTTTGCTCACTCTTAAGAAGCAACTCCTCATCCATTAAAGTTTTGTCATGAGATTGCAGCAGTTCAGTAACTCTCATGAGATTCCAGCAATGCAGTCACATCTTCAGGCTCCACTTCTAATTCTAGTTGTCCTGTTAGTTCTACCACATCTGTAAGTACTTCTTCCACGGAAGTCTTGAGCCCCTCAAAGTCATCCATGAAGGTTAGAATCAGCTTCTTCCAAATTCCTATTAATGTCGATGTTTTGACCTCTTCCCATGAATCACAAATGTTCTTAATGGCATCTAGAGTGGTGAATCCTTTCCAGAAAGTTTTCAGTTTACTGTTCCCAGATCCATCAGTGTATTCATTGTCTATGGTAGTGATAGCTTTACAAACTGTATCTCTTAAATAGTAAGACTTGAAAGTCTTAATTACTCCTTGATCTATGGGATGCAGAAAGGATGTTTATTAGCAGGCATGAAAACAACATTAATCTCATTATTTATCTCCCTCAGAGCTCTTGGGGGACCAGAAATGCTGTCAATGAGCAGTAATATTTTGAAAGAATTTTTTTTTTTTTCTGAGCAGTAGGTATCAGCAGTGGGCTTAAAATGTGCAGTAAACCATGTTGTAAAGAGATGTACTGTCATCCAGGCTTTGTCCCATTTATAGCACATAGGCAGAGCAGACAGATCATCCTTCAGGACCCTAAGAATTTTGCCATTTTGGAATGGTAAATGAGCATTGGCTTCAGCTTAAGGTCACCAGCTACAGTAGCCCCTAAGTAGAGAGTCAGCTTATCCTTTGGATGTTTGAAGCCAGACACTGACTTTTCTCTAGGTATGAAACCACTGGATGGTGCTTTTTCCCAATATAAGGCTGTTTTATCTGCATTTAAAATCTGTTGTCTAGTGAGCTTGTGGTCATACTCAGTCCCTCAGTCATGTCTGACTCTCTGTGCCTCCGTGGAGTGTAGTCTCCTCTGTCCATGAGATTTCCCAGGCAAGAATACTGAAGTGCGTTGCCATTTTCTACTCCAGGGGATCTTCCCGACCCAGAGGTCGAACCCATGTCCCCTGCATCGGCAGGCAGATTATTTACCACCGTCCCACCTGGGAAGCCTGCTGTCTAGTGTGACCACCTTCACTAATGATCTTCACTGGATCTTCTGAATAACTTGTTGCAGCTTCTGTATGAGCACTTGTTTCCTCACCTTGCACTTTATGCTATGGAAATGACTTCTTTCCTTATGAACCTCTGTTAGTTTCAAACTTTTCTTCTGTAGCTTCCTCACCATTCTGAGCCTTCATAGACTTGAAGAAAGTCAGGGCTTTGCTCTGGATTAGGCTTTGGGTAAAGGCAATGTTGTGGCTGATTTGATTTTTCCAGACCACCAAAACTTTCTCCCTATCAGCAATAAGGCTGTTTCACTTTCTTACAGTTGGTGTGTTCACTGGAGTAGCACTTTTAATCCTCTTCAAGAACTTTTCTTTTTGTGTTCATAACTTCATAATTGGGCTCACTGTGCAGAAGACCTAGCTTTTGGGCTATCTCAGCTTTTGACATGCCTTCCTCACTAAGCATTATCATTTCTAGGTTTTGATGTAAAGTAAGAGACATGTGACTCTTCCTTTCTGTGAACACTTAGAGGGTATTGTAGGGTTTTTAATTGGCCTAATTTCAATATTGTTATTTCTTTGGGAATAGGGAAACCCGAGGAGAGGCAGAGAAACAGGATTGACTGACCAGTGGGTGGAGGAGTCAGAACTTGCACATATATCCATTAAATTTGTGATCTTATATGGGGTGGTTTGTGGCACCCCAAAGCAATTACAATAGTAATATCGGAGATCACCATAACGAATATAATGAAAAAGCTTGAAATATTTCAAGACTTACCAAAACGTGACACAGAGACAAGTGAGCAAATTCTTTAGGAATAATTGGTGCCAATAGACTTCAACACAAGTCTGCCAGAAACCTTCAATTTGTTAAAAAAAAAAAAAATACATCTGTGAAGCACAAAAAGTGAAGTGCAATAAAATAAGATATGCCTGTATAGATGTTTGATGCTATGAATTTCTAAGTTCTTTTTTGATTGTATGCCATATATTTTGACATGGTGGTTTTCATTTTCTGTTATCTCAAAACACTTTGTAATTTCCCACTTGGTTGGGTTAGCATGTATTGTTTGCTTTCCAAATTTTTTCGTTTCTAAATATTTGGAGATTTTCTTGATACCATTTTTAATGGATTTCTAATATAATTCTGTTGTTTAGAGAGCATACTTTGTATATTTTGAAAGTTTTAAAACTTATTGAGACTTGTTATATGGAACAGAATGTGATCTGTTTCTGTAAATACTCCATGAGCATTTGTAAAGATGTTTTCAGCTGTTGTTAGGTCACGAGCTCTATAAATATCAGTTGGGTCAAGTTGGTTGATAGTCTTGTTCAAGTCTTCTATATCCATAATATATTAGTCTGGGTTCTCTAGAGAAACAGAACCAATAAAATACATATAAGAAGAGATTTATTAAAGGAATTGACTACTGTAGTTATGGATGCAAAAAGTCCCACAATCTGCCTCTGTGAGCTGGGGAACCAGGAAAGCTGGTGATATAGTTCAGTCTTGTCCAAAAGCCTAAGAACCTGGAGGCTGGTGGTTGAAGTCTTAGAATCTGAAGGCCTGAGAACTAGGAGCTTCAGTGTCTGAGGGCAAGAGAAGATAGATATTTCAGTTCAAGAAGAGAGAGGGAATTCACCCTTCCTTCACATTTTTGTTCTATTGAGACCCTAAAGGAATTAGGTGATGCCCATCCCCTGGTGCAATGCAGGAGACCTAGGCTCAATCCCTGAGTTGGGAAGATCCTCAGGAGAAGGGAATGGCGACCCACTCCAGTATTCTTGCCTGGAGAATTCCATGGACAGAGGAGCCTGGTGGGCTATAGTCCATGGGGTCACAAAGAGTCAGACATGACTGACTAATGTACACACATCCCCATGGAGAGGCATCATTGGAAGGATTTCATTGGAATGGCTGATGCTAAAGCTGAAACTCCAATACTTTGGCCACCTGATGCAAAGAGCCAGCTCATTAGAAAAGACTCTGATGCTAGGAAAGATTGAAGGCAAGAGAAGGGGGTGACAGAGGATGAGATGGATGAATGGCATCACAAATTCAATTGACATGAGTTTGAGCAAACTCTGGGAGACAGTGAAGGACAGGGAAGCCTAGCGTGCTGCCCTTCTTGGGGTCACAAAGAGCTGGACACGACTCAGTGACTGAACAGCAACAGCAGTGCCATTGGTGACATCTTCTTTACTTAGTCTATTGGCTAAAATGCTAATCTTTTCTGAAAAGACTCTCCAGACACATCCAGAAATAATGTGTGTGAAGCGCTATGAAGTGAAGTGCAATAAAACTAGGTATGCCTAAACTATCATATAGAGTATTTTCACTGCCCTAAAAGTCCTCTGTGCTCTGCCTATTCATGTCCCTGTACCCACTGCAACCACTGATCTTTTTATTGTCTCCATAGTTTTGCTTTTTCCAAAATATCATATAGTTCGAATCATCCAGGATGTAGCTTTTCCAGATTGGTTTCTTTCACTTGGCAATAGGCACTTAAGGTTCCTCCGTGTCTTTTCCTAGCTTAGTAGTTTATTTATTTTTTCAAATCTTTATTTATTTGGCCGCAGCAGGTCTTGGTTGAGGCACACAGGATCTTTGGTCTTTGCTGTGGCGTGCGGGGCGTCTCTAGCTGCGGCATGTGAACTTGTAGTTGAGGCACGTGAGCTCTATTTCCCTGACCAGGGATCCAACCCTGGCCCCCTGCATTGGGACCACAGAGTTTTAGCCACTGGACCATCAGGGAAATCCCACTTTGCTCATTTTTAGCACTGACTTTATTTTTGGGGGCTCCAAAATCACTGCAGATGGTGACTGCAGCCATGAAATTAAAAGACGCTTACTCCTTGGAAGGAAAGTTATGACCAACCTAGACAGCATATTCAAAAGCAGAGACATTACTTTGTCCACAAAGGTCCATCTAGTCAAGGCTATGGATTTTCCAGTAGTCATGTATGGATGTGAGAGTTGGATTATAAAGAAAGCTGAGCGCCGAAGAATTGATGCTTTTGAACTGTGGTGTTGGAGAAGACTCTTGAGAGTCCCTTGGACTGCAAGGAGATCCAACCAGTCCATCCTAAAGCAGATCAGACCTGGGTGTTCCCTGGAAGGACTGATGTTAAAGCTGAAACTCCAATACTTTGGCCACCTCATGTGAAGAGTTGACTCATTGGAAAAGACTCTGATGCTGGGAAAGATTGAGGGCAGGAGGAGAAAGGGACAACAGAGGATGAGATGGTTAGATGGCATCACTGACTCAATGGACATGGGTTTGGGTAGACTCCAGGAGTTGGTGATGGACAGGGAGGCCTGGCGTGCTGTGGTTCATGGGGTCACAAAGAGTTGGACGTGACTGAGCAACTGAACTGAATAGGTGTATAGTGGTACCTCACTGTTGTTTTAATCTGTGTCTCCTTGATGCTATATGGTAAGCATCATTTTATATGCTTATTTGCCATCTGTTTATCTTCTTCAGTGAGATGTTTGTCAAGATCTTTGGCCCATTTTTAAATTGAGTTGCTTATTTTCTTACCATTGATTTTTAAGAGTTCTTTGTATATTTAGTGTAACAGTCTTTTGTTAGATATGTTTTTTGGGAAGATTTCCTCCCAATTTGTGGCTTGTCTCCTAATTCTCTTCAAGTCACATTGTTTTCCCTCTGAGAGTTAAAATATTTTTATCTGTATTCTCCTGGCTTTGCCTTGTTTTCAGTATGTGATCTTCTGTCTTCTTTTCTGTTTATCTTTACTTAATGGTTTTTTTTTTTTTCTTTTGGCCACACCACACAACATGGGGGATCTTATGGGATCTTAATGGATCTTAGTTTCCCAACCAGGGATCGAACCAGTGTCCCCTGCAGTGGAGGCATAGAGTCCTAACCACTGGACCACCAGAGAATTCCCTAATTTATTTCCTGAATCACATTCAGTTGCTTGTCTGATTTTTCATTTCAGACATTATAGTTTACACTTCTAGATATTTGATTGGGGTTTTTGAAATTCTTTTCCCTATCTCTCTGAAATGTGCTTCATCTTCCCTCTAGCTCTTAAAATAATGGGATATATTCTATTAACTGCCTTAATGCCCCTCTCTACTAATTCTGTGTGTCATTTTGGGCCTGTTTCCATTGATTTCTTTTTCTTTTTGTCATGGGTTGTATTTCCTGCTGCTTTGCAGGCTTAGAATTTTTTTAAATTGGATTCCATATACTGACTGTTTTATCTTGTTGAATGACTAGATGTTTTTGTACTGCTAAGAATATTTTTAAAATACAGTTGAGCTCCTTGGAAGAAATTTAATCCTTCTAAGTCTGTATTTTTTAAGCATTGTTAGGTAAGACCAGAGCAATATTTAGTCTAAGGCAAATTCTGTCCCACTATTGAGACAGATGTGTTTTGAGTATCAGCACAGTACCCTGTAAATTATTATATTCTCTGTTCTGGCTGGTAGGAACTATATTTTAGCCCTGTTTGAATTCCAAGTGTTCTTCCCTGCAATGCTTTCACATGGTTCTTTTCCTGCCCTTGGTAGTTTATTTACATACATGTGCTGACTGTTACTCAGTTAAAGACTCAAGGAATGTCTCCTGCCGATCTCTGAAGCTTGTTCTCTGCTTCTCATTCATCTCTGGTTCTCTGTCCTCTGAATTCTAGTCTCTGGACTTCCTAATTCATCTCCTCCTTCCTGAAGGTTTGCTGAGTTCTTCCTGGGTTCCTTTTTCATACGCTGGAGCCTGGAAAGTGTCTCCAGACAGAACGCCGTGGCAGTTAGAGGAAATTTTTTCTTCCAGCTCTCAGGGAACATCATCCTTTGTTGCTGATGTACAATGACTTGAAAGCAATTGTTTCCTGTATAGTGTCCTGTTTTTCAGTTATTTCAGGCGAAAGAGTACTAGTTGCTGCTATTCTATCTTGGTTAGAAACATAAGTTACTTAAAATTTTTCTAATTTAATTTTTATGCATACATTTCTTTTTATGTTCTTTTCCATTATGGTTTATCCCAGGAGATTGGTATAGTTCCCTGTGCTATACAGTAGGACGTTGTTTATTCATTGTAAATGGAATAGTTTGCCAACGCCAGCTCCCAGTCCAAACCTCTCCCTTTCACCTTCCCCACAACAGCCACACGTTACTTCTGTATGTCTGTGGTCTGTTGCTATCTTGTAGGTAGGTTCATCTGTGTCATATTTTAGATTCCACATATAAGTGATATCATACGCTATTTCTCTTTCTAACTTATTTCAGTTCGCGTGATAAAATCTAGTTGCATCCTTGTGGCCGCAGATGGCATTATTTCATTCTTTTTTATGGCTGAGTAGAGAAATAGAAGTTTCTCAAGTGTAGTGCTTTTGAGACGTTATTCCTGAACTGTTAGTAAACTTTGGAAAGGAATAGCTAGAGGAAAGAGGTCAATCATGGTTTAGTTTCCAAAGAAGGGGAGGAGATGCGTGGATATGCGTAAGGTGAATCCAAATGTGAATATTAGGATTATTGGACTATTAGGAATGAGTCTTCTCTTTTTGATGGTGGACATTCTATGGACCAAGATGAAATCATTTTTACTTCAGGTCTCACCACTAGATAGGGCTATGTGGGAGAAAAAAAAATACCTGGGGAGATGGGTCTTCCAAATCTGGGGGCAGTTCTCTGTATTCAAGGGGCTTCCCGGAGGCTCAGACAGTTAAGAATTCACCTGCAGTGCAGGAGACTTGGGTTCGATCCCTGGGTCGGAAAGATCCTCTGGAGAATTCAAAATGGATGACCAACAATGACCTACTGTATAGCACAGGGAACTCTGCTCAATGTTATGTGGCAGCCTAGATGGAAGGGGAATTGGGGAAGAATGGATACATGTGTTTGTATGGCTGAGTCGCTTTGCTGTGCACTTGAAACTATCACAGTTAATTGGCTATACTTTAATCTTCAATATAAAATAAAGTTAAAAATAAATAAAATAGATAAAAGCAAGGTCATACTGTATAGCACAGAGAACTATATTCAATATCCTATAATATACTATAATGGAAAAGCATGAAAAAGGATATATGCATATACACACGCATATATATATATATATATTTATTTATGAATTGCTTTGCTGTACACCAGAAACTAACACAGCATTGTAAATTAACTGTACTTCAATGTAAGAAAAATAAGAAAAAGAATGTAGAAGAAGTAATAAACCTCTATGTACCCTTCAAAAAAAATTAGGGGCCGTTGGGTATATGTTGGATCAGACCTTACGCTCTCTGGAGCCTCTTCTGTGGGATAATAGTTATTATTCATGACAATGGCAACTATTACTTCTTGAGTACTTGCTATGTGCCAGAATTCCTGAGATGGTTGGATGGCATCACTGACGCGATGAACATGAGTTTGAGTAGGCTCCGGGAATTGGTGATGGACAGGGGAGCCTGGCGTGCTGCAGTCCATGGGGTCACAAAGAGTTAGACACTACTGAGCGACTGAACTGAAGTGACATAATATATGTAAATACACAACAATCTCTGTGGGTAGGTATTTTATCATCATTTTCTAAATGAAGGAATCAGAGTTCAGATAGATAAAATGACCCATGTCTCTTGGGTATTGAAAATTATAGTTGGGATTTAAACCCAAATCAGTATTATCCCAAAGCCAAAATGCTTATATACTATGGCATGCTGAAGGAACTCTAGCTGGCTACTTTAGTTTCCTCTGCAGAAGATGCCAAGGGACTAAGAATTTGGGATGTTTTTTGGTACCCAAATTCCACAAAGCATCTTGAGGAGGAAGTTGTCATGTAAGCAGTATTGGCCTGGCTTGAATCAGTCCTGGAAAAGACAAACTAAGGGACTTGATGGAGCTCTCATTCATCATGAATTCATTTGGACATCCAAGGCATGGTCTGGATTTTACCCTTTGAAATCTAAATTCACCTTAGACAGATTGTCAGGTTTCCTCTAAAAGGCATCTCATGTTTATCCAAGGCCTGGGGGAGAGTTGGTCAGGATGTCAAGTAGTTTCACTTTAGCAAGTTCTTTCTATCCTATGTCAATAGAATCAAGAAAATTGAATTCTTATTATCTTGGGTAAGAGTTCAGAGCCTCAGTTGTTAAGGCTAGGATTTAATTTAATTCAATAGACATTATTGCTATTCAGTGCTAATTCAGTGCTCTATCTACACCAGGCACTTAGGTTGGGAAATCGAAGAGGTGTAAGACATAGACCACACCCTAGAGGAAATCAAAGTCAAGTTGGGGAGATGGATGCGTATCCCATGGATAGAGGAGCCTGGTAGGCTGCAGTCCATGGGGTTGCTAAGAGTCAGACATGACTGAGCAACTTCACTTTCACTTTTCACTTTCATGCATTGGAGAAGGAAATGGCAACCCACTCCAGTGTTCTTGCCTGGAGAATCCGAGGGGCGGGGGAACCTGGTGGGCTAACGTCTATGGGGTCCCACAGAGTCAGACACGACTGAAGTGACTTAGCAGCAGCAGATTAAGTACAACAGAACATATGCACAGAAGACTATGAGGGTTCAAAAGAGGGGCCGGTGATCCTGGCCTGAGGTTGGGAATGTTAGACCAGCACTCTTCAGCTGGTTTCAGGAGCCGTGTTCAGAGTTTCAAGACCTTTAACTCGTTATTGACTGGGGTATTCTTGCAGAAATTAATGCCTATGGCTCACGATTTTTATTTTGGTTGGCCCCAAATTAATTGTTATTTCACTAACACTTTGTGGGTTATTATATTCAGTAGTTACACCTGACACACCTGTAAAGTCTTCCAATTTTTTGTGAAACATTGTCTTCAAACCACTCCGCCAGGGTCCAGCCCCTGTAGGATCCAGAGAAACCCAAAGGAGAAATGGCGTCGGCGATTGATTTAGAGAGAGAAGGAAAAAATGTTATAGATAAAAAAATAGAGGAGAAAAAGAGGCTGATATTTCTTGGTTTACATAGAAAGCCAATAAAACTCCGAGACAAGACATTTACCCTGTTCACGGAGGCCACAGGTGCCCTCCCGGTCTCCCGAGGGAGTGAAGACACAGAACGTCTTCCCGTTCAGGTCTTAGAAACCCGGGCAGATAAGTGAACGCAGGGAGCCCCCATGCTCCAAGGGATCAGCCTGAGAAAGAGAGGGAGAGAGAGAGAGAGAAAGAAAGAAAGAAGAAAAAACACAGGGTGACCAAGCTTCTACGAGGCCCAAAAGCTTTATTTTTCCAAAGGTACTTTTATACCTTGCCTTATACATAGAGGGAAATGAAAGATGCAAGGTCATACAGAGTCAGCCGAAACATTCCAGCAGTTTTGCCCTTATCGAAACCAGGATTTTTCTGCATACCTTTCCCGCAAATGATGTTGTGTACAGTATCTTCTGGCCTTGGAGGCCTGTGAACATTTTATGACCCTCTTTTGATAAAGGCTGCTCAACCAGAAAACTTATTTTCCCTCAAAGTGTTTTTTCTTTATGTTTCTAATCTATGTCAGCCTCAGAAAATGCCAAACAGAGTTAACGTTTTTCACAGAGCAAAGGTGCGGTGAGTTACAAGAAAGAACCAATTAGCTCAAAAGTCTGATATGGTTAAATTCAAGGCTACACGTGTTTTTCTTGCATTCTCACTATGTTAACTAATGCATTCCCAGGTGCACAGTGGATAAGAGATATGGGAACTTAGCAACAAGCATTGGCCCAATAATGAAATCCTACACCAGCACTAGCACTACTCTAATAACTTTTAACTCTTTCAAAGGCTCTTATGTTTTAGGCTTTCCGTGCCTCTCACAGTTGGGAGGCTGTAAATAATTGTATGCATAGCTGCAAGAGTCTGGATATACCTGCCAAGCAAGCTAGAATGCTAACAGAGGGGGTTTGATTTGAAATATTCCTCTCATGTCCAGGAGACTTATTAGCTATAGCCCTAAGTTGATTTTCTCCAGAGAAAGGTGGTCAGGGTTAGCCCCCTGTTAATGTCAGAGGAGTTGGTGAAAGTCATGAAACAGTAAAACAGACAGATTCTGGTTTTGGGGTAGATGCTCGAGAAAGCCTAGGGAGCGCCTTGAGTTCTGAAGCCTTGCTTAACAGTTCTCTTCCACATGACCTTGTCATGGGTGGGATCTCCCGTGGCGGCTCCTGGCACCACTCATCTCTAGAAGCAGAGGAGCACTCTCCAACACCATGAGTTTCATTTTCACTTTCCATATCAGAATCAATCACTAAGTTTTTTTTGTTGGTCTCATATTCACTTCATCTGAATCAGAACTATATTCTGAAGAACTGTCATCTTCGGAGACACTAGTATATGTCACTCAGACAATCAGTATCTGCATGAAATTCACTGAAAAATTCTTCCTCACTCAAAATTTTGCAATGTGTCATTTTTGAAATTTTGTGTGAATTATGATATACACAGGGTTGGAACAAAAACCTAATGGAGCAAAATGTGAATGATAACAAAAATCATAAGTTGTATGATGAACCCTTGATCAGTTTTAACCTCTAATGACTTTGCATGGTGCTGTTAATTATATCACTCTCTAAAAACGTATTGATATGTCTTTGGTCAATTATACTAGATGCTCCCAGGCATGTAGCAGTCATGCCACTTTGTTGGTGGTGGTGGTGGTCCCATATGTGAACCCAGAGTCACTGAGAGGAGAGTGGAGAATTCCACATGGCATTATGAGTTTGCCTTTGATATGGTTTGTGATTTGAATATGTCATGGGCCTTTTGAGTTTTATCAGGTGTCAGTCTTGTGAGTGCATTTAAAAAAAAAAGATTTATTTATTTTTTGACTGCTCTGGATATTCATTGCTGCACCTGGGCTTTCTCTACTTACTGCAAGTCAGGGCTGGTCTTCGTTATGGTGCAAGGACTTCTCATTGCGGTGGCTTCTGTTGTTGTGAAGCATGGTTTCTAAAGCACAGGTTTAGTAGCTATGGCATATATTTAGTTGCTTTGTGGCATGTGGGATCTTCCTGGACCAAGGATTGAACCCATGTCCCCTTCATTGACAGGCAGATTCTTAAACACTAGATCACCAGGAACTCCCTTGTGAATGCATTTTAAGTCACTTGTTGGATATTAACAGAAGTCAGGAATTCTTCTAGGAGATGATGGAGTCAGGATTCTGTTGGTGCAAAGAAGATTCTCCTGAAATATGTATTGAAATAAGACTTCAATCTGATTACATTCTACAGTCCTAGAAAACAACAGGAACCAAGCTATGTTAAAATGTAAAAATAATGATTAATATCACCTCTTATAGCAAGTTGTACTTAATCCTTCTCTAAAATTAATTTGTGTGTGTTTTTTTTTAAAGTAAGATGTTGATCAAAGGAAAGTACAGAGACAACCACTATATTTGGTTTCTATTGCTGCTGTAACATGATCACATGGTGATATCTTACAGTTCTGGAGGTCAGACATCTGAAATCACTTTCATTGGGCTTCAGTTAAGGTGTTGGCAGGACTGGTTCCATCTTAGAGGTTCTGAGGGCAACATATTTCCTTGCTTTTTCCAATTTTTGTGACCAGTTTCCTTGGCTTGTAAGTTCCTTCCTCCCTCTTGAAAGTACATCACTCTGATTTAGCTTCTGTCATCGTGCCGTCTCCTCTGACCCTGACCCTGCCTCCCTCTTACAAGGACCAGTGTGGTTATATTAAGCTGACTTGAGCACTCCAGGATAGACTTTTCCCTTCATGATCTTTAATCACATTGGCAAGCCCCCTTTGCCAAATAAGGTAACATTCACTAGTTCTGGAAATTAGGTCATTTTCAGGGACCCATTATTCAGCCTACCATAACCGCTGTTTATGTGTTTCAGGATTGACTTTTAATATTCTTCAAAAATTTATACAGTTCAGATTATTTTGTATATGTCCGTTGGTATTATGCTTTTTAAAAATATGGACCATTTTTTAAAGTTTTTACTGCCTTTGTTACACTGTTGCTTCTGTTTTTTAATTTTCTGGTTGTTTGGCTGGGAGGCATGTGGAGTCTTGGCTCCCCAACCAGGGATTGAACCTCCACCGCCTGCATTGGAAGGCAAAGTCTTAACCACTGGCCCACCAGGGAACTCCCTCAGTTTTATGCTTTTTCACTTAATCCTATATTATTCATCTTAATATAGTTTTTTGAAAGAATGGTTTTTGATAGCAACATTATCCTTCCATGGGGTTATGTCATAATTTTTTTTAGCCATTATATTATAATTTTTGTTAGGAGCTTTGATTGTAAGTAATAGAAAGCCAACTCTAGTTGGTGAAACAAAGAGAGAAAGTTGGTTCTGGCAGTCTGAAGTGTGAAGGGTTGAACAACCAGGCTCTGTGGTTTTCAGCAGGGCTTCAGGCGCCTTTGAATGCTCTTTCACTGAAGCCTGCTATTTTCCCCCATATCATGATTTCATCCACTAGAGAGGGGCTGGATGACCACAAGCCCTCTGTCTAACCTGGCCAATGCAAACCCCCTAACAGAAAGCAAACTCCCAGTCTCATTAAAGTCTGAATTTAATCTCAGGGAATTCAACTGCAGGTCCTGGTGGTAGGCGTCCTTGCTATTCAGAATGGTTCATGGACCAATAGCATCAGTATCGTCTAGGTATTTGTTAGAAATTCAGAACTCAGACCCCACTCAGGACATAATGAGCATCCTATGTTTCTAGAAAGGCTGGTTATAGATTATGAGTGGGACCAGCCTTGTAATCTGCCTTTTAACAATAGTCCAGGTGGTTTGCATGCCCATGGATATTTGAGAAGCACTGTTATCATAACTTATTTCTATGCCTCTGTTTTGGTGGATGTTGATAAAGCCTGTGTGGACTGACTGGCAATCAAGTTTTGTAGCTGTGAGGGTGGACCAGTGAGACAATGAAAACAAGCAGCCCCACAGGCATGACTCATACCAACTGGTCATTACTGCTGCTTAGCAGTTTCTGACATCACAGGGAACTAAACTAGAACAGCCAAGATCTGCAGCTGTGGCATCCAAATTTTGTCTAAAGCACCCTGGAAAATATGGCCTTGTCAAGTAAATCTTGGGTCCCTCTGGTTTGGGCTCTGTCCCTGCCTGGCTTACCCCAGAGCATCAGCTAGTCATCCTCCTGTATGTTTGTTACTAAAGTAAAAACAATGGGTAGTCAAGGGTGATGTAGTATCATTTTATGGATTACCCATGAGCTTTTTCCTATTCTACACACACCACCTATGGACACCTGCATCTGGGACTACTGGGATTCTTCTCCTGTTAAGAAGTGTGTTTACAAACTCTTGCTAGCTAGGAAATGTCCAGCTTTGAATAAGACCTAAAAAGAAAGCTACGGGAATTTGCAGAACGATTTAAAAATGATCCCAAAATATAGTAAATAGTTGGTAACGTGGGACTTCCTTGGTACTCCAGGATTAAAACCCCGTGCTCCCGATGCAGTGATCCAGGAGGTACAGGTTTGATCCCTGGTTGGGGAACTAAGATCCCGCATGTTTCATGGCACAGTCACAAAGAAAAGAGTTGATAACACATATATGGGTTAGTACAGGGGCAATGTGGACTTTGTCATCTGGTATAGCTGTATTGCGGAGAAGGCGATGGCGCCCCACTCCAGTACTCTTGACTGGAAAATCCCTTGGACGGAGGAGCCTGGTAGGCTGCAGTCCATGGGGTCTCGAAGAGTCGGACACTGAGGGACTTCACTTTCACTTTCTTGCACTGGAGAAGGAAATGGCAACCTACTCCAGTGTTCTTGCCTGGAAAATCCCAGGGACGGGGGAGCCTGTTGGGCTGCCGTCTATGGGGTTGCACAGAGTCGGACATGACTGAAGCGACTTAGCAGTAGCAGCAGCAGCAGCATAGCTGTACTGTCACAGAGTCAAGATACAGAACCTTCTGTGCCTGGGTCCAAAGCCTAGAGAGGGTATTAGGATCTATCAGATAAGGTAACAGGGCTTTCCAGGTGGCACTAGTGGTAAAGAACTTGCTTGCCAATACACGTAGACATAAGAGACACAGGTTTGATCCCTGGGTTTGGAAGATTCCCTGGAGAAGGGCATGGCAACCCACTCCAGTAATGTGGCCTGGAGAATTTCAAGGACAGAGGAGCCTGGCAGGCTATAGTCCATAGGGTCGCAAAGAGTTGAACACGACTGAGGCGACTTAGCACTGGAGCTCTGGAGATAAGGTAACAGAAAACTCACAGTCCAACCAGATTAAGTAATAGGGGCATTGAGCCTCTAACCTTAACAGCTGTTCAGAGGGAGGGTGCTTTAGCCACTGGATGTCTGGGCTTTGTCTGTTTTTGCATTCGGCCTTCCTTTGTGTTGGCTTTGTATTCAGAGTAATGCAGATCTAGGTTCAATTCCTGGGTTGGGAAGATCTGCTGGAGAAGGGATAGGCTACCCACCCCAGTATTCTTGGGCTTCCCTGGTGGCTCTGGTAAAGAATCTGCCTGCAATGCAAGAGACCTGGGTTCTATCCCTGGGTTGGAAAGATCCCCCTGGAGAAGGGAATGGCTATCCACTCCAGTATTCAGGCCTGGAAAATTCCCTGGACTGTATAGTCCATGCGGTCCCAAAGAGTTGGACACGACTGAGCAACTTTCAGAGTAACAACAAGATGGCCACTTGTTCCAGACATCAGTTCTTACATTCCACTGGTCCTGATTTCATCACGTGTCACGTCTACACCAGTAGAAAAGAAAACAGGTCCTCATGATTGACTTAGACAAATAAAGACATACTGAATGGACTTGAAGATGGGACCAGCCTTTCTAGCAACATAGGCTGCTCAGAGAAGGATCAATGAAACAAAAGTTGGATTCTGTTAGGAAAGAGGAAATGGCAGGTGCCTGGTGTATGTAGGGGAGGCAACCAATGGTGTCCGTTATGAGGCATCAGGGCAGCATTTATAGCTACAGAATTTGGGCAGTGACCGAGTTCTCTGGCTTTAGAGAAGGATTTAAAAAGAAGGAACAATCCTGCTGACAATATTCCTCATATGAACGAAGAGATTTTCTGATGGTTTTATTTATTTATTTTTTTTGTGTGTGTAATAAAGTTTTATTAAAGTATAAAGGAGATAGAGAAAGCTTCTGACATAGGCATCAGAAGGGGGTTGAAAGAGTACCCGCTTGTTAGTGTTAGCATTGAAGTTATATACTCTCCAGTAAATCCAAAGAATGTCTGGATGTTGTAAAGACCTCACCAGACCTACTCCCATAATTTACATTTTAAGATAACAGAATTAGCCAGAAAGTTTAATCCAGAGACTGTCCTCAGCCAGAATACATTGTTGTTATATAATCCTTGTAAAGAGCAGGTCTACTCCCATAATTTACAGAATTAGCCAGAAGGTTTAATCCAGAGACTGTCCTCAGGCAGGATACATTGTTGTTATATAATCCTAAGGAATGTAGAGAAGAAAAAACTTTGTCCTTTCTTCCTCCTTGAGAATTCCAGACCCCTCTCTCCTTGGGGACCCCTAGACTTCTTATCAACCTGCCTAGGAAATGACTGTCTCATTCCCCCCTTTTCTTTTAGGAGAATTATGTTGCCTAGGGAAAGGGGCGTCATTCTCGTTCCATAACTGCTTCCGAGCTGAGAAGGGGCATTGTCCCTAAATTGGCGAGGCAACATATTCACCTAATCCTATTGAGGATATCTGATCCAGGGGCCCCAAATAGTAGTTGGAGGAAGGTGCAGCAGTAGCAGGAGTTTGAGCAACCTTTTGTAACTTAAAAGCTTTCATGCAGCTAGAAACAAATTTAGTTACACAGTTACAGATGTAAGGCAACATAGTCATTAAAACAAGTTAAAATCAAAATTAAAAGACACATTAAGTCCATAGTTAAAGTGCAACGTATTGCACCAGTCCATTTTAGGGTTGGTAGATGTCATCAGATGAAGAAGAGGCATCGCATGTGATTGCTGTTGAAGGTATTCACAGACTTGGAGAAAGTCCTTTCCTTGAAGTGGAGATGTCCACCACCGGAAGCCTTCCATTGATGAAGAGAATCTTTATAACCTCCTTAGCCTGTTCACTACGACAGAGAAAAGCCTCAATCCATCCAATAAATGTATCTACCCAAACTTGTAAGCAAGAATATCCATTAGCTTTTGGCATATGAGTAAAATCAGTTTCCCAGTCCTCTCCAGGATACTTCCCACTTCGTTGTAATCCAGATGGGGAGAGATTTTGCTTCCAAAACCTGTTCAGCAGTCGCCACGGCATAACCTGCTTTACGCTTTCCATCCTGAACAAAAGAACTGCCATCTGTAAATATTTCCATGTCAGGATTGTCTAATGGGGTATCCATTAGATCTTCCCAAGCTTGTCCTGAAGGATCCCGGATGAGCCCCCAAGATGAAAGGTGGTTGTTGAATCACGACGCCGGGATTCTTGGCCCCCAGAGAAGAATTCAATCCGGGGCCAGAGATGAGGCTTGATCACTCAGAGCTTTTGTGTAATTAAGCTTTATTAAACTATAAAGGAGATAGACAAAGCTTCTGACATAGGCATCAGAAGGGGGTAGAAAGAGTACCCCGGTTTTATTTTTGAAAATGACCACATCTTATTATCAGAGATAGAAACTACATCAGAAATACAACAAGGTGGTTTAGTGAGTGGATCCTGCCCTATTTTCCCTCTAATTCTCCCAACAGGAGATGAAGCATGGGGATGTTTGAGATCACAGGCAGGGTGGGACTGGAGGTGGGGCAAGAGGAGGAAGTAGGGGGCAACATGAGGGATCCTTGTGTGGAAGAAAATGGTATCTTTACTGTTTTAGTATCTATCACCTAGTTATGATATTTTCCATAGTTTTGTAAGATGTTACCACTGGAAAAAACTAGATAAAGAGTACCAAGAATATTATTTCTTACAATTGCATATCAATCTACAGGGATCTGAAAATCAGAAGTTTAAAAGATTGTATTAAAGTAGTAGTTATCTTGAGTTTTTTGAGTTTTTTCACGTCCCCTTGAATTTTTCTCCCTTGGCAAGTGCCTCTCTTGCCTCTCCCACACCAAAGGCACAGAAACTAAATGCCACTTTCTAGTAAATAATCTTCAGCAAACAAATGATTGTCCCCTAAGCCTAAGTTTCCTTATCTGCAAAATGGGAGTAACTGTAATTGTTACCTCCTAGGGTTTTTGTCAACATTAAGCAAGATAATGCATATAAATAACTAGTCCAGGGCCTAGTATATAGAAAATTCTATTTGTTTTATTAAAATTTTTTATTGTGGTATAATTACAATGTTGTATTTGTTTCTACTGTACAACAAAATGAATCAGCTACATGTATGCCCATATCCCCTCTTTTTTGGATTTCCTTTCCATTTAGGTCACCACACAGCGTAGAATTCCCTGAGCTATACAGTAGGTGTAAATTCTATTTAAATGTTAGCTATACAACCTATTGTAACACGGTAACCAGCACATCCATGTAAAAAAATGTGCATACATGGCAGCAGGGAGTAGATTAGACGGAAGATTCATTTTATTTAATACCTCAGTGTCCAAGTGCCATGAGCACTAAAAATGTAACCCTCCTCCTCAGGGCATGAGGCCTGTATGGGCAGTTCCCCCAGGGTCCCCTGTTTGGTTTAATATGCTATGGTGACAGTCTTGAAATTCTTATTAATTTTTTTTAACAAGGAACCCATTTTTTTGCACTGTCCCCAAAATGTATGTAGCCAGACCTATCCCTCCTTAATCAAAGCCCATGTCCCCTTGGAGAAGGTAAGATGGACTAGTCTCTGCCTCCTCCCTTGCTTTTTCCTAGTAGCCCTGGGAAGTAGGTTCAGCTCAAGCAGAGGGAGTTCTCCTCCAGACTTGGTCTCCTGCGGCCCCATATCTCCTCATTCAAAGATACTTTCCCACCCCACCCCCACAAGTAACGCTGACCCATAAGTGGAAACCTCCTTGGTTTCATGAGTATAGGTGGGGTCGTCTTTAGAGGGTTTTCCTCCAAATTTGTGGGTTTAGGTACTTGTGCTTGATCAGTTTTTTATTAGGCGGAAGAGTTTTTTGGACAAGACCAGGGCTCTACTTTGCCACAGTTTAAAAAAAGAGAGAATCTGTGGGTCTTGAAGAAACAGAGGAGGTTTGGGAAGAAAAACCCATAAAATCATTAAGTGATCACTTTAGTGGTATTTCCAAGTTGTCAAAACCACTCTGAAGTGTCACTTGCTAAGGAGAAGCATTCTTGGGGTTTTACAGACCCTGGACTGGGAAGGAATTTCTCAGTGAGAGTGCTGAGGTTGTAGTCAGTAAGATGATCCAGTGGAGAAATATTGCCCTTGGACTTGAAGAGTTTGAGTCCTGTTTGTCCAGGTGCAGCACTTGTGTGCAAATGTGTGCACTCAGCCGCTCTGCCACTAGGGTCTGCCAAGACAGGCAGGTGTGCCCTGGGCTGGTGGGCTTAGCCTGGGGGTCGTGGGTGGGTTGCACCTCGCACCTCGCAGGAAGGTGGGGGGAGCTTGGGAGGGGGGCCTGTGGTTCCTCGTGGAGAAAAGATGTGCCTGGAATAACAAAGGAAAGAAATCAAAACAAAACAAACCCGCAGCATAGGAGTTCCAACCAAGCTTAGAAGTGATGAAAGTGAAAAGAAAATTTTAGCTGGAGTTCAAACTGTGGCTAGGGTTATGACAGTTAATAAATCAGTGCGTCTGGAAAATGTTCAGTCTCAACAATAAAATTAGGAAGCAGTACTTTCATTCGACTAGTGTTATTAAAAAATAGTAATTATTAAAACATTTATATCATCTTTCTGCAGGCATCTTTGATTTATTCATCATGAGGCTTGCCCTCTCCAAGAAATTAAGGTG
The DNA here is from genome assembly GCF_016772045.2 of Ovis aries. Classification (NCBI taxonomy): domain Eukaryota; kingdom Metazoa; phylum Chordata; class Mammalia; order Artiodactyla; family Bovidae; genus Ovis; species Ovis aries. The sequence goes on along the minus strand of NC_056062.1, from coordinate 60,572,463 downwards.
TATTGTGTGTATTGATAAAAATGGATTCTGCCACTTACTAACCATGTGGCTTTGGGTGGATTACTTAAGATCTCTAAACCTCTGTAAATTGAATTTCACAATAACTGTAATTTTTTACTATTTTAAAACCTTTTTATTTTGTATTGGGGGGTTGCAGAGAGTCGGACATGACTGAAGCAACTAACACACTTTCACTTGGCTGATTAACAATGTTGTGACAGGTACAAGTGAACAGCAAAGGGACTTAGCCACACATATACATGTATCCATTCTCCCCAAACTCCCTTCCCATCCAGGCTGCCACATAACACTGTGCAGAGTTCCGTTTGTTGTATAGTAAGTCCATGATAATTGTCCCTTCAAGTCGTGGTTTTCAAATATTTTGGCAGCAGCCTGGAGTAAAGAACAATCTTTATCACAGTGTAACATGTGACATACACCCATATGTGCATAAGCAAAACAAAGCTTCCATACATTTATCTTTTTTTTAATTGTTTTTTTTTTTCATTGCATTTTATTTAAGAAATACTAGTTGAGACCTACTAAACTGATTTCTTACCTTACTGTTTCAAAAATGTTATTATGGGTTCGTCTGCCCATGAAATGATGTAATCTCACTATACAGAGAATGCAGTGATTACATTTTGGTGTGTACATTTCCATTCCTGTCATTATGTGTGTGTACATATCTGTGTTTGTATAGTATATGTGTATATAAGAATATTATACTCACAGGTTTGTTACCAAGTTTTACATTTAATAATATACCATCAACATACCCTTGTTTTTCTAATTTTTAAAATTTCCTTTATCCTTAAATACTCCCTCAAGTTTGTCTTTGCCTGTCCAGCAATCTGTTACCAGGAATTGTTCACATTCTTTGGTGCAGCATCCATACCTTTCAGGGCCATTTATGCCCTCCTCGGATTATAGAAATCATACCATGGGCTGGGCACTGTAGGTGCTTCATGTACACAGTAGGTGCCCAATGAAGTAACAGGAATTGAACAACTCACTTGTCCCCACAGTGAGCTCAGATGTTAAGGCAGGATGTTTTAAGACCTCTTTCAGGAAATGAGGTCCTAGCTTAGGGCATCTTTTATCCAACAATCTGTAACTCTGGAGTTTGGGTGACATAGCTGAATTTATTTGGTCCACTGACATCCTATATATTATAGAACCCAAGCTCTGCTATACCAGTAGTTTATTCTGTAACCTGAAACTCTGAGTCTTCATTTACTCGTCTGCAGTGATGACAATCCTAACACCCACCTCACAGGGAGATGATGTAACAAATGAACGCTCTTAACATCTTGAACATTCTCAAGAGCTGTTGTAAAATGAATTTTTTCTATAAACCCTCACCTGAATGGGATTTTTGTCCTTTGTAGACCATACTTCAAATCACAGTGTTTTCAAGTTCCTTTTGATGAATAAGTACACCTGGGTAGACATCCTAAAGGAGCTGTATTTTTTTTCAAGTTAAAATTTAGATTTCACTTATAAACATTTTTATTTATATTCATGACATAGGCAACTAATGTACCTTTTGGTCTCTTGGAGTCTGGTTTGTTTTATGACAGCATCTTCCAACAGGACTTGATTTGTTTCTGGTGAGAACTCCCCCTAAACACTAGTAGATATACTAGAGAAACCACTAGGCCTCTAGACATACTAGTGAACATAATTTTAGGTTATGCCGACAGGAAAGGGGATCCTGGAGGCCTGTGTGGTTTATTCATCTACTGGCCTGTGCATTGATTTGTTCAATAAACATTAAGTACTCACTTATTTTTGCCAGACACTGATGCTGCCAGAGGTGCTGGAATAGAGGCAGTAAGGATGGTCTTTGACCCTAGGAGCTCACATTTCTGTGGAGGAGGCTGACTCGTCAACTGACAACTCTACTATAATATGACAGGACTGTAATAACACAGTAACTACTTGTTGAGCTCTTCCAACATGCTGGAGACAATTCTGGAGCTGAGTCTATATTGTGTACACACGGCACTTGCCATCGAGAGTTCATACGCTAGTGTTAGGGGAAGAATTATGTTTTGACAGTTACAGGCATAGAGGTGATGGCAGCTAACTTTCCTTGGGGAAATCATGGAAGACTTCCTAGAGCAGGTGATGTTTAAGCTAAGCCTTAATGATTGAGTTGGGCTTCCTGGGTGGTTTGGTGGTAAAGAATCCACCTGCAATGTAGTAGACTCAGGTTTGATCCATGAGTCAGGAAGATCCTCTGGAAAGGCAATGGCAACCCACTCCAGTATTCTTGCCTGGGAAATCCCATGGACAGAGGAGACTGGCAGGCTACAGTCCATGGGGTCGCAAAGAGTCACATATGACTGAGTGACTAAGCAGCAATGATTGAGGAGGGTCTTTGCAAATGAAGGCTATGGAGGCAGAAACTATGGGGGAGGGTGGATGGGAGAGAGACGGCTTTCCAATCAGAGGAAACAGCATCTGCCTAATGCATGTGTGGTTATATCTGAGGGGAGTGGGAAGAGATGAAAATATCAAATCAGAAAGGGATTTATGTACCTTAAAAAGTAGTTTAGACTTCATTCTCTATAAGAAGAGGCTCAACATTGTGAGACTTATCTGTTAGAATGATTTTTCAGTAGCAATGACAAAAATGGATTTCTTTGGGACTGAAGTGGGCAAGAATGTTGTCAGAAAGAAAGGTTAGGTTAGGAGTCTGATCCAGTTATGCAAAAGGAAATTGATAAGTGCTTGAACTAAAAACAGTGGGGTTGAGAACAGAGAATAAGGGATGGGTTCAAGAGAAATCTTGGCTACAAAATCTGTAGACCTTAGGATGTTTGCTGGAGACTTCGTTCAGGAGTATTAGAAGGGGTGCATTTAGTGAACCCTAGGTATCTGGTTTCAGTGACTTAAGTTGTGGATACTTGATGGTATCATAAAGAGACCATAGGAAATTACTCTGTCTGTGCTTTTGCTAATTTTCAGGTTGTTGTTTGAAGAAGTCATCACTGTCCGTGGTGCAGGCAGACAGCTGGCTGACTTGTGCAAGTTCTTTTAGGCTCAGAGGATAATTTTGACATGTAAGACCTGGGTTCGATCCCGGGGTTGGGAATATCCACTGGAGAAGGGAATGGTTCCCCACTCCGGTATTCTTGCCAGGAGAATCCCATGGACAAAGGAGCCTGGTGGGCTACAGTCCGTGGGTTGCAAAGAGTCAGACACAACTTTCACTTTTTTTTTCAAGTATATATACCTGTATGTATATAAATGACCTGACCTAATACTGATCCCTCTTGTTTAAGTGACCACTGCATGTGTTTATAGATACCACTTTATTTTTTTCTCATTTTAAAAATATTTGTTGTGGTTTTCTAATTTCAAAAGTAATAGATGTTCATTATTAACAAAAAAACCCAGGAAATTTCAGAGAAGCATAACAAAGAATCAACACAGACAGCACCACACAGAGATAACCACATTAAGATTTCTAGGTTTTTTCCATGAAAATACAGACAATGTACAAAGTTACAGGTAAGTAAACACTTAAATGTTGCTTCTTAAAATTGAAATTGCATTACTTCATGGGGTTTCCTACCGTTTAATAATCTAATTTTACACTTGATATTCTATGTACTCACTTTATTCCCAAATTTAACTTAAAAAGAGATCTAACCCAGACACCTGGTCTTTAAACTCCTCTACACTGAGCTAAAGCCCCTGCCCAGTTAGTGCCAGCCACTACTTTTGAAATCCTTTCCTGTGAGATATCACTTTATTTGTTTACTTTTTAAAAATAACTTTCATGTATTTGTTTCTTTTTGGCTCTGCTGGGTCTTCCTTGCTGCTGGGGCTTTTCTCCAGTGGTGATGTACAGGCTTCTTATTGCAGTGGCGTCTTATTTCAGAGCATGGGCTCTAGGACATGCAGGCTTCAGTAGTCGTGGCACACGGGGTTAGTAGCTCCGCAGCATGTGGGATCTTCCTCAATCAGGGATTGAACCTGTGTCTCCTGCATTGCCAGGCAGATTCTTTACCACCAGAGAAGCCGATATCACTTTATTTTTAATGACATGTTACTGGAGCAGTACGGTGTGAAGTTATGTTCCTAGGATCTGGAACCAGACCACCTGGGCACAAACCCTGTCTCCATGCCTCACTTGCAGGCTGATGTGGGGCAAGAAATAGAACTACTTCGTCCCCGAGTCTCCCTGCCTGTGTTGAATGATTATCACAACTATAGTTGCTTCATAGGGGAATTGTGAGGATTGAATAAGTTAACCTCTGTAATTCACTTAGAACATGGCCTGCCTGGTACATAGTAAGTACTCTATGACTTGCCTCTTATTATCGTACCAAGAACGGCTCCACGAAGCAGCTCCTCTAGGAGTCCCCAGTGTTGCTTGAACGCTGTGTGTGCCTGTTGCTGACATGCAGAACCCATGCTCTGTGCCACAGCTGTGCGTGTATTCCTTCCTTCAGTTGCACAGCAGAGTCACGAGGCCCTGGGTTCAGACAGTGTCATGATCCAGTGTTAAGTATAAAGACACAGAGGCGAGAGATGGTGAGCAGCCTGCCCCATATCCCACAGCTAGTGAGTAGGGGAACCAGGACTACCTAGCTCGAATGCCCATGGATATAATCCAGGCTGTTGCTCGGGCAGCCAGTGACCAGAGCAGCCAGTCATTTCTAGTAGGACACTGGTTGGAAGGGTCTCATTATTCCAACAGCAAGAGCTGCCTTGGATTTCTGAGAGCCTTCGTCCAGTGCCCCACAGGAGGATGCGCTGGGACCTAGCCTGTGTCCTTCCCTCAGTGTGCAGGAGAATGATCCCACTTCTCCCTTTATCTCTTCTCCCAGATGTCCTGTCCATCACGTTGTCTCCCCTCCTCATCCTCCTCTTTCAGGGATTTAGACCTGCTTGTAGAAGCCTCGACACAAAAGATCCAATTTGGCAGGTTTCAAGACATTATAAGACTATGATCTAGAAAAGGTTTCAAATGGCAATTGCCTCAACCACGTTTAGCTGAACCGTATAAGCCTCTTAGAGGGGAATATACTTTGAATACACATCGCCTGTGTGTGTTCAGCTTATCCATTTCCACATCATTGCCTTCATGTCCTGCTGGAACTTGGTAAATATCAGGTCTCATTTTTCGTTGTGCCTTTCAGTTAAGTTCTTTCTGCACATGCTGCTGAATGTTAAGATGGATGTTGCCATCTTTCACAAAGCTTTCTCTGATGCACAAAGATCACAGGCTGTTTGATACAAGTGTGAAATATTACTAATCACACTGTCTTTTTCAGTTGCAAGCTGGGACTCTTGAAGGAACTTAGGAGTAAGTTATTGATATAGCTTATTTCCAGGGCACTGAAGTCAGAAATTTGTGCCATCCCAGATCATTGTTTATAATCTCAGAGCAGACTTGGGACCTATTCCAGCCCAAAAGTCTGCTATGGACACCTTTCCTAAGTTTGTGGAAGTTGAGTTCTCTAAGCTTTGCATCAAAACACATGTTTTTCTCATGAAGACATACCCAACCTTTAGCAGTCTCTCAGGTCATTTTCTCCAGATAAAGAAACCTGGTATCCACCACCCAAGTCTCATGTGTGCTGTCTTACTCCTGGATATTTAAAAATCTACACAGCAAGAGAGAGAGAGAAAGAGAGAGAGAACAGATAAACTGGGTCAATCTAGCAGCAATCCATGGCTTTTCTCAAAGGATTCACTCCAGAGATTCTTTACATTAAAAGCTTTTCTTGAAGCTTTGAGGTGATCTAGAAAACCCAATTTACACAAAACTTTTCAAGAACTTATATTTTCAGTGTGTGCTAAGTTGCTGCAATTGTGTTCAACTCAGTTGGACACAGTGGGACACAATTGAGCGACCCTATGGACTGTAGCCGGCCAGGCTCCTCTGTGCATGGGATTTTCCAGGCAAGAATACTGGAGTGGGTAGCTGTGCCTTCCTCCAGGGGATCTTCCTGACCCAGGGATCGAACCCATGTCTCTTACATCTCTGCATTGGCAGGCAGGTTCTTGGTCACTAGTGCCACTTGGGAAACATATTTTGAGTAAAATGCTATTATTTATGTTCAAAATCATTGGTTAGCATAGTTTAAATGTAGATCTAAAAAAAAAAGATCGCTTACATCCATATTTAAAAATATGATCTTTTGGTACTCCATATTACAAGCAGACAAGTCCGCAAAATTTTTAGTTTGGGAGGAAGTGAATTCTCATGGACTCATGTATAGTTCCTGTATTTCATTTTTGAACACATTGACATATTCATGGTGTCATCTTATGAATTTGAAGGTGACTTGAGGCTTCATACAGGTACAAGCTCACAGAATCAAGAGAGAGAAATGTGTGGTTTTCCTTGTTTTCTTTTAAAGCTACCATTCTGCTGGGTGCTTGTTAAAGACTGAAGGATTTGCAGAGTGCTTCATATACATCTCATTTCATCCTTGCCTGAGACTGATGAGGCTAGAATTAATTGTCTTCATCTTTCCCATGAGGAAACTGAGGCTTTTCTAGGTGAAATAATTTGTCCAAGGTCATATAGTTAACTTTATAGTTCTTGATTTAAATACAGTCTTGTGCTGTGTAAAAGGTCATACTATGAGCCAGTGCACTTGCCACTTGACTTCAACTCTATCTCCAGGCTGACTCATTATGTTGTCAGGCAAAGATTCAGTGGATACCTATGTGTTGCTATTCCCCAGCAGGTATAATGAGGGCAGTGGTATCTGTCATGATTGTGGTGAAGGACAGGAGACATGCTGGATGAGAAGATACTTTCAGAGTACCTTGATATTATGTAAAGAGTGGCGATGTGAGCTGGTGTCTCCCTCTGAAAGAGTGGAGGGTTTATACCACCTTGTATTATGCTTTTGTGTATGTCCACATACATTATTTCTTGAGAGATCAGGGATGTATCTCATTATTTTAATATTCATAGCATCTAGCAGGTTAATGAGTGCTAAATAAACATTTATTGAATGAATAATATGGTTAGTAGTTAACCTTTTTTGAGCCCTTACTGGGAACTCAGGCTGTGTTCTAAATATTATGAGAACTCATGGTGAGCTCATTTAGGGGCTTCCCTGGTGGCTCAGATGATAAAGAATCTGTCTGCAATGCAGGAGACCCAGGTTTAATCCCTGGACTGAGAAGATTCCCTGGAGAAGGAAATGGCAACCCACTCCAGTATTCTTGCCTGGAGAAACGTCATGGACTGAGGAATGTGGTGGGCTATGGTCCATGGGGTCTCAAAGAGCTGGACACGACTGAGTGTCTAACACACACACACACACACACACACACACACTCACACTCACACAGTCCTTTTAACAGCTCTTTGTGGTAGGTTCTAACATCCTTCCCATTTCACAGATGAGGAAACTAAGGTACCAAGAGGTTGAATGACTTCACCAAGAACGCAGCTAGAAGATGGAAGAAGGAGAATGAAAGCTTATGTCCGTTGGCTCCAGAATCTTCTCCCCTAACTGTTGTGCCCTCAAGCATCTCTATAAAATCCTGCCTCGCTGTTTCTGCCACTTCCATTGCAATGAGTAGGCCTCTCCCCATTTTATTTTTACCACGGCGTTTCTCAATGCTGCTGTGCTTTATACTTGTTTAATTGTTAGTTTCTTCTCCTTTTTGGTTTATCCTCCTACATTAGAAACATAAACTCCAAGAGGGCAGAGGTTTCTATCTTCTTTATTTACTGCTGTGTCCCTGACACTGTTATTCCTGACACATTTGTGAATTACTAGTAAATATGGAACAGTGCCTGGCACACGGTAGGCAGTGAATAGCTCTGCACTGAATGAAAATGATTGAATCATGGGCATGTCTATAAGTTCTTTGGAACTGGCTACTATTCGGGATCCACCCTGCTGTAATTCTGCTTGCGGTGGTGCTTTTGAATACAGTATAGTGGAATGGTAGGGATATAAAACAGATTTCTCTAGGCTAAAGAATGCATAAGAAGTCAAGAAGTAACCCTTTGCTCCATCAGAGCTTTGGCCCCTGTGTCTTGCTTTCTTTTTCTCTCTTTCTCTCTGTCTGTCTCTTTCAGGCTATTTCTTTGGAGTGCAGAAGTCTTCTGTGTTCACTTTCCTGCCTGGGCTTCTAAGACCCTCTCGAGAATGCGCTCTGTGCCTTCACCCCATCAAGAGGGCGCCTGAGGCCTTTGTGAACAGAGCAAGCCCTGTGCAGAGGCTTTATTGGCTTTCTGCGTAAACCAAGGAACATCAGCCTCTTTCTCTCTCCTTTACTTTCTTATCAGTCGACTCTGGACCACCAGGTTCCGGTCCATTAAAGGACCTCAACAAGTGGTGCCCAACATGAGGCTTGGTACACATAGGCAGATTCGGACGGAGTGACCCCAGGGCCTATTGAGGCCGATTCAACCCAAGGGTGCCCCCAGCATTCAAAATGGAGATGAAACAACAAGAACCCCAGGAAGAAGAAATTCCAATATGGGCTGTGTCCACTCTAAAGATCTCCAGAAAGCATCGCCCCTTGGCGGCATCACCTCTATGATCTCCCCATTTGGGGACAAATAAAAACCCTTACTAATTGAGCTAAAAATTTGCTCTCTCAACAGGGATTGCCTCGGAGTCCGGAATACATTCTCCTGGCAATGCTCTGTCTTTTGGCCTGTACCTCCCCCGGCTTGAGCTTGACTAATATCCAACCCCTCTATTACAGGTGGTCGAATGGACAGAGAGAGGACCAATCATTTCAACTAATGACTCTATACATATGCCCCCTCCCTAGAACGTGAAGGAGCCTTCACACCCTGAGGAGGAAGAAAAACTAATTAACATTTCTTTAGGCTATGAAGTCCGTCCTTTGTGCCTGGGCCCAGAGTAATTATGCATAAACGTCAACCGACAAACCTGGGCTTTCATCCTGCCTCCAAAAGAAGGCTTTTGGACATTGCTTGGATTATTTACTACCCTTTCTTTGTCTGTAAACCATGTTTATACTACTGAGACTTTAGGGGAAGAGTTAGGGAAAGAGGAAAAAATAAAAACATTATACAAAGGGTTTACTTATAAAAACTTTACTTATATTCCTGTTCACTGGGACAAATGTCAAGCCAAATAAAAAAAAAATCAATGTTTCTGGCTAATCATACAATTGTTGATTGGGGACCCCATAGTATGTGGTTATCTGACTGCTCAGATGATATTAACAATACTGTGTGTGATATGGAAGGTCACTGACACTATGATGGAACATTACTATGACAAAGGACTTCTTGGGTGGCTTGACAGTGGATTAGCCCCACCTCGTCCTAGGATCGTCCTCGATAAACAGTGGGCCTGAACAATGGGACCTTTGGAAACTTGCTACGAGCACCAGAACACTGAAGAACTTAAAACTTGGACCGGACATTTCAAAGGGACTAGTCGTGGTCATAGTAACTATTTCTTTTGCTATAATCAGTCATATTTTATACAGGCCTGTGTCCCACTTCCTTTTGTTATAGCCATATCAAATTTACAATTTATAAGACTTTTACATTCTGGAACTTGTATTAATTGCAAACTATATACTTGTCTTAACTCAAAAAAAAAAAGTCAAGAAGTAACTCAGCTGAGGGGAGGAAAGATACAGAATGGTAGCTGGAAGGGGTATCAGTGGTAGAAGAAGGTATCTGTGGGTGGAAAGATTTACAAATTAAGAGGAAGGAAGATGTGAGTGGAGGTGATTGATGACTCAGCAAAAGGAGACAGGAACTTGTTCAGAGAGCCAGTGAAGGGGCCAACCTCAGCGAAGGTGGAAGACTGCCACTGCTTCTGAAACAAGGCAAGAGGAGGTGATGGCTGATAATAATGAAAAGAGATTTGAAGTACAGAGAAATTGACAGAGACCCTATTGCATGCCCTCCCTTGATTTTCCCACGATAATAGCAGGATGAAGTTCTCTGCAGATGATTTGAAAAATGACGTCAGATTAAATGGTTTGCCACTACTGAAACAGGGAACAGGGGACCGAACTTCACCTCATTTAGCACATTCATTTCTTGTAGGCAGTCAATAACAATGACAGGTAGTCAAGACTGGGATATAATTAGTGTGAAATTTCTCTCTGTGACACTGTCAGGAAAAGGAGGTCTTGTTTGATAAAAGAGCACTGATGTAGGCTGTTTTCATTGACTACTTTTACTGAAACAAAGCAATTGCTTCATGCCTTGATGTCCCTATAGGATCAACCAAAGGTTCAAGACAGTTGGAAAAAAAGGACATCTTCCCTCCCAAAGTGATGTATGTAGTCACTGACTTTCTTAGACCAGGAAGTCACTTGTGATTCCTGGTTATTTGCGGCAATCAGATGCTGCTCTAACTAACATCACCAACTATATTGTTCTAGTCAATCTAACATCTGCTTCTAATTTATTACTCAAAATTTGCTTCTGTGCCCTTTATCTTCCCAATATTCTCTGAGACACTAATTTTTTCTCATTCTTTTCTTATTGGCAATCATTTCTGTTTTTCAGGAATTCTACTCAGGAACTCACTCTTTGTATTAGTTATTGCTGAATACCAAAATTATCCCCAAATTTAGATGCTTAAAGCAACAAACATTTATTATCTCATAGTTACTGTGTCAAGAGTTTAGGAATAGATTAGTTGATGGCTTTGGCTTAAGGCTTCTCACAAGGCTGCAAAGGAGTCCTGGCTTGAGCTGTAGTCTCATCCAAAAGCTCTCCTGGGGGAGCCTCAACTTCCATATTGACTCCTCCATGGGGCAGCTCACAACCTGGTAGCTGGCTTCCTCAGTGAGCAAGAGAGGCAAGAAAGATGAAAGTCAGTCTTTTTGTAATTTGATCTTAGAAGTGATATCTCATCACTTTTGCCATATTCTATTCATTAGAAATAAGTCACTAGGTACATCCCACATTCAATTAGAGGGAGAAACTTGAATATCAAGAGGTGAGTGGGGCTTCCCTGGGGGTCCAGTGGCTAAGACTTCACACTTTTCACACTGGGGGCCCAGGTTCAAACACTGATCAGGGAGCTAGCTCCCACATGCTGCAACTAAAGATCCTGCATGTCTCAATTAAGACCCAGCACAGCCAAATAAATAAATAATAATAAAAAGAGGAAGATCTCTGGGGACCATCCTCAGAACTGCCTGCCATAGTCACACTGGTGTCTCCCCCCAAACCCCTTGCAACCAGCAGTAGTAAATCAGCTATAGCCGATTGTTGTCATCACTCTGCATAGACAAGCTATACTCGCCCAACCTTCACCCCGCTAAATTTGGTTCAGATGTTGAGACTGAGGCACTGCACATGCACCAGGAGAATATGAAATGATTTATTGCTCACATAATGATGCTTTCTAGGGAGATCAGGACCGCTTCCCAAGCTGGTCCAGTAAAGGAAAAAAAAAAAGACTTGAAAGAGCAAGGAGAAGAGACTGATGTGGAGTTTCATGGTGGTTAGCGGGTGGGTGGGATGAGGGTCCCTGTGTGTGGGTCAAGGCTTGTGTGGTTTGAACTGCCTGCTGGCAGCAAAGGAGGCCGCATGTGGGCTTTCTTATCAGTTTTCCCAGATGTACAGCAGAAGGGGAAAAGGAAGTGGTAGGGCTTGAAAACTGTCAGCAGTCAAATATCAAAAACGGAGTCAGACGCCTCATTACCCTTGAACTTCAGTGGATAAGATTGGGTATTAAGATTCTAAGGTCTGATTTTGTGGTGGATCTGATAATTGATTATTTTGTGTCTGTACTCACCCACTCACAGAAGCACATGCCTGAAAATGTGAGTAGACTATAAATGTGTCCACATAGTTTAAAAATTTTCTAATAGTTTTGTCCTCAAAATAGTCACCTTGGGGAATCTTTTCTCCCCCAAATCACAATGTTATGATTTATCTAAAATATATTGGCATTTTGACGGTTGTCTTCAGCAAGTTTATATTTTGATAAAAACAGCTCAGAGTGTTTTTCAACTTTTGCTTTCCAGTTTTAAAATGATTTTTCTTCATAGTTTGCTACATCTCTTTTTTAGAATTAACTTTATTAAGGTATAATTTACATACATCAAATTCAAAGTATACATTTTGATGAATTATGACAAATATGCACACCTGTGAAACTATTGCCAAAATAAAGATACAGAAATTTTCCATCACAACAAAAATTTTCCTGTGGGCCTTTGCAATCTATCCTTGCTTATTCCCCCAGTCAGGTAAGGCAACCACTTTCCTGCTTTTTGTCACTGTAGGTTGCTTACTTTTATTTCAAGTTTTATAGAAACTAACTTACGTAGTGTCTTCCATTTTGTGTCTTTTACTTAACCTAATGCTTTTAGGTTCATTGATGTCAACATGTGTATTTATAGTTGAACTTTCTTAACTGTTGAATAGTTTTCTGCTGCATAGGTATGACACAATTTGTTGATTCAGTCACCTGTTGAGGGACATTAGAGTTTTTTTCATTGTTAATTAACTTTTATGGGCATTTGTGTATAACTCTATAGATCGACCTATACTTTTATTTTTCTTGGGTAAACACCTGGGATTGAACTTGGTTATATAGTAGGTAAATATACTAGTTTTTAAGAATCTGCCAAACTTTTCCAGGCTCAGTGGTAAAAAAAAATCTCCAATGCAGGAGACATGGGTTTAATCTCTGATCTGGAAAGATCCCCTGGAGAAGGAAATGACAGCCTACTCCAGTATTCTTGCCTGGGAAATCTCATGGACAGAGGAGCCTGGCGGGCTACAGTACAAGGGGTCACAAAGAGTTGGACATGACTGAAAAGCTAAGCACCAGCAGAAGTTATATGTTGCAGTGTGTCATTGTGGTTTTCATTTGCGCTTGCCTAGGAGAAGGCAGTGGCACCCCACTCCAGTACTTTTGCCTGGAAAATCCCATGGACGGAGGAGCCTGGTAGGCTGCAGTCCATGGGGTCGCTAGAGTCAGACACGACTGAGCGACTTCGCTTTCACTTTTCACTTTCATGCATTGGAGAAGGAAATGGCAACCCACTCCAGTGTTCTTGCCTGGAGAATCCCAGGGACGGGAAAGCCTGGTGGGCTGCCGTCTATGGGGTCGCACAGAGTCGGACACGACTGAAGCGACTTAGCAGCAGCAGCAGCAGTGAGGAATTATCTTGAGCAGTTTTTCATGGCATTATTTGTTTTCCAAGTCTCTCTTCTCTGGTAGATTACTATTTAAGTGTTTTGTCTCTTTTTAACTGGATTTTTTGTCTTACTGTAGAGTTGTGCTTGTATATTCTGTTTACAAATCTATTTCTATGCATGTATATAAAATATCTTCTCCTAGTCTATGATTTGACTTTTCACTTTAATAATTCAAGAGCAAAAATTTATGATATTGATGAAGTTGTTTGTTGATTTTTTAATTTTAAAATTTATGCTTTTTGTGTTTAAGATACCTTTGCCAAACCCAAGATCACTACAGTCTTCTCCTGTGTTTTCTTTTTATGGTCTCATAGTTTCAGTTGTATTGAGGTCTAGGATTCATTTCAAGTTAATTTTTGTTATGGTGTTGAGGTTCATTTTTTTCCTCAAATGGCTTCCCAGTTACTCCAACACCATTTATTAGAAAGCTTATCCATTTCCCAGTACATTGTCCTTGTGCTTTTGTCAAAAATCAATCTAAACTATATGTGTGTGTTGGTCTATTTCTGGACTCTGTGTTCCGTTCTCCTGACTGGCTAACTGGATGCAGTATAACACTGTAATGATAACTGTAGCTTTGCAGTATCTTTGAGGGCTTCTCAGGTGGCACCAGTGGTAAAGAATCTGCCAGTGCAGGAGACACAGGACTCAGGGGTTTGATCTCTGGGATGGGACGATCCCCTGGAGAAGGAAAAGGCACCCCATTCCAGTATCCTTGCCTGAGAAATCCCATGGTCAGAGGAGCCTGGCAGGCTATAGTCCATGGGGCTGCAAAGAGTCAGACATGACTGAGGACTGAGCACACACATTTTTGAAATTAAAAAGTGTATATTCTTTAACATTTTAATTCATTTTCAAACTTGTTTCTATACTCAGTTCTTTGTATTTCCATATCCTGTTAGTCTTTTGATTGGGACTACATGGAACTTATATATCAATTTGGGAAAGAATTGATATCTTAACAATGAGAAGTCTTCTGATGCAAGAACACAGTGTATTTCTCCATTTGTTATGTCTTCTTTAAATTTATACTCCAATACAAATTTTTAAAAAAGAAAAAATTCTCTTAGCAATGTTTTGTAGCTTTCAGCACACAGGTGTTACCTATCTTTTGCCAAATATGTCATGAATTTTTCATATTTTTAAATGCTATTGTCAAAGATATTTAAAAATTTAAAATTTCTGATTATATGTTGCTCATACATAAAAATATAAATAATTTTTGTGTATTGATGTTGTTTCCTATAACTTTATCAAAGCATTTTAATATGTATTTTGGGGACTTTTTTACACAGTCATCACCTATGAATATAGCTATAAATTTTTTATACATGCCCTTTATTAGGTGGAGGACATTTTCTTCTGTTCTTAGTTTGCTGAGAATTTTTATCAGGAATAGATTTTGGATTTTGTTAAATAAAAGCCTTTTCAGTAGTTAGATATGACATTTTTATTTTAGTCTGTTAAAATGGTGAATGACATTGATTTTTCAAATATTGAAACAACCTTGAGTTTCTGAGACTAAACCCCACTTGGTAATTGTGTGCTATACTTTTTTATATGCTACTAGATTTAATTTGCTACATTTCATTGAGAATTTTTGCATCTATAATTATGAGAGGTCTATATTTTTTGTTGTTGTTAATGTTTTCTCTATTATTTTCTCTGGACTATCTCATGATTTTCTGCTCCTAATTATTTCCTTTTCTACTTTCACCACTTTCTCCTCCCCATCAGTAGCCACTGGTTAGTTCTCTGTATATGCAAGTTGGTTTCTGTTTTGTTATATTCATTCCTTTCGTCTTTTTGAATTCCACATGTAAGTGATAACATAAAGTATTTGTGCTTCTCTGACTTATTTCATTAAGCGTAATATCTTCCAGGTCCATCCATGTTGTTGCAAATGGCAAAATTTTGTTCTTTTTCTGGCTGAGTAATATTCCATTATATATATGGACTTCCCTAGTGGCTCAGACAGTGAAGAATGTGCCTGCAATGCAGGAGATCTGGGTTTGATCCCTGGGTCAGGAAGACCCTCTGGAGAAGGGAATGGCTGCACACTCCAGTGTTCCTTATTGGCTAGAAGGAGATATCCCTCAATGGGGTTTTAATTTGCTTTCTTCTTCTTCTTATGTGTGAGACTGAAAATCTTGTATTATATTTAAGGGTCATTTGCCTTTCTGTAAGTTCCTCTTCTTTGACTTTTTTTTGCCTCATTGAGAAGCTGGCATTTTCCCGTCTTCATTTCTTTGAGTTTTTTAGATATGGTGATTAGCCCCCTCTTGTTGTAAACTTATTCCAGTATCTTGTGTATTTTTTCACTTTGTTTATGATGTTTTTTTATCCCATGCATATCATTTTCATTTTTATGAGCTAAAATTTACTGATGTTTTCTTTTATTACATTTGGATTTTGAGTCATATTAGAAAAGACTTCTGGTCCTCATGCATATTTTTAATATCCTCAGAGTTGAAATTCTTTGCCTACTGAGAATGGATGTTATATTTGCCAATAGCCTAAAATTATTTGGAATAAAATCTGATGAATAAGGTAGGACAGCAAATTGAATACTGACAATTTTGTTTAAATCACAATGTTTTTGTGTAGTTAACAGATTGGCTTTTTTATCAAATGCATACATTTTTCTGAAGTTGATTCCAAAGTGGAATTTTAGAAATATGCAGCTGGATAATATTTTTAAATATTAACTTTCCCTTCTACTGTAGTTCCTTCCCTCCTTTTTCCCACTCAAGAAGGGAGTCTGGGGACAGTCCTGTGGTTAAGGCTCCATGCTTCCATTGCAGGGAGCACGGATTTGATCGCTGGTCAAGGAACTAAGATCCTGCATGTCATGTGGCGCGACCAAAAAAAATGGAGTCTATTCTATACTTTACAGCCTTGGAGGAAATCTGCTATGACCAACTGTGGGAAGGTTGATGGCTCTAGAGAGAAACAGCTATATGATACCTTTTAGCAAGTAAAAGCTTCAGCAGACTTAAAGAAAAGTTTCTATGTCTCAAGCAACAGAGAACCACTGAACCTGAAGAAGCAATCAGAGAAGAACAGTGGATATCATATGGGTAGCTTGTGTGGACAGATAATCAACACAGAGAGCCCCTCCTGAATGATGTGAGACTGCGGAAGGACTTGGAATCACGAAAGATTCCCAAGCTGGTTGGGTAGAAACGCCAGGAATGATTGTCATGCAGTTTCTTACCAACTTGGTTGTGTAGAATCTTGAATTTGAAGTTTAGTTTATAGAAAAATAAATATGGTTTATACATTTAGATGAGAGCTACTCTTTTTTTTTTTTTTTTACAAATATTATGAGCAATGGTTAACATAAACTTGTAGCTTCCCAAGTGAGGGATTTGAAGAGATACATTCATTTGCTTGTCTGCTGAGAGGGTGGGTGGCTCAACTGAATTTGTTTCTATCACCTTATCACAGGGCTTTTAATTTGAATGCTTAGATCCCTAAGTGATCCCTCAGATCACTAGGAAATTGGAAAGCAAAAAGATTACATCTTCAGTAACTTCTAATTGAAATATAGATTTTTTTTCTATTATAAATGTTGGCAACAAACCTTAGAAGTGTTAGCAATATTTATCATTTCATCAACAATAGACCTCACACAGATTTTCATCCCATAATACAGTTACTGCAGGTATATCAACATGCTCTTTGCTACTTGTTGTTGTTTAGTTGCTGAGTAGTATCCGACTCTTTGTGACTCCATGGATTGCAGCATGTCAGGCTTCTCTGTCCATGGGATTTCCAAGGTTAAAACACTGGAGTGGGTTGCCATTTCCTTCTCCAGGGGATCTTCCCAACTCAGGAATCGAAACCTCATCTCTGGCAATGGCAGGTGGATTCTTTACCACTGAGCCACCAGGGAAGCCCAAAATTGTGGTAGTTTCTAGATTTACTGCTAGATGTTCTTATTTATTTAACAAGTAAGCACTGTTCAGTTCAGTTCAGTCGCTCAGTCGTGTCCGACTCTTTGCGACCCCATGAATCGCAGCACGCCAGGCCTCCCTGTCCATCACCAACTCTCGGAGTTCATTCAGACTCACATCCATTGAGTCAGTGATGCCATCCAGCCATCTCATTCTCTGTCATCCCCTTCTCCTCCTGCCTCCAATCCCTCCCAGCATCAGAGTCTTTTCCAATGAGTCAGCTCTTTGCATGAGGTGGCCAAAGTACTGGAGTTTCAGCTTCAGCATCATTCCCTCGAAAGAAATCCCAGGGCTGATCTTATCACAAATATTTTAAATATTTTGGTAATTTATATTTGGACATAATTTGTTTTCTTTGTGTTCATATGTTTTTTTATTGAGCATTTGCAAACATTATTCTGACAAATGGCCCATAGGCTTCAGTAGATAGTAAAATATGTTCTTGGCATAAACAATTTAGGAGTGCCTGTTTGGTTAAATTCCAGGCTGGAGTCACTTTGAGAAGAGACAAGATAGCAATAAGGCAGCTCCTAGCTTTTCTTTTCCAGCTCCTCTTCACCCAGAAGATTTGAGGATGTAACTTGAATCTGAGAGGATCTGACCTTGTACAGTCATTTCAGGCTCAATAAACTGCAGGAACCCAGTAGTTTATCTGTCTGACTTGACAGCTTCCACCAGGAGCGGTGTTTACTAGGTCTGAGGGCCTGAAACTGCTCTGCAAGCCTTGGCTGTTGACAAATTTGCCTCTCTTCTTAACTTATGAGCTGGTGCCAAGATGACTTCTCATATCAGTGAAATATCTTTAAAGCTGACATTCTAGGCTTGGGGCCTCTTCTCATTTTACCAGCACCAATTCCATCGTGTCTTTGAATCCACTGCATTCAGGGCCCAAGGCCTCTATCGTCTGACTCACTTCTGCCCTCCCAAATGCTTTCTTCTCTGTCCACATCCCCTCTAGCTGTGGCAGGTGATGGTGCCAAGGGGCTGGAGGATTCCAGCATCCAAGACTTGCAGGTCCCTGCCAGGACCAGCTTTCACCATCTGAGAAGAAGAGAACAGAATCAAAATCAGGCCGAAAGCAAAGGCAGTGCTGAGCCGAAGTCTCTGATCTTGTCATTTTTTTTTTTTTTAACACAAAACTGTCTGATCCAGAACCCCCTTACTTAAAGATCAACCTGATAATAAGACTTTCCAGTCTCTGTTACCAAAGAACGTTTTACCGCATGCAACTCCATCTTCTGTTTTAACTGTAGTAATGAGAACTAACATTTTATAATGTCTGAAGTGCTTTTTTATTTATTGATTGATTGGCTGTGCTGGGTCCTCATTGCTGCATGCAGGCTTTCTCTAGTTGCAGTGGGTGAGGGCTACTCTTCAGCGTGGTACATGGGCTTCTCACTGCGGTGGGTTCTCTTGTTGCTGAGCACGGGCTCTAGGTGTGCAGACTTCAATAGTTGCAACATGCAGGCTCTAGAGAGCAGGCTTCAGTAGTCGTGGCACATGGACTTAGTTGCTCCATGGGACATGGAATCTTCCAGGACCAGGGGCTGAACTTGTGTCCCCTGCATTGGCAGGTGGATTCCTACCCACTGCACCACCAGGGAAGTCCTGAAGTGCTTTCTTAATTATGATTTTATTTGCCCTCAGAGCAATTGTGTCCATAAAGTTTTCTTGCTCCCATGTGACAGAGGAGATGTCTGAGCCCTGATAGGTTTAAGACTATCTCTATAAAAGCACTGGCTGGAAGGTAACCCCGGACTTCTGACTCCAGAGGCAATGCCAGTTTCACTGCCCTGTACTTTCTGCTGTCTATGTATGTGCATGCTCAGTCGTGTCTGATTCTTTGCCACCCCATGGACTGCAGCCCACTGGGCTCCTCTGTCCTTGGGACTTCCCGGGCGAGAATACTTGGAGTGGATTGCCATTTCCTCCTCCAGGGGATCTTCCTGATCCAGGGATCGAACTCATGTCTCCTCCATTGGCAGGCAGATTCTTTATCACCTGCGCCACCTGGGAAGCTTTCTACTGTAGGAAGAAGTAAACGCTCAAGCTTGTGCTTTGTTGGCTGTTTGTGTTCTGCACTGAGGTTTTGTTTCTTTCAGACAATGTTTTAAAAGAATTCATGTGCATTCCTAACATTTAGAAATTTGTAAATTTCACATCAAAATCCAGTTTCCTGAATTTTCCCTTTCTGGATGAACTAAAAGGTTTAATATGTAGGGTATACAATACTGCAAGGCAATAATTAACTAGAGCTGAGTAGTGAGGTTTCTTTCAGATGGTGTGTGAATTACCTAGATTGCTGCAGCCCCCACCATTCCCTGTAGAGTCCTGGCATTGAGGCTGAATATCATTTGTCATTTATTATTCTCTTTGTTCTATTTTTCTTATAGTAGAATTAAAAGAGAAATGGAAAACAACTCTTAAACTCATATCTCAAAAGTGGAAAAGTAAAATCTAGGCCAATTGCCTAGGTCATGTAGGAATTTGAGTGTGTGATTCCTTATAGAGACAGTTGTTCCCAAATCTGGATGCCCATTGTAAACATTCTGGAAGATTTAAAAAAATACATGACTCTGGGCTGTGCCACAGACAGACCCATTGAGTCAGAATTTTCAGGTGTGGGCCCCAGGATTGGGAATGATTGAGGCAGAAAGAGAAGAGGCTGACAGAGGATGAGATGGTTGGATGGCATCACTGATTCAGTGGACATGAACTTGGGCAAACTCCAGAAGATGGTGAGGGACAGGGAAGCCTGGCATGCTGCAATCCATTGGGTTACAAAGAGTCAGATACAACTTGGAAAATGAACAACAATGGTCAATGATTTGTTAATATTTCATTGAATGAAGACCTTGGTCTGGTCAGGTCTCCTCAGGCTTGAACCAGCATATAGGGTAGGGTTAATACCAGGCGAGTTAGGGTGGAGGGACCTAGCTCCAGCTTCTGGGGGCATCTGCCAGGAACTGCCATATGGAGGCTTCTGGGAACAAGCTATGCCTAGTAAACCAATAAAAGTAGGGAATATAATGAATAATTATAACATTTCTTTTGGAGTTATTTTCCAAAGCAATTTTGTGTATGTGGTTTTATTTCATGCTCAGGTGTGTATAGTACAGATAACTTAAGCAGAGATTCTGTACTTAAAAGTGGGTCAGGTGTTGTTAATAGCTGCTGTGTGTTATGTTCCCCATAGACTGTCAAGAACCCCTTCCTCTCTACTAAAACACTGTAAAAAATCACTTAATAGGGACTTCTCTGGCAGTCCAGTGCTTAGACTCCGCACTTGGGGGCTTCCCTGGTGGCTCAGGTGTAGAGAATCCACCTGCCAATGCAGGAGACATGGTTTCGATCCCTGGTCTGGTATGATCCCACGTGCCTTGGAGTAACTAAGCCTGTGTGCCGCGACTACTGAGCCCACACGCTGCAACTACTGAGCCTGCGCCCTAGAGCCTGTGATCCACAAGAGAAGCCACCACAATGAGAAGCCCTTGCACCGCAACTGGAGAGTAAGCCCTGCTCACCACAACTAGAGAAAAGCTCATGCAGCAATGAAGGCCCAGTGCAGCCAAAAATAAATAAAAATTATAAAAAAAGGTTCTTCACTTCCACTGCAGGGGGCGTGGATTCGATCCCTGGTTGGGGAACTTAGATCCTGCATGCCGCATGGAGTGATCAAAAGTATTTAAAAACAAACAAAATTTTTAAAGAGAGGAATGATGGAATAAAAAATAATATTTAAAAAAATCAGTTAATAGTATTCATACTGAAGATAAGTTTGGCCGAGTATTGACATTATGTGAGCATCATCATAAAAGTGGCTTGGGGTGGGATGAAGGCTGTTGTGCTAAAAGTAAAAATTTGGTCTGAACCTGGTTGGTTGATGAGTGAGAAGCTAGTGAGATTACGGGAAACTTGGTCAAACAAATGTAAATGTTGCGGAGGAAAGAATTAGGGTGGTGTTAGAAAACAAGATGGAGAAGGCAATGGCACCCCACTCCAGGACTCTTTCCTGGAAAATCCCATGAATGGGAGCCTGGTAGGCTGCAGTCCATGGGGTTGCTCGGAGTTGGACAGGACTGAGCAACTTCACTTTCACTTTTCACTTTCATGCATTGGAGAAGGAAATGGCAACCCACTCCAATATTCTTGCCTGGAGAATCCCAGGGACGGGGGAGCCTGGTGGGCTGCCGTCTATGGGGTTGCGCAGATTCAGACATGACTGAAGTGACTTAGCAGCAGTAGCAGCAGAAAACAAGACAGGCAGCTTGAAAAAGAATTTAGTCATATGCCAAAGGGAACAGAGGGTTGGAACATAATTGCCCTAGATTACACTTTACAATATGATCCTCTGGGCTGGCTATGTATAATATAACTTCTGTGTAAGGATAAGCCTGTATCATCTTAATGGATTTTTGATAGAATACCAAAATTTTAAAGTAACAAGGCTGTGCTTCTATCAAGAAGTAATTCTCCTCATAACTCATTTTTTATTTTAATGTTCTGTACAGTGACTTGCCCATCACTCTTTCTTTTTTTCTTTCTCTTAACGATCCTGAGGATATTTTTCCAAAAAGCAACCACTGACAACCCTAAAGCCATTGTTCAGAGTTCTGACTCCTATGAGCCTCTCAGGTAATACTGTTCCTAGGATTCAATGTCATCTTTCTTATCCCATCATTTGCTTTCTTGGCTGCCAAGCGTCTTCCATTTATCTGTCTCCTTTTTCTTGTGTCAGGCCATTCTGAGTGGTAATTTTTCATCCTGTCTATTTCCATATCCCAGTGGCCCATTCATTTCCTTCAGGCTCCCTTTCCTTCCTCCTCCATGTCCCACTTCCTGACAGTGCTTTCTCTAGTGAAGTTTTGAAGCATTTCAAGAGTTGACAGTTGAAGATGGTGATAGGGCTGAATGAGAAGATGAGCTTATTGAATAGCAGTCCCAGGGTTTCACATTAGAGCTCTTGGTGGCAAATAATGGAAAATCAACTCAGCTTAAGGAAGGAATTCCCAGTAGTAAAGACTTTGTATGCCAGTGCAGGAGACACAAGAGACGTGGGTTTGATCCCTGGGTTGGGAAAATCCCCTGGAGGAGGGTATGGCAACCTGTACCAGTAGTCTTGCCTGGAAAATTCCATGGACAGAGGACCCTGATGGGTTACAGTCCATTTGATCGCAAAGAGTCAGACATGACTGAGCATGCATGCACATAGCTTATGAAAAAGGGAATTTATTGGTTCACGTGTCAAAAGGGGTAAAGCAGGATAGGAGGGATTACTGTCAGAACCTGGACCTCACAAACTAGAACCAGAATTTAGTGATTTTTTTTTTGATGTTTCATTCTATAGGTGGGTTTCCCTTATGTGCAGGGAAATATGGCTACTGATTTTCAGCTCCAGATTCATATTCTCCAGCAGACAAAGGGCTTTCTGTCTCCTGCCCACCCCCTCCAACTGCAGATCCATATATCATTCCCAGGGAAAGCATTTGATTGGTCATGGGGTTGGGGGAGGGACTAGGATATGGCACTAACAACCTCACCAGAACCATCGACAGGGAGAAGAAAAGAGTGGTTCTTGAAAGGATTCTAGGACAATAAAAATAGTATATAAGCACTATAGAATTAAAGCAACTTTTAATAAATTTTTTCTTACAAAATTATACAGGAAAGAAGTCCCTTCCTCTGTAGTAACCCTTATAATTAAAAAATTACTTTGAAGAAAAGATTTATAGTACAGGTGTTTCCAATGACAGGGCTTTTTGTTTTAATCTAACACCATGTTAGATTCTTTTAAAAAAGTCTAGCATGCATGCATGCTAAGTCAGTTCAGTCATGTCTGACTCTGCAACCGAATGGATCAGCCTGCCGGGCTTCTCTGTCCATCGGATTCTCCAGGCAAGAATACTGGGGTGGGTTGTTATACCCTCCTTCAGGGGATCTTCCTGACCCAGGGATTGAATCCACATCTCTTTACCACTAATCCATTAGCGCCACTAATCCATACTGGTTGAGTAGTTCCTCCCGCACTGACTCTGGGCTTGGTGGTTTGATTTGTTCTGGCCAGTTGGACAATAATACAAAACAGAAGCTTGAAACATGTGGGCATTGGGGCTTCCCTTCACCTACTGCTCTTGAGAACCCTGTTAAGCCTGGTTAATGTGCTAGATTATGAATGACATGGCCTGGTTATAACATTGTCTCTACATATGGTGAACCATTGAGGTCATTGACCACCAGTTGACCATGAAAACAGGAGTGAGCAAAGATGACACCAACGTGGAGCAGAAGTGATCTGTTCCTACTGAATCAAGCCTTAAATTCTGAGGATGGTGAGGCAGCAAACCATGTGGTCATCTGAGGGGAAGCCATTCCAGACAGAGTTCAGTTCAGTTCAGTTGCTCAGTCGTGTCCGGGTCTTGGTGACCCCTTGAATTTCAGCACACCAGGACTCCCTGTCCATCACCAACTCCTGGAGTTCACTCAAACTCACGTCCATCGAGTCAGTGATGCCATCCAGCCATCTCATCCTCTGTCGTCCCCTTCTCCTCCTGCCCCCAATCCCTCCCAGCATCAGAGTCTTTTCCAATGAGTCTTCGCATGAGGTGGCCAAAGTACTGGAGTTTCAGCTTTAGCATCATTCCTTCCAAAGAACTCCCAGGGTTGATCTCCTTCAGAATGGACTGGTTGGATCTCCTTGCAGTCCAAGGGACTCTCAAGAGTCTTCTCCAACACCACAGTTCAAAAGCATCAATTCTCAGTTACCAGCATAATATTCCTGGAGTATGATGGGCCTGACTTGGTCCAGGCATAACAAGGAAGCCAGAGTGACTGGAATGCAGTGAACAAGGGGAAAGGAAGTAGGAAATATGATCAGGGAGGCAATGGACGAGAGTGAAGTTACCTGGGACCAATGCCATTACAGCGACTGGCGTTTACTCTGAGTGACATAGGAAGCCATTGGAAGGTATCGAACAGAGTCGTCATCCATCTGGCCGAGGTTTTAATAGGATCACTCTGGCTTCTCCCTTGAGGACAGCTTGATGTGGGGGAATTGGCTAAGGTGAAAGGGAAACCAGTTGGGAGGCTATGGCAATGATCCAGGGAAAGAGATAATGGACACTTGGATGATAGCCATAAAGGTGGTAAAAGTGGTTGAATTCTGGCTATATTTTGAAAACAAAACAGCAGGATTTGTTGGAGGGTATGATGTAAGATGTATGAGGGAGATTAAGGAGTCAAGGAGGGACCCCAAGGTTGTGGGTTTGAGGAAATGGTATTTCCATTGACTTTGATGGTGAAGTTACAGGAGGAAGTTGTTTGTAGGTGAAGCTCAGAAGGTCAGCTCTGGACATGTTAAATTTGAGATGTTGATAGACATCTCGGGGAGAAGTCAAGCTGGCAGCCAAGAGCTAAAGATTAAAGTCAGAGGTATAGGGTTCAGCGTCATCAGCATGTGGGTGCTATTTAAAGCCGCGAGACTGGAAGAAATTACCAAGGGAATGTGCACAAATGAAAAAGACTTTCAAGGACTGAGCCTTGAGGTATTCCAATGCTAAAGATAGGAAGATGAGAAGGAATTAACAAAGAAACCTGAGAATGAACTTCTAGTGAAGTGGAAAAACTAAACAGCAAGAGAGTGAATGTGAAATACCCCAGAAGCCAGGTCAGGAATATATTTCAAAGACGAACCAAGTGGTCGAATGAGCAAATGTGCCAACAAAATCATTGTTGTCAGGCCAGCAAAATCATTATTGACCATGTGATAATCATATTGCTGAGTATAAAATGACAGACTGGATTTCTGGTTCAAATTTTCTGTGAGTTGGATACTCCAAGTTGAACCTAGAGCAATGAAACTGCTTTGGGTCAGTTGACCAAATTGGGTAATAGGAGGGTCAGACCTTGGACTATAGTAAATTCGTGTGACCTTGTGAGACTATTTGGCAATCCCTCTGTTTGTATCTGCTTTTAATGATATTTTGGCTTTGTCACGTGCAGGGCCTGCCTGGGAATTCAGTCTTCACATGTGCCTCTAGCCAGCCTGCCCTGTCAGAGCTAATCTATTAGCTGCTTTATGAGATATCCCATCTGGGCTGGGTCTTTCATGGGTAGGTTCTTGGAGTCATTGCCACACACATGGTGAATGGGGCAGTAGAAACTATGACCTTTATCACAGTCAGATTGGAATTCGTACAGCAGAGACCTGCCTGGGAACCAAAAGATGTTGTTTCTAGTGCTAACTCCCATCGCTTACTTAGATCTGTTATTTAGGGTAAGTTACTAAGTTTCTTAGTGTATTATCAGGAAAGGTTAGATTATACAGCTGTTAATAAATTAGTACTAAAATCTCAGTGGCTTAACACAACAAAGGCTTATCCCTTGCTCCTGGTATATATTTATCCCAAGTTTGTGAGCAGCCTCTATTCTCCCTAGTTACTCAGGGACCAGCTTGATGGAGGTTCCACCAGCTAGTAGCTACTGACGCACTCCCACCCTCCTTCATCCCTTGAGCTCAGGGGAAGAGAGGAACAGGACTGGGAGAAGAAAGTGCAAATGGGTTTTTCACTTCCTCAGTTCTGAAGAACTAACTGTGCTTCATTTCTGCACAAAGCCCATGGGTGAAAGCTAGTTTTGTGACCTCACCTAACTATCGTCAAGTCATGAAGCATGAAGAAACAAATGAAATCTTCATTGACCATTGTAGTCTAGGACACACTAAATTTTTATATCTGTTGATACGATTAACAGCAATACTGTTGTTATTATCATGGAGATACGATTATTGATCTCATAATAATACTATTATTTATCTCAGATGTTAGGATTAAGTGGCAGGTGACATGCTTAATGTACAGCCTGACTCCTAACAAATGTTGGACAAGTTCTAGACATGATATATGTATTATTAATAGGGCTTTCCTGGTGGTTCAGTTGGTAAAGAAGCCACCTGCAAAGCAGAAGACTGCCTGTAGCGTAGGAGACCTGGGTTTAATCTCTGGATTGAGAAGATCCCCTGAAGAAGGAAATGGCAACCCACTCCAATGTTCTTGCCTGGGAAATCTCATGGACAGAAGAAGCTGGTGGGCTACAGTCTATGGGATCGCAAGAGTCAGATATGACTTATTTTTAAGTGGGCAGTAAATTGTTCTTTTGTTATTATTATCATCATCATTTTGTGATTCTCTTAAGAGCAAAACTGATTTTGCCTAAGCCCTTAACCGTTTGTCACTTTGGGGCCATTGTAAAGTCATTCTTCCCTGAAGTTTGGCTTAGGATCAAGACGAGGGCCATTGACAAAAACATTCCAGGAAAACTGGAATTGAAGATGGCTTCTCTTTACCTTCTTCCCTTGGCCTACCCTTTTTCCCCAGTATTCCTGGCCACAGATGCCTCTGTTGGCAACCCAGGAAGCAGTCTGAAGATATTGGAAGCATTTAGCTCTTTCTCCTCCTAAGTGATTTTCCAGGGTCCAGAGCACTTCTTACATGTCCAAGCTCTCAGAGTGTGAGACACGGGAGGCTGCAGGGGCGGCTCAGTTTTCCTCGCAGTCAGGCTCCCATGTAAACAATGGAATGAGGTGGACTTAAAAAAATGGTCGTACTCAACAAGCAGACTTACTCTTCTCTGGAAATGTTTTTCAACTTTCTCTTTTCTGTCTGGTTTGTCGAGGTATGAAGATCCCACATGACCTGATTTAAAAGCAGAAAGGTCTGTTGAGAACCCCTATTTGTTGTTAAATATAGGGATATGGAAAAGACTGTACTGAAGGAAGGAGAAATGCCAGGTGGTCCTTTGAGCCTAGACTCTCTACAAAGTCCAGCAAGACTGAGTAGCCCGAGAGTTAATCCTGCCTACTGCCTGCTACCTAGGCTTTGCTTCCTTACATTTGCCCTTGAAATCAATCCTGCTCTTTTTTACCTCCATGCTCTTCTTCTTTTTTAAAAATTGCATTTATTTTTGGCTGTGCTGAGTCTTTGTGGCTGCACATAGGCTTTCTCTAGATGCAGCGAGCAGGGGATCCTCTCCGGTTGCAGTGCACAGGCTTCTCAATGCAGTGTCTTCTCTTTCGAGGAAGCATGGGCTCTAGGGCGCAGGGTGCACGGACTTAGTCGCCCCACGACATGTGGGATCTCCCTGGACTAGGAATTGAACCTGTTTTCCTGTGTTGGCAGGCAGATTATTTGTCATTGGCTCATCTGGGATGTTCCCTGCCTTTTTTATGCAATTATCTATTATGTGTGTAATAGGTATCTGTCTATCTTTTTTAATCTATCTGTCTAGGCCAGGTTTAGTTGTGCCACGTAGGACCTTTACTCACAGCATGCAAAACTCTTAGTTGCGGCATGTGAGGTCTAGTTAGTTCCCTGACCAGGGATCGAAACTGGGCCTTCTGCATTGGGAATGTGGAGTCTTAGCCACTGGACCATCAGGGAAATCCCTGCAGTCTTAGCCACTGGACCATCAGGGAAGTCCCTGCCCTGCCCTTCTATCTATCATCTGTAGTCTACCTGGCAAATGAAATCACACTCATTCTTCAAGGTCTGGTTCAAATGCCGCTCACTGCCTCCTTGAAATCTTTGAAGATGTCATTGTAAGGATTATGTTTTTGTGCTATTAACAGTGTCTGGTGTTTAATAAATGTGTGCCAAGTTGAAAACCTCCCTCTTCATTAATTTTATCCTTTAGTTTATGTTTTTGGAAGCCATCGACTATGTCAGGGTTTGTGGAAAGTTGTTTTTGCCCCAGAATCTCATCAGGAAAAACATTAAATGTTGAAATTCCCCCAAACTTTCAAGTTTATAAAACTTGAAATAGTTACTCCCAGACATCATCCCTAACTACATGATATTCCCTTACCTTCTGTGAAATTGGCTTGTAGATCAAGGTTTAACCTTCAGTTCAATTCAGTTCAGTCGCTCAGTCATGTCCGACTCTTTGTGACCCCATGGACTGCAGCATGCCAGGCCTCCCTGTCCATCACCAACTCCCGGAGTTTACCCAAACTCATGTCCATTGAGTCAGTGATGCCATCCAACCATCTCATCCTCTGTCATCCCTTTCTCCTCCTGTCCCCAATCTTTCCCAGCATCAGGGTCTTTTCAAATGAGTCAGCTCTTCGCATCAGGTGGCCAAAGTATTGGAGTTTCAGCTTCAACATCAGTCCTTCTAATGAACACCCAGGACTGATCTCCTTTAGGATGGACTGGTTGGATCTCCTTGCAGTCTAAGGATCTCTCAAGAGTCTTCTCCAGCACCACAGTTCAAAAGTATCAATTCTTCGGTGCTCAGCTTTCTTTATAGTCCAACTCTCACATCCATACATGACTACTGGAAAACCATAGCCTTGACTAGATGGACCTTTGTTGACGAAGTAATGTCTCTGCTTTTTAATATGCTGTCTAGGTTGTTCATAACTTTTCTTCCAAGGAGTAAGCGTCTTTTAATTTCATCACTGCAATCACCATCTGCAGTGATTTTGGAGCTCCCAAAAATAAAGTCAGCCACTGTTTCTACTGTTTCCCCATCTGTTTGCCATGAAGTGATGGGACTGGATGCCATGATCTTAGTTTTCTGAATGTTGAGCTTTAAGCCAGCTTTTTCACTCTTGTCTTTCACTTTCATCAAGAGGCTCTTTAGTTCTCCTTCACTTTCTGCCATAAGGGTGGTGTCATCTGCATATCTGAGGTTATTGATGTTTCTCCCAGTGATCTTGATTCCAGCTTGTGCTTCATCCAGCCCAGCGTTTTTCAAGATGTACCCTACATAATAGATAATAATAGATAAAGAGCAGTGACCGCAGGCCAAGCACTGTAAGTGCTTTGCTTGCATTATATTATTTAATCCTCATAGGATCCTTGACTAGTTTTTGCAGTAGAGAACCAAGATGTAGAGAAGTGAAGGCAGTCCCATGGTTGGTTTCTAGTTAGAGACAGAGCTGTTACTCAATTCACCTTTCTCTTATTCCAATTTCATGCCCTCAGTTCAACCAAACTCTCTCAATAAAGAGAAACTATCAATTAAAAACAGATGTGTTGCAGTATAGTTGATTTACAACATTGTATTAGTTTCAGGTATACAGCAGAGCGATTCAGTTATACAGATACATATATTTATTCTTTTTTAGATCCTTTCCCCCTAATAGTTTATTGCAGAATATTGCCTTGAGATCCCTGTTCTTATTGGTTATCTATTTTATATATAGTAGTGTATATTTATTCCAAGCTCCTAATTTATTCCGCCTCCCCCAACGTGTTTCCCCTTTGGTAATTATAAATTTGTTTTTGAAATTTGTGAGTCTATTTCTGTTTTTTAAATAAGTTCATTTATATCATTAAATTAGGTGCTTTGTATGGATTATATCATATGACATTTGTGTTTCTCTGACTTAGTATTCCTATCAATGTTTTGATGATTGCTATTGACGTGATTATTATCCATCCATGAGTTGGTTCTCTTATTTATTTTCCTACTGTGTAGGAGACTGCCAGCAACTGTGATAATTAGAGTGGGACTTGAGAATCCCTTTGGCCAGATGCCCTGTGGAAATAACACTGTATCAGTCTGCTCAGCTTGGACAGCCTCATTCCATCTCTGAATTGTGTGGGAATTTCCCACTGCACAGCTGTTGGCCATTTGAGAACTAATTAGTCCTAGAGCATAAATAATAACTGACCACGGGAAGGGCTCTTCGTCCTTCCAGTTGGGGCTCCAGATGCTGGCCAAGTGTTTGACATGGCAACTCTAAGGCTGGGGCTAACTTGTGGTATCTGAAAATATCATCTGGGAATTGCCTGCCTCAGACCCACAGGAATGCTTGTTAAAAATGCAGATTCCTGGGCTAGATTTCAGGCCTATAGATTCGTAATCTCCCACATGCCTCTTGCATTCATAACATCTGAGAAACACTGCATTGTTGGGCTTTTGTAAATTTGAGAGGGTGAGACTTTTGTCTGTATGTGTAATTTTTTTCTAGCCCTGCTTCTAAGAAGAGGTTTCTGTTAGGTTATATGCTTATATAGTGGTTATACGGTGGTTACCATGAGCTGAAGCATAAAGTCAAATAAGAACTCTCCTGTTAGGCTTAGAGAATAAAACAAAGGCCCTGGGAGAAACGAAGACAATGTTATTTAAAGAGGAAGCGGTAACAGAGAAAACAGTCCTGGAAGCCTTGCTTTAGTGTGCTTTCCTTCCAGCTTTTATACTCCATGCAACAGAAGCCACACAGCTGAGGCTGGATCTGCATGATGTTGGGAACAATTTTGGATCATATATCATATTTAAAAATCAGTGTTCAAGAAAATCTGGATTCATGGCCTCTCTTGATAAACCCCTAAATGTGGCATCCTTGGGTCCTGTTTTCTGAACCAGCAGTTGATGAGATTTTAACAGGCACCACCCACCCCTCCCACTTCTGTTTGTCCAGTTTACCACTATTCCCCTCCTGCTGTCTTGCTGCACACCGACCGTGTCACTTATTTCCATTACCTGCCGGACGTGCCTAAGCACGTACCCTCCTGGCAATGCATGGCTGGGAGAGAAGTGGGAAGAATACTGAACAGGAAGCAGAGGCTACTGGAAGCGTGTTCTTGGAATAAGAGCCCCCCACCATTTTAAATTCCTGTGTTGACTCACTAGTTGAAAAAAATGTAAATGTTTAGAGGAAACAGCATGAAAGCAAGATAACAAGGCAGGACCAGAAGGTCATCAAAGTAAGTGGCTCCAGTCACCTCCTAATGTCCAGGGCCCTCAACTCCACCTGGGAGGTCACATCCAGGGGTCGCTTCCCATATTTATGGAGCAAGGCTGGTTGTCTATGTATGTCCTTGTCCTCCAGGTTCTATAAGTGATAAATTCTTCTTCTTCTTTTTTAAATTGGAGTATAGTTGCTTTTTGGGCTTCCCTGGTGGCTCAGTTGGTAAAGAATCTGCCTGCAATGTGGGAGACCTGGGTTCAACCCCTAGGTCGAGAAGATCCCCTGTAGAAGGGAATGGCTCCCCATGCCAATATTCTTGCCTGGAGAATTCCATGGACAGAGAAGCCTGGCAAACTACAGTTCCTGGGGTTGCAAAGGGTTGGACACGACTGAGTGACTAACACACACACACAGTTGCCTTATGCTGCTGTGTCAGTTTCTGCTGTACAGCTAAGTGAATCAGCCATACATACATATTTATTTCCTCTTTTTTGGATTTCCTTCCCATTTAGACCCTACCAAGCACTGAGTAGAGTTCCCTGTGCTATACTGTAGATTCTTATTGGTTGTCTATTTTATATGTGGTAAGTGTATATATGTCAATTCCAGTCTCCCAGTTCATCCCCCACACCCTCGGTGTCCCTATTTGTTCTCTACATCTGTGTCTCTTTCTGCTTTGCAAATAAGATCATCTATGTCATTTTTCTAGATTCCACATATATGCATTAATATACAGTATTTGTTTTCCTGAAGTGATAAATTCTTAAATTACATTTATGAAAGTGAAAGTGTTAGTTGCTCAGTTATGTCCAACTCTTTGCGACCCCACAGCCTGAAGCCCACTAGGCTTCTCTGTCCAAGGAATTCTCCAGACAAGAATACTGGAGTGGTTGCCATTTCCTCCTCCAGGGGATCTTCCAGACCCAGGGATCAAACCCAGGTCTCCCGCATTGCAGACAGATTCTTCACCACCAGGGAAGCCATAAATTACTTTTATAGAAGAGACTTAGAGACTTGTAGAAATGAATTTTGTGTGTGTGTGTGATAATGTGTATATAGTGACAAAACAAAAATGTTTTGATGCAGGTAGTTACATACTTCCTGATACTTTCTAGGTACCAGCTGTTGGTCTGGCTTGATGCTTGTTGTGTTCATAGAGTATGTTATTTGAATCTCACAAACCCATGAGGTAGGTCTTGCTACCCAGCCTTAAAGATGAGGAAACTGAGGTTCAGAGAAAAGAAGAGGTTTGCTTAAAGCGTATTAGTGTTAAGTGACAGTTGTTCAGTCGCCAAGTTGTGTCCAGTTCTTCTTGACTCCATGGACAGCAGCATACCAGGTTTCCCTGTTCCTCACTGTCTCCTGGCGTTTGCTCAAGTTCATGTCCATTGCGTCAGTGATGCCATCCAACCTTCTCATCCTCTGTTGCCCTCTTCTCCTTCTTCCTTCGATCTTTCCCAGCATCAGGGTCTTTTCCAATGAGTTGGTTCTTTGCATCATGTGGCCAAACTATCGGCAAAGCTTTCAGCATCAGTCCTTCCAAAGAGTATTCAGGGTTGGTTTCCCTTAAGATTGACTGGTTTGATCTCCTTGCTTTCCAAGGGACTCTCAAAAGTCTTCTACAGCACCATAGTCTGAAAGTTTCAATTCTTCAGCACTCTGCTTTCCTTATCGTCCAGCTCTCACGTCTGTACATGACTACTGGAAAGACCATAGCTTTAACTATATGGACCTTTGTCAGCAAAGTGGTATCTTTGTTTTTAACACACTGTCTAGGTTTATCAGAGCTTTCCTGGCAAGAAGTAATTGTCTTCTAATTTCATGGCTGCAGTCACCATCCACAATGATTTTAGTGCCCAAGAAGAGGAAATCTGTCATTGCTTCCACCTTTTCCCCTTCTATTTGCCATGAAGTGATGGGACTGGATGCCATGATCTTAGTTTTTTAATATTGAGTTTCAAGCCGGCTTTTTCACTCTTCTCTTTCACCCTCATCAAGAGGCTCTTTAGCTCTTCATTTTCTGCAGTCAGAATGGTATCATCTGCATATCTGAGGTTGTTGATATTTCTCCTGGCAGTCTTGATTCCAGCTTGTAACTCATCCAGTCTGGCACTTCACATAATGTGCTCTGCATTTCAGTTAAATAGACAGAGTGACAATGAACAGCCTTGCCATACCCCCTTCTCAGTCCTGAATGAGTCAGTTGTTCCATACAGGGTTCTAACTGTTGCTTCTTGACCTGCATACAGGTTTCTTAGGAGAGAGGTAAGGTGGTCTGGCATTCCCATCTCTTTAAGAGTTTTCCACAGTTTGTTACAATCTACACAGTCAAAGGCTTTAGCATAGTCAATGAAACAGAGGTAAATGTTTTTCTGGAATTCCCTTGCTTTCTCTATGATCCAGTGAGAAATTTGATCTCTGGTAATTTGATCTCTGGTTCCTCTGCCTTTTCTAGATCCAGCTTGAACATCTGGAAGTTCTCGGTTCCTGTAGTGCTGAAGCCTAGCTTGGAGCATTTTGAGCATAACCTTACTCGCATGGGAGATAAGTGCAATTGTACTAAAGAACTGAACATTCTTTAGTACTTCCCTTCTTGGGAACTGGGATGAGGATTGACCTTTTCCAATATTGTGTCCTCTGCTGGGTTTTTCAAATTTGCTGACATATTGAGTGTAGCACTTTAATAGCATCATCTTTTAGGAATTTTTTAATAGCTCTGCTGGAATTCCATCACCTACACTAGCTTTCTGGGCAGTAGTGCTTCCCAAGGTCCACTTGACTTCACACTTCAGAATGTCTGGCTCTGAGTGAGAGATTACATCATCATGATTATCCCGGTCATTGAGATCTTTTTCGTACAGTTCTTCTGTGTAAAAAGGTAAAGTGACAGAGCTGGGATTTTAAATTCAACTGTGTCTGATTATGAAGTCAGTAGTTTTTCTACCAGGGAGTCTAATGTTATATTTTCTCATTTTTTTTCATGGTTTCAAGAGACATGTTATGGTTGAAGACATATATAATGGTATTTATTGGATTGTGTTATACTAACCAGTAGGTCATGCCACCTTAGAAATTTAACAGCATTGTTCTAAATGATAGGAATGTTTACTTGCTTTTAGGTTAGGATGATCACAGGTGACTCATTCTAACTTCTAAGAATTTATGATTATTTTTCAATTATTTAGCATTGTATGGTTTAATATTTTTGGAACAAGATCCTTAAAAGAAAGTATATTAAAATCTGCAATTTCTTTCAAAGAAAGTGGGAAAGTTTTGCCAGTTAACTATAATGATCATTCTTTCATTCATTTTTTCTCTAAATTTATTGAGATTATATTGATATATAACATTGTACAAAGAGCACAGCATGTTGATTGATACACCTATTACAAAATTATTACCAATATGGTGTTCACTAGTTCTGCTATCTCTTCACATAATTACCATTTCTTTTTTTGTAGGGAGGATATTAAATATCTATACTCTCAGTGACTTTCAAAGATATAATAAAATATTCTTAATGATAATCACCATCATATGCATTAGATTCCCAGACTCATCTCATAACTGAAGTTTATTCTCTGATCAACAACTCCCCTTTTCCCCCACCTCTCAGCCTGTGGTCCTACCATTCTACTCTGCTTCTATGAGTTCAGCTTTTCTAGATTCCACACGTCAGTGATATCACACAGTATGTGTCTTTCTCTGACTTACTTCACTTAGTATAATGTCCTCAAGGTCCATCTATGTTGTAGTGAATAGCAGGATTTCCTCATTATGACTGAATAATATTCCATTGTCTGTGATGTATATTTACATGCATTTGTATTTACATTGTATATTCACATTTTCCCCCTGTTTTTGTTGTTGTTGTCGTTCAAAAACACTAAAGTGGTTTCCGTCAGTTCAGTTCAGTTATGTCCGACTCTTTGCGACCCCATGAACCGCAGCACGCGAGGCCTCCCTGTCCATCACCAACTCCTGGAGCCTACCCGAACTTATGTCCATTGAGTCAGTGATGCCATCCAACCATCTCATCCTCTGTCGTCCCCTTCTCCTCCTGCCCTCAATCTTTCCCAGCATCAGGGTCTTTTCAAGTGAGTCAGCTCTTTGCATCAGGTGGCCAAAGTATTGGAGTTTCAGCTTCAACATCAGTCCTTCCAATGAACAGTCAGGACTGATAGGCTTTAGGATGGACTGGTTGGATCTCCTTGTAGTCCAAGGGACTCTCAAGAGTCTTCTCCAACACCACAGTTCAAAGGATCAATTCTTTTGCGCTCAGCTTTCTTGATAGTCCAACTCTCACATCCATACATGACTACTGGAAAACCATAGCCTTGACTAGGTGGACCTTTGCTGACAAAGTAATGTCTTTGCTTTTTAATATGCTGTCTCAGTTCAGTTCAGTTCAGTTGCTCAGTTGTGTCCAACTCTTTGCGACCTCATGAATTGCAGCATGCCAGGCCTCCTTGTCCACCACCAACTCTTGGAGTTCACTCAAACTCACGTCCATCGAGTCGCTGTCTACGTTGGTCATAATTTTCCTTCTAAGGAGTAAGCATCTTTTAATTTCATGGCTGCAATCCATATCTTGGCTTATTCTTTGGTGATAGCCATTCTAGCTAGTGAGAGGTGATATTTCATTGTGGTTTCTATTTTTTCTTTTTTGCTTTGAAGTTGTATGACTTCTTTGTAGAATTTGAATCTTAACTTCTTATCAAACAGATGATTTACAAATATTTCCCCAATTCTGTAGGTTACCGTTTCATTTTTTTGATGGTTTCCTTTGTGCAGGAGCTTTTTACTTTGTAATCCCACTTATTTTTGCTTTTGTTGCCTTTGCTTTTGGAGTCAAATCCAAAAAATCACCAAGACCAATGTCAAGGACTTTACACCCTGTGTTTTTGTCTAGGAGTTTTACAGTTTGAGGTCTTAAGTTCAAGTCTTTAATCCATTTTGAGGTGATTTATCTGTGTGGTATAGGATAGGGGCCCATTTTCATTCTTTTGCAGATTTCTTGGGAAATCTTATGGACAGAGGACCCTGGTGGATTGCAGTCTATGGGACTGCAAAGAGTTGGACATGACTTAGAAACTAAAACAGCAACAACCCAGATATCCCAATGTTATTTATTTGGTGCTTTTGTTGCTAATCAAATGATTTATATATGAGTGAATTTATTGCTGTGCTCCGTATTCTAGTTCTTTGATCTGTTTGTTTTTATTGCCAATACTGTATTGTTTTAATTACTATAGCGCTGAAATATAATTTGAAATCAGGAACTATGATTCCTCCAGCTTTGCTCTTTCTCAAAATTTCTTTAGCTATTCGGGGTCTTCAAAGTCAATTTCCCTTGGGGTCCTCAGTCCCTTTGCCAGATCCTCAAGTTGGGAAATCTGTTGTGGGTCCTAGAACTTTCTTAACAGTATGAGAATTTATTTGGTAATACTGTTCTGCAGTTTGTGAGTCATCTGCTTGGTGGCTCTATGGTAGGGTTAATGGCAACCTCCTCCAAGAGGGCTTATGCCACACCCAGGACGGCTGCATCCAGAGCCCCTGCTCTTGCGGCAGGCCACTGCTGACGCTCACCTCTATAGGAGACATTCAAATACTCAAAGGGAGGTCTGGCTCAGTCTCTGTGGGGTCTCACAAGGTTTTGTTTGAGCCCTCCAAGCGTCTTTGGTGTGTATGGGGTTTGATTCTAAACGTAATTTCGCCCCTCCTACCATCCTGGTGGGGCTTCTCCTTTGCCCTTGGACATGGGGTATCTTTTTTTGGTGGGATCCAACATTCTTCTGTTGATGGTGGTTCAGCAGTGAGTTGTAATTTTGGAGTTCACAGGAGAAGATGAGCGCATGTCATTCTACTCTGCCGTTTGTCATTCCATACGAATTTTTCAGTTCATTTCAGTTCAGTCACTCAGTCATGTCCGACTCTTTGTGCCCCATGGAGTGCAGCACGCCAGGCTCCCCTATCCTTCACCATCTCCTGGAGTTTGCTTAAACTCATGTCCATTGAGTTGGTGATGCCATCCAACCATCTCATCCTCTGTTGCCCCCTTCTCCTCCTGCCTTCAGTCTTTCCCAGCATCAGGGTCTTTTCCAATGAGTCGGCTCTTTGCCAGAGTATTGGAGCTTCAGCTTCAGTTCTTCCAATGAATATTCAGGGTTATTTCCTTTAGGATGGACTGGTTGGACCTCCTTGATGTCTAAGGGACTCTCAAGAGTCTTCTCCAGCACCACAGTTCAGAAGCCTCAATTCTTCAGTGCTCAGCCTTCTTTATGGTCCCACTCTCATATCCGTACATGACTATTGGAAAAACCATAGCTTTGACTGTATGGACTTTTGTCAGCAAAGTAGTGTCTCTTCTTTTTAATACACTGTCTAGGATTGTCATAGCTTTCCTTCCAAGGAGCAAGCGTCTTTTAATTTCATGGCTGCTGTCACCATCTGCAGTGATTTTGGAGCTCAAGAAAATAAAATCTGTCACCATTTTTACTTTTTCTCCATCTATTTGCCATGAAGTGATGGGACTGGATGCCATGATCTTAGTTTTCTGAATGTTGAGTTTTAAGCCAACTTTTTCACTCTCCTCTTCCCCTTTCATCAAGAGGCTCTGTAGTTCTTCGCTTTCTGCCATAAGGGTGGTGTCATCTGCATATCTGAGGTTATTGATATTTCTCCCAGCAATCTAGCATTTCTCCAGCGTCTCTCCATATAAGTTAAATAAGAAGAGTGACAATATACAGCCTTGATGTACTCCTTTTTCTATTTGGAACCAGTCTGTTGTTCCATGTTCAGTTCTAACTTTTGCGTATTGACCTGCATACAGATTTCTCAAGAGACAGGTCAGGTGGTCTGGGATTCCTATCTCTTTCAGAATTTTGAGTTTGTTGTGATCCACACAGTCAAAGGCTTTGGTGTAGTCAATAAAGCAGAAATAGATGTTTTTCTGAAACTCTCTTGCTTTTTTGATGATCCAACAGATGTTGGCAATTTGAAATCTGGTTCCTCTCCCTTTTCTAAAACCAGCTTGAACACCTGGAAGTTCATGGTTCACGTACTGTTGAAGCCTGTCTTCGAGAATTTTGAACATTACTCTGCTAGCGTGTGAGATGAGTGCAACTGCAACAGCAGTCTGAGCATTCTTTGGCATTGTCTTTCTTTGGGATTGGAATGAAAATTGACCTTTTCCAGTCCTGTGGCCACTGCTGAGTTTTCCACATTTGCTGGCATATTGAGTGCAGCACTTTCACAGCATCATCTTTCAGGATTTGAAATAGCTCAACTGGAATTCCATCACCTCCACTAGCTTTGTTCATAGTGATGCTTCCTTAGGCTCACTTGACTTCACATTCCAGGATGTCTGGCACTAGGTGAGTGATCACACCATCGTGATGATCTGGGTCATGAAGATCTTTTTCGTACAGTTCTTCTGTGTATTCTTGCCACCTCTTCTTAATATCTTCTGCTTCTGTTAGGTCCATGCCATTTTTGTCCTTTATTGTCCCCATCTTTGCATGAAAAGTTCCCTTGGTATATCTAATTTTCTTGATGAGATCTCTAGGCTTTCCCTGTCTGTTGTTTTCCTCTGATTATTTTATTTCTGTTGGAAAATTGTTAGGGATTACATTGAATCTGTTTATTGCATTAGGTAGTATGGATATTTAGTAATATTCTTCTAATTCATAAGCACGGAGTATCTTTCCATCTATTCATGTCTTCAATTTTTCTCATCAATATTGTATAGTTTTCAATGTATGCTCTTTCACTTCCTTAATAAAATTTATCCCTAGGTATTGTATCCTTTTTGATATAATTGTAAATCAGATAATTTTCTTAATTTCTCATTCTAATAATTTATTGTTAGTGTGTTGAAATGAAACTGATTTTTGTGTACTGATTTTGTATCCTACAACTTTACTAAATCTGTTTATTATAACTTTTTTTGAGGGAGAGAGTCTTTAGGGTTATCTATATATACCCTGCTTATTTAACTTATATGCAGAGTACATCATGAGAAACGCTGGGCTGTATGAAGCACAAGCTGGAGTCAAGATTGCCGGGAGAAATATCAATAACCTCAGATATGCAGATGACACCACCCTTATGGCAGAAAGTGAAGAGGAACTAAAAAGCCTCTTGATGAAAGTGAACGAGGAGAGTGAAAAAGTTGGCTTAAAGCTCAACATTCAGAAGACTAAGATCATGGCATCTGGTCCCATCATTTCATGGGAAATAGATGGGGAAACAGTGGAAACAGTGTCAGACTTTATTTTTGGGGGCTCCAAGATCACTGCAGATGGTGATTGCAGCCATGAAATTAAAAGACTCTTGCTCCTTGGAAGAAAAGTTATGACCAACCTAGATAGCATATTGAAAAGCAGAGACATTACTTTGCCAACAAAGGTCCATCTAGTCAAGGCTATGGTTTTTACCAGTGGTCATGTATGGATGTGAGAGATGGACTGTGAAGAAAGCTGAGCGCCCAAGAATTGATGCTTTTGAACTGTGGTGTTGGAGAAGACTCTTGAGAGTCCCTTGGACTACAAGGAGATCCAACCAGTCCGTCCTAAAGAAGACCAGTCCTGGGTGTTCATTGGAAGGACTGATGCTGAGGTGAAACTCCAATACTTTGGCTACCTCATGCAAAGAGTTGGCTCATTGGAAAAGACCCTAATGCTGGGAGGGATTGGGGGCAGGAGGAGAAGGGCACGACAGAGGATGAGATGGCTGGGTGGCATCACCAGCTTGATGCATATGAGTTTGGGTGAACTCTGGGAGTTGGTGGTAGACAGGGAGGCCTGGCGTGCTGCGATTCATGGGGTCGCAAAGAGTCAGACACGACTGAGTTGGATGCGACTGAGCGACTGAACTGATATATACTATCCTGTGTAAGTAGATACAGCTTTACTTTTAATTTTCTGATTTGGATGCCTTTTTTTTTAAATTTTGCCTAATTGCTCTGACTATTGTACTGTTGTACTGTTTTTAATAAAAACTGTACTTTTTAAATAAAAAGCTCAAAGATTGGGCGTTCTTGCCTTACTCTTCATCTTAGAGAAAAAGCTTTCAGCCTTTCAGCATGTAGTATGATGTGGCTGTGGGCCTGTCATATATGGGTTTTACTATGTTGAGGTACATTGCCTCTATAGCCATTTTGCTGAGAGTTTGGATAATGAAAGATGTTGAATTTTGTCAAATGCTTTCTGTACCTCTGTTGATTTTTACCCTTTGTTACTGAAGTGTATCACATTGACTGATCGGCAGATATGGATCCATTCTTACATCCCTGGGAAAAAACCTAACTTGGCTGTGGTGTATGATCCTCTTAATATACTGTTATAATCAGTTTTCTAATATTTTGCTATTTTTGCATTTGTATTCCACAGGGTTATTGGCCTATAGTTTTTTTTTCTTGTAGTGTCCTTGTTTGTTTTTGGTATCAGGGCAATGCTGGCCTGGTAAGATAAATCTGCACATGTTCCTTCTCTTTTATGTTTTGGAAAGGTTGAGAAAGTTTGGTGTTAATTCTTCAAACGATTGATGGAATTCACCAGTGAAAGCATTTCCTCCTGGGCTTTTTTTTTTTTTAAATAGTGGATTATTTTTGATTACTAATTCACCACTTGTGATTTTTCTCTTCAGATTTTCTATTCCTAATTCAGTCTTGTAGGTTCTAGAAATTTATCCACTATTCTAAGTTGCCATGTATTATTTATAATATTCCCATATAATACTTTGTATTTCTGTTATCAATTTGTCTCCCCTTTCATTTCTAATTTTGAGTCCTCTCTTCTTTATTAGTAGCCTAATAAACAGACATTTGTCTGTTTTATCTTTTAAAAGAAAAAGCTCTTAGTTTCATTTTTTTCCCCTAATATCTTTTTTAGTCTCTATTTCATTGATTTCTACTTGAATTTATTATTTCTTTCATTTTATTAACCTTAGACTTAGTTTTTTCTTTTTTATTATTTATTAAGATGTAAAGTTAGGTGGGCTATTTGAAATCTTTCTCTTTCTTATGTAGGTATTTTTATTTACTGCTGTAACCTTCCCTTTTATAACTGCTTCTGCATCCCATAAGTTTTGGTTTTATCTGTTTGCAATTTTTATTTGTTCCAATTTATTTTTTATTTCTTTTTCAATTTCTTCTTCAACCCATCCGTTGCTCAAGGGCATTTTGTTTTATCTCCCCATACTTGTGAATATTCTAGTTTCCTGTTGCAATAGATTTCTAATTTCATACCATTGTTGTCAGAAGAGATGCTTGGTATTATTTGTTTTGTTTAATTTGGTGACATGTTTGATTGTCTAATACATAGCTATCCTTGAAGAATGTTCCATGTGTACTTGAGAAGAATGTGTATTCTGTTGCTTTTGGATGGAATGTTCTGTAAATGTCTAAATCCATCTTGTCTAATGTTATCACTCAAGTCCAACATTTCATTTTTGAATTTTGGTCTAGGTGATCTATCCAGTGTTGAATGTGGGGTACTAAACTCCCTACTGTTACTGCCTTTTTCTCCCTGCAGAGATGTTTATTATTTGCTGTAAAGCAAGGGCTTCCCAGGTGGTGCTAGTGGTAAAGAGCCCACCTGCTAATGCAAGGGACATGAGAGACGTGGGTTCGATCCCTTGGTTGCGAAGTTTCCCTGGAGGAGGGCATGGCAGTCCACTCCAGTATTCTTGCCTGGAGAATCCTCATGGACGGAGGAGCCTAGAGCTACAGTCCATGGAGTCCCACAGAGTTGGACACGACTGAAGCGACTGAGGACGCATAACGTGTATATTTGGGTGCCTTGATGTTGGGTATGTGAATATTTATAATCACTATATCTTGGTGAATTGAGCCCCTTTATCATTATGCATTGACCTTCTTTGTCTGTTATTAATGTTTTTGGCTTAAAGTCTGTTGTGTTTGGTACAAGATTAGTTGCCTCCGCATGCTTTTTGTTTCTACTTGTAAGGAATATCTTTTCCCATCCCTTCACTCTGAAGTGAGTCTGTGTAGGTAGTATATGTTTGGGTCTAGATTTTAATCCCTTCAGCCATTCTGGGTGTTTTCACTGGTGAATTCAACTCACACATATCTAGAGTTGTTATTGATATGTAAGGACTTAACTACTGCAGTTTTATTAATAATCAGTTTGTTTTATATTTCCATTGTTTATCTTTACCTTGTTTCTGGCTACTTTTGTAAATTGGTGATTTTTTATGAGCATATATTCTGTTTCTTCTTTCTTTATCTTTTACACTTTTACTATAGGCTGTTGCCTTGTGGTTACTAAGATGGTTACAGAAGACGTCTGATAAATAAAACAGTCTATTTTAAGATGACAGAAACTTTAATTGTCTACAAGAGCTTCACCTTTTTGCTTTTCTGCCTTTAAATTTTTGACGCATTACTTACTTTTTATATAGTGTGTTCATTAACAAATTATAATAGCTATGATTATTTTTAATACTCTTTTGATGTTTTTGACTTCCCTGGTGGCTCAGATGGTAAAGTGTCTGCCTACAATGCGGGAGACCCGGGTTCAATCCCTGGGTCGGGAAGATCCCCTGGAGAAGGAAATGGCAACCCACTCCAGTATCCTTGCCTGGAAAATCCCATGGACGGAAGAGCCTGGTAGGCCACAGTCCATGGGGTCGCAGAGAGTCAAACATGACTGAGCGACTTTCTTCTTCTTCTTTTGATGTTTATACTGTAGTTAAGTGGTAACACATCGTCCTACTACAGAATTAGTTTTCTAAGTTTGAATGTTTATTTTTACCCATATGCTGTATGCTTTTGTACATTTTCATGTTACTGATTGGCATTATTTCATTTCAGCTGGAAAAACTACTTTTAGCATTTCTTGCAAAGCGGGTCTAGGGGTGATGAGCTCTGCCGGATATTTTTTCTGCTCTAGAAAATTTTGGGCTGGCAATTGTTTTTCTTTCAACTTTGAATATGTCATTGCATCTCTCCTGACCTAGACTTTTAGCTGAGAAATCTGCTTAGAGCCTGATGGGAATTTCTTTATAGGTTATTATCTTTTTCCCTTGGCTGCTG
This sequence comes from Ovis aries, assembly GCF_016772045.2. NCBI lineage: Eukaryota > Metazoa > Chordata > Mammalia > Artiodactyla > Bovidae > Ovis > Ovis aries. The sequence continues at coordinate 60,529,591 of NC_056062.1, read as the reverse complement.
TTAGGATTATCTCTTTATTTTTGATTTTTGACAAGGTCATTATAATGTGTCTTAGATATGGTTTTATTTGCACTGAGTTAATAGGGTTATATTAGCTTTGTATACTTGGATATATAATTCTCTACCCAGACTTGGAAAGTTCTCAGCAGTTATTTCTGTTTTAAATTGAGGTGTTATCTCTGCAACCCCATGGACTGCAGCACCCCAGGTTGCCCTGTCCTTCACCATCTCCTGGAGTTTGCTCAAACTCATGGCCATTGAGTCAGTGATGCCATCCAGCCATCTGATTCTCTGTCACCCCCTTTTCATCTTGCCCTCAATCTTTCCCAGCATCAGGGTCTTTTCCAGTGAGTCAGCTCTTTGCCAAGTATTAGAGCTTCAGCTTCAGTCCTTCCAATGAATATTCAGGGTTATTTCCTTTAGGATTAACTGGTTTGATCTCCTTGCTGTCCAAGGGACTCTCAAGAGTCTTCTCCAGCACGACAGTTTGGAAGCCTCAATTCTTTGGCGCTAAGCCTTCTTTATAGCCCCATTCGCATATCCATTTATGACTACTGGAAAAACCATAGCATTGAGTATATGGACCTTTGTTGGCAAAGTGGTATCTCTTCTTTTTAATACACTGTCTAGGATTGTCATAGCTTTCCTTCCAAGAAGCAAACGTCTTTTAATTTTGTGGCTGCAGTCACCATCTGCAGTGATTCTGCAGCTGAAGAAAATAAAATGTCACCATTTTTACTTTTTTTCATCTGTTTGCCATGAAGTGATGGGACTGGATGCCATGATCTTCACTTTTTGAATGTTGAGATTTAAGCCAGCTTTTTCACTCTTCTCTTTCACCTCTCATCAAGAAGCTCTTCAGTTCCTCTTCACTTTCTGCCATTAGGGTGGTATCATCTGCATGTCTGAGGTTGTTGATATTTCTCCCAGCAATCTTGATTCCAACTAATGCTTCATCCAGTCCAGCATTTCGCATGATGTATTCTGCATATAAGTTAAATTAGCAGGGTGACAGTATGCAGCCTTGATGTACTCCTTTCCCAATTTTGAGCTAGTCCATTTTTCCATGTCTGTTTTCAACTGTTGCTTCTTGGCCTGCATACAGGTTTCTCAGGAGACAGGTCAGGTGGTCTAGTATTCCCATCTCTTTAAGAATTTTCCAGTTTGTTGTGATCCACATAGTCATAGTCAGTGAAGAAGAAATGATTTTTTTTTTAAAATTTCCTTGCTTTTTCTATAATCCAACAGTTATTTGCAGTTTGATCTCTGATTCCTCTGCTTTTTCCGAATCCAGCTGTACATCTGGAAATTCTCAGTTCACATACAGTTGAAGCCTAGCTTGAAGGAATTTGAGCATTACCTTGCTAGTGTGTGAAATGAGTGAAATTGTATGGTCATTTGAACATTCTTTGGCTTGCCTTTCTTTTGGATTGGAATGAAAACTGCGCTTTTCCAATTCTGTGGGCACTGCTGAGTTTTCCAAATTTGCTGGCATAATGAGTGCAACACTTTAACAGCATCATCTTTTAGGATTTGAAATAGCTCCGCATGACTTCCATCACCTCCACTAGCTTTGTTCATAGTAATACGTCCTAAGGCCCACTTGACTTCACACTCCCAGATGTTTGGCTCACACTCCCAGGTAAGTGACCACTCCTAGAGTGATCATGGCCATCTGGTTCATTAAGACCTTTTCAGTATAGTTCTGTGTATTCTTGCCACCTTTTCTTAATTGCTTCTGTTGGGTCCTTGCTGTTTCTGTCCTTGATTGTGCCCATCTTTGCATGAAACGTTCCCTTGGTGTCTCCAGTTTTCTTGAAGAGATCCCTAGTCTTTTCTCATTCTGTCGTTTTCCTCTATTTCTTTGCATTGTTCACTCAGAAGACTTTCTTCTCTCTCCTTGCTTTTCTTTGGAATTCTACATTTACTTGGGTTTATCTTTCCCTTTCTCCTTTGCCTTTTGTTTCTCTTTTCTCAGCTATTTGTAAGGCCTCCTCAGACAACCACTTTGCCTTCTTGAGGTGAATATATCATCAGTTTCAAGTGCACAACATGATTTGATCTTTGTATATATTGCAAAATGATCACAGGTTAACATCCATCACCATATGTCATCACAGATTTTTTCTTGTGAGAACATTTAAGATATACTATTATCAACTTTCAGTTATGCAGTACAGCATTAACTGTAGTCACCGTACTATATATGACATCCCTATGACTTATAACATGAAGTTTATACATTTTGACCTCCTTCACCCATTTCACCAATCCCTCCTTCCCCATGTACCTTTGGCAACCACTAATCTGCTCCTTGTATCTGTGAATTTGGGAGTTTTTGTTGTTTTAGATTCCACATATAAGTGATATCACATGGTCTTTGGTTTGCTCTGACTTATGTCATTTAGCATACTGTTCTGAAGTTCTGTTTTTGCAAATGGTGATGTTTCATGTCATCTTTTATGGCTGAAGAATATTCCATTGTGTGTCTGTATGTGTATAAAAGACACAGTTTTTATCTATTCATCTATCATAGACACAGGTTGCTTCCATATGTTGGCTATTATAAATAATGATGCAATAAATTTGGATGTGTGTCTTCTTCAGTTAGTATTTTTGATTTCTTCCTGTAAATATTGAGAAGCAGATATGCTGGATCATATGTTGACTCTACTTTTAATTTTTAAAGGACCCTCCATACTGTTTTCCATAGTGGCTGCACCTATTCAGTCTAACAGCATACCAAATATTCCCTTTTCTCCACATCTTCACCAACACTTGTAATTTCTTGTCTTTCTGGTAATAGCCATTCTGACAGGTGTGAAGTGCTATCTCATTGTGGTTTTGACTTCCATTTCTGTGATTATTAGAGATGATGATCTTATTTTTTTCATGTACTTGTTGGCCATCTGTATTTTTTTTTTGGAAAAATGTCTGACACTCTCCCATTTTAAAATGATTGTTTTGCTATTGGGTTGTATGATTTCTTCAAGTTTTACCTATTAATCTCTTATCAGATACATACTGTAAATGTTCTCTCCAATTTTGTTTTCAGTTTTCTGGCAGTTTCCTTTGCTGTGCAAATGCTTTTTGGTTTTAGTCCTACTTGGTAGTCTTGTTGCTTTCTAAGGTCAGATCCAAAAAAATCTTGGTTGAGACTAATTTCAAGGAGCTTATCACCTGTTTTCTTACAGGAATTTTATGGCTTTACGTGTTATATTCAAACTTTACTTGATTTGTAGTAAATTCTTTAATTTCCAGCTTCATTCTTTTGTACGTGGTGGTTGTTTTCCCAGTACCATTTTTGAAGAGACTGTCATTTCCCAATCGTATATTCTTGGCTCCTTTGTTCTAAGTTAACTGGCTGGTAAAGTTTGTATCTAGGCACCTTCCAGGTGGGCCTTTTGTCTGCTCCCTCTGATTAGGGCCTGGGTCTGTGTGCACGTGTACTCCTGAGTCAGTTAATTCCTTTGCTGTTTGCTACAGTCCTGTGGTTTGAATGTCAGCTTGTGAATCCTGTTGGTTATTAGAATTAGCTCATGAAGGGTCCTTCCCTCAGGCAGTAGCCGTAAAAGCTGGGGCATCAGACGTGTATGATCTCATCTCAGGGATATACTGGTGACTTGAAGCAAGCTAGAAGTGTCTGTTGGTTTTCCTAGTCTCTGAAGAGGATCACAGTCAGCCCCTACAGGAGTGCTAAATTAGAAGCCTGAACCCTAAGCATCAGCTTTTTTTTCTCCCCTCTGTGTATTTATATTAAAAAAATATTTTTGAGTATAACTGCTTTACCGTGTTTTAAGTTTCTGCTGTACAGCAATGTGGATTAGCTGTATGCATACATACATCCCTTCCTCCTGAGCCTCCGTCCCACCCTTCTAGGTCATCACAGAGCAGCGAGCTGAGCTCCCTGGGTGTAGCAGCTTCCCACTAGCTATTTCACACGTGGTACTGTATGTATGTCAGTGCTCTCTCCATTTGCTCCACCCGTCTTCTTCCCCTGCTGTGTGCACAAGTGCTCTGTACCTCTGCACCTCTGCATCGCTACCAAGCATCAGCTTTCAAATAGAAGCTTTTCTTTGTTTCCTGAGTGCATGAAGTCTTAAGTGTCTTAAAAGTTCACAGCTGGTGGTGGGACAAGTCAGATGCTTGAATGCAAAGATGGGTTCGTTGCAAGTTACCTATTGAACGCCCTGGCTAAAGTAGATTTCTCAGATGGAGCCAGCAAATCTCCAGGACATTGTTAATTGGCTATGTTTGTTTCGACCCCCAAGGACCCCCCCCCCCCATGTCATAATTTCTATGTACTTAGCAATTACAAGACTATAACTATGCCCCAAAAGATTCCTCAGCATCAGCCATTTATTGGTTTCATTTTAATCTTAATACATTCTAATACACCTTGTAAAGATTTATTATTTTGTACTCTAAATATCTCTTAAAAAATTCACTATTAGTGTGGATAATTATTTCTAGTTAAGGCAAAAAAGATGAAGCAATATTCTTGGGGGATGCCACCAACTGAATACTCCAAAATTTACAGCTTATAACACAACTTTTATTAGAAAAGTTATACATAACAGCATCAACTATTTTCAAGAACAATATTAAACCCAATAAGCAACAAAAACCAGACTAACAAAATGTGTAACAAGAAACTAATGACCTTTCTATAATCAAACATTCAATTATCTACAATGTCTTTATACACAGGGAGAAAACTCCATGGTTTACAGGCACATGATACTGAAATAAAGCGGCAATAGCAACTTTATACAATTACCATTCTCGAGAAACTGAATCATCAAAACAGGAATTACGAGCTCACAAATTTAAAACATCTCACATAATTTAAAATTATTGGGTATACACTGAAGTCTGAATGATTTTTTTTTTCCCGTACAAGTGCCAACACTTAAGCTAGAACTTTTAGTGTGTAATTTTGCCCTAAAAAGTTAAGACATGTTTTGATAATCATTAACAGTCACATAATTTCTGGTGCTACCTGGTCTGTTAATATTTAAAGCCTTTATTTGGATGTTTTTCTTCACTTAATTTATAGGAAACTATTGGATTTCTGTTGCAAAGCTATTACAGTTCCAAACAAAGGAGTGTGCAAGCTTTGGAAAAAAAGATCAGTACTAAAACTTACAATAAATATCAAAGAAGCCATTAGTTTTTACAGCACTGTCTGCTTAAAGGTTAAGTCTACCAGTTGTACAACTTCCCATCAGTCTGTCCTTTCAGTTAGCATAGCAATTTCTATTTTCATGATCTGAATACTCAAATATGTCCAAACATCTTTTTAAAACCTTGATTTATAGCTCCTGGAAAATTATAGATGCTTTTTATATTCATTCTACTCTAAAAAGTCTATTTCTGCTCATTTTAGAGTCTCACTAAAACAACAGATTTCAGCATAGTAAGATTCATTAAAAAGTTTCAAATGGAATGATTTACAAAATAGGGCACTTTAAACCAAGTCCTATTTTTTTATACAGTACAATTTCACATACCAACCCCTACCCCCCGATGGTGAATTGTGAAATTATACTTTAAAACTTATCCCAAGAAGACAGTCTATTTGGGGCACCATCCCTGAAGGACAGTGCTTCCTTCTAAGACTGCTGGGTGTTGCTGATGGGAAAAGACCATTTCTGTCAAAGATTCACACTACTGTTCTTAACTGTCAGATGTTTTTTCCTGAAACGTTCTCCTTTATAATGCAGTAATGGAGAACTGAGATTAAAAACTCTAACCTTCCGTCGCTACTCAATTATATGCGCCAATATTGCACACATCTGTTGCGGACTGATCTTGGGGTGCTTGCTTTCTCCACCAGAATACAAACACCATACAAGCAGTTCTGCTTAAAGAGGAAATGGGTAAATTTAAAATACTGGGAAAAATGAAAAGGCAGAGACTTTGTACAGACAAAAATCTAAATTTTCTGGAAGGGTTTTGTGTGCCCTACACATGGGGGCAATTTGTACACACTAGTGAAATGAACACTAGCTCTAATGCTTCTAGCTGCTCAAATAATGTGGAACCTTGGTCCCGGTGTTGCAATGATATCACTGTACGGTTCTTCCTGTGTCAGCTCAATGGCTTGCTGCTTTTTAAGAACCAAGAAGCTGTAGAACTTTGCTGCAGCTTGCTTTCTGTTTGTGTTTCGGCACAACTCAAGCAAACTGATAGATTCAGCTCCAGTTTTAGCAAGAGCTCGCTGAAATAAAACAAGAGAGGAAGGATTAAATGAAAGTAATCAGCAGACCAAATCAGTAGTTTCAGAAGCATACTATTTTTGTATATTATGTGAATGTTTCTCATGTTAAAAAAAGCAAAGGGACAATGTTAACACAAACTCATTTCTTTGTAGATTTAATTGAACGGATAAAACAGTAAAATAGAGCACTTAGTTTCGCAAACTTTCAACTATCCTTTGAATCTATTTTAGGAGACCCTGAGCATCTTGCCTGGTATTTCAGACACTCAAGCAATCTCCTCTGTATCTGATACATGAAGGCCCAAGGATAAGTGACACTCTAACCCTGTACAATGATTTGACAAATTTAATGATTCAACATATTAAATTTGCTCAACCAAAAATGAGATGTATACCCACACCAAGGAGCTCTGCTTTGCAGAGTAACAATGGGAAAGTGTTCACCTGGATGCTTTCCAGGCTTGATTTTAGCCTAACAGCTTATGTATTAAAGTAAGGTATGTGGTTTTGGAAGAAGTTTCACAAAAGGCAGACTTGCTGGTTATGTAGCATGTAACTTTTCCTTTTAAGGAAACAATGCCAAAAGCTTTTTGACGAATTCTTCGGCATACCTGAAGACCATGAAGCATCTGCTGGGTCCTTTTGTTCCACCTTCTTTCCTCTTGATCCTGATCACCCCCTGAAGCATCTTCATCCTAAGTGAAAATGACCCCACACAAAACTGACAAAACTGCTACAAAATGAAGCATTTCTGTTACCTCCTGAAAGCTCTAAATTGTGTATTTTGGTTAGTGGAAAAAACACTTAGCGTTTAGTTCAGTCTTTTTTAAATTACAGAAGAATATCCTCTGTGCATTTAGCTGATTATATGATTCTGTACTAATCTAGAAGCACGGGATCTACACAGTGTGGTCCATGGACTAATGCTGGCAAGCAATGGGTTATTGGCTGCTGCTAAGAAACTTATATCAGGTGTTTCAAAAGAAATGGGCTATAATATATAATATATATTTAACTGTAATAGCCTGGTTCCTAGTCACCTGCCACCTACAAGATGGAGGTTGGCACTGGGCAAGAGCTGAGATACTCCCAAACTATGTTGGAACTATACATAATATCCAAGGACCAGGAGTTAACAATCTCAAAAATATCAGAAAGCATAATTTTAAATACTAACTGAACACAGTCTGAGATACTCTAGAACACAGGCTGAAGAACTCGGGGGTTAAATTCTTACTTTAAAACAATGTAAGGCTCATACTCAAGCCCTAAATGGTTATGAAACCTTTGCTGGCATAAATTACAAATATGAACAGATGGTAATGAGAATTAGTCTTGGAATAAACTTTAAATATAAAGGTTTAAATAAAATATTTGATAGGACATCAAATAGAAAAATATCTAAGTCTTCTATAACAATCTTAAAGACCCAACAAAGGCGGGGGGTAGGGGGTTGGGAAAACAAAAGAATTCGGCTAAGTTTTGCTTTTATTCAAACATTTTTCATCACTCTAATTAACTCAGCTCCAATACGAAAAATAACAAGCTGGTGGAAGATTTTCTCTAAATCTGGATGAGAATGTACTCATCAGATCTTTTTACATTTCCTTACCTCCTCCTCCTCCTCATCTTCTTTCTCCTTCTCCTTCTCTTTTTCTTTTTCTGGTAAAAGTTCTAACTCTGGAATTAACTGACAGATATTTGGAGGTTCTTCTGGGGGCAGCTCTACAGGAGGTATTTCCATCTGCTCTGCCTGCTGAGGCTTAAAGCAATAAAAACAGGGCAATTTAAGGATGCACATTTTAAAGGTAGCTTCTTTTAAGTATGTAGTTGCTGCAGTTTTCAAAATGAAAAGAAATATTGGGGTCACACCTCCACACTTCCTCATAATCAAAAACTGATTACAAGTCTCAACATTAGTTTACAAAAGAAAATCCATTCTCTTATTATCCTAGAGCAAAGGTGCTTTGTTTTTACTTACTATTTGCAAACACTTAACAAAAAACCCTCAAAACTTTCTGTATTAACATTTTAGGAATAAACAGAATCCACTGACTCCAGGGCAATGCAAAAAGGCTCTAACATTAATTAGCCTGGCACAGGCAACCATAACTGTGTGAGACTGCTTTAAGGTTATTGCAACTCAGCTTGAGTGCTAAATAGGCCTTTGGGCTCTTCCTGAAGCAAATAATACAAATGAGGAGACTGTTTTTCTGGATCCATTTCTTGTATTTTCTTCTCTGACTTAATACAAACAAATGAGAACATTAAAATACTGACAAGGGAACAATTATCCAGAGAGTGGTACTACAGCAACCCACCTGTTACCTGCTCCCCTTCCTGAACTCAGAAAGAAAAATGCGCCCAGCCTTTTACAACTCCTTAACACCAGGGGGGGCTTAGAGAACTAGGTTCTTAAAATCTGCAAGGAATATTCTTTGCCAGTGTCTTGATGGAGGCTGAACCAAGAGCCTAAGGTACCCCAAAGTCTCCCTTTGTCCAAATTAATGTATTCTATAGACTTAAGCTTGGGAAGCTTCAAACCAGACCACCTTTCTTTTCACTTACAATAGGACACCGAAGTGAACTTAATGGTAGCCAGTTTAAATGAAGTACCAAGATGCTACTTTACTTTTCGGACAAGATAGCCTGAAACTACTCTGTACTATAGATAGGCAGGAATGTTTGCTAAACAATAAACCAGAATCTGGAACAGAACAGAGGCCTAGAAATAAAGCTACACTATATGGTCAATTAATTTAGCACAAAGGAGCCAAGAGTAGACAAGGAGAGGACAATCTCTTCAATAAATGGTGCTGGGTAAACTAGACAGCCACATGTTTAAGAATGAAATGGATTAAAGACTTGAATCTAAGATTTGAAACCATAAAACTCCTAGAAGAAAACACTGGTAAGAAACTTATTGGTCTTGACAGACCCTTTTGGATTTGACACCAAAAGCAAAGGCAATAAAAGCAAAAATAAACAAGTTGGACTTCATCAAACTAAAACACACTACAAAGGACACCATCAATAAAATGAAAAGGCAACCTACAGAATGGGGAAATATCTGCAAATCATTTATCTGATAAGAAACTAATATTCAAGATATATAAACAACTCAACTTAGCTCAAGAGCAAAACAAACTGAAAATGGGCAAAGGATCTGAACACAAATTTTTCCAAGACAATATACCTGATGACCAACAGGTACAAGAAAAGGTGCTCAACACACCTCTAATTAGTCAATGTAAATAAAGGCCACCTGACACCTGTCTGAATGACTAACCTGTTAGAACACCAAAAAAGACGAGAGCGCAGCAAGTGCTGGCAAGGATGAGGAGAAAAGGGAACCCTCACGCACTGCTGGTGCAAGTGTAAACTGGCTCAGCCATTAGGGAAACTGTGGAAGTTCCTCAAAAAATGAAAAGTTAAAACTAGCAACTGCACCTCCACTTATTTATCCAAAGGAAATGAAATTACTATCTGGAAAAGATGCTTCCATGCTCATAGCTAAGCCATGAAAACCACCTAAGGGTCCATCAACACATAAATGGATGACGAGAATACGACACACACACAGATCTATTATTCACCACAAGAAATTATGCCTTTTGTGACAACATGGATGGACCTGGAGAGCACTATGCCAAGTGAAATGAAAGGTGAGTCCTCTATGACAGCTGTATCACTTATATATGCAATCTTAAAAAGCTGACATTCATAGCAGCAGAGAGTAAAATGGTGGTCATGAAGGCTAGAAGGTGGAGGGAATGAGATGTAGTAGATGTTGGTCAGAGTATACGCCTGCAGTTATAAGTAAGTTTGGGGGATCTAATACACAATATGATGATTACAATTAACAATACAACTGTCCCTCCGTATCTGCAAGGGATTGGTTTCAGGATCCCTTCTAAATAGAAAAATTCATGGAGTGCCCAAGTATCTTACATAAAACACTTATTCCAGACAGCCCTCAGTATACATCCATGGATAAGGAGGTTCAACCAACTATAACTACATACTTGAAAACTGCTCAGAGTAGATCTTGTGTGACAAGAAAAAAAATCTAATTCTGTAAAGTGATTGATAGTAACTAAACTTACCATATTAATCATTTCACAATATATACATGTATCAAGTCATTATACTGTACACCCCAAACTAATACAATTTATATGTCAATTTTTTCTCAATAAAAATGGAGGGAAAATGTTCCATCTTGCTAACAGTTATTTATCAGCAGGAAGCTTGTTCTATTTTACTCCAAATGTATTTAACAGGTTCCTTATGTTGCTTTTCTTACTCTATCTAGAATTGTCTGATTCACCATGGGCTAATGTTTGAGAAATAAAATAAAATTAGAACCTAGTGTCAAGGATTCCATATTAGCCAAGGATGTTCAGGCCACTCTGAAGCAAGACTATCCATGAAGAGTCAGAAAAAACCAAAAACTTCTAAACTAAAAACCACTCCCACTCAGGGCACACTGTGTTTAGATCCCTGGCTGCCGTTCTCTCTCTCTGGGTTCATTCCTTGCTATTTTCTGCCCAAACCAAGATACTTCACAAGGTCTCCTTAAATAACACTTGCTACTAATAGGGATCCTTAAAATACTGTCTGAACATCCCAAACATTTTTGATGGAGAGATGTGCTTACAGGGATCACGGGTTCTGGGTCAATTTGTCCCGCTTTTCGTTTAACTCCCTGAGGTGGTGGTGGGGGCATGGCTGACTCATCCAAGTTTGTTCTGCTGGTCTCCATTGACTCCTGGAGGCGGCTGGGCTCTTCCAAAATAGGCTCATCTACAATTGGTCATATGAAGAGAAGACTTAGGTCACACAGTCCTTAACAGTATTTTAGAACCATTTAATATTAATATGCTACAACATAGGTACTTTCCCTAGTAAGGAAGACAGAATAAAATTTTACCTCCACAAAAGTTACTCAATGTATAACAATACATTTAAAAGTAGGAGGGAGCTTTAAAAGGACAGATGCCACTTCCAGTCCAAGGCAGGACAATCCTTCAGCAGACTAGCACTCAGCCAAGTCCTAAACCTCTATGCAGTCAGAGAATATAAAGCATGTATTTTCCTGTTCAAAATCTGAGTACACTTCTTCGTTCCTGACTTCTTTTACTTTGGCAATATATAGGTAAAATTTAAGCCAAATGTTCACTTAAACTTTATGAGGCAACTATTCTAATAAAACAGACCGATAACATCACGCTGCTGATGCTGCTGCTGTTGGTCCTCTCTGGGAACCTCTGGATTTTCAAATTCTTTGAGGAATTCATCCAAATTATCAGCCTCTCCTCCTTTCCTCCTTTTTCGAAGATCTTCTGGTACTAGTGGTGTAAGACAGCGTGTAAAGAGCTATAAAAAATTAAAAGATCAATTATATAATCTTTACTACCAATCACAAGAAATGAAAACCTACCACTAACATTACAATGTTTTAATAGTTGGTGTATATATACATAAAATTGAACACGATTTCTACTTAATGTTATACCATATTCACACTCCATTCTATAATTTGAAGTCCTGTAAGATTTTCATTGCAGCAATGTTAGAAAATTTGAGGAAATCTTTTTATCCATTGTCTAACTTGGAGATTTAGTTTTAAATTTACTGACCCGCAGTTTATTTTCACATTTATACACTTAAAACTCAATCTAACTGAAATCATACCCAATAGCTTTACATGGTATCCTTTTCACTTAATGATATGGTAATTTTATTAACTATTATTTCTAGTATTTTTAATGACTGAATATTCCACTGAGTGGAAATATATGTGGGTGTGCATATATATGCCACATTTGAAAGATTTTTTTAATATTTTAAAGTTCTTTAGAAAAATTTAACTGTAAATAACTATTTTACATCTTCATGGAGTAGTTTTTTCCCCCCATATTTTAAATTATCTCCTCAGGAAAAATAGTAATGAAACCACTAAGTCAAAACAAACAAACAAACAACTTAAGAACCTTCTTCCAAATGATTGTGCATCCAAAAAAACAGCAGTTTTAACAAAGTTTGCTGCTTTAGAGACTTTCGTTTAAAAAAAAAAAAAAATTGTTTCTAAGAGTATTTCAACTCTAGAAAAGGGGTTGTAAATGAAAAGAAATTCTCATAAAGCCAGAAATCTGTATTGTGGGTAAAGTAGAATCAAGCCATGTTTTAGCCAGAAAGCACCATCTACAGAATACAGACTTGAACCACAGTACACACTAAGGCAACAGAACTAATAATTTATCACAGGAAGTTGAGGAGAACTATTACTAAAAACACCAGTGGCTTTTTAGAATAGTGAAAATTCATTCACATCTTTTAGAAATGTAGGTGCCACTTATCATAATCTTTCAGATCAGGTTTATGTTCAGTATACTGTGGTTTAAGGGAGAAAACAGAAGATGCCATATGGCTGGCTGAACAATACCTGATCAAAAATGATGTAAAGAAAAGGTTTTAAAGTTTATTTTAAAAAAATGATCAAAATCTGTATGAAATTTAAAATCCTGCAAACGCTATTACCTTCAGTAGTCTGTTATTCCATAAAGGCTGAGCAGGTAAAGAGAAGAGTTTTTCCACTCCTCCTGTCTCTTTCCACATCATCAATTTCTTGGTGGGTGGTGCCAGATCCAAAGTAGTAACAATATCAGAATAATCACTAAGCTGGGCTCTAATTGTCTTGCTATCCAACTCTTTGACACTGTCAACGATGAGCTTCCTCTTCCTCTTGGCTTTTGTTTCTTTGACTGGCATGATAAAAGAAAATAAGGTCATCTTTCTGAGAGGCCAGCAAGAACTGTACAACTTTGGTCTCATTGTATTTCTGCCTTTCTACATGCCTAGAAGAAATGTTAAACTTTCATGAGTACACAATCTATTTTAACTGATGTTTCCCAAGCACCATATAGAAGCTGACAATATGATAAATATTCAATAAAAATTTGCTGAATGAATATGTATAGACTTTTAGCACAAAATCGGCAAAAAAAAAAAAAAAAAAAAAAAATCTAAGAACCAATTCATTTTTGCCCATGTAGTTTTATACTGTAAACACGAAACATATCACACCTCATTCAGAGTTAGACCCAAGCGCTAGGTTTTGCAAATTAGGTGAGTGACCATTAAAAAAAATTAACTTTACTTTGCTAACCTCTTTATTTCCTCATCTGAAATATGGCCAACCATTTACAACGGATTGTAAAATAATTAGTATAGTGTCTGGCATAGATTGAGGACTCCATAAATGGTTGCAATTACTATGACTTTTATTAGAAAAGTTACAATTCCTATATGGCAGCTGCATAAGCACCTTGATGAAGTGAAACAAGCCCAAACCCAGTTAAATGAACCTGAAACTCCATCCTGTACACTTTTTGTGTTTTCATTTCTAATCCTTACTAAATTCTTACAAAGCAGGTAACATTATCTCATGTTGCTTAAGATACAGAAAGGCTCAAATTCCTCAAGATTTCATTCTGTCATACGTTCTATAACTCTATTGGTTTTAAAGATAAAATATGCACGTCGTTCAAAATTCAAGAAGCTGTTAACACAGTGACAGCCTCTGTCCAGCCCGTCCTCCAGCTACTGAGTTCCCTTCCTTGAAATTTAAAGTTCAAGTTCTTGTAACAGCTGGCTAAACTCAGCTGTCTTAAACAATGCAGTATTTGTCCTTTTAAAGATCTCTGTGATATCTATCAATAATACAGTACATAATTTACTTAATTACCCAAGTTACCCTACTACTGAAGTTCCGGGAGGAAAGACTTGTTCATTTTTATATTTTCAGTTCCTAAATCGAGTTCATTACACAGAAAGTACTGTTTTTAAACCAGAAGCCATGTACCAATTTTGGTGATCAGATTCTAAGTAGAAAATCTTGAAAAGTTAATCTTGTTTTAACTTAGAAGTAATAATAATATCTTGAGTCACACTGTAAATAACTTATTCCATCCCATTATACCCAAAAATCATTTAGAAATTTTTAAGTTTCACATCCAAATTACATATTGCCTCTTCTACTCAGAAGACGCACCTCCAATTATACTTTGCTATGCTTCTTATTTAAGCACTATACCTGATTTAGTCAATCTTGTTATTTTACTGAAAAATGCCTTGCAGTGTTTTTAAACTATTATACATGTGACCTGTTTGCATTTTTTTGTGACCCCCAAAGACTGAGATACATATTTGCAGGAAGCCTGTTTCATCCTTTGAAAAGTTATTTCACAGCAACTTGTAAAAACATTCTGTAAGATACTAAAATTGTCATTGATTAAAGATTCTATGATAGATGCTGGACAAAGGAGAAAAGTTATTTAAAATGAGGAGATTACTAGAAAGTGTGTTTGCTCACCAGTGATATCAATAGGTTCCAAAGCAAAGGCTTCTTCCTCATTTGGAACAAGCGTTGTCTGATCAGTCATAGTTGGCATTGGTTCGACAGGATCCACTGAATCAGGACTATCAGGCCCACCCACTATAAAAGCAGAAAGTTGGTCACAAAAGGCTTGGAATTTACTATACATCCAACAAATGGCAGGGAAAAAACCCCTGTGAGTAACTGAAAGAAACCCACTGGTACCAAAGAGAAAACATTTTTCTAATTGTAAGGTCTTTCCAGTTGACCTCCTGGCCAAAACACAGCGAGGAGCACAGGGTTAAACACATTAAGAGACTCAAGCATAAGCACCTTTTAAGTTTCAGAGCTCATTTAAAGCTGAAATGGTTAGTTTTTGGTCTTCTACATGAAATATGTTTTGGATGCCATACAATCCCATGCAATCACTGAGCATGAAATGCTTACTTGACACGTTGTCATCCTCGTCCATATCATCATGTGCAGGCTGCTCTGGCAGCATCACCCCCGCCTCAGACAGGGCAGGGGGGTCGTCAAAGATGCCGCCATCATTATTACTAATCAGCTTGTCATCTGAAATAGGGAATGTAACTTAGTTGCAGTTTAGAAAAGAAATGCTGAAAGATCAATAGCCAATCACTGGGAAAATAAAATTATGTCAAAACAGAAATTTTAAAAATTTAAATCTGTATTCAGTATGCATCTGTTCTCTTCATGGTAGTATACGGAAGTATTAAATACTTCCACACATGGGAAAAAAGTCTCCTTCTTAATTTTAAAACTTATACTTACAGACACAGATAGAGAAGCCTGAAGAATTAGTGAAACTTAAAATTTCAAGATAAGCACTTATAAACAAAATTAGGTATTGCTAACATTTTAAGGTTATAGGCTTACAGAAAACTTCAACTGAACCAACTGGTCACAATTCACATATATATACCTAGAGAGATGCTCAAGATTGAGAATTAGCAGCCACTCTAAAACACTGCAACTAAATAAAGAATTTATCACCTTGTAGTGACTCACCTAATATACCACCATCATTTCCTTCTCCAAAATTGTCATCCTTATATTGGTCTTCATATTCTAAATGGTTAATTTTCTCATTAAGATTGCTGGTGCTCTGCTCAGGCTCTAATAGGAGATTAGAAGCACCAGTGCTTGCTAACATGTCATCATCCTCGAAAGCGCTGCCTTCTCTCATTATCTCACGATCATCCATTCCAAAGTCACCTAAACAAATTTTAGTCAGTCATTAATTGAAAAAAGTTAGAAATACTGCTGACACAAAAGAAAATGCCTTATGATTTAATTATCATGCCATATTTGCCTAATAAAGTCTTATGTATCTTTGAATATTGAAACATCTGGTTTAAACTTTAAATCTTCAGCATCTACGTTGCACAAACCAATTCTGGGGCGTGATCAGAAAATTCAAATAAGATCCAAATTTAGGTTATCTTAAATATGTCTAGTGACATAACTTAAACATTACAGCTAGTGGCTAGTGATTTCCTTCTCTATTACCAAAATCATTTTCTTGTAGAATACTGATGTTTCCAACTTCTTCTCTCATGGTTATCTCTTCCACTCTACTCTGGTTCAGGCTGAACTGCTGGGCCACATCGATGTCACTATAAAAGAATTCCAAAAACACTTTAGTCTCAATTCTCACTGTATTGTTTTATAAGGGAAAACATATCTCAAATTCTATTCTATAAGGGGGGAGAAAAGCAAACACACAGCTATGGAGCCTAAATATTTGACATTAAATAAATACAATCCAAGAATCTAAATGATTTAGAAGCGAATTTCATTTGTATTTAAATTTTAAAAATGTTAATGACCAGTGAGCAAAATACAGTATGCTGAAATCACTACATAAAGCAACCTGGTATACAGAGAGGAAGAACTTAGAGATGCCTGGGTTAGAGAACCATGGGTTTCCATCAGGGCACTGCAATTTATAGGCTATGTGAACACTGACATTAACTGCCTTTTCTGGAACTCTGTTTAATATGAACCAACCTCAGACTGGGTGATACTGCAGCATGCATTTAGTGGGGAAAAAAAACACCTGCACATAAGCAGACCCTTGCAGGTGAAACTGGTGTTAAGTGTCAACTGTACACATTATATACAACTGGCAATGTACTGATAATGAAAGAAACTGGATGATCAGTACCTGGAGTTCATAATACTAAATCACTCTTACTTTTTAGCTGTGTTAAAAAGGAAAAATTCCACCATAAAAATTAAACAAACAAACCAACCCACCAAAGTATAAAGAGAAAAAGTAAAGCAGTCAAATAGTGCCAAGCACTAATTAACACAATAAATTCAAAGTAATAAATTTACATTTAAGCCACAGATTGTTTTTTTAAAAAGCAAAAAAAAAAAAAGTTCAACAGTGAATGGGGCTTGAGGTAGAGGGTTTCCTGGTTAACTGTGCTACTCAATCACTTGGTCACAGTTGCATGCCCCGTCACAGTCATGAGACCTGGCTTCTGAAGACTTGAGAAGAGGCAGACAACCCAGCAAAGCGCGCGGTTACAATGGCCATCTCTGTACAACTTTCTGTTCTCAAATGTGTGTTGTGACAACAACCTTCACTCGCTCTTTGTATAAAGTTATCTCACATGTTTATTAAAAAAAGAAAAGAAAAAAAACTTGTGGCTGAGTATAGCTTGGTCAAGATGATAAAATGCTAGATGTTAGTAAATACCTCTGGAAAAAAATCATGAAGCTACAGTTCGAGTTTATTGATATTCTCATGTAAAGCGAACAGCTAGACAGCTGTTCAATTTACATAATGGCCTAAGCAAATCAAATTCTCCTTAGCAGTGGTAAAGCTGACATCGTTTACATGGTTTTCTTACAGAAGAAACACTTCCTAGTTATATGTTTCATATTTATGTACTATCATAAATACAGCATATGCATTTTGGCTACATGTTAACTCAATGTCAAAACATCCCACGAAAACTATGTATTTGTAAGCCAGTAATGTTTTTTGGTACACCAAGTCAATAATTAAAAAAAAAGAAGAGAGAGAGAGACATACTCTAAGTCAGGCAGTGGCTGATCAAAATCATGAAATTCTTCAGGTAAAGTAATGGCATTGTACGCAGCTTCTCGATTTTCCTCAGGCAGGTCAACAACACCTGGAAAAGTAACAGTAAGCTTCAAGCCCTGGCTATACCAAAGATTATCAAGGGGTCAAGGAAGGTAAAATATCCGTTTAATTTCCTAAGGTTAGATACCATGAGGGCTGCTTCAGTACCACTGAAGCACAAGTACTTTAAGTTTTTCTAGAATCATAATTCACACTACTTGAATCACAAGAAAAAGGTCAAAGCACTAATTATGAATTAAACTGAGAAATCTTTAATAAAAGGACATAGCAACAACTAAGTATTAGTAATAGCTTTCTATATAATCATGAAACTTATGAGGAAAAGGAATGACTGCAAGAGTATCCCCAACGTTAAGAGGAATTAGTTATTTTAGAAAAGTGGGATTGAATTATTTTTTATTTTCTTTACATTTTCCCCTATATTTTAAAGTGGCCTATAATAAACATACATTGATTTAAGATTAAAAGAAACAAAATGTTATTTCAGCAAAATACGCTTAGTAGCCTACAAAGTAGGAAACAATCAAGTATCATGTCCTCTGCCCAAGCATTTTACTTTTAATCAAATCTTAGAATCTCAAAGATTTCACTATTCATGTTACAATCATTTGAAATAGAAGAATACAACATCAGTAGAAATTAACAGTATAAAGCAGCTCTCCTACATGCTGAGATTATTTTAATCAGAATAAAATTTCATCAATTCTTAAAAAAAATTATACAATTGTAATTATCTATGCAGATGGAAGTTTGGTTCCAAGGGTTCAGTTTTAGAAATCAACTATTACCTGAAACAAAACAACAAAGAAATATAGAGAACATCTAATAAAGTTTTAACAACTTCAGTTAAAAGTGAATTTGATTTTAAGACTACATCAAAATTTTAAGATTTTTTTTCTGAGCTGTATTTTTAAAAACATGTAACAATGAGTTTTCAATACTTCAACCTCTGATGACTGCTGAAAAAGGAGTTAAAAAGGGTAGCTCCAAAGGAATAACAAAAAAGGTCTGCCATAATTCCATCCACAGAACAAAACTGATATGGGCTATCTCCCTTGAAACACTGCCTCTCCAAGCTTTGCCCATTTTTGAAGGGCTCCTTGTACTGCAATTAAACTATGCCCATCTAGAAATACATGCTTAGCAGTTTTTCACCCTGAACACAGTAAACTTCAAAGTTAAAACAAAAAAGTCAACAATACCTGGCCGAAAAGCCATCTTTATCTTAATGAATGCCTCATTACAATCTGCCAGGAGGTATTTGGCTTTTCTGTGATAGATTCGAACTACTCCCAGTAAGAGATGTCCTGACGTTCGGAGTGCCATCTTCACCTGCGGATTAACATTAATTTATATAGTAATGTTCTGGTTTTAGAGAAAATTTCAAAGCCTGTATGTTGTGCAATTTATAGGCAGTTTATATCTCTTCATACTTTTAACCATTTATTTGAAGTTACCTCATAATCATGACTGAGCGACTTCACTTTCACTTTCCTGCATTGGAGAAGGAAATGGCAACCCACTCCAGTGTTCTTGCCTGGAGAATCCCAGGGACGGGGGAGCCTGGTGGGCTGCCGTCTATGGGGTCCGTACAGAGTTGGACACGCCTGAAGCGACTCAGCAGCAGCAGCGTAATCAGGTATATTTTTTCTCACCTGTAAATTTCCTGAGTATACCCAAAGAACAGACTGACAGAAATCCATGAACGAACGTGGATGTGAATGTGCATATTAAGCAAGTATTAAGGCAACCCATGAAGTGCTCTCATTAGCACACTAAGTATGTGACACTTTTGGATGCCAATCCAGAGTCGCTGCTCCCTGTCAATTAACTGAACTCTGATTTTATGTGGGAAGTGAACATCCCCAGACTCGAAAGATGATGGTCTTGTTCATCTCTGCTGATGCTTGTTTCTGAGTGGGCATATAACCTAGTTCAACTAACAAGGAATATTAAGTAGGTCAGAGAATTCTGAGATTTTCCCAATTAAAAAAACAAAACAAAAATCTCCACAAAAAAACTGAACACTCTCTTCCTTCTCCCCTCCTGCACTTTGAGTAGGTGGAGCTTATAGCTGCCTGCAGTAGCCCTATAACCACAGGGCATAAGCATGAGGACAAGGACAAGAAGCCAACAAACTAAGAAAGGTGAATCTAGGTGAGGTCTTGGATGACATGTTTGAACTGCTGAACCAATCCTAGATCTTCCTACTTCTAAAACTTCTAGTTAAACAAGACCGCTAATTTCCTGTCTAAGCCACTTTAGTTTTTATTACCTGACTGGAAAGCATACTAACCGATAAAGGATAACGGTACTCTTTTTTTTTTTTTTAACAAGAAATCACACTCCTCAGCCTGTATTTTATCAAGGTGGATCTTGACCAGTGTTTATGGGGCGGGTCTAGACTGAGGTCCCATCACTTCATAGGAAATAGATGGGGAAACAATGGAAACAGTGTCAGACTTTATTTTGGGGGCTCCAAAATCACTGCAGGTGGTGACTGTAGCCATGAAATTAAAAGATGCTTACTCCTTGGAAAGGAAGTTATGACCAACCTAGATAGCATACTCAAAAGCAGAGACATTACTTTGCCAACAAAGGTCCGTCTAGTCAAGGCTCTTGTTTTTCCAGTGGTCACGTATGGATGTGAGAGTTGGACTGTGAAGAAAGCTGGGTGCTGAAGAATTGATGCTTTTGAACTGTGGTGTTGGAGAAGACTCTTGAGAGTCCCTTGGACTCCAAGGAAATCCAACCAGTCCATTCTAAAGGAGATCAGTCCTGGGTGTTCTTTGGAAGGAATGATGCTAAAGCTGCAACTGCAATACTTTGGCCACCTCATGCAAAGAGTCGACTCACTGGAAAAGACTGATGCTGGGAGGGATTGAGGGCAGGAGGAGAAGGGGACGACAAAGGATGAGATGGCTGGATGGCATCACCGACTCGATGGACATGAGTTTGAGTGAACTCTGGGAGTTGGTGATGGACAGGGAGGCCTGGTGTGCTGCAATTCATGGGGTTGCAAAGAGTTGGATACGACTGAGCGACTGAACTGAACTGAATGGATGGACTCCACTAATAAACTGAACATCTACTGTTAAAAGACAGCCATTTTGCTTTTTTGCATTTCTTTTCCATGGGGATGGTCTTGATCCCTGTCTCCTATACAATGTCATGAACCTCCACCCATAGTTCATCAGGCACGCTATCAGATCCAGTCCCTTAAATCTATTTCTCACTTCCACTGTATAATCATAAGGGATTCTTATGAAGTTTAGAGTTATAAATTCTTATTTAAAACTGTAATAAATTTCTGACTAAATCTAAGACACATCCGATGCTGACTCTCTTACCCAATTAAAACACTGCTCTTAATTGAAAAACCAGACTCTCCCTTTATGGCTTGCCTTAGGAAATTTGAAATTAATAATGACTATGCCTAACCCTTCACGTGAGAAAAAAGGAGGCAACAAACTCAACAATGGTATGCCATTATCTTGTCCAGAATTAGCAACTTTTAGAAGGAGGTATACAAAAAACAGAGGAGCGGTTACCTTAGGAGAAGGGGATGGGGGAGAGGCAAAGGGGCAGAGGGATCAGCTCTATGGGAGTGGATGGAAACAAAACTTTAGGTGGTGAGCTCGGTGCACGGGATACAAAAGTAGAAATACAAAATCTATTATGTAATGTTATAGATCAATATCACCTCAAAGTAAATTACTTACAAATGAAGATAATAGTTTAAAAAAATGTAGTGTTTGGGCAAAGGCTTTCTTTCTTTCTAGATTAGTTTGGTTCCTAATTTAGTCTAGAAGGAGGTAAAATGAGGAGTGGAATTTTTGCTGCTGAGCTTGCTCATTATTAAGCATGTAGGTATGATCAAGAACACAGGCTATATACATCCAAGGACAGCTCTACAGGGGCTAAGAGGGACCGTTCCAACCAGAGCGGGGGAAGGCACGGAGTTCTGAGTGTACCATCTGTCTGACACTTGTTCTAAACGACTAAATCAACATTTCCCCACAAGGACTGCACAACCAGAGCAAACATTAGAAATTTTTAGGTCATTTCACCCTGTGGAGGTATCTATTGTGATACATTCGATCACAATAAACCAAAATCTAAGAACAGACTTAGAAATGATTTTAAAGTTATAAGTGTCCCTAATGGCGTACAAAGTACTCTGCACGTATTATGAAAAAATGTTTTTTTAAAAGCCAAATCAGCTTCAGTATTTGCTTATGGATTTTGTTAAAGATTAGCCACACATATCCATTTCCAGAAAAGAGTGCCATTTCTCCTTTCTCCGTTTACTTAATTCAGTAAGCATACCTATAAAAAGAAAACATTTCTCAATTTGACCAGCAGTGCACACTGGTACAACTTCCCTAATGCATCAGATATCTTAAAAATAAGTATATCACCCGCTCCAACAATCATATTCCTAAAACATCAACATTAAAGAAAGACACAGAACAAAAGATTTTACAAGTAACGGTTACCAAATGGTAGTTTTTTAAAGAGCAAAATAAAAACTTGTAATCATACCACTTAGAGCAATCTTTAGTAAATGTTTTAACATGCCTTCTAGGCTTTTATATGTGCATACACACAATTTTCCTTTTTGTGTGTGTATGTGTACATAAAACTGCATATTGTTTTGTAATGAGCCTTTATCCAGGAGAAGCTCTGTCTATAGTATTATTGTAA